>NC_092380.1:98137898-103692898 GCF_030028105.1 Mobula birostris | reverse complement strand
ATTCAGAAGTCTGATAACAGAGGCAAAGAAGTTTTTCCTTAAACTTTGAGGGTGTGTATTCAGGCTCCTGTACCTCCTCTACTGGTAGTTGTGAGAAGTGGGCATGCCCCTGATGCTGGGGGTTTTAATGATAGATTCTACAAAACAGGATTAAACATTATTGATCCATTTAAGATGGATGTATCTTTGATACAGATTAGCCACTGTCTAAATAAACTATTGAAGACTTGAGGGGCAGAATTGCCAGTTCCTGCCTTAATTAGAAGTTGATCAAATCCCCTTTGTGGAATCCTTTGGAGATAGCAAATCAGAAATTTCTCTAAACCACCTTTCAAATACTTTCTCTTTATGCCACCTGCACAAGATAATGAAGTCTGCGGTGAAACCAGAACCATAACGTATTAATATAAATTAGCACATCAAAACTTTCAAGACAAGATAGTAGAATCTTATATGGATGCTGTGAAGGAAAGCCAAGGATTACAGTCATATAGATTTTTTTAAAGTAGTTTAATTGATTTAACAACTGTTAAAAGGTAGCTACATGCATAGGAAAGGTTAAGGATATGGGCCACATGTGGGTAAATGGCACTGGCTTAGATGAATATTTGGATGGCATGGACTAGTTGGGCTGAAGGGTTTGCTTCCATAATGTTGGGCTTGGACTCTAGTTGAAGATGTTATGAACTCTGTCAAGGCCACCATCAACAGACCATGAATGTGGATGGATTTTGTTTTCACTGCTGATAAACATCATGATGTCTTATTGTTTAAATGAGTGAGGGCACAGAGGTCAGAGTCAGCAACACAGGAAGTAATCCCTTTTCCTGTAACCTACTTTTTCCACCATTGTCAACTCCTTTTTGATCAGGGGGGCCCAACCTGGGGCCCATGAACTCCTCGGCTATGGCATAAAAAAAAGGTTAGGAACCCCTGCTTTAGAGGCTCTCATCTGTACGTACACTGTTGTGTTCTTTATACGTACCATGGGTTACTAAGAACAAACCATATTCTGGAAGAATTAAAACTAGAACTTTTATTTACAACAGCAACCGTGTCTTTAACATACAGTTTTAGATCATTCTGTCTTTTCTGCGCAGGCTCCTGATTCTGTCCAATCACGTTCTTACATATCACCACATATACCAAGGACAATTTACCATGATCAGTTAACCTACCAACCAGTCTGACTTTGTCATGTGGGAGTGAACTAGAATACCTAGGTGGTCACAGAGAGAATATGCAACTCTACACACAAACAACACTTAGTATTGGTTTATTGTTGTCAAATGTACCCAGATACAGTGAAAAGTTGGTCTTGCACGGTGCACAGATCAGATTAACACACAGTACATTGAGCTAGATTAAGATAAAATGTAACAGTGCAGAATAAAGTGTAAAAGCTACCAAAAATGTGCACTATATGTAAATGATGAAGTACAAGATCACGATGAGCTGGGTAGTGAGGCGAAGATTCCATCTCATTGTACAAGACAACCACTCAACAGCCTGATAACAATGGGATAGAAGCTGTCCTTCATCCTTATGGTAGATGTTTTCAAGCATTTGTATCTTCTGCCTGATGGGAGAGGGGAGAAGAGGGATTGTCTGGGATGGGTGTGGTCTTTGATTATGCAGGCTGCTTTACTAAGGCAGTGACAGAATCCGTAGAGAGGAGACTGTTTTCTGTGATGTGCTGGGCTGTGCTGTGGTTTCTTTCGGTCAAGTGCCGAGCAGTTGTCAAGCTGTTATGCATCCAGATGGAATGCTTTCTATAGCGCATCGATAAAAATTGGTCAGAGTTGATGAGGACATGCTGAATTTCTTTAGCTTCCTGTGGAAGTAGAGGCATTGGTGAGCTTTTTTGCCTAAAGCCCAATTTATACTTCTGCATCAAATGCACACTGTAGGGACTGCGTACCTCCCCAAACAAGTAACTCACGCATCGTAGCGACGCAGACCGCTACAACTGTGATTGGTCCACTTGGTAGCATCGCATTTCCTCCTACGCATTTCCAGTTGCTTTTCTCCACCATGTTTGTACACTGATGCGAAATAAATGGTTGGAGACGATGAACTAAATCGTCAAATCTGCCTGCCAATGTCTGAAGATACTTGAAATACATTTCCTTGTCCATGTCTCTCACGAAGAAACTCAACACAGTGGCGTAGAAACCCCACCGCCAAATAGCGTTTTAGCGGTGAATTGCAGAGCGACGCAGACACAACTACGCATGCTCGCTACGGCGTAGGGCTATGCAAAAGTATAAATCGGGCCTATGGCGTAGCCCATATGCACAAGTATAAATCAGCCTTAAGACGTCAACATGACTGGAACAGGACAGGCTGTTGGTGATGTTCATAGCTAGGAACTTAAGCTCTCAACCTCAATACTGTTGATTTAGACAGGAGCATGTGTGCCCTTGCCACACACTCTCTGAAGTCAATAACCAGGTCCCTTTTTTTTTGTCAATGAGGGAAAAGTTCTTGTCGTGCACCATGTTACGAAGCTCCTTTCTGTACTCCAACTCTTCATTATTTGAGAACCAGCCCACTGTGGTGGTATAATTCGCAAACTTGTAGATGGAGTTAGAGCAGAATCTGGCCATGCAGTCAGGAGTGATACAGGGAATAGATTTAGGGTGCTGAGGATGCAGCTCACCGGAGGTTAGGATCAAATCCAGGCTGCTGGAGGCAGCTGTCCTAGTGGTGCTGCTGCTCTGTCTTTGTGTATTCATGCTTGTAATGAAGGAAGCACAGACTAATTTGCACACAAAACAGGGACAAGCTGGAAATGTGTTAATGATCTGACAATAGTTTCAGCAATGCTAGTTGAAGGAAAAGTGTTGAGTGACTAAACCTGGTCAAAATCCTATGGATCAGGATAGAGATGGACAAAGACGAGTCAGAATCAGGTTTAATATCACCAGTATATGCCGTGAGATTTGTTGACTATGTGACAGCAGTACAATGCAATGTTCCTGATGGTAGCAATGAGAACAAGGCGTGACCTGTAATGGACGTAAAGATAGTAAAGTAAAGATTCAAGCAGGAAAAGGGAAATGGAAGAAGAGGGTTGTTGCAAGTGTTAAGGGAACACTGATGACAAAGAAACCAAGCACAGGTGACTGGAAATAAGAAAGTATTGGCTTTACTAAGTTATCCCAGCAAAGGAGGATGGAATAAATATCAGGAGCAGCAAAATGGGAGTCAAGGAAATCAATGTAAGCAAAACTACAATATGTGGATGAAGAAATGAGTAAGATGAATAAGTTTCATGATGACCTCCGTCTTTGAGTAAGTGTTTGGGATTGAAAGGATTAGGTGGGATATTCAGTGACAGTATTCCAGGACTCTGTCATAGAATAGTACAGCACAGTACAGGCCCTTTGGCCCACAATCTTTTGCCGACCCTCAAACCCTGCCTCCCATATAAGCCCCCACCTTAAATTCCTCCATATACCTGTCTAGTAGTCTCTTAAAACTTCACTTTTTATTCAGCTTTTTGTCTATTCAGCTTTTTCTAGGATTAGAAATTTTTCTCCATTTTCTGAATAAGACAAGGTAAATTAGGGAAAAATGGCAATCACTAAGTTAATCTGTGGGGGAAGTTTGTCAAACCTCTGTTATTGAATGCTGCACCAGTGGAAAAATATGAACTGATTGGAGAGAGTTTGAGTTGTAAATAGTTTGTCATGTTTGAAAAGTTGTCATGTTGGCGCGTGGCCAAGTGGTTAGGGCGTCAGTCTAGTGATCTGAAGGTCGCTAGTTCGAGCCTCAGCTGGGGCAGCGTGTTGTGTCCTTGAGCAAGGCACTTAACCTGTGATGACACTGGTGCCAAGCTGGACAACATCGGTGGTGTGGAGAGGGGAGACTTGCAGCATGAGCAACTGTCGGTCTTCCATACAGCCTTGCCCAAGCCTGCGCCCTGGAAACCTTCCAAGGCGAAAATCCATGGTCTCACGAGACTAACGGATGCCTATTTATTTGAAAAGTCAAGTTTAATTTGTTGATACAAGAGAGTGCACATGCTAGTATCAAAATAATAAAATGTTGGAAGAACTCACTGGATCAAGCAGCATCTTTGGGGGGGGGGGGAAGAACAGCATCTCTTTTTCCACTTGGGTAGCCCACAACTCAAGAGTGTGAAATTGAATTTTCCAGTTTCAAAGATTAGAGATCAGCTTTTTTTCTCACCTGTACATCAAAATATACAGTGAAATACGTCTTTTGTGTCAACAAAAAACAGTTTGAGGATATTTCAAATAATCCACCCCCCTGCAGTGTTACTTTCAAACTCCTACTGGCCCATCTATGTCCCTCTTCACCTCTTGCTTCCCCATCACGCCTACCCATTACCTAGCTTCATCAGCCTCATTCACCTGGTTCTACCTGCCTAATTCCCACACATTTATTCATCTGGGTTTCTTCTCCCTTGGCTTTACTTTCCTATTCTCTCTTCTATCTGGTTAGAACCACCCATCATTTCTCCCTTTTCTCAATTCACTTATCACATCATACACAATCTTTACACCATACACCTGTTCATTCATTATGTGCCATGTTGTATGATGTGGGCAATCACGGTCTTTCTATGTGGTTTGCCATTGCCTTCCTCTGGGCAGTGTTTTTACAAGACAGGTGATCCCAGCCATTATCGATACTCTTTAGAGATTGTTTGCCTGGTGTCAGTAGTCACTTAACCAGGACTTGTCATGTACACCAGCTGCTCATATGACCATCCACCACCTGCTCCCATGGCTTCACGTGACTATGATTGGGAGGAGTGGGCAGGGTGGGTGTGGCTAAGCGGGTGGTACATCTTGAGCAAGGGTGACCTGCAGGCTAGTGGAGGGAATGAGCTCTCTTTTGGTAGAGATTCATCTCCACCCTGCCACCCACATACACCAATACAATGCTGATAAATGCAAGGTCATTCACTTTGGAAGGAAAAATAAAAGATCTATTTATTATATAAATGGTGAACTATTGCAGCATGCAGTTGTGCAGAGAGACTTGGGGGCACTTCTGCATGAATCACAAAAGGTTGGTTTGCCATTGCAGCAGATGTCAAAAAGGCAAATGGAATGTTGGACTTCACTGCTAGAGGGATCGATTTTAAGAGCAGTGAGGTTATGCTGCAACTGTACAGGGTGAGGGCACACCTGGAGTACTGTATGAATTCAGCTCATTGCATCTTTCCTATAGCAAAGTGACGAAAACTGAACCCAGTATTCTAAATGCAGTCTCACTAATATCTAGTACGACTGCAATATAGCATCTCAGCGTGGATACTCAGTGTGCTGAATGGCCAATAGCATTCTTCACCTACCTGTTACTGTGTCTGTAACGGCACTTTCATTTTCTCCTATATCCCTCTGTTCAGCATCACTCTTCTAGATCTTAATATTAATCATCAATGCCCTGCCCTCATCTTATCTGCCTTCTCAAATGCAACATTTCACACTCATTTAAAATTAAGCTCCATTTGCCATTCCTTGGCCCATTTGTCTCACTAAAGAAGATCCCTCTGTAAGTTGCAATAAATATCTTCACTGTCAATGGCACCACCTGTTTTAGTAGCAATGGCTTGAATTTCTGGAAGCAATTTGGAAGGCACATGATATACACATCTTAAAGAGGAAGAGGTATCCTAAAGGCAAGGTGCCACCCACATGGCTAATAAGAGAAGTCAAAGCCAACATAAAAGCCAAAGGAAAGGCAAATTATAGAGAAAAATTTATTGGGAAGTTAGAAGATTGGGAAGGTTTTGAATATCGACAAAAAACAGCTAAGAAGTCAGTAGAAGATAAAGACAGAATATGAAAGTAAGCTGACCAATAATATTGAAGAGGTTACCAAATGTTTCTTCATAAAACGTAAGAGAGGTGAGAGTGGATATCGGACCACTAATAATATGGTGGATGTTCCAGGTGTCAAGGGTCATTAAGTATGTTACTAGAGAGAAGGTTCTTGGGAAACTGAAAGGTCTGAAGGTTGATAAGTCACCTGAACCAGATGGTGTACGCTCCAGGGTTGTGAAAGGGGTAGCTGAAGTGATTGAAGAGGTATTTGTAAGAGTCACCAGACTCTGGAATGGTTCCAGAAGAGTGCCACTCCACTCTTCAAGAAGGGAGAGAGACAGAAGAAAGGAAACTATAGGCCAGTTAGTCTGACCTCAGTGTTTGGGAAGATGTTAGAGTTGATTATTAAGGATGAGGTCTCAGGTTTCTTGGAGGCATATGATAAAATAGGCTGTAGTCAACATGGTTTCCTCAAGGAAAAATCTTCCCTTACAAATCTATTGGAATTCTTTGAAGAAGTAACATGCAGGATGGACAAAGGAGAATTGTTGAATGTTATGTACTTGGATTTTCAGAAGGCCTTGGACAACGTGCTTCACATGAGGCTGCTTAACAAGTTACAAGCCCATGGATAAAGCAGTGGCTGTTTGGCAAATTTCCAAGTATGGGAATAAAAGGAGCCTTTTCTGGTTGGCTGGTAGTGACTAATAATGTTCCACAGGGATCTGTGGTGCGACCGAGTCCTTTTACATTGTATGCCAATGATTTGGATGATGGAATTGATGGCTTTGTTGCAAAGTTTAGAGACGGTATGAAAATAGGTGGAGGGGCAGGTAGTTTTTAGGAAGTAGAGAGGCTACAGAAGGACTTGCATTCGAACAATGGGCAAAGAAATAAATGGCAAGTGGAATATAGTGTCAGGAAGTATATGGTCATGCACTTTGGTAGGAGAAATTAAAGGGTTGACTATTTTCTAATTGGAGAGAAAATACAAAAAAAACTGCAAAGGTTTGAGTCTGTGGTGAGGAAGACAAATGTGAAGTTAGCATTCATTTCAAGAGGACTAAAATATAAAAGCAAGGGTGTAATGTTGAGACTTTATAAACTGCTGGTTAGGCCTTACTTGGAGTATTGTGTGCAGTTTATGGCCCCTTCTCTTAGAAAGGATGTGCTGAAATTGGAGAGGGTTCAAAGGAGGTTCATGAAAGTGTTTCCAGGATTGAATGGCTTGTTATATGAACTGCATTTGATAGCTGTGAGCCTATATTCATAGAATTCGAGAAGAATGAGGTGTGACCTAATTGAAACCTATCAAGGCCTTTGATAGAGTGGACGTGGAGAAGATGTTTCCTATGATGGGAGAGCTGAAGACCAGAGGGCACAGCCTCGGAATCGAGGGTGTCCTTTTAGAGCAGAGATGAGAGGAATTTCTTTAGCGAGTGGTGAATCTGTGGAATTTGTTGATGTTGGCAGCTGTGGAGGCCAAGTCATTATGTATATTTAAGGCAGAGGTTGATAGATTCTTGATTGGTCTGGGCATGAAGGGATACGGGGAGAAGGCAGGAGATTGGGACTGAGAGGAAAATTGGATGAGTCATGATGAAATGGTGGGGAAGACTCAATGGGCCAAATGGCCTAATTGTGCTCCTATAGCTTATGGTCTTAAAAGAAATGTTGGGAATCCCTGCTTTACACTTTCCTCATATTGTACCCTCTGAAGTGCTAATCCAATTCCCTTCAGAAATCTCTGAATTCACTATCCCAAAAGGCAGGGAATACTAAGCCATAACTGCACTCAGCAAATAAAAAAAAGTTCTTTCTCAAATTTTTCTCTTGTGCTGTTTTGTTAACATGTTATAATCATTGTCTCCCATACCTTAACGTTTCTGCATATGGGAACAGCTTCTCTCCCATATATTGAACCATTCA
Organism: Mobula birostris; assembly: GCF_030028105.1. Taxonomy (NCBI): domain Eukaryota; kingdom Metazoa; phylum Chordata; class Chondrichthyes; order Myliobatiformes; family Myliobatidae; genus Mobula; species Mobula birostris. Next base: position 103,685,165 of record NC_092380.1, on the reverse strand, counting down.
CAAATAGGAACTTGTTCAATCTAAGCAAGCCATACCTGGTGTATCATTTTTCAATTTTCCTCTCGTCTTGCTTTGTTCTGGGGAAAAGATCGGTGTTATCACTGAAGGACCTGCTCCAGGGATACAGCCTCTCTATTAGCAACTTGCTTGAACAGCACAAGCTGTGTATCTAAGCGTCTGATGAAAGAGCAGATAAAAGTGGAAGGCTGCAAAGGGAGGCAGTTCAGGCAAATGAGCAAATCCGTGGATGAAGATGTTCACTGTGATTTTCAAAATACCAAGGAATGAGCTGGTCACAGTAAATGAGCAGGAAGATGTGTATGTGGAAGAACTGTATAGAAATCAGTAAAACCTAGTAGACAAGGGGAAAATATAATTAAAAAAACCAGCAAAATATTGGCACTTGAGACATTAAATGCAAAGAGATGGAGCTTCTATTATAGTTACATGGAACTAGTTTAGTTCAGTGTTTAATCCTTGACTATCACTTTGGGAAGAGCATGCTGGTCTTTATCAGTGTGCGGGGGACAGTTAGACTGATACTAAGGTTAAAAGTTGAATTTTGGGAATAGATGGTTGAGGCTAAATTTGTATTACTTAAATTTAAGCTATGTTTAAAGGGAATTAAATGGGATTGTAAATTTTCGGTTACTGTTCTGTTTTGTATGTGCTGTTAATGTTGTGGATGCAATGGATCCCAGTGAACAACAGTGGATTAAGAAGGCTGAGTGTAATAAAACTAGACTCAGTAGCCGCTTTATTAGGTGCATCAGCACATCTGCTCATTAATGCAAATACCTAATCAACCAATCATGTAGCAGCAGCTCAATACATAAAAGCATGCAGACAATATCGAGAGGTTCAGTTTTTGTGCAGACCAAGCATCACACTGAGGAAGAAATGTGATCCAATTGACTTTGACTAAAGAATTGTTGGTGCCAGACAGAGTGGATTGAGTATCTCAGAAACTGCTGATCTCCTGGGATTTTCATACAGAACAGTCTCTAGTGAGCATGGGTTCCCAAGTTGGGGTGCATGGACCTCTGGCTTAATGATATTGGTCCATGGCATAAAAAATTTGGGAACTCCTACTAACACGAGGAAATCTACAGATGCTGGAATTTCAAGCAACACACATAAAAGTTGCTGGGAACTCCTGCTGTAGAGTTTACAGAGAATGGTGCAAAAAAAGACAAAAAAAAAATCCAGTGATAGGAGTTCTGTGGGTGAAAATGCCTTGATAATGAGAGAGGTCAGAGGAGAATAGCGAGACTGGTTCAAGCTGACAGGAAGGTGACAGTAACCATTGGTCCTTCTAATTTGTAATGACCAGTGTGCACAAAAATCTTGTGTTGTGCACTTTTTTGCCCAGTGACAACAACATGTGAACAGTCAATAACTTCTTAAATAAGAAGTGTCAATAAGCCAGTTCTAAAATTTGCAGATAAATCATTGCAAGCTCCATGTTTCAAAAGACCGTATGCATCAGAAACTGGAAAAGGAAATGTGATTGTGTATGATCATGAAATATACTTAACAAGCCAGTGAGGTAGAGAGTGACAACCCTGTGTGCACAGTTTAAATTCCTTTGTGTACTAGTAGCAAAGGATGTGTGCGCGTGCATACGTGCACACCTTAGAGAGAACATTGACAGTAACTCAAATAACCACACATTACAACAGTAGTGTCCAGAAAAGCATCTCTGAATGCACAACACAGTGAACCTTGAAGTGGGTGGGCTTCAGTGGGCTCCACTCCGGTACCTAAAAGTGACCACTGAGTTTGAGGCTGAGGTAGATGTGTATTAGACTCCAATGGAACGAAAGATTATGTGAAGGAGGCAGGAAAATGAATTGAAAATAGGCATCAGATTAGTCTGATAGTCATTATATCATTATTGAATGGCAGAGGACTTTTAAGGGGCAAATAACCAAAAAGTTCTTGTTTTATCCCTTTCCTTATGTTCATTTGACACAAGTAATAATCAAGATGATTATGAGTGATGTAGAATCCATTCATTCATCTGTCTAAGCTTTCAAGTTTATATTGGAAGGTGGACAAAATACAGTAGATTCTGGGCCTCGTTGGCTGGATATGAAAAATGGATCAGATACATTTGACCAGGGTCTCACAGAGTGTCAACTACTAGGGCCCTATACATAAGCTGGCTACCCATACTTAATTACAAGATATGTAGCATTTATGCACCCTCAGGCTGAAGAAATTCCCTCCTATCTCAGTCTTCAATGGTTTCTCCCATAGTTCAAAGACATAGAAGGTTAGGAGGTTGCACAGTAGCATCGTGGTTAGTGTAACATTTCACAGCACCAGCTGTAAGCTAGGGGTCCAATTCCCACCGCTCTCTATATGGAGTTTGTACGTTCCCCCGAGACTGCATGTGTTTCCTTCAGGTGCTCTGACCTCCTCCCAAATTCCAGAGCTGTGTGAGTTCGGGTTAGTAAGCTGTGGCCATGCTATGTGAAGGATGGTGACACTTACAGGTTACACTCCAGCTTATCCTCAAATCATTAAATGATGCATTTCACTATGTGTTTGATACACATGTGACAAATAAAGCTGTTCTCTCTTTTGAAAAGAAATCTCTATCTCTTTTTACCTCTTATTCTGAGATTGGGAACTCTGGTTCTCAGCATGAGAAACATTCTTCTTGGCTGTAGTGTCCAATATGCTCATATCCCTTGACTGCAATGGTAAAGCCAGAAACTAGAGAGCATAGGTTGAAGATGAAAGAGATGAATTATCATTACTCTAAATGAATGCCGTAATTAGGAGCTTTTCCCTCTCAGGCAGAGAAAGCTGAGGAATGATCTTATGATGACATATAACAGGGCCAATGTTTGAGATCCTGTGAACGCACTGGGAGCTGGAGGCCTGGAGATGACCTGTCCTGGAGTTGAAGGTCAGTGTGTAGGTGGCGAAGAGAAACAGGGCTTGTTTTGCTGTTGCTGTATATTTCACTTCATGTTTCACTCGACATGAAATAAATAAATGAATTTGAATTTATTTAAACCTTACACCATCCCACAATGTGAGAGAGTAAAAATCTTTGTGTTACAAATCCATCGCATCGTACAGACATGTGAATTTGTAAGTCTAATGGCTTGTCAAAAGAAGCTGTCCCTTTTGGTCCTGGCTTTAATGCTGCAGTACCTTTTACCAGATGGAAGCAGTTGAAACAGCTTATGGTTGGGGTGACTTTTGACCCCAATGATTTTTCAGGCCTTCTTTCTGTACCTACTGCTGTAAGTGCCCTCAATGGAGGGAAGTCCACATCCACACATGTGCTGGGCTGTGCGTACCACTCTCTACAGTGGCCAGCAATCCAGGTTGGCGCAGTTCCTGTGTCGGACAATGATACAGCCAGTCAAGATTCTCTCAATGGTGCTCCTATAGAGGGTCCTGAGGATTTAGGCACTCATGCCAAACTTCTTCAGTCCCCTGAGGTGGATGAGATGCTGTTGTGCTTTTTTTTTTGCCACACAGCCGCTCCGGCAAAAATGAATCTGAATCTAAATTAATAGGGAACCTGAAGGACAACCTAGTGGGTGGGATGTGAGTGTCAGGATTCTTATTATGCGATTGTGATCTCGGGTGCTTACTGAGTGTGATTGTCAGTAATGTGCCTTTGCTCCTTGACCCCATACTAATGCTGTCTCATTTGGCTGTATTCATGACAGTCATGTATGGTTAAATGACAAACTTGAACTGAATTGAATATATGTCACAACCCTGAGATTCATTTTCTTGGGGGCAAACTCAATACATCCGTAGAATAACAACCATTACAGAGTCAATGAAAGACTGCCAAACTAGTGCGGTCAAGCAGAGTACAGAAGACAACAAACTGTGCAAATACAAAATTAAGGAATAAGAAGAAGAAGAAATAAATAATATCGAGAACATGAGATGAAGAGTCCTTGAAAGTGAATCCATTGTTGTGGGAATGTTTCAATGATGAGGCAAATTAAAAGGCACTTTTTAGAAGACTCATTAAAAGATAAAGCTAGAAAATGTTTAGTAGAATACAAGCTAAACACAGATAGATTGGCTAGCTCAGGTTGGCAACTAGATCAATGTGGACATGTTGGTTTCTGTGTTATATATCTCAATGACTCCTAAGATAGGTCATCTGCCATCCACTGACTTTCAGTGTAGTTGCATCTATCAGATTATGAAGTAAATGGTTAAATTAAAGGCATGATGCTGGTGGAACAGCTCCCCTGTTTGATCATGATCCTAATCAACTTAAAATTGTCCAGAAGGATATCAATAATTTCCATTAAAAATTTGAACTCGATCTGTGCATGGATAATTTGATACTATCACTAATTAACTCACCTATTCTTCATAGCTGGATTTTGTTGCCTAGCTGATTAAAATTTTGAATTCAGCTTCCAATTATCAGATAATCCTCTCGATAGCATGTTGGACATATGTGTACAAAAGAAAGAAAACAAGTCATCAGGGCTTAATCGCACAGGACATCTTTTCAGATAAATAGGTTGCTGTGATACAATTATCTGGTTGTCTTACTTTGTGATTCCAATCATTATACAAATAGCACAGTGGTTCTATTACCCGAAATAACTGATCAGCATGAATTCTAAGGCAGCAAATGCTTCTGGAAGCTAAAATGCTTTTAGGAAATTGAGAATGAATTCTAAGCTGCAGTGGTAAAGATAGCAATAGGTATATAGAGTCATAGTGCTATACAGCACAGAACAGACCTTTGGTCTAATTTGTCCACACTGACCAAGGTGCCCACCTCAGCTAGTCCCATTTGCCCCTGTTAGAACCATATCCTTCTAAACCTTTCCCATCCATGCACGTATCCAAACATCTTTTAATTGTTGTTATTGTATCTACCTTAACCACTTCCTCTGGCAGCTTGCTGCATCTATGTGAAGAAGTTGGCCTTCATGTCCCTTTATAGATCCCTCCTCTTTCATCTTCAACCTATACTCTCTAGTTTTCGGTTCTCTGGGCGAGAAAAGATTGTGTGCATTCACTCCATCTATATCCCTCATGATTTTAAGACCAAAAGGAGCAGAATTTGGCTATTTGGCCTATCAAGTCTGCTCCACAATTTCATTATACATCCGTCATGGGTGATCTATTTAATACACATTCATAAGATCACCACTCAGTCTCCTATGCTGCAAGGAATAAAGTCTTAGACTGTCAATCTTCGTCCTGTAAACCAGTCGCTTGAGTCCTAGTGACATTCTCAAAAAAATTCTTTGCACATTTTCCAATGTAGTGATGTCCTTTCTCTAACAGGGTGACCAAAACTGTACATAATGCTCAAGTGCGGTCTCACCAATGTCTTGTACAACTGCAATGTAAAGTCCCAGCTTCTAAATTCAGTGCTCTTACTGATCAAGACCAGTGTACCGAGTGCTCTCCTAGGTCCTTCTGTTACGCAAAACATGACACAGGAATGTTGTAATGCTGAGCTATAGTAAAGTACTGCAGATGTTGAAAATCTGAAATAAAATAGTGTTCAATGCTCAACAGGCCAGATGGGAACTGTGGTGTGAGCAACAGTCATTTCACTTTCAGAGGCTTTCATTGGAACTGGGGAACATTAGTGATGCATAGGAAGGGAATATTTAGTACAGGAGTTGGGATGTTATGTTGAAGTTGTATATGGCGATGCCAGATTTGGAGTGTTGTGTACAGTTTTGGTCTCCTATCTACAGGAATGATATCAAAGAGATTGCAAGAGTATAGAGAAAATTTGAAAGGAGTTTGCCAGAACTTGAGGACTTGAGTTATAGGGAATGGAGCACAAAAGAAGGAGAGGATATTTGATAGAGATGTACAAAATTATGATGGGTATAGGTGACCGGGCTAAATGGACACACTCTCTCTTACCAGTGTAGGATTATAACAAAACAGAAGCAGAAACTACGGGAAACATCATTGGGACTTTATTCATGGAACCCTAGGACAATAATGGGTAATCTTACAGAGGTGTGTAAAATCATGAAGTGCATGAATAAAGTAAATGCACACAATCTTTTTTCCCAGGATTGTGGGATCAAAAATTAGAGGGAATAAGTTTAAAGTAAGAAGGAAGAAATTTAACAGGAACCTCTGGGGCAGCTTTTACACCCAGAGCATGGTCAGTATATGGAACAAGATACAAACATTTGTAGCAGAGGTAGGTACATTAACACCATTTAAAAGACACTTGAACAGTTATGTAGATAGGACTGGGTTAGAAGGATATGGGACAACAAGAGGATTAGCTTGGATAAGCATCTTGTTCAGCATGGACTAGTTAAGCATTAAAAGTTAGTTTGTCACATGTACATCAAAATATATAGTGAAATTTGTCCTTTATGTTGGAGACAGTCTCCAAGAGTCACCATACTTCCAGAGCCACATAGCAAGCCCACAACTCAGTAACTCTAACTGTATGTCTCCGTAGTGTGGGTGGAAACCAGAGAGCCCAGAGGAAACCCACACGGTCATGGGGAAAACAGAAAGGCAGAGGTGGGATTTGAACCTGGATCGCTGTCACTGTAAGGTGTTGCACTACTGTTTTATCCTGAGCTGAAGGGACAGGTTCCATCCTGTAAAACTCTCTGAAGCTGTTTTGAAGAATTTCAGAGTCATCTCCATAGTGCGTATCCAATTGGCTTATTGCAAGCATTTACAAGGATGTTGCTGGAGGACCTGGGTTGTAAGGAAAGAGTGAATAGGTTAGGAATTTTTTCCTTAGAATGTAGAAGATTGAGAGGAGATTTGATGGAGGTATACAAAATTATGAGGAATGTAGATAGGGTAAATACAACTGAGGTTGGATGTGACTAAAACTAGAGGTCGTAGATTATGGGTGAAAGGTGAAAAGTTTAAGGGGAACGTGAGGGGGAGGTTCTTCACTCAGAGGGTCATGAGAATGTGGAATGAGCTGTCAGTGCAAGTGATGCATGCAAGCTTGCTTTCAACGTTTGATACGAGTTTGTATAGGTACATGGACGGTGAGGTTATGGAGGGCTATGATTCGGGTGTTGGTCAATAGGAGTAGGCAGTTTAAATGGTTCGACATGGAACCGATGGGATAAAGGGCCTGTTTTTCTGCAGTATTTTTCTATGACTCAATGACTATTACTCTCTTACCTAGGAGGAGAGTTTGAGGGATAGTGTGGGGAATGAGGGCTCCGATTGACTTTTGAGAGACGTCACTGGAGTTGTAGAGTTGTAGACTGAATGGTACATGTCAATGTAGCTGAAAAGTGGTGGAAAATTTCTGCCCATTGTCAGCCCAGGAAGAGGTTTATTTCAATGTGTGACATCTATGGTGACTACATATGAATGTAATACTTGCTGAAAGGGATGTATGTGTTACAGGCTATTTTGCTTACTTCCTGAGAAATCATGATGAATTGATTCAGAATCCTCTTGAGCAGAGTAACTGAAGTGGGCTCATTCAGAATAATGGGGTTGAAAGTATCCAAGATGAATAGAATTGCATTTAAGCACAACACAAGCAGGGTGTAGTGCAGCCATTAATTTGTTAAGTTAATATTGCATTTAAATTAGATTTCTATACAAATTATTTCTCTTGCCTTGGAGTGAGCTGATGATTTAATATATCTAAAAATGCAGGAAACAGATGGCCTCCGTGGTTAAAAAGTCCTGCAGTTCACTAGCATAAGTGGCAAATCACTTCTCTCTCAATCAGTTGATCACAGAAATAAGAGCTGAGACTCTTGTGCTACATAAATCTCCCAACTGGGATTGAGAGAGGTTCCAGTTTAGTTTATTAAGTTGTAGGGGTGTGGGTTTCGCTGGTAATGCTAACCTTATATTACTTGTCCCTTATTGTCTTTGAGAAGGTGGTAGAAAGCCCGGACTTTGAGCTGTGCAGCCCATGTGGTTGGTGCTGTTGAGTAGAGAGTTACAGAACTTTGAACTAGCTGAAAGACAGAGCAAATTCAAGCAAGCTTTTCCCACTGAGGTTGGTGAGACTAAAACTAGAGGTCATAGGTTAAGGATAAAAGGTGAAATATTTATGGAGAACCTGAGGGGGAACCTCTTCACTCGGATGTGAATGTAGAATTTGCTGCCAGGAGAAGTGGTGGATAAAAGTTTGATTACAACATTCAAGAGAAGTTTGAAGAGGAACATGGATGGGAGGGGTATGGAGGGCTTTGGTCCAGGTGTGGGTCAATGTTGAATAATAAGTCTTGCCTGGAGAAAATGGGCCAATGGGACTGTTTCCGTGCTATAGTGCTCTATAGCAGTGATTTGGAGATGGGAGACTGTAGATGCGGGAATCTGGAGCAGCAAATGGAAAATCAGAGGAACCTGGGTCAGGGAACATTTGCAGAGAGAGATGAATAGTCAAGATTTTGGGTTGAGAACCTTCATCTGGACAGGATAGTGGGCAATTTAGAGGGAGACCTGAATGAAGAAGTGTACAAACCTTCATACTGGTTATCTCCTCTTTACATTCTCAGTCCTGATGCAGGCATGGTCTTGACCAGAAATGTCAACTATCACCCTGATTCCACAGAAATGTTTCAGTTCTTCCAGCAGTTTGATTATTGCTCCAGATTCCAGCATCTACAGTTTTCTGTGTCTCCTAATGAATATTATGCTCATAAATGGGGCAGGTAGCAACACCCACATCACATCATTGGAGCCTCAGCTCCAGCTGTGGAGAGACTTCATTTCAGATTACTAATTGAACTAACTCAGCATTATTATTGCAAGTGCTTGTTCACAAAAATTAAGACTCTGAATCTTTATACACTTTCTAGCAGGAAAGGAAAAGTTTTCATTGTCTTTCTGCTGTCACGATGTGAAGACGATGCTTGATTAGTCATCTTAGACCAATAGGAGGGAGGAGAACGGCACGCGGCCGTTCCAAATGAATATCGTATGTGTAACTAGTGGGGCTGTGCGCAATCCGGATTTGATGGAGACAGCTGTGAGAGTACGGAGGAACACCTGGAGTAACTTCTGAAATGCCTGCTTCGCTGCCGCTGCTACTGTGCGATCGAGAATCTCTGGAGACAAAGGCCCCAAATCCTCAGCTTTGCTTATTGCTTGTTGCCGGGGCCAGGGTCGAAGCGCTCGGTCAGAGATGGTGCTCGGTGTTCTAAAGGCAAGATGACACAGCCGTGGCTAACAAGAGAAGTTAAAGCCAAAATAAAAGCCAAAGAGAGGGCATATAAAAAAACAAAAAATCAGCAGGAAGTTAGAGGATAAAACTTTAAAAAAAAACTTAAAGGTCATTCAGAACGTAAAGATGGAATATCGAAGTAAGCTAGCCGATACTATTAAAGAGGATACCAAAACTTTCTTCAGATACGTGCAGTGTAAAAGAGAGGTGAGAGTGGATATTGGACTGATGGTAAACTATGCTGGAGAGGTAGTAATGGTGGACAAGGAAATGGCAGGTGAACTAAATAAGTATTTTTCATCAGTCTTCATTGTGGAAGACACTAGCAGTATAATGGAAGTTTCGGGTGTTGGGTGATGAAATGTGTAAAGTTACCATTACTAGGGAGAAGGTTCTCGGGAAACTGAAAAGTCTGAAGGTAAATAAGTCACCTGGACCAGACAGTATATACCTCAGGGCTGTGAAAAAGGTGGTTGAAGAGATTGTGGAAGCATTAGTAATGATCTTTCAAGAATCACTAGACTCTGGAATGGTTCCGGAAGACTAGAAAATTGCAAATGTCACACCACTCTTTAAGAAGGGAGAGAGGCAGAAGAAATGAAATTGTAGGCCAGTTAGTCTGACCTCATAGTTGGGAAGGTGTTGGAGTTGATTATAAAGGATGAGGTTTCAGGGTACTTGGAGGCACATGATAAAATAGGCTGTAGTCAGCATGCTTTCCTCAAGGGGAAATCTTCCCTGACAAATCTGTTGGAATTCTTTGAAGAAATAACAAGCAGAATAGACAAAGGAAAATCAGTTGATCTTATGAACTTGGATTTTCAGTAGGCCTTTGACAGGGTGCCACACATGAGGCTGCTTAACAAGCTATGAGCCCATGGTATTACAGGAAAGATTCTAGCATGGATAAAGCAGTGGCTGATTGGCAGGATGCAAAGAGTGGGAATAAAGGGAGTCATTTCTGACTGGTTGCCAGTGACTAGTGATGTTCCACAGGGGTCCATATTGGCACCGATCTTTTTACATTACTGTACATGTCAATTATTTGGATGATAGAATTGATGGCTTTGTTGCAGAGTTTGCAGATGATATGAAGGTAGGCGGAGCAGCAGGTAGTTTTGAGGAAGTAGAGAGGCTACAAAGGGATTTAGACAAACTTGGAAAATGGGCAAAGAAGTGGCAGATGGAATAAGCTAGAAATCTAGGGAGGCTTTGCGAATATCCCTGGTATTTCCTCTCTTCCTGGTAATCTCTTGATTTAAAGGAGCTTAAAGCAAGGTATCTAATCAAGGAGTTCATTGTTGGGTGTGAGAATGATGTGGGCCACTATTCGAATTGGCTGAGTCTCGTTGCTGAGGAAACAAGCAATCTGTTGGAAGAACTCAGCAGGTTGAGCAGCACATATGGGAGGAATAAACAGTTGACGTTTCGGGCTGAGGTGCTTTCTCAGGACCCCTGATGAAAGGACTTGGCCTGAGGCATCAACTTTATATTCCTCGCCATGGATTCTGACTGACCTGCTGAATTCCTCCAGTCTTTTTGTTGATTTCCAGTATTTGTAACAGTCGGTGACTGGAAATGAATTTCTGTCAGTTGCCATACTGGAACAGGAGTCTGTGTGGTCTCTCTTTATTGATGAGTTGAAGGCATTTGTTAGGTCAGAAAAGGTCAGCCATAGAAACTTGATCGCTCTTCTCACTTGTTACTCTAGTGCAGTACAAAATGAGTGCTGTGCTTCAAAGCTCTTGTTAATTGGCTGAAGCCTTCAAGCAAATCCAGTTTGTCTTTCAGATGGATGTAAAAGAACGTACAGTATTTTGAAGAAGAGCAGATGAATTACTGTAATGTTTTGGCTAATATTTAAACCTCTTTCAGATGAGTATACTTTGAGAACATAAAACAATATAGATCTTTCGGCCCGTGATGTTCCGCCTACTTTTTAACCTACTGTGAGATCAATCTAATCCTTTCCTCCAACATAGTCCTCCATTTTTCAAAGATTCAAAGGATATTTATTGAAGTATGTATACAGTATACAGCCCTGAGAATCGTCTTCCCACAGACAGCCACAAAACAAAGAAACACCATGGAACCCATTCAAAGAAAACATCAAACCCCCAACAAGCAGGAAAAAAAAGAACAAACAATGCAAACAGCAAAAAAAGAGTGATTAATGCACGGAATATTAAACATCAAACCACTGAGATCTTGAAACAGTCTAGGAATGTTCAGTTTAGTTCAATTCAGTTCAATTTAGTACTGTGTTGTTCATTGAGCCAATGTGTAGTGCAAATGTAGGCCAAATGTAGGCAAAGAGGATTAGCCTGGAAGTCTGGGGTCTTGTCACAAAGATTTGGCATGTCAACAAATACAATCAAAAACTTCTATAGTTGTACTGTGGAGAGCATTCTGGCAGGCTGCATCTGTCCGGTATGGAGGGGCTACTGCACAGGAACGAAAGAAGCTGCAGAAGGTTGTAAATCTCGTCAGCTCCATCTTGGGTACTAGACTAAAAAGTACCCAGAACATCTTTAGGGAGCGGTGTCTCAGAAAGGCAGTGGGTAAGGACCTCCAGCACCCAGGGCATGCCCTTTTCTCACTGTTACCATCAGGTAGGAGGTACAGAAGCCTGAAGGCACACACTCAGCGATTCAGGAACAGCTTCTTCCCCTCTACCATCTGTTTCCTGAATGGGCATTGAATCTTCAGACACTACCTCACATTTTTTAATATACAATATTTCTGTTTTTGTACATTTTTTAAAAACCTTTTCAATAAACGTAATTGATTTACTTGTTTATTATAATTATTTGTTTTAATTTATTTTTTTTTTCACTCTGCTAGATTATGTATCGCATTGAACTGCTGCTGCTAAGTTAACAAATTTCACGTCACATGCTGATGATAATAAATCTGATTCTGATTCTGTCTGGGCATTGATACCAAAGTTTGATCTGAATTCTTGAAGTTGAAGCCCAATGGCTGAAGCCTGGAGACCTGTACAGGAGCTGGATGATTGTGTGAGAGAGAGAGAGGGTGGAAGGAAGGAAAGAGGCTTGTTTTCCTGTTGTTGTTTGTTTTGCTCTGCTGAGTGTTTCTAGTGACACTTGTGGGTAGCCCCCAGCACATCTCTACATGTATTGTTGCAAATGCAAATGACATGTTTTCACTGTATTATTATGTACATGTGAATTTAATATTTCTATAGCATTTGAGTAATATTGTAAATTAATTCTTTGATTAAACATTCTTGTTTGTTTTCAATAACTCAATATGGGTTATATATTAAAAAAAATAAGTGAATCACATACATCATGACGACACCACGTGATACGTGAGCACTTCACTTAAAGTAAACATCAAGTTAGATTTACAGTTCAGACTCCTGTGTCTTTCTTTTAATTAGTTTACTGCTTTGGAGTTATAAAGCACAATACATGATAAATGAATCTGAAGTCGGTTGAATGGGAATCTTGGTCAGTATGGATCAATTGGGCTGTAGGGCCTGTTGCTGTGCCGGTGACTCTACGACTCTGTGGCTGTCACCAATACAGATTATTTAGCCATTATCACATACTTTATACTTTATTGTTGCCAAACAATTGATACTAGAAAGTACAATCATCACAGTGATATTTGATTCTGCGCTTCCTGCTCCCTGGATTACAAATCGATAGTAAATATTAAAAATTTAAATTATAAATCATAAATAGAAAATAGAAAAATGGAAAGTAAGGTAGTGCAAAAAAACCGAGAGGCAGGTCCGGATATTTGGAGGGTACAGCCCAGATCCGGGTCAGGATCCGTTCAGCAGTCTTATCACAGTTGGAAAGAAGCTGTTCCCAAATCTGGCCGTATGAGTCTTCAAGCTCCTGAGCCTTCTCCCGGAGGGAAGAGGGGTGAAAAGTGTGTTGGCTGGGTGGGTCGTGTCCTTGATTATCCTGGCAGCACTGCTCCGACAGCGTGCCGTGTAAAGTGAGTCCAAGGATGGAAGATTGATTTGTGTGATGTGCTGGGCCATGTTCACGATCTTCTGCAGCTTCTTTCGGTCTTGGACAGGACAACTTCCATACCAGGTTGTGATGCACCCTAGAAGAATGCTTTCTACGGTGCATCTATAAAAATTAGTGAGGGTTTTAGGGGACAGACCAAATTTCTTTAGCTTTCTCAGGAAGTAAAGGTGCTGGTGGGCCTTCTTGGCAGTGGACTCTGCTTGGCTGGACCAAGTCAGGTCATTTGTGATATTGACCCAGAGGAACTTAAAGCTTTTGACCTGTTCCACTTGCGCACCACTGATGTAAATTGGGTTGTGCGGTCTGCTACTCCTTCTGAAGTCAACAACCAATTCCTTCGTCTTGCTGACGTTGAGGGATAGGTTATTGTCTTCGCACCATGCCACCAGGTTCTTAATTTCCTCCCTGTACTCAAACTCATCATTACCCGAGATACAGCCTACAATTGTTGTGTCATCAGCTAACTTATATATTGAGTTCGATGGAAACTTGGCTACACAATCATGGGTAAATACCTAAAGGAGGCAGCACTTTCATTACTACTGCAGTGTGGAAATGCCAGATGTATATACTAGTTGAATTATACCTTGTCCTTGTGGTATGTTGTACTTTAATGTGTCCGTGTGTGAACTGTGTATGAGTGTGTGTGCTCCCTGCCTCCTGCGCATGCGCTCACAAAATAACATGCTCACATAAACGCAGTATTGCATGCACACTACTTGCATTCACTCACAAAATAATGTGCTCACATAAACGCAGTATTGCATACGCACTCCTTGCATTCATTCGAGCTGGGAGAAATATTCTGGAGCTGATACAGGGACTGAGAGATTCCCTCTGTGTTTCATCACTGTCGTATTATGTTTCAATCTGCAGTGTTGTTCACTGTTGATCCTCAATTATTCTGTCTTCTGAACACAGTGCCTTTCTTAATAATGTTATTTCTACTGTGATTTCGTGGTGCAAATATGCTTTGATATCCAGCAGAGAGGACAGTCAAGAATTTACATGGGTACACCACTTAATCAGACAATGCATAGAAATGTTAAGAGCATACTGATATTTTTCATTTGAAATTCTCAATTGCAATGGAAATTCCAACATCATTGTTATTCATTCACAGACAGTGGATTTGAAATCACATGTCCGCACTTAGCTCATTTTAGTTCTTGACTGAACCATGAGCCTGATGAATATCCTGAGCATTTCCATATCTTCAGAGAAATTGGCTTCTTTTGTCATCTCAGGAACTCCAGCCTCCAATATTCTTCCATTCCTAATGTCTTTACCATTCCTGTGAATGCCCAGAGAAGATGGAGGTGGTATTGTGTGATAATCTGTTATTCGCTTCACAAACACGTCTGTGAAAATTATTATACAATGTGGAGCTGGAGTTGGGCATTCGAATGGTTCAGTGAAGAAGTTCTGTTGTAACTGTGGCTCACCTCCGGGTCAGATCTTTGTGGCTTGAGTCCCACCTCACCAATGTCAACTGTTCTGATGCAGTGGGGCGGTACTGAGGGGTGGGCACAATAGTGTAGCAGTTAGTGTGACACAATTAATGCATCAGCGATCACCGAGGGTCCAGAGGAAGCTTATGAGAATGATCCTGGGAATGCAGCAGTTAATGTATGAGAAGCATTTGATGGCTCTGGGCCTGTACTCACTGGGGTTCAAAAGAATGAAGGGAAGTCATTGAAATCATTGAACCTTATTGAATATTGAAGGGCCTAGATTGATTTATAAGGAAGAATATGGTTCCTATAGTAGGAGGGTCCAGGACAAGAGGGCACAGCCTCAGAATACAAGGACATCCCTTTAGAATGGAGATGAGAAGGAATTTCTTTAGCCGGAGAGCAGTGAATCTGTGGAATTCATCATCGCAGGCCGTGGAGGCCAAGTCATTGAGTATATTTAAAACAGAGCAGAGGTTGATAGGTTCTGGATTAGTAAGTGTGGCAATGGTTACAGAGAGAAAGCAGGAGGATGCAGTTGAGAGGGATAATAAATCAGAGCAGACTCAATGGGCTAAATGGCCAAATTTTGCTCCTATATCTTATGGGATTCGATTCCCGCTGCTGTCTGTCAGAGTTTGTAAGTTCCTCCAGTGACTTCATCGGTTTCCTCCAGGCGCTCTGGTTTCCTCCCATGTTCCAAAGATGTATTGTTAGAGTTAGTAAATTCTGAGCGGGCTACATTTGGCACCAGAAGCACAACAACACTTGTGGGCTGTCTAGCACAACCCTCGCTGGTTTGATTTTTATGTAAACAACACATTTCACTGTGTTTCCATCTACATGTGACAAATAAAACTAATCTCTTTGAGTAGAAGACTTGGTGGGTTGAGCAGTATCCATAGGGCAGAACAACAGTTGGAAATTGCCACTTCTGAGGACAACGAGGCTGCAGTGCTACTCCTTTCAGCAATTCACTTACTGAAAACATAATTTTAAATAATATCTGCATTTTTTTTTAGAGTGACATCAAAGTTACAGTTGCATTTAAAAACAAACAATTCTAAAATGGGGCATTGTTCAGTTGCTCGACAGCCCTGGGGTAAAAAGCTGTTTTTCAGACTGAATGTCTGTATAGAGATGCTTCAGTATCTCCTGCCAGATGTTAGGAGATTGAACAGGTGATTACTAGCAACTCACACAAAATGCATCTCACCTTCCTTTCCAGTACTGAAGAAGGGTCTCGGCCCAACACATCGACTGTTCACTCTTTTCCATTTGATGCTGCTTGGCCTGCTGAGACACTGCAGCATTTTGTCTGTGTTGCTTTGGATTTCCAGCATCTGCAGATTTTCTGGTGTAGAGGATTACTGGTGTGGGATGAATCCATTGTGATTTTGCGAGCCCACGATAGGCATCATGAGTTGCATATACTTTCCATATTTGGCAGTTGTGTCCCATTGATGTTCTGTGCAGTCCTGATCACTCATTGGAGTGCTTTTTCATCGATCTTGTTCCAGTTAGTGTACCACACTATCATGCAGTAGGTCAGTATACTCTCAATTACACATCAATAAAGGTTTACCAGCAGCAATGGGGGCTGATATCAGAATCAGGTTTATTATCACTGGCATGTGACGTGAAATTTGTTAACTTAGCAGCAGCAGTTCAATGCAATACATAACCTAGCAGAGAAAAAATAATAATAAATAAAATTTTAAAAATTATAATAAATAAACAAGTAAATCAATTATGTATATTGAATAGATTTTAAAAACGTGCATAAACGGAAACACTGTATATTTCTTTTAAAAAAGTGAGGTCGTGTCCAAAGATTCAATGTCCATTTAGGAATCAGATGGCAGAGGGGAAGAAGCTGTTCCTGAATCGCTGAGTGTGTGCCTTCAGGCTTCTGTATCTCCTACCTGATGGTAACAGTAAGAAAAGGGCATGCCCTAGGTGCTGGAGGTCCTTAATAGTGGACATTGCCTTTCTGAGGCACCGCTCCCTAAAGGTGTACTGGGTACTTTGTAGGCTAGTACCCAAGGTGGAGCTGACTAGATTTACAACCTTTTGAAGCGTCTTTTGGCTCTGTGCAGTAGCCCTTCCATACCAGACAGTGATGCAGCCTGTCAGAATGCTCTCCACGGAACAACTATAGAAGTTTTTGAGTGTATTTGTTGACAAGCCAACTCACTTCAAGCTCCTAATAGAGTATAGCCGCTGTCTTGCCTTCTTTATAACTATATTGATATGTTGGGACCAGGTTAGATCCTTAGAGATCTTGACACCTAGGAACTTGAAGCTGCTCACTCTCTCCACTTCTGATCCGTCTATGAGGATTGGTATGTTTTCCTTCATCTTACCCTTCTGAAGTCCACAATCAGCTCTTTCGTCTTACTGACATTGAAGTGCCAGGTTGTCGCTACGGTACCACTCCACCAGTTGGCATATATCACTCCTGAACGACCTCTTGTCACCACTTGAGATTCCACCAACAATGATTGTTTCGTCAGTAAATTTATAGATGGTATTTGAGCTATGCATATACAGAGAGTAGAGCAGTGGGCTAAGCACATACCCCTGAGGTGCGCCAGTGTTGATCGTCAATCTGCACAGACTGTGGTCTTCCAGTTAGGAAGTCGAGGATCCAATTGCAGAGAGAGGTACAGAGGCCCAGGTTCTGCAACTTCTCAATCAGGATTTGGGAATGATGGTATTAAATGCTGAGCTATAGTCGATGAACAGCATCCTAATGTAGTTGCTTCTGTTGTTCAGGTGGTCTAAAGCCACGTGAAGAGCCATTGAGATTGCGTCTGCTGTTGACCTATTGTGGCAATAGGTAAACTTCAATGGATCCAGGTCACTACTGAGGCAGGAGCCCAGTCTACTCATCACCAACCTCTCAAAGCATTTCATCACTGTCGTTGTGAGTGCTTCCGGGCGATAGTCATTAAGGCGGCTGAACTCTCTTCAAACTCCAAAGATTCTTGCTGAGCCTTCCCTACTATCAAGGAGGTGTTGGTAGTCCAAGAGAGCTCCTCTGAGATGTTCAATCACAAGAATTTAAAGCTGGAGACCCTTTCCGCTGCTTATGAGTAGTGGAGCTTGTTTATACCTTTTTGAATTCCTAAAAACAATGGACATTGCTTTGTTTTTAATTATTCCATTTTATCTTTGAATGCAAACGTTAACTCTGTTTCACTTTCTGCCAGAACTGAATGGGTTTTCAGCACAAATACGAGAAAATCTGCAGATGCTGGAAATTCAAGCAACATACACAAAATGCTGGTAGAACGCAGTTGGCCGGGCGGCATCTATAGGAAGATGTACAGTCTGGGTAGCCTCCAACCTGATGGCATGAACATTGTTTTCTCTAACTTCCATTAATGCCCCTCCTCCCCTTCTTACCCCATCCCTAATTTTTTTCTCTCTCTCTTTTCCTCTCCTGTTCTCCATCTTCCTCTGGTGCTCCCCTCTCCCTTTCTTTCTTTCTTCCAAGGCCTTCTGTCCTATGATACTCCCCCTTCTCCAGCCTTGTATCCCTTTTGCCAATCAACTTCCCAGCTCTTAGCTTCATTCCGCACCCCGCCCCCCCCCCCCCCCCCCCGTCTTCTCCTATCATTTCGGGTCTCCCCCTCCCCCTCCCACTTTCAAATCTCTTACTATCTCTTTTCCGTTATTCCTGATGAAGGGTCTTGATCCAAAACTTCAACTGTACTTCTTCCTATAGATGCTGTCTGGCCTGCTGCGATCCACCAGCACTTTGTGTGTGTTGCTTGGGTTTTCAGCATTTTCTTTATTATTTTGACATCTCTATTGCTGGTGTTGTTTTGCAAATGGGAGAAGCTGAATTTGTACCCCTGTCTAGGCCCATCTAACCAAGCCATAGCTCTCCATATCCCTCTCATCCAAGTACCTAGCAAGACTTATTTTAAATGTTGCAATCGAAACTCATTCTTCGAAAGATTTGGCCCCAAGAATTCCTGATTCTCTAGGCCTCTGCTGTTTAGAAGAATTTTTTTTTTTCCATTACTATGTACAGGAAAAGATGTTTCCTGCTTTTATTTGAGAATGACTTGACCTTTGCCTCACCAGAGGAGGAAATTTCTCTGAATCAATTCTTTCAAATCGCACCCAAGTATTGGGGTCTAGACCTTCCAGACAGCTTCTGTACCACCTGCTTACATTGGGATGAATGAACTGCATATCCCCACTCGTATTAAATTGGCTGTTCTGCAAGTTGTGTGGATATGAGTCGTGGATAGGCCTGTGTGTGGCTCGGAGTAGAGTTGACAGAGCTGTGAATGAAGAAAAACCATTTGGCTGCAAGGATTAAAACGAGAACTATTGACACACCGCCCTTTGCAAACTGCAGAGGTTCCAGAAAACCTCATCCTTGATACTCCCTTCCTCTCCCAAATTCTTGTGTTGACTTGGGCTTCTTGTCATTAAAGTGGTCGATTTGATCTGACTACACCTTACTGCTATTCCTTCTTTCCATTCACTTTAATCCTTTGTTTCCAGTTCTGCCCTCCAGTAAAGAGGAACTTGCTTCGCTATTCTCTTGGCTCATCTGAATCTCCTCCACCACTCAGCCTCAGAGTCACAGAGTACTCCAGTACAGTAACAGGCCCTTCAGCCCATCTGCTTTTTCTGTCTAGTCCAGGGGTTCCCAACTACACAGACCATAGCCTTCCATATCCCTCTTAGCCATGTATCTATCCAGACTTCTTTTAAATGTTGCAATTGAACCCGTATCCACCACTTCCGCTGGCAGCTCATTCCTCCACTCATACCTCCGCACATTGGTTGGTGTCAGTCCTTTTGGGTGCATTCTTTCTTTGATTCCAATGTATTTCTTGTATTTACTGTAAATGCCCTGGTTTCCTTGGCTGCGTAAGTCTAGGGAATACTCACTCTAGTCCACAAAACCCGTGAGATTGAGACGCTCTCCCACCCCGAACCCTGGTTTGTGTTCACTATTCTCTTCGCTCCTACCGATCTCAATTTCACAACCGAGTCGTAGACTAATTCAGCACAGAAACATTTGTCCTATCTAGTCCATGCCAAACTATTATTCTGCCTAGTCCTTTTGACCTGCACCTAGATCATGGCCCTGCATACCCCTCACCTCCATGTTCCTATTGAGACTTCTCTGAAATGTTGAAATAAAACCACCATCTGCTTCCACCACTTCCACTGGCAGCTTATTCCATACTCTCATCACCCTCAAAGTGAAGAGGATCACCCCCCTCATGTTCCCCTTAAACATTTCACCTTTCACTCTTAACCTGCTACCTGTTGTTCTAGTCTTACTAAACCTCAGTGAAAAAAGCCTGCTTGTATTTAACTTATTTGTATCCCTCAAAAGCCAAAGGGCAGGAGCCAACATCAACTTGATGGAATAACTGGTTTCCATCAGGTTCAATATGAATTGCAGGTTCCAAGGGCTATATGAGCAAGGCAGAGTCCAGGTATCCTGTACTGTGTGACACATCTCCTCATGCCCCAAAACTTCTCTGCCATCCACGACTCAAGTCGTTTTTGCGAATAACTGCAGCTTCAGCCTCGTTGAATTTTGACACCATCCTGGAAAATGTGCACACCATCTTCAATGTTCAGTCCCTAAACCAGTTACACACCACAGCTATGATGCATTTAATTCATAAAACACAACCAGATGAGGCTTCTTTGATAACATCTTCCAAACCTGTGACCTTTGCCACCTGATTCCCGAAAGGTTAACTTGCAGGTTGAGTCAGTAGTAAGGAAGAAAAATGTAATGTTAGCATTCATTGCAAGAGAACCAGATTATAGAAGCAAGAATATAATGCTGAACTTTTATAAGAAATTGGTCAGACCACATCTGGGGTATTGTGAGCAACTTTGGGCCCTGTGTCTAAGAAATAACGTGCTGGCATTGGAGGAGATTAACAAGAATGATCTCAGTAATGAAGGGGTTAATGCACGAGGAGCATTTGATGGCTGTGTGCCTGTACTCACTGGTATTTAGAAGAACTCAGGGAAGCAGGGGAGAGGGCGAAGGATGATATTGAAATTTACTAAATATTGCAAGGCCTAGATAGAGTGGACATGGAGACGATGTTTCCAGTAAAGGGAGAGTCTTGGAGCAGAGAGCACAGCATCAGTATGAAAGAACATCCCTTTAGAACAGAGATGAGGAACTTCTTTACACAGAGGGTTGTGAACCTGTGGAATTTCATCGCCACAGACAGCCGTGGAGGCCAAATCATGGTGTCAACATTTATGGGAAGAGGGCATGAGAATGGTGGTGAGAGGGATAACATCAGATGTGATTGAATAATGGAGCAAACTTAATTGTCTGAATGGTCTAATTCTGATTTTATATTTTATGGTCTTATGGCACCTGAATGCTTAAGATACTTTACTTACTATGTTCCCTGAACCACTATAGTGTAGCAGTAAGCACAACTCTATTACAGCACCTGAGATCTGGGTTCAGTTCCTGCTGCTGTCTATAAGGAATTTATGTGTTCTGCCTGTGACTCCATGGGCTGCTTCTGGATGCTCTGGTTTCCTCCCACATTGCAAGGACATACGGGTTAGTAGGTTAATTGGTCACAAGTGTGTATGGGCTTGTTGAGCTGGTAGGGCCTGTTGCCATGGTGTATCTCTAAATAAAATAAAACAAATAAACCCAACATTCAACTTGGCCATCCATTTCCCAATGTCCAATGAACTTTTTCCTTCACAGCTCCCTTTGGTCTCAAAAAAACCTCATCTTTGCTTCTTTCCTTTTTGAACTGCTTGGTGTACAGACCTGCCTTTTGTTTTTGTTGGGACTATTTGGTCTCGCCTCTGTCTGTTACAGCTGTTCTTCATTCCTATTCATTACAGTTATTTCAATCCACTATCTCAGATCTGTCCTCTTGTGCCAAGAAGTCCACTTCATTTTCTCTTTGCTGGATGTTCCAGTAGGCATCCCCTCTGCTTCATAGGCAGCGAACTAAATCATGAATCAGCGTCAATGGCGTCTTATCTGCACCGTTACAATTCTATGATTCACGGCCTCTGAAGGTTAACTCGTCCAGTGAGTGATTAACTGTAGGAAATAGCAGGTTTAAATGTTGATCTCTGACCTGCATTTAATCATCCACAACCACGCCTCTTCCCCAGTGTAGGTTTAAAGTCAGCAGTATATCAGCAGGGTTTGAGTTTTTCACGGGAAGGAGCTTCAGTCTCAAACACACATGGGGGGGGGGTGCGGGGGGGGAAGAAAGATGAACTTCATTTGTCACGTACATCAAAACCTACAATAAAATGCACTATTTCTAACAACGACCAACACAGTCCAAGGGTATACTGGGGGCATCCCCGAAGTGTCCCTATACTTCTGACACCAACATAGAATACACACAACTTACTAACCTTAACCTGTATGTCTTTGGAATGTGGGAGGAAACCGGGGCACTTGGAGGAAATGCACGTGGTCACAGGGAGTATGTACAACTCCTTACAGAGAACAGAGGGAAAGGAATCCCTGTCGTCGGCAATATGATGCATGAGATACATCAATGGTAATTGGTTTATTATAGCCACATGTGTCGGAATACAGTGGAAAGCTTTGTTTGTGTATCATCCAATCAGACCCTTCCAAAGGGTAAAGAATATAAAATGCAGAATATGGAGTGGCAAGGTAGCCTAACACTTTCCAGTGCTCATGATCTGAGTTCAATTCCCACCACTGTCTGTGAAGATTTTATACGTTCTCCCTGGGATCACGTGGGTTTCCCCCAAGTGCTCTGGTTTCCTCTCACATCGCAAGGAGTCAGGCTAGGAGGTTAACACACTTGGGTGTATTTGGACAGCAGGGTCTTGTTGGGTCAGAAGGACTGCCTCTCTAAATAAAAACAAATAGAATATTGGTAATTAGTTTATTGTTGTCACATGCATAGAAATATAGTGGAATGTTTTGCTTGCAATAACATCCAGCTAGATAATTCCATACACACATACAGTATTATAGTGTCAGAGAAAATGCGGTGCAGGTATACAAGTGCAAGGGCATGCTGAGCTAGATTGAAATGCCAAGATTTCATTTGTATCATATAAGACAGGTTCTGAGATTTTTTTATGACACAGATCAATACCACTAAGCGAAGTGTCCATAGTCTGTATTATAAGAGGTCTGTACAAGGTCATTCTATCAGCAGGATTGAAGCAGTTCTTGGGCCTGATGATACATGTTTTCAGGTTTTTGTTATGTTTTGCTGATGGGCCTTGTGTTTGTAGGGAAACAAAACAGAAGGTTGCAGTAATGGAGATCAGTAGGTGGCTGAAAGGACTAAACATCCACACCATGTCATGTGATAACAAAACCTCCATGTCCTGCTTTAAAAAAGCCAGCTGAATTGAGGATGAGTGTAATAATACTGTCGGCACTGATTGGCACACGCTTATGAATGAAAGGCCAACTCAGTTTTGGGCAATATAGATTTGATGCTATTGAGGCAGAGCTGAATGAATCTCTGATGTCCCCCTGCACCGTGACAGTTCAAGTGTGGACCAGAACATACACCACCCACAATAGGGAGAACAAACCTTGTTGGTGGGTCTAAACAAATTCCCTGACATATCAGGAACTGTCAAAAGCTGAATGTTTCAGAGAAGCAAATACAATCAAATACAAAAACAATTGAAGAGTTTTACATTTTGGAAATAATATTTTATAACAAAGTATTTTAATTATCTTTCATATGTTGTAAAGTACTCAGTTGATTGAAGTATGTAAATAGATTAATTCTCTCAAGCTTTTTGCTTTCATTGACATGACTGAAGGCTTCCCTGGTCCTGAAATTTCAGTCTGGATACCCAGTACAAGTGGTGTAGAATCTCCACAACTTCCAAACACGTTAAGTTGCAATGAACATAGAGAGAGACGTGTCACAATTGTATTTACTATATATTTCATGAATGAAATATCTTTAGGAGGGAAATTGAGTTGGCTGTTGGTGTGGTTGTGTTGCAGGTAATATTACTATCCACCTTATGGCCAGTGTATGTACTCAGAAGGGTTGTAAAGAGATGTGGTAGTCTTGTCATAATTTGTCCAGAGCAGCTCTTATCTTTGCTCCATGGAATCTGCCTAGAGATGCATACTGAGACAAACATGGACTGCTGCCACACCCTCAACTCAGTGGAAGATGGACTTCCAAATCTTGTTGGCCTTCCAATGTAAAGAGATGTCAGGCACGTTCCAAGGGGTGCAGGAGTACATGCTGAGAGATGTACTGAAACTCAGAGCAGCTTGCAGCCGCTCTGCAAGGCATGGAGGAGAACTGCATTGCAGGGTCTTATTGCCTCTGGACTTCGAGGGGCTCTGTACCAGCCTCTCAAATGCTTCATGTGTACATTACTTAATCAGAATCAGGTTCAACATCACCAGCATATATTGTGAAATTTGTTGACTTTGTGGTAGCAGTACTATACAATGCATAATAGAGTTAAAAATACTGTGGATATATATTAAATTAAATAAGTAGTGCAAAAATGAAAATAAAAAAGAAGTGAGGGAGTGTTCATGGGTTCGATGTCCATTCAGCAATCGGATGGCAGAGGGGGACAAGCTGTTCCTGAATCACTGAGTGTGTGCCTTCAGGCTCCTGTACCTCCTTCCTGATGGTAGCAATGGGAACGAGGTATGACCTGGGTATTGGGGGTCCGTAATGACAGACATTCTGGTCCACACTTGAGTCACTGCTCCTTGAAGATGTCCCGGATACTATGGAGGCTAGTGCCCGTGATGGTGCTGACCATGTTTACAACTCTCTACCACCACCACCCCTCCCCCAATACCAGACAGTGGTGCAGCCTGTTAGAATGCTCTCCACAGTACATCTGTAGATATTTTTGAGTGTTTTTGGATACATACCAAATCTTCTCAAACTTGTAATGAAATATAGCCACAGTCGTGCCTTCACTGTAGCTGAATCAATATGTTGGGATATGTTGTGAATGAGGAAATATAAGTGGCGTTGATGCATCGTAAGTGAATTGCTGATACTGATGAACATAAAGAATTGGAATCAGGTTTATTATCACTGATATGTTAAGAAACTTACTATTTTGCAGCAACAGTGCCCCATGTGTTTCTGTTTTTTTTGCTATCTGAGCAATTTGATTGAGGGTTTTCAGCACGGAACTGTCTCTGAGGCTATGGTGTGCAGTCATCGACGCAGCGCTAAACTGATTTGACTTGGTAGCTGTCACTCAAGGACCTTTTTGAGGACTCTGCGGTTTGATGTTTAATATTCTGTGTGTTACTTACTTTTTGCTGTTTGCCTGATTTGTTCTTTTTTGCGCACTGGGTGTTTGATGTTTTCTTTAAACAAGTTCCATTGTGGAAATAATTCAGATGATGTGTAGCTCAGGTGGTTAATGGTTAAGTTGTGTTCTCGAATCCAGGCAATTTACTTGAAAATGTTTTGTCACCATGCGAGGAGATACTTGTCAGTGAGCTATTGATTATGGTGTGTCCTCTAAATGCTTGGCTTTTATATACTTTTCAATCAGCTGATTAGTCGTCATTTTGGAAACTCAGTTGTGATGTGGGGAGGAAATCCTATTTATGAGCTGATGCAGGCAAAATTCCAGACCACAACGCACAAAGTTCAACATACACCCAATCAGCGACAAGATTCCCACCGCACGTCACCATTGAGTTTCGGAAAGGACATCCAATCAGCTGATTAAAAAGTATTTATAGGCCAAGCATTCGGAGGACACACCACAATCAGCATTGACCTTGCATAGTGGTCAAATGTTTGCCAGATCAGAGGGTTCCATGGTGTTTCTTTGTCTCATGGCTGCTTGAGAGAGACTGAATCTCAGGGTTGTATACCGTATGCATACTTCAATAATAAAAGTACTTTGAAAGTTCACTTTGAAACATTTCTATCGGTTACAATAAGGAATATAAAAATAGTGCAACAAAGAGCAAAATAGTGAGGTAGTTTTCATGGACTCTTCAGAAATCTGATGGCAGAGGGGAAGCAGAACATGTCCCAATATTATTCATAATAAGACCATAAGATATTAGGAGCAGAATTAGGCCATTTGGCCCATTGAGTCTGCTCCAGCATTTCATCAAGGCTGATGCAGTTTCCCTTCTCAGCCCCAATCTCCTTGTTTCTCCCCATATCCTTTAATGCCCCAACCAATCAAGTATCTATCAACCTCTGCCTTAAATATACATGAAGACTTGGCTTCCACAGCCCCCTGTAGCAACTAATTCCACAGATTCACCATTCTCTCGCTAAAGACATTCCTCTTAATCTCTGTTCTAAAAGGATGCCTCTTTATTCTGAGTCTATGTCCTTTGGTCCTAGAATCTGCCACTATAGGAAACATCCTCTCCAGATCCACTTTATCAAGGCCTTTCAACATTCAGTAGGTTTCAATGAGGTCACCCCTCATTCTTCTGAATTCTCCAGAGCCATCAAACGCTGTTCAGGTGACAAGCCGTTCAATCCCGGAATCTTTTTCATGAACCTCCTTTGAACCCTCTCCATAATATATAATATTCTTTATAACGAATGAAGCATATTTTTAGTAAAATAGCACAAGGTGACTGGCAACAAGTTTCATTTATCTGCTTTTGCATGCATATGGTAATCCTATAGCTGCTGACAGATATGGAAATGTCAGCAGTTAGGCAAGCACTTCCTTGCAAAACCTGAGCCAATGGAAATCATTGCTGAAAGCTAATTCAGAAAAAACAAATGGAAGTTCTATGTCAAAGGATTCTGGGGAAAGGGCACTGTTCCCATTGGCATTTTGAAACAGGCTGATAGAATGTAAACGGAAATTAAGGAAAATAAGAAGAGGGAGATCTTAAATGGATTTTTTTGTTGCATCTGTACTTACTCGGGAGATGGACACAGAGTCTATAAAAGTGAGGCAAAGCAGCAATGAGGTAATGTTCACAGAGGAAGAAGTCTTTGCTGTCTTGAGGCAAATTAGGGTGGATAAATCCCCAAGGCTTGACAGGGTGTTTCCTCAGACCATGTGGAAAGCAAGTGCAGAGATATTTAATGTGTTGTCAGCCACGGGTGAGGTGCCAAAGGATTGGAAGATAGCTGATGTTTTTCCATTGTTTAAGAATAAGGCAGGAAATTACAGGCTGTAGTGGGAAAATTATTGACGATATTATCAGGGACTGGATAAGTTAAGTATTTGAATAGACAGGGACTGGTTAGGGATAGTCAACATGGCTTTGTACATGGTAGATCGTGTCCAACCAATCTTAATAGAGCTTTTTGAGGAAGTTACCAGGAAAGTTGATGAAGGTAAGGCAGTGAATGTTGTCTGCGTGGACTTTAAGAAGAGCTTTGACAAGGTCCTGCATGGGAGGTTCATCAAGGAAGTTCAGTTGCTTGGCATTCGGGATGAGGTAGTATATTGGATTAGACATTGGTTTCATGAAAGAAGCCAGAGAATGGCAGTAGATGATTGCCTCTCTGACTGGAGGGCTATGATGAGTGGTGTGCTGCAGGGACCAGTGATGTGTCTGTTGTTTGTCATCTATATCAACAACCTGGATGATAATGTGGTAAACTAGATCAGCAAATTTATGGATGACACCAAATTGGGAGTGTAGTAGACAGAAAGGAAGATTATCAAAGCTTATAGGGTATCTGGACCAGCTGAAAAAAAAGGGCTGAAAATGGTAGATGGAACTTAATACTGACAACTAGGCAACTGTAAGGTGTTTCATGTCAGGAGGACAAACAAGAGTAGGTCTTGCACTGTGAATGGTAGGGCACTGAGGAATGCCATAGAACAGAGATATCTGGGAATATAGATACATAATTTCTTGAAAGTGGCACACGCAGATAGGATCATAAAGAAAGCTCTTGGCACATTGATATTCATAAATCAAAGTATTGAGTACATAAGATGGGATATTATGTTGAAGTTGTAAAGATGTTGGTGAGGTTTAATTTGGGGTAATGTGTGCATTTCTGTTCAATAAGATTGAAAGAGTGCAGAGAAAATTTACAGTCAGTGCCTATAAAAAGTAATCACCCCCCTTGGAAGTCTTCATGTTTTATTGTTTTACAACATTGATTAACAGTGATTTAATTTGACTTTTTTGACATTGATCATCAGGAGAAAACTCTTTCCTGTCAAAGTGAAAACGGATCTCTACAAAGTGACCTAAATTAATTATAAATATAATACCCAAAATAATTGATTACATAAGTATTCACGCTCTCCCCCCCCCCGCCTTAATATGACAAACCTAATCATCTCTAGTGCAGCCAATTGGATTTAGAAATCACATAATTAAATAGAGATCTGTTTTTGGAGACCTGTAGGCAGTCAAGGTGTTTCAATTGATTATGGTAAAAATACACAGGTATCTGGAAGAGCCAACTGCTGGTGAATCAGTATCCTGGCAAAAACTTCACCATGAAGATGAAAAAACACTCCACGCAAATCTGTGAAAAGGTTATTGAAAAGCACAAGCCAGGAGATGGATGCAGAAACTTTCCAAATTACTGAATATCCCTTGGAGTACGGTTAAATCAATCATCAAGAAATGGGAAGAATACGGCACAGCTGTAAATCTTCCTGGAACAGGCCGTCCTCAAAAACTGAGTGACCGTGCAAGAAGGGGACAGGTGAGGGAGACCTCCAAGAGACCTATGACAATTCTCGAGGAGTTACAAGCTTCAGTGGCTGAAATGGGAGAGAATGCACATAACTGTTGCTCGGGAGTTTCACCAGTAACAGTTTTATGGGAGAGTGGCAAAGGGAAAGCCACTGTTGGATTAAAAAAAACTCAAATGAAATCTCGGCTCGAGTTTGCCAGAAGGCATGTGGGAGACTCTGAAGTCATCTGAAAGAAGGTTCTACAGACTGATGAAACCAAAATTGAGCTTTTTGGCCGTCAGACTAAACATTATATTTGGTGTAAGCTGAACGCCACACATCCTCAAAAACACACCATCCCTACCATGAAGCATGGTGGTGGTTACATAATGCTGTGGGGATGTTTCACCGCAGCAAGCCCTGGAAGGTTAGTGAAGGCAGAGGGTAAAATGAATGCAGGAAAATACAGGGAAATCCTAATGCATTCTGCAAGAAAATTGTGACTTGGGAGAAGACTTGTTTTCCAACGAGACAATGAACCAAAGCTGCAGAGGAATGGCTTAAAAACAACAAAATAAATGTCCTTGAATTGCCAAGTCACAGTCCAGACCGCAATCCAATTGAGAATGTGTGGCTGGACTTCAAATGGGCTGTTTCCTCATGATCCCCATGCAATCTGACAGAGCTTGAGCAGTTTTGTAAAGAAAAATGGGGAAAAATTACAGTGTTCAGATGTTGAAAGCTGATAGAGACACATCCACACAGATTCAAGGCTATAATTGCTAACAAAGGTGCTACAAAATACTGACTTGAAGGGGGTGAATACTTACGCAATCAATTATTTTGTTTTTTTATTTATAATTAATTCAGATCACTTTGTAGAGATCTGTTTTCATTTTGACATGAATGCCTTTTCTGTTGATCAGGGTCAAGAAAGCCAAATTAAATCCACTGTTAATCAATGTTATAAAGGTCCTCATGCTTAATCTGTGATTGTGTCAAAGAGCAGTGGGAAGTGGACAATCCATACCTTGTACTCCTTACTGTTCCGTGCAGTATTACTAGCCATGTGTATGCCATCTATTATTTCAAGCCTATTTAAAGACTAATACTTGGTTCCAGGAGTTTTTCACTTTAGCTTATTGAATGGCATCAGGTGTGGAACGTTGAGCTCTCTCTAGTACCACCTGACATGCAAAGTTCCGTATCGCACAGTAGGAATCTTATAGGAAACAGGAGCCTATTTTCAGACACGATAGTGGTGTTTATGAGTCATCGGGACAGGTACATGGACATGCAGGAATAGAGGGACATGGATAATGTGCAGGTGTATAGTTTATGCAACACACATAAAAGTTGCTGGTGAACACAGCAGGCCAGGCAGCGTCTCTAGGAAGAGGTACAGTCGACGTTTCGGGCCGAGACCCTTCGACAGGACTAACTGAAAGAAGAGCTAGTAAGAGATTTGGAAGTGGAAGGGGGAGGGGGAGATCCAAAATGATAGGAGAAGACAGGAGGGGGAGGGATGGAGCCAAGAGCTGGACAGTTGATTGGCAAAAGGGATACGAGAGGATCATGGGACAGAGGCCCAGGGAGAAGGAAAAGGTGGAGGGGGGAACCAGAGGATGGGCAAGGAGTATAGTGACGGGGACAGAGGGAGAAAAAGGAGAGAGAGAAAAAGAATGTGTGTATATAAATAAATAACAGATGGGGTATGAGGGGGAGGTGGGGCATTAGCGGAAGTTAGAGAAGTCAATGTTCATGCCATCAGGTTGGAGGCTACCCAGACGGAATATAAGGTGTTGTTCCTCCAACCTGAGTGTGGCTTCATCTTTACAGTAGAGGAGACCGTGGGTAGACAAATCAGAATGGGAATGGGACGTGGAATTAAAATGTGTGGCCACTGGGAGATCCTGCTTTCTCTGACGGACAGAGCGTAGGTGTTCAGCGAAACAATCTCCCAGTTTGCGTCAGGTCTCGCCGATATATAGAAGGCCACATCGGAAGCACTGGACGCAGTATATCACCCCAGTCGACTCACAGGTGAAGTGTCGCCTCACCTGGAAGGACTATCTGGGGCCCTGAATGGTGATAAGGGAGGAAGTGTAAGGGCATGTGTAGCACTTGTTCCGCTTACAAGGATAAGTGCCATGAGGAAGATCAGTGGGAAGGGATGGGGGGGGCATTTAATTTGGCATTGTGGTCAGCACACACATCGTGGGCTGAAGGGCCTGTGCCAGTGTGATACTATTCTGTGTTCTATTGGGGAATTACATGCAGTTTTGGGTCCTGCATCTCAGATCGGATGTGCTGGCATTGGAGAAGGCCCAGATGAGGTTCCGAAGAATGATCCTGGGAATGAAGGGGTTAGCGTGTGCAGAGAATTTGCTGGCTCTGCAGTTTAGAAGAATGGGGGTGGGGGAATCTCATTATAATCCATTGAATATTGAAAGGCCTAGGCAGAGTGGATGTTGAGAGAATGTTTCAATTAGTGGGAGAACCCAGGAGCAGAGGGCAGAGAAAGAGAGTAGGGTGTCCCTTTAACATAGAAAATAGGTGCAGGAGTAGGCCATTCGGCCCTTCGAGCCTGCACCGCAAGAACAGAGATGATGCATTTCTTTAGTCTCCCTGTTTCCACTACAGACTTTTTTAATATATCTCAATGTAACTTGCAGCCTTTTATGTCTTGTACTGTTCCTCTATTCTGAAGCTGTGGTTTCCCATCTCACCTGGAAGATGACACCTCTGACCCTGCCTCTGATGGAGCCAAATTCCCGTGGCAGGGACAGACAGGATAAGTACCTTCCCTGGAGGTTAGATTGAAGATTCAAGATTGTTTAGTAATTGTTATTGCAGATCCAATACAGCGTAAAGAAAACACAATAATACAAAGAACACAACAATTAAAAAGTGCATTAAGTATATATACATAAACTTGTATACATTACTGCATGTCTATAACACTATGCACAGGAGTATCTATACCTAAGGTAACTGAAAGGAAATGGATGTGGTAAGGTGAACAACTGGAGTGCCACATAGGTGGTCATTAAGTATGGATATGTACAGACCATAATGGAAACGTATGTAAAGGATGGAAAGTTATTTGAATGGTTTATTGTACATAATTTTATTTTTAAATAAAGTATATTTTGATATATTTTGAAATTAAAAAAACCTGAAAGGAAATAGTAGTAGTGGTGGTGGTAGGGGCCTGGAAGGGTGAGTTGGTAGGTAGAGGTGTTGATCAGCCTTACTGCTTGAGGATAGTAACTATTTTTGAGTCTGGTGGTCCTTGCGTGAATGCTACGTAGCCTCCTCCCTGATGGGCATGGGATAAACTGTGCATGGGATCCATCATCTCTCTGCATATATGAAAGTTTCTGTGCCACCGCCTGGGTGTTGACTAGTATCTGTCATTTGTCTCACTCAACAGAACAGACAGGTATCGCCTCACTCTGTGCATCTCTCTCATGCTGAAAAGTCGGCTCTAATCATTCCTTAGGTTCTCAGAATGGGGCTTGGACTCGTGCTTGACTCATGGTTAAGAATTGAGCAGCTGAGATACAATTCAAATTGTGTCACCTTTATTCCCTCTTCTTGCTAATGAAGGGAATACTAAAATACCTACTTAAAGAAACGATACCTGAGCACTGTGTGTTTGTCCTGATGAAGTGGTTTCATCACCTCATTTCTAACATCCTGTCCTGCACAAACACGAGAAAATCTGTGAATGCTGGAAGTCCAAAGTAACACACACAAAATGCTGGAGGAACATCTATGGAAATGAGTAAACCGTCAACGTTTCAGCCCGAGATCCTTCACCAGGACTGGAAAGGAAAGGGAAAGAAGTCAGAATAAGAAGATGGGGGGAGGGGATGAAGTAGTACTAGGTGGCAGGTGATAGGTGGAACCGAGAGAGGGGAAGGGGGTGATAGGTGGAAGAGATGAGGGCTGGGGAAGAGGGAATATGATAGGAGAGGACAGAAGACAATGGAAGAAAGGGAAGGGGAAGGGCACCAGAGGGAGCTGATGGGCAAGCAAGGAGATAAGGTGAGAGAGGGAATGGAGAAGTGGGGAGGTAATTACCAACAGTTTGAGAAATCAATGTTCATGCCATCAGGTTGGAGGGTACTATACGGATTATAAGGTTTTGCTCCTCCAACCTGAGTGTGGCCTTTTATCGTGGCATTAGAGGCAGCCATGGGCTGACGTGTCGGAATGGGAATGGGAAGTAGAAAGGAAATGGGTAGCCACCAGAACATCCCACCTTTTTAAGGCAGACTGAGCACAGGTGCTCGATGAAGCACTCTCCCAGTCTTCATTGGGTCTCACCAATGTCCTGTGCTGCAGATGGAAAGCACAAAGTAGATGATCACTGACAGAAGTTAAGACTTGGATCTTTTTTTTAAGCACTTTTCACATCATTTTCAGGAAATTCTAGTGGGTTTTCTGCCAATTGACTGTACTATTGAAGTATTCAGTGAAAATTAGGTAATGTAGCGGATAAAGAATAGCTTTATTTGTCAAACTACATCAAAACATACAGTAAATCAAATTAGTGAGGATTGTGCTGGGGGAAGCCCGCAGGTGTTGGCACACTTCCTGTGCCAACGTAGCATGTCCATAACTCACTGACCCTAACCATACGCCTTTGGAATGTCCTAAGTTCAAAGTAACTTTATTGTCTAAATATATACAGTACTGTGCAAAAGTCTCGGGTACATATATATAGCTAGAGTGCTGTCTTTTGCACAATACTGTATTTGTCAACAAAGAGTCGAGAGCATATTTGTAAATCTGGCGGGAGCAAAGGCTGTTGGAAATGGTGAGAGTGGTGTACCACAGGAGGGGTGTGGGACAGTTGGCAGAGAAGGGGTGCCAGGGTAGCATGGTTGCAGACACTACCCGGCCCAGAGACACGAGACAAAGTCATTTAATTCCAAACAATTGGTTTATCGGTCATTACAAATGTCTGTCTGGTGTTTCCCATTCCCTCCCCTCTATCCTTTCCCCTTTTTCCCCTTTTATATACACACACACACACACACACACACACACACACCCCTAAGACTCTTGCACAGTACTGTACATATTGCCATATACTATGGAATTCATTTCATACTTTCCGGGAGGGAAGTAGAGCCTACAGAGGAAACCCATGCAGTCACAAGGACAAACTCCTTACGAGCAGCAACTGGAATTGAAATGTGATCAGTGATTGTGGGCACTGTAAAGCAATTCACTAACCACTATGCTACCATGCAGTATACAACTCTGAGATTTATCTTCCCACAGACAACCATGAAAACCATGGCATCTATTTAAAGAAAAACATCAAACCCCAACGTGCAAAGAAAAAAGAACAAATCACATAAATGACAAAAAAAACGAAAACCACAATACAAAACACCAAATTACAAAGACACCAAAAAAGTCCAAACAACTCATTTCAGTTCAATCCAGAGCAGCGCCTCGTCCCAATCGAAACAGCAACCAGCGATCTCTAAATAAATTAGAACTAATAATAAGTAAGGGTCCCATGTCTTGAATGGACCTCTTACCTCGAGAGTATCCTGAGCAACTGCATTACTGCCTGGTTCGGAAATTTCACCGTCTCGGATCGCAAGACCCTGCAGCAGAGAGTGAGGTCAGCTGAAGGAATCATCGGGGTCTCTCTTCCCGCCATTACAGACATCTACACCACACGCTGCATCTGTAAAGCAAGCAGCATTGTGAAGGACCCCACGCACCCCTCATACAAACTCTTCTCCCTCCTGCCATCTGGCAAAAGGCACCAAAGTATTCAGGCTCTCATGACCAGATGGTGTAACAGTTTCTTCCCCCAAACCATTAGACTCCTCAATACCCAGAATCTATTCTGACACACACCCTCACAACCTCACAAACGCGCTCTCGCTCTCTCTCTCTCTCTCTCTCTCTCTCTCTCTCTCTCTCTCTCTCTCTCTCTCTCTCTCTCTCTCTCTCTCTCTCCCTATCTCTCTCTCTCTCTCTCTCTCTCTCTCTCTCTCTCTCTCTCTCTCTCACACACACACACACACACACACACACACACACACACACACACACACACACCTGAACACCACTCCACTTCCTTTGCAATTTTTGCTCAATTCCTGCTAAAACATTGTTTACATTTACATCATTTATTATTATATTGAAATTTGTCCTTTACTGTGCCTATTGTTTTGTTTATTAATTATTGTACAGTCTTGCAGTGTTTTGTGCACTTTATGTAGTCCCGTGTAGGTCTGAAGTCTAATGTAGTTTTGTGTTGTATCATGTAGCACCATGGTCCTGGAGGAACATTGTTTCGTTTTTACTGTGTACTGGACCAGCAGTTATGGTTGAAATGTCAATAAAAGTGACTTGACTAATTGAGCCATCAATAAACATCCTATCTGAAGGACAGTGCTACTGACAGTACAGCACTCACTGGGTCTGGTGTGGGACTATCAATGTGAGGCTCACATTCAATTCTCTGCCCTGGGTTTAAAGCCAATGTACTATTAACCAAGTCACAGGTAACATGGCAATGAAGCAGGATTTCCTCCCTGTCCATGTGGAGTTGTCACCCATCCATGGCTGGCTGGCTGACAGAAAGTTTCATTGTCAGACTAACTCTTGGCAGCTGGCTTAAGTTACCAGAGGCAGGGTCTTGGAATTGAGAGGAGGAAAGCTCAGGAGAGTGAGGTAGAGGGGGGACGACGAGAGACTTAGAAAATCATGAACTAGCCTCAAAAATTATTTCATGTAAAGATGATATTTAGAAGGATAGGCAATTCCAGTAAGTGATACCAATTATTAAGAATTCAAATTCAAAGTAAATTTATTATCGAAGTACATATATGTTACCATATACTACCTTAAAGAAATACAAACTACCATCGATAAACAAACACTAGATAGGTTATTCACCAGTTAACTAAAATAAGACCTTCAGACGTAGGAGCAGATATAGGCCATTTGGTCCATCGAGTCTGCTCCACAACAGCAGCGGTCCCCAACCACCAGGCTGCGAGGAAACGATGTGATTTGGCGATATGAGTCAGCTGCACCTTTCCTCATTCCCTGTCACTCACTGTTGAACTTGAACGCACGCGAGGTCATTACGCATGCGTCATCCATGTCAGCGCGGGAAGGAAATCAACTCCTCGAGCTTGCAAATGACGGCGAGCTGAAAAGTATGTTTGACATAACATCTCTGCCGGCATTCCGGATCAAAGTCAAGGCTAAATATCCTGAGATAGCCATGGAAGCACTGAAACCGTTGTTTCCATTTCCAACATATCTCTGCAATGAATGCAACGAAAACTAAATTGCGGAATAGACTGATCATAAGGAACCCCCTTCGAGTATCGCTGTTTCCCGTCACCCCTCGATGGGACTGTCTTGTTGCAGGAAAAGAAGCCCAGGGCTCCCACTGATTCAGCAATATTGGTGTGTTGCAATGATTTTATATGTTCATACAGGGGAAATATGTGCTGTGTGTTTAATATCCAAGCGTTACTTAAAATGTTATGATGCTATTGACTTAGACGTGACTTACCACTATATTCATGCCAGTAAAATATGCACTGTGTGTTTAATATTAAATTCGTTAGATAAACCCTTTTAGAAACAAAATTGAGTGTATTAGCCACTTATCACCTTTATTCCAGTCATGATTAACACCCCCCTGAACAGAATCGCCAAAAATGATTTGTAGAAAAAGATCGGCACGTACACGCGTGCGCACTGGTCCCCACGCAAGGCTTCACGGTCATGGTAGTCTTCCTCGGGGTAAGCTCAATGTATTTGACTGCTACTCTTGTCTGTTGGCAACCCTACCCACCCCCCACCCACCTCCGGTTGGCCGGTCCGCAAGAATATTGTCCATATTAAACCGGTCCGCAGTGCAAAAAAGGTTGGGGACCCCTGCACAACAGAATAAGAGGGTTTTATTTTTATTTACAGGTACAGCACGGTAACAGACACTTCTGGTCCAATGGACCCACACCATTCAATTATATCTGTGTGACCTATACATCTTTGAAGTGTTGGGGGAAACTGGAGCAGTCAGAGGAAACTCACGGGGAGTATGTACAAACTCCTTATAGGCAGAAGCAGAATTGAAGCTGGGTTGCTGACGATGTAATGGTGTTATGTTGCTGTGCCACACCAGTTGGTTCCATTCTCTTTTACAACTTCCATGGATGTCAGGTGCAGGTTCTTTCAAAAATGAAAATTTGCACACTTCCCATATACATACAATGGCCACTTTATTAGGTACACCTGTACATTAATGCAAATATCTAATCAGCCAATCATGAGGCAGCAAATCAATGCATAAAATCATGCAGATATGGTCAAAGGATTCAGTTGTTGTTCAGACCAAACATCAGAATGGAGAAGAAACGTGATCTAAGTGACTTTGACCATGGAATATTTGTTGGTGCCAGACGGGGTGGTTTGAGTATCTCAGAAACTGCTGATCTCCTGGACTTTTCCTGCACAATAGTCTCTAGAGTTTAGAGAGAAGAGTGTGAGAAACAAAAAAGAACATCTAGTGAGTGGCAGTTCTGTGGGCAAAAGCACCTTGTTATTGAGAGAGGTCAGAGGAGAATGGCCAGATTGGTTCAAGCTGACAGGAAGGTGACAGCAATTCAAATAAACACGCTTTACAACAGTGGCAGGCAGAAGAGCAAATCTGAATGCAAAGTGCATCAAACCTTGAAGTGGATAGGCTACAGCAGCAGAAGATCACACTGGGTTCTATTCCTCTACCGATGAGTATATATCAACAGTTTAGTACAAACGTTTGTATTTTATTATGAGGTGGAGATAACCTTAAGATTTTATTATTCTGCTAACTCAGTAAGTGTGTGCAGTGGGGCTGAATGAGTCACAAAGTTTCAGAATATTAAGATGCCCAGCCATGCTTACCTTGACAGTACCATTAGAAAATTAATATATGTATCTCTTTGTCGGAGCCCAACTTGAGTTGAATATATGCTGTCAAACTTCTTCAATGTTTGGTTTTGTCTTAGAATTTGTGATTCACTCAGTTTGAGTACATTGCTTTGTATAATGCTCCTGGCCGAGAAATTGGTTTCTTATTTGTGACATCCTAATTGCTATTTTTAGACATCTCATTTTAAAGAAAAAGATGATTGTTAATTGAGGAGTTCCCCTTACAGCACTTTTCAGTTTCCCTGTGAAATATCGCTGTGTCATTTTCAGCACACGATACTCTGTCGCTCTGTGGCAAGATCTTGCCGCTGCCATCTGTGAGGTCGGCAGCCAGCCCCTAAAGCAGCCACTCTACCAGCTAAGGATGTAATGCTGAGTCTTTGTGAGGCATTGGTCAGAGCACATTTGGAGTACGGTGACAAGTTTTGGGCCCTATATCTAAGGAAGCATGTGCTGGCGTTGGAGAGGTTTATGACAATAATCCAGAGAAGGAACGGGTTAACACACAAAGAGTATTTGATGTCTCTTGGCCTGTACTCATAAGTTTAGAGGAATGGGGGATGGGGGGACCTTGTTGAAACCTACTGAATATCAAAAGATCTAGAGAGAGTAGAGTAGAGGGAGTCTAATACCAGAGGGCACAGCCTCAGAATACAAGAACGTCCCTTTGGAACAGAGATGAGAAGCAATTTCCATGACCTAGGCAGTCTGCTGATTTAAAAAGAATCCTTGAATACTTTGATAAAAGCATAATAATTAGTACTTTAAACAAGAAGATAAAAGAAACACTGACAGATGTTTGCCAGAGAGGCCTCTGTGATGCATGCACTCCAGGGAACTTGCTTAACCGGCTTTCTTATTCTCTTTTGAGATGATTGGTTGAAAGTGATTGCTTATGTACACCAGAATTACTTTTATTTATTGAAATTCGACTGGTCCTATTAAAGGACTCCACCAGTGGATGAATGGAGCAGAAAGTGGCTTTTCTGGCATTTTGCTTTCATCCAATACACTCAGTGGAAACTTTATTAGGTACATCTGTGCACCTGCTGGTTAATGCATAAAAGCAACCACGTGGTCAAGAGATTCAATTATTGTTCAGACCAGACTTCAGAATGTGACAGAAATGTGATCTAAGTGGCTTTGTCAGTGGAATGAATATTGGTGCCAGAAAGGCTGGTTTGAGTATCTCAGAAAGTGAGTGTGTACACATTACTGGATAGTATTCACCTTCTCACGCGCAATGTTGCAATCTTTGAGTTCAACCTCGTGAAAATACAGTGGCCTAAATGTATGTCATCAAAGCATTCTCTATGGTCACTGGTACCTCACAGCAAACAAAACAAAATGGTTCACTCTCTAAGATCAGGCTTCATGGAGGGGAAAGAGGCTCTGTGATAGACTATAAAAACAAACTTCTGCAGATGCAATAACCATTGAGCAACACACACAAAATGTTGGAGGAACTCAGCAGGCCAAGCAACATCTGTGGTTGAAGTCTATGCACTTCCCATTGGACTGAGATACCAAAAGGTGAGCTGTTAGACTTAGAATACATGCATCAGCAATTGAACCTACAACCATTAGGCTCCTGAACTAGTGTGGATAACTTCACTCATCACAACACTGAACTAACTTCATAACCTTTGAACTCACTTTCAAGGAATCTACAACTCCTGCCCTCATATAATTTAGTTGTTTGTCAGCCTTGTGTGTCGTTTTTCATTGATTCTATTGTTCTAATGTGAATGCCTGCTAGAAAATGAATCTCAGGGTAGTACATGGTGACATATATGTACTTTGATAATTTATTATGAACTTTGAACTCTAGATCAGGGGTTCCCACCCTTTGTTATGCCATGGACCAATACCATTAAGCAAGGGGTCCATAGACCCCAAGTTGGGAACCCCTGCTCTAGATGCTGCTGCAGGGAACCATGGGTGTGATATCTTGACACAGACTTGCCTTCTGGTCCCCAAAGCATAAACAACTCTTTTGTTTTAATCATCAGTCTTAAATTGTTTATGAAGGGAAAATAAAGATGACAAATTTAGGAATATGAAGCTCAGCTTATAGTTATATTTTACTTCTGCTTAGTGTCAATGCCCTGCTTCCAAGCAACGTCAGCCAGATAATTGTGTCCAATCTATCTGCTACCTTGTTAACATTCCAGCACCTGTGAAGTTCTAGTGCTTATGCGAGTTTGTCATGGTTCTGTCACACGTTTTTCACAAGAAGTGATGCTGACTAACTCCTGCTTGTGCTACTTGGTATGAGTAATATTCCAAGACCTGCCTTAGTGAGGAGGTACATACATCGTTATATTATCGTTCTCCCTTCTTTCCATCATAATAGGGTGGCAGCTTCCAGGGTAAAGCAGTTCAGTGAAAGTCTCCTGGACACCCTTTCTCCTCCCTCTTCCAGCAGGCAGAAGATGCAAAAGCCTAAGAGCTTTTCTATCTTCTGAGCAAGCTTAAAGGCAGCATCTCCACTGCTGTTATAGTAGAGAAGATTCAGCACAACATCATGGGCCAAAGGCCTGTGTTGTAATGTTCTATGTTCTCTATTACAACACAGGCCTTTGGCCTATGATGTTGTGCTGACCTTTTAACCCACTCTGAGATCAATGTAAACTTCTTCTCCCATATAGTCCTATATTTTTTTTAATCCAGGTACCTAGCTTCAAGACTGTTAAATATCCTTAATGTATCTACCTCGACCACTGCCCCCAGCAGTGTGTCCCACACACCTACTACTCTGTGTGAAAAAAAAAGTAAAATAAAGCAACACACATAAAAGTTGCTGGTGAACGCAGCAGGCCAGGCAGCATCTCTAGGAAGAGGTACAGTTGCTTATCTCTGACAAGTTAAAAAACTATTAAAAAGATCGCTAGTGCGCTAAATCCCTAGTAGGGAAGGCAATTCTTCCCTCTGCTAGCCTGCGGGTCACCCTTGGGCAAAGTTTAGCACCTGCTTAGCCCCCGATCAAGGTCTCATGAAGCCATGGGAACAGTTGGTGGATGGTCGTATGAGCTGCTGGTGCAGATCGCAAGTCCTGGTTATGTGACCACTGACGCCAGGCAGATAATCTCTGAAGAATACTGATAATGGCTGAGGTCGCCCATCATGTAAAGATACTGCCCAGAAGAAGACAATGGCAAACCACTTCGATAGAGAAACTTGCGAAGAACAAGACGATGATTGTCTATGTCATATGACACAGCACATAATAATGATGATGAGTACAATAAGTTGGACACTTGACCTCACAACCTACCTTGTTATGATCTTTAACTTTATTGTTTACCTACACTGTAGTTTCTCTGTAACTTTTACATTTTATTTTACATTCCATAGGATCATAAAGTATAGGAGCAGAATTAGGCCATTTGGCCCATCGAGTCTGCTCCACCATTTTATCATGACTGATCCACTTTTCCCCTCAGCCCCCATCTCCTGCCCAATTCTGTTATTGGTTTACCTTGTTCTACCTCAATGCACTGTGTAATGATCTGATCTTTATGAATGCTATATGAGAAAATCTTTTCACTATCCTGCTACATGTGACAATAATAAAACAATTGCAATTCCATGTATCCATGTCTTTAAACTAGTGCATTGGATTTTGGCTCAAGAAGCAGAAACGGATGGAGAGAATGACAAAGAATTTGGACTCTGCTGTGCACTGCCTAATACAAGAATTGGCAACTCTTTGTAGGCCAACCATCAGGTACCTGTGGCAGAAAATGCGTTGACCAGCCTTGATGCAGAGAATACATTGTAGAGCATAGAAATAGCCCTTCTACACATCATCTACGGACTTCCTTTCTGCTTATCTACAATAATACCATTAGTTTGCATTAGGACTGCATCCTTTCATGCCTTGCTTATTTAAGCCTGTTTAAGTGCTTCATAAGTGTTGGCGCATGGCCAAGTGGTTAAGGCGTCGGTCTAGTGATCTGAAGGTTGCTAGTTCGAGCCTCAGCTGAGGCAGCGTGCTGTGTCCTTGAGCAAGGCACTTAACCACATATTGCTCTGCGACGACACCGGTGCCAAGCTGTATCAGCCTTACTGCCCTTCCCTTGGACAACATCGGTGGCGTGAAGAGGGGAGACTTGCTGCATGGGCAACTGCTGGTCTTCCATACAGCCTTGCAAGGCGCAAATCCATGGTCTCACAAGACTAACGGATGCCTAAAAAAAATGCTTCATAGTAATTCAGATCCCACTACCTCCTATTCAAGATATCAAGCACTCTCTTCAAAAAAAAAAAAACCCTAAAGTAATATTTGAAATCTCCTACTGCTCACCTTAAAAATATGTCCTCTTGTTTATCATATAAAACGCTGGAGGGACTCAGCAGATCAGGCAGCATTACTGGTATGGAATAACAGTCAATGTTTTGGGCCAAGCATCGACTTACTATTCCTTTCCATAGATGCTGAGTTCCTCCAGCATTCTGTGTGTGTTGCTCTGGATAGCCAGCATCTGTGGAATCTTTTGTGTTTATGATTCTTTTGTTTTTCATATCGCCACCATGGGGGAAAAAGAGTGATGCATGGGTAAGGTAGATTTTATTTTCGGGTGAATGTTTTTTTTCCCGTGGCATGGGTATCAAGAACAAGGGGGCATATGTTTAACATGAGACGAAGGAGTTTTGAAGATGATCTGTGGGATAGGTTTTCTTACGCACAGAGCAGCTAAAGTCTTGATCATGTTGCCAGAGGAGGTGATGGAATCATAGAATACCACAGCATGGAAACAGGCTCCTTGGCCCATCTAGTCCATGCTGACCTAATCTTCTACTTAATCCTGTCTACCTGGACCCAGATTGTATCCCTCCAAATCCCTCCCTTCCATGCACATGATGCACTATCAATTACTTCAAAAGACTGGAAGTAGAGTAAATACTGAAAGGCTTTTATTAACAGTAAAATGGGTCCTTGTCCATGCTGTGTCTGTCCTGGACCGAGGGAGGAGCAGTGGCACAGTCACCTTTATTCAGGGGTCTGTGGGAGGAGCCACAGGAGCAGTCAGCAGAGGGGCGTGTCCAGACAGGTAACCCAGTTACAACCTATATACATGGTTTACCACAGCACCTAACTAAACTTCTCTTAAAGTTGCAATTGAGCCTCTATCAGCCATGTCTGCTGGTAGCTCATTCCACACTCACTCCACCCTCTGAGGGAACGTGCAACTAATACTGTTTGTCGAAGGGCAGGTACACAGATTTGAAAAGGCCAGCCACAGAAGAGTGCATATTTAATATAGGCAAATGAGATTGGTGTAAAGTGGCAAAAAGCTTGCCATGGATGTTGTGGGTTGAAGGTCCTGTCTCTGTGCTGTTGGTTCAATGACTCCATGACGATCTAACACTGATTGCTTCCATGGATAGACATGATGACTGAGTCCACACAGGCCTTGGGGGAGATGGAACACTCACTTGATGAGTTCCTTCTCAATGCCCTCCTACTTTGAGATGGTAACCTCTGGTTCTAAACACCTGCATCAAGAGAAATATCATCTCTGCATTTAGGCAGGAGATTCTGCAGAGAAACACAAACAAAATGCTGGAGGAACTCAGCAGGTCAGGTGGCATCAATGGAAAAGAATAAAGAGTTGGTATTTCAAGCTGAGTCCTTTTCATCGGGACTCTGCATTTATCCTGTCAGGGCCCTGAAAAATCCTCTTTCTTGATGTGACCCTCAAAGGCACAGAAAACCAGTCAGTCACCACAGAACTCCAGACCTGGGGAACTGAAGAGAAGAAATTGAATTCTGCACTGCCAGACTGCTGAAAGCACATCTGTACTTTATTTTGGACAGACCTATACAATGAAAATTCACACGTTCCTGTCAGTGGAAGAATATAGTGCACACGGCCTGGTTCCAGTTTGAAATACCCAATGGGAGGTGAAGGTACAATCGTAGACCTGAGG
This sequence comes from Mobula birostris, assembly GCF_030028105.1. Lineage (NCBI taxonomy): Eukaryota > Metazoa > Chordata > Chondrichthyes > Myliobatiformes > Myliobatidae > Mobula > Mobula birostris. The sequence goes on along the minus strand of NC_092380.1, from coordinate 103,641,987 downwards.
CAAATTGTTCATAGTCATAGTCATAGTCATACTTTATTGATCCCAGGGGAAATTGGTTTTTGTTACAGTTGCACCATAAATAATAAATAGTAATAGAACCATAAATAGTTAAATAGTAATATATAAATTATGCCAGTATATTATGAAATAAGTCCAGGACCGGCCTATTGGCTCAGGGTGTCTGACCCTCCAAGGGAGGAGTCATAAAGTTTGATGGCCACAGGCAGGAATGACTTCCTATGATGCTCTGTGCTGCATCTCGGTGGAATGAGTCTCTGGCTGAATGTACTCCTGTGCCCACCCAGTACATTATGTAGTGGATGGGAGACATTCACCAAGATGGCATGCAACTTAGACAGCATCCTCTTTTCAGACACCACCGTGAGACAGTCCAGTTCCATCCCCACAACATCACTGGCCTTACGAATGAGTTTGTTGATTCTGTTGGTGTCTGCTACCCTCAGCCTGCTGCCCCAGCACACAACAGCAAACATGATAGCACTGGCCACCACAGACTCGTAGAACATCCTCAGCATCGTCCGGCAGATGTTAAAGGACCTCACTCTCCTCAGGAAATAGAGATGGCTCTGACCCTTCTTGTAGACAGCCTCAGTGTTCTTTGACCAGTCCAGTTTATTGTCAATTCGTATCCCCAGGTATTTGTAATCCTCCACCACGTCCACACTGACCCCCTGGATGGAAACAGGGGTCACTGGTACCTTAGCTCTCCTCAGGTCTACCACCAGCTCTTTAGTCTTTTTCACATTAAGCTGCAGATAATTCTGCTCACACCATGTGACAAAGTTTCCTACCGTAGCCCTGTACTCAGCCTCATCTCCCTTGCTGATCCATTCATGGGGTGCAAGAATCATTAGCAAGACCACCAAACACACCCTATACCAAATAGCCTTTGAAAAGCTAGTTATAGACCAGCATGTTGAAGGCTATAGTCATAGAACCATGAAGTCATGCACTGTTTGCACAGTTGGAGTTGCACTTTTCGTGCAGATTATTCTGTCACGCTTCTGATTTGGTGGTGGATACTGCCCAGTCCATTGCATGAAAAGCCCTTCACTGAGCACAGTGACGAGAAGCACTGCCACAAGAAGGCAGCATCCATCATCAAGGACCCCTGCCATCCAGGCCATGCTCTCTTCTTGTTATGATCATTGAGCAGAAGGTACACAAAACTTAGGAACCTCCTACACCGCCAGGTTCAGAAGCTGTTATTTCACTGCAACCATCAGGCCTTGAACCAGCGTGAATAACTTCACTCAGCTCAACTCTGAACTGATTTCACAACCTACTGACTCGCTTTCAAAGATTCTACAACTCAAATTCTCAGTATTATTTATTTTTATTTGCACAGTTTGTCTGCTTCTGCACACTGGTTTTTGTCAGTTTGTGTATGGTAAGGGTGGTACTGTTACACAGCAGTTGTGGTAACAGTTTACAGTGACTGGGAGTTCAATTCCAACCGCTGTCTGTAAGGGGTCTGTGCCCCTGTGACCACATGGGTTTCCTTGGGTGCCCCAGTTTCCTTCCACAATCCAAGGACATATAGGTTTGGGTTATTTCTAAATTGTTGGGGTTTGTTAGAGCTGAGGGGAGATCTGGTGGAGGTATACAAAACTGAGAGATGCAGATAAGGTAAACACAAGTAGGCTTTTTCCTCTGAATTTGGGTGACACGAGAAGTAGAAATCATAGCTTAAAGGTGAAGTACTTAAGGAGAAACTGAAGGGGAACGACTTCACTCAGAGGGTAATGTGAGTGTAGAATGAGTTACCAGCGGAAGTGATGGATGTGGCTTCCATTTCAACGTTTAAGAGAAATTTGGGAGCGTGCGAGTTGCTGGGACAAAACAGAGTAACAATTCGGCATGGACTGAATGGGCTGGAGGGCCCGACTCGGTACTATGGTACTCTGTGACTCAATAGCATGCCATGTTGGTGCCAGCAGCGTGGTGACAATGCTTCCTCCAGCGCATCCTCAGTCTGTTTTGGTTGTTGACCCAAACAGCGCATTTCACCGTATGTTTTGAAGTGAAAGGTAAACCGAAAAATGAAGGTTTAAATACTTTTCAGCCAGTAGGTGGAGAAATGAAATTTAGTCAGCAAAAGCTAGAAGTCCTCAGTTGTACTGTGGAATGATAAACAGAGGTAATGTTTCAGAGCGAAAACTGTTGTCAGAACTCTGTGTGTGTGTGTGAACAAGTTAGTTTTAAGCGGCAGAGAAGGTGAGGGAGAAGTAGAGTTGTTATGTTGACAAGCTGTTGATGATGGATAATTAAAGGAAGTTGGATAGAGAATATGGAAGCGAAGATTCGAGGGTAGGATAAGCTACATCAGGAATGCCCAGTAGGCCGAGCCCTGCCTGTGGGGAGGGAGAATTTGAGTCAACGTGTGTAGGGAGGGAGTAGGTGGAGGAAATACTCAGAGCCAGCACTGACGGGATAATCTAAGTGACAAAGGTTGGTTGGTCCTGATACAGGGTTTTGACCCAAAATGTCAGCAATTCCACTCCTCCCACAGACAATACTCAACCTGCTGCGTTCCGCCTGTAGGTTGTTTATTGAATCTAAAAGACCTGTTTCCTTGGTTAAACACTATTGATGATGTACATTCCATTGCTATTACTGAAGATATTATGAAGTATGTTGGTGTAGGGCGTAAGATGTTCTGAATGTGTAGACAGCGTTTTTTTTCCCTTTATTTCCAAGACTGCAAGTGGAAATGGTTTATATTCTGAGATGTTTACCTCAGATAGATTTTCTATGAAACCACTACACTGCTCAGAAGCTACCAGCCACAGACGCACACAGCAGTACACACCATGCTTAAAGCTATAATATAGTAGGTGTTTACACATGGCAGTTTCAATTTCAGTCTTCCTGAGGAAGCAAAGAATAATAAGAAATGAGTTGGAGTAGACCATCTGGCCCATCAAGCCTGCTCATTTGGTAAGTTCATGGCTGATGTATCCGTGGACTCAGCTCCACGTACCTGCCTTTTCCACATAACCCTTAACTCCACTTCTATGCAAACATCTATCTAACTGTATCTTAAATCTACTTACTATGGCAGACCCTGCTGCTTTCCTGGGCAGAGAATTCCATAGACTCGCTAATCTCTGGGAAAAGCAAATCCCTCACTCCGCCCCTGCCGCCGCCTCTGCCACCCCGCCCTCACTCTCTTCTCCCTGCCGCCCCTACTCCTCCCCCACTAACCCCTCATACTCTCCTCTGTCTGCCCCACCCACCATTCATCTTCCCTTCCCTCGTCCCCCTGAGCACTTGCTTTCCTTATGTTGCTGAATTGGGTAGCCTCCAATCAGATGGTATGAACATCAATTTCCGGTAATTCACCTCTCCTGTGTCACTTTTCTTCCATTCTCCAATCTGACTCGTGTCTTAACTCTTCTCTAATCCTCACTTCCACTCCTCCTTCCCTCCTATCAGATTCCTCCTTCTTCAGCCCTTTATCTCTTCCTCCTATCCTTCCCTGCTTATTACTTCATCTCCTGTTCCCTATCCAACTATCTTCCCCCTCGCCTAGTTTCACCTATCACCTAGCTTGTCCTCCTTCCCCTTCCCCACCCTCTTCTATTCTGGCTTATTCCCCTTCCCTTTCCAGCCTGAAACACTGAATGTTTATTCCTTTCCATAGATACTGCCTGACCTGCTGAATTTCTCCAGCATTTGGTATGTGTTACTCTGAATACATTGGATCTTGCATTTTCTCATAAGCGCTGTTTCCAAACTTTGGATTTTCTACACACTTGCCTTTCAGCCAACCTGCTTAAATCCACCCTCTGCATTTTAGTGTTCCTTCCTTCCACCACCTCACTCACTTTCACCTCCACGGCATGGAATATCACTGTATTTAATCTATTACCTTGGTAACTGAGGCTGCAATTTCCGTTACCTGCAGTCAGTATTAATACTACAAATGTGAATGTCACACTGTCAGGTGGTTACATTTTGCGTCATTGCTAAGATGCGATGGTACAAATCTGCTGTGACATAGAACAGTACAGTACAGCACAGGCCCTTCAGCCCACAATGTTATGCTAACATTTTAAGCTACTCCAAGATCAACCTAACTCTTCTCTCCCTCAAGCCCTCATTTTTTTCTTTCATCCATGTGCCTAAGAGGCTCTTAAATGCATCTGCCTCTAACACCACCCCTGACAGTGCGTTCCATGCAATTTTAGAATCAGAATCAGGTTTATTATTGCTGTCTTGTGAAATTTCTCTTTTGCGGCAGCAGTACAGTGCAAAACATTTTTAAAAACCATTATCAGTTACAATAAATGTAGAAAAAAAGTTAGTCCAAAAAGAGAACAAGAAATAAGCTAGTGTACAGTACATGGGTTCAAGGTCTGTTCAAAAATATGGCAGAGAGGAAGAAGCTGTTCCTAAAACAATTCTCAATGTAAAAATAAACAATCTTTGACATTCCACTATACTTCCCTCCAATTACCTTAAAATTATGTCCTCTCTTGTCTTAACCATTTCATGCTCAGAAAAAGACAATGGCAGTTCACTCTATCTATGCCTTTTATCGTCTGGTACACTTTTGTCAGGTCATCATTGTTCTTAGCTTGCTCAACTTATCCTCAAAAGACATCATCTCTACTTCAGGCAGCATCCTGGTAAATCTCCTCTGCACCCTCTCTAAAGCATGCTTCCTAAAATGAGGTGACCAGAACTGAACACAATAGTGTGGTCTAACCAGAGTTCTATAGACCTGTCACATTACTTTGTGGATCTTGTACTCAATCCCCCAACTAATGAAGGCCAACAAACCATAGGCTTTCTTAACAACCCTATCAACTTGTACATCAGCTTTGAGGAATTTATAGAAATATTCCTCAAGATCTCTCTGTTCCTCTACACTGCTAAGAATCCTGCCATTAACCCTGTATTCTGCCTTCAAATTCAATCTTCCAAAATGAACCACTTCACACTGGTCTCTATTGAACTCCATCTGCTCAGCCCAGCTTTGCATCCCGTCAGTGTCCAGTTGTAACCTCCTACTACCTCCTACACTATCCACATCTCCTCCAACTTCTGTGTCATCTGTAAACTTACTAACCCACCCTTCCACTTCCTCAGTCAACTCATTTATAAAAATCGCAAAGAGCAGGGATCCCAGAGCAGATCCCCGTGGAACACCGCTGGTCACTAATCTCTAAGTCTCAAGATTGTTTATTGTCATTTCCAGTACACAAGTGTAAAGGAGAACAAAATAATTGATACTTCAGATCTGATGGCCTTTGTCTGTCCCGGGGCTGCCCACAAAGCAGTGGGGCTATTTACCCATAGCTGGGGATCTGGTTCATGAGCACTAGGGCATGTCCACAGATCGGTGGGCCTGCATGCTACGTGTGCAGGGGCCAGACATTCTTCCCATCCTCTGTAGTTCAGCCTGAGTCTAAAAGGAGTTCAGTTCCCATGTGTTGCTAGCGAGGAAGCACTACATGAGGCTTGCTGTCACTGCTAGCCAGCGGTGTGAGCTGCAATTGAGAGTGACAAGCACTACCCACTATGCTACCTATCGCACTAGACACATCACAACAACCAATTTGACAATAAATAGAAGATACCTTGTATCATTTGATTGCATGTCTATAAACTGACGCTAGTCACAGGAGTGTCTGTACATGAGGTGACTCAGAGGAAATGATAAAGTAGTGGTGATGGGGTGTGTTAATGGATAGATGTGTTGATTACCTGTACTGCGTGGGGAACGTAACTGGTTTTGTTGGTGGTCCTAGCATGGATATCATGTAGCCTCCTCCCAGATGGGAGTGGGACAAAAAGTCCATGAGCAGGTTGGGTAGGATCTGTTATGATGTTGGTGGCCTTTTCCTGGCACCTTTCTGTATATATGTCCTTGATGGTGAGTATATTGCTGCTGGTGATGTGTTGGGCAGTTTTGACTACCCGTTGTAGAGCGCTCCTGTCTGCCCCACTGCTGTTTTCATACCATACATGCAGCATGTTAGGATGCTCTCTACTGCACATAGAAACCTAGAAAACTTACAGCACAATACAGGCCACTTGGCCCACAATGCTGTGCCAAACATCTATAGAAGGATGTGTGTCTTGATGTGCTTAGTCCAGCTCTGTTCAGCCTCTTGCATAGTAGACAGATTGGTGAACCATCTTGACTATGTAGCATGTATTCTGGGATCATGAAAGTTGTGTGACATTTGCACTTCCAGGAGTTTGAAATTGCTTGGAGCTTGCACTGCTGAGCTGCCAATATACAAAGGCATGTGAGTGGTGTGAACTTTTTTTGAAATTGATAATATCTCCTTTGTCTTACTGACATTAAGGAGGTGGTTATTTGCCCGGCACCAGGCCTTGAGTCTTTCACCTCTTCTCTGTAGGCCGTCTCTTCATTGTCGGTGATGGGCCCCACCACTGTCGTGTCATCGGCAAACTTGACAACGTGATTATTCAGGCAGAATAGTCTCCCTGTACGACCACCCTCTACCTTTTATGGGCTATCCAATTCTGTATCCACGGATCCAAGTTTTCCTGGATTCCTCTGAATGAGCCTAATCATGGGGAACCTTATCAATATCTTACTAAACTCCATAAACTGTACACCACATGCACTGATCTATCTTCATCAATATACTTTGTCACATTTACAAAGAGTTCATTCAGTCTCATGAGGTATGGTATGTCCCTGACCAAACCATGTTGACTATCCCTAATCAGTCTGTGCTTCTCCAAATGCTCATAAACCTAGTTTCTAATTCTTCTCCTTTCCTTCTCAGTCCTGAAGAATAGCCTCGGCCCGAAACGTCGTATGTTTATTCATTCTATAGATGCGTTCTAACTTGCTGAGTTCCTCCAGCATTTTGTGTGTGTTGCTTTGTCTCTAAGATCCTCTCCAATAATTTGACTACTGCTGTTATGCATTAGGGAGAAAGAAAGTGCTTCGAAAGGGATATAATCAATGATAAATAGCTCTCTTCACAAGAACAGAAATCATTGGCTGGCAAGGGATTTATTTTTTTCTGCTTAAATTATGAAATGTGGTCTTTACCTTGCTCCCTCAAATGAAAGATGGGCAGCCCAACTTCTGAGCAATCTCATTCCCAATATCCTGTCCAGTATCTACCCTGCACTCATCATTATAATTGTATTGGAGACAAAAGAGACGGGAGATGCTGGAATAAAAAAGAAATTTGCCTAAGGAACTCATCAGGTCAGGCAGTATCTGTGGAGGGATCAATTCAAGACCCTACATAAGGACTGAAGAGTCTCGGTCCGAAACGTTGACAGTTTTCCTGAACGGACACTCACTGACTTGCTGAGTTCCTCCAGCATTTTTGGGTGTTGCTCAAGATTTCCAGCACTTGTACAATATTGTGTCTCTGATTTGCTCATGGTGAGATCTGCTGTGTGCAAATTGGTTGCTCTGTTTTTATTCAGTACAACTGTGTTATCACTTGCGGAAAAAATTACTCTAGCTGAAGGTGTTTGTGGGAGGGGGGTTGGGGAAGTATATTGGAATATATGTAACACACATAAAAGTTGCTGGTGAACGCAGCAGGCCAGGCAGCATCTCTAGGAAGAGGTGCAGTCAATGTTTCGGGCCAAGACCCTTCGTCAGGACTAACTGAAAGAAGAGCTAGAAAGAGATTTGAAAGTGGGAGGGGGAGGGGGAGATCCAAAATGATAGGAGAAGACAGGAGGGGGAGGGATGGAGCCAAGAGCTGGACAGGTGCTTGGCAAAAGGGGATATGAGAGGATCATGGGACAGGAGGCCCAGGGTGAAGGAAAAGGAGAAGGGGGGAAAAAACCCAGAGGATGGGCAAGGGGTATAGTCAGAGGGACAGAGGGAGAAAAAGGAGAGAGAGAGAGAAAGAATGTGTGTATGTAAATAAATAACGGATGGGGTACGAGGGGGAGGTGGGGCCTAGATAACTTCACTCACCTCAACTCTGAAATGATTCCACAAGCTACAGACTCACTTTCAAGGACTCTATAACTCAGATTCTCAGACTGAGAGATCGTTTTGCTGCCACATTTTAACTCCACATCCCATTTCCATTCTGATATGTCTATCCACGGCCTCCTCTACTGTAAAGATGAAGCCACACTCAGGTTAGAGGAACAACACCTTATATTCTGTCTGGGTAGCCTCCAACCTGATGGCATGAACATTGACTTCTCTAACTTCCACTAATGCCCCACCTCCCCTCGTACCCCATCCGTTATTTATTTACATACACACATTCTTTCTCTCTCTCTCTCTCCTTTTTCTCCCTCTGTCCCTCTGACTATACCCCTTGCCCATCCTCTGGGTTTTTTTCCCCCCTTCTCCTTTTCCTTCACCCTGGGCCTCCTGTCCCATGATCCTCTCATATCCCTTTTGCCAATCACCAGTCCAGCTCTTGGCTCCATCCCTCCCCCTCCTGCCTTCTCCTATCATTTTGGATCTCCCTCTCCCCCTCCCACTTTCAAATCTCTTACTAGCTCTTCCTTCAGTTAGTCCTGAAGAAGGGTCTCGGCCCGAAACGTCGACTGCACCTCTTCCTAGAGATGCTGCCTGGCCTGCTGCGTTCTCCAGCAACTTTTATGGGTGTTGCTTGAATTTCCAGCATCTGCAGAATTCCTGTTGTTTGGAATATATGTGTAAGCTTCTGTGTAAAGGTAAAGTCCATAAAATATAGGAGCAGAATTTGGCCATTTGGCTCATCGAGTCTGTTCCGCCATTTCATCACAGCTGATCCATTTCCCTCTCAGCCCCAGTCTCCTGCCTTCTCCCTGTATCCCTTCATGCTCTGACTAATCAAGAATTTATCAACCTCTACCTTAAATATAAATACTTAGGTGTATTTTTCACCAGCACTGATCTCCTGATTCCCAGAACCCTGCAATCTCCTCCCTCTGAAAGCAACTTTTATTTTTTTTTAAATTTTATTTAGAGATACAGCTCAGTAACAGGCCCTTCCGGCTCAGTGAGCCTGCGCCACCCAATCGACCTATATGTCTTTAGAACGTGGGGGGAAACCGGAGCACTCAGAGGAATCCCATGTGATCATTGGGGGGGCGTTGAAGGGGGACAGACAGTGACAGAACGAATTTAGGTCCCTGACACTGTATTAGTGTTATGCTAACCATTATGCTTTCCAATTTCCTCAATATTGGGTGCCGGAGGCTAAGAGAGTTTTGAAGTCCAGTCAGAGTAGCAGTGAGGGAGGGGATGGAACTGGATCGCTGTGGAATATTCAGCAACCAAGTGAACCGAAAGCGAGGTGGAATAGGAAGGTAGAAACTGAATTCAAGGGCTGGTGTCTCGCAGCCAGTGCATGGCACATCACACTGCTACAGACAATCCACCCTTCCAGCCTCTTTTGAATAGAATCCAATTTGAAATAATGGTAAAGCGAACCCCCACGCTCAGGGAAAGAATAGGAGGCCCCGCTTTGAACAGTAATCGTCTCCGCTTTCAGTCAGAGAACACGTGAGCTGGTTCTCGGATAAAGGAGGCTTGCTGGGCGTGTGAATACTTCCTAAAGGTCTCCGCGTAATCTTCATTCTGTCTGTGCTGGTAGTGTCTGGAGCAGCTGCCTCCAGGTGCCATTGATGCCTGAGCTGTAGCACAGGGCTTTTGTTCATCTAAGGAAGAGCAGAATCAGCAGATTGGAGCGTTAGCTGTTGATGACCGGTGACTGTGGACTTCAGCCAAGCGGAAGTTAGGAGAACACATACCAGTCCTCACTGAGGGAGGCACGGTGGAAGCTGTAGTTCCCGGGTGACAATAACTCAGAGGAGCTGTTCTGGGCCCAAAATACTACTTTGGGATTCATTTTCTTGCAGACATTTACAGGAAAATAATGAAATACAATAGAATTTATGAAAAACCATACATAAAAACCACCATTGTGCAAAAGAATACAAGTGCAAATTATTTTTTTTAAAATAAGTAAATAAATAATGTTGACAACATGAGATTTAAAGTCCTCAAAAATGATTCTGTGAGTTGAGTTGAGGTGAGTGAAGTGTTCCACGCTGGTTCAGGAACCTGATAGTTGTAGGTCGTAACTTTATGCTACCAACAGTACTTCTAACCCTTACACAACCTGGGAAGTGCCTGTACTGATACAGAACAGTTCTCTTGCTCAGAGACTTGGTGACCAGGGGACAGTTTTGGTGATCCAGAAACTGATCATTTCAACCTGAACCACCAAGGAAGCTACAGAATTCCATGAAAGAAAGAACAGAAATAGAATTGAATCTGAATCAGATTTATTATAACTGACACATGTCATGAAATTTGTTGTTTTGCAGCCGCAGTACAGTGCAATACATTAAAAATATATGTCACAGTAAGAAATACATTTTAAAGAAACAGCAAAATAGTGAGGTAATCAGTTCATAGTCATAACAAACACGGTATGGGGCGGTACAATGGTGTAGGAGTTAGCGCAAATCGCTTTACAGCGCCAGCCTGCAAGATTGAGGTTCAGTCCCTGTAAAGATTTTGTACGTCCTCCCTGTGACTGCATGGATATCCTCTGGATACTCTGGTTTACACCCACATTCCAAAGACATACGATTAGACCTCCTACAGGCACAGATTTTCAGTTATGGGCAATCTGTGTTGATGCCGGAAGCATGGCAACAATTGCTGGCTGCTTGGCAAAACTCTTACTGCTTTGATTTGTTGTACTCCACGTATTTCTCTATGTTTCGATGTACATGTGATGAAAAAAGCTAATCTTTCAATCTGAAGCAGGGAAGGAAGGATAAAATCCCACAGAACTTGGCTGAGATTGGTACAAGTAGCTGCCACAGATGCAATGGAAGCAGTCTATGGCATACACGTCAATTCAAAGCTGCACTGTGCATCAAGTACCCTTTTTTTTTCCTGGCAGTTATCCTTGCAACTCTGAAGCCAAGGTAATGAACCAAAGTGATTCTAGTTGTGTGTGAATTTTCACAGCAAGAAGGTACAAAAAGAAAATCTGTGTAGAATTGAACAATGGATTAGTCTTACGTAGTATTAATGTCACTAACAGAGGTACTTAAGCTTGAAAGAATGCAGAGAAAATTTAACAAGGATGTTGCTGGGACTTGAGGATCTGAGTTATAGGGAAAGATTGAATAGGTTAGGACTTAATTCCCTGCAGCGCTGGAAATGAGGGGATATCTTGTTCAGATGTACAAAATCTTGATCATAAGATATAGGAGCAGATTAGGCCTTTTGACCCATCAAATTTGCTTGACCATTTTATCATGGCTGATCCATTTTCCCTCTCAGCCTCAATCTCCTGCCTTCTCCCCGTATCTCTTCATGCCCTGACCTATCAAGAATTTATCACTCTCTGCCTTAAATATACCCATTGAGGAATAGAGATAGGATGAATCTATGCTGGTTTTTTCTCCTCAGACTGGGTGAGACCACATCGAGAGGTTATAGGTTTACGGTGGAAGGTGAAATATTTAAGGACAATCTGAGAGGAACCTTCTTCACTCAGAGGGTGTTGTTAGCATAAACTGAACTGACAGGGGTGGTAATAGTGGCAGATACGTTAGGAATATTTAAGAAACTCCTAGGTAGCTCTCCATTTTTCTACCATCCACGCACCTATGTAGGAAGGAAGGGTTAGCTTGATCTTAGAGTAGATTATAAAGTTTGCACAGCAATGTTGGCCAAAAGGCCTGTACTATGCTGTGGGTTTCTTTGTGGTTTCAATTGTAATATTTGAAATAATTTGTATAGATACATGGATAGGGTTGGGGTTTAGAGGGATATGGTCCATGTGCAGGTAGATGGGACTAGCCAGAAGATCAGGTCAGCATGGAGCAGATGGGCCAAAGGGCCTGTTTCATTTCCATAATGCTCTCACACTACTGGGAAGCAAATTAACATCAAAGCAGGAGTATACTGAGTAGCAAAAGATTAATCAGTCATGACGAGGATTTGTACCCAAGTCCCTTACCTACAAAATATAGTGAACGGGAAACGATCAGCAACATAGTGAACAACAGGAATTCTGCAGATGCTGGAAATTCAAGCAACACACATCAAAGTTGCTGGTGAACGCAGCAGGACAGGCAGCATCTCTAGGAAGAGGTGCAGTCGACGTTTCAGGCCGAGACCCTTTGTCAGACGAAGGGTCTCAGCCTGAAACGTCGACTGCACCTCTTCCTAGAGCCTAGAGATGCTGCCTGGCCTGCTGCGTTCACCAGCAACTTTGATGTGTGTAGCAACATAGTGAAGACTTCTTTAAGACGAAATATTTAATTTGACACAGTGATCAGCAAATAGAACTGATTTTCCACCTCTCATAGATAATGATTGGCTTAGAAGATCGAAAGTTAGACCGGAGAGTTTCTCTGCATGTTTTGATTATGTATGTGATAAGTAAATGAATCTGAATCAGAAGATAGGGTTCAGTAAGGATGCATTGTTGGAGGCGCTATTGGCTAAGTCCCCAGAGATGTTTCAGCACTGGTACGTCAGGTTGTAGTGCTCGGATTGGTATCATCAAGAGCAATACCCACCTAAGTATTTGGGACAGCACAGTCTTGTAGTGGTTTGCACAACACTTTACACCACGAGTTAGGAGTTGAATTGGTCATTGTAAGTTGCCCCATGATTAGACTAGGGTTAAATAGGTGAATTGTTGGGCAGTGTGGCTCGTAGGGCTGGAAGGGCCTGTTCCATGCTGTTTCTCAATAAATAAATAAATAAATAAATTCCAAAATTATTGCAGACATTCAATGGCAATGCTTAAATCTTTCTGCTCAAAAAGTGGAATATCACATTGTGATGCAACATATTGATGCAGCTATATTTCATTAGGAGTTTGAGGAGATTTGGTTTGTCAAGTAGGACACTCAAAAACTTCTACAATTGTACTGTGGAGAGCATGCTGACTGGCTGCATCACTGCCTGGTGTGCAGGGGGGCGGGCTACTGCACAAGATCAAAGTAAACTGCAGAAATTTGAAAAATTAGTCAGCCCCATCATGGGTACCAGCCTCTGTAAAATCCAAGACATTCTCAAGAAGTAGTGTCTCAGAAAGACGGCATCCATTATTAAGGACCCCCACCACCCAGGACTTTGCCCTCTTCTCACTGTTTACATCGGGAAGGAAGTACAGAAGCCTGAAAGCAGACATTCATCAATACAGGAACAGCTTCTTCCCCTCTGCCATCCACTTTCTAAATGGACATTGAACCCTTGAAGTCTACCTCACTACATTTTTGATTTATGTTTTTTTTGGCACTGGTGTACTTATTTTAACTTAACTATTTAATAGCCATATATAATTACTGTAATTCGGTATTTTTTCTCTGTTTTATCATGTACTACATTGGAGCGCCTGCATAAAGTTAACAAATTTGACAATATATGCCGGTGATATTAGACCTGATTCTGAATTCTGATAATTGTGTACCATGCGTGTGCAAAGGTGAGAAAATTGATCAAAGCACTTGCACATGACTCAGCGGCTCTCCATACGTGCCTCCTCCTGCAATGCTCAACTCGGGTCAGTATTGAGAAATAGAAAGGATAACCACTCACGCTGGGTACACCAGAAGGCATGTGGAAGATGTTAGGAAGGTCATCTTGGAGACAGAAACACTGTTTTAAAAAAAGGCAAAAGATGAAATCACTATGTTCCTTTCATAGATTAATCATTAAAAATAAAATACTAAAAAAAAGGAGGCTTCAGAGATGGATTGAACTCTTGGCCTTGCAAAGTGGAAATCAGGGCAGGGAGAATAATCTACCCATCCTCCATCCTACATGGAGCTTGTCAGATTTATAATGATCTGATTATATTTAATGCCATACTTTCAAGTGCAGGTATCACTGCAGTGAACTCTAGGTTGCCATGGCAACTTTTTTTTTTTGGCCTCCAGTGAAATGAAGACTTGTATTTCTGGTTTGGCCCACAAGCCTTTGACAGTCAATCAAGGGGAAAATGACACAAGCATTGCACGGAGCATTACTTTATTGGCATCACATTCCCAAGATGATAAAGAGATAAATGTCATCTCAGTCTAAGTGGCCTGAATAATTGAGTGTCGCTTGTCCTGGCCTGAGATATACTGAAGTAAATTTTAAGTCTTTTGGAAAAAGAACAAAGAATTTTAGTAAGAGAATTTTCATCAATAAAGGTTATACTTGCCTAAAATATGTCAGGAAGTAAACTAAATTTAGCTGCAAAATATCATGTAACAGTAGACAAAACATTAGTACATTATGGTAAAGGACCTCATTGTTGTCATTGAATATTTTTGTACTTTGAGTCATTTCAAGTTCTGTCTTATTTACCATTTTGTTTTGAAGCTTAATATTTATTTTCCTTGTGTGTATATATAGCCACAAGGGATAATATATGAATACAGCTAAGTGTCCAAATGTTCTAAAATGTATCTCACTGATGGTAGAATATTAGTCACAATTTGACTATAAATGTCAAACAACAGAACTTTTTCCACTTTGGAGTATGATTCTGAGAATTCAGCTCAACAGCAGGTGTTGATTGGAAGCCCTGACAGTGAGTCGCAACATGTACTTGCATCACTTGCATCAATTTTGCCCTGAAATCATGGACCCATTGGATTTGTGTACGTGCCCCATGCCCCCAGCACTCATCGCATAGCCACACCCACTACACACAGCTCCCAGTGTCCCAGATGCATCACTATTGTGGCCAATCTCCTAAAGCAGACCAGGCAGCAAATGACAAAGCAGTTTCGAGTTGTCACACCTGGGAGTCCTGGACTAAAATTGCTCTGATAAATTTCAGACAGTTGGTCCTATCAAATGCCATATCCACTTGATTGCTTTGATGAGGCAATTAGAAGCAGTAAAATCAATTGAAGTCTTAACTATTAGGAAAATATTATTGAAACCGTGGATTAATTAAAACAATACTATTAAATAAGATAAACCTAGCATATCAAAAATGTAGTTTCCCTTTAATAAGGTGTCCAAGCTCACACAACGGAATGGGCCATAATAGATCCACTAAACACAGAACAACAGGCACAAAATAGCAAAGGAACTCAGCAAGTCGGGAGGGGAATAAACGTTTTGGAGCACAACTCTTCATCAAGACTGGAAAGGAAGGGGGTAGAAGCCTGAAATAAGAAGGTGGGCGAGTGTAAGGGGTACGAGCTGGCAGGTGATAGGTGAAACCATGCAAGGGGGGATGTGGTGGGTGGATGAGGGAGGAGGGAATGAAGTAAGTAGGTAATAGGTGCCCATCACCACCTCCTGTCTCTCCTCCTTCCCTTTCTTCTGTGAAACACTGTCCTCTCCTAGCATGTTCCTCCTTTAGCCTTCCACCTATCATCTCCCAGCATCATACTTCATCCCCCTCCCCTATCCAACCACTTTCCCCATCATCTGCTTCACCTGTTACTTGCCAACTTGTACTCCTTCCCCACCTCACGCAACCTTATTCTGGTTTCTTCACCCTCATTTCCAATCTTAATGAAGAGTCTTGACTCAAATCGTTCACTGTTTATTCCTCTCTGCAGAGGAACTCTGTTGAGTTCCTCCAGCACTTTTTGTGTATTGCTTAAAGAAGATTTGTCAAATTTGTCTGGAGCAGGGTTCAGACTATAATTTTCTGGCACAGCATTTCCACTAATCTTAACTCTTCCCTCCTCCTAATTATGGCAGTGGAGCGAAACATTTAAGATCAATGAAGATGTATGTTGGGAGGGGAAAACTTCTACATACTTTATCCCACTTTATGTACATACAATCAGTTTATGTATAGGCAGTTTATGGGCTAGCACAATGCTTTAGAGTGCAGACAACCCGGGTTCGATTCCCACCGCTGCCTGTAAGGAGTATGTACGTTCTCCCTGTGACCGCGTGGGTTTCCTCCCGCAGTCCAAAGACCTTCCGGTTGATAGGTTAATTGGTCATTGTAAATTGTCCTGTGATTTAGGCTAGGGTTAAGACGGAGATTGCTGGGTGGAGGGACTCGGAAGGACCAGAAGGAATTCCGCGCTGTATCACAATAAATAAATTATTTATTATATTTATTTATAATTTATTAAAAATTATTTATAAATTTTATATACACTCACATTGTTTTTATAGGATTGCTTTTATATTTATTGTGTTTTTTATGCTACATCAGGTCCAGAGTAATTGTCAGTTCATGGTTATGTAATAATCTAGTGTTCCCTAAGTAGCCTCCTCTACATTGGTGAGACCCATTGTAAATCAGGGGACCATTTCGTCAGGCATGTCCATTCCATCAGCCAAAAGCAGAACTTCCCAGTGGTCAAACGTTTTAATCCTGATTCCTATCCTTGCTCCGACATGTCGATCCGTAGTCTTCTCTTGTGCCACAATGAAGCCACCCTCAGGGTGCAGGAGCAACACTTTGTATTCCGTTTGGGTAGTCTCCAGCCTGATGGCATGAATATTGATTTCTCCTTCTGGTTTAAAAAAAAAAAGTTTCCCCTCCTCCTCTCCTGTTCTTCTGTTCTCCACTCTGGCCTCTTGCCTCTTCTCACCCACCTGTCACCTCCGCCTGGTGCTGCTCCTCCTTCCCTTTCTTCTATGGTCCACTCTCTTTTCCTATCAGATTCTTTCCTCTCCGACCTTTACCTCTCCCACCCTCCAGGTTTCACCTATCACCTTCTAGCTATCTTCCTTCCCTTCCCACTCACCTTTTTCATTCTGGCATCCTCCCCCTTCCTTTCCAGTCCTGACGAAGGGTATTTGCCGAAAGCATCAACTATTTGTTCATTTCCATTGATGCTGCCTGACCTGCTGAGTTCCTCCAACATTTTGTGCATGATGCTTTGGATTTCCAGCATCTACAGAATTTCTTGTGTTAATAATCATTTCAATCTCCTTTACACTCATGTGCTGAAGCATGACAATAAACAATCTTGAATCAAATGATCTTCTGCTTCCATACTTGGACAAAGAGATGAGTTTCTTATCGGTTGGTAGGACACTAAAACTTGATACATAGCTTTGTCCCTTCCACAACAGGATATAGTCCTTGTATATGATCTGTTGTTCAATTGTAGTTGTGTCATAATCACTGTGCGGAGCTTGACTCTGTGGCAACATTGTGTCATTAGAAGATCTGAGCTTGGTGAAAGTTATTTTTTGGATTTAACTGTGTGTCTTTGTAATCTCATAAAAGCATCCATTTACTATTGTTTGGCATCCTGGTATCAAGGCTAATCAGATGTATTCTCTGTGCACACAATTAATGATAAAGGTGAGAGGTTACTTCTCCCATTATGATTAATGTATTGGCATCTGAAGTAGAGAGAGCAATGATGTGTTGAATGAATGAATACCCAATGGTTTTTGGCAGAAAATGGCATCTGGAGAGCCAATTCTGATTGAGCTGAATGAAGCAGAGCAAGAAAGGAAGAAATCTTGTATTTATAACATACTTTATCTTATTTGGGGCCGTGCCCAAGGGATTTACAGTCAATGAAATACATTTCAATGTGCAATCACCGATGTAATGTAGGTGAATGCAGTGGCCAATTTTATACATCGAAATTCTACAAATGAGTGGATGAATGAACTGCCAGATAAGATGTTTGCAGTCAGAAAAGTTACAATACATGTTGGCCAGTACTGTAGAGAACAACTTCTTCTTTCATATTGCTGTGGTATTGTTGATGTTTGCGTAAACTGATGAGGCTCCAACTTAATATCTCAGCATCTTAGACATTGTCTTCAATGTTGCTACTGCTCCCAAGCATAACAATAAGTTCAAATTAAACTTATTGAAAAGGCTATTCAGTCCATCTTGTGTCTGCCAGCTCTTTGAAAGCAATCAATTATTCCCTCCCCCAATACACTTTAGTCAGATACCTGCAATTAATCTGTTTAAATATAGTTCTGTTGCCTCTCTATTGCCTGTGTTAAGGGAATCTCCTCAGGAATGGAGAGGAACTTGGACAGGCAGGGTAAAGATCCAGGTATCATGGCCCACCTTGACATCATAATTAGGTCTACCAAAGAGGTTATCTGGACAGTTTATGAATGGCTTGATTCAAACTTAGGAAGCAGAACATGGAAGGCAATATCCCTGAATTACCATATAAAATGATTGCTTAGGGTCAACAAGTAGAAGAACAGAAAGCATGACTCATTATGTGAGAAATGGGTTTCAACAGGGGAAACGAGGAAATCTGCAGATGCTGGAAATCCAAGCAACACACACACACACACACACACACACACACACACACACACACAAAATGCTGGAGGAACTCAGCAGGCCAGGCAGCATCTATGGAAAAAATCCTAGTTAACTTTTCAGGCCGAGACCCTTCAGCAGGACAGCCCTACCGAAGAGTCTCGCCCAAAGCGCTATGGATCAATCATACCGTAGTTGATGTATGGAAAAGGCTTCAATTATTGAATAGTTCCTATTCCCGGTCATATAGCTCGCTGGTTTAATATCTTCTGCAGGGAAACTTTGCCCATTTCACATGAAGAACCCAGCACTACTATATCGGCAAGACCAATCTGATATTCAGAGGCTGCACTTTGCTTACGGTGGCTGTTCAGATAGAGGCTCAAACTGAACCCATCACTTTCAATGTTTACATCAAACTAAAGATCATGCCATCTAGATCAAGTAAAACACACATAAAATGCTGGAGTAACTCAGCAGGTCAAAATCTGCAATTTCTTGCCTCCCTAAGAGAACTCTTCTCTGTATTAAGGAGCACAGACATCAAATCCGTTAGTCTATCCCAACTCCTCTTTTGTATGCCGTCACAGAAAGCAGCATCCATCATCAGGGACACCCACCACCCGGCTCTCTACTCGCTGCTGCCATCAGGAAGAAGGTTCGAGAGCCTCAGGACTCACACTATCAAGATCAGTGTCAGTTATTAGCCCTCAACCATCAGGCTTTCAAACCAGAGGGGATAACTTAACTCAACTTCATGGCCACATCACTGATATGTTCCAACAAACTGTGGACTCACTTTCAAGATTCTTCATTTCATGGTGTCAATATTTATTATTATTATTATTTTCTTTTTGTATTTGCACATTTTTGCACACTGGTTGTACGCTCAGTTGGTGCGTTCTTTCATTGGTTCTAACATGGTTCTTGGATTTACTGAGTATGCCCGCAAGAAAACTACTCCCAGGGTTGTATATGGTGGCATATATGTACCGTGATAATAAATTTACTTTGAACTTCGTGCTTCTTCTTCATATTTTCTGATAGTTTGAATTTCCCTTTTCATTATTTTTCCTTCATTAAAAAGATTTCTGTAGCAATGGAGAATCTGCAGTCTGTGAAACCAAAGATCTTTCAAGAGAAATTAAGACATGTCATTGACCCAATGTTAACTGACTTCACCTTTTTTTCCCCTCTTTTTTCCATAGATGCTGCCTGGCTTGCTGCATTCCTCCCAGCATTTTGTGTGTGCTGCCATGTTTTTTCTTAATCTCTATAGATGCTGCCTGACCTTCTGAGTATTTCCAGCATTTTCCATTTCATTATGAATTAATAAATTGATTCAAGAGAACCTGCAGATGCTGGAAGTCCAGAGCAACACACACAAGATGCTGGAGGAATTCAGCAAGTCAGGCAGCATCAATGAGAAGGAATAAACAGTCAATATTTTCAGCCGAGTACCTTCATTAGGGTTCCTGATAGAATAATAGATTCATAGATGTTAATTGGTGGTCATTGAAAACTTCACAATGAGATCAGAGAAGGTATTAGGTGACCATTTCCTGTATTAACACATTGGTAATGGTGTATCCCTGCCACTGAATATACAGTTCAGGACAGGTCTGTTTTGTCACTTAACATTTTTCCCAGTTATATATTCATGAAGCTATCTCACAATACTGCAAAAGGAGGATATATTTTGGGTGCCTGCAGCTCTTTCGTTCTCCAGTTCCAGTGGCAACTTCCCCTGTTGAAGCAAAATATACAAACGCTGGAGAAACTCAGCAGGCCAGGCAGCATCTATGGAAGAAAGGACAGTCGAAGCTTTGGGCCGAGACCCTTCAGCAGGACTGTAGAAGTATCTGACAGGTATCTGGCCTGCTGAGTTCCTCTGTGTGTGTGTGTGTGTGTGTGTGTGTGTGTGTGTGTGTCCGTCTGTGTGTGTGTGTGTGTACGTGTGTCTGTGTGTGTGTACGTGTGTGTGTGTAAAATGTTAGTCTCTTACTATTTTGTTTGTATTTCCTCACTAGAGTAAATTCAAAGTAAAATTATTATGAAATGTTACCATATACTCCCTTGAGATACATTTTCTTGGCAAAATTTTACAGCCAAGAAAAAAAACAATAGAATTGACTAAAAATTATACATAAAGGCTGCCAAACTACCAATGTGTAAAATATAAAAAAATAACACTGAGAACATGAGTTGTAAAGGGTTGTAAATGAATTCAAAATTCAAAGTAAATTTATTATCAAAGTACATATATGTCTCCATATACAACCATGAATTTTATTTTCTGTGGGCATGCTCAGTAAATCCATGAATCATAATTACATCAATGAAAAACCACCTCTGTTTCTATTCCAGTTAAATCTCTTGGTCATATTAATCCTTTCACCCCGTTGTCTTCTATACTAGAGTGATAACTGGCCAGGTTTGTCAAGTTCAAGTTTAATTGTGATTCAACCATACACATCTATTCAGCTAAATGAAACAAGGTACCTCTGGGGTCAAGGTGCAAAATACAGTACACACAGCACAAATAGTTACAATAGCACACACAATCACAAACCTTCCTCATTTCCCTGCTTGACCTGCTGAGTACCTCCCCAAAGACATTGGTGTCACTAGTAGATAAAGACTGCACCTCCTCCCAAGGGTGGCATGGTAGCACAATGGTTAACATAACGTTTTACAGTGCCAGCTGTAAGATCTTTTCCGCTAATGCCTGTAAGGAGCTAATACATTCTTCCCATGATTGAATGGGTTCCTCCAGTTTCTTCCCACATTCCAAAGAAATGCAGGTTAGGTTTAGTATGTTGTGGGCATGTTACGTTGGCACCGGAAGTGCAGTGACACCTGAGGCCTGCTCCCACCCAGTACATCTTGGACTGTGTTGGTCATTGATGCAAAACAATGGATTTCACTGTATGTTTCGATGTTGCATGTTCAATACAAATGAAACTAATCTTTACCCTTTGCGTGAATAAGTATTCCCAATGCCACATATAAATAACCTCTCTTAGTCTCAGATCATTTAGTTTGTATTTCCTCTCCAGAGGAAGTAGATTGTCTCTGATTCTATTCTTATTGAATTCCTTAATCCTATTAATCTTTATGCCACTCTTATCTTCTATACAGAAGTCTGTTGTACTGTCTATACGGGCTTCTATACATAGCTGGGGTTATCTAAACTCTCCTCATTTCCTGCTCAAAGCCATCAGTGTCACTATGTTGTTCCTACTCCCACATCTCCCTCACCCTTCCTAGAAAGTACACCTCTTTATTCAAACGCAAGTAAATGAACTAATTAAAGAAGAAAACAAACAAGTGGGGAATGGAAGTGAGTTTTCAGATTCTCAGATATAAAGCTTCAAGCTTCTTGTTTTCAATTGAACTCTTGTCTTGGGCATTTAAACATTGCACAGTCCCTCTAATTTCATTTGCAAAAGTATGTATAGTTTTCTGATTCAGCATGAGTATGCAGGGTCACTTCCGTATATTAAATGGGTATTCCAAACTTATTTCTCTCTATTAAAGGAGCATTCGATAAACCTGGCCTCAAGAGGACAGTGTTTGGGCCAATGAATAAAAAACTGGCCAGTTAGTGGGCAGTATCTGCAAACCATTAAAGTTAATTCAACAGTTCATCAATATGAAGAGTTCACTCCTGTGTCTGGTCTTGAGGAAATTTCCCTTAACTCCTTGCTTGTGACCTTAGAAGTTTATAAAAAAGAGGGATATAGTTAGGGTGAATGTATAGGGTTTTTCCCCCAAGGAAAGAGAATAAAAAAAAAATTAAAAGGGAGCTCAAAGCAAATTCTTCAAGCTGAGAGGAAGTACTTGAGGTAAGTATTAAAACTCTTGCCTCAATTAAACACTTGGACAAGTACATGGATATCTTGAGGGGAACCAGCTTGAAGAGGCCTCTGAACAACCAGCACCAACATATCACCAGTGGAACCAGGAGAACCAACAGACTTGACCACTGTTATACCTCCATCAAGAATGCTTGCCATGTATCCCCATGCCCAAAAAAAGTCCGATCAACTGGCTGTACTTCTTTTGCCAGTGTATGTTGTTATTCCTCTCCATGCCTTATGGCGCATAGGGCAGCAATCTTGCTGTTTCTTTAGCATTGTATCTGCTTTTTATGACACTGAGTTGCTAGCTCAACATTCCACCAATCACAGGTGAAGACCGTGCAAGGAGCTGGCTAGATTTGAACCTAGGACCACTCACCTTGAAGACAAAGACAGCTAGCTACTGCCAGCGTATAGGCAGAGACTAAAGACCACAGCAACAGTGGTGGGGACCAAGAAGGTATGGTCAAGGGAGGTGGAGCGGTGCTTACAAGACTGCCTTCAAGAACATACCGGACATAGCCAAGCCAAACCAAAAGCTGCAGATGAACCAGGAGATTCATAGTCTGCTGAGGGCTAGACCTGTGGCTTTCAAGATGGTCATCCAGAACTATACAAGAAATCCAGCTACTAACTACAGAAGGCTATTTTTAGAGGAAAAAAAATCTGATTGAGGTTGGAGATGGAATCAGATGCCCGTTGGCTCTGGCAGGGTTTTCAGGCCATTACTTCCTACAAAGCGGAATTTAACATCATCAATGGCTGTGATGCTTTACTGCCTCAATGCCTTTTATGCTCACTTTGAAAGGGAGAATGAAACTATTACTCTGGATGTCCCTGCGGAATATGGCGACTCTGTGATCTCTGTCTCGGAGGCTGACATCAGAACATCTTTCAAGAGGGTGGACCCTTGCAAAGTGTCAGGATCTGATGGTACACCTGGTAGGGTTCTGAAAACCTATTCCAACTAACTGGTGGGAGTGTTCAGAGACATTTTCAATCTCTCACCACTGCAGTTAGATGTTCCCACCTGCTTCAAAAAAACGACCATCATACCAGTGCCCAAGAAGAAGAGGGTGACCTGCCTCCACGAATATCACCCAGTGGTGCTCACATCTATTGCGATGAACTGCTTTGAGAGGTTGGTCAGGGCTAGAATTAACTCCTGCCTAAGCAACAACCTGGATCCACCACAATTTGCCTATCACCACAATAGGTCTACAGCAGATGCAACCTCACTGGCACCTCCATCAGCCTTGGATCACCTGGATATCAGTAATACCTATGTCAAGCTGTTGCTTAGTAACTACAGCTCTATGTTCAGCACAATTAAACCCTCAGTTCTAATCAATAAGCTTCAAAACATGGGCCTTTGTACCTCCCTCTGTAACTGGATTCTTGACTTCCAGACCAGGAGATCACGGTCTGTGCGGATCAGAAATAACAACTACTTCTCACTGACAATCAACATTGGCATACCTCAAGGATGTATGCTTAGTCCATTTCTCTACTCTCTCTACACAAGATTGTGTGACTAGGCACAGTTTAAACAACATCTATAAATTTGTGACAACACGACTGTTGTTGACTGTTCTGATGTGATGAGGCATACATGAGTGAGATAGATCAGTTGTTTCTGTGGTGTCATAGCAACAACATTGCACTCAACATCAGTAAGACTAGGAAGGGGAAGTCAGGAGAACACACAGCCGGTCTCATAGAGGGATCAGAAATAGAAAAGATGAGCAGTTTCAAGTTCCTGTGTGTCAACATCTCTGAGGATCTATTCTGGGCCCAACATATTGATGCAGTTACAAAAAAAGCACAACAGTGGCTATATTTCATTAGGAGTTTGTGGAGACTTGGTATGACACCAAAGGCAATCACAGATTTCTACAGCTAAACCATGGAGAGCATTCTAATGGGTTGCACCATCGTCTGGTATGGAGGGACCACTGCACAAGATCCGAGAAACTGTCTTGGGCATGTACCTCCACAGCATCCAAGGCACCTTCAAAAGGCGGTGCCTCAAAAAGGTGGCATTCATCATTAATGACCTCTATCACCCAGGCATGTCCTCTTCTCATTGACACTATCAATGAAGGAGGTACAGGAGTCTGAAGATACACACTCAACACTTCACAAACACCTTCTTTCCCCTCCACTATCAGATTTCTGAATGAACAATGAACCCATGGACACTACCTCAGTATTTGCACTTCTTATTTAATTTAATTTATATATATGTATTGTAATTTGCTTTCATTACAATGTATTGCAATATAATGCTGTCACAAAACAAGATACTTCACAACATATGCCAGTGATATTAAATCTGATCCTAAAAGTTTAGGGGGATCTGGGTCAAACACAGGTAAATGGGACTAGCTCAGATGGACATCTTGAGTGGCATGGGCAATTTCGACCAAAGGTCATACTGTATTACTCTGACTTGACTACTTATGGTATAAGGCCAAGGTTCAAAAGTTCAAAGTAAATTTATTATCAAAGTACATATATGTCACTTTATGCAACCCTGAGATTTACTTTCTTGTGGGCATTCACAGTGAATACAAAGAAAAAAAAATCAATAATAATAAATAAGCAATAAATATTGAGAACATGAGATGAAGATTCCTTGAAGTGAGCCATAGGTTGTGGTACTGTTCAGTGTTGGAGTGAGTGAAGTTATCCTCTCTGGTGGTTGAAGGGTGATAACTGTTCTGGAACTTGGTGCGGTTCCTGAGTGTCCTGTAGCAGTGGGAACAGAGCATGGCCTGGGTGGTGGAGGTCCTTGATGAATGCTACTGTCCTGTGGCAGCACTCCTTGCTCAATGGTGGGAGGGCTTTACCGTGATGGACTAGGCTGTATCCATTATTTATGTAGGCCTTTCCATTCAACGGCATTGGTGTTTCCGCACCACTCCATGATGCAACCCAGTCAATATACTCTTCAATATTTCCAATGTACTTTCCATGAAATTTAAGCAGGGGTAAGGCTTGTAAGGTTTTCGAGAGAATCTATCTAATCCATTCTCTCAATTCTGTGGGTTGCCCGATTTCCGTATGCGTTTCAATGCACATAAAATGCCGGAGGAACTCAGCAGGTCAAGGCCACACGAGGAAAATGAATAAATAGTTGGTGTTTCAGGCCAAGACCCTTCTCCAAATCCTTTTATTATCTTAACATCTCAGTTGATTATACTCAACAACTGAGCCATCCAATCCTTGAGAGATTTCCAGCACCCTGATTGAAGTAGTTTCTCCTCATTTCCATCCTTTGTTTGAGACTTGTCCTTAAGTTAACAATTCCATTGTGAACAGACTGCCAGTGAGGTGTAGTAACCCCGTGATTTACCCCCCCCCCCCGGATTGGACTGCTGCTCAGGGTACAGTAAACCAAGCTATGGTGAGCACTGGGCACACTGCTTCTAAAAGTTCCGGCATTTTATTTCAGATTCAGATTCATTTATTTATTAGATACATTGAAATACACCTTTTTTATTAACAACCAACACAACTTAAGGATGCGCTGGAGAAAGCTTGAAAGTGTCACCTCACATTCCGGTGCCAACATGACCGCAATGTTCAGCAGAGCCATAGCAACAAAACAACAACGGCAGCAAAGCAAGCCCCTTCCCTCCCTCCCAGCCACTCACTCACCCACCCACCCACATATGCACACAGTCCTTCAACCCTCAGACTGGCTTCCTCTGGGCCTCCCGCCTCTTTTGCACTTGTGGACTTCCCCAGTGGAATTGCAGGCCCAAGGCTGAAATCCAGACGTGCAATTGGTCTTAGAAGTTCGGTATTAACTCCAGGTCTCAAACTCCAGACTCGCCAGTGATGGTACCCCAAACTTCTGGCCTCGAACTCTGATCCCGCTGACTCTCATATATATATTAAACTTTTATTAAAGCACTGGCTATTCACTCTTTCTATACCTCTTATCATCTTGTACACTTCCATCAAGTTGCCTCTCATCCTCCTTCGCTCTATAATGAGGCAACCAGAGCGCAGTACACCAAGTGTGGTCTAATCAGAGTTTTATGCAGATACAAGATCATTTTTCAGCTTTTGTACTCAATCCTCTGACTAATGAAGGTCAACGCATTATACACCTACCTGTCCTATCAATTTGTGTAGCAACTTTGTGAGGATCTATGGACTTGGACCTCAATATCCCTTTGTTCCTCCACACTGTTAAGAATCCAGCTGTTAACCTTGTTCTCTGCCTTCAAGTTCAACGTTCCAAAGAGAATCACTTTACACTTAAACACGAGGAATTCTGCAGATGCTGGAAATTCAAGCAACACACATCAAAGTTGCTGGTGAATGCAGCAGGCCAGGCAGCATCTCTAGGAAGAGGTACAGTCGACGTTTCGGGCCGAGACCCTTCGTCAGGACTAACTGAAAGAAGAGCTAGTAAGAGATTACACTTTATACTTTTCCGGGTTGAACTCCATCTGCTACTTCTCAGACCAGCTCTGCATCCTATTATAACCTACAACAAGCTTCTATACATCCACAACACCACCAAACCTTATCTCATCTGCAAAATTACTAACTCACCCTCCCATTTTTCTCATCTAAGTCATTTAAAAAATTTACAATGAACAGGAGTCCCAGAACAGATCCCTGTGGATCACTACTAAACGCCACCTCAGGCAGAATAATCTCCGTCTACAACCACCCTCTGCCTTCTTTGGGCTTGCCATGCCAATTCCAAATTTCCATGGATCCCAAGCCTCATGACTTTCTAGATGAACCTTCCATAGGAAATTTTGTCAAACACTACTAAAACCATCAACGCTGTTCTACCTCTAGCAATCTGTGTTGTCAAACTTCTGATAAACTTATCGAGGCCATATCTGAGATAGTGGGAGATCAGAATCAGGTTTAATATCACTGACATACAGAGTGTTGTGAAATTGTTCTTTTAAGGCACCAGTACAGTACAACACATGTCTTATTGTCTTGTGAACTTGTAAATAATGTAGTAGTGTTCGTGTGTTGGCTCATTGTCCATTCAGAAATCTGATGGTGGAGGGGAACAAACTGTTCCTAAAACATTGAGTGTCTTCAGGCTCCTCTCTAGTGGTAGTAATAAGAAAAGAGCATGTCCTGGGTGAAGGGGGTCCTTAAAGATGAGATACCATAGGCCATGAGTGCAGTGTTGTATATTGTTAGAGATAGAACATGGATATAGCTTTAGCTATCCCATAAATTTGTAAAAACTTATAGGAATGTACAAACGTAATTTTGTGCAGGTGGAGGGGATATTTCCTTCAGTTCTGAGCACTCTGATAAAAAGGTTGTTGAAGCTATGAGCTGAGTGGGAATTTGAATTGGTTTATTATCATCACATTACCAAGATACGGTGAAAAAGCTTGTCTTGCATACTGTTCCTACAGTTCAACTTATTACACAGCGCATTGGGTTCGAACAAGGTAAAGCAATAACTATGTGGTACCAGGAAGAATCAAATAAATGACTACAGTGACTTTATTTTTTTTGGATGTCCGCTGAAGAGTATTTGACCTGAAACATTAACTGTTCCTCCTTCCACAACAAACACCTGAATGGCTGAGTGTTTCTTGCATTACCTACTTCTGTAATGTTAAAGCCATAACTTTTAAGAAAAGCGTTTGGTATTCGGCCTTTTTTATGATTGGTTGGAGAGTGGGCAGCAAAGTTTAGGATTACTGAACAGAGGTTTAAAAAAAAACATCAGACAGAATTTATAATGTTGATAATGAGTGGTTTACTGACCAACCACTATGCCACTGATTGTAAATAAACAGCAAAGTCTCAACTATTATCACATGAAGAATTAATGAGGAATTTTATGGTTTTCCATGAAAGATATTCTCAGAACAGGGAATGCACTTCACAGAGATAATAACTAGTTCAAAAGGATAAAATGATAATTATATGAAATAAAATAAAATTATCTCATGGATGAAGCAGTTAATGTATGCAATGTTTGATGGTTCTAGGCCTATACTTGCTGAAATTTAGAAGAATTGGGGGGGGGGCGGTCATTGAAACCTATTGAATGACCTAGACAGTGTACATGGGGAGGATGTTCCCTACAGTGGGGAGGTCTAGGACTACAGGGCACAACCTCAGGATACAAGGATATCCCTTTAGAACAGAGATGAGGAGGAATTTCTTCAGCCAGATGGTATCTGTAGAACTGATTGCCACAGACAGCTATGGAGACCAAGTTATTGGGTATATTTAAGATGGAGGTTGATAGGTTCTTGACTAGTAAGGGCATCAAAAGTAATGGGGAGAAGACATGAAAATCGGGTTTTCGGGCTAATAAATCAGCCATGAGAGAATGGTGGAGCAGACTTGATGGGTTGAATGGCCTCTTTCTGCTTTTTTTTGGCACGTGCCTGCATGTGTGCGAGTCTGTGCATGTGCATCTGAGTGTCCGTGCGTGCATTCGTGATGATGTCTTTTTCATGGCTTTTTACAAGGCGCAGAGCGAGAGAGAGTCTGTGTGGTGCGCCACTCCTCACACAGACATTTTTGCAATATTTTCCCTTTAGTTTACGAGGTCGAGTTGCGCTCTCGACACTCAACCCGGCACGGATGGAAAGCGTAGTCGGGAGCGGATCCAACTAGTTTCGAACCCAGGAACTTCCGCTCCCGGGCCCGTCGCCGATGTTCCTGCGCCACCAGCCGGCCCATTTGCTTCTAAGTCTTATGGTCTTATAGAAAGGGCAATGGAAATAATTAGCCATAGGTAATTTGGGGTTAGCACCAATACAGTGGGATCAATGGTCCACTTGGGTTGTACTTGCTATCAATCTCTGATAAACTGCTCTTTGAACATTATTTATTTATTTGTTTATTTATTGAGATACAGTGCAGAATAGGCTCTTCCAGCACTTCAATCCACTGTCCAGCAACTCTAGCCTAATCACACGATAATTTTCGATGACCAAATAACCTATCAGCGGGCACGTCTTTGGACTGTGGGAGGAAGCTGGAGCAACTGGAAGAAACCCACGTAGTCACAGGGATAATGTGCAAACTCCGTACAGACAGCAACGGGAATTGAACCTGGGCCTCTGGTACTGTACTGTAAAGTGCTGTGCTAACCACTAAGCTACCATGTCTTCTTGAGGTGGCAGGTCTTTGGTGAAACTGAGCTTCCCTTTCCTTTTAATGTTTTGTATTTTAAGAAACTTGGGTCACAACTAAAGCTTGAAGCCATCTTCTCTCACAGCCCAAGTCTGTCTGAGACTGAGGTATGGTCTCTCTCTACGTCCTAGTCCTGCAATGCTACTAGCTAAAAGAACATAAACAGGTCATTCAGACTCTCATACATTCTTCCATTCACAAGATCATTGTGGAACCTTCAATTTGGACTATTTCCATCTGAAATGAGTAATTGGTCAATAGTTTTGAAAGTACCAGATACTTTAAACCAAATGTTTCCTTTATGATGTGTAGTCAACCAAAATTTTCAAGCTATGTTTTCCAAATACTTGTCAAAACGGTGTTGAAACTTTCCCAGAGGTATCATCCCAGTGGATATGAATGAAAATAGATGATCTGTTAGCCCAGAGGTCTCTCCTATCTTGAATTCACAGTGTTACCACACCCATCTATTTAACAAGGACAGTAAAGAAATGCTGGAAACCTCCATGTCATATTTCAATTAATATTCAGAATCTAGAGTAACAGCTGAAGGCTGCAAGCACTGCAAAAAAAAAAAAAAATTGCCATAGAAACCATGTGCAAATTATCAAAATAAACCTACATTTTTCTAAAAGTATTGAAGCTCTTTTTTTAATCAGTCTGCTTCTAGAACCATTAAAGCATGCTGTATGAACACAACATACATTCTTAACTTCTGTTAATAATAAATAAGCAGAAAAGAAACTATTTTATAAATAATAGAATAGTAGAATATAAGACAATAGACATAAGAGCAGAATCAGGCCATTCAGCCCATTGAGTCTCCACCATTCCATCATGGCTGATTTATTATCCCCCTCAACTCCATTTTCCTGCTGCCTTCCCATAACCTTTGACACCCTTACTAATCAAGAACAGATCAACCTCCACTTTAAATATACCCTATGATTTGGTCTCAACAGCTGTCTGTGGCAATGAATTCCTTAGATTCACCCCACCCACTGGCTAAAGAAATTCCTCTACATCTCTGTTCCAAAGACTCTCCTTTCTGTTCTGAAGCTATACGCTCTGGTCCAGGACTAAAGGAAACATCCTCTCCATGTCCACTCTATCTAAGCCTTTCAATATTTGATAGATTTCAAAGAGATTCACACTCCCCCACCAAAACCCCAGTGAGTACAGGCCCAGAGCTATCAAACACTCCACATCTGTTAACCATTTCATGAAGCATTTGTGTGCTGAACTTAAATGACCTGCTCAGAAACTTACTGCAAACTGCTGAGGCCCAGTTTCTGATCTTGGAGACAGAGACAAACATGGTGAAATCATCAAACCTAATTTGGATTATAGAGTAGTGCATCAGAGTATTTCAAACTGGTATGGGTTTGTACAGTACATAGTTAAGACTTAGTGGCATGTGCCAGGGATGTTATTAGCATCTCGTGTATGAGTATGATTCAAGTCTAGGAAGACTGCAAGCAGGTCTTGCTTTCCTGAGCCTTTTAAGGTTTTGTATTGGAGAGATAAAGGTCACTGTAATCCAATTCCTAGTTGAATCCAGCACACAGCATCATGCAATGCTGTCAGGTCACTATGAGGCATGTCTAAGGAAGTAAAAATTCCTCCATCAATTTCTGTGTGTCGCTCTGGATTTCCAGCATCTGCAGAATCTCGTGTTTATGATCTGCTGAATTCCTTCAGTGTTTTATGCATTTTGCTGAAGATTTCCAGCATCAGCAGAATTTCTTGTGTTTATGACTCTGTAAATTGGGCTTGAGGCTCCATCTTCCATGTTTCTGCCAAACTAATTATTTCTTTTTTTTTTGAAAGGATTGGATACAAAGAGAAAAGAGTTTCATGTAAACTAGGGAATATGGAAAGACAAGCTGCCAAAACGTGCAGCATTATTTGATCCACAATCCAGTTTTTGTGGTCTAATCACATCAATTTACAGTTTTATAATCTGCCATGATTCTGCTACCCAGAGCTGCTTGATATAACTGGTTTGGATAAATGCAATATATTAAACTCAAATCACGTCAACTACCTCTAGTGTTGGCGACATGCCAGGATGAGATTATGCTCTGCAAGGTGCACAGATAGCATTACATAAGTTTTGTAATGCTATCAGATACCGATAGCTTTAACTTTGGAGCTACAGGTACTAATGTAAGCCTCTAGAAAGCTGGAGCACTGAAACAATGGATTGGGGCAGGTAGAAGCAGGGAAAGAGAGAGAATGTGGAAGCCAAGTGACTGCATATATCAGGGTTCACAACCTGTTGGTCCACAAACCCCTTGATAAATGGTAGGGGTGTGTGGCATAAAAATTGCTGGGAACCCCTGCTGTATATCTAAAGCAAAGGTTGATAGGTTCTTGACTAGTAAGGGCATCAAAAGTTATGGGTGAAGACAGGAGAATGGGGTTCAGAGGAAAAATAAAACAGCCAAGATCAAAAGACACTGGAGACTCGATGGTCTGAATGGCCGAATTCTGCTCCTATATTTTATAGCCTTTCTCATCTCATGGAATTTGAAATTGCCGCTCAACTGGCTTTTCCCTATGCATATGGGCAAATCATTCTTTCCAAATGTTCAGACCAGCAATCGACTCACCAGTTCTTTTCCAGGATTTGTGCTCTGATAATGTCTACACTGCTTAGATCAGCTAGGCAAGAAAGGAAATAATACCAGTGACTGGAATTAGCTTAAATTTCAGTCATGGCCCCATTTTAGTATTGGCAAAATCTTGAATATTTGATCACATGGCATTCAAATGTGAAATATGAAATACAAAATTGAGGGCAAGTGCACTAGCATTTGGCCGTTGCTTGCAAATATCAATGAATTTGCTTTCAGTTGTTGCGTCATGTTGACGCAGTGATGCTGAAGGCACACCAGAGGCTATACTTCATTAGGAGTTTAAAAAGATGTGGTCTGTCACCAAAGACTTTAGCAAAGTTCCACAGAAGTTCCTTGGAGAACATTCTGACTGCATTACGGCCTGGTATGGAGGCACCAATGTGCAAGGTTCCGAGAGGCTTCAGAGGGTTGTAGACTGAGCCGGCCTCTCCCCATCCCCGCAACTGAGGACACCTTCAAAAGTCAGTGCCCCGGGAGACAGCATCCATCAATAAGGACGGTCACCGCCTAGGACATACCCTCTTCTCAGAGAAAGGTAGAGGAGCCTGAACACCTACACTCAAATGATTTAGGAACAGCTTCTTCCATCTGTCTTCAGACATCTGAATGGTCCGTGAACATTACCCCGCAGTTGTTCTTTCAACAGCAAGGAGCGCATACAAAGAAAACCCCTTCTGGGTGATCTGCTTTCCTCCCACGTCCCAAAGACATACGGGTTAGGAGGTTAATTGGTCACATGGATGGCGTGGGATCACTGGGCCATAAGGGCCTGTTAGCATGCTGTATCCTTATCAGAATAAAAGCTGACCCAAAATGCATTACCATAGGATTACTCTCTGGCAAATCTGTGAATGACTTTTTCTGACATTAAGAAACAATCATAAGTTGTTTAAAAATTGCTGAAAGAATTTTGAAAATCTTAAGCATTTAAAAAATGTAAACTTTTTAAAATGATTTAAAACAATTAAAAACTTTCAAGCAAACTCAGTTAAACAAAACCTTCCCTCTTGCCATTTACAGAAGTTTAAATCGAACTCCTTATTTCTCCAGAAATGTACATACCTTGGCAGTATGTAACTATTTTGTATGTATTGTGTAAGAAATACTCGAAGTTGTTGAGTGTCTTTCACAATTGTGATCCAGTCTGAGGTAGGGTAGGTCCTTTCATTAGCTGGCACACCGGGGGAGGTGATAGGCAGGTGAAGAGAAGGTGCAAGAGGCAAGGGGGGGGGAGGGGAGGAAAGAAATTTACTGGAAGTCGGAGAAATCAATGTTCATGCCATCAGGTTGGAAGCTACGTAAACAGAATATGAAGTGACGTAGGGTCTCAGCCTGAAACGTCGACTGTACCTCTTCCCAGAGATGCTGCCTGGGCTGCTTCATTCACCAGCAACCTTGATATGTGTTGCATGAAGTGTTGCTTCTCCAGTCTCAGAGCGGCCTCGTCCTGGACCGACATGTCGAAACGGGAATGGGGATAGGAATTAACCATTAGCCAGAATGAGAAACTGCCAATGCTAAACATCTGAAATAAAAGCTGGACTTTCTTGTCTTATCAGAATGGGAATGTTCTTTTGAAAGGAAAGCAGTTAATGTTACAGTTCAGTGATCTTTCATTCATGCGTGTTCTGTATCATTCTGACAACATGAGGGGATGCAGACAAACTGTGATAGCCAGCACCCTCAGGGCATTACTGGCAGATTTCCTAGACTGTTGGACGTTGTTCTTATTTATATCCTAATGTATTTTTAATTAAATTATTTTGGTGATGTAGTGTAATAAGATTTTCAGTGAACCAGATGAGTCTAAGGAAGGAACAATGAACAGAAGCCCAGTTAGTTTGAAGGAAGTGTGAGAAAGGGGAGTCGTGTGAAATTAAAAGCAAGCATGGAAAGTTTGAAAAGAACATGCAGGTACAGCCCTGGTGAGTTTTAAGCTGTGTGGGGATGGGACCTGGATGCACTTTAAAGCAGAGTCGCAGTAGTTTTAGAGAAACGCGCACACATTCATGGACCCGGGGTCTTGGATGATACTTTTTGGGTGATTTTTATTTTACTGATATATGTGCCTTGTGCTCTGTATGACTGTTGGTACTGTGTTTTGCATCTTGGCCCTGGGGTAATGCTATTTCATTTGATTGTATTCATGGGTATTCATGTATGTTGAATGACAATTAAACTTGAACAAAATACTGGAGGATTTCAGCAGGCCAGACAGCATCTATGGAGAGGAATAAAGACATTTCAGACTGCAACAGGACATCGGTAGTTTAAATGGGAGCCCAAGTGAATGTGAAAGAAGCACAGGAAACAGAATCTGATGAGCCAGGTGCTGAATTGTCAGAATTTCTGTTCAATAGGATAATGGATCATTGGAATGTTGCTGTGTTGAAGCAGTGATTGGAATCTAAATTCTGGTAGATTCAGCTAAATGTTATCAGGGCTGAGAGGCTTCAGTTATAAACTACAGTAAAATTCAAAATTTATTATCAAAATACATACTACACATGTCACCATATACAGCTTTGAGATCCATTTTCTTGTGGGCATACTCAGCAAATCTATAGAATAGTTACTATAACAAGATCAATGAAAAATCAACAAGAGTGCAGAAGACAACAAACTAAGTAAATAGCAATAAATAACAAGAACGTAATATAATGAGATAAAGAGTCCATAAAAGTGAGATCATTGTTGTAGGAACATTTCAATGATGGGGCAGGTGAATGTAGTTATCTCCTTTTATTCAGGAGTCTGATGGTTGAGGGGTAGTTACTATTCTTGAACATGGTGATGTGAATCTTGAGGCTCTTGTATCTTCTACGTGATGCCAGCAGCGGGAAGAAAGTATGACCTGGGTGGTGGGGATCTCTGATGATGGATGTTGTTTTCCTACAACACCATTTCATGTGGATGTGCTCAGTGGTTGGCAGGGCTTTATCCATGATGTACTGGGCTGAATCCACTACCTCCTGCAGGATTTTCCATTCAAAGGCATTGATGTCTCCATACCAGGCCATGATTCAGCCAGTCAATACACTCTCCACTACCCATCTATAGAAGTTTGTCAAATTTTTAGACATCATGCCGAATTTCCACTAGCTTCTAAGGAAGTACAGGTGCTTTCTTTGCAATTGCTGGGTCCAGGACAGGTCCTCTGAAATAGTGACACCTATGAATTTAAAGTTGATAAACTTCTCCACCTCTGATCTTCCGATGAGGGCTGGCTCGTGGACCTCTGATTTCACTCTCCTGAAGTCTAAACTATTCACTGGAAAACATTTGATGTGCATCTTTTATAGGAACTGTTAGGCTTTATCAGAAAAGATAAATCTGCCTTGGACAAGGCATATAATCTTAAAATCAAATAAATTTTCTTCCTGCAATGCATGGTCAGAGTGTAAAAGTCTCACCCACAGAAAACAGTGGATGCCAGTCCTATAATATCCTTTAGAACTGCATTGAGTGTCAGTCATTCAGAATGGACTGATTGGACAATTCCTCTGTCAGTCAAGTTTTGTGATTGCATTGTGATTAACAGAATTTAATTATGTGTGCTCTTAATCTATATTGCCATCCTCTACTCGCTGAAGTTTTTTGGAAAAGTTACCTCCATGTATTACAAGTTACCACCATTTCTGTCATGAGCTCTGCTTTCCCCTCTCGTAATGGACTGTTTTCTTTATCCTCAGTCAATGTTGCTGCCTTTTACTTTACAGTCTGTTACACTGCTGATATTCAGGGCAGCAATGAAGGTCCTCCATCTCTCTCTGTCCTTGGTCATGTACAAATTTAGAAGGATCCTTCAATGCTGTTCCTGTAGCAACTTTTTTTGACCAGTCAGATTTGTTAGTTCTGAGCTGAACCCCAAATGTGGAGGACCAACGGCAGCTTAATGGCACTTTATCCTACAGCAAGGTGACCAAAACAGAACATGATGTACCACATGTGGCCTCACTAGCATCTAGTACAACTGTAAATTTACAGCCAAACTTCATCATTCAGGGCACTGTGTGTGGAAGGCCAGTGCACCAAAAACTGCCTCCGTCTCCTTGTCTAATTGCAGCGCTACTTTCAGGGAACCATGTCCTTGTACTTTTCGGTCAGTCTGTTCTATGACACTACCCAAATTCGTATTCAGATTTATTTATCAAATGAATGTGACACAGTGAAATGTGTCATTTCTGTTAACGCCAACACACCAAAAGATGTGCTGGGGGCAGATCCACAAGAGTTGTCACATATTCACACCCACAATGCTTTCAGAACAACACAGAGCATAACAAGTAACAAAACAACAGCAGCAAAACAAGGCAACACACACAAAATGCTAGAGGAACTCAGCTGGTCAGTCAGCATCTTGGGAAATGAATAAACAGTTGACGTTTCTGGCCGAGACAATTCTTCAGGACTGAAAAGGAAGGGGGAAGCCAGCAGAATAAAAAGGTGGGAGAAAGGGAAGGAGGATAGCTGGAAGGTGATGGGCGAAGCCAAGTGTGTAGGAAAGGTTAAAGGCTAGAGAGGAAGGAATCTGATAGGAGAGGAGAGTGGACCACAGGAGAAAGGGAAGGAGGAGGGGACCCAAGGGGATGTGATAGGCAGGTGAGAAGAGGTAAGGGGCCAGAGTGGGGAATAGGAGTAGAGGAGAGGGGAAAGAGAGAAATCAATATTCATGCCAGCAGGTTGGAGGCTACCCAGATGGAATATGAAGTGCTGCTCCTCCACTCTCAACTGCAAAACTGTCCCCTTCCCTCTGTTTCCCCCCCCCCCCATAATTCCATGCATCTGGATACACACAGAGTCCTCCAGCTCCAGGGCAGGCCTCTGTGCACTGCAGCATTCAGGCCGGGGCCCTGTCATTCACTACGAAAGTCAGTATCTCAGAAACATAGGGGGTGTAAAATCCATGTTTGATGGTTGGCACAGACCCAGTGGACCAAAGGGCCTGTTGCCCTACTGTATGACTCCATAGCAACGTGCACTGGTTCTTTACCCAATTAGCCAATTACAACCTCAATAACACCTTGATCAATCTGCCAAACATGAGTTGCCTTTCATAAACCTCGATTGACTTTGGCCAGTCATTTCCTTGGTGCCACTTTTATAATGCACTCCAGTATTTTCATTTGTACTAGTACACTGACTATTTGCATCACTGCCTGGTATGGAGGCTCTAATGCACCAGATCAATAGAGGTTGCCGAGGCTCGGCTAGCTCCACCACAAGCACAACCCTCCAAAACAAGGAGGACATCTTTAAAAGGTAGTGCGTCAAGAAGGTGGTATCCATCACTAAGGACCCCATCATCCGGGACATGCACACTTCTCATATTGCCATCAGCGAGAAGGTACGTGAGCCCAAAGATCCACATTCAACGTTTCAGGAACAGCTTCTTCCCCTTCACCATCAAATCAAGTCAAGTCAAGTTTATTGTCATTTAACTATACAGATAGATAGACAAACTTTATTGATCCCGAGGGAAATTGGGTTTTGTTACAGTTGCATCAACCAAGAATAGAGTATAAATATAGCAATATAAAACCATAAATAATTAAATAATAATATGTAAATTATGCCAGATGGAAATAAGTCCAGAACCAGCCTATTGGCTCAGGGTGTCTGACCATCCAAGGGAGGAGTTGTAAAGTTTGATGGCCACAGGCAGGAATGACTTCCTATGAAGCTCTGTGTTGCATCTCGGTGGAATGAGTCTCTCGCTGAGTGTACTCCTGTGCCCAACCAGTACATTATGTAGTGGATGGGAGACATTGTCCAAGATGGCATGCAACTTGGACAGCATCCTCTTCTCAGACACCACTGTCAGAGAGTCCAGTTCCATCCCCACAACATCACTGGCCTTACAAATGAGCTTGTTGATTCTGTTGGTGTCTGCTACCCTCAGCCTGCTGCCCCAGCACACAACAGCAAACATGATAGCACTGGCCACCACAGACTCGTAGAACATCCTCAGCATCATCTGACAGATGTTAAAGGACCTCAATCTTCTCTGGAAATAGAGACAGCTCTGACCCTTCTTGTAGACAGCCTCAGTGTTCTTAGAGCAGTCCAGTTTATTGTCAATTCGTATCCCCAGGTATTTGTAATCCTCCACCATGTCCACACTGACCCCCTGGATGGAAATAGGGGTCACCGGTGCCTTAGCCCTCGTCAGGTGTACCACCAGCTCCTTAGTCTTTTTCACATTAAGCTGCAGATAATTCTGCTCACACCATGGGACAAAGTTTCCTACCGTAGCCCTGTACTCAGCCTCATCTCCCTTGCTGATGCATCCAACTATGGCAGAGTATTCCATACTGCATATACATATACAGTATTCCATACTGTATATGGATGTATACATTCAAGTGAGACGATGCTTCTCCAACTAGGGTGTAAGCCACAGTGGTTCACAGAAGACACATATAACATACAATAATTTGAGAAAGTAAGGTAAAATCTACAGATTAATTATGCATAAATAAACAGTAAAGTGCATAAATTAAGTATCGTCAGGTACAGAACAGATTAACCAGTGAAATTTCAAATGCAATGGGGCAGGGAGTTCAAAAACCGAATGGCCTGAGGGAAGAAACTGTTTCTCATCCTGACCATTCTTGTTATTATGCATCATAGTCTCCTGTTGGTGCGTGGCCAAGTGGTTAAGGTGCTCGTCTAGTGATTTGAGGTCGCTTGTTCGAGCCTCAGCTGAGGCAGTGTGTGTGTCCTTGAGCAAGGCACTTAACCAGACATTGCTCTGTGACAACACCGGTGCCAAGCTGTATGGGTCCTAATGCCCTTTCCTTGGACAACATCGGTGGCGTGGAGAGGGGAGACTCACAGCATGGGCAACTCTTGGTCTTCCATACAACCTTGCCCAGGCCTGCGCCCTAGAAACCTTCCAAGGCACAAATCCATGGTTTCATGAGACTAACGGATGCCTATATATAGTCACCTGTCTGATGGTAGAAAGACAAAGAGGATGCTGGATGGATATGTGGGATCCTTAATAATACCAAAAGTCTTGCGTACACCGTGCTACTAATAAATGTCCCTAGTGGATGGTAGGGAGACCCCTGTGATCCTCTCAGTCGTTCTCACAGTTCTTGCTGCACCTGTACCAGATGGAGATGCAACTTGTCAGATTTTTGAATGGGCTATGAACACTACTTCACTATCCCATAATGGCATATTTATTTATTTATTGTGACGTATAGTAATACTTTATGTTTTGCACTGTACAGCTGCAACAAAACAAGACATTTCATAACATTATGTCAGTGGTAATAAATCTGATTTTGGTAGTGCAGATGACAAGCTAACTGGATGTCAGGCAAACCATAAAGGCTGTGTAAGAGCATTTCCCTCCCATTCATTCAGTTGATGTTTTGGATACAATCAAACAGCCTGGAACCTTTCTTTGAAATAATTGTGAATGAGTCATTTTTCTTTAGACTGTTGTGAAGTCTTATTGGAGCACTCTATACTGTGGCTGGCATAATGAGGAAAAAAAGGACAAAAGATCTGTGTGTAATGCATGAATTTCCAATAAATAAGCAAAAATCTGCAAAAGCGCTCGAAGGTCAAAATTTAATTGGAAAAATTCCTACTAGATGAGGATTATTTTGTAAAGCATGAACATGGTGTGTTATTAATGCAGGGAAGAAAACTAACTTGGAGAGGATCCAGAGGAAGTTCTTGAGAATAATCCTGAAAATGAAAGAGTTGAAGTAGGAGGAGCATTGGATGGCTCTGGCGAGACCTCACTGGAGTCTAGAAGAATGAGTGGGAATGAAACCCATTAAATATTGAAAGACTTAGATAGAGTGGACGTGAAGAGGACATTTCAATAGTGGGGTAGTCTAGGACCAGAGGGCGCAGCATCGAAATAAAAGGACATCCTTTTAGAATAGAGATAAGGAGGACTTTAGCCAGACAGTGGTGAATCTGTGGAACTCATTGCCGCAGATGCCTGTGGACGCTAAGTAATTGGATATATTTAAAGTGAAGATTGAAAGGTTCTTGATTAGTCAGGGTGTCAAAAGTTATGGGGAGAAGGCAGGAGACCAAGGTTGAGAGGGATAATAAATCAATCATGATCAAATTATAGTGTAGACTCAATGGGCTGAATGGCTTATTTCTGCACATACAGTAAGTCTTATGGTCTAAATTCTCCTTGATCAAAGGAATTAAAGGGGAGATGTGGCATTAGTGTTTAAAAAACATAGTGGACAGCTAAAGTAAATAAAGAGCCACGCACAAGATGCTGGACGAACTCAGTGGGCAGCATCCATGTAGAAAAATGAGACGCTTCATCTGGTCTGACGGAGTATCTCTCTGTTTCAGTCCTCATGAAGGGTTTCAACCTAAAACAGCAACTATCCATGGTTCTCCCTAGATGTTCCTTAACCTCTGAGTAGTTGGTTTAAGATACAGCATGGTAACAGGACTCTTGGCTCAACAAGCCTGTGCTGCCCAATTACACCAATGTGACCAATACATCTAACGCACACGTCTTTGGAATATGGAAGAAAACCTACGTTATCATGGGGAGAATGTAGAAACCCCTTACAAACAGCAGTAGAAGTGAACCTGGGTCACTGTTGCTACAATAGCATTATGCTAACTAATGCATTATCATGCTGTGTCCATTCCTCTAGCATCTCTTGTGTTTCTCCAGATTCCAGTTTCTTGTGCGTCCAAAACAAACAAAGAATGCATGGCTAATGATGCAAGCCCACAGACAGAAGTTGATTAGTGAAAGAGAGAGAATTGACGGGAAATAGTTATACACAAGTGATCATGATTTGGAGCATGCTGTGCTTATTTATCCAGTTTTTGAAAGCTACTGTTGAATTGGTAGATACCAATTTAATGGTAGCTTCTAAAAATTGGATAAATTTTGAAAAAGCAAAGGCAATTACAGGGATGTGGTTAAAGATGTAATGGGATGAATTGAATTCATATTGATACTGGTTTATTATTGTTACGTGTGCTGAGGTGCAATGAAAAGATTGTCTTGTATGCTGTTCATATAGATCAAATTATTGCACAGTACATTGAGGTCAGACAAGGTCAAATAATAATGCAGAATAAACTGTAACACTTACAGAGAACGTGCAATGCAGGTAAACACCATGATGGATGGTTCCTCCTTGAGGCACTGCATTTTGAAGATGTCCTTAATTGTGGGGAGGTTAGTGCCCATGATAGAGAAAGCTGAATCTGAGTCTTCTCTGCAGCTTTCTGCAATCCTGTGCGTTGAAGCCTCCACACCAGAAGAATAAGGGTTTACCATCGAAACCAATCAGAATTGAAAGTCCTAGGTGGAGTGGAGATGGAGAGGATGTTTCCAATAGGGGTAGAGTTAAGGACCTGAGGGCACAGCCTCAGAGTACAAGCACACCCCTATATAACAGAGATGAGGAGGAATTTCTTTCACAAATGAGTGGTGAATCAGTGGAATTCATTGTCATGGATAGCTACAGAGGCCAAGTCATTGGATATATTTAAAGCCAAGGTTGATGGTTTCTTGATTAGTAAGGGCATCAAAGGTTATAGGGAGAAGGCAGCAGAATGAGGTTGAGAAAGATGGTAAAGCAGCTGTGATGGAATGGCAGAGCAGACTCAAAGTCTGCTATATTAGAATGGCCTAATTCTGCTCCTGTGGCTTATGGTCTTATACTAGCAGTGATACAACCAGTCAGAATGCTCTCTGCAGTATACCTCTAGAAATTTGCAAGAGTCCTTTGTGACATACCGAATCTCAAAGAGTACTTCCCCAAATCTTCCTAATCTCACCAAATCTCTTCCTGAAGAAGCACCACTGCTGGTGTGCCATCATTGTGATCACATCAATACCTTGTGTCCATGATGGAATATTCCCAAGATCTTAACACCCTGGAACCTCTGGAACTTGAAGTTGCTCACCCTTTCCACCACTGACAACCTCAGTAAGGACTGGTGTGTGATCTTTCCACTTTCCACTTTGATGAGGAACATGAGGTTGCAAGGGTAGCATGCTTGGAAGGAAGAGATTAGGTTGGCTTCTTGGCTGCTGAACAAAGCCACAGCTGAGTGGGTTTCTCACCTCACATCAGATTTTGCCCTGGACCAACTGATGGACAATGTGATGATTCTGTGATAGATGGCATTGGACCCTGATGTTTGTGATATCCTAGTTTCTTTGGAAGTCAAGAATGGGGCATAAAACAGTTTTATTAAGTTACAAGAACAGAGGGATTGAGAGGAAAGAAAAGATAGCAAAAGAGAGCCTGTGGGAAGGGTAAAGCAAAGAACATCATATGTTTGTTATGCATCATATCATATGACATAGGGAATCATGGTCTCTCCATCGCCATGATTGTTCTTGGCAAAATTTTCTATAGAAGTGGTTTGCCATTGCCCTTTTCTGGGCTGTGTCTTTACAAGACAAGTGACCCCAGCTATTATTGAATTTAATTGACTTTATTACTTATATCCTTGCCTCCCGGGTGCCAGGGTCCAGGATGTCTCTGACCGGGTGCACGACATCCTGGTACAAGAGGGAAAGCAACCAGAAGTCGTGATACATGTTGGTACCAACGACATAGGAAGAGGGATGAGGTCCTGAAGTATGAGTTTCAGGAACTAGGCAGAAGGCGGAAGAACAGGACCTCAAGGGTGGCATTCTCAGGATTGCTGCCAGTGCTACATGATAGTGATGATAAGAATTGGAGGAGATGGCAGTTGAATGCCTGGCTGAGGAGTTGGTGCAGGGAGCAGGGTTTTAGATTTTTAGATCATTGGGATCTCTTCTGGGGAAGGTGGGACCTGTACAGGTTGGAAGGGTTGCACCTGAACTCAAGGGGGAGCAATATCCTTGCAGGTAGGTTTGCTAGCATGGTTCGGGAGGGTTTAAACTAATTTAAGGGTTTAAACCGACCCAGAGCGATAGAGCAGTGAAGGAAGTGCACGGAGTAAAGCCAGATCTAACTTATAGAGAGGCTTTGAGGAAAGAGAAGCAGAATAAATGGTGTAAAGCTAGTAAGGTAAAAAAGGCTGAAGTGTGTGTACCTTAATGCAAGAAGCATCAGGAACAAAGGTGATGAACTGAGAGCTTTGATACATACATGGAATTATGACGTAGTGGACATTAGAAACTTGGCTGGCACCAGGGCAGGAATGGATTCTCAATATTCCTGGATTTCCTGGATTTCAGTGCTTTAAAAGGGAAGAGAGGGGGGAAAAAGGGGAGGAGGGGTGACATTACTGGTCAGGGATACTATTACAGCTACAGAAAGGATGGGTAATATAGCAGGGTCCTCTTTTGAGTCAGTATGGGTGGAAGGCAGGAAAAGGAAGGGAGCAGTTACTCTATTGGGGGTATTCTATAGGCCCCCTGGTAGCAGCAGAGATACAGAGGAGCAGATTGGGAGGCAGATTTTGGAAAGGTGCAAAAATAACAGGGTTGTTATCATGGGTGACTTTAACTTCCCTAATATTGATTGGCACCTGATTAGTTCCAAGGGTTTAGATTGGGCAGAGTTTGTTAAGTGTGTCCAGGACAGATTCCCGTCACAGTATGTGGACAGACCGACTAGGGGGAATGCCCCTAGATTGGGGAAGGGCAAATTATGAGGCTATAAGGCTAGAACTTGCAGGTGTGAATTGGAATGATGTTTTTGCAGGGAAATGTACTATGGACATGTGGTCAATGTTTAGAGATCACTTGCAGGATGTTCGAGATAAATTTGTCCTGGTGAGGAAGGTAAAGAATGGTAGGGTGAAGGAACCATGGGTGACAAGTGAGGTGGAAAATCCAGTCAGGTGGAAGAAGGCAGCATACAGGAGGTTTAGGAAGCAAGGATCAGATGCATCTATTGAGGAATATAGGGAAGCAAGCAAGGAGCTTAAGAAGGGGCTGAGAAGAGCAAGAAGGGGGCATGTGAAGGCCTTGGCGAGTAGGGTAAAGGAAAACCCCAAGGCATTCTTCAGTTATGTGAAGAACAAAAGGGTGACAGGAGTGAAGGTAGGACCGATTAAAGATAAAGGTGGGAAGATATGCCTGGAGGCTGTGGAAGTGAGCGAGGTCCTCAATGAATACTTCTCTTTGGTATTCACCAGTGAGAGGGAACTTGATGATGGTGAGGACAATATGAGTGAGGTTGATGTTCTGGAGCATGTTGATATTAAGGGACAGGAGGTGTTGGATTTGTTAAAATACATTAGGATGGATAAAACCCCGGGGCCTGACGGAATATTCCCCAGGATGGTCCACGAGGCGAGGGAAGAGATTGCTGAGCCTCTGTCTAGGATCTTTATGTCCTCATTGTCCACGAAAATGGTACCGGAGGATTGGAGGGAGGCGAATGTTGTCCCCTTGTTCAAAAAAGGTAGTAGGAATAGTCCGGGTAATTATAGACCAGTGAGTCTTACGTCTGTGGAGGGAAAGCTGTTGGAAAAGATTCTTAGAGATAGGGTCTATGGGCATTTAGAGAATCATGGTCTGATCAGGGACAGTCAGCATGGCATTGTGAAGGGCAGATCGTGTCTAACAAGCCTGATAGTGTTCTTTGAGGAGGTGACCAGGCATATAGATGAGGGTAGTGCAGTGGATGTGATCTATATGGATTTTAGTAAGGCATTTGACAAGGTTCCACACGGTAGGCTTATTCAGAAAGTCAGAAGGCATGGGATCCAGGGAAGTCTGGCCAGGTGGATTCAGAATTGGCTTGCCTGCAGGAGGCAGAGGGTCGTGGTGGAGGGAGTACATTCAGATTGGAGGATTGTGACTAGTGGTGTCCCACAAGGATCTGTTCTGGGACCTCTACTTTTCGTGATTTTTATTAATGACCTGGATGTGGGGGTAGAAGGGTGGGTTGGCAAGTTTTCAGACGACACAAAGGTTGGTGGTGCTGTAGATAGTGTTAATGATTGTCGATGATTGCAGAGAGACATTGATAGGATGCAGAAGTGGGCTGAGAAGTGGCAGATGGAGTTCAACCCGGAGAAGTGTGAGGTGGTACACTTTGGAAGGACAAACTCCACGGCAGAGTACAAAGTAAATGGCAAGGTACTTGGTAGTGTGGAGGAGC
This sequence comes from Mobula birostris, assembly GCF_030028105.1. Taxonomy (NCBI): domain Eukaryota; kingdom Metazoa; phylum Chordata; class Chondrichthyes; order Myliobatiformes; family Myliobatidae; genus Mobula; species Mobula birostris. Next base: position 103,597,057 of record NC_092380.1, on the reverse strand, counting down.
AGAAGGATCTGGGGGTACATGTCCACAGATCCCTGAAAGTTGCCTCACAGGTAGATAGGGTAGTTAAGAAAGCTTATGGGGTGTTAGCTTTCATAAGTCGAGGGATAGAGTTTCAGAGTCACGATGTGATGATGCAACTCTATAAAACTCTGGTTGGAGCACTGTGTCCAGTTCTGGCCGCCTCACTATAGGAAGGATGTGGAAGCATTGGAAAGGGTACAGAGGAGATTTACCAGGATGCTGCCTGGTTTATAGAGTATGCATTATGATCAGAGATTAAGGGAGCTAGGGCTTTACTCTTTGGAGAGAAGGAGGATGAGAGGAGACATGATAGAGGTGTACAAGATAATAAGAGGAATAGATAGAGTGGATAGCCAGCGCCTCTTCCCCAGGGCACCACTGCTCAATACAAGAGGACATGGCTTTAAGGTAAGGGGTGGGAAGTTCAAGGGGGATATTAGAGGAAGGTTTTTTACTCAGAGAGTGGTTGGTGTGTGGAATGCACTGCCTGAGTCAGTGGTGGTGGCAGATACGCTAATGAAGTTTAAGAGACTACTAGACAGGTATATGGAGGAATTTAAGCTGGGGAGTTATATGGGAGGCAGTGTTTGAGGGTCGGCACAACATTGTGGGCCGAAGGGCCTGTACTGTGCTGTACTATTCTATGTTCTATCCTTCATTTACCTGAGTAAAAATCTTTACATTACGTCTCCATCTAAATGTGCAATGTGCAATTTATAGTAATTTATAATAAATACTATGTACAACAGGACAGTCAATAAAACATTGAAATACAATTGTATCAACATGACTTAATCAGTCTGATGGCCTGGTGGAAGAAGCTGTCCTGGAGCCTGTTGGCCCTGGCTTTTAAGCTGCGGTACCATTTCCCAGATGATAGCAGTTGGAACAGTTTGTTGATGGGATGACTCGGGTCCCCAGTGATCCTTTGGGCACTTTTTACACACCTGTCTTTGTGAATACCCTGAATAGTGGGAAGTTCACATTTACTGATGTGCTGGGCTGTCCACACCACTCTCTGAAGAGTCCTGCGATTGAGGGAAGTACAGTTCCCATACCAGGCAGTGATACAACCAGTCAGGGTACTCTCAGTTGTGCCCCTGTAGAAAGTTCTTGGGATTTGGGGGCCCATACCAAACTTCTTCAACTGTCTAAGGTAAAAGAGGTGCTGTTGTGCCTTTTTCACCACACAGCCAGTACGTGCAGACCACGTGAGATCCTCGGTGATGTTTATGCCAAGGAACTTAAAGCTGTTCACCCTCCCAACCCCCGATCCATTGATATCAATACTCTTCAGAGATCGTCTGCCTGGCGTCAGTGATCGCATAACCAGAACTTGTAATATACACCAGCTGCTCATGTGACCATCCATGATCTGCTTCTTTTGCTTCATGTGATCCTGATGGGGGTGGTTAAGCAGGTGCTACCTCTTGCCCAAGGGTAACCTACAGGTTTGTGGACTGAAGGAGTACCTGACACATCCTTTGATAGAAATGTATTGTCACCCCACAACACTAGAGCAAAGAACCAAAAGACTGAAAAATCATGGTCTGGTCTACTTATAGCGGACCACTAATTCCATTGAAATTCCATAGATATCCTATCACATTCTAGCTAGCCTCTTTCATCTCCCCCCACCTTTTTATTTGATATCTACCAGTCCTGAAGAAGGGTCTTGACCCAAAATGTCGACTAGCGATTCATTTCCAAAGATGCTGCCTGACTTGCTGAGTTCCTCCTGCATTTTGTGTGTGTTGCTCTGGATTTCCAGCATCTGCAGAATTTCTTGTGTTCATGGTTAGCCATTAAGATAGCCCCTATCTTATTTCAGAGGCAACTGCAAACACTAGAAAACTTAATGAACAATTACGTGTGCATAGGTAAATATATATTAAAAAAAATACAAACAAGTAGAAGTAAGTTAAAGTACAGGGAAAAAAATAACAATTCCACCTCCCAACCGAACAGTGACAAGCAATTAAAATCTAGCCTGATTGTTATTTTAGATTCTTTCTGGTTCTCTTCCAAATTTGTGGTTGGAAGATTAATGGACCACTTGTGTGATGGTGGAATCTGGAGAGAATTGATGGGAATGCAGGGAGAACAAAATGGGATGACTAAAACTGGGTACTTGATGTTTGGCAGGGAGTAGGTGGACTGAAGAGCCTAATTCCTTGCTGTGTATATGACTCTTATTGTTGCATAAGGCTGTGGAGACCAAGTCATTGGGTGTATCAAAAGTGGAAGTTGATAGGTTCTTCATTAGTAAGGGTGTCAAAGTTTATGGGGAGAAAGCAGGAAAATGGGGTTGAGAGGGATAATGAATCAGCCATGTTAGAATAGCAGAGCAGTCTCAAAAGGTCAGATGGCCTAATCCTGCTCCTTTTTCTTATGGCCTTATATTAACCCAGTTAGTACAAATGGATAATGTATCCAGTGTCCTAGTTGTGGTAGTTAATATAAGATAGGTACAGAGGATGCTGACACACAATTTTCAAGCACGTGTTTGTTTTTTTTACACCTTAGGGTGTGCGGGTTTTTGGGATAAATATAGAATTCTGCAGGGGTGCCTGAAAGAAGATGACAATTATATGCTGACACCATCAGTTCATCATCCTTATCCTTTTGCAACATTCATGAACAGTATTTCTTCTGACAATACAGCAAGTAATTAGCAGGTTGGTGATTGCAAGAAAACTGGTCCAGACTCTGCTGCCAAAGTAACGGTAGGTTTCATGGCAAGCATCCAGAAACCTGTAGTGAAGACAAGACATCTGACGAGTTCCTTGCTCCTGAGGGCTGTGAGGCTCATTCAGCGATTGCATACCAGACTGAAGTCGATGGATTTTTTTTTTGTACCCAGACAATATAATGTGAAGGATGACCAGATATGATTCTACTGGTCTAAGGGAACCTTTTGGATTTCTTCAACTTGCATCGCCTAGGTCCCCGTTTAGACCATATGACAAGACATAGGATCAGAATTAGCTTATTTGGCCCATTAAGTCTGCTCTACCATTCAATTATAGCTGATTTATTTTCTCTCGATCCCATTCTAATGCCTTCTCCCCATAACCTTTGATACCCTTATTAATCAAGAACCTGTTAACCTCTGCTTTAAATATATCCAATGACTTGGTCTCCATAGCCACCTCTAATAATGACTCACAGATTCAGTACGCTCTGATTAAAGAAATTCCTCCTCATTTTTGCTCTAAAGGGACACTCTTCTATACGGAGGCAGTGACCTCTGGTTCTAGTCTCTTCCACTATTGAAAACATCCTTTCCACATATACTATGTAGGCCTTTCAATATTTGGTACATTTTAATGAAATTCCCCTTCACTCTTAAACTCCAGTGAGTACAGATCTGGAGCATCAAATGCTCCACATATGTTAACCTTTTCATTCCTGGGAACATTTTCATGCCCCTCCTGTGGATCCAAAACTGCTCATAATACTCCACATGCCTTATAAAGACTAAGCATTTCTTCCTTGCTTTTAGATTCTTGTCTTCACAAAATGAATATTGACATTGCATTTGCCTTCTGTAATACTGTCTCAACCATATTGCCATATCAAACCTATCCTGACACTAACTTTGCAAATACAGTACTGTGCAAAAGTCTAAGGCACATATATCATAGAAATCTACAATACATTATGGGCCCTTCGGCCCACAATGTTGTGCCAACCGTGTGACCTACTCGAGAAACTGCCTAGAATTGCCCTACCTCGTAACCTTCTATTTTTCTAAGCTCCATGCACCTATCTAAAAGGCTCTTAAAAGACCCTATTGTATCCCCCTCTACCACTGTCAATGGCAGTGCATTCCACACACCCACCATTCTCTGTGTAAAACAAAAATACAGCTTACCTCTGACGTTCCCCTTGAACCTACTTCCAAGCACCCTAAAACTATGCGCTCTTGTGTTAGTCATTTCAGTCCTGGGAAAAAGCCTCCGGCTATCCACATGGTGAATGCCTCTCATCATCTTATACACCTCTATCAGGTCACCTCTCATCCTCCGATGCTCCAAGGAGGAAAGGCCAAGTTCACTCAACCTATTCTCATAAGGCATGCTCTCCAATCCAGTCAACGTCCTTGTAAATCTCCTCTGCACACTCACTCTATAGTATCCACATCCTTCCTGTACTGAGGTGACCAGAACTGAACACAGTACTCTAAATGGGGTCTAACTAAGGTCTTGTATAGCTGTAACATTATCTCGTGGCTCTTGAGCTCAATCCCATGCTTGACAAAGGCCATCACACCATGCACCTTCTTAGAACTGACAACTTGCGCAGCAGTTTTGACTGTCCTGTGGACACGGACCCCAAGATCTCGCTGAACCTCCACACTGCAAAGAGTCTTACTATTAATATTATATTCTGTCTTCAAATTTGACCTCCTGAAATGAACCACTTCACACTTACCTGCCTCTTCTCAGCCCAATGCTGCATCCTATGGATGTCCCGCTGTAATCTCTGACAACCCTTCAAACGATCCACAACACAACACTCATAACTTTTGTGTTGTCAGCAAACTTACTAACCCACCCTTCTACTTCCGAATCCAAGTCATTTATAAAAATCACAAAGAGGAGGGGTCCCAGAACAGATCCCTGCGGAACACCACTGGTCACCAATCTCCATGCCGAATACGAACCATCTACAACCACCCTTTGCCTTCTGTTGGCAAGTCAATTCTGGATCCACAAAGCAAGTTCTCCTTGGATCCCATGCCATAATACTTTCTGAATGAGCCTTTCCTGGGGAACCTTATCAAATGTCTTACTGAAATCCATTTACGCTACACCTACTGCTCTACTGTCATCAGTGTGTTTTGTTACCTCCTCAAAGAGTTCAATTAGGCCCGTAAGGCACAACCTGCCCTTGACAAAGCTATGCTGACTATCCCTAATCAGATTATGTCTTTCCAAATGCTCATAAATTCTGCCTCTCAGGATCTTCTCCAACAACTTGCTCACCACTGAAGTAAGACTCACTGGTCTATAATTTCCTGGGTTATCTCTACTCCCTTTCTTGAACAAGGGAACAACATTTGCAATCTTGCAATCCTCTGGAACCTCTCCCATCCCTATTGATGATGCAAAGATCATCACCAGAGGCTCAGCAATCTCCTCCCTCACTTCCCACTGTACCCTAAGGTACGTCTCATCCAGTCCTGGCGATTTATCTAACTTAATACCTTTCAACAGCTCTAGCACATCCTCTTTCTTAATGTCTGTACACTTAAGTGTTTCAGTCCGTTGTAAATCATCCCCATAATTGCCAAGGTTCTTTTCACTGGTGAATACTGAAGCAAAGTATTCATTAATTACCTTCGCTATCTCCTCTGTCCCCATGCACATGTTTCCACTATCAAACTTAACTGGTCCCATTCCCACACGGCTCATCGTCTTGCTCTTCCCATACTTGTAGAATGCCTTGGGGTTCTCCTTAATCCTGCTGCTTGTCAAGGCTTTCTCATGGCCCCTTCTAGCTCTCCTAATTTCATTCTTGAGCTCCTCCCTGGCCCCCTATATATAGCTCGGGTGCCTAAGACTTTTGCTTAGTCAATGTGATGCGGAGAACGGAGACAGATTGTGGATCTGTCGGGAGCAAAGAATGTTGGGAATGGCAGGAGGGGCATGGCACAGGTGGCAGAGAAGGAGTGCCAGAGGCAGGGGTGGCCTGGGTGCAGACAGACCCAGCCAGCCCTGAGATACCAGACAGGGTCATTTGATTCCAAACAGCCGGTTTGTTGATCACTGTAGAGTGTCCCTCTGGTGCTTCCTTCTCCCTCCCCTCTCCCTTTCCCCTTTTCCCAACCGTGATTCCCCTTTTTCTGCCCCCTTCCCACGCCCAGTCCAGAACAGAGACCCATATCAGAATCAGGTTTATCATCAATCACGTATGTCATGAAATTAGTTTTTATTCCAGCAGCAGCAGTGCAGTGCAATACATAAAATTACTACAGTATTGTGCAAAAGTCTGGGGCACCCTCGCTCTATATATGTCCCTAAGACTTTTGTACAATCTCTCAAATTTTGAATGTTGCATTGAAGCTTAAATTGCCAAGTAAGTGTCTAAAACATAGTCACTCATTAAATACTAGAAGTACCATTTTACTGACAAGATTTCTGTTGCTTCAATCACGTTGGCCCAGATACAGGAGGGAACAATGATAGAGTAGAATTCTATTTCTGGGGGTAAATACTTCTGCAGATTTAAAATTGTTTCTCGTGTTTTCTCCCTTGATCCTAGTCTTTCTATTTCTCCTCATTTTGATTTGATTTAAACTCACCCTGTTTGCTTTGCGGTCATATTTTGCTCATTGGTTATGTGCTGTGTCATGTGACTGGGCAATCATGGTCTTTCCATGACCATGATTGTTCTTGGCAAATATTTCTACAGAAGTGGTTTGCCATTGCCTTCTTCTGCACAGTGTCTTTACAAGTCAGGTGACCCTCGCCATTATCAATACTCTTCAGAGATTGTCTACCCGGCATCAGTGGTCACTTAACCATGATATGCACCAGCTACTCATGCAACCATCTGTGGCTTCACAGATCAGGGGGCTAAGCAGATGCTACACTTTACCCAAGGGTGACCTGCAGGCTAGCGGAGGAAAGGAGCGCCTTACACCTCCTTTGGTAGAGATATATCTCCACCCTATCAACCCTTCATAACCCAAGTTTAAAAAAAACTTTTCTGAAGGTTTAGTTATGTTCTATGTCACTGTAAACTTATAGTGGAGATACTAAAGTGTGTGCTTGGCTTTCAGTCTAATTCCATTCCTTTGTGAACATTCCCTGAAAATCATGGATGCCTTGTTTTCACACTGGTTCTGAGTGTTTTAATTCGGCTAATGTGAGAACCACAAATCATTGCACTGATGCTGTATGGGTGGCTGGGTAATTTGTGGGGTGGTCTAGTCCTGCTCTGCTTTGTTTCCATGTGCTTATGATTCATGGCCACATAGAGTTCTACATATCATCCTGAATGTTCATCCTCCACTTGGTACAGGCCATGAGTCCATAAAAATAAGGGAGAATTTTTTTTCCCTAAGGAAGCTTTCACCACCTTGTGGAATCTCTTCCTCTATCCACCAGACATCAGGAGCAACACCATATATTTCATCTCCATGGCCTCCTCTTGTGCCAAGATGGGGTCACCCTAATATACCATCTGAGTAGCTACCAACCTGATGGCATGAATATCAATTTCTCCTTCCTGTTAAAAAAAAAATTCCTCCCTCTCCCCTCTTCTAATCCCCACTCTGGTCTCTTATGTTTTCTCACCTGCCTATCACCTCCCCCTGTGCCACTGCCTCCTTCCCTCTCTCCTATGCCCCACTCACCTCTCCTATCAGATTCTTTCTTCTCCAGCCCCTTACCTTTCCCACCCACCCAGCTTCACCCATCACCTTCCAGCTGTCCTCCTTCCCCTGCCCCTACCTTTTTATTCTGGTGTCTTCCCACTTCCTTTCCAGTCCTGAAGAAGGGTCTCAGCGATTGTTTGTACACTTCCATGGATGCTGCCTGACCTGTTGAGTTACTCCAGCAGCTTGTGTGTGTTGCATTAAGAACTAGCAAGCAGGTTAATTGTTCAGAACAGATGTGGGACAGAGAAAAGTAGGGAACTAAATTAGTCCCTCCTATCTACACACATGTCAACCTTGCAACTCCAGAATTTCTCATGATTATGAATTTCTTCCTATGACATTTTGGAATATAACATCTATTTTGGGAGTCTGGTGGAACTTTTTTTCCTGTTATATGAAGCTGAAATGAGGGCAGCACAATAGTGTAACACTCAATGGGGTCCAATTCCCACCACTGAGAGTTCATTCTCCAGTTGACCACATGGGTTTCCCCCATGTTCTCCAGTTTCCTCCTACTTTCCAAAGATATACAAATTGGGGTTAGTAAATATTAAGCAGGCTTTGTTACCGCTGGATGCATCACGGTACTTGCAGGCTACCCAGAGCTTTCTCAGTGCAAATGACGCATTTCGCTGTATGTTTCAATATTTGAATGAACATGCGACAAATAAAACTAATCTTAATCTTCAATCTAATTTTTTAGATTTTGTTTTTGTTTTAAAAATGCGTCCTTATATTGTTAAAATTGTCTGGGGTAATCTCAGTGTCTACATGCAAAGATGTTCCAGTCTAAGGAAGAATTATCGCGTCTCTGATCTGAACTGTTAACTTTGTTTCTCCTTCCACGGATTCTTTCCCCTTACGTATATTGTATATAAAACTATGAGGGGAATAGGTAAAGTAAATGCTTTTTTCACTGGTAAGACTGGAAAGTAGAGGTCATAGGTTAAGGTTGAAAGTTGAAATATTTAAGGGGAGCTTGAGCGAAAACTTGTTCACTCAGAGGGTGGTAAGAGTGTGGATCGAGTTGCCTGCACAAGTGGTGAATGAGGGTTCAATTTCGACATTCAAGAGAAGTTTGGATAAGTATATTGATAGGAGGTGTATGGAGGGCTGTTGTCCCGGTCCAACGCGGAATAATAGTTCAACATGTGATAGATGGTCTGAAGGGTTGTCTCTCTGCGGTCTGACCTGCTGAGATTTTCTAGCATTCTCTGCTTTTTTTCTTTTTTTTTACAAAGCTCTACCTTGAGTACATTCTGCTCCCCAAATACCTTTCTATGGTGAATTTCAGTACTTTCAGCAAAGTGGTTGTGCCTCTTAACCGGCCAGAAACATTTTTCAGTTTCCAACAAACTGAGTTAGTGCCTTAGCCACAAATGATAGGATTAGTGTTCCAATAGAGCTGCACACTCCATGTGCTATATTTAATCCGACAAAGCTGTCAGTGTGTTATGACAAACCTGCCTCTTGGATCAATCAATCTCACATCCCATGGATGTCATACTTGTTATCCACCTGTACTTAATTACTTCCCTTTACACATGCTGGCGCTTAGGGCCGCAAAGAAGCTCCTCCTTCTCTGTCTTCATCCTTGACCATCTTCTCTCTTGTACCCCAGGTGTGGTTCAGGGGCAGGCTGTTGCACACAGATGAAAAAGGATTCTTCATTGCTGTTTCCATAACAATTTTGTTTTTCCAGTCAGAATTGTTAGCTCTGGGCTGAACCCCCAAACCTTGAGGTAGTTTGGCCTCTATCCTTTGACCTGTTTGACATGGGTGACCCTACCAAGAGCCAAAGCGTAAAGCCCTAACTCCAGCCAATATACCTCTCCGGGTCATTGAGGCACACAAGCCTCCAAACCATCTTGGAGGTTCCACCTGTAACAAATCAAAAATGCATTCAATTTTAACTAAGTTTTATCAGGCTAATGTTCGGTTGACTTATTCTAAGTACAGATAATGTGGTTTAACAAGGCAAGGAATCTCATTGGTATATAATATGAAAATCATCTCATTCTGTGACACCTATTGGTATTGTATTATGTGAAATTCTGCAGGTGACATATCCATCCATTGGTTTAGCTACCAGTCTGGATGTTGCTTAGTATGAGATTTTTTGGAATACAGGGGGAATCAATGCCCTGGATTTCAAAATGCTAAAATGTTCATAAAAGATTAGAAGTAGCTCTTGGAAATCATTTTTTTCCTCTTCTCACTGCTGAATAATGTTGACCATGCCAATTTTTCTTAAAGTGCATTTTAATATATTAGCATTAATTTTGAGAGGACTACAATATAAAAGCAAGGATGTAATGCTAAGGCATTATAAGGCATTGCTCAGACCCCACTTGGAGTTTGTGAGCTGTTTTGGGTCTCCTCTCTAAGAAAAGATGTGCTCGTATTGGAGAGAAACCAGAGTAGATTCATGAGAATGATTCAGGGAATAAAAGGGTTAATATAGAAGTGTTTGATGGCTCTGGGCCTGTACTTGCTGGAGTCTAGATGTATGAGGGGATCTCAATGAAGCCTATTGAATATTGAAAGGCCTAGATAGTGTCCTCAACATTCGCCAGGCTGACAAAGAGAGTCTGGGAGAACAGAAAGCTGACGACGCACACCAAAGTTGCAGTCTACAGGGCCTGAGTCCTCAGCACACTGCTTTACGGCAGCAAGACCTGGAGCCTCTACTCCAGACAAGAGCGGCGTCTCAACGCCCTCCACCTTCGCAGCCTGAGACGCATCCTGGACATCATGTGGACTGACTGAGTCGCCAACAATGAGGTCCTGGCCCGCGCCCAGATACCCAGCCTCTTCACCCTGCTCCGACAATGCCGTCTCCGCTGGCTGGGCCACATACACCGCATGTCAGACGGGAGGATCTCAAAAGACCTGCTGTACAGGGAACTGGCCTCCGGCAAGAGAGCACAAGGGCGGCCCCATCCTCGTTTCAAAGACGTTTGCAGGAGAGACATGAAGTCACTGAAAATGAACGTCGAGAGGTGGAAGGACATCGCAAGCGATCACTCTCACTGGAACACAGCGCCTTCAAGTGCAGTTGCTGCAGCTGAGACTGTCACTCCCGTGTAGGACTCTACAACCACAACAGACGCTGCTAACACAGACTAAAGCAAGACTTTCCAGGCTCAGATCCATGGACTCGCGAGACTAACGGATGCCACCACCAGATAGTGTGGATGTGGAGAGGATGTTTCCACTGGTGAAAGAGTCTAGGACCAGAGGTCACAGCCTCAGAAGAGAGAGACGTCTATTTAAAACAGAAATGAGGTGGAATTTCTTAAGCCAGAGGGTGATGAATCTATGGAATCTATTGCCACAGATGGCTGAAGAGGCCAAGTCATTGGGTTTGCTTAAAGCCAAGACTAATAGGTTCTTGTTTCATAAGGGCATCAAAGGAAGGTTATGGGAAGAAGGCAGGAGAATAGGGTTGAAAGAGATAATAAATCAGATATGATAGAATGGCAGAGCAGACTCAATGGGCCAGATGGCCTAATTCTGCTCCTCTGTTTTACAGTCTTACTGTCTTTATACAATTCTATTTTATGCATGAAAAATGCATGAAAACGTTTTGTATTTTTTGTGTGCATAATTCTTTTCCCTGGAACTTGAGGGGCGTTTATCTTCCCAAAATGCAACCCCTCACATTTATCTGAATTAAACTCCATTTACCATTCTTTTGCCCACTTTCTCGCTACTGTCTGTAAGGAGTTTGTACATTCTCCCCATGACCGTGTACGTTTGCTCTGGGTGCACCAGTTTCCTCCCACATTCCAAAGAGGCTAATAACTTGCTATGGTGATGCTGGAATTATGATGACATTTGCAGGCTGCCCCCAGTACCTATTCAGACTGTGTAGGTCTTTGATGCAATGATGCATTTTAATGTGTGTTTTGATATAGCTAATCTTTAATTTTTCATCTTTACCTAGTTGATCAAGGTTCAAAGTTCAAAGTAAATTTATTATCAAAGTACATATGTGTCACCACGTACAACCCTAAGATTCATTTTCTTGCGAGCATACACAATAAATCCATAATAGAATAACAACCGTAATAGAATCAATGAAAGACCACACCAACATCGACATTCAACCAGTGTACAAAAAACAAAAAGATTGAAATAATAATAATATTGAGAACATGAGATGAAGAGTCCTTGAAACTGAGTCCACAGGTTGTGGGAGCATTTCAATGATCAGGCAAGTGAAGTTGAATGGATTTATCCTCCTTGGTTCGAGAGCCTGAGAGTTAAGGGATAATGACTATTCCTAAACCTGGTATGAGTGCTGTGGCTCCTGTACCTTCTTCCTGATGGCAGCAGCAAGAAGAGAGCATGTCCTGAGTGGAGGGGTCTTGGATAATGGGTGCTGCTCTCCTCCAAAAGTATTTCATGTAAATGTGCTCAATAGTGGGGAGGGCTTTACTCGTGATGAACTAGGCATATCCACTAATTTTTGGAGGATTTTCCATTCAAGGGCATTGGTGTTTCCATACCGGGCTATGATGCAACTCGTCAGTGCACTCTCCACTACAAATCTATAGAAGTTTGTCAAAGTTTTAGATGTCGAGCTGAATCTTCTCAAATTCCTAAGGAAGTGGATCATCAGCATCATTGTGTGCTGTGTTGAAGGAAGTAGAGGTACTTGGTAGTTCCTGATAAACATATTCACTGCCCATGATACCATCTATTTTAGTATCACAGTAAACTTACTAGCAGTGCCTTGTACATACAAATCATGCATATAAATTACAAACAACAAAGGTCATGGTGTTGACTCCTGTGGCGCACCACTAGTCTTGGGCATCCACTCCAGAAAAACGAACTTCCACCGTCACCCTCTGCTTTCCTTAAAGTCAATTGTAAATCCAATTAACTCCCTCTCATGTGATATAACTTTCCACAGCAGTCTATCATGGAGAAACCCTACAGTTCATATAAGCTACATTTATCAAGCTGAACTTACTGACCTTGGTTATTTCAAAAAAAAATACTCAATTCAATTCATGAAGCATGATCTCCCACACACAAAGCCTCTACCTATCCCTGATCCACCCTCCATCTTTCCAAATGCAGAGCTAGTTATAATGCTGTGGGGAGCTGTACAGGATTGTGTCTAAGCAAGCAGCTCTGATAACAGCAAGCTGAATGGCTTCTTTCTAAGGTGCTGTTTTTCTTTACTAGATATAGCTCTTGAGCACCTGAGTTCAGTCAGTGCTCAAAGCAAATGCTGACTACACAGTGAAAGTCTAAGTGTTAGGCTTTGAACAGCTATCACACCTGTGTCCCATCTATATTTAAGGCATGTTACAATGGTGAAACTACCCCAAAGTTGCATCTAGTTAAAATGCTAATAGTTGACTAATCGTTGGGTGGAATTTTTACCTCTCTCACTTGCTGTTAACTTTGTGTATCCCATCCGGTGAATCGACATGGTAAGTAAATACACAGGTTGACAGCACCTGAATTATTGCTTCAAGAATTATTTCTGCAGGTTTGAAATATTACACCCCAAGTAAGAAGCCAGGGGCAGTTTTGGTTCAATTAGCAGTAAATCCAAAAGGTCTATCATTCTAATCTCACCCCAGTGACTTAGGTCCAGAGCTTCGACATAATTCTCCATATCAGGGAGTGCTGCACTGTGAAGTATTGAACTGCGTGGCTTGTTGCATTGCCATGTTATTCAAAGAGTGGAGTTTTTGTTCTGTCATGACAAAAGAGTAATAGACCTCAGAGGCAGGCCCTTTGGCCCAACTGGTCCATGGTCACCGCAGCATCCTCCCTGCTAGAACCAGTTGTCCACATTCGGTCCATAACCCTTTCAAGCCCCTCCCCTCCATATACCCATCCAAATGCCTCTTAAGTGAGTGTGTAAGTTTTGTGCTGTAGTGCTCTGTGATTCTAAACATTGGAATTGTGCCCACCTCTCAACCAATGTCATTACCTTTAGTTTTGTGAGATTTTGATTGTTGTGTGACCTGCAATACCATGGTGGCATCACCTCTAAATATCTCCTGTAGCTCATCAACATTTAACTCATGGCTTTCTTTCAGAGTTGCTTCTGTATGTGCAGAGGACAGTTATCGACATGGGGATGAGGCAAGCTAAAGGATGATGGCAAAATTTTCAGCCTTGGACAACACACAAAAAATGCTGGAAGGGTTCAGCAGGTTGGGCAGCATCAATGCAGAGGAATAACCAGTCAATGTTTTGGACCGAGACCCTTCATCAGGACTGGAAAAGAAAGGAGCAGAACCTCAAATAAGAAGGCGGGGATGGGAAGGCAGGTGGGTGAGGGAGGGAGACAAAGTGAGAAGCTGGAAGTGGATAGGTGGAAGATGTAAAGGGCTGAAGAGGGAATCTGATAGAGGAGAATGGGCCATGGGAGAAAGGGAAGGAGGCAGGGCACCACAGAGAAGTGAAGAGTCATGCTAAGACATGATGGCAAAATTTTCAGTCTTGAGCCAAAACAACAAAATTTAGTAGCTCAGAAGCCCATATTTTCTGTTATTTACCATTGAAGAGTGCATGGAGGAAAGTACTAGGAACATTCAGGACCAGAGTACAGTATGGTGAAGAGAAAAGTGACTGATGCATCAGTAGATGATCAAGGGTTGAGTCAAGGGTTCATAGGAGAGTTGCATACACAAGTATGACAAGTGTTACACTTGTCATCTCTCTCATCACCATTCAGGGCCCCAGACACTTACAGGTGAGGCAATATTTCACCTGCAAATCATGTTGCGTTCACCTATTGCGTTTCCAGTGTGGCCTTCTCTACGTCAGAGAGATCCAACACAGACCAGGGATCACTTGGTTGAGCACCTTCACTCTGTTTGCTATAAAAAGGCAAGATCTCCCGGTAGCCATTCACTTCAATTCAACATCCCTTTCCCATTCTAACATGTCTGAATGGCCTTCTCTTTTTCAGTTTGGAGGAGCAACACCTCATATTCCATCTGGGTAGCCTCCTACTTAATGGCATGGTCTTGGATTTCTCTAACATACAGCAATCTCTCTTACTCCCAGCTCTCTTTTTTGATTCCCTAATCTGGTTACTGCTTTTACCCCTTCTCTTCTCCTCACCTGCCCATCACCTCTTTCTGGTTCCCCTTCTCCTTCCCTTTCTTCCATGGGACAATGCCCCCTCCTAACAGATTCATTCTCCTTCAGCCCCACCTATCCACGCTCCCACATACCAACCTTCCCTTCATCTGGTCTCACATATCACCTGACAGCTGGTACGCCTTCCACTCCCCCCCCCCCCCCGCATCATCTTATTGTGGCTATTGCCCCCCCCCCGTACTGATGAAGAGCCTCGTCCCAAAAGCATCCACTGTTTATTCCTCTCCATAGATGCTGCATGTGCATGTTGCTCAAGATTTCATTATAAAGATCTTTTTGAGGGGGAGGAGATAGCAATTTTAGGGGTAAGATCAGTGGGTGAGTCTAAGTCTGAAGCAAAGGAGAGAGATGGCTGTGGAGGCCAAGTCATTGGGTATATTTAAGGCAATGGTTGATAGATTCTTGATTAGTCAGGGCATGAAAGAATATGGGGGGATGGTGGGGGGAGGCAGGAAATTGAGGCTGAGGAAAAATGGATCAGTCATAATGAAATGGCGAAGCAGACAAAATAGTCTTAATTCTGCTCCTGTATCATATAGCCTTATAAAATAAAGAAATAAAGGTCAGTGTGGAAAATAGAGGAGGTGGGGGGGAGATTTTTTTTACCGAAAGGCAAAATCGATATTCATGGCATCAGGTTGGAGACTTCCCAGATGGAATATAAGGTGTTGCTCCTCCACCATGACACAAGAGGAGGCCATAATCAGAATTAAAATGTTTGGCCATTTGCCAGGACTCCAGGGCGTGAGTTATAAGGAGAGGCTGGTCAGGCTAGGCCTTTTTTTCATGGAATGTCGGAGAATGAGAAGTGACCTTAACGAAGTGTTTAAATTATGAATGGTATATATATATATATATATGTTCAAAGGTTCATGTTATTGTCAAACTATGCATGCAGTATACAACTCTGATATTTGTCTTCTCCAGATAGCCATGAAATACACATGAAAAAGATTAAAAAAACCAAAATTCACAGACCACAGAATCTCTTGGACCTTCCCTACAGAAAAAAACAGCAACAATAGCAACAAATCTTTACCCCTCCCTGCAGAGAAAACAGTGACAATAACAATCCCCCACCCGCAGAAATAGAAGACAGCACATCCACAACCCTCTCCCCCTAGAAAAACACAGCAACAATAATGATCCCTGGTCCCCTTGCTTGCAAAAAGGAACAGTGACAGTAGCATCAAAAACCCTTGCCGTCCTCCCTCTCACTCACACACAAAGAACTAACAGATCACCCACCCGTCAATCGGCCACAAGAAAAAAAATGCCAGAAAACCGGAGACCAATATAAAGTACAGTCCGATCACATAAATCTCAGAGCATCAAACCATTGTTCCGTGACTCAGAGCTCACACATGGTCCAAATGGTGGCCTCCATTGGGAGCGATCGCTGACTGACTGGCCTCCGTAGGGAGTGATCACCAATGGGGTCTGAATGCTACCAGTCCAGTGGCTACCCTCAGGAGCTAGCAGGAGGATGATAACAGTCTTTTTCCCACGGTGGGGGAGTCCAACACTAGGGTGCACAGATTATCCATGAGAGGGGTGTGATTTATAAGTGACCTGAGGGGCAAATTATTTTCAAATAGAGTGGATGGAATAAGCTGCCAAAGGAAGTGGTTGGGGCAGGTACACTAGTATAATTTAAGAGGGCACATACTGAATGATTCAGGAACAACTTCTTCCCATCTGCTATCCAATTTCTGAATGGACATTGAACCCTTGAACACTACCTCACTATTTGTTTTTATTTTTATTTTTGCACTATTTATTTAATTTAACTATTCTATTTATATATATTTATATATAATTCACAACTTTTTTCTCTATTATTATGTATTGCATTGTACCGCTGCTACCAAGACAACAAATTTCACAACCTATGCCAGTGACATTAAACCTGATTCTGATTCTGAACTTGGATAGATAGATGCTGTCATAGAAAAGTACAGCACCGAGTAGAAAAGCACAGCACAGAAACAGGCTTTTCATCCCATTTCACAGGCATCCATTAGTCTCGTGAGACCATGGATTTGCGCCTTGGAAGGTTTCCAGGGCGCAGGCCTGGGCAAGGTTGTATGGAAGACCGGCAGTTGTCCATGCTGCAAGTCTCCCCTCTCCACGACACCGATGTTGTCCAAGGGAAGGGCATTAGGACCCATACAGCTTGGCACCAGTGTCATTGCAGAGCAATGTGTGGTTAAGTGCCTTTCTCAAGGACACAACACGCTGCCTCAGCTGAGGCTTGAACTAGCGACCTTCAGATCACTAGACCAACGCCTTAACCTCTTAGCCACGTACCAACATATCCCATTTAGTCTGTGCCGAACTATTTATACTGCCCACTGCCATCGACCTGCATCGGGACTATAGCCCTTCATACCCCTACCATTCTTGTACCCATCCAAACTTGTCTTAAACTTTGAAATTGAGCTTGGTACGTGGAGGGATATAGGTTGAATGAAGGAAATTAGGGCTAGGTGGTTGGCACCTGTTGGTATGAACTGGTTGGACCAACCAACCTATATGCACGCATCCATTCATTGGGGACCCTCACCAAAGAAGACATGCCTTCTTTTCATTACTGCCATCAAAGAGGTGGTACAAGAGCCTGAAGATGCACCCTCATTTTTTTAGAACAGCTTCTTCCCTTCCACCATCAGATTTCGGAATAGTCCTTGAATACTACCTCACTATTTTGAACTCTTTTTGTTATTTATTTATAGTTTTTATATATTTCCTGTATATAAAAACTTCGGGGCTTTAATGTTTTTCTTTGTTGTTCACTCTTTCTGGTTTTCTTTCCATTTCGTGGTTGTTTTTGAAGAGTAAGAATTTCAGGTTGCATACAGTATACATTCTCTGATATTAAATAGAACCTTGCACCATTGAACATTATTGTATTTTTTTTATCTTGCACAGTACTGCCGCCACAAAGCAACAAATTTCATGACGTACTGTTTGTCAGTGATTCAATGCCTCTTTCTCAGTGACTTAATAACAATACCGAGGGATGATGGTCTGATTTGAATTGATGAGGCAGACAATGGACCTGTAATCACTGTGGTCAGTGTGGCACTCAACCATCACTCTGTTGTGAATGGTTTGTTCCCAGTATCGCCTGCTCTTGTTTAACATGCATCGAGAAGGATGCCATGCTTCAATGCTGATCTGGGTTAATTGTTTTCAGATGCACCAGTCTCTATCAATTGCATAATAGGAATAAGACAAAATTAATTTTATGCTGATCCCACCAAGAAACTTTATTTTGAGAGGTAATTGTATTTTTATAAATAGTGTGATGCTCAAAGTCAATCTGAAGATGTCTTTGTTTAATAAGCCTGGATAAAAGTTTGCTTATCTGTCAAGTGATCGTCTCTCACAACTTGGCCACAGTTCAAGAGCATTCCCGGAAGTGCATTGCAATAATTAATCTGATGTAAGCTTATTCATTCCCCGTGAGGGAAAGTCAAATGAAGCCAAGCTACCTAATGAATGAGTGAATGCATGTATCCTTTTGTATATATTGCACAATATCATTGAGGAAATATTGAGTGGAGCTGGGCTTTTCTTTTTGGAGTGAAGGACGATGAGAGGTAACTTGATAGAGGTGCATAAGATGATAGAGAGTCTAGCACCTTTATCCCAGTGCAGCAATGACTAATACCAGAGGGCATAATTTTAAGGTTATTAGAGGAAAGTATAGGGGGAAAAAATGCCTTGCCAGGGTCGTGATAGAGGCAGATGCATTAGGAACATTTAAGAAACACTTAGGTAGGCAAATGGATGAAAGAAAAGTGGAAGGCTATGATGGAGGTCCAGTTCAAGTTCCAAGTTTAAATGTCATTCAACCATACATGAATACAGCCGTGTTCCTCCAAGACCAAGGTGCAAAACACATAACCAACAGCACACAGCACAAAGCGCTTATCACACACATGGTTATGATAGCAGTAAAACATACAGTCATACAGTAACAAACAAATATAGCCGAAATCCCTGAATGTCATGGCCTGCAGACCGATGTTGGCCTGGTCGTTTGTTCTTCCACTGAACAAACACCAGAGGGCAGCAATGAGCAAACTGAGTGCAGCACTGACAGGACGAGCCCGCCCCCAAAGATGGCCTCTGTTGGTCAGGGCCGACCTTAGATGTTGTGTCCTAGCTGACATACGTTGACGCCATCAGTTGATACATAAGCCAGAGCAGTGTAATATGGAGAGCAAGCTGTTACCAATTACAACTTCCTATAGCTTTTTCCAATCCTGTGCAATGGCCCCGCCATACCAGACAGTGATGCAACTAGTTTGAATGCGCTCCACAGCACATCTGTAGAAATTTCTGGGAGTCTTTGATGACATAACAATTCTCCTCAAATTCCTCATGAAATAAGGCTGCTGGCATGACTTCTTCCTAATTGCATCAAGATGTTGGGCAATGGATATATCCTCTGAAATGATGAATTATTTACATTAGTGATTTAAATTCTGGAATCAACAAAGAATTTGGAAATTCCAATTGTTAATAAATTGAAGGGGATAGTCAATTGAGAAAAGCAGTCACTATGTTTTATTTCCAGAGAGGTAGAGTGGGAACATAGGATTAGTGATTAGGTGAGCCCAGCAACTGTCTAGAAAATAGCAAAGTTATATTGAATATAAGTTTTATTTCCAGAGAGGTAGAGTGGGAACATAGGATTAGTGATTAGGTGCGCCCAACAACTGTACAGAAAATAGCAGTTATATTGAATTGAACCATGCTGACTAAAGATTTTTTTTTACAGTATCTTTCAATTAAAACAAGTCAACTTAGGCTTTCTTTCTGGCAAAACCAAACAACTTTTGGTATACAAAAGAGGAGCCCAAAAGATACAAAAGGTAGAAAAATTAAACATCTCTGGGAATATTCAAGGTGATAAGGCTGAATTTTGTTGGTTGCCAAGTGATGAAACGCCATGTTGTTGGTTGCCAAGCAATGAGATGCCATGTTGCTGGTTGCCAAATGATGAAACACCATTTTGTTAACTTCTAGGTGATGAGATACCCTGTTGATGGTTGCTTGGTGATGAGAATCAGAATCAGGTTTATTATCACCAGCATGTGTCGTGAAATACATTGCAATATATAATATAGAAGAAAAATAAATAAGTAAATCAATTACAGTATACGTACATGCAAGAACCAGAAATTATATATATATATATATATAGTGAGGTAGTGTTCACGGGTTCAATGTTCATTTCAGAATCGGATGGTAGAGGGGAAGAAGCTGTTCCAGAATCGCTGAGTATGTGCCCTGATGAGGTTGCCAGGTGACTCACACCACCTGGTCCAGGAACAGTTACTACCCCTCGGCTATCAGGCTCTCGAACCAAGGGGGATAACTTCACTCAACTTCACTTGCCCTATCGTTGAAATGTTCCTATAATCCATGGGCTGGTTATCAAGGCCTCTTCATCTCATGTTCTTGATGTTTGTTGCTAATTTTTTTGATTATTATTATTTCTTTCTTTGTACAGTTTGCAGTCTTTCATTGATTCTGTTATGGTTATTATCCTTTGGGTAAATAAGTATGCCCTCAAGACAATAAATTGCAAGATTGTATATGATGACATATATGTGCTTTGATAATAAATTGACTTTGAACTTTGTTGGGTGCCTGGTGAAGAGACACCATGTTGTTGGTTGCCGGGTGATGAGACACCACGTTGCTAGTTGCCAGGTGATGAGGCTCCATGTTGCTTGGGTGATGAGGTGCTACTATTGTGGGTTGCCAGGTGATGAGGCCCAACGTTGTTAATTATCAGCATGTGGGTTGCTAGGTGATGAGACACCAGGTTATTGGTTGCCAATCTATATGAGAGTTGATGTGACACATTAAAAAAGCAAAAGGCCTGATTTTACAATGTCTAATTGAGCATTCCAGTAAGGTTTTTTTTTGCTGCACTGATAACCTTAAAGCTGTGTTAGATTCTTTGCACTTTCCTATAACCAGTTTATTGAGCAAATTAGCTATTGGAAAATTTATGGCGTCTGTTAGGGCTTTTTAATCTTTATATATCTCTTCCTCTGGTGACGTAGATTACTTGCATGAGGGTAAGACAATACAAGCAAATGAAAAATCGTATTATCGTGCTTATGCAATTACTTTACACTCAGCCACTTTATTAGCTACCTCTTGTACCTAATAAATTGGCTACTGAGTATGTTTGCGGTCTTCTGCTACTGTAGTCCATCTACTTCAAGGTGTGCTCAGAGATGCTGTTCTGTACACCGATGTTGTAAAGCATGGCTATTTGAATTACTGTTGCCTTCCTGTCAGCTTGAACTAGCCTGGCCATTCTCCTCTGACCTCTCTCATTAGCACGAACTGCTGCTCACTGGATGTTTTTTTTTTGTTTTAGGCACAATTCTCTGTAAAAATTTAGAGTGTTTGTGAAAATCCCAGGAGATTAGTATTTTCTGAGAGACTCAAACCACTCTTGAGGCCCTGCTTTCCAGCTTTCTACAAAACTCCCCAAGTTCTCTCTTTAGGACCTCCACCCTCTTCCTACCCTTGTCATTGGTACCAATACGTACCATAACATCCAGCTGCTCACCCTCCCCCTTTAGAAAACTGAGGACCCGACCCGAGACATCCCTGACCCTGGCACCTGTGAGGCAATATACCTCCTGGGTGTCTCCTCAACGTCCACAGAAAGTCTTGTCTGTTCCTTTTACTATGAAACCCCCATTGCTTTAGCCGTTCTGAGCCACAGAGCCAGATTCAGTGCCAGAGACCCAGTGGCTTTGGCTTCTCCCGAGTAGCCTCCTCCCAACAGTGGTGTACTTATTTTTGAGGGGAATGGCCAAAGGGGTACTCTGCACTGGCTGCCTATTCCCTTTTCCCTCTCCTGACAGTCACCCAGGTACCTACCTCCCCCCTCCCCCCCTCCCCATACATAGCTCCTATCTATCACCGACACATTTAAAAAGAAAAGATTATGGTTCAGACTGTATTCAAACATTATTAGTGTTGAATAGTACAGGCTGCTCCTAGCTGATGTATGCTGCCTATTGGGTTCAGGAACTTTGGATCGCCATGGTTATCGGTGCTTTACTGTGATTCCAAAGAGATGGCTTGAATTGTTAATAAGGGCAGGAAAATATGCATTATGTATTTTAACCAATTACACTAAAAATAATAGATTACAAACATAGACTTGGAGTCTATCACTTGAAGAAAATATACAACTCACAAGCCTGATCCTTTATAAAGTAAGAACCCTGTATGAAAATTGGGTTGTGCCAATGTCCAGCAGCTGCTTTACTTCATCTTCCAAAGGGTACCATGCGGGGCTTTTGAAAACTGTGTTGATATACTGTATTTCCATTTGGTGTTTAGAAAAATTAAGGCAGATCTCACTGAAATCTCTCAAATATTGAAAGGCCTAGATGGAATGGACGTGCAGAGGATGTTTCCTGTAGTGGGGGAGTCTACGACCAGAGGGTACAGCCTCAGAATAGAGGAGTGCCCCTTGAGAACAGAGATGAGGAAGAATTTCTTTAGCCAGAGTCTGTAGAATTCATTGCCACAGATGGCTATAGAGGCTAAGTCGGTGGGTATATATAATGCTTCAATCAAAATGCTGGAGGAACTCATCAGGTTAGATGCATATATGGAAATTTATAAACAGTTCAAGTCAAGACTTCTCATCAGGATTGGAAAAGAAGGGGGAAGATGCCAGAATGAAAAGGTGTGGGAAGAGGAATGAGGACAAGCTGGAAGGTGACAGGTGAAGCCCGGTGGTGGGGAAGGAGGATGAAATAAGGAGGTGAGAGGTGGAAAAGTCAAAGGGTTGGAGAAGACGGAATCTGATTGGAGGGGAGAGTGGATTATAGGAGAAAAGGAAGAAGGGGAAGCATCAGGGAGAGCTGATAGGCAGGTGAGGAGACACACGCACAGAATGCTGGGGGAACTCAACAGGCCAGGCAGCATCTATGGAAACGAGTTTCTTTCCTGATGAAGGTTCTCAGCCTGAAATGTCAACAATACTCTTTTCCAGCATATGCAGGTTTTCTCTGGTTTGTGAGGAGAGTATGAGAGAAGCCAGAGTGGGGAATTGAGGAAGGAAGGGGAGGGAAAAAAAATACTGGAAGGAGAAATTGATGTTCATGCTATCAGGTTGGAGGCTGTCTAGGGGGAATATGAGGTACCGCTCCTCCACCCTGTGAGTGGCCTCATTGTAGTACAAGAGGAGGCCATGGGCCAGCATGTTGGAATGGAAGTGGTGATGGGAATTAAAATGGTTGGCCACTGGGAAATTCCACTTAAAAAACTGAAATTAATAGATTCTTGATTAGTAAGAGCATCAAAGGTTATGGGGAGAAGGTAGGAGAATGGGGTTGAGAGGGAGGGTGGAATGGTGGATCAGACTCAATGGGCTGAACAGTCTAATTCTTCTCCCATGTTTTATGGCCATATGATTATAAGACATAATGTCTGTCCTGATCATGCCTGAGACGTCTGTTTTCCTCAGACTGGTCCACTTACACTGGAGACGGTGCGAGTGGGGCCTATCAGGACTCGTCTGCAGAGCAGGTGATTGCTTAGGTTAATAGTAACTAGAATTAATTAGAAGGGGCCTTTAAAAAGAAGTGGGGTTTGAGTAGAGTGGCCATTGTTGGAACAGCCATTGTGTGAGAGGACAGTGTTAGACTGGTCAGACTTTGGCTCAGCAGGTTTGGATGAGATCAGACACAAGCTAGCAACTACAGAGGCAGACTTGAGCTCAAGAAATTGGAGGTATAAAAAGTGTAGGCGGGATGATAGATCAGGGAGTGGAATCCTCGCACACCTCCTGTGAGATGTGGGAGTGTTCCTCTGCCTAACCTATCATCAGGTTAGGTACCCAGAGCAGGGGACTTAATGGTCTCCCTGATGACCGTATCTGTAGAAAGTGCATCCAACTTCAGCTCAAGGTCAAGAAACTGGGGCTGGAGCTGGACATACTCAGGGCCATCTGGAAGGCTGAAAACTTCATAGATATGTTTCTTACTGAGGTGGTCAGTAAACAGAGAACAGGCTTTAGCTGGTAGATGGGTGCCCACCAGAGAAGGAAGGGGAGGAAGCAGTCAGTGCAGGGTTCTCCTGTGACCACTGCCCTCAACAACAAGTATACCCCTTTGGATACTGCTAGGGGGGGTGGGAGGAGAAATGACCCATCAGGGCACAGCAACGGCAACCAGCCCAATGGCACTGTGGCCATTTCTGAGGCTCAGCAGAGAAGGTTAAAATCAGGCAGAGCAATAATGATAGGAGAACTTGATAGTTAGGGGGATGGACAGTGAAGGAGAAGCCAGGGTGGTGTGTTGCCTCCCAGGTGCTTGGGTCCAGGATGTCTCAGAGCAACTGCAGAAGATTCTCAAGCGGGAGGGTGAGCAACCAGTTGTGATGCACATTGGCACCAAGAAAATAGGTAGCAAGTGGGAAGAAGTCCTGCACAGTGAGTATTGGGTTTTAGGGAAAAGGCTAAAGAACAGGAGCTCCAAAGAAGTAATCTCCGGATTACTCCCAGTAACACGTGCTTGTCAAGGCAAGAATAGGATGACGCTGAGGAGATGGTGCAGGAGGCACGGGTTGAGACTCTCTGGATCAACTGGATCTCTGCTGGGGAATGTATGACCTGTACATAATAATACAGGTTACACCTGAACCAAGGGTTTCAAAATCACTGTGGACAGTTTTGCTAGATCTGTTGAGGAGGGTTTATATTAAGTTGGCAGGGGATGGGAACTGGAGTGATAGGGCTGAGGATGGGGCAGATGATATACAAGTCAATGCAGTGTACAGTGAGACTGAGGATGAAGAGGCAGATGATAGGGCAAAATTGCAGTCAGTGGGATGAGGTGAAGTGTAACATGGGGCAAAATTGAAAAGGGTGATGGATACTTGACTGAAGGTGTTATATTTGAATGCATGCAGTTTTTGGAATAAGACAGATGATCTTGTAGTGCAGTTAGAAATTGGCAGGATATGAGATCGTAGGCATAACTGAATCATGGCTAAAAGAAGCTCTTAGTGGGGAGCTTAACATCCAAGGATACACCTAGTATCAAAAAGACAGGCAGGAATGCAGAAAGGGTGAGGTGGCTCTGTTAGTAAAAAAAAAATGAAAGCAAAACCTTAGAGGTGACATAGGATCAGAAGATCCATGAATAAAAGGGTTAACATATGAGGAACAATTATGGCTTTGTGCCTGGAATTTAGAAGAATGGGGTGGGGGGAATCTCATTGAAACCTACTGAATATTGAAAGGCTTAGACAGAGTGGATGGGGAGAGGCTGTTTCCTATAGAACAGAAATGGGAAGGAATTTCTTTAGCCACAGAGAGGTAAACCTGTGGAATTCATTGCCAGGATGCTGTGGAGACCCAGTCATTGCATATATATAAAGCAAAGATTGGTAGGTTTTTGGTTAGTCAGGGCATTAAAGGTTTCAGGGAGAAGGCAGGAGAATGGGGTTGAGAGGGATAATAAATCAGCCACGATGGAATGCCAGAGCAGACTCAGTGGGCCAAGGTGCCTAATTCTGCTCCTATGTCTTATGGTCTTATGAAACCAGATAAGCGACAGAAAGTCTGGACAACGTACAGGAAGCTGATGTCTGTCTCGGAGACTCAAGCATTGAAAACCCATTTTCTCAAACTCTCCACAACCTCTTCACCTTCCACGTTTCTGCTTAAAATTCTTCTTTAAAACTCATCTATGAGACATAGTAAGTCATCATGATCATATTTCCAAAAATAATAAAACTGCAAATGCTTGAAACTTGAAATAAAAAGAAGCAGAGAAAATTCAAAGTAATTGTATTATCAAAGTATATATATGTCACCTGAGATTCATTTTCTTGCAGGCATTCACAGTAGAACAAAGAAATTCAACAGAATCAATGAAAAGTTACATAGAAAGATGATAAGCAAATATTATGCAAAAGAAGACAGACCTTGCAAATACAAAAAAAATAGTAAACATTAACTGAGGAAATAAGTTGTTGCCGGAATGCTGGACACTCTCAGTGGGCCATACAGCAATTGTGGAAGGAGAAGCAGAGTTAATATTCCAGGTCAAAGGTCCTTCATCGGAACCAGAATCCAGATCAAACCCCAGTGCTGATGCTTTGTTCGTTCTAATTTATTTTTCTGAGTTATATTTGCAGATTAAAGGCCTATACTTTTGTCTATTAACCCGTCTCTAGTTTCTTTAACTAATACTATGCTCTGCATTACAATGATTATTCTGTCTGGATGAATCATGACTTGCTATGGCAACTGCTTTGCACGGGACCAGAAGAAACTGCAGAGAGTCGTAGACGTGGCTCAGGACATCACAGGAATCAGCCTCCTTTCTAGGGATTATGTCTATACTTCTCATGAAGGCCAATTCTCTGGATTCTTTCAAGAAAGAGTTAGATAGAGCTCTTAAAGATAGCAGAATCAAAGGTTATGGGGATAAGGCAGGAACAGGGTACTGATTGTGGATGATCAGCCATGATCACAGTGAATGGCGGTGCTGGCTCGAAGGGCCAAATGGCCTACTCCTGCACCTATTGTCTATTGTCTATTCTCACTCCCTCAGTAAATCACTCAGCATAATCCAAGGCCTCATCCATCCCGAACATGATGACTGAGGTGTAATAACTGTTCCTGAACCTGGTGGTGTGGGTCCCAAGACCACTATACATTTTTTCTGCCTATCTGCCAAGGGGGACCTTGATATCTTTACCTAATGATTACAGAAGGAAATGATTGCAAATATTCTCTGAAACCCTCCTTACAAGCAACTACTTCAAGAAAACTTTCAATCTGTTATCTCATCTGAATCTGTGTCAATGTATTTTTCTTATGCACCTGCAGAACAGAATGGAAATAGCTAATACAGAGAGACATAACTTTACAGTCATTGGAGGAAAGGATGGGGGTTATCGGAGGTAGGTTCTTTACACAGCGAGTGCTGGGTGTATGGAATGTCCTGCCAGGGGTAGTGATAGAGGTAAATATATTAGGGGAAGGGTTCCCAACCATTTTTATACCATGGACCCATACCATTAACCAAAGAGTCCATGGACCCCATGTTGAGAACCCCTGAACTAGGGGCGTTTATGAACATGGATGATAGAAAAATGGAAGGCTATGTGGGACGGAAGGGCTAAGTTGATCTTAGAGTACATCAAATGGTCGGCACAACACCGTGGGCCCAAGAGGCCTGTACTACGTTCAAGAACACTTTGAGACTATTTCCATTATTGAAACACGACAGATGAAACTTGTAGAGTGGCTGTTAATTGCAGAGTGAAAGTTAGTCCTGCGATAATGCTCATAGATAAAAAGAAACAGCTGCAAAATAAGAACTGAATGGGTTAAAAAAGCAAAATAGATCTTGTATGAAGTGCTTTGAGATTTACTTCTGAATATTGGATTGAAATCTGATAAAGCTGTTAAGCCTGTATGAAAAGCTTGGTCCAGAATGCTGAGAGATTGGGAGATCAAAATGATTCCATACTGTAGTAGTATTGGAGAATAGAGGAGAAAGATCTATAAGGGGAGTTTACCAGGAGGCTGGTAACTAAGGTGTTTCCATGGAACAGCAAGCATGCCTTGTAAGGATAGGTTGAGCAAGCGAGGGCTTTTCTCTTTGGAGCAAAGGAGGATGAGGTGTGATTTGATAGAAGTGTACAAAATGATAAGAGGCATACTTCAAGTAGATGCCAGAGACTTTTTCCAAGGGCAGAAATGGCTGAAATGAGGCAGCATAATTTTGGTGTGATTGGAGGAAAGTATGGGGGGGGGGGGGGTATCAGAATTAAGTTTTTTACACAGAGTGTGTGGGTGTGGAGAACGCCTTGCCAGGGATGATAATAGAGCTAGATACACGGGGAACATTTATGAAACTCTTAAATAGGCACATATGTTAGAAAAATGGAGGACTATGTGGGAAGGAAGGGTTAGGTTTACCTTGGAGTAGGCTAAAGGTTGGCACAACATCATGAGCTATAGGGCCTGTATTGTTCTGTAACATTCAATGTTCTATGAGAATATCAGAACTGTGCTATTATAGCACTGGGAAAAATAAAATCTGACAAGCTAATGATGTTTTCTTCAAAGGGAATATTTGGCAGTCTAATACTGTATATGTTGTACATTTTATGAGCCGTGTAATATTACTGTTGTATCAGCCTCTACTGCCACAACTCTTAAATGTTCATCACATTTAATAAATAATACTTGATCAGGAGGTCTTGTTATTTACCTCAGCAAAACATTTGTAGAGTAGGACCCACAGATGCTACACAAGGCAGTCAGTTGCAGTTGTTCATTATAGTGAGTGGTTTGGACAAGCTGGCTCTCTCAGAGGACATTCACTGCAAGGATTGAATTGATTCAAGGTGGTTGCTCAGCACCATCCTGTAAAGGGCAATTTTAGATGAGCAATATATGGCAATGACACCCACATTTTCTCTCTGAATATATACTCTGTGGCCACTTTATTAGGTACAGGAGAATAAAGTAGCCACTGACTTTATTTCTATATGTTTGTGGTCTTCTGCCCATCTGCTTCAAAGTTCGATGTGTCGTGCGTTCAAAGATGCTCCTCTGCACGCCACTGTCGTAACATGTGGTCATTTGAGTTACTGTCACTTTCCTGTCAGCTTCAACCAGTCTAGCCATTCCCTTCTGACCTCTCTCATGAACAAGGCATTTTCACCCACAGAACTGCCGCTCACTGGATGTTTTTTGTCTCTCGCATCATTCCCTGTAAACTCTAGAGACAGCTGTGCGTGAACATCCCAGGAGATCAGCAGTTTCTGGGACACTCAAACCATCCTGTCTGGCACCAGCAATCACTTCACAGTCAAAGTCACTTAGTTCCCATTTCAACACTGTTCTGATGTTTGGTCTGAATAACAACTGAACCTCTTGACCATGTCTGCATACCTTTATGAATTGTGTTGCGGACACATGATTAGCTGATTAGATATTTGCATTAATGATCAGTTGTACTGATGTACCTAATAAAGTAGCCACTGAGTGTATTTTTCACTCTAAGATGTTGGGCAAAATGCCTGATTTTCTCAGTAGCATCAGAGTTGCAATGATGCATCATTATAGCTGTGTCAGGCTGTGCTTCTTGCTAGGAGCAGATATTTGTTCATCCACTGTATGATTATAATGGTTAACTGTCTACAGCGTCACAGCAGATTATCCAAATTGTGGCAAGTGTTATTGAGGAATGCCTGAACCCTTGCATGAAACAGCAAGAATGTGAACGTTTCCATAGTCGCTGCATTACCTGGCAATGAAAGAAGAGCTAATCATAGAAATTGATAATGTATCAGTCGATAAATGATCCTATAAATTGTGAATATGTCCCAGATAAGAACTTGCATTTTAGCCCTATTTTTGCTTAACAGTAATATGTCAATCTCAGGTTTAAAATTAATAACTAACTTGCTTCTGGAAGAACTTCTCAATATTCTATCACTCTCCAGGTGTAAAATTGCCTTCTATCTAGCTTTACTTACTTATTTTTCCTTTTAGGCATACAGTGCAGAATAGGGCCCTCCAGCCCTTTCAGCAGTGCCATACCCCCAATTTAACCTTAACCTAATCACAGGACAGTTTACACTGACCAATTAACCCACTGACCTGTACGTCTTTGGATTGTGGGTGGAAACTGGGACACCCGGATTCCACGGGGAGGACATGCAGACTCCTTTCTGAGGATGCCATCACTGAACTCCGAACTCCAAGGCCCCGAGCTGTAATAGGTACACTAATGTGGCGCCACTTTCTACCCTTGGAATATCACCATTCCTTGGCTCCTTAACAAAGAAAATTAAAGTCTTTTAATCATATATTTTAATAATGCCTTCGCCTATCTTAAAAACTTCAATCAAGTAACCCCTTCCAAGGTGTTCATGATGATAAGGGGTCCATTATGTTGGTGTCTGTATGTTTTAATGTGCAAAGAGTCATAGAACACTATGTCACAGTATCTGGCCCTTCAGCCCATTTAGTAAATGCCAAACCACAAACCTGGCTAGTCCAACCCTCCGGTACCCAACCCTTCCATGTTTAGTTTAGTTAGCGGTTTGATTTAATTGGTTCGGTATAACATCGTGGGCCACAGAGCCAGATCCCATGCTGTACTGTTCTATGTTCTATATTGTAAGAGATTCAGTTGTTTAGAGCAAACATCAGAATGGTGAAGAAATGTAATCCAAGTGATTTGGACCGTGGAATGATTGTTGGTGCTAGACAGGGTGGTTTGAGTATGTCAGAAACTGCTGATCTCCTGGGATCTTTTCACACAACATTCTCTAGAGTTCACAGAGAATGGCACAAAAAACACAAAAAACATCCGGTGAGTGGCAGTTCTATGGGAAAATTTGCCTTGTTAATGAGAGAGGTCAGAGGAGAATGGCCAGACGGGTTCAAAGTTAATGTAAATTTCTTATCAAAATACATATTACCATATGCAACCCATAGATTCATTTTCTTGTGGGCATATTCAGTAAATCAGAAAACACACTTGAATCAATGAAAGGCTGCACTCAGCATGGCAAACAAATAACCAATGTGTAAAAAACCACAAACCGTACAAATTCAAAATAAAAAATAATAAGCAATAAATATTGAGAACGTGAGACGAAGAGTCCTTGAACGTGAGTCCATAGTTTGTGAGAACAGTTCACTGATGGGGCAAGTGAAGTTATCCCCTCCGGTTCAAGAGCCTGATAGTTGAGTGGTAATAATTGTTCCTGAGCCTGGTAGTGTGGGTCCTGAGGCTCCTGTACCATCTTTCTGATGGCAGCAGCAAGAAGACAGCATGACTTGGCTGGTGGGGGTCTTTGACGATGGATGCTGCTTTCCTGCAAAAGCACTCCTTGTAGATGTGCTCAATGATGGGGAGGGCTTTAACCATGATGGACTGGGCCTTGTCCAATACTTTTTGGAGGATTCTCCATTCAAGGGCTTCGGTGTTTCCATAACAGGCTGTGATGTAACCAGTCAATATGCTGTTCACCACACATCTAAAGACATTTGTCAAACTTTTAGATGTTGTGCTGAAATTTCACAAACTTCTAAGGAGGTGAGGTGGTGCCGTGCTTTCTTCGTAATGGCACTTGTGTGCTGGACGCAGGACAGATTCTCTGAAAGGATAACACCAAGGAATTTAAAGTTTCTGATCCCCCGATGAGGACTGGCTCATGGACCTGTGGTTTTCTCCTCCTGAAGTCAGTAATGAGGTCCTCAGTCTTGCTGATATTGAGTGAGAGGAGGTTGTTGTGGCACCGCTCAGCCAGATTTTCAATCTCCCTCCTATAAGCTGAACAATCAAACTGAAACTGAACTCTATCAGACTGAAAAGGATTTCAATTGTATTTGGCATATTTATGGTGGACAGAAGCACAGACAACCCTGCAGAGAATAAATGCAGGTACCATATGTACCAATAGACAGTGAAAAGCTTGTTTTGCATACTGTTTTTACAGATCAGATCATTACACAATGCATTGAGCTAGAATAAGGTAAAATAGCAATGCGGAATAAAATGTAAAAGCTACCAAAAAGTGCAGTATGGTTAAACAATAAAGTACAAGATTAAAACAAGATAGATTTTGAGGCCAAGAGTCCATCTAATCGTACAAGAGGTCCGTTCAGTCTGGTAACAGTGGGATAGAAGCTGACCTTGAACCTGTTGGCAAATACTTTTAGGCTTTTGTATCTTCTGCCCGTGTAAAGAGTTGCAAATTAATTTGAAATCAAACAAACTTACTTCCTGTTACACCGCTGGAGTTTAGGGTAGCAGTGAAGATCCTTTATCTCTTGTCTGACCTTGGCCATCTTTTCTATTGTGCCCCAGGTGTGATTCAGGATTTTCAGTCGCACACAGAGGTAGAAAAATTCTCCATTGCTGTCTCTGCAACGATTTTTTTGATGAGTCAGGGTTGTTAGCCCTGAGCTGAACCCCCAATTCTGAGGAGCAGTGGACCACTGTTAGTTTTGCCTCCACTCTTTGACTTGTTTGGCACGGGTGACCCTACCAAGAGTCAAAGCACAAGGCCCTGACTCCTGCCAACCTAGCTCTCTGGGTCATTGAGGCATGCAAGCCTCCAAACCACAACAAGGTTGTGGTCCTCTTGAAGGGAGTCAAACTAAGCTGCTACGAAATAAAATCCATCTTTCAAATCATATTAACAGATAGTACATAAAGAAATACTTAGATGTTAATGTTAACAATTAAATAACCTCTAGCATCTCCATAAAGAGTAGAAATAACAGTGGAAGCTGTGTTAGGGAGAGGCCTGTGAACAGTGAGAATGTTCCTGACTGGCACAGCATCCAGAGAGGTCTTGTTTTTTGAGATGCTCCAGTTTATAATCCTTTGTCTGGATTACAAGTTAGAGATGGTAGGTGTAGTGAGATAAATTTCTGAAATAAACTCTTGCAGAGCACAGCTACACTGGGAGTTTTAATTTAGATCACTGCTTTAAATGCTTCGCGTTGTCTCCTTTATGTTGGTGAAGGCAGAAGCAGACTGGGTGACCACTGCATGGAACAGCTACTGCTTTAATTCGCCATCAAACTTTCACCCTTTTCTCACTCTCTTTGGCATTCTACACCAGTGTAAAATCAGAATCAGATTTATTATCACTAACATACAGTATGTCATGAAATTTGTTGTTTTATAGCAGCAGTACAGTACAAGGCATAAAAATTAATATTAAGTTATTATAATAAATATATGATGTGCAAGAGGAATAGTGAGTTAGTGTTCATGGACCATTCAGAAATCCGGTAACGGAGGGGAAAAAGTTGTTCCTAAAACAGTGAATGTGGGTGTTCAAGCTCCTGTACCTCCTCCCTGAGAAGAGTGCATGTCCTGAATGGTCAATTTCTTAATGCTACCTTCTTGAGGTACCTCCTTATGAAGATGTCCTCAATAGTGGGGAAGGTTGAGTCTTTTATGGAGCTGGCTAATTCTACAACCCTTCTGCTGTCTCTGGTGATCCCGTTCAGAAGGAGCCTCAAAACTAGATGGTGATGCACCCAGTCAGAATGCTCTCCATGGTGCATCTGTAGAAATTTGCTGGAGTCTTTGGTGGCATACCAAATCTCCTCAAACTCCTGATGAAATATAGCCACTGGCAGGTCTTCTTCATGATTGAGGAACAGACCTTATCATCTACCTTGACACAATACAGCCTTCCAGACTCAATGCTGGACTCAACAATTTCAGGTGGCCAGCTATTTCAGCATTTACTTAGAGTAGCTGTGAGGGTCCTAGGGGTTGTAGCACAAAAGTAGGTGCAAGAATTTGGCTCATCAGCCTGTTCCAGCATTCTACCCAATCATACCATATTGGTTTTCTCCCCCATTAGCTCCAGATTCCTTTTGTGCCTAGATACCAGTAGATGTTGGGCTTTCAGTAGAAGTTTGAGGAATAGCATTTCTGACCTAATAGATCAGTCTTTGGGACTTGGCGCCGAATGCAGCCATTTCAGATTTTGGCACATTCTCACGTCTCTCACATTCAGATTTACCTCGCCCCCCATTTCAGCTCCTTCATCTCTCATTCAGTTTCTCCTACATAGAGTTTTTACCATAAGAAAGAAGAACTAGGGTTGTGGAGGGCAAA
Source organism: Mobula birostris (assembly GCF_030028105.1). Classification (NCBI taxonomy): domain Eukaryota; kingdom Metazoa; phylum Chordata; class Chondrichthyes; order Myliobatiformes; family Myliobatidae; genus Mobula; species Mobula birostris. The sequence goes on along the minus strand of NC_092380.1, from coordinate 103,563,814 downwards.
GAGTGGAGGAGGTAAGAGAAGGGGGAAGGGAGATGGGGAGAGGAGGGAGAGACGGGGAGGGTGGAAAAAGGGGGGAGAAAAAGAGAGCAAGAAAGAGGGATTGCAGTGGGAAGGGAGGAGAGAGGAAGGGGAGAGAAGAAAAAGGAAAGAGAGGAAACGAGGGAAGGGAGGAAGAGAGCATCTGCCTTTGTGCATGTGAAACGAAGCAGAGAGAAAAAGAGGGGGAGGGGGAGAGAGAGAGCCACATGAATGTTTCCTATGTGATCTGCCGACTTGTCGATTCAAGCTGGCTGCAATCAACCTGTCATCACCTCTTCAGGGCACTACACAGCTTCAAATGGCCACATCTATGGACAAGTGCTCATTTTAAAAATAGAAAATTGGGGACATGCTGCAAAAAAAAAGTTAAATTAGTCTCGATAAAGGTCACACAAAGGCCAAGCAACATTATTCCTCTTTATGTCTGCATTCACTGCATTTATCTTAGTGAAACTGGTCAAATCATAAGACATGTACTAATTATGCCCTTGGCAAACCAACTTGCAAGGTTATAACCCGAACAGAAAGTCTTGCAAACAAATTGCAGGCGGAATATTGTATTTCATTGACTAATGTTTGACAGTTCACATTTTTGGTATCAAGTGCTCCATTCCTCACACAGCTTACAAAAAATTGCAACCTGTGACAATGTAATTGGCCCATTTTAACCCAGCAGCAAGAAAACTGCAGCGTTGGGTTTCATTCATGTAATGCCTTCAAATTAGAAAATAGTCACCATTCAAGAGAATGTTTATCAGGCAAAACTTAAACCCAAGCATCTCAAACAGTTTATTTCAGATAATAATAAGCTAGTTATCAAGTGATGTGGTTTTAATGACATCTTATTTCGAATAGAATTCCACAGTTTGGACCAATAGACAATAGGTGCAGGAGTAGGCCATTCAGCCCTTTGAGCCAGCACCGCCATTCACTGTGATCATGGCTGATCGTCCACAATCAGTACCCTTTTCCTGCCTTCTCCCCATATCCCTTGACTCCGCTATCTTTAAGAGCTCTATATAACTCTTTCTTGAAAAAATCCAGAGAATTGGCCTCCACTGCCTTTTGAGGCAGAGCATTCCACAGAAACACAACCCTCTGTGTGAAGAAGTTTTTCCTCAACTCCGTTCTAAATGGTCTACCCCATATTCTTAAACTGTGGTCTCTGGTTCTGGACTCCCCCAACATCGGGAACATGTTTCCTGCCTCTAGTGTGTCCAATCCCTTAATAATCTTATATGTTTCAATCAGATCCCCTCTCATCCTTCTAAATTCCAGTGTATACATGCCCAGTCGCTCTAATCTTTCAACATATGATAATCCCACCGTCTCGGGAATTAACCTCATGAACCTACGCTGCACTCCCTCAATAGCTAGGATGTCCTTCCTCAAATTTGGAGACCAAAACTGTACACAATACTCCAGGTGTGGTCTCACCAGGGCCCTGTACAGCTGCAGAAGGACCTCTTTTTTCCTATATTCAACTCCCCTTGTTATGAAGGCCAACATGCCATTAGCTTTCTTCACTGCCTGCTGTACCTGCATGCTTACTCTGAAAAGCAAGTTAACTTTTGCCAACTTTTAGTCTTCACGTCTAGAGTAACATGGTAGCATAGCAGTTAGCATGATGCTTTACAGTATCAGTTGTAAGATCAGGGTACAATTTCTGCCGCTGTCTGTAAGGAGTTTGTACATTCTCCCTGTGATCCCATAGGTTTCCTCAGGATGCTCTGGTTTCCTCCCACAATCCAAAGACATATGGGTTCGAGTAAGCAAGTTGCAGGCATGCCACGTTAGAGCCAGAAACATGGCTACTCTTGTGCGGTGTCCCCAGCTCATATGCAGACCGTGTTGGTCTTTGATGTAAACAACACATTTCATTGTATGTAGGGTCACAGTCATAATAAAGTACAGCACAGAAACAGGCCCTTTGGCCCATCTAGTCTGTGCCGAACCATTTAAACTGCCTATTCCCATCGACCTGCACCTGGCCCGTAGCCCTCCATACCCCTACCATGTGCCGATTTACATGTGACAAATAAAGCTAATTTTTAAATTATCCAAGGAATGTCTTGTTAAACACAGCTAAGAAAAAACATTAGAGTAGAATTCCACAGTTAGAGTCACTCTGAAAAGGAAGTTAGCATTTTGCAACTTTAAGTCTTCACAAATCCCTGTATTTTCCAAGCTTCCCAATCCATATCTTGGTATCTTCACTGGGAATGCCACCTATGTGTTTTTCTTATTGCTTGGGTTTACAAAATCTTTGTGGGGTTCACATGAGGAGTAGAGGGAAGTTGTTCCAATCAGTAGAGGGTTCAACGAATTGGTGTTTTATCTGGGAGGTTGTTTCAGTCATCAGATAGTGGAAAGGTGTGAGGTATAAGGGCAGCATCTATCATCAAAGACTCACACCATCCAGACCATTCTCTCTTTTCACTAACAAGAGAAAATCTGCTGATGCTGGAAATCCAAGCAACACACAAAATGTTTTGTGTTGCTGTCTTCTCACCGCTGCCTTCAGGAAGGAGGTAAAGGGGCCTGAGATCCCACACTGACAGGTTCAGGAACAGTTATTACCATCCAACCATCAAACTCCCAAATCAGTGTGCATAACTTCACTCTCCTCAACTGTGAATTGATTCTACAACCAATGGATGCACTTTCGAGGACTCTACGTCTCATGTTTTCAGTAATATTTATTATTACTATTATTATTTGTATTTTTTTGTATTTGCACAGTTTGTCTTCTTTACAAATTGATTATTTTTCAGTTTTGTGTGTAGTTTTTCTTTGATTCTATTATATTTCTGTTGTTGATGCCTGCAAGAAAGTGAATCTCAGGTGACATAAATGCACTTTGGTAATAAATTTACTCTGAACTTTGAAGTGTGTGGTGTTGCAGCTTGTGTGGTTGCATGGGAAGTGGACTGAGTGTCGTTGCATACTGCAGAGTGAAGCAGGAGTCAAAGGTAACCATCTTATTGAATATTGGAAGCTGGAGGGCAGGAAGATGTGTCTGATTCTCAGAGGTGTTGCACTTGACAGAGAATAATGCCCATGGAAAGCAGCGGGTGTCAACTACAATTCTGAGTAATCAACAAGCTCACACCTCGGATATTTCTTGACAGCTGACTTTAATAGAATCCAAATTCAAGTTTTTGAACTAAGAACATGCACTTCATTCAGAGTAACTTAAAATTCTCTTCAGTGCCTGTCAGCGAGGGAGAAAAATAGATGTCAGAAAGATTTTTGTAGAAGGTGACACCATCAGTGCAGATGTGATAATGGTGGAGGGACCAGAATCCTTATAGGAAGCAGAGTGGGTTTCTTCTTCGCACTCCTGTTCTCTCCTGGACTTCTGCATCTACTTCAACAAAGTTTGATGTAATCTTGAAGAAACTCATCTTCTGTCTTGGCACATTATACCCTCGAAGATTGAACACTGAGTTCAATATGGCATCAGATTATCATAAATACAAGAGATTCTGCAGATGCTACAAATCTTGAGGAACACTCACAAAGAGCTAGAGGAACTCAGCAGGTTCAGCATCATCTATGGAGGGGAATAAATAGGCAATCTTTCTCCCCGAGGCCTTCATCAGACTGGAAAGGAAGGGGGATGAAGCCAAAACAAGAAGGGTAGGGGATGCGGGGCAGTACAAGCTAACAGGTAATAGCTGAGACCAGGTGATGGGGAAGGTGAATGGGTGGAGGAGTTGGGGAACGAGCTAATAATCTGGGAAGTGATAGGTGAAAAAGGTAAAGAGCTGAAGAAGAAATTTGATTGGAGAGGGCAGTGGACCATGGGAGAAAGGAGAAAAGGAGCACAAGAGGGAGGTGATGGGCAGGTGAGGAGATGAGAAGGGGTAAGAGGGGAGCCAGAATGGAAAAAGAGAGAAGTGGGAGGGGTAGAAATTACTGGAAGTCAGAGCAACTGATGTTCATGCCATCGAGTTGGAGTCTAGTCAGACAGAGTGAAAGATGTTGCTCCTCCAACATGTCTGTGGTCTCATCAATGACAGTAGAGGAGACAATAGATCAACATGTTGGAATGGGGAGTAGAATTGAAAAAGCTTGGCCACCAGGGAAACTCGCCTTTTGTGGCAGATGGAGCAAAGGTGCTCACCAAAACGGTCCCCCAACCTACATTGAGTCTGACCAATGTAGAGGAGACCACACTGATTATCAGCCATTCCACCTTACTGCCATTGGTGTCCATGGGCTTAAAGTAAGGAATTAAACTTTGGAGACTACTCTGCTCTTCAATGTGATCGTCCCCATTTGTATTTTGTCCCTGGAGCCTTTGATGTTTTTTGTGTCTTGATGCCAGTCAATAATAGCTGCTGGCCCAGGTTCTGGAATGGAGGTGGAGAAGCAGAGAAAGAACAGGGAAATACCACTAATGCAACAAATCAAAATGACAACATGACAGAAAATGGGCTCTCACAAGCAGCCCTGTGGTGATGAATAATTAACAGAGAGTGAAGAGACAGAATGGACATGAAACTGAGTATAATGCCTCTCATCTCCATCAGAATAACACTGCAGAAATTTCTGCCTTGGTGTAATCTCTCAAGCAAAGGACCTTTCACTGAGCAGCAATGCAGCGGACTGTCAGCCTAAGAGTCTATAGAACAGGAATTCAGTGTCAATATTGAACTCCGGTTATTCTCTCATTTGAAAAAACGAGCTGCTGGAAGAACTCAATGGGTCAGGCGGAAACACGAGAAAATCTGCCGGTGCTGGAAATCCAAAGCAACACACACACAAAATGCTGTGGGAGCTCAGCAGGCCTGGCAGCATTGATGGAAAAGCAGCAAGCAGTCAACATTTTGGGCCAAGACCCTTCATCAGGATGGAAAAGAAGGGGAAAGAAGACAGAATGAGAACGTGGGGGAGAGGAGGAAGAGGTACAAGGCAGCAGGTGATAGGTGAAACCGGGTTGGTGGGGGGTGGTTAGAGTGAAGTAAGGAGCTGGGAAGTTGATTGGTGAAAGAGAACACCAGACCGAGGTGATGGGCAGGTAAGGAGAGAGGGAAATAAGAATGGGAACAGAGAAGTGGGGTATCTACAGGAAGTTCGAGAAATCAATGTTCATGCCACAAGTCAGGCATAATCTGGAGAGAGAAAAGGACAGTCGACATTTTGGGTTGATAGCCTTCATCTGGATTTAGCTGTCCATCTTCCTCCACTGATGCTGCCTGACCCACTGAGTTCCTCCAGCGACTCGTCGTTTGCTTTGCCTCCTTATTCTAGCGTTTCCAGTCTCTTGTGTCTTGTTATATTCAAAAGACATTGGTTTGGCTGTAGGCAAGCATTGCCTCAGGACATCAATGGAATGTGAAAAGTACTGAAACAATTAACCTTTTTTGTCCCTGCTTTCATTTTCTCTGCCTCTTCTCTCTCTCTGTCATCAGCAGCACTATCTCTCACCGTTCCCAGGCTTGGATTTTGGAAAAGGATATTGGCGTCTGTTTGCATGTGGGAGTTTGCAACCCATCTGCCTATCCTATGAGCTGTGAAAGAATACAAACCTCAGAAAAGGATAAGGTTATAAGGAGGAGAGGGCAGAATTTAAAAGGAAAGTTCTGTATTTTCCCATCAAATCTCTTGAAACACCATTTGGCAGAGCTGGTCTGGCGACAGCTCTGCTCACACTAAAAGCATTTAGTAACTCTATTGTATCCTTAGAATGCACAGAAATCTTCAGCCTCCTTGTCTCCAAGCTCTTAGCAACATCCTGTTAATTAACCATGATCAAAAATAAACAGGCAATCTATTGATTTAATGCTTAGACTGGTCCTGATTGGTTGCTTATAGGACTGAGCAGAAGCTCTACTGGTGCTTTATCGCTGAGTTGTAGTGCTGACCAAATGTTTTACGGTGGTCTTTTTGCTCAGTAATTCAGTTCCTCCTCACTTCAGGCGGCAGACCTTTGTAACAGGCCACCAATAAGCAGCCTGTGTACTGGAGGATATAATGGCTGCTTAAGGTAGTGACTTGATTCAGAATCAGAATAAGGTTTAATATCACTGAATTACAGTAGGTCATGAAATTTGTTTTGCGGCAGCAGTACAGTGCAGTACATAAAAACTATAACTTACAATAAGAAATATGTATATGTGTGTGTATGTACTGTGTGTGTACAAAAGCACAAAGTAAATTTATTACCAACACGTCGCCATATACAACCCTGAGATTCATTTTCTTGCGGGCATACTCAGTAAATCTAAGGACAAAATAGAATCAATGAAAGACCACACCCAACAGGACAGACAAGCACCCAATGTGCAAAAGATAACAAACTGTGCAAATACAAATAGAAAAAGTAATAATAAATAAGCAATAAAGGTTGAGAACATGACGAGTCCTTGAAAGTGAGTCCATAATTGTGAGAACACTTTCATGAAGCTAACATCTTTGATTCAAGAGCCTGATGGTTGAGGGGTAATAACTGATCCTGAACCTGGTGGTGAGTCCTGAGGCTCCTGTGCCTGAAATCTGATGCCAGAGTGGAAGAAGTTCTTCTTAAAATATTGAATGTATGTCTTCGGACTCCTGTATCTCCTCTCTAATGGTAGCAAAGTGAAGAGGGCACATCCTTTGTGATGGGGGTCCTTAATGATGGATGCCCCCTTTTTTTGAAGCATCACCTTTTGAAGATGGCCTTGATGGTGGAGAGGTTCATGCCTATTATGGAACTTCCTGAGTTTGCAAATCTCTGCAACTTTTCCAAATTCTGTGCAGTGGCCCCTCCATACCAGACAGTGGTGCAAGGAGATAGAATGTTTTCCGCCGTACATCGGTAGAAAGTTACTAGAGTCTTTGGTGACATACCAAATCTCCACAAACTGGTAACAAAATACTGTCACTGATGTACCTTATTCATAATTGCATCGATATGTTGGGCCTAGGATAGGAGTTCAGAGATGTTGACACCAAAGAACTTGAAACTATCATTTCCACTGCTTATTCCTTGTTTGACATTGAGAACATACTATTTATCAAAAGCCAGCATGATATACACAGTTTATATATTTTCCTTGCCATTCTGGACAGTTGCATTAAGTTCAGCCACAATACCTTACTGTTATATTGGCAGATAAAACAAATGGAGACATTTTACAGATGTGCTGTCAAACAATATTTAACACAGCCCACATAAGGCAGTGGTTTGGTCTGGTATGGGAAGCAGCTGGGCTAATTCTTTTCTGCCAGCATACACTCTCAGATTCCCCCTCTATTTCAGCATGTGCTTGCCTTGCCACTGACACTCTGACAAGAAAATGAATGTCAAGGTGTTATACAGTATCGGTTTGACGCCTGTGGCCATCAAACTTTACAACTCCTCCCTTGGAGGGTCAGACACCCTGTGCCGATAGGCTGGTCCTGGATTTATTTCATAATTTACTGGCATAATTTACATATTACTATTTATGGTTCTATGACTGTTTATTATTTATGGTGCAACTGTAACGAAAACCAATTTCCCCCTGGGGTCAATAAAGTATGACTGTGACTATGACGTAAACTCAGTGGCCACTTTATTAGGTGTACTTTTCAATCCGGTGCGATCTTCTGCTGCTGTAGCCCATCCACTTCAAGGGTCGACACGTTGTGCATTCAGAGGTGCTCTTCTGTACACCACTGTTGTAATATGTGGTTATTTGAGTTAATGTCATTTTCTTGTCTGCTTGAACCAGTCTGGCTATTCTCCCCTGAACTCTCATTAATGAGGAGTTTTCGCCCACAGAACTGCCGCTCACTGGATGTTTTGTTTTGTATCATTTTTTTGCATCATTCTTTGTAAACTCTAGAGACTGTTGTGTGTGAAAATCCCAGGAGATCAGTGGTTTCTGAGATGCTCATTCTGAGATGAGCTATTTACATTAATGACTGGACGTACATGCATACCTCAAAGTTACGACTGATTATACATGTACTTTGATTATAAATTTACTTGGAACTATTTTTGTACTTTGATCTTGCGCACTCTCTCAAAGTACAAAAGTTTATGGAGAAGTCCCAAATATTAGGTCCTTGGTAACTGAGGGCAGGACTGCCAACAGGGAGTGATTACAATACAGGATAACCAGAGAGCCAACAGGGAGTGAATACAATGCAGGATAACCAGAGAGCCAACAGGGAGTGATTACAATATAGGATAACCAGAGAGCCAACAGGGGAGAAGTGCAGTTATCTCAAGGGGTTGCAGTGTATAAGAGACGAAGAGTCAGAAAGCACAATAGCACAGAATGGACCCTTTGGCCCATCTAATCCATGCCTAACTGTTAGTCTGGCTAGTCCCATCGACCTGTACCTGGACCATAGCCCTCCATGCCCATCCCATCTATGTACTTAGCCAAACTTCTCTTAAATGTTACAATTGAACCCACATCCAAAGTTCAAAGTACATTTATTATCGAAATGTGTTCACTTTATACAGCCCTGAGCTTGTCCCCTTATAGGCAGCCACAAAAAAACAGTAGAACCAATCAAAACAAAAGAAGATCGTAAAACACCAAACATGCAGAGAGAAAAACAAATCACGCACACAATAAAAGTAAGCAAGTAGCATTCAGAACTGAAGTTCACAAAAGTGAGTCACAGACCTGAAGAGTGGGTTAGTTTCCCTTAGGTTCCTCTTAAATATTTTACCTTCCATTCTTAACCTATGACCTCAAGTCCTGATCTCACCCAAGAGAATACAGAGGGATCCATAAGCAAGTAAGTGAATATTAAAACTGAGGTTTGGCCTTCCCAATATCTGTACCAATTCGTTCAGCAAGCACGGGGCTGCAGCAGAACTGGGTTTCTTGTGAGTTGGCAAAAAGGATTCAGATATTGTTCCTCCTTGATGTTACAAGCCAAAATCTATACTTACACTAAGCCATGAATCCAAGAAGTAATATATGTAAGAGCAAGTTCACAATTAATGAGAAATAGTACTTGTTACACAGAAGATATGAAATCATGCAAAACTCGCACTTAATGTTTTCAGGTTTATTGAAGATATTGGTTTGCCTTTTGTAAATATTATTTACAGAAGTCACGATAGCTTAGTGGTTAACATGACGCTATTACAGCTCAGGGCATCGGAGTTTAGGGTTCAGTCCTAGTGTCCTCCTTAAGGAGTCTCTGTATGGACTTCCCATGGCTCTTCCCTGGGTGCTCCAGTTTCCTCCCATGGATGTACCAGGTGAATTGGTTATTGTAAATTGTCCCGTGATTATGTTAGGGTTAAATCGGAGTTGTCAGGGGTTGCTGAGGTGTTGCAGCTTGAAGGGCTGGAAAGGCCTGTTCTGTGCTGTATCTATAAATAAATAAATATTTCCCAGCCAGATGCAGTTGAGTTGATAGAGCATCAGACTCTTAAACTAAGAGTTGTGGACATGTGCTTCATGTTGGGCCTAGCTGTCTGTAATCTGCTGGGGCAAGAGGGAATTTGCGGGAATAGTAGGTCCCTCAGGGGCTTGAGTGTGTTTTGGACAGTGAGTACCATGTGACAAGTGGAACTGTAGTGTAAAGGTTAGCACAACACTTTACAGCACCAGTGATTACTGACGGGGTTTTAATTCCTGCCACTACCTGTAAGGAATATATGTATGTTCTCTTCCTAACCACAAGGGTTCCCTCCAAGTGCACAAGTGTTGTCCCACATTCTAAAGATGTACAATTAGGATTAGTGAACTGTGGGAGCAGCCAGTGCCTATCACAAGTCCTGGTTATGTGACCATTGACTCCAGGCAGACAATCTCTGAAGAGTATTGATAATGGCTGGATTCACCTGTCTTGTAAAGCCACTGCCCAAAAGAAGGCAATGGCAAACTACTTCTGTAGAAAAATTTGCAAAGAACATTGATGGTTACGGAGACCGTGATTGCCTATGCCATACGGCGCAGCACATGATGATGATGATTTGTGGGTATACTATGTCGCCAGAAGCATGAAAACACCGGCAGGCTGTCCAATAGAATCCTCACTGATGTGATTTGACGCAAAATGACACATTTCACTCTGTTTCATTGTACATAAGACAAATAAAGCTAATCTTTAATATTCTCTGAAAAGTTTGACCAAGACTAAAATAAAACTTTGTTGTAATTCAGCATGGTCGATAGGGGATTTGCAGAATTGGTCAGTGCATAGTAACTCAATCTGCCCATATTAGCTCCACTAATAAGTGAAAAAGGGAAACAACAACATTTTAAAAATATATTAATGGGAGTTTCCCCTCTTACCCCTTCTTCTCACCTACCCATTACCACCCTCTGGTGCCTGTCCTTTTCTTTCTCCCATGGTCCATTCTCCTTCCCTATCAGATTCCTTCTTTTTCAGACCTTTACCTTTTCCAACTATTATCTCGCTGCTTCTTACTACATCCCCCTCCCCCATTACTCATCTTTCCCCTCAACTGGTTTCACCTATCACCTGCCAGCTTGTTCTCTTTCCCCTCCCCCACCTTCCTTATTCTGGCTTCTTCCCCCTTCCTTTCCGGACTTGATGAAAGGTCTCAGCCTAAAATGTCCGCGTGCTTATTCCCCGCCACCTGACCTGCTGAGTTCCTCCAGCATGTTGTGCGTTTTGCTCTGGATTTTCAGCATCTGCAGAATCACTTGCGTTCATGGGAGGAAGGGCGGCCATTTATTACCCATCCCTAACTGCCCTTGAACTGCTGCAGTTTCACTCGTGTGTTTATAGTGTAAAACAGTTATTTAGAGTGATGGAGTCAGGGAGTGCTACAGCACAGAAATGGGCCATTTGGCCCTTCTGGTCTGGTCTGTGCTGAACTATTAGTCTACCTAGTCCCATCGATCTGCACCTGTCCCATACCCCTCCACATCCCTCCCAACCATTGCCTTATCCATATTTCTCTTAAATGTTAAAATCAAACCCACATCCGCCACTTCCCAGGAAGCTCGTTCTACACTCTCACCACTTTCTGAGTGAAGAGATTCCCCCTTATGTCCCCCTTAATCATTTCACCTTTCACCCTATCCCCTAGTTCTTGTCTACCCAACCTCACTCACAAGAAGGCCGCTTGCATCTAGCCTCTCTGTACCCCCATGGGTGTCTAATAAAGTGATACCAAGAAAGAGAAAAGACAAGAAAAAAATGGATGACAGATGAATATTCTGGATCTTATGAAAGGAAGACAGAAACACACACCAAAGAACAGCAACAAATATAAAACTTTGAACAAAGAATTCAAGCAAAATGTAGGGAAGTGAAAGAACAATGGATAATTGGAGACTGCGAAGAGGTAGAGAAAGTGAAAAATTCTGGTGGTATGGGCTAGAAAGTAAGAATGTTCAAGTACAGGGGTTCCCAAACTTTTATTATGCCATAGACCCCTACCATTAACTGAGGGATTTGTGGATCTTGTGGGTGAAAGATGGACTGATACTCATGGGGAAAAAGCCGATACACTGGCTCGATGGTCTGAATGCGTTGCCGCTTGTTTGAAGAAACAAAAGGAGAGAAGCCAATCATTACTAAGCATGTGGACAGCCCACTGATTATGAAATCAGAAGTTAAAGCAGCAGCGGGGAAATGAAAAAGAATAAAGAATTAGATCAGATGGTATTGCTATAGTAATGGAAGATTTTGGGAATGAAATGTTGACAGATTTGCTGAATGAAATATATGATAGCGGGGAAATGCCTGAGGAAATTAGCAAGTCAGTACCTATCGCACTGCTGAAAAAACATAGACCAATTGAATGCGAGTTACACTGCACAATTAGTTTGATGAGTCATGTTGTGAAAGTCCTGCTACAAATCATCATGACGAGAGCAAACAAAACATGAAACTGGAGATCACACGAGAGCAGTGTGGGTTCATTGAAGATTGTGGAATGCGAAGTGCAATTTTTATCCTTAGGATGATTTGTGAGCACACCAGGGAGGTCCAGAAAGATCTATACCTGTATTTCATCGATTATACCAAAACATTTGATAAGATGAGACATGAAGAGCCTATAAAAATACTTCAGCACTTGGGCTTAATGGGAAAAGTATCAGCATCAAGTCAAGTCAAGTCAAGTTTATTGTCATTTTGACCATAAGCTGCTGGTACAGTACACAGTAAAAATGAAACAACGTTCCTCCAGGACCATGATGCTACATGAAACAACACAAAACTACACTAGACTATGTGAGACAGCACAAGGCTACACTAGACTATGTAAAACAACATAAAAACTGCACTAGACTACAGACCTGCACAGGGCTACATAAAGTGCACAAAACAGTGCAGGGCAGTACAATAATTAATAAACAAGACAATAGGCACAGCAGAGGACAAATTACAATATGATAATAAATGATGTAGCTGTCAGTCTAGACTTTGGGTATTGAGGAGTCTGATGGCTTGGGGGAAGAAACTGTTGCACTGTCTGGTCGTGAGAGCCCAAATGCTTCGATACCTTTTGCCAGATGGCAGGAGGGAGAAGAGTTTGTGTGAAGGGTGCATGCGGTCCTTCACAATACTGTCAGCTTTGTGGGTGCAGCGTGTGGTCTGTAATAGTGGGAAGAGGGACCCCGATGATCTTCTCAGCTGACCTCACTATCCGCTGCCGGGTCTTGTGATCCGAGATGGTGCAATTTCCAAACCAGACAGTGATGCAGCTGCTCAGGATGCTCTTGATACATCCTCTGTAGAATGTGGTGAGGATGGGGGTTGGGAGATGGACTTTCCTTAGCCTTCACAGAAAGTAGAGACACTGCTGGGCTTTCTCGGCTCTGGAGCTGGTGTTGAGGGACCAGGTGAGATTCACCGCCAGGTGAACACCAAGAAATTTGGTGCTCTTAACGATCTCAACGGAGGAGCCGTCAATGTTCAGTGGAGAATTATCAGAAACTCACATTGGGAACAAAGAGCTGGAATGAGATTTGAAAATGAGACAAGTCATCTATGTCCAGATTAGGAGGGGAGTCAGACAAGGTTGTGTTCTTTCACCCGTTATACCAAGAAGATTCTAAGAGAAATGATCGGAATTCCAGGCATGATAATTTGTGGATACAATTTGAACAACCTAGATATGCAGATGACACAGTGCTGATAGCAACTTCTAAAGAGAAGCTTTGAGAAATACTGGATGAAAATGTCAAAGTACAAAGGGAGAATTGACCATCAACTGCATAAAGACTGAATGTATGGTTGTCACAAAGAAAAAAGAAATACAGAAATGCAAACAAAGTAGGCAACAAAACAATTAAACAAACGGAATTTCAATTACTTAGGGAGCACGTTAACATCTGATGGTAGGGCTGATGTTGAAATTAGATGAAGGATTGGGATTAATAAATGAAAATTTGAGCATATGAGCAAGGTACTAAAGAATAACAGAATTTCTATGGGTATGAAACTCAGAGTGTTGTGGTGCTACTTTCGTTCTGCACTAACATATGGAACCAAATATTGGACAATATCAAAGGAAAATGAGGGAAGACTATAAGCTGCAGAAATGAGGTTTATCAGAAAAAATTATGAAAATATTGTGGAGGGACAGAGTAACAAAACCAGAATAAGATCTGAAATCATCGGTCAGGAAAATGGCTTGGGGAATTTCTGGGACATGGACTGAGAAAGGAGAAGCTCGAACATCTTTCAGTGACAGAAAAAATTGATGGAAGAAAAAGCGATGATAACGTTCTTGAGTTACATCAAGAGATAGGCAAAAGTTTTGAAGAGCATATTATAATTTCTTAGATTAAAAACAGATGGAAGACCATGATTGCCCTCATCATGCGGCATGGCACATGATGATAATGATGATACCCCTCATAATTTTGTATAACTCTATCAAATCTTCCCTCATTCCCCTGTGCTCTACGGAATAGTCTTCAGCCTTTCCTTATAACTCAGGTCCTCTAGTACTAGCGATATCCTTATAAATTTTCTCTGCACACTTTCAATCTTATCAATAACTTTCTTGTAATTAAGTGACAAGAAATTGATGATCCGGTTTCTCAGTTTAACTACATTGTGGCTGATTTGAATGTGGATAATAAGCCAGAAAAGATTTAGAACAGCTGAGCCTGGTCTTCAAAGGTCATTGGTGAAGCAGATGGGTGATTATAATGATCTGATAGATTCATGTTCCCCATTACTGACACTAATCTTTTCACATAAACAACTGAATTTAAATTGTCTAGCAGCTGACATGGGATTTGAACTCTTGTTGGCAGGTCAACAGCTGATTCTTCAGCATTCCATCACCAGCAACACACACTCAGTGGCCACTTTATTAGGCAGAGCTGTACACCTGCTCTTTCATCAAAATATCTAATCAGCCAATCATGTGGCAGCAACTCAATGCATAAAAGCATGTAGACATGGTCAAGAATTTCAGTTGTTATTCAGACCAAAGATCAGAATGGAGAAGAAATGTGATCTGATTGTTGGTGCCCTATACGGTGGTTTCAGTATTTCATAAACTGCTGATCACCTGAGATTTTCATGTACAACAGTCTCTAGCGTTTACAGAGAATGATGCAAAGGGCAAAAAACATCCAATGAGCAGCAGTTCTGTGGGCAAAAATGCCTTGTTAATGAGAGAGGTCAGAGGAGAATGGCCAGAATGGTCAAACTGGCGGAAAGGTGACAGTAACTCAAATAACCACACCTTACAACAGTGGTGTGTAGAAGAGCATCCCTGAAAGCACATCATGCATTCATTGCCATGGACAGCTGTGGACGCCAAGTCATTGGGTATGCTTAAAGCGGAGATTGATAGATTCATGATTAGTAAGGACATTAAAGGTTAGAGGGAGAAGGTAGGAGAATGGGGTCAAGAAGGATGATAAATTAGTCATGATGATGTGACAGAACAGACTCGATGGGCCAAATGCCCTAACCTTTCTTCTATGTCTTATGGTCTTATAACATTCAAAAAGTTATGGCACAGTAGCATTGCCTTTAGCACAAGGCTATTACAGCTCAGGGTGTTGGAGACATTGGAGTTCATTTCCAGCGCTGTTTTGTAAGGGGACTCTGTATGCCCTCACCATGGAATGCATGGGTTTTCTCTGTGCCCTCTGGTTTCTTCTCATAGTCCAAAGACATACAGAGTAGGTTCAGAATCAGAATCACAATTAGGTTTAATATCATTGGGGTATGTTGTGAAACTTGTTGTCTTTACAGCAGCAGTACAATGAAATAAATAATAATAGAAAAAACTGTGGATTACAGTAAGTATATATATTAAATGGTGGCGTAGTGGCATCAGTGCCGGACTTCGGAGCGAAGGCTCCCGAGTTCGAATCCAGCCAGTTCCCTTGCACACTTTCCATCCATGGTGGGTTGAGCATCGAGCTAGCAACTCAGCCTCGTAAAAATACGAAAGCCTGCTAGACAAAAAAACACTGTCATGACGTCGTCCGATGACTCCACTCGGAGTTAAGAGCTAAAAAGAAAGAAAAGAAGAAGTTAAATTAAAAACTAAAAAAGTAGTGAGTTAATGTTCATGGGTTCAATATCCATTCAGAAATTGGATGGCAGAGGGGAAGAAGCTGTTCCTGAATCACAGAGTGTGTGCCTTCAGGCTTCTGTACCTCCTCCCTGATGGTAGCAATGAGAACAAGACATGATCTAGGTCATGGTGGTCCTTAATGATGGATGCTGCCTATATGAGGTATCACTCCTTTAAGATGGCCTGGATACTACAGAGGCTGGTGTCCATGATGGAGCTGACTAAGTTTACAACTCTATGCAGCTTATTTCAACTCTGTACAGTAGCCTCCCCCCACCCCACCAACCATTGGTTAATTGGTCAATGTCAATCATCCCGTGCACGATTAAGTTAGGGTTCATTGGGATTATTGGGGGGTTGCTGGAGTGGCACAGCTAGAAGGCAGGAAGGGCCTATTCCGCATTGTATTTCTAAATAAATAGTTTGACAGCTTTGGCAGATGTAAAGCTTGGGGTGTGGCTGTCAGATTGATTGATTGATTGATTTATTTATTTAGCAATACAGCGTGAAATGTTCCTTTATCCCACCTCTCTACCTTTACATTGGATAAGTATCTGTCATCTTCACAGGCCCTAACTGAACAGGCCCTGCACGCTTCTGTCTGAGTGATCTCGGTGATGAATCTGAGCCACTAACACTCTCTACAAGCTGCAAAAAAAATACTTTCCAGGACATGAAAGAAATTTCATTCAAGAATGCCTCGTATTTATAGATCACCTTTCATCAGTTCTGGCCTTCCCAAAGGCTTTGCAGGCATTGAGGTGCATTTTAAGTTGCTCAGAATGAAATGCATGTTCTTAGTTCAAAAACAAACATTTGGATTCTGCTGAAATCAGCTGTCAAGAAGCATCTGAGCTATGAGTTTAGAGATTACTCACACAATTACATTTGACATCTGCAACTTTCCAAGATTATTAATTACTTTCACAATGCCAGTCAGCTCTAAGTAGTTTTATGCTCAACAGTGGTCCACCAGCAATTAGCCATACTCCTAAGCCAGCGGCATGCTGGGAACACAGCGTTCTGTGAGGGCAGCTACACAAGTTAATTGGAGATGCGAGATTCTGCACATACTGAAAATCTTAAACAACACACACAAGATGCTAAAGGAGGTCATCATTAATGGAGGTAAATTAAGAGTCTCGCCCCCAAAACAAGACAGTGTAGAAGATCTGGGTCAGCCCCCAGAGTAACCATAAGACACAGGGGCAGAATTAGGCCATTTGGTCCATCAAGTTAACTCTTGCCATTAGATCATGGCTGATTGATTTTCCCTCTCAACTCCATTTTCCTGACTTTTCCCTTACTAGGAGATCAAAATCAGGTTTATTATCACTGGTATGTGACGTGAAATTTGTTAACTTAGCAGCAGCAGTTCAACGCAATACATAATCCAGCAGAGAGAAAAAAATAATAAAATAAAAACAATAATAATAACTAAACAAGTTAATCATATGCGTATATTGAATAAATGCAAAAACAGAAATACTGTATATTTAAAAAAAACAGTGAGGTAGTGTTCAAAGATTCAATGTCTATTTAGGAATCCATTTCGATGCTCTAACTAATCAAGAACCTATCACCTCCACTTTAAATATAGCCAATAAGTTAGCCTCCACAGCCATCTGTGGGAACTAATTCCCTTATAAAGTCACAGTATCCTAGAAAAGTATAGCACAGAAACACACTCTTTGGCCCATCTAGTCCATGCTGAACCATTTAAACTACCTGCTCCCATCAACTTGCTCCAGGACCGTAGCCTCCGTACCCTTCCAATCCATGTACCTATCTAAAACTTCTCTTAAACATTGAAATCGAGCTTTCATCTATCACTTCCACTGGCATTTTTGTTCCACACTCTCACCACCCTCTGAGTGAGTAAGTTCCCCTTCAAGTTTCCTTAGATATTTCTCCTTTCACCTTCAGCCTAAGAACTCTGGTTGTAGTCCCACCCAACCTTAGTGAAAAAAGCCAGCTTGCATTTACCCTATCTATACCCCTCATAATTTTCTATCAAATCTCCTCTCAATCTTTTACATTCCAAGGAATAAAGTCCTAACCTATTCAATCTTTCCTTATTACTCAGGTCCTCCAGACCAGGCAAAATCCTGACAAATTTTCTCTGTACACTTCCAACCTTGCTTACATCTTTCCTGTAGGTAGGTGACCAAAACTGCACACAATACTCCAAATTAAGCGTCGCAAATGTCTTATACAATTTCAGCGTAACATCCCATCACCTGTACTCAATACTTTGATTTATGAAGGCCAACGGTTTTCTTTCTGAGCCTGCCTACCCATGTCACCACTTTTAATGAATTATGGACTTGTATTCCCAAATCCCTTTGCTCCACCGCACTCCTCAGTGCCCTACTGTTTAGTAGGTTAGTTGGTCATTGTAAATTGACCTGTGATTAGGCTCATGCCAGATGGGTGGGTTGCTGGGCAGTGTGGCTCACTGGGCTAGAAGGGCCTGTTCTGTGGTGTATCTCTAAACAAATATGTGAGACGCATTCTCTCCAAGTGAAGAGAAGCTCTCCAACTCCACTCAACACCACATTAAAATCACCTTCCATGGTCCAGAATTCAATAGTTCCAATTCATATCAGAGAAATTTACGCAGTATACATCCTGAAATTCTTGTTCTTCACAGACATCCACAAAAACAGAAGAGTGCCCCAAAGAATGAGTGACATTTAATGTGGGGGGAGGGCAAATATTTTAACTGTCATCCATCATTTGGACACTCTTCTGTTTTTGTGGATGTCTACAATGTACAAGTATTTCTGGATGTGTATATAGGACTTGCTTAATCTCTCAGGTGGTCCTATCCTGCATAGTTGCTTATCAATGAGTGACATCACTGGTGGTATCCATCCATTCACAGTGAGGCAGTGGGATTGTCAGCAACAATGTCAGAAGGTGCTATACCAATACTTCTGATTCAGCCTCATTATCAATGACACGTCATGCAGTTTGTTGTTTTGCGGCAGCAGTACAATGCAGAACATAAACATAACTATTAGTTGCAGAATAAATTAATAGTGCAAAGATGAAAAATTAGCCTGTCGTTGACCCTAACCAGTGATTTGATGTTTTGTAGTAATGTCAAGTGAGACCGAAATCTTATTATGCTTCAGGAAAATAAACCACACAAATGTTGATTTTTTAGATAGCAGCCTCTTTTTGTGGGCTTTGATATTTTAGGATTATATTGAAATCTCTCATCAGGGACCCACACCATGCTGCAGCCATTGGAAAGGAGGTACAGGGAGCATTAATTCCCATAACACCAGGTTCAGGAAGAGTTATTACTCTTCAAACATCAGGCTCCCGAAGCAGTGTTGGATAATTTCACTCACCTCAACACTGAACTGAATCCACAGCCTATGGACTCACTTTCCACTCTCATCAAGTTCTTAAAGCCAGATAGCTCAGGTGCTGGTCTAATTAACCACAACAGCACATTGAAGTTGTGAAAGAGTCCCAAAGATCATCTATGTAAGCTCAAAGTTAGTCAGAACAGTCTTTCAACAGCTAGACTGCAGCTACAGAAGCTCAAAGTTCAAAGTTCAAGGAAAATTTATTATTAAAGTAGGTATATGTCACCATATACTACCCAGAGTTTCATTTTCTTGGAGCCATTCACAGTACAACTAAGAACAACAATATGATCAGTGAAAAGCTGTGCACAAAGACTGACAAGCAACCAATGTGCAAAAGAAAACAAACTTGCAAGTATAAAATAATATTAATAATGATGATAATAAATGAAAAATAGTAAGAACAATTTGAAATTGAGCAACTGAAATGCTTCTGTGCACATAGCCTTTGTTGCCATGCAGCTGGAATTTTCTTTTACTATATATAATGTTAATATAATTTTGAAATTATGAGAATGTAATTGTGAAATACCCTGAATTAATTATGTGTTTATGAATATAATCCATAAATTTTCTAAATAATAAATTACCACAATCTTAACTTTGAAACATTTTAGGGCTTCACATATTTGCGTTGTCCAGGTTTCAAGTTTCCACACTGTTACAAATCGTAACAATAAACACAGAAAGGAAGTCAGTAGCTCAATGTTAATAAACCGTCGGCTGGTATCTTTCATCTCGACAGGACACTAATCTGGACAGTGTTTATAGACAATGAATTTGTAAGTAAAACAGATGAGAAAATATTTCCAAAACATGAAAGATTTTCTTTATTGTACTGTATTTCATTATACCCTTCAATAAATAAAATCAAAAGTATATGATTTTTCAATTTTCATTCTAAATATTTATCGCATGCATTTTCCAGAAAAAGAAACATTTAACGTGCCACACAGTTTTCAGACTGTGTAAAAATTTCCTGCTCAGAGCAATGATTGGTCTGCGCAGCTGTAAAAAGAATAGACAGAACTTTGCTCCATACCCTTTGTAACTATATAGCTATCTAAACTTCACTTAAATTCTGAAATCAAACCCATATCCACCACTTCCTCTGACAACTCAGCCACACTTTCACCACCTTCTGAGTGAGGAAGTTTTCCCTCAGGTTCCCCTTAAGTCTTTCACCTTTCACCTTTAACCTATGACCTATTCTAGTATCACCGCCCTCAATAGAAAAATTCTGTTTGCATTGACCCTATTTATACCCTTCGTAATTTTGTATACTTTTATCAAATTTCCGCTCATTCTCCTACACTCCAGGGAATAAAATCCTAACCTATTCAACCTTTTCCTATAACTCAGGTCCTCAAGTCCTGGCAACATCCTTTTAAATTTTCTCTGTGCTCTGTCAATCTTATTGATATCTTTCTTATAGGTAGGTTAATAAACAATACTCCATATTTGTCTCACCAATATTACATCCCAACTCTGATACTCAATACTTTGATCTATGAAGGCCAATTTCCAAAAGTTCTGTGACAACTGAAGTAAGGATGAATTTTTTTCAGCCAGAGCATAGTGGACATGGTATTCATTGCCATAGATGGCCTTGGGGGCTAAGAAATTGAGTGCACTTAAGGCAGAGATTGATAAATTCTTTACTGGGAGGGGACATGGTTATAGGGAGAAGGTAGGAAACCACAACCACAGTTGAATGGCAGAACAGACTCAATGGGCTGAATGATCTGATTATGCTCCTACAACTTGTGGTCTTATGGTGTGGAAGGTGATTAAGAAGATAATGGGACTTGGACAGATTGGAATCTTATACAATTCAATATCCAGATGTTATGACTCTCCAAGTCAGCTTGAGAGTCTTGAGTGTTTGAATGAATTTACTCAAAGCACTGCAACAAGCAAACTGCTGATGAGCTCAGTGGGTCAGACAGCGTCTGTGGAAGGGTAAATGTTGAAACTGTTGACGATTTGGGTGGAAACTGCATCAAGACTGCACTTACTTCAACCATGAAACTACAGCATGGTAGCATAGCAGTTAGCGTAATGCTTCACAGCACCAGTTGTTCAACTCCTGCTGTTCCCAGTGACTGCATGGGTTTCCTCCAGATGCTCTGGTTTCCTCCCACATTCTCAAGACATACAAATTAGCATTAGTAGGCTATGGGCATGTTTTGTTGGTGCCAGAAGAATGATGACACTTAAAGGCTACCCTCAGAACATCCTCAATGCAAACAACGTGTTTCACTGTATGTTCATAATGTACACGTGACAAATAAAGATAATCTTTATTTCCTTCTCTTTCATCACCTGCTTTTCTGATCATTAATTGTCATTGGATCAGTTCTTTCCCAGCATAGAGATACTTCTCAAGATTCAAGATTGTTTAATGTCATTTCCAGTACGAAAGTGTAAAGGAGAACAAAATAATTGTTACTCTGGATCTGATGTAGCACAAAAAAAGACACAATGAGATGAAGAGCACGATAATTATATAAAAAAATGCACAATGTGGGCATGCTATGTTGGCACCGGAAGAACAGCGACACTTTAAGGCTGCCGTCAGCACATCCTCAATGCAAACAATGTATTTCACTGCATGTTTCGATGTTTCAATGTACAAGTGACAAATAAAACTAGTCGTTCTTTCCTTCAAGATTCAAGATTGTTTAATGTAATTCCAGTGCACAAGTTTAAAGGAGAATGAAATACTCTGGATCTGATGCAGCACAAAAAAACACAATAAAGTAAAGAACATAATACAGTAATAAAAACCCACATGATAAATATAAGTTATTTTAAATTTAGATTAGATTATGAGGACACTCAGTCCTCGTTTATTGTCATTTAGAAATGCATGCATTAAAAATGATACAATGTTCCTCCAGAATGATATCACAAGAAACACAGGACAAACCAAAACTAAAACTGACAAAACCACATAATTATAACATATAGTTACAACAGTGCAAAGCAATACCATAATTTGATAAAGAGCAGACCATGGGCACGGTAAAAAAAAAGTCTCAAAGTCCCGATAGCCTCATCATCTCACGCAGGTGGCAGAAGGGAGAAACCCTCCCTGCCATGAGCCTCCAGCACTGCAAACTTGCCGATGCAGCACCATTGGAAGCACCCGACCACAGCGGACTCTTGAGTCCGTCCGAGAACTTCAAGCCTCTGGCCAGCCCCTCCGACACAGCCTCTCCGAGCACCATCTTCTGCCGAGTGCTTTGACCCCGCTCCGGCCGCTGAGCAACAAGCAAAGTTGAGGACTCAGGGCCGTCCCCTCCGTAGATTCTGGACCACACAGTAGCAGCAGCAGCAAAGCAGGCATTTCAGAAGTTTCACCGGATGTTCCTTCGTGCTCTCACGTCCATGTCCATCAAATCAGGATTGTGCACGGCACCCCACTTGACAAATAACAGACATCACCACCGGAGTGGCTGCTGCGAGCTGCATCGCGCCACCACCTTCTCCTCCCTGTATACATTTAGCTTGTGTACATTGATTGTAAGCAGTCCCCTATGCACAGGAGTATCTGTATATAAGGTGTCTAACTGGAAATGATAGAGTAATGGTGGTGGGATAGTGGGTGGAGGTGTTGATCAGCCTTACTGCTTGGGGAAAGTAACTGTTTTTTGAGGCTGGTGGGCTTGGTGCGCATGTTACGTCATCTCCTCCCTGATAGGAATGGGACAAACAGTCCATAAGCAGGCTGGGTAAGATCCTTTATGATGTTTATGATACCTTATGAAATCAGGTTGAATGAACTCGGCCTTTACTCCTTGGCACAAAGAAGGATGAGAAGTGACCTGACAGAGGTGTATAAGATGATGAGAGGCATTGATTGTGTGGATAGTTAGAGGCATTTTTCCAGGGCTGAAATGGTTGCCACAAGAGGGCACAGGTTTAAGGTGCTGGGGAGTAGGTACAGAGGAGATGTCAGGGGTAAGTTTTTTACTCAGAGCGTGGTGAGTGGGTGGAATGGGCTGCCGGCAACGGTGGTGGAGGCGGATACGACAGGGTCTTTTAAGAGACTTTTAGATAGGTACATGGAGCTTAGTAAAATAGAGGGCTATAGGTAAGCCTACTAATTTCTAAGGTAGGGACATGTTCGGCACAACTTTGTGGGCCGAAGGGCCTGTATTGTGCTGTAGGTTTTCTATGTTGCTGACTATTTTCCAATTATGTTCTTGATGGTGGGTAGGCTAGTGCCTTCCTGCCTGTTGCCGTGCAGTTTCCAGACCAGACAGTGATGCAGAGTGCTCGGATGCTCCCAACTCCGCATCGACAGAAGGTAGTGAGTATTGATGTGCGTAGTCTAGCTCTCCCTGCTCAGAAAGTAGAGGCATTGGCGGGTTGTCCTGATTGTGTGTGACTTCTTGGATCATGAAAGGTTGTGTGTGATGTGCACTCCCAAGAGTTTAAAGTTGCTCACCGCTTCCCCTGCTTTGCTGTAAATGTAAAGAGAGTTGTGAGTGGTGTGAGTTCTGCTGAAGTTGGTAATCATTTCTTGTGTCTTGTTGACATTAATGAAGAGGTTATATGCCTGGCACCAGGCCTCAAGCTCTTCTGAGACATTAGTCTCCAGGATAACCCCAGGTCTTCAGTGGGGGTCAGTCAGAATTGTTGGAACATGCAGCACTGTCCTCAGAAATGCATTACATCCCTGGCAAGCATGGTTTGTTATTACTAAGCAAAGGACCAATTAGATAATTCCGTCCACCGAATGAGAATTAATTATGTATTTGAATAGTCAAAGAGTGCATCATCTAAGAGTACAGAAACTGCTTTCAAGAACAAGCTTTGCATATGGTCACTACATTCAGCAAGATGGCATTCCAATTTTAGATAGCATTCTGTTAATTAGCTGTAATCTTTCAGTGACTGGACAGGGAAAGAAAATGGTCTGCAAGTCACTGATAAAATGTAGGAATATTTATTCGATGTTTAACAAGTAGTTTTGTTGATGAATGCCTGTTCTTTTATTAATGTGTGTTATAACTGTTAATGTGCATGTATTTCTGTTGATAAACCTTGGTGTATAAAGCTACATTTTTCTCCGAATCTTTTCAGTCCCTAAGACATCGTAGCAGAATTAAGCCATTCAGCCAATCGAGTCCGCCATTTCGTATTGGCTGATCCATTTCCCTCACAATCCCATTCTCCTGCCTTCTCCCCACTGACACACTGACTAATCAAAAACCTACTAACCTCTGCCTTAAATGCACCCAGTGATCTGGCCTCTACCTCTGGCTAAAGACATTCCTCCTCATCTCTGTTGTAAATGAACATCCCTCTATTCTGAGGCAGTGGCCTCTGGTACTAACTCCCCGACCAAAGGAAATATTCTTTTCACATCCACTCTATCTAGGCCTTTCAACTTTGAATGGGTTTTAATGAGATCCCCCTCATTCTTCTAAATTCTAAATTCTAGCAAGGCTTCAACTACTGCTCATATGAAAACCCTTTCATTCCCAGAAACATTCTCGTGAACCTTCTCTGAACCCTCTCCAATGTCAGCACATCCTCTTAAATGAGGGGCCCAAAACTGCTCACAACACTCCAAGTGAGGCTTCACCAGTGTTTTATACAGCCTCAGCATTATGTTCTTTCTTTTATATTCTATTCCTCTTGAAATGAATGCTAACATTGCATTTGCCTTCCTCACCACCAATTCAACCTGCAAATTAACCTTTGGGGAATTCTGCACAAGAATTCACAAGTCCCTTTGCACCTCAGATTTTTGAATTCTCTCCCCATTTAGAAAAGAGTCTATGCTTTTATTCCTTTGACCAAAGACTTCCCGACACTGTATTAAATCTGCCACTTCTTTTTTCACTCTCCTAATCTGTCTGAGTCCTTTGCAACCTCTCTGCTTCCTCAACACTATCTGCCCCTCCACCTTCTTCGTATTGTCTGCAAACTTGGCCACAAATTCATCTATTTCATCATCCAAATTGTTGACATACAATGTAAAAGGAAGCGGTCCCAACACAGATCCCTGTGGAACACCACTAGCTGTTGGCAGCCAATCCAAAAAGGAACCCTTTGTTCCCACTCTCTTCCTTCTGCTAATCAGCCAATGCTCTATCTATGCCAATGTCTTTCCTGTGCTCTTATCTTGTTTAGTGGCCTCATGTGCAGCACCTTGTCAAAGGCCTTCTGAAAATCCAAGGTTCCTCAATTCTCCTCTGTCTATCCTGCTTGTTATTACTTAAAAGGATTCCAGTAGATATGCCAGACAAGATTTTCCCTTAAGGAAATCATGCTGACTTTGGCCTGTTTTGTCATGTGCCTCCAAATATTCTGAAACCACATCCTTGCAATCAACTCCAAGATTTTCCCAGCCAGTGAGGTCAATCTAATTGGCCTCCCTACCTTCTTGAAGAGTGGATTGACATTGCAATTTTCCAGTGCTCTGGAGCCATAAAGGCATCCGTTAGTCTTGCGAGACCATGGACCTGCACCCGGAAAGTCTTCACTCTCCAGAGCGCAGGCCTGGGCAAGGTTGTATGGAAGACCAGCAGTTGCCCATGCTGCAGGTCTCCCCTCTCCACAACATTGATGTTGTCCAAGGGAAGGGCATTAGGACCCATACAGTTTGGCACCAGTGTCATCACAGAGCACTGTGTGATTAAGTGCCTTGCTCAAAGACACAACACACTGCCTCGGCTGGGGCTCAAACTCACGACCTTCAGATTGCTAGTCGAATGCCTTAACCACTTGGCCAGGTGCCCACACTCTGGAGCCATACCAGAATCTATTTATTCTTGAAAGATCATTACCAATGCCTCCACAAACTCTTCAGCTACCTCTTTTTGAATGCTGGGATGTAGTCCATCAGGTCCAGGTGACTTTTCTGCCCTGACACGCCTGAAATTTTGGTGTACTACTAGTGTCTTCCATAGTGAGGACTGATGCAAAATACTTATTCAATTTGTCCGGTGTTTCCTTTTCCCTTGTTACTGTCTCTCCAGTGTCAGTAGTTGACAGTCACCCATCCATTTACCTGCCTCCTGCAACCTAGGGGTAACTATCTCCCTACAGTTCCTATCTATCATCTCCTCAGTTTTCCTCATGAGCTGAAGGTCATTGAGCTCCAGTTAAGTGCCATCTTTTATTAAGTTCAGTGTGCCTTCACAGAGCTGCCATACTGGGAAGTGTTGTACACTAGAAATAGAACATTTGAATCTCTGTGCAATAATGCTTTAGAGTTTGCCCTTACTTTAATTCAGAATTTTAAAGGTCTGTAAAAGCACTGTATTGTAAGTCAGTGATTGGTTGGACAAGTTTCAAAAGTGGAAGGAATAGCCCTGGAGAAAATCTCAGTTCAGGACAAAAGAAATACCTTTTAACACACCGCAGAGCATGTAGCACAAGCACAACTTACAAAAGGGAATTTAGATAGCATGTTTCAAATCCTCAGTGCATCCAAGGTACTCTGCGGAATGAAATTGTATTTGAAACGTTGTTATACTCTGGGAAGTGAAGTAGAATTTATATGGCACCCCTCCCACACATTGGAGTGTGATGAGGATCATGTAATCTGTAAATTGAATTGAATTAAGGCTTAATAGTTGGGCAGGGCATGAGATGTATCTTCTTCCTCTTCCTTCAACTAATACCGTGGGATCTTTTACAAGAGGACAGAGACCACTTGTCTTTTGGAGAAGATGCTAAAACAGTTCAGGAATTTCTGCCCCCTTTCTTTTTCCATTACCCATTCTGGCTTTCCCCTTATCCCTTTTCTTCTTCTCGTCTGACTATCATCTCCTCTGGTTCCCCTCCTCCTTCCTTTTCTCCCATGGTCCACTCTTCTCTTCTATCAGATTGCTTCTTCTTCAACCCTTTACCTCTTCCAGTTATCACCTCCCAGCTTCTCACTTCATCCCCCTCCACTCTCACCCACCAGCTTTCTCCCTCACCTGTCTTCATCTATCACCTTCTAGCTTGTGGTCCTTCCCTCCCCCCTCACCTCCTTGTTCTGGCTTCTTCCCCCTTGCCTTCCAATCCTGATGAAGTGTCTCAGCCTGAAACATCAACTCTTTATTCCTTTCCGTAGCTGCTACCTGACCTTCCAAGTTCCTCCAGCGTTTTGTGTGTGCTACATCAGGTTCAGGAAGAATTATTACCCTTCAATCAATAGGCTCCTGAACCGAAGTGAATAACTTCACTCACCTCAACTTTGAACTTATTCTACAACCTACAGACTCACTTTCAAGGACTCTACAAAATATTTTCTCAGTATTTTCTTTGCATAGTTTGTCTTCTTTGGCACATTGATTGTCAGTCTTTGTTTACGTGTAGATTTTCATAAATTCTATTGTATTTCTTTACTTTTCTCTAAATGCCTGCAAGAAAATGAATCTCAAGTTAGTATATGGTAACATATACGTATTCTGATAGTAAATTTAACTTTGACTTTCCTCAGTGCGAGGTTCTGTCCGCACAGGGGTGGATGGTTACACTGGATCTTGTGCTCAGGTCTCTGACTTGGAGGCATTTCTGAGCCTCTGGTTAAAGTTGATAAACCTTGCCTTCTCTGGGTGACCTGAGCTATTTCAACTCTGATTCTGATTATTTTATTAAAGATATTGGCACCACTTACCAATGTCTCTTTCTCCCCATCTACTATCCACACCTGACATTGAACATCTTTCGTCTCAGGATGTAAGTGCCATCCACACTTGAAATTCTGTCTCTTTCACCTGAGGATGTAAATTCCTGAGATTGAACCTTTTCTTCCCCTCAGGACCTGAATTCTGTTGCCTTTCCAGATGGCCACCCTGCAAAAGTGGTGGACCACCAAAATAGCTTTGAACTAGCAGTTCACCCCACACTTCATCACACTCTCCTCACGCACACGCATCTTTGCGCTCTCCTTATCCGTGTCATTTTCTTTAGCCATCACGCTCTAGGTGCAGTATACTTTGTATTCCCTGCGTGTGTCAATTTCCAGTTTCTCATCAGGACTGTGAGCCAGGCAGGTCAGTAGCAGGATCTAAAAGGTGAAAATGGAGATAAGAATTCTTTTTTAATGTACCTTGTTATACTCTACCATTCACTGCCTGAAAGACTGACAGTAGTAGACTGAATTGTAACTTACAGCAAAGCCAGAAATGTGTACTTGTAAAGCAAGTGTACTTGCAAAGAGATTTGCAGTGTATGGACAGAGTATGGGAGCAGGAGTGACTGGTGAACACCTTCAAAGAGCGAGCACAGGCCTGTTGAGTCATAGGGTTCAGCACAGGTTCGATGGGCTACGGGGTCCAGCACAGGCCCGATGGGCCACGGGGTCCGGCGCAGGCCCGATAGGCCACGGGGTCTGGCATAGGCCCGATGGGTCACGGGGTCCGGTGCAGAAACAAGCCCTTTGGCCCACACGTCCATAGTGGCCTTTTTGCTCATCTACACCAATTCAGCTTGTCCACTTCAGGAGTATTGGGTATATTTAAAGCAGAGGTTTGATAGGTACTTAATTAGTATAGGTGTGAAAGCTTTTGGGGAGAAGGCTGGTAAATAAAGTTGAGAGGAAAATAATTCAGTCTTGATTGAATAGCAGAGGTAAGTTGATGGGCCAAATGGCCTCATTCTTTTCCTGTGCCTTATGGTCTTACATCCTTCATGATTCCATTATGAAGGACCCTCAGCATCCAGGACATGCCCTCTTTTTATACTACCATCATGGAGAAGGCATTGGAGTCTGAAAATGCACACTCAACGTTTTAGGAACAGCTTCTTCACCAAATGGTCCATGAACACTACCTCACTACTTTTCTGTCTTTTTCCACTATTTATTTACTTTTTACACATTGTTATTGCAATTTATAGTAATGTTAATGTATTGAACTGTACTGCTGCTGCAAAACAACAAAGAAACCCTCAGCTGTCAGCTCTTGTACCAAGGGGATAACTTCACTCAATTTCACTTGCCCCATCATTAAAATACATCCACAGCCTATGGACTCACTTTCAAGGTCTCTTCATCTCTTCTTCTCGATATTTATTGCTTATTTATTATTATTATTTATATCTTTTTGTACTAGCATCATTTGTCATCTTTTGCACACTGGTTGAATGCCCAAGTTGGTGTGGTATTTTATTGATTCTATTATGGTTATTATTCTATGGATTTATTCAGTATTCTCACAAGAAAAAAGATCAGCCATGATTTAATGGCGGAGCGGACTAAATAGCCTAATTCTGCTCCTCTGTCTTAAGGTCTTATGGTCTAAAATGAATCTCAGGGTCGTATATGGTGACTTTGATAATAAATTTACTTTGAGTTTCACAACATATGTCAGTGATAATAAACCTGATTGTGATTTGTGACTTTGCCTATTTAAAAGTCTGTCTAAATGCCTATTTAAATGCAGTAAGTGTAACTGATTCAGTGTAACTGATTCCACCACTTCCTCTGGCAGCACCTTCTAGATATTAACCACTTTTTCTGAAAAATAAACGTACCTCTCAAACGTATCTCCTTCCTCTCACGTTATGCCTGTTATATTTAATACATCAGCCAAGAATCAAATAGCTTCTGTGCTCCTTTTTCCCTTCCACCTCCTCCTTACTCTTGCTGGTGTAGGAAGAAATGAGTGTGAAGAACTTTTAACAGGACATTGAAGGAGCCAACTGCTTCCCATTGATTTAAGATTAAAGAATTTTTAATGCCATTTCCTGTACACAAGTGTAAAGGATGTACTTCTACCCTTTTCATTGTAAGGTGGACCCAGGCACTTTGCTACAGTACATAATTGCAATATGCTATTACAGATTGCAAGTGTATTCTGTGTAGTATGGGTGCAGAATGCTAATGAAACCAACCAGAGATTCTTCACGTAAAAGATTATTCTTTTTTCTGATTAACCTGAAATTCACTGGTTCTCCACTCGTGAGGTCTTGAGGGGATGCAGAGAGTAACCCTTCGATCAGAAGTTCGATGAATATCACAGTATGAGCCCCAACTCGGCTCTTAGTGTTTTAACCCTGGCCGATTTTGGAAGGTCAACTTTCTCGACGGTGTGTGAGCTAGATCCAAGAGAAAGCTGCAAAGGATTGTAAACTCAGCCAGCTCCATTATGTGCACTAGCCTCCCAGCATTAAGGACATCTTCAAAAACACCGCCCTAACAGCCTGTGGGTGTACCTACAGCTCAGGAACTGCCACGGTTCAAGAAGACAGCTCATCACCACCTTGTCAAGGGCTCTAGGGATGGGCAATATATGCTGGTTTAGCTGGCGACACCCACATCCTGTAAATGAATGAATAAATAAAAAAAGGCTACACCGCAAAAAGACAGCATCCATCATTAAGAACCCCCATCACAAAGGACATGTCCTCTTCTTAGTACTACCATCAGAAAGGAGGTACAGGAGCCTGAGGACACACACTCAACACTTTCAGATCAGCTTCTTCCCTTCTGCTTGCAGATTTGTGAATGGACAATGAACCAACTCATAAATATCACCTTGCTTTTTGCTCTCTTTTTGCACTAATTTATTTTTCTATATATTTCTTATTGTAGTTTATAGTTTTTTTTGTGTATTACTCTGTACAGCTGCCACAGAACAATACATTTCACAATATATGTCAGCAATAATAAATCTGATTCTAATTGTGATTACCGAGCCCTTAAGGTGGTGACTAGTGAACATACGGGAGGAGTGTTTCAGCATCAATATTCTGATGTAAAATGCATCTTCTGGCTCTTGATACTTGGAAAGACTAATTCTTGGCTGCTGGTGGTGAGTGTCTAAAGTGTAAAATTCATTCATTCTGTTTGTTAGCTTCTTCATAAGAGGCTGGATTGGCTGCATTTGTTTTCCTTAGGGCACAGGAAATAGAGGGAGAGAGGCTGGATTATCAGAAACAGTTCAACATAACGGAGGCATCTAAAACCAGTGGGTATTGGTTTAAGGTGAGGAATACAAAGATTAGATAAAATGAGATATCAAGGAATTTTTTTTTCAGGGTACAGTAGTTGCAATCTCGAATACACCTTTGAAGAACCTGGTGTTAACATCACCAAGTTTCTGACGTTCCTACATTTGGATCTTCCAATATCAAGAAATATAGATTAATTACATTTCATTTATTGTGCTGCAGAACAAATCAAACAGCAATGAGTTTAGGACTTCCCTGGGAAGGGGCCCTAGCAACCATGGACTACAGAGTGGCAGCCACAGTAGCATGGCGGTTAGCACAACACTATTACAGCTCAAGGCATTCCTGAGTTGGGAACTCAATTCCAATGCCATTCTGTAAGGAGGCTCCGGAATGTGGGGGTTTTCTCTGGATCCTCCGGTTTCCCCCTCCAGTCCGAAGATGTACCAGATAGGTTAATTGGACATTGTAAATTGGCCTGTGATTAGGATAGGATTAATCGGGTTTGTCAAAGGCTGCTGGGGCAGTGTGGCTTGTTGGGTCAGAAAGCCTACTCAGCACTGTATCTCTAAATAAATCAATAAATCTGGACTTCTGATTGAGAAGAGGGCAGAGTCAGGTACTCCCACAAGATATAAGAAGCTGGGGACAACCTGTCCTGGAAATGGAGGGCTGTCTGTTTGTGTGCATGGGTGGTTGGGAGAGAGGAAAGGGGCTTGTTTTGCTGTTGTTATTTAGTTGCTGTTGACATGGTGGGCCGGAGAACCCATTTCAGTGAACTATGATACTGAGCTGACGTCTCCATTAGGTTCTGATATTAGACTAACACAGAAACTCCGAGTCCCTGAACATCACTGGGGAAAGAATCAACGCAGCTTATCCCTGCTGATTCTGGGAAGACTTACTTACTGCCCATTACATCACTGGCATTTAGGGCAGCAATTAATGTCCTTCATCTCTGGTGGTGTTCAGGGATTCCTCCATCATATCAGTAGCTTCCTCTCAGTTTTCACTACTGTCAATCTTACAAGTCCTGGATGGAGACTCAGGAATACCGTCACACTCAGATGTAGAAGGATTCTTCATTACGGTTTGTATAACAATTTTGTTTTACCAGGATGGGTTGCTTGCTCTGAGCTGAACCCCTGAACTTGGAGGACTGCTTCTGTTTGGTACTGCGCAAGCACTGCCAGACGGTTGTTATCGCGCGCAGTTGGTGTGAACGGCGTGGGAGTTAAAATGTAAAATAAGCTTTTTTTGACTAGATCCCCTATATCGATTTGATTGAGTCTATCTTTAAAAATATTAATGTCAGAGATACTGCGCAGGTCTGGCGGCAGAAGGTTCTACTCTCTTGTTGACCTTCGGTAGACGTAGACTGGTGGCCCACTTTTAGTCTGGCCTCTACCCTTTGACCTGTTTGGCATGGGTGACTCTACCAAGAGCCAAAGCACAAAGCCCTGACTCCAGCCAACATAGCTCTCCGGGTCATTGTGGTATGCAAGCCCCCAAACTATAACAAGGCTGTGGTCTTCTTGGACGACTCTGGGAAGAAGACCAGAGGTAACCTTCCCCTGGGCAACAATACTAAAGGGAGCAGCATGACGCAGGACATTCACGTGGGACAAATCAGTAACCGGGAAACAGTGACCAACAATCAGAATCAGGTTTATTACTAGTGGCATATGTCGTGAAATTTGTTAACTTATCAGCAACAATTCAGTGCAATATATAAAGAAAAATAAATACATAAATTACAGTAAGTATATGTGTATGTCTGTATATATGTGTATATATATATATATATATATAGAATAGATTAAAAGTAGTGCAAAAACAGAATTAATATATATTTTTAAAAAGTGAGAGTATTCATTGGTTCAGTGTCCAAAGAAACTTAATAATGCAATTTCACCAGCCATTTCAGTAGGATTCAAGACCTGTTGATGGACACCTGTCACAGTTTGAACATCCCAACTCCACCTTAACTGGATTTTCTGCTTGCCTTTAAAGGGTTAAGAAATTACACTGATCAGAAAATCTAAATTAATGATCCAAAAGTTATAGGAGAAGTTGTGGCGAGTCTCCAAAACTAATATGCAAGTTAAATTACAGCTGAACTACTTGTGATCAATGACGAATAAACTCTTCTCGGGCTTCCAGCCGGAAACAAGTATCGATTATAACCGACAATTCAATGACAACCTCTGCCATCTTCATCAGGGATGATGCCTGATCATGTCTAGCACTAGATCCTTTTTTACTTGTGATCAGTTTACAACACAGTCAAAAGTCTCTTTATTATATTTTAAGAGCTTGGGTTGATTTGCACTTTACCTCGAAAGATAATCTGTGGGAAAATTAGTGCCGGTACTTAACAACGTGAGGATCGTTTTAAAATGCCTGCTAATGCAATACCAGCCAGCCTTTCAGAAAGGAATAATTTAAACTATTGAGTCACTGGTTCTTATTTGGGTTTAAAATCCATAAAAATAAATCCTTTTCAGCTTTATTTTTCAGCTGTGGCTTAAAGGATAACATTCTCTATTGTTAATTCATTACCAGTCCAGGGTCCCAAGAACGAAAATCTAGACTGGGGTTCCTAACCTGATGTCCACAGACCCCTCAGTTAATGGTAAGGCTCCATGGCATAAAAAGGATTGAGAACACCTGATCTAGACCGACATTACAGATAGAGGGCAACACAATTGATGGTAGCTGCTTTTGATGAGATATTTCAGACTAATGGAGTTATTTATTGTTTGATTTTCTTTAAAGATACAGCACAGAACAGGCCCTTCCAGCCCAATAAGCTGCATCCTGCTACCGATCAATTTAACTCTGCCCTAATCACAGAACAATTTACAATGACCAATTAACCCACTAAGCAGTACACCTTTGAACTGAGAGGAAAGCAGAGCACCCGCAGGAAACTCTCCCATTCACAGGAAGAACGTGCAAACTTTTTACAGAGGACACTGGAATTGAACTCCAAACTCTGACAGATCAAGCTGTAATAGCGTCACGCTGACTATTGTGCTACCATAGCGCCCCAAGGTTATACAAAATGGAAACCGGCACTTTGGCCCAACTCATTTACACTGACCAAGTTACCTACCTAAGTTAGTGCCTTTGCCTGTGTTTGGCCAAGATCAGTCAAAGCCTTCTAGTTAATTTAGCTCCTACTCATTAAGGAGCAAGGATCAACTTTGTCACCATATACATTTACATGTATTAGGAATCTGCTGCGGTGTTTTGGCATGACATGCAACAATTGTAAGGAATGAATAATTACGATGCATTCTTGTTAATTAGGCTATTGGTTAATTGGGGCAGTCGCTTAATTGGGACACCCTTAAAGAACAAAAACTAATTAAGAAAATTGCTAGAATTCCCTTTGTCTGTTTGGGACACTATACCACAATATCACAAATGACCTGACTTGGTCCAACCACTGCCAAGAAGGCCCACCAGCGCCTTTACTTCCTGAGAAAGCTAAAGAAATTTGGCCTGTCCCCTAAAACCCTCACTAATTTTTATAGATGCACCATAGAAAGCATTCTTCTAGGGTGCATCACAACCTATTATGGAAGTTGTCCTGTCCAAGACCAGAAGAAGCTGCAGAAGATCGTGAACACAGACCAACACATCACACAAACCAATATTCTGTCCTTGGACTCACTTTACACCGCACGCTGTCGGAGCAGTGCTGCCAGGATAATGAAGGACACGACCCACCCAGCCAACACACTTTTCGTCCCTCTTCCCTCCGGGAGAAGGCTCAGGAGCTTGAAGACTCATACGGCCAGATTTGGGAACAGCTTCTTTCCAACTGTGATAAGACTGCCGAACGGATCCTGACCCGGATCTGGGCCGTACCCTCCAAATATCCGGACCTGCCTCTCGGTTTTTTTGCACTAGCTTACTTTCCCTTTTCTATTTTCTATTTATGATGAATAATTTAAATTTTTACTATATTTGCTATCAATTTGTACTCCAGGGAACGCGAAGCATAGAATCAAATATCGCTGTGAGGATTGTATGCTCTAGTATCGATTGTTTGGCAACAATAAAGTAAAGTAATACCAATTCATTGAGACAGGAATCTGTCAGTAAACAATTTTTAACTAGTGCCAGTCACTTGCGCTTGAATTTAGAGTGAATAGTTTTTAAATAGCATCAGTTGCATGTGTTTGTGATCAAAAATTCAGTGATTTTTGTCGCTGATAGGTGACAAGAACTAAGCAGTAAGACATTTCAAAACTGTTTTGTTCACTGCAGTTTCAAGCATTCAGGCTTGGAAATGACAGAAACGTCTGGGAGTGAATGTTACCTTTGGTCTCCCCCAGAATCTCAGCTCTCACCTGTGGCTCCAAATGGCTGTTTGCAGGCACTTCCCAGTACACCGCTTCGACAGGCGGGTTAAATCAGGTGAGGGTAGCCGGTGGGTTTCATACCCCAGTGAGATACGGACAAGCCTATCCTAGCATGTGGAGTCGGCTCCGACAGACTGGGCGGATAAGATCTACAGTGAGAAGATCCTCAAGCACCGAAGAAATCATAGTCATCCACTGCAATCTGGGAAGGCTCCACCATAGATGTTGCATCCCAGCTGTCTACATAATATACAAGCCAGGGCAGTACGATATGGAGACGAAGCTGCTGCGCATTTAGTAGGACCCCCCCCCCCCACACAGCTGATGATTCTGAAGGAACAGCAGGGACCGATAGAGTTTGGCATCAGCCGCATCACTGGAGTTGCCAGTCAGCATTGAACTCAATGTAGGACTGCCTTGGAGACTCCAGCTCTGGGCCTTTCCCTCAGGGTTCCCTTTCCCAAAGCCTTCCCAGTGAGTGGGTATAGCCACTGAGATCAGATTTTTCTTTCTCCTAGATGAGCTGTCAATCATAGCTGCCAAGCCCTATCTGCCCGAAGTGACCGGTTTTAAGGTGCAAGTAATCCACCTTTGCCCTTTCTCCTGTCTATAGAAACAGTTTCACTGGGCTTAGTAGCTAAGCCACATGTTTATATAAATAAAATGTGTATAAATGCAGCATGTCTTTACAATGCAAACAGCATTATAAAAAGTGCAGTGCCTTGATTGAGGTAGTTTATAGAGCTGAACAGAGATGGATGGAAAAGATCCCAAGTGCACTTGTAGTGGGGTCTTACCCAATGTTGGTTTCTCATCCAATATAACTAATGAAGTCAAAGGAGTAATACAGCCCAAAAACAGGCCCTTCAGCCCACTGAGTTGGTGCTGACCATCAAGCACGCATTTACACAAATTCAACATTAATCAACTTGTATTCTCCATATTAGTATTAGTGCTCTAGATTCGACCACTCGTCCAGGAAGAATTTACAGTGGCCAATTAAACTTCCTGTCCACTTGTCGTCGGGATGTGGGAGAAAACTGGAGCACCAACAGAAATCCACACACATACCGCTCACTGTGGGAAAAAAAAAATTGCATCTCAAGTTACCATTAAATCCCCTTCACCTTGAACCTGGTCCCTCCTGTTCTCAGTTCCCCCACTCTGAGGAGAAAGCCTGAGTGTATTCACACTCTCTCTGCTTCTCATGACTTTACGCATCTCTCAGTCTCCTATACACCAAGGAAAAAATCACTCCTCCTAACTCACTTCCTCATGTCCTGACAATAACCTTGTAAATCTTACCTGCACTCTTTGGAGTTTAACAGTGTCTTTCCTACAGTAGGGTAACCAAAACTAAACACTGCTCCAAGTGTGGTCTTAAACAACTGCAACATAACTCAGTGCCCTGATTGATGAAGGTTATTGTGCAAAAAGCCTTCTTCACCACCATCTACCTGTGACTTTCTTCAAGGAACCTGAACTTCAAGGTCCCTCTGTTCTACAATTTTCCCAGGGCCAATCACTTTCTATACCTGCCTGCTAATTTGCAATTTGTTGGGGAGTCCAGGACCAGAGGGCACAGCTTCAGAATACAAGGATATCTCTTTAGAACAGAGATGAAGAGGAAGTTTTTCAGCTAGAGGATGGTGAACCTGTGGAATTCATTGCAACAGATGGCTGTGGAGGTCAAGTCATTGGCTATATTTAAAGCGGAGGTTGATAGGTTTTTGGTTAGTAAGGATAACAAAGGTTACGGGGAGAAGGCAGGAAAATGAGGTTGAGAGGGATAATAAATTTGCCATGATGGAATTGTGGAGGAGACTTGATGGACCATATGGCCTAATTCTGCTCGTGTTTCAGGGTCAAAGCAATGCTCAGATCCCTCTGTACATCACTTTTTTGCAGCCTGTCTCTGTTGTTTCCTCTTACCTAAGTCCACAAGCTCTCTCTTTCCCACCTTAGAATTTCTGTCTGCCATGTTTTTGTTTACTCACTTAACCTACTACTGTATATACAGGTTCATTCATTTGTTATGTGTCATGTGCCAGGTCTTTCCATGACCATGATTGTTCTTGGCAAATTTTTCCACAGAAGTGGTTTGCCATTGCCTTCTTCTGGAAAGTGTCTTAAAAAGACGGGTGACTCCAGCCATTATCAATACTCTTCAGAGATTGTCTGCCTGGCGTCAGTGATTGTATAACCAAGACCTGTGATATGCACCAGTTGCTCATATGACCATTTACCAGCTGCTCCCATGGCTTCACATGGCCCTGATCGGGTGGCTAAGCAGACACTACACCTTACCCAAGGGTGACCTGCAGGCACCTTACACCTCCTTTGGTGGAGATGTATCTCCACTGCACCAGGCATACTGGTTGCAAAGTCTAAATTGCAACAAACCCACACACCTTTTACTGTATCACTGGCAAAGTTGGATACTTTATACCCTACCCACTCTTCCAGATCATCACTATAGTTCATAAATTACTGAGCACCAAGACTGATCCTTGGAGAAACACACAAATACTGGAGGAACTTAGTAGGTCAGGCAGCATCTGTGGTAGGAAAAACAAACAGTCAACATGTTGGGCTTAGACCCTTCACCATTCTGGAAAGGAAGGGGGAGGAAGCCAGAACAAGAAGGTTGGGCGAAGGGGAATGAGTACAAGCTAGGTCACAGGGGGAAAGTGAGAGAGGGTCTCACTGAACTCCCATTGAAGAGATTTGTTGGGGTAGGTATACCTCAAAGAGACTTTGAAGTAGAGCAGCAGATCATAAACACAAGACATTCTGTAGATGCTGAAAATCGTAAGCAACACACAAAATATCCTAGAAGAACTTAGCGGATCAGGCAGCATCCATGGATGAAAATACTCTAATTAAGTACTTTATCTCAACTTCAGAAAGACCCACTTACTCCAAATCTCTGTTGTCTTTGTGTTAACCAGTCTTCATTGTAAATACCATGACTTTATGAGGGCTATAGATAAGGAGAATGCATACAGGGTTTTCCCCCTCTAGTTGGGTGAGACTAGAGCTAGAGTTCATGGGTTTCAGGTGAAAGGAGAAATTTTGAAGGGGAATTTGAGGAGCAACTACTTCACTCAGAGGGTGGTTGGTGATAGCGTGGAATGGGCTCCCAGTGGAAACTGCAGGTACGAGTTCAGTTGTAACATTTAAGAGGAGTTTGGACAGGTACACAGATGGTCACGCTGCATGTCAATGGGACTAGGCAGAATTAACTGAAATAAAATTTACAAGAATGTTGCTGAGCATTGAGAACTTGCGTTATAGGGAAAGGATGAATTGGTTAGGACTTTTTTTTCCTGGAGCACAAAGGAATGACGGGAGAACTTACAGAGGTATACAAAATTACAGTATGAGGGGTATACACACAGTAGCCACTTTATCAGGTACAGGAGGTCTTCTTGTGGACGTTCTGCCTCTAAAGCTATGTGCCTGAGATGCTGCTGCAAATAAGATTTTCATTGCATCTGTGCAGACACACGTACTTGTGCTCATGACAATGAATTTGACTTTGAGTCTACTCTGGGTAATGGGGCATTAAATCACTCTATATATACTCTGCAGAAATGAGTACAATTGCATTAAGATATGCAAATCAATTTCACACACAAAAAAACAGGCATAATTTTTTTAGGTAATTTTCCGAACCTTCTCTCACCAATGTGCGCCTTGCTGCATAAAAATTAGCTCCTGTATTGCTATCAACTATGCTTCCCATCGTTTCCTCATTGGCTGAGAAGGTGGTAGCATTATCCTAAGGTCAGTGGTCACTTTCCTAGGCACACCTGCCTGTTAATACAAATGTCTAATCAGCCAAACACGTGGCAGCAACTCAATGCATAAAAGCATGCAGACATGGTCAAGTAGTTCTGTTGCTCCTCAGACCAAACATCAGAATGGGGAAGAAATGGAATCTAAATGACTTTGACCATGGAATGATTGTTGGTGGTTTGAGTATCTGATATCCTGGGATTTCCACACATAACAGTCTCTAAATTTTATAGAGAATGATGCAAAAACAAAAAACATCTAGTGAGCGGCAGTTCTGTGAGTGAAAGTGCATTATTAATGAGAGAGATCAAAGGAGAATGGCCAAACTTGTTCAAACTGTCGGGAAGGCGACAGTGACTCAAATAATCACACATTACAACAATGGTGTACTGAAGATCATGTCGAAATGTACAACTCATCAAAGCTTGAAGTGGATGGGCTACAGCAACTGAAAACCATGAACATACACTCAGTGGCCACTTTATTAGTTATAAGAGGTACCTAATAAAATGGTCACTGAATGTATAACTACAGTGTACCACTGCTCCAAGCTTGTGCGGTGTTTCAATATCAGAATTGAATGGAAGTAAGTTTTTATACTGTAGGCGACTGTGGAAGGCATGCTTGGTTTTAGTTGTGATGCGTGCGTGGGTAAGCAGCTCTGTTGACTTGCGTTTCTGAATGTTACTGTGCAGGAACTTTATTCAGCGCAGTACAGAGATAATGAATATTTATCATTTATAAAAAGTCTGGAGACCTTTTGCTGTCTGCGTGTTGGGACGCTGAATTGGAATAGGTGCAGAATTTGCCAGGTAAAATCCGTATTCCCCTGTTTTGATTGCTTATCTTTAAGGTGATAAATAATCATCTCCCAGTTGATTGTTCATTACCTAGGACCTCCATTACCCAGGACATGCCTTCTTCTCATTACTACCATCAGAGAGGAGGTACAGGGGGCATGAAGACACACAGTCAACAACTTAGGAACAACTTCTTCCCCTCCACTATCAGATTTCTGAACAGGCGATGAACCAGCCTATGAACAATACCTCACTGTTCTTGCTCTCTTTTTGCACCACTTCTTTATTTTGTTATTTTTTAATATATTTCTTATAGGATGATAGGTTCTTGATTAGCCAGAATGTCAAAGATTACAGGGCGAACACAGGAGAATGGGGCTGAGAGGGATAATAAATCAAATGGCGAGCATACTCAATGGGCTGAATGGCTTAATTCTGCTCCTGGGTCTCATAGTCTTATTGTAATTTATAGCTTTTTTATTGTCCTGTATTGCACTGTATTGCTGCCACAAAACAACAAATTTCATTGTATACAGTATGTCAAAGATATTAAACCTAATTCTAATTCTGATCAGAATCAGATTTAATATCATTGGCACATGTCATGAAATTTGTTATCTTTGCAGCAGCAGTACAATGCAATACAGAACAATTAAAAAATATGCATTACAGCAAATATATATAAAATAGTTAAATTAAATAAGCAGTGCAAAAATAGGAATAAAAAAGAAGTGAGGTAGTGTTCATGGGCTCAGTATCCATTCAGAAATCGAATGGCAGAGGGAAAGAAGCTGTTCCTGAATTGCTGAGTGTCTGCCTTCAGGCTTCTTTCTGTACCTTCTTCCAGGATTCAAAGCAAAAATCTCTTTTTGATTGAGATATCTTTCATAGCTGTTATACAGTATTGCTATTCTAGGTAGCATTAAAAAAAAATTCTTTTAAATTATGGAAGACTGGGGAAACAATCTAAAATCTTGCTTCACCTTGTGGGGATTTTGATATCTGTTGGATTGTGGCCTCTGGTGTGACTTCATAAGAACTGCTGCTTCCTATTCTCTAAGTGTCAGGAAGAGTATGGGCTTACGCCTCTTTAGATAGCATTGTATTACACCAAACCTAATAACAGAGAAGGAAACCAATTGACCCATCATACCTGATCTGGAAAAGAGGGCAGAATGAGGGGTCACAGTTTGAGGATAAAGGGGAAGCCTTTTAGGACCGAGATTAGGAAAAACTTCTTCACACAGAGAGTGGTGAAT
This sequence comes from Mobula birostris, assembly GCF_030028105.1. NCBI lineage: Eukaryota > Metazoa > Chordata > Chondrichthyes > Myliobatiformes > Myliobatidae > Mobula > Mobula birostris. The sequence goes on along the minus strand of NC_092380.1, from coordinate 103,522,771 downwards.
CTGTGGAATTCTCTGCCACAGGAAACAGTTGAGGCCAGTTCATTGGCTATATTTAAGAGGGAGTTAGATATGGCCCTTGTGGCTACAGGGATCAGGGGGTATGGAGGGAAGGCTGGCGTGGGGTTCTGAGTTGGATGATCAGCCATGATCATAATAAATGGCAGTGCAGGCTCGAAGGGCCGAATGGCCTACTCCTGCACCTATTTTCTATGTTTCTATATTTCCTCCCCTTATGGGGAATTGGTGAATTAGATGGGTTTTTATAAGAATCTGAAAAACTTTACTAGCAGAAACTTTTTCAGTCCAAGATTATATAATTTAAATTTAGTTTATAGCTACTGTGGCAGAATTTAAACTTGTGTTTCCAGATCAGGGGTTCCCAGTCTGGGGTCCCTTGCAAAATGGTATCGTCCTTTGCCACAAAAATGGTTGGGAACCCCTGTCCTAGGTCCAGGCCTCTCAGTGAGTAACTTAGCTACTACTTTGAAAGGGGTGCAGTGTACATTGACTGGAATGCTGCTTGTACACTTCGGGTTAAGTTAAAAGGATTTACTGGATGTGGCTGAGGTTTTCAAGATATTGGAATTAATATACTCTTAAGACAGAAACTCCTACGACTGGTCAGAGTCTTGAGCTGATAGCATGATTGTTAGGGGGTATTCGGGAGTTACGGAATACAGCAAATAATTAATTTCAACAGCAACCAGTCTTCAGATCTGAATGTGGGTTGTAGATTGAACTTAAAATGCAGCTCAGAGCAATGATCTTCTTGGAGCTGCAGACTGGGGTTGATTGCAAACCAAGAAGCACTCCGTTGACCTGAGATGTCTGCATATGCATGAATGCAGCTAAGAAACAGTGGTGATTAACATTCATTTTAGGGTGTCATTAGTGTTGGTGTGAATATCTAGGTGTTGGCCTTTTATATATTGGTTACTGCGTCCGGTGCTCCCAATGTGGCCTTTTATATATTGACGAGACCGGACGCAGACTGGGAGACCGCTTTGCTGAACATCTACGCTCTGTCCGCCAGAGAAAGCAGGATCTCCCAGTGGCCACACATTTTAATTCCACATCCCATTCCCATTCTGACATGTCTATCCACGGCCTCCTCTACTGTAAAGATGAAGCCACACTCAGGTTGGAGGAACAACACCTTATATTCCGTCTGGGTAGCCTCCAACCTGATGGCATGAACATCGACTTCTCTAACTTCCGCTAGGCCCCACCTCCCCCTCGTACCCCATCTGTTACTTAATTTTATGCACACATTCTTTCTCTCACTCTCCTTTTTCTCCCTCTGTCCCTCTGAATATACCTCTTGCCCATCCTCTGGGTCCCCCCCCCCTTGTCTTTCTTCCCGGACCTCCTGTCCCATGATCCTCTCGTATCCCTTTTGCCTATCACCTGTCCAGCTCTTGGCTCCATCCCTCCCCCTCCTGTCTTCTCCTATCATTTTGGATCTCCCCCTCCCCCTCCAACTTTCAAATCCCTTACTCACTCTTCCTTCAGTTAGTCCTGACGAAGGGTCTCGGCCTGAAACGTCGACTATACCTCTTCCTACAGATGCTGCTTGGCCTGCTGCGTTCACCAGCAACTTTGATGTGTGTTGCTTGAATTTCCAGCATCTGCAGAATTCCTGTTGTAACTATAGAATTGTCCTGTTGTTACCTTTGATCCTTAGCATATAAAAATGTGATGTAATGTTGGGTCAGGGAGTCAACTATCTAGAGTGGCTTAAAAGGCTGTCACCTTGTGTGTACTGAATAAAGGCTTCTACACTTACCAGCATCATGGCTTTCATTAACAGCCACAACAATCACCACTCAGAAATGAAATTCAAAAAATCTACAGAATTCAGTAGTAGAAAATTAGTTAGCTTTATCATAGCAGACAATTGATACTGGGACAGTTCAGACATTATTCACCATGATCTTTAGAGCATTGGAGCAAAATCAAATGAGTGTATTTGGTCACCAATTAGCCACATTCTCAATCAATAGTAGAACAGGCTAAGTAGCTAGCTTCTGCTCCTGTTGCTCAATGGTTCCATCTGAAGCTTTCCTCCCCCAAAGATATTGAGGAAGCTCGCAGATAAGCTAACCAAGTAGTTGATATGTCCTTAGCTGAAATATTGTATTCAATGTAAGAAATATTTTTTAAAAATGAAGAAAATTTATACTAAGTCTTTTACAATCTTGGGAAGTCCCAAAGCACTTGACAGTCGATAATAGATTTTTGAAGTATAGTTTGTGTTATCTATCGAAGTGTGGTTTGTGTTGTATATTGAGACCTCAGTAGTCAGTTTTCAGAAGGCCAACATTGCTCAAGCATCAGTAAGGAGACGATCCCCAGGTTCAACTTGCCAATGATGAAGAGACAATCAGCCTGAGCACACCAGCGTCCAATGGGAGAGGGGAGATGAGAGAATGTCTGGGATAGCAGGGGTCTTTGATTATGCTGGTTGCTTTACTGAGGCAGTGAGTATAGACGGAGTCACTAGAGGGCAGGCTGATTCCTCTGGTGTACTGAGCTGTGTCCACATGAGACCACAAGAAACTGTGGACAGTAGACCCCAACGCCTACAGTCAGATCCTCTTGCCCTGGCACCTACAGTCAGACATTCTCAAACTAGCGCTAACAGACATTTTAAGACAATTTAAGCTAACAGAGCCTGCTGTTGGACAATCACCCCAGCCTCTACAGCTGGACCCTCTTGCCCCTGCACTTGCCCCTGGACACTTTTTCCATCTGTTGTTGTAGACTGCTTTCATCCTTATCGTATATCTGGTCCAACTTTCCTTCAAATATCCCAACCCAATGGGGGGAAAATACCTCAGTAGGTTTTCCCTTAATTTTATTTACTTTCTGGTGGTTCTCAGTACAGCCAGTTACTCCCCCTTGTGCTACTTGCACCTCCTCTCAGTCCTGCCCACAAGCCTCTAAGCTCCCAAGTTCATGACTCTATTGAATGGAAATCACTCTATTCCGAGCCCAGATCTCTGCACACCCTTGCCAATCAAGGACCTGCAGAACCCAGGAATGGGAAGAATGTTTGCTTGTGTTAAGTCAGATTTTCAATACCATAACACCATCAATTCTGAAGAGTTGTGCAAAGAAATTTCAAGGCCCTGATAACCAAATACGATAGTTTCCCCTCCCAACTTCTCCCAACAAATTGACAATACAGAGCATTAAAGAGAAGGTTTATGAGGATGCTGTTGGGACTTGAATCATAGGATTAGAGTTGGAAATCACTTTTATAGGGGAGAGGGCAACTGAACAAACTCCACCACAAAATAACCACCGACAGTTCTGGAGGAAGTCTGCAGTCTCCATACCGGACGTAATCTTTTCAGGGATTGTCGTGAAATTTGTTAATTTAGCGGTAGCAGTACAAAGCAATACATGATAAAATAGGAAAAAATATAAATAATTCAATCAATTACAGTAAGTATATACAGTCCACATATTAAATAGTTAAATTTAAAATAGTGCAAAACTAGAAAAATATTAAAAAATGCAGTAGTTCTTATGGGATCAATGTCCATTTAGGAATCAGAAGGCAGAGGGGAAGAAGCTGTAAACACGAGGAATTCTGCAGATGCTGGAAATTCAAGCAACGTACATCAAAGTTGCTGGTGAAAGCAGCAGACCAGGCAGCATCTCTAGGAAGAGGTACAGTCGACGTTTCGGGCCGAGACTCCAGTCCTGACGAAGGGTCGACTGTACCTCTTCCTAGAGATACTGCCTGGCCTGCTGCGTTCACCAGCAACTTTGATGTGTGTTGGGGAAGAAGCTGTTCCTAAATTGCTGAGTGTGTGCCTTCAGGCCTCTGTATCTCCTTCTTTACAGTAACAAATAGAAGAGGGTGTATCTTGGGTGAAAGGGACCCGCCTTTCTGAGCCACCACTCCTTGAAGTGTCTTGGATACTACTGATGCTGGCACCCATGATGGAGCTGACTAATCTTGCAACTTTCTGTAACTTCTTTCAATTCTGTGCAGTAGCACAGCTGACAGTGACGCAGCCTGTCAGAATGCTCTCCGCAGTACATTTGCAGAAGTTTTGATGTTTTAAGAGACAAACCAAATCTCCTCAAAGTCCTAATGAAATATAGCCACTGTCTTGCTGTCTTTATAGCTGCATCGATATGTTGGGACTAGGTTAGATCCTCAGAGATATTGACACCCAGGAACTTGAAATTGCTCACCCTCTCTACTTCTGATCCCTCTTTGAGGATTGGTTCATGTTCCCTCGTCTTACCCCTCCTGAAGTCCACAATCAGCTCTTTGGTCTTACTGACACTGAGCGAAAGGTTGTTGCAGCAACACCACTCAACCAGCAGGTATATCTTGCTCCTATACACCCTTTCCTCTCCATCTGAGACTCTACCAACAATGGGTGTATCATCAGCAAGTTTACAGATGGCATTTGAGCTAAACCTAGCCACACAGTCATGGGGATAGAGAGAGCAGCACAGTGGGCTAAGCACACGTTCCTGAGGTGCGCCAGTGCACACATCCCAGAGGCCCAGGTACTGTAGCTTATCGATAAGGACTGTAGGAATGATAATGTTAAATGCTGAGCAATAGTCAATGAACCTGATATAGGTGTTTGTATTATCCAGGTGGTCTAGGGCTGTGTGAAGAGCCATTGAGATTGCGTCTGCCTTAGACCTATTGTGATGATCAGCAAATTGCAGTGGGTCCAGGTCCTTGCTGAGGCAGGAGCTGATTCTAGCCATGACCAGCCTCCCAAAGCGTTTCATCACTGTAGCTGTGAGTGCTACTGGAAAACAGTCATTAAAGCAGACCACACTATAGTTGTTGGACACCGGTACAATTCTTTTCGTTTTGAAGCAAGTGGGGACTGCCGACCTTAGCAGAGAGAGGTTGAAAATGTCCTTGAATACTCCCACCAGTTGGCTGGCACAAGTTTTCAGAGCCTTACCAGGTACTTCATCAGCCCTGTCACCTTACAAGAGTTCACCCTCCTGAAAGACAGCCTGACATCGGCCTCCAAGACAGAGATCACAAGGTCACCAGGTCAGCAGGGACGTTCACAGCTCAAGTTATATTTTCCCTTTCAAAGCGGGCATAGAAGTTGTTGAGCTTATCAGTTTGAGTAGCTTCAAGATTGGATAGGACAAATGGAATATCTCTAACAGGATAGGCCCAGGGTTGCCTGCATGTCCGTGTCCCTTCCCCCTCTCCCCTCCCCCTCTCCCCTCCCCCTCTCCCCTCCCCCTCTCCCCTCCCCCTCTCCCCTCCCCCTCTCCCTTCCCCCTCCCCCTCCCTCCCTCCCCCTCCCCCCTCCCCCCTCCCCCTCCTCCCCCCTCCCCCCTCCCCCCTCCCCCCTCCCCCCTCCCCCTCCCCCCTCCCCCCCTCCTCCCTCCTCCCCCCTCCCCCCTCCTCCCTCCTCCCCCCTCCCCCCTCCCCCTCCTCCCCCCTCCCCCTCCTCCCTCCTCCCCCCCCTCCCCCTCCCCCTCCCCCTCCTCCCCCTCCCCCCTCCCCCTCCTCCCCCCTCCCCCTCCCCCTCCCCCTCCCCCCCTCCCCCCTCCCCCCCCTCCCCCCTCCCTCCCCCCTCTCCCCCCCCTCTCCCCCCCCTCTCCCCCCCCTCTCCCCCCCCTCTCCCCCCTCTCCCCCCTCTCTCCCCCCCTCCCCCTCCCCCTCCTCCCCCTCCTCCCCCTCCTCCCCCTCCTCCCCCTCCCCCCCTCCTCCCCCTCCCCCCCCTCCCCCCCCTCCCCCCCCTCCCCCCCCTCCCCCCCCCTCTCCCCCCCCTCTCCCCCCCCTCTCCCCCCCCTCTCCCCCCCTCTCCCCCCTCTCCCCCTCTCCCCCCCTCTCCCCCCTCCCCCCCTCCCCCCCTCTCCCCCCTCCCCCCCTCCCCCTCTCCCCCCTCTCCCCCCCTCCCCCCCCTCCCCCCCCCTCTCCCCCCCTCCCCCTCTCCCCCCCTCCCCCCTCCAGCTCTCGTCTCCCTCTCCCTCTCGTTCTCCTTCAGTCTTGTTCTCTCATTCTAACTGCCCTGTTTAATCTATTAGCCAGAGAGCTCCATGAACATTGGAAATGAACAATATCAGATCAATTGTGAGAAAGTGGCACGTGCACATGGGGACAATTGATCATGCAGGAAGCACTCTGGTTTGGTGTGGGCTTTTGAATGTGCACTATGCACCTTGGCAGACCTGGCTCGTAGTTTCTGCATTGTAAATTGCCCAACATGTACCATGGCTAATGTGACTCAGTAAAAAATTTAATCCTACTACTCTGTCATCGTTCTTGCTTTGCGCATGGGAAACAGGAATCACCATGGCAACCTTATTAGAGATATTCCCTTTTCCTGTCCACTCCTACTCAGCTATCTCTCCAAGGTCAAACTAATTTGTTTTCTCTCTTTTCCTGTACTGATGAAAGGTCTTCATCCTGAATCTTAAACTTTGTGATTTCCTTACACGGATGCTGCCTCGACTACTTAAGGTTTGCAGCATTGTCTATTTATATTTCTGTGAAAGGAGCCGTACACAGGTTTTGAGTGGGGAATGGTGGGAAAGGATTTGTCAGCAAGATTGAGCTGAGTGTATTGACACCTTGTGCAGAACTGCAGTGGTGGCTTATTAAGTGGGAGTTCCATTAACTTCAGTTGAGCCTTAAACTGCAAGGAGTTATAGAATCAATTAACTCATCAATTAAATTAATTAACTCACTAAAAGGTGGGCAACTATCGCTATTAAACCAATCTTGTGGCATTTGGTCCATAGACCTGTGTCTCAGTGACTTAGGATTTCATCTGAATCAGGTTTATTATCACTGACATATGTTGTGAAATGTGTTGTTTTATGCCAGCAGTGCAGTGCAAGACGTAAAAATTGCCATATCTATATAGAGCAAAAGAGGAATAGTGAGATGAAGTGGAGGAAGCCGTTCCTAAAATTTTGAGTGTGGATCTTCAGGGTCCTGTACCTCAGAGGTTCCCAACCCGGGGTCCATGGACCCCTTGCTTAATGGTTTTGGGCCATGGCATGAAAAAGGTTGGGAACCCCGTGTACCTCCTCTCTGATGGCAATGAGAAGAGAGATTGTCCAAGATAGCAAAAGTTCCTACTGAGGGATGCTGCCTTCTTGAGGTACCTCCTTTTGAAGATGTCTTCAACATTGGGGAGGGTTGTGTCCATGATGGAGGTGGCTCATTGATACCATCAATTCAAGTCAAGTTTTGCCAATTAACTTTATACAGTTGAAGTCAGAAGTTTACATACACCTCAGCCAAATACATTTAAGCACAGTTCTTCACAATTCCTGACATTTAATCCTAGAAAACATTCCCTGTCTTAGGTCAATTAGGATTGCTACTTTATTTTAAGAATGTGAAATGTCAGAATAATAGTAGAGAGGATGATTTATTTCAGCTTTTATTTCTTTCATCACTTTCCCAGTGGGTCAGAAGTTTACATACATTTTGTTAGTATTTGGTAACATTGACTTTAAATTGTTTAACTTGGGTCAAACAGTTTGAACTTGCATGAAACATTTTGGATAGCCTTCCACAAGCTTCTCACAATAAATTGCTGGAATTTTGTTCCATTCCTCCAGACAGAACTGGTGTAACGGAGTCAGGTTTGTAGGCCTCCTTGCTCACACACACGTTTTCAGTTCTGCCCACAAATTTTCTATCAGATTGAGGTCAGAGCTTTGTGATGGCCACTCCAATACCTTGACTTTGTTGTCCTTAAGCAATTTTGCCACAACTTTAGGGATAAGTTTGGGGTCATTGTCCATTTGGAAGATCCATTTGCGACCAAGCTTTAACTTCCTGGCTGATGTCTTGAGATATTGCTTCAATATATCCACATCATTTTCCTTCCTCATGATGCCATCTACTTTGTGAAGTGCACCAGTCCCTCCTGCAGCAAAGCACCCCCACAACATGATGCTGCCACCCCCATGCTTCACGGTTGGGATGGTGTTCTTCGGCTTGCAAGCCTCACCCTTTTTCCTCCAAACATAACGATGGTCATTATGGCCAAACAGTTCAATTTTTGTTTCATCAGAGCAGAGGACATTTCTCCAAAAAGTAAGATCTTTGTCCCCATGTGCACTTGTAAACTGTAGTCTGGCTTTTTTATGGCGGTTTTGGAGCAGTGGCTTCTTCCTTGCTGAGCAGCCTTTCAGGTTATATCGATATAGGACTTGTTTTACTGTGGGTGTAGATACTGGTCTACCTGTTTCCTCCAGCATCTTCACCAGGTCCTTTGCTGTTGTTCTGGGATTGATTTGCACTTTTCACGCCAAAGTACGTTCATCTCGAGGAGACAGAATGCGTCTCCTTCCTGAGCAGTATGACAGCTGCGTGGTCCCATGGTGTTTATACCTGCGTACTATTGTTTGTACAGATGAACGTGGTACATTCAGGCGTTTGGAAATTGCTCCCAAGGATGAACCAGACTTGACATCATTTTCTGACCTCAATCTGATAGAAAATTAGTGGGCAGAAATGAAAAAGCATGTGCGAGCAAGGGGGCCTACAAACCTGACCCAGTTACACCAGTTCTGTCTGGAGGAATGGAACAAAATTCCAGCAACTTACTGTGAGAAGCTTGTGGAAGGCTAACCAAAACGTTTGACCCAAGTTAAATAATTTAAAGGCAACGCTACCAAATACTAACAGTGTATGTAAGCTTCTGACCCACTGGGAAAGTGTTCAAAGAAATAAAAGCTGAATTAAATCATTCTCTCTACGATTATTCTGACATTTCACATTCTTAAAATAAAGTGGTGATCCTAACTGACCCAAGACAGGGAATGTTTTCTGGGATTAAATGTCAGGAATTGTGAAAAACTAAGTTTAAATGTATTTGGCTAAGGTGAATGTAAACTTCTGACTTCAACTGTACATGTATACCATCAAACGAGACAAATATTTCTCCGAACCAGGGTGTAAAGCACAGTGGTACACGTAACACACAATAGCTTATGAAAGAAAGGATAAAATCAACAGATGAATTGCACATAAATAAACAAAGTAATGTGCATAAATTAACATATTGTCAGGTACTGGTTAACTGGTGACACTTTGAATGCGATGCAGCAGGGAGCTCAGATGAATGACCTGAGGGAAGAAACTGTTTCCCATCTTCTCTTCCTTTCCAGTCCTGAAGAAGGGTCTCCGCTTGAAACGTTGACTCTTTACTGTTTTCCATAGATGCTGCCTAGCCTGCTGAGTTCCTCCAGCATTTTATGTGTGTTGCTCTGGATGTCCAACATCTGCATATTTTCTCCTGTTTTGCGTTTTTCATCCTGACCGTTCTTGTTTTTATGCATTAGGATCTCCTACCCTGATGGGAAAAAGTCAAGGAGGATGCTGGATGGATGGGTGGGATCCTTAATAATACTAAGGGCCCTGCGTATGCAGCACTCCTAATAAATGTCCCCGATGGATGGTAGGGAGACCCCTCTGATCCTCTCAGCCCTTCTCACAGTCCTTTGTTGGGACTTCCGACCGAATGCTCAGCTGTTGTCACACCAGATGGAGATGCAGTTTGACAGGATGCTCCTGTAAAATTCTGTTAAGATTGGTGGGTGGGGGGGGGGGGGGGGCAGGGAATCCTTCTTTTCCTCAAACTCTTTAGGAAGTGGAGGCCCTTGAGTGCCTCTTTTTCCAGGGAGGTGATGTTGCGGGACCAATGATATGAACTCCCTGGAACCTGGGGCACTTAATTCTCCCTGTGGAGGAGCCATGTATTCACAGGGGGGGGGGGGGGCGGGGTTCATCTGCACCTTCCTGAAGTTCACAATGATCAGAAAAGAGGTACAGATGTTGAAGACCCACACTCAGTGTTTTAGGAACAGCTTCATCTAATGCCCATTGCATATTCGAGCCTCCAGGGTTGTTCTCTGCTGTACATCTGTAGAAATTTGCTTCATCCCTTGGTGACATACAGAACGTGGAATGCTAGAACACATATAGAACATAGGCCCTTTGGCCCACTCAGTTGTGCTATCCTTTTATACTACTTTAAGATCATTTAACACTTCCCTCCCACTTAGCCCTCCATTTTCTTGAATTCATCTACAATACTGTGCAAAAGTCTTAGGTACACATAAATAGAGCTAGGGTGCCTGAGACGTTTGCACAGTACTGTAGTAATTTTATGTAGTGCACTGTACCGCTGCTGCAAGAAAAACTAATTTCATGACGTACCTGATTGATGATAAACTTGATTCTGATATGGGTTTCTGTTGTGGACTGAGAGTAGGGAGAGGGGAATCATGGTTGGGAAAATGGGAAGGGAGAGCGGAGGGCACAGGAAGCAACAAAGTGACATTCTGTAATGGTCAATAAACTAATTGTTTGGAATCAAGTAACCTTGCGTGGGCTGTCAGGGTTGGGCATGTATGCACACCACCCCCTGCCGCTGGCACTCCTCTGCCACCTGTCCCGCACCCCTCCCACATTACTTCACCCTCCCCATTGCTCCTGTCAGATTTACAAACTTACTCTCTGCTCAAAGTTGACAAATACAGTCCTGTGCAAAAGTCTGAGGTACTCTAGCTACCTATATGTGCCTAAGACTTTTGCACAGGACTGAGCCTAAGAGTCTCTTAAATATCCCTAATATATCAAGTTCAAGTTTATTGTCATTGACAAGCTCCGTCTGGCCAAAGCGACTGGTTTTAGGAAACCATTAACCCACCTTTGCCCCTTCTCCTGTCAGTAGAAATGGTTCGCCTGGTTTAGTAGTTAAGCCAGATGTGAAGGCCAGGAGCTGGACTTAGTTGTCAGAGCCTGTTTGAGGAGCACACCATTTGGGAGCATTTCATAGGTAGTGGGAGCTTGTCCCCATGACCACTCTCGGCTATAACAACCTTAAGGAACATGTATACTGCCAAATGAAACATTGTTCCTCTGGACCAAGGTGCACAACACAGTACAAAAAACTCACACACAACACATCAAGTAATATTACTGCAAATAAATTAACAAATAATAAAATATATTCCAGGAGATTGACATTTAACATAAGGTGCATTTATGACGTAAGTTAAAAAGTAAGCAGCATAACACTGCTGGCTCTTCGTAAGTGATGAGACCCGGGTGGTGACAGGGAGTTCAGTAATCTCCTGGCCTGGGGGGAAAGGTGTTTCCATCTGAACAGTCCTTGTCCTAATGCTACAGTACCTCCTGCCTGATTGTACGGCAGATGGGAGGATCATTGACAAAGCTAAGGGGCCTGCACATGCAGCACTCCTGATAAATATCTCCGAAGGGTAGAAGGGAGACCCCAATGAGCCTCTCAGCATCCTCTGTAGAGACTTGCAATTCCTGTCACAGACAGTGATGCACCTGGTTAGAACATTCTCGATAGTACTCCTGTAAAAATTAGTGAGAATGAGCTGGTGGTTGGGGGGAGAGCTTCTATATCCACCACCACACCCAGCAGTGCATTTCACACATTTAGACTGTATGAAAAAAAAACCCTGCTTCTGATACCCCCCCCCCCCACATTCTTTTCTACAATCACCTTAAAATTATGCCCTCTCATATTAGCCACTCATGCTTTGGAGAAAAGGTTCTGGCTATCCACTAGATCTATGTCTGTTATCATCTTACACACTTCTATCAAGTTGCCTCTCATCTATGTCACTCCAAAGAGAAAAGGCCTAGCTCACTCACCCATCTTAGAAGAGACAAAGAATGTGTAGTCCTTTTCCCCCCACCCCCGCACCTTCCTAATCTGGCTCTTCCCCCTTGCTTTCCAGTCCAGATGAAGGGGTCTTGGCTCAAAATGTTGACTATTCATTCCCTATCCATAGATGCTGCCTGATAGGCTGTGTTCTTCCAGCATTTTGAGTGTGTGTTCCTCAAGATTTCCAGCATCTGCAGAATCACTTGTGTTTATAAATTCAATCAATTCCTGTTTGCATTCCATTGAGGAATGTCCAGGGGGATTGTGTCAAGGGTCAATCAAATTCAATCCATCCAAGTAGGTTAAAAATAAACCTAGGGGCTGTAATCCAATTTGAAGAATATTTCATTTCTACTTCGGTGAAGTGCTGAATGACAAAAAATCTGAACCCCAATCTGCCAGTGGAAGATCTGCCCACAACAGTTGAGAAATCAATGCTGCCTTTGATACAAAGGATAATTCCCATATTCTATTTTGAAATAATGCCTCATTTATAACTATCAGCAAGACCCTTGATTTGATATCTCAGCTGAGATGCTGCGCCTCAGAAGCACTACATCAGCTGGTCAGACTAGATTTTTATGTGTTTTAATATACTTAGAGGTACAGCATGGTAACAGGTCTTCCAGCCCAATTACACCCATGAGACCAATTAAACTACTAATGTGTACATCTTTGAAATGTAGGAGGAAACCGTAGCACCTGGAGGAAATCCATGTAGTTACAGGGAGAATGTACAAACTCCTTACAGACAGGGGTGGGAATTGAACCTGGGAATAGTGTTATGCTAACCGCCATGCTACTGCACTGCCCGTATGAAGTCTTTGAACAAATACATAGAAACCAGGGAGGAGTAAATTTTCCTCTGTCATATTAGTGAAATCTAAATATTCTAGGCCTGTTTTGCTGACTGGGTCCCTGACAGAAGCTCTGGCTAAATTCACTGCTCTGTGGAGAGCAAACGGTATGAAGATGTTCTGAAGAAGTCATAGTCATCCACTACAACCAGGGAAGACCCCAGATGTGATATCTACTTGTTCCACTGGACCCAGACTTCTGAGGTCAAGAGAATGGAACTGCCCCAGTGCAACAGCTTTTTTACTTTATAATCTCTCCCGCACAGATTTCCTGTCATCAAGAGATACGATGGACAACCACCAGTTGTATTGGTAGTGTTCTAATTTGTTCAGTATTTCATTTAAATGCATAATTTGTTAAATCAGTTAAACAGTAGATTGTCTCTTTTTATCCATTTTTAACTATTTCCATGAAACTTCGATTAATTGGGTAGCCACTTAATTGGGTGAAAATGTATTAACTGGAGTCTACTGTATATAGAAATAAAGTTAGAGGTCGATGTATGGATATCAATTTTGAGGCCCTCCATTGTTCAGGGTCAACCATGGATGTTGTGTCCCTTCTCCTAGATGAGCTGCCAATCATCGTCTCCCAATGGCTCAATTGGAGGCTTGTGAATGCTTGAAGGTTTAGTACTGATGGTTTTGATCAGCTGGCTTTCTTCTCTGCAGAAATAAAGCCATGTGCCTAGACAGCAAAAATGAATTTAGAATTGCATTTTGGCTTTCAGAGTTTAATGCTTGTGCAATTTACTTGGCTGTGTTGAACAATGGGAAAGTAAATTTTCTGCTGATTGATCAAAGGACATATAGCCTGAGGCCATTTGGAGTGTAGTTCTGATGAATGGCAACATTAGCCTTTCTGTAGAACAGGGGTTAGATTAGATTCAAACAACAGGAATTCTGCAGATGCTGGAAATTCAAGCAACACACATCAAAGTTGCTGGTGAACGCAGCAGGCCAGGCAGCATCTCTAGGAAGAGGTGCAGTCGACGTTTCAGGCCGAGACCCTTCGTCAGGACTAACTGAAGGAAGAGTGAGTAAGGGATTTGAAAGTTGGAGGGGGAGGGGGAGATCCAAAATGATAGGAGAAGACAGGAGGGGGAGGGATAGAGCCAAGAGCTGGACAGGTGATAGGCAAAAGGGGATACGAGAGGATCATGGGACAGGAGGTCCGGGAAGAAAGACAGTGGGGGGGGGGGGACCCAGAGGATGGGCAAGAGGTATATTCAGAGGGACAGAGGGAGAAAAAGGAGAGCGAGAGAAAGAATGTGTGCGTAAAAATGAGTAACAGATGGGGTACGAGGGGGAGGTGGGGCCTTAGCGGAAGTTAGAGAAGTCGATGTTCATGCCATCAGGTTGGAGGCTACCCAGACGGAATATAAGGTGTTGTTCCTCCAACCTGAGTGTGGCTTCATCTTTACAGTAGAGGAGGCTGTGGATGGACATGTCAGAATGGGAATGGGATGTGGAATTAAAATGAGTGGCCACTGGGAGATCCTGCTTTCTCTGGCGGACAGAGCGTAGATGTTCAGCAAAGCGGTCTCCCAGTCTGCGTCGGGTCTCGCCAATATATAAAAGGCCACATCGGGAGCACCGGACGCAGTATATCACCCCAGTCAACTCACAGGTGAAGTGTTGCCTCACCTGGAAGGACTGTTTGGGGCCCTGAATGGTGGTAAGGGAGGAACTGTAAGGGCATGTGTAGCACTTGTTCCGCTTACAACTTTCAAATCCCTTACTCACTCTTCCTTCAGTTAGTCCTGACGAAGGGTCTCGGCCTGAAACGTCGACTGCACCTCTTCCTACAGATGCTGCCTGGCCTGCTGCGTTCACCAGCAACTTTGATGTGTGTTGTTAGATTAGATTATTAGGTTATGAGGACACGCAGTCCTCTTTTATTGTCATTTAGTAATGCACGCATTAAGAAATGATACAACATTCCTCCAGAACACAAGACAAACCAAGACTGAAAAAGTGACAAAAACCACATAATTATAACATCTAGTTACAACAGTGCAAAGCAATACCATAATTTGATAAAGAACAGGCCATGGGCATGGTAAAAAAAAAAGTCTCAGTCTCTCAAAAGTCCCATCGTCTCACGCAGACAGTAGAAGGAAGAAAAACTCTCCCTGCCATGAACCTCCAGCGCCGCAAACTTGCAGATGCAGCACCCTGGAAGCACCCCACCACAGCCGACTCTTGAGTCCGTCCGAAAAGTTCGAGCCTCTGACCAGACCTCCGACACTAAGCACCGAGCACCATCTCTGCCGAGCACTTCGACCCCAGCCCCAGCAACAGGCAATAGGCAAAGCCGAGGATTTGGGGCCTTCCCCTCCGGAGATTCTCGATCGCACAGTAGCAGTGGCTGCAAAGCAGGCATTTCAGGAGTTTCTCCAGATGTTCCTCCGTGCTTCTTACGTCTGTCTCCATCAAATCAGGATTGCGCACGACACCTACTTAACAAATACCGATATCATTTCAGAGCGGCCGCGCGCACTGTGTTGTGCTGCCATCCTCTCCTCCTCTCCTCACAGGGTTCCAGAATCCTGTGAGTTTATCAGTGTCTATAGGCTTGTTATGAGCTGAATTCAAAGATCATCTGACTGACTTCCTGCTTTATTTCATTTTCATAAACGTCACTGTTCAGATTTTTAGTGTTCCTCTTTAAATTCTTGACAGCTTCCAACAACAGTTCTGTGAACATTTTATGTTTTAACAGCCATTTTCTCCAACTCTCATAACATTTAGCCTTGGTTTTTGCATTGCATGCAATATTAATTAAATCTGTTTTATTAAAATATTATTGCAAATTGTGTCAACACACTCAAAATGCTGGAGGAACTCAGCAGGTCAGGCAGTGTGTATGGAAAAAAAGTGCAACCGACGTTTTGAGCTGAGATGTCAATACCTTTTTCCATCGATGCTGCCTGGATTGCATTTTGTGTGTGCTGCTTGGATTTCCACCATCTGCACATTTTCTCTTGTTAGTGATTGCAAATTGTATTCCTTGATTGGGAAAGAAACTTTAGAAGTGTAACTGCATCTCAAACAATGAACATATTTAACTGAATGGTGAAATCCTGAAGTAACACACACAAAATGCTGAGGGAACTCAGCAGGTCTGACAGTATCTATGGAAAGGAATGTAGAGTCAAGGTTTTGGGCCAAGACCATTTATCAGGACTGGAAAAGAAGGGAGAAGAAGCCAGAATAGAAAATGAGGTTGGTGGGGGGGGGAGGTGTGGAGATGGAGTACAAGCTAGAAGGTGATAGGTGAAGCCAATTGAGGGGGAAGGTAGGTGGGTGGTGGAGGGGAATGAAGTGGGAACTGCAAGGTGATGGGTAGAAAAGGTAAAGGGCGGAAGAAGAAGGAATCTGATAGGAGAAGAGGAGGGGCAGCAGAGGGTGGTGATGGGCAGGTGAGGAAAAGAGAAGGGCTAAGAACAGAGCCAGAATGGGGAATCAAAGGGAAGGCTCTTGGCCTGCAATGTCAACTGTTTACTCCCCTCCAAAGATGCTGCCTGGCTTGCTGTTCCTCCTGCTTTTTGTGTATGTTGCTCAAGATTTTCAGCATCTATAGAATCTCTTATGTTATTAATTCAATGGTTTCACTTTGTGTTTATGCCAGAAAACTGTGTCAGCTAAGAATAAAAAAGCAAGCAAACTCCAAGACAGGATTGAAATCAGATTTCATTGTCCAGTCAGTACAAGGCTCCCAAGTCCTATAAGTGATTCTTGCATTTTAATTTTAAAAAACTTCATCCTCACCTGTCCTTTCCTGTGAAACCTAAGTCTACAATCCTTTAATTCAGTCTTCTGTATTCTTGTTATCCAACAAAGATGGCTGTACTTTCAGCTAATTTGACCCAAAGTACTGGAGGTCCCTCCCCAGACTTCTCCATCTTTGTTCTCTTTATAGTGCATTTTAAAATCACAACCTTCATCAAAGCATCCAGTCGCCTCCTTTTTTAACTAGGTATCTTGTTTTATAAAGACGACCCAAAGCAAATTTCCTTTCTTTAAAAAAACAGTAAACAATATGAAATTATGTAAGGTCTGGAGAAAGCAGTGACAGATGATAAAAACCACAGCAGATTCCAAAATTGAATTTCAAAGTTCAAGGTTAATTTAATATCAAAGTATGTGTACACTCTGTGGCCGCTTTGTTAGGTACACCTGTACACCTGCTTGTTAATGCAAATTTCTAATCAGCCAATCTTGTGGCAGCAATTCAATGCATAAAAGCATGCTGGCAGGGTCAAGAGATTCAGTTGCTGTTCAGACCAATGTCAGAATGGGGTAGAAATGTGACCTAAGCAACTTTAACCGTGGAATGATTGGTGCCAGATGGGGTGGTTTGAGTATCTCAGGAACTGCTGATCTCCTGGGATTTTCATGCATAACAATCTCTAGAGTTTACAGAAAATGGTACAAAAATGAAAAAAAACATCCAGTGTGTAATAGTTTTGTGGGCAAAGATGCCTTGTTAATGAGAGAGATCAGAGGAGAATGGCTAGACCGGTTCAGCTGATAAGAAGGCAACAGAAACTCAAATAACCACACACAGTACAATAGTAGTTGCTGAAAATGTATCTCCCGTACCTATAGAAGTTGCCAGAGGCTCTGTTTTCTTTCAAGTCCCTTCTGCATGCCATTTCAAATCTCTAAAACCCTCTATCACTGCCCCTTAGCTAAGGGAAATCACTCCTTCACTGGTGATCTATATAGGCTATAGTTTAATGCACTTTAAAGATTAGCTTTATTTGTTGCATGTACATCAAAACATACAGTGAAATGTGTTGTTTGCATCAAATCAAATCAGTGAAGATTGTGCTGGGCAGTCCGCAAGTGTCACCACACTTCTGGTGCCACCGTACCGTGCTCACTAACCCTAATTAAATTTAAATGTTGCCTTAGCCCACTCTTCACTAAAGAAAACATCTCAGCTGGCAAATCAAAGATTATAAAGATAATCTATGAAGATTAGTTTTATTCTTAAATGTACAACAAAGCAGTGAAATGCATTGTCTGCATCAATGACCAACACAATGTGCTGGGGGCAGCCTGCAAGGGTCACAATGCTTCCAACGCCAACGTACCATGCCACAACTCACAAACCCTAACCCATACATCTTTAGAATATAGGAGGAAACCTGAGCACCATGTGGTATTGGGGGGAACATACAAGCTCCTTACGGCCAGCAGCAAGAATTGAGACCGATCTTATGATTGATCATGAGCACCGTAAAGAGTTACGCTGACCACTAGGCTAATCATCATGATAAATGTGCTGTAAATTTTCTCCAATGCTTTTGCGAATAGCATACTGGAGGGGTGGGAAAATTCCCTAGTTGCTCTTCGGATTCTGCCATGGCATCTTTAGAGGAAGTCTCATTAGGAAAATGGAGCTGATGTAACATCTCATATGAAGAACAGTTCAGTTCTTTTCTCAATTAATACCCCTTTAATACACTGTTGCCATTTTATTAGTTACATCCATACACCTGCTCATTAATGCAAAGATATAATTAGCCAATCACGTGGCACCAGCTGTATGCATAAAAACATGCAGACATGATCAAGAGGTTCAGTTGTTGTTCTGCCCAAACATCAGAATGATGATGAAATTTGATCTCAGTGGAATGATTGTTGGTGCCAGATGGAGTAGTTTGAGTATCTCAGAAACTGCAGATGCCCTGGGATTTTTCACACACAACAATCTCTAGAGTTTATCAGTTTTTCTTAGTTCCTTCATCTCCACCTCATCTGTTCCTAGGATGAGGTTTTCCTTTCCAGGACATCAGAGGTATCTTCATTCTTCAAAGAACAGGGTTTCCCTGCCTCCACCATTTATGCTGCCCTCACCCACAGCTCCTCTATTTCTCAGACATCCATGCTCACCCAATCTTCCTCCCGCCTTAACAGTGAGAGTTCCTCTTGCCCTTACCTACCACCCCACAATACTCCGCATGTAACACATTATTCTCCACAATTTCCACCATCTACAATGGGACCCTACTGTACCACCAAACACATCTTTACCTCTCCCCCCTCTCCGCTTTCCACAGGGATTGTTCCCGCTGTGATTCCCTTGTCCATTTGTTCCCCCCTACTAACCTCCTTCCAGGCATTTATCCCTGCAAGTGGCAGAAGTGCTATACCAGCCCAATCACCTCCATTTAGGGCCGCAAACAGTCCTTCCAGGTGAGGCAACACTTCACCTGCAAGTCTGTTTAAGGTCACCTACTGCATTAGGTGCTCCTAATGCAGCCTCCTCTGCATTGGTGAGACCCAGCGTAGATTGGGGAACCGTTTTTGTCAAGCACCTCCATTCAATCCACAAAAAGCAGAATTTCCCAGTGGCCAACCATTTTAAATCCTATCCCCATTCCCATTCTGACATGTCGGTGTATGGTTTCCTCTTCTGCCATAATGAAGCCACTCTCAGATTGGAGGAGCAACGCCTCATATTCCATCTTGGTAGCCAACAGTCTGATGGAATGAAAATTGATTTCTCCAACTTCCAGTAACTACCCTCCGCATTCCCTCTTCTTCAGTTCCCCTTCCTAGCCCTCATCTCTGTCTCCTCATCTGCCTATTACCTCCCCCTTTACCCCTCCTCTTTGCTTTTCTCCCATGGTCCTCTCTTCTCTCCTATAAGATTCCTTCTTCTGCAGCCATTACCTGTTCCACCTATCACCTCCAAGCTTCTTACTTCATACCCCCTGCACCACCCACCTGGCTTCATCTATCACCTTCAAGCTTGCCCTCCTTCCCTTTCCCAACCTTCTTATTGTGGCACCTTCCCCCTCATTTTTCCAGTCCTGATGAAGGGTCTCAGCCCGAAACATCAACTGTTTATTCATTTCCATAGACGCTGCCTGATCTGCTGAGTTCCTCCACCATTTTGTGCATGTTGCTATGGATCTTCAACGTCTGTAGAACCTCTTGTATTTATGTTTGGACAGAACTTTGATTGATAGCTTCTGAATCCTAGAATAACTCTTGTCTACTCCAATTTGTTCTGTCCATTGTTCATGATGCAGTAATTACATTGAGCTATGAAGTGTTCATGGTGTATGTCCTATGTGTTTCCTATAATACAGTATAGAGAAACAGTTCTGGATTAATAAAATTTAGCTGTATCATTGCTGAGAAAAGTACCTTGCATACAAAGCCAACTTGTGCTGTTTTGAAAACTGTCATTCATTTTGACAGAACAGCAAATTGTATTAAGGAAATTCATTTTCCAGGATCAAGGGTATATAGAGGAGGAAAGAATGAATCTCTGCCCAACAACTTCTTCAGATCCGCTGGAGATATGTTGGAAATGAGTAGGTTGGAAAGGAACCATTTGGTCCATCTTGCACATGATGGCGAGAGAAGAGAAAGCCTGCCTCATTCAGTTTCCTTAGAGTGTACCCCTGCAGGTTACACCTCTACAAGTGTTTATCCAGTTACTTTCCACGCGCACTGAGGCGTTCTTCCTGTCCTACCTCTCTGGCTGGGAATGCCAAATTTCTGCCACCTTCTAGAAAAAGTTTTATCTCTGTAGCTCCGCTCTAAACCTTCTACTAATCATCTTTAATCCATGGTCCCTAATTATTGACCCTTCAATGGAATTGAGTCATTGCATTCAACCTGTTAAAGCTTAGCAAAGTCTTTAGTGACTCATTTTCTGGTCAGTGTTAATCATCAGGATGTCGATGGTGTGTGTCTCAGATAGCTAGCACCCTTATAATCTTATGAACCTCAATAAGGTTATCCTTCAGTCCCAATGTTCCAATGAAACAAAGTCCAACCTATCTAATCACAAAATTTAGTCCACCATTCCAAACAAGCTCTTGGTGAATCTCTTCTGTTTTATCTCTATTGTTACCACATCCATCTGCCAGGGTGGCACCAGAACTATATATGGTATTCCAAATGTGGTCTAACTAATGTTTAATAGAGCTGCAGCATGATATCCCAGAATGTTAACATAGAGCATAGAAATTTACAGCACATTACAGACCCCTCGGCCCACAATGTTGTGCCAACCATGTAACCTACTCTAGAAACTGCATAGAATTTCCCTAGCGCATAGCCCTCGATTTTTCTAAGCTCTATTTACCTATCTAACGGGCTTTTAAAAGACTCTATTGTATCCACTTTCACCACCAATCCGGCAGTGCATTCCACGCACCCATCACTCTCTGCGTGAAAAGCCTACCCTTGACATCCCCTCAGTACCTATTTCCAAGCACATTAAAACTATGTCCCCCGTGTTAGCCATTTCAGCCCTGGGGAGAAAGCCTCTGGCTATCCACACAATTAATGCCTCTCATAATCTTACACACCTCTATCAGGTCACACCTCATCCTCCATCGCTCCAAGGAGAAAAGGCCAAATACACTCAACCTGTTCTCATAAGGTACACCCTCCAATCCAGGCAACATCCTTGTAAGTTTCCTCTGCACTCTCTCTATAGTATACACATCCTTCCTATAGAGAGGTGACCAGAACTGAACACAGTACTCCAAGTGGGGTCTGACCAAGGCCTTACAGTATATAGCTGTAACTTTACCTCACGGCTCTTGAACTTAGTCCCACTGTTGATGAATGCCAACACATCATCCGCCTTCTTGACAACACCGCCAATTTGCACAGCAGCTTTGAGTGTCCTATGGACATGGACCCCAAAATCTATCAGATCCTCCACACTGCCAGGAGTATTACCATTTATATTATATTCTGTCTTCACTTTGGACCTACCAAAATAAACCACTTCACACTTATCTGGGTTGAAGTCTATTTGCCACTTCTAAGCCCAGTTCTGCATCCCATTGTAACCTCTCCAGACTATCCACAACACCCCCAACCTTTGTGTCATCAGCAAACTTACTAACCCACCGTTCTACATCTTCATCCAGGTCATTTATAAAAATCACAAGGAGGGGTCCTAGAACACATCTTTGCAGAACACCACTGGTCACTGACCCCCATGCAGAATACAAACCATCTATAACTATCCTTTGCCCTCTGTGGGCAAGCCAATTCTGGATCCACAAAGCAAGGTCTCCTTGGATCCCATGCCTCCTTACTTTCTGAAGGAACCTTGTATGGGGAACCTTATCATATGCCTTACTGAAATCCATATACGCTACATCCACTGTTCTACCTTCATCAATGTGTTTTGTTACATCCACAAAGAACGCAATCAGGCTCGTAAAGCATGACCTGCCCTTGACAAAGCTATGCTGACTATCCCCAATCAGATTACATCTCTCCATATGCTCATAAATCCTGCCTCTCAGGATCTTCTCCAACACCACTGAAGTCAGACTCACTGGTCTATAATTTCCTGGGTTATCTCTCCTCCCTTTCTTGAACAAGGGAACAACATTTGCAACCCTCCAATTCTCCAGTACTTCTCCCGTCCCTATTGATGATGCAAAGATCATCGCAAGAGGCTCAGCAATCTCCTCTCTCACTTCCCACAGTAGCCTGGGGTATATCTCATCTGGTCCCAGTGACGTATCCAACTTAATGCTTTTCAAAAGCTCCAACACATCCTCTTTCTTAATGTTCACATGCTCAAGTGTTTCAGTCCACTCTAAGTCATCTCCACAATTGTCAAGGTCTTTTACCCTGGTGAATTCTGAAGCAAAGTATTCATTAAGTACCTCAGCTACCTCCTCCGACTCCAAGCACACGTGTGCACTATCGCACCTGATTGATCCTATTCTCGCATGGCTCATCCTCTTTCTCTTCACATACTTGTAGAACGCCTTGGGGTTTTCCTTAATCCTGCTCACCAAGGTCTTCTCATGGACCCTTCTGGCTCTCCTAATTCCATTCTTAAGCTCCTTCCTAGCAACCTTGTAATTTTCTAGACCTCTAATAGTACCTAGTTTCTTGAACGCTTTGTAAGCTTTTCTTTTCTTCTTAACTAGATTTTCTACATACTTTCACCATGGCTATTTAACCCTACCATCTTTTCCCTGCCTCAATGGAACATACCTATGCGGAACTCCATGCAAATGTTCCCTGAACATTTGCCACATATCTGTCATGCATTTCCCTGAGAACATCTGCTCCCAAGTTCCTGCCTAATAGCATCATATTTCCCCCTACCCCAATTAAATGTTTTCCCAAGTTGTCTGCTTTGACCCCTCTCCAGAGCTATGGTGAAGGAGACAGAGCTCTGGTCACTACCTCCAAAATGCTCTCCCACCAAGAGATCTGACACCTGACCCGGTTCTTTTCACAATACCAGATCAAGTACTGCCTTCCTCTCATTGGCTTATCTACATATTGCATCAGCAAACCTTCCTGAACACACCTAATAAACTCTACCCCATCTAAACCCTTTGCGCTAAGAAGATACCAATCAATATTAGGAAAGTTAAAATCTCCCATCACAACAACCCTATTATTATTGCATCATTCCAGAAACTGCCTCCCTATCTGCTCAATATCCCTGTTACTATTGGGAGAGCTTCCTCACAAACTCCCTACAAGCTGTCTTTACTTGTTCTCGAACCTCCCCATCCTCTGCCTCTTCACTTTGGTTCTCACAGATGTTTGTTGTGCAAACAACAGTGGTTGTCCATATTCTTGAGCTCATAATGGACGAACATTCACTGAGTTTCCCCACTGGAGCAACAAGTCCACAGCAGATGCCCTCTCTTTGGCTCTTTACTCAACCCTGGAACATCTGGACACAAGTACAAAATTACGGATGGTGGTGGAATTAGACCCAGGTTACTTGCATCAAAATAGTGCAGTGCTAGTCGAGGAACAAAAAAAATCCCTACAGCAGTTCTGTTGGTGAAAGTGTCTTGTTAATGAGAAAGGTCAGACGAGAATGACCAGACTGGTTCAAACTGGCAAGGAAGGCAACAGTAACCACGCATTACAAGAGTAGTGTGGAAAAGAACATCTCTGAATGCACAACACATCAAACCTTGAAGTGAATGGGCTACAACAGCAGACGACCACGAACATACATTTAGTGGACACATTATTGAACACAGAAGGTACCTTATGAAGTGGCCACTGAGTGTAAGTCTGAATCTGCTCTTTGTGTTTTCCATCCTGTAATGGATGATCTATCCAATCTGGAAATATAATTTTATGTAGCAACCTTCTCTCGTAGCACCTTATCACATGCTCTTTTAAAAATTGGCAATATTTCCATTGGTTCCCATTATCTACCCTGCTAAATACAGCCTCAATGAACTCCATTCGATTTGTCAGACATCAGTTCCCTTCATGCTGCTTTGAGTGGGCTTATTCAAATGCTAATTTTGCACATGCCCTAGCATAACATTCTGAACAACAGCTGCCATTGTCTTTCCCCATAACTGGTCTCTGGCTCCTTTTACCTCTCTCCTTCAATATTCAAGATTCAAGATTGTTAAATGTCATTTCCAGTACACAAGTGAAAAGGAGAACATTGGATCCGATGCAGCACAAAAAAAAATAAATAAATAAGCAATAAGTATCAAGAACATGAGATGAAGAGACTTTGAAAGGGGAGCCCATAGACTGTGGGAATCTTTCAAAGATGGTGCAAGTGAAGTTATCCCCTTTGGTTCAAGGGGCTGATGATTGAGGGATAATAACTGTTCCTGAACCTCGTGGTGTGAGTCCTAAAGCTCCTGTACCTCGTTCCTGATGGCAGCAGTGAGAAGACAGGGAGGGCTATATTGTGGGTGTCCTTGAAGATGGATGGTGCTTTCTTATGACAACTATTCTTGTTAATGAGCTCAAAAGTCAGGAGCGCTCTGCCCGTGATGGGTTGATCTGTATTTACTACTTTCTGTACACATTTCTGTTCCTGAGCATCGATGTTTCCATACCAGGGCGGGATGCAACCTAGTATCAGAGCGCCAGAAACAGAAACGTCGACAGCAAGTCCATTTGGAGGAGATTGCAGTGTTTAATCCAAAGCTAGAACATTGCAGTGCTGGAAACCTTAAATAAAACCGGCAAATTCTGGAAATTCTCAACAGGTCAGGCAGCATCTGTGGAGCAACAAAAGGAGTTAATGTTCCATGAAGGGTCATTGATCTGAAGCATTAATTTTGTTTCTCTTTCCACATGTTCTAGGTTTTATTGCATTAAGCTGCATAAAAAGAATTGTTTTGAGTCTTGTAAAAATGCGACGGCAATTTAATATATTCAACTGAAAACAAAATGGCATTTTGTTCCACATTGCTCCTGGTTGATGGATGTGACATTTAACAAAAAGGTTTCGTGAGAGTTTATTTCATTTGTTTTTCGATTGCAAGTTCCTTTGGAAAGAATTGCAGTGTTGATGTTGTTTAAGACTTTGTCATAAGCCAAGGACCAGCACTCAGCAAAAATTCCAAACGGTTGCTGCCATCTCATTATTTTATCAGACCTCGGGGTGGTTTAACGCTGAGAGTTTCATGCTAAATCTTGGTACAGATCAATACATATAGATCACTGCAGTGGCAGTGTGTTCTTCTTTTCAATTTTATTTATCTATTTTAAACAATTTCTAGGGGAAAGATTTTAACCTGATGGTGTCAGACGCACTGATATTTAAAAAAGAAAACTTGCATTTCTATAGGCAAACACGAGGAAATCTGCAGGTGCTGGAATTTCAAGCAACACACATAAAAGTTGCTGGTGAACGCAGCAGGCCAGGCAGCATCTCTAGGAAGAGACCCTGACGAAGGGTCTCGGCCCGAAACGTCAACTGTACCTCTTCCTAGAGATGCTGCCTGGTCTGCTGCGTTCACCAGCAACTTTTATGTGTGTTGCTTGCATTTCTATTATGTCTTCCACAAATTTTAGGATGACCGAAAGCATGTTATAGAAAAGGAGGCCATTCTCAGGATGGTGGAGCAGCACCTCATATTCCATCCGGGTAGCCACCAATCTGACGGCATAAACATCAGTTTCTCCAATTTATGGCAATTCCCTTCCTCCTCCATTCTCTATTTTTTACATCCCTCATTCTGGCTCACCTCTTACCTCTTCTCTTCTTGCCTATCACCTCTCTCTGGTGCTCCTCCTTTCCTTTCTCCCATGGTCCACTCTTGTCTCCTATCAGATTCCTCCTTCTTCAGCTCTTTGTCATTTCCATCTATCACCTCCCCTCACGCACCCACCTACCTTCCCCCTCAGCTGGCTTCACCTATCACTTGCCAGCTAGTATTCCATGTGCTGCCCCCCCCCCCCCCCCCACCACCACCTTCTCATTCTGGCCTCTTCCCCCTTCCTTTCTCATCCTGATGACTAATAACGGGTCTTTGCCCGAAACATTGACTCATTATTCTTTTCTATAGATGCTGCCTGACCTGCTGAGTTCCTCCAACACTTTGTGTGTGCTGCTCTGGATTTCCAGTATCTTCAGAATCCCTTGTATTTATTGAAAATGAGCTATCATTGAAATGCATTCCGTGCTGCAGTGTAGGAAAACAGGATCTCACGACAAACTAGCAGTCAGTTATCGTGCTTTTGATTGAAGGATAAAGTTTGGCCATGATATTCGGATAATCTCCATGGAAGTAGTATCATTATGTTCATACACTAAACCTGATACATTAGAAGACCATAAGACATTTGGAGCATTTGGCCCATCAAATTTGTTCCACTATTGGATTATGGTTGATCCATTTCCCCCTCATCCACATCTCCTGCCTTCTCCCCATAACTTTTCATGCCCTGACTTACTTCAAATTCCACAGATTCACCACATCTCTGTTCTAGATGGACGTCCCTCTATTCTGAGGTCGTGCCCTCTGGTCTTAGACTTCTCCACTATAGGAAACATCTTTTTCACATCCACTCTATCAAGGCCTTTCAACATTCAGTAGGTTTCAATGACATCCCTCATCATTCTTTTAAATTCCAGTGAGTACAGGCCCAAAGCCATCAAACACCCTCATATGATAAACCTTTCAATCCCGAAATCATTTTTGTGAACCTTATTTGAACCCTCTCCAATGTCAGCACATCCTTTCTTAGATAAGAGGCCCAAAACTGCTCACAATACTGCAAGTATCACCTCACCAGTGCCTTATAAAGTCTCAGCATTACATCCTTGAGTGAGGGAAAGCCTTTCCAAATAAATTGTATTGCAGTCATAAATAAGATAGATGACAGTGACCTTGTATTCAGGCTGTGGAACAACTGCACATGAACATTTGCCTGAATTTCTTCTCTGTTTTGGTCGAAGCAATAACCCAATTATAAACAAATGAATCATATCATTGATCCCATTGTCTGGTTTCCGAGTTAAGTCTCGATTTGAGCAACAAACTAAGCTTTTTGTATAATTAAACCAGAATGGAGCAAATGAATAAGAATTGGACCCAGCTAGAGCTGCTGTCAGGATTATTTCTACACGCAAAGATTGGGGAAGCCTGGAACTCCCTGTCCGAAACAGTCATTGAGATTTGAGAATTTGTTCCAAAACACAACTTATTTTTGTTAGGCATGAGTATTGAAATCAAAGTGGGCTCTTAAAGTGAGTGTTAAGATGCAAATGTATTTACCATTCTGCCATTTTTCCCTTTCTTCCTCCCCCTTTTCATCTGTCTCTTGATTTCCCTCTTTAACATAGGACATAAAACACTACAACACAGTAGAGGCCCTTTGGCCCATGATGTTGTACCAACATTTTAACCAACTCTAAGATCAATCTAACCTTTCCTTCCTCCATAGTCCTGCATTTTTCTGTCATCCATGTGCCTTTCCCTTAAACGTCCTGACATATCTGCCTCTACCACCACCAGAATGTTCCACACAACCATCACCTTTTATTTTTCTCCGATCGCCTTAAAATTCTGTCTCCTGGTAGCAGAGATTTCCAACCTGAGGAAGGGTCTCTGGCTATTCCCTCCAGCTATCTATCTAACCTTTATTTCTTTCTATCTATCCCTTAACTCTCTCTTCCTTTCTATTTATATCCTTTTCTTTCTGTCCATCTGCCTTCCTATCTTGATAGCTTTGTCTTTTTATGTCTGTCTGTCTCCTTCCTTTTCTGTCTCTCTCTATCACTGTATGGATCACTTGCCTCTGTTAAGCCTCAGTAGATCATAAAAGTGAACAGCATAGAAATGGGGTCTTACAATCCAAAGTTCAAAGTAAATTTATTATCAAAGTACTTTTACATCACCACATACAACCCTGAGATTCATTTTCTTGTGGGCATACTCAGCAAATCTGTAGAACAGTAACTATAACAGGATCAATAAAAGATCAACCAGAAGACAACGAACTGTGCAAATGCAGATATAAATAAATAGTAATTAATAACAAGAACATGAGATAACAAAATATAGAGTCCATTGGCCATGGGAACATCTCCATGGATGGGCTAGTGAGTGTAGTTATTCTCTTTTATTCAAGAGCCTGATGGTTGAGGGATAGTAACTCTTCTTGAACCTGGTGCTGCAAGTTCTGAGGCTCTTGTACCTTCTACCTGCTGACAACATTGGGCCCAAATCCCTCTGCATCTTTCCCATCCAAGTACCTGTCCAAATAACTTTCAAGCACTGAAATTGTATCTGCTCCTACTGTCTCCTCTGGAGACGGTAGAAGCAGATATAATTGCAGCATTTAAAATGCATTTGGTCCCTATTAAGCAATTCCACAGGATGCCACACTCACCATTCCAGTGAGATTTAGAACTGCTTCTTTCCCTTCACCATCAGATTTCTGAGCGCATGAATATTACCTCACTATTTTTGCACTATTTATTTATTTTATATATACACTCAGTCACCACTTTATTGGGTCCCTCCTGTACCTAATAAAGTGAGCACTGAGTGTATGTTCATGATCTTCTGTTTCTGTAGCCCGTCCACATCAAGGTTCGGCGCGTTGTGCATTGAGATGCTTTTCTGCACACTACCGTTGCAATGTATGGTTATTTGAGTTTCTGTCACCTTCCTGCCAGCCTGAACCAGTCTGGCTGGCCATTGACCTCTGGCCTCTCTCATTACGAGGCACTGAACTGCCCCGGATGGTTTTTTTTTTGTTTTGGTTTTCGCGCCGTTCTCTGTAAACTCTAGTTTACAGAAAATCCCAGGAGACATAGTTTCTGAGATACTCAAACCACCCTGTCCAGCACCAACTATCATTCCACGGTCAAAATCACTTCGATCACATTTCCTTCCCCATTATGATGTTTGGTCTTAATAACTGAACTTCTTGACCGTGCCTACATGCTTTTATGAATTGAGTTGCAGTAATATGATTTGCTGATTAGATATTTTCATTAACGAGCATCTGTACAGGTGGCCACTGAGTATATATTTCTTATTGTAATTTATAGTATATTTTACTATAGATTACAATTTACTGCAATTTACTGCTGTTACAAAACAACAAACATCACAACATACGATATCAGTGATAATAAACTTGATTCTGAGTACAAGTCAGGACTGTGGTGTTCATAGAATTTATTTATCTGAAGGTTACAACACCTCAAACCATAGACTGATTTTCAAGCAGGGGGAACAAAACTCAAATGCATTTTCCACTGTATTACGTCTGAGAAACATCTAAGGAGCATTTGATGACTCTGGACCTGAACTCACTGGAATTTAGAAGAATGCAGGGGGATCTCATTGAAACCTACTGAATATTGAAAGGCCGAGACAGAGTGGATGTGGAGAGGATTTTTCATATTGTGGAGGAGTCTAGAGTGAGAGGGCACGGCCTTGGAATAGAGGGACATTCATTTAGAACAGAGATGAGGAGGAATTTCTTGAGCCAGAGGGCAGTAAATCTTTGGGATTCACTACCACAGACAACCCTAGCTATATTTAAAGTGGAGGTTGATAGGTTTTTGATTAGTATGAGAGTCCAAGTTGTGGAGAGGAGTATGGGTTTGAGAGGGTTAATAAATCAGCCATGATGGAATGGCAGAGAAGACTCGACGGGCGGAATGTCTTAATTCTGCTCCAGCATAGGTCCTTATAAATTCCTAGCAATAAATTGCTGGACATCAAGTAAATTCAGAGGTAACATTTTAAAATAGCCCCGTGAAGGGATTTTTTTGTCATCACAATCCTGAAATTGCATTAGTAATTTGTAATAGTTACCACAGTAATTTATTAACTGCAGCCCAAGAACCTACTACACAATAGCAGTCACGGGGCTGACCCTTTTGTGTTAGTACATTAGTGATCCTGCTTCATAAATATTCAGAGATTAAGATTAGCTTCAATTCTGAGTATCAGGTCAACTAGAGTTTGCCATCAGCTAATCGAATGGCAGAATGGACTTGGGTGGCTGGGTGGATAGTGTCATGCATTTTTATAGCAGAAGAAAGAAAAAATAATGCTGAATGGAAACACCAATGCCCCGGAATGGAGAAGTCAACGGGAACTGGTGGATACGGCCTAGTCCATCACAGGCAGAGCCCTCCCCACCATTGAGCACACTCACACAGAGTACTGCCACAAGAAAGCAGCATCCCATCATTGAGGACCTCTACCTTCCAGGCCATGATCTCTTTTCACTACTACCGTCGGGAAGGAGGTTCAGGAGCCTTCGGTCTCATGTCACCAGGTTCAGAAACAGTTATTATCCTACAGCCATTCTGGGTCCTGACCGAGTGTGGACAATTGCACTCACCTGAACTCTGAACTGATTCCACAAATTACAGGCTAACCTTCAAGGACTCCATAACTCATGTTCTCAGTATTATTTTTTTTAATTTCCACAACTTGCCTTCTTTTGTACATTGTTTATTTGTCACTCCATGTTTGTGTATAGTTTTCATAAATTCTAGTGCATTTCTTTATTTTTAGATATATTCCTGCATGAAAATGGATCTTAAAGTACGTAATTCAATAATAAATTTACTTTGACTTTGAATTTAACCTTCAAAGGTTGTGCTAGATGCACCTGCAACCTAGAGAAATCACGGTTGCTGTACATATAGGTAATTACCCTCGTAGTGTAGTGGACTCATTTCTGCCATTGCATTCCATTTGAAAATTATTTAAGATTCTCTGACACAGGAGGCAAGGATTTTTGATCTGCTTTGCAAATATCTCAAGCTCCTAAGTGTAACATGAATAAACGTTAATGGACCAACACTGCGGTAGAATAGATTAGACATTTGTCAGTAGCGAGTAAATATGTATTACACTAGCTCGTTAATGTAATAGATTGACATGAAAAAGTTGTCTCTGGCTGAATGATTCTACAAGGCCATGTTTCATAAATGAGTGTGGTAAATACTATAACATTACTGAAAGCAATTCCAGGATTATCAATGACTTTTAAATCCCTGAAGGATTTTTTTTTGCTATTTTGCCTCTCAAGCTGTTTGTTGCAATTGTTTAACATTTCACTGCTGGGAATTTATACTGTGGGCAACGCTTTTGCAATTTGATCTCCCTGCTTTGAAAACAGCTTGCGGGATGAGCAGTTGTGGCCTTCAGAGAATTGAATTGTGTAAGCTGACAACCTTGTGCTGCGTTTGTTTCAGAAGAGGCACGTGGGAAATGTTTTCCCTGCCCTCCCGTGACGCTGTTTGAATAGAAGTCAGTTCTCCTATCCATCCTATTTTACAGTCATTAGACACAGATCATTGTTTTCCTACTTTATAAATGCAAGCCAAGTGTGCAGTGAAGCTCTGAAAATTTATTGACTCATATTCCTTGGAAGGAAAGTAGAAATCTTCCAGGTATATACAGAACATAGGTGGAACAGATAGGTAGGAGAATGTGGTTGAGAAGGATAATAAATCAGCCATGATGGAGCAGACTCCTTGAGCCAAATGGCCTAATTCCATTCCTATATCATATTATCTTATGATAACATAGAACCTCACAGTACAGGTCCTTTGCCCCATGATATTCTGTTGACCTTTTAACCTACTTTAAGATCAATCTAACCCTTCCTGCTACATGGCCTTCCATTTTCCTATCATTTATGTGTCTACTTAAGAGGCTCTTCAATGGCTCCTAACGTATCTGCCTCCATCACCACCCCTGGCAGGGTGTTCCATGCACCCACCACTCTCTGTGTAAAGAAAAACCTCTCTGACATTCCCTACTTTCCTCTTAAAATTCATCTTAAAATTATGCCCCCTCATATTTGCCATTTCCATCCTGGAGAAGGTCTCTGGTTATCCACTCAATCTGTGCCTCATCTTGAACACAAGAGATGTTGAAATTCTACTTGGAGTTTCACTGTTTCTTCACCTCCACTCGTTCAGATTCCTGGTGCTCTCCAGCTAGTAGCACAGTGGACCTTCTCTACTGCCTCACTGAAGCCAGGTGCAATTTGGAGGAACAGTGCCTCACATTCTCTCTTGACAGTCTCCAATCTGATTTATCTAACATCTGGTAATCATTCCCCACTGTTCCCTCCCACCCTTTATTTTCAAAGATTCAAAGTACATTTATCATCAAAATACATATACAGAATGCAAATCTAAGATTCGTCCTCCTGCAGGCACGCACAAAACAAAGAAACACCATGGAACCCGTTCAAAGAAAACATCAAACACCCATAGAACAAAAAAAGAACAAATTGAGCAAACAGCAAAAAGCGAGTGAACAACACACAGAATATCAGACATCAAACCAATACTATTCAGTTTAGTTCAGTTCAGCACTGCATTGCTAGCCAGTGCAGGCCACAAGGCTATCCTTCGCCGAAGTGCCCTGGACCGCGTCGATCATCCCAAACAAACCACTCTAAAACAGCAAAAAAAAGGAGAGTAACGAGAATCCAGGAACACATGTAACATGAACGTCATAGTCCCCCAAAATGAGTCCACAGCTTCTCCAATCCATGCTGGCAATGTGGATGCCAAGACTCCTGCACTTTCTTCCGACAGCAGCTAGTGGAGAGAGCAAAAGACTGGTCAAACACAGGCAGACAGCACTGAAAACCCACCCATCCTCCACTCTTGTACTTGTTAACTTCAACCTTGCTTGACGTCTCAATCGGAGAGAAGCAACGGAGTCGATCATAGGTTCACGTCCTATCTCCAGGCTATCAGGCCACACACTCCACTCCAATCCTCATCAGACTCCCTTGGAGGTAGCAAAGCAACTTATCCCTGTCACCAATGTTCCCTCTAATTTTTAGTAGTCAGTGTGCGCAAAAATCTTATGTTGTACAAATCTTTTTTCCTGTGACAAAAGTATGTGCACACTGAATGCACACATGGGACAGTTGATGTAGGTTTACAAAATATTTCACATAAAACTGCACAGAATAACAACAAAATAACATACATATTTAAGTCACACACACACAAAATGCTGGTGGAATGCAGCAGGCCAGGCAGCATCTATAGGAAGGGGTACAGTCGACGTTTCGGGCCGAGACCCTTCGTCAGGACTAACTGAAAGAAGAGATAGTAAGAGATTTGAAAGTGGGACGGGGAGGGGGAGATCCAAAATGATAGGAGAAGATAGGAGGGGGAGGGATGGAGCTAAGAGCTGGAAAGTTGATAAGCAAAAGGGATACGAGGCTGGAGAAGGGAGACGATCATGGGACGGGAGGTCTAGGGAGAAAGAAAGGTGGGGGGAAGCCCAGAGGATGGGTAAGGAGTTATAGTGAGAGGAACAGAGGGGAAAAAAAGAGAAAAAATAGGGGAAAGAAAAAAAATCATAATAAATAAATAAATAAATAAATAAATAAGGGGTGGGGTACGAAAGGGAGGAGGGGCATTAACGGAAGTTAGGGAAGTCAATGTTCATGCCATCAGGTTGGAGAGATTTAATTTTTATCATATTTAAGTCACTCAGTTATTTTTTCTCTCTCCTGTCTTTGGCATTTACCTATTCTTTGTAAACTCTATCTCAACAACAGCCATCCCATTGATAGCTTTTGATTCTTATTAACATATCCAATGACATTCACCTAAATGGTTTCTCAGCTTGTTTTTGAGTTGATTCATTAGGCTAAAACCTCGTTCACAGTCCGCACTAGACGCAAGAAAGGTTCCCCCATTGTCCATCAACTGTGCAAGGTTGCAAACTGTTCATTTTGAAGTACAAATGCCACCATTTGAGAAAAGTTTGAAATCGGTTTGGATTTAATTTTTTTCTTACAAGGAAAATTTGAAATCATTAAACTGTCTAACTATTACAATAGTTTCATCTAGAAAATCATGATATTTTAGACATAAGGCATTAACTTGTTCATCGCCAAATGTGAAGTCACAATCTGCAATTGCGGAGAAATCAAAAGCTGACCATTCCTGTACCTCAACTTTGATCTCCTCTGGGTTTGATTGTTTTTGCTCTCGCTCACCTGGCACTCAACCGTAACACGCATAGCACTCCTGTAACGGGTAATGATAGGTTCTGTTGCCTGAGCTTTTGTACACCGTCCAATGCAATTTACTTGCCAAATGACGCTTCAAAAAGTCAAGTTTCCAAATATTATCCCACTTCTTTCCACCAGCAAATTCTGCAGCAACTTTCGCATTACAACAATACAAACAGGTAACTCCAGTTTCCAAATCATACATAAATATTTCTCATAGCTGAACGTTCATGACCTCAGGAGCTTTCGGTGTAACAGTTTCTACTATTTTGTTAAGCCATTCAACTTTAAACAAATTTGCAGTTCTTTTGTGCTTCATACCCTTCGCTTCTTCTGAATTCGACATAATGAATCAGTATTTTTTCCAATAAAAATTTAGTAAGCTATCTACAGGATTTGAAACAGATCTTTGTAAATTTTACAATATGAACACTGTCTGCCAAACACGGCTGCCGCCGTGATGCAGCTGTACAAACCGGAGCAGGATAGGTGAGGTGACGTAAATTAGTGACGTGCATTGTGGTATTTGAAAAGCTGACCAACTATTTAACAGAAACAGTTAGCTAAAAGATTATTTTCAATTAGTATAATTATTAACTACTACATTATTTTAGGTAACTAACATTTTGTGCGCACATTAATTTCCTTTGTGCGCTGGTTGAAAAACGTGTGTGTGCGTGCACACGCGCACAGCTTAGAAGGAACTATGCCTGTCACCCCTTTCCACTCCCCCTTCCTTATGACCTGCTGATCACCTACACCTTTCCTGATTTTCCCTTTATTCCATGGTCTATTATCCTCTCCAGTCAGATTTCTTGTTCTTCAGCCCTCTGCTTCTTTGCCCTCCTAGCTGCTCATAGCATTCCCTTCACCTGCCCCCCACCCCAGCCTTGCTACCGCCCTCTCACTTGGATTTCACATATCACCGCCCAGCTCATGCTGTTCCCCCTCACCCTGCTCTTTTATCCTGGTCTCTGTCCTTCTCCTTTCCAGTCCTGATGAAATGCTTTGGCCCGAAACATCCTCTGTCCATTTCCCTCCATAGATACTCCCTGATTTCCTGAATTTCTCCAGCATTTTCCAGTCCACCATTTCAACTGAAGAGGTTTATACAGACAACTCACTTCCACCTTCTCAGGGGCAGTGCAGGGCAGGGGATAAAGTGTTGTTTTTGTCAGCAATACCCACACTGAGTGAAAGAATTAAAAGTCTATTCCTGAGGAGGTGCATTGACTGACATGCACAACCTGACAGAAACTTTCAAGATCAGGATACACTGGGCAGATGGCTTCCTTTACATTCCCAACCCAAGATTCCCAAACCAGACACTGAGTTCTGCCGAAAGACTCCATGCCAGAGAAAGTGCATTGCATCCAAAGGACAATCTGACAGAAACAACTTCTTTCAAGACCAGGCTCATTGGGCAGATGTCTTCACTCACATTCCTGGCCCAAGATTCCCAAAATGGGCACTCTGTCCCTCGCTGTGCCAAGGGAAGAAGTTACCAGACAGACGGAGGAAAAGTTTTAAGGATGTGCTCAAAGCCTCCTTGAAGAATATCCTATATCCTCAGAACATGATCACTCAAAGTAAAGGAACATTTATGATGGTATTGTCCATGCATTAAGAACAAACAGCGAAGATAAATGTTAGCTTTATTTGACACAAGTACAGCAAAACATCAAAAAAAACAGTGAAATGCCTAGTTTTGCATCGAAGACTAATACAGTCAGAGGTCTGTGTTGAGGGCAGCCTGGAGATGTTGCCACAACATCACAAACCCACAACTCATTAACCCTAACCTTATGTCTTTGGATTGTTGGAGGAAACCGGAGCACCTGGAGGAAACTCATGGGGAGAAAGTCAAACTCGTGGTGGTGGGAATCGAACCTCAATCAGTGATCGCTGGTACGGTAAAGCAATCCTGTTAACCACTATGTTACACAACGTGGTGTTGTGGAATTGCCAGAAACACTGAATTGCTTACCACATCAGTCACCTGTGGAAGACTGTAATCCCCACATTGGCACCTCAGAACCCACAAAAACAGAATGGAGGTCACTGGGTTCTTGATTCGTGAGGGCATCAAAGGTTTTGGGGAGGCAGCAGGAAATGAGATTGAGAGGGAAAATAAATCGCCCACGATCAAATAGCAGGACATACTCAATTGGCTGAATGGCCTAATTCTGATTCTATGTCTTATGGTCTATAGTTCAGGCTCTTCCAAAATGGTCATTTAAGGTAAGACATCGCAAATGCTGACGGATTACCATGAGAAGTGATTCTACATATGCCCTGAGTTTGGCAGCACTCCTTTCAAAGAGTAGTGTTCATCCTAGTGTAGAGGCTCCTTGTGTCTAGAAGTGAGAGTTAAGTCAGCAGTCCAGTAAGAGTTTATTGTGATCTTTTTGCTGCCGGATTCGGTAGTGCGTGAGCCCCGAGTCATTGTGAGCTATCAGTGGGAGCTTGCAAGTGTAACACTCTGATAGGCTTTTCTACACCCACTGCAGACCCTGAATGTAGACCCATCCTTTGCCTCATGGGGAAGAGAAGCCAAGGATGAGAGGATATGAAAGAGAGTTGATCATACATTATGGAGTTTGGATGGAATCAAGGCATCAAAGTTTAAAGTAAAAATTATTATCAGAATATATACATGTCACCACGTATATAACCCTGAGATTCTTTTTCTGCAGGCACACTGAGCAAATCTATAGAACAGTAACTGTAAACAGGATCTGTAAACTGTAAACAAACTGTGCAAATGCAGATGATAATAAATAGCAATAAATAACGAGCATGAACAACAAGATAAAAGTCCTTAAATGAGTGTTGTTATTCCCTTTTGTTCAGGGGTCTGATGGTTGAGAGGCACTAACTGTTCTTGAAGCTGGTGGTGTGAGTCCTGAGGCACTTGTAACTTCTACCTGATGGGAGCCGAGAGAAAAGAGCATGGCCTGGGTGGTGAGGGTCTTTTATGTGGAGTCACAATTAGCCGGCGAGGTGGAAATGGCAATAAGGTTCTGGGACTGTTAAAGTCAGTGGGGATGAAGCCTTTTCTTTTGTTGTATTTCAAAAATAGGCTTTATTCATGATTTTAAAAAACATACAAAGCAGAAACACTTTTGTGTTCATGGTTGTTATATTCAGCTGTCATCATCATTAGGTGTCATGTTGTATAATGTGGGCGAGCATGGTCTTGACCACGAATGTTCTTGGCAAATTTTTCTACAGAAGTAGTGTGCCATCGCCGCCTTCTGGGCAGTGTCTTTACAAAATGAGTGACCCCATCCATGATAAATACTCTTCAGAGATTGTCTGCCTGGCGCCAGTGTTAGCATAACCAGGAATTGTGATATGCATCAGCTGCTCCCTTGGTTTCACCTGACCCTGATCGAGGGGGCTAGCAGGTGCCGCACCTTGCCCAAGGATGACCTGCAGGCTAGCGGAGGAAAGGAGCGCCTTGTACCTCCTTCGTATCTCCACTCCGCCACCCAGCATTCAGTAGTATAAACTTAAAAAAGAACAAATGTAGCACCATGCTCTTCACATAACCCCCTGGGGTATTATCCCTTTCTTTATTCAGTGACTTCCCCGCCTGATTCGTAGTGTCAAGGTAATGGAAAGAGTGCATTTAGACTGTGGTCCTTCACCGTGGAGGCTCAGCATTGGCTGCACTGACCTTCGGTGCATTGCTCAGCACGTGTTCCTGCAACCCGGAGTCAGCTGTTTTGCAGGATTCCCTTACAGATCTTCCGCAGTGCTGGAAAACCAACAACCTTTCGCAGACCAAAGACATCTTTCATCAAGTTGATGACCTTCCAGCAGCACTTGATGTCTGCCTTGATGTGTGCCCCTGGCAGTAGCCCTTAGATCAGAGAGAGACATCCCTGCTGGAGATGACAGGGACACAGATATTTGAATCCATATCCACACCTACCTTGCAAATCAACAGTGGGTGACTTTCTCATCACCACTGCAACTGCAGACATCCCACCTCTCCCGGAACTTCCGGGAGTCTCCTGCAAATTAATAGTGGCTCCCTGATGCCGACAAATTATACACAATGTCCCGGAAATTGATTTTTTTGAGAGCAATTCTGAGAGAGCAAGCGCAAGAGCAAGAAAGCAAGCGCGAGAGAGAGAGAGTGCAAGTGAGAGCGACCACGAGAGAGAGAGAGCGCGCAAGAGAGAGTGAGAAAGCAAGCGCGAGAGAGTGAGAGAGAGCAAGAAAGCGAGCACGAGTGAGAGAGCGCGTGCGCGATAGAGAAAGAGCAAGAGTGAGAGTGTTCCAAAAAAATATATAAAGTGTACGTCAGCCAGACTACACTAAGGTGTAACCCTGCCTAATAGGGGTCAAAAATAATGACAGTGTTGCTCGCTGCACTGTTTGCAACAGTGACTTTTCTATTGCCCATGGTGGGTTAAGAGTGTAAAAGACATGTTGAGGTGAATTTAACAGGTGTCATTTGTTCATTAGCATAGCTAACGTTATTTAAACTAGCTGGCTGGCTGCTCAGGAGCTACTCTATTGCAGACATCCCACCTCTCCCAGGAGTCTCCCGCAAATTGATGGTGCTACTTCCCTGAAATGAGTTTTTGCAGGGTGGGATGTCTGAAACTGTCCCGAGGGCAGAATGCATTGGGAATGATGTCATATGTACTGGAAAGATCTGACTCAATACATGGCCTGACTAGACAGTCCACAGGACAACAATGACAGCAGTCACCACAGTTCAATTCCCACCACAGCCTGTGAGGAGTTTGTATGCTCTCCCCGTGACTGTGTGGGTTTCTTCTGGGTGCACCATTTTCCCCCCGCATTCCAAAGGCATATGGTTAGGGTTAGTGAGTGCGCACATTCTATGTTGGCACTGGAAGCATGGCAGCATCTGTGGACTGCCCAATACAATCATCACTGATTTGATTTCACTGTGCATTTCAATGTACATGTGACAAATAAGGCTAATTTTTAATCTTCATCTAAGGCGGACTGAAGAGGTTTGGAGACGGCCTTTTTGAATGATAAGAACTGGGGTTGTATTGCCTTTGAGTGTCAAGTCTAAGTATTTAGATTCTTTCTTCTTGAAAGTAGTCATTGCTCAGAACTTGGGGACATTAGTTGTCTACCTCTGCCTGAATGTTTTCAAGGTCCCTCTGCACGTAGGCCTGGACTACCTCAGTTACTGAGTTGTCAGTGCAATTGAACAACATGCATTCATCTGTGAATATCCCCACTTCTTTCCTGATGATGGGAGGATAATTATTGATGATGCAGCTGAAGATGATTGGCCTTACCATTTCAAAAGGTTCTGAACTATGGAGTATAAGACTATAAGGCTATAAAATATTAGAGCAGGATTACGCCATATGGCTCATCTGCTCTGCCATTCCATCATAGCTGATTTATTTTCCATCTCCATCCTTCTCCCCGTAACCTTTGACACCCTTATTCATCAAGAACCTATCAACCTCTGCTTCAACTATACCCAATGACGTGGCTCCATGATCTGTGGCAATGAATTTGATAGATTCACCACTCCCTGGCTAAAGAAATTCTTCCTCATCTCTGTTCTAAGGGATGTCCATGTATTCTGAGGCTGTGTCCCCTGGTTCTAGGCTCTCCCACTATTGGAAACATCCTCCCCAAGCCCACTGTACCTAGGCCTGTATAGATGTCCATGTTCAATCGTAGGCATCTTGAATGTTTTACCGTTTATCAATTACTTTCTAAAATTTCTGTTCCAATAGCTATGTGGCTGCATGTTGTACAGAGTAAGCTCCTACAACAAGCAGATAATCAGTCTCAGTAATGATGGGTGAGAGATGTGTAATGTAGGACATTAGGGATAACTTGTGGGTTCTAATAATGTGCTGGGACCTTTTAAGTCCATATAGAGGGTCGGGATGTTTTACTTTAACATTTCACAGAAATGATTGAACTCTGTCATGAGAATCTTCTCAGGAGTATCAGCCTAGATTTCCACATTCAAGTCACTGGCCACCAATTTTTATTTATTTATTTATTCATCAATACCACGTAGAGTTGGCCCTTCCAGCCCTTCAAGAAAAGCCAACCCAGCAATCCCACAACCTGATTAACCCTAACCTAATCATGTGATAATTTACAATGACCAATCAACCTACCCAGTACATCTTGGACTGTGTGAGGAAACCGGAGAAAACCCACGCATTCCACGGGGAGGGCATACAGAGACTCCTTGCAGAAAGGTGCCAGAATTGACCTCCAAACTCCAGATCACCCCGAGTTGTAATGAAGTTGAGCTAACCATTATGTTACCATAGTGCCCAATTTGGTCACAGCTGACTTTGAAATGCTGATGTTGCCAGTTGATGTAGTTTACTTGGATTTTCAGAAGGCCTTTGACAATGTGTTGTGCATGAAGCTGCTAAATGAGATAAGAACCCATGATATTACAGGAAAGGTACCAGATGGATAGGAGATTGGCTCTTTAACAGAAGGCAAACAGTACCTTCCAGTCAAGATAGCACCAGTGAACAACGATTCTTCGGGTGACATCTTCCAGATAGCTGATCTCTTCAGTTATTTCACTTTCTCTACATTTTCTGCTTGTTCTGTTTGTCTTGGTTGTGATTTGGAAACTGTTGGATCCTGTGACATGCAGTTTGGAGTTCTAGCGAAGGATCTAGTGCTCTGCCGTCCCTGAAGAGGACCAACAGCACCTGCTGCTTTGTGGAGAAGACCAAGAGCATGTGTTGCTTCATGGAGAAGACCAGAGATGGGGCACGGGGTCATGAACAACTCCATTTCAAAGCATCGAGGAAGATTGAAGCATTGAGGCAAAGGAGTAAGGTGTCAGGGGTCGCTCTCCATGGAGACCACGGGGTTAATGGCAGTCAGTAGCCAGGTCAGCGGCATTCAGACCTGGATGGCGATCACTCTTCATGAAAGGACTGAGCTCGTGCAGCTACTGTCCTCATTGCTGACTTAAGGATGCTTTTGAAATTCTGAGATACATGTGATTACTGGACTATAGTTTATATTGGTCTCCTTTAGTTTTGGTATTTTCTTCCTCGTTGCTGATTGGTGGGTGAGTAGTATGTTACTTGTTGTGTGGGGAGGAGTTGGAGATTTGGGGTCTGATGTTCCTGTTGGTGGTTTTCTATGTGGGTGATCTGTTAGTCTTTTGTGTGTGAGAGAAGGGGTTGGGGGTTTGAAGCTAGAGAGAAGTTTGGGGTTTGTGACCTTGTTTCTTTTTTTTCTTTTTCATGCGGGGTGGGGAGGGTTGATATATTTTATTTCAACAACTTGCATGTTTTCACTGTATTTCATGGCTATCTGGAGAAGACGAATATCAGTGTTGATTGGTACATGCATACTTTGACAATAAAACAAATCTTTGAATCTATGAGTGAGCATAGAGGAACCCTTCACTAGTCAGCTGATGTAACTAGTGAATTTCCACAGCAGTCAATGTTGGGTCTGCTACTTTTCACATTATATGTCAGTAGGATGATTGAATTCATCGCTTTGAGGCCAAGTTTACAGATGATACAAAGATACGTCAGGGGCAAGTAGTGCTGAGGAAGCAGGGAGTCTGCAGAAGGAATTGAAGAGATTGGGTGAATTGGCAAAAAAAGTGGCAAATGTAGGGAAGTGTATGGTCATGTGTTTTGGTAATGGAATAAAGGTGTAGACGGCTGTCTAAACAAGGAGCAATTTCAGAAATCAGAGGTGCAAAGGGACCTGGAAGTCCTCATGAAGGATTCCTGCTGACGGAGTCAGTAATAAGGAAGATACAGTAATTGCAATGTTAGCATTCATTTTGAGAGGAGTTCAATATAAAAACAAGGATGTAATGCTAAGACTTTATATGATGTTGTTTAGACAACATTCAGAGTATTGTGGGCATTTTTGGGACCCATATCCAAGAAGTGACATGCTGGCATTGGAGAGGGTTTAGATGACAATGATGCCAGGAATGAAAGGGTTAATGTATGAGAAGCATTTGATGGCTTTGGGCCTGTAATTGCTGGGGTTTAGAAGAATGGGAAGGGAGGATCTCATTGAAACCTATTGAATATTAATAAGCCTGGAGAGAGTGAACGTGAAGAGGATGTTTCGAATAGTGGGAGAGTCTAGGGCCAGAGGGCCTCAAAATAGAAGGACATCCCTTTGGAACGAAGATGAGGTGGAATTTCTTTAGCCAGAGGGTGTTGAATCTGTGGAATTCATTGGCATGGACAGCTGTGAGAACAAGTCATTCAGTATATTTAAAGTGAAGGGTGATGGATTCTTGATTAGTAAGAATGTCAAAGGGGAAGTCCAGAACGAGGGGTCACAGTTTGAGGATAGAGGGGAAGCCTTTTAGGACCGAGATTAGGAAAAACTTCTTCACACAGAGAGTGGTGAATCTGTGGAATTCTCTGCCACAGGAAACAGTTGAGGCCAGTTCATTGGCTATATTTAAGAGGGAGTTAGATATGGCCCTTGTGGCTACAGGGTCAGGGGGTATGGAGGGAAGGCTGGGGCGGTGTTCTGAGTTGGATGATCAGCCATGATCATAATAAATGGCGGTGCAGGCTCGAAGGGCCGAATGGCCTACTCCTGCACCTATTTTCTATGTTTCTATGTTCAGGGAAAAGGAAGAAGAATAGAATTGAGAGGGAAAATAAATCAGTTATGATTGAATGATGGAGCAGACTAAATACGCTGAAAGGTCTACTTTTGATCCTATGTCTTACAGTGCTATGGCAGGAATGGAGTTAAAGATGCTTTTGACCATTGGTGAACTTCTACAGGATGACAATAGTGGAAGAATTGTCAACATGTCAGGTCAAAACCAAGTGGTTTTGAAACCCTGCTCGACTCGCTGAGCACCTCCAGCAGATTGTTTGTTGCTTGAGGTTCCAGCATCTGCATTCTTCTGAAGTCTCACATTGCTTTACTTACTTGCCAGTGCAGACTTTCATGTCCAGTTCACATGACAGATTAGCAGAGGAATTAATGAGTATTAACTATTTCTTAATGCTACCCTTGTCAGTTGTGAATATATCAGAGGGGAAATAAAGCCTGAAGTCAGGCAATTGCTCTGCCCCAAGGCTGCAAGAAATTGCAGAGTTCTGGGTACAGCTCAATCCATCACAAAAGCCTGCCTCCCCTCCACGGACTCTGCCTACACTTTTTACTGACTTGGAAAACCAGCCAGCATAATCATAGACCAGAGGTCCCCGACTTTTATTGCACCGTGGACCGGTTCAATATTGACAATACTGTTGCAGACCGGCCGACCGGGGGGTGGAGGGGTGTTCAAGTAGGGTTAAACTCACCTCAACATGTCTTTTACAGTTAGGGTTGCCAATTTTCTCACTCCCAAATAAGGGACAAAAGTAGCAGTAAATTCCAGACACTTTACCCCTGGAAAGACCACCATAACCATGAAGCCTTGCGCGGGCACCTGTGTGTGCATGTGTGTACGTGCCGAATTTTTCCCCACTAATCGGTTTTGCCTTCATCTTCCCGACTATACTGTACATACATTATTTCTACTTTATATAGGCTGTGTATTTATCATATCATTCCTACCCTTACTATATGTTAGTGTTATTTATTTTTGGTTATATGTGTTATTTGGTATGATTTGTTAGGTTATTTTTTGGGTCTGGGAACGCTCAAAAATTTTCCCATATAAATTAATGGTAATTAGTTCTTTGCTTCACACCATTTCGGCACAAAAAGTTTCATAGGAACGCTGTACCTTAGCGGGGGAAATACGGGACAAACCAATTTAGCCCAATATACGGGAT
Source organism: Mobula birostris (assembly GCF_030028105.1). Taxonomy (NCBI): domain Eukaryota; kingdom Metazoa; phylum Chordata; class Chondrichthyes; order Myliobatiformes; family Myliobatidae; genus Mobula; species Mobula birostris. The sequence goes on along the minus strand of NC_092380.1, from coordinate 103,479,166 downwards.
GTCCTGGCAAATACGGGACAGTTGGCAACCCGATGTTCAAGTTCAACAGTGCATGACAGGGAATGCAGAAAGGTGCAGCTGACTCATATCGTTTCCTCATGGCCCGGTAGCACATGCTTTGCAGCCCAGTACCGGTCCGCGGCCCGCTGGTTGGTGACCACTGTCATAGACCATTCCCACCTTGGACAGTGTGGGCAGCACTGTAGCATAGGGGTTAGCACAACGCTTTACAGTACAGGCAACCAGGTTCAATTCCTGCCACTGCCTATAACGTTGTCCCTGTGAAGGAATCTGTACGTTCTCTCCGTGACTGTGTCGCTTTCTTCCACATGCTCCGGTTTGCTCCCACAGTCCAAAGGCAGACCAGTTGGTAGGTTAATGGGTCACTTAATTGTCCAGTGAAAAGGCTGGGATTAAATCAGGAGAAACGAAACATTGAAAACACTGACCACCAGGCTCAAGGACAGCTGCTATCCCACCGTTATCAGACCATTGAATGGAGCTCTTGTACTTTAAGGATGAACTCTTAACTTCACCATTTACTTCATTATAGCCATTGCACATCATCGTCTACCTGCATTGCACTTTCTATTTGACTGTAACACCATACTCTGCATTCTGTTACTGCTTTTCTCTTGTACCAGCACAAAGCACTTCTGTTTTCAAATGGCATGCAGAACTGATGTTTTTCACTGTATCGCTGTATGTCAGTAATAAACCAATACCAGCAAATGAATTCCTCTATCCTTGCCTTTCTTCACTTCAGGGAATGAATTCTCTGGTTCAGAATGATGTTACAGTTTAATTCCTGGATGGAGTTTCATCACTTCTACATCCTGCTCTGCTAATTTTTCCATTTAAAAGCTCTTAGAAATGAAGTACTGCCTTTCCTCTGTAGAGCACCTGTAATTTATGCTTACATCTATTTTTTTTGCCTGCGTTGCAGCAGCTAACAGTTCTAGTGCCACTACTGGAGATTAGGCATCCTTACTTCATTACTTACCCCAGTGATCATGGGAACGGCTTTGAGATTGTGCTTCTCTCAAGGTTTAATCCTGTACAGAGCCATTTATTGTCACCTCATCACCTAACGCCCACCAAGTCCACTTGATGAAATTATGGTCTATTGTCATTCAGTCTAAACACTGGGCTTCATTTACCCTCCCATCCAGACCCTTCATTTTACCTGCTGCCTTAGCTTTCTCCTCTCAGGTTGTCAAGTCAGCCAGCTTCACTTGTTCAAAATAGCAGATCATTATCTAAAATAAAAGGACCCTGTCTCTTCACTACGTGAAAGCTCAAAGTCGCCTCTGGTCATTTTGTTTAAATTACCTTGCAAAGTGACTTCTGCTTAATGGTTAGTGCCCCCCCACTTGCTCATTCCTGCTTTCAATATTGAACTGGCCTGTTTCCAGTAGTGACCATAGCAAGATTAGCTTGGCTATTGCAGTCAAAATCACCTGCTGATGACCCAGTCAGAACTTCGTCTGATTGCCTGAAGTGTATTCCATATGATAGCTGGAAACCACAGTGTCTGCAACTTTTATTATTTGTTCATTGACATCATCCAAGCGTTGTTGACAAGCTGGCATATTGTCTGATTCCCAATGCCACTGTGTAGGAGAGCCACTTTCATCAATCACTGCAGTCTTTCAGGTGAAGGTGCTCCCACAGAGCTGTTGGTGAAGGAGCCCTTAGATTTAGGCCTAGCAACGGTGAAGGTGCAGCGATATACTTGCAGGCCGCAATGTTTTGCAGCTGGGTAGGGAACCTACAGAAGGTGGTAGGTTTTCCTTCATGCCGAGAGAGGTTTGTAAGATGTTGTCCAAGGTGTATCTTGTTGTCTAAGATCTATCTCTTTCATACCTGTTACTCTAAGTAGATGGAGGTTTGAAAGGTGTTGTCTTAGCTCTGTCTTGTGTTTTGTTGCCACAAATAGTTCAGGATCTACACCAAGTGTTCCCAACCTGCAGTCCATGGACCCCTAGCTTAATTGTATTGGTCACTGGCATACAAAAGTTTGGGAACCCCTGTTGCATACTATCTTTATGTGGTAGAAATATCTGTAGGATTATCATTAAGGATAAACCATACTGAAGGAGGAATTCAGAAATTGCTATTATTCAAACAATGAGGCAGGTATATGAGGTGAACACACATACAAGGTGCTGGAGGAAATCAGGAGGTCAGGCAGTATAGTCAACGTTTCAGGCTGAGACCCTTCATCACGACTTGAGAGGAAGGGAGAACAACCAAAATAGGAAGGCTGGGGGAGGGGTGGAGAGAAAGGAGTACGTTCTGGCAGGTGATTATGAAGCCAGGTGAGGGAGGGAGGTGGGTAGGTTGGTGGGGGGGGGGGGAAAATAAGAAGCTAGGAGGTTTTTTCCCTTTCCCTTTCCTCTCCAGTCCTGATAAACATCAACGTTTTACTCCTTTCCATACATGTTGCCTAATCTGCTGAATTCCTCCAACACCTTGTGTGCGTTCCTCAAGATTCCCAGCAGCTGTAGAATCTCTTGTGTTTAAGACATATCAAGTGAACTGTTAGCAGAGTGCCTACACAATACCCAGCTCCACACCCAAAAAGACCATTTACAAAATTGCCTCCTTACTATTTATCAGATTTTTAGTTTTTCATTGATTCTATTGTATTTATTGGTTCTACGGTGAATGCCTGCAAGTGTATGTACTTGGATAGTAAATTTACTTTGAACTTTGATCAGTATATTTCTTGAGTTATCTGTACTGTTGAGCTCATCACTGCTTATGGGACTCGGTGTAGGTGAATAAAATGAACAGTAAAATGCCCAAACTTTCTTTCCGAATAGAATAGTGTGACATTAACATGTACTTCACAAACATGCAAGAAGAGGAATGCTGTAGATCTTTGCTGTAAACCACCGTTGTTTTATTTACATTTTCAATCTCGTGCAGGTCAATAATGAAAATGTGGTAAAGGTCGGCCACAGGCAAGTGGTGAACATGATTCGTCAGGGAGGAAATCACTTGGTGTTAAAAGTCGTCACCGTAAGCAGAAATATGGATCCAGAAGATACAGCTCGAAAGAAAGGTACCGATTTAGTTGTACACTGGATCATACTTGTTGTGCAGCATATCCTTATTGACCTAATTGACTGCTATTTATGCACCATCTGTCCTTCATTCCCTTCTTACACTGTCTGACCATATCAGTGGATTCCTTTTTCCCTCATTTTAAGTTCAATTTCAAATGTATTGCCATTCTATTATATGCCCATATGCCACCAAATGAAACGATGTTTGTCCGTAGCAAGGTACACCACACAGTGCATATAACTAAAACCACACACGTGGGTCTGGACATCAGTACTATGTCCTCTGCTGTCTACCACTATGGTACACTGCTTGTCTCCTTGTGAGGATGCATACGCCCTGTGAGCTTAGCCCCCTGCATGTCAAATTGTGGCAAGTGCCAGAGACAACCTGTTAGAATAGCTCACCAAATGTGCAGTAAAAGAGGCGGGTTCTATAAAACGCCTGAGAGGAAGAGAGTCAGAAAGGTTTAGGGAGAGTGGCCCAGAATAGAAGGAGCTGGAAAGTTGAAGACACGGATGCCTTTGATCACAGAGTCACACCGAGTAGAATCAAATCCCACCAACTCCACACTAACCATCAAGCATCTGTCTACACTAATCCCATATTCAGAGGCTTCCAGTGGTCAGAATTGACAATGGATGGTGCAACCTAGCTATATAGAAATGCAAGCCAAGATAGTACAATATGGGGAACAAGCTTCTGCCCATGTAGCAGGCTCCCCCTCTTCACACGTCGGATGAAGCTAAAGCAATGGCAGAGACTGATACAGTTTGGTATCAATGGCATAGCAGGAGCTGCCAGTCAGTGTTGAACTGAATGTAGGATGACCTTAGCGACTCCAGCTCCAGATCTTTCTTCAGGATTTACTCCCAAAGCCTTCCCCATTAGAGGATATAGCCACATGGCAGCAGAGTTTTGAGATCATATTTTTCCTTCTCCTAGATTGGCTGACAAGCCCCATCTGCCCGATTGATTGGTTTTAAGGCACCAGTAAACCACCTTCATCCCTTCTCCTGTCAATTCAAAACAGTTGCACTGGGTCTAGTAGCTAAGGCACACATGAAAGCCAGGAGCTGGTCTGTGGTTGTCAGAGGATATTTGAGGTGCACGCCATTTGAGAGCATTTAATAGGTAGGGGAAACTTTCCCCATGACTCTAACACTGGCTATGGCAAGGAACCAACCAGATTTTCCATATATACACTGAGGACAAGTTCCAGTGCCAGTTAATCTACCATCCTGCATCTCTTTAAAACAAGCACATGCTGGAAGCCCATGGGGACACAGGGAGAACGTGCAAACTCCACCCAGACATCACCCAGGGTAGCGGTAAATCCTAGTTTGGTGGAGCTCCACTTGTTGTGCCACTGTGGTAACCTGAGTGGACCTCTGAATACCCAAAGGGCCATGCCTTGAGGATTATAGTGATGTAGTTCTAGGAAGGGTTACCAAGATCACAATTGGAAAGAAGATGAAATCATTAAATACCAGGGGAAAATAACAGTCATAACATGCACCTCAATTTCTCTGACTTCCTCTAATTACTCCCTCCCTCCTTTTCCACTCCCCATTCTGGCCCCTTTCTTACATCACTTCCCTCAGGTGCCCCTCCTTCCCTTTCTCCCATGGCTCTTTTCTTTCTTTCTTTTTAAATCTTTTTATTAATTTTTCAAAATTATAAACTCAATAACAAAGTTGGTACAAAGAGATTGGAAAAATGTTCATCAGCATATATAAAATGAATTTTAAGTAACATAGAAATAAAAGACTTCCAAACTCATAATGAGATTAAACATTAACAAAGAAATAAAAAGAAAAAAAAATACATAAACAAAAAAAACCCCAAAAGAAAAAAAGAAAAAAAAACAAAAAAAAAAAGGCAAAACAGGGCTAGACCAACAACTTGTATCAGACAAGATCCATAATATCGCTAACTCTACTCCTACATATAATTTTAGAAAAAAGATTCGGGAAGGTCAGATTACATCATATGAAAATGTTGCATAAAATGTTTCCAGGTATCTTCAAATTTAACTGAAGAGTCAAAAATATCACTTCTAATTTTTTCTAAATTTAAACTTAATATGGTTTGAGAAAACTATTGGAATGTAGTTGGAGGGTTAATTTCCTTCCAGTTCAACAAAATAGATCTTCTCGCCATTAAAGTAACAAAAGCTATCATTCGAGAGGCTGAAGAAGATAAAGATCTATGTTCTACCATTGGCAATCCAAAGATTGCCGTAATAGGATGGGTTTTTAAATCAAAGCATAGAACTGTTGAAATAATATCAAAAATGTCTTTCCAATTTTTTTCCAAAAGAGGACAGGACCAAAACATATGAGTTAAAGAAACACTTCAGTGTGACATCTATCACAAGTAGGGTTTATATGGGAATGAAAACGGGCTAGTTTATCTTTGGACATATGAGCTCCGTGTACTACTTTAAATTGTATTAAAGTACGTTTAGCACATATCGAAGAAGTACTAACTAATTGAAAAATTTTATTCCTCATGGTTCACTGTCCTCTCTAATCAGATTCCTTCTTCAACTCTTTACCTTTTCCACCTATCATCTCCCAGCTTCTCACTTTGTACCCCTGCCCCCCTGCAGCCCCCCCAACTCACCTTACCCCTCACCTATCACCCACCAGCATGAGCTCCTTTACTTCCTTCCTATTCTGGCTTCTTCCCCCTTCCTTTCCAGTCCTGACAAATGGTTTGGGTCCCTTATCTTAGAAAGGATGTGCTGAAAATGGAGGGGTCTAAAGAAGGTTCACGAAAATTATTCCAGGATTGCATGGCTTGTCACATGAAGAGCATTTGATGGCGTTGGGCCTATATTCACTAGAATTCAGAAGAATGAGGGGTGACTTCATTGAAACCTATCGAATGGTGAATGGCCTTGTAGAGTGGATATGGAGAGGATGTTTCCTATGGTGGGAGAGTGTAGGACCAGAGGATTCAGCCTCAGAATAGAGGGTGTCTTTTTAGAGTGGAGATGAGGAATTTCTTCAGCCAGAGAGGGGTGAATCTGTGGAATTCTTTGCCACAGGCAAATGTGAAGGCCAGGTCTTTATGAATATTTAAGGCAGAGGTTAATAGGTTCTTGATTGGTTAGGGCATGAAGGGATACAGAGAGAAGGCAGGAAATTGGGGCTGAGGGGAAAAATGGATCAGCCATGATGAAATAACTGAGCAGACTCAATGGGCCAGATATTCTAATTCTGCTCCTATATCTTATGGATTCAACTCTAAACTTTGATACTTTAGTCCTCTCCATAGATGCTGCCTGACCAGCTGAGTTCCTCTAGTATTTAGTGTGTGTTGCTCTGGACTTCCGGGATCTACAGAATCTCTTGTGTTTAAGTGTCATAAAATTGTGCATCCAGCTCACTTTACATGTGCAAATGCAAGTGTATAACTGGTAAGTAACTTTGCCATTGCTCTGATGCCATGCTCTTTCCGTGTAATTCCTACACACTGCCAGTTGAACACTGATTTAGAATCTCTTAAAATATTTGCATCCCTTTTCTCTATAAAAGGAAATTATCATTGTATAGCTCACAGGTCCGCGTGGGCAGGTTTTCCAAAATAAATCTTAACAGCACACAGCTGCTAAGCAACATCACAGAGAGATTGCCAAAACAGCATGCATTTCTTGGTGGAGAAATTTTTCAAGAAGATTTATAGGGAGTGTGTCAAAATGCCGATGCATTACAATTCTGGCAAGAAAAGACAATGAAATGTCACAGAAGCAGCATCCAGGCTGTTCCTATCTCAGAATGTGCGATGGAATTTGATCCTCTTCCAAAGATAAGATTAATATGACAAGTTAATCGAACCATTTCATCTGTAAGCAGCCAGTTTAAACTTAGGGCGGTACAGATTATTGTTATTTAAACATCCTTATTTTTGTCTTTCCGGTGGACTTTGATCTTTAAAAAATGCTCATGTCTAAACTTCCTTTAATGTTTTAGTCACATTAGTTTTGTGGTTTGAGCATTATTCTAGTCTCTAAATTTAGGATCAAACCATTAATGGTTATAAGAGCAGGTTTTTTACTACACTACAGTGCACAGTACTGTAGTGATTTTATGTAGTGCACTGCATTGCTGCCACAAAGAAAGCACATTTCATAAGATAAGTACTTATTTACTGTCCCTAATGTTTAGGACAGCAATGAAGGTTCTTCATTTTCAACTGTCCATACAATTGCACACGGATGTACATTCCAAAACAATTTTGTTTTACCTGTCAGGGTTGTAAGCCCTGAGCTGAACCCTGAAAACCGGAGAATTGGTGACCAGTCTTAGTCTGGCCTCTATCCTTTGACCTTTTTGGCATTGGTGACCCTACCACGAGCCAAAGCACAAGGCCCAGACTCCAGCCAACATAGCTCTCTGGGTCATTGAAGCACACAAGCCTCCAGCCCCTCCGACAGGGTTGTGGTCCTCTTGGAGGATGACATATGTGAGTGATGATAAACCTGATTCCGATCTGGGTCTCTATTGTGGACGGAGAGTGGGAAGGGGGCAGAGACAAGGGAATCATGGTTAGGAAAAGGGGAAGGAGGAGGGGAGGGAGTGGGAAGTTCCAGGGAGACATTCTGTAATAATCAATAAACCAATCATTTGAAATTAAATGACTTTGCATGGTGTCTCGGGGCTGGGTGTATCTGCACCTGCACAACCCCCCTCCAGCTCTCTTCTACCACCTGTCTCACACCCCCTCCCATGGCGCTTCACCCTCACACTTCCCAACATGCTTTGCTTGCCACCAGATTAATAAACTTACTCTCTGCTGCACTATGACAAATATAGTACTGTGCAAAAGTCTTAAGCACCCTGCTATACCTACATTGCTAAGGCTTATTGCACAGTACCGTAGCAACACGCACAATAGGACACAGCCTCAGAATAGAGAGGTGTCATTCTAGAACAGAGATGAGGAGGAACTTCTTTAACCGGAGAGTGGTGAATCTGTAGAATTTGTTGCCACAGATGGCTGTGGAGACCAAGTCTTTAAGTATATTTAAGGCAGAGGTTGATAGATTCTTGATTGGTCAGAGCAGGAAGGGATACAGGGAGAAGGACTGGGACTGAAAGGAAAATTGGATCAGCCACAATAAAATGGCGAGAGGACTTGATGGGCTAAATGGCCTAATTCTGCTTCTCTATCTCACGATCTTAGGGTCTAAAATGCTGAAGGAACTCAGTAGGTCAGGCAGCATCTATGGAAATAAGTTTACATTTGATGTTTATACAACATAGACGTTTTTCTGTAGTATTAGGACAATGCAGTTATAGGGCATTATGCATCATGATTGAGACACCTAACATTTTAGGGCAAGTTCTTATTGCCAAACACTACACTTAGTGGGCACTTTATTCGATACCTCCTGTACATAATAATGTAGCCATTGAGTGTAAGTTGAAGCTTATTATTGTTCAACCATACACCTATACGCTGCCAATCAAAACACGTTCCTGGAGGACCAAGGTGAACCACAAGGTACATATAACTCACACGCATCACAGAAAGTAATATTACCGCAAACAAATTAACAAATAATAAGGTGCATTTATGACACAAGTTAAAAAATAAACAAGATAACACTACTGGCAGTTCATATGTCATAAGACCCAAGTGGTGTCAGATTATTCAGTAGTTTCACAGCCTGGGGGAAGAAGCTATTTCCCATCCTAAATGTCCTTGTCCATATGCTACGGTACCTCCTGCCTGAGATTGTTGGACAAATGGAAGTGATTGTTAGAGCCCTACGTGGGCAGTGTGCCTGATAAATATTTCTGATGGGGGGGAAGTGAGACTTCAATGATCTTCTCAGCAGTCCTCTGCTGCTGTAGCCCATCCACTTCAAGCTTCAATGTGTTGTACATTCAGAGATGCTCTTCTCCACATCAGAAACTCAAATAACACAGCTATTTGAATTACTGTTACCTTCCTGTCAGCTTGATCCAGCCTGGCCATTCTCCTCTGACCTCTCTCATTAACAAGGCATTTTCTGAACAACAAGTGAACCTCTTGACCATGTCGGCATGCTTTTTTTCATTGCGTTGCTCCCACTTGATTGACTGATTACATATTTGCATTAATGAGCAGGTGTACCGAATAAAATGGCCACTAATTGTAAAACTTTGGGTCCCTTAATTTTTGGTGTCTGTCTGTCATCCATCTGTGATATTGGCTCAGTTGGTTGGACATTTTTCTTTTTATCCTTTTCTTTTCTCCTCTGGGAGAGGAAGACTTCCCTAGTCTGATCATGTCTGCATGTTGTTATGCATTCAGTTGCTGCCACGGGATTAGTTCATCAAATATTTGCATTAATGAGCAGGTGTACAAGATTCGAGTACGTTTATTATCACAGAATGTATAAGTTATACAACTTTGAGATTTGCTTGCTCACATGTAGCCACAAAGCATGAAACCCGAAAGAACCCAATTAGAAAAAAAGAATAAAAATAAAAGACCAACACTCGATGCACAAGAGAAAGGAAAAACAAATCATACAAACAATTAAAACGAACAACAGCATTTCCAACCAAAACTGAGTCCTCAGATCTGAACCCTGGAGTAGGCCCAAAGCTTGGCTTATCAGTTCATCAGGTACATTTCATCATTTCATTAGGTACAGCTGTACCTAATAAAAGTGAACGTCAGCCAGAGAGCTGGAAATGGCAAAGGTGTATGACTCAGCGGCCTGTTACAGAGCAAACACAATTTATTGTATTTAAAGAACAGAGGAAACAAACTACAGCAACCTCTCCAAATAAAAGCACGGTAGTTTCTACAGAAAAAAAGTGGTATATAGAGCGTCAGAGGAAGTCATTCCTGCCTGTGGCCATCAAACTTTACAACTCCTCCCTTGGAGAGTCAGACACCCTGTGCCGATAGGCTGGTCCTGGACTTAGTTCATAATTTACTGGCATAATTTATATATTACTATTTAACTATTTATGGTTCTATTACTATTTATTATTTATGGTGCAACTGTAACGAAAACCAATTTCCCCCGGGATCAATAAAGTATGACTATATATGGCAAACATTTATCAGCATAAAATTAAGCTCAGTCATTTACAAATTTCAGTGTGGCCCGCCTAGGCAGCCTTATCTGAATGGCATGCATATGTGCATGCGCAGTACAACATAGAACAATACAGCAAATTACAGGTTCTTTGGACCACGATGTTGTGCCCACCCTTTAACCTACTTTAAAATTAATCAAAACCTTCCCTTCTACATGGTTCTCCATTTTTCTTTCAACCCTAATGTCGCTAATGTCCCTAATGTATCCGCCTCTACCACCTCCCCTGGCAGCACATACCACGCACCCATCTATCTCCCTGTTTAAAAAAAAAACCTGTCTCAAATATCCCCCCATACTTTCCTCCAAGCATCTTAAAATTATGTCCGTCGTATTTGCCATTTCCATCCTAGAAAAAGATGCTGGTCCTCCACTCTATCTATGCCTCTTACCATCCTGTACACCTCGATCAAGTCACATCTCATCCTCCTTCACTCCAAAGACTCCCTAGCTTGCTCAAACTGTCCTCATAAGATATGCTCTCCAGTTCTGTCAGCATCTCCTCTGCACCCCCCACGTTTGGTCTGACCAGAGCTTTTTTTTTAATTGATTGATTACGATCCAGCACGGAATTGGTCCTTCCGGCCCTTTGAGCTGCGCTGCTCAGCAATCACCCAATTTAATCTGAGCCTAATCACAGGACAATTTACTAATTAACCTAGCAACCGGTATGTCTTTGGACTGTGGGAGGAAACCGCAGCATCCAGAGGCATCCCATGCGATCACAGGGAGAACGTATAATCTCTTTACAGGCAGTGGAAGGAATTGAACCCAGGTCACCTGCACTGCAAAGCGTTGTGCTGACCACTACACTACTATTTTTAATTCAGTGAATTAAATAGAACTTGCATGAGGAAATGCAAGACAAATGTTACAAATACTGACAATAATTGTTTTAATATCCGCTCGTGGTTAATTTGTGTCTGTCGGGGAGGAAGTATGCTCAATGTCCCAAGCCTTCTGGTGCTGAGAATGTACGAGGATTATACGTTGATTATTCTCCCTCCTGCAACTGGGTGGGGGAGGGGCTTATCCTAACCTTAACTTCACTTTCATCTGGCAACTAAATAATTCAGAGAAAAAGCAGATCATTCTGACTTTCAGGCTGATGCCAACACCTTTATTAGTCAAAGGACCGAGCTCAAGAGCCACACGGTACTGTTACAGCTCTACAAAACTGTGGTTAGACCACACTTGGAACATGGTGTTCAGTCCTTGTTACCTCATTATAGGGAGGCTTTACCAATGGAGCTGAGAAGATTTACCAGGATGCTGCTTGGATGAGAGAGAATGTCTGATGAGGAAAGGTTGAGTAGACTTGGGCTTTTCTCTTTGGAGTGAAAGAGGACGAGAGGCCTCCTGACAGATGTGTATAAGATTATAGGTAGAGAGGACCTTTTTTTCCTTGGGTAGCAATGGCTAATACCAGAGGACATCCTTTTCTGATGAGTGGAGGAAAGTTTAGCGGAGATGTCAGAGGTAGGTTTTTTTTTACACAGAGGCTGGTAAGTATCTGGAATTCATTGCCAGGGGTATTGGTCAAGGCTGATATGTTAAGAGACTCTGAGACAAGAATATGGATAAAAGATTAATAGAGGTTTATGGACTATGTAGGAGGATAGGGTTAGATTGCTCACAAAGTAGGTAAAAAAGGCAGCATAAAATTGTGAGCTGAAGAGCCTTTATTGTAATTTTGTTTTCTATATTCTACTGTATATTCTCTCCTCTCCTCCCACCTACTGCAATTCACCTTATCAATATAAGCCCCCCTTTCCTCCTGAATTTCTTCACAACAATCTGCATCTCCTCTGGTGCTTGATTTTGTTTTTAATATCTTCTCATAGTGTAGTAGGAAGCTGTTCAGCCCATTGATTCTATACTGTCCTTCAGTGTAATTCAGTTCCTCCACCCCCATTATTTCCATGTAACCTATTCTCTCAGGCATGTCTATCAACTCCCTCCAATTATCTCTCCATACTCTAATACCTCAGAGATAACTTGCAGTGACCAGTTTACACACTTACTGTACCTGCACATCTTTAGTCCATGGGAGGGAACCAGAACATCCATGGAAGTTCACCCATTCAATGGAAAATTGTGCAAACTCCACAAGATTGCACCAGACTTGGGTCACTGGAGTAATGAGGCCAAAGTTCTACCTGCTCCCTCACGCCAGCCACTCACCTCCCCATCACCATGTGAAATCACGCATCAATCATCTCCTTCAAGCCCCTTATTAATTTTAAGATCTAGTTCAGAACCATTTTTTCTGTTAAAAGACCAATTAATAATTTTTTTTTAAATGTAGCATAAATGTAGGTGAAGTTTATCGGCACGTATCTCTGTTCACCATGGCATAATCTCTGAAAAATAATGTTAAGTTAAGTAAAACAAAGCAAAATTACCTTCATAAAGTGGTTAAACAATCTGAAATTTACTACTTTGTGATTCAGTCTAAAAATATCATCATCCTCATTATTTGCTGTGTCGTATGAATAGGCGACCATGACTGTTCTTGGCAGCTTTCTTTTCTACAGAACTGGTTTGCCATTGCCGCCTTCTGGGCAGTGTCTTTACAAGACAGGTGACCGCAGCCATTATCAATACTCTTCAGAGATTGTCTGCCTGGTGTCAGTGGTCACATAACTAGGACTTGTGATATGTACCAGCTGCTTATATGACCATAATGGCTTCATGTGACCCTAATTGGGGATGGGCGTGCTTAGCAGATGCTGCACCTTGTCCAAGGGAGACCTGCAGGCTAGCGAAGGGAGGGAGTGCCTTACCCCACCTTTGGAAGAGACGTGTATATATATACAAACATTGTTTTAACTGTTCTTTCTCCTATTTCACCATCTATCCTTGTCTATCTTTTCTGATGAAGGGTCTTCAAATTGAAAATGTAAATCTAATTCTCTTACATCGGATATTGTCTGGCTTGCTGAGTGTTACCAGCCATTTTCTGTTTTTATTTCAAATTTCCAGCATCTGTAAAATTTTTTTTGATTTTCCTTTTTTAATGACTTCCAGCAAATGCCAAATTCTAATTCTGCCTAAACACATTGCTCAGGGATAACATTCTATTTTTTTTATGTAAGCTTCAAATTCACATGAAGGTTACACTGATGTTAATTAACCGCCAGCTTCTTCAGAAGCATTTACACATTTATTCTAACCTATCCTTGAATGCTAAATAACAGAAGCAGTGTCACAGAGATGGTGACATTCACTCTGTTGACAAAGAAAATAATTTAGGCTAAGGATTTACTAATAGATAAGCGAGGTTCGGTTATGGATTGAGGAAGGTAAAACAGGCAGCCTTTTAACTTATAATGAGCATGATTTAATGTTAATCCTCCCAACATTAGTTCTTCTGTTCTTATTTCTGAACTTCATCAAATGCATACATCTATAGATCCCTTTAAGTTATGGTGTTGGTTGATAGGATCGTTCAGAAGGTGTATGGTCCATTTGTCTAATTAGCTGGGGGATTAATTTCAAGAGCCAGAAGATAATGATGCAGCTCTATAAAACATGGGTTAGACCATACTTCGAATATTTTGTTCAGTTCTGGTGCCTCATCAGAGGAAGGATGTGGCAGCTTTAGAGAGGATGTAGAGGACATTTTCCAGGATGCTGCCTGGATTAGAGAGCATGTCCTGTGAGGAAAGGTTGAACAAGCCAGGGCTTTTCTCTTTGAAATAAAGGAGGATGAGAAGTGGCTTGATAGAGGTGCACAAGATGATAAAAGGCAAACAATGAGTGGATAGCCAGTGCCTTTTTCCCAGGCAAAATGGCTAATAAAAGGGTGCATAATTTTAAAGTGATTGGTGGAAAGTATAGGGGATGTCAGAGGCGGGTGTTTACACAAAGAGTGGTGGGTGCACAGAACAGGGCCTTGGATGGTGTTGGAGGAAGATACATTAGAAGACCATAAGATATAGGAGCAGAATTGGGCCATTTGTCCTATTGAGTCTGCTCCGCCATTTCATATTAGCTATACATTTTTCCTCTCAGCCCCAATCTCCTGCCTTCTCCCCATACCCCTTCATGCCCTGACCAATCAAGAATCTATCAACCTCTGCCTTAAATATATATATAAGATGGCTCCAGAGCTGCCTGTGGCAAAGAATTCCACAGATTCAGCACTCTCTGACTAAAGGAATTCCTCCTCATCTCTATTCTAAAAGGACACTCCTCTATTCTGAGGCTGTGTCCTCTGGTCTTAGACTCCCCCACCATCCTCTCCATGTCCCCTCTATCAAGGCCTTTCACCATTTGATAGATTTCAATGAGGTCACCCCTCATGTTTCTGAATACAGGCCCAGGGCCATCAAACACTTTTCATATGACAAGCCATTCAATCATTCAATCCTGCAATCACTTTAGCGAACTTCCTTTGAACCCTCTCCAGATTCAACACATCCTTTCTAAGATAAGGGGCCAAAACCTGCACACAATACTCCAAGTGAGGCCTCACCATTGCTTTATAAAGTCTCAACATTACATCCTTGCTCTATATTCCAGTCCTCTCGAAATGAATGTTAACGTTGCTTTTGCCTTCCTCACCCACAGACTCAACCTGCAAATTAACCTTTTGAGAATCCTGCACAAGGACTCCCAAGTCCCTTTGCACCTCTGTTTTTTTGTATTTTCTCTCCATTTAGAAAATGGTCAACCCTTTCATTTCTTCTACCAAAGTGCATACACTTCCTGACACCAAATTCCATCTGCCATTTCTCTGCCCATTCTCCTAATTATGGACATATAAGTGTAAGTCTCAGGTTCAGCCGGCATCATTAGACAAGGAAAGGCGGTCCCTGGCCCTGCCAAACGTATGACATCTGAGGTGTAAAACCTCTTGTTTGTTTGTGTGGATGCTGCGTGATGTGTTCCCCTGTTACAAGTCAGTACCATGAAATAACAGACAGTACACCATATGCAATTAAACAATTTAGCTTTATAATTCTTAATTTGACTAGAGAGTTAATAAAGAAAAACATAAAGAAAAGGGCCCATTTTAATGAAACAGTCTAACGTGCACATTGGAGCTCATAGTTTCCCATCCATTAGTCCTCCATCGTTATCCCACCCTTCCCTGGCCCCCAGGCATCGTCGACTCCTGGCCCCATTCCAAGTTCACTTCGTCCTGCAGTCTACGACCTCTCCATTCTGGCATTTTTGCTCCCCATCTTCCACTGAGTAAGAAGACCCAGATCACCTTGGTCTCAGGCACATAAGAAGAAACACTCCCTTTATTGGACGGCGCACCTTCCAAAGCCCCCGTTATCTCTAGTCATAACCCAAACACTGCTGCTATAGAGCAACCATTATATCAGCAGTGAAACCTGCCCCAGGGCGTTACATAAGGTAGGCAGGTGGGCGAAAGACATTGGAGGATTTAGTGGGAGGGAAGGGTTAAATTGATCTTGAAGTAGGTTAAAAGGTCAGCAAAACATCATGGGTTAAAGAGCCTGTACTGTGCTGTATTCTTATATATTCAAATATAAAATCACTCTACCAACATAGAAATTTGTGGGGGGCAGGTAGATTTTAAGTTGAATTCTGAAGAGCGAGGTAACTTAGAAAAGGCAGAAATGCATATTTAGTACATCTGCATATACAAGCTCCCAAATGAGCAATCCACTTGCTGTTTACAAATTCAGTTCTTCTGTCCTCCAGACACTTCCTGAGATACATGACAGGTCTCACATTCGGATTTTGATTTTATTTTTCCTGTACCAGTTCTGACCTGCTTTTCACAGCTTTTACTGTACCTTTGCTTTCTCTCCAACTGGCACCATTAATCAATCAGATTTTGTAAAGAGCATTTCACCATAGCAATATGATGCCTGCATATGCTATATGAGAGGATGGTCAAACTTGGGTATTTTTTTCTCTGGAGTGGCAAAATTTGAGGGGATGCCTGAAAGAATTTTATAAGCTTATCATAGGCATAGATAGAGTAGACAGACAGTATCTCTTTTTCCCCAGGGTTGAAATGTCTAATAATTGAGGGCGTCCACTTAAAGTGACAGGGGGCAAGCTCAAAGGGATCTGCAGGGACAAACACGAGGAATTCTGCAGATGCTGGAAATTCAAGCAACCCACATCAAAGTTGCTGGTGAATGCAGCAGGCCAGGCAGCATCTCTAGGAGGAGGTACAGTCAACGTTTCGGGCCGAGACCCTTCATCAGGACTAACTAAAACATAGAAAAAAAATAGGTGCAGGAGTAGGCCATTCGGCCCTTCGAGCCTGCACCGCCATTTATTACGATCATGGCTGATCATCCAACTCAGAACTCCGCCCCAGCCTTCCCTCCATACCCCCTGATCCCCGTAGCCACAAGGGCCATATCTAACTCCCTCTTAAATATAGCCAATGAACTGGCCTCAACTGTTGTCCTGTGGCAGAGAATTCCACAGATTCACCACTCTCTGTGTGAAGAAGTTTTTCCTAATCTCGGTCCTAAAAGGCTTCCCCTCTATCCTCAAACTGTGGTCCCTCGTTCTGGACTTCCCCAACATCGGGAACAATCTTCCTGCATCTAGCCTGTCCAATCCCTTTAGGATTTTATACGTTTCAATCAGATCCCCCCTCAATCTTCTAAATTCCAACGAGTACAAGCCCAGTTCATCCAGTCTTTCTTCATATGAAAGTCCTGCCATCCCAGGAATCGATTTGGTGAACCTTCTTTGTACTCCCTCTATGGCAAGGATGTCTTTCCTCAGATTAGGGGACCAAAACTGCACACAATACTCCAGGTGTGGTCTCACCAAGGCCTTGTACAACTGCAGTAGTACCTCCCTGCTCCTGTACTCGAATCCTCTCGCTATAAATGCCAGCATACCATTCGCCTTTTTCACCGCCTGCTGTACCTGCATGCCCACTTTCAGTGACTGGTGTATAATGACACCCAGGTCTCGTTGCACCTCCCCTTTTCCTAATCGGCCACCATTCAGATAATAATCTGTTTTCCTATTTTTGCCACCAAAGTGGATAACTTCACATTTATCCACATTAAATTGCATCTGCCATGAATTTGCCCACTCACCCAACCTATCCAAGTCACTCTGCATCCTCTTAGCATCCTCCTCACAGCTAACACTGCCACCCAGCTTCGTGTCATCCGCAAACTTGGAGATGCTGCATTTAATTCCCTCATCCAAGTCATTAATATATATTGTAAACAACTGGGGTCCCAGTACTGAGCCTTGCGGTACCCCACTAGTCACCGCCTGCCATTCTGAAAAGGTCCTGTTTATTCCCACTCTTTGCTTCCTGTCTGCTAACCAATTCTCCAACCACATCAATACCTTACCCCCAATACTGTGTGCTTTAAGTTTGCACACTAATCTCCTGTGTGGGACCCTGTCAAAAGCCTTTTGAAAATCCAAATATACCACATCCACTGGTTCCCCCCTATCCACTCTACTAGTTACATCCTCAAAGAATTCTATGAGATTCGTCAGACATGATTTTCCTTTCACAAATCCATGCTGACTTTGTCCGATGATTTCACCGCTTTCCAAATGTGCTGTTATCACATCTTTGATAACTGACTCCAGCAGTTTCCCCACCACCGACGTTAGGCTAACCGGTCTATAATTCCCCGGTTTCTCTCTCCCTCCTTTTTTAAAAAATGGGGTTACATTAGCCACCCTCCAATCCTCAGGAACTAGTCCAGAATCTAACGAGTTTTGAAAAATCTATCACTAATGCATCCACTATTTCTTGGGCTACTTCCTTAAGCACTCTGGGATGCAGACCATCTGGCCCTGGGGATTTGTCTGCCTTCAATCCCTTCAATTTACCTAACACCACTTCCCTACTAACATGTATTTCGCTCAGTTCCTCCATCTCACTGGACCCTCTGTCCCCTACTATTTCTGGAAGATTATTTATGTCCTCCTTAGTGAAGATAGAACCAAAGTAATTATTCAATTGGTCTGCCATGTCCTTACTCCCCATAATCAATTCACCTGTTTCTGTCTGTAGGGGACCTACATTTGTCTTTACCAGTCTTTTCCTTTTTACATATCTATAAAAGCTTTTACAGTCAGTTTTTATGTTCCCTGCCAGTTTTCTCTCATAATCTTTTTTCCCCTTCCTAATTAAGCCCTTTGTCCTCCTCTGCTGAACTCTGAATTTCTCCCAGTCCTCAGGTGAGCCACTTTCTCTGGCTAATTTGTATGCTTCTTCTTTGGAATTGATACTATCCCTAATTTCTCTTGTCAGCCACAGGTGCACTACCTTCCTTGATTTATTCTTTTGCCAAACTGGGATGAACAATTGTTGTAGTTCATCCATGCAACCTTTAAATGCTTGCCATTGCATATCCACCGTCAATCCTTTAAGTGTCATTTGCCAGTCTATCTTAGCTAATTCACGTCTCATACCTTCAAAGTTACCCCTCTTTAAGTTCAGAACCTTTGTTTCTGAATTAACTATGTCACTCTCCATCTTAATGAAGAATTCCACCATATTATGGTCACTCTTACCCAAGGGGCTTCTCACAACAAGATTGCTAATTAACCCTTCCTTATTGCTCAAAACCCAGTCCAGAATAGCCTGCTCTCTAGTTGGTTCCTCGACATGTTGGTTCAAAAAACCATCCCGCATATATTCCAAGAAATCCTCTTCCTCAGCACCTTTACCAATTTGGTTCACCCAATCTACATGTAGATTGAAGTCACCCATTATAACTGCTGTTCCTTTATTGCACACATATCTAATTTCCTGTTAAATACCATCTCCGACCTCACTACTACTGTTAGGTGGCCTGTACACAACTCTCACCAGCGTCTTCTGCCCCTTAGTGTTACGCAGCTCTACCCATATCGATTCCTCCCCACTGATCTCCCTCCTGGCACTTATCCTTGTAAGCAGAACGAGTGCTACACATGCCCTTACACTTCCTCCCTTACCACCATTCAGGGCCCCAGACAGTCCTTCCAGGTGAGGCAACACTTCACCTGTGAGTCGGCTGGGGTGATGTACTGTGTCCGGTGCTCCCGATGTGGCCTTCTATATATTGGCGAGACCCGACGCAGACTGGGAGATCGGTTTGCTGAACATCTACACTCTGTCCGCCAGAGAAAGCAGGATCTCCCAGTGGCCACACATTTTAATTCCACATCCCATTCCCATTCTGGCATGTCTATCCACGGCCTCCTCTACTGTAAAGATGAAGCCACACTCAGGTTGGAGGAACAACACCCTATATTCCGTCTGGGTAGCCTCCAACCTGATGGCATGAACATTGACTTCTCTAACTTCCGCTAATGCCCCACCTCCCCCCTCGTACCCCATCCATTATTTATATACACACATTCTTTCTCTCACTCTCCTTTTTCTCCCTCTGTCCCTCTGACTATACCCCTTGCCCAACCTCTGGGTTCCCCCCCCCCCCCTTTTCCTTCTCCCTGGGCCTCCTGTCCCATGATCCTCTCATATCCCTTTTGCCAATCACCTGTCCAGCTCTTGGCTCCATCCCTCCCCCTCCTGTCTTCTCCTATCATTTTGGATCTCCCCCTCCCCCTCCCCCTCCCACTTTCAAATCTCTTAGCTCTTCCTTCAGTTAGTCCTGACGAAGGGTCTTGGCCTGAAACGTCGACTGTACCTCTTCCTAGAGATGCTGCCTGGCCTGCTGCGTTCACCAGCAACTTTGATGGGATCTGCAGGGCAAGTTTTTTACCCTGAGAGTGATGGGTGTCTAGAATGTACTAGCAGGGTGGTGATGGAGACAAATACAAGTGGAGGTGATTAAAAAGCTCTTAGGCACATGAATTTGCACAAAATGAAAGGATGCAGCAATAAAGAAGGCAAGTCAGTGGCTGTATTTTCTTAGAAGTTTGAAGAGATTTGATTTGTCAACCAAAACACTTGAAAACCTCTATAGATGTACTGTGGAGAGCATTCTGAAAGGCTGCATCACTCTCTGGTACGCAGGTGGGAGGGTGCTGCTGCACAGGACCAAAAGAAGCTACAAAAACTTGTAAAAATTAGTTGGCTCTATCTTGGGTACTAGCTTCAAGGAGTGGTGCTTCAGAAAGGCAGCATCAACTACTAAGGACCTCCATCACCCAGAGCATGCCCTCTTTTCATTGTTACCGTCAGGAAGGAGGTACAGAAGCCTGATGGCACACACTCAGCAATTCAGGGACAACTTCTTCCCCTCTGCCATATTATTCATAAATGGACATTGAACCCATGAACACTACCTGACTTTTACTTTCTTAAAATATTTATTATTTCTGCTTTTGCATCATTTTAATCTATTTAATATATATGTATACATTTGTATATATTTACTTACAGTAATTGATCTACAGATATTTATTATTTTTCTCTCTCTATATTATCCTGTATTGCATTGAACTGCTGCTGCCAAGTTAACAAATTTCACAACACATGCTGGTGACAATAAACCCGATTCTGGTAAGGACATTGTTTAGGCAGAAAGATTTAGTTAACTTAGGGGTTTAAGTAGTTTGGTACAACATTCTGTACCAAAAGGCCTATCCTATGCTCTACTGTTCTCTCTAACTGTGACCTTACCCTATCACAGATAGTCCCTTTGCCCTAACCTTCCTTGCTCACTCTCTTTGCACCTTAAAACTAACTTCACTCTTTCCCAGTTCTGTCTGAAGATCTTTAACCTGAAACATTAACTCCATTTCTTTTCCCACAGATACCATCTGACCTACTGAGAGTTTCTAGCAATTTCTGATTTCACTCCTAAATTCTAACATCTGCTGTTTTTTTTTTAATGAAGATATTCCTCTGCCCTTGCCATTTACTTCTTTGATTTTTTGTTTCTTTTCTAAGTACATATTCAAAGTCCCTTTAGGCTTTGAAGGTAAATTCTCAGTTTTCTAAAGTTGCAGATGAGGTCTACCCTTCTTGCATTCGTTATCTTCTCGTGAGGTTAAGGATTTTAAAGGTGATGTAGTGTGGGTGGCCGAGGTTGTTTTGGGTAAGAGCACAGGTTACAGTGGCAATACTGATCACAGTCATAAATGTGCTTGCTAGAACAATATAATACAGCATTATTAATTGGTGTACAGACTGAAATAACTGCTGATAATTGACAGGTGAATCAACATCACACTGCTCCCTGTTTCAAACAATTAAATTTTAAAAAGCCTTTCTCTTACCTTCTTACAAAACGAGATAGGCCATGCAACCCACTGACACTTTTGCAGTCTGTTGAAATCAGTTGTCGTTGTTTCTGCTTTTGCACCATTTTTAATCATGATAAGAAGGTCAGAAAAATGGTTGGGAACCCCTGGTTGAGGAGAAGTGGAGAGGGGTCATGTGATGGTGGCAAATCTAAACATTTGTAAGATTTAATTTATTTAAAATATACTTTGTGTTCAGATGGTGGGTCTTTTCTCCTTTATGAACATCATTGGGTATTTTTGATTGTTCAGGCAAAATATCGGCATTCTGCTTCAATAATAAACAGAGATTTCCATCTTTTTAAAATTTGTTTAGAGTCGCAGTACAGGAAACAGACCTGTCTAACCCAACAAGCCCCCACCACCCAATTCCACCCATGTGACCAATTAACCTCCTAACTTGTATGTCTTTGAAATGTGGGAGGAAATCCAGATGAAACCCACACACCCACAAACTCTTTATGGACAGCAGTGGAGATCGAACCCGGCTGCTGGGGCTGTAATTGTGTTATGTTAACAGCAACAACACCACGCCGCACCCAAAGGACATCCATTGGCGGTCTGCTGTGTTCTTCCCAATCTGACCCCATCCCAAAACAGAAGTAGAAAACGTCAGTGAGTGAGAGAGATCCCAGGCCCGAGAGGTTATGGACGTGGCAGGGCCCTGGTGCAAGAGCAACGAGCAACCCAGTGCCACCCGATTTAAGCGTCAGGTGTGATTGGAAAGTTGGGGTACGGGCTGAATGGAGGTGGCGGGACCCAGGCCCAAGAGCGCACTGAAGCAGCCGGATCTGGGTCCACTTGCAAGGAACAAGAAAGCAAATCACTGAAGGAACTCAGCTATGGAGACAAAGGGGTGGTCAATATTCCAGTCCAAATACAGGATCTTGACCTGAGTCATCATCTGTCCCTTTGCCTCCCCACTTCCTGCCAACGACATTGGTGACCACAAGGTTTCACTCCCAGATCATATTAATTCTTTTTGTGCTCGCTTTGACCATCAGAACACAGAGGTACCTTCACAAACTCACTCAGCCCCTGATGGCCCTGTGATTTCAGTCTCTGAGGCTGACGTGAGAGTATCCATCAGGGGGTGAATCACGGAAAGCATCCAGCCCAGATGGGGTACCTTGCCGAACACTAAAGACTTGTGCTGATCAACTGACTGGAATTGTATTTCATTGGCTCTTCACTCAACCCTGGACGGTGAGGATGCATACATCAGGATGCTCTTCATTGACTATATCTCAGCCTTCATTACTATCATTCCATCAAAACCAATCAAGAAGCTTCAAGATCGAGGTCACAATACCTCCTTGTGCAACTGGATCCTCAATTTCCTCACTTGCAGACCCCAGACAGTCAGATTGGCAACGACATCACCATCAGCACAAAGGCACCACAAGCTTGTAAGCTTTGCCCCTTGTTCAACTCACTTTTTACTTTGAACTGTGAGGCTAAGCACAGCTCCAATGCCATATTTAGATTTGCTGATGACACTATTGTTGTGGGCCAAATCAAAGATGGTGAAGAATCAGCATGTAGGAGGGAGATTGAAAATCTGGCTGAGTGGTACCACAGCAACAACCTCCCACTCAACGTCAACAAGACCAAGGAGCTAATTATTGACTTCAGGAGGAGGAAACCAGAGGTACATGAGCCATTCCTCATCGGGGGATCGAGGCTCAGGAACAGTTATTATCTCTCAACCATCAGGCTCTTGAACCAGAAGGGATAAATTCACTCAACTTCACTCACCCTAACATTGAACTGTTCCCACAAACCATGGAATCACTTTCAAGGACTCTCCATCATATGTTCTCAATATTTATTGCTTATTTATTGATAATTATTTTTTTCTTTTTGTATTTGCACAGTTGGTTGACTTTTGCATATTGATTGTTTGTCCATCCTGTTGGGTGTGGTCCTTCATTGATTCTATTGTGTTTCTTGTACTTAATATGAATGCCCACAAGATGAATCTCCGGGTAGTATATGGTGACATGCTCAACCTGCTGAGTTACTCGAACAGTTCACTCCAGATGACAACATCCACTGATTTTCTTGTGTCATTTCAGCTTACCATGCACCCCATTTGTTTAGATTAGATTAGATAGTTGGACACTTGATTTCCTATTTAATTATTTGGCACTTGGGTGAGGCCCCGTAGCTCAAGAATTAGAGCACTGGTCTTGTTAAACCACGAGTTCGTGAGTTCAAGTCTGACTTGAGCCTCAACTTAACAATGGTGGGCACGTGGCCAAGTGGTTAAGGTATTGGACTAGCAACCTGACTAGCCGAGGCAACGTGTTGTGTCCTTGAGTAAGGCACTTAATCACACATTAAGTGTGACGACACTGGTGCCAAGCTGTATGGGTCCTAATGCCCTTCCCTTGGACAACATCGGTGTCATGGAGAGGGGAGACTTGCAGCATGGGCAACTGCTGGTCTTCCATACAACCTTGCTCAGGCCTGCGCCCTGGAGAGTGAAGACTTTCTAGGCGCAGATCCATGGTCTCACAAGACTAACGGATGCCTTAATTAATAATATATTTGGCACAACATCATTAGCTTGGGAATCCTCATACTGGATTTCTTGAAGGCTAACTTGTAGGTTGAATTGGCAGTAAGGAAGATAAATGCAATGTTTGCATTCATTTTGAAAGGACAAGAATATAAAAACAAAGATGTGATGCTGCAGCCTTTGAAGTTCGAAGTAAATTTATTATCAAAGTACACATATGTCAACCCTGAGATTTGTTTTCTTACAGGCATACTTATTAAATCAATAGCCATAATAGAATCAATGAAAGATCACATCCAAAGGGGTGGACACCTAGTATGCAAAAGACAACAAACAGTGCAAATACAAAATAAATAAATAATAATAAATAAACAAGCAATAAATATCAAGAACATAAAATAAGGAGTTCTTGAAAGTGAGTCCATAGGTTGAGGGAACAGTGATCGGACAAATGAGGTTAAGTTATCTTCTTTGGTTCAAAGTTGAGGAGTAATAACTATTCCTGAACTCGGTGCTGTGTTGTCCTGAGGCTCCTGTACCTTCTCCCTGATTGTAACAGTAAGAGGAAAGCATGACATGGGTGGTGGGGGTCCCTGATGATGGACATTGGTCAGATCATATTTGGTGCGTTGTGAGCAGTTTTGAGCCCTTTAGTACAGAGATGAGGAAGAATTTCTTTAAACAGAGGGTGGGAATCTGTTGAATTAATTTCTACAGATGGCTGTGGAGGTCAAGTCATTGAGTATATTTAAAGCAGAAGTTGATGGCTTCTTGATTAGTAAGGGTATCAAAGGTTATGGGAGAAGGCGGGAGAATAGGGGTGAGAGGGAAAATAAGTTAACTGTAATGGATAGGCAGAGCAGAATCGATGGCCCTATGGCATAATTCTGCTCCTATGTTTTTGATATTATGGTCTTACCTCAGATATTCTCTTAGTTCTCTACTCCCATCCTACTTAACAACTCAAAATTTATTGTCTTGCTTTTCATTTTGAAAGGTTCTGAACTGAATTGTTGACACTGTGCTTCTTTCCTTGGGTGCTGCCAGACCTTCTGTGTCTTCTCACTGGCTTGTGTACTTTTCCAGAGACACACAGTCAAATGTGATTGGTCAATAATTACTTCACCTGCCAGCACTTTGTCTTCTGACTGGCTTTTACGTACTTCTTTTTCCACAGGCACATAGTGAAGTGTGATTGGTCAATAATTATTGACCACATCTGTAACCAACATGTTCCTGGATTGTCTGTAACTGGCTTTGTGACTGTGAACTCACTTTTGTGAACTTTAGTTCTGAACGTTACTTGCTTACTTTAATTGTTTGCATAATTTTTTGCATATTGAGTATTAGATGGTCTTTTTTAATGGGTTCTGTTGGATTTCTTTGTTGTGTGGCTGGCTGTGAGGAAACAAGCCTCAAGGTTGTATATTGCATGCATACTTTGATAGTAAATGTACTTTGAACTTTGTATTTCTTAAAGCAGAATTGTGTGGTTGATACACTGTAATTAAGTGCAGCTTCATGCTCACTTTGTGTGGCAGTACCCTGTCTTTTTGCTGGCTTATGTATTTTCTTCCACAGGCATACACTCAAATGTGATTGGTCAACTACATCTGTACTTCGGAAATCACATTCTTAAACCATAATTGCTTGTTTGACATTGTTAAGTGTATTGTTAATGCAGCAATTGCCAAATATGAATCAGTTACAAATTAGTGTTCAGAAGAAAGCGAAAAAAAGATCAAGTTTTCTAAGCAAATCTCTAGGAATACTATTAGTTACTGTCAGGTAAAATGGATAAGTTCAAGCTGTTCTATAATATGATTTGGTGGCTGTAAAAGTGTTCAGATGAGTGGGAGTCATACGTAGATTTTGAACAAAAACAAATTTTAAGACACTGTCTCTCTTTTCCTTTAATTCTGCCACAAAGCACCACCACCTCCAAAGCGGGCTCCAACCACGGCATTGACGCTGCGCTCGAAGTCCATGACCTCAGAACTCGAAGATCTAGGTAAGCAATAGGCTTCAGAAACGCATTCCTTTGAATGTTTGTAGGTTGCCGGAGTGGAAAGAGCTGTATTGCATGCTTACATTCACTGCGAGCTGCAGAGAGAATGACCAAGGCAGTAAGCACGACCCCAGATTGCTGCTTGAATTTGCAGGAGTGGGTTGGGGAAAGAGGTTGGACTTGCACTGTCGAGTTAACAAATACAGAACACATGATGAGAGGACATATGGGTTACCTGACGAGCTCAAACTTAAAGCAATGTTTCCCTTCTCACTCTCTTCCATCTCTTTCTTTCCTGCTTCCTTCCTCTCTTTCTGGCTATCTATACTTTGGATACCCTTACGACAGTGGATAGAGGTAAGCTGATATTGGTGTCCGTGTCTTACAAATAGTTTTTGTTATAAGTTAAGGTTTAAACTCTGTCGGGTGCCTCGGAGGTATGCAGGTTGACTGCACTGGCCTTGTGTATAGGACAACTGAATTCACGACCCTGAATATGCTATCTGCTAAATTGGACACTGAACTAGGGAGGCTTTAAGCCCCAGATGGATTTTTACCTATTTCAAGTTTATTGTCATATGGACAAGTACACAGGTGCAATGATGAGAGATTGAAACATGTCAGTTTTGGAGTCCTTGGATTTATTATGCAGATGCACAAATAATTAAAAAGGAAAACTGTATGTTAGTCTGTATTGCAAGAGTAAAAATTAGAGATGCCCTGCAGCAACATTATAGGCACAGAGCCATCATTTTGCAACATTCCCTCTAATTTTTTTTTACAGCTGCGCAGACCAACCATTGCCCTGAGCAGAGAATTTTTACACGGCCTGAAAACTGCACAGCACTGTAAATTTTTTTTTGTAATATGCATACTATGAATATGTAGAATGAAAGCTGAAAAAATAACATACTTTTGATTTTATTTATTAATTGAATTAATGAAATACAGTACAGAGAAAATCTTCCACGTTCTGTAAACTTTTTCTAGCTGCGTCCAATCCCAGCTGCACGGCAACAAAGGCAATGTGTGCGGGAGTATCTCAGTTACTGCACAGCCGTGCACCCACACAGCTTAGAGGGAACAGTGTTCACAAGAAAAACGTAATTATACACAGTTATTACAAGAGAATACACAATTGGAACAGAGGGTTCGGGGAATACACATCCATAATTTATTGAAAGTGGCACCACAGGTTGTAAAGAGAGCGTTTGGCACTTTGGTCTTCATAAATCAGGGTATTGAGTACAGGAATTGGGATACATTATGTTGAAATTGTAAAAGACTGGTGATGCCGAACTTGGAGTATTGTGTGCAGTCCTGGACACCTATCCTTCGGAAGGATATCAACAAGTTTAAAAGATTGCAGAAAAAATTAACAAGGATGTTGCCATGACTTGAGGACCTGAGTTATAGGGAAAGGCTGAATAAGTTAGAACTTTATTCCTTGGAGTGTAGGAGAATGAGGGGAGACCTTATAAAGCTGTATAAAGTCATGCAGAGTATAGAAAGCGTATATACATACAGGCTCTTTCTTGGGTGAGACTAGAGCTACAGGTCAAAGGTTTAGGGTGAAAGGTGAAATATTTAAATAGAACCTGAGGGGACACTTCTTCACCATTGTGCCACCACTATAGCCTTAAATTTGCTGACTAAGATGTGAACATGACGGTGACATCAAACTGGAAGGCATCAGCTGTTTTTTTTTAAATCAATGAATGATTTGCTTCTGGGGATACAAGACTTTTTAAAAATAATATTTTCCTTTCAAGACAAGTCAAGGCTGTTTGAAAGCAATGGCACCACCATGAGAGTTGCTTCACTGAACTAATGCCATGTAGCACTGGACTGAGAGAGGGCTCAGTGGGTGTCATAGGCAGAAGAGATTCTGCCAATGCAGGAAATGCTGAGCATCACACACAATGCTCATGAAACTCGGCAGGTCAGGCAGCATCTATGGAGGGGAATAAACAGCAGATGTTTAGGGCCGAGACCCTTCATCCGAAACGTCAACTGTTTATTTCCCCCATAGATGCTGCCTGTCCTTCCGAGTTCCTCCAGATTTTTGTGTGCGTGTATATATGTCAGTATGCTCAGAATATATGTCGGTTTCTGCTACTTTATCATAAGAACATAATTCAACATATTTGATGGATTTGGTCTTCTGCTGCCAGTTCCTGCTGATCAGCAGATCTGAAAGCGAGTGATTGTTGGTCTCTAACTGTAGCTACAATAAAGTCAATGACTATATGGTTCAATCAGTTGTACAAGACGGGTGGAGGAAGGTCAAGAGAGTATAGTGAAAGGAGATCTTAAAGTGGACCATCTATAGGTGTATCTTGCATTCACAAGACTGCAGATGATAGAATTGCTGTGCATTTATGGGCTGGTGCCTCCATTACCTTATAAAATGGCCACAGAGTGCATGTTCCTGACCTCCTGCTGCTGTAATCTATCCACTTCAAGGTTCAACATGTTGTGAATTCAGAGATGCTCTTCTGCACACCTCCTTTATAATGTGTGGTTATTTGAGTTACTGTCACCTTCCTATCAGTTTAAAACAGTCTGGCCATTCTCCTCTGACCTTTCTCATCTGCAAGGTTTTTTTTCCCACAGAACTGCCACTCACTGGATGGTTATTTTTATTTTTCATGCCATTCTCTGTAAACTCTGGAGACTCTTATGTGTGAAAACCCTAGGAGAACAGCAGTTTCTGAGATACTCAAATCACCCTATCCTGCACCAGCACTTATACCATAGTCAAAGTCACTTAGATCACCTTTCTTCCTTTGTCTGATGTTGCAGCCACATGATCGGATGATCAGATATTTGCATTAACGAGCAGGTGTACAGGTGTATCTAATAAAGTGGCCACTGAGTTACGTCACCTTGCACTTGTGAGCATTTACTTTGAGAGATAGAAACCAAATCACAATTAAAATGTATTTGGCGAAGCACTTAAGATGTCACTGTCTATAACTGCACTGATCTACGCTAGAAAGCTCTTATATGGTACGTAGACGGTGCTGAAGGACATTACTTTGTGGAAAGGAATTCTACAGCTCTTCATGAAATGATCAATGACATATGCAGTTCAGTAATCAAAATGAGAATGGAGATCAGCACAGCAAATCGTTAAAGATTAGCTTTATATATTACATCCATCAGAACATACAGTGAAATGTGGTGTGTGCATCGAGGATGTGCTGGGGGCAGCCCATAAGTGTCGCCATGCCCACAACTCACTAACCCTAACCCTTACCATCTATTGGAATGTGGGAGGAAACCAGAGCACTCGGAGGAAAACAACATGGTCATGGGGAGAGCGTACAAACTCGTTCCAGTCACTGGTGGGGATTGAAGATCTTGTCAACAGGCATGTTACATATTACTTTACATGTTACATAATCAGACCTCAGTAACCTGATGGTTACATTAACCCTACTTCGCGCTATGTTGTTTAACACATCATTCTCCACCTTATCAGTATGTTCAAAGTTCAAAGTAAATTTATTATCAAAGTACATATATATCACCATATACAACCCTGAGATTCATTTTCTTATAGGCATTCACAGTAGATACAAAAAATACAATGGAATCGATGAA
This sequence comes from Mobula birostris, assembly GCF_030028105.1. Classification (NCBI taxonomy): domain Eukaryota; kingdom Metazoa; phylum Chordata; class Chondrichthyes; order Myliobatiformes; family Myliobatidae; genus Mobula; species Mobula birostris. The sequence continues at coordinate 103,449,661 of NC_092380.1, read as the reverse complement.
AAGTTACACACGAAGACCAACAAACAACCAATATGCAAAAAGACAAACTTTGCAAATACAAATAGATAAATAATATTGGAGTAAGAATAATATGGTTGAAAAAAGATTAGAATTTAGGGTTGAATAAAGTAAGCTTCGAAGACTTTCTTAAAATCTCTTGGAAATACATAAAGTTACACAAATAAAATAATCATGCCACATAATTGCTGAAACCATTTGCTCAATTGCAAACACATCTTGCCCTATAACAGCACAAACTGAGCTACTAGTGATGCACAGTGATTTACACAGAAGCTGCATCAGACGTTGCAGGAATATAGGTACAGTAGCTTATTTCTGATCTATTGCATTAGGTTGTCAGTAATTACCCAGGGCCAACAGCCCTTTTAACTCCAAATGCTTAACTGTAACCTGCACCATCTATCCACAAGCTTATGTTCGGAAAGCATCTTGTCAGAACAGGACATGCAAACACCACATTGTCACACTATTTCCAGATTCTGTCATTGAGCTGTTAGCCTTGTAACATTGTGTTGATGGACACATCAAAGTTACCGCCCAGTTTCTTTCCTCCCCCATGTGGCACTTTTATCTGTTAAAATTGGTCTTTTACTGTACAGTTAATTCAGATTCAGATTTGTGTATCACACGTACATCAAACCATACAGTGAAATGTGTTGTTTGCATTAACAAAATCAACGCAACCTAAGGATGTGCTGGGGGCAGCCCGCAAGTGTTGCCTTGCATTCCGGTGCCAACATAGCATGCCCACCATGTTCAGCAGAATAACACAAACAGAAACAACAATAACATCATAGCAAAACAAGGCAGCAACGTCAAAGCAAGTCCCTTTCCCACTCTCCTGCTCAATCATACACGCAGACAGGCCTTCAATCCCATGACAGGCCACCTCTGGCTCTCCTGTCCTTGGCCACAAACTCTCAGACTTGCAAATATTGGGCCTTCAACCTTCAGTCCTTGGCTTGGACTTCCAGACATCGGGCCTTTGACCTCCAAATAAGCTGACCCAGACACTTCGACCTTCTGGCCTCTAACTGCGGACGCACCAAGCTCTGGATTTTGACCTTCTGGCTTTGTAATATTGCACATTTAAATCTTGAAAGTCATAAAAATGCTGAAAATCTGAAATTAAAAACAGAAAAAGCTAGCCAAGCTCAGCAGATTAGGTATATTACTGGAAAGATAAACAGAAGGGCCTGTGACCGGAAGTGTTAACTCTCTTTCTATTTTCCAAGATGCTGCCTGATCCGCTCAGTGTTTCCAACAATTCTGTATTTAAAAATAAAACCTTCCTTGTCCCATTGTGGAAGAACATCGAGAACAGAGAAAGCAGAGCATTACCTCTAGTAAGCAACACAAAATGCTGGAGGAACTGAGCAGGTCAGGAGGCATCTATATATAGAAAGAAATAAAGAGTTGGCATTTCGGGCCAAGTTGCTTCATCTGGAATGTAAAGGAAGGGTGGTAAAGCCAGAATAAGAAGTTAGGAAGAGGGGAAAGAGGAAGGATTACAAGCTAGAAGGTGACAGGTGAAGTTAGGTAAGTGGAAAGGGAATGAAGTGAGAAGCTGGGACCTGGTAGATGGTAAAGGAAGAGGCCTGCAGAAGGAGAGAAGAGAGGACAATGGGTAAAAGGTCACTAGAGGAAGGTGTTAGGTGGGTGAGGAGAAGAGAAGGGGTAAGAGGGGAGCTAGAATGGAGAATGGAAAAAGGGGAGGGGGAGAAAGTACCCCTTATCCCTCCGCTTTTTCCATTCCCCTTTCAGAAAGGCCTTTACCTTTCATGTATTTAGGTCTCTTTGAAATGGTAAGAATGGTGAAAGCTTGCATGGCCTAAACTGGGTTTTGGGTGGGCCAGCATCTCTATACATCAAATGTTCAGCAATATTTGTATAGGAGAATGTGGGGTGATAATATAGAGGGTTAAAACTCATGAAGATAGATAGGGTAAATGCACATTGTCTTTATCCCCATGGCTGAGGAATCAAGAAGGAAGAGGAACAGATTTAAGGTGAGAGTGGAGAAGCTTAATAGGAGCCTGAGGGGCAAATTTTTCTACCCAGAGGATAGTCAGTTGATGGAACAAGCTGCCAGAGGAAGTGGTTGAGGCAGGTATATTAATGATATTTTAAAGGCACTTGGACAGGTATTGCCATAGAGTACAGCACAGAAACAGGCCCTTTAGCCATTCTAGTCCACGCGAGCCTGGTCTCCTGCTTCATCATATCTGCCTGCACCTGGACTATAGCCCTCCGTACCCCTCCCATCCATGTAACTACCTAAACTTGTGTTAACTGTTACAATTGAATTTGCATCCATCAGTTCTACTGGCAGTTCATTCCACACTCACACCATCGTCTGAGTGAAGAAATTCTCTCTCAGATTCCCTTTAAATATTTCACCATTCACCCTAAACCTATGACCTCCAGCTCTAGTCTCACTGGACCTAAGGGAAAAATGGCCTGCATGCATTCATACTATCAATAGCCCTTATAATTTTGTTTACCTCTGTAAGATCTCCCCTCATTCTCCTGCACTCCAGGTACACGGATAGGAAAGGTTTAGAGCAGGGGTTCCCAATCTGGGTCCATGGATACCATGCTTAGTGGTATTGGTCCATCGCATAAAAAAGATTGGGAATCCCTGGTTTAGAGGGACATGGACCAGCCGTGGGAAAATTGGACTAACTTCAATGGGAATCTTGGTCAGCATGAACAAGTTGGGCTGACGTGTTTGGTTCATGACTCTATGTGCACCAAATCTCACAACATGTGAGGAATCAAGAACTGGAAGAAGACAGGAGAATGAGGTTAAGAAGAAAATAGATCAGCCATGATAAAATGGTGAAGCAGACTCAATGGGCCAAATGGATTGGAAATATTTAGAAGGATATGGGTCAAATAAGGGAAATGGGACTAGCTTAAATGGGAAGCTTGGTCAGTATGGGTCATTTGGGCCAAAAGGCTTGTTTCCATTGCTTTCTAACTCTGTATGTACCAAATCTCACAACAGATTTGCAAGTTTTGTGTACACGGTGTACCTGTTCTAAATGAGAATGCCATTTGATATCACTTGCTTAATGCTTGTCTGCATAATTTTGGTCAATAATGTTTGCAAAGTGGGTGAATATTTGGCAACAGATGTATGGCTGCAGAGGAAGTGCCAAGATTTGGGTGCCATGTTAGCACAGTGGTTGGAGCGACGCTATCAGAGCTTGGGGCATTCTGGAGTTCAGAGTTCAATTCTGGCACCGTCTGTAAGGAATCTGTATGTTCTCCCTGTGAATCATGTGAGCTACCTCCTGGTGCTCTGGTTTCCTCCTACAGTCCAAATATGTACTGGTTAGTAGGTTAATTATCCCATGATTACGCTAGTACAAAACAGATGAGTTGCTGGGCAGTGCAGCTTGTTGGGCTAGATGGGCCGGTTCTATGCTGTGTCTCTAGATAAGTGAAGCAAGTGAGCAAAGAGATTGTTCTTTCATGCACCAAATAGAAGTGATCTTCTGCCTTCTAAAGTGAGATTCACTATGCATAGGATTGTATGTTCATTCCTTCGTTATGTTGCATGTTTCTACTGGAGGGCAAGAAGACAAGGTTCACTAGAATGGTAGGCATTCATTTCTGTCTGCATGGGAGTTCTGTCTAGTAATTCAACACTAGGGGAGAATAGGCTGCTGGCAAAGCTAACCCAGATACACCTCGCTGTCTTTGACCCTGATCTGGGAAATGGTCTCAAGAGAGCCAGGGCCTACGGAAGTGATGCAGCCACAGAAGCAAATGTCCTCAACACAGCATAAGCTTTCTTCCACTGGCTCCCTTTCTAAATTATGACAGGAGAACGGCAGCAAATTGAGGAGCTTAAAAAAGAATCATCTCATTGTCATACACAAAATGCTGGAGGAACTCAGCAGGCCAGGCAGCATCTGTGGAAAAGAATATAGTCGAAGTTTCAGGCCAAGACCCTACAGCAAGACTGGAGAAAAAAAAGGTGAGGAGTAGATTTAAAAGACTGTTAAAAGGCTTTACAAATTTCCTCGTTACTCCACATGAAGACTTAAGCACAGTGACAAATAAAGCTAATCTTTAAATTTCTGAGATCCACCACCTCAGAAGTATCATGCAGGATTTCAACAATATTTCAATGGATGCAGGAAGTTTTTAAATATATTCATTTTTTGGAATTGGGTGACACAGGCTAGGCCAGAACATATTATGGATCAACCAGTTTTAGGATGTGGGAGAAATCAGAGCACCTGCAGGAAATTGACATGGTGACAGAGAGACATACAAGCCCTACACAGGCAGCGTTGGAAATCATGAATGAGCCCTGGTCAATGAAGCTGTGATGCAGTTGTTCTATTACATATGCCATAGTATCCTCAGTGGCCACTTTATTAGGTACACCTTAGCACGTGCTAGTTAATGCAAATATCTAATCGGCCAATCATGTGGCAGGAACTCAATGCATAAAAGAATGCAGGCATGGTCAAGAGGTTCAGTTATTTTTCAAACCGAACATCAGAATGGGGAAGAAATGCGATCTAAGAAACTGTTGGTGCCAGATGGGGTGGTTTGAGTATCTCAGAAACTGCTGATCTCCTGGGATCACATATAACAGTCTCTAGAGTTTACAGAGAATAACGTGAAAGAAAAGTCATTCAGTGAGCAGCAGTTCTGTGGGCAAAAACAGCTTGTTAATGAAGGCGGTCAGAGGAGAATAGCCAGACTAGTTCAAGCTGACAGGAAGGTGACAGTAACTTAAATAACCACATGTTACAACAGTGGTGTGCAGAAGAGCATCTCTTAACACACAGCACTTTGAAACTTGAAGAGGATGGGCTGCAGCAGCAGAAGACCACAAACTTACACTCAGTGGCCATGTTATTAGGTACAGGAGATACCTAATGAAGTAGCCACTGAGTGTATGTTCTTCTGCCTTGCTGCAACTCCACAATGCATTTGCTCACACTTCAACGGACTAAATTCTATTTGCTACTTTTCTACCCAATCAAAATAAAATTGCAAATCTTATTAAAGTCTGAGGCTTTCCTCCTTACTAAGTCTCTGTTAATGATTTATAAATTTCTTTATCATCCCCCCTGCACTTAACTCTAAATTAGTAATACACTATAGAAAAGCAAGAGTCTTACCACTGAGAGCTCTGTGTAATCTCACTGGTGAGAACTTTCAAATCTCAAAAAAAAAACACCTGCCAACCACCAAGCTTTGCATCTGTCACCCAGCACACTTTCTCGACTCCCCATCCTGGCACGTGGGACCTTGCCAAAGGTCTTGCTAAAATCCATGAATCCATCAATCATATTGCATCTTGGCAACATTTTTGTTACTTCCTCAAAAAAATTTAATCAAGTTAATGAGACAGGAACTTGCTCAACATGCAGACTGTCCCTGATTTATCTGTGACTTTCCAAATAAAATTCTGTACAGTCTCTCTGGATTGATTCCAATAATATTCTCACAACCATTTTTTTATAATCAGCTAGTTTGTCCTTTCCACATGCCAGGAGCATTTGATGTCTCTAGGTCAGTACTCACTGGAGTTTAGATGAATGGAGGTCTCACTGAAACCTATTGAATATTGAAATGCCTAGATAGAGTGGATGTGGAGAAGATGTTTCCTATTGTGGGGGTGTCTAGGACCAGAGGGCACAGACACAGAATAGAAAGTCACCACTTTAGAACAGAGATGCAGAGGAATTTCTTTAGCGAAAGGGTGGTGAATCTCTGGAATTGATTGCCAGATCTTTGGATATGTTTAAAATGGAGGTTGATGAGTTCCTGATTAGTAAAGGCATCAAAGGCAGAAGAATGTGGTTGAGAGAGATAATGAATCAGCCATGATGGAGAGCAGACTTGATGAGCTGAATGGCCTAATTCTGCTCCAATGTCCTTTGATCTAATGGTCTTTGTCTTCATAAAACCAAACTGACCTTCACTCTCCTCTCTACCAACCTCTGGCATCCATTATGCAGCCATAAAAGATTTGAAAAGGTGATCTAAACATCTGAAATTTTCTCCATTATTCTAACTATTAGCCAAGGACATATTTCATCCAGGCTTAGTGATGTATTCACTTTCAAAAAATGGAATGGCTTAATATTTATGATCTTATTCTGTTTATCGTTTTAATGCATTTGCTTCCATCACACTATCAGGTAATATGTTTCAAATCACATCCTGCTTAGAGTAAATGTAAAGTTATTGACATTTATTCTACAAGCAAGTGCTCTGGACAAAGTTCAGTGAGGATGAGGGCTGGTAGTCACCAGGTCAGCAATTACCCCCAGGTCGGCAGGTCCCAGTGTCAGTGGTGTATGCAGACAGGAGGCATAAGGTTGGCGATCCCCGAGGTACATGAGTCAATGATTCCAGAGTTTGAGACCTAGAGTTCAGGGTTCAGTCATTAGCAAGTCCGGAGACTAAGGCATAGAGTTCAGGTTTTCATCATTGGCGAGTCTGCAGTTCAAGGCCAGGAGCTTAGGGTTCCGTCATTGATGACTCCAGAGCTCAAGGCCCAGAGTTTGAGGCCTTGAGCTCAGAGTCCTGTCATTGGTGAGTCTGTTGGTTGGTCCACTGGAGCCTGGAGTTCAGGGTCCCGTTATTGGTGAGTCTGGAGTTCTGGGTCCTGTCATTGGTGAGTCCTGAAGTTGATGCCGAAGAATAGATGTCAAATGGGAAGTCCAGAAGTTGAGGCCTGATGGCTGAGGCCCTGTGTCTGCGAGTCAGTGAGTCCACTGGCAAAGTCAGAGGCCTAATGTCTGCAAGTCTGGAGGCTGGAGGGGGCCTGTCCAGGGGATGGAGTGTGTGAGTGGGTAGGTGGCTGGGTGAAAGGAGGGAAAGGGATGCTTTTTGCTGTTGCTGTTTTGTTGCTGTTCTTCTGTTGCTGCTGTTATAGAGGCATAGAGTCATAAGACATAGGAGCAGAATTAGGCCATTCAGCCCTTTAAGTATGCAATGCCATTCCATCATGGCCGATTTATTATCCCTCTCAACCCTATTTTTCTGCCTTTCCCCATAAACTTTGACCCCCTTACTAATCAAAGACTTATCAAGATCTTCTTTAAATACATTCAACGACTTAGGTACCTTTCAATAACCTTTAGACATGTAAATACTAAATACTAAAATTATATAATAATCCATTTTCATATTAAGTACGTAGCTGAATTTTAAATAGTACACCCCATTCTTTCTGACCATACAAGCCTGCAGACAAAAGCAGGAAACTGATCATAGAACACTTCCAGCAGGCCCATCAGTCCATCTAGTCTGTGCCAAGCCAGTAATCTGCTTAATCACATTGACCTGCACCTACACCATTGCCCTCTTTTCCCCTCCCATCCATATAAAACATAGAAACATAGAAAACCTACAACACAATACAGGCCCTTTGGCCCACAATGCTATGCCGAACACGTACTTACTTTAGAAATTACCTCGGGTTACCCATAGCCCTCTATTTTACTAAGCTCCATGTACCTATCCAGGAGTCTCTTAAAAGACCCTATCATATCCTCCTCCACCACTGTCGCCAGCAGCCCATTCCATGCACTTACCACTCTCTGCATTAAAAAAATTTACCCCTGACATCTCCTCTGTACCTACTTCCAAGCACCTTAAAACTGTGCCCTCTCGTGATAGCCATTTCAGCCCTAGGAAAAAACCTCTGACTATCCGCACGATCAATGCCTCTCATCATTTTATACACTTCTATCAAGTCAGCTCTCATCCGCCATCACCCCAAGGAGAAAAGGCCAAGTTCACTCAACCTATTCTCATAAGGCATGCTCCCCAATCCAGGCAACATCCTTGTAAATCTCCTCTGCACCCTTTCTATAGTTTCCACATCCTTCCTGTAGTGAGGTGACCAGAACTGAGCACAGTACTCCAAGTGGGGTCTGACCAGGGTCCTATATAGCTGCAACATTACCTCTTGGCTCTTAAACTCAGTCCCACGGTTGATGAAAGCCAATGCACCATATGCCTTCTTAACCACAGAGTCAACCTGTGCAGCAGCTTTGAGTGTCCTATGAACTCAGACCCCAAGATCCCTCTGATCCTCCATACTGCCAAGAGACTTACCATCAATACTATATTCTGCCATCATATTTGACCTACTAAGATGAACCACCTCACAATTATCTGGGTTGAACTCCATCTGCCACTTTTCAGCCCAGTTTTGCATCTTATCGATGTCTCGGTGTAACCTCTGACAGCCCCCCACACTGTCCACAACACCCCCAACCTTTGTGTCTTTAGCAAATTTACTAATCTCTCCCTCCATTTCCTCATCCAGGTCATTTATAAAAATCACTAAGAGAAGGGGTCCCAAAACAGATCCCTAAGGCACACCACTGGTCACTGACCTCCATGCAGTATGTGACTCGTCTACAACCACTGTTTGCCGTCTGTGGGCAAGCCAATTCTGAATCCACAAAGCAAGGTCCCCTTGGATCCCATGCCTCCTTACTTTCTCAATAAGCCTTGCATGGGGTACCTTATCAAATGCCTTGCTGAAATCCATATACACTACATCTACTGCTCTACCTTCATCAATGTGTTTAGTCACATCCTAAAAGGTACCTATCCAAGTTCCTCTAAAATGTTAAAATTGACCCTGCATCCACCACTTGTGCTGGCAGCACATACCATACTCTCACCACACTCAGAGTGAAGGAATTCCCCATCATGTTCCCTTTCCAGCTGTTTATCGTCCAGGAGACGGTACTGCAGCCTAAAAACCAGGACCAAAAGGCTCCAGGATAGCTTCTTCCACCAGGCCATCAGACTGATTAACTCACACTGATTTGAGTGTATTTCTATGTTACATTGACTGTTCTTTGTATTATAAATTATTATAAATTACTATGATTGCACATTGCACATTTAGATAGAGACGTAACGTAAAGATTTTTACTCCTCATGTATGTGAAGGATGTAAGAAATAAAGTCAATTCAAATTCAAATTAAACATTCCACTTTTCACACTTAACCCATGACTTCTTGTTGTAATCTCACCCAACCTCAGTGGAAAAAGCCTTACATATACCCTATCTATACCCCTCGTATTTCTGTATACCTCAATCCCCCTGCATTCTTCTGTACTCTAGCACAGCAGTCCCCAACCACTGGGCCACAAAGCATGTGCTACTGGGCCGCGAGGAAACGATATGATTTGGCGATATGAGTCAGCTGCACCTTTCCTCATTCCCTGTCACACACTGTTGAGCTTGAACGCACGTGAGCTCATTACGCATGCGAGGTCATTACCTGCGCATGATCCATGTCAATGCGGGAAGAAGATCAACTCCTCGAGCTTGCAAATGACGGCAGGCTGGAAAGTATGTTTGAAGTAACATCTCTGCCGGCATTCTGGATCAAAGTCAAGGCTAAATATCCTGAAATAGCCACAAAAGCACTGAAAACATTGCTTCCATTTCCAACATATCTCTGCAATGATTGCAACGAACACTAAATTGCAGAACAGACTGGTCATAAGGAACCCCCTTCGAGTATCGCTGTCTCCCATCTCCCCTCAATGGGACCGTCTTGTTGCAGGGAAACAAGCCCAGGGCTCCCACTGATTCACCGATATTTGTGTGTTGCAATGATTTTATATGTTCATAAGGGGAAAATTATTTCCTGTGTGTTTAATATCCAAACGTTACTTAAAATGTTATGATGCTATTGACTTATAAGTGACTTATATAACCATATAACAATTACAGCACGGAAACAGGCCATCTCTGCCCTTCTAGTCCGTGCCGAACGCTACTCTCACCTAGTCCCAACGACCTGCACTCAGCCCATAACCCTCCATTCCTTTCCTGTCCATATACCTATCCAATCTTTCTTTAAATGATAATGTCGAACCTGCCACTACCACTTCTTCTGGAAGTTCGTTCAATACTTACTTCAAGCTCCCCGTCCTCCCCTGATAATTGACTTATCACTATAGTCATGCGAGGAAAATATGCGCTGTGTGTTTAATACTAAATTCGTTAGATAAACTCTTTTAGAAACAAAATTGAGTGTATTAGCCACTTATCACCTATATTCCGAACATGATTAACACCCCCCCGAACAGAATCGCCAAAAACGATTTTTAGAAAAAAATCGGCACGTACACGCATGTGCACTGGTGCCCGCACAAGCCTTCATGGTCATTGTAGTCTTTCTTGGGGTAAACACAATGTGTTTGACTGCTACTGTTATCCGTTGGCAACCCAACCCACCCCCGGGTCAGCCGGTCCGCAAGAATATTGTCAATAATAAACTGGTCTGCATTGCAAAAAAGGTTGGGGACCCCTGCTGTAGCGAATAAAGTCCTAACCCATTTAACTTTTCCCTATAACTCTGGTCATCAGGTCCTGGCAATGTCCTTGTAAATTTTCTCTGCACCCTTTCAATCTTATTTACATCTTTCCTGTAGGTAGGTAACCAAAACTGCACACAATACTCCAAATTAAGCCTTACCAATACTCCAAATTAAGCATTCCAACTCCTGTACTCATTACATTGATTTATGAAGGCGAGTGTGCCAAAAGTTTTCTTTACGGCCCTATCTATCTGTGACACTACTTTCAAGGAATTACGGATCTGTTTGCCCAGATCCCTCTGTTCGACCACACTCCTTAGTGCCTTACCACTCACCGTGTTAGACTTACCCTGGTTGGTCCTCCCAAAGTGCAACGTCTCACACTTGTCTGCATTAAGTTCCACCTGTGGTTTTTTTTAGCCCATTTTTCCAATGAGTCTAGATCTTGCTGAAAGCTTTGATTGTCTTCCTCGCTGCCACTACATCCCCAGCTTGGTGTCATCTGCAAATTTGCTGATACCATTTTCCACATTATCATCCAGATCGTTGATACAGATGACAAGCAACAACTAGTCCCAGCAGTAATCCCTGTGGCACATCACTAGTCACAGACCTCCAGACAGAGGGGCAATCATCTATGACCACTCTTTCACTTCTTCCATGACAACAGTATTTAAACCAACTTACTACCTCATGTTGAATGCCAAGTGACCGAACCCTCTTGTCTACCTCCCATGCAGGACCTTGCGAAAGTCCATGTCAACAGTATCCACTGCCTTGCCTTCATCAATAACTTCTTCAAAAAACTTCTTAAGATTGGTTAGTCATGACTTATCACGTACAAAGCCCTGTTGACTATCTATATTAAAGCCCCTGTCTATCTAAATACTCAAATTTCCAATCCCTTAGGATACTTTCCAATAACTTTTCCTCTCCTGATGTCAGGCTCATTGGCCTATAATTTCCTGGATTATTCTCAGAGCCTTTCTTAAACAATGGGTCAACATTACCCATCCTGCAATTCACCAACAGCTCACCCATGGCTAAAGATGTTTGAAATATCTCTGCTAGAGCCCCTGAAATTTCTATACTAGCCTCCCACATATTCCAAGGGAACACTTTGGAGATTTATCCAACTTAATTTGCCACAAAAATAGCAAACATCTCCTCTTCTCTTGCCTGTTTGGGGTCCATGAATTTGCTGCTGTATTGCATCACATCTTTAGACTCTGTATCCATCCCCTGAGTAAATACAGCTGCAAAAAATCTATTTAAGTTCTTCCCCCATCTTTTTTGGCTCCATGCATTGATCACCACTTCGATCTTCCAGAAGACCAATTTTATTCCTTGCTATCCTCTTGCTCTTAATATATCTGTGGAACCCCTTAGGATTCTCATTCACCTTGTCTGCTAGAGCAACTTCATGTCTTCTTTTAGCCCTTCTGATTTCTTTCTTTTAGTGTTGTCTTGCATTTCTCAAGTACCTCAGTTGTGCTACCTGCCTATATCTGCTATATCCCTCCTTCTTTTTCTTAACCAGGGCCTCGATATCTCACAAAACCAAGGTCCCCTAAATCTGTTATCCTCGCCTTTTATTCTGACAGGAACATACAATTCTTTACTTTCAACATTTCGCTTTTGAAGCTCTCCCATTTACCAAGTACACCTTTGTCAGAAAACAATCCACACTTGCCAGATCCTTCCTGATACTATCAAAACTGGCCTATCTCCAATTTAGAATCTTAACCCTAGAACCAGACCTATCCTTTTTCATAATTACTTTGGAACTAATGGCATTATGATCATTAGATACAAAGTGTTCCCCTACACAAATGTCTGTCAGCTGCCCTGTCTCCTTCCTTGAAAGAAAATGCTCCCTAGTTGGGGCTTCTGTGTACTGATTAAGGAAACTATCCTGAACGCATTTGAAAAACTCTTTACTATCCAGCCCCTTTACCATATGGAAATCCCAGTCAATATGTGTGAAAGTTAAAATCACCAATTTATGTTTCTTAATTCCACCCCTCCCTCTTTAATCCTTTCCGATCAATCATGGAAACCTGTAACATTGAGTTTTTAGTCCTGCCCCTCTTGCAACCAAGTCTCACTAATGACTATAACGTCATAATTCCACAACCGCCTTTCCTACAATACTCCTTGCATTGAAATATACGCAGCTTGGAACATTAGTCCCACCATGCTCGACCATTCAATTTGTAGCTTTGTATGAAGTCTTAACAACATTTTTCTCCACAACTACTCTGCTATCTGTTCTGGCACTCTGGTTCCCATCCCCCTGCAACTTTAGTTTAAACCCCCATTGTGCAGCACTAACAAACTTTCTGCTAGGCTATTATTCCCAATCCAGTTCAGGTACAAACTGTCCCTTCTCTACAGGTCCCACATTCCCTGGAAGAGAGCCCAATGATCCAAAAATTTGAAGCCCTCCCTCCTTAGCCATGTGTCAACTTGTGTGATCTTCCTATTTCTGGCTGCACTAGCATGTGGCATGGGCAGCAATTCTGAGATTGCAACCTTGAAGGTCCTGTCCTTTAACTAGGCACCAAACTCCCTGAACACACTTTGCGGGACTTTGTCACCCATCCTAACCTTGTCATTGGTACCGATGTTGGCCACAACCTCTCACTGCTCACCCTCCCACTTAAGAATGCTGTATACTCAAACCGAGATGTCCCTGAACCTGGCATCTGGGAGGCAACATACCGTCTGGGAATCTGGTATTTGTTCACAATGTACAGGGAGGAGGTCAAACACCTAGAGAGCTGATGCAGGGATAACAACTTGATGCTTAATGTCACCAAAACCAAGGAGATGATCGTCGATTTCAGACGGTCTCAGCCTGAGCACACACCCCTCAGCATCAGCGGCTCCACAGTGGAGAGAGTGGAAAACATCAAGTTCCTTGGGGTGCAGATCTCAGACAATCTCACCTAGTCCAGGAACACCACTGGGATTGTGAAACGGGCCCAGCAGAGATTGCACTTTCTGAGGAAGCTTAAACAAGCATCACTCCCCACTAACATCTTAACAACTTTCTATAGAGGCGTGGTTGAGACCGTGCTGACCTTTTGCATTACAACCTGGTACTCCAGCTGCAGTGCTGTCAACAAAAAAGCCTTGCAGAGGGTGGTTAGAGGAACAGAGAAGGTTATTGGAGTCTCCCTACCTTCTGTACAAGACCTCTTTCAGAGTCGATGCCTCCAGAAGAGACAGTACATTATTAAAGACCCCTCACACTCTCTCCATGAACTGTTCGTTCTTCTGCCATCAGGCAAACATTACAGGAGCATCAAAACTAAGACCACAAGGCTACTAAACAGCTTCCTCCCACAGGCAGTCAGACTGCTAAATAGCTGCTCTACCTGACTCTGCTCTGGACACTTTTAACTTGCACTGGACACTTATAACTTGATTTTAACTGGCATGTGGCTGTTGTGTTTTACTATTTATTGTTATGTTTATTATTTAGTGTTGTGTTTGTTATGTTATGAGTGCACTGCTCCTGGGAAACGCTGTCTCATTCTGCCCTGCAGAGCTGATGTATGGTTAGAATGACATAAAGTTTTTTGATTTGATTTGAAAACCTCCTTTCTGTTTCTCTAACCAACAAATCCCTTGTCACTACAGCTCACCTCTTCTCTCACCATCCCATCTGAGCCACAGAGCACTCAGTGCTAAAGACCTGACCGCTGTGACCCTCCTCTGCCAGGTCATCTCCCCCCCCCCACCCCGGCATACCTGTTATTGAGGGGAATGGCCACAGTGGTACTCTGCACTGGCTGTCTATCCCCTTTCTCCCTCCTGACAGTCACCCAGTCACTTCTGTCCTCCACCTTGGGTGTAGCTACCTCCCCGAGTGTCCTGTCTATCAACCCCTCAGCCTTCCGAAGTCACAGTTCCAACTCCTTAACACGGTGTGTTAGAAGCTGTAGATGGATGCACTTCCTACTGGTGTAGTTGTCATGGACACTGGAGTTTTCCCTACCTTCCCACATCCCACAAGAGAAGTATTCCACTATCCGTTTTGGGATCCAAACATGAGAAAATCTGCAGATGCTGGAAATCCAAGCAACACACACAAAATCCTGGAGGAGCTCAGAAGACCAGGCAGCATCTATGGAAAAGAGTACAGTCGACCAACGGATTTTGGGAATAGAAAGGGTGGAGTGCTGTGGGACAGGTGACAGGTGCCAGGGTCAGGGAGTGGTGCAGGTGTTAGACATAGCCTGCCCTGAACACCAGGGAAGATCACTTGATTCCAAACAATTGGTTTATTGATCATTACTGAATGTCTCTGGAGCTCCCCACTCTCTTCCCTCTCCCTTCCCCTTTTCCCAACCATAACTCCCCTCTCCCTGCCCCCTTCCCATTCTCAGTCCACAACAGAGACCCATATTAGAATCAGGATTATCAATCACTCACATGAATTTTTTTTTTTTTTTTTTTTAGCGGCAGTAGTACAGTGCAATGCATAAAACTACTGTGGAAAAGTCTTAGGCGCCCAAGCTATATACAAGGGGACAGCGGCAGGAATTGAACCTGGGGTTTGCTATGTGATCTTATTGTGACATTTACCCAATCACCATTTATAAATCTGTGGTGCAGTGCAGTCTGTATGTAAGTGGTGTGGTGGAAGGAATTGGGCACAAGGATTTGGTACTGAGTTGCTATTCTACACTTTGTATTGTTGCTAACCTCGCTGATCTGATTTGATGCAAATGACACATTGCACTGTATGCTTCAATGTACACGCTGTGCACTGCCAGTAGCACTTTACTGTACCCACTTTACTGATGCTGATACCTTTTCAGAAGGATTATTCTCAGTCAGAGGTTTCTTTGAAGTAAAAGCAAAGATGTACCGTGAAGAGCATTCTAATTGGTTGCATCACCATCTGGTCTGGAGGGACCACTGCACAGGATCAGAAAAAGCTGAAGAAAGTTGCAAACTCAGTCAGCTCCATCATAGGCAATAGTCTCCCCAGCAGTGAGGACATCAAAAAGGCAGCATCCATAATTAAGGATCCCTGTCATCTAAAATGTACTCTCTTCTCATTGATACCACCAGAGAGGAGGTAGACATGCCTAAAGACACACACTCATTATTTTAGGAATAGCTTCTTCCCCTCTGCCATCATATTTCTAAATGAACCAACCCATAAACATTACCTCCCTATTTTTGCTTTTTTTTTTAACATATTAAAATGTTACTTATTTAATTTAACTTTATATAAATGTATATTTTATATTGTAATTTACAGTTTTATTGTTATGTATTGCACTGTACTGCTACCACAAAACAAATTTCATGACATATATCATTGATTTAAACCCGTTTCTGATTCTGATTTTGAACCAGTGCAACAGCCAAGATAAACATTTTTGTTGTTCATCTGTAGAAATTACTGATGGATTTGAAGAAGTAGTTAACCTTGGTCTTCAGTAAAACTCAGGGGCTGGGGATGTTGGTTTTAAATACTGAAAGCTGTCCATTGCCAGCAGTAAAGATTGCTGAGTGTCAATGCGGAGAGAGAAGCCTGCACATGCATCAACGCACAATTTTATCATAATAACCCTCCGGAGAGAAGCACTGTAATCTCTAATATTGTGGATCTCACTCCAAACATCTGCTCACATTTCAAACACACTATCAATCTCAATTGTATCTTTGTCAGACAAGGCCAGCACCCAGCTGAGGGGAGAGAGAGAGAGAAAGAGATGGAAAAGTTTGGGAGAGGTAGAAAATTCAATTTATTTATTATTGGTATTGATTTATTATTGTCATGTGTACCAAGATACAGTGCAAAGCTTATCTTGCATACTGTTTATAGGATCAAATGATTACACAGTGGATTGATCTGGAATAGGGTAAAATGCAGAATAAATTATGTAAAGGCAATAGAAAAAGTGCATTGCAGGTAAACGATGAAGTGCTAGATCATAATGAGTTAGACTATGAGGTGAAGAGTCCAACT
Organism: Mobula birostris; assembly: GCF_030028105.1. Lineage (NCBI taxonomy): Eukaryota > Metazoa > Chordata > Chondrichthyes > Myliobatiformes > Myliobatidae > Mobula > Mobula birostris. The sequence continues at coordinate 103,433,306 of NC_092380.1, read as the reverse complement.
AACTTACTAGGGAACTGTTTAGTAGTCTAAACAGTAGGAAACGGTGGGCTAGAAGCTGTCCTAGAACCTGCTGGTACGTGCTTTCAGGCTTTTGTATCTTCTGCCCGATGGGATACTGAAGAGAGAATGTCGGGGTGAAAAGTCCAGGGGGTTTTCAAGAGAGTGAGGCAGATGGGAAAGCAGATGTGTGGAGGGTAACTGAAGGACTAATGGTAAAGGAGAAAGAAACAGATGTTGAAACAGCAGAGGCAGAGGATGCTTCCCACGTTTTGTAGTGAAGCTAGTTAATGGTGCCCGGTGATGATTCAGCTGGGAAAACAAGTTCATTAAGGCCAATTAAAATAAACATCTTTATCCCAGTAGTCATGAATCAGAGCTGTGAGTATCCTTATAAGCCAAGAATACTAAATATGCACCCAGTGGCCACTTTATTAGGTACCTGTGTGCCTGACAAAATGACCACTGAATGTATGTTTTGGTCTACTGCTGCTATTGCTCATCCACGTCAAGGTTCAACATGTGCACTCGAAGATGGTCTTCTGCACACCACTTTTGTAATATGTCAAATCAAATCAGCAAGGATTGTGCTGGGGGCAGCTCATAAATATCACCATGCTTTCCGCGTCAACGTAGCACGCCCACAACTTACTAACACTAATGGTATGTCTTTGGAATGTGGGAGGAAACTAGAGCTCCTGGAAGAAGTATGTACAGACTCCTTACAGACAGCGATGGGAGGTGTTGCCTGAAGTGTGGCAAAGCTTGTGCACTGTCCCCAGCAGATATTCAGATTGTGTTTGTCATTGACAAAAATGATGCACTTCACTGTATGTTTCGACATAGATGTGACAAATAAAGCTCGCCTCTATAATCTCTCAATAGTTAGAGAAGATGGATTAGGTGGATTTTTGTTCCAGGGAGCCAGTGTTGACACCATGGAGGAATAGTTTATTTAGTAAGGATGAACTTTATTCGCCATATACATTTACTTGTGTTAGAAACTTGCTGTGGTGCATTAGCACAATATGCAATGAAAAAGTGACAATGTTCGACAATTATACAGAATGAAAGATTATATAAAATTAGTTAGCAGTACATATATGGAATGTAATGAGCATAAATACATGAAAAACAGTCTGTACTTACAATGTAAACAGCACTATAAAAATGGTTTAGATGTTTACAATTCCATGCTGTGACTGAGTTAATATTTAGAGAGGGGTGTGGGAGGAACTAACTAGAGTGGTTGATCAGATTAACTGCTTGGGAGGAGAAACTTTTAAGATGGTGTGAAGTTTTTGTTTTTACGGCCCTGTAGCAGTTTCCCAGAAAGGAGCTTTTGATAAAGGCAGCTTGCACAGTGGGCTCTGTCCACAATGATATTTCCTGCCCGCTTCTTTGTCCTGGACTAATTCACGTCCTGCAATGATGAGCCAATGTCACAGGTAATCAGCATGTCAGCAAGCATCTATGGAAAGGAATAAAGAGTTCTTATTTCAGGCCAAGACCGCTCATCAGTACTGAAAAAGATGGGGGAGAAGCTAGAAAAAGAAGTTCAAGGAAGTGGAAGGAGTACAATCTAGGAGATGATAGGTGAGGGCCCCTACCCACCTACCTTCCCCCTCACCTGGCTTCACCTATCACCTTCTACCTTGTATTCCTTCCCCTCCCTCGAACTTCTTAATCTGCGTCTTCCCCCTTCCTTTCCAGTCCTGATGAAGGGTCTCAGTCTAAAATATCGACTCTTTATTGCTTTCCAAAGATGCTGCCTGACGTGCTGAGTTCATCCAGCATTTTGTGTGTATGTTGTGTATTATATATTGCTCTCCAAACTTGACTACTATTAGAAAGTGACTTTTAGAGCACCTGGAAGAAATCCACGTGATCGCAGGGAGAACATCCAAACACCTTACAGGCAGCAGCAGAAATTGAGCCCGGGTCATTGACACTGTGAAACATTGTGCTTACCGCTATGCTACCATGCCACCCCATAATATTTTGGTTCACATAAAACTTTCACTTATTAGTGCAAACCGACTGTGCTTTTATTTTAAGATTGCATTTAAAAGAGAATTAATGATTAGCAAACTGATGCAGTTGTTTAATGATGGAAAATCAGATTAATCACAGAAGCATCTTTAATCAGACGTTTCTGATCACCATTCACCAACAAGTGAGTGGATTCCTGTTGTGCAACAGCGGCTTTGTCAATCTAACCCGGTTTTAAATCACTGAAAATAATTAGAAAGCTGTGCCAGGTTGATAGCTGCGCTGGAGACACAAGAGACTGCAGATGCTTTCATCTGGAGCAGCAAACAATCTGCTGGCAGAGCTCGGCGAGTTGAAAAGGGGGTAGGGAATTGTCGATGTTTTAGTTTGGGACTCTGCACCAGGACTGAGAGCAGAGGGGGAAGCCTGCCACTATAAAGAGGAGAGGGGGAACAGTGAGACAGAATGATGGGTGGACTGAGGAGGGTTGAAGGAAGAAGGGGCTGATGGAGACAGATGGGGGAGGAGGGAGACAGGAGCAGGTGGATGATGGATGGAGGCAGACTAGAAAATAAGAATCAAAAGTCAAGTCAAGTTCATTGCCAAATGCACAAGTGCATGTGTGCACAGGTGTAATGAAAAACTTACTTCCAGCAACATTGCAGGCACGTAACACCATACACTACTGTCACATAGATTGCACCACTCTGCAGTGACCACGAGGAACCTTTCTCTCTTCTCCCCTCTCCTGTAAGACAGAAGATAGAAAAGCCTGAAAGCATATAGCATCATGCTGAGGGACAGCTTCTAGCCCACCGTTACCAGACTTTTGAATGGACCTCTTATGTAATAAGAAAGACTCATGCCCTTACCTCGATATGATCTTGTACTTATTGTTTCCCTGCTGTGCACTTTATTCTGCACAGGAGGTACTGTTATTGGTTTGCCTTATTCTAGCTCAATGCTAGAATAATGTGTAATGATTTGATCTGTATGCAAAACCACCTTTTACTAGGTATCAGAATCAGGTTTAATATATTTGGCATATGTCGTGAAATTTGTTGTTATGTGGCAGCAGTACTTGCAATACATAATTTAAAAACTGTAAATTACAGTAAGAGGTGTATATATTAAATGTTAAATGAGTAGTGCAAAAACAGAAAGACAGAGTGGTGAGGTAGTGTTGAGGTACATGGAGCTTAGAAAAATAGAGGGCTATGTAAAATAGAGGCCTAGGTAATTTCTAAGGTAAGAACATGTTCGGCCCAGCTTTGTGGGCCGAAGGGCCTGTATTGTGCTGTAGGTTTTCTGTGCTTCAATGTGTTCATGGGTTCAACGTCCATTCAGAAATCAGATGGCAGAGGGGAAGCTGTTCCTGAATCATTGACTCAGTCATCTGTACCTCCTCCTTGAAGTTTCCCAAGAAAGAACCGAAGACTTCTGCCTTTAAATTTACTTTCTTTGATAGTGGCATTTTAAACATAGTTTATTGGTGTCCTTACACTGAACAAAAGTTCTTAACTTTAGATTTTCTTCAAAGGGAGATAAATAGATTCATATAACAGAAAATTGACATGTATTAAATGAAGAATGTAGATTTCACTCTCTGTTTTCATACCAGCTCTGAGTGCAACCTGTCCACCAAATTCTGGCATCTTTTATGCTGTTTATAAGTCCTGATAAAAAGGATCTCAGCCAAGAATGTCTCCTCTTTATTCATCTCCATGAGTGCTGCCTGACCTGCTGAGTTCCACTAGCATTTTGTGCGTGTTACTCTGGATTTCCAGCATTTGCAGAATCTCTTGTGTTTATACTTTGTGCTGGTCTTCCCAATTTCAGGCCATTCATGGTGAAGTTAGAGTGTAGCTGGGGTGAAAGGTTTTGCCCTAACTAGTATGGGATCAACTGTTCTTCATTCCTGAGCAGTCTTATGCAGATGGGTTGAGTGAGTTAGGACTTTCCCCTTTGGAGTGAAGGACAATGAGAGGTGATTTGATAGAGATGTAAAGATAAGAGGCATAGATCGAGTGGACAAACACACTTTTCCCAGGGTGGGAATGGCTAATCTGAGGGTGCGTCATTTGAAAAGTGATTGGAGGAAAGTATAGGGAGAATGTCAGAAATAAGTTTTTAATGAAAAGAATGGTGGGTGCTTGGGTGTGCTGCCAGGGATGGTGGTTGAGCCTTGCTATATTTTAGATGTTCTTCGGCACACAGCTGATAGAAAAATGGAGGGCTATGTGGTAGAGAAGTGTTAGATTGATTTTAGATTGAAGTTAAAGTCCGTGCCGAGCCTTGTGGCCCATCAGGCCAGTGCTTATGCCGGTTTCCGTGGCGTGAAGCGACTGAGAGTACGAGACTCCCCCCCACCCCCAGCCTGGATAGGACGCCAGTCCATCACGAGGTTAACCTCCAGCATTTGCCGGTACCCATTTTCAGCTGGCTGGACTGGAGCAGTGTGTGGTTAATGCCTTGCTCAAAGACACAACACGCTGCCTTGGCTGAGACTCGAACCCACAACCTTCAGATCGTGAGCCCAATGCCCTAAGCACTTGGCCATGCGCCACACAGATTTATTTTAGAGTTGATTAAAAGTCTGGCACAACATTTTGGGGGCAAAGGGCCTGTATTGTGCTATAGTATTATATGTTCTGTGAGCCTCCCAAGAAAATTTACCACCCTGATGTTTTTATCAGCTTTCAACATACACTCAGTGGCCACGTTATTAGATACCTTCTGAGTGTATGTTCGTGGTCTTCTGCTGCTATAGCCCATCCACTTCAAGGTTTTGCGTGTTATGTGTTCAGAGGTGTTATTCTACATACCTCTGTTGTAATAGGTGGTCATTTGAGTTACTGTCGCCTTGAACCAGTATGACCAGTCTCCTCTGACATCTCTCATTAACAAGGTTTCTACGCCTAGAGAAATGCTGAGCACCAGATGTCTTTTTCTGGGGTTTTTTGCACCATCCTCTGTAAGCACAAGAGACAGTTGTGCATGAAAATCCTTGGAGATCATCAATTTATGAGTCATGCAAACCACCCCAACTGGCACCAACAATCATTCCATGGTCAAAGTCACTTAGATCCCCATTCTGATGTTTGGTCTGAAAAGCAGCTGAACTCTTGACCATGTCTGCATATTTTTATGCATTGAGTTGTTGCCACATGATTGGCTGGTTAGATACAGTATTTGCATTCATGAGCAGGTGTACCTAATAATGTGGCCACTGAGTGTAGAAAATAGTACTTGTGAAGTCACTGCATGCACGTCTGCTACAAAATTCCTTCACCCAAAGGAATTCACAGAAACTCTCAGAACAGCAGAGAATGAATCATTTGACAGGCATTCATGCTGAAGGTCCTTCCAATCCTTGATCCTTTCACTGACCTTAGTCACCTATTGCAGTCAGTGGACTATGTTTAATTTCTTGAAAGAAGCCACATGCTGACTGCTCAGTCCTAGTCCTTAGTAATGGCTCTCAAATTTCAGGGGATGAATTTAGCATGACTGTCCTTGAGATCCCACACTCTTTTCAGCTGAGTTTGGGGCCAAGGATGGAAAGTTTGTGAGAGATGGTTTCTATTTACAGTGGTCAGACCTCACACGAGAAAGATGGCCCAAGGCATTGCAGAGTAGCTATGGCAGCCGTTGGAGATGAGAAGTTCAAGAGGGAACATAGAGCATTGAACAGTACAGTACAGAACCAACCCTTCGGATCACCATGTTGTGCCAACTTTTTAATTCGCTCCGAGATCTATCTAACCCTCCCTCCCCCCACATAGCTTTACATTTTTCTTTGATCCATGTGCCTATCTAAGAGTCTCTTAAATGACCCTATTGTATGTGCCTCTACCAACTCCCCTGACAGTGCATACCGTGCACCAACCGCGCTCTATGTTAAAAAAACTACCTTTGACATTCCTCCCCCCCCCCCCCATGCTCTTTTGTATTAGCCATTTTTTCCCCGGGAAATGGCTCTGGATGTTCACTCTATCAGAATCTGGTTTAATATCATTGACATATGTCAGGTGTCGCTTCACGGCAATAGTACTGTGCTGTGCTGTTGTATGTTCTGTGTTCCCTCTTGACCTTCTCATCTCCAAAGGCTGCCATGCCAGCTCTGTATCATCGCATATCTCTAGTTACCCACTAGATCTATACCTCATCACCTTACATACCTCTGTCAATTCACCTCTCATCCTACTTTGCTCCAAAGAAAAAAGCCCTAGCCTACTCCACCTATCTTCATAAAACATGCCCTCTAATCCAGGTAGAATCTTGGTAAATCTCCTCTGCATCTTCTCTAAACCTTCCACATTCTTATAATGAGGTGACAATTACAGAAGAAGGCTTGAGGGGGTGCCCAGGAAGAAGGAAAGTGCTGGAATTGTAAGAAATGGTCATCAGTGGGTACATGTCAGTAAAATCGGCGCGGAGGCAAAGGTAACAGGAGAAGTGATGGGCCCAGAACCCACTGAGGTGTGTGCGCAGGGGTACTCAATGGCTGTAGTGATTGACGACAATCATGTCAGAACTGGTACTTCACTGCAAGGTCTCTTCGAGAGGGTAAACTCGGTCTAGGAGCATTTTCTAAGCAGGAACAGCAGTAATACAAGTAGCTTTACAATTCTGCTCTACCATTCAATAGGTAAGTTGTGGGCAAACTATGTTCATGCCAGAAGCTTGGCAACACTTGCGGTCTGCCTTCAGCACAATGCTGGGACCATATTGGTTGATGCAAAATGAATCATTTTACTGTATTTTTCGAGGTGTCGATGTACATGTAACAAATAAAACTAATCTTTACCTTTATCATGCCCAATCCAATCTTAACCTCTGTACCAAATATCCTCATATTCCTTGGTTCCCTTTGTAGATCACATATATAGCAACAGTAAGAGATGAAATTTCCCCGCAGCTGCATGTTAAGTAGGCGACCCTTTATACTGTAACTATGACCACCAGTTCTAGGTATTTCAACAAGGGGAAACTATGGGGCATATCCTCTCAATATGCACCCTGTCAATCCTACTTCAGATTCTTGTTCAAAAGGTCTTTACTTCCATAAGGCCTGTTAACTGGTTATACAGAATTTGGTTTTATATGCGAAGGTTTCTTTGGCCACTCCTCCTAAAACTAGAAAACAAGTTTCTTCACAATTGCAAGAAACTCTGCAGAGGCTGGAGATCCAGAGTAATCCACAACACATGTAAAATGCTGGAGGAACTCAGCGGGTCAGATAGCATCATTGGAGAGGAATAAGGAGTTGATGTGTCCTGAAGAAGGGTCTTGGCCTGAAACATTGGCTCTTCATTCCTCTGTTTAGACACTGTCTGATCTGCTGAGTTCCTCCAGCATTTTGTACATTCTTCACATAAACCTGTGTCCTGAACCAACCTTAAAACTGGACACCAACTGGGCTCAGAAGCATATCAACATTCATTCATAGTAGCTGATCAAAGTCTTTCAACATTGCCACCTAACAACGCCATGAAAGCAACTTCACCACATGGATTTAAGAATTTCAAGGACAGAAATCCCCTTTCTCAAAAGTCAACTGGATGAGAAGTGGGAGCTAGCTACATGGAGAAACTCAGAGGGGCAGTTGGTGCCAGCCGTATTAACAATGAAGTATTTCTTTCTTTTGTTATTTAGAGACACAGCACAGTAACGGGCCCTCCCAAACCAATGAGCCTGCACTGCCCAATTACACATGTGACCGATTAACCTACTAAACCCATATGTCTTTGGAACAGGGGAAGAAACCGGAGCACCTGGAGGAGACCCACAGGGTCATGAGGAGAGTGCAGGGAAATGGTGCTAAGACAAAAGATCAGCTATGATATCAGTGAGTGACAGAGCAGGTACCAGGATCTGAGAGGCTTATTCTTTCTAATCACACAAAAGATAGATGGGGCAGCCTAGGAAAGCGACAGATCACAGTGATTCCAGCTGTTCCCTGAGATGTATGTAAGCAATCTGCTCCTCAAGGGCATCGTCTTTGACTGTTTTATTATTCTGTTGTGGTGCAATTGCAGCAAAATAATACTGAGTTCAGTGAATGTCAAGTCACCTTTAGGCCTTCTCACAGTCTCTTAAATTTATACAATTTCCCTCAAATATAATTAACAGATCAGCTTTTCTGAGCTACACTCCAAAACTGTAGAATTCAATATCTAAATCTATAAGACAGGGGTTCCCAACCCGAGGTCTACAGACCCCTTGCTTAATGGTATTGGTACATAACATATACAAGGTTGGAAACCCCTGCTAAACAGTATGTAAACTTAATTGACACACAAATATTAGCTCAAAACCTATTTATTTAACCTTGCTTTTAACTAAGATCTTTTTGTCTTTATTCTCATGTTTATTTTTATTTTTTTTTATATTTTATTTTATTTTCATATTTGCATTTTTATCCCATTGTAAAGCACTTCAAACTTCATTGTCTACAAGAAAAGTACTCTATTGTCTGCTAATATGAACAAATGAGCAACCAAAATTCACCCAGAGACACTTTGAGGAAGCCCCAAGATTAAAAAGGATAAAATACAGAGTATGTATATTGACCATCCCAATGTCACCTCCATTATTATCCATTCTCACAGTCTTCAGAATCTAAATCATGTTTATTATCACCAGCATATGCCATGAAATTTGTAATTTTGTGGTAGCAATACAGCGCAATGCATAATAAAAAAGAAAATTACTTTAAGTTACAATAAGAAATGAAATAAATAGTCGGATAGTGTCAATGAGTTCATGGACCACTTAGAATTCAGGTGGTGGGAATGTGAGGGGAGAAGCCATTCCTTAAATGTTGGGTGTGCATCTTCAAGTTCCTCTACCTCCTCCTGGATGGTAGTAAGAAGAGAGCACGTCTCAGATGATGAGAGTCCTTAATGATGGATGCTGCTTTCTTGAGGTACGGACTTTTGAAGATGTCCTCAGTGATGGGGAGGCTAATGGCTGTGATGGAACTAGCTGAGACCACAACTTGGTGCAGACTCTTTCAATTCTGTGCAATGGAGCCTCCATACCAGAGAGTGATGCAGCCAGTCATGGTACAGCTGTAGAAATTCACGAGAGTATTTGATGACATACCAAGTCTCCTCAAACACCTTCCTAAATCATGATTCCACCTGCTTTCTAGAAGACACATTTCCAGAATTATTTGGTCAGGGAAAGATGTTCTTAACCATTACCGAGTTCAAGATGCTCTCCTGGATCATAATTCATTGTCCTGAAGCAAACTTTGCAAAGTAAATGTCACAGTTGCATGGGACACCTGACTGGAGTATACTGTTCCAGGGTAAACATCACCAGGCATGTCTGATGACTCTAGCAAAGTCTTCCTTATAAACACACGAGATTCTGAGGATGCTGAAGGTCCAGAGGAACAAACACAAACTGCTGGAAGGAGTCAGTAGGTCAAGCAGCATCTCTGGAAAGGAATATACAGTCAGTGTTTCAGGCCAAGATCTTTCTTCAGGAAAGGGGAGGACACCAGAATAAGAAGGTGGGGAAAGGGAAGGAGCACAAGCTAGAAGGTAATACTTGAAGCCGGGTGGGTGGGAGATTGGAGATGAAGTGAGATGCTGTGAGGTGACGAGTAGAAAAGGTACAGGGCTGACGCAGAAGGAATCTGGTAGGAGGGGAGCATGGCCCATGGGAGAGAGAGAGAGGAAGAGGAGGAGGGGCACCGGGGGAGGTGAAAGGCAGGTAAGGAGAAGAGGTAAGAGGGGAGCTGGTGTGGAGAATGGAAGAAGAGGGAAGTTTGAGGGCCTCATCGTGGCAGTGGATACAAAGTACATTTATTATCTGAGTATTTATGCAGTATATGTATAGAGGAGGCCGTAAACTGACATTTTGGAATGGAGATGGAGATTGGAATTAAAATGTTTGGCCATCAGGAAAACCTGCTTATTGCAGATGGAGCAAAGCTGCTCGACTGTGAAAGTCTTCCTTATTTCCATTCTCTCAAGAGCTACTACTTAAAAGTCGATACCCTGCCAATAGATCTTCTTTGCCATTGAGTGATGAAGGCTGAGAATCATGATAGGGCAGGAGTCATTATGAATCATTTCAAATTCTCACTATGTCTTACCTGAGTGACAATATGCTTCACTGATCATTTCTTTTTTTATGACCAACTGGAATGTGATTAATTGCCTTGCATTGCTTGGTGCATTTATACCTTGACCTGTGGCCCTTTGTCCTTGTGTCTGTGCACGATCAACAAAGTACGAGGTGGTGTTGGTGGATAAACCAGAGGATCCAAAGTCCAGGGAGGAATTACAAAGAGACTGAAACAATAATTTCAGTCTGATTGTGTTTGTTAGTTTCCTGACTGCAGCAGCAGAGTTTGTTATCACAAGCTGAAACTGGGTCACTGCAGCTTACTGTAAGAATGTGCTTCTGCACACTATAATGAGCGATATCCTGGAGGTTATGTTTGAACCCTTGGTCACTGCCAGATGCCTACTTTATAATATCCAGCTTTACTTGGAAAATACCCTGTTCATCTCCTTTCCAGCACAATCCCTTGAGGAATGTTATACAGGATCCTCATGCTTTTGTGATCCAAACATTCTTCAGAAGTTTAGAATGAGGCATAAAACTTGTTGCTTACGATTGTTTTATTAAGCATTACAAGAGCAAAGAACTGAAAGGAAGAAGCATGGTGAGAGACAAAGAAAAAAAGAGAGAGAGAACAAAGTTGGTCTGGTCTTCTTATACCATTATCAGCATCATTATTATGTGCTGTGTTGTATGACATGGGCAATCATGGCCTCATAGTCATAGTCATAGTCATAATCATACTTTATTGATCCCGAGGAAAATTTGGTTTTTTTACAGTTGCACCAACCAAGAACAGAGTATAAATATATCAATCATGATCAGGATTGTTATTAAAGTATTTTTCCACAGAAGTGGTTTGCTATTGCCTTCTTCTGGAAGTATCTTTACAAGACAGGTGACCCCAGCCATTATCAATAATCTTCAGAGATTGTCCGCTTAGCATCAATGGCCACATAACCAGGACTTGTGATATGCACCGGCTGCTCGTACAACCATCCACCACCTTCTTTCATAGCTTTGTGGAACCCTGAACGGGGGACCAAGCAGGTGGCACACCTTGTCCAAGGGTGACCTGCAGGCTAGTAGAGGGAAGAAGAGCCTTACACTTCCTGACATCTCCACCCCGCCACCCAACTTCTTGTACCAGACTACTGATAACAGTAAATTCGATTGATAACATTACTTGAACCTGACTACTTCATTAGCTAATGTGACACCTGCCATTGAAACTAAGAAACTTCCAGAAAAGTTCCTGTAACCACAGAAAAGCTCACTAAACAATCATATGTATATACAGTAGGTGATTATATAAAAATACAAACAAGCTTAAGAAAGTTAAGCTACAAGAAAGAAAACAATTCTGTAGCCCATTCCAACAGATACATACATCCAAGCTCTTCCTATGGTTTAGCTTCATGCCCAGAAGGGTTTGAAAGCGAATTTGATAGATTGATTTATTATTGTCTCATGTACCGGGTACAGTGAAGAAATTGCATGCAAACAGTCCATTTGGATCAATCCATTCCAGTGCATTGAGGGAGAACAAGGTAAAACAAGGTACAAGGTAAACGTAGCCAGATCTATCATGGGCACTAGCCTCCCCTCCATTGAGGACATCTTCAGCATACAGTGCCTCAGGAAGGTAGCATCCATAATTAAGGACCCTCGCCAAATAGGACATGCCCTCTTATCGGTACTACCATCAGAGAGGAGATACGGGAGCCTGAAGACACATGCTCCACTGTTCAGTAACAGAGTCTTCCCCTCCACAATCAGATTTTGGAATGGACCACAAACACACTTCTTGCCCTCCTTATTTTTTATATATATTTGTTATTATAACTTATAGTAACTTATGTCTTGCACTGTACTGCTGCTGCAAAACGACAAATTTCACAACATATCTCAGTGATAAGAAAGTGCAGAATAAAGTGTTACAGAATAAAGAGAAAGTGGAGAGCAGGTGGACAGTAAAGTGCAAGGTCATAACAAGGTAGATTATACTTCCTAGAGTCCATCTTATCTAAGAAACTATTCAATAGTCTTCTAACAGCAGGGTTGAAACTGTCCTTAAGCCTGGTGATATGTGCTTTCAGGCCTTTGTATCCTCTCCCCAAGGGGAGGGGGTAGAAGAAGTAATGTTCAGGGTGGGTGTGCTTACTGCCCATTATGTCACTGGTTTTAGGATAGCAATGAAGGTCCTCTGTCTCTGGCAATGTTCAGGGCTTCTTTCACCATGTCAGCAGCTTCCTCTCGGTTTTCACTTATTGTCAGTCATGCAAGTCCTGGGTGGAGACTCAGGAATACTGGCATACTCAGATGTAGAAGGATTCTTTATTACTGTTTCCATAACAATTTGTTTTACCAGACAGAGTTGTTAGCCCTGAGCTGAACCCCCAATCTGGTGGACCACTCTCATTCTGGCCTTTTCCCTTTGACCTATTTGGCAGGGGTGACCCTACCAAGGGCCAAAGCATAAGGCTGTGACTCCAGTCAACTGAGCTCTCTGGGTCATTGGGGTACACAAGCCTCAATGGTTGTCTTGGAGGCCAGGGCGGGTGTGGTGTTTGATCACTCTGACAGCTTTACTAAGGCAGTGAGAAATGTAGACAGAGTTCATGGAGGGGAGGCTGTGATATGCTGAGTGTGTTCACAGTCCCCTGCAGTTTCTTGTAGTCACGGGTAGAGAAATTGCCATACCGAGCCATTATGCATCCATATAGAAAGCTTTCTATGATCCAGAGATAAAAATCGGTGAGGGTCAAAGACGGCATGCCAAATTTCTTTAGCTTCCTAAGAAAGTAGGGATGTGGTAAACCTTATTAGCTGTGGTGTCACAGGTTATTGGATAGGTTTACTCCTAAGAACTAGAAACCCTCAAGAACCTTGATCACAGCACTGTTGATGGAAACAGGAGCTTGTGCACCAAACCCCTTCCTGAAGTCAATAACCAGCTCTTTTGTTTGCTTACATTGAGATTGTTGTCATGACACCATGTCGCTAGGCTTATCTACTGTACTCTGACATATGAGAATCGACCCACTATGGTGGTAAGATCTGCAAACTTCTGGGTGGTGTTACAGAGGAGTCCGGCCACACAGTTGTGAGTGCATTGGGAGTGGAGTAGGGGGCTGGGGTGGAAAAAAGAGAGGAATTTTTACAATTATACAGGGTACTAGTGAGGCCACCCCTGGAATACTGGACAAAATATTGGTCCTCTTACTTAAAAAAGGATATACCGACATTAGAGGAAGTTCGAAGAACATTACAGCACAGTCCACACCTGTCAGCCCATAATGTTGTACTGAACTTTTAACCTACTCTAAGTTTAATCTAACTCTTTCTTCCCGCATAGTCCTCCATTTTTCTATCATCCATGTGCCATTCTAAATGCCCCTAATATATTGGCCTCTACCATTACTCTGGCAGCTTGTGCCATGCACCCACTACTCTCTGTGTAAAGAAATTTACCTCTGACATCCCCCTTATGCTTTCCTCCAATCTCCTTAAAATTATGCCCCTTTGTATTAGCCATTTCGGCCTTGGGGAAAAGTTTCTGCCTATCCACTCTATCTGTTCCTCTTATCATCTTGTACACCTCTATCAAGAGATTCACTTGTCTTATTCTGTGTAAGGGTTGTCCTATTACAAGGAACCAAAAAATTACATCTAAATTCTTCTTAGTGTGGAAGAGCGAATCTGGAGAGCTGGGCAGAAAGCTGAGAAACAGGTCCTCCAGGGTAGTAATTTCTGGATTGCTACCTGTGTCACATGCCAGTGAGGGTAGAAATGGGATGATGTGATAGATAAATGCCACATTGGTGCAAGGGACAAGGCTTCAGGTTCTTGGATCATTGGGATCTCTTCTGGGGAGGTAGGACCTGTGCAAAGGGGCTGGGTTGCACCTGAACTTGATGGGGACAAATATTCTTGTGGGCAGGTTTGCTACTGGGAGGGTTTAAACTAATTTGGCAGAGGGATGGGAACCGGAGTGAAGGGACTCAGGATAGGACAGATGATAAAAAAGCAAAGATAGCATGCAGTCAGACTGTCAGGAAGGGCAGGCAGATAATCAGAACAAATTGCAGCCAGCAGGGTGAGTATCAGTGCGTGAGGGATGCAGAGTCAAAAAGGGTAGCAAATATTGTTCTCAAAGTGCTATATCTCAATACACGGAATATAAGAAATAAGGTGAATAATCTTATTGCACATTTACAGATTGTCAGATATGATGTTGTGGCCATCACTGAATTATGGCTGAAGGACGGTTGTAGTTGGGGGCTGAATGCCCAAGGTTACACATTATATCGGAGGGATAAGAAGGTAGGCAGAGGGGGTGGCATGGCTCTGCTGGTAAAGAATGACATCAAATCATTAGAAAGATGTGACACTGGATCAAAAGATGTTGAATCCTTGTGGGTTGAGTTAAGAAACTGCAAGGGTAAAAGTACCCTGAAGGCAATTATATACAGACCTCCAAACAGTAGCTGGGATGTGGACTACAGATTACAATTGGAAATAGAAAAGGAGTGTCAAAAGGCAGCGTTATGATTGTCATGGGAGATTTTAACATGCAGAATCCAGTTGGTGATGGATTTCAAGAGAGTGACTTCGTTGAATGTGTAAGAGATGGCTTTTTAGGGCAAATGTCATTGAGCCTACTAGGGGATCAGCTATATTAGATTGGGTGCTACGTAATGAACTGGAAGCGATGAGGGAGCTTAAGGTAAAGGAACCCTTAAAAGACAGTGATCACAATATAATTGAGTTCAGCTTGAAATTTCAGTGGGAGAAGGTAAAGTCTGTCGTAACAGCGATTCAGTGGAGTAAAGGAAATTACAGTGGTATGAGAAAGGAGCGGCCAAAGTAAATTGGAAGGAGATGCTGGCAGGGTTGACAGCAGAGCAGCAATGGCTTAGGTTTCTGGGATAAATGATGAATGTGCAGGATAGAGGTATTCAAATGAGAAGGCTTGCACCAAGCTTACAGAAGTTATATGTGAGGCCATAGACATTCACATTCCCAGCAAAATTGTTACTAAGAAGACTGGTGATAAAATATGGCTTGATGACAAGTGCAGACAAACAGCAAAGAAGAAACGTCATCTCTACCGCCATCTAAAGAAGTGCAACACCCCTGCTAATTAGGAGAAGTTTGCACAGGCTAGGCAGTCGTACAATCGAGCAGAGAGACAGGCCAGAAGAAACCATAACATCAAACTCAAAAATGACTTAACCAGCAGTAACCTTAGCAGCAAGAAGTGGTGGAATGTTATGAACTCCCTCTCTGGAGGAATAGGCCATTCTGACATCCCTGTCATTGAACACAATGGGTCTGTACATACAACAGCAAAGGATAAGGCCGATGTTTTCTGTTGGGCTTTTGCAAATAAATGTCGACTCACAAACGCTAATGATCAGCCACCACCTCGCTGAACAAAATCATCTTCAAACCTGAAGACATCAGGAAAATTATGCAACAGCTTCAGCCTGATAAAGCATCTGGCCCTGACCAGATTCCAACTAGGGTCTTAAAGGAATGCAGTGCAGAACTTGCAAGTCTTCTCTGCCGCCTCTTCCAGCTATGCTTCTCGAGTGGTGTATTCCCAGAACAATGGAAAATAGCATCAGTAACACCAGTACACAAGAGGGATTCCAGAGCTGATCCTACAAATTACCGCCCCATATCCTTACTCAGTGTCATCAGCAAGGTAATGGAAGCAGCAGTCCACAAACAAGTTCAGAACTACCTACTCCGTAACAACTCAATTTCAAGTAGGCAGTATGGATTTAGACCTGATTACAGTACAGCCGATCTCCTCATCACCTTATTTCAAACATGGAACACCTTCTTTAACAAAGGTGGAGAAGTGTGTGTCATAGCGCTGGATATCAAAGGAGCATTTGACAAGGGAGGGGGGAAGAAGATGGCGGTGCGATGACAGCGCGCGCGGCCACTGGTGATGAATATCTGTTACATGTCAAGTAGGGGACTGTGCACAATCCTGATTTGATGGAGACAGACGCAAGAGCACAGCGGAACATCTGGAAAACTTCTGAAATGCCTGCTTTGCTACCGCTGATACTGTGTGGTAACCGGAATCTCCGGAGCTGAAGGCCCCGAAATCCTCGGCTTTGCGTGTTTCAGCGGCCGGGGAGAGGTCGAAGGCGCTCGGCAGAGGATGGCACTCGGGAGGCTGTATCGGAAGCTCAGAGTTTTCAGACAGACGGACTCAGTGTCGGCTGGGGTCGGCTGCTTCCAAGGTATCAGCAAGTTGACGGTGCCTGGAGGTTTATGGCGGGGAGTTTCTCCCTTTTGCCACCTGCTATCGGGGACTTGGGAGTCGATCGACTTGGGACTTTGAGAACTTTTTTTTCCCTGTGCCTATGGTCTGTTCTTTATCAAATTAGGGTATTGCTTTGCACTGCTGTACCTATATGTTACAATTATGTGGTTTTGTCAGTGTTAGTCTTTGGTTTGTCCTGTTTTCTGTGATATCACTCCGGAGAAACAATGCATTATTTCTTAATGCATGTATGCATTTCTAAATGACAATAAAAGAGGACTGAGTGTTCTCATAATTTAATGGACTCTGTGTTAAACTGAGTTTCAAAGGAATATCTGGAAAGCTGCTTAGATGGCTGCAGAGCTGCCTTCATGGACGGGCCATCAAAGTTGTTATCTCTGGTCAGGCTTCTGATTCTTCAACCATCAATGCATCTGTACCACAGGGTTCAATACTTGGGCCACTTCTGTTTTCCATCTTTATTAGCGACTTGGTTGATGCATGCAGTAACAAGCTATACCTGTACGCTAATGACTCCACACTATTTGCACCAAGTAGAGCAAGAGAGAGTAATACAGTGGCAGCAGGCCTGAATAGGGATCTTGACAGGATGAAAGTCTGAGCAGACAACTGGAATGTCACCTTTGAGCCTACTAAGTGTAAGGTGATGGCGATGTCTAGGAAGAGGAATCCATCTAACCCCGACCTGTATTTTGGGAACTGCAAGCTGGATTTAAAGAAGGATCTAGTAATCCTTAGTGTTAACATTGACAGCAAGTTGGTATGGGATAAACACCTTTCCACTATTTCAAACAAGGCTGGACAAAGGCTTGGAGCCATGCGGAAAGTAGCATCCAAATTAGACAAAGAGGGCAGAGCCATGGTTTACAAAGCCCGGGTACGAAGTATCATGGAGTATGCCTGCTTGTCATGGATGAATGCCTCACAGAGTGTCCTCAGCCAGCTTGATTCCATTCGAAGAAAGGCTCTCAGGATTATAGGTGTAGATGAAGCCACAGCTCGTGAGAAGCTAGCCATCAGTAGCTTACACCACAGACGACAGGTTGCTGCAGCTAGTATGCTATACAAAATGCGCAGCAGCCTCAGCCCTGCAGACCTTCGTGCCATGCTGCCTTCACCTTATGAGAGACGGCGCACCACACGATCAAGTTTATCTATGCCTGCTCATGCTGTTTCTATGCCTGATGCGAGAACCTACGCACTGGATAGAAGCTTCCTTCACTGTGCTATCAGAATTTGGAATAGCCTTCCAGATGCTGTGGTTGGAAACACCTGCGACGATGGGGTCCAAGCCTTCAAGAGTCAAGTGCACAAACACCTATCATCTCTGGGAGGGAAGTCACATGCTTCTTCATAAGCTATCATGCAGGGGACCAGGATGGCAATGCTTGGTTGTTGGTAGGTAGGGTTAATACCTGACTTTCAAGAGCACTTGTGAGTTATGTTCCGGCTGGACTTAGTCCTTAAACTGCTGGAGAACAGTGTGGAAAGAACAGGGGCTGTTTTCTCCTGGTAGGGATTAGTTTTTATTCCAAGTGCTCCTGCCATGTTTTGTCACCCTGCAACCTTATTCTTCAATCTTTGAATTATGGAGGACAGCATGTGTATAAATGTCTCTCTCCAGCAGAATTCATCATGATCATCATGACTCCAGTATTTCTACTATTTTTTAATGTTTCTTAATTGTACATATGATTTTTTTTTTGTGTTCTATCGCTGAGCAGCAGTGAACCATCTGATTGGCCTATCAGAGTTCTCTTTGGGAACTAGCTGACTTGATCAGCATTTCTGATCTGGCTGTTGTTCACGATTGCACTTTAAAAAATGTCAAAATACTCAAATGTCAAAATAATATAACCGTGGCTGACAAGGGAAGTCAAAGCTAATATAAAAGCAGAAGAGAGGGCACACAACAAAGCAGGAAGGTAGAAGATTGGGAAGCTTTTAAAACCCTACAGAAAGCAACTAAAAGAATCATTAGGGAAAAGACAAAGTTTGAAAGCAAGCTTGCAAACTATATCACGGTGGATAGAAACACACACAAAAAGTGCTGGTGAACGCAGCAGGCCAGGCAGCATCTATAAGAAGAGGTACGGTCGACGTTTCGGCCGAGACCCTTCGTCAAAAAGCTTTTTCAAGTATATAAAAATAAAAGAAAGATGAGAGTGGATATAGTACTGCTAGAAAATGAGGCTGGAGAAATAATAACGGGATAAGGAGATGGCAGATGAACGAAGTGAGTATTTTGCATCAGTCGCCACTGTGAAAGACACCAGCAGTGTGCCAAGTATTGAAGGATATGAGAGAAGAGAAGTGAATGCAGTTACTATTACAAAGGAGAAGGTGCTCAAAAAGCTGAAAGACCTAAAGGTATGTAAGTCACCCAGACCAGATGAACTTCACACTACAGTTCTGAAAGAGGTAGAGAATGTGGAGGCATCAGTAATAACCTTTCAAGAATCATTGGACTCTGGCATGGTTCTGGAGGACTGAGAAACTGTAAATGTCATGCCACTCTTTAAGAAAGGAGGGAGGCAGCAACAAGGAAATTATAGACCAGTTAGCCTGACCTCAGTGGTTGGGAAGATGTTGGAGTCATTTGTTAGGGATGAGGTTACAGGGTGACACAAGACAAGATAGGACAAAGTCAGCATAGTTTCCATCAAGGAAAGTTTTATCTGATGAACCTGTTGGAATTCTTTCAGTAGAATAGATAAAGAGGGTGCAATGGATGTTGTATATTTGCATTTTCAGAAGGCCTTTGGCAAGGTGCCGCACATGAGGCTGCTTACCAAGTTAATAGGCCATGGTATTGCAGCAAAGTTACTAGCATGGTTAGAGCACTGGTTGATTGATAGAAGGCAGTGAGAGGGAATAAAAGGATCCTTCTCTGGTTGGCTACCAGTGACTAGTTCTGCAGGGGTCATTGTTGGGACTGCTTCTTTTTAAGCTGTATGTCAATGATTCAGATGATGGAATAGATGGTTTTGTTGCCAAGTTTGCAGATGATAGGAAGATTAGTGGAGGGGCAGGTAGTGCTGAGGAAACAGGAAGGCTGCAAAAGAATTGACAGATTAGGAAAAAGTGGCAAATTTAATACAATGTTGGAAAATGCATGGTCATGCACTTTGGTAGAAAAAATAAATGTGCAGAGTATTTTCTAAACAGAGAGAAAATCCAAAAATCTGAAAAGCAAAGGGACTTGGGAGCCCTTGTGCAGAACACCCTAAAGGTTAACTTGCAGGTTGAGTCCGCGGTGAAGAATGCAAATGCAATATTAGCATTCTTTTCAAAAGGTCTAGAATATGAGAACAGAGATGTGATGCTGAGGCTTTATAAGGCACCAATGAGGCCTCATCTTGAGTACCGTGAACAGTTTGGGTTCTTTATCTAAGAAATAATGTGCAGGCATTGGAGAGGTTTCAGAGGAGGTTCACAAGGATGATTCCGCGAATGAAAGGCTTATCATATGAGGAATGTGTGATGGCTTTAGGCCTGTACTCACTGGAATTTACAAGGATGAGAGGGGATATCATTGAAACCTTTCAAATGTTGAAAGGCTTAAAAAGAGTAGATGTGGAAAGGACGTTTCCCATGGTGGGGAGTCTAGGACAAGAGACCATAGCCTCAGGATAGAGGGGTGTCCATTTGAAACAGAGTTGAGGAGAAATTTCTTTAGCCAGAGGGTGGTAAATTTGTTGAATTTGATAGCACAGGCAGCTATGGAGGCCAGATGGTTGGATATATTCAAGGCAGAGATTGATACGTTCTTGATGGGCCATGGCAGCAAAGGTTATGGGGAAAAGGCCAGGAAGTGGGGATGAGGAGGGGGGAAAAAGGATCAGCCATGTTTGAATGACAGTGCAGACTCAATGGGCCAAATGGCCTAATTCTACTCCTATACCTTATGGTCTTATGATTGAGAGGTGATTGTAGTGAAACATGTAAGATCCTTAAGGGTGATGGCAGAGTAGATATTGAATTGTTTCCATGAAGAGCATCTTGAAATGAGAGCACTCAGTTGGAACTGAGGTGTGTAGGAACTGCTTCTCACAGAGGGTGATGAATAACCGCACCCAGAACAGGGAGCTGGCATGGAAGTGGAGATGAAGTCTAGATAGATCAGCCATAATTATACTGAATGCCAATGCAGACTTGAGGGGTCAAATGGAGTCGTAGAGTTGTGCAACATTGAAACAGATTCTTTAGTCCACACTGTCTATGTCAACTATCAAGCTTATCTATATTAATCACACTTACTTGCATTAATTCCATATTCTAGTATACCTTTGCTCACTCAGGTACCTGACCAGATGCCTCTTACTTGCTGTTGCTGTACCTGCCTCCTAGCAGCTCATTCCAGTTACTTGTGTGAAAAATTAACCTTTCAGATCTGTTTTAACTTCCTCCCTCTCACGTTAAATCTGTACCTTAGACATAGGAGCAAAATTCAGCTATGCAGCCCATGCAGTCTGCTATTCCATTCAATCGTGGTGGATTTCTTTTCCCTCTCAATCCCATTTCCCTGCCATTAACACGCTTACTAATCAAGAATCTATCAACCTCCACTTTGACTATACCTCTAATTTAGATGTCCCTCACATAGGGATGGACTCTGGTTATCTACTTTTCTATGTCTCTCGTTTTTATGCAACTTTTCATTAGTCCAGGTCATTTATAACTATTGTACAGCCAGTGGAGTACCTTAAGTAACAGGTGTGATCATTGCTTTATAATATCATAAGACCATAAGATATAGGAGCAGAATTAGGCCATTTGGCCCATCAAGTCTACTCCGCCATTTCATCATGGCTGATCCAATTTTTCCTCTCATCCCCAATCTCCTGCCTCCTCCAGTATCCCTTCATACACTGACAAATCAAGTCTATCGATTTTTGCCTTAAATATACATAAAGACAGTCTCCACAGTTGCCCGTGGCAAAGGATTCCATAGATTCACCACTCTCTGGGTAAAGAAATTCCTCCCCATCTCCATTCCAAAAGGAAGCCCCTTTCTACTAAGGCTGTGTCCTCTGGTCTTAGACTCTCCCACCAAGTAGCAAATGTATCCTCTCCACATTCCCTCTATAAAGGTCTTTCACCATTCAATCGATTTCAATGAGGTCACCCCTCATTCTTCTGAATTCTAGTGAATTTAGGCCCAGAGCCATCAAACGTTCTTCATGTGACAAGCTATTCAGTCCTGGGTTCATTTCCATGAACCTCCTTTGAACCCTCTCCAGTTTCAGCACATCCTTCCTAAGATGAGGGGCCAAAACCTACTCAAGATGTGAGGCCTCCCCAGTGCTTTGTAAAGTTTCATCATTATATCCTTGCATTTATATTCTAGTCCTCTTGAAATGAATGCTAACATTGCATTTGCCTTCCTTACCACAGGCTCAACCTACAAATTAACCTTTAGGGAACCCTGCACAAGAACTCCTAAGTCCCTTTGTGTCTCAGTTTTCTGTATTTTCTCTCCATTTAGAAAATAGTCAATCTTTTCATTTCTTCTACCTAAGTGCATAACCATACACTTCCTGACACTACCATTTCCTGAGCCTCTACCTTCTTGCCTATCCTTTCAGTGCAATTCTTATCCTAGGACATTGAGCTCCCAGCTATAGTCTTTCAGCCATGATTCCATAATGCCTATAATGTCATACCTGTCAATCTGCAACTGTACTGCAAGTTCATCTACCTTATTCTGTATATTGTGCTCATTCAGATACACCTTCAATCCTGTATTCACCTTCTTAGATTTTGTTGCACCATGCTCAATCTTTTGATTCCTAACTTTGTCTGAGGTCTTACCAATATCTGCTTTATGGTAAACAGTAGCTAAATTCTGCACGGCATTTCTCTAATGCAAAGGTTCCCTGTTGTAACATGAACAAAGACACTGCAGAGGAACTGAAGCTAGTGGATACAGAAATGTTGTATTCAACACAATGAGACACTCTTGAAGGAAGAGGCTTGTTTGACCCAATATTACATGACATTTTATATATGCTAAAGATCAAAGGTAATGGCAGATCAATTCTATAGTTACAAACCTTTGAACTGCATAAAATTTTCACACCTCCTTCTTTGCACCCACATTCCTGATGCCTAAAATAAATGTTAATTAGTATTGTCTGTTTTTCAACTAACTGGTGTTCACAGCACCAGGAAACTAATGTCCAGAGCTGCATTTTAAAGTTAATCTACAGTCCATGTTCAGGTTGATAGCTGAAATTAATATTTGCTATATACCCTTACCTCAGAATACATTTGCTACTTTTGTTATGCCATGGAGTCCATGGACCCCAGGTTTGGAATCCCTGCTCTAATGTGATGATGGTCGGAAAATCTATTTTGATGAAGGATAAATATTAACTGGTACACTGGGAATAATACCCCTGCTCTTGTGTGAAATACAGCAAAACTTAGTGCAGAATAGTGCAATGACTTCAATTTAACACATCATCTGAAAGACAAAACCCCTGACAGTGTGGCACTCCCACAATACTGCGGTAAAAGATATTCTAGAAATTTGACCTCCATTCTTTGTGACATTATTTACAAACCTCTGAGTCATAGACAAGAAGAAGTCACTGAGATCAGAGGTGTAAAGGGACATGAGAATGCAGAATCATGCAAGATTCTTTAAAGGTTACCTTGCAGGCTGAGTCAGTGGGAGGGAAGACAACTGCAATGTTAGGGCTGAGCACTCAATCTCAAGGAAGTGTGCTTATCCCACTGCTCTACTCCCCCTACACCCACAATGTGTAGCTGAGCACAGTTCAATTTTTTTTCCTCTCTGCGCTTTGTGGCACATTGGGTGGCAACCTTACCTTTTCTTTAGCATTTGTATAGTTTTTAACGAGGCCGAGTTGCTAGCTCAACACTCAACCCAGCAGGGATGGAAAGTGTGCATGGGTTGGCTCGAACCCTGGACCATTTGCCTCAAAGTCCAGTGCTGATGCCAGTACATCACTGCCCAGTTAACAGCTCAGTACCATCTATAAATTTGCCAATACATAGCTATTATTGGCAGAATTTAAGATGGTGCCGAGAACAACAAGATTCACAACATATGCCAGTGATATTAAATCTGATTCTGATTAATTTCAAGAGAACTAGAATATAAAAACAAGGATATAATGCTGAGGCTTTATAAGGCAATATTCACTGGAATATTGTGAGCAGTTTTGGGCCCATTATCTAAGAAAATATGTCCTGCCATTGGAGAAGATCCAGAGGAGGTTCACCAGAATGAAAGGGTTAACATATGAGCGTTTGATGGCTCTGGGCCTGTATTCACTGGAGTTTACAAGAGTAGGATAGATCAGCTGGTTGAGTGGTGTCACAACAACCTTGCACTCAACATCAGTAAGACCAAGAAATTGATTGTGGACTTTCAAGAAGGGGAACACACACCAGTCCTCATTCAGGGATCAGAAATGGAAAGGATGAAGAGTTTCAGGTTTCTGGGTGTCAACATCTCTGAGGATCTATTCTGGGCCTAACACATTGACACATTAACATATTAACATTTTTCACACAGAGAGTGGTGGGTGCATAGAATGCACTGCAAGTGACAGTGGTAGAGGTGGATACAACAGGGTCTTTTAAAAGACTCTTAGATACACAGAGCTTAGAAAAGTACAGGGCTATGCAGTAGTGAAATTCTAGGCAGTTTCTGGAGTAGGTTACATGGTCAGCACAACATTGTGGGCCAAAGGGCCTGTAATGTGCTGTGAATTTCTATGTTCTATGTAATTACAAAGTAGGCATGACAGTGGCTATATTTCGTTATGAGTTTGAGGAGAATTGGTATGTTGCCAAAAGCACTCACGAATTTCTACAGATGTATGGAAAGTACACTAACTGGTTGCATCAGTGTCCGGAATGGTGGAGTCACTGCACAGACAAAGCTTCAGAAAGTTGTAAACTCTACCAGCTCCAACATAGGCACTGACCTCTCCAACATCCAAGACACCTTCAATAGGCAGTGCCTTGAAATGGTGGCATATATTAATAAGGACTCTCATCACCTAAGACATGCTCTTTTCTCATTGCTGCCATCAAGAATGTGGTACAGGAGCCTGAGGGGACACATTCAACATTTCAGAAACAGTTCTTTTGCTCTGCCATCAAATTTCTGAATGGACAATGAACCCATGAACACTACCTCAGTACGGTTTTCTCTCTTTTTGCACTACTTGTTGAATTTAATTTTCTTTTTTTATATATACTACTTATTGTACTTTTTTTGTCATTATGTTTTGAAATGTACTGCTGCCACAAAACAAAATTCACAATATATGCCAGTGATATTAAATCTGATTCTGATTAATTTCAAGACGACTAGAATATAAAAACAAGGATGTAATGCTGAGGCTTTATAAGGCAATATTCACTGGAATATTGTGAGCAGTTTTGGACCCATTATCCTGCCATTGGAGAAGATCCAGAGGAAGTTCACCAGAATGAAAAGGTTAACATATGAACGTTTGATGGCTCTGGGCCTGTACTCACTGGAGCTTAGAAGATTGAGGGGTAGATCTCATCTAAACCTATCGAATATTGAGAGACCTAGATAGAGTCTACGTGTTCCCTATAGTGGGGGAGTCTAGTTCCAGAGGGCACAGCGTCAGAATACAAGGACATTCCTTTAGAATAGGGATGAAGAGAAGGGTGGTAACTCTGTGGAATTTGTTGCCACAGATAGCTGCAGTGGCCAAGTCACTGGGTATATTTAAGGTGGAGGTTGATAAGTTCTTGATTAATCAGGTCATCAAAGGAGAAAGCAGGAGAAAGGGATTAAGCGTGATAATAAATTTGCTTTGATGGGATGGCTGAGCAGACTTGATGGGCCAAAAGGCCTAGTTCTCCTATGTCTTATGGTCTTCTACACCATATGTTTATAGTCAATGAAGCCTTGTCATAGAGCTTCATTCAAAACTACTACTGTCGCTGTGAACTGCTACAGGTTTCAATATATTCACTGGCACGTTGAAATAAGTTGCTTTGTCTTTCATCTTTTGCTATTGCCTGATCAATGCTAAATATGCTGAGTTATATGGTCCTGATGTTGCTACTGGGTACCAGCTCCAGTGCTAGGAGATGGTATGACGCATTCCTGGCTGCTCAGTGAGCTGTGGCCTTTGTGGATACAGTAATATGTAACTAAGCTGGTCTGGTGACTGGTGGCAAATTGGAATCCTGCTCATCTTTATCCCATGGTCTCAGATCCTCCAGCTGCCTTCAGTTCTCTCATCTGCAAGTGAAAAAACACTTCCCAAGGAGCAACTGAGCTATTCTTCACAATTTCTTCAGGTTGGACTCAATCAACCTCTCCCCACTGTCTTAATGCCAATTTATAATGGGCATTATTAAGTCAATTTGGAAGACAAGCATGATGCACGTTGGTTATTTGTATTGCATTTGTCTTCAATAATCTAAACATCTGTTAATGTGAGTTTGTGCATTAAAGAATATTAAATTGTTTCAGTTCCGGCAGCAATTAATGCCAACACAAGAAGTACATGTCAGAGCATTCTCAGTAGTTACGCTTGGTCTAATAGTGAGGTACCAGAAGCTTTGTTCCTTTTACCCGTTATTGTTCCTTTCCCACTGGCTTTAACCATTTCCATGGCTGTATCATGTTCAGAAAGGCACACAATTCCAAAATATTTTTTCCCATGTAAGCAATTAAAAAACTGTAAAATGTACCCAGAGGGCTGCTAAATTTAGGAATAAAGTTAATCATTTGTGCATGAGTAATATTGTGCATAATTCATAAAAGGTTAGCATGCAGAGACAGCAAGTAATTAGAAAAGCTAACAATGTCATTGTTTATTGCAAGGGGAGTCAAATACAAAAATAGAGAGGTTGTGCTTTAGATTTGCTAGATCAGTGGTCCCCAACCTTTTTATCACTGTGGACTGGTTTAACATTGACAATATTCTTTGCGGACTGGCCAACGGCAGGGGGGGGCGTTGCCAATGGATGAGAGTAGCAGTCAAATACGTTGTGCTTACCCTGAGAAAGACTACCATGACCATGAAGCCTTGCGCGGGCACCAGTGCGCATGCGTGTACATCCCGATTTTTTTCTACAAGTCGTTTTTGGTGATTCTGTTCGCTGGGGGGGGCGGTGTTAATCACGACCAGAATATAGGTGATAAGAACTATAAGTCACTTATAAGTGACTAATACACTCAATTTCATTTCTAAAAGGGTTTATCTAACAAATTTAATATTAAACACACAGCACATATTTTCCCCGTATGAACATATAAAATCATTGCAACACACCAATATCGATGAATCAGTGGGAGCCCTGAGCTTGTTTTCCTGCAACAAGACGGTCCTATCGAGGGGTGATGGGAGACAGCGATACTCGAAGGGGGTTCCTTATGTCCAGTCTATTTCGCAATTCAGTTTTCGTTGCATTCATTGCAGAGATATGTTGGAAATGGAAGTAACGTTTTCAGTGCTTTCGTGGCTATCTCAGGATATTTAGCAAACAACAGGAATTCTGCAGATGCTGGAAATTCAAGCAACACACATCAAAGTTGCTGGTGATCGCAGCAGGCCAGGCAGCATCTCTAGGAAGAGGTACAGTCGACGTTTCAGGCCGAGACCCTTCGTCAGGACGAACTTCAGGATATTTAGCCTTGACTTTGATCCAGACTGCCAGCAGAGATGTTATGTAAAACATACTTTTCAGCCCGCCATCATTTACAACCTCGAGGAGTTGATCTTCTTCCCATGCTGACATGGATGACACGCCAGTAATAACCTTGCATGCGTAATGACCTCGCGTGCGTTCAAGTTCAACATTGGGCACGACAGAGAATGAGGAAAGGTGCAGCTGACTCATATCACCAAATTATATCGTTTCCTCGCAGCCCGGTGGCACATGCTTTGTGGCCTGGTACCAGTCCGCAGCCCGGTGGTCAGGGACCGCTGCCTTAGGCAGTCCCTTGGGAAGCAGGATGCAGGATTTTGGGGCAACACATTAGCATAGCGGTTAGTGTAATGCTATTATAACACCAGCAATCTGAGTTCAATTTCGCTGCTCTCTGTAAGGGTTCTGTAGATTCTTCCTGTGACCATATGGGTTTCCTCCAGGTACTCCAGTTTCCTCCCACATTACAAAGACGTGATAATTGATCGTGTGGGTATAACTGGGCTTGTCGGGCCTGAAATCCTGTTCCCATGACGTATCACTAAATAAATGAAATAAAAATCTTTTGCCTTCCCTCCAGTTTTGAGAGTTCTGAGGCAACTAATGAAACTGCTGAAGGAACCACAGGTTTGTCCACCACTGATGGGATGGGAGGGGGACACTTAGTGTGGTGGTGCACTCTTTACTCTGGGCTTAACCATGTACTTGATGCGTGATCTCAATATCTTCACAATTGCTCCTTCTCCATTTTGAGTTGTCATGCTCCAAGGATATCCAGGCATCAGTGAGTTGTAGCGTAGATTTCAGACTCTTTGAGAATATCCTTGAACCTTTGCTCTTGTCCACCTGTGTTCAGTATTGGTCTCCTTACTTAAGGAAAGACAAGCATATATTGAACCATTTCAGAGAAGGTTTATTAGACTGACCCTGTAAAAAGCAGGTTGTCTTATAAAGGTTGGACAGGCTAGGCACATATCTGCTCAAGTTCAGCAGAGTAAGAGGCAACTTCTGAACCAGAATCAGGTTTATTATTATTGATGTATGTTGTGGAATTTGTTGCTTTGTGTGTGATGTTAAAAAAAAGTACTGTAACTTACCATAAAGAATAAATAAATAAATAGTGCAAAAGAGAAATAGCGAGATAGTGTTCATGGGTTCATGAACCATTCACAGCATTCATGGGGTTGCAAGGTAGCATAGTGGTTAGCAATACAAGTGACCGGCATTCAATTCCCGCCGCTGCCTGCAGGGAGTTTCTACGTTCTCCCCATGACCACGTGGGTTTTCTCCGGGTGCTCCGGTTTCTTCCCACAGTCCAAAGACGTACAGGTTAGTAGGTTAATAGGTCATTGTAATTTGTCCTATGATTAGGATTAAATCGGCGCATTGCTGGACAGCGCTGCTGTATCTCAAATCAATCAATCAAGCAATAAATAAATAAATCTGATGGTAGAGAGGACAAAGCTCTTCATAAATGTGTGTGTGTCTTCATGTTCCTGTACCTCCTCCTTAATGATAGTGATGAGAAAAGGACATGCACCCAGTGGTAAGGATCCTTCTGTGATTGAAGCACTTAAGATCCTGAAGAACATGTGAAGAAAATGTTTCCATCTATGGGAGTATCTAGGATTAGGGTTCACTGTCTGAACAAAATATGGCTCACCCACAAGATAGCGGTGGCATAATTTGTTTTCTCTCTGAGAGTGTTTCAACTGTTCTTTCTCAAAGGACAGTAGATCCAATGTTTTGGAATATTTTTACAGAAAACTAGATGGTCACATGATTACTAAAGGGTGAGAGGTTACTGTGGATAGAATTTAGAGTTCAGAAACAGTTTTAATATCACTGGTATATGTCATGAAATGTGTTTTGTGTGTAGCAATAGTACATTGCAATACATAATTTTTTAAAAACTATGAATTGCAAGAAGAAATTTATATATAAAAATTAAACTAAGTAGTCATGCAAAAAAATGGAGCAAAAATGGAGTAGTGAGGTAGTGTTCTTGGGTTCGTTGTCCTTTCAGAAACCTGATGGTGGAGGGGAAGATGCTGTTCCTGAAATATTGAGCATGTGTCTTCAGGGTCCTATACCTTCTTGATGGTAGCAATGAGAAAAGGGCATGTCCTGGGTGGTGAGGGTCCTTAATGAAGGATCCCACCTTCTTGAGGCATCACCTTTTTAAGGTGTCTCGATGCTAGGTTAAAATTAGATCAGCCATAATCTTACTGAATAGGGGAGTAGGTCTGAGCGGCTGAATGGTCTACTTCTATTCCCAATTTTTATATTTGCATACTCAAACAGTACAGTTGAAGAAGGTCATGGTGCTTTTCAGCATTGATACTCCTGTGGCTTGGAAGTTAACCACATTTGTGTAGTTCTTCAAGTGCCAGGAGTTAAGCAAAAACTTCCCACAGTCAGTGGCTAGCTCAGTATAAAACCATCTGACTTCTTTAGGATGGAGTCGGGTCATCTAATGTTTCAAGGGCTCATTCACTCCTCACTAGTTTTGCTGGGATCAGACATCACATTAAGTATCTGTGATGGTGCAGCAGTCTAAGGCATGATAGCTGTAGCCTGCCTGTCTGTTCTGTCAGTGTGTCTCCATGTGGTAACATGAACACAAAATTGAACCAAACAGAAATCAACATCAAGACCTAACATCCGAGGAATGTGTGAGCAGGTGTCTTACTTTCTCAGTTCCTTTTTTTTTATCCTTGCTGACGTTCTGAGAATTAAAACATTGACGCCACCACTTTCAATAACATAGAACCTGGATTCTGCAGCCATTTAATATATGTGCACAACCCCCTTTCTAGGCAAACTTTCCTGTACCTTCCTCCACAATTCTCTTACAGCTATGAAGCTGTTAGCTTCCAGCAACTAATTGTTGCTCCAGAACGTTCTTTTGCTTCCACAGATGCAACTCGGCCCATTGAATTCTTCTAGCAGTTAATATTTTTTCTGCTCATGAAGCAATGTGTCAGCAAAGAATAATTGCCGGAGCTCTCTCTGCATCAGCAAAACTCTGATCACCGTTTAACTGATCTCTCAAAATTTGCTTTTGCTCCTCAAACACACTTTATTTACTTGTGCACAAGGAGGACTGCAAGGCCCCTCTGACTATTTTTGCTCTCTTTTTCCAGTAGTTACTTAATTTAATTTTTATATATATTTCCTTTTTCAATTTAGAGCTTTTTAAAATATATATTATGTGTTTCTAGGTACTGCTGCCACAAAACAACTGTTCACGACATAAACCTGATTTTGATTCTGAACTCTAAGTTCTACCCACAGTAACCTTTCACTCCTTAGTAATCATGCAATTGTCTAGCTTTGCCTTAAAAATATTCCAAGACAACGAGTATACAGTCCTTTGAGAAAGTACAGTCGAAAGACTCTTGACTCTCAGAGAGAAAACAAATTATGCCACCATTATCTTTTCTTTTTAAATCTTTTTATTAATTTTTCAAAATTATAAACTCAATAACAAAGTTGGTACAAAGAGATTGGAAAAATGTTCATCAGCATATATAAAATGAATTTTAAGTAACATAGATATAAAAGACTTCCAAACTCATAATGAAATTAAACATTAAAAAAAGAAATAAAAAGAAAAAAAATATATAAACAAAAAAAAAACCCAAAAGAAAAAGAGAAAAAAAACCCCAAAAAAAAGCAAAACAGGGCTAGACCAACAGCTTGTATCAGACACATTCAATAATGTCGTTAACTCCGCTCCTCTCATCATATAATTTAAGTTTAGAAAAAAGATTCCGAACTGTCAGATTTATGCCACCATTATCTTATGGGACGTTATAAGGCTGTGGCTTTATTAGGCACTGATCAGACCGCATTTGGAGTATAGTGAGCAATTGTGGGCTGCTTATCTAAGAAAAGATGCGCTTGTGTAGGAGAGGTTCCAGAGGAGATTCACAAGAATAATCCCAAGAATGAAAAGGTTACCTTAGAAGTGAGGCTGGAAGAATGGATGGGGTGGGGGGGGGGGGGGGAATATCTCATTAAAACCTATCAAACATTGCAAGGCCTAGATAGAGTGGACGTGGAGAAGATGCTTCCTTTAGTGGGGAGGGCTTAGGACCAGAGGACACAGCGTCAGATTACGAGTTTGTCCCTTTAGAACAGAGATAAGGAAGAACTTCTTCAGCCGGAATGTGGTGTGAATCTGCAGAATTCATTGCCACAGATGTCTGTGGGGCCAAGTCATTTGAGTATGTTTAAAGTGGAGGGTTGATGGGTCCCTGATAAGTAATGGTGTCACAGGTTACAGGTAAAAGCAGGAGAATGGAGTTGAGAGGGAAAATAAATCAGCCATGATAGAATGGCAAAACAGGCCCTGTAACTCAGAAGGGTAGGGCAAGGAAGAGGAGGGCAGTTGTGATAGGGGACTCGATAGTAAGGGGGTCAGATAGACGATTCTGTGGACGCAGTCCAGAGACCCGGATGGTAGTTTGCCTCCCTGGTGCCAGGGTCCGGGATATTTCTGATCGTGTCCAAGATATCCTGAAGTGGGAGGGTGAGGAGCCAGAGGTCGTGGTACATATAGGTACCAATGACATAGGTAGGAAAAGGGATGAGGTCCTGAAAGGAGAATATAGGGAGCTAGGAAGGGAGTTGAGAAAAAGGACCGCAAAGGTAGTGATCTCAGGATTACTGCCTGTGCCACGTGACAGTGAGAGTAGGAATGCGATGAGGTGGAGGATAAATGCATGGCTGAGGGATTGGAGCAGGGGGCAGGGATTCAAGTTTTTGGATCATTGGGACCTCTTTTGGTGCAGGCGTGACCTGTACAAAAAGGACGGGTTGCACTTGAATCCTAGGGGGACCAATATCCTGGCAGGGAGATTAGCGGGGGCTACTGAGGTGACTTTAAACTAGAATGGTTGGGGGGTGGGAATCAAATTAAAGAGGCTAGGTGTGAGGAGGTTAGTTCACAACAGGGGGACGGGAACCAGTGCAGAGAGACAGAGGGGTGTATAGTGAGGGTAGAAGCAAAAAGTACTATGGAGAAAAGTAAAAGTGGCAGGCCGACAAATCCAGGGCAAGCATTAAAAAGGGCCACTTTTCAGCATAATTGTATAAGGGCTAAGAGAGTTGTAAAAGAGCGCCTGAAGGCTTTGTGTGTCAATGCAAGGAGCATTCGTAATAAGGTGGATGAATTGAAAGTGCAGATTGTTATTAATGATTATGATATAGTTGGGATCACAGAGACATGGCTCCAGGGGGACCAAGGATGGGAGCTCAACATTCAGGGATATTCAATATTCAGGAGGGATAGACATGAAGGAAGGGGAGGTGGGGTGGTGTTGCTGGTTAAAGAAGAGATTAACGCAATAGAAAGGAAGGACATAAGCCGAGAAGATGTGGAATCGATATGGGTAGAGCTGCGTAACACTAAGGGGCAGAAGACGCTGGTGGGAGTTGTGTACAGGCCACCTAACAGTAGTAGTGAGGTCGGAGATGGTATTAAACAGGAAATTAGAAATGTGTGCAATAAAGGAACAGCAGTTATAATGGGTGACTTCAATCTATATGTAGATTGGGTGAACCAAATTGGTAAAGGTGCTGAGGAAGAGGATTTCTTGGAATGTATGCGGGATGGTTTTTTGAACCAACATGTCGAGGAACCAACTAGAGAGCAGGCTATTCTGGACTGGGTTTTGAGCAATGAAGAAGGGTTAATTTGCAATCTTGTCGTGAGAGGCCCCTTGGGTAAGAGTGACCATAATATGGTGGAATTCTTCATTAAGATGGAGAATGACATAGTTAATTCAGAAACAAAGGTTCTGAACTTAAAGAGGGGTAACTTTGAAGGTATGAGACTTGAAATAGCTAAGATAGACTGGCAAATGACACTTAAAGGATTGACGGTGGATATGCAATGGCAAGCATTTAAAGGTTGCATGGATGAACTACAACAATTGTTCATCCCAGTTTGGCAAAAGAATAAATCAAGGAAGGTAGTGCACCCGTGGCTGACAAGAGAAATTAGGGATAGTATCAATTCCAAAGAAGAAGCATACAAATTAGCCAGAGAAAGTGGCTCACCTGAGGACTGGGAGAAATTCAGAGTTCAGCAGAGGAAGACAAAGGGCTTAATTAGGAAGGGGAAAAAAGATTATGAGAGAAAACTGGCAGGGAACATAAAAACGGACTGTAAAAGCTTTTATAGATATGTAAAAAGGAAAAGACTGGTAAAGACAAATGTAGGTCCATGCAGACAGAAACAGGTGAATTGATTATGGGGAGCAAGGACATGGCAGACCAATTGAATAATTACTTTGGTTCTGTCTTCACTAAGGAGGACATAAATAATCTTCCAGAAATAGTAGGGGACAGAGGGTCCAGTGAGATGGAGGAACTGAGCGAAATACATGTTAGTAGGGAAGTGGTGTTAGGTAAATTGAAGGGATTGAAGGCAGATAAATCCCCAGGGCCAGATGGTCTGCATCCCAGAGTGCTTAAGGAAGTAGCCCAAGAAATAGTGGATGCATTAGTGATAATTTTTCAAAACTCGTTAGATTCTGGACTAGTTCCTGAGGATTGGAGGGTGGCTAATGTAACTCCACTTTTTAAAAAAGGAGGGAGAGAAAAACCGGGGAATTATAGACCGGTTAGCCTAACGTCGGTGGTGGGGAAACTGCTGGAGTCAGTTATCAAGGATGTGATAACAGCACATTTGGAAAGTGGTGAAATGATCGGACAAAGTCAGCATGGATTTGTGAAAGGAAAATCATGTCTGACGAATCTCATAGAATTTTTTGAGGATGTAACTAGTAGAGTGGATAGGGGAGAACCAGTGGATGTGGTATATTTGGATTTTCAAAAGGCTTTTGACAAGGTCCCACACAGGAGATTAGTGTGCAAACTTAAAGCACACGGTATTGGGGGTAAGGTATTGGTGTGGGTGGAGAGTTGGTTAGCAGACAGGAAGCAAAGAGTGGGAATAAACGGGACCTTTTCAGAATGGCAGGCGGTGACTAGTGGGGTACTGCAAGGCTCAGTGCTGGGACCCCAGTTGTTTACAATATATATTAATGACTTGGATGAGGGAATTAAATGCAGCATCTCCAAGTTTGCGGATGACACGAAGCTGGGTGGCAGTGTTAGCTGTGAGGAGGATGCTAAGAGGATGCAGGGTGACTTGGATAGGTTGGGTTAGTGGGCAAATTCATGGCAGATGGAATTTAATGTGGATAAATGTGAAGTTATCCACTTTGGTGGCAAAAATAGGAAAACAGATTATTATCTGAATGGTGGCCGATTAGGAAAAGGGGAGGTGCAACGAGACCTGGGTGTCATTATACACCAGTCATTGAAAGTGGGCATGCAGGTACAGCAGGTGGTGAAAAAGGCGAATGGTATGCTGGCATTTATAGCGAGAGGATTCGAGTACAGGAGCAGGGAGGTACTACTGCAGTTGTACAAGGCCTTGGTGAGACCACACCTGGAGTATTGTGTGCAGTTTTGGTCCCCTAATCTGAGGAAAGACATCCTTGCCATAGAGGGAGTACAAAGAAGGTTCACCAGATTGATTCCTGGGATGGCAGGACTTTCATATGAAGAAAGACTGGATGAACTGGGCTTGTACTCGTTGGAATTTAGAAGATTGAGGGGGGATCTGATTGAAACGTATAAGATCCTAAAGAGATTGGACAGGCTAGATGCAGGAAGATTGTTCCCGATGTTGGGGAAGTCCAGAACGAGGGGCCACAGTTTGAGGATAGAGGGGAAGCCTTTTAGGACCGAGATTAGGAAAAACTTCTTCACACAGAGAGTGGTGAATCTGTGGAATTCTCTGCCACAGGAAACAGTTGAGGCCAGTTCATTGGCTATACTTAAGAGGGAGTTAGATATGGTCCTTGTGGCTACGGGGGTCAGGGGGTATGGAGGGAAGGCTGGGGCGGGGTTCTGAGTTGGATGATCAGCCATGATCATAATAAATGGCGGTGCAGGCTCAAAGGGCCGAATGGCCTACTCCTGCACCTATTTTCTATGTTTCTATGTTTCTATGTAAGCTGAATGGCTTAATTCTGCTCCTATGTCTTATGATCTGAACAGAGTAATGCCTTTTTTAATAAAGAATTGACTAGCAGTTATCAATTAGTAACCTTTTGCATGTTCAAATTCCTTATTAGGAAGATCTCAATACCAGTGTAAAAACTAGGTAGAAACTACAAGCTGACAACTGTTGATATTTTGAAGTTAGTAAAGTAATTGAAGGCACTCACTCAACGATTCAGGAACAGCTTTTTCCCCTCTGCCATCTGTATTCTGAATGGACATTGAACCCATGAACACTACCTCACTACTTTTATTTCTAATTTTGCATTACTTATTTAATTTAACTATATACACACTTACCGTAATTCACAGCTTTTTTTCTGTTATCATGTATTGCATTGTTGTGCTGCTGCAAAGTTAACAAAGTTCACGACATATGCCAGTGATAATAGTTCCTGATTCTGAGATAGCTTAGATATAGGTTGACTGTATGTCCATATGCGAAGCTGGGCTGTACATAAGGTGACTGACAGGAAATAATAAAGTAGTGCTGGAGTTAGTGAGTGGATGTGTTGATCAGCCTTATTGCTTGTGGAAAGTAACTGTTTTTGAGTCTGGTGGTCCTGGTGTCTATGCTACATAGCCTCCTCCCTGATGGGAATGGGATAAACGGCCCATCTGGAGTGTGGTGGGTTCCATCATGATATTGCAATACTGATGAAGGGTCTGGGCCCAAAACATCGACTTATTATTCCTTTCCATGGATGCTGCCTGACCTGCTGAGTTCCTCCAGCATTTTGTGTGTGTTGGTCCAGTTGCTGTTGAGAGTAACAGGTGACTCTTTATCAACAGAATCTCTCATCGTATCCCCACAATATGCAGAGAAATGATATTACAGTTTTTGGTGTTCTTAGTCAGCAGATTTTCAGCAGTAGACACTTAAAACATGCACCAAGTGCTTTTGTTGCCAGATTTATATAAGAAGCATCCACAAGAGAGTCCAGTGGTGGGTGCTTGGGAACATACTGCCAGAGGTGGTAATGAAGGTAAGTACAACAAGGCATTGAAGAGACTCTTACAGTAGATAGGCACATGAATATGCCTGTAATGGAGGGCTATGGACTTTATATAGGTAGAAGGGACTAGTTTAGTTCCCTACCTCTCTCTGTTCTGACAATTAACCTATTTGTTGACACTTAATGCAACACATACAAAATAGTGAAGGAACTCAGCAGGTCAGGCAGCATCTATGGAAAGGAAGGGGGAAGATGCCAGAATAAAAAGGTGAGATTAGGGGGAGGAGTTAGAAGGTGATAGGTGAAGCCAGGTGGGTAGGAAGGGTACAGGGCTGGAGAGGAAGGAATCTGATAGGAGAGAAGAGTGGACCTGGATTCTGTGGCCAGTTAACACATCAAAGATCTGCAGATCCCATTCCTATGTAAACTTCCCTGCATCTCCCCCACAATTGTACCATGAAGTTGAACTCACCAATGTCCAGAAATTTAATTTTGCTCTAAAACATCCCTTTGGCTCCACAGGTGCTGCTTGACCTGTTGAAAAACATCCTGGTCACACGGTGTTGTGTAGTACATATATCGTAAGGGAACTCTGGGCCTGAATACTTTCTGTGAGCTTAAGACATCCATAAGTCTGAGTTGTAATAACTGGACCAGGGTCCAATTTACCCAGACTGGTGCCAGTGATCCTTCCTTCCGAGATTTCGTATCAGTGACAGGTCTATTCTACCAAAAACAGGTGGCATGGTTAGCATTGTGTAGCAGTTAGCATAACACTATTACACCAGCTTTTGATACCCACTGCAGTTTGTAAGGAGCTTGTACGTTCTTCCCGTGATCATATGAGTTTCCTCCGGATGCTCCAGTTTCTTTCCACATCCCAAGAGACATGTGAGTTGGGGGTTGTGGCTGTGCTATATTGTGCCCGAAGCTCAGCAACATTTGTGGGCTGCACAGCAATATCGTTGCTGAATTGATTTGACGTAAATGACGCATTTCACTGTATGTTTCGATGTAGCTGTGATAAATAAAGCTAATCTTTCATCTTTTCCTTATCTCTAAAACCTATTTTTCAACACTGCCCAGGAATTTGTTTAGAGAGTCTCCATCCACTAAAATCAACCGGTGAAAGTAGATCAGAGCCCTGACTTACTTGTTGATAGAGTTGATGCATCACAGGTCAAGGCACCAGAGATGGAGGCGTTCTCGTTACGCTCCTAAGCCAAACCAATCTGGGGAAGCAAATGCAATGTTAACATTCATTTCAAAAGGAGTAGAATATAAGAACAAGGATGTATTGCTGAGGCTTTATAAAGCGTTGGTCAGATTGCACTTGGAGAATTGTGTGCAGTTTTGGGTACCTTATCTAAGAAAGGACGTGCTGGCATTGGAGAAGATCCAGAGGAGGTTAACAAGAATGATCCCAGGAATGAGAGAGTGAACCTGTGGGCAGTATTTGATTGCTCTAGGTCTGTACTCACTGGAGTTTAGAAGAATGGGGGGGTAGGGGAGGGATTTAATTGAAACCTACCAAATGTTGAAAGGCTTAGATAGAGTTTACATGGAGAGGATGTTTCCTTTAGTAGGGGAGGCTGGGACCAGGGGGCACCACCTCAGAATACAAGGAGGTTGATAGACTCATGATTAGTTAGGTGCCAAAGGTAGCGGGGAGAAGGCAGGAGAACAGGGTAGAGAGGAATAATAAATCAGCCATGATGGAACGGTGGGGAAGACTCGATGGGCCGAAAGGTTAAATTCTGCAGCTATGTCTTCTGAATTATGAAAGAGATTTCACTGTCAATCAGCAACAGAATATGCAATCATTAAAACATATTTACCTCCTTCTCTTTCACTTTCCAAGCAACGCTACGGAAAAAGAGGACCGGTAAGTGAATGAAATCAAAGGCATACTGTGCTGCAACTCTGCAGGATAAAGCGTGTTCCAAGTTCAACATTATTGTCATTTGCCTGTGCTGGAGTTCAACTGGAAATAAGTGAGATCTCACACTGGCTTCCAATCAGTTGTGTGGTGGAGCCTCCCTGCTGAGTAGATTAGGAATTTGTACATGTACTACCCGTGATTCAGGGCAGAATGACACCATTCCATAAATCCTTTGAGGAGCCGAGCACAGTTACGAATGTTATGAATGGTTACTATGCTCACGGCGAATTTCATGCTCTGCTATTTTAATGGAATTACGTATTCATGAGATGACATCCCTTTTACTCCTCTTCTTAATTTCATCATTCAGAGCAGTCCAAAAGCTATAGATGCAATCACACTCTGATTTCTTGTATTTCAGGATTTCAGAGTGCTCTTTTGTAACGAGATCCACGTGCTACAGAGCATTTCTACTTAATTATAAACCTTTCTAAAATTCCCAGTGGTGCAGCATGTGCTTGCCATGAAAATAGCATCCTATTGAATTATTCATATTCTTCTGGAAACCTGCACAATTGTTTGTCCAATTTGATACTTATTAATCTAATCAAAACACAAAAGCTCCCATTTATATAGGTACAGTTGTCAAGTTCCTTTGATCATCATTCTATATGTTTCATTAGTTGTTGACTTAATAGGGCCATTACAGTTGCTGCAAAATACCAACCAGCAGTTGATCTTTGCTTCCAGGGATCCAGGCAGGAGAAGTTTAAAAGCTACAGACTGCAACTGTCACTTTAGAAAGTTCATGAATCATAGAGCTATAGAAATGTTAACCTCAGAAAAGCCCCTTATAGCTCACCTCATCTATGTCAACCATAATGTCTATCTGCCTAATGCCATTTGTCCATATTATACCCCTATCTCCCTCAAGGCAAGACAAACGAAATGCTGGAGGAAGTCAGCAGGCCAGGCAGCATCTAGGGAAAAGAGTAAACAGTCGACGTTTCAGGCTGAAACCCTTCTTGAGTTCCTTCTACTCCTTTCCTATCCAAATATCTGTCCAAGTATGTGTGGGCACGTGGCCAAGTGGTTAAGGCATTGGACTGGCGGCCTGAAGGTCATGAGTTCGAGCCCCAGCCGAGGCAACGTGTTGTGTCCTTGAGCAAGGCACTTAATCACACATTGCTCTGCGACAACACCAGTGCCATGGGTCCTAATGCCCTTCCCTTGGACAACATTGGTGTTGTGGAGAGGGGAGACTTGCAGCATGGGCAACTGCCGGTCTGCCATACAATCTTCCATACAAGACTTTCCAGGCGCAGATCCATGGTCTCGCAAGACTAACGGATGCCTTTAAAATTTTTAATCCGTCCAAATGCCTTTTTGAGTTGTATTAGTATCTGCTTCCAGGGCATACCAAATATTAACCATCCTTTGTCCCTCATGTCTCTTTTAAATTTGCTACCTTTCACCTTAAATCTCTGCCCTCTAGCTCTAGGCTCTTTTGCCCTGAGAAAAAGGATAGGTCTTATCGTGAAAAAACAAGAGGTTCTGCAGATGATGGAATCTAGAGGAACTCAGCAGGTCAGGCAGCATCCATAGAAAGGAATGAACAGATGACATTTCACTCCTGTACCTAATAAAGTGGCCACTGACTGTATGTTCATGATCTTCAGCTGCAGTAGCTCATCCACTTCAAAGTGCGATGTGTTGTGCATTCAGAAATGCTCTTCTGCACACCACTGTTGCAACAAGTGGTTATTTGAATTAAGGTTGCCTTCCTGTCAGCTTGAACCAATCTGGCCATTCTCCTCTGACCTCTCTCATAAACAAGAGAATTTCGTCCACAGAATTACCGCTCACTGGATTTTTTTTTTTTTGCACCATTTCCTGTAAGCTCTAGAGACTTGTGCATGAAAATCCCAGGAGATCAGCAGTTTCTGAGATACTCAAACCACCCCGTCTGGCACCAACTAACATTCCATGGTCAAAGTCACTTTGATCACATTTTTTTCCACAGTCTGATGTTTGGTTTGAACAATTGAATCTCTTGACCATGTCTACATGCTTTTATGCATTGAGTTGCTGCCACATGATTGGCTGATTAGATATTTCCACTAGTGAGCTGGTGTACAGATGTATCTAATAAATTGACCACTGAATCTATATTCTTATTTTCATAATTTACATTGCCAAGGGCTATTTGGCCCATTGAATTGAATTGACTTTATTTCTTACATCCCCCACATACATGAAGAGTAAAAATCTTTAAATCTTCATCTAAATGTGCAATGTGTAATCGTAGTAATTTATAATAAATAGATCAGTCAATATAACATAGAAATACACTCAAATCAGTGTGAATTAATCAGCCTGATGGCCTGGTGGAAGAAGCTGTCCTGGAGCCTGTTGTTTCTGGCTTTTATGCTGCGGTACCGTTTCCTGGATGGTAGCAGCTGGAATAGATCATGGTTGGGGTGACTTGAGTCCCCAGTGATTCTTTGGGCTCTTTTTACACACCTGTCTTTGTATATGTCCTGAATCATGGGAAGTTCACAACAACGGATGCGCTGGGCTGTCTACACCACTCTCTGCAGAATCCTGCGATTAAGGGAGGTACAGTTCCATACCAGGCAGTGATGCAGCCAGTCAGGATGCTCTCAGTTGTGCCCCTGTAGAAAGTTCTTAGGATTTGGGGGCCCATACCAAACTTCCTCAACCATCTGAGGTGAAAGAGGCGCTTCAATGATGGTCAAACCAGATATTAGGTTTCTCCATTTCCCATGTCTTGATGCACTACTCTTCTTGTACTCATCCAGGAACCTTCTAACAACAAAAAGAATTTATTCTATATCCAAATTATCCTTTCAGTCAGTGAATACTAGATCCTGAACTTCCGTTAACATCTTCACAAATTGAATTGTCTCCAAATTATTGTCCTTTCTATCAGGAGAAATTGATCCTTCTCATTCACCATTATAGCCATCTTATAATTTTGTGCATCTCCGTTAAATTTCCCCTCGGATTCTGTGTTTCAAAGGTGGTCATCCAAGTTTACTCAACAAAGCTGAAATTTTTCAGACGTCATCATTTTCAATTTTGAAGATTCCTCTATTTGTTGAAGAGTGGTTACACTCCATCAAATGACTAACTATTCTTCAAGTTTGCAGATGACTCCACAAAGGTTGCAAATGTTCTAAAGTACATGCTATTGAAGTTAATGTTCAAAATAAATTTATTATCAATTTATTGTCACCATATACAACCCTGAGATTCATTTTCTTGTGGGCATACTCAATAAATCCAACAACCAATAGAATCAATGAAAGACCGCACCAGCAGGGTGGACAACCAGTATGCAAAAGACAACAAATGGTGCAAATACAAAAATAAAGTAATAAATTAATTAATAATTATTATAAATAAATAAGCAATAAATATCTAGAACATGAGATGAAGAGTCCTTGAAAGTGCGTCCATAGGTTATGGGAACAGTTCAGTGATGGGGCAAGTGAAGTTATCCCCTCTGGTTCTTAAAGTAATATCTTTTACTGTTTTGACATTAAATGAAAAGATATTAATGTGTAATATTATGTACCTCTTCCTAAACCTTATCATCTCCTTATCACCACAGATCTTGATCCATCTCATTTAGAGGGTTTGAAGAGGAGGACTGCTTTTCAAACCACACTAAGTAAAAAGAAAATTGATGCATGCATGAATTAACAATGCATGCTGCTTGTGCAATAGTAATGTGACTTTGCAATTGTGTGGAATTTGCATTTCGATAGTACGCATGAAAATGTTGTCTGATATATCGGCATAATTTGCAGAAGTTGCTCTTCTGCTTTCCCTTGGGAATACCGTAAGTGGTGACTGAACCATTCCCTGCCTTTCACAGACAAGCTCGATGAAATAGTGTCAAATCCCAAACAGTCAAGGGCTGCGGAAAATGCGACGGTCGACTCACGAGTTGCAACAATCAAACAGCGTCCATCCAGCAGGTGCTTTCCTTCAACTGCAGACGCAAATGTAAGTAGATCCTTGCTTTATGGTGCCTAAGAGTTTCGTTCTCATATGAATGGGAGGACTTCTTGGTCCATCAGGTTCAGTTTTATTTATTGCACGTACATGGAAACATATAGTGAAATGCATCATTTGCATTAACAACCAACACACCCAAGGATCTGCTGGGGGGCAGCCCACAGGTGTCGTCACACCTTCCAGTGCCAACATTGTATGCCCACAATGTTCAACACAACAACACAGAATACAGAGCAACCCAAGCAGCAACAAGACCAACAGAACAAAACAAGGCAACAAAAGCAAGCCAAGCCCCTTTCACACCCTCCCAGCCCCTCATACACATGAGCTTCCAACGCCAGGATGGGCCACTTCCTGGCCCCAGACCCTCAATCTTGCAGACATCGGGCCGCCAATCTCCAGTCTCTGGCCTGAACTCGCCCTCAGTCTATCAAGTCTCTACCCGCTCTCAGACCAGTCCCAGTCCCTCATTTTTCCCAATAATCCACTATCCATCAAATTCACCCAAAGAAGGGGTAATTAACAGTAGTCAGAGAACCTACCAATGTGCAGAGACTTGGAGTGTGGGAATACACTGGTGTACTCCCGGACAACCCATGTAGTCATGAGGAGAAGGTGCAAACTCCACACAGACAGTATTCTGGTTACTGAAGCAACACGCGAGCAGCTCTGATATCTAAATTCAAATTTACAGCAAGAATATTTAATTAAATTCTATTGAGGCACCATCGAGGACATCTTCAAAAACTGATGCCTCAAAAAAGCAGCATCCATCATTAA
Source organism: Mobula birostris (assembly GCF_030028105.1). Taxonomy (NCBI): domain Eukaryota; kingdom Metazoa; phylum Chordata; class Chondrichthyes; order Myliobatiformes; family Myliobatidae; genus Mobula; species Mobula birostris. The sequence continues at coordinate 103,390,492 of NC_092380.1, read as the reverse complement.
GGACCCCAACCACCCAAGACACGCCCTCTTCTCGTTACTACCACGAGAGAAGAGGTACAGGAGCCAGAACGTATACTCTCAGCAATTTAGGAACAGCTTCTTCTCCTCCGCCATCAGATTTCTCAACGCACAATCAAACTATGAACACTACCTTACTATTTTTGTTCTCTCTTTGCACTTCTTTTATATATATATATATAACGATGGTATCCATCTGTCTCGAGGGACAATGGGTGTGTGCTATGGGTTAGTCTGTTGTAGAGCTACTTCTCTAGGGCGCAAGCCTGGTCAGAAGGTAAGGAGATCTTGGGATCCCCAATCGTTGAGATACTCCCTCGGTCTCACCGGTGCAGTCCAGAGGAATGTGAAGCACCAACTTGTCTGCAGGAGCTGCTGGAAGGATGTTCAATACGTCCAGCTGCCTTAGGGGCGCCACTCCAGATTTTCTGTTTGGGTTTATTCTCATAGCTTTCACCTCTTCCAAGGCTGCTCATAAGGCAGAGAAGCTACTTACCCATAGCTGGCGATTGGTTCATGAGCACCAGGGCGTGTCGACACGCCAGTGAGCCTGCGTGCTATGTGTGCAGGGGCCAGACCTCCTCCCCATCATCTGTACCTCAGCATTAGTCCAAAAGGAATTCAGTTTCTGTTTGTCACCAGTGAGGAGGCACTACACGGGGCTTACTGTTGGAGAGGCTATGTACTGGGAGAGAGAGACTTGTGCATTCAGCTCTCCTTTTTGCGTGACTGCTAGCCAGCAGTAGAAGCTGTGAGTGAGAGCAACAAGCACTATCCACTACACTACCACACTAGGTGCATCACAACAACCATTTGTCATATGTACATACATACACAGTATACTGTATTATTGTAATTTATAGTATATACAGTATTTAAGTATTGCATTGTACTGCTGCCACAAAACAACAGATTTATCAACATTTCTGTGATGGTAAATCTAATCCTGATTTAAATATGGCTTAATTCACCAACAAACTCTCTTGCCAAGTTCCATTCTGCAGAGTGTTGCAAGGCCACAGAGCATTTGTTCACACGAGGCAATTATTGCACAGGTCGTTGCCAGGTTACAGCAGGGTTCCAATCCTGTGAACGGTTCCTAAGCAGAACGTCAGAAATGCAGCCACAAACTGAGTGCCCAGGTGGTAGAAGATGCGTGCTGCCCTACAGCAGCTAACAAATCCATACCACCAGGTCTCCCATGAAATTGTTCTTATTTATGGATCAAACCTAACTCAGACATTCATAAGCTTGAGAGGGCCTCTGATTGTACTGAAACTGATTTTATGTGTGATACATAAAGTCAAATGATTGTTATGTCAGCTTCGGTTTCCTCCAGGTGCTCTGTTTTCCGCCCACAGTCCAAAGACGTACCGGTTAGTAGGTTAAGTGGTCATTGCAAATTGTCCTGGCTAGGGCTAAACAGGTGGATTGCTGCGCAGTGGGACTCATTGGGCCAAAAGGATTTTGCACTGTGTTTCTAAATAAATAAAATAATAAAAAACAGTATTTCTTTTTGTTATCTATTGAATCTTTTACAAGCTTACTTTCTTAAATTGAATGAATTTTATGATGAGTTGACCTGCCATTAAAAGGCTAGTGATTATCCTCCTTTAGTTAACAAAAATCAAACAGTATTAAAATCAGAATCAGGTTTATTATCACCGGCATGTGTTGTGAAAATTTGTTACGAGCAGCAGTTCAATGCAATACATAATATAGAAGAAAATAATAATAATTAATAAATAAGTAAATCAATTACAGTATATGTATATTGAATAGAATAAAAATCATGCAAAAAAACAGAAATACTGTATATTAAAAAAGTGAGGTCGTGTTCAAGGGTTCAATGTACATTTAGGAATCGGATGGCAGAGGGGAAGAAACTGTTCTTGAATCGCTGAGTATGTGCCTTCAGGCTTCTGTATCTCCTACCTGATGGTAGCAGTGAGAAAAGGGCATGCCCTGGGTGCTGGAGGTCCTTAATAATGGACGCTGCCTTTCTGAGACACCGCTCCTTGAAGATGTCCTGGGTACTTTGTAGGCTAGTACCCGAGATGGAGCTGACTAAATTTACAACTCTCTGCAGCTTCTTTCGGTCCTGTGCAGTATCCCCCCCATAACAGACAGTGATGCAGCCTGTCAGAATGCTCTTCATTGTGCATCTATCGAAGTTTTTGAGTATATTTGTTGACATGCCAAATGTCTTCAAACTCCTAATGAAGTACAGTTGTTGTCTTGCCTTCTTTATAACTGCATGGATATGTTGGGACCAGGTTAGGTCCTCAGTGATCTTGACACCCAGGAACTTGAAACTGCTCACTCTCTCCATTTCTGATCCCTCTATGAGGATTGGTATGTGTTCCTTCGTCTTATCCTTCCTGAAGTCCACAATCAGCTCTTTCGTCTTGCTGACGTTGAGTGCCAGGTTGTTACTGTGGCACCACTCCACTAGTTGGTATATCTCGTTCCTGCATGCCCTCTCGTCACCATCTGAGATTCTACCAACAATGGTTGTATCATCAGAAAATTTATAGATGGTATTTGAGCTATGCCTAGCCACACAGTCATAGGTATAGAGAGCAGTGGGCTAAGCACACACCCCTATGGTGCCCCAGTGTTGGTTGTCAGCAAGGAGGAGATGCTATCACCAATCCACACAGATTGTGGTCTTCCGGTTAGGAAGTCAAGGATCCAATTGCAGAGGGAGGTACAAAGGCCTCAGGTTCTGTTGCTTCTCAGTCAGGATTATGGGAATGAAGGAATTAAATGCTGAGCAATGATCGATGAACAGCATCCTGACATAGGTGTTTGTGTTGTCTAGGTGTTCTAAAGCCATGCGCAGAGCCATTGAGATTGCACCTGCCATTAACCTATTGGGGAGATAGGCAAATTGCAATGGGTCCAGGTCCTTACTGAGGCAGGAGTTCAGTCTAGTCATGACCAACCTCTCAAAGCATTTCATCACTGTTGATGTGAGTGCTATTGGTCGATAGTCATTAAGGCAGCTCACATTATTCTTCTTAGGCACTGGTATAATTGTTGCCTTTTTGAAGCAAGTGGAAACTTTTGCTCATAACAGTGAGGGGTTGAAAATGTCCTTGGATACTCCCGCTAGTTGGTTGGCACAGGTTTTCAGAGCCTTACCAGGTACTCCATCGGGACCTTCCGCCTTGCAAGGGCTCACTCTTTTTAAAGACAGCCTAACATTGACCTCTGAGACAGAGATCACAGGGTCATTATGTGCAGCAGGGATCTTCACAGCAGTAGTTGTGTTCTCCGTTTCAAGGCGGGCATGGAAGACGTTGAGTTCATCTGGTAGTGAAGCATTGCTGCCATTCATGCTTATTGGGTTTCGCTTTGTAGGAAGTAATGTCTTGCAAGTCCTGCCAGAGTTGTTATACGTCCAATGTTGCCTCCAACCTCAACCGAAATTGTCTCTTCTCCCCTGAAATAGTCCTCTGCAAATCATACCTGGTTTTTTGGTACAGGCCTGGGTCACCAGACTTGAATGCCATAGATCTAGCCTTCAGCAGATGACGTACCTCCTGGTTCATTCACGGCTTTTGGTTTGGGAATGTACAGTAAGTCCTTTTAGGCACTGACTCATCCACACAGGTTTTAATGAAGTCCGTAATAACTGCAGCATACTCATCTGAATCTCTGAATCTCTGAATACAGTCCAGTCCACCGATTCAAAGCAGTTCTGTAGGCACTCCTGTGCTTCCCTTGTCCATACCTGCTCGGTGCTCACTGCTGGTGCTGCGGTCTTCAGTCTCTGCCTATACTCAGGGAGTAGAAGTACAGCTAGGTGATCAGACTTCCCAAAGTGAGGGCGTGGAATAGCAAGGTAAGCGTTCTTGATGATGGTGTAACAATGATCCGGGTTGCAAGTGATCTGTTGATGATAATTGCTTAGTGAGTTTCTTCAGACTGGCCTGGTTAAAATGGTGAAGGCGTTAGGGTGCGCTTTCATGCATGTTGATCTCATTGCTCAGATCATCTGAAGCCTGATTGACATTGGCCTGAGGTGGAATGTATACTGCTACCAAATTGATCCCGGAAATCTCCCACAGTAGGTAAAAAGGATGGCACTTAACTGCTAAATATTCCAGGTCTGGCGAGCAGAATTGGGACAGCACTGATATATTTGTGCACCAAGAAGAGTTGATCATGAGGCATACTCCTCCACCTCTGCTTTTGAGAGACTCTATAAATCTATCCTGATGGTGTATAGTAAACCCGTAGATCTGAATCGCTGCATCCGGTATGGAAGGAATTAACCAGGATTCCGTCGAACAAAGGACACACACGGTCCTAATGTCCCTCTGATTCAGCACCACAGCTCTGAGATCATCAATTTTATTCACCAGAGACTGCACATTTGCCTGCAAGATAGTCGGTATTGGGAGTTTAAAACCCTGTTTCCTAAAACGCACTTCTAACCCTGATCTACAGCCACGCTTTCTGCGTGGGATCCTATGAGGACGAATCTGTCCCCAACTGGCATTTTTTCCGTCAGTTTTAAACAGCGATAGTTCATTTAAATGCATTAAGACGTCTTTGTTGACTGTACTGACTTTGGAAGCAGTTGTGCTTTTTAGCTGTATCAGGCTGAAACGAGAATATTTAATCGTATCCATTGAGAGTTCTGCTCCTACACGAGTTGTCCCTAAGCTAACACCTTATCTACTATAGACAACAGTCCCAAATTTGTAAATTCATTCCTGAAAAGCTGGGCTGTAAATTTTAGGCTATAGTCCATAGATCGACATTTCTTAAAAACCACAAGCATATTCTCCAGGTTCCAAGTTCAAGTTGTTGTCACAGAGCATAATCACTAAGAAAATAAGCAGCAGCAGCAAGTGCATTAAAGAAAGTGACAATGGTAAGTTAACATAATTTAAATTATTATAAATTAATATAAATTATACATAATGTATGCCACCAAATAAACATTCTGACACTAGTACAAGTTGAGAGAGAGAGAAAAGAAATGTAGTCCAAAATAATCTGTGGAATTTATTGCCACAGAAGATTGTGGAGACCACATCATCAGAGTATTTAAGACAAAGATTGATATGTTTTTGACTTGTAAGAGGTAGAATGGGGTCAATAAAGGAAAACAAAATCTCAGCCATGATTGAATAATTCAATGGGCCAAATGGAATAATTCTGTGTAATATCCTACAGTCTTATAGAGATGTTAGCGTTTCTCAGGTCGGTTCAAAAACCTGCTAACATTGGGGAAGAATCTTGAGGTGCGAGTCTTCACTCTCCTGAACCTTCACCTGACGACAACATTGAGAACAAGATATAGCCTGGATAGTGGGAGACCATGATGATGCATGTCTCTCCATCTACCCTACCAATTCATCGTGCTATCTTACAAAATTCAATGTTTTAAAATCCAGGGAGTGCAGCCCTGGTTTCTGGTTTTACATATTTAAAGCAGAGGATGAGTTAGTCCTGACGAAGGGTCTCGGCCTGAAACGTCCACTGCACCTCTTCCTAGAGATGCTGCCTGGCCTGCTGCGTTCACCAGCAACTCTGATGTGTGTTGGATGAGTTAGGTTGTTGATTAGTAAGGACATCAAAACAGAGAAGGCAGGAGAATGGGGTTGAGAGGGAAAATAAATCGGCTGTGATCAAATGGCCTAATTCTGATCCTATGTCTTACGGTAACCTCTCCTCATAACATAACCTGAATTTATTCTGTGTGAGAGTGAAGGCGGGTAGAGGGGGGCAGACGGAGTTGCCCTAGGCCTGTATTGGGCCGCCTGCCAGAAAGCGGTTCAGTATTAAATCAAACAGCAGTTAATGTTACTAACAGTGGAGTAACCAGCCTTCTTTTTCTATTTCCAGTCAATCTATGATCGCCAGGGTATTGCTGTAGTGCCTCCTACAGTCCCAGGGAGCCACAACAGCCCCTATCTAGAAATTCCACGTGGAACTATGCGAAGGCAGAAATCTATAGGTAATATGGCCAAAGCTGGGCTTGTGTTAACTTCAGCAAAATTATCTACGGATTTTTAATGTTGCAATGATTTGTTATATGGAAGACGTGCATATGAAGTCTAAAACCAGTTCTTTGTATAATTTACGTTTGAGTTTTTTTAAAAAAATAATGTCCACACTATTTTGCCAATCCCCTGCCAATCTTTCTTGAGCCAGCTGAGTCACGGACCCTGGAAGGTAGTGTTTCCTGCTCTTCTGCTTTGAGCTGAGATCGGAATTTGGGGAATGTGCCACTCTGCTGTTCGGAAAACCATGCCTGGATTTTTTCTGCATAAAACTGGGACTATCGGCCGTTAACCAGTAAATAATCCAGCTTCTTTCATTTGCACTTGCAAACTGGATTCCAGCACGCTAATTAACAAAAGCTTTTGGCTGCCTTGATTTATGTCACACTTTCCCAGACATACAAGGCAAGAAATTACCTTTGACAAGTATTCTTGTGTAAATGCTTAATAGCCTGGAACCAAATCAAGGCTCCAGTATTTTAATGAAATTGGTAACCCATTAAAAGTAAATATCCTATTGCCTCCTTTACAATATTAGAGAGAGAAAATTGCACCATGCACGTTAATATCTGAGCCATATCATCAATGAGTACTTGTTTTCTCCATAAAAGCAACGACTACAGCAGATGAGTTGTCTGCATCAAGTTCTATGCATGCTAGTTCCTATTGTTCATTCATAGGACGCAGAGCAGAACAACACAGGAAAAGACCCTTCATCCCTTAATCCCATCTACCTGCACATGGTCTGTATTCTTCTGTTCCCTGCCTCTTAAACATTGCTTTCTAGCAGCAAGTTCCCAGCACCTAACAATCTGTGTGTGAAAACAAAATCTCCTTTCAGACTTCTCCCTTCCCCTTCTAGTATTTGCCATCTCCAGCTCGGGGTGGATTCTACCTGCCCTATCTACTGTGTACCTCTCAGAGTTTTATACATCCATCGAAATAAATGATGTGCTTTGGACAAGGATCTTGAATGTTGAAAGGAAATCCATCCTGCAGTAGTTTCAGTGTTCACTGTAAGTGTCCTTACACTTTGACATTATCTGTGTTCCCAATGTAAACATGCTTAAACAGAAGCAAAATTCAAGCTGGTGGAGGAACTCAAGAGTCAGGCAGCATCTGTAGAGAGATATACTGTAGACAGTTGATGCTTTGGGTCGAGACACTTCAACTGGATTGGTGTGTTGTAACATGAACAATGTCACCAGAGAGAGACAGCTGGTGGATTTAAAGTAGTCTTTTTATTCGATACACACATTTACAAATGAGCTGACAGACCTTTAGAATTGAGATAGGAAGACGCACTGACCTAACATTGCAGCACATTTTTATATATTAAAGAACAAAGATAACAGGACAGTTTCCATAGTTACAATGCCCTCATAATGCTTCTTTTGAGTTACATGTAACAGTTTCAAATGCCAGGATCTCCCCTCCAACACACTCAAAATAAGTATTCTTTACTGTCGTATTCATGTAATGGGATGTTGATTGGATTCATGTAAATACAATCCTTAAATTCCTGTTTCCTAGTCTGCATATTACTGTTTGGAGATGCACTTTAAATTTTATCTACAATCCATATTCAGATCTGAAGGTTGATTGCTGAAGCCAATGTTCACTGAAGGTCCTAACCCCAAAAATAGGCCCAAACATGGTGATTGTATGAACTCTTAATAAAGTAGGACTGGTCAGTTGTCCATTTCCCTCCACAGATTCTGCCTGACCCATTGAGCTTCTCCACTTGTTTGTCTTTTGCTCCTGATTCCCGGTATCTGTAGCCTTCTGTCTCCAAGCATGGTGAAGTAATGGGGTGCATCTTACTGAATCAACTGTGAGGTAACAATCCTAATCTTTGTATCCCAATCCCTAATATGGATTTAGGTTGCTGGGTCAAGCACTAACAGTCTCGAGACCAGGCCACCAAAAGTCTATTCACTGTTGCTGTAAGAAATATTGTTTGCCAAGTATCCACCTACCAAAATGATATTAATGTGAGCTCTTTCTGTGTGTGTGCAGGTATGTTAGAAGAAGAGAAACAATTCTTAGCTCCTCCACTACTGAAATTTACCAGAAGTTTGTCGATGCCAGATACTGCTGAAGATATCCCACCTCCCCCTTCAGTTTCGCCTCCTTCACCACCTTACAACACACCCAAGCCCTCTGGTCCTCGGAGTTATGGTACAATAAAGCCGGGCTTCAATCATAACTCTGGATTAAGAACCCATAATTCCAACAGACCAGAGAGCACAGGAACAATCAGTTCAGAGAGGCAGAAGAAAGTGATGTATTACCGGCAAGATTCCCAACAGTATTCCGTGGATTCTGAGGACCAGTACAAGCCTAACACTAGCTCACACCAGACCATGCGTAACAGGAGGAGCAACATGCCGGAGAACCCATACTCTGACGTCGGGACCACCGGAAATAAGGCAGTGTACGTCCCTGCCAAGCCGGCCAGAAGGAAAGGCCAGCTGGTGAAGCAGTCCAAGGTGGAAGACAGTCCGGAGAAAACGTGTTCAATCCCCATCCCCACCATCATTGTGAAGGAGCCTTCTACCAGCAGCAGCGGGAAAAGCAGCCAGGGGAGCAGCATGGAAATCGACACCCAGGTCTCAGAGCATCAGGGGCACCTCAGGCCCGACGATGGCTTCTGTAACCCGTTTGCGGCGGCGATCGCTGGGGCGGTGAGGGACAGAGAGAAGAGGATAGAAGCCAAGCGCCACTCCCCCGCCTTCCTCTCGACGGACATGGGGGATGAAGATGTGGGGCTGCTGCCCAGCGGGCGGCTGAGGCACTCCAAGTCAATCGACGAGGGGATGTTCGGCAACGAGGAGCGGTACAGTCACCTCATGGTGCCGTCATCCAAAGCCAGCGGCACGAATTACAGCAGCACGGAAACCAACACTCAGCGGACGCACAGCAGCTCAAGGATACTGAACATCGCCTCAAAGAAGGAAGACATTGAGTGCAACGATGGAAATGCAGTGAGTGCGTCCAACATCCCCAATGATAACAGTAATTACGTGCACCCCGTAACGGGAAAAGCACTGGATTCGAACACCCCTTTGGCCATGGCGTTGGCGGCAAGAGGGCGGGCAACGAAAGATCAGCCTCTGCAAAATGCCGGAAAGGCCGAACCTGCCAAATCTGAGCTCAGCAAGCCCCTCTATATCGACACGAAGACGGCGGCCTCGGCCTCAAGCTCGGCCAAAGCAAACCCAACCTCAGCTGCTCCGAGGAAGGAAGTCCACCTGAAAGCGGAGATAGACACTGGGAAGGAGGAGGAGAAGAAGAAGGGTGAGGAGAAGAAAGCGGCGCCTGACGATGGCCCGGAGGCCTCGGCCGGGTTGCTGATGGTGCACTCGGAGGCCGGGGCCAAGCCTCGGGAGGAGAGCAGGAGCGCGGAAGGCGAGGCAGGAAACCCACCGGTGAGCACCACCTGGGAGCGGCAGGGAGCAGCCGCCAAGACCATCATCACTGTCAGTTCCGTCGAAGACCCAGGCGTGCTGCCATTCCGCATCCCGCCACCGCCGCTGGCCTCCATTGACGTGGATGAGGACTTCCTCTTCACCGAGCCGCTGCCTCCCCCACTGGAGTTCGCCAACAGCTTTGAGAGCACTGAGGACCCTCCGATCATCCCGTCCCTCTCTGATCTACTGCGGCAGAACAAAGCGGCCACACTGCCCCCGCCGGTCAGGAAGGAGGGTGGCGGTGCGCCTCCCGAGGCAAAGAAGCCCCTGGGTCTCTCCGACTCATTGCCCCCAAACTTTGCCACTGCCCCACGGGAGACCACCGAGAACGTTATTGATTCAGGGATCGAAGAGGTGGATAGTCGCAGCAACAGTGACCACCACTTGGAAACGACAAGCACTGTCTCCACCGTTTCCAGTATCTCCACACTGTCCTCTGAAGCAGGGGAGAACCTAGATACTTGCACAGTCTATGCAGATGGGCAGACATTTCTCATTGACAAGCCTCCAGTCCCTCCAAAGCCAAAAGTCAAGCCCATTATCAATAAAAATAATGCAATTTACAAGGACGCTTTAATAGAGGAAAACTTTGATGGCCTGTTCATGCCACCGCCTGCACCACCTCCACCACCAGGTCCCATCCCACCTGAAACACTTAAATCCCCACAGCAGAGGACCTCAAAGCTATGGGGTGATGGGCCAGATATAAAGGCTCCAGCAGCCACAGACGCGAAGGCAAACGTCATTAGTGAATTGAACTCCATACTACAGCAGATGAACAAGGAAAAGGTGCCCAAACCAGCAGAGGCCTTGGATTCACCTTCGGTGTCCAGAGGAGTTCTTTACGGCACAAGGTAATGGCAAGCCAGTTACTTAGTCTTATCCGTTCACAGAAGGAGCCATATGACTGTCCAGAATGACACTTAATACCTAGTCCTAATTGGCCTTGAGCTGAGTGGTGTCCCAGACTATTTCAGAGGGCAGCTAAGAAATCATCACGTTGATGATCACCATAATGCTCAGGAATAGAATTAGGCTATTTGGCCCATTGAGTCTGAGACACCATTCCATCATGTCTGATCTTTAATTACTCTGAACCCCATTCTCCCGCATTCTCCCCATAACCTTTAAAGCCCTTAATAATCGAGAACCTATCAACGTCTGCTTTAAATATGCCCAGTGACTTGGCCCCTACAGCCAGCTGTGGCAGTGAATTCCACAGACTTGCCAACCTCTGGCTAAAAAAATTCCTCCTCATCTCTGTTCTAAAGGGACACCTTTGTATTCCAAGGCTGTTCCCTCTGATCCTAGACATCCCCCACCCCATTGCTTAATTGGTTCTGAGCTGAGAGGTGGGGCAGACCATTTCAGAGGGTCAGGAGTCGTATGCAAACCAAACAAGGTAAAAATGATCGATTCCCTTCTCTGAAGCACACATGCGAACCATTTAAGTTTGTACAGCAATCTCATAGTTCCACAGTTACCATACCAACAGCAGTTTTTTTTAAATTTTGGATTCATTTAGTCATTTGAATTTAAATTTCCCAGCTGCTGTAATGAGATTTGAATTAGTCCCAGAAACATTAGCCCAGTTACGTAACTACCATGCTATGTTACTATTTAATCATAAAATATAACATCAATGAAATTAACAACCTTAATTTTGTCACGGTGTTGCATTTTGTGATTTCTCTTAATGTCCAGTGAGTTAACTTTTGAATTAAGTTTTGAGATTTGTACAGCTGTGATTTAGCTTATGAGGCCTTAAAAGAAGATATTTTGTCATTAACCCCAAAGAACTCATGAAGCCTGTTTTAGATTAGTTTTGCCTCTTAAAGAAGAGCAGAGGGAGGGAGTTCGTTCAAAGCTTGCTAAAGTGGTCATTTTCTTATTTTATTCTGTTGCTAAGGAGCATCACCCCACCACCCCACCCAAGACCAGGATGTAACCTGAGTCTGTCTTAAATTCATAGCCCAAAAAGTCTGTGAATTGAGTAAGTGTTTGTTCCATGCGAGCTATAGTTATACATGCAAAACTGGGCCCATCCATTGGTTGAGGTCAACCATGGATGTTGAATGTGAGCTGTCTACGTGATACGCAAGCCAGGGCAGTACAGATATGGAGAGCAAGCTGTTGCCCATGCAGCAGCTGATTCTCCACACAGCTGATGAACCCAAAGGAACGGCAGAAACCAACACAGTTTGACACCAGTAGCGTCACAGGAGTTGCCAGTCAGCATTAAACTCAGTGTAGGACTGCCTTAGGGACTCCAGCTCCAGAGTTTTCCTCAGGGTTTACTTCTGAAGCATTCTCCATGAGTGGGTACAGCCACAAGGCAACAGAGGTTTGAGATCATTTACTCTAATCCTATACATTTCACTCTCCCCACATTCCCCTCAAATCATAGTTATAGAGTCTCCTTCACATGGTCATTCATTTCCCTGATTGTTCTCATCTGCACTCAAGATAAAGCACAATATAGAAAGAGGCCCTTCACTCCAACCCATTCGTTCTATTCAAGATGCCACCTCAGCAAGTCCCTCATTTGGTCATTCCCCTCTAAAGCTTTCCTATCCATGAAACTGTCCAAATATCTTTTAAATGTTATATTATACTGGCCTCAGCCACTTTCTCTGGCAGCTCATTCCACATATGCATCACTTTCTGCATAAAGAAGATATCCATCAGGTCCCTTTGAAATCTATTCCCTCTTATATTCAAGATGTGCCCTCTAAGTTTTTGATTCCCTTTCTCTGGGGAAAAAAAAGAGTATGTACAGTAGTCAGCTCCATCATTGGCACTGGACACAGTAGTATCCAGGACATCTTCAAAGAGCAATGCCTCAAAAAGGCGGCGTCCATCATTAAGGGCCTTCCATCACGCAGGGCATGCCCTCTTCTCATTGCTACCAACAGGAGCCTGAAGGCACACGCTCAATGATTCAGGAACAGCTTCTTCCCCTTTTCCATCCAATTTCTGAATGGACATTGAACCCATGAACACTAACTCACTACTTTTTTATTTCTATTTTTGCACCACTTATTTAATTTAATTAGTTAATATATATGTTTACTGTAATTCACTGCTTTTTTCTCTATTATTATATATTGCATTGAACTGCTGCTGCAAAGACAACAAATTTCACAACATATGGCAGTGATATTAAACCTGTTTCTGATTCTGTACAAAAGTCCTAGGCACATATATATAGTTAAGATGCCTAAGACTTTTGCACAGTACTGTACTTGCCAACTTCGAGCGGAGAATGAGATTACAAATCTGGCAGAAGCAAAGGATGTTGGGAACGGGGAGGGTGGAACGACACTGGAGGAGTGTGGGACAAGTGGCAGAGGATTGCCAGGGATGGGGGTGGGAGGCACATCTAGCCCTGAGACACCAGGCAAGGTCTTTTGATTCCAAACATTTGGTTTACAGAATGTCTCTCTGGTGCTTCCCACTTCTTCCCCTCTCCCTTCCTCTTTTCCCAACGATGATTCCCCTCTCCCTGCCTCCTTCCCATTCTCTGATGTGGGTCCACAATAGAGACCCATATCAGAATAAGATTTATCATTATTCACACATGTCATGAAATTTGTTTTTTTTGTGGTAGCAGTATAGTGTAATACATTAAATTACTAAAGAACTGTGCACAAGTCTTTGGCACCCTAATTGTTAATAGATAAACAGTACAGTATATATAGATATATATGTGTAAGAATTTTGCACAGTACAGTACATTCACTCTATCTGTACTCTATATGAATGTGCCCATCTCAATGTCATCTCTTAGTATCCTATGTCCCAGTGAATAAAGCCCCTGCCTACACCTCCTTTCCCTAGAACTCCTCTTTATGTGGGGTGTTAACTAGTGTTTCTCTTTCTACTCAATATTGACCTCTTGACTAAAAGAAAAGACAAGCTGGTATTTCTGTAGCACATCTCACATCTCTTTGACGATGCCCCAAAACAAGGAAACGTCTTCACTGTTACAGGAAAGTGAGCAGTCAACTTGTGTGCAGCAAGCTCTAATAAACAGTAATATGGTAAGAGACAAATAGTTCTTGCAGTAAGATTTAATAGATGTAATTGTTCAATACAACATAAGGAAACCCACTCCGCTCTTCCAACTGTCACCGTAGGATCATTTACACTCAGTGGCCACTTTATTAGGTACACCTATACACCTGCTCATTAATGCAACTCTCTAATCAGCCAATCACGTGGCAGCAACTCAATGCATAAAAGCATGCAGACATAGTCAAGAGTTTGAGTTGGTGTTCAGGCCAAACATCAGAATAGGGAAGAAATGTGATCTAAGTGACTTTGACTGTGGAATAACTGTTGGTGCCAGACAGGGTGGTTTGAGTATCTCGCAAACTAATAGTCTCCTGGGATTTTCACAAACAACTGTCTCTAGAGTTAACAGGGAATGGTACAAAAAAACACAAAATCAAATAACTAACATCTAGTGAGTGGCAGATCTGTGGATGAAAACATCTTGTTAATGAGAGAGTTCAGGGGAGAATAGCCAGGCTGATTCAATCTGACAATAACTCAAATAACCATGCGTTACAACAGTGGTGCGCGGAAGACCATCTCTGAACACAAACCATATCGAACCTTGAAGTGAATGGGCTACAGCAGCAGAAGACAATGAACATTCGCTCAGTGACTACTTTATTGGATACAGGAGGTGTCTAATAAACTGGCCACTGAGTCTATGTACATGTTAGAGAGTAACCCATTGACCTGATTTACTGTTTAACATTCCTTCAGTCCCGCACTGGATTTTCAGTGTATGTTTTAATGTTTCAGTCCCATTACTGGATCCAGACTCGAGCCAGACATGATGATCAGATTCTCAGAAACAACACCACCTCCTGGAAATTAGTGCAGCAGGTTTAAATGCCTGAATATGTGACAAGAGGAAAACTGGCTGTGCTGATAATATTTCCCATGAAAACTCTGGATTGAGATGAACTTGATGCATGTCCTTGCAGGTGGATAGTGGAAGAGAGAACTTTGTTGGATATACGTTAATGTTCTTCTCCCTCGACATATTGACGTACAGTGACTGGTTAACTTTATGATGTGACTAAACTAACCCAACATTTACATCATAGATGTTATATTTTCAAAAATTGTGCAAAAGATATTGGAAAGTGTAACAAGTACACAAAGATGTTACAATTTGCACACTATTCGTGTAAATTAACAAATTTGAGCTGCTGTACATTCTAGAGCAAGGATTCTCAACCTTTTTTATGTCATGGACCAATACCATTAAGCAAAGAGTCCGTGGAACCCGGGTTGGGAATCCCTGGTCTAGACGACTGAACAGTTCAGCTCAGTGCAGGCCCTTCGACCCACAATCGTTTAACCTACTCTCTCCCACATAGCCCTCCTCCTTTCTTTCATCCATGTGCCTATCTAAGACTCTTTCAAATATCCCTAATGTATCTGCCTTTGTGTGGGCATGTGGTTAAGGCACTCGACTAGCGACCTGAAGGTCATGAGTTCGATCCCCAGCCGAGGCAGCGTGTTGTGTCCTTGAGCAAGGCACTTAACCACATAGTGCTCTGTGACAACACTGGTGCCAAGCTGTATCGGCACTTGCCCTTCCCTTGGACAACATCAGTGACGTGGAGAGGGGAGACTTGCAGCATGGGCAACTGCTAGTCTTCCATACAACCTTGCCCAGGCCTGCGCCCTGGAGAGTGAAGACTTTCCAGGCGCACATCCATGGTCTCGCAAGAATAACGGATGCCTTAAAAAAATCTGCCTTTGTCACCGTACCAGGCAGCGTGCTCCTTGTACCTACCACTCCATTCCCCCTATACTTTCCTCCAAACACTTAAAAGTTTTGCCCTCTCAAATTCACAATTGCTACTCTGGGGAAAAAAAGAGTATTGCCTGTCCACTTTATTTATGCCTGTTATCATCTTATACATCTCTTTCAAGTTCTTTCTCATGCTCACTTGTTCCAAAGAGAAAAGCCCTAGCTTACTCAGTCTTTTCTCATAAGGCATAGTCTCTAATCCAAACAGCATCCTGGTAAATCACCTCTGCACCTTTTTTAAAGCTTCTAAATCCTTTCTGTAATGAAGTGACAAGAACTGATGCCTAATGTGGTCTAACCAGAGTTTTATAGAACTGCAACTTTACCTCATAGCTCTTGAACCAATGAAGATCAACATGCCACCTTAACCACCCTATCAATTTGCACCGCAACTTTGAGGGATTTATCAACACATTATATTGGATGAAGTTCTGAAACAAGAGCAGCAGATTTAATGTTGGGAAGATTAACATTAAATGTTCCTGATTATAAATGTACTCTCAGCTCTTGAACTCAATCCCGCATCTAACAAAGGCCAACACACCATACACCTTCTTATCATCATGTGCAGCAACTTTAAAGGATCTGTGGACTTGGAACCCACGACGCCTCTATTCCTCCACACTCTTAAGAGTCCTGCCATTAACTTTGTATTCTGCCATCGAGCTCAACCTTCCAAAGTGTATCACTTCACACTTTTCCATCTGCCG
The DNA here is from genome assembly GCF_030028105.1 of Mobula birostris. Lineage (NCBI taxonomy): Eukaryota > Metazoa > Chordata > Chondrichthyes > Myliobatiformes > Myliobatidae > Mobula > Mobula birostris. Next base: position 103,374,429 of record NC_092380.1, on the reverse strand, counting down.
CTTCTCAGCTCTGCTCTGCTTCCTGTCAATGCCTTCTTGTAACCTACAACCTTCTACACTATTCAAAATGCCACCAATTTGATAAATTACAAATGTAATATTCTGTTAATTATGATCTCCTTCCAGTCTGGCATAAGCACAAGCACCTTCAAATAATTCTACCATTTCAAGGCCGTGAGAGTGTGGAACGAGCTGCCAGCACAAGTGGTGCATGTGAGCTTGATTTCAACATTTAAGAGCAATTTGGATAGATACATAGATGGCAGGGGTATGGAGAGGTATGGCCTGGGTGCAGGTCCATGGGACTAGGCAGTTTAAATGTTCCAGCATGGACTAGAGGGTTGAAGGGCCTATTTCTGTGCTGTACTCTATGACGCTCAGCAGTATAGGCAGTATACATAGAACCAGAAACTAAGTTTCAAGTTGAAGGCCTCCCCTTTCAGCAGAATATACCGGGCCCTCCAAGTTGAAGACCCTTGTCAGATGAAAGGTCTTCAACCTGCAACGTTAGCTTTGGTATTGGTTTATTGTTGTCACATGTACCAAGATATAGTGAAAAGCTTATCTTGCCTACTGTTCATTCACATCAAATCAAAACTTTGAGATAAAATAAGATGAACCAATAACAATGAACGAAGTGTGCAAGCTACTGAAAAAGTGCAGTGTGGTTAAATCTTTAAAAGGTAGGATTAGAATGAGGTAGATTGTGAGGCCAAGAGTCGATTTAACTGTACAAAAGGTCCATCCAAGAGTCTGGTAGCATTGGCATAGAGGCTGTCCTTGAGTGGGATGTGCTTTCAAGCTTTTATATCTTCTGCCCAGTGGGAAAGGGGAGAAAAGAGAATGTCTGCTGGCTGTTTTACTGAGGCAGTGAGAAGTATAGATAGTGTCCATAGAGGGAAGGCTTTCTGTTCCTCCACACCTCCCACTTAGAGGGCTTCCAGACCGTTCGGGCTGACCGGAAGTGCACTAAGAGCAGTAAGCGTAAAGGAGGGGGGCTTGCTGTTCTGGTTAACAACAGATGGTGCAATCCTGGTCATATTACGATCAAGGAACGTGTTTGTAGCCCGAATATTGAAATTTGCTGTTGGACTCTGGCCATATTCCACCGAGATGCAACACTGGGTGTCATAGGAGGTTGTTCCTGCCTGTGGCTATTGAACTTTGCAGCTCCTCCCGTGGAAAGTCAGACACCCTGAGCCAATAGGCTGGTCCTGGACTTGTTTCCATCTGGCATAGTTTGCATATTGTTGTTTGATTGTTTGTGGTTGTGTATTGCTATATTTATGCTCTATTCTTGGTTGGTGCAGCTGTAACGAAACCCAATTTCCCTCGGGATCAATAAAGTATATCTATCTATCTATCTATTCCTTTGCCTCTTGTACCTCCATAACACAATACCTCATCTCTGAAGATTGACTTCCATTTGCCACTTCACCATCCAGTAGACCAGACACTCTTATTACCTCTGCAATCTAAATTTTCCCACTGACAGTCAACCAGACCATTGTTTTTGTATCATCTCTAAGTATCTTTATCATATCTCCTAACTTACATTGAAGTTATTAATATATCCCAGGCACTAAATACTGATCCCTATGGAACCTTACTGCTATGGCCTTCAAGTCACAAAATTCCCTGTCAACCATTGCCCTTTGTTTTCTACCACCAAGCCAATATTGGATTCAATTTACCACCCACCCTTGGATCCGTTGTGATTCACTTTTATGATTCATCTATCATGAGGGACCTTGAAGCCAGGGAGGTTTGAAAAGTGTGGGTCTGAACCTCCATATTTCCTTCCTTGCTTCATTTAAACAGCAGAGAAATATTTTTCATGTGGACTGATCATGTGCACTTTTTAAGATGCTCAACCTCTTTAGTTGTATTTATCTTTCTCTGAATATGTCACATTATTTTTGTTTTACCACAACATTGGCAACATCGTCTGTTTTGTGAAGATGGCAGTATTCTATTGTGTCCAGTCATCCATTGTATCAGGTGCTCCCAGTGCTCCTTCCTCTACTTTGGTGAGACCCAACACAGATTTGGGGAACGTCTTTATTGATCACCTTCACTATGAACGCCACAAAAGGCAAGATCTCCCAGTAACTACCCATTTCAATTCAACTTCTCATTCCCATTCTGACATGTCTGTCCTTGGCCTCCTTCTCTTCGATGATGAGGGCAAACTGAGGTTGAAGGAGCAGTATCTCATAATTCCGTCTGGGGAGCCTCTAGGCTGATAGCATGAACATCAGTTTCTCCAACTACCAGTATTTACTCTGCTCTCCTCTCTTCTCTCTTATTCAATTCCCCATTCTGGTTACCTTCTCACCCTTTCTCCCCTGCCCATCATCTCCTTCTGCTTTCCCTCCTCCTTCCCATTCTTCCATGGCACACTGTCCTCTCCTATTAGATTTCTCTTCAGCCATTTACCTCTTCTGAATGTTATCTGAATATTATCTGAATGGTGGCCGATTAGGAAAAGGGGAGGTGCAACGAGACCTGGGTGTCATTATACAGCAGTCATTGAAAGTGGGCATGCAGGTACAGCAGGCGGTGAAGAAGGTGAATTGTATGCTGGCATTTATAGCAAGAGGATTCAAGTACAGGAGCAGGGAGGTACTACTGCAGTTGTACAAGGCCTTGGTGAGACCACACCTGGAGTATTGTGTGCAGTTTTGGTCCCCTAATCTGAGGAAAGACATCCTTGCCATAGAGAGAGTACAAAGAACGTTCACCAGATTGATTCCTGGGATGGCAGGACTTTCATATGATGAAAGACTGGATGAACTAGGCTTATACTCGTTGGAATTTAGAAGATTGAGGGGGTATCTGATTGAAACATATAAAATCCTAAAGGGATTGGACAGGCTAGATGCAGGAAGATTGTTCCCGATGTTGAGGAAGTCCAGAATGAGGGGTCACAGTTTGAGGATAAAGGGGAAGCCTTTTAGGACCGAGATTAGGAAAAACTTCTTCACACAGAGAGTGGTGAATCTGTGGAATTCTCTGCCACAAGAAACAGTTGAGGCCAGTTCATTGGCTATATTTAAGAGGGAGTTAGATATGGCCCTTGTGGCTAAAGGGATCAGGGGGTATGGAGGGAAGGCTGGTACAGGGTTCTGAGTTGGATGATCAGCCATGATCATACTGAATGGCGGTGCAGGCTCGAAGGGCCAAATGGCCTACTCCTGCACCTTCATCTCCCCTCCCCCACACACCTACCTTCCCCCCTCACCTGGTCTCATCTATCACCTTTGCTCCTTCTCCTCTGCCCATGTTCTTATTTTGGCTTCTGCCCCCTTTTCTTTCCAGTCCTGATGAAGGGTCATGGTCCAAAACGCTGACGGTTTCTTCCTCTCCGTAGATGCTGCCTGACGTGCTGAATTCCTCTAGCATGTTGTGCATGTTGCTCAAGATTTCCATCATCTGCATAATCTCTTGTGTTTCTGTAAAGTACTTATTCAACTAGATCATCTACCTTTAGACAGATGCTGATTTTATAGGTAGTCAGACACACCAGTTCCCTCAAGTAGCAATGCAGGTGGATAGGGTTTTGAAGGAGGCTTTTGTACTGCTGGCTTTCATTGTTCAGGACACTGAGTCTTGAATTTGGGAGGAAATGTTGCAGTTAGACAAGACATTAGTGAAGCTACATTTGGAATATGGTGTTCAGATTTTGTCACTCTGCTGTAGGAGAGATGCTGTTAAAGGTTCAGAATCACAATTGCCGTCAGGTTTATTATCACTGACAAACATGTCATGAAATGTGTGGTTTTGCGGCTGCGGTACAGTGCAACACATAATATTACTATAAGTTACAGTAAGGAATATATAACAAAAATAAATAAGTGCAAAATTTTGAGCAAAGTATTGAGCTAGTATTCATGGACAGTTCAGAAATCTGCTGGCAGAGGGGAAGAAGCTATTACCAAAACGTTAAATGTGTGTCTTCAGGCTCCTTCCTCCTCCCTAATGATAGCAATGAGAAAAGGGCACATCCAGAGTGGTAGGTATTCTTATAATGGATGCTGCCTTTTTGAGGCATCAGCTTTTGAAGATTTCCTTAATGCTGGGGAGGCTAGTGCCCCTGATGGACGTGGCTGAGCTACAAACACTTGCAGCTTTTTCTAATCCTGTGCAGTGGCCCCTCCGTACTAATGATGCAACCAGTTTGAATGCCATCCATGGTACATCTGTCAAAATTTGCTGGAGTCTTTGATTACACATTTCCTTAGAAGCTTGCAAAGATTTGGCATGACATCTAAAAACCTGACAAACCTCACACTATATTGTGCGAGTATATTGACTGGCTGCATCACAGCCTGGTATGGAAACAACAATGCCCTTGAATGGAAAATATTGCAAAAAGTAGTGGATATGGCCCAGTCCATCATGGGCAAATCCCTCCCCACCCTTGAGCGTTGTCCTAAGAAAGCAGCATCCATCGTCAACAGATCCCCACCACCCAAGCCATGCTCTCTTCTCACTACTGCCACCACCAGGAAGAAGGTGCAGAAGCCTCAGGACTCGTAGAGTTACTACCCCACACAGTTAGCCTCTCATGCGCTACCGGGTCGTGAGGGAACGATATGAGTCAGCTGCACCTTTCCTCATTCCCTGTCATGCACTGTTGAACTTGAATATAGGGTTGCCATCTGTCCCGTATTTGCTGGGACATCCCGTATATTGGGCTAAATTGGTTTGTCCCATATTTCCCCCGCTAAGGTAGAGCGTTCCTATGAAACCTTTCGTGCCGAAATGGTGTGAAGCGAAGAAGCAATTACTATTAATTTATATGGGAAAATTTTTTGAGCATTCCCAGACCCAAAAAAAACCTACAAAATCATACCAAATAACACATAAAACCTAAAATAACACTAACATATAGTGAAAGCAGGAATGATAAGATAAATACACAGCCTATATAAAGTAGAAATAACGTATGTACAGTGTAGTCGGGAAGATTAAGCCAACACTGATTTGTGGAGAAAAAATCGGCACGCACGCGCATGCGTACAGAGGTGCCCGCGCAAGGCTTCATGGTCATGGTAGTCTTTCTCGGGGTAAACCCAAGTGTCCCGTATTTGACTGCTACTTTTGTCCCTTATTTGGGAGTGAGAAAATTGGCAACCCTAACTGTAAAAGACATGTCGAGGTGAGTTTAACCCTACTTGAACACCCCACCCCACCCCCGGTTGACCGGTCCACAAGAATATTGTCAATATTAAACTGGTCCGAGGTGCAAAAAGGGTTGGGGATCCCTGGTCTAGAGGGATATGGACCAAATGCAAGCAAATGGGACTGACAAATGGGTACCTTGTTAGGTATGGACCAATTTAGTGATTTCTGTACTTGTAAAGCATTTTTCAATTTTCAATTTTGTTTACCAATATCTTTTTTAATTTCCCTTCCAATTTCAAGCCTAAACTGTACTTGGTTTCTGTAGGGTTATCTGACTAATAAGTAAAGGAACTCCTAGTCTACCCGTCATGTATCCATTTGTCCAATGAGCTATGGTTTTGGCTGTCTCACTCCTTTCCTTTGTGTAAATATATTTAAACTTTCTTTATTGATTCCCTTTATTTGAAAAGCTTCATCACTGAATTACCTTAGAGCAAGCACTTTCCACTCATTTTCACTAATTCATCAACCTAGTATAATTAGTCCGAGTCAGAAACACTGCTCTGATTTCATCCTTGCACATCTATATCGCTAAATTATTACACTCAGTGGCCAATTTAATGGGTGCACATGAACACTTGCTTGTAAATGCAAGGATCTATTCAGCCTATCACATGGCAGCAAATCAGTGCATTAAAAATATGCAGGCATGGTCAAGAGGCTCAACCAAACATCAGAATAGAAAGGAAATATGTTCTAAGTGACTTTGACCATGGAATGATTGTTGGTGCTAGATGGAGTGTTTTGATTATCTTGGAAACTACTGATCTCCTGGGATTTTCACACATGATAGTCTCTAGAGTTTACAGAGAATGAGACATAGAACAAAATAAAATCCAGTGGCAGTTCTGTGGGTGAACATGTCTTATTAATAAGAGAAGCCAGAGGAGAATGACCTGATTGGTTCAATCTGATAGGAAGGCGACAGGAATCAAATAACCAAATGTTACAAGAGTAGTGTGCAGAAGAGCATCTCTGAACACACAGCATGTCAAGCCTTAAAGTGGATGGGCTACAGCAGCAAAAGACCATTAATATACACTCAGTGGCCACTACGTACTATCAGAATGCTCACTAAGTTCTATGAGAATTATCCCAAGAATGAAAGGGTTAACATATGAGGAGCATTTGATGGCTCTGGGCCTGTACTCACTGGAGTTTAGAAGAATGGGTCGTGGGGGGATGGGGGGGTTGGGGAGAGATTTCATTGAAATCTATCAAATATTGAAGGACCTAGATAGAGTGGATGTGGAGAGGATGTTTCCAATATTGGGAGAGCCTCAGACCAGAAGGCACAGTTTCAGAATAGAAGGATGTCCCTTTACAATAGAGATGAGGAGGAGTTTCCTAGCCAGAGGGGAGTAAATCTATGGAATTCATTGCCACTGGCAAATGTGGAGGCCGAGTTATTGGATATATTTCAAGCAGAGATTGATTGGTAAGGGTGTCAACGGTTTTGGGGCAAAGGCAGGAGAATGGGGTTGAGAGGGAAAATAAATCAGCTATGATTGACTGGCAAAGCAGACTCGAAGGGCTGAATGGCCCTACTAATCCTAGGTGCATTCACCAATCCAGATGAAGGATTTTGACCCAAAACTTCGGCTGTCTATTTTCTCTCCTAAATGCTGTCTGACACAAGTTCCTCGAGCATCTCCTGCATTGCTCCAGATTCCAGATAACAAGGAAAATATCTGCTGTTTCCTGTGTCCACATGTTCTCCATTATTACTAAACTTTGCACAAATAGGATAAAAAATTCTGTTGAATGCACATTTAACCTATTTCACTCACTTTATCCTTCTCTCCACAATGCCGTACAGGACTAATTAAGCTAACAATGCCCAACTACACTATTCTGTTCTGCCTGCACATGATCCACTCTACTTTCTGCATAGTCATGTGCCTATCTAAGAGCCTCTTAAATGCCTCTGTCATATCTGAACACAAGAGATTCTGCAGATGCTGGAAATCCAGAGCAGCACACACAAAATGCTGAAGGAACTCAACAGGTCAGGCAGCACCTATGGAAAGGATAAAGAATTGATGTTTTGGACCAAGGCCTGATGTCCTGATGAAGTGTCTCTGTCTTTTTCCTCTCCATAGATGTTGCCTACCTGCTGAGTTCCAGCCGCATTTTGTGTGTGTTACTTTGCCATATCTGTCTCCACTGCCATCCATGACAGCACATCCCAGGCACCCACTGCTCTCTGTGTAAGATCCTGCCCTGCACATCTCCTTCAACTTTCCCCCTCTCACCTTAAATGCATGCCTGCCACTATTAGACATTTCTAACCCAGGAAAAAAGATGTCAGATGTCTATTCAGGTGGCACAATGGACTAGCAGTTAGTGCAACACGTTACAGCAATGGTGATCTTCAGTTCCCGCCACTGAGGGGGAGGAATTTGTACGTTCTCCATATGGCTTTCCTCCTACACTACAACGATGTACTGGTTATGGTTAGTAAGTTGTGGGCTTGCCATGTCTGCATCAGAAGTGTGGGGGCAGTATTGGACTGTGTTGCTCATTGACATAAAACAACCCCTTTCGTGTTTTGTATTGATGTAGATGTAAGAAGTAAAATTAATAAAGTCATAGAGAAGTACAGCACAGAATCAGGCCTTTTGGCCCATCTCATTCGTTCAAGTACCTTGCCGTTCAGCGTGGGCAATCATGTCTTTCCATCCATCACGGTCCCTGACTCTCCGAATTGTAGTTGTTGCCTCCCCTGTTTCTAACCATGATGTTATTCCATCTATCATTTTCATTCTCTGTCTGCCTCTGCTTCTTTTTCCTTCCAGCTTTCCAGTTGTGACTAAATGTTCTAACGTCTCTCTTCGCATGATGTGTCCAATCTAATGCAACCAAAACCACTTAAACTGCCTACTCCCATAGGCCTCCATAACCCTTCCATCCATGTACCTATCCAAACTTCTCTTTAACATTGAAATCGAGCTCACATGCAACCACTTGCACTGGCAGCTCAATGTACGTTTTCCTGACCCTCAGTGAATAAATTTCCTCTCATGTACCCCTTAAACTTTTCACCTTTCACCCTTAACCTATGACCTCTAGATGTAGTCCCACCCAACCTCAGTGGAAAAAGCCTGCTTGCATTACCCTATCTATACGCCTCATAATTTTGAATACATCTATCAACTCTCCTCTCAATCATCTACATTCTAAGTTATACAGTCCTGATCTATTCAATCTTTCCCTATAACTCAGATCCTCCAGACCCAGCAACATCCTTGAAAATTTTCTCTGCACTTTTTCACCCTTGTTTACATTTTTCCTGTAGGTAGGTGACCAAACTGCACACAATACTCCAAATTAGGCCTCACTCACCTTACACAACTTCAACATAACATTCTATCTTCTGTACCCAGTATATTGATTTATGAAGGCCAATATGCCTACAGATTTTCTCTACACCATCTACAAACGTACCTATGATGCGACTTTCAATGAATTATGGAGCTGTATGCCCAGATCGCTTTGTTCTACCACACTCCTCAGTGCCCTATCATTCACTATGTAAGACCCACCATGGTTGGTCCTACTGAAGTGCAAATCCTCGCACTTGTCTGTGTTAAATTCCATCTGCCATTTTTCAGCCCAGTTTCCCAGCTGATGTATCCTTCTGCAAGCCCTGATAACCTTCCTCACTGTCCAGTACTCCCCCAATCTTTATTCTGTCTATGCCTATCATAATTTTATAAACTCCCATCTCCCGCTGCATTGTTATAACAAGACCCAATACAAGTGGCTGAATGTTTTTATTTCCAGAACTTGTGTTTTTTTTTATTTTGGCTTGCAAAAGCTAGATAGTCACTTCCTGCTCACATTTCTCTTGGGGCATGAGAAGTATTTTCTCACAGCCCCTTCACGTCTTTGCCCTAAATAATACATCAATGTCCTCTGCTCCTTGAACCACCCACAACAGGAACAAGTTCCCTTTGCTTGGTTAATCTCACCTGTTTACGATCTTGCATAATCTCTGTCCAATCTCCTTTCAGGCTTCGAGAGAGAGAACAAGTGCTCCAGTCTAACTTTGCATCTAAAATCCCTCACCTTTCAAGTTCCTCTGGCAAACATATTAAGAATTAAATTAAACTATATTGATCAAAATAGAAAGTGTAAAGTAATAAAACTGACGCACAGCCCAGAGAAAGAACATGGAACAATTGCAAACATACACTATAGGAATTTATTCAGTTCTGTGGGGAGATGTAGTATTCTGGCTGCTGAATCAGCAGTTGCTTAGCAACTAATGGACTCCGCAACCTTGAATCCTGTGAGTAATGGAGGCCTGATGCATACAGCGCAAAATGCGTTGTTATTAAGTGCAGGCAAAGACTCTAAATTCACTTTGTCATAGTTGCCTTCCACCTCATTGTTAAAATAGTATTTGCTTTTGTGATTGATGTTTGCAGAAAGCATGTCTATAAATCAGCCTCAAAAACATGCGTTATTTTTATAAATGCAATTATTTTGGCAGAAAACACAGCTTTACAAAAATGTGTAAAACACCCCACATCAATTTTGCAGGTAGTTTCACTGCTAATAAGCATCTAATAAAAAGCGATATGTTATTTCCACATGTGGTGCTGTGCTTTGAGTTCATTACATAATGCCAAAAATTATTATTTTTATTGCTAACATGTAATGCATAGCATTCAAGGATCTGGAAATGCAGAACACTCGCTTACATTCTACTACAGGGCCACGTACATTGGCCACAAGCCTGAGTAACCGTGCACAAATATTCAGACGAAAGTGCACACATACAGCCCAGTCCATCACAGGTAAAGCCCTCCCAACCATTGAGCTACACAAAACACTGTCGCAGGAAAGCAGCATCCATCATCAGGGACCCCCGCCTCCCAGGGCCTGCTGCCATCAAGACGAAGGTGCAAGAGCCTCAGGACTCAGATCGTGAGGTTTAGTAACAGTTATTACCACTCAACCATCAGACTCTTGATCCAAAGGGGGTAACGTCACTCAACTTTACTTGCCCCATCACTGAAATGTTCCGACAAACAATGGACTCACTTTCATGGACTTTTCATTTTATGTTCTCAATACTTATTGTTTATTTAATCATTATTATTTTTTTCTTTTTGTATTTGAACAGTTTGTTGTCTGCTGCTCTCTGGTTGAACACCCTAGTTGGTCGTTTTTTTTATTGATTCTATTATGATTGTTCATCTACAGATTTATTGAGTATACCATCAAGAAAATGAATTTCAGGGTAATATGTAGTGACATGTACTTTGGTAAAAGCTTTACTTTGAACTTTGATTCATTTGCTCAGTAATTTTAAGGATGGTGATATGGCTTCTCTGGTTGCAAATACAGTATATTTTGGTGCATATCCACGTCATCCTGCACTCATGATGCCCCCCCCCCCGCACTTCAGAACCCCGGATGATTTATTTTCAAAGGCACTTGTCTCATCCTTTCAGGGTAGGGGGGAGGTTTGTGATCAAACTCATTTCTAGGAACCAAGGACACAGGGACCACCAATCACTGTGGACTCCTTAGCAACACACACACAAATTGCTGGAGATCTCAACAGATCAGGCAGCATCAATAGGAGAGGAATGAATAGTCAACATTTTGGGCCACAGGACTCCGTAAGACCATAAGAAAAAGGAGCAGAAGTCAGCCATTCGGCCCATCGAATCTGCTCCGCCATTTTAGAATGAGCTGATCCATTCTCTCATTTAGTCCCACTCCCCCGCCTTCTCACCATATACCTATCAACCTCTTCCTTAAATACACCCAATGACTTGACCTCCACTGCTGCCCGTGGCAACAAATTCCACAGATTCACCACCCTCTGGCTAAGAAAATTTCTTCGCATCTCTGTTCTGAATGTGCGCCCTTCAATCCTTAAGTCATGCCCTCTCGTACTAGACTCCCCCACCATGAGAAACAACTTTGCCACGTCCACTCTGTCCATGCCCTTCAACATTTGAAATGTTTCTATGAGGTCCCCCCTCATTCTTCTAAACTCCAAGGAATACAGTCCAGGAGTGGTCAAATGTTCCTCATATGTTAACCCTCTCATTCCCAGAATCATTCTAGGGAATCTTCTCTGAACCCTCTCCAACGTCAGCACATCCTTTCTTAAATAAAGAGCCCAAAATTGCCCACAGTACTCCAAGTGAGGTCTTACCAGGGCCTTACAGAGCCTCAACATCACATCCCTGCTCCTATACTCTATTCCTCTAGAAATGAATGCCAACATTGCATTCGTCTTCTTCACCACCGACTCAGCCTGGAGGTTAACCTTTGGGGTATCCTGTACGAGGACTCCCAAGTCCCGTTGCATCTCAGAACATTGAATTCTCTCCCCATTTAAATAATAGTCTGCCCGTTTATTTCTTCTACCAACGTGCATAACCATACATTTTCCAACATTATATTTCATTAACCTACACTTTCCAACATTGTATTTCACCCAACTTGTCAGGACTTCATCAGTACTTTACCCCACTTGTCACCCTGAGTTGCAGGGAGTTGTTAAGGTGACAAGATGCTGCAGTATTTAAGTTACTATGGACTCCTTTCTCAGCACTCTCCTGATCTCATACTTCCATATTTCCTCTCTACTGTCAGCCCTGAACTAGGGTTTTAACCCAAAACATCAGTAATTCCTTTCCCCTCTTACCCTTTCTCTTCTCCTCACCTGCTTATCACCTCACTCTGATGTCCCGCCTCCATCCCTTTCTTCCATGGTCCACTCTCCTCTCCTAACAGATTCCTTCTTCATTTCAGCTCCCCCACCCACCTATCCCCTCACCAGGTTTCACATATCATCTACCAACTTGTATTTTTCCCCTCCTCCCACCTTTTTAGCCCTCCGTTTTCCATCTGTACTCCTCTCCACAGATGCTGCCTGACCTGCTGAGTTTCATCAGCATTTTGTATATGTTACTCTGGATTTCCAGCATCTGCAGAATCTCTTGTGTTTATGTTGCTGACAAATCCTTCCCACCGCAGATGCTGCTCAACGCACTGAGTTGCTCCAGCAGATTGCTTGTTTTAGACACTTCATAAAACAGAAAATACACTGGCCCAGATTCTACAGTCAACATTAAAGGAATGGTGGTCATCATCCTTCATATCTTCAGATTCCACATTGGCCTTCGGTGGACTTTGTGGCTTTCCTTACCTTAACTGAAGGCCCTTCAGAGGATCTGTGCTTCATTGAGTAGTGGAAACACAGTAGTGATCTTCCAAAATTCCCTAGATAATCTGCATCCAAATGCTTCAATTGAAATGACAGGGAAGAGAGCGGATGTTTTGGTTTTTAACTTCCAAATTCCAAAGATTCTAGAATTTCTTCCACAGATCCAGATGTAGCGAAGATGCAGGGAATCCTCCAGAGTAACAGGTGGGTGATAGTGCAGTAGTTAAGTTACCAAACAGCAATCCAGAGGCCTATACTAATAATCTAGAGATATTTTCCTGAGAATCATAGATCATGGAAAAGGATTTTCCATGCACCAACTAGCGAACACCCGTTTACACTTCTGCCCTTTTATTCATCACACCTTTCCCTCCAGGTTCTCCCGTTGACCTGTGCACTAGGTGTAATCTGTCGTAACCAATCAACTTGCATGCCTTTGGGAGGAGACTGGAGCACCCAGGGGAAGGCTGTGTTGTCACAGGGAGAGCATGTAAATTCCACAGTGACAGCACAACATCAGGATTGAACTTGGGTTGCTGGAGCTCAGATGAATATGTCCTAATAGGTGATTTTTATATTCTTGAATTGAAGATGGGGTTTATCAATTGCCAAGCTCAACTCAGACCCCCACCCTTCTGGATTTCATCAAAACCTTATGTATATTTGACAGACAGGATTAATAATCTCAGTTTCCAGTTTGCTGGAATCATGGTTAATTATCTCATAACTAGATATGAAAGATTAGTCTGTGCTGCCCTGAGTTCAGATTCCACTGTTGTTACTGTGAAAGTTAGATTCAATTAATAACTAGGAATTGAAAAGGAATCCCAGCAAAGAGTAGTGACTATAGCCATTACAGAAAAAGCACAGCATTGCCTCTACGTTCTTAGAACTTTACACAGTATGGGCATGTCATCTTAAACTTTGACAAACATCTATAGATGTGCAGTGGCGAGTGTCCTGACTGGTTGCATCACGGTCTGGTATGGAAACACCAATGCCCAAAATCAGAAAGGCCTACAAAGAGTAGTGAATAGAGCCCAGTTCATCACAGGAAAAACCCACCACACCACTGAGCACATCTACAAACATCTCTGCCACAAAAAAAGTGTCATCCATCATCACCATCCAGGCCACACTCACTTCTCACTGCTGCTTTTGGGAAGGAGATAATGGAGCCTCAGATCCCATTCCACCAGGTTCAGGAACAGTTATTAACCTTCAACTATTGGGCTCCTGAACTAGCATAAATAACTTCACTCACCTCAACACAAAACTGATTTCACAACCTATGGGTTCACTTTCAAGAATTCTACAATTCACGTTCTCAATATTACTTACGTGCTTTTTTTTGTTGCAATTGCACGGTTTGCCTTCATTTGCACATTGGCTTTAGCAGTCTTTGTGCTTAGTTTTTCATTGTCTTTCTTTGTTCTACTGTGAATACCTGGAGGAAAATGAATCGCAGGTGACATATACATTTGATAATACATTTACTTTGAACTTTGATCACAGAACTACCAGACTGTGTTGCTGCTCTGCTCCCTTCTCACTGCTGCTATCAGGTAGAAGGTACAGGAGCCTCAGGACACGTACCACCAGGTTCACAAACAATTTTTAATCCTCAGCTATCAGACCCTTGAACCAAAGGGGATAACTTCATTCGCCCCATCATTGAAATTTCCCACAACCTATGGACTCACATTCAAGGACTCTTCATCTCATATTCTTGATATTTATTGCTTATTTATTTATTATTGTTACACCTTTTTGTATTTGCACAGTTTGTGGTCTTCTGAACTCTGGTTAAATGCCCTAGTGAGATGATCTTCCAATGATTCTGTTATGGTTATTATTCTTTAGATTTTTTGAGTATGTCCACAAGAAAATAAATCTCAGGATTGTATATAGTGATATATATTACTAATAAATTTACTTTGAACTTTTTAACAAAACTAACAGATTGTTGTTGTGGGAAACCCAATCTGGTTCACGTGTCCATCAATGGAGAAAATCTGTTGTCCCAAGCATTGTTGCTGGAGTTATTCAATGCAGAGCTATTAAGTAGATTTTTGGATACTACAGGAATTTTGTTTTGTAGGGGAGTGTGGCACCAAGAATATCAGCCACAATCTTAATGAATGGCAGAGCCAGCTCATTGACTTAAATGGCCTTCAACTTCAGTTTCTTAACTTTCCCACTGTCAAACTAAACGCAAGATGTTAGCCTGCCATCACTTTTTTTTTCCAAGATATCCTTTACTGTGAAAGTCTAAATTATCCCATCTGATTACACACAAATGGATCTAAAATAATTTGTTCCCTGGTTAGTTCCACATTGTCTGATTTCAGTCCCTGGGCTCATCGTCAGGGGTTCCTCCACCAGCTTGATTCATCCAATCTGTATGAAGATTAAAGGCACCCATGGTGATTATTATTTTTTATATTTAGAGATGCAGCACGGTAACATCCCCATCTGACCCCACAAGCCTACACCGCCAATTTACACCTACATAACCCTACTGGTGGGAGGAAACCATGTGGTCACAGGGAGAATGTGGAAACTTCTAACTGACAGCAGGAGAATTGAACCTGGGTTGTTGGCACTGCAATAGCGTTATGATAACCGCTATGCTACCGTGACACCGAATTATTGCAATGTCTTTGTAACAAGCCCCCTTCTTCTATATATTTCTTGGACTTCAAATATTGTTCAAGTGGAGAAAAAATACTTATTAAGAAAGCAATAGGTTCTTACAGGTGAACACAAGGTCAAGGTTAGTGACTTTATAGAATATCTGTTACACAGTGAATGAAGTTTTCTATTTCTCATGCAGATCAAAGTTCAAAGTAAATTTACTATCAAAGTGTGCATATGTCACCAGATACAACCCTGGGATTCATTTTTTGCAGGCATTCACAGTAGAATAAATAACTACAATAGAATTAATGGAAAACTACAAAGACTAACAATCAACCAAACTGTGCAAATACAAAATAGTAATTAAGTAAATAATAATAAAAACATGAGTTATAGAATCCTTGAAAGTGAGTCCATAGGATGTGGAATCAATTCAGTGTCGAAGTGAGTGAATTAATCTTTGCTGGTTCAGGAGCCTGATGGTTGAAGGCCAATAACTGTTCCTGCACTATAAAAGGGAACTGTGAGGGCCTCTGTCCATCAGAGTTGACTATGGATATTTCATCCTAGCTGTCTAGAAATGCAAGCCTGGGCAGCACAATACATAGAGCAAGCCCATGCAGCAGGCTCCCCCTCTGTTCCTGAATCTGGTGGCTCCTTTACCTCTTTCCTGATGGCAGTAATGAGAATTGAGCATGGCTTGGATGATGGGGGTCTCTGTTGATGAATGCTGCCTTGTTGCAGTAGATGTGCTCAATGGTGGAAAAAGGCTTGGAGGTGGTCGAATTTGAGATCTGAAGGGTAGGGTTGGGGAAATAGCTTTATGAAGCATTGTTCTGGAGGCCTTAAGTGAGCAGGCTGTTGCGGGGAAGGCAGAGAGTACAGTATCAGTACTCCATGTGAGCAGGGTTCAAGGATGGATGGTAACTTTTGGACTAACAGTGGGGTCCCTGGTCCACTTGGCACTGACGTGAGGAAATGAGATTGTTCTGGGAGTAACTAACCACAGGAGCTCCTGAGAAATACAAACTATTTTCCAGGGCAACACTCCAAAGAGAGTTTGCACAAGGAATTATATTGTTTTATTGACATCACGTCAGGCACAAAACTATGATTTACACCAGCAGATTGTTGGATTCAAAGCTTTAACAATTTTCAAGGATTCAGATGCACAGTATAGACAAATTGAGACAAAGTCTTTGGAAGTTAGATATTGCTCCTTTTGTGGAACGAGCTGCCAGCGGAAGTGGTGGATGCAAGTCCGATTACAACACTTAAGGAAAGTTTGGATAAGTACATGGATGGAAGGGGTGTGGAGGGCTATGGTCCTGGTGTGGGTTGATGGAACAAGGCAGAATAATAGTTCAGCATGGACTAGATGGGCCAAAGGGCCTGTTTCTAGTAGATGGGAGAGGGATGGAGGATTATGGTCCAGTGCATTTTGATGGAACTAGGCACAATAACTGTTTCTGTGCTGCAATGCACTATGACTTAAAATCACATCAAAATTCCAGGTACATGCAGAATTATGTAGAAAACTTACAGCACAATACAAGCCCTTCGGCCCATAGTGCTGTGCCGAACATGTACTTACTTTAGAAATTACCTTTGGTTACCCATAGCCCTCTATTTTTTTAAGCTCCATGTACCTATCCAGGAGTCTCTTAAAAGACTCTTCCGCCTCCACCACCACAGCCGGCAGCCCATTCCATGCACTCACCACTCTCTGCGTAAAAAAACTTACCCCTGACATCTCCTCTGTACCTACTTCCAAGCAGCTTAAAACTGTGCCCTCTCGTGTTAGCCATTTCTGCCATAGGAAAAAGCAACTATCCGTACGATTGATGTCTCTCATTATCTTGTGCACCTCTATCAGGTCACCTCTCATCCTCCGTTGCTCCAAGGAGATAAGGCCGAGTTCACTCACCCTATTCTCATAAGGCATGCTCCCCAATCCAGGCAACAAACTTGTAAATCTTCTCTGCACCCTTTCTATAGTTTCCACATCCTTCCTGTAGTGAGGTGACCAGAACTGAGCACAGTACTCCAAGTGGGGTTTGATCAGGGTCCTATATAGCTGTAACATTTCTTCTCGGTTCTTGAACTCGATCCCATGGTTGATGAAGGCCAATGCACCGTATGCGCAGCAGCTTTGAGTGTCCTATGGACTCAGACCTCAAGATCCCTCTGGTCCTCCACAGATTATCTACAGATCATCTAAGCCTTTCCCACTTCAATCAGCGAAAGATTACAGGTAAGAATCCAACAACACTGCTCCACACACCCTAATTCTCAAGGCATACACTGAACTGTCCCTTTACTGGTGATTTTGTGATCCAGAGGTTCTTTGGAAGTCAAGAAAGAGGCATGAAACTTGTTGCGTGCGCCCACTTTATTACCTGTAACAAGAACAAAGAAGTTGTGGTCATTTTACACAAACACTAGCTCGATAAAAAAAGATAACAACATTCCAGTGATAGCAATTAACCTATAAAATAGCCAGATTCAAGTGGTGTGACACTTGCTGAAAAAATACTAATATGCCTCTCGAAAAATACAGAAGCAGCTATATTACAATCACTGAAAAGTTACAAATAGGTAATTATCTAAAAATACATAGCATAGGAAAGATTAAACTATCAGAAAAATACAAGAAGAATTACAATTCTAGAATCAATTCCAATAGCGACCATCAGAGTGGTCAATTCAGATGTCTTTAATGAGCGACCAACCAAACCATTTTTTCTCTAAGTTAATTTCCTGATAGTAGTTACACTGCCAGTCAAAGCACCCAAAATTTAGAATTGAAATAAACACTTCTACATGATCTAACTTCTAGGCTCCTACTTGATTCTTGATGTACAGATTATGCAATTAAATTGACTTTACTGTGTTAATTATTCCACAGAATTCCTGATGGAGTGACCAGTAGTTCAGGGGTACAACGAAACGCAACTGTTACCTTCACCATTCGACCGGGAAGCAGCCAGCCCATCACAGTTCAGAACCGGACATCAGATTTTGACAGCATGACCATTTTGAAACGAGCTCCGAGCCCCGTGGCTTCCCCTACGGACGCTGGCCAAGTTCCCAGACCTTCCTCTCTCCCGACCTCAGCTTTGTCGCCTACTCTTTCTGACGGTTTTGGATTCCAAAGTCCACCGATCCCAGGAGAAGGTCACTTTAGCACCCAGCCAGGACGCAGTAGGTCCCCCTCTCCATCCACTTTGCAGCAGCCAGTCTCGAACAAACCTTTTGCATCCAAGGGTGTCCTCCTATGGACTAAACATGACGTGGCTGACTGGCTAGACACGTTGAACCTTGGAGAACACAAAGATGCATTTTTGGATAATGAAATAGACGGGACCCATTTACCATCACTTCAGAAGGAGGACTTAATCGACCTCGGGGTGACAAGAGTCGGACATCGAATGAATATAGAGCGGGCTTTAAAACAGCTACTATCGGATAGATAGACAGTTGTTTGAATGCTTTTCAAAGTAACTAAAAGATCTCTCATTATTTTTGTCAGCAGCCGACATTCACCTTAGCTCTGGCTGGAATATAATGTGCCAGTGGGATATTTTTAAAAAGCTCAGCATGAATGATTTTTCCGATTAAAGCCTCTGGTACGTTTATAAGCACAATAGGCTGTCAGTATCAGTGGCTTGTCACTCTCACGATGCCATGTGCCACTGGTGTGCTGGGATGAGTGCAGGAGTGAAGATCCTTTTGCGGTGTAAATATACTACAGCATAATCTATATTTTGAACAATGACCTTTTAATATTGACCTCACTTGGACAGGTGTCTTAAAGATACTGTAGTTGAACCAGCAGAGCTGTGTTATATACTTTCTATCTTTGCTAGTACAATATTTCTTCACAAGGATCACAGTAATTTAGAAGATGCGCAGCAAAATCTGTTTTACTCCTCTTTTTCCTTTTGGACAAGAAGTGAAGCTGATTATTTTTTTCCTTTCTGCTGAGCAGTCTAATCATTTATCGGTATGGCACGAGGAGGGGAAAAATAAGTATGAAGCTCTTTTAACTTTTCACATTTTGACACACTGCTCTCTTATGATGGGGAATTGTCGTAGCATTTGTCCAGTTCTTTCCTCGAGAGTTAATGCAGGTTTGTTTTTGTTGTTTGAGCGTCTTTTTCCAAAGCTGTTGTCAAGGGCCATTCTTGGGAACAGTGAAAATGGTGTTGAAACTAACCATTTATCGTCTTCCATAGGAGTACTGGTGATTTACCACAATTGTTTACTAGAGCATTTGGAAGGTCTCTGAACGGGCCATATCTATATTCAGTTTCAGAGCCGATCGGTGTGCTTGTTTGAGCTGGGAGGGAAAGCCTATTTTGCTTACTAGAAATGTGTAAAACAAAAAAAAGAGATTTCTATTTGTCATTTTTAGCTGCTATTTCCCATGGTCATAGGCCAAAGAATTGGATCTTGGCACAGCGCGTAAGCTATCTGAAGAATATAGTCGCGCAGTACATTATGGATTGTGCACTGCCAGGTTGAACTTGATCAGACTGTTTTTTTGGAGCAATGGTTGTTAGTGGGTGATTTCAGTCCATCCTTATGGCTGGACGCTGAACGCAGCCGAGGAAATTGACCACAACGGCAGAGCGTCAGGCCCTATGACACATTCTATCTGCCATTTAACATATTCACTTTTAGGTCTGCAGTTTTGTTGCATATTGTAATTAGAACTGGCAATCTTACATGCTTAGTTTGTGTAACGATAGTGTATACAGTACCAAATCTCAAGAGATGTAAATTGTGTATAACATATAGGAGGAAACCCCCATGTACGGGAGATTTGAGTGCACTTCAAACTATTAAACATCAGCATATACAATTATCTGTGACTGTTGGGAACATTTTAATTCACAGGTTTTATATCTTTGCCCAGCTCCTAGTATTTATTTGTGGTATTTATCATTTAGCTACATAGCTGATTCACTGAACTTTCTGTAATCGCAGCTGCAGAAATTATCCAGTTGATCTGGCAATGATTACATCAATGAGCCTACAATATCATTTTCTTTACAAATAATAGTAATTTAATTTTTACTTTTTCTTTTGCTAGTGCATTAAGATGTATCTCACTATAATTTGTGCAAAAGACTTGTGTTCAGGTTATTAACGTTGCTGTAACTTCTGTGATTTATATATCTTCATCTGGAGTCCATTACAAGGTCCTGTAACTTGCACTTTCCCAACTCCTCAATAACTTGTATGGCAACCAAATTATTATATGAGAAATAAATATTATAACAGTGATTAAAAGTTGTGTTAATGACTGTAGAGGTGACTCCCATTAACCAAGACTCATCAATACTTTCGCTATTCACCCATGTTGGTTACAGTTCCAGCAACTAGAGATGGAGTTTAGTTTCTATTTTACATTGTTAAAATGCCATTTTTCCCCAACTTCTAAGCTTCTCTCTGTTCAAGGTCCCTCCTTATTAAATGCCACATATAGATCAGAAGGGCAAAATTTGCCGGCAGATTCGCTCTCCCTCCATTCACTTTTTCTTTATTTTTCTCTCTTTTCTTTTCACTGTTCACTTCCTGTCCCCCTCCCAATTTCTCTCCCTTGTTTCACCTCTCCCATTCTGCCCCTCCCTCATTTCTTTTTCGCTTTGTCTCCTTTGCCACCTGAATCTGCCTCCAACTTCTCCTTTCCTCTCAACCCCGTCTTTGTTCACAACCCCCACCCCCGTTCCTCTCAGACATCCTTATCACACTGTCTCCCTCTTTCATTATATCCCTGCCTTTGATTCTTCCCAATGTTTTCTCTCCTTCTCGCTCCCCCCTAACCACCTCCTCCCATTTCAGTCTCACTAATCATATCCACGCACTCCTCATCCTTGCCATTATCCCTCCTCCTCCTCCCCCCACCACACACTTCCCTTTCCCAACAGTCCAGTGTTGAATTGACCATTTGCCACACAAGAGTTCAAGGGTCAAGAACTCCCCACTCCCAGTCTCGAGGAGGCTGTATCAGGGTGCCATATAGAAACTCTCAGAAACATGCTTAAATGACGCACTTCTAGCTTCTTCAGAGAGCTGATTAAAAGCAGTGGCTGAGAAAATTGTTCCCAGTGAATTCCCCCAAATGGAAAGTAACTGAATTTTTCTGGGAGATGTCTGGTTCTCTGTTCGTTTTGAGCAACGCACCACACCCAACACTTTGGAAAAGCGGTAACTTGTGGTTTTAAGGAAAGTTGTACAGTACTTTAGAAAATAAATGTATGTAATTTTCTGAATGTAAATAAAATGGAAGAAAGAAAACAAAAGCATTGGCCTGTTATGAAAATGAGCTTGAGTTGGTCAACAGAGGACACAGTTTACTGAATATTACAACAGCTTACCATTCAGTCTGTGAAATCCTTGCTGATAATTGTTTCCTTAAGAGTTAACTCATGTCCTTGAACACATCTCTTTTATAAATAAAGATCTAATTCATTTTTAAATCAGCTACTCAAACAGTTACGATAAAACATAAAAGCACAGTTAGGCCATTTGGCCCATTAAATCTGCTCTGCTATTCCATCAGGGCTGGTTTATTATCCCTCTCAACTCCATTCCTACCCTAACCTTTGACACCTTTACTAATCAAGAACCTATCAACCTCAGTTTTAAATATACCCAATGACTTGGCCTCCACAGCCACCTAGAAGCCATAGAAAAACTACAGCACAGAAACAGGCCTTTTGGCCCTTCTTGGCTGTGCCGAACCATTTTCTGCCTAGTCCCACTGACCTGCACACGGACCATATCCCTCCATACACCTCCCATCCATGTATCTGTCCAATTTATTCGTAAATGTTAAAAAAGAACCAGCATTTACCACCTCGTCTGGCAGCTCATTCCATACTCCCACCACTCTCTGTGTGAAGAAACCCCCCCCAATGTTCCCTTTAAACTTTTCCCCCCTCACCCTTAACCCATGTCCTCTGGTCTTTTTCTCCCCTTGCCTCAGTGGAAAAAGCCTGCTTGCATTCACTCTATCCATACTCATCATAATTTTATATACCTCTATCAAATCTCCCCTCATTCTTCTACGCTGCAGGGAATAAAGTCCTAACCTATTCAACCTTTCTCTGTAACTGAGTTTCTCAAGTCCCGGCAACATCCTTGTAAACCTTCTCTGCACTCTTTCAACCTTATTTATATCCTTCCTGTAATTTGGTGACCAAAACTGAACCCAATACTCCAGATTCGGCCTCGCCAATGCCTTACACAACCTCATCATAACATTCCAGCTATTAATCAAAGTATTGAGTATAAGAAAGGCTAATGTACCAAAAGCTCTCTTTACGACCCTATCTACCTGTGACGCCACTTTTAGGGAGTTTTGTATCTGTATTCCCAGATCCCTCTGTTCCACTGCACTCCTCAGTGCCTTACCATTAACCCTGTATATTCTACCTTGGTTTGTCCTTCCAACGTGCAATACCTCACACTTGTCTGTATTAAACTCCATCTGCCATTTTTCAGCCCATTTTTCCAGCTGGTCCAAGTCCCTCTGCAGGCTCTGAAAACCTTCCTCACTGTCTACTACACCTTCAATCTTTGTATCATCTGCAAATTTGCTGATCCAATTTACCACATTATCATCCAGATCATTGATATAGATGACAAATAACAATGGACCCAGCACTGATCCCTGTGGCACACCACTAGTCACAGGGCAATAAATTCTACAGATTTATCATCCTCTGGCTAAAGAAATTCCTCATCTCTGTTCTAAAGAGAAGTCCCTCTATTCCAAGGTTGTACCCTTTAGTCCTAGACTCACCCACTGTTGGAAACATCCTCTCCACATCCATTCTGTCTAGGCCTTTCAATATTCAGCAGGCTTCAATGGGATTCCCCCCATCCCTTCATTTTCCTAAACTCCAGCAAGTACAGGCCCAGAACCCTCAAATATTCCTCATATGTTAACCCTTTCATTACGAGGATTATTCTCATTAACCTCTTTCCATTGACAGCCCATCGTTTCTTAGATGAGGTCCAAAACTGCGCATAATCCTCCAATTGCAGTCTGACCAATGTTTTATAAAGCCTCAGAATTATATTCCTATTTCTAGTCCTCTTGAAATGAATGCTAACATTGTATGTGAAATTTTAAATCACCAACATTCTCTTTAACTCCTATAGCAAGTTGATCCCCTCTTTTTAATGATTCTGCTCACCATTTGAAATAATCTATTGCATTGTAAATGCAACTTACAGACACCTCCAGACCTATCGGTTGTTAACAGTAGCTGTGGCCAAGTCAAAAAGTTAGTTGACAGAAGTTTAGTGTTTTCTTCTCATCCACAGCTTGGTGGGAAGCAATCTTGTCCGAGAGAGAGAAGGATCAATGCCAGAGCTTTAAGTGTAAGATCAGATAATGCTGGAAGGACTCAGCGGATCAGGCAGCACATGTAGAAGAAAGAACAGAGTCAACCTTCCTTCAGCTCTGATGAAAGGGATGAACTGCAAACCCTTCCCCTCTGTCCACTCTGTTACTCCCCTGCTCAATCTCCCATTCTCACCACTCCCCCCCCCCTTTACACTACCCGTCTCCCACAACCGTACCCCTAATGTCTAACCTGAAGCAGGAGTTCAACTCAAAATGTTGATGATTCCTTCCCTGCCACAGATGTCTCTTCAGCTCCTCCAGCAGACGGTGGTGCTGCACGTTCCAGCATCTTGGACCTGAAACTGCAACTCCATCTCTCGTTCTTCAGATGTTGCCTGATCTGCTGAGTCTTTCCAGTGGTTTCTATTTTGTTTTCTTTTTGATTTACAGAACCTACAGGGCTTTTTTTTGTTTTTTTTTAAACTAGAGCACAGAATGCAGTCAGACACTGTGGTACAGAACTGAATGCAGAACTATCAGCGGTGCCTCTTTCAGATGAGACATCAAAGTCCCAACTACTTCCTTAAACGGAGGCAAACCACCCCACAGAAATCTTACCATTGTTTTTCTTCGTCCCATATTGTGCACGTCTTGGCATGCTTAACCATCTTAAAGTGCTGTTTAATTGCAGGTTTGTACACCCTGTTAAACCTTGCCATACGCACATCGACTAAACAGGTTTCATCGCAGTACAATGGTGCTAACATTTTCAAAAGTACTTCAGTAAAACTACGAATGGAAAAATATCATAATCTAACCTAGGAGGGAGGGAACGTCGACTCAGACCATGAGAGGCCCGTATCGGGCATTTTCTTGCCTTACAAGGCGCAAATTGGAAGTCTGTGTGGGGCGCCACTCCTCGCACAGACTAGAGCAATGTGTGATTAAGTGCCTTGCTCAAGGACACAAACATGCTGCCACAGCTGAGGCTCGAACTAGCGACCTTCAGATCACTAGACGAACGCCTTAACTTCTTGGCCACGTGCCCAACATAACTCAACCCTGCAAATAATTATATATGCATATTGTTTAAAAAATTCCTTCCTCACAAATCAGTGCTAAACTTCACTGGTGCCAGATTAGAACATAAAACATAGGAGCAGAATTAGGCTATTCGGCCTACTGAGCCTGCTCCAGCATTCCATCATGGCTGATCTATCACCGTTCTCAACCCCACTCGTCTGCCTTCTCCCTGAAACTTTTCACATTGGTTTTTAATCAATTGTTAATTCAAATCACTGGTTTGGCATTTATATCAATATAATTTAAAATTAATCCCAAAACACTTAATAACCTACCTTAATTGTGAGATGCAACTTGGAAGAATTGCCGACATTAACAAAAAGTAGTAAAAAAAAATTTACTTTCTATTAACTCAGATAGCAGCTATAAAACGTAGGAGCAGAATTAAGCCATTAGGTCCATCGAGTCTCTCTGCCATTCGATTATGGCTGTTTTATTTTTCCCTTCAACCTCTATCTAGCCTTCTCCCTGTAACCTTTTATGCCTTTACTAATCAAGGTCCTATCTACATCCAGTTGTTCCTTTCTGCACCTTGCGGCACATCAGGCAGCAACCTTGCCGTTTCATTAGCATTTGTCTGAACTTTACGAGGTCAAATTGCTAACTCAGCGCTCAACCCAGCACAGATGTAAAGTGTGCAAGGAGCCAGCCAAATTCAAACCCAGGACCACTCACCTTAAAGTCCGCTTTGGATACCACTACACCACCGGCTGACAACCTCCAATTTAAATACAGTTTACCCAATGATTAACCTCCACAGCTGTTGGTGGTAATGAATTCTGCAGATCAACTACCCTCACTAGAGAAGTTCCTCTTCAACTCTGTTTCAAAGGGACGTCCTTGTATTCTGTGGCTGTGTCCTCATTGTAAATCACCTACAAATGGAAACATCCTCTCCATGTACACTCTATCCAGCCCTTTTAGTAATCGATAACTTTCAATGAGATTCTCCCTCATTCTTCTAAACTTCAGTGAGTACAGGCCCAGAGCCATGAAAAGCTCCTCACATGCTAACCCTTTCATTCTGTAAACCTGCTCTGGACCTCTCCAATGCCATCCATTTTTAGACACAGGGCTCAGACCTGCTTACAATTCTCCAAATGTACTCTAGCCAATGCTTTATAAAGTCTCAGCTTTACATCCTTGTTTTTACATTTTATTCCTCTCAAAAGGAATGCTAACATTACATTCACCTTCCTTACAACTGGCTCAACTTGTATGAGGACTCCAGACCTTTGCAGCTCTGATTTCTGAATTTGCTCCACGTTTAGGAAAAAAATCTATCCCTTTACTCCTTCTACCAAAGTGCATGACCATACACTTCCCTACACTATATTCTATTTGCCACTTCTTTGACCATTCTCCTAATCTGTCCAAGTTCTTCTGCAAACTCCCTGTCTTTGTATTGTCCACAAACTTGGTTACAAAGCCATCAGAGACTACAGATGCTGGAGTTTTCATCTTCCCAGATGAACAATCTCAACCCCAAACATCAACTGCACATTTCCCTCCATAGATGCTAGCTGACCTGCTGTGCTCCCACAGTGTTTTGTGTGTTACTGCACTACAGCAGAAGCCTTATGATGTAGGATCCATAATATCCACAGGTTTGCATTTTAATTAGGCTCTTAACAATCGGTTCATTCACCTTGCTGCCTTCAGCACTATATTACAATAGTAATGACGACTTCAGAAGTACTTTCTGGCTATTAAGAGCTTTGGGATGTTCTGGGGTTTTGGTACCAATTCAAAACTCAGATCTCTGAATAATTTCAAATGCATTTAGTTCCCTTAAAATAGCCGACTAACCCTATACATAGTGCCCAACATTACTGAAGAGAAACCTCTCTACTTCTATATTCATTTCCCCAGGCAATAAACAAAGACAACCTGTTAGCTGTCTTGCTTCTTTGTTGTACCTACATACTAGACTTTCTGCTGGGACCACATGGTTGCATGACAGTCAGCACAACACTATCACTGTGCCAGTGTCCTGGGTTTAATTTCCACCCCTGTATGTGAGGAGTTTGGACGTTTTCCCTGTGGCTATGTGAGTTTCCTTTGTGCACTTTGGTTTCATCCCACGTTCCAAAGACGTACAGGTTAGTAAGTTACATGGGTACAACTGGGTAGCACAGGCCACAAGAGCCTCTGCAGTACTGTGCAAAAGTCTTAGGCACATTTATATAGTTAGGTTGCCCAAGACCTTTGCATAGTACTGTATTCATCAACGTGGAGCATACAGTGAGTCTGTAAATCTGGCAAAAGAAGAGGATGTTGGCAATGGGGAGGGTGGAACCCCACAGGAGGTGTGTGGCACAGGGTCAGACAGACCCACCCCTGAGACCAAACAATTGGTTTAATGATTATTACAGAATGTCTCCCTGGTGCTTCCCACTCCCACCCTCTCACTTGCCCTTTTTCCAATCATGATACCATCCCCCTCCCTGCCCCTTCCTACAGCAGAGTCACAATAGTCCACAATGGAGACCCATATCAGAATCCGGTTTATCATCACTCACATAAGTCATGAAATTTGTTTTTTTTAAATATTTGTTGTGGCAGCAATACAATGCAGTGCAAAAAAATTTTTATATATCTACAAGAATTCTGCACAGCACTGTACCTTTAAATAACTATGAATAAATGAAATACAAATATACTCAGATCCCTCTGCATCTGCACAATGTAATCTCATTCCTTTTAGGTATGATGTTTACATTTTATGACAGTTTTATATTCTTCTACATTATGCTTCATTTACCCGATCTCTGCCCATTCGCTTCATCTCTGACCCATGTGTAGCCTCCTCATTAGCTGTTCTCAACTTAATCTCACATCTATCTTTGTATCATCAACAGACTTAGCAACCATACTTTCCTTACCTATATCCAAATTCTTCACATAAATTTTAGAATTATACAGCAGAGAAAACAGTTCTTCAACCCAACACATCCACTCTGGCCAAGATGTCTACCCAAGCCAGTACCATTTCCTTGCATTCCGCCCATACCCTCCTAAGCCTTTTCTATCCATGTACTGGTCTAAATATACTTTAAATATTGTAATTATACCACCTTTACACTTCCATATACATCACACCCTCTGAGTGAAAAAGTTGCCCTTGGACTTCTTTTAAAAATCTCCCCCTCTCACCCAATCCTATAGCCATCAGCTTTAGGCTCCCTTTCCCTGGAGGAAAGGCTGAACATTCACCTTATCTTTTTCCTCATGGTTTATACACCTCGAGATCGAGGGTTCCCAGCCTGGGGCTCACAGACCCCTCGGTTAATAGTAAGGGTCCATGACATAAAAAAAGGATGGAAACCCTTACACTAGGTTGCCCCTCAGCTTCTCGTGCTCCGGGAAAGAGAAAAGACCAGGCCTATCCAGACTCTCTATACCTCAAGCATTCAAGTCCCAATAACATCCATGTAAACCTTTTCTGTATCCTTTACAGCCTAATAACATCTTCCTACAGCTAGTCGACCAGAACTACGCACATTACAGTGGGGAGGGTGGAGCCCCACGGGAGGGGTGTGGGACAGGTGGCAGAGGAGTGCCAGGGGTGGGGATGGGGTGTGGCACAGGTGCAGATAGACCCATCCCTGAGACCCATTTGATTCCAAACACAGGAATGACTTGTAACGTTGGAACATGACGTCACAACTCCTGTACTCTCTGTCCTGGCCAATGAAGGCAAGTGTGCAAACACTTCCTTCACGACTCTGCCGCCTAGTTGAGCATCTACTTTTAGGGAACTCTGTATTGCACCCCTGGGTCCCTACATTCTACAACACTTTTGTACCATTTCTGCATGATTTAACTTACCAAAGTGCAAAACTTCACACTTTTCCAAGTTAAATTTAATCAACCATTCCTTGGTCCTTTTCCCCAGTAAATCTAGATCCCATTTTAATCTTACATAACCCTCTTCACTGTCCGCTATAGTACCGGTTTCAGAGTCATCCACAAACTTAGTAGTCATGCCAAATTGTTAATATAGATGGCAAACATTAGAGAACCCAGGACTGGAACCTGTGCTACACCACAGCCTCCACTACCACCCTGACTTACCACCAAGCCCATCTTATCCAACTGGCTAGCTCACCCTACATCCCATGTGATCTAATCTTCTGGAGCAGACTACCATCCTGGACTTTGCCAAAGTCCATGCCGTCAATCTTCTTCAAAAAAACTCAGTCTCACAAGGCACAATTTCCCATGTACAAAGCTATGCTGACTGTCCCTAATAATTCCTTGCCTTGTGCGAAGTTGAGATCCTACACCAATCCCCTGTTACACCACTTGTGTATCTCCCTGCCCAGAAAAAGGCCACGTATGCCACTTTACTGCCAACCGCCCAACTTCCATCCACCTTCTGCATTGTAAACATCATTTTCTTCCTTAATCCTTGATGCCTTCCAGATACAGTATCTAGTTACCTTGCATCCTTCAGTTCCCATAAGACATTGTTGTTCCTCTCCTCGCCTTTTGGCACATCAGGAGGTAACCCTGCCATTTCTTTAGCATGTTTTTGTCTGTTGTTTACAACACCAAGTTGCTAGCTCAAGCTCAACCCAATACAGATGGAAAGCATGCAAGGAACCAGCTGGATTTGAATCCAGGACCACTCGCCTCAAAGTCCAGTGCTGATGCCACTAAGCCTCTAGCTGTCTAGCCCATAAGAAATAGAAGGAGAAAAAGGCCATTCCATCATGGTTGATTTATTATCCCTCTCAAACCCGTTATGCTGCCTTATCCCCATAACCTTTGATGCTCTTACTAATCAAGAACCTATCAACCTCTGCTTTAAATATACACAATGACTTAAGCTCCAAAACCATTTCCACAACATGTGGCAAAGAATTCTACAGATTTACTATCCTCTAGCAAAAGATGTTCTTCCTCATCTCTCTTCTAAAGGGACATTCCTCTATTCTGAAGCTGCACCCTTTGTCCTAGACATCTCCCCCCCCCCCCACTACAGGAAACATCCTCTCCTCATCCACTGCATCAAGCCCTTTCAATATTTGATAAGTTTCAATGAATTCCATCACCACCACCCCGCCATACTTCTAAATGCTAGCAAGTATAGGCTAAAAGCCATCGGATGCTCCTAATACATTAATGTTTTCATTCCCGTGAACCTCCTCTTGACCCTCTCATCCTTTCTTGGATAGGGGCCCAAAACTGTTCACAATTCTCTAAGTGTAGTCGCACCAATGCCTTATAAAGCCTGAGCAATACATCCTTGTTCTTATATTCTAGTCCTCTCAAATGATTGCTAATTCTATTTTATCCCCATTAGATGTTAATTCTTCAAGCAACTCTAAAAATTAGTACACAAACATTGCATTATCTTGTATTTTATAACATAGACGCATTCCACCATCCTAAGCTTTCCCTCCTTCCATTGTCAATGTACCAAGCCACCTATAAAGTCTACTGGTTCCTAGCTTGCAATGCCTCACTAGTATAGCCTTTATCAATAAGATTAGTGCACTCTGCGCTAGAGGAATATCTCATCTTCATGCAGCCATGCGACTCATATTCCACTCAATAACTGGCTTCTTCGTCGTTACTGGGTCAAACATCTGACATGCATGGTGAGAGAAATCTCATCATAAGTAAAGCAGCATTAAAACAGTGCAGGTCGCTACTATATTCAGAACAAAATTGGCATCCAATCCATCAAGTCCACTCCAAAATAAAGTTGCAGCGGTTCTCATATAACCCTCCTTCACATTAGACAGTTCCTCGGGGTTGAGGAGAACTTGTTTCCGTAAGGTTTTGTGTGTTGCGAGGTTGCTGATGAGGACAAGGCTGAAACCATAGGCTCTTGCGCAGATGGGGTGGGGGTGGATCTCAACACAGTCCTGAACGTTTTGTCTCCACTTTGAGCAGTAGTGTCCAGAAATTCTGAAGTGTCAGTGGAGTCACTGCATGTCTTCAAAGATTTTAAATCATATCCTGGTGCCTTTCCGGCTGTCCTCCTGGTAATTATCTTTTTAAGACCATAAGACATAGGAACAGAAATAGACCAACTGCCACTTGAGTATGACTGATTTATTTTCCCTCTCAACCTCAATCCTGCCTTCACCCTGACTGATCAACAACCTATCATCCTTCACTTTAAATATATCCAATGACTTAGCCTGTACAGCTGTCTATGGCAATGACTTCCACAGCTTCACCACTGCCTGGCTAGAAAACATTCCTCATCTCTCTTCTAAAGTGACATTCTTCTAAACTGAAGATATTCACTCTGGTCTTGCACTCTCCCACCAATGGAAACACCTTCTCTATGTCCACTCTATCTAGGCTTTGCAATATTTCATAGCTTTCAATGAAATCCCTCCCTCATTCTTCGAAACTCCAATGAGTACAAGACCAGAGGCATCAAATGCTCTTCATTCCCAGATCGTTCTCACAAATAAAAGGGTTAATGTACAGGGTTTATGAGGAACATATGAAATCACCTTGGCAATTTCTCCTCGTGTTTTGCCCTCCTAATTTATTTCTCAAGTTAGAGCATGGAACACAAAACAGTACAACACAGGAACTGGCCCTTTGACCCATGATGTTGTCCAAAATAATTAAGCTACTGATACCTAATCACATATGCCAGTGCATGTTCATCTCTCTGGCCCACACTCCTCCTTAGAACACCTGGAGAATAAAGACGCATACGTAAGGCTCCTTTTCATTGACTACAGCTCTGCCTTTAATACCATCATTCCAAATAAACTGACTCCTAAGATCCGGAACCTGGGCCTTAGCACTCAGATCTGCAGCTGGATCTTCAACTTCCTCACAGACAGGACCCAGGCTGTAAAAATAGGGGACAAGCTCTCCTCTACAATCACTCTGAGCACCGGTGCCCCACAAGGCTGTGTACTCAGCCCCCTGCTGTCCTCACTGTACACCCATGATTGTGTAGCCAAGTTTCCATCAAACTCAATATATAAGTTAGCTGATGACACAACAATTGTAGGCTGTATCTTGGGTAATGAGGAGTTTGAGTACAGAGAGGAAATTAAGAACTTGGTGGCATGGTGCGAAGACAATAACCTATCCTTCAACGTCAGCAAGACGAAGGAATTGGTTGTTGACTTCAGAAGGAGTAGCAGACAGCACGACCTCATTTACATCGGTAGTGAGCAAGTGGAACAGGTCAAAAGCTTTAAGTTTTAAGTTCCTCGGGGTCAATATCACAAATGACCTTGGTCCAACCAAGCAGAGTTCACTGCCAAGAAGACCCACCAGCGCCTTTACTTCCTGAGAAACCTAAAGAAATTTGGCCTGTCCCCTAAAATCCTCACTAATTTTTATAGATGCACCATAGAAAGCATTTCTGTCCAAGACCGAAAGAAGCTGCAGAAAATTGTGAACACGGCGCAGCACATCACACAAACCAATCTTCCGTCCTTGGACTCACTTTACACTGCACGCTGTCGGAGCAGTGCTGCCAGGATAATCAAGGACATGACCCACCCAGCCAACATACTTTTCGTCCCTCTTCCCTCCGGGAGGATGCTCAGGAACTTGAAGACTCATACGGCCAGATTTGGGAACAGCTTCTTTCCAACTGTGATAAGACTGCTGAACAGATCCTGACCCAGATCTGGGCCGTACTCTCCAAATATCCGGACCTGCCTCTCGGTTTTTTGCACTACCTTACTTTCCATTTTTCTATTTTCTATTTATGATTTATAATTTAAATTTTTAATATTTACTATTGATTTGTAATCCAGGGAGCTGGAAGCGCAGAATCAAATATTGCATGATGATTGTATGTTCTAGTACCAATTGTTTGGCAACAATAAAGTATAAAGTATGTTCATATCCTTCCATTCTCTGCATAGTCATGTGCCTATCTTAGAGCCTCTAGTATGCCTCTATCATATCTGCCCCTACCACCAGCATGGCAGTGCATTCCAGGCACTGATTACTCTTTGTGTAAAAATAACCGTGTCGCACATCTCCTTTCAAATTACCCCCTTCTCACCTTAAATGCATGAACTCGTGTTAGACCAGGGATTTCTAACTTTTTTCATGCCATTGGCCCCCTTCCATTCCACGGGTTGGGAACCCGTGTTAGACCTTTCAATCTTGGGGAAAAGACAATTGCTACCTTTTCTCCTACATCACTTGTAAACCTCAAAGTACTCATTTGAAATCAGATGCCTATGTCTGACAAATGCATCCTTCTTTCCTTTATATAATGCAATCCTGACAGAAATAACAGCCTTAATCAATACTGGTCCCAATCAATATCAGTTAAAATTCATAATACTGCAATAATGCTTGACAATACCATTAACAAATGCCAAAACAAATTGGGCAAACGTCGATATTGGGCTGCAGACTTGGTCAAAAGCATTAAGTTGACCATCAACTGCAAGAAGACCGAATGTATGATTGTCACCAAGAAGAAATACAAACTGAAAGTGGGCAACGAAACCATTAAACAAACATGGAAGTTCAGTTAGGGAGCACTATAACATCTGATGGTAGGTCTGAGGTTAGGAAGATGATAGGATTGACTTGACTTAACTGTATTACTTACATCCTTCATATACATGAGGAGTAAAAATTGTTACGTTACATCTCCATCTAAATGTGCAATTTATTGAAATTTATAATAAGTAGTACGTACAACAGGATAGTCAATTTAACATAGAAATACAGTTGTGTCAGCAGGAGTTAAGCAGTCTGATGGCCTGGTGGAAGAAGCTGTCCTGGAGCCTGTTGGTCCTGGCTTTTATGCTGCGGTACCATTTCCTGGATGGTTGCAGCTGGAACAGTTTGTGGTTGGGGTGATTCAAGTCCCCAATGATCCTTCGGCCCTTTTTACACACCTACCTTTGTAAGTGTCCTGAATAGTGGGAAGTTCACATCTATGGATGCGCTGGGCTGTCCGCACCACTCTCTGCAGGGTCCTGTGATTGAGGGAAGTACAATTCCCATACAGGCAGTGATGCAGCCAGTCAGGATACCCTCGATCGTGCCCCTGTAGAAAGTTCTTGGGATTTGGGGGCCCCACACCAAACTTCTGCAACTGTCTGAAGTGAAAGAGGCGTTGTTGTGCCTTTTCACCACACAGCCGATATGTACAGATCACATGAGATCCTCGGTGATGTTTATGCCGAGGAACTTAAAGCTGTTCACCCTCTCAACCCCAGATCCATTGATATCAATAGGGGTTAGCCTGTCTCCATTTCTCCTGTAGTCCACAACCAGCTCCTTTTTTGCAATATTGAGGAAGAGGTTGTTTTCTTGACACCACTGTGTCAGGGTGATGACAGGCTAAATCCACATTTGAGCATGTGACCAAGATACTAAAGAAAAACACAGTATCTATGGGTACAGAACTCAGAGTGTTGAGGTGCTCCGTTCATTCCACACTAACATATCAAATATCAAAGCAAAATGAGGAAAGATTCAAAGCTGCAGAAATGTGGTTTTTGAGAAGAATGATGGTGGAAGGACAGAGTAACAAATGAAGAAGTGTTGCAAAAAGCCGAACTAAGAGAGCTGATATCATCAATCAGGAAATAACAGGTTTGAACTTCTGGGAAATATACTGAGGAAAGAGAAGATCGAACATCTTGCAGTGATAGGAAAAATTTATGGAAGAAACTGTCGCGGTCAACAGTGCCTGACATTCATGAGTTACATCAAGGGATGGACAGGCAAAAGTTTTAAAGAGCTTATTAGAACTTCTCAGATTAAAGACAGATGGAAGACCATGATCACCCATGCTATACGACACGGCACATGATGATGATGATGATATTGAAACAGTGAAATGCATCATTTTCCAGCAACAGCCAATA
Organism: Mobula birostris; assembly: GCF_030028105.1. Lineage (NCBI taxonomy): Eukaryota > Metazoa > Chordata > Chondrichthyes > Myliobatiformes > Myliobatidae > Mobula > Mobula birostris. The sequence continues at coordinate 103,340,111 of NC_092380.1, read as the reverse complement.
CAGTCCACAAGTGTCACCACACTTCCAGCAGCAACTTAGCATGCCTACAATTTACTAACCCAAAACCATATACCTTTGAAATGTGAGAGGAAACCCGAGAACCCAAAGGAAACTCATCTAGTCATGGGGGTGAACATATTAACTCCTTACAGACTGTGGTGGGATTTGAACTCTGGTTGCTGGTGCTGCTAAGTGTTACGCTAGCATGCTGCCCACCTATGAAAGGTTTGATTCTAGCACAGGTTTGTGTAGAAGAGGGATGAAGATTAAATCTCAGTGCATTTACCCTATTAAGTTTGTGTCATTGTATAGTGCAACATGCCCATGTCTGTGTGCTTGTATGTGTGCATATGTACAGTATGTGCCTGTGTTTATGGTTGCTTAGTATATATGTATGATGGTATGTGTAGTTGTATGTGATTAGGGCTGTTGTGGGTGTAATATGTGTGTTGTATATAACTGTGTCCATGTTGGTGTGTGTGTCTATATGTGTTATATGTACAGTGCTGTGCAAAAGTCTTAGGCATCCTAGATTTTTCATATGATTTCAGATAGTATGGCCTCCACAGAGCCCTGATCTCAACATCGTTGAGGCTGTCTGGGATTACCAGGAAGAACAGAAGCAAGCGAGACAGTCAAAGTCTGCAGAAGTGTAGTAAGCTCTCCAAGATGCTCGGAACAGCCTACCAGCCAATTTCCTTATACAACTGCACGACAGTGTACCGAAGAGATCTGATGCAGTTTTAAAAGCAAAGGATGGTCTCACCAAATACTTGAGGTTTTTTTCCGACATGGTGACAAGAGAGATTGATGAGGGTAGGACAGTGGATGTTATCTACATGGATTTTAGTAAGGTGTTTGATAAAGTCACTCATGGATGTCTAATCCAGAAGATTAGGATGCCGGGGATTTGCGGTGAATTGACTGTTTGGATTCATAACTGGCTTGCACAGAGAGCTGGAGGTCTGTAATTAGTGGAGTTCTGCAGGGATCTGTGCTGGGACCTCTGCTGTTTTTAATGTATATAAATGGCCTGAATAAAAATGTAGATGGGTGGGTTAGCAAATTTGTGAATGATACCAAGACTGGTGGAGTGGTGGGTAGTGTAGAAGACTGGAAAAGAATATAGCACGATATAGCTCAGTTGCAGATATGGGCTGGGAAATGGCAGATAGAGTTTAACCCAGATAAATGTGAGATGTTGCACCTAGGTAGGGCAAATGCAAGGAGAGGGTACACTCTAGGACAAGGTCCTTAACAGTGTTGTTGAGCAGAGAGATCTTGGAATCCAAGTTCACAGCTCCTCAAAAGTGGCTACACAGGTTGATAAGGCGGTTAAGACTTATGGAATGCTTGCTTTTATTTGTCAAGGCACTGAACTTAAAAGTCAGGAGGTTATATTGCAACTTTATAAAACTTTGGTGAGGCCACATCTGTAGTATTGTGTACAGTTCTCGTCGCTCCACTATAGGAAGGATGTTGAGGCTTTGGAGAGGGTGCAGAAAAGGTTTACCAGGATGCTGCCTTGTTTAGCAGGCATGTGCTATCCTGAGAGGCTGGATAAACTTGGGCTGTTTTCTCTGGAGTGTCAGAGGTTAAGGGGAGATCTGATAGAGGTTTACAAGATTATGAGAGGCAAGGATAGAGTGGACAGACAGTATCTGTTTCCCAGGGTTGAAATGTTAAATAGCAGAGGACATGCATTGAAGGTGAGAGGGGGTGGGTTCAGTAGGGATGTGAAGGGTAAATTTTTTCACTCAGAGAGTCATCGATGCCTGGATTGCACTGCCTGGTATGGTGGTAGAGGCAAATACATTAAAGGCTTTTAAGAGACATTTAGATAGGTAAATGGGTACAAGGAAGCTGGAGGGATATGGATATGGTGCAGGTAGGAGGGATTAGTGTTTGGGTGTTGTTGATTTGCTTCTTAGCTGGTTCAGCACAACAATGTGGGCCGAATGGTCTGTTCCTGGGCTGTACTCTATGTTCTAATTTAGTTTTCTACTGGTTATTGCTCTTGTGGTTTATTTAGAAACTTTTCATGTCATTATTTTGAAAGCATCTTTGCTTCACAGATTTTTTTTACATATGCCTAAGACTTTTGCACGGTACTGCATCTGTGTGTGCATGTGTCTGTGTGCGCATGTGTCTGTGTGTGCAGGTACTTGTGTACAAGGAAGGGTGTGTAGCTGAGTGTCTGCCCTCCAGTCACAACTGTAAATTAATCTTCTATTCTAGGAATGGGACACTGTTCCAGGGACAAGGCCTGATCTCATGCAGCTTTGTAATCTCTACACATCCATTACACTTCAACACTGGCACAACGGGGAGTCGTCGGTCTCATTCAGGGACCCAGTAGTTTCGACTATTTCTGTGAACTTCCACTTCCAACGTGCTTTGTACGTGTTGCAGTAAGTGGCTTAACTTATCCGCTGATCAAAAGCCGCTCCCCCACAGGAAGCAGGATGGGCCCGTGTAAGGAGCCTTGCAGCCTCTTGCACTAGCTTCCATTTAGCTGATGACGCCATGGCGCCAGTAGGGTTTAAATCTAGGGTTTAAAAGTCTCTTTTCCTCATGGGTCCAGGACCACCATGGACCAGGTAGATGAGGGTGCCAGAGATACGGTAGACAGTGTGGGGGGTGGGGGTGCAGCAGTGTAGAAGGGCAGACAATTTTAATTAGTACTTGCCACTGTATGTTTAGTATCTGATTTGTCCTTCCACTTCAGGCACTCAGTTTAGATAACCAAGTTTAGCTTGAAAGGTTTGCTGAATGTTTCGTGTCGGTCTTGTCTTGTATATAAACAACTAACCTACTTACTGCTCATGAGTGTCTTCTGTCCCCACTCACTGAACCTGCAAGCATGATTTCCCTCAATAGTACGAGGTGCTGGTCTTAGCTTGACAAAGTGTGATGGATCAACAGGATCAACATAAGCCCTTTAACATGCCTAGCTCACCTCCAAAAGGCACACCATGCCTCTTCAGTACCCCCTTCTTAGTGCATTTAATTTACATGTTACTATTTAACTATTTATGGTCCTATTACTATTTATTACTTATGGTGCAACTGTAACAAAAACCAATTTCCCCCAGGATCAACAAAGTATGACTATGACTATCCATGTGGTTCCTACAACCAGCTTCTTTCCAGCCAGTTTCATTGTCCATTTAGAAATCAGATGGCAGAGGGGAAGAAACTGCCCCTGAATCGCTGAGTATGTACCTTCAGGCTTTTGTACCTCCTTCCCAATGGTAAGCGTGTGAAGAGGGCATGTCCTGGGTGGTGGGGGTCCTTAACGATGGATGCTGCCTTCCTAAGGCTTCACTCATCGAAGATGTCTTGGATACTACAGGGAGTAGTACACATGATGGAGCTGACTAATTTTACAAATTCCTGCAACTTATTTCAATCTTGTACAGAAAGCCTACCCCCACACCAGACAGTGATGCAGCCAATCAGAAACCCCACCCCCATACCAGACAGTGATGCAGTCAATCTCAGAAATGTTTCAATGGAGTCATATCACTCCAAAAAAGGACCTTTGGCCCACCACATCCATGCTAAGTATCAAGTACCTATCTGCACTCATCCAATTTACTGGCAGTTTGTCTGCAGCCTGCAGTGCCTTGGCTATTCAAGTGCTCTTCCAGACACTTATCTCTACAGTCTTCCAGAGAGCAAACCCTCAGAAAACATCTAGTTGAGATGGTGTCCTTAGATGCTGTGTGGATGAGCTGGAGGAGATACTTGCTGACATTTTTAACCTCTCATTGCTTCAATCGGTGGTTTCCAATTGCTTTAGGAAGACCACTACCATCCCAGTATATCCAAGAAAAATACCTCAATGATTATACAGTACAGCCCAGTTGCATGAACATCTACCAACATGAAGTGATTCGAGTGATCGGTCATGATGTGCAAGAACATCAGCTTTCCAGTCAACGTCGAACCAATGCAATTCACCTATCACTAACAGTTCTCTGTAGTAGAGGTAATCAGCTCCTGATAACGGGTCTCAGCCCAACATCTCTTCATTTTCCTCCATTGATGTTGCCCGACTTGCTAAGTTTCCCCAGCATTTGGAGTCTGCTGAGGGTAAAATTGGTGCGATCTCGGGGATAAGCTGTGAACGAGGTGAGCAGTGAGTGAATGGGAACAATGGAGAGTGAGAACACGGATGAAACAGAGCATGAACAAAGGACTGTAGGAGCTGTGAAATGTAAAACACAGCAGGTCAGAAGGGGCAAGTCTTCCTCTCCCAGAGGAGAAAAGAAAACTAAAGGAGGAAAATTGTCCAACTAACCGAGCAAAGTGAGTTCATGGAGTTAGGTGCTAAGTTAAAGAACAGGACCTCTGGAGCTGTGATCTCATAATTGCCACTTGTGCCACATGCTAGTGAGACCAGAAATAGGAAGATCATTAGATTAGATTCGATTCGATTCAACTTTATTGTCATTGTGCTGAGTACAGATACAAAGCCAATGAAATGCATTTAGCATCATACAGTTTAACATGTGGCTAAGGAGCTGGTGCAAGAGAGGAGGGGTTTCAGATTTTTGGATCATTTGACTCTCTTCCAGGGAAGATGGGACCTGTATCGAAGGGACGATTTGCACCTGAAATGGAAGGAGACTAATATCCTAGTGGGAAGGTTTGCTAGTGTTGCATGGGGGTTTACACTTGCAGGGGGGATGGGAACCAAAGAGCCAGAACAGAATGTACTGGTTGTGGAGAAAGATGTTGTTAAGCCTACATACAAAGTCAGGAATGAAAAGGTCCAGCATGGAAGGACCAATGTTCTGACCGGCATAGATTTCAATGCAAGGAGTATTATAGGAAAGGCAGTCGAGCTTAAGGCATTGATCAGCATGTGGGATTATGATATTGTTACCATTAGTAAGACTTGGTTACAGGAAGGGCAGGACTGCCAGCTCATTATTCTGAAGTTCCGTTGTTTTAGACACGATAGAGCAAGAGCGATTAAAGGAGGAGGGGTGGCATTATTACTCAAGGAAAATGTCACGGCAGAGCTCAGACGGGACAGACTGGAAAGCTCATCTAATGAGGCTTTATGGGAAGAACTGTGGAATAAGAAAGGTTTGACCATGTTAGTAGGATTATATAGGTCATTTAACAATCTGCTGGATTTAGAGGAACAAATCTGTAGAGAGATCACAGACCAGTGCATGAAGTATAAGGTTGTGATAGTAGGCAATTTTAATTTTCCATATATTGACTGGGACTCCCATACTGTAAAAAGTGACAGAAGTTTGTGTCAGGGAACACTTTGCATCTACTGATCATAACGCCATCAGTTTCAAGGTAATTATGAAAAAGGATAGGTTTGGCATAGGCAGACAAGGTGAGGAGGTTCTGAAGAGAGATGGAAAGCTGAGAAACAGGATCTCCAGAGTAGTAATCTCCGTGCCACATGCCATTAAGGGTGAGAATGTGATAATTCAGCAGGTCAATGTGTGGCTGAGGAACTGGTGCAGGGTTCAGGAGTAGATCATTGGGATCCCTTCTGAGTAAGGTATGACCTGTACAAAGGGTTGAGTTACACCTCAACTCGAGCATTCCAATATCCTTGCGGGCTGGTGGTCTAGAGTGGGTTTAAATTAATTTGGCAGGGGCGTGCAAACCAGAGTGATAATGCAGAAGATAAAGTAGTTGTTTTACAAACAGGGCAATAGATAGTGAGACTCCTAGTAAGGAGAGGCTGTTAATAGGGAAAAATTGCAATAGGTTAAGTTGCAACATAAAAGGTGGAAAATAAAATCGAAAAAGGTGAATACAGGACTAAAGGTGTTATATTTGAATGTGAAAGTATACGGAATAAGTTCAATGAATTTGTAGCACAGTTACAGATTGGCAAATATGTTGTTGTAGGCATCACAGAATCATGGCTGAAAGAAGATTATAGCTGGGAGCTTAATGTCCAAGGCTACACATTGTATCAATAGGATAGGCAGGAAGGCAGAGATGGTGTTGCTCTGCTGGTAAAAAATGAAATGAAACCATTAGACAGTGTCAGAAGGTGTTGAATCATTGTGGATAGAGCTAAGGAACTGCAAGGGTAAAAAGACTCTGTTGGGAGTTATATAGAGACCCCTAAACAGTAGTAAGGATGAGGTCTACAAATTACAAAGGGAGATAGAAAATGCATGCCTAAAGGGCAAAGTTACAATAGTCATGCAGGATTTCAATATGCAGGTAGATTGGAATCCCACACCAACCTGATTTTCCCAACAGGTGGAATTTCTATAGTGCCTATGAGATGCCATTCTAGAGCAGCTCATGGTTGACCCACTAAAGGGTCAGTTATTTTGGTTTGAGCAATGACCCGGTGTTGATTAATGTGCTTAAGGTAAAAGAATCCTGAAGGGAAAGTGATCATAATATGATTGAATTCACCCTGAAATTTGAGAAGGAGAAGCTAAAGTCAGATGTATCAGTATCACAGTAGAGTAAAGGGAATTACAGAGCCATGAAAGACAAGTTGGCCAGAATTGATTGGAAAAGAACACCGGCAGGGGTGATGGCAGAGCAGCAACGGCTGCAATTTTCTGGAAGCAATTTGGGAGGTACAGGATACATGTACACATCGCACAGAGAAAGAAGTATTCTAAAGGCAAGATGACAGAACCAAGAGAACAAGAGAAGTCAAGGCCAACATAAAAGCCAGCGACAGCATATAATATCACAAAAATTAGTGGGAAATAAGAGGACTGGGAGGTCTTTAAAAACCAACAGAGGCCAACTAAAAAAGTTATTAAGAAGGTAAAGATGAAAAACAAAAGTGAGCTGGCCAATAATATCAAGCAGGATAGCAAAAATTTCTTCAGACACAAAGTATAAAAGCGAGACAGGAATAGATATTGGATGCTGGAAAACAATGCCGGGGAGGTAGTAATGGGGGATAAGGAAATGGCGGATGTACTGAATAAGTATTTTGCATCAGCCTTCAGTGTGGAAGACACTATTAGTATGGTAGAATTTCCAGGTGTGACGGGGTCCTGAATTAGCCCTATAAACTGTGCTCATTTATGCTAGAGAGGGACAGAGGGACAGAGGGAAAAACACTTTTGGACTGTCACTTTAAGGCACTGGGAGTAACTTTTAGATTTCTGCTGAGTTGGAGAGAGGCTGCACCGAGCAGCTCGTAAGTAGCTATGGTGACCGAGGGCGGTATTATTTGATAGACAATCAATGCTATGATTTTTTGGCAACGTGTTTATACTTCCCAAGGACATTTGCCTGCTAGTGCATTTCTTACACAGACAAAAGAAAGAGGAGTTATTTGACTGACAGTTGGTACTCAGTACAGTGAGATAAATAGGAGGTCAGATGATATAGTCCTCAGGCACATGTTTTGGGCACTGAATGAGCTTTGTTGTGCCCACAGGAAAACTGGGTTTTTAAAGAGGATCAATCAGTCACTCTTGCAGTGAGAAAAGGGATTAACTAGTGGGGAGTTGTTCATGTGTCCACCTTTGCCTGGGTTAATAGCTCCACCACAGAAAACCGGTCCCCTTTGTTGAAGTCAGAGTCGGTGACTTTTAAAGGATTTCGGAGGACAACAAGAAGATCGACGACGTCAGCTCACCTGAAGAATCAAATCTCTCCCTCTCCATCACTACTCAACTCAATACCACGAACTGAACTGAACTTTACCCCTAGACTTGAAGAAGCTTGGTTTTTCACATATATTTCCACACTTACTGATTTACTTATATATATCATTGCTAACCTGTTTGATTTATCTACATTTATATTACTGTATTGCGTAGTTACTAATAAATATTATTGGATAATAGCAATACTGGACTCCAAAGTGTTTTCCATTTCTGCTGGTTCTTTATTCCTGTCACGGGATACGTGACACAGGTGTCACAGATCATGAAGTGTGTGAACTAGAGAGAAGGTTCTTCGGAAACTCAAATATCTGAAGGTAGATAAGTCACCTGGACCAGATGGTGTACACCTCAGGGTTGTGAAAGAGCTGGATGAAGAGATTGTGGAGGCATTAGTAATGATCTTCCAAGAATCACTGGACTCTGAAATGGTTCAAAAAGACAGGAACGTTGCAAATGTCCTTTCACTCTTCAAGGGAGAGTGGCAGAAGAAAGGAAACTATAGACCAATTAGTCTGACCTCAGTGGTTGGAAAGATGTCGAAGTCAATTGGTAAGGATGTAGTTTTGGGGGTACTTGGGGGCAGATGATAAAATAGGCCATAGTCAGCATGGTTTCCTCAAGGGAAAGTCTTGCCTGACAAATCTGTTGGAATTCTTTGAAGAAATAAAAAGCAAGAAAGACAAAGGAGAATCGGTGTACTTGGATTTTCAGAAGGCCTTTGACATGACGAATGTCGAACGTCGACTCAGACCATGAGAAGCCTGCGTCGGGCATTTTCATGCCTTACAAGGCACAGATTGGAAGTCTGTGTGGGGCGCCACTCCTCGCACAGACACTACAGCAATGTGTGGTTAAGTGCCTTGCTCAAGGACACAAACACGCTGCCACAGCTGAGGCTCGAACTAGCGACCTTCAGATCACTAGATAAACGCCTTAACCACTTGGTCACGTGCCACACATGAGTTTGCTTAACAATTTATGAGCCCATATGGCCCATGGTATTACAGGAAAGATTCCAGCAGGGAGAAAGCAGTGGATGACTGGCAGGCAATAAGGAGTGGGAATAAAGGGAGCCTTTTCTGGTTGGCTGCCAATGACTAGTGGTGTCCCACAGGGGTCTGTGTTAGGACCGATTCTTTTTATATGTCAATGATTTAGATGATAGAATTGATGGCTTTGTTGCAAAGTTTCCATACAATACAAAAGTAGGTGAAGTGGCAGGTAGTTTTGAGGAAATAGGGAGGATGCAGAAGGGCTTAAATTAGGAGAATGGGCAAATAAGTGGCAGATGGAATATGGTGTCGGGAAGTGTATGGTCTTGCAGTTTGGTAGAAGAAATGAAGGGGTTGACTAGTTTCTAAATGGAGAGAAAATACAAAAATCTGAGTCTCAAAGGGATTTGGGAGACCTTGTGCAGGATTCCTTGAAGGCTAATTCGCAGGTTGAGTCCATGGTGAGGAAGGCAAATATAATGTTAGCATTCATTCCAAGAAGACTTGAATAAAAAAGTAAAGATGTAATGTTGAGACTTTATAAAGCACTGGTGAGGCCTCACTTGGAGTATTGTGTAAAGTTTTGGGCCATGATCTTAAAAAGGATGTGCTGAAACTGGACAGAATACAAAGGAGATTCATGAGAATGATTCTGGGATTGAATGGCTTGTTATACGAAGAACGTTTGTTGGCTGTGGGCCTGTATTCACTGGAATTCAGAAGAATGGGGAGACAGTGGATACCTAATTGAAACCTATCAAATGGTGAACGACCTCGATAGAGTCGATGTGAAGAGGAGGTTTCCTATGGTGGGAGAGTCTAAGACCAGAGGACACAGCCTCAGAAGAGAGGGGCTTCCTTTGGGAATGGAGATGGGGAGGAATTTCTTTAGCCCGAAAGTGATGGATCTGTGGAATTCTTTGTCATGGGCAGCTGTAGAACCCGTCTTTATGTATATTTAAGGCAGATGTTGATAGCTTTTTGATTGGTCAGGGCATGAAGGGATATGGGGGGGAAGACAGGAGATTGGTACTGAGAGGGAAAATGAATCAGACATGATGAATGGCAGAGCAGACTCAATGGGCCAAATGGCCTAATTCTGCTTCTATATCTTTATGGACTTATGTTCTGGTCCCCGGGTTGAGATTCTAAATTGGAGAAAAGCCAATTTTGATGATATTAGGAAGGATCTGGCATGTGTGGATAGGGACAGGTTGTTTTCTAGCAATGGTTTACTTGGTATCTGGGAGGCCTTCAAAAGTGAAATTTTGAGACTACAAAGCTTGTATTTCCTGTCAAAATAACAGGCAAGGATAACAGGTTTAGGGAACCTTGGTCTTTGAGAAATAGTGTAACCCAAAAAGGAGGACGTGCATAGCAGGTACAGGCAGGTAGGAACAAATGAGGAGTATAAGAAATGCAAGAGAACACTTAGAGAAATAAATCAGGAGGGCTAAAAGAAGGCATGAGGTGGCTCTAGCAGACAAGGAGAAAGAGAATCTGAAGAGCTTATACAGTTATATTAAGAGCAAAAGGATATCAAGGGACAAAATCTGTCCTCTGGAAGATCAGAGTGGAATTTAGGCAGAGCTGAAAGAGATGGGGACTCCAGAGGACTGGAGAGTAGCTAATGTTGCTTGATTGTTTAAGAAAGGTTCTAAGAATAAGCCAAAAAATTATAGATCGGTGAGCCTGATATCAGTAGTGGGAAATTTATTGGAAGGTATACTGAGGGACTGGATATACAAGTATTTGGATAGACAGGGACTGCTTAGGGATAGTCAACATCGGTTTGTGCATGATAGGTCATGTCTAACCAATCTTATAGAGTTTTTCAAGGAAGTTATCAGGAACATTGACGAAGACAAGGCAGTGGATATTGCCTACATCGACTTTAATAAGGCATTTGACAAGGTCCCACACGGGAGGTTGGCCAAGAAGGTTCAGTTGCTCGGCATTCAAGATGAGGTAGTAAAATAGATTAGACATTGGCTTCATGGAAGAAGCTAGAGAGAGAGAGGTAACAGATGGTTGCCTGTCTGACTGGAGGCCTATGACTAGTGGTGCAGGTGATTGGTGCTGGATCCATTGTTGCTTGTCATCTATTTCAACAGCCTGGATAATAACATAGTAAACTAGATCTACAAATCCATAGCTGACACCAAGATTAGAGGTGTAGTAGACAGCAAGGAAAACTATCAAAACCTGTAGCGGGATCTGGAGCAGCTGGAGAAAAAGGGCTGAAAAATGGCATATGGAATTTGATGCAGACAAGTGAGGTGTTGCACTTTGGGAGGACCAGCCAGGGTAGGTCTTACATAGTGAGTTATAGGGTACTGAGGAAAGCGGTAGAACAGAGGGAACTGGGAATACAGATTCATAATTCATTGAAAGCCCTGTCACGGGTAGATAGGATTGTAAAAAAGGCATTTGGCACATTGGCCTTCATAAATCAATGCATTAACTATAGATGTTATGTTGAAATTGTATAAATACTTTGGTGAGGCCTAATTTGGAGCGTTGTGTGAGGTTTTGGTCATCTACCTATAGGAAAGATGTAAATAAGATTGAAAGAGTCCAGAGAAAACTTACAAGGATGTTTATGGGACTTGAGGAACATAGAGAGATTTGATAGATGTATACAAAATTATAATTGGTTTAGGAAGGGTAAATGCAAACAAGCTTTTTCCACTGATCTTGGGTAAGACTACAATAGAGGTCATGAGTTAAGGATGAAAGGTAGAATGTTTAAGAGGAACATAAGGAGGATCTTCTTCACACAAAGGGAGGCATGTAGAACATGCTGCCCACCCAAGCACTGGATGTGGGTTTGATTTCAACATTTATTAGAAATTTGCATAGGGACATGGATGAGAGGGCTATGGTCCCAGGTGGAGGTCGATGGAACCTGGCAGGTTACTGGTTTGGCACTGACTAGATGGAGCAAAAGACTTGTTTCTACGGTTGTATGACTATGGTGTGCAGAAGATCATGGCCAAATACACAACACATTGAACCTTGAAGTGGATGCGCTACAAAAGCAGACCACACACTCAGTAGGGCCAAACACCAGTTTGTTTACCACTCTCAGGCTTCGACAGGTGTGCATATATGCCGTCAGAAGGAAATCATCTTGGGCCAGAACGAGATGTAAATGCATCCAGAATCTGTCAAAGCAATTGTGAAGGTGAGAAAGCACAAAAGCACTGAAGACAGCAGATTCAACCCAATGAATACACTTTTACTGAACTGGAAATGGGCACCGAGGCCAACCAGAAAGTGCACCTTGACTACTGTGTGAAAGGGAACAGTAATTTCTTGGCATTCTAGAGAGCCACTGAAAATGTATCTTAGTGCACAGGAATGTAAAAAGGTGCAGAGAGTCAGAGACTCAGTCCAATATATCATGAGCACATCTTCCCCACCACTAAAAGTATTGGAATTGATATTGATTTCTTATTGTCACATGTACCGAGCTACGGTGAAAAAGCTTGCCGTGCATCCTGTTCTTACAGATTGAGGTGGTTCATTGAGGTAGTACAAGGTAAAACAGTAACAATGCAGAATAAAGTGTAACAGCTACAGAGTATACTGAGGTAAACCATAAGGTCCAAGTTCATAGTAAGGTAAATTGTGAAGTCAAGAGTTCATCTTATTGTACCAGGGAACCATTCAACAAGTCCAATAACAATGGAGTAGAAGCTGGCCCTGATCTTGGTGGTATGTGCTTTCAGGCTTTTGTATCTTCTTCGTGATGAAATAAGGGAGAAGAGGAAATATCAGGGGTGGGTGGGATCTTCAATTCTGCTAGCTGCATTACCGAGCCACCTCCAAGAGGACCACAACTTTGTCATGCTTGCATGCCTCAATGATGCCAAGAGCGATGTTGGCTGGCGTCAGGGCTTTATGGTTTGGCTCTTGGTCGGCTCACCCATGACAAGCAGGCCAAAGGGTTGAGGTCAGTCTGACAGTGGTCCACCGGTCCTCCAGGTTCAGGGGTTCAGCTCAGGGCTAACAACCCTGACTGGTAAAACAAAATTGTCACAGAAACAGCAGTGAAGAATCCTTCTACATCTGTGCGTGACAGTTTCCCTGAGTCTCCAGCCGGGACTTGAATGACTGACAGTAGTGAAAACCGAGACACTGACATGAAGGAAGAAGCCATTAGCACCGCTAGAGATGGAGGACCTTCACTACTGCCTTAAATGCCAGCAGCGTAACGGGGAGTAGAGATTACCAAGACAGCAGGAAATATTGAGGGACCATGAAGAGGAAGTTATACGAGGCACTGTCGCAGAAGGCAATATCTATTAAAGGATCCCCATCATCCCAGCCATGTCGCCAGGCAGAAGGTACAGAAATGTGAGGTCCCACACCAGGTTCTAGAACAGCTACTTCCCTTCAACCACTTGGTTCTTGAACCAACCTGCATAACTTTATTCACCGCCTCAGTCTAGCACCACTATGACCATTTGGCACGACAGCGGACTTACTTTTTGTTTCAATTGAGTTCTTTCTTGTAAAACCTGTGTATAATTTATGTTATCTGTGGTTTTTTTTCAGGTGAATGTTGTGTCACTGATCCAATGTGCCTGTAATGCTGCTGCAGGTAGGGTTTTCACTGAATCTGTGCACACATAGAATATGGAACAGTACAGGCCCTTTGGCCCACAATGTTGTGCCAACCTATTACCCTGTCCAAGATCAATCTTCCCTCCCACATAGCTCTCCATCTTTCTTTCATCCATGTGCCCATTTAAGAGTCTCCAATGTCGATAATGTATATGCCTCTGTGACAAGCCCTGGCAGCACATTCCACGCTCCTACCACTCTCCATGTAAAAAAAATACCTTTGATATCCATCCAATAATTTTCACCAGTCACCTTAAAATTATGTCCTCTCAAATTAGCCGTTTCCACCCTGGGAAACAGTCCCTGGCTGTCCACTCAATCCATGTCCCTTATTATCTTGTACACCTCCATCATCCTCCTTCACTGCAGAGAAACTCCTAGCTCATTCAACATATCCTCATAAGACATGCTTTCCAATCCAGGTAGCATCCTGGTATATCTCTTGTGCGCCCTCTGGAATCTTCCACATTCTTCCTATAATGAGGTGACCAGAACCGAACGTGATACTCCAAACAAGAGAAAATCTGCAGGTGCTGGAAATCGAAGCAATACACACAAAATGCTGGAGGGCCTTAGCAGGCCAGACAGATTCCATGGAAAAGAGTAAACAGTTAACATTTCGGGCCAAGAACCTTCATCAAGACTGGAAAAAAGTCGGAGTAAGAAGGTGGGTGGGGGGGGGGAGGAAGGAGTATAAGGTGGCAGGTGATAGGTGAAGTAAAGAGCTGGGAAGTCAACTGGTGAAAGAGATAAAAGGCTGGAGAAGGAGGAATCTGATAGGAGAGGACAGAAGTCTGTGGAAGAAAGGAAAGGGAGAGGGAGCAGAGGGAGGTGATGTGCACATAAGGAGATAAGGTGAGGGAGGGAAATGGGAATGGGGAATGGTGCAGGGGAGGGGGAGGAGGAGGGGAAACTACTTGAAGTTTGAGAAATCAATGTTCATGCTATGAGGTTAGAGGCTACCCAGATGGAATATAAGGTGTTGTTCCTCCAACCTGAATGTGGCCTCATTGCAGCAGTAGAGGAGACCATGGACTGACATGTCAGAATGAGAATGGGAATGGGAATTAGAGGAGTCTATACTCCAAGTGTGATTTAACCAGTGTTTCATAGATCTGCAATATTACCTCATGGTTCTTGAACTCATTCCCCCAACTACTGAAGGCCAACACAACATATGCCTTCTTAACCATCTTATGACCTTGCACAGCAACTTTGAGGGATCAATGGACATGGACCCCAGAATACCTCTGCTAAGAACCCTGCCATCAATCCTGCACTCTGCCTTCAAGTTCGACCTTCCAAAGTGTATCACTTCATACTTTTCTAGGTTGAACTCCATCTGCCAGTCCACATCCAATTAATGTCCTATTGTAACCCATGACAACCTTCTACACTATCCACAATGTCACCAACTTCTGTGTCCTCTGCAAGCTTACTAACCCACCCCTCCATTTCCTCATACAAGTCATGTACTTGTGCAAATGACAGTAAACTTGACTTTGACTTACAATGGAAGTTACAGTTGAGTATTTTTCCATGGCATGACTTACCAGAGTTATGAGGTGTTACAACACAAAAGCAGGCCCTTCAGCCCATCACATCCATGCCAACCATGCACTTGTCTATACTATACTTAGTTCCATTCACTTGGAAGAAACCACTGTGAAACTTTGATGTATTTCACGCACTTCCCTTTCAAAAGATGTCGTGAAGATCTGAGGGAAAACTGTCAACAAAGAACCGAAGAAAGAAGTTTAACAGGATGTTTGAGTTCAGCAAAGAAATGCCGATTAGCTAGCTTCTTTCTAAACTGCAGAACGTTACCAGTTCCCACAAGGGGTTATACTCCTGCTGAGTTCCTAATACATAAAAGATTCGGGACTTGATTGAGTTTACTTCAGCCAAATCTTGAGAGGAGCAGGGAAATGAAGCACTTGAGATAAAAACAAAATTATGATTCAAGTCACAGTAGGGAGACATTTTATGCAACATGAAAGAGTTTGCATGTTAACACCATATAACAAATCTGACATTCAGAAATGGGTAAGGAAGGTATAGGGTAAAAAGAAAAAAAAGAGGCATCTTGCAAAAACAAAACTTGTGAGAGAGATAGAAAGGAACGTTGACGAGTACAGTGTGTGATCACGAGCATATTACAGAGGTTGATCTAGAATACAGTCTGAAGTGAGACTGTTAGTTCTAGAAAAGGATGCAATTCCAGATGTGCTCCATGGAACAGATCAAAGACACCAAGGGATTACATTTGAAATAATTTGAATATCTGACTTTTTCTTGTGAAGAAATAAAAACATGAAGAAATGTAATTATCATTACATTGATAATGTAAAATGCAGCAAGTCCATTTTCCTCGTTTATTCATGAGATGGATGACGGGGGTGCTGTGTGGCCTCTGTTGTAGCAAGGACTAGGCCTCAAGTCGCAGGTTTGCCTGGTGCTGCGGTTGTAATGCAGCATCCATGAAGGTTGAGGGCTGGCAAATTCTGTTGGTTCTGCCCTCCGATGTTTGATTGGGGGAATGACAAGCTGCATTGCGAGCATATGTTAATCTCTAGACTGCTGAAAACTGCTTGCTCTTGCCAATAAAAACCACACAATTAATTTACAGGACATGTTACTCAGGGACTTGGGCTGAATATACTTTTTTTTGTGTGACTGCATATTTGCTTGCTATCTTGTATGTGCCTTGTGCTGTGTGTTGGTGGTACCATGTTTCAGAGGAATGCTGTTTTATTTAGCTGTATTCATGTACGGTTCAATGATAATTAAACTTGAACTTGAAATGGGAAAGCATTACAGTGCACTTGAGATGTACTTATGTATAGTGTGGCCAAAGAAAGTGGAGAGATAAGAGACACAAGAGATTCTGCAGATGTTGGAAATCTTGATCAACACACACAAAATGCTGGAGGAACTCAACTTTACAGACGTCCAAAATTATGGAGGACCCTGTGCTTGACGCCAGTTTGTAGCTAGCTGCTACAGCCTGTTGACTTCCAGCTGAAGCTAAAACTCGAATGGTGATTGCCAGCCTCTGAGTATACTGTGCGTACACTGATGCGAAATAAATGGTTGGAGACGATGAACCAAATCGTCAAATCTACCTGCTGACATCCGAAAATATTTGAAATGCATTTCCTCGTCCATGTCTCTCAGTGGCCGGACAAGCACAGAAAATTCACCCTCCTTCAGTTTCAGTCGCCATTGTTTGAAGTTTGAGTTTCTTCGTGTTGAGTTTCAACATGAAGAAACTCAACATAGTGGCTAGAAACCCCATCGCCAACTAACGTTTTGGCAGTGAATTGCAGAGCGACGCAGACACACCAATGCACAAATATAAATGCTCACAACAGCGTAGCCCACTTGCGTAGGCTACAGCATAAGCAAGTACGCACAAGTATAAATCAGCCTTGCAGACACGAGGAAATCTGCAGATGCTGGAAATTCAAGCAACACACACAAAAAATGCTGGTGAACGCAGCAGGCCAGGCAGCATCTCTAGGAAGAGGTACAGTCGACGTTTTGGGCCGGGACCCTTCGTCAGGACTGACTGAAAGACGAGTTGGAGGAACAACACCTTATGTTCTGTCTGGGTAGCCTCCAACCTGATGGCATGAACATCGACTTCTCTAACTTCCGTTAATGCCCCTCCTCCCCTTCACACCCCATCCCTCATTTATTTAATATATTTTTTTATTTTCCTCCCCTCTTTTTTCTCCTCTGTCCCTCTCACTATAACTCCTTGCCCATCCTGTGGGCTCCCCCCTCCCCCTTTCTTTCTCCCTAGGCCTCCCGTCCCATGATCCTCTCCATTCACCAACCTCGTATCCCTTTTGCCAATCAACTTTCCAGCTCGTAGATCCACCCCTGCCCTCCCATCTTCTCCTATCATTTCGGATCTCCCCCTCCCACTTTCAAATCTCTTACTATCTCATCTTTCAGTTAGTCCTGACGAAGGATTCCAGCCTGAAATGTTGACTGTACCTCTTCCTAGAGATGCTGCCTGGTCTGCTGTGTTCACCAGCATAAGTGTGTGTGTTGCGTAAATCAGCCTTGACTCGCTATGAAGGAAAATAAACAGTTGACACTTCAGGCCGAGACCCTTCATCAGGAGTGGAAAGGAAGGGGTCAGAATCCAGAATAAGGAGGTTGGGGGTGGGGGGGGGAGGTGGAGGAAATGAGTACAGGCTGATAGGTGAAACCAGGTGAGGGGGGAGGTGGCTGGGTGGGGGGAGATGTGATGAAGTGAGAAGCTGGGAGAGGATAGGTGGAAGAGATAAATGGCTGAAGGAAGAGGAGAAGAGAGTGGACCATGGGAAAAAAGAAAGGAGGAGGGTAACCAGGAGGTGATGGGCAGCTGAAGGAAAGAGAAGGGGTGAGAGCATAAATAGAATGGGAAAGGACAAAGAAAGAAAGGGAAGAGGAGAAATTACTAAACTTTAGAGGGAAAGATGGTTATGCCAGCAGGTTGCTTGCTCCTCCAACCTGAGTTTTGCCTCATCATGACAGTAGAGGAGGCCACAAACATGTCATTATGGGAATGGGAAGTCAAATTGAACTGGATGGCTACAAGGAGATCCTAGCCTTTTGTGACAGACAGAGCAAAGGTGCTTGACAAAACTTTCCCCATTCTGCATCAGGTCGTCAGCTGCTCAACGTGTCATTTTTGTGACTCTGAGCGCCATGACAGCATAGCGGTTAGCGTGCCACTGTTACAGCTCGGTGCTTTCCCGAGTTCAGAGCTCAGTTCCGGCAACATCTGAAAGGAGTCTCTACATCCTCCCCATGGGATGCACAGTTTCCCAGGTGTGCTGGTTTCCTCCCGCAGTCCAACAATGCACCAGGTAGGTTAATTGGTCATTGTACATTGTCCTGTGATTGGGTTAAGTATTATTGGATTTCTTGAGAGTTGCTGGCTTGGCTCGTAGCACCAGAATGGCCTGCTCTGCACTGTATCACTAAGCTAATAAAATAAAATTTATTTTCTTGGCTCCACACATAACTAGAACAAGTATATTTTGCAAAGGGCTGAGCCGCCCTCCCAGACTGGGCTCTGTTAGGTTACACCTAGGACAGGAGGGTGGTGACTTCAGGACAGTGGGATGGACAGAAAGGAGATGGTGGGCCAAAGGGCTGTCCCATGTGATCCCCACCTCTGTTTAGTTCCAGATATACTGTAACAGTTAGTCTGAACAAGTCATAGAATCACTGAGTTATATAACACCTTTCAGCCCATCTTGTCCATCCCAATCATGACACTTACCAACACGAATCCTATTTACTCACATCCCTCTCCTCCTTTCCAGTCGAAGCACCTGTCCAAATTGTATCTGCCTCTACAACTGTCACAGCTGACTAGGCAACTTCTTCAATTTTAACTTCTCTCACACTGAATAGTGGTAAACCCAATCACAGAGAAAAGTCACATAAAACAAGAGGAGAAAAAAATCCATCAGGACTTTACCTGATTCCTTAGCAGGGAAGGTACAGACAGAAGGTCCAAAAAACTCTCAGGCAAAATCAAAAAAAGCATTAAAGAGTTTCAGAAACTAGGCAAACAAAGGCAAGACTCCACTGAGCAAAGAAATGAGAGTCAAGGAATTTGTACAAGGCACAGGTGATGACAATGAACTAATAATTATTCTATTAGGCAACCAAGCAGGAAGGGGTTGGCCTCGTCTTCTCTGCCTCTCTCCAGCCAGTTTAAGGTATGACAACAACATCTTTTGGCTGTGCTTTTCATACACCCACACTGAGGGTTGAGAGCTTCATGTTCCCAGGAGGGAATGCCACCAATAGCCTGGCCTGGTTTAACCAGCTTGGCCAAGAAAGCTCACCAACGCCCTTACCTCCTCAGGAGTCTAAAGAAATTTGCCATGTCCCTGTCAACCCCCTACCAGGTTTTATTGATCAACCACAGAAAACATCCTATCTTGATGCATCTTGGCTTGGTGAGACAACAGCACAGCGCACGGCCACCAGTAAAGCGGTTAGCACGACGCTATTACAGGTCAGGGCATTCCAGAGTTCAGAGTTCAATTCTGACGTTGTCTGTACGTCCTCCACATGGGTGTTTCCGTTTCTTCCTACAGTCCAGAGACATAGCGGGTAGATTAACTGGTGATTGTAAATTGTCCCCTGATTAGAGTAGGGTTAATCGGATTTGTCGGGGGTTGCTGGGGTGCCATGACTCAAAGGGCCTACTCCACCAGCTAAAACAAAACAACAAAAAACCTGCAAGGAGATGTGTACATCGCTCAGCACATCTCCCCACTTCTATCAGGTAGAAGATACAAAAGCCTGAAAGCACATACCCCTTGGCTCAAGAACACCTTCAACCCCACAGTTATAAGACTATTAAAAAGATCTCTAGCTATGTGAAATTAAGAGCGCAATCTATCTCGTTAAGATTGTACACCTGCACTGCACTCTCTATACAGCCGTTACACTTTATTAGACATAGAAGATAGAAAATCTGCAGCCCATTACAGGCCCTTTGGCCCACAATGTTGCGCCGACCATGTTACCTACTCTAGAAGCTGCCTAGAATTTCCCTAGCGTATAGCCCTCTATTTTTCTAAGTTCCATGTATCTATCTAAGAGTCTCTTAAAAGACCCTACTGTATCTGCCTCTACCACCTTCACTGGCAGTGCGTTCCACACATCAACCACTCTCTGTGTGAAAAACTTACCTCTGACATCCCTCTTGTACCTACTTCCAAGCACCTTAAAACTATGCCCCCTCATGTTAGCCGTTTCAGCCCTGGAAAAAAGCCTCTGACTATCCACATGATCAATGCTTTTCATCATCTTATATACCTCTATCAAGTCACCTCTCATCCTCCATCGTTCCAATGAGAAAAGGCCAAGTTTCCTCAACCTATTCTCATAAGGCATGCTTTGACTTCGTTCATCAATGGGACTGGTATATGCCTCACAGTGGTCAGAGAGTAGGGCATCACTCCAGGCCTCAGTTGGATAAGGTACTCCTCTTTCAGTACCCTAAGCCTGTGAACAACTCTAGGTAAATCTCCTGCCATTGAACATTGTTTAGCGAATCCATCTTTGCAATAAGGTTCAGCTTCTCGATGGCATGTCATCCCAATAGTAGTGAGAAGAGATTCTGAGCAGCATAGACATCCTCTTTTAACTCTCATTTTTATGGACAGAAGTAGTAAATATTCCTTTCACACTGATGCTTATATTTCCCTGGTACTATGAGCACTTCCTTTGTTGGGTTTAGTGTAATGCCTGTTTCCTTTGCCAGTTTTGGGGATGGCTGTAACATCTGCCCAAGCGTCCATTTTGAACACCACTGCCTCATCTTGCAACTGCACCATAATACACCAGCCTTATCTATTTGAATCTAGAGCCTCAAGGAAAGCTCTCTCTTTATCTGAAACATGGACTTCTCTGACCATTGAAGAACTTTGTCTGAGTGACATTCGCTCTTATAATGGCCACCTCTATTGCATCGGTGGCATTTCACTTCTTCTGCTGGACAGAGCTCTCTGACGTGGAATGGAGACTTGCCGCATCCTCCATAGTTCGGCATTTTACCTGCTCTTTGTTTGAGTGGAGCTCTACTATCCCACCTTAGTGACTGCACCACCTCTCATATATCCCATTTCGCTTTCTTGTGAAATAGTCTTTGAATTTGTCCTACACCATTTTCTACCCCTTTTTCTGAGCATCTGTCAGTCCTAAACCACCCATGATGTCATCTGCTTTGTTCCCCATGCAGTGTACCAGTGTGCTTACTTGATGCTCTTCTGAAGCCTCAGTGAGATTGCTTGCAACCCTGAATCTGTCAAAACGTCTGCGCCATCTCTCAAAGTCCTCTGGTTTAGAGAAATCAAATGTTTTTTTTGCGGGGGGCACCTTTTTTTTGGGTAAGTAGATGTAGGTAATGCAGGTACATAGAACATAAAACAGTACAGCACAGTACAGGCCCTTCGGCCCACAATGTTGTGCTGACCCTCAAACCCTGCCTCCCATATAAGCCCCCACCTTAAATTCCTCCATATACCTGTCTAGTAGTCTCTTAAACTTCACTAGTGTATATGCCTCCACCACTGACTCAGGCAGTGCATTCCACGCACCAACCACTCTCTGAGTTAGAAACCTTCCTCTAATATCCCCCTTGAACTTCTCACCCCTTACCTTAAAGCCATGTCCTCTTGTATTGAGCAGTGGTGCCCTGGGGAAGAGGCGCTGGCTATCCACTCTATCTATTCCTCTTATTATCTTGTAAACCTCTATCGTGTCTCCTCTCATCTTCCTTCTCTCCAAAGAGTAAAGCCCTAGCTCCCTTAATCTCTGATCATAATGCATACTCTCCAAACCAGGCAGCATCCTGGTAAATCTCCTCTGTACCCTTTCCAATGCTTCCACATCCTTCCTATATTGAGGCGACCAGAACTGGACACAGCACTCCAAGTGTGGCCTAACCAGAGTTTTATAGAGCTGCATCATGACCTCGCGACTCTTAAACTCTATCCCTCGACTTATGAAAGCCAACACCCCATATGCTTTCTTAATTACCCTATCCACCTATGAGGCAACTTTCAAGGATCTGTGGCCATGTACCCCCAGATCCCTCTGCTCCTCCACACTACCAAGTATCCTGCCATTTACTTTGTACTCTGCCTTGGAGTTTGTCCTTCCAAAGTGTACCACCTCACACTTCTCCAGGTTGAACTCCATCTGCCACTTCTCAGCCCACTTCTGCATCCTATCAATGTCTCTCTGCGATCTTCGACAACCCTCTACACTATCTACAACACCACCAACCTTTGTGCCATCTGCAAACTTGCCAACCCACCCTTCTACCCCAACATCTGGGTCGTTCATAAAAATCATGAAAAGTAGAGGTCCCAGAACAGATCCTTGTGGGACACCACTAATCACAATATCCTCCAATCTGAATGTACTCCCTCCACCACGGCCCTCTGCCTTCTGCAGGCAAGCCAATTCTGAATCCACCTGGCCAAACTTCCCTGGATCCCATGCCTTCTAACTTTCTGAATAAGCCTACCGTGTGGAACCTTGTCAAATGCCTTACTAAAATCCATATAGATCACATCCACTGCACTACCCTCATCTATATGCCTGGTCACCTCCTCAAAGAACTCCATAAGGCTTGTTAGACACGATCTGCCCTTCACAAAGCCATGCTGACTGTCCCTGATCAGACCATGATTCTCTAAGTGTCCACAGATCCTATCTCTAAGAATCTTTTCCCACAGCTTTCCCACCACAGATGTAAGGCTTACTGGTCTATAATTACCCAGACTATCCCTGCTACCTTTTTTAAACAAGAGGACAACATTCGTCTCCCTCCAATCCTCCGGTACCATTCCCGTGGACAACAAGGACATAAAGATCCTAGCCAGAGGCTCAGCAATCTCCTCCCTCACCACGTGGAGCAGCCTGGGGAATATTCCGTCAGGCCCCGGGGACTTATCTGTCCTAATGTATTTTAGATTATGTAGACATGTAGTCCTCTTTTTATTGTCATTTAGTAATGCATGCATTAAGAAATGATACAATATTTGCTCTGGTGTGATATCACAAAACACAGGACAGACCAAGACCAAAAAAAACTAACAAAACCACATAATTATAACACATAGTTACAACAGTGCAACAATACCATAACTTGATGAAGAAGTCCATGAGCACAGTAAAAGTTCAAAGTGTCTCAAATGTCCCACATCTCGCACAAACGGGAGAAGGAAGGAAAAGCTCTCCC
Source organism: Mobula birostris (assembly GCF_030028105.1). NCBI lineage: Eukaryota > Metazoa > Chordata > Chondrichthyes > Myliobatiformes > Myliobatidae > Mobula > Mobula birostris. The sequence goes on along the minus strand of NC_092380.1, from coordinate 103,317,072 downwards.
TGACATACCCGACCACGGTCCGACTCTGAGTCATCCAAAAACTTCGAGCTCTGATCAGCTCTCCAATACCGAGTACTGAGCGCCATCTCTGTCCGAACGATTCGACCTCAATCTCGGTCGCCAACAGTAGGCAAAGCCAGGGATTTTGAGGCCTTCCCTCTGGGAGATTCCTGACCACGTAGTAACGACAGCAGTGAACGAGTGTTTCAGAAATTTTTCCAGATGTTCCTCTGTGCTTTCACGTCCCTCTACATCGAATCAGAATTGTCCACGGCCCCTATTTAACGGATACGATATCATTTTTCACCGGAGGGCTGCGCACGCACGGCGCGCTGCCTTTCTCCCCTTCCGCCTTGACAACTCCAACATCTCCTCTCCCTTAATATCAACATGCTCCAGAACATCAACCTCACTCATATTGTCCTCACCATCATCAAGTTCCCTCTCATTGGTGAATACCGAACAGAAGTATTCATTGAGGACCTCGCTCACTTCCACAGCCTCCAGGCACATCTTGCCACCTTTATCTCTAATTGGTCCTACCTGTCATCCTTCTTTTCTTCACATAATTGAAGAATGCCTTGAAGTTTTCCTTTACCCTACTCGCCAAGGCCTTCTCATGCCCCCTTCTTGCTCTTCTCAGCCCCTTCTTAAGCTCCTTTCTTGCTTCCCTATATTCCTCAATAGACCCATCTGATCCTTGCTTCCTAAACATAATGTATGCTGCCGCCTTCCACCTGACTAGATTTTCCACCTCACTTGTCATCCATGGTTCCTTCACCCTACCATTCTTTATCTTCCTCACTGCTATTTGCACCATTTTCTTGTTTGTTTGTTTAGTCTTTTATTTATTTGGGCTACAAACATCTTTTTTTCTCTCTCTCCCTGAGAGTTTGACTGACTTCTCTGCTGTGTCTGTGTCTCTGTGCACTTCCCCGGAGTAGTGGCCCAAAGATTATTACAATGTATCCACTTTTGGGTGCAGCTCAAAGGTGTTGCCTAGCAACCCTGGCCAAGTCTCAGCTCATAGTTAGCAAACTAACATAGGCAGCTCAGCCAGACAAGTCCCTGCATACCTCCCTCAAATATATGTGAACAAGGTTTACTGCAAATCCTTTCTTTTTAGGGGTGTCCTTTGTTCTGAGCCCAAATTCATCAATGAACAACCACTTCTGACACCATGTTGCACAGAGTGCACTGCTCACACCAGCACAGCAACATGCAGGCTATTCAACTGAATGTTATTGACAACACTGCTTGTACAGTATGTGAGCTCCTCCCATGCAGGGGTGGCTAACTGAGTGGCATAGGGTTAACCCATTAACTACCACAATAGATCTTGCTCTCAGATCTACACTTATTGAACACTTTATCAGGTACTTCCTCTTACTGTCACCTTTCTGTCAGCTTGAACCAGTCTGGCCATTCTCCTCTGACCTCTCTCAGTAACAGGGCTTTTTTGTCCCTAGGACTGCCACACACTGGATATTTTCTTTTTCCTTTTTCACACCATTCTCTGCAAAGTCTAAACACTGCTCTCTGTGATAATCCCAAGAGATCAGCAGTTTCTGAGATACTCAAACCACCCTGTCTGGCACCAATAATCATTCCATGGTCAAAGTCACTTTGATCAGAATTCTTCCCATTTCTGATGTTTGGTTAGAACAACTGAACCTCTTCAGGAGTCTGAAGAAGGATCTCGGCCCAAACCACAGACTACCTATTCATTTCCATAGATGCTGCCTGGCCTGTTGAGTTCCTCCAGCATGTTGTTTGTGTTGTGACTGAACCTCTTGACCATGTCTACATGCTTTTATGCATTGAGGTGCTGACATATGATTGGCTGACTAGATGTTTGCACTAACGGGCAAACATCTTTCTGCAAGTTGTTTCTGATTGCTTCCCAAATTGTTAGCAGCTCTGATCTGTTTGATTGATATGACATAGCATGCTGTTACATATTTACTTTCGGTTCCATGTGCACTCTCTCAGATGGAGATGAGAAGGCGTACAGGAGCGAGATGTACCAACTAACAGAGTGGCTTTTGCAGCAATAACCTTGCACTCAATGTCAGTAAGATGAAAGAGCCGATTGTGGACTTCAGGAAGGCTAAGACGAGAGAACATGAACCAATCCTCATAGAGGGATCAGAAGTGGAGAGAGTGAGCAGCTTCAAGTTCTTGGGTGACAAGATCTCTGAGGTTCTAACCTGGCCCCAACATATTGATGCAGCTATAAAAGGGGCAAGAAAGTGGTTATATTTCATTAGGAGTTTGAAGAGATGTCATTTGTCACCCAAAACACACAAAAATTTCTTAAATGTACCGTGGACAGCATTCTGACAGGCTGCATCTCTGCCCGGTATGGGGGAGGGGGGGCTGCACAGGACTGAAAGAAGCTACAGAAAGTTATAAGATTAGTCAGCTCCACCTTGGGTATTAGCATCAGTAGTACACTTCATTAGGAGTTTGAAGAGATTTGATATGTCAACAAATACACTCAAAAACTTCAATAGTTGTATCGTGGAGAGCATTCTGACAGGCTGCATCACTGTCTGGTATGGAGGAGCTACTGCACAGGACCGAATGAAGCTGCAGTGGGTTGTAAATCCAGTCAGCTCCGTCTTAGGTACTAGCCTACAAAGTATCCAGGACATCTTTAGAGAATGGTGTTTCAGAAAGGCAGCATCCATTATTAAGGACCTCCGGCACCCAGGGCATGCCCTTTTCTCACTGTTACCATCAGGTAGGAGATACAGAAGCCTGAAGGCACACACTCAGCGATTCAGGAACAGCTTCTTCCCCTCTGCCATCTGATTCGTAAATGGACATTGAACCCTTGAACACGACCTCACTTTTTAATATCTATTATTTCTGTTTTTTGCACTATTTTTAATCTATTCAATGTATGCTTACTGTAATTGATTACTTATTTATTTATTATTTTTTCTTCTTCTTCTTCCTCTTCTATATTATGTATTGCATTGAAATGCTGCTGCTAAGTTAACAATTTCATGACACATGCCAGTGATAATAAACCTGATTCTGATTGACATCTTCAAGGAGCGGTTCCTCAGAAAGGTGGTGTCCATTATTAAGGACTCTCATCACCCAGGGCACGTTCTCTTCCCATTGTTACCATCAGGATGGAGGTACAGAAGCCTGAAGGCACACACTCAGCGATTCAGGAACAGCTTCTTCCCCTCTGCCATCCGATTCTTAAATGTACATTGAACCCTTGAACACTACCTCACTTTTTAATATATTATTATGTTTTGCTCTGTTCTTAAACTAACTATTTAATATACATACATATACTTATTGTAATTGACTTACTTCTTTTCCTTTCTCTATTATCATGTTCTGCATTGTACTGCTACTACTTATCCACGATGGTCATAATAAACCTGATTCTGATTCTTTCTTTCGTAATGACTCATGGGAGCCACCTGGTGGTTCTGGGAGCATATGTGACCGAGACAGAGGAACTGAGGAAAGAGAATGGCATTCTTACAAGTGACATGATGTGAAAGAGGCATAGTCAAGATAGCTGTGAGAGTCAGTTGGCTTATAAATAATATCAGTAGACAGTCTGCCTCCGGAGATAGAAGCAGAGAGATCGAGAAAAGAGAGAGAGCTGTCCAGAAATGGACCAAGTGAATTTAAGGGCAGGGTGGAAGTTGGAGGCAAAGCTGATGGAATTTATGATCTCAACATGGGTGTTCAGCTCCTTCGTCTCCGCCACACCTGTTCCTAGGATGAGACCTTCTTTCCAGAACATCAGAGATGTCCTCCTTCTTCAAAGAACAGTGATCCTTCCTCACTTGCATTTCCTTCATTTCCCAGACATCCAACCTAACCCCATCTTCCCGACACTTTAACAAGGGGTAGAGTTCCTCTGGGCCATACCTACCACCCCATGAGCCTCCACATCTAGCACATCTTTCTCCAGAGCTTCAATCGTTTTCCATGGGACCTTAGTGCCAAACATATCTTTACCTCCCCCACTCTCTGCTTTTGGGAGGGATCACATTTCCCTACTGAATTTCCATCTGGCACTTATCTCTGCAAGTGAACAAAGTGTTACACCTACCCATCCACCTCCTCCTCCACCACTGTTCAGGGCTCAAAACTGTCCTTCCAAGTGAGGCAACACTTCACCTGTGAGTTGTCACGTCCTTTGCTACTAAACTGCACACAAAAGGTTGTCACCCTCTACTTCATTGGCATATTAAGTATATTTCACGATTGTACACAACCACGTTTCCTTTTCCAGATTCTGATGTGGACGGTGTTGACAACATGGAGTTCAGAATCAGAATCAGGTTCATTATCACCGGTATGTGACGTGAAATTTATTAACTTAGTAGCAGCATTTCAATGCAATACATAATCAAGCATGCATTACAAGGATTTTGCCTGGATTGGGGAGCATGCCTTATGAGAATAGGTTGAGTGAACCCGGCCTTTTCTCCTTGGAGCAACGGAGGATGAGAGGTGACCTGATAGAGGTGCACAAGATAATGAGAGGCAGTGATCGTGTGGATAGTCAGAGACTTTTCCCCAGGGCTGAAGTGGCTAGCATGAGAGGGCATAATTTTAAGGTGCTTGGAAGTAGATACAGAGGAGATGTCAGGGGGAAGGTTTTTTACCCAGAGAGTGTTGAGTGCGTGGAATGATCTGCCGGCGGCAGTGGTGGAGGCGGAAACAATAGGGTCTTTTAAGAGACTCCTGGATAGATACATGCAGCTTAGAAAAACAGAGGGCTGTGAGTAAGCCTAGGTAGTTCTAAGTTAAGGACATGTTCGGCACAGCTTTATGGGCCGAAGGGCCTGTATGCTGCTGTAGGATTTCTACGTTTCTGTCCAGCAGAGAATAAATAACAATAATAATAAATAAAATAATAATAATAACAAGTAAACAAGTAAATCAATTCAGTATATTGAAAAGATTTTTAAAAACATGAAAAAACAGAAATACTGTATATTAAAAAAAAGTGAGGTTGTGTCCAAAGTTTCAGTATCCATTTAGGAATCGGATGGCAGAGGGGAAGAAGCTGTTCCTGAATCGCTGAGTGTGTGCCTTCAGGCTTCTGTATCTCCTACGGGTTGGTAACAGTGAGAAAAGTACATGCCCTGGGTGCTGGAGGTCCTTAATAATGAACGCTGCCTTTGCGATGATTTGTCTTCAGATTTTAGATTTGGCTTATTTATATTGTTTTTACTGAAGAAATTATTGATTCACTATGTGGAATTCCAAAGAAGCAAAGGGTATGAAGCATTAAAGTGGAATGGCTTAATGGAACAGTCGAAACTGCTACACCGAAAGTTCATGAGGTCAGGATGTGCAGCTATGAGAAATATTTATGTATAATACAGACACTGATGTTATCTCTGTGTATTGTTGTGATACAAAAGTGGCTGGAAAATTTGCCAAAGGGGAGAAGTGGAGTGATATTTGGAAAGTTGACTTCTTAAAGCGTCATTTAGCAAGAAAATCACATATGGATGGTGTGCAACACACACAAAAGGTCCTGCTGAAGGGTCTCAGCCCGAAACGTTGACTACACTCTTTTCTATAGATGCTGACTGACCTGCTGAGTTCCTCCACTATTTTGTGTGTGTTGCTTTGGATTTCCAGCATCTTTCAGATTTTCTCTGGACAGTGTGTACAAAAGCTTTGGTGAGAAAATCCTTCATTACCCACTACAGACCTGCTGCGTATATTTTGTGAAAGTGCAGATAAAGGAGAGTGAAAATATCAAAACCGGAGGAGATCGAAGTTCTTATTGATAGTGTCTTGCTAGCTGTTAACCATTTCAACAACTTTAATAACATGTGAAAAGACTGGTATTATTACATGCTGTCATATAGTATAATTAAGGCATCCGTTAGTCTTGTGAGACCATGGATCTGCGCCTGGAAAGTCTTCACTCTCCAGGGCGCAGGCCTGGGCAAGGTTGTATGGAAGACCAGCAGTTGCCCATGCTGCAAGTCTCCCCTCTCCACGACACTAATGTTGTCCAAGGGAAGGGCATTGGGACCCATACGGCTTGGCACCAGTGTCGTTGCAGAGCAATGTGTGATTAAGTGCCTCGGCTGGGGCTCGAACTCACGACCTTCAGGCCGCTAGTCCAATGCCTTAACCACTTGGCCACATGCCCACTCGTATAGTATATGAAAAGTAAAATTCAACGATGTGTACTATGTCATTTCTTTTAAACAATGAACAACAAACTGGATTTGGTAGTTTATTATCCTCAGAATAACTTTGGGTTTACTTTCATTTATAAGTTCAGGCCACACATGTTGTCACTGGGCAACAAATTGTACAGCACAGGATTTTTTGCGCACACTGGTCATTACAAATTAGAGGGAACATTGTTCGTGCACCCCATAAGATGGCAGTGTGTTCATTTGCAGTGGCTTCTACGGGGTCAATCAAACATGTTAATGTCCTTTTCAAACATATTTTTTACAATCGCAAGACCCTGCTGGATATTTTGGCAGAAAAGCTGAAGGAGCTGGACTTGGTGCAGATTGTGCTGCTGCCTGCATCAGAGAGGTGTCGAAGGAGTCGGAGCACGAAGGCAGTGTGCGGTCTAACAGCAAGTGATTGCCTCAGTCACTTTTCTTGTGATCGCAAGACCTTGTAGGACATTGTTAATCTGGAGTGCTGCAAGTCCGATTCACTGGTTTATTGGCGGGCGGCAAGGGGGCTGTGCGGCCTCAGTCATAGTGAGGTCCAGGCCTCAAGCCACAGTGTCGCCCGTTTACAGCCCCCCAGGAGAGAGGCTTCAGAGACAGTGCGCTCCACTGGAGGCAGAATGGCGTGGTATCCAACCTGGAGTCAGTGCTGCCCCCCAATGTTTGGTCAGCAGAAAACAAGCTTTATTGTGTCCAGCTGCTGACTGCTGTAACGTTCATGAACTCAGGTCTTATACCGATACCGATATCTTATACGTGCTGTACGTGTCTTGTGCTGTGTGTGATTGTTGGCACTGTGTTTTGCACCTTGGCTGTTTCGTTTGGCTGTATTCATGGGTATTCATGTAGAGTTAAATGACAACTAAACTGGAATTTGATGTAGCCTCCTCTACATTGGTGAGTCATGATGTATTGCAGATTGGGAATCGCTTTGTCAAACACCTTTGCTCTGTCTGCAACAAGCAAGATTTCAAAACATCAAAACATACAGTAGAATGTGTCACTTTGCATTAAAGCCCAACACAGTCCAAGGCTGTGCTGGGGGCAGCCCACAATCAGAAGAAATTCCTCCTCATCTATGTTCTAAAGTACTTTCTTTCTAATCAGAGTCTGTGCCCTCTGATCCTAGATTCTCCCATTATCAGAAACATCCCCTCCACGTCCATTCTATCTCAGCCTTTCAATATTCAATTTTCAGTGAATTTCTTCTAAAGTCCAGTGAGTACAGGACTAGGACCACTGAACGCTAACCACTACATTACCGTGCTGTCAAATAAAGAATTAACCTAACAGCAATTGTTATTTGTTCTAAATTCTCTCTGTCTGTGGTGTGTGGATATATGCATCCTGCTTAGACGTGTTTTAACTTCTAACCTGCGTCAGTGGGAATGGCACTACTCCAGCTTCCCTTGCTGTCTTATAAACTTCAAACACATCACTTCTTAATTAGTAACTCTCAGGTGAACACACCCCAAGTAATTTAATCCTCAGAACCTTGAAAGTCTCTCCTGTGCCCGGATTGGCTAGCGCTATGGATAATTGATACAATTTGCCGCCCAATCTTTCACAATGATCAGAGTTCCATTTTATGAATTTCTCAATGGCATACAGGGTTAATTTTCTACATTATTCTTCCTGATTTAACACTATTCTGAAACAGATATGTAAATTGCATTGGAAACAATCTGCTTGGATGGTGTTCAAATTTTCATGGAGATAGTTCTCTCATTCTCGCATTTGTAGTTCTCTGGTACAGACTAATGGTAACAAAATGTACAAATTCTTTCACTCCCCCTTTTACAGTGTGATATACTGTATGTGCGCTATGCCAGAAGAATATGTGACAGTGCAAATGATAATCTGATCCCGGGTTTATTCAGCTGATTGTTCTGAATGAGTTCCAGCTGTGCTTGTTCCATTGTGTACCATGTCAATAGCCCCAGAACTACTTTGTGATATCAAAAAAGCTCTTCTTCTCTGGCAACACACATAAAAGTTGCTGGTGAACGCAGCGGGCCAGGCAGCATCTCTAGGAAGAGGTACTGTCGATGTTTCGGGTCGAGACCCTTCGTCAGGACTAACTGAAAGAAGAGCTAGTAAGAGATTTGAAAGTGGGAGGGGGAGGGGGAGATCCAAAATGATAGGAGAAGACAGGAGGGAGAGGGATGGAGCTAAGAGCTGGAATCCATGGCACACATTTTAATTCCACGTCCCATTCCCATTCTGATATGTCTATCCACGGCCTCCCCTACTGTCAAGATGAAGCCACACTCAGGTTGGAGGAACAACGCCTTATATTCCGTCTGGGTAGCCTCCAACCTGATGGCATGAACATTGACTTCTCTAACTTCTGTTAATGGCCCACCTCCCCTTTGTACCCCATCCATTATTAATTTATTTATTATTTTTTTTTTTTTTCTCTCTCGTTCCTTTTTCTCCCTCTGTCCCTCTCACTATACTCCTTGCCCATCCTCTGGGCTTCCCCCCTCCCCATTCTTTCTCCCTGGGCCTCCTGTCCCATGATCCTCTCATATCCCTTTTGCCAATCAACTTTCCAGCTCTTGGCTCCATCCCTCCCCTTCCTGTCTTCTCCTATCATTTCGGATCTCCCCCTCACCCTCCCACTTTCAAATCTCTTACTATCTCTTCTTTCAGTTGGTCTTGACGAAGGGTCTCGGCCCGAAACGTCGACTGTACCTCTTCCTAGAGATGCTGCCTGGCCTGCTGCGTTCACCAGCAATTTTTATGTGTGTTGCTTGAAATTCTAGCATCTGCAGATTTCCTCGTGTTTGCGTCTTCTTCTCTGGAGCAGTTAACTCTTCCCGTGTTCTTGTCCATAGCTGATCTTCACTCAGTGGCTACTTTATTGGGTGTGGTCTTTTGCTGCTGTAGCCCACCCACTTGAATGTTCAAAGTATTATGCATTCAGAGATGCTCTTCTTTATACTATTGCTACTTACTTGGGCCTTTAGCTCCTAGGTGAATCATAGGCCATCAATGAGCTCTCATCTCCATCATCCTCCGAAGTCGATGGTATGGTGGGAATTCATCCATGCTTCTGAAATCCATTCCACTCACTGTTCAGGGGAAAGGCCTACACAACTTCACCAGAACCCTGTTGATTGGCCTGACCCACTTCCACCTCTCAAGACGGGGACTAGGGTTGGATTTTGATCAGCCATACCACATTTGTAGCACATGGTTATTTGAATTACTGTCACCTTGAACTAGCCTGGCCATTCTCCTCTGACCTCCCTGATAAACAGGGTGTTTCCTCCACAGAACTGCCACCCACTGGATGTTTATTTTCTGTAAACCTTAGAGACGGTTATGCACGGAATTCCCAGGAGATCAGCTGTTTCTGAGATACTTAAACCGTCCCGTATGCCACTAACAATCACCCCACAGTCAAAGTCACCTAGATCACATTTCTTCCCCATTCTGATGTTTAGTCGGAACAACAGCTAAACCCCTTGACCATGTCTGCATGCTTTTATGCATTGAGTTACTGTCACATGATTGGCTGATTAGCTACCTGCATTAATGAGCAGGAGTACTAATAAAGAGGACACTGAGTGTATATTCATATCTATAGTTCCATCTATAACTGATCACATCTTTACTTCCTCTGACTTGATAGAAATGTATAAGATGATAAAAGGTATATAGAATGGACAGAGAGTTTTTCCCAGGACAGAAATGGCTAATGCAAGGCGCTTTCTTCTCGCTGCTGCCATCAGGAAGGAGGTACGGGACCCACAGGATCCACATCACCAGGTTCAGGAACAGTCATTATCCCTCAGCCACCAGACAGGATAACATTGCTCATTCAATCACTGGTTCCATCCATAAACTTTGGACTTACTTCCCAGAACTCCTCACCTCACATCATTATTATTTCTTTTTCTTTTTGTATTTGCACGGTTTGTTATCTTTTGCACACTGGTTGATTATCTGTGCAGTCTTTAATTGATTCTATTATGTTTCTTTGTGCTTACTGTGAATGCCCGCAAGAAAATGAACCTCGGGGCTGTATATATGTCGATGGTTATGTACTTTGATAATAAACTTACTTTGAACTTTTAGGTGTTTGGAGGGAAGTACGGGAGGGATAAAAAAAAGGTAGGTTCTTTAAACAGAGGGTACTAGGGGCATGGGGCACGCTGCCAGAGCTGCTGGTAGAGGCAGATACTTTAGGGGCATTTAAGGGAGTCTTAGATAGGCACATGGATGATAGAAAAGTTGAGGGCTATGTGGGAAGGAAGAGTTTGATTGATCTTAGAGTGGGTTGCAAGGTCTGCACAAGAGTGTCAGCTGAAGGACCTGTACTTTGCTGTACTGTTCTACATTCTATGTTTTATATCCTGGCTCACATCGACTCCAGTGCACCCACCTGTCCCCCTGCTCAGTCACAGGTACTGGCTCAAGTTTAAATGATGGTGCATGCTAGATAGATAGATAGATTCCACTTTATTGTTATTGTGCCGAGTACAGATACAAAGCCAATGAAATGAATTTAGCATCTGACCAGAAATGCAAAGAACAGTGTTATTTACAAAATAACTGCGAATAAAAAGTGCTACAGCACACAAATATAAAAGTACTGGGACAGTACAATACAGATGCAATACTGCTTAGCACTGTGACGAGAGGTTCAGCAGTGTCACAGCCTCAGGGAAGAAGCTCTTCCTGTGCCTGCTGGTGTGGGAGCGGAGGCTCCTGTAGCGCCTACCAGATGAGAAGAGAGTAAAAAGTCCATGGTTAGGGTGAGATGCATCCTTGATAATGCTTTTCGCCCTGCCCAGGCAGCGTTTATGTTAGATGTTCTCAATGGTGGGCAATTGGGTGCTGATAATCCATTGGGCAGTGTTCACCATACGCTGGAGTGCTTTGCGGTCCGAGACAGGACAATTGCCATACCACACTGAGATGCAGTTGGTGAGTATGCTCTCAATGGAATGGTGGTATAAGTCCGTCAGTATCCTGGGACAGAGGTGAGCTTTCTTGATGCTCCGCAGGAAATAAAGGCGCTGTTGCACCTTTTTGATCAGGATAGAGGAGTTCAGGGACCAGGTGAGATCCTCGGAAATGTGGACACCAAGGAATTTGAAGCTTGATACACGCTCTACTACAGCTCCGTTGATGTAGATGGGGACGTGAATGTGACTCCTGTCATGCCTGAAATCACTGCCACGTTTTCAAACCCTCTCCATGAAGTCAACCTTCTTCATATCTTGTCATGTAGAAGGAGGCTTATTTGACCATTGAGTCTATGCCGATAAAGTGTACAATATTATGAGGGGGTGAAACCCACGTAGTGGGCAGGGAGTAAGTGCAAACTCCACAGAGACAGCAGATGCAGACGCTACAGAAGGATTTGACAACACCAGTATAAGTTCCAAGTAACTATCAGAAATAGAGCAGGGGACAGTTCTGGTTGGTAGACAAAGGGTTTACAGGTCTTTGAGAGACATCACACAGTTTACAGACTTGTTACCTTTTTCCCTTCAGTCTTATATACACTTCTGTAATTGTGCACCGTGAGCAGAGGTGTCCAGTAGTTGTGAAAAGCACATCAATGCCTCTACTTCCTCAAGGGGGTAAAGAAATTCAGTATGTCACTGTAGGCCCTTACCAATTTTTATCAATGCACCACAGAAAGAATCCTGTCTGGATGTATCACAGCTTGGTATTGCAAATGCCCTGCACGTGACAGCAAGAAACTGCAGAAAGTGGTGGGCACACCTCATCACATCGCAGGAACCAACCTTCCCTCTATGGTCTCTGTCTACACTTCTCGCAACCAGCATAATCAAGTACACCACTCACCCCAGACATTCTCTGTTTTCCCCTCTCCCATCAGGTCGTCGTCATCGTTAGGTCACATCTGGAAATTTCAGTTGGCGGATGATTTCCCTCCATGCCGCTCTGACATATTGGGAGATCGTATATGTGGCAGGTTACGGCAGTGGTTTTCCTTTGCCTTCTGCCGGGTGAGTTTAAAGAGATCACCACCTCTTGCAGTGGATGACCAGGACGTCTAAGTGCCTTGCCGTGCTCTTAGTGTTCCACCAACGCCTGCTGACCTGCCTTCTTAACCGTCAGACCATTAATTGGTCTCCTCCACTCAATCCACCATGGCCAGACTTCACACGCTGGGATAGGCAGATCCCCTACCTTACCCAGGGTCGAATACCCGTCGGCTACACTCACCTGGTTTGGCCCGTCTGCCGAGACAGTTTACCGGGGTGTGGCCACTGGGCGAGCTACAGCTACTTGGAGCCACAGGTGAGAGCTGAGCGCCAGGTAGGGACCAAAGGTGGACGAACTGCCCTGAGAAAGGACACGGCAGGCCCCCCACCAGAGGTGCTACCTCACCCCAAACACCCCATACACCCCCCCTCCCATCAGGTAGAAGATACAAAAATATGAAATCATGTACCACTGGGCTCAAGAACAGTTCCTACCCAACTACTATCAGACTCTTAAACAGACTCCTTGAATGATAAGATGGAATCTACCTCACAATCTACCTCGTTATGATCTTGCACCTTAATGTTTATATGCACTGCACTTTCTCTGTAGCTGTTACACTTCGTTCTGCATTGTAATTGCGTTACCTAGAACGCTGGTGAATGTTGGTAGCTTGGGTTGCGATTTTGATGTCGTGGTGTTTGCTGAGTTTCGCTACTAGCTTGCAGACATTTCATCACCAGTCGTGGTGACATTCTCACTGCAACGTTGTTGTTGGTGTTTCTCTTTGAGAGTGCTTGTGTTTATATAGGACCCTGTTCACTTCCCTCAGCCCTGATTAGCTATCCTTTCAGTTGGCATTTGAATTCTATTGGCTCGCGTTTCTTTGGTTCTTAGGAGTTAGTAGATGGCATTGTTCGACCTCAATGCACTGCTTAATGATTTGATCTGTATGAACAGAATGCAAGACAAGCTATTCATTGTATCTCAGTACATGCAACAATAATAAACCAATAAACATTAAAATGAATCTGTTTCCTTTCAGCTTACATTACAGTGATCATACTTCAAAATCACTCAGCCTTGAATTACGAGAAGCCTGAAAAAATTGCAGGTCAGACATTCCTCTAAGTACCTTTGATAGATGTTCTTCTGCTAACTATCATGTGCAGCAGAGCGGTAGGTTGGTGATTTTTGTCCACAGAAGATGAAATCATTCAGTCAATTGGATTCACTTATTAGTATCCACTGCAGTCTCACTAATATCATCAGTATAAAGCTCTAACCCACGCCATCTCCTGGCATCCCGCACATGGACTTTCTCAGCTGTGATTAAAGCATCTTGAAATAACAACTTCCTTGTGTTTGCCTAAAGACCATCAGACATAAGAGTAGAACTGGGCCATTCCAACAATCGAGTCTGCTCCAATATTCCGTCACGCCGAATTTATTTTTTCTCTCGAATTCATTTTATTTTATCTAGAGATAGTTAAGGCCCTTCAAGCCCACACTGCCCAATTACACCCATGTGGCCGGTAAACCCGTACATCCTTAAAATGTGGGAGGAAACCAGAGAACCCGGAGGAAACGCATGCAATCACAGGGAGAACGTACAAATTCCTTACAGAAATTGAACCCAGATTGCTGGCGCTGAAATTGCATAACACTAACCGCTAAGCTACTATACTGTTCCAATCTCCTGCCTCTCACACCCCAACTAATCCAAAAAATTATTGACCTCCACTTTAAACATACCCAATGACTTGGTCTCGACAGTCATCTGTGGCAATGAATTCCACAGATTCACCACCCTCTTGCTAAAGAAATTACACCTTATCTCTGTTCTAAAAAGATATCCTTCTTTTCTGAGGCTGTGCCCTCTGGTCCTAGATTCTCCCACTAGTAGAAACATCATCTCCATATCCACTATCTAAACCTTTCAATATTCAATAGGTTTCAATGAGGTTCTCTCTCATTCTTTAAACTTCAGTGACTATGGGCCCAGAGTCATCAAACGCTCTTCATACATTGTGAGGTAGGGTTCATGGTTCATATGTTTAGAGGGATATGGTCAAACACAGGCAACTCGCTAAGGTGGAATCTTGGTCAGCACGTACCAGATTGGCCAAAGGGTCTGCTTGCATGTTGTATGAACCCATGACTCTATAATTCTGTGAATCTGTGGAATTCATTGCCCCAGACGACAGTCATTGGGTGTATATAAAGTGGAGGTTCTTGATTAGTGAGACCATCTAAGGTTATGGGATGAGACAGGAGAATGGTTTTGAGAGGGATAATAAATCAGCCATGATGGAATGGGACAAATGACCTAGTTTTACTCCTAGGTCTTATTGAGAAACAGGGATGAAGAAATAATCTCTAATTTCTGACTGTTGCACTTTCCTTAAACCTATGGAAGGAATAAGTTACGTGCAATCTAAGTTGATTCTTCTTAAAATTAAAATTCTATAGACGCATAGTGGAGAGCATCCTAATTGGTTGCACCGTGGCCCGGTATGGAAACACCAAAGCACCGGAATGGAAAAGTTGACAGAAAGTGGTGGATACAGCCCAGTCCATCACAGGCTAAGCCTTCCCCACCACTGAGGCACATTTACAAGGAGCACAGGAAAACAGCATTCATCATCAAGAACCCCCATACTCCAGGACATACTCTCTTCAAGCTACCACCAGTAGGAAGTGCCAGGCAATGACCATCTCCAACAAGAGAGGCTCTAACCATCATCTCTTGACATTCAGTGGCATCACTATCACTGAATCCCAGACTATCAACATCCTGAGGGTTACCACTGACAGGAGACTGAACTGATCTAGCCATATAAACACCGTGGCTACCAGAGCAGGTCAAAGGCTAGGAACCCTGTGGCATGCAACTCAACTCTTGACTCCCCAAAGCCTGTCCACCATCTACGAGGCACAGGTCAGGAGCGTAATGGAATATTCGCCACTCACCTGGATGAGTGCAGCTCTATCAACACTCAGGAAGCTTAACACCATCCAGTACAAGGCAGCCCACTTGATTGGTACCCCTTCCACAAGCATCCAATCCCTCCACCGTCAACGAACAGTTGCAGCAATGTGCACTATCTGCAAGATGCACTGTAACAGCACATCAAAGTTCCTAAGGCAGAACCTTCCAGACCTACAACCACTACCATCTAGAAGGACAAGAACAGCAGATACCTGGGAACACCACCACTTGGAAATCCCTCTCCAAGTCAATCACCATCCTGACTTGGAAACATATCACCGTTCGTTCATTGTCGCTGGGTCAAAATCATGGAATTCCCTCCCTAACAGCACTGTGGGTGTACCTACACCTCAGGGACTGCAGCTGTTCAAGAAGGCAACTCATCACCACCTTTTCAAGGGCAACTGGGGTTGGGCAATAAATGCTGACGTAGCTGGTGACGCCCACATCCTGTAAATGAATTTTTTTTTAAGTAGATTACAGAAGCTTTAGGTCCCACATCGTCAGGTTCAGGAAAAATTATTACCCTACAACTATCAGGCTCCTGAACCGATGTGGATAACTCCACTCAGCTTAACTCTGAAATAGTTCCACAACCTACAGACTCACATTCAAGCACTCTACAACTAATGTTCTCAATATATTTTTGACACAGTTTTTCTTCTTTTGTACATTGGTTGTTTGTCAGTCTTTGCTTATGTATAGTTTTTCTTCCATAAATTCGATTGTACTTCTTTATTTTTCTGCAAACTTTGACTTTAAAATATAGAACCAATTTATTATTTGAAGGAACTGCAGCCAAACTTACTCAATGTTGCCATCGTGAGGACTCCGTTGAAACTGTAAGAATAACATAAAATACCTTTGAAAGGGAATTTGAAATCGTGTGTATTCTCTAGTTTTAATTGTTTTTCTCTCTGCTAAGCCATGACTGCCAGATTTTATTGAGTGCCCATGAGACAGAATTACTGGACAGAACAAGTGGATCTTGGATCACTAAACACATTTTACTTATCCTAGGATGATCAATTTAAGTCTTGACCTCACAATCAATCCTAATTTTTAAAGATACATCTTGGGACAGGCCCCTCCCACCCAAAAATCCATACTGCCTATCATCCCACCAACTTAACACCTTCCTAATCACAGGACAATTTACAAGGACCAGTTAACCGATTAGTCTTTGGACTGTGGGAGGAAACCAGAGTACCCAGTGGAAACCCACGCACACACGGGGAGAACGTACCTGCACCTTATCATTTACCTCCATCACACTTTCTCTGTAGCTGTTATGTTTTACTTTGTAGTGTTACTGTTTGACCTTGTTTTACCTCAATGCACTGTGTAATGATTTGATCTGTATGAACAGTATGCAAACCTCCAAGAGCACCACAACCTTGTCATGGTTTGGAGGCTTGCATGCCTCAATGACCCGGAGAGCTGTGTTGGCTGGAGTCAGGGCTTTGTGCTTTGGCTCTTGGTAGGGTCACCCATGCCAAACAGGTCAAAGGGTAAAGGCCAGACTAAGAGTGGTCCACCAGTCCTCCAGGTTTCAGAGTTCAGCTCAAGGCTAACAACCGTGACTGGTAAGACAAAATTGTTATGGAAATAGCAATGAAGAATCCTTCTACATCTGAGTGCGATGGTATTCCTGAGTCTCCACCCAGAACTTGTGTGACTGACAGCAGTGAAAACTGAGAGGAAGCTACTGACATGATGAAGGGCTTCTGGTCAAGATGGCGCCTGCAAACAACGCTCCTTTGGTCGGCATCTTCTGTATAGATCACTGAAACATTTCCTTTACTTCTTTTATGCTCTTCTCGTTTGTTTCTCATCTTCGATGTGATTCTCGAGATGTCGGAGACTATGTTTGCAGTTTGGAGATCGTTTGGGTGCTTCAGTGCTCTGAAGTCTCCGAGAGGACTACAGGAGGTCGCGGCAGCATGCACGAACCTCGTAGCGATGAGGGTGATTAAAGCATTGAAGCGAGTGTGGAGGGTGAGCACTGGCTGCCTGTCTTTTGACCGCTCTGCTACGCTACCAGAGAGGGGAGAGCCTGTAGCTGTGGAGAGTGTTGCCCAGGTTTGTGGAACAGTCCATGTTCCAAGCCTGTACTGGTATCCGTCCCCCACTTTTCCTTTGCTACATCAACGACTGCATTGGCGCTGCTTCCAGGCACGCATGCTGAGCTCGTTGACTTCATTAACTTTGCCTCCAACTTTCACTCTGCCCTCAACCTTACCTGGTCCATTTCTGACACCTTCCTCCCCTTTCTTGATCTTTCTGTCTCTATCTCTGGAGACAGTTTATCTACTGATGTCTACTATAAGCCTACGGATTCTCACAGCTACCTGAACCATTCCTCTTCCCACCCTGTCTCTTGCAAAAATGCCATCCCCTTCTTGCAATTCCTCCGTCTCCGCCGCATCTGCTCTCAGGATGAGGCTTTTCATTCCAGGACGAAGAAGATGTCCTTTTTTAAAGAAAGAGGCTTCCCTTCCTCCACCATCAACTCTGCTGTCAAACACATCTCTCCCATTTCGCGCACAACCCCATCCTCCCGCCACCCCACTAGGGATAGGATTACAGCTGTCCTCACCTACCACCCCACCAGCCTCCGGGTCCAACATATAATTCTCCGTAACTTCCGCCACCTCCAACATGTGGGGAGGGGTATTTGGTAGTGATGATTGTGTTGTCTTTCTTTTCTTTCTTGGTTTCATGGCAACCCAGAGAATTGAAGAATTGAAGAATTTCAGAGTTGTATACTTTGATAATAAAATGAATCTTTGAACCCTTTGGAAGCTCTGAACACCACCAGAGATGGAGAACCTTCACTGCAGCCCTAAACGGCTGTGGTGTAATAGTCAGTAAATAATTCACAGTAGGGCAAAACAAGCTTTTCACTGTACCTCGGTACACGTGACAATATAAACAATTCCAATTCCAGTTATTTGTCATTGAATTGGAACTCATCTTCAAATGTTCAAGTTGTGTATCTTTTCTCTGTTTCATACTTTGGGGTAGCACAGTAACGTAGCAGTTCACGCAATGCTCTACAGCGCCAGCGATCTGCAATCAGGGTTTAGTTCTCGCCGCTGTCCATGAGGAATTAGTACGTTCTCCCCATGACCATGTGGGTTTCCTCCAGATATCCCAGTTTCCTCCAACGTTGCAAAGCCGTACAGGTTAGTAAGTTATTAGCATGTTATTAGTAAGTTATTAGCATGTTATTAGCATGTTATCGGCACCAGAAGTGTGGTGACACATGTGGGCTGCCCCGAGCACGTCCTTGGACTGTGTTGGTTGTTGATTCAAACAACGCATTTCACTGTATGCTTAGATACTTCAATGTACATGTGACAAAACTAATATTTAATCTAAAATATATGAGTGTGTATGTTATAAATACTCATGCATATTATCCCATTCTACCGTAACATGTGTGGACACTTCCCCAAATGAAAAATTGGTAAGGTGCCAAAGAAAGAAGATGTGAAGAATGATGAGGTAGAGAATACGTAGGAGCAGAATTAGGCTATTCAGCCCATCTAGTATGCTGCATCATTTCATCATGGCTGATTTATTATCCCTCTCAATCCCAATCTCCTGCCTTCTCCCTGTAATCTTTGGCATCCTTACTAATCAAGATCCTATCAAACTCCGCTTTACATTTATATCCCTATGACTTTAAAGGTATATCCCAACCATCAATGGCAATGACTTCCACAGATTCACCACCATCTGGCTAAAGAAATTCCTCCTCATCTCTATTCTAAAGGGATGTACTTGAATTCTGAGGCTGTGCCCCCAGTCCTAGACTCCCCAACATCAGGAAACATCCTCTCCAGGTCCACTCTATCTAGGCCTTTCAATATTCAATAGGTTTCAATGAGATCCCCCCTCATTCTTCGAAACTCCAACATGTACAGGCCCAGAGCTATCAAACGCTCTTCATGCATTAACCCTCTCTTTCCCGGGAAGCCTTTAAGTTCCACATGGACACAGAAAGTGTTGGATGGATTAAAGGTAAGTAACGGAATTATGATTCATCTCTCTGACTAAGCAACCATGAAGCCCTTGGCATAGTTCTACGTGCAGTCTCATATAAATTAATTGATATGAAACAGTGATCTCACGCTGTCCCTATTACCACAGAAGAATACAATTTCACAATACTGAAGGGCAATTAATAATTATAAAGAAGTAAAAGGCAAAATCCACTGGATATCTGAAAGAAAAAAACAGGAAATGAGTAAAAGAATTAGTGCAATTACATTCTGCTGGCATGCTCTTTGGGGGGCTTCCGACATTAGCTCTTATTGCTTTGAATAATTAATAAATGGTTGACTTATGGTTTGCAATAAAAGGGACTTAGAAGGGTTATTTCTTCCTTTACTTACTGAGAAAGCTAAAGAAATTTGGCCTGTCCCCTAAAACCCTCACTAATTTTTATAGATGCACCATAGAAAGCATTCTTCTAGGGTGCATCACAACCTGGTATGGAAGCTGTCCTGTCCGAGACCGGAAGAAGCTGCAGAAGATCGTGAACACGGCACAGCACATCACACAAACCAATCTTACGTCCTTGGACTCACTTTACACCGCACGCTGTCGGAGCAGT
The DNA here is from genome assembly GCF_030028105.1 of Mobula birostris. Classification (NCBI taxonomy): domain Eukaryota; kingdom Metazoa; phylum Chordata; class Chondrichthyes; order Myliobatiformes; family Myliobatidae; genus Mobula; species Mobula birostris. Next base: position 103,297,277 of record NC_092380.1, on the reverse strand, counting down.
GTTGCCAGGATAATCAAGGACACGACCCACCCAGCCAACACACTTTTCATCCCTCTTCCCTCTGGGAGAAGGCTCAGGAGCTTGAAGACTCGTACGGCCAGATTTGGGAACAGCTTCTATCCAACTGTGATAAGACTGCTGAACGGATCCTGACCCGGATCTGGGCCGTACCCTCCAAATATCCGGACCTGCCTCTCGGTTTTTTTGCACTACCTTATTTTCCATTTTTCTATTTTCTATTTATGATTTATAATTTAAATTTTTAATATTTACTAATTTTACTATTTTTAATATTTAATATTTGTAATCCAGGGAGCAGGAAGCACAGAATCAAATATCACTGTGATGATTGTATGTTCTAGTATCAATTGTTTGGCGACAATAAAGTATAAAGTATTACTTTATAATCGATGAAGACCAACTTTAATTTAAAACTTGTCTGCAGACTCTATCTGAAAGACTACAGCTATCGCCATTTTTTGTTGAAGTGAACATTTAATGATGCGTATTTGATACTTCATTGTATGCATTTCTGGGCACCACACTAAAGGAAGAAGGCAGAGACTTTAGAGAGGGTGCAGAAAAGTACTCAAAGTTCAAAGAAAAATTTTATTTACGAAGTACGTATATGTCACCATATACAACCCTGAAACTCATTTTCTTACAATCACAGTAGAACAAAGAAATGCAATGGAATGTTGGATGTTTGGATTGAGAACGGGCTTACACGTAAGAAAAAGAGGGTAGTGGTCGAAGGGACATCGTCTAGCTGGAGCTCTGTAATTAGTGGTGTTCCGCAGGGATCTGTGCTGGGACCTCTGCGGCTTGTGATGTATATAAATGACCTTGGTGTGTTAGTAAGTTTGCACATGATACCTAGATTGGTGGAGTTGTGGATAGCGTTGCCGTGGCTATCCCTCGAGGTCTGGAATGATGGTCTTCGTTCTGAAGAAGTGGCCCACAGAGTGAAGACGCCTGTGCGTGTATTTGTTTAACGTGTACTTGATGTTGCACTCCAAGAAGCACACAATAGTTCACAAATCAACCGATTCCAGTGGCATGGAAACCACGACGATTGGAGCTGATGGATTTGTTGCAGCCTTCATCCGCCTTCACAGCCGTTGAGTTTGAAGTAACTTCGTCCGCCTGTTCCACCGTTGAGGTCTTGGTTGGATTGTTCTTTGTCAGGGACCTCACCCTCGACCTTACCTCCATGGGCGACCCTACCAGGAGCATAGCTCCAGACGGCATCGCTCTCGGGATCTCAGGACCACACAAGCTTCTCCACCACGACAAGGTGACAATCCACGGAGAAGTGTGAATAGCGTAAGAAGGCTGGCAAATGATACAGCATAATATGGGTCAGTTGAAGATATGGGTAAAGAAATGAAAGATGGAGTTTAATTCAGATAAATGTAAGGTCTTGCACCTTGATAGGGAAAACACAAGGAGTCAGTGCAAGACCCTTAACAGTGCTGCTGAGCAGAGAGTTCTTGGGGTTCAAGTTCGTAGCTCCTTGAAAGTGACTACACACGTTAATAGGGTGGCTGTGTTTTGTGGAATACTTACCTTTATTAGTCAAGGCATTGAGTTCAAAAGTCAAGAGTTTATAATGCAACTTTATAGAGCTCTGGTTAGGCCACATCTGGAGTATTGCATACAGTTCTGGTCATCCCGTCAGGGACAGAAAGAGAGCCGTTCAATCAGGAGATGGGGAGGAATTGAAACGTGGCAGAGGGGGCTAAAGGAGAAGATCAAGGTGACTAAAGAGGAATACAGGAGCGAGCTGGGGATTAAGCTTGGGCAGAGAAGCACACGGGAGATGTCGAGAGGCATGAAGAACAGCACTGGCTTCAATCAGCCGAGCTGCAAGCTGCAGCCGTGAATGGGCTAATGAGTTAAACCAATTCTTCAATAAGTTTCCTGTTCGCACAGCCCTAGCACAGCAGTACAGGTGCAGAGGCACCCAAAGCTCCTTCAGCACCAATGCCTCCCCTCCTCCCTCCTCCCTCCTCCAATTCAACAAGTGGATGAACAACACAGGCTACCACTGTCTACATCCTTTCCTTGCCCTGCACCTACCATCCTCACCTCCACATGCCAACTGCTATCATCCCAATCTTCACCTCCCCCAGCCCCACCTTCCACTAACTCCCCAGTCACCATGGACTCACCTTCACTGCTGAGCAGGAGAGAAGGGCTCTTGGGAAATTCAGACACGGCAAAGCATTGGGACCGGACGGTGTGAACCCCAAGGTCCTGATGGAGTGTACTGAGCAGTTGTGTGAAGGTCAATGCACATTTTCCATCTGAGTCTCAGCCTGGAAAGGGTCCCAACTGTGTGGAAAACATTATGTGTGGTCTCAGCACCCAAGAAGGGCCAACCCAAAGTCTTGAATGTCTACTGTCCAGTGACCTTAACCTCACACATCATGAAGACCCTAGAGAAGCTGATCCTGGCTCACCTCTGACCCTTGGTCAGATCGGCCCTCGATCCCCTGCAGTTTGCCTACAGGGGCACATTGGAGTTGACAATGCTGTCATCTACCTGCTGAACAGAGCCTACTCCCATTTGGATAAGCAAGGCAGCACAGTGAGGATCATGGTTTTTGATTTCTCAAGTGCCTTCAATACCATACAGTCCTCGTGCTGGGGGGAGAAGCTCCATTCAATACAGATTGGCATTTCCACTGTATCCTGGATAATGGACTATCTGACTGGCAGACTGCAGTATATACGGCTTCAGAGCTGTGTGTCAGACATGGCTATAAACAGCACTGGGACTCCGAGGGGACTGTACTGGCTCTCTTCCTGTTTACCCTGTATATCTCAAACTTTAGGTGCATCACAGAGTCATGTCATTCGTAGAAATTCTCTGGTGACTCAGCAATAGTTGGGTGTGTAAAGGAAGGACGGGAGGATGAATACAGGGCCCTGCTGGAGGACTTTGTTAAATGGTTTAAGCTGAATCATTTGCAGCTCAACATTAGTGAGACAAAGGAAATGGTGATGGACTTTTGGAAGACTAAGCCTGCATTGCTCCCTGTTACTATTGATGGTGAGGATGTAGATGTGCTGAGGGTACGTCTGGATGACAGATATGACTAGAGCAACAACACAGAGGCTGTGTACAACAAGGGTCACAGTTGTGTCTACTTCCTGAAGAGACTGAGGTCCTTTGGAGTATGTAGGCCTCTCCTTCACATGTTTGACCAGTCCGTTGTCGCCAGTACAATCTTCTATGTGGTGGTGTGGTGGGGCAATGGCATCAACACAGGTGATGCCAACAGGCTGAATAAACTGATTAGAAAGGCTGACTCTGTTATAGGAGTCAAACTGGATGCACTGGAGGCTGTGTAGAACAAAGGACCCTATGGAAAATCCTGGGAATCTGGACAATGTTTCTCACCCTCTGCATGCCACCTTGGCTGAACAGAGGAGTACTTTTGGTAATAGATTAAGACAACTGCACTGCTCCAAAGGGTGCTCTATAAGGTCAGTCTCCTCAGGAAATAGAGACGGCTCTGACCCTTCTTGTAGACAGCCTTTGGGTTCTTTGACCAGTCCAGTTTATTGTCAATTCATATCCCCAGGTATTTGTAATCTTCTGACGGAGGTGTCTGAAAAGAGGATGCTGTCTAAGTTGCATGCCGTCTTGGACAATGTCTCCCATCCACCACATAATGTACTGGGTGGGCGCAGGAGTACATTCAGCGAGAGACTCATTCCACCGAGATGCAACACAGAGCGTCATAGGAAGTCATTCCTGCCTGTGGCCATCAAACTTTACAACTCCTCCCTTGGAGGGTCAGACACCCTGAGCCAATAGACTGGTCCTGGACTTATTTCCTGGCATAATTTACATATTACTATTTAACTATTTATGGTTTTATTACTATTTAATTATTTAAGGTGCAACTGTAACGAAAACCAATTTCCCCCGGGATCAATAAAGTATGACTATGACTATGACATACCTTCTGCCATTAGGCTCTATAATGAGTCACCCTATAGCTGGGGAAGTGATGACCTTCTCCTGTTAGAATGGTTGTGGTACCTTATTTTTTATTCTTTCTACTTCTCTTCTAATACTTGTATTGTGCACTTGTAATTTCCTTTGGGATCAATAAAGTATCTTTCTTTCTATCTATCTATCGATGGGAAGGATGCTGAGGCTTTGGAGAGAGTGCAGAAGCAGCTTATCAGGATGCTGCCTGGTTTAGAGGGCACGCGCTGTGATGAGAGGGTGGAATAACTTGAGCTGTTTTCTCCGGAGCGACAGAGGCTGGGGGGAGATCTGATAGAGGTTTATAAGATTATGAGAGGCATGGACAGAGTGGACAGACATTCCATGGTAGAAACGTCTAATACCAGAGGTCATAGATTGAAGGTGAGGGGGGGTAGGCCAAAGGGGGAATGAGTGGTAAGTGTTTTACTCAGAGCGGTGGATGCCTGGAAAGTGCTGCTTGATATGGTGGCAGGGGCAAATACATTAGAGGCTCTTAAGAGACATGAATATGAGGATGATGGAGGGATATGGACATTGTGTATGTAGGAGGGACTAGTTGCTGGGGTTTTTTGATTAACTTTTTAACTGGTTCAGCACAACATAGTGGGCTGAAGGGCCTGTTCCTGTGCTGAACTGTTCTATGTTCTAATCATAATCAATATTATCATCATGAAGCAATGACGTTGCCCAGGATTAAAGAGCATTCACTTAAGGAGAGGTTGAACAAACTAGGAAGTTTTTCTCTGAAGCATCAGAGGCTGCAGGACAACCTGATAGAAGTATATAAGATTATGAAAGACATGGAGAGGGGAGGTGGCCAGTGTCTTTTTGCAGTTTGGGAATGTCAAACACCGGAGGCCAGTGTTAGGGTGAGGGGGGGGATGTTTGAAGGAGATGTGCAAGGCAGGTGTTGTTTTTAAAACCGAGCATTGGGTGGCTGGAACCTGCTGGCAGGGGTGGTGATGGAAGCAGATAAAGGTAACCATGTTTAGAAGACACATAAACAGGCAGGGAATAGAGGGACATGGACAATGTGCAGGAAGGTGGGATTAGTTAGATTGACATGATGATCGATGCTGGCTTGATAGGCCTGCTCCTGTATGGCAATTTTCTATGCCTTATGCTCCATTGAGTACTTAGGGCTAATATTGTAGAACAGCACCGCACAGCGCATCCCCTTCCGTCCACAGTGTTGTGCCGAACTTTTAACCTACTCTAGGATTTTTTTTGATTATTTATTAGAGTAGGCCCCTCTGGCCCTTTGACTTGCACTGCCCAGAAATGTCTGATTTACCCTAGCCTAACCACAGGACCATTTACAATGACCAATTAACCCACTAACCAGTACGTCTTTGGACTGTGGGAGGAAACTGGAGCACCTGGAAGAAACCCACGCTGTCATGGGGAGAATGTACAAACTCCTTCCAGGCAGTGGTGGGATCCATCCCTAACAGCCCTCTATTTTTCTTTCATCCATTTGCCCATCTAAAATACCCTTAATACATCTGCCTCTCCTACTACCACCCCTGGCAACATGTTCCAAGCACCCCAACCACAAACTGTTTCAGCTGATACCGTCTGCCAGACGGTACAACATCATTAAGGCCAGGTCCAACAGGCTCCGGGACAGCTTCTTTCACCAGACCATCAGATTTATCAATACACACTGATCTGATTGCATATCTGACCATACGTGCATGTATACAAAACAATTATGTATACAGTCTAAGTCTTTGGGCAATATCCTCCCAAACTTTCCCCTCATTATTGCTTGTACATTGCAACATAAAGATTTTTACTCCCTTGGATTAAGAAATAAAATTTAAAAATAATAAAATGTGAAATATACACAAGTTCATTAAAAAGTACAATCTTATAAAAAGTATTACTTTTAAAAAGCAGTGGTTTTCATCACTTGATTCTAAAAAACAGGCACTTCAGCCTGTTCTTGCCAACTATCAAGTTCTAGCTGTACAAATTCCATTTATCGTTGTTAGGTCCATAGCTTCCTACGCCTCAGCATTGCAAGTGCTCACCTAAATACTTTTTAAATATCTTGAGAATCCCTGCCTCCACCACCTACCACCGCCAACCTGTAGCACACTGCAGATTCCAGCCATGCTCTCGGTTTAAATGTTTAAATGTTCTCCCCGTAAACCCAGACAAGTGTTAAGTGATTCACTTTGGAAAGTTGAATTTCAAGGCACGATTCTTAGCAGTGTGGAGGAACAGAGGGATCTTGGGGTCCACGCCCTTATATCCTTCAAAGTTGCTGTGCAAGTTGGTGGTGGCATCCGTTAGTCTCGCAAGACCATGGATCTGTGCTTGGAAGTTTCCAGGGCACAGGCCTGGGCAAGGTTGTATGGAAGACCGGCAGTTGCCCATGCAGCAAGTCTCCCCTCTCCACAACACCGATGTTGTCCAAGGGAAGGGCAAGGGCCGATACGGCTTGGCACCAGTGTCGTCACAGGAGTTGCCAGAACGAGGTTGAAGGCAACGTCGGACTGTCTTAAGGACTCCAGCTCCGGATTTGTCCTCAGGGTTTACTCCCGAAGCCTTTCCCGTGAGTGGGTATGGCTGCAAGGCAGCGGAAGTTTGAAATCAAGGTTTTCCCTCTCTTAGGTAGACTGCCTTCCCAGGCTGACGAGCTCCATCTACCCGAAGCACTGGTTTTAAGGTGCCAGGACCCGCCTTCGCCCCTTCTCCTGTCAGTAGAAACAGTTCCGCCGGGCTAAGAGGCTAAGCCACACGAGAAGGCCAGGAGTTGGACTTGGTTGTCAGGGCTATTTGAGGCGCATGCAGTGAGGAGCACTTTTAGGTAGTGGGAGCTTGTCCCCACTACCACTCCTCGGCTTGACAACCTTGTAACCTGTGCAAGTTGATTGGGTTGTTAGAAGGCCGATGCAGTGTTGGCCTTCACTAGTCAGCGGACTGGGGTCAAGAGCCACAAGGTAATATTGCAGCTCCATAAAACTCCAGTTAGATCACACTTGGAATATTGTGTTCAGTTCTGGTTGCCTCATGATAGGAACAATGTGGAAGCTTTAGAGAGGGTGCAGAAGAGATTTATTAGGATGCTGCCTAGGATTTGAGAACATCTTATGAAGGTAGGTTGAATGAGCTAGGGCTTTTCTCTTTGGAGTGAAGGAAGATCAGAGGCAACTCGATAGAGGCATACAAGATGATAAAGGGATAGATAGAATCAATAGCCAGAGACTTTGTCCCAGGGTTGAAATGGTTAATACCAGGGGTCATCATTTTTAAGTGATTGGAGGAAAGTTTGGGGAAGATGTCAGAGGTAAGTTCCTTACACAAAGAGTGGTAGATGAGTGGAACACAATGCCAGGGTGGTGGTAGAGATAGATACATCAGGGACATTTCAGATAGGCACATGGATGATAGAAAAATGGAGAGCTATGTGGGAGGGAAGAGTTACATTGACCTTGGAGTTGGTTAAAAGGTCAGCACAACATAGTGGGCTGAGGAGCCTATACTAACCTGTAGTGTTCTATATCCTGTGTAAACCTGTTCACCCTCACAGTTCCAACGACCTAGGTTTGGTCCTGCCCTCCATTGCCGACCATGTGGACCTTGTCACAGTGATCACGTGGGTTTCCCCCAGCTGCTTTAAGCTTCTTCCCTCATTTGGTGAGTTAATGGACCACCATTAATGGCAAAGTGAACCAAAAGGGGAGCTGGTGGGAATGCTGGAGCAGGAGACGGGGAATAGAATATGGGATTATTCCTTTAGGAAACAGCAGAGGATCAATGGGACAAATAGCCTCCAGCTATTATAAGTATGTGGAAAGCAAGCCACATTCCAGTCAGTGGAGGAGTTGTTTTGTTGAATGTGATTAGATGCAAAATTAAACCTCTCTTTGCCCACTTTGGTCCACTGCTCTGAAGAAAAATTAATGGTCTCCCTCTGTACACTGTCATATAACTCCATAACAGAGTTATTTGTTTTTATTTTTATTTAGGGAGACAGGCTCTTCCAGCCCAATGAGCTGCACCTCTCAGCAAGCCACCTATTTACCCCTGGTCTAATCACAGGACAATTCACAATGACCAATTAAGCTACTAACGCGTACATCTTGTGGGAGAAAACCAGATCACCTGGTGAAAACCCATGTGGTCACAGAGAGTACAAACCCCAAGCTCTAGGACTTCCCTATAATAGCGGTTAGCAAAACTTTACAATTGAGCAAGCGTTAGAGAGTACCAAACAGAAAACAGAGTTACGGATAATCCACACCTGGCTTCACCTATCACCTCCCAGCTTGTACTCCCTTCCCCTTCGTGTCCACCCCCCCACCTTCCTTATTTTGGCTTCTTCCCCTTCCCTTTCCAGACATGATGAAGGGCCTCAGCCTGAAATGCAACAGCTTATTGTTCTCCATAGATAGTGCCTGAACTGCTGAGTTCCTCCAGCATTTTGTGTGTGTTGCTCTGGATTTCCAGCATCTGCAGAATCTCTTGAGCTAACCAGTGCTTAGAGGGACATTTTCAGACAAACACGTTAATTACTTCCACTTTCACAGTGAAAAGGAAGTCAACTATGAATGATTATTAATAATTACACAGGAAAAGGCTACACATCCTGGGGAAATCCCATCGTACTCACAACAGTAATTAGATTCCAGCCAACAACAGCAATGCTTAGTCACCTTCTAATTCATTCAGGAGTTAACCATCTGTGTGATATTTACTCTCCATCCCCAGTTGCCCCTTTAATAGAGTGGCTCACAGACACAAGAGGCTGAAGATGCTGGAATCGGCGCCAACAGGGGATGCTGGGAGAATGCAGCAGGTCAGGCAGCACTGTGGACAGAAATGGACAGTCGATGTTTCGGGTTGAAACCCTTCACCTGCACTGATAGCCAATATAAAGAGGTGAGGGAGAGGGGTGGAGGAAAAGCCAGCAAGCAATAAGAATATGTGAGGCAGATGGAGGAGGGAAAAGTGGAAATAGCGATAGAGACCATAAGACCATATGACATATGACATTTGGCCAATTGAGTCTGCTCTGTGATTCCATCATGGCTGATCTGTTATCCCTCACAACTCCATTCTCCTGCCTTCTCTCCTCAACTTCTGACGCCCTGACTAATAAAGAAACTATCAATCTCTGCTTTAAATATATCCAATGACTTGGCCTCCACAGCCATCTCTGCCAATAGATTCCTCTAGCTAAAGAAATTCTGCCTCACCTCTGTACTAAAAGGATGTCCTTCCATTCTGACTCTGTGCCTTCTGGTCTTAGGCTCTCCCACTTTTGGAAACATCCGCTCCATCTAGGCCTTCCAATATTCCATCGGTTTCAATGAGATTCCCTCCCTCATTCTTCCAAACTCCAGTGAGTACAGGCCCAGAGGTATCTAATACTCCTCATGCATTAGTATAAGTTTGGTAGGTGACAGAGGGCGGAAGATGATGGAATCTGAAAGGAGGGGAAGGTGGAGCCTGGAATTCCATGCGAGGTGGGGTGGGCAGTTCATCCCATCTGTTCCCGTGTGTCTCAGTTGACTGATGAAGGGTCTCAAACTAAAACATCAGCTGTCCAATTCCCTCTGTAGATGCTATTTAGCCTGGCATCTTGTTTATTGCTAGTAATAGGGTGATTTATTGAGTTGTGTCAAAGGGAAAATCCCAGCCAGGAAAGAGTCTTGACATTTTTAAAAATTTTTTTTTTGGCTCGGCATAACAAAATTTCAATTTTCAGATACACATACATTTATATTTCTTCCCTTCACAGATATCAGAACACTTCCATCAAAATATAGACATGACCACAATGTCCTATACAAAAGCCCTTATTAGTATAGCAGACAGGTTTACATCTACATACTGCAGAAAAGGTTGCCATGTTTTATGAAAATTATTTGTTTTTGAGTGTACCATACATGTCAAAAAGTCCAAAGGAATGTATTCCATGATTAATTTACTCCAACCAAAAAGTCCAGGGGCATTATCGGCTATCCAACAAAGTAAAATGTTCTTCCTCACACAAAAAGTCAGGATGTTAAAAAGTTTTTTTGATGTGCATTAATAATACGACTGCCGGGTAAGCCTAAGAGAAAAGACACTGGGTCCAGTTCAAGCTCCATCTTCAGAATCTTTTCCATTTCACCCAAGATATCACTCCAGTATGCCTGAAGCTTGGGACAAGTCCAAAAACAGTGGGTGAAAGTTCCAGTATTTACTTTACATTTAGAACACATTGGAGAAACCCCCCTCTTAAATTTCAAGAGACGATCTGGAGTCAGATGGGCTCTGTGCAGAATTCTGAGTTGCAGTGCTTTAGTTCTATTACAAACTGAAATCTTCTTTGCATTATCACAGATGTCTTCCCATGTTTCAGCTGTAATTTCTACTCCCAGCTCTTCCTCCCAGACCCCTCCCAGCTGCTCAGCCTCTCCACAAGAACATTCCCTCAGGATGCTGTATAAAGTACTGATGGAGACTTCACCCTTCGAACAAAACACCCTCTTTTCTATGTCAAAACTATAGAAATCAGTTAACAATGATGTTTTTTTCTGTATATAATCTCTTATCTGAAAGAAACAAAAAAGATCCTTGTTGGGTATGTTAAATTTCTGTACTATTTGACTAAAAGACATCATCGTTCCTTCATCAAACAAATCTCCTAGATGGAAAATACCCTTAGAAATCCAAAGTTTAAATTTAGAATCCATAATGTCTTGAATAGAGTCTTGAATTTAAGCTGTCCAATTGGTACTTACTTACTTAAACCCTATCACCTCTACTGGGGCATAGGCTGTCGAGAATCTTCCATCCTGGGCCAGTCTTTCACATTATCCCCAGGTGTAGCCTGTCTTCTTGGTGTATCCTTCCTCTCGCCAGAATGAGGTCTTTAGAGCTCCTGTTGGTGCTTCTGTGGCTCTGAGTTTTTACGGGATGGGGTTGCGAGCCCCATGTCCAACCCTCCTCCTTTCACAGCCGGGCTTGGGACCGTCCAAGGCGGAGTTTTCTCCAACTGGTGCTGGATTCAGATTCACATCTTGAAACCAATCGTCCTGGCTTCCAGATGGCAGTCCAGTAATTAAGTGAAACCACAAACCTGAGATGTGTGATAGGTCATTGCACAGTTTGATCTGCTAACCACTGAGAAGCCACCTAAAAGCTTAATGTACAGATCAACACCAAGTTTAATGGGAATGAGGTGTTTAATTTAAAGAAAGGAGACATGGGGTGCTGGAATGTCCACATTCACCACTTCTCCATCAAGGTAGGTGCACCCTTAAACCCTGGTTCAAATCCCGCCACCCTCTGTATGTTTCACCTGTGACTGTGTGGGTTTCCTCCCACATTCCAACGATGAATGGGTTAAAAGGGTAATGGGTATAATTGGGCAGCACAGACTCGGTGGCCCAAGAGGGCCTGTTACCATACCGTGATTCCAAATAAATAATTAAGGTGAATGGTGCCAACAAGATAAACACAGTGTCAGAAGACTGGAGCCCAATAATTGATCAGAAGTTCGGAAGTCGGAGCCCAGTGACCAAAGCCTGGAGTCTGGAAGCCTGTCCTGGGGCTGGAGGACAGTTAGTGTGTGTGTGGGTGAATGGGAAGTGTTCTACTGCTGGAGCAGCAACACCTCATATACCGTCTAGGTAGTCTACAGCCCCTTGGTATGAACATAGAATTCCCCAACTTCCGGTAATTCCCTCCCCCTCCCTTCCCTATCCCTATGTCACTCTGCCCCCTCCCCCAGCTGCCTATCACCTCCCTCATGGTTTCGCCTCCTTCTACTACCCATTGTGTTTTCCCCTATTCCTTCTTCACCTTTCCTGCCTATCACCCCCCTGCTTCCCCTCCCACACCCCTTTATCTTTCCCCTTACTGGTTTTTCACCTGGAACCTACCAGCCTTCTCCTTCCCACCCTCCCCCACCTTCTTTATAGGGCCCCTGTCCCTTCCCCCTACAGTCCTGACGAAGGGTTCCGGCCCAAAACGTTGACTGTTCGTTTCCACGGATGCTGCCCGACCTGCTGAGTTCCTCCAGCGTGTTGTGAGTGTTTCACTGTTGTTATTTTGTCGCTTGCTGTGTTCTGTTTTGTTGTGTTCTGTGTTGTTATACCGAGTAATGTCAGCATGCCACGTCGGTGCTGGAATATGTAGCGACACTTGTGGGCTGCCACCGCACATCCTCAGGTTGTGTTGGTTGTTAACGCAAACGACACATTTCACTGTATGTTCCCACGTACGTGTGACAAATAAATCTGAGTCCGAATCGATCCTTTTATTTTGGTGCTCCACTTCAGCCCAACACTACCGAGCAACCTGAATCCAGCTCAAATAAGGAAAGTTCAATGTAATGTTCCTTAGCTCAGTAGATCAAGGGTACCATTACAGACCCTGGAATGGAAACCAGGCAGGAAAGAAAATAATGCCCACAGAGACTACAACAGCAGAGTTAAAGAATCGCCTAGCCACAGGATTAATCACAGACTCCACATAGGCCAAAAAAATCTAGACCTATAGTTGGAGATACAGCAAAGCTTGTTTTTTTCCTGCCTGTTATGTCAATTGGCATTGGGACATTACCAAGAACACTGACTAAGAAAACAATGCTGGAGAAATACCAATATTACATTTAGATTCAGATTCATTTATTTATCACATGTACATCAAATCAGTTGTGTTTACAATCAGCACAACCTGAGTATGTGCTGGGGACAGCCCACAAGTGTCACCACATATCCTAGCCCTAACAGAGCACGCCTCAATGTTCAGCAGAACGACACAAGCAACAACAGTATCAGCAAAACAAGACCATTCCCTCCCTCCCTCCAACCCACCCACCACTCCTACACACATACAGTCCTCCAGCCCAGGACAGTCCATCTCTGGGTTTCCAACCTCCAGTGGACTGGCAGACATTGGGCCAACACAAGCAGGATCCACAAAACACCAACAGCCGCCAAATAAGCTCCTTTCCCACCCTTCCACCCACTCACACATACACACTCAGACCCCTCCAACCTGAGGGCAAGACACTTCCAGATTCCTTGGCCCTGGACTATCTGATTTGCAGACATCAGGGTCTCCAACCGCCTGTCCTTGGCCCCCGATTTTCAGACATCGGACTTCCAGTCTCCAGACCCTGGCCACAGACTCTCAGATATTGGGTCTCCAACTTCTAGCCCTTTGCCCCAGTCTCTCAGAAATCAGGTCTTCAACTTCCAGCCCTTGGCCCCAGACTCTCAGACACTGGGCCTATAAATTACGGATATACCAACCCATGGGGTTCAACTTTCAGGCCTCAAACTTCGGACTCACTGACTTCGATCGTCGTCCTCTGGTATCAACACCAGGACTCGCCAATCATGCACCACAGGTTATTTGGAGTAACAGAACACAACTTGTCGCACAAAGACCCCAAGCTTTTCAATTTGCAAGCTAAATCTGAAGCACACTTGGGCTACAAGTCATATCCAATTTCTTCTCAATTTAATTTTGAAAGTCAGGCCATTATAGGTATTATTCAAACAGTTCTTTCAACTAGATTTCTCAAGCATTTAGAACAATGCCATCGCCCCTTGAGAGAAAGGGAAGTTAAAATAGAATTTTAGTAAAGGAGCCTAATTGGAAAATAAGATCCTCTCAATTTGAATGCTACACCTTTGAGTAGCAAAAAGTGGTCCCAGTCACATCATATGAGCAGAACAAGGAAACTATTCAAAATTGTTGTATTCAAAGCTTAAAGATAGGAGATCAACATTTGGTTAAAAGGCAGATGTTAAGGGAACATATTAAAAAGAGGATTCTGGAGAAGTTTAGCCAGGCAGTATCTGAGTTTGTAACACCACTGAGCATGTGGGTTCTCCAGATTGGAGACACAAGAGATTCCATAGTTAGAGTCATGGTCCTGGAGCATTACAGCACAGAAACAGGCCCTTTGGCCCATCTAGTCTGTGCTGAACTGTTATTCATCCTAATCCCATCAACAAACAACTGGACTACAGCCCTCCATCCATGTATATAGAACAAAGAACATATACATTACAGCTCAGGACAAACTGTTTGATCCACGATGTTGTGCCGACCATTTAACCTCCTCTAAGATCAATCTAACCCTTCCCTCCCACATAGCCCTCCATTGTTCTACTATACATGTGCCTATCTAAGAGTTCCTTAAATGCCCCTAATCCTGAGAAACATGCACAAAATGATAAACTCAGAAGGTCAGGTCATCTATGAAAGGAAATTAACTGTTGACATTTCAACCCTTTATCAGAGCTGGAAAGGAAGAGGACCGAAGTCAGAATAAAAAGGTGGGTGAGGAGAGGAATACAAACTGGCAGGTAATAGGTGAGTTGAGATGAGAAGGGCAATGGAGATGGAAGAGAGAGATGAAAAGGAATGATGTGAGAAGCTAGGAAGTGATAGATGGAAGAGGCAAAGGGCTGAAGATGAAGGAATCTGATAGGAGAGGACAGTAGACTGTGGAATAAATGGAAGGAGGTGGGGGGGAACAGGAGCGGTTACGGGATTGCTTTGTGTCGGTGCACAGGGCCCTGTTCAAGGACTCATTCAGGGATCTGAGTGAATACACCATGGTTGTAACAGACTTCATTAAAATAGTCTCCACAAAATCATTCAGAGTCTTCCCTAATTAGAAACCCTGAATAAACCAGGAGATCCAAAATCTGATGAGAGTCAGGTCAGAGGTATTCAAGTCTGGTGATTGAGAAAGTTATGAGGGGTCCAGGTACAATCTCCAGAAAGCCACCTCATGTGTGAACTGGCAATGCTGGAATCAATGAAGGATGCACAAGAGTTGTGACAGGGCTTGAATACTATCACCTCTTATAAAGTTACATCAAGCAAAATAGGAGACAGCAGGGCTTCATTTCCAGACGAACTCAATGCCTTCTATGTTCAATTTGGCTGTTAAAACATGGAGGCACCACCACAAACTCCCACATCCTGATGACCCTGTGATTTCAGTCTCTGAGGCCGACGTGTGAGCAGCCCTCAGGAGGGTGAACCCGTGGAAAGCATCCGACCCAGACGGGGTACCTGGCCAAGTACTAAAGACCTCTGCTGATCATCTGGCTAGTGTGTTCACTGAGATCTTTAACCTCTCACTCTGGCAGTGAGTGGTGCCCACTTGCTTCAAGCAGGCTTCAATTATACCAGTGCCCGAGAAGACATGGCGATCTGACTCAATGGCTACCGTCCAATAGTACTTATATCTGCAGTGGTTTGAGAGGTTGGTGATGAAACCTATCAACTCCTGCCTCAGAAGTGACTTAGACCCACTCCAATTTGCCTACAAGTTCACATCAGATGCCATCTCTTTGGCTCTTCACTCAATCCTGGACATCTGGACAGCAAAGATGCGTACATCAGGATGCTCTTTTATCGACCGTAGCTCAGCATACAATACCATTATCCCCTCAAAACTAGTCAATAAGCTCCAAGATGTTGGCCTCAATACCTTCTGTGCAACTGGATCCTGGATTTCCCACTTGCCGAGCCCAGTCAGTTCGGATTGGCAATAACTCTCCTCCATGATCCCATCAGCACAGGTGCTTAGTCGTCTGCTCTTCTCACTTTACACTTATGACCACGCGGCTAAGCACAGCTCCAATGCCACATTCAAGTTTGCTGATGGCACCACTGTTGTAGGCCTAATCAAAAATGGTGATCCATTTGGGAGGGGGGGAGGGAGAGTGAAAATCTGGCCAAGTGATGCCATAACTACATCCTCTTACTCAATGCCAGCAAGACCAACAAGCTGATTATAGATGTGAGGAGAAGGAAATCAGAGGTTAATTAGCCATTCCTCATTGGAAGATCAAAGGTGGAGAGGGTTAGCAACTTTAAATTCCTAGGTATTAATAATTTGGAGGACCTGTTCTGGGCCCAGCATGTAGGTTCAATTACAAAATAAGCACGACAGCACCACTACCTCCTCAGATGTTTGCAGCGATTTAGCATGACGTCCAAAACTTTGATGAACTTCTATGAATGTGTGGTGGAATCAATATTATCTGGCTGCATCACAGCCTGGTATGGAAACACCAAAGCCCTTGAATGGAAAATCCTGCAAAAGGTAGTGAATACGGCCCAGTCCATCACATTGAGCACATCTATGTGAAACACTATCACAGGAACGCAGCATCCATCATCGGGGACAGCCCCCACCCCCCCCACACACACACCCAGGACATGCCTCTTTGCCTGCTGCTGCCATCAGGAAGAAGCCAGAAGAGCCTCAGGAATTGCACTACCTGATTCAAGAATAGTTACTATCCCTCAGCCATTAGGCTCCTGAATCAAAGGGGATAGCCAAACTCAACTTCCCTTGCCCCATCACTTCTTAAATGTTCCCACAAGCAATTAACTAAACTTTCAAGGACTCTTCATCTCATGTTCTTGCTTATTTGCTGCTTATTTATTGATTATTACTGTTTCTTCTTTTTGTATTTGGACAGTTTGTTGTCTTCTGCAATCAGGTTGAATGCCCCAATTGGGCAGTCTTTCATTGATTACGTTATAGTTATTTTTCTATTGATTTGTTGAGTATGCACCGAAGAAAGTGAAGCTCGGGGTTGTCTATGGTGACATTTATGTGCTTTGATTATAAATTTACTTTTAACTTTGAACCAAATGGAGGTGATAAGCAGGTTGTGATGGCGGGGAAAAGAAGGGATGAGTGGCCCCAGAGGAATAGAGGTAAAACAATTGAGGGGAGAGGAAATCAGAGGGGAATACTTATTGGAAATTAGAGGAATTGATGTTGACTCCATCAAGTTGGAGACTACCAAGATGGAAATTGAAGAGTTCCTCCAACAATCTGAGCCTGACCTCATTGTGGTAGGAGAGGGGGCTGGGAAAAGACAAATTTAATCAAAGAAATGGGAAGAGGAACTGAGCCAAGAGTAATGCACCTGGCTGTTGCAGCAAACAGATTGAAGGTGCTAGACGAAACAGTTCTTCATTCATTAGCATTTCTTCAAATGTCAGCTGAGAGTTTTGTTTGCCATTTTGTTTCTGTTTTCTGCTTTCTGTCCCATCCAAATGCAAACACGATTGAATAGTGTCTACTAGCTCTGAGATGGCTGCATTTTTCAGACAGTGAGAGTTCAAGGAAAGCTGCCTACACTGCACTAGAAATTCTGACCGAGTTAACGAACCCATCTTCAGTGTAGTTGAATCTTTTCCTGGTGCAGCCTCCTCTACATCGGTGAAACCCGACGCAGATTGGGGGACCGTTTCGTCGAGCATCTCCGCTCTGTCTGCCACAACAGACAGGATCTCCCGGTTGCCACCCACTTCAACTCTGCTTCTCATTCCCATTCGGATAAGTCCATACATGGCCTCCTCTACTATCATAATGAGGCTAAACTCAGGTTGGAGGAACAACACCTCATATACCGTCTAGGTAGTCTCCAGCCCCTTGGTATAAATATTGAATTCTCCAACTTCCGGTAATTCCCTTCCCCTATCCCTATTTCACTCTGCCCCCTCCCCCAGATGCCTATCACCTCCCTCATGGTTCCGCCTCCTTCTACAACCCATTGTGTTTTCCCCTATTCCTTCTTCACCTTTCCTGCCTATCACCTCCCTGCCTCCCCTCCCCCACCCCTTTACCTTTCCCCTTATTGGTTTTTCACCTGAAACCTACCAGCCTTCTCCTTCCCATCCTCCCCCGACCTTCTTTATAGGGCTCCTGCCTCCTCCCTCTTCAGTCCTGACAAAGGGTTCCAGCCCAAAATGTTGACTGATCGTTTCCACGGATGCTGCCCGACCTGCTGAGTTCCTCCAGCATGTTGTGAGTGTTGCTTTGACCCCAGCATCTGTAGAGTATTTTGCGTTTCTTTTCTCATACAATCTGCTCTAATCTCACCATTTACCAAAACTACCAGGTATGCAACTGAATTTCAAGATTCTACAGCAAACCCTTCAAATAAGCCGATACTTAAAGATTTTGTACAGGGATATAATGCTATACAACCCGTTTTCTCTGAGTGGACCACAAACTATCATTGGGTTTGGAGGCATGTGTACTTCCATGACCTAGAGAGCTATGTTGGCTGGAGTCAAGGCCGTAAGCTTTGATTATTGGTAGGGTCACCATGCCAAACAGGTCAAAGGGTAGAGGCCAGACTGAGTGGTCCACTGGTTCTCCAAGTTCAGGGATTCAGCTCAGAGTTAATAACCCTGAAACGTCAATAAAATTCATTGGGGAAGTAGCAGTGAAGATAGAAGACTTTCATTGCTGCCCTAAGCACCAACAGTGTAACGGGCAGTAAGTGCAAGCCTTTAGTACATGCAGTGCCCAGTCTTTTCAGTCCATGCCCAGTTGTATTTTAATGAGAAAAAGGTCAACAGCTGCAACAGTTACATCTCTGTCTTGAGATCTTAATCTTCATAAGATGGAGGTGTCACTGGCAAAGTCAGTCATCCCAATTTGCCCTCAAGAGATAGTGAGCCCTCACTTGAACCATTGCCAATCTTTGGAGCTAGGGAATACACCTGCAGTGGTGTTAGATCAAAAGCCCCAAGGTTTTATATGTGGAGGTTGCTTTGACCACTCCTAAAACTAGAAAAACAGATTCTTCTTCAACACAAGAGGCTCTGCAGATGCCAGAAATCCAGAGTGGCACACACAAAATGCTCAAAGAACTCAGCAGGTCAGGCAGTTTCTATGGAAAGGAATAAAGAGACAATGTTTCAGGCTGAGACACACAAAGGATCCAATGATACTACCTGATTTGCTACCCTTGCCTGGGTGGCAGAGATCACTGATTAGAGTTCCTGTTAGAGGTTCTCCCAGCAGTTTGCTTTTGGCTTGAGATTTCAGCATCTATAGTCCCTTGTGCCTGCAGTGAACTTTTAACTCCCTTATCATGCTGATGGCTTAATTCCAAGTGTACAATCATTGGCCACTTAATTAGGCACACCTTCCCATTAATGCAAATACTTAATCAACCAATCATGTGGTAGCAACTCAATGCATACAATCATGCAGACAAGGTCAAGAGGTTCAGTTGTTGTTCAGACCAAACATCAGGAAATGTGATCTAAGTGACTTGGATCCTGGAATGATTGTTGGGGTGGTTTGAGTATCTCAGAAACTGCTCTTCTCCTTGGACTTTCATGCACAACAATCTCTAGAGTTTACAGCAAATGATGCAAAAAGCAGAAACATATCCAGTGAGTGCTAGTTCTGTGAGTGAAAACACCCTGTTAACGAGAGAGATCAGAGGAGAATGGCCAGACTGGTTCAGCTGACAGGAAATCGACAGTAACCTCAAACAACCACATGTTACAATAGTGATGTGCTGGAGAGCATCTCTGAATGCACATGTCAAATTTTGAAGTGGATGTGCTACAGCAGCAGAAGATCATGAACATACAGAATTACTTCCTGTATCTAATAAAGTGGCCACTGAGTGTATGAGCTGATATTTTGGGACCTGGGATCCTAGTGCATTAGATTAAGTGATCTAAGGTGAGGTCAAACTCACACGCTGGAGCATGTTCACAATTCATTTACATCGGAAGTGCAAAGGGACTTGATAGTCCCAGGACAGGTTTCCCTTAATGTTAACTTGCAGGGTGAGTCATTAGTAAACACAGACAAAATGTAACACTCACAACACGCTACAGGAACTCAGCAGGTCAGGCAGCATCCGTGGAAACGAACAGTCAACGTTTCGGGCCGGAACCCTTCGTCAGGACTGAAGAGGGAAGGGGCAGAGGCCCATAAAGAAGGTAGGGGGAGGGTGGGAAGGAGAAGGCTGGTAGGTTCCAGGTGAAAAACCAGTAAGAGGAAAGATAAAGGGGTGTGGGAGGAGAAGCAGGGAGGGAATAGGCAGGAAAGGTGAAGAAGGAATAGGGGGAAACACAATGGGTAGTAGAAGGAGGTGGAACCATGAGGGAGGTAGTAGGCAGCTGGGGGAGGGGACAGAGTGAAATAGGGATGGGGAAGGGAGGGGGAGGGAATTACCGGAAGTTGGAGAATTCAATGTTCATACCAAGGGGCTGGAGACTACCTAGTCAGTATATGAGGTGTTGCTCCTCCAACCTGAGTTTAGCCTCATAATGGCAGTACAGGAGGCCATGTATGGACATATCCAAATGGGAATGTGAAGCAGAGTTGAAGTGGGTGATTTGCTCCTCCAACCTGAGTTTAGCCTCATCATGGCAGTAGAATTTACTACCTCCCTCGTGGCTCCGCCTCCTTCTACTACCCATTGTGTTTTCCCCTATTCCTTCTTCACCTTTCCTGCCTATCACCTCCCTGCTTCCCCTTCCCCACCCCTTTATCTTTACCCTTACTGGTTTTTCATCTGCAACCTACCAGCCTTCTCCTTCCCACCCTCCCCCCACTTTCTTTATAGGGCCTCTGCCCCTTCCCTCTTCAGTCCTGACGAAGGGTTCCGGCCCCAAACGTTGACTGATCGTTTCCACGGATGCTGCCCGACCTGCTGAGTTCCTCCAGCGTGTTGCGAGTGTTGCTTTGACCTCAGCATCTGCAGAGTATTTTGTGTTTACAGACAAAATGTAATGTCAGCATTAATTTCGAGAGAATCAGAATATAAACACAAGGATGTACCGCTGAAGCTTTATAAGGTGTCGATCAGACTATCTATGGAATATTTTGAACAGTTTTGAGCCTCAGATTTCAGGAAGGACATCCCACCATTGGATTAGGCCCCCAGGAGGCTTATGAGAATGACCTCACAGATGAAAGGGTTAACATTTGAGGAGACTTTGATACTCTGGGCCTGTACTTGCTGGTTTTTAGAAAAATGGGGTGGAGCAGGATGCCATTGCAATGATTTGAATGTTGAAAAGCCGAGATAGCGTGGATGTAGGGAGGATGTTTCCAGTCGTGGGAGAGTCTAAGAATAGAGGGCAGACTCAGAATATAAGGACGTCCCGTTAGAACAGATAAGTCTTAGTTTTATCAATAGCACTGGGTTTAGTTAAATCAGCCATGGTCTTGGGCATGATCTAGCATTGTGATTTCAAATATATTCATCCAAAATTAAGAAACTTAGCACAATAAATAAACAAACAAAAATCTACTGAGTGTAGTGCAATAAAACCAGTTTAATTCTTAATGAACAGTATTGAAAAAAAGGCAACTTTTATTATAAAACCCAAACCCACTACCAATTCATAGAACATGGTTTAAAAAGCAGAAAACAAGGTTCCAGAGGCAAGGACATAAAAAATAAAAGGATAATATGAACTGAATGCCTTCACTAATAGCAAGTGAAAAATAACTGTATTTCAAATTAAACACAAGCTAAAATTTAGGATGAAACTGGGCAATGATAAACGACATATCCATTTCAGTTAAAAATTTTACTTGGTCAACAAGAAGCATTTGGCCTTAATCTGTCGTAAACACCTACTAAATTTATCAGCTCTTCCACACCAACGGTGCTGATAGGTCCTGCCCTTGATTAGAAAGTGCATTTAACTTTTTTGTAAGCAATAGCTCAGTAACAATCTCATTTTCAAAGGCATGTCACACATTAACCCGAACCTCCTTCCCCGGCGCTTTTAAAGACTGGTTATAATGCAACGCATAATTGCAACTCTCAAGAGAGAAAAAAGAAAAATACTTTATTCCCACTGCTGAACACAGTTCATGCTGCATCGAATTGGAATTGCACTTTCGACGAAAACCAGCGGATGGAGGGTTTCACTGCTTCAGTTCGACGTAGTTTGCAGGGAAGAGACCGTATCGACCTCTGCATTCGCCTCTCCACCATCCTTCATCAATCATTTCAATGTTGGTGATCACATCATCCGGGTCAAAGGAAATTTCATCATCCCCAGCTAGAAAATTGGAGAGCAAATTTGTTATCTTTTTGAATGGAAATACAATGGGCATTCTTTGAAATTGCATGAAATTTATGATGTGGAGACTCAGCTTATCTAGGGTCCATTCCCAGCTTTCTTTCCACCCCTGAAAAGAGGATGCTGTCTAAGTTGCATGCCATCTTGGACAATGTCTCCCATCCACTACATAATGTACTGGTTGGGCACAGGAGTACATTCAGCCAGAGACACATTCCACCGAGATGCAACACAGAGCGTCAGAGGAAGTCATTCCTGCCTGTGGCCATCAAACTTTACAACTCCTCCCTTGGAGGGTCAGCACTCTGAGCCAATAGGCAGGTTCTGGACTTATTTCATAATTTACTGGCATAATTTACATATCACTATTTAACTATTTATGGTTCTATTACTATTTATTATTTATGGAGCAACTGTAACGAAAACCAATTTCCCCCAGGATTAATAAAGTATGACTATGACTATCAGCTATCTTTTCTCATACATTAATCAAAGCTACCTTTAAAATAATCTTTAATTTTTGCTTCATCCACACGTCATGGCCACTAGTTCCACATTTTAACTAGAAAGGTCGTTTTCTCTGACCTCTCACTGAATTCCCTTTCCTGAAATTACCGAACGTTGCTTATTTTTGAGTCACCTCACTAGTGGTACAGCAGGGTGACTTGGTCTCTCGCCGCGCTCTTGGGAAAGGAGTTCCCATTTTCCAGTCCTCACTGTGTTGGGAACCAGTTCAAAGGGATCCCTTACATCCAGGATGCTTTCGGTGATCCAGTGGTTCCATTTAATAACAAGAGAATATATACAGTATACAACCTGCAATTCTTACCCTTCACAGACATCCATGAAACGGAGGAAAACCCCAAAGAATAAATGACAGAAAAATGTTAGAACCCCAAAGCAAAGCAGCTGGAAAGCATCAACTAAACCACTTTGTTCATTCACCTCCTTGGGAAAAATACAGGCCTGTGTTTTGTGGATTACAACAAATAACTCTGCTGTGCTATCATCCTTCCCCAATTTATTTTATTTTTTTAAGAGATACAACACAGGCCGTTCAGTCCAAAGAGCCCACATCACCCAAATACTCTCAAGTGACAAATTAACCTATTACCTCATACGTCTTTGGAATGTGGAAGGAAACTGGAGCACCCAGAGGAAACCCACACAGTCATGGGGAGAACGTACAAACACCTGACAGACAGCCGCGGAACTTGGATTGCCGGCGCTGTTGTAGAGCTATACTAACTGTTACGGTAATGTGCCACCCACAATCTTTCAAAAGGACCAAAATACAGGTGATCGTACCACTGCGCCTGGGGTCGAGAGAGTAGAACTGCCCCAGTTCAACAGCTTTTCCACTTTGAAAACCCTCCCACACAGGTGTCCTGTCGTCGCTGGACATGATGGACAACCACCAATACAGATGGTATCAAGTGAACGTACAAAGAATGGAGGGGTATGGACTTGTGTAGACAGAAGGGACTAGTTTAGTTAAAACCTCGACATGGTTTTATCACCCCTTGTTCAATCCCTTCCGACCTATGTTCGTGACACTTCTCACGCTCTTAAACTTTTCGATGATTTTAAATTCCCTGGCCCCCACCGCTTTATTTTCACCATGGATGTCCAGTCCCTATATACTTCCATCCCCCATCAGGAAGGTCTCAAAGCTCTACGCTTCTTTTTGGATTCCAGACCTAATCAGTTCCCCTCTACCACCACTCTGCTCCGTCTAGCAGAATTAGTCCTTAGTCTTAATAATTTCTCCTTTGGCTCCTCCCACTTCCTCCAAACTAAAGGTGTAGCTATGGGCACCCGTATGGGTCCCAGCTACGCCTGCCTTTTTGTTGGGTTTGTGGAACAATCTATGTTCCGTGCCTATTCTGGTATCTGTCCCCCACTTTTCCTTCGCTACATCGACGACTGCATTGGCGCTGCTTCCTACACGCATGCAGAACTCATTGACCTTTATTAACTTTGCCTCCAACTTTCACCCTGCCCTCAAGTTTACCTGGTCCATTTCCGACACCTCCCTCCCCTTTCTAGATCTTTCTGTCTCTGTCTCTGGAGACAGCTTATCCACTGATGTCTACTATAAGCCTACTGACTCTCACAGCTATCTGGACTATTCCTCTTCTCACCCTGTCTCTTGCAAAAACGCCATCCCCTTCTCGCAATTCCTCCGTCTCCGCCGCATCTGCTCTCAGGATGAGGCTTTTCATTCTAGGACGAGGGAGATGTCTTCCTTTTTTAAAGAAAGGGGCTTCCCTTCCTCCACTATCAACTCTGCTCTTAAACGCATCTCCCCCACTTCACGTACATCTGCTCTCACTCCATCCTCCCGCCACCCCACTAGGAATAGGGTTCCCCTGGTCCTCACCTACCACCCCACCAGCCTCCGGGTCCAACATATTATTCTCCGTAACTTCCGCCACCTCCAACGGGATCCCACCACTAAGCACATCTTTCTCTCCCCCCCCCTCTGCATTCCGCAGGGATCGCTCCCTACGCAACTCCCTTGTCCATTCGTCCCCCCCATCCCTCCCCACTGATCTCCTTCCTGGCACTTATCCGTGTAAGCGGAACAAGTGCTACACATGCCCTTACACTTCCTCCCTTACCACCATTCAGGGCCCCAAACAGTCCTTCCAGGTGAGGCAACACTTCACCTGTGAGTCGACTGGGGTGATATACTGCGTCCGTGCTCCCAATGTGGCCTTTTATATATTGGCGAGACCCGACGCAGACTGGGAGACCGCTTTGCTGAACATCTATGCTCTGTCCGCCAGAGAAAGCAGGATCTCCCAGTGGCCACTCATTTTAATTCCACATCCCATTCCCATTCTGACATGTCTATCCACGGCCTCCTCTACTGTAAAGATGAAGCCACACTCAGGTTGGAGAAACAACACCTTATATTCCATCTGGGTAGCCTCCAACCTGATGGCATGAACATCGACTTCTCTAACTTCCGCTAAGGCCCCACCTCCCCCTCGTACCCCATCTGTTACTTATTTTTATGCACACATTCTTTCTCTCACTCTCCTTTTTCTCCCTCTGTCCCTCTGAATATACCTCTTGCCCATCCTCTGGGTCCCCCCCACCCCCCGTCTTTCTTCCCGGACCTCCTGTCCCATGATCCTCTCGTATCCCCTTTGCCAATCACCTGTCCAGCTCTTGGCTCCATCCCTCCCCCTCCTGTCTTCTCCTATCATTTTGGATCTCCCCCTCCCCTCCAACTTTCAAATCCCTTACTAACTCTTCCTTCAGTTAGTCCTGACGAAGGGTCTCGGCCTGAAACGTCGACTGTACCTCTTCCTACAGATGCTGCCTGGCCTGCTGCGTTCACCAGCAACTTTGATGTGTGTAGTTTAGTTAAGAGTTTAATTGTTGGTTTGATTGTTTGGCACAAGATTGTACACCAAAGGCCCTGGTCCTGTGCTGTGTTCTACACCAATGTTGGTCCTTCATACATTGTCAGAAATAATCCAGAACAATAGCTACAAAATACAGACGAAGTGCTACACTGATTGGTCTTCACTCAGGCTGGGACATCAAGTGTTAAACAAGCAGTAACATTACACTGAATTAGCAATCAATGAGTATGGTTTGTTTTAAATTGTGAAATAATTTAAAACCCTTTTGTAAGTTAATTATCCGTACTAGAAGATAGAATACCCAATATTCTAGAAAAGTTTTAGTCAAGTTTTAGAGCAAAACACAGCATGGAGATGGCCCTTACCAAAATTATCAGCGACCTTAGACTCAGCACTGATAACAGCAAAGTCTTAGTTCGAATTCTTCTACCTACAAGTGCTGCCATCGACACAATTGACCACAGCATTCTCCTAGATCACCTTGAGAAATGGTCTGGCATCTCTGATAGTGCCCTAATTGGCTTTGTTCATATATCATAGACAGAAATTCTTTTGTCTGTCTTGGAGACCAATTTTCTAAGAGATACAATGTACCTTTTGGTGTTGCAGAGGGAAGCTGTCTTGGTCCCTTATACATGCTCTCTTTAGGAGACATCATAAGAGAGCATTGACAACACACACAAAATGCTGGATCAACTCAGCAGGCCAGGCAACATCAATGGAAAAGAGAGTGAACATCAACGGTACTCTTTTCTATAGGTACTGCCTGACTTGTTGAGTTCCTCCAGCATTTTGTATGTGTTGCTTGGATTTCCAGCATCTGCAGATTTTCTCTTGTTTGCGATATCACTCTCATACCAGCTACTCTGCAGTGGCTTGCTGTATCTTTTAGAACTGGTTTTAAAGCTCTCATACTTGTTTTTAAAGCCCTTAATGGTCTGGAACCAGAGTACATCACACTCTCAGGTCTTCTTTTGCCAGCCTCTTAAGTTTAAACAATCTCCCTTAAAAGATAATTGGCATGTCAGCTTTCTTTCAACTGTGCTCTTATACTGTGGAAGTCAAAATCTAAAACTATAAGGGATGCAGTCTCAGTTAATACTTTTAAACGCCAGCTCAAACATACTTATTTAACCTTGTTTTTAATTGACATCTTTCTGTCTTTTATTTTCATGTTTATTTTTTATTTTATTTTCATATTTGTACTTTTATCCCATTGTAAGCCACTTTGAACCACATAATCTGTATGAAAAGTGCTCTATAAATAAAGGTATTATTATAGTTATTATTATACAAGCTCTGGGCCTGTATTTGCTGGAGTTTAGAAGAATTGAGGAGGCGGATTTCATTGACACTTATTGAATATTGAAAGGCTTGAAATATCCTTAAATATTCACAAGGGAATTAAAGACACCAATATGAAATTGTGGTGTTTTTTTTAAAAGGCCAGGTAGTCTTGATAAGTGGCAGATTTGGCTGACCTGCCGTTCAGCACTCAGACATTAAC
The DNA here is from genome assembly GCF_030028105.1 of Mobula birostris. NCBI lineage: Eukaryota > Metazoa > Chordata > Chondrichthyes > Myliobatiformes > Myliobatidae > Mobula > Mobula birostris. Next base: position 103,270,525 of record NC_092380.1, on the reverse strand, counting down.
CATTTGTTACGAACTCAGTTTTTCCTCATTGAAAGACACCGACATCACTGATACTAAAATGTGTCCAAATCCCAAGGCTATGGCTAGTTTCCCCAAATCAATGTTGGCAACAGTGGAATGACTCCAGTCCCAACATATGCAGACTGCAAACCTCTAAGATCCAGACTTTATTTCTAAAAGTTAAAGATAATAAAATAATTTTTTGACATTCCATAGAGCTTCTCTACTTGTAAAACCTAACACACAGAAATAACATTCGGAAGTGACCACAAAACACACAATTTACCCATAATCCAAACTCATTCACATCCAAATTTTGCACTGAACATCTGTAGTTAGTTTGCTACTATTTTAACACGACATTCACTCTGCACCTACTGTTTGGTCTCTTCATAATATTAAAGCCCCCTCAGATCTTCAGCCATCAAGTGGAAGGAATCTCAAATTGTTTAGTCTATTCGGGTGACTATAACTGAAGTCCTGGTATAAGACTAGCAATTCCTTTTCATTGAGACACAGATTATGGAACATACAGAAAGGAAATAGGCTGCTGGAAGAACTCAGTGGGTCGAACTCCAAAAGTGGAGTGAAATGGACAGACAAATTTCTGGTTGAGACCCTCAATCCCTACTATTTCATTTTGGTGGTCCGTCCTCATCCTTAATATTATATATAGACCAGCATAACTCACAGTAAACCAAGTTAGCTTAACAGTTTCAATCCTGAAAGAACATCACATTGTATTAAGGAGAGGGAATTATAACACACGAGATGCAGGAAATCAAAATGCTGGAGGAACTCAGCAGGTCGGTGTGCATCTGTGGAGGGGAATAAACAGTCAACATTTTGGGCCGAGGCCCTTCATAAGGACTGGAAAGGACGGGGGAAGAAGTCAGAATAAGGAGGTGTGTGAGGGGGGAGAACCTGGTAGGTGATAAGTGGGACCAAGTGAGAGGGAGGGGGGGATGAAGTGTCAAGGATGAAGGTGGAAGAGATAAAGGGCTGAAGAAGGAATCTGATAGGAGAGGAGAGTGGGAAGGAGGAGGGGAACCACAGGGAGGTGATGGGCAGCTGAGGAGAACAGATGTGAGGGTAATGAGAATGTAAAAAGAAAGAAGGGAGAGGAAGAAATACCATCAGGTTGGAGACTACCCAGATGACATATGAAGTGTTGCTCCTCCAACTCTCGTCATAGCTGTAGGGAAGGCCATGGACAGACACATTAAAATAGAAATGTGGAGTTGAACTGAATTAGGTAACCACTGGGAGATCCTGCATTTTGTGGTGGACAGAGGGAAGGAATTTGACAATGCAGTCCTTGTACTTACCAGCTTGGTAGTCATACAGAGCCACAGCAGTGATACCATACTCATTTCCATACTCTGCATAAGTGGGCTCATCTAGAAAGACAAACAGGGTGAATGGTTTTCTCCTTAACCGTTCAAAGAAAAAGTTCAAACACTTTTAAAGAGGGTCTTCTTTTCATTTCATTTTTAAATCTTTTTTATTATTATTGAAAATCAACAAAAAAATATATTAAGTCAACATGTCAATATGTACAATAAGAATTAAATTATCAAATAACTGATTAGCAAAGCTAAACAATATATCAATAATAAGAAAAAAATAAAATGTTAAAACTTTTTTTTTGGAGAAAAGAAGGAAAAAAGAACCCCTAACTAAAACAAAAAAAACCCTACGAACAAAAAAAAAAACCCATTGGGAGCACAACCCTGGAGCTATACACAATACAAGCTTCCATAAAAGAAAAACATCAATCCGCCAACTCAAATCCATTTAAACAAGAATCAGAAGGGGACCATCTTAATTAACTCAAATCAAATGATAGTAGCGGGTAAAAGAACCCCACCTTTTCTCAAAGTCAAATTGAGGATCAAAAGTTTGGCTTCTGATTTTCTCCAAACTAAGACATAACATCACCTGAGAGAACCATTGTATCAAAGTGGGAGCAGAGGCATCTTTCCATTTCAATAAAATAGCCCTTCTAGCCAATAATGTGACAAATGCAAATACATATTGGTCTGATATAGAAATACGATGAATATATTGAGGGATTATACCGAACAAAACTGTCAATTTACTAGGTTGTAAATTAATTTTTAAAGCTTTAGAAATTGTAGAGAAAATAGATTTCCAAAACTGTTTCAATACAGAACACGACCAAAACATACGTGTCAGTGTAGCTGTCTCAGTTTTGCATCTATCACACTATCAACATTAGGAAATATTTTAGACAGTCTCTCCTTTGTCAAATAGTGACGATGTACAATGTTAAATTGAATTAAAGAATGACTGACACAAATCGAAGAAGAGTTAACCAGCTTCAAAATTCGCAACCAATCCTCTGTTATCAAGGTCATGTTAGATTCTCTTTCCCAATCTTGCTTAATCTTAAGTAAAGGATAATTGTACTAGTAAATTGTACATAGTAAATTATAATAAATTGTAATAGATTGTAATAGTACATAATAAATTGCAATAGTAAATTATAAATTTTCCCAATAAAACTTTTCACTAAAGGATTCATTTTTAAAATAATGTCTAACAGGTCAGAATCTTGTATACATGGAAAATTACTTAAATATTCTTGTAACAAATGTCTGACCTGAAGATATTGTAAGAAACGTGAGTACGAGAGAGAATATTTAGTTACTAATTTCTCAAAAGACATCAATCGGCCTTCTTGGAACAGATCCATGAAGGAGTAAACTCCTTCATTCCTCCAAAGAGAAAAGGTAGGATCACTAAGTGAAGGTTTAAATAAACAGTTTCGATAAATTAAACTAAGAAGGTTAAATTGTTTAAGATTAAAAAAATTATGAAACTGGTACAAAATTCGTAATGACTGCTTAATCATAGGATATAAATTTAGATTAGAAATTTTGGCTAGTTGTACAGGTAAAGAAGTTCCTAATAACAAAGTTAAGTAAAATTGTTTCACAGCTTTCAATTCCAAATCAACCCAAGGTAGTCACTCATTTTTATCAGTCCAATATAACCAAGAACACACATAACATATATTAACAGCCCAATAATACATTCTTAAATTTGGCAGAGCAAGACCTCCACTCCTTTTTTAATTTTTGTAAATGGTATTTTCCAATTCTTGGTCTTTTATTATTTCAAACAAAAGATGAAATAATAGAATCAACCTGATCAAAAAACTTCTTAGTTTGAAAAAAAGGAATATTTTGAAATAGGTATAAAAATTTTGGTAAAATCATGATTTTAACTGCATGAATTCGGCCAGCTAATGAAAGTGTGATTCCAACTACAAAATAATTGCTTCATAAAATCCACTAAGGGAACGAAATTAGCTCTATAAAGGTCTCCATAATTTTTAGTGATGATAATACCTAAATATTGAAAAGAGTCCGTAACTTTAAAAGGAATGTCATCATATATAGAAGCAGAATCATTTAAAGGAAATAATTCACTTTTATAAAGTTTATATCCCGAAAACTTCCAAATTCATTTAATAATTTCAATAAACTAGGAATGGACTCTTCAGGATTCGAAACATAAACTAAGAGATCATAGGCGTAAAGGGAGATTTTATAAATAGTCTCATTTGTGGAAATTCCTTGAATATCTTTAGCTTCACGAAGTGCAATAGCCAAAGGTTCCAACACCAAATTAAATAACGGGGACTTAACGGACATCCTTGTCTTGTACCCCGCGAAAGTCGAAAGAAAGGAGATCTGCAGTTATTAGTAATAACAGCAGCAATAGGGCTTTTATATATCATTCTAATCCACTTATTAAAATTAGTACCAAAGTTGAATTTCTCTAAAACGTTAAATAAGTATTTCCATTCAACTCTATCAAATGCCTTTTCAGCATCAGGAGAAACAACACATTGGGGAGTCTTAGAAAAGGATGAGTATATAACATTTAACAGTCTCCAAGTGTTAGAGAAGGAATAACGGCCTTTTATAAAACCTGTTTGGTCCCGCGAAATAATTTTAGCTAGAATATTCTCCAGTCGATTAGCCATTATTTTTGAAAGAATTTTAGCATCCACATTTAATAATGAAATGTCTATATGAAGCGCAGTCAGTAGGGTTTTTATCTTTCTTAAGAATTAGAGGGTCTCCTTTTAATAAGATTAATTTAACCAGCCTTATCCTTCAGTTATAAGTCAGTTACAACCTGCTGGTCACTGGAGAGGCATTTACCTGGAAGGCAACCGAGTGAGCTGAACATGAGTCATTACCTTGTTGGTCCAACTGACTTTCCTCAGGCATCTGGTACACTGCATCCTGCTCGTACACCGCTTCCTGGTACTGAGCATCTTCCTGGCCAGCCTGGGGCTCTGCATTGTAGACTCCAGAATACTGCCTCTCCTCATCATTCTTGTCTTCCTGTTTGAATGACTCCTGCAAAAAGTGTTTTGAAACCTCCTCCTAATTGCATTCCATGTCTAATCACTCATATTAACTTCGCTACACATTTGCTTATGGAGGTTAAAGACCAGCAAGTGACAACCAACCAACGAGCCTGCCTGATTTAATTCCTGGAGAATGCAGGAATTAAAGATTCATGCCCAAGACACATCTGTCAAACAATTCAATCGGGGGAAGAAAAAAAAATCAACGTTGTTTTTTTAATTTTTAATTTTAAAAAGATTGTCTGGATTATCAGTAGAGAAGCCTCACAATGAGACACTGGCCCTAATTCGGTCTGCTTTGCTCTGGCGCTCGAGTCACAAAGCTACAACCGTTCAAGTCCCACTCCAGACATTCCACCATTAGAACTAAGAGTTTAAAGTAAATTTATTCTCGAAGTATGTGCACCAAATACAACCTTGAGATTCATTTTCTTGCAGGCACCCACAGGAAAACAAAGAAATACTATAGAAACCACAAAAAAAATAGGGTGGCCTGGTAGTGTAGTGGTTAGCACCACACTTTACAGTATCAGCGACCCAGGTTCAAATCCTGCCGCTGTCTGTAAGGAGTTTGTGCGTTCTCCCCGTGACCGCGTGGGGTTTCGCCAGGTGTGCTTCTTCCCTCCCACAGTCCAAAGATGTACAGTTGGTAGGTTATTTGGTCATTGTAAATTGTCTCGTGGCTAGGCTAGGGTTAAATCCAGGAATTGCTGGGCAGTGCAGCTCGAAGGGCCAGAATGTCCTATTCCGTGTTGTATCTTAATAAATAAAAACAAAGACCGACAAATTTCCAGTGTGCAAAAGACAAATTGTGCAAATAATTTTAAAAATGTAAACAAGTAACACTGAGAACATGAGCTGCAGAGTGTGCTGAATGTTAGAAGAGCTACCTTTTTGATATGAAGCAAAGCCCCGCCTGTGCTCTCAAACAAACACAAGAGATCATGGACACAATTACAAATATCCCCCTGGGAATTATTTCCATTGCCGTAACCAATACTCATCAGCAACTCCACATCACAGAGACAAGAGAAATATTATGCATTGTATGTGGGAGCCTGCTCCACACTCTTGAATAGACCTCTTGCGTGGAAAGAGGTACAAAAATGAATCTCAGGTTAGTACATGGTGACATATATGTACTTTGATAGAAAATTTACTTTGAACTTTTAAGATGGACTCTTGACCTCACATTCTACCACTGTTCACCTGTACTGCACTTTCTCTGCTGCTGCTACACTTTATTCTGCATTCCGTTATTGTTTTACCTTGATTCATGGTGTAATGATTTGATCTGTATGAACAATACGCAAGACCAGCTTTTCATTGTATCTTGGTACATTTGACAATAAGCTAATACCACATACATTAGCTGTGGCAATTGTTTCATAAAGTATGGCTCTGGTTGTTAAAAATGTTGGGCTTTTCATTCCAATATAGTCACACTTACTCCTTGAATTAATAGATAAGTGATGACTGATGGTGCCTTCCCTAGACTTCTGAACCAAGTTGTCTCCAAGGGGAGATCCCTACTACAAGAGTATTAGTTATCTCCATGACTTTATAAGAAGTTGAAGTTAATGGCTACTCACGAGCTGATTTAACATCCTCAACAACAGCTGAAATATTGAGAACACCATATTTCAAGAATTTAGGACTGGAATGTGCTGACTGAGGTGGTGGTAGAAGCAGATATATTGGGGACTTTTAATAGACGTTTAGATAGGCACATGAATGTGAGGAAAATGAAAGGATATGGACTTTGTGCAGGCATAAGGGATCAGTTTAGTAGGCCATTTGATTAATTTATTTGGTTTGACACAACATTGGTAGGTTGAAGGGCCTGCTCTTGTGCTGTACTCTCCTATGTTCTATGTTTAACATCATTTCCAGTGCACAGTTGTAAAGGAGAACAAAATAATTGTGATTCCGGATTTGATGCAGCACAAAAATAACACAATAAGATTATCATCATCACGTGGTGACCATGATTGTTCTTGGCAGTTTTTCCTGAAGAAATGCTTTGCCATTGCCTTCTGGGCAGTGTCTTTACAAGATGGGTGACCCCAGCCAGCCTCAATACTCTTCAGAGATTGCCTGCCTGGCATCAGTGGTCACGTAACCAGGAGCTGTGATGTGCACTGGCCATTCATATAACCCTCTACCACCTGCTCCCATGGCTTCACATGATCCTGATCAGGGGGCTAAGCAGGTGGCACACCTCGCCCAAGGGTGACAGGAGCACCTTACACTTCCTTCAGCAGAGACATCTGCACCCCACCACTCCATGTTTGAGTAACAAGGGGCCGTAAATCTCTTAAGCTTCAGCAATTAGATTTGCAGAATGGTGCTGGGTCTTGATGACCTGAGTTACAGGGAAAGGTTAAACAAGTTGAGAGTTTATTCCGTGGAGTGCTGGAAAATGAGGGGAGATCCTATAGCCATATACAAGTTTATCAGGGGTATTGATAAGGTGAACGCATGCAGCCCCCCACCGGGATGGGTGAGGCTAGAACCGGAGGTCATAGGTTTAGGGGTGAAAAGCAAGATACTTCAGGGGAATCTGAGGGGGAACTTCGTCACTCACAGGGCAGTGAAGGTGTGGAATAAGCTGCCAGTGAAAATGGTGAACGTGGGTTCAATTTCAACATTTAAGAGAAGTTTGGGTATGTACGTGTTTGGGAGGTGCATGGAGGACTACGGTCCAGGTGAATTTAATGCAAGTAGGCAGAATAACAGTAACATCTCCTTAGATGAGCCAAAGGGCCTGTTTCTGTGCTATATTGCGCTGAGACTTTATGACTCAATGACTCTAGGTTACGACTTTATTCCTTGGAGGGCAGGAGAATGAGGGGAGATCTTATCAAAGTAGACAAAATTATGAGGGGCATAGATAGGGTAAATACATGTGGGCTTCTTCCCCTCCTGTTGGGTGAGACTGGGATTAGAGGTTATGAGTTTAAAGGTAAAATATTTGAAGGGACAGGGGCAGCCACTTCACTCAGAGGGTGGCAAATACTGCCAGCAGAAGTGGTAGATACAGGCCCACTTGTAACGTTTAAGTTTGGAGAGGTACATTGATAACAGAGATATGGAGGTCAATGGGCTTGGTGCGGGAAGATGGGACCAGGTAGAAGACTGGGTCAGCATGGACGAGGTGGGCCAAAGGGCCTGTTTCTATGCCGTAGTACTCCACAACTCTATTTAACACAACATACCTGAAAAACTGGACTGGGCGCCCTTGCTTCCTCAACAGGTTCTGGAGCAGGTGACGGAGTCGCTGCAGGAACGGGTGCCGGAGTAGACACTGGAGATTGCTTTCTTGCCGATTCTTGCTCCTGTTGCCCCCGAAACAAAATATTTGCTTTCGTCACCAAGCTTCAATACATGTAATTCCACAATATGAGATTTTGGAGCTCATGCAATAAAATAAACAAGCAAATCATGTCTCGACCTCTTGACTATTTGGACACGCAAGGCCTTTGACTAGGCCGCACATGATAACCTTTTGCATAAGATTAGATCCCATGGAATCCCGGAGAGCTAGTTAGTCCTGACAAAGGGTCTCGGCCCGAAACGTCGACTGTACTTCTTCCTATAGGTGCTGCCTGGCCTGCTGTGTTCCACCAGCATTTTGTGTGCGTTGGTGGATTCAAAATTGGTTGGAAGTATGAAAATGGTTTGGAAGCAGGAAGCAGAGGGTGGAGGTTAAAGGTAGTTCCCTGAAATGGAGGATATTGACTCGTGGTGTGCCAAAAGGTTCAGTGTTGGGACCCCTGCTATTTGTTATTTACATCAGTGACTTGAATGTGAATACACAAGGTTTGCAGATGACACAAAATTAAGCCTTGTTGATAGCAAAGTTGGTTATTGTAGGTCACAGGGAGATCTTGACCAGTCTGGGAAGTGTGCTGAGTAGTGGCAAATGGATTTCAACACAGGTGATGCATTTTGGAGACACAGATAAGCTGGACGGCAACAGTCTTTTCCCACAGGGTAGGGGATTCAAAGCGGGGGGGAGGGCCATAGTTTTAGATATCAGAATCAGGTTTAATATCAAGTGTCAGAATCAGGATCAAAATTAAAATCAAGTTTCATATCACTGGCATATGTTGTAAAATGTTTTGAATTTGTGGCAGCAGTACAATGCAATACATAATAAAAGAAAAAAAAGGTGAATTACAGTAAGCATATATATTAAATAGTAAAATTAAATAAGCAGTGCAAAAATAGAGATAAAAAGATAGTGAGATAGTGCTCTTGGGTTCAATGTCCATTCAGAAACAGGACGGCAGAGGGTAAGAAGCTGTTCCTGGATCATTGAGTGTGTCTCTTCAGGCTTTGGTACCTCCTCCCTGATGGTAGCAATGAGAACAAGGCAGGACCTGGGTGATGGGGTCCTTAATGATGGACGCCGCCTTTTTGAGGCATCGCTCCTTGAAGATGTCCTGCATACTACGGAGGTTAGTGCCCATGATGGAGCTGACTAAGTTTACAGCTCTCTGCAGCTTCCTTCGATCCTGTGCAGGAACAATGTCCTTTTGTTCTACATTATGACTGAATCTACCAACATGAGCAAAAGAGCTCGTTTAAAAAGCACGGGCTCTCCTGAGATAACAGGGGACCATCACCACAGGAGACCTCATCCACCAATGTCTTTGGGGCAGATTAATGGTATCTAGGTCTTGATGTACGGTGGACAGCATACTGACTGGTTGCATCACTAGTTGGTATGAAGCCTCCAGTTTACAGGATTGAAAAAGGCTACAAATGAGTTAATGACTTAACTAGCTCCATCACGGGCACGTCCTACCCCTCCATTGACAGTGGTGCCTCAAAAAAAAAAAAACAGCATCCATTATTCCCTCTCACTCCCTGGGACATAACCACCATCAGGGAAGAGGTACAGCAGCTTGAAGACCCACACTCAATGTTTTAGGCACATCTTCTTCCATCGGATTTCTGAAGGGTCCATGAACTCTGCCTGCCTATTCCAGTTTTGAACTCTTTTGATGTTTGTAGTATTGTAACTTGTCTTTTTTTTAATGTATTGCTGCCATAAAACAACAAACTTCACGACATTTCAGTGATATCAAACCAGAGTCTGATTTTCTCCCCATGTAGTCATTTAACGAATGTTGAAGAATCCTTGCTTGGGTTGGTTATTAACGCAAAGACACACTTCACTGTATGTTTTGATGTACATGTGATAAATAATTGAATCTGAAATACTATTGACCATTGAGTTCTCAAAGGAAAACAGTCACAGAGGAAACAAGGGACTTCAAACATATAAACATGAATGCAAAGCAAATCGTTTCTGAGTCTTGCGCTTCACAACAGCCCCAGGCTCCCACACCCACCAAACTCTGTGGTCTTATGCAAGTTGCAAAATCAACTAACCTCAGGCTCATGGGGGGGGAGCGTCTCTGGGAATTTCACCCACCCAGCTGATCAAAAACAGTCCAGGACTCCAGATGAGACAACTACAGTATGTATAAAAATATTGCCTTCCACGTGACAAGTTTTCTGGGGAAAAACTCCAACCTGATGGCATGAATATCAATTTTCCCTTCCGGTAAATAAACTCTCCCCTCCCCCCCACCTTCCTCTATCCGCCACTCTGGCCTTTTACCTCATCTCATCTGCCTATTATCTCCCTATGCGTCCCCTCCTCCTTCCCTTTCTCCTATGGTCCACTCTCCTCTCCTGTCAGATTCCTTCTTCTCCAGCCCTTGACCTTTCCTACCCACCTGGCTTCACCTATCACCTTTCAGCTCACCCCCTTCCCCTCCCTCCACCCTTTTATTCTGGCGTCTTCCCTCTTCCTTTCCAGTCCTGAAAAAGGGTCTCGGCCCGAAACATCGATTGTTTATTCATTTCCATAGATGCTGCCTGTCCTGCTGAGTTCCTCCAGCAAAGTGTGCTGCTTTGAATTTCCAGCATCTGCAGACTTTCTCAAGTTTGACTTAGTACCCAGATGAAGTGACTGACTTAAGGATAGTGGATATTTTCTCATGCACTACAAGTTCATTCACAGGACGAGCCAGTCAGTTTTGACAGACCCCAACTTTACACTTATGGTAAAGAATACTAGAGCGCAGTATAGATCCTTTGGCCTATGATACTGTGCCGGCCTTTTAACCTCCCCAAGATCAATCAAATCATTCCCTCCCACATATATCTCCATCTTTCTTTCATCCACGTGTCTATTTAAGAGTTTCTTAAATGTCCATAATATATCTGCCTCTACCACCACCTCAAGCAGAGCATTCCTCACACTTAACACTCTCTGTGTAAAAAGCCTAACTCTGATAATCCCCCTTTACTTTCTTCCAACCACTTTAAAATTATGCCTCTCATATTAGGCATCGTCACACTGGGATAGAGGCACTGGCCTCTTATCATCTTTTACACCCCTATCTTTGGATTGTAGAACGCCAGGAACCCAACACCATTGTGTTCAAAATAACAGGTCTTGCAAGTGTACCTTCGTTCGAGGTCATTGACATATAATGCAAATCAGGGCAGGTTGCCCACTGACCTCCAGTTTCCTCCTGGCTTCTTCCTGCTCCCTCTTCTCACTGGCGAGGCGGCGGACCCGCTCCTCTCCCACCTTCTTTCTGTCCTCCTCCTCCTTAACTTTGGCTAGGTTCTCAAACTTGGACCGTATGCTGCTTGCACTGGCGCTGGCTGCAAAACAAGATCGGAAGACCATAAAATGTCAGATAGGTCATTCAGCCCACTGAGTCTGCTCAATCATTTGATAATGGTGGATTTATTTTCCCTTTCATCCCCATTTGCTTGCCTTCTTCCCGTAACTTTTGACACTCTTGATAATCAAGAACCTATCAACCTCTGGATTAAATAATCTTGGCCTCCATGGCCATCTGTAGCAAAGAATTCCACAGATTCACCTCCCCTCTGGCTCAGGCAATTTCTCTTCATCTCAGTTCCAAAGGGTTATCCTTCTATTCCAGGATTTCACAACTTGGGGTCCACAGATCTCTTACTTAATGGTATTGGTCCACGGCACAAAAAAAGGTCAGGAAGCCTGTTCTATTTTGAAGTTGTGCCCTCTGGTCCTATATTCCCACTACTGCAAACATCCTCTCCACATCCACTCTATCTAGGCCTTTCAATATTCGGTAGGTTTCAATGAGATTCCTAAAAGATATGTGTCAGCAGCGAAAGGAACTACGTCAATGCAATGTGAAAGGATTTAGAGCACCTTGCAAGGATTAAGTGCAATAATGGTTTGCCATATAATAAATAATTAAACCAATAATCAAGTCTGCCCCAACATGGTCTGAGTACAGATCCACCCAGATGGGTGGTATAGATGGTATAGATCTCTTCTCCAATTCAGAGGAAATTAAATGAATCATAGAGCACTACAGCACAGGAGCAGGCTCCTTGGTCCAACTAGTCCATGCCAAACATATTTTGCATGTCCCACCGACCTGCACCTCGACCTCAGCTCTCCGAACCCCTTCCATCCATTTACCTATCCAAACTTGTCTTAAATGTTGCAATCAAATCCTGTCCACCATTTCTGCTGGCAGCTTGTTCCACACTCACGTCACCCTCTGAGTGAAGATCTCCCTAAGGTTGCCCTGAAACATTTCACCTTTCACTCTTAACCTCTTCTAGTTCTATTCTCACTGAATCTCAGTGAAAGCCTGCTTGCATTTATCCTATCTATACCCCTCATAATTTCTGAATGCCACTATCAAATCTCCCCTCAATCTCCTGAACTTCAGAGAAAATTGTCCTATAACCTATTCAGCCTTTTTTCTATAACTCAAGTCCTCAAGTCCCAGCAAATTTCTTGTAAGTTTTCTGTATTCATTCAACTTTATTCATATCTTTTCTATAGGCAGGTAACCAGAACTTCACAAAGATATCTGTGGTCTTTCAGTAGAATAGACTAGCGCTGGCACTGGTGGTGGTCAAACACCATGAACAAATCAACGTTAACTGGGGCTGGCGAGCTGAGTTAATTAGGCAAAGATTGTGCATGGGGATGGGTGAAAGGTTCGAGATGGCACTGAATTGCGTCCACAGATACAAAGACTCATTTATGTTCATACATACCAGCTTCCACTGGCTTAGTTTTCTGATAAGCTGGTGACAGCCGTTCAACATCATCAAAGGAAGCAGCACTCTGCAATCAGAACATTTTATAATTAGATGCTGGAAACAATTTCCCTTTATGTCTTCGTTCTTTATCTCTCTGTCTCTCTCTCTCCCCACCACCCCACCTCCCCCCCCCCACACTTTCTTCCCTCCACCATTCCCCCTTCGGCCAGCACTCAGTACTGCCTCAGGTTCTCATTCAGTAAATGCATCTCATTCACTGTCGAAAGTGCCCAAAAAAAATAAAGGTACAAATCGTTGCAGGTAGAGAGATGGATCAAAAACATGACAGCATGCAGGCTTGCAGAAGATAATATCAGCACATTGCTCACAAATGTTTCCTGGCCAACGCTGAGTAGATTAAAATAAAAAAAATATGAAAGCACCTATTAAGATTTATTTAAAAGCAGAGAAAGTATTTTAATATAAGTTCAAGATTTATTTCAAAGCAGAGTTTCCTTCTGTATAGATAACACCTACAGTGGCATGCAAAAGTTTGGGCACCCCGGTCAAAATTTCCATTACTGTGAATAGCTAAGCGAGTAAAAGATGACCTGATTCCCAAAAGGCATAAAGTTAAAGATGACACATTTCTTTAAAACTTTAAGCAAGATTACTTTTCTTTTTATTTCCATCTTTTACAGTTTCAAAATAACAAAAATGGAAAAGGTCCCGAAGCAAAAGTTTGGGCACCCTGCATGGCCAGTACTTAGTAACACCCCCTTTGGCAAGTATCACAGCTTTCTGTAGCCAGCTAAGAATCTTTCAATTCTTTTTTGGGGGATTTTCGCCCATTCTTCTTTGCAAAAGGCTTCTAGTTCAGTGAGATTCTTGGGCCTTCTTGCATGCACTGCTCTTTTGAGGTCTATCCACAGATTTTCAATGAGGTTTAGGCCGGGGGACTGAGAGGGCCATGGCAAAACCTTCAGCTTGCGCCTCTTGAGATAGTCCATTGTGGATTCTGAGGTGTGTTTTGGATCATTATCCTGTTGTAGAAGCCATCCTCTTTTCATCTTCATCTTTTATACAGACGGTGTGATGTTTGCTACCAGAATTTGCTGGTATTTAATTGAATTCATTCTTCCCTCTACCAGTGAAATGTTCCCCGTGCCGCTGACTGCGACAAAAGCCAAAATTGGCATTATTGATCCACCCCCGTGCTTAGCAGTTGGAGAGGGGTTCTTTTCATGAAATTCTGCACCCTTTTTTCTCCAAACATTGTAGCCAAGAAGTTCTATTTTAACTTCATCAGTCCATAGGACTTGTTTCCAAAATGCATCAGACTTGTTTAGATGTTCCTTTGCAAGCTTCTGACGCTGAATTTTGTGGTGAGGATGCAGGAAAGGTTTTCTTCTGATGACTCTTCCATGAAGGTCATATTTGTGCAGGTGTTGCTGCACAGTAGAACAGTGCACCACCACTCCAGAGTCTGCTAAATCTTCCTGAAGATCTTTTGCAGTCAAACGGGGGTTTTGATTTGCCTCTCTAGCAATCCTATGAGCAGTTCTCTCAGGAAGTTTTCTTGGTCTTTCAGACCTCAACTTGACCCCCACCGTTCCTGTTAACTGCCATTTCTTAATTACATTACAAACTGAGGAAACAGCTACCTGAAAATGCTTTGCTATCTTCTTATAGCCTTTTCCTGTTTTGTGGGCATCATTTATTTTAATTTTCAGAGTGCTAGGCAGCTGCTTAGAGGAGCCCATGGCTGCTGGTTGTTGGGACTCGGTTTGAGGAGTCAGGGTATTTATAAAACTTTGATATTTGCATGACCTGGCCTTTCCTAATGATGACTGTGAACAAGCCATAGCCCTAACAAGCTAATTAAGGTCTGAGACCTTGGTAAAAGTTATCTGAGAGCTCAAATCTCTTGGGGTCCCCAAGCTTTTGCATGGTTCTCCTTTCCTTTTCTCCACTCTAAAATTGTACAAAACAAAAATAATACACTAACCTTGCTTAAAATGTTTCATCATTAACTTTATGACTTTTGAAGATCAGTTCATCTTTTACTCACTTAATTATTCACAGTAACAGAAATTTTGACCAGGGGTGCCCAAACTTTTGCATGCCACTGTATTTTAAAATTCTAAGACCTCCTTTTGCAATCGAAGTTCAAAGTATATATCTTATCAAAGTATGTATACATTATACAACCTTGAGATTTGTCTCCTAACATACAGGCAGCCCAAAGAAGCCCAAAAGAACCCATTAAATAAAAAGGCCATCCAACACTTAATGTACAGAGAGAAAGAAAAAGGATATATTTCTAGGTTCTGCTTACTATTTTCTGAAATATTTTGAGAACTGATCATTGCCCTAACACTCTAACAGTGATCAGTGTTCAACTGCACAGCAAACAAAGTACACCTGTATAGGGAGTAGGCTTTATGACGTGTGTTGCTGAATGAGAAGAGCAATCACAAGGGTTTAAGATTTTATTTTGATAAATTTCACCTTGGAAAGTTTCTTTCTATAAATGATAACCAATGACCCAATCAATATAGTAGTTGGGCAGGATTGAATGAAATAACTTGGGCATCGAGGCAGTGCGGCAGTTAGCACAACACTTTTACAGCTTGGGGCATCACGGAGTTGAATTCCGGTGCATTTCTGACAGCAGCCTCTGTACGTCCTCCCTGTGGAATGTGCGTGCTTTCCCTTAGCGCACTGGTTTCCTCTCACAGTCCAAAGATGTACCGGACATTAATCGGGGATGTGGGGTTGCTGGGTGTGTGGCTCCAAAGGCCTCCTCTATGCTGTACAGCTAAATAAACTTTGACAAACCCAAACACTAAGAAAGACTGCAGGAGGTCAGAGTGAGGGCAGATACAAGGCAAATATAAATCTACAGATAGATAAAAGAGAGAGGAATTGCATTTCCATTCTCTGTAAAAGAATGCCTGAGCCTTATTTGGTGATTAGCAAAATTCTGTTTACCTTTTTATTTATTTATTTATTAATTAAGATTAAGTGGAGTAGGCTGAGCAACCCCCAATTTAACCCTTGCCTAATCACGGGACAACTTATAATGATCAATTAACCTACTAACCAGGACAGGCAGCAGTTGATGTTTCGGGCCAAGACCCTTCTCCTGAACAAGGGTCTCAGCCCGAAATGTTAACTGTTCATTCATTTCTATAGATGCTGCCTGACCTGCTGAGTTCCTCCAACATTTTGTGTGCGCTGATCTGGACTTCCAGCATCTCCAGAATTTCTCATGTTTATAACCTACTAACCGGTGTGTCTTTAGACTGTGAGAGGAAACCGGAGCAGGTGGAGGTATCTCACACATTCATAGGAAGAACGTACAGATTCCTTACAGATGACTTCAGAAATGAGCTCCAAACTCCAATGCCTTGAGCTGTAACAGCGTCACGCAAACCGCTACACTACCGTGGCACCCGGCGCCTATTATAGAAAGAATATTCTTTTATTTCTGTACTAATTTTACTTCACTACAAAGATACTGGATTAAAGACAAGTGGAAAACTTGATTTGAACGCGCTGGAGTTGATTACTGTTATCACCTGACATACTGATTTGACAAACAAAGCACACACTTAGATTTAATATGAGCAACAAGGGACTAGAGGTAGATAGAATTCATTAGCTTCTGCCATTAGCTTAAAACAGTCAATATTTAATAGCGCTTTACATGCATCATTGCTAATGAAAACTATTAGAAGGGTGTGAAATTAGAATTAACCATGCAGTAGAGAGAAATCAACAACATAATGGGTCTACTAGCATCCTTCTGTGCTGTCAGTTCTAAGGTTATGCTAAGGGGTGCTGGAAGAGCAGGGCTGGTTACTTAAAATAAAACAGAAAATGCTGGAATTATTCAGCAGGTCAGGCAGTATCTACAGGGGGAGAGAAACTGATCAATATCATCCATTTAGAATGAGGAGAAGTTGGGATATTGAACGAAGAAGAATGAAATGGCCAAGAATAGAAAGGTCAGAGACAATCTTGGTTTAAACACATAAAAGACCATAGGATATACAGTAGGAGCAGAATTAGGCCATTTGGCCCATCGAGTCTACTCCACCATTTAATCATGGCTGATCCATTTTTCCTCTCAGGCCCAATCTCCTGCCTTCGCCCCGTATCCCTTCATGCCCTGACCAATCAAGAATCTATCAACCTCTGCCTTAAATATACATGAAGTCTAGGCCTCCACAGCTGCCGTGGCAAAGAATTCCACAGATTCACCACTCTCTAGCTGAAGAAATTCCTCCTTAGCTCCGTTCTAAATGGACACCTCACTATTCTGAAGTTGTGTCTTCTGGTTCTAGACTCTCTTACTCCACTCTATCTAGGCCTTTCAACATTCGATAGGCTTTAATGAGATTCCTCCTCATTCTTCTGAACTCCAGTGAGTACAGGCCCAGAGCCATGAAACGCTCCTCACATAATAAACTTTTTAATCTCGGAATTATTTTTGTGAGCCTCATTTGAACCTTCTCCACATCCTTTCTTCAATAAGGGGCCCAAAACTGCTCACAATACTCCAAGTGAGGCCTTAACAGTGCCTTACAAAGCCTCTGTATTACAATTTTGTTGTTATATTCTAGTCCTCTCAAAAACAGTCCTAACATTGTATTTGACTTCCTCACCACAGACTCAATCTACAAATTAACCTTTAGGAAGTCCTGCACAAGGACTCCCAAGTCCCTTTGCACCTCAAAATTTGAATTTTCTCCCCATTTAGGAAATAGTCCACGCAAGGATGAAATGTATTAGCCAGAAGATGGCCAAGGATAGAAATGTCAGAGGCATTCCTGTTTTAAACAGACAAAGAAGGGGAAGGAATAGAGTAAACAAAGAGAATATCTGTAATAGACAGATGGAGAGAGGGAGCGAGTGCAAAGTGGTCCTGACACCATAGTGAAAATTTGGTGTAGAAAGAAATTGGATCTAATATCTGGCTTCCTCCACTCACATCAAATCATGTAGTTTGTAATGTAGAGACAAATAAATAGAATTTGTGTGTTGTAAGCTGGATGAGGCAGAATCTTTCCCATCACTTGGTCAAAACCCAATAGGATCATACTGAAAAAGCATACATACTCTACATGTGGTTTTTTGTGGATCCTGTTGTACTTGTTTGTGCTCGTCAGCGAAAAGATGAATTTCAAGGCGTATATTTTGTATATACTTAGATAATAAATATATTTTGTACTTTGGTGAAGGATCTGGGCCCAAAATGTGGACTGTTTATTCCTTTTCACAGATGCTGCCTGAACTGCTGAAATCCCCCACTATTCTGTGTGGATTTCCAGAATTTTGTGTGTGTTACTCCGGATTTCCAATATTTGGTGTGTGTTACTTTGGATTTCCAGCATTTCTGTGTGTTACTCCGGATTTCCAGCTTCTTGTGTGTGTTACTCGGGATTCCCAGCGTCTATAGAACCTTGTGCGTTTACACGTACAAAAGCAGTTCATTCCTTCCACTCACCTTGTCCATCCGGTCCTTCTGCACCCCATACTTGCCACCAAATCCCTTTGAGTAATCTGAATGAAGAGATGGAGAGGGTTATGTTTCAGCTGCCCCACGAGATACTGTACGCAGGACAGAGCAGAATGACCATGCATTACTCAAAGAAGGCAGCCAAACTTAATATGAGAAGCTCTCATTTTAAATGACAGGCAAGATTTGATCAGGCTCAATTAGATTAGCCATGAGAAAAAGAAATGATACTGTCAGAGAATATTAATCTATCATTTTGCTTTGTGCCATTTGACATTGATAAGCGAAATCTGTGATTCAACAGGAGAGGAAATGAGATGCTGGAGTGAATTACCTTATTACTTAAGACATGCTAAGTCAGGCTTTCAGAGGTGTTGATGGTTTGATTACGATAAGTACACACAAGCAAAATTAGAGTCTACAGATTAGAAAGGACAAAGACAAAAAGAAAATGTACCACATTACAGCACAGACCTTCTGGGCATTTCTTTGTAATGTTACTTTAGTGCCCTGCTCACCCTTGGACCCCAGAGCTAACTAGATGATCCAAAACTCTCATCTTTATCTGCTCCGCACCCCCTAGTTCCCAAGATTGCAGCCACCTGTGGGAAGGTGGGCCCACAGTGGGCCCTGGCAGTTAGCATGACGCTAATCCAGCTTGTGGCATCAGAGTTCGGAGCTTAATTCCAGCGCAGTCTGTAAGGAGTTTGTACGTACTCGCCATGACCACTTTGGCTGCCTCCAAATGCTCTAGTTTCCTCCCATTTAAGACATACTGGTTAATTGGTCATTGCAAATTGTCCTATGATTAGGCTGGTTGCTGGGCAGCATGGCTCATTGGGGCAGAAAGGCCTGTTCCACACCGTATCTATAAAAAAATAAGTAAATGGTGTGGAGTGTAGGGCCTGTGACATCATCACTAATCTGCCTGGCCAGGTTTGGGGTCACTTGCCAATGTGCGTTGACCAACTCCTGAAATTTCAATTCAAGCCTCTGGAAATATGGTGAAATAGACAATAAGCTATCGTCAGTGTCTTGATGACTGAACAGACTGCAGATGTTGGTATCCAGAGCAACTGGAGATGTAAGAGTAACTTAGCAGGGCCGGCAGCATCTACGGCAGCAAATACACAGCTGACGTTTCAATTCCACTCCATTGTTGTTTCTTCACTGACATGGATCAATGCAGGACATAAATCTGGATACATGGGAGGATCCCACCATCCGGGCCATGCTGCCTTCGGGAAGGAAGTACAGGAAGGTTAGGTCCCACACCACCAGGTTCAGGAACAGTTATTACCCTTCAACTATCAGGCTCCTGAACCAGCATGGATAACTTCACTCACCACTACTCTGAACTGGTTCCACAATCTGTAGACTCACTTTCAAGGAATCTACAACTCTTGTCCTCAATATTATTTATTTACTGTTTATTATTGTTATATTTGCAGAGTTTATCTTCTTTTGCACATTAACTTTGTTAGCCTTTGTGTGTTGTTTTTCATTGATTCTATTGCATTTCTTTATTCTATTGTGAATGTCTGAAAGAAAACGAATCTCAGGGTAGTATATGGTGACATATACATTCTTTGATAATAAATTTACTTTGAACTTTGTTCAATTCCCCTCAAATTAATCAAGAGACAATCAAATTAGGAACTTAGTACTTCAAATCTGTTTAAAAATCTTAAGAGTTAAGACTGAGATAAGGTAGAACTTCTCTAAGAGGTTGTGAATCAGCGGAATGTACTCTGTGGAGAACATGTCCCAAGTACAGTCAACGTTGAGACAGATAAACTTTTTAAGAGCTGAGGGAATTAAATATCACTGGGAACAAGAGAAAAGTGGAGCTGAGGCCAAAAAGGTTGAATCAATCACTTGTTTAATGAATAGTCCATCAGGATCAGGGGATAATTAACTGTTGTTGTGTTATGTAGTAAAATATTTAAACAGTACCACAGGTTTTAGGAACTTCACTACATCAGTATAGACACTGATAGAAGCCAAGTAACATTAAGAGATGGCTACACAAAATCCATAATTCAACATATTCATTTGGGAATAACATGCTCGGGAACTCAGCAGGTCAGGCAGCATCAATGGAAAGGAATAACGAGTTGATGTTTCAGCTGAGACCCTCCACCAGGACGTACTGTTGTAGTCTAGTGGACTGACCTCTGACTTGCTGAGTCTTGATAAAGGGTCTCGGCCCAAAACGTCAACTGCTTATTCCCCTCCATAGATGCAGCCTGACCTGCTGAGTTCCTCCAGCATTTTGTGTGTGTTGCTCTCGATTTCCAGCATCTGCAGAATCTCGTGTTTATATTCATTTTGGAGCCTACACGCTATAAAGTAACACTTCAGTTACAAAAGGACTGTGTATACAGGTTACTAGGTTAATTGGTGATAAAGATGTAATTGAGCTGCATGGTCTCATTGGGTCGGAAGGGCTGGTTACTATGCTCTAATAATAATAATAATAATAATAATAATAGATAGCCAATCCAAGCACACATAATATTCAGAAATCAATAAGTGAAAAACACCAGAAAAATGCTGAATTAAAAGAGGAAATTGAAAGACTGTGGAACATGAACAGGACATACATTGTCCCAATAGTAATACTGACCACCAGTATCATCTGAAAGGCACTACACAATGGCATTAAACAATTAGGCAATATTTACGAAATCTCCAGGAAGCCGCAATAATAAATACCACTAGAATAGCTCAAATTTCCCAGCAACTGGGAAATGAGTGTGCTTGACTATGCCCGTACCTCAGGTTTTACCATCCTGAGCTGAGAGGAATAATTATAAAAGGATTGGATACTTCCTGAAATCTCAAGAATCACAGGAGCAGAAAAGAGCAAAGTGGTTCTTGGTCACAAGGATAAGTTACTTTTCAGGAGAGAAGGGGTAACGTTTGATAGAAGGGAGGGGAGCAGGGGTCAGATTTGGAAATAAATACACATTTTTTAACACTGCACGACACTAATTCAAAGATTAAGCTGCCGACAGAGTCTGTGCTGAAATGTAATGCAACGTGAAGAAACCCAGGTGTGGCCTGGCATTGAACTGTGCCTTGTTGAGACTCGTGCTTGGACAGCTTTTCCTTGTAATCGAACCCCACCGCAGATTTGTCCTGTTTCTCTGTCTCAACACCATATTTCCCGCCGAAACCTCTCTTATAGTCTGTGAATCCACAGGCAACCAAGATAAAGATGACGACAACAGAGAAAACAAGCCAGGTTAGGTCAAACATCTAACAGGTTAAAAAACAGAACAACAAAGACAGGCACGGTACAAAATTATAAAACAGATTACTTTTTTTAAAACAACTCATTAAAATTGTGCTGCTTTTGAAGATAAGAACAGTTGGTTAAATGGCAGCATCTTAAAACAACAGTTAGTCCCACACAATCAAGTTTAAATCAATGCTCCAACTTTGCCAAGGTCAGTCGCCAAAACAAATGCAGTTATGAAGTTAGAGCTGAAATGCACACAAAACATGGTAGCTCCTTCCTCTGAAGTGCAGAAATTTGTTGATATATTTTACAATACCAACAAAGACACAATGTTTGGTGAAATCAATGCTCAATGGATAAAAACCTTTTGAAGACAAATATTAAATAAAAGGATTTTTTTAGATGTTTCAGTGCTCAACAGGACTGACATCAATAGTGAAGACAGAAACAGTTAACATCTCAGATCTGACAAGGAGGTCACGGACCTGAAACATTACCCTCCGCTTCCCCTCCCACATATACTACCCAATCTGTCGAGGTGTTGCAATTGTTCTGACAGTAATTTGAATTTCTAGCTTCTGCAGGGTTTAAATTACGTATAAACAAATATTTCAATTCAAATAAGCAAACTTGATTCTATAATAGAAAAATCATTGAGGATGTGAGCAAGTTGTTGTACTACTAAAAAGCAAACTATGGGAGACTTTTGGGAACAGTTGGCCCTTCAGGGACTTCAGTGCGTTGTGGACAGTGATAATGCTATTTTAATTTGAAACTGTAAGGAGTGATTTATAAAGTTCTATATATTGTATAACAGTTCATTGCTGTCATATCTTAAGCATTTGAATAAACTTTTGTATGTTTATAATATAAAAATATATATTTATATACTGTGGATTCCAGTTAATTGAGCCATAGGTTAATTGGTTTGTTGTTGTTGTTCCTCTTCGTGCATCGTGGTGGCAACGGGCAGCATTTTTGCAGTTTCCATAGCATTTGACTGTTCTTTTATGAGGCCAAGTGGCTTGCTCAATGCTCATCCCAGGACAGATGGAAAATATGCAAGGAGCCGGCCATTGTATGCATTTGTGTTCAAAAAGCAGTGATTTTTGTCACTGATAATTGGTGAGAAATAAGCAGCAAGGTAACTGAGAACAGTTTTGCTCACCGTGGTTTCAAGCATTCAGGCTTAGAGATGCCAGAAATGGCCAGGAGCAAAAATGAAGTGATTTCACTACTTCAACAAGTTAAGAACGATGAATAATTCGAAGGTATCAACAATTACCTCGAATTACAATGAAAATTAACATTTGGAAGATGAGTTTGTCAAAAGCATTGTATGAAAGTAGTCCATTATCTGCACAAAGAGTCTACAGTGATTTTGTTAATTTATATTCAATCAAAAGAACAAGGCAGCTTACAAGTACACAGGATGAATTTCTCCAATAACTATTAGAAACTAATATGCTTTTATAGTACTTTAGTAGTATTGTAGTGCTATATAATTTATTCTGTATTTCATTTAAATAGTGTGCTACTTAGTTAAACAGCAGTGTCTATATAGTGCCTATTAAAAAGTATTCACCCCACCACACCCAAAAGTTTTCATGTATTATTGCTTTACAACGTTGACTCACAGTGGATTTAATTTGTCTTTTTTTTTACACTGATCAACGGAAAGAGGATCTTCCGTGTCAACGTGAAAACAGATCTCTACAAAGTAATCTAAATTAATTACAAATATAAAACACAAAATAATTGATTGCATAGGTATTCACCCCCTTTAATATGACACACCAAATCATCACTGGTGTAGCCAATTGGTGTTCAGATGTCACATAATTAGTTAAATGGAGATCTGTTTTTGGAGACCTGTGTGCAGTCAAGGTGTTTCAAAACCTTGAAGACAAAAGAACACTCCAATCAACTCCGCACAAAGGTTATTGAAAAGCACAAGTCAGGAGATGGATACAAGAAAATTTCCAAGTCACTGAATATCCCTTGGAGAACAGTTAAGTCAATGATAAAGAAATGGAAAGAATATGGCTCAGCGGTAAATCTGCCTAGAGCAGGCTGTCCTCAAAAACTGAGTGAGCGTACAAGAAGGGTACTAGTGAGAGAGGCCACCAGGAGACCTATGACAACTCTGGAGGAGTTACAAGCCTCAGTGGCTGAGATGGGAGAGACTGTGCATACAACAACTGTTGTCCGGGTGTTTCACCAGTCACAGCTTTATGGGAGAATGGAAAACAGAAAGTCACTGTTGAAAAAAAACTCACATGAAATCTCCTCTAGAACTTGCCAGAAGGCATGTGGGAAACTCTGAAGTCAGTTGGAAGAAGCTTCTTATAGGTCTGATGAAACCAAAATTGGGCGTTTTAGCTATCAGACTAAACATTACATGTCAACAAAAACACACTATCCCTATCGTGAAGCACCATGCTGTAGGGATGCTTCTCTGCAGCAGGTCCCGGAAGGCTTATGAAGGTAGAGGATAAAATGAATGCAGCAAAATTCAGGGAAGTCCTGGAGGAAAACCTAATGCAGTCTGCAATAGAATTGAGACTTGGGAGAAGATTTGTTTTCCAGCAAGAAAATGACCCCAAGCATAAAGCCAAAGCTAGACAGGAATGGGTTAAAAACGACAAAGTTAATGTACTGAAGTGGCCAAGTCAGAGTCCAGACCTCAATCCAATTGAGAATTTGTGGGTGGACTTGCAAAGGGTTGTTCACTCACTATCCCCATGCAATCTGACAGAGCTTGAGCAGTTTTGTAAAGAAGAATAGGGAAAAATTGCAGTGTCTAGATGTGCAAAGCAGATAGAGACCTATCCACACAGACTCATGGCTGGAATTGCTGCCAAAGGTACATCTACTAAAAACTGACTTGACTTGAACTGACTTGAAAGGTACATCTACTAAAAACTGACTTGAACGGGGTGAATACTTATGCAATCAGTTATTTTGTATTTGTAATTAGTTTAGATCACTTTGTAGAGATCTGTTTTCACTTTGACACAAGAGTCTTTTTCTGTTGATCAGTGTCAAAAAAGCCAAATTAAATCCACTGTGACTCGATGTTGTAAAACAACAAATCAGGAAAAATTCCACAGGGGTGGGGGGAGGTGAATACTTTTTATAGACACTGTATATAAAATGTGTGACATTTTGGTTTTGCCTTCTTTTAAGATGAGCTTTATTTGTCGCATGCACCTCGAAACATACAGTGAAATGTGTTGTTTGCATCAATTCAGCGAGGATTATGCTGGGCAGCTTGGAAACTTCACTACGCTTCCTGTATCAACATAGCTTACCCACAACTCACTAACCTGACACATACATCTTTTGGAACGTGGGAGGAAACCAGAGCACCTGAAAGAAACCCATATATTCACAGAGAGCACATACAAACTTCTTGGAGACAGCAGCGTGAATTAAACCCTGATTTTATATGTTCCTCTAACTGCTACTCTACCATGCCGGCCCATATCCTGCGACATCCTGGGCTTGTGCTGGTCTCTTCCTACTTTATACACAATCCGTTGCTGCTGAGTTTCCATTTCAGTTCTGCACTTTCCAAGGGCACTGATGAAGCCAATATAGGACCCACAGCTGCTGCCACAGATGAATAGGCGACCCTAAGTGCCTGGTGCCATCTTGGACTCTCTGCTCGCAGTTTGAGGCGTATGCGAGTCTGGAGTTTGAGACCTGCAGTGCAAGGTCCTGTGACTGGTGAGTCCTGGGGGTCAATACTGAAAAATGTAAGCCCAAAGGTCAAAGACTGACGTCGGCACGTCTGGAAGTCGGAGGCCCAATGTTTTTGCACCCACTGGAGGCTGCAGGTCTGTCCTTGGCTTGGAGCACATCTATGTGAGTGGATGCCCAGGCGGGACAAAAGAGGCTCGTTTTGCTGTTGTCGTCCTGTTTTGTTGCCGTTGTTGCTAATGAACAGTGTGGGCATGCTCTGTTGGCGCCAAGATGCATGGCAACACTTGTGAGCTGCATGTGCTTAGGTTGTGTTAGTTGTTAAGACAAACAACACAGTTTACTGTATGCTTTGATGTACATCTGATAAATAACCTGTATCTGAATCAGCAAACAGGGGCATTCCTTCAAGAAAACTCCGAGCAAAAGCAGTGAGGCAATGCTCATCGGTTAACTGACCATTCAGAAACCTGATGGCGGAGGAGAAGAAGCTATTCCTAAAACATTAAGTGTGCATCTTCAGTCACCCGTACCTCCTCCCTGATGGTAGTAATAGGAAGAGGGTACGTCCAGAATGGAGGGTCCTCCATGATGGATACCACCTTTATGAGGCACCACCTTTTGAAGATGTTCTCAATGGTGACCAGACTAGTGCCCATGATGGAGCTGTCTGAGTACACAACCCTCTGCAGCTTTTTCTGAACCTGCGCATTGGTGTCTCCATATCAGACAGCGATACAGCCAGCCAGAATGCTGTCCACGGTACATCTGCAGAAATTTGCTCAAGTCTTTGGTGACATAATAAATATCCTCAAACTCCAAGTGAAATACAGCCACTAGCATGCCTTCTTTGTAAAGGCACTAAATATACTTTCCAAAGAAGTGACACTTAACACACAACTCGCACTAGGTTGGTTTAAGTTCAGCAGGAAATTTAATGGGCATTGACTTTTTTCCCCACTTTCCACATCTGTATCAAATGTTCTGACCTTTTTTCCTGTTCCATATCATTTCCTGCACTCACTGGATTTAAAAGCTTGTCCCTCAGAGCAGTAAATATTCGGGATCAAGATGGTCCATTGTATTTGACCCTACATATGAGGGTGAAAGTTATACGCCGCTGATAAACTCTCAGCTTCTATGCTGAGCAAATGGAAAAAGAACGAGAACAGGTTTCAACAAAATTATGAAAATAATAGAAAAGAGCTGAAAATAAAAGAAATAAAATGGAACAGCAGAGAGTTTGTAGGGCAGCATGATAGTGTAGGCACTAGCATAATGCTTTACAGTGCCAGCTGCAAGATCTGGACTCAATTCCCACCGCTGCCTGTAAGGAGTTTGTACGTTCTCCCCGTTACTGCATGGGTTTCCTCCAGGTGCTCTGCTTTCCTCCCACATTCCAAAGACGTATGAGATTAGGAAGTGTGGGTATGTCAGAAGCATGACATTTGCAGGCTGCCCCCGGCACATCCTCGATGCAAACGACACATTTCACTGTACGCTTCGATGTATATGTGACAACTAAAGCTAAACTTTCAATGCTGCAGGTACAGCTGTCTCAATGTATGTGATTGAATCAAATCAGAAAGCAATGTGGGATAGGCCATCCCAGTTCGCTTTCCAATGACACCATGTGACTTCAGATGAAACCTTGTCGAGCTGGCTGAATCTGCAGGATGTCGGGGAGGCAATAAATTACATTCCATTTGCCAAGTTCCCTCACCTCAAAAGTTAAAGCAGAGCCAGGTTTATGGTTGATTCAAAAGTGCATTTATCAAAGGTGATTTTGCAAAAGGAAACTTTATTGTGCAAAAAACTCACTAGAATTTATTTTATTTGGAAAATTCTCTCTGCACAGAAGTGATTTCTAAAGATATACCATGAAGAGCTTTCTAACGGGTTGCACTACCAGCTGGAATGGAGAGGCCTCTGCACAGGATCAGGAAAAGCTGCAGAGTTGCTGCATCTCAGCTAGCTCCATCATGGACACCAACCTCCCCACCAAACAAGGACATCTTCAACAGGCCATGCCTCAAAAAGGCAGCATTCATCAGTGAGGGCTCTCACCACCCGGGACTTACCCTTTTCCCAATAGTACCATCAGGTAGGTGTCGTGGGAGCCCAAAGATGCACGTTCAACGTTTTAGGAACAGCTTTCATCAGATTTCAGTACGGTCAATGAACCTGTGAACATTGCCTCAGTTTTCACACTGCTTATTTAATTAAATATTCTTGATTAGATTTTATCCCAAATAAGCAGCCTCCCCGATTAACTCAAAGCCCAATTAACCGGAGTCCACTATATTGCTATTTTGCAATGTTTGCTAAGGTGGCTGGAAGCCAGAAATAAGAGTAATTAGGCTTTGTATTAGCTCCATAGTCGCTGCTCCTTTCACATCGGGTGGCATTTTTGCCGTTTCCTTAGTCTGTTTTTGTCTGTTCTTTTATGAGGCCGAGTTGCAAGCTCGGCACTCAACCTGGCACAGATGTAAAGCATGCAAGGAGCCGGCTGGATTCACAGGAACATTTGTCCTGAAGTCCGGTGCTGCTGCCACTACACCACCAGCCAGCATTTGTTCAATAGCATTAACAGTTATTTGGTAACTGGAAAGAAATAATATACAGTATTGTGCAAAGCTCTTAGGTAGTCTATATATATAGAAAACTTTTGCACAATACTGTATATGTGTGTATATGAAAAACACATGTACACATTTGTAATTTATAGTATACTTTATCTATTGCTCAGTACTATTGCTGCAAAATAGCAAATTCAACATACTTCAGTGATACTAAACCTGATTCTGATTCTACAAGCTGTATGGCCAGAAAAAAGACTTTGTAAGGGGAAAGGTATAAACCGCAGAGAAAACAATGAGGTAATGGAACTGGAATGTTCCAGAGAACAGGCATAGGTTAGCTGGAAAGGAAGTCATCATCCTGCATTGTAATGGTTCGATGACTCAATGAAGATCAATAAAAAAAGAAAGCGTAGGCACAGACATGAAACCATTCAGCGGGGAGATTCAAAAAAAATATCACACTAATCCTTCTGGGGTGGGTGAAAGGACATTGCCTTTGGTGCAGTTGCAATGAATGACGAGGCAGAAAAGAGTGGGGTTCTACAGTTTTGTGTTCCTGACTAAAACCTTTATTGTCAAATCCCTGCCGACTTGCAGTTTTGCTGCCAGCATCTGATAATCAGCACCAGCTGCTTTGTTGTCAGTTATCCTGATAATCTTCCTCATCACCGACGCGTGATGTCGACAGCCAGCCTCACATGAGGAATCTATTCATGTCAGCACCACGCAGGACATACAGACTATTCTGCTGAAGGCTAAACTTGCTGACCACCGTAACAGCTAAAACTTCAATAAACAAAGAGACCTCAGTTTTGTTCACATCAATCTCTCTCTTCCTGTTCCAAGCACCAAACCACAAAGAGAGCCATTAGTGAATACCAGATTAATTCTCCTTTATTTATAGAATCACAGAAATTTATGGCAGGGTAGGGGGCTGTTCAGTCAATTCCATTTACACTAGTCGGCACAAAACCTCTGTGGATAACACCACTTTCCAGGCCTAGGCCTCCAGCCATGTCTCACATTGCAGGCACTATGCAAAATGCTTACTCAATACCTTTACATTGGGCAGAACGAACTGTAACCACCTCAGACCCTGGCTTACAACAACTTCATTTCCCACATGAAGCCACGCCGGTGAAATGCAGTTATTATTTTATTTATTTAGAGATACAAAATGGAACAGGTCTTTCCAGCCCAACAGGCCGCACCGTCCAGCAATCCACCTGTCTAACACTAACCTAATCACAGGACAATTGACAACAACCAATTAACCAACTAAAACCTTTGGACTGTGGGAGGAAACTGGGGCACCAGGAGGAAATCCACGCAGTCACGGGGACAACATACAAAAGGCGCTGGAACCGTGAACCTAAAATAAAGACATTGTAAAATAATTATCCCGGGACTGTGGAAAATACTATTTTGAAAGATTGAGATAAAAAGAAGACATATGTATCAAAGTGGAAAGTGGGAGAAACAGACAGTAGCGGGGATGGGTGGAGGGAAAGGAAAAAGGGATAGGAGATCACATTGATTGGACTGCATGAAAGATAGGAAAAGATTCACGTGGGCCAGAGGTTCCCAACCTTTTTTATGCCATGGACCGTTACCACTAACCGAGGGGACTGTGGACACAAGGATACCCTGATCTAGACCATGAGAGTTTCCATGCTGTAGCCCGTATGCAACTCTGTGTAATTCAGAATCTCAACTCAATCTTTCTCTAGGTAGGTTAATTGACAACTATAAGTTGTGTAGTATAGGTAAGTGGCAAAAAGTAACATTGAAAATGGAGTGGCTGCAAGAAAATGAGAGGGGGAAATAGATGGGATCCCTCTCCTGCTATGGATGTGATAGGCTAAATGGGTTCCAGTGTTGAAACAACTTAATGGCGGCTGTTCTTTGCTTTGAGACATACTAAGAGTGGTTTGTTGCTACTAAAGTTTAGTTTCTTTCTAAAAGCAGCTATTTCTTTGGATCGTGGCCATGAGAAAGTCTGCCGACGCTGAAAATCCAAAGCAAAACACACAAAATGCTGGATGAACTCAGCAGGTCAGGCAGCATCTATGGAAATTAATAAACATTTGATGCTTCAGGCTGAGACACTTCATCAGCAGCGAAGGGGGAAGATGCCAGAATAAAAAGGTGGGGGGAGAGGAAAGAGGCTCGGTAGCAGGTGATGGTTTAAGCCAGGTGAATGGGAAAAATAAAGGGCTGGAGAAGAAGGATGCTGATAGGAGAGAAGAATGGACCATGGGAAAAAGGGAAAGAGGAGGGGACCCTGGGGGAGGTGATAGGCAGGTGAGAAGAGGTAAAAGTACAGAATGAGCAATAGACGAGTGGAGGGTGGGCTGCGTTCCTTCAATACTAGAAATTGATATCCTGAGTATTTTTTAATTGTTGCATATTCTTGAATAGAGTACAACCCTCTGAGGGAAAAAATAAGCACAGATTAAAAGGCCAACCCTTTGCCTGATTTATATTGGGAAAGGGCACACCATGATATACAGTAGCTTGGCAAGGAGCTGTGTTTGCCAAATCCAATATGCTATTTAGCAAATGCTAGTACAATGGGTTCCAGTTAATTGGCCTGTCGGTTAATCAAGGCAACCAGTTATTTGGGACAACTCTTAAAGGACAAAATCTAATTGAGAAAATTGCTGGAATTCCTTTGTTTATTTGGGACACTATGCCACTTAATTGGGACAGAAGACAGTTGTTGAACAGGTCCTAACTAGCATCAGTCGCATACACTTGTATGGCCATTAAAAGCTACACCATGCTTAGACAAACAGTACTGCAAAAAGCATCAGTTGCATGTGTTTGTGGTCAAAAAGCAGTGATTTTTGTCTGTTTGTTGGGGAGACACAAGCAGTAAGACAACTCAGAACTGTTTTGCTCACTGCAGTTTAAAGCATTCAGGCTTAGAGAGGACAGAAAAGGCCGGGAGAGAAAATGAAACAATTTCACGACTTCAACAAGTTAGAAACTACCAAGAATTCAAAGATATCAACAATCATCTTGAATGTTGCAATGAAAATGAAGATTTGGAGGATGTAATCATTAATAGCATTGTGTGAAGGCAGCTGTGTGTTGCATACACTGGATGATTTCTTCTGTCGATAACTATCAGGGACTAATACGGATTTATAGTACTGTAAAACTATTAATAGTGCTCTTTGTTCTGTATTTCATTTAAATACATAATTTGTTACTCAGTTCGTATCTTTTAAACCTTTTTAAACTCTTCCATGAAACTTCGGCTAATCGGGGCAGCCACTTAATTGGGCAAAAATGTACTGGTCCTGATGTGTCACAATTAACTGGAATCCACTATAAATCAGGGCAACTCCAATAACAGAAGTCAATACTTAGAGACTAACTATGCAGCTACAGACTAACTGCCCTGATGAAGGATCTCAACACAAAACATCGACCGTTTATTCCTCTCCATAGATGCTGCCTGACCTGCTGAGCTCCTCCAGCATTTTGTGTTTGTTATTCTGGATTTCTAGCATCTGCAGAATCTCTTGTCTTCGTATATGTGCAAACATGCTTCTCTGCAACAATCCTCACAGCCAAAACATTTACCAGAGGATTCCTTGCTGACAACTTCCAGAGGCATTTTTCTCTTTCCACTTTTGCCCCCTTTCTTTCCACTAAAAAAAGCAACTCTAGCTTTCACCCAGTGTGAGCATCAGAAATCGGGTAGCACTGGAGAGTGTGCAGAAGAAGATTCTCCAAGCAGCTGCCTAAAATGGAGGGCTGCAGTCACAAGGAGAGATTGGATGGGCTGGGTTTGTACTCCTTGGAACCATACATGGCTGAGGTGTGACCTTAATGGAGGTTGATAAAATGAAGGACTAAAACAGGGAAAAACTAGAGGGAGCATGTCCAAGGTGTGAGGGAGTGAGAGAGTGAGAGAGGAGTGAGAGAGTGAGAGAGAAAGAAATTTCAGGAAATCTGACATCTCAATTTGTCCCCCCACATGTGGAGGGCAGTGGTTCTCAGAACAAGAAGAAAGAGAAAATGGAAGAGGCCAAGACATGACAGCACTCAAAAGACGCGTGGACAGGAATTTCGATAGGAAAGGACGTGGGACTAATGCAGGCACCTATGACGTCTGATCTACATGGCTAAATCCAGATACTGAAACATTTCAGGAACTTTAAAGCACCTGTAAGCAATTTTCCAAGGTCCCCTTTAAGCTTTCCATTCAGACAGTGAATAAATTTATTAATTCCTCTTGTTCTCACCTCACTGCTCTACTTTCCCCTCCTCCCATCGTTCTCATTATTTTCCCCCATCATCTGCTTTTATTTCTTCGCCCATGTTTTTGAATTTCAAATACTAGAGAGCCAGCAGGAACTCTAGAATCCAGAATCAAACTGATTATCACTGACGTATGATGAGACATTTGTTGGTGTGTGTGCACAGTGCAGAGACAAGAACCAATAAACTACAGAAATAAATTATTAGTGCAAAAAAGGAATGATGATATAGTTTTATGGACCGTTCAGAAATTTGATGGCAAAGGGAAAAGCTATTCCTAACTTATGGACTTATGAAGAAGTATGGACTCAATAAGTCTTCAGGCTCCCAGTCAGTCCCGTCCTTGTACCCTCTATCTTTAGACCAGCATGGAGCTGCCAACCACTCACCTTTCTGAGATTCATGCAACTGTGTGGTTTCCTGGTGGTCCCAACCCAAGGCATTCTTGTCCTGCCGATCCGTCTGGACACCAAACTTGCCTCCGAAGCCTTTGACATAATCTAGTTACATCAAATGGCATTGGTTAGTGTGGAAGTCATTTCTGATAATGTTTCACTGCAGACTCAAAGGATTGAAAGGAGGTTGGAGGCTTTTAAACGAATATTCATTGCACAGAACGAGGGCACCTTGCACTGCTAACTAGGAACAGCGCTGTTAGGATTGGTATTGGTTTATTAATGTCACATGTACCGAGATACAGTGAACAGTTTGCTTTGCATATTGTTTATACAGATAAGATCATTACGCAATGCACTGTGGTATAACAACCTGCAAGTGGACCACAACTTTGTCATAGGATTGGAGGCTTCCATGCCTCAATGACCCAGAGAGCTAAGCTGGCTGGAGACAGGACTTTGTGATTTGGCGCTTGGTAGGATTGCCCATGCCACACCTTTGAACCTAACAACCTCTGTTTTCAGTATACTCAATGACTTAGCCTCTACAGCTGATTGGACAATTAATTCCACAGATTCACCACCCTTGGCTAAGGAAATCCCTCCTCATCTCTGTTGTAAAGCAACATCCTTCTGTTCCCTCTGGTCGTAGACTCTCCCACTAATGGAAACATCCTCTCCACATCCACTCTATCCAGGCCTTTCAATATTCGATGCATGAGATTCCCCCACTCACTCTTCTAATCTCCAGCAAGTCTAGGCCCAGAGGCATCAAATGCACCTCATACGTTGACCCTTTCTTTCCTGAGATCTTTCTTGTTATCCTCCTCAGGGCCACCTCTAATGCCAGCACATCCTTTCTTAGATCTGGGGCCCAAAACCACCCACAATACTTCAAATGGATTCACCAATGCCTTATAAAGCTTCAGCATTACATCCTTGCCTTGGGTGTAATCATGAATGTCCGAGGTAAACAGTCTGTCCGGATTATTTACCATTCAATGATACCTCGTTCAATTCCATGTTACCATCCACTCCCACTTTCCAATTCACTGTCTATCAACCTTCATTCTGTATAAACTCAGTGAGCAGTCAAGGTCCTTTGGGCCAGAGAATTCCCAGAGTTCTGAACTGTACTTTATCTTAGTCCCAAATTCCTTTTCCAAGGATACTATGCCCTCATTCCATGCCTTCCAGCCAGAGAAAAACCTGCACTATAAGATTTAGGAGCAGAATTAGGCCATTCAGCCCATCAAGTCTGCTCCACCATTCAATCGTTATTTTTTTAAAAAACACAACTCCAGTCTACTGTTTTCGCCTTATAACCTTTAAGTTCCTTACCAATCATGAACTTATGAACCTCTGCCTTATGACTGCCCTCCACAGCTACAGTTCCAGTGATTCACCACCTCTGGCTGAAGAAATTCCTTCTCACCCCAGTTTTAAAAGGGGCACTCCTTTATTCCGTGGCTGTGGTCTTAGATCCTAGACTCTCCCATTAATCGAAACATCCCCTCTTCTGCTCAATGCCTGGTAGGTTTCAGTGAGATTTCCTTCCCCTCTCCATTGCTGTGAACATCAACACATATAGGTCCAGAGCCATTTAACACCAAACAAGCTTCATCTGTTAAGCCTTGCATTCTCAGGATTATTCTTGTGAATCTCCTCTGGATCCTCCCCAGGGCAGGCACATCCTTCCTTAGATAAAAGACCTAGAATTGCACACGATATTCTAAATGTAGCCTGACCAGCACCTTTTAAAGCTTCAGCAATACATCTTTACTTCTATATTCTCAACCTCTCTGGTCCTAGCATCTTTGTATTGATCCTAAACCCAACTGAACTTTGGTCCACAGTAACAATAGGTTAATTGCCCCGTCAATTAAATGTCACATTCAATTGGTCCCTGCCAATCCTAACACTATATAGTCCTGCTAGTTCTCCTGTATCGTAACAACTTGATAAACAGTTGAAAATCCCAATCTCTGAATTTTCTAGCAATCGCAGGGTATAAGTATAGTGAGAGCATGTTTAAAGAAGAGTGCCACTACAATTGAAGCACAGCTTTATTCTGCATCTTGTCTTGAGTATACACCAGCTCAGAATAATGGCAACTGTCCAAAATACGAAATTTTTTTTACAACAATCCACTGGTGGGCATAAAAAAAAGTCTCCATCCCTTACTGAGCCATTTTGGTCACCTGCTTAGACCATAAGACCATAAGACAAAGGAGCAGAAGTTGGCCATTCGGCCCATCGAGTCTGCTCCGCCATTTTATCATGAGCTGATCCATTCTCCCATTTAGTCCCACTCCCCCGCCTTCTCACCATAACCTTTGATGCCATGGCTACTCAGATACCTATCAATCTCTGCCTTAAATACACCCAATGACTCGGCCTCCACTGCCGCCCGTGGCAACAAATTCCATAGATTCACCATCCTCTGACTAAAAAAATTTCTTCGCATTTCTGTTCTGAATGGGCGCCCTTCAATCCTTAAGTCATGCCCTCTCGTACTAGACTCCCCCATCATGGGAAACAACTTTGCCACATCCACTCTGTCCATACTTACAGGAAATATATCATTAAGATTGAAAGAGTAGAGAGAGTATTGCCAGGACTTGAGGACCTGAATTACAGAGCAAAGTTAGGACTTGTACCCTGGTGTGTAGGAGAATAAAAAGAGATTTGATGGAGGTATATAAATTTATGAGAGTGACAGGTAGTGTAAGTGTATGGTTTTTTTCCCACTGAGGTTGGGCGAGACTAGAACTAGAGGTCATTGATTAAGGGTGAAAGGTAAAATGTTAGTACTCTTTACTCAGTGGGTGGTGCAAGTGTGGAACGAGCTGCCATTGGAAGTGATGGATACAAGCTTGATTTCAACACTTAAGAGATGTTTGGATGGGAGGGTTATGGAGGGCTATGGCCCAGGTGCAGGTCAATGGGATTAGGCGGAATAACAGTTACAGAACTGGATGGGCCTAAGGACCTGTTTCTGAGCTACAGTCCTCTATGACTATGTTCCAGAGCATAATTAAAAATGTCACTATTAACACCAGAACATTTGTATGGGGAAGTGATGCGGCCGTTAGTACTGCTGCCGTATAGCTCCAAGGACCCAGACCCAATCCTGACTTCGGACACGGTCAACACAGAGCTTATATTCTCTCCATGACCGTTGCAGTTTCCTTTGAGTGCTCCGGTCTCCCACAGGACCCATCAATTAAAATATCTGTTGTTGTTGAGTAATGAGTAATGAGTTAAGGAACATTTGAGAGAGAATTAGTTGCAGAATTACAGGGGAATGGGACTGTGGAACTTACCGTGAGTGCAATGAGCTGAATGATGCCATTCTGTGATATCACAAGAATAAGCAGTAGCTTCCAGTCACACACGACGAAACAAGTGCTGAAATTCCTGACTGGCTCTCAATCCCAAACCGAGGAATCACAGCTCAGTAACAGTTAAGCAAACCTCTACCCAAACAAGTAAAACAACCAGAACAAAAACTACACTGCTGACCTTTTTGGGATTCGTGCTTCTCAGTCTTCCCTTGGTATTCAAAGCCAACAGCACTCTTGTCCACTTTATCCCTTTCCACTCCATACTTGCCACCAAATCCTTTGGAATAATCTGCAGCAAAACACACCATTTTGGTTAAATTAAAGCAGGAGAGAAGAGCTGAACAGATAATACAATGCACAAACCAAAGATGGCGGAGGCTCATTAGACTGCATCAAGGTTGGCAAAGCTGCAGTGTTGGCTTAACTTTGTCTGTGACAGTGTTAACTGTGCACCAGAGGGAGACGATGTTCCCCTATGCCTTGCTCTGAAAAATAACGTCACCTGAACAGCAGATAATGGCAGTGCATTGTAAGCTAGTTAATGCAAACCATGTTTTCAAGGTCTTCAGCCTTGCTTATCTTGGTAACTGGGCTGATCTTGCAAATACAATTGGTATCAAACAATCTGCTAAAGAGTTCCCAACCTTTTTAATGCCATGGACCACTACCATTAACCAAGGGGTCCGTGAACCCCAGGTTGGGAACCCCTGATCTACACAGCTGTAGTAAAAGGAATAGTACCAGAAATTAAAAATACCAACAATATACGCAAACATGAGGAAATCTGCAGATGCTGGAATTTCAAGCAAGACACAAAAAAGTTGCTGGTGAACGCAGCAGGCCAGGCAGCATCTCTAGGAAGAGGTACAGTTGACGTTTCGGGTCGAGACCCTTCATCCTAACAATATATGCTTCCATTTAAACTGTGACCCTACGACCATGACTTCCATGTGATGAATTTGCTGCAAAAATTACTTTCAATGGGAAATAAAAATCTTAAGCACTCCTGCTGGGAACTATGGTCCAATTAAAGGATTCTTCTGAATCTAAACACAAGAGATTCTGGAAATCCAGAGCAACACAAAATGCTAGTGGAGCTCAGCAGGTCATGCTTCATCAATGGGGAGGAAGAACAGAATGCTGGACAGAAGTATTACAGTTACAGGGAACGTGAAATGCAAGTAGACAATAAGATGTAAGGTCATAACAAGGTAGACCGTGAGGTCATGAGTCCATCTCTTTGTACAAGGGAACCACTCTCCATAGATGCTGACTGACCTGCTGAGTTCCTTCAGCATTTTGTGTTTGTTCCACTGAACTTAAAGACTGCCAATAATCCAAGCCTGCAAAAAGGTTGGAACACAAGGACATGGAAGTGACGCTACTGCTGTTACAGGGCTTTGGTTGGATTCCTCTCTCCATTTTTATGTCAGCTGTGTGTCTAAGAGTTTCTTAAATGTCCCTAATGTATCTAAGAGGTGTACAATTTTCTTTGAATTTACTTGCTAATGTTGTTTCATGTTCTCTGTTTACTTTCAACTCTACACCTTGCATACTCTTGCAGGATTCCTGTAACACACACACACTTTCGTTACGCACTTCGTCATACAGAACTATAGATTTGGCAGGATCAGAGGCAAAGACAAGGGCCTATATCCAAAGTCGAATACCCAATATCCAATGAGGACGTGTACCTGCACACACAGTTAATTATAAACTCGGGTGAGGATCATTGTATCTTGTTAATTATTGGCTCCATGCCTAATATTATCCCATCGCTATCACCCAGGTTCCAGCCATTTCCTTTAGCGAGAATGGCTTTATCTTGAGGTTATCAAAAAATAAAGTTGGTAATAAAGCACTCAGAAAAAATGTCTTTGTTTAAAGAAATGTATGTCTTTACAATTATCCAATCCAAAAGGGTGAGATCAATATAATTTTGGAGACTTAAGATATTTCAGAATCTATGTTCTATGTTCTTTCGTGGTCACTTGTTCAAATCTTAAAACTCTGTACCCAACAGCAACGTGGGAGGATCTAGAACATGTGAACCTCAACGGTTCAAACCAACTACTCAACACCCCTCTCTTGTGGTTATTAGAATCAGACTCTGGTTTATTGTCATTCACATACGTCAGAAAATTACCTGTTTTGTGGCAGCAGTACAGAACAGGCATAACAAAAGAATACAGGTTGCAAAACAAATGAAACAAAACTGTGCAAAGGAGGAATAGTGAGGTAGTATTCATGGACTGTTGAGGAACCTGATGGCAGAGGGGAAGAAGCTCCTAAAACGATGAGCGTGTGTCCTGTAACTCCGCCCTGATGGTATATTGAGAAGAAGCCAGGTTCCAACAGTGAGGGTCCTTAATAATGAATGCTGCCTTCTTGAGGATCTCTAGATGTCCTCAAAAATTGGGAGAGTTATAACGAGAGATGGAACAGGCCAAGTCTACAATCCTCTTCGGCCACTTATGATCCAATGCATTAAAACCAGCCACGGCATTCGTGCTTATGCCTCTATCCCATAGTAATAAAGCTACTAAACAGCTCAAACACTCCAAAACTAACTGCTACTCTTGTGAAACTGATGTACAAATGAAATGGCACGAGGACCCAGAATGATGGATGCGTCTTCCTGAGGCACGGCATGCTGAAATGTCCTTGATGATGGGAAGGGTTGAGCCCGTGGTGGAACTGACTTCAGTCTACAACCCCCTGCAGCCTCTTGCAATCCTGTGCATTGGTGCTTCCACACCAGGCTGCCATGCGACCAATGCATATTAAAACTGGCTTCGGCATTATTACTATGCATCGTGATCCCATAGTAGTAAAGCTACTCAACTGGTCAGACACTCCAAAACTGACTGCTGCTCTTGTGAAACTAATGTGCAGAACTGTGCAGAGGTCTTAGGCACAGATATGTAGCTGGGATGCCGAAGACTTCTGCACAATGCTGTAGTTATTGCACTGTACTGCTGCCACAAAAAAACCCAAATTACATGACATATATGAGTGATGATAAACCTGATTCTTTTGTGGACTGAGAGTAGGAAGGGGGCAGGGAAAGGGTAATCATGGTTGAGTGAAGGGAGAGGGGAAGCGCCAGAGAGACATTCTGTTTGGAATTGTTTGGAAGTGACCTTGCCTGGTGTCTCAGGGCTGGGTGTGTGCGCAGCGCTCCACCTCTGCCATTCCCAACATCCTTCACTCCCGACAGTTTTACAAACTTACTCTCCACTCAACATTGGCAAATACAGTACTGTGCACCCTAGCTATATATATGTGCCTAATAACTTTGCACGGTACTGTACAACAGACACATGGATACTGAGCAGTCCAACCATCTCTGACAGGGGAGGTGATAGATTTCAAAACAAGTGCAACAGGATTCATCAGATTCAACTGAACCAGTTGAATCTGATGAATAAAGCAATTATCAAGACCTGACATCCACAGATATACAGATACCAGCGAGTCTAGCTGTACATTCAGGTCAACTAGATCACTATCCAGTAAATAATCTACTGTCTTAGATTAGAAGCTTATCAATGGGAACCATCAACAAGGGAGCAATCAGAACAAGGAGCTCTCTTCTTACACAGAAAAGTTATTCCATCTACTATACTGGAGCTGGTATAATGTATAAGCTATTTTGAACATGATGATTAAATACTTTAACACAAGGAGGAAGATGCATTAATTTTGATCTCATCATCATCATGTGCCATGTCCAATCGGGTGGTGGGCTGGAGATCTGTCTCTACCAAAGGAGGTGTAAGGCACTCCTTCCCTCCGCTAGCCTGCAGGTCACCACTGGGCAAGGTGTAGCACCTGCTTAGCCCCCTCGATCAGAGTCATGAAAGTCATGAGAGCAGGTGGTGGATGGTTGTACGAGCAGCTGGTGCCTATCACAAGTCCTGGTTATGCGACCACTGAAGCCAGACAGACAATCTCTGAAGAGTATTGATAATGGCTGGGGTCACCCGTCTTTTTAAAGACACTAGAATGGCAAACTACTTCTATAGAAAAATTTGCTAAGAACAATCATGGTCAAGACCATGATCATCCATGGCAATTTTGAAGTAGGGGGGGAATGTCGACTCAGACCATGAGAGGCCTGCGTCGGGCATTTTCATGTCTTACAAGGCGCAGATTGGAAATCTGTGTGGGGCGCCACTCCTCGTACAGACTAGAGCAATGTGTGATTAAGTGCCTTGCTCAAGGACACAAACACACCGCCACAGCTGAGGCTCAAACTAGCGACCTTCAGATCACTAGACGAATGCCTTAACCACTTGTCCACGTGCCCAACAAATTTTGAAGTAACTTAGTTAAAAACAGTATATTCACCAACGTTATTTATTTGAGAAAATGATGATGCTGAGCTAACAGAAAAAAATGATAGAATGCAAACAATATAAGGTTCTGCAGACTTTTCTCATTTGCTAATTCTTGAAAACTGCTTTGGAAAGGATGGGTGATTGTCATTCTCTAAACTGCACCTGGAGTGTGGAAACCTTGATGGAACCAACAAACAGAGATCAGACATTACCTCATGTCTGGGTTAAGTAAGACATGACAGAAGGGAGATCCACGGCAGGCAAAACTTAATGTGCACAAGTGGAAATGCAAAGGCAAGGAGTTTGTATGTTTCTCCCCATGACCGTGTGGGTTTCCTCCTTGTGCTCCAGTTTCCTCCCGCAGTCCAAAGACGTGCTGGCGAGTAGGCTAATTGGTCATTGTACGTTGCCCCGTGATGAGGCTAGGGTTAAATCGGAGGTTACTCGAAATGCAAGAAAGGCCTATTCCACGGTATATCTCAATCAATCAATACATCATACACTATTTAGATAGAAGGTTCCCAGTCTGGGGTCTATGGACCCCTCAGTTAATGGTAGGAGTCTAAGGCACAAAAAAGGTTGGGAACCCCTGCTTTAGAGGGTAACAGAACAGTCAAGATAATGACTACGTAAGGGGGCCTTAGGAAACACATGAAGGCTCTTGAACTTTTAAGCACAACTGTAAAAAAAAACATGATTTTTGATCAATGGTCTATTAAATTCTTTTCCCCAAGTTCAACCCCCAGTTTCATAAAATAATGGAACACTCGCAATTCCCATAAAGGAGAAGGAAAAGGTCTCTTATTTTATATTAATGACTTCAGTGTTGACGTCTTATTGTCGAAGCCTTTAGCCTGAACCTGCTTTGCAAGGGGAAATTTCAGGAAGACCGGTTCTACTGCATTCCAGCCGTGTACCAACGCTGGATTTTTCCTGTAATGCTCCGCTCTAGTTTCAGTCGATCTGCTTGAGCACTGACATTTATCATATTCACGTCCTCTGCAGCCTCGCTCTACAGAATGCTCTGGTATTTACGAGGCAACAGTTTCCAACCCAAATGCACAGGAAAACCTCTAGAATCTGAGGGGTTACAAACCTTTCAAAAGGAAACGCTGATAATTCCACTTCAACGAGGGAAGACAGTTGGTGGAATTAAAGCAGAAATGCAGAGAGAGTCATAACAGGTCAGTCGCAAATCCAGGAAGAGTGTGCCAAATGATGCCCCCCCCTCCCCCGAAGCACCAACATCACCAAATGTAAACCATACCCTCCCGCTGCAGCTGAAGAATGAGAAATGATTGGAAGAAGAAAAAGGACACACCTCGCTGTGATTCATGAATCTCAGGTTTGCTCTGGTAATCGAAGCCTAGGGCACTCTTGTCCACTCGATCAGCTTGCACTCCATACTTCCCCCCAAAACCAGTACTGTAGTCTGAATAATTCAACACAGCAAAAGCATCAACAGTGCAGCATGCATAATCATCGACTGCGGCAGAAATGCACCAACTCCCCCATGATTAAGCAACAAGAGGCAGCCCAGTTATGAAGCAGTACCAGAGAAAATAACTACCTTTCATTCTAATTTAGGATACTGCATTGGTAATGGGAAGTTAATATTGCTGGAGTGTTATGTTGCATTGGCTCCAAAAGTACACAAGGCAGTGGCCCAATAGTTGCGAATTTAACTCAAAGAGTTAGCCTGCCATTTCTTTTTGTTAGTTCTGAAAATCTGGGAAGAGGCAATATCAGAAGAAAGGGCAAGATATTGTCCAATTGACAAGAACTGCTCCCAGAGCATTCTGTATTCCAACAAAATACATCCATTTTACAACCAATAATAAACTATAAGCACACATTAGACGGAACAGCTGAATTAAAATTAAGATGCAATTGGCATCAGACTAAAATAAAGAACATCTGGTTAGGTAGTCTGGTAGTGGTTCACTGGAAGATCCCATAAAACATACGAGAGACAACTCAAGTAGAGGCTCATGCATGAAAAACAAATCACATGTAACGAATTTTGAGAGATCATTATAGAGAATCTTACAGCACAGAGGAAGAGCATTCGATCCATTTCCAGTAAAGCAAAAGTCCTATTCAAAAAAACGTCAGAAATTCTCTGAGGGTATATAACAAGATATCGGCACATGTGTTCCCAGTCTAAATCCCAACCACTGAAAGCACAGTACCTTTCTGCGATGCGTGCTTGGCAGTCTTGCCTTCATATTCAAACCCCACAGCAGACTGAAAGAGAGAAGTAGAAATCCTTCACTTAGACTGCACTGGGAGCATCTTTGCAAAAGTAATCCAACACGTGTATCATTCAAGAGGTCTGCTCAAGAGTCAAATAAGCAGGCTCCATTCCTGGTTGTGTCCTGCCATCATCTCATTTAAATTTTAGCTTTGCAACCATGTTGTTCCCACCTTCCCCACCGGCACCCCACCTCCGGCCCCCAGAACCCAAAGACTTGGGTTTCCTGGGAGCTCCCAGTGGGATAGAGCTTGTGTGTGGAATAAGTTTTGTAGGCAGAGTAGGAGAACGCCCTTGCCTTGATGCAGAGGACTACCGCTGTAAACCTTACATCCACCCAAGAGAACAGGTTGGACCCCAAGTCTAACCCAGGGGACAGAAATTCAGATGATATTTAACGCTACCCCTACCCGCAAGTCTCAGGAATCCGAGCTTCTGATGCGCAATACTGTATTTAACTCCTTCAAAGATATCGATTGACTTGATCACAGGCAAGTCCTTCCAATAAGTTGGATAACATTGAATGCAAGTTCTAAAGCATGGGGTGGTTCAGACCATCTTGATAACCAGGACACAAAAGGGACTGTACATTAACACCCACGTCCAATCGATTACACACAGGTAGCTATGGTACTTGCCTTATCTACCCTGTCCTTCTGTACACCGAACTTCCCACCAAATCCTTTAACAGAGTCTGTCTGAGAACAGTGTTTGGAGAGTTTCGCAAAGTACTCATGTCCAACGGCTGACTGCAAAAACAAGAGATTTTCACATTAAAATGGCTGCTTTAATATCACAAAGCACTTCTAGTTGAGGACTGTTTATTCCCCTCCATAGATACAGTCTGACTTGCTGAGTTCCTCCAGCGTTTACTATATGGTGTTCTGGTAGAGGACTAGCTATTCAGGAGGGGAAGAAAAGTGGTCCAGTTAAAATAGTCACACACGGGAAAAGACTTCATTGATGTAAATAAAAGAAAGAAAGATACATTGGTTTGCTTTATTTCTCTTTACCGAGAGGTTCCAGAGGAGGCTCACAAGAATGATCCCAGGAATAAAAAGGTTAACACATGAAGAGCATTTGATGGCTCTGGGCCTGGACTGGCTGGCGTTTAGAACAATGGGGGGGGGGGGGGGGCGGGTGCTGGGATCTCATTGAAACCTATCGAATATTGAAAGGCCTGGATAGAGTGGACATGGAGAGAATGTTTCTACAACACGGGAGTCTAGGACCAGAGGGCTCAGCCTTAGAATACAAGTATGTCCCTTTAGAACAGAGATGAGGAGGAATTTCTTTAGCTAGAGGGTGCTGAATCTGTGGAATTCATTGCCACGTACAACTGTGAAGGCCATGTCATTGGATATATTTAAAGTGGAGGTTGATAGGCATTTTGATTATTAAAGGGCATCAAAGGTTATGGGGAGAAGGCAGGAGAATGGGGTTGAGAGAGATAATAAA
The DNA here is from genome assembly GCF_030028105.1 of Mobula birostris. Taxonomy (NCBI): domain Eukaryota; kingdom Metazoa; phylum Chordata; class Chondrichthyes; order Myliobatiformes; family Myliobatidae; genus Mobula; species Mobula birostris. The sequence continues at coordinate 103,226,899 of NC_092380.1, read as the reverse complement.
TCAGCCACAATGGAATGACAGAGCTGACTCAATCGGTCAAATGGTCTAATTCTGCTCCTATGTCTTAAGATCTAACAGGGGTTCTCAACCTGGGTCCATGCACCCCTTTCTTAACGGTATTGGTCCATGGCATAAAAAAAGTTCAGAACTTCTGGACTAAAAACTTCAGGGGGAAAGGATTTAAAATAACACAGGATGGTAAAGTTTAGTCAAAAAAAGTTTATGATTCCTTCAGAGGTTGTAAGTGATCTGGAAATACATTGAACAGCTGATAGAGGCAAACACCCTCATTGCACTTAAAACACAAATGGGCAAGGAGCTGGTCTGCTGCAATTTTAAGAATTACAGACAGAGCAGGGGACTGGGATTGCTCCTTGTGGGGTTAAGGCCAGTATGGATGCAAGAGTTGAATGGCCTCTGGTCGTGCTACAAGTTGCTAAAAAGGAGTTACTATTGTCATTCTGGAGACACAGGAAAGACTTCCAATGTTAGAAATCTTGAGGAACACACACACAAAATGGTGCAGGAGCTCAGCAGGGCAGGCAGCATCCTTGGAGGGAAATGAACAGCCAACAGTTTCAGGCTGAGACCCTTCGTCAGCACTGGTAAGAAAGGGGGCAGAAATCAGAATAAGAAGGTCAGTGGGGAGGTGGGGGAGGGAGAATAAGTTGACAAGTAATAACCAAGTTGGGAATAGTGGAGTTCAGACTTTCAGAGTCTCAGGTTAAAATGCCAACTATTCACTTCCTTCTCTAGACGCTGCCTGACCTATTGAGTTCCTCTAGCATTTTGTGTGTGTTATTGTAGTCATTCTGTGACTGCAGCTTCCCCTAATATGCACAAACACACAATCGGGAGCTTAATGAAGCCATGGGAAATGTGAAGCCCTTCAAAAAAAATCAGAAACAGCTTCTTCCCCTCTGCCATATGATTGCTAAATGTACATTGAAGCCATGAACACTACCTCATTTTTTAAATATGTATATTACTTGTTCTTGCACTTTTTAAAATCTATTCAACATGCATATGTATACCTACTGTTATTGATTTACTTATTTTTTTCTTTCTATATTATCATGTATTGTATTGTACTGCTGCCGCTAAGTTAACAAATTTCACAACACATGCCAGTGATATTAAACCCTAGACTGATTCTGACTATCTGGATCAGAAATGTAAACAAGGCCACAATGAGAACATTCAATGTCAGAACAGATACAATGGGAAGCATTTTGTGATCCACTGTCATTGACACAACGAACAACTGTGCGCACATTTCTATGTGAATACCTGCTACTTCTGGTTTATGCTTGTGGAGTAGCATCCAAACGCCCATTGATTCTGTGATGGGTATTATTCAATTATGGATTTACTGGTATGCACAAAAGAAAATGAATCACAGAGTCCTATATAGTGACATACATGTACTTCGATAATAAATTTACTTCGAACTTTACAGATTCAACGCCAACACAGTTAAATTCAGTACATCCCAGCATCAGATCGCTGTTTCCCTCTAAGCTGCGTGAGTGCACGGCAGTGCAGTAACTGAAATACTCCCGCGCACATTGCCCTTGTTGCCGCGCAGCTGGAGTTGGACGCAACTAGAAAAACTTTACAGAACATGGAAGATTTTCTTTGTTGTACTGTATTTCATCATACCTTTCAAATATTAAATAAAATCATCTGTGAGCTTCAATATTCATTCTAAATATTCATAGTATGCATATTACAAAAAAAAACATTTAAAGTGCAGCGCAGTTTTCAGGCGGTGTAAAAATTTCCTGCTCAGAACAATGGTTGCAGCTGTCAAAAGAAATTAGAGGCATCAGATTCACTTTACACTGGGTTCACACCCTTGGTCACTCTCAATGAATATCACCCAGTTGCACTCACGTGGATTGTGCGAATTGGAAATAACATCTCATCAACTCTGGCACACCTCAAGGATGTGTGCTTAGCCCGCTGCTCTACTCACTCTACTCCCATGGCTGTGTGCCAAGGCACAGATCAAACACCATCTATAAATTTGCCAATGGTCAGGTCAAGTCAAGTCAAGTGTATTGTCATTTCAACCATAAGCTGCTGGTCCAGTACACAGTAAAAACGAAACAATGTTCCTCCAGGACCCTGGTGTTACATGAAACAACACAAAACTACACTAGACTATGTGAGACAGCACAAGGCTACACTAGACTACGTAAAACAACATAAAAACTGCACTAGACTACAGACCTGCACAGGACTACATAAAGTGCACAAAACAGTGCAGGGCAGTACAATAATTAATAAACAAGACAATAGGCACAGTAGAGGACAAATTACAATATAATAATAATTGATGTAGACATCAGTCTAGACTCTGAGCATTGAGGAGTCTGATGGCTTGGGGGAAGAAACTGTTGCACAGTCTGGTTGTGAGATCCCGAATACTTCGGTACCTTTTGCCAGATGGCAGGAGGGAGAAGAGTTTGTATGAGGGGTGCGTGGGGTCCTTCACAATACTGTTAGTTTTGTGGGTGCAGCGTGTGGTGTAACGTCTGTGATAGCGGGAAGAGAGACCCCAATGATCTTCTCAGCTGACCTCACTATCCACTGCAGGGTCTTTCGATCGAAGATGGTGCAATTCCCGAACCAGGCAGTGATGCAGCTGCTCAGGATGCTCTCAATACATACTCAGCAGAATGTGGTGAGGATGGGGGGTGGGAGATGGACTTTTCTCAGCCTTCGCAGAAAGTAGAGACACTGCTGGGCTTTCTTGGCTATGGAGCTGGTGTTGAGGGACCAGGTGAGATTCTCCACCAGACGAACACCAAGAAATTTGGTGCTCTTAACGATCTCAATGGAGGAGCCGTCAATGTTCAGCAGAGCGTGGTTGCTCCGTGCTCTCCTGAAGTCAACATCTCTTTTGTTTTGTTCACATTCAGAGACAGGTTGTTGGCTCTGCGCCAGTCTGTTAGCCGCTGCACCTCCTCTCTATATGCTGACTCATCATTCTTGCTGATGAGACCCACCACGGTCGTGTCATCGGCGAACTTGATGATGTGCTTCGAGCTGTGTGTTGCAGCACAGTCGTGGGTCAGCAGAGTGAACAGCAGTGGACTGAGCACACAGCCCAGGGGGGCCCCCGTGCTCAGTGTGATGGTGTTGGAGATGCTGCTCCCGATCCGGACTGACTGAGATCTCCCAGTCAGGAAGTCTAGGATCCAGTTGCAGAGGGAGGTGTTCAATGGCACAACTACTGTAGGCAGAATTTCAGATGATGATGAGGAGATGTGCAAGAGCAAGAAGATAGATCAGGTAGTTGTGGAGTATCGCAGCAACAACCTTGCATTCAACGTCAGTAAGACCAAAGAACTGATTATGGACTTCAGAAGGACGTTAAAGGAACACACAACAGTCCACAGTGAGGGATCAGCAGGTGAGCAGTTTCGATCTCCTGGGCGTATTCATCTCTGGAGACCTATCCTGGGCCCAGTATATTGATGCAAATTGCAAGGAAGACAAGATGATGGCCATATTTCATTTGGAGTTTGAGAAGACTTGGTATGTCACCAAACACGCTAGCAAATTTCTACAGATGTACCTTGGACAGCATTCGAACAGGTTGCATCACCGTCTGGTGTGGAAGGGCCACTGACCAGGATCAGAAAAGGCTGCAGAAAGTTGCAAACACAGCCAGCTCCAGCACAGGTACTAGCTTCCTCAGTATCAAGAACATCTTCAAAAGGTGACGCCTCAAAAAGGTGGCAAACATCATTAAGGGCCCCCATCACCCAGGACATGCCCTCTTCTCATTGCCACCATCAGGAAGGAGGCACAAACACTTGAAGACAAACACTCAACATTTTAGGAATAGCTTCTTCACCTCCGGCACCAGATTTCTGAACAGACAATGAACCCCTGTAGGCTACCTCACTAGTTTTTTGCACTACTTATTTAATACAGTCACATTTCTTTTCGTAATTTATATATTTTTTTAAATTATGTATTGCACTGTACCGCAGCTGCAAAACAAACAATTTCAGGACATCTGTCAATGATATTTAACCCGATTCTGATTCTGATCAATGTCAAACTGTTCTTTGTCAATTGCAGGATAAGAACTGCGTTAATGCTGGCTTCAAAGTTCCCGTTTACTTTGATGAAATGAGACAATGAACTGTTAAAATAGAACACAGAACTGGAACAGGCCCTTTGGCCTACAAAACTAATCTCTTCTGCCTCCAGAATGTCTATATCCTTATATTTCCCTCCCTCCATGTGCTCATCTAAGGATCTTCTAAAAGTCTCTAATGTATCTGTCTCTACCACCCCACACAGCACGTTCCAGGCCCACACCACCCCGTGTAAAAAAATTGCCCCTCATCTCTCCTTTGAAATTGCCCCCTCTCACCTTAAATGCATGCCCTCTGGTATTAAGACAGTTAAACCCTTGGGAAAAAATATTGTCTGTCCACTCTATCTATGCCTCTTATAATGTTATAAACCTCTGCTAGATCACCCCTCAAAAAGAAAACGAAGTACTAAAAGATTAGAAAGTTTGCTGCAACTTTGCAGTCTGGATTAGTAACTGCGAGTATGATACACAAAGTTTCATTTACCTAATGAAACTTAAAATATACATTAAAAGTACACGCAGAATCAGTTTAAAGCTCTTTCACAGATAGGTCATTCTACAGCAGATGCCGTTCCTGTGATCATACATTTAACTGGTCCCAAAAAAGCTGTAGGAGCTCTCCCAGCTCGCTCTCTCTCCAATACATTTGGACATTGTGGTTCAGAGGGTCTGTTCCTGGGCTGTGCTGTTCTATGCTGCAGAGACACCCACACAGATAATGGCCATTCAGCCCAATGGATCCATGCTAGCACTTGTGCTCCTCCTATTCTCTCCATCAAAACCCACCATTGCTTCTCTCCATCTCTTCCTCCTCCAGATTTCTTTAACTTCCCCTCAACTACATCAATGTTTGCCACAATTATTCTTTGAAGTAGAACTATGTTCATAGCGAAGTTTTGTCTAATTTCCTACACAAGATTTATTAGATACTCTTATTTGTAGCTGCTAATTTTAGATCATTACCTCTACCCCACTCACGTTCAAAATCCCAGCAACCCAGCAAGTCAGTGGGAGTGAGAAGATGCTCCTATGGGAAGTCACCAGGAAGTCTAGAACACCTCTCCACAAAAGCAAGACAGAAAGGTGAGAGATTAGCTGGAAAACATATTTCACATTCACAAGGAGTTACAACTTAATTTAGTTTCTCATACAGCAAATGGCTTAGCCTACATTCCTTCAGAGCTTCACTTCTGTATAACTATTTTGCTGCAGTTTAACATCTTTAATTTTTTTAAACATTGACCTTCCTGTTAAATGTCTTTGACCCAAAATGTTAACTTTGTTGCTGTCTCCACAGAAGTAGTTTTGCCAGAATTTCCTGTTTTCAGTTGCATCACACTTGCTATCAGATTTTGAGCTGGGAACAAGAAGTTCATCTAAGTACAACGTAGACACAGATGTTGCCTCAATATGATCCCTAGAGACCTATAACATGGAAACAGCTCCTTTGGCCTGACTGGTTCATGATCATGAAATTGTTCATGTAAGCTCGTCCCATTTGCCAGCATTCCATCCATATCCCTCTAAACCAGGGATTCCTAACCTGGGTCCAGGGGCACCTTGCTTAACGGTAAAGCTCACTGGCATTAAAAAGGTTGGGAAACCCTGCACTAAACTGTTCCCTGTACCTGTCCAAGTATCTCTTAAAAGATGTAAGTATAGTATTCAATACAATAGAAGATGCCCTATTTCACCCATTCTCCATCACTCGTTCCCCAGGTGACACCCATTGTCACAGACCCCCTTCAGACCCAAAAAGCAAACTCCCCTGCCTCAAATAAACTCAGTGATTGAAATCACAAAGCCTCCGAAAAGAGAATTCCAAAGAATTACAATCACACTTCAAGATATTTCTCTTCTTAAATGGCTGACCTTAACCCAAGAATATACCTCAAGAAAGCACAGCAGCACTTCCACTTTCTGTGGAGTCTAATGTGAGGGGGGGGGCCCCCACCTCTCAATCTAACCAAATTTTACAGGAGCACCATTGAGTCTTCTGAGCTGCTGCATCACTGTCTGGTACAGGAATTGCAGGGCTTCTGACTGCAAGACCCTACAAAGGTCTGCTGAGAGAACCATCAGGTCTCTCTTCCACCCAGCTGAGATACTTATCAGGATCACTGTGTACGCTAAGCCTTCAGCATTGTCATGAGCCCCTCCCATCCGTCCCACAATCTCTTTGATCCATCAGGGACTTCTTGAAGAAGCAATGCCTCAAGAAGGCAGCATCACTGTCAAGGACCCTCACCACCTAGGACATGCCCTCTTCTCACAACTACCATCAGGGAGGAGGTATAGGAGTCTGAAAACTCACTCTCAATGTTCTAGGAACAACTTCTTCTCTGCAGTAAGCTTTCTGAACGGCCCATGAACGTAACCTCATCTCAGACTGAAACATTCGTCTCCATAAAGGCTCCTGACCTGCTGGGTTCCTCCAGCATTTTGTGTGCGTTCCTCGCTATTTTGCTTCCTTTTTGCATTACATTTTTTTTAATATTGCTTACTATAACTAACATCAGGCAAGAGGTACCTTAGCATTAGGACAAGGACTGTTAGGATGGGAAAACATCTTCTCCCAGGGCATGAAACCAATGAACTCCTGCCACCACCCAACTCTCAGCAGATACGAAGCGCTAGCAATTTTAACTTGTGACCTAAATGCATCTTATATTAAATGTCAATCTTCTGGGATAGACTTTATTATTTGTTAATTTATTTGTGCTAATATTACTTTATGTGCTGTGGTGTGAGTGATATGTACTGTGTTTGTACACCTTGGTCCAGAGGAACATTATTTCATTTGGTGGTGTACACATATATGGTTGAATGACAATAATCTTGAACTTGAACTCAGCTCTCGACATTTCCCCGATTAATGTCCGCCAGCACCACTTCCTCAAGAACCTTGGAGCATCGGATAGTGTAGCACAGGAAGTGGCCCTTCGTGATGGAAATGAGGCAATCAGGGCCAGGGAACTGAAAGTGTTTGAAGAGATTAAGAGTATGTGAAGTGTCACAAATGTGGGTGAGAAAGGACTAAACAAGTGGGATAAAATGGAGTTGAAGCATGTCAGAGTGAAGGGTCTTGGCCCGGAATGTTGACTGTTTATTCCCCTCCATAGATGCTGCTTGACCTTCTGAGTTACTCCAGCATGTTGTGAGCATAAAACTAAAATGTTCTGTGGGATTAATAAATGGATACAGTAGACACTGTGGCCACTTTATTGGATACAAGTGATCATCCGCTGCTGTAAGCCCATCCAATTCAAAGTTCAACATGGTGTGCATTCAGAGAAGCTCTTCTACACACCACTGATGTAACACAGGGTTATTTGAGTTACTGTCACGTTGAACCAGTCTGGCCATTCTCCTCTGACTTCTCTCATTAATAAGGTGTTTTCCCCCCACAGAACCACAGCTCAATGGACATTTTTCTTTTTCCCACCATTCTGTAAAGGGGACAGCAGGGGTTCCCAAACTTTTTCATGCCATAGACACATAGTATTAACTGAGGGGGTCTGTGAACCTCAGGATGGGAACCCCTGTGCATGAAAATCCCAGGAGATCAGCAGTTTCTGAGGTACTGAAACCACCCCATCTGGCACCAACAATCATTCCATGGTCAAAGTCACTTAGATCACATTTCTTTCCCACTCTGATGTTTGGTCTGCATGCTTTTATGCATTGAATTGCTGCCACATGACGGGCTGATTAGATATTTGCATTAAGAAGCAGATGTGCAGGTGTACCTAATAAAGTGGCCATTGAGTGCATGTTCCATTAATGTAATTATGGGTAGGAGGGTGAATGTTTCCATAAGGTTGTTATAGCCAGGGGTGGGGTAGCGGGGATAAGCTCTCACTACCTACTAAATACTCCCAATGGCATGCAGCCCGAATAGCCCCTGCCAACCAAGTCCAGCTCCTGCTGTTTACATGTGGCTTAGTTACTAAGCCCAGCGGAATCATTTCTATTGACAGGAAAAAGAGCAAAGGCTGGTTACTGGCACCTTAAAACCAGTTGCTCTGGGCAGATGGGGCTCATCAGCTGTGGTTGGCAGCTCACTGAGAAGGAAAACTCTGATCTCAAATTTCCACAGCCTTGTAGCTATACCCACTCATGGGGAAGGCTTCAGGAATAAACCCCAAGGAAAAATCCAGAGCTGGAGTCCCTAATGCAGTCCTATTTTGAGTTCAACACTGGTGCCAAACTGTATCGACTTCTGCCATTCCTTTGAGTTCAGCAGCGGTGTGGAGCGAGAGGGGCTGTTGCACGGGCAGCAGCTTGCAGTCCATACCCTACTGCCCTGGTTTACGTACTTGCGATCGCCAGGATACAACATCCCTGGTTGACCCAACTAATGATGGGCCATTATTAGGGTGAATATAAAACATTGAATGGAAACAATTATAAGCAGCTGATGTTGAGCAACATGAAATGGGGAGGTATAGAAAGCGGCCTTTTCTGATTTATGGGACAACAAAAGTTGGGGATTGCCTGTACTTCCATCACCTTTCTTTTCAGCTTCTGAACACAATCTTAGCCTTTATAACCTTCTGATTGTAGTAACTATTCTCATAAATCTTTTCAAGTGCTTTTAAAATACCCTCCCATCTTTCCGACTACAAGAACTGAACACCACTCTGGTTGATATCACTCCAGTGGTTCATAAGGGTTCAGGAGGGACCCCTTGCTTTCAGATTTATTATCAATGACATGTGTTGTTTTGCAGCAGTACAGTGCAATACATTAAAGAATTGCTATATGTTACAATAAGACACATAAATAACAAACAAGTAGTACAAAAGACCAAGCAAAAATCCGAAGACAGAGGGGATGAAGCTATTCCTGAATCGTTCAGTGTGTGCCTTCAGTCTCCTGTACCTGCACCTTGAGGGCAGCAATGAGAAGAGGGTATTGTCCTGGGTGAGGAGGACATTTAATCACTCACACTCTTTCAATTAAGGATATAATCACAAAGATTTTCTGCGGATGTTGGAAATATTGCTGAGATGCCAAGACCTGATGAAGCGTCTTGGCCCAAAATTTTGGCTTTTTTTTCTCTCATCCATAGAGACTGCCTCACCTTCTGACTTCCTCCAGCATTTGTGTGTGTTACTTTTGATCAAGTAAACTTTATGCACGATTTAGATGTATTAGGCAGTTGCTGTGCTACATGCAACAAAAATGTTCAACACTTACGCAAAGTTAGAAAGACAAATATGGAATAAAATGTGAATAAACACATAATTCCAGCATGTATTTAGAATGTAAACATTATAAAAAGTGGTTTAAAGTGTTTACAGTGCAGTGACTGAGTTAATAGAGTGGGGTGGGGTTGGGCTAACTAGAATGGTTGATCAGATTAACTGCCTGGGGGAGGGGGGAGGGAAGAAATTTAAAGTGGCATGAATTTTTTGCTTTCCAAAACAGAGCAAACTGTTTAAAATTACTTCAGGAAGTTTTGCTGGAGAGAGGCAACTCTAGATACTAAAAAAGAAAGTGAAAACAAGAGTACCTACCCTGCTAAAGAAAAGACAAAGAGTTACTGCTCAACATGTAGTCCACTTTCTTTATAACAAGCAGACTTGCTGCTCCCTTTCAGGAAAGAGGTTTGCATTTAATGCTTTCCATATTCCTTTCAGAATGCTCCAAAATGCTTTACAACTCAATCCAGGCATTCTAATTATAATCGCGATGTGACAGAAAAGAAACAGCAGAAAATTAGCCAACATCAAGCTCCCACCAACAGAAAGGAAAAAACACCATTTATTTCACACTAAACATTGGTTGAACAAAAGGAGCATTGACCCCGTGCTTCCTTGAAGAGGCATGAGGCCCAAGACCACTTGGAAGGTTCGGAACCAGGAGGGCAGTGGTCAAATATTTCAGGACTGAAAAGAGATTCTGCAGATGCTGAATATCTTGAGCAATGCACACAAACTACTGGAGGAACTCAGCAGGTCAGGCAGCATCTATGGAGGGGAATAAACAGTTGAAGTTTCAAGCCGATCGATGAACACAAATGTCAGCGCAAAATGTCGATCGCTATTCTCCTCCATAGATGCTGCCTGACCTGCTAAGTGTTTCCAGTACCTTGTGCATGTTGCCTCAGCTTTTTCTGTCTTTATTTCAAACTTTTTTTTTCCTTACAGCCATCTGCTTTTTCCAGTTTGTTCAGAAGTCCACACTCCTTACCTTATCCATACGATCGTCTTGGACCCCAAATTTCCCTCCATATCCGTGTGAGGCGTTAGGCCCATCCGCTAGCTCTTTCTGTTTGAGCGATTTATGCTCTTGTGAGACATTTTCCCTCAGTTCGTGCAAGCTGAATAGGGTGAGACAGAGAATATTAAAAGTGATGTCCCACTGTACAAAGGACAACCTTCCAGTAACTTCAACTTGAAATTAGTCTGATATCTGGATGCATTTGTATTACCCAAATTAGTCTGAAATCCAGGTGTATTTGCATTTCTTAATCTAACAGAGACCAAGAAAGGGAGGCACCTCTTTGTATATTTCCACAAAGTGATCCAACCTGCATTTCTTTTCTATTCTTTCTTGATCAAATGATTTTTTTTTTGTTTCTTCTTGCAGAATATTCCTTGAGACAATTGAAACAAATATTGATGTCATTACAAAGAGGGAGTGACAATGACTATATTTCATTTGGAGTCTGAGGAGATTCGCTATGTCATCAAAGACTAACAAGTTTCTACAGATGTACAGGGGAGTACATTCTGATTGGCTACATCACTCTCTGGTGTTGAGAGGCCACTGCACAGAATAGGAAATAACTGCAGAGGGTTGTGAACTTATCATGGGCCTCTAGCTTCCCCATCATCAAGGACACCTTCGAAAGGAGATGCTTGAAAAAGACAGCATTCATCATGTAGAAACATAGAAATTTACAGCACATTACCGGCCCTTTGGCCCACAATGTTGTGCCGACCGTGTAACCTACTCCAGAAACTGCCTAGAATTTCCCCACCAAACAGCCCTCTATTTTTCTACCACCAGGGACAAGGTACAGGAGCCTGAAGACACACATTCAATGTTTTAGTAAAAGCTTTTTCCCCTGTCAGATTTCTGAATGGACAATGAACTCATGAACACTACCTCAGTACTCTTTCCTCTCCCTTTTGCACTACTTACTTAATATTTTAATATAAATTTATTATACTGTATGGTACATTTTACGTATTGCACTCCACTGCTGCTGCAAAAGAACAAGTTTCACAACATGTCAGTGGTAATAAATGTGATTCTGATATCCAAGTCTTGAGAGAAATTGATCCAGGGGACACTGAGAAGCTGTTTCGACAGGCTGGAGAGTGCAGTCTCAGGATGCAGTGATGAAACTCTGCACTAATAGGGTACTGTAGTTGTCTCACACTTCCAGAAACCCAGATTCGAATCCTACTCCCATTTCTGCCTGTCCAGAGCTCACATCGTCTCCCTGCTACCCAGTTTACTCCCCCCTCCCGAAGACTGCTGGGTTAATTAGCCTCTGTAAGATACCCTCCCCCCCAGTGTAGGTGGCCGGTGGGAGAACCGGGGAGGTATTGATGGGCACATGTAAGAGAATCTACGAGGGGTGATTGATAAGTTTGTGTCCTAAGGTAGGAGTCAATTTTAGAAAACCTAGCACATTTATTTTTCAACATAGTCCCCTCCTACACGTACACACATAATCCAGCAGTCGTGGAGCATACGGATCCTTTTTTGTAGAAGTGGTCCACAGCAGGGGGTGATTGATAAGTTTCTGGCCCAAGATAGAAGGAGGTGAGTTATACAGCTCTCGTTACGTGCACGTGCAGTTCCACTCTGAGTGATTATGCAGAAAGTTTGAAGTTAATAACATCTCCTACTTCCATCTGTTCGCTCTTGCGACTATCATCGAGTATAGTGATTTCAGATCATGCTCCAGTCACCCTGTCCATAAATTTTTCTGGTTCTCCTCAAATGAATAAACATTGGCATTTTAATCCAACCCTGTTGTCGGATAATGACTTTGTAAAATTTACGAAGGGCCAGATAACTTTTTTTTCTAAGTACTAACATGTCATCTGAAATCTCATCCCAGGTTGTCTGGGATGCCATGAAAGCATATCTGAGGGGTCAAATAATTTCATACACTGAATTTGATAAGAAAGACCTGCTTAGGGCGTTCAGATTTGATTGGTTAAATTAAAGCAATAGACCAATTATATGCCCAGACTAAAAATCCTGAATTGTATAAGGAGAGAGTAGAACTTCAAACCAAGTTTGACCTTATCGCCACTCGGCTGGTTGAACGCCAACTTCTTGAAAGTAACGGCCGATTTTATATTCATAGGGATAAGTCCAGTAAGTTTTTGGTTAACCAAGTAAAACGCTCTAAAGCCAAACAACAAATTATAGAATTCGAATGGGAAATAGGAACATTACTTCAAATCATTCTGATATCAATGTCACATTCAAGAGCTATTATTATCGACTTTATACTTCTGAATCTTTAAATGAGAATATCCCAGTTGAACATTTTTTTTTAAATAGTTTAAATATTCCTTCGCTTTCCCCTGACTTTAAAGCAAAACTCAATGAACCATTATCATTAGCGGAAATATCATCTGCCATCTCTGCATTACAGTCGGGTAAATCTCCCAGACCTGATGGCTTTTTAGCAGAATTCTATAAATCATTTTCTTCTCTGCTTTCGTCTCAACTATTTTTAGTTTTATCATGGTAAATTGCCTGCATCATTCAACGAGGCATATATCATTCTTTTAGCCAAAAAAGGTAAAGATCCGACACAGTGCTCTTCATATAGGCCGATTTCTTTATTAAATGTCGATGTTAAAATTTTGGCTAAAGTTTTGGCTCGTAGATTAGAAAACATTATACCCTCTTATTTCTCTTGATGCGGAGAAAGCGTTTGATTGTGTCGAGTGGAATACCTTTTTGCAGTTTTAGAAAAATTTGATGTTGGATAAAGTTTTATTACATGGATTAAATTGCTATATTCATGTCCCACCACTTCTGTTTTAACCAATTCTCAGCTGTCCCAGTCTTTCAGCCTTAAACGTGGCACTCATCAAGGTTGCCCTGTAAGTCCCTTACTCCTCGATTTGGCTATAGAGCCACCTCTCATTGTGTTTCGTAGTTGTGCTGAAGTGATGGGGATTTGGAGGGGAGGTGTTGAGCACAAAGTTTCCCTTTATGCTGATGATCTTTTATTTTTTATATCAAACCCAACCACCTCCTTACCCTCAATGTTTTCACTTCTTAATAAATTTAGTCAACTCTCTGGTTATAAACTTAATTTACATAAGAGTGAACTCTTTCCAATCAATAGAGAAGCACAATCTTTAGTATTTCAGGACCTCCCTTTTAAAGTAGTTAATAATCAATTCATTTATCTCGGCATTACAGTAACAAGGAACTTTAAGAATCTTTTTCGAGAAAATTTTACCAATCTCCTAAACTCTACAAAACAGAGTTTGACATAGTGGTCACCCTTGTCTATGTCTCTTGTAGGTCGTATTAATGTTATTAAAATGTATATCCTTCCAAAATTTTTGTATTTATTTCAGTCTCTACCAATTTTTATTTCTAAAGCTTTTGTCGATGGGTTAGATTCTATTATTTCATCTTATCTATGGCAGGGGAAACACCCTTAATAAAGCTCATCTTCAAAAATCTGAAAGGGAAGGTGGTATGGTCTTGCCTAATTTTCATTTATATTATTGGGCAACCAATATTCATTGTCTTATTTTTTGGTCTTTCTTCCACAATGTCTGACTGCCCAAAATGAGTGGCAACGGAGTTGAATTCTACTAAGGATCTTTCAATTCCTGCACTTCTCAGTTCCGCACTTCCTTGTCATTTACCTAGACTTATTGTTAATTCTCTTATCAGACATACTTAATATGGGCTCAGTTCAGAAAATGTAATGGTCTTCATGGTTTTTCTCTCTCTAGCCCTATTTTAAACAATCAGCTTTTCCTACCTTCTATGCAGGATTCAACATTTCACGACTGGCATAGAAAGGAGATTAGGCGCTTTGAGGATCTTTTCGTAGATAATCATTTTGCAACTTTTCAACAACTGTCTGTAAAGTTTAATCTACCTAATATTCATTTCTTTAGATATCTTCAAATTCGACATATCATTAACCCTTTGATATCAAACTTTCTTGAGATGCCTGAGAGAAATGTTCTGGACTTGTTTCTTTGCACTAACCCATTGGGTAAAGGTTTAATATCGGCCATTCGGGATAAGTTAGTGATTTTGAGGAGTGCCCCTTTCCATAAAATCAGAACTGCCTGGGAGCAAGATCTAATTATCTCCTTATCCGATGCGGTTTGGGATTTAATTCTTAAATCAGTCAACTCAACCCCTTCATGTGCTCGCCACTGCCTTTTGCAGTTTAAGGTTGTACACAGGGCTCATATGCCTAAAACTAAATTATCGCGGCTTTACACTGACATTAGTCCCATTTGTGATAAGTGTAAAGGGGCTGAGGCTTCCCTTATTCATATGTATTGGACCTGTCCTAGTCTTGAGAAATTCTGGAGAGAAGTTTTTTTAACCCTATCTCATATTCTTAACTGTCATTTAGAACCTAACCCTCCGGTTGCTCTTTTTGGCACCTCGGGTGAAGTAAATATGCGCTTGAATATGACTAAATGCTGAACATTATCTTTTGCCTCTCTTTTGGCTAGACGGTTGGTTCTTCTTGGGTGGAAAGATGCTGCCCCACCCACTCATGCTAAATGGCTTAATGATATTATGGCCTGTTTAGACCTCGAAAAGATTAATTATTCACTTCTTAATTGGGACATAAAGTTTCAAAAGGTGTGGGGACCTTTTCTTGAATATTTTCATAGTGCTTCTTCACGGTAAGTTTATCCTTTTTTTTAGTACGCTACAATCCCTTAATTTCAGCTTTTTTTCTTGAAAGTTATACTTTTTTTGTTATGAATTGTATTATACTTTTGGTAGTCAGCATTATATTATTTTTTTCCTACAGTTCTCTGGGGTTGAATGTTTTGAATGTTCTGATTATGATTTTTTTCTATTTGTAAAGTGGCTGGCCTAGGTTTTTCTTTTTTCAGTGGGAGGTTGGGGTGGATATTAATTTTACATAATTCTCTTTTGAGTGCTTTTTTTCTTAGTTTAAATTATATATTAGATTTGTTTGTTTTGCACTGTATAAATCTCCATTTTGTCATTGGGTTCCTCTTTATAGTTTCACTGTAGAGAAAGCAGGATCTCCCAGTGGCAACACATTTTAATTCCACATCCCATTCCCATTCTGATATATCTATCCACGGCCTCCTCTACTGTCAAGATGAAGCCACACTCAGATTGGAGAAACAACACCTTATATTCTGTCTGGGTAGCCTCCAACCTGATGGCATGAACATTGACTTCTCTAACTTCCGTCAATGCCCCACCTCCTCTTGTACCCCATCCGTTATTTATTTATTTATTATTATTCTCTCTCTCTCTCTCCTTTTTCTCCCTCTGTCCCTCTCACTATACTCCTTGCCCATCCTTTGGGCTTCCCCCCTCCCCCCTCCCCCTTTCCTTTCTCCCTGGGCCTCCTGTCCCATGATCCTCTCATATCCCTTTTGCCAATCAACTTTCCAGCTCTTGGCTCCATCCCTCCCCTTCCTGTCTTCTCCTATCATTTTGGATCTCCCCCTCCCACTTTCAAACCTCTTACTAACTCTTCCTTCAGTTAGTCCTGACGAAGGGTCTCAGCTCGAAACGTCGACTGTACCTCTTCCTATAGATGCTGCCTGGCCTGCTGCGTTCACTAGCATTTTTTATGTGTGTTGTTCACATAATAAATGCCAGATTTGTGATCCACAGAAAACCTACAGCACAATGCAGGCCCTTCGGCCTACAATGCTGTGCCGAACATGTACTTAATTTAGAAATCAGCTAGGACAACCCATAGCCCTCTATTTTTTTAAGCTCCATGTACCTATCCAGGAGTCTCTTAAAAGACCCTATTGTATCCACCTCCACCACCATCGCCGGCAACCCATTCCATGTACTCCCCACTCTCTGCGTAAAAAACTTTCCCCTGACATCTCCTCTGTACCTACTTCCAAGCGCCTTAAAACTGTGCCCTCTTGTGATGTCATTTCAGCCCTGGGAAAAAGCCTCTGACTATCCACATAATCAATGCCTCTCATCACCTTATATTCTTGATCCAGAATTTATAGTACCGTTACCACTAGATAATGTTGATTCAAACCACAGCTTTTAAGTGCCCAGACCAACTTCACTGAGTAGCATGGCCATTTATTGTGTTGTGTTAGACCATCAAGACATAGGAGCACAATTAGACCATTCAGCCCATCGAGTCTGTTCCATTATGGCCAACTCATTTTCCCCCTCAACCCAATTCTCCTGCTTTCTGCCCGTAACCTTTGACACCCTTACTAATCAAGAACCTATCAACCTCCGCTTCAAACATATCCAATCACTTGCCCCCATAGCTGATTGGGTGACAAATTCCCCAGATTCCTTCAGCTAAAGAAATTCCTAATTTCTGTTCTAAATGGATGTGCTTCTATTCTGAGGCTGTGTTCACTGGTCCTAGACTCGTCCACTATAGGAAACATCCTCTCCATGTCCACTATCTAGGCTTTTCAATATTCTATTGATATCAATGAGATTCCTTCCTCGTTCTTCTGAACTCCAGTGAGCACAAGCCCAGAACCATCAGATACTCCTTATACATTAACCCTTTCATTCCTGGGATCATACTCATGAACCTCCTCTGGACGATCTCCTCTGTCGGCACATCCAACCTTCGATAAGCAGCACACATGTGCACCAGTCCAGATGAAGGGCCTTGAACTGAAGCGTTGACTCTCCATTTCCCTCCACAGATTCCATCTCCACTGAAGGCCCAGTCTCTGCTTCCTGCTCGATACGCAACAATTCATCCAGGAAGCAGCTAATCACTGAATACTTCCTGCCATCGAGCCGCATTGTAAATGAGAGTCCACACATTTGGCACTGGCAGACTGGGTCTGTGACCCGGGGGGGTGGAAAGGAGGGAGACACAATGTTGGTAGCTGGGTGGAGTGACACAGTACAGAACAGCAGGCCAAACCACTGGGCAAGACAGGTGTGTACGAAGACAGCAGCATTCAAAGCTTGCCTCTGGCTGCTGATTCTACTGAACCGTCCAGGACTGAAGTTAAGGCCAAAGCCTGTTTACTGACCAACATACTTTGCTCTTCTCCATACTTTCTTTATATATTTATGTTTTTATTTTTAAGTTTATTTTATTGTGATTCATCACGGAATAGGGCCTTCGAGCCACGCCGTCCAGCAACCCCCAAATTTAATCAAAGCCTAATCACGGGACAATTTACAACCAATCCACTGGTACATTTGGAACGTAGGAGAAAACTGGAACACCCAAAAGAAACCAATACGGTCGCAGGAAGAACGTACAAACTCCTTGCAGGCAGCAGCAGAATTGAAGCTGGGTCACGGGTACTCTAAAACGTTGTGCTAACCACTATGCTAACTGTGTCTCATTACAATAAAAGCCAGAATCTTCACGAAGACCTGCCCAAGCAGTTTTTCAACACGTTTTGAGTGGTTTATCAGAGAAAATTAAAATACTCAAAGGAATGGTTTTCTACACACAGCTGACTGCAATAATGAAGCAGGTCACACATGCATACAGCAAGACCTAGCCAACATTCAGATATCTGCTGGAAATTCTTTGCAACACACACAAAATGCTGGAGGAACTCAGCAGGTCAGGCGGCATCTATGGAGAGGAATAAACAGTTGATGTTTTGGACCATGATTGTCCTTCAGGACAGGAAAGGAAGGAGGTAGATGCCAGAATATAAAGGTTGGGAGAGGGGAAAGAGCACGGCTAGATGGTGATAGCTGAAGCCAGGTGGGTGGAAAAGTAAAGGACTGGAGGAGAAGGAATCTAATAGGAGAGGAAGGTGGACCATGGGAGAAAGAGAATGAGGAGGGGCACTAGGGGGAGGCGATAGGCAGGCGAGAAGAGATAGAGGCCAGAGTGGGGAATAGAAGAAAAGGGAAAGGGAAGAGAATTTTTTTTAACTGGAAGGAGAAATCAATATTCATGCCATCAGGTTGGAGACTACCCAGAAGGAATACCAGGTGTTACTCCTCCATCCCGAGGGTGGCCTCATCATCGCACAAGAGGAGGCTATGAACTGACATGTTGAAACGAGATTGGGAATTGAAGTGTTTTACCACAGGGAAGCTCTGCATTTGGTGGATGGAGCGACACCAATGTAGAGAAAGCCCCACAGGGAGCAACAGACACAATACACGATCCCACAAAATTCGCAGGTGAAGTGTTGCCTCGCCTGGAAGGACTGTTTGGGGCCCTGAATGGAAGTGAGGGAGGAGGTGAATGGGCAAGTGTAGCACTTTAACTGCTTGCAGGGATAAGTGCCAGGAGGGAGATTAGCAGGTAGGGAATGATTAGTCAAGGGAATCACGGAGGGAGTAATCCCTGTGGAAAGCAAAGTGTGAGAACATAGAATAGTACAGCACAGTACAGATCCTTCAGCCCACAACGTTGTGCCGACCCTTAAACCCTGTCTCCCATATAAACCCTACCTTCAATTCCTCCATTACCTGTCTAGTAGTCTCTTAAATTTCACTAGCGTATCTGTCTCCACCACTGACTCAGGCAGTGCATTCCACGTACCAACCACTCTGAGTTAAAAACCTTCCTCTAATATCCCCCTTGAACTCCCCACCCCTTACCTTAAAGCCATGTCCCCTTGTATTGAGCAGTGGTGCCCTGGGGAATAGGCGCTGGCTATCCACTCTATCTATTCCTCTTATTATCTTGAACACTTCTATCATGTCTCCTCTCATCCTCCTTCTCGCCAAAGAGTAAAGCCCTAGCTCCCTTAATCTCTGATCATAATGCATACTCTCTAAACCAGGCAACATCCTGGTAAATCTCCTCTGTACCCTTTCCAATGCTTCCACATCATTCCTATAGTGAGGCGACCAGAACTGGACACAGTACTCCAAGTGTGGCCTAACCAGAGTCTTATAGAGCTGCATACTGTGAGGGGGAAGCAAAGATAGGTTTGGTGATAGGATCCTTTTGGAGATGCTGATTATGTATCAAGTAACATTTACAAATATAAGTTCCCAACAAATGACCATTTCTAACAAGGGAGATGCAAATCTCCCATCACTGATGTTCAATGTCATTGCCAATTAGACCACAAGGAGCAGAATCAAGTCATTTGGCTGATCAAATCTGGTCTGCTATTCAATCATGGTTGATTTATTTTCTCTCTCAACCCTATTCTCCGATCTTCTCATCATAATCTTTAATGTCCTTACTAATGAAGAACCTATCAACATCCACTTTAAATATACCCAATGATTTCCCCTCCACAGTCATCTGTGGCAATGAATTAGTTGCCATAGAAAAGCAGAATCCATCAAAAGATCCTCACCATGCAGGCTCACTGCTGCAATCAGGCAGAAGGTACAACAGTCTCAGGACTCACACCACCAGGTTCCAGAACAGTTACTACCCCTCAATCATCAGGCTCTTGAACTAAAGGTGCTAGCTACGCTCATTCTATTTCTGGAGTTCTCACAACCGATGGTCTCATTGCAAGGACTCTTTATCTTGTTAGTCCATGCACATCATTTATTGCTATTTATTTATATTTGCACAATTGTTGTCCGTTGATCCTGTTTACAGTTATTGTTCTATAGATTTGCTAAGTATGCCTGCAGAAAAAGAACCCCCTCAGGGTTGTATGTGGTGACATGTACAGACTCTGACAATAAATTTTACTTTGAACATGGAATTCTAGAAACTTATCATCAGAAGTCCTTGTATAGAGGCTGCACCCTCTGGTCCCACTCTCCCATTATTGGAAACATCCTCTCCACATCCACTCTTACCTAGGCCTGATGATATCCTTTAGGTTTCAATGAGATTCATCCCTCATTCTTCTAAACTCCAGCAAGTACAGACCCAGAGCCAAACGCTCCTCGTACATTAACCATTTCAGTCCCAGAATCATTCTCGCAAACCTCCTCTGTTGATTCCCCCACCAGCTACTACTTGAGGGTCACCATTGAACAGAAAATCAATGGGATGAGCCTCAGAAATACCCGTGAGCAGGTTAGAGACTGGGCATCCTGTGGAAAGTGGCTCACTTCCTGACAGCACAAGGTACTTGCACCACTTGTACTCTGGAACTCCCTGCCTAACAGCACTCTGAGGTTTTCTTTGATAGAAAGCCTACAGTGGTTGAAGATGGCACCTCACCACCACCTTTTCAAAAGCGTTAGGAGATGGACAATCCTTCCAGCAACTGCCCAGATCCCAAAATTTTTTTTTTAAAAAAATGCAATGGTTTAAAAGTGAAAACTGACATTTGTATCAATAATTTTACTCATTACAACATTAGCTAAAACATCAGAAATCTGTCAGCTGTGAAGCATCAAGGCAGAGTCCCTGTCGCCATGCCCTCTTCCAAATTTCCACCGATCCTCATCGAAATACTTAGCTGCTACTTTTCAATTCCTTATGAGGCCAAAAGTGGTAGATTTGTTGGGGGCACAGCACAGTAGCTTAGTGGTTAGCACAACACTTTACAGTACCAGTGTCCAGAGTTCGATTCCCGCCACTGTCTGTAAGGAGTTTGTACGTTCTCCCCGGGACCGTGTGGGTCTCCTCCGAGTGCTCTGGTTTCCTCCCACAGTCCAGCTGGTGGGTTAATTGGTCTTTGCACATTGCCCCTTGATTAGGCTAGGGTTAAATCGGGGGTTGCTGGGTGGTGCGGCTCGAAGGGCTGAAGGAACTATCCTGCACTGTATCTCAATCAATAAAAAAATTGTAGCCTGGAAAGGTTCATTGCAAGGCTGCAGAAATAAAGGATTCAATATATTCCCCATTCTCTTTAAGTACGGTCTGTTTCATTCACAAAGAGAGGAAGAGGGAAGTGAACAACACACATAAAACACTAGAGGAACTCAGCAAGTCAGGCATGAAGAGGAATGAACAGTCGACGTTTCAGACCGAAAGTCCTGCTGAGTTCCTTCGGCATTAGGGAAGACTTTTTTTTAAATTATTTATATTTATTACAAACAAACAAAAAAAGCACCAAAAATACAGCACATCCACAAAAACCACAACCATAACAAAATTAAATTAAATATTGAGCAGCAAAAGGGAGAAAAATATAAAGGCAAAGGTAAACACACACAGCAGAGGTGCACCGCACCAAAAAACCTCAGTCCTCACCCCATGAGAAAGTCCAATACAGGGCCCCATATCTTTTCAAAGATGTCCCCTCTGTCCTCATTATATAGTCTCAAGTCTCTCCAAATGTAGAGTATTTGCCAGTTCTCTCAGCCACAGATTGTACGTAGGCACAGAGTCCATTTTCCACATTTGCAGGATTAACTTCTTGGCAATCACCGTTCCAAATAATACAGCCACACTGCTTCCCAAAAGCCTCAGAGAAACAGTGAAAAATACTTTTCCAGTATGCATAAAGCTTACAACATGGCCAGAATGAATGTGACAAGTTACTGTTCACAGATTTACATCTATACAAACTGGTGAAACATCAGGGTAGAAACTGTGCAACTTTTCTTTGGAATAATGGAGTCTATGTATTGTTTTAAACTGTACAAGCCTGTGTCTGACTTTGACCGAATAATCATGTATACTCTTTAAGCAATCATCCCAGACAGACTGTTTAATGGTCTTCACTGCCTATACGATCACTCAAAAGCAATCTGTATGGGATAGAATTTAGAGAGCAAACTGCTTTCCACTCTAGGAGAAGGTCCACTGTTTGTCCCCTCCATAGATGTATATTCACACGAGTTGAGGAATGAGGGAGGATCTCATTGAAACCCATTGAATATTGAAAGGCCTAGATAGAGTGGACATGGAGAGGATATTTCCTGTAGTGAGGGAGTCCAGAACCAGAGGGCACAGCCTCAGAATATAAGGACGTCCCTTTAGAGCAGAGACAAAGAGGAATTTCTTTAGCCAGAGGAGACAAACCTTTGGAACTCATTGTCACAGACTGCTGGGTATATTTACCAATACCCAAGTCATTGGGTATATTTAAAGCAGAGGTTGATCGGTTCTTGATTAGTAAGTGTGTAACAGTTTATGGGGAGAAGGCAGGAGAAGGGGGTGGAGAGGGTTAATAAATCAGACATGATGGAATGGCAGAGCAGACTCGATGAGCCAAATGGTCTAACTCTACTCCGATGTCTGATACTGCCGGACCTGCTAGTGTAGCTTTGCTGTGATGCTTCACCTTATGGTACAACTGAAGTCATGTCATAGTTATAAATGATGAATGTGAGTGTCTATAGCCTTTGCATCACATTCCCTTTCCACTGTAGAGAAAAATTATGCAGATTGGAAAGGGCCTTGAGTCTGGTTAGGGTATAAAACAGTTTCAACCAGTACTTGTATGGAAGAGTTTACCCTCATTACTAACCAACAATCACTGGTGTCCATTTTCAATTCACAAAAAGGTTTTCCATTAACAGCGGCAACATGAATGCAGAGATGCACTCTATACATGGAGAGGTGGTAAATTGGATTAGACATTAGCTCAATGGAAGAAGCCAAAGAGCGGTAGTAGAGGATTGCTTCTCTGAGTGGAGGCCTGTGACCAGTGGTGTGCCACAGGGATCAGTGCTGGGTCCATTGTTATTTGTCATCTGTATCAATGATCTGGATGATAATGTGGTAAATTGGATCAGCAAATTTTGCTGATGATACAAAGATTGAGGGTGAAGTGGACAGTGAGGAAGGTTTTCAAAGCTTGCAGAGGGATCTGGACCAGCTGGAAAAATGGGCTGAAAAGTGGCAGATGGAATTTAACACAGACAAGTTTGAGGTATTGCACTTTGGAAGGACAAACCAAGGTAGAACATACAAGGTAAATGGTAGGGCACTGAGGAGTGCAGTAGAACAGAGGGATCTGGGAATACAGATACAAAATTCCCTAAAAGTGGCGTCACAGGTAGATAGGGTCGTAAAGAGAGCTTTTGGTACATTGGCCTTTTTTAATCAAAGTATTGAGTATAAGAGCTGGAATGTTATGGTGAGGTTGTATAAGGCATTGGTGAGGCCGAACTTGGAGTATTGTTTGCAGTTTTGGTCACCAAATTACAGGAAGGATATTAATAAGGTTGAAAGAGTGCAGAGAAGGTTTACAAGGATGTTGCCGGGACTTGAGAAACTCAGTTACAGAGAAAGGTTGAATAGGTTAGGACTTTATTCCCTGGAGCGTAGAAGAATGAGGGGTGATTTGATAGAGGTATATAAAATTATGACGGGTATAGATAGAGTGAATGCAAGCAGGCTTTTTCCACTGAGGCTAGGGGAGAAAAAAAAAAAAGAGGACACGTGTTAAGGGAGAAGGGGGAAAGTTTAAAGGGAACATTGGGGGGGCTTCTTCACACAGAGTGGTGGGAGTGTGGAATGAGCTGCCAGATGAAGTGGTAAATGCGGGCTCACTTTTAACATTTAAGAAAAACTCGGACAGTTACATGGATGAGAGGTGTATGGAAGGATAATGATCCGGGTGCAGGTCAATGGGACTAGGCAGAAAAATGGTTCGGCACAGCCAGGAAGGGCCAAAAGGCCTGTTTCTGTGCTGTAACGTTCTGTGGTTCTGTGCTGAGTTCCTCCAGCATTTTGTGTATATTGCTCAAGATTTCCAGCATCTGCAGAACATCGTGTGTTAAGAGTGGAGTAAAAACAACCTCATCCAAGCCGAGATGGTACTTTCACAACAACTTTAACCCAAAGTCTCAAAAATTGAGGAGAAATTCACCAGAACACAGGATGCGAAGTACCAATTACCAAGTAGTTGCAGGTTGAAGCAAAGAATTCCAAATGCACGTAATGTGTTAATGAGTTACCTACAGCAATAAAGAGGCATGCAGCCACCGTCACCTAAAGAAAAGTACTTACTTAATGTGGGCCTGGTGTCCAGATCCCTGGACCGACTTGGCTCCCCATCGCTGCTCCTTCTCAGTCAAGTCATTCTGATTAACAAGAACAGAACATTAAACATGTTAACCAACTAGATAGAAATCATCGATAAAGGAACCTAGCAAAATAACTGCAGATATAATTCACTTATAGCACCAGATGAGGTGGTCAAGGTGGGTACAGTGCAACATTTAAGAGGCATGTGGATGTGTACATGGAGGGAAGGGTTACTGGCCGAATGCAGGCAACTGGAACTAGCAGGGAGAATGCCACGGCCGGCATGCAACAGCTGGGCTGAAGGGCCTGTCTTCCTGCTGTATTATTCTATGACTCTATGCCAGGTTTGTTCCTCCTCCTCAACTCAAATTGTGAGCTGTACTGACAAAGACACAAAGTTTAACATTTCTGACATAAAATACAGAGGGAAAGTCTGGAATCAACTGCCTGTCCATTGAAAGGACCTCCCACCACCCAGAACGTGCCTGCTTCTCATTGTTACCATCTGGAAGGAAGTACAGAAGCCTGAAGGCACACACTCAGTGATTCAGGAACAGCTTCTTCCCCTCTGCCATCCGATTCCCAAATGGACATTGAACCCATGAACAATACCTCACTTCTTTTTATTATTTCTGTTTTTGCACTTAAATTTAACTATTTAATATACACATATCCAGTAATTTATTTATTTTTCTATATTATCATGTATTGCATCGTACTGCTGCCGCTAAGTTAACAAATTTCACGACATATACCAGTGATAATAAACCTGATTCTGATTCTGTAGGGGTGAACATAGAACATTACAGCACAGTACAGGCCCTTCAGCCCACAATGTTGTGCTGACCTCTTAACCTACTTTAAGATCAATCTGACCCTTCATTTTTACATCTTCCATGTGCCTATCTAACAGATTCTTAAAGGTTGCTAATGTACCTGGCTCTGCTACCACCTTGGCAAAGCGTTCCACGCCCATAACTGTGTGTAAAAAAAAACCTCTGACATCCCCCCCCCAATACATACCTGTAGTCACCTTAAGTGTTGCCCCCTTTATTGTATCAATAGATCAATGCTAATTTCTTCAGCATTGTTGTGTGCCATTTCTTATGACATGGATGACTTTGTGCCTTGTCATTTGACTTGGGTGATCATGGTCTTCCATCTGTCTACTGAGCGAGGGATTATTGCCTGTGGGGAAGAACCCCCTTCACCCCCTTCACGCTGTTGCTCTGACCATGACCATGAATGTCCTTGGCAAATTTTTCTACCGAAGTGCTTTGCCATTGCCTTCTTCTGGGCAGCGTCTTTACAAGCCTGGTGACCACAGCAATTATCAATACCCTTCAGAGATTGTCTGCCTGGCATCAGTGGTCACGTAACCAGTACTTGTCATGTGCACCAGCTGCTCGAACGACCATCCACCACCTGCTCCCGTGGCTTCATGTGACCCTGATCAGGGGGCTGAACCTCACCCAAGGTTGACTTGCAGTCTAGCAGAGGGAAGGAGTGGCTTACACCTCCGTTGTTAGAGATGTATCATCACCCTGCCATCCGAGCCTAATTTATTAGCTAGTGTGAAATAAAAAGGAACGACTGCAGGATATACCCAGAAGGAAACAAAATACATATTTAGTGCCAAAGGCTTATCACCAGGATGTTCTTTTTGATAGCAAAAAACAAGTGCTGGAAACACAACCAGTGCCTTCTAAGGGGGAGTGCAGTGTCAGTTGAGGGAGAATAACACACAGGGAAAAATAAAGTATTGAGTACAGGAGCTGGGATGTTGCTTTGAAGTTGTACAAGACATTAGTGAGGCCTAATTTGGAGCACTGTGTGTAATTCTGGTTACCTACGGACAGGAAAGATGTCAGTAAGATTGAAGGAGGGCAGGGAAACTTTGCAAGGATGTTGTCAAGACCTGAAGATGTGAGTTACAGGGAAAGGTTAATTAGGTTAAGATTTCATTCTCACAAGCACTAGAGAATAAGGGGAGATTTGAGAGAGATATAGGTAGAGTAAATGAAAGCAGACATTTTGCACTGAGGCTGTGTGAGATGAGAACTAGAGGTCATGAATTAAGGGTGAAAGGTAAAGTGTTTAAGGAGAACGGGGGGGGGGACTTCTTCATTCATTCACTCAGAGAGTGGTGAGAGTGTGGATTAAGCTTCCATTAAAAGTGATGGATGCGGGAGCGATTTCTGGGTCCGTGGTCCGGGTGCAGGTCAATGGGAATAGGCAGGATAATAGGTCACTCCAAAGGCCTGCTTCTGTGCTGTACAGTTCAGTAACTCCAAGTGTAAAGGGGTCGTTCCACCAGGAGAGAGAATAGGCTTGAAGAGCCAATTAGCCTCCTCCTACCCCATTACAATTCCATGGTTAATCATGGTAGCATAGCACAAGTGTGATATTATTACAGCTTGGGGCATTGAAGTTCAAAGTTCACTTCCAGCGTTACCCATAAGGCGACTGTACGCCCTCCCGGTGAAACGCATGGGTATTCCCTGGGCGCTCCAGGTTCTTCCCACAGTCCAAAGACGTACCGGGTTGGTTAATTGGTCTTTGTAAATTGTGCTGTGATTAGGTTAGTGTTAAATCCGGGTTGCTCAGCAGCATGGCTTGAAGGGCCGGGAGGGCCTATTCTGCAATGTACCATGAAATTTTTTTTTAAAAAAGTATCTGTCTCAAGACGTGCTTCAGGAGATTGTGGCTCCAGGCTTGCTTCTCACCACCTCGAGGCAGCGCTGCAGTGCAAGAGGTGCAGATGCTCAGATGCCTCACCCATCCCCTCGGCTACAAGGGAAAGGCCTGCCTGCAGCACTTGAAAGGAAGGCGGCGGGGGCGGGGTCTAGTTACTGAGTTCTGAACCACTGATTCAAACGTGAGCTCAAATACAAAGGGGCCAGGGAATTTAGACTCAAATATGACAGAAGCTGGATGACTACAAAACCATCAGGTTTTTGGGAAATCCCAACTCATTAATACCCTCCAAGGAATGAACAATGACCATCTGCACCCAAATCTGCTCTGTTCTCAATGTGGTTCACCACCTACTGCCATCAACAGGTGGTCTGGTGAGTAATTACAGATGGACAACAAACAAAGATAAACTTTGTTTGTCACATGTCCATCGAAACACACAGTGACATGTTCCATTTGCATCAAATCAACTCAGTGAGGATTGTGTTGTCGCTACACTTTCTGGCACCAAAATAATGTGCAACTCACTAACCTTAATCCATACATTTTTGAAATGAGAGAGGAAACCCGCAAAGACACAGGGAAAACGTACAAATTCCTTGCAGGCAGTGACAGGAGCTGAACCCTGATCCTACAGCCAGTGCTGTGTAGGACATATTCTGGAATTATGGTATATAGCAAATATTAATTTCAATAGCAACCAGTCCTCAGACCTGAATGTGGATTGTAGATTGAATTTAAAATGCAGCCCTGAACACTGGTGTTCTTGGAGCTGCAGACTGGGGTGGATTAGAAATAAAGAAACGCTCCATTTGACCTGAGATGTCTGCATATGCATGAATGCAGCCCAGAGTCAGTGGGGATTAAGTCATTTTGGGTGTGTGGAGTGCTGGTGTGAAGATCAAGGGGTTTGAAAATTATATGAAATTCAAAGGAAGCATTGTAGATACATTGTAACTTTAGAATTGTCCTGCTGTTACCTTTGATCTCTAGCATATAAAAATGTTATGTAATATTGGTTCAGGGAGGCCTCATCTTCCAGTATGATTCCTGCTTGCTTGACTGAATGAAAACTTCTATGTCAGCGTCGGTGTCTCTCCGCTGATCTCGTTCACAGTTACACCACGCTGCAAAGCATTGTGCAAACTGTTAAATTATTGTGCCAGCTTGTCACCACGTTTACGTAGCATCGTAAGAGATACTGATAAAATTGACTCCAGTGTCCCAGTCATTAAACAGGCTGTAGATCTGAGGGGTTTGGTTCTATTCCTTTCAGAGGGGGTTTAATATCCGGAACGTGCTGCCAGAGGTATTGGTGCAATCAGGTACAATTCCTACATTTAAGAGGGGTTTAGACACAAAGGAGTTAAATGGGCAAGGTACATAGAAGGATGCAGTCTTCACAAGGGCAAACAATGGACTAAAAGGATGGGATGAGCATGATGGGCTAAAGGGCCAGCTTCTGATTTTGTACGTGCTACTCCACATTCCCAGCAGCTGCAGAATCTTTTGTGGTTTATGTTTGATTAACTGGTACATTTCCCCACAGCAACAAAACTGCGAGAGCAAATTGTAGGGAAGATGCAACACAGCAGCGCTTAGAGCTAAACGCCGCTTAGCCCCAGTGATCCAGTTCAATCCCGACTTCGGGCACTTTACATACGGAGTCAAAAATCAGAAGCAGGCTCAGCATCGATGTCTTATATGGTGTGAAATTTGTTGCTTTGTGGAATATTCTCCCGGTAATTGCACAAGTTTCCCCTGGCTGCCCTTGTCTCCCCCACCCCCAGATGCTCCAGTCTCTGCCCCCACCCCCAGATACTCCAGTCTCCCCTACCCCCCCCCCCATTGGTGCTTCTTTCTCCTCCTATATTACACAGATGTAGGTTGGCAGATAAAATGGCCACTGTGAATTGCACCTACTGGATTTGGTTTACTATTGTCACATGAGGTGGAAAGCTCACCCTGCGTACTGTTCAGACAGATCATAATCAATACAGAGTGCATGAAGCTAGAATAAGGTAAAACAACATCAATACACAGTAAAGTGTAAACACTACCAAGAAAGTACAGTGCAGATAAACAATGAAGTGCAAGATCGTAACGAGGTAGATCAGGAGGCCGGGAGTCCACCATTTTATCATTCAGGAGGTCCTTCCCTACAATTTGCTCCTCAAGAATGGGGTAGAAACTGCCCTTGTGATATGCGCTTTCAGGCTTTTGTATCTTCTTCCCGATTGGGGGGCGGGGGGGCGGGAAGAGACAATGTCCGTGGTGGGTGGGGTCTTCAATTATGCTGGCTGCTTTACTGAGGCAGGGAAAAGTATAGACAGAGTCCACAGAGGGAGGCCAGACCCTGTGATGTGCTGTTTTGGCAAATGGCAGAATCAGGGAGATGTTGGGAATGTTGAAATTAGTGTAATGGGTGCTTGATGGTGAGTGGAGGGAGGCATTTTCCTGCTGTACAACTCAACAACCCATTGGCTTCATTGGCAGCTCTGGAATGTACCAGGAGTTTGAAAGCCAGTATACAAAAACCAATCCAAGTTGTGACGAGAAACCCAAAGAAATCTTACCACAAAGTCAGGGTCAGTGTCCCAATCATCACCATCATCCGAGGCTGTGACGGAAATAGTCCGACCGGCAGCTGCTTTCCACATCTGGAAGAGATATTGACATCAGTGACAACCCAATGCCAACCAAGCAGAATAAATATTTGCATTTGTCTAGCAACTGTCACATCACTTCAGTCACCCAAAAGTATTTTATGGCCAATGAAGCCCTTTTTGGAACGCCGGCATGTTAAAAAGGCAGACATTAAACTGCACCCTAGCACAACCTCATCAACATAAATACAAGATTGAAGTGATATCATGTTCTTTACAGGTAATGTGCCAAGGATAAAGAGAGTGGGGGTTAACATAGCTCTAGCAACAAGGCTTTAATTCCGCCCCCACCTGAGAGACGTTTCTACGTTCACCCCGTGACCACGAGTTTTCTCCGGGGGTTCCAGTTTCCTCCCACGTTTCAAGGACCTACGGATTAGGATTAACAAATTGTGGGCATACTATGTTGGCACTGGAACCATGGCAACACATGCAGGCTGCCCCCAGCACATCCTCAGATTGGCACAAATGTCATACTTCACATGTGACAAATAAAGCTAATCTAACATTGGCTAGAAGATCCAAAATAACTCCCAGTTTACTGCATTAATGGATAAAAACTTACAAACAAAATGCAGGAGCTTAAATGCAAAATATTTCAAAATACATTAATTATCAAATCACGTATAATTTGTACAACCTTGAGATTCGTCTCCTTATAGGCAGCACCTAAACAAGAAACCCGAAAGACTCCATTAAAAAGACTAACTCTGTGCACCGGATGTACAGAGAGAGAGAAAAAAAACAAACAAGAAAAGCAAGCAACAGCATTCCAAACAAAAGAGAGTCCATAGACACAAAGCCCAGACCAGGCCCACGGCCTCAGCTAATCATATAGAGGAGCAAAAAATGGTGCTCACAGATGCGAAACCCGGAGCAGGCCTATAGCCTCATCACAGTCCATCAGACCGCAGAGTAAACCAGAGCTCGCAGACAGGAAACCAAGAGCAGGCCTATAGCCACACCACAGAGTAAAAACCAGAGCTCGCAGACAGGAAACCCAGAGCAGGCCACAGCATCAGCCCCAGTGCTGCGGAGAGCAGAGTAAACGCCCCGGAGGAACAAGCAGAACCGGCTCAACCCTTGCCTCTGGTCCCGATACCCGACCTTTTCAATCCATCCAGCCCAGCATTGAAACTGTCCACACACCGGGTCATCCTTTGTACTAGCACCTGGACCCTGTCACTTCAACACACTCTGGGCCTAGATCTGAGGGGGATCTTCTTCACTCAGAGGGCAAAGCAAGTGTGGAACGAGCTGCCAGCAGACGTGGTGAACGTGGGTTCAACTGCAACACTTGAGAAGTTTGGATAAGGTCAATGGATGAGGGAGGTATGGTTCATCAGTTCAGAATGGATGGGCCGAAGGGTCTGTTTCTGTGTTGTAGTGCTCTATGGCTCTGTGCAAGGAAAACCGAAAATGCTGGAAATACCCTGCAGATCAGGCAGCATCCATGGAAAGAGAAACAATCACATTTCAAAGTCCAAAGTAAACTTGTTATCAAAGTACATACACGTCACCATATATAACCCTGAGATTCATTGTCTTTCAGGCATTCACAGCAAATCCAAAAACCAGAATAGAATCAAAGACCACACTCAATCAACCAACAAACCGCAAATACAAGAAATAATAGTAATAAATAAGCAATAAATATCAAGAACACAAAGATGAAGAGTCCTTGAAAGGGAGTCCACAGGTTGTGGGAACAGTTCAGTGATGGGGCAAGTGAAAATGAGTGAAGTTATCGCCACTTATTCAAGAGCCTGATGGCTGAGGGATAATAACTGATCTTGAACGTGGTGATGTGAGTCCCAAGGTGGCTACCATCAGGAAGACGGTACAGAATCGAGAAGAGAGCATGGCCTGGGTGGTAGGGTTTCCTGACGACGGATGCTGCTTTCCCTCCCTCCCCCTACACACATGCTGCTTCACTCACTGATTTCTTCCAGCAGATTGTTCATTGCAAGTTTTAATTGAATCAAGTATGCTTAAACTGCCAGTGAGAGCCTCTGATGAGCTTTAGAGCGACTGGGCTGCACTCAAGACAGGACTGGCCACACTGCTTCAGTCCACTGCCTTCCAATCCACAACCCCCTTACTTCTAATCACCACCTTGTGCACTCACCTACGTTATAAAAGAAGAGGGTGAGGGTTAGGGAAGAAAGTATTAAAACTGAAGCCTGTGAAATTTATTTATTTTATTTAGGGATAGAGTAGGCCTTTGCAACACGATGAGCACATGCCACCCAAATACCCCCAAGTGACCAATTAACCTACTAACCCGCATGTTTTCAGAATGTGGGAGGAAACCAGAGCACCTGGGGGAAGTAAACAGTCAAGGGGAGAATTTACAACCTCCTTACAGACAGCAGCGGGAATTGAACCAGCGTCACTGGCCAATGTTTCCTCCAATTATTTTTTTCAGCTGAGCTGACCCATCATTGCTCTGGGCAGGGAATT
Source organism: Mobula birostris (assembly GCF_030028105.1). Classification (NCBI taxonomy): domain Eukaryota; kingdom Metazoa; phylum Chordata; class Chondrichthyes; order Myliobatiformes; family Myliobatidae; genus Mobula; species Mobula birostris. Next base: position 103,194,927 of record NC_092380.1, on the reverse strand, counting down.
TTTACATGGCCTGAAAACAGCAAGATACTTTAAATGTTTTTTTTTGTAATATGCATACTATAATGTTTAGAATGAAAATTTAAAAATCACACTTTTGATTTTAGTTATTAATTGAACAGTCTAACGAAATGCAGTACAAAAGAAAATCTTTCCCGTTCTGTAAACTTTTTTCTAGCTGCGCCCAATTCCAGCCCCACAGCCACACAGGCCATGTGCACACGAGCCTTTCAGTCACTGCACGGCTGTGCACTCACGCAGATTAGAAGGAAGAGTGTCACTGGCACTGTAAAGCATTATGCTACGGTGCAGGAGATAAAACAAAGGCAGTATTTACAGTAGCAGAGGTCAATAAAAGGCACTGTTGTAGGTTAAGGATTCAGTCGTTGGAGTTGAGGTGCATCGTTTCTATTGAAGGAGAGCACCTTCATTATACTTGATCGTTGTCAGAGCAGCTTACACACCATGGCCTGTTGGGCCACAGCCAGTGCTGGAAAATGGAATGATTCCAAATCACTTTAGATTGTGGCTAGAACAGGTAGTGAACAGAAGGGCCAACTGCACAACAAATCCATGCATTTCTAGCTGCACATTCTACCCAAATTCCTGATGCTCTTAGTTAAAGTTCATTGTCATTCAACCATAACTGTATACACCTAAACGAACCAGCGTTCCCCCAGACTCAATGTACAAAACACAGTACCTACGGTCACATAGTTATGATAATATATACAGTCCCAAAATAATATTAGCACGAGAATATTAGAATCCTCCCCACAGAAACAAAAATTGATCATTTCTTCAGACATGAAAATACTGGAATAGGTGTCCTAAAATTTGCTATATTAAAATCAGAATCAAATTTACTATCACTGGCATAGGTCATGAAATTTGCTGCAAAGCAGCAGCAGAACATCGATAAAACGATGTAAATTACAGTTAGTATATATATTTTAAAAATAAATTAAATAGTGCAAAAGAGAGAAAAAAGTGAGGTAGTGTTCATGGTAAATCTGAGTAGGCCTCAAAGCAACAGTGGAGCACTTTTGAAGCCTTATTCACTGTGAGAAACACAGCAACCACTTTGCTTATATCAAACTCTCACAAAAATAAACTCTTCAGCTGCTGGTTGAAGTCCACTGGCCAGAAGCCCAGCTGATCTCCTCTGTGATACAGAAGTAGGGCTGCAAAACAGATTATGTCAACCCTGAAGGCAGATGGATCCTTGGCTTAAGAATATAACATTAGGTACAGGAGAAAGAATAAGACACCTGGCCCCTTTAGCCAAGTCACCACACTTCAACGTAAGTGCCGTTTTGATACATTATCTCTATACTAAATGTGGTGGGGTGGAGATACACCTTTATCAAAGGAAGTGCAAGGCTCTCCTTCCCTCTGCTGGACTGCAGGTCACCCTTGGATAAGGTGCAGCACTTGCTCAGCCCCACACCCTGACCGATCTGGGTCACGTGAAGCCATGGGAGCCGTGGTAAATGGTCGTATGAACAGCTGGTGCATATGTCAAGTCCTAGTTATGTGACCACCAACGCCAGGCAGACAATCTCGGAAGAGCATTGATAATGGCTGGAGTCACCCGTCTTGTAAAGACACTGCCAAGAAGAAGGCAATGGCCAACCACTTCTGTAGAAAAATTTGCCAAGAACAATCATGGTCAAGACTGTGATTGTCTACATCATACGACATAGCAGATAATGATGATGGTGGTGATCTCCATATCCCTTGATTTTGTATAACATTTAGACAGTGAACATGGTTATCAAAAATTAGAGGGGCATCTTGACCAGGCAGTGGAGCTGAATATTGGAAAATTGCTTACAATTCAGATAAGAGCAAACTGTTACATTTTGGGAAGTCAAACCAAGGTAGGACATACAGGCCGAATGATCGGACCCTGGGGGAGTGTTGTGACCAAAGGGATCTAGGAGTGCCAATGCACAGTTTTCTGAAGGTGGCACAGGTAGACAGGGCGAAGAAGGCATTTGGCATGTTGGTCTTCATCAGTCAAGGAGTTAGGACATGATGCTTCAGTTGTACGTTGCTGAGATCGCACGTGTGGTATTGTGCACTGCTTTGGTCATCTTTTTATAGGATAGACATAATTAAACTGGAGTGAGGGCAGAGAAGATCTACAACGATCCTGCCAGGACACAGAGGCATGAGTTATGGGGAGAGGTTGGACAGGCCTTGAAATTTAGGAGACGGAGAGATGAGAAATGTATCATGAGGGGTATAGATAGGGTGAACGCAAAGCCTTTTTTCCAAGGAAAGGGGCGCTAAAAACTATAAGTTTACCGTGAGAGGTGAAAGATTTAAGAAAGACCTGAGGGGCAACTTCTTCACACAGAAGGTGGTCGGTATACAGAATGAGCTGCTGGAGACGGGCACAATAACAATATTTAAACGACATTTGAATAAGTACATAGACAGGAATACAAGGGTACATGGAGCAAGCATGGGCAAATGGGACTAGCTTGATGGGCAGTATGGCTGGCATGGACGAATTGAGTCAAAGGGACTGTTCCTTGACTCTAAATCTAGCCATCCGTGACTTGAATGAACTCAATGACTGAATGTCCACAGCCCTCTCAGAGAACATCAACGATCCATGAGCCTCCTAGTGAATACATTTCTCCTTACGAATCTTGAATAACCCATCCTAATCTACTCCTTGTACACTGTGTGGCCAGGTACTGCTCTAACTCCATTGACAAGTTTGCAGATGATACCACCATAGTGGACTGTATCTCAGATAATAATGAGTCAGAGTACAGGAAGGAGATAGAGAGCTTAGTGACATTGTGGCATGACAACAACCTTTCCCTTGATGTCAACAAAATGAAAGAGCTGGTCATTGTCTTCAGGAAGGGGAGCAGTGCACATACTCCCATTTATATCAACAGTGTTGACATTAACAGCTTCATCCTAGAAGAGATCATCATTAGCCTGTCCAGGTCTAACCACGTAGATTCTACAGCCAAGAAAACTTATTACACCTCCACTTCCTCATGTCCCTGTTGAACCTCACAAATTTTTAATTGATGCACCATAGATGGCATCCTACTTCAATGCCTAACAGCTTGGCATAGCAACTGCACTGTATGTGATGCGGGAAACTGCAGAGTTGTGGAAACTGCACATCACTTAAACCAGCCTTCCCTCTTATGGACTCTGCCTAGACCTCTCGCTGCCTCAGTACAATAGCCAGCATCATCAAAGACCCCAACCAACCCAGATATCGTCTCTTCTCCCCTCTCTCATCAGGCAGAAGATACAAAAGTATTAAGGGATGGACCACAAGGCTCAAGGACAGCATCGACCCCACTGTTAACTGGATCAGCAAATTTGCGAATGACAGCAAGCTTGGAGGTGTAATGGACAGTGAGGAAAGCTATCATGGCTTGCAGAGGGATCTACATCAGGTGGGAAAATGGGCTGAAAAATGGCAGAAGGAACTTAATGCAGACAAGTGCAAGGTATTGCACTTCAGTAGGACCAACCAGGGTAGGCCCTACACAGTGAATGGTAGGGCACTGGGGAGTGTGATAGAACAAAGCGATCTGGGAATACAGGTCCACAAATCATTGAAAGTGGCATCACAGGTAGATAGGGTGGTGGAAAAAGCTTTTGGCACATTGCCCTTCATAAATCAGTGTATTGAGTACAGAAAATGGCATGTTATGTTGAAATTGTACAGGACATTGGTGAAGCCCAATTTGGAATATTATGTGCAACTTTGGTCACCTACCTACAGGAAAAAATGTAAATAAGTTTGAAGGACTACAGAAAATTCACAAAGGTGTTGCTGGCTCTGAAGGACCTGAGTTATAACAGAAAATTGAACAGATTAGGACTTTATTCCTTAAAACAGAGAAGATTGAGAGGAGATTTAATAGAGGTATACAAAATTAGATAGAGTAAATGCAAGCAGGCTTTTTCCACTGAGGTTGGGTGGGACTACAACCAGAGGTCATGAATTAAGGGTGATAAGTAAAAAGTTTAAGGGGAACATAAAGGGAAACTTCTTCCCTCAGAGTGTGGAATGAGGTACTAGCACAAGTGGTGCATGCAAGCTCGATTTCAATGTTTAAGAGAAGTTTGGAGAGGTACATGGGTAGTAGGGGTATGGAGGGTCATGGTCCTGGTCCTGGTACAGGTCGATGGGAGTAGGCAGCTTAAATAGTTTCACACGGACTAGACAGGCCAAAAGGCCAGTTTCTGCGCTATACTTCTCTATGACTCTGTGTCATAAGACTACTAACTAGTCCCCTGGTATGTTAAAATGGACTCCTGCCCTCACAATCAACCTCTTTAAGACCTTGCAGTTTTTAATTTTCCACCTACACTTTCTCTGTAGCTTTTACACCTTATTCAAAGTTCAAAGTAAATTTATTATCAAAGTACATACATGTCACCATATACAACCTGGAGATCCATTTTCTTGTGGGCATACTTAATAAATCCATAATAGAATAATAACCATAAACAAAATCAATGAAATACCGCACTAACGTGGGTATTCAACAGGTGTGCAAAAGACAATAAACTGCAAATACAAAAAGAAATAAATGATGATAATAAATAAGCAATAAATATCGAGAACCTGAGTTTTAGAGTCCTTGACAGTGAGTCTATAGGTTGGGGGAACAGTTCACTGATGGGGCATGTGAAGTTGAGTAAATTTATCCCATTGGTTCAAAAGCTCGATGGTTGAGGGGTAATAATTTTTCCAAAACCTGGTGGCGTGGGTCCTGAGGTTTCTGTACCTTCTTCCTGATGGCAGCAGCAAGAAAACAACATGTCCTGGGTAACTGGGTTCCCTGATGATGGATACTGTTTTTCTGTGACAGCGATTTGTGTAAATGTGCTCAATGGTGTTGGGGGGAGGGGGCTTTACCCACAAGACATAGGTGCAGAATTAGGCCATTTGGCCTATTGAGTCTGCTCCACCATTCAATCATGGCTTATTCTTTCTCGCCCTCCTCAGTCCCACTCCGCGACTCCCCCCCCCCCCCATAACTTTGATGCCATGTCCAATCAAGAACCCATCAATCTCTGCCTTAAATACACCCAATGACCTGGCCTCCACAGCAGCCTGTGGTACTAAATTCCACAAATTCACTACCCATGATGGACTGGGCCATATCCAGCACTTTTGGTAGGATTTTCCATTCAAGAGCATTGGTGTCTCCATACCAGGATGTATTGTTACTGCTTTACCTTTTTCTACATCAATGCACAGTGCAATGATCTGAACTGCATGAACAGTATGCAAGACAAAGTTTTCACTGTATCTCAGTGCATGGGACAATAATAAACCCATTCCATCTTCAACTGCTACCACTGGTTCTAGATTCCTCAGGCAGAGGACACACACTCCACTGCACTCACCCTGCACAAAATCCTGCTTCATTATCAGAGCAGAATCACTGACAATACAGTGCTCCCTTACATTTCTGGGCACCGGAACATCAGCCGTTATCTTTGCGCTCAGGCCTCTGGAACAGCGGCTAAACGCACAATCGCTTGACTCAGTGATGAGAAAGCTGACAACTGAGCCATGGTTAACAGAGCAGAAATCCTCATTTTTAAATTAGCAGCTTCGATCCAAGATTGCCCATTTGCCATTTTAATTTATCACCGCCCCTGTGGAGTGGCGTTCATTTTGAAGGAGATATTTCACTTTTCCCAGTAATAGTCATTAATTTGGTAATCACCTTCCATCAGCGGATCTGGTGTTGCACTCCTGGCCAGGTTCCAGGCATATCTTGGAAGATTACATTTCAGATATTGTTCCTTCCCTTCACTGAGTGGCCTTGCCAGTAAAGAATTCCCACAAAATCCACAATTACGGACATTTTATTTAAACGTAAGTATCAGCACAGTAGCATAACGGTTCACACATCGCTTTACAGCGCCAATAGGAGTTGAATTCCTACCACTGTCTGGAAAAAGCTCGTACGCTCTCCCCATGACCATGTAGGGGTGGGTTCAGAATCAGAATCGTGTTCAATATCACCGGCATATCTCCTGAAATTTGTTACTTTTGCAGCAGCAGTACAATGAAATACATAATAATAAAGGGAAAAACACTGAATTAATGAGTATATTAGTTAAATTAAATAAGTAATGCAAAAAAAATTTAGGAAGGAGTGAGGTAGAGTATGGGTTCAATATCCGGTTGGCAGAGGGAAAGAAGCTTTGTGAGGTTATCCACTTTGGTGGTAAGAACAGGAAGGCAGATTACTATCTAAACGGTGTCAAGTTAGGAAAAGGGGAAGTACAACGAGATCTAGGTGCTCTTGTACATCAGTCACTGAAAGCAGGCATGCAGGTACAGCAGAAAGCTAGTGGCATGCTGGCCTTCATAACAAGGGGAATTGAGTTTAGGAGCAAAGAGGTCCTTCTGCAGCTGTACAGGGCCCTGGTGAGACCACACCTGGAGTGCTGTGTGCAGTTTTGGTCTCCAAATTTGAGGAAGGACATTCTTGCTATTGAGGGAGTGCAGCATAGGTTCACAAAGTTAATTCCCAAGATGGCGGGACAGTCATATGTTGAACGATTGGAGCAACTGGGCTTGTACACACTGAAATTTAGAAGGACAAGCGAGGATCTGATTGAGACATATAAGACTATTAAGGGATTGGACACGCTGGAGGCAGGAAGCATGTTCCCACTGATGGGTGAGTCCAGAACCTGAGGCCACAGTTTAAGGATAAGGGGTAGGCCGTTTAGAACGGAGTTGAGGAAAAACTTTTTCACCCAGAGAGTGGTGGATATATGGAATGCTCTGCCCCAGAAGGCAGTGGAGGCCAAGTCCCTGGATGCTTTCAAGAAAGAGATGGCTAGAGCTCTTAAAGATAGCGGAATCAAAGGTTATGGGGATAAGGCAGGAACTGGATACTGATTGTGGATGATCAGCCATGATCACAGTGAATGGCGGTGCTGGGTCGAAGGGCCGATTGGCCTACTCCTGCACCTATTGTCCATTGTCTGGGTGCTCTGGATTCCAAAGACACAAGGGTTAGGGTTATTGAGCTGTGGGCATGCTACGTTGGCACCAGAAGCATGGCAACACTTGCGGGCTGCCCACAGCACAATCTTCTGATTGAATTAACGCTCACAACACATTTCACTGTACATTTCAATGCACGTGACAAATAAAACTAATCTTATCTCCTCTTAGGGCGTGCAGTAGTCAGGTCTGGAGTGGCAGGCCTTGGTGAATAAGTTTGCAGTTAGTCATTCTGGCAAGTCGTTGGATCAGGAAGGCAGCACTGAAGTGTGTGGCTGCCTCCCACAGTGAAGAACTCACAGAAAATACTAACAGGCAAATTCTTCAGTGTGGGTGTCATCTGAAGCTTTACTGAATCACAGAACTTAGGCTCACTGCAGGAAGGCTTGGACTCTGTGCAAGATTGGCAAAGAGCTGCAGGCTTTAGAAAGTCTTGGAAAGGTTAAAATTACGGATACCGGAAAACTGAATCAAATACAGAGTGCTAAAAATGCTTAGCAGATCAGGCAGCATCTATGGAGACAGAAAGAATACTGTATACTAATCAGCTAAATGAACCACTGTTGGGACCAATTTAGAGTCTATATCCACATTAAGGCCTCCAAGAAGACCACAACCTTGTCGTGGCTTGGAGGCTTCAATGATCTGGAGAGCTATGTTGTCTGGAGTCAGGGTTTTATGGTTTGGCTCTTGGTAGGGTCACCACACAGGTCAAAGGGTAGAGGCCAGACTAAGAGTGGTCCACCGATCCTCCGGGTTTGGGGGTTCAGGTCAGGGCCATCGACCCGAACTGGCAAAACAAAATTGTTACGGAAACAGCAATGAAGAATCTCTTTACATCTGATTGACGGTATTCCTCAGGATCCGCCTGAGACCTGCATGACTGACAAAAGTGAAAAGGTACTGATACAATGAAGAAAGCCCTGAACACCACCAGAGATGGAGGAGCTTCATCGCTGCCCTAATTGCCAGCGGCATAATGGAATTGAGGAGCTTGTGGATATAGACCATAGCTTCACCATTAACCACAGCCTGCCAGACTTCTCTGGAATAAGAATGCTCAAAATGCCTCTGACTTTCCTGAGGATTCCATCTTGTCGTTTCCCCTTTTTCAACCAGAATGAGAACAATAAATGTGCGTTAAGCTTCAGAGGGGTGGGGGGGGGGGGGGGAAAGAGGTGAAGACTGCAAAAGGTTGTCCGGTTGTCACACATGCTGTTGGTGCTGTCTGAAAGAGGGCAATCACAGTCTGTAGGGGTTGTAATAGAGCAGTGTTTCCCAACTTTTTTTTTTAAAAAAAAACACCACTGACCCCCTCCATTATGCAAAGGGCCCATGGACCCCAGGTTGGGAACCCCTCAATAGAGGAAGGAACAAGAAGATAAGTAAAAATCTACTGTATGCTGGAATTGAGAGATACAGAACATAACAGCAACTAAAAATCTGAAATAAAAGACTGCTGGAAATACTCAGGTCTGCACCATCTGTAAATTGTGGAAGAGTTCAAGATGGACGGGTTTCCCTTTTAGAATTTGCAACGTCTTACGACAAACCGAAAGCAATTCAATGCCTAGCTAACATCGACCAGTATCAATGATAGTGGCTGTTCATTACTTCACTGTTAGTGGCATTTGCTGTGGGCAAATTGCTTGAAATGGTGACCAGACTTCAGTAGGACCTCACTGCTTGCAGAGTGGTTTGGTGAACATGGAACAGAAGCAGGAACATAACTCTTGAAAACTGTTCAACACCCTGGCTCATCCTGGGCATCCAACTCACCTGCAAGTCCAATTCCCAGAGTGTCCAAAATCCCAGAAACCTCAGAACTGAATGTACTCAAAGGCAGAATTATTTATGTTCAACTCCTAATAAATAGGGGAGGGGAAAGAACCACAGATCTGCCTGCAAAACTTGTCTTTTATTTATTCCCACTGACAAAGCTCTGATGGCAAAATACGTCAACTGTATTTTTAAAGTTTTGTTCTGTGCTAAGACAGGCAGTGTACATAGACCATCTGACTAAACACATGTCTCAGGATTAAAGATTGTTTATTGCCAATCTTCAGAACATGAATGTAAAGGAGAACGAAATGATTGTTACTCCAGATCTGATGTAGCATCCGACAACTTATGCTACACCTGTCTGTGGGCACAAGAGAAACAGCAGAGAGTAACATGGATGGGATGATGGGAATAAAACTGATAAAAATAAAGGACAATTTTGCTTATTAATAATAATTTAGTTGCAATTTATTATAGAAAAAAATCAGAGGTATTTGCCTAAAGATTTTATAAATAACCAAAAGTACCTGATTCTATTTATCAACTAAATGAATACCCTGAACAGAACAAAATATACAACTGAGGAATTCAAGAACTGAATATAGTCAATCATTGAGCCCCCTATAATCCCTGAGGGAAAGAATTCTAACTTTTTTTTTTTAAAATGTTCAGTTTTTAATCCCAAGTTTGATACAGTGTTTGACATCTCCAGGCCTGTACTTGCTGGAGTTTAGAAGAATGAGGTGGGATCTCATTGAAACCTAGATCAAGCAGACAGGGCGAAGATGTTTTCCTACAGTGGGGGAGCCTCAGAATACAAAAACAACCCTTTAGAACGGAGATGAGGAGGAATTTTTTTTTTTAGCCAGAGGGTGGTCAATCTGTGGAATTTATTGCCACAGACAGCTGTGGAGGCCAAGTCCTTTGGCATAGTTAAAGCTGAGGTTGTTAGGTTCTTGATTAGCAAGGGAATCAAAAGTTACAGAGAGGAGACAGGAGATTGGGCTTGACAGGGCTAATAAAATCAGCCATGATGGAATGGCAGAGCGGGCTCCTTTTTCTTAATTCTGCTCCTGGTCAAGTGTGCACCCTCGATCTGGACTCCCCAGCTACAGGTGCAGCTTCATGACAGCAACCCTCTCAAAATTTTGAGATCATCCCAAAACAGTTTCTACAGATAAGTATACAGATAGACGACATATGCCTGTGATATTAAACCTGATTCTACATCCTAGTTTTAACCAAGTTTTCATTAATGCAGCCTACATTTCAAACACAAGAAAATAAGTTTTAAATCTAACATTCAGCATTGTACTTTTCTATTTCCTGGTTACTCTTCTTTGTTTCTCAATCATCTGGTCAGAAAGTAGCCCAAAACGTCCTACTAATAAAAGCTGTAGCTAATGTTTTTCTCCTTAAAGCTCCCAAATGCAGCTATTTATTTCAAAGGACATATAACTCATTATTGGGAATGATCTAATCTCTGCAGTAACAGTGATGCACTCAATACTCTGAAAACCACATTACAACAAAGTATTCTTCCTGCATTGGGGATACTATTAACACTCCTATGGATGGTCTCAAGCCTGGTTGTTTGTGAAAGGAGGAGGTTTGAGCATTGGACTAGCAAACTCATCCCACAAAAGCCCAGAGCTATAGAAACACCAACAGAGGCTCCAAAGACCTCATCAGAATCTGGTTTAATATCACACACGTCGTGAAATTTGTTAACTTTATGGCAGCAGAATAATGAAATCCATGATAAATAAATAGAGGAAAAAACTGAATTATAGCAAGTATGTAGTTAGGTTAAAACAAGCAGCGCAAAAAAAAAAAACAGAAATAAGAAAGTAGTGAGGTAGTGTTTGTGGATTCAATGTCCATTTAGAAATGGGATGGCAGAGGGGAAGAAGCTGTTCCTGAATCACTGAATCCTTGGGAGGGGAAGGATCTTCACCTGGAAGATGCATAAAGTTGTCTCGTAAAAGCAGAAGCCAGAGGCAGATCAACTTTCAGTCCAGGACAGAGGACTCCGACCAGCTGCCCGCGTACGGGTGATGGGCTTAAGAAGAATTAGAGGTACTATTGCCCAGATGATATCTTAAGTCAAAGCATCTCTCCCTTGCCCAACCCACTTTCCCAAATGCACTGGAAAGATTCCAAGGAACTAGTCTGAATGGTGGAGGAGTCATATCCATCACAGCCACAGCAATCTCTTTTTATCATCAAGGAACTCCCACCATCCAAGCTATGCTCTCTTCTGCGACAAGGAAGGAGGTACAGGAGCCACAGGTCCCACACCACCAGGTTCAGAAACAGTTATTACCCTTCAACCATCAGGCTCCTGAACCAACGTGGATAACTTTACTCACCTCAACACTGAACTGATTCCACAATCTACTTTCAAGGACTCTACAGCACATGTTCTCTGTTTTTTAAATTTATTAGTACAGTTTGTCTTTTTGCACATTGGTTGTTTGTCAGTCTTTGTGTGGAGTTTTACATCGATTCTATTGTATTTCTCGTTTTACTGAATCCCAACAAGAAAACGAATCTCAGGGTAGTATATGGTGACATCCAAATACCTAGATAATAAATGTACGTTAAAACCTTGACATTCAGGTTATCCACTTATTAGCTCGCTCCCTGTTCCTTGCGTGAAATGACTGTACACTAACAATCTGTCTCGTTTCCTCAGACCAGACCATTAGTTATTGAACACTGAATGAAAGACGCTCTATAAATAAACTTCTCTCTCCTGAAGGCCACAAAGTATCCATGTCTCCGGAGGGGGAAGAACATTCAGTCAAAAACAAATGAACACCTTTCGCAATCCTGTAAAACGCAATTATCCGTCAGTAAAGTAAATCTAAAGTGAACTGGAAAACAAAACCGCCAGGATCCGCAGTGCCTGGCGGACCGTGTTGGGTTCTGTGTTTAGGCGGCCTTCTGCGTCCCCAGCAGGGCTGACCATATTTTAAGAAGTCCCCGTGAGTGCCCCGAAGAGAGGTGCGAGTTCAAAGCGCCCCTTTCCCAGCGTGAAGCGCTGCCCTGGACGTGCGCTCTGCTCCAGCGACAGCCCCACCCCGTCTGCCTCGCAATCCCATCCTGGGCACCAACAGCTTCACAATCCGCTCCCGGAGAGAGGGGGGGGGGGGGGGGGGGGAGTCCTGCCCGTGGAGGAGAAGGAGGAGAGGCTGTAGTGGCCGCAGCCATCGCCACTCAGACACGGCGCATGGGGCAGGAATCGCAGCTCAGCCGTGTCAAAGCGCTGCCTCTCCTTACTTGAGACATTCCCCTCCCTGCAGAGGCATTTGATGCAATAATGGTTCAATCGGGATCTGATTCACATACCTCACTCCCCACCGCCAGCTAAAAAAAAATGACCCACAACAGACAGAGCAACTTCCCATCCTGTCTCAAGGTATTCATTGACACTACATGCTGCGCACACAGGACAAAAGGTGCATCAGCCCTGCTCCTCACCTTTCTGTAAACCGAAGGCCTGCAATCACTTACCTTGCAGTCCGAGTTCCGCTGGCTCCTCTCTGGTTTGCCCTCTCTTTCTCTCTCCCTCTCTCTTCCCAATGCCCCCCTCGCTCTCTCTCTCTTTTCACTGGATCCTTTGGTCGTAGTTTCCGTCTCTGCTTCACACACTTCCTGCACCGATCACGTGTTCCAATCAGCTGTTCCCATCCCAACCTCTCTTTTTAATATCCCACGGGCTTCCAGAGGAGAGTGGGCAGTTCTCTTTTCTACTCTCTTCCTTGCCTCGCGTTTTTCAAATACTTCTCATTTCCCTGGGAACGAACGCCAATTCCAATTCAGAAACCTTTCTGTATATATAGAACAATTATTTCTACAAATAAAGAGTGCCTTTTTAGTACGAAAGTGAAATTCTGGCTCAAAATGTCAAAGATCCTAGTTTTTCCAATAGCCTGCAGGTCACCCTTGGGCAAAAGTGTAGCAACTATTTAGCCCCAAACCCCCATGGGAGCAGGTGGTGGATGGTTGTGTGAGCATCTGGTGCATATTGCAAGTCCTGGTACAGTATATGCGATCACCGACACAAGGCAGACAGTCTCTGAAGAGCATTGAAAAAAAGCTGGGGTCACCTCTCTTGTAAAGACACTGCCCAAAAGAAGGCAAAGAAGGCCAAAATCGCCAAGAACAATTCAGAAATCTTTCTTTAGGTATACTAAGTCTTAGTTCTGCAAATAAAGAGTGCCTTGTTAGTACAAAAGTGAAATTGTGGCTCAAAATGTCAAAGGTCCTGGTGTTTCTACTTGGATCACTCTTGGGCATATGACATGGCACATAATGATGACATTGATTGTGACAGTGGTGTGATCACTCAAGTTGAGTATGATGTTCTCCTAAGGGGGTGTCTATTGGTGGGTTCTCAGGTGGCTGTAGAGTTCAATCTGGGATCCGCATATTCTGATAGGTTGGATTCCCTTAGTGGAGAATGCCTGTGTCCGACTTGGTTAAAGATGGGGAGGCTGATGCACGGGCAGCCACCACATGGTCCTTGACAGATCAGGGTCAGGGTCCAGAGGTGTGAAGTGCAAGACTACCAGGGAGCCTTCACTGCTGCAGCTTCCCTCCACCTTCACTGCTGTTGTGATGTGTATCATCTTCCACCAGTCCCACCGTTGAGGTCTTGGTTGGATCTCTCTTTTTCTAGAAACTCCATCTTGATCCCAGCCAAGAGCTAGTTAGTTAGTTAGAGCTTTATTGCAATCGCTGAGGACAACGAGATTGCAGTGCTACTCCATTAAGCATACTGACAATTCAGTTACTAAAAACACAATTACTACATTTAAAGTAACTTTTGAGTTAGAGTGACATCTAAATTACAAATGAATTAAAAGCAAGCACCTCTAAAATTAAAAGATACAGTGGCTGCTCCATTCAAGTGTTGCACGTGCCCACATTATAAACTACAATGTTTAAACTTAAATTAGCATCAAGAATTAAAACTGAACTTTAAAAGCAAAGAGCTTTGAACTCCAAGAAAGGTAGCTGCCCCATTCTAACCCAAATATTGCACATGCCTGTGTACTTTACTTAGAGATTGTCCATGGTTCCTATGGGCTTTGGTGGTGGGTGGGGGACATTGGTCAGTTGCACGGCAGCCCTGGGGAATGTCTGGACTCCATGCAGAGATGTTCCTGTATCTCTTGCAGGATGGTAGGAGATTGAACAGGTGATTACTAGAGTGGGATGAGTCCATCGTGATTTTGCGAGCACACCGTAGGCAGCACCAATTGTAGATGGTTTTCATGTCTGATAGTTGTACAGTCCTGAAGTGCTTTTGGTCAATCTTGTTGCAGCTAGTGTACCACACTGTTATGCAGTAGGTTAGTATGCTCTCAATTACATATCGATAAAGGTTTACCAGCAGCTTTGGGACAGATTTGCTCTCTTTAAACTGCTAAGATTGTACTGCGCCTTCCCTACTATCGAAGAAGTGTTGGCGGTGCAAGGGAGCTCCCCTGTAATGTTCTCACCCTAGAGCTTAAAACTGGAGACCCTTTCCACCGCTTCAGCATTTATTCACCATTATAAAGCTTGTTCGTACCTTTTTAAAGATAATAATAATTTGGCTGGTGTTTTTGGTGTTGAATGAAAGGTTACGGTTATTGCACCATTCAGCCAGTTTCTGCACCTCTGCTCTGGACAGATGCTGTTTTTGTAATTAATCCAATCACTTTGGTGCCATCTGCAAATCTGGTGATGGAGTTGGCGGCATAGGTGGGGCACAGTCTTGTGTGAAAAGAGTGTTAAGGAATGGGCTCCGTACACATCCCTGCGGTGCACCGGTGTTCAGCGTCGGGGAGGTTAGTGTGCACTTGCCCAGTCTGACTGCTGGTTTGGTAAGAAAGTCCAGAATCCAATTGCAAATTGATGTATTGAGTCCCAGATTGTGTGGTTTAACAGTCAACTTGTTGGTGAGTATGGTACTGAAGGCAAAACCGTAGTCAATAAAAAAGCATTCTGGCATAGGTGTCCTTATATTCCAAGTGTTCCAGTACGATGTGGAGAGCGAAGGAGATGGCGTCCTTGGCTGATCTCGTTGCCTTACAGGCAAACTGGTGCAGGTTCAGAGTAGCAGGCATGGTGTTCTTACTGTGGGATATAACCAGTATCTCCAGGCACATGGTGGCCGTGGGGGTGAGTGCAACCAATCTGTGGATATTGAGGCAGGTTACCACTGATTCCTTTGGGATTAGTACGATGGTTGATGTTTTGAAGCACGCAGGGACCACAGCAAGGGATGGAGAGGGGTTATAGATCTCATTAAAAACCTCTGCCAACTGGTCAGCACAGTCCCTGAGGACCCGCCCAGGTATGCCATCTGGTCCAGCTACTCTGCACGTGTTGATACTGCAGAGGGACATCTCACCTCATGTGTAATCAGTGTCAGTGCTGTGTCCTCCTCAGCTATCAAGGCCTTCATTATTGGTGCATTGTCCCTGTCAAACCACATGTAGAAAATATTGCCAAGAACAATCATGGTCATGAGACCATGATTGTCTACATCATATGATGCAGCACATAATGATAACAATGATGATCTGATAAAGTGGGAAAGGGTGTATTTATTGTTTATAATACAGTATTGTCTAATGCCATTTTATGAATTAAGTATGAGTTAAGTCCCCCATGCATTGCCAGTATGTTTTCTTTCACTGTAGAACTTGCCAGGATCTGCCTGGCTGTGTGGGAGTGAGCATGCAAAGGAAAATGCTGCTGTTAAAGTACAGAATCAGGTTTAATATCACCGGTATACATCGTGAAATTTGCTAACTTTGCAGTAGCAGTACAATGCAATACATAATAATAGAGGGAAAAAACTGTGAATTACAGTAAGTATATATATATTAAATAGTTAGATTAGATAAGTAGTGCAAAAAAATTGGAAATAAAGTAAGTAGTGAGGTAGTGTTCGTGGTTTCAATGTCCGTTCAGAAGTCGGATGGAAGAGTGGAAGAAGATATGCCTGAATAATTGAGTGTGTGCCTTCAGGCTTCTGTGCCTCCTTCCTGATGGTAGGAATGAGAAGTGGGCATGTCCTGGGTGGTGGAGGTCCTGTAATGTAAGTTCCTGTTATCTATGCATCTCCTTGTTGGTTTGATGACCCTGCTATCCTCCAGGATCTTAGCGAGTGGATGAATGAGAAGAAGGTGTTGAGATACAATGCTGGATGTGCTGCTTGATGAAGCCATAAAATTTAGACCGCGCACAGCGTCTGGACTACTGAATGCTCCACTCAAGTCCTGGCAAATGAGAAACAGAAGATGTGTGATCCAGTTGAGATTTTATGTGATGGAACAACTAAAGATGCATGACCCACTGGAGTCCCCTGCAAGGAATCTGTTTAAAGTATCTTTCCCAGGTTTGGGGAGTCAAGAATTAGACCACATCATTTTGTGGGAGGAGAGATTTAATAGGGACAACTTTTTCACACAGAGCGAACCGTGTTCGAAGTTCAAACTTCAAAGTAAGTTTATTATCAAAATACATATATGTCACCATAACAACCCATAAATTCATTTTCTTGTGGGCATTCTTGATTGATCCAATAACCATGATAGAATCAATGAAAGACCCCACCAACAGGGCAGACAAACAGTGTGCAAAATACAACAAACTGTGTAAATTCAAAAGAAAAAAAAAGAAATGATAATAATAATAATAACTAAATATGCATAAATACCGAGAACATGAAATGAAGAGTCCTTGAAAGTGTCCATAGGTTGTGGGAACAGTTCAGTGATGGGGCAGGTGAAGCTCAGTGAAGTTACCCCCTCTGGTTCAAGAGCTTGATGATTGATGGGTAATAACTGTTCCTGAACCTGACGGTTTGGATCCTGAGGTTCCAGTACCTTCTCCCTGGTGGAGGCAGTGAGAAGAGAGCACCCCCTGGGTGGTGGGGGTCCCTGATGATGGATGCTGCTTTCCTGTGACAACGCTCCATGTAGATGTGCTCAATGATGGGGAGGACTTTACCTGTGATGGTCTGGGCCATATTCACTACTTTAGTAGGATTTTCCATTTAAGGGCATTAGTGTTTCCATACCAGGCTGTGATGCAGCCAGTCAATATACCCTCCACCACACACCTTTAGAACTCAGTGTATGAAATGAGCTGCAGAGGAAGCAGTTAAGGGAGGTACATGAAAAATATTTAAAACGTGCTTGGACAGGTTAAGGGGGATACGAGCCAAATGTAGGCAAAGGGTAATAGTTTTGATGGGTATTTTAGTTAGTATGGACCAGTTGGGCTGAATGGCCTGCTTCTGTACTGTATGACTGTACAATTCTAATGGAGTTGATGGGGAGAAGGGTTTTATCCTTATTGTTATGCTAGCTATGACAACTAATGTAATAAAAGTAAATACTTTAATGTATCTCATTATGAGTGAGAATTTTATCGTACAATAAAGCTTCAAATCAGATCCTGGAGCATGCATAGCAGGAGAGGAGAAGATGGCGGCGCAACGCAGCGCGCGCAGCCACTCCGGGGAATGATATCTATAACCTGTCAAGTAGGGGACCGTGCACAATTCTGATTTGATGGAGACAGGCGTGAGAGTGCGGAGGAACATCTGGAGAAACTTCTGAAATGTCCGCTTCACTGCTGCTGCTATTGTGTGGTCCGGAATCTCCGGAGGAGAAGGCCCCGAATCATCGGCTTTGCTCGGTTCGTCGGCCGGGGCGAGGTCGAAGGCGCTCGGCAGAGGATGATGCTCGGGAGGCTGTATCGGAGGGGCTGGTTGGAGGCTCGAAGTTTTCGGATGGACGGACTCAGTGTCGGCTGTTGTCGGGTCCTTCCAATGCATCAGCAGTTGTCGGTGCCTGGAGGTTTATGGCAGGGAGTTTCTCCCTTTTGCCACCTGCTATCGGGGACTCGGGAGTCGATCGGGGATTTGAGACTTTTTTTTACCGTGCCCATGGTCTGCTCTTCATCAAATTATGGTATTGCTTTGCACTGCTGTAACTATATGTTATAATTATGTCGTTCTGTCAGTGTTAGTCTTTGGTTTGTCCTGTTTTTCTGTGATATCACTCTGGAGGAACATTGTATCATTTCTTAATGCATGCATGCATTTCTAAATGACAATAAACGAAGATTGAGTGTTCTCATAACCTAAATCTAAATTAATTGCAATCAATCTGGGACTGAAAGAGTTAACCATCACCAGTCCTCTGCATGCAAGTAGGAGCAGGAAGGATCCTTCAATACTTTCTCAATGGAAGGATGATTGTAAGCTGACAAATGCAGCTTTGCAGATCTTTGGGACTCATTGATAAGAGGCTGCATTATTTGTGGAACCTGGGAGTCCAGCTTGTGGGTGCAGTCACTGCAAGGGACATAGTGCAAGGGTCTAAAGCTTTCTGAAGCTACTCTCTCAAAATATGGCCAAGTACTGTGGACAGAAAAGGAATATAAAGGCGTAGACAAAGCGGTTTGGAAAGTCATTTCTACAAAGAATGCACAATGAGGAAAACATCAAAAGTACATGAGTTGGATTAAATGAACTGTGCAGAGAGAGAGGCTGGGCCAGATTCACAGTGCCAGTTGGAAGCTACAGACCTAATGGAAAATATAGTCAGCTCTGTAGAAGGAACACACATTAGTGGCACTGCAATTTAGCATTTAAAACAGTACAGAACCTGTTGCTGTTCTTTTTAATTTGCTCCAAGATCAATCTAACTCTTCCCTCCCATATCACCCTTCATTTTTCTTTCATCCACATGCCTACCTCAGTGCTTCTTAAACATGTCAGCCTCTACCACCACTCCTGGCAGCGCATTCCACAACCCCACCACGCTCAGTGTGAAAAAATGACCAATGACATCCTTTCTTATTCTTTCCTCCAATCACCTTCTATTTTGCCTTCTTGCATTAGCCATTGCCACCCTGGGGAAAAGGTGCTGGTTGTCCACTTTATCTGTGCTTCTTGGCATCTTGAACACCTATATCAACTCAGAAAAGCCTTGACTCACTCAACATTACCTCATAAGATATGCTCTCTAATCTAGGAAGCATCCTGGTGAATCTCCTCCGCACCCTCTCTAAAGCCCCCACATCCTATAATGTGACGACTAGAACTTGACACAGAATCAGAATCAGATTTAATATCACTGGCATACGTATGTCATGAAATTTGTTGTTTAACAGCAGCAGTATATTGCAATACACAATGATAAAAACTATAAATCACAATCAGCATATATACAGTGTGCGTGTATAATTAAATACGTAGCGCAAAAAGAGAGGAAGAGAAATACTGAGGTGCTGTTCACGGGTTCATTGTCCATTCAGAAATCTGATGGTGGAGGGGAAGAAGCTGTTTCTTAAACATTGAGTGTGTTCCTTCAGACTCCTGCACCTCACCCTTGATGGTAGCAATGAGAAGAGGGCACGTCCTGGGTGATGGGGGTCCTTAACAATGGATGCCACCTTTTAGAAGCATCAGCTTTTGAAGGTGTCCTGGATACAGGGGAGGCTAATGCCCATGATGAAGCTGGCAGAGTTTACAACTGTCTGCGGTTTCTTCCGATCCTGTGCAATGGCCCATCCATACCAGATGGTGATGTAACCAGTTAGAATGCTCCCCACAGTACATCTGTAGAAATTTGCAAGTGTCTTTGGTGACAATCCAATTTGCCTCAAACTCCTAATGAAATATAGCCACTGTCATGCCTTCTTTGTAATTGCATCAATATGTTGGGCCCAGGATAGATCTTCAGAGATGTTTACACCCAGAAACTTGAAACCGCTCACTCTATTGCTGATCCCTCGATGAGAACTGAGAACTTCTTCCAGAATTCTACAATCAATTGTTTGGACTACTGAAATGAGTGCATGGTTATGGTTGTGGTTGTGGTTGTGACACCATTCAACCAGCTGATCTATAGTACCTATTAAAAGTATCCCCCCACTCCCGGAGGTTTTCATGTTCTGTTGTTTTACAACATTGATTCACAGTGGGTTTAATTTAGCTTTTCTCAGGACCCTTTTCAACAGAAAAAAAGACTCTTTTATGTCAAAGTGAAAACAGATTTCTACAAAAGTGATCTAAATTAATGACAAATATAAAACAGAAGATAATTGATTGAATAAGTATTCAACCACTTTAAGATGACACACCAAATCATCATTGGTGCTGCCAATTGGTTTTAGAAGCCACATAATTAGTTCAATGGAGATGTTTTTGGAGACCTGTGTGCAGTCAAGGTGTTTCAATGGATTGTAGTAAAAATACACCTGTATCTGGAGGTTCAACTGCTGGTGCATCAGTATCCTGGTATAAACTGCACCATGAAGACAAAATAACTCTCCAAGCAACTTTGTAAAAAGGTCATTGAAAAGTACAAGTCAGAAGATGGATACAAGAAAATTTCCAAGTCACTGAATATCCCTTGGATTACAATTAAGCCAATCATCAAGAAATGGAAAGAATATGGCACAGCAGTAAATCTGCCTCGAGCAGGCTGTCCTCAAAAACTGAGTGACCATGCAAGAAGGGGACTAGTGAGAGAGGCCACCATGAGACCTATGACAACTGTGGAGGAGTTACAAGCCTCAGTGGCTGAGATGGGAGAGGCTGCGCATACAACAACTGTTGCCTGAGTGCTTCACCAGTCGCAGCTTTATGGGAGAGTGGCAAAGAGAATGCCACTGTTGAAAAAAACTCACATGAAATCTTGGCTAGACTTTGCCAGAAAGCATAAGGGAGACATTGAAGTCAGCTGGAAGAAGGATCTGTGGTCTGATGAAACCAAAATGGGACTTCTTGGTCATCGGATGCTAAGCATTGCACATCATCAAAAACACACCATCCCTACTGTGAAGCATGGTGGTGGCTGCATCATGCTGTGGGGATGCTTCACTGCAGCAGGCCCTGGAAGGTTTGTGAAGGTAGAAGGTAAAATGAATACAGCAAAATACAGGGAAATCCTGGAGGAAAACCTGATACAGTCTGCAAGAGAACTGTGACTTGGGAGAAGATTTGTTTTCCATCAAGAAAATGACCCCAAGCATAAAGCCAAAGCTACACAGGAATGGCTTAAAAACAACAAAGTTAATGTCCTGAAGTGGCCAAGTCACTGTCCAGACCTCAATCCAATTGAGAATTTGTGAAAAGAGCTGTTCACTCACGATCACCATGCAAGCTGACAGAGTTTGAGAGGTTTTGTAAAGAACAATGGGGAAAAATTGCAGTGCCCAAATGTGCAAAGCTGATAGAGACCTATCCACACAGACTCAAGGCTGTAATTGCTGCCAAAGGTGCATCTACTAAATACTGACTTAAAGGGAGTGAGTAATTATGCAAACAATATCTTATCTTATTTTAGTAATAAATTTAGACCAATTTGTAGAAATTTATTTTCATTTTGATGCAAAAGTCTTTTCTCTTTGATCAGTGTCAAAAAAAGTCAAACTAAAACCACTGAGTTTCAATGTTGTAAAAGCACACACTCATTCACACAGGTCTTGAAGAAGTTATTGGCAACTGTGGCATATTCCTTCAGACGCAAAGATGAACCCCTGAATATTGTCCAGTCCACTGACTCAGAACAATCCCGTAAGTGGTCTTCCACCTCCCTTGACCATACCTACCTGGTCCTTTAGAAGCGAGCCATCAACCTTAATGCAGTACATTTAGAATCAGTGAGTCAGGTGCCGACAATCTACAAGATGAAACTGTATCAGGAGATCAGGAGATGCAAAGGTCATTGAGCCATGGAAGATGGAAACAGGCCTATCAGCCCACTGAGTCTGAGCCAGCTATCGAGCAACCATCTGCCCTAATTCTATACTAATCTCACTCTATTCTCCCTGTTCAACTTGCATCAGATTCTACCACTCACCTATAGCTAGGGCAATTTCAAAGATCAAAATACTATATGATGATGGCTAGTTCTTCACTTGCGAAGATCAGGAAGGAAAACTCCATCACTGTAGGACTTCCCTTCCTGTCTGTGCTGCGTAGGATTATAGTGAGGATGAGTGCTGTGCATGGCTCAATTCCACTCTTTAGGCCAGGAGACGTTCCACAATGGCATAGTGAGCTGCGTTGACTGTGGTGATCACAAAGCTGTAGGTTGAGTATCGGAATTTCCCTTCTAGACAGACTGCTTGGCCAGGCTAACGAGTCCCATTTACCTGGGTTTGGAATGGGAGTGGTCCTTCTCCAAGGCTGGCTGCCAACCAAGACTGATAAGCCCAGCCTACCCGCCATATGCCATAACAACCTTGAGATTTGTCTCCTTACAGGCAGCCGCTAAACAAAGAAACCTGATAGAGCCCATTTAAAAAAAAACTGTCAAACACCCATGTGCAAAAACAAAACAAATGATGCAAACAATAAAAGTAGCAAATAATATTCAGAACTGGAAGTTCATGTAAGTGAGTTTACAGCCGTGAAGCCAGTCATCTCTGCAGTCAGTCCAGGAGCCCGTTAGTTGCAGGCCACAGCCTCAGTTCAGTGCAGAGATGAGTAAAACGTATGGAGCAACGAGCTGAACACTAGCCTATCCCTCACCTTCAGCCCCAACACTCTGACCTTTTCAAGCTAGCTTGTTGCTTAAGTTGGCTAAATCTCGGGTCGATCCTTGGTTTCAGCCTTGGGCCTCACTGCTTCGAGTCGGCCCAGACCTGACCTTCAAAATTCAGTCAGGCATTTAAATCAGTCAAACCTTGGGTCTTTCCTCACTCTCAGGCTGGGCCCCGGGCCCTGTCCTGTACCCGCAAGACTTCTGTTCACCCCACAAAAATGACAGGTCATACTGTTGGTTGAAAAGCTCATCTCTGAAAGGAAAGTTACAGGCTGTTGATTGCAGTGATTGTATCCGAGGTGTGATTAATAAAGTAATTTAGATTTTGTTTGTTTTATTTGCTACCAGCAAGACGCTGCTGTGCTTCACCAGCGTCATCTTAAACCCGGGGTAATTTACAGGGGTAATAATCAACATCTGATTGGGATGGGGGAGGAAACCAGAACATACAAAGATAACAGCGAAAGCATGCAAACTCCATATGGACAGCCCTCACCAGAGAGCAGGACTGAACTATTGGCTGTGTTATTGTTCCAACCCATTCTCTGAATGTCCAAGAGAGGTATAATTTGGATTTCATCACATTAAACAAGAAAGATACTGCCTCCAGTGTTGAGGTGCAGGCTAGATGGGCTGAGAGCCTTTAGCACACTGTTTTTCAGTGATTCTATTGTAGTTCTTCGTTCTACTGTAAATCTCTGCAAGAAAATGAATGCCAGGGTAGTATATGGTGACATATATATAGTTTGTTAATAAATTTACTTTGGACTTCAAAGGTACACTATGGCAGGTGTATGGAGATTGCTTCAATACAAGCGGTCATTTTGTTTGTGCAGGTAGCAAGTGATCATGAGATGTTCAAGATTCAAGATTGTTTAATGTTATTTCCAGTACACAAGTGGAAAGGGAGCAAAATAGTTGTTACTCTGGATCCAAGGCAGCACACACACAAACCCACTAAGATAAAGAACTCAATAGTTTTTTTAAAAAATGCTATAAATATAAATACATAAGAGAGCTTATATACATATATTGATTATACGTCCATAAAGTGACACTAGGCACAGGAGTGTCCGTACATTAAGATGACTGACAAGAAATGATAAAGTAGTGGTGGAGGGGTGGGTTAATGGGTGGGGGTGTTGATCAGCCTTACTGCTTGAGGAAGGTAACTGTTTTTGAGTCTGGTGCTCCTGGCGCCAACGTTACATAGCCTGCTCCTTGATGGGAGCAGGACAAAGAGTCCATGAGCAAGGTGGGTGGGTTCCTTCCTGATATTGCTGGCCTTTATCCGGCACCTTTCTGTATATATGTCCTTGATGGCAGGTAGGCGGGCGCCAGTGATGCGTGGGGCAGTTTTGACTACCCTTCGTAAAGCCTTGCTGCCTGCTGCAGTGCAGTTTCGGTACCATGCAGTGATGCAGCATGTTAGGACTCTATAGGAGATTGTAAGTGGCGATGTGTATCGTCCAGCTCTCTTCAGCCTCCTCAGGAAAGACAGGCATTGATGAGTTTTCTTGATTGCGTATGGTGAGAAGATATGTGAGACGGGCACTCCCAGCAGTTTGAAACTACTGCGCTGCTGATGTGAGGAGGAATATGAGTGGTGTGAGCTCATGCGACACTCACACCTTTCATGCTACAGGAAAATCAATGAGGTGCAAGAAGACAATGCAAGAAAGTAAGTTTTATTGACTATGAAATAGATACAAAAGAGAACACTGTGCAAAGGTCTTTATGCTCTTGGTGTCATTCAGTCTAAGTGGTGTTAATTCTATCCAGAGCATTGCCAGCACATCTCCTTTTATCAAAAGCAATATCACCACTCAAGTGGTCCCTTGGAGTTTAACACCCTTTCCTTGTTTCAGGGCCTTCCCAAGAGACTCAACCTCAATGTCCAGCAGCAAAATGACTCTGAACTATAGAGCCTCTCCACAGAGCCTTTGCACTGGCTTCACTGAGCTTTAGCGCTCGTACTCCTGCAGCCCAGAATATGTCAGTGGACAGCATTCCCTTACGGACATTTCGGAAGACCTTCAAGTTTCAGGCAGAGTAAAGAGCCTCTTACATCCATCAGATGACCTTCTGGCAGCACTTAATGTCCATCTCTGCACGTGTCCCTGAAATAGGCCATGCTCTTTTCTCGCTGCTGCCATCAGGAAGGAGGTACCACAGCCATAGGTCCCACACCACCAGGTTCAGGAATGGTTATTACCCCTCAATGTCAGGCTCCTGAATCAGAGTGAAGACCTACACTCACCCCAACACTGAACGAATTCCACAGTCTATGAACTCACTTTCAAGAACTCTACAACCTAGTCTTCAATATTTATTTACTTATGAATTATTTTGGGGATTTTTTGCATTTGTAAAATTTGTTGTCTTTTGAGCATTCAATGTTTGTCTGACTTTGTCTGTAGATTTTCATTGATTCTATTGCGTTTCTTTGTTCCACTATGAATGTCTGTAAGAAAATGAATTTCAGGGTAGCATATGTACTTTGATAATAAATTTACTTTGAGCTTTGAAACAGCCCATAGATCAGAGACAGAGTCTGGCAAAGGATGTAAGAGTCCTTGTTAAAGTTTGTCTCATGTAGCTACAAGAAGACAAATCCAGAACAAGAGGTGTTGGAGCCCTGCTGTTACAAGGGATTGGAGACACAGAAAGGACACTGACTGAGGCTGAGGCCTCCCTCAGTCGGCGTTGACCATGGAAGTTACATCCTAGCTGTCTAAATATGCAAGCCTGGGCAGTACAATATGGAGAACAAGCTGTTGCCCATATAGCAAGCTCCCCCTCTCCTCATATCCGATGAACCCAAGGGAACGGCAGAGAGCGATACAGTTTAGCACCAGCCACGTTGCAGGAGTAGCCAGTCAGTGCTGAACTCAGTGTAGTCATAGTCATAGTCATACTTCATTGATCCCGGGGGAAATTGGTTTTTGTTACAGTTGCACCATAAGTAATAAATAGTAATAAATCCATAAATAGTTAAATAGTAATATGTAAATTATGCCGGGAAATAAGTCCAGGACCAGCCTATTGGCGCAGGGTGTCTGATCCTCCAAGGGAGGAGTTGTAAAGTTTGATGGCCACAGGCAGGAATGACTTCCTGTGACGCGCTGTGTTGCATCTCGGCGGAATGAGTCTCTGGCTGAATGTACTCCTGTGCCCACCCAGTACATTATGTAGTGGATAGGAGACATTGACCAAGATGGCATGTAACTTGGACAGCATCCTCTTTTCAGACACCACTGTGAGAGAGTCCAGTTCCATCCACACAACATCTCTGGTCTTACGAATGAGTTTGTTGATTATTCTGTTGGTGTCTGCTACCCTCAGCCTGCTGCCCCAGCACACAACAGCAAACATGATAGCACTGGCCACCACAGACTCGTAGAACGTCTTCAGCATCATCCGGCAGATGTTAAAGGACCTCAGTCTCCTCAGGAAATAGAGACAGCTCTGACCCTTCTTGTAGACAGCCTCAGTGTTCTTTGACCAGTCCAGTTTATTGTCAATTTGCATCCCCAGGTATTTGTAATCCTCCACCATGTCCACACTGACACCCTGGATGGAAACAGGGGTCACCGGTACTTTAGCTCTCCTCAGGTCTACCACCAGCTCCTTAGTCTTTTTCACATTAAGCTGCAGATAATTCTGCTCACACCATGTGACAAAGTTTCCTACCGTAGCCCTGTACTCAGCCTCATCTCCCTTGCTGATGCATCCAACTATGGCAGATTGTCTTAAGAACGCCAGCTCTGGATTTTCCCTTGGGGTTTACTCCCAAAGCCATCCCTGTAAAGGGTATAGCTGCAAGGCAGCAGAGGTTTGAGATCAAAGTTTTCCTGCTCTTCGATGAGGTGCCAACCACAGCTGAAGAGCCCCATCTGCCCGAAGTGACCGGTTTTAAGGCAGCAGAATCAGAATCAGGTTTAATATCACCGGCATGTGTCATGCAATTTGTTAACCTTGCGGCAGCAGTAAAATGAAATACATGATCAGTAAATATAGAGACAAACACTGAGCTATATTAAGTATATATATATATAGAATATGTCTATAAAATAGTTAAGTTAAAATAAGTAACACAAAAGGAAAACAGGAATAGAAAAGTAGTGAGGTAGTGTTCATGCGTTCAGTGTCCTCACCTTTGCCCCTTCTGTCAGTAGAAACGGTTCTGCCACACAACAAGACCAGGAGATGGACTTGGCTGTCAGAGATTATTTGAGGCACATTTCTTTGAGAGCTTATCCTCATTATCACCGGGAATACAGAGAGGACAAGGCCCATATTAAGCCATCACAAGAAGGCGATGTTGACTTAACACACACTAAATGTCGTGAGATTGTTAGAGAGAGGGGCATCCCAAATCAGAGAAGATCTTGTCTTGTAGGAACACCCTATCAACCCAAGTATCCAAATTCTTTACGGCAGAGTAAATCACACAGAAGCTGGAGGTTTAAGCAAATTTTTATTTTTGACTGAGAATCACCAGGCTAGTTTTTTAAAAAATTTTGCCTACTTATAGGTTTACTTAATACCTGTTGATGTTGATTGCATTTATATAATTTGGTATACTTGATCACATTTTATTCTATATAATGTTTGTCTTTACTTATGATTTTTAATTCTGTCTTATTTTTATGACTACATTGATTTATCTTTACAATCTATGTAAAGCTCTTTGAGCCTACATCTATTTAAATAAAGTGATTATTATAATGATGAAAGGGGCAGTGAACATATAAGACTGATTGTAACAATTTAAGTAGTGTGTAACCAGATGCCCTCTGATACATAGTTTGTATAGAACTGGCGATGTGGCACTGAATGCAAGTAGGAAATGCTGCCTTTGTTTCTCTGAGAGTTTCTTTTACTTACAATGTACAGTGTATGGGGTGTCAGGGAGGGGAAGCACCTCTGGTGGGGGAACATGTCACATCCTTTTTAGGGCAGTTAGTCCACCTTTGGTCCCCACCTGGCACTCACCTCTCACCTGTGGCTCCCTGTAGCTGTTTGCATGTGAC
The DNA here is from genome assembly GCF_030028105.1 of Mobula birostris. Taxonomy (NCBI): domain Eukaryota; kingdom Metazoa; phylum Chordata; class Chondrichthyes; order Myliobatiformes; family Myliobatidae; genus Mobula; species Mobula birostris. Next base: position 103,167,505 of record NC_092380.1, on the reverse strand, counting down.
AGCGGCCACATCCCGGGCAACGGCTTCGACAAGCCAGCTAAACCAGTTGAGAGTAGCTGACGGGTCTCAAACCCTCGGTGAGCTAGGGAGTTGTCTATCCCAGCATGTGAAGACAGACTCTGGCGGATTGAGCGGACGAGACCAATGGAAGGTCCAACGGTCAAGAAGGCGGTCTCTGCAAACGTTGTGGAACGTGTAGAGCAGGACAAGACACAGAAGACATCCTGGTCATCCACTGCGCCTAGTCCCATCTCCAGCCGTCTAGACTCTGTCTTGCTACTGGATCCAGATGGGAATTGGGAAGAGAGAGTGAGGCTGACGCTGCGCAACTCTCCCTCACTTAAATCCAAATCATGCGCTAGTCTCGACACCATCATAATGCTGTTGAGGTCTTCATCAACGTCAATGATGGACGAACAACAACTTTACTACCTAAATTTCTGGCAAAACTCTGGTAGTTTAGTGAATGAACAAGAGGAAAGTACTGAGGCAGAATGAAGGGTGGCATGGTAGTGTAGTAGTTAACGTAACATTTTACAGTGCCAGCGACCCGGGTTCATTTCCCACTGCTGTCTCTAAGGAGTTTGTATGTTTTCCCTGTGACCACATGGGTGCTTCAGTATTGACTGAAGGAGACGTAAGGGTTAGGAAGTTAATTGGTCAGAGTCATAGAAAAGTACAGCACAGAAACAGGCCCATTGGCCCATCTAGTCCGTGCTGAACAATTTAAACTGTCTAGTCCCCATTGACCTGCACTGGACCATAGCCTTCCATACCCTGACTATCCATGGACTTATCCAAACTTCTCTTAAACTTTGAGATCAAGCTTACATGCACCACTTGCACTGGCAGCTCATTCCATTCCCTCACGACCCTCTGAGTAAAGAAGTTTCCCCTCCTGTTACCCTTAACCCATGACTTCTAGTTTTAGTCTCACCCAACCTCAGTGGAAAAAGCCTGCTTGCATTTACCCTATCTACATCCCTCATACAGTGCATTGGCCGTCATCGATCATGGGATTGAGTTTAAGAGCCGAGAGGTAATGTTCTAGCTATACAGGACCCTGGTCAGACCCCACTTGGAGTACTGTGCTCAATTCTGGCTGCCTTACTACAGGAAGGACGTGAAAACTATAGAAAGGGTGCAGAGGAGATTTACAAGGATGTTGCCTGGATTGGGGAGCATGACTTATGAGAATAGGTTGAGTGAACTTGGCCTTTTCTCCTTGGAGCGACTGAGGATGAGAGGTGACCTGATAGAGGTGCACAAGATTATGAGAGGCATTGATCATGTGGATAGTCAGAGGCTTTTCCCCAGGGATGAAGTGGCTAGCACGAGAGGGCATAGTTTTAAGGTGCTTGGAAGTAGGTACAGAGGAGATGTCAGGGGTAACTTTCTTACGCAGAGAGCGGTGAGTGCGTGGAATGGGTTGCTGGCGGCAGAAACGATAGGGGCTTTTAAGAGACCCCTGGATGGCTACGGGGAGCTCAGAAAAATAGAGGGCTATGGGTAAAGACTAGGCAGTTCTAAGGTAGGAACATGTTCGGCACAGCTTTGTGGGCCGAAGGGCCTGTATTGTGCTGTATGTTTTCTATGTTTCTATAATTCTGTATAACTCTATCAGATCTCCTCTCAATCTTCCACATTCCAAGGAATAAAGTCCTAACCTATTAAATCTTTTCTTATAACTCAGGTCATCCAGTCCTGGCAATATTTTTGTAAATTTTCTCTGTACTCTTTCAACCTTGCTTACATCTTTCCTGTAGATAGGTGAATGAAACTACACATCATGCTCCAAATTGGGCCTCACCAATGTCTTATACTGCTTCAAAATAACACTCCATCTCCTTCAGTCAATACTTTGATACAGTATATGAAGGCCAATGTGCCAAAAGCTTCATTTACGACCCTATCTACCTGTGCCACCACTTTCAATGAATTATGGACCTGTATTCCTAGATCTCTTTGTTCTACCACACTCTTCAGTTCCCTGCTGTTCACTGTGTAAGATCTACCCTGGTTGGTCCTACCCAAGTGCAACATGGATATAATTGGACAACACAGCCAGATTGGGCTGGAAGGTCTGTGACTGAGTTGTATCTCTAAATAAAATAACAAAATTAAAAATAATGTTTCAGAGACTTGGTAACTTGCAACCAGGGAAGAAGCATGGTGCACATTTGATAGGCAGGTTGCCTATTGCCCTGCTTTGGAAACTACAAGCCTACAAGGCACATCAAGAGTGTGATGGAACATTTTCCAGGACCATGCAACCTACGCCCCATCCATCACCTGTAGCATGTACATCCTCTGCTGACTTACATTTGCTACAACATGTAATATCTACAGGATGCACTGCAGTTATTTGCCTTGGCTACCCCCAAAACACTTCCCAACACCACTACGAAAGACAATGGTTTCAAGTACTGTACATGGGAACACCACCACCTTCTGGTTTCACTGCAAACTGCAAGTTATCTTGAATAAGACCATGAAACATAGGGACAGGATTTATTATCCCTCTCAACTGCATCCTCCTGTCTTCTCCTCATAACACTGACTAATCAAGAATCAATCAACCTCCACTTTAAGTATACCCAATGATGTCATCCATAGACATCTGTGGTAAAGAATCCCACAGATTCACCACCCTCTGGCTAAAGAAGTTTCTCATCATCTCTGTTCTAAGGCTGTATTCTGAGGCTGTGACCTCTAGTCCTAGACTTTGAAATATATTGAGAGCAACACACACCAAATGCTGGAGGAACTCAGCAGGCTAGGCAGTGCCCATGGAGAAGAATAAACTGTCAACTTTTTAGGCTGAGACCGTCCATCAGGCCTGGAAAGGAAGGTGGCAGAAGCCAGAATAAGAAGGTAGGTGGAGAGGGGAAGGAGTACAAGCTAGCGGGTGAGGGAGAAGATAGTTGAGTGGGTGATTGGGGATAAGTGGAAGAGGTAAAGGGCTAAAGAAGGAATCTGATAGCAAAGGACAATGGACCATGGGTTAAAGGGGAAGAGGAACCAAAAGAAGGTGAGAAGAGAGGCAGCAAGCGAGGAACTAGAATGGGGAATGACCAAAAAGAGAGAAGGGGAGGGGGAAGAAATTACCAGAGGTTAGATAAATTAATGTTCACGCCGACAGGTCGGAGATTGGAATATAAGGTGTTGCATCTCCAACTTGACAGTAGAGGAAGCCATGGACCGACACGTTGGAATGGGAATGGGAACTAAAATTAAAATGGATGCCCAATGGTAAAACTCACATTTTGGCAAACAGATTTAAGGTGCCCAACAAAGCAGTCTGACATCCCTTGTCGGATCTGAAAGATATCGCTGGGTCTTTGTTGTGTGTGGATCGAAATCCTGGAGGTCTCTTATTCAACAGCACTCTGGGAGGACCTTCAGCACTACTTTCTCAAGTGCAATTAGGAATGGGTAATAAATGCTGGCCTTGCTGACAACATATGGATCCTGAAAATGAATAAATTTTAAAAATTGCAAAGCAAACCTGTTATATTCTCAAAATGTTTAAAAAGCGTCTATTTCGAGTGGTTTGGAGTATATACAAAATATTGCAGTTACACAAGCCACTACTGAGATTCCACCCAGTAGACTGTGAACTATTTTGTTCCTCAGTTTGAGATAAAATAATTTAAAATTCACACTTCTGTTTTCAAATCTCAACCCTTCACCATCTATATAAGCTCCTCCAGATGTAGAGTCCTCTAAAATATTTGTTCACATCTAATCCTGGTATCTTAATGTTCCCAGAATGTAATTACTTTCTCCTATGCCCCTTCACCTCTCTCTCATCATTTTGGAGGCTCCTTTGCAACATTTTTGAACAAGCTTTAAGTTATGTGTCCCAAGATCTCTTTTCGCTTCAACAGAACCATGCCAGTTCCCAGCACAGAAAGAGACCATTCACCCATCAGAACTGCCCCAGCTTCCAGCATAGCAAGAGCCCATTTGCCTGTTCCAGGTTTCAGCATAACAAGAGGCCATTGTCCTGTCAGAACTGTCCCAGCTCCCGGTACAGCAAAAGAACATACAACCATAAGATATAGGAGCACAATTAGGCCATTCAGCCTGTCGAGTCTGTTCTGCAATTTGATCTTGGTTGATCCACTATTCCTCTCAGCCGCATTCTCCTGATAATCTTTGATGTCCTGACTAATCAAGAACATATCAACCTCCGCTCTAAATATACTCAATGACTCGGCCTCCACAGCCACCTGCAGCAATGAATTCCACTCTCTGGCAAAAGAAATTCCTCTCCACCTCTCTACTGAAGGGATATCCTATTCTGAGGCTGTGGCCTCTGGTCCTGGATGTAAGAGGCCATTCATTACAACACAGAGACAGACCATTCATTCCATCAGGACTATGCCAACTCTCAACATGATTATTCCATCTGCCCCACTACTTGTTTCCCTGTTCTCTCTCAAATGCCTTTTTAAAATTCTTTTGCCATTTAACTACTCCAAGGAATTATTTACTGTCATCAGTTAACCTACTGGGATGTTGTAGGGAGGGGTAAAGAAACTGTAGCAGCTCTCAGAAACCTAAATGGTCACAGGGAGAACATGCAAACTCCACATAGACAGCACCAGAGGTCAGGATTGAACACAAATCCCAGGGGCTGAGGTAGCAGCACTGACTGCTGCACCAATATGCCAGAAGGCAGGAATGGACACAACTGTATTTGAAATAGTTTGCCTTTTAGACTGTTTTACAAAACACAACCCATACTGTACATTCACCCTATTGGCACTGTGCTACAAAATACTGAGGTGTGATTTCTCTTTCTCATCAGAAACAGTAACATGCGTGGAAGACTGGGTCTGATAGATGGAGAATGTTGGTGAATACTTTGAAAGAAAGAAAACAGATCAGATTATTTAAGTGGTGAAACATAGCAGCAGGCAGTTGTGCTGAGGCACTTGGAGTGCTTGTGCATGAATTACAAAAGGGCTGGTTTGCAGGGGCAATATTTTATCAATAAGGCAAATAGAATGCTGGCTTTCATTGTTAGAGGGAGTGAATTTAAGAGCAGGGAGTTTATGCTGCAACTGTACGGGGTACTAGCGAGGTTGCACCTGGTGTACTGTGTGCAGTTCTCAAAGTTCAAAGTTCAAAGTAAATGTATAATCAAAGTAAATACATGTGATGATAGCTCGAGATTCATTTTCTTCCAGGCATTTACAGGGCAAAAATACAACAGAATTTACAAAAACTGTACATCGACACACAAAGATGACCAAAACAATGTGCAAAACACAAACTGTGCAAATACAAAAACTAATATCAAGCACACGAGTTGGAAAAAGTTCTTGCAAATGAGTCTATAGGTCGTAGAATCAGTTCAGAGTAGTGGTGAATGGAGTTATCCACTCCAGTTCAGGAACCAGATTGGTGTAGGGTAAGAAATGTCTCTAGAGGCTAAGTCATTGGGTATATTTAAGGTAGAGGTTGATAGGTTCTTGATTAATCAAGGCATCAAAGGTTACGGGCAGAAGGCAGGAGAATGGGCTTAAGAGGGATAATAAATCAGCCACGATGGAGTGGCAGAGTAGACTCAATGGGACAAATGCCTAATTTTGATTCTACGCCTTCTGAACCCGGTAGTGTGGGAACTAAAACTTCTGTACCTCCTGTCCAATGGTGACAATGAGAAGAGGATTCTAGTCTCGTTACTTGAGGAAAGATATACTGACTTTGGAGGTGGTGCAAAGGAGGTTCTGCAGGTTGATTCTGGAGAAGAGGAGAGTTTGAGTCGGCTGGAACTATAGTTGCTGGAATTCAGTATAATGAAAGGGGATCTTATAGAAATATATAAAATAAAAGGGATAAATAAGATAGGGGCAGGAAAGTTGTTACCACTGGTAGGCGAGACTAGACCTTGGGGTCACAGCCTGAAGCTTCAGGGGATTAGGTTTAGGACAGAGATGAACACAAAAAGCATAAATTAACCACATCCTTAGGCTGTGTTGGCTGTTAGCACAAATGACACATTTCACTGTATTAATAAATAGATGATGCATGGCATAAATAAATGAATCTGAGTCTGAATCAATTGTAAATGGCCTCTAACTTCCCTGAACATTGTTTCACGATTCAGAATGACTTGATTTCGCTCAAAGTCTGTGGGTTATGAGGTCTGCAAAAGCCACTGTTGATCTTGCGGAAGAGGCAATTCATTGGGTAGTCTCGTGGTTAGACTGGGAAGTGGAACACTCCTTCTATTTACATTGGGATTCTGTGTGCTCCTGAAGATGGAATTAAGATACTCAAAGACTCCCGAGTACCCCTTTACTCTAATCTTCATGGGAAAGTGGTTCTCAAAGACCCAGTGGGATGTTACAACTTTGAGTAATCTATTATTAATCTAATCTTCTAGCTTTGGTAATCTCTTGTGACAGAACTCAGAATAAAGAGACTCCTTTGGGCATTAGATCCATATGGCCGGTCCATCAGAGCAATATGATTAGGACTACAATACATGGGATATTGCCTTGGAGAGAATGCTCTCATGTATTCAGTTATCCTGCCAGTGAACTTGGAAGAACTTTGGCCACACTGTTAATGGTATCGCTGTTTTCTGTAGGTAGTCCAAGACTCAGTTGCATACTGGAAGTGAGGGATCATAGCTGCCTGGTAGACCATGTGTCCTCTGCTGGGCTTGAGGTCTTATCTTTAGATTCATTTCCGCTCATGGCCAAAAGGATGATGATGATGATTATTAAGACATGTAGTCCTCTTTTATTGTCATTTAGTAATGCATGCATTAAGAAATGATACATTATTTCCTCTGGCGTGATATCACAAAACACAGGACAAACCAAGACTGAAAAAACTGACAAAACCACATAATTATAACATATAGTTACAAACAGTGTGACAATACCATAACTTGATGAAGAAGTCTGTGAGCACAGTAAAGTTCAAAGTTTCTCAAATGTCCCACATCTCATGCAGAAGGGAGAAGGAAGAAAAACTCTCCCTGCCATGTCGACCACAATTCGACTCACACAAGACATGGAAGCAGAATTAGATCATTCATTCCAAGTCTGCCCTGCCATTCCATCATGGTTGATTTATCCCCCTCAATCCCATTCTCCTGTCTTCTCCCTGTAATCCTTTGACATGCTTACCAATCATGAACCTCTGCTTTAAATATATCCAATGACTTGGCCTCCACAGTTGTCTGTGGCAATGAATTCCATATATTCACCACTCTCTGTAAAAGGAAATTCCCCCTCATCCCTGATCTAAAGGGATATTCTTGAATTCTCAGCCTGTGACCTCTAGTCCTAGACTCCTCTAATATAGGAAACATCTCCACATCCACTCTATCTAAACCTTTCAATATTGATGTTTAAATGAGATACCCCTCATTCTTCTAAACTCCAGCAAGTAAAGGCCCAAAGCTATCAAACACTCATATGGTAACCCTTTCATTCCTGGGATCATTCTCACAAACTTCCACTGGACCATCTCCAAGGCCAGTACATCCTTTCTTAAATAAGGGGCCCAGAACTGGTCAGAATACTCCAACAGCAGTCTGACTAATGCCTTATAATGTCTCAGCACTTACATTCTAGTTCTCTCAAAATGAATGCTAACTACCATTTGCCTTCCTTTCCACCAACTCAACATGCAAGTTCACCCTCAGGGAATTCTGATTCCAAATTTTCTCCCCATTTATAAAATAGTCTATATCTTTTTTCCTTCTACCAAACTGCATGACCATACGTTTCCCAACACTGTGTTCTATCTGCCACTTCTTTGCCCTTTCTCCTAATCTAAGTTGCACTGAAGATAATGTGTTTTGCTAAAAGATTGCTGCTGAGGTAAGACAATTGATCCACACCTTCCATAAAGCCTTTACAGTTGGACTTTGTTAGAGGACCTTTGTCTTGTGGGTGATGAAATGAAGGCTTGGAGCTTTTCCCTCCAATGTGCCTGCACACAAGTGTGGTCTGAGAATTGCACGAAGAAGCCCAGAATAAATAGCAGGTGTGTTCCAATTCCCAGACTAACCACTAGCTTGCTCCACCTAGCACCTCCTCCCCCACCCTCCACTGCACAGCACCTATAGATAGAAAAGGAGTTAACATTTCAATCCTGGAAGTTTAACTCTTGTTCGCCTTCCACTGATGCTGCTTGACCTGCCATGTATTTCCAGCATTTGGGATCAGTATCCCATCTATGCGAGGTTAGTTCCACTCCAGGAAGGATGGTGTTGCAGTAAGGTTGAGCACACTATTGGGGCAATGGAGCAGCTTTGCCTGACAAGAGTGTGCTGAAGTAGGGTTTATTGATAAAGATCACAGCTCTCTTGCCATCACAGTACAGATGTAGGATGGAGATGGATTTTTGCAAGCAAATAATTAAGCATTTTTTTTTTTGAGTTTTTGATTGATGGGATAGAAAATATTCATGAGGTCAGAAAAGGCCACATTTAGAGGTTGATCCAGCTCTGCATTTCTCTTGGAGCAGTTAGTTACAGGACAAAGACTATCTCCATTCTACATCTGGATCCTCAGAATCTATATTGCAATTTGGACAACAACACTGGCCAAACAACAGGAATTCTGCAGATGCTGGAAATTCAAGCAACACACATAAAAGTTGCTAGTGAACACAGCAGGCCAGGCAGAATCTCTAGGAAGATTGCTGCTGAGGTAAGACAATTGATCCACACCTTCCTCAGGACTCATCCTTTAACAACACTGGCCACTGGGAGGAGATAGCTGTGGAGGATCTTGGTGGAGAAATCCCAGTGCCAGATATCAGGGTGACCCCTCTGCAGGGATCTTCTCTCTTGAAAATGATTAATGATTACAGCATTGCTGCTGCAGCCTGGCATGTCCTTCCTCTTTCCAATTTTGTAAAGGGAAATGACAACCAGGTTAATAGCTGTTGATTAAGGTCAGTTACTTAATGATCATAAATTCAAACCTATTAGTGTGTCAGACATTTTAGCAATATTTCAGCATTAGTTTAAATTTGTTCATCTTTGATATCAATATTGATTTTGAGTTTAATTTTCCAGGCTATTTCTTAAATAACTAATGATCTATCTCCTGGTGTCAGAAAGAACTTCGCTTATAAATTCACCTTCATGATGTACGGATAGTCCAAAGAACATTTTATACAATGAAGTCTGTTTGAAGCATAATCACTGATGTAATGTAGGAAGCATAATGGCCAATTTACATACAAGATTTTACATTCCCATAAGAATCACCCCAACCTATCCAATCTCTAAAACTACAGCCCTCCATTCTAGCCACTTTTCTGGTAGGTCTCTTCTGCTGCCACATCCAAGCTGTAGTGCTGGACCAGAACTGTACACAATACTGCAAGTATAGTCAAACCAGTGTTTTGTGCAGCTGCAATACGATGCCTCGCCTCTTATACCCTATGTCTCAAGCCCATGAAGGAAGCACACTAAATACCATCACCTTATTCATCAGCGCTGCCACTCTCAGTACAAACTAAAAACCCAAAGTTCCTCTACATTTATGGTTAAGGTTCTCAGCCATTTATACTCGAGGTTGAGTTCTATTAGGATTTAAAGTGCATTTCCTTATAACTGTCTGGATTACATCCTATCTGCCACTGTTCTACCCAACCTCCCAGCTGATCTTTGTCCTGCTCTATCCTCAGACAACCTTCTTCACCATCTATAATTCCACCAATATCAGTATTGTTTGCAGACTTACTAATCATGCTCACTACATTCTTAGTGTGGTCTATCCTAGAAGCAACAAATAGGAAAAATCATGCAGAAAGTTCCTCCTGTTTGGATACAAATAGCATCTCTGATCAGTTGGTTGGATAATTTAATGAGTGTAGTTGTGGGCAAACTGTTAAAGCCAAACACACTGAATAAGCAGTTTACTTTGTTTATTGGCAGTGGAAAATAAAAGTTTAAGAATTTTATTGAAAGAAAGCAATAAATACTGTGATAAAAATAGTTCAACATACTGTATAGACTGTACATAATTTGTTACAAGGCAGCAGAAGAAAATCTCAGACAGCAACTGAATGTTGGACAAATAACAGTACGTGATTCAGGCCAACAAACATCAAAAATTGACCAATCCAAGTAGCTTTAGGACAGTTACAATGTGTAGGTACACAATACATAGCTCACCATGATACCAATGAAACTGTAGCTGAGATGTTGATGATATTTTTTTCAAAAATACTGAACAGTCTCATTGATACATCCAAGACAACATTTTCTCGGTCTACCACTGATGGGTCGTCTCTCAAAATAAAATGCACAGTATCTAGATTAGGAAAGGGCTGCAAAAACAGTGAACCATAGTCCATGAAAAATAAATAAGGCTTTCATCTCATTTTTAAAAAGTACCCCTCTTCGTATACAATAAATTGAATAGACCTGCCCTCCCTTTTCAACCCAGTTGACATCAGCAAGAAATATTGGTCCATTGAAAAGTTATACCAGCCTTTTCCTAAGAGCAAAGGGAGGAAATACTGTGACAGGTCTTTGCTTGCATTCAGTTCCACTTTATCCTTAATATTCCTATATATATGGCTTTCTCTCTTATATCCATCTACGCATTATGAACCATACTGCAAAAAAAAGATAAGCATTTACAGTTTTAAAAATTAGAACAGGTGGTTTAAAAAGGATTTAATTACAGACTTTGAACTAACTACAACATCAACAAACCTAGTGCTGTCAGCATGCAGTTTCTCTTTGAAAAACAGCATGAAAATGCCATAACATTTTATTGTTTTCAACTTTATAAAAAAAATCTGCATATCTGTAGTAATTACATAATGATTTACAAAACCCCTATGGTATTCATAGGGATGAATACGTACAGACATATGGTACATTTCCTTGAAAAATAACACAATTAAGAGTAAAGAAAATTGATGTAAGAAAGAATTATACATTATAAAATGTGCCTTTAGCAGGTGTACACAATTAAAGCTAGATCTACAATAAATCAATATCGAAACAGGTTTACATAAATATAAGAAACAGTTATTCTAAAATTTATATCTAGGATACTCATGACTTGTGGTTCAACTAATTAAAATTTCTGTAGCAAAATATTAAGTCCAAGTTAGAAATATTGCTACATTACTGATATCCTGGGTTTTGCACCAATTGACGTGATGTACACTTCATGTATGAAGGCTTTACTGTGCAGTCATCTGTTGAAATAGTGTAAGTGAGCTGAAAAATAAAAGGACTCCAATAAATACTAAATTAAACATTAAATGATATATCAAATTCAACATTTGCCCAAAGTGCATGATCGGCGGTAAGAATGAACAGACGGAAAGGCAAGTACAAGAAAATGTTTTATATACTCTGCTAGCATGTTAGATCATTTACTTCTAATTTTAGTGTAACAGTGAAACTGAAATACTGTACAAGGAATAAATTTTTGGAAAATAATTTAACCAGTTTTCCCAGACATAATGGGTGGACTTCTAACCATGGTTAGCATCATTTCTCCATGCTGATGAAAAGCTTGAATGCATAGTAATTTAGTTGCATTTTCCAGATATCTTTCCCTTTGTCAATTTACAGTTTGTTATTAAATGATCTGGAATTTACAGTGATGACAATGAAGTTATCAGCCCTTCCTGTTATAACAGGGGAATGGTGATAGTTACTTGTAGAGCATGCATGCACAACAGCGTATAAAAATGGAAATCCTCAAGTTAATTCCAGTGATAAACCATTCCATCACTGGGACAACAGATTACCATTGGAATTAACTTCAAGGTGTGTGCGATACTGGGTGTGTTGCTTTGCAAGTTTGTCCAGTTTAACCTTCAGAAATTAGTGAGCTGATAAAAAGTCTGTTCATATTACACAACAATTTGTTTAACTTTCCAACCACAAGAAACTAACGCTATAATGGCTTCATTTTTTCCAATTGTTTCAAAATTCCATCCACTATCTTTTAAAAACAACACTTAGTTATAGTTATACCAGAGAGAAGGCACTCTAGACAGCAGCCTTACTGAATTTATTTCTTATTTTGAAATTCATTAGCAGGAACGTGTGGTGTTATCCTACAAGCCGGAAACCCATTGAAATTTATTTTGTAACCATCAGTTTTTGACCCCAAAATGATTTATATACACATAGACTAAACAGCATAAATGAATCAGACATTTATTAAACCTCCAGTTATGCTGGTCAGATTTTCACTGCTGAGTTTTACCCTTGTGTAGGACATTGCAACTGAACTAAGCAGAATGTATAGTGGCTGAAAAATATGCAGTGGCTGTTTACTCAGCTTATGATTAGCACACACAGCTAAAGAGAAAGTAACAACATATTGGGATATTTAATAGTTAGCTAAGGTCTAAAATACCAATAACAATTTGCAGAAGAACCGCACTGCTGCTTCCCTGCAAGTGGGTAATTGTAAATCAAAAATGAAATGTTGGATTGGCAGTTCTGATAGTTGTCCGTATGTACATGCAACAAATTATTTAACAAAGATACTGAAAGAAGCTATGCAGAGGTTACCTGCCTACCCAGGTAGCTTGTGAACAGCATGCTGGTTAAAAGTCAGGAGAGCAACAAAATACTAAAGAGATCAAATAACAATGACCAACATTACGTAAATCAGAGGATTTTTCATTACATAAACTTCTTCAAACTTATGGCAGTACACTTGAACATAAGTTAGTGTAGGTATAGCAAGATCTATTTACATGAAATTTTGGTGTACCACTACTGCTTGCAAATTCTAAATTGCATCATAACTAAATATAGTATATCTAAACATTGTTTCTTTAATGAAAATAAAGGATACTTCCAGTACTCAGCTCCTCCACAAAGCAATTCATTTACCCAGGCTACAGAAGGAATCTCTATCTCAAAATAATATTATGAAGGCATCTAGCTATTTCCTCTGAATTTTTAATTAGTAAAAGGAACTTTCTGCATGATAACATGCAAAGATCATGGCAGAGAGGAGCTACTCTATGAATACTTACCCAAAATTAACACGAATAGGTTCGTACAGTGGCAGAATCCATTCTTTGCTCTCCAGAAACACTGCCTGTGATTTGCATTAAGAAAAATAGCATGCAGAGAACATGCAGTTAGTTACAAAGAAACCACCTTACAAATGAAAAAGTAAAACTGAACCAGTTGATTAGAGCTGAAAACACGGAGTTAAATAGTTTCAATGCAAATCACATGTTAAAGGGTGAATGTTACTCTGAAATTATATTTTTTGTAGTTTTCCAAGTTATTATTGTGATGTAACTCCACAGGGTCCATAGAAAGTTCATGAGACCAATCCTAGGAATGTAAGGGTTAACATATGAGGAGCATTTGATGGCTCTGAGCCTGGACTCACTGGAGTTTAGAAGAATGACGAGGATTTCATTCAAATCTGTTGAACACTGAAAGGCCTAGATAGAGAGGATATGTACAGGATGTTTTCTAAGATCAGAGAGCACAGCCTCAGAATCGAAGGACATCCCGTTGGAACAGAGGTGAGGAGGAATTCATTGCCACAGATGGCTGTGGAGGCCAAGATATTGGGTATATTTAAAGCAGAGGTTGACTGGCTCTTAATTAGAAAGGATGTCAAAGATTATAGAAGGCAGGAGAATGGGGTTGAAAGGGATAATAAATCAGCCATGATGGAATGGCAGAGCAGACTCAATGGGCTAAACAGCCTAATTCTGATCCTATGTCTTATGGTCTAAGCAAACTTTAACTATGGTCTAAACAAGCTTTTATAAGGTGGCTCCATTGGAATGTCAATCTGAAATACAAGCTTAAACTTCTGACATAGAACTTGAATTCAAAACATCGGTGCTGCCTATGGAGCCACATCAAGCAGAAACCCAGCCAAGCCAAACCCCATTCCATTACAGAACAGCACTTATGATTAGCAACAGGAACGCGGCCTGATTTTACATTTTCTTTTAATGTGTGGTAAAGCTCCTCCTGCGCAGGCTTGTTCACCACAGACCCAAACAGAAGGTCCAGTTGGAATCTACACCAGTTTACTTAGTTCAGCTGTGATGTTTATTTTAAAACTATAATTGACACAGCGGTGTATAATGTCATTTTAGTATAATTCATAAGTTCAGAGGAATGCACTGAACTTAGTTTAAATTAAAAAGAACAAAATACGAAGTTTAGCTTCAAGATTGTGAAAAAGGAAAAGTTTAGAATATTGAAGCAGAAATATCATTTTGCTATTTTTGAGTGCATAACTATTTTGCAAATGTTAAGCCACAATTGAGACAAAATAGGATTTTGAACTGTGATCAAACATTCACTGTTAAGGTATACAGAAAACTGGCTTTTTGTTACTTTGCTTTGCGAGTTATCAAATAAAGCTAAATTGATTTTGACATACTTGTATACTTAAAGTTAATGCAAAGTCTGTAAATATTTTCTGAAGGTATCCAATGGCAAAGAATACTATACACTCAGTGGCCACTTTATTAGGTACATCTGGGTAAATAATAAATTGGCCACTGAGTGTATGTTCATGACTTTCTGCTGTTCTAGCCCATCCACTTCAAGGCTAGACATGTTGTACACTCAAGAGATTGTCTATTGTAAAGTGTGGTTACTCCAGTTACCATCACCTTCCTGTCAGATTGAACCTGGTCATTCTCCTCTGACCTCTCTCATTAACACAGAACTGCCGCTCACGGGATTTTTTTTTTGTTTGCTTTTCCACACAATTCTCTGTAAACTCTAAGACAATGTTGTGCATGATAATCCCAGGAAATCAGCAGTTTCTGAAATCCTCAAACCATTGTCTGGCACCAACAAGAAATCCATAGTCAAAGTCACTTAGACCACCTTTCTTTCCCATTCTAATGTTTGGTGTGAACAAATGACCTCCTGACAATAGCTGCATGCTTTTATTGCTGACACATGATTGGATGATTAGTTATTTGCATTAAGATGTACAACTGTACCTAATTAAGTGGCCACTGAATGCATATTGAACGTGCCAATTAATGTCCTTCAACAGGAAATCAATACACACCATCTGTTTGCATCTTCTTTGGCTGCATGGAGGGTGAAGATATTGTTGAGGTAACTCTAAAATTAGCAGGTAGTGTCTCTGCTGATCCAGGTGTCATACCCCTTACGTCCTTTGGTCGGAACTTCTTTCTCCAGGAAGGAGCTCGTCTGAAACCTTTTTCATCCTCCTTCAAGGAAATAAAATAAGTACACATTAATTCTCTCGCATTATATATAGTTTCCCCTTCAATATTTAAAATACACGCAGATTAACTGACTCTAGGCAATAGAAGTTTACCCTGAAGTACAATAAAGTTTATTTGGACAGAATTGAAAACATTTATACATAGAAATCAAATGAATGGGGAAGATTATAAAAATCTCCATAATGAGTTACATTTAAATCTTACATCATCTAGTCTCCGGTCCGTTCCTACAGCCAAGAGGTTGTTAAACTCTCTTTCCAGTGACTGACGGGCCTGTAAACATAAAGTCATAATTACTTTCAATGCAAACCAAAATGCTTTCAAATTTAATCATCCATGACAAATTCTAATACAAGCCACATGTAAAGAAAGCAATTAACTAAAGTGAAACTAGCACCTCCAGACACAGGGTGATGGAAATATTTATTCAAAGTTACAATAAGTCCCAACTGGAATGCAATAATCCTTTCAGTTTTATCTGGAACAGAATTTCCTACCTCAATAACATCACTTCCTGTGCATTGCAACAGGATAGGCATTAAGTTTTATACTAGCAAAACCTGAAAAAGCCAATAAACCCTATAAATCCTTCTATCACAATTCAATAGAACATATAAAGAAATACACAATACCAAAGGAGTACTGTTAAAATGCTTCCATTTACATTGTAATGGAAACAGAAAAAGGCTGGAAAAGCTCAGCAGATCAAGCAGCATCAGTGGAAAGAGAAACAGCTAACATTTCAGGACAGCAATCCCTTATTTCTATTTTATAAAGCACATTTAATATCCCCTGTAGAACATCACAAGGCACTTTAATGCCCTTGCTTATTGGAATTGAGAGAAGCAATATTAGCAACATGGCAGCCAGCTTGTACCCAGACAGCTCACATTAGAAGTAATGTTATAATGACTAGGCACTTAATTTGGGACTAGAAAATGATAGATAAATATTGCTCAGAACTCTGGAGCAAATTCCCTTCCTTCTTTGAGATGGTGACATAGGACCTTTTGCATCCCAATGCAAGGGTGGAAGGATCCTTGGCTCTCCCCGCCACACCCCTCCCCGAGTTCAAGTCTCCGGAGTGGGTCTCAAACGGAATTCAAACTGGAGGACAGCGTTCTACCCAATACTTACAATGATTCTTCAGTGAAAGCAAATTTAAACTGAAAAGTATTAATTATCTATCATGTTCGCTATACCATAAAACTACTTGAATTTTTTTATTAGATCAATTCTAGGTTGCATCACTTTGAAGCTGAGAAAAGAAAATTTATCAGTTTTCCAATGTTCTTCAGCTTTCAAGCAGGAGGCCTCCATTTTGTGGTTACTCTCCCCTTCCTAGAATTTGCAGAGGTCTAAATGCAAATGCACTGTCAATAACAATGGAAACCAAATCAAAGATAACTACACAAGGAACTGAATTGCTGAGCTACACCATGTGGGGGGAGGCATTACATAATATTCAGGACAGCACAGAATTACATGCTTGCACAGGTGAATAACCCTCAAGATCCTCCTCTCATTTGCAAATAGACAGATAGATAGATGTACTTTATTGATCCTGAGGGAAATTAGGTTTCATTACAGTTGCACCAACCAAGAATAGAGTATAAATATAGCAATATAAAACCATAAATAATTAAATAATATGTAAGTTATACCACATGGAAATAAGTCCAGGACCAGCCTATTGGCTCAGGGTGTCTGGCCCTCCAAGGGAGTTGTTGTAAAGTTTGATGGCCACAGGCAGGAATGACTTCCTATGATGCTCTGTGTTGCATCTCGGTGGAATGAGTCTCTGGCTGAATGTACTCCTGTGCCCAACCAGTACATTATGTAGTGGATGGGAGACATTGTCCAAGATGGCATGCAACTTGGACAGCATCCTCTTTTCAGACACCACCGTCAGAGAGTCCAGTTCCATCCCCACAACATCACTGGTCTTACGAATGAGTTTGTTGATTCTGTTGGTGTCTGCTACCCTCAGCTTGCTGCCCCAGCACACAACAGCAAACATGATAGCACTGGCCACCGCAGACTCGTAGAACATCCTCAGCATTGTATGGCAGATTTTAAAGGACCTCAATCTCCTCAGGAAATAGACACGGCTCTGACCCTTCTTGTAGACAGCCTCAGTGTTCTTTGACCAGTCCAGTTTATTGTCAATTCGTATTCCCAGGTATTTGTAATCCTCCACCATGTCCACACTGACCCCTGGATGGAAACAGGGGTCACCAGTGCCTTAGCCCTCCTCAGGTCCACCACCAGCTCCTTAGTCTTTTTCACATTAAGCTACAGATAATTCTGCTCACACCATGAGACAAAGTTTCCCACTGTAGCCCTGTACTCAGCCTCATCTCCCTTGCTGATGCATCCAACTATGGCAGAGTCATCAGAAAACTTCTGAAGATGGCAAGACTCTGTGCAGTAGTTGAAGTCCGAGGTGTAGATGGTGAAGAGAAAGGGAGACAAGACAGTACCCTGTGGAGCCCCAGTGCTGCTGACCACTCTGTCTGACAGAGTGTTGCAAGCACACATATTGTGGTCTGCCAGTCAGGTAATCAAGAATCCATGACACCAGAAAAGCATCCACCTGGTGGATGAAAACTGCAACAAACATGGCATTCCCAGTGTACCAACACGTGTGTGAGGAAGAGGGTAGTAAATGGTGGCCAAACTGCATTGCTTTCTCGTCATGGAACTGGCACGAATGTCACAGCCAGCCAGCTCATGGTGCAAGAGGACATGGTTGGCTAACAGGAAACAGACAGAGTATAAATGCTTTCTTCCAGGTTGGCGAGATTTAACTAAGGGTGAATCATGGGGTTCAAGAGAGGGATTATTACGTTTTTTTAAATAATTTGGATGAACGCACCAAGAGGCAAAGTTACTAAATTTGATGATATCTCAAAGCTAGATAATTAAATAATGATACATTTCCTTAAAATCCAGAGCTGGAGTCCCCAAGGCAGACCTACATTAAGTCAACGCTGGCTGGCGACTCCTGCGATGCTGCTGGTACCAAACTGTATCAGCCTCAGCCGTTCCTTTGGGTTCATAGATGTGTGGAGGGGGGGAGCTTGCTACATGGGCAACAGCTTGCTCTCCATGTCCTACTGCTCCGGCTTGTGTATCTAGACAGCTAAGACGCAATATCCTTGGTCAACTCTGACCGAAGGAGGCTCTCACAGTTCCCTTTTATAGTGCAGGAACAGTTATTGGCCTTCAACCATCAGGCTCCTGAACCAGCATGGAATAATTCACTGACCGCAACTCTAAACTGATGCCAGAATCTATAGACACACTTTCAAAGATTCTACAACTCATGTTCTCAGTATTAATTATTTACTTTTTTTGTATTTGCAGTTTGCTTTCTTTTGCACTTTGGATGTTTGTCTATCTTTGTGTAGTTTGTTAAATTACATCTATTGTATTTCTTTGTTCTTCTGTGAATGCCTGCAAAAAAAAATCAGGATAATACATGGTGACAATAAATTTACTTTGACCGCAGAGCTCTGAGATACAAGGAGATCCCGGTGATTTAGTACATGATTGCAAAAAGAATGCTCATACAACCAAGGGAGCTAACAGAACGTGATCACTGGGGAAATTGAATACAAAGGTTGGGAGGTTCATCTTCACTTACATAGGGCAGTGGCAGACCACATCTAGTGCAGAGTCTAGTTATTTAAAGATGGAAACTAATATGTGCTGGAAACAGTTTAGAAAAGATTTACCAGGCTATTGTCCAAGGTCTCCATGCCCCTTAGCAGTTAGCCCCATACATTAAAATTAAATAATAAATCCTTAAAAAGTGAATTAAATGTTTGTTGGGATGTTAGTACGTATTGCAACTAAAAACATGGCCAAAGTGTCAGACTGACACCCAAATCCCAAGAAGCTGGATTTTCGGTTTTACTTAACTCAAGCCAGTAAATAGCCTCCTTTTCAAAACTATTTGGAGAGGTGGGGAGATAGTTAATAAGGACAGCTATATTATTACAGAAAGTGAATTTACATAAGGAGTTATAAACGTTTGCAGCAAAGGTTTTCCAAATCCTATTTATTAGCTCTTGCAAATATGATAACAAGATATAGAAAGTCAGGGCAAAGCTCAAGGACATTACTTTACACTTAAATCATGTTAGTTCCTTTTGCATTGGTGTAGTTTAATTAGAAGTACTGGAAATAGAGGTAAACTGACCAACAAAATTAGTAAAGCAATACCATAAAACTGATGAACTGCTACAAGAGATTCCTGCCAGTTTCCAAGAGATGAACAAGCAGCATAAATAATATCCTTGATTAACTGTGCACTAGATGTTGTTTAAACTAGGTGGCAGCTGTCAGTTTGTGTTAGAACTTTTTTCTGAATTACCCCTGCAACACCACCTTCTTGCCAACAGATGGCACTCTTGAGGTGCAGTTCCTAAACCAATTTCACAGTGCAGCACTTAGAGAGGCAAGAAAATGGAAATCATTTTAGGCACAAAGACAATTGGGGAGGGGGGGGGGTCCCAATTCCTCAGTCAGAATTCATCTTTGCTGACTAAAAGCATGAAGTAAACCAGCAGTTAACTATGAGCAATCTTTAAAAAGAATTAACAAAACTATGGCATCTCAATGCTAAACAACAATTTAAGGTTCTGTGTGTAACCTTGACAAAAGAAAGCACTGCTGACTGAAACCTGTATTACATAAAACTGATAACAGAGGAACCATAAACTTCCAATGGAGACCAGATCAATCTATGCAGAGAGTTCCTCAAGCTCAGCTCATCTACTCCCATTTAAAATTATAAAAATCCAAGTGAGGAAGGGGAATGAAAACCTGCAATAATGGTAAAACAGGCAATCCTGACCACATGGAATATGTTATATCTAATGTCTAATCCACATTGTTTCATGGTGTCATCTGACAGAAAAATTTATTAAGCCACTATAGGAGAAAATGGTAAAGTTGTTAAAAGAGATGAATCAAAGTCAAGTTCTAGGCAGGGTTAAAAGAGATAATACAGGTGGAGTTACTAAAAAAAAAATAAATTTGTGAACTTAGGGCCTGAAAGAGATAGTATGTAATGTGGAGAAGTAGGGGAGGGATGTGTGCCCACTGTAACATATCAGTTTTATGATAAAAGTACAGGTTTTGCAAGGCAAGAAGTACATTAAAACACAAAATGTTAATGGGATGTAAACCTCTGTGCAGTTCATTCTGGTAAAGTAAAATTAGAAAACTGAAATGCTTCACTAAGTTTAAAAAATAATTGAGGGCAGAAGTAAGAGGGATAATTAAATGTTTGATCAGAGGGAAGGTACAAAAGGGCTGAATGATTTGATAATTGCTTCCATTAAGAGCAAGGAATTGTTGAGTTATATAAAATGTCATGCTAATAAGGGGAAACCAAACAATGGACAGATAAGGGACTGACTCAGGGAAAAAAAACTTGGGGAGTTACAAAAACTGGGGAGAAATCCATAAAACTTGATTGACATTAAGTACAAGGTAATGGATAAAAGAAAATGGGAAAGAGATCAAAAAAGACTGGAGGCCAACTTGTCAGAACATTGTCACGTTGAGTATTAAAGGACATTTAGAACAACAGGCTGCCTTCTTTCTCTTGGGCACTCAGACCTATTACCATTTCAACAACTCATTGCCACCATTTCCATGGTACTAAATTTAAATTTAATGTTCAGAAACTGAGCAAGAAAATATGGGAGGTGTTTCTTGAATACAGAAAGTGGAAGTGACGAAAAAAAGTGAGGACGACAAAGAGCACACATAAATGGCAGACAAGACTGGGGGAAAACACTAAAGAATTAAGACTAAAGTATTAAGGGCAAAAGCATAACCAGTGAAAGAGTAGGGTCCTTTTAAGGGCCAAAATGGCAAATGTATATGGAGCCAGAATATACAGGTGAGATCTCAGAATGCATGGAGATGAGAAGGATCATAGCTTAGAATTTGGTTTCGGTTGGGGAGGGAGAGAGAGACTGGCCAATCACTTTCAGTTCACACCCTCTCTATCACTTCAATAACTTACAGTTCTCTGGCCCTGACTGCCTTATTTTCGTTATGGACATCCGGCTGTGTCACCGTCTGGTATGGCAACTGCATGTCATCTGACTGCAAGTCCCTACAAAGGATTGCAAGGACCACTGACAGGATCATCGGGGTCTTTCCTCCACCCATCTGAGATATTTATTACCAGCGCCACGTACACAGGGCCTTTAGAATTGTCAAAGATCTATCTGTCCCACAATCTCTGACTGTCACCAACAAGCACGAGGCCCGTAACATTAGGACAAGGACCGTTAGGATGGGGAACAGCTTCTTCCCGCAGGCTGAGACACTACTGAACACCCTGCCATCACCAAGGTCTCATCACTTACGAAGCACCAGTAGCGTTACACTGTTTATTTTTTGACTTGTGTTGTAAGTGCACCTTACGCTAAATGGGAATTTTAAAAAAGCATACACTGACATATGAGGAGTATAGATAGGGTAAATTCAAGCAGGTTCCCCCCGAGGTTGGGTGAGACCACAACTAGAGGTCAGGGGTTAAGGATGAAAGAAGAAATGATTAAGGAGAACATGAGGGAAAACTTCACTCAGAGGGTGAGGAGAGTGTGGAATGAGCTGCCAGCACAAGTGGTCGATACAATTTTGATTTCACCACTTGTTTGGGTAGTCAGAAGGATGGAAGTGCTATGGTCTGCGAGCAGATCATGAGACTAGGCAGCTTAAATGGTTCGGTACAGACTAGGTGGGCCAAAAGGCCTGCTTCAGTGCTGAAGTTTTCTATCACTATGACACGGGGAAGAAAAATCCAAGGGCCTGGAAGGTGATGATCGGACCTCCTGTTGTAAACCTAACAAAAGTAGAAGACATCAACCAGGTCAGGTAGCACCTGAGAAAGAAACAGTTAATGACTCAGGTCAGAGCTCCATTTTCCTCTGCATGGTTACTGTCTTACCTGGTGAATATTTCTACCACTTCTATATCATTTATTTCATACAAAATAAATAGTTGTTTAGAAAACAGTGTACATCAGCTGGTCCCTTTATTACTCTACATATGGGAATATTAGCTCCATTTACCTGTGTATTCTGTGTTGGTATCTGTAACAAAAGAGCCAGTGCATTGTAATCGAAAAGTTCATCAAGTGCAATAAGTCCACCGTGAACTCCAATTTCTAAAAGATTATTTGCATATTCCTTAAGCCCAATCGACTGAACCCAACGTATCACTCGCTCATTAGTCCACACCATAACATCTGTAAAAGTTAACGGGAAATAGTATTAGAGAGGGCATGATCATTCAAGCAATAAAATATTTATCTCATCGCGTCCAAGTTTACATGTAGGCAGTCCAGAATCAAATTGCTGGATTTGCTCATGGCATACTATAATTAATTAAAAGATAATGTACACTAGCAGTAAATTAATAAGAAAATTCAGTTGAGTGCACTCTGGGGCTACAATACCATGCAGGAAACTAAGAAGCTTCAGAGGATAAGCAAACAACTGAACAATGGTAATCAACAAGGATTTTAAATTAGGAGATTAAATATTCACTAACGGTAATGACTATAGGTTACATAACACTTCCTTTTAAACACCTCACGTTCTTTCAAAACACCTCCATAACTTCACCTAATGCTTTTCAATTTAACTTTCTCCAACCCTAAAAAAAATCTAAGATATCTAATCTCCACTTCCTATTCTGGCCTCAGTCATTCCCAAACTTCATAGTTCCAACACTAGCAGCTCAAGCCCATAAGATCTGGAATTTTTTCATGCGACACCATTTAATTGTTAAATATTTAATGGCCTTAATTGTAGTCCTCCTTTTGGAGAAGAGTCAATTTATATTTGTGATTATTTTCCCGATTAGAAGTGATTCAAATACAATTTGTCATTGAAAGTGAAGTTCCAGCAATGGAACCCAAGACAAGGAAAGCAAACTACAGTGAAAAGGAAATGCACAGAAGATGATTACCAAAACAAAGAAAGAAGCAGCAGTTTCAAGGCAAAGGCAGTTACTTAAACAGGAGGCAAGAAAAGGTGGCTTACGCTAGTCAAGATTTTGTTTTTAAATTGAGTGCCAATTTAAGCATGACATGCCATGTGTGTTTCAATGGTAGAAAGGACATACTTTCACTCTTCAAGTTCTGATGGAACATCTTTGACTCCAAATGATAACTATTTCTCTACTTGTAGATGTTGCCTAGCAGCTGAGATATTTTTTCCTAACTTTTTGTTTTATGTAGAAGGGATGGCTAGGGGAGGAATGAAATACTTGTCTGAAGAAGCTAAATATTTGGAATAAGGATTTCAGCAGCAGATGGTCCGAAAAAGATTTGGAAATCTTGGACTAAAAACTCTGAGATGAAGGATGCTCAGGCTAAAAGGTCTGGCTGACGAAATCAGCGTTGAGGCCAAAATACATTTTTTGGGAAATTTCAAACAAAGAGTAGAAGTTCAGTGCTTGAGCGGGAGAGTAGAGGAGTGCTATTTAATCTTTGCATTAATTCTGCTTTTTAAATTTCACATTTCTATGTTGGATCTCTTTCTTGTAGCTTCTCTTCCAGAAGGGTCTCATGACCCATTTGAGAGAAAGAGGCAAATAAATATTTGCTTATTATTAAAAACCTGGAGCAAAACTTCTGAAAGCTTAGAACAGGAAATTCGTACCAGGAGCCTAATAAGCTAGATCGTGGTGCAATTATTGAGATTGTGTTATGGGATGGAATAAATCAAGATTTGAAATTTAACCATACCTTTAATTTCATGTTGTCCTTCTTCACGTCTTCGTTCCAGCTCCTTGCGGTCATAATTCAGTCTTTTTAAAGCCATTATTCCACAATGTAGACTTTTTCTGTTTAAAGACAAAATATTCATTTGAGTATTAAAAAAACTTTAAAGATTATGGGCCCTATGCATTCTTAAATATTTTCCATTACGAAAAAGTAGCATACACTTAAATTAGAAATTTCATTCTACCAGTTACGGTTTTCCCCTTCAACTTGTTCTACATTCATTTCAATATTCAGTTTTTTATACAAATCCAATCAAACTTCAGTATTTATTTCAGCTTCTTATTCCGTTTAAGTAGCTGATTAATAATTAACTGTTAGATAACTAACTTAAATAAGCAATGGAGGCATGATAGCATGATCGTTATATTCATCATCATTATGTGCCTTGTTAGTAAGATGTAGTCGATCATGGTGACCATAATTGTTCTTAGCAAATTTTTCTATAGAAGTGGTTTGCCATTGCCTTCTTCTGGGCAGTGTCTTTACAAGATGGGTGATGCCAGCCATTATCGATACTCTTCAGAGATTGTCCGCCTAGTGTTAGAGGTTGCATAACCAGCTGATATGGGATATGCAGCAGCTGCTCATATGATCATACACCAGCTGCTCCCATTGCTTCACATGACACTGACTGGGGGCTAAACTGGTGTTTCACTTTGCCCAAGGATGACCAGCAGGCTAGCGGAGGGAAGGAGCGCTTTACACCTCCTTTGGTAAAGGCGCATCTCCACCCCACCACCCATTTGTTATATTATTGGATTAGTAATCTAGAGGATTTAGCTACTCATCCAGAGACACTAGTACTATTTCCTATGAAAACAGAAACATGAGTTCAATAAAACAAAGGAAACCTAGTTTAATGATGACCATCACCATAATGGACATCCTATCAGAAAGGTGATCTGTAGTACTTAACCCATCTGATCTATCTCACTTCAAACCAATAGCAATGTAGTTTGACCTGAAAAATACTCCAAAATGATCAGCCATGCCACTTAATTCAATGGCAATTGGGAGAAAGAAAAATGAATTCCAGCCCAGCCAATGGCATCCATACTCCAAGAATTAATTAAATCTAGAACAACTGTTCCAAATCTTTTAAATTAATAAGAAATTAAACACTGCCTTAATTCCAGAATATTATCTAAAGGCACAGAAATACTTTGTTCCAATTAAAATTATTTTTTTTCAGTTAAAAGGTTAAGAACTAAATAAAAACAGATGCTGATAACTTTCCAAGTCTCCTTCATTCATCTAATGTGGGTTTATGTGTTCAATAAGGCTAATGCAAAGTATTAAGTGTTAAATAACTAATTAAAGATTTCCACAAGGCTGACTCCCATGAATATTTCCAAATTAATAAACGAGGTGCAATACAAATCCCACCCTTATCCCTTCCAAACTCAAAATATTTTTCCTGAACAAGACCCAAATTAATTGCTATATTCTCAGGATAAAACTTTTAAAAATAAACTATCATTTGTTGCTTATTTCAAGAGTGGAACATTTCATCAAAATACTAATAGATAGTAGGGCGGTACAGTGGCACAACACTTTACAGTACAGGGGACCTGGGTTCAATTCCCAATGCTGCCTGTAAGGATATTGTATGTTCTCCCCGTGACTGCATGAGATTAAATTGGGGGATTGCTAGACAGCATGGCTTAAAGGGCCCGAAGGGTCTGTTCCGTGCTGCACTGCAATAAGTAAATAAATATCAAATTTCTGAATTAATCTAGCCCCAAAGAATTTACCTGTGAAAGCTATCGACCATTTTAAGCTGCCCCCGGAGATCTTTTTTTGTCAAGTGGTCCAGCATTCGAGCATCAACAAGACATTCCATAAAGTAGCTGCGGTATTGAGGCAGACCTAAACTGGGAAGCCACTCGTTGCCGATCCACTCGTGATTCATGTCCCCATACGCTAAAGTCTGAACTCCCCAAAGGAAAAATGCATAATGTTATCACCAACTCCACTTGAACCACCAAAAGGCACGTTTCTGTTGTTTTTTTTAAAAAAGGAAATGCATTAGTAACGAAGATGAGGATTCAACTGGGACTTTAAATTCAAGCAATTACGGACACCCAATATTAACAGTAATAATGAAGCTACTAGGACATCCCAAACCAATCTTGATCATCCCTTCCTTCAGAACAGATTGGCTATCCTTAATCAAAACAACTTATGCAAAGCTATGGATCTATTAAAGTGGCCAACTTTAAACTGCCTCCTTACTTCAGGGGAAATTAGGGATAAACAGTCCATATTCCACGAGTGAATAAACAAACTGTGACTATGAAATATTGTGATCAATTACCAACGACTGAAACAGCTTTTAGCCTTTACATCACGAAGGCATATGGAACATAGCCAAGGGTTTAACAGAATGTTCATTATGACCTTAATATAACCCTGTCTTAAAATAACATCCACTAACTGCAATGGGAAAAATGCATTCTCAGCAAAAGTTTCATGCAAATGACTTGCGTTTTGTGAAACTTTTCAAATCCAAAGCAAGTAAATAAAAGGGGATGGGGAAAATCATGCAGAGTAGTTAGCAAAGAGAAAGATAATATATTGTTAAAACGCCCACCTGGGCCCAGCTGCCCTCTCCATCATCCTGATGTTAAAGCAGTTAGAAAAGCGAGAGGAAAACACGGATCAAAATTAATAATGATATATTGGTTTAGTAAGCTCTCATAATCAGCAAGACAAATCAGCAAAATGTAAATTCCAAGCACTGATTACTTAAGTTTAAAAAGTAACACCCATGTTAAGTGTCAAACAAATTGTTAGAAGATGCATTTTGCAAAATCCTTTCTATACAAGCATACATTTTGGACAAATTCCAGATTTCTGAGTTACTTTAAGCATGCACACTTTAAAAAAAAACACATTTTGAGGGAATATAGTTCTTAACAGAATGCCTGTTTATTCTATGGTTTAGCAAGTTTGATATTTTGAAAAACAAAAAAAAATCAAGGTATTTTGCACAATGTATTTGCTATTTAACCACCAGAATATTTTCTGATGCAAAATTGATTTTGAATTTATAAAGGTTGATGTTGTTCATAATTGCCTTAAAGACAGAGATTAGACAGCTTATAATTTCAAGAATTTTGATTTGGAAAATAACCATTGTCGTGACACCTCCAGAAAAAGCCAGAATATAACTCTGATTAGAATGAAACAATTTTACTCAGGTCACATAGCTTCCTCCACAATTCTTTTTGTATGTTTAATAGAAAGGATGCCTGATTAAAATCATATTCTACACTGCTGTAGAGCATTGCACTATTTGCACAGAAATATCCCCAGGGCTTGACTCCAAAATTGCATTCAGACTTACAAACTGGGTTACTGAAAAAATGCTCTATTTGGGTGTGCATACATCCAGCTCAAATTTCAACTGACATTTTAAAATTCCTAAGTAATTAGCACTAAAAGCATTTACAAGATTGAAAGACACAAGATAGGAGGGGACGGGATGATGGGCAGAAACTAATAAACACATAGACTAACCGTCTGTGGTGTGGCTGCAAGAGTTTCCATTTCTTCATGTGTTAACCACACATTTCCAGTGGACTAATGACATAACCCACAGAGACCCAATCAAATCCAGTGACAGGAAAGCAATAAAGAGAGGTGCCAGATCATTAAGCAATAGTTATGTTTGAGGAGGTTAGCTTACGCTTATGCAACAGTTTGTTAGAAGTATTGCAGAACATTGATGAAGTTATTCATATGCCCACAAAAACTTAGCTTTGAAGCTGAAGGAAGTCATTCTGAGTCAATACGGATGTGGGAAGAAAGCCCTCTTAATAATGCAAACAAGATTTTACTTAACATGGTTTTGATGAAGCATTCAATTTAATCTCGTCTACTTTATTGGCACCCAAAAGAAGCATCATTAACAGATAGAAAATAAGGTAAATACATTTCCAACACAAAATATAGTCCATTGTTAATGCACAATTGGAAGAATTTAATCATACAAAATAAAATCTATTTACATGTTTTCAGTCTGTTCCATAAAAGAATGAGATTGGTTCCTACCGTTCGTGAAGTAGGAGGTGCTGATGGACTGGTTAATGATACCATTTCCTGGATGGCTAGACGCAATTTTAACCTGTGAAGAGGATTACTGATGCCAATCTCTCGCTGTATTTCAGTATCTGATAAGGCCGACATGATAGCACCACTTTTAACATTGGCTCTACATGCTGCAACATACCAAGCAGGCATGCCAACCCAAAGCTGCAGAAACAAAAACAGTGAAGTAAAGATCTGTAAGCAGAAATTACAATTATTCACAATCTGACTAACCACTACTTTTGCCAAACACTATTAAACCAAGTTTATCGCAACATATGAGAAACTCTCTACATCAGGCAGAAATCAGTTTTACACTTCAACTAAAGATTAGTTATATTTGTTGTATGTAGATCGAAACATGCAGTGAAATACATCGTTTGCGTCAAATCAAATCAGCAAAGATTGATCTGGCAACCTGTAAGTGACATAACTCTACTGGCGCCAACACAGCATGCGCAAAACTCACTAACCCTAATTATACATCTTTGGACTGTTGGAGGAAACCCACACAACCACAAGGAGAAGGTACAAACTCCTTACAGTGGCAGGAATCAAACCATCATTTGTAATTGTGGTGCTGGAATACAACTGTGCTAACCATTATGTTACCTTGCTGCCGAGAGACAAATATTATTTTCTATCAACTTCAACCAGACATTTACATTGAAATACGAAGGCAAATCTCAGTCAGATCCTGGTCAGTTAATTCTACTTCTTCAGGCAATTAATATAGCAAAAATGATTTTTGCTATTTGCATCGGTGCTCTCTTTGATATCCATGCACCGTTTCATTCAACTGCATACTAAGCCATTGATAGAAAATTCTGAAAGCACTCAGTAACTCAGGTCATATCTGCAGGTGGAGAAATCTGCAACAATTTGGCAATTTAATGTAAAATGCTCTGCCTGCTGACAGAATATTAATTAGCTACATTTGAGATGTTTTATTTTAAAGTCAGTAAACACACTAGTTAAGATTTTAAATGCTTGCCTAAAAGGGTGGTGGAAATATTTCTAATACAGGTATCCCCCCCCCATCCGAAGGTAGAGCGTTCCTATGAAATGGTTCGTAAGCCGGAATGTCGTAAAGCGAAGAAGCAATTACCATTTATTTATATGGGATAATTTTGTGAGCATTCGCAGACCCAAAAATAACCTACCAAATCATGCCAAGTAACACATAAAACCTAAAATAACAGTAACATGTAGTAAAAGCAGGAATGATATGATAAATACACAGCTTACATAAAGTAGAAATATTTTTCCACAATCATTGCCTGAACTGTTCTCCGTAGCGAAAATCTCACGCAAGCCGCCATTGGCAAAATCACGGTGCAAGCGCTCTCCAGTAACCTCTAAGCTATGAAACTGCCAAATCATACCAAATAACACGTAAAAATACACAGCCTACATGTACAGTGTAGTATCATTTACGGGAATCAGGAAGTCATCTTGCCGAGCACACTGATGGTGGTGTGTTAGGCTGAGTTATCAGAGTTTGGGTGGTGCAGTGACCCCCACCCTCCGGGCAGCGAACAGATACTGATTCGCGGATAATGTAGCAGTAGCCGGAAGGCACACAGCACATCTTTAAGAAAAAAGCCGAAATAAACATGCTAATTAATTAGGTGCCGCCCAGCACGTAATTAATTAGCATGATTATTTCGGCTTTTTTCTTAAAGATGTGCTGTGTGTCTCCCAGCTACTGCTGCATTCTCCACGAATCGGTATCTATCCGTGGCCTGGGTGTTGGGGTGGTGGGACACTGGGGTGTCACTTCGTCGTCTGTTTCCATTAGAGCAGGCAGCTCATCTTCTCCTATGACTGCCCACCTCAATGTCGGAGGTCAAGGTTCGTCGTCTGCTGTGGCTGATGTGGAAGGCTTGCTTGACTGCTGAGCCTCGCACATTTTTCTATCATACAGTTCTTTGTGAGGACTCAAACCATCCTGCAAATATTCCCTAAACCGATGTACCCTTTCAAAATTAAAGTTGTACCTTATCATTACTCATTCGGTTTCGATTGTTATCCTTTCCTCTTCCAATTGCATCAGCTCTTCATCTATCAGTTCTTGGTCATGGGATGCCAAAACCTCTTCAACATCATGTTCGTCAGCTTCCACAAGCCAAACTCACTTTGTCCTTACTTTGTTCACCATGATCAAAACGCTTAATTATATCTAGTCTTACACTAAGTGTAACACCCTTACGAGCTCTTTCAGGCTTTTTCGATACTATAGAACTCATCTTGCTAACGGCTGCTCACAGGCACGTGTTTAAGCAATGCCAGCGAGAATGCCATTCCGAATAGCAGCTGCTCAGAGCGCGCTCTGCCTTTTTTTCATAACAGTGAAAATACCTTCTGTTAGTGAAAACAGGGTACTAATGTAGGTCTTTCGTAACAATGAGGTTTCGTAAAGCCAACGTTCCAAAAGCAGGGGACACCTGTACTTAGCTCCACCTACAAAATGACAGCAATCAATTTGACCCACTGGGTCCACAGGAATTCCTGAAGAACAACTTCACCTGATCTATTCTTATTTCCCCTCAGTACCATATGCAATTAATAGAAAAAATTAAATATTATAAGAATTAAGCATAGGGTACACTGCTGTACACTGAGGTCCGAATTAGCCCTGTACAGCTTTGTGGAAATAGATCCATTATCTGAAGACGATTGCTTGGCCAACTACCTGCGAGTACAATAAACTTCTTAATAACTTACTAAACAATTAAAACCAAACTGCTTTTCCGATAAGATCTGCAATCTCACCTCCAACCATACGACCACAGTGGGACCATCCCATAGTGCAAATGGTAACCCTTGCCTTCGTGCTTCTTCCAATAATTCTGTCCTAAAGTACAAACAGTATATTATCAGACCAGAATAACTCATTAACTACACATAAAATGGCCAGTATTATTCCTTTGACACTCAGAGCTAAGTGTTGCATTATGGCTTTTATGTTAAGTTTTAAAATAGTACTTCAAACATGCACATTGGGTTAAATTCACACAAACTTGCAATGTGAAATATCTGTAGGAAAGCATGAGCAATATTTTGTTTTAATAAAGCAAAGTACTGTTAGGAAAGTCAGAAAATCCATTCCTTTAGAGAAGTGTTGTTGGGTTACACAGTGAAGCTCCACGTAGAATATTCACTCACGCATCCATACACCAAACAGTACTTCCATTCCCAAAGAGTTCCAGTTAATGAGAGCATGATAGTATTAATAGAGCTTTACCCCCAAATGGCCACACGAGTATTTGGTTTTATTTATTAATGGGATATTTATATGTTTTTATTTAGAGATACAGTATGGAACAGGCCCTTCCAGCCCAATGAGCCGCACTGTCCAGCAACCCATCTATTTAACATGAGACTAATAGCAGGATAATTTACAATGACAATTATCAACTAACTGACTAACTAACTCTAGACTGTGGAAGGAAACTGGAGAACCGAGAGGAAACCTATGCAGTTCACTGGGACAACCTACAAGCTTGTTACAGACAGTGCTAGAAATGAACTCCGAAATGCCCTGATCTGTAGTGTTGCACTAACGGCTATGTTACCAGAGTGCCCACAATTACAATGTGGCCTTGTTGACATTTATTACCTTTGTTTATTGTGAACCCAATCGTTAGCTGTATTAATAAGGAGGACAATTAAAAACACCACCAGATAAGGATATCAAATTCTCTTTTCTAAAAGTCCATAATAAGACATGGTTACAGAACAATTTGATAGCAACATCTCATGTTAAATGATGCAAAAGCAGAACTTCATGAAGGGAAAAAGGGTTGCAAACTGATGAACAAGTTGCAAGTTACAGATTGTAAAGTGGACGATGGATACTTTTCCGACAAACAAGGGGAAATCCACTGAGCAGCATTTAAAATGATATTCCAGGGGAATGGTACAAACTACTTGTCCAGAGTAACTGGGATATAGCGTAGATTTCAAATCAAATAGGACAAAATTACAGATCAACTTGGAAAGAGTTGGCTAATGGAAGCAAACTTGTACAAAAGGATCCAAGATACTGAAATGTATAGTACATTACGTGGATATTTTTGGTGAGGGACAAGTCTGAACAGAATTAACAATATTTGATAAACTGATTCTCAACACGAAGACAACGTACAACACAATATCAAAAAAACATTAAGGATGAAACAAAGAATGTTTTTATCTGGTACAACAACAGCTTTGACAACTTAACAGAAATTGCTTTAAAATCTCAGTTAAGGAATCTCTCCATTCAGTAGAGATAGAATGTGGAACCATGACAAGTAGTTGATTTGAATGGCTTAAAGAAATTTGATTAAGGGGAAAAATAATCTAAATATTTAATGATGGGATTATGTGGGAGCAGGATTATACATTAACACCAGCTTGAATTTGTCAGACAGAATAACCTGGCCCAGTGCTATAAACCGAATATATGTCCATTTTTAATGGTCGCGCCAAAAGTAAAGATGTAATGCTAAGGTTTATTAAGATGTTAGTCACATCACATTGAGAGTATTGTGTTAACTTTGGGCCCTGTATTCAAGAAAAGATGTGCTGGCATTGGAGAGAGTCCAGAGGGAGTTTATGAGAAAGATAGCAGAGCTGAAAAAGTTAATGTAGGCAGAGCATGTGTTCGATAGTTCTAGGCCTTTACTTACTGGAGCTCAGAAGGACTGGGGGAGGGGATCTCTTAAACCTACCCAATACTGAAAGCTCTGGATAAAATGGATGTGGAAAGGATGCTTTCAGCAGTGAGAGTCTAGGACCAGAAGGCAGAGTCTCAGAATAAAAGGACGGTTTTTTTTTTTAGCTAGTGTTGGGGAATCTGTGGAATACACTGCCATAGATGGCTGATTTGTTTATACTAATCAAAAACCCATCTGCTTTAAGTAAGGACATCAAAGGATATGTGGAGACAGCAAGAAAATGGGGTTGAGAGGGAAAAATAAAACAGCCATGATCAAATGGCAGAGCCAACTCGACGGGCTGAATGGCCTAATTTGCTCCTGAATCATATGAATGTTAAAAGTTAATCGCAATAATTATAAAGGAGAACTCCCTCCTCTTGTGTCACTGAAAGCCAACTCATGCACTTCAAGAAAGATGTTCTGACAAGGCATTACTACTTCAAAAATACTTTATAAATGCAAGTTAGTTAATGCTGTAGGCGCAGCCGAGGATGGAGTACTTTTTTAAAAAAAAATGTGGACTTCATAGTTCAATGATGAATAATTGCTTAAGACCTGGCAATAAACATCCCAGCCTTCTGCATACCATCTTTTCTTCTTCTAAAGCAAATACAGATCTTGATCTAAATGTTTTGACCCCTCTTTTTTCAGAATATGGGCCTTAGTCATGTGGCATCATTATTGGTGACATTCTATGGAGTTCTTTGGACTGAGCGGGTGAGGTCCAGTCATGTGAAATCGAATAAATACAACTAATTTACCTATCTAGCTGTGAATTTTAATCACTATGGGAATTAGGTCAGAGACAGATTCTGCTTGCAAGACAAATATTCCATTACAACAACCTTTTAGGCCTATGGTCTTTTTAAACAACATGCAGATCAAAATGAAATAAAAATCTCTACTCTACAAACTGGAACACGATGGAAATGTTTGCATCCAAGTTATATTTCAGCATTCTACACATTCCAGAAGAAAAAGGAACCCTTTACCATGAGACATTGACAAAGAGCAAACCAAAAGCATTCATGAAGGTTACTGATAAATGAACTTACCCTGATTTGTTACTAAGGTCATGGAGTGAATAATAACATAAGAAGGGAAAGAAATGAAAAAAAAAATGTAAAACACTAATTTTAAATTAAAAATAAAATAAGGGAAAAGGAAAGGATATGGGAATGGAAGGATGGAGGGAAGATCCAAGCTTCTTGCAACAGTTGACAATTGTTCAAAAGACATAGGTTGATTTTAAACATTGCCACTTGCATAGTGTGTACCATGTAAAATATTACTGTAGCTCTTTCACAAGATTTTTAAAAACACAAATAGTGAAATGGAGTCTAAATAGCCATGCATTTTCATAAGTACTTCACAAAGTACTTTTCCAGAAAAACTTACTTCTTTTTCAATTTCCTATCTTTTTCTGCTTGGCCAAGTTTACTAAGTCCCAAGGTGTCCTGAGGACAGGTTTCCATATCAGGTATGCCACCTATAAAGGTTAAAATTAAATCAAAGTTCAAAGTAAATTTATTAACAAAGTATGCATACATCACAATATTTCTGAGATTCATTTTCTTGCAGGCATTCACAGTAAAGCAAAGAAATACAATAGAATCAATGAAAACTACAAAGACTGACCACCAATGAGCAAAAGACAAACTGTGCAAATACAAAAGAAAAAATAAATCAATAATATGAGAACATGAGCTATAGAGTTCTTGAAAAAGAATCCATAGGTTGTGCAAGTGTTGAGGTGAGTTGAAGGTGTATGGTGCGTTGGCTTTCATCAACTGTGGGATTGAGTTCATGAGTTCAAGAGCTGTAATGTTACAGCTATACAAGACCTTAGTTGGATGCCACTTGGAGTACTATGTTCAGTTCTGGTCACCTCACTACAGGAAGGATGTGGATACTATAGAGAGAGTGCAGAGGAGATTTAAAAGGGTGTTGTCTGGATTGGAAAGTGTGCATTATGGGAACAGGTTGAGTGAACTTGGTCTTTTCTCCTTGGAGCAATGGAGGATGAGAGGTCACCTGATAGAGGTCTATAAGATGATGAGGGGCATTGATCGTGTGGATAGCCAGAGGCTTTTCCCTAGGGCTGAAATGGCTAACATGAGGGGGCATAGTTTTAAGGTGCTTGGAAGCAGGTACAGGGGGGATGTCAGCAGTAAATTTTTCACACTAAGTGCTGGGTGCATGGAATGCACTGCCAGCGACGGTGGTAGAGGCTGATACAGTCAGGTCTTTTAAGAGACTCTTAAATGGGTACATGGAGCTTAGAAAAATGAGAGGGCTATGCAGTAGGGAAATTCTAGGCAGTTTCTGGAGTAGGTTACATAGTTGGCACAATATTGTGGGCCGAAGGGCCTGTAATGTGCTGTAGATTTCTGTGTTTTATGAGTGATGTTATCTATGCTGTTTCAGGAGCCTGATGGCTGAAGGGCAATAACTGTTCCTGAACCTGAATGTGTGGGACCCAAGGCTCCTGTACCTGCTTCCCAATGGCAATGGCCCGGATGAATTACAATTTCTTCATGAAAATAATTGATCTAACTAGTTTCATCAAAATACGCAAATGGGATTTTGAATGTTGGTTTATTGCACCTTTAAAAAGCCAAAGTAAAGCAGTTTCAAAGGATATTAGGAAATTCAGATCTCTAGATAGAACCTCCTCACAGATCACAGAGAAGAACGTGGGAACCTCAGAAAAATACAGTACATGAGCATTTAATGACTGATGGTTGGAAGACTACAGCAAAGCCTGAAAAGATTGATAATTTTTAGCCTTGACTACTACATCCATGACAATGCAGTTTGGTGATTAGAGCAGAATCCACAATTCTAACTATCCATTTCTCTTCCCACTGTTGGTTATAAATGAGTAGAAAAGAAAATAATCTTGTTTACATTAATGCATACTATTCACAGAACATATCAAAACTTATCTGCAATTTAAATGTACTATGAAAAATCAATAAGACTTGAATAATTAAATATAGGCTATTAAAATTATACACCTGATAGGAGCATTAATTCAGAAGCATTCAAATTTATCATGTTTCCACTAATATCTAACCATCCCTTCAACTATTCTTCATGCAACAATATCAAATATTGAAAATATCATACTCATGTATAAAACTACTCCATATTACATGCAAACTGCCTGTCCTAAATATAAAAATGATGCAAGTAATGATGAAGGCAAAAAAAAAAAGCAACTTTAACATGCAAATACTCTTTTTATTCCCCCTTCGGCACAAGGAGAAATTAAACAAGTCTAGTGTGTTATGCAGTTGCACAAGCCTGGGATCCAACAAGCATCATGCCAATATCATTTTTCAAAAGAATACAGAGTTCAAGTGGCATTGGAGACGGTTCAGAGGTTCAAGGGAATTATTCTGGGATTGAAAGGTTTACAGAGGAGGAGCAGTCAATGACCATCTATACTCGCCGATCCTGGTACCAGTCTCATTGAAACCCATCGAATATTCCCAACCTTTTTTATGCCATGGACCCCTACCATTAACAGAGGACCCCAGGTTAGGAACTCTTGGCTAAACAAAGAGTGGATGTGGAGAGGATTTTTCCTGTAGCAGTGGAATAGAAGGATGATGCTTCAGAACAGATACAAGAAAGAATTTCTTTTGCCAGAGGGTGGTTAATCTGTGGAATTCATTGCTTCAGATGACTGTGGAGGCCAAGTCATTGAAAATATAAAATGGAGGTCGACAGG
Source organism: Mobula birostris (assembly GCF_030028105.1). Classification (NCBI taxonomy): domain Eukaryota; kingdom Metazoa; phylum Chordata; class Chondrichthyes; order Myliobatiformes; family Myliobatidae; genus Mobula; species Mobula birostris. The sequence goes on along the minus strand of NC_092380.1, from coordinate 103,130,916 downwards.
TTCTTGATTAGTTAAGTGTGTCAAAGGGTATGAAAAGGCAGGAGAATGGGGTTGAGTGATGCAATGGTGAAGCAGATTTGATGGGCCGAATGGCCTAATTCTGATTCCATGTCTTATGGTAACTGCTTACTACTATTTACTACTGCATTATTTAATAAACAAAATCCTCATTTTGGGTTGGTCAGAAGGAAAGGGAAATTAATAAAACATTAAGATAATGTAAATAAGTTTGAACTCAAACCTATGAAGTGCTTTCTTAACTTTGTTTGCACAAAACTGAAGCCACACAATGTTTTAGGAATAGCTTTTCCCTTTGTCATCAGATTTCTCAACTGCCCATGAACCCATGAATACCACCTCATTTTTGCTCTTTTTTGCACTACTTTGTTTTTTTTTTAAATATATACTTATTGTAACTTACTTTAAAAAATTAACTACATTGCTGTTGCAAAACAAATTTCACAACATACATCCGTGATAATAAACCTGATACTGCTTTCTTCCACTGTTTAAACACTGCTGGTCTCACATCTTCAGAGACCCTAGATCACACTTTTCATGCCTTCCAACTTGCCACAACTTCAAATCATTTTGAATAGTACTGCTAGTTCTTACAGAACAACAAGATTGTTCTTCAACATATTGATCCCCATTAAGTACTACTGAAATAGTTTTAGCCACCAAACTTCAGATCTGAATATGGATTGTACATTAAATTTAAAATTCAGCTCTGAACAATGGGTGACTAAGGCTACATCCACACTAGACCGGATAATTTTGAAAACACCGGTTTCGCATAAAAACGATAGGCATCCACACCAGGCGCTTTTGAAAATACCTCCGTCCACATTAAAATGGGTACTTGAGCGAATCTCTCCTACTGGGCATGCACAGGACACATCTACAGAAAACAAGCGAAGAGGAAACAGTATACTATTTCCGTTTCCGCGGCGGCATTGTGCTATTTCCATTGGTCAAAATCTAGAGTACGTACAATAACAGCGAAAGAAAGTTTTCAACAATGTCTTCGAAGAATACAAAGAAAACCTCCGCTGGAAAAAGCAGCTATTAATGTAGACAATAAAGTAAACAACACACGCATGAAACCATCTGCCATTGTTTTTATGGTGTTGGAGGTTGCATTCAAGAAAATAATGAAATGCCGCGCTGCCGCCACCATCTGTTCTGGCATGTCATGACAGCGTTTTTTAAAAGCTCCAGTTACCCCATACTCACTACACTGCTCAACCAGTGTTTTCAGATTTACACACTCTGGACAGTGTTTTAGAAAAGCTCCATTTTTGGGGGAGGAAAACGCCATTTCAGAGTGGACGGAGGGTCAAAATGAAGAGAAAAAGCTTCGGTTACAGATTTATCCAGTCTAGTGTGGACTTAGCGTAAGAGCCGTGAACCACAGTTAATTGGAAGACCAGATAATGCTGATTTAATCACGGACAAGAGAAAATCTGCAGATGCTAGAAATCCAAACCACACACACACACACAAACACACAATGCTGGAGGAACTCAGCAGGCCAGGCAGCACCTATGGAAAAGAGTACAGCTGACATTTTGGGCCGAGGCCCTTCAGCAGGACTGGGGATTTAAATCCATTTGGGTGTCAGCAGTGTGGGTGCAAAGAGGGAGATGTGAAGGTTGTGTAGTTCAAAGGAAACAGTGTGGATGCATTACAAGTATGGAATTGTCCTTTGTGATGATAATGGAGATATCAGATGCCACATCAAACAAAATAAGGAACACATCTGTTCCCTACATGTTGCGATAATCCAGATGTTTCTTTTCCTTGCTTCCTCTAAAAGCAGAGAAAACAAAATGACTTCTAATTAAGGTGTACGGGGTCTTTCTTTTATTACATTTAAAATGACGATTTTGTTATGTTAATCTGTGGAATGCTGCTTTGTTGTGTTTTAACGCTGCAGAGAGTTTGCGCTAACAGTTTGTTTTACTTTAAATGAGATAACCAGGTTCTATTAGCCAATGCGTGGTTATGTATCGTTTTGTTTTCGGATGCCATGCTGTATGATATGACTGTGGACTGAGTTTTGGCAGGGAGTCAGAGGGGAGACGAGGAGGACGGCGGACGTGCGGAGAGGCTCCGGTCGATCACTCCGGGTGGTCCCGAGCCGTGGGTCGACGGAATTTGGGTGGTCGTCTGACGTCGAACTGAGCTCCAACGGTAGCGCGCGAAGAACTTGGACTTTGATAAGTGTTGGCGCCTTTTCTTTTCCCCATTACTTTCCTCTCTGTATCAAATGTATATTAATGTCATAGAATTAGTAATATCTATAAAGTGTATTTGTTAAAAATTTACTGGGTGTGCTGGCTGATGATTGATGTTTGTGATTGATTCGGGCGGCGACTGACCCTGAGGGGAGTGTTGAAGCAGGTGCTGGGCGGGATTTCCCCTAGACATACACGAGCCAATATAACGGAACGTTACAAAGGCAATACCCCTTCCATTTAAAAACAAAATATTAGCAACTTTAATGTTCTTAGAAGGAGGAAAGTCAGGAGTTTCAAATGCAACAAAGCGTTTTAAATTTCATAGGTATACACAAATATTACCGCATGGAGCATGGGGATAAAATGGCATTCTTGATGATTTTAATGGAAGTGAAAATTAAACAGTTTATCTCGTTGATGGCTGATTTGCTTTGGCAATTTCGCATCTGGTACAGAGAATTAAATATCTGTCCCGAGTGTTTAATTAGTAATAGCCAATACACATTTTAAATTACGACGTTATTGCAACGCAAGCTTTGCTAGCCACTTCTAAACCCATTTAGAAAATGGCTAATGAAAGCAAAACACTTAAATTACACTTAATTAAGGGGTGTATATTCACTTAAACAATTTATTTTGGCAAACTGCATTAAATCTGCAAGTATATTTGTTGGAAATAGCGAATAGTTTTGACCCTTCATTCAGAAAAGTGAAGATTAATGATGGACTTGGAGTCTAGGACCAGATAGCACAACCTCAGAAAGCAAGGACATCAGAGATGAGGGGGTATTTGTTTAGCCAGTGTGGTGAATCTGTGGAATTCATTACCACAGACAGCTGTGGAGGTAAAGTCATTGTGTATGTTTCAAGTGGAGGTTCATAGACTTGTTAGAAAAGGTGTTAATGGTTATGGGGAGAAGGCAGAAGAATGGAGTTGGGAGGGATAATAAATCAGCCATGATGGAATGGTGGTGGCCTAAATCTGTTCTTATGTCATATGGGGTCTTATAAAGATAGATTTGAAAAGGGAATGTTGAGCATGACTAATTTGATAGAATTTTGTAGAGGCATAAAGGAGACTGAATATTTTAATAAGGTTTTTAAACACACTTACATATGCAGGCCAAGAAAGAAAGTAATCATCCATGGGATCTAAAGGAGAATGACTTTAACATTGAATCAGTGGATTTAATATTAAGACCACAAGACAGGAGCAGAATTAGGCATTTCCATCATGGCTGATCCCAGATCCCACTCAACCACACACCCGCCTTCTCACCATATCCTTGAATAACCTGACCAGTCAGAAAGCGATCAACTTCCACCTTAAATATACTGATGGACTTGACCTCCACTGCAGTGTGTGGCAGAGTATTCTACAGATTCACCACTCTGGCTAAAAAAATTCCTCCTTACCTCTGTTCTAAAAGGTCGCCTCTCAATTTTGAGGTTGTGCCCTCTAGTTCTGGTTACTCCCACCATAGGAAACATCTTCTCCATATCCACCCTATCTAGTCCTTTCAACATTCGGTTGGTTTCAATGAGATCTGCATTCTTCTAGATTCCAGCAAGTACAGGCCCAAAGCTGCCAAATGCTCATCATATGTTAACCCCTTCATTCCCAGAATCCTCGTGAACCCCTTCTGGACTCTGTCTAACGACAACACATCCCTTCTGAGATACGGGGCTCAAAACTGTTGACAATACTACAAGTGCAGCCTTACTAGTTAGTGTCTTATAAAGCCTCGGCATCATCTCTTTGCTTTAATACTCTAATCCCCTTGAAATAAATGTCAACATTGCATTAGTCTTCTTTACCACAGACTGAACCTGCAAATTAATCTACTGGGAGTCTTGCACGAGGACTCCCAAGTCCCACTGCACCTCTGATGTTTGAACCTTCTCCCCACCTGAATAGTTGTCCACACTATTGTTCCTTTTACCAAAATGCATTATCATACATTTCCAACACCGTATTCCATCTGCCACGTTTTCCCCATTCTTCTGATTTGTAGTTCTGCAGCAATCGCATTGCATCTTCAGCACTACCTACCCCTCCAGCTATCTTCATATCACCTGAAAACTTTGCCACAAAGCCAGAAATTCCATTATCCAAATAATTGACAAACAACTTGAAAAGCAGCACTCCCAATATTGACCCCTGAGGAACACCACTAGTCACTGGCAGCCGATCAGAAAAGGCCCCTTTTACTCCCACTTGCTGCCTCATATCTGTCAGCCATTCCTCTATCCATGCCAGTAGCTTTCCTGTAATGGCATAGGATTTTATGTTGTTAAGCAGCCTCAAGTGTGGCAGCTTATCAGATACTTTCTGAAATATTCAAGTAAATGACATTAACTGCCTCCCCTTTATCCAATCTACTTGTTACTTCCTCGAACAACTCCAACAGATTTGTCAGGCAAGACTTCCCTTTACAGAAACCATGCTGACTCTGACTTAGACTTATTTTATCATTAGTCTCCAAGTACCCCAAAACCTCATCCTTGATAACAGACTCCAACACTTTCCCAACCATTGAGGTTAGGCTAAATGGCCTATAATTTCCTTTCTTTTGCCTTCCTCCCCTCTTAAAGAGTGGAGTGACATTTGCAATCTTCCTGTCCTCTGGGACGATGCCAGAATCAAGTGATTCTTAAAAGATTATGACCAATGCATCCAATATCCCTTCATCAGCCTCTCTGTCTCTGGGATGTAGTCCATCTGTATAGGTGACTTATCTACCTTAAGACCTTTGAGTTTGCTTAGTACTTATTTACCTTGTAATAGCAAATGCACTCATCCCTGCTCCCTGACACTCATGGACCTCTGGCACACTGCTAGTGTCCTCCACAGTGAAGACAGATGCAAAGTACCCATTAAGTTCATCTGCCATTTCTTTGTCTCCCATTACTACCTCACCAGCATCATTTTCCAGTGGTCCAATATCAACTCTCATCTCCCTTTTACTCTTTATATAGCTGAAAATACTTTTGGTATCCTGCTTTATATTATCTGCAAGTCTGCCCTCAGTTCATCTTTTCCCTTCTTATAGCTTTTGTCAGTTGTCTTTTGTTGGATTTTAAAAGTTTCCCAATCATCCAATTTTCCACCCACTTTTGCTAACTTGCATGTCCTTTCCTTGGCTTTTATGTAGTCTTTAATTTCCCAGGTCAGCCACGGTTGCCTACCTCTGCCATTTGAGAACTTCTTCCCTGGGACACATCCATCCTGCACCTGTGAACTATTCCCAGGAACTTCAGCCATCTCTGCTCTACTGTCATCCCTGCCAGTATCCTCTAATCCACCTGGGAAACCTCCTCCCTCGTGCCTCTGAAATTCCATTTATTCCATTGCAATACTGATACATGCGACTTAGGCTTCTTCCTCTCAAATTGCAGTACGAATTCAATCATTTAATGATCACTGTCTCCTAAAGGTTCCATTACATTAAGCTCCCAAATAAGATGTGGATTATTATACAACACCCGATCTAAAATAGCCTTTCCCCGAGTAGACTCAAGCACAAGCTGCTCTAAAAAGTCATCTCACAGGCATTCAACAAATTCCCTCTCTTGCAATCCGACGCCAGCCTGATTTTCCCAAATCCCCTGCATATTGAAGTCCCCCATTGCAATTATGTCATTACCCTTATTACATGCCTTTTCCAGCTCCCTTTGCAACCTCAACCCCACATCTTGGTTACTACTTGGAGGCCAATATACAATTCCCATAATAGTTTTTTTCACCTTTGCACTTTCTTAACTTTACCCACAAAGATTCAACGTTCTCTGACCCTATATCAACTCTTTCTAAAAAATGCAATTCCATCTCTTATCAACAGAACCACATTACCAACTATGCCTTCCTACCTGTCCTTTCGATACAAAGTATATCCTTTGATGTTAAGCTTCCAACTATGGCCTTCTTTCAGCCACGACTCAGTGACACCCACAACATCATACCAACCCATCTCTAATTGCACAAGTTCACCCACCTTATTCTGAATGCTATGTGCATTTAAATATAGCACCTTCAGGACTGCATTCTTCTCACTTTTGAATGTTGCCTCTGTGGTACAATTTAACTCTGTGCTCTGTCTGCATTTGTACCCAATCACTGGCTTATCCTTCCTTACATTCATGTTACACCCATCATCTACTTGTAAACCTGCTGGCTCATCCTCAGCTCTATCATACTGGTTCCCATCCCCCACCATATTAGTTTAAACCACCCCCAATGGCTCTGGTAAACTTACCCGCAAGAATATTTCTCCCCCTCGGATTCAAGCATAACCCATTCCTTTTGTACAGGTCCCAGCTGCCCCAGAAAAGGTCCCAATTATCCCAAAATCTGAATCCCTGCCCCCTGCTCCAATTCTTCAGTCACACATTTATCTGCCACCTCATTCTATTTCTATCTTTACTGTCACGTGGAATAGGCAGCAATTCTGAGATTACCACCCTTGAAGTCCTACTTCTCAACTTCTTTCTTAACTCCCTGTACTCTTTTTTTTCTGGCCCTCCTTCCTTTCTCTACCAATATATACCATGACCTCTGGTTGCTCACCGTCCCTTTTCAGGATATTCTGGACACGTTCAGAAACATTGCGGACCCTGGCACCTGGAAGGCAAACTACCATCTGTATTTAATTTTCACATCCACAGAATCACCCATCTGTCCTCCTGACTATTGAGTCCCCAAATGTGCTGCCATCCTCTTCAGCTCCCTACCCTTCTGAGCTACAGGGCCAGAATCAGTGCCAGAAGTACAGCCGCTGTGCTTGTCCCAGATAGGTCACTTCCACCTCCCCTCACCCCCAAACAGTACTCAAAATGGAGTACTTATTGTTGAGAGGGATGGCCAAAAGGGTGCTCTCCACTATCTGATATTCTTCCTTCCCTCTTCTGGGGGTCATCTATCTCCTGTAGCCTTCGGGCGACTACCTTGCTGTAACTCCTGTCTATCACTTCCTCACTTTCCCTTACAAGCTGAAGGTCATCGAGCTGCAGCTCCAGTTCCCTAACATGGTCTCCAGAGAGCTGCACCTTGATGCATCTGGTGCAGATGTGGCCACTGGGGAGGCCGAAAGTCTCCTGGAAATCCCACAAAACTGATTTTTGGAAGGAAGAGAAAGATAATGTTTGATGAGCATTTTTACAATTGGAAAGTTATTTTAAATGAAGATCCACTGGGATTTATATCCATTGCTTACTTATGTTACATATTTAAATTTTAGTTTCAATGAACAGGCATGATAAAGAAGATTGCTTTGGTATAAGTATTGGTCATGTCTCATGCTCCAAGGAGTAGACAGATTGGTCAATTGGGCAGAAGAGTGGCACATGGAAATTAGGCATTGGTATCCTTTAATTTACCCAAAACATAGATTATAAGAGCAGAGAACTGTGTACAATACTGACTGGGCTGTAGCTTAAGAACCTGGTCATCATACAATGATTACAATGAGGAAAGTGCAGAGGAGATTTAGGATATTAGCCAGAAAGAAAATTCTAGCTCTGAAAACAGACTGCACTGGTTGCTTTTCTTTTTAAAACAAAAAGGATTAGACTTGTAAGTAACTATTTCAGATATCATAGTCAATAGTGCGTACAAGTTCATCAGGACAAAATTACTAGCCAGGCATAAACCAAAGATAGAGGTATACAACTTAACATTCTGAAAACCATCGTAATTGTCAGAAGCACTCCATATTGTTAAAACTTGAAGGCCAAATACCACAGAGGGTGTATTAGTTATTAACCAACCTGTCCAAATTAATGTGGTATTTTACAAAGAGATTTCAGGCCAAGCCTACAACATGCAGACAAGCACTAAACCAAAGTACAATTCAAAATTCAATCCAATCCACATAACTCAAAAACACCAGAGTGGAGCTGCAGCCTGAGCTTCAGAAGGTAGCAAATAAAGAGGGCCAAGATTGATGGACAGTCATTTGATCGAGAGAAACAAGAAGGCAAATTTTAAATGAAAGTAAGGATAAAAGTCTAACAGGACAAATTATATTTGAAGTTTAAAAACTTGTTGAGAAAGAAGTTATTCATTCCAAAGTTTTCTTTTTGACTTCCAAACCAACCTTGCCCTGTGGGATCTTTGCCGGGCTGTCCAAGCCGACCCTTTTCTTTCTTACCAAAGAGTCGCCCAATGGAAGATTTTATACTTTTCTTTTTGGGGGCTTTGTGAAGAGAATCTTGGCTGCTGTTGCTGCTACTGGGGTTGCTTGTTTGACCATCCTGAGATCCAGTTGAACTATTCGAGTTACATTTAAAGAACAGAAGAAAATAGTATTAATTGCACTGTTCTCACAAATAGTAGAAAGTTTGTAAAAACAGTTCAGTTTAAGATACATCAATGCAAAAACACAAGCTTCAAACCAGATCCAAAAACGGTACACTAATTTATTTTCAATTTGCAAAGACAACAGGGCTACAGTCAGTAGAGCTGCTGCCACACTGCCCCCAGCAACCGGGGTTCAATCCTCACCTATGGTAATGCCACTTTCTATCTGTAACCACGTGGGTTTCCTCTGGGTATCCTGGTGTCATAGAGCCATACACTTAGTGGCCACTTTATTAAGTACACCTGCTTGTTAATGCAAATATCTAAACAGCCAATCATAAGGCAGCACCTCAATGCATTAGAGCATGCAGACATGTTCAAGAGGTTCAGTTGCTGTACAGACCAAACATGAGAATGGGCAAGAAATGTGATCTAAGTAACTTTGGCCGTGGAATGATTGTTGGTGCCAGAGAAGGTAGTTTGAGTATTTCATAAATTGCTGATCAACTGGGAGTTTCATGCTCAACATTGTCTGAAGTTTACAGAGAATGGTGCAATAAAACATCCAATGAGCGGCAATCTGTGGGTAAAAACATCTTTTTAATGAGAGAGTCAGGGGATAAGGGCCAGACCAGTTCAAGCTGACAGGAAAGTAAAAGCAGCTCAAGTAACCAGTGGTGTGCAGAACAGCATCTCTGAATGCACTACTCATCAAACCTTGAAGTGGATGGGCTACAGCAGAAGACCATGAACATACAGAAAGTGCTACATTTTTTGGTATCTTCTGTACCTACCAAAGTGGCCACTGAATGTAGACTCATACAGCATAGAGAAGCTATTCAACCAACAACATGCATGCCATCCAGTTTATATCCATCAATACTAATTCCATCTTACAGTGTTAGCCTGTAGCCTTTTATGCCTAGACAACTTAAGTGCTCCAGTTTCTTCCTCCAGTTGAGTGGCCTCTGTAAAGTACCTCTAATGAGTGAGTGAGTATTAGAATCTGGAGGGAGCTGAAGTGCATGTTGGGAGAATAAAATGGGATAAGTGCAGGATCACTGCATTTGGGCATTTGATTGTCATCACAGGCCAAGTGGGCGCTATGACATTAAATTTCATGAAGAAACTTTAGGTACAGATTAACCATTAGTAAAATCGGTAACTGGCTATCTGGTATGGGGGGGGTGGGGTTGAGCTCTGCACAGGGTCGAAGTAAGCTGCAAGCTCAGCGAGCTCTATCATAAGCACTAGCCTCCGTAGTATCCAGGATGTCTTCAAGGAGCGATGGCTCAAAAAGAGAGTGCTCATCATTAAGGACCCCCATCACCCAGGTCATGCTTTGTTCTCATTGCTACCATCAAGGAGTTACAGAAGTGTGAAGGCACACATTCAACAGTTCAGGAACAGCTTCTTCCCCTCTGCCATCCAATTTCTGAATGGACATTGAACCCATGAACACTTCCTCATTATCTTTTAATTTTGCACTGCTTATTTAAATTATAATATATATACTTACTGTAATTCAAGTGTTTTCCCCTTTATTATGTATTGCCTTGTACTGCTGCCGCAAAGGTAACAAATTTCACGACTTATGCTGGTGATATTAGGCCTGATTCTGATTTTTTTAATGTTGACTCTGTCCAAATAAGTTAAGCCTTCAATAGGGATTGAAGCATGAAAATTCTATAACAGCAAACTTGTTCTTTAAAAATCTTTCAGCAAGGTTTATGCAAGAACATGTAAATGGCTTGAAATAATGAAAGTGACATTCTCCGTACTTTATTTTCAATTAGTGAGGTTTTAAAAGTGTATCCAATTTCCCCAAATTATTGTTCCTATACTAAAAAGTTTATTCCTAAGTATGAACTGCCAGTCTTATTGCTTCTTTTTGGGTAAAGTTGCTAAAGTTATTTTTGATTACTCATTATCTTCTGTTCCAATGAATTTTCTTGACAATTAAGTATTACTCCATCTGTGACATTTTATGTAATCAACTATGACAGAACTTCAGTTAAATGGGTTCCATGCCTTTCTATCAAAATTACGGTGAAACAAGTTTCTAATAAGATGTCGACTAGCTAATCAAACATCAGAAGTACATTATTGCATTGCTCTTGTTAAAATGTCACCAACTCAGTATCTCAATTCTCTGTCCGCCAGAGAAAGCTGGATCTCCCATTGGCCACACATTTCACGTCCCATTCCGATATGTCTATCCACAGCCTCCTCTGCTGTAAAGATGAAGCCACACTCAGCTTGGAGGAACAACACCTTATATTCCGTCTGGGTAGCCTCCAACCTGATGGCATGAACATTGACTTCTCAAATTTCCGCTAATGCCTCACCTCCCCCTCGTAACCCATCCGTTATTTATATACACATTCTTTTTCTCTCTCTTCCCCTCTCACTATACCCCTTGCCCATCCTCTGGGTTTCCCCCCTCCCCCTTTTCTTTCTCCCTAGGCCTCCTGTCCCATGATCCTCTCATATCCCTTTTGCCAATCAACTGTCCAGCTCTTGGCTCCATCCCTCCCCCTCCTGTCCTCTCCTATCATTTCGGATCTCCCTCTCCCCCTTTCAAATCTCTTACTAGCTCTTCTTTCAGTTAGTCCTGACGAAGGGTCTCCGCCCGAAACGTCGACTGTACCTCTTCCTAGAGATGCTGCCTGACCTGATGCATTCACCAGCAACTTTTATGTGTGTTGCTTTCAATATCACTTGATGATTATATTGCACCACATTCCTACAGGTCAGTTTATTGACTAAGCAAAAAAATGCAAATGCAAGTACAGACATGCCTTGAATTATGAACAGGTTGCATTCTAGGAAAACATCTTAAGTGAAAAATCAATTTGAATGACATTTCCCAATAGTTTCAATGTCAAACTTTAGTTGCAATTGAGTTCAAAGACCTAGATAAAAACACTAAATACTTAAAAATACATCAGAGGAAACTAAATAAAACTATTGCTCAGAGGACTCAGTCTCCTTCGAGCTTGCTTCCTCAAAGTGCAGTGAAAGCAGAATTTTCTTTGAGGTACATTCATGATAAGCAAGGGGGTAAAATATTACTGCAAGCAGATGGAAATACAGAACCAAAATGTAATTAGATCAGCATAAATTTATTGAATAATGGAACAAGCTTTAAACAAGTGTGATATACTCCTACTTCTAAATTGGCCTGTCAAGATGTCAATGGGGAGTTTAGAGGCAGAATTGTCACTGAAATTCAGGAGCTGGTGTTGGTGAATCTGAGCTTGAAGGAGCTTGCAACACTGAAGGCAAGGGATTTTCCTGTGACTGATCACGATGCTGAAGGATGAGGCTTAAAAGAGGTCAATGAACAAGTGGACAGCATTCTTCTTCATTTAACATAGAATACAGAACAGTGCAGCACAGTACAGGCCCTTGGGCCCTTGATATCATGCCAACTGAAATAAGACTAATACATGATCAGTCTAACCCTTCCCACCTACACAGCTCATTCGATCTATTGATCTTTCAGCCATCAGCTATCTAAAGAGTCTTTTGAATATCTCTGTTGTACCTCTGATATGCCCTCTAAATATTCCTCTGCTCACCTTAAAATGGACATCCGCTGGTATTGGCCATTGCCATGCTGGGGAAAAAAGGTGTGGGCTCTCAACTTTATCTATGCCTCTCATAATTTTATACACCTTTGATAAAGTTCCTCACAGCCAAGCATTACATTTCCCATCATGCAGCTACATCTAACACTGTGGTCCATATTTGACTGCCATCTTCAAAAGATAAGAATCACTTTCTCAAAACGGCAGAAAGCTTCCAAAATTTCCCTTTTGGTAAGCCATTCTGATGATGATACTACATTGGCTGCTTTTTGTGACCTTCAATTCATGCCGTTAGGATCTTTTCACTATGCAACATTATCCAAGTTGGCTCCCACAAGACCTGCCTTCATTTACCAGGCTGACAGGGAATTTCTTGAGAGATTTTATAAAGCCCATAAGCCCACAAGTGTTGTTTATACCCCTTGGCTGCAATTTCCTGAATCCATCACTGTGCATAGGTTATGTTTTCTGAAGAGGCACTGATATAGGCTAAGGATACCTTGATGGTAGATCTCAAACAAGTATTGCTACTCTATTCAAAAAAATGACATGGCCCATTACACACTGCAGGAAATAAGCCTACAAGGTAGTGAAGGACCTGGGTCCATAAGTTATAAAAACAAAGTTTCCCTTGGGAACAATAATACCAGCTGATGTTGACAGTCATTATTTCTAAGTTAACTGAACTTTCAGGAGCACTGCACACAAAGATTCTGTGTCGTCGCATAGTATAGTGAAGGCGGTAAGAAATTGTGTGATATGATTCTGAAAGTGCATCTCAGTTTCTAGACATCATTACATTTTTTAAAAAGTATTACCTTCTTATATCCCGTATATCCTCCTGGCTGGCAGTGGCACCTTGGCTAATCCGATCTAATCTGATGGACCTTGGAGTAGAAGGTGGTGATGTTTCACACCTTATCGTTGTTTTATCATCTCGACCATCCTCTTTTGCCATCTGAGATTAAAGTTATTTTAAATGAGTAAATGATTAAAATAAAAAAAAGGGTAACAGCTTTAAAAATACCACCGATTATATAAAAATGTTGACGCCATCACATCAACTAAAATGAGCATCACAATGAAACCACAAGCACAATGCAGCAAGCAGGGATACTTGGACAGAATTACCATGGCACAGGAAGCTGAGACACTTAACTGTGAGTTCCTCATTTGTGAAGATAAACACTTAGAAAAGACAAGACAATGCAACAGCTCACATCTCAAATCTGTTGTGATGCAGTAAATGATCTTGAAAGGTTATAATAAAAAAGGGCAGCAAAAGTTACATACGAGTAACATAAAAAGAAAATCAAAGCAGTCCAGTGAAACAAGATGCCTTGGGAAAAAAAGATTAAGCACAATCTTTCCTTGCATGATGGTGGTGGGGGGAGGGGTTTCCACAAGAAAAAAGGAGCAAGCCACCCCCAGGCTCTCAAGCCTGCCCCTCATTAAATACGATTATGGCTGATCTACCACAGATCTCAAATCCTCCAGATCTCCCATGCCTTCAATCTTTCAAAAATATATCTACCTTCACTTTAAATATTTAAAATGAATGACCAAAGCAGACAATATATGAAGTGTGAATACAGATTTTGACTTTCAAGAATAAAGTTATGTCAGTTGCAAGTACTTGCAGACATCATCAGTCCTTAAAGTTATTTAGTAGAGCAGCCATAGAGGTACATAAACCTGGAAACCCTAACGTATGGAGAAAAACACAGATGACCTCTCAGATACTCCCAGTGTGGCCTCCTGTATATCAGTGAGACCGGAAGTAGATAGAGAACACTTTGTTGAGCACCTAAGCTCCTTCGACCAGAAAAAATTGGAGCTACCAGTGACCGTCCATTTTAATTCTACCACCCATTCCAGCATGTTAGTCCATGGCCTCCTCTACTGCTGCGATGAGGGCACACTCAGTTCGGAGGTGCACCTTACATTCCATCTGGGTAGCCTCCAACCTGATGGTATGAACGTTGATTCCTTGAACTCCCCTTCAACATTCCCCATTCCCATTTCTCCCTCTCACCTCATCTCCTTACCTGCCCATCGCCTCCATATCATGCTCCTCCCTCTTCCCTTTCTCCGTCCTCTCCTATCAGATTCTCCTTTTTCCAGCCCTTTATCTCTTTCACCAATTGATTTCCCACCTCTTTACTTCACATATCCCCCTCTCCCAGTTTCACCCATCACCTCCCACTTTGCATTTCTTCCTCCCTCTCCCCCCACCTTCTTACTTTGACTTTTCATTTCTTCCTCTAGTCCTGATGAAGTCTGAAGCATCGACTATACTCTTTTCCATAGGTACTGCCTGGCCTGCTGAGTTCCTCCAGCATTTTGTGTGTTGTTTGGATTTCCAGCATCTGCAAATTTTCTCATTTGCAATTGTTCAATCTACAGTGTTTCTATTTTCATAGAACTGTCATAGAACCCCAAGATATCTCTGAACATGAAGGTAACTAAAGTCCTCGCCTCCTCTAAAAATTTGACTTCTCCAAGTTCATTATGTCACATTCATCTTGAATAAATTTTATTTGCCATGACTCGGTTTAATTTTCCAGTTGATTTACGCCTCTGTGCCCTTAGATCGGGGTTTTCAACCTGGGATTCACTTGCTCCTTGGTTAATGGCAGGGGACGTTGGGATAAACTTCAAAACTATCAAGAACTCCAGAAATGTTTACGTCACCTACAAACCCTGAACAGACCACCTACTGTATTATTTTCATCTAAATACATATGCACCACTACCTCTTTCTGTTACCATGTCAATTTTGGATCCAGTTTGCCAAAACACCTCCAGACAAGCCCATCACCCATGTTTAATTTAGGGTTTTTGTATGAGCCACAGCACTTTACCATTTTCTGTCAAAGTGTTACTCTTTAAGAATAGCAAAATTGTAATAATAGTTTGATTTGCCTTTACAAAACATTCGCTCCTTTACCTGGACAATATTTACACAAATATTCAGAGCTAGGACCAAAAATAGAGGATGAAAGTAAAATGAATCCTATCAAAACCCTTTCAAAACTGCTTAATGAGAGAGGAAAAAGCCGCCACATGAGAAAGATGCTCCTGTTGCACTGATTGAGATGCAGATTATTATAAATGTGTCTGATCAACAATCTGTTGCCAGGTAATCAAAGTTCAATTTCATACAATTACCTTCCTACGATGCTTCCTTAAATCACTAGGCTGACAGACGTGCAAGGAAAAGAGAGAGTCATTTAGGATAACAAAATGATTTAAAAGATTAGACAAGATCTGATTGCATTAGAAATCGCACACATGACAAAAACAAGAGCTATGAAGACTACTTGAACAATCTGAATTTTATTAATTTCAAAATGTTTATGTTTGCCAGTCAAATGTGAAAAATGTCTATTGAATGCCCTGAAATAAGCAAATATTTATCAAAATTATGAACAGCTATTGTACGGTTTCTGAGTCATGTCATCTTAATGAGTTATACTTATGCAAAACTGTTTCTAGTGACCATTCAGTCTTGTTTCAGTAAATGAAAATCAAAGTGTCCCAAAAACAAAAAGAGGCAAATTTCTTATTTTACATTCTCAATTAATATACATTAGCTGGCTTAATTAGTAACATCTTAATAAATGGACAATTGATTCTTTGGCAATAAAAATGGACCAATAATCAGTCAGGCCTGGAGTTTCCACAGTGAGCCATTAATTGTTCACTTGATTAAGTGAAGAGTTAATACATTGCTGCTGCTGTTGTTGATTACTATATTAGAGGTGTGCACATTCCTCCAACTTCTAAAAAGGGACATTTTCTTAAATATAACCAAATAACGTGCCGATTTTAAGGCAAGTATGCAGAAATACAAAGTCTGAAGGTACTCAGGGAGTCAGGCAGCGCCTATAGAAAGAGCAAAAGAATTCTTGCTTCAGGTCCATGACTTTTCATCAGAACAACAAAAATGCCCTAATGAAGGGTCTTGGCCAGTTTATTCCTCTCCATAGGTGCTGCCTCACCAGCATTTTGGGTGTATTGCCCAAGATTTCCAACATCTACAGAATCTTGTATAACAAAAACATGTAAGGTTCTTCCCTGACAATGTGAATTTTATTGATTCTATGATCTTATTCATTAAATTTCCACTGGAAAAAGTCATCAACCTCAAACATTAATTGGTTTCGGCATCTCTAATATGTCATTAGTTTCACATTTCGAGCAGCTGCAACCTGGGATTCATTGTGGAGATACAAAGTCTGTTTCTAAGTAATGCTAAATTTGCAGTCTAACATACAATGTCAATCAAAACCACTTGTCAATGGAATGAGCCAAAATAATCCTTCTGTGTTTACAAATCTCAGCACCAATTTATAA
The DNA here is from genome assembly GCF_030028105.1 of Mobula birostris. Classification (NCBI taxonomy): domain Eukaryota; kingdom Metazoa; phylum Chordata; class Chondrichthyes; order Myliobatiformes; family Myliobatidae; genus Mobula; species Mobula birostris. The sequence continues at coordinate 103,114,423 of NC_092380.1, read as the reverse complement.
TGCTTGCGCTATCAGAGCAACATGATTTGTAGAATTACATGTGTTATGAAATAGGGCAATGGGTTAGGAAAGAATGTTGGGAGAGTGACTGAAAAATTGTCACGGAGGAGAGGAAGGAATGAAGAAAAGGTAAAACACAATGGCACTACTCAAAACAAAAAAAAATCATATTTCATCATAAGTCAGATGTGCAACTTGTACTAAAATACAATAGGGGGTTAATAAATATTTTATCCTAGCACCTCAAAATAGCCAGGATCACTCGAAATCAAAGACAGCTCATAGTTATTAGGCAGCATTACCAAGGCAGTTCATGTGGTAATTTTGTCTCAGTAAAATTTTTGAATCATGAGACATAAGACTCAAATTTCACCCAAAGTAAATGTTAAAAGAAAAACAAATGCAAGTGTGCTGTGTGAAATCCCACATACAACATAGGCCAAAAAACACTTCCAGCAAGGCATTTTTAATTCCTTAGACTGTCAAAGATCTACACAATTCTTTTTAATTTTGACCTACCCTATTCAATCCTAAGTCCAATATTCACCGCGTGAAAACAATTAACAGAACCAGAATGACCAAAAAAATTGACGTGAATCAAATATATAATTATTCCTTTGTAATAAAATTGTCCCCAAGAGGAATGTGCTATGCTACATCAGCAAAAATGGAATTTTGCTGTTGGGTGTGGCACTCATTACAGGAATTTCTTAACATTTAGTCTCTGCAGCAGAAGAATAATGTTTATATTCAACATGAGCAAATTAACTGGTTTAACTGGAGCCATAAGTTGATGGTTTAGAGACAGGATACACAATGTTTGATGTTAAACACTATTGTCACTTTCACAAATTTCCCTACTGCTTTCTAAGATTAAATCTTGGGGAAGTTGAGGTAATGCACTAACACAGGAATTCCACTCCCAATTTAAATGAGTTGGAAAATGTTATACTACATGCTCATGACCTATATCTCATTTTAAATTACTGGAAGCTTCTACAAAGCTTTCAAGTACTAAAATATTGTTTGCATTACATCTGTTGCCAATTACCATTAAACACTAAAGAAAAAGTAAATATGCTGTATTTAAAATATATCAGTAAGCTTTTTACTTGAGTTTTTTAGGAATGCTTTCCTTAAGACAGAGCAAACATGGAAATGTTCAACATTTAAAAATAAGTAAATGTTGACTGAATTTATATTACACTAAAATTAATAAGTACCCCAGTCCCAATTACATCACTATTAACATAATTATACATTTTCCTAAAACTTTCTCAACTTGTCTGTAACCATAAATCTGGAAAATTGGTTATCATTTTGTTTATAGAATTTATTAAATATGTTTATTTTTACTAATTTTCTATTCACATTGGAAAATAATCTACACTAGAGTTACCTATAAATTCTTAAGCATTGAGCATAAGATTAGATTTCTTTTCCCAAACTAAATTTTCTCAACAATTTAGCAGGTTCATAGTTACCACCCCTGAAATTAGTTTATTTCATTCTAATACCTTACTTTTAAACTCCACACTTGCTTTGACAGTTTATGAACCTGCGCTTCTGAAACAATGCTCTAGCCCTCTGATTTAAATTCAATAATCTAGGCACCATGTGCCTTTAAAAATATTTCTAGATCCCTACTCATCTGGTCTTCCCAACTGTTATCAATAACAGTTGATGGTGTTATTGGGGTTCATTGATGATGGATGCTGCTTTCTTGTAGCTCAATGGTGGAGAGGGCTTTGTCTGTGATGGACTCAGCTGTATCCATCACTTTTTGCAGACCCACACTGCCTTCTCTGAGGCAATAAAGGATGGCTAACTAATAAGTGCTGGCTTTGTCAGTGATGCTTAGAACCCAAAGAATGGGGAAAAATGTTAATCACCAACAGCAAATTAGGAAACTGCACATGACAAGTACAAATATAACTACGTGTTGCACCAAGGACTAAAAGGTATTGCTAAGACTAAAACTTACCAGGGTCATGACACCGAGCCTATCAAGGTCATGAGCAGCACTTCTAGGGGTTCGTCTTGGTGTGGAGTGCCCACTGCCGGGTGGTGAAGAACTAGCAAGTGATGAACCAGTGAATGAGGCAGGGAGTGTGCCTCCTCTGTATCGGCAAAGATTCAGACCATCAAGGCTACCACTACCCACTCGGCTCTCAATTTCTTCTGCCCTCTGTTGTGTGGACTCTTTTTCTTCTTGGATGAGCCTGAAAAACAATAAACTTGGATGCTGGATCACTTTTTCACCCCCTTTTAAAAAATATTAAATAAGAAATGCAAACAAGTTGAATTTAAGTAGTGCAGCTCCATGTGGATGCTTCAAGTAAAACCTCTCGTGCATGATTTCGCTGAGATTTTAATCTGAATCAGAATATTAGGCAAATATTCAGTCACTTGTTCAGCCTGGTCATCTCAGCCTATTTACTTGCATCATTTATACATTCTCACTGTTTCTGTTTAACAGTGCCACTACAGCTTGGGGAAGGAATGGGGGCTGGGTTAGGACTGGGATATAAGCCTTCCTTTGCTGATTTTACATCACATTCTTTTCAGCCAAAATTACTTCAAATGTCCAAAGGTTCAGAGTAAAATTCAGTATCTAATTATATAAATGTCACCATATACTATCCTGAGATTCATTTTCTTGCAAGCATTCACAGTAAATACTAACATAATAGAAATACAATCAATGAAAAAGTGCACAGCACAAAGACGGACAACCAACGTGCACAAGTCAACAAGCCATGCAAGTGCAACAAATAAATATGCAATAAATACCAAGAACATGATTTGTAGTCGTTAAAAGTGAGCCAACAGGTTGTGAAATCAGTTCAGTGCTAGGGTGAGTGAAGCTGAGTAAAGTTATACCCTCTAATTGAAGAGCCAGGGCTGTATCCACTACTTGTTATAGACTTCTCTGTTCATGGTGTTTCTATACCAGGCCTTATAGGAAAAATTGGTATTTCTATAACTGTACTAATTTCATCCTCGATAAGTTATTTTACTTTGTTCTTTATGACTATTATTCTGAAATGTTAAGTACCTTATTAAAGGACAAACCTTATTTCATTATTGATAGCATCCAACTGTTCTTGAAGCATCATAGCCAAAGTCTGGGCATCAGCCTGACCACTGGGTGAGAGTAAATCGACAGAGCTGAATATTGTCTCTCTATCATCTTCTGCATCTGACACTTCAGCATCACTCTCAAAAGCCTGGGCCACATTTGCCAAGACACTGGCTTGTTGTGCCCGCTCCCATTCTTGTTCATTCAGGGTCTGGACCTGTTCATAAAAGTACAGTACATGTTGCTCAGAAAAAAAAGGATACCAAAATATCATACATGAAACAAAGGTAACAGTGGCAGGAAAGAGACATCAATCCCATGAGCGTCCTTCTACAAATTCAATCTAGACAGCAATTTCATCTAAATTTTTTTAAAAATTGGAAATATAAACAGAAAATAGTGTAAGTAGTCATGTCAGGCCACATCCGTGGGAAGGAAAATAATTTTTCAGTTGAAGACCTTTTGTTAGAAAGCTTATTACCAATTCTACAAGCTTATTACCAATTCTATCAACTTATTACCAATTCTTCTTCCCTTGGTGTCATAACCTTGAACATTCCTGCCCAACAAAAAAAATACAATCACTCAGTTCTGTAATTTTCTAATTGTACCCATGTTTCAATATACTTTAGCAAAAAGAATACTCATTATATACAACATTCTGTCAAAAAAAAAATCAAGTTATTGGGAAAAAGGTAACAATAAAGATCCACTTGATCAATTGTAAACCAACAAACTACTGGTCAATCTTCACAAACTATTGAATTTTGCACCTCTATTTGAAGTATCAATTCATAAGTTTTATTTTGGTATCGATACTCATGTGATACCTGATTTATCTACAACTTGATGTTCTATGTTCTACTCGGAAATGCAAAGGAAAATACAAACCTTATATCAGATTTAAATGCGTGAAATTGGTGCTAACTGGTGAATGGTGGAAATTGCATCGGCCATTTGCTTTAAGTGACTTGCGTCCGATAGAGCTAAACATACACTATTCCTTGCAGTTGGCTCCAGCACTGATCTCTGCTGTTTAGAACTATTTAATAATAGTTTAAAGGGATAATTAAAATCCTTAAAATTAATATTCAAAATTCAATCTGTTTTAATCTAAAAAAGTGAAAAATAAAGAAAAATAAATAAATAACTTGAGCTTATCTTTGTAATGAAGGGTAAAGACCCCATTCAAATGAATGGGATATTGCTTAATGCTACCTTTTGTTGGCGTCAAGCCAAGGGACCAGATACAAAGTGCATCCAGTCCCTCAATCAGCATGATATGGAACTGTAGTTTTAGGACATGGGTGTTTCCAGCTTTCACACTGTAGTGCACACAAGTTGTTGAAGGTCATAGGGTGAAAGTTCCCTGCAGAAGCACTAGTCACAATGGACTCCAGTGTGGTTCACTGCAGGCTACACTTATGGAAAGGTTACATTACCTTTCTTTGGAAATGCTCAAAGCAAGCTATTCTTTTAGATTAAAAAAATACTTCAATTATTATTTGACAAGTAATTGTTAAGTAATGAATACAATTCAGGATTGTAAACTGCGCTTCAGCATGTGAGACATAAACTTACATTCTGCAGAAAAATCCATCAGAAATGCAGCAGGGAAAGAAAATAATAGTAATGCGTCATCAATAGATCACAAGTAAATGGTACACAAAAGTTATGGTTCAGTGAAACATTTGAGATTATACTCCAAGGGGAGTTGAATATTCCCTAATGAAAATACATCATGAAAGAAACAAAGCAATTAAAGGGATTGAATATGTAAATGACTATTCAGAAGGATAGGAGCAGAAGACAGTGCACCAGGTACATAGGCACATAACTTGCTGATGCCAATCATTCGAAACAATCCACGAACAAAGAGCTAGCACAGCAATTAATCACCAGTCTTAGGCTTTTCACATTAGATGACATTAGACAGGTTCTCAAGCAAGCAGCGCCACCATAGCTGGAAAACAAACTCACCCATAATGAGCAAAGATTTATTGGAAACAAGGGATCCGATGAGCATGCACTAATTCCGGAATACACAAATAAATTGAGCTTCTATTTAATATTCTAATAACTGTAACATACGATGTCAAGCACTGAAGGCATTCAGAGACAGTGCAGACAGTGAAAGATTGAGTACAGCTTCATTAGCTGGAGCTTTCTTCCAGGGAGTCAGAGATAAACAGTCTGGTGTGTGGAAAGCTACAATTATCATCCTTGTCCAGGGCACAATAAATACGCTATCATCACGTTAATAAAGGGTGCAGCCAACACCACCTTTACTCAAGGATGTTCCTAGTCGCTTTGGTCACCAGGCTCTGGTGTTACATGTGGGACCATCAGGGAGGTGTGACTTACTGTGATGCAGAACCTGGAAAAATACCACAGCTACGATGTAACTTGACTCATATGGTCTTGGTGGCAGGAAAGCCAAGGGGCTACCAGTAGAGTCATACTTACTCCAAGTTTTAGTTACCCTACAGCTAACTGCATCCAGCAACCACAAAGACGGTTCAACTCAGTGATAAGTTGATACAAACAAATTTATTTTAAATATAATTATGCTGCTGCATCCAACATTACTAAATAGCACTGGCCAAGATTTGTCAGTCAGCAGTCTACTATCACCAGAGAAAACAAGGGATGGGGAAGAAGAGGGAGATGGGAAAGAAGTGAAAAGGTGGATGTCAGAGGTAGGGATAGGAGTGAGACTCCACAGAGTTATGTCCAGAGAGCAGATTATTCTATCCGAAAGACTCAGTCATACATCCTCAGATTGTGTTTAGTACTAACTTCAGGAGAAGACAGATGCATGAGGGGCATTTAAGAAAATCTTTATAGACATGTGGATGATAAAAAAAAAAACAGGAAGGTCATTTGAGAGCGAAAGGTTAGATTGCTTAGAGTAGGTTAAAAGCTTAACACAACATCGTGGGCCACAGGCCTGTACTGTGCTGTAATGCTTTATGTTCTGTGTTCCATTTATCCTGAAATGACCTGAAAAACACAACAACTTGTGATCTTTTAGGGATTTATAAGAACGCCTTGGTTGATGTTGATCTCCAACATAAACTGAAACTCCAAATCAATTCATATAATAAATAGTTCTAGGACCAGGGCATCCTTCCAGACAAGACTTCCCATAGAAAAAGTATCTTGACAGCCTTAGACAGCAACAAATCAGTATTTTCTTGAAGCATAGAGAGTAACTTCTATAATTTCAGAATAAGAGACAAATCAAACTGTTGTGATCATAGGATATTCCAAAACTTCTTGTAGTTAATCAGTTTCTAACAAACAGTCTTAATGAATGATATTGTTTGAAGGATACATATTGGGCAAGATGCAGGCCAAACCTGTCAACGCTTCAAAACAGCAGTATATTCTATATCCAGACATCAGGAGATCCCATCCACAAGATAGAACTTCAGTAATGCAGCCTGAATTTTGATCTCAGCAAAAGAACTCAAAAAATTGTGTTTCAACTCAAAAGCAAGTGTGCTACCCACTGGCCAGGGCAGCAGGTTTTGTCCAAATACAAAAAATCCAAAATTCTTCTACAAAGAAACTTCAGGCAGTAAAGAACAACTTTTTTTTTAAAAAAGAAAAATATCTAGTTTCTGACGGACAGGCAGTGTTAAAGATGGAGTCCTATTCTTGGAGTACAAATTAAAATAATAGGTCCTCAAAAGATGCAAGAGCAGAGAAATTGCTTCCAATCATATTATGTATAAAGTTGTGATAAAAACATACCAAACAAGATTGTTACCAAAAAAACTTTACCTTTGAAGGCTCATCTCGTAAAGCTGCCAAGCGACCCTTCTGAGTTCTACGCAATACTGAAGTGCTGCTATACGGGTCTGGATGGGAGTCTCCTTCTGATGCTGTTGATAATGGAAACCTATAATCCGAGCTGCTTAAATGAGGCCTGCTGGAACAAAATCAACCAACATTTTGGGTAAATTCAGTGATGTGGCCTGCATGCAGCCCCACATATTAGAAACAGAACTACAATGCCAAAGTTGTGCTGTCAACCTACATTCCTAATGAGAATAGCACCCTATATTGAACTAACATGTCTAACATGTTTGGAGGTTAAGAGCAGAGATTTCTTTGATAACGATTCATTAACAGGATTCCAGTAATACCCAAAAGATCATTGGCAGCTCCCAACATTAAACACTTGAAATGGAAAAACACTACTTCAGAGAAACGATTAAAGAACTTGTAACATAGCTCTGCATACTTAATAGCAACTAAATGAATTGGTGTACCAAGAACAATTGCAGCTGACATTTCTTCCATTCTTAAAAACACAAATGGAACAAAGAAGTTAGGAATGGTACCAGGTAGAAGATTGGCCATGACAGTGAATGGTGAAGACTGCCCAAGGAACAAAGGCCTACCCTTACTTTTATTTCCAATATTATGAGACACCATAGTAGCGCAGTGGTTAGCGTGATGTGATTACTGTTAAGGACATTTTGAATTAAATTCTGGTACCGTCTATATGGAGTTTGCACATTCTCTCCGAGACTGTGTGGGTTTCCTCTGGGTACTTCAGTTTCCTCCCACAATCTAACAACAGTGGTTAGGTTAATTGGTCAATGTAAGTTGTCCTGCAATTAGTCTAGGGTTAAACGGGTGGGGTTGCTGAGTGGTGCAGCTTGTAGGGCCGGAAGGGCCTGTTCTGCACTGTATTTTTAAATAACAATAAACAAGTTTTCACACTTTCACCCTAAATAATCATATGGAAATCCTGATTTTAGCAATTTCAGAAATCAGTCTTAGAACAAATTACTTCAGCTCCTGTATCAGGTGCGTGGAATGCAAAGAAATTGTTGTTTCAGGAATTAAGAAATTAGGACATGGCCGCATTCCAAATAGGCCTCTATTTGTAGCTTTGAAGACTGGCATATTGTATAGATCTTAGAAATAAATCTGCTGAGGGAAGCAAAGCTTGCTGCAGGTTTAGTTTCTGTGGGAAATCAAAACATCTTGATATTGCTGCCAAACTTGTACGGAGCATATTAGAGTTAGTGTCCATATTCATTCCTGGCTCTCTCCTCTGTATTGTGACAGGCTTAGACTTGCACAACAAACTGGATTTGGATTTCAGCCTTCAGTTACATCAACGCTATAGTTTAGTGCAACTGTACACTTCTACAGAAGTTACTCATTAAATATCTGCATAATCAGTAAAGTAGATCACATATTGTCAGCTCTTCCTCAAAAGGTCAAAGGTTCAAGACATGAGATACTCTTCAAATTAGAAATATCTCCTTTTCTTTTTTTTTTTAAAAAAATAGACCCGCTTCAACTGATGCTAAATGAAAAGGAGATCGAGTGTTTATGCACTTGAAGAACACCAAAGGTCAATAAAGTTCCCAAGGGTTGATGGAATCCATCACAGCTCGTAGACAGAGGAAGGATGTAGAAGATTTGGAGTGGGTGCAAAGGAGTTTAACCAGGATGTTGCCTGGATTAAATAGCATTTTCCAAAAGGAGAGGCTTGTAAAACTTGGATGGGCTTCTCCAGCGCATCAGAGGCTGCAGAAGTGTATAAAAATATGAGAGGTACAGATAAAGTAGGTAGTCAGAGTCTTGCAGAGAGAAGGGTAGGTTCTTGGAATGCGCTGGAAGCAGATATAATAACATTGAAGAGCCATTTAGACAGGCACAAACAAAATATCTGAGATATTATACAAACAGAACCGCAGTTCTATAAATTACTCACCAGCCAATCACCCCATCCCCTCACCTGGACCTACCAATCACTTGCCAGCTCTTGCTCCATTCCTTTCCCCTCCCCTATCTTTTTTATATTGGCAATTTCTCCTCTTTCATTACAACCCTAATGAAGGGTTTTAGATCCAAAATGTGGAATTGTTGACTGTCCATTTCCATCCATAGATTTGCCTGACCTGCTGAGTTCTTCTAGCATTTTGTGTTGCTACATCAATTACAATACTACCTCTTGGAATACCTATTAGAATTACAAGTGTCCCCCGCTTTTCAAACGTTCACTTTACGGCACCTTGCTGTTACGAAAGACCTACATTAGCTACATGTTTTCGCTAACAGGTGTTTTTACTGTTACAAAAAAAGGCAGCGTGTGAAAAAAGGCAGCAAGCACCCCAAGCAGCCAAGCTTCTCCCCTGAAAACTGCATTCTAGCCGGCATTGCTTAAACACGTGCCTGTGAGCATCTGTGCTTTACCTCCATTTATTTTGAGCATCCGTTAGCAAGATGAGTTCCAAGGTATCAGAAAAGCCTAAACGAGCTCGTAAGGGTGTTACACTTAGCGTAAAACTAAATATAATTAAGCGTTTTGATCGTGGTGAACGAAGTAAGGACAAAGTGAGTTTGGCTTGTGGAAGTTGACAAAGATGATGTTGAAGAGGTTTTGGCATCCCATGACCAAGAACTGATAGATGAAGAGCTGATGCAATTGGAAGAGGAAAGGATAACAATCAAAACCCAATGTAGTAGCGAACGGACCAAAAGTGAAGTCGTCCAGGATCTGAACGTGAAGCAACTGCGTGAGATTTTCGCTGCAATTGACAACAATGATTGCAGAAAAGCACGACTTTAATTTTGAAAGGGTATGTAGGTTTAGGGCATATTTGCAGGATGTTTTGAGTGCTTACAAAGAACTATATGACAGAAAAATGCGCGAGGCTAAGCAGTCAAGCATACTGTCGTTTTTCAAGCCTTCCACAACAGCCACAGCAGACGACAAACCTCGACCTTTGACATCGAGGCAGGCAGACATAGAAGAAGATGACCTGCCTGCCCTGATGGAAACAGATGACGATGAGATGACACCCCAGTGTCCTACCACCCCACCCACCGACGACTCAGCCTAACACACCAGCAGTGTGCTCGCTGTCTTCCCAATTCCAGTAAGTGATACTACACTGTATATACATTATTTCTACTTTATATAGGCTGTGTATTTTTGTGTTATTTGGTATGATTTGGCAGCTTCATAGCTTAAAGGTTACTGGAGAGAGTGTTTCTGCCAACAGCGCTTGCGCTGAGTGTTTCTGCAGAGAGAGCTTGTGTGAGATTTTCGCTATGGTGGACAGTGATTGCAAAAAAGAATTTCTACTTTATATAGGCTGTGTATTTATCATATCATTCCTGCTTTTACTATATGTTACTGTTATTTTAGGTTTTGCGTGTTATTTGGCATGATTTGGTAGGTTATTTTTTGGGTCTGCGAACGCTCACAAGTTTTTCCCATATAAATAAATAGTAACTGCTTCTTCACTTTACGACATTCCAGCTTACGAACCGTTTCACAGGAACACTCTACCTTTGAATGGTGGGGGAAACCTGTAATTCATATTTTTAATTCTTAGATGTCATTAAATAACCCAGAAACCACATTTTGCTATTCTTCAATTAATATATGGGGTTCAAGACAAAATTGAGAAAATTATGATAGGAATTATAGAAGTGGCAAATACACTGTGACAGGATCCTGAATTACCCCTATGAACTGTGCTCTATTACCCCTATGGACTGGGGGGAGGGGGAGGGGGAGGGTACCGAGCAGCTCGTAAGTTGCTATGGTGACCGAAGGCGGCGTTATTTGATGGACAATCAATGCTATGATTTTCCAGCAGTGTGTTTATACTTCTCAAGGACATTCGCCTGCTTGTGCATTTCTTACAGAGAGAAAGGAAGGAGGAGTTATTAGAATGACAGTTGGTACCCAGTATGGTAAGCTAAATAGGAGGTCAGATGATATAGACCTCAGACACGTTTTGGACACTGAATGAGCTTTGCTGTGCCCACAGGAAAAGTGGGTTTTTGGAGGATCGCTCGGGCTGATCAACCAGTGGCTCTTTCAGTGAAAAGAAAAGGCAGTGACCGGTGGAGAGTTGTCCATGCATCCACCCTTGCCTGGGTGATAGCTCCACCACAGGAAACCGGTCCCATTTGTTGTGGTCACAGTTGGTGACTTTAAGGATTTCGGAGGACAATGAGAAGATTGACGGCGCCAGCTCACCTGAAGACTCAAATCTCTCCCTTTCTCTCTCCATCACTACTCAACTCAGTACCACGAACTGAACTTTACTCATCATCGTAAGACTATCTTTTTACCCCTAGACTTGAAGCTTGGTTTTTCACTTATATTCCCACAGTAACTGATTGATATCTATCTATCTATATATATATATATATATATATATATATATATATATATATACACACACACACACACACACACACACACACACACACACGTATAAAAAATCATTGCTAACCTGTTTGATTTATCAACATTTATATTACTGTATTGTGTAGTTACTAATAAAGATTATTAGGTAATAGCAATACTGGACTCCAAAGTGTTTTCCATTTCTGCTGCTTCTTTATTCCCGTCACGGGATATGTGACAAAATAAACAATTTTGTCAAAATTGGTAGAAATCTTGTTATGTTTGTTTGATACCTGTGATGCCGAGGGTCGGCAAAAGAAGTTGCTTTTACTCTCCATTGATCATTTTCAGCCCGTGAGTTTTCAATTTCAGCCAGCAATTGATTCTGCAAATCAAAATATTAAACTGCTTGAAAATAATAAACTTCAAAATATGTTGCAATGAAAAATTATAAGATGGCGCAAATATCGAAAGTGAACACATTATAATGCATTCTTGATAAAAGAGGACTACACATTAAAACAAGACTGGCAAAAGTCAAATACAAACCTTTAGATTAAATTAAATTATTTAAATGGTCCTCTCAAATTATCCTACAGTCTTGGTTTAATAGATAGCAGCAAAGGATACTTCAACTCATTTGCAGAAATTTTACAAATGAAATCAGGTAATACAGTTTTCTGGAAATAACCACCTTATAATGCAATTTTACAGATTAAAAAACTAGCCACACATGAAATGATTACAACCCATGTTCAAAGTAATGGTATGAAGGACGTTAGTAGCTAGCCTATCTCCTGAGATAGACAGAGAGAAGGGAAGAATCAAAGATGGACCATGTGAAGGTGACAGCAGATTACAAATTGGCAGTCAGGTAATAAAACTGCTGGGATCTGCCCGAGTGCAGGAAGCAGTACCAATGCAGATTTCCATCAATGGGGAAAAAGTGTTGAGGCAGTGGGATAGGGAAGGACTGAAGCAAATACTGTTCCACATATCCCAGAAAAAGACTAGCACATCTTGGGCACCTTTGATCCGAGGAAAGTGAGGAGTTGAACAAGTTGTTCAATGTCAAGCTGAATGATGAATGAATGCGTTGAATGAGGGGAACTAATTGGGACTCTAGTCTGAGTACCTTCTGTTTTTTCTTTAGACATTCAGATGTGGGATAGAGGAGTAAAGGAATTGTACGTTGATGGTAGAGATGTGCCTGTTGAGACCATAAGACAAGTGAACTGGAAATAGACAGAAAGGTCAGAGAGCTCCAGAGGTGTTACAGATGTACTGTAAGTGGTAAGAGACTACACCAGAGGACAACGGATAGAATTAAAGTAGAAAGTACTAAGTTAAATGGGGCAAGTATATAGTTGGCCTGCCAGGACAATCAAGCTTGTGGATGTTTAGCAGGGGTCAGAAGCACGTTGTCAGAATGGGGTAGATTAGAGCACGAGATGGAAATAGAAATGTCAAGACAGTCAGCAATGGATAGATCGAACAAGGGAGAGGTGCAGATGAATCAAGAGCACTGTATACAACTGAAAGAGTCCAGGGTTTTGGGCAGAGGGGTGGGATGGGAAGAGATGGGTAGTGGTTAAAGAGGTGGAAGAAGTGTTCAATGTCACCTTAAACTTGGAATTCATTGAAATGAAGCTACAGAGAACTAATTGTTTAAGGATCAGATAGTTTAAGGTCAGAAGCGATAGCAACAAAAACTTTCAGAGATAGAGAAACAACTCTATCCCATGGATGCACCTGACTTGCTGAGTATTTTCAGCATTTTCCATTTTACTTCAGATTTCCAGCATCTACAGTTTTTGGATTTTCAATTACTGGTATAAAGAAAAGATTTTAAGATGAAAGATTCAGGTAACACAGAATCATGAACAATGTTAGTAAGACAACTGAAATACTTCAATTAGCAGAATTACTTTTCTAAACATATAGAATCAAATGCAAATTAATATACGAGAAACATCAGGGCTGCAAAGATTACCTTCTCTTGATGTGTTTCTTCAATCAGTTGCTTGGTATTTTCAAGCTCTCGAATAAGGGAATTCTGAAATAGCATTTTCCAGAATAATAATTTACACCACATACTTAGCATTAATTAGTTTGAATTGAAGTTCTAACATTTCTCACTGAAGAATAGATTATATCACCCGGGAGTGGGTGAAGAGAAGAACAGGGATATTTTTCAGTTCTCTACATTGATTTAAGTAAAGCATTTAATTCCCTAAATTGCTTGTGTCTTTATACATCAAAAGCATTCCAGAGTGGAACATGATCCAGCAACAGACTTTATTGCATTGCTGTTGAATACAGTAAGATGGACTTTCATATTTACTTTTATTGTCCAATGAATATCTAAATTATATGGCAAAAGCATGGAATGCAAAAAAAAGCATGTATCGAATGCAAAGAGTTAAAGTACAATGCAAAGCCTTTGCTCAAATCCACTTGGGAGTTTTCAAAGTAAATTATCAAGTACGTATCTGACACCATATACAACCCTCAGATTCATCTTGCTGTGGGCATACGCAGCAAATCCAAGAAACACGATAGAATCGATAAAAGTCTGCACCCAATACGATGGAGAAACAACCAAACAACAAATAATAAAAAATGAATAAGCAAGGAATACGAGATGAAAACTCCTTGAAAGTGATTCCATAGGGTTCTGGGAATGTTTAGTGATGGAGCGAGTGAATTGAGTGAATTTATCCCTTCAGCCTCTTGAACCACTCGCCTCATCACTGAACTATTTCCACAAGGGACCCATTTTCAAAGACCCTTCATCTCATATTCCTTGTTCATTTATTTTCTTTTGTATTTGTAGTTTGTCATCTTTTGCACTTTCATTGTTGCACCCAACAGGGCTGACAGACTTTCACTGATTCTTGGACTTGTTGTGTACGCAAGCAAGAAAATTAATCCCAGGGTTGTATATGGCAACACATGTTCTTTGATAATAAATTTACTTTGAAGTTTGAGGGGTAATAACTGTTCTATGAACCTGGTGGTGTGGGTCCTGAAGTTCCCGTACCTTCTTCCTGATTGCAGCAGTGAGAAGAGGGCATGGCCTGGAAGGTGGGGGCCCTTTCCTGCAACAGCACTCTGTGTAGACGTACTCAACAGTGGGGATGGCTTTAGCTATGATGGACTTGGCCAAATTCACTACTTCTTATAGAACTTTCTATACCAGGCCGTATTGCAACCAGTCAGTACATTCTCCACCACACATCTATAGAAGTTTGTCATTATTTTAGATGTCATGACAACTCTATGTAAACCTCTAAGGAAATAGAGGTACTGCTGAGCTTTCTTTGTGATGGTATTTACATGTTGGACACAGCACAAATCCTCTGAAATGATAACACCTAGGAACTTAAAGTTGCTGACTCTCTCTATCTCTGATCCAAGGAAGACTAGCTCATAGACCTCCAGGGAATCATCAGCTCCTTGATCTTGCTGACATTGAGAGGCTGTTGTGGCACCACTGAGCCAGATTTTTATTCTCCCTCCTATATGCTGATTCATCAACACCTTTGATTCAGCCAATAACAGTAGCGTTGCCAGTAAACTTAAGTATGGCATTGAAGCTGTGCTTCGCATTACAGTCGTAAGTATAAAGCCAGTAGAGCAGGGGGCTAAGCACATAGCCTTGTGGTGCACCTGGCTTGATGAAGATTGTGGAAGAGATGTTCTGTCAATCCAAAAGACTGGGGTCTGAATTAGAGGAAATTGCACATCCAATTACACAAGGATGTACAGTTGCAAGAAAAAGTTTGTGAACCCTTTGCGTTACCCGTTTTCCTACATTAGTTACTCATAAAATGTAGTCTGATCTTCATCTAAGTCACAATAATAGACAAACATAATCTGCCTAAACTAATAACACAAACAATTGTACTTCTCATTACTGAGTACACCATTTAAATAGTCCAAGTTCAAAGGAGTATGTGAACCTCTGGGGTAATGCCTTCTACAAAAACTATTTGGAGTCAGGTGTTCCAATCCATGAATTGAGATCGGAGGTGTGGGTTGTAGAGGTGCCCTGCCCCATAAAAATGACACACAAAGTCAGGTTACTGACAGAGCCTGCACTTCTCAAGAAAGATCTCTTTATGTGCACCATGCCCCTCTTTATCTGCCCCTCTGACCCTTAACACAGGTGCCCCCAGTTGTGTCCTGAGTCCCCTCCTCTACTCCGTTTACCCCCACGACTGTGCTGCCATAAACAACTCGAGCCTGCTGATCAATTCACAGATGATACTACTTTGAACAGTCTTATTTCCAGCAGTAATGAGACAGCCTACAGAGGAGAGGTTGACACTCTGACATAGTTGTGCCAAGATAACAACCTCTCCCTCAATATCCAAAAGACAAGAGCTGATTGTGGATTACAGGAGGAGTGGAGACAACATCAACGGGTCTGCAGTTAAGGTGGTGAGTAGTTTCAAATTCCTCGGTATACACATCAACGAAGATCTCACCTGGACTGTACACACCGGCTGTGTGGCAAAAAAAAAGCACAGCAGTGTCCCTTCCACCTCAGATGACCGAAGAAATTCAGCATGAGTCCCCAGATCCTCAAGACCTTCTACAGGGGCACCATTGAGATCATAGTACTTCAGAGTGTGGTACAGACAGCCCAGCACATGGAGGATATTTACAACAGCAGGTGTGTAAAGAGGGCCTGGAAGATCATCGGGGACACCAGTCACCTCAATCATAAACTGTTTCAGCTGCTCCCGTTTGGCAAACAGTACTGCAGCATTAAATCCAGGACCAACAGGCTACAGGACAGCTTCTTTCTACAAGCCATTGGACTTATAAATTCGTAAGTCTGTGATTTTTACTTTCTCACGTTGTGGGATGGATGCAAGAGTTAAATAAATTCTGAATGGCTCGATCAAAACAACTTTCAGAGGACCTTAGAAGAAGAATTGTAGAGGTGCATGAAACTGGAAAATGCTACAACAGCATTTCTAAAGACCTAAGTATTCATCAGTCCACAGTAGAAATTGTCTCCAAATGGAGGAAATTCAGTACTGTTTCTACTTTCCCTAAGAGTGGGCATCCTGCAAAAATCACACCAAAAGCACAATGTACAATGTTGAAAGAGGTGAAAAAGAACCCAAGGATAACAGCAAAAGACCTGCAGAAATCTAGAACTTGCTAAAGTCTCTGTTCATGTGTCCACTATGAGAAAAGCACTGAACAAGAATGGTGTTCGTGGCATGGAAAGACACCATAGAAGAAACCACTGATCTCTAGAAAAACAAAATTGCTGCACATTCTCAAGTTTGCAAGTATCACCGGGATGTTTAACAATGCTTCTTCGACAATATTCTGTGGACAGATGAGACAAAAATTGAACTTTTTGGCAGAAATGCAAATTGCTATGTTTGGAGGCAAAAGGGCACTGAACACCAACATGAAAACTTCATCCCAGCTGTGAAGCATGGTGGAAGGAGCATTATGGTTCGGGGCTGCTTTGCTGCATCAGGGCCTGGACAGCATGCAATCATTGACGGAACAATTAATTTAAAATTGTATCAAAGCATTTTGCAGGAGAATGTCAGGCTAGTGGTCCATCACCTGAAGCTTAATAGAAGTTGAATGATGCAACAAGACAATGATCCATAACACAAGACTAAATCAATAACAGAATGGTTTAGAAATAATAAAATTCATGTTTTGAAATCGCCAAGTCAGAGTCCAGATCTTAACCCAATTGAGATGCTGTGTGGCATGACCTGAAGAGGGCTGTTCATGCAAGGCATCCTAGAAATATTGATGAACTGAAACTGTTTTCTATGGAGGAAATGGTCTAAAATTCCTCCAAGCCGATGTGCAGGACCAATCAACAGTTACCAGAAACTTCAATTAAAGTTATTGTTGTACAAAGGGGTCACACCAGTTACTGAAAGCAAAGGTTCACATACTTTTTCTGACAAACACGTGTAATTTTTTTTCTCAATAAATAAATGGACATGTATATTTGTGTTTTTTATTTAATTGGGTCCTTTTTATCTAGCGTTAGGACTTGCATGAAGATCTGATCACATTTAGAATGAAAATTTTAAAAGGGTTCACAAACTTTCTAGCACCACTGTATTGAGGCCATGGTCTTGAAGCTTATTGATTAGCTTTGAGGGGGTGATAGTATTGAATGCTGAATTGTAGTCAATGCAAAGCATCATGATGTATGCATCTTCGCTGGTGAGATGCAGCCCTGCCAAATAATAGGAAAGCTAAACTGGCCTTTGAGACAGTGAAATGTACAGTTATCAGAATGATATCAAGATTCCAAATGATAAACTGTAAAGCAACTAGATAAACAGCTGTATTTCCTCACAGTTAAAATAGACAAGATTGAAGTTTAAGAAATTAAAGGGAACTTATTGAGAAGAAATTCCTCCCACTGAGCTGGGGTGTCTATGGCTATGGAGCATTATCTGACAATTATTAATTGGCTTCTCTGGAGTGAAAATAAGCAGTTTCTAGTTTGAGGTTTTTGCCAGTGACAATTGATGCTAGGCTAATCATTAATTTTAAATCTGAGAACAAATTTTGGTCAACATATTTCTGTCAAAGGATATGAGGAAATTGCATGTGCATGGGGTTAGGATACAAATTATTGTTATTGAAAGAAAAAGTTTTGAGTTAAACGTCCTATTCCTTTTCTTATGCTGTTACATAGTATATAAAACAAAACCCACCAAACCTTACTAAATAAACCAGGTTTGAGGTAAATACCATCTGCGAGGATCTAATAATTTAATATTTTGTTTTTAAAAGGACTACCTTTTCCTCTAATGCAGCCATCCTTTCCTTTAGATGCAGCTGAAGTCTTTCATTGGACTCTGACAGTAGTTTATCTACAGTGTCTGATAAGCGCTTATTGTGTTCTTCGTTCATCTTTTCTCTCTGACGAGCCTTACAGATAAATAATGGGTAGATTAAAAACTATACTGAGAAAACTCATCACCACCAGTTGGTCAATATACACTAAACAAAAGATAATTTTAAATAAAAAAGCATGGTTAATTTCAAAAGCATGCACTTGTCAATATGAATAAGAACTTTACACTTACAATAAACACATTCATATTTACCTCATACCAGAAGTTTCATAACACAAGATAGATATCTGGCACACAGAAAAGAATCAAGTATAGTGTAAAGCTAGTGAATTTTTGGCTATGCTGTCTGACCTGCTGAGTATTTACAACACTTTCTGCTTTTATTTCTGGTTTTCAGCATTTGTATTTTTCTTTTAATTTTCAAATATTTTTCTATTTCTAAAATGTTTACAATCCAATGCAAAAGTTTACTGGTTACTTTTAAGATGAAACTTGTTAAATTTGATTAGAACTTGATTATGAAATCATATTAAAGCTTAGAAGTATAAATGTATGGGGAGATATGGTGAGAAATTCTACCCTGACAATTATGCTTGCTGAGTAAATGTAGGATGTGAGAAGGGATGATCCCAGCATTCTAATAAAAATGCATTACATTTTTCCTTAGTTATCCAAACAGCTTAAAAGAAATCACCTTTTTTTAAATTGAACAGCAGAGTAATGCGAGTACTCTGAGACTGAGCAGATAACAAGGTTTTTGTGGTAACCTGCAGCCTCCAAGTTGAATCCAAACAAAGGCACTCTACCACAAACAAGAGACCTGCTATCTGTTCTAGTGACAGGCATCTGAGGCTTAAGGGGTGGCAGTGGCAACCAGGGACAACACTGGGATAAGGAATAAATTTAGGAATTTTAATCCCCATCTTGCAATATAGATCAGAAATAAAGCATGCAACTCATATCAAAACTGGAGAATTTTTTTGGAGCAGAATTATAAGCACTTCAAAATGACATGGACAACCATTACAACAAACTCCCATCTGACAATGTTTCTGTTATGGATTAAGACGAATTTGCCATTTTTGCATACAGCAAAAAGACATCTAGCACGGTGATTGATGGCCAGCATACCAAACAGCAACCACTCACCCATTTACACTAATCCTACACTGAAAAGGAAATTTAGGATTTTTTTTCCTTATTAAAGTAGTTTACAGTTTATACTGTGAGCAAGTCTATAAAGTTACAAAAGAATCCATGCACTAATATTACAAGTTGCATAAGATTCTATTTTTAGTTTCAGATTTATCATTTTAGATTCAATAAATGGGAACATGGAAACTCCCAACCAACATACTCGCTGCAATTCTTGATTCTTTTCTTCGAGCTGTGCCTCCAACTGCCGTAACCTTTCTTCAATGTTTCCATGCCTTTCTTCCGCCTGACAAATAAATAAATACCATTGTCAAATATCTCAGGTTTGTACTTTGAAATAATAAACCTCTATGAAATTTTTAAAGTTTTCCAAGAAGCATAGGTCGAGTTTAGAGTAAGCTTCAGCCAGTGGTCTCCCAAAAGCCCATGGCATTTTACGAAAAGATGACAGAAGCACATAGATGATTTTTTTTTGAACTGCTGTGCATAGTTTTGAAGCTTTAATGTTCAGCAAGCTTATTACAAGGTCTAAGCTTCAACTGCCACGTTTGCAGAAGGCAACAAGCAGCAAGCACAAGACAGTGACTGGAACATTGTATCATCTACCTTCCTAAGCATGGAGCTCAGTTCCGTCAGTTTAGCTTCCATGAGGGTAGACTCTTCAGAAGAAAAGGAAGGATCAGACTAAGAAAGGCAGACAGGTACAGGAAACAGTAGAAAGAAAGGTTACTGTTGTTAGGACTACCATACTAAAAAGGGAAACAGACGAAGATGAATACTGATTAGTTTATCCAGAAATGTACGAAATAGGATATCAGATACAAGCTCATAAAAGAGGACATGTATATATGGACCAACGGTTACGTACATAGACTAAACACTGCATAACTGACTGGCTTATATTATGGAATGGAATAATTATCTTTACTAAAGACTTAATACATTATAATTACCATAAAAAATATTGTTCAATTTAGCAAAATAACAATCACATCAATTATATTCAGAATCAATTCAGAACCAAAGTTCAATTAACTGCTATACTTAAAGCAGACAAATCTTTAATTTAATAAAGTACACAAAATAATTGGATTTCAATGTAGAAGTCAATCTTACTCATTTTGTCCATCATGCTTATCAGATGTTTGACACTCACTCGTCTGTGTCTTCAAGCAGCAAATGTGTCTTCAAGCTATCACACACTGCCTGGAATATTTAACCCTAGGAATTGGCAATATTGGTCTTCTGACTCCTTGGCTGCTAGTAACCACTGAGAAGGTTCCTGCTTATTTTGGGCAACTATCTCTAATCCCTGGAAATGGGGCACTTCAATTTAGGGCAGTCATCATTTGAAATTTCATAAAAAGGTACAACTGGGATCAGTTTCTACCTTATCTTCTGTATTCTGTCTACAGAAGGAGGACATTCTGTCCATCCTCCAGCTTTGTGTCCTACGTCTGCTCAAATTAGCAACTAAAGTAGTTACTCATCCTCATGCAACAGTCTTCATTTTTCCTGGATTAATGAGGCACCACTAACACGAGTGTTCAGTTTAAGATGAACAGTAAAACAACTCACCCTGCCTTTAAATTAAATTTAAGAAACATGTTTTCTTGAGATACAACTAATTGATTCTCATCTACATTTCTCATAAACGCACATAAATTCAAATTAATGTCTATAATAATATATGAAGGACAACAAAATTCTTGAAGTTTAATTTACAATATATTTTATAATGTGTTATGAGTTGTAGATCTTTGTTTTACTTGGTCTGTTTTCTATACTATCTGCCATGGCCAAAGTTTTAAGCTTGTCTACATGCAGTAACATCTGAATCTGAAAGGAAAGAATTTGCAGGGCTAAAGAACAGGGCAAGGAAGTAGGGTTAGCTGGATTTCCTTGTATAGAACCTGAATGAACACAGTGAGATGAATTATCTCATTCCATGGCAGTACAATATTTTTTCAAATAAAAAAATCCTTTCTTGTGAGAAATGCAAAATGGCCAATTCATTGTCATCTTTATTTCAACAATATTGCTAGCAGATATGCATTATGAAATTAAGATTTCCCATGACAATTCTGCAATATCCAAATCATGTATAACTAAGACATCATTACATGGCTCATGATACAGAACTGTAGAGGCAAATACAATCAGATCTGGGTCAGCAAGTTCAGGAAGGACCCCCTAAAGCTATGAAATAGATGGTGCAAAAAGAAAAACAGACAATAGCTTTCAATCACAGCCAACCCCAGTTCCAATTGTCCTACTATATTGGTTTTCATCTTGTGCCAGGTTTACTCTGTAGGCTCAGAACAACAAGCTATGAAGCACCTTGTTTTTATTTGCTTGAGGTATTATGTATGTGTTTGATGCATAGACCATTTTCCTCCTGACATTTTACACACAAAAAAAAACAGATTTTTGAAGAGGCCTTCTCTCAGAAACAAAATGCTGCTGTACTCCTGGATTATGCTCACTTGAATTTTGGATTATGTTCAGTTGAATTTCAGTTGATAGACATGGCAAAAACCAATACTCAAGCTCAAGCTGCCCTGTAGAACACCCCACATTCTTGGGAACATCCTTTGTTATTAGTTATCAATTACAACTCAAGAGGTGACAAAGGTTTTAATCTCTGAAATGTCATCATTTCTCCATTCATTATCATTTCCTTTTGAAAAGTGAAAATCGCTAAATGATCCATTCACTTTCAATTTTGTTTGTTACTCAACATTAAGCAAACATAACAAACATGTCAGTTATAAAATTAATTCACTTTCATTGTCTTGTGATCCTAGTGCAGTTTATTACATTCAAGCTCCCTGTAGATTTAATGCCCTACCTTTGAGAGTGCAGCCACTCTTTGTGCCAACTCTGCTTCTACTTCCGGTAGTGTTTCTGCTTTTCTGAGAGTCTGCTGTAGTTTTTGCTCGGCTAGTTCCAGCCGCTCTTGCAACTGACGGTTCTTCTCTTCACTCTATATTTGCAGTTTTAACGAATTAACATCTAGTCAGTCCCAATGCAGAAGCAGTTGTAGAAATATTTAAAGAACATTCCTAATATTTGTTCAAGTCAGGTAAAACACAAGTGGATAGAGAAGGAGATGGTGTGGAACCCAGACAACTGTGGTTTGAAGATCCAGCAAACTTACTGGAAGTTTGCTAGTTACATTATTTTTAACCAGGGAATTAAATCAAGACCCTGACAGCCCACATCTTGTCAGTTTTTAGGACTGAATCATAACATAGGAATTATTTCAATGTCCTGGTATATTCTCTTCAACTTTCTACACTAGACGATTTCCCATCACCCTATGAGAACTTCTGGCTTCAAAAGGTTCATTTTATTATCAAAATATGTATGAGAAGACAAATCTCAGAGTTGTATTCTGCCAGTGAGCCATGAAATACAGAAAAAACATTGGAAAAAAAGAGATCAACCACCACCCCACCCCCGCACAAAGAAGAAACAAACACTCACAAACCCAAACCCCCCCAACTCGCCAATCTGCAACAACAAAGAAAACACAGAAAACTAAAGACGACCAATATACTTGTTCTATCAAATATTGGGTGAATTTGGTTAACTGTTGCTGCGTAACAGAATCTATTTCAGATCTGAAAATGAATAATAAAGAATATGCATCTTTATTCTATATCTGATCTTTATCTTATCGGAGAAGGTGAATTATCTTATATTTAAATATGTAGCATCACTATATAAAAGGAACTTAATTTTCAGAAATATTCAGTGTTCTTCCAATGTTTACTACCTGTTATTATTATTACACGGTAGTTAATTTTAGTTAGCTCACCTTGCTTTGGAGTGGAACTGTAAACTTAATGGAGATTAAACATTTAAATATGTCTTGGCAACTAAAGATTCCATCTTGTGTTACAATATTTTGTAAAGTTCAGCAAAGCTGTGCATCCTTTGATCAGAACCCATTCAAACCATTAACCACCTTTACTGATGCAGATTGGACAAAGGATTTTAATTCATTTGATTTTGTTTTTCTTCTTCACAGCTAAGAAATTCAACATTATGTCAACTGCCACCTTTAGCATGAAAATATCAAGGCTGACTAAAAAATTTGTTGAGGCAGCTATTATCAAATGTGTTCATTCAACTAATCCATTACAAAATATGAAACGCATACATAGAAACTACAAAATTACAAGTGTGGACAAAAAGTTTAAATGGAAATATTCAGTGAAATTGTAGAACAGCAGTACTTAGACAAAAATATTAAGTACCCCAAATACATATTTGCCCAGAGAAACTTTGAGTGCACTCCCTTCAATGACAAAACATAGAAATAATTTGAGGTTTGTCAAATACCTATTTATACAGTTTATCTTAAATATCAAGCTATAAAGTCGAACACTTCCTGCTAGAAATGAAAACTGAATAGTTCTCTACATCCCAGTACTTCAATAGAGACAGCAGCAGGAGAATACTAACATAGAAACAGTTGTATTTGCATATTTTCACTGTTAATCACTTTCAACTTCACAGCTACAGAAGTCATTCTGCTGCCTTAACAAGCATAATCTCTGTTCCTCTCTATTTGGTAAGATTTTGCTTTCAACTGAGTGCTTCATTACTAAGTGATGAAAACATGCAAAACAGAATAATCAGAACACTTCTGTCAATTAATGCAAGTACCTGTAAGTACATGGCATCTTTATTGGCAAGTTCATTTTCAAGTTTATCATTAAGATCATGTACAGATGTAGATTCTCGTTGTGCATTGAGGTAGCGTTTTTCAAGTGTTGTTATCCTTTCCTCCATGTCTTCTTTCTGAGCCATGGCCTATTATAATCAGAAGATATATGAGAATCAGTCACTGTTCCTTCTTCACTCAACTTATCCACTTCTTTCAATATTCTATCTCAAACTAATGAATCCATTTATTGTTCTTTAAGTATTTCCTCTAAAAGATGGTATTTCTATGTATATAAATTACAAGTGCATTTAAGAATCTTGATAAAATTCAAATTACCTTAATGTGTATGGAAATGCCTTTATGCCAGCATGGGGAATTTACCTGCAGCCTTTGCTACAATCCATATCTACGTTTTGGGTAAATTAGCTACTTACTACAAAGTACTGAATCTCCCACGAGTTGTGAACGATAAATGTTCATAATAACTAAACCTCAAAAATCTGTTTATTCATCACTATTAGGCATGCAATTCACACTTCCATTTTGGTAGTTTTACCCTACAATTCTTACCTCACGCAAATCCCTCTGAAGTTTAGTGTTCATTTCCTCAGACTTAATTAAGTCTTTACGGGCTGTATCCAGATCTTCTTCAAGTTCTGATATCCTACTAGAGAGAGCAGCCAGTCGATCCTTCATCTGCCCGTTCTCCTTGCTTTGTTTATCTATTGTTTCCTGAAGCTCTATTACTTTAATCAAATCTTCATCGTGACTTATAGAACTATTAGAAAATCTCTAAAATAAAAAGCAGCAAAAATCTTACTTTAGTTGTTTTAATCACACACAGTCTTTTGCCAAAAAAGATTGCTGTAGAACTCTCCATGAAAATGTATCATTCAAAGAATATATGCAGAAAGTTTTAGATTATTTGCTGAACATCACTCTTAATTAGATTTAAGCCAGTGTTTACATATAATGATATGAATATGGGTGCTGTGTGAATTTCAAGCCCCACATGGAAAAGCTGGCTTCCAATGCATGTCTAGAGGCAAGCTCATGAGGCCCCATGGTCCTGAAGCGATCTTAGTGGCAATCAGGTTATATAATGTCTTGTCTGGAACAGTTTCAGTAGTATTCTTAATACAGTTGCCTTGCTTTCTAACAATGTGCTCATATTAGCAGGTGCATAAAGAAGGCCTGAAAGATCATCAGGGACACCAGTCACCCCAATCAAACTATTTCAGCTGCTTCTGTCTGGCAAACAGTACTGCAGCATTAAAACCAGGACCAATGGGCTACTGACAGTTTCTTTCTACAGCTATTAAAGTTACAAATTCACAATGTCTGTACATTACAACGGAGTCATAATGCAAAGATTTTTGCTCCATCACATTGCTGGGGTGGATGCAAGATTTAAATAGATTCAATTCAATATGAAATGTTTATGAAATAAATATTTGTATAAGAACACAAGAATTAAGGATTTTAATATAGCTTTGAAGCATTATCTATATCTGCTCTATTTCATAATGGTCTTAATGGCCGCCACTGCTGTTATGTTTTACTTTTGGATAAAACTTTCTATGAAATCTCAGGCCTGAAATCTGCATTTCTTCCACAGAACAGATAATTCCTCCCTACCAATTAAAACACTCGCAATTACTATTAGCGTACAACATGGCTAATTATAGGAAGCAAACAAAAATGAAATCTAAAAAACATCCAGTACATCATACCACGCCATTTGTGCTAGGTAAATTATCGCCACTATGATTTTCATCAGATGTATCTGTTACACTTTTCTTCGGAGGATGGGAGTTTTGCTCTTTAATTAAGGACAGCTGAAAGAAAATACAATGAGTTGCATAATTAAATTGACGTATTTAAAATTCTTAAGTGTCTTGTAATGAATACTTCAGTTGTCAAGCAAGGTGATGGAAATGCTGCCAATTATGCATTTCATCCAAAAGAATATACTTCCTAAGAGGATTTGGGTGCCAATAAATTCCACAAACACTCAACACACCTCTTTCTCTCTAATTACAATTTCTTCTTCTAAAGCACTGACTCTTTCAAGTGCTACTCTTAACCGTTCCCGTACCTGGAAAAGAGCAAAAACGTATGTTAAAATTCATTCCACACAATTTAAGTTTGCAATCCTATTTGAATAAACATGTCACTAAGGTTGGTTTCTAGCCCTTTGTATGGAGTTAAACTGCTACAGTACATTTTTACTAATCTCTATAGTAGAGATCAAATCAGTACTGCATGGCAGACAACTGCATCTGTTTCTTTTAGGTAGTAATGGCTGAATGGAAGCCCAAAAACTCTTGCATCAGTACTATCTGACAGCATGTTCAGCTTACAGTTTCAATTGTCCCAAGGGAACTTCATCCCCAAGCAAAAAAAAAAATCAAATATTCATCTGTTAATTTCTACTGCATCTAATCTTTCCTTCTGAATGTTTATTCTTCAATTCTGGGCTTACTCACAAGATTTATTCACCTTACAATTAGCAAAAGAAACCTCTGCACCAACAGCACAGTCAATTTACCGCACTTTGCTGCTTTCATAAAAATCAAACACAAAAACAGTGCAGCAATTTCTTAAACTTATTTCATCATGCTTTGCTTTAATTTTGGAATATACTGCAAATGTAATCTACTTCTAAAATTTCATCTTGCTACCCCACCTTGCCCCAAAAGTGCTTCAACATTCACTTTCATTGTTCTCAAATTCAGAATTTTAATTCTCTCACTTCAGTCCTTATAAACATATTGAAAAATAAACATTTAGAGTTGATTTATAAAGAACTCTTGTTGACGTGCAACCATAAATGGTTGCTCGGATACCATAAAGGAGGTTCATTTAATTCAAAGTCTATTTTGTAATAGAACTAAAGTTAGCATTCATGACTTTCAAGTTCACAATCTATACTTTCCCAAGTTTAAGTTTGGAAAAGTGAAGGGAGCAGGGCAGAAGCAAATATAAAAAAAAAACATACAAGTACATGTACTACACAATTACCACTTTAACACCGCAATTATGTAATCACTATTAACTGAACTTTTGATTTTAGCAATATTGTTAAAAAGTCAAGGACAGGTGAGCAAAAATGGGTATTAGCTAGAGGTACAGTATATTAGTTTAACTACTCAGGAGCTTAGCCACATATCTGAGCTTTAAGCTGGGAATGAAGAGAAAAAATGCAAAGGAATGGATAGATTTAGTAAAGAGACTGCTGCATCAGATGCATAAGTGGCAAAAAGTGTGTCCAAATGTGGCATGCAAAATTAGTTGAAGCTACTTTTTTTATTGTTAATTTTTCAGATTTGTTAAATGGGAGCAAACAAAAAATGTTGATCATCAGGAAGGAGACATGGATCGAGCTTTTCATTATTTTTCCCAGTTTTTTTTCCCCACAAAACAGCTGCTTTCAAAAACATGTACTTTCTGTTAAGCAATGAAGTATACCTTTTATATATATAAATGCCTTCCTCTTTACTCAGCCTCCATTCAAACCTTCAGCAAACTGACAGGATACCTCGAAAGATTAGCTATTCTACCAAAACACCAAAATTAGCAAGATGGTGCCAGAAATCAACAACGACATTTTTCCGGACAGCTTACAAAATACGAGATGCTCTAGTGGATGCTCACTTCTGAACTGTGATTGCTGCAGTCTGCAGCCTGTAATTTCCCTTTTAAGGATGTTCTTTTGAAACAACTAAATTATCTGGTGGTTTTGTGATCTCCTGGAGATACAGTGAACTAGATTCAAGAGTGCAGGTCCTGCCAGGGAGGCCATCGCTGGGTGTGTACACTTGCATTGAGAACTGATGACAGAAGACAAGCCTGTGGCCGGCTCCATTACTCCACACTGATTAAAACATCAAGCAAGATTACAATCATTGAGGACGAGGGCAGAACATAAACAGGTGTTCTGCAGCTTCTGCCTGTGTTTGACCGGTCCCTCTTTTCTCACTACGACCGTTGGGCAGGAGGTCTTGGGTCTCACGTTTCCAGGTTTGAGAGCAGTTGTTGCCCTGCAGCCAACTGGCTCCTGGACAGTCTTCACTTGCCTCAGTGGTGAACAGAGCCCACAGCTGAAGACTCACTTTTAGGAACTCTGCAGGTCATGCTCCATGTGGATTTTTTTGGTAAACTATTTGTGCAATTTGATCAAGGCATCAAGGGCGAGAGCAAAGGATGAAATGGTATTTAGCTCACTACTCCGCAAGGTTTATGTGCTTCAGTGCTGAACTGACTCTGCAGCTGTGGCCTGCAACCACCAGCACTTGCCTTAGTGCTGAACTGGCTCTGGACTAACTTTTGGGGACTCTGCAGTTAATGGTCTCTGTGTTATTTGCTTAATTTCACACTGTTTGCACGATTTGTTCTTTTTTTCATACATTGGGTGTTTGACAGTCCTAGTTGTGTGGAATTATTTTACAAATGGATGCCACTGTGTTTCTTTTCTTGTGTGGCTGCCTACAAAACGAATCTCAAGGTTGTATACAGCATACATACTTCGATAATAAATGTACTTCTGACTTTGAAATTTTAAAATACTTAACTGAAGATTTAAACCGGCTAGAAACTTATTATTTTTAGGTTAACTGTAGTGAATCAGATATTATCGTAGTATCATCTTTGATTATCGTAATCTGAGACATCAGGGAAAGCAAACCATTGTGAAATTTAATGACTGGGATAACTTGATATGGAGAAACACAATACCTTTTCATCTAAAGCTTTGTGGTGTTCAAATAATGATTTGAGTGCTTTAAGAACTTCTACTTCACTAGATACACCTGCTGGAGATTGAGCTTGTCTCTTCACTACAGTCATTCTGAGTGACCGCTCGTGCCTGGAAACAAGACATTCAAGGTGTTCTAAAAGGAGCTGCAAAATAAAATAAAAATTCAATAAGTGCTATATTTAAACATTTTCAAAATATGTCAGAGTACTGTAGGGTGCAATGTAGTCACAGAATAATTCAATTGTCTCAATGAATTATTAAAACTGGTATTATTGCAATTATGGTTTCATTTTATAGACCAAATTCTCCAGACCTCAATGGATATTGAAAGTAAATAGACTGAAAGTGAACATTTTAATATACATACACAGGACACTTTATCGAGGATTCCTTGTTGGCAACAGTAAAAAAACTGAAGTCATAAAACCATAAAACATGGGTCCATCGAGGCTGCTTCGCCATTCAATCATGGCTCACTTATTTCTCCCTTTCAACCTCATTCTCCTGTCTTCTTCTCGTAACCTTTGACACAGTCAGTGATCAAGAACATATCAAATTCCACTTTATATATACCCAGCAACTTGCACTCCACAGCCAATTGTGGCAATTAATTCCACAGTTTCATTATCACCTGCCTAAAAAAATACTTCATCTCAGTTCTTTTATTCTGAGGCTGTGCCCTGTGGTCCTAGACTCTCCCACTACTAGAAACATCCTTTCCGTAGTCCAGTTTTCCAATATTCAGCTGGTTTCAATGAGATGTCCTCCTGCTCCTTCTAAACCAGATACTGCAGGACCAGAACCAATAAATGGTCCTCAAAATGTTAACCCTTTCATCCCTGGGATGATTCTGATAAACTTTCTCTGCCCCTTTTCCAATGCCAGCACATCCTTTCTTGGATATGGGGGCGATACAGTTCACGGTACTCTAAAACTCAGTAACTGAAACCTAGTAAGCCCAAATTCCACACCTATGCCAAAAACAGCACAACATATGTCAGTAGCTTCCCAAGTGCTAGCTCATGGTTATGAGGGTGTGTCAGGAAAAAGGAGAATCCAATAACTTACATGCTGCAGTATAATTCACCTGATCAGGAAGAATATTAACTCTTAGGGCTTGATTACCAGGCAGTCAGATTTAATGGCCCTGAGTTCGGCACCTGCTCAGATCAGCAGACTCAGCATGAACCAGAAACAATACCTTACTGTTTCCTGATCTGAACAACACACTTAACCACTCAGTTGTGGTCATCAGATTCTCCTTCCTGGAGTGTTTGCTAATAACAAGAAAGGAATACTGAAAGCTCCACTGTTAAATTATTGACAATAATTTGATATAACAGGAAGCACTGCAGGACGCCATTTAGGAATCTGTAGTTCGAGTCTTAAAAAGTAACAACAGCACAATTCTATCAATAAAAATGTGTTTAAACTTGAAATTACTTTGTTTTGAGCTTTTCTTGCAACTTCAACATTCAAAGTCCAAATGTCAACACACTTTACACCACTTAATCTAAACTTCCAGATTAAACAGCATGTTTGATTGATGAAGAGTGGCAAAATAAAAATTATGGCTAACCAACAAATTGACATTCAGCATTCAGTAATCCTCCTGAAAACCTGGCTCTGTTTCCCTCCACAGATGTTGTCCAATCTGCTGAGTACAGCATTTTGTAATTTTGCTTGTAACCCATGTTCACTACCTCACTACTTTTTCCCTCTTTTTGCATACATTTATACTTACTACAATTTATAATTTTTTAAAAATTGTTTATTGTACTGAAACAAATTTTATGACATTTGGCAACAATATTAAACCTGATTCAATGAGATGTAGAAATCAGGAGCCCACCAAGTTATAAACACACGTTTCTTTGTTACTTTAAAAAGAGATAACCAAGAATTTATTATATTTACAGGCTTCTAATTCACAGCTCCACTAGCAACTTCAAGTCTTGTTGTAAGTCAAGTCAAATTAAATGAAAAATTGTTCATTCTGAACTCTTACCCGGGTGTTATTTCGTTCTGCTTTCAGTTCTGAAATTTCTTCTTCCCTTTCCAGCAAATGCTCTCTGCATACATTTAATTCTTTTGTAAGTGCTGCAAACTCCTGTAAAAAAAACAGCAACTATTTTAAATTCTGGACATTTTACTTCTTAAATAGTACTTAAATCAAATATTTTAACCTCTTTCCAAACCCAGAAATTCACAGTACAATAGAGGCATTTTTACTTTCTACTTTAGTGCTCTAGTTGCAACCTATATCTATTTACCAGAAATGCAAGATCATTATTTTATTTCTTTGATACTCATGGCACAGAATGACTAATCCTGGTAGCTAGAAAAGGAAGATCAAATGCAAGAGCGATTCAGCTGTAATCAATAGACAAGTATTGAATGGTAAAGAACTGATGTCTCCATACATGAAGGGAGCTTCACAAATCTGAAAGGATTTATTTAAATACTTTCATTCTGTCCTCACGCCAAAATTTCCTACATTACTAAAGTGAAGGTGCTGGGTGTCAGTCATCCCTCAATGAAGGGTCTAAATTTTGGACTACATTATGACAGACAATTCAAACCTCAAATGTTCACTGATATAGACAAGATACAACTTATAAATGCAGCATCACGAACGAATCAAGTATCCTTTAGCACAGCTACACTGGAATAAATTAATCACACCCTCATATTATTTCAGCTCTAATTATAGTGAGAAAGGTAGTGAGACCAAAAAGCAAAGGTCTCCAAGTCTACATAATGAATATTACTGAGAATTGCTTAAGACAGCAAGCAAAACTCACCTCTGCTATTCATTAAATTTAATTTTAGGGCCAATGCATTTTAAATATCCTGATGTGTCTATAATGGCAGCCAGGCTTGCAAGTTAAAAGTAGAATGCCTTAAGCATCAAGAAAACAAAACAAAAATACATTACGCAGGTAGTCAGAGTAATAGCATTATACAGCACAGATCCATGCCAACCCAGCTATTCCCAATTTCCTGTTCCTTGGTCCTATCCCTCTAAGCCCTGCTCTTCCATTTACCTATCCAGATATTTTGTAAATGATAGCATGATAGGAAATGCATGTTTTGGAAGCATACAGATTCCCTCGGTTCAGTACTGCCAAATATGTGAATTGGGTTGGGTACGACCATCTACAAACTCTTGTCCCGAGACAGCCTTGTGCTGATGTACTGAAGGCAACAGTCAATTTCATCACCAATTTTTGGCAAGCAGTTCACATTTTCAAAGTCTCCTCATGGTCCCTGGGGACCCACACTGGCAGAGCCTACTTGTTTCTGGATGTTTAGAGCATGGCCCATTCTATAACACCCTTCAGTAAATGAATCAATGACTTGTAGTTTGACCCCTAAATCTACATACACTGCAATTCAAAGAGATTAAAGTGACCTAGCTTTGGCAATGGGGATGGATACTGCAGAGTCCTGGTATAGTTACACTCCACACTTTGAGAAGCGTGATTGGGTGAACACAGGTGAGAAGTCAGTCACTGTACAAAAGGAATGAATATTGAGGGTGTCAGACAATCTGGATATTGGTGACTAGGTTATTGGCAAGTTAAGTGCCACCTGATAGCACTGTTGACAACACCTTCATCAGTTTTCTAAAGATTGACAGAAGACTGACTGGGCAATAACTAGAAAGATTGAAGTTGTTCTAGTTTCTGTCAAGATTATATATCAAGACTGCTTTTCCTATAATGTCAGGTGAATTCCACTGTACTACAGCAGCTTGCGAGAGAAATGACTTGGTCTACAATGTAGGCTTCAATATTACAGTAAAATTCCATCACCATTCCTGCATCCAGAACTCTCAGCTTTTTAATGATATCATGTACTTTCAGGAATCAAGAAAAAAAATTCTCAGTTAGCATTTTAACCCTACAAATGACATTAACTTATTCATTTGTTTGTATTGTGTTGTGACATAGGACATACACGATCATTGTCTGTCCATGAACATGATTGTTCTTGGCATATTTTTCTACAGAAGTGGCTTGTCATTGCCTTCTCTTTTACAGTGTCTTTACAAGAGTTTTCAGAGATTCTCAACTCCTCCCCTTTCTCCAAACCAGACACTTTTTATAAACCTACTGATTCCCATGGTCATCTCAACTATACCTCTTCCGACCCTATCTCCTCTAAAAATGCTATTTCATTTTCCTCAGTTTCTTGGCCTCTTCCACTTCTGCTCCCAGGATGCAGCTTTCCATTCCAGGATTCAAATATGTCCTCCTTCATTAAAGGACAGGGATTCCCTCCCTCTGCTATTAATGCTACCCTCACCTGCAACTCCACCATTTTCTGAACATCCACATTCACCCCATCTTCTGCTGCTGTCCTTGCCTACCACCCCATCAGCCTCCGCATCCAACACATTATCCTCCGCCATCTCCAAAAGGATCCTACCATGAAATGTATCTTTACCTCCCCCAACTCTGCTTTCCGCAGGGATCCCTTCCTTCGCAATTCCTTGCCCATTTGTCTTTCCCAAATAATCTCCCTCCAGGCACTTATCCCTACAAGTGGCCCAAGTCCAACACCTGCCCATACACCAACTCCACCTCCATTCAAGGCCCCAAACAGTCCTTCCAGGTGAGACAACTCTTCACTAGTGGATCCATTGGGATAGTCTATTGTGTTCGGTGCTCCCGATGTGGCCTCCCCTACATTGGTGAGATCCGTCATAAAGTGGAGGATTTACTATACCATCTGACACAAGTGAGACTTCCCGGTGGCCAAACATTGTAATTCTGATACCTTTCCGACACGTCAATCCTCGGCCTCCTCTTGCGCCAAGATGAGGCCACAGTCAGGATAGAAGAGCAATACTGATGAATGCACATTGACTTCTCCTTTCAGTGAACAAATTCTGCACCCCCCCACCATTCTCCAATCTGACCTTTCACTTCTCACCTGCCTACAACTTCACTCTGGGTCCCCTCTTCATCCCCTTTCTCCAATTGTCCATTATCCTTTATCAAATTCTTTCTTCTCCACCCCTTGACCTTTCCCAGCCACCTGGCTTCACCTTTCACCTTCCAGCTAGCCTCTTTCCCCTCCCCAACCTTTTAATTTAGGGATCTTCCCCTTCCTTCCCAGTTCTGAAGAAGGGTCGCCACACAAACATCAACTGTTTATTCTTTCATAGATGCTGCCTGACTTGCTGTTTCTCCAGCAATTTGTGTGTTGCTTTAGATTTCCAGCATCTGCAGACCTTCTCATGTCAGAGACCGTCTGAGAGACCGTCAAAGGTCATATAACCAGGACTTGTGCACCCGCTGCTCATATCACCATCCAATCCCAAGGCTTCACATGATCTTCATCTGGGGGTGGGGGGGGAAGTGAGGGGGTTAAAGGTTACATAGGTGCTACACCTTGCCCAAGGAGGATTCACAGGCTTGCAGAGGTAAGTGCCTAACACCTCCTTTGGTAGGGATGTATCCCCATCTTGCCAATCAATCGCTCTATTATTGATTGGTTAGCTGGGAGACACGTTAGACAGTAGGAATGAGCTATTCTTCTGGAGACACTCAATCTCACAAACTAAGCAGGTCAAAATGTACAAAAGCCAGAGTTTCAGTGCCTCCAGTAAAGAAATGGAATTCACAATTCTAAATGATACAGTAGGCCTGTGTAGATCATTGGGTTCCAGCTTAATGCCATACATCTGGATAATTCAGCATCATGTGGAAAGGGCTGAAGATATGCAAGAACTATGTGGAGATACTTTCATGCCAGAAAATAAACTTGAATATTACTTCAGCATTCAGAATTACAGACAGCTCAAGCATTTTTCATTTTCAGCATCTGTAGTAAACTGCTTCTGTACTACCTTAAAGCAAAATCCACATTAACAAGAAATTTACAGCGTTATCTACAATGTTCTAAAGAAAAAAACCACTGTACATAATACTGCATATCCACTTACAGGCTGAATTAATATTTAATGGAATACCAATAAATTATTCACCTGGTAGAACACAGGTGTTTCACAAAATGTCCCCATAAACAACATCCCACAACTTGCCTTCCATTCAACATATCTGTCACAGAGCAATACAAATTCACTGCAATGCAAAGTGATACTCTGGGTATACCCATTTTTGGATCTGGGTAAAACCATCCATCTGTACAACAACTGCGCTACGAACAGACAAAAGGATTTAATCCTCAAACCAGTCAGAGGCATGTGCTAGTTCAGATTAAGCTTGTGCAGAAGAGCCTGGCATCTGGTTACCCAGGACTTCCCTATCATTGGGTCCAGAACGAACTCTCAACACTGTGCTGTGTTAAAAGCATTCACGCAGAAGTATCTACTACTCCTCAATACTTAATCTTGTGGGACTGTGTGGATGATTGTATGGGTGTGGGGGAGGAACTTTTGTATCTGAATCTATTTCATATACTCAATG
Organism: Mobula birostris; assembly: GCF_030028105.1. Classification (NCBI taxonomy): domain Eukaryota; kingdom Metazoa; phylum Chordata; class Chondrichthyes; order Myliobatiformes; family Myliobatidae; genus Mobula; species Mobula birostris. The sequence continues at coordinate 103,079,261 of NC_092380.1, read as the reverse complement.
CCTTAAAATATCTGCACTATATTCCAGGTATTTCATATGTTCTCCATCCTTTTGCCATTCTACCTTGGGATGGTAACAATTTATTCTTGTTTTTCCACATTTTCCAATTCTGACAAAAGATTGAACAGAAATATTGGCTCTGTTTCTCCATACACAGACACTGAATAATCTGATTATTTCTAGCATTCATTGTTATCGGTTTTTAAATTGGCTTTTCAGTTTTTGCTCCAGTTATTGGTACATTTGAGGTACTGTTTAAGGTTTAGAAAGAAAGGTTTACAGGTTTTAGGGTTTGGAAAATGTGGGCATACAATTCATGATCAATAAGCTGGCAGATGACACAGAAACTGGTGAAGTTGTTAACAATGTGAAGAAGAGTCTTAGGCTATGAGGTGAGATTCTCTCAACTATGGGGGCAAATCAAATTGCTTATTTTAACAATGTGTAACAAGTGTTAAGTTTGAAGGAGGACACAGTCTTTGAGTCATTAGGCGCACTATGGCTAGAGATGTATATGCACGCAATTATTGATCATTTCCTCTTCAGTATATAGTATATCGGACTTACCTGTATACATCAAGCAACAATTTACTTAGATGTAAAAGATGTCCACTACAGGGGAAGCTACTATCAAACTTTTGCATATCAATAATAACCACTTTTGAACTGTTAACATTTTTGTCTTGATGACAACAAAAATGCTACAGTACACTAAGAGTCAGATATTAACCACATTACAATTTTAATGTGATTTAAAAGTATTTGCCTCAGTTCTTCATAAACAGCATTTACAAATGTGCCCATGTCACCATTCACAGATTTATGCAACATCTCAATACCAAGGAGAAAAATCCTACTGTAAAGAAAAGACTTTATTCCATGAAAAATATTTTTTTTTAAATTTCAAAATATACTTTATTCAAAAATAAATATATACAATAAACCATTCAATAACTTTTCATCCTTTACATACGTTTCCATTATACTCAGTAAATATCCATATTAATAGCCACCCACGTGGCACTCCAGTACTTCAGCTTAGCATATCATTGTTGAGGGGTATACTCCCCGTCCACCGACCACTCCCACTCCCACGGGTGGAGAAACCTATACTGTGGTCCTTCCCCACCGGGCCCTTGCGGTGGTTGCACCAAGTTTCAGTGCGTCCCTCAGCATGTACTCCTGCAGCCGAGAATGTGCCAGTCGGCAGCATTCTCCCACGGACATCTCCATGTACTGGTAGATCATCAAGTTTCGGGCCGACCAAAGAGCGTCTTTCACCGAGTTGATGATCTGCCAGCAGCACCGGATGTTGGTCTCCGTGTGCTTCCCCGGGAACAGCCCGTAGATCAGAGAGTGTTCTGTTACGCAGCTGCTGGGGATAAAACGTGACACTAGCCCGTCCATCCTCCTCCACACCCTCTTTGCGAACTGGCAGTGTGCAAAGAGGTGGGTCACAGACTCCTCCTCACTGCAGTCCTCCCGTGGGCAGTGGGGTGCGGAGACGACATTCCGGGCGTACAGGAGGGCTCTGACTGGGAGGGCCCCTCTCACCGCCAGCCAGGCGAGGTCTTGGTGCCTGTTGGTGAGATCTGGCGATGAGGCATTTTGCCAGATGAACTGGACAGTCTGCTCAGGGAACCACCCCACTGTGTCCATCACGTCCTTCTCCTGCAGTGCCTGCAGGACACTTCGTGCCGACCACTGCCTGATGGCCCTGTGGTCAAAGGCATTCTCCTGGAAGAACTTTGCTACGTAGGACAGGTATGCCGGCAACGACCAACTGACTGGGGAGTTGCGCGGGAGTGGGGCCAGACCCATCCTTCGTAGCCAGGGCGACAAGTAGAACCTGGGCACATAGTGGTACTTGGTGCCCACATACCTGGGCTCTACACACAACCTGATGCAGCCACATACGAAGCTGGCCATCAGGTTGAGGGCGACATTGGGGACGTTCTTGCCCCCGTTGTCCAGGGACTTGTGCATGATGGTCCGTCTCACCCGCTCCATCTTGGGTCCCCAGACGAATCTGAAGACAGCCCGGGTGATTTCCGAGCTGTAGGAGCGGGGGACGGGCCAGACCTGCGCCAAGTACAGCAGCCCTGAGAGCACCTCACACCTGATGACCAGGTTCTTGCTCGTTATCGACAGGGAGCGCCCTCCCCACAGTCCCAGTTTCTGTTTCACCTTGGCAGTCCGCTCCTGCCAGTTCCTGTTGCACGCCTCAGCCCCTCCGAACCAGATCCCCAACACCTTCACGTGGTCAGACCTGATGATGAAGGGGACGCTGGATCGGTCGGGCCAGTTGCCGAAGAGCATGGCTTCGTTCTTCGTGCGGTTGACCCTGGCCCCCGACGCTAGCTCGAACTGTTCGCAGGTGCCAATCAACCTGCAAACTGACCTCGGATCAGAGCAGAAGACGGTGACGTCGTCCATGTACAGGGAGGTTTTCACTTGGGTCCCTCCACTGCCTGGCAGCGTCACCCCTCTTATGCCCTCATCCCTCCTGATGGCTTCCGCAAAGGGTTCTATGCAGCAGACAAACAAGACAGGGGAGAGAGGCTGTCCTCTCTCCCCTGTCTTGTTTGTCTGCTGCATAGAACCCTTTGCGGTATTCCATGAAAAATAATTTTTTTTTTATTTCATAAAATCTGAAGCTAAATCAGGTAAAATACATTGTACTCCTGCTTCTACTCAGGTAGTGTTGGTAGCCTTAGATTTGTGGGAAAAATATTTTTCTTAAATATTACTGATGTGGTACTTCAACCGTAAATCATAGGCGAGAAATGTTAAACAAAAGATGTTCAACTTTTAAATCTCCAGTGAATTGGTGCATTTCATTTTATTTGCATCAGGCAGATTAGTCAAAATAAGAGCTCATCATCCACACATTTTTCCAGTTTACAATTCTCTAAGAACACTCAGAAAGGTTCAATGGCTGGAACTTCAAACCAATGAATCTTGTTTACAGAAAGCAAGTCACATCACAATTTTTAAATTACTTTGAGTTTTCCCACCAGGAATTAAAAATAAATGTATCCTTGGTGATAAGAGGCACAGGAAAGTTGTAGAAGGCTATTTTTCTGACTGGAAGTCTGTAACCAGGGGTGTACTGCAGGGCTCTGTGTTGGGCTCTTTGTTGTTTATATGTAAGTGATAATGGATGAGAAATCCTGTGGTCTGATAAGGAAGTTGGTCGATTGCTGGAATTGCAGATAGCAAGGATAGTTGCCCAAGGATACAGAAGGACTTTGATCAGCTGGAAAGTGGGGCGATGAAGTGGCAAAATGTTATTAAATTCATACAAGTGTGAGGTAATGCATTTTGAGTCAGATAGTACTGGTCAGACATACAGGAAACAGCAGGAAACTTTGGAAGCATTAATATACAGAGGGACATTAGTTCTCTAACAACCCTAGAGGGAGAGGTTCTGCAAAACTGGCAACACAGGTGGACGACGGCACTTGGTTTACTTGCCTTCATAGGCAGAAGCATTGCGTGCAAGGGTTGACATGTCGCAGCTATGCAGGACAATGGAATAGTGTGTGCAGTTGCAGACACACACTCTCATGCTGATGGGTATATGGAACAAGCTACCAGGGGAGGTGATAGAGGCAGGTATAACCATAGCATTTAAGTATTAAGGCAGGTACTGGATAGGAAAGGAATAGAGGGAGATGAGCCAAAATGAGTAAAATAGAAACAGATATCTTTGTTGGCGAAGTGTTGGGTGACCATAATCCTCTGGGAACCAGTAATTTTTTTTAAATGAAGTACCGCAAGCAAAGCTCATTAAAGACAATAAACCTGCAAAAACCTGCATGTGAAGATTTGTGCCACCACTCAGTCCTACTCAGGATTCATGGTAAATGTAAAATGTCAGCAGTGATGCCTTTGAAAGTTAACATTATCTTACTGTAACACTTTACTTCATACAATATGAAAATAAATACTAAGGGACAATAGATGCAGTAATACAACACTCAAAGTTGCTGGTGAACGCAGCAGGCCAGGCAGCATCTCTAGGGAGAGGCACAGTCGACGTTTCGGGCCAAGACCCTTCGTCAGGACTAACTGAAAGAAGAGTTAGTAAGAGATTTGAAAGTGGGAGGGGGAGGGGGAGATCCAAAATGATAGGAGAAGACAGGAGGGGGAGGGATGGAGCCAAGAGCTGGACAGGTGATTGGCAAAAGGGATATGAGAGGATCATGGGACAGGAGGCCCAGGGAGATTGGCAAAAGGGAGATGAGAGGATCATGGGACAGGAGGCAGTAGCTTACAGTCAAGAAAAAGAATTTGATCTAAATTTTAAAGAGGAAAGTATTTTAAAAACTATGCAAAGATCACTTGGCTTAAAGAACAATATATACTGCAAAGATTTCTAACTTCAACAAAAAAAAATGCAAAAAGTAAAGCAAACCCAAAAAGTTCCAAGAGGCGTATTCAAAAGCCTCCAGTCACACGCTACTTTCACCTGAATTGGTGTTAACATCTTTGAAAGTCGTTTCCTGACCTTTCTGCTCAGGACAGAAATAATCCAATTATTTTTGAATATTCATACTTGACAATGACAATCAAATAGGAAAGCTTAGTGTCAATTTACTCTTTTTAGTTTTATAATAACCTGTGAACAATGAACTGTCCTCACCTTCACTTCTTTAAAAAAAATAAAGCAAATCTTACTTAATGGGTACATTTAAAAGTTAATTTAAATACATATTGGGTAAAACAAGTTTCTAGCTGTATCCACCATCTTAATATTCCATTGTGTAGTAAACAATTGATTTTTGTTATCTTACAACGGAAGAAACACAGCATTATTAAACGCAAATTAGTTTTCTCCTCACTGAACATGCAGATAGGCAAACAAGATACAAATTATTTCCTGTTCCAAACCCTAAATAACTTTGGGAAGCTACTTTCCCCACACATCTCCTCCCAGGCATCAAATTTTATTGTTGTACTGTCAAATATCCATAATTTCCTGGGTGCAGAGGAAATTCCACAGGATGTTGCCTGTGATGAAGAGCTTTAGTTATCTGAAAATTCTGTGTAGATGGGGCTTATTTTCATTGGAGCAAAGACAGCTACAGAAAAGACCCCCTCCCACAATGGAACTCGATTATGAGCAGGCATATATGGCAGTTAGTGGGAACTTTTACCCCTTAATAGATATGTCTAAAATTGGAGGCCATAAGTTTAGGATAAGTAATACAAGATTTACTGGTGATCTGAGGAAGAACTATTTCAGTCAGAGACTAGCTGAAATCTGGAACACAATTCTGGTACATCATGGGGGCCAGGTATCCTCAACATTTAAGTAACCTCTAGACAAGCACTTCAATCACCAAGACACAGAAGGCTACGGATCAAATATTAGCAAACAGGATTGGGACAAATGAATACTGGTGGTTGGTATGGCTACACTCTGCTGTGCAGCTAGCTCTATGACCTCTATGACTCAGTATAGATGGATTTCACAGGTTTTTGGAATTTCAGCAAGGGGTGCTCAACTTGTATAACTATAAATAGACCCGTTTGAGGGGGATAAATATTCAATTGTTCATAGTGTCAACCTTATCTTAAGCAAGTCCACCACCTTTAATTAACAGACTTGAAATAATAATTAACCGGCTTCTCACATGGTAATTTGAATAAGCATACACTTGAACAGCAGGGGCTTAATGCAGACAACAACTTTATAATCCAGATAATATTTCGTGCTGATAGCAATACACATTTCAAAGATGCAAAGCAAAAACATCCAATAGCATCGGGAAGATGCCTTTGGAAAAAAAAAGTCGGAAAAGGGTAAAGGGACAAAAGGGAAAAAATTGCAGAGATTAGTCTTTTTTCCAGAAAGATAGGTGGATGCCAAGGGCAGGGCAGCAATAATTAAGTGGTCTGTAACATTAAAAACTTTTGCTTCATTATTACAAGCACAATATTTTAGATGACAAAAGGCCATTTGCTACAAAATTCTACCTGTTTGAATCAACAGATGGGAGGTTGGCAGCTGGCCTTCCTACCAATTGTCTGAACCCATTTCCTTAACAATGCACTGGAGGGAGTCAAGACATAGAAGAACAAGGATCAACTACTCATCAGTGGCTATTTGACTTTACACCAAATACTTATAATGCATCTTCAGCAAATGATCACAGCATTTCACAGGAGCATTAGTAAACAAAATCTGACAGACACACAAGGACATGTGATCAAAGCCACCCAAGCAACATCTTGAAGGGAAATGGCAAATGTGAAAACATAATGGGGAATGTTTTGATTTGGGCATCTAAGCGATCAGCAGGAATTTAATATCAGAGGAGCCGAGAGTTGTTGAGACGAGAAAAGTTGAGAAAACAGGTAGGCTGACTTAATTAGGATAATGGGCAAGAAAGTGGCAAATGAAATACAATGTTGGAAAATGCATTGTTATGCACTTTGGTAGAAGAAATAAATGTGCAGACTATTTTCTAAACAGGGATAAAATCCAAAAATATGAGATGCAAAGGGACTTGGGAGTCCCTGTGCACCCTAAAAATTAACAGAGGTTGAGTTAGTGGTCAGGAAGGCAAATGCAACGTTAGCATTTATTTCAAGAGGTCTTGAATACAAGTGCAGGGATATGATGCTGAGGCTTTATAAGGCACTGGTGAGGCCTCACCTCGAGTATTGTGAGCAGTTCTAGGCTCCTCATCCAAGAAAAGATGTGCTGACATTGGAGAGTGCCCAGAGGCAGTTCACAAGGATGATTTTGGGAATGAAAGGGTTATCATACGAGGAACATTTGATGGCTCTGGGTCTGTACTGTACTTGCTGGAATTTAGAATGACGAGGGAGAAGGGCAGGGAAGGGGGTTGGGGGGGAGGGAAGGATCAGTCGTGATTGATAAGCCGAGTGGCCTAATTCTGCTCCTATGTCTATGCAAAAAGTTAGAGAGATAGGATGGAAGATGTTCATGGAGTGATTTAAAGTGGTTAAACTTGAGTCATAGCAAAACTGAGAGTCCATGGAATTCAGCAAGCAACAAAGCCTTTCTGCAAGTTATGATATGAGAAGTAGATTGTTGGGCGAATTCAACCTTCACAGATCTACCTTTCAGTAGATTGAAAGGTGTAATCACTTTAAAAATGATTACACCTTTTAATCAATGACTTGAATGAACTTAACATGGTTATGAGGAAAATTAAGATGAGAAAGATGTGGAGTTTCTGAACACAGTCAAATTGAAAGATAAACTAGAAAAATACCTGGTGGATCTAACGCAGAGAAGTAAGAGTGGGGAGAAATACACAGGACAGTGATGTAAAGCAACACTAATAAATGACAAACTTTATAATAATTGAAATGTGGAAGCTACAAAGTAACTAAAAATATCTGTGTTTAGTCTATAGTGGGCTATCAAATTTATAGAAGAGATGAATTTATTTGAATGAGAACAGATTAGAGCTCTGGACTTTTTATTTAGATTAAAAGAGTTTATAGTAAGCCTAATTGAAGAGTTGAAAATTACAATATGCAAAATAACATGGGGAGTCATAAAAAGGGTTTTAAACGTTGTTGTTAGGGCATAATCTCCTAGAAGAAATAGGATGAAACCTGTATGCAATATTTAGTTGAGAAAAAAAAATGGATTTAAAAAAATTAGTAAACTAATACGAATGGAAACAGTAACAGAATTTCCAGGTATTTAACCCTTTCATAACATAGGCATGCTGGGATGGTCACTTTGTGCTCTACAGGGCTATGAATAACTGGATATACGACATTCAGAAAAATTTTTCAGATTAATTGGATAAATTGAAGGGCACTTTTTTCATCTTTAACTAGTATTTCTCAAAATTCCCAAACCTCAGTGGATTAAGTTACATTAATTAATCAGGCTGGTCTATAACTTTGCACAATTATAAATCAACTGTAAAAAAGAAATATTTTGGTTATCAATGGATGCAATGCTGCCATTCAGCTGTGGACAGATGAACCTTTAACACTGGCAAATGATACCATGGGTTTTAATGAAACAAAGAACTGGAGGAAATGACACACAATTCAAATCAAATTCAAACAAATGGCTGAATAAGCCATTTTTAATATGTTATTTTATGATATTCCTCATGTTCTTTTCATTTTAACTATGCAATTTTTAATTATCAGCATTAAACTTATCACTGCTGGGTATCCACATTAATTATTCACTGACAGGCAAAGCTTTGCAGTGCAGAGAAGGGAACAGGCGTTTCATAAAATCTACATACACAATCATTTAACACATGATTAACATGACATTGCAATGCAAAAAGTGAAAGCTGTAAATGCTTCTCAAAACTGCAAAACATTGGCTGAGATAAATCCAACTAAAATAAAACGTAACTTCCTTAGATAGGCACACTTTCAAATTTATTCCACAGCTAGGTCAATATTTCTGCAAATGCTTCTTGCAATAACAACTGATTTTATTGAACTACAATGGAAGTAAAAACATACAACTTTTTAAAAATCAGAAACTCTTAAGAGATGAAATTGAGGTTTATGAGGATCCCATGTGCCCCACACTCCACCCCACTCCAATTACAACCAATTACATAAGTCAGAAGCACAATGTTTATTTTATACATTTAAACATTTTTGCCTAGATGCATTTACTTTCAAAATTTGGCACTGAAAACACACATTTATGATTGAAGGAGTGCAACAAGGATTTATTAAAGCAAACATGTCTAAATTTGTTAAACTGTGCACCCAACAAATTTCTTCTTTTAGATGCTTTGGACCGCTCTCCCCAATTCTGTCATCTTTCTCAGGCAGCAGTCATCAATCATACTTCAGTTAACATAACTCATATGCTTTGTGGTATAAATGCTCTTTAGCAGTTTAAATAACAATGGCAGCATTGGCACAAGTAAGTCTTCCTTGACAATTATGAAAACGGGTCTTAAATTCTGACAGAATCTCAGTTTGCTGATTTCAAATCTTTCTCTGTAACATTTGAAGTTCACAAGAACCACGTCACCACAACAGTACATTTCTCTCCACACAAAAAAGTTCATTGCGTCCACATGCAAACAAATGAAAATGTGTGTTAAACTCTTAAGCTTTGGAAAACATGTTCTAAAAGCATAGCTTTATTTATATCACAGCCATTTTAATTGCTATAACTGTGGCCAAATTCACATGGATAAACCAACACCTTATTTTTGTTTTTAAATGACAGAGCCCATCATCTATGCCAGCTCAGAGGAATCTCATCCCAGTTTGTTGATATGATAATCTGGCTAATTTGAGTACTTTACACTAATGGCAACAGTCCTAAAACACTTGACCATGAGATTTAAATTGGCACTTCACTGGATGCTCAGTAGTGCCAACAAAAGGAAGCGTTAAAAAAATGGAGGGTTAATTAAGCAAATTAAAGAGTAGTTATTGAATTAACTAATTCAATAGCCTAGCTCCTAAACTTATTTGGAGAATCACAATGGAAATAACAAATGACAATTTCCTTTTGTAAAATAGCTTTCCTCAAAGTATGGATCAATTAATTTATTTAATGACCAATATTTAATTCGGTGTCACTTTTCAAATGGGAACCAAATTGAGTTCAGTGGTTGTGCACTAGGGAGAAGTGGTAGGCATAGTTTCTACTTTAGATGGCTATCCAGTGGCTCTGCCAGTGCCAAAACATTGATATGTGCATGCCATATTCTGCATACGAGGGGTGATTGATATGTTCGTGGCCTAAGGTAGAAGGAGTCAATTTTAGAAAACCTAGCACATTTATTTTTCAACATAGTCCCCTCCTACATTTACACACTTAGTCCAGCGGTCGTGAAGCATATGGATCTTGGACCTCCAGAAAATGTCCACAGCAGGGGTAATTGATAAGTTCATGGTCTAAGGTAGAAGGAGATGAGTTATACAGCTCTCGTTACATGCACATGCAGGTCAACTCTGAGTGATTATGCAGAAAGTTTGAAGTTAATAACTCATCTCCTTCTACCTTAGGCTACGAACTTATCAATCACCCCGATGTGTTATCAACTTCAAACTTTCGGCATGATCACTCAAAGAGTTAAATTGCATGTGCATGTAAAGAGAGTTGTATAACTCATCTCCTTCTACTGTAGGCCACGAACTTATCACTCACCCCTGCTGTGGACACTTTCTGAAGGCCCAAGATCCGTATGCTCCATGATCGCTGGACCAAGCATGTGAATGTAGGAGGGAACTATGTTGAAAAATAAATGTGCTAGGTTTTCTAAAATTGATGCTTACCTTAGGCTACGAACTTATCAATCACCCTCGTAAAACAAATCTCAGAATACAGCAACGCAGTTAAGGACATCAAATAATGGTAGGTAAAGAGTTAATATATAAATTCACACTATGTGCAGCACGAGATGAAATATTCTCATCAATATATAGGCACACATTTTAAAAATGAGAACGGAAGGTGACAGGCTATTTGCAAGACTACTCTATCAATTCATCAAAATATCCCAAAGCACTACCAGTGAGTTGGAGCTAGTATTGTGCGAGCAAACATGGTAATCTCTACAAATGAACAACTGAAAAGACAGTCAATCCTACAGATGGCACCTCAGACAGCTCAACACTCCCCTGATACTCAATTAGCTTGAGTGCAGTTTAGGACTTGAATCCATGACGACTTGACTATGAGGCAAGAATGCAAAGCTGATATTGTGCAAATTATGCTCAATCTATGGAACAAATTGGATAATACCCTCCTAGGGTTAACAACATCCACTGTTAAGCAGAAAAATGTGTTACAACTTCCAGAATCTGTGTTTGCATATTTAAAAGGAGAAATGTAAATTTTGTTGTCTGATGTGCCCTGCTTCTTCACTGCCTGTACTTAAACAAAAATTCATCATTAGACTCTGCACTGAAATTAAAAGAAAGCATTATATTCATAACATCATATATGGTTTGGAGGGATTATTCTAAAATTAGTGCTGCAAATGCAAGGTGGAAACTAAGGAATACTGAGGGATCCAGAGAAACATTTCTTTTATTCAGAGTAGTTTGATTTCTTCAAAATTAAACGCGTAACAGGAAGAATGGGACATGGGGAAGGTGGAAGTAGTAAGAGCACTGACACCTCAGGGATATAAGCTCAGCCCACTGCTCTACTCTCTCTACACTCCCGACTTGGGGGGCTAGGCACAGCTCAAATGCAGTCTATAAATTGGCTGATGACACAACTATTGATGGTAGAATTTCAAATGTTGTACAGGAGTGAGAAATAACCAGCTAGTTGAGTGGTGTTGCAGCAATTAACCTTGCACTCAACGTTAATAAGACCGAAGAAGTGATTGTGGATTTCAGAAAGGGCAAGACGAGGGAACGCACACACCAGTCCTCATCGAGGGAGGAGAAGTGGAAAAAGTGAGCAATTTCCAATTCTTTGGTGCCAATATCTCTGAGGATCTAACCCGGTCCCAACATATCGATGCAGCTACAAAGGTGGCACAACAGTGGCTATATTTCATTTGGAGTTTGAGGAGCATGTCACCAAAGACACTTACAAATATCATTCTAACCGGCTGGAATTGGGGGTGGGGAGGGTGACACACTCGAAATAAGCTGCAGAGAATTGTAAACCTGGTCAGCTCCATCATGGGCACTAGCCCCCATAGTAACCAAGACATCAAGGAACAATGCCTCAAAAAGGCTGCATGCATCATCAAGGACCCCCATCACAGAACATACTCTGTTCTCATTGCTACCATCAGGAAGGAGGCAAAGGAGCCCGAAGCCACACACTCAACGATTCAGGAACAATTTCTTTGACTCTGCCATCCAGTTTCTGAATGGAGATTGAACTCATGAACACTACCTCTTGCCACACACACCTTATTTATTATTTATTGTAATTGTTTTCTTCTCTATTATTATATATTGCATTATACTGCTGCTGCAAAGACAACAAATTTCATGACATATGCCAGTGATATTAAACCTGATTCTGAAGCACAGATAAAAGAACAGACTAGCTGGGCTGTGTTGACTATTTGAACGCAGCATTTATTTGCTGTGGGACTTCAAGTTTCCAGAAAGGCCACGTCTGTGCAAATTGTAAACTGGTTTTGGTGACAAACACAGATGCTTGTTATAAGGGTGCAAGAGCACAAATAGCCAAAAGCACAATGTCATCTTGCATATTTGACTTGTTAAAGAGCCAGCCACCCTGTTTTCTCATCATGAAGTCTCAAATAAGGAGTAATAGCAATCCAAGATCTGAACTGTGGCAATTCTTCCTTAGGCGAGTGGCACAGTAGTGGCTAGCAAAATGAAATTACAGCACCAGCGACCTGGGATCAATTCCACAGCCGTCCATAAGGAGTTTGTACATGCTCCCCATGACCATATGGATTTCTTCTGGATGCTCTGGATTCCTCCCACATTCCAAAGATGTACGGGTTAGCCAGTAATTGGTCACAAGGGTGCAATTGGCTCCAGGGGTTCATTCAGCCAGAAGGGCCTGTTACTATGCCGCATGTCAAAATTTTTTTTTAAAATTAAATTTGGGGTATTTTACCAAAGAATAGCACAGGAGTTTTCTATGCAATCTATTGTCATTGACAGGGTGGGGGTGGGGGTCAGTCAGACAGAAATTCCCCAAATTGGATTCCTCAAATAACCAGCAGTAAACCTGGTTAGGCTCATCCTTTAACTGAAGCTATTGCAAACCTTAACACTTCAAGACAGGCCTATTTTAGTGATATACTACAAAGTGTAGCAACACTACACAAACCTAATGGTCTCTGTGTGCTCATGTCACACATGGTAGAGATGACATTTCATTCTATATACTGGGTCAGCATGACCACCATCATGGAGCTTCCGTATATGGATAACACAGCACACTCTGAAGCACACCTTCAATGTATCCTGAATGCCTTTGCCAAGACATAAAGGACCCAGGCCTTGTCCCGAATATATCAGCCATCACCCAGCCAGCTACTTATCCAGTCCTCCATAAAAGTTGATGATATCATCCCTGAAAACGTAGACCACTTTCCCTACTTTGGCAGCATTCTCTCCTCAAAAGCAGTAACTGACTCAGATCAAGTGCCACCTGAGCAGTGCTAGTGAAGCCAATGCTACATGAAGGAAAAGAGACTTTGAAGACCATGACCTAGATCCAAACAAAACTCATGGTCGTCTTTCTTACATTACTGTATGGAGCCAAATCATAGATCATCTACAGTAGGCACCCAAAAGCCCTGGAACAATACCAAAGATCCTTACAGAAGATTGAGGATCAGCTGGAAGGGCAGGCGCACAAACACCGGCATACTGGAGGCGGCCCACATACACAACATAAAGGCCAGCCCAGAGAGACTGAAAAAGGGTAAAGGAACCAGAGGCAAGGGTCAGGCTGATTTTGCTGACCAGAGGCAAGGGTCGGGCTGATTCTGCTCGCTGCTCCTCGTCGTTTACTCCTCCCTCTGCGGCGCTGAAGCTATGAGACTGCTCCACGCTTCGTGCCGATCTGCCCATTGTGTGATGAACTGAAACTGAGGCTCTGGGCCTACTCTGGCTGCTACAGGTCGATGGACTCAATTTGGTTCTAAATGCAAACAACAGGAATTCTGCAGATGCTGGAAATTCAAGCAACACACATCAAAGTTGCTGGTGAACGCAGCAGGCCAGGCAGCATCTCTAGGATCCTACATCTACGGACTCCAGAGCCTGCTGGCCCTGAAACTAGCAGGCATGAACTTCAGATTGCAGCTCCTGCCATTGATCTCGCCAGCTCCAACACCTCAGGGCATATTCAAAACCCGGACTCCAGCAACGACAATGGACACCTTCACAGCGATTGCGCAACCACCAACTGCGACTCCAGCCTTGAACTCCGGGCCGGGTCTTTATGTGCTGCTGTTGTGACTCCCGTCTCCCCTTCCCCCACCAATACTCTGCAATCCCGTCTCCCTCAGATCCCACTATTAGCTCCTGGACCCTCAGAGGCTCCATCTTCCTCTCACCCCAACCCTCCCCTCTCCATTGACACCGCCAGCCTCCCCCCTCCCCCCTCTGATCCCAGCTGTCATCCGTGCCGGGTCTTTACCATCCCCCCTGACCTTCAACTGTCGGAGGCAGAACGCTCTGTTCTCAGTAAGGTCCTCACGTTTGTCCCCCTTCGCCCACACCTCAGCGAGTTCCGTGTTTGCCATGATGCGGAACTTTTCTTCCGCCGTCTCCAAGCCTACTTCTTCGGCAAGGACTCTTCCACCCCCACCGATGACCCCTTCTCCCGTCTTCAACCCTCCTCTTCTTCATGGACACCCCGCTCTGATCTTCTGCTTGCTCTGGATCTCTTTATCACTAATTGCCGACGGGACATCAACCGTCTCGACTTCACCGCACCTTGTCCCCATTCCAACCTCAGTCCTTCGGAACGCTCTGCTCTCCACTCCCTCCGCACTAATCCTAACCTTATTATTAAACCCGCCGATAAGGGGGGTGCTGTTGTAGTCTGGCGTACTGACCTCTACCTTGTCGAGGCACAGCGACAACTCGCGGATACCTCCTCTTATTTACCCCTCGATCGTGACCCCACTAAGGAGCACCAGGCCATTGTCTCCCACACCATCACCGACTTTATCCACGCAGGGGATCTCCCATCCACTGCTACCAACCTTACAGTTCCCACACCCCGCACTTCCCGTTTCTACCTCCTACCCAAGATCCACAAACCTCCCTGTCCTGGCCGACCTATTGTCTCAGCTTGCTCCTGCCCCACCGAACTCATTTCTGTATACTTCAACACGGTTTTATCACCCCTTGTTCAATCCCTTCCGACCTATGTTCGTGACACTTCTCACGCTCTTAAACTTTTCGATGATTTTAAGTTCCCTGGCCCCCACCGCTTTATTTTCATCATGGATGTCCAGTCCTTATATACTTCCATCCCTCATCAGGAAGGTCTCAAAGCTCTACGCTTCTTTTTGGGTTCAAGACCTAATCAGTTCCCCTCTACCACCACTCTGCTCCGTCTAGCGGAAATAGTCCTTACTCTTAATAATTTCTCCTTTGGCTCCTCCCACTTCCTCCAAACTAAAGGTGTAGCTATGCCTAGCTATGCCTGCCTTTTTGTTGGGTTTGTGGAACAATCTATGTTCCGTGCCTATTCTGGTATCTGTCCCCGACTTTTCCTTCGCTACATCAACGACTGCATTGGCGCTGCTTCCTGCACGCATGCAGAACTCGTTGACTTTATTAACTTTGCCTCCAACTTTCACCCTGCCCTCAAGTTTACCTGGTCCATTTCTGACACCTCCCTCCCCTTTCTAGATCTTTCTGTCTCTGTCTCTGGAGACAGCTTATCCACTGATGTCTACTATAAGCCTACTGACTCTCACAGCTATCTGGACTATTCCTCTTCTCACCCTGTCTCTTGCAAAAACGTCATCCCCTTCTCGCAATTCCTCCGTCTCCGCCGCATTTGCTCTCAGGATGAGGCTTTTCATTCTAGGACGAGGGAGATGGCTTCCTTTTTTAAAGAAAGGGGCTTCCCTTCCTCCACTATCAACTCTGCTCTTAAACGCATCTCCCCCATTTCACGTACATCTGCTCTCACTCCATCCTCCCGCCACCCCACTAGGAATAGGGTTCCCCTGATCCTCACCTACCACCCCACCAGCCTCCGGGTCCAACATATTATTCTCCGTAACTTCCGCCACCTCCAACAGGATCCCACCACTAAGCACATCTTTCCCTCCCCCACTCTCTCTGCATTCCACAGGGATCGCTCCCTACGCAACTCCCTTGTCCATTCGTCCCCCCCATCCCTCCCCACTGATCTCCCTCCTGACACTTATCCGTGTAAACGGAACAAGTGCTACACATGCCCTTACACTTCCTCCCTTACCACCATTCAGGGCCCCAAACAGTCCTTCCAGGTGAGGCAGCACTTCACCTGTGAGTCGACTGGGGTGATATACTGCGTCCAGGGCTCCCGATGTGGCCTTTTATATATTGGCGAGACCCGACGCAGACTGGGAGACCGCTTTGCTGAACATCTACGCTCTGTCCGCCAGAGAAAGCAGGATCTCCCAGTGGCCACACATTTTAATTCCACATCCCATTCCCATTCTGACATGTCTATCCACGGTCTCCTCTACTGTAAAGATAAAGCCACACTCAGGTTGGAGGAACAACACCTTATATTCCGTCTGGGTAGCCTCCAACCTGATGGCATGAACATCGACTTCTCTAACTTCCACTAAGGCCCCACCTCCCCCTCGTACCCCATCTGTTACTTATTTTTATGCACACATTCTTTCTCTCACTCTCCTTTTTCTCCCTCTGTCCCTCTGAATATACCTCTTGCCCATCCTCTGGGTCTCTTCTCCCCCCCCCCTTGTCTTTCTTCCCGGACCTCCTGTCCCATGATCCTCTCGTATCCCCTTTTGCCAATCACCTGTCCAGCTCTTGGCTCTATCCCTTCCCCACCAGTCTTCTCGTATCATTTTGGATCTCCCCCTCCCCCTCCAACTTTCAAATCCCTTACTCACTCTTCCTTCAGTTAGTCCTGACGAAGGGTCTCGGCCTGAAACGTCGACTGTACCTCTTCCTAGAGATGCTGCCTGGCCTGCTGCGTTCATCAGCAACTTTGATGTGTGTTGCTGGTTCTAAATGCTGTTGCTTGTTTTCTAGTTTGCATGATTTGTTTTTTTCCTTAAGTGTGCATTAGGTGTTGGTCTTTTTTTTAATTGGGTTCTTTCAGGTTTCTTGCTTTGTGGCTGCCTGCAAGATGAATTTCAAGGTTGTATAATTTATACATACTTTGATAATAAGTGTACTTTCAACTTTAAACTCCACCACAATAAAACAATACCAGCTGCAATGGATAAGCCATGTCATCTTAACTCGCGTTAGCCTAACTCACGTCACCCCAAACAGATCCTTTGCTCCCAGCTGAAGGAAGGTCAGTGAGTCCTGGTGGGCAAAGAAAATGTTTTGAAGATAAATAACATCACTATCAGCCTAATGAAATTGAACATTACATCTAAAAACTGGGAAGACATTACACGCAACAGATACACCTGGGGGAAATTTGTTCAAGAGGGAGCAGCGTTACATGAGAATGACGTCTGCTGTGTCTCAGAGAGCAAGTGGCAGCTGCAAAGGACAGACTGCTTAGTGGTTGGGTCTTTTGGTTGTTCAAAGTCACCAATTACTTTTGCCCATGCTGCACCAGAATATTTAGATCCCAGATTGGCCTCTGCAGCTCTCTGAGGACTCATTAACAGACAACCCCTTAAGAGATTATCATATTTGACTTGAATGGTAACACTATCTAGTGACAGCAGGAATTCTGCCTACAGCCTATCCAGCGTACAGATTATCAACTATTAGTATGAGGTACATTTTACTTAACAAAACACCTCAAAGCACATCACAAGCATTAAGCCAAAAAGGAGGTTCAAGAAGAAAATTCAACAGATCCTCAACAGATGAAGCCATGGGTGTTAATTAAATTATTTTGACTTAGAGGAGATCATGACTGCAGAGGTAAAAACATATTAAAGGGTTGCCGGAGAAAATGAACAGGAGGTTACTGAATGGATTTAAAAATGAGAGAATGTTAAAACAGAAAATGACATGATTGAGCCTTTCAGGAGAAGGACGAAGCAGAATTGGACAATGTCTTGAAAGTGAAAAATAGGGAGCCTTCATGTTGGGGTCTCTACAAAATGGGTTCACTGTCAGGCAGCTGGATGAAAACAGTTTGTGACAGGGACAGGATTGAATAGCTTGGAGATTAATAGTAACGTTTAGAAGAAAAGTCTGCTTAGAAATTTCTGAACTCAATATTGGTTAAGCAGTTTGACAATTTACAGGTAATAGTAGGGTTAAGACAGGTGACACTGCAGTTGAATTGGGCAGCATCAGCTACTGTGGAAACTAAGAATGCAATCGTATTTAATTAGTCAAAATTTAAATGAACTCCCAGATTTTGCATCATTACAAATCATGAGCTTCACAATTATAGGCTACAAGTTACTAGCAAGATTTTGATAAGATTTTGTAAAAAGCAACCATCAAGAATTAGTTACAAGCAGTTATCAACACTGTTGAAGCATCTTTCATTAGTTCTTAGATAAAGTTTAATACTGTGCTTACAATGAAAATTTGAAGGGGAAGGGCCTATCATTGCACATCTTCCAGTTTTTTGTTAGATGATCATAATGAATCATCAAGTTTGCTATCCAAGAATCTATCAGGCTCAAGGGAAACTCAGGGACATATGCTCAATTGTTGGAACATTTTCAGAATAGGCAACATTGTGATGGTTATTTTGTCCAATGACTATTACAATTTACATAGAAACATAATAAAATCACCTGGCTCTTTCAGCCAGCAGTACCATTCAACCATGATAATTTAACTCAATATTCCTGCTCTCTCCACATTCCTCTGATACTGGTTGCCTCTACAAATTTATTTTCTTTTTCAAAATATTCAACACCATGGCTTCCACAGCACTCCATAGTGACAAATTCACAAGCACCACTGAGCAAGGTTCTCATCTCAGTCCTAACTCACTTGCCCTTCAATGTGAGACTGACTCTGTTCCAGGCATCTCAATCAAAAGGAACATACTAATCTAACCATGTCAGAATTTTATAAGTCTCAATTAGATCCTGCAATCTTTCTTTTAAGCTCCAATGAATATAAATCTCATTCACTTTTTCCTCAAATGACAGTTCTATCATTTCAATGCAAGTGTGTCCTTTCAAGAATATCTTTCCAAAACTGCACACAAAACAAGTGAAATCTTACCAAGGCCCTATACAACTGCTCCTACAAAGATGCAGGTACAGCAGTCAGTGTTGGCCAGGTTTCCTTTTATGCTTCTTAATTAAGAGGTGTGAATGAGATTTATTCAACTCTATGCAAACTATCACCATTTAAATAACAGGGCATCATTCTGCTTCCCATTCATCCACATTATTCTGCATCTGCAATAACTTTGCCCACTTGCTCTGTAAAATCACCTTCAAAACCTTTTGCACCTTCCTCAATTTCTAAATCCAACTCAGTTCAGTGACATCAGCAGGCTTCAAATTACAGAGTTTGGTTCCGACATTCAAATTATTGACATACATTTTGAATAGTTGAGACCCAAAACCAGATTTATTTATTTATTTATTGAGATACAGCGTGGAATAGGACCTACCGGCCCAAACCGTGCCAGTCAATGACCTCAAATTTAACCCTGGCCTAATCGCAGGACAATTTATAATGACCAATTAACCTACCAACCAATAGGTCTTTGGACTGTGGGAGGAGACTGGAACACTCCGAGGAAACCCACACAGTCACAGGGAGAACATACAAATAGCAGGGACAGTACACAACATACAGCCAGCCATGCTGAGTAAAATAACTTATTCCAACTCTTCCCACTTGCACATTTGATAGAGACTGAAGTGAAACTTTTAAGTCAAATTTAATATTGTTTTAGCACTTAGAAAACTTTATAACTGATATTTCTGGGTTTGAATATCTGCTTCCCCTCTAAGATTGACTTACAATGTAATCTGAAACAGGTCAGATGACAATCGGCACACTCCTGCTTTTTTGCATCTTCCACTGTTCCACCAAGAATGCCTCCATACAAAACTCACACAGCAACTGGTAATCCTTAACTTGGGCAAACAATCTATGGGCAAACTAAATCTAGTCATTAATAACTACAGAAGTGCCAAACTGTTGCAAAATCTTAACAGCATCACTAATATCCTTCCGAGCAGAAAATCTGAATTTCTTATCTGGTCTAGCACAAATTTTACACCACCAACACTTAAATCTTCTTTAAAATGATCCTGAAAGGTACTCAACTAAAGAATTATGGGGGGGGGGGCAATAATTCCCAGTGTCACCTACATGCTTAAAAACCAAAAATAAAACTCTGTCAAAAGCCTACATACATGTACAGTATAAATTTTGGACTACTGGAAAGAAAGTTTGGTTAAACAAAAAAACCCAAAAATTCCTACCCCTATTTCAAATGCAGCAGGATCACAACATAGTTAGTCCAACAGGAAGATACAAAATATCAAAACTACCAAACCAAAGTCATACAATAACGTCCTCAAAGGCAGGCCATCACTGAAATTAGACTGGGTTTCAATCCTGCATTAAAACACTAAAGTTTAGGTTGATTCACAGAACACTAAAGTAGTATTCTTCCTAAATATTTCTGCATTTCTCTACTCCCTCCTTCAAAGTCATCCCTTAAAACCATGCTATTGAGCAAGCTTTGAGCCACATTTTATATTTTTTATGTGGCTCCTCATAAAACATCAGATTGCATTATGTAAGTTATTGCATTGCAAGTTTATTACATTGGAAGCCATAATAAATTTCTTGAATACCTGCCCACCTAGAAATGTGGCCCTTTGGATTCTTGCCAATCATTCAGCACTTCATTATTAAACACTATTTCTTCATGCAATGAATTTCAAATTATTTTCTCTTTAAACAAGAAACCTTACAAGCAAAGCATGAATAAATTCTCAACCTGTCCCCAATCATTCATTAATTCTTTTGAGTCAGTAGGGGTGGAAGTCAGGAACAGAAAGGGAGCTGTTACTCATTAGGAGCATTCTATAGGCCCCCTGGTAGCAGCAGAGATACCGAAGAGCAGATTGGGAGTCAGATTTTGGAAAGGTGTAAAAATAACAGGGTTGTTATCATGGGTGACTTTAACTTCCCTGATATTGATTGGCACCTGATTAGTTCCAACGGTTTGGATGGGGCAGAGTTTGTTAAGTGTGTCCAGGACGGATTCCTGTCAAAGTATGTTGACAGGCTGACGAGGGGGAATGTCATACTAGATCCAGTATTAGGTAAACTGGGTCAGGTCACAGATCTCTCAGTGGGTGAGCATCTGGGGGACAGTGACCACCACTCCATGGCCTTCAGCATTATCATGGAAAAGGACAGAATCAGAGAGGACAGGAAAATTGTTTAATTGGGGAAGGGCAAATTATGAGGCTATAAGGCTAGAACTCGCGGGTGTGAATTGGAATGAGGTTTTTGCAGGGAAATATACTATGGACATGTGGTTGATGTTTAGAGATCTCTTGCTGGGTGTTAGGGATAAATTTGTCCCGGTGAGGAAGATAAAGAATGGTAGGGTGAAGGAACCATGGGTGACAAGTGAGGTGGAAAATCTAGTCAGGTGGAAGGCGGCAGCATACATGAGGGTTTAGGAAGCAAGGATCAGATCGGTCTATTGAGGAATACAGATTAGCAAGAAAGGAGCATAAGAAGGGGCTGAGAAGAGCAAGAAGGGGGCATGAGAAGGCCTTGGCAAGTAGGGTAAAGGAAAACCCCAAGGCATTCTTCAATTATGTGAAGAACAAAAGGAGGACAGTAGTGAAGGTAGGACTGATTAGAGATAAAGGTGGGAAGATGTGCCTGGAGGCTGTGGAAGTGAGCGAGGTCCTCAATGAATACTTCTCTTCTGTATTCACCAATGAGAGGGAACTTGATGACGATGAGGACAATACGAGTGAGGCTGATGTTCTGGAGCATGTTGATATTAAGGTAGAGGAGGTGTTGGAGTTATTAAAATACATTAGGACAGATAAGTCCCCAGGGCCTGTCAGAATATTCCCCAGGCTGCTTCACGAGGCGAGGGAACAGATTGCTGAGCCTCTGGCTAGGATCTTTATGTCCTCACTGTCCACGTCAATGGTACCGGAGGATTGGAGGGAGGGGAATGTTGTCCCCTTGTTCAAAAAAGGGTAGTAGGGATAGTCCGGGTAATTACAGACCAGTGAGCCTTACGTCTGTGATGGGAAAGCTGTTGGAAAAGATTCTTAGAGATAGGATCTCTGGGCATTTAGAGAATCATGGTCTGATCAGGGAGTCAGCATGGCTTTGTGAAGGGCAGATCGTGTCAAACAAGCCTGATAGAGTTCTTTGAGGTGGTGACCAGGCATATAGATGAGGGTAGTGCAGTGGATGTGATCTATATGGATTTTAGTAAGGCATTTGACAAGGTTCCACACAGTGGGCTTATTCAGAAAGTCAGAAGGCATGGGATCCAGGGAAGTCTGGCCAGGTGGATTCAGAATTGGCTTGCCTGCAGAAGGCAGAGGGTCGTGGTGGAGGCAGTACATTCGGATTGGAGGGTTGTGACTAGTGGTGTCCCACAAGGATCGGTTCTGGGACCTCTACTTTCCGTGATTTTTATTAACGACCTGGATGTGGGGGTAGAAGGGTGGGTTGGCAAGTTTGCAGACGACACAAAGGTTTGTGGTGTTGCAGATAGTGTAGAGGATTGTCGAAGATTGCAGAGAGACATTGATAGGTTGCAGAAGTGGGCTGAAAAGTGGCAGATGGAGTTCAACCCGGAGAAGTGTGAGGTGGTACACTTTGGAAGGACAAACTCCAAGGCAGAGTACAAAGTAAATGGCAGGATACTTGGTAGTGTGGAGAAGCAGAGAGACCTGGGGGTACACGTCCACAGATCCCTGAAAGTTGCCTCACAGGTAGATAGGGTAGTTAAGAAAGCTTATGAGGTATTAGCTTTCATAGATCGAGGGACAGAGTTTAAGAGATGCGAGGTAATGATGTAGCTCTATAAAACTCTGGTTAGGCCACACTTGGAGTACTGTGTCCAGTTCTGGTTGCCTCACTATAGGAAGGATGTGGAAGCATTGGAAAGGGTACAGAGGAGATTTACCAGGATGCTGCCTGGTTTAGAGAGTATGGATTATGATCAGAGATTAAGGGAGCTAGGGCTTTACTCTTTGGAGAGGAGGAGGATGAGAGGAGACATGATAGAGCTATACAAGATATTAAGAGGAATAGATAGAGTGGATAGCCAGTGCCTCTCACCCAAGGCACTACTGCTCAATACAAGGGGACATGGCTTTAAGGTAAGGGGTGGGAAGTTCAAGGGAGATATTAGAGGAAGGTTTTTTTTACTCAGAGTGGTTGGTAAGTGCAATACACTGCCTGAGTCAGTGGTGGAGGCAGATACACTAGTGAAGTTTAAGAGACTACTAGACAGGTATATGGAAGAATTTAATGTGGGGGCTTATATGGGAGGCAGGGTTTGAGGGTCAGCACAACAATGTCGGCCGAAGTGCCTGTACTGTGCTGTACTATTCTATTCTAATTGCATGGAAAAGAAAGGATTGACGTACAAGGAGCATTTGAAGGCTCTGGACCTATACTCGTTGGATTTCAGGAGAATGAGGGGAAATTAACTGAAAAATACCAAATATTCAGAGGCCTAGATAGAGTGGTCGTGGAGAGGATGTTTCCTCTAGTGGGAGAGTATGGGACTGGAGTGCACACCTTCAGAATAGAAGGATGCCCTGTTAGAATAGAGATGAAAAGGAATTTAGGATGGTGAACCTCTGGCATTCATTGCCATAGATGGCTGTGGTAACCAAATCGTCGGGTATGTTGGCCACAGTGATGTAGCAGTTAGCATGGTGCTATTACAGTTTAGGGTGTCGGAGTCAGGACGTATGCATCTTCTTCTGGTGCTCTGGTTTTCTCCCACAGTCCAAAGATGTACTGGGTAGGTTAACTGGTCATTGTAAATTGTCCCATGATTAGGCCAAGGTTAAATTAGGGGTTGCTGGGTGGCATTGTTCAAATAGCCAGAAGGGCCTGTTCTGCATCATATCTCTAAATAGAATTAAATATTTAAAGTGGAGGTCGATAAGTTCTGATTACTAAGAGTATCAAAGGTTATTGGGAGAAGGTAGGTAAATGGGGTTAAGAGGGATAATAAATAGGCCATGACTGAATGGCAGAGCATTCGATGGGCCAAATGGCCTAATTATGTTCCCGTCTACGTCTTGCGGAATGAGTAATTAATGTTATTCTCCTGCTCTTTGTGATGGCACTTGCATGCTGCTCCTCAGACAGATCCTCTCCTAAGATAATACCACGGAGTTTAAAAGTTACTGACCTTCTCCACTTCCAATCCCCTAATGAAATGAAGACTGGTTTATGGACCTCCAGCTACTTCCTATTTTCATTCTTTAGTTTTGCTGATTGTTTTTGCTTTGTTTATCTCTTGTTAAATCTTTTCGGCACCCTTTCCAGTTTAATCACACCTTTCCTATAGCAGGGCGACCAAAGCGGAAAACAATCCTCCAAATGCAGCCTCACCAGAATCTGTATAACTGTTCCATAATTGCCCAACTTCTATCCTCAATGCCCTAACTGAAGTCTGGAAGGCCAAAAGTCTTCTTCACCACCCTGTCTACCAGGGACTCCACTTCTGAACTATGTAGGTGTGTACTTGTACTCCTAGGTCCCTCCCTTCTACAACACTCCCTAATGTGAAAGTCCTATATAAATTTGAGTTTCCAAAATGCAGCACCTTGCCCTTATCTGAATTATATTCCATTAGATATTCCTCAGCCTTCTTACTCAACAGGGCAACACATACAAAATGCTGGAGGAACTCAGCAGGCCAGGCAGTATCAATAGAAAAGAGTACACAGTTGATGTTTCAGGTCAAAACTCTTCTTCAGGACAAGTCAGAGCAAGGAGGTGGGGGAAGAGAGGAAGAAATACTGGGTAGTACATAATAGGTAAAATGGGAGGGGTCAAGTAAAAAAAACTGGGAAATTGATTGGTGAAAGAGATACAAGGCTGGAGGAGGGGGAATCTGATAGGAGCGGACAGAAGGCCATGAAGAAAGGGAAGGCGTGGAGTATCAGAGGGAGGTGATGGGCAGGTAAGGTGACAGGTGAGAGAGAAATGGGAATTGGGAATGGGGAATTGGGGGGGTGGGATGAGGTGGGTAAGGTCCATTACCAGAAGATCAAGAAATAGCTGCACATGCAATCAGGTTGGAGGCTACCCAGACGGAATAAAAGTTGCTGTTCCTCCAGCCTGAGTGGTGGCCTCATCGGGGCAGTAGAGGTGGTCACGGATTAACATGTTGGTATGGGAAGTGGAATTAAAATGGGTGGCCAGTGGAAGCCCTTTATCACCATTCCCCATTACCATTTCCCTCTCTCACCTCATCTCCTTACCTGCCCATCACCTCCCACTGGTGCTCCCTTTATTCCATGGCCTTCTGCCTTCCCCTATCAGATTCCTCCTTCTCCAGCCGTTTAGCTCTTTCACAAATCACCCCTCCCCCCACCTTCTTACTCCGACTTCTCTTTTTCTCCCCCCACCCTCCCGTCCTGATGAGCAGTCTCGCACGAAACATCAACTATACTCTTTTCCGTAAATGCTGCCTGACCTGCTGAGTTCCTTCAGCATCGTGTGCGCGCGCTTGGATTTTCAGCATCTACAGATGTTCTCTTGTTTGTTACTCAGAGCAGTAACTCCCCCTGTAATTCTGATAACTTCCTTTGCCACTTATCTTGATATCAGCGGCAAACTTACTAACCATACCCTGTAAATTCTCATCCCAAATTGTTGATACAGATGGCAAGCAATGGGTCAGCGCCGAACCCTGGTGTACATCATTAATGAGGCACAGTAGCATGGTAGTTAGCATAACATTATTACAGCAACCCTAGTTCAATTATGCCACTAAGGAATTTGTACACTTTCCCTCTGACCAAGTGGATTTCCCCTGGGTACTCCAGTTTCCTCCCACATTCCAAAGGCGTACAGGTTAGGGTGGGCAAGTTGTAGGATGCTTTGTTGGTGCTGGACACATGGAGACACTTGCAGGCTGCCCTCAGCACATCATCATACTGTGCTGGTAGCTAATACAAATACCGCATTTTACTCTATGCTTCAATGCACATGTGACAAATAAAGCTAATCATTATCTTTATGGGTCTACAATCTGAGAACCAAGCTTCCACAATCACCCTCTGCTTCCTGGCATTAAGTCGATTGCACATCCAATTAGCTAGCTCCCTCTTACAAAGCAAAACTGAAAAGTGAACAAAATATGTACATACACAGGTATCTGTTACACTGGGAAAATCCTGCAGAAAAAGGCAGGTATAATGCATTTCCCCCTTTCAAAATCTAATAGGTACTTGGTAACAACTCTCTCTCACCTAATTAACACAGTACTTGCAGATACAAGGAAAGCAAAGTGCAAGTGAGATAAGATAGTGGCAACAGCAATGAATCACAATCTCTTGTTCATTTTCAAAATTAAAACATTGGAAGGACAAAGGATTCATTTATGGAGATTTCCATTTGATTCTCTTCATGGGCACCTATTGTTTCCCCTTAAATTTCACCCTTGTGTACAGAAGAAATGGGCAGATCAAATATTGTTTGCAACCACAGCAATAAATATTCAATAAGAGAAGAGAAGAAAGGGCATCAGCTCTATAAAAACAAAGTAAATAAGACTTTGCCACGTATCTTAATTGCCCATTGGAAAATTGTACATGTTTACATTGTTGGAAGAAATTTGAAACCAATAGACTACTTTGTAAATTAATTGCTGCTGACAGGGCCAACGAACTTAACCCCTTCTTTAAACGCAAACAACAGGAATTCTGCAGATGCTGGAAATTCAAGCAACACACATCAAAGTTGCTGGTGAACGCAGCAGGCCAGGCAGCATCTGTAGGAAGAGGTGCAGTCGACGTTTCAGGCCGAGACCCTTCGTCAGGACTAACTGAAGGAAGAGTGAGTAAGAGATTTGAAAGTTGGAGGGGGAGGGGGAGATCCAAAATGATAGGAGAAGACAGGAGGGGGAGGGATAGAGCCAAGAGCTGGACAGGTGATAGGCAAAAGGGGATACGAGAGGATCATGGGACAGGAGGTCCGGGAAGAAAGACAAGGGGGGGGGGGGGGGAGAAGAGACCCAGAGGATGGGCAAGAGGTATATTCAGAGGGACAGAGGGAGAAAAAGGAGAGTGAGAGAAAGAATGTGTGCATAAAAATAAATAACAGATGGGGTACGAGGGGGAGGTGGGGCCTTAGCGGAAGTTAGAGAAGTCGATGTTCATGCCATCAGGTTGGAGGCTACCCAGACGGAATATAAGGTGTTGTTCCTCCAACCTGAGTGTGGCTTCATCTTTACAGTAGAGGAGGCCGTGGATAGACATGTCAGAATGGGAATGGAATGTGGAATTAAAATGTGTGGCCACTGGGAGATCCTGCTTTCTCTGGCGGACAGAGCGTAGATGTTCAGCAAAGCGGTCTCCCAGTCTGCGTCGGGGCTCGCCAATATATAAAAGGCCACATCGGGAGCCCTGGATGCAGTATATCACCACAGTCGACTCACAGGTGAAGTGCTGCCTCACCTGGAAGGACTGTTTGGGGCCCTGAATGGTGGTAAGGGAGGAAGTGTTAGGAATAGGGTTCCCCTGATCCTCACCTACCACCCCACCAGCCTCCGGGTCCAGCATATTATTCTCCGTAACTTCCGCCACCTCCAACGGGATCCCACCACTAAGCACATCTTTCCATCCCCCCCCCCCTGCATTTCGCAGGGATCGCTCCCTATGCAACTCCCTTGTCCATTTGTCCCTCCCATCCCTCCCCACTGATCTCCCTCCTGGCACTTATCCGTGTAAGCGGAACAAGTGCTACACATGCCCTTACACTTCCTCCCTTACCACCATTCAGGGCCCCAAACAGTCCTTCCAGGTGAGGCAACACTTCATCTGTGAGTCGACTGGGGTGATATACTGCGTCCGGTGCTCCCGATGTGGCCTTTTATATATTGGCGAGACCTGACGCAGACTGGGAGACCGCTTTGCTGAATATCTACGCTCTGTCCACCAGAGAAAGCAGGATCTCCCAGTGGCCACACATTTTAATTCCACATCCCATTCCCATTCTGACATGTCTATCCACGGCCTCCTCTACTGTAAAGATGAAGCCACACTCAGGTTGGAGGAACAACACCTTATATTCCGTCTGGGTTGCCTCCAACCTGATAGCATGAACATCGACTTCTCTAACTTCCGCTAAGGCCCCACCTCCCCCTCGTACCCCATCTGTTACTTATTTTTATGCACACATTCTTTCTCTCACTCTCCTTTTTCTCCCTCTGTCCCTCTGAATATACCTCTTGCCCATCCTCTGGGTCTCTTCTCCCCCCCCCCGTCTTTCTTCCCGGACCTCCTGTCCCATGATCCTCTCGTATCCCCTTTTGCCAATCACCTGTCCAACTCTTGGCTCTATCCCTCCCCCTCCTGTCTTCTCCTATCATTTTGGATCTCCCCTTCCCCCTCTAACTTTCAAATCCCTTACTCACTCTTCCTTCAGTTAGTCCTGACAAAGGGTCTCGGCCTGAAACGTTGACTGTACCTCTTCCTACAGATGCTGCCTGGCCTGCTGCGTTCACCAGCAACTTTGATGTGTGTTGGTTAACCCGTTCTTTAACAGATTTGACATTGTGGCCCCTGCCCATCCCTCACGTGAGTCATCTGTTGTCTGCCCCCAATCAACACATATTCCACTCTCCCCTCCTACCCCTCCTCAGAGTCCCCCACCCTGCTCTCATGACTATACCCCTTCCCCACACGAAACCACCATGGTGGGCTTCACAACTGAATAGGTGAGAAGACAGATGAAACATCTCAACCCGAGCAAGGCTGCAGGACCGAATGGTCTCAGTACCAGGGTGCTCAAAGCCTGTGCCCCTCAGCTATGTGGAGTACTTCGCCATGTATTCAACCTGAGCCTGAGGCTCCAGAGGGTCCCTGTGCTGAAGATGCCGCGCCCCAGCGGCCTCAATGACTACAGAGTGGTGGCATTGACCTCCCACATCATGAAGACCCTGGGGAGACTTGTTCTGGAGCTGCTCCGGCCTATGGTCAGGCCACACTTAGATCCCTCCAGTTTGCCTACCAGCCCCAACCAGGAGTTGAGGATGCCATCGTCTACCTGCTGAACCGTGTCTACGCCCATCTGGACAAGCCAGCGAGCACTGTGAGGGTCATGTTTTTTTGACTTCTCCAGTGCGTTCAACACCATCCGCCCTGCTCTGCTGGGGGAGAAGCTGACAGCGATGCAGGTAGATGCTTCCTGGTATCATGGATTCTTGATTACCTGACTGGCAAACAGTATGTGTGCTTGCAACACTGTGTCCGACAGAGTGATCAGCAGCACTGGGGCTCCACAGGGGACTGTCTTGTCTCCCTTTCTCTTCACCATTTACACCTCGGACTTCAACTACTGCACAGAGTCTTGTCATCTTCAGAAGTTTTCTGATGACTCTGCCATAGTTGGATGCATCAGCAAGGAGAGATGAGGCTGAGTACAGGGCTACGGTAGGAAACTTTGTCACATGGTGTGAGCAGAATTATCTGCAGCTTAATGTGAAAAAGACTAAGGAGCTGGTGGTAGACCTGAGGAGAGCTAAGGTACCGGTGACCCCTGTTTCCATCCAGGGGGTCAGTATGGACATGTTGGAGGATTACAAATACCTGGGGATGCGAACTGACAATAAACTGGACTGGTCAAAGAACACTGAGGCTGTCTACATGCAGGGTCAGAGCCGTCTCTATTTCCTGACGAGACTGAGGTCCTTTAAAATCTGCCAGACGATGCTGAGGATGTTCTACAAGTCTGTGGTGGCCAGTGCTATCATGTTCGCTGTTGTGTGCTGGGGCAGCAGGCTGAGGGTAGCAGACACCAACAGAATCAACAACTTCATTCATAAGGCCAGTGATGTTGTGGGGATGGAACTGGACTCTCTGACGGTGGTGTCTGAAAAGAGGATGCTGTCCAAGTTACATGCCATCTTGGACAATGTCTCCCACCCACTACATAATGGACTGGTTGGGCACAGGAGTACATTCAGCCAGAGACTCATTCCACCGAGATGCAACACAGTGTCATAGGCAGTCATTCCTGCCTGTGGTCATCAAAATTTTCAATTCCTCCCTTGGAGGGTCAGACACCCTGAGCCAATAGGCTGGTCCCGGACTTATTTCCTGGCATAATTTACATATTACTATTTAACTATTTATGGTTTTATTACTACTTATTATTTATGGAGCAACTGTAACGAAAATCCAATTTCCCCCGGGATCAATAAAGTATGACTATGACTAAAAAAAATCACTAATATCACCAGCATAGACAGCATTGGCCCTATCGAACCTTTACTTCATTCAAACATAACTACTCTGTGCAGTCTATCAATAGCTGCAACACATTATTCAAATTTTATTGATCTTCATATCTTACAGATTCTATAGATTCTAAAACAGTTATCTGTTGGTTCAAAGGCCATGTCCTACTTCTACCTTGGTGCTTATTACACATTGTTAAAGTACAGAGGTCGCTCGGCTCGCTGTTGTCTAGGGAAATAGCCTCGGCCCCGGCAAACTGGGTAATTCGTTTGTGTGGATGCTGTGTGAGGTACCCCACTCCGCCCAAATAACAGACAATACACCAGATGCAATTAAATGATATACAGTTTATAGATATTACTGGAACTATATAATTAAAAGAGAATAAAATATAAAAGGAAAATAAAAGGCACCACGCTTATCAAAGTTCAATCTCTTCATGCACAAAAACCGTTGGAGCGCAAGGACCTTCTTCTTCACCCTGCAACCCCCTCGGACCACCTCGACCGGCCGCCTGGGACCAACAACGGTGGTCGACCAGATGCTCCACACAAGTCCGTCTCCATCTTCTGTCCTCGCTGAACATCCCACTCGGGGTCCGACCCCGTTAGCGGACATCACAGCACCTCGTCCATCCTCTGTCTCGCTCTCCCGCCTTCTGCCCCAAAACCCCGCGCATACAGTATCTTCAAATACACCAAAACCATAACTATCCAATCTCTTGGATTGAATTAATAGCAATCTCTTATCACCCTCTAAAGCAAAAACAAGCTGCTAGCGTAAACTTTCTCAGCGTTTAACACAACAAAGCCGCATTCCCCACATTAACATAACAAAGACGCCATTTTAATTAGCCTCCGCAGTAACATAAAAGTCGAAACCCCCTTACATACAGAAGTGATGGAATTTATTTATTTATTTTTTTGAGTTATGTACCAGTGCAGGAAGCAGCGCCAACGTAGTTCTACTATCGAGAGAGTTGTAGCAAGTAAGCCTGGATAGGATTGTCTCATCAAAACCTTACTCTGTACCAGTCCCCATTACTATACCTCTGATCTGGAGAATGTGCATAGAGTTTTAGACAATGAGAACCAAGTTTTGCCAGGCAAGTAAATGTATTAATGGACAGGAATGGTTGGGAATTGAAAACTGTCTAAGTGGTGGAGGGAGTCAGGTGTGCCATGGATGCAAGGAAAATTAAACTTCGTATCGCAGGTTTATCTACTTGGAACTTTGATTTTCAAAATGAACTAATTATGAATTTCATCAAGAACCACAGAAATCCAGCATAAAGTTGTGCTTAATGATCAAAGGCTTTTTTTTTGCTGGTGCTATGCATTAAATACTTTTTATTTTGACAGTTTAAAAACTCTTAAATAATTATTCAATTTGAATTTGAGACTGGCTACTGCAAAATTTCCCATCTTGAATATTTTGCAAATGCTGCACATTGTTCTCTAATCTGGAAAAAAAATGTGTGAATTTTAATAGCGATCAAAGTGCAGCATGCTTATGTAATGCCCTGGTTGACATCTTTACTGTTATGCTGTAGGTATTTCATTTAGCAGCTCTGCAAGAGCTGCTTGTTCTACTTTCAGCCTGTTTGGATTATTGTTGAAGATAAGGGATGATGTAGAACGTGTGCCATCCAATTAGCAGGAGGTTTTTCTGGGCGAGGTACAATAAGGTTGGTCTTGGGCTTTTGTTCAAGAGGAGATGAAGAGAGAAGACGCTGGGAAGAAGCAGTTGTAACATATGATCCAGTGGGAAACCCGTCTGCTCAAAATGGATTGCCAGCAACATGAAGGTGGTGTATGCTTTCATGTTGACTGAGGGCCCAGCGCGAGTGACAGAGAATTTCAAGATGAGCTTGTGGATAGTGTGGAGGGCTGTCAGAGGTTACAGCAGGACATCATTAGGATGCAAAACTGGGCTGAGAAGTGGCAGATGGTGTTCAACCCAGATAAGTGTGAGGTGGTTCATTTTGGTAGGTCAAATATGATGGCAGAATATAGTATTAATGTTAAGACTCTTGGCAGTGTGGAGGATCAGAGGGATCTTGGGGTTCGTGTCACACTCAAAGCTGCTGTGCAGGTTGACTCTGTGGTTAAGAAGGCATACGGTGCATTGGCCTTCATCAACTGTGGGACTGAGTTCAAGAGCCGAGAGGCAATGTTACAGCTGTATAGGACCCTGGTCAGACCCCACTTGGAGTACTGTGCTCAGTTATGGTCACCTCACTACAGAAAGGATGTGGAAACTATAGAAAAGATGCAAAGGAGATTTACATGGATGTTGCCTGGATTGGAGAGCATGCCATATGATGAGAATAGGTTGAGTAAACTTGGCCTTTTCTCCTTGGAGTGACAGAGGATGAGAGGTGACCTGATGGAGGTGTGCAAGATGAGAGGCATTGATCGCGTGGATAGTCAGAGGCTTTCTCGCAGGGCTGAAATGGCTAACATGAGAGGGCAGAGTTTTAAGGTGCTCGGAAGTAGCTACAGAGGGGATGTCAGGGTTTTTTTTTTTTAGAAAAAATGCAGAGAATAGTGAGTGCGTGGAATGGGCTGCCGGCAAATGTGGTGGAGGTGGATACGAGGTTCCTGGATAGGTACATGGAGCTTAGAAAAATAGAAGGCTGTGTAACCCAAGTAAATTTTTAAAGTACATGTTTGGCACAGCACTGTGGGCCGGAGGGCCTGTATTGTGCTGTAGGCTTTCTATGTTCTATGAGCCTCAACTTGGGCACATTTGATTATTTAATTAGAATAGGCCCTTTTCTTTTTGTTATTCTTTACTAACCCTTCAGTTAAGATTCATAAAGATAATTCCTTTAATCGTATGTAGTGTATTGTTATTTCGTGGCATTGATATGTAATAGCATAGCAAATAACACAGCATCCACACAAACTGAGGTTTGGGGTGGGCTCAAGCACGCCTCAATCTCACAAGTTTGGTAGGGCCAGGGATTATCTTCCCTAGACTTACGCAGCCAAGGAAACCAAGGTAGTTTCACGTACCTTTTAAAAAAATATTGTCACAGATGCCAGCCAGGTCCTTGGGTTGTGTTAAGTTCTTGATCAGTGACCAAATGAATCTTAATGATACAAGCGCTATTACGCATTTGTTTACTTTGCATGTTTCACCACACATTGAAGCCAAGTCATTTACTAGGACACAAAAGCCAAGATGTAATGCTGAGGCTTAATAAGGCAGTGGTCAGACTCATTTCAACCCTATACCCAAAATGGGATATTCTGGCGTTAGAGAGGATCCAGAGAAGGTTTACAAAAATGATCCCAGGAATAAAATGGTTAATACGTGAGGAGTACTTGATGGCTCTAGGCCTGTACTCACTGGAGTTCAGAAACTTGAGGGGTGGAGGGATCTCACTGAAACCAATCAGATATTGAAAGACCTTGATAAAGTGGATATGGAGATGATGTTTCCAATGTGGGACACTCTAGGGCACAACTTCAAACCAGAAGGCCATCCCTTTAGAGCAGAGGTGAGGAGACATTTCTTTAGCCAGAGTGGCGAATCCGTTGCCACGTATGGCTGTAGAGGCCAAGTCATTGGGTATATTTAAAGTGGAAGTTTACAGGTTCTTGATTAGTAAGGTTACAGGGAGAAGGCAAGAGAATGAGGTTGAGAGATACAATAAATCAGCCACGATCAAATATCAGAGCAGACTTGATGGGCCAAATGGCCCAATCATGTTCCAATGCATTATGGTCTTAAGCTTCCAACATTTTCTGTCTTTATTTCAGATCTGCAGCAACTGTAATTTGAGTTTCAGACCTACAAAACAAACCAAAGCAATCAATCTTATTTACCAAAGGTACTAATATTGTTGTCAAAAGGAACTTTACATTTCTGTACCCAGGAGTGCATTTCTGAAAGTAGGCAGAGCTTAGATCTATTATTTTCCAAGCAATCTTCCTTTAACATAACAAATTTGCTTTTCTGATATTAGCAGGAATGCCAAGTGAATTATTCCCAATTCAGAAGACTAACAGCACTTTATAAAGCAAAAAAAAATCAGCCAAAACTTAAGACTTGAAAGGCAAAAGTGTGTTCTTTAAATCTGGCTGAATCATACTGTACATTTTCCAGATTACATGCAGGTATGCCAATTGGAGACAGCAAGGGAAATTCTTCAATTGTCAGTGGGTGACTGACAAACCACAATGTTTTCCCATCTCCATGCTTCCTTTCCAAAATTCCACATCAGCAAGTATAGCTAAACCAGTACACTTTGGCAGAGTGAACTCAGAGCTTAATGCTCACTAATGACGTGGAAGAGGAACACCATTTTTGTCCTTGCATAAATTGTCAAATTGCTAGAAATGTTAACCCCCAAAATGCTTCCACACATGTTTATTTCTCCAATACCTCATGCAACTGGACAGGGTTTTTATCTCATTTCAAACCAGTTAATTAGAATTACGATATTAGATTGAATTTCAAAAGCTTCACTTCATCAGACATGCAGCCAGACAACCAGAACATAGTGCATACCAGTCAGAATCTCTAAATTGATCTGAAAGTTCACTGAAAGAACTTGAAAAACCTCCATTGTGTACCAGAGGGCATAATTAGCCTTGAGGGAACTTTTTGCTGAGTTATACTTTGTTCAATTTTTGTGACAAAGTTAAAAATAATGCAATTCTTTGAAATATATTTTTAAAGTTTAAAGATGACAAGTTAGATGCATTTTCAATGTGTTTAGACATTAGATCACTAACTATATCTCAGCTCTTTCATATGGAATGCAAAACTAAATGGAACAAATTCAAATTTAAATTAAATAATACCTCATTCAAACTGCACTGTTCTCAAGAAGTCTGTTAAGCTTTTTAAGATGATAAAACAAAGCAGCATAACCTAGGAACAGGCTCTTCAGCCCTCAATTTCTGAGTCAAACATAATGATAATCTAAATAATCCTATCTGGTTGCCAATGATCTGTATGCCCCTTTTCTGGCCTGTTAATATGCCTGTCTAAATGCCTTTTAAATATCTGCTTCTACCACCTCACCTGGTTACACTTTGTAAAAAAAAACTTCAAACCTCCTTTAAACTCTTTCTTGCCCCCCCACTTTATACTATACCTTCTACAGTTGAGCAGCCACACTAGTGAGGTGGTTAGTGCAACGCTTTAAAGCGCCAGCAATCACCCATCAGGGTTCAATTCCCACCACTATCCATAAGTAGTTAGTCCATTCTCCCTGTGACTGTGTGGGTTTCCTCCCACAATCCAAAAACGTACGGGTTAAGGTTAGCAAGTTGTGGACATGCTATGTTGGCACATGGAAGCATGGTGACAAGTGATAGGCATAGCTGTAAAATCCCCAAACTGTTAGTCACTGATGCAAACGACACTTTTCACTGTTTCGATGTACATGCAACAAAAGCTAATCTTTCTATTTACCTTTAACTTATATTTTCACTCTGGAAAAAAGACAATCTTTTCTTTTTATACTTCACAGATATAAATACTTTTATCAGGTTGCCCCTCAAACTCTTAGCACTGCAAAAATCTTTACAGAATATTTTCATGCTTCTGCTACATTTATGGATAACTTTCCCAAATTTCTAAAGTAAAACAAGGAATATCAGTATTCACTTTGCAGTAAGTAGAAGGAACTGCCTACACTGTAATGCTGAAGACAGCACTCCCAATGCCTGTTTACATGCACAGCGCAGAGCAATCTAGGATTCAGGTTTCACAATATGGGAAACTATCCTCATGTCCTTTTCACAAGAAGCAGGACACCTTCAATGCAACAAATCATCTACTTTTGACTTAAAATGATGGAACACATTGTCACAGCTATCAAGTGACAGTGACTCATCAATAACCCACTCACCACCACCTTTTCAGAGGATCACTTAGTTTTAGGCTTCATCACAGCCTGGGTTCAGAGAAGAAGTGGAAACTGATTATGCACATCTCATTCACCATAAAGCAGCAGAACTGCATAAAATCTATGGCTTTGACAAACTTTCAGTGATTGGGTAGCCTGAACGCCCAACACCTCAGGACTGTTTCACATCAACACCTCTCCAACTGAATGAGCACTGCATTAACACTCAAGCATCCCTAAACCATCCAGGATAAAGTAGCACACCTAACGGATATTTAATCAAACACCCCAAATCATTCATTCCCTCCACCACTACAGCATTGTAGCTACAGTGTGGATTATCCACAAAATTTACTAGTTACTTTTCTCCAAGGACCAATCCCAAATTCAAAACCGTTGGACAAGGGCAGCAGGTGTATGGGACTACCAGCTTCACACGACACTGGAAAATACTGCACATCCTGTGTTTAAACTCTGGATACTTCCTATCCACTGGTAACAATCATTCACCAGAAGGACTGTAGTGGTCCCAGATAGTGGCTCGCTACCATCTTTGAGGATAACTAGAGGTGGACAACACATACATGGATAAATGCTTTTTAAAAACAAAAGGAATAGTGAAATTATTCCAAATGATCCAAAGTGGAACAATATGCACTTGGAGAGGTACTTGCCATGAACATCTAGTCGAGTATTGTAGTAGATTTTGATATTTTGGGAGGTGCTATTGAATGTTTGATAACTTGCTGCTATTCAGTTAGTCAATAGCAAAGAGTATGCCATTTCAGTAGTGGGGATGGCAATCACATGAACTGCTTCTTCTTGATAGGTTGAAAACTTTGTTTTGTTGAAATTCTGCTTATTTAAGCAAGCAGAGTGCTGCTCTTGAATTCACTCTTCTGCCTACACACCCATCAGTGAGTTGCACTCTAAAGTGGGGTCACCCCCAAAGCCTTGCTCCCGCGGACAGGGCCAAGTGTAGAACCCCCAAGCTCTCCTGCAGAGCAACACATTCAACATCATCTTTATGTAAAATGGCATCAAGAACTGTGCACACAGTTCCTCAGTATGAATTAAACAATGATATGGGACAGTGTGGGCTCTTTGGCCTACAATGATGTGCCAGCCTACTCCAAGACCAATCTAACCCTTCCCTCCCATATGGCCACCCATTTTTCTTTCATTCATATGCTTGAGTCTCTTAAATGGTCCGAATGTATCTGCCTCTACCAGCAGCACATTCCACACACCCACCTACCTCAAACATCCCCCCCCCCATATACTTTCCTCCAATCACTTCAAAATTCTGCCTGTATTAGCCATATCGACTATGGCTATCCACTCTATGCCTCTAAACTTTAATGTCTAAAAGTAAATTTATTACCTTAGTACCAAGTTCATTTTCTTGCAGGCATACTCAATAAATCGAATAACCATAATAGAATCAATGAAAGTTATCAACTGGACACACAACCAATGTGCAAAAGACAAATACAAAAAGAATGATAATAATAATAAGCAATAAGTATCAAAAACATGAGATGAAGAGTCCTTAAATTGATTGCAGGAACATTTCAGTGATCAGACAAGTGAAGTTGAGTGAAGTCATCCCATTTAGTTCAAGAATCTGATGGTTGAGAGTTAGTAACTGTTGCTGAACCTGGTGCTGAGAGTCCTCAGGCTCTCGTATCTTCTTCTGAATGGCAGCAAAGAGAAGAATGTGTGTCCTGGATGCAGGGGTCACTAATGATGGATGCTGCTTTCCTCCAACAATGTTCTGTGTAGATGTGCTCAATGGTGGGGAGGGACTGAGCCAAACAGCATTTTGTAGTGTTTTCCATTAAAGGGCATTGGTGTTCCCATACCAGGCTGTGATGCCACAATACATCTATAGAAGTTTTCCCCGGAGTGTTAGATATCATGCTGAATCTTCAAACTTCTAAAAGGAAGTAGACGCACCACTGTGCTTTCTATGTAACTGTACTTGCATACATGCTATGTTCAGGAATAGTCCTCTGAAATGATTTTAAAAGGAATTTAAAGCTAAAGACTCTCTCCAACTCTGAACACCCCCCCCCACCCAGTTATACCTCTGCCTTCCCCCATCTGAAGTCAATCAGCTCTTTGGTCTTGCTAACATTGAGTAAGAGGTTGTTATTGTGGCACCACTCAGTCAGACTTGCAATATCCCTCCTACAAGGTGCTGATTCGTCACCATCTTTGAATTGGCATATGACAGTGGTGTCATCCTCAAACTTGAGAATGGCATTGGAGCTGTGCTTAGCCACAGTCTTACGTGTAAAGTGAGTAAGTAGAGTAGGATCAAGCACACAGCCTTGTGGTGTACCTGTGCTGATGATCGTGGAGAAGATGTCCCCAATCCAAAGTGACTGAGCCAGCAAGTGAGAAAATCCAAGATCCAATTACACAAAGTACTGAGACCAGCTCTTGAAGTTTATTGATTGGTTTTGAGGGAAAAATATTGAATAGTATTGAATGCTGAGTTGTTGTCTATAAAAAAAGCATCCTAATGTATGCACCTCTGCAGTCTATATGTTCCAGGGTTGAGTTAAGAGCTAATGAGATGGCATCTGCTGTGCACCTACTGTGATGATAGGCAAATTGGAGTGGATCCAAGTCATTTCTCAAGCGAGAGCTGATATGTTTCCTCACCAACGTCTCAAAATACTGCATCACTGTGGATACAGTGCTATGGACGATGTTCAATGAGACAGGTTACCACATTCTTCTTGGGCACCAATATAATTGAAGACTGCTTGAAGCAGGTGGTATCCCAAGACCACTGAATCAAGAGGTTAAAGATCTCAGTGAACACTGCAGCAGTTTATAGTCATGTCTTTAGTACATGGCTAGGTACCCCTTCTGGGGCAGATGCTTTTCGTTGAGTTTACCCCCATGAAGGATGTTCCCACGTCAGCCTCAGGGACTGAAAGCACAGGACCGTTGGGGGCTGTGGGATTTTGTGATGGTTCTTCCACATTTTGATGATCGAAGCGAGCACAGAAGGCATTGAGCTCATCTGGAAGCAAAGCTGTTGTCACCCATATTATTTGATTTTACTTTAAAGGTGATTAGATGAGATTCAACTTTATTGTCATTGTGCCGAGTACAGATACAAAGCCAATGAAATGCAGTTAGCATCTAACCAGAAATGCAAAGAATAGTGTCATTTACAAAATAACTGAATAAAAAGTGCTACAGCACACAAGCGAGAGATAGTACAATATGGGTGCAATACTGTGAGGTTCAGCAGGGTCACAGCCTCAGGGAAGAAGCTCTTCCTGTGCCTGCTGGTGCGGGAGCAGAGGCTCCTGTAGCACCTACTGGATGGGAGGAGAGTAAAAAGTCCCATGGTTAGGGTGAGATGCATCCTTGATAATGTTTTTCGCCCTGCCCAGGCAGCGTTTATGGTAGATGTTCTCAATGGTGGGCAATTGGGTGCCGATACAACTGTCGAGCATCCTTCATTGATTCGAGTTTAGTCTAGAATTGCTACTTCACCCATTAGAAGGGTTTCAGGAGATCATACCTGGACCTCTTGTAATTCACATGGTCACCAGACTTGAATGCCTCTGATCTGGCACTTCGCAGATTGCAGATCTCATGGTTCATGCTTGGGGAGACTGAATAATTAAGTGGGGGGCACTTTCATATGTAACTGTTTTTATAAAGTCCATGACAATCATGGCATATTCAATCAGATCCATAGATGAGTCCTTTCACACAGCCCAGCCCACCAACTCGAAGTAATCCTGTAGCTGCTTCTCCGGCAACCACCTCTTTATTGTCCTTATACCTGGAGCCTTGCTCTTTAGTCTCTGCCTGTCGTCTCATTATGTTCCACAATAATTTATTGTTTGAATTCTTTCTCTTAACAATAGATCCCATTGTCAAGTTGATGTTTTACATGACCTTATTAACTTTCCGTATTACTTTTAGTATGAAGCATTGAACAATCAGATGCTGGGAATTGGTCTTTTTACAAGTTCTACCGCGTTCATTTATTTTCACTTAAATACCTGCAAGAGGATAAATCTCAGGGTAGCATATGCATACTTTGATAATAAATTTACTTTGACCTTGACATAAAATGCTAGCAGCACTCAATAGGTCAAGCAGCATAAACAGGAAAAGAAACAGTGTTTCTTGATGCAAAACATACTCTACTTAATCTCGTGAAGGCTTCCAGCTTTGTTATGAAACAGTTAACAACT
Organism: Mobula birostris; assembly: GCF_030028105.1. Lineage (NCBI taxonomy): Eukaryota > Metazoa > Chordata > Chondrichthyes > Myliobatiformes > Myliobatidae > Mobula > Mobula birostris. Next base: position 103,039,116 of record NC_092380.1, on the reverse strand, counting down.
GTTGCTTGTATTCTAGACATGCCTTTGCTTCTCTTGTACTTAGATTCTAATTTTCCAAATAATCATGCCAGTAGGCACACCTTGAACTTAATTGCCTTTTCTGCAAGTTCATCTTGCACATGATGAAATTTCATTAACTGTGCACCACATCACTAGCAGCCAACCCCAAGTTGGCATGATAGCGAATTTGGAGTTTGTATACATAAATGCAAAACTGAAATTGTCAATTCAAAACGCAAACAAAAGCTATAATTGATGGTAGTAGGACTATTTTACACTGTAATCATTATTTTGTGAATGTTGGCATAATACAGGGTAAAACAGCATGCAAATCAAAATGCCAAGAAACAAAGATGATAGCTATGTATTAAACAATGCGTGTTACAGTGAAGAGTCAGAATAAAATGAAAGTACATAATAAGCACCATTTACACAACTTCAAGCCAGATGACGTTGTTGGTAATAACAACAACTTTGTGTCACGAGTGATGGGCAGGATAGTAAATACAAGCAAACTTTCTCACATACATTACACTTCAATATGTATCAATGTTAACAGAAAAAATGCTTTAAAATACACGTGTTCAGAATTTTCAATATTTCATTTAAAGGGATGCTCTAAACTCAGGGTCACCAACCTTTTTTGCACCGCGGACCGGTTTAATATTGACAATATTCTTGCGGACCAGCTAACGGGGGGGGGGGGGGTGTTAATCACGACCGGAATATAGGTGATAAGTCACTTATAAATGGCTAATACACTTTATTTTGTTTCTAAAAGGAATTTTCTAACGAATTTAATATTAAACACAGTGCATATTTTCCTCGCATGAATATAGTGATAAGTCAATTATAAGTCACTTATGAATAGCATAACAGTTTAAGTAACGTTTGGATATTAAATACACAACACATATTTTCCTTGTATGAACATATAAGATCATTGCAACACACCAATATCGCTGAATCAGTGGGAGCCCTGGGCTGGTTTCCTTGCAACAAGATGGTCCCATCGAGGGGTGATGGGAGACAGCGATACTTGAAGGGGGCTCCTTATGTCCAGTCTATTTCACAATTTAGTTTTCGTTGCATTCATTGCAGAAAACCCTGCTTCGCAGTGATATGATGTTGGAAATGGAAGCAATATTTTCAGTGTTTTTGTGGCTATCTCAGGATATTCAGCCTTTAATTTGATCCAGAATGCTGGCAGAGATGTTATGTCAAATATACTTTCAAGCCTACCATCATCTGCAAGCTCGAGGAGTTGATCTTCTTCCCGCACTGACATGGATGATTCACCGGGGACATTCACAAATGGGTCACGGACCCACTCCTTTTCAGGTCTTGGGTCATTTGCAGTTGGGAAGTAACGCTCGAATTCTGTCGACAGCGAAGATAGGTGATCGCGCACCAGCTGTGAGAAGGATGGTGCAGCCTCAGTCTCTCCCAAAATCCCAGCTAATGTTGGAAACATGTCAAATGTGCGCCTGTCCACTCGCCGTCCCCACTGTTCCAGTTTGGCTTTGAAAGCAGACACTTTATCTGCCAACTTGAAGACAGTTGACATTCTCCCCTGAAGTGACAAATTTAGTTAATTGAGCAGGTTGAAAATGTCACATGGATAAGTGAGCTTTGCTATCCACTCCTCGTCACTGAAGTGTGCTGCCAGTGGTAACTTTTTTCCTGAAAAATCTCTGTAGCAGCTCTCTTAACTCAAAAACCCTGGCCAGGGCTCTCCCTCTTGATAGCCACCTGACTTCAGTGTGTAAGAGAAGGCATTTGTGCTCTGCATCCATTTCCTCGCAAAGCTGCTCAAACCGACGTGAGTTAAGGGCTTTTGCTTTGATAACTTGAACAAAGCCACACAATACGCTGTTAAGATCAGGTGACTTTTTTCGGCTAGCCAGCATTTCCCTGTACGTGACACAGTGTGTAGACTGGCATTCAGGAGCAACCTCTGTCTCGGGTAGTGAAACCAGACAGCCGTCCAGTCATAGCTGCAGCCCTGTCTGTGTACATTCCAACACAGAATGATCAGTCCAGTTTGCCTGACATGTAGTCATTCAAAGACTTGAATAGTTCTGACCCAGTTGTGTTAATTGGCAGCGGCAGTGCACACAACGTAGACTCGCTGACCTGGATAGCATACCATGGTGACTCGTTAAGCCATTCCAACAGCTGTGCTTCGATGTCCTCCGCTATGTCATCGATTCTCCTTGAAACTGTGGTAGCTGAAAGAGAAACCTGTGCCATCTTATTTGCAGCAGCTTCTCCCAACAGTTCACTGCACATGTTCTTGGCCAGCAGGCAGAATCAATTCTTCACCAACAGTGAAAGGCTTCTTAGCCTTAGCAATACGGCTAGCCACTAAGTACGACACTCTCAGAGCAGCAGCATTTGTGGAGGTGGTGGCTCTCAGCAATTGCTTCTGTCCCATTTACTCACGTTTTTTCTGCTCAAAAAACTCAATAGGTTTGTCATTAAGTGCAGGGTGCTTGGACTCAAGGTGCCGAAGCAGTATTGAGGGCTTCATTGCCTCATTAGACAGCTTGTCTCCACATATCACACACAGGGGGCTTGGAGTGTGCGAGTCACCGGTCGCATTAAAGCCATTTTTTATGTACGACTCGTCGTATTTTCTGTTGAAGGAAGCTTTTTTTTTTGCAGTCTCGGCCTCAGCTGTCTCTGCGTTATCATCGTTAGGCCTTTTTCCCCTAGCACCTCTTCCAAAGAGACTCTTAAGCAACGTTTGTTTTTTTAGTCAAGTAGTTGTAGGTTAATGACCAACTGATGACCTCGCGTGTGTTCAAGTTCAACAGTGGGCGTGACAGGGAATGAGGAAAGGTGCAGCTGACTCATATCGCCAAATCATATTGTTTCCTCATGGTCCGGTAGCGCATGCTCTGCAGCCCGGTGGTTGGGGACCACTGCTCTAAATATTCAATTTTTCTTTACTGTTAATATCTTCTGCTCCAATAGCTTCATGAAACTCAATCAAAATGCACTCAAATTTCAAAATTGTTTTTTTACAATTACAGGGCTACATCTTTTAAAATGGTATTTTAATAAAACAACAAATGGGGATTTTGAACACCTCTACACCAGGGAATATCTAAAACAGCACAAAGGAAAAAGTGCAAGTCAGTTTCACACAGGACACATTCTAAATTAGATTTGCAATCACAAGCTACATTATAAGTTACATAACACTTTTCTTCATCATTCATTTCCCATCAAATACAGTTTGATCCAAAAGTAACAGAAAACAAGGGTGCTATTCATCTCAAATCCATTTAAATTTAAACAGATGACAACTCCATAAATCAACATTCTGGTCCTTTAAATAAATATCAAAAACAATGTAGAACCAAGCTTATAAAATATGCATGCAGATCAAAGGAAACAGCATCATCTCTGGTTATTCATTGCCTCAATGCACAGCTGTCTAACATATTAAAATTTGCAGTAAAATAGTCAGCTGTACTAGTGGACATGCAACAAATCGGTCATTATTTTTTCATAATTGTAGACTTATTCTATTAGTAAATACATATTTTACTTCCACTGCGCAGAGGGGTTAAAATCCAAACACACAAATTGATTGAATTATGTTCAAATCTGGAGCAGGATGATATCAAAAACATTCCTAGTCTAAGTTAACAAAAATTCAGTTTCTAATGGGGTTTTTCTTCCTGAAGTACTTAATATCTTGGGTAGGTAGAGCCAATAGTTAAGATATATGAGGTCAAGTTAATGTTGTCAGCACTAATAACACTTTCTAAGTTAAGAGTCAATGTATTAAAATAAGCTGCGAAATTTCCCAATTTGTGTTGGCAGTTACACAACTGTTTTTCTGAAAGTGGTTGGCAAGAATAAGTATGTGATCAGCAAACATGAACAATTTTTTTTAAAAACTACTGGATGTCTGGAAGATTCAACTTTGAATTGTATCTAAGCCAAACAGTTTCCAGAAAATAGTTTTATTGAATGCCTGAGGTCTTGTGAGAATTCAGTGGAAGAAAAGTGACCTCTACTTTGGTTGACATTATATGGCCATCAAGTATAGGCTTGCGTCAAACATTCACACCAGTGTAATTCTTTGACTACTTTGTAAACTCAGCTAACAAATTTAATTGTTTGGAGATCAGATTTTCTTCCCACTGCCTTTCTCTAAATACATTTTCTTACAACCTTAATGTTCTATTTGCTCAGAGTACTCTTTCCTCACCTGTGTCATTTAGCTTCTTTGTGGGCATTAACAGCCACAGATCCAACTAGAGATGGGAGCGACCCTAAAGCTCAAACTAAGTAACTCTAAATAAGCATATTTTATTCAGTGCTTCAAGCCTACATTTATAACACGCTGAGACCACTAAAAACAACCAAAATGAGATTCACCTGCTTCTCTAACTTATGCGCAATTCTCTCATAATTACCATCTATGCCCTGCAGTCCAATAAAGAACTAGTAACCAGAAACAAGGAATAAAAATATTGAGAGCTTTACCCAATATAAAGACCATTAATGTTAATGGAAGATTTGACCAGAGGCCAAATGATAGGAGCGATGAGGGCTCAGCACTTTCTAAAGCAATCAGTTATGAATTAGAATGCACTGCCACGTGTGTGGTGAATAAAGGGAAAAAAAAGGTAAACATTTCAAAAATAAAAACTTGAAGAGTGGAGATAAGAAAATGCACTACAAAGGAATATGGACTCAAAAGGCTGATCAGCTCTAATAATTTTATGAACTTACAGTGCTTAAATCTTGGCATAGAAAGAGAAACAGGAATTCTGCAGATGCTGGAAATTCAAGCAACACACATAAAAGTTGCTGGTGAACGCAGCAGGCCAGGCAGCATCTCTAGGAAGAGGTGCAGTCGACGTTTCAGGCCGAGACCCTTCGTCAGGAGACTTAGTTTTGAGGCCTATAAATATGATTACCTGATGACTTTTTAAAAAAAAACAGAATTGTTTTCTTTCTTCCCCCAAACTCAAAGTTGTGAGCTATAATCAATGTTGACGTAGGGCAGCATTTCTCTAATTACATGGAAAATCTTCCTTTAATCTTCCGGAATGATTATCTTAGAACGCAAATCAATTTGTTTGAAAGGTATCAACCAATAAAAATAATCCTCAATTATTTTTCTTTTGAAATGTGTTTATCTATAGCCTGGTCTCTTTTACATACACATCAACTACACTGATTTTTACCATTCAGCTACACACTATGGTAATTTATTGTAACCACATTGCCTACTAGTAGTTGAGATGTGGGAGAAAATTATGGATCAAGGGAAACCCACATGGCTACAATGAGAAAACGCACCGATGGCATTTGACGTCAAGATTGCATCCTGCAACTGTGAGGTAGCAGAACTACGAGTTATACACTGCCCAGCCTCCTGGTATTTTCCTAAAGCAGGCCTTATAACCTACCAATCTGCACATCTTTGGAATGTGGAGGGAAACTAGAGCACTCAGAAACCCACACAGTAGGAGAGTACATGCAGTCTACACAGGCACAACTGAGTTCAGATTGAACCCAGATGTCTGGCACTAAGAGGCAGCAGCTATTAGCTGCATTACTGTATGTGCAGATTCAGAAATTTTTTTTGCAACTTGTCTGTCCAAAAATGTAATAAATTATAAGCTTATGCATCTCAATATCTCCTCTACATCACTGAGCCCTAGGTAGCATTTTAAATCCATTATCATATTACTTCTACTAAATGGCATTTAATTAAAGTGCACCTTCAATTGATGTTCTTCTTCTGACACTAAATATGTCTTTGCTTTGATAACCCACCCTTTCAGTACCAAGGAACTACATCCAAGTCAAAACATTTCAGGCTGAAAGTGGTCCAAGCCCACAGTTTTTTTGGGTAGCATTCTTTTACACTACATGATTTCTGGAACATCCATTTATCACCCCTATTAATCAGCCATTTCCTTTCTCTTGAAGAATAGCATCGCCTTCAACAAAATCAATAGCACTATCAGCCAAATTGAAAGTTTGTAAGGCTCAGACCTTGTAAGTCAACAAAGCTCCCGCCTAGCTCAGTCTATTATTATTGGCACAGGAAGCTCTAGTGCACGTGCTCCATCTTATGGCATTTTAACCTGATTCAATAGTGAACTTCAAACAATGACAGAGGAAAGTAGTAGATACCGTTGATAGGGTTTCTGAAGTTATTCAGTAAAGTCAATATTATTTGATTTCAAAAACTGACATACAAAAAATCAAGATGTCAATACGAATGAAATGAAAAGGCAGTTGCATTTATACAAGTACAGAATGCAACACAGCACAGCCAAATGTCCACTTTCTACGACAGTGGGTACTGTTGCAATATAGAAAATGCACCAGCTAGTTCACAAGCAACATCATCCCACATAGTGATAACTTTATAGAGGTGTAAAATCACAAAGGGCAGAGATAAGGTGAATGCAGTCGTTTTTTCCCCTTGAAAAGGGATTCCAAAACTAGAGTTTAAGGAGAGAGGGGGAAAGGATTTTGAGGGATCCGACAGGCAATTTTTTCCCCCACAGAGGGTGGAGTGTATATGGAGTGAGCTGTTAAAGAAAGCCGTTAAAGCAGGTCTAATACCAACATTTATAAAATACCTGGACAAGCACACAAATAGGAAAGGTAGCTGGCTTACAAACAGAGGCAATGTGTAGTGAGGAGATGATGTTGATAGGGCAAAATTGCAGTCAACACGATGAATTGCAGCGTTAAAGGGAAACAAAATCAAAAAGAGTGAATACAAGACCGAAGGTGTTGTATCTGAATACAGGCAGTATATGGAATAAGGTAGATGAACTTTTAGCACAGTTTCAGATTGGCAGGTACGATGTTGTAGGCATCATTGAGTTATGGATGAGCAGCTTAATGTCCAAGAACACAAATTGTATCGAAAGGATAGGCAGGAAGACAGAGGCGGTGGCGTTACTCTGTTGGTAGAAAATAAAATGAAACCATTAGAAAGAGGTGACATAGTATCAGATGGTGTTGAATTATTGTGGATGGAACCAAGGAACTGCAAGGGTAAAAAGACCCAGATGGGTGTTGTATACAGACCCCAAACAGTAGTAAGGATGTGGCCTACAAATTACAATGGGAGATAGAAAATGCATGGGCAAAAGGGCAATGTTATAATAGTCATGAGAGACATCAATGAGATAGATTGCGAAAATTAGGCTGGTGCTGGATTCCAGGAGGGGGAATTTCTAGAGCGCCTACGAGATGGCTTTTTAAGTGGTTGACCCACTAGTGGATCAGCTATTCTGGATTGGGTGTTGAGCAATGAACCAGAATTGATCAGAGAGCTTAAGCTAAAAGAACCCTTGGGGCTAGTGGTCATAATGTGATCAAATACACCCTGAAATTTGAGAAAGAGAAGCTAAAGTCAGATGTATCAGTATTACAGTGGAGTAATGGAAATTACAGAGCCATGAGAGACGAGTTGGCCAGAATTGATTGGAAAAGAACACTGGCAGGGATGATGGCAGAGAAACAATGGCTGGAATTTTTGGAAACAATTTGGAAGGTACAGAATATATAGATCCCAAAAGAGGAAGATGTATTCTAAAGGAAAGATGACAACAGTGGCTAACAAGAGAAGTCAAAGCCAACATAAAATCCAAATAGAGCAAAAATTAGTGGGAAGTTAGAGGATTGGGAAGCTTTTAAAAACCAACAGAAGGCAACTAAAAAGTCATTAAGAAGGCAAGGATGGAACGCAAAAGCAAGCTAGCCAATAATTTTAAAGAGGATACCGGAAGTTTCTTCAGATACATAAAGTGTAAAGGAGAGAAGAGTGGATATCAGGCTTCTGGAAAACAATACTGGAGAGGTAGCAACGTGGGACAAGGAAATGAGGGAGAACATGAATAAGCATTTTGTGTCAGACTTCACTGTGGAAGACATTAGCAGTCTGGTGGAAGTTCCAGGTGTCAAGCACATGAAGTATGTTAAGTTACTAATACTAGAGAGAACATTCTCGGGAAACTGAAAGGTCTGAAGGTAGAGTTGTCACATGGACCAGATGGTGTACATCCCAGAGTTCCAAAAGAGATGGCTGAAGAAATCGTGGAGACGTTAGTAATTACTTTTCAAGAATCCCTAGATTCTGAAATCGCTCCAGAAGACTGGAAAATTGTAAATGTCACTCCACTCTTCAAGAAGGGAGAGAGACAGAAGAAAGGAAACTATAGGCCAGTTAGTCTCACCTCAGTAGTTGGGAGTTAATAATTAAGGATGAGGTCTCAGGATATTTGGAGGCACATGGTCAGCAAGGTTCCCTCAAGGGAAAATCTTGCCTGACAAATCTGTTGGAATTCTTTGAAGAAATAACGAGCAGGATGGACAAAGAAGAGTCAGTTGATGTTGTGTACTTGGATTTTCAGCAGGCCGATTACAACGTGCCATACGAGGCAGCTTAACAAGCTACTAGCCCATGGTATTACCGGAAAGATTCTAGCATTGGATAAAGCAGTGGCTGATTGGCAGGAGGCAAAGAGTGGGAATAAAGGGAGCCTTTTCTGACTGGCTGCTGGTGACTACTGGTGGAAAATTATATGTTAATGATTAGGATGATGGAATTGATGATTTTGTTGCAAAGTTTAGACAAAATGAAGAAAGGTGGAAGGGCAGGTAGTTCTGATGAAGTAGGCCTCACTTAAGAGTATTGTGAGCAGGTTTGAGCCCTCATCTTAGAAAGATTATGCTGAAACTGGAGGTTCATAAAAATGATTCTAGAATTAAGTGGCTTGTCATATGAAGAGAGTTTAATGGCTCTGGGCCTATATTCACTAGAATTCAGAAGAATGAGGGGTGACTTCATTGAAACCTATCATTTGGATTAAGGCCTTGATAAGAGTAGATGTGGAGAGGATGCTTCCTATGGTGGGAGAGTCTAGCCTCGATGAGGAGGAATTTCTTTAGCTGGAGTGGTGAATCTGTGGAATTCCTTGCCACAGGCAACCGTGGAGACCAAGTCTTTATGTACAAACGTTTGTATATTTAAGGCAGACATTGATAATTTCTTGATTGATCAGGTCATGAAGAGATATGGGAAGAAGGCTGGAGATCGGGGCTGAGAGGAAAACTGAATCAGCCAAATGACAGAGCAAATTTGATGTACAAAGCATTGGAATAAACTTGTGGCTCTTAAAGGCAAAAGGAAAATGTGGGCCATGAATTGAAAGCATATAGACAAGGGAGGAAATTGAAAGGAAAACCACTTACCACTTGAAAGAATAAAATCTGATCTTACAGAATCTCAAAGATTGAGCATTAGTAAACATTAACCACCCAACTTCTCACAAAGGTGATGGCATAAAAGCAGTAACATACCCAATTCTACTCCTGTATCTTATGGTCTTATGGTTTACAGCAGGGGTTCCCAATTTTTTTTTATGCCATGGATCACCATTAAGCAAGGTGTCCATGAGCCCCATCTTGGGAACCCCTGGTTTAGAGGGCTACGGTCCAAGCATAGGACAAATGGGATTAGTTGAGATGGGAAAACTTGTTTAGCATGGACAAATTGGTCTGAAGGACCTGTTTTTGTGCTATATCATTCTATAGATCTATGATCTGACAACAATCAGATAATCAGTTTTATAAATGTTGATTAAGGGATAAATAATAACAAGGATATTCCTCTTTGAAACAAGATTTTTAAAAATCCTTAGCACCCCTCGGAAGAGCAGACATGCCTTCTCAAAAGTGACATCTCCATGCAGCACTCACTACCCACCAAAGACATCTTCAAGGAGATAGTATCCAACACCATGTCCCTGCTCACCAACCGAGATATGCTCTAACATTACTACCATGAGAGAGGATGTGCAGGAACCACACTCAACAACTCAGAAAAAGCTTCTTCCCTTCTACCAGAACCTGAATGGTCCATGAACACTACGTCATCATTCTTTTATGCACCATTTAGTTTTGTAATGTACAGCAATTTTATGTGTCTTTGCACTGGACTACTGTCGCAGAATAATATATTTCATGTCATTTAAGTCAACAATAATAATACTGATCCTGAAAGCTAAAGATATTTTAAGTGCTGGAAATCAAATAAAAAAAGTTGTTGAAAATACTTAGCAGATAGGCAGACACATCATTGGCTTTCACTGTAGAAGGAGTCAAGTCCCACTACAATGGACACCTGGAAGCACTCCAGTTTTCATTGCCTATTTAAGGAGGGATATTACATAGCGGGCAGTGTACACAAGGTTAATTCCTGGGATGAAAGAATTGAGTGGCTGGCTGAGAATTTTTTGCCCCTCTCTGGAGTTGAGAAGAATGAGGGATGATACTACAAGACAAAGGTTCTGAAAGGACTTGAAAAAGGTGGACGTTTCCCCTCATGGGGGTACATTTAGAATTCACCCATTAAGACAACTTCTCAAACAGCACTCAATCTTCGGAATTCTCTAATCCAAGGAGCTTTGAAGGTCATATCTTTGAATAAATGTGACAGGTATCAGAGAGGCAGGGAGGTATTACTGAGGCCAAGCACAGGTAAACCAAGATCTTGTTGAATGGCAAAATGGTCTCAAGGAGGTATATGGCCAATTCCCACCTCCATTTTGATTTATTTTTAATTAAGAACACCTTAAGATCAAATACAGCACCATGCGCTTATTTCAAAGTGTGCTGTCTTAATGAAGTCAATTAATAGAAACACAGAAAACCTACAGCACAATACAGGCCCTTCGGCCCACAAAGCTGTGCCGAACATGTCCTTACCTTAGAACTACCTAGGCTTACCCATAGCCCTCTATTTTTCTCAGCTCCATGGAGCCATCCAGGAGTCTCTTAAAAGACCCTATTGTTTCCGCCACCACCACTGCCGCTGGCAGCCTATTCCACGCACTCAACACTCTGCGTAAAAAACTTACCCTGACATCTCCTCTGTACTACTTCCAAGTACCTTAAAACTACGCCCTCTTGTGCTAGCCATTTCAGCCCTGGGAAAAAGCCTCTGACTATCCACACAATCAATGCCTCTCATCATCTTGTACACCTCTATCAAGTCACTCTCATCCTCCGTCACTCCAAGAAGAAAAGGCCGAGTTCACTCAACCTATTCTCATAAGGCATGCTCCCCAATCCAGGCAACATCCTTGTAAATCTTCTCTGCACCCTTTCTAAGGTTTTCACATCCTTCCTGTAGTGAGGCGACCAGAATTGAGCACAGTATTCCACGTGGGGTCTGAGCAGGGTCCAATATAGCTGCAACATTACCTCTCGGCTCTTAAACTCAATCCCACGGTTGATGAAGGCCAATGCACCATATGCCTTCTTAACCACAGAGTCAACCTGCAGAGCAGCTCTTGAGTGCCCTGTTTACTCAGACCCCAAGATCCCTCTGATCCTCCACACTGCCAAGAGTCTTACCATTAATACTATATTCTGCCATCGTATTTGACCTACCAAAATGAACCACCTCACACTTATCTGGGTTGAACTCCATCTGCCACTTCTCAGCCCAGTTTTGCATCCCATTAATGTTCAGCTGTAACCTCCGACAGCCCTCCACACTATCCACAACACGCCCAACCTTTGTGTCATCAGCAAATTTACTAAACTATCCCTCCACTTCCTCATCCAGGTCATTTATAAAAATCACGAAGAGTAGGGGTCCCAGAACAGATCCGAGGCGCACCACTGGTCACCGTCCTCCATGCAGAATATGGCCCATCTACAACCAATCTTTGCCTTCAGTGGCAAGCCAGTTCTGGATCCACAAAACAATGTCCCCTTGGATCCCATGCCTCCTTACTTTCTCAATAAGCCTTGCATGGGGTACCTTATCAACTGCCTTGCTGAAATCCATATACACTACATCTACTGCTCTACCTTCATTAATGTGTTTAGTCACGTCCTTAAAAAATTCAATCAGGCTTGTAAGGCACGACTTGCCTTTGATAAAGCCATGCTGACTATTTCTAACCATATTATGCCTCTCCAAATGTTCATAAATCCTGCCTGTCAGGATCCTCTCCAACTTACCAACCACTGAAGTAAGACTCACTGGTCTATAATTTCCTGGGCTATCTCTACTCCCTTTCTTGAATAAGGAAACAACATCAGCAACCCTCCTATCCTCCAGAACCGCTCCCGTCCTCATTGATGATGCAAAGATCATCGCCAGAGGGTCAGCAATCTCCACCCTTGCTTCCCACAGTAGCCTGGGGTACAGCTCGCCCAGTCCCAGTGACTTATCCAACGATGCTTTCCAAAAGCTCCAGCACATCCTCTTTTACATGCTAAAGCTTTTCAGTCAACTGCAAGTCATTCCAACAACTGCCAAGATCCTTTTCCGTAGTGAATACGGAAGCAAAATATTCATTAAGCACCTCTGCTATCTCCTTCGGTTCCATACACACTTCTCCACTGTCACACTTCATTGATCCTATTCTCTCAAGTCTTATATTGAACATAGAATAGTACAGCACAGTACAGGCCCGTCAGCCCACAATGTTGTGCCGACCCTTAAACACTGCCTCCCATATAACCCCCCCCCACCTTAAATTCCTCCATATACCTGTCCAGTAGTCTCTTAAATTTCACTAGTGTATCTGCCTCCACCACTGACTCAGGCAGTGCATTCCACACACCAACCACTGAGTAAAAAACCTTCCTCTAATATCCCCCTTGAACTTCCCACCCCTTACCTTAAAGCCATGTCCTCTTGTATTGAGCAGTGGTGCCCTGGGGAAGAGGTGCTGGCTGTCCACTCTATCTATTCCTCTTAATATCTTGTATACCTCTATCATGTTTCCTCTCATCCTCCTCCTCTCTAAAGAGTAAAGCCCTAGCTCCCTTAATCTCTGATCATAATCCATACTCTCTAAACCAGGCAGCATCCTGGTAAATCTCCTCTGTACCCTTTCCAATGCATCCACATCCTTCCTATAGTGAGGCGACCAGAACCGGACACAGTACTCCAAGTGTGGCCTAATCAGAGTTTTATAGAGCTGCATCATTACCTCGTGACTCTTAAACTCTATCCCTCGACTTATGAAAGCTAACGCCCCATAAGCTTTCTTAACTACCCTACCTACCCCCAGATCCCTCTGCTCCTCCACATTACCAAGTATCCTACCATTTCCTACGATTTACTTTGTACTCTGCCTTGGAGTTTGTCCTTCCAAAGTGTACCACCTCACACTTCTCCGGGTTGAACTCCATCTACCACTTCTCAGCCCACTTCTGCATCCTATCAATGTCTCTCTGCAATCTTCGACAACCCTCTACACTATCTACAACATCACCAACCTTTGTGCCATCTGCAAACTTGCCAACCTACCCCTCTACCCTAACATCCAGGTCGTTAATAAAAATCACGAAAAGTAGAGGTCCCAGAACAGATCCTTGTAGGACATCACTGATCACAATCCTCCAATCTGAATGTACTCCCTCCACCACCACCCTCTGCCTTCTGCAGGCAAGCCAATTCTGAATGCACCTGGCCTAACTTCCCCGGATCCCATGCCTTCTGATTTTCTGAATAAGCCTACTATATGGAACCTTGTCAAATGCCTTACTAAAATCCATGTAGATCACATCCACTGCACTACCCTCATCTATATGCCTGGTCACCTCCTCAAAGAACTCTATCAGGCTTGTTAGACACGATCTGCCCTTCACAAAGCCATGCTGACTGTCCCTGATCAGACCATGTTCCTCTAAATGCCCGGAGATCCTATCTCTAAAAATCTTTTCCAACAGCTTTCCCACCACAGATGTAAGGCTCACTGGTCTATAATTACCCGGACTATCCCTACTACCTTTTTTGAACAAGGGGACAACATTCGCCTCCCTCCAATCCTCCGGTACCATTCTCGTGGACAACGAGGACATAAAGATCCTAGCCAGAGGCTCAGTAATCTCTTCCCTCACCTCGTGGAGCAGCCTGGGGAATATTCCGTCAGGCCCCGGGGACTTATCCACTCTAATGTATTTTAAACAACTCCAACACCTCCTCTGCCTTAATATCAACATGCTCCAGAACATCAACCTCAATCGTATTTTCCTCACCGTCATCAAGTTCCCTCTCAATGGTGAATACCAAAGAGAAGTATTTATTGAGGACCTTGCTCACTTCCACAGCCTCCGGGCACATCTTCCCACCTTTATCTCTAATCGGTCCTACCTTCACTTGTCATCCTTTTGTTCTTCACATAATTGAAGAATGCTTTGGGGTTTTCCTTTACCCTATTCGCTAAGGCCTTCTCATGCCCCCTTCTTGCTCTCCTCAGCCCCTTCTTAAGCTCCTTTCTTACTACCTTATATTCCTCAATAGACCCATCTGATCCTTGCTTCCTAAACCTCATGTATGCTGCCGCCTGCCACCTGACTAGATTTTTCACCCTTGTCACCCATGGTTCCTTCACTCTACCATTCTTTATCTTCCTCACCTGGACAAATTTATCCCGAACATCCTGCAAGAGATCCCTATACATCCACCAAATGTCCATAGTACATTTCCCTGCAAAAACCTCATCCCAATTCACATCCGCAAGTTCTAGCCTTATAGCCTCATAATTTGCCCTTCTCCAATTAAAAATTTTCCTGTCCTCTCTGATTCTATCCTTTTCCATGATATGTCTCATCCTCTTGCTCTTCGCATAGTTGTAGAATGCCTTGGGGTTTTCCTTAATCCTGTCCACCAAGGCCTTCTCATGGCCCCTTCTGGCTCTCCTAATTTCATCCTTAAACTCCCTCCTGCTAGCCTTATAATCGTTTTGATTTCTATCATTACCTAGTTTTTTTGAACCTTTCATAAGCTCTTCCTTTCTTCTTGACTAGATTTACAACAACCTTTGTACACCACGGTTTCTGTACCCTACCATCCTTTCCATCTCATTGGAACGTACCTATGCAGAACTCCATGCAAATATCCTCTAAACATTTACCACATTTCTTCTGTACGTTTCCGTGAGAACATCTGTTTCCAATTTATGCTTCCAAGTTCCTGCCTGATAGCCTCATATTTCCCCTTACTCCAATTAAACGTTTCCCTAACTTGTCTGTTCCTATCCTTCTCCAATGCTATGGGAAAGGAGATAGGATTGTGATCACCAAAATGCTCTCCCACTGACCTGACATCTGATCGGGTTCATTTCCCAATACCAGATCAAGTACAGCCTCTCCTCTTGTAGGCGTATCTGCATATTGTGTCAAGAAACCTTCCTGAGCATACCTAACAAATGCCACCCCATCTAAACCTCTCATTCTAGGGAGATGTCAATCAATATTTGGGAAATTAAAATCTCCCACAACAACCCTGTTATTATTACAACTTTCCATAATCTGTCTCCCTATCTGCTCCTCTATGTCCCAGTTACTATTGGGTGCTCTATAAAAAAAACACCTAGGAGAGTTATTGACCCCTTCCAGTTCCTACCTTCCACCCACAGCAACTCCATAGACAATCCCTCCATGACTCCCTCCTTTTCTGCAGCCATGATGCTATCTCTGATCAACAGTGCCACACCCCCACCTCTTCTGCCTCCCTTCCTATCCTTTCTGAAACATCTAAAGCCTGGCACTTGAAGTAACCATTCTTTTCCCTGAGCCATCTAAGTCTCTCTAATGGCCACAACATCATAGCTCCAAGTGCTGATCCATGCTCTAAGCTCATCTGCTTTATTCATAATACTCCTTGCATTAAAATAGACACATCTCAAACCATTGGTCTGAGTGCGCACCTTCTCTATCACCTGCCTATCCTTCCTCTTGTACTGTCTCCAAGCTCTCTCTATTTGTGAGTCAACCTCCCTTTCCTCCGTCACATCAGTTCGGTTCCCACCCTGCAGCAATTCTAGTTTAAACTCTCTCCAATAGCCTTAGCAAACCTTCCCGCCAGTATATTGGTCCCCCTGGGATTCAAATGCAACCCACCCTTTTTGTGCAGGTCACACCTGTCCCAAAAGAGGTCCCAATGATTCAGAAATCTGAATCCCCGCCCCAATTCCTCAGCCACACATTTATCCACCACCTCATTCTATTCCTGTACTCACTGTCACGTGGCATAGGCAGTAATCCTGAGATTACTACTTTTGAGGTCCTGCTTCTCAACTTCCTAACTCCTTATAGTCTGTTTTCAGGACCTCCTCCCTTTTTCTACCTATGTCATTGGTACCAATATGTACCATGGCCTCTGGTTGTTCTCTTTCCCACTCCAAGATATCGTGGACGCAATCAAAAACATCACGGATCCTGGCACCTGATAGGCAAACTACCATCCGTGTTTTTTCCCTGCGTCCACAGAATCGCCTGTCTGACCCCCTAACTATAGAGTCCCCCATCACTGCTGCCATCCTCTTCCCTTCCCTTCTGAGCCACAGAGTCAGACTCTGCGCCAGAGGCACGACCACTGTTGCTTCCCTCAGTTAGGCTGTCTCCCCCAACAGTACTCAAACAGGAGTACTTATTGTTAAGGGGGACAACCACAGGGGTATTCTCTAGCATCTGCCTCTTGCCCTTCCCTCTCCTACTGTTACCCACTTGTTTGTCTCCCCAGGCCCCCAGAGTGACTACCAGCCTATAGCTCCTCTCTACCACCTCCTCACTCTCCCTGACCAGACAAAGGTCATCGAGCTGCATCTCCAGTTCCCTAACGCGGTCCCTAATGGAGCTGCAGCTTGACGCACCTGCTGCAGACGTGACCTTCCGGGAAGTTGGGAGTCTCCAGGACCTCCCACATCTGACACCGAGCACAGAAAACCTGCCTCACACAAGTTCTTTGTCTGTATTCTACACAGATAACCCATCTCACCTCGACCCTTTATCACCGAAGCCCCAATGAGCCAAAGCCTTCCTACTCTGTCCCCCTCTACTCCGACAGCTGCTGTATAAATCTGTCCTCTTTTTAAACTCTTCTCGCTGCTCTCACTGGTTGACATCCACACGCCTGTGCAGTTGTGCCCTGTTCAAACCGCTGAAGAAATAACCCAGAAATGAGGCCAGAAAATTAAGGTCAGAAATGACCCACGAGGAGCACAAACCCCTATATACACACACATATCTTGGGTTTATCATTCCACAGCAAACGTCTATACATTACCAAGTACTGGGAAAGAGGTGTAGATTTGTGTATGGACATGAAATATTGTAAAAATTTAAGATCAAAATGCATCATCAAGTAAGCAATAACTACGTCAAGCCACTTCAGGACCTCGATTCAACAATACATCTACCATGAGAATGTAGAATTTCGTGAAAGAGACAGGGATCTTAACTGCTTACATACAAGTTCAGTGCACAGAGCAATGATATTCTGGAAATGGTGACCAAATTAGGTGTCATCATTAGTGTGTTACAATGAATGCACAAGCTCCAGTACATTACTGTCAGTGATAGGCTTCTTCTCACCACTTAGCATCATTAAGCAGCTTGCTATATAAAGTGTATAAAGAAACTTGTGGCTCTTAAAGGCAAAAGGAAAATGTGGGCCATGAATTGAAAGCATATAGACATAGGAGGAAATTGAAAGGAAAACCACTTACCACTTGAAAGAATAAAATCTGATCTTACAGAATCTCAAAGATTGAGCATTAGTAAACATTAACCACCCAACTTCTCATAAAGGTGATAGCATAAAAGCAGTAACACATACAGTAGATGAATATAAACTCTTGCCTTCAGTTAATTTAAAACATTGATCAAAGATGACACTGCGTTTAAAAATAATTTAAGTTATAGGTATCGACTACTTACATTTACAGTACCAACTGACTTAACTCAGAGCACCAGTTTGAATAAATTAAGTTTTGAATGAACTTACTAGCGAAATGCTAGCTCCACTTTTAGGGTAGTGCTCTACACTTCACATCTGTTGTGTAGTCCATCAACAGGTGCGTAACATTTAACACACAGTAACAAATGATTTCTGTCACAAAGCACTTTGCTTCTGTAGGTAATATTGCACTAAAGCCACAATAGTAACAGGTTACCACTACCCAAATTGTTAACAAGCCAGTTTGTGCATCCTTGGAATACATCAGCTGGTCTTTTGCACCCTGGGATGTCACAGATATCCATATTTGGTGGGCTTCCTCTCGAGTTGTAAGCGAGACTCACTGGAGAGGACCTGCATTTGCTTTGCATCATGAGAAAAGCTGGCATCAGAATACGAGGCCCCGTTTTTTTGTTATATTAATTTTAAGTTTGTTATAGTTTCAAGTCTTTAATATCAATATGATTTTAATAGTTGTTACATGTCTTTCAAGTTGTACAGGAATTAAACGTCTAAAGACATAGTAAAATACAGCTAATTGAACTAAATAAACAAAATTTAAAACATAGGAAACTTCCAGTCAGTAGAAAGTTAGTTCAGTTTTGTGGGTTCTCAGCTTTGGATGGTATTAAATTTCTTCAGTCAAGTGGAGAATATTCTATGAGAATCCGCTCAGAAGTCAGAAGGAAAATCTCCTGCCACAGAATACAGATTTTCTTGTAGCAGCAGTATTTACTTGGCTGGCCCAACTGCACTTTTGGTCAATGATGCTGATAGTGAAGGAGTTAGCAACACAAGAGATAGTCATTCTGACCATACTGCTGGAAGTGGTCATTGATCAGCACCTAGCTGTGATGTGAATGCTGTTTCTCATCTATCAACCCAAGCTTGATTGTTGTCTGGTTCTTGTAGCAAGCAAATGTAGACAGTTTTGATTTTCAGTATATCATGTACAGTCCCTACAAAAAGTATTCACCCCCTTGGAAGTCTTCATGTTTCATTGTTTTACAACATTGAATCACATTTGATTTAATTTGGCTTTTTTTGGCATTGATCAATAGAAAAAGACTCTTCCGTGTCAAAGTGACAGATCTCTCTACAAAGCGATCTAAATTAATTACAAATATAAAACACAAAATAATTGACACCCTTTAATATGACACAAATCATCGCTGGGTGCATTCAATTGGTTTCAGAAGTCACATAATTAGTTAAATGGAGATAATGGTGTTGCAACTGATTGTAGTTAAAAAATATACACTTTTATCTGGAAAGTGCAACTACTGGTGAGTCAGTATCCTGGCAAAAACTACACCATGAAGACAAAAGAATATTCCAAGTAACTCCACGAAAAGGTTATTGAAAATCACAAGTCGGGAGAAAAATCACAAGAAAATTAAGTCACTGAATATCCCTTTGATATCAAAAAAGTATATGTTTTGTTAATCAAAAAAATAGAAAGAATATGGTACAGCTGTAAGATTGCCAAGAGCAGGCTGGCCTCAAAAACTGAGTGACCGTGTGAGAAGGGGATCAGTGAGGGAGGCCACACGAACCTATGACAACTCTGAAGCTGGTGCAAGCTTTAATGGCTGAGATGGGAGAGACTACACGTACCACTGTTGTATGGGTGCTTCACCAGTCGCAGCTTTATGTGAAGAGTGTTAAAGAGAAAGCCACTGTTGGAAAAAAAACTCACATGTTGCATGAAATCTCAACTAGAGTTTGCAAGAAGGCATGTGGGAGACTCTGAAGTCAGCCGGAATATGGTTCTATGGTCTGATGAAACCAAAATTGAGCTTTTTGGCCATCAGACTAAATGCTACGTTTGGCATAGCCATCCCTACTTGAAGCAGGTCCTGGAAGGCTTGTGAAGGTAGTGGGTAAAATGGATGCAGCAAAATACAGGGAAGTCCTGGAGGAAAGTCTGCAAGAGAACTGCGACTTGGAAGAAGATGTTTTCCAGCGAGACAATGATTCCAAGTATAAAGCCAAAGCTACATAGGAATGGCTTTAAAACAACAAAGTTATTGTACTGGAGTGGCCAAGTCTGCGTCCAGACCTCAATCCAATTGAGAATTTGTATCAGGACTTGAAGAGTTGTTCACTCATGATCCCCATGCAATCTGACAGAGCTCGAGCAGATTTGTAAAGAAGAATGGGGGAAAATTGCACTGTCCAGACATGCAAATCTGATAAGACACCTATTCACACAGACTCAAGGCTGTAATTGCTGCCAACGATGCATCTACTAAACAACACATACAAAATGCTGGAGGAACTCAGCATGCCAGGCAGCATCTATGGAAAAAGAGTACAGTCAACATTTCAGGCCAAACCCTTAAAAAAGGATCAGCCATGATTGAATGGTGGAGCAGACTCGATGGGCCAGATGGCCTAATTCTGTTCCTATGTCTTATGGTCTTCTGGCCTTTAGCAGGAATACTGACTGAAGGTGGTGAGTAATTAAACAATCAATTATTCTGCATGTAATAAATTTAGACCAATTTGTCGAAGTTTGTTTTCACTTTGACACAAAGTACCTCTTCTGTTATTCAGAGCCAAAAAAGCCAAATTAAATCCACTATGATTCAATGTTGCAAAACAATAAAGCATGAAAACTTCCAAGGGGGTGATTAGTTTTTATTGGCACAGTAATTAGTGAATATCATCCATCCCTTACCCGATAATGGAAGGCAAAAAAATAAAACAGCTGAAGCTGGAGCATGGAAGATTCCCTAGGAAACTCCAGCACTGATATCCTAAATTCTGCTGAATGACCTTCAATTACTACTACAATCATTGGAGCCATTTCTTTCCTGGAGCCTAGATTTACCAGGGCTCCCTGACATCACTTTCATTGAAGTGCTGTATTGATGTCAAGCAATGTTGACATATCTCTTCACTCCATGTTCGACAAATTGAGCAGGTATTAGTAAGATATTAGATTGGTCCTGTTTTAAAACCTTAAGACACAGGAACAGAATTAGGCCAGTTGGCCCATTGAGTCTGCCTTGCCATTTCATCACAGCTGATCCAATTCAGCCCCAATCTAGACTTCTCCCCGTATCTCTTCATGCCCTGACCAATCAAGAATCGATCAACCTCTGCCTTGAATATCCACAAAGACTTGGCCTCCACAGTTGCCTGTGGTAAAAAATTCCACAGATTCACCACCCTCCGGCTGAAGAAATTCCTCACCTCCATTCTAAAAGGACACCCTCTACTCTGAGGCTGTGCTCTCTGGTCCTAGACTCTCAACCATAGGAAACATCCTCTCCACATCCATTCAATCAAGGCCTTTCACCATTCGATAGGTTACAATGAGGTCAACCCTCATTCTTCTGAATTCTAGTGAATACAGGCCCAGAGCCATCAAACACTCTTCAGATGCCAAGCTGTTCGATCCTGGAATCATTTTCATGAACCTCTTTGGAACCCTCTCCAGTTTCAGCACATCCTAAGATAAGGGGCCCAAACTGCCCACAATACTCCAAAGGAGGCCTCACTCATGCTTTATAGTCTCAATATTACATCCTTGCCTTTATATTCTAGTCCTCTTGAAATGAATGCACACACTGCATTTGCCTTCCTCACCGCAGACTCAACCTGCATATTAACTTTAGGGAATCCTGCACAAGGACTCCCAAGACCCTTTGCATCTCAGTTTTTAGTATTTTCTCTCCATTTAAAATAGCCTACTCTTTCATTTCTTCTGCCAAAGTGCATGACCACACACTTACCACAGTATTGCATCTGCCACTTCCTTGCGCATTCCTCAATCTAAGTCCTTCTATAGCCTTTCAATTTCCTCAAAACCGCCTGCCTCTCCACCCATCTTCACATCAAAGCCATCAATTCCATCATCTAAAACATTGACATAAAAATATCTGCCTTAATACAGAGCCCTGTGGAACACTACTAGTCACTGGCAACCAACCAGAAAAGGCTCCCTTTATTTCCACTCTTTACCTCCTGCCAATCAGCCACAGCTTTATCTATGCTAGAATCTTCCCTGTACTACCACGGGCTCATAGCTTAAGCAGCCTCAATTGTGGCACCTTGTCAAAGGCCTTCTGAAAATCCAAGTACACAACATCAACTGATTCTCCTTTGTCAATCCTGCTTGTTACTTCAAAGAATTTCAACAGATCTGTCGGGCAAGATTTTCCCTTGAGGAAACCATGCTGACTACGGCCTATTTTATCATGTGCCTCCAAGTACCCCAAGACCTCATCCTTAACAATAAACTCCAACATCTTCCAGCCTGGAAGACTGTTTTGTATTACTCAGAGTATAATGGGGCAATTTCTCCACAAAGAGTAGATGCTGAACTGTAACTGCATCAGAGACATACAAACTGACACAATTCCTTAAAAACTTTCCACATTATAACTAGAAAAAAGTATTGAGACTGAATAAAAGATTTGATTTCTGATCTATGCCCAGTCAGTGAATTCTAATGTGTCCTCAGGCAAAAGTGCACTCTTCAATATCAGCAGTCAGCTAACTCACTAAATAGCATTACTCCATTTTGTGCTTTGTCTTTCCTATACACCATCACAGTTTTTCCTGTCACAAATGTCACCAAATAACTATTATTCTAACAGGGGGAATAAAGAAAAGGGACACAACTGCAAGGGGAAAGGAAAAGATCCCATTGAGGTTCTCCAAGCCGGCATCAAATGCCTTACCCATCCTGTTCACTTTCACCTTTGAGGGTGACTGCTAACAGATACCCGAGTTGGTCAAAGCTGTTTTAAATGAAAAAAAAGGACACCAATCTTGGTTTTAAATAAGATGGGCAATTTTTAAACTGGCCTTTAAATGAAAATGATCAGTCAAGTGTGATGTTATTGTCCAGGATCACATGGGGGCATGTCAAAATGTCAAGTTCTATATGTCAAAATCAATTAGGAGTGCTAGAACTGAATACAACCTTCAGGAAGTTGCAATCTCATGCAAAATAAAAATTTTTGTTTTAAATCATTGCAGAGCATACCTTTCAAAACTTTGCATATTGAATATTTCAATATTTGAAAATCTTTATATATTACATATAATATACATATATCAATTGAGCATTCTTAATTAAACTGCTGGTCATATATAAAAATACTTCAATTGCATACATCATCATATTGATACACAAGTGCCTTGTTTAAAAGACAAAATTAAACCTGCATTCCAAGACTCCTGGGTTTTCTTTGAATTTAATGCTTTGAAGTTATAAAATAAAATAGAAAACACTTTTATTTCTCGAAGCCACAATAAAAAAAATCTCCAATAATAATTGAATTTACCAAAATTTACTTAAATTTTACTTCAATACATCAGCAGATTTGCATTTGTAATGCATAGCAACAACCAGGTATTCTTGTGACTTCTGAAATGGACATATTGTGCACATTTCTTTCTGAACATGATGAAATATACTGGACAGTGTATGGTTGTTCGTCCATCGTTGACGTCGATAAGGACCTCGACACCATTATGATGGTGTCGAGACTAGCGCGTGATTTGGATTTAAGTGAGGGAGAGTTGCGCAGCATCAGCCTCACTCTCTCTTCCCAATTCCCATCTGGATCCAGTGGCAAGACGAGAGTCTAGGCGGCTGGAGATGGGACTAGGCGCAGTGGATGACCAGGATGTCTTCTGTGTCTTGTCCTGCTCTACATGTTCCACGACGCTTGCAGAGACAGCCTTCTTGATCGTTGGACCTTCCATTGGTCTCGTCCGCTCAATCCGCCGGAGTCTGTCTTCACATGCTGGGATAGACAACTCCCTAACACACCGAGGGTTTGAGACCCGTCGGCTACCCTCACCTGGTTTAGTCGGCTTGTCGAAGCCGTTGCCCGGGGTGTGGCCACTGTCGCATGCAAACAGCTACGGGGAGACACAGGTGAGAGCTGAGTGCCAGGTGGGGACCAAAGGTGGACTAATAGGACAGTGTATAATAGGTAATTCTTGGCACAAAAACTTAAGTTTAAAAAAAAAAGCAGGTGCCAATTGATGTCTCCAAATACGCAGGTGTGATCAGTCATATGAGATACGATAGGAAATCATTTTGTATAAATCTTGTTTTAATAATCAGATACCTACTTCAGCAAATCTAACAATCAACAACACCTTAACCGAAAGATCAAAAACAGTATCGGAACTAAAACCATCAAAACCCGCACATGATTTATCATACACAAAAGCAATCTCAGTAATTGCAAGGGGAATCCCCATTGTGAATTAGGTTAGATCTAACTGGCATATTTAACCTAACTACAAAGTTCCTTCTGCTCCAACTTGTATAACATTAAACTGAAAGTTCTCAAGCACTGCTTCACGCTTGGTTTGCACAATTGTATATTTTTCCAAACTAAAAGGAGCATTGTTGTGATTTAACTATATGCTGATCTATGGCTCTCTACAATAAACAACCCTGTGGAATAAAACTGAAAAGGAAGCATTACCACTATTTATTTGCATGAATTAAGTCACAGCTCAATAAGCTATAAGAAAATTTCCACTAAGGTAAGATGCTTGCAGCATGAATTTGTTTCATTTAAACCTTTAAAAGCACTTGGAGAGACATTGCATAACTTCATTCCAGTTAATTCACGCACTGCAAATAATAAGCTCAGAGAACATGTAGTTAACTGTGAAAAAGTATTATTTATACATGCGCTCTTTTTTCAAGAATCACTTATTTTAAAACCTGGATAATAATACCAGGTTGCACAATTCAAAATATCGTGAAATGTGAAGTTTTATCAGTTCTCTAACTGATCTAAATAATCATTTGGAAGTAAAGTTCAACACATTAGGTTGAAACAAAAACACAAGTTGGACACAAGAGCAGGTCAGAAGCTAGGAATTCTGTGTCAAGTAAATCAACTCCAACTCCCCACAGTCTTATCTATCATCTACAATGCTTAAATCAGGAGTGCAATGGAATACTCTCCATTTGCCCAGATGAATGCAGGTTCAACAATACTCAAGGTGATCTACAGCTTACTAGATCAGACATCCCACCCTGCAAAAACTCATTTCAGGGAGGTCTCAACCAGAAGTCTCAACCTCATAGCAGTCTGTGTCAATGAATTTGTTAATTTTGCAAGACATCAGATTCACAAGTGTTTTGTGAGACAGCTGACTTCTGAATTCTGTCTTAATGTGCCATGTTCACAATAGCTGCTGTCTTGGTTAATGAACAGGCATTTTTTTTTTGCTATTTCTGAATCAAGAAATATTTTCCTGAATAGCTTGCCTGTGTGCTTACACACCTGGAATGGGAGGTTATGCTCAACGATGAAAGATGTAAAGTACACCTCAGCTCTAGTGACCTTCTTTGTCAGACTTTGGTTATCTGCTGAAAAGAACTGTGAAATACTTAAGCAGCCTTCCCTGCACTTAGCCTCCCTAATATGTTGTGGTCTCTAAAAGAAATAAATGCATAAGGTGTATCCTTATTACAGGTATGTGCCGCTTACCGTCCATTCGGACAACGTCTGATCGCATATACACGTGTATATATACACACACACACAGTCGGGATCAGAACTTACTTTTTTTTTTGAACATCGAGATGGGGGATTTTAAATGAGTGATTTAGAAATTCTGTATCTTCAAGTTTATTGTCATCTGGTTGATTGTCCACAAACGAAACAACCTCTGTCCGGACCACGGTGTAGCCACAATACATATATCATGCATATACCACATAAAATATATTACCATATTATTTAATAAAGTGCAATTCAAAATGCATATAAAGTGCCCATCACAGGTAAATAGTTCGCTGTTCTAATGATGAGACCTCAGTGAGGGCCAGGTATTTATTAAAAATCGGTTTTTCTTCTGAGAACGGCTGCGCTTAAACCCAGCCCATTGCAGGCTTCGATATACCTGTAAGTGGAAGTGTTTCAGGAAAAAGAAACCCCGAAGAATTTGCTTGCTGTGAGCGCATTTTTAAAGATGTCTTGGTGGATGATTTTGGAATTTCGCTCCAATTTAAATCCTTCTCTAATCCCAACACCTCCCGACCGTATAGGACAGTCTCGCGTAGTCAGGTTGTCACCGTCAGCCTTGGGAATTTCTTCGCCAGGCGTTTGTACTTCATCACAGAAAGTTGTCCAGATGATTTCAGCGTCATTACAGATGGCAGTAACTGAACTGATAGAATATGGAAGAGAGAGGTTGACTATAAAGCCCGCCCACAGAGAAAACTGATAGATCCACTTAGCACAAAGAGGGATCAAGCAGGATTCATTCATTTTCTTTCTTTCTTTTATTTCCTCTCCCTCTTTAAAAAAAAATAATAAATCTATTTCTAATTTGCGGGCATTAGGGAGCCGCTGTCGATATGCAGGAGACTACCAGGAGAGGTGGGATGTCTGCTAGATATAAAAGTCCACTCAATAGGCATCCCATTCACAACCAGATACTCACTCCACCACCAACACACAGTAACAAGAGCTCGTGCCATCTATATGCAAGGGGTTTTTTCTTTCATGTTATTTGTTAAGGCTAATAAAATGGCTTCTTTGTTATGTTATAATAAAATAGCTTCTCTGTAATGTTAACTGCTGAGTTAACGGTAGCAGCTTGTTTGGGTTATAATTACTGATAACGGGAATCGTATTCATTTGCTAACCAATTGGGATAGATGTTATTCTTTCTTGTGTGTCTGTAAGCTATTGTTTTCAGAGGCTTTGGGCAGAAGGCGCGATGGGGACAGAGAGAGGAGACGTGTTGAGAGAGATGCTGTTAGATGGGCGAGGATCCGACCCAAGGAGTCCGAGGCCCAGCGCTTTTCGGGAGGAGAACCAAAGAGGAATGGTGGAAAGAAGACGCCGTTAATTGAGCTCCAACGGTTGTGCATGAAGTGGTTGAACTTTGATAAGTTTGGCACCTTTTGCTTCCCTTTTATATTGTATCTCTATTAATTACATAGTTCCAGTAAGATCTATAAAGTGTAATCTGTAAATCATACATTGTGTGCTGTCTGTTATTTGGCAGTGTGGGGTACATCACATGGCATCTACACCAACTTGATTACCCAGTTTGGTGGGGCCGAAGGCTGCTCCCCCTGGATGAAAGCAAGCTGAGCGAGCCCGAGGCTTACCAGGAGGCTACATACAAGATGCACTGTGGCAATTCACGAAGAATTGGACAGCACCTTCAAAACCCACAATCTCTACAATATAGAATAGGGCTTCCCAACCTGGGGTCCATAGATCTCGAAAGACAAGGGCAACCAATGGAAATTGCCCTCAAAGCCACACACCATCCCAACCTGGAAATTTAACTCTATTCCTTCACTATCACTGGGTCAAAATCCTGGAACACTAACCACCCCCCCCCCCCAAATCAGTATTGTTATTCCCATACCACAAAGACTGCAGTGGTTCAACAAGGCAGCTAACAACAACCTTCTCAAGGGCAGTTAAAGGCAAGCTCAGTTTGCTATATGGACTGTCTTTAAATGAAGAAAATAAATTGGGCAATTAAAAATTAAGTTTAGTTGAATGTTGTAGAATTGTACTAGAAATCCAAAGGACTGGTACGTTAACCCATGAGAACACTACAGGCAATTAAGATGCCTAAAGGCTGATTTATACTTCTGCGTAGTAGCCTATGCCGTAGTCTACGCAAGTGGCCTACGCTGTTGTGAGCATTTATACTTGTGCGTTGGTGTGTCTGCGTCGCTCTACAATTCACTGCCAAAACACTAGTTGGCGGTGGGGTTTCTAGCCACTATGTTGAGTTTCTTCGTATTGAAACTCAACACGAAGAAACTCAAACTCAAACAATGGCAACCGAAACTGAAGGAGGGTGTATTTTCTGTGCTTGTCTGGCCACTGAGAGACATGGACAAGGAAATGCATTTCAAATATTTTCAGATGTCGGCAGGTAGATTTGACGATTTGGTTCACTGTCTCCAACCATTTATTTTGCATCAGTGTACACACAGTATATTCAGAGACTGGCAATCACCATTCGAGTTTTAGCTTCAGGTGGAAGTCAACAGGTTGTAGCAGCTAGCTACAAACTGGCGTCAAGCACAGGGTCCTCCATAATTTCGGAAGTCTTTAAAGCTTTATGGAAAGCATTGCAGCCAGAGTTTCTTCCCTGCCCTTCAGTTGCCCAATGGGAAGCTATTGCAGCGTAGGAGGAAATGCGATGCAACCAAGTGGACCAATCACAGTTGTTGCAGTCTGCATCGCTGCAACGCGTAGTTACATTTTTGGGGAGGTGCGCGTCAGGCTACGACATAGGGTACGCAGCTACGTCGATTTGACTCAGAAGTATAAATTGGTCTTAATTGGTGATCTATAAAAACTTGAACAATCTCTCCTTTTAATTCAAAGATAATCTGCTGCTCCCTCCTCTTTTCGCAAATAAATTAAGACAAAATAATACTCGCTGAATTAGTCCCTAAAAGCTTAATCTATTAGGATATGTGCTCAAATTGCCTGTGCAACTTTACAAGATTCTGTGGGCTAGCCTTTAGAGATGTCCAATTAGAATCCACATAGATATTGTGTCTTGTGCCTATATATGCCTAAAATACTCATAAATGCTTGCAACACTTGATTAGTGTTCTCCCACAACAGAATGTACAAGGGTAACCTAGATACAAAGTGCCTTTGTGGATTGGTTCACTGCAGATCCCAAGAAATTACTCTATTCCCCAAGCAATACATTAAACCATCCTTCGTAATTACAAAGGAATGTAAAATGTTGCTAACTACATTGAAAATAACTCTCAGAAAAGATAATGCCATTGACTGAGATTTTATATACATGCTATGAATGACATACCTCATGAAAATACAGCTTTTTACAAATTCTCCTATACATTTCTAAAACACTTTTAAAGCTTTTAATTGTGAGAATCATCGTGGAAGAATCAGTATATATTTTATTAACGTAATTATGGACAGCATTAGGGAGTTTATTCGATGATACAATATTGGCACCAATAGAAGCATTTCTGATTTGCAGAGAAATCAGCTTACCAGCAGTCGTCAGGAAGGGGGCCTTTGTATAGTATGTAAATTACCTGCAGTTGTCTGTTTCATTCATATTTGTGATACAACTTTGCTACAACTAAAACAAAAATCACAAGCAGATGCTGCCTATCACCAAATAAGAGATCTCTGAAGTCCAGTGTGTCTTCATTTAAAAGAGAATGGAGTTGAGAATGATAATCAGTCAGGATCAAATAGCAGAGAGGATTCAACGGGCTGAATAGCCTGATTCTGCTCCCATGTCTTACTTTTCCAAAGAATTATTACTTTTCCAAAGTAATAATTCTGATTGCTTTGGTATACATTAAAATGTAGATAATGCTGAACTGCAGCCGTGCCAGTTTATGAAATATTAGGTGGGTGAAGCCAACAGACAATTGTTCATAGCTACTTGCATTTTAACCCAATACACAAACCTAAGGCACTGTCCAGCAGTGCTATTCATTGGAGGCAGATTGGATCACCCACAAGGAATTTGATAGGTGAGCATTTTTTTAAAAAAATGTACACAATACACACCTTTTGAAAGATGCAAATAATTCTAATATATGTAACTGCCTATCATTTAAAATTTCTATCATTACTTGATCAAAGAGCATATACATGAAAAAATTGTACCTGATAAAGACAAGTATTTCCCAATTGCTTGTACTCCCAAAAGTTTAACAGGTATTGCTTTCGTTCTTATAATAAACTATACTTAATGCTAAATACTAAATCTTCACAACTTATCACTAGAATACAAGAACCAGAAAAGAATGTATGCTTTACAAAACTGGAAAACAAAGAGCTCCATGTTGAAATCAAGACTGGACCCAGAGATTTAAAATAAACAATTTCCACAAGCAACAAGCTTAGACCAATACTGATTTCTGCTTCAAAAGGTGTTTAAAATCAATTGACTAACAAATATGATGAAAGTGAATACATTCCTACACGGAAGTAGTTGAAATGACAGAAAAAGGCTGATTTTAAATACTGTGATGCTACTACAAATGGCTCAATTTTTTAAAACACTGCTTTTCCAGCTGTAAGGAATCTGACTAGTTTCCTTTAACGTTAAAAGTTAGCAGTGAGGCAATATATGAGGAGCTTTAAAGGCAAAGCTTCTGCAAAAGCAGAGGGTTACAGATCTGCACTTCCCAAATTGAATCTACTTCATAAAGCAAACAAGTTATTTGATTTACAAAAGGAAATTTTTACCATTAAATTAGGTCCATTCTCCACACTTCAAACACCTCAGGATATTTGGAAATGGAATTAACTCTGAACTTCAACACAAGCAGAAAACAGATGGTATTGAACGGTGTACACAAGACACTATGGTTTTAATTTACATATGCATCTCTGTCCCTTTCTTCCCAAATAAAATGGAGGAAACCACCTAATTAAACTAGTTCATAAATATTGGGTTATCCTGTTGCTGCAAAAGCCTAAAATTGCAAACATTTAAAACTATGAACAAAATTTTCAAAGAGTTATACAGTATAGAAACAGGCCCTTCGGGCCAAGTAATCCATGCTGACCATGTTGCCAACTTGAACTATTCCCATTTGCCTACATTTGGCCCATATCCTTCCAAACATTTCCTAACCATGCACCTGCCTAATTCTTTTAAATATTGTACTTGAACCCACCTCTGGAAACTTATTCTATGCACTCACCACCCACTGTGTGGAAAATGTTGCCTCTCAGGTCCCTTTTACAGCTCACCCCTCATCTCAAATCTACGGCTACTAGCTTCAGACTCTCAACCCAGGAAAGGGCGGGGGGGGGGGGGGGAAAACGACTGTAACCATTCACTTTATCTACGCACATCATGGTTTTGTATACCTCTAAGGTCACCACCAGCCTCCCTCTCTCCAGGGGATAAAGAAAAGTCTTTCCGATCCAGTCTCTCCAACATGCCCATGATTCTTTCCTGCACCATTTCCAGTTTATTGACACCCTTGCTATAGTTAGGCAACTAGAACCGCACACAATACTCACAATGTCTTATAGAGCTGTTACACCACCTTCACCACCTTGTGAACCTGCATCACCAATTTCAGGGAGCCATGTACTTGTAACCGTAGGACAGTTTCAACTTCTCCAGCATCTTGCCATTTACTATCCTTGTTTCACTTAGCAAAATACAACAGTTCAAATTAAATTTCATCTGCCATTCCTTGGCCCACTGTGACAAAGCACCCAGTAAAAGCACTCTTTACACATGCATATTCACTCACACACAAAAGCATTGCCTTGCTGTTCTGTTGTTGTGGTGAGTGGCTGATTTGTAAGTAGCAATGTGGTGAGGGTGGGTTAATTATGAGAATATACCAGGGAAGACACACTCACTACAAGTGCACACACTCACGACAACAACAGCAGAATAACAAGGCAATGTTTGTGTGTGGGTGAATGCACCTGTATATGGAGTGCCTTTACCAAGTGCTCTCTGTCACACATTTTCCCAGTTAATCTAGACCCTGCCTTTTTCACTGCCATTACACAGACTTTGGCCTCTACCACAAATTTACTAATCACACCAACTACATTGCCATCCAAATCATTAACATACGTGACAAACAGTGAGCCCAGCACTGATCCTTGTGGCACAATCTTTCTTTCTCAATCTTTTTTATTAAGTTTCGAATTGATAAAACAATGATAGTAATACAAAGAGATCGGGATTACATTAACAGTTAATGTACACACAGACTCCGAGTAACATGTAATTTAAGCCTCCCAATCTCTTAATAACCGAACATGAAAAAGATACAGAACATTTTATACCAAGAAAAAGACCCCCTACACTAAAAAAAACAGAACAAAACAAAGGCTGGGCTGGCATGTTTTATCGGTTAAAAATCATTATTTGTCATTAACTTAGCTCCTCTATACACGAACAAAAAGTTATTGAAAAGGATTCGGAAAAGGTCAGCTTACGTCATGAAAATGTTGAATAAATGGCCTCCAAGTTTCTTCAAATTTAACCAAAGGATCGATAGCACCACTCCTAATTTTTTCCAAGTTTAAACAAGTTATACTTTGAGAAAACCAGTGAAATGTAGTAGGGGGATTAGAATCTTTCCATTTAAATAAAATGGATCTTCTGGCTATTAATGTAACAAATGCAATCAAACAGCATGCCGAAGGGGATAAATGATTAGAGTCCATCATTGGTAATCCAAAAATTGCAGTAATAGGATGAGGTTGTAAATCAATACGCAAAACTACTGAAATAATATCAAACAACACACATCAAAGTTGCTGGTGAACGCAGCAGGCCAAGCAGCATCTGTAGGAAGAGGTGCAGTCGACGTTTCAGGCCGAGACCCTTCGTCAGGACTAACTGAAGGAAGAGTGAGTAAGGGATTTGAAAGTTGGAGGGGGAGGGGGAGATCCAAAATGATAGGAGAAGACAGGAGGGGGAGGGATAGACCCAAGAACTGGACAGGTGATAGACAAAAGGGGATACAAGAGGATCATGGGACAGGAGGTCCGGGAAGAAAGACAAGGGGGGGGGGACCCCAGAGGATGGGCAAGAGGTATATTCAGAGGGACAGAGGGAGAAAAAGGAGAGTGAGAGAAAGAATGTGTGCATAAAAATAAGTAACAGATGGGGTACGAGGGGGAGGTGGGGCCTAGCGGAAGCTAGAGAAGTCAATGTTCATGCCATCAGGTTGGAGGCTACCCAGACGGAATAAAGTGTCGTTCCTCCAACCTGAGTGTGGCTTCATCTTTACAGTAGGGGAGGCCGTGGATAGACATGTCAGAATGGGAATGGGATGTGGAATTAAAATGTGTGGCCACTGGGAGATCCTGCTTTCTCTGGCGGACAGAGCGTAGATGTTCAGCAAAGCGGTCTCCCAGTCTGTGTCGGGTCTCGCCAATATATAAAAGTTCTCCCAGTGGCCACACATTTTAATTCCACATCCCATTCCCATTCTGACATGTCTATCCACGGCCTCCTCTACTGTTCTCCCGGTGGCCACACATTTTAATTCCACATCCCATTCCCATTCTGACATGTCTATCCACGGCCTCCTCTACTGTAAAGATGAAGCCACACTCAGGTTGGAGGAACAACACCTTATATTCCGTCTGGGTAGCCTCCAACCTGATGGCACGAACATCGACTTCTCTAACTTCCGCTAGGCCCCACCTCCCCCTCGTACCCCATCTGTTACTTATTTTTATGCACACATTCTTTCTCTCACTCTCCTTTTTCTCCCTCTGTCCCTCTGAATATACCTCTTGCCCATCCTCTGGGTCCCCCCCCCCCGTCTTTCTTTTCGGACCTCCTGTCCCATGATCCTCTCGTATCCCCTTTTGCCTATCACCTGTCCAGCTCTTGGCTCCATCCCTCCCCCTCCTGTCTTTTCCTATCATTTTGGATCTCCCCCTCCCCCTCCAACTTTCAAATCCCTTACTCACTCTTCCTTCAGTTAGTCCTGACAAAGGGTCTCGGCCTGAAACGTCGACTGCACCTCTTCCTACAGATGCTGCTTGGCCTGCTGCGTTCACCAGCAACTTTGATGTGTGTTGCTTGAATTTCCAGCATCTGCAGAATTCCTGTTGTTTGCGAAATAATATCAAAAATGTCTTTCCAATATTTTTCCAAAAGAGGGCAGGACCAGAACATATGCGTCAAGGAAGCTACCTCAGAATTACATCTGTCACAGACAGGATTTATATGGCAATGAAAATAAGCTAATTTATCCTTGGACATATGGGCGCTATGAACCACCTTAAGTTATATCAAAGCCTGTCTGGCACACATTGAAGAAGTGTTAAGTAGTTGGAGAATTTTCTCCCATTTCTCTATAGGTAAAAATACCTGAAGTTCTCTTTCCCATTCACTCTTAATTTTATCAGATGTACCTAGACGTATTTTCGTAATTAAATCATAAATAATTGCCATTAAACTCTTCTGATAGCGATTTAAACCTAAAATTTTTTCTATAATTTCAGTTTGATGTGGTATCGGAAAAGTAGGTAAAATAACATTCAAAAAGTTTCTAATCTGTAAATATCTGAAAAAAATGCAATCTAGGCAAATCATTTTATTAGACAACTGTTCAAAAGGCATGAGACAATTATCCATGAATAAATTACAAAAACATGTTATTCCCTTTGTTTTCCATAAAAGAAAAGTTTGAAAAGGACTGCCATCCTTTTTTGATTTCTGTAAATATTTCTTACTTAACCTAGGATTTTTATTCTGCCATATACATGAAGAAATTTTAGAATCAATAATATCAAAAAAGGATTCAGAGATGAAGATTAGTACCGCCTGAAATAGATACAGAAATTTAGGTAAAATGATCATTTTAATAGCATTAATTTGGCCAATCAATGAAAAGGACAATGGGGACCATTTAGTAAGCAGTTGTTTAACATGATCAATTAAAGGTGTGGCACAATCTAATGACCCTCCACTATCACCCTGGTTCCCACTATCCAAATTGACTAGTTCACATTGGATCCCAAGTGAACCATCATGCTGGAATCTTTCCACAAGTCTGTACAGACAGCACCTGCTGCCTTGCTCGTCACCCTATCAAAAAATTCAAAGAAATTCATGAGACATGTCTTCCCACACACAATGCAATGCTGACTGTCCATATTTAGTAGCTGCGTTTCCAAATTCTCAGCACCTACTCAGGCAATGCAGTCCAGATTCCAACAACCACAGGGTGAAGAAGTTCTTCTCAGATTCCCTTTAAATCTCCTCCCTCTTAACAGAATCAGGTTTAATATCTCTAGCATATGTCATGAAAAATTTTGTTTTGCAGCAGCAGTACATTGTAATATACAACAACCTATAAATTACACCATATATAAAAATTAAATAAGTAGCATAAAAAGTGAAAAAAAAGTAGTGGGGTAGTGTACATGAGTTCATTGTCCGTTCAGAAATCTGACGGCAGTGGGGAAGAAGTTCTTCCTCGAATGTTGAGTGTGCGCCTTCAGGCTCCCGTGCCACCTCCTTGATGGTTACAATGAGAAGAGGGCATGTCCTGGGTGACAGGTGTCTTTAATGACAGATGCTGCCTTTATGCTGGGGAGGCTAATGCCCATGACAGAAGTTGGCGACTTTACTCAACTTTTTCTGATTCTGTGCAGTGCCCCCCCCTCAATACAATGCAACAGAGTGATCTCCACAATACATCTGTAAAAATTTGCGTGAGTCTTTGGTGACATACCAAGTCTCCTCATACGCCTAATGAAATATAGCTGCTGTCATGCCTTCTGTAATTGCATATGTTGGGCCCAGGATAGATGTTCAGAGATTTTGACACACTGGAACTTGAAACTGCTCACCCTTTCCACTGCCGATACCTTGATGAGGACTGGTCTATTCCCTGATTTCCCCTTCCTGAAGTCCACAATCAATTCCTTCATCTTACTGACGTTGAGTGCGAGGTTATTCTTTCAACACCACTCAACCAGCTGATCTGTCTCACTGCTGTACACCTGCTCATCACTATCTCAAATTCTGCCATTGACAGTTGTGTCATTGGCAAATTTATAGATGGCATTTGAGCTGTGTCTAGACACACAATCATGGGTGTAGAGTGTACAGTGGGCTAAGCATGCATCCTTGAGGTGCAACAGTGTTAGCTATCAGCGAGGAGGAGCTGTTATTTTCAACCTGCACTAAATGTAGTCTCCTGATGATCAAGTCAAGGAACAAGTTGCAGAGGGAGTTCAGAGACCCAGGGTTTGGAGACAACATGTTGATTAATATAGAGGGCATGATGGCATTGAATGCTGAACTATAATCAAATGCAGCCTGACATAGGTATTGCTATTGTCCAGGTGATACATGGCCAAGTGGAGAGTCAGTGAGATTGCATCCGCTGTAGACGTACCATTACATCTTTACACGTCCTCTAGTTTTTAAACATGCTATGGACAAAAGTTTTCTAATAGCTAATATCTATACCCCTCAAAATATAGTATGTCTCAAATCAGAATTTCCCAACCCCCACCGCCCTTTCCCTCAGCTTCCTCCACTCCAAGGAAAATTAACCCAACTTCTCCAGTTTATCATCATTGTTGAAATGCTCCATCCCAGACAACAACCTGGTGAATCTCCACTAGATCCTCTTCAGTGAAATTGTATTTGTCCTACAACGTGACAACCAAAATGTACACAACTGTGATACAACCATTGCTTTATGAAGATGTATCAGAACCTCTCTGCTCTTATACGCTATGAGCCAGCCAATGAAGGTAGCATTCCTTCCATCTTCTTCACTGTCATCAACCAGCACCACTTTCAGGGAGCCTTGAACTTGTACATCAAGTTCCCTCTGTCCTCCATGCCTCATACTCAAATGCAGCTGACCAAGGAATTGACCACTGACTTCAGCAATCAGTGGATTGAGTGGTCAGCAATGGAAAGGTTCAGCAGTTCCAAGTTCCATGGTGTCAACATTACAAAGGATTTGCCCTGGGCCCAACATGTTGACGCAATCATAAAGAAGGCAGTCAAGAGCTCTACTTTGTTAGGAGTCTGAGGAGATTTGGCATGTCATCAAAAACTCTTGAAAACCTATTTACCTATGGTGAAGAGCATTCTGACTAGCAACATCACTGCCTGGTATGGAAACTCCAATGCCAAGGATCACAAGAGGTTGTGGAGGGATGTAAAGGTTAGCTATCTCCATCACTAGCACATCCTTTCCCCACCATTGAGGACATGTTTCCAAGAGGTGGTATCTCAAGAAGGTGGCATCCACCACTAAGGACCCTCCTCTCTTTACTACCATCTGGTGGGGTAGCACAAGAGCCTGAAGCCCTACACTCAGTGATTCAGAAACAGTTTCTTTCCTCTGCCATCAAATTCCTGAATGGTCCAAGAACACTACCTCATTATTTGTTTTCGTACTATTTATTTTGTAATTTATAGTAATTTATGTATTTGCTACAAAGCAACAGATTCTACGTCATACAAGAGAGTGATAATAAAGCTGATTCTCACACATTTTATAAATGTAGAGATAATGCTTTTCTAAGGCAGACAGAACTATCATGGGTTAATGGGTCAGGCAATTTATTTCAGGAATATAAAACAAATACCGCATACACCACAGTGATTCATTTTCACAAGAGGTAAACATTTAAAAGTGAAAGCACATGACAATGTGAAACTGTTTAACTATAATTATAGTTATACTCAATTAAAAAAAACAAACTGCACTGTGTACTGGAATAATGTACAAGAGAAATACTCAAAACCATTTCTTAACCTGAAATCAAATGAATAAGGTAGGCCAGAAAGGAATTCTTTCATTGATAGCCCTATTTAAAAAAAATAACAACACGCCATATTTGCAAAGCTTGTTTATTGTCTAAAAGACAACATATTCCATCAGTCAAGGTTAAACCAGACTACAGCATCAACACTACCAACTTTCCTACTGGTTCTGCTAGCAATACTTAAATGACCATCTATAAATTTGCTGATGACAGCTATTGTTGGCAGAATTTCAGATGATGACAAGAAGGCATACAGGAATGAGAGAGATCAACTAGTTGAGCAGTACTGCAGCAAGAACCTTGCACTCAGCATCAGGAAGAACAAGGAATTGATTGTGGACTTCAGAAAGGGCAAGGCAAGGAAACATACACCAGTCCTCATCAAGGGATCAGAAGTGGAAATACTGAGTAATTTCAAGTTCCTGGGTGTCAACATCTACCTTGCACCCATTAATGCAGTTACATAAAATCAATTTCATTTGGAGTTTGAGGCGATTTGGTAGGTCACCAAAGACACTTGCAAATGTCCGCAGCTGTACTGTGAAGAGCATTCTAAGCATCGCCCTCTGGTATGTGGGGGGGGGGGCGCAGGGGGGCTACTGCACAGGATCAAAATAAGCTGCAAAAAGTTGTAAACTCAGACAACTCCATCATGGGCACTAGCCTCCCCAACAGCCAGGCCATCTTCAAGGAGCGATGCCTCAAAAAGGCAGCACCTGTCATTAAGGATCCCCATCACCCAGGACATGCCCTCTTCTCATTGTTACCATTAGGAAATAAGTACACAAGCCTGAAGGCACACATGATGATTCAGAAATAGCTTTGTACCCCCATCAGATTTCGGAATGGACAGTGGTGAACCCACGACTATTACCTCACTACATTTTTTTCCCCTCTTCTCCACTACTTAGCTAATACATACTTCTTACTGCAATTTAGTTTTTAATTATGCATTGCAATGTATTGCTGCCACACAGTCAATTTCATAGCACGTCAGTGGTATTAAACCCAATTTTGATTCTAAATAAACCCTGAATTAGCTTAATTAGAACTAAAACAACTGGCTACTTGAGGAAAATTTGCCCTTGTAGGATTTGGAAATAGTTTGTACTTAAAACTCATCCTCACCTATTTCAATCATTGCAAATGCATTTCTATATAAATTACGTAATGGCCACAGACTACAGTCTTTACATGCCCTTCATAACCTGGCCAATCTAAATGAACAACCATCTAAACGATAGCAAACAGTTTCCCATGACTCATTTCTGCAATGTTCCATTTCATCCCAAAGCAAAAAAAAATCAAAACTATCAAGCTCTGCAACAGAGACAAATAAACTTAACTAATTTAAGCGAAGTATGTTTTACCTCATGGTCAGTTTCTAGGCCCAAATTTATTGCTAACAAACTACCAGCAGTAAGAATCAAGCTTAGCCATGAAGCTTGATGAAGGATGCATCTTAGCCTCATCCTTATAGTTTCAAGAAAGGTTTTGTTTTTCCACCAGCATATGAGTTCACATTTTATAATATGTTCCACCTAATATTGAGCTCCTTTTCTAGGAAAGGGTGTATTAGCATTGGAGAGGTCCAGAGGTGGATTACAAGAATGATCCTAGAAATGAAAGGGTTAACTTATGGGGAATGTTTGATAGCTCTGGGCCTGTACTTACAGAAGTTTAGAAGAATTAAGGGATCTTTTGGAAAGTTACTGAATACTGAAAGGTATAGAGTAGACATGGAGAGATGTTTCCAAGAACGAAAGCATCTAGGACCAGAGGACACAATCTCAGAATTGAAAGCTGTCCCATTAGAACAGAGATGAGGAGGAATTTCCTCAGCCAGAGAACTGATGAATCTGTGGAATTCATTGCCACAAATAGTTGTGGAGGCCAAGTCATTGGGTAAATTTAAAGCAAAAATCCATCTGCTCAATTCTATTACTATTTTCCAGGCATCCTACAAATAACTGATGTGATTATCTGTGCTCGCTCATTTATTAAGTAGCAACAACTTCCAATTTGTGGGAGCATTGTAGATTGTGGGATCAAGTCACATTGTTATAACAACCACCTTTCCCTCATTATTAACAAAAGAGCTGGTCAGCAATAAGCTGTCCTGGTCCAACTCAATCGGTGCCACAGTCAAAAAAGCGGAACTTCCTGAGGCGGCAAAAAAAAATTGCCACATCCCCATCAATGCACCTTAGAAACCATCGCATCTGGATGCATAATTACAGCTTGGTATGGCAACTGCTCTGCACGTGACCAGAACCCTCTATACTTCTCATTGCCTCAGTAAAGCAGTCAGCTTAATGAAGACCCCACCATCCCAAACAACCCCTCTTCTCCCTTCTTCCACTAGGATGTATATTGTGGTACACGTTTTCAGGCCTGAAAGCATGATCACCAGGCTCCAGGACAGCTTCTACCCCACGCTTGAAGACTATTAAATGGTTCCCTACTGTGATATGATGGACTCTTGTCCTCCCGATAGATTTCATTATGATCCTGCAGTTTATTGTTCATCTGCATTGCACTCTCTCTGTACTGTTACTCTTTATTCTGCATTGTTACTGTTTTACCTTGTTCTACCTCAATGCACTTTGCAATGATTTGATCTGTATGAACAGTTCAGCAAAACATCCTTTTCAATTCCAA
Source organism: Mobula birostris (assembly GCF_030028105.1). Classification (NCBI taxonomy): domain Eukaryota; kingdom Metazoa; phylum Chordata; class Chondrichthyes; order Myliobatiformes; family Myliobatidae; genus Mobula; species Mobula birostris. The sequence goes on along the minus strand of NC_092380.1, from coordinate 102,999,405 downwards.
TTTAAGCACAAATACCTAGACTGAAATTCCAATGGACTATTCATATCTATGGACCCAGACTTCTGAAGAGTGGAATTTTCCAAGTGCACTTTAAAAAACTCTCTCATACAGGTTTTCTTCGTGCAGTTCACCGCATAACAGAAGAACTGCGCAGATCTGTCATCATCAGAAATGACAGACAACCAATCATCAACCATTCCAATAGCAGTAAGGAAGTGTTACATTTTTAATGAGTCCTTTTGCATGGACACAAATCATGGACTAATTCAACACAAGTATATCACAATGATCAATCCTAACTGGTGCTTCTGGAAGCTTGCTGAGCCTAGAACTCTCCCATAATTTCCATCTTCCAACAGGAGTCATATTTCACTTGAATGCCAGCAGTGTGCACCTTTGAGATGCTCTTACATGTTCCCCAGGCACATAATGAAATCAATATTTATCCCAAGCTACGAAAGTAGAGTAGTTAACCAAAAGCATCATTGAAGGAGGAAATAGAAGTAGGGGGAATTCAAAAGGGCCATTGCTGATAAAGAAACAAACATGTATATATTAATCAAAATTGTGAGTGAATACAGCCAAAATTGGAGAATGCAATAATCCTGGATGAGATTAGATTTGAAAATTATATTTGCATATGCTAATTTACTTGCTGCCCATAATGCCGCTGGCATTTAGGGCAGCAATGAAGGTCCTCCATCTCTGTCTCTATGGAAGGATTCTTCATTGCTATTTCAATAACAATTGCTTTTTGGCCAGTCAGGGTTATTAGCCCTCAGCTCAACCCCCAAACCTGGATGACCAGTGGACCACTCTTAGTCCGGCCTCTACCCTTCAACCTGTTTGGCATGAATGACCCTACCAACAGCCAAAGCACAAGGCCCTGACCCCAACCAACATAGGTCTCCGGGCCATTAAGACATGCAATCCTCTAAACACTACAGCAAGCACGTGGTCCTTTTGGAAGCTTCATATGCCAAGGAAAAAGCTTTTGACTCTTTGAGCAAGTTTTTGTTTAAATGAATACCTTCTTCTGTGTGGCTCAAAACTACATTTTTTTAACATGATAATGCTCCATTAGGTGTTGTGGAGCAATTAAACACAAACAAGTTGTTCCTGAAAGGTGCAGCAACAATAAAAACTCTCATTCCAAAAGGACAGAAAAGCCATAATGAATTGAACTGAATGGCAGCCAAAACACATTAGCAGGAAACAGGGAAGAAAACAACAGACACAGGGGAGGGGCAAACAAAGAACCAGGAAGAGTGGATGGAAAGCAACAGGCAGGAGTTCGGAAGAAAGCGTGAGGACAAAACTTGCAAAGGGAGAATTAGGTCATGGATGGGTTGTGCATTAGGGTGATGAATGAGAGGAGGCAAGTGATGGGATGAGGGGTACAGACCAGGGAAAAGATGAGAGAAAAGAAACAGAAGAGGATGAAGGGGAAGACAGGTGACAGAATATAGAGGCAGAAGGGCAGGAAGGTGGGAAGGAATCAGAAAAAAGGGTACGAGAAGAGGGGGAGGGATGGGGTTAAAGCAGAGCATGGACAGGGGAAAGGGGGAGAAACAGAGGTAACAATAGGCAGAATGGGGATGAATAGGGTACAACGTAGCATGGAAAGGGCAATGCAAAGGGAATACAACAGAAGGGGGCAAAATGGGAATGGGAAGATGACTAAATGAGGGGGCAGAATGGGGGGGGAGAATAGGAATAAGGCCAGAGGAGAGGGGAAAGTGGTGAGTGGGTGTTGGAGAAAGTGGGAACAAAGGGGTTAAATGGGCGAGTGGGAAAGTGGGGAACAGCTGGAGGGGAAAGGGGAAGCCACTGGAGAGGAAATGTGGGAATGGGGAAAGGGGGGGACACTGGAGGGAAAATGAGGGAATGGGGAAGGGAGGGCCACCGGGGGGAGGGGAGTGAAATGAGGGGATGGGGAAGGGATTGCCACTGGGGGGGGTGAAACAAGGGAATGGGGAAGGGGGCGCCACTGGGGGGTGATATGAGGGAATGGGGAAGGGCCACGGGGGGGGGGGAACGAGCATGGATGGGGGTGAACAGAAGTGATGGGAAAGAAAAAGCAAGGGTCCGAAAGGAAAATGGTATGTAAACCCATTTAGGATTGCAAATAAAGCAAAAAGCAGAAGGGGGTGCAATAGGAGAACTTATCAGGGCAGTCGATGGTTAGGGAATAGATGTGCAAAGGTAAGAGAGATTGGCAGTGCAAGGCTGGTAAAGGTGAGAGTGAAGGTACCCGCCAGCACTACCTGAGGTAAGGCGGTGTTGAGCTGTCTCTGCAGCGAGTCCCTCTCGTGGAAAGCCTCCTGCATCTTGGCCTGACACAGGGCTAGCGACTCCTGCGCCTCCCGCAGGCTCTCCAGCAACTTGTCGCGCTCGTCCAACATGTTCACCATCAGCTGCTCGAAGTTGGCCTCGGTGTCGGCGCCGTACTGCGAGCCCCGTGGGCTCATCGTATCCTCGCTGATGGTCGGCATCACTTCACACATCATCTTGGGTGGAGGCCGGCTGCGGGTGTTTGGGGGGGGAGTGTTGCTCAAGGAAGGGCCCGGGCTCTCACCGGCCTCTCCTGTGGGGAGGTAGCAGTGGGGATGAGTGCGAGGGGATGTGTGGCGATAAATACACTTAAGTAATGGATGGAACTGTTTTGAAAGCGAAAAAAAACAAGCCCGCCCGCCCCGTCAGCCGAGCCGGCGGCAGCCACAGGCCGATCCGGGCCCCGCGCTCATCGCCGTCAGCCGCACACCGAGTGAGAGATCCAGGGCAATAAAACAAGCCGCTGCCGGCGCCTACTCCTCCTCCTTCGGCCTCGCTTAGCGTCGCCCGGGTGGTCCTACTCCGATTGTAATCACATCCCCGTCACCGCCGCTCCTTTAACTCTCTCGCTCTCTCTGTGCCTTTCGAAGCTCCCTGGAGGACGTCCTCGTCCTCGTCCTCGTCCCCGTCAAAATGTCTGTGTGTGCGCGCCCACGCGCGTACCCAGACGCAGCCTCGCCGCGCGCTTCCCGGGTCCTTCTGACTCCGCTGCTTTTACGTCAGCTTCGTTCTCGGGTCTCCCCACCTTCTCCGACTCCGCCTGCTGGCTGACTTCTCCGGTCCTCCGACTCCGCCCCTTCGCCTCTTCTCGGGTTTACACCCCCGCCGGTTGCCCGATTCCGCCTCCTGGCTGACCTCTGGTCTTCCAACACCACTCACCAACCTCTTGGGTCCTCCAACTCCGCCCCCTCCACAAGCTTTCAGGATCCTCCTCTTACTCCGACTCCGCCTCCTGGCTAACCACTTGGTTCCTCCTATTGAGCCTACCTTCTCACTTGTTCTGCTCACCCACCAATTACAATCAGGGAGAGTGAGGAAGTGGGGTTCAATCACAGGCGGTGGGAGCTCACACTACACCGTCTGGGTATCTTTCCCTGATCGGTCTCATCAGTTAAGGAAAAAGGCGGAGGTTGGGAAGAAAATGCTGATCGCAAAATTCCATGCAAGAAAAGAAACAATTGTAGTCTATTTCTGTTGGAATTGCAATCGAGATTGAAAATCCTCAGCAAAATAAATAGTACTTCTTTGACTTTAATTTGTTTTTTTTTACTTTGGCATTTTTTATTGCTATTCTGTTATTTTGAGGATTAATTTGAAACTTTTTACAAACTAACAAAATGTCTAGTAAAGACACATATATGCATTGATTAAATTTCAGAAGTTCACTTAACTTCTTTATGCCGGTTATAAGATTGACAATACTAAATTACTCTCATATTTCTTTATGATATAACCTTCTTTGCCTATAAATTCATTACTTCACTTCTGAATCGCATACCTCGCATACATACACAGTCTTATCGAGTAGCCTTCAAGATTGTAGATTAGTTACATCCATTGGAGTCCTGTGGGTTCAAAAGTGACTGAAGTTCCCAGTGTGGGAACTATAGATTGGACAGTGAGTGCACTCCTTCCATCACTTAGGCAACTCTGCGGTGTGTTTCAGATGCATAATCCTGGGATTCTCAAACTACCGTCTGTAAGCAGTTCCTACTTTCACCCCGTGACCACATGGGTTTCCTCCGAATGCTCCAGTTTCCTCCCACAATCCAAAAACGTAACAGTTGGTAGCGTAATTGGTCATTGCAAATTGTCCCCTGTGTTAGGCAAGAGTTAAATAGGGTGTTGCTGGGCAGCACAACTCAAAGGACCAGAAGGGCCCACTCTGCGCTGTATTTCAATAGATAAATAAACACAGGAAAGTTTGCAGATGCTGGAAATCCAAAGCAACACACACAGCAACTATGGAAATTAATAGATAGTCGACGTTTCGGGCTGAGAGAGTCTTGAAGAAAGGTTGCCTGACCTGCTGAATTCCTCTAGCTCTTTGTGTGGTTTGCTTCTCAATACCACCCTGAATTCACCTCTTTCACCTTGCCAGAGGTTCCCAGGAATGATTGGAGATATAGCATTTCTTTCAGAAAAGTTTTGAGCACAACGTTGAACTTTCCGTGACTGATTTTGAAAGCTAATTATTTGCCAATGCAGAGTAGTAGATCTGATCTCAGTCAATGGCATTACACAGCAGAGAAACAGACCCTTTGTCCACCCATGTCCACGCCAGTCACCAGGTACCTCTCTCTGTGTGAATCTAATTTTCCAGCACTAGCCCTGGGCCCTCTGCAGCAACGTATTTCAAATGTTCATCTCAATGCTTCACCCTTCGTGAAGGAGTTCTTCCTCAAACCTCCCTAAATCCAATACCTCTAACCTTAAAGGTTAAGGATATAATGCTTATAAGGCATGGGTCAGACTGCACTCGGAGTATTGTGAGCAGTTTTGGACCCCGTGTTTAAGAAGGGACTTGCTGGCATTAGCAAAGGTCCAGAGGAGGTTCATTAGAAAGGGTTAATATATGACAAGCACTTGATGGCTCTGAGGCCCGTACTCACTGGCAGATTGAGGATGAACCTCACTGAAACCTATCGAATATTGAAAGGCATAGGTAGAGTGAACATGGAGGGGATGTTTCCTGTGATGGAGTCTAGAGCCAGACGGCACAGCCTCAGAATACAAGAACATCTCTATAAAAGAGAGATAAGGAGGAGTTTCTTTAGCCAGAGGGTGATGAATCTGTTGAATTCATTGCCACAGACAGCTGTGGAGGCCAAGTCACTGGGTATATTTAAAGGGGAGGTTGATAGGTTCTTGACTAAAAAGGACTTCAAAGAAGACAGGAGAATGTGGTTTAAAGTGATAATAAATCAGCTATGATGGAGTGCTGGGGCAGACACAATAGGCCGAATGGCCTAATTCTGCTCCTGTGTCTTATATGGGGTGGCACGGTAGCATGGTGGTTAGCTCAGTGCTTTGCAGTGCCAGAATTCATTTCCCGTCGCTATCTGTAAGGAGTTTGTATGTTCTCCCTATGACGGTGTGGGTTTCCTCTGGGTGTTCCAGTTCCAGTCCAAAGACATACTGGTTGGTAGGTTAATTGGTCATTGTAAATTGGCCCATAATGAGGCTAGGGTTAGATCAGGGGGACGGGGGCAGAGGAGGTAGCCGGGCGTCGCGGCTCAAAGGAGCTATTCCGTGTTGTGTCTCCATACATAAATAAATCTTATGTCTAACGGTCTAAATCTATCCCCTATGTGACGGGGAAATCTTTCTCACTATCTATCCCAAAGGATGCTAATCTGGGGTCCATCAATCCCTCGGTTAATGGTGGGAGTCCATTGCCTAAAAAATGTTGCAAATCCCTGATCTATCCCATCTTTTTTAAGGCATCCGTTAGTCTTGCGAGACCATGGATCTGCACCTGGAAAGTCTTCACTCTCCAGGGCGCAAGCCTGGGCAAGGTCGTATGGAAGACCAGCAGTTCCCCATGCTGCAAGTCTCCCCTCTCCACGACACCAATGTTGTCCAAGGGAAGGGCATTAGGACCCATACAGCTTGGCACCAGTGTCATCGCAGAGGAATGTGTGATTAAGTGCCTTGCTCAAGGACACAACAGGTTCCCTCAGCTGGGGTTTGAGCTCATGACCTTTAGGTCGCTAGTCCAATGCATTAACCACTTGGCCACGTGCCCACACAATGCACTATCCCATTATCCCATCAATGCACTTCATTACTTTTTTATTACATTCATTGCAACCTCCCAACTCAACAGAATATATTTTAAATGTTATGATTATCGGCCTCTACCATACCCTCAGCCCATTCCAACTAGTTAAGGCTTCAGATAGTTGGGTAATTATTTTTTTTAAATATATATGAATAAAAATAATCAGATCATGTCTCTTTCTACAGTAGTTGTACTGTCAAATCAACCAATGTCACTTATGTTTCCTCTTTGAGCAGCTGAGAGGTTGTTACACCATCCTGAATTCACCTCTTTCACTCTGAGTAATCACAGGCCGATGGTGGCGGGACCTTAAACTGTGGCTCATCCCCAGAAAGCTTCGGCAGTGGTTGCAGTGGCCACCAGTATATCTCTTCTGCACCCTCGGATGCTCTGGTTGACAGCGTGTTTAGTTATTTGCTGGCAGTGCTCTATCTTGAGTTGCAGATTTTGATGTTGGTTCACTGGCTGTTTTTGATCATCCAATTACATGCTGCAGTAATGGCTTCAAATCTGTGGTGTTGTTTTTATAATGCAAAAAATAGACTTCTGCTTTCTTAAGTAGTTGTTAACTTTTTTACATTAGAAAATGTAAAAGCCCATAATATGGCTGATTACAAAATACCCAGACTTTAGTTTGCATGGTATTTCTTGAAGTGCTTAACAGCCTGTGAATTAGTTTTGAGTCGTGATTATATGTTATGTATGAAAAGCAGCCAACTTGTGCATAATACGTTCCCATTCACAGCAGTGCTATGGTGGGCAGGTAATCTATTGTTTTAAGTACTGACTAAGAGCTAAATATTGCCCTGGCCACCAGATAAATTCCAGCTCTAACACAGAGTAGTTCAAAGTTCAAAGTAAATTTATTCACAGAAGAACAAAGAAATACAATAGAATCATATCAAAAACTACAGAAAAAGACTGACAAACAACCAATGACTCTGACAAACGTCTCCAGCTGTACAGTGGAAAGCAATCTGGCTGGTTGCCTCATGGGCCGGTACGGGCATTTCAACACATAGGGACGCAGAAGGCTGCAGGGATTGGTGGACACAGCCAGTTCCATCCTGGGTTCAGCCCTCCACACAATCAAGGGCATCTACGAAAGGCCACCTCTCGTCATGTGCATGAGCTTCCCCAGCATTGTGGACATCTTCAAAAGGAGATGTTTCAAAAAGATGCCATCCATCATTAAGGATCCCCCAACACCTGGGCCAAACCCCCTTCTCATTGCTGCCATCAGGCAGGAGGTATAGGAGCCTGAAGACCCAACAACATCTTCTTCCCCACTGCCACCATGTTCTTAAACTGATCTGAAAATCCTAATTCTACCTCTAGCTATACTTCCCTCAATTTGCAAACTTGCACTAAATATCATTCAGTAATATTTGTTTATTGTGTTGTGTGAGTGATACAGAATTTAACCACAGTAGCGCAGCGCTTAACAAAATTGCTTTACGATGTCAGCAATCACCAATCAGGCTCAAATTCCCATTCCTGCCTGTAAGAGTTTGTACATTCTCCCTGTACCTGTGTGAGCTTCTTCCGGATGCTCCACATTCTAAAGACACCCGGTTACGGTTAGTTGTGAGAATGTTATGTTGGTGCCGGAAGTGGGGCAACACTTGTGGGCTGCCCCCTGCACAATCCTTGCACTGAGTTGAAACAAAATGATTCATTTTACTCTATGTTTCAATGTACATGTGACAAATGAAGCTAATCTTTGAATCTTTAATTTAGGTTTATATAATGTATGGTGTCAAGTTTGTAATGTGTGTTGCTGCTGTAAAAAAACAAACTTTTGTGGCAATTGTACCCTGGGTATGTACTGTATGCCCATGACAATAAACTACAACTAGAGTGGAAGCAAGTCACCCTCAGGTTCAAGGGACTCCTGCGCAGAGAAGTTTGTGCCTATACCTTGTACAACTGTAATGATAAGATCTATCTTCGTTTGATTCTCTTCTCTTGTAGATTCAGTAGTAATTAATACATGTTTTCAGTTTTTGTGCATTTTCAAGCCTCAGTCCCAACAGCTTGAGCACAAACATTTAGGCTGATCCTCTTGTACAACACTGAGGGAGAGTGGTGTTGCAACAAAGAAGTGTCATCTTTTGGGTAAGGTGTCCTAAACACAAAAGATTCTGCAGATGCTGAAAATCTTGAGCAACACACACAAAATGCTGGAGGAACTCAGCAAGTCAAGATGCATTGGAGGGTTGGGGGGCGGGGGGAGGAATAAATACTCTGTTTATTCCCCTCCTTAAATGCTGCCTGACTTGCTGAGTTCCTCCAGAAAAGTGAGGTCCCATATGTTCCCTCAGGCAGACATGAAAGTTTCTAGCATAGGAAATTTTATAGAATCATAGAACATTACAGCACAGAATCAGTCTATTCTGCCCATCGAGTCTGTGCCAAGCTATTAATCTATCTGGTTGCATTGACCTGCACTGGACCATGCTCCGCTCATTCATGTACCTATCCAAATTTATCTTAAATGTTGAAATCTAACCCGCATCCACCACTTGCACTGGCAGCTCATTCCATACTGTCATGACCTTCTGAGTGAAGAGGTTTCCCCCCTCATGTTCCCCTTGAACATTTCACCTTTCACCCTCATCCAATGACCTCTAGTTCTAGTCTCACCCAGCCTCAGTAGAAAAAGTCTGCTTGCATTTACCCTATCTATCCCCTCATGGTTTTGTATAATTCTATCAAACCTCCACTCAATCTCTACATTCTAGCAAATAAAACAACCTATCTGTAACTCAGATCCTCAAGCCCCAGTAACATCCTTGTAAATTCTTTCCGCACTTTTTCAATCTTATTTACATCTTTCCTGTAGGTAGATGACTAAAACTTGACACGGTACTCCAAATTTAGCCCTCACCGATGTCTTATACAGAGTACATGGTGTTTAACTGCGACGAAGGTACTCTCAAGACCGTAAAGAATGATACCATTAAGAAAGTCTTTGACTACAAGTACCTCAGGTCAAGAATGATGAGTTCGGAGAAGGACATAAAGATACAGAAGGCACTGGCATGGAGGGCTATGAATGACATGAAGGAAATCTGGAAGTCGAACCTGACCAGAGGGCTTAAAAAGAGGATTTTCATAGCAGTCATAGAGTCCACTCTCACGTATGGATGTGAGACATGGACACTCACCAAGACTATGTGAAAGTCTCTAGATGGTTGCTATACACAAATGCTCTGGATGGCTCTTGACGTGTGTTGGCAACAGCACATGACAAACGTCGAGCTCTATAACGACCTACCGATGCTCTCCACTAAAATCGAGGCAAGAAGACTGCAACTAGCGGGGCACTGTCTACGCCACCCCGAGCTACCTGCCAGTCTGGTCATCGTATGGGAGCCCAAGCACGGGAGGATGAACCCTGGGTACCTCCCAAGACTATGGTCAATATGCTCCTAGAAGACAGTGGCGCGGCTAATGTAGGTGAACTGAACACACTGATGAGGGAGAGGGAGAAGTGGGGAGTCCATCATCGTGCCCGACGCCGGCCCCCTAGGCCTGAGTCAACGTAGTAGTGGTAGTAGTTGTAGTAGTAGTAATGTCTTATACAATTTCAACATAACATCCCATCTCCTGTAATCAATACATTGACTTATGAAAGCTATTGTGCCAAATGCTTTCTTTACGGACCTATCTATGTCAGATGTCACTTTAAAGGAATCATGGACCTGTATTCCCAGATCCCTCTGTTCTACTGCACTCCTCGATGCCCTACCGCTTACCATGTAAGAACTATACTAGTTTGTCTTCCCAAAGTGCAACATGTCACAGCTGTCTGCATTAAACTCCATCTGCCATTTTTCAATCCATTTTTCCAGATAATCCAGATCCTGCTGCAAAACGTGCGTGTACGTACGGGCGGTTCCAAATGTCAGTCACACACGTAATGCGCTGAATGCCGCTGGTTAATCCCAATCCTTTTGGGGTTCATTTGGAGCTGGGGATTCTTCACTCTCACTCTTTCTTCTTCTCCGATGGCGTAACTACCAACGGTGAACTCCCAAGAACTATGCAACAACTGCGGTTTCCCCTTATATACCAGTTGGAACATGCCATTACGTGACATCACATCACCCCACTATCACAAGACAATTACATCATTCCAATGGCACGAGACCATTACATCGTTCCAACAGCATAAGACAATTACATCATATTCACAAGATACTCACGGGACAGGTAACACAATGATCTGCGATCTCTCTTGAAAAATTTGCAATTCTAAATCCCGTAGGATTGTTGGGTGGTATATAATATAATCCCATTAACGTGGTCATATTTTTCCTGTTCCTCTATTCTACTCATAAAGCCTCACTAGATGAGCTTTCCAGTCTGTCCTGATAGAGCACTGCCATGACATAAATAATGAAGAAAAATCTATCTACGGCCTATGTCTCTCCTAAGCCTCAATGAGCCAAAGCCTCAATGGTCCACTCCAACACTGGCCCACCCACAGAATGGCCACTCCACTTAATCCTAACTTCTTTTTATTGGATCCTGTCAAATGCATAATTATGCGCAATCCAATGTCTCCTCAGAAACTGTGGTGCACAAAAAGTGCTGACTACCCCCGCTCACTTTTTTGAAACTCTCTCTCCCTCAATGCAATCCGGTGTCTCCTTGAGACTATTGTTTCTGGATGAGATAATAATCCATACCATATCCCCTCTTAGGGGAAGCAAATATCTCCTTCTGCCATTTTGGACAGCGGGAGTTATTCCCATGTTTTAGACAAAACTATTCATCACTGAACATACCTAACATCAACTATCCATTCATTATTGCTTCATTCAATCAAGAAAGAGCTGAAAGGCAGTAAAGAAATACATAAACACAAGAGATTATTTCCATCAGGGAAGCCTCCAACCAGATGGAATAAACATCTCCAACTTGTGATACTTCCATCCTCCCTCCCCCATTCTCCCTTTTTCCAACCCCCAGTCTAGTTACCCTCTCAGCCCTTCCTCTCGTCTGCCCATCACCTCCCTCCACTTTCCCTCCTCCTTCCCTTTCTCCCATGGACTGCTCTTCTTTCTTATCAGATTCCTTCTTCTTCAGCCCTTTACCTCTTCCACTTATCAGCTCCCAGTATCCCACATCATTCTCCCCCCCACCAACCTATTCAATTTCCCTGTCACCTGGTCTCACTTATCACCTGCCATCTAGTACTCTCCCACCTTCTTTTTCCGGATTCTGTCCCCTTCCTTTCTGGTCCCAACGAAGGGTCTCGGACCAAACCGTCAACTGTTTATTGGTTTCCACCGATGCTGCCCGACCTGCAGAGTTCCTCCAGTATTTTGAACGTGTTACTGAAAAAAATATAAATGTTTTACCATTTTATGCAACAAAGAAGATGAGGGGAGGGGAAGGAGTCCAAGTTGGCAGGTGATGAGTAAAGAGGAAGTAAGGTAGATGGGGTTGGTGTAAGAAGCTGTGAGGGGATCGGTGGAAAACGTAAAGTCCTGAAGAATGTTCCTGAGCTGAAATGTTAACTTTTCTCCACAGAATTTCTTCAGAAGTTTGTTTTTTTTTGCTTCAGATCCCAGCATCTGCAGTCTCCTGAGTCTCCAAAATTACTGTAAGTATTCATCCAATGAAAACCACATTGGTCACTTTGTTTCTCGTCACGGGCATCCAAACTGGAGCCTTTCTCTCCCAAATAATCCTGGCAAGTATGAGTACCGGTGGACACATTCACTGTCAATCAGATTCAGGTTTAATATCACTGACATATATAGTGGAAATTGTTGTTTTGTGGCAGCAGTGCAATGCAATACATAAAGAAACTATAAATTACAATAAGGAATATATTAAAAAATAAATAATGGAAAAAGAGAGCAAAATAATAGGTTCATTGACCGTTCAGAAATCTGATGATGGAGGGGATGCTCTTCCAAAACCGTGGAGTGTGAAACTTCAGGCTCCAGTACCGCCTGTTTGATGGTAGTCATAAGAAGAGAGCATGTCCTGGGTGATGGGGTCCTTAATGATAGACGCCACCTTTTTGAGAAGTCCTTGATGCTAGTGCTCATGATGGAGCAGACTGTGTTTGCAACCCTCTGCAGCTTTTTCCAATCCTGTGCAGTGGCCCCTCCATGCCAGATGGAGAAGCAACCAGTTAGAATGCTCTATACGGGCACATCTGTAAATATTTGCTGGTCTCCGATGACATACCAATTCCCCTCAAGCTCCGAATGAAATGTAGCCAATTTCTTTGTAATATGTTGGGCCCTGGATGGATCTTCAGAGACGTTGACATCTCTGTTCAGAGCTGTTCAAGGATCAAGAATCAACTTTATCTTCCATATACGTTTACATGTATTAGATCTTTCTCTGTGGTGTGGGCATGACAAAAAAAAAACAACATTCAACAATTACAAAGAATAAAGAACTATGTAGAATTAAAAATAGAAGTATAGATATGGAATAAATTGTGCATAAATACATAAACACCACTGTGTATTTACAATGTAAACAGCATTATAAAAAGTGATTTGAAATGCTTACAGTGCATTGCTGTGACTGAGGTAATAGCTAGAGGGTGATGGTGGGGGGGGGGGTGGTAACTAGAATGGTTGATCAGAATAACTGCCTGGCGGAAGAAACTTGTAAGATGGTGTGAAGTTTTTTGCAGAACATTAAGTCTGTATATGTGTGTGTATCCCTCCAAAGCTAAGTACATTTAAATTCCTACCCTATATACATGTTCAGGAAAAGCCAAGTCAACGATGACAATTGAAAGTAAATCTTTAAGTAATCAGTGCTGCTAGTTTAACCTTACTGAGGAAGACCATCATTCAAACTATTCATAGCACACCACTCTCAACCTTCTGACAACAACTAAAACTGCAAACAAAATAAAATCTTTCCCGAAATGTACTGTTTTCAGTAAGAAGTTGCAGGTTCCACATGACTGTTATTCCTCACATACTTTGCATTCCTTCACCATGCTCAGGAAAATAAATCGGTCCGTATCCATTGGTTACCTTCACCATCCAGGAAAAGAGACCCCTTGGTGCATTCCCCATGCATCATTAACAATATTAACATTTACTGGTCTGTCAAACAGAAATAGGAACATTTTTTAACTCGGATGTGTGGATACCTAGTTTTTGTTATGACCCTTTGTCACTCAGTGGGAAATGCTTCAGTGATAAATATGTTCTGTTTTGTCACTACTCTCACTTAAATGGGGTAGCGAGGTAATGTTTAAAGTGAAAATGATAAAATCTAGGCAATGCATTAGAGTTAGTTAAAGTTGCTTTGGCAGCATGTAATGGACTGTCACAGTTCTGATGTTTGGTCCATATGTATCGGTGGTGGACGTCCTAACATTCCTCGCCCGGTATGTGGAGAGCGTAGGAGCTTGTGAGGACGTAAAGGACGGCCTGGGGATCTGGACCAGCAAGCGGCAGGTCAAGGTGAAGCTGAGGTTGGACTCCAACGGCTGCGTCATCCACCGCCGCCTCCCCCCCGCCCCCCCGGACTTCGCCATCGGAGGGAACCAAGGCTTCATGATGTACTCGGGGCAACCCAGGGTGTGTCGAAACTGCAGCAAGGCTGGGCACCTCGCAGCCCAGTGCAGGGCGGTGATGATGCAACAACTGTAAAACAGAGGGCCACCTGACTAAGGACTGCACACAGGTCAAGTCCTGCAACCTCTGTGGGCAGTCTGGCCACCTGTACAGGGCCTGCCCGAGACATGGTGGCACCTATGCACAGGTGACCAGGGGAGATGCTGGCACTGGAAGGGCCCCGGCAGGTTCAGGCATACCCGCCAGCTCTGCGGAGGCGGCACCCAACACGACGGAAGACGCCACCAGGGAGGAAGGTGCAGGCACCCCAAGGCCCGCCACCCCCTTACAGACCCTCCAGGACATGCCACAAGACAAGGGGGAGTCCATGGAGGAGGGGAGAGCCGAGGGGGAAGAAGGATGGAGCGTCGTGGGCAAACGCAAAAAGGCCCAAAAGGCTCCAGCAAAACGACAGAGGGCGGAGTGACAGGGGAAACTAAAGAAAAGGGCAGGGAACCACACAGCCTCCGGTACCCTGTCCTCTTCGGAGAAGGAAGCAGTTGGGGGAGGCTAGTAGCCCCGGCAGGGGAAGCGGCTGGCAGAACAGGTAGAGAGGCGGAGACAGAGCAGAGAAAGTCTGCTGGCCACCCCCGAAGTACGGGAGGCGGAGAGCAGCAGAGACCCCCAGCTCCGGGAATCCGGGAGCAGAGCCACGGCTGGCGCCCCGCAGCCTGAAGGGGAAGCAGCCCCGGAAGTCAACAACCCCCCAGGCTCAGAACCAGAACTGCCATACCCAGGGGAGGATTACCTGTAGTACGTGAGCCCACAGAAGGTGAAAGACCTCACAAAGGCGGTGGGCATGAAGGCTCAGGACTGCGAGGGTGAGGACGGGGAGCAGCTGAAATAAAGAACTTTAAATGATGGCAGACCTTAAACTGGCGTGTTTGAACGTGTGCAGTTTGAAGAGTACTGGGCAATGCGTCAGCGCACTCCAGTACTTGGACACTGTAAAGGCCGACGCGACCTTCCTCCAGGAGTGCAGACTACCACACCTCCGCAACTACTGGAGGTGGTCACGGTGGAGGACCAAGGGTTTGTCTGTGCGGTCAGGGGGCAACAATTGTTGCACTTCCGGCCTGGGGGTTCTGCTGCGGGGAGGCAACTTCTCAATCACCCAACTTAAAGGGGTGGTTGCGGGGCGCCTCCTGGTAGCAGACGTCAAATACCGGGGCACTCCGCTCCGGCTGATCAACGTGTACGCCTCCCCCGTGCGGAGCGAGCGGCTGGCCATCTTTGAGCAGCTCCCACAGCTGCTGGTGACGTCTCAGCCGGCCGTTCTGGCCGGAGACTTCAACTGCACCATTGATGCGGCTGGACGATGCGGCAGTGCCGACAGCAGGCTGGACAGTACCTCTAGACTCCTGAGGGAAACGGTGAAGACAGCCAAGCTGCGCGACGCCTTTGGCACCCCCACAGGTGGAGCACAGCCACAAGCCACCTGGACACAATCGGACGGCACAGCCCGCTCCCGGATCGACTTCCTCTTCCTCTTAGAGTCCCTCACGGTCAGGTCCACCGATGTCACGCCGGTGTTCTTCTCTGACCACTGCCTTCTGCGAGCCACCTGTCACTTACGGATGGACCAGAAGGCAGGCAGGGGGACGTGGAAGCTGAACGTAAAACTGCTGACCCCAGAGAACATCGAGGAACTAGAGAGGGGGTACACAGGTTGGAGAACCTTGAAAGCCTTCTTTGATTCCCCTGTTCTCTGGTGGGAAGCCACCAAGGAGAACATCAAGAGGTTCTTCATTCGCAAGGGTATCCAGAAAGCAAGGCAGGAGCAGAGGAAACTGCGTAAACTCCAGACAGAGTGCAGCAACTTCTTCTGCAGTCAAAGGGGGTGGATGTCGGGGGGGGGGGGGAATTGCGAGAGGTGAAGGGCCGGCAAGCCCAGCACCTTGCTGCCGAATCCTCCAAGATCATCTTTCGATCAAGGGTCCAAACCGTGGAGCAGGACGAGATGTGCTCATGCTTCTTCTTCCAAAAGGTGCACGGGGGAGCTCTGTGATCCACAACCTTAAGGAAGAGGACGGCTCAGTCGCGTCCTTGCAGACCGACATACTGAGGATCTGCAGGTCCTTCTATGCCGGTCTGTACGACGAAAAGGCCACTGACTCCACAGCCTCCCGTAACTTCCTGTCGTCTATCACGCAGGTCTTAGATGACAGCAAGCAGGAAAGTCTGGATCAGCCACTGACCCTGGACGAGCTGACAGGTTCCATCCGTTCCTTTGAGACGAGTAAGACTCCCGGAAGCGACGGCTTACCGGCTGAGTTGTACTCGGCTCTGTGGAACTGGATAGGCCCAGACCTACTGGAAGTGTACAACACTATGGTTCTGGCCGACTGCATGTCAGAGTCCATGAGGAAGGACATCATCACCCTCATCTACAAGCAGAAGAGAGAAAGGGAGGACATTAGGAATTGGAGGCCCATCTCTCTCCTGAATGTGGATCACAAGGTCCTGTCCAAGGCTATTACCAACAGGGTCAAGTCTGCTCTGGGACAGGTGATCCATCCGGACCAAGCCTGTGCTGTACCGGGCAGGAAGATCTCAGACAGTCTCACGCTGCTGAGGGACACCATCACCTACGTGCAGGACAGGAGGGTGAACGTCTGCCTGGTCAGCTTGGACCAGGAGAAAGCCTTCGACAGGATATCGCACACGTACATGGCAGACGTGTCTCCAAAATGGGATTTGGGGAGGGAATCTGGAATTGCATCAGGCTGCTCTACACAGACATCCGTAGTGCAGTCCAGGTCAACGGGTGGGAAACAGACAGCTTCTCCATCAGGTCTGGAGTTAGGCAGGGCTGTCTCTTCTCCCCTGTCTTGTTTGTCTGCTGCATTGAACCCTTTGCTGAAGCCATCAGGAGGGATGAGGGCATAAGAGGGGTGACGCTGCCAGGCAGTGGAGGGACCCAAGTGAAAACCTCCCTGTACATGGACGACGTCACCGTCTTCTACTCTGATCCGAGGTCAGTTTACAGGCTGATCTGCATCTGCGAACAGTTTGAGCTAGCATTGGGGGTCAGGGCCAACCGCACGAAGAACAAAGCCATGCCCTTCGGCAACTGGCCCGACCGATCCAGCATCCCCTTCACCATCAGGTCTGACCACATGAAGGTGTTGGGGATCTGGATGGGAGGGGCAGAGGCGTGCAACAAGAACTGGCAGGAGCAGACTGCCAAGGTGAAAAAGAAACTGGGACTGTGGGGAGGGCACTCCTGTGGTAAACCATGTATATAGGTTGTAACTGGGTTACCTGTCTGGACATGCCCCTGTGCTGACTGCTCCTGCGGCTCCTCCCACAGATCCCTGAATAAAGGTGATTGTGCCACTGCTCCTCCCTCGGTCCAGGACAGACACAGCATGGACGAGGACCCATTTTACTGTTAATAAAAGCCTTTCAGTATGTATTCTACTTCTGGTCTTTTGGAGTAACTGATAGTGCATCAACTCCCTATCGGTAACGGGCAAGAACCTGGTCATCAGGTGTGAGGTTCTCTCAGGGCTGCTGTACTTGGCACAGGTGTGGCCCGTCCACGCTCCTACAGCTTGGAAATCACCCGGGCTGTCTTCAGATTGGTCTGGAGATCCAAGATGGAGCGGGTCAGACGGACCGTCATGCACAAGTCCCTGGACAATGGGGGCAAGAACGTCTGCAATGTCGCCTTCACCCTGATGGCCAACTTCGTGTGTGGCTGCATCAGGTTGTGTGTGGAACCCAGATATGTGGGGACAAAGTACCACTATGTGCCCAGGTTCTCCCTGTCACCCTATCTACGAAGGATGGGTCTGGCCCCACTCCTGCGCAACGCCCCAGTCAGCTGGTCGTGGTCGTTGCCGTCATACCTGTCCTTCGTAGAAAAGTTTTTCCAGGAGAACGCCTTTGACCACAGGGCACTGCAGGAGAAGGACGTGATGGACACAGTGGTGTGGTTCCCTGAGCAGACCGTCCAGTTCAACTGGCAAAATACCTCATCGCCAGACCTCACCAACAGGCACCAGGACCTCGCCTGGCGGGCAGTGAGAGGAGCCCTCCCTGTTAGATCACTCCTGTACGCCTGGAACGTCGCCTCCACACCCCGCTGCCCACGGGAGGACTGCAGTGAGGAGGAGTCTGGGACCCACTTCTTTGCACACTGCGAGTTCGTAGAGAAGGTGTGGAGGAGGATGGACGGGTTAGTGTCACATTTCATCCCCAGCAGCTATGTAACAGAGGACTCTCTGATCTACGGGCTGTTCCCGGGGATGTAAACGGAGACCAACATCCAATGCTGCTGGCAGATCATCAACTTGGTGAAAGACGCTCTTTGGTCGGCCCGAAACTTGATGATCTTCCAGCACATGGACTGGCACATTCTCGGCTGCAGGAGTACGTGCTGAGGGACACGCTGAAACTTAGTGCAGCCACCGCAAGGGCCCAGTGGGGAAGGACCACAATTTAGGCTTCTTCTCCCGCGGGACTGGGAGGGGTCAGGTGGCGGGGAGTATACCCCCCAACAATGATGTAGGAAGGTGAACCAATGGAGTGCCACGTGGGTGGCCAAAGTATGGATATCTAGAGACCATGAGGGAAACGTATGTAAAGCATTGAGAGTCATTGAATGGTTTATTGCATATAATTTTATTTTTGAATAAAGTATATTTTGAAATTTAAAAAATGTTGTTTAGTTTATCTTGATAGAAAGGTACCCTATGAAGTGCTTATGGTATTGCACTCCACTTTATCCAGGCTTTTCAATACCCAGTCAGTATAAAGCATAAAATATAATACAAATGCAGCATCTGATCCACTTGCCCCAAGCCATCAGGCTGACCAACACCTCCACTCATTAACCCACCACCACTACTTTATCATTTCCAGCCAGAGTTACCGTAGGTACAGACACTCCTGTACCTAGCATCACTTTATGTACATACATTCAGTCTATGTATATAAGCTAACCTTATGTACTTATAGACATATTTTTGCTGCAACAAATCCGGAGGAACAATCATTTTGTTCTCCTTTACAATTTTGAGCTGAAGCATGACAACACATAATCTTGAATCTGGTGAAGGGCTAGTAACAAATAATATATAAATTTAAGTGTATCTTTATAGATGTTTTCTGCCATTGTCTGAGATTTGCAAAGGTTTTTTGTGTAACTTCAATTGAGGCTTATAAAGATTGGATATATTTGAACAGAAAAATCAACAGAATTCAGTCACACTTTGAAGGGACATAATTTCTATTGAAGTAAAGGCATTGAAAATCCAATACGCAAACAAAAGACGGTCAAGTCTGTGAAGGAGGGAGTATGTGGCTCCAGTGTGCAATGTGATTCTATGCTGTTTTCGTCCACCTGCTGTGGCCCTGACTAAAAACACCTTGAACTATGACTTACGACCCAGTGCTCAGCTGGAGATACATTTCCAAGGCATTTACTGGAAGCGTTTTGAATATAATTTCGTTTCATTGAGATACCCGAACAATCTTGCTGTCAGGAAAATTACACACTTGATGGGGAGCTACTAGCTCTGAATTCCGAGGATTCAAATAAAGAAAAAATGAGATGAAAATCAAAACCAAAATGCCAGACGCTGAACATTTGAATTAAAAGTAGAAGAATGTGGAAAGACTCAAAGGCTGAGGCAACGTTTGCGGAAAGAGAAGCAGAGGAAATACCGCAGGTGTCTTTGACCTGAAATGAGAATACTTTTCCTCTTTTCACAGATGCTGCTTAACCTGATGAATGCCTCTGACATTTTCAGCTTTTTAATTAAAAATGAGTTGCGTATCTAAAAGGGTGTTTCTGAGGAGCAAGCTGTCTACATCGTAGTTTTTGTCGGAGATTAATGTAAATGAAAAGAAAGAATGAAGGAATTACATTCAAATTGTATCTTACCCAATCTATTAAGATTAAAGATGATCTTTATTTGTACATTGTAACATACAGAGAAATGCGTCGTTTGGTGACAATGACCAACACAGTCCAAATATGTACTGGGGGCAGTCTGTGGGTGTCGCCATGCTTTCAGTGTCTACATAGCATGCCCATAACTCACTAACCCTAACCAGCACATCTTTGGAGTGTGGGACGAAACACCTGGAGGAAACCCACACTGTCATGGGGAAAATGTCCAAACTCCACACAGACAACAGTGGGAAATGAACCCCGATTGCTGATTGTTAGCACTGTCAAGCATTGTGCTAACCACCTCACAACTGTGCCTCACTTAAAACGTTTACTGTGTGGAGCCTTAAAAGGTTTAACAGACAATAATACTGAAAGATGGGGATAGCTTCAAGTTCCTATCTATCCATGTCACCAGCAACCTCTCCTCGTCCCTCCAAATTGATGTGGTAATCGTCAGCATACGTACATTCTGAGGGTTTGAGAAAATTTGTCTTGTCCACAAGGATTCTCTTGAACTTCCAGATGTATGCTGCAGAAGATATGGCAGGTTGCATTTGAGCCTGGTATGGAAACTGCTCCGTTCTGGACCACTGGAACCTGCTGGGAGTAGTGAACACTGTCCAGTGCATCACAGTCTCAACACTCCTTTCCATCCAGCCCGCCTTCACATTGGGAGGCATCTGGAAGCTAACAGTATTGCCAAGGATGCCTGCCATCCCAGTCATTCCATTTACTCCTATACAGGTACCTGAAAACTCAGGTGACAGCTTCTCCTCCATTGCTATTGGAGCCAACCACCTCTTTCACATCCCCTTCCCAAAAGTGCTGCCATATTCTCAGCTGGTTAACTCTACCTCTTACATTCCGGCCTCTTTGGCATTTCGTTTAGCACCACCCGAGTTTGCTTTCTCTGTGAACTTTATGCAAGCAAGGAAATTAGCCCATAGGAGCAGATCTGGCTATCCAAATCTGCTCTACATTAAGTCATAGCTGATTTATTTTCTCTCTCAATTCCTTTCTCCTACTTTCTCCCTGTAACCTTTGACACCCTGACTAATCAAGAACACATCAAACTCTGCTTTAAATACACCCAGAGACTTGGCCTCCACAGCCAGCTGTTGCAATGAATTCTACAGATTTACCACTGTCTGGCTAAAGAAATTCCTCCTCATTTCTGTTATAAAGGAATGTCCTTCTATTCTGAGGCTGTGCCCTCTGGTCCCAGAATTTCCCACTATTTAACATAACCCCTCCATGTCCAATCTGTCTTGGTTTTTCAATATTCAACAAAGGAACCTCTCAACCTCCATTCTTCTGAACTCCAGTGAGTACAGGTGAAGAGCCATCACATGGTCTTCATACATTAACCCTGTCATTCCTGCGATCATTCTCATGAACCTCCTCTGGACCCTTCCCAATGCCAGCACATACTTTCATAGATAGGGAGCCCAAAATTACTCATGATACTCCAAATAATGTGTGACCAACACCTTAAAAAGCCTCAAAGTGCACTGAAAGGTCTCTGCCCGAAACATCTATTTTTATTCCTCTCTGTAGATGCTGCCTGACTGCTGAATTCCTCCAGCATTTTATGAGTTACTTAGCATTACATTATTGCTTTCATATTTTAGTTGTTTAGAAATGAATGGTAACATTGCATTTCCTTCCCTACTTACTACTGATTCAACCTGCAAGTTAGCTTTTAGAGAATCTTGCAATAGGACTCCCAAATCCCTTTGAACCTCCCATTTCCGGATTTGTTCCGCATTTAGAAAATAGGCTATGCCTTTATTCCTTCTACCAAAGTGCATAAAAGAATAAATTCATTCCAAAGTTCAAAGTAACTTTTATTATCAAAGTACATATATGTCACCATATACAACCCTGAGATTCATTTTCCTGTGGGCATACTCAGCAGATCTATAGAATAGTAACTATAACAGGATGAATGAAAGATCAACTAGAGTGCAGATGACAACAAACTGGGAAAATGCAAATATAAATAAATAGCAATAAATAATGACAACATGAAATAACAAGATAAATAATCCTTAAAGTGAAATCATTGGTTATGGGAACATGTCAATGGATGGCCAAGTGAGTGTAGTTATCCATGGTGTATATGACAATTATCTGATCTGATGTGATCAGAATCAGAACCATTTGTATAATTATTTTGACTAAAAAAACTACCACAAACAGCTGTATGAAATTTTAAAAAAAGATTATGTTAATGATGTTGAGGGAGGAATAAACTAGCCTAGAGAGAGGGGAGAAATCATCAAAATCACGCAAAATAGTAGCCTAACATCCTTTACTTACATAAGTAACAAAGCAGCTTGGATGAGTTGGTTGATAAGCAAAGGGCATTGATTATCAGTGAGACTGCTTTTCAATTTTGCCTTTATGCAGCAAAAACCCAATTTTATTTTTCAAAAATAAAGATAATTAACTAAAGACATGCACACATACATAACAGCTTAAATCCATGGAAAATATTTCTGAAATTTACTGAAATGCCACATTCTCTTTGAGTGCAGTGGTCGAACTGCCCACATTCTTGGCTTCACTCCTTATCTACGGAATACAGCATCTGAACACATTCAGAGCCAGAGCTGCCTCCCAAACATTTATCAGTAATTCCTGTCAAAAATGAATCTCTGTATTGTTATCATTTAAATGCATAGATCGTCCCCCTGTAACCGCAGATAGTAGTGGCACACAAAAAAAACACCTCTCAGAAATACCACCGCTCCAAAAATAAAACAATCCCAATCATTTGGTCTCATTAATATTCCATTCATATTCTGTCAAGCAATATGTAGAACTGCATATGAAAGAAGAGGTTTGTCCATTATGCTGTGCTGAATACCCAAGACACAATTTACATGCTTTGAATGTATTATAACAAGATAATGTGGTGTTCTTTGTTTTCTTAATTATATGTCTCAAGGCACTGAACGTCTGCAATGTGCACTTTGCACATTTTGCCGACATTATCTCTATTTTCTGGATACTAGGGTTTGATTTATTCATTCTTAGAAACGTGCTCCTTGCTAGCTGATGTTTCCATCGAGTTCCTCCGGTACTTAGTGCAGCAACAGAGTGGGTGTCATAGAGAAGTAAAGCACAGAAACAGGCCCTTTGCCCCATCCAGTCCATGCCGAGCCATTTAAACTGCCTACTTCCATTGACCTGCACCGGGACCATAGCCCTCCATACCCCTACCATCCATGTACCTAGCCAAACCTCTCTTATATGTCAAAATCAAGCTTGTACGCACCACTTGCTCTGGCAGCTCATTCCACACTCTCACGAGCCTCTGAGTGAAGAAATTTCCCTTCATGTTCGCCTTAAATTATTCACCTTGCACTGTTAACCCATGACCTCTAGTTGGAGTCCCATCCAACCTCAGTGGAAAAAGCCTGCTTACATTTACCCTATTTACATCTATACCTCTCATAATTTTGTATACCTCTATTAAATTTCCTCACAATCTTCTACATTCCCAACTTATTCATTCTTTGCTTATAACTCAAGTCCTTCAGGCCTTTGTAAAGTTTCTCTGTACACTTTCAACCTTGTTTACATCTTCCCTGTAGGTAGGTGACCAAAACTGCACACAATACTCCAAATTAGGCCCAACCAATGTCTTATACAGCTTCAACATAACATCCCATCTCCTGTACTCAGTACTTTGATTTATGAAGGCCAGTGTGCCAAAAGCTTTCTTTACAACCCTATCAATTTGTGACACCACTTTCAATGAATTATCAACCTGTATTCCCAAATCCCATTGTTCTATCACACTCCTCAGTGCCCTTAATGTAGACATCCCACCCTGCAAAAACTCATTTCAGGGAGGTAGCACCATCAATTTGCGGGAGACTTCCGGGAGAGGTGGGATGTCTGCAATAGAGTAGCTCCTTAGCAGCTGGCCAGCTAGTTTAAATAACGTTAGCTATGCTAATGAATGAATGACACCTGTTAAACTCACCTCAACATGTCTTTTACAGTCTTAACCCACCATGGGCAATAGAAAAGTCACTGTTGCAAACAGTGCAGCGAGCAACACTGTCATTATTTTGACCCCTATTAGGCAGGGGTACACTTTAGTGTAGTCTAGGGTGATGTACGTTTTATATTTTTTTTGGAACTCTCTGTCATGGCGCACTCTCGCTCGCGCACGCTCTCTCTCTCTTGTGGTTGCTCACGCGCTCTCGCTTGCTTTCTCTTTCACTCGCTCTCTCTCACTTTCTTGCTCTCTCGCTTGCTTTCTCTCTCGCTCTCTGTCTCTCGCGCGCGCTCTCTCGTGGTCGCTCTCACGCTTTCTCTTGCTTTTCTCTCGCTCGCTCTCAAAAAAATTGATTTCCGTGATATTGTATATAATTTGCGGGCATCAGGGAGCCACTATTAATATGCGGGAGACTCCCGGAAGTTCCGGGAGAGGTGGGATGTCTGGGAATGGTGGAGGGTTGAAAAGCAACAAACTATTCACACATGGCCCCTTAGCTTCATGCCAGGGGCGAGTAGCTTGTGTTGCATGGCTGAAATCATTTATTTACTTTGTCGCTTAGAGATCATCTCCACGCATCATCACCTTGTCGTGGTGGAGAGGCTTGTGAGTTCCTGAGATCCTAAGATTGAGGTTGTCTGCTGGTTTGCTAGTGGTAGGGGCAACCATAGTGGCCAGGTCAAGAGGGAGGTTCCAGACAAAGAACGATCCAAACTAGGCCTCACTGGTGGAGATGGCGAATGAAAATGACACATCACAATGACAGTGAAGGGGGAGGAAGGCCGCGGCAGTGAAGGGTTCCCAGTTATCTTATATTCCACGCCACCGGACCCTGACCCTGATCTGTCCAGGACCATGTGGTGGCTCTCCGTGCATCAGCCTCCCTGCATTAAAAAAGTTGGGCACAGGCGTTCTCCATTAAGGGAATAACCTCTGAGGAGAACATCATATTTGACGAGTGATTGCACTACTACTACTTAAAGATACAGTACAGTAACAGGCCCCTCCGGCCCAACGCTCCTGCACTGCCCCATTGCACACATGTGACCAATTAACCTACTGACCTGCACATCTTTGGAATGTGGGAGGAAACCAGAGCATCTGGAAGAAACCCCTGGAGTCACAGGGAGTACGTACAAACTTCTTACAGACTGTGGAGGGAATTGAAACCAGATACTGCTGTTGTAGTAGCATTATGCTAACCACTGCGCCACTGTGTCACTCCAATTTCAGCTGGGTAAGTGGTCTTGACCGGAAGACAAGTACAGGTCAGAGCTCCTTTTAAATTTTGCTTAATACGATGCCTTTAATTATTTTTGTTCTGGTTGTGCATAATTTATTTTTTAATGTTTCTGTTGTGAATGCTGCTTACCTGATGCTTTGTGCCTGCGATACTGCTGCAGGTAAGTTTTCACTGCCCCTGTGCATACATGTACTTGTGCGTGTGACAATAAACTCAACTCTGACTTAGACTAAACAAGAAAACTGGAACCTGGAGCAAAAAACACTGGAAGAATTCTGTGGGCCAAGCAGCATCTGGGGAAGCAAAGAAATGGTTAACATTTTGGGTCAAATCCTTGATATTTTTTACTTTTTCCTCACTGCTTTCCAGAAAGCACAGCATTTTTTTTTGTCTTCCTTAATTACATTTATGTTTCTGCGAACTTCATCTGCTGCACAGCAGAATAAGATTGGACAGAGTAAATGATGCAGTTTGGCTTCGCCCTCCCCATTAAATAGCAATCACACAATTAACTTAGTTTAAGAGCTTGGACAAGAATCCAACAGGCACTTGTGATTTTTCTGCAAACAATTGACCAGCAATCTCAGAGTCATGGAGTTCTACAGCACAGAAACTGGTCCCTCAACCCACCTGGTCCATACTGAACTGTTATTCTGCCTAGTCCCACTGATCTGCACCTGCACCATAGCTCTCTATAGTTTTTCCCCTTGGCAGTTAATCTGAACAATCACTCTAGTTAGCTCGCCCCACCTCACCCTAAGTATTATCCCCATCACTGCACTGCACTGTAAACATTTTAAAAAAAATATTTTATTTATGATTTTCTACAAACTACAGCGTAGAAGAAAAAAATCAATAGTATAAATAGAAGAATCATTGCAATATAGACAAAAATAGCAATAATACATATCTTAACAAATGAGCAAGTCACCCATATTAAAATTGAAAAATTAGAAAGGAAAGCACCCAACTTACCCACTATCCAACTCCAATCCAACCATTATATTATAAGTATAAATATTTGAAAGGACATTTGAGATAAGCTTTTATCACCCCAGAACTATATATTGTAGTAAAAAGAAAAATGAATAATAATTTTTAAAAAGCAGCCTGCTACCTAATCAAAGAATCAAAGAAAGCTGGAAATGCAAGATCGAGTATCAAGGGAAGAAAAAAAATACACCTGCCAATCTAGGTGAGAATTATGAAAATGTTCAAGAAAAGCTCCCCACACCTTATGGAACTTTATGTCCGAATTAAAAAGTGAATAATAAATCTTTTCAAGATCTAAACAAGACATAATATCCGTAAGCCATTGAACATGGGTAGGGGGAACTACATCTCTCCACTTGAGGAGTACTGCACGTCTAGCTAAAAGAGCAGCAAAAGACAATGTTCGTCATTTAGCCGGGATCAAATGCTTTTGTCAGAGTCTCGAAAAATACTGAAAAGAGCGATCAAAGGATCAGGTTCCAAATGACAATTTAATATAGAAGATAAAGTTAAAAAAACATCACTTTAAACCACTTTTTAGCATGAAGGTAGTCGTGCACATTTTATACCATATCCATACTTCTAATTTTATTTCTATATAGTTTTTTATTCTTTATAATTGTTGAATGTTGTTTTTGTTGCATGTCGCTTCAGCATTCCACAGCAAATTCCTAACTCACGTATATGTATATGGCAAATAAAATTGATCTAATGATCCTTACTGTATTCCTCCCATCCATGCACTCATCCAAACTTCTCTTAAATGTTCCCATTATTTCATAGGAAGCACATTGTGTATGTGCTTGGGTTTACTAAATAATAGCTATGTTTCAGGGGATTGAAGCAGTTCAGAAACTTATACCCAGTGGCCACTTTAAAAGGTATCTCCTGTACCAAATAAATACCTTATTGGTTATCTCTTGTACTTAGTTAAGTGGGCACTGAGTGTATGTTTGTAGTTTTCTGCTGCTGTGGTCCATCCACTTCAAGGTTCAACATGTGCATTTAGAGATGCTCTTCTACACACCACTGTTGTAACACATAGTTATTTGAGTTACAGTTGCCTTCCTATCAGCTTAAATCAACCTGGCCATTCTCCTCTGATCTTTCTCATTAACAATGCGTTTTCACCCACAAAACTGCTGCTCACTGGATGTTTTTTTTTGTTTCTCGCACTATTCTCTATAAACTGTAGAGACTTGCATGTGAAAATCCCAGGAGATCATCGGTTTTTGCGATACTCAAACCACCCAGCCTGGCACCAACAAGCATTCCACGGGTCAAATCCATTTAGATCACATTTCTTCCCCATTCTGATGTTTGGTCTGAAAAACAACAGAACCTCTTGACCATATCTGCATGCTTTTATGCGTTGAGTTGCTGCCACATGTTTGGTGAGATATTTGCATTAGTGAGCAAGCATACAAATGTACCTAATAAAGTGGCCATTGAGTGTATATGTATATGGCAATTAAAGTTGATTCTTGTGATCATTATGATATTCCTCCCATCCAAGTACCTACTCAAACTTCTCTTAAATGTTCCCATTATCTCCCGATAATAGGAAGCACATTGTGCATGGACATGATTTTTATTGAATAATAGCTTTCAGGGCAGGGAAGCATTTCAGAAACTTATACAAATGGATGTTCATGACTATAAAAATAGCAATGTATGCCTCTTTTCTCACCAAGCAGTGATAACTCATTCATCTGAATTTCAAATATCAAATGTAATAAGACATTCATCTCACAGAGAGTGGTGATGATTTCTGGCACAGGGAATAGGTAACGTTGTCAGCCTGAAATTCTCCTTCACTTTTCATTGCCCTTGCCTGAATGTTACAATTGCTGATCGCTGGCAGATAAAAAAGACATCGAGTCACCTTTGTACCGATTCCCAGCATTAGATTAAAGCTTTCACTAGATTCACTGAGCAGGAGTATACAATTTCAGAATCTGTGATTCACTTAATTTTTACACCCTGACAGTATCAAGAAACTGTGGCACTTGAAATCTGTGAAGATGTTTGAGAGTCAGATATTTTGACATGAATATTTTAACACCTTAAAACTTACTTTTTATCATTTTCTGCGTGAAAAGTGGGGAATGATATTTATTTCAGTGTGACTGTGGCAGCAGCTAGTACTTTAAGTATCTCAGGAAGGATTCAGAAATATGTCTGTGAACTTATGGAGGAAATGAGTGTAAGCACTTAAACTCTCAGGGTGGAGGAGCAACACCTTATGTTCCTTTTGGGTAGCTTCTAACCTGATGGCATGAATATCAATTTCTCCTTCTGGTAGTCAAATTCCACCCCCCCTCCATTCCCCACTCTGACCTTTTACCTCTTCTCACCTGCCTATTACATCCCCCCGGTCCCCTCCTCTTTCCCTTTCTCCTATGGTCCATTCTCTTCTCCTATCAGATTCCTCCTTCACCAACGCTTGACTTGTCCCACCCATCTGGTTTCACCTCTCATCTTCCAGCTAGCCTCCTTCCCCTCCCTCTGCTTTTTTATTCTGGCACCTCCCCACCACCTTCCTTCTCAGTCCTGAAGAAGGGTCTCGGCCTGAAACATTAACTATCTATTCCTGCTGAGTTCCTCCAGCATTTTGTGTGTGTTGCTTTGGATTTCCAGCATCTGTAGACATTCCGGTGTTTAAGATCAATGATTCTTTCTGTTCTCTGTAACAATCCTCCAAAAGCCCTCACCTGCTCCAAATCTCTACTGCTCCATGACTGGTAGCAGTACTTTCTGTGTTATAGAGCCGTACAGTCCTAAAGTACTACAGCACAGGAATAGGCCCTTTGGCCCATCTAGTCCTGTCTAATTCCATTGATCTGCACCTGAACCATAGCCCTCTATACTCCTGCCATCCATGTACTTATCCAGATTTCTCTTAAATGCTGAAATTGAACTCATATCCACCACTTCTGCTGGTAGCTCGTTCGATATTCACACCATCCACTGAGCCAGGTGTTCCCAACTTGGGGTCCACGGAGCCTTTGCTTAATGGTATTGGTCCATAAGCATAAAAAAGGTTGGGAAGCCCCTGCTTTGAGTAAAGGAGTTCCCTCTCATGTTCTCCTTAAATATTTCACCTTTTACCCTTAACCTGGGAAGAGGTACAGTCGATGTTTCGGGCCGAGACCCTTCGTCAGGACTAACTGAAAGAAGAGCTAGTAGGAGATTTGAAAGTGGGAGGGGGAGGGCGAGATCCAAAATGATCAAAATGTGGTCGAAAAGTTGAAGGGCCGAAGAAATTACAGATGGGGAGCAGTGAGAGATGGTTTCACTGAACTAACGTCGACTGTACCTCTTCCTATAGATGCAGCCTGGCCTGCTGCGTTCACCAGCAACTTTGATGTGTGTTGCTTGAATTTCCAGCATCTGCAGAATTCCTCGTGTTTGCATTTTTAAATTCACTATTGTGAAGCCTCTTCTGGTGATGCCTACACTGAAGAAGTTTAAATCTTCTCTTTGACGGGAGTTCAGTGAAACCATCTCTCACCATCTCATCCCCATCTGTAATTTCTTCAGCTCTTCAACTTTTCGACCACATTTTGATCACTTTGGATCTCCCCCTCCCCCTCCCACTTTCAAATCTCTTACTATCTCTTCTTTCAGTTAGTCCTGACGAAGGGTCTTGGCCCGAAACGTCGACTGTACCTCTTCCTATAGATGCTGCCTGGCCTGCTGCGTTCACCAGCAACTTTGATGTGCGTTGCTTGAATTTCCAGCATCTGCAGAATTCCTCATGTTTGTTATTTTACATTCTGTGTGATT
This sequence comes from Mobula birostris, assembly GCF_030028105.1. Taxonomy (NCBI): domain Eukaryota; kingdom Metazoa; phylum Chordata; class Chondrichthyes; order Myliobatiformes; family Myliobatidae; genus Mobula; species Mobula birostris. The sequence goes on along the minus strand of NC_092380.1, from coordinate 102,969,729 downwards.
GTGAAGGATGACGGAGTATTCCACAATGTTAAAGGTGCTACAGAAAAGCAATTTTTTGATGTCGATAACTGTTAACTTAAAGGGATTGATAATGTGATGCAGAGATTCAACACTCAACAAGCCTCTCTTCAGCTTATTTTGAAAACAATTATATATTTCCATATTCCTTATAACATAGGTGGCCTTTCAGCCCATTGATGCTATACCACTAATTTTGTTCTAGATTAGATTATACTTTATACTTTATTGTTGCCAAATAATTGGTACTAGAATGTACAATCATCACAGTGATACTTGATTCTGCGCTTCACACTCCCTAGATTACAAATATTAAATATTAAAAATATTAAAAATAGTTAAAATTAGTAAATATTAAAAATTTAAATTATGAATCATAAATAGAAAAATGGGAAGTAAGGTAGTGCAAAAAAAACAAGAGGCAGGTCCGGATATTTGGAGGGTACAGCCCAGATCTCGGTATGGATTAGATTTATTTGTTATTTGAAATATTGATACACACAGTGAAATGAGTCATTTGCATCAAGGAAAACACAGACCGAGATGTGCTTTGGTGGTGGTGGTGGCGGGGGGGCAGCCCACAAGTGCTGTCTGCCGCTGATGTAGAATGGCCGCAAATTACTAACCCTAACTCCTGCATCACTGGGACATGGGACGAAACCGGAGCACCCGGAAGAAACCCAGGTGGTCACAGGGAGAAACTTCTTACAGACAGCGGCAGCGGTTGAATCTCGATCAGTAGTGCTGTGAAGTGTTATGCTGTCATGCTGCCTCTTCGCTTTCGATCGATTCTGGAACCCACCTGTACCAGAGACAATTTACAGAGGCCAAATAACTGACCGATCAGCATTCCATGGGATGTGGAAGGAAGCAGGAGCACCTGGTCATAGGGTGAATGTACAAACTCCACACAAACAGCACTGGTGCTTTCTTGAGCTCTCTGGCAGAGAAGCGCTGTGCCACCAAATGTTGATATGTATCTTTTCCCCACACACATTTTTAGGAGCTGCTCCGGGGGGGGGGGGTGGTTTGGGGGGTTTGCTCGTCTCTGTGCTCGACTGAGACTGTGGCTTGCAACTAGTAGACTTCTAGATCAGCTGCAGTGATGCCTGGCGTAATGAACTTCAGTTCTGAATGTAGTTTGCTTGCTCTTATCGTTTGCAAAAATTTGCTTTTTTTTCCTCTGTCTCTGCACACCGGGTGTTTGGACAGTCTTCTTTTGTTTTTAATGGGTTCTATTGGGGTACTTTGTTTCACGGCTGCCTGTAACGAGACAATTCTCAAGGCTGCTAAAAGTATACATACTTAAAACGTACTTTGAACTTTGATAAATCCCATGCCAAATAATTGCAAAATTATTTACTTCCTTACAGTGGGTGAGTTCTGTCATGGTATTCCACTCAAAGAAACTGGAGAAAAGTCAGCAGTTTCAATCATAATGAATAGAAGAGAAGCTTGTAGCAATGGAACATCTTTCTGATGGCTATCCTCCCCAGAGACATTAAACAATATTACGACCCAGAGAGCAGCTGCATAGCATAATCCTTAAAATAATGATTGCTGACAAATATCACAAGTATAGTGGCTATTTTATTAGGTACTTCCTGTACCTAACAAGATGGCCATTGAGTGTAGGTTTGTGCATGTAGCTCATCCACTTCAAGGTTCAACGTGTTGTACATTCAGAGACATTCTTCTGCACACCACTGTTGTAATGCATGATTATTTGAGTTACTGTTGCCTTCCTGTTAGCTTGAACCAGCCTGGCCATTCTCCTCTAACCCTTCTGATTAACAAGGTGTTTTGCCCACAGAGCTGCCACTCACTAGGCATTTTTGTTTTGTTTTTTGCACCATTTTCTGTAAACTCTAGAAACTGTTGTGTGAGAAAATCCCAGGAGATCAGTAGTTTCTGAGACACTCAATCCACCTCATCTGGCACCAACAATCATTTCACAGTCAAAGTCACTCAGGTCACATTTCACCCCCATTCTGATGTTTGGTCTGAACAACAAATGAACCTCTTGACCATGTCTGCATGCTTTTATTGATTGATTTGCTGTCACATGATTGGTTGATTAGATACTTGGATTAACAGGCACGTTTATGTAATAAAGTAGTCACTGGGGGCTGGCAAACAACAAATGTGCAAGTACAAAGAAAAATGAAGTAAATAAATAATATTGAGAACAAGTTGTAGAGTGAAAGGAAGCCAATGACTGGTTATCTATTCAATTCACAAGGAAGGCTTCACAATTGTTGGATTGGTGGAGGTGAAAATGGAGCTGGTGGTATCTGCAGTTTCAATTGGAAAATCAATTGGCAACTAACTCATGGACAAACTCATTGTAGGGTGTATAGATGGGGTAAATCCAAGCAGGCTTTTTCAGCTGAGGTTGGCTGAGACTGGGGTCATAGGTCAAGGGTGAAAGGCGAAGTATTTAAGCGGGGGATCTTCTTCACACAGAGGGTGGTGTGAGTGTGGAACAAGCTTCCAGTGGAAGTTCTGGATGGGGATTTGATTGCAACATTTACAAGGAGCCTGGTTAAGTACATGCATGGAAGGGGTATGGAAGGCTATGGTCCTGATGCAGTTCGATAGGTCTAAGCAGAATAACAGTCTGGCATGAACTAGATGGGCAGAAGAGTCTTTTTTTGTGCTGTAGTGCTCTACGACTCTATGTCCTGAAGTAAGAGACTTGCAGTTGCTTTGTGCAGTTGTTATTGTGTGGCCTGCAACATCAGTGTGGTATTGCTTCACACCATTAATGTTAGTCCGAGGTATTACAAGCAATGGAGCAAAGGCAGGTAGATGTGGCAAAGATCCAGATCAGTGATGATGACAGATTGAGCAATTCTCTTCCTGCTGTTCCTGCACTCTCATTCTGTAATCCAGCTTGCAATCAGGGGTTGGCACAACAAGCTATCTATTACTCTTTGTCAAAATGAACATGGAACTTATATGCCTTCCTACAATTCTGTGGACGTAATGTTCAGCCACATTAAGTGACAGATGGCCACCATGAGTGTGTAATTATAAATGCTGGAATTTTGTTTGATTGGTAATGGAACAAAAGTAAGCAGCTTATATCAAATATTGATGAATGCCCAAATGCACATCAAATCCATGCCAACCTGGTCTTCTGTCTCGTCCATCGACCTGCATAGCCCTCCGTAACGCTTTCATCCACATACGTTCATTTGTTTGTTACGTGCCGTGTTGTATAACGTGAGCAATCATGGTCTTTCAAGACGGTTTTTGGCAAATTGCTCCACAGAAACTGTTTGCCATTGCCTTCTGCTGGGAAGTGACTTAACAAGATGGGTGACCCCAGCCGTTATCGATGTTTTTTCAGAGATTGTCTGCCTGGCGTCGGTGGTTGCATTACCAAGGATTGTGATCTGAACCAGGTGGTCATATGACCATCCACACCTGTTCCCATGGCTTCATGTGACCCTGATCAGGGGAAGGGCTGTCTAAGCAGGTGATACACCTTGCCCGAGGGTGATCTGCAGGGTAGTGGAGGGAAGGAGCATCTTATACCTCCTTTCGCAGAGACTTATCTCCACCCCATCACCCCCCACATACAGCACCTATCCACATTTATTTTAAATGACACAATTGAACTTGCATCCAGGAAATGCAGTTTATTCCACACTAGCACCACCCTCTTAGTGAAGGAGCTTCCACTCAGATTTCCCTTAAATATTTCACCTTTTATACTAAACCCATGACCCCTAGTTCTAGTCTCACCCAACCTGTGGAAAAGCCTGTTTGCATTCATCCTATCAATACCCCTCATAATTTTGACTACCTCTACAAGAACTCCCCTCATTCTCCTGTGCTCAAAAGATCATTGGCGCTGTAATCAGTGATTACAGAACCACCAATCACTGATCAAGGTTTGATTCCCGCCACTGCTCTGGTTTGCTCTCACATTCCAATGACACACGGTTAGGGTTAGGGTTAGGGTTAATCAGTTGTGGGCATGCCACATTGGGGTTGGAAGTGTAGTGATGCTTGCAGGCTGCCGCCAGCACAATTCTCCGACAGTATTGGTCACTGGTGCAAAAATGCGACACTGCATGTTTCAGTGTTGTGATATATATGTGACAAAGATTCAAAGAACATTTGTTATTGAAGTATGTATGCAGCATACAACACTGAAAGTCATCCTCCCACAGACAGCAATGAAACAACGAAAACCATGGGACCTGTTCAGAGTAAAACATCAAACCCCCAACCGCAAAGAAAAGAATAAATTTTGCAAATGGCAAAAAACGAGTGATAAAACATCAAACCACAAAGTCATCGAAACAGTCTGGGAAGGTTCATTTCAGCTTTCTTTTTCTAGTGAGTAAAATCTTAATATATTCAACCTGTCCCTATAACTCAAGTCCTATCAATATCCTTGTAAGGTTTATGTGTGTGTGATACCCATTTCTATTTATTTTAATGAATAACTAACATATTTTCCACCACGATATTTTATTTTCAATTTTAAATCGTCAGCCTAGAAGTACATTGTAAATGGAAACTTCATTTCATTATTTGAGAAAAATAACATAGAGATGAAATTAAAGTAAGTGATTGCCTTGTGCCTTGCATTGTCTGTGATGCTCCTTTGCCTCTGAGTCAGAGGGCTGTGTCTGACCACCATCAGGTACTTGAACCACCAGCGCAACCCTAATCCCACCTCAGGACTGGCGTACTACAGACTACCTCCTGCACTACCATGGACCTGTCTTGGAGATGCTGAGCAAGCAAGCCTTCATTGTAACTGTACCTCATCATACTGGTGCACATGGCAATCAACTCAACTTGACTTGTCATTATCATTCTTCAGGAGCAGGAGCATGAAAATTGAACATTCATATCCCAGTGTCTACTGAGGATGCCACACCTCAAAATTTTGAGCTGGTAAACCAAATACCCATTCCTTTCTCTCAGAGGGCTGTAAATGATGCCATGCCATTTTTCTGAGAAGATTATGTGAGTTATAGTTACCAATATTTACCTGTCAAAGTCTGTTGCAATCGTGGACTGAGCCAATAAAACTATTGACAATTGTGAGTTCTTGTTTGTAACCCTCTACAATGGTATTATCTACATATGTCTCTGTAGAAAACATTGTTTACCCATAAATGTTCAAAGCAGCCAAAATAGCAGTATTAATAATTTTATCAGTAAAGTTACACTGTCCAACGAAGGGCCCTGGTCCAAAACATCGACTCTTTATTCCTTCCATAGTTGCTTCCTGACCTGCTGAGTTTCTGCAGCATTTTCTGTGTGTTACTCTGGATTTCCAGCATCTGCAGATTCCTTGTGATTAATCACAAAAGGCAGATTTTGCCTGAAATCCTTTGGAAAAAAAAACATAATCTGAAATAAAAACAGAAAATGTCACAAATGCTCAGCATGTCAAGCAGTTTCTAAAGGGAGAGGAATGGTGTTGAAGTCAAGGTCCTTTCATCAGAACTTTAGATAACATTGTCTAAAGCTGCCTGCTCCGTTCTTCCATTAATTGCCTACCAGAGTATTCTTGTTACAAAAATAAACTTTATTCCTAGAAATATATACAAGAAATACAAAAGAAATCAGTGTTTTTTTTAATTTAACAGTATTGTCCAGTCTATACTTTCATAGTATTATCAGGCTTATACATTTGTAGTGTCATTAAGCTGATACATTCTACATACAACACACTAATGCCAGCCAATTTCAATTGCTTTATTATTGCTGCATGTTCTGAGATACAGTGAAAGCCTTTTTGCATGCTATCTATACAAATTATTTCATTACATCAGTACATTAAGATAATATGAAGCAGAACAATAACAGAATGCAGAATAAAGTGTTACAGTGACAGAGAAAATGCAGTGCAGGCAAACAATCAGGTGCAAGGCCATGATGAGGTAGATTGTGACATCTAGAGTCCATCTTACCACACTAGGGGTCCATTCAATAGCATTATAACAGCAGGCTAGAAGCTGGCCATGAACTTGATGGCATGTGCTATCTAGCTTTTTTAACATTCGTGACTTCACTGGAGAATACATACTTTGTTGCATGGGACCCAGACCTTCAGTTTTTAGTGTACATTAGGGTATTCTTAATGGACCCACCCCTTGTAGAAACATTCCTCTATCCTCCCCACCATCAAGAACATCTTCAAAATGCAGTGCCTCAAGAAGGTGGCATCCATCATGAAGGATGCGTACCATCCAGGCCATGCCCTCTTCTCATTACTGCCATCAGGGATGGGGTACAGGAGCCTGAAGACACATACTCAGCTTTTTAGCAATAGCTTCTTCTCCTCCAACATCTGATTTCAAAATTCAAAGTAAAGTTTATTATTGAAGTATATTTAGTCTCCATATACTACCTTGAGAGTCGTTTTCTTGCAGTTGTTCATAGTAGAACAAAGAAATGCAATAGAATCAATGAAAAATTACACAGAAACAGAGACTGACAACTAATATGCAAAAAGGAGACAAAGCTGTGCAAATAATATATATAAATAAATAATACTGAGAACAGGAATGCGAGTTGTAGAGTCCTTGAAACCCTTTCCTTCCACATCACTCTTTACTTTTCCATAATCTACGTGCCTATCTAAGAGTTTCTTAAATGTCTCTAATGTCTCTGCCTCTACCACAATCCCTGGCAGGGCGTTCCATGCACGCACCACCCTCTGTAAAGAACTTACTCTGTGACGTTCCCCCCCCCCCTTTGCTTTCCTCCAATCACCTTAAAATTATGCCCCTTGCATTAAGCATTTCTGCTCTGAAAAAAAAAGTCTCTGGTTGCCAACTCTATCAATGCCTCTTATCATATTGTATATGTCTACCAAGTCAAACCTCGACCTCCTTTGCTCCAAAGAGGAAGCCCTAGCTTGCTCAACCTAACCTCATTCGGATGAGAAGTATTCACTTAGGACTTCACCCACATCTCCTGGCTCCACATATAGATTTACTCTGATCCCTGAAGGGGCCCACTCTTTTTCTTAATATACTTAAGGAATGTTTTGGAATCTCCTTAATCTTACCTGACAAGGATATTTCAGAGTCTCTTTTTGCCCTATTACCTTTTTTACTTAAGTTTTCTCCAACTCTCTCTGTATCCTCAAGGAATACACTTGGCTGGCATTACCTGTACCTGCCATGTGCTTTCTTACTTTTCCTAGGGTGGCACGGTAACGCAGTGGTTGGCATAGAGCTTTACAGTGCCAGCTGTAAGATCATGGCTCAATTCCTGCCACTATCTGCTGGGAGTTTGTATGTGCTCCCTATGACTGCAATCCTCCAATCACCTTAAAATGATGCCCTCTTGTATTACCCATTGCCACCCTGCGAAAAAGCCAGTGGTTGTCTAGTCTGTCAATGCCCCTTATCATCTTTACACCCTTATCAAGTCACCTCTCATCCTACTTCACCCCAAAGAGAAAAACTGTAGCTTTCTCAACCTTCCCTCAGAAGACATCCTCTCTGATCCAAAGCACCAATGTTGTTTTAAACCATGTCACAGTTCAAATATGATTTTATGGTTTTCAGAACTGGTAATTCATTCCACAGGATTGGGTATTTTAGGGATCAGAATGAATTCTTCAAAGCCTGAGCACAAGTTATTCATTAGAGTCCCTGCAGCCTAGGTAATGAAGTGGTGAACAGTCTAATCTGGATAGGAAAATACTTAAAGAGCAAAAGCGGAAACAGTCCAGTGAACAGATAAATTAAAGCTTTAGAAATTCACTGCCTAGACTTCCCCTCCCCCACCCTCCCTTCCACACCTTTGTCAGCATCTGATTTGGCTGTCCAACGACCTCCACTTCTTTCGCTTTCACTAGAGTGCCCTCTAATCTCATTCTAAGTAAATTCAAATCAATGCAATGCTTTTAGCCAGACACATCTACTCCTTACAACAGCGGAGTAACACCGGTGTCATTATCTGCAGTTAAATTCTCTGTAATTAGCCGTGTGACCAGGCAGGAAATGAACTTTCTTTAGGTCCTTCTTGACCCATAAGCTCAGTCTCTCTGTCATTCCGATCCTATTCTTGTGCAGTGGTGGAAAAAAGGCTGGGAGCACATTTAACTTATGTTAGTTCGAGGGGGTAGGATCAACCTTGTACTCCATCATTTGGAAGTAATTAATTAGAAAGAACTCAAAATTCTACTGAGGGGCGAACACACAATACAGGTAGAGACACAAATAAGGAAGATTTAGGGAAGTTACATGGACCTGATAATGGTTTAATTTTTGCTATAATATTTTACAGGATTTAGATCCATCATAACTGGATCAGAGAGACAACTCTTCTGGTCAATAGAGGAACACACGGGCTAAGCATGAGGCAATGTTAAAGCTATATAAGGCCTTAGTTAGTCCCCACTTGGAGTACTGTGTTCAGTTCTGGTCACCTCACTACAGGAAGAATGTGAATACTATAGAGGGAGTGCACAAGGACGTTGTCTGGATTGGAGAGCATGCCATATGAGAACAGGTTGAGTGAACTTGACCTTTTCTCTTCAGGAGCAACGGAGGATGAGAGGTGACCTGATAGAGGTGTATTAGATGATGAGAGGCATTGATTGTGTGGATAGCCAGAAGCTTTCTCCTATGGCTAACATGAGGGGGGATAGTTTTAAGGTGCTTGGAAGTAGGTGCAGAGGAGAGTGGTGGGTGTGTGGAATGCACTGCCAGTGACAGTGGTAGAGATGGCTACAATAGGGCCTTTTAAGAAACTCTTAGATAGGTACATGGAGCTTAGAAAAATAGAGGGCTATGCAGTAGGGAAATTCTAGGCAGTTTCTAGAGTAGGTTACATGGTTGGACTGAAGGGCCTATAATGTGCTGTAGATTTCTACGTTTTGTGATTCTACGATAAGCTTTGTTCTAGGGAACTGTCCTCCTTGTGACTACCTGGGGACGATTGTCTAATCTGCACAAACTGTCCCATGGAGTAGTCAAGTACCAGGATCATACTTACATACATCATGCCAGACTTTTTCGTCAAAATGCCTGTGTACATCAGCAGAGGGGGTCATACATAGAAACACACAATTGTATATCGTAAGTTAGGCTGCAGTAGCCGTTAATGCTCTTCAACATTATCTAGTAAACCTTAACATTGACAACTGACCCCAGGAAATGTTATGGTGCTGTAACATGAGTGAAGGACCCTTTCGACTGATTACTCCAACTAGTCTTTCCCAGCTGCTGAATCAGTTCTGCTCCATGGTGAGCAACAATTAGAAGAAGCACTGAGAGTAGCAAAAGCACAGAATTTGCTCTAGAGGCAGGACTTCAATATCTATTATCAAGGGTGGCTTGCAAGCATCTCCAAGGATGGAGTTGATCAAGTCATTTGGAAAGCAGGGCCCGGATTGAGTCTGAGGCTGGCAGAACCATAGAGCTTTGAGTCGTAGAGAACTGTATCACAGAAGCAGGCTCTTCAGCCCATCTAGTCCATGCTGAACTATTATTCTGCCTAATCCCTTCAACTCACACATGGACCATAGCCATCCATACCTTTCCCGATCATGTACTTATCCAAACTTCCCTTAAATGTTGAAATCGAACCTGCATCTAACATTTCAGCTTACAGTTTGTTTGATACTTGCACCACCCTCTGAGTGAAGAAGTTCCCCCTCAGGTTATCCTTTTCACCCTTAACCTAAGACCTCTAGATCTAGTCTCACCCAACTGTGGTGGAAAAAGCCTGCTTGCATTGACACTATCCATACCCCTTATAATTTTGTAAATCTCTATCAAATCTCCCCTCATTCTCCTATGCTCCAGGGAATAAAGTATTAATCTAGTCAACCTTTTCCTATAACTCAGGTTCTCAAGTCCTGTCAATATCCTTGTAAATTTTCTTTGTACTCCTTTAACTTAGTGATATCTTTCTTATAGGTAGGTGACCAGAACTGTGCACAATACTCCAAATTTGAACTCATTAACATCTTACACAATTTCAACAAAACATCCCAACTCCTGGGTGTGAGTGAAAATGAAGGTTAAGCCTACCAGACATCATCCTCATCAATTTCTGTGTGGCAGATGATTACTATGACAAAGCCCTACCTTCACCTTGAAGGCATTTTCCATTGAACACTGTGGCATCATCAGCGGGATAAATAGATGCACTCAGAACAGATCTGACAGATCAGAACTAAGAATCGATACAGAGCATCAGCAACAACAGAAATGTATAAACACAAGAGCTTCTGCAGATGGTGGAAACCCAGAGTAACACACAAAAATACTGGAAGAACTCAGCAGGTCAGACAGCATCTACTGAGAGCAACAGAGTCAACATTTCAGGCCGAGACCCTTCATCAATCTATGGAAATGTATACCCTTAGCTTGGAGTCTCCCTCTCTCTACCATTATAATCAAGCCAAAGGATCATCTCTGGTTAAATGAGGAATATTTCAGGGTGTTATAAAACTACACCAGTGAACCTAGTAATAGAGTCATAGAGAGACACAGTGTGGAAACAGGCCACTGAGTCCATCAGAGACATGATGGAGGCCAAACGTAGGTTGGAAGTGTGACACCTCATATTCTGTTTGGGTAGTCTTCAACTGGGTACATTTCTTATACATTGAAGATGAATTCTTGATCTCTTGATCTACTCCATTGTGGTCCTCGCATTTTATTTGTTGACTACACTGCATTTTATTTTTTCTCTATAACACAATATTCTGCTTTCTTTTTTTTAAAATTTTTAGTAATATCTGAATGTCATTACGTACGGAACAAGTTCTCTGGATGGCATGAAAGGAAAAGTCTTTCACTGTATCTCAAAACATGTGGCAATAAAATACGCTTCTCCGAGGATCTTCACCTTCTCATGCTGGAGAACCTTGTGGGTTCCTGGCATCCCGAGATCTGGACCTTTGCTCTTTGTAGGGTCACCCATGACGGTAAAGTCAAGGGAGAGGTTCCAAACAAGACCTCAGTGGTGGAGCTGACGGAAGACAATGACACATCACAACGGCAGTGAAAGGTGGCGGATGACTGCAGCAGTGAATGGTCCCCAGTTGTCCTTCATTCCACGCTACTGGACTCTGATCCCGATCTGTCAAGAACCTTGTGGGGACTACCCCTGCATCAGCCTCCCTAGGTTTAACAAAGTCACACCCAGGCGTTTTTCATTAAGGGAATAAGCACTTAGGAGAACATCATACTCGACATGAGTGAGCACACAGTAATAAACCATAAACCAATTAGTAACAATCTTTGGAGCCAACATATTGCATGTTCCTTGGGACAGCATCATCCACTTCTATAAGGGTCCATTACTCATTGATCGACTGGCCAAATGACATTTTTTCCCAATCTAAATACCCTATTTTTCAAACCTTGAGGCTACTTTAACAGCACTTTCCTTCTTGCACTGGATTCATGCATTTGCTACAGATCACCACCATAAATAATATGAAGGTTAAAGTGAAAGCAGTTAACGGCTGAAGGTTGCGAGCTCATTACAAGTTCTGTTTCACAAATGATTCAGAGCCAACACAGGCCATTCTGGTCAGAAATGTACCCAATGAAAACTGAGGTCAGGATATTGCAATAAAAGAACATTAATAATTAAGGTAAGAGCAGTATCCAGCAGGCTGTACAGTCAGAAAGATTATTGGAATTTTTTGCTGAGTGTCTCAGTATTGAACTTCTATAAATTATTAGTAAATTGTTCTTTCTAGCGCAGAGGCATTGTTCCTAATGGAATCACCCAGGACCTGTCAGTGCAGCGGGTACACACATTCACCTCAAAGGTTACAAAATTTTCAAATTCAGTCTGATTACTCAATTTAAATTTTATCATTGGGCGATATTTTGCTGAGATATTTTGCTATTTTTACTTTGTTAGGAAGATTTAAGAAAGGCATACATTTTATGAGTGTTTTGTTATATTAAATGTCTGAAACTATCTCTTAGCAAATGAAGTGATTTGGAGATATCTTCCTTGTTCATCCCTGACTCTTTTCAGCAGTTGTTCAGCACACACACTTCAGCACAAAATGGCAGTAATTCAGTCAGGATTACATTTGCGGTGGGTGGAAACCATCAACTTGACAAGTGAAGGGATAGTACAAAATGATAATAATTGTGAAAGAAAGTTGCATTTATATAGTGTCTATCACAAATCCAAAGTGTCTCAACATACTCTGCAGCAAACAAAACAATACCTGAAGCAGTATCATTGTTGCATGTAGAAAGCTGGACTCCCAGTCTGGACACAGCAAGCCACACAACATAGAGGAACTCAGTAGGTCAGGTAGCATTAATGGAAAGGACTAGAGCAGGATTCCCCAACCTTTTTTATGCCATGGACCCCTACCATTAACTGAGGTTGGGAACCCTGGACTAAAGAGTTGACTTTTTGGGCTGAAGTCTAGGCATGGAATCAGACACCCGGGCCATTGTATTTTGAGACATTTTGGAGTAATGACAGGCACTATATCAATGTAGCTCTTTCTTTCATTATTATTATTATTCCATCTTTTCACTTGTCAAGTTGATGGTTTCTTCTCCATAGATGCTGCCCGTCTTGCTGAGTTCCCTCCGCATTTTGTGTGTGTCTTGCTCTGGATTTCCAGCATCTGCAGAATCTCTTGTGTTTATGTCGCACAAATGGCAATGTGATAATGGACAGACTTTTATTTATTAACAAATACAGCATGGTAACAGACCCCTCCAGCCCAACAAGCCCACACCATCCAATTACACCAAGTATGTCTTTGGAATGTGGGAGGAAACTGGAGCACCTAGGGGAAGCCCACATGGTTATGGGGAGAATGTACAAACTCCTTACACATAGAGGCGGGATTTGAACCTGGGTCACTGGTGCTGTAATACCGTACGCTAACCGCTACACTACAGAACCACCCCAACTGGCATTATTTGTGCTGATTCAACATTTTACTCTTTTTATTGAATAGGCGCATTACACTGATTAGATGTGGTAAACCTCAAGTTCACCAAGGCTCCTAGGTTTCTCCAAATCAGAATCAGATCGAGGCGTAGATATACTCAAGAAAGAAGTCAGTGATTTCTTAATGCTGAGGAGATCAAGAGATGTGTGAAGTCTGGAAGAGGGTACTTAAGTGGATAGTCGGACTGATTCTTTTGAACTGTGGAACAGGACCCTGGGGACAAATAGGCCACCCTCGCTCCTATTTTCTGTGCTTCAATGATGCAATGAACAGCAGGGAGATTTAAAGAATGACACAATATAGTTGTGTGGAGAGTATGGAGAAGCCTAGGACATTATTCCTTGGAGTTTAGGAGAATGAGGTGAAACTTGATAGAGGTATATAAAATTATGAAGAGTATAGATAGGGTTAATGAAAGCAGACTTTTTCCACCGAGGTTGCGTGAAACTAGAACTAGAGGTCGTGGCGAAAGGTGAAATGTTTAAGAGGAACGTGGGGGGGAACTTCTTCAATCAAAGGGTGGTGAGAGTGTGGAATGAGCAATCAGTGGAAGTGGTGGATATGGTTCAATTTCAACATTTGAAAGGAATTTGGATAGCTACATGGATAGGAGGGATATGGTCTGGGGGCAGTTCTAGACCGCATAATAGATCAGCACAGACTGGATGGGCCAAAAGGCCTGTTTCTGTGCTGTTGTGTTCTATGATTCTAAGCAGGAAATTCTCCCCAAGAAGCAGAAGAGGAGATTTAATAGAAATGTTGAAAATGAGGCGGGGGCTTGGAGAAGGACAATAAGGAAAAGTGTCTATGCAGTTTGGAAATCAGGAACTAGGGGACCAGTTGTCAGAAAATCAGCATAAGAACTAGAGGGGAGTTGAAGAGAATTTTAAACATACAGAAAATGTTTATGATTTGGAATGCACTTCCTGAATGGGTGGAGGAAGGAGATTGAGTCACATTGTTCAGAAGGAATTAAGTAATTACTTGAAATCAAATTCAGGAGAGTGGGAGAAGGAGTGGGGAGAGAGAACCATTTTAAAACTCGGGCACAACAGGAAGTCATGCTTTGATTTCTACGAATTCACCAGTTGCACCTCAAGGATGTGTGCTTAGCCCACTGCTCTCCTCTCTCCACACCCACCACTGTGTGTCTAGACACAGCTCAAATGCTATTTATAAATTTGCTAATGACACAACTATTGTGGCAGAAATTCGGATGGTGATGAGGAGGCGTACAGGAGTAAGGTAGATCAGCTGGTTGAGTGGTGTTGCAACAACAATCTTGCAATCACTGGCAGTAAGACCAAAGAATCGATTGTGGATTTCAGGAAGGGGAAGTCGAGGGAACACACACCAGTCCTCTTGGAAGGATCAGCAGTAGAAAGGGTGAGCAGTTTCAAGTTTCTGGGTGTCAACACCTCTGAAGTTCCATCCTGGGCCTAACATAATGATGCAATGTATTGCTGTTGCAAAACAACGAACTTCATATGCCAGTGATATTAAACTTGATTCTGATTCTAATTCTATTGTGTTATGAAGGAATATTGCTAATTTTATCCAATGGTGTGAAATATGTAATTAAATGGATTTATGCACCTCTATCTGCATCTCCATGTCCCCATGCACCCCTTTGCACCCACTGGTCGGATCATCTACCCCCAAAATGCAAAGCAGTGTCAGAATCTGCTCATCAATAACTGTTCAACATTTCAAAGTTCCTCAAAGGAAACCTCTTTATTTCAATGGAAAAGAATGTCACTCTTTGTACATTGAGGCATGCCATGGCCAGCCATGAATAGTTTTGAAGGTCAGCTACCAAGTGAGAGACAGGTCAGAGCACAGACTCAGTAGGGAGGTAGAAAGTTGAGATGGTCATTCCAGACCACTCAAGTTGAGTGATTGACACATGAGACTGCAGATGCTGGAATCCAGAGCAAAATAGAAGATGATGAAGGAACTCAGCAGGTCAGGCAACACTCATGGAGGGAAATAGACATTCAACATTTTGGGTAGAGACCCTTCATCTGGACTGAAAGATAGAGGTTGGATAGCCAGTATAAAATTGGTGGGGAGAAGGGTTGGAGCAGGATCTAGCAAGGAATAGGTGATACTGAAGAAGGAGAACATCTCAGATGTCATGGAGTGGAAAGTCTCATCTCAGAACGGATGTGGTGGAACAGAGAAAAAAGAATGGACAAGTGACAGAGTGAGAGGAAGTGTAATCCAGGTAGCTGTGGGAGTCAGTGGGTCATGTAGGTGGATCCTCTGTCTTCTGAGATGAGCACATCTTTCACTTGCTAGGTCTTGCTTCAGCTATTCACCACACCTACTTCTACTGGCCATTTCCCCTCTATCTTGCAGTCCAGATGAAGAGTCGCCACCTTAGGCTATCTATTTCTCACCACAGATCTTGTCTGACTTTCTGGGTTCCTCCAAGTTCGTCTTCTGCTCCAGTTGTGTAGTTCCTCACAGAAGGGGCTTTCACAGTAAAAGCCACAGAGAGGAAGTCAACCCAGTGAGATCAATGGAGAAGTGGCTTTATATAGCATTTGTGTTATCAGTATTACTGCTGGAGAACAAAACAACCCCAGAACAGCAGTACGAATGAACACGGTGGACCAACATAGACTCACTTAATTACTGTCCATTAAGCCGCTGGCGTTTAGGGCAGCAATCAAGGTCCTCCATCTTTGATGGTGTTCAGGACTTCCTTCATTGTGTCAGTAGCTTCCTCTTGGTTCTCACTACTGACAGTCATGCAAGTCCTAGTGGAGACTCCGGAGTACTGTTGCATTCAGATGCAGAAGGATTCTTCATTGCTGTTTTGATATCAATTTTGCTTTATTAGTCTGGGTTGTTAGCCCTGAGCTGAACCACAGAACCTGGGGGATCGGTGGACCACTCTTAGTCTGTTGTCTAACCTTTGACCTGTTTGGCATGGGTGACCCTACCAAGAGCCAAAGCAAAAGCCCTGACTCCAGCCAGTATAGCCCTCTGGGTCATTGAGACATGCAAACCTCCAAATCACGACAAGGTTATGGTCCTCTTGGAGGAATATACACCCAGTGCCACAATATTAGATACACCTGCATGCCTGTTTGTTATTTACATAATCAGCCAATCATATGAGGACAACTCAATGCATAAATGTATGCAGCTATGGTTAGGAGATTCAATTGTTGTTCAGACCAAATATCAGAGTAGGGAAGAAATGTGATCTAAGTGACTTTGACTGTGGAGTGATTGCTGGTGCCAAACAGGTGGTTTGAATATCTCAGAAACTGCCGATCTCCTGGGACTTCCATATATCCGTCTCCAGAGTTTACAAAGAATGGAGTGAAAAACAAAAAAAAATACAGTTAGCATTAGTTCTACAGGCAAAAATGCCTTTTTAATAAGAGAGGCCAGAAGAAAATGGACAGCCTAATTCAAGCTGACAGAAAGGTGACAGTAACTCAAATAACAATGTGTGACAATGGCAGTGTGCAGAAGAGCATCTCTGAATGCATAACACATCGAACTTTGAAGTGAATAGGCAGAAGACCATGAACAGTGGCCACATTATTAGGTACCAGAGGTACCAGTGGCCGCTGAGTGTAAGCGGCAAGTTGTCCCATCGTGAGAGAAGACGGATCCCGAGGAAAGTGAGCTGAACTTCACTGAGGAAATTCACAGTGGGCTTGAAAATATCTCTGTTAAAGCACCAATGACTTCAGGCCTGATGAAACATTTAGCTGGTCACAACGGTCCTCAAATAACAAGGTTGCTGCACGTTGCATCACTGTTGGGCAAAGGCTGGTTGGAGCTATTAAATGTATCAAAATCACTTAGACGCACCATATGGAAAAGTACGCACAAATGTTCCAGGGTGCCTTGTGATGACAGTGAGCTTGCTGTCAGCAAGTACTAAGCTTAACAGAAGTCTTTAAGCCCTATCTAATATAAGTAACTACAAGTAGGCTTACTGTATGGATCAACACACACACAAATGCTGGAGAGACTCAGCAGGCTAGGCAGCATCTAAGGAAAAGAGTACAGTCGACGTTTCGGGTCAAAACCCTTGGGCAGGACTGGAATAAAAAAGCTGAGGAGTAGATTTAAATGACAGGGGGAGGGGAGAGAGAACCACTGGGTGATAGGTGAAACCCAGAGGGCGAGGAATGAAGTAAGGAGCTGAGAAGTTGATTGGTGAGATTAGGTGAGAGAGGGAAAACAGGATGGGAAATGAAGAAATGGGGGCAGGGTTGTTGGGGGCATTACCCTGGCCATCATCATCTCATGTTTACTATGCACTGGCCCTCATCATTTCATCTTTGCTATGGATGTCCAGTCCCTATACTCCATCTCCCACTGGGAAGGTGTCAAAGCACTCCGTTTTTTTTCTGGACACTACACCTAACCAATTCCCCTCCACCACCATTTTCCTCCACCTAGTGGAACTCATTCTCACTCTTATTAATTTCTCCTTTGGCTCCTCCCACTTCCTTCAAACAAAAGGGGTAGCCATGGGCGGTCGCATGGGCCCCAGCTGTGCTTGGCTATTTGTCGGCTACGTGGAACAGTCTCTGTTCCAAGCCTACACTGGTGACCACCCCGCACTTTTCCTACACTACATCGATGACTGCATTGGTACTGCTTCCTGCACCTGTGTTGCACTCGTTGACTTCATCCACTTTGCCTCCAACTGCCACCTGCCCTCTACTTCACCTGGTCCATTTCCAACACCTCCCTTCCCTTTCTTGATCTCACTGTCTCTGTCTCTGGAGACAACTTATTCACTGATGTCTATTACAAACACACAGACTCTCAGAGCTACCTAACTAGACCTTGTTCCACCCTACTACTTGTAATAACGCTAGTCCCTTTTCGCAATTCCTCTGTCTCTGTCACACCTGCTCTCAGGATGAAGCTTTTCATTCTGAAATGAAGGAGATGTCATCATTTTTCAAAGAAAGAGGCTTCCCTTCCTCCATCATCAATGGTGCACTCAACCGCACCCTTTCCATTTCACGCACGTCTGCTCTTACCCCATCCTTCTGCCACCCTACCAGGGATAGGGTTCCCCTTGTCCTCACCTACCACCCGACCAGCCTCCGCATCCAGCGCATAATTCTCCGTAAATTCTGCCATCTCCAGCAGGATCCCACCACCAAGCACACCTTTCCCTCCCCCCACTTTCAGCTTTCCACAGGGATTGCTCCCTACATGTCTCCCTTGTCCATTTGTCCATCCCCCACTGATCTCCCTCCTGGAACTTATCCTTGCATGTGGAGCAAGTACTACACCTGTCCCTATACCTCCCCCCTCACAACCATTCAGGGCCCTAAACAGTCTTTCCAGGTGAGATGACACTTTACCTGTGAGTCTGTCAGGGTCATTTACTGCGTTCGGTGCTCCCGGTGTGGCTTCCTATACATTGGTGAGACCCAGTGCAGACTGGGAGACCGCTTTGCCGAGCGTCTGCCAGAACAAGCGGGATCTCAAAGTGCCACCCATTTTAATTTCACTTCCCATTCCCATTCTGATATGTCCATCCATGGCATCCTCCACTGTTGTGACGAGGCCACACTTAGGTTGAGGAACAACACCTTTTATTCCGTTTGGGTAGCCTCCAACCCGATGGCATGAACATTGATTTCTCAAACTTCCTGTAATGCTCCCCAAATACCGCACCACCACCTTCTCCATATCTCATTCCCTTTTCCCTCTTTCACCTCATCTCACCAATCAACTTCCCAGCTTTTTACTTCATCCCTCCCCCTCCAGGTTTCACCTATCACCTGCTGGTTCTCTCTCCCCTCCTCCCACCTTTTAAATCTACTCCTCAGCTTTCTTCTCTCCAGTCATGCCAAAGAGTTTTGGCCTGAAACGTCGACAGTACTCTTTTCCAAAGATGCTGCCTGGCCTGCTGAGTTGCTCCAGCATTTTGTGTGTGTGACTTGGATTTCTTGCATCTGCAGATGTTCTCTTATTTGTGGTTTGATTATCTAGGGAGATTGTCTTGTTTTATTTAGAGATACAGCATGGTAAAAGGCCCTTCAGGCCCACAGAGTCATGCTGCCCAATTACACCCAAGTGACCAATTTACCGACTAACCAGTGTGCCTTTGGACAGTGGAAGAAAACCAGAGCACCTGGAAGAAACCCAAGCGGATCATGGGGAGAATGTACAAAGACCTCACAGAGTGTACCCAGATTGCTGGTTACCGTGCCACAGCAAAACCATGTCAAACTACGTACATTTCAAAGACTAGTTTACTTCGCTGTTAAGGCTGCATGGTGAGATCTAGCTGTCACTAATCAGTATTAGAGTGATGGGTCCTCCCTCCCTAAAGAGGAGGAGGTACGTCTGGCTAACTAAGTATTTTGAATAGTTTATTTTATTTTTAGGATACACATTAACTTAGACAAATAACTCTTGACATAGATTTAAAATTCACAGAGAATTTCCAACCTAATGTATTTCCAAATTACACAGGATTTCCATACACAGGTTCAATTCTTACAACTAAAAAGACATACCAACAAGTTGCAGAAACCGAAGGCTGAGGAATGAATTCCAGGCTTTCTTTCTGTCACCCTGTCTTTCAGTCATTCCATCTTTGTCGTTTCTAACAATCTCCATTGCTTTTTGACATTTATACTGTCTTGCTATGACATGACATCATTTGCATGTGATGTTTTTCAATAACATTGGTCTGGCCAAGTAATTGCAATGTTTAATTAGAGTAATCTGGGCCCCATTGTTCTCTGGATCAAGAAGGTGAGCAGCGAGTATTAAAAGTTTAATTTAGTCAAAAGCAACTTTAGAATCACCTGTATCCTTGGCAGGCATGAATGAGAGACCCAATTGGTATTTATTTATTAGTTTATTTCGAGATATGATACAGTAACAGGTTCTTCCAGCCCAGTGAGCCTGCGCTGCTCAATTATATCCATGATAACAATTAACCTACGAACCCGTATGTTTTTGGAATGTGGGAGGAGTCCAGAGCACCCGGAGGAAACCCATGCAGTGATGTGGAAAGTGTTCAAACTCCTTCAGGCATTGACAGGGATTGAACCCGGATTGCTGGTGCTATAATCGTGTTACATTAACCGCAACATTACCATGTCACCCCATGATACATTTTAAAAAGAGATTAAAGATTAGCCTTATTTATCACATGTACATTGAAACATAAGACCATAAAACTTAGGCCATTCAGCCCATTGAGTTTGCATCGCCTTTCGATCATATGATATAATGCATTGTCACCATCAAATCAAATCAGCAAGGATTGTGCTGGGCAGCCTGCAAGTGTTGCCACACTCTGGTACCAATGTAGCATGCTCACAACTCACTAGCTCTGACCTATATGCCTTTTGGAATATGGGAGAAACCAGAGCATCTTGAAGGTAATGGTCTTCAGGAACGGGGGTATGTGCTGCCTTTCTCTGGTCTGGTGTCTGTGTGATTGATAAAAACAGAAAATGCTTACATCTGCTCAGGGAGAATGTTTCAGGATGATGACCTTTCAATGACTTTGAAATGACCACATCAGGATATCATTGTGATTTTGGCAATGAATGCTGGTCTTTGCCAGTGGTAGCCACAATCATAAGATCAGGCTTTATAAGGCGTTGGCCAGACTGCACTTGGAGCATTGTGAGGAATTTTGGGCTTCCTTTCTAGGAAAGGATGTGCTGGCTTTGCAGAGGGTTCAGAGGAGGTTCACGAGAATGATCCTGTGAATGAAAGGGTTAATGTACGAGGAGAGTTTGATGGCTCTGAGCCTGTATTTGCTGGAGTTTAGAAGAATGAGGGGGAAATCTCATTGAAACCTATTGAATATTGAAAGATCGTGATAGAGTGGACATGGTGAGGATGTTTTCTACAGTAGAGGAGTCTAGGACCAGAGAGCACTGCCACAGAATAGAGGGATGTCCCATTACAGCAGAGAAGAGGTGGAACTTCTTTATCAGAGGGTGGTGAATCTATAGCAATTATTGGCACTGATGGCTGTGGTGGCCATGTATTGGGTATATTTAAAGTGGAGGTTGAAAGGTTCTTCATTAGTTAGGGCATCAAGGGTTACGGGGAGAAAGAAGGAGAATAGAGGTGAGAGGAATAATAAATCAGCCATGATGAAATGGTGGAGCATACTCGATTAAGTGAGTGGCCTAATTCTGTTCCTGTGTCTTACGGTCTTATCAATTTTTCTCCTGCTCTATTTTTCTATCTTCTCCCCATAATCTTTAACCCTTTTACCAACACAGAACCTATCAATCTCTTTCCTAATTATACTCATTGACTTGACCTCCACATCCAAACCATTAATTAGTGAATAATAACCATGGGTAATCTGATACTTGCAGCGGTATATTTGGTAACTAATTGAGAAATTAATAACTTTAAGCAGATAATTAAAAAGCTGAAAAGTTATAATGTATCCTGTGCTCTAATTCATCCAGACTTTTTGTGAAATATTCCTATTTGCTGTTGACCTCAAAGAAACTTGTCCATAAAGATCCAACCTTGACTATAGTTCAATCTTCTCGTTGGCTCTGGCAAGCATCAGGACTTCAGGTGCCCAACAGCACCACCAAGATGACATCAGAAAATTTCATTAGAGCATACTCACGCCCAGCAGACCAAAGGAAAAAAGTTTCACATACGTTTTAAAGTTTAAGTAAGAATATAAAGTTTGAAATATAGATAGAAAATACAAAAAAAAAAGTGTATTGAAATCAGATGTATCCCTCTGTCCCTCTCACTATACCCCTTGTCCATCCTCCTGGTTTTTCCCCACCCTCCCCCTTTTCTTTCTCCCTGGGCCTCCTGTCCCATGATCCTCTCATATCCCTTTTGCCAATCAACTGTCCAGCTCTTGGCTCCATCCCTCCCCCTCCTGTCTTCTCCTATCATTTTGGATCTCCCCCTCCCCCTCCCACTTTCAAATCTCTTACTATCTCTTCTTTTAGTTAGTCCTGATGAAGGGTCTCGGCCCGAAATGTCGACTGTGCTTCTTTCTATGGACTGTGCATCCTATGGATGCTGTCTGGCCTGCTGCGTTCCACCAGCATTTTGTGTGTGTCACAGCCATGGGTACTTTTATAAGCAACATCGTTTTAAGACATTTAAAAAAATTATCGATACTCAAAATCGATGGAACCTGGCCTGCAGACTCAGGTTGCGAGTGCAGTTCCCCTTTAAGAGAACAGAAGCAGGGAAGTGAAGCCAGTCTACAGCTATGATTGAAACACAGAGGCTTTACAGCCCCATTCCCAACTATCCTGTTGGCAAATGTACAGTTTTTGGAAAATAAAATCAAAGACCTTAGAGCAAGATTGCTACACCAGAAGGACATCAGGGACTGCTTTGTAATTTGCTTCATGGAAACATGGCTATCCCCCACTATTTCGAATGCAGCACTGCAGCTTGATGACTTCACCATTCTCTGCAACGACATGACAGCTCAGTCTTTTCAAGGCAGAGAAGATGGAATATGCTTTATGATTAACTCATCATGATGCACAGATGTGGTGGTTCTGTCCCAGTCTTGCTCACCTGACCTGGAACTTCTAGCAGTCATATGTTGTCCCTTTTTATCTGCTGAGGAAATTTTCTACCATCATCCTGGTAGTGGTGCACATTCCACATCAGGAAGGCATTGGAGTAACTAAGCAACGTAATCAGCAAGCACGAAACTGCATATCCTAATGCCTTCCTTATCATTGTGAGGGATTTTCAACTAAATCAGTTTGAAGAAGTCCCTGAACAACTACCACTAACATATCACCTGTGGAACCAGAGGAGACAACACACCTGACAACTGCTGTACCACCATCAAGAATGTTTACTGTGCCGTCCCACAACCACACTTTGGAAAGTCCAATCACTTGGCTGTACTTCTACTGGGCAAAGACTAAAGACTGCATCACTATTGGTAAGGACCAGGAAGGTTTGGTCAAGGGAGGTGGTGGAGAAACGCTTACAGGTCTGCTTTGAGTCCATGGATTGGACAATATTCAGGGATTCATCTTCGAATCTGAATGAACACTCCACAGTTATCACCAACTTTATCAAGACCTGTGTGGCTGAGTGTGTGCCTTCAAGAACATATCAAATATAGACAAACCAAAAGCCACGTATGAACCATAAAATTCACAGTCTGCTGAGGGCTAGGTCTGCGGTATTCAAGATCAGTGATGCGGAGCTATCCAAGAAGTACAGTTACAACCTACGGGAAGCTATTTTAAGAGTAACGACCCCCAATGGAATTGGATGCAAGTCAGCTCTGGCCATTTCTTCCTACGAAGAGAAACCTAACATCATGAATGGCTGTGATGCTTCACCCCCAGAGCAGCTCAATATCTTTTATGTACCCTTTGAAAGGGAGAATAGAACTACACCTATCCCTGCAGCATCTGGTGACCCTGTAATGTCTGTCTTGGAGGCTGATTTCCGAACATCTTTCTAAAGAGTAAACCAACACAAAGAGTCAGGCCCTGATGGGGTATCTGAAAATCTATGCCAACCAACTGGACATCTTCAATCTTTCACGACTGCAGTCAGAGGTTCCCACCCCCGCTTCAAAAGGGCAACAATCATACCAGGGTCCAAGAAGAGCAGGGGGAGCTGCCTCAGTGAATATCACCCAGTGGCACTCACATCTACTGTGATGAATTACTTTAGAGGTTGGTCAAGGCTAGAATCAACTCCTAGGACCTGGGCCCGCTGCAGTTTGCCTATCACCACAATAGGTCTACAGTGGGCGCAGTCTCACTGGCTTTCCACTTGGCCTTGAATCACCTGGACAATAGGTAATACCCACATCAGGCTGCTGTTTATTAACTACAGCTCAGCATTCAACACAATCATACCCTCTGTTCTAATCCTCAAGCTCCAAAACCTGGGCCTCTGTATTTTCCTCTGCAACTGGATCCCTGAATTCCTCAGCAGGAGACCACCATCAGTGCAGATTGGAAATAACAGCTCCTCCTTGCTGACACCTCAAAGATGTGTGCTTAGCCCACTGCTCTACTCTCTCTACAGCCATGACTGTGTGGCTAGGCATAGCTCAAATGCCATCTATAAATTTGCCGACAACACAACTAACATTGGTAGGATTTCAAATGGTGACGAGGTGGCGTACAGGATGAGATCGTACAGAAGCTGACTGAGTGGTGTCACAACAGCAATCTTGCACTCAATGTCAGTAAGACTTTAGGAAGGACAAGTTGGGGAACACACATCAGTTCTCATCGAAGGATCAGCAGCGGAAAGAGCGAGCAGGTTCAAGTTCCTGGGAGTGAACATCTCTGAGGATCTATCCTAGACCCAACATATTGGTGCAATTACAAAGAAAGCACAACAGCAGCTTTATTTCATTTGGAGTTTGAGGAGAATTAGTATGTCAGCAAAGACACTAGCTAACTTCTGCAGATGTACCATGGAGAGAATTCTAACATGGTTGCATCACTGTCTGGTCTGGAGGGGCCACTGCACAGGATTGGAAAAAGCTTCAGAAAATTGTCAACTCAACCAGCTCCATGATGGGTACTAACCTCCCCAGCATCAAGACACCTTCAGAAGGCAATGCCTCAAAAATGTGGCATCCATCATTAAGGCTTCCCATCACCCAGGAAATGCCCTCTTCACATTGCTACTATCAAGGAGGAGGTACAGGAGCCTGAAGACACACACTCAGCATTTCAGGAACTGCTTCTTCCCCTCTGTCATCAGATTTCTGAATGGGCAATGAACCCATAAACACTACCTCACTATTTTTTCCCTCTCTGTCAACGGTTATGGGGACAAGGCAGGCAAATGGGAGTGAGAGGGATAATGCATCAATCGTGATTGAAAGGCAGAGCAGATGATGGGCAGAATGGCCTAATTCTGCCTGTCTATATTATGATCTTCTGTTCTTATGTTTACTTGTTTCTTGCTGAACTGAAGCTGTGGCCTGCAACTAACAGCCTCCTGGTTAGTCTGCAGTGATGACTGGTTTTGTGGCTGTCGACTCACTTCCATGAACTTCAGCTCTGAATGTTATCTTACTTTTATTGTCTGCACGATTTGCTTTTGTTTCTGCACATTGGGTGTCAGGCTGCCGATTTTTAGATGGGTTCTATTGGGTTTCTTTATTTTGTGGCTGCCTGTAAGGAGATGAATCTCAGGGTTGTTTATAACATACTCTGATAATAAATGTACTGTGAACTTTTGTTATTATGTATTGCATTATACTACTGCTGTAATATAACACATTTCACAACATATACCAATGGTATTAAATCTGATTCTGATTCTGAAATTAGAATAGGTCGGCATCATGGACAGGATGGATGAGTTGGGCCGAGTGGCCTGTTTCTGTGTCATTTGAGTCTATGAGTCTAAGATTCCATTAGAGAAAACTGCCTGTCATACATCCTGTGGAAGTGAGCACAAGTAACACTACAGCTAGTGATTCCGTGTCAAACTGTACAATGAATGGAAATCCTTATCTTTCTCCCCCCTTTCTATTATAGTGGGTCAGTTTATTTATAATGTCTATTTCAATTTGAGATATAGCATGGTAAAAAGCCCTGCCAGCCTAACGAGCCTGCGGCACCCAGTTTCACCCACGTGATCAATTATCCTACTACCCCCTACGTTTTTGGAATGTAGGAGAAAACCCACGCAGTTATGGGACCAAGGCACAAGCTTCTGACAGACAGCAGCAGAAAGTGAGCCCAGGTCACTGGAGCTGTAATAGGGTCACGCTAACTGCTACACTACTGTCTCAACCAAAGCTACTGATTAATATACAAAACCTTGGATCAATGATCCAGAGCCTTGATCCAAACCCCCATCACAGTACTCCAGCAATTGAAGACCTTAACACATAGGAGCAGAATTTGGCCATTTGGCCCATAGAGTCTGCTTTGCCTTTCCATGGCTGATTTATTATCCTTCTTAATTTTTTTCTGCTGCTTTCTCCCTGTACCCTTTGATGCCCTTACTAATCAAGATCATATCAACCTCTGCTTTAAATATTCCCAATGACTTGGCCTCCACAACTGTCTGGGCCAATGAATTCTACAGATTCAATCCCATCTGTCTTCTCCTCTTTTCTAAAAGGACATCCTTCTTTTCTGAGGCTGAGTCATTTGGTCATAGACTCCCCCACTATAGAAAATATCCTCTCCATGTCCACCCTATCTAGGTCTTTAAATGTATTTAATTAAGTAAATCTGGAATCAAATAAACTAACATCTGTAATGGTAACTGCTGCATTATTGGCAAACGCACAAAATGCTGGAGGAACTCAGCAGGCCAGGCAGCATCTATGGAGCAGTAAATGTTTTGGGCTGAGACTGCCAGAAAAAGTGGGATCTCCCGGTGGCCACCCATTTCAATTCTAATTCCCATTGCCATTCCAATGTGTCAGTCCATGGCTTTCTCTATTACAGTACCGCAATGAGGCCGCACTCAGGTTGGAGGAACAACACCTTAATTTCCATCTGGGTAGCCTCCAATCTGATGGCATGAACATTGAATTCTTGAACTTCCGGTAATTCCCCTCCCTCCCATCATTCCCTCATTCCCATTTTCCTCTCTTACCTTATCTCCTTACCTGTCCATCACCTCCCTCTGGTGTTCTTCCCCCTTCCCTTTCTTCCATGGTCTTCTACCCTCTCCTATCAGATTCTCCCTTCTTTAGCCCTTTATATCTTTCACCAATCAACTTCCCAGATCCTTACTTCATTACCCCCACCCCACCGGTTTTACCGATCACCTACCACTTTCTACTTCTTCATCCTCTCCTCCCACCTCCTTACTCTGACTTCTCAGCCTTTTTTTCCATTCCTGATGAAGGGTCTCAGACTGAAACATCAACTGTTTACTCTTATCCATGGAAACTGCCTGGCCTGCTGAGTTCCTCCAGCATTTTGTGTGAGTTTCAGTACCTGCAGATTTCACATCTTTGTACTGCATTATTGGAACCAGGTAACCAAGAAGAGTACTGCATTATTGGAAGGAATCCTACCATTCTTATCTACTGTTGCCTTGTTGTGATTTTTCAATTATTTAATTAAAATTGAATTAATTTTAAATGTAATTAATAATTTAATATTTATTAACGAACATAATTAATTAAAATTTAATTTAAATTTTTCATATTGTCTACTTGAAAAGGGGGAACAAATGGGGAACAAGCCTTCAAGGAGTTTGTACTTTCTCCCCGTGACTGTGTGGGTTTCCTTCTGGTGCTCCAGTTTTCTCAAGCTCCAAAAAGACTTGTAGGTTAATTAGTTACAGGGGTGTAATTGGGCATCTTTGGGCCGGAAGGGCCTATTACTGTGCTGTATCTCTAAATCAAGGGCTCCCAATCCTTTTATACCATGGAGCCCTATCATTAAACGAGGTGTCCGTGGACCTCACGTTGGGAACCCCCCCCCCCACTCTAAATGAAGAAAGTAAAATAGATTGTTCCACCATCATCAGTCCCCCCATATCTAGGTCTTTTTTTTGTTTCATGTTGAAGCTGCATACAGTCACAGCGCTGGTTCAAATTCTTAAGAGTGAGAACAGCTGTGGAAAGTACTTACAAAGGTTCAAGACAGTGTGCAGGTCATTGCTTCTGAGAGCTGCACAACTGAAGGCTTTGACGGGATCCGATCACAGTAAAGAACCTTTGCCCGCCGTGGGTCCTAGCACAGTGTTAATCAGCTTTATTCTGCCTTGGCGCTGCCACTTTGTAATTCAGTTTTTTTCCCCTAAAATTGAAGTGAAACTAAACTTGTTTTTCTTTTTTCTCCCGGTGCCAAACACTCAGTGACTGACAAACTTCAGTATGGAAACGGGAAGTCAAGCTGTATAAAGATTGAGATTGAGTTCAACGTATGTTGGAAAGAGTGTCTGCCAAAAGTAAACATTTTGGGAATTCAGTCAATCTGTTTGGTGTTTATTTAGCTACAGCATATAGTATTTGACAGCAGAGCCCCTAGCAATCAAGAAATTCACCCTCACTTCCCCATTCTATTTCCCCACCTCTCATGGTTTAGTTCTGATGTTTACTTAAACTGAAACATTTGTGGCAGCTTATGGTGGGTTAAATAGTTCCCTGGAGGGTAAAAGGTGAAAGTATCATTTACCCTGGAGAAAAAGCAAAAATATGAAAATGTAATTAGATTTTACCACAAGCCAGATTGCTTACAGTGCTTACAGACAGTTATTTCACAGACTATTCCAGACCCAAGATAACTGTACCCCATAGTGCAGTGGTCAGAGCAACACTATTATAGCTTGGCCGTTCCAGAGTTCAGAGTCCAATTCCAGTGCTGTTCTGTAAGGAGTCTCTGTATGTCCTCCCCGTGGATTGCATGGATTTTCCCCAGGTGCTCTTTTTCCTCCCACAGTCCAAAGACGTACCGTTGGTCATTGTAAATTGTCCCAAGGTTAGGGTTAATCGAGGTTGATGGGTCACGTGGCTCGAAGGGCTGTACTGCTAACAGAAAACTTTGTTTCTTCTGTATTTATTGAAAATAATGCACTTTTCTTTCATGCCTATATTCCCACATACCATTGCATGAGCTCTTGGAAGATGTCATCAAAAATCAGCTAACCATCCAAACCTGTCGTTAATAATGATCCAAAGAAAATAAAAACATTTCAATTTTCATAGCCTTGGAGAGAAACAGCTTGGAATCGGGCCCTTTGTCCCACTGAGTTCATGCTGATCTTTATCCATGTCTTCTTACACTAATCCTGCCCCAACTCATTTTATTCTCCCTGCATTCCCATCAACTACTCCCAGATTCTGACCGTCATAGAACATAGAACATTACAGCACAGTACAGGCCCTTTGGCCCACAATGTTGGGTCAATTCTTTAACCTATTCGAAGGTCAATCTAACCTTTCCCTCCTACATAGCCCTCTATTTTTCTTTCATCCATGTTTTATCTGGATCGTAACTCTTTGTGCTTTGTGTGATTATATATACCATGTTTTGCACTTTGGATTCAGAGGAACGAAGTTTTGTTTAGTTGTGTACATGTGTATGGTTGAATGACAATAAAAACTGAACTTCAGAAGTTTCAATGGCAAGCATTTAAAGATCGCATGGATGAACTACAAGAATTGTTCATCCCAGTTTGGCAAAAGAATAAACCAGGGAAGGTAGTGCACCCGTGGCTGATGAGGGAAATTAGGGATAGTATCAATTCCAAAGAAGAAACATACAAATTAGCCAGAAAAAGCGGCTCACCTGAGGACTGGGAGAAATTCAGAGTCCAGCAGAGGAGGACAAAGGGCTTAATTAGGAAAGGGAAAAAAGATTATGAGAGAAAGCTGGCAGGGAACATAACAACTGACTGTAAAAGCTTTCATAGATATGGGAAAAGAAAAAGATTGACTGTAGGTCCCTTACAGTCAGAAACAGATGAATTGATTATGGGGAACAAGGACATGGCAGACCAACTGAATAACTACTTTGGTTCTGTCTTCACTAAGGAGGACATAAATAATCTTCTAGAAATAGTAGGGGACCGAGGGTCCAGTGAGATGGAGGAACTGAGGGAAATACATGTTAGCAGGGAAGTGGTGTTAGGTAAATTGAAGGGATTAAAGGCAGATAAATCCCCAGGGCCAGATGGTCTGCATCCCAGAGTGCTTAAGGAAGTAGCCCAAGAAATAGTGGATGCATTAGTGATAATTTTTCAAAACTCTTTAGATTCTGGATTAGTTCCTGAGGATTGGAGGGTGGTTAATGTAACCCTGCTTTTTAAAAAAGGAGGAAGAGAGAAACTGGGGAATTATAGACCAGTAAGCCTGACATCGGCGGTGGGGAAAATGCTAGAGTCAGTTATCAAAGATGTGATAACAGCACTTTTGGAAAGCGGTGAAATCATCGGACAAAGTCAGCATGGACTTGTGAAAGGAAAATCATGTCTGACAGATCTCATAGAATTTTTTGAGGATGTAACTAGTAGAGTGGATAGGGGAGAACCAGTGGATGTGGTATATTTGGATTTTCAAAAGGCTTTTGATGACGTCCCACACAGGAGATTAGTGTGCAAACTTAAAGCACACGGTATTGGGGGTATGGTACTGATGTGGATAGAGAATTGGTTGGCAGACAGGAAGCAACGAGTGGGAATAAACGGGACCTTTTTAGAATGGCAGGCAGTGACTAGTGGGATACCGTAAGGCTCAGTGCTGGGACCCCAGTTGTTTACAATATATATTAATGACATAGATGAGGGAATTAAATGCAGCATCTCCAAGTTTGCGGATGACACGAAGCTGGGCGGCAGTGTTAGCTGTGAGGAGGATGCTAAGAGGATGCAGGGTGACTTGGATAGGTTAGGTGAGTGGGCAAATTCATGGCAGATGCAATTTAATGTGGATAAATGTGAGATTATCCACTTTGGTGGCAAGAACAGGAAAACATATTATTATCTGAATGGTGGCCAATTAGGAAAAGAGGAGGTGCAATGAGACCTGGGTGTCATTGTACACCAGTCATTGAAAGTTGGCATGCAGGTACAGCAGGCGGTGAAAAAGGCGAATGGTATGCTGGCATTTATAGCGAGAGGATTCGAGTACAGGAGCAGGGAGGTTCTACTGCAGTTGTACAAGACCTTGGTGAGACCACACCTAGAGTATTGTGTGCAGTCCTAATCTGAGGAAAGACATTCTTGCCATAGAGGAGGTACAAAGAAGGTTCACCAGATTGATTCCTGGGATGGCAGGACTTTCATATGATGAAAGACTGGATCGACTAGGCTTATACTCTCTGGAATTTAGAAGGTTGAGGGGGGATCTGATTGAAACATATAAAATTCTAAAGGGATTGGACAGGCTAGATGCAGGAAAATT
Source organism: Mobula birostris (assembly GCF_030028105.1). NCBI lineage: Eukaryota > Metazoa > Chordata > Chondrichthyes > Myliobatiformes > Myliobatidae > Mobula > Mobula birostris. Next base: position 102,938,917 of record NC_092380.1, on the reverse strand, counting down.
GTTCCCAATGTTGGAGAAGTCCAGAACGAGGGGTCACAGTTTGAGGATAAAGGGGAAGCCTTTTAGGACTGAGATGAGGAAAAACTTCTTCACACAGAGAGTGGTGAATCTGTGGAATTCTCTGCCACAGGAAACAGTTGAGGCCAGTTCATTGGCTATATTTAAGAGGGAGTTAGATAAAGCCCTTGTGGCTAAAGGGATCAGGGGGTATGGAGAGAAGGCAGGTATAGGGTTCTGAGTTGGATGATCAGCCATGATCGTAATGAATGGCGGTGCAGGCTCGAAGGGCTGAAAGGCCTACTCCTGCACCTGTTTTCTATGTTTCTATGTTTCTCAAATGCCCCTAATATATCTGCCACTACCACTACCCTGGCGGTGCATTCCACACACTCACAACTCTGAGTAGAAATCTCATCTGCACACTATGGGCAGCTAACAGTGGGCAATTGATCTACCAGCCCACACACTGCTGAGGTGAGGGAGGAAACTGGAGCTCTCAGAGGAAACCCAGCTGTTCACAGCAGGATTGCACCTATTTCACACAGACATCGGAGTTTAGGATTCAACTTGGGTCACTGTGGATCTGGGAGCTTAACGAGTTACATTACTATGGCAATTTTAAATTAACAAAGTAGCTTGTTTTCTCTGGAGTGGCAGAGGCTGAGGAGAGACCTGATAGAAGCTTATAAAATTATAAGAGGCTTAGATAGAGTAGGCAGCCAATATTTTCCCTAGGGTCAAAATATCTAATACTGGAGAGCATGCTTTTAAGGTGAGAGGGGAAAAGTTCAAAGGAGATGTGTGGGACAAGTTTTTTTTGCACAGAGAATAGTGGGTGCCTGGAATACTCTGCCAGGGGTGGTGGCAGAACCAAATATAATAGGAGCTTTTAAGTGGCTCTTAGATAGGCACATGAATATGCAGAGAATTGACGGATACGGAACATATGCAGGCAGAAGGAATTAGGTGTCATTAGCTTAATTAGTTTGGAATCAGAATTATTATCATTGATTTATATAATGTGAAAAGTGTTGTTTTGTGGCGGTATTACAGTGCAAACGACCTGCGATGTAGAGGCAACAGCAATGGACTTTGAGGCAAGTGGTCCCAGGTTCAAATCCAGCCAGCATCTTGCACGTTTTCCATCCATGCTGGGTTGAACGTCGAACTAGTAACTCAGCCTTGTAAAATACAAAAAAAAAGCTAAGGAAATGGCAAAAAAAAATGCTGCCCAATGTGCCATAGACACAAAAGAACAATTACAGTGGAATCACTTAGAAAAAACCACCAAAATGAATAAATAAGCAAAGAAGGAGGCACAACACCAGTGCCACTGTCTATAAGGAGTTTGTACATTCTCCCCATGACTACGTAGGTTTCCTCCGGGTGTTCTAGTTTCCTCCCACAGTCCAAAAGGCGCACAGATTGTAGGCTAATTGGTCACATGGGTGTAACTGGGCGGCGTGGGCTTGTTAGCTCAGAAAGGACTGTTACTGTGCTGAATCCTAAATAACATTTTTAAAAAACATCGTGAATCAAAGAGTCTGTTCCTATGTTGTACTATACTATATTCTTTTCTTTTTCCAATATTTTTATTATTAATTTTACATATAAGAATACAGAGTACAAGAAAAAAATATCAATACATTATGCTAAGTTGCATATAAAGACTCCTTACCCTATGTTCATACAGATTAATTAATGTGATATTGAAATATAGCAGTTTTATTATATTAAAAAAATCTATCCCACTGCCAAGACCGAAGCTGATTAGTAAAGAAAAAAAGGAAAAAAGAATTATTAGTCATCATCTGTGCTTTAACAGCAATCAAAGGTTTTGAAAATAATCCAAAAAAGGTCCCCACAATGTTTGAAAATCTTGGCTAGGTTCAGAGATCGAACATCGAAACTTCTCTAAATTTAAACATGACATCACATCATGTAACCATTGAGCGTGAATAGGAGGGGTCACATCTTTCCATTTAAGCAAGAGCGTCCTTCTGGCCATAAGAGAAATAAAAGCCAAAACGTGCAATTCAGATGGCTCCAAAATAATATCCTTTCCTCCAACAATACCAAATAAAGCAGTCAAAGGATTAGGCTTAAAGTTTAGTTTGCAAAGTATCAAGAAAGTTTGAAATACTTCTTTCCAATATTTTCTAAGACTCGGACATGTCCAAAACATATGAATGAGAGAAGCTTCTCCATTATTACATTTATCACAATATGGAGATATATCCAAATAAAAATGAGACAACTTATCGTTGGTCATATGGGCCCTATGGATCAATTTAAATTGTAGGAGAGAGTGGCGGGCACATAACGATGAAGTGTTAACCAATTTAAACATTTGATTCCAAGTTTCCTCAGAAATTGAAGTCTGTAAATCTTGTTATTTTTTAATTTTTAAAGAAATTAATACTATATTATATGTTCTAATGGCTCTACAACTTTCCTCCAGAGTTTACTCAATGTCCAGGTTTAATTCTTGGAGACATCAAGGTGATTCTCGAGAGCTGCTGACTGTAGTTGTATTCTCTGCCCCAGCGGCCCGTGGATGCTCAGTCGCTGGGTCCATTTAAGCTTGTGGAAACCAAGGGAATCAGCAGATACTAGGATTGCTCATGGTACAGGATTGGCCCGTGCAGGCTCCAGTGAGGATGCTTGCCCTTCCTGTGTCATACATTCTACATCTACCTGAGGTACCGCATGAGTGGACAGAAAATACACATCACTTTTATTCTCACAAAGCAGGCATGCCAGTAGCTATAAACAACAGGAATTCTGCAGATGCTGGAAATTCAAGCAACACACATCAAAGTTGCTGGTGAACGCAGCAGGCCAGGCAGCATCTGTAGGAAGAGGTGCAGTCGACGTTTCAGGCCAAGACCCTTTGTCAGGACGAAGTGTCTCGGCCTGAAACGTCGACTGCACCTCTTCCTACAGATGCTGCCTGGCCTGCTGCATTCACCAGCAACTTTGATGTGTGATGCCAGTAGCTATATTTCATTAGGATTCTGAAGAGATTTGATTTGTCAGCAAATTTCTACAGATGTACGGTGGAGAGCATTCTGACTGGTTGGACCATCGTCTGATGTAGAGGCTCCAATGCAGAAGATCAAAGGGTTGTAGACTCAGTTAGCTCCACCAGTGGCACAAACCTTTCCACCACTGAGGTCATCTTCAAAAGGTGATGTCTCAAGATGTCATCGCCTATCATTAAGGACCCTCACCATCCAGGGCATGCTCTCTTCTCGTTACTACCATCGGAGCAGGTACAGGAGCCTCTCTAAGTATCTTCGGAACAGCTTCTTCTCCTTTCTGTCATTTGATTTCGGAATGGTCCATGAACCCATAGCTATTATCTCACTATTCCTTTTTAGCACTGTATTTTATTGTAACATAGTAATTTGTTTATGCCTGTACTGTACTGCTGCCACAAACCAACACATTTAATGACATATCGTCAATGATGATAGATCAGATTCTAGTTCTGATGTTGGTGAGGCTGAGTTCTGAGTATTGGGTGCAGTTCTGGTCACCTGCCTATAGGAAAGGTATCAATAAGCTTGAAAGAATGCAGAGAAAATTTACAAGGATGTTGCTGGGAGTTGAAGAAATGAGTTAGTGGAAAAATATTGAATAGTTTAGGACTTTATTCCCTGGAGTGCAGGAGAATGAGGGGAAATCTTATGAGGTATATAAAATTATGAGGGATATAGATAGGGTGAATGCATGCAGGGATTTTTCTCCTCCTGTTGGGTGAGATTAGAACTAAAGATCATACGTTTAGAGCAGGAGTGTCCAACCTTCTTTGTGCCATGGCACCTGCTATTAACTAAGGGGCCTGGAGATCTCAGGTTGGGAACCCCTGGTTTAGAGTGAAAAGTCAAATGTATCAGGGGAATATGATGGGTAATTTCTTCATGCAGAGGGTGGTGAGAGTGTGGAATGAGCTGCCAGTGGAAGTGATAGATGTGGATTGAATTGTAACATTTAAGAGGTTTGGAGAGGGACATGGATGGGCAGGGTTTGGAGGAGTATGGTCCAGCTGCATAGGACTAGGCAGAAGATCAGTTCATCACGGACTAGATGGGCCAAAGGGCCTGTTTCTGTGCTGTAGAGGTTTATGACTATGACTCTAGAAAATGGGGCGAATTGACAGAGATAAAGGATGCAATGATCCAATCACTATCTGTACCTGAGAAAACACGGATGCTCTTGTTTTCTACTTATGTCCCAAGGACTGACTGACTGACTAGGCTGGGATTGTTTCTGTTCGAATAAAGGAAGGGAGAGGAGATTTAATCATACGGGAGGCCCGTCCTAGATTTACAGGAAAGACTAATTTCCTTTAAAAGAGAGTAAATAACAAGCCAGCATAAATTTAAGAGAATTATTAAATGAATTAGAGAAGCACTTGAGAACTTTTTGTTCCACTGGAAAACTGGGAGGGGTCTGGACGCAGAAACTTTCCTCATATTTAATTTTTATCTGAACGAGCAGATGATGTGCCTTCTCCACAGCAACATGGCAGATTTGGGAAGTGTGGCCAGCTCCCATGTATTTTTTTACTTCTCACTGGAGCAAGTACAGTTGAGATCAAACTTGGAAGAGATTGTAACAGTTTTAGATAACAGGTTTAGAAGGATTCTATTCCAATTAGCAGACAGTTCAAAGAACAGGGGATTCAGACTCAAAGCAATGGGTAAAAGACACAGGAGAACATGAGAAAAATATTAAACGTAAGAAATCTGCAGATGCTGGAAATCCAGAACAACATGCACAAAATGCTGGAGGAACTCAGCCTAAAACATTGACTGTTTATTCATTTCCATGGATGCTGCCTGACCTGCTGAGTTCCTCCAGCATTTTGCATGTGTTACTCTATGAGAATTTTGTTGTTGATGCAGGAATGGTGATAACTTGAAAGTCTATGGGAGTAAGGGTGATGTCAAAAGAATCAACAAGAGCTTTGAAAGAAGCTTGGATTGGTACTATTGGATCTGGAGATGATATTCTCTGGAAGGTTTTTCAGGAGTCAAGAATGAGGCATTAATTTTGTGGTTGCAATCATTTTGATAGATGTTCATAACAAGGAAATAACAGTGACTATTCACTCTACTGTAAGTAAGAAAGAACTGAAGAAAGAGCAAAGAATCTTGCCTCATAGTTGACTTTATACTGAAAACTAGCTCAAACGAGACAGCTAAGACAATTCTTTTGATAAGAACAGGTTGATTTATGCTGGCATGACACAAGCCTACATCAAAGAAATGAAGTAAAAATACAGGCAACACACATAAAAGTTGCTGGTAAACGCAGCAGGCCAGGCAGCATCTCTAGGAAGAGGTGCAGTTGATGTTTCAGGCCGAGATCCTTCGTCAGGACTCAAAAAATACAGTAAAAAAAAAGTAAAAATACAGGATCTGCAGGTTCAGGAATAGTTATTACCCTTCAGTCATCGGGCTCCTGAATCAGTATGGATAACTTCCTTCACCACAACTAAATTGAACTGATTCCACAACCAATGAACTCACTTACAAGTACTCTACAACTCATGTTCTCAGTACTATTTACTTATTATTATTTGTTTTGTTTTTTTGTATTTGTGCAGTTTGTCTTCTTTTGCACATTAATTGTTAGACAATGTTTGTTTTGTGTGCAGTTTTTCATTGATGCTTTTGGATCTCTTTATTCTACTGTGAATGCCTGAAGGAAAATGAATCTCACGGGAGTATACGGAGATATACGGAATATGTTAATACATTTATCTGAACTTTGATTCCACAAATTACTAAAAATATACTGAATATTTGCAAATAAGTGAATATATAAATATGTAAGCAAGCATTAAAAAGCTATACCACAAGAAAAAAGACAATTTAGACACTAATCCAACAGTAGTACTATTGGTATGTGAGAAAAACCAATTTGTAGTTCTATACGGTAGGAATGATGGAATGGGATTGCTCCATGAGAAACAATCTGTTCAATTACATTACCCCATTCCAATCCCTTAACTCCCGCAACATTAGTGGTACTCCAGAGCACCCTTGCTTTCTCAGCCACATGGCTTGCAAGAGACCTTTAGCGCAATTTTCTGATGGGTGAAAAAAGAGACAATTTCTCCCACCATGCACTATTGTGTTAAACAGTGGGCTTAATGTGATGACTTTTTTTCCGCACTGTAGATTCGATGATTGACAAAAGGCTGGAAGGTAAAAGGTCACCTGTGCAGAAGATGGTGAACAATTGCATAGTGATGTTACGGTCTGACGGTCTGGCACCATAGCAACATGAGAAAAAAAGGAGGGAAGTGTATATATACACACACACACACACGTTTGTACATATACATGTATGTACGCATGTATGACTGTATCTATATATGTATATATCTGTATATGTATGTATATATGTACATATGTATGTGCGTATGTATGTATATGCATATATGTATATATGTATGTGTGTGTGTGTGTGTGTATGTATATATATATATATATATATATACACTTATTGACACACAGCTCAGAATAGGTCCTTCCAGCACTTCGAGGTGGGCCATCTAGCAACCCCTGATTTAACCCCAGCCAAATCACAGGACAATTTATACTGATTAATTAACCTACCAACTGGTATGCTTCTGGACTGTGGGAGGAAACTGGAGCACCAGGAGAAAACCCACACATTCCACATGGAGGATGTGCAGACTCTTTACAGATGATGTCAGAATGCAACTCTGAACTCCGACTATAATAGCTTTGCACTAACCACTATGCTTCCACGGTGCCCCCTTCTCCCCTCTCCTGTTAGGCAGTAGATACAAAAGCCTGACAGTGTAAATCACCTGACTTGAGGTCTTTTTCTAAGCTACTGTTACCAGACTCTTGAACGACGAAGATGAAATAGTCAAAGTTAATTTATCATCAAAGTATGCATATTTCACCATATACTAACTTGAGGTCCACTTTCTTGCAGGCCTTTACGGGAAAATGAAGCGATACAATAGAATTTATGAAAACTTGTACATAAGCAAAGTCTGGCAAGCAACCAATAAGCAAAAGAAGGTAAATTATGCAGATTAAAACAATCACTAAATAACACCCAGAACATGAGTTGTAGAATCCTTGTTATTATTATTTCAATAATATTTGAGTAAGATAGATTGAATGATAAAGCATTCTTGTTTATTTAAATAATTCATTTCAGGTTATATGAATTGCATACATCATCACGCTACCAAGTGAAACATATGTGCCTCATTTAAAGTAAACATGAAGTTAGACCCACATTTTGGACTCCCATGTCTTCCTTTGAATCAGTTTAATATTTTTAAGTTACAAACATAATAAGGTGGGTGAAGTTGTCCATGCTGGTTCAAGAACCTGATGGTTGAAGAGTCTTCTGATCTACCTCATTGTGGTCCTTGCACCTTACTTGTCTGCCTTCACTGCACTTTCTCAGTATCTGGAACACCATATTCTGCATTCTATCTTCTTTTTACGATCCCAGAGTAATTATGCATGATGATCTACCTGGATGGCAAGCAGATGCTTCCCACTGTATCTTGGTACCTGAGTCAATAACAAACTAATACCAATTGCATTTCTGTGAAGTTTACTATCATTTGCAATATAGTAATTGGATTTGGATTATCATTAGTATGAGGTGAAGAGATTGCATGTAGATGTGCCTTGCTAAGTTGGGCTGAAAACTTGTTTTAATGCTACTCCTCACTGTAAGGAATAAGCGTGCTCACGTACAGAACTCTTCAGTTCCTCAGGGTGTCCCTGAGGGCCTCACAACCAATGTGGGATTAATTTGGAAATATTGTCACTGTTGCTCTGGAGTTAAAGCTGAACATCATGAGAACAAGTGAAATTGCAAGCAGTGTCTTTATTTTAAGACAGCGAACTGAGCTGCCGGCATGGCGGTTTATAAAGTTCAGCTGCGAGTGCTCCTAAACTGCTGCTAATCACCAGCAGATTTTTCCCGATGCATATCTGATAACATCCCAAGCTGAACCAACTGTGAGTAGACCATCTAAAATCCCATAAACATTTTGATCTTCCTGCAGAGAAGGCAAGGTAACATTGAGAAGGGTCAAGTTCCGTCACACTTGATTATATAGTACAATTTTGATCATATTGAATGATATCAGCATCATAAGTTTAGATTCTTGAAGGCCATGAAGAAAAGTGACACCACATCAAATTGCTCCATGATAAATTAATTTAGGAACTGCGGATGTTGTTCTCTGTTGGACTCCGGATAAAATTCTTCCAATCAGAATTTGATCTGGGTGGCTTATAGTGTAAAAGACATCAGGGCTGGATTCAATCTGCCTGACTCAGCACTATTTATTGAATGGGACTGTGCTGTCTGACTGTATGTTTAATATACACACCTTGGCCACTTTATTACGTACCTCCTGTAGCTAATGAAGTGGCCACTGCATGTATATTCATGGTCTTCTCCTGTTGTAGCCCATTCACTTCAAGGTTCGATGTGTCGTGGGTTCAGAAATGCTCTTCTGTGCACTATTGCTGTAATGCTTGGTTATTTTAGTTACTGTCAAAGTTCAAAGTAAGTTTATTATCAAAGTACATATGTAATGCCCTGGTTGAGATTTCCACTGCTCTGCTGTGAGGTAATTTATATTAGCAGTTTTAGGTAAAAGCAGAACAACATGCTGGAAGTTGAGTTTAGGCTTCAGCTAAATGAGGACCCATGTTGTCCAGCTTAGGAACGCGAGTCAGCCAATCAGGATTGTGGGATGTGAGAGAAGGTTCTAGAGAGTTTCTGAGTCAGCCAATCAGGATTGTGGGATGTGAGAGAAGGTTCTAGAGAGCTGTGGGGAAGAGTTTTCTGAAGGACAGTAGTCTAGTTTGGGGTCTTTTGGTGGGAGCTGCAGAGCGGGACAGAAGGGAAGATGCCACAGAATGCCGTTGGAAGCAGAATCCCTGTCGCAAGAAGTGCTTTGTGCAGATGAATGGCTCCAAGGAGGAAGGGCAATACTCCTGAGAGAGAGAGAGCCAGTTTGCTTGAGATTGTCTTCAAGAGGAGTTGGAAAATGTGGCAGGTGCTTTCACGCAGACTGTGGGTTGAGCGTGTGAGTAAGAGATACACCCCCGAATACCCCAGTATGAGCTCCAATGGTTTTGTGCACACTGGACTAGTTTAACTGTTATGAGCCCTTTTCTCTTCTTTTCTTTTCTCCTGTTAACTGTTTGATAAAGCTGAAATTGGTAAATATACTATCTTTATAATTTTATGCAGTGTACGAGCTGTTATTTCTTGCCAACTGATAATTGTGTATGTGCAATATTTACACAGCATTCCCTTCAGTCGAGGTTTCTCTAAACCGAACATCGTGATCTTCCCGTTTGGTTGAACCCCAAATCTCACCAACCCTAGACATGTATTGTTTATGAAATTTGGCCTTCTCACCGCTGAGTCATGTGGCTGTCAGCCGAGTTAGCAATCGAGCCCAGTTTGCATATGGGCCCAGTGAGAGGGTTACATGTATATGCCACCCTATACAACCCTGAAATTCGTTTTCTTGCAGGCATACTCAATAAATCCGTAATGGAAAAATAACCACAACAGAATCAGTGAAAGACCATTTGTCTTTTGTTCAGCCTCTGTGCAAAAGATAACAAACTGTGCAAATACAAAAAGAAAGAAACAACAATAATAAAAAATAAGCAATACATATCGAGAACATGAGATGAGGAGTCCTTGACAGTGAGTCCATAGGTTGTGGGAACATTTCAATAATGAAGTGAAGTCGAGTGAAGTTATCCCCTGTGATTCAAGGGCCTAATGGTTGAGGGACAATAACTATTCCTGACTCTGGTGGTGTGGGTCCTAAGGCTCTTGTACCTTCTTCCTGATAGCAGCAGCGAGAAAAGAGCATGTCCTGGGTGGTGGGCATACCCGACGATGGATGCTGCTTTCCAGTGACAACGATGTGTGTCGATCTGCTCAGTGGTGGGGAGGGCTTTACCCCTGATGTATTGAATTAACTTGAACTAGTCTGGCTATTCTCCTCTGACCTCTCTCATTAACAAGGCAATCTTACCCACAGAACTGCCACTCACTGGATGTTTTTTATTCTTCATTCTCTGTAAATTCTGGAGTCAATTTATGTGAAAATCCCAAGAGATCAGCAGTGTCTGAGATACTCAAACCACCCCATTTAGCACCAACAATCATTCCACGGTCAAAGTCACTTACATCACATTTCTTCCTTATTCTGATATTTGATCAGAACAACAACTGAATCTCGACGCCATGTCTGCATGCTTTAATGCTTTGAATTGCTGCCGCATGATTGGCTGATTAGATATTTGCATTAACGAGCAGGTGTACCGCTGTACCTAATAAAGCGGCCACTGAGTGCAGAATTAGTGGCCACTTTATTAACTGCACCAGTATATTTCAAAGACACCTGCTCAACATTGCAAAGACTAAAGTTACTGCATGCAGCTACAAACACAGATTCATATGTGAAATAAGAGAGTGAACATATTTTATGTTTATTTAGAGACACAGCACGGCACAGGCTCTTCCGGCCCAACAAGCTTCGCCATGTAGCAACCCATCTATTTAACCCTAGCCTAATCACTGGGCAGTTTACAATGACCAATTAACCTACTAACTGGTTCGTCTTTGGACTGTGGGAGGAAACCAGAGCATTCGGAGGAAAGCCACGCCTTCAGAGGGAGGACATACAAACTCCTTCCAGATGGTGTCGGAATTGAACTCTGAACTCCGATGCCCTGGACTGTAATAGTCACGCTAATCACTATGCTATTATACAGCACATCAATCAATGAAACTGATCCAATCCCCAATTTCCTGCCCATTCCCCATCACCTTTGATAACTAAAATCCTGAAACCTGTCCATCCCAAGTTTCACAGCACTCCAAGGCAGAGAATTCCGACAATCCTTGACCCTTTGAGAGAAGAAATTCTCCCTCAATATAAATTAAGCAGTGAGAACTATAACTGGTAATTGGTTTATTATTGTCATATGTATCAAGACGCAGTGAAAGCTTATTGTTTGCATGCCATCCAGACAGGTCATTTCCTACATAAGTACATTGAGTTAGCACAAAGGAACAAAAAACAATAATGGAATGCAGAACATAGCATTACAGAGGAAGTGTAGTGCAGATAGATAAATATGGTCTAGATCCATGGCGAGCTAAATTAAGAGCTCAGGACCTTGTAGTGTTAGGTTCCCTCCATCACTGACGCACAGTGGTGGAACGGTGTATTGATTACAAAATGCAGTGCAGGTTCTCCTCTGCTGCCGCCTCATCACCAAACCCATGAACTCTACCGGCAAGGACAAGGGCAACAGGTGCAGAGGAACAGTGCCACCTGTAGGTTCTCCTCAGAGTTGCACACCATCCTGCCTGTTGAGGTTGAGGTACAAACTGTGTAGAATAGGCCCTTCCTGGCCTTTGAACCGCACCACCCAGCAATCCCCTGATTTAATCCGAACCTAATTACAGGACAATTTACAATGACCAATTAGCCGACCAACTGGTAGGTCTTTGGAATGTGGGAGGAAACCAGAGCACCTGGAGGAAACCCATGCGGTCACAAGGAGAGCATACAAACTTCTTGCAGGCAGCGGTGGGAATTAAACCCAGATCACTGGTACTGTAAAGCATTGTGTTAACCACTACGCAACCGTGTTTCCTTGTCCTTTCCCTACCTTCTTATTCTGGCTTCTTGCCCCTTCCTTTCCAGTCTGATGAAGTCTCTTGGCCTGAAGCATTCCTTTACATTGATACAGCCTGACCTGCTGAGTTCCTCCAGCATTTTGTGTGAGTTACACAGGATTTCCAGAAATGTGGGAGGATGTTCACCAGAAGGCTGGATTGCTTGAAGGAAGTGAGGTGGCTCACCAGCAGTTTCTTAAGAGCACTTAGGGATTGCCAGTCATGCCCAGATCACAAAGTGAAAAAATGGAAGAGAACACTATTGCTTTCCTTTGTGTAAGTCGCAACCCCAGCAAGTGGAGAGACTTCCTATAATCCCAAATTACTTGGATGTTACCCGGACTCCTTGCTGTCAAATGCTGCACTGATATCAAGCAAGGTAATCCTTGGTCTAGCCTATGGTGGAGGGGAGAGGGAGAGTGAGATAGAGGGAGAGTGGGTGTGAGAGAGAGAGAGAGAGAGAGAGAGAGAGAGAGAGAGTGGGTGAGAGAGAGGGAGAGTGGGTGAGAGGGAGGGAGAGTGGGTGAGGGAGGGGGAGAGGGTGAGGGAGAGAGGGGAGAGGGAAAGAGGGAGTGATTGGGGAGAGGGGTGAGGGAGAGAGGGAGAAGGGGAGAGAGAGGGTTTGAAGAATGTCACCAAAGATTCTTACAAATTTCTGTAGATGTATGATGAACAGTGATCTGACAGGTTGGTATGGCAACTGCTCTGCACATGACTGCAAGAAACTGCAGAGAGTTGTGGACACAGCTCAGCACATCACAGCAACCAGCCTCCCCTCTATGGACTCTGTCTATACTTCTCACTGCCTCAGTAAAGCAGCCAGTATAATCAAAGACCCCGGACATTCTCTCTTCTCCCCTCTCCAAATACAAAATTCTGAAAGCACATACCACCGGGCTCAAGGACAGTTTCCATCTCACTCCCACTGCTATCAAGCTCTTGAGTGGACCTCGTGTACAATAAAATGGGCTTTTGCCCTCACAAACTACCTCATTATGACCTTGCACTTGTCTTTTACCTGCACCACACTGTTTTTGGTAGCAGTTGCACTTTATTCTGAATTGTTATTGTTTTACAAAAAAAGAGAAAATCTGCAGATGCTGGAAATCCAAGCAGCACAGACAAAATGCTGGGAGAACTCAGCAGGCTGGGCAGCATCTATGGAAAAGAGTACGGTCGACGTTTTGGGCTGAGACCCTTCGGCAGTCCTGCTCAATGCGCTGTGTAATAATTTAATCTGTATAAAGAGCTGGAAGACAAGCTTTTCACTGTACCTATTTTATTTAATTTAGAGATACAGAATGGGATAGGCCCCTCCAGCACTTCAAGTCATGCCACCAGCAACCCTGGAGCCCCAATTTAACCCTAAGCTATTTACAATGATCAATCAACCTACAAACTGGTACATTTCTGGACTGTGGGATTATACTGGGATACCTGGAGGAAATCCATGTATTCCATGTGGAGAATATACAAACTCCTTACAGAAGACAGCGGAATTGAACTCCAAACTCTGACGCTCTGAGCTGTAACAGTGTTGTGCTGACTGCTACGCTACCTAGGGACATGTGAAAATAATAAACCAATATCAACGGAGATTTAATCACCTGATTAGATTTTAAAGTTGAAGGAATTAAGCTCTGGAATTCATTCCATCTTCAACTTGTATATTCTAACTGTAATTTAAACATAATTAGCTTTGTGTAATATAAAATTCAAAGTAGTTTATTATTAAGTACCATATACTACCTTGAAACACGCACAAAATCACCTATCACCTACTACCTTGTATTTCTTCTTCCCCTTCCCCCACCTTCTTACTCTGACTTCTCATCTTTTTTTTCTCCAGTCCTGATGAACAGTTTCAGCATAAAACATTGACTGTTTACTCCTTTCCATAGATGTTGCCAGGCCTGCTAAATTCCTCCAGCTGGGATTTCCAGCAACTGCAGATTTTCTCTTCTTTGTGATATACTACCTTGAGATTCATTTTCTTACAGACATTCACAGTGGAACAAAGAAATACAATAAAATCAATAAAAACACTACATACAAAGTCTGACAAGCAACCAATGGATGAAAGAAAGCAAACTGTCAAAAAAAGAAAATAATATTGAGAACATGAGTTGTAGAGTCCTTGAAAGTGAGTCCATAGGTTGTGGAATCAATTCAGGCAAGGCTGCTTTAAAGTTTGAAACATTCTTAACAACCAGTCAGTTTGCAGTGAAGATCTGGCCAAATTAATAATTAAGCTGGGTGGAAGAGTGGCACCCACTGATTAGCTGTGAAGCATAATAACAATGGCACAAATTGCTCTTTGAGGATTGTCTCATCATAGTTAATTTGGGCAGGCGTTTAATTTGACAGCGTGCAGCATGGAGGAAACACAGAGGCTGTGTTTAACGCTGCCAGTAAATGAGCATGTTAAATATGTAGTCTAAAATCAACATTTCTCTTGGGTTAGAGGAAACAGAAACATTTTGAAAGACTGGGAAATTACAGGCTGTGTGGAACTGAAGGGAAGATGAAGGTTGGGTATGATTAGCCGTGATCATACAGATTGCAGGGCCATGTTTGAGGGGCTGAGTGGCCTTCACAATATTCTTTCTTGTTTTATTAATGTACAAGTAGAATCAATTTGGATATTGGAATTGATGGCTTTGTGGCAAAGCTTGCAGATGACATGAAGCTAGGTGGAGGGGCAGGTAGTTCTGAGGAAGCAATGATATTGCAGCAGTACTTGGACAAATTGAAAGAATGGGCAAAAACTGTGTCGGGAAATGTATGATAATGCATTTTGGTAAAAGGAACAATAGTGCCGACTATTATCTAAATGGGGTGAAGGTTCAAACATCAGAGGTGCAGAGGGACTTAGGGGTCCTTGCGCAAGACTCCCAAAAGGTTAATTTACAGGTTGAGGCTGTGGTAAAGAAGGCAAATGCAATGTTGGCATATATTTCAAGGGGAATAGAATATAAAAGCAAGCAGATAATGCTGAGGTTTTATAAGACACTAGTCAGGCCACATTTGGAGTATTGTCAAAGCTTTGGGCCACATATCTCAGAAAGGATGTGTTGTCATTGGAGAGAGTCCAGAGGAGGTTCACAAGGAAGATTCTGGGAATGAAGGGGTTAACATATGAGAAGCGTTTGGCAGCTTTGGGCCTGTACTCACTCAAATTTAGAAGAATGCAGGGAGATCTCATTGAAACCAATCGAATATTGAGAAGACTAGATAGGGTCGATGTGGAGAGGATGTTTCCTATGTTGGGGGTATCCAGAACAGAGAGCACAGCCTCAAAATTAAGGGGTGACCTTTTACAACAGAGATAAGGAGGAATTTATTCTTTAGCCAGAGAGTAGTGAATGTGTGGAATGCTCTGCCACAGACTGCAGTGGAGGCCAAGTCCATGTGTATATTTAAGGCAGAAGTTGATAGTTTTCTGATCAGTGAGGACGTCAAAGGATATGGCGAGAAGGCAGGTGTATGGGGCTGAGTGGGATCCAGGATCACCCATGGTGGAGCAAACTCGATCGGCTGAATAGCCTAATTCTGCTCTTGGTCTTAAGTCAGACACTGTGGGTTCAGGTACTGCACGAGAGAATTCAACATTAAATTTGTGTTGACTCTTCAGCATTGTATTTTGGGAGCCCAGTAATGAGATTTCTTTGTTAAAACATTAAACTGCAGTCCCATCTGCCTTCTAACAGATCCTGTGTCACCTTTGTGAAATGAAAGCACAGGAACTGTTTTTTTTATTTCTTAGCCAGTATTTATCCTTAGCAAACACCTAAAAACAGCCCATAAGATGTAGGAACAGAATTAGGTCATTTGGCTAAGTAAGCCTGCTCCACCTTTCCATCATCGTTGACTTATTATCCGTCTCAACCCAATTCTCCTGCCTTCTCCCCATAACCTTCAACACCCTTACTAATCAAGGACATATCAACCTCTGCTTTAAATATACTCAATGATTTGTTCTCCACAGCTGAATGTGGCAATGAATTCCACAAATTCACCACCCTCCATCTATAGAAACTTGTCTTCATCTCTGCTCCAGAGCGTTGTTCTCCTATTCTGAGGCGGTGGCCTCTGGTCTATCATTGGAAACATCCTCCCCACATCCACTTGGTTCAGGTTTTTCAAAATTTGATAGGTTTCAATGAAATCCCCCTTATTCTTCTAAACTCCAGTGAATACATCCCAGAGCCATCAAATGATGCTCATGCCTTAACTCTTTCATTTTCTGTATTATCTAGTTTGGGAGTCAAATAGCATTAATGTTCCTTCAGCCCACTAAGCTTTTGCCATCCATCGAACACTCATTTACCTGAATCCTATCTCAAACCATTTGATTCCCCTACGTTCCCATTGATTCTCCCTAGATTCTACCACTCATCTACCCACAGGGGCAATTTACAGGAGCCAAGTAACCAATCATGCAGCATGATTTGGCGACATAGGAAGAAACCGGAGAGAGGGAAACAAAGAAAACCTGCAAACTCCGCACAGTTAGCACTTGAGGTCAAGAATGAACTTGGTTCACTGGAGTTTTTTTAGGTATCAAAATAAACTTTATTCATAATAAAAAATTACAATAAACTGTGCAATAACTTTTCATGCTTACATTCATAGTCAATGCTTTAAGCTCTTCAGTCTCATGTTCTCAATATTTAATGTTTACTTATTTTTTCAGTATTTGCACAGTTTGTTGTCATTTCCACATTGGTTATCCACCCAGTTGATGTGGTTGCTCACTGATTCTATTGTGGTTATTGGATTTATCGAGTATGCCCACAGGAAAATGAATCTCAGGGTTGTATATGGTGACGTATATGTACTTTGATAATAATTTTACTTTGCACTTGAATTGTAGTGTTCTATTCTTGCAGTTAGTGGAATTGCAAGGCCACGGTTTGACTAGCTATACCACCTGTCATGCTAATTGACTGCCAAGATTCCTGTATCACAGCAAATAATCCTTTTGATAATAGATTACTGGCCTGAAACATTAAAACTGTTTCATTCTCCATCGCCAATCCCCAATGCATTGATCTTTTTCTGCATTTTTTTTCTTTCATATTTCAGTGCACCTGTATTTTTTAATTGGCTGTAGAGTATTTTGGGATATACTGAGCTCATGGGCAATCTATTGTACAGCCTTTTAGAGTAATCTTTTACGGAGGTAGGAATCTGGGAATTTTGGTCCAAATTTCTGGTGTGGCAGGAAACCACAAGGTACAGAACAAAGGATTAAATGATCAAAAGAGCAAGAGCAGATGTCTGTGATAAATGTAAAGAATTCAGGAGGTTGGATTATTGTGAGATAAACCTTAATTAGGTCCAAAGAGGTTGAAGGTGGGGTTATTAAACAAAGTATTTAATTGTTCTGATTACAGAGTACTTGAGGATGGAGTGTGTCTAATTGGACAAAGTGAAAAAAAGGGAACAGGTTGGTAGGGTGGTTAAGAAGGCATATTAGTTGAAGCATTAAGTTCAAAAGTCAGGAAGTTATGTTGCAGCTTTATAAGACTCTAGTTAGGCTGCACCTAGAGTAATAGGATGTAGAAGTGGTAGATGGAGTTTAACCTAGAGAAGTGTGAGGTGGTATACTTTGGAAGGACAAACTCCAAGGCAGAGTACAAAGTAAATGGCAGGATACTTGGTAGTGTGGAGGAGCAGAGGGACCTGGGGTTACATATCCACAGATCCCTTGAAGTTGCCTCACAGGTAGATAGGGTAGTTAAGAAAGCTTATGGGGTGTTAGCTTTCATAAGTCAAGGGATAGAGTTTAAGAGTTGCAGAGTAATGATGCAGCTCTATAAAACTCTGGTTAGGCCACACTTGGAGTACTGTGTTCAGTTCTGGTCGCCTCACTATAGGAAGGATGTGGAAGCATTGGAAAGGGTATAGAGGAGATTTACTAGGATGCTGCCTGGTTTAGACAGTATGCATTATCATCAGAGATTAAGGGAGCTATGGCTTTACATTTTGGAGAGGAGGATGAGAGAAGACATGATAGAGGTATACAAGATAATAAGAGGAATAGATAGTGGATAGCCAGCATCTCTTCCCCAGGGCAGCACTGCTCCATACAAGAGGACATGGCTTTTTAAGGTAAGGGGTGAGAAGTTCAAGGGGGATATTAGAGGAAGGTTTTTTACTCAGAGAATGGTTGGTGCGTGGAATGCACTGCCTGAGTTAGTAGTGGAGGCAGATACACTCGTGAGATTTAAGAGACTACTAGACAGGTATATGGAGGAATTTAAGGTGGGGGCTTATATGGGAGACAGGGTTTAAGGGTCAGCACAACATCATGAGCCAAAGGGCCTGTACTGTGCTGTACTATACTATTCTATGTTCTATAATGCATACAATTTTGGTTTTATTAAAGGAGAGAAGTCATGGCTTTGGAGAGGATGCTAAAAAATGTTTACTGGGTTGCTGCCTGCACTAGAAGGCATATGAGAGATTGGACAAACTGGGTTGTTTCCCCTGAAACAGCAGAGGCTAAAGGAGATCTGGTAGAGGCTTATAGGATTATGAGAGGCATAGATAGAGTAGACAGATGGTATTTTTTTCCCCAGGATTGAAATGTCTAATACCAGAGAGCATTCACAAAAAGTGAGGGAGTAATTTGAAAGGAAATGTGAGGGGCAAGTTATTTTTTTTAATATATAAATAAACAGTGGTGGGTGCTGGAATGCACTGCCTGAGGTGGTGGTTGAGGCAGATACCTTGGACTTTTAAGAGAGTGAGGTAAATGGAAGAATATGGACACGGTGTAGGCAAAAGAGATTAGTTTAGTCAATCATTTGATTACTAATTTAATTGGAGTCACCTTGGATTCAGAGACAACCAGCAAGGTGTTCAGGTTAAGCTGTTTGATCTGTAGATCAGTAAACTATTGTAAATTGTAGTTGGACATAATCAAATGGGGGTGGCATGGTGGTGTAGCACTTTGTAAAATGATATTTCACTGTGCCCAGGTTCAATTCCACTGCTGCCTATAATGAGTTTGCATGCCTCTCTCTGACCATGTGGGTTTCCTCCAGGAGCTCCGGTTTCCTTCCATATTCCCAAGATTTACGAGTTAGTGGATAACTGATCACATGGGGGGAATTGGGCAGCACAGGCTCATGGGGCTGGAACACATCACTGGCACCACCATCAAGGAAAGGTGCCAGAGAAAAGCCAGTAATATCAAGAATGACCCCACCCAACACACACAAACTGATGGAGGAATTCAGCCTGCCAGGCAGCATCAGTGGAAAAGGTACTGTCGATGTTTCAGGCCGAGACCAAGTCCTGCTGAAGGGTCTTGGCCCGAAACGTCGACTGTACTTTTCCCATACATGCTGCCTGACGTGCAGAGTTCCTCCAATGTTTTGTGTGTGCAACTGATAATAAACATGATTCTGATTGGTGAACAGTAAATCCTGGAAAAAAGGTCTAAACCTTTATGAAATTAGCCCATTTAATTTTAAGAATTTGCACAATCAATGCTGCCTTTATCTATTCTAAGATATATTGATATATCTATCAGTTTTATCTGTATGTGAATGATTCCTACCTTTGGGTAAAGACCCTGGTAGGTAGCTCACTTAAAATGGCAACCTTCTGCTACAGGGCCAAATTATTATTATTATTAGCCCAGGGCCAAATGAACTCATTCATGTCACATACAAAGATGCAAATGCCTGTTTTAAGGTAAACAGAGTCTGCTGAGGTCTACGGTCAATTGTTGCAAGCACAAGCCAAGCAGGAGGAAGCCAACCCCTGACAATGGTTGATGAACAGTGAAAGTGGAACCAATATTGTGTGAGGCTGCATCCAATCATTAATGCACGGTATATTTTTACAGAGTGGTGGGTGCATGGAATGCACTGCCTGGGGTGGCGGTAGAGGTAATACATTAAGGAATTTTAAGAGACATTTAGAAAGGCACATGAATGTGAGGTAAATGGATGGATATGTACATTATGTAGGCAGAGAGTAGTTTAGTTGGCCAATACAGTACTAATTTAATTGTTATGGCACGACACTGTGGGCCGAAGGGCCTGTTTGTGTGCTGCACTGTTCTATGTTCTAAATTGTATTGTTTGGCGAGTCCAAGGTGTTAGCAAACCGGAGGATAATTCTGAATAAAGGTTGAGCAAGCTACAGCTTTTCTCTCTGCTGAGCAGAAGGATGAGTGGTGAGTTGATAGACATGTACAAGATTATGAGAGGAATAGAGTGGACAGCCAGCATCCTTATCTCCCAGGGTGGCAACGACCAATATTAGAGGACATCCATTTAAGATGAGTAGAGGAAAGTTCAGGGGAGATGTTGGAGGCAGCTTTTTTTTTTGTAAACCCAGGGAGTGGCAGTGCCTGATACACACTGCCTGAGGTGGCAGTAGAGGCAGATACATTAGGGTCATTTAAGAGACACTTAACTATAGGCAAACATATGCAAGAAAAGTGGAGGCTTATGGTCTGTTTAGGTCTCAGAATACAAGGACATCCCTTTAGAATAGAGTAAAGGAGGAACTTCTTTAGCCAAAGGGTGGTGAATCTTTGGAACTTGTTGCCACAGACAACTGTGAAGGCCAACTCATTCAGTACATTTAAAGGACAGGATGATAAGTTGTTGATTAGTAAAGATGTCAAAGGTTACAAGGGGTTGCGAGGAATGCAGTTGAGGGGTAATAAATCAGCCATGATGGAATGACGAGGCAGACTCGATGGGCCAAATGGCCCAATTCTGCTCCTTTGTCTTATGGCCACGCAGCTGGAACTGGATGGAGCTAGAAAAAGTTTTCAAAACATGGAAGATTTTTGTGAGTGTGTGTATGTTACCATATATCACCTTGAGATTTATTTTCTTGTAAAAGCATCTCAAGAAATACAATATAATTACTCAAAGCAATTCAGAAGGTGCAGGATATATACATCCCAAAGAGGAAGTATTTGAAAGGCAAGATGACACAACTGTTGCTAACAACAGAAGTCAAAACCAATATAAAAGCCAAAGAGAGGGCAAAAATAGAGCAAAAATAAGTGGGAAGTTGAAGGATTGGGAAGCTTTTAAAACTGACAGAATGCAACTAAAAAGAGTCATTAAGGAGGAAAAGATGGCATATGAAGGTAAGCTTTCCAATCTATTAAAGAGGATACCTAAAATTATTTCAGATACATAAAGTGTAAAAGGGAGGCAGGAGTAGATATCAGACTGCTGGAAAATGATACTGGAGAGGTAGTAATGGGGGTGGGGGTGGGGGGGGGAAACAGAAAATGGTGGAAGAATTGATTAAGTATTTTTGCATCAGTCTTTACAATGGAAGACACTAGCAGTATGCCAGAAGTTTGAGAAAGTCAGGGGGCAGAAATGTGTGAAGTTGCTATTACTAGGGAGAAGGTTCTTCGGAAACTAAAAGGACTGAAGGTAGATAAGTCACCTAGACCAGATGGTGTGCACTCCAGGATTCTGAAGGGGGTGGCTGAGGACATTGTGGAGGCATTAGTAATAATCTTTTGAGAATCAATTGATTCTGGAATGGCTTCAGGGGAATGAAAAATTACAAATGTAACTCCCTTCTTCAAGAAGGGAGAGAGGCCGAAGTAGGGAAACTATAGGCCAGTTAGTCTGATCTCAGTGGTTGGTAGGATGTTGGAGTCGAATGTTAAAGGTATGGTTTTGGAGTACTTGGAGGAACATGTGATGAGATAGGCCACAGTCAGCATGGTTTCCTTAAGGGAAACCCTGCCTGACAAATCTGTTGGAGTTATTTGAAGAAATAACAAGCAGGATAGACAAAGAAGAACTGGTGGATGTAGTGTGCTTGGATTTTCAGAAGGCCTTTGCCAAGTTGCCACACATGAAGCTGTTTAACAAGTTAAGAGCCCATGGTATTAAGATACTAGCATGGATAAAACAGTGGCTGAATGGCAGGAGGCAAAGAATGGGAATAAAGGGAGCCTTTTTCTGGTTCACTGGCAGTGATTAGTGATGTTCAACAAGTGTCTGTGTTGGGACTTCTTTTTATGTTATATCAATGATTTGGATGTTGGAATTGATGGCTTTGTTACAAAGTTGGAAGATAGGTGGAGGGATAGGTAGTTTTGAGGAAGTAGAGAAGCTACAGAAGGAGCTGGACAGATCAGGAGAATGCGCAAAGCAGCAGCAGATGGAATATAGTGACGGGAAGTGTATGGTCATGCATGTTGGTAGAAGAAATAAAAGGGTTGACTACTTTCTAAATGGAGAGAAATTACAAAAAAATTAAGGTGCAAAGGGTCTTGGAAGTCCTTGTGGAGGATTCCCTAAAGGTTAATTTGCAGGTTGAGTCAGGGGTAAGGAAGGCATTCATTTTGAGAGCACTAGAATACAAGAGCAAAGATGTATCATTGATCCTTCACACTGGTGAAGCCTGACTTGGAGTATTGTGAGCAGTTGTGGGTCCCCTATCAAAGAAAGGATGTGCTGACATTGGAGAGGGTCAAAGGAGGTTCACAAAAATGATTCGGGGATTGAAAGGCTTGTCATTTGAAGAGCGTTTGATGGCTCTGGCCTCAACTCACTAGAATTCAGAAGAATGAGGGTTGACCTCATTGAAACTTATTGAATGTTGAAAGGCTGCGATAGAGTGGATGTGGAGAGGATGTTTCCTGTGGTGGGGGAGTCTAAGACCAGAGGACCCAGTCTCAGAATAGAGAGGCATCCTTTTAGAAGAGATGAGGAGGAATTTCTTTAGCCAGAAGGTGGTGAATCTGTGGAATTCATTGCCAAAGGTGGCTATGGAGGGCAAGTCATTGGGTTTATTTAAAGCAGAGATTGATAGATTTTCAATTAGTCGGGGCATGAAGGGATATGGGTCGAAGGCTGACAGGGAAAATAGATCAGCTGACATGAAATGGTGGAGCAGACTCAATGGGCCAAATGGTCTAATTCTGCTCCTATATCTTATGGTCTTTGAAATTATGAAAAACTATACCTTTACAAAGGCTGACAAACAACCAATTTACAAAAGGAGCATGGTAGGCTAATTGTCCTCTGTATATTGCCCCTAGTGTATCTGAGTAATGAAACTCGGGAGGCTGGAAATGCGTGGAGAATAAAACAGATGGAATGAGTGTAAACGTATGTTTGGTGGTGAACAGGGACACTGACAGCTGAAGAGCCTGCTTCCTTGCTGCGCAATTTTGGGAAATTGGTAACTAGAGTAAGATGAAGTGCGGGAATACTCAGCAGTGAATGGAGAAACAAAGTTTATGCTTCATGCTGAGGACCTTTCAATAGAAATGGTGAATCTGAAATGATAACTCTGCTTCTTTCTCCACAGATGTCTGAACTGTTCAGAACAGTGAACATAGTTTATTCATATTTCATTTATCCAGCAACACCAGTGTTTTACTTGTGATTGATAACTAGTTAATTTGGAAGTGTCACAGTTCTCTTTGGCTAGGGTTGTGGCATAAGACATAGGAGCAAAATTAGGCCATTCAGCCCATCAAGTATGTTCCACCATTCGATCATGGCTAATTTATTATCATTCTTAACCCTATTCTCCTGCCTTCTCCCCATAACCTTTGACACTCTTACAAATCAAGAACCTATCGACCTTTGCTTTAAATATACCCAATGACTTGGCCTCCGTCTGTGGCAATGAATTTCAGATTCACCACCCTCAGGGCAAAGAAATTCCTCCTCATCTCTGTACTAAATAGATGTCTTTGTATTCTGAGGCTATAAATAAAAAAAAGAAAACAAAAACAAATAAAACTTTTAATATGTTAATATAAACAGTTATATTAAGTGAAATATAAAACAATTAAGTAAACCAGCCCATCATTATCCAAGTATTAACCTAAGACATGGTTGAATATTTGGCTTTATCCAGTATACAGGAACAAAGTAGGTAAATCCACCCCTGTTGAAAACATGTTCCCTGTCATGAGAAATACACAGAACTTCCTGTGTCCTGGACAACTGCATGATCTCACTATCCAGACCTTGGACATGGAGCATGAATTGTGGGGTGAAACACATCACCTATAGAAGGCCTCAATAGTGAATCAGCAACCACTGGGTGAATCAGAAAAGCCAGCCAGATGATCCCAAGTGCATCAAACACTCTAACAAGTATTCACTACTGAATAGCTCCTCAGGGAGAACATAAACTCAAGAGGCTCTGCCGATGCTGGAAATCCAGAGCAGCACACACACAATGCTGGAGAAACTCTGTAGGTGAGACTGCATCTATGGAGAGGAATAAACAGTTGATGTTTCGGGCTCAGTTGCTTCTGGCAATGTTATGGTGGTCATGGGAGATTTTAACAGACAGGCCAATTGGGAAAATCAGGTTGGTAATGGATCTCAAGAGAGTGAGTTTGTCGAATGCCTACGAGATGGCTTTTTAGAACAGTTTGTCGTTGAGTCTACTAGTGGATCAGCTATATTGGATTGAGTATTATGTAATGAACCGGAGGCCATTAGGCGGATGAAGGTAAAAGAACCCTTAGGAACCAGTGATCAGAATATGATTGAGTTCAACTTGAAATTTGATACCATAAGACAAAGGAGCAGAA
This sequence comes from Mobula birostris, assembly GCF_030028105.1. NCBI lineage: Eukaryota > Metazoa > Chordata > Chondrichthyes > Myliobatiformes > Myliobatidae > Mobula > Mobula birostris. The sequence goes on along the minus strand of NC_092380.1, from coordinate 102,914,601 downwards.
GTAGGCCATTCGGCCCATCGAGTCTGCTCCGCCATTTTATCATGAGCTGATCCATTTTCTCCTATTTAGTCCGACTCTCCTGCCTTCTCACCATAACCTTTGATGCCCTGGCTACTCAGATACCTATCAATCTCTGCCTGAAAGACACCCAATGACTTGGCCTCCACTGCTGCCGGTGGCAACAAATTCCATAGATTCACCACCCTCTGACTAAAAAAATTTCTTCGCATTTCTGTTCTGAAAGGGCGCCCTTCAATCCTTAAGTCATGCCCTCTCGTACTAGACTCCCCCATCATGGGAAACAACTTTGCCACATCCACTCTGTCCATGCCTTTCAACATTCGAAATGTTTCTATGAGGTCTCCCCTCATTCTTCTAAACTCCAAGGAATACAGTCCAAGAGCGGACAAACATTCCTCATATGTTAACCCTCTCATTCCCGGAATCATTCTAGTGAATCTTCTCTGTACCCTCTCCAACGTCAGCACATCCTTTCTTAAATAAGGAGACCAAAACTGCCCACAGTACTCCAAGTGAGGTCTCACCAGCGCCTTATAGAGCCTCAACATCACATCCCTGCTCCTATACTCTATTCCTCTAGAAATGAATGCCAACGTTGCATTCGTCTTCTTCACTACTGACTCAACCTGGAGGTTAACTTTAAGGGTATCCTGTACAAGGACTCCCAAGCCCCGTTGCATCTCAGAACTTTGAATTCTTTCCCCATTTAAATAATAGTCTGCCCGTTTATTTTTTCTGCCAAAGTGCATAACCATACACTTTCCAACATTGTACTTCATTTGCCACTTCTCTGCCCATTCTTCCAATCTATCCAAGTCTCTCCGCAGACTTTCTGTTTCCTCAGCACTACCGGCCCCACCACCTATCTTCATATCGTCAGCAAATTTAGCCACAAAGCCATCTATTCCATAATCCAAATCGTTGATGTACAATGTAAAAAGAAGCGGCCCCAACACTGATCCCTGCGGAACACCACTGGTAACCGGCAGCCAACCAGAATAGGATCCCTTTATTCCCACTCTCTGTTTCCTGCCAATCAGCCAACGCTCTATCCACGTATGTAACTTTCCTGCAACTTCATGGGCTCTTATCTTGTTAAGCAGCCTCATGTGTGGCACCTTGTCAAAGGCCTTCTGAAAATCCAAATATACAACATCCACTGCATCTCCCTTGTCTAGCCTACTGGTAATTTCCTCAAAAAATTGTAATAGGTTTGTCAGGCAGGATTTTCCTTTAAGGAATCCATGCTGAGTTCTGCCTATCTTGTCATGTGCCTCCAGGTACTCTGTAACCTCATCCTTGACAATCGACTCCAACAACTTCCCAACCACCGACGTCAAGCTAAGAGGTCTATAATTTCCTTTTTGCTTCCTTGCCTCCTTTCTTAAATAGCGGAGTGACATTTGCAATCTTCCAGTCCTCCGGAACCATGCCAGAATCTATCGACTTTTGAAAGATCATCGCTAATGCCTCCGCAATCTCCACAGCTACTTCCTTCAGAGCACGAGGGTGCATTCCATCTGGTCCAGGAGATTTATCTACCTTTAGCCTATTCAGCTTCCTGAGTACTTTCTCTGTCGTAATTGTGACTGCGCACACTTCTCTTCCCTGCCACCCTTGAGTGTCCGGTATCCTGCTGTCTTCCTCAGTGAAGACTGATGCAAAATACTTGTTCAGTTCCTCTGCCATCTCCTCATCTCCCATTACAATTTCTCCAGCATCATTTTCTATCGGTCCGATATCTACTCTCACCTGTCTTTTACTCCTTATATACTTGAAAAAGCTTTTAGTATCCTCTTCGATATTATTTGCTAGCTTCCTTTCATAGTTAATCTTTTCTCTCTTAATGACCTTCTTGGTTTCCTTTTGTAAGGTTTTAAAAACTTCCCAATCCTCTCTCTTCCCACTAATTTTTGCTTCCTTGTATGCCCTCTCTTTTGCTTTAACTTTGGCTTTGGCTTTGACTTCTCTTGTCAACCACGGTTGCATCCTTTTTCCACTCGAAAATTTCTTCCTTTTTGGAATATACCTGTCATGCACATTCCTCATTTCTCACATAAACTCCAGCCACTGCTGCTCTGCTGTCTCTCCCACCAGTGTCTCTTTCCAGTCATCTTTGGCCAGTTCCTCTCTCACGCCACTGTAATTTCCTTCACTCCACTGAAATACCGACACATCAGATTTCGGCTTCTCTTTTTCTAATTTCACAGTGAATTCAATCATGTTATGATCACTGCCTCCTAAGGGTTCCTTCACCTCAATCTCTCCAATCACCTCCGGTTCATTACACAATACCCAATCCAGTACAGCCGATCCCCTAGTAGGCTCAACAACAAGCTGTTCTAAAAAGCCATCTCGCAGACATTCTACAAATTCTCTCTTGAGATCCAGTGCTGACCTGATTTTCCCAATCTACTCGCATATTAAAATCCCCCACAATTATCATAACACTGCCCTTCTGACAAGCCTTTTCTATTTCCAGTTGTAATTTGTAGTCCATATCCCTGCAGCTGTTTGGAGGCCTATAAATAACTGCCATCAGGGTCCTTTTACCCCTGCTATTTCTTAGCTCAACCCATAAAGATTCTGCACCTTCCAATCCTATATCACCTCTTTCTAATGATTTAATATCATTTCTTACCAATAAAGCCATGCCTCCCCCTCTGCCTACCTTCCTCTCCTTCCGATACACCGTGTATCCTTGGATGTTCAGCTCCCAGAGACATGCATCTTTTAGCCAGGTCTCAGTGATGGCCACAATATCATACCTGCCAATCTGTAGCTGTACAACAAGATCATCCACCTTATTCCTTATGCTGCGTGCATTTAAGTACAACACCTTAAGACCAGTATTTGATACTTTCTGCTTTGATTTCACTGCAATTTTATTGCACTGCAACTCATCCCAATGGCTACAAATTTGCCCCATCACCTGCTTGTCTTTCCTGACATCTTTACTGATACGGAGAAAGTAAAATCTGATATAGCAGTATTTCAGTGGAGTAAAGAAAATTACAGTGGTATGAAAGAGGAGTTGGCTGAAGTATATTAGAAGGAGCTGTTGGCAGTCTTGTCAGCAGAGCAGCAATGGCGTGTTTCTGAGAAAAATGAGACATACGTATTCCAGAAATGAAGAAATACTCAAATAGTAAAATAGTACAACCATGGTTGACAGGGGAGTCAAAACTATTGTAAAAGCAAAAGAAACGGCATACAACAAAGCAAAAATGAGTGGGAGGATAGAGAATTGGGAAGTTTTTAAAAACTTACAGAGTAACTAAAAAAATCATTAGAAAGGAAAAGATGAAATATGAAAGCAAGCTACCAAATAATAACAAAGTGGATAGTGAAAGTTTTTTCCAAGTATGTTAAAAATAAAAGAGAAATGAGAGTGGATATAGGACCACTAGAAAATGAGGCAGGAGAAATAATAATGGGGAACAAGGAAATGGCTGATGAACTAAATGAGTATTTTGCATCAGTCTTCAGCATCATACTGCTAGTGGAGGACACTAACAGTACGCCTGATTTTGTAGTGTGTGAAGGAAGAGAAGTGGGTGCAGTTACTATTACAAGAGAGAAGGTGCTCAAAAAGCTGAAAATACTAAAGGCACATAAGTCACCCGGACCAGATGAATTGCACCCTTGGGTTCTGAAAGAAGTAGGGTTAGAGATTGCGGTGGCATTAGTAATGATCTTTCAAAAATCATTGGACTCTGGCATAGTTCTAGAGAACTGGAAAATTGCAAATGTTACTCCACTCTTTAAGAAAGGAGGAAGGCAGCAGAAGGGAAATTATAGACCAGTTAGCCTGACCTCAGTGGTTGGGAAGACGTTGGAGTCAATGGTTAAGGATGAGGTGATGGAGTACTTGGTGACACAGGACAAGATAGTACAAAGTCAGCATGGTTTTCTTCAGAGAAAATCCTGCCTGACGAACCTGTTGGAATTCTTTGAGATTACAAGTAGGATAGATAAAGGGGATGCAGTGGATGTATATTTGGACTTTCAGACCTTTGACAAGGTGCCACACATGAGGCTGCTTACCAAGTTAAGAGTCCATGGTATTACAGGAAAGTTATGGGCACGGTTGGAGCATTGGCTGATTGGTAGGAGGCAGTGTGTGTGAATAAAAGGATCCTTTTCTGTTTGGCTGCCAGTGACTAATGGTGTTCCGCAGCGGTCGGTGTTGGGACCACTTTTTATGCTGTATATCAATGATTTAGATGATGGAATAGATGGCTTGCAGGTTTGCAGATGATACGAAGAATGGTGGAGGGGCAGGTAGCATTGAGGAAACAGGTAGGATGCAGAAGGACTTAGGCAGATTAGGAGAATAGGCAAGGAAGTGGCAATGAAATAAAATGTTGGAAAATGCATGGTCATGCACTTTGGTAGTGAAATAAATGTGCGGACTTTTTTTTTTAAACAGGAGAAAATCCAAGGATCTGAGATGCAGAGGGACATGGGAGTTCTTGTGCAGAACACCCTGAAGATTAACTTGCAGGCTGACTTGGTGGTGATGAAGGCAAATGCCATATTAGCATTCATTTCAAGAGGTCCAGAATACAAGGGAAAGGATGTGATGCTGAGGCTTTATAAGTCAATGGTGAGGCCTCACCTTAAGTATTGTGAATAGTTTTGGGCCCCTCATCTTAGAAGAGATGTACTGGCATTGGAGAGGGTCCAGAGGAGGTTCATAAGGATGATTCCTGGAATGAAAGGGTTATCATACGAGGAAGGTTTGATGGTTCTGTGTCTGTACTCGCTGGAATTCAGAAGGATTTTGCGGGGGGGGGGGTCTCATTGAAACCTTTTGAATATTGAAAGGCATAGGCAGAGAGGATGTTTCCCATGGTGAGAGAGTCTAGGACAAGAGGGCACAACCTCAGGATAGAGGGACGCCCTTTCAAAACAGAGATACGGGGAAATTTCTTTAGCCAGAGGGTGGTGAACTTGTGGAATTTGTTGCCATGTGCAGGTGTGGAGGCCAGGTTGTTGGGTGTATTTAAGGCAGAGATTGATAGGTTCTTGATTGGACATGGTGTCAAAGCTTACAGGGAGAAGGCTGGGAACTGGGGTTGAGGAGGAGGAAAAAGAAGGATCAGCCATGATTAAATGGCGGAGCAGACTCGATGAGTCAGGTGGCCTAATCCTGCTCCTATGTCTTATGGTCTTAGTCCTGATGAAGGGTCTCAACCCGAAACACTGACCATTTGTTTCTCTCCATAGATACCGTCTGACCTGCAGAGTTCCCCCAGCATTTTGTGGGTGCTGCTCAGGGAGGACAGTCGATGGCACAATCAGTCACCCAACTTATAGCAAGGACAGGAGTGCAGCTTCATGAGTCAGAGTGGAACAGAAGCATTTCTGCACCACAGATTTATTTATTTATTTAGGCACATTCCCACAATTTAACCCTAGCCTATTCATCAGACAATTTACAATGACCAATTAACCCACCAACCGGTACCTCTTTGGATTGTGGGAGGAATCCAGAGCATTTGGAGAAACCCTCACGGTCATGAGGGGAACGTACAGGCAGCAGCAGGAATTGAACACGTGTTGCTGGTACTGTAAAGCGGTGTGCAAACCACTATGTTACCTTGCCACCCCAATACAAGGGCCAGGAGATCTCTGAGTGGCTGCCAAACATTGTGAGGGGGAAAGGGAACAACTGGAGGGGAGGGCCCCAGGAATATGGAAGGACGGTGGACCCCAGCACCTTGGTGCTAAAACACCAAAGTTAAACCTTCACAACCAAAGTCCAACCAGAAGGAAACAGAGTTATATCGATATGGATGACATGGGGAACGATGGGATTAGAATCATTTGCCATCAAAGTCAGTAGAAATGTCGGGAGCTGTAAGGATCTGTATTGTACTGTACCATGTTGTAAGTGCTGAATGACTGATCCAAACATCCCCAAACTGACAGTCTTTAGCCAATTCAATTCACTCCAAATTATCAAGAAATGGCTGAGAAAACTATTAAAGGTCATAAGTCGGGAAACACGCTGGCTGCTGTATTGAACAGGCAAGTTTTTTTTAAAAGAGTGATTGCATCAAGCGTGCTGCCAGGGTTGTAGTAAAGGCAGACACTTTAGGGACATTTAAGAGACTCTTGGACAGGTGAGTGGATGATAGGAAAATGGAGGGCTATGCCTGAGAGAAGGGTTAGATTAACCTTTAGAATTAGTTACAAGGTTTTAATTTTATTTAGAGATCCAGCATGGTAACAGGGCTTTCCAGTTTAATGAATCCACACCGCCTTATCACACCCATGTGACCAATTAACCCCCGTGCCCTTGAACTGTGGGAGGGACCTGAAACACCCAGAGGAAACCTACATGGCCATAGGAAGAACTTACAACTTCCCACAAACAACGGCAGAATTGAACCCAGGTCGATGGTGCCGTTATAGTGTTATGCTAACCGTGACGCTACCCTGACGAAGGGTCTTGGCCCGAAACGTCGACTGTACCTCTTCCTAGAGATGCTGCCCGGCCTGCTGCGTTCACCAGCAACTTTGATGTGTGCTGCTTGAATTTCCAGCATCTGCAGAATTCCTCGTGTTTACGCTACCCTGCTGTTCACTACTACCTGCCGCCGTTGTTCGTATTGCAGACGTTGTTCTCTTCACACTTATAATTGTGTTTTTGTCAAGTCGCTCTTGCAGGTCGTGGCCGCATCGATGGACCGCGGCAAAGCCATCTCGGAGCTTAGTGAGAGGGCACGTTTGGACCAGGTTGGGGCAAGCTGGGGGTTTGTCGGGTGCCCCATCGGCGTAGTGCTTGGGCTGTTTTGTCAGGTCGACATCCGAGCCTATTTGCGGCTGCCCAGTAATTTTTTCTGGTAGTTGTAAAGCCCGTGAGGAGCTAAGTGGGGTTGTCAATCAAATCTCCGCCGGCGTGGGGGTTGGTGTGTTAGTACTGGCACCATGTGTTTGTCAAAGGAGTCGAGGTTTTTCCAAGTTGTAGAAAGGTTTTCGGGATTTGAATCGGGAAATTGGAGACGCATTTTCGATGAGTTTACTAACCGGAATGTTGGGCTTTTTTTGGATACGCTTGTAGGATTTTGCTGAAGCTGCCTCCGGGAGTGCTGTTCCGTTCATTGTTGGGAGCCATTGGACAGGTGTGGATTTTAGGGCTCCTGAAATTATAGTCACATAGAAGCATGGAGCTGTGTATCGATGATGCTTGTGTGAGCGTTTCTCTCTCAGGTGGGGGCTCAGTACTGTATTCTGGGACTGAGAAACATAGTGCTGGCTAGATGTTCATAGGACTGACTGGTTAGCACCCTATTTGGTTCCTGCTATCTTCCTGGTCATGGCTATTCTGGATATTAGTTTTTTTTTGCTACATTTTGAAGGTGGATCTTGTATGAGAGAGTTCGATCTAGTGTGACTCCTAAATACTTTGGGTGTAGATTGTTGGGTACCTGTTTGTCATTTAGTTTTATATTAAGTTTGGTTAGTCGGTTGTGCAGATGAAATATGGAAGTTACTGTTTGATTGACGTGCATATTTAGGTACCACTTTCAGAAGTAGTTGGATAGGAAGTTGATATCTTGGGTAATTTTTATCCAAAATGGTACGATTGTAAGGCTACGACTTAAGTCATCAGCGTACTCAAATTTAGCAGATTTGGTTTCGGGGGGGTCACTGAGGTACAGATTGAACAAGGTAGGAGCCAGAACTGACCCTTGCGTGCCACTATTGCAGACTTTCATAAGTGCCACCGGTGTCACTTCCTAGGCAGGTATAAAAAGAACGGGTGCCTGTCATTCTGTGAAGGAGACGTAGGATCTTTTTACATGGGATGATTCAGGCTAGTTTTAACATTAAACCTTAGTTCCAAACTGCGTCGTATGCAGCGGATACGTCGATAAAAATTGTTCCACTTTTCTTTTTGAGTTCAAAGCCTGATTCGATGTAGGATGTGAGTGCGAGAACTTTCTCAGTGGTATTGTGCTGAGCTAATGGGAACGTGGGGAGAATAAAAATTGGGATTAGTTTCAATTGGTGGTTGATAGTTTTGGAGCTGATGGGATGAAGAGCCTACTTAAACGCTGTTTTTATCTCTCGAGTAAATGCCGGTGTTCAATGAAATTTTGGTGTGCTTGTTCACGTAACATGCAGGTACAGAGGCAATTAGGAAGGCAAATGTGGGCATGCACTGCAAGTGTCTTGGACTCAGCAAGAAAGTCTTGCTGAGTCTGAACAAACACAGCATTATGGGTGAAGAGCCTGTATTGTGCTGCTTCATGTTCTATGCTGTTACTCGGAAAGAGCTATAGCTCTAGCCAAGCCAAATGAACAGGGTGTACCCAGAGCAGCTGTCAGTACAGCTACACACAGAAATTAATCTGGGTATGCCCTGTTCACAAAAACAGATGAAATCCAGGACATCGAGGGATCGCCATTGATGATGCTACATTTACTCACCAATAGCTTCTTCATAAATGCCCAGTTTGTTCTAAAACCAGAACCACCTCTTTCAAGGAGATTATTAATATGTTTGTTAATATAGTGCTTGGTATCTGTGCAGTTAGTTATCACTGGTTGAATGGTTGCATATATAATGAAACCCACCATTTGCCAGACTCACAACAGCTCTGTGTGGATACAGGAACAGATTTTACCTCAAAAACAATTCCACCGTAAAAAAATAATCAGGACTCCTAATGAAGGGTCTCAGCTTGAAACGTTAGCTCTTTATTTCCTTCCTTGCCTGACCTGCTGAGTTTCTCCAGCATTCTGTGTGGGTGAAAGAATCTTTTTACATTATTCAAAAGTACCTTTCAAAAACTCACCTGGATATGAGAAGCAGAGAAATTAATGTAGACCCACTTCAGTCGAGTAAAATAGAAACAGAAACCAAAATACCTTACTTTGGATGAGCATAAGACCTAAGAATGTAAGACTCCAATGTTGACTTCAGAATACAAGGTCATGTCTCACAACGAGGACATCTTCACTCGCAATAACTTAAAGAACAAGTTCTACCCAAGTCTTCAGGGTGAGGGTAGATGTGATTAAAAAAAAAAAATGTAGGTTGGATGAGGTTTCAAATACCAGCGATCATGGAGTTTGTTGTTGGGAGGGGTTTCAAATTCTACTCTGAAATTATAAATTGAATAATTTACATAGGGGAAACTGGGTTCAGATTAGATAGAACACGTCATGTTCACTATCACAGGTTTACCAAAATCATCACATCATCCACGTCAAAGCAAGGACAAGCAATCAAGAACACATCCTGCCTACAATTTAATTTCTTGTGCTTCCGATGAAAGGTTATGTTAAGACCATTACAAAGTCTTTCAAAGCAACAAAATGCTGGAGGAACTCAGGTCAGGCAACACTTATGGAGATGAATAAATTCTACATTTTGGGCCGAGATCCCTCTTCAGGACCGGAAAGGAAGGGAAAAGATGTCAGAATAAAAAGGTTGTGGGGGGGAGAGGAAGGAGGACAGCTAGAAGGTGATAGGTGAAGCCAGGTGGGTATGAAGAGCTGGGGAGAAAGGAATGTGATAGGAGAGAAGAGTGGACCATTGGAGAAAGGGAAGGAAACAACACAGGATAGGTAGGTGAGAAGAGGTAAGAAGCCAGAGTGTGGAATAGAAGAGGGAAATTGGAGGCAAATTTATTTTTACCAGAAAGAGAAATCAATATTCCTGTGGTTAGATTGGAAGCTACCCAGATGGAATAGAAAGTGTTGCTCCTCCACCCTGAGAGTGGCCTCATTGTGGCACAAGAGGAAGCCATGGACCAATATGTCGGAATGGGAACGGAATTAAAATGTTTGGCCAGCAGGAAGTTCTGCTTTTGGCGGATAGAGCAGAAGTACTCTACGAAGCAGCCCCCCAAGTTACAAAGGGTCTCATCAATGTAAAGGAGGCTGCATCTGAAGCACCAGACACCGCACACGATTGATGACTCCAACGTATTAGCAGGTGAAGTGTTGCCTAACCTGGGAGGACGGCTTGGGGCCCAGAATGAAGGTGAGGGAGGAGGTGAATGGGTATGTTTAGGGCTGCTTGTAGGGATAAGAGCCAGGAGAGATATTAGTGGGGAGGGACGAATGGACAGGGGAAACAAGGGAATTGTGGAGGGAGTGATCCCGCAGGAAGTGGATGGGGCGGGGGAGGTAAAGATAAGTTTTGCAGTAGGATCCATCCCTTTGGGGATGTCAAAAGTTGCGGAGGATGATGTGCTGGACGCGGACACTAATCAGGTGATAGGCAAGGTCAAGAGGAAATCTATCACTGTTAGGGTGGCAGGGAGATGGGGTAAGCGTGGATGTTTGGAAAATGGTGAAGATGCAAGTGATGGCAGTATTGACAGAGGAGGAAGGGAAACACTGTTCTTTGAAGGAAGAAATCTCTGATGTCCTGGAAAGTCATATTCTGGGAACAGATGCGGTAGAGGCAAAGGAACTGAGAAAAGGGAATAGTATTTTTACAGGAGATAGGGTGGGAAGAGGTATAGTCAAGATAACCGTGGGAATTGGTAGGTTTATCAAGAAAGGAGAGGGAGGTGCAAGAAATTTAAGGGCAGGATGGAAGTTAGAAGCAAAGTGCTTGAAATTGATGAGCTCAGCATGGGTGCATTACCAGGGAAAGCTTGTAAAATCAATTGCTTTATGTAGCCAATGAAGAGGCAGGCATAGTTGGGGCCCATGGCTACCTCTTGAGTCTGGAGAAAGTGAAAGGAGCCAAGGTAAAAATTGTTGAAGGTGAGGACCAGTTCTGCCAGACGGAGGAGGGGAACTGGTTGGTTCTTTTATTGAGAAAGAAGCAGAGAGCTGAGGCCTTCCTGATGGGGGTACTAGTTTATAGGGACTGAACATCCATGGTGAATATGAAGCAGTCGGGGTCAGGGAATTGAAAGTTACTGAGGAGATCAAGAGCATGAGAAGTGTTGTGGATGCAGATGGGAAGGGACTGAACCAAGGGGGATAGAATGGAGTTGAAGTATGAGGACAAGTTCAGTGGGGCAGTAACAGCCAAAGACAAAAGGCCTACCTAGACAGGTCTGTGAATCTTTGGTAGGATGTAGAAGCAAGCAGTGCAGGGTAACTGAGTTTTGTGGCAGTGGATGGGATTTCTCCAGAGTTGATGAGGTCAGTGATGTGTTGGAGACAGTTTTCAGAGGGTCCATAGTGGGGTTATTCAATTCGTCTGTCATTTCCTCGCCCCTATTACTACCTCTCCAGCATCATTTTTCAGTGGTCCAATATCTATTCTCACCTCTTTTACTCTTAAAGTATCTGAAAAATTTTGGAGTGTCACCAAATACTCCATCACCTCATCCTATACAATTGACTCCATCTTACCAACCAGAGGTTAGGATACCTGGTCTATTATTTCCTTTCTGCTGCCTTCCTAAAGAATGGAGTGACATTTGCATTTCCCAATCCTCTGGCACTATGCCAGGGTCCAATGATTTTTGAAAGATCATTACTAATGCCTCCACAATCTCCGCCACTACCTCTTTCAGAACCCCAGGATGCAGTTCATCTGGTCCAAGTGAATTATGTACCCTTAGATCTTTTGAGCACCTTCTCCCTTGTAATAGTAACTGCACTCACTTCTCTTCTCTCACACCCTTCAACATCTGGCATACTGCTAGTGTTTTCCAGTGAAGACTGATGCAAAATACTCACTTAGTTCATCTGCCATCTCCGTGTCCCCCTTTATTTCTCCATCTTTATTTTGTAGCAGTCCTATACCCACTCTCATTTCCCTTCTTTTAAAAACATATTTGAAAAAGCTTTTACTATCCACTTTGATATTGTTTGCTAGCTTGCTTTCATAGTACATCTTTTCCCTCCTAATGATTCTTTTAGTTGCTCTCTGTAGGGTTTTAAAAGCTCTCCAATCCTGTCTTCCCACTATTTTTTGCTTTATTGTGTGCCCTCTCTTTTGCTTTTACATTAGTTTGTCTTCCCTAGTCAGCCAATATTGTACTTTTTTGCCATTTGAGTATTTCTGTTTTTGGAATACATCTATACTGCACCTTCCTCATTTTCTCTAGAAATTCACACCATTGCTGTTCCGCTGTCATCCCTGCCAGCATCCCCTTCCAATTTACTTTGGCCAACTCCTCTCTCATATCACTGTACTGTAATTTCCTTTCCTCCATTGAAATACTGCTAAATCAGACTTTACCTTCTCACTATAAAATTTCAAGTTGAACTCAATCATATTCTGGTCACTGCCTCAATTTCCCCCGGGATCAATAAAGTATGACAATGACTCCTAAGGGTTCTTTTACTTTAAGCTCCCTAATCAAATCTGGTTCATTACACAACAGTCAATCCAAAATAACTGATCCCCAAGTGGGGTCAACCACATGCTGCTCTAAAAATCCACCTCGCAGGCATTCCACAAATTCTCTCTTGGGATCTAAAATCAGCACCAACCTGATTTTCCTATCTACCTGCATATTGAAATCCTCATTACTATTGTGACATTGCACTTTTGACATGCATTTTCTTATCTTCCGCTGTAATTTGTAGCCCACATCCAGGCTAATGTTCAGACCTGTATATAAGTATACAGGTATTTTTACCCTTACAGTTCCTTAACTTTACCCACATTTTCCGATCCTTTGTCACCTCTTTCAAAGATCCCTTTAACAGAGCCACACTACCCTCTCTGCCTACCTGCCTGTCAACACACGATGTATCCTTGGATGTTAAGCTCCCAACTATGATCTTCTTTCAACCACGACTCAGTGATGCCAACATCATATCTACCAATCTCTTAACTGGGCTACAAGATCATATACTTTATTCCACATGCTGCATGCATTCAAATATAACACCTTCGGTCCTGTATTTGTCACCCTTTTTGATTTTGTCCCCATGTAACACTGCAACTCATCCCATTGACAGCAATTTTGCCCCATCACGTGCCCTTTCATCCTGACAGGCATTCAATACACTGCTCTGCTTGTATGCCAACTGCCCTACCCTACCAAATTAGTCTAAAACCTCTCCAACAGTTCTAGAAAACTGGCCTGCAAAGATAGAAACCATAGAAACTACAGTACAGAAACAGGCCTTTTGGCCCTTCTTGGCTGTGCCGAACCATTTTCTGCCTAGTCCCACTGACCTGCACACGGACCATATCCCTCCATACACCTCCCATCCATGTATCTGTCCAATTTATTCTTAAATTTTAAAACAGAACCCACATTTACCACCTCGTCTGGCAGCTCATTCCATACTCCCACCACTCTGTGAAGCCCCCCCCTAATGTTCCCTTTAAACTTTTCCCCCCTCACCCTTAACCCATGTCCTCTGGTTTTTTTTTCTCCCCTTGCCTCAGTGGAAAAAGCCTGTTTGCATTCACTCTATCTATACCCATCATAATTTTATATACCTCTATCAAATCTCCCCTCATTCTTCTACGCTCCAGGGAATAAAGTCCTAACCTATTCAACCTTTCTCTGTAACTGAGTTTCTCAAGTCCCGGCAACATCCTTGTAAACCTTCTCTGCACTCTTTCAACCTTATTTATATCCTTCCTGTAATTTGGTGACCAAAACTGAACACAATACTCCAGATTCGGCCTCACCAATGCCTTATACAACCTCATCATAACATTCCAGCTCTTATACTCAATACTTTGATTAATAAAGGCCAATGTACCAAAAGCTCTCTTTACGACCCTATCTACCTGTGACGCCACTTTTAGGGAATTTTGTATCTGTATTCCCAGATCCCTCTGTTCCACTGCACTCCTCAGTGCCTTACCATTAACCCTGTATGTTCTACCTTGGTTTGCCCTTCCAACATGCAATACCTCACACTTGTCTGTATTAAACTCCATCTGCCATTTTTCAGCCTATTTTTCCAGCTGGTCCAAGTCCCTCTGCAGGCTCTGAAAACCTTCCTCACTGTCTACTACACCTTCAATCTTTGTATCATCTGCAAATTTGCTGATCCAATTTACCACATTATCATCCAGATCATTGATATAGATGACAAATAACAATGGACCCAGCACTGATCCCTGTGGCACACCACTAGTCACAGGCCTCCACTCGGAGAAGCAATTCTCTACTACCACTCTTTGGCTTCTTCCATTGAGCCAATGTCTAATCCAATTTACCACCTCTCCATGTATACCTAGCGACTGAATTTTCCTAACTAACCTCCCATGCGGGACCTTGTCAAAGGCCTTACTGAAGTCCATGTAGACAATATCCACTGCCTTCCCTTCATCCACTTTCCTGATAACCTCCTCAAAAAACTCCAATAGATTGGTCAAACATGACCTACCACGCACAAAGCCATGTTGACTCTCCCTAATAAGTCCCTGTCTATCCAAATGCTTGTAGATTCTGTCTCTTAGTACTCCCTCCAATGACTTACCTAATACCAACGTTAAACTTACTGGCCTATAATTTCCCAGATTATTTTTCGATCCTTTTTTAAACAACTGAACAACATGAGCCACTCTCCAATCCTCCGGCACCTCACCTGTAGACAGCGACATTTTAAATATTTCTGCCAGGGCCCCTGCAATTTCAACACTAGTCTCCTTCAAGGTCCGAGGGAACACCCTGTCAGGTCCCGGGGATTTATCCACTTTAATTTTCCTCAAGACAGCAAGGACCTCCTCCTTTTCAATCTGTTCAGTTTCCATGATCTCACTACTTGCTTCCCTTAATTCCATAGACTTCATGTCAGTTTCCTTAGTAAATACAGATGCAAAAAACCTATTTAAGATCTCCCCCATTTCCTTTGGTAAGATCTTGGACCTCCTTGGGTTCAGGTGCAACCCATCCCCTTTGTACAGGTCATACCTTCCCCAGAAGAGATCTTAATGATCCAGAAACCTGAAACCCTGCCTGCTGCACCAGTTCCTCAAGCACGCATTCATCTACCAAATCATCCTATTGTTACCTTCAATAGCGTGTGGCAGAGGCAGAAATCCAGAGATTACTACCCTGGAGGTCCTGCTTTTCAGCTTTCTAGCTAGCTCCATAAATTCTCTCTTCAGGACCTCTTCCCATTTCCTACCCATGTCACTGGTGCCAATATGTACCAAGACTTCTGGCTGCTCACCCTTCCCCTTTAGAATACCATGGACCTAATTCAAGACGTCCCTGACCCTGGCACCTGGGAAACATTTCATCCAGGTGTTTCTACCACATCCAAAAAACCTTATGCGTACTCCTCTAATTATGGAATCCCCTATCATTACTGCAATCCGCTTCTCCCCCTTTCCTTCTGAGCCACAGTGCCAAAGACCTGTCGCTGCAGCTTCCCCAAGGCAGGTTGTCCCCTTCAACAGTATCCAAAGCAGTATACTTATTAGAGGGAAATGGCCACAGGTGTACCCTTCACTGGCTGCCCATTTTCTTTCCTTCTCGAGACAGTCACCCAGTTACCTGCCTCTTGCAGCTTGGGCGCGACTACCCTCCTGTAACTCCAATCTATCACCATCTCAGTTTCCTGTATAAACCGAAGGTCAGTAAGCTGCAGCTCGAGTTCCTTAACACATTCCCTGAGGAGCTGCAGCTTGGTGGACCTGGTGCAGATGTGGTTATCCAGGAGGCCTGAATTCCCACATCTCACATGAAGAACTCAACATTGCCCCTGTTGCCATCCTCACTGATCCAACTAGCTAGATGAAGAATGAAGAACAAACTTACCAGGTACATACCTTGCCCAAGCCTGATGAGCCAGTACTTCCCCACTCTATCACTGGTCCACTCCAACAAAGGCCTTGCCTAATTTTGATTTGCCCTTGCTAATGAAATGCTGTTTAACATGGATCACAAGAAGCCATTCGTCAGAAATGTAAGCGCCACGTGGTGTCATTGTTAATATAGTGGCTAAACTCTCATCCATCAAAAAGTTTATTGTTCCCAGGTCAGGCCTAGTAGAGATTCTACTGGCAACTGTTCTCATGGCTTTGGAGCAGGTGTTGATTCTGTTGTGTCATCTGTATCTTCCTCAGTATAACTTTGAATTTAGATTTTACACAGTCATTTCCCTTATCCTGCTCACATGGCATACCTTTTGAACACGAGCTTGTGTAGATGCCGGAAATCCAGAGCAACACACACAAATTCTGGAGAAACTCAGTAGGTCAGACAGTATCTATGGAAGGGAATAAACAGTTGACGTTTTTGACTGACACCCTTTCCCTAGCATTTTCTATGTGGTACACCTTTTCTGTTAGTTTTTCTGCTTCTTGTCCTGCCACTGTTGGTTGTTGTAAACCATTCACAAGGTGGCATCCATCATTACGGACTCCCACCACCCAGGACATAGCCTCTTCTCATTACTACCATCAGTGGGAATGTACAAGAGCCTGAAGACACACACTTAATGTTTTTAGAACAATTTCTTCCCCTCCAGCATTAGATTTCTGAACAGTTTCTAAAACTATAAACCCTACCCCATTATTTTTGTTCTTTTTGCACTACTGATTTAATTTTTTATTATATATTTATTGCCATTCATAGCATCTTATGAATTGTACTGTACTGCTGCCGCAAAACAAGAGTTTTTACGACGTATGTGATTGATAGTAAACCTGATTCTGAACCCTGTTACATCTTACCTTCTGATGAAAAATCTCCAAATTGAGCAGTTAAATATGACCACAAGAGATTCTGCAGATGCTGGGAATCTAGAGTATCACATACTAAATGCTAGAGGAACTCAGCAGGTTGGGCAGCATCTATGGGAAAGAAACCTGAATAAGGTGGGGAGAGGGGAAGGAGCACAAGCTGGAAGACGATATGTAAAGCCAGGTGAGGAAGGAATGAAGTGAGAAGCTGGGAGCTGATAGGTCAGAAAGGTAAAGGGCTGAAGGAAGAGGAATCTGATAGGACAGGAGAGCGGACAATGGGAGAAAGGGGCACCAGAGAGAGGTGTTAGGCAGGTGAGAAGAGGCAACAGCGGAGTTAGAGTGGGGAATGGAAGAATAGGGAAAGGAGAGGGAGAAAAATCACTATGCTGGGGATTTACAACAGAAAGTAGAAGACACTTTTTATCTCACTAGGTTTGGGATGAGGTATTAAACACCCTTTCTTCTGCAATGTACTTCTCATTCCAGTATGTAATAGATTTCACACTAATACCTGAAGAAGAGCAGTATGGTTTTCCAGGTGTCTAGCTGATATTTAGCTCTCAACCAACACCACATATTAGATTATCTGAGTCATTTATCTCAGCTGTGAAACCCTGCCGTGACCAGACTGTCATTTCTCTCCAACCAAGAATAAATTTCACAAGCAATATACCACAAAGCATTCCAAACATTGCCCATAAATTCACAGAAATCGACTTTCTTGTCATTAAAATGACATGCGCTGGAATCTGTGTCACTTCAGTCCCTGGAGTGAATGCAAGATATATAGCTTTGTAAGGGAAGAAACCCAGCATCGGGGGGCAGGGGGGTGGATTCTGACTCGACTGGAAAACCAGCACAGGAAAGATACAGAAGATATTGCGGTCAATACTCGCTCTCCAGTCTTTCAGGGAAGAAGAAAAAACACTAGCGAAAAACACGACACTGCAAGCAGATGTGGATCAGCCTTGCCTTTCCATCGAGTGGTCCTGCTGTCAGGAAATGCAAGCCAGGACGTCATACACTTCAGACCTGTTAATTCATCACCATGTTAAGCAGGGTACAAGTATTAACTGTTTGTGTTGTTGGATTACTAGTGAAGTCACACAAAAGGCCCCTTCAGCATGAATATAAAGTACATCATTAAAATATATATTTTACTGAATCATAATCTGGTTTGTACAAAATAAACTTTGAAGTACTCCCCAAGACAAACTCTATTAGTGCACTTTTTGTAAACTCTTTTCTCAAATGGCTTTGAGCAGAACATGGATTTCGACTTGACTGAAGCTGTATGCACACTCTGACACTTCCGTGATGCGATTCTATCAATCCTACTGTTATGGTGTCAACGTGGCCAACAGGAGTAGATCGTGGCATCACCTGGAGGAGACAATTGCATCGACTTGCATCCAAATGTAGTATAGGACTGCAATCTGTGACTCAGGAGGTTGATTCTTGAAGTGAAGTCTACAGGGAAGTGTCAGCCCATGCTGGGAATGGATCCTTCACTCTGGCAAGCCCATGCACGGTCATGATCAAGGAAAATACAGAGCTCTGATACCAATCACAGAACCAGAACTGTTCATCAAATGACAGAAGGTCTAGTTTCAACCTTCAAAGGACTACATGATTTGCTCCGCATACAACCTAGCAAGTTGCAGTTGACATTACTTTATGCTCCCTGCTTAAAAGTCACCTATTCTTGTTTACCTCCTCTTGCACGCTATCTGCAATCATATTCAGTCTGCAGTTCCGTAAGGCGGTTACCAGACACTCTACAGTGGCTTCTTGCCCCTTTACCTCTTGCCATTCCTGCAGTGTTTTCGAAATCTGAAGCTGCATGTTACGTGGATCCCCGTATTCAATTTCCTGAAGACGAGCCTCTTTGAATCCAAGTTTTCTCGCAAGCATCCGCCAGTCTCTTCCGATGTTATCACGAATTACGTCAATTGCAACATCTACATCTGGAAAGTAAAGTGAATTCTTAAAGAGGCAAGGTAAAAGAAATCAGTATTTCAAATTTTAATCAGCAGTATACCCAGTAACTTGGGCTCCAGCAACTGTCTATGGCAATGAATTCCACAGACTCCCCATCCTCTAGTTAAAGTAAATTCTCCTCATCTCTGTTCTAAAGGGACGCACTTCTATCCTGAGGCTGTGCCCTCTGGTCCCAGACTCACTCACTTTAATATCCCGGCCTTTCAATATTCGATAGGTTTCAATGAGATGCCCCTGCATTCTTCTAAACTTCTCTGGGTACAGACCCAGAGAATTCATTGCCACATACTCAGCATTTGTGGAAAGAGACAGTTCACAAGGGTCTTGGTCTCAAAACGTTAACTTTTTCTTTTCTCCAATCTGCTTGACTTACTGAGTCCTTGAAAAGAACTGCTGGAAATCTGAAATAAAACAGAAAATGTTGGAAATACTCAGTGGGTCAGGCTGCATCTATGGGGAAAGAAACAGAGTAAACGTTTCAGATTAGATACCTGTCCTCTTCATGTTTCCAGCCTTCCTGAGCTGAGTTTTTATTTCAGATTCTCAATTTTTGTGATTTTCATCTTGATGCCAACAACCCATCCAGAAGATGGTACTGGTAGTTCAGAACTTCAATACTACATTCAACTGGTCACCTTAATCACTCACTCCAAGACTTTGTAGTTCACCCAACACTAATAACTAGTTGGCATGAAAAGTTACCAGCATTTTCAGTTTTCACCTCAGATTCCCACTATCTCCTTTTCTAATTTCTATAGTTTATCACAAGGGATTGGAACTGCACATTGTTTGAAAGCTCAACCCAGTTACTTATTCTGGCTATTGAACATTTGTTAAGGCAAACAATAAACTGCTTGAGGAATTACTACCTCACCTGGAAGGGCAGTTTTGTAAACGTCACCCACAATTATCCCTATCCACACCCTCACACCCACCACAACCCGCAGAAGCTCCTATCCTCAGAAACCATCCCACCTCACACCAAGCCATCCCTCCCCCAGAACTCACAACCACCCCAAGTTTCTCCCACCACCTAACACCCCAGATCTCCAACCACTGTATCTCCCTGCACCCACCTACTTGAATCCGTCCGCGTAATCACTCCCTCCACCGTTAACTTGTTTCACCTATCATCCACCAGCCTCTGGCTCATCCGGCCCTCTCCTTTCTACCAGCCATCTCCCCCAACCCAATCCCTCAATTCAGTCCTGAGCCGAAACGTCGGCCTTTCCAGATGCCGTTCAGCCTACCGAGTTCCTCCAACAGTTTAGTTTTGCTCCACTTTCCAATATCTTTGGTCTCACACGCTTGTGAAAGACCCGCTATGAGTTCGGGCACGGCTTCAAGATACGAGGGTTACCCATTTACAACTTTAACTGCAGGGAGGTGCCGTCCCCTCCCAAAGTTGCTTCGAGCCGTCTTACCCGAGTTTCTCCCAACTTCGCACATCGGTGGTTGGAGCGGCTCACCGCCCCGCTGGTAGTCAGACAGCTTTTTCTCCAGGTCGGGTCTCTTGATGCTCTTCAGCAGCTGGCCTAGAAAACTGGTGTCTTCTTGGGAGAGCAAACTGAGTTCCTCCAGCACCTGGAACAGCTGGATGCCGCTCACTAATGTTTCCAATCTCCTCTTGCCGATGTCATCCTTGCACAGAAACTTCAGTGTTTCCAGATTCTCCCCGGTCAGGTTCTGGGAGATGTCACTGAGCAGCACCTTGAACCTCATGCCCTCGTTGGCCGCCATGGGGGCGGAAACTGCTACCGAAGACGCGAGTTAGGGGCTGAGAACGCAAGTCTCTGGAAATGGGTCTGGGAGACCAGAACCAAAACTACAGCTGCCGTTCCCTCTTCCCGTCCGAAATGGCTGCCGCCTTCCTTTTCCGGGTGTCCGGACTCCAGATCGCCCTCCCCCTAGCGGCCGGGAGGTGGTATCGCGCCCGACCGCTGGCGCATGCGCCCGCCGCCGGCACTAGCCGGCACTTCATTCTGTAGAATTCATTTGCACAGACGACTGTGGAGGCGAAGTCGTTGGATGTAGTTAAATTGGAGGTTGGCAGGTTCTTCATTAGTAAGAGCATCAAAGGTTACAGGGAAAAGGAAGGAGAATGGGGTTGAGAGGGAGATTAAACCATTGATGGAATGGTGGAGCAGACTCGATAGACCTATTGGTCTAATTCTGTTTCCATGTCTTAATGTGAAAGAGTAGAACAATTATAATGGAAGTGCTAAGTAGATCTGCAGAGAGTATCCAACAGTGAGTGAGTCACCATACTTTCTGAACCTCCAATGCAAATTGACCTAATATATAAATGACACCAGACCAGAAGAAGGCTATGGAATTTGAATATTGAGTTCTCTAAGATCTGGTAACCACTCCCTTCTGAATACATTTGTTTACTCCTTATCACACCGCCCTTCCCCACATCCTATTTATTTCGTGAACCACCTATCACCTCCAATTACATCATTTCCACTCTCCTCTACATCCATTATGTGACTATCAACCCCCCCCACCCCACATCGACCACCTGCCAGCTCTTGGCCCACCCTTCCTTCCACTATCTTTCAGTCTATACCTAAAATGTCAACAGTTCATTTCGCTGCATAGATGCTGCCCAATGCATTGAGTTCCTCCTGTACTTTGTATGTTGCTGCAATGGAATCAGAGGCCAACTAGTCCTAAAACTGAACTGGAGTTTTAACTTTTTAATTTATGTCTACTGAAATCTACTTTTTAATTAATGTCTACCAAGAGGACTACAACCTTGTAGGGTTGGGAGGTTTGTGTGCCTCAATGACCTGGAGAGCTATGTTGGCTTTATGCTTTGGCTCTTGGTAGGGTCACCTATGCCAAACAGGTCAATGGGTTGAGGCCAGTCTAAGAATGGTCCATCGGTCCACTAGGTTTGGGGGTTCAGCTCAGGGCTAACAACCCTGACTGGTCAAAAAAATTGATACGGAAACAGCAATGAAGAATCCTTCTACATCTGAATGTGACAGTATTCCTGAGTCTCCAACCAGAACTTGCATGACTTACAGTAGTGAAAACTGAACTAATGACACGATGAAGGAAGCCTTCAACACCATCGGAGGTGGAAGACCTTCCTTGCTGCCTTAAATGCCAGTGGTGTTACGGGCAGTAGGTAGGAAGTCATGTGGGAATAAGAGCCTTGCAGGAAAACAAAGAATGTGATCGTTTTAAAGCACGTCTTGTAAGGAAAGGTTGAGCGAGTGAGGACTTTTCTCTTTGGGGCAAAAGGGATGAGAGGTGACTTGATAGAAATGTACAAGATGATAAGAGACATAGAGTGAACAGACAAACACTTTTTTTCTCAGGGCGGAAATGGCTATTATGAGAGGGCATAATTTTAAGGTAAATGGAGGAAAGTATGGGTGGGGGGGATATCAGTAGTATTTTTTACACAAAGAGTGGTGGGTGTATGGAATGCCCTACAAAGGATGGTGGTAGAGCCAGGTACATTAGGGACATTAAAGAGACTCTAAGATAGGAACATAGATGAAAGAAAAAATAGAAGGTTATACTGTAGGGAAATGTTAGATTGATCTTGAAATAGGTTAAAGGGGTGGCATAACATCGTGGGACAAAGGGCCTGTCCTATGCTCTGCTGATCTAAGGTATATAGCATATGATGAAATAAGTGATTTTCTACTCTTGGGGCCAAGAAGATTATCAATGAGATCCTATTTCACAATCTTGTAAAGTATTTCAATTGACTCTGCAGTGCTGTACTATGTGAGCACTACCCCACTGGAGGGGCTGACTTTCCAATGAGAAATTAAACTGGAGCCGATTTATGTTTCATGACTTAATGATCACTGTTCCAGTCGCTGGGTGACCATTCCTCCAACATCACAGAAGATTAGAGAAGTGAAGGAAATGGTTCTTTCTCCAGGCTAATCAATTTGTGGTTATATATATTAACGGAATGTGGTCACAATTTATCAAAGGATTCTGAATGTAAATTAGCCTTGCGAGTCAATAAAAATATTGTGACATATCAGCTGTAAACTCCTCCAATCACAAACCATTCATAAAGATCGGCTATGAAATAACTTAATTCTGTCTTCTGTACATGAAGCTAATCAACTAATTATTTTATACTGGGATTTAACTGCTTTAGTGAGCTGCACTGTTGATTAATTTGTCTGCTGATTGTTCACTAATTGAAATAATTGAACTACCTCTTGCCCTCCGTTGTTAACCTGTATAATAGTTCAAATTTCTAATTTTTGTTTAGTTGCAGTTAGCTTTGATATTAAAATTAGAGCTGCTCATCCATTACTTTGCAGTCTGATTGTTAATGATTAAGAAAGTTCAAAGTAAATTTTGTTATCCGAGTACATATATGTGACCATATACAGCCCTGAGATTCATTTTCCTGTGGGCATACTCAGCAAATCTATAGAATAGTAACTATAACAGGATCAATGAAAGATCAAATACACTGCAGAAGGCTCCAAACTGCAAATAAATAAATAACAATAAATAATGAGAACATAATATAATACCGATGAAGAGTCCTTAAAGTGAGATTATTGGAACATTTTAAGGATGGGCAAGTGAGTGTAGTTATCCCCTTTGTTCAAGAGCCTGATGGTCGAGGGGTAGTAACTGTCTTTGAACTTGCTGGTGCGAGTCCTGAGGCTCCTCTATCTCCTACCTGATGGCAGCAATGAGAAAAAAGGGTAGCCCGGGTGGTGAGGATCTCTGATGATGGATGCTGCTTTCCTATGACAGCGTTTCATGTAGATATGCTCAATGGTTGGAGGGCTTTACCCATGATATATTGGGCCGAATCCACTATCTTTTGTAGGATTTTCCATTCAAAGGTATTGTTGTTTCCCTACCAGGCTATGATGCAAGCCAGTCGATACACTCTCAATCACACATCTATAGAAGTTTGTCGAAGTTTTTGATGGCATGCCAAATCTTTGCTGACTCTTAAGGAAATAGATGCACTGCCGTGCTTTCTTTGCAAAATTGCATTTACATGCTGGGTCAGGGACAGGACCCCTGAAATAGTAACATCCAGGAATTTAAAGTTACTGACCCTCCCCACCTCTGATCCTCTGAGGACTGGCTCGTGGACCTCTGCTTCCCCTCTCTTTAAATCTACAATCAGTTCTTTGGTCTTGCTAACACTGAGTGAGAAGTTGTTGTTATTACACCACTCAGCTGGGTTTTAAATCTCCCTCCTGTATGTTGATTCATCACCATCTTTGATACGGTGCACAACAGTGGTGTCATCAATAAACCTGAATATATTTTTGGAGCTAATTCACTAAGTACGTTATATATTATGTAAATCAGTACGGAGTTATTGCACAAATATTGCAGACTGGTCAAATGAAACAAAGTTGGCTCCGAACTGTAGAGGTGGTGGGGTCTGGAATAGAAGGGTTGTCTTATCTTACACAGTCCCTTTGGGTGGCGTACGATTCGTTTTCACTCCAGTTTAGTGGATTCTGATTTGGCTAATCATGAGCAAGAGATTCTGTAGATCCAGAGTGACACACATACACACAATATGTTGGAAGAACTCAGACGATCAGGCAGTATCTGTGGAGAGGAGTAAACAGATGACATTTCAGGCCAAGACCCTCCATCAAGACATTAGTAGTACTCCAGACCACCCTTGCTTTCTCAGACACAGGGTCAGTTAAACCAATTTCCTGATGGGTGAGAAAAGAGACAATTTCTCCCACTGTGCATTATTGTGCTAAGCAATGAGATCAATATGATGACTTCCTTTGCACTGTAAAGATTCTATGATTCACAATAAGCTCGAGGGTAAAAAGGTGACCTGTTCAGTAGGTAGCAATACAACACCTGGCTGGGGTTGCTGATGGGTCAGTAGACTCCTGAACAGATAGGGCAGGAGGTAGCTGATGGGGCAGACAGATGGGTAGATTGAGGCTTCTTCTGCCCTTTCTATTGGAGATCTATATGTTTGTGTTGCATGGTCAAAGTCGTAGAGTATTACAGCACAGACACAGACTCTATGACCCTTTGCACCCGTCTAATCCTAATTTCCTATGTTCTGCCTATATCCCTGTAAACCATGCTCTTGTCCTTCCATATATCTATCTAGGTACTTCTTAAATGGACTTGAGGTTCTCGAGACCATTTAGAATGCTGTTCCAACAACTTAAACGGTTGTGGCTCCTGAGCTAGTGTAGCTAACTTCATTCACCTCAACTCTGAACTGATTCCACAACCTATAGACATACTTTCAAGGACTCTACAACTCAAGTTCTTAGTATAACTTATTTATTTATTATTATTTTTCTATTTGTTCAGTTTCTCTTCTTTTATACACATTGTTTGTCAGTCTTTGTGTGTAGTTTTTCATTGATTCTCTTGTATTTCTTTGTCATTTGCCCAAGCAAATGAGTCTCAGGGTAGTAAACCAGGTATATATAAGGGTACCAGGGCTTCCAGTAAGATGGTGGTGCACTCAGGCATAACAGTCACTCTGGGTGTACCAAAGGTGTAATTTTTCCTCCTTTATGACTCTTCTGGTCATGAGGAACATCACCTACTGCAGCTCTGAACCACTAGTGAGCTGCAGGATAGTGGTTCTGTTTACAAATAATAAGGAGGTGAAGGCTTATTGGATGTGGACGGCAAAGTCAGGTGAGGTTATGATTGGATCACTCATGACCTGATTAACTGAGGAGTGGGTTTAAAGTTGGGTGACCTTCTCTTGTCTCTATTTTGTATGTTTGACTGTTTCTGGATGTAGTGTTAAAATGGTTAATGGTTTTTCAATCTTTACTATAAACATACTTTGTAGGTAATTAACCCTGCTGGTTTTGGGATTAAAATTTCACTGTTATTTGCAGCTGCGCATTTATTAATCCAGCCTTGCAAATGGTTTTTAAAATCTCCAGCAGATGGTGGAGATGCCTAAGGAATGTCAAAGCCATTTGCAGTTCAACTCTGATGTACTTGGCAAGGACAACGGCTTCTTTGTTAGAGATTCCTATTGGGTTTTCCTCATCAAAACATTGCAAGCTTTGGAGCTGATTTTTGGCTGGTCCTAGGGTTCTGCTTCATAAAATGAATGCTGAAGATGCCAACAATCATAATATAGATTAGATTTCTTCCCCTTAAGGCAAAATTGCCTCCAGCTCCAGCAGTCTGCAGCAGCTAGCTTTCTGGCATTAGTTTATCAAGTTATACTTGGTGAAGGTTACTTAAGGCCAGCAGATTCTACACAATACTCAGTTCTGTTTAATTTATAGAGACACACAGGAGACTGCAGATGCTGGAATCTGGAGGACTGATAGTCCACTGGAGGAACTCAAGTCTAGCAACATCAGTGGGGGTAGTGAAGGAATTGTTGATGTGTCGTCATTGAGACTCTACATCAGCCCTGATACAGAGTTTTGACCTGAAATGTTAACAGTTCCTGTTGGCTTGAAATAGTCAGCTATTCTCCTCCAACCTTTCTCATGAACAAAGTGTTTTTGGTCTCAGAACTGCCACTCATTTTGGATGTTCTTTGTTTATCACACTATTCTCTGTACACTTTACAGCAGGGGTTCCCAACCTGCTGTTCACGGGCCACTTGGTTAGTGGTTGGTTGGGGAACAGCTCTAGAGTCTGTTGTGTGAGAAAATCCTAGAAGATCAGCACTTTCTGAGATACTCAAACCTTCCTGTCTGGCATCGACAATCATTCCATGGTCAAAATCACTTGGATCACATTTCTTCCCCACTCCGATGTTTGGTTTGAACAACAACTGAACCTTTTGACCATGTCTGTATGTTTTTATGCACTGAGTTGCTGCCACATGATTGGCTGATTAGATACTTGCATAAATGATCAGGTGTACCTAATAAAGTGGCCACTGTGTGTATGCTGGTTTCGCTGAGCTCCATGCAAGTAAGGAATTTCATTGCACTTGGTGTGTAAGACAATAAACCACTCCAAAGTGTAACGGAACCTACCTCTTTCTGTGCAATTGTTCCACTCCATTGAAATGAGTCTGTTCCAGGTACATTCTGGCAAAGGTACAGCAGGCACAATTCCCAGCACAACCTTTGGAAAATCACAGGAATTGCCAGTTCTGCTGACATACTCTGAAGCTACAACACAGTTAGAAAATCAATAATGAGAATGTGTTGAAAATCAACCCATGGTTTCCGACAAGTTGAAGAAGGCAGTGCTGGTAACTTCTCAGGAAAATTTCAGCCAATGTTTCCAAATTTGTAGGTGACTCAATTAGTAGCACTTTTATCTCTGACCAAGAACATTACAGGTTCAAATCCCAATCATGAGACTTTAGCTTAAAAGTCTAAGCTGATGTCCCAATATAGTAACAACAAAGGTAACACACACAAAAAATGCTGGTGAACGCAGCAGGTCAGGCAGCATCTATAGGAAGAGGTACAGTGGACGTTTTGGGCTGGAACCCTTCGTCAGGACTAACTGAAAGAAGGGCTAGTAAGAGATTTGAAAGTGGGAGAGGGAGGGGGAGATCTGAAATGATAGGAGAAGACAGGAGTGGGAGGGATGGAGCTAAGAGCTGGAAAATTGATTGGCAAAAGGGATACGAGGCTGGAGAAGGGAGAGGATCATGGGAGAAAGGAAGGGGAGGGGGGGTGCTCAGAGGATGGGCAAGGAGTTATAGTGAGACGGACAGAGGGAAAAAAAGAAAGGGAAAAAAGAGGGAAATAAATAAACAAACAAACAAACAAATAAATAAGGGATGGGGTATGAAGGGGAGGTGGGGCATTAACGGAAGTTAGAGAAGTCAATGTTCATGCCACCAGGTTGGACGCTACCCAGACGGAATATAAGGTGTTGTTCCTCCAACCTGAGTGTGGCCTCATCTTGACAGTAGAGGAGGCCATGGATAAACATATCAGAATGGGAATGGGACGTGGAATTAAAATGTGTGCCCACTGGGAGATCCTGCTTTCTCTAGCAGACAGAGCGTAGGTGTTCAGCAAAACGGTCTCCCAGCCTGTGTCGGGTCTCGCCAATATATAGAAGGCTGCATCGGGAGCATCGGATGCAGAATATCACCCTAGCTGACTCACAGGTGAAGTGTCGCCTCAGCTGGAAGAACCGTCTGGGGCCCTGAATGGTGGTAAGGGAGGAAGTGTAAGGGCAGGTGTAGAACTCAGGTTGGAGGAACAACACCTTATATTCCGTCTGGGTAGCCTCCAACCTGATGGCATGAACATTGACTTCTCTAACTTCTGTTAATGCCCCACCTCCCCTTCGTACCCCATCCCTTATTTATTTATTTATTTATTTATTTATTTATTCATTCATTCTTTTCCCCTTTTTTTCTCTCTTTTCTTTCCCTCTGTCCCTCTCACTATAACTCCTTGCCCATCCTCTGGGCTTCCCCCCTCCCCCTTTCTTTCTCTCTAGGCCTCCCATCCCATGATCCTCTCCCTTCTCCAGCCTTGTATCCCTTTTGCCAATCACCTGTCCAGCTCTTATCTCCATCCCTCCCCCTCCTGTCTTCTCCTATCATTTCGGATCTCCCCCTCCCCCTCCCACTTTCAAATCTCTTAATATCTCTTTTTTCAATTAGTCCTGACGAAGGGTTCAGTCCCAAAATGTCGACTGTACTTCTTCCTATAGATGCTGCCTGGCCTGCTGCGTTCACCAGCGCATTTTTTGTGTGTGTTGCTCAAATTTCTAGCATCTGCAGATTTCCTCGTGCTTGTGTTAACAATAAAGGTGCTATTTTTATCCCATTAGATAGCTTACGAAGAGGAATTTTTTTTATGCAGAGAGTGGTGAATCTGTGGAATTCATTGCCAAAGATGGTTGTGGAGGCCAAATCATTAGGCATATTTAAAGCGGAGGTTGATACATTCTTGATTAGTAAGGGAGTGAAAGGTTATGGGGAGAAGGCAGGAGAGTGAGGTTGAGAGGGTTGATAAATCGGCCATGATCGAATGGTGGAGCAGACTCGATGGGCCAAATGGCCTAATTCTGATCCCATGTATTATGGCCATATGGTCTAATTGACATACCTTTTGGCCTTGTTAAGAGACTTCTGGTTTGATGTATGCTATTCTATATGTTGTTCACATGCTTTTTGCTATCTGTGCATTTTGTTCTTTTTTCGCATGTTGGGTGTTTGATGTTTTCTTGAGTGGGTTTCATGGTGCTTCTTTGTTTCGGGCTGTCCGAGGGAGGAAAAATCTCAGAACTGTATTCTGTATACATACTTTGATAATAAATGTACTCTGAATTTTTTTTCAACGTATTCTGTGGCAGTGTTTCTGAAAAAGTGCAGGTATGATTAGCCTCAGTGCTTTATCCAATGTAAATCCATTATGAAGTCAGATATTTTGGTCAATATTACTGTGAGCAAATTGGCCGCTGTGTTTCCCCATGTTGCTGCAGTGACAGCATAAGAAGCCTCAGAGTAACACATACATAATGCTGGAGGAACTCTGCAGGTCTGGCCACACCTACGGAAAGGAATACAGAATCAACATTTCGAGCTGGTACACTTTTTGTTCCTTTCCGTAGCTGCTGTCTGACCTGCTGAGTTCCTCCAGCATTTTGCATGTGTTACTCAGGATTTCTAGCACCTGCTGAATCTCCTGTGTTGATAAGACACTTCATTAATTTTAAGGCAAATTGAGATGACATAACAGTCGCTGTAACAATTGCAGCCTTCCTTTCTAGAGCAAAAGAAAGAATCTTGGGGAGGGTGGTGAGTGGAGGGAAGGAATATTTGATTGCTGCTTACTGACTCCAGATAAACAAAGTGCAAGTTTTCTCTCTGGCTGATGCACATCTCTTAATGTGTTTGTAGCTATGTTCAGTTAAGATGCTACTTAATGCCATCTGCCCAGCTGAGATCCGTGGATGATCGGTGTGGGAGTGTTATCCACTGTTTGCAACTATCAGATTCCTTCTTCTTCAGCCCTTTACCTCTTCCATTTCAGCTTCTCACTTCATCCCCCTCCGCCACCCACCCACCTTCCCCCTCACCTTGCTTCACCTATCACCTGCCATCTCCAACGGGATCCTACCACCAACCACATCTTTCCCTCCCAAATAAGAGAAAACCTGCAGATGCTGGAAATCCAAGCAATACACTCAAAATGTTGGAGGAACTCAGCAGGACAGGCAGCATCTATGGAAAAGAGTACAGTCAGCATTTCGGGCCGAGACCCTTCATCAGAGTGATCTAGATGCTGCCTGACCTACTGAGTTCTTCCAGCATTTTGTGTGTGTTGCTCACATCTTTCCCTCTCCCCACTTTCCTCTTTCTGTAGGGATTGCTCCCTACGCAGCTCCCTTGTCTATTCAACCCTCCCCACTGATTTCCTTCCTGGTACTTAAGCTTGCAAGCGAAACAAGTGTCACACCTTCCCTCTACACCTCCTCCCTCATGACCATTCAGGGCCCCAAACAGTCCTTCCAGACGAGGCAACACTTCACCTGTGAGTCTTTTGGAGTCATATACTCCATTGTGGCTTCCTGTATATCGATGAGACCCAGCGTAGACTGGGGGGAGACTGCTTCGCTGAGCAACTACGTTCCGTCCACCAGAAAAAGTGGGACCTTCCTCTGATTACCTCTTTCAATTCTATTTCCCATTCCTATTCTGACATGTCAGCCCAAGACCTCCTCCGCTGCTGTGATGAGGCCACTCTCAGGTTGGAGGAGCAACACCTTTTATTCCGTCTGGGTAGCCTCCAACCTGATGGTATGAACATTGACTTCTCGAACTTCTGGTAATTGCCTCCTTCTCTCCTTCACCATTTCACGTTCCCACTTTCCTCTCTCACCTACTCTCCTTACCCACCCATCACCTCCCTCTGGTGCTCCTCTCCCTTCCCTTTCTTCCATGGTCTTCTACCCTCTCCTATTGGAATCCCCCCTCCCCAGCCCTTTATCTCTTTCACCAACCAACCCCAGCTCTTTGCTTCACCCCTCCCCCTCTACCGGTTTCACCTATCACCTGCCACCTTCTGCTTCTTCCTCCCCTCCCCCTACCTTTTTACTCTGGCTCCTCATCTTTTTTCCATTCCTGATGAAAGGCCTCGGCCCAAAATGTCAACTGTTTACTCTTCTCCATAGATGCTGTCCGGCCTGCTGAGTTCCTCCAGTATTTTGTGTATGTTGCTTCACCTATCACCTGCAAGCTCTTACTTTTTCCCTTCCCCCACCTTCTTATTCTGGCTTCTTCCCTCTTCCATTCCGGCCCTGATGAAGGGTCCTAGTCTGAAACGTTGTTTATTCCTCTCCCTAGATGCTGCCTGACCTACTGAATTCCTCGAGCATTTTGTGTGTTGCTCTCTATCAATGCTTGATCATGCCCATTTTAGGGTCACGGAATCTAAGATTGACCATTGGTTGATATATTTACATATAGCATCGTTGGCACGCCATAATGACAGAGATTATTGCTGACTGTTTATTGACCTCCATAGATGCTGCCTGGCTTGCTGAGTTCCTCCACTGTTTTGTGTGTGCGCGGCTCTGGATTTCCAGCATCTGCAGAACCTTTTGTGTTTATGATTTGCAACTAACTTGTTGGGTGCCAAGGCACAGTCCAGAGCTGCAGCTTCAGGTATCGTGGTTACAGTGCACGAATCACACATCTTCTGACTCAGAAGTTACAATAGCACGCAGGTCTCGTGGTAAGTATAACACTTACACTGATTTAGACAGACAATGGAACTTTACTGTTTTAACTATAAGGTAACATTTTGCAACTGAGGTGAGATGTTGTCCTTTATGATAAGGTTTAAATAAACGTAAGCAGGCATATTCTGCGGCTGGTTTGAGCGTAATTGTTGAACTTGGCAGGACTGGTAGATCCACACTACCCACCCAAAAGCTGTCCTTTCCAAAAACTTCCTTCTAGAAAGTGTTATAGGGCCATTAAAATAAAAAACTTCATGCTATCTTTAAAGTTTCTTCCTCCAGGCAGTTCAGCTGATCAACCATTCTAGTTAGCCTCCCCATCCCCCTCTATTCCCTCAGTCATGGCACTGCACTGTAAGCACATCAGATCACTTTTTATAATGCTGTTTTCTTTGTAAATACGTACTGCTATTTTTATTCCTTATCTGTACTTTAACGCATTACTTATTTTTATATCATTCTTTATAATTGTTGAATGTTGTTGTTTTCACATATCACACTACAACTAATTTGTAATACATGGCAAATAAAGCTGATCCTTGATCCTCAATTCTTGTGTCCTACCAAGTGTAGAAACCTCCCAGGTGTGAAGTTTTAAAAAAGTATTTCTCAATAACGTTCACCAAATATATTTTTCCCCACTTGGTTGTTTCCAGAAAACTGTGCCTAAGAAACCTCCAGGAAGATATGAAATTTTTACCAAATATTCCTCAAGATCATTCACCAACTGAGTCTCAAGCGATGTGACACCCACAAAGCGTTGAAGGAACTCAGCAGGTCAGGCAGCATCTATGGAGAGGAATAAAGAGCCGATGTTTCAGGTTGACACTTGAGAGTATAAAGAACCAGAAATGTCAGGTCTTCATTTCTCTCCATCTGAGGTTCCCAACTTTTTTATGCCATGGACCCCTACCGTTAACCGAAGGGTTGGGAACCCCTGCCTGGATGCTGTCTGACTTGCTGGGTTCCCCACTTGGTGGTTTCCAGGACAATAGTGCCTAATCTATTTTCAAATTGTAACAATTTTATATGTCTTGCGATGAGCAAAGCCATAGCAGGGACACTAGCAGTAAAAGAAAAACAGCAGCAATGTGATATATAGCAGAGGAAACGGAGAATTAAATAAAAGTGTGAAGGTGCAGCCAAGGATAGACTGTATGAAAGAATGCCATTCTAGTAGACTTAACAAAAGTAACTTAAGCAAATATTTAGGTAACGTCAACCTACTAACCGCAGTTTTAAATCTCTCTTTTACTAAGAATGTCCCTTGTGGCACACATCACTCCCACTGTTTACTCAGTCAACCGCATTTATTTTATACTCTGTTAAAATGGATTGAAGTGAATAGCAGGCACTGAAAGGAATCAAGAAGGATTAAATTCTATCATATTTACTGTACAAAGTTGAATGATCTATCAACATGTCAACTGTGCTTCAGTAGGTAACAAACATCCTTGTCCTTGAGTTAAAAGGTGGCGAGTTTAAATCTCATTCCGCAGATTTGTTCAAGAAAGGTAAGCAGATCTCCGGTGAATTCGAAGGGAGCCGCTCATCCTTCCATTCTTCAGATGAAGTACGAATCTTAATTTAGTGTCCTCCCTGCTGTGCATGAACAAAATCTTTGACACTATTTTAAAGAAGAATAGGGAGGCATTACCAGTATTTATCCCCCAACCAATGTCACTAAAGCAGGTAGTCTTGTGATTATTATATTGCCCTTTGCAGGGATCTGCGATCAAATTGATGGACTAGCATCATGGGTACTAGCCTTTGTAGTATCCAGGATGTCTTCAAGGAGCAATGCCTCAAAAAGAGAGTGTTCATCATTAAGGACCCCCATCACCCAGGTCATGCTTTGTTCTCATTGCTACCATCAGGAAGGTGGTAGAGAAGTGTGAAGGCACACAACTCAACAATTCAGGATCAGCTTCTTCTCATCTGTCAATTGATTTCTGAATGGACATTGAACCCATGAACACTACCTCACTACTTTTTAAATTTCTATTTTGCACTGCTTTATTAATTATATATATAATTTATTTATTTCACAGTTATATATGAATAAATATATGATAGAAAGAGATCTCTTACTATCTCTTCCTTCAGTTAGTCCTGACGAAGGGTCTTGGCCCGAAATGTCGACTGTACCTGTTCCTATAGTTGCTGCCTGGCCTGCTGCGTTCACCAGCATTTTTATTATGATATATGCTGGTGATATTAAACCTGATTCTGATTCTACATGTTACAATGTTTTCAAAAGCATTATTTTCTTGGTTGTAAAGTATTCATGAAAGAAAAGTGATAATAAAAAGTGATAAATTGACATTTAAAAAAAAGAACTTAAATGAAATACAGAATTTAATTAACATGAGAAATTCTGCAGATGCTGGATATCCAAAGCAAAACACATAAAATGCTGGAGGAACTGAGCAGGTCAGGCAGATGAGGCCGCCCACAGGGGAGAGAAGCAGCACCTTGTATTCTATTTCACTAGCCTCCAATCTGATGGCATGAATTTCGATATCTCCTCCTGGTTTAAAAAAAAAATCCCTCCCCCCTTGTTGTATTCCCCACTCTGGCCTCTTACTTTTTTCACCTACCTATCACCTCCGCCTGGTTCCCCTCCTCTTTCCCTGTCTCCTGTGGTCCACTCTCCTCTCCTATCAGATTCCTTTCTCTCCAGCCTTTAACTTTCCCATCTACCTGGCTTCACCCATCAACTTCCAGCTATCCTTCTTCCCCTCCTCCAACATTTTTATTCTGGCATCTTCCCCCGTCCTTTACACTCTTGAGGAAGGGCTTCAGCACAAAAGGCTGACATTCATTTCCGTAGATGCTGTCTGACCTGCTATGTTCCTCCTGCATTCTGTGTGTGCTGCAAATAATTTAATTTTTATAAAAGATATTACAAGTAGTAATGTGTTCCAGACTGATTATTGCTACAAATAGTATTTCTTAGAATTGAAAAGTACAGAGATACAATTTCATATATACAGTGAAGTAACAGGATTCAGGCTACATAATAGGCACATTTCAAAATATTTAGAAACTAAAGAAAATTTACAGGTGCTGGAAATCTGAGCAACATATACAAAATGCTGGAGGAACTCAGCAGGCCAGACAGCATCTATGGAAAAAAGTACGGTCGACATTCCCGGCCGAAACCCTTCGACCAGACTGGAGAAAAAAGCTGAGGAGTAGATTTGAAAGGTCTGGGGGTCGTGGGGGGAGGAAGGAGAGAGAGAAATGCCAGGAGATAGGTGAAACTTGGAGGGGGGGGGAATGAAGCAAAGAGCTAGGAAGTTGATTGGTGAAAGGGACAGAAGGTCATGGAAAGAAGAAAAGCGGGGAGGAGCACCAGAGGGAGGCGATGGGTGGACAAGGAGATAACATGAGAGAGGGGCAAGGGGATGGGAAATGGTGAAGGGGGAGGGGAGTGGAGGCATTACTGGGAGTTTGAGTAGTCATTGTCCATGCAATCAGGTTGGAGACTACCCAAACAGAATGTAAGGTGGTGTTCCTCCAACCTAGAGACAGTGAGATCGAGAAAAGTTCCTACGCTACATTGACGACTGCATTGGTGTTGCTTCCTGCACCTGTGCTGAACGGGTCAACTTCATCCATCATGGATAAGTAGCCTCACGGGCAGCCCTGGGAGAGGTGAGGTCTATGGGAGTAAACTGT
This sequence comes from Mobula birostris, assembly GCF_030028105.1. Classification (NCBI taxonomy): domain Eukaryota; kingdom Metazoa; phylum Chordata; class Chondrichthyes; order Myliobatiformes; family Myliobatidae; genus Mobula; species Mobula birostris. Next base: position 102,879,632 of record NC_092380.1, on the reverse strand, counting down.
CAGAGCACTGGAACAGGGATCCAATCGCAGACCCAGTACTGTGCACACAGTGATATTAATTGAGTAACAAATCCTGAGGTGCAAACAAAGTCAGTGTCAAGGTTCAGGCAGAGATCAAAACATCCAGAGAAATCCAAAATCAGGAAACAAGCAGAGTTGATATTCAGATGGAAAGAGTACAGATACAAATGCTGGAAGGGCTCAGGAAAATTCACTGGCACAATCTGGCAACAAACAGGTGAAAACACAGGACTGAAATATACCGAGCAATAAACAGGCAGGGGATAGGTGGGGCACAATGAGACACAGGTGGCAGTAATACAGGTAATAATGAGAAGCAGATGAAAGACGGAGTACTCAGTAATACAGGGGCTGGAGTAGAGCAGGAGCGGGGACAGGAGCACATGGCAATACAAAACCACAGATTGACAGCTAGGGGGAAAACACACAAAAAGACAAAGTTCAACTGGAAGTACTGGCATAAAACTAGATTTAAACTCACCACCTAAAGTGGCCGGACGTCATTGAACATCCTTCTGGCAGCTCCTGCAGCCAAGCTGGTACCAAACGTATTGCTTCATAAGCTTTCCTTTGGACTACACTGGCGAGGCTGAAAGGTGAATCTTGATGACTGGGCATCTCAGGATCTCTATACCTTCTGCTCAGGGTTGTGATGATGATCATCATCCTCACCTATTGTCCTTCAAGACAGACGGATGCCAATCAGGAGCAGACTTGACAGGTCGAATGGTCAAATGCTGCTTCTGTGTCTTATGGTCCTAAGTTATTATAATCTTAATAAGGAATGTTAGGAGAATTAAATGGTTTTAAGAACATAAATATAAAAAAATCCAATGCCAGATTTCAAAATAAAATAACTATTATTGCCAGAAATGTTGATTTCTCCTTCTGCTGAACAAATACTACCACCCCACCCAGACTCCTCTATTCCCACGCTGACCTTTCACTTCTTCTCACCTGTCTATTATTTCCCCTTTGGTCCTCTCCTCCCTCCCTTTCTCCTACTGTCCACTGTTCTCTTCTATCAGATCCTTTCTTATCCAACACTTGATCTTTCCTACCTATCACCTTCTAGCTGACCTCCTTCCCCTCCCCCCACCTTTTTATTCAGACATCTTCCCCCTTCCTTCTCAGTCCTGAAGAAGGGCCTTGGCCCAAAACATTGAAGGTTTACTTTTTTTTTCCCCCGTGGATGCTGGTCTGACTTGCTGAGTTCCTCCCGCATTTTGTGTGTGTTGCATTGGATATCCAGCATCTGCAGATTTTCTTGTGTTTGTAACAGAACTATTGCTTAGTAAACTCTGGAATCTTTAGTTACTGATTCTAATTAAAGCCCAGCACCCCAGGAGGGAGGATCCATCCCATTGTATTATGTTAGTTGACCATTCCCTGGAATGATTCACTTACTTTGCACTTCTGACCCTCCTGATAAACCAGGAGGACATCTGTTCAAGAGGGAGCTGTGCTACATGAGAGCGATCTCTACTATGCTGCAGAGAACAAGCAGCAGCTGCAAAAGAGAGAATGAAAAACTAGAAGATCCAACCACCAACTCTTGCCCACACTGCCCCAGAAAATGTTTAAAGTTCAAAGTAAATTTATTATCAAAGCGTATATATATCTCACCCTAAGGATCGTTTTCTTGCAGGCAGTCACAGTAAATATAAAAAACAGGACAGAATCAATGAAAGAGAGGACAGATCTTGGATTAGTTTCTGCTGCCACAGGAGGACCCACCAACAGGTAACCATTTAGATGAACATCATACTCTACTACTCAGCTGCTGCCACTCCCTCCTGAAGGTGTTAACTTCTTGCTGCGATAGAATCCCGGTAAAGGGCTGGAGAAGAAGGAATCTGATTGGAGAGGAAAAATGACCATGAGAGAAAGGGAAGAAGGAGGGGCACCGGGGAGGTGATAAGCATGCGAGGAGAAGGAGGTTAGAGGCCAGAGTGGGGAAATAGGAGAAAAGGGAAAGGGGAGAATATGGTGGTGTAGCTACAAATTGCTGTGCAGGTAAATGGATAATGTGTAAGGACCAGAACGTGGCGGACTGGGAGATCAAGGGTTCACCTTTTCCTTATGAGAAGTCTATTCAAGAGTTTGATAACAGCAGGATAGAAGTTGTCCTCCAGTCTGGTGCTATGTGCTTTCAAACGTTTGTATCTTCTGTCTGACAGGAGAGAGTGGGAGAAGTCATTGATTTTGTAACGTAAACACAAGGAATTCTGCAGATGCTGGAAATTCAAGCAACACACATCAAAGTTGCTGGTGAACGCAGCAGGCCAGGCAGCATCTGTAGGAAGAGGTACAGTCGACGTTTCGGGCCGAGACCCTTCGTCAGGGCTAACTGAAGGAAGAGCGAGTAAGAGATTTGAAAGTTGGAGGGGGAGGGGGAGATCCAAAATGATAGGAGAAGGCAGGAGGGCAGTTTGATGTGTGTCATTGATTTTGTTGGTTGCTTTCTATAAGTAATGGGAAGTGTAGATGGAGCCACTGGAGGGAAGGCTGGTATGTGTGATGGACTGGGCTGTACTGACAACTCTGCAATTTCCTGTGATTATGGACAGAGCAGTTGTTGTACTAATCTGCGATTCCTTCTTGTTCAGCCCTTACCTTTTCCACCTATCACCTCCCACCTTCGCTCCTTATCTGCCTTTACCTACCATCAGCCTTTTATATTCCCCCATCCCCCCTTTCTTATTCTGACCTCTTCCCCCTTCCTGATGAAGCGTTTCAGCCCGAAACATCAACTGTTTATTTCTCCTAGATGAAATTATATGTAATGCTAACGTCCCCTGAGTATGCAGCATATAAAATGCTGATCTACCTTTGTTGAATGTCTAAATAACTAAACTTCTTTTCAGTCAGTTGTTTATCTGCCAAAACTATTGAAATATTATTTGCTAAAAGCAGCCAGGTTGTGTTCAGAGACCTACTGTAGCCCAGTAGACGTATTCCTCAGTTATTTTTGAAAGCTAGTGACAAAAACCCAACTTCCTATTAAATAGTTTGGAGATCACCTGTGATTAGCTTTGTTGCTTATTGAGTTAACAATATTTCAGTGAGATGTTGCTTGTAGTTATAATAAACACAAGCCCGGGCAGCCCAAGTACAAGTTTATATGCTTAGGTAATATTACTCTGGAAATCACATTTCTACTACTATTACTGTGAAGTTGTCCCTCCCCTTTAGATTTGTGGTAGTACTAGGAAGCTCTTCAGATCAAAATGGTTTAATTCCATTTGTTAGGATGCTTCAAACAGAAGGTAAGAAATGCTCAGACTGATGATAGTCTGATGTCATAAATAGGCACAACTGGGTAAGAACTTTAAAATTCACTTGTTTCACTAATCTGACTGTTTTAGTATCAGTTTATAAATTGACCACAGTTTCCTGAAAGGTGAATTCCCATCCTCTGTCATAGTAGCATTTAACTTCACAGTCTTACGTTTACCATTCTTAGTCTCTGGCTGACTACAGGATCCATTGTGAGATAGTGAATCATATTTGCAATTCTTGCATCATGCAAAGGATCGAGATAAATAATTATTGCCATGTGTTATTGCACTACAAAGCAAGACAATAATTGACATTGGGGTGTGCCAAACCAAGTCTTTAATTGTGCTGCCCTTGAATGTTTTTGAAGGGTAGAATCACTCAGTGCAAGGGCAGCCCAATTAAAGACTTGGTTTGGCACACCCCAATGTCAATTATTAAGTCTTGTTTTGTAGCGCAATAACACGTAGCAATAATTATTTATCTCGATCCTGTACACACACTTTCCAAGTACACTAATATATGGAAGAAAACATGAAGTGACTCAAATTCTTAATTTGCCTTTTGCTTGCAAGATGTCATCATTATCAGGACTTGTACTTGGTCAAATTCTATGACAGAGAACATGAGAGCTACCATATATTGAAGGAATGGATGTGCTCTGAGATATGAAATTGCCTCAGCCCTAATTCCAGTGAACCTTTAATGAACTGTTCTTAATCTCCCATCAATTTCTGTCAAAGGGGAGTAGCCCTTTTAGATGTAATAATCCACTCAAGTCACTCAGTCTGGCTCAAGGATCTACTTGGTCTTATATAAACACAAGACATTCTACAGATACTGGAAATCTAGTGTAACACATATTAAATGCTGAGTCAGCAGGTCAGGCAGCATCTATGGAAAGGACTAAAGAGGGCTTCAGCTCCAGATGTTGACTCCTTAAATAGACTTTGCCAGGGGAGAGTCAGTATCCTCTCAGTCAAGGGGGTAAGCTAATCAGAAACAAGTAAATGAGGGCTTTCTGAATGATAATTCAAGCAACGACAGTCAAAAGTAAATTGAAATAAAGGAGCATTATGGATGTACTAGTCTGTTTTTTTTAAAAAGAAAATTTTAAACTTAGAGAATGCCTTACTAAATATAATTACATTTACAATGTTTGACCAGGACCAATTTTTTATTTAATCCAATTACTACTGACAAAACAATGCAAGAATTTTTGACGTTCAAAAAGAATGTAGACATAAATGAGAAGCTAAATTCTTAAGGGAAAATGACTTGAAATGGGGAAATGAACACCAAAAGGGAACATAATGGGGGCATTTGAGCATAAGAGATTGTACTTGGAGGATGACAGCTGAAACATATGTGAACAGCACATGCCCTGTAATGAAGCAAAGTTAATATGAAGTGATTTCCCATGGTTTTCTTTGTTTTCTGGCTATCTGTGGGAAGACAAATCTCAGGTTTGTATACAGCATTCATACTTTGATAATAAATGTACTTTGAATCTTTGAATGCTTTGACTGGTGTGTGATCATTACAGAATATATGAAGGAAACCATGGCACAAAATAGGATAAAAGACATCTCAGATTAAAAACCCTAAAACTAACTTTTAATTTTTTTTCTCAGCTTTTTCATTATTCATATTATTTTCCCATAGTGTACAGAGATAAACTTGTCAAAATCATTAGTGTACCACTACAGTGTATTCCTGTGACACACATTAGACCAAGAAAAGTAATTGCTTATAAGCAGAATTCCTTACAACAAACTTGGCTAAATTAGTACACTGAATATGTAAAGAACAACATTGAGACACTGGTAACAAGTTGAACATGGCAAAAAAAAAATGTTGAGTGTATGTTTAAGTAGGGTTATTGCATGTATATTTGTTTTTTACCAATATTTCATTCCAACAGTCAAATGGTTTTATGGTTGAGACACAAATTATAGCCCTTAATATTCAAGGACCATAAATCATTTTATATATATTGTATATCAGGATAAGACTTATGGATCTTTTGAATTTTTTCAGGTTCCCATTTTTTCACAATTTTGAATATACTTTTGCATAAAAGTACATGACACACATACATGTGATTGGAAATGTTTGCATATACAGTAGGCTAGATTTCTGTTTCAAAAGCATATTTATTTTCACTCCCTTGTGTATTGTGGAGTGTAAGGAAGTGATCTAAGTACACATTTTTGTTAAGGAGTACCTCTTGAGAAAGAGAATCTGTGAAAAAGTGTCCCAACCATAATTTCTAACAAACAAAAATGTTAAAATAAAACATTTACTCCAAAGCAAATACCACTTTCAGAAGGTGATGCAGAAATCTATACAGAAGAGCTCCGTATCTTCAGAACTACAGCAGTTTTGAAAACCAAGGTGCTCTACTAGAATGGAAATCTGAATCTGTAGCCCCTGCATTTGAATAGTAATATAGCAACTGTTGATTGTACATGCATCTTTCACATTACAATCCTCTTCCAGCACTTAGTAGAACTGAAAGTTCCCTCTCCCTTTTTATTATATAAATAAGATCCCTGGGAACCTTGTTCAAAAAACGTCTAAATTCATTTAAGAGTAAATTTGACTGATTACTTACAAGCAAACTTTCAAACTGTGCAGAATACGTGCATGAGAAATGCCACTTGACCCAACACATTCTCAAACAGGTTTCAGCCTTGTTGACATGTTGCTAAGAATTTCATGTTTAGAGAAATTTAGACTTTTTCCCCAATTTAAAAAATCTGCCAAATTAGTTCAATTTTGCTCCCCTCTGTCCTCTAAGCATTTTGAACATATTAATTCATGCTTTCTTTAGGCTTTGACCCCAGGAACAAATTATAAATCACCCATTTCACACTTGCATCAAATCTGTCCCAAGGACCTGAATTCCTTCATGTTCTTACTGTACAGATAATTGCTCCACAGTAAGAACATAAAGGAATTATTGAATTTAAAAAAAAACAATTCCTTCATATTCTGATTTTGGATGAATTACCTCCTGCAGTATTAATTCCTACATTGGAGGGTTGGGAGTAAGGGGCACGGTATGATGCAAGGAAGACATTTAAAGAAGCATTCAGACAACCCATTTGATCTAAAGGAAAAATCAGTTGGAGAATTGGTCCAAAGGGAGAAACAGTAAATTGGGGAAAAAATCTTTTTGTTGAAGATGTTTTTACAAATTTGTTCAGTGGGGGTCAGGTTGAAAGTGGCAACAAGACAACAGTGGGGTTAACATAACCGTAAAGACCATATGAGGGAGAGGGCAGTGATGGAAACTGGGCTGCCCGTTCTACATGGCATCCACGCAAACTCCAAACAACACTCCCTCCAGTTTTAAACTTGAATATTCTTACTCCCACAAAGGCAGACAATGCTGAGAAGCCTGGAAAAGTCATTACTATGTGTTTGCAAAATCAGAGAGAAATTGAAAAATGTAAAACGAAACTACTTCAAGTCGCCTGGGCAAGGGTGTATGATGTTGAAAGACCTGAAACACCTGACGACCCCAGGTAACATCACTGATGATGTGCCCTAGCTTAGCATCATGCAGATATTTCTGTAAGAACTACAGTACACCATTCAAGGAAATAATTTTCCAAAATCACCTGAGTGAAGCCTTTCATTCAACTATTCCCTATTGTTTCGCATATAAAGGAGCAATTGTATTTTAACTTCCAACAAAACACACTGGCATTAATATTATTAAAGCATTTTGTTTTAAATAGTTAATCTAATGTGCGTATCTTTTGATTTTTGTGGTGTATTTTAGTTTGCCTTTGATAATTTAATTGGACTTAATTTTAAATCTCTATATGTGCTCAAGCCTATATAAAGTAATCTAGGAGAGTATTAATTGTGCATCCTATGAGGTTATGGGAGAATGTGCTTTCCAGTGGGGCTTTGACCATGGTTTAGGGTTGATGGTGAGTTAACCAATGCATTAAACTGATGATCAAGTTTGCTACAAGTTAGTGTGAAAAATATTGGGAAAAGTATGAACCAATTAAAATGTTTATTAATTTTAAGACTGTCAACTCAGACAGAATTATTAGAATCGGCCAGTTTACATAAAAACATTGGCAGATAGGGAACTCAAGGTGACTGCATACCAGAATTTGTAAGCATAATGAGAGACTTTACATTATAGAGAAAGATTGCACAGATAGAACCAGGCATCAAAGCTCAGCATAGTGTCCTGGGTAGAGAAGTGCAAAACTATGGAAGAAAAATATCAGATAAATATGCTCCAATCCAAAAAAATGCATGAAGTGTTGCAGAAGTAAAAATCAACTGACAAGCAATGATATTGAGGTAATTATACAGAATGCATTAAAAGAAGGAAATTCCATATAACCAATGTACATGTTACAGGTTGAAAACCTTTACATGGGGAAATTCACTCCAAATACAATGTATAATATTGTGTTTCAACATTTTCTATTATTGCAAGAACATTAAACACTAAAGTGCTCTTAAATTCCTAAAAATCAAAAATGATACATAAATAGTGCACATTTCTAACTTTGATATTAAAGCTTTGTGAAACCTAACATTACACTTCTGATCTAGTGCCTAAACAATAAATCAAATTACGTCCCTCCCTACCGCACCCAGTCCCCAATGTAATAGTTTGCCAAAGGCACTATCTTAATTCAATAGTTGAGAGATCCCTTCCTACAGCAGGTTGGGGGGGGGGGGGCAAAAATGAAGAAATGTAAAGAAAGGAGGGAAAAGAAAGGATTTTGTCAAACTATGACTCTAGGTATTTGTTCATACAGTTTAGTCTCCTGTATCAGAGAAGCAGCATCCAGAAAGTCTACTGAATACAATTCTGTCTCAGTTCGGATCGGGATCCTAAAACGTGTCCCCACTACTTTTCCGTAAGAAACAATTCTTAGAATTTGGGACTCCACCAGGAATGAATCCCCTTTATTCAGCCAATCAAATCACTGGATGCTAATGACCTATCTACTCAAGATAGTAAATGGTTTATACTTCAATCAGGATCCTGCTGGCATTTGTGAAAATTAAGGTGCACGATTTGAAGCTAACTACAAAGACTCTGGAGCCCTTCTGTGAAAAACCACCATAAGGCAGATGACATTGTCATGAGAAGAAATTGAGATTGCAAGATATCCACGCATTGGCGAGTCCTGTCATGAGCTAGGCCGTGGTTTCATTCACATGCTCATTTTAGCAGTGCTGATGAAGGCAAAAGGACAGTACTGCTATGGAAAGTATTCCAGGATTTTCCATTAATTACATAAACGTATGTCTGTAATAGGATAGGCAAGTACCAAGCTGCTTTGGGGTTATTAATTCTAACTGTGACTACAGAAACAGTTTTCTAGCTCCTTGTCAGTATTCCCCATTTCCCTCTCAGCCACAATATCCAAAATGGGCACTCTTCCAAATTGCTGGAGGAGAGTTCCTACGGATTGGAAACCTCGATCTGAAGTGACTTGCGTTGTTTGCTCAAACTGTGGTTGCTTTAGATGGAGGGTGTAAGAGTTAGAAGGAGCAAGAGCTGCATATCTTCCCTTACCCAAAGAACCAAGCAGGAATAGAGGAAAGTCAAATGCTGACTAATTATATCAAATTTAAAACACAGAACCTAAAATAATTTTGCCAAAAGAAGCTCAAACTTTTGCCTACGTTGCTCTAACCCCCTACCCCCCACCCCCACAGAAAACTTCAGGCTAAATTTGCTTTTATTATGTAAGAAATGGAAAATATCTGGAACATTCCTGTGGAATACAAAACAGTGATATTCCCTGCATTTTATTGTGTAAAAATAGATATTTTTACAGTTAAGTCATGGTCCACCTCATCTGTAAAGAAAGTGATTCTAGCATCAACGTTTTCAAAATGGCAACATGAACAACAGCAAACTTAAGCTGTCCATTGAAGGTGTGCCCTTCAAGATATTGCTGCTCCATTAGAGTGACAGCTTGCCATATTGTGGAATGCCCCAAACTAAAGAAACTTGTTACTTTAAAATCAGTTCCCTAAATTACTTCCTTTTCTGTATTTATAAAATTGGATTGGGAAGCATCTGCTTCAGCCGTGCAGTGTTCAGACAGTTCCGTTGGATTTTCTGTGGGACATTCGTCAAAGTTCTCCTCTGTCCTCTCTTTCTCTTGCGATGAAAGTGCCTCCACTACTTGCAGCTTCGTCTGCTCCTCTTTCAGGAACAGCTCCACCAATAATAACTTTTCTTTTGATATGCGTTCGCTGATTTCTTTTGGAATGTCTGGGATCATCCAGTCTACAAAATCGCTCATGAACATAACTAGGTTCTGTAAAAACAATGGGAGAAGGGCAGTTAGTAGAACTACAGAAGTTAGTTTCAAAGAGATGAATAGACTCCTCCACATCTTTGAGACTCAACATTGCCTGGGGGGAAACTGCTTCATCGAACATCATCGCTCCACTTGCCGCAAAAGGTGTTTTTCTCCAGTGGCCACCCATTTTAATTCTACTTCCCATTCCTATTCCAACATGTTGGTGCATGACCTACCACGATGAGGCCACTTTTAGATTGGAGAAGAAACACCTCACATTCTGTTTGGGTAGCCTCCAACCTGAGGTAATGAACATTGATTTCTCTAAAATTCCAATAACTTCTTCCCACCTTATTTCTTTTTCCACTCCCATTCAGCTTCCCCTCTTACCCCTTCCCTTCTCCTCACTTGCCTGTGCTCCTCCTCTCTCCCTTTTCCCATGTCTGGCTCTCCTCTCCTATCAGATTCATTCACTAGCCCTTTACCACCTATCTTCCCCTCCCCACTCACAGCTTTTCACTTCATTCACCCTCCCCCGCCCACCTACCTTCCCTATCATTTGCCAGCTTGTACTCCATCCCCTGCCCTTCACCTTCTTATTCTGGATCCCCCCCCTCCCTCACCTTCCTTTCCAGTCCTGGTGAAGGGTCTCGGCTTGAAATATCAACGGTTTATTCCTTTTCATAGATGCTGCCCGACTGCCTAAGTTCCTCCAACATTTTGTTGTTTGTGAACCTCTGGCAGACCTGGCACAAACACAGCATACCAAAATTGTCTCCTGAACTTTAACTATTCTAATTACAACTCAAACTCAAACGTCATCAAATCCTATTTTTAATTAACACCATCTCAAAAGATTCTACAGAACTGCAATACTCATTCAGCAAATCATAAAGCGGTTATAGAACAAGGCGGCCATTTGGCCCATTGAGTCCATGTCAGCTCCCCATGACAGCAATTCACCAGCTCCATCATTCTTTTGTGGTATTTTTTGAGGCAAAAATTTCCCCATTACATTTATCCAATTTCTTCTTGAAGGTCACCATAGAACCTGGCGTCACTTCATCTGCAGGCAATAATTATCAGGTTCCAAATATTTTTTTTCCTCATCATTCTTTTTCATGTCTTATGCCTGTGACCTCTAGTCCACTTCTACCAATGGTAACAACCCTCCATTATCTACTGTCCCAATTCCACCTTATGTTATACTGTATGCCTCTATCAAATCTTCCCTCAGCTATGTCTTCACCAGAGAAAACTGTCTGTCATCCACCTGCAACATTCGCGGCTGTCCCCAGCACATCATAGGGTCATTAAAGCAAACGGCGCATTCTAATGTATGTTTTCATGTACATGTGATAAATAAATGAACCTGAAATCATTCTCAAGCCTTTTTTGGACCATCTCTCTTAACCTCTTAACATTCCTGGAATGTGCTAAGCAACCTATAAAACACTAAGTATTATCTTTAAAATTTCTGCATCATAACCTACAGTACCATACAAATGTTTTAGACGCATTATGGTCTCCTTTAAAAGTAGAAACATCTCCACATCTACACAATCATATCCATTCCTAATCATAACAACTTCTTATTGGGTTACAAATTTATGTCGAAACAAATACCTGACTAGATTCAGGTATGGATTTCCTGTGGAATACATTGTCAATGAACAAGTTGTAATTTATCTCAAATTAAATGTTTATCATAAAACAAACGATGAGTTTATAGGTATCAGGTACATTCATCTGAGGGAACAAATGTTTATTCCTAATTAAATGAGTATTTTCTCTAAAGCAAAAGCCTGCATTTACACTCAGTGGCCACTTTATTAGGTACAGTGCAAAAGTCCTAGGCACATTTCTATAGCTAGGCTGCCTAAGACCTTGCAAAGTACTGTATGTGTCAACTTGGAGTGGAGAGTGAGTTTGTAAATCTGGCAGGAGCAAAGGATGTTGGGAATAGCGAGGGTGGAGCGCTGTGGGAGGGGTGTGGGGCAGGTGGCATGGAAGGAATGTCAGGGTGCGGGGGGAGGGGTGCGCAGGTGCAGACACATCTGGTCCCAAGACATCATTTGATTCCAAACAATTGGTTTATTGATCATTACAGAATGTATTTCTGATTCTTTCCTGCACCCTCCCCTCTCCCTTCCCCTTTTCCCAACAATGACTTCCCCCTCTTCCTGCCCCTTCCTACTCTCAGTCCACAAGAGAGACACAGTGAATCAAAAACTGCTACTTCCACCTTACTGAAAAGGTGCTCAAACAATTCCCGTTGAATTAGCAACTTACAGGGCAATTCATTGGGTACCTCCTGTACTTAATAAAAAGTCCACTGAGTATACTTTAATTGTCTTCTGCTGCTGTAGCCCATTTACTTCAAGGTTCGAAGTGTTGTGTATTCAGAGATGGTCTTCTTCACAACACTATTTTAGTGTGTGGTTTTTTGAATTACTGTTGCCTTCCTGTCAGCTTGAACCAGTTTGGCCTTTCTCCTCTGACCTCTCATTAACAAGACATTTTTGCCTACAGAATTGCCACTCACCACGTTTTTGTTGTGTTTCACTCCATTCTGTGTAAATCCTAGACAGCGTTGTATGTGAAAATATCAGGAAATCAGAACCATATCCATCTGGCACCAACAATTATTCCATGGTCAAAGTCACTTAGTTCACTTTTCTTCCCTTTCAGCTGAACCTCTTGACCATATTTGCATGCTTTTGTGCATTGAGCTGCTACCACGATTGGTTGATTAGATATTTACATTAACGAGCAGGTCTACAGGCCTACCTAATCAAGTGGCCATTGAGTGTAGATAATAGTGCATCTCTTCTAATTTAGTGTCCTGTATTTCTGCTCATGAAATTGGGGGAAAGGAATACAGACCAACTGACTGCTTTACAGAAGACCCCTATTTAATCCATAAGTGACTGAGAGCTTCTAGTTACCAGTCTCATTAATTATCCTTTCACATTGATCAGCCACCTTCAAAAATGGAAGTGACATCTAGTTCATCAGACTTAATGTCACAGATCAAATACTTGCAAGACTTCCTAAAGACAATCCTCATTCCCCTATTGTCCTCTCCTTTGACTTGCTCCAATGTTTCTGCATAATTTATCTAAACGGGGCAGCAGTTCCAACCACTTACCTGAAAAATGATGACAAATGCCAGCCTCGCTGCTAAGACTGACCAGAATTCCTTTGACAGGTCATATGGTTGAGAAGACCATGGAGGTTCCCTGTAGTCTTTGTACCTAAGATGACATTTAAAAAATGAATTAAATATTTAACAATTAATCCTATTGCCACAATTACGTTAGGACTTCATAAATCAGGGCATTGAATACAGGAGTCGGGATGTTATGTTAAAGACGTACAAGATGTTGGTGAGACCAAATTTGGAGTATTGTGTGCAGTCTGGTCACCTACCTACAGCACAGATATAAATAAGCTTAAGAGACCATAAGACAATAAGACAAAGAAGCAGAATTAGGCCATACGGCCCATTGAGTCTGCTCTGCCTTTTAATCATGGCTGATCCTTTTTTTCTCCTCATCAACCCTATTTCCCGGCCTTCTCCCTTTACCTTTGATGCCATGCCCAATCAAGAACCTATCAATCTCTGCCTTAAATATACCCAATGACCTGGCCTCCACAGCTACATATGGCAACAAAGTCCACAAATTTACCTTCCTCTAGCTAAAGAAATTTCTCCGCATCTGTTTTGAATGGACTCCCCTCTATCCTGAGGCTGTGCCCTCTTGTCCTAGACTCTCCCACCATGGGAAACATCCTTTCCACATCTATTTGGTCTAGTCCTTTCAACATTTGAAAGGTTTCAATGAAATCCCCCCTCATCCTTCTAAATTACAGCGAGTACAGACCCAGAGCTATCAAACGTTCCTCGTAAGATAACCCTTTCATTCCTGGAATCATCCTTTTGAACCTAGTCTGGACCCTCTCCAATGCCAGCACATCTTCTCTTAGATGAGGAGCATAAAACTGTTCATAACACTCAAGTTGAGGCCTCACGACTACCTTATAAAGCCTCAGCATCACACCCCTGTTCTTGTATTCTAGACCTCTTGAAATGAATGCTAACATTACATTTGCCTTCCTCACCACCAATTCAACCTGCAAGTTAACCTTTAGGGTGTTCTGCACAAGGACTCCTAAGTCCCTTTGCATCTCAGATTTTTGGACTTTTTCCCCGTTTAGAAAATAGTCCGCATATTTATTTCTATTACCAAAGTGCATGACCATGCATTTTCTAACATTATATTTCATTTGCCACTTTCTTGCCTATTCTCCTAATCTGTCTAAGTCCTTCTGCATCCTACCTGTTTCAGACATATAGCATAAAAAGAAGTGGTCCCAACACCAACCTACGGAACACTACTAGTCACTGGCAGCCAACCAGAAAAGTATCCTTTTATTCTCATTCACTGTCTTCTTCCAATCAGCCAATGCTCTAACCATCTTAGTAATTTTTCTGTAATACCATGGGCTCTTAACTTGGTAAGCAGCCTCATGTGTGGCACCTTGTCAAAGGCCTTCTGAAAGTCCAAATATACAATATCCACTACATCTCCTTTATCTATCCTACTTGTAATCTCAAGTAATTCCAACAGGTTCGTCAGGCCGTATTTTCCCTGAAGGAAACCATGCTGACTTTGTCCTATCTTGTCCTGTGTCACCAAGTACTCCATCACCTCGTCCTTAATAATCAACTCTAACATCTTCCCAAACACTGAGGTCAGGCTAACTGGTTTATAATTTCCTTTCTACTGCCTTCCTCCTTTCTTAAAGAGTAGAGTGACATTTACAATTTTCCAGTCCAATGATTCAGAAAAAATCATTTTTAAAAGAGTGCAGTGAAAATTTATAGGATTGTTCTTGACACTGGAGGACCTGAGTTATGGAAAAAGGTTAGAGAGATCACGATTTTATTCCTTTGAGCAGAGGAGAACAAGGGGAGATCTTATATAGGTATACAAAATTATAAAGGGTGAATGCATGCTGGCTTTTTCCTCTTAGCTTGGGTGAGACTGAAGTTGGAGGTCTTAAGTTTCGGGTGGAAGATGAAATATTCAAGGGGAACATAAGGTACTCATAGGGCGGTGGGAGTGTGGAACGAGCTGGCAATAGAAGTAAAGGATGCGAGTTCAATTGTAACATTTAAGAAAACTTTGTTCATAGATGAGAAGGGTATGGAGGGCTCTGGTCTGGGTGCAGGTAGATGGGACAAGGCAGATGATCAGGTTGGCACAGACTGAATGAGCTGAAGGGATTCCTGTACTGCAGTGCTTTATGATTCTATGCCACACTGATAATGTGGCTTATAACTCCCATTCTGGCAGTGGCACAGTTGAATAAAGTATTTTATTGATATTGGGATTAAGTCACAATCGGAATCAGGCTTAATATCAGCAGCGTATGTCGAGAAATTTGTGGCAGCAGTACATAATAATAGGGAAAATCGTGAATTAAAGCAGTTAAACTACGTAAGTGGTGTGAAAAAAAGTAAAGAGGATATGTTCATGGGTTTAATGTCCATTCGGAAATTGGAACGGCAGAGACTCATTTGCATCCAAGGAAATTTTATTAAATAAAAAAAAAAATCAAGAATGCAGCCCAATATTGAAATGGTTAGGAAGAGAGGGGTTGGATGACTGATTATACTCCTAGGGTTTTTTTTTTAGTAAATTAATACACATGCATACTCTTATAATATTACTGTGATTGGGGATGTGCTCCAGGAGTCTGAAGACCCACAGTCAATGCTTTAGGAACGGCTTCTTCCCCTGTGCCAAATTTCTGAACTTATGAATCCATAACACTACCTCGCTATTTGACTTCGGCACCATTTTTATTTTGTAACTTATGGTAATTTGTAATGTGTTGCATTGTTGCCACAAAGCAACAAATTTCATGACATATTTCAATGATAAAAATACGTGATTCTGATTGTACATTTGAATCCAATTTGCAAAGATCACTTTCCTGCACTGTAAATTCTATAATTCAGTTAACCTTACATCCATGACTTTGGCTTTGAGCTGAATAAAGCCCAAAGGTGTGTGTGTTGTCCTTTTTTTAAAGTGATCAGACAGACTACGTGAACACAAATGAAACAGCTTCATCACCCTGGTTTAGATGTTAAGCGAGACATCAATTTTAAAATCATGGGGCTCACATTGAATCTTTATGAAAGGCAATTAGATTTTTTTTAGAAATCTAACCAACTATGTAGCTAGGCTACTTATAAAACCAAGGAAATTAAAAGCACACTAAGTCATTCAGACCACTTCAGTCCATTGCCTGCTAGGTTAATTCCATTTTGTGCATTTCAGACCACATCAGCTGGATGGCTTCTACGAAATCTTATAGTGAACCGATTTAAAACAAAATGAGTGAACAAAAATGATAAATTTCAGTATAATATTTAAAGTTACTAGCCCAGTATAATAACCATTATAATCCTCTATTGCCTTAATAATTGCAAAAAATTTATTTACTGAATTTAATTATTTATTGAGATACAGTGCAGAATAGGCCTTTCTGGCCCTTCAAGTCGCACCACCTAACATTTAACCCTAGCCTAATTACAGGACAATTTACAATGACTAATTAACAGACTAAACCGTCTGTTTTTGGACTGGAGGAAACAGGAGCAGTCAGAGAAAACCTATGCATTCTACAGGAAGGACGTACAGACTCCTTAGAGATGACATCAGCATTGAACTCTGAACTCTGACGCACCAAGCTGTAATATCGTCATGCTAACCCCTATTCTGTGCTACCATGGCACCTGGTTGCCATAAACCTATAACCATCTACTGTGATGAAGTGCTTTGAGAGGTTGGTCATGGCTAGAATTAACTCCTGCCTAAACAAAGGACCTAAACCTATTGCAGTTTCCCTACTGCCACAATAGGCCTATCGTGGATGCAGTCCTACTGGCTCTCCACTCGGCTTTGGATCACCTGGACAATAGCAATACCCATGTCAGGCTGCTGTTTATTGATTATAGCTCTGCGTTCAACATCATCGTTTCCTCAGTACTAATCAACAAGCTTCAAAATTTGGGCCACTGTACCTACCTCTGCAACTGGATCCTTGACTTCCTCACCAGGAGACCATGGACGGTGCAGATCGGAAATAACATCTCCCCCTTGTTGACAATCAACACCTGCGTGCCTCATGGATGTGTACTTAGCTCACTGCTCTACTCTCTCTACACCCATAACTATGAGGCTAGGCACAACTCAAGTGCCATTTATAAATTTACCGATGACACAATTGACATTGGCTGATTTTCAGAAGGTGATGGATGAGGAAACATACAGGAGTGAGATAGATCAGCAGGTTGAATGGTGTCACAAAACAACAACCTTGCACTCAGTGTCAGTAAGATCAAGGAATTGATTGGGGACTTCAGGGAGCGGAAGGTGAGGGAACACACACCAGTTCCTGTCAAAGGGTCAGCAGTGGAAAGGATGAGCAGTTTCAAGTTCTAGGGATCCGGCATCTCTGAAGATCTATCCTGGGCCCAACATACTGGTACAAATATGAAGGAGGAAGTCCAGCAACTATATTTCATTAAGAGTTTGAGGAAATTTGGTATGTTATCAAAGACTACATATGCAGAGACCACTATGGAGAAATCTGCAAAGGGTTGAAAAACTCAGCCAGCTTCATCATAGACAGTAGCCTCCCCATCACTGAGACATTTTCAAAAGGCAATGCTTGAAAAAGGTGGCATCCATTATTAAGGACCACATCACCCAGAAGATACTCTCTTCTCATTACTAGCATCAGGGAAGTACAGAAGCCTGAAGACACACGTTCAATGTTTTAGGAACAGCTTTTTCCTCTCCACCATCAGATTTCTGAATGGAGAATGAACCAACCCATGAACACTACCTCAGTTTTTTGCTCTCCTTTGGCACTGCTTACTTAATTTAATTTTTAAAATACATTTCGTATTTTAATTTATGGTACTTTTTAATGTATCGCACTGTTCTGCTGCCATGAAACAACAAATTTCATGGTATACTGTATGTCAGAGATATTAAACACGATTCTGATTCTAATTATAAAGTACGATCTGCTGTGACTTTATGTTCCTACCAGACATGTACCATTGATCAGTGACATTCTTCAGTCACCGTGAGTCTTGTATAGCAAATAGACGGCTTAGATTCATTTCAACAAATCTTTGGCATTGTTTTACTATTTTCTTGTATTTAGCTTTTGGAAACGGTTTGGAATTTGGTCTAAATCCAGGAAAACAGGGAGCAGGAAGAGATCACCAGCCCCTCAAACCTGCCCCACCATTCAATATGATCATTGCGGATTTGTGATGGCCTCTGCTGAACCAGTTTCCTGTTGTCCTCAGTTTCTTGATCTTTTCAAGTATTTATCCATCTCCAACTTAAATAATCTGGTCTCCGCAACACTCTGGAGCAGTGAATTCGAAAAATTCTCTGTCCTCTCAAATACCTCAGTTTTAAATGATCAGTTTCTCATTTTGTAGTTATGGTGCCCGGTCTGAGTCCCTCCCACTTGTCTACCCTGCCAAGTCCCCTAAGGATACGGTATATTGAATAAGATCACCCCTCATTCTCCTGAACTTCAAGAAATCGAGGTTAAACTATTTAGCATTTCTAGACATATAATGAGAGAAAGATGTGGAGAGGAAAAATTCACTCTCAACAGTTCAATCTACCTGCAGATTTCAACCTTGTATCCAAGTGCCATCGGCTCAAGTGGCTCTGAACCCGGTTCAAAGTGGCTCACGTTGAAGTAAGACAGAGTGTTATTGGTGAACCCATTCAATGTGCCGTCCGGACTGTACAAGTACATGAAGACTAAGCGTGGAATGAAGTCAGAAGTGAATGAGATAACAAATGCCTGGTGAAAGAAAGAAAGAGTTCAACTTTAATAGCCGTGTGAATTATGACCATGTAAAAAACGAACGCATGGAAAGATACAAAATGCTCATTAAGGTTTTGAAAAGTCTGCTAGTAGTGGGAATTTAAGAAAGAAAATCCTTTCTCTTTCCTCCCAGAACAAATCTCATTTTCCACCCCAATGACATCCAAATTTGTTGAATAATTGTCATTAATTCCCAGCACCTTTGAAGTCACACCCCACCACCCTACATCACTCAGTGCTCCCCCCACCACCACCACCTTCAGCATTATCAATTCTTTAACAATTGATATGGTAACCACAATTCACAAGTAACGTACATAAAAATACACTCATTTATTCAGGTACAGGAGGGGAGACTGGAGTGGTCTTCTGCTGCCGTAGCCCATCCACTTCAAGGTTCAATGTCTTCTGCACATCAATGTTGTAACACGTTGTTGTTTCAGTTACTGCTGCCTTCCTGTCAGCTTGAACCAGTCTGGACATTCTCCTCTGATCTCTCATTAATGAGGTGTTTTTGCCTCATAGAACTGCCACTCACCGGTTGTTCTTTTGTTTTTTTTTAATCACCATTCACTGTAAACTCTAGAGAGGATTCCCAACCTGGGGTGGGGAGGTCCATGAACTCCTCAGTTAATGGTAGAGGGTCCATGGTATAAAAAAAAACGGGGATCTCCTGCTCTAGACACTGTTGTGTGGGAAAATTCCAGGAGATCTGCAGTTTCTTAGATACATAAACTAGCCCAACTGGCACCGACAATCATTCCATGGTCAAACTCATTTAGATCAAATTTCATCACCATTCTGATGTTTGGTCTGAACCTCTTGACCATATCTTTATGCTTTTTACGCATTGAGTTGCTGTCACATGATTGGCTGATTTTTACTTGCATCAACGGACAGGTGTACAGCTGTAACTAGTAAAGCGGCCACTGAATGTACGTGGTGTGTTTCCCTAACTTGATAATTTCTTAACTGGCAAATTGAAGCCAGCTTGCTCAGGATCAAATATGGAGTTGCACATCTGGTTAGAATTTAACATAAATGATAGTGACTGTTGCAGACTTGTTACACTCTTGGTCAAGAAGGACCCCTACTGTTGAAGGGGTGATGTACAAGTTCTTATGTGCTATGCAAATTCCTGCAAGATATTTGTAAAATATTGTTGTAATAATCATAAACAGAAAAAATTCTGCAAATGCTGGAAATCTAGAGCAACACACACAAAATTCTGGAGGAACTCAGCAGGTCAGGCAGTATCTGTGGAGAGGAATAAACAGTCAATGTTTTGGGCTGATGACCTTCTTCAGAACTGGAAAGGAAGGGGGAAGATTCCAGAACAAAAAGGTGGGGGGAAGGGAAGGAGGACAAGTTAAAAGGTAATAGGTGGAGCCAGATGGGTGGGATAGGTAAAGGGCTGGAGAGGAAAGAATCTAATTGAAGAGGAGAGTGGACAATCGGCGAAAGGGAAGGAGGAGGGGACCCAGGGGAAAGTGATAGGCAGGTAGAGAAGAGGTAAACGGCCAGAGTGGAGAAGAGAAGGGGGAGTGGGAGGGATTTTTTTGTACTGGAGGGAGGGATCAATATTCATGCCATCATGTTGGAGGCCATCCAGATGGAATACAAGATGCTGCTCCTTCACTCTGAGGGTGGCCTCTTCAAGGCACAAGAGAAGGATGTTATAATAATCTGCTGTTTTAGCAGCAGGACAAAATAAATATTGCTACAACAAAATTATATTCAATATTCTTCCTTATTGTCCCAATTATTTTTCATTTTCTTACAACATGGAAGAAAACGATTTAGTTCTTTAGGCTGGTTCTCAGAACAATGCTGTATCTCTAAATGAAATCCAATCCCATTCGGATAATTTTCCCTGCTAATCTAACCTCTCAGATGCTCATCCACTCCACCACCCGGTAACACAGTGGGTCATTTACAGCGGTTAATCAACCTACCAGTACATCCGTGGGGCATGGAGCAAACCTGTTCTGATGGCAGTCACAGGAGATGGTGCAGACTCCAGACAAAAAGATGTCAGGATCAAATCCAGCCTACTGAAGCAGCATAGCAGTAGCACTTAGTGACATCGCTGTTCCGCCCAAAGTTAATTTGCCATAAATGATATTTTAATAGTTTTATTCATGGAATAAAGGAGGCTTTTGGGTATTAATCCAGTAATTAAATTTACTATGCCCCTGTTAGATTAAGGTCTAAATTGTCAGTAATTGTTATTTTTCTTCTATTTAGCTTTCTTTATGCTTGCTTTTATGTTTGTATAATCCCCTGTTTGTCTGTAAAAGTTACAACCATAAGACATAGCAGCAGAATTAGACCAATTAGGCCAGAATTAGAAGCAGAAAATGAATCTCAGGATAGTATATGGTGACATATACTGCCAGTCTTCTGGTGCTGCATGTAGAAAGATGCACAATTATCCTTGCAAGTAGAAAAAGTGCTACACTTCCCCCAACAACTCCTCCCTCATACCATCCAGGGCCCTAAATAGTCCTTCTAGGTGAGGCAACACTTCACCTGTGAGTCTGTTGGGGTCATATACCGTGTCCCGGTGCGCCCGGTGTGGTCTCCTGTATATCAGTGAGACCCAACGTAGATTGGGAGACCATTTCGCCGAGCACCTACGCTCTGTCTGCCTGAACAAATGGGATCTCCCAGTGGCCACCCATTTTAAATCCACTTCCCATTCCCATTCCGATATGTCCATCCATGGCCTCCTCCACTGTTGTGACGAGGCCACACTTAGGTTGGAGGAGCAACACCTTATATTCTGTTTGGGTTGGCATGAACATTGATTTCTCAAACTTCCAGTAATGCCTCCCCACCCCCCCCCCCCCCCACTTCACCATTTCCCATCCCCTTTTCCCTCTCTCACCATATTTCCTTGCCCGTCCACTGCCTCCCTCTGGTGCTCCTCACCCCTTTTCTTTCTTCCATGGCCTTCTGTCTCTTTCACCAATCAACTTCCCAACTCTTTACTTCATCCCTCCACCTTCAGGTTTCACCTATCTCCTTGTGTTTTTCTCCGCCCCCCTCCACCTTTTCAATCCACTCCTTAGCTTTTTTTTTTCCTCCGGTCCTGCCGAAGGATTTTGGTCCAAAACGTCGGCTGTACTTTTTTCCATAGAAGCTGCCTGGCCTCCAGCATTTTGTATGTGTTGCTTGCAGCATCTGCAGATTTTCTCTTGTTTGCAAAATTAAGTAAATAGCATTGGAAGGGAATGTAAAATTTTGAATTGTCTGCTTTGGAGTCTTAGGCTCAAACTTCTTAGGCAACCTCAAGCTGCTGTTTTTTAAGCCGCAAGGACATTTCTGCACTTTGATCTGTGGCTCCCTCATTTTGGCTGCTGATCAGAGGTTGGAGTTTGGGAAAGTGAGCAGAAGAATAAGTCAAGGAGCGAAGCAACCAACAATGTTCCAAAAGATCTGGCATTTTTCCCAAAGGAGGATTAAAAGGTCGAAGAGAAGGCTTTGTTCCCTTCCCAGCAGAAACTTTGATTTAGAAGAGAAGCGCAACAGATGCAGAAAACCAATTGCCTTGGAAATATTTCCCTTAACGACAAACATTCAGTGGTTCAATAAATCATTATTGAGCTTTGAGGTAGTAAATTCCAGAATCACCATCCAACACTGGTGTCTTAAAAGGGGAACATGAGCACAAGAGATTCTGCAGATGTTGGAGATCCAGAACAACGCACACAAGGTGATGGAGGAATCCAGCAGGTCAGGCAGCATCTATGGAAATGAATAAGGAGTCTATGTTTTGGGCCAAAACCCTTCATCAGGACTTGATGTTGATCATCTGTCCTGATGAAGGGTCTCGGCCTGAAATGTTGACTCTTTATTTCTTTCCATAGATGCTTCCTTACCTGCTAAATTCCTTCACCATTTTAGTTGTCTGGTTTCACCCTGGATCTAACAAAATATAAATTTAAAGAAAAAAAAGTTAGACCGTAGTACTCCAAAGTAGAAAATTGAAATCCTCGCAGATCCTTGGAATTTAGATTATGAAGACGCGCAGTCCTCTTTTATTGTCATTTAGTAATGCATTATCTCCTTTCTGTTTCAAATGTTGTTTTTTTTTGTATTGTTTTATATGCAGAGATCTCAGACATCACCTCTACTTGTTTACCAAATGTGCCACAGGTGGCTGGTGCAGAAGTTGCCATTTGTGGGAAGACAAAGCAGCAACATCCTCCGGATTGCAAATCTCCCACAAGCGGCCTGAGTTTCTCAGAGTTTACAAGGAGCCAACATACTTGTCCTTTTGTTTCTGGATGGAATGAGAGCTGGCAACACGAGACAAGGTTTACAAGTTGGCCACACTTGGCGCTAGAACTTCAATGCAATTTTGCCGCTGGATCTGGTGACAAAAGCAAGGCCAGCATTGGTTGTTCATTTTCAACTGCCACTGAACACAATGACTGGGTCAGCCTTTTCCGAAAGCACCTTGTACTGTAGAAGAGTACACCATGTTACAGGCCTTTCTGCTACCAACATTGTGCCAACCTTTTAACATACTCCAAGAAAAATCTAACCCTTCCCTCTCACATAGCCCTCCATTTCTCTTTTATCCATTGCCTATCTAAGAGTCCTTAATGTATCTGCCTGTACCATTTGGCAGCACATTCCACCATTGGAATTTTAAAAAAACCCTGTCACCCCCAATACTTTCCTCCAATCACCTTAAAATTATGGCCCCTTGTATTAGCTATTTCAGTCCTGGGAAAAAGTTTCTAGCTGCCCTTTCTGTTTAATGCTCCTATTATCCTGTCACTTCTCATCTTCCTTCATTCCAAAGAGAAAAGCCCTAGTTTGCTCAACATATCCTCATAAGACATGCTCTCTAATTCAGGCAGCATACTGTTAAATCTCCTCTGCATCCTCTCTAAAGCTTCCACATCTTTCCTATAATAGGAGACCAGAAATGAACACGATACTGCAAGTGTAGGAACATAATAGCACAGTGCAGGCCCTTTGATCCACAATGTTGTGCTGACCTTTTAACCTATTCTATCTTCAATTTAACCCTTCCCTCCTAAATATCCATTAGTTTTTCTATTATCCATGTACCAATGTAAAAATTTCTTAAATGCCCTGAATGTATCTGTCTATCCCAACCATTCATGGCAGGATGTTCCACATACCCACAACTCTGTGTAAAGAACTTACCTCTGACATCCCTCCCCCTTCTTTCCTCCAATTACCTTAAAATTATGCTCTCCCTGCCATTGAGATTTAAAATAAAATCCTACAGATGGAGTTGGTTTAATATTCCTTCCACTCAAGAATTCAAAGCACTGTACCAACTCTATAGTTGGATGATCAGCCATCATCATACTGAATGGTGATGCAGGCTTGAAGGGCCGAATAGCCTACCCCTGCACCTATTTTCTTTGTTTCTATAGCTCAGTATGATGCTAAGTGCTAGTACAAGCAGCCAAATAGCATGGTAGCGTAGTGGGGCTAGTGCAATCGCTTTACAGCACCAGCGATCACTGATCGGAGTTCAATTCCTGCTGCTGTTTGTAAGGAGTTTGTATGCTCTCCCTGCGACCACATGGGTTACCTCTGCCTACTCCAGTTTCCTCCCACATTCCAAAGATGTACAGTTAGGGTTCATAATCTCATCCTTTTTCATGATAATGGTACCATCCTTTGCTTTCAAAGATCCACCTGAAGAACAGAGGAGCTTTTTATCAGTGATATTCTTGATTTGTTGATGTAACCTTTTTGGATCAGTAATAGGGATTCTTCCTATTTGCTCACATTTCTGGTTTAACCATTCATCTTTGGCTTTTTGACATAAGCTTTTAACTTTTTAATCTAAGGATTTATATTCTGCAGGATTTGCTTTCTTTTGTCTCCTTTCTTCCATTAGATTTTTGATTTCATCTGTCATCCATTTGTTCTTTGTGATTTTTTCTTTTTTTTAGGAATCACTGACTTTGCTGATTCTACCAAGGCATCCTTTAGAGAGTTAAATTTAATTTCTACATGATTGTTATCATCTGTTCTTCAGGTGGATGTTTGAAAGCAAAGGACAGTACCATTATCATGGAAAAAGGTGAGATAATGAACAAATGGACTGAGTATATTCAGGAATTGTTTGAAGATGATCGAGGTGAAAAACCAGAAATTAGGAAAAACATTGAAGGTCCAAGTATTTTAAAATCTGAAGTTTGTAATGCAATAAATAAGATGAAGAAAGGAAAGGCAGCAGGTCCTGATGAATTAGTTATAGAACAAATTTTCGCCCTTGAAGATTATGGAATTGAAAAACTTACTGATTTAATCCATGACATTTATGAGACTGAAATAATACCAGAAGAGATATGAAAATCAGTATTGATCACTCTTCCTAAGAAACCTGGAGCAATAGAATGTGAATTACATAGGACCATAAGTTTAATGAGTCATATCACCAAAATACTTCTAAGAATTTTGATGACAAGAGCTAAAAGTAAGATACAAGCTGAAATAGGTAAAGAACAATGTGGTTTTCTGAAAGACAAAGGTACAGGAAACACAATATTGATGTTAAGGATACTATCAGAATGAGCTATTCAAATGCAAAAAGATTTGTTTGTTTGTTTTATCGACTACACAAAAGCATTTGATAAAGTGAAGCACAATAAGTTATTTGAAACATTACAGAAAACTCTAGATCTAGATTCAGAATATCATGGATAACAAAAACCAATTTCCCCCGGGATCAATAAAGTATGACTATGACTATGACCATAACTATGGAAGACCTCCGCCTAATCAGAGATCTGTACTGGGAACAAACTGCCACTGTAAGAATAGATGGAGAAGTGAGTCAGTTTGCGAAAATCAAGAGAGGCGTTAGACAAGGGTGTGTTTTCTCCCCTGATTTATTTAATGTGTACAGTGAAACAATATTACAAAAAATAAGAGACATCTTGGGAATCAAAGTTGGCGGTGAAAACATCAATAATTTCAGGTATGCAGATGAGACTGTGTTAATTGCAAGTACAGAGGAAGAACTACAAAACTTAATTGATATAGTTGTTGAAGAAAGTGCATAAATGGGTCTATCAATTGCAAAAAGACAGAATGTATGGTGATATCAAAAAAGGAGGAGAATCCTATCTGCAGGATGAGAATAAACAGGGAAGACATAAAACAAGTAAAGAACTTCTGCTACTTAGGAAGCTGGGTGACATCAGATGGCAGGTGCGACATGGACATCGAAAGAAGAATAGGGATGGCAAAAGACACCTTTACAAGAATGAAGAGTATACTGACCAATACTAAACTAGGCATGACAACCCGCCTCAGATTACTGAAATGTTACGTTTATTCAGTTATGTTTTATGGCTCAGAATGTTGGACAATATCTAGTAACATGAGGAAACAAATTGTAGCAGCAGAGATGTAGTTTTTGAGGAGGATGCAAAGAATATCATGGATGAAACGAATATCTAACGAGGATGTCATGAACAGAGCAAACACAAAAGGAGAAGTAATGTATGAGATCATGAAAAGACAACGTAACTTCAGTGGACATGTGATTAGGAAAGAGGAGTTAGAATGCACAGTAATTATGGGAAAGATTGAAGGGAAGAAAGCAAGAGAAAGACAAAGACAATTGATGATGGAGACAGCAGCCAGAGAACTGGAAATGAATACCAATGACCCGAAACAGGAGTGTGTGGGCCATGGCAGTCAAAGCTCAAACTGGGCATGGCACCTGATGACGATGACAGTTAGGGTTAGTAAGTCATTGGCACTGGAGGCATGGCAACAGTTGCAGGCTGTCCCCACAATCTTCACTGATTTGATTTGATGCAGTCGACGTATTTCATTGCATGGATCAATGTACGTTTGACAAGCTAATTTTTCTATCTTCAGACTCCTAGCTGCCTACTGCCTCTGAAAGACCACTCAGCCATGAAGACTCAACCAATGTAAATTTGCCCAAATGGCTAACTTTATGAAATATTTTGGAACACCAGAGAGTCACATAAAACACAATAATATGTTACTGTTCATTGAACTAATAGACCATCCGAGGTGACAGCGCAGCTAGATATATTGCATATTCTGCACTTGAACCCAATCCTGCTACTGGTCCAAGCAGTACTCCATTTCCAATCAATTTGCATGTGCTGTTTGTACTTTAAATTCTACTTTCCTCTCAAAATTGTTACATCCAGTCAAGCCTTTCTCTGTATCTTGGTACAGGCGACAACAATAAACCAAAATAATGAATAAATATCACTGGTAAATTTGAGTTTCCAGAAAAATACAATGGAGTAATCTTCAATTGTATTCTCTACATTGCTGGACACCATGCGTTCCTGTAAAGTAATTTTCTTTGAGAAAAAATTCATGAACTCATATACCCAACACTCCAAATGGCAAAAATTGATTTCCATCAGCTTATTGGGCCACTAAAGATACCTTGCTTGACAATCCAACAGCATCACTGCCGTGATCCCTGTACTGAGCTCAGCAGATGGAGGAGTTGCATTTTACACATAAGGCAACTTCCAATTAAGGTAAAACAATTACTTTAAAAATACTCAGATCCAAACCAAAGTTGGATCAAAAAGACACATGAACTAACTGGCTCCAGTTCATAAATCTAATTCAATAAAAGCACCATCAGACTTGGTTGTATATACAAAATGCTATTATTTATCAAAAAGCTACATTTCTTCTCCATCAATCAGGTTTTAAAACTTAAAGCCTAAAGGGGAAAAATGCAAATGGCAGACATCCATTACGTTCAAAAGAAAACTGAACTCCTACATGATATTCCTTATTTGTCTGATCCAATGTCAATGAGCAGTGGCCACAGTTCAAGGAGCTATCTTCACTTCCTTAAAACTAGCTCCACACGAACAGTTAGCATAATGCTATTACAGCGCTAGCTACCCAGGTTCAATCCTTGCTGCCGTCTTTAAGGAATTTGTACAGTCTCCCCGTGACCACATCCCTGTGCGCTCCGGTTTCCTTCCACTTTCCAAAGTCATACGGATTAATAGGTCAATTGGACACATAGGGGTAACTGGGTGGTGCAGGCTTGTTGGGCCGGAAGGGCCTGTTACCATGCTGTATCTCTAAACAAATAAAATAAATAAAATAAGACCATAAAGACATAGGAGCAGAATTAGCCCACTTGGCCTGTCATGTCTTCTCCACCATTCAATCATGGCTGATCCTTTTTATCCCCTCCTCATCCCCACTCCCCGGTCTTCTCCCCATAATCTTTAATGCTGTGTCCAATCAGGAACCTATCAAGCTCTGCCTTAAATACACCCAATGACCTGGCCTCCACAGCAGCCTGTGGTAATAAATTCTACAAATAAAGGGGTTCTTCTGAATACTGGGAAGTGGCTGGATGATTCTTCCCTTCAGAACTCTTGAACTTAGATATATCACTCTAGGAAAACCACAAGAGAAATTGTTATGTTTTGGAACTTCAAAACATTAAACTAATTCAAAGGAAGACTCGGGAGTCTGAAATGCGGGTCTGACTTCGTGTTTACTTTAAGAGAGGAGCACACATCTCATGTGGTAGCGTGATGATGTATGCAATTCATGTATTTATACATACAACCCATAATGAATTATTTAAACAAACAGGAATGCTTAATCAAATATATATATTTTGTGTATATATCAAAAAATATATAACACACATACACACACAAGATCACTCAAAATTACTGAAATATTAAATACACAACAGAAATGTGAGGAAGCATTTAAAAAGCTAGGGTCAAGAGAACTTGCATCTCTGATAGGAACTTGTCAAGAATGTTACAGATGGAAGCCCAGAGGTGGTCATATTTAGGCAGCATGCACTGTGTCCTTCAATTAGACTCTTTCATTGCAAGGTGCTCTTGTGTATTATCAGTGCCTACAATCCTGAGTTTGCAGAAGGTGATATTGCAAGCCCCTTCCATTTTACTGGGAAGACTCAGCAAGTTAATTAAAAGAACAGTATAGCACAGAATAGGTCATTTGGCCCACAAAGTCGCACCCGTCTTTATGCCAACTCATATTAAATGTCCCCTTTCATCTATTTACCTCCATTCCCTTCTATCTAAAAGCCTCTTAAAATCCACCAAACTGCAACCATTGAGATCACCTACCACTCTCCACGTAAAAACTTGCCCATCGCATCACATTTGATGCTCCAACCCATCACCCCCAACCTTAAAAATATGCCCTCTAGAATTTGACGTTCTTTAAATACCTGGCAGAAAGATTGATGGGTCTTGGCCTGAAACATCAACTGTACTCTTTTCCATAGATGCTGCCTGGTCTGCTGAGTCCCTCCAACATTTTGTGTGTGTTGTTCTATCGTACCTATTCATACGTACCATAATTTGAAAGATCTCTCCCAGGTCTCCTTTCAGTCTCTGGTACTTTCGGGAGAACACCAGAAGGCGTTCATTGAACATCAATGTTGGCTCACCTCCAAAATTCCCTGGCTTTTGCGAGAAGATAATTCTACTTGAAGTGTTATGATTAACTTAACAAGTGACCACTCTCTCTTCTTGAAAAGTTAATTTTCGCCCCAAGTTCCAACAACTCACTTTCACTGTACTGTTTGGACACCGACTTGGCTCTAACTTGATTGGTCTTCAGCTGAACAGGAAAGCCCTCAAGTCCTTTATGAAATTTTTCATAAAACACAACCAAAGTAGTTGGCAGACAAGTGTTAAGACACTTAGGGCAAACACATACAAAGAATTAGTCACTTCCAAATTTGTTTATTAAATAGTAAGATGGAAAATTTCCCAAAGGAACATTTTTCTGTTAAATAAATAATATGAACTTACATTAATGATGACTGCCAACTTCCCAATGCCTCTGAGAATGTTGTACCAGATACCTAAAAACAACAGGAGAATGGTTACTCCATTTTGGACCATTCTGACTATTGTCAGACTAGCTCTAGGCTATTCCCATATGTTGGACAGGCTCAGTTCCTGGTTCAAAATGACAAATCCAACCCAGACTGAATTCTTCAGTTATTCACACATTCAGAAGTAACTCAGTTTAATTGCTTGTTTAGCCTTTAAACCACTGAAGAATTCAAAATTAGAATTGGAATCAGGTTTAATATCACCAGCATATATTGTGAAATTTGCTGTCTTTGTGGCAGCAGTACAATGTTATAAATAATAACAAAACAACATGAATTAAAGTAAACATATATATTAAATATGCAAACACGAGGAAATCTGCAGATGCTGGAATTTCAAGCAACACACATAAAAGTTGCTGGTGAACGCAGCGGGCCCGGCATCATCTCTAGGAAGAGGTACAGTTGATGTTTCGGGCTGAGACCCTTCATCAGGACTAACTGAAAGAAGAGCTAGTAAGAGATTTGAAAGTGGGAGGGGGAGGGATGGAGCCAGGAGTTGGACAGTTGACTGGCAGAAGGGATATGAGAGGATCATGGGACAGGAGGCCTAGGGAGAAAGAAAAGGGGGAGGGGGGAAAGCCCAGAGGATGGGCAAGGGGTATAGTGAGAGGGACAGAGGGAGAAAAAGGAGAGAGAGAAAAAGAATGTGTGTATAAAAATAAAAAAAATAACGGATGGGGTATGAGGGGGAGGTGGGGCATTAGCGGAAGTTTGAGAAGTCAATGTCCATGCCACTATTTAATATATATTAAATAGTTGAATTAAATAAGTAGTGCAAACATAAAAATAAAAAAAATTAGTGAGGTAGTGTTCATGGGTTCCATGTCCATTCAGAAATCAGATGGCAGAGGGGAAGAAGCTGTCCCTGAATTGCTGAGTGTGTGCCTTCACGCTCTGTACTTCCTTCCTGATGGTAGCAATGAGAACAAAGCATGTCCTGGGCGATGGGGTCATTAATGATGGATGCCACCTTTTTGAGGCAATGCTCCTTGAAGATGTCCTGGATACTACGGCAGCTAGTGCCCGTGATGATTCCAGGATTTGGCAATCTCTGGGTACCTCTGCCACTATATTCATTAATTTTATTGATTCCAGCGCATCTACGGACTTGCTAGCAGAGCAGACATGTACAGTACGGCAGGGAAGTAAGCAGGTTAGTGAGAGTGCAATGCAAGAGACTGCAGATGCTGAAGTCTGGAGAAATGATGCTGAGATACATTGTAGGATGCACTGGGACACATCATCAGTGATGTAACCTGGGGTCGTCGGGTGTTTCGGGCCATCCAACATCAGACTCCCTTGCCCAGGCGACCCAGCCAGGGTTGATCAGTCCCCGGATCATGTCCCAGTAACACTGTTCCACAGGTCACACCTCTTGATCCATAGCCATCCGGAGGCTCGCTCAGCAGCCTCTGTGATGGTCCTGATGGCTCTTTTCTTTGCAGCCCTCCATAATGCCAAGGAGGGAGTAGTTAATGCAGAGCGAGCAGCCAGCAAAATCTCTACACCATTCCCTATAGGCTCACATCGTGCCCTCCACCCATCTCTGGCACTGGAACGTAGCAATTTGAGCAGAAGTATATGACAATATGTAGAACCTCACTTACACATTATAATAAATGAGATGGCATGGTGGTTGTGCAGTGAGTGTAACACTATTATAGTGGCAGTGACCTGGGTTCAATTCTGCCGTTGTTTGTAAGGAAATAGTATGTTCTCTGCGTGACTGTATGGATTCCTCCTGTGCTCTGGTTTCCTCCCACATTCCAAAGATGTACAGGTTAGTCACGTGGGTGTAATTGGGCAGCGCCAGCTCACTGGACCAGAAGAGTGTGTTACCATGTTATCGTCATCATCATCATCATCATCAGGTGCCTTGTGGTTACCATGCTGAATTCAGGTGGCAGGCTGGGGGTACGGCTCTACCAAAGGAGGGGTAAGGTGCTTCTTTCCTCCACTAGCCTGCAGGTCACCCTTGGGCAAGGTGTAGCACCTGCTTAACAACCACCCCCCCACAAAATCAGGGTCATGTGAAGCCATGAAAGCAGGTGGTGGATGGTCATATGAGCAGCTGGTACTTATCACAAGTCCTGGTTATGCAACCACTGACACCAGGGCAGACAATCTCTGAAGAGTATTGATAATGGCTGGGGTCGCCTTTCTTATTAAGACACTGCCCAGAAGAAGGTAATAGCAAAGCACTTTTGTAGAAAAACTTGCCAAGAACAATTATGGTCATGGGACCATGATCATCTACCATGCTATATCTCTAAAGTTACTTTTAAAAAGCCCAAGTCCATTCTTATTGCAAAATCATAGCAGGTGATGCAATAAAATCAGGTTATTCCATCACCACTAAGGCTTAGAGAACTGTGCAGGTTTCCAAGATGTGCCAAATCCAATCAGCTAACGTTAGGATGGATGCAGTCATCCTAGAAAAGGTGCAGAGGATAAGGCCATTTACAAGCGTGGTTCCAGGGACGATTGATTTCAAATATTAGGTTATATGGGGGAGGAGCCAGTTTGATCTCCTTGAAGCAAAGCAGGCCAATCAGACAGCACAAGAAACTACAGATGCTGGAATCTGCAGTAACAATCTGCTAGAGGAACTCAGCAGATCAAGCAGTATCTGTGGGGCAGGACTTGGAAGGAGCTGTCAAAGTTTCCGGTTAAAACCCTACATTGAAAGCAAAGAAGGGAGATGGCTAGTATAAAGTGGAGAGGGGCGACAGTGAGATAAAAGCTTAAGTTGAGGAAGGGTGAAAGGCGATAGCAGGTGGCGCCAGGTAGCGGGGTTCGTGCAGTGGGGAGAAGGGCAGGTAGAGTTAGGAGATAATGGTAGGTGGAGGATACATGGAGACAGGAGGGAAGAAGAGAGAAACAGAAGGAGCAAGGCGGGTGAAATGGAAGGTGAAGATTAATGGGAAGATGTGATGGGGGCATACAAAATCATTATATGTTTATAAGCAGGAGTCAGTTTCCTTTAACTGATGGTTCCATGATTAAGGGACACAGACTTGCAATCCTTAAACCAAAAAGATAGTCAGAGGCTTTTTCCCAGGGCTGAGATGGCTAGCACGAGAGGAATAGTTTTAAGGTGCTTGGAAGCAGGTACAAAGGAGATGTCAAGGGTAAGTTTTTTTACGCAGAGAGTGGTGAGTGCGTGGAATGGGCTGCTGGCGGCGATGGTGGAGCCGGAAACGATAGGGTCTTTTAAGAGACTCCTGGATGGCTACAGGGTGCTTAGAAAAATAGAGGGCTATGGGGAAGCCTAGGTAGTTCTAAGGTAAGGACATGTTCAGCACAGCTTTGTGGGCCAAAGGGCCTGTATTGCGCCGTAGCTTTTCTATGTCTCTATGAAAAAACACAAGGGAAAGTTTATTTCAAACCGTTATTAGAATTCATGATCTGCAGAAATAATGGGAACAGAAACAAGTAGGGCTTTCAATAGAGTAAAAAGCAGATATCCAAGAGGGAATTATTTCCAGGACTCTGGGGAAAAAAACAGCGTTAACAGAGTTGCTCTCCCAGCTGTCAGGAGTTACCTGGAGGGAGGGTTGGTCAAACTGACCTCCTGCTCTGCTTTGACAATTACATTTCTTTACTGTTACAGTGGACCATTTATATGAGATCCCAATGTGTCCTCCACCAACTCTAGTCTGTAGGCAATACTCAACTCCACGGACAGGATGAGGCAGGAGCATCGCTAAAACAGCTGTCCAATTGAAGCTTTCATACTTGCATTCAATGAAATGGAAAAGGTTGGCAAGGGTGCTCCTAATATAATTCAAAGTTGAAAGTTAGGATGATAAATGTGAGTTTGTTATAGTCCTGATATTACAAAAACTGAATTGTGTGCTCACATTTTTGGATTCAGAAAGTCTAGATTCTCATGGGTTTGATCAGCTCTGCTCACGGTTAGCTACTGGGATGAAAAGAACCAATGTAACAAGGTCGGGGGAAGGTTGGCCATCTCATGGGGAGTTGGAGTACAAAGAGTAATAGGTGTGTCACAACAGTGGTGGCATCCAGCAGATGTGCTGTCTCTCAGTTCCAGAGATCTCAACTGATCTTCACCACTGTGCGGAATTTGATCGTTCTTCCTGAATCTATACTTATTGAATAAGTATAGATTCAATAAGTATAGATTAGAAAGGCCTAGATACTGTGAACATGGAGAGGTTGTTTCTTATAATGGACTGGCGGGCACAGCCTCAAATTAGAAGGATGTCCCTTTAGAACAGAGATGAGGAGGAATTTGTCCCAGATAGCTGTGGAGACCAAGTCATTGAGTATATTTAAAGTAGAGATTATTAGGCTTTTGATTAGTAAAGGGCACAAAAAGTTATGGGGGAAGGCAGGAGAATGGGGTTGAAAGGGATAATAAATCAGCCATAATGGAATAATGGCTGTGGCCTTACTTTCAGGGACTCTGTGGTTCATGTTCTGTGGATTGATAGTTTGCTTTTGTTTAAAAAAAAGTATTTATACAATTTTTTTTTCTTTCCCGCACATTGTATGTTTAGCTGAATATGTGCTGTTTTTTTGTGGATTTTATTGTGTTTCTTTATTCTGCAGCTGCCTGCAAGAAGATGACTCTCAAGGCTGCATATGGTATATGTACTTTCAATAATAAATGTACTTTGAACTTTTTGAAGTTTGAATGGCCTTATTCTGCTCCAATGTCTGGCCTTCTTGGCCGTGTGGCTTTCCTCCAGTGCTCTATTTTCCTTCCCCATCACAAAGGCTGACAGGGTAGTAGGTCAAGTGGCCATTGTAAATTGTGTGACGAAAGATGGTTACAAAAGTACACATAGACTAAGATGTTAACTGTCCTGTGCTAGCACCAGTGGGATCAACAGTTGATCTGCCACCTGCCTTCAGGAGAGAGAGAGATAAGTAAGACAATGGAGCAGCATTTGGAAATGTTAATGAAGAGACGAGAGAGTTTAACGGAAGGAGACACCGGTCTGAGTATTGTCAAGACCGGCTCCTTTTGAACCCTGAACTGTTTGAAGTGTGATGGACAGGCGATACCCCAGCAGGGGGATAAAAAGGGGCAGGTTCGCTAAGACAACACACACGACTCCACGAGGTAACGAGACACGAGACCCTGAAAGCGGTGTGCCCCCCCCCACTAGTTGGTGGGGGTTGTTGGAGGTCTGGTCGCGGGACCAGCCATAGACGCACAGGGTAGAAAGGTACGGATTGGTGGGAACCTGGTGTGTGTGTCCACCCTTGCCTGGGTGCTGGGTTCACCGCAGAAGAACGATCGTATCTGGAACGGAGGGGTCACAGTCGGTGACCTTAGAAGACATTACCAAGGACTCGCCTGAAAGCTAACTGCGAGGAATATCGAAGGTCTGTGTGGAATCCGTTTTGAATATTCATTCGCTTTCACTCTCTCTCCTTTTCCCCGCCCAACGGCACAACAGTGATTACTGCGAACTGAACTGAACTCAATTGAACTGAACTTTGCGTCACTTGAAACTGGTCATTTACCCCTAGACTGCGATAGAGCTTGATTGATCCTATTATCCTAGTTCTGTGTACATGTGTGTTTTATCGTTGCTGAACTGTTGCATTTATTATCCTTGTGATAAGAGTACTGTGTTGCTTATTTCTTTAATAAAACTTTTTTAGTTCCAGTAATCCAGACTCCAACTAAGTGGCACACATCAAAGTTGCTGGTGAATGCAGCAGGCCAAGCAGCATCTGTAGGAAGAGGTGCAGTCGACGTTTCAGGTCGAGACCCTTTGTCAGGACATCTAAGTGGTCCATTTCTGCTGGTTTGGCAACCCAGTTATGGGGTACGTAACAATTGCTCCTGGTGTGTGGGTGAATGGCACAATCTGGGAGGGGTGAGCTGATGCAAATGCAGAGCTAGGTGTGCAGGATTGGTGTGGATGGTCAGCCTGGGTTTAATGAGCTGAAGGGCCTTTTCCTGTGACGTT
The DNA here is from genome assembly GCF_030028105.1 of Mobula birostris. Classification (NCBI taxonomy): domain Eukaryota; kingdom Metazoa; phylum Chordata; class Chondrichthyes; order Myliobatiformes; family Myliobatidae; genus Mobula; species Mobula birostris. Next base: position 102,844,200 of record NC_092380.1, on the reverse strand, counting down.
GGACAATGACATTATACCACCCTCAGGCCTAGCCTTCTTTAAAAGACTTTGCATTCTGAGTACCTCAAGCATATTGGGCTTGAGGAACTGCAGCAGAGACTCACCAGATCATGCTGTGCTAAAACACATTAATAGCCTACCTAGAACAAGCCCACAGTCCCAATCATTACGGAAAATTAAGAAGTGATCACAACAGTTTAAAGATTTGATGTAGTGGTGGTTGTCCACCATGTCCAATGAAAACCTAAGCAGGAGAGTTTTTAAAGTTTCACTGGGGCAGTTCTACTCTCTCGACCTCAGGAGTCCAGGTCCAAACAAGTGTCAAAAAGTGAGGTCTTCCTTGGCTGCAGTGGATGATCATGATGTTCTCTGTGCCTTGTCATGCCCTTCACTGAGTGTTGCAGTACCACCTTCCTAGCCATTGGATCTCACTGTAAATCTCATCTGCCCAGTCCGCCAGACCCGACTTCGCATGCTGGGACAGGCGTGTCCCTATCTCACTGGGGTATAATGCCACCAGTTACCATCACCTGGTTTAGTCCCCCTGTCAAAGCGGGAGACCAGGGTGTGGCCGCTGTCACATGCAAACAGTGACCTGGAGTCACAGGTGAGAGCTGAGTGTCTGATGCCATAAATAAAATTCAATTCCTTGTGTGCGAAATGTTCAAAATGAACAACATCACAAAATACAATACATCTTGGCACAGAGTCGGGTGGAAATCTGAAATCAGCCTAAAAAAAAAATAAATTGAGACTTGATCATTTGAAGTTTTCAAAATGGAGACTGATGGCTTTTTGTTAAGCTAGTGATTGTTATGGAGAAACAGCAGGTGGAGGTACAGTAAGATGCAGATAAACCCTGACTGAAGTGTGCGCTGCAGCGGACTTGAAGTGCACGTTTAACTCCAGTTCCCACGTTCTCCGGCCAAACAGCAGCCATGTTTTTCCCTTGACCATGATAAATGGCTGGATGCCAATTATTCCACAATACCGCAATCAAATTAATTTAGGAACCGCTCCATTTTTCTGCCCTCTCATTAGATTTCCATCTTCAGGCCTGCAGCAAACTTTAATCATGTGAGCACTTCCACTTGTCTCAAAACTAAATAAACTGGATCAGTATTGCTGCCAATTTAAGAAAATTACTCTGTGGCATACAAGAGTTAATGTTTTGTTGACCAGTTTTTGAATAATATCTATTTCTGGAACACCCCAACATATGGTGCATATATACAATGCCAGTAAACTTGATGACTGTTATGTCCCAGACAATACAATCTGGGAATTAGGTTAGTAACCAGTTTCCATGACTTACGGATACTACTAAAGCACAAACAGCTATGCTTATTTCAAATGTATTAACTCATTGCTTGTGATGCAACAAAATGGTTTGAAGCCAAATTGTCTTAAGTTTTGGCATTGTTTATCTCAAGAAAAATAGAATAGGATCAATGTCAATAGCTCCATGACTTCAGGATTTGTTTTTGCGACAATATTTTAGATTTGTAATTTTATACAGTATGGAAGCAGGCCCTTCAGTCCAATGCATTGATGCTAGTATTAGTAATAGTGAATACAAAAGCTACTGAACTATTGTAAAAATCCATCCAGTCAACCAATCCCCTTAAGAGATGGAAATCTGCCACCTTTACCCAGCCTAGCTCATATGCTACTCTAGATATTCAAACTGATGGTCTCTTAAGTATTATGAGTAGTTTGGGGCTGCTTATCTAAGGAAGGGTATGTGGCATTGGAAAGGATCCTGAGGTGGCTCACAGGAATGATCCTGGGAATGAAAGGGGTAATGTACGAGCAGCACTTATTATCTCTGGGCCTGTACTCACTGGAATTGAAACCTATTCAGATATTGAAATGCTGATATAGAGTGGATATGGAGAAGATGTTCCAATAGTGGGAGAGTGCAGGACCTGAGGGCACAGACTCAGAATAGAAGGATATCCCTTTAAAACAGATACAGAGATGAGGAAGAATTTCTTTAGCGAGATGGTAGTGAATCTGTTGGATTCATTGCCACAGACAGCTGTGGAGGCCAAGGCATTGGGTATATTTAAAGTGGACATTGATAGGTTCTTGATTAGTAAGGGCATCAAATGTTATAGGGAGAAGGCAGGAGAAAGGGTTGAAAGGGTTAATAAATGAGATGATGGAATCAGTAGTCCATGTGGCCTAATTCTGCTTCTATGTCTTATGGTCTTAACTACCCCTCACTCAGGGGCCCATTCAAAACTGGACAATATACAAAAGGCTTACCAGTGGCATCACAATCAATTAACAATTTTAAAATGGGTGAAATTACTAGGCATATTTCTAGGGTTGCTAATGGAATCAGGATTTTTGTGGAGGTAATACTTTAGTTGGAGAATATATGGCAGTGGCTCGTTCATTTGTGAACTTGGCCTTCTACGTGGATCTCAGAATGAAATGACCAATTGTTCCTTCACACCAGACCTTTACGTAGTTCCACTCCTCTTGTGTTTATTCCAGAACTTTGCAAGATCTTGCATTAAGTAATCACACAATACAGGATGACACGCTAGTGTAGTGGCTAGCATGACACCTCTACAGCGCCAGCAACCTCTGCTCAATTCCAACGCTATCTATGAGGAGCTTATACATCCTCCCTGTGACAACATGGGTTTCCTCCGGGTGCTCTGGTTTCCTCCCACATTCCAAAGATGTACAAGCTAGCAGGTTAATTGGTCACGTGGGTTTAATCGGGTGGTGTGGGCTTATTAGCCCAGAAGAGCCTGTTACAGTGCCGTATCTCTAAGTAAATAAAAAAAAAAATGACCACTGCAACACCTACAAAATGTCGGAGGAATTCAGCCGGTCAGGGAGCCGACATTTTGGGCTGAGACCCTCCTTCAGGACAGGAAAGGATATGGGAAGATGCCTGAATAAAAAGGTGGGGGCAGGGGAAGGAGGCTAGCTGGAAGGTGATAGGTGAAACCAGGTGCAGGAGGAGAACAAATCTGATAGGAGAGGAGAGTGGACAATAGGAGAAAGGGAAGGAGGAGGGGACTCCAGGGGGAAGTAATTGGCAAGTGAGAAGAAGAAGAGTCAGAGGGCGGAGTGGGGGGGGGGGGCGGTAACAATACCATTTGTCGTTGAACCTGGTTGCATCACCTTTCAGCATTAACAATATGTTGTGAGGAAGGTCTTTCTTCAGCAGTTACTGATAAATGCACATAGATATTGTTCACAAGTCAAATCATAAACTCAGCCTTGCAGATAGTTAGCGATAGTTAAGATTTACTAACCGATGTCCTTTGATCTTGCCGCGTTGGGTCTTCGGAGTTCAGAGATAAACTTTTTAGCGTCCAGCCGGATTTCAATGACATTGTTCAGCAGTGCAAACAATGGGGCAAGTGGGAAGGATGCCACAAACAGCGTAACAAATCCAAACTGGATAACTGCGGAAAAGGTATATCAACAATCAGTGCAGAAAGACTTTCTCTTATTGAAAATCCATAAACAACAAATTGCACCCAGAGCTACATCCTATCCTGGGGTCAGAACATAAAGTGCAGCAATATACAGATATCAAATGTAGTAATATGGAACAGCATCAAAGAACTCAGCACTGTAAACCACATTGTAAAATTCTCCATGTGCATTGCTGGTTGTATTATCCCAGGAATGAAAGGGTTATTGTAGAAGGAACCAGAATCAGTTTAATAGCACTAGCATGTGTTGTGAAATTTGTTGTTCTGCGACAGCAGTATATTGCAATACATGATGAAAAATCTAGAAATTGCATTTTTTATATAAATAAATAAATATATATTTAATTAAATTAAATAAGTAGTGCAAAAGGAGAGCGAAAAATTAAGGTACTGTAGATGGGTTCGTGTTCCATTCAGAAATCTGATTGTAAGGGGGAAGAAGCGATTGCTGAAACGTTGAGTGTGTATCTTCAGGCTCCTGTACCTCCTCCATGACGGTAGCAATGAAAAGAGGGCATGTCCTGAGTAATGAGGAAGTGTTTTATGGCTCTGGGCCTGTACTCTCTGGAGATTAGAAGAATGGGGGGGGGGAAATATCATTGAAACCGAATGAATATCGAAAAGTCTAGATTGAATGGCATGGAGAAAATGTTTCTAATAGTGGGTGAGTCTGGAACTAGAGGTAACAGCCTCAGAGTACAAGGATGTCACTATAGAACAGAGATGAGTTGGAATTTATTTAGCCAGTGTGTGCTGAATCTGTGGAGGCAAGTCATTGGATATAAAGTGGAGGTCGATTGACAGAGATTGATAGATTTTTGATTGGTAAAATTGTCAAAGGTTACAGGAAGAAGGCAAGAGAATGGTGTTGAGAGGAATAACAAACCAACCATGATGGAATGGCAGAGCAGACTCGATGGGCTGAATGGCTTAATTCTGCTCCCAGGTCTTATGGTTTATGATCTAAAGTGGCAGGCCGGGACAAGAAAATGTTTCATACGGCATACAGCTTCCCGGGCTATGTAAATAGAGGTATTGATTTCAAGGGCTGGGGAGTCATTAGAAACCTTTATTAAACACTAGTTTGTTCACATTTAGAGTTATTTTGAAAGAGGAAACAGGTGTTGAAGGAGTTGCGGAAGAGATTTCCTGAAGTCGCTCCAGAGACAAGAGGCTTTAGTTATGCTGGATAGACTGAACATGGGGTTGATGTCCTTGGAGCAGAAGTGGCTGCAAGATCTCATAGATGTATGTGAAATCACCAGTGGAATTGACAGTGCTCCCGTTGGTGAGGAGGTCAATGACAAGAAGTGGCTGTAGAATGGAGGGAAGCAAACAAAAAGTGTGGTCAAATCTCAGCAACATAGTCAGCATCTGGAAAAGCAAAACTGTTAATATTTCAAGCCCCTTAAACATTAGAACCCTGTTTCTCCTTCAGTGTATGCTGACTGACCTGCCAGATATTTCTAGCATCTTATTTTTATTTCACATTTCCAGAATCTTCACTTTTACTTTCAAAAAATAAAGATGATTGGTAAAAGCCTCAAAAGAAACAGTTTTTAATAAATACAGCTGATGTGTTGGGTGCAGAACACATGGCCACGGAGAGAGTGGAGAGTGGAGGCAGGGTGGAGATATGTCTCTACCAAAGCAGGTGTAAGGTGCCCCTTCTCTCCACTAGTCTGCAGGTCACCCTTAGGCAAGGTGTAATGCACCTCCGTAGCACTGCACCCCCCCGCCCCCCCGACCACCCTCCGATTAGGGTCACATGAAGCCATGGGAGCAGGTGGAGGATGGTCATGTGAGCAGATGGTGCACATCACGAGTCCTGGTTATACAACCACTGACACTAGACAGACAATCTCTGAAGAGTATTGATAATGGCTGGGGTCACCTGTCTTGTAAAGGCACTGCCCAGAAGAACATAATGGCAAATCACTTCTGCAGAAAAATTTGTCAAGAACAATTATGTCATGGAAAGACCATGATCACCCACGTCAATGTGGCACATGATATATGAACGGCATCCATTAAAGTACAGATATGGAATAAAATGTACAGACATACATAAATACCATTATAAATACATACCGGCACTTAAGTGTTTATGCACATTTTATTCTATATTGGCACTTTAACCTCTAACTTTATTTTTCTATATATCTTTATTCTTTATAACTGTTGAATGTTGTTTTCAGTTGCATGTCACATCAACATATCACAGTGAATAGCTATGCATATAAATATATACGGCAAATAAAGTTGATCTTTAATTTAGAAAATCTACCAATACAGCCGCAACAATCCACATGTATCAGATGATCAAATTTTTCCTGCATTGTTTTTTCTACTTAATCGCTCACAACAGCTTTTGTTTGAAAAAAGGGGACTCTTGCAGTTTTAAAATCTTAGTTCCTGTGTGGCGAAGTATGACATTGAATGATCTCCATTCTGAATCCATTCAATTACAATCTGCCTGCATTTTGTTTTGCAGACACAGGAGAGGCTGTGGAACCTTGTTAACTTCACAGCAGGCAGCTAGTGACTAACATTTCAAAGGCACAATGAAAGCTACAGGAGTGGTCCACCAGCCTCTCAAGCTTGTACCACCATTCAACCTGATCATGACTGGTCTATGCTGGTCTCAACTTCCCTTCTGTGCCTGTTCCCTATTAAAAGTTCAAAGTTCACATTAAGGATATTATCTTCCAATTTGGATGACCTTGTATTTAACAATGTTGTCTTCCATCTACCAGACCCTTGCCCACTCATTAATCTTTCTTTATCTCTCTGCAGACTCTCCATATCCTCTGCACAATTTGCATTTCCAATAAAGGGTATTTAGTCATGAACTGATAATTCATTATTTAATTGAACAGCAAATAAGTATCCATAGAACTGAAGTGTAAAAATTTTAAAAAAAGTTACTGCATAGGTATGAAAAGAAGTCAAACAGTGGGAGTGTTTAGATAATATCAGTGGGACAGCCCTGATTTTAAACCATCAATAAAACAAACATTGTAAGCAGCAAATGGTTATTTTCACATTTTATTGGTCTGCCAGACCCTTGCCTACTCAGGTAATCTATCTATATCCTTCTGCAGATTGCCCGTGTTCTGCACAATTTGCTTTTCTGAAACAACGCATTAAGTCATGAACTGAAAATTCATAATTTAGGTAAATGATAAAACTTTTGAACAGAAAATAAGTATTTATGGAACAGAGGAGTAAAAAATAAAAAGGTATTGCATGGGTGTACAATTAGTCAAATAGCAGAAATGCTTCAGTAATATCAATGGGGCTGCCCTCACCTTAAACCAAGACAGCAGAAAAGCTTCAGAGAGAAGGAAGTGATTAGTTTTGCATTCTAATTGGTGTCATCCTTTACTGAATTCCCTCTTATCCAGAAAAAAAATTGGACAAATCCCACAGGGTTGCCAATCCTCATCACACATTTCAAAACAGAGCATTATTTCAAGTCTGACAGACAGGCAGATACTCTGGAGAATGGAATGTCAGAAAGCCGGATGAGACAGGATACTGCCAAAGTCACAGAGTCACTGGGAAATGCTTTTCTGAATGGGATGTGGTTAAACTGGCAACAGACTGTGAAGCTTCAGAGTTTAAGGTGGTTCCGAGTAGATGAGGGGAGAGTGGTCAGTGGTGGAACTTACCGTCTGTGTGGGGAAAACCCATCACTAAAATAACAAAGAAAGTAACATTTATGAAACCTCTTTCGTGTGCTTCTTTAAACAAAAGTAGTTGCATGGTCCGGCCATAATGGGTCTCTTCCCCCCCCATCCAGGGCATCCACCAGATGCACTGCGTTCATAGAGACTTCAGCATTATCAAGGACTACTCCTATCCAGCCCACGGTCTCTTTGACCTCCGACCATCAGGCAGAAGGTACTGTGGTACAAGAACAAGGACTGTGAAACTTCTGTAACACCCTGCTACCACCCAATATACATTACTTATGACAGCGCCAGAAACAGTAATACTGTTGTATATTTAACTATTTGGGTGGCAGGGTGGGGATTCTCTACCAAAGGAGATGTAAGGCACTCCTTCCCTCCGCTAGCCTGCAGGTCACACTTGGGCAAGGTGTAGCACCTGCTTAGCCCTTACCACCCCTGATCAGGGTCAAGTGAAGCCATGGGAGCAGGTGGTAGATGGTCGTATGAGCAGCTGGTGCATATCTCAAGTGCTGGTTATGTGATCACTGACACCAGGTAGACAATCTCTGGGGAGTATTGATAATGGCTGGGATCACCTGTCTTGTAAAGACACTGCTCGGAGGAAGGGAATTGCAAATTGCTCTGTAGAAAGATTTGTCAAGACAGTCGTTGCCATGATACTGTGATCCCCTATATCACATGACATGGCACATAATGATGATGAAGAGCAGTGGGGCTAAGCTCCCACTACCTATTAAATGCTCTCAATGGCGTGCGTCTCAAATAGCTTCTGAAAACCAAGTCCAGCTCCCAGCCTTCATGTATGGATTAGCTACTAAGCCTGGTTGAACCATTTCTACTGACAAGAGATGGGGCAAAGGCACGTTACTGGCACCTTAAAATCAGTCACTTTGAGCAGATGGGGTCTCATCAATCGTGGTTGGCAGCTCATCTAGGAGAAAGAAAACGCTGATCTCAAACCTCCCCTGCCTTGCAGCTGCACCCACTCATGGGGAAGGTTTCAGGAATAAACTCTGAGGAAAAATATGGAGCTGGAGTCCCTAAGGCAGTCCTATGCTGAGTTCAATGCTGACTGGCAACTCCTGGGATGCCACTGCTGCCAAACTTTACCAGTCTCTCATTCCTTTAGGTTCATCAGCTGCACGGAGTTGGGGAGCCTGTTGCCTGGGCAACAGCTTGCTCTCCATACTGTACTGCCCTGGCTTGTGTATCACACAGACAGCTGGTTAGAAACAGCCATGGTCGATCCCCAGCAATGGAGGGTCTCTTATGTATTACACTGTACTGCTGCAGCAAAACAACAGATTTCACCACATAGGTCTGTGAAAATAAACCTGATTCTGTTCAAGAAACAAGCCCAGAGACAAAATTTCCCTGGACTTTCCACTGAGTATAATGGCAGAGCACTGACGGGCTGAGGAGAGGGGCTGGGTGCACTTTGCATCCAATCCCTTACTTTATGCTATGGCTGACTGGGACAGCTGGTGCAAGCCAATTTAACACAAGTGGAGTGGCCATCTGGAGTAAAATTTGTAGGCAAGATTCTTATTTGTTTGACTCTAACTCAGTTCTTGGACATAAACATAGAGCATCACAGCACTGAAATAAGCCCTTCAACCCAACCAGTCCATGCCAATCTGTTTTTCTGCCTAGTCCCATCTTCATGCATCCAGACCATTGGACTCTATAACCCTCCCATCCATGTAGATATCCAAACTTCTCTTAAATATCACAATTGAACCTGCACCCACCACCTGTGTTCTCTCTAATTTGTAATGACCAGTCTGCGCAAAAATCTTGTGGGCTGCGCAATTTTTTTGCCCAGTGAACAGCATGTGCACACTGAAGTAAACCTGAAGCTATTCTAAGGATAACAAACTACCAAGTCCAGTTTGTTGTTCGTTGTTCAAAAGAAATGAAATAACTGTCATTAAGAACTTTGATCTCCTCAGGGTTTGATCGTTTTCGCTCTCATTCATCAACACTCTAACAAAACATATGTAGCAGGCCTGTAGCAGGTGTTGAAGGATTTTCCCACCAGAGCTTTTGTACACTGTTCATATGTGATTTGTTTGCTAAACGAAGATTTAAAAAGTCAAGTTTCTAAATATCACTCTGCTTCTTCCCACTTGTAAATTCTCCAGCAACTTTTTCATCGCAACAATATACACAGGTATCACCAATTTCTGTATTGTACATAAATATTTCTTGTAGTTGCATGCTCCTGACCTCATGACCTTTTAGTGTAGCAATTTCTACTGTTTCACTAAGACATTCGGCTTCAAATGAACAAACAGTTCTTTGTGCTTCATGACCTTTGCTTCTTCGGAATTTGACAGAGTGAATCAATAATTTCTTCAATAAAAACACTATAAATAAACCAGTTCTAAAATCTGTAGACAAATCATCGCAAACTCCACGTTGTCAACACCATCCACATCGGAAGCGGAAAAGGAAACGTGATTGTGTACGATCATGAGCTATACTTAACATGCCAATGAGATAGAGGGTGACAACCTTTTGTGCGCAGTTTAAATTCCTTTGTGCATTAGTAACCTTAGTGGGAACATTGCCCACCACCTCCTCAGCAAGCTTGTTCCAGCTCCTTCCAAACTGAGGGAAGCATTGAATTTCAGTACATTCACTGGAAAGCTGTTGTGGAGAAAGACAACAGTCTAGGGTCTTGCACCACTGGATACTGAGGCCTTGGGCCCTCTGCAACCTCCTTTAAAACATTTCACGACTTCATTGAGGAGAGACTCAAGTGACATCGGTACATTGCAAAGAGATATTATTGATTTGGAAGGTGCAACAATGATTGTAGGAAAAGACAGGAAAAGACTATATTTACTGTGTATGTATGTAAGCTTATGACTAAAGTACATTTGGAAATGTACTATAAATAATAGAATATACTGTAGATGTTGCCTTAGGCAAAACAATTCTGAAGCCTTTAACATCTGTCATTTGTTCTGTCTGAGGTTTGGGCCTTGGTAGCCATTGCCACCTGAGGCTTAGGCAATAGCACCTAGTCTGCTTGACCTCAAAGGATACTTCAGGTACTGTCAACCTATTTCCCTCTCCATACACAGAACTTGCTAGCTTAGCTGGCACTGAATTTGGGCGATGGGCCAGACCCAAGATAGTCCTAACCCTTGTTTTTGAAAAACAGTAACCAGGCTGCAAAAGGAAAGTTAGATAAAGAACATGGTAAACAAACAATTATTCAGACACGGAGATGATGTAGTCTGAAACATCGCAGGGGATCTCTCAGAATTTCTCCTGATAGCATCATGGAATCTTGAATTCACCAATATGATCTGGAACTAGTTAGGCCCACAGAGAAAACATTAGCTTGCTGAAATGTCAAAATCCCAGAGTAGGAGCTGAACATGGAGATGGGGGTGCTCAACAAAATGGATGTGATTTTGATGGAGAAAGTGCAGGGGAGATTCACCCCGAATGTTGCCTGGATCTGAAAGTTATGGGGAGAGACTGGATAGGCTGAAAATCGTAAATACTAGAGTTTCAACAGATGCTAGGAATCCAGGGTAACACACACAAAATGCTGGAGGAACTCAGCAGGTCAGGTGGCATCTATGGAAAGGAATAAACAATCGACGTTTTGGGCTACTGAAGGGTCTTGGCCCAAAACATTGATCATTTATTCTTTGATAGGCTAGGTTTGTTTTTCCTGGAGCAAAGGAAGCCAAGGGGAGACTTGATAGATGAATATAAAGGTTATGAGAGATATAGGTAGCTTAAGTGAGTGGGCAAGGGTCTGGCAGATGGAGTACAATGTCAGTAAATGTGAGGTCATCCACCTTGGAAGGAAAAATGAAAGAACAGATTATTATTTAAATGGTAAAATTTGCAGCATGCTACTGTACAGAGGGACTTGGGAGTGCTTGTGCATGAGTCACAAAAAGTTGGTTTGCAGGTGCAGCAGGCTATCAAGAAAGCAAATGGAATGTTGGCTTTCATTGCTAGACGGATTGAATTTAAGAGCAGGGAGGTTATGCTGCAACTGCACAGGGTACTGGTGAGGCCGCACCTGGAGTACTGTGTGCAGTTTTGGTCTCTTTACTTGAGGAAGGATATACTGACTTTAGAGGTCAGAGGAGGTTCACTAGGTTGATTCCAGAGATGAGGGAGTTGGACTATGAGGAGAGATTGAGCCACCTGGGACTGTACTCACTGGAATTCAGAAGAATGAGAGGAGATCTTATAGAAACGTATAAAATTATTAAAGGGATAGATAAGAGGCAGGAAGGTTGTTTCCACTGGTAGGTAAGACTAGAACTATGGGACATAGCCTCAAGATTTGGGGGAGTAGATTTAGAGTGGAGATGAGATTAGGGGTATTAAGAGTTAATGAGAAAAGGCAGTTGGGTGGAGATGAGCCCATGGCCAGATCAGCCATGATCTTATTAAATGGCGGGGCAGGCTCGATGGACCAAATGGCCTACTCCTGCTCCTATTTCTGGTGTTCTTAGAAGAGGTAGACATAGAATAGATAGTCTTATTCCCAAGGTAGGGGTTTCAAAGATATGAGGGCACAAGGGAAAATTCTCCAAAAGGACCACAACCTTGCCCTTGTGTTTGGAAGCTTGCATGCCTCAATGACCCAGACTGCTATGTTGGCTGGAGTCAGGGCTTTCTGTTTTGGCTCTTGGTAGGGTCACCCATGCTAAACAGGTCAAAGGGTAGAGGACAGACTAAGCATAGTCCACCCATCCTCCAGGTTCTGGTGTTCAGCTCAGGGCCATCAACCCTGACTAGTGGAACAAAATGGTTATGGAAACAGCAATGACGAATCCTTTTACGTCTGAGTGTGACAGTATCCCTGAGTCCCCACCGGGACTTGCATGACTGACAGTAGTGAAACTGGCACGATGAAATAAGTCCTGAACATGGCCAGAGATGGAGGATCTTTATTACTGCCCTAAATGCCAGTGGTGTCATAGGCAGTAAGTACACGTTAAGATGAGTAATATCCATGGAAAGCAGTATTGATTTATCAGGACCCTCTAATTGCAGACAGTGATGTGAAAAATGTCAATGTGTATGGGAAAAGGAAGAGAGAAACAAAGGCACAGCTCACATGCCCAGACTGCTATGTGCAGGATAATTGAACTACATTTGATGTGAGTAAATGCACACAGTGGCCACTTTATTAGGTACACCCGCTTGCTAAATCAAATATCTAATCAGCCAATCATATGGCAGTAACTCAATGCATAAAAGCATGAGGACATGGTCAAAGGTTCAGTTGCTATTCAGACCAAACGTCAGAATGCAGAAGAAATGTAATCCAAGTGACTTTCACTGTGGAATGATTGTTGGTGCCAGATGGGATGGTTTGAGTGTCTCAGAGGCCGCTGATCTCCTGGGATTTTCACACAAAAATGTCTCTAGAGTTTACAGAGAATGGTGCAAAAAACAAAAAAGCATCTAGTGAGCAGTAGTTTTGTGGGAAAAAAATCTGGTTAATGAGAGAGATCAGAGGAGAATGGCTAGACTCAAGCTGATAGTAACTCAAGTAACCACACTCTACAACAGTTGAACCCCGAAGTGGGTGGGCTACACCAGCAGCAGAAGACCATGAACACACAGTCAGTGGCCACTGAGTGTAGAAGGTCACAAGGTGAATCATGGGGATAATGGAAAAAGAATGACAGCGAAGCTGTACGATCGCAGACACCAGGTTTAAGGAGCACCTTAAGGAGAGGTAGTGAGGATGAAGGAGATATTTCCTGACCTCAGAGCCTTGGCAAAGAAACTCCATGCACAGCAATTCCTAGAGATAATCAGCATTATTCTTCTCTCGCACTGAAAGAATTAGACGGCTTCAGTGATAGGTCACTGGTTGGGAATTTCACATGGTCCTGCTTGTTTTGAGAAAGACTTTCTTCCCTCCCAAGTGATTTACCAAGGATGTGGTTTTAATAAACTAGCAAGAGACTGTACACATGCTGAGAGTGCTGTCACACTCACAGTAATAATCTAATGTTAGAAAGAGTGGGTGTCAACGTCTGCTTCTCAGAACTCTCCTTAAAAAGTTGTTCAGTAAATCCACCAGCCGTATAGAATAACAGACTACTTCGCTACATTTGGGAGCCTGCTGTAATGACAGCACGACAATGGTTTTAAGAGTAAATGGTTCTGATGAGTTACATATGTACCAATGAACAACCATTCAATCTGCACGTATCCATCTTGCCCTTTTAATATGATCAAGAACATACTCTGTCCCCATTTATTCTCATGGGGGAAGATACAATTTCAAAGTAAATGCTGAATTACACACAGTCCACTAATGATCACTTAATATGTTTTGGCAAAGGCTTAGTCCTCACAATAAGGACGATGACTTTTTATTCAACCCCTTTGTTTTTCTGCGTTTACTGAGTGATTTGGCAGTTACAAGTTCAGCTACTTGGTGAAGTGTATCAGGTCAGGGAGATGAGGTCAAGAATCTCTTTCCCATGTCTGGTCTCTGGGTTAGCATCTGGGGGGGTCAGGAGCAAGGTTCTAGGAAGCTGGGATTAGCACTAAAATAGTTCACAATATGGAATAACAGAAAAAAAAAACAAACATTTGCAATTCAAGTTTCAAAGAAAGTATAAAAAAATCAATAGTCAGAGAATACTACAGCACGGAAACAGGTCATTTTTGCCCATCTAGTCCATACTGAACTATTAATCTGCCTTGTTCCATCAACATGGATATGTACAGATCAAATAATTTGGGGAATACAGTTCATCTCCACCTTGTTTGTCATGGGTATGAACCCCCTTGTATCAGAAGCAGCAGACGTAACCCAAGGCCCAGTGTTGGAGCCCAGGATCCGACAACCTGCAATATGGGTGTTCATGGATGACACAGTAACCACAGTAACCCATGTCCAAGCAAATTGGGTATCGGAAACTCTGGACAACGTAAAGACCTGTGCTAGGATGACCTCCGAGGCCTGATGCATGGTGATCAAAAAGGGCAAGGTTACAAGCAAGTTCAGTCTTCAAGTACAGGGAGAAGTCATTCCACTCATAGAGGACAATCCAGTAAAGTGTCTTGGAATGTGGTTTAATGCAGCAATGACGAACAGCGCCAACATCACCGACACTATAAAGCAGACTGAAGAGTGGCCGAAGAAGATCGATAAAACCAGACACTGGTAATTTTAAGACATTGCTTTACCAACAAGGTCTTCTACCAAGGCTGCCCTGGCTTTTCACGGTGTACGAGTTCCCTATGATCACTGGAGAAGGCATTGAGAGGGAAGTCAACAACCACCTGTAGAGATGGCTGGGGACCCCCTCAAGTTTTTCATCAGTGGGGCTCTACATAAGATCAGGCTAGCTATAGCTTCCTTTGTCATTGGTAGTGAAGGAGTTCAAGGTGGCATAGTGTAGAGTTGTGTTAACACTGAGGGGCTCCAATGACAAGCTAATAAACTAAGCAGGAGTCATAACAAGATTGGGTCGAAAGTGGGCTGCCAACTTGGCCATAGACCAGGCAGTGAGCTCCCTACAATTGTAAGACATCATTAGCAACCCATGCCTGGGACGGCAAGGCCTTGGCTCTGCATACTTCCAATGACGGGGAAGTGCAAGTGCAAGGGATAGGCATGACATGGTCCATGCAGAGGTACGGAACCGCGAGGATGAAAGGCGGGTATCGAAGGCAGTAGAGTTGGGGTCACCAGACGCCTGAACAAAATGGGATCTTCCCAAGTGCAAAATCACTTGGGAAGAGCTTTGGAGACTACGGCCCTTCCGCATTTCTTTCCTCCTGTGGTCCATGTATGACACTTTCCCTACACCAGCACAGCTGCACACTTGGGGACTGAGAGGGGACCCTAACTGCAAGCTTTGTGGCCAATGGGGTTCACTGACACATGTACTGTCAGGATGCAAAACAGCTTTAACACCAGGAGGGCATAGATGGCACCACAACAAGGTCCTACTGTCCCTTGCTGACTAACTGGGGCGGCAGAGGTGTAAAAAGAGACCAGCTGGCAAAGGCAAATAGGGAAGTCAAGGAGAGGGCCACACCAGTCATATCAAAGAGGTCTAAATCCAATTTGCTGCAAATTCCCAAATTCTGGGAGAAGACGGTTGATGTGGGGAGGAAGCTGCAGTTCACAGAGGTAGTGCAAACTACACTTCGACCAGACATTGTACTGTGGTCCAACAAAGATAGGAAAATCATCCTGGTGGAGCTCACAGCACGATGGGAGAAAGGATGCAAGCAGGCTCATGAGAGGAAGGCCCTGAAGTACCAGTCCTTAGTCCAGGAGAGCAGGGACAAAAGATGGCAGACGTGGCTATTCCCTGTGGAGATCGGTTGTGGAGGGTTCCTGGCAAGATCGGCATGGAGGTTACTGTCTGCACTGGGCCTTGATGAAAAGAGCAAGAACTAAGCAACTCGCAGGGTGGGAGAGGAAGCAGAAAGAGCTTCTTGCTGGATGTGGAGCACGTGAGAGGAGTTGAGCTGGAAATTAGGAGCAGATGGGCAGTGACTGCTGACGTGCTGTCTGGAGAGTGTGGTGGTCAAGGGTTGAAACACTCTTTGAAGGTTGGGCACCACCTGACAACATCTGTTCCTGGTCAAAAGCTACAGTTACCTCATCAGTTAACTGAAGGGAGTACCCCGGTGTATGATGGAAGCACTAACTCATGGACTTGTATAGAGGAAACAGTAATCTCTAATTGGAGGGACAGTAGAGGGGGCTAAAAGTGCAGGGTCAGAGGTCATGACCTTATAGTAAATTGGCAGGGATCTCAGCAAGGGATGAGGGATGTCCTGCTAGAAGTAATGGCACAGGAAATTTAACAATAACTTTCAAAAGGAAGTCGGATGGATCCTCGAAATAAAATTACCTTAAATGGTACAGGGATTGCGGCTAACTGGATATCGATTTCAATTAGCCAGTACAGATACAATGTGCTGAATTTCTTTCATCCTCGCAGTTGCAAACAAATCTTCTGAGGTCATGACTAGCTATGTGCATTATAAATATAAATGAAATAGATACAAAGAACATTCTAGTTTAAGATACAAAGAAGGCTCTACTTTAAGATACAAAGATGTGAGCTCTGAATATAACAGGTGTGATGGGGAAGCGGGTTTCAAACGTTTCAGATGCAGATTAAGAAAAGGGGCGAGAGACAGTCATAATAACTGCCCTAATTTTCTCATAGACGGATAATTCTTTCTATCTTAAATCACCTTTTCACTCAAGGAAGTGTATACAGGACGGTGGTACTTCGCATTTATTCTGAGATAGTCCTTCAGCGTATTGTGTTCCGTTCTGGTCATTATAAGAAGAATGTGGAAGCTTTAGAGACAGTGCAGAGGAGATGTACCAGCCTGCTGCCTGAGTTAGAGAGCACATCTTATGAGGACAAGTCGAGTGAGCTACGACTTTCCTGTTAGGAGTGAAGGAAGGTAAGAGGTGACTTAATAAAGGTGAACAAGATGATGAGAGGCATAGACGGACATCCATAGACTTTTCACAAGCAAGAGAAAATCTGCTGACGCTGGAAATCAAAGCAGTACATACAAAATGCTGGAGGAGCTCAGCAGGCCAGGCAGCATCCATGGAAGAGTGTCCTGAAGAACAGTTTCGGCCCTAAACATCGACTGTTTACTTCTCCATAGATGCTGCCTGGCCTGCTGAGTTCCCCAGCATTTTGTGTGTAATCCAGAGACTTTTCCCCAGGGTGGAAATGGCTAATAAAAGGGGCATACTTTTAACATGATTGGAAGAAAGTAGAGGAGTGTTATCAGAGGTAGGTTTTTAAACAAAGAGTTTTCCAAGTTCTTCTCCAACCATGGCCCTAGGTCTCTTCCTGTCTGCAGCATGAAAAAGCCACACATCTTATGCCCATTGATTTGTTGCTATATTGTCTCCATTCTTGCCATCAGGGAGACGCTACAAATCCATCACTACCAGGACTACATATCATCTCTGAAGCTTCTTTCCTGTAGCTATCCAGTTTCTCAACAAAACTCTCTCAGGTGTGATACTCCAACTGTTCCTGCACAACATCCATGAAATAGCCTTCCCTGCTGTCCTTGTTCTGCTGATAATTATTGAGCCTGTTCATATGTACACATTTATTTAAGTTTGATTATTGACATTTACACATGTGACTGCTCTGCTAATTGTCAATTTTCAGTACTCTTATAAGTTGTTGGTCACTATTGTGTTGTCTGTCATGGTACTATCCCATGTATTATACTTGGCACCAAACCAAAATCTATTCTGGTATGTTTCACATACTGGCAATAAAGTGTTTTTGATTCTTTTCACCCATCTACCAAGCCTATGGATGGATTTCAGCAATCAGGTTTCAAAAGGTCTGATTAAGCTTCCAGTCCAAGGACCGTCGTGTTTACAATTAATTGGCTTCTGGATCTCAATCATCAAGTCAGGCCAACTGAGAGAATTTTTAGTTCCTATAGTTTAATCTAAGAAAATAAGAGGGTGATCTAATATTTACTGCCTTCTTCTGTAAGTTGTTCCTTAAAACCCACTTCTGCCATCTGTCACTTTCTCACCTTCTGCCTCATCAACTTTTGTTCAGTGACTGCTCCGTAAAATCCCCATTTGAATGTCTGTGCGATGCCAAAGATACTATAGAAATGGCAATATTGAGTAGCAAAGAGTTCAGTGTAAATGTTACTGAACGAAATCAACACAAGATCAACAATGGTTACTCACATGGAGGGAAATGTTCTTCCTACCTGTGCTGATGCAGACATAGGATAGGATCAAGCAAAAGATTTTAAAGAAATATTCTTACTCATTTCCATGTACTCTGGAGTCAGTCCAGAAAATGGCTCGAGGTTATAGTCTGATTCATACTGGCGAGGGACCTTGCAGTTGCTTTCTGCCTCCAATTTGGCCTCTCTTTTTGCCTTTATGTATCGAATCAGCTTCTTCAGTTTTCTGAAACAGAGCACACATAGTTAGTTTACAAACACACTTGAACTGCAGCTAGAACAGGCTAGTTGTGCCAACCATACCTAGCTGTCATAGTGGAAGTAATACATCACTTCATGTGAGATTAGTCGTGAGTGTCACTTAAGCTGGAAAGAGCGCAAAGAAGATTTACGAGAATGTTGCCAGGACTTGAGGGCCTGAGTTATAGGGAGAGGTTGGGTAGACTTCTGATTTATTCAAAGTTCAAATTAAATTTATTATCAAAGTACATAAATGTCACCATATACTATCCTGAGATTCATTTTCTTGGGGGCATAATGGAATAATAATCATAATAGAATTAATGAAAGATTGCATTCAACCAGTGTGGAAAAGATAACAAACTGTGCAAATACAAAAAGAAAGGAATAATGTAATAATAATAATAATAATAATAAGACCATAAGATATAGGAACAGAAGTAGGCAATTCGATCCATCAAGTCTGCTCTGCCACTCAATCATGGGCTGATCCAATTCTTCCAGTCATCCCCACTCCCCTGCCTTCTCCCCATACCCTTTGATGCCCTGGGTAATCAAGAACCCATCTATCTCTGCCTTAAATACACCCAATGTCTTGGCCTCCACAGCCGCCTGTGGCAACAAATTCCACAGATTTACCAGCCTCTGACTAAAGTATTTCTCTGCATCTCTGTTCCAAATGGATGTCCTTCAATGGTGAAGTTGTGCCCTCTTGTCCTAGACTCCCCTACCATGGAAAATAACTTTGCCATATCTAATCTGCTCAGGCCTTTTAACATTCAGAATGTTTCTATGAAATTACCCCTCCTGAACTTCAAGGAATACAGCCCAAGAGCTGCCAGACGTTCCTCATACAGTAACCTTTTCATTCCTGGAATCATTCTCGTGAATCTTCTCTGAACCCTCTCCAATGTCAGTATATTCTTTCTAAAATAAGGAGCCCAGAACTGCACACAATACTCCAAGTGTGGTCTCATGAGTGCCTTATAGAGCCTCAACATCACATCCCTGCTCTTATATTCAACACCTCTAGAAATGAATGCCAACATTGCATTTGCCTTCTTCACCACCGACTCAACCTGGAGGTTAACCTTTAGGGTATCCTGTGCAAAAACTCCCAAATCCCTTTGCATCTCTGCATTTTGAATACTCTCCCCATCTAAATAATAGTCTGCCCATTTATTTCTTCCATCAAAGTGCATGACCATACACTGTGCAACATTCTATTTCATTTGCTACTTCTTTGCCCATTCCCCTAAACTATCCAAGTCCCTCTGCAGGCTCTCCGTTTACTCAACAATACCTGCTCCCCCACCTATCTTTGTATCATTGGCAAATTTAGCCACAAATCCATTAACCCTATAGTTCAAATCATTGACATGCATCGTAAAACGCAGTGGTCCCAGCATTGTAAAACATCAACTAATAAACAAATAAATAAATAAATAAATATCGAGAACATGAGGTGAAGAGTCCTTGAAAGTGAATCCATTGGCTGTGGGAACATTTCAATGATGGAGCATGTGAAGTTGAGTGAAGTTATCCCCTTTTCTTGCAGGTGTTCACAGTAAAAACAAAGAAATACAATAGAATCAATGAAAAACTACACTCTGCCAAAGACCGACAAACTGCCCCCAGTGTGTAAAAGAGAACAATTTCTGCAAATACAAAAATGAAAAAAAAAACAAAATTATAATGATAAACATCGAGAACATGAGTTGTAGAGTCCTTGAAAGAGAGCCCATTGGTTGTGTGGTTGTGGAATCGGCTCAGTGTTGGGGTAGGTAAAGTTACCACTCTGATTCAAGAGCCTGATGGTTGAGGGGTAATAACTGTTTCTAAATCTGGTGGTGTGGGTCCTGGTAGTGTGATTCCCTGGAGCGTGATGGATTGAGGGATATCATTGTAGGAAGATGTAAAATCATGGGGGGGGGGGTGGGAAATCATAATTGGGACAAATCCACAGTCTTTTTTCCCATGGTGGGGGAGGGGGAATCAAAGGCTAAACAGCATGGGTTTGGGTTGGGAGTGGAAAGATTTGGAGAGGATGTGAAGGGAAATTTCTTTATGCAATGAGTAATCCATATATGGATTCATCTGCCAGGAGAGGTAGTTGAGGTGGTTGAAGGACATTTGGACAAGCAAATGGTGGAAAAGGTTTGCAGGGTTATTGTTCAAACACAGGTGAACGGGACTAGGTTAGGTGGGTGTTTTGTTTGGCATGGATGAATTGTGCTGAAGGGCCTGTTTCTGTGCTGTATTAATCTATGACTCTATGCCCATCCCTTGGCCAGTCCACAATACATTACAGATCAACCATACTGTAGTCACATGCAAAATAGATATGGCAGGACTAGATTTTGTATCCTGAGGTTACTAATGAAGCAGATTCTAAGATTCAAAGTACATTTATTATTGAAGTATGTATTCAGTATTCAACTCTGAGATTCGTATTCCCATCAACAGCCACAAAACAAAAGAAAGATAAACCATGGAACCTGTTTAAAGAAAATCTTCAACTCCCAATGCACAAAATAAGAACAAATTGTACAATGATCTTGAAGGATCATTGGGGACCCAAGTCAGCCCAACCACAAACGGTTCCAGCTGCTACCATCCGGGAACCGGTACCGCAGCATAATAGCCAGGAACAACAGGCTCCGGGACAGCTTCTTCCACCAGGCCATCAGACTGATTAATTCATGCTGACACAACTGTATTTCTATGTTATATTGACTGTCCTGTTGTACGTACTATTTATTATAAATTACTATAAATTCCACATTGCACATTTTGATGGAGACGTAACATAAAAATTTTTACTCCTCATGCATATGAATGATGTAAGTAATAAAGTCAATTCAATTCAATTCCCAAAAAAAAGAGTGAAAAACACAAAACATAAAACACCAAACCACAAATCATCTGATTAGTCCAGACATATTCAGTTCAGTTCTTTTTGTCCAAAATGTTAACTTCTGGTTTTCGGCCAACAACTAATATTTTTGGATGATCTACCAGAATTGTATTTTAACAAAGGAAACCAAGTTAGCACTACACTGATTTGTCTGGTTGGTCAAAGTTAAGCTGAACCCTGCTGCCAGCAGAATGACACAGTAATGATTTTCCACTTTGATGTTAATATTTAGTGAAATGCAAGTAAACAAAGTATAAAATTATAATGAGGTAATACTGTACAGAGGTCCATTCAAGAGACTGATAATAGTGGCTAAGAAGCTGCCCTTGAGCCTGGTGGCACACGCTTTCAGACTTTTGTATCTTCTGGGAGAGGGGAGAGGAGAGAATGTCTGGGGTGGGTGGGGTCTGTGATTACATTGTCTGCTTGAGTGAAACAGAGTCCATAAAGAGGAGGATTATTCTCTCCAATAAGTGACAAACCAATACATAAAGCAAAACTTTAGCTCGATGTCTCACCAGGAATAAACCTAAAGTTCAGAGGTATGACCTGTGGCTCAGAATGTCTTTGTTAGCAAGCAGATAAAGCTTCCGAGAGAATTATGAAAATGAACCCTGCCCCTCAGGTAGGTTCACTGTCTGGATTAGAGGGCATGTGCTATAAGAAACTGGACAGACTTGGAGCAGCGGAGGCCAAGGGGTATCTAATAGAGGTTTACCTGATTATGAGAGGCACATAGATAGAGAAGACAGACAGTGCCCATTTTCCAGGGTTGAAAATCTAATACCAGAGGGCACACATTTAAGGTAAGAGAGGGCAAGTTCAAAGGGGATGTGAGGGGCAAGATCTTCACACAGTGGTGGGTGCCTGGAATGCACTGCCTGGGGTGGTGGTAGAGGCTGATACATCAGGGATTTTTAAGTGATGTTTATATAGGCACATGAATGTGAGGAAAATGGAAGAAATGGACATTGTGTAAATAAGGAATTTATTTAGTTGGCTATTTTATTACTAATTTAATTGGTTTGGCACAACACCTGAATGAACACATCAGTACTTTTTCCCTCTCTTTTAAATTTATGTATTTAGTTTAATATATCTACTTATTGTAATTTATAGTTTCTATTACCATATATTGGTAATAAAAACAACAAAACAAATTTCATGACATATGCCAGTGATATTAAACCTGATTTTGATTTTGATTCTATTCCTGTACTGTACTGTTCTATGTTCTAAATGATTGCATCTAAAATACTGGAAGGAGAGTGACCTTTGCTGGGCTGCAGAATGTAGACATCCCACTCTGCAAAAACTCATTTCAGGGAGGTAGCACCATTAATTTGCGGAAGACTTCCGGGAGAGGTGGGATGTCTGCAATAGAGTAGCTCCTTAGCAGCTAGCCAGCTGGTTTAACTAACGTTAGCTACGCTAATGAACCAATGACACCTGATAAACTCACCTCAACAAGTCTTTTACAGTTTTAACCCACCATGGGCAATAGAAAAGTCACTGTTGCAAACAGTGCAACGAGCAATACTGTCATTATTTTGACCCCTATTAGGCAGGGGTACACTTTAGGGTAGTCTGGGTGAAGTACATTTTATATTTTCTTTTTTTGGAACACTCTGTCATGGCGCACTCTCGCTCTCTCTCGTGGTCGCTCGCGCTCTCTCTCTTAGTGTCTCTCTCTCTCTCTCGTAGTTACT
This sequence comes from Mobula birostris, assembly GCF_030028105.1. Classification (NCBI taxonomy): domain Eukaryota; kingdom Metazoa; phylum Chordata; class Chondrichthyes; order Myliobatiformes; family Myliobatidae; genus Mobula; species Mobula birostris. Next base: position 102,821,435 of record NC_092380.1, on the reverse strand, counting down.
CTCGCGCACTCTCTCGCTCTCAAAAAAATTGGTTTCCGGGACATCGTATATAATTTGCGGGCATCAGGGAGCCACTATTAATATGCGGGAGACTCCCAGAACTTCCGGGAGAGGTGGGATGTCTGGGAATGGGAGAATGGGGAAATTTGATATTGTATCAGTCATTTTCTGGAATATATAAAAATGTAAATTTGTGACCTTTACAGCACAGATATTAACAAACTGTAAAAAATGAACTGATTAAGGAAACCGTTTGGGAACCAGAAAGCAATGAAAGTACGCACTGGACAAACAGTTTAATGGACTGGAACCAAGCCAAACCAGTTGCGGCCTTCAGTCTCAAATTACCGAATGTTCAAACAATCATCATAACAAAAGACCTTATTAAACCTGGATTGTGTGCATTTGGGAAACAATTTTCTCATTGCTCCTGTAAACTTAGTTTTCTGATTTATGATGTTACAGAACATTTCCTGGTCAGAGAACCTGGATAATTTCCCTTTATCAACAACCTACATTAAAATATGTAAATAATATGGATGATTTACATGAGTTTAAATACCTTGTGTCTCTTTGTCTTGTAAGATTTAGAATGGCTCTGGAAGGCTCATTCATGCTCCAGTGTGAGAAACACAGGCTCACCACTGCAATATTTTGTCTTTCCTGTCCAAGCTACACAAGGCTATAAAGGGAAGTGCCCCGAGGACCATTACAATACAGAGCCCTAACAGAAGTGAGGAGGAGCTAATTGCTTAACTAATTTACAGACCCTTCTCCTTCCCATTGCCCCCAAAGTGATTCCAATTTCACAGATCTTGTCACATCCTTTACTTTATGATTACGGGACTGGTCAAAGACAGAAAATCCAGAAGTAGGTTTTTTAAAAGATGTTCCAAATGTATCAGCCCAAAACCTACCTCTGACAACTCTCATAAGCTTTCCTCCACTCACCTTGAAGGACGTCCTCTGGTACTAGCATTGCCAAACTGGGGGGAGAGTGCTATCTATGTCTCTTATAACCTTATACACCTCTAATTCTCCTTTGCTCTGAAGAGAAAAGCCCAACTCACCCAACCTTTTCTCATTAGACATGCTCTCTAATCCTGGTAAATCTCCACTGCACCCTCTCTGAAGCTTCTCTACTGTTCTTATAATCAGACAATCAAAACCTAACACAATACTCCAACCAGAGGTTTTTAGAACTGCAAAATTACCTCACAGCTGTTGAGCTCAATACTCCGACTAAGGCCAACGCGTCATACACCTTCTTAACCACATTATCAAATCCCCATTCTCCAAATATAATTAGCTATTAAACCACATCACAGATCATAGGGCCAATTTAGTTAACAGCATTCGCAGACATCACACCTGGTCAACAGTTTGGCATAAGATACTGCGTAGGCTGAAAGCAGGCTCCCCAGCACCATAAGCCATTGTGCCGAGGCTCCCTGGCAGGACTCAGAAGCTTCAGCATAGCTGCTTGTATGAGGCAAGTTTCCCCTTCCTTCGCGGTATGAAGGAACAGAGCGATCATGGGGTTCACATTATAGATCCTTCAAGGTTGCTGCACAAGGAGATAGGGTGCTTAAGAAGGTGTATGGTGTGCTAGCCTTCATTAGTCAGCAGACTGAGTTCAAGAACCACAGGGTAGGGCTGCAGCTCTGTAAAACGCAGGTTAGACCACACTTGGAGCATTTTGCTGAGTACTGGTCTTCTCATTATAAGAAGGATGAAGAAGCTTTAGAGAGGTTGCAGAGAAGATTTTCCAGGATGCTGCCTGGACTACAGCATGTCTTATGAGGGAATAAGGCTCTTCTCTTTGGAGCAGAGGAGAATGAGAGATGACTTGAACGAGGTGTACAAGATAAGAGACATAGAGAGAGTGGGCAGCCAGTGCTCTTTTCTCTAAGGTGGTAATAGCTAATATGAGAGCGCATAATTTTAAGATGATTGTAGGAAAGTATTGGGGGAATGTCAAAGGTATTTTTTTTTAAAATACAGAGAGTGATAAGCGCATGATTCTAGAGGCAGATTAATTAGGAACATTTAGGAGACTCTCAAATAGGCACATGGATGGACAATAGATGGAGGGCTTTGTGGGGGGGAAGGGTTACAATGATCCTGTAGAAGGTTAAAAGGTCGGCATAACATCTTGGGCCAAAGAGCCTGTACTATACTGTTCTATATTGTATGTTCCTAGCAAGACTACTCTAGTCCTCATCTTCATCCTGCTTTGAGGGAAGAGAAATTTTTGCCCTCACTGCCTCGAATCGAGTGTCCTACAGTGTACATCCCTTTCCGCTTATCACCTTTTCCAGCTGAAATGATGGAGCTTGTGCTAATAATGCAGAAGTGGGAACAGTGCCTTTCCAGTGGACTGCCCGCCAAGTGAAAAAGAGAGACAAGATGCTGAAATGCAGGTAATAGGCTGGTGATCGCAGTTCCAATCTGTGAGGCTTGCCTAATATTTTCGAGGCCACCCTTGGCTGTCCTTGTACTCTTACCTCTGTGAGGACAGTGGTTTCTGAGGCCTTGTACTTTTCCCTCTCCCCTGTGCTGCAGAATACCCTGCCTGGGTGACTTCCATGTGGAGTAGGTTCAGACTTTCTTTGATAGCTTCCAAAGATTCCGGGAATGACACAACAAAAAATGCGTTCAGCGGTCTGTTTAGCGAGATGATATATTGTTGTTTTTCTGTGTTTAGATGAGGACCTACTCATGGGAATGTGGTGAGGGACCAAATGAATAATAAGTCAGGCTATTTTGTCAATTGTAATCCTTACTTGTTTGAGAGTGTCCATGTTTAACCGTAAGCATTGATAACATCACAGGGATCAACTGCTACAGGTCATTGTTCTTGGCAATGGAAGGGAATCAAAATAGCACGCTGAAGGAGACAAGATGCCTCAGGTGGTATGGTTCATCTTTTTTATCAGCTGCCTTGCCCAGAGATGCTCTATTATTCCTCTCCACTGCTTCCTCCAGGAAAAGGCAAAGGAGCTTCTGGGGAAAAAGAATGTTCACCAGCCCAGAACAAGACAAAAGTTTGTTGCCTATCAGTGGGAGAAATGCCTGCAATGAGATTTGAATGGCATAGGTAATGGTCAGAAGGTACATTCCTAGTCAGTGATGCTTGAAGTCTCATTCTGGTATCCCAACATTAAATGTGGTTTCACCTGCTTTCTACAGCTTTGCGAAAATCCAGAAACACTGAAGACACCAGAAATGGCATCACACAGGTGTGAGTTGTAACCTCCACCTTGTTTGTGCTGGAGCTCAAAGCTTTAGCTTTGGCATCCAATTCACGACGCAACTCTGTGCTTCTCCATAAGGTACAGGAGTAGAATCAGGTCATTCAGCCCATCGAGTCTGCTGCAGCATTTATCATGGCTTATTTATTATCCCTCTCAAGCCCAATTCCCCTATAACTTTAGATGCCCTGGCCATTCAAGAAACCATCAACGTCACAACAACAACACATTTGTTTACATTTATGTGGCACAGTAGCAGTTATCATAATGCTATTACAGCAGCAGAAATCCAGGTTCCATTCGCCATTGTCTGCAAGGAGTTTGTACGTTCTCCCCATGACTACAGGGGCTCCAGATACTCCTGTTTCCTTCCACAAACCAATGACATGAAGGTTAGTGGTTTCATTTTTCACAGGTGTAATTGGGCAGCACAGACTCATTGGAGGGAGGGCCTTTTACTGTGGTGTATCTCTAAAATAAAATATAATATTTTAAAATCATCTGCCCTCATGCAACTCCAGATCCTCGGAGCTAAACGGAGGAATTAGGGATGATCATAAATACTGCTCTAGCTTTCATGTCCACATCCTTTGACTGAAGACTCCATGCTAATTTTTTGAAATACAAAACAAAATTATAATATTCTCTGGTGAAAATCTGAAGACTGAAATGAACACCACAGAAATACTACAGCCTTATTGAGTTAGAAGTGTGTCATGGATGAATAGAAAACCAATGATACAGCAGGCAGCATATGGTCCTGTTGACCTCAAAAGGAACCAAATAATCAGTTCATCCATGATGTTGGAACAACAGCTTGTTATTTCACAAAGAGTACAAGAGCTTTTGAATGACATTATTATTCTTTCAATGAGGGGAATAAATAGGGTTAATGCGAGCAGGCAATTCTCCTTTCATCAGCAAGAGGATCTGAGCAGAATTAGAGTCATACTAACTACAGCACAGAAAGAGACCCTTTCTCTCATCTAGTCCATGCCAAACCATTATTCTGCCTAGTTCCATCGAACTGCACCTGCACCATTGCCCTCTATACCTCCCCTGTCCACGTACTTCTCCAAATTTCTCTTAAAAGTTGGAACCAAACCTGCATCCACCACTTCTGCTGGCAGCTCTTTCCACAGAGAACTTAAAGATGTATATTGCATATATTTCTCTGACATTAAATGTACCTATTGAAACAGTAAGTGTACCTATTGAAACATGCACCACTGTCTGAGTGAAGAAGCTTTTCCTTAAGATTCCTATTAAACATTTCACCTTTCACCCTTGACCTATAACCTCCAGCTCTAGACTCACCTGACCTCAATGGAAAAAAGCCTACCCATCTCCTCATAATTCTTCTCTGCTCCAGGGAACAGTCCTAACCTATACAAACTTTCCCTGTAACTCAGATCATCAAGTTCCAGCAAGATCCTTGTAAATTTTCTCTGTACTCCTTAAACCTTATTGCTATCCTAGGGCACCACTGCAATGTAGCAGCTAGCGCGATGCCGTTAGAGCTCGGGACCTTCCGGAGATCAGAGTTCAATCCTGGCGGCCTCTGTAAGGAGCTTGAACATCCTCCTTGTGGAATGTGTAGGCTTCCAGTTCTCCTTGCAGGGAACCATGTACCCCAGTTCCCTCCCGCAGTCCAAAGATGTACCAGTTCGTAGGTTAATTGGCCATTGTAAATTGTTCTCGATTACGTTAGGGTTAATCGGGGGTGGGGGGAGGGTTGTCAGGGGTTACTGGGCAGCACAGCTTGAAGGACCAGAAAGACCAATTCTGCACTGTATCTCTAAATAAATAAAATAAATCTTTCTTGAAGGTAGGCAACCAGAACTTCACATAATACTGCATATATGGCCTCACCAACATCTTAAATGACTTGAACATAACATCCCAACTCTAGTACGTATTACTTCGATTTATGAAGGATAATGTGCCAAAAGCTTTATGACTCTATCTACCTGTGACGCCACTTCCAACGAATTATGGATCTGTATTCCCAGATCCCTTTGTTCTACTACACTCTTCAAGACCTTTCCCACAGATTTCAAGGAGTAGGACTCTTCAAGTACTTACTAATGTTCATTTGCCAGTCAACACTGCTGAAGGCCAGGGAATCAACTGGCCACTGGCCCTGTCTTTTGATGGAAAACCTAAAAGTCATTGGAGGAAAATGAGCTTCAAACAATTCATTTGCAATTTTAAGTGTTCCATCAACATGCCAAGATACAGTTAGATACTTACGGAATGCCTATTTCAAACAGGTTGTTCTGTATTAATTGCTTTCCCAGCATGATGATGCTCAGTTGAATGCACAGCTCCATCAGGCAGCCTCCTGGAGCACACTGATCAAAATAAAACATAAGAGTTATTGGTCTTAAACCAGATGGCAAACTCTCGAGCTAAATTTTCATTTAAATATGAGAAGGCCCAAGAAATTACACTACCTCTTCCATGCGCATGCTGTGAAAGATATATGTATATTTTCCAGGCCGACCTGTGAACCTGGAAGCAAATGATAGCAAGTATAGCTTCACTTAGGCAGAGCATCAAATACTACTCAGACTGAAGAAATTTCAGCCAAATTAGGCTGAATAGCCCTTGTTATTGTAAAGCAATCGCTTAGTTTTAAGTCACACTTCCCCAATTTGCTCAATTTCTTAAAAAACACTTAAAAATTCATATTGTCTCATCGTTATCACACAGCCACGCACAGAAGAAAGGCCCTTTAGGTTCACATCATCACTCACCAGTTTACACTAATCCTACTCCTTTGTTGGTTAATTTTTATTTGTGTGATAAAACCAATGCTGGAATTTGCAGTCCAATCCTATCTGTCATGCAAGGACATTCTTAAATTGTTGGAGTTACTTGGTTAAAGTGTTCTCCACATCATTGGGGAGGGAATCTCAGGATTCACAGCCCAAGCTAATGGAAGGATAGCAATATATTTGCAAGTTGGAGAGAATTGACAGGGACTTGCAGTTCAATAGTTCTGGCTTCTCCCCATTCCTTTTCAATCTGGTAGAATGGTTTCAGGCTGAAGTATTGACCGTTCATTTCCTTCCCCGGATGTTGCTTCACCTGCTGATTTCCTCTGGCATTTTGTACGTGTGTTCCTCTGGATTTCCAGCATCTACAGAATCTTATGTTTATGTTTACTGTACATCTTGCCTTACAAAGAAGGTTTAGGTGTGCTAGGGCTTTTCTCTTTAGACTGAAGGAGGATGAGAGGTGACTTGATAGAAAAGTACAAGATTATAAATTCATAGACAGAAAAGGCATCCAGCACCTTTTTGTCAATGGCCAATACCAGAGGACATCCTTTTAAGGTGAGTGGAGCAAAGTTTAGTGCAGATGTCAGAGATCGTTTGATTGTACACAGCGAGCGATAGGTGGTTGGAATGCATTGCTGGTGATGATAGTAGAGACAGTTACATTAGGAACATTTAAAAGATCATTAGATAAGCACATGGCTGTAAGAAAAATGGGTAACTCACCTGCCTTTGAAGAACGCAACGTAAAAGATTGGCGTGTAGGCATTCACAAACTTTAACAGAAAAGCCTTAAAAATTAACCTTTCCTCAAAACTTTTGTCTGTTTTTGGGACCTCTGTGGAAGGAACGAAACATAAGTGTGATTATGAGCTAACAACCAAAAATTAAGTCTCAGATCCTAAAATACATCCTAGGATGCACTGGGACACACCATCCATGTAAGCTGGGGTCAACTGATGTTCTGGGTCTTTCAACATCAGGCTCCCTCACCCAGATTACTCAGCAATGGTTGACTCCCAGCAGCATTGGTCCACAGGTCACATCCCTTGATCCATAGCCACCTGGAGGCTCTTTTATTTGCAGCCCCCATAATAACAAGCAGAGATAGGTCCTGCACAGCGAGCAGCCAGTAAAACCTCTACACCCCAGATCTATTGGCTCACACCATGCCCTGCTCCCCTGTCTCTGCCACTGGTCTACAAACTCCTGGTTTTGGTTTTCTTATGCCCAAATGCCTCCTCAATTCAATCTTCCCAAGGAACCATCACCACCTGCTTCAAGGTTTCTGACAGAATGACCATGTCAGGCCTCAGTGATGATAACACGATGAAGTCAGGGAACTTTAACTGGTTGCCAAGATCGACTTTCAGTTGCCAGCCAGCCAGATGCCATGGCGAGCAAGTCTGCTAACATTATGAGACTAATGTACCATAATTACAATTAATGCAGTCTCTCATACAATTTATTACAATGTACTCCCATCTTTAAACATCCATAACTTAATCCAAAACTATATTCTAATCCATAATATCTTTTTTGTCCATCCACATGCCAGTTTATACTGCCTCACCAAAATTTTCATTTGCAATGCCCCTTTGTACTTCACTGCATTCTCCACCAAGGTCTCAATGCTTCTCCATCTCTGGCCAGCACTTGATTCCCAAACTCAATGCCCTCTAATTCATTCCAAAAAAATGTCAGTGCCTGTGTGCCTTCAAGATGTTTGCTTAAAACCAACCCTTTGACTAAGCTTTTGGAGGCCCTCTCCATCTGGGACATGCCCTCCTCTTGTAATAACTATCGGGGGAGGAGGTACAGCAACTTGAAGACCCACACTCAATGAATTAGGAACAGTTTCTTTCACTCCACCACCAGATTTCTAAATGGTCCATGAACACTACTTTGTTATTGCTTTATTTTGCACAACTTATTTCTGTAATTCATGATTTGTTATTATAATTTACTTTATTTTTGTAATTCTGTGTCTTTGCACTGTACTGCTGCTGCAAAAGAAATTTCACATCAAATAACTGCTCACGCTTGACTACACGGCCCAACACCTAAGTAATCACATTGTCAAGTTCGCCGATGACATGACAGTGCTGGGGTTCATCACTTTCAACAATGAGACGGCCTACAGAGAAGAGGTGGAAGAGCTTGAGTCCTGATGCTCTTCCTCAATGTCATCAAGACAAAGGAGATGGTTATCAACTTCAGGAGAACTCACATCTCTCTTTACGTCAGTGGTACAGTGGTGGAAACTGGAAAGTTTTAAACTCCTGGGAGTGCACATAATTGCACAACCTCTCATAGTCCCAAACATATCCTACATAATCAGGAAAGCTCACCAACATCTCTACTTTCTGAGGAGGCTGGACTATCTACACATCTATGCTCACAACCTTTTACAGATGTGCAGTAGAGACCATCCCAAGACTCTGCAACGGGTGGTCAAAACTGCCCAATGCATCGCTGGCATCAGCCTACCCACCATCGAGGACATATACACAGAAAGGAGCCAGAAAAAGGCCAGAAACATCATGAAGGATCTGTCCCACAACGTTATGGACTGATTGTCCCACTCCCATCAGGGAGGAGGCAATATAGCACCTACACCAGGACCTCTAGACACCAAAACAATGACTTCACCCAAGCAATAAAGCTGATCAACACTCCACCCATTTATCCATCCCACTACATTAACAATTACTCCATTCTCCTTTACTGTATACAGGAAATGACATGAAACAATTTTGAATCTTTAGTAAGCCTATGATAATCATTGAAACCTACCGAATACCTAAAGACCTAGACAGAGTTGATATGGAGAGAATATTTCCAATTGTGGTGGAGTCTAGGACTAAGGAGCACAGCCTCTTTAAGAAGGACGTCCCTTTAGGACAGATATAAGGAGTAATTTCTTAAGCCAGAGGGTGGTGAATCTGTAGAATTCATTGTCACAGGTAGCTGCAGAGGGCAAGCCATTATGTATATTTAAAGTGGGGGTTGATAGGTTATGATTAGCAAGGGTATCAAAGGTTATGGGGAGAAGGAAGGAGAATGGGTGAGAGAGACAAGCTGTATTGTGGTCAGCTGCAGATTTCTGTGGCATTTATGGACTCAGGACTAGACTTTATTTTGTGTGGCTGAATTTTACTGATATCTTACATGTGCTTGCTATCTTGTATGTGCAATATGTGCTTTGTGCTGTGTGTGACTGTTACTTTGGCCCCGGAGTAACACTGTCCCATTTGTCTGTATTCATGGGTATTCAAGTATGACTGAATGACAATTAAACTTGAATTGAGTTGAAATGAATTGAATTGAAATGAAATCAGCTGTGATGGAATGGTGGAGCAGACTTGATGGGCCAAATGGCCTAATTCTGCTCCTGTGTGTTATAGTCTTAGAATAAACCTGATACTGATAGTCTGTCTGAATAACCTCATGCAGCTTGGTGTCAAATTATCAAATGTCTTTGCTATTAGAAGGTATCTAGGTAATTTCACTATATTTAATAATGCTATATCAATGGACGTTGTGCAATTTTATGTAAGGAGCAGCTATGGGAATTGGTATCCCATTCTGGACATCAACTGCAAATAGTCTCCTGCCATTAGGAAACGTGTGCCAATTCATAGAAGCAGGGAGTACATGTCCTACTTCAAAGTAGCAATGGTATTTAAAAAAAATTGAAAACAATTTTTTCCTGACCTGGTGCCAAACATTTACAAGAACCAGCAACTGGAAAACTTTTCTTATCAAAGAATACCTGGACTTTGCACACAGGGACATACTTAGCAGCAGGAAGATCATGAGCAGAAAAGCCAGGTACCTGCAGCAGGGCAGTGCCTAGAACAGATGCATTCAGAGGAAAGGTCAGAGCAGGGGTTCCCATTCTGGGGTCCATGGAGCCCTTGCTTAACACTATTGGTCCATAACATAAAAAAAGTTGGCAATCCCTGGGCTAGAGTGTCAGAATCAGATTAATTATCACCGACAAATACGGTGCAAGTTGTTGTTTTGCAGTTTAGTGGTGCAGTACAATGTGTAATAAAAATACTATAAAGTAAGAAATATTCTGAATACATAAAAATTAAAAGAACTAAGCAGTGTAAAAAGAGAGCAAAAATAGTGAGGTAGTGTTCATGGGTTCATTGTCTGTTCTGAAGTCTGTTGGTGGAGGGGCAGAAGCTGTTCCTGAAACGTTGAGTCTCTCTCTTCAAGCTCCCGTACCTCATCAGTGATGAAACACACACACACACACACACACACACACACACGTACATTTGTGTGTGTTTATATGTACCCAAAAAGCAGAAAGTTTTAAAAATATCAAATCATTGCAGGTTTAATTAGGGACAATTTTGAAATGACATTTTAGTACATTCAATGTAAACATTAAAGTGATGGGTACATTAAAATAACTTATTCAATAACAAGTCATTTATATCAAAAGGATTGTTTGGAAATGAGAGAATGGGAAAGGAAATAGACTATGATCTCTGCACTCCTGCCGTTTTTTTTGGCAAGAACTGGGTAATTTCAGCAAGTACTGACATAAAGTAACACTGTTGATTGCCTCCTTCAACTTGTAAGCACACAGATACCTTTATAACCATGACTCCCACAGCTTCCCAACAGCCTAATGGGGGTGGGGGGGGGGGGGGCAGGGGGCTGTGGGAAGAGGAATTGCAATTGCACCGTGATCTTTGGGAATATCGGTGGGTCACTGTTCATGCAGTGCACATTGCTAATAATAATGACATTCTCAACAGCTACAAAATGGTCCAAAGAAAGCAAGCAAAGATTTAATTTGAGATATGCAGTAAACCATGGTACAACATTCCTGAGATCACTAAACTCTGTGCAGAGGAACTGGGGAGGAGCAGCAGAATTTGATGGTGATTTATCTCAAAGTTCAAAAGTTCAAAATAAATTTATTATCGATATTTCTTGCAGGCGTTCACAGTAGAATAAACGAAAAACTACGTACACAGAATGACAAGCAACCAATGTGCTAAAGAAGACAAACAGTGCAAATAACTAAATAAATAAATAAAACTGAAATCATGAGTTGGAGAGTCCTTGAAAGTGAGTCATGGCTTGTGGAATCAGTTCAAAATTGTGGTGAGTGAGATTGTCCACGATAGTGATGGTTGAAAGGTAATAATTGTTACTGAGCCTGGTGGTGTGGGACCTGAGGCTTTTGTTCCTCCCTCTTGATGGCAGCAGTGAAAAGAGCGCATGGCCTGGACAGTGGGGGTACTCGCAGATAGGCGCTGCTTTCCTGTGGCAGTGCTCCTAGTAGATGTGCTCAATGGTGGGAAGGTTTTTTCCCTTCTGATGGACAGGGCTGTATCCACTAGTTTTGGGAGGGAAAATTAAAATCTGAACTACCTGAGATGAAAGCAAGCACCATCTTTGTCTATTCATCTGAAACGGGTGATTCTGGACTTCAAGGGGAAATATAACTCAGATAAAGGAGTTGAATGGCACTTCAAACATCTATAGCTCCAGTCAGTCTTGAAATTTCTCGCCATGTTGATAAACAAATATCCAAAAATGTTTAGGAATCAGTATTGTGGTATTAGAAAACACCTTTTTTCTAAAAAAAAGAGATACTTTTTATAACATTTGTACTTTTTAACCAACTCAAGTATTTTTTCATAGTATGTGGTGGTTCATCCCCACTCACTGGCAGAAAGCGATGTAGCAGTTAAACTAACGTTTTATCACCTTTCTCATTTTTCATTGGCTAAGTATTAGAACATTACCCATGTGATGTAACTGCTTTAATTATCTAGCCTATTAACTAGTTTATTTCTACCTAAGGGTTTTCCTCATCTTATCTATAAAAGAGATGGATTTTATAGAGGCGCCATCTTTATTCTTTTACTTCTTTATTCTGTTGTTTTCATTTTTATCTCTCTGCATTGTTTCTCAGCTATTTATTTCATTTGCTTAATATTTGTATGTTTGTTTGTATTATAAAGTAAACAATAGTTGAAATTAAGACTGCTCATCATTCCTAACTCCTGAAAGAACCCCAAGGATCAGAAAAATAAACAGAGATCCAACAGTGGCTAAAGTTTACCTTGGAAAAAATTGTATACTTACCAATTTTTGTCAGCCATCGAGCAACAGCACCATAGACTTCATCCAAAATAAGAATGACCACCAGATTTATGATGACTGCAGTAGCCGTGACAATGACTCGGACATTAGCTTTGGCATATTGATCAGGGCTCACGGCCATAGCCGCTGCCGTGGAGATTCGATACAGGATCACTCCAAAGACGATTGCAAATGTCAGGCCGATCTAGAGAAAGCAGAGAGCTTTGGTTAAAAATCTAAGATCTCTAATATCTTTGGAAACCTATCACTGGCAAACTGGAGTTGTTGACATGGATACGTTGCAATACCTACCAAGAGATGGCGGGTTTCTGAATGCACCAATATGCTACTCACTAAGTATACCCTCAGCAGATACTTTATTAGGTATATCTGCACACCTGCTTGTTAATGCAAATATCTAATCAGTCAATCATGTGGCAACAACTTAATGCATGAAAGCATGTGGACATGGTCAAGAGGTTCTGTTGTTTATTAGGCCAAACATCAGAATGGGGAAGATAGGTGAAAAATTTGACTATGACTGTGGAATGATTGTGATTTGAGTACCTCAGAAACTGCTGATCTCCTGGGATTTTCACACAACAGCGTGGTACACTAACGTAGAAGTTAGCACACTGCTTTACAGTAGCAGCGACCCGAGTTCAATTCCTGTTGCTGCCTGTAAGGAGTTTGTATGTTCTCCGTGACCATGTGGGTTTCCTCCAGGTGCTCCAGTTCCCTCCCATAGTCCAAAGACATACTGGTTGGTGGGTTGATTGGTCGTTATAAATTGTCCCATGATTAGGCAAGGATTAAATAAGGGGATTGGCTGGGTGGTGTCACTCAAAGGGCCTATTCTGTGCTGTATCTCAATAAATAAATAAACAAACAAAGTCTCTGGAATTTACAGTGAGCAGCAGTTTTGTGGGCAAAAAAGCCTTGTTAATGAGAGAGGCCAAAGAAGAATAGCCAGATTGGTTCAAGCTGACAAGAAAAGAACAATAACTCAAATAACCATATGTTACAACAGTAGTGTAGAGAAGAGCATCCCTGAATGTGCATGTCAAATCTTGACATGGATGGGCTACTGCAGCAGAAGACCACAAACATACGCTCAGCGGCCACTTTATTAGGTACATGAGGTACCTAACTAAGTACCCAGTCTTCTAACAATCTAACAGTCTGAATTGAATAATATATAACTGAAAATTAAATCTTAGCTATTTGAATATTGAAAGTTTAACCATTTCTCTGTTCACAGATGCTGTCAAACTTTCTGTGCGCCTTCAGCACTGGTTTTATTCACAAAAATTTTTAAAGAGATGAATGCAACTATATTGGATGTTGCAACTCTATCAATTAACTTAGAAGGAAAACTGGCAGCTAGTGTTAATCCATGTTAAGACCATAAGATATAGGAGCAGAGTGTGGCGTGTGGCTAAGTGGTTAAGGTGTTCGTCTAGTTATCTGAAGGTTGCTTGTTCGAGCCTTGGCTGAGGCTGTGTGTGTGTCCTTGAGCAAGGCACTTAACCACTCATTGCTCTGCAACAACACTGGTGCCAACATCAGTGGCGTGGAGAGGGGAGACACGCAGCATGGGCAACTGCCGGTCTTCCATACAACCTTGCCCAGGCTTACGCCCTGGAAACCTTCCAAGGCACAAATCCATGGTCTCACGAGACTAACGGAGGCCTACAATAGGAGCAGAATTAGGCCTTTGAGTCTGCTCTATCATGGCTGATCCAAATTTCCTCTCAGCCCCAATCTCTTGCCTTCTCCCCGTATCCCTTTGTGCCCTGACCAATCACAGATCTATCAAACTTTGCCTTAAATAAACATAAAGACTTGGCCTCCACAACTGCCTGTGGCAAAGAATTCCACAACATCACTTCTTGCAATATTGCAGGTCACAAGTTCAGTGCTTAAGTTAACTCATCATGGCTCAATGAGCAAACTATGTGCTGCAAATACATATTCTGCCTTCTGACAAACCTGCAAGAATGGGACTTTGAGATGAGCAACTTGCCTGGATCACTGGCCTTGCTCAATGAAGTTGGTTAAATTTGTCAGTGACATGGTAGACCATTTTACAGAGTACCAGTTAGATAAAGATAAAATTAGCTTTATTTGTCACATGCACATCAAAACCTACAGTAAAATTTGTTGTTTGTTATTAATGATCTACAAAATCCAAGGATGAGCTGGGGTAGACTACAAGTGTTGCCATGCTTCCAATTACATATTTCTGTCAGCATTACTAAAGTGAACTGAAAAGACCACTGCTGTTTATGAAAGCTCTCTACAAGTCTGTTAAGATACAAAATTAAAACCCAATCCAAATCAACCTTAGGACATTTCTTTTTATATATCTGATTTCTGGTTGTGTCATGCGTGGCACAGAAACACCAATGCCATTGAACGGACAAGCCTACAAAAGGTAGTGGGTGCAGCCCAGTCCATCACAGGTAAAGCCCTCCCCACTGCTGAGCACATCTACAAGGAGCTCTATCGGAGGAAAGTAGCATCCATCATCAAGGATCTCCACCTCTTCTCAATGCTGCCATCAGAATGGAGATACAGGAGCCTTAGGTCCCTTACCACCAGGTTCAGGAACAATTATTACGCCTCAACCATCAGACTCCTGAACCAGAGTAGGTAACTTCACTCACCCTAAAACGGAACTGATTTCACAAGCTATGGCTTACTTTCACTGACTCTACAACTCAAGTTTTCAGTATAATTTATTTATTTTTTTATTTTGTTTTATTTACAAATCTGTTGTTTTTTGCACATTGATTGCTTGACCGTTTTTGTTTGCATGCAGTTTTTCATTGATTCTATTGTATTTCTTTGTCCTACTGTGAATGCCTGCAAGTAAATAGATTTCAGGATTGTATGAGATGACATATACTGTATGTACTTTGATAATAAATTAACTTTGAACTTTGAATTCTTGAGCAAAACACACAACATACTGGAGGAACTCAACAGGTCAGGCTGTTTCTACGGAAATAAATAAATAAATAGTTGATGTTTCAGGCCTGGACACTTCATCAGGGCTAGAAAGGAAGGGGAAAATGCCAGAATAAAAAGGTGGGGGAGGGCAAAGAGGAAAGCTAGATGGTGGGAAAGGTAAAGGGCTGGAAAGGAAGGAATCTGATAGGAGAGGAGAGTGGACATTAGGAGAAGGGGAAGGAGGGGACCCACAGGGAGGTGATAGGCAGTGGCAACAGTACAGCATAGAAGAAGAGGGGATGGGGAGGGAATTTTTTTCTAAACCAGAAGGAGAAACTGATATTCATGCCATCAGGTTGGAGGATACCCAGATGGAATACAAGGTTTTGCTTCTTCAGCCTGAGAGTGGCCTCATTGTGGCACAAGAGGAGACCATGGACTGACATGTCGGAATGGGAATAGGAATTGGAATTAAAATGTTTGGCCACTGGGAAGTTCTTTTGGTGAACTGACGGAGGTACTCTACAAAGCGATGGGTCTTACCAATGTAAAGGAGGCCGCATCGGGAGCACCAGACACAATAACTGACCCCAGCAGATTCACAGGTGAAGTGTTGCCTCACCTGGAAGGACTGTTTGGAGTTCTGAGTGGAGCTGAGGGACGAGGGAAATGGGCAGGTGTAGTACTTTGGCCACTTGCAGGGATAAGTGCCAGGAGGAAGATTGTTGGGGAAGGACAAATGGACAAGGGAATCATGGAGGGAGCAATCCCTGTGGAAAGCAGAGAGTGGGTGGGGGAAGGAGTAACGATATCTTGGTGGTAGGATCCCTTTGAAGATGGCTGAAATTGCAGAGGTTGATGTGCTGGATGTGAAGGCTCATGGAGTAGTAGGCGAGGACAAGAGGAACTCTATCACTGTTAAGGCGGCGGGAAGATGGGGTGAGTGTGGATGTTTGAGAAACGGTGGAGATGCGAGTGAGGACAGCATCAGTAGTGGAGGAAGAGTAAGCTGGTTCCTTGAAGGAGGACGACATTTCTGATGTCCTGGAAAGGAAAGTCACATCCTGGGAACAGATGTAGTGGAGATGAAGGAAATAGCATTTTACAGAAAACAAGGTGTGAATAGTTATAGCCAAGACAACTATGGGAATTGGTTGGTTAATGAAAGATGTCGGTCAATAGTTTCTCTCCAGAAATGGAGACAAGGAGATCGAGGAAGGGGCAGGGGGTGTCAGAAATGGACCAAGTGAATGCAAGGGCAGGGTGGAAGTTGGAGGCAAGTTTGATGAAATTGACGAGCTCAGCATGGGTGCACTAGCATCATCAATGCAGTCGCCAATGTAGCAGAGGAAGAGTTGGGGAGCATTACCGGGGAAGGATTGGAACATGGATGTTCTACGTAACTAACGAAGGGGCAGGCATAGCTGGGGCCCATATGGATGCCCATGGCTATCCCTCAAGTCTGGAGAAAGTGGGAGAAGCCAAAGGAACTTGTCCTCTTTCCCCTCCCCCATCACCACCTTCTTATTCTGGCATCTTCCCCCTTCCTTTCCAGTCCTGATGAAGAGACTTGGCCTGAAACGTTGACTTTAGATTCCTTTCCGTAGTTGCTGTGTGTTGCTTTGGATTTCTAGCATCCGCAGATTTTCTCATGTTTATACAGGACAGGATGTTAGAAATGAAGTGATCAAGCCACTTCATCAGGACTAACGCACAGTGCTCAGATATCGTTTAAGTGGGCATTTCAATATTACCTTCATTAGCAAGAAGAGTGAATAAAGACACAATCTGCAGATTTTCTCATGTTTAAACTTTTCTAACACCAGATTGTAATTTTATTTCATTAATTTACAATGCTTCTAGTTATATTGGTGTGACATCCTTACTTCAAAGGCCTTTATAATTTAATTCAGATTGTGAGATTTGCCAACCTTTATTCCAGCTTGTACTTTTACAGGAGTTAGGGTGAGTGCTTTAATATTTCATATGTAGTACGGTAACTGTAGCTGAACATCATACTTCAAAGACATTTGATTAAAAATTAACAATGTCACAGCAAGACAATATACTCAATGGCTGCCTCTGCCCACCCTCCATGTTCTAACCACAGTCCCTTTATTGTGCGTACTGAGTAGATAAGAAGGAATTGTTTCCTCAGACAAGACCACGTGGCATAACGGTTAGCACACTGCTATTACAGCTCAGGACGTCGGAGTTCAGAGTTCAATTCTGTCATTCTCTGTAAGGAGTCTCTGTACGTCCTCCCTGTGGAATGCGTGGGCTTTCCCCGGGTGCTCCGGATTCCTCCCACAATCCAAAAACGTACCGGTTAGTGGGTTAATTGGTCATTCTAAATTGTCCTGTGATTGGATTAGGGTTAAATTGGGATTGTCAGGAGTTGATGGGCAGTTTACTAGAAGTTCAAGAGTGTCAAGGGGTGGAAGTGTGTGAAATTGTCATTACTAGGGAGAAGGTTCATGGGAAGCTGAAAGGTCTGAAGGTAAATAAATCACTTGGACCAGATGGTCTACACACCAGGGCTCTAAAAGAGGTGGCTAAAGAGATTTTGGAGGCATTAGAAATGATCTTTCAATAATCAATTGATTCTGGCATGGTTCTGGAGGAATGGAAAATCGCAAATGTCACTCCACTCTTCAAGAAGGGAGAGAGACAGAAGAAAGGAAATTATAGGACAGTTTGTCTGACCTCAGTGGTTGGGAAGATGTTGAAATCGATTGTAAGGATGTGGTTTCAGGGTAGTTGGAGGTACATGATAAAATTGGCTGTGGTCAGCATGGTTTCCTTAAGAGAAAATCTTTATTGACAAATGTGTTGAAATCCTTTGAAGAAATAACAAGCAGGATAGTCAAAGGAGAATTGGCAGATGTTGTGTACTTGGACTTTTTGAAGGCCTTTGATAACATGCCACACTTAAGGCTGCTTAACAAGTTAAGAGCCCATGGTATTACAGGAAAGTTACTAGCATAGAAAGAGCATTAGCTGATTGGCAGGAGGCAAAGACAGGGAATCAAGGGAGACTTTTCTAGTTGGCTGCCGGTGGCTGGTGGTGTTCCATAGCGGGCTATGCTGGGACCTCTTTTTACAGTATACGTCAACGATTTGGATAACGGAATTGATGGCTTTCTGGCTAGGTTTGTGGACAATATGAAGATAGGTGGAGGGGCAGGTAATTCTGAGGAAGTAGGAGGGCTCCAGAAGGACTTAGACAGATTAGGAAATGGACAAAGAAGTGGCAGTTGGAATACAGCGTTGGGAAGTGTATAGCCATGCATTTTGGTAGAAGAGAATGGTTGACTATTTACTAAATGGAGATCAAGTACAAAAAAAAAAGGTGCAAAGGGACTTGGGGGTCCTTGTTGCAGGATTCCAGAAGATTAATTTGTAGGTTGAGTCTGTGTTGAGGAAGGCAAATGCAATGTTAGCATTCATTTCAGGAGGACTAGTATAAAAAAGCAACGATGTAATGTTGAAACTTTATAATGCTCTTGTGAGGCCTCATTTGGAGCATTGTGAATAGGCTTGGCCCCCTTATCTTAGAAAGAATGTGCTGAAACTGGCGGGGGTTTAAAGGAGATTCATGAAAATGATTCCAGGATTGAATAGCTTGTCATATGAAGAGTGTTTGATGGCTCTGGGCCTGTATTCACTGGAATTCAGAAGAATGAGAGGTGATTTCATTGAAACCTATTGATGAAAGGCCTTGATAGAGTGGATGTGGAGAGGATGTTTCCTATGGTGAGAGTATCTAAGACCAGAGGACTCAGCCTCAGAATAGAGGAGCGTCCTTTTAGAGGAAGAATTTCTTTAGCTAGAGAGTGGTGAATCTGTGGAATTCTTTGCCACAGGCTACTATGGAGGCCAAGTATTTATGTATATTTAACGCAGAGGTTGATCGATTCTTGATTAGTCAGGGCGTGAAGGGATACAGGGAGAAGGCAGGAGATTGGGGCTGAGAGATGAAATGGGATCAGCCATGATGAAATGGTGGAGCAGAGCTGATGGGCCAAATGTCTAAATTCTGCGAAATATCTAACACCTTATGATCAGATGGTGGAGAGCCATTTGTTGGAACCACTGATGTTCTTCTGGTGAAGGACTGGGATTTAGATCCAGTAACAATCAAGGACAATACCATTTAGAAATGATAGCACTGGCAGTAGTGACATTCCCACATATCTGAATCCTTTGCCTCTTATGCTGAAGAGGACACAAGTTTGAGGAGGTGATAGTGGACCACTGGAAAATGACACTGGAGAGGTACAGTAGTAATGGGGGATAAAGATATGGCAGATGAATTTAATAAGTATTTTGTGTCAGCCTTCACTGTGGAAGGCACTAGTAGTATGCCAGAAATTGAAGAGTGTCGGGGGGAAAAAGTGGGTGTAGTTGCTAACACTAAGGCGAAGGTGTTTGGGAAGGAGAAGGGTCTGAATGTAGGTAAGTCATCTGGACTCTTAGTTTCTTTTATTTATTATTATTTTTCTCTTGTATTTGTACATTGGTTGATAATCTATCCTGTTGGGTGTGGTCTTCATTTATGTTTCTATTATATTCTGTGGATTTACTACCTATGCCCACCAGAAAAATAAACCTCAGGGATGTTTATGGTAACATTTATGTACTTCTAAAATTTACTTTGAACTTGAACCAGCCTTTGGACCAGAGAGTGTGCACCCCAAGGTTCTGAAAGAGGTAGCGAAATAAATTGTGGAGACATTAGTAATGATCTTTTAAGGTATCACTAGATTCTGGAATGTTTCTAGAGGTCTGGAAAATTGCAAATGTCACTCTACTCTTTAAGAAAGGAAGCAAGCTGAAGAAAGGAAATTATAAACCTGCTAGCCTGACTTCAGTGGTTAGGAAGTTTTTGGATGAGATTTTGGGATACCTCGAGGCACTTCATAAAGGAGGCCAAAGCCAGCATGGTTTCCTTAAGGGGAAATCTTGCCTGACACATCTGTCAGAATTCTGAGAGAAAATAAAAAAATAGACAAAGGATAGTCAATGGATGTTGTCTACTGGGATTTTCAGAAGGCTTTTGGCCAAGGTGCTGCAGATGAGGCTGCTTAAAAAGGTAAGAGCCCATGGAATTACAAGAAAGATACTAGCATGCATAGAAGATTGGCTGACTGGCAGGAAGTAAAGAGTCAGAATAAAGGGACCTTTTCTGGTAGGCTGCTGGTGACAGAATTGATGGCTTCATGGCCAATCTGGCAGATAATAAAAAGATAGGTGGAGGGGCAGGTAGTGCTGAGGAACTGAGGAGTCTGCAGAAGGACTTAGACAGATTAAGAGAATGGGCAAAGTAGTGACAGATCAATATAGTGTAGGAAAGTATATGGTCATGCACTTTGGTAGAAGGAATAAACTTATTCATTTATTTTTTTTATCTATTTAGCGATACTATGCCGCAATCCATCAATATAACCTGAGCATAATTACTGGACGATTTACACTGACCAATTAACCTACTAACTGTTACATCTTTGGACTGTGGGAGGAAACGAACACATTCATGGGGAGGAGTACAGTCTCCTTGCAGATGACGGCCCGAAGTAGATTATTTTCTGAGCAGGGAGATATTCAAATATCAGAGGCGCAGGGGGACTTGGGAGTCCTCATGTAGGATTTGGTGAAGTTTAACTTGCAGGTTCAGTTGGTGGTGAGGAAGGCAAATGCAATGTTACCATTCATTTCAAGAGGGTTAGAATATAAAAGCAAGGACGTAATTTTTAGGTTTTATAAGGCAATGGTCAAGACTATATTTGGAACACTGTGAGCAGTATCTAAGAAAAATTATGCTGGCATTGGAGAGAATCCAGAGGAGGTCCATGAGAATGATTCCAGGAATGAAAGGGTGAATGTATGAGGAGAGTTTGGTGACTCTGGGCCTGTACTCCTAGGATTTAGAAGAATGGGAGGGGATTTCATTGAAACCCTTTGAATATTGAAAGGCCTAGACAGAACGGATTTTTCCTGTAGTGGGGGAGTCTAGAAGCGGGGTACAGCCTCAGAATAGAGGGACATCCTTTTAGAAGAGAGATGAGGAGGAACTTCTTTAGTCAGAGGATACTGAATCCATGGAATTCATTGCCACAGATGGCTGCAGAGGCTAAGTCATCGTGTATATTTAAAGCAGAGGTTAATTGATCGCGCTTAGTCAGGGCATAAAGGTTTTGGGGAGAAGACAGGAAAATGGGGCTACAAGGGACAATAAATCAGTCATGATGGAATGGTGGACCAGCCTCAAAGGGCCAAGTGGCCTAAATACTCTCATGCCTTATGTTCTTATGTATGAACAGTATACAAAACAAGCTTTTTACTATATCTTGGTTCATGTGACAATATTAAATCAACTCTAATAAAGCACTTTGTAATTGGATTGGAAAGGAAGAATGAAGGATCTCAGCCTGAACCATCGACTGCACTCTTTTCCATAGATGCTGCCTGGCTTGCTGAGTTCCTCCAGAATTTTGTGTGTGCTGCTTGAAATGCAAGTCTTTTATATGTTGTCCTGATCATTCTTTAATACCTTTGACATCAGAATTACTTTGAGAATGCATAACATTACAGAATCCCCATTAAAACCAAATTTCATCCGTAATTCCACTGAGAAGTTATCTTCATTCTTACCATGAAAAGGATGCTGACCATATTTGTCAGGTAAGCTGGGCCACGGTCCCTCCAAGTCAGTTTCTCCTTTTCAGTCTATGAACACAAGCAGAATCAGTAAAACAGTTAATCCCTCAAGCTAACCTTTTAACTGTAATATGTGCTAGGAGCTTCTGCTCAAAATAAGTCCTTATCTGAAACCGTGAGGTCCATCAGGTTTCACCTGGACAGAAGGTGGTTAAATAATACAGAACTGTCAGACACAAGCAATGCCTTTGCAAACCTTGTGTGTCTCAGGAACTATATATCGGACCAAAAACCAACCTACTTAAATGTCTGATCTATATCTGAGAGTACACTGTGATTAGTCCACAATGCTTGACAAACTCCTTTATTATGAGACTGCACCTCTCAACTGTAATTCAAACAACTTCCAAAGTGTTGTTAAAAAGATTATATTATATTTAGAAAACTAACTCTCTATTCGCCCAATGGGTCTTCTTTGGTTATTATGGCTGTTCAGTCTGGGCATTCTGTATTTCAGTAAGACCAAGGAAATGATTGTGGGCTTCAGGAAAGGGAAGTCAGGAGAAAGCATGACAGTCCTTAATGAGTGGCCGGCAGTGGAAAGGGTGAGCAGCTTCAAGTTCTTGGGTGTCAGATCTCTGAAGATCTATCCTGGGCCCAACATATTATTACAATTACACAGAAGGCATGTCAGTGGCTTAAATTTCATTAGGAGTTGAGGAGGTTCGTTATGGCACCAAAGACTCTAGCAAATTTCTACAGGTGTACCGTGGAGAGCATTCTGGCCGGTTGCCACACCATCTGGTGTGGAGGTGCCAGTGCTGCATAAGCCAGCTCCATCATGGACACTCAGCTCCCCACCATCAAGGATATATTCAATGCTGCAAGAAAGCAGCATCCATCATCAAGGAACTTTACCATCCTTCTCATTACTACCACCAGGGAGGTGGTACAGGAGCCTGACGACACAAACTGATTCTTCCCCTTTGCCATCAGATTTCTCGATGGTCCGTGAACCATGAACACTATTTTGCTCTATTTTTATACTACTTACTTTAAAAAATTCTCATTGTAAGTTAATTTGCTTTATGTATTTCACTGCACTGTGGGAGCAAAACAACAAATTTCATGACTTATGTCAGTGATAATAAGCCTGATTCTGATTAATATATTTTATTTTCTCTTGTTCTGGGATTTAACTTTTTTTTTACATTATTCAACTATGATCATACACAAATGGGTCAGACAATCCAATAGTCATTGTGTTGAAGTACCAGTTACTGTAGGTGTGTCTCCAAACCCTAAGCTTCATTTAAAAACTTTGTAGCACACCCAGTAATATTTGAACATCTTGTTCTTGAGTCCTCTCCGAAACAAAATCCTCATTTTCCTCACTTGGAGGCCCTCATCAGTACGTATTGGCGACAACACCTCCTCCACAATCACCATCAGCACAGGTGTACCGCAAGGCTGTGTACTTAGCCCCCTGCTCTACTCACTTTATACCCATGATTGTGTGGCTAAATACAGCTCCAATGGCATATTTAAGTTTGCTTAAGATACCACTGTTGATGGTCAAATTGGCATATAGGAGGGAGGTTGCACATCTGTTTGAATGGTGCCAAAACAGCAACCTCTCACTCAGTGTCAGCAAAACCAAAGAGCGGATTATTTATTACAGGAGGAAGAAATCGGAGGTCCATGAGCCAGTCCTCATCAGGGGATCAGAGGTGGTGAGGGTCAGCAACTTTAAATTACTTGGTATTATCATATCAGAGGATCTGATGAAAGTGCCATCACAAAGAAGACATTACAAGTTTGTGTAAATTCAGTATGTCGTCTAAAACGTTGACAAACTTCTATAGATGCACAGTGGAAGGTATATTGACTGGTTGCATCATGGCCTAGTATGGAAACACCAATGCCCAGGAATGGAAAGAGTCTATGGAAAGTGGTGGAAAGGCAAAATTGTCTATATAAAGTAGTGGATACATATATCATTATTTTAAAAGCATGTCATACAGTGTCAGCACCCACCCCCCCATGCAGTCTCTGAGCAGTTTTTGGTTTGTTTTCAAGAAACCGATACATATATAGTTCCATTGACATAGGTTTACAGACAAGCTGTATGTACAAAATGGACAGTTCATCCAATTTCTAAGCTTTTACCAAGGTCTGTATTATTGAACACATTGAAAATTCAATGAAAGAATCAAAAATTCAAACTGGACTCCCAGCAACCAGGTGCCTTGGGTCAATTGGAAACAAAAAGGGGAACAAAGCTTAATTTTCCTTTACATTAGCAGACACAAGGTGACAAGATACAATAGATATTGAGACTGGCTTTTGAAATAGTGCACACACACCACTAAAAAAAGTTAATCAACGTATAATTCTTCACAAATATGTGGTCTTCTAACATCAGTGGCCACTTTATGAGGTTCACCTGTATACCTGCTCGTTAATGCAAATATCTAATCAGCCAATCATGTGGCAGCAACTCAATGCATAAAAACATGCAGAAATGGTCAAGAGGTTCAGTTGTTGTTCAGACCAAACATCAGGATGGAGAAGAAATATGATCTAAGTGACTTTAACCAAGGAATGATTGTTGCTGCCAGAAGTGGTAGTTTAAGTATCTCAGAAACTGCAAATCTCCTGGAATTTTTACGCACAGCCTCTAGAGCTTACAGAGGATGGTGCGGAAAAAAAACAACCAGTAAGTGGCAGTTCTGTAGGCAAAAACAGCTCATTGATAAGAGAGGTGAGAGAAGAATGGCCAGACTGGTTCAAGCTGACAGGAAGTTGACAGTAAATCAAATGATCACGCTTTGCAACAGAGGTGTGCAGAAGAGCATCTCTGAATGCACAACCAGCTGAACCTTGACGTGGACAGTCTGCAGCAGCCAAAGACCATGAACATATACTTAGTGGCCATTTTATTCAGTACAAGAGGTACCTAATAAAGTGGCCACTGAGTGTATGTGTATTCAACATAAACATGTTCAGTCAGCATTTAACACCATCATACCCTCAGAACTAATCAACAAGCTCCAAAATCTGGGTCTCTGTACCTCCCCACTCTGCAACTGGATGCTTGACTTCCTCATTGTCAAACCACAGTCAGTGTGGATCAGAAATAACATCTCCTCTCTGGCAATCAATACTGGTGCACTTTAAGGATGCATGTTTAGCCCACTGCTTTACTTTCCCTCTCTCTACACCTGACTCTGTGGCTGGGCACAGTTCAAAACACCACCTATAAATTTTCTGATGACACAACTATTGCTGGCAGAATTTTAGAAGGTGATGAGGTGGTGTACAGGAGTGAGCTAGATCAGCTGGTTGAGTGGTGTTGCAATAACAATCTTGTACTCAACATCAGAAAGACCAAGGGATTGCTTATGGACTTCATGAAGGGGAAATTGAGGGGACACAAACCTGTTCTCAACAAAGGATCAGCAGTGGAAAGGGAGAGTAATTTCAAGTTCCTTAGTATCAACATCTCAGAAGATCTATCCTAGGCCCAATATATTGATATATTTATAAAGAAGGCACGACAACGGCTACATTTCATTAGGAGTTTGAGGAGACCTGGTACAAAGACTCTGACAAAGTTTTACAGATGTACCATGGAAAGCATTCTAACTGGGTGCGTCGCCATCTGGTATGGAGGGGCCATTGCACAGGATCGGAAAAAAAACGACAGAAATTTGCAAACTCAGCCAACTCCATCTTGAGCACTAGCCTCCCCAGCATCTGATTATAGGGAGCTGTGAAAAGGATGGCCAGTTTTAAGGTTGGAGATGAAAGAAGAGAATATTAGTACAAAGAAAACATGATTAAGGGGCCATTTATTCCTCCATTCCATAAGAATCAGGGTTGACCTCTTACCTGGTGCCATTTTGCTTCACTAACACACCTCTTGACCCCTTTGAAACCCAAAAACATCTCAATCTGTATATTGAATACAGTCAGCAACCGAGCTCTCACAACAACTACGGTAGAGGTTTCTAATGATTCAGCCTCCTGTGGAAGAGGATGTTTCTGCTGTTACCATCCTGAATGGCGGAAACCTTAATGGGACCCTGGTCCATTGGTGTAAAGATCCACGTGAAGGGAAGTACAACCCTGCGTCAATGCCTTCATGACAACGGAGAGAATGGTCTACGTTTTAGTGAAATGACCTTTCATTTTTCTACACGGCGTAAGCCCAGTCAGAATTCGTTGCTCCTTACATGCTCATTCCATGCTCATCCTGAACATGGGTTTGAGATCACTGGCCCTTTTATGTCTTATTATTCAAGCGTTATCTGATACCCTGAGCCCTCCTAAAAAAAAGATTACTTTTAGTAACATTTAGCTTGCCAATCAGGAATCAGGGTGTGGAGAGTCAAACAGCATGGACCACGGGGCCCACTGTGTTCACAATGATAAGGTGGGCACCCATTTGTATTTATCTGTCATTTTGAAACACCGGCTCTGTCGCCTTCAGTGACGCAAGGTTCAAGTCCTCATGCTAAATAATGTCAGTGATTCCGTTTCAATCACTCCCCAGCAGCGCATACTATGTGCTCACCACTCGTGTTTAAAAAAAAAGGACTCCCTCAGGCTTCCTCAAAATCTCTCACCCTAAATCCACATCCTCTAGTTTTATCTACCACATATGGAAAAAAAGGTTTCCTGATGTCTTCCTTGTGTCCGTTCTGAAGGTGTTTTTATTTACAGTAAGATGGATCCTCACAATCTACCTCATCGTGATATGGTCTGGCTGCACTGATAACTGAATATTCTGCTTTCTCCTGTACTACCTCAATGTACTGATATGTTGAAATGATCTATTTGCATGATGTGCAAATCTAATGTTTTACACTGTGCTTTGGTACTTGCAACAGTAATAACCTAATTTAACAATTTTTATTTTAAATCTTTTTTTAAAATCAATAATTGTCAGCACAGAGGTCACAACCAAGACTAAATTAAGACTGCCCATCACACGTGAGGCTGACGAATAAAAGTCAATCACATTTTGAACTAAATGAATGCAAGTAGCCTCTTTGCAAAGTAGCTTGGCTGCTGAGTGGTTGGGCCCTCAAACACCCAATTACTTTAAAAACATTCTTTGTAAGCTAAACTTATTAATTATATAATTCCAGATCTTGCTTAGGAGTCCTTACAAAGTGAACATGAATTAAATCAGTTGGTCATTATCAATGGGAAATATTTCATAAGGACAAACTTCAAAACTAGAAGCTTAGCACATTAATGCCCTGATTGACTACAGCTGCTAGAACTATTTGCTACTTGTTAAGCATCACAGGATAAGTCACATGGTGCACAAAAGTCACTAATCACATGCACAGTGATAACCATACTAAGGTGGCTGAAAACAAAACTGAATTAGAGTGCCTTTAACAAATATGACATGCACAGCCATTCTAATGCATCGCTTTACCAACTATCGGATGCTTTTAATAAAGTGACTAAGTTTGGCAATACAATATCTATTAGCTTGTTGAGAAAGACTGCCACTTTAAATTGCATGTGCCACTTCCAAGTAATTTCATTAAAAATTTGGATAGATTTATCTGGGGAACAACTTTTCCAGCTAATGTAATGATAAAGAATTTTTGGAAAAAAAAAGCAGAAGACATTATGGTGAGATACCATCTCTCAGTTGTGTTTATTCAATACTTTGAGAACATTGATAATCAATCAGACAATCCAGCATAATATTCATCAGCTCTAAATTGAAGAAAGCATTTTCTTTTCCACTTGGTTAATCAATTGTCAGAAAATTAAATGAGCAAGTTTATTGACATAATGCACAATTGAAATAACGAGTGTACTTTATGACAATAAATTGCACATTTAGGTGTGCACATGGCAACTATAATTAAAAAAAACAAATGGCTCCATGTCCTTCTAAACAAACTTTGAAAAATAAACAAGAAAGTTTTATTTTCAACTGGTACCAATTTCACCCCAGCCATGGCATTCAAAACTCTGTTTTTCCATTTGTTTGGCTGTTCCTCCACGCCTTCTGCTGCCTTCTGAGGTCAGGTAGAGAAAAGGCCCATACAGGCAGAGTGTTAAACATATCAATATAAACTAACATTAGGGATTCAATATAAAGTGAACGTTATTGTCTATTTCATTGCATTAGGGAAATGCTGAAAATCACCTTGAAACCCAGGAACAGCCTCAAACTTGATGGAGTTAATTACATGATATCTCTTCCATTCATTTCTATTGTGTTTTAATCATCAAAAAGCACCTTGGATTAACAAGAGTATAGATGTTCCCCTTTTAGCAGTCATTAGCAAGGTCAATCTCGGTAATTCCTTAATCTTGTGTTACCATCAAAGATACTCTATTTAACACATAATCCCAGATGCAGGAGTAAAACCAACAATTACATGGACTAGTGCCCAAACATTAACTTAATAAAGCCCATCAATATATACATCCAGTAAGACTGAATTTTGGGGAAAATTACAAAAAATGAACGAGTACAAAAATTTAAAAAAAATGCAGAACATAAACACAAGAGATTCTGCAGGAAATGGAAATCTTGAACACACACACAAAGTGCTGGAGGAACTCAATAAATCAGGCAGCAGCTATGGAAGGGAATAAAACTGCCCGACTTGCCAAGCTCCTCCAGCATTTTGTGTGTGTTGCTCAAAAAACAACAAAGAATAATTTGGGTCTTTAGCTAAAAGTAAGTGTTATTTACATTGAAGGCTTATCTATACCTCTTCTTTCTTTTGAAGCTCTTTTTTCAAAACTTTACTCAGAACTCTAGCCTCATACTCAGGACGTGGATGATCCTGTTTATTTCAAAAGGGAAGAAAACAGTCAGCAGAAACATTAGCCATAATTAAAAAGCTACATTTAATATAAGTTATTCAAAGCTCAACTGCTTTTTACTCAGTTAAACTTTGCTAGAAAAAATCCATATTTTCTCTTGCCCTTATGCAGAAAACATCATTACAGGAGTACTGGAGAGTCGTGTGCTGTGTTGGGCCATGATCTGAGAAAGGATGTGTTGGCATTGGAGACAGTCCACAGCGGTGCCACAAGAATGATCCCAGGAATGAAAATGTTAATGTATGTGGAGCGTTTGATGGCTCTGGGCCTGTACTTGCTGGAGTTTAGATGAACGAAGGGAGATCTCATTGAAACCCATCAAATATTGAATAACCTGCATAGAATGGACATGGAGAGGATACTTCCAATTGTGGGGGAGTTAAGGAAAAAAGAGCACAACTTCACAATACAAGGACGAGAAAGAATGAGGAGGTGAGGAGGAATTTCTTTAGCCAGAGGATGGTGAATCTCTGGAGTTCATTGCCACAGACAGCTGTGGAGGTCATTGGGTATACTTAAAGCAGAAGTTGACAGGCTCGTGCTTAGTAAGGGCGTCAAAGGTTACAAGTTGAAGTTAGGAGAATGGCATTGAGCAAAATAATAAATCAGCCATGATGGAATGGTGGAGCAGACTCCTTGGGCTAAATGGCCTAATTCTGCTCCAATAACTTATGGTCTTATGAACTATCAAAATGTTATAAACTTGAACCTTAAGTTTGATTACTTTTGAGAACATACAAATATATATCAATATCAAGAATCAACTTAGTATTTACATAATGTTTGTAAGAGTACCCAAACATTTACCCAATTAACCCATTGAGCAATAAACCTTTTGTTTCCCCAATACAAGAACATTTTCTCGACACTAACACAGTTAACTTGTATGACTGCCAACAAATGCCACCTCCAGAAATCTCACATTTTTTTGGAATGCCAATATACTTGTTTCTTTTGAAGTGGGGATAGAAATTCAGGCTCATATCTATTGGATGCTGAATTTCCCCAATCTTTACCAAGAATAGAGGCAGACAATTGTCAGGTGGTTTTGTGGGAAAGCACACTGCAGCTATCATTTACCATCGGACAGAGACTAAAAACACAATCAAGATAGTGGTCTAAATTGCAAAACTGCCTGCAATAAAGGAAATGGAGGTTTAAGATGACCAAAAATGTTAAAAGTAAACTTTTCGAGTTACCACCGTACTAAAAATGACTCTGAACTAAACATTTTATTTACTAGTCTTCATTTATAAAACATCTCAAATACAATCAGTGGCCACTTTATTAGGTATAACTGTACACCTGCTCATTAATGCAAATATCTAATCAGCCAATCATGTGGCAGCAATCAAATGCATAAAGACATGCAGACATGGTCAGGAGGTTCATTTTGCTGGGCATGGGTGAGAGAGCACAAGTCCGGGTATTTTTAGCATTTTTAAGGGGTACAGGGGTTTTTTATAGACTATGACGAATAAACAGGAATAGGATACTAGGATGGTCAAAGATGGGAGGGTGAAGTGTAGGTTTGTGTGTGTGTGTGTGTGTGTGTGTGTGTGCGTGTGATTGGGTGAAGGGATTTAGAATGTATGTCTAGTGCACATTCTGGAGCAGAGGGTGGCGGTAATGCACCATTAAGCTGGATGCCAACCGCTGTAAAACAAGATACAGACAGACAGACAGGAGGTTCATTTGTTGTTCAGACCAAACATCAGAGTGGGGAAGAAATGTAATGTTGATGGTGCCAAATGGGGTGATTTGAGAATCCTAGAAACTACTGATCTCCTGGGATTTTCACGCACAGTAGCCTCTAGAGTTTACAGAGAATGGTGTAAAAACAAAAAAAAAATCCAGTGAGTTGCAGTTTATTTATTTAGAGTGACAGCGTAGAATAGGCCCTTCCGCCCAGAAACTCCCAACAACCTTGATTTAAACTTAACTTAGTCATGGGACAATTTACAATGACGAGTTAACCTAGCCATACCTCTGTAGATTGCAAGAGTAAACAGGAGCACCCGGAGAAAACCCATACATTCCATGGGAGGACGTACAGAGACTCTTTACAGAGGACGGTGGGATTGAATGTGGAAATGCAATGCCCGATGCTGCAATAGCCTCGTGTTAACTGCCACACTACCGTGGCGCCCAAGTTCTGTGGGTGACAACACCTTGTTAATGACAGAGGCCACAGGAGAACGGCCAGACTGGTTCAAGCTGACAGGAAGGCGACTGCAACTCAAGTAACTGCATGTTACAACACCGGTGTGCAGAAGAGCATTTCTGAACCCACAACATGTCAAAGCTTGAAGTGGACCGGCTACAGCAGTAGAAGACCATGGAATATCCACTCAGTGGCCACATTATTAGGTACAGGAAGTAACTAATAATAAATTGGCCAATGAATGTATACAACTACCTTAAATGACTAAAAGATCTTTTGGGCTTTCCAGCTTCTAATTAGCATAAAATCACCAAATTTGGAAGAGTCATTTTTGCACCTGGGATGAAATAGAAAGAGGCATTTATGGCAGGCAAGTACAAGTACTGAGTAGTTCGATGAGGAATCCTCTATTATGGCACGTGTGATTTAGTTTGACAATACAACATGTAGAAAGAAAAGGTAAAAGCTCCGAAGCGTAACATAAAATTGTATTGGATTAATCCCAGCCCCTCCCCCCACCCAGCACCAATACAGCAACAGAAACATCATAATTAGGCAAGCTTCAGAAAGATGTACAGGAGTTAATTAAAAAAAAATCCAAACCTTTAATCGTTCCTTCAGGCCGACGGCAACAGAAGAAGAAAGAAGTGTTATTAATGGCAAAAATTAATGGCAAAATATTGTTCAATGAAAATTTAGGGATTTTTAAGGAATGAATCTTAAAAATCTAACCTCATCCTCTTCAAATCCAGTAAGATCCCACCTATAATTCAGCCTCATTTGGCACCTTTTCCAGTGTTCCAAGAACATGGCAGCTGGAAATAAAATTGGCTTTTATCAAAATGATCATTATTTTTCCAGCAATAAATTAAAATGACTACAAAGTAATGAGTCTTTTTAAATATAAAGAATTTCTTAAAATAATTTCTCCACATTCCTACACAACAGTGTACTGACTTTGGGGGATAAAAGTGCCCTTCACTTGTAGACACTGTAGATCGTTTGCCATGCCAAAATCATGATATGTGACGGATGCTTAGATGTAGATAGAGATACAAGGAAGGATTTTCATTCTGCAGCTGTTATCTCAGTGAGACCATGGATAGCATTGATGGTCTCTGTCATAAACTCCAGTCTCCGGTCACCATTAACACTCATTTAATAAGATATAGTGTGGGATAGACCCTTCTGGCCTTCGATCTGTGCCGCCCAGCAATCCCCTGATTTAATTCTAGCATAACCACAGGACAATTTACCATGTCCAATTAACCTACCAACCAGTACATCTTTGTCTTGTAAGAGGAAACTGGAGTATCTGGAGGATGCCCATGCATTCACGTGGAGAACATACAAACTCCTTACAGGCAGTGGCAGGAGTTGAACCCATATTGCTGGTACTGTAAAGCGTTCTGCTAACCACTACACTTCCATGCTAACCTGATCCTCTTCAAACCAAGCAAGATCCCACCCATAATTCAGCCACATTTGACACTTTTTCTAGTGTTCCAAAAACATGGCAGCTGGAAATGTTCTGATTAATTGCCCAAGTTAGGACCAACCTGTTCATACTCATGGTATACCCCATGACAAAAAACTTTGACAAACCTCTATAGATGCAAAGTGGACTGATTGCATCACAGCCTGGTATGGAAACACCAAAGCACCGGAATGGAAAAGGCTACAGAAAATGGTGGATACAGCCCAGTCCATCACAGGCTAAGCCTTCCCCACCATTGACTAAATTTACAAGGAGCGCTGCCACAAGGAAGCAGCATCCATCATCAGGCACCCTCATCACCTAGGCCAAGCTCTCTTCTTGCTGCTGCCATCAAGAAGGAGATACAGGAGCTTGGGGTCCCACACCACCCGGTTCAGGAACAGCTATTACTCCTCAAACATCAGGCTTCCGAATCAGCACGGATAACTTCACATACCTCAACAATGAACTGACTCCACAGCCTATGGACTCACTTTCAAAGACTCTACAACTCACGTTCTCAGTATTTTATATATTTATTTAAAAAATTTACATAATTTGTCTTCTTTTGTACATTGGTTGTTTGTCAGTCTTTTGTATAGTTTTTCATAAATTCTATTGTATTTCTTTTTTTTTGTAAATGCCTGCAAAAAAGTGAATCTCAAGTTAGCACATAGTGACATATACTATGGGAATAACTTCACTCAGCGTCATTTACCACATCATTGAAATGCTCCCACAACCGATGGACTTACTTTCAAGGACTCCTCATCTCATGTTCTCGTTAGTTACTGCTTATTTACTTATTATTATTTCTTTCTTTTGGTATTTAAACAGTTTGCTGTTTTTACACACTGGTTGAATGCCCCGCTTGTTCAGTCTTTCACTTATTCTATTATGGTTATTATTCTTTTATGGATTTATTGAGCATGCCCACAAGAAAATTAATCTCAGGGTTGTAAATGGTGACATGTACTTTGATAATAAATTTAATTTGAACTTGGAAAATCAATTTTCTACTCATTACCAGGACTACTAATTACCCATCCTTATTCATCTTTTAGACTATAAGACTCTAAGATATAGGAGCAGAATTAGGCCATTTGGCCCATTGAGTCTGCACCACCGTTTCATCATGGCTGATCCAGTTTTCCTCAGTCCCAATCTCCTGCCTCAGCCCCCACCATATCCCTTTAGCCCTGACCACTCAAGAATCTATCAACCTCTGCCTTAAATGTACGTAATGACTTGGCTTCCAGAGCTGCCTATGGCGACAAATTCCACAGATTCACAACTCTTTGGCCGAAGAAATTCCTCATTTCCCTTCTAAAAGGATGCCACTCTATTCTGAGGATGTGACCTCTGGACTTAGATACTCCTACTAGAGTATCTAAGATAATCCTTCTCTGTGGATTGTCACCTTGTCGTGGTGGAGAAGCCCGTGTGGTCCTGTGATCCCGAGAGCAATGCTGTCTGGAGCTATGCTCCTGGTAGGGTCACCCATGGTGGTAAGGTCGAGGGTGAGGTCCCTGACAAAGAATAATCCAACCAATACCTCAACGGTGGAACAGGTGGACGAAGTTACTTCGAACCCAACGGCTGTGAAGGCGGATGAAGGCTGCAGCAAACCTGTCAGCTCCGATCGTCGTGGTTTTCATGCCATTGGAATCAGTTGGTTGATTTGTGAAGTATCGTGTGCTTCTTGGAGTGCAACATCAAGTACACGTTAAACAAATACATGCACAGGAGTCTTCGCTCTGTGGGCCACTTCTTCAGAACGAAGACCATCATCCTCGACCTCGAGGGATAGCCACGACGATGACTCCTACTGGAGGAAACATTCTCTCCACATCCACTCTATCAAGGCTTTTCACCATCTGATGGGTTTCAATTAGGTCACTCTCCTCAAGCTGCTGAATTCCACTGAATATAGGCCCAGAGCCATTATACTCTCAGTGAGGCCTCACCAGTGCTTTATAAAGTCTCAACATTATATCCTTGCTTTTTTATTCTAGTCCTCTTAAAATGAATGCTAACATTGCATTTGCCTTACTCACGACAGACTCAACCTGCAAATTAACCTTTAAGGAATCCTGCACAAGGCCTTCCAGGTCCATTGTCCCTCAGATTTTTGTAGTTTCTCTCCATTTAGAAAATTCTCAACCCTTTCACTTCTTCTACTAAAGTGCCAACACTATCCTTCTGTAGCCTCCCTACTTTCTCAAAACTATCTGCCCCTCCACCTATCTTCATATCGTCTGCAAACTTAGCAACAAAGCCAGTAATTCCATCATCCAAATCATTGACATACAAGGTAAAAAGAATCAACACACACCTCTGTGGAACAGCACTAGTCACTGACATTCAACCAGAAAAGGCTCCCTTTTCACCCCACTCTTTGCCTCCTGCCAATCAACCACTTCATTACCCATGCTATAAGCTTTTCTATAATACTATGGGCTCTTAACTTGTCAGCAGCCTCATGTGTGGCACCTTGTCGAAGGCCTTCTGAAAATCCAAGTACACAACATTAACCAATTCTCCTTTGTCTATTCTGCTTGTTATTTCTTCAAAGAAATCCAACATATTTGTCAGGCAACCATGCTGACTACGGCCTATTTTACTAAGTGCTCCAAAACTACATCCTTAACAATCGACCCCAACATCTTCCCAACCACTGAGGTCAGACCAACTGGCCTATAATTTCCTTTCTTCTGCCTCGCTCCTTCCTTGAAGAGTGGAGTGACATTTGCAATTTTCCAGTCTTCCTGAACCATTCCAGAATCTAGTGATTCTTGAAAGATCATTAATATTGCCTCCACAATCTCTTATGCCAGCTCTTTCAGAACCCGAAGTTGTACACCATCTAATCCAGGTGACCTATCTACCTTCAGACCTTTCAGTTTCCCAAGAACCTTCTATATGATAATGGTAACTTTACACACTTCATGAACCCTGACACCTGGAAGTTCACCATCTTGCTAGTTTATGTTCTTCTGAAATCACAGATCTGGTCACCTTCCACCTAGCCTCTTTCCCCTCTCTCTACATTTTTATTCTGGTGTCTTCCCCCATCCTTTTCAGTCCTGAAGATGGGTCTTGGCTCAGAACGCCAACTGTTTATTCATTTCCCCGGATGCTACCTGACCTGCTGAGTTCCTCCAGCATTTTGTGTGTATTGCTTTGGATTTACAGCATCTGCAGACTCTCTTGTGATTAGACAATTGTTATTGCCTTCAAGATGTTGGATAGTATTAAGAAGACTTTTCCTTCAACATTAGCTTTCCTGATCCATTTATACATAAAATTAGAAACAAAGTTTAAATCTCAAGATAGTAAATTCCTATTTTTTCCAATTTCCACAAGGAAGGATAATTTTTTGATGGACAATTTGTTTTAACTAATCAAATATGACACTTCTTGGGGAGGTAGAAATATTCCCCAACACCCATTATCACAACTAGCATCAAGGAACAGTAAAACAATTTCAACGTTCTATTAACATTGAATCACTTTCCCCACAGGTGCAGAACAATTTTACCAATTTCATGGACTAGTGTCCAAATATTTATTAATGAAGCCCAAAAATATACACATGCAATAAGATCAAAGTTGCTGGTGAACGCAGCAGACCAGGCAGCATCTCTAGGAAGAGGTACAGTTGATGTTTCAGGCTGAGACCCTTCGTCAGGACTAACTGAAGGAAGAGTTAGTAAGAGATTTGAAAGTGGGAGGGGAAGATCCAAAATTATAGGAGAAGACAGGAGGGGGAGGGATGGAGCCGAGAGCTGGACAGGTAATTGGCAAAGGGGATACGAGAGGATCATGGGACAGGAGGTCCGGAAAGAAAAACAAGTGGTGGGGGGGAACCCAGAGGATGGGCAAGGGGTATAGTCAGAGGGACAGAGGGAGAAAAAGGAGAGTGAGAGAAAGAATGTGTGTAAAAGCAGGATCTCCCAGTGGCCACACATTTTAATTTCACATCCCATTCCCATTCTGACATGTCTATCCACGGCCTCCTCTACTGTAAAGATGAAGCCACACTCAGGTTGGAGGAACAACACCTTATATTCCGTCTGGGTAGCCTCCAACCTGATGGCACGAACATCGACTTCTCTAACTTCCGCTAATGCCCCACCTCCCCCTCGTACCCCATCTGTTATTTATTTTATACATACATTCTTTCTCTCACTCTCCTTTTTCTTCCTCTGTCCCTCTGACTATATCCCTTGCCCAGCCTCTGGGTCCCCCCCCCCCCCACCCCCCTGTCTTTCTTCCCGGACCTCCTGTCCCATGATCCTCTCGTATCCCCTTTGCCAATCACCAGTCCAGCTCTTGGCTCTATCCCTCCCCCTCCTGTCTTCTCCTATCATTTTGGATCTTCCCCTCCACCTCCCACTTTCAAATCTCTTACTAACTCTTCCTTCAGTCAGTCCTGACGAAGGGTCTCGGCCTGAAACGTTGACTGTATCTCTTCCTAGAGATGCTGCCTGGCCTGCTGCGTTCACCAGCAACTTTGATGTGTGTTGCTTGAATTTCCAGCATCTGCAGAATTCCTGTTGTTCACATGCAATAAGACTAAATTTTGGGGGAAAATTTACATAAATTAACAATAGATACAAAAACTTTAAAAAATGCTAGTTTTTCCTGTAAGAACTAGCATCATGCAGATATTTCTGTACGAACAACAGACACAAAAATTTTAAAAAATGCAGGACATAACATAAACACAAGAGATTCTGCAGATGCTGGAAATCCAGAGTAACACACAAAATGCTAGAGGAACTTAGCTGGTCGGGCGTCATCTGTAGATAGGAATGTAGAAACGACATTTTGGGCCAAGATCCTTCATCAGAAGTAGGACTTCTGAATATACAGCAGGTCAGTGCAATATTGTGGCCTGAAAGACTATATTGTGCTGCGCTGTTCTAAGTTCAATGTAATTCTGGTGGGATGAAAGAGACTTATTGTTGATACGTACGCCAGGTCCCTTCCTCTTCAGTAGCTTAGGCTTTTAAATAAGCTAGGTGCCTGCTTGAGGGGATTTGGTGATTTGGACCAAATGTTCCTAATGGCAGTCAGTAACCCTGGCTGTCCACCTTATAGATTATTTTATAGAACTGATTGCAGAGATTGATTAAGAGCTTTAGTATTACTCCACAAAATGATTACTTCCAGAGTGCTTTTTTTTTGCTCAGAAATTCCTACTTTTCAAACAATTAGAATGTCACCAAAAGATTTATGGAAATAACTTAAGCGATAAACAACTGGCCAGAAAACCTCTACATGTAGCCTTGATGTTTACACTTGTGTAAACATTATAAGCTCTGTTTAATACTTAGCAACTGTTGTGCAATGCCAGTCAAACTTTCAATTACAACTATCCATTAAAACCATTTGTTTTGCTTACAGTCCATTACTTTATGTAAGCTTGCCTTAAATCAACATATGCCGAGCAGCTGAGCATAGGAACATCCATAATGTTTTAATTCTGACGTGACTACCAACGACAATAACAAATCCAAGTAATACTCCTAATATGGCTCCTGTACATAAGAACGTGGAAAGATACTGTATTCTGAAGTACAAAACAGAACAGGCTTCTTGATTTAAGTTGCGCAGGCAGCACAATAGTGTAGCAGAGAGCGTAACGCCTTACTTTTATTGGGGTTCAATTCTGACACGTCTGTCAGGCATTTGCACATTCTCACTGTGGCCGTGTGGGTTTCCTCTGAGTGTTCCAGTTTCCTCCCACATTCCTAAGATGAGATGGGGCTAATAGGTTGTGGGTCTGCTATGACGCTGCCAGAAGTGTGGCAACATTTGCAGGATGACCCAAGAACATCCTCGGACTGTGTTGGTCACTGATGCAAATGTTGCCGTTCACTGCATGCTTCAATGTACATGGGACAAATAAAGCTCATTTTTAATCTTTAAATGCAGGGCAAAATGGAAAGGTAGCTTGTAAGTGCACTTCTGCTTTCCAAGATGAACTCTGAGAAATAAAGAAAAGTCAATTGAGAACAGTCTGATAAATTTATTTGCCAACTGTTGTTCTGCTCTGTCTACAACCTCCTACATTGGTCACCTCAAATAAAACCCTTCATCTTTCCAGTCAGTTATCAACCTTTTGTTTTTAACACATTTACTTAATTCAGTTCTCAATCACAGTTTCAGTGTTGTAGATGTGGGAATTAATCAATGTGTTATAGCTGCGAGAGTTGTGGGGATAACCTCCCACTGCCCATCAAGTGCTCCCAAAGGTGTGTGTCTCAAATAGCCTCTTGCAACCAGGTTCAGCTCATTGCCTTCATGTGTGTCTTAGCTACTAAGCACAGCAGACCCTTCCACTGATGAGATAAGGGGCAAAGACAGGTTACTGGGGCCTTAAAACCAGTCGCTTCGGGCAGAGGGTGCTAATCAGAAGTGGTGGACAGCAGAAGGAAACTCTGATCTCAAACCTCCGCTGCCTTGTGGTTATACCCACTCATGGGAAAGGCTTTGGGAGTAAACCCCGAGGAAAAATCTGGAGCTAGAGATGTGCTTCCACCCTGCCACCCACTGTGACATCAAAAATGATATATCCGAATCAGAAACGGAATCAGGTTTACTATGACTAATATACGTTGTGAAATTTGTTGTTTTGCAGTAGCAGTATGGTGCAATACATAAAAAATACTATAAATTACAATATATATTAAAAATTAAATTAAATAAACAATCTTCATAGAGGAATCAGAAATGGAGAGAGTGAGCAGCTTCAAGTTCCCGGGGTGTCAAGATCTTTGAGGATCTAACCTGGTCCCAACATAGCGAAGTAGTTATAAAGAAGACAAGGCAGCGGCTATACTTTATTAGGAGTTTGAAGAGATTTGGCATGTCAACAAATACACTCAAAAATTTCTGACAGACTGCAGGTTCTGACAGACTGGAGGGGCTATTGCAAAGGACCGAAAGAAGCTGCAGGAGGTTTAAATCTAGTTAGCTCCAACTTGGGTACTAGCCTACAAAGTACCCAGGACATCTTTAGGGAGCAGTGTCTCAGAAAGGCAGCATCCATTATTAACAGCCTCCAGCACCCAGTGCATGCCCTTTTCTCACTGATACCATCAGGTAGGAGGTACAGAATCCTGAAGGCACACACTCAGCGATACAGAAACAGCTTCTTCCCCTCTGCCATCTGATTCCTAAATGGACATTGAAGCTTTGGACACTACCTCACTTTTTTAAAAATATATAGTATTTCTATTTTTGCACATTTAAAAAAAATCTATTCAATACACGCAATTGATTTACTTGATTATTAAGTTTTATTTTATTTATTATTATTCTTTTTCTCTCTGCTAGATTATGTATTGCATTGTACTGCTGCTGCTAAGTTAATAAATTTCACGTCACATGCCAGTGATAATAAACCTGATTCTGATTCTGAAAGAAAGAGTAGAAATAGTGAGGTAGTGTTCATGGGTTGGTTGATTGTCCATTCAGAGTTCGATGGCAGAGAAATTGAAGCTGTTCCTAAAATGCTGAGTGTGTGACCTCAGGCTCCTGTACCTCCTCCCTGATGGTAGAAATGAGAAAAGAACATGTCTTGGGTGATGGGTGTCCTTGATGCTGGGGAGGCTAGTCCCCATGGAGCTGGCTGAATTTGCAACTTTCTGCAGCTTTTTCCTGAAACTGTGCAGTTGCTCCTTATACCAGATGGTGATTCAACCAGTTAGAATGATCTCCATGTTACATCTGTCTTTGGTGACATACCAAATCTCATCAATTCCAAATATAGCCACTGATATGCCTTCTTTGTAATTACATCAACATGTTGGGCCCAGGATAGATCTTCAGAGATGTTGATACCTGGGAACTTGATATTTGATGATTCATTTCTGTAGTCTGAGAAGAACTCAAAGGAACACGATATCTCTCTTTGTGGTTTTTAAGTATTGCTTAACTATACACAAGGAACCCACTGAGGCATGCGGAATTCAGATTTAAATTTAAATATGTGACAATATTTCATCTTAGATTTGTTAAATCAGCCAGTCTCTTTATCAATTTTTAGTTGAAACTCACGACTTTCAACAGAGATTATTTT
Organism: Mobula birostris; assembly: GCF_030028105.1. Taxonomy (NCBI): domain Eukaryota; kingdom Metazoa; phylum Chordata; class Chondrichthyes; order Myliobatiformes; family Myliobatidae; genus Mobula; species Mobula birostris. Next base: position 102,781,057 of record NC_092380.1, on the reverse strand, counting down.
CCAAAGAAAGTACATCTTATATTCATACAAGATACCCTATTCGGCTTGATAAAATTTTTCATCTTCTTGCATCCATGAACTTTCTACATTTACTCTCATGCCAAGGAGAGTCCAAAGCAGGTATTTCAAAACTTCTAAACATTAGTTCAAGTTTTATGGTCATTCAACCATACATGAATATCCACGAATACAGCAAAATGAAAGTGTGGTCTTTCAGGGCCAAGGTGCAAAGCAACTCCCAATTGTCATACACATCACAAGGCACATACAGCACATATAAGACAACAGTAAACATAGAATCACACAGAAATATATAATCTAGTCCAAGCTCCTCCTGAGTCGGCAGCAATTTGTAGTCGAATACAATTCAGCTCATCTTCCACCAAGCGAGCACTGGAGGGCAGCACCAACACCAGCATGGATCCCATGCCACACCACCTCCAGCACCTCTCTCCTGGGTGACTGCAAACAGGCAATCCCACTGCATGAGGCCTAGCCCTTGTTACAACCGAGGCCACGTAGCCGTCCCGCTGTCAGTCCCGCCAATAAACCAGTGAACCAGACTTGCCGTATTCTACATTACCAATGTCCAACAGGGTCTTGCAATCACACGAAAAACGACTAAGACAATCTGTCACTGTTAAACTGCGCACCACCTTGACGCACTCTCGCTAATGCCTCTCTGTAGCAAGCATCAACATGGTCCACAGCAAGTCCAGCTCCTTCACTAATGAACAACTCGATGATGAGATATACTTGTACTTTAAGTTCTTAATGTCCTGCAATATCTGGTGATCATAAAAAAAGAAAATAATACCTTCAGTTAGCCCCATAGAAGCCACTGCATCAGTGCACACTGCCATCGGACCAGAAATTATTTTCACTGTATATATTACACCGCCAAACAGAACAACTTTTCTCTGGATCAAGGTGCACAATATAGTATGTGTGACTTACACACAAAACAAAATAATAATATTACAAACAAACAAACAAATAATTATGTGCATTTATGCAACAAATGAGAAAGTAAGCACTATAATGCTACTGGTGTTTTCACGCGTGGTAGGACCTGTGGGGTGGCAGGGAATTCACCCGTCTTATGCTCTGGGGAGGAAGCTGTTTCCCATCCTAACAGTCCTCATCTTTATGCTATGGTAGCTACTGCTTGGTGGTAGCAGGTCAAAGAGATTGTTGGATGGATGAGGGGAAACACTGACAATGCTAAGGGCCCTGTGTATGCTGTATCCAGGACAGGTGGAAGGGAGACCCCAGTGATCTTCTCAGCAGTCCTCACAATCTTTTGTAGGGTCTTGTGGTCAGATATCTTGCAATTCCCATATTAGGCAGTGATGCAATGGTTGGGTGGAGGGGGGGGGGGGCGCAAGCTTTGCTTGCCTCTGTCTTGACAAGATGTAGAGACACTGCTCTGCTTTCTTGTCTAGGGAGGTGGTGTTGAGGGAGTAGGTGAGATCATCTGTTATATGCACACCCAGAAACATGGTGCTCCTAACTCTCACCATGTCAGAGCAGTTTATGTGCAGTGAGAAGTGGTCAGATGCACCTTTGTAAAAGTTCACAATCATCTCTTTGGTCTTGTCCATGGTGAGATTCAAGTTGTTGTGCTCATACCATTCTACCAGTTGTCCTCCCTCCTCTCTGTAGACTGTCTCATCATCATCGTTAATGAGGCCAACCACTGTTGTGTCTTCCACAAACTTGATGATTTGGTTGGAACGGGATGTACCATGGAAATGGTAATTTGGAGCAGAGATGTTCATTGATTGATGAATTGGTAACAATAACTATGGACTTTGTTACTTATTTCCATGTATTCATTGCTCTCGGATGGTACAAAATCATTTGCTTTTTATTTGGCAGTAAAGATAATGATTATGCATCTTTTTATTATGCATAAGGTTTAAAAAATTGAGGGGTGGCATGCTATGAACCAACATTTTCGCATGTGCCATCATGGACACGTATGCCATGTGGTCATGATCACTGCTTGGAGTATTGTGCACAACTGGAGTACTGTGCACAGTCTTGGCTGTTCTGTTATGGGGAAGAGAATAGTGAACTGTAAAGAGCACTGAGGATGGTGTCTGACATCGTGGAGAGGTTGGGGCAGGCTGGAACTTTATTCCTTAGAAAGTAGGAGACTAAGGGGTACCTTGTAGAGGTATAAAGTCATGAGGGGTACAGAGACGGTAAATGCACATGGCTTTAGCCAGGGTGGCAAACTAAAATCTTGAGGTCATAGGTCTAGAGGTGAAAGGCGAAAGATTGAAAAGGGTTCTGAGGGGCAACTTCTTGGTGCAGAGGGTGGAGTGTGTATGGAATGAAATGCCAGAAAAAACAGTCGAGGCAGGGATGCGGGGACAATAAGAATGTTTAAAAGACATTTGGACTCATACATGGATAGGAGGGGTTTAGAAGGATAATGTGCCAAATGTGCGCATGTGGTGGGCACAAGCTGGGCCGAAGTACCACCTGCCATGCTACATTATCTGCCTTTAGACCAATGAATGATTATATTGGCAGTATCCCTCTTGATAGCAGTACAAGTCATGTTTGCGGCTATGCCACTTGACTGATGTAATAGCAAGATGTACTGTGGAGAGCAGTCTAACTGAGTGCATCATCATCTGGCATGGAAGTGCCGACACACAGGATTGGAAACAACTGCAGAGGGTTGTAAACTCGGCCAGTTTCATCATGGGGACTAGCCTCCCCAGCAGTGAGGACATCTGCAAAGGAGGTGCCTCAAGAAGGTGGCATCCATTATTAAGGACCCTCACCACCCAGGAAGTGCTCTCTCTTCATCAGAGAGGAGGGACAGGAGCCTAAAGACACAGAACAGCTTCTTCCCCACTGCCATCAGATTTCTGAAGGGTGCATGAACAGTACTGCACTATCTTGCTCTCTCTTGTACTACGTAGCTTGCACTTTTCTTATTGTAACTTTATAGCAATTTATGTATTGAACTGTACAGCTGCCACAAAACAACAAATTTCGAGACACATGTCAGTGATGATAAACCTGATTCTAATTAAGGGTTGTGCACAAGCTTTAAATGGCAAGTCAGACACTGACACCATTATAGCACCTGGTAAAAGACCAAAGATTAGTTTTATTTGTCACATGTACAGCGAAACATACAGTGAAATGTATCATTTTGCTTCAAAGACTGAGGATTGTGCTGAGCACGGCCCCCAAGTGTCGGCATGCTTCTGGTGCCAACATATCATGCCCACAACTCATGAATCCCAAGCCGTATACCTTTGGAATATAGGAGAGTGGAGCCCTCAGAAGAAACCTATGGGGTCATGTGCAAAACGTATAAATTCATTACAGACAGTGGAGGGGATTGAACCCGAATCGATGATCGCTGGCACTGTTAAGTGATTCTGACTTCTACACTACTGTGCTGAGATATAGGTATATCGAGAGACACGGAGACAAGTTTAGTGAAGAGTTTTAAATGTACACTAGTTCAAAAATCTTTCTAATCCCACACCTGCAGCTCAATGAATGTTTCCACAACTCCATGGCCATGGTTAGATTATAGAGGGAAAAGAGATTGTGCTTTATATCCTATTGAGAGAAGAAGTGCCTCTAACCCCAGCAGCTTTTGGGCTTCTGGGGAAGGATTCAGCTCACCTGTTTGCTTATCCACAAGGGAAAATTATGTGTGAGAGAGAACAAAGAAGTAACAGAAATACAAAACTGAAAAAATGAATGGTTGGGATGCAAAAAGATAATGTCTGGCAACAATTACATACTGCTTTTACCAAATTAATTTGGCGGTGTCCCTCGCTCAAATACTTACACAAATGCTGTATCAGATGCAGAGCTGTTACATAATTGCATGGACTGCAGTGAAAGACTAAACTAGATCCCAGACATAATGCATAAACTCTGCAGGTTCTCCAGTGAGGTGAGCCCCTTGAGGTAGTTCCTCTTAAGGGGAGGGTTATTTGTGTTACATGGGAATCCCACAGCAACCGCAGCCCAGTAAATGCAACAGGTAAGGACGGTGATCCACCAGGGTAAGGAATAAGATAAAGCTGCTTCTACCAAGGAATGTTTAGACACAGATGCTCTATAAACATTCGCCAAATAGTTTGTAAGTGCACTTGGGAGAAGGGAAGGAGTCCACGGGGTAATAAAAAGGCTAGCCTAGACAAGCAAAACAAGCATAACAAGAATGTCTGCACAAAATATTTTCCTGTTTGAGCATCTGGTCGGCTATACAACAGCCCCATACTTCTCATTGTTGTTAAGTTCCAACATTAAAAAAGAATTTAGTGATTCATCATGTTAAGATAAATTTCAAAATATCTGCCAGAAAACACACACAAATAGAGTTTTTTAAAAAATGCATCTTTGGACAGGGAGCATTGCATTTCACTTGCATCTATAGAGTGGATGTCGAGAGGGTGCTTCTTACAGTGGGTGTGATTAGGACCAGAGGCACAGTCTCAGCAAAGAGGAATATCCATTTAGAATAGAGACGAGGAGCTTCGTGAACCAAAGGGAGGCAAATCTGTGGAATTTGTTGCCACAGACTTTTGTGGAGACCAATTAATCAGATATATTTAAAGTGGAGGTTGATAGGTTCTTGAATAGGTGGAGCATCAGAGGTTGCAAAGAAAAGGCAGGAGAATATGATTGGGAAGGATAACAAACCAGCCATGATAGAAAGGCAGAGCATACTCGATGAGCCAAAGGGCCCAATTCTGCTCTAATGTCTTATGGTCAATGGTCTATTTGTTAGAGAATACCTGGGAAAGTAAAGTTCCATCCCAGAGATAAGGAGTTAATTCATTTCAGTGGCGCAGGGTTTGCATCTTCACCCCCTGCACTCTACACATCAAAATTAAAACTAATTTAGCTTGCACTGCTCATTGCATTGAACTAGAAACAGCATCCAAACAGATCCTGTGGAAATGGTAGTCAAAGAAAACAGCATCACTACAGAAACTGTCAGGGAGAAAGTAATGACCAGATTAACATTACCTACAACAATAATACTAAGCAAGCATTTCAACCCCCCCACCCCCCACTCTGCTTTCTTGTGGTTAACTGATTTTAAATTTAAAGCACAAGAGATTCTGCAGATGCTAGAAATCCAGAGTAATAGACGCAAAATCCTGGAGGAACTCAGTCAAATCCATGGAGAGGAATAAACAGTTGATGTTTCGTGCCAAGTCTCTTCATTGGGACTTTAAATTGTAAGGAAGCCCTGTGCTCTTTTTTTCCCCTGATCAACTACCATTTAAAATCCCCCAAGGTAATAATGGGAAGAATGTACCAAGGTAAACAGTGAGGAAACAAAGTTGAATTCTTCTCCTCTTTCACATGCCCTTATTCCCTCCGAATTTATCTTTGGATGAGCAATTATTCTAACATTAGCAACAATGAACAGATTTGATGGCATAACCAGGAGTCCCTTCAACAACAGATGCAAGCAAGCTTTTTCCAGAGAGTTGACCATGGGTCATGGGTAAGGGGAGAAAGGGGAACCTCTTTGCTCAGAGGGTGGTGAGAATGTGGACTGAGCTGTCACTCAAAGTGGTAGATATGGGTTCAATTTCCAACAGTGAAGAGAAATTTGTTTAGGTACATGGATGAGAGGGGTATGGAGGGCTATGGTCCAGATGCAGGTCGATGGGACTAGGTAGAATAATAGTTTGGCATGGACTAGATGGGCTGAAGGGCCTGCTTCTCTACTGTAGTGCTTTATGATTTTGTGTGCAGGAAACCAGATGTTAAAAATGTTGGCTAACAAGGGTCACAGTGAGCAAGATGCTGTCAAAATGCACAGTCAGAAAGCAGGGAAAGTAGGCTTGCAGGGTTTGAAAGGGAATTGGATAAGTGGAGGGAGTAGGACAAAATGGATATCTCTACCAGTGAGGGAAAGTCAGTCAAATGGGCTCTGTGTACAGAATCATTATATATTCAAAATATATTATATCATTGGCTAATCAATATATGTTGGCAGGGAGAAACTAGCAACTGAAGGTACTGGAATCTGGAGTAAAACAAACTGCTGGAGGAACTCGGCAAGTCAAAGTTCAAAGTTCAGAGAAAATTTATTATCAAGGTACATATGTCACCGTATTCTACCTGGAGATTCATTTTCTTGTGGGCATTCACAGTCGAACAAGTACAGTAGAATCAATGACAAACTACACAGAGAAAGACAAACAGCCATTGTGCAAATGAATACAAAAGGCAAACAAATAAATAATTCTGACAGAAGCATTGTAGAGGCCTTGAAAATGTGTCCATAGGCTGTGGAATCAGTTCCGTGCTGAGGTCAGTGAAGTTATCCACACTGCTACAAAAGTGTGATGTTTGAAGAGTAATAACTATTCAGGAACCTGGTGGCATGGGACCTCCTTCCTGATGGCAGCAGTGAAAAGACAGCATGGCCTGGATGGTGGAATATCTGTGGTAGGACATGGAACGTGATGTCTTCAAAGGGAAATGGATGGTCAATGTTTTGGGTCAAGCCCTTCAACTGGACTGAAAGATAGAGGATAGATGGCTAGTATAAAGAGGAGAGGGGAAGGGATGGAGCAAGTGGTGGCAAATGATAGGAGGATCCAGATGAAGAGGGAAGTGTATGATTAGCGACAGGCTGGGGGTGAGAGGTTGAGGCGACAAAGGGCCGCAGATGCAGAGATCGGCTGGGAGAGGAAGGAACCAAATAAAGGAGGCGAGGAAGACAATGAGAACTGCAGTTGGAGGGGAAACAGTGGTGGAAAGTGTGTGTGGGAGATGGGCAGGTGGGGCGGCCCAGGAGGGGAAAGAAAACGGGTGTTAATGATGGGTTTGGGAATGGAAACCTCAACTCTGGCTCTCTTTTCACAGACACTCCCTGACCCGAGTACCTTCAGGATCGTTTTTCCTGTTTTCATAATCGGGGTAATACTGTCATTTCCTTGAACCTGGGGCACTGACTGACCATCTTAGACCCAAGCAGGACATTTTAACCTGAATACTTCTGACTTCTGAAAAGCTGAGGAAATGGTTATTATTGTTTCACTTGTAGGTAGGATGCCACTTTGTTGGTGCGACCTCAGGTTGTCTAGTATTTTAAACGTTGCCATGTGATCATAAATAGATAAAACAAGTAAACTCTCATTGGCTGCATTTTGGGTGTGTTGCTTTGGATTTCCAACAACTGCAGACTTTCTTGCATTTATGACAGTGAAAGCGTGGTCTGGATACACTAGGTACACAGGTGATGCGGTTAGATGATAGAACCAAAGCTTTTCATGTGCGTTCACTTAAATGTCAAATGATCAACGATCAAACCCTGGGAATGCATGAATGATAATAATATAGTTGGGTCTTTATGTGACTCAAATTAAAGTCATGATTCATCATTATGTGCAGTGTCATATGACCATGACTGTTCTTGGCAACTTTTACTGCAGAAGTGGTTTGCCATTACTTTCTTGTGGACAGTGCCTTTACAGGACGGGTGACCCCAGCCATTATCAATACTTTTCAGAGATTGTCTGCCTGGCGCCAGTGGTCGCATAAACCAAGACTTGTGATATTCACCAGCTGCTCATATGACCATCCACCACCTGCTCCCAAGGCTTCAAGTGACCATGATTGGGGGGCTAAGCAGGTGCTACACCTTGCCCAAGGGTGACCTGCAGGATTGCTGATGGAGGATGCCTTACACCTGCTTTTGTAGGAGTGCACCTCCACCCCGCCCTTAAGTCGTGATTAAGGGTCACAGACTCATCAAGAGATATAGCTGGGGATCAGGGCCTTTTGGTCTATCAGGTTTGTGTTCACCATCATGCACCTGTTTATACTAATCCTATTTATTCTCCTCATCCCCACAATCGACCCACTTATACACCAGGGACATTTAACCACATCCAATTTACCTACGCAAACTGCACACTTTTGGGATGTGGAAGGAAATCAAAGTATCTGGGAAAAACATACGGTCACAGGGAGTACATGCAAACTCCGTGATGAAGATGGGAGCCAGCCAATATTGGCTTAGAATCCAGAATCATTTTCCACTTTTGTTCTAGAGACCACCTGTGAAATAAAATCCTCATTTTTGCTGCAGATTGATTGGGCAAAGGAGCATCTATTCGTCTAGAGACCAATAGGCCTATACAATGGTGAATTGCCATTCAGTGGCTGCTAATTAAGTTCTAGTGCAACTCCTCATAATTTCAGACAGTGACTGCAGGATATAACATTGAATCAGGTCCAAAATTGACTAAGTGGATGAAACCAGAGAAATGGAACATCTCCAGAAAACTCTCCTACTAGACAACTGAAGTCCATTGAGAGAATCGGGATGGAACCAGGCCCTGGTCCACAACCATCCAAACCTGACTCATTTACACATCTGCCATTAAAACATTAACTATAGAAGCATCAACACTTTTTTTGAAAAATTAAATACAATTGATTTTTGTTTTGCTGCTGTATTTAAAAGGATGATATATTAATGAAATTTCTCCCATACATTTCAAAATAATTCAGTTCATTTGGACACAACTACAAAAAATAATGCAAATAAAACCAGATATAGTTTATAATGTATTTTTGCCATTACATGCCTTTACAATAGTTTGAATAATTATGCTATTTAAACACTACACTAGTAAATCTAACTAGGTTTCATTTCCACATCCATACCACTGTTTTCACAAAAGCTATGGAATTCAGAGGTCATGGTACTAAGTCACCTGAATTTGGGAGAATTGATTATTGCTTCTGAAAGTGTGAGATCAGAAAAAATACCAATCAACATACAGGATTTTGTAGAGGTACCTAACAGGTCAAATTCTACTCCTCCTGTGCTGTTCAGGTCTCGAGTTTTCGTAGGCAGTGGGGAGAAATGAAAATGAGGTATAATAACTTCCATGAAGGTCAGAGGGCCAAAGTAGAACACTGGCAAATATCCTAAAAATGTTTTTATTTACTTTGGAAATGAGGGAGTATTTATGAGAAATCAGTTTTTTCAGGGAGAATGCACTACTCTCATAACAGGTGATGCCCGGCCAAAGGAAGAAATGGGTTTGAAAAGATGAATATAGTACAGGCCCTTCGGCCCACAATGTTATTTTGACCTTTTAACACACTTTAAGATTAATCTTATCCTTCCATCCTACATAACCCTTTTCTATCATCCACGTATCTAAGAGTTTCTAACATCCATAAGCTTATCTACGAGAAAAATATGGAATTTTTTTTTACTCATTTTTGTTACTTTAACCAATTGCTCCTCAGCACCAGGACTTTAATGCCAAGGGCACTGATTACTTTCCCATTACGAGAGGATGATTGATGGTGTATCATCTATTTCAATACACAATTGGAATTGAATGCATCCCTTATAAAACAAAACGTCAGACTCAAGAGGTAAAAAGGATCCCTAACACTGACCTCAGTATTACGACGTGTCAAACAGTCATTCAGTGTCTGCTGTTCGTCATGTTCAGATCTCAACACAATAGCCAAATCCTTCAAGAGGGGCATCTCACAGTGTAGACATTCAGGACTTTCCTTGCTGGATACACCTTAATTTTTTCTCCCCCCCCACCCCCCACCCCAAGAGAAACATCCTATGTGCAAACCAATACCAACATGGTAATATTTTGGGTGGCATGGTAGCACAGTGTTACAAAGATGAGCACATCACAACCACAACACACCTGAGCAGACCTGGGAAATACGGGAGTGTAGTGGTTAGCTTAATGCTATTACAATACCAGTTCTGCTGCTGTCTGGAAGAGGTTTGTACGTTCTGCAGGGGCTTCCTCTATGTGTTCTGGTTTCTTCTTTCATTCCCAAGGCGTACAGTTAGAGTTAGTGAGTTGTGGCCATGCCATGTTGAAGTTCGACCCCTGTGCTGACCCCAGCACATCCTCGGACTGTGTTGGCCATAGACCCAAATGGTGCATTTCCCTGTATGTTTTGATGTATGCATGACAAGTAAAGCTAATCTTTATCTATTCTCTCTCTATTCCAATTTCTTTCCTTTTGTACTTTCATTTTTTCCTTCTTTCTTCTTCCACATTCCAAAGGTGTACCATTTATTAGGTTAATAGACAATAGACAATATAGGTGCAGGAATAGGCCATTCAGTTCTTCGAGCCAGCACCACCATTCACTGTGATCATGGCTGATCATCCACAATCAGTACCCTTTTCCTGCCTTCTCTCCATATCCCTTCACTCTGCTATCTTTAAGAGCTCTACCTAACTCTTTTTTGAAAGAATCCAGAGAATTGGCCTCCACTGCCTTCGGAGGCAGAGCATTCCACAGAATCACAACCCTCTGTGTGAAAAAGTTTTTCCTTAACTCCGTTCTAAATTGTCTACCCCTTATTCTTAAACTGTGGCCTCTGGTTCTGGACTCCCCCAACATCGGGAACATGTTTCCTGCCTCTAGCATGTCCAATCCCTTAATAATCTTACATGTTTCAATCAGATCCCCTCTCATCCTTCTAAATTCCAGTGTATACAACCCCAGTCGCTCCAATCTTTCAACATATGACAGTCCCTCCATCCCGGGAATTAACCTCGTGAACCTACGCTGCACTCCCTCAATAGCTAGAATGTCCTTCCTCAAATTTGGAGACCAAAACTGTACACAATATTCCAGATATGGTCTCACCAGGGCCCTGTAAGAAACAGGGTGCAATTGGTCACATGGGTGTAACTGGCCAGCATGGGCTCACTGGGCTGGAAGGGCTTGTTACCCTGCTGCATCTCCAAATAAAACAGGGCACCTGGGACTCTGAGGACTGGGGTCAACAGTGAATGTAGCAAGATGCAGGGGATGGCAGAAAAAATCTCTTACTTCTCATTGCTCTGTAAATGGCATAAGAATAAGAGCCATAAGAATGGGGCGCCACAGTGGCATAGAGGTCAGTGTGACACTATTACAGCTCTGGGTGTTAGAGTTCAGAGTTCAGTCCTGGCCTCCTCCGTGAGGAGGTTGTACATCCTCCACAGGAATGTGAGGGTTTCCACTGGCTGCTCCCGTTTCCTCTCACAGTCCAAAGACGGTGAGTAGGTTAATTGTTCATTGTAAATTGTCCTGTGATTAGGCTACAGTTAAGGGAATAAAATGAGAACACAAGGATTCCCAGATCTCCAGGACTATGTGCAAGTAAGTTGAGAAGGCTTTTTGAAAATTATTTTTGAAAGTGTCTGACTCTGAGAATTATTCAGGCGATTTCCGGTGTTGCTGTTCAACTTCCACTGCACTGTCAGAACCCACTGTAAAACAACATCACTTGTAAACTCATTGTGTCTATGAGCACTTTGGTGGATTTGCACATTAATTCCCCAATAAATGTGAGGGCTCTCCATCTGAATTGTAAATTGCCTGTGGTTGTTTCAAATTAAATCAAAATGCTAACCTTGAATTGGAGCTTTGATTCTATTTCTTTTGGTGAAGGATCTATTAGTTCTCACCTGGTCCCTCACACCAACCCTTTAGTCAAGAAATCAGAGCAGCGACTCCACTTCCTGAGGAGTCTGAGGCAGGTGAACAATGCTCTCCCTGACGCGCCCCCCGCCCCACCCCACCCCACCATTCCAAACCATTCCAAACAGGAGAACCACTGAGTGTGTCCTAACCAGCTGCATCACCGTCTGGTACGGGAATTCCAAGGCACCTGACCACAAGTTCCTCTCAAGGTTCATGAGGACTGCTGGGAGGATCACTGGGGTCTCTCTTCCACCCATCCGAAATATTTGTCTGAAGCACTGCGTACACAGGGCCCTTAGCATTGTCAATGATCTCTCCTTTCCACCTAACGATTTCTCTGATCCCCTAACATCACGCAAAAGGTACCACAGCATTAGGACAAGGGCTGTTAGGCTGGGAAACAGCTTCTTTCCCCAGGTCGCGAGACTACTGAACAACCTGCCACCATCCAGGTCTCATCACCAGTAGCATTATACTGTTTACTTTTAAACCTTGGGTCATAAGTACACATTGTTTATTTATTTATTTATGGTAACATTACTTTATGCATTATGTGAGAGTTACTTTTTACCTAGTTTTTATTTAGGGATACAGTGCAGACTAGACCCTTCTGGCCTTTTGAGCGGAGCTGCCCCATAACTCCGATTTAAAACTAACCTAATCATGGGACAGTTTACAATGACCAACTAATCTACTGTATCGGGTACATCTTTGGACTGTGGGAGGAAACTGGAGCACCTGAAGAAAACCCAAGCATTCCATGGGCAGCATGTACAAACCCCTTACAGAGGGCGTCAGGAATGAACTCCAAACATAGATGCTGCAAGCTGCAATAGCGATGTGCTAACGGCTAAGCTATGCTGGTGCTGTGCACCTTGGCCCAGAGGAATGTTGTTTTGTTTGGTGGTATACATCTAAATGGCTGAATGACAATAAATCTGAACTTGAACTTGAACTAGAACTAGTTACTTTGCAGCGGGAAGCAAATTTGAAACATTAAATTCAGGTTACAATTGGCTTCAATCTTCAGAATTCTTAGCTTCAGTTGGTTGAGGCAAGTCTTCAGCATGAAAATTTACTGAGAAATTCACTTCACCCAGAGTAATAGATGCCAGAAAACCACTGTAAGTAACAACAACGGATTGAAACACACAACTTTGTGTGTCAGGTAGCAAAAGACCTTTTATTCTCTCAACTCCAGTTACTATGACCAGCACTTGGTCAAGAGCTTTTGAGTCGTCACTGAATACTTAACCCAGGTCATAACATACAACAGACAAATTTATGGTTTAAGTAATTCAAAAAAAAAAAAACAACATGGCATCTCACAAATGGAAAAATAGGCAATAAATTTATTGGTGGAGTGGTCTCCAACCACCGGGCCGCTAAGATGCGCTACCGAGCCGCGTGGAAACAATATGAAACGATATGAGTCAGCTGCACCTTTCCTCATTCCCTGTCATGCACTGTTGAACTTGAACATCCCCCCCACCCCGCCCCCCAGTCGGCCGGTCCACAAGAATATCGGCAATATTAAACCGGTCCGCGGTGCAAAAAAGGTTGAGGACCCCTGGGTTAACAAATCAACTGATCTCGGATAGTTTTGGTGTAAACTCACTCTGCTTTCATCACCTCTCAGTGTGGACAGATTCAGTTTCATATTTATTAAACCATAAGACACAAGAGCAGAATTAGGCCACTCAGCCCATTGAGTCTGCTCCACCATTCCATCATGGCTGATCACTATCCCTTTCAACCCCATTTTTTCTGCCTTTCGCTGTAACCTTTGAAGCCCTGACTAAATAAGAACTTATCAACCTCTGCTTTAAATATACTCAATGACTTGGCCTCCAAAGCCATGACAAGGAATTCCACGGATTCATTACTTTCTGGCTAAAGAAATTCATCCTCATCTCCGTTCTAAATGGATGCTCTTCTATTCTGAGTTTGTGCCCTCTGGTCCTAGGCTCACCCACTATAGGAAACATCCTCTCCACATCTATTCTGTTTAGGTTTTTCAATATCCGACAGGTTTTAATGAGATCCCCCTATTATTCTTCTAAACTCCAGTGAGTACAAGCCCAGAGCCGTCAAATGATCCTCAGACATCAACCCTTTCATAATGGGACTCATTCTCGTGTAAAAATAAGTTCAAAAATAATGAGATTTCAGAATTTGAAAGTTATGAAATTAGAATATTGTTTTTTTTTCTTTTTTTATTTGCACAGTTTGTCGCCTTTTACATTCTGGTTGAAAACCAAAGATGGTGCAGTCTCTCATTGATTCTGTTGTGGTTATTATTCTACTATGCATTTACTGAGTATGCCCACATGAAAATGAATTTTAGGGTTGTATATGGTGGCATATATGCAATTTGATAATAAATTTACTTTGAACTTTAGAGTCATGCTGGGTCTCTTTCCCGCTGTAAACTTAAAACCTGATGGTTGCCCTGAATGAGACATCTGAAGTAACTGGCAGACACTTCGTAAGAGGAACAAAACTGGAAGTCAACAATGTGACTTCACTATAAAATTCAAATATGGAATCAACTGGAGTTCAGGAGAATCTCATCAAAAACGTGAATTGCACAGGAAGTGGCTGAGACAAGTAGTAACAATGCATGAATTCCCTGGATGGAGACCAAGGAGTGATGTAACCTACTGGGTTATGGACAGAGCTGGGAAGAAGTTTTTTGGCAAAGCATGAACACAAAGGGCTGAGCAGCCTTCTCTTTGCAGTAAATTTCCATGATGGAATACAACGTTGGTAAATGCGAGATCATCCACTTTGGAAGGAATAATAGAAGAGCGGATTATTATTTAAATGGTGAAAGATTGCAGCATGCTGTTGTGCAGAGGGACTTGGGAGTGCTTGTGCATGCATCGCAATAAGCTGGTTTGCAGGTACAACAGTTTATTAAGAAGGCAAACGGAATGTTGGCCTTCATTGCTAGTGGGATTGAATTCAAGAGCAGGGAGGTCATGCTGCAACTATGCAGTGCACTGGTGAGGCCACATCTGGAGTACTGTGTGCAGTTCTGGTCTCCGTACTTGAGGAAGGATATACTGGCAGTGCAGAGGAGGTTCACCAGGTTGATTCCAGGGGTGAAGGGGTTAACCTATGAGAAGCGATTGAGTCGCCTGGGACTATACTCTCTGGAGTTCAGAAGAATGAGAGGGGATCGTATAGAAACATACAAAATTTTGAAAGGGATAGATAAAATATAAGCAGGAAAGTTGTTTCCATTGGTAGGTGAGACTAGAACTAGGGGTCATTGCCTCAAGATTCAGGGGAGAAGATTTAGGATGGAGATGAGAAACTGTTTTTCCCCAGAGGATGATGAATCTGTGGAATTCTCTGCCCAAGGAAGCAGCTGAGGCTTCCTCACTAAGTATATTTAAGAAACGGTTAGGTAGGATTTTACATAGTAGGGGAATTAAGGGTTATGGGGAAAAGGCAGGTAGATGGAGCTGAGTTTACAGACAGATCAGCCATGATCTTATTGAATGGCGGGGCAGGCTCGATGGACCGGATGGCCTACTCCTGCTCCTATTTCTTATGTTCTTATGTTTTAACTAGTTCACAGGAAGATTAAAGTAGTATGTAAGGGAGAAGTAAATAGAAAGTTATTAAGCATCAAAGATGAAGAATCAACCTCATTTGCCACATACACATCTGTAATAAGAGGTGTAATTGGGCAGAGTGGGCTCATTGGGCTGGGAAGCCGTTACCAGGCCATATCTCTAAATTAAATGTGTTAGGAATTTGCTGTGGTGTATTGGTGTGATCTGAATAAAACAAAATATTTAGGTATTCTAAAGAATTATTTTAAAAATTTAAAAGAATTATTATTTTTTAAAATAAAGAATTATTTCAAATAAGTTAGAGGTTAAAGCATGGACGTGGAATAAAATGTGCCCAAGTACATAAATACCAGCATGTATTAACAATGTAAAAAAAGTGTTTTAAAGGGTTCTCAGTGCAGTGCAGTGACTGAGGTAATAGACAGAGAGGGGTAGGGGGGGGGGAGATTAACCAGAATAACTGATCAGATTCACTGCCTAGTGGAAGAAACTTTTCAGATGGCATGAAGTTATGCAGACAGAGTTAGTGGAAGGATGAGAGGTGGCTTAAAAGAAGCTCAGATGCTGTCGTGGACCCAAAGGCCAAGGTGCTTCTGCACTCCATCTTTGTCTAAAGTGGAGAATCTGCTTGCCCGTTTCCCACAGTCTGGGGAAAAAATAGTTAGATTTAAACACCAGGTAAATACAAAGGAAACAAATGCTTACAACTCACCAAGCTACTTTTTTATTGTATATAACTGTTTGCCAAGAACTGTATGATCGGGAGCTTTTTTTTTTATTTTCCTGACTCTAAGTTTATTTCTGCTCCTGTAAGATTTCTTCAGTATACAGAAGCAGCAGTTTTTATAAAACACATCTAAACTGACTTGACAAGTTCCTTCAATGAGCTCCATTTGCCCTTAATACTGAGGCTGTCATCCTGTGGTGTAAGAACACCGTGCTTAATACAACAGCTGCGGGAATGCAAGCGAGCCATTGCAGTAACTTGAAAAATCGGGCATTTTATCAACACCACGTCCTGGCAATCAGTGTAGCCTTTGAGAGCCATTTTAAAGAGGATGGAGAAAGGTGCCTTACCCCAGAGTGCCATGAAAATGGAGTAGAAAACTGTGGCAGGGTTATCAAACAAGTGGCTTGCTCGTGCTGTCGCACACGTGGTGCTCAGCTTCCAGTAGCTGCAGGTCCTGTCGCACAGCGGACACATGGTGATATTGGCACGGTGGTCGCACATCTCCATGCTGTGGTGAGAGAGGGAGACAGAACGGGGAGAGAGGAAAAAAAATTGAGAAACAAGACTGGATTTAAACTCAATCGTGCTTAAAAGTAGCTAGTCAGGCCCAGTGGATAGAATGTACCAAGGGGCAGGACGGACACCCCGGAGAGTAGCTCCAGGCAACTGGCTGGTAGACTGGTGCCGGCTGGTTCACAGCAGTGCCAAACAACAGGCTATTTTTAGGTCCCTGGGCCTCAGCTGCATTGAACTGGCAGGCTGAGTTGGAAGCTTAGCTCTCTGCACTCGAACATTCTGTTAATAGGCAGGGTGCAGCTCCCTGGTGTGCTGGAGAGGGCAGGTGGAAGTTGACTGCAAGGGGTGGACAAACCACAGCTTGGCCAGGCTTGCAGGGCCTGAAGATTCTTCCCGCCCTTCTCATTCCCAATAGCATAATGAGGATGCTCCCCAAATGGGCTTCCTGATGATCCTGCCAAGTGGGAGGTCTGCCAGTCAGCTCAGGCCTAAAAATAGCTATTGCGGTCCTGTTATAGATTTTCTGATTTTAAAATTAGTGCTTGGCATTTGAATTTGGAAGCCTCTCTGCCCACCAGCAGTCAGCCCAAGTGGACGCTGCCAGAGCAAAGCTATGATCCATGGGAAGGATGACATCACCAGGGCTCCAGGCCTACCAGCAAAAGGGTTGACAATCTGACCCTCGTTTTAAGCTCATTAAGAGTTTCAGTTACTTGCCAGTGGAACAGGAATACTATACAAAGATAAAGAACTAACACAGCAATAAGCCAAAAATAATTTTACTGCGACATCTGGAATATGGCTATTTATAGGGTATGTAAAGAACACAAACTTTCCATATAAATAAGATTGCTTTTTGGGTGGGCTGCATTTTATTACTGAGTCAGAATATACATTGGATTTTCCATTTCTATCTGCAGTAATACACAGTTCATCACTGATTCTCATAAACAATAAATGGTAATTAATCATCATCATTTGATAGCCTCCGCCCACCTCAAATGCAATAAACTTTTATCTGGGCTTAAAGTTATGAAGTGCCAGATGACTAGAAACTCTACTCAATGCAGAGCAGAGCACTATTAACAATGAGTAATGGATCACCCTCATTGTCTTGCTGAACTCAACCCAGAATGTTGTATTACCCCAATATTAACTGCAACTACTCTTCTGTCCATCAAGTGTGTAATTAAACTGTCTTGCAACAAATAATTCTCTACATCTCATATCAAAAATAGGAATAACACTCCATCCAATCAAATGTTATAAGAAGCAGCAATGAAACATTTAAAGAAATAAACATTAAACATTTTTTTGAAAAGGAGATTAGCTTGTATAGTGAAACATACAGTGAAGTGAGACATTTGTGTCAAATCAGGTTAGTGAAGATTGCACGGGGCATAGTCTGTAAAAGTTGTCACACTTCTGGTGCAAATGTAACATCCCCAAAACTTACTAACCCTATCCCCAACCATACATCTTTGGAATGTGGGACGAAATTGGAGCAGCTGCAGGAAACCCACATGTTCATGGGGGAGAATATAAAAACTCCTTAGAGATAGAGTGAGAATAGAACCCTGATCTTCCGACTACTGGCACTGTAAAGCTTTATGCTAACCATTATGCTACAATGCTGCTGCATTTCTGCAGTTACTTGTGCTAGCTTGCTAGTGTTGTATATGGTTCAAAACCAAGTTTAGTCTTGGTCTTGGTGGTGTTCAGGGCTTTCTTCATTGTACCAGTAGCTTCATCCTGATTTTCACTACTGTCAGTTATGCAAATCCCAGGAGAAGACTCAGGAATACTGTCACAAACAGATATAGACAGATTCTTCATTGCTGTTTCCATAACAATTATTTTTGACCAGAGTTGTTAGCCCTGAACTGAGCCCTCGAAATTGGAGGACCAGTGGACCACTCTTTGTCTGGCCTCTACCCTTTGAACTGTTTAGCATGGATGACCCTACCAAGAGTCAAAATGCAAGGCCCCGACTCCAGCCAACATAGCACTCCAGGTCAATGAAGCACACAAACCTCCAAACCCTATGACAAGGTTGTGGTCCTCTTGGAGGTGCACTCTTTAGAGGTGCTTCAAAATGCATAACCTCTTTAGCAAAGAATTTTCACTTGTTTAGCAGTGATTGGTAAGGGAGGGGTTACAAACAACTCAGTGTGTTGAGCAGTATCCGGGGGGGGGGGAGATTGAATTCATTCTCCCTCCCACTGATACTTCTCCACCTGCAGAATTCTTCCAGCAGATTGTCTGTTGCTCCATGTTCCAAATTCTGTAGACCCTGAGGACGGGATATGATTGGAACATTGGCAAAGCAGCAGGAGAACTGTGAAACGAGTTCGTATCACCCAGGCAACACTCATGGAATGTCACTAGAACCAGAATAACTTGATGTCCATTTTCCTAATCACTTTAGGCACCATTTACTGATTCATTTTAGAGATGTGCACAGCCAGAACAACTTATTTCTTCTCTTTTGAAAAAGCCAAAGCATCAACATTAATACCTCTCCGGACAGCTGCATCTGAGTGGGCGAATAACTATTTTCCAGCTTCCACCCATATTAGTAATTAAAGTATAACCTTTCAAATGTTTCCTGTTACACACTCAGTGGCCACATTATTGGAGACCTCCTGTACTTCAAGGTTTGATGTATTGTGCATTCAGAGATGCCCTTTTGCAAATCACTATTGTAACATGTGGTTACTTGAGTTACTGTCACCTTCTTGTCAGCTTGAACCAGTCTGGCCATTCTCTTCTGACCTGTCTCATTAACAAGGCACTTTCACCCACAGAATTGCCACTCACTGGATTTTTTTTTGGCTTTTGCACCATTCTCTGTAAACTCTAGAGACTGCCGTGCGTGAAAATCCCAAGAGATCAGCAGTTTCTGAGATACTCAATCCACCCAATCTGGCACCAACAACCATTCCACGGTCAGCCACATAATCTCATTTCATCCCCATTCTGCTGTTTGGTCTGAACATCAACGGAACCTCTTGACCATGTCTGTATGCTCTTATGGGGTGATACAGTAGTGTAGTGGTTAGCACAATGGTTTACAGCACAGGCGATCAGGGTTCAATTCCCGCTGCGGCCTGTAAGGTGTTTGCGTGTTTCCCCGTGACTGCAGGAGTTTCCTCCCACAGCCCAAAGATGTACTGGTTGGAAGGTTAATTGGCCATTGTAAATTCTCTCGTGATTTGCTATGATGAAATAGAGGGATTGCTGGGTGGTGTGGCTCTAAGGGTTGGAAGGGCCTATTCCACACTGTATCTCAATAAAAATATTGAGTTGTTGCCACAACTGGGTGATTAGATATTTGCATGAACAAGCAGGGGTAGAGGTGCACCTAATAAATTGCCTACTGAATGCATATCTGAAGCAGGTGGATATTTTTACTATTTGACAAAAGCAGCTTTCTGATCTACCGTCTCCACATTACTTCCATTTGGACCTGTGTGGAGAGGAGAAAACCTCTCTATTCCCTCTCCCTTCAGATCGATACATTATTCCACCTTCGCATCAGTTCCACATGTGTTGATAGAAAAAAATGGATTTAAGAACAGATAAAACACAGGAACTGCGAGAAACTCAGCAGGTCAGGAAGCATCGGTAGAGAGACAGTTACATTTATCAAATATAGAACAGTACAGCCCAGGAACAGGCCCTTTGGTCTACAGTGTTGTGCCAGATTATACTTCAATGCCTAAATAAGCAAATCCCTTCTGCCTGCACAATTGTCCGTATCCCTCCATTCACATGCCTATCTAACAGCCGCTTAAAGATCTATCATATTTGCCACCACTACCACCCCTAGCAAAGCATTCCAGGCACCCTCTGTGTCGAAAAGCTTCTTCCCCTTCACTTTAAATCCCTGTCCTCTAATATTGTAGATTTTGACCCTGGTGGAAAAAAAAGTCTATCTATGCCTCGCATAAGCTTATCATCTTCTATTAGGTCTCTGCCATTCCAGAGAAAACAAACCAAGTTTGTCTAATCTGATGGCATGAGTATCAATTTCTCCTTCCAGTGAACAAGTTTCATCCCCCTTCCTCTATTCCTCACTCTGATCTTTTACTTCTTCTCACCTGCCTATTACTTCTCCCCTAGGTCCCATCCTCCTTCCTGTTCTCTTGTGGTCCACTCTCCTCTCCAGCCCTTTCCCACCCACTCAGCTTCACCTATCGCCTTCCAGATAGCCTCTTTATCCTCCCCCCACCTTTTTATTCCAGTATCTTTCCCCTTCCTTCTCAGTCCTGAGGAAGGGCCTCGGCCCAAAATGTTGATTGGTTATTCATTTCCATAGATGCTGCCTGACCTGCTGAGTTTCTCCAGCATTTTGTGTGTGCAGCTTTGTCTAACCTGTCCTTAGGAAGTTGGTTTTCGATCTATCAAAGATTTTGATGACAGGCCATTGACTCAGAACACTAACTGTTTCTTTCTTCAGAAAACTGCTTAAGTACAAGGAATTTCCTGCATTTTGTTTAGGTTCACAGTGTCCGCAGCTTTCTACTTTTCAATTACAGTTTCTCAGTCATGAAACAAGAAACAGCCATGAGAACTTCTTCACAAAGTTTGTTGGACCATGATGGACTTTGTTGCTAAGCTAGAGTCCTTTCAGGAATTCCTTCATTTCATAAATAAATGTCAATGATCAGGTAAACATCATGCAGAATTATCAAAGGGTCGCAAAGCCCTTGACCCCATATACCTCTGGTAGGTCTCTGAAGGAGCCATTTGAAAAAAAATAGTCACCAATTCAAACTTTTGCCAAGAACCCGCGTGAAATGTGAAACACATGGCAAAACAATGAATTGAGTTTTTCAACTAAGTCTCAGAGAGTGTAGTTTATTTATTTTATATTGACAGCCTTTCAGGGAGATTTTAAACAAAAAACTTAATGGATGGAGGTTACAAATCCCCAGCAACTCAATTACATACAAGAGTTATAAATGAGCAGTCCTTTTAAACAACTGGCTCCAGCTTTACCTGGGAATATTCTCATTAACAGTTGCACATCCGTAGAGGAACACTATGATCCCGATGGTGGAAGCTGGAATCAGCATTTGTGTGTACACTCCAAGCCAGGCAAAGTAAAATGCAATCTTCTCACCAAAATACTTCCTGCACAAGGAAAAAAAAAAGAATTGGGCGTCAGTGTCAACACTTTGGTCACAAGCCCCAGAACTAAAGTGCAGTCAGACTTGACCTCTGCTGTGCCGCAGGAAACAAGCAGCAGTTGCTTAAGGAGACACTGAACAACCAAAAGACCCGACCATTAACCAGAGACACCAACTACTCTTGCTTACACTGCACTAGAGTATGTGGATCCCGGATTGGCCTCTGTAGCCACCTGTGGCCCCACCAATAAACAACCCCTTAGGACAAGAGGTCCCAGCCTTTTTTATGCCGTGGAGCCCTACCATTAACCGAGGGGTCCGTGGATCCCAGGTTGGTAACCCCTGCCTTTGGAGAACCTCACACTCGACTCGAGTGATTATACTATTACATGAAGTATGAATTTGGAGAGTTCTTCTAGTGTATCAAAGCATGCGAAATAAGAAGAGGCTACAAGTCCCCTTGATCCAGAATAGTGGCTTAATACTGGGCCTGTACCTCTACAATCCTTTTCAATTCCAACATTGGTCAATATCCTTAATGCTCAAAAATCTAAACATCTCAGTCCTGAATACAGACTGACTGTACATCTAGAATCCATTAGGTTAAAGTGAAAAAGTAGCAGCATATCATCAAACGAGAGTAGTGGATTGATGGAGTTCATGCGCTCCGGATATTGATAATAATTAAGTGGCAATAAGTTCAATTAGACAATGCTCTTTCATTGCCAGTGTTGTACAACTGGAAGTGTTTTCCCCTAGAGGGCAATGAAACAGCAACTATTTTTACATCATTATGAATTAGCCTTGAACTTGAGTTGGGTACTTCCCAACACGAGTCATTTTGGTGATCCAATGAGATTTCCCCTTCTGGGGAGAGTGGGACAATTATATCACTTTCTATGTGGGCACTCTTTCTGGGACATTTGGGAGGAATTGAGTACTGGGTAATTTTGTTATAAATAATCATCGTCGGACAATCTGGAATAACGTAGTCTCCTGGCACAGTACTGGACAATATCCCATGCTGGGAAAGTGTGTGGGTTACATATTTAGGAATGGGAGTGGTGGTGGTGGTGGGGGAGGAATTTAATAGAGGTATACAGAAGTATGAAGGGTATAGATAGGATTAATAAGTTTTCCACTGAGCTTGGGTGAGACTAGAACTAGAAGTGATAGGTTAAGGGTGAAACACAAAATATTTAAGGGCACCTGAGGGAGAACCTCTTCACTCAGAGCATGGTGCGTGTGTGGAACAAGTTGCCGGAGGAAGTGATGGATGCAGGTTGAATTTCAACATTTCAGAGAAGATTGGACAAGCACATGGACAAGAGGGTTATGGAGGGCTATGGTCCAGGTGCTGGTGGATGGGACTTGACAGAATAAGAGTTCGGCACATTCTAGATGGGCAGAAGGACATATTTCTGTGCTGCAGCGCTCTATGATTCTATGATCCTAATCCAACAGCCAGATTGCTGATTTTATTGTGTTTTCCCTGTAGTTTTACCTTTCATTATGCTTGCATATGTTGGTATAATCTGTTACCTTTCAGTGCTGGTATTACTCTCCGCACCTTGTGGAGCATCAGGTAGCAACCCTGCCGTTTCTTTAGCAGTTGTCTGTTTTTAGCTCGATGCCGAACTCAGCATGGATGGAAAGCATGCAAGAAGCCGGCTGGATTCGAATCTGGAATCGCTCGCCTCAAAGCTCGGTGCGGATGCCACTACACCACTGGCCAGCTATATCCTTTCAGTGACTTGTAGTATATTTGCTTCTAGATTTCCATAGTTAGGTTGCAAAGCTGAAGTGTGAATCAGGACCTGGTCAGAGGTTTCTATCTAAACTGGTTCAGATGGATTTGCAGTATAAAAGGAGATCACGTGCTCGAGTTCCTTTGTTACTTCTTTACCTGCCTTGCTTGTTGACACAGTCTGAGCCTGTCTGACCTGTACTAGGATGAACATCTAATAAAACAACTGTAACCACAAGAGTTTTGCTTCATTCTTGATTTCCTAAGAACCTTCGGAACAACTTCTTCTCCAGACCTAACACTCTCTTCCAATGGACCTCTCTTCCCTGGACCAAATTGACAACTCTTCTCTCAATATAGCAGTCTCCACTTCCCCCAATTGCTAAATCTTCGTTCTTCTTGCCTCCTGACCTCTCACGCACTCCACCCATCCATTCCCCAATTACCCACCTTCCAAGATGCCCATCTCCATCTCCCCTATGTTCCAAATAACAGTCCTAAGATCCTCCCACCCTATCCTACCTTGCTCACCTTGCACAAGTCATATACAGTCAGAGCACTACAACACAGGGAAAGGCCCTTGACCTTTCTAGTCCATGTTGAACTATTTTTCTGCCTAGTCGCATTGACTCCCATCAGGACCATAAACCTCCATCCTCCTCCCATCGATGTACTTATCCAAGTTTCACTTAAATGCTGAAATTCCAGCCACATCCACCACTTCCACTAGCAGCTCGTCCCATGCACTCACCACCCTCTGAGTGAAGAACATCTCCTCCAGGTTTCATGAGGATTGCAGCAAACGTTCAATGTGCTGCTTTCTACCAGAAGGCTTTACCATCCACTGGAGTTTCTCAGTAAAGACCTGAAATGGGTAACTGGATTGATGGGCTGAATAGCCCTTCCATGACTGCTTGCCTTTGAACTGAAGGCTGCAAAGCTTCTCCTTTCATGGTTACCATTTTAGGATATTTAGCCTTTTGTTTTACATCAAAAAAATTCACAACCTGTTGCAGCTACTCAGATCTTTACAAACCCAAGATCTCCCTGGTGGTCATGAGAGGTTCACTCTGTTGACATTTTGCATGCTTCATTTACTTTCCCAGACTCAAGTCAAACATGCAGTGTCTGAGCGTAAATTGATTCTAGCCCATGAGAGACTCAAAAGCAACATGGGGAAAATGGTTTGGTTTTGTGGTTGATAAAAGGCTGAGGGTGATATCTTGCTACAGAACTTGCTGGAAGGAGAGTAAGAGATTAATCAAGGCATTTGAGATTTAACTATAGCTAACAGATACACCTTGCAATCTGCCATTGTTCAGATCAAATTTCATTTCTTACTTAATTTTGTTTTACAAAATTCTAAATTCTCAATAAGGAGCAGAATTTGGCCATTTGGCCCATTGAGTCTGCAATGCTAGTCAATCATGGCTGAATTTCTTTCCTTCTCAACCCAGTTCCCATAACTTTTGACACTCTTACTAATCAAGAACCTACCAACCTCTGTTTTAAATTATCCAGTGATTTACCCTCTATAGCCATCTTAGGAACTCTGCAGATTCACCTTCTTCTGGCTAAAGAAATTTCTCTTCATTTCTGTTCTAAAGGCATTTCCTTCTATTCTGTTCTCTGACGCTAGACTCTGCTACTTTTGAATGTTACCTTGAGAGGATGAATATGTGATTCTACTGCAAGGGAATCTAGAGAACAGGCAAACAGGCTCAGGATAAATTACGAAGACAATGACGAATTCACTCTGAGTCCAGTGGCGTTCTTTATTCCCAGGGCAGTGACAGCTGAGCCATTGAGAAACTTAAAAGTGAGACTGATTTAAATAAAATCTGCAGGTGCTTATATTATTGCAAGGGTTAAATTTTGAATAAAGATCTATATTGTTAGGTATGTCTATTACATGGACATACAACGCTCCACTGAATGATGTTTTTTTTCCCTCTGTACAGCCTTCAAAATGTATCACTTAACCTGCCCGTGGCACTATGACTGGAAGATTAAAAGTTGAACCACAGATCTGAGTCTGGAAATCTAATTAACAAAGCACTCTGAAAAACAACAAAATAGAACCAATAGGGTTTATGTTGCTCAGGCAGGAAAGTGGAGATGAAGCCAATAATCGGTGCAGCTGAGATCTTATTGAGTGGTGTAATAACTCAAGGGGTTATGTGGACTTATGACTTATTTCCCACTCATGTTCTCCAAGTGCATGCTGGGTAGCAGATGATCTGAGTGTTTATATAGCAGACGGCAAAGGAGCAAGTAAAGCTAGTTTGTTTGAAATTTGTTAACTTTGTGGGAGTAATACAATGCAATATATGATAATAGAGCCAGAACTGAAATATAAAGTATATTTTTAAAAATTAAATTAGTGCAAAAAAGTAGAAATAAAAAAGTAGTGAGGTAGTGCTCATGTATTCAATGTCCATTTAGAAATTGGATGGCAGAGGGGAAGGAGCTGTTCCTGAATCCTTGATTGTATGCCTTCAGGCTTCTGTACCTCCTTCCTGATGGTAGCAATGAGAAGAGGGCATGTTTTGGGTGGTAGGGGTCCGTAATGATGGGCACCGCCTTTTTGAAGCACCGCTCCTTGAAGATGGCCTGGATACTATATAGGCTAGCGCCCACAATGGAGCTGACTAATTTAGCAACTCTCTGCAGTTTACTTTGATCCTGTGCAGTAGTTGCACCCACCACTACCACCACCCCACCCCTGCCCACCATACCAGATGGTGATGCAGCCAGTTAAATCAACCTTCATAAGACCATACGACAAAGGATCATTCTGCCATGGCTGAATTATTATCCCTCTCATCCCCATTCCCCTGCCTTTGACACCCTTACTAATCAAGGACCTATCAACCTCTGCTTTAAATAAACCAGTTTACTTAAACGAAGCATTAGTACTTGTTACCAAAAATACTTTATAGCTTTTTAATATGTAGAACTAGTGTATTTAAAGTCCCAAAAGCATACAATTTACATCAATGACACAGCATAACCATTTAAAATTTATACTTGACAGGGAATCTATTCCATAGAACCAGCGGCAACTGGACACCAGGAAGTAATGCCGCCTCAGGCGTGGCAGCAAAAGCTCCTGTGAGTTCAAAGTTGGTGCATCGGCTCGGGGGAGCATTCTGCATGCTGGGAAATGTGTATCTTGTGTGCATGTCCAAGTCTCCAGCTATACTGTTCATAGATCATTGGATCTCACTTTGTACTCGATGAATGAACTTCAGATTTAAGTCGGTTATTTACCTGATCACAAGCTCCTTACCTCACGAGATCCAGTGGCTGGTATTTGTAAAATATTCCATAGCTGGCCCATTGTTCATAGAGAAGCTGAAGGAAGAGGTTGTGTAGAGTTATTCTCGATTCACATAGTGTTACTGAAATAAATATTAAAACCTAGGCTTTCTTGAGCTAGCTTCATAGTGTTTTGGATACTAAGCTTCTGGTAATCCTCCCCAAAACCCCTCAGCAGCAAAGTGGTACAGATCCATTTTAAAGCTCCACACACGTGCCTCATTCTTCCCTCCCCCACCCCTCCACCCAATCCCAGCACTGCAGCCCAGCAAGATCTGTAACACTGAGTAAAACTCAGCAAGGGCAGAACCTTCATAAAACATGGGAAAAGTTGGGATAAAAAAGATATTTCAATAGAGGAATGTGAAGTAGATGAAAATGGGTCCTTTGCCCAAGCTTTTCCCATCAAAAACAATCCCTCAAAAAAGTAAAAAAAAAATCAATTCTGTGTCGGCTGATGGTTTATATATGGTTTCATGTGATCTTGATCAGAGTGGGGAGCGTGGCCTAAGCAGGTGGTGACCTACAGGCTAGTAGAGGGAAGGAGCACCTTTCACCACCTTTGGTGGAAATGCCACTCAATGCTTTCCCCAGTGGCATGTTTTATCAATGAGTCTGGAACATGACTGGGGATCATTAACCATTTAGTTAACATAAGGGCATTGCTCAAGTATCTCCATGGTAGAAACAAGCAATATGACGGAGGAACTCAGGTGGTTGAGCAACATCTGTGGGGGGAAAGGAATTGCTGATGTTTTTGGGTTGGGATCCTGCATTAGGCTTCAACCTGAAATATCAATAAATCCCTCACCCCCCCACCCCACCGCAATGCTGCTCAACCTGCCGATTTCCTCCAGTAGATAGTTGCTCTAGATTATAGCATCTGTGATTGGTTACAACCCCTTGGTTGAGTAGACTAAATGGATTGGAGTTCACTATTATCAGAGAGACAAATCAGCAGAATGACAATTATTAGTAATTGATATCGCTTAAGAACAAAAATTCTAATCCAACTTCCAGGACATGAAACATCCCCGCTCAAGCATCCCCTCATTTTACAGAAGGGCATGATGAGTTTGCTAAAATGCAATGTGAAAATACCGCATAGAGCTTTGACATTACACCAGATATTCATATTCAGCCAAATTCCTCCATGCAGTCTGATGTGGAAGCTGTATTCAGTCAGGTTAAGCACACTACAGCAGGAATGCCACCAGAGTCATTGCAAACCTAGTGTGATAAGTGCACCATTGATGGGATGGTATCATTACATGCACAAATGAGCTAGACCATAAGACAAAGGAGCAGAATTAGGCCATTTAGCCCACTGAGTGTGCTCGGCCATTCAATCATGGCTATGTATTATCCCTCTGAACCTCATTCTCCTTGCTTCTCCCCATAACCTTTTGCATCCCTAATAATCAAGAATCTAGCAACTTCTGCTTTAAATACAACCAATGACTTGGCCTCAGAGTTGTGTGTGGCAATGAGTTCCACAGATTCACCACCATCTGGCCAAAGAAATGTCTCCTCGTCTCCGTTCTAAGGGGATGTCCTTGTATTCCGAGGCTGTGCCTTCTACGTACCAGTCTAAACCGACTTCAACCAGGCTTGTTTGAAGGAAACTCTACCGCAAGGTTTCGGCCCTAAGCGTTGACTGTATTTTTTTCCATAGATGCTGCCTGGCCTGCTGAGCTCCTCCAGCATTTTGTGTGTGTTGCACGGATTTCCAACATCTGCAGATTTTCTCCTGTTTGAAGAAAACCTTGCCTAATTACCATCAGCATATAACCTGTAGTATCAGAGGTCCCAATGCACTAGAATGCTGTTATACTAAGATAAGGAATGCCTACCATTCCATGCTCAGACAGCATTTCAGTACATCGGATCATGGGCTCTCCTTCTCCCACAGGTGAGAGGTGAAAGAGCAAAACTGCAGAGATTAGGACAACAAAGGTGTGGTCCCAGGAGGCAGAGAAGAGGCTTGGGATTGCTTTAAATTGGAAGACTGGGCTATGTTCAAGGACACATCTGTAGATCTGAATGAATGCACCATGGTTCTCACGGCCTTCATTAAAACAGTTGTAGACGAGCATCCCCACAAAATCATTCAGTCTTCCCCAACTGGAATCCATGAATGAAACATGAGATCTGCAAACTGCTGAGGGTCACACCAGAGGCATTCAAGCCTGATGATGCAGGAATGATCTCCGGAAAGCCTAGAACCGAGACTTTGATCCTAGAGTCTCTGACTATTGGGAACTTTCTCTCCAGTCCATTCTCTCTAGGCCTCTCAATATTCTGTAGGTTTCAATGAAATTTTATTTATTTTAATTTTATTGAGATACAGTACAGAATAGCTCTCCTGGCCCTTCAAGCTGCACTGCCCAGCAACCTCTTAATTTAATCCAAGCCTAATCATGGGACAATTTACAGTGACTAATTAGCCTACCAACCTGGACGTCTTTGGAATGTGGGAGGAAACCAGAGCACATGGAGGAAACCCATGTGGTTATGGGGAGAACATACAAACTCCTTACAGGCAGTGAATTGAACCCAGGTTGCTGATACTGTAAAGCATTGTGCTAACCCACTATGCTACCATGCCACCATAAGATCCTCCCCTCATTCTCCTAAATCCCAATGAATACAGGTCCAGAGCCATCAAATGCTCTGCAAAATGTAGCTCGCAGATGACATTGAAATGTAAATATCTCTAACCTAACCAAGGCACCAAGGACCACACTTAGGAAAGTCTTTCAGTGTACAGCTCAAGTTTTAGACCGTAAACTAGACAGGCATCATTAGCCTTTTACACTTGAACATTTGAAGATTTACATGACCTTGGCCTTCCCTTCATTTTGTGGGAAGATATTTTGAACTGAGAACAGAATGAACTTCTGACCTTTCTATACAAAGATACATCTCGTAAAAAGATATTCATAATGAATCTCACCATGAGAACATTTACATACAAATGACCTTTTGAGTGTGGTTGTAGCCCTAATAGCCAACACAATAAAGCTTAGAACAGTTCAGAAAATAATAAAATGCCAACTCAAAACTATCAACGTGATTCCTTGAGCTCTAAGTAAGAGTCTAACAATTCCCACAAGAAATACCACTGCAGCAACTCCACAAACTTATCTCAAACATATTTCTGTGACACACAGATTGCTGCATCCACTTGGACATCTTTGTAATCAAGCATCACAACTTCCTGCGGGCTATTTTGGTCACTCAGGAAAGCCAGCTGGTAGAGATAGGATGGAAAATACATTTGAAAAAAACTTTCTGCAATGATGCACAGCAAGGAAAACTCAAAATTGAAAGTTCAAGGAAATTGGTAGCATCATGGTTAGTGTAATGCTTTACAGCACCAGCAACCAGGGTTCAATTGCTGCCTCTATAAGGAGTTTGTACTTTCTCCCTGGATTGTGTGGGTTTCCTCTGGGTGCCCTGGTTTCCTCCAACATCCCAAAGACAGTATGGGTAGTAGATTTATTGGTCACATGGGTATAATTGGGCAGTGCGGGCTTGTTGGGCCAGAAAAGCCTGTTACTGTCCTGTTTTTATAAATAATAAATAAATTTATTATCAAAGCACCAACATGTCACTTATACTGCCCTGAGATTCATTTCCCATAAGGTATAGGGGCAGAGTCTGTTGAATCTGGAGCTGATCCAATTCTTCCAGTCATCCCCACTCCCCTGCCTTTTCCCCATACCCTTTGATGCCCTGGCTCATCAAGAACCCATCTATCTCTGCTTTAAATGCACGCAATGACTTGGCCTCCACAGCTGCCTGTGGTAACAAATTCCACAGACTTACCACCCTCTGACCAAAGTAATTTCTCTGCATCTCTGTTCTAAATGGACGTCCTTCAATCCTGAAGTTGTGCCTTCTTGTCCTAGACTCCCCTAGCATGGGAAATAACTTTTCCATATCTAATCTGTTCAGGCCTTTCAACATTCAGAATGTTTCTATGAGATCCCCCCTCATTCTCCTGAACTCCATGGAATACAGCCCAAGACTTGCCAGACGTTCCTCATATGGTAACCCTTTTATTCTTGGAATCATTCTCGAGAATCTTCTCTGAACCCTCTCCCTGTCAGTATATTCTTTCTAAAATAAGGAGCCCAAAACTACACATAGTACTCCAAGTGTAGTCTCACGAGTGCCTTATAGCGCCTCAAAATCACATCGCTGCTCTTATATTCTATACCTCTAGAAATGAATGGCAATGTTGTATTCGCTTTCTTCACCACTGACTCAAGCTGGAGGTTAACCTTTAGGGTATCCTGCACAAGGACTCCCAAGTCCCATTGCGTCTCTGTGTTTTGAATTCTCTCCCCATCTAAATAATAGTCTGCCTGTTTATTTCTTCCACCAAAGTGCATGACAACACACTTTCGAACATTCTATTTCATTTGCCACTTCTTTGCCCATTCCCCTAAACTATCCAAGTCTCTCTGCAGGCTCTCGGTTTCCTCAACACTACCCGCTCCTCCACCTATCTTTGTATTATCGGCAAATTTAACCACAAATCCATTGATCCCATAGTCCAAATCATTGACAATCATTTTTGTGCTGGCATTCACATTAAAACAATGAAATGCAAGAGAATCAATGAAAAACTACACACAAAGACTGACAAATAAACCAATGTGCAAATACTGGATGGATGGGTAAATTGATAGATGGGTGGATAACTGAGGATATGAATTGTGGAGTTTTTGAAAGTGAGTCCATTTATTGTGGAATCAGTTCAGAGTTGAGGTGAGTGAAGTTATCCAAGCTGGTTCAGGAGACTGATGGTTGAGGGGTAATAACTGTTCCTGAACCTGGTGGTGTGGGATGCAAGGCTCCTGTACCTCCTTCCTGATGGCAGCAGTGAGGGGACAGCATGGCTTGGATGGTGGGGGTCCGTGATGATGGATTCTGCCTCCTTGTGGCAGCACATTTTGCTCATTGATGGGGAGGGCTTTGTCTGTGATAGACTTGACTGTATCCATCGCTTTTTGTAGCCTCTTCTGTTTTGGGGCATTGGTATTTCCGTACCAGTAAGGATACTCTCCACTGTGCATCTATAAAGGTTTGTCAAATTTTTAAATGACATGCCAAATCTTCGCAAACATCGAGGGAAGCAGGGGTGCTGTTGTGATTTCTTTGTAATGGCACTTACGTGCTATTAAATCAAACTGACAAAATGCCGAGTCTAGCAGGACACAACGTACCATTGAGAAAATTTGGTTATTTGAATAAATTACTAACTGGAGTTTGCCAACTCTGCATTAAACAAACCTATTCTGAATGAGAGGAAATGTGCACTATCTAACAAAAATAAACTGTCTTTATAATCTCCTTTTTAAATTGCTGTATATAGAGAATGGCAAATGGTGCAGTTCACCACATGCCACTGAGTAGTACAATTTTGTTATGAACTCTAGCTTGGAAGGTCTTCGGTATTTAAGAGCACATGCCATTCCAAGGTACAATCTCCAAACCTGGACTGATGCCCAGTGTTACGGGCATTTAATTGGATGCTAAGCCCTATTGAAAGCATCTTGACCTGGTTGCATCACAGCTTGTTACATTCCAATGCACAGGAGCACAAGAGATTGTCGACTCCACCACGCTACCGTGACTGCAGGGGCAGCACAGTTGCATAGTGGTTAGCACGATGCATTACAGTCCAGGTGACCCGGGTTCAATTCACGCCGCTGCCTGCTCCCCGTGACCATGGAGGTTTCCTCCCACAGTCCAAAGAGTTACCGATTTGTAGGTTAATTGATCTTTCTAAATTGTCCTGTGATTAGGCTAGTATTAAACTGGGAGATTGTTGGGCAGTGTGACTACTCCAAGCTGTGTCACATCAATAAATGAGTTCGACAATGGGGAGCTTTCTAAATGGTTGTATCACTGTCTGGTATGGAGGGGCCAGTGCACAGGATTGGGAAAAGCTGCAGGGGGTTGCGAACTCAACCGGCTCCGTTCCGGGCACTCGCTTCCCCCAACATCCAGTACATCTTCAAAAGGTGATGCTTTAAAAAAGTGGCATTCACCATTAAGGTCACCCATTACCCAGGGCATGCTCTCCTTATCAAATAGGAAGCCTGAAGATGCACACTGAATGTTTTAGGAAAAGCTTCTTCCTCTTCGCCATCAGATTTCTGAATGGACAACAAAGCAAACCAATAATACTGCCTGACCATTTTTGCTCCCTATCTGCATTATTTATTTTTCTGTATTGCACTATCCTGCTGCCGCAAAACAACAAATTTCACGACATATGTCAGTGATGTTAAACTCAATTCTGATTGTGGGCACAGCCCTGTCCATCCTGGACAAAATATTCCCCACCATTGAGAACCTCTAAAGGAGGAACTGCCTCAAGAAGCTGACGCACACCATCGATGATCCTCTGCCTCTGAGCCCTGGCCTCTTGAGCATCAGGCAGGAAGTACGGACGTCTAAGGTCCCATACCACCAGGTTCACAATCTGCTGCTTCCCTACAAGCATCAAGTTCTTGAACTGTTCTACACAAACCTTAGCCTTTCTCTACATTGGAACATTATAGACCATCTCATAGAATTGTCTCTGATGGTGCCTTTTTACTTCACACTTGGGTCTTGTTTTGGCAAGGTCTTTTCCCCATCTTGCATAATTTATGCTCTGTGTGGGCTGTAACTCCAAGAACCACTGCTTTGTCATGGTTTGGAGACTCGGGTGCCTCAATGTCCCAGAGAGCTACAGTGCGCTGGCTGGAGTCAGGGCCTTATGCTTGGGCTTTTGGTAGGGTCACCCTTGCCAGAAAGATCAAAGTTCAATGTTCAAAGTAAATTATCAAGGTACATATATGTCACCATGGACAACCCTGAGATTCGTTTTCTTGTGGGCAAACTCAATTAATTCAATAACCATAATAGAATTACTGAAAGACCACATCCAAATGGATCAACAACCAGTTTGCAAAAGACAAACTGTGCAAATACAAAAAGAATAATAATAAATAAGTAAGAATAAATATTGAGAACATGAGATGATGACAGTGAATCTATAGGTTGTGGGAACAGCTCAGTGATGAGGCAAGTGAAGTTGAGGGAGGTTATCCCCTTCGGTTCAAGATCCCAGTGGTTGAGGGGTAATAGATAACAAGTTACAAGCCAGACTAAGAGTGGTCCACCGGTTCTCCATGTTCAGGGGTTCACCTCAGGGCTTATAGCTCAGACTGGTCAAAACAAAACTTACGGAAATAGCAATGAAGAGTCCTTCTACATCTGGATGGCCAAGGACAGAGATGGTGGCCTTTCATTATCTGTCCTAAACACCATAACAAGCAGTAAATAAATATTGTCTGTACATAGGTACTTGAGATGCTGCTGCAAGTTTTCATTGTACCCGTGTTTCAAGGTAATTGTACAAACAACAATAAATTCAATTTGAAATTAAACTCAATTGCTTGCTTCATAAGAAAAATTGGATACACTATTTCATTTAAATTAACACTGTTAATCCCATTGCCTTCATCAATAAAATATCCCCAGCAAAAAAAAGCTAGTTACTCATTCCATCACTATTTGTGGGAACCCAGTGTGTAAACTTGTTGCTATCATACAATGACCGTTGTTCTTTTTATAAGTAGTGTGTGAAATGTTTTTGAGACATTTCTCATAATTGATGAAGCAATAGAAGAGTTTGCTCAGAGACAGAATTTAGCCCCTGGACATAACATGTGAATTACCTGATCTGCTGGCATCAACTTAATTTCATAATAAATGGAATTTGAACTGTAATTGGACATCCTTGAATTAAACTAAAACTAATTTGTTTCCTCTTTCTAGCGGGCATCCAGGAGGTGAGAAATTTCAATTAATTCTAATAATTAACTTCGTAACATTATCATGCTCTTCCAAGAAATTCTGGAAATATTCTACAGGTCAAGCTGCATCTGCTTGAAGAGAACAGAACTAACATTCCAGACCTTCGTCAGAACTGGGAAAGAAGCTTGCTAAGCTTTAGAAGAGTGGAAGTCTGTGTGTGTGGGGTGGATGGCAGGAAATAGTGTAAAACCAGAATGACCCCAGGGGATAAGATGCAAGAAAGTTTTCTGTTTCCATAAAAGAATGTAGGCGTTGCAAAACATAGAGCAGGAAGACATGGCTGGCATGTCCTCCAGTCCAACAGGAAAACAAACAAGCCAATATTACATAATGCTTAACTATACCTACATTGTCTTGTTTATGTTCCCATTCTCTTGCTACTCCTATTCACTCCTTGTCCAGATACATAACATTATTTATCAAATTCAAGTTCAAGTTTATTGTCACTCAACCATATACATGTACACCACCAAGTGAAACAATATTTCTGTGGACCAAGATGCATAACAGTACATCTAACTGTCATACCACACATCAAGTCATATTGCCACAAATAAATTAAGAGATAATATATTCCAGAAGATGGACAGTTAGCATAAGGTGCA
The DNA here is from genome assembly GCF_030028105.1 of Mobula birostris. Classification (NCBI taxonomy): domain Eukaryota; kingdom Metazoa; phylum Chordata; class Chondrichthyes; order Myliobatiformes; family Myliobatidae; genus Mobula; species Mobula birostris. Next base: position 102,746,036 of record NC_092380.1, on the reverse strand, counting down.
TTCACAACAAGTCAAAAAGTAAACGGTATAATGTTACTAGGACTTCATACAGGTATGTGATGAGACCTGGTGGTGGCAGGGAGTTCCGTAATCTCATAGCCTGGAGGAAGACGCTGTTTCCCGTCCTAACAGATCTTGTCTGAATGCTTATGGTACCTCTTTCCTAATGATAGGGGGTCTAAGTGATTATTTCCCCACAGTCATGCTGGTTTTACCCTATTAGAGATATCCCTCCCTCACCTCTTCCCGCGTAGAACATAGAACAGTATAGCACAGTAAGGGGTCCTTCAGACCACGAAGTTGTGCTAACCTGTATATACCTACTTCATGATCAATTTAAAACCTCTTTCCTACAACGCCCATAGCTCTCCATTTTTTTTACTCCAGCTGCCTACCTAAGAGGCACATGAATGAAAGAAAGATGGAGGGTATGAGCAAAGTAGAAAACAAGAGAATCTAAGTCTCTCAATTCTGGAGGGCTTTTTCACCTGAAAAATTAGCACCATTCCTCTTCCCACTATCGCAGCCTGACCTGCTGAGCATTTCAATAGGCCGAGTGGCCTAGTTTTGCTCCTATGGTTTGTGGTCTTATTTGCAATATTTTGCTTTTATTTTAGATTTGTAGGATCTACATTTTTTTTTAAATTTTCATGTTAGTTTTCAGCTTTGTAAGAGGATGTGTCAGCTATCTTGGATACTATCAGGTGACAATGACTGCAGCAAAACGTGAATTAAAAGTTGAAAGATCTCTGTTTAGAGAAACAGGGATGTGGGCATAGTTGACAAGGCTGACACCAAGCATCCCAAATTTACCTCAACACCGTATTGGCAAGCCACCTCCTTAACCATTGTCATGCACATGGAGATGGTAGTCTATTAAAATGCTTGTGGTGGTGGTCAAGGACAACTGTGGCTTGCTAGATCACATGAAAGGACAGTAAAGAGATGAGTATAGCTACGTCAACCCGAAGGTTGCAGATTTACCTTCCTGAAGGGCATATAAACCAGACAGGGTCTCTTGGCAACAATAGACTAGTTCTGTGTCCACCAATGATGCCAATTTGGGACCCCCGATTTACACAATTTCATCGTCACCATGTGCCAAGTTGTCTGATATGGGCGATCATGGTCTTATCCATGAGCTTGATTGTTCTTGACAAATCTTTACATAGTAATTCCCCGGGTTAAGAGCGTCCGACTTCCAGACAACTCGTACTTACGAATGGACTGCCATAAAACCTATTATATTAAAAATTTGAGTTAAGTACAATGGTTCATAATAACGAATGCACGTACTACTTTGTAATGGTCATGAAAACATTGTGCGGCTTCAGCGGTTCGTCGGCTCGAGGAAGGAGAACGCCGTCCGCCATTTTAAGTCAGATCACGTTGCTGTTAACACTGTGTTGAGTGTGTAACTTTGTATTTGGCTTAAGATTTTCTCTTTTTTACCCTTGTAACCATGCCTCCAAAGTATAAATCCGATGTCAGTGCTGGTGATGCATCAAAGAAAAGGAAAACGATCACGATTGGAAATAAAGTGGAAATAATAAAGCAATCGGAAAGAGGTGAAACACTAGTGGTTATTAGAAAAGCGTCAGGCTACAATCGGTCAACGATTGGAACAATTTTAAAGGATAAAGTGAGAATAATGGAGCATGTGAAAAGCCCTGCCCTGATGAAAGCTACAATTATTACTAAGCAATGCAGTGTATTTGGAAGTGTTTCTTAAATGTTTTATATGCATAGAAAGGTAAAATATATACTCTATACTAAGACAAACATTTGACTAACTGGCGCTAAATAAGAACTGTATGTACCTGTTCCGACTTACTTACAAATTCGACTTAAAGACAGACTTAGGAACAAATCTCGTTCGTAACCTGGGGACTGCCTGTGTACAAGTAGTTTGCCATTGCCTTCTTCTGGGCAGTGTCTTCACAAGACGGGTGACCCCAGCCGTTATCGATACTCTTCAGAGATTGTCTGCCTGGTGCTAGTGGTCGCATAACCAGGACTTGTGATAGGCACGAGCTGCACATATGACCATCCACCACCTGCTCCCATGGTTTCACATGACCCTGGTCAGGAGGCTAAGCAGGTGCTACACCTTTCCCAAGGGTGACCTGCAGGCTAGCAGAGGGAAGGAGTGTCTTACACCTCCTTTGGTAGAGATGCATCTCCCAACCACCACCCATTTTCTTTTTTTTAAAAAAAAACCTGATTTACTGAATTTAAATTCTCCAAGCAGAGAGCTATGAGGAACTGGAATAGGTTTACCATGCTCACATGTACTGAGGTACAATGAAAAACTTTGTTTTGCATGCCATCCATGCAGATGATTTCATTATAACAGTGCATTGAGGTAGAACATAGAACCGTACAGCATAGCATGGCCCACGATATTGTGCTGAACTTTTAACTTACTTTAAGATCAATCCAACCTTTCCATCCGACATGGCCCTCCATTTTTCTTTCATCCATGTCCCTATCCAAGAACCTCTTAAATGTCTCTTTAGGAGTCTTTATGAGATAGTGCAATAAAACAAAAACAATGCAGAAAAGTGTTACAGTTACAGAGAGAATGCAGTGCAGGCAGATAATGAGTATGCCCGTGAGAAAGTACATCATGACATCAACAATCTGCCTCATTGCACTAGGATGTTGTGGGCATGCTATATTGGTGCTGGGAGCACGGCAACACTTGCAGGCTGCCTCCAGAAAATCCTTGCTACCTGGGCTTGTTGGCAACAACGCAGTTCACTGCAATGCGCACAAGATGCTGGAGGAACACAACAGGCCAGGCAGCACCTACGGAAATGAGTAAACAGTTTCAAAGTTCAGGCAGAGACCCTTTGTCAGGACTTCACAGGTTCCTCCAGCATTTTGTGCGTGCTGCTTTGGATTTCCAGTTCCTGCAGATTTTCTTGTGTTTGTAATGTATTTCAATGTACATTTCAATCTATCTGTGACAAATAAAGCTAATCCTAAAAAAAAGATCTCTGTCTTTGGGGTAGCTCACATAGAATGCTGGAGGTACTCAGCAGATCAGGCAGCATCTATGAAGAGTCAGGACGCTTTATCAGGACTAGAAAGGAGGGGGGAATAAGCTAGTGTAAAAAGGTGGAGAGAGGGGAAACCCATACAGCAGGCAGGTGATAGGCGAAGCCAGGAGTGTGCTACCCTGGATTTCTACCATTTCTGGTGACAGGGACATGGTTTCCACTAGGAAGTAAATGTGGTGGAATAGAAACTGGCAGAACAGATTGTTTTGCTTCACTGACAAGTGGAGAAGGGGTTAAAATTGCCTTTTCCATTGGATACTGTTTCAGCCTGGCTCAGCTTCATTCCAACACTAAGTAACTAACACAGAGGGATACCAAATAACTAAGAGTGTGACACTAAATCTTTTGGAATCCACACTCAGCTGACATTTGAAAACTAAGCATGTTTGCAGGTATAATTAAAGCAGGAAGTTCTCTCGTACGAGATGGCACAAAGACAACATTCCCTTCCACAATTACGGGCACTAAGTCAACACAGAAGAGAAATGAACTATAATTATTGAAAGTGCTGAAGATAAAACAATGTCCAAACTGCTGGGCACAGCTTAGCAACTCTTTTCTGCTTGGAACCCAAGTATACCTTTTACTTTTAGCACTTATTAGCATAATTCAGCAAAGCCCGAACTATTCAGAGTCACAGAACACAGAAATCGGCTCTTTGGCCCATCTAGTCTTTAACAAACTATAATTCTGCCTAGTCCCAACAACCTGTACCCGGACTATAGCCATCCATACCCCTCCCATCCAGGTACCTATCTAAATTAATCTTAAATGTTGAAATTGGACGCACATTCACCACTTCTGCTGGCAGCTTGTTCCACATTGTCACCACCCTCTGAATGAAGAAGTTCCCTCTCATTTCACCTTTCACCCTTAACCCATGACCTCTACTGCTGGTCTCGCCCAACCTGGGTGGAGAAAAACGTGCATTTACCCTATCTATACCCATCATAGTTTTGTAGATGTCCATCAAATCTCCCTTCATTCTTCTACGCTCTAGGGAACAAAATCCAAACCTGTTCAACCTTTCCCTAAACTCAGGTCCTCAAATGCTGGCAACATTCTTGTAAATTTTTTCCGTACTCTTTCAATCTTATTGACATCTTTCCTGTAGGTAGGTGACCAGAACTACTTCTGAATAATCCAGATAGAACTGGGGTATTGTTTCAGTGGTGGACTGTACAATAGGAAAAGATTACATGTCCCACCATAGAATTCGAAAATAGAATTAAAAGATCTCAGTTTAAAACAAAAACATCTGCAATCTTTTACTTCTCCGTAAACAAACAGAAGTCTTTTTTTCCCCCCTAATACACAAGGGTTTTAAAAAAAGTCTGAATATTCCCAGCTGTCAATCCAATTTTGGAACAGTAGGCCATTCTCCATTACTAAAAAAAAGTCACAAGATTAAAGTCCGTGCTGACCTTGCTGATGTACAATTTGTGAATCTTCTAGGGTGGTGAGGAAGAACAACTATACCCTTTATAACTCTCACATATACTCAAGCTTGTGTGCATCATCTCACTTGGCTCCAAGACAAGATGTCTGGTATCAAATGTGAGAACAAGTGTTCACTTGGTAAACTTTAGGCTTCTGTTGGACAAATCTTCAGTAGTTTGGAGAACATTTGGAAGTCTGCACAGCTTGACTTGTTGATGGAAGGGTAGATTCACAAATCAACATTGCAACCACACCTGACTAAATAAAGTTTATTTCAATTAATGGCAAATGTGAGGGGGCATAATTTTAAAATGATTGGAATAAAGCATAGGAGGAATCTCAGAAGTAGGTTTTTTGAAAAAAGAGTAGTGGGTGCATGGAACACCCTCAGGGGTGTGAGAAGAGGCAAATACATTTGGGACATTTAAGGGACTCTTAGGCACATGGTTGAAGGGAAACTGGAGGGCTACATAGGAGGGAATGCTTAGATTGATCTTAGACTAGGTTAAAATATCAGCACAACATTGTGGGCCAATGTTCTATGTTCTATATAAATCTGTTAACCAAATTGCTTTTTAATTTAGAGAAACAATAGTTATAGATTTTTTTTTAATTTAGAGAAACAATACAGTTATAGATTGTTTTTTTAATTTAGAGAAACGATACAGTTTTTGGCCTTTCTGGCCCAATGAGTCGGCACCATCTAGTTACACCCATGTTAGCAATTAACATACCAACCCATAGGTCTTTGGAATGTGGGAGGAAACCCATGTGGTCACAGGAAGAATGTGGTTCCTTAGGGTTGTTACAGCTGGGGGAGATAGTGGGGATAAGCTCCGACTACCCCGTAACTGCTCCCAATGGAGTGTGTTGAAGATAGGCTCTGACAACCAAGTCCAGCTCCTAGCCTTTACTTAGGGCTTAGCTACAAAGCCCAGCGGAACCATTTCTACTGAGAGGAGAAGGGGCAAAGGTGGGGTATTGGTGCCTTAAAACGGTAGCTTCAGGCTGATGGGCCCTCCAGCCACGGCTGACTGCTCAACTAGAAAGAAAGCTCTGATCTCAAACCTCCACTGCCTTGCACTCAGGGGGAAGGCTTCAGGAGTAAGCCCTAAGGGAAAATCCAGAGCTGGAGTTCCTAGGCCAGTCATATGTTGAGTTCAACACTGATTGGAAAATCCTGTGAGGTCCCTGGACTCTGCCACTCCTCAGGATTCATCACCTGTGTGGAGAAGGAAAGCCTGCTACACGGACAACAGGTTGCTCTCCACATCATACTGCCCTGGCTTCTGTTTCATGGAGGCGGCTGGGATGCAACAGTTATGTTTGACATAGACCAATGAAGAGTACACAAACACCTTACAGATAACAGTAAAATTGAACCTGGACTATTGGCACTGTAATAGCATTTGTTAGTTTTTCTTTAAATCACCAAGCAAGGTATAAAACCAATAACTTTTTTTTGTTGTTTGTGATTTTGAGATTGATTAAAATTAGTTCTAAAAAAATAAAATTTACATCTTGTTCATTTGAAAAGGGGATAGTTCCATTACATTGAAGATAGCACGTCACCCTCTCAATGCACGAACACACACACACACACACACACACATACACACAATAAAACATAAAATTATTTTACAAAGTGTCTGGATTCACAATATGTTAGAAAACGGCATTACACTAACCACTATGTTACCATGGTGACCCATACATTTCCCAAGATTCCTACCAGTTTGACAGAGGGAAAAAAATTAATCATATTTATCAGATTTGGAAAAGGCTGCTGTTACAACTTCACAAACATGAGAAAATCTGCAGATGCTGGAAATCCAAAGCAACACACACAAAATGCTGGAGGAACTCAGCAGATTAGGCAACATCCATGAAAAGAGTAAACAGTCAACATTTCAGGCTGAGATCCTTCTTCTGAATGTGAGGGAAGGGGGGAGTAATAGGCAGGTTAGAAGTGAAAGGTCAGAGTGGAGTAAAGAGAAAGGGTGGGTTGGCGGGGAAGAGAAGGGAGTTTTGTTCATTGGAAGGAGAAATCGATATTCATACCATCAGGTTGGAGGGTACCCAGACAGAATATAAAGGTGTTGCTCCTCCACCATGAGAGTGGCTTCTTCCTGGCACAAGAGGAGGCCATGGATTGACACGTCAGAATGGGAATGAGAATCAGAATTAAAATGTTTGGCCATCAGGAAGTCCTGCTTGTGGCGGAAGGTGCAGAGGTGCTCAACAAAGCAGTCCCCCAATTTCGGATGGGCCTCACCAATGTAGAGGAGGCCGCATTGTGAGTGCCAGACACAACTGACGACCCCAGCGGATTTGCAGGTGAAGCGTTGCCCTGAAGAGAGGTGAGGGAGGTGGTGAATGCAACTTCATTTGCATTTCTGGAAAAATGTTTCTCATTTGACATCCAGCAATCCCTGTGCTTGCTTGCAGCATAAATGCAGATCCAGTCCTCAACATCTTATATCCTAAACACCATGCGTTTGTTTAGCACTCAGACTCTGCAAATGTTTCACAGCTGGACTTTCCCTTCAGCTACCACTCACTCAGCTCTGTCGTTATAATGAGACTGGTGATACTCAGTGCAGATGTATAGCTGAAGATGCTTATTCCTAGAATAACATTCCTTCAGGATTATCATGGAGTAATATAGGAAGAGTTGCTGAGGAAATTATTACCAGAAGGAGCTACGGTTTTCACTTCTCTGGGACTTCTGAACTTAAAATGCCTGTTGATCCCAAGTCTAAGAAATTATGTTTCTAAGAAATGATGTTTTCAGTGACAGAGCAGCTCGCTGTTGTGCTAACACTTTACAACACCAGCAACCTGGGCTCAATTCCATTGTTGTCTGTAAGGAGTATGGATGTCTCCTTATGACTGCGTGGGATTCCTCCGATTGCTCCAGTTTCCTCCCACATCTCAAGGACGTACTGGAGAGCAAGCTGTGGGCATGTTTCATTGACTCCAAAAGCGTGGCGACCAACTAGTGTGCAGAAGACAAACTGTGCTCATACAAAAATGTAATAACTAAAAAAAAGTTTGGACATCATTGGACTCATTGAAGATGAGTCCAATAGGTTGTGGAAACAGTTCAGAATTGAGTTGAGTTATAAGACGATAAGACATAGGAGCAGAATTAGGCTATTTGGCCCATTGAGTCTGCTCCGATATTTTATCATGGCTGATCCTTTTTTCTCCTCCTTAACCCCATTCCCTGACCTTCTCCCCGTAACCTTTGATGCTGTGTCCAATCAAAAACCTATCAATGTCTGCCTTAGATACACCCAACGACCTGGCCTCCACAGTGGCACGTGGCAACAAATTCCACAGATTTTTCACCTTCTAGCTAAAGAAATTTCTCTTTACAAATTAGGAATTTTTTACGTGGCTTGTTGCCAAATCACCTTTCTGCTTATCCACCTAGTATGACAGACGCTCTCTTTCAGTTTAAACCATTTCAAAAAGGGTTGATAGCTATAATCTATAAACAGTTATTGAACTCACGAATTATATCTAATGATAAAATTAAACATGCTTGGGAATCAGAATTTCAAGTCATTTTCAGATAACCAATGGAGTAAAATTTTTCATTTGGTTAATAACTCATCTATTTGTGCCTGTCATTCCTTGATACAGTTCAATGTAGTGTATCGGGCCCATATGTCAAAGGATAAACTAGCGCGTATTTTTTCCCAATATCAATCCTGTTTTTGACAGATGTAATATTGATGTGGCCACTTCAACTCAGATGTATTGGTCTTTTGGAGAGATGTTTTTAAAAAACTAACAGAAGTCTTAGATCTGGATCTACAACCTAATTTGCTTACGGCAATTTTTAGGATTATCCCATCGGAAGCAGGAAATATTCCTGTTTCCGCTCAAGGTATGATAGCCTTTTCGACCTTACTGGCTAGGAGAGCCATTTTATTGAAGTGGAAGGATTCTAATCCACCTACGGTCTTTTATTAGCTCTCCTCCATTATGTCCTGTTTAAGTTTAGAGAAAAGAAGTCAGACATTTGATACATCCTTTAAATTTGAGCAAATCTGGCGACCTTTTATCCAATATTTTCATTTAATTTGATTTATTACTCTTCCAATTTTTTTTCTGAAGTTTTAGATCTGATCAGAAACTCTTTCTTTTTTATTGGTTATATCCTCAAAATGGACTGCCCAGTCCCTTTTTTTCGGTTTCTTTGTTTTTATATAGTGTAGTGGGTTTTTTTTCTTGTTCCGCTTACAAGGATAAGTGCCAGGAGGGAGATTGGTGGGGAGGAATGGAGGGGATGAATGGATAAGGGAGTTGCGTAGGAAGCGATCCCTGCGGAAAGCGGGGGGGGGGGGGGAGGGAAAGATGTGCTTAGTGCTTAGCGGAACAAGTGCTACACATGCCCTTACACTTCCTCCCTCACCACCATTCAGGGCCCCAACAGTCCTTCCAGGTGAGGCGACACTTCACCTGTGAGTCGGCAGGGGTGATATACTGCGTCCGGTGCTCCCGATGTGGCCTTTTATATATTGGCAGACCCGACGCAGACTGGGGGATCGTTTCACTGAACACATACGCTCTGTCCGCCAGAGAAAGCAGGATCTCCCAGTGGCCACACATTTTAATTCCACACCCCATTCCCATTCTGATATGTCTATCCATAGCCTCCTCTACTGTAAAGATGAAGCCACACTCAGGTTGGAGGAACAACACCTTATATTCTGTCTGGATAGCCTCCAACCTGATGACATGAACATTGACTTCTCAAACTTCTGCTAATACCTCACCTCCCCCTCGTACCCCATCCGTTATTCATTTATATACACACATTCTTTTTCTCTCTCTCCTTTTTCTCCCTCTGTCCCTCTCACTATACCCCTTGACCATCCTCTGGGCTTTTCTCCCCCCTCCCCCTTTTCTTTCTCCCTAGGCCTCCTGTCCCATGATCCTCTCATATCCCTTTTGCCAATCAACAGTCCAGCTCTTGGCTCCATCCCTCCCCTGGCCCCCGTCTTCTCCTATCATTTCGGATCTCCCCCTCCCACTTTCAAATCTCTTACTAGCTCTTCTTTCAGTTGGTCCTAACGAAGGGTCTCAGCCTGAAACGTCGACAGTACCTCTTCCTAGAGATGCTGCCTGGCCTGCTGCGTTCACCAGCAACTTTTATGTGTGTTGCTTGAAATTCCAGCATCTGCAGATTTCCTTGTGTTTAAGATAGTTTTGCTTTCCCCTCCACTATTAAGGACGGCTTTCACAAAATTTGCCAGTGATATTAAACCTGATTCTGACTCAATGTGGAATAACTATACAAGTACATGTTCAGCATGGCATCATGGGCCAAAGGGCCTGGATTGTGCTGTAGGTTTTCTGTGTTTGTAACTGTCTTCACCACAGAGCCGTTGCAATGTGACAGTCTATTGATTAGCACGGTTGTTTAGTAGTTAGCACATTCGCTTTACCGTGCCAGCGATGACCAATCAGGGAGTGATTCCCACTGCTGTAGCAATCTTGTATGTTCTTCCCATGACAGCATGGGGTTGCACCAGGTTCTCCAGTTTCCTCTCACCTTCCCAAGAGGCGCAGTTAGCGTTAGTAGTTGTGGGCACGCGATGTTGGCGCCAGAGCATGGTGACACTACAAATTCAGAATATTTTGGTTGTCAACACGACACATTTTACTGTACGTTTCGAGATACGCGTGATAAATAAAGCCAATGAACGAGGCCACTTAGCCCCAAGGGTGGTCCACCTTTCAATACAATGTCAGATGATAACTTCCTCACCACAACACCACTTGTAAGTATCCTTCCAATACCTCTTCATGCACTTAGGCACAGGGCTTGATAGTTGTGGGCATACTATGGTGGTGCCAGGAGTGTGGCGGCACTTAGTCTGCTAGCAAAATTCTTGCTGATTTGATGCATTTCACTCTATGTTTCGAAGCACCCGAATTTCTGTAAGGTAGGATGTTTTGAAGATGCAGATAAGGTCAAAGCTTCCTCATTATAAAAAAATCTGCAAAAACTATTTACAAGTATTAATTGAAGTGATGCATTCATTTACAAGGGGAGGGGATATATCAATCAAGAGTTGCACATTCAATTCCTTTGTATTATAAAAGAGAGACAAAACTACAACAGCTTACAATAAAACTGCAGACAAATCCAATCAACCTTTACAAATATTGGTCAGTTCCTTAACTTGATCTCCGAAGTGGTATGCATCCAAAATTAGACTTCGAGGTAATATCTGTAACTCCAAGTTCCATAGAACAAGTTAAAAGCTACACTAGAACATTAGAGCATAAAAGCTGCAGGAAGGCAAGGAACTTGTTTATAGCTTACAATATTTCCTACAATTCATTTACAATTTCCTGTAATGTTTTTGTTATGTTTCATCTTATAGTAGTTGCAGCGTTAATTAGCTTCAATAAAGTTCATAAGAAGCATTAGACCATAACCCTTGGGAGCAGAATTAGATTATTTGGACCATCAAATCTGCTCCACTATTCCATCATGGCTGATTTATTTTCCCTCTCAACCCCATTTTCCTGCCTTCTCCCAGTAACCTTTGATGCCCTGACTAAGCAAGAAACTATCAACCTGTTTTAAATACAGCCAATGATTTGGCAATGAATTCCACAGATTCACCACTGTCTGGGCAAAGAAATACCTCCTAATCTCTTTTCTAAAGGGGCATTCTTCTATTCTGAGGTTGTGCCCTCTGGTCCTCCACTTGTCCAGCACAAGAAACATCTTCTCCATGTCCACTCTATCTAGGGCTTTTTTTTTCTTTCTTTCTTTTTTGAGTTACTGGCTCTTGGCCTCCAGACAACATCCCCCATGCCCCCTCTCCATTTCCAGCCATTACATAAAAACTATAAAGAATTTTGATTTATGATGCCCAGTGAAATAAAAGTAACTGCAAATTCAAAGCAGTGACAAATAATTGCAAAAATTATTGAAATCTGTTTAAAACTGAAAATAAAATATCTTTAATTACAGTAGTCACAATTTTCATCAACTATTTTAGAGGATACATTAGTAATCCAACTATTCACTATTCCATAGCTGTTTCATCTTTCAATGAGATGGATGGGCTTGGGGCAGTGATATCAGCATCTCAACATTGTGCTGAATTTCACTCAGAAGGCGTCTCAGATCCCCATGTTCAGTAACTTAGTCTGTTCCATTGTTTTCAAAGAAGTGGGATGATAACACTGAAACTCACTCCACAAAATATGTTGGAAAGGCAATAAAGAACATCATAACCTTTTTCCACAGAGCAGGATAGCATTCAGAGATTTCTTTCTGCAATCAAAAATCGTGATTTTTAAAAAAAATCTAGACTTAAGCTCAAAGACATTTTGGAGTGAGATCAGTTCTTCCTCCATCCTTCCTGTTAATTCCTCACTACAGGTGTTCAGGAATGGATTTATTACCCAACTTGGATCGAGAGAAGATCCTGAAACTTCAGTCATGTCTTTATGCGGCTCACACTGGTGGGCGCAGTAGACTTGAATATCATCATCTGATATTCTTTCTTTCCCAACTCAGGGAGGTTGAGAAATTGATAAAAGGCTACTGTTATACATAAATAGAGTTAACTTGGACAGAAATGTGGAGTGACTGATTTGACTTTGATAAGATTTACTTCGTTTCCTTGCAATTGAAGATTGATTTCATTAAACATTGTGAAAAATTCTGACAAATAAGCAATGTCACATCAAATATTCTTGAGTTGATTTCTGAATGAAACATTTGAGTCTTTAAAGAATTTTATCACAGTTTCAAAAAAAATGCATAAAATCATCTCAGGCAGTTTTCTTTTAAGAGCCATCTGACTTCTACGTGAAACAGCAAGTGTTCAAACTGTTCGTCTTCTCAATACAAAGTTTTCAAAATAGTTGAAAATTGAGAGTTTGGGATCTGGTTTTATTTATCACTGTGATAGCAGTATTTAATGATTTGTGCACCTGATCACTTAGGTTTTTGTGACAAGTTGTCTGTAAATTACACAGTGAATGGTGAATATGTTATATAGCTTTTTCAAGTAATAACCCCATGGTCCTGTCATTGATGGTGCCCCATCTGTTGCACAGGTAAGAATATTGGTGAGCAGAATATCCTTCTCTTTGAAAAATTGCTCAACAACCCAAAGTATTGACTCCCCCTTTGTACCTAGTTTTAGTCCTCCTGCAAATAGCAACTCTTGAACCATACTTTCATCTTCTGTGAAGCCAATGTAACCAAGAAGCAAAGATTCATTGCCTGGCAAAGTTGACTCATCCAACCACAGAGCAAATTCCATTGTCCCAAGTATGTTGCACAATGTGTCTTCCACATTGTCAGACATTTCATCTTTGAACAGGGTTGTTGCTGAGTGGGATCACTTTAATTCTTTGATCTGGTGAGTTATGGAAAACTGTACTCAGAACCTCACTTACTGCTGGCAGAATCAGTTCTTCTCCAATTGTATGGAGCTTTCCAGATTTAGTAAAGAACAAAGAAATGTTATATGAAGTATGCAAACCATCACTGTTTTGTTGTGAAGTGCTGGCAAACATATTTTGAAGTGTTTTCTGTTTCTGAAAGTTTTCATGAAATAGCTGAAAATAAGCCAAGTTCTTATTTGCTTTATCAGAGTACACTCTCTGCAAATATTCAAAGAGCCTGGACAGTTTCATACCTCATTTGAAATTTTTTTTCCCCACACAACAGACCCTTGGTGCTGGTAAAAATCCATATTTCAGATAGTCCACACTATACTGTCTATCGTTTGTTCTCGTTAGGTCTGCTTCTGCCATTGTCGTAAAGATTAATGACCAGGGCCAACTGCTTATTGTTTAAGCCTAATCTCAGACCCAAAGAAGGGGAAAAGTTATGACAGCATAATAGCTGAGGCAAAACCTGACTCTCTGCCTGAAGGTACATGAAATGAGGCAGCGCTATCTTCGTCGGGGCATCGACTAGAGAAATGCAGTCAAGACCATTCAGAAAGCCAGAGAACTTAACCTCATTGAATGTCATACCCCAGTTCACAGGAATTGTGACCCTGCCTGATTAGAGTATGGGAATTGTACTAGCCAATGCTGTAATGACAGTGATAATATACTGGTTAGGCCCGGAAATAACACGATCTATTCAGACTCGATTTCTCATGATTTGCCAATACAGAAGTGTCACATGACTTTCCATCAACTATAACACACTTTAAGCAATGTCTGAGAGCAGTGGATTAGCAAGAAATTACTTGATCATTGTAATGAATTATAAGGCACCGAGCATCAAATGCTTATAATAAGTAACTCATTTTTTAAATTAAGACTGTAATCTCTCAGCTGCCCTCCTTGCTACTGATATCACCCCACCCCCCACTGCCCTCCTCATCTTTATTACTTGGATAAGCTCCCAGCACACCCGAGCGTGACATTACCCACTTTGGGATCCACTGTCATACACAGACCCGAGGTCTGATTGGATTCAAGCTTTTAACAGTTTTTCTTATAAAGTGTTAGGTCACTTCTAAAAGACATATTGACAAACTTCTCTTAAATGTTGCTGTATCCACAACTTCCACTACAGCTCATTCCACTCTCGCCACCCTCTGAGTGACAAAGCTCCTCTTGAACATAGGTTGAGTTAAACCTCAACCCATGAACTCTGGCTTTAGTCTCACTCTACCTCAGCGAAAAAGCCTGCTTGCATTTATCCCATTTAAAACCTTCATAATTTTGTATACCTCTATCAAATCTGCTGTAATTCTCTGAGACTCTAGAGAACCCACATTGCAAAACTTTATTTTGCTTTGGTTTTGGCCACGATCTATTATAATGAAACAGTAATTTCTGTTCCGTGATAATCATAAATGCAAAACATTAGATGATCCTATAATTGGCTGCCATTATAAATATTTCTACCAATCTTTTTCAGTGACCAAGGTCAAGTTGATTCTGCCTCATAACCACCACTGGACAGGTTACTCCCAGATGCTAACACACAGAAAATATTGAATTGATAATGAAAAGTTAGATTCTTCTCTAACAACAGCATTACAGATTAGGAATGGAGAGACCCGCTTCTCTGTGGTGACTGACTGCCACCAGATCTACACTTAGTGGCCACTTTAGTAGGTGCAGGAGTAGAACCCAGTCTTGTACTGTAAGACTTGTACTGTACTTTATTGAACTTTCAGGTGGAAAAAATTGAAGATTGGCTTTATCTGTTGCATGTACATCGAAACAAAAAGCAAAGTGCACCATTTTGCAGCAGTGACAGAGGACTTTGCTGGGGCTGCCCACAAGTGTCGTCACGCTTCCAGCACCAACATAGCATGCCCGCAACTCACCAACACCAAGCATGTCTTTGAAATGTAGACGGAAACCAGAGTACCCAGAGGAAATCCACTCGGTGTTGGGAGGAATGCACAATCACGATTGGCAATCGCTAGCACTGTAAAGGGAATATGCTAACCACTACGCCTCCATGCACTACATTAACGTAGTTGAAATAGCTATCTAACTATTAGTCTGCAAAAACATGACATCTTCTCAAAAATTATCTTATTTCAAATGTGTACAATGTTAAAAGAAGTTGTGAACAGTGAGTGCAGCGCCAATCCCTGAGGAATACAACTTCTTTCACATTCCTTATCCCTTCTCTCTGCTTTTCAGCTAAAACCATTCTGTGCTCAAACATTCAGAGTTAATACTGTACCCACCACTCCACCAGCCTCTGTGTCCAGCACAGAATTCTCCATAAAATCTCCAACTGGATCCCACCACCAAGCACATTTCCCTACCCCCCCCACTTTCTGCAGGGATCTCTCCCTACTCGACTCCCTTGTCCATTCATCCCTCGCCGCACTTACCCTTGCAAGCAGAATAAGTGCTACACCTGCCCTACATCTCCTCCCTCACCACCAGTTAGGGCCTCAAACAGTCCTTCCAGGTGAGGTGACACATCACCTGAGAGTCTCTCGGGGTCAAATACTGTATGTGGTACTCCCAGTGTGGACTCCTATATATTGGTGAGAAACGATGTAGATTAGGAGACCACTTCACTGAGTACCTACACTCCGTCTGCCAAAAAAAGCAGGATCCCCCAGTGCCCACCCATTTTAATTCCACTCCCCATTCCCAGACATCCCACATCTCCCGGAACTTCCGGGAGTCTCCCACATATTAATAGTGGCTCCCTGATGCCCGCAAATTATATACAATATCATGGAAATCAATTTTTTTTGAGAGTGAGCAAAAAGCAAGCGAGTGCGCGAGAGAGAGAGAGAGAGAGAGAGAGAGAGAGAGAGCGCGCGCGCACCATGGCAGAGTGTTCCAAAAAAATATAAAATGTACGTCACCCCAGGCTACACTAAAGTGTACCCCTGCCTAATAGGGGTCAAAAATAATGACAGTGTTGCTCGCTGCACTGTCACAGTGACTTTTCTATTGCCCATGGTGGGTTAAGACTGTAAAAGACGTGTTGAGGTGAGTTTAACAGGTGTCATTCGTTCATTAGCATAGCTAACGTTATTTAAACTAGCTGGCCAGCTGCTAAGGAGCTACTCTATTGCAGACATTCCACCCCTCCCGGAAGTCTCCTGCAAATTGATGGTGCTACCTCCCTGAAATGAGTTTTTGCAGGGTGGAATGTCTGCGCCTCTTCTGACATGTCCACCCACGGCTTCCTCCACTGTCATGCAAGGCCACACTTAGTCTGGAGAAACAAAACCTTATATTCTGTCTGGGTAGCCTACAACCAGATGGCATGAACATTGATTTGTTGAACTTCTGGTAATGCCCCCCACCCCCTTTGTACCATTCCCCATTCCCATTACCCTCTCTCATGTTATCTCCTCATCTGTCCATCACCTCTTTCTGGTGCTCCTCCCTCTTCTGTCTTCCATGGCCTTCTGTCCTCTCCCGTCAGATTCCCTATTCTCTAGCCCTGTATCTCTTTCAAACAACTTCCCAACTCTATTTCACCCCCTCCCCTCCAAGTTTCACCTATTACCTTGTGTTTCTCCCTCCCCTCCCCCCATGTTCTAACTCTGATTTCTCATCTTTTTTTTTCCTCCAGTCCTGCTGAAGTGTCTCGGCCTGAACTGGGTCTTTTCCATAGATGCTGCCTAGCCTGCTGAGTTCCTCCAGCACTTTGTATGTTGCAAAGATTTTACTTGATTGTATTCTCCCACAACTGTTGATACAGGCAACATTTCCAATGCCATTGTTCCTTAAATGCCGATTTTAATAGCAACAACAGTAGGAATTTTGAAAACAAAGTTACTAAAAAAAGACCAGAAGGAACAAACATAACTAGAAATGCCAAGTCTTTTAGATTGGCCAAATTACTTGTTCTCAACATAGCCCAAGTTGACAGAACTCAAGACTCACAATACCAGAAGATGAGGCCTATTAGTCAGGCATTCCTTGACTACTTTCACTGGAACTCCAAGCTCAAATCCTCTGACTAGATTTATGGTTCAGCACAGACTAGATGGACTGAAGGGCCTGTTTTTCTGCTGTACTTTTCTATGAAACCATAGAAAAACTACAGCACAGAAACAGGCCTTTTGGCCCTTCTTGGCTGTGCCCAACCATTTTCTGCCTAGTCCCACTGACCGGCACACAGACCGTATCCCTCCATACACCTCCCATCCATGCATCTGTCCAATTTATTCTTAAGTGTTAAAAAAGAACCCGCATTTACCACCTCGTCTGGCAGCTCATTCCACACTCCCAACACTCTCTGTGTGAAGAAGCCCCCCCCCCCAAAAATTCCCTTTAAACTTTTTCCCCCTTCACTCTAAATACTAGCAGGAAATGGCTAAATTCAGCCCAGAATGTGTGCTGACGCTTGTGGGCTGCCCCCAGCACACCATTAGTTTGTGTTAATTGTAAACACAAAGGACGAATTTCATTGTAGGTTTCAATGTACGTCACAAATTATCTTGAATCTGAAGCTGCCCCTCAAGCTTGTTCCACTACCAAATAGCATGAGAGTATATCCAATCCTCTGACATCCTTTTCCTCATCCAGTCTCCAGGTTTTCTGGTCCATTGATCTCCAGAACCAAGCTTCAGACAATGACTGAGCATCCACAACAGATAAGTGTAGAATTCCACAGATTACTAGCTTTGTGCACAAAGACATTCCTCACAACTGTCTCAAATTACTGACTCCTGAAATGAATTCGCATCCACTACATTTAGATTCTCCAGAATGAAACAACTTCTTTGTGAAACCCCTTAGTATTTTGCACAGTGGATTTCAGAGTTTTGACTTCTAACCCATTCATATTCCAAATAAAAAAAAAATAATGCAGGGAGCCATCGTTGGTGTGCATATTGCTTAATACACTTTGCTTGTGCACTATTGTTATTGAAGAAACAACCAATGAAAAGCACTGTATTTGTAACGTAGAAACCAATCATTCCACCCTGGTAGTTTGGATTGGTCTGCTTCACTAGAGCCTTAACTCATCCTTTAAACAACATTAAATAGTCACCTTCTGTTCCCATTTCTCCTCCATTTTTTTTATATTTCCCTTGAGGAATTTATCTCATCGACACAACAGGTTCCATACACCAATAGCGCTGGGTAAAATAGTTCCAACTGAAGTCTTTTGTAGAAATAAATACAGAAATGCAAACTAAAAGAAGGCAACATAACAATTAAACAAACATGGAAGTTTAATTACTTGGGGAGCACACTATAACATAGTATAACATCTGACAGTAAGTCTGACATTGAAATTAGGAGGAGGATTGGGATTGCTAAATACACGTTTGAGCGTGTGAGCAAGATACTAAAGAATAACGTAATTTCTATGGGTATGAAGCTCAGTTTTGTGGTGCTATGTTCATTCCACACCAACATATGGAATCAAATTTTGGACAATATCAAAGCAAAATGAAGGAAGACTTGAAGCTGCAGAAATGTGGTTTTTGAGAAGAATGATGAAAATATTGTGTAAATACAGAGTAACAAATGAGGAAGTGTGGCGAAAAGCCAGACTAGGAAGAGAGTTGATATCATCAATCGGGAAACAGCAGGTTTGAATTTCTGGGACACATACCGAGAGAAGAGAAGCTCGAACATCTTGCAGTGATGGGAAGAACCAGTGAAAGAAAAAGTCAGGTCGACAGTGCATGACATTCACAAGTTACATCAAGGAATGGACAGGCAAAAGTTTTGAAGAGCTTATTAGAACCTTTCAGATTAAAGACAGATGGAAGACCATGATCACCCATGTCACACAACATAGCACATAATGAATTAATTTCTGAAGTATGAATGTAGAAATCTAGTATGCCCAACCTATCAAAATTCAGTTTTTAAAAACCACTATTGAAATGTCCTCTTTCTTAATCCATCTTTTCCAACTGCAGTTACCTTTTAGTATGTGGCGACAGTGTGGACTTTCCTCAGACACTGAACATTGTAATAATCTCAACAGCCACTTGGGGTGCAGTTGTTAGCAATGCAATACAACATCAGTAGACTTCTCCTAGCGCATTTGACAATTTTATTTTTAGCTCCCATAATAAATATATTACTTCAGCAATGATGCAGTTAGGAATAGCACTAATAAAGCAGTTTACGGACAGTGGAAGCCTTCTCTACGTTAAACAACACTTGATAGGTGGCTGGTATATGTTAAATACTTTGTAGTCACTTTATTAATGCTATTGCATATTCTTGTCAACTGTTAATAATTTGGGCTGACAAAAATTGATGAAATAGACCTTTTGGAATTTGAACAGATCCAGGGTTGTTTACAAAGCAGATCCACTCCAAGAATAATAAAATTCTATTTCCTCAAATGCACTAAATTGGGATACTTGTGCCTTAAATAACTTGAACTATTGGATAACCTCTTTTGCTCAAAGACACTGACCCGGAAGGGTCTTGGGGAGAATTGGGGGAGATGGTGCTGGCAACAAGACTTTCTGGAGCCCAGATTGAAAAAAAAAGGGTTTTGCTTACATTAACTTAAAAAAAAGTCTGAGAAAAAACATTTCTATTTGGCACCAAACCAGAAAGAATGCTTCCAACTGCATTAATTTCAAACACAGTAATTGAGGGCATTGAAAGCTTTACAGAAACGTCAACATCAGCACTCATTTTGTTCCCATCGTTTGGGGACAAAGCACTAAGGGACAGAGCCAAGGTTTCAGTGTCAGCATCTGGTATGTTGCTCTCAGCTTGAGGGAAGACAAGTTAACTGCTGTGACAGTAACTCAATAATTATACATGTGTCTCACAGGAAATCAGAGGAGCAATGCTGCTATTGCCGACCCATCGCAACATGATGCCAGGCAGGAAGACCAAGTCTATAATGCCTGCACTGTCGTCTCCATAAGGGGCAGGTACTGCTGGCTGCTCCCTAACAGACATGGCTCCTGAATTCTGGAGGAACTCCGCAGGTTTTGTATGCATTGCTCTCTATTTCCAACATCTGTAAAATCTTCTCTTTATCTCCCCTTTTGCTCAATTTATTACACTCAACATTTCCCAACCATACACGTTTGCTTATCCACCTGATATTTGACCAGAACGCATAGCAGCAGAATTAAGCCATTCAGCCCTTTGATTTTGCTCTTCATTTCACCATGGCTAATCCATTTCCCTCTTAACCCCATTCCCCTGGCTTCTCCCCGTAACCTTTCATGACCTGACTAATCAAGAACCTATTAACCTCCGCCTTAAATGCATCCAGAGACCTGGCCTCCTCAGTCCCTTGAGACAATAAATTCTTCATATTCACCAACTTCTGGCTAAAGAAATTCCTCCTCATCTCTGTTCTAAAAGGACATCCCTCTACTTTGAGACTGTGCCCTCTGGTCCTAGAATCCCCCACTAAAGGAAACATACTCTTCACATCCACTCTATATAGGCCTCTCAACATTTGATAGGTTTCAATGACATCTGCTCCTTATTCTTCTAGATTCTCACGAGTACAGGACAGAGCCTTCAATCACTGCTCAGACGATTCTCCTTTCATTCCCAGAATCATTCTTGTTAACCTCCTCTGAACCCTCTCCATCCTTTCTTAAATAAGGGTCCCAAAACTGCTCAGAGAATTCTGCTCACATAGGAACAGAGTTAGGCCAGTTGGCTCATTGAGTCTGCTTTACCATTTAATTGCGGCTGATTCATTATCCCTCTCCATCCCCATTCTCCAGTCCTCTCCCCATAACCTTTGACACCATTACAAATCATGACCCTATCAACCTCTGCTTTAAATATGCCCAATGATTTAACCTCCACAATAATCCATGGCAAGAAATTCAACAAATTCACCACCCTCTGGCCAAGGAAATCCCTCATCTCTAGTCTAATGGGACATCCTATTCAGAGGCTGTGCCTTCTGATCCAAAAATCTCTAACTAATGAAAACATCCTCTCCACAGCCATTCTATCTAAGCCTTTCAATATTTGGCAAGTTTCAATGAGATCCCCCCTCATCTTCTAAACTCCAGTGAGTTCCGGCCCAGAAGCATCAAACACTCCTCATACGTTAACAACAGGAATTCTGCAGATGCTGGAAATTCAAGCAACACACATCAAAGTTGCTGGTGAACGCAGCAGGCCAGGCAGCATCTCTAGGAAGAGGTGCAGTCGACGTTTCAGTTAGACCTGACGAAGGGTCTCGGCCTGAAACATCGACTGCACCTCTTCCTAGAGATGCTGCCTGGCCTGCTGCGTTCACCAGCAACTTTGATGTGTGTTACTCCTCATACGTTAATCCTTTTCATTCCCAGGAATATTTGTGGAAAACTTCTCTGGACCCTCTCCAATGTCATCACATCCTTTAAAAGACAAGGCCCAAAACTGCCGGCAATACTCAAAATGTGGCTTGCCCAATGTCTTAGAAAGCCTCAGCATTGCATCCTTGCTGTTACGTTCTAGTCATCTTGAAATAAATGCATTTGCTTTCTTAGTACAAACTCATCCTACACTTTAACCTTTAGGGAATCTCCACTTGGACTCTCAAGTCCCTTTGCACTTCTGATTTCTAAATTTGCTTCCTGTTTAGAAAGTAGTATATGCCTTTATACGACCATATTTTTGTGATTACTTACATTTTTCACAGCTTTGGCACTTTGTTCATGTGACTTTAATTTTTGTATATTTTCCCTCTATTACTTTCTTTACTATTCCTTTATGAACATTAATAACCTCCATCCTAAAGTAAGTTTCCACACCAGTAACCAGTTTCTTCTCTCCCCAGAGAACCTCCGCTCATTTCTAATTTTCTGGTTTTAGTATGGGATTGCTGTACAGAGAAGGGGAGTTCTGGTGGCTTGACCAGAATTAATGTCAGCTAAAAACATCTTACTGGTTGTTATTACACACTTAATGGAAGATTGCTGTGTGCAAACTGGTTGCAACAGTCCTACTATATAACAATGACTGCAGTTCAAATTGGACTTTATTCTTCAACAGCGTAGTGGTTAGCGTAACATAATTACAGCTTGGGGCATCAAAGTTCAATTCTGGCATCCTCTGTAAGAAAATTTGCATGTTCTTCCCTTTGTGCGCATGGGTTTCCTCGGGGTGCTCTGGTTTCCTCCCACAGTCCCAAGACGTACCAGTTAGTAGGTTAAAGGGTCATGGTAAATTGCTTGTGGTTAGGCCAAATATTAAAACAGAAGTTTGGTTAATGGATGTGGTGAGGTGAGGGGCCTCTTTCTCTGCTGCACAACTCTAATGCCTTTAAAAGGAAAATCCTACAAAAGGTAGTGGATTTGGCCCAGTACATCGTGGGTAAAGCCCTCCCAACCATTGAGCACACATACATGAAACAGTGTCATAGGAATGCAGCTCCCATCAGAGATCCCCACCACCCAGATCAGACTCTCTTCTCACTGCTGTCACCAGGTGAAAGGCACAAGATCCTCCAGATTCATGAACAGTTTCTACCCCTCAACCATCAGGCTCTTGAATAAAAGGGGATAACTACACTCACTTGCCCCAACACTGAAATGTTCCCACAACCAATGATCTAACTTTTAGGACTATCTCATCCTCTCATGTTCTCAGTATTTATTGCTATTTATTTATATTTGCATTTGCACAGTCCTCTGCAGTGGCTGTACACTCTAGTTGATCTTTCATTATAGTTATAGTTGCTATTCTATAGATTTGCTGAATATGCCCACAGGGAAATGAATCTCAGAGTTGTATATGGTGACATTTATGTACTTTGATAATAAATTTACTTTGAACTTTAAGTCAGTACACATTGCCAGCAAGCTAAGATTTCTGCAGGCATTACTACTCCTATGCGGGCATCACATCAGACACAGAGACTGAAAGCTGGACTCAAATTTGAATTCACAGTACACCAACATCTCAGGGACTTAACAGATAATAGAACATTACTGCACTGTACAGACCCTTCATCCACAAAGTTGTGCCGACCTTTTAACCTACTCTAAAATCAATCTGGGCCGGCTGATGGTGCATCAGCACTAGACTTCAAAGCAGATAATCCTGAGTTCAAACCCAGCCGGGTTCCAACCTGGGCAGCAGCAATATCTATGTGGAAGAAAGGCCTGGCAACCTACTTCCATATCTTGCTATGAAAACACTATGGTCCATGAGGTCACGAAGAGTCGCACTCGACTTAACGGCTGAACAACAATAACAAAATCAATCTACCATTCCCTCCAATGTGGCATGTCAATTTTCTATCACCCATGGCCCCCAATATATCTGCCCCTACCACCACCCTTGGCAGGGTGTTCCATTCAAGTTCGATTGTCATTCAAACATACATGAAAACCCATGAACACAGTCTAACAAAACAGCATTACTCCGGGGGCCGAGGTCCAAACTCTACCAACAATCATACACAGCACACATAGCACATACAAGTGTGATAGCAGTAAACACACAGTCATGCAAAAATAACATGGTCCAAGTGTCCTGTCCTGTAGATTGACGGTGCATGGGATGTTGTTGGCAAGAACAAGCCTGCAACAGTCTAATCACATGCTGGTTTGTCTTTTCCGGAGTGAACACCAAAAGATAGCACCAATGGGCGGAGTCAACCCTCACCCCAGCATGGACGCCACACCACACCGCCTTCAGTGCCTCTCCACTGGGTGGCTGCAACTGGCGACCCCACAGCTTGAGGGCTTGTTCTGCTCTGCAACAGAGGTCATGCAGCTTCCCCACCATCGGTCTCGTCAATGAACCAGACTTGTAGTATTCTACATCACCAATGTCCAACAGGGTCTTGCCATCACAAGAAAAACGTCCATGACAATCACCCGCACCATGTTAGACTGTTTACTGCCTCTGAAGCCTTCCTGTAGCAGGTGGCAACATGATCTGTACCAATTCCAGCACTTCTGCATTGAGCAACTGACTGACGACTGAGCAAAACTCCAACACCATATTTAAGTCCTGCCGTAGGGTCTTGGCTTGAAAAAATGACTACAATGACTACATTTTTTCCCCCATAGATGCCACAACAACAACCTCTCACTCAATGTCATCAGGTCCAAGAAAATGGTTATTGACCACAGGAGGAGGAAAATTGAGGTCCATTGGCCAGTCTTTAATGGGGAAATCAGAGATGGAGAGGGTCAGCAACTTTAAACTCCTCAGTGTCATCACTTCAGAGCATCTGTTCCTGAGTCAACTATGCAAGTGCCATTACGAAGAAATGATGGCAGCACTTCGACTTTCTTAGAAGTTTGCAAAGGTTTGCACATCATCTAAAATCTCAGAATACTTCTACAGATGTTGAGTGAAGAGTGTATTGACTGGTTTCATCACAGCCTGGTATGGAAACACCAATGCCCTTGTATGAAACAGCCTACAAAAAGTAGTGGATATGGCTCAGCTCATCATGGGTGAAGCCCTCCCCACCACTGAGCACATCTGCATGGAGCACTGTTGCAAGAAAGCAGCATCCATCATCAAGGACCCCCACTATCTTGGCGATGCTCTCTTCTCACTGCTGCCATCAAGGTGGTATTACAGGAGCCAAGGACTCTCACCACCTGATTCAGGAACAGTTATCATCCCTCAACCATCAGTCTCTTGAATCGGAAGGCATAAGTTCACTCAACTCGTCATTGACACACAATCCAATGACCCTTCATCTTACGTTATCAATATTTATTGCTTATTTATGTTTTCTCCTAATTGCACAGTATGCTGTTTTATTTGCACACCATCTTACAGTAAGAGGCCACCATTCCATCCACCACCTTCTGTGTAAAGAACTTTTCTCTGACATCCCTCCTATATTTTTCTCCAATCACCTTAAGATGATAAAAAATGCAAACAACAGGAATCCTGCAGATGCTGGAAATTCAAGCAACACACATCAAAGTTGCTGGTGAACGCAGCAGGCCAGGCAGCATCTCTAGGAAGAGGTACAGTCGACGTTTCAGGCCGAGACCCTTTGTCAGGACTAACTGAAGGAAGAGTTAGTAAGAGATTTGAAAGTGGTAGGGGGAGGGGGAAATCCAAAATGATAGGAGAAGACAGGAGGGGGAGGGATGGAGCCAAGAGCTGGACAGGTGATTGGCAAAGGGGATATGAGAGGATCATGGGACAGGAGGTCCGGGGAGAAAGACAAGGTGGGGGGGAAACCCAGAGGGTGGGCAAGGGGTATAGTCAGAGGGACAGAGGGAGAAAAAGGAGAGTGAGAGAAAGAATGTGTGTATAAAAATAAATAACGGATGGGTACGAGGGGGAGGTGGGACATTAGCAGAAGTTAGAGAAGTCAATGTTCATGCCATCAGGTTGGAGGCTACCCAGACGGAATATAAGGTGTTGTTCCTCCAACCTGAGTGTGGCTTCATCTTTACAGTAGAGGAGGCCGTGGATAGACATGTCAGAATGGGAATGGAATGTGGAATTAAAATGTGTGGCCACTGGGAGATCCTGCTTTCTCTGGCGGACAGAGCGTAGGTGTTCAGCAAAGCGGTCTCCCAGGATGAGGGAAATGTCCTCCTTTCTTAAAGAAAGGGGCTTCCCTTCCTCCTCCAGGATGAGGGAGATATCCTCCTTTTTTTAAAAAAAAGGGGCTTCCCTTCCTCCTCCAGGACAAGGGAGATGTCCTCCTTTTTTAACGAAAGGGGCTTCCCTTCCTCCACTATCAACTCTGCTCTCAAACGCATCTCCCCCATTTCACGTACATCTGCTCTCACTCCATCCTCCTGCCACCCCACTAGGAATAGGGTTCCCCTGGTCCTCACCTACCACCCCACCAGCCTCTGGGTCCAACATATTATTCTCCGTAACTTCTGCCACCTCCAATGGGATCCCACCATTAAGCACATCTTTCCCTCCTCCCACCTCTGCTTTCCGCAGGAATCGCTCCCTACGCGACTCCCTTGTCCATTTGTTTCCCCCCCCCCCATCCCTCCCCACTGATCTCCCTCCTGGCACTGATCCTTGTAAGTGGAACGAGTGCTACACATGCCCTTACGCTTCCTCCCTTACCACCATTCAGGGCCCCAGACAGTCCTTCCAGGTGAGGCGACACTTCACCTGTGAGTCGGCTGGGGTGATATACTGCATCCGGTGCTCCCGATGTGGCCTTTTATATATTGGCGAGACCTGATGCAGACTGGGAGACCGCTTTGCTGAACACCTACGCTCTGTCCGCCAGAGAAAGCAGGATCTCCCAGTGGCCACACATTTTAATTCCACATTCCATTCCCATTCTGACATGTCTATCCACGGCCCCCTCTACTGTAAAGACGAAGCCACACTCAGGTTGGAGGAACAACAACTTATATTCTGTCTGGGTAGCCTCCAACCTGATGGCATGAACGTAGACTTCTCTAACTTCCGCTAATGCCCCACCTCCTCCTCGTACCCCATCCATTATTTATTTTTATACACACATTCTTTCTCTCACTCTCCTTTTTCTCCCTCTGTCCCTCTGACTATACCCCTTGCCCATCCCCTGGGTTTCCCCCCCCTCCCCCTTGTCTTTCTCCCTGGGCCTCCTGTCCCATGATCCTCTCGTATCCCCTTTGCCAATCACCTGTCCAGCTCTTGGCTCCATCCCTCCCCCTCACTTTCCCTCTTCGCCTATCATTTTGGATCTCCCCCTCCCCCTCCCACTTTCAAATCTCTTACTAACTCTTCCTTCAGTTAGCCCTGACGAAGGGTCTCGGCCTGAAATGTCGACTGTACCTCTTCCTAGAGATGCTGCCTGGCCTGCTGCGTTCACCAGCAACTTTGATGTGTGTTACCTTAAGATGATTCCCTCTTGTATCAGTTGTTTCAGCCCTGGGAAAAAGTCGCGGGCTGTCCCATGGGAAATTATTTTAGGTAATGCTTTTTAATTTCCGTTTGACACCAACTTGTAAAGCCTATTGTTGAAAGTTTCACTCAGCCCAAATCTAATCTGTCAGAGAAAGGATGCCTTATTTTATGTGAACTGCATAAACCACAATTTCCCCCACTACAAGTGGCTAATTTGGAAGAACAAATCTATTTATTAGTATAAAGCATTCTGTCAAGGTTGTGACAGGTGATTTAAAAGTGCCAATTCTTTCTGCTACCAGAAAGGATTCCAGCAGATGGCATCTGTTTACTGGGCCACTTGCAGTACAAACTAAAGGTACTGGGCACTTCAGCAAGGACTGTTTTGATCATCTCAGGAATGAAGCACTTGCACCTTCGACTCAACCCACTTAGCAAAACATTAACAAACTTTAAACTTTTTATTAAACTGGGGAAAATAATCCAAGTCTTTAAAATGCTATTCGTGACAGATGACACATACACAAAGGTAAATACAGAGCTGGAGACAGCGGAGCCAGAGACTAGAAGACCTACCCCCATTTTTCCCCTTCAGCGTTTAGAAATGGGATGCGGGGAATGAATATGCCAACAACCTCGCTAAAAGAAAAATTGAATCATGCCAAGTTTTTGCTCAGCAATACAAGTGGTAGTTCCTCGGTGGTCAGAGATTTCACTAAAGATTCCTGCTGCTAACTGTAAGGAGTTTGTACGTTCTCCCTGTGACCACATGGGTTTCCACCAAGCACTCTGGTTTCCTCCCTCCTTACAAAGACATGCAGGCTGAAGGCTAATTGGTCACATAGGTGTAACTGGGCAGTGCCTAATTACATAGGTGCCATTGGGCTGGAAGGGTTTGTTAGGAAATAATGGGTCTCGTAGTTCTGTGCCTGTGAGTGAGTCATAATTAAAGGGGTATATAGAGATGGATTACGTAACTTTACCCACTTAGCTTTGGCGACTGGGAGTATTTCTGGAGAACATTTACCTCAAGGAATTAGATTAGATTAGGAGGACACACAGTCCTCTTTTATTGTCATTTAGTAATGCATGCATTAAGAAATGATACAATATTCCTCCAGTGTGATATCACAAAAACACAGGACAGACCTGATTAAAACAGATATGTAGTCCTTGTGAATACAAATGGAATGCTGGAGTTTATTGCAAGCATTGAACTTTTCCCGCAGTAGTTTTCTTTGTCCTGAAGCAGAGAAACTATTCTTTCTTTCACATGAATGCCACCATTGTGGTTAGTTCAACAGACAAGTGAGAAAGCCTGATAAGTTTTCACTCAACTTCATTTTCCTTTGAGACAAATCTCTGAGTCCACATATATAAGAGTGTTGGATTAACAAGAAAGGTGATTTAACAGACCAATTGTTTCATTATGTTTTTCTAAACAAGGCATGTTTTAAGACATTTGAGTAAAAAGTTTTGAACCCAGCAGCAAATGATTGCTTAGATAAGAACTGAAAAGCATCCAAGGGAAAAAAACTTAAAGAACATACAGTGCAAAAATGGACCATTAAACCCAAACAAGAGAAAATCTGCAGGTGTCGGAAACCTGAGCAACATACGCAAAATGCTAGAGGAACTCAGCCGGCCAGGCAGCATCTGTGGAAAAAAAGTACAGTTGACGTTTCAGCCCGAAACTCTTTGGTAGGACTGGAGAAAAAAAGACTGAGGAGTAGATTTAAACGTTAAACCAACCAGTCCATGATAGTGATCAGATTCCACTTCAACATCTCCCTATCATTATAATGGACATAACATTCTGATACATATAATTGGTATATTTATACTCTCAAAATCACTTGGGCTTCATTTCAATTCTCATCTTCCAAGTAATGTGATGTTCTTAAATTGATCCAAATTCGTCAACATTCATTTCCCAGTAATATTTCGGTCTGTAGATTTGTTTACGTACTCAGATATCTAAAGTGTAAAATGGAGGTGAGTGTAGGTATCGGGCCCTGTAAAATGATGCTGGAGAGGTAGTAATGGGGGAACAATGAAAATGCAGATGAGCTGAATAAGTATTTTGTATCAGTCTTCACTGTGAAAGACACCAGCACTGTGCTGGAAGTTTGAGAGTGTCAAGGGCAGAAATGTGTGCAGTTGCCATTTCTAGGGAGAAGATTAATGGGAAACTGAAATGTCTGAAGGTACACAAGTCACCTGGTCCAGATGGTCTACACTGCAGGGTTCTGAAAGTGATGGCTGAAGAAGACTGTGAAAGCATTAGTAATGACTTTTCAAAAATCAATTGCTTCTGGCAACTTCAAAAAGGGGACAAGGCAGAGGAAAGGAAATTATAGGCCAATTAGTCCGACCTCAGTGGTTGGGAAGATGTTGGAGTCTACTGTTAAGGATGTGGTTTTGGGGTACTTGATGGCACATGATAAAATGGGCTGTAGTCAGGATGGTTTCCTTAGAGAAAATCCTGCCTGACAGATCTGTAGTAATTCTGTAAAGAAATAACAAGCAGGATAGTCAAAGGAGAATCAGTGGATGTTGTGTAATTAGATTTGCAGAAATCTCTACCACCAAGAATAAGGTTAGCAGGCACATTGGATCACACTGCATACTTGTTCATTTCCAACTCACATACCACCTTGACTTGAAGATTTACTCCTTCACTGGAATCTAAATACTGGGACATCATTCCCAGCATCCCTTTACCAGAAAGGCTGCAGATATTCTTGGAGACCATTAACTTCAAGGATAATCCCATCTCTTGAGATTGACACACCACTGCCGTTACATTAAAATGATTCGTTCAAGATGGAAAGGTTCACTCTTCATACACAATTGCTTGGAAATAGGACCCTTTTGGTAGTACTAAATGCACTATATTTTAACAGCAGATTGTATCCTGCTCCTAAAATTTGTTTGCACTGGAAATGAACATTGGAAGCAGAGTACAGCACATGTGACTATGTAGCACATTCAGTAAAACCAACTCAAGATGAAATTCTGGACGAGGGTGCTGTATTATGTTCTACATCAATATATTCCAAAATAAATCTTGGCAGTGTCAAATAGCAGATTTTTAAAAAGAGCAAGTCTATCACAGCAGCAGAGTTCCAATTGACCCCGGAATAAGATAACATTCTAGATTTACTAAGCAACACAGGATTCCAACATTTTAACAAGTTAGTATGTTGTCTTTTCTGTTTTGGTCTTGCAATAAATGCACCAGCATAAAGAAAGCTTTCCCCATCAGCCTATAGCTATTGTAAGTAGCAGCACTTTAGGTAAACTCACTGTTAGCTGCCAACATCCAGGAGTTTCTATACAAAATGCACATTACTCAAAATTACCACAAATTATAAATTGAATATTTTTATATTTTAAATTGCAGGAAGTACCTCCTAAATGGGCGCCACAGTAGTGTAGTGGTTAGCACAACACTATTGCAGCTCAGAGTGTCCTGCAGCTCAGAGTTCAATTTTGGCACATTTCTATAAGGAGTCTCTGTACATCCTCCCTAAGGAATGTATGGGTTTTCTCCGGGTCCTCCGATTTCCTCCCACAGTCCAAAAGCTTACGAGTTAGGTTAATTTTTCATTGTAAATTGTCCTATGATTAGGTTAGGGTTAATCGGGTTTTCCTGGGGCTGTGTGGCTCAAAGGGTCAGAAGGGCCTAGTCCATGCTGTATAACTAAATATTTAAATAAAATTCTTGTGGACAACAATTCGGAATTTTCACTGAGGTAACCGTAAAGCACAGGAGCAAAATTAGGCCATTTGGCCCATTGAGTCTTCTCTACCATTCATGGCTGATTTTTTTTTATCCCTGCCAATCTCATTATTCCGTCTTCCTCCTGTAACCTTTGATAATCTTACTAATCAAGAACCCATCAACCTCCACTTTAAATATACCCGATGGCTTGGCCCCCACAGCCATCTGTGGCAATGAATTCCACAAATACTAGGGCAAATGAGCAATTCTGTCTGAGGTAGATTTTAAAGTACAGTCTTAAAAAGGAGGGGAATAGATGGATTTGAGGAAGGAATTATGGAATCAAAGTCCATAGATAGGAAATATAGTGTGGTTAGAGCCAAAATTATAGGTTTTGGTTTTCTTAAAGGAGAAACGGCAGAATTTTGTCTCAGGCATGTAGTGAAAGAATGGAGAAAGGGACCACATAGCACTGTGTACAGATAGAAACTGGCTTTGCTTCAGATACTGTTCAGATGCGGCAGTGAAGTGGGTGTGTAGAAACCTGAAAAGAAGCAATTACACGCAGTACTTGAGCTGCAAGTAAATGGATGGGAATGGAGCTGGTCCTACCCAGGCAGATAAATTGAGAAGAGAACAACGTCATGGGAGCTATCTGTGAAATTCATTGGCACAGACTGATGAAGAGACCAAGTGATTGGGTATACTTAAAGCTGAGGTTAATAGGTTTTTAATTAGCAAGGGTGTCAGACATTATTGGAAGAAGTCAGAAAAATGGGGTTGAGAGGGAAAATGAATCAGCCACGAGCAGACTTGATGGGCTGAAATGGCTTAATTCAGTTCCTGTCTTATGGAACAATGAGAGGTGGTTTGTCCCCACTACACGAATATACATCTTTTGAAAGGCTAGAGGTATTTTAGTATGGGGCAGGGCAATTAGACTCAAATTTTATATTCCAGAAGGAGAACCTGTGGATTTGGGAGAAGTGACATTTGTGGGCCAGGTGCAGTAGAGCTGTGGACGTAATGCAGCATATCACAAAATCTCCTCCATGAACTCTATACTTCTCGCTAACTCAGTTAAGCAGTCAAAATAATCAAAGACCCCTCCCATGCCAGACATTCTCTCTTCTCCCCACTCCCATCAGGCAGAAGAAACAAAAGCTTGAATGCATATTCCACCAGGTTCAAGGACAGCTTCCATCCCGCTGTTATAAGACTATCGAACAGATCCCTATTACAATAGAATGGATACTCTACTTCACAATCTACCCTGTCACGCTCTTGCATCTTGTTGACTACTTGCACTGAGCTTTGTCTGTAAATGCAACACTTTATTCTGCATTATGTTATTGTTCCCCCTTGTACTAGATACAAAATTCAACATCCAAATACCTCAATGCACTGTCATAATGAAATTACCTGTATGGATAGAATACAAAGCATTTTTTTTCCCCACAGAACACTGCGACTATAATAAACCAAGTTACCAATTGAAAGTGGAGCAGCTATTTTCAAAGGAGGGGATGGGGAAAAAGGGGTGCAAGCTTAAGGGTTTGTTCTGAATGGTGAGGATAGCATGTTTGATTGAGGAAGGGACGGAGAGTTCTAGCAGTGAGAACTGTCAGCTACTGCAAGGACTTGGGGAAGTTGGAGCTATTCAACATCATTAAGGGTTAGGGAAAAGATTATTGAGTGGATGAGGAGCTCAGTGGAGAGCATAAAAGGAAGAAACTGGAGGAGTACACCTGTTTCAAACTAGTAAATTCAACACAAGTCATAAATAAGAACTGGTTACTTTACGGCTGTTGTAATACCCTGGGCTACAATGTTCATTGTAATTTGCAGAGAGATTTCCTCTGCAAGTACCTCTTGAATAAACCATGTGCACTTCGAGTTTCTTGTGTCTCACAGATGTGAATCTGAACCTCAAGTCCATTGCCAAGTGTAAAAAAAACTTAATGAACACAGGTAAAAGGTTACGGTAGGTGGGACACTAGGAGGAAGTATCAAATATTCTGGAACCTGTTGTCAATTACAGGAACCAATTTCCTAAACCTTTCAAATCTCCATTTCAACACTTCAGTTACACTTACCTTCCTGTCATTTTCTTCTATGGACTCTCCTCTGTAATGACCCTGTAGAAAGTTCAAGTAGATCATGTGAGCTGGAAGAAATTGCATTCTTTGCCCGTTTCCCTTCTTTACAATATTATATTAAATTATTTAATACATTACATTATAACAAATGATTTCAACAAGTTTTTGCATTTTCCAAATTTGCCCAGTGAAAAACTGAAGGAGGAACATACTACAAGTGCACAACAAAACAAGCAAAACTTTATAAAAAAATAAAAAACAACAGTCAGAAGTACTCAGGATAGGCAGTGTTCTATGGGGTAACCTGTCAGCAAAGACGGAGAAATGTGAAACCAAGTGCATTTAAGAACATATACCACAGAACACCACAATACAGTACAGGCCCTTCAGCCCACAATGCTGGGCTGACTTTTCAACCTTCTTTAAGATCAATCTAGCCTTTCCCTTCTACATAGGCCTTCATTTTTCTGTCATCCTTGTTTCTAAAGAGTTTCTTAAATGTCCCTAATGTATTTACCTCTACCGCATTCCACTCTCTGTGTAGAATACTTACCTCTGACGTTCCCCCCTCTACTCTCCTGCAATCACCTTGAAGTTATGCCCCCAGGTATTAGCCAGTTAAGTTGCCGAGAAGGAAGACTGGGGAGAATAAAAGGGAATGGCTGGGATGAAGATAATCCAATTAATGGATGGAGAGCAATTAGAGAAATATAAAAGAATCTGGGAGAAATTGGACGCACAACATGGCAGCCCCCATCAACCTGAAACAAAAAGGCCGCTGGAACAACTCAGCAGATCAGGTTCCCAACAGATGTTGCCCGACCTGTTGAATATTTTGACTCCAACAATTCTATTAGATCAAATCCAAAACATTGTTTTCTTTTTAAACAGTAGAGAAACAAGAGGCATATTATCCAGACGACACCAGGGATTCCCATCATAAGCAGGACAAGAGAATTTGCCCTTTGCATAAAAGCCATCCAATAAAATGTGTTTGGGGTGTATGGGGTTTCCAGGGAGGGGTAGCACCTCTGGTGAAGGGGCTTGTCGTGTCCATTCTGGAACAGCTCATTCACCTTTGGTCGCCACCGTGCATTCAGCTCTCACCTATGGCTTCAAGAAGCTGTTTGCGGTGAGAGCGGCCACACCCAAGCACACAGTTTCAACAGGCAGGCTAAATCAGGTGATGGTAGCCGGCAGCTTCATACCCTGCTGCGATTGGGACACACCTGTCCTGGCATGTGAAGTCAGCTCTGGTGGATTGGGTGGATGGGATCTACAGTGAGATCCAATGGCTAGGAAGACAGATCTGCAATGCTCTGTGGAGAGTGAAGGGCATGACAAGGTACAGAAGATGTCATGGTCATCAGCTGCAACCAAAGATGACCCCAGTATGTGATGCTTATTCGTCCGACTGAACCCAGACCTCTGAGGTTGAGAGATTGGAACTGCTCTAGCGCAACAGCCTTTCCGTTCTTAAAAACTCTCCCGCACAGGTTTCCTGTCACCGTCGCACACGATTGAGAACCACCAAAAAGTATCTATTACCAAAAGGGTGGCTAAGTTGTCAATTCCAAAAGCAAGGATGTTAACACTGAAAGGTCACACTATTGTCTCCAAAATTCATCTGCTCAATCGACCTCCCCAGTTCTGCCTCTTAATGGCTAATACCAGGAGGCATAACTTTGAGGTGATTGGAGGAAAGTTCAGAGAGGATGTCAGAGGTAAGCGTTTTTTTTTAATAAAAATCACACAGAGAGCAATGGGTGCATGGAATGCCTTGCCAGGGGTGGTGGTAGAGGCAAATACATTAGGGATATTTAAAAAACTCTTAGATAGGCACATGGATGCTGGAATAACGAAGGACTCCATGGGAGGGAAGGGTTAGATTAATCTTGGAGTACGGTAAAAGGTCGGCACAATATTGTGGACTGAAGGGACTGTATTGTGCGGCAATGTTTCATGTTCTTAAATGCAAAAATGAACTTTACCAAAAATATGAAACATATTTAGAAGATGATTTAGAATTTCTACTTGTACATTGCATTGCTACTTATTGCAACCACAACACATGGAATGCAATGTTATCAAAAAGACTAGAGTGCATTAACAAGTCTCCCTCACTCAACACACTTGTATCATAATGTTGTAACGTTTTCTTGTCCTTGGCATGTATTATGGATTAATATTACTTACGTCATGTAAAGGGTAGGCTGCAACATAAACTCCACTGGCAAGAAGACTGGTGATCCCTACATCAAAAAAAAATGCTGGTTTCAGTTCACAATACATTTTGTTATCAAAGGATGTGTACAGATTACAACTCTGAGTTTTGTCATTGGAGAATGCAAGGAAAATCTAACAGCAAATGCATCAACTGCCGAAAAAAAGTGCTTAAGTACAAAATTTCTTTTTTGATCATCTAAATGTAAAGAAATAAATTGCAAAATAATCAGACAAGCCACTTAAATTTTTTAAACTGTGCACCAAGAATGTGGATAGAGACTAATAATGCCAGACTGGCGTTGGATGTTCATCTGGGCAGAAGTGCTGAGCAAGCTGCATCTTTGGTGTTATCTACTTGTACCTAACTTCACAACAGATTTACTACTATGTCAAGTTTATTATCAATCTTTATGGGCATGCATCTTACGATGAAGATTAGGAAGCAAATCTGTTTTACCCATGCTGTATTTGGCTTTGGTGCAGGTTGTCCTTTTTAAAATTTCATAAACCTGGGAGAGAAAAAGAGAAAGTTGATACTTCATGGTGAAACTACATTATTATTTATTTTTCTCCTGGTTGTAAAGGGTGTCAGAATATTTGTT
Source organism: Mobula birostris (assembly GCF_030028105.1). Lineage (NCBI taxonomy): Eukaryota > Metazoa > Chordata > Chondrichthyes > Myliobatiformes > Myliobatidae > Mobula > Mobula birostris. Next base: position 102,710,629 of record NC_092380.1, on the reverse strand, counting down.
ACATCAAGAAATCAAGGTACAACTCCGGTGACTAAGCAGGTGCTTTTCAATTGCAACAGTATACTTGGTAAACTCAGAGCAACATCGAAGCAGTGTTAAAAAATGTATGCATATTTAGAAGCAAATTTCTCATGTCTTGTTGTTTGATGACATGGGGAAATGATCTAAATAACTCTAAATGATCCCAACCCAAATCCAGTCGTCAAGGTGCTTGGAGGACTCACACTAGCATAGTTGTTAGCGTAATGCTTCACTATGCCAGCTGTAAGATCAGGGTTCAATATACACCACTGTCTGTAAGGAGATTGTACGTTCTTCCCGTGATCTTGTGGATTTCATCCTGCTGCTTATTTTCCTCCTGCATTCCAAAGACGTACAGGTTAGGGTTAGTAAGTCCTAACCTATTCAACCTTTCCCTGTAACTCAGGTCCTCAAGTCCTGGCAATATCCTTGCAAATCTTCTCTGCACTCTTTCAATCTTATTGATAACATTCCTGTAGGTAGGTAACCAGAGCTGCACTCAATATTCCAAATTTGGCTTCAATGCCTTATGCAACTTCAACCTAACATCCAATATTCACTGCCCTATTTTATGAAGACCAATGTGACAAAAGCTCTCTTTATGACCCTATCTACCTGTCAAGGAACAATGGATCTGTATTTTCAAATCCCTCTGCTCTGCCCCAAAGGGATCTGGGTGTACAGATCCATAATTTCTTGAATTCCTACCCAGTCCAGATACGGAGCAACATGGATAACTCTTAACTAACCTCTGCAATAGAAACAGTGACCGACCATGGTGAAGTCATTTAAAGGCTGGCAACAAACAATAACCTTGCCACTGAAATCAACACCCTGATGAATTAATGCAATTTTATCTATAGTTTGTATTAAATACAGCAGAAGTACCATAGTAATGAAGTGAGTTGTGCTTTTCTGGTAAGATGGCATTGTGTTCGATCTCAGCAGCTTTGAAGGAACCAACCAAAGGTGCTTTTTTTTTTAAAATGTATTTTTTTTTAAATCACAAAGACCCTGCTGGATATTAAGCACTTAAAGTATTGCAGGTCTACCGCATCAGCATTTTGCTCATTGGTGGAAAAACTGAAGGAGCTGGACTTGGTGTAGATTGTGTTGCTGCCTGTGTCAGAGAGCATTGGAGAATTCAGTGCATGAAGGCAATGTGCAGTCTAACAGTGAGTGATCGTCTTAGTCCCTTTTTACTTGTGATTCTAAGATCCTGTTTGACATTGCTAGTGTGCAATGCTGCAAGTCTGATTCACTGATTTATTGGTGGGTGGTGGGACAGCTGCATGGCCTCGGTCATAGCAAGGATTAGGCCTCAACCCATGGTCTTGCCTATTTACAGCCAGCCAGGAGGGAGGCATTGCAATTGGGGTGCTCCACTGGAGTGCTGGGGGCAGTGTGACTCCAAGCTGGAGTCGGTGCTGTCCCCAGTGTTGGCTCAGCAGAAGACAAGCTGTATTGCATTCGACTTCAGACTGCTGCAACATTCATGACTCGGGATCTTGGACTATATTTTCTTTTTTGTGACTGTGTTTATTGATACCTTGTACGTGCCTACTATGTGGCTTGTGCTTATATAACTACTGGTACTGTTATTTTTGTACCTTGCCCTGGGGAGGAGAAGATGGCGGCGCGACGCAGCGCACGCGGCCGCTCCAAAATGATATTGGTATTTGTTAAGTAGGTACCGTGCACAATCATGATTTGATGGAGACAGATGTGAGCAGCACGGGAGAACATCTGGAGAAACTTCTGAAATGCCTGCTTCGCTGTTGCTGCTACTGTGTGATCGAGAATCTCCGGAGGGGAAGGCCCCAGATCTTCGGCTTTGCCTAATGCCTGTTTCCGGGGCTGGGGTGGAAGCGCTCGGCAGAGATGGTGCTCAGTGCCGTAGGCTCCAAGTTTTCGGACGGACTCAGGAGTCGGCTGTGGTCAGGTGCTTCCAGGGTGCTGCATCGGCAAGTTTGCGGCGCTGGAGGTTCATGGCAGGGAGAGTTTTTCTTCCTTCTACCGTCTGCGTGAGATGATGGGACTTTCGAGAGTCTTTGAGACTTTTTTTTTAACCATGCCCATGGTTTTTCTTTATCAAGTTACGGTATTGCTTTGCACTGTTGTAACTATATGTTATAATTATGTGGTTTTTGTCAGTTTTTTTCAGTCTTGGTTTGTCTTGTGTTTCTGTGATACCCTACTGGAGGAACATTGTATCATTTCTTAATGCATGCATTACTAAATGACAATAAAAGAGGACTGCTTGTCCTCAATCTAAATAACACTTTTGTTTGACTGTATTCATGGATATTCATGTATGGTTGAATGACAATTAAAGTTGAATTTGAACTACTGATTTCTTGAGAAGTTCAAATCCCACTATTGTAGCTAGGGAATCTAAACTCAAGTTATTGAAGTTATAATTTTAAGAAGATTCTTTTTGCAAATGTAATAATGAAACAACCAGTCTTCCCATTGGGGGAGGCAATACCATCCTTACCCTGGCTGGCATATATGGAACTCCAAGCTCACCAGTAGTGGTGACTCTTAAATGTCCCTGGACTACCACAGCAGCGAGGCTTGGATGATAAGTGCTAGCATTACCTATGACATCCACATGACATTAAAACTTAAAAGTCAAAAATCTTTAAAAATTAAAATGTAGAGGCAATTTTAATTTTGAACTTGACTCTGCATGTTTACAAGGTGAATTTTTAAGTAACTAGTTTTGTATTAAGTTTTCCTCCCCAGTTCCAATATTTGTAATTTTTAAAATACAAGCAAATTTACTGTATAATTTGCACAGTTTAGCATTAACATGAGTAAGCTTAATATTTGGATACATTAAAAAAATGCATACGATAAATCTATTCAGCAAATCACCAGTTAGCCAATGGGATAATACCAGTAGTTTGTGAGGTTAAAAATTACAAAAGTAAACATTTGCATTTGAAGATCAGTTTTAAATACCTCCTCCCCCACCCCCACCATCCTCTGAAGGTGTGTCAAGGACTGAGCCACTGACAACAGCAAGACGGTGATACTACTAGACCTGGTATGTCATCAACAAAGTGACCCATGTATCCTCAGAATGGAGACGTTGGGGCTGGAGGGAGATATATTTAGAAATTAGTAGCTGTGTGGGACAGAAACAAACTTGGATCATAATCAGAAGTTCCTATCAAATTGAGACAGTCACCGTTTCTTCCAAGGCAAAATTTCTTCTTGAAAAGATGCTCCATTCACAACATTGAGAAACTTCCTAATCCAAGTCTGTTGACAAAAGCTGATGGGAAAACTGCTGAGTGTAAGTGGGGGGAGGGAGGAGTTGTGTGGGTGGAATAAAAGGTCAACTTCACTTCCCACATCAGCCATGGATCAGCTGGCAAATGATTCAGAAGGACGCAGGCTCAAGTCCCATCCCATTGGGTCAAATCAAGTCTCACTCCAGAGAGTAGAGCGTGCCAAAAACAACAACATCGTGATTGCAATGATGAAGGGAAACTGCACAGACTGTCAAATGAATTTTGATGTACAGACCTTGTTGAAAATGAAGGCATTGCTTTGAAGAGCGGGAAAGGCATCACATTATTCTGGCCAATATCTAACCCCTAATGAACACTTGGGATCACCAACATGTTGCCGTTTACAAAAAGCTCGGTTTTATTTGTCACATGTATATCCAAACTTGCAGTGAAATGCATCATATGTGGCAAATCAAATCAGTGATAACTGTGCTGGGCAGCCTGCAAGTGCTGCCACGCTCCAGCACCAATACAACAAGCCCAATGCTCGCCAATCCTCCCCCGCCCATCCCACACATCCTTGGAATCTGGGAGGAAACTGGAACACTTGGAGGAAACCCACACGGCCACAGGGAGAACACACAAACTCCCCACAGGGAGCACCAGAAATCAAACTTGTTACCCGTTAAGCAATAGGCCGATAAGCTACGGTGCTGTCCCAACTCGTAGAATGCAAAATGATTGTAACACGTCAGTGAACACACTTCAGGGATACTTCATTAACCAGAAGCACTATAAAATGCAAGTTTCCCTTATTTCTGGGAAGTGAGTAGAACCTGGAGACACAGAGGTACTTGTTGCCTTGTAAAAGGGCAAGAAAATAGCATAGAGGAGAAATGTGATGGGTTTTATGTTCTCAGTTACAACTCTCAAGATTATAACCTTCTAATGGATTAGTACATCATTTCTCTTCATAGAACAAGGTTTCCCAACATATTTTTATGCCATGGAGTAATATAATTAAACAGGGGGTCCATAGACCAAGATTGGGAACCCCTGACATAGAAGAGGGAGCTATTAATAAAGCAGCCATTAATCTGGCTATTAATAAATTGGCTATTAAAAAGCAGTGTCTCAAATTGTTATCAGGATAAAAGATGCATTAAACCAAATTACAGATCAGTTAACAATGATTACAGCACAAGCTTCACTGAATATTGTTGATATCTGGGAGTCAAAATCTAGTCATAGAACATTACAGCACAGGAACAGGCCCTTTGTGCCAAACTGTTATTCTGCACAGTACCTTCAACTTGCACTTAGACCATAGCCCTCCCATCCATGTAGTTATCCAAACTTCTCTTAAAAAATCTTGAAATCGAATCCACAGCCACCACTTCTGCTGGCAGCTTCTTCCATATTCTCATCATCCCCGAATGAAGACATTTCCCCCATGTTCCTTTCACCCTTAACCCATGACCTCTCGTTCTAGTCTCACCCAATATTCCACATTGCTTGGAAATCACTATATTAATTGAACTTCAGCAACTTAAGAGATTTTTTGTTAAATATAAAAGGAGCTTGTACACAAAGTAGTTATATTTGAAACCTTCAGTGAAGGTTCAGAATAATATGCACTAGGGAATACTTTGAGCCAGGTCAGATACTGGGAAACACAGAAAAATGGCAGGCTACAGAACCTAGCCCAAAATGAGACTTGAGAAGTTTAATAACGTTTATGCGAATGAGGAAGAAACACATAACATCGTGTGTATGTAAAGAAAGTGGCATCTAAATATTATTTGCAATGCAACTTATTTCCACTCTGAGCAGAAACAGAGGTTCTGCCGATGTTGTAAATCCAGAGCAACACAGATAAGATGCTGGAGGAACTCAGGCAGCATCTATGGAGAGAAATAAACAGTCTATGTTTTGGATTGCGACCTTTCATCGGGAACGGAAAGGAAGGGGGAAGATGTCAGAATATTCTTAAGCAGACCTGCAGCAAAGGTGAAGAAGGCAAGAGAGCACATGTAAAATTGTTTCCACAAGAAAGTAGATCAAATTGTTCATTTTGAGTTGTTTTATGATTTGTAAATGAGTTCTTACTATACACCCTTGAAGTGTTTGAATGTGTAGGTTTACAGAAGACCTTAAAATTCTGTGAGAAAGCAATAGCGTCGAGACAGGTGAAAAATGGCAGAGAATGCAAACAGCCTAAGCTGATGAGTAATAAGCGAGGCACAGTTTTGGCCAAATGAGGATGGCCAAAGGATGGCAAGGCAAGTGAAGAAAAACTGTCCGTTCAGTCAAAGCTTAGCAGAGCAAACATGGGAATTAATCAGTTATGAAATATCGCCTGCAGAATATGAATTACTGATACCCAGAGAGGACAGACAACATGTCCAGAGAGAGGATACTATAACCAGGGGTTCCCTACCTTTTTTAATGCCATGGACCCCTACCATTAACAGAGGGGTCCATGGCTGCAAACCCCTGCCTTAAACAATGAAAGTATAACGTCTAATCACGAAAGATGGAAGCCAAGTAATTGCAGCATTGCTTGAAAAAAGACAAACTGTTAAATCTCAATAACAATTTTTCTGATTGTAATCTGTAAATCACAATAAGAGTAAAAAGAACTATTTTCATTAACAGTATGCACTTTGCTTCTTAGAGACTAGATGATCCCTGCTGCCAAACTGAGCTGCAAAATGGCTCAGGACAATTTTCTCAATGCGTTCTCAACAGAAAGCTAAAAATAAACGCATACGGAAGAGGTCAAGAACCCACACTAACGCCCACTGACCATTCTCTTTGCCACAAGCCAAGTGACATCCAAGGCTTTCCAATCAATTCCATTTGTTTGATCCAGACATCTTATTTATTTTGAATACACGATACTGATACAAGAACAACACAAATGAGGAACTCAGCTGGTCAGGTAGCATCAATGCAGGGAAGTGGACAGTCGACATTTCAGGTCAAGACTCCTTCTCAGGACCGGAAGGAGGCAAGATAGCAGGTATGAGAAGTTGGGGGGGAGGGGGGGGAAGAAATGGTGGAGCAAGATCTGACAGGTGATAGGTGGACCCAGATGTTAGAAGAATTCATCAGGTCCAAAAGGCAAGTAATGAACAATGGTATTCAGAGTGGAAATTAGGCAGAAAGAAATGAACCTGCCAGTCCTGATGAAGGGTCTCAGCCCGAAATGTTTAACCCTTTCCACAGATACTCCCTGACCGGAATCCTTTCAGCATTTTAGGTGTGATGCTCTGGATTTACAACATCTGCAGAAACTCTTGTGTCTATGAAGTACTTCCAATTTTGATTGTCTCCATCTAAATTCATCTCTCTTTTTCTCCAGACCTCTCTCTTTCCACAAAGAATCTTGTTCTATGCCCTAGTCTTTCAACAGAAGGCACAGCAGAAGTTACACCAACTAAGTATCTCCATTTTTTCCAGATTTTCAGTGCTTGAGCACTAAGGGCAGATTATGGCCCACCAGATGATTCACCTGTCCTTTGCTCAATTGCCCTATAGCCAGTGAAAAGTTCCCAAGATGTACAGTGCTGTGCAGAAGTCTTAAGCTAGGGTGCCTCAGATATTTGAACAGTCCTGTATAATTTTATGTATTATGTACTGCTGCTGCAAAAGAAAACAACAAAATTCATGACATATGTGAGTGATGGTAAACCCGATTCTGATAATGGGTCTCTATTGTGGACTGAGAATGGGAAGCACAGGGGCAGGGAGAGGGGAATCATGGTTGAGAATAGGGAAAGGGAGAGGTGAGAGAGTGGAAAGCACCAGGGAAACATTCTGTAATAATCAATAAACCAATTGTTTGGAATCAAACGACCTTGCCTGGCTGTGTGTGTCTGCACCTGTGCCATCCCTCCCTCCACCCCGGCACCCAGCACTCCCCCTCTGCCACCTCATCCACACCCCTCCTGTGGCACTCCACCATCACCATTGCCACCATCCTTTGCTCCCACCAGACTTACAAACTCATCCTTCACTCCACGTTGACCAGTACAATACTGGTCAAAAATCTTAGGCAACCTAGCTATATATATGAGCACAGAACTGTATTTGTCACACCTTTTTGGAAGTAGGATGCAACAGGGTAAAGAGGGAGGTCAAAATTGCCAAATACTGCCTCTCCTTGTGAGGAGATTTCTGTACTTATCACATCAGTGACTATTTTAAGATAGCTCAAGCATCGCCTTGGTTTGCAGGCATTTAAGTTTTAAATGTGTCCACCTTCAGAGACTCATTAGTTGGGCTTAATCAAAACTCAGTCTGACCCAGCCTCATTGTTATAATCTCAAGGTGCCTTGTAACCCACTGTTGTGTATTTACCAGAAAGTGAATGAGGCAAACAACCCTGGATAATAATGACACTGGTCCAAGTGGCTTGTCTTAATTTGGCAGCTGATGAAACAAAAACCGAGCAACTCCTTCAAAGGAGATATTCTATGTGGATGGAAAATGTGTCTCCTGGCATTTCCCACATGCTTAATGAGAAACAATTACTCCCCTTTAATTAATGCTCTTGCAAGAGACAATGAAGCACGATGGTTTTTGTTGTGAACGGAACTTCTTTTACAGCGTGCTTCTGAGTATAAGCTCAAGAACCAAGAAAATAACCCTTGTTATTGTTTGAGTCTTTACACCAAAGTAGAGGGAGTACTTATGTGGGGCAAGGAGGGTGGAAAACAGAAAAGCAACTGAGTTCCAACAAGAAAAAACTTACAATTCCACAATGCCAGTCACATCCCTTTAGGAATGTTGCAACAAGCTTCTTGGTTTTAAAAGAAAATATTTCTGAGGTGCCGTCACTCAAAGTTGTGTGATGTCGGAAGTGCTGTAGTGAATTTGTTTGCAGTAAGCTTAAGAACGTGATCTTGTTGAGTACCAGATGCATTCCCAGGACATGAGCGACATCTCTCCTTCAAAATAAGACCATAGGACAGTAAGACATAGGAGCAGAATTAGGCCATTTGGCCCATCCAGTCTGCTCTGTTACTTGATCACAGCTGATTTAATTTTCCCTGTCCAAGGCAATGAATTCCACAGATTCACCTCCCTCTGGCTAAAGAAATTTCTCATCTCCGTTCTAACTGAATACTTGTATTTTGAGGCTGTGCTCTCCGCTCCTAGACTCTTCCACAATTGGGAATATACTGTCCATGTCTGCTCTATCTAGGCCTTTTAATATTCTGTAGGTTCAATGAGATGCCCCCTCCCCATTCTTCTTGATATAAACTCATCCATGGACTCTCATTGCCACCCAAGGATGCAGGTGGGACCTCAGCTGAAAATCTCATTTGGTTGCAATATTACAGCCCCAAGTGTGGCATTGGAGTATCAGACGATATTTTTGCATTGCAATCCCTGCAGTTTAGACTGGGCTGTTTGACCACCAGTGAAGTGAAAGCCCACAGTAGGTGCTTGCCTCCAAAGTCAAGTAAATAAAATCATTTGATTTGTTCGTAATTAACATACTTATTTCTTGATTTCCTTAGGTCATAATACTCATAAGGAACTCTTTGATTTGCCAAATGATAAAACATTATAGCATACTTGTCATGGGAATTTTGTGCGATAAGAGCAACTGAAATAAGTATTTACCAATCATCTCTGCAGGGGCGCAAATTAAATACAACATTAATGAGCTTCTTTACAATTCTGGGAAATAGAAATTGCTTTCTTTTCACTGCACCAAAGTCTTATTAGTGTTAGTATCACAAGACCATATGATCATAAGGCATAGAAGCAGAATTAAGTCATTTGGCCCATCAAGTCTGCTCCACCATTCCATCATTGCTCTCAACACCATTTTCCCCGTCTCCTTCCTGAAACCTTTGACGCCTTCGACCTCCACTTTAAATATACCAATGATTTGGTCTCCACAGCCGCCTGTGGCAACAAATTCCAGAGACTCATTATGGTCTGGCTGAAGTAATTCCCTCTCATCTCCGTTCTAAACAGATGTCGCTCTATTTTGAGACTGTGTCCTTTGGTCCTAGACTCCTCCATTATAGGAAAACATCTTCTCCACATCCTATCAGCATAGCATCCTGCACAATCTCTGCTTCATTCATTTTTGCAGGGATACTATGGTACAAAAACACACCATTAAATAGTTTCAAAATAACTCCAATTGTCTCACCCCTTCAAATTTTTTCCCTCCACAATCATGCACTTTGAATTCTGACTGGGTGCTAAACAGTTGCCCATAATTAATTTTGAATGAGGTTATTTCCAGAGGTAACATTTAACTATTCAAACTTCTGTAAGCAATTGCATTCATGGAGTTAACTCTGGCACATCTCGTAGTACAGTCAGTATTGGGTTTGTTTACAACATAGAACAGCACAGGACAAGCCTTTCAGCCCACAATGTTGTTCCAAACTTTAAAACTACTCCAAGATCAATCTAAATCTTCCCTCCTCCATTGGCCACCCTTTTTAAATCATTTATGTGCCCAAGTCTCTTAAATGTCCCTGATGAATGGGCCTTTTATCATCACCCCTGCCAGTGTGTTCCAGGCACCTACCACACTGTGGAAAACTACCTTAGAATACCCCAAGAGGCCAGATAGCATCTATGGAACAGAGTACAGTCGACATTTCAGGCCATAACTCTTCAGCAGGACTGGAGGAGAAATGCTGAGGAGTAGACATCTACTCCTCAGCTTTTTTTTCTCCAGTCCTACTGAAGGGTTTTGGTCTGAAACGTTGACTGTACTTTGCTCCATAGATGCTGCCTGACCTGTGGAGTTCCTCCAGCATTTTGTGTGTGTTGCTTGCATTTCCAGCATTTGCAGATTTTCTCTCGTCTCTGACATACCCCTATATTTTCCTCCTATCACCTTAAAATTACGCCCCTTTACAGTAGATTAGCCATTCCACCCTTGAAGAAGCTTCTGGCTATCCACTCTTATCATCTAGTACACCTCTACCAAGTCACCTCTCATTCTCCTTCATTCCAAAGTGAGTAGCTCTAGATCACTCAACCCATCCCACAGGACACGCTCACTAATCCGTGTAGCATCCTAGTAAAGCTCCTCTGCACCCTCTCTAAAGTTTCCACATCTTTCCTATAATGAGGTGACCAGAAATGAAGTCTGGTCCAACCAGTTTTATGGAGCAACAACATTACCTAATGGTTCTTGAGCTCAGTCCCCTGACTAATGAAGGCCAACATTCCATACACCTTCTTAACTACCCTATCAACTTGTCCATTTAAACACTGATTCAAAGATTCAAATTATGTTTATTATCAAAGTATATATGCAGTATACAACCCTGAGATTCGTCTTCCTATAGTCCATTCTTGGAAATAAATCATGCAATAATTCATTATATAATGGAATTATGATTTTTTCCATGAAATTTCTTGAATTTTTAGCATATGGAAAGTAAAGCAAAGAGTAACAATAACAATCCAAAATATTCAATTCAGCTGAAACAAACACTCACACAATTTAAATGCCACCCATTCAAACAGTAACATCGGAGAGCTCACAATGTTGGAGAAGCTCAGTTATTTAGGACACTGACATCATAGCCTCAGTAAGAGACAAGCACATTCATTTAAAATTAATAAGATCACCGCTAGCTCCACTGTTGGACCTGGGCCATAGCAAGTCATGGGGATCATGCTGTATACCTGCCCAACAAAAATGGTCTTTCCTACAACCCAAAAGCTGAAGCCGTCTACCAGTTCTATGACCGATGTGCCTAGAATTGATCACTTTACCTCCCTCACCAACCTCCATCTTCCTTCAGCTCTATGCCATCTCTAAAAAAACCCTTGCTACTTCATCAGTAGGATCTTGCACATTGCCCGAGTTCATTCCATCACTAGCCAGAGCATCCTTGACAACCAGGTTAGATTTCCTGGAATGCCCTCAAAAACTTCTTCACTGTTGCAAATCCTAGTTCTTTTGTTCCAGATTCACTTTACATTTCAAACTTCGGCTCTCCATTCCTAATAAATATTTTGGTTCAAAGTTAATTTTCCTCATACCAACGTCTCTCATTCCCCCCCTTTGTTTGTCAATCTTTGCTTGTGTATAGTTCTTCCATTGATTCTATTGTATTTCTTTGTACTACTGTGAAGGCCCGAAAGAAAATGAATCTCAGGGCAATATATGGTGACATATACATAGTTTACTTTGAACATTGAAGTTGGAAGGCATGTTATCCACATTACTAACAATGGAAAATTACAATGGTAGATATCTCCAACAATACCCTATCCAAGATGGAGCAAGGGGACAACCACAAACCAAAATTGCTGCACTTTCTCCAGCAATTTCCAGAGCATGTGGATTCAACTATACTGCAGGATACACATTACATTACTACTTTGTACTTCACAAAACAGTACAGCACAGGAAGAATCCACTCGGCCCGCAATCCCTGTGTAGACCGCAATGTCAATTTTAACCAATCCAATTTGCTTGCACAAGTTCAACCATGACTTCCTTGTCAAGTTAACAGTACAAATTTCAATTGATTGGCAATTGAGCATTGGCAGAATCTCGTGTTTGTGCATTTCGTGTGTTGTGTGCAGTTGAATCTTTCCCACATTCCTCATCTCTTTCCAAGAAAAAATCTCATGTGCTCTGCAGGATGAGATCTTGGAGAGTGGGCAACATCACCTACAATTGGTTGAATAGTTCACGGTTGCCTCTACAAATGAGCTAAATCTGATGTCTCAGATGGGAGGCCCAAATGGGGATGTTTGCTCTCCAAATCAATAATACTGCTAAAAATATTGCCACTGCTAACTGATGTGCCTTACTCTCATGGGTCCATTTTCCACAGAGACTGGGCCCAAAGGGGAACAGCCAGAGTCTATTTTTACTTCCTGCCAACTCTGAGTGGTAACAAACAAGTTGCAGGAAGACACTTTCCACAGATCAATCTATCCTTTCGGGTACCAGTCAGTCCAGATGGATGTTGTTCTAGTTCTCTTTTAAAGAAGTAGGGTGGGAATGAGACAACATTCTTCAAAAATGCTGAAAGAATTGTTTACAGTTCCTGACGTTTACTGTTTACTGTTACTGGTCTACTGATTTGCCAAGTATGCCTGCAGAAAAAGAATCTCAGGATTGTATGTGGTGATGTGTATGTACTCTGATAATAAGTTTTTCCTTTGAACTTCGATGAACATTAAAAGGTCAACTAAACTGTTTCTCTCAACTGAACCTGCTGAGTTACACTGACAGTTTGTTTGTTTGTTTCACACATCTAGGTAGAAGCAGTGTAATATGGCAAAGAAACAGGTCCTTTGGCCTAACCTGTCTGTGCCCACCATGGTGCCCAACAAACTCTTCTCATTTGTTTATATTTGTCCCACAATCCCACTAAATCCCTCCTATGCATATAATTATCCAAAATGTTATTATTGTACCAGTCTTAACCATTTCTCTTGGAAAGTGGTCCAGATATGCACCACTGAGTGCATAAAGTTGCCCCATCAGGACAGTTAAATCTTTGACCTCTCACCCTATCCCCTCTAGATATTTAGCTCTCCTTCTCTGGGGAAAAAAAAGTCTGCATTTATACACCTTTTTAAGGTCAGCTCTTGGCCTCACAGCACTTGCTTATAAACTCGGGTTCTCAAGTCCTGCTGGCCTCCTTGTAACTCTTCTTTGTACTTCCATTTCTGATTAACTGGACTCTAAAAAAGAAAAAAGCTCGCACCTGTTCCTCAAGCACAGTTTATTCACTTGTGCACAAGAGGAACATCGTGGCCCCTGTCACCACACTGTTCTGAAGTCTGAACAAAGAAATGCCACTTTTATACCAAATTGATTACAGCATCTGTATATTGACCAGTTGGTGACATTGTGCATGTACAAATTCCATACTTACATAATCAATCACCGTTCACACTACAACAACAGATGTTAATAGTCACATAAACTATAATCTATTAGCCTTGAAGTTAAAGCAATTGCCCCCTAGTTGGCACGTGCCTCGTATCTCTCGATTACATTATTCATTTGTTAGGGTATGCCAAATGGCTCCGGTCCCCCGCCTGTACAAGGAGAAGCTATGTTCTTCAAAGACCTCTCTTGCCTGGGCTGACTACACACTTATCTGTAAAGTGACCTTGCCTGGACGTTACCTTAACTCTTGCCTTGCTGCAGCTTCCATAGTACTCTTTCCTGTTTAATGAAGACTTTCCTATGACAGGGCAACCAAAATAATACACATTACTTGAAATGTGGTCCTACCAATATACTGTACTACTGCAACAAAACACTTCACAAAGCGCTTCTGCATTTTGTTTTGCTTCTACGACAACCTCATTCTTTTTAAGCTCATCTTTAGCTTTAATCTAATCCTAGTTACCCCGAGAAGATTCTTGTCAAATCATAAACACCCAAATTGTTCATAATAGAGGACAGATTGCAAAAAAAAGTGCAAGTATATTCACATTCCAGTTTAGCCTAGGTACTTCTCAGTTACACCAGTGCAATGCTCAGGAGACTTGATTTCCACAAGCAAAATGATTTAGCACCAATATTACACTTTAATTTCCCCTGTGACCATGGATCATTAGTGAAACATCCAACTCCTTCAGTTAGCCACAGAAAGCAGAAGGAATGTAGAAACAAAAGCAGGAAATGCTGGAAAAATCTCAACAATACAGCAACTACAGAAAGAGAAATGGTCAATGTTTCTCTTTCTGTAGTACTACCCAACTTTGAGTCTTTCCTATCGTTTTACTGTCTCTGCTCAAGAATGAATATCTGCAGGTTTTGATTTTCAAAGAAATATTGAAGTTGTGGTGTGGATCTACGCAAAGTTCAAAAGTTTGAAGTAAGTTCATTATCAAAGTGATAATACACATGAATTGATTTCAATTAAACTATACAAAAATTTTAGCATTTTACAAATTATTGGCTTCAATTAGACCATACAGTAATTTCAATACTCACTATTGTGCTTCTTGTTGTACTGCTGAAAAAGTTATCCTTATCAGAAAGATCAAATCTGGGGAAGAAAAAGTTGTTTAATTAAATAAAATATTTTGAATAACCAGATTACATGCTAAAATCATAATAGCAGTCAAGGAATTATCAAGAAATATCAATTATCAAGGTACAAAATTTTAGAATACCATTTTAGTAAATTGGAATAAAAAAAAGTTTTGTTATGAATGACTTCTACCTTATGCACAAAAAATGAAGAATGCAAAATTTAAAACCTTAGGAGCTCCAGGGAACAACTATCAGAAAATCTGGAGTAAGTTTAGGTCCAAACAAATTGTGTAGAGCTACTGTAGAGAAAAAGAGAATGTATAGTAGCTGAACATTTATTTCAAGACCAGGGTCTAGAAATCCATCCTCTTGTATGCACTGAACAAAAGATTTTGTAATATCATGAGCTCTTTAGAAATGAAGAACATTGAACCTTAATGAGGTCTAATTCCAGATACAGTATTCAGTCTAATTTCATTAGTGGATCAGAGGTTTGGAATATAAGACACTTTCTGTACTTGGAAAATTGAACTTCCATTCAAATTACAGAACTTAAGTTTAAAATAAATTTATTATCAAAGTATATACATGTCACCGTATACAACCCTGAGATTCATTTTTTGTGGGCATATTCAATAAATACAATAACCATAATACAATCAATGAAAGGCTGTACCAATCGAGTGGATGATCAGTGTGCAAAAGCCAAACCATGCAAATACAAAAAGAATAGAGAAATAATAATATCAATAATAAATAAGCAATAAATAGAGAAAGTTAGATGAAGGGACCTTGAAAGTGAGTCCATAGGTTATGGAAACAGGTCAGTGATGGGGCAAGTGAAGTTATCCCCACTGGTTCAAGAGCATTTTGAAAATGAAGCATTGGATTCTCAAATTATAAAACCTTCAAACTAACTTTGCATCACCTCGGGAGCAAAGAAGAATGCGTCAACAGCAGCATCAGCGCTTTGATGGAAGTTGGTCAGATTCCATTGGTAACTATCTTGGAAAAAAAGTGTTGGAACATGTCTGCTTCTAAATTGACCGACATCCAAAGTGGATGGAATGTCAAAGTTTCCATTTCTTTTTTCCCCCGGCCTGGGGAGGTTTATAAAATGCATTATATTTCCCTTTTATTTCATTGGTAGCATGGTAGTGTATAAGTTTGTGCAATACTTTACAATGCCAGCGATAAGATCTGGGTTCAATTCCCACCGCTGACTGCATGGAGTTTGTACATTCTCTCTGTGAGCATGTGGGTTTCCTCTGGGCAGTCTGGTTTCCTCCCACATTCCAAAGACTTGTGGGTTAGGTTAGTGAGTTGTGGGCATGCAATGTTGGCACCGGAAGCACCAATATCGCAGATTGCCCTCAGCACAAGCTTGGACTGTGTTGGTCACCGACACAAACCAACATTGTTTCAATGTATGTGTTACAAGTAAAGCTAATCTTTAAGATCTTTATCTTAGAAGTATGAAACTGGCCCTTTCATTTCTCTGGTAAATTGTGAAATCTCATCATAATAGAATTCACCTTGATAACGACTGCACTTGAATTTCGGAGACTCAATGGTTGTAATGCAGGCATTGCACAATAGTAATTATGTCAATCAGCCAATATTTGCATCTAATAATCAATACATTAAGGTTAAATAAGTAGCATATAGATGCAAATTTAGTTTGTTAAATGAGGTAGTCCCACAATATTTTAATGTGTATTGGAATCTGATACTGAATTTCAAAAGCGTCATAATTAATAGTGTCAAACAGGAGGCAGCCCAAATAGTATTGATTTATGTTATTAATCCAAGGAGGCATAATATTTAAAGAAAACACAAAGCAGAGAATGTAATTTCTCTTCTTATAACCCTTCTGCTCATTTTCTGCGGAGAGGTCACAGAGAAGGTAAATGACTCAACATCTCATTAGGTGGCCTGTCTACATTTCGGGAGTGCTCTTCCTACTTTACCAAATTTCTAAGTTCAAAGTATATTTAGTATCAAAGAATGTATACGTTATACAACTTTGAGATTCATCTCCTAACAGGCAGCCATGAAGCAATGAAACCCAAAAGAACTCATATGTAAAAAAAGACCAAGCACCCCAATATATGGAGAGGGGGAAAAAAACCCAAGTCATGCAAACAATAGCTGCAAGCGTATAGCATGCTGAACTGAAGAAGTCCGCAAAGAGAATCCCATAGTTCAGTGTAGTTCAGCACTGTGCCAAGTCGTGGAGCAGCGATCGGAACTGGTACATCCTTCTCCTCGGGCCCCGATACCCTGTCCTTTTCAATCTGGCCCACTGCCTTAATCAATATCTAAACATTGGGTTCAATCACCTCGATATGCTGTGGGGCCAGGAACCCACCATTTTGATTTGGCCTGTATCCGAGCTTTCTGATTCGGCCCTGCACTCAAATCTCCTTTCAAACATTGGGTTCAGTCACTTTGGCACCAATACAACTACAGGTTAATTAGCCCGTTAAATTATTGCACATTTAATTCAATTTCAATCAGCTTCATCATGAATCACAAAGGATAACTTCATTCGCCCTGTTACTGAACTGTTCCCACAACCTATGAACTCCCCTTCAAGGACTCATCTCATGTTCTTGATATTTATTGTTTATTTATTCTTACTATTTTTAAAATCTCACTTGTATTTGCAGAATTTGATATCTTTTGCACATTGGTTGTTTGCCTGCCCTGTTGGGTGCAGTTTTTCACCGATTCTGTTATATTTCCTCCATTTATTGAGAGTATGCTCACAAGAAAAATGAACCTCAGGGATGTATATGGTGACATACATGTACTCTGATAATACATTTATTTTGTACTTGCTATTACACTATATTGTACTACTGCCACAAACAACAAATTTCACGACATATGTCAGTGATAATAATCCCAATTCTGATTCTGATCCAGCTGCAGTCAATCCATTTACCACCTCTGGGCTGTCTTGACCGCAACAGACGACAAAAACTCCATCAGCCTCAATAATTAGACACTCTATTTCACTCTTTCCATTGCCAGCTCCAAATCACCACTACCATTTGGGAAAAGCATTTGTTGACTTCCCTCCTGAGTAACTGGTTTCAAAGACTGCATTGCTGCTCTTTTCTGCCAGCAAGCAGGTGTTTCTCTGTATCCTGCCCAGTCAGTCACTCACAGGGTAATAGATCTGCAAGAACATCCTGTCTCTTCCAATCTGAGTGAATTTCTGGAAGCAATTCAAGTTCTCCAACTGAGTTTAAAGTGGAGGAGACCCCAAAGTTACTGGAGTCGGTTGCCTTCCCTAGGAGAGAGTCTGTACCGCAATCTTTTATAATGTGAAGCCCTACCAAAGAACAACTACTGAAAACAAACGTGTTCATGATTTCTTCCCCACATACATTCCAGGAGAATGAATTTCATTCCATATCTTAAGTTTTTGGGTAGTGATTTGTGAATTCTGTAAGGGCGGATTTCTGTGACACAATGGTTGCAATGTAGGGGTTGTCCGTAATAGTAATTAAATGGGCTGGCCGAACTCAGCATCTAATTGATGCCAATTTCAGTTAATTCCCAAAGGAAAATATTGCAGTTCATAAAAATAAAATACAGCAGAGACTGGAAGCAGGTTGAAAAGAGAAAGGATTATAAAAATAAAGATTTCTAGCATCTGTAGATTTGAAGATTAGTTAGAACTGATAGTGCTGACTTGTACTGGTTGAGGATCACAGATGGCTGTTCATTTGTCAGGGGCAGAGCCATGTTTTTTTCCCCCTATTATAGCAGGGCATAAATGTTATACTTCAAGGATACAAGGCTTGAAATACTTGCTGCATTCACAAGATGTTTCCCTGCATGCCATTTTTAACGCAGGCATAATTAAATTGACACCTGCATTAAAATAGTAGGAGATTCATAAGGTGCTAAGCCTTCATCTGCTGATATCATTAACAGTCACTGCTTGGCTAGCATCAAGTTCAAGACAAGCACGTTGGATATTCCTCCATCTCGTGGCTTTTCAGATCCCCATTTCAGAATCAGTGCAGTGAAGCAGCTGACAGCAGAATTGCAGTTTAGCTTCCAATCCAAGAAATTCAAAGGCATTCAGTTGCAGGCTCTTTGAAGCTTTCAAATCCTTCAATCTATACCTTGCTGTTCTGGCAAAAATCTTCATGCCCAATTTTTTCCTCATACATTCCAAGGCTGTGCATAGGAACCCACACATACAAGATACAGGATGGAAGCAGGCCCTTCTGTCCATCTAATTCATACTGATCATCAAGTCCCCACTTACACTAATCATCTCCCTGTTTTCCTTTCCCCATTCCTACCACAAAACGGCGGGAAGAAGAGATAGCAGTGCACCGCGCGCACGCAGCCGTCCAGTGAAAATGATATCGTATCTGTTAAATAGGGGCCGTGGACAATTCTGATTTGATGAAGACAGACGTGAAAGCACAGAGGAACATCTGGAGAAATTTCTGAAATGCAGGTTCGCGGCCGCTGTTACTGGGCGATCGAGAATCTTCCAAGGGAAGGCCCCAAAATTCCCGGCTTTGTCTGCTGCTGGCGACCGAGATTGAGGTCGAATTGTTCGGATAGAGATGGTGCTCGGTACTCAGTGTCAGAGGGCTGATCGGGGGCTCGAAGTTTTCAGACGACTCAGAGTCAGACTGTGGTCGGGCATGGCAGGGAGAGTTTTCTTCCTTCTCCCGTCTGCGTGAGTTGTGGGACATTTGAGAGACTTTGAACTTTTTACTGTGCCATCTACTGTTCTTCATCAAGTTATGGTATTGTTGCACTGTTGTAACTATATGTTATAATTATGTGGTTTTTTAGTTTTTTTCAGTCTTGGTCTGTCCTGTGTTTTGTGATATCACACCGGAAGAAAGGTTGTATCATTTTTTAATGCATGCATTACTAAATGACAATAAAAGAGGACTGCGTGTCTTCATAATCTAAAACCTATACTAGGAGCAATAATTACTGGTCAAGTAAGTCATCAATCCAGAAGTCTTTGAGATGTGGGAGGAAACTGGAGCACTGGGGGTAGGGAGACTCACTTGGTCACAGGGAAAACATGGAAACTTCACACAGATGGCACTCCAGGTCAGGTTTGAACCTGGGTTCCTTGAGTTTTAGACAGCAGCTCTCTCTCTGTACCACAATGCTTGTTCACAGGAGTGTGACTTCAGGAGCATCTTTTAATAGAAAAGGGAAGGGAGCAGTGCTAAGTGCCTCGGAAGTGTGGAGGAGACAGCAACACTTCATCAATAACCTTACACTCAACATCAGTAAGACCAAGGAATTGATTGTGGACTTCAGGAAGGAGTGTTTGAGGGAACACACACCAGTCCTCATTGAGGAATTGGCAGTGGAAAGGGTGAGCAGTTTCAGGTCCCTGGCTGTCACCATCTCTGAAGATCTGTCCTGAACCCAACATACCCATGCAGTTGCAAAGAAGTCATGACAGAGACTATATTTCAAAAAGAGTTTGAGGAGACTTGCCCATCAACAGAGACACTCCTAAATTTCTACAGATGTACAGTAGAGAGCATTCTGACTGGCTGCATCTCCATCTGGTATAGAGAGGCTATTGCACAGAATTGGAAAAGCTGCAGAAAGTTGTAAACACAGCCAGCTCCATCATGGGCACCAGCCTCCCCAGCATTGAGGACATCTTCAAAAGACGATGCCTCAAAAAGCAGGCACCCATTATTAAGTACCCCCATACCCCCATCACCCGGGACATTCCCTCTTCTCATTGCTACTACCAAGGAGGATGTACAGAAACCTGAAGACACACACTCAATGTTTCAGGAACAGCTTCTTCCCCTCCACCATCAGATTTCTGAATAGACTATGAAACCATGAACACTACCTCACTATGGTTTTTTTTAAACAACTCTCTTTTTCCACAACTTAATTTAACTTTTTATATATACTTATTGTAATTTATATATTTTTTATTATATACTGCAATGTACTACTGCCGCAAAACAATAAATCAGTGAAACTAAACCTGATTCTGATTAAAATGTTTGTGGATAAATATTTAAAAATCAGCTAATATGGTGTTTTAAATGGAGAACTGTAAGGAGAGTGTAATTAGTGATCATTTTAGACCATAAGGCATGGTAGCAGAATCAGGCCTTCAGCCCACCGAGTCTGCTCTGCCATTCCATCATGGCTAATTTATTATCCCTCAAATCCACACTCCAGCCTATGCCGCATAACCCTTGATGTCAATATTAATCAAAAACCTATCAATCTCCACTTTAAATGTATAGTCAATGACTTGGCCTCCACAGCCGTCTGTGGCAATGAATTCCACAGATTCATCACCTCTGCCAAAGAAATTCCTCCTCATTTCTGTTCTAAAGGGACGACTTTCTGCTCTGAGGTCGTCCCCTCTGGTCCTAGACTCCCCCACCATAGGAAATATCCTATCCTCTAGGTAGGCCTTTCAATATTCAAGAGGTTTTAATGAGATTCCCCTCATTCATCTAAACTCTGATTAATACACACCCAGAACCAGCAAATGCTTCTCATATGTTAACCCTTTCATTCCCTGGGCCATTTTTGTGAAACTCCTGTGGACCATTTGCAATGTTAGTACATCCTTTCTAGGACAATAATAATTTTATTTACACATGTAGCTACATTAAAATGCAGGCTCAAAGTGTTTTACATAGATTGTAAAGTTAAAAATCGATATAGTCATAAAAGTAAGAGACAAAATTAAAAATTCTAAGTGAAGACACAAGTTATATAGAATAAAATGTAATCAAGTATGCCAAATTATGTAAATGCAATCAACAGGCATTGAGTAATCTTCTAAGTTGGCCAAATTTTTTACAAAGTAGTAGGTTTTTAGAAGTGTTTTGAAATATTCCACAGTACTAGCCTGGAGAATCTCAGTCAGTAGACTATTCTAGATTTTTGGTGCACAAGAGCAAAAGACCGCATCACCAGTTTGTACGTGCTTGGCTCTAGGAACACTAAACAAACCAGCATTTGTGGATCCAAGATCACAGTCAGGGATATGAGGGGATAGATACTCCAAAATATACAGAGGAACTAGATTATTCAGAGCCTTATCTACAATTAAGGGCATTTTAAAATTGATCCTAAAGGCACAGACAGCCAGTGTAATGATGACAAAACTGGGGAAAAGTTTTCAGATTTTCCTTTTTTTTGGATAAGATTCTTGTTGTTGCATTTTGAACAAGCTATAGCTGATTTATAAAATTCTTATGCAGTCCTGAAAAGAGTGCAATACAGTCATCTAATCGGCTAAAAACAAAGTGATCAATTTTTCTGCAAGAAATCAAATTCTTTCAATGTTCCTTAAAGTAAAGAAAGTAGACTTAATAATAAGGCTTAATATTTTGATTTGAAATTTAGCTCAGAGTCAATAATAATGCCTAAATTCCTTACTTAAGGAGCCCAAAACTGCTCATAATACTCCAAGTACAGGCAAGGATGGTACCCCATGAATAGTTTTTAATCTGTTGTGCCTCTTTAATTGAACTTGTACTAAACAGGTTTAATTTTTCAAGTTAAGTTATGCTGCTTAAAATACAAATTATACTGCTTCCCAGTGTTTACCTATAGACCAGGAGTGGGGGTGCAGATCAGCCCCTCAAGCACAATCCAACTTTTACTCTATATTTTCATCCACCCATAGTGACCACCCACCTCTTTGCAGATGAAAGAATTAACATATGTGGAGTGTTTGATGGCTCTGAGCCTGTACTCACTGCAGTTTAGAAGAATGAGTGGGAATCTCATTGAAACCTATTGAATATGGAAAGGCCTCGATAGAGTGGACATGGAGGATGTTTCCTATGGTGGCTTAATATAGGACTAGAGGGCACAGCCTCAGAATAGAGAGATCCCCATTTAGAACAGAGATGAGGAGGAATTTCTTTAGCCAGAGGGTGGTGAATTGGTGAGATTCACTGCCACAGATAGCTGTGGAGGCCAAGTCGTTGGTTATATTTAAAGAGGAGATTGACTGTTTCTTGATTTGCAATGGCATCAAAGGATATGGGAAGAAAGCAAGATATTGGGATTGAGAGGGTTAATAAATCAGCCATGATTGGATGAACAGTTTTATTCTATTCCTATGTCTTATGGCCTCTTTGCCTATCAAGGCCTTCTCGACCTCTGCCTTAAAAATACTCAATGATTCTGCCTTCACTAAGGAAAAGTTATTAAGGACTCAAAATACTGACAAAATATTTTCACCTCACTTTTGTTTCAAAATAAAGATTTTCCCATTTAGAGCAGTGATTCCCAGTTTTAGATTCTATTCATGAAATGTTCTTCCCACCCTGTCAGTACCCCTCAGGATCATGATTCAATCAGGTCCCATCTCACTCTGAATTCCAACAGATACTATTCTAGCTCGTCCAATCTTTTCTGATCATTACAGGCAAACCTTCTCCAAACCTCTTCCAACACATTAGCATAATTTCTTAAATAAAACCAGTAATGTATACACTGCAAGGCACACAATGATGATGAGTGTATATAGTACTCATCATATTCTCAACAATGTCTTATATCTGAAAATCACCTTCCTCCTTTTGTATTCGAACAATAAAAAAAAGCTGTAAAGTTAGCTTTTGCATCTATTTAGTGCATAGATACTTACAAGTGCTTCTTCTCTCTGGAGAAGGGATAGGACAGATGCTTGTATGTAACATTGTTCTGTTCTTCCACTTTTGGTCGCAAAGGCGAAGTCATTTTATACAAAATATTTGAGATTTTGCTGAGGATCCCAGTTTTCTGCTTTACTTCATACACCTGAAGAATTAGTAACAGATTTAAATTACAAGATCCCGGGACAATAAATCGACTAATGCAGAGACAACAAAACTAAACTATATCTGAATAAACCCCAGAATTTAAGATTAAAATCCTTAAGATTATCTTTATAATCTTAAAATCCATCCCAAAGAACCTTAGGGTAGTATTGGGGACATATATGTAACTTTGATAATAAAATAACTTTGATATACCCACCCCCCCCACTGAGTCTTCTATACATTATGCCAGTTACCTGCATGCACACTTGATGTAAAAGGGCATATTATTGCTGATGAAATGATTAAGCATCCATATTATTTGGTAGTTGCTGACGAGTGTGAGGAGCTGCAGTTTGGGAGGACAAACAAGGGTGGGATCTGCACGGTGAGCTGCAGGGCACGATGGACTGAGGTAAAGGATCTGGGAATACTGATCCACAAATGCCTTGAAAGTGGCCTCACAGGTAGATTATTTCATAAAGAAAGCTTCCGGAACATTGGCCTTCACAAGTCAAAGTAGTGAGTACAGGAGTTGGAATGTTTTGCTGAAATTGTACAAGACATTGGTGAGGTCTAATTTAGTATATTGTGTGCAGTTTTCATCACCTACCTACAGGAAAGATGTCAACAGGTTCAAAAGAGTGCAGAAAGAATTTATAAGGAATGAATTAGGACTTTATTACTAGAGCATAGTATGAGGAGAGATTTGATAGAGATATACTAAATTATGAGAGGCAAAGACAGGGTAAATGCAAGCACGCTTTCTCCACTAAGGTTAGGAGGTACTACAACTAGAGATCATGGGTTAAGGGTGAAAGGTGAAATGTTTAAGGGGAACTTCTTCACTCAGAGGGTGGTGAGGGTGTGGATATATCTAGGCAGGTGAGTAGTGCAGCATGGACTAGATAGGCTGAAGAACTTCTTCCAGTGCTGTATGTGCTAAGTATGTCACTCCATACTCCCAAATAAAATCTTTACCAAACCATGACTTGCAAACAAGAAAAATTTCTGCAGATGCTGGAAATCCAAGCAACACACACAATGCTGGAGGAACTCAGCAGGCCAGGCAGCAGCTTTGGAAATGAATAAACAGTCGACATTTCAGGCCGAGACCCTTCATCAGAACCCGATGAAGGGTCTTGGCCCAAAACGTCAACCGTTTACTCTTTTCCATAGATGCTGCCTGGCCTGCTGAGTTCCTCCAGCATTGTGTGTGTATTGCCAAACCATGATTATAGAATGCTTATGGCATTAGGGCACCCAGCCATCAGATAAACAACACTGACTAACAGTAGTCATCGAGTGATTCAGCATGGAGACAGGCTCTTCAGCCTGGTGGCTCAGTGCCATTGCCCCTGCTGGTCTCAGGTGCCAATGTTTGGCCTATATCCCTTCAAACCATTCCCCTCCAAACCATTCCCCTCCAAATGCTTCTTAAATATTCCAACCATACCTGCGTCGACCTCTTGTCCTGGCAGCTCTTCCCAGATACTCACCATTCTCCGAAACATCTGCCGAGCTTCAGAGGCAATTCCATCTTACTCTTCTGAGAGTCCCAATAGGAAGAAAACATGCCCCCTTACTGTGTCTCAGAGATCTTAGAACTTGTGCCGGACTGGATTATATCTATCGATTGCTGTCTTTCAGAGGAATTTCTCACAACCTCATTTCAATCGGATCCCTCTGAAGAAGCCTTTGAAATGTGAACTCTGCCTGTTATCTAACTAACTGTGCGCTTTTTTGGCAGAGAGACGTGCTCACAGCAAGCTTTTGAAAGCCCTGCTTGAAGTATGGATTACAGATGCAGACAAATAGCTGATTTATTTTTTTACTGAGAGATATAGTGGGGAACAGGCCCCTCCAGCCCAATGAGCTGCTCCCACCAGCAGCTCACCTACTTAACCCTGGCCTAATCACGGCACAACTTACTAGAAGCAATTAACCTAGTGACTGGTACAGTTGGAGGAAACTAGAGCATCTGGCGGAAACCCATTCATTCATGGGGAGAACTTAGAAACACCTTATAGACAGTGGCGAGAATTGAACATGGGTTGCTGGCATTGTAACAGCATTATGTTAACTGCTACACCACTGTGCTGCCCCTTTCTGTTAGAACTTAAATATTCATTTCATAACATTGCTGATTCTTCAGGAATTCAACTGAACAATTAGAATGTCTTAGAAGTTATGATTACGATACCAGGTCATCTCAACCTACCTTTTTAGTGGGCATCTTAATCTTGAGAAATTCCGCCTCTCTACAGAGCACGTGCCACGGGGTGTGTATCTTCACAAATCCTAGGCCATAAGCTTTAGTCTGGGAGGAGGAAGAGAACAGCAGATTACAAAAGATGACCTCATCCTCAATTACTTCTTGGGGATGCGGCGATGCTTTAAATTCTGTGTTGATGTGCCGTTCCAGCGATGGGCTGGAGGTTCCTCATCATGGCAAATCGTTTTTGTACACAAGCTCCCCTCTCTAATGTATAGTAGAAGTGGTTCCTCTCAGCGCCTTGTGGCACAGCGGACAGCAACCTTACTGATTCTTTATAGGAATCTGTGTGTGTGTGTGTTTTTTTTTAAAAAACAAGGCTGAGTTGCTAGCTCGAAGCTCAACCCAGCACGGGTGGAAAGTACTCAAGGAGCTGGATAGACTCGAGCCTGGGACCATTCGCCTCAAAGTCCAGTGTGGATGCCACTACACCAGCTCTCTAATGTATAGAACTTTTTCAGAAAATGAATTGGATCAAATCAAGGCTTCTTACACGATTTGAATTATTTGGATGTCGGATCTCAGATTTACCCTTCTTGCTTAAGATGTGCTACACCAGACCTGTGGTGCTCGATACCACCGAAGAGCCAGAAACACTCCTTTCTTCTGGACGCTATCCCACACTGCGAGTGAGGACAGCCAGTGGCTAAAATAGTATGCTGTCTCATCTCCCTCATTTTCATACATCTTCACACCTCACTTCACCCAATCCCCTGTTTCTTCCCCACTACCAGTTCTCCAAATATCTGAGGATATTTTAAATGAAAATTCCCTCGAGTTTAATCTTCAGCAAATAGTTAGGCATTGATAATATGATAAAACTCGGACTCCATTCACTATGTTTATGCCCAAAGGAGAAACCCAGAATCAGAAAGTGAATTTGCTCTATTTTTCATTATATTAAAATACAGAGGATTCCAGTTAATTGGGCCATCAGTTTATTGGGGCAGCCGCTTATTTGGGACAACTAAAGTACAAAATGTAATGAGAAAATACCCAGGACTCCTTCTATTTGGGAGACTATGCCGCTTAATTGGGACAGAAGACTGTTGCCAAACAGTTTCTAGCGAGTGTTCATCACATGCACTTGTGTGGCTGTTAGACACTACACCGTAATTAGAGCAAAGTTTTTAAATAGCATCAGTTGCATGTGCTCATGTTATGCTATCCAATTCAGCCGATGGATGCAGAGTCAAAAAGCAGTGACATTTTGATAATTTTGTTATTTTATTTTGACTTTTTTTTAAAAAAGTCTCAGACAGTTATGATACTACTTCATACAGGAAGGTAGTGAAGGTAGTTTGTGTCTACACTGATCTGCACTCAGTGTCTACACTGATTTTGTTCACTTACAGTCAAATGAACATGACAGCATGTACTGGACGAATTCTGTCGATAACTATCAGGAACTATTACAGAGTTTTATAGTACTGAAGTAACATTGGTAGTGTTCTGTATTTCATTTAAATATATAATTTGTTACTCAGTTAAATGGTAGTTTGTGTTTTTTAATTAAAAAAACTATTTCCATGACATATTGGCTAATTGGGGCAATCGCTTAACTGGGCCTGAATGCATTGGTCCCAATGTGTCCTAATTAACTGGAATTCACTGTACTGGGCTGACGATCTCAAAACAAAAGCCCAATTGGAAAGAGCACTTATAAACTTGAACTAAATGGGAAACCTTGGGTGATCATATGTAAACACTCCAACTACTAAAACTCTACCCAAGTAACACATTAAACAGTTTCTCTGAGCTGGCCTTTTATTCTCACATTTACTGTAAACTGCCTTCTCCCAAGCATCATAAACCCTCTCTAATGGGGGGGGGGGGAGAACAAAACTAGACCTCAAGGAGAATTTAAAACATTACCTGCTTCACATAAGCTGTGCAAAGGTAGGTAGGAAAATTTTGGGGAGAGAATGCCTGGTAATTTTGCACAGATAGAGGGAAATGCTCCATTCTTCTGATATACCAGTGAAATACAATAGTTCACTTGTCAGCAATTTTGATACCGCCCTTAGCAGATTAACTAATGTGTCCCTGTCGACAATTGATGTTTGTGAATATTTTAGAAAAGACTTGAAGCAAATTGACTTTACATAGTGAGGCTTATGTTCAAATAACAAGACAAACTGAAACTACACACTGACAGATGCTGCTCTGGGAGGCATTTATATATGCATCCAGATTTATCAAGAAAAATTCAGTCGGTTTTCCAACACTGATAAATCCCGAAATCCACACCAAAAGAAGAAAATGAAACATGAGAATCGCTGTACAAAGTCTGACAGATCACCAACACCAGCAGACAGAAATCACCAGTGATAAAAAGAGGAGACTGCAGGAACAGCAGCTAATGAAACAAGTCAGAATGACATGGTGTGAATAACAGCAATAAATAGGTGTGATTTGTAACGTCCAAAGCATGATGGTTTGATGTTTAAAAACCAAGCCGTTTTTGTTTCTAAACCACATTTTATTAGGGTATGGAACAAAGTGTAAATTTAAAATTTATAGTCTTTAGAAATAAAGTTATCAAACCAATTGCTTTCTTTAAAAGAAGCACTGTTATTCACCCAAATGACTCAACAAAATGATGAACTGGGTACTCTTCATATAAAGATCCAGCTATTCCATTTATGACCCACTTTCATCTCAAGTTCTTTTAACATTCCTGGCAGTCCAAGGCAGATCAAAAAGGAACACATCATAAACAGTGAAAATACCAAGCTGTAGCCAAACTTGGCCTTTCCGATCACAGGCGCTTCTTATCAGGTCAAATGTTCAGATACAGAGCCATTGAAACTTAAGATTCAAATATATAATGCTTAATTTTCTTTGCAGTGGCAACAAGGCTATTCCACTTAAAATAACACAGTAAACTATTTTATTCACATTCCCACAGAGCAAACTGTGCAACCCCAATGTTTAGCACTTGTCCAAGTGATTTTTAGCTGAGATTTTAAATAAAACTTAGAAAAGGATTTCTAGCATCCAAACAAATATTTGCTGCTGGAGTGCTATTCTTCGAGGAGAGATTGAACAAGGTTGATCAACTTTCAGATGGGATTCAGAATTCTGAGAATGATCAACATGCTGGATGCTAAGAGGTCACCTCCAAAGATTGGATCTTTGGGCACTCCCAACCTTTTTTATGCCATGGCTCAGTACCAATAAGCAAGAGGCCCATGGACCTCAGGTTAGGAACCCCTGGCCTAGAGCATGAGGACAAGTTCAGGCTGAGCAAGCCAGAAAGAGCTTTTTTCCCACCACAAAGGTGAAGATCTTTGGAGTTCTCTAACCCAAGGCTGCAGAAGCTCAGTCAACTGCATTCTAGAAAGAAAGCAAGAGATCTTTGGACATTCAAGAGATTGAGGGGGGACACAAAAAAATGAGGCAGCAAAAATTGGGTATGTGGTATTTTACATTGTGTATTAACCTACTATATTTAAAATAGCTTTACCCAATTCAATTCCAGAATCAGAATTGGTTTTGCTGATCTATGTCATGAAACTTGTTGTTCTGCAACAGCGGTAAAGTGCAAGGCATAAAAATGACTAAGTTACAAAATAACTAGTGCAAAATACGAAAAATGAGGTCATGGTCATGGGTCCATGAACCATTCAAAAACTTGATGGTGGAGAAGCTGTTCTTAAAATATTAAGTTAGATCTTTGGTTCCTGTTCTTCCTCCTCGATGGTAGTAACTACTTGTGGAAGGTAGGGCAAAATAGATTTCAGTGCTAGTTAATCCAAATTGCAACAAGCCAAATTATAACTTAACTAATTCCACTTAAGTGGAGCAACTGATTAGTCAGATAAAAATACTGGTTACAGCAGCTGAGGGGTTATGAAAATTTGGACATTAAATTGGCAACATGCCTTCAGCAACTAACATTTCTAACATAAAAAGATCTTGCTGTGCAAGCAAGTTGAAGTGGTTAGGACAGACGTATAATCTTTTCTCCAGATGAGATTTATGGAAACGCACTTAACAAATATTGAGCTGCCGTTTTGTTCAGTCAATACACTAAAGATGGACAGAAACAGCCAGGTCACTGGGCTCTCTACTCCCACATCCACTAACACCACTCCATTCAAAACTAGCAAGAGTCCAAAGATATGCACACTTTTGGGAAACAATGCATTTGAAATAGACAGTGAAAGTTTGACAGCCCTATTGCAGATCACGACAGAGACAACTCTCTCCTTGCAGACCTGCAGGTAAACTGATATTCCTCAAAAGCTGCTTACAAGCCAAATAATTGCATTGCGTAATGTACATCAAGTCATACTGATCCCTGGTCTGTGCTGAGTGAATGTATATCATGGGCCTGAGATATGGCCAACAAGTTGTGCTAAGAGCCAGGACTCCGCTTGATCCCATTTCATCAAAGTACACTGGAAAGCTCATGTGTACATTGGACAACGCTGGGGACAAACTTCTTCAGATTACACTACGGCCCTCCCATAAGAACGATCTGTAGAATAAGTTATTGGATTTGGTAGTGAGGGAAAGGGGAGGTTCAACTACTTTTTAAAATAATTACTCAGCATCAGATACTGTGGCCAAAGTTTGTGATTAGATCAGAAGCATTAACTGTTCCTCTAACTTCAGATGTTCCCTGGCCTGCTGAGTATTCATGATGTTTCTTATTTATTGTCCATAAATTAGTTCTATTTACAAAGTAGTACATTCAGTCTGTATATTCAAAGTGCCTGTTTCCTTCTTTATTAGAGTTGACAAGTAAGGGTTAGAAAACCATAGACCTAATGTGGGTAACTATGATTTATGCAGATGGGCACAGAAATCAGAATGGACATGATGGGCTGAATAGCCTATTTCTATGCTGTATGGCTCTGTGACTAAACTAGGACATAACTGCTCGCCACAATACAGAGATCATGTCTGACCCCAAGTTTTACTAGTAAACTGGCCCCTCATTGGAAACTTTCAACAAGAAATTTCATCTGCAAATGGAGAGGCTTAAAATGAGAATAAAACAGAAAATGTCAATAATACTCAGCATGTCAGGTCAGTCTGCAGCTGTGGGAAGAGAAACAGACCTCATGTTTCAGGTCAGGGACTTGAAACCCTCAGAACTATAGACCTGTTGGAGGAACTAGCCAGGGTCAGCCAGACAAATTCAACATAATTGTGTCTCAATTGTGGCTTCAAAATATTCGTTGTTTTAGAATAAATTTAGCCAATTACTTGGAAACTTTTCCGCTGTGGGAGGTAATACACACAAGTAAGCTGCTGGTTTCACTGACAACCTGTGGTTATCCTAACCACGGTTTAGAGCAAGGGTTCCCAGCCTGGTGTCCATGGACTCCTCAGTTAATGGTAAGGATCCATGCATAAAAAAGTTGGGAACCCCTGGTTTAGAGTATGTTAAACAGTGATAGAGTTCACAATAAGTGTCAAGAACTTAAGTAATTAAAAAAAAAGACCTGTTACATTAATACTCACCTCGGCTCCCCAGTATGGAGGGTCCAAATTCTCACAGTCCACTATTTAAATTCAAATTTGAAAAAAATGTAATAGACTTCAATATTCCCCAGCAAGTTAGACTTCTCCTTCCTTTGGGAGTGAAGTGACAATCCGACACCAACGGTCACTGTTTGTGGGAGGAGAATGAAAGGACAGGAAAATTGGGGGGCTTGTGAATCAAGTACCCAGTTCGTGATTTGCAAGAATCATTTTTGTCACTAACGAAAGGAGCAATTGATTGAATTGTGCAGTGGACAACTATCTACACACTGACTAAACCACTACAAAGGCTACAGTTACCAACACCAGGGTAATGATGTGACTATGTAATTACTCCTACCAGTTGTTGCAGATCGCCATTCTCCTGCTGCTGCACGGAGTCAGAGCTATTAGCTCTTCTCATTACTGGACTGGATTCACAGCTGAGGTCATTCTGAATATCAGTGAAACAGCAGTGGGGGGAATAATATATATAAAAAAAACAGACAAACAACATACAAGACGCACAGTGCTTAAGTAAAATATTAGTATCAAACACTATACATACACACACGACAAATGCGTTCCAGTGAACTGCAATCAAAATCTGAAAAGCTGCTGTGCTTTTTGAACCTTGTCATTCTCCGTTAGTTATACAGATTAGTAAATACAAAACCATTTCAAAAGTGCAAGATTAAAGACAATCTTACATAATAATATTGAAAATTATTGAGAACATTGAAGGCAAAGCCCATTAATCTGATTGAAAAACCATTTTACAAAAATGAGAATCGGAATTTCAGAAGCAAAGATGGTCAAAGCTCCGACCACTCTTGTAAGAGGAGTTGGGATTTGGGACCATTCTTTTCAGAATGGAGGCGCTGGATACCAGATGACGAGTTTGGAGAAGGTGTGGGGGGGGGGGGAATTAAAACTTTATTTATGGTACAATAATTAGTGCTGAAATGTGTAGCGACATTCCTGGGCTGGTACCACAATGATGCATTTCACTGTATTTTTCAATGTATACATGACTTTAAAAAAATCTTGAATTTTGAGGGCCCAGGCGGAGCTGATAAGTTGGACGCATTTCCATTAGAGGGGTGGCCAGTTAGAGATGCACATATTTAATTAAAAGATCAAATTATTAGAGCTGCTGGTTATAGTTAGGAGTTGGAGGTATTTCTAAACCATCCCACCCTCCTAGAGGATGGTGGCATGAAGATAAAGTGCGTGGGAGGGAGAAAGGTCTACAATATGAGTAAAAGTCCTTCAATATGCATCACATCCTTCAATACTCTGGATAGCCTTGATTCTGTAGGGTTGGACCTAATAGGTTAGATACAATTGGCTAGATGGCCTTTTCTGTCACATATTTCAACGAACCTACAACCAGCTTTCAATGGTTAAAACATTAATTAATTTAATAGGATAAGTAATATTTGCTCAATATTTTTCAGCAATGGCGTGATAAGAGTCATTTGAAGTCAAAAGTAGGATGGCCTTTGCTTAGGAGTGCTTAAACACTACCTCAGAAAGGAAAATATCCCAGGGAGTGAGTGACGTTTTAAACTACCCAGCTTTATATTGCAGCTTGGGCAATAACTTTCCACAGAGTAAAAAGCTAAAGCACTTTTGATGCCAAAAGATATTTGGATAATTCAGTGGAGAAGCAATTCCTTTGGGTCGATGGCCCAATCGGCTCCCGTGTTTTATGTTTAAAGATCAAAATCAATTTATCAGGGTGCATATACATTGCCATATACTAGCTTGAGATGCTTTTTCTTGCAGGCACTCAAAGGAGAACAAAGAAATACGATAGATTCAATGAAAAAAATGCAAGAACGACAAGCAGCTAATGTGCAAAAGACAACAAACTGTGCAAATAAAAATAAATAAGTAAATAAATAATACTAAGAGCACGAGTTAAAGAGTCCTTGAAAGTGAGTCCATAAGTTGTGGAATTCATTCAGCGTTGATGCAAGTGAATGGTCTTATGGTCAGTCGGATGTATCGAGTAAGTCTGATAATTCACTTAAATACTTCATTTGAATCCATTTAATTTTGTTTCGAACTGGTTTCACACACGCTACATTAGTGCTCAAAGATAGAATGGTGGTACAATCGTTAATGCTGTCTAAGCTCCAGGGACTTGGTTTAATACTGATCTCAGGTGTTGCCTCTGTGAAGTTTGTGTTCTCCCTATGACCTCATGGGTTTCCACCAGGTGCTCTGGCTTCCTCCCACATGTCAACGATTACTAGCAACAATAAATTACCTCCTAGTCTAGGTAGTGGCAAGAAAGCAACAGGGAGTAGGTAAACAGCAAGAGGAAATAAGTTGCAGAGCTCCAATTAAATGAAAGTCGTAATGTGCATGCAACGAAAAAGCAGCAACGTTCAACAATTACAAAGAATAAACAATTATTTAAAGATGAAGTTAGAGGTTAAAGTACAGATACGGAATCAACACATTGCTCGATAAAGCTTCTGGGAAAACTGTTAGATCAGGAAAAAAATGCCGCCGTTATAATTAAACATTCAACAAACTGAGTCATAGAAAATGACATCACAGAAATGCTAAATTTATTCAGAACACAGTGTGCATTGCCCTTCGGATCAGAAATAAAAACTGGCAATCAATTGAAGGTATTAGAAATGGGTTTTCTGCAGAGGTGCTCCTGATTTATCAGCGGTTTTCCATAGGTATCTGGATTTATTTCCTGCAATTAACTTAAGTACATAGAAGAGAGATTTTAAAACTAATTACCTGTTTAATAGCAAAGTTAAGTAGTTAATATGGAATAGAAGCTTCATTATTCCTTATGTGGAGGAGAAATTGATAGATTTAAGGATAACAAAGTCCCCTCCGTCAAGCACTTTCAATCTGTCCACCACAAAAAGTAGAATTGCATGGTGGCCACCAATTTCAATTCTACTTCTCATTCCCATTTTAATATCTTGGTCCATGACCTCTCAGGTTGTGTTATATGAGCCACCTTATATTCCGTCTGGGTAGCCTCCACACTGATGGCATGAAAATCAATTTCTCTAATGTCTGGTACTTTCTCCCCCAGTCCCCCTTCTCTCTTTGTACGTTCCCCATATGGCTTCCCATCTCCTCACCTCATCTGCCTATCACCTCCCTCTGGTGCCCCTCTTCCTTCCCTTTCTCCCAATGTCCGCTGTTCTCTCATGTCTGATTATTTCTTCTTCAGCCTTTACCATTTCCGCCTATCACCTCCCAGTCCCTCATTTCATCTCCCTCCCCCGTCCACCCATTCTTCTCTTCACCTGGTTTCACCTGCTGCCAGATTGTAGTCCTTCCCCTCTTCTTGTCTTCACTTTCTTATTCTGCCTTCTTCCCCCTTCCTTTCCAGTCCTGAAGAGGTTCAGCCCAAAATATTGACTATTTCTTCTTCCTTATCATAGAAGCTTCCTGACCTGCTGATGTTGCTCTGGAATTTCAGCATCTGCAGAATTCCTTGTGCTTGTGCCCAGTATTAATTATTTCTTCCTTAATGAAGGAATATATTTCAATAAAGCTGTCAATTACTTATCTTCCCATTTCCCACACTAATTCTATTGGCAAGTTCAACCCTCGCTCCATTCAGAATTTAGCCATTTGTCATTATTTTCCAACCCTCTCTCAGCTAATCTGGTGTTTACTGTTCCATAGATCACAAACAAGTACAAGTTTCTCCCTTTACAGCACATCTGCTACCTTCTCACTATCTCATCCCAAGTTTTAATCTAGGCCTTAAATCAACTAATAAATGCTGAAGGAGTCAGCTTCTGAATATGAGGCAAGAATTTGTTGAATAGGAAATTCATTATCTAAGCATGTGTATGTCACCATATACAAACTTGAGGTTTCTTTTCTTGCAAGGCGCTTACAGGGAAAATACAATAGAATTAATGAAAAACTATACATGAACAAAGACTGACAAATAACCAATGTACCAAAGATGACAAACTGTGTAAATAATTTTAAAATCAGAATCAGGTTTATTATCACCAGCAAGTGACGTGAAATTTGTTAAATTAGCAGCAGCAGTTCAGCAGCAGTTCAATGCAATACATAATCTAGCAGAGAGAGGAACAATAATAATAAACATGTATTGAATAGATTTTTTAAAATGTGCAAAAGAACAGGAATACTGTATATTAAAAAAAGTGAAGTAGTGTCCAAAGCTTCAATGTCCATTTAGGAATCAGATGGCAGAGGGGAAGAAGCTGTTCCTGAATCGCTGAGTGTGAGCCTTCAGGCTTCTGTATCTCCTCCCTGATGGTAACAGTGAGAAATGGGCATGCCCTGGGTGCTGGACATCCTTAATAATGGATGCTGCCTTTCTGAGACACTGTTCCCTAAAGGGGTCCTGGGTACTTTGTAGGCTAATGCCCAAGATGGAGCTGACTAGATTTACAACCTTCTGCACCTTTTTTCGGTCCTGTGCAGTAGTGCCTCCATACCAGACAGAGATGCAGCCTGTCAGAATGCTCTCCACGGTACCTCATGCAAGGCTTATTGAGAAAGTAAGGAGGCATGGAATCCAAGGGGACATTGATTTGTGGATCCAGAACTGGCTTGCCCACAGAAGGCAAAGAGTGGTTGTAGGTGGGTCATATTTTGCATGGAGGTCGGTGATCAGTGGTGTGCCTCAAAGATCTGTTCTGAGACCTCTACTCTTCATGATTTTTATAAATGACCTGGATGAGGAAGTGGGGGGATGGGTTAGTAAATCTGCTGATGACACAAAGGTTGGGGATGTTGTGGATAGTGTGGAGGGCTGTCAGAGGTTACAGTGGGACATTGATAGGATGCAAAACTGGGCTGAGAAGTGGCAGATGGAGTTCAACCCAGGTAAGTGTGAGGTAGTTCATTTTGGTAGGTCAAATATGATGGCAGAATATCGTATTAATGGTGAGACTCTCGGCGGTATGGAAGATCAGAGGGATCTTGGGGGTCCGAGTCCATAGGACGCTCAAAGCAGCTGCGCAGGTTGACTCTGTGGTTAAGAAGGTGTACCGTGTATTGGCCTTCATCAATCGTGGGATTGAGTTTAAGAGCTGACAGGTAATGTTGCAGCTATATAGGACCCTGGTCAGACCCCACTTGGAGTACTGTGCTCAATTCTGGTTGCCTCACTACAGGAAGGACATGGAAACCATCAAAAGGGTGCAGAGGACATTTACAAGGCTGTTGCCTGGATTGGGGAGCATGCCTTATGAGAATAGGTTGAGTGAACTCGGCCTTTTCTCTTTGGAGCAACGGAGGATGAGAAGTGACCTGATAGAGGTGTATAAGATAGTGAGAGGCATTGATCCTGTAGATAGTCAGAGGCCGTTTCCCAGGGCTGAAATGGCTAGCACAAGAGGGCATATTTTTAAGGTGCTTGGAAGTAGGTACAGAGGAGATGTCAGGGTCAAGTGCTTTTAAAAAAAAAACACAGAGAGTGGAGAGTGCGTGGAATGGGCTGCCAGCAGCGGTAGTGGAGGTGGAAATGATAATGATGGGGTCTTTTAAGAGACTCCTGGAAAAATAGAGGACTATGGGTAAGCCTTGTTCATTCTACGGTAAGGACATGTTTGGCACAGCTTTGTGGGCCAAAGGGCCTGTATTGTGCTGTAGGTTTTCTATTTTTCTATGTTTCTATGTTCTATATTCCTGACTATAGAAGTTTTTGAGTGCATCTCAAAAACTATTTGCATAAATAAAATATTTATTTATTCAGATACAGCACAGAATAGGCCCTTCAAGCCACACTGCCCAGCAATCTCCCCCCCCCCAATTTAATCCTAGCCTAATTAATCAACAATTTACAATGACCAATTAACCTACCAACCAGTTGGTCTTTAGCCTGTGGGAAGAAACTAGAGCATCTGGAGGAAACCCATGCGGTCACGAGTAGAATGTACAAACTCCTTACAGGCAGCAGTGGGAATTGAACCTGGGTCACTGGTACGGTCAAATATTGTGCTAACTACTATGCTACAATGCTGCTCCTCTGAGATAATACTGAGAACACGAGTTGTAGGAGGTCCTTGAAAGTGAATCTGTGCAAACCAGTTGGCCTGGTCAGGGCAGGGCAGGGACCAGGTAGCATCATCACATGCAGGTTTCCCTCCAAGCTGCACACCACCCTGAGCTTGGAATAGTAGCATCATTCCTATATTACTGCAGGATCCGCGTTCTGAGTATTCCCTACAGCACGAGCACCTTTACCTGAAGCCTGGTAATGGTTCAAGGATGTGGCACTCCACAACCTTCTCAAGGGCAATTAGGCACAGTCATTAAATTCAGGCCTTGCTATTAATGCCCACATCTTTAAAAAGTTCATTTGGAAATGCTTAGTAACATCTTGGTGCACTCAGACCTGGGAACAAATGTTATGCACCAGCATTAAACTGGAGGTTGCAGGACTGAAATATATCATCTTCAAATGCATAAATATATCAAGAGCTTTCTTACAGGGGCAATAAGGGACTCTCTCAAGGGAACTTGTAAATTTAAAAACAAGCTCATGAGTTTCATGGGGTATATTATAAGGGAGTAAATAAATGTTTGCAATAATCCATCTGTTGATGCAAGTTCTTTTTTGGGAAAAATGAATCATTTCCTGTCCCTTTGGCATTTGCACTTGGTTTTATTTGAGAAATCAAAAATTGGAATTTGACAGAGGATCAGAAATGGTGTTCCTGCCTCAGAACAAAACAGACCAAAATATTATGGAATGGGCCAATACTTCACGGATTATTCATACAGATCTAGTCTGGTATTTGGCATGCAAGAACAAGGAAATTGGCAACAGATGATGAAGATCACCAAGGGCATGGAAGGTCATATGGCAGACACTTTGGCCAGAGACTGTTGCTCGGGCAAATCACAAGGCTTCTATCACTGCGGAAAGTAAAGGCAACAACCACCTGTTTCCTAAACAAAGTGGTTTGCGGGTAGAGCTAAGAAAATGCTTTATACTTTATTGTTGCCAAACAATTGATACTAGAACGTACAATCATCATAGTGATATTTGATTCTCCGCTTCCTGCTCCCTGGATTACAAATCGATAGTAAATATTAAAAATTTAAATTATAAATCATAAATAGAAAATAGAAAAATGGAAAGTAAGGTAGTGCAAAAAAACCGAGAGGCAGGTCTGGATATTTGGAGGGTACGGCCCAGATCCGGGTCAGGATCCGTTCAGCAGTCTTATCACAGTTGGAAAGAATCTGTTCCCAAATCTTGCCGTACGAGTCTTCAAGCTCCTGAGCCTTCTCCCGGAGGGAAGAGGGACAAAATGTGTGTTGGCTGAGTGGGTCGTGACCCTGATTATCCTGGCAGCACTGCTCCGACAGCATGCAGTGTAAAATGCAGGGGTAAAAAGACCCTAATGAGAGTTATATACAAGCCCAGAAACAGTAGCCAGGATATGGAATATAAATTTCAATGGGAGGTAGAAAAGGCATGTAATAAGGGCAATGTTACAATAGTCATGTGGGAATTTCAAAAATGCAGGTATATTGGGAAAATCAGTTTGGTGCTATATCCCAAGACAGGAAATTTGTAGAATGCCTACGAGATTTCTTTTTAAGAGCAGTTTGTCATTAAGCCCACTAGGGGAAAGGCAACTTGGGACAGGGTGTTGTGTAATGAACCAGCTTTCATTAGGGAGCTTAAGGTAAAAGAACCTTTAGGAGAATAGTGATCATAAAATGATAGAAGCTAAAGTCAGATGTATTAGTATTACAATTGTGTAAAGGGAATTATGGAGGCATTAGAGAGGAGCCGGCCAAAGTTGATTGGAAGGAAATACTAGCAGGGATGCCGGCAGGACAGCAATGGCTGGACTTTCTGGGCATAATTCAGAAAGCACAGGATAGATGCATCTTAAAGATGCAGAAGTATTCTAAAGGGAGAATGAAGCAAACATGACTGACAAAGGAAAGGGAAAACAGCGTAAAAGCAAAATGTTGTAGGCAGATAATATAGTAAAAACTAGTGGGAAGTTAGAGGATTGGGAGAATTTTTAAAAACCAGAGGGAACTAAAAAAAAGAGAGAAAATATTAAATATAAAGGCAAGTGATATAAAAGTGATTACAAAATGTTTTGTTCCCCCCCTCCCCAGACATATGACGAGTAAAAGAGGTGAGAGTAGATATTGTACCGCTGGAAAATAATGCTGGAGAGGTAGTAATGGAAGGCGAAGAAATGGCAGACAAACTTAATAAATATCTTGTGACTGTAACTGTGGAAGACACTAGCAGTGTGTCTGAAATTCAAGAGTGTTAAGGGGCAGGAATGAGTGTAGTTGCTATTACTAAGGAGGAGCTTGGAGCTGATGGATCTGAAGGTAGGTAAGTCAGCTGGACCAGATGGACTCTAGCCCAGGGTTCTGAAGGAGGTAGCCAAAGAGATTGAGGAAGAATTAGTAATGTTCTTTCAAAAAATTACAATAGTTCTGGTGGACTGGGAAATTGCAAATGTCACTCCACTCTTTAAGGAACGGAGGCAGAAGAAAGAAAATTATCGGTCAGTTATCCTGACTTCAGTGGAGTCCATTATGAAGGATGACATTTTGGGGTCCTTGGAGGCAAGTGATAAAGTAGGCCAAAGTCAGCATGGCTTCCTTAAGGGGTAATTTTGCCTTAAAAATATTGGAATTCTTTGAGGAAATAACACGCAGGATAGACAGGAGAGTCAGTGGATGTTGTTTACTTGGATTTTCAGAAGGCCTTTGACAGGAAGGTGCCACATATGAGGCTCCTTAATGAGATAAGAGCCCATGGTATTACAGGAGAGATACCAGCATGGATAGAAGCTTGGCTGACTGTCAGGTAG
Organism: Mobula birostris; assembly: GCF_030028105.1. Lineage (NCBI taxonomy): Eukaryota > Metazoa > Chordata > Chondrichthyes > Myliobatiformes > Myliobatidae > Mobula > Mobula birostris. Next base: position 102,670,952 of record NC_092380.1, on the reverse strand, counting down.
TAAAGATTCAGAATAGGGTGTGCCTATTCTGATTGGCTGCCGGTGACTAGTACAGTTCCTCCGGGACTGCTCCCCTTCACGATATATATCAACAATTTGGATGACAGCTTTGTGTTCTAGTTTGCAGACAGTACAAAGAAAGGTAGAGAGGCAGGTAGTAAATCACAAACATAGAAAAAGTCTGCAGGTGCTGGAAATCCAAAGTAACACACAGCAAATGCTGGAGGATTCAGTGGGTCAGGCAGCATCTATAGAAAAGAGTAAACAATCAGTGTTTTGGGCTGAGGTCCATTTTCAGGATTGAGGTGGAAGGGGAGAGGTCCCTGAAATATAAGGTGGGGAGGAGGAGAAAGAGGCTAGCTGGAAGGAGAAAGAATCTGATAGGAGATAAAAGTGGACAACAGGAGAAATGGAAGGAGGGGACCCAAGGGGAAGTTACAGGCAAGTGAGAAGTAGTATTCATACCATCAGGTTGGAGGATACCCAGAGGGAATACAAGGTGTTGCTCCTCCACCCTGAGGGTGGCTTCATCTTGGCACAAGCCGAGGCCATGGGCCGACATGTCAGAATGGGAATGGGAATAGGAATTAAAATATTTGGCCACCGAGAAGGTCCACTTTTGGAGGATGGTGCAGAGGTACTCGACGAAGCAGACTCCAATTTAGGATGGGTCTCACCAATGTAGAGCAGGCCACATTGGGAGCATGGGACACAAAAGACAACCTCAGCAGATTTGCAGGTGAAGCGTTGCCTCATCTGGAAGGAATGTTTGGGGCTCTGAATGGAGGTGAGGGAGGTGGTGTATGGGCAGGTATAGGCTGCCTGCAGGGATAAGTGCTGTAGGGAGATTAGAGGGGGGGGACAAATGGACAAAGAATTGAGGAAGGAACGATCCCTGTGGAAAACAGAGGGAGGGGTGTGATAAAGACATGTTTAGTGGTAGGATTCTTTTGAAGATGGCAGAAGTTGCGGAAGATTGTGTTGCATGCAGAGGCTCATGGGTGGTAGGCAAGGACAAGAGGGACTGTATCATTTTTACAACGGCAGGAAGATGGGGTGAGCGCAAGTATACGGGAAATGGAGGAGATATAGATGAGGGCAGCATCAGCAGTAGAGGGAGGAAAACCCTATTCTTTAAAGAAGGATGACATCTCTGATGCTTTAAAAGAGGAGGACATCTTTTACACTGGTAGGTAGTGTTGAGAAAGCAGGGAGACTACAGAAGGACTTGTCGCAATCAGGAGAATAGGCAAGAAGTGGCAGATGGAATATAGTGTAGAGCAGTGTGTGGTCATGCATTTTGGTAGAAGGGATAAAGGCATAGATTATTTACTAAATGGGGAGAAAATCAAAAATCAGAGGTGCAAAAGGACTTGGGGAGTCCTTGTGCAGGATTCCCTAATGGTTAACTTGCAGGTTGAATTGGTGGTAAGGAAGGTAAATGCAATGCTAGTATTAATTTTGAGAGGACTAAATATGTGCATGCTGTATCTTTAGAAGACATTGATCAGTTTGCACTGGAGCATTGTGAGCAGTTTTGAGCCCCTATCTAAGAGATGTGCTGGCTTCAGAAAGGGACCAGAGGAAGTTTACAAGAATGATCCTGGGAATCAGGCGGTTAATATACAAAGAGTGTTTGGTCGCGTTGGGCCTGTACTAGCTGGAGCTTTTAAGAATGTGGGGTGGGGGGAAATCTCATTGAAGTGTATCAAATATTGGAAGGCCTAGATAGGGCTAAGGTGAAGAAGGATATTTCCTATCGTTGGTGAGTCTGCAGCTTCGATAGGGGATGTCCATTTAGCACAGATGAGAAAGAATTTCTTCAGCCAGAGGGTGGTGAATCTGTGGAAGTCATTGTAACAGATGGCAGTGGAGGCCAGGTCATTAAATATATTTAAAGTGGAGGTTGATAGGTTCTTGGTTCGTCAGGGTGTCAAAGGTTACAGGGAGAAGGCAGGAGTATGGGGTTGGGAGGATAATGAATCAGCCATGATGGAATGGTGGAGCGGACATGACAGCTGAGTGGCTTAATTCTGCTTCGATATCTTACGGTCCTTTGATCAAGATAGATAGAGTGGCAGTGTAGGTAACGATCTCTGTTAATTTGTCAGAAAGCTGGTTCTGTTAAAATGCTAATGGCCAATCAGTAACAGTTATTACCTTCAACCATCAGGTTCCTGAATCACCGTAGGTAACTTCACTCACCTCAACACTCAACAGATCGCTGAACACAAACTATGGACTCACTTTCAAGGACTCTACAGCTCTTGTTCTCAGTATTGTTTGTTTATTTCTATTTGCACAGTTTGTCTTCTTTTGCATATTGTTTTTTGTCAGAGTGTGCAGTTTTTAATTGATTCTATTGTATTTCTTTGTTCTATTGTGAATGCCTACAAGAAAATGAATCTCAGGGTAACAAATGTATCTTGATAATAAATTTACTTTGAATCATACTTTCATTGGATAGGCTGAGCATAAACTGAAAAATTCAAAATGATGATTAGTGTTCACAGCTGGACAATAGTACATCTCCAAAAAATCCATCTTAAAATAGCCACTGGCTTCACGAGAGTGCCAGAATCCAGATTCTCGAGTCAGTTTGGACTGAAAATATCCACACATTTGGACCAAGTATGAAAAATAACAGCGAGGTAGGATAGTGTCTCTCCAGAGCAGTCTTTGGTTCACACTTATTGGAACACTGATGCGATCAAACACCAGCATGGAAAATACACTGAGCAATATGAACAAGCATACACTTTCTTCAAGTGAGGTATTAACTCATTGCAATTAGCTATGGGAACTTAACTTATCAATATAGCTCACTATCATGTCCTTGGATTTAAGAGACATTTGTAACTGCACTATGGCGTAAAGTAAATGTGGCTGATGATAATCATTCAATACCTGTAGCAAATAACAGGATTTTAATTCAATCATTTTTTGGCTGATAGAAACATGGGTTAATTGGAGGTCAAAATTAGTTCACCTTTCTGGCCCCTTTAAAGTTCTACTCTCCTTATTCCATATAAAAGACCACATTAAACTACTGGTCAGACTTGTTAAGATTTTCCACAAAGGCTTAGCAAAAGAATTTGACCAACTGTTCTTCATTATAATTAGCAGAATATCCAATGCAATGTCTTCCTTTCTCAGGACTCCCCCACTTAAGATGTCTACACAAAGTATGAAAGACATCCCTGAAAAGATTGCTTGAAAGTTGGATCATTACCACCTAGTGAACCCAGAAACTTAGTATTAACATGAACAAGTGGGACATTACCTCTTCATCACTCTCCAGTTCCAGTCCAGCATCAAGGAGATTTAGTTCAAACTCTTCCCGGCGCAGTCTCCGGTCATCCTCCGGAAAATCCGCTGGCTGCAGATTGCCATCAAGGTCCAGATCCTGCTGCCGACTACCGACCGAACCCCGGTGGCGTGAACTTAACCCTTTGCGGCTTGATTTCTTGTACTGATACACCAACACATAATCCACGTGGCGCTTTCCATCTTGGAAGTACAAGCCAGTAGTCTGACGAGCATCCGGGTCTGCTGTAAAGGCGTTCAAAATCTGAAAAGTAGCAACAAAAGAAAATTTTCACATGGAAACCCCTTTTTGCCATTTCTCTTCAAAGATTACACAGCCAATAGATTTCATGGCCAAGGCGAATTAGATGAAGTAGAGTGTTCGAAACCCCACATGACCTTGAAACTCCATCTTTATTTTCTTCAGGAACCGCTCTCCTTCTATTCTGGCCTCCTATGCACAACAGAATTTCCTTTTGCTTCATTATTGGAAGCAGAATTGCTTTGGAATTCATTATTTTACCATATTCTCATCTCAGCATATCCAATCAAATTCTTGTGTGGTTCGTTCTCAAAAGTTGAAGTAACTTGATAGAGCCATGGAGCACTACAGCACAGAAACAGGCACCTTGGCCCATCCAGCCTATTTCAAACTGTTTTTCTGTCAAGTGGTATTGACCCACACCTGCACCACAGTCATTCATACCCCTCACATCTATGTACTTGTACAAATTTCTCTTAAGTGCTGCAAACAAACCCCTATCCACCACTTCTGCTGACAACTCATTCCACATTCTCTCCACCCTCTGAGTGAAGAAGATCCCCTTCAGGTTCCCCTTAAATTTTTCACCTTTCACCCTTACCAATACCTCTAGTTCTAATCTCAACCAACTTCAGAAGAAAACGTCTGCTTGCATTTATCCTCTATGTACACCTCTCCATTTTATATACTTCAATGAAATCTCTTCTCATTCTCCAATAAAGTCCTAACCTATTCAGCCTTTCCCTATAACTCAGGTCCCAACAACATCCTTGTGAATTTTCTTTTGTATTCTTTCATTTTTATTGTTATCTTTCTTGTAGGTTCATGTTTGTTCATGCAGGATACTTGGTAGTGTGGAAGAGCAGAGGGATCTCGGGGTTCATGTCCACAGATCCCTGAAAGTTGCCTCACAGGTGGATAGGGTAGTTAAGAAAGATTATGGGGTGTTAGCTTTCATAAGTTGAGGGATAGAGTTTAAGAGTCGCGATGTAATGATGCAGCTCTATAAAACTCTGGTTAGGCCACACTTGGAGTACTGTGTCCAGTTCTGGTCACCTCACTATAGGAAGGATGTGGAAGCATTGGAAAGGGTACAGAGGAGACTTACCAGGATGCTGCCTGGTTTAGAGAGTATGCATTATGATCAGAGATTAAGGGAGCTAGGGCTTTACTCTTTGGAGAGAAGGAGGATGAGAGGAGACATGATAGAGGTGTACAAGATAATAAGAGGAATAGATAGAGTGGATAGCCAGTGCCTCTTCCCCAGGGCACCACTGCTCAATACAAGAGGACATGGCTTTAAGGGAAGGGGTGGGAAGTTCAAGGGGGATATTAGAGGAAGGTTTTTTTACTCAGAGAGCGGTTGGTGCGTGGAATGCACTGCCTGAGTCAGTGGCGGAGGCAGATACACTAGTGAAGTTTAAGAGACTACTAGATAGGTATATGGAGGAACTTAAGGTGGGGGCTTATATGGGAGGCAGGGTTTGAGGGTCCGCACAACATTGTGGGCCGAAGGGCCTGTACTGTGCTGTACTATTCTATGTTCTATGTTTGAGTTTAGAAGTCGGTAGGGGAGGCTTCAGTTCTGCAATTCCCAGCAGCTGATGCTTAGTTGGTCACTGATCTTACTCCAGAACAGTGCATAAAGTGAAAGAAAAACAAGCTAACAGGCTGAATATGGCAAGTAGACAGGGTGCTGAGTAAGCCGTCTGGCACGCTGACCTTCATCAGTCAGGGCACCAACTAGAGTAGTTCGGATGTCATGTCGCAGTTGTACACATTGTTGGTGAGGTCACATTCTGTGTTCTGTCTTAATCACACTGCTATAGGGAAGTTTTCCCAAGGTCTCGCCAACCATCATTCTCCCACTTGTGAATCTCAGAACCTTCATCAGAAAATATGGCTTTTATTACTCCAACATCTCCAGGAGAAGATACTAAAATTGTTTACATCTTGTGCCTTTAATTGAATTCATGAATTGGTGCAGTCTTCCATTGATTCTATTTTAGATATTATTCTGTTATGGATCTATTGACTATGCCCACAAGAAGATAAATCTCCGGGTTGTACATGATGATATACAGTGGTATGCAAAAGTTTGGGCACCCTGGTCAAAATTTCTGTTGCTGTGAATAGCTAAGCAAGTAAAAGACGAACTGATTTCCAAAAGGCATAAAGTTAAAGATGACATATTTCTTTAATATTTTAAGAAAACTTTTATTTCCATCTTTTACAGTTTCAAAATAACAAAAAAGGAAAAGGGCCCAAAGCAAAAGTTTGGGCACCCTGCATGGCAGTACTTAGTAACACCCTCTTTGGCAAGTACAGCTTCACAGCTTGTAAGTGCTTTTTGTAGCCAGCTAAGAGTCTTTCAATTCTTGTTTGGGGGATTTTCGCCCATTCTTCCTTGCAAAAGGCTTCTAGTTCTGTGAGATTCTTGGGCCGTCTTGCATGCACTGCTCTTTTGAGGTCTTTCCACAGATTCTCGACGATGTTTAGGTCAGGGGACATGGCAAAACCTTCAGCTTGCACCTCTTGAGGTAGTCCATTGTGGATTTTGAGACGTGTTTAGGTTCATTATTCTGTTGTAGAAGCCGTCCTCTTTTCATCTTCGGCTTTTTTATAGACAGTGTGATGTTTGCTTCCAAAATTTGCTGGTATTTAATTGAATTCATTCTTCCTCTACCAGTAAACGTTCCCCGTGCCACTGGCTGCAAGACAAACCCAAAGCATGATCGATCCACCCCTGTCCTTAACAGTTGGAGAGGTGTTCTTTTCATGAAATTCTATACCCTTTTTTCTCCGAACATACTTTTGCTCATTGCAGCCAATAAGTTCTATTTTAACTTCATCAGTCCACAGGACTTGTTTCGAAAATGCATCGGGCTTGTTTAGATGTTCCTTTGAATCTTTTGAACAGAACTTTTGGGCATTTATTGAATGATTTAATCGCCTAGTACTGCTTTAGGTAGTGTGGTATCTCATCTAAGTTTCATTATTTGGTAATCCAAAGACATAAAAATATCTGCTTGTGTAGATATGTTGAGATGAGCTTCATGTGCAAGATTGCAGGAATCTTTCAATTGTACACATTTGATGGTTAGCAATCAAATTGCTACTCACTGGCCATACTCACTGTGAACTTAATTGACACAATCTCAAAGGAACGGAGTAGAACACGAGGATAGATAGAAAATAGCCCAAATGTGGAATTAAAAGGAAAGCACAAACAGTATAAAAATGAAAGCACGTTTGCAATATTTGAGAACCTTGACTGACACCCAATTAACCAAATTAGAATTGCAATGGGAAAGGCAAGGAAAAGGCGGGTAACATCTTTGAAGGAAAAAAGTGTCTGAGAGGCCAGCTGGGGATGAAGGACAAGTTAATGAAGTTAGCTAATCAGATACAGCACATTGTAACTGTAGGCACTCAAGAGGGTCAGGAAGCATTTAAGGAGAAGAATAAAAAGACGACATTTTGGGCCGTGACCCATTATCAGGACTGAACAAGGGATGGGGCAGGAGTACAAACTGGCAGGTGATAGGGGAGACCAGGTGAGGGACCAAGGTGGGGAAGGGTGTCAATGTGAGAAGCTTAGAGCTGATGGGCAAAGAAGAGTGGGCACAAACAGATCCAAGTTTCTCACATCGGTCGCCATCCCCACCCAGTGTTTTCCTCCCCTCCCTCGCCTGGTCTCACCCACCAATCTGCCAGCTTGTACTCCCTCTTCCTTCCTTCTTACTCTGGTTTCTGCCCCTTGCCTTTCCGGTCCTGATGAAGGGTCTCGGCTCAGGGCATCACCTGCTTATTCACCTCCATAGATGCTGCCTGACCTGCTAGGTTCCTCCAGCATTTTGTGTGCATTGCTCAAACTTCTCAGCACCTGCAGAGCCTCTTGTGTCTATACTCTCCAATCCGTATTGGTCTTGTATGAGAAAACAATTGGAATCAAAAACGAATAGAAAGATACCCATAGGGAACTATACTAAATGACAGGGAACAAAACATCAGAGCAGGAAAATTCTGCCTCGCTTGCAATATCAGAATCAATGATTGATGAACGGCAGACAAGCAGTAGAATGCTAATCTTATAACATTAAAGGCACACAGTTACTTGGATGTTCTTCTATAATCCAAGACAGTTGGTCTCCAAGTCAAATAAAAATAGAAAATACTAGAAATACTCTCCAGGCCAGGCCACATCTATGGGAAGAACACTTAAATGTTTCGAGTTGGTGGAAAAGATTGCTCTGAAGGGTCTTTGGCCTGAAATGTTAACTGCTATTCTTCCCAGAAATACTGCCCAACCTGTTGAGTACCTCCAGCATTTTATAAAACCATAAGATAAAGGAGCAGAATTAGGCCATTTGGCCTATCGAGTCAGTTCCACCATTTCATCATGGCTAATCCATTTTCCCTCTCAGTCCCCTGCCATCGCCCCACATCGGTTTACACGCTGACCAATCAAGAATCTATCAACCCCTGCTGTAAATATACCCAATGACTTGGCCTCATAAGCCACCTGTGGCACCAGATTCCACAGATTCACCACCCTCAGGCCAAAGAAATTTCTCTACATCTGTGTTCCAAAAGGATTCCCCTCTGTTCTGAGGCTGTGTTCTCTGGTCTTAGACTTCCCACCCCTCCCCCCACCACAGGAAATATCCTTTCCAAATCCACTCTTTCAGCACCCTACAACATAGATAGGCTTCAATGAGGTCACCCCTCATCCTTCTGAATTCCAGTGAGTGCAGGCCCAGAGCTATCAAACGCTCTTCATATGACAAGCCTTGCAATCCTGGAATCATTTTCTCCTTTTATTTTTGATTTCTAGCTTTTACAGTTTTTTTTTGTAATTTTCATGATTGTATCTCAAGCACACTTTGGTAGCTGTGAAGGAAAACAGATAGTGATCCAGCCAGCCACACTTTCCACTTAAACTCTCCCTTCATTATTCATGATCCTTCACAGTAAATATTGCATTTGACACAAATACAAAATAACTTTCCATTCTGAATCCACTAATTTTGCACATTAATGGCATGGTACACAATCCAGCTTTCTCTTCTTCCAACTAGTTTTTAATATTATTGACATTAATATTTTCTAAATTATCCAGTATTATAACTATATAACAACCACCTCTTTGTAGTCCTAACTTTCCCCTTTCACAATTATGAGAAAATTCTCCATTATCAGCAGATACCCACAAGCATCCCTTAAAAGTGGAAAGACCATAAGACGGGACCATAGGAGAAGAACTAAGCCATTTGGCCCATCAAACCAGCTCCGCCATTTCATCATGGCTGATCCATTTTCCCTCTCAGCGCCATTCTCCTGCCTTCTCCCCATATTCCTTCATGCGCTAATCAAGACCGTAAGAATTAAGCCTCTTGGCCCATTGAGTCTGCTCCGCCATCTCATCATGGCTGATTCATTTTTCCCCCAGCCCCAATCTCCTGCCTTCACCCATATCCCCTCATGCCCTGACTAATTACGAATCTATAAAAGTATAGAAAATAGGTGGAGTAGGCCATTCGGCCCTTTGAGCCTGCACCGCCATTCAGTATGATCATGGCTGATCATCCAACTCAGAACCCTGTACCTGCCGTTTCTCCATATCCCCTGATCCCTTTAGTCACAAGGGTCATATCTAACTCCCTCTTAAATATAGCCAATGAACTGGCCTCAACTGTTTCCTGTGGCAGAGAATTCCACAGATTCACCACTCTCTGTGTGAAGAAGTTTTTCCTCATCTCGGTCCTAAAAGGCTTCCCCTTTATCCTCAAACTGTGACCCCTCGTTCTGGACTCCCCCAACATCGGGAACAATCTTCCTGCATTTAGCCTGTCCAATCCCTTTAGAATTTTATACATTTCAATGAGATTCCCCCCTCAATCTTCTAAATTCCGGCAAGTATAAGCCTAGTCAATCCAGTCTTTCAGCATATGAAAGTCCTGCCATTCCAGGAATCAATCTGGTGAACATTCTTTGTACTCCCTCTATGGCATAAATGTCTTTCCTCAGATTAGGGGACCAAAACTCTGCTTTACATATACCCAATGACTTGGCCTCCACAGGACACACATGGACCAGTGCAGCAGAAGAGGGCACCAAGAGCTTCCATAAAAATTAATAAACATGAGATTATACAAAAATGCCCAGTAATGATCACTTGATTGGCATGTTCAGCACATTTTAGCTGGAGATATGGAGATGTTATAAATCAGCACATTGCAGTCCTGTCAGTATAGTTGGTGACATCAACGTAATCCTGAACTCCCCTCATTTAAAAAACATGAGGCTCTCATTTTGCAGGTGGTATAGATGATACTATTGCCTAGCAGCTAACAAGTGGTGCCCTAGTTAGTTGTGCACATACTCAGCACTGGGATTTTTGTCTGATTTTCTACAAACACCCATTCAAAGCCCAGTTAAATCTCAAAGAAAATCAGTAGGTTTTAGAAGCAGATGTGCAGTCGATCGGAAAGGTCGGGAGACATCACGGCAAGACCCTGAGAAACTGGGAAAGTTTGAACTGAGGTTCAGAATAGCCCTGAAAATAATCTGAGTAGCGGATTAGGTGTGAGAAGCGAAGTCTCGCCAGCAGACCAAAGGTCATCCCGGCATTGACAGTAGGAGAAACTAAAAGAACAATTGATTCGCTATTTAGCAAAACAACAGAAAAGGCACACCGCCTATTTAATCAGGAGCATGAAGCCTACAACTATAGTCTCTGAAGGACTGGCCGAGTGGAGTTTATTGTCATAACGTAGGGTATAGGTATAATGGAAAAACTTGCAGCTGTAGCCCAAACACGTAGACACCACACACAATGGCCCGAATTCCACTTAAAAGCGTGTTTCAATCTGGGGGCCAAGTCCAACCGCGCACAATAGCTGCAATCTCGGGAAAGGAGTGAACGCGAGAGAGATGTAGGTCGGCGGGGAAGAGAGTGGACCACTTACAACAGCGTCTTCGCTCTTTGCACCCTTCTCCGGGAGAGGGTCGGACCCCGTGTCGCTCCCATTGAGGAGATGGCTCTCCGGGAAAGTTTCATTCGAGATCTTGGTGTCCTGCTTGGCCTGCGGTCCGGCCGCTGGCTCCTTCTCGTCTGTAGCTTCCTCGGTGTCCATGGTAGGAACCTCAGACGGGTCAGTTGCCATTTCCCCCTTAATACAGATGGTTCTTTACATATGACTGTCGTGTCCTATTAAATTGTCATTACGAAAAGAATGGTCCCCAAGCAACTAGATGCTTTAAGTAAGTTCTTCTTAAACTCCGATACTTAAGACAAACTCTAGAATATAGCAGCTCTATAATAAGATCAAGATTGAATCTCGATTTTAGATATCAGGTTTGGAAACATTCTCAGTAATGCCAAACTTGGAGCGAAACCCTGTCACCTCCACTTGACAAGAGTACCAGTGTCTCAGTCACTCAAACACCCTATACTTAATTGAACAATTAGCATCTGCTCACCACCCGCCTACTTATTAACACGGCAGATTGCATTTCTCTGGGGAGCTCAAATGTAACTTGCTTTCCATTGCAAAGCACAAAAACACAATATTATAATCATATCATACGCTGGAAAAAATTAAGAAAGTAAACTAAGGCGAGTAGCAAATGCTTCCAAAGACATTTTGTGTCAAACTGCGAACATATTAATTATTTGCAGATGGAACTTGTTTTGAGGGGAGTGTGTGTCGAACAATAAGGTTAGATTTCTGCTCTTTATATTGGATCACCCTCCTCGTTTGCTGTTGTGTATTGTCACTTGCGGCTGATTAAAAACAAGGTAGACCTCAGTGCCGTCACCTGATGGTGTTGTTGTACACATCAACACCTGTTGTCCACCTTGCCCCAAATCCCTGCGTTGGATAACGCCGGCATCAGTACAACAACATTTTGGCAAAGCGGGAAAGAGAAGTGATTCGGAAACAGAAAGGAAACCTTTCTTATTCCCTCTCCCCTCATAGCATGCTTACACCAGCGCAGAATCAAGAGCATCTCGGCGAGAACCGCACAGTCTCCATTCACTGGAAGAACCCAAATCCCCGCTGCCAAAGAAAGTGGCAGTCGATCTGTCATTACGAAGTAAATATATATAATCAAAGTACGTATGTGTCACCCGAGATTCATTTTCTTGCAGGCATTTTCAGTAGAACAAAGAGTTACAATAGAATCGATGAAAAGCTACACACAGTGACTGACAACCACCCTCTGAGTGAAGAAGTTCCCCTTAAACATTTCACCTTTAACCCATGATCTCTAGTTTTAGTCTCATCCAACTAGAGTAGAAAATGCTTGCTTGTATTTACCATACCTACATCCCTCATAATTTTGTATACCTCTATAAAATCACCCTTCATTCTCCTATGCACCAGTGAATAAAGTGCAAACCTATTCAGTCTTTCCATATAACGCACAAAAAGTGCTGGAGGAACTCAGCAGGCCAGGCAGCATCTATGGAAAAGAGTAAAGGGTGGACGTTTCAGGCCGAAACCCTTTATCAGGACTGATGATAGGTCTTGGGCTGACACATTGACTCTTTATGCTTTTCCATAGATGCTGCCTAGCCTGCTGATTTCCTCCAGCGTTTTGTGTGTCTTGCTTGGATTTCCAGCATCTGTAGACTTTCTCATGTTTCTCTTCTGCTAACCTTTCCATATAACTCAGTTCCTCAAGTCTGGCAACATCTTTGTAAACTTTTGTCTGCGCTTTTTCAATCTTATTGATATTATTCCTGTAGGTAGGTGACCAAAACTGCACACAGTGCTCCAAATTAGGCCTCATCAGCATCTAATACAACTTCAAGATAAGATCCCAACTCCTGAACTCAATACTTTGATTTTTAAAGGCCCATGTTTCAAAAGCTTTCTTTATGACCCTATCTACCCATGATGCCGCTTCCAGTAAAATATGGATCTGTACTCCCAGATGCCTCTGTTCCACCACACTTCTCAGTGCTCTACCATTAACTGTGTAATTCCTACCCTGCTTTGTCCTCCAAAAGTGCAACACCTCACATTTTTCTACATTAAATTTCATCTACTATTATGGTTAATGGACTGCATGACTCTCCCTCTGTGCAGGTACATTCTATAGTGTGTCAGACTGCGTTCATGTTTTAAAGGGATTTGTATTCATAAAACTTTGCTGTAACTTGATGCTTTGAATAACTTAGTATTATTACCTATGTATGTTTGCTTTGGGACGTTCTGTTGCAGTTATACAAGACTTTTTGGTGATACCGCATCCAGAGGAGTATTTTATCCATTGTTGGTCACCTTGTTATAGAAAAGACATCATTAAACAAGATTTAGGAAGTTGAAGCCAGTAATGGAGTTCAAGGGAGAGGTTGGCAGGCTAAGACTTTAGTGCTTGGTGCAAAGATGATCTTATAGAAATGTATAAAATCATAAGGAGCACCGATATTGTGAATGCATGTAAACTTTTTCCCAGGGAAGGTGGAACTAAAAACTGGAGGTCACAGGTTTAAGGGAAGGAGGAGAAAGATTTAAAAGGGGCCCAAGGGACTACGTCCTCATGCGTGCTGGCAGAACTGGATATCGTGCAAGCTTGGGCCCTAAGGGTGTGCTTGGGAGCGGTTAGAACTTCCCCAGTGTGTGCACTCCAAGTTGAAGCAAATGAAATGCCATTGGGGCTGCGGCGTAAACAGCTGGAGGCCAATTAGTGGATTAATTTAAGGGGAGATGGTGATAGCCATCCCACAAAAAGGGTGTTGCAGACATGCTGGGAGAAGGAGAGGACACAAAAAGAAAGTTTTGGCTAGACAGGAGAGTAAACAGCAAAAGATATGGGTGTATACGATAAAAAGTTTTGTCCAAGTGTGGTGTGGCCTGTCAGACCTTTCTGGGTATTAGAAAATCCCTTTGTAGATTTGGAATTGCTTAAGATTAAGAACAGTAATAAAACGGCTGATATACTCAGTGGATATCATAGTTATAGGGAATGTAAGTATAAAGGCATACAGATTTTTACTGATGGATCAAAGGATCCAGAAACAGGTGCAACAGGGTCTGCAATTGTTGTGCCAAGTTATCAAGTGGAAATTAGCGAGAATGCCTGATTGTTTGAGTGTATATGCAGTTGAAATGTTTGCCATATTGTTAGCACTAGAATGAAGTGAGCAGGTTGATTGTAATAATATTGCGATAGGTAACGATTCTGTATTGGCTCTTGCAAGCATTAAGGCGGGTACGGATAGAGGTCACTAGGATCTGCTTTATGAAATCCTGTTTGCAAATTCAAGACTGGCTAGACAAGGCAAAAGTATCGCATTCATGTGGGTTCCAGCACATTCGGGTATTATGGGAAATGAGACAGCAGATAGGCTGGCAAAAGCAGCAGTCAAAAAAGGATCTATAGAGGTCAATATTAAACTATCAAAGTCAGAGCGTAAGAGCATACTATGGAGAAGGATAAATCAACAGTGACAGCAGCATTGGGATAGAGCAATAAAAGGAAGACATTTACATTCACTTCAGAACAGAGTAGATATGGGAAGAAGTAGGGAAGTAAAGCGGAAGGAGCAAATAACTATAAGTAGACTGAGAATTGGGCACAGCGACCTTAATGGCACTCTGGCCATCATAAATAAGCATCCAACAGGTTTTTGCGATCTATGTCAGGAGACTGAAAGAGTAGAGCATATCCTTATTTCATGCTGGAAATTTGCACAGGAAAGGCAACAAATGTTACAACGGTTACGCAAAATAAGACTGGTAGAGAACAGTGTTAAAGGTTTATTGGAACATGGGGAGAGTGATCAGGGGAGGAGATGGTTGTTTAGTTTTTTAAGGGCGACAGGACTGGAAAGACGGCTTTAAAGTGACTGGACAATGAGGGACAATAAATCCTGAAGATGGCAGTAATGCAACAGTGTGGATGCCAACTGCTGTAAAAAGAAGAAGAAGAAGAAGAAGAAGAAGAAGAAGAAGAAGAAGAAGAAGAAGAAGAAGAAGAAGAAGAAGAAGAAGAAGAAGAAGAAGAAGAAGAAGAAGAAGAAGAAGAAGAAGAAGAAGAAGAAGAAGAAGAAGAAGAAGAAGAAGAAGAAGAAGAAGAAGAAGAAGAAGAAGAAGAAGAAGAAGAAGAAGAAGAAGAAGAAGAAGAAGAAGAAGAAGAAGAAGAAGAAGAAGAAGAAGAAGAAGAAGAATAATAATAATAATAATAATAATAATAATAATAATAATAATGTCCTCATGCAGTCTGTTTATGGAATGAGCTGCCAGAGAAAGTGGTTTAGGCAGGCACACATAACATTCAAAACACAAGCAGACAGGAGAAGTTTAGAGTGATGCCGGCCAAACTCAGTCAAATGGGACTAACTTGGTGGGTACTGTGGTTGGCATGGACAAGTTGGGCTGAGACTTCTGTTTACATTCTATATTACACTATGACTCTGTATACACAATTGGCTTCTGGATACAGGCAATTCTCCAGAGGCTGGAGTCATAAGGATTCTTTTCTGCACCACTCAACAGTAACTAATATCCTCAACCGACTTGGGCCACCGTGGTAGTGTAGCAGTTAGTGTGACACTATTACAGCCTGGGGCATTAGGGTTCGGAGTTCAATTCTGACTTCTGTAAGAAGATTGTACGTCCTTCCCTCGAAGCACATGGGTTTCCTTTGGGTGCTCCGGTTTCCTCCCACAGTCCAAAGATGCATCAGTTAGTAGGTTAGGTGGTCATTGTAAATTTTCCTGTGATTTGGTGAGAGTTAAATAGGTGGATTGCTGAACGGTGCAGCTCATTGGGCTGGGAGGGCCTGTTCTATCCTGTATCTCTAAATAAAAATTAAATAAATAAGTAAATAAACAGGCCTGCCCTTATCCCTGATTGTGTGTGATGTTGTGACAGGACCTGGTGAGATGGGAGTACACCCCTTCTGTCCACATCCTCTCCACCTTGACAAAGCTTCAGCAATCAAATCTCACTGGCACACAGCCCCACGTCTCCTTATTCACCTCTGACTCATCATATGAAACGTTGCTATGAATTTTTAATACGGCTTTTCATTTGAAACTGAGCTGGAAGTTTGAACAGAGACAAGGCACACTATTTTAGTACACTGAAAGTCCTGACTTGGAATATCTTGTGTGTTATCGAGGAAGCAATAAATACCCGAGACATTTGTGGTGAGCAGATTCATCTGTAGAGAATTTCATAACTTCTACAAATACACAATGCTAGAAGACCAAAAACATTTCAGTATCTTCCCCTGTTCTTTAGATTCAATATTCAAGATTTAAGGTTATTTATCACATGAAACATACTATCAGTCACTACTTTATTGCGTGTACTGTACTTGCTTATTAATGCAGACATCAAATCAACCAATCATATGGCGGCAACTCAATTCATAGACGCAGGCAGAAATGGTCAAGAGGTTCAGTTGTTGTTGAGACCAAACAACTGAATGGGGAAGAAAACTGATCTAAGTGACTTTGACCATGGAATGATTGTTGGTGCTAGTAGGGGTGGTTTGAGTATCTCAGAAACTGCTAATCTCCTGTGGTTTTCACACACAACAGTCTTTAGAGTTTATAGAGAATGGTGCGGAAAAGAAAAAATATCCAGTCAGAGCCAGTTCTGTGGGTGAAAATCCCTTGTTAATGACAGAGGTCTGAGGAGAATGGCTAGTCTGGTTCAAACTGTCTGGAAGGTGACAGTAACACATTACAACAGTGGCATGCTGAAGAGCAGCTCTGAATACACAACATGTCGAATCTTGAGGAGGCTGCATCCCAGCAGCAGAAGACCACGAACATACACTCAGTGGTCAATCTATTAGGTATAGGAGGTACCTAATACAGTGGCCACCGAGTGGATATTGGAATGCATAATTTGTCCTAACAACCAACTCACCCGACGGTGTGTTGGGGACAACCTGCAAGTATTGCCACACTTGCTGCCGCCGACATATGTTCCTCATTGACAACGTCCGTTCTTCTGTTGTATAAGATGAGTAACTCAGTATATGTCCTGGTATACAATTCTCAATCCTGCCCAAGTGAAACATTCAAAGTTCACAAGCTCAAAGAAAATTTGTTAAAATTATATATATATCTCACCATTTACTTCCCGGAGATACATTTTCTTGCAGGCATTCACAGTAGATACAAAGAAAAACAACATAATCAATGAAAGCTACACACAAAGACTGACAAATGACCAATGTGCAAAAGAAGACAAGATGTGTAAATACAAAAAAAAACAAATAACAAATGACAATCCAACACCATACAGGATCCTGCAGCAGTTTAACTCAATCTGATTACTTACACAGGCACAATCACGTGGCAAACAACTTGCTTTAAAATACCAACTCATAAAAGATGCTATACCTTCCGATAAATACAAGCCTGATCTAATTTTAAAGTCAGAGTCCTACTGAAGCCAACACAGCAATATTTACGTAAATCTCCAGATACCCACAATACTGAACACCACTAGAATTGTTCGAAAGTTCTTAGCAATTGACAAATCAGCATGCTTCACAATGCCCGTACCTCAGATTTTACCAGATTGAGCTGAAAAAAAAGCAATAATAATAATAATAATAAGTAATGAACTGAGCTGTAGAGTCCTTGAAAGTGAATCCATAGGTTGTGGAATCAGTTCACAGTTGAGATGAGTGAAGTTATCCATGCTAATATCTGTCCCTGAGTCTGGTGCTGTGGGACTGAAGGCTCCCGTACCTCCTGACAGCAGTGAGTATGGGCTGGATGGTGGGGGCTCTTGATGATGGATGTTGCTTTCTTGTGGCAGGTCTCCTCCAAACCAGATGCATAACATCTGTGTATGTGCACTGACCTGCACCAGGTCAGTGCACATACATAGATGTTATGCTTTGCTGTGTGCCTCACGTCCCTGGAGTGAGGGAACATATCTCCCTGGATGTTACTACAACATTTTGCATTAATTGCAATGTCAAACTCATCTGCCAAATGAATTAATGTACACTCTTGAGGACTGTAGAACTGATGGATCCTGCTTGTTGTAATGAATCAGGTCCTGCTTCCTGTAGGAGGGCAATTTTTGATAGAATAACTGAATTTGTAGTAACCAAGATACAGAGATAGATACTGCTCTGCGATAAGTGTATCTCAATCTTTTACCACATTAAGCCAATCTTTGCGATTGACATTATCATCTGGTTTTTATTTTCAAGAAGCACAACAGGGAGGAAATTAATTAAGATTTTAGGAAAACACACCTATAACACATTGTAAATGGAAGCAGGCTCCTCTCACTGAGGTAGGACAAGACTAGGTCTTGGTTTCAGGGTGAAATATGAAATATTTAAGGAGAACATGAGGGGAAACCTCTTCACTGAGAGAGTGGTTGTTTATCGGTCTTTGTGTGCGGCTTTTCATAGATTCTATTGTGTTTCTTTGTCCTACTGTGAATGCCTGCAAGAAAACTAGAAGTCATGGGTTAAGGTGAAATGTTTAAGAAGAGCATGAGGAGAAACTTCTTCACTCATGGTGATGTGAGTATGGAAGGAACTGCCAGTGGAAGTGGCAGATACGGGTTCAATTTCAACTTTGAAGAGACATTAGAAAATGTATTTGAATGAGAGGTGTATGGAGGGCTATGGTCCAGGTGTGGGTCAATGGGACTGGGCAGAATAAGAGTTTGGCATGGACTAGATTGTCCAAAGGGCCTTTTATTGCACTGCAGTGCTCTATGACTCTAAGCACAGTTCCAATACCATATTTAAGTTTGCTGATAACACCACTGTCATCAGTCAAATCAAGGGTATTGACAATTCAGCATATAAGAGGGAGATTGAAAATCTGGCTGAGTGGTGCCACAGCAACAACAACCTCTCCCTCAATGTCAGCAAGACCAAGGAGCTGATTATTGACTTCAGGAGGATGAAAGCAGAGGTCCCTGAGTCAGTCCTCATTGGGGGATCAGACGTGATGAGGATCAGCAACATTAACTTCCTCGGTGTTATCATTTCAAAGGATGAGTCATGGGCTCAGCATGTAAGTGCAATTACGAGCAAAGCACGGCAGCACCTCTACTTCCTTAGAAGTCTGCGAAGATTTGGCATGACATCTAAAACTTTGGCAAACTTCTATAGACAGTATGTGTAGTGGTGAGTATATGGCTGGTTGCATCACAGCCTGGTAAGGTAACACCCATTCCCTTGAATGGAAAATCCCACTGCAAAAAGTAATGGATACAGGCCCAGTCCATCACGGGTAAAGTCCTCCCCACCATTGATCACATCTACATGGAGTGCTGTCACAGGAAAGCAGCATCCATCATCAAGAATATCCACCACCCAGGCCATACTCTCTTCTTGCTGATGCCATCAGGAAGAAGGTACAGGAGCCTCAGGCCCCACATTACTAGGTTCAAGAACAGTTATTACCCCTCAACCCTCTAGGCTCTTGAACCAGTGGGGCTAACTTCACTCGTCCCATCACTATGGATTCACTTTCAAGGACACTTCAGCCCATGTTCTCAAAAATTATTGCTTATTTGTTTATTTTTGTATTTGTTTTGTATTTACACATTTTGCTATCTTTTGCATATTGATTGTCCGTTCTATTGGGTGCAGTCTTTCATTGATTCTATTGTGATTCTTGGATTTACTGCATATGCCTGCAAGAAAACAAATCTCTGGGTTGTATATGGTGACATATATGTTCTTTGATAATAAATTTACTTTGTACTTTTACTTTGTATTTAATTATATGTAGTTGGCAATGGTTAATAAAGCATTTTATTATCTCTGTGTTCACCCTTGCCCCTTGGAGGCACTGGAGGCTTTCGGAGAGAATGGTCACTCCAACCAGTGAAAAGATGGTGAATTTATTCTATTTGACGCTATCCTTAATGACACTGTTGATTGTTGTTTCTTTCTTCTGCATACCTTTACACTTCTGTGCTTCTCCATGATCCAGTGTATTAAAAACTATGATAACCTAACAGAACATGTTTGCAAAGAAAAAGGATTTCAGGATGTATATTGCATACATTTCCCCGACATTAAATGTATCTATTGAAACATTCAAATGAATTTCAAAATATGCCCAAAGGCTTCTGTCAAACTTCAGGGGATAAATTAAACTGGTTGTTTTGATTCATTTAAAATGGACCTGGAATCCTGGTACCGCTCACAATATAACTACTCATATGGAAGCTAAGTATGAAGTTCAAAGTTCAAAGTAAATTTATAATCAAAGTACCATACACTCATGGCCACTTTATTAGGGTCACCTGTACACCTGTTCATTAATGCAAATATCTAATCAGCCAATCACATGGCAGCAACTCAATGCATAAAAGATGTGAGAGCATGGAGGAACATCTGGAGAAACTTCTGAAATGCCTTCTTCGCTGCCGCTGCTACTGTGTGATCCAGGGTCTCCGGAGGAGAAGGCCGCGAGTTCTCAGCTTTGCTTGTTGCTCGGCGGCCGAAGTGGGGTCGAAGCGCACTGCAGAGATGGTGCTCAGGAGGCTGTATCGGAGGGGCTGGTTGGAGGCTCGAAGTTTTTGGACAGACTCAGAGTTGGCTGTGGTCGGGTGCTTCCAATGCATCGGCAAGTTGTCGGTGCCTGGAGGTTTATGGCAGAGAGAGTTTCTCCCTTTTGCCGCCTGCTATTGGGACTATCAGGAGTCAATTGGAACTTTGAGACTTTTTTTTTACTGTGCCCATGGTCTGCTCTTTATCAAATTATGGTATTGCTTTGCACAGCTGTAACTATATGTTATAATTATGTGGTCTTGTCAGTGTTAGTCTTTGGTTTGTCCTGTTTTTTTTTGTGATATCACTCTGGAGGAACATTGTATCATTTAATGTATGCATTTCTAAATGACAATAAAGGAGGACTGAGTGTCCTCATAATCTAATCTAATCTAATGTAGACATGGTCAAGGGGTTAATTTGTTTTTCAGATACAACATCAGAATGGGAAAGAAATGTGATCTAAGTGACTTTGACTGTGGAATGATTGTTGGTGCGTGAAGGAATGGTTTGAGTATCTCAGAAACTGCTGATCTCCTGGAGTTTTCAGGCACAACAGTCTCTAGAGGATACAGAGAATGGTGCGAAAAAGAGAAAACATCCAGTGAGCGGTATCTTGTTAAAGAGAGAGGTCGGAGGAGAATAGGCAGACTGGTTCAAGCTGACAGGAAGGCGACAGTGACTCAAATAAACACACGTTACAACAGTGGTGTGCAGAAGAGCATCTCTGAATGCACAACACATCAAACCATGAAGTGGATGGGCTACAGCAGTAGAAGACTACACTGGGTTCCACTCTCGTACCTAATAATGTGGCCACTGAGTGTATACTACCTTGGGATTCATTTTCTTGGACATTCACAGTAAAACATAGAAATAAAATAGAATCGGTGAAAAACTACACACTAAGGCCAACAAACAATCAATGTGCAGAAGAAGACAAACTGTGCAAATAGAAAAGTACTATGTAAGTAAATAAATAATACTGAAAACATGAGTTGTTGAGTCTTTGAAAGTGAGTCCATAGGTTGTGGAATCAGCTCAGAGTGAGTGAAGTTATTTACACTGGTTCAGGAGCTTGATGCTTAAAGGGTAATAACTGTTCCTGAATCTGGTGGTGCGGGACTTAAGATTCCTGCACCAGACATAAGGCTCGTGTACCTTCTTCCTGATGGCAGCAGTGAGAAGAGTGCAAGGCCTGGAAA
Source organism: Mobula birostris (assembly GCF_030028105.1). Classification (NCBI taxonomy): domain Eukaryota; kingdom Metazoa; phylum Chordata; class Chondrichthyes; order Myliobatiformes; family Myliobatidae; genus Mobula; species Mobula birostris. Next base: position 102,649,661 of record NC_092380.1, on the reverse strand, counting down.
ATTGCAAATATCATTCCACTCTTCAAGAAGGGAAAGAGGCAGAAGAAATGAAATTCTAGGCCAGTTAGTCTGACCTCAGTGGTTGAGAAGATGTTGGAGTCAATTATTAAGGATGTGGTTTTGGGGTACTTGGAGGCACCTGATAAAATAGGCTGTAGTCAACATGGTTTCCTCAAGGAAAAATCTTGCTTGACAGATCTGTTGGAATCCTTTGAAGAAGTAACAAGCAGGATAGACAAAGAAGAATAGGTTGGTGTTGCATACTTGGAGTTTCAGAAGGCCTTTAACAAGGTGCCACACGAGGCTGCTTAACAAGCTACGAGTCCATGGGATTGCAGGAAGGACTCTAGCATGAATAAAGCAGCGGCTGATTGGCAGGAGGCAAAGAGTGGGAATAAAGAAAGCCTTTTCTGGTTGGCTGCTGGTGACTAGTGGTGTTCTACAGGGATCTGTGTTGGGACCTATTCTTTTTAGGTTACATGTCAGTGATCTGGATGATGGAATTGATGGCTTTGTTCTGAAGTTTGCAGACGATATGATGGTATATGGAGGGCAGTTAGTTTTGAAGAAGTGGAGTCGCTACAGAAGATTAGGAGAATGGGCAAAGAAGTAGCAGATGGAATACAGTGTTAGGAAGAGTATGGTCATGCACTTTGAATGAAAGGGTTGACTATTTTCTAAATGGAGAGAAAATAGAAAAAAAAAACTGAGGAGCAAATGGAGTTGGGGTTCCTTGTGCAAGATTCCCTAAAGGTTAATTTGCAGGTTGAGTCTGTGGTGAGGAAGGCAAATGCAATGTTAGCAATCTTTTCAAGAAGACTCAAATATAAAAGCAGGGGTGTAATGTTGAGTCTTTATAAAGCACTGATGAGGACTCATTGGAGTACTGTGAACAGTTTTGAGCCCCTTTATCTCAGAAAGGATGTGCTGAAACTGAAGAGGTTTCAAAAGAGGTTCACAAAAATCACTCCAGGATTGAATGGCTTGTCATATGAAGAGCATTCGATGGCTCCGAGCCTGTATTCACTGGAATTCAGAAGAATGAGGGGTGACCTCATTGAAACCTGTCGAATGGTGAAAGGCCTTGATAGAATAGATGTGGAGAAGATGTTTCCTATGGTGGGAGAGTCTAAGACCCGAGGACACAGCCTCAGAATAAAGAGGTGTCCTTTTAGAATGGAGATGAGATGGAATTTCTTTAGCCATGGGCAGCTTTGGAGGCAGAGATTGATGTATATTTATATTTACGTATTTATATATATTTAAGGCAGAGGTTGATAGATTCTTGATTGGTCAGGGCACGAAAGTATACGAGTAGAAGGCAGGAGACTCGGGCTAAGAGGGAAACAGGATCAGCAATGACGAAGTGGTGGAGCAGACTCGAAGAGCCAAGTGACCAAATTCTGCTCCTAAATCTTATTGTCCTATGATCTAATAAGGAGTTGTAATCTGGAATGCACTTACTGCAAAAAATTGATGGAAGTGAGTTCAGAAGTTATGTTCAGCAGTGATCTCAGCAGCTGACTTAGCAATATACTAGACTGAAGAAACCAGGATGCAAATCACTTTGTATGTTAAACAATTAAGGAAATCAGACAATGATTGGATGAAGCACATAGATTAAGGCAAAAAGTTAAACATCATAAACGTACTGAAAATATTTAAAAATCTACAGTATTAGTTATGTTCTTTGGGAATTTGACTCCAAACATAAAATTATTTTGTCAGGAAACCTAATAAAATGAGACTAAATTAGTAGGGGAACACTCACAACCCGCTGGAGGAACTCAGCAGGTCGGGCAGCATCTGTGGAAATGATCAGTCAACGTTTTGGGCCGGAACCCTTCATCAGGACTGAAGAGGGAAGGGGCAGAGGCCCTGTAAAGAAGGTGGGGGAAGGGTGGGAAGGAGAAGGCCGGAAGGTTCCAGGTAAAAAACCAGTAAGGAGAAAGATAAAGGGGTGGGGGAGGGGAAGCGGGGAGGTGACAGGCAGGAAAGGTGAAGAAGGTAAAGCAAGAGACTTTCAGTCTCTGGATTCCCTATGTCTAATTGTGCACTTGTGGATGTTGAATATGAGGTCAATTTCATGGAATAACATTTACAACTTCATCATTGTTCACTTGTTCATTTTGTGCCACGTCTTATGATGTCGGCATTCATGGTCTTTCAATGACCACAATTGTTTTTGGCAAATTTTTCTACAGAAGTGGTTTGCCATTGCCTTATTCTGGGCAGCGTCTTTACAAGACAGATGACCCCAGCGATTATCAATGCTCTTCAGAGATTGTCTGCCTGGTGTCAGTAGTTGCTTAACCAGGACTTGTAATTTACACCAGCTGCTCATATGACCATCTACCACCATGAGTTTCACTATGAATATGCAGATGACATGTTATAATTTCCCTGGCAACTTCTTGTTTTATGAATGTAACACTTTACCATTGTATCATCTTATACATGATACAGTATCTGTGATTAAAGAAAGGCTCCTCCAAAAATATTTTCATGGAGGGTAACCCTTATCATTAAATGGGCTGCAACATAATAACTCTTGTGGTAATTGCTTTACAGAAAATTTTCCAATTGGCCCAGTTTCACTATTGGTTCCTAAGTCCCCTTCAGCCTAGATGTTTTTGTCTGAATCAGGAACCTCATGAAAAGCATAAAGTGCCAAGCTGTGCGGTTCCTTTTCATGCATCAGCTGTGTGGAGAGGAGAGGTAAGCTACGCGGGCAACACCTTACTCGCCATGTCATTCTGCTAGGACGCAACGTTCACAGTCGACCTCGACCAATGGGGGGGGCCTCGAGAGGAAAAGCAGATAGTAAAAACTAAATGTTAATGACCTGCTTGTGTTCCCAGGTTCGGATATGGCCCAAGTACAGAGTGACAGACACTGAAGCAGGTTGATAGTTCACAGACTTTAATGTGAACAGTGTTAAAGGGAAAGTAAAACAATAAACGCTAGGCCAAACAGGGCCGTTAACTAAAACTCTCAAATGGAAAACGAAGCCTACACTGCGGGTGAAAAGAAAATCTAAACATTAAACGAATACCGCTAGTCTTCGGGATCAGTTGACCCGAAAGTCCAATTTCTCAGGGATGGCCAAATTCAAACAGGCAGCAAAGCGTGCCTGTGCTCTGTCCAGGTCTCGGCAAGCACTACAACGACAAGTATGGAGTTAAATACTATCACGATTAAATAATAATTAGCTGACACGTGCAAATTCACAAGCACAATTACCATATCTACCGTGCTGACGAATCCGTGGTTGTGACAGCTTGTTATAGGAGGTTAAATATGAAAATGTGATCATGAGAACTTTTCACAGCAACAGTTAAAGTTTTCCTCAACTTGGGGTCAATTAAAAAATAATTTTATTCAGCATTCATAGGATGCAGTGCTAATCAATGTATTACTCATATTGCACTAAAATTGACTTCTTAATTTCGTGTTCTTTCTTGTAAAAATTGTGTAGAATTATGTTTATGTTTTTCTGATGAATGCTGCTGATCTGATGCTATAGTGCATGCCTGTGATGCTACTGCAAGTAAATTTTTCAATGCACCTGTGCATTCATGTAATTGTGTATTGAACAATGAACTAGACATTGACTTGGACAAAAAGAGCAGAAAATGCTGGAAAATCTCAGCAGGTCCATCAGCAAGTATGGAGAAGAAAAAGATTAGATTTATTTGTATGTATGTACACCAAAACATTGAAATATATGGCAAAAAGCAATGTTGGTGTCAAATCAAATCAGCAGAGATTGTTTTGGGCAGCCTGCAAGTGTCGCCATGCTTCTGGGGCCAATATAATATGCCCACTTCTCTCTGTTGGAATGTGGGAGGAAAATGGAGTGTCTGAAGGAAACCCATGTGGTCATGGGGAGAACATCATATAAATTCCTCACAGCATTGGTGCTATAAAGTGATGGGCTAACTGCTAAAACAACTCTGCCACCCTGGAAAAAGAAACACACAATGCTTTGCGTCTGCAATCCTTTGTTGGAACACTGGAACAGAGAGATAAATTAGACTGCAGATCCTGGAATCTGGAGTAACACATAATCTGCTAAAGGAAGTAAGTGGTCGAGCATCTGTGGGGAGAAAGGAATTGTTGATGTCTCAATTGGAGACTCTGCATCAGGACAGAGAGAGGAGAGGGAAGGCTGCCAGTAGAAAGCGGTGGGCCCAGGCCCGGTCTCACTACTACTACGTCAACTCAGGCCTAGGGGGCCGGTGTCGGGCCCAGTCTCCAGAGCAAGAAAAAACCCAATGTTTGATCGATTTAAGCACCATGCCAAATCTAGGCGGTGGGGCCCATACCTGAGAGCATATCGAAGTGGCAAGGCCAAGTACAATAGTGAGGAATGACCTGAATTTGGACAATTTAAGTGCAGGCTGGATTGAAAAGGTTAGTGTGTTGGGGCCAGAGGTGAGGAACCGTCCAGTGTTTAGCTCACTGCTCCACAATGTTTACTCATTTCTGCACTGACCTGAGTCTGTGGCCTTCAACTAATGGGCTCCTGAACTGGCTGCAGTGATGACTGGCTTCATAATTGTGGACTCAATTTCATGAACTTCATGAATTTGCTCACTTTTATTGTTTGCACAATTCGTTTTCTTTTTTCACATTGGGTGTTTGACGGTCTTCTGTTTATAAAGATGGGTTTTATTGGGTTTGTTTTCTGGCTCCTTGTAAGGAGATGAGTCTCAAGGTTGTACATGTTATTCTTATTTGCTATTAAATGTGCTTTGGCCTTTGAACATGTTAAGGAGAAGAGGTGGAGTGGGTAAGGCAGGGACTTATGATTGGTGGACTGGGGAGAGGTGAAGGATAGGTGAGCCTTCAGACCCAGGTGGAGTCGGAGGAGGGGTGGAGTTGGGGGCAGTGGTAGGTGGATGACAGGTGGAAGCTGAAAAATAAAGGGCAGATGGAAGGGAGGTGGGGGAGAGCAGGGTGAAGATGAGGACAGTTACGAGAGAGATACTATTTTTCTGTAGGAGAGAAGTTTGGGGAGTGATAGGGAAACTAGGGGGAATGTTTGTGATGGGTCAGTCTTTTAGATTGCCTTAGAACCTATTTCACTGGCCACATTCATTACCTCAATGCCAAACTGCATCCAATAACACTCCTCTGAAACAACTTTAAATGGCTAAGGTCAGTAAATAAGCCAAATAACTGGTGGGTATTGTTAATAGTTGGAGGAAGTGGTTAGAACAGTTTGTGAAAGTAATTACAGGCCTCATTTACAATTGCCTACTCCATTACAATGAAACAGCATTATAAAAAGCGGTTTAAAGTGTTTACAGTGCAGTAACAGGTAATAGCGGTGTGGGGGCCGACTGGAACGGCTGATCACATGAACTATCTGGGTGAAGAAACTTTTAAGATGGCGTGAAGTTTTTGTTTTAATAGACTTATAGCACTATTTTGGCAAAGACAGTTAGCAAGTTGGTAGTGTCCACAACGAATTTCCTGCCCATTTGTCCCGGTCACATACAGGTCCTGCAGTGATGGTAAACTGCAGCCCATGGCCTTCTCTGCTGACCTGACAGTTCGCTGTAGTCTTCATATATTGTGAGAGTCTGCTGCACCAAACCAGACAGTAATGACTGATGTGAGGATGCTCTCTATGATGGCAGCGTAGAATTGCACCAGGATGTTCTGGGAGAGATGGAATTTTACATCTTATCATATCTTATCTTAACCTTTATCTGAATTTATAACACTCACACTTCTTATTTCTGATTTGCAGCATTTTCTTTTTGTTTTGCAAGGTAATTGTGCTAACTACCAAAGTTACACCCAGTCAATGACACTGGGTGAGAGTGGGCAAGAAATGCCACACCAAGGTAACTGTCTACCAAGAAGGGTCAGACTAGCAGATACACGAGAAGAGCCAATGTTTGCAATTGTCTCTCCTAATTGCAAATTATTCTAACTTTAGAATATGCTCTGTGTGAATGCTTTGGCCCAAAATATTTACTGTTTATTCTTCTCCATTGATGCTGCCTGACCTGTTGAATTCCTCCAGCATTTTGTTTGTGTTGTTCTGGATTTCCAGCATCTGTAGAATCTCTTGTGTTTGGAAAATGTTGTTGCTCCTCAAACATTGCTGGATCCAAATCCTAAAGCTCACTAGATTTAATTTGGGAGAACCTTTACCAGAAGGACTACAGAAGCACAGGAATGTACCTCGGTGCCCTCTTCATGAAAAGTAATGCAAGGTGGTCAATAAATGCTGGTCTTGCTAGAGACATCCATATCCCCTGGCAGAAGATATGTGGTGATCTAACTAATGCTGAAGTAAACTCTTACATCCACTGAGGTGAAAGTATTTTATTGTTTGATGGATCAATGCTGGTCTGTGAAGAAATGACCTGGATCTTATCTGTGGAAGGCATTTTGAGTGGATGCATCAGGGCTTGTATGGGCATTCTGATGCATAGGAATGCAAGATGCTACAGACAGGGGTGGACTCAGCCACTTCCCTCGAGCGTACAGCTGCCCGTATCATCAAGAATGTCTACAAAGGGCAATGCCTTAAGAAGGCAACATCCATTATTAAGAACCTCTACTCATTGTTGCCATCAAGTATGAAATACAACACCCTGAAGACCCACACCTCAAGGTTCAACAGCAGTTTCTTCTCAACTGCAATCAGGTTCTTGAACTGACCTGAAAGTCCCTAATTCCACCTCAGACTATATTTCCCTCAACTACAATAACGATGATGAAAGGTCTTGGTGTAAAAGTTTGACTATTCATTCCTCCCTAAGGACACTGCTGAATTCGTCCAGAATTTTGTGTGTCTTATTACAAAAATATCATTATGTTATTTTTGCTGATTATATGGTATATGGCCAGTGATGTTGTGGGGATGGAACTGGACTCTCTCACAGTGGTGTCTGAAAAGAGGATGCTGTCCAAGTTGCATGCCATCTTGGTCAATGTTTCCCATCCACAACATAATGTATTGGGTACATTCAGCCAGAGACTCATTCCACCGAGATGTAGCACAGAGCATCATAGGAAGTCATTCCTGCCTGTGGCCATCTAACTTCACAACTCCTCCCTTGGAGGGTCAGACACCCTGAGCCAATAGGCTGGTCCTGGTTCATAATTTATTGGCATAATTTACATATTACTATTTAACTATTTATGGTTCTAATACTATTTATTATTTATGGTGCAACTGTAACGAAAACCAATTTCCCCCGGGATCAATAAAGTATGACTATGAATACAAGTTATGTATAATCTATGTTAATTTAATTTTATGTAATTTATGTTGTCACACTTGCAATGTACTGTGCTACTGCTGCAGAAAAGCCATTTCTCATGGGTATCCATGCCAATGATAATAAACTTGAACTTAGACTACATCCTAGGTACCTTAATATCTTAGTGATTCTACTGCCCTTACAGTACAAAGCTATGCAGTGAGTCTCAAAAATCACCTGAGCCGGAAGCTTTCTTCATGATTTTTAATAAAATCTTACTTGCGTACTTGTCAAGGGCAAATAAAGAGAGGATGGAGATGGATGCCTTTCCACTGAGTGTTTCATATTTAATCCAAAATAATAATAAGCAGAAAATGATATAAAAAACAGCTTCTGTACAGGAAGTGATGTTCATACAAAACGATCAGCTTACAAAATGAACTGCGCCCCTAGAGGCTGGGACACGCCCCGTCTGGCGTCCATGGGATGTCAAACTTAACTACTGAAACTAAAAGTCAAGTGATCACTTCTTTGTCTAAAGGAGGATAGTCTCAGAGGCTGGTCTTGAAGACAATCTTACTACACAGTCTTTAACCATTATCACTTTGAAAGTATCGACCTTGATGTCGTTCCTGGTGGGGACCAACAAGAAATGCTGGACCAGTTAACCATGAGGAAAGGGCGGGCTGATTAGCTTGTAGCCCTCTTGTGGAATGACCACTTGGGTTGAGATCAGTAGGAACATAGTTCCATTGGCTCCTCTCATTGATCATTTGACATGTTGGCTCCTATTATGTAGAGAAACATAGAATCTCCTTGTTTCTTTAAATATATAACCGAGCACAAACTTGTTACTGGTAAAGAATCTGATATCATCTAGTTTTGCTTTTTGGTTATCATCTCTGCCATCTCAACTGCTTGACCAGCAGCACTGAGTTCAAGCCTGTGTGTGGTGAGATCTGGAGAATCTCAGGACAGGAGTTGGTGGGGGGGAGGGGGAGGGATCTTGTCAGCTATGGCCTTAGGATGTGAATGACTATGCAACTTCAGGAGTTCGGATTTAATCCCTGTTGCTGTGAACGAAGGCTGGCAAGGGTAAGCAGAACTGCCCTCCTAATTACTCCAGGACAAATCCACTGACTCTTCTTCTGTCAACTTCTGATGTTCTAGAACATGTCCTTAGAGCGTATAGGTAAACAGAACTTTGAATAATGAGTGTGTCAAAGACTGCCGACATTGCCAATGACACATTGCTCTGATCGTCCAATATCACGTATGCCTTTATTTTTTGCTCAAGATGTCCTTTTGGGTAGATGTTGACAAGACGTATTTTGAAGCAGGATTTGCCTCAGAAGCCTTTCCTGCATACCTTTGTGCATGAGGAAGTAGATGGATGTTTAGATGGCTCCCTGCTGTGCTTTATTGTGGTCCTGCTAGAGTCAGTAGTAGTCCAAGGTGCTGGCCTTGAATGAAGCGCTGGTATGTGCTGGTCACTGTTACATTCAGTGTAGTGTATGATAGCTTCACTGTCTTTTGCTTGGTGTGCTGTTGAATCACAACAATGGAAACATATTGAGTGCACTTTTAGAATGCATCTCTGGTTTGCAAATGGGTTTTCCCTGAATCCTCTGCTTTTCAAATCGAGGTTCATGATCGAGTTCTACACTTCAGTTTTGTTGACTATGCTTTTGCTGGAGATCTTTATTTGAATTATGTGTTACCAGAAGTTGAGAACATAAAACTAGGGTCATCCCGCATTTCTGCAGGGTAGCAGCCAAATTCCACAAAGAATGAAATTGGTAGATGGGGGTGTCATGCTTCATCTTACACTTGACGCCTCCGGCTATCCACTGTTCTCGTATGTTGTTCGATGGTTTATCCACTATAGGGTTTATTCCTCTTGCTGTGTCTAAGTTACTCAGTCCTACTAGGTAACCTTCATTTTTTGCAGCTTGCAATTCTGACAACAAAATCTGCGTACTCCAGTTGCCTCTGCAGTTCTTTGTCTGAGAGCTTTGAAAAATTATTGAGTCTGCTGAAGGGAGATTGTTCAATTGCATTTGGAGAGCCAGTGTATATGTCCAGTCTCTGCCACAGCATTTGTAAAGCTGAACTGCTCAAACTCTTCTTGCATGTTGCAGTGACTCCCCACCAAGCCACTTACAGAGAAGGTCTAGGTTTGAGACTTAGTCTTTTCTGCAGCATTGCAAAAGCTTGACTTTCAGGACAGGTAACTGGCAAACTGGTTGCCAAACACCTTTAGTCCTGCTGTGATCAGGTCTTGACAAGCCAGATACCAAGCCAACTCTCATGCTCTCTGTGGCTCCTGAATGAGAGCATTATGGAGACTGGGTTGCCAGATGAGTGTCCTGGGATGGATGGAAGTTCAGTCTGTCCATGTCCATGCAGATGAAGTTGGCACAAGTAGCAACACTTGACTTAGGTCTTCCCTATGGTGGACCTGCAGAAGAGGATGTTGTGGGTCTTTTCTGCTGTGGACCTTGACTGTCAATATTTGGACTATGCGAAAAGTATGTTAGCTGCATGGTGAGGACAGCTTCTCCTTGTAGAGCTGGAGTAATATCTTTCTTAGAGCCAAAGTGCCTTTGGACGTATTCTCTAGTATGATGCATTGGCTGTTGTGAGAGGAAAGCATGACTGATTCTGTCTAAGTCAGCTGCTGCCTCATACATACACCTTTGCCGCAACTGCTGCTGCCTCAGCTTCACTCCCTTCCCTGAATACATTTAATGGAGCTTCTCTACTTGCCTATACGTGCTTCTCCATGTCTCTATATAAACTTTCTCCATTTGCACCTCAACTTTGCATTTAGCTCTGGCATGGGTTTGTGCAGCTAAACTAATCATGAATTTCTTCGAGTGTCACAAAAATGCAATAAGAGCGCCACATCTGACCTCACTTCCAGGTCCTGGTGACTGACGTTGCTCAGGTTGGAAGCCAACATTGTCAAATATGGCATTCAGATGCGTCTCCAGTACACAGGCAGTGCCTTTGAAGAAAAGTTATCTTTTCACTCTGCTGCCCTCACAATACGTATGTACAAAGTCATGCAGTGAGTTAAACACCACATTCTCAAAAATCACCTGAGACGCAAGATTTCTTTAGGGTTTATAATGAGATCTTACTTGTGATAAGATATTGCTATTTCAAGGGGAAATAAATAGATGATGGAGATGGATGTCTTTCCACCTTGTGCTTCAAACTGAATTTTTTAAAAACCTATGCAGGAACTGATATAAAGATCATGCAAAACAAACTGCATACAAAAGGAACTGCATCTCTAGAGACCAGAACAAGGACCATTAGGAAAAGATTAAAGGTTAACTTTATTTGTCACCTTGACGCATCGAAACATACAGCGAAATACATTGTTTACTTCCTGTTGACCGAGATGTTCATCTCAGCTAGCCTCATTTCCCTGTGTTTGGTCCACATCACTCTAAACCTTTCCTATCCATGTTCCTGTCCATGTACCTTGGAAGCAGGTACAAACATTGCATTTAAAAGACATTTGGATATGTATATTTATCCAAAGGAAAGGTTTAGGTCAGGGGTTCCCAACCTAGGGTCAACAGACCCTTTACTTAATAGTACTGACCCAAGGCATAAAAAATGTTGGGAACCTCTGGTTCAGAAGGATACAGGTGAAATGTGGGCAAATAGAACTAGCTTAGATGGTCTTCATGGATGAGTTGGGCTGAACGGCCCATTCCCAAGCTGTATTATTCAGTGGCTACTCTCCATCATCAGGGGCCCCTCACCATCTAGGTCATACTCTCTTCTCACTGCTGCTGCCTTCAGGTAAAAGGTATAAGAGCCTCTGGACTCACTCAACCAGGATCAGGAACAGTTACTACCACTCAGCCATCAGGTTCTCGAGCAAAAAGGGATAACTACACTCAACATCACTTACCCCGTCATTGAAATGTTCCCACAATCAATGAGCTCACTTTCAGGGTCTCTTTATCTCATTATCTCACATTCTCGTTATTTATTGCTATTTATTTGTGTTTGCATTTGCACAGATTGTTGTCTTCTGCACTCTAGCTGATAGTTCATTGGTCCTGTTATAGTTACTATTCTATAGGTTTACTGAGGATGCCCGCAGGAAAATGAATCTCAGGATTCTATATGGTGACATATATATACTTAGATAATAAATTTACTTTGAACTTTGAACCTTGATTCTGCAATTCTATAGGTCTAGAAAGAGTGTACTGGGGTATCTTTGGAAGAATGAAATAGAAGGCTTTCTCCATTACAGGAACTGTGAAAGATGTTTGAGTAATCTGGTCCTTGTCTACTGATGCTGACAATAATTTCCCCAGTTGCCATTGCAGGAGAAGGTATTCTCTGACAGATGTTATTGTGCCCTGTGGCTGTGTGTTAGATTTTACCTTATTAGAAGTCCACTAATTATCACCTTTACTAATAATCCCCAGGCACTTGTCACTTTTGCAACTGAATCTGCAGAAAGTTCATTTCATAGGCCTGCTTGTACTTATAGTTATAAAGAGGTATCCCAAAGGGAATTTGGTTTAACAGGGCAATGCCTTCATTTTGCATTTGACTTAGTTACAATATGTAATGAGGAATGAAGGACTTACTCTACACCGCCTTTCCTTTAGATGGACTGAATATTCTGGAGATGAGATTGATAGGTGGATAATGCTCATTTGTAAATTTGACACTGACAGTCAAAGACCAGTGGCTTCCCTATCACATTTTTATACTGAGGCAGCTGACAGAGTTGCTTATTTTATCCTGTTAAGTCCCTAAGTCTCTTCTCATCCTTGGCTTTGATGAAAATAATGCATAGGAAGTACATCTGTCCAAGTACCACATCCAATACTCCTTATTTTTCTCTTATCCACAATAAAATGCACTCAGTGGCCACCTTATTGGGAACTGCTGTGCACCTGCCCATTAATGCAAATATCTAATCAGCCAATCATGCAGCAGTAATTCAATGCATAAAAACATGCAGACATGGTCAAGAGGTTCAGTTGTTGTTCAGACCAAATATTAGAATGGGGGGGGGGGGGGAAGAAATGTGATCTAGGTTACCTTGACTGTGGCATGATTAGTGGTGCCAGATGGGGTACTTTGAGTATCTCAGGAACTGCTGATCTCCTGGGACGTTTGTGCACAACAGTCTCTGCAGCTTACGGAAAATGGTGTGAAAAGCAACAAAAATACAGTGGCGTTTCTGTGAGTGAAAATACCTTGTTAATGAGGAGAATAGCCAGACTGGTTCAAGTTGACAGGAAAGGGACAGAACTCAAATAACTACATGTTGCAATAGTGGTGTGCAGAAGAGCATCTCTGAACACACAGCATGTGAAGTGGATGGGCTACAGCAGCAGAAGACCACAAACATGAACTCAGTGGCCCTTCATTAGATAGAGGAGGTACCTAATAATGTGGCCACTGAGTCTACTCCTCTGTGATTGAGGTAACTTTGCTGCACTTGCAACACTGGGCCATAAATCTTACAATTATACTCCGAGTCCAGTGGATGAGAAGACATCCAAATGGTGTTGGTGCTTAGTGGGAGAATAGTGGATGGGAACATTGGACCAGGGATGTGTCAATCACCCCTCAATGCCCTGTTTTGTCCAGAAGTACAGAATGTATGGAAAATTGTACCCTTGTCCGGAAGTTAAATTGTTGATCCATCAGACATTAATCCAACCTATTTTTCATCAGCATTTACATTTAAAGAGAAGTACATTTTTTAACACAATAGATTATATTAGAATCATTGAAAAATGCAGCATAGTACAGGCCCTTCCATCCAACTAGTCTGTGCCAAACCATTTAAACTGCCTAGTCCCATTGATCTCCACCCAAACCATAGCCCTCCATACCCCTACTATCCATGTACCTCTCCAAACTTCTCTTACACGTTGAAATCATGCTTGCATGCATCATTGCACTGGCAGCTTGTTCCACACCCTTACGACCCTCAAAATGAATAAGTTTCTTCTCATGTTCCCTTTAAACTTTTCTCCTTTCACCCTTAACCCACGACCTCTGGTTGTAGTCCCAACCCACCTCAGTGGAGGAAGCCTGCTTGCACTCACCCTATCTATACCCCTTAAAATTTTGTGTACCTCTATCAAATCTCCCCTCAACCTTCTATGTTCCAAGGAATAAAATACTATTCAATCTTTCCTTATAACTCCAGAGCAACACAGAAAATGCTGGAGAAACTCAGCAGTTAAGGCAGCTTCTAAGGAGCAGAATAAACAGTTGATGTTTCGGGCCAAGAATCTTCATCAAGACTGGATAAAAGGGGGTAGAAGTCAGAATAAGAAGGTGCAGGGGAGGGAAAGCAGTACAAACTGGCAGGTGGTGGGTGAAGCCAGGTTTGGGGGGTGGGGTGGAGGGACTGGGTTTAAGTGGGAATCTGGGAGGAGATGAATGGAAAAGGTAAAGGGCCAAAAAAGGAGGAATCTGGGCTTTTCTTTTAAAAATTCTGCAAATTACTGTCAAAAGTCATCATTATTTAGAATAACCATTTCCAGAAATTGTTAGTTACAGTTTGAAAGATGGTGTCTATCAGGAGAATCAGATTAAAAGCTATCTTTCAGAAGAAGACCTGGTTTGGTTTCAAAACAAAATTAAAACAGATGATAGGATCATATAAAATTAAAGTGCAAAGGAGGCTATTTGGCCCATTGTGTCGTGCCAGATATTTTTGTCTCATCCTTTTTCACAGTTTCATTGCAGTTAGGTTTCCCCAATGCTACCATGCTTTTCTCTGAGAACAGCAAGGATGTGTCAATGTGCCTGCCAAGTCTTGATCGTAAAGTCTCGGCTGACAATTTAGTTCAGTGTTTTTTTCCACAGGTGTTATGCTTCACATGAGACCAAGGCCCTAAAACTCTGATCTGGCAGACAGAGGTTATCTCCAGGTTTATTCAAAATAAGAAACAGCATTCTCCTTGTGTCTGGATCAACAACCAATCCTGAGTCTAGTCCTTAGTATGCGAAGGAGATTTAAGAGATTAGAGATTAGCTTTATTTGTCACACACAATGAAATATGTGATAGGCATTCTATGCACAGAGAGATTCCACAATTATTTGGGAGATGAAAAGGCCAGTTTCATATTTTTAAGACAAAGATCTTAAAGATTAGATTTATTTGTTATGTGTACATCGAACAGTGAAAAATGTTTGTTTTCCGTCAACAACCAACACAATCCCAGGATGTTCTGGGGACACTTCAGGATTGTCATTATGCTTTCAGCGCCAGCATTACATGCCCCCAACTCTCTAACCCTAACCGTGTGTCTTTTGGAATGTGGGAGGAAACCTGAGCACCCGGAGGAAACCCCCATTGTCATGGGGAGAAGGCATAAACTCTTTAGAGGCAGTGGCAGGAAACAATCCCCAATTGGTGATCACTGGCACTGCAAAGCGATTGCACTAACTGCTACATTACTATGTCACCCATGATATAAATGTGCTCCTTCAGAATCAGAATCAGATTTATTATCACCAGCGTATGTTGTGAAATTTGTTAACTTTGTGGCAGCAGTACAGCAGAATGCATTATAATATAGAAAGAAACTGAACTATGAATTGCTTATTTAATTTAACTATATATATAAAGTAGTTAAATTAAATAAGTAATGCAAAAGTAGAAATGAAAAAATAGTGAATTAATGTTCATGGGTCAATGTCCACTTAGAAATAGGATGGCAGAGGGGAAGAAGCTGTTCCTGAATCACTGAGTGTGTGCCTTCAGGCTTCTGTACCTCCTTCCTGATGGTAACAGTGAGACGAGGGCATATAGAACACAGAACATAGAACAGTACAGTATAGTACAGGCCCTTCGGCCCACAATGTTGTGCCGACCTTCAAACCCTGCCTCCCATATAACCCCTCACCTTATATCTTATATCTTGGGTGGTGGGGTGTAGACTTTTTTTTTTAAAAGTTTAGAATTATTGTATAGATTGGTAATTAAAAGTTATATGTTTTTATAATCAGATTCCATGTGTGGTCTTCATCAGGAATTGTTGCCCATCCCTAACCACCCTTCAGGGGTTACTGGAGGGTGGCCTTCTAAAACCCTCTAAAGTGCTCCCAGAGCGCAGCTGGATAAGTGTGGTCCCTTGTTAGATGATCGTGAACACATGATGGGCACATTTTGCAGTCAGTTTGGTGTAGTATTTGAAGGAATCTTGCAGTCAGTGGTGTCTTGCAGTTGGAAGAATGGGCAAAAAAGTGGCAGATGGAATACAGTGTTGGAAAATGCATGATAATACATTTTGGTAAAAGGAACAATAGTGCGGACTATTATCTAAATGGGGAGGAGGTTCAAATATCAGAGATGCAGAGGGACTTAGGAGTCTTTGTGCAAAGCTCCCAGAATGTTAATTTACCAGTTGAACCTGTGATAAAGAAGGCAAATTCAATGTTGGCATTTATTTCAAGGGAAATAGACTATCAAAGCAGGGAGCTAATGCTGAGCCTTTACAAGACACTAGTTAGGCTGCACTTGGAGTATTGTCGACTGTTTTGGGCCCCATATCTCAGAAAGGATGTATTGTCAGTGGAGAGAGTCCAGAGGAGGTTCACGAAGATGATTCCGAGAATGAAGGGGTTAACATATGAGGAGTGTTTGGCAGCTTTGGGCTTATACTCACTGGAATTTAGAAGAATGCGGGGAGATCTCATTGAGACCTACCAAATATTGAAAGGACTAGATAGGGTGGATGTGAAGAGGATGTTTCCTATGGAAAGGGTATCCAGAACCAGAGGGCACAGCCTCAAAATTGAGGGGTGAACTTTTAGAACAGAGGTAAGGAGGAATTTTTTAGCCAGAAAGTAGTAAATCTGTGAAATGCTCTGCCACAGACAGTGGTGGAGGACAAATCCATACGTATATTTAAGGCGGAAGTTGATAATTTCCTGGTCAGTCAAGGCATCAAAGGATATGGTGAGAAGGCAGACGTTTGGGGTTGAGTGAGATCTGGGGTCAGCCATGACGGAATGGCGGAGCAGACTCAATGAATTATTTCTGCGCCTATGTCTTACGGTCCCCTGCACCTACTGCCTCTGTTCTTGGCTGGAGATGTGCTGATTTAAGAGGAGCTGTTTAAAGCCCAAGAGAAGTAACTGCAATACATTTTGTAAGTGGCACACCCTGTACTCATAAATCATCTCAAACTGAAGAAGGGTCTCAGCTCATAACGCTGACTGTTTATTCCTCCCCATAGATGCTGCTTGGTCTGGTGAGTTCTTGTAGTGCTGTGTGTGTGTGTGTGTGTGTGTGTGTGTGTGTGTGTGTGTGTGTGTGTGTGTGTGTGTCCCTCAAGATCTCCATCCATCATCTGCAGAATTTCTTGTTTTCCACCTACAGCTGTGTGCACCATAGACTCCAGTCACACATCTTCCCACACTTCAGGTCAACTGTCTGTCCTCTGGTTAATTTTCTCCAGACCATCAATTTAGGCTGGTCTAATCTGAATGTTTTTCGCATATTTATGTAAGAATCCCCAGATAGTGTACATTCTTTACAAATCTCCAGAGTAATCACTTTTAGATAAACTAATCCAGCTAATCCAGCAGTAAGATAGTAAAAAAAGGCATTTGAAAGTGAACCTTCTCTGTAGAAAATTATAGGCTTCATGTATGGTATCATCAGCCTAACAAGCAAAGAGGATTGCGGGAATAAAATCAATAGTGTGTAACTATATCCTTTTATTTTGATTAATAGAGGTTTCAAGCATGGAAAGAAAGGTGTAAATGAGTTTCAGATGAGTGAAGTTTATGATTCTTTCAGCATATAAAGCATGTAAATCCTGATAGTTTCCAGAGAAAGGATCTTGCACAATTGACTGTAATATTGGTGTTATCTTGTCAGTTAAAGACTACGGTAGAAAGCCTCCAGTCTCACTTGATTGGAGAGATGCTACATCTCCCAGTGCCTAGATTCTTGATCAAGGCTGCATAAGCATTTTTAATATCATCCAGACGGCATAAATTTTTGGAAAAGAAGCATAAAAATTTCCCAAATTGGATTTTAGCATTCCTACTGTCAGCATGAGAAATACGTAGGTGTACCTATATGGAACTTATCTGCATACCAATAAGATGATTGTCAAATCATTGTGTCACATCTAGTTTCCCACTTCAACCCCATTTCCCTTGATTCACTTAAGCCAAAACCTATTGGTCTCATCCTCAATTATATTCCATGACTGAACTTCAGCAGAGTATTCCGAAGATACACATCCGCCCAAACCAAAAAGCTTTTCCACATTCTGATTCATAAATGGACATTTTCAAAAACATGCTTCTTATTTCTCAGACACCTACACATGTCAACATCCACCTTGTTAACCCT
Organism: Mobula birostris; assembly: GCF_030028105.1. Taxonomy (NCBI): domain Eukaryota; kingdom Metazoa; phylum Chordata; class Chondrichthyes; order Myliobatiformes; family Myliobatidae; genus Mobula; species Mobula birostris. Next base: position 102,632,047 of record NC_092380.1, on the reverse strand, counting down.
GAAAGAAAGAGGAAGTAATAAGACCATAACAACATAAGACAAAGGAACAGAATTAAGTCATTCAGCCCATCGTGTCTGCTCTGGCAATCCATTATGGCTGCATTATTATCCCTCTCAACCCCATTCTCCTGACTTATCCCTGTATCCTTTGATGTCCTGATTAACCAATTTACTTATTGACAACCCTTCGAGCCACATTGCCCAGCAAACCTTGATTTAATCATGGGACAATTTACAATGACCAATTAGCCTACCAATTGGTATGTCTTCGGACTGTGGGAGGAAACAGGACTATCTGGAGGTAACTCGCGTGGGCACGGGGAGAACGTACATGCTCCTTACAAGCAGCGGTGGGAACTGAACTCGGGTTGACTCTACATTAAAATGATGTGCTAACCACTACGCTACCTTGCTGCCTCACTATACTACTGTGCTACCCTCGATAGCAAGAAACTATCAATACCCGCTTTAAATATACCCAGTGACTTGGACTCCACAGCTAGCTGTGACAATGAATTCCACAGGTTCACTACCATGTGGCTGAATAACTTCCTCCTCATCTCTGTTTTACAAGGGTGTCCCTCTATTTTGAGGCTGTGTCATCCGGTCCGAGACTCAACCACCGTAGGAAACATTCACTTCACATCCACTCTATTCAATAGATTTCAATGAGATTGACCCCCCCCCGCCCCATTCTTCTAAACTCCAGCAAGTAAAGGCCCAGAGCCATCAAGCACTCCTCATATGTTAATCCTTTCATCCCCAGAGTCATTTTTAATCTCCTGTGGATCCTCTCCAATGTTAGCACATCTTTTCTTAGACAAGAGGCTGAAATTGTTCATGGTACTCCAAGTGCGGTCTGATCAATGCCATATAAAGCCTCATGATCACATCCTTGCATTTATGTTCTAGTCCCCTTGAAATGAATGCAAAGGTTGCAGCTGCCTTCCTTACTACTGACTCAACCTGCAAGTTAACCTTTAGGGAACTCTGCATGAGGACTCCCTAGTCCCTTTGCACCTCTGATTTTAGGATTTTTCCCCACTTAGAAAATAGCCTACGCCTTTGCTCCTTCTACCAAGCGCATGACCATACATTTCCCTACACTATATTCCATTTACTACCTTTTGTCCAGTCTCCAAGTCTGTCTAAGTCTTTCTGCATACTCACTGCTTCCTCAACACTACCTGTTACTCTACCTATCTTCGTATTGTCTGCAAACCTGGACACAAAACCATCCATTCTGTCATCCAAGTCATTGACGTATAACATGTAAAGAAGCAGTTCCAACACCAACACCTGCAGAACACCATGAGTCCACCAGAAAAAAAAAAACCTTTATTCCCATTCTGCCTCCTGGCACTTAGCCAATCTTCTATTCCTCTTTCCTGTAACACAAGGGTTCTTATCTTGTTAAAAGTCTCATGGGTGGCACGTTGTTAAAGACCCTCTAAAAATCCAAGTAAATAACATCCTTTGTCTATCCTGCCTGTTCTTTCCTCAAATAATTCCAACTAATTTGTCAGGTAAGATTTACCTGATGGAAAACATGGTAACTTTGGCCTATTTTATCAAGTGCCTCCAGGTCTGAAACCTCATCCTTAATAATGGACTCCAAATTCTTCTGAACCACTGAAGTCAGGCTAACTGACCTATAGTATCCCTTCTTCTGCCTCCTCTCTTGTTAAAGAGAGGGGTGACATTTGCAATTTTCCAGTCCTCCAGAACTATTCCAGAATCTAGTGATTCTTGAAATATCATTACTAATGTCTACACAATCTCTTCAGCAACTTCTCTCAGAACTGTGCTGTATAGTCCATCTGGTTCAGGTGCCTTATCTACCTTCAGATATTTCAGCTCCCTAAGCATATTCTCCTTACTTCTAGCAACTACACTCACTTCTGCCCCTTGACATTCCTGAATTTCTGCCATACTGCTAGTGTCTTCCACAGTGAAGATTGACACAAAATACTTATTAAATTTATCTGCCATTTCTTTGTCCCTCATTACTACCCCTCCAGTGTAATTTTCCAGTGGTCCAATATCCATTCTCATCACTCTTTTACACTTCAAATGTCTGAAAAAAAAAACATTTGCTATCCTAGTTGTTATTATTGGCCAGCTTACCTTCTTATTTCATCTTTTCTCTCCTTATGGTTTTTTAAGTTGCCTTCGGTTGGTTTTTAAAAGCTTCCCAATAACCCAACTTCCCACTAATTTTTGTTCTATTATATGCCCACTCTTTCTCTTTTACGCTGTCTTTGACTTCCCTTGTCAGCAATAGTTATGTCATCCTCCTTTTAGAATATTTCTTCATCTTTGGGGTGTATCTATCCTGCACCTTCCAAATTGCCCCCACAAATACCAGCCATTGCTGCACTGCCATCATCCCTGCTAGTGTCCCCTTCCAATCAACTTTGGCCAACTCTTCTTTCATGCCTCTGCAATTTTCTTTGCTCCACTGTAATGCTGATACATCTGACTTTAGCTTCTCCCTCTCAAATTGCAAAGTAAATTCCCTCTCAGGATAATTACTGCCTTCCAAGGGTTCTTCTACCTTAAGCTCCCAAATCAAATCTGGTTCATTAGACAACACCTAATCCAGAATTGCCTTTCCCCTAATGGACTCAACCACAAGCTGCTCTAAAAAGCCATCTCTTAGGCATTCTACAGATTCCCTTTCTTGGGATTCAGCACCAACCTGATTTTCTCAATCTAGCTGCATATTGAAATCCCACATTACTATTGTAATCTGACCTAACACATCATGAAGACCCTAGAGAGGCTGGTCCTGGCTCACCTCCAACCTCTGGTAAGATCAACCTTCAATCCCCTGCAGTTTGCCTTCTGGGAGCACATTGAAGTTGACGATACTGTCATCTACCTGCTGAATAGAGCCTACTCCCATTTGGATAAGCAAGGCAGCACAGTGAGGATCATTGTTTTTGATTTTTCAAGTGCCTTCAATATCATACAGCTCTCATTGCTTGGGGGGTGCGGGGAAAGCTCCTTTCAATGCATTTTGGCACTTCCATTGTATCCTGGATAATGGACTACCCGAATGGCAGATCACAGTTTGTGCAGCTTCAGAGCTGTGTGTCAGACATGGCTATAAATAGCACTCTGGCCCCACGGTGGACTGTCTTGGCTCCCTTCCTTTTAATCCCGTATGCCTTGGACTTTAGATACGACACTGAGTCATATCATCTGCAGAAATTCCCAGATGACTCAGCAGTAGTTGGGTGTATAAAGGGAGGGTGGGAGGATGAATAAATGGTGGAGGACTTTGTCAAATGATGCAAGCTAAATCATCCACAGCTCAGCATCAGTAAAAAGGAGATAGTGATGAACTTTAGGAAGACTAAGTCTGCACTGCTCCCTGTTACTATTAATGGTGAGGATGTAGATGTAGTGAGGACCTACCAAGTACCTGAGGATGACAGACTTGAGTAGAGCACCAACACAGAGGCTGTGTACAAGGAGGGCCAGAGTTGCCTTTACTTTTTGAGGAGACTGAGGTCCTTTGGAGTATGCAAACCTCTCCATCACATATTCTACCAGTCTGTTATCGCTAGTACAATCTTCTATGTGGTGGTGTGCTGGGGCAATGGCATCAACATTGGTGATGCCAACAGGCTCAATAAGCTGATTAGAAAGGCTGGCTCAGTTACAGGAGTCAAACTGGACACACTGGAGGCTGTGGCAGAACAAAGGACCCTATGAAAAATCCTGGCAATTCTGGACAATGTTTCTCACCCTCTGCATGCCACCTTGGCTGAACAGAGGAGCACTTTTAGTAATAGACTAAGACAACTGTGCAGCTCCGAAGAGCGCTATATAAGGTCACTCTTACCCTCGGCCATTAGGCTCTATAATGAGTCAACCTGTAGCCAGGGAAATGATGGCTCCCTCCTGTTAGACTGTTTGAGGTAACTTATTTTTTATTCTTTTTTTACTTCTAATATTAAATCTGTGCAATTGTAATGCTACAATTATAATAAAGTATCATTCTATCTATCTAACTTGCCCTTATTAAACGCCTTTTCTATTTCACATTGAAATTTGTATCCGACATCCTGGCGACTGTTGGGAGGCCTGTACATAACTCCCATCAGGGTCTTTTTACCCTTGTAATCTTTTAACTCTACCCACAAGGATTCTACATCTTCTGTTCCTATATGACTTCTTCCTAAGGATTTGATTTCATTTGTTACCAACTGATCTACCCCACCCCCTCTACCTACCTGCCTGTCCTTTCAATATGAAGTATATCCTTAGGATGTTAAGCTCCCAATTATTATAGTGTAATGTTCGGAACAATGGGCACCAAGAGAGTATAGAGTATTTTGAAGACAAAAGAAAGTTTTAGTTAGCAGCTGGATCCAATCAATGGTAAATAACCAAGGCTTGTCAAGAACAAATGAAGGTTAATGTTTCCCTGACCAAAAATTCTCCTAGACTAACAATTTCTTATCTTGCCTGTCTTCCTCTCATTATTTAGTGTAGACAAAATGAAAGGCGTTTTCAACCCATGTATAGGCCTGGTTTTTCTCAATTAATTAAACAATGTTACTCCTCTTAAGTATTTGACATGTCTGTCTATATTTTCCCCAAATAAGGGAATCCCTGCAACCATGTATTCATTGAACCAAGATTGAAGGAGTTTAAATACCAGTTGTATATAAGATGGAGGCTGTGATGCAAAGGATACAGAGAAGGAGGCAGTGCTCTGGGGGAGATGGACTGAATCATATGAGTGAGTCAGTTTTTAGGGAAGGCTGGATAATTAACCAGATGGATAGGAAAATAATTCCAAGTTGTGAACCGAGACATACTGCTGGACCCACTTAGAAAGAACAGGTCAAACAATCAAACTCATATCTTAATGATAATGGACAATATTTGTTCCTGGTAAATCAACACTTACTTTATACATCACATGCTTGTTTTCATATCTATTTGTGCCTCCGATTCACCCATCTCCTCCAGCCCTTTAATTTTCTCGGGTATTTTTCCTCCTCTAGTTCTAGTCTCTTTTCCAAGAGGACCACAACCTTGCCATGGTTTGGAGGCTTGCATACCTCAATGACCCAGAGAGCTACTGTACATTGGCTGAAGTCAGGGCTTTATGCTGTTGGTAGGGTCACCCATGCCAAACAGGCCAAGCAGTAGAGGCCAGACTAAGAGTGGTCTACCTGTCCTCCAGGTTCGGGGGTTCAGCTCGGAGCTAAGACCCAGACCAGTAAAACGAAATTGTTACAAAACATAGAAATCTACACCACATTTCAGGCCCTTTGGCACACAATGTTGTGCTAACCATGTAACCTACTCTAGAAACTGCCTAGAATTTCCCTACCACATAGCCCTCTATTTTTCTAAGCTCCATGTACCTATCTAGGAGACTCTTAGAAGACCCTATTGTATCTGCCTCTACCACCATTGCCGGCTGTGCATTCCATGCACCCACCTCTTCCTGTGTGAAAAAACTTGCCCCTGACATCCCCTCTGTACCTACTTCCACACCTTAAAAATATGTCCCGTCATGTTAGCCATTTCTGCTCTGGGAAAAAAGCCTCTGGCTATCCACACAATTAATGCCTCTCATCATCATATACACCTCTATCAGGTCACCTCTCATCCTCTGTCGCTCCAAGGAGAAAAGGCCAAGTTCACTCAACCTATTCTCATAAGGCACATTCCCCAATCCAGGCAACATCCTTGTAAATCTGCCCTTGCACTCTTTCTATAGTATCCACATCCTTCCTGTAGTGAGGTGACCAGAACTGAACACAGCAATGAGTGTGACAGTATTCCTGACTATTTCTGAGTCTCCACCCATGTCTTGCATGACTGACAGTAGTGAAAACCGAGAGAAAACTATTGATATAATGAGTAAACTGTGAACACCACCAGAGATGGATGACTTTCATTGCTGTCCTAAATGCCAGAGTAACAGGCAGTAAGTTCTAGCCTCTGGAAATTCCACTGACATCCATAGCTTCAACTGTAGAGCTTCAAAACTCTTCATTGCCCTACCAAATCCTCCCCACTTCCCCCACCTGTCCTTCTTTAAGATGATCCATAAGACCCACCTCTGACCAAGCTATTGATCTACTCAAATGTTCATTAATGTGTGTGTTTATTAATTTTCCACTGAAGAACTTTGGAACATTTCACTATATTAAGGGGGGGGGTGAATAAATAGAAGCTATTATCGTTTCTTGGGCTATTGAATGCAGTTCATCACAGTAGTACCCAAAAGGTGGATGGAGAAGATGCCAAGAACTTTACATAAACCAAACATCCTGATTTATTCATCAATCTTGAATGCTGACATTATCAACTTGTAGGCATAGCTAACACAGAAGCATTGTAATACCTTGCCTCCTGTCATCTCAGCTGTTGACAGTATCAGTTATACATCTCAATGTATTGTGTTGTGTTCATGTAATGCAATGTTCTTATTATTTAAAATTAAGGTACTGTTACTTCCATTGTGATTGCAAGGGAATTCTAATTCACATTCTTATTTTCTGCTTCAGTGACACCAAGGTCAACTCATTCGTTCAGTAGGTTTTAAATATCCCAACTGATAATTAGTAATGTAAGTGTAGATAGAATGGAGCTGGTTGGTAAAAAATATATTTGGTTGTAGCGGAAGATTATGTGGCTTATTAAACCATGCCCTTTTGCTGAAAAACTTATGAAATATTTACAATTCTTTTGAAGTTTTTGATCATTTTCCTCATACGTAGTTACCATTTTCATCAACCTAATTTCACTTATTTGTTCATTTTTTCCTGTTTACTCAATATACCCTTAATGGCTACTTTATTAGGTACACCTGCTCGTTATGTGGCAGACACTCAAAACATAAAAGCATGCTGATATGGTCAAGAGGTTCAGTTGTTGTTCAGACCAAATATCAGAGTGGGGAAGAAATATGACCTAAGTGACTTTGACCATGGAATGATTTATGGTGCCAGATGGGGTGGTTTGAGTAGCTCAGAATCTGCTGATATCCTGGGACTTTTATGCGCAACAGTCTCTAGAGTTTACAGAGAACGGTGCAAGAAACAAAAAAACATCCAGTGAGTGACAAAAGCAAAGAAGGCTACCTAATGAGAGAGATCGGAGGAGATTGACCGGACTGGCTCAAGTTAACAGGAAGGCGACAGTAACTCAGGTAATTATTCCTTACAACACTGGTGTGCAGTAAAGTAAAGAATCTCTGAACACACATGTCGAGCCTAGAAGTGAATGGGCTCCTGTAGCAGAAGACCACAAACATACATGCAGTGGGCACTTTATTAGGAATTTTATATATTTATAGCTAAATAGCTGCAGGGCACAGTGGTTAAATTACAGATTGGCATACAAAGCCTGAGCCATTAATCTAAAGACATGAGTTCAAATTCCTCCTTGGCAGCTGAAGATTTTAAGTACATGTACATTCATAAATCTGCAGTGAAAAGTGACACTAACAATGACAGCTATGCAACAACAAGATGGTTGTAAATACTAGAGACACATGTGAGCATACAATGTAGAATCACAAAGGGTGAACGAGTTTAGTTATGAGAAGACTGCAAACACTGTGACCTGGATGTTGATCAAGAGAGAATTTGTTTCATGATTAGTGGGTGGGCTGAGAGGCTGGGTGATAAAATTTAATACCTGGCAAGAAAGATGGGATTGCACTGGAGAGTGGCCAAAGGAGATTTTATGAGGATGCTGCTAGGATTTAAAAACTGTATCTAAAAGGAAAACATAAACACAAGAGATTCTATGGATGCCGGTGATCAAGAGTAACACAAAAAAAAAATATGCTGGGGGAACTCAGCAGCTCAGTCAGCATCTATGGAGAGGAATAACCAGTTGACATTTCAGGTCTAGATCCAATCCCAAAACGTACTTACTACCCGTTACCCCGCTGGCATTTAGGGCAGCAGTGAAGGTCCTCCATCTCTGGTGGTGCTCAGGGATTCCTTCATCACGTCAATAGCTTCCTATTGGTTTTCACTACTGTCAGTCATGCAAATTCTGGGTGGATTCTCAGGAATACCGTCGTACTCAGAGGTAAAAGGATTCTTCATTGCTATTTCCATAGCATTTTTTTTTTACCAGGAGGGTTGTTAGCCCTGAGATAAACTTAAGAACCTGGAGGACCTGTGGGTGGATGACTCTTAAGTCTGTCATCTACCCTTTGATCTGTTTGGCATGGGGGACTCTACCAAGAGCCAAAGCATAAAGCCCTGACTCCAGCCGACGTAGCTCTCAAGGTCATTGAGGAATGCAAGCCTCCAAACCCTTTGACAAGGTTGTGGTCCTCTTTGAGGCAATCCCAAAATGTCAGCTGTTAGCTCCTCTCCATAGATGCTGCCTGGCCTGGTGATTTCCTCCAGCATTTTGTGTGTGTTATTCTAAAATGAAAGCTGGGATCATCTCAGGTTATTTTTGTTTAGTTTAGAGAAGCAGAAGGGAGAACTCTTTGGGATGGGATATTCTTTTTCTCTGAGCAGATGGGTCAACAATCAAGAAACATTCATTTTAAGTAATTGATTGACAGATTAGAGAGGAGATGAGGAAATATTTTTCCACTTGTTCCTAAAAGGGCCATAGTGGCAAACACCCTCATTCCTTTTCACAACTATCTGTGCTCCCGTAGAGTTCTAAACTGTAGTGCTAAGGATATGATGCTGGAAGGTGAGATTAAATCATGTAGCAACTCTTTTGACTAGCATCAATGTGATGGGCTAAATGGCTTCACTCCATGTTGTAAATTTTCAAAGATTCTTTGATTCTTTCCATAAAGTTCTGATAAACCTGGTGAAGGTTTGGGTGGGATGCATGGAATTCTTGGAATCTATCTAAAGGAGGTTCAGGAGAATGATCCCAGGAATGAAAGGTTAACATATGAGGAGTGTTTAATGGCTTTTGGCCTGTACTCACTGGAATCTAATATTAAGGAGGGGGGATCGAATTGAAATATACCAAATATTCAAAGGCCTAGATAGAGTGGATGTAGATAGGATGTTTCCAATAGTGAGAGAGTCTAGGATCAGAGTTCACAGCCTCAGAATAGAAGAATGACAATTTAGAACAGAGATGAGGAGGATTTCTTCAGCCAGAGAGTGGCGAATCAGTGTAATTCATTGCCCTAGATGGCCATGGAGGCCCGGTCAGTGGTTATATACTGTGTCAAGCAGAGGTTGATAAGTTCTTGATTAGTCATGGCATCAAAATTTACGGGAAGAAGGCAAGGACAATGGGGTTGAGAGGGAAAATAAATCAGCCATGATGAAATGGCGGAGCAGACTTTGCAGGCTAAATGGCCTAATTATGCTCCGATGCCTTATGGTCTGGAATGCCTGGGATGCTATGGATCAGTGTTCATCTTTTGGATTTGCCCTTTACAAGTTATTTACTCAGATGTCAGCAGGCTGACAGGTTCAAGGTCCAGTCAGACAAGGAGGAGCTTATAGCAGACGGAGGCCAAGGGTCCCAGAAGTATTCAATCTTTCCCAGGGGGAGGCCTGATCTGTGGAGCTCCATTCCCCAGTCTACGCAGGAGATAGGAAAAAACCTTGGTATGGCAGCAAGGAGCCATATTTCAGCTAATTCTCTTATTTAAGTGTCCGGTGTCCCTGCGGACTGAGGCAAGTACTGTCATGGGTAAGCAAATAAAGTTGGTTAAATATGTGACTATTAGTCTCCCAAGACCTTGAACATCAGTGGCTTGTAGATGAGCAACCAAAGTGTATATTCTAACCTGCTCATTACCTCCCTCTGGTTCCATCTGTCCCAAATTCCACTCTCCTCTCCTATCAGATTCCTTCTTCTTCAGACATTGACCTCTTCCACCTATCACCTCCCAGGTTCTCACTTCATCCTCCCTCCACCCCCACCTACTCGCCTTCCCCCTCACCTGGTTTCACCTATCACCTGCAAATTTTGTACTCCTTCCCCTCCACCCCCTACTTTCTTATTCTGGCTTCATCCTCCTTCCTTCCCAGTTCTGAGGAAGACTCTTGGCCTAAAACATCGACTGTTTATTCCTCTTCATTAATGTTGCCTGACCTGCTGAGTTCCTCCAGCATTTTGTATTATTCTTAATTAATGCCTCCCATCCAAATTCGATTCCCTATTAAAAGTAACCCCTCCATCCACCACTACCTATAGACTGCCAGCAAGCTTATGGAAAAATAAGAGATGAACTAAGTTATAACACATGAATGAAGGGTGAATAAAATGATTAGAAAAAATTTATTTCTTCAAGTAGGAGTTCAGAGCGAAGAAACACAATAAATTTTGGTCTTGGTTGTTCAGGGCTGAGTTAGGAACCATGTTTTCACTGAAAGGATATTATAGAACAAAATTCCCCTTCCTGAAAGAACTACTGAAGTTAAGGGAGGGAGGGAAAGGAAAATCTCAATGAAACACCACAGGCGATGAAGAACAAATAATTTTCGACTTCCTTTCAAAAGAACCTTCCACTTACCACGGATTCTGGCTGCGCATATCCTATATCTTCAATCCCTTTTATATTGATAATGTCAACATCTTTTTTGTCTATTGGTTTAAAGCAGTGCGTCTCATTGTGAAACGTCATGGTGGTATCGAATGATTGTAGCTTCTCCGCTGACTCAGGCAGAACTTCAGGGCCTCTGTTAACCTTGCTTGTATCTAAAAGGGGTAAGAAGTGAGAACCTCTAAATAAAATGTTAAATTTAAAGTAAATTTATTATGAAAGTACATATATGTTACCATATGCTATCCTTAAGATTCATTTTCTTGTAGGCATTCACAGGAACATAAGGAAATACAATAAAAAATTATAAAAAGCAATACACAAGTATACTGTGGAGGTGCCACGGTAGTGTGGGGCACCATGGTAATGTAATAAGAACATAAGATATAAGAATTAGGAGCAGGAGTAGGCCATCTGGCCCATTGAGCCTGCTCTGCCATTCAATAAGATCATGGCTGATCTGGCCATGGACTCATCTCTACCTACCTGCCTTTTCCCCATAATCCTTAATTCCCCTACTATGCAAAAATCTATCCAAACTTGTCTTAAATATACTTACTGAGGTAGCCTCCACTGCTTCATTAGGCAGAGAATGCCAAGGTTCTCCACTCTCTGGGAAAAACAGTTGCTCCTCATCTCCATTCTAAATCTACTCCCCTGAATATTGAGGCAATGTCCCCTAGTTCTAGTCTCACCTACCAGTGGAAGCAACTTTCCTGCCTTTACCTTGTCTATCCCTTTCTTAATTTGATATGTTTCTATACGATCTCCTCGCAATCTTCTGAATTCCAGTGAGTACAGTCCCAGGCAACTCAATCTCACCTCATAGTCTGACCCCCTGATCTCTGGAATCAACCTGGCAAACCTCCTCTGTACCGCCTTCAAACCCAGTATATCCTTCCTCAAGTAAGGAGACCAGAACTGCACACAGTACTCCAAGTGCGGCCTCGCCGGTACCCTGTACATTTGCAGCATAACCTCCCTGCTCTTAAATTCAATCCCTCTGGCAATGAAGACCAACATTCCATTTGCCTTCTTGATAGCCTGCTGCACATGCAAACCAAAATGGTTATCATTAGTGTAATGCTAGTACTGCTTGGGGCATCAGAGTTTGGGGTTCAGTTCCAGTGTCCTCTGTGAGCAAATTAGTATGTTCTTTCCCACGTGCATGGAATTTGTCCAAGTACTCTGCTTTCCTCCCACAGTCCAAAGATGTTCTGCTTAGTAGTTTAACCGGTCATGGTAAATTGTCCTGTGAGTAGGCTGAGGTTAAATTGGTGGGTTGCTGGATGGCACAACTTGATGCCAAAATACAAATAAATTAAATAGACAGAGAATGACAAAATTTCAATGGGCAAAGGAAGACAAACTATGCAAATAAAAATAATACTGAGAAAATGAGTTGTAAAGAGTCCTTGAAAGTGAGTCTGTAGATCATAGAATCAGTTCAGCGATAAAGGAAGTAATCTACGCCAGTTCAGGAGCCGGATATTTGTAGGGTAATAACTATTCCTAAACCTGGTGGTGTGGGATTTAAGGCTTCTGTACTATCTAATAGTAGTAGTGAAAAAGGTTTTTGGCCTGGATGGTGGGGGTCTTGGATGGTGGGGGTCTTTCATGATGGTTGCAGCTTTCTTGTGGCAGTGCTACATGTAAATGTGCTCATTTACGGGGAGTGCTTTGCCTGTGATGGACTGGGCTGTATCCAGCACTTTCTGTAGACTTTTCCATTCCTGGGCATCGGTGTTTCCATACCAAGACATGATGCAACCAGTCAGGATACTCGCCACTGTGCATCGACAGTATAGTTCAACACAATCAAATGACTTGGACTTAAACTATTTACTAAAAATTGTCCAACTGCATCATGGCTTCAGGTCCTCAGTTGCTTAAACCCTTGTCCTTGTCCATGCTTCTGGACATGACTATTCCAACACACACTTGAACAACCCCTGCTAGATGTTCAATATGCTCGAGATCCTCCAAATCTTTGCTGCCACCTCCTAACTTTCACCATCCTATTAAAAGCAACACCTTTAGGTTCATTAACCCATATGGGTTAAGGATTTTAAAGACTTATTTGCCACGCGTACATTGAACCATACTGTGAAATGCATCATTTGCATCAAATCAAATCGGCAAGGATTGTGCTGGGCAGTCCACAAAGGTCACCACACTTCCAGTGCCAACATCATGTGCCAAAAACTTACTATCTGCAAGGGGAAAGCATATAAACTCATTACAGACAGCTGCAGGAATCAAACTCCAATCTTACAGATGGTGCTATCACAGATTGTTACCATGCCACCCTTGGTTCTTCGTTAATTGATCTCCTGATTTTCAAAATCACAACTTTGATCTCACTGCTCCCCATCTCAGTGTTCTTCAGACCCATGGCCTTCCATTTCTGAGCCTCTGCCCACTCATTTTCATCATCTTGCTGGCTTCAACTACCAGGACTCTTAAACTCTAAAATTACATCTCTGAGTGTTTCCTGGTTTTCGAATTCTTTTTATGATACTTCCCATAACTTTCCTCTTTGACCAACCATCCCATCATCTGTCTTATGCTGGTCTCTGACAACCTTTTCTTTGACAATATTCTTATGAAGTACTGAAGAGAGATACTTTGTGATGGTAAAGATCAGAATCAGAATCACTCGATTGCCAGTATGTGAGACATGCCAGAATTGATTGTTGTTTGCTGCCACGCATAAAACACAGGACAATACCGTAACAGACAACACAATAGCAACTAACAATTTACAAGACAGTAGTGCAAACAGTCATGAGCAATCAACAGTTAGCAGAACCATCACATGCGCAAATGTTAATAATCAAACTTAAATAAATGTGATTATATGAACAGACTCAATAATTATCAACAGAAAAAGGCGAGTAGGAAAGACTGTCTAACAGATGTTGTGCAGGGGCAGTTGTGGTATTTCATCTGGATGAGTTTTGTTGAGCAGCTGAATAGATATAGGAAAGAAACTTTGGAGCTGACATGTAGTGATGGAACACACATAAAGTGCTGGAGAACGCAGCAGGCCAGGCAGCATCTATAGGAAGAGGTTCAGTCGACGTTTTGGGCCGAGACCCTTCATCAGGAGGTGTCTGGCCTGCTGCGTTCACCAGCAATTTTTATGTGTGTTGCTTGAATTTCCAGCATCTGCAGATTTCCTTGTGTAGTGATGGACTCATAGTGCCCCACTTATGGCAATTTGGTGAATAAGTGACTTCTATAAAGATATTCTACTTTAAGCAGCTAAGTGGCTAAGAGAAAATAGTACTTGGGAACTTCAGTGTTTATGTCTCTGTGAATTCCTACTCAATTGTGGAGTAACACACAGATAGTGCCAAATTATACTTAGGAAACACAGAGGAGGGGGAAGGTTGGTGCTCCAAATGGAGAGAATTTGAGAATGGAGACAATTCGAGAAAAAATTTGAATTTATTCAAGGGCCCTCTTGGATTGTGCATGTGGCTAGGCTTCTTGGCTTCTTTTAGAATTGATGTTAAAGTTCTTTTACTTGTTTTTTTTAAAGTCCTAATAGTTTGGGACCAGAGTACATCACAGAATAATTTTGGTTTTATAATCTTGCTCAAACTCTCGGGTCTTTTTCTGTCGGTCTCCTCAATTTAAATGATCTCCCTCACAAGATAATTGGCAGGTCAGCTATTTTTAACTACGTTCCCAAACTGTGGAATTCAATACCTAAAATGATCAAGGATGCAGACTCAGTTGACATTTTAAAACTCCAGCTCAAAATGTATTTATTTAACCTTGCTTTTAACTAACACCCGTTTGTCTTTTATTTTCATGTTCATTTTTATTGTTTATATTATTTTCATGTTTGCACTTTATCCCCTTGTAACTTTGAACTACGTTGTTTGTGTGAAAGGTGCTCTATAAATAAGCTATGATTAGTAAGATATGTATTCATATAGTTCTGATATTTTTATGACATTGAAGGAGGCTATTTAATCCATTTAGTGCATACAAGCTCTCAGAGTAACCCCATCGGTCTTATTCTTCCACTTAATTCCCTATAACTGTGGGTGGTAAGGTAGCATTGTGGTTAGCGTAACACCATTACAATGCCAGCAACCTGGTCTGAATTCTGCTGCTGGCTGCAAGGAGTTTTTATGTTCACCCAGTGACCACGTGGGTTTCCTTTGGGTGTTATGGTTTCCTCCCACATTCCTACGGGTTAGTAGGTCACGTGAGTGTCATTGGGCAGCGCAGACTTATTGGGCCGGGAGGGCCTGTTGCCGTGCTGTCTAAACATAAAAATTTAACATACACCTTCCTTCTGCTGGAGATGTAGGCCAGACACAATGATTTCCTCCCAAATTACTTTGTGTGACTTTGTTTATATTTATTTATTTATTGAGCTACAGCGCAGAGTAGGTCCTCATGGCACTTTGAGCTTTGCTGCTCAGAATTCCCCAATTTAATTCTAGCCTAATCCTGAGACAATTTACAATGACCAATTAACCTTCCAACCCGTATGTCTTTGGACTGTGAGAAGAAACTGGAGCACCCGGAGGAAACCCACATGGACCCAGGGAGAACGTACAAACTGCTTACAGGCAGCAGCGGGAATTGAGCCTAGGTCTCCTGTCCTGCAAAGCTTTGTGCTAACCACTATGCTACCATGCTGCCCTTGATGGGGAACTGGCTGGTGGTGGAGTCCCCATGCTCTCCTTATCCTTCTTGCTGGAAGATGCTGTGGGTTCGGGAGATGCTGTCAGAGTAGCCAGGTTTATGGTCAACAGTACAGCTATGGCAGGCCATCTCCTCAGGTACACTGTGCATTGTCAAAATGGATCTCAGATCTTCCACTGTCATAATGTATGATTCCACACGCTTTGCCTGTGTTCATTTTGATTGACAGTCCAACAAGACCAGGAGGGTCTGAAAGCAGTATGTGGATACATTGATGTGGCTTTGCATATTTGTGATGGTGCTCTTTGGAGAGTTTGATTTATGGTCCTGGCAGACTCTGCATTTACCGACCAACTTTTCAACATGCATGTGTAAGCTGGGCCAAGAGGCAATAATGTGAGCTACTGCTTTCCTGTGAACAAGTTCTCTGACTGAATATTTGTCATCTTGATTGGTGGCCTGAAATAGTTTTGCTGATGACATTGCACCATGAGAGAGCTTAGTATTCGTATAAATCCACTTATGAATATTTCATGATAATGACTTCCTTAATCCACGTGATCTTGTGCTAAAATGCTCGAGGAGCTCAGCAGGCCAGGCAGCATCTATGGAGAAACGTACAGTAGATGTTTCGAGCTGAGACCCTTCAAAGGGTCCTACCGAAGGTTCTCCATCTGAAGTGTCGACAGTACTCAGTTCCATAGATGCTGCCTGGCCAGCTGAGTTCCTCCAGCATTTTGTTTCTGTTGCTCGGATTTCCAGCATCTGCAGATTTTCTCTTGTTTGGTATCCTGTGCTTATGTGTGTTAGATCAAAATGAATATATGAAAATGTAAACAAATCTACATATTGTTGTAGGAGATATTCAAGATATAGTTGCAAATTGCTTACGTTAAACACTTTTTAATGAAGTCTCAACATTATATCCTTGACTATGATATAAAAGCAAGTGTGTAATGTTGAGACTTTATAAAGCACTAGTGAGGGCCCACTTGGAGTATTGTGAGCAGTTTTGGGTCCCTTATCTTAGAAAGGACATTCTGAAACTGGAGAGGGTTCAAAGGAGATTCACAAAAATGATTCCAGGATTGAGTGGCTTGTCATATGAAGAGTGTTTGATGGCTCCGGGGCCTGTATTCACTAGAATACGGAAGAATGTGGGCTGACCTCATTGAAACCTATTGAATGGTGAAAGGCATTGAAACATACATCACTTATGTCAAGTTAGATCAGTGAGTATTTGTCTGGGAACAGCCTGCAAGTGTCGGCATGCTATCGGCAACAACATAGTTTGCCCACAACTATACGTCTCTGGAAGGTCAGAGGAGACCAGAGCACCTGGAGCAAACTTGCATGCACACAGAGAGAACATACAAACCCCTTACAGATCGTGGCAGGAATTGAACGCCGATCTTACAGCTAGTGCTGTAAGGTGTTGCGCTAACTGATCCACTAACTGGCCACTTTGGGACATTCCTCTCATAATAGTGTTGGTTATTAATGATTGGTAACCGTTATGAGAAATTACACGAGTTCAATCTTTCAGTGTCAGATTTTCAGGTTTTTATTTATTTGTCAGAGAGCGTCTTCATATTGATGGGGCTTCGCTGAATGTCTTTGAAGTCAATACCTTGTCTTTGAAGTCAATATCTCTACCTGCAATTGGGAAGACAACAGCTATGTCAATACAACACACACAAAGTGATGGAGGAACTCAGATGAATGCACAGTTGATGTAACACACATCAAAGTTGCTGGTGAACGCAGCAGGCCAGGCAGCATCTGTAGGAAGAGGTGCAGTCGACGTTTCAGGCCGAGACCCTTCGTCAGGACTAACTGAAGGAAGAGTGAGTAAGGGATTTGAAAGTTGGAGGGGGAGGGGGAGATCCAAAATGATAGGAGAAGACAGGAGGGGGAGGGATAGAGCCAAGAGCTGAACAGGTGATAGGCAAAAGGGGATACGAGAGGATCATGGGACAGGAGGTCAGGGAAGAAAGACAAGGGGGGGGGGACCCAGAGGATGGGCAAGAGGTATATTCAGAGGGACAGAGGGAGAAAAAGGAAAGTTAGAGGAAGAATGTGTGCATAAAAATAAGTAACAGATGGGGTACGAGGGGGAGGTGGGGCCTTAGCGGAAGTTAGAGAAGTCAATGTTCATGCCATCAGGTTGGAGGCTACCCAGACGGAATATAAGGTGTTGTTCCTCCAACCTGAGTGTGGCTTCATCTTTACAGTAGAGGAGGCCGTGGATAGACATGTCAGAATGGGAATGGGATGTGGAATTAAAATGTGTGGCCACTGAGAGATCCTGCTTTCTCTGGCGGACAGAGTGTAGATGTTCAGCAAAGCGGTCTCCCAGTCTGCGTCGGGTCTCGCCAATATATAAAAGGCCACATCGGGAGCACCGGACGCAGTATATCACCCCAGTCGACTCACAAGTGAAGTGTTGCCTCACCTGGAAGGACTGTTTGGGGCCCTGAATGGTGGTAAGGGAGGAAGTGTAAGGGCATGTGTAGCACTTGTTCCGCTTACACGGATAAGTGCCAGGAGGGAGATCAGTGGGGAGGGATGGGGGGGACGAATGGACAAGGGAGTTGTGTAGGGAGCAATCCCTGCGGAATGCAGAGAGAGGGGGGGAGAGAAAGATGTGCTTAGTGGTGGGATCCCGTTGGAGGTGGCGGAAGTTACGGAGAATAATATGTTGGACCCGGAGGCTGGTGGGGTGGTAGGTGAGGACCAGGGGAACCCTATTACTAGTTGGGTGGCGGGAGGATGGAGTGAGAGCAGATGTACGTGAAATGAGGGAGTTGTGTTTAAGAGCAGAGTTGATAGTGGAGGAAGGGAAGCCCCTTTCTTTAAAAAAGGAAGACATCTCCCTCGTCCTAGAATGAAAAGCCTCATCCTGAGAGCAGATGCGGCGGAGGCGGAGGAATTGTGAGAAGGGGATGGCGTTTTTGTGAGACAGGGTGAGAAGAGGAATAGTCCAGATAGCTGTGAGAGTCAGTAGGCTTATAGTAGACATCAGTGGATAAGCTGTCTCCAGAGACAGAGACAGAAAGATCTAGAAAGGGGAGGGAGGTGTCGGAAATGGACCAGGTAAATTTGAGGGCAGGGTGAAAGTTGGAGGCAAAGTTAATAAAGTCAACGAGTTCTGCATGCGTGCAGGAAGCAGCGCCAATGCAGTCGTCGATGTAGCGAAGGAAGAGTGGGGGACAGATACCAGAATAGGCACGGAACATAGATTGTTCCACAAACCCAACAAAAAGGCAGGCATAGCTAGGACCCATACGGGTGCCCATAGCTACACCTTTAGTTTGGAGGAAGTGGGAGGAGCCAAAGGAGAAATTATTAAGAGTAAGGACTAATTCCGCTAGACGGAGCAGAGTGGTGGTAGAGGGGAACTGATTAGGTCTGGAATCCAAAAAGAAGCGTAGAGTTTTGAGACCTTCCTGATGGGGGATGGAAGTATATAAGGACTGGACATCCATGGTGAAAATAAAGCGGTGGGGGCCAATGACTTTTGCACTCATTTGCAATCATTTTGCACAGTTGATGTTTTGGTTTAAGACCTTCTTCAGCACTGGAAAGGAAAAGGGAAGACACCAGAATAAAAGAGGTGTGGAAGGGGAAAGAGGATAGCTAGAAGGTGATAGGTGAAGCCAGGAGTGTGGGAAAGGTTGGAGAGGATCGTTTCTGCTAGGAAAGGAGAGTGGACCATAGGGGAAAGGAAAGGAGGAGGGGACCGGGGGGAGGTGATGGGCAGGTGAAAAAAGTAAGAGGCCAGCGAGGGGAGGGAAATATTTTTTTTTACCGGAAGGAGAAATTGATATTCATGTATTCAGGTTGGAGCCTACTCAGACAGGAAATAAGAAAATCCAACCTGAGGGTGGCCTCATCGTGGCACAAGAGGTGGCCATGGCCTGTCTTGTAGGAATGGGAATCTTGGCCACTGGGAAGCTCTGCTTTTGGTGGATGGAGCAGAGGTGCTCGATGAACCAGTCCCCCAAATTACAGCAGGTGTCACCAATGTAGAGGAGGTACATCTGGTGCACTGGACAATGTTCATAATATCAATAATCATAACAAAATACTGAATTGGAAATGACGGCCTGACTGCTTCAAGAATATAGAGTTTCAGTCACGCACAAGCCAACAGCAACTTTGAGGAGAGTACTTTGCAGACTAAAAGATTGGACCAAGCTATTAGACAAGACCAATGTGGTTTACAAAATCCAATGCGGGGACTGCAACAAATACTACATCGGCCAAACTGGGAGAAAACTATCCATGAGCATCGACGAACATCAACTGGCTGTAAAGCAACATGACCAACTTGCCCTTGATCTCTACCTCCAAAGATAGGGAGGGACGTAAATTCAACTGCGCATCAGTGAAAATCATGGCACATGAAAACATGTAGCATGCAAGAGAATTCCTAGAAGTGTGGTCTTCTGCAAACCATTCAGTAAACAAACACATAGACCTTGATCCTATTTATGAGCCAATGCGGGCAAGATTCCAGACCACGATGCATGAATTCACCACACAACCAGTCAGCAACAAGATTTCCTCCCCACATCACAAATGAGTTTCCGAAACAGCGTCCAATCTGCTAATCGAAAAGTATATAAAGGCCAAGCTTTCGGAGGACATGGCACAATCAACAGAGCACTGACGATGTCTTCTCGCATGCTGCTGAAATGTTTGCAAGTAAATTGCCAAGATCAGAGGACAACTTAATCCAACCATCAACCACCCGAGTGACACATCTTGCAAACTGATTTGTGCCTTTGAAGCCATTTTTAAAATTAATGCATTTTTTGCTGATGTTCTTTGACATCCACTCCTGGGTCTAGCCTAATGGACTGAGGTTGTGTGGCCTTTCCTTTTGCAGCTGAAGCTCTTCACTGCTCCAAACAGGCGTGACTGATTACAGTCACAGCAGTTTTTACTTTCACTCTATTTTCTGCACGAAACTGCCCCACTTGGCTTGAATTTACTATCTGTACTCCCGCCTATTTTCCTCTATACAGCACTCCGACTAAGACTATGAAGCAGCAGAAATTTGTTAACGTTTCCGAAATTCGTAATATCAAGTTCAAAATAAATTCATTATCAAAGTTAGTACATGTCACCATATACTACCTTAAGATGATTTTTTCTTGCAGGCAATCACAGCAGAACAAAAAAACACAATAGAATCAATGAAAATCTACACACAAAGATTGACAAATAATCAATGTGCAAAAGAAGACAAACTGTGCTAATGCAAAAAAAGCAAATAATAATAAACAAACAAGTAAATAATACTGAGAACATGAGTTGAAGAGGCCTTGAAAATGAGAATGGTCAATAGTTAAACAGTACTTTATATATTGTTTGCTGGTTTAGATGCTTTACTATTCATCAGTAGCAGTTTTTTGCTGCATTGGTAAGAAACGTTATAATAAATTTTAAGAATGTGTTTTCTGCTTGAATTTTAATTCACTCAATTTTCAATGGATTATTGCTACTATTTTAAGTGTTACCATTAATATGATATTGATATATAATGGTGGGTAAAAATCTGACTGAAGGCCTGTGGACTAATTTCACCATCTGGCCAGAAGCTCAGCTTTCCAAAATTGAATTGCTTGAAGGGAAGTGTAGGCTGGAATGTAAATCAGAAGTTGAACAGATACTGTGGTCTCTCCTTTAATGGAAAATTCAAACACAGATTGGCATTGCACAGCACCTGTATTCAGTCAGCGGTGGTGGCCCTGTTGCCTGCTACTTGAGCTCTCGATCCCACTCAAACGTTGACCTCCATTCTAACCATATAACCATATAACTATATAACAATCACAGCATGGAAACAGGCCATCTTGGCCCTTCTAGTCCGTGCCAAACTCTTACTCTCACTTAGTCCCACTGACCTGCACTCAGCCCATAATCCTCCATTCCTTTTCTGTCCATATAGCTGTCCAGTTTAACTTTAAACGACAACATCGAAACTACCTCAACCACTTCTGCTGGAAGCTTGTTCCACACAGCCACCACTCCCTGAATGAAGAAGTTCCCCCTCATGTTGCCCCCAAACTTTTGCCCTTTAACTCTCAACTCATGTCCTCTTGTTTGAATCTCCCCCACTCTCAATGGAAAAAGCCTACCCACATCAACTCTATCTATCCCCCTCATAATTTTAAATACCTCTATCAAGTCCCCCCTCAGCCTTCTACGTTCCAAAGAATAAAGACCCAACTTGTTCAACCTTTCTCTGTAACTTAGGTGATGAAACCCAGGTAACATTCTAGTAAACCTTCTCTGTACTCTCTATTTTGTTGACATCTTTCCTATAATTTGGTGACCAAAATTGTACACAATACTCCAAATTTAGCCTCACCAATGCCTTGTACAATTTCAACATTACATCCCAACTCCTATACTCAATGCTCTGATTTACTCTGATTTATAAAGGCCAGCATACCAAAAGCTTTCTTCACCACTCTATCCACATGAGATTCCACCTTCAGGGAACTATGCACCATTATTCCTAGATCCCTCTGTTCTACTGCATTCTTCAATGCCCTACCACTTACCATGTATGTCCTATTTTGATTAGTCCTACCAAAGTGTAGCACCTCACATTTATCAGCAGCCTCCGTGGCCTCTTATTAGGTACACGCTGGAACCTTGCTGCTGTAACCCACCCACTTCAAGGTTCAACATGTTCTGCATTCAGAGATGCTCTTCTGCACACTACTGTTGTTACCCATGATTGTTCGAGTTTAAATTTTATAGACTGTTGTGCATGAAAATCCCAGGAGCACAGCGGATTCTGAGATATTCAAACCACCCTGCCTGATGCTAACAATCACTCCACGGTCAAAGTCACTTAGATTGCATTTCTTCCCCCCTCTAATGTTGGGCCTGAACAACAACTGATTCTCTTGACCGTGTCTGCATGCTTTCATGCATTGAGTTGCTGCCACATGATTGGCGTATTTGCATTAATGAGCAGGTGTACCGGTATCCCTAATAAAGTGGCCACTAAGTATATTTTTTTATGGTCTCCTATGCTGTTATAATGAGATCCAACACAAGTTCAAGGAACAGCAACTCATCTCCAATATGGGCATGATGAAGCATCCAGACTTAATAACAAATTCCACAACTTCAGGTAACTTAATTTCTCTATCAGTATTGGTCAGTAGAACCAACTGACAGGAGAAGGGGCAAATATAGCTTACTAGAACTTTAAAGCTCGTCGCTTTGGGAAGATGGGATTAATCAGCCATGGTTGGCAAGTCATCTAGAAGGAAAACACTGAATCTCAAACCTCTGCTGCCTTGTGGCTATATCCACTCATGGGAAGGCGTCTTCAAGGTAACCCCGAGTAAGTCCAGAGCTGGAGTCCCTAATGCAGTCCTACATTGAGTTCAACACTGGCTGGCAACTTCAGCAAAGCTACTGATGCCAAACAGCAATTACTTTGGATTCACCAGCTGCATTGAGAGGGGGAGCCTGCTACATGGGCAACAGCTTGCTCTCCATTCTGTCCTTGTTTGTGTGTCATCCATGAACACTCTGACCAATGGAGGGCTTCAAATGTTGGTCATTTCTTTTTCATCTATTTGTGATTTTGGCTCAGATTTCTTTTTTCACTCAGTAAGCACAGCTTGACCTGGTAGGCATGTCCCACAATCTGACACTTCATTGTCCATATTAAAACACTGTAAGTGTCCCAACACGCCATTGGGCTGGATGACTTTGCAACTTATCTCTGCAGCAACCCTGTGACAGATACCAGATTTGGATTTATTTATCATATGCACACAGTAGCGAATATGGTAGCAGCATGACAATGTAGTGGTTAGCATAACACTCTACAGAGCCAGCAAACAGCAAAAGGGTTAATTTCACACAACTTCTGTGATCCTGTAGATTACCTCTGGGTGCTGCAGTTTCCTCCCACATTCCAAACGCCTACTCATTAATGCAAATATCTAATCAGCCTATTGTGAGGCAGCAACTCAATGCATAAGAGCATGTGGACATAGCCAGTTGTTGTTCAGGGTTAGGGTTAGTAAATTGTGGCATACTATATTGTCACTGGAAGCATGATGACACTTGCAGACTGCTCCAAGCACGATCTTCGGACTGTGTTGGTTGATGACGCAAACGACATAGTTCACTGTATGTTTCGAAACTTTGATGTCCGTGTGACAAATTAAACTTCATCTATTTTTTGCTTATCAAAACATACATTTGCGTTAACAACCAACACACCCAAGGATGTGCTGGAGGCAGCCTGCAAGTGTCACCACACATTCCGGTGCCAACATAGCGTGCCCACAAAGCTCAGCAGAACAACACATGCAACAGATCACTACTTCATCACTTCCTGTCAGTCACCTTATGTACAGACAGTCCAATTCCTGGTATCACTTAATGGATGTGCAATCAATCTATGCATATATGAGCTAGTTTAAGTATTAATATAGTGTTCTTGTATGTGTGTTTTGTGCTGTTTTGTCTGGAGTAATAATTATTTCATTCTCATTTACACTTGTGTACTGGAAACGACATGAAAGAATCTTTTATTAATTTATTTATTTATTGAGGTACAATACAGAATCGGCCCTTCTGGCCCTTCCAGCCAAGCTGCCCAGCAGTCCCCAGTTTAACCCTAGCCTAATCATGTGACAAATTACAATAATCAACCAACCTACCAAGCAGAAAGTCTTTGGACTGTGGGAGACAACTGGAGCACTTGGAGGAAACCCATTGATTCACAAGAACCAACAAACTACTCACAAGCAGCAGCAGGAATTGAATCCGGGTCGCCTGTACTGTAAAGCATTGCGCTAACCACTACGCCACCGTGCCATCTTAATCTTGAAACAACAATGACAACAGAGCAAAACAAGACAGCAAATTGCTTTGTCTCATCCATTCCTACCCTACCTTATCTGCAGCTTAATAATAACTTGTTTTCTCTCTTTCACAGTTCTGATAAAAGGTTTTCAATCAAAAATTTTAACTCTGTTTCTCTTTCTATAGATCTGGCTGACTTGCGTATTGGCAGCATTTTCTGTATGTTGGAATGTACCCAGTGAGAATATTTACATTCATTGGAGAATTCCGGACAGATGCAAGCAAGGAACAAGCTCTTGTTTATGCTCAAGCCACAAATAGCAACAAACAAGTTGTTGAGGAAAGATATTCTTGACCTTTATTTTACATCCCCATGTGGTGTGATTAATATCAAACAACAGCAAACATTTGCAACTTTATGGCCTCTTAACGGAGTCAGAGATGGACACAGAGCCAAATGAGAAATTCAGAAAGGGAGATATTTAAGCAAAGAGTTGAGCCCTAATGAGATTGGGAATTGAGGGTGGGAGAGAGGGGAGCCATAAGGGGAAAGGTTTAATTAAGAAGCCTGAGAGAAGGGAACATTAGTGCCTAGTGATATGGAGGAATACACTAGTCATTCATGTTACAAATGTGGTAAGTCTGGTATTGGCAAAGGAAGACTACATAAAGTGGCCTCCTTTTGAGGTACACCTGCTCATTGATGTAAAAATCTAATAGCCAATCATGTGGCAGCAATGTAATGTATGAAATAATGCTGACATGGTCAAGATGTTCAGTTGTTGTTCAGACCAAAAATCAGAATGGGGAAGAAATGTGATCTAAGAGTCTTTGAATATGGAATGATTGTTGGTGCCAGATGGGGTGGTTTGAGTACCTCAGAATCTGCTGATCTCCTGGGAGTTTCACGCACAACAGCCTCCAGAATTAACAGAGAAACAAAGTAGTATCCTCTCAATGGCAGTTCTGTGGATAAAATGCCTTATTAATGAGAGAGTTCAGAGGTGAATGGCTAGACTAGTTCAGGCTGATAGGAAGGTGACTGTAACTCAAATAATCACATATTACAACAGTGGTGTGCAGAAGAGCATCTCTGAATGCACAATATGTCAAAACTTGAGCAGCTGGGCTACAGCAGCAGAAGATCACAAACATACACTCAGTGGCCACTTTATTAGGTACAGGAGATTCCTAAAAAAAGTGGCCACAGAGGTTATGTGGGTTTGAGGTGAAGGTGGGGTTGTGTAATTGTGAAGGGAGCTTGTAGGCTTCCATTGGGAAACTGATAGTTTGTACCTTCCTTACTTTTCATGGAATTTTGAGTCCATAGCAAGATTGGTTCTGGTTTAAACATTTTCCTATCGATGGATTTGACTTCAGGGAGCAAAAATAAATTCAGGTGACAGAGGTGTGGGTGGAGCTTGTTTAAAATGCTATCAATCGGCTGTGTTGAAGGACTCACTCACATGCACCAATTTTATGTAGGAGAAATCTCTATTCTAGACAACTGGAGTTTATGAAAAGCTCTGGACAAACTTGTGGACTGTGAGCTTCTCATGTATGTACATGTGAATGGGGGAGTCTTGCAGCTACATTCAACTGCTCAACATCATCTCTTTATGGATAGGAGACCTCCATTACAAATACAGAGGAAAGGTACAGTATACACTATCCTGTACAGAATTTTGCCACTCAATTCAACAGAAGGGAATACCTAAAAGGAACTGGGAAAGAAAATGTGGTGGACACAGCCCAGTCCATCGCAAGAAACGCACTCCCCACAATTGAGTACGTTTCCAAGGAGCACTGCTACAAGAAAGCATCATCTATCATTGAGGATCCTCAACATCCAGGCCATGCTCTCTTCACGCTGCTGCTGTTGGGAAGAAGGTACAGGAGTCTTATGTCCTACACCACCAGGTTCAGCAGCAGTTATTATGATTGGCCCATCAGGCTCCTGAACCAGCATGGATAACTTCACTCACCTCAAAACTGAACTAATTCCATAACTTATGGACTCACTTTCAAGGATTCTACAACTCATGTTCTCAGTATTATTTACTTACATATTTATTTGTTTATTTATTTGCAGAGTTTGTCTTTTGCATATTGGTTGTTTGTCAGTCTTTGACTGCAGTTTTTCACTGATTCTATCGTATTTCTCTGTTCTACAGTTAGCCATTCTTGTCTGTCGCATGGTGTCAGGATTGGTCTCCTTTTGGGTTAACCATATGAACGCTCCTGACTCGACCCTTTTTTTTTACGAGGCCGAGTGGCTAGCTCGACGCGCTACCCAGCATGGATGGAAAGCGAGCTTCGGGGGGTGGCCTGACTTGGATTCGAACTTGGGAACCTTCACTCTGAAGTCTGGCGCTGATGCCATTGCGCCACCAGCCAGCCATCTGTTCTACTATGAACACCACATGGAGTCAACAGAGATGGGGGAGATCTTAAATGGATTTTTTCCATCGGTATTTACTTGGGAAACACAGAGTCTACAGAAGTGATACAAAATGTCAGCAAGGTCATGGTTCATATACAGATTACAGAGAAGGTGGTTTTTGCTGTCTTGAGGCAAATTAGGGTGGATAAGTCCCCAAGTCCTGACAAGGTGTTCCTTTGGACATAGTGGGAGGCTAGTTCAAAAATTGCAGGAGATATTTTAAAAGTACCTAACTACGGGTGAGGTGCTGGAGGATTGGAGGATAGCTAATATTGTTCCATTGTTTAAGGAAGGCTCTAAGAGTAAGCTGGAAAATTATAGCAACACACACAAAAAAATGCTGGTGAACGCAGCAGGCCAGGCAACATCTATAGGAAGAAGTACAGTTGACGTTTTGGGCCGAGACCCTTCGTCAGGACTAACTGAAGGAAGAGATAGTAAGAGATTTGAAAGTGAGAGGGGGAGGGGGAGATCCAAAATGATAGGAGAAGACAGGAGGGGGAGGGATGGAGCTAAGAGCTGGAAAGGAATACGAGGCTGGAGAAAGGAGAGGATCATGGGATGGGAGGCCCAGGGAGAAAGAAAGGGGGAGGAGAGCCCAGAGGATGGGCAAGGAGTTATAGTGAGACAGACAGAGGAAGAAAAAAGAGAGAGAGAGAAAAAATGGGAAAAAATAGAATAATAAATAAATAAATAAGGGATGGGGTACGAAGGGGAGGTGGGGTATTAACGGAACTTAGAGGAGTCAATGTTCATCTACGCTCTGTCCGCCAGAGAAAGCAGGATCTTCCAGTGGCCACACATTTTAATTCCATGTCCGATTCCCATTCTGACATGTCTATCCACGGCCTCCTCTACTGTCAAGATGAAGCCACACTCAGGTTGGAGGAACAACACCTTATATTCAGTCTGGGTAGCCTCCAAACTGATGGCATGAACATTGACATGAACAAGTTAAGAGTCTTACAGGAAAGATACCACCATGGGTAGAACATTGGTTAATTGGCAGGAGGCAAGGAGTGGGAATAAACAGAACCTTTGCTGATTGGTTACAGAAGTTCTGCATCGTTCGGTGCTGGAACCGCTTCTTACATTATATTTCAATGGATTGGATGACAGAATTGATGGCTTTGTGGGCAAGTTTGCAGACGATATGAAGACAGGTGGAGGGGCAGGTAGTGTTCAGGAAGCAAGGAGGCTACAGAAGGATTTAGACAGATTGGGATTATGGACAAAGAAGTAGCAGATGGAATACAGTGTCAGAAAATGTATGGAAATGTACTTTGGTGAAGCAATCGAAGAGTAGACTATTTTCTAAATGGGGAAAATTTTAAAAAGTCCAAGGTGCAAAAGAGACTTGGACATCCTCATGCAGGTGAAGGTTAATTTAAAGGTTAATTTGCAGGTTGAGTCTGTGGTGACGAAGGCAATTGTGATGTTAGCATTCATTTCAAGATGTCTAAAGTATAAAAACAAGGATGTAATGTTGAGGTTTTATAAGGCATTGGTGAGGTCTCACTTGGAATATTGGGAGCAGGTTTGGGCCCCTTATATAAGAAAGAATATGCTGACATTGTAGAGGGTTCAAAGGAGGTTCACAAAAATGATTCCAGGAATGAAAGTCTTATCATATGAGTGGTGTTTGATTGCTCTGGGCCTCTACTCACTGGAATTTCGAAGAATGAGGGGGCTCTCATTGAAACCTATCGAATGTTGAAAGGCCTGGATTGAGTAGATGTGGAGAGGATGTTTCCTATAGTGGGGCTGCCTAGAATCAAGCAGCACAACCTCAGAATAGAGGGATGTTCATTCAGTATGGAGATAAGGAGGAAGTTCTTTAGCCAAAGGGTGGTGAATCTGTGGACTTTGTTGCCAGAGGTGGCTGTGGAGGCCAGGACATTGGGTGTGTTTAAGGCAGAGACTGATATTTTCTTGATAAATCAGGGTGTGACAGTTTACAGGAAGAAGGTAGGAGAATGCTGTTGAGAGGGAAATGAATCAAATGGCAGAATGAGCTGAATGGTCTAGTTCTGCTCCTATGTCTTATGGTCTTGGACTCTAAAACTCAAATGACTCTCAAGGTATATATGTACTTAGATAATAAATTTTACTTTGTACAGAGGTGTTTGTAAATAACATACTCTTTTCAGTAGTTTTGGGGATTTTAATTCCCTTTCAAATCCTTTGAAAGATTTTGATTATTTTTGAATTTAGTGTTTGTCAATTCTGGTTAAATCAGCAGGGTCTTTTTCAGTTTCACCCTCTATCAGCCAACCATCCTTGCATGGCTCTTCCAGCATGAGACTGGATTGGCTCTCCACTGTACACTATTGTCTATTGAATACATACTATATGAGATGGGTGGCGGGGTGGAGATTTGTCTCTACCAAAAAAGGAGTATGGCACTTTTCCTCCTCTGGCCTGCAGGTCACCCTTGGGCAAGATGTAGCACCTGCTTAACCTCTCCACCCTGATCAGGGTCACTTGAAGCCATGGAAGCAGGTGGTGTATATCACAAGTCATGGTTATGCCTGACGCCAGGCAGACAAACTCTGAAGAGTACTGATAATGGCTGGGGTCACCCATCTTATAAAGACACTGCCCAGAAGAAGGCAACGGCAAACCACTTCTGTAAAGGAATTTGCCAAGAACAATCATGGTCAAAGACTATGATCCCCTACATCATACGACACAGCACATAATGATGATGACGATGACATATACCAGATCCATGTAGAGCTATTTGTTCAAAATTTTGTGGATAAGTCTCTTAATATCAGGTCCTGTATATTTGTGATTTCACATTATCATTGATCTCTTCAAATTAAATACTGTACTCTCTGGGCTAACTTGTCTCTGCAACACAATCAAGTCATTGGGCTGTGTTGGATGAGCAACAATTCTTGATTGGTCAGGGCGTGAAAGGATACAAGGAGAAAGGAGGAGAATAGGGCTGAGAGGAAAATTGGATCAGCCATTATGAAATAGCAGAGCAGACTCAACAGACCAAATGGCCTAATTCTGTCCCTATGTCTTATGATGATGATAACTGTATGATGAGACCACATTTCAGTTAAGTTCAGTGGGTGTGGATGACTCAAACACTGATCATGAATTCTGGCCTATTATTTTCAGGTATAATGGTATCTCAATTCTTCACATCAAAAAAAAATACTGAAGAAGTAATGACTTTGCAACACAGCTTCAGGTCCAGATATTGCTATATGTACATATGTCAATCCAACCTGATCACCCAGTATCTCGGTAACTTTCTGGATTATTTCTTTCTGAGAGCTGTAGATAGAATTATACATTAAATACAGCATTCACAGTATCACAATAGCCTTGACAATGGCAGCTGAGGTTTTCAAACATACAATAGATGCAAAAGAATACTTTAATGTGAGAAATTTTCCGACCATGTTGTCCTTGATGTGTGTGACAGGAAGTGGGTTGGGGAGAAAATAAAGGACAAGGGAATGGAAGAGTCAGAGACGTAAAATGTTTGCATCACATTGTAAATATGCATGCATAAAATAAAATGTTGATAGGTTTACAGTTAATCGTCTGTGTACTTCTATTGGCAAAGGTAATATGTGGTTAACAGAAATGTATTAAAACAGATTTCAGAACATGGGAATTTCATCTGGCTCCTTTCAGTTAATCAGTTTTAATTCATTGTTATCTGGGAATCTTGTGATTCTCCAGCTGTTTTAATGGATCAGATTTGAATGGAAATGTAAATGTCAAATTAACTCCACTTTGCTCAACCAACAGGCTAAAGGGAACTAAAGGGGATAAGTTCACTCAACTTCACCTGCCCCATCATTAAAATGTTCCCACAACAAATGGACTCAATTTCATCTCATGTTCTTGATATTTATTGGTTATTTATTTATTATTATTATTTATTTATTTTTGTATTTACATAGTTTGTTGTCTTCTGCACTCTGGTTATAAACCCAGTTGGGTGATCTTTCATTGACTTAATGATCTCTTCACACTGTTACCATCGGGACAGAGGTACAGAAACATACAGGTAAACACTCAGCGATTCAGGAACAGCTTCTTGCCCTCTGCCACCCAATTTCTAAATGGACATTGAACCTATGAACACTACCTCACTACTTTTTATTTCTGTGGTTTTTTTTGCAGTACTTATTTTAACTTAACTATTTAATAGACATATACATAGATATATACAGTACTTACTGTAATTCAGTTTTTTTTCTATACCGATCATGGATTTCATTGTACTGCTGCCATAAAATTAACAAATTTCATGAGATATGCTGGAGATATTAAACCCGATTCTGACTCAGTTACGGTTGTTATTCTGTAGATTTATTGAGTATGCCCACAAGAAAATGACTCTCAGGGTTGTATATGGTGACGTATACGTACTTTGATAGTAAATTTACTTTGAAAAGGGATGTGAATTTAGACAAGAAGAATGGAAAAAGCCATATAATTTTTAGAAAACAATGGTCTAATGCAGAAGGAGGAGCAAAGGTACCCAGCTCAAGCACAATATCACTCAAGGTTGCCACACTGCATTTGTTTGCAACTGCACCAGTGCGTGATGAGGACTGCTGCACCATCAATCAACAGGCCATGACACTCAAGGACTTGGGCTATATATACCTTTTGTGACTGTATGTTTTTCTGCTGTCATTACTATATGTGCCATGTGTGTGACTGTTGGTACTGTGTTTTATACCTAAGTCCCGGAGGAACACTGTTTCGTTTGGCTACATTCACGTGAATTGTTGAATGACAATTGAACTTTAACTTGGTTAGGTGAATGGGCAAAGAAATGGCAGATGGAATACAGAACCGGGAAGTATATGGTCTTGCAATTTGCTAGAAAAAATAGAAGCGAATACTATTTCCTAAACAGAGAAAAAAATCGGAAATTGGAGGTGCAAAGGGACTTGGGAGTCCTTGTGCAGGATTCCCTGAAGGTTAACTTGCAGATTGAGTTTGTAGTGAGGAAGGCAAATGCATTGTTAGCATTCATTTTGCCACGATGGGAATATAAAAACAAGAATGTAATGCTGAGGCTTTATGAAGCACTGTTGAGGTCTCACTTGAAGCATTGTGAGAAGTTTTGGGTCCCTTGCCTAAGAAAGGATGTGCTGACATCGGAGAAGGTTCAGAGGAGGTTCACGAGAACGATTCCAGGAAAGAAAGGTTCATCGTATGAGGAGCATTTGATGGCTCTTGGCCTGTACTTGCTGGAATTTATAAGAATGTGGGGTGATCTCATTGAAACCTATCACATAAGGAAAAGCCTAGATAGAGTGCAGAGAATATTTCCTATAGCGGGGGAGTCTAGGACCAGTGGGCACAGCCTCAGAATATAGGGACATCCATTTAGAAAGGAGATAAGGACCAATTTCTTCAGCCAGAGGGCGGTGAATCTGTGGAATTTATTGTCACAGGCTGCTGTGGAGGGAAGGTCATTGGGTGTATTTAAGGCGGGGGTTGATAGGTTCTTAATTAGTCAGGGCATGAAGGGATACGTGGAGAAGGCAGGAGAATGGGGTTAGGGTTAGGGTAATTGGATCTGCCATGATAAAATGCAGAGCAGACTCATTTGGCCTAATTTAGCTCCTTTTATGGTCTAAAAGCTGAGGGGTTAAACCTTCTTTGACCCTATCTAGTGTATAGTTCTGGTCATCATGATATAAAACAGACGAAAGCAAAAATTAATTTAAAAAATTTAAAAGAATTCTATCAAAAATGAACAGTACATTTTAGGGAAGATTGAACTTCCTCATTTTTCAGTGGCTTAAGTATTAGCACATTACCCACGTGATGTGATTATTTGAAATGTGTAGCCTACTAACAAATTTATCTTCATCTAAGGAATTTCTTCATTTTATCTATAAATATGATAGATTTTTCAGAAGTGCCATCTTTATTTTTGACTTCTGTAAGAACCCTCAGGGTCAGAAGTTAAACAGAGCACCAACAATGCCTTTAAGTGAAGTGAGGTGAGGAAAATGTAGATTAGATAGGTTAGATTAAATTAGATGAGATTAGTTTATTTGTCACATATATATTGAAACATAGTGAAATGTGTCATTCGTGTCAACCAACACAGCCTGAATATATGCTGGGGACACCTCACAAATGTTTCAATGCCTCTGGCACCAATGCAACATGCCCACAACTTACTAACCTTACCCCATATATCTTTGGCATGTGGGAGGAAACTGGAGCACCCAGAGGAAACCACATGGTAACAGGGAGATGTACAAAATCCTTACAGACAGCAGCAGGGATTGAACCACAATCTCTGGTTCTGTAATAACATTACAGAACAGCTATGATTCTGTGCTGGAATAGATGCATAAGCAGATTGAGTTGGACGAAGCCAGTTGTGCCTCATCTACGAATGCTTTTCTGCCATTTATTCCAGAAATTCTCCCTGCTGGATGGGCAGGAAATATTAAACCACTTTCAGCACATCAAAATCACTTCAAAAAATTAAAATTTACAAATAAATGATATGAGAATAATTTACAGATATGCCAAGTATTTATTCCATTCACACATGAGCTGTACACAGTATTCACAAAGCATCTGAGATGAAGGACCAGCTCTCTGGTAAAGGTAATGGAATAATCTGTGAACTTTTGCGTGCACTATTTATATTATAGTCCAGATCTCCAGATGCACTGGGCAACACTGAAATCCTGTACATGGGTTTGTGATCATGAAATGAATGTCAAAGATTTGTTAATCGTCTTTATGAGATATACTACATGACAGCTACACCTTGGCACGGACACACCAGTGGATAACTATATCACTGGATCACGGCATAAACTGCTTTGTTAGTAGTCCTCAGAACACCAGCATATCCATTTAAAAATAGATCTGTAAAACTATCTTTCAAAAGCATTTGATTGTCATATTAGATGGGCTTCCCCTTGGATACATTTTCCACGCAATGGCCAGGAACAAGTATCACTGTCGTTCAGTCCATTTAGACATGCGATCAGATTCCAGCATAAATATCACGTCAAATGAAACTTCATTTGGCAGTTGTCTGTACATGCCACTGATCCAGTGATGCATAAGAACAAAGAGCAGAGTACATTGTAAACCTCTTCAGTCAGTTTCTGTCATGAAATAACAAAATGGCTGAACTGGTCTCTGACCTCAACTCTGTTTTCTTGCTGGTTTGCCATAACCCTAGAAACCACTATCATCCAAAACCCCAGCTCACTTTGATTATACTTAACAACTCATCATTCATGGCCTCCTTTCAAAGACAGAATTTCAAAAATTCATGTCCTTTGAGAAACGAAACATCTCCCATTTAAACCCATATCTTGAGAATACACCTCTCAGTTCCATAATCTCCCATTTGAAGAAATTTTATTTAGCACCAACTCAGAAGCCTCCTAAGGA
Organism: Mobula birostris; assembly: GCF_030028105.1. NCBI lineage: Eukaryota > Metazoa > Chordata > Chondrichthyes > Myliobatiformes > Myliobatidae > Mobula > Mobula birostris. Next base: position 102,598,121 of record NC_092380.1, on the reverse strand, counting down.
ACTTCTGTTTCAATAACCACTCAATACATGTTCTGCTCAACATTGATGAAGGGTCTCAGCTTGAAATGCCAACTGTTTATTCAATGTTGCCACAGGAAAGCAGCATCCATCATCGTCAGGGACCCCCACCACCCAACACATGCTCTCTTCTCACCGCTGTCATCAGGAAGAAAGTACAGGAGCCTCAGGACTCACACCACCAGGTTCAGGAACAGTTATTACCCCTCACACATCATTCTCTGGAACCAGAGGGGATAATTTCTCTCAACTTCACTTGCACCATCATTGAAATGTTCACACAACCTATGGACTCACTGTCAAGAACTCTTCATCTCTTGTTCTTGATATTAATTGCTTATTTTTTATTATTATTATTTCTTTCTTCTTGTATTTGCACAGTTTGTCATCTTTTGTACACTGGTTGAACACCAAAATTGGTGTGGTCTTTCATTAATTTCTATTCTACTATGGATTTATTGAGTATGCCCTCAAGAAAATCTCAGGGGTACAGTATATATGGTGACATATATGTACTTTGATAATAACCATATAAACCATATAACAATTACAGCACGGAAACAGGCCATCTCGGCCCTCCTAGTCCGCGCCGAACTCTTACTCTCACCTAGTCCCACCGACCTGCACTCAGCCCATAACCCTCCATTCCTTTCCTGTCCATATATCTAACCAATTTAACTTTAAACAACAACATTGAACCTGCCTCAACCACTTCCGCTGGAAGCTCATTTCATACAGCTACCACTCTCTGAGTAAAGAAGTTCCCCCTCATGTTACCCCTAAACTTTTGTCCTTTAACTCTCAACTCATGTTCTCTTGTTTGAATCTCCCCCACTCTCAATGGAAAAAGCCTATCCACGTCAGTTCTATCAATCCCTCTCATATTTTTAAACACCTCTATCAAGTCCCCCCTCAACCTTCTACACTCCAAAGAATAAAGACCCAACTTGTTCAACCTTTCTCTATAATTTAGGAAATTATACCCAGGCAACATTTTAGTAAACTTCCTCTGTACTCTCTCAATTTTATTGACATCTTTCCTATAATTCGGTGACCAGAATTGCACACAATACTCCAAATTTGGCCTTACCAATGCCTTATACAATTTCAATATTACATCCCAAACCCTATACTCAATGCTCTGATTAATAAAGGCCAGCATACCAAAAGCTTTCTTCACCACCCTATCCACATGAGATTCCACCTTCAAGAAACTATGCACCATTATTCCTAGATCCCTCTGTTCTACAGCATTCTTTAATACCCTACCATTTACCATGTATGTCCTATTTTCATCAGTCCTACCAAAGTGTAGCACCTCACATTTTTCAGCATTAAACTCCATCTGCCATATTTCAGCCCACTCTTCCAACTTTCCTAAATCTCTCTGCAAGCTTGAACTTTGAACTCATAGATGCTACTTCACCTGCTGAGTTCCAGGTTGTATAGTTCCTATAATAGCAGAGATCAGGCAAATCCCAACACCTCCTTGTGTCCCGATTGTAGGATTGGGAGTTGGGATGGAGGATGGCAGTGGAGATTAAGGGATTGGGTTAGAGTGGTGATTGGGGGGGGGGAGGGCATGCTGTTCCAAGACTTCAGGTGGTAGGATTGGTGCGGCTGTGATTGCAAACTACATTACAAAACCTGTTGTATTCACTTACAAGATAGAAAACCCTAAATATAAAATTTATATTTTATAAGATTAAGGGAAAAGAAACTCGGTGTTTCTCATATTTTCTTTTGATTTGGTAAGCCATTCAGTATTTTGAGCGTATGCTGACTCTCAGAGCAACTCCATGAGAGCTATTCTAATGTTTTCCATTGTAATCTATCCCCTCAAATGCCTATCAACTGCCCCGTCATTCTTCAATTTATTATGACCATTGTTTTGGACATGACAGGGAACAAGAGGAACGGAGAGCCAGCAAACTCCACACAGACGGTCATTGGAATTGTGCAGCAGCAATGTTCCATGATTCCCTACTGCTTTCTTTTCTCTTTATAACCCAGTCATTCCCACACAGTGGGAGGATTCATTCATGTTTGAGTAGTGCAGTAGTGTAGCGGTTACAGCAGGTTCCTTTACAGCACCATCAATCACCAATCAGTGTTTGATTCCCGCCGTTGTCTGTAAGGAGTTTGTACAATCTTCCCACGACCACATTCCAAAGATGTAGGGTTGGGGTGAGAGAGTGGTGGGCATGCTATGTTGCAATCAGAAGTGCGGAGGCACTTGTGGGCTTCCTCCAGTACATGCTCTCTGATCTGATTTGGCACAAATGATGCATTTCACTGTATGTTTTAAGGTTTCAGTGTACACATGACAGATAAAGCCAAACTTTAAAGCTAAACTTTTATCTTGGCTCTAAGCAGCTTGCTGAAACAAAGGCAAATAAACCACAAAGCCTATAGTTACAGGCAAGCAGGGTAACATTTTAGTTCTGTTGCAATTCATGTACTGGTCTTTTTAAACACTAATAACAGACTTCTTTACTTTGAACAGATACAGTAACAAGAGTAAAATCAGACAGGGCAGGAAGATCTACTGCCATTGAGGTGGTTTATGCATATTTTTCTATTTATGTAAATGGAATGATAAAGTGTAACCTTCCAGGAGGTACTATATGACAGACAGAGAAGCATTGCAATGTGTTGCGTAATGTCCACATGATATGAGCAATATCTCAGTAACGCACGGCTTAGAAAGGGAGAGTTTTTTACTTACTGATGGGGAGCGAAAGAGAGAAAGAGAGAGAGAGAGGGTGAGTGCACAAGACAGAGAGAGGTAGGGAGGGAGAGGCAGAGGGTGTGTGAGGCAGAGAGAAAGAGAGGGAGAGGAGTGAGAATGTGTGAGTGAGTGAGTGAGAGAGGGAGAGAGAGACAGAGATAGACAGACATACAGAGACAGAAATGGAGAGAGACAGACAGACAGAGGCAGAGAGAGAGAGAGAGAGAGAGAGAGAAAGAAAGAAAGAGACAGACAGAGAGACAGATAGAGTTGGAGACAGAGACAAAGAGAGACAGACAGAGACAGGGACAGGCAGATTGAGAGAGACAGAAAGACAGATAAACATATAGAGACAGAGAGAGACACACACACACACACACACAAACAGACAGAGGCAGAAAGACCATAAGACCATAAGATATAGGAGCAGAAGTAGGCCATTCAACCAATCAAGTCTGCTCCACTATCCAATCATGGGCTGATCCACTTCATCCAGTCAACTCCACTCCCCTGCTTTCACCCCATACCCTTTGATGCCCTGGCTAATCAAGAACCTATCCATCTCTGTCTTAAATACACCCAATGACTTGGCCTCCATAGCCGCTCACGGCAAAAAATTCCACAGATTTACCATCTTCTGACTAAAGTAATTTCTCCACATCTCAGTTCTAAAAGGATGTCTTTCAAATATAAAGTCGTGCCCTCTTGTCCTAGAATCCCCTACCATGAGAAATAACTTTGCCATATCAAATCTGTTCAGGCCTTTTAATATCCAGAATGTTTCTATGAGATTCCCCCTCATTCTCCTGAACTTCAGGGAATACAGCCCAAGAGCTGCCAGACATTCCTCATACGGTAACCCTCTGATTCCTGGAATCATTCTCGTGAATCTTCTCTGAACCCTCTCCAATGTCAGTATATCCTTTCCAAAATAAGGAGCCCAAAACTAGGAAGAGCGAGAGAGACAGACAGAGATATGGAGACAGAGTTGGAGACAGACAAAGAGAGCGAGAAATAGACAGACATACAGAGAGAGAGAGAGAGTGAGAGACAGACAGACATACAGAGAGACAGACAGACGGACAGACAGAGACAAAGACAAATAGGTTAGCAGAGGCAGAGAGACAAAGAGACAGAAAGACAGAGAGAGAGAGAGAGAGAGAGAGAGAGAGAGAGAGAGAGAGAGAGAGAGAGAGAGACAGACAGACAGACAAAGACAAAGTTAGAGACAGAGAGACCCAGAGAGGGTGTGGATGCAGGGAAAGGCTATAGGTGTTAGGCAGAAAAGGCAGGTTGCAATTGGGAAGCCCTTAGCTGAGTAAGACTGGAACTGGGGTGCTGGGATGGTAGGGGGAGATGCAGGATCCACAGAAAAACCAACAGCTTAAGGAACCCACAATTTGTTTTCCAGAAAAATCCATGAATGCAAAAAAAATCTTGACGCCAATTAATAGAATGCCTACTTATTCAATGGAGAAGAGCTGCAGAGACTTATTCCCAATCTGATTACTGATCAAAGTAAAGTGCAGCTGGTGAACCAGTGACTTTGAATGAAGTGTTGGCAAAATAGATACTGATTTTGCCTTCGGGCCTCTTCATCTCCATCACGAACACCTTCCTTTGCAAAACAAAAGTAGAGACACACTGCCCCAACGTCTGCCTGATCACGTTAAAAACTGCCTAGTACTGTCTCAGAGTTGTCCTTGTATTTTTTTTAAGAACTTAGAATATTGAACAGTAACGCACACAAAATGCAGGACAAAGTCAGCAGATCAGGCAATGTTTGTGGGCAGGATAAACAGTCGTCAAGCATTCCTCTTCATAGATGCAGCTGCTGACGTGCTGAGTTCCTCTAGCATCGTGTGTGTGTGTTAGTCAGGATTTCCATTATCTGCAGAATCTCTTGTGAATATAGAACAGTATAGCACAGCACAGCCCTTTGGCCCGCAATGTTGTGCTGGCTGATAAATACCTACTCCATGCCAGTCTAATCCTTCCTTCTACACAGTCCATAATCCTCCTTTTTATTGCATCCATATGCCTAAGAGTCTTTTAAATGGCCCTATTGTATCAGCCACCGGCAGTGCATTCCACGCACTAACCAGTCTCTGTGCAAAAATCCTACTTCAGAACATCTCCCAGAACCTTTCCTGCACTCACCTTACATCAATATCCTTTTATATCGGCCATTGCCACCCTGGGAAAAACGTGCTGGCTGTCCACTCTATCATGCCTCTTATAATCTTATCATCATCATCATCATCAGGTGCCATGCCCAGACTGAGCTTTGACTGCCATGGCCTACACACTCCTGTTTCAGATCAAGTGGATCAATTCATTGGCATTCATTTCCAGTTCTCTGGCTGCTGTCTACATCATCATTTGTCTTTGCCTTCCTCTTGCTTTCTTCCCTTCAGTCTTTCCCATGATTACCGTGCATCCTAACTCCTCTTTCCTAATCACATGTCCAATGAAGTTACGTTGCCTTTTCATGATCTCATACATTATCTAGTATCTCATACTAGATCTAGTATTAGGTAACGAACCGGATCAGGTCACAGATCTCTCAGTGGGTGAGCATCTGCTGGTCAGTGACCACCACTCCCTGGCCTTCAGCATTATCATGGAAAAGGATAGAATCAGAGAGGATAGGAAAAGTTTTAATTGGGGAAGGGCAAATTATGAGGCTATAAGGCTAGAACTTGCAGGTGTGAATTGGGATGATGTTTTTGCAGGGAAATGTACTATGGGCATGTGGTCAATGTTTAGCGATCTCTTGCAGGACGTTAGGGATAAATTTGTCCCGGTGAGGAAGATAAAGAATGGTAGAGTGAAGGAACCATGGGTGACAAGTAAGGTGGAAGATCTAGTCAGGTGGAAGAAAGCAGCATACATGAGGTTTAGGAAGCAAGGATCAGATGGGTCTATTGGGGAATATAGGATAGCAAGAAAGGAGCTTAAGAAGGGGCTGAGAAGAGCAAGAAGGGGGCAAGAGAAGGCCTTTGCGAGTAGGGTAAAGGAAAACCCCAAGGCATTCTTCAATTACGTGAAGAACAAAAGGATGACAGGAGTGAAGGTAGGACCGATTAGAGATAAAGGTGGGAAGATGTGCCTGGAAGCTGTGGAAGTGAGCGAGGTCCTCAATGAATACTTCTCTTCGGTATTCACCAATGAGAGGGAACTTGATGACAGTGAGGACAATATGAGTGAGGTTGATGTTCTGGGGCATGTTGATGTTAAGGCAGACGAGGTTTTGGAGTTATTAAAATACATTAGGACGGATAAGTCCCCGGGGCCTGATGGAATATTCCCCAGGCTGCTCCACGAGGTGAGGGAAGAGATTGCTGAGCCTCTAGGTAGGATCTTTATGTCCTCGTTGTCCATGGGAATGGTACCGGAGGATTGGAGGAAGGCGAATGTTGTCCCATGGTTCAAAAAAGGTAGTAAGGATAGTCTGGGTAATTATAGACCAGTGAGCCTTACGTCTATAGTGGGAAAGCTGTTGGAAAAGATTCTTAGAGATAGGATCTCTAGGCATTTAGAGAATCATGGTCTGATTAGGGACAGTCAACATGGCTTTGTGAAGGGCAGATCACGTCTAACAAGCCTGATAGAGTTCTTTGAGGAGGTGACCAGGGATATAGATGAGTGTAGTGCAGTGGATGTGATCTATATGGATTTTAGTAAGGCATTTGACAAGGTTCTACATTGTAGGCTTATTCAGAAAGTCAGAAGGCATGGGATCCAGGGAAGTCTGGCCAGGTGGATTCAGAATTGGCTTGCCTGCAGCAGGCAGAAGGTCATGCTGGAGGGAGTACATTCGGATTGGAGGGTTGTGACTAGTGTTGTCCCACAAGGATCCGTTCTGGGACCTCTACTTTTCATGATTTTTATTAACGACCTGGATGTTGGGGTAGAAGGGTGGGTTGGCAAGTTTGCAGATGACACAAAGGTTGGTGGTGTTGTAGATAGTGTAGAGGAGTGTAGAGGATTGTTGAGGATTGCAGAGAGACATTGATAGGTTGCAGACGTGGGCTGAGAAGTGGCAGATGGAGTTCAACCCGGAGAAGTGTGAGGTGGTACACTTTGGAAGGACTAACTCCAAGGCAGAGTATAAAGTAAATGGCAGGATACTTGGTAGTGTGGAGGAGCAGAGGGATCTGGGGGTACATGTCCGCAGATCCCTGAAAGTTGCCTCACAGATAGATAGGGTAGTTAAGAAAGCTTATGGGGTGTTAGCCTTCATAAGTCGAGAGACAGAGTTTAAGAGTCGCGAGGTAATGATGCAGCTCTATAAAACTCTGGTTAGGCCACATTTGGAGTACTGTGTCCAGTTCTGGTTGCCTCACTATAGGAAGGATGTAGAAGCATTGGAAAGGGTACAGAGGAGATTTACCAGGATGCTGCCTGGTTTAGAGAGTATGCATTACGATCAGAGATTAAGGGAGCTAGAGCTTTACTCTTTGGAGAGAAGGAGGATGAGAGGAGACATGATAGAGGTGTACAAGATATTAAGAGGAATAGATAGAGTGGATAGCCAGCGCCTCTTCCCCAGGGCACCACTGCTCAATACAAGAGGACATGGCTTTAAGGTAAGGGGAGGGAAGTTCAAGGGGGATATTAGAGGAAGGTTTTTTACTCAGAGAGTGGTTGGTGCGTGGAATACACTGCCTGAGTCAGTGGTGGAGGCAGATACACCAGTGAAATTTAAGAGACTAGTAGACAGATATATGGAGGAATTTAAGGTGGGGGGTTATATGGAGGCAGGGTTTGAGGGTTGGTACAACAATGTGGGCCGAAGGGCCTGTACTGTGCTGTCCTATTCTATATATTCTATAACTCATAATCTTATACACATCCATCAAGTCACCTTTCATCCTCTCTCACTCCCAAGAGAAAAGCCCTAGCTGACTCAGTCTTTTCCCATGAGACACGCTCTCTAATCCAGGCAGCATGCTGGCAAATCTCCACTGCATCCTCTCGAAATATTCCACATCCTTTCTATATTGAGGTGATCGGAACTGAACACCGTATGTTTCAAAATACATGTTATAAGTTAATGAAACTGAAATCTTAGATTAGCAGTGTGGCCTAATCAGAGTTTTACAAAGTTACAACATTACATCACGGCTCTTGAACTCATCCTCCAACTAATGAAGGCCAGTAGCATAACCACCATATCTTCCTAACCATCCTATCAACTTGTGTAACGCACAGCACGGCCTCCTCTACTGTAAAGATGAAGCCACACTCAGGTTGGAGGAACAACACCTTATATTCCGTCTGGGTAGCCTCCAACCTGATGGCATAAACATTGCCTTCTCTAACTTCTGCTAATGCCCCACCTCCCCCTCGTACCCCATCTGTTATTTATTTATATACACACATTCTTTCTCTCTCTCCTTTTTCTCCCTCTGTCCCTCTGACTATACCCCTTGCCCATCCTCTGGGATCCCCCCCACCCCTTTTCCTTCTCCCTGGGCCTCCTGTCCCATGATCCTCTCATATCCCTTTTGCCAATCACCTGTCCAGCTCTTGGCTCCATCCCTCCCCCTCCTGTCTTCTCCTATTATTTTGGATCTCCCCCTCCCCCTCTCAAATCTCTTACTAGCTCTTCCTTCAGTTAGTCCTGACAAAGAATCTCAGCTTGAAACGTCGACTGTACCTCTTCTTAGAGATGCTGCCTGGCCTGCTGCGTTCACCAGCAACTTTGATGTGTGTTGCTTGAACTTCCAGCATCTGCAGAATTCCTCGTGTTTGCGTTTCTATCAACTTGTGTGGCAACTTTGAGAAATCTATGGACTTGGACCTACAGATCCCTCTGTTCCTCCACACCACTAAGGATGAGGTCACTGGGGTGACGCAGTAGCGTAGTGGTTAGCACAACGCTTTACAGTACCAGCGACCCAGGTTCAATTCCTGCTGCTGCATGTAAGGAATTTGAATGATCTCCCTGTGACCACATGGGTTTCTTCCGGGTGCTCCCATTTCCTCCCACAGTCCAAAGAGTTACTGGTTGGTAGGTTAGTTGGTCATTGTAAATTGTCCCATGATTAGGCTAGGATTAAACTGGGGGATAGCTGGGTAGCACAGTTCAAAGGGTCAGAAGGGCCTAATCCACGCTGTATCCCAATAAATAAATAAATAATCCTTGTACTCTGACTTCAAGCTTGATCCTTCAAAGTTTTCAGGAATAGTTGTGCAGTATTGCCTTTTAGCGCTTTGAACTAAGCATATTTAGGGGCAGCATACACAGGAAAATAATTTAGAAAGTTCCAGATTTAAAAAAATCTGGAGCATCACCTCCTCTGAAAGATGAAATAGATTAATTACAGCAGCAGCAGCCATGAATGAAAACTTTGCTAAAATAAATTTTCAAAAAGGATTGAGTACATCAGGATATAATCAAAATAAATGATCAGGTTTAATACTGTGCGTTAATATTCATGATGTAAGTTATAAAATACGTTCCTGTGTTCATAAAATACACCGTGGTAGAGCTTGTAATGAAGAGATTTTTATTCCCACGTTCATTATAATAAAGGAAATTTCGGAATCAGGTCTTGGGGGTCAAGTTAGAAGACTGGTTCTTGGTTCTTGGAGGGTGTGCCATTGACACCAACATCACCTCTTCTGATATGCAGAGAGGCGACCAGCATGGTGTGGGATTGATTGGAGGAAAAGGCAGTTGAGGTCTACTGAGAAATTGGCAGGGTTGTGGTGAGCAGCACAGCCAATACTAATAGTGAAGAAGCTGCTAGAGGAGTAGACGGGATGTTGCGGCCTTTTCAGAATTGGAATCAGGTTTAAAATCACTGACGTACTGTACACCTGGAGGCCACTTTATTAGATACACCCTGTACCTAGTAAAGTGGTCACTGAGTGCATATTCATGTCTTCTGCTGTTGTAGCCCATCTATTTCAAGGTTTGACATGTTGTGCATTTAGTGATGCTCTTCTACACACCACTGTAGTAGAGGATGGTTTATTAAGATTCCAGCACCCACATATTTTCTCTTTTTTTGTGATCTGTTTGCCACTCACTGGACGTCTATTTGTTTTTCACACCTTCCCTCTGTGAAGTCTAGAGACTGTTGTGTGTGAAAATCCCAGGAGATCAGCAGTTCCTGAGCAGTCCCCATCTTGCACCAACAATCAATTACTCCACCGTCAAAGTCACTTTGATCAGACTTCTTCCCCATTTTGTTGTTTGAGCTGAACAACAACTGAACCTCTTGACCATATCTGTCTGCTTTTATTCATTAAGTTGCTGTCACATGATTGGCTGATTACATTAACAAGCAGGTGTACTGGTATATCTAATAAAGGAACCACTGAGAGCATATCATAAAATTTGTTGTTTTGTGGCAGCAAGACATAAAGTGCAATTCATAAAAATATATGAATTTCATGAAGATACAAAGTGAAGTAGTGTTCATGGATTGGTTCAACAGAGAAAATCTTTTTTCTCAATGATTTGCTGAAAATTAAGAAACAGCACTTTAAATGTCTTTAGCTACTTATTTTCTATCATCCTTATTGTCGTAATCAATATTTCAATTTACTTTAGCGAAGGTTAATAATTCAGTTCAATAATTAAATTTGTCACTCACAACTAAACATAATTTTTTCTCAGATTACAATCATCTTCCCCAGGGGACCTATTAATATGGAGCTTTCAGCTTTTATCTTCCTACTAAACATTGACAGACAAATGGATATCATTGCATTTTGAGTACAGTTACAGAAGATTACCTTGATAACTTCATAGGTCCATAAGATATAGGAGCAGAATTAGGCAATTCAGCTCATCGATTCTGCCCAACCATTCCATCATGGCTTATTTATTATCACTCACAACCCCATTCTCCTGTTTTCTCCCCATAACCTTTGACAAACTTACTCATCAATAACTTCTCAACCTCTGCTTTAAATACTGTATATCCAATAACTTGGCCTTCACAGCTGTCTATGGAGCTCCACAGCATGGCAATGAATTCCACAGATTCACTGCCCTCTGGCTAAGGAAATTCCTCCTTTTCTCTATTCTAAAGGGACAGCCTTATCTTCTGGTCCTAGGCTCTCCCACTATAGTAAACATCCTCTCCACATCCATTCTATCTAGACCATTCGATATTTGACAGTTTTCAGTGAGCTCCCCACCCCTAATTCTTCTAACCTCCAGCGACTACAGGCCTGGAGCCTTCAAGTGCTCCTCGTACATTAACCCTTTCGTTCCCAGGATCAGGTTTTGATCGAGTGTAAGTTTGCCTTTCTACGGCATAGTTTTACACATGGAAATAAAGTGAATCCATACAACTTATGAAGGCATTGTAGGAGTATTTATAATCTGCAAAAACACCTTTATATTCTTCAGATTTTTTTTTAATTATCAAATTAACTAAATGGTAACAAAACATTCCAAAGATGTGGTTGGAGTTATTTTTATACTAGGAATCTGGATATTGGTTATTAAAAGAACCCAACATATTTAATGAATGGTTGGTGCTACATTCAAACATAACACAGTGAAGACTAAAGAAAAATCATTATCCCATCTCCTCACGTAAGCATTCTACTTGCTTCTTATTTCTATAAAACCTCACATAAGCACAGAATGGTTCCAGCGTAGATGCAGGCGATTCAACCCATTAGTCTATACTGGCCCTATGGCCCACTTGTGACCCTTTTCTTACATCTCCGAAGTTCTTTCCTTTCAGATAATATTTTGTTTATTTATTTATTGAGGTAAGGTGTGGAGTTGGCACTTCCAGCTGCACCACCCAGCAACCCCCAATTTAACCCTAGCCTAATCACAGGACAGATTACCCTGCCAACCCGTAGGTCTTCGGATTGTGGAAGAAACCAGAGTACGCAGAAGAAACCTATGCAGGGAGGACATACCAACTCCTTACAGACAGCGGCAGGAACTGAACCCCGTTTGTTGGTACTGTAAAGCTTTGTGCTAACCACTATGATACCTTGCCGCCCTAATGTAGCCTCCTTTTGAATAAAATCAGTGATCAGTCTGCAGTGATGTTGCTGCTATAATATTGCAGACCCTAAGTATTAGGTGGATGCAAACAAAAAATCCTAATGTGAATTTTGGTTCCTTTGCCACTTATCTTCGTCCTTTGACTTCAGGTTTCTTGCCCCATGGAGTCAGTCATATTTAGACTGGTCCAATATAAAACATTAAATCAGAATTGAAGAGATAAAACCTAACATAGACCCAACATATTGATGCAGCTATAAAGAAGGCAAGTCAGTGGCTATATTTAATTCGGAGATTGGGGAGATTTGGTATGTCACCAAGAACACTCACAAATTTCTTCAGATGTACTGTGGAGAGTATCCTAACTGGCTGAATCTGGATTTCTGGTATGGGGTAGGGGAGGCTACTGTGCAGGATTGAATTAAGCTGCAGGGAGTTGTAAACTTAGTCAGCTCCATCATGGGCACGCGTTTCCGCAGTCTCCAATACATCTTCAAATAGTGGTGCCTCATAAATGCGGCATCTATCATTAAGGACTGCCATCACCCACGACATGCCTTGTTCTCATTGCTTCCATCAGGAAGGAGGTACAGGAGCCTGAAGGGACACACTCAGCAATTCAGGAACACCTTCTTCCTCTTTGCCATCCAATTTCTGAATGGACATTGAACCCATGAACACTTCCTCATTACTTTTTCTTATTTCCTATTATTTGCATTACTTATTTAACTACATATAAAACTTACTCTTATTTAGTTTTCTTTTCTCTCTTTATTATGATGTATTGCATTGTATTGCTTCTGCAAGTTAACAAATTACATGATATATGATGGTGATATTAAATCTGATTCTGATTCTGAAACAAAACACGATGGAAGATAGACCGGAAAGTCATCACCATATCCAAAAAGAAAGTATTTCGTTCAATGTACTATAAAAATAAATAATAGAGGAAACTAGGAGAGTGTGAGAAGAATGAAGTTATGGTACAATATATCAAAGTTAAAGTAAGTTTTTAAAAATCAAGCAGATATATGTAACCACATAAAATTCTGAGATTCATTTTTTTTCTGGGTATTCACAGTAAATACAAAGAAACACAATAGAATCAATGAAAAAGCACACACAAGATGGACAAGCAACCAATATGCAAATAAAAAAATAAAATAATAATAATAAATAAGCAGTAAGCATCAAGAAAATGAGATGAAGAGAGTCAATAGGTTGTAGGAACGGTTCAATGTTTGGGTGAGTGAAATTGAATGATGTTATCCATTCTGTTTCAAGATCCTGATGGTTGAGGGGTAATAACGGTTTCTGAACCTAATGTTATGGGTCCTGGGGGTCCCATATGTCTTTCCTAATGGCAGCAGCAAGAAGAGGTCTAGATGGTGGGGGTCCTTGGTTATAGATGCTGCTTTCCTGTGGCAGCGCTCCTTGAAGATGTGCTCAGAGTGGAGAGGGCTTTACCTGCGATGGACTAGGCTGTATCCACTACTTTTTGTAGGCCTTTCCGTTCAAGTGTATTGGTGTATCCATATCAGGCCAAGATGTAACCAGTCAGTATACTCTCCGCCACACATCTATAGAAGTTTGAAGTTTAGATGAAATGCTGAATCTTTGCAAACTTCTAAGATAGTACACCATATAAAGCTATCATCTGGATCCATAAAAGTTGCTGGTGAATGCAGCAGGCCAGGCAGCATCTATTGGAAGAGGTACAGTTGACATTTCGGGCCGAGACCCTTCTTTTATGTGTGTTGCTTGAAATTCCAGCATCTGCAGATTTCATCGTATCTGGATCCATAATGGCTTGGTATGGCAACTGCTCTTCATGTGACCACAGGAAACTGCAGAGAGTTGTGGGCACGACTTAAAACATCACAGGAACCAGTCTCTTCTCTATGGACTCTGACAACATGTATATTTCTTGCTAGCTCAGTAAAGCAGCCAGCATAATCAAAGACCTCACTCACCACAGACAATTCTCTCTTAACCACATATACCAGACTCAAGTGAGAAGCTTCTGTTCTTTAAGCAGAGAAATCTGTTGTCATTATTCACTCTGGTTTATATGTGATACCAGACACAAAAGAAAAATAAAGGCTATGGTTGACCTTAATATCTAACCAATAGCTCAATTTATCAAGAGTAAATACACGAAAAATAATTCTCAGCCACTCTCAGGTTGGAGCAGCAACATCTCATATTCCATCTGAATCACTTCCAACCTGATGATATGAACATCAATTTTTCTATCTTCTGATATTTTCCCCCCTCCCCTTTCCATCTTCTTCAATTCCCCTCTCTGGCCTCTTACCTCTTCTCCTCACCTGCCTATCACCACCTTCCCCCACCACTAGTGACCTTCCTCCTTCCCTTTCTCCCATGGTCCACTCTCCTCTCATATTAGCTTCCTTCTTCTCCAGCCCTTTACATTTTCCACCTATTATATCCTAGCTTCTTACTTCATCCACCTTTCCCCACCCACCTATCACTTTTGAGCTTGTTGTCCTTCCCTTCCACCCACTTTTTTTATTTGGGCATCTTCCCCCTTCTTTTCCAGTGCTTGATGAAAGGTCTGAGCCTGCAACATTGACTGCTTATTCCTCTCCATAGATGTTGCCTGACCTGCTCGGTTCCTCCAGCAAATTGTGTGTGTTGCTCTAAAATAAAAATATTCAGGCACTTTTTACAGATATGATAAGGGACACATGCTGCCCATTTCACCCTGCAGAGTCTTATAGCCAAACATCTGTGCAGATGTCTAAATTGGGATAGCAATCACACAGACTGCTCACAATGGTATGAGATAGTTATGGTCACTGAATTGAACTCTAAGCCAATGTCCCATACATCTTGATTGCTATATCTAGATATATTCAATCTCAAGAACAAAACAGACTCAGTAAGAGGTGTCACTGTGTAAAGTCAGGTCAATCATCAACATTTGTTCCAGGTATCATGAAGTCTCATGGCATCAAATCAAAAATGGGCAAGAAGCCCATTTTTTTCATTTAGAGATACAGAAAGCCCATACCACCTAATTACACCCATGTGACCAATTAACCTTATATCTTTATGTCTTTAAAATGTGGGAAGAAACTGAAGTACCTAGAGGAAACCTACATAGTCAAGGGAGAACATATAAACTCCTTACAGACAGCGGTGGAATTGAAGTTGTGTCATGGCAATAGCATTACGTGAACCACTGGCACTGCTGTTCTGCCCCAAACCTCATCCTGATTACCAGCAAACCTTCACTGCTTGATCATTAGTCAGCAATATCATCACACAGAATTTATTCACCCGTATATTAAGGTTCAGTTTGGATTCAGCCAGAGTCAATTACAGTATAACAAAACTCTATGCAGCCTTGGTACAAACCAAGAGGTGAAGTGCTGATGGCCACGCCTGTCATCAACCTGCCCCAGTAAAACTTAAGTATGTGGGGCCAAGACAAAGTCAAGTCAAGTTTATTGTCATTTAACTATATACATGCATATTGTCAAACAAAACATTTCTCTGAACCAGGGAGTAAAGCACAGTTGTACACATAACACACAATAACTTGTGAAAGTAGGGATAAAATCTACAGACAAATTACACATACATAAATTAACTATTGTAAGGTACAGAACAATTAACCAATGACAATTCGCATGTGTTGCCCAGGGAGTTCAGAAACCTAACGGCCTGGAGGAAGAAAAACTGTTTCTCATCCTGGCCATTCTTGTTTTTATACATCAGAGTTTCCTGCCATATGGTAGTAATTCAAAGAGGATGCTGGATGGATGGTTGGAATCCTTAATATTGCAAAGGACTCTACATACACAGTGCTCCTGTTAAATGTCCATTGGATGGTAGGGAAACCCCCATGATCCTCTCAGCCATTCTCACAGTCCTTTGTAGGGACTGTTGCTCAGCTCTTCACATGCTTAGAATCCAAAGAAGGATAAATGAGGCAACCTTAGCCTCATCAGTTCCTGTGGGCAGTGTCCTAGATGCACCACTTTAGTAACTTCATGAAGGACCTTCCCTCTACAGTATGCTAAGAGGTTAGATGATTGCGGCTGATGGTACATTTTTATTTATAGAATACGGAACATAGAACGGTACAACACAACACAGGCCCTTCAGCCCACAATGTCTACCTGTTAACCAACTCCAAGATCAATCTAACACTTCCCTCTCACATAGCCCTCCATTTTTCCTTCTCTCCCTTGGTATGCCATTCCCTTAACTATACAAACTCACTTGTAGTAATGCATGTTCATTTACTGCACAGTGTCAGTAACATTTCACCAAGCATGGGGTAAATAATTAAGGAAAACATCACAGGCTGCAGATCTTCGCACCAAGAAACCTGTTGGGATGCACTGGACTACTGTCATCGCTATTAGGTTTATAACTCAAAGTGATCAATGCCATATTGAAAACACAACTCTGCATACAGGCGATAAAATGGTTAAAGTTTAAATAGCAATTTGAGATCCTCCGACTGGCAAGAGACTGTGTAGTAAGGATGCCCTCCGTCGGCTGGGGTCGACCGTGGATGTAGCGTCCTAGCTGTCTACGCAACCCAGGGCAGTACGATACGGAGAACAAGCTGTTGCCCGTACAGTAGGCTCCCCCCTCTCCACTTAGCTGACTAATCCAAAGCAGAGACCGATATTGTTAGGCGCCGGCGGCGTCGCAAAGGTTATGCCATTCGGAGCTGAACCCAACGTGAGGGCCTCCAGCTCCGGATTTTTCCCCGGGGTTTACTCCTCAAGCCTCCCCCGTGAGTGGGTATAGCTGCAAGGCAGTGGAGGTTTGAAATCAGTTTTCCCTCTGCTAGATAGGTTGCCAATCACGGCTGACGAGCACATCTGCCTTCGCCTCTTCTGTCAGTAGAAACTGTTCGGCCGGGCTTACTAGCTAAACCACACGTGAAGGTCAGGAGCTGGACTTGCTTGTCAGAGGCTATTTGAGATGCACGCGATTGGGAGCACTCCATATGAAGTGGGATCTTATCCCCACTCCAACCCTCACCAACGGGTATAACAAACTTAGGGGACCGTATGCCAGTGACTGCGTGATGTAATGACAGTCGGCATATTCATGGGCACTAGAAGTCCAGACGATATTTACTCACTAGGCTTCTCCAAGATTTTCATCATATTCTGACAAGAACAATAAATGTATCTGAGTTAGATTGATTAGGTTCGCGCTGGTAAACAGCGACTTTCCGTCCGTTTCACAACTACACCAGGATTCACTAAAACCACGAATTATCAGCCCAGCTTCTTCGTGCGCAACTGAACCATCCTCCGGGTTTGAAAACTGAGCAATTGACAGAGGCCGGACGATTGTTTTAGCTGACGTTTGCCTGCTCCAAATGCATTCGAACGAGAGAACTCGCTGTCTCGATATTTATAGTGGCGACATATGAAACCAACACCCTCTGAGCGAACTGCTCCGGCCGGTAACGCAGCAGCAGATGCCCACTAATTCCTAGTTAGCGGAGAGGGGTGCGGAGCAAGCTGAACCCGGTTTACAGCATCAAGCTATACACGAGGATGGCTTTGTGTGATCCGTTCATCCTCTGGGAAATAACCAATCCTCCCGCGGGTGTGCCAAGCTGCAGCCAGACCAATCTCAAACCCTCGCACCAAGTTTTGCTCTGCGGCGGTCGTGGATGTGCCGGGTGCTGAAGACGAGAAGGGGGGAAAGAGTAATAGAAAAGTGCAGCACAGAAACATGCCCTTTGGCCGATCTAGTCCGTGCCAAATAATTTAAACTGCCTACTCCGATTGACCTGCACCGGAACCATAGCCCTCCACATCCCTACCATCCATGTACCTATCCAAACTTCTCTTAAACGTTGAAAGCGAGATGGCATATAGTACTTGCGCTGGCAGCTCGTTCCACACACTCACGATCCTCTGAGTGAAGTTTCCCCTCATGCTCCCCTTTAACTTTTTACCTGTCACCCTTAACCCATGACCTCTAGATGCAGTCAGACAAATACTCTCTTCGCAGCTCCTAAACCCCTCATAAAGGATGCCTTCAAAACAGACTGGATAGCACCATTTGGCATTTTACTGGAGTACGCTGGCTCTATCCTTAACTTTAAGTGACGCCTCAGCAACCAAACTCGTTCGCGCGAGTTTAATTATGATATACCTTTCGAGAGTAGACGCAGGTTTGTCAACTTTCTTACAAAGCCTAAAATACGCCACAGTAGGATACAACTCGGCTAGCCTGACGAAGCGAAGCAGCCTGCGGGGAATTAATATGGTTTCGTTTCAGCATTAACTTTAGCACGATGGAATTAGCCAGTTTAGTTTATGCGCGTTGGGTTTGCGGTACCAATAAGCTCACATGAAGAATTTGCCCCTCTCGGAACAGTTCGGACAACCAGCCCGGCTCTCCAGCGTCAGGTCCTCACCGTCCCTTCACTGCAGCTTCGAGCCCCGCCGCCTCTCCACCAGCTACACTTTCCAAAGCAGTTCAAAGTTACTTTTAGAAGCAGGCACCTTTCCAGCACGCGTCCTGCGGTTGAAAACAAGCAGACTAGGGGATAAAGATCCCAACCTAAATTTCGTGGGAGGTTCGCGGAAAAGAAAGAGGCAGGACGTGAATTCCATCTCTCTCCGTTCCTCTTGATTACGCTCTTAACCGCACTGTCTCTTGACAACATTTTTTACTGTTTTAAATTCCCGGCCAGTGATTAACCTCGTTGGACGGTTAAAGTATCGGTCGTTTCTATCATCTGTTTCGTGTCAGGAGAGTCAACAGAACTTCTCGCTTCCTCCGCGAGGCAGCTGACCTTCCTCCTCCTGCATAATTCACGAAATTACTTGAGTGCATCAGACATCGCGCTGGTAGTTACGTGATATAACACTATCCTGTTAGTTTAGCATCAGCCGCGAATTAAGAAGACACAATTCTTGTTTTATATTTAATCTGCGTTACATTAAGTCTCAGGCTTTGGAATATCTTGCATCTTAGGGCAAAATCATGCGCTTTGCGCACTCGCTGATGGTTGAACCCGCACCTCTTGCTACCTCATGTCTAACCCCGCACCTCTTACGACCTCATGTCTGATCCCGCACCTGTTCTGCGTAAACCGGCGCAGGAGAGTAGTTCAAGCCGCAGCCCTCTTCACACGCCTGTCAGGCAGAACTAAACGCGACAGCCGCAACGTACAAAGTGACCTGAACCGCATAGACCCGTGCAAACGAATGTCCTTGCGCAAGGGGACTGCGATTCCGCACAGCGCCCGCATTTTACCACACCTGTAGCCTGGAGAGGCGAAAGTTGTGTGGAGGTACTTACTCTTTGGTGTGTTTCCGTGGCCGCAAACTCTCCGCAGATCATAGCCATTCCTGTCCATAGCGACGTTCTTCTGTCTGCCGGTCTGTGAACGTGCACTGTTGGCAGAAAACAGTAAGTTCCCTTTTTAGGGTCGGTGCCTGTGCAGTGTTCACACAAAAAGCCAACCTTTTACGCTTTCCCATGGTGTTCCCTCTCGCCACTCCTATATCCCCTATGGGGGGAGGGGGAGAGGGGGAGGGAGCAAACTGCAGACTTCCTCACGCACCGTCTGCAGGGACCTTGGAGAGGATTCCAACCCGACGCAGTATATTTTGAGAAATAAAACATCTGAACTTGTAACAGGCGAACAGGAAATGGCTCTCAGACTAGGGGTCTCACCGTTGGGTGGCACTGTTTTCCTGCCTTGTCCACCCATAATATGCACCTGCCCTCTCCCTGCACCCTGCTCCTGGGCTTAAAGACAAGTGTTTGGAACGATGTTGGTGAAACAAATTGTCACAGATCACAGAGTGCTATAGCACAGGAAGAGGCTCTTCGGCCCATCCAGTCCGTGCCGAACTATTATGCTGCCTAGACCCATCCATCAACCTGCACCCGGACCATAGGCCACCACAGCTCTCCCATCCATTTATCTATCCAAATTTCTCTTAGATGTTGAAATCGAACCCCTTAGCAGGTAGCTCGTTCCACTCTCTCGTCACCCTACTTGGGAGGTTTCGGCTCCCCTTTGGCAACTAGTTCCCCCTCATGATCCTCTTAAACATTTCACCTTTCATCCCTAACCACTAACCAAGATGCTCGAGAGAATAAAGTCCGAAGCTACTCAACCTTTCGCCGTAACTCAATGTCCTCAAGTCTCGGTGACATCCTTGCAAATTTCCTTTGCACTGGTTCGATCTTATTGATCTTTCCTGTGTAGGTGACCAGAACTGTACACCATACTCCTAATTAGGCCTACCAACGTCAGATACAACTTCAACAATGTCAATAATTTTGTGATGTTTCCGGTCGGTTGCAAACGAAATTAGAAATACTGCAAGTTCGCCCGAGATATGTTAAACACTCAATATGTTTTCCCAACATTTTAAAACTATATGCCGCTACATTAGATTTTTGTTTTACTTCTTCACCTTCCTCCAGATTCAATCTATTACCTAGAAGAGTCTGTGTGGGAGGTTTCGGCTCCTTTTGCCAACTAGTTTCCACAGTGTCCAAACCTTGCGGCGGAAATTCGGGACATTCATTTATAAAGGTTTCACAACCTCCTTTAATATACAAACAAGCACCTCACTATCAATACAAAATAAGCAGCAGCAAAGCGGAGGTCATCTCCGGTTAATGAAAGTGGATCCGGGACATACGCTGACCGAAGCTGTGACTGGCGCTGAGCGACATGAGCAGGTGTCGTCGAGAAGCAATCTGGAACAAGTCTGATCTCTGCCCATCAGCGGGGCTTTCCGCACAGCAAGCGACGCCACGGTATGGTTCATTTGGTAGCAGCGTCGCTCTTGATCTAGGGAATATTGGGCTGAAGACTCTAAGACATAGGAGCTAATTAGACCATTCGGCCCATCGGGTCTGCTTCGCCATTCCATCATGGCCGATTTATTTTCCCGCTCAAGCCTTATTCTCGAGCTTAGGGAACGCTGACGGAGGGACATATGCGCAGTGCCAGAGGAATTCGGTAGGTCAGGCAGCATCTATGGAGGGGAATAAACAGACGACGTTTGGATTAGTTGAACGTGTGCTACCTTGTCAGAGGTGTCGGTTTTCAGCTACAACCAAAGATTCTACAGGGCAATTTCAGGGAAAAGAACGGATTTATTATTAAGCCAAGATCACTGGAAGTGTATTCAGAGATGAAAGGGCTAAAGCAGAACCTGAGACATTTGAAAAGTTGGGAATTCATGTGAAAGTACATAGACTGGACACATTAATTCAAAGATTTGAAGTATATTTATTATCAAAGTATGTACACAGAATACAACTCTGAGATTTGTCCTCCCTCATCAATGGGAGAGAAGCAATGGAGTCCATCATGAGCTTGTCACCGGTTTCCAGGCTGCACGCTCCATTCCAAACCTCACCGGACTCCCTCCCTTGGAGCTAATGGGCTCAAAAACACTCCAAAATGTAAATCATAGGTTCCAATTGCAGGCAGATTAGAAATAGAGTCATATCTCAAAGAAGAAGTAAAAGGAGTAGTTTTGTGAACTGTCTGGAGGACATCACCATTGGTCACAGTGTTTGCTGGTACCATCTTTTTCCCTCACCTTAGTTTCTTTCCCCATGGAAGCTGCCTGATCTTAAGCAGATTACTAACATTTACAGATTTTATCACTGAAAGGAATTGACCTGGATTGTCCCAGCATTTTCTGATGTAATGGAATGCAGGTGTAGTGAGTTATTTCTAAGTACAAATGTCAGAGTTACTATATATAAGACCATAAGACATAGGAGCAAAATTAAACCATTCTGTCCATTGAGTCTGCTCTGCCATTTCATCATGCTTGATCAATTTCCCTCTCAACCCCTTTTTCCTGCCTTCTCCCCATTACCTTTCACGTCCTGACTAATCAACCTATCAGTCTCTGTCTTACATGCACCCAGTGACCAGGCCTCCACAGTCACCAGTGGCAATTAATTTCACAGACTCACCACCCTCTAGCTAGAGAAATTCCTCCTCATCTCTGTTCTCAATGGTTGCCTCTCTATTTTGAGGTGGTGCCCTCTGGTTCTAGACTCCCCCACCAAAGGAAACATCCTCTTCACATCCATTCTCTCTAGGCCTTTCAACATTCAATCAGTTTCAATGAGATCCACCCCCCTCATTCTTCTAAATTCCAGCAAGTACATGCCCAGAGCCTTCAATTGCTGTCAGTGATAACCCTTTCATTCCCAGAATCATTTTGGTGAACCACCTCTGATACCTTTCCATGTCAACACATCCTTTCTTAAATAAAGTGCCTGAAACTGCTCACAATACTCCAAGTGAGGCCTCACCAGTGCTTCATAAAGCTACAGCATTACATCCTTACTTTTATATTCTAGTCCTCTTGAAAAGACTGCTAATATAACATTTGCCTTACTCACCACAAATTCAGCTTGCAAATTAACTTTTAGGGAATCCTGCACAAGGACTCCTAAATCCCCTTTGCACCTCAGATTTTGAATTTTATCCCCATATAGAAAATAGTCTATGCTTATATTCCTTCTATGAAAGTGCATGGCCATGTACTTTCCTACAGTGTATTCCATCTGCCACCTCTTTGCCCATTCCCCTAACCTGTCTAAGTCATTCTGCAGCCTCTCCCTCTGCTTCCTCAACATTACCTGTCCCTCCACCTATCATCTGCAAACTTGGCCAGGAAGCCATCAATTTTATCATCCAAATTGTTGAAATACAATGTAAGAAGCAGTGGTCCCAACACAGACCCCTGTGGAACACCGCTAGTCACCGACAGCCAATCCAAAAAGGATCCTTTCATTCCCACTCTTTGCCTCCTACCAATCAGCCAATGCTCTATCTATTCTAGTAACTTTTCAGTAATACCCTGGGCTCTTTTCTTCTTTAACAGCCTTGTGTGCGAGACCTTGTCAAAGGCCTTCTGAAAATCCAGAAGATAAATAGATATATCTATAGACATAAATACAGAGGTACAAATAAAGTGGGTGCTGAGTGTATATCTCACCATATACAACCCTGAGATTCATTTTCTTGCAGGCATTTACCATATAGCCATGTAACAATCACAGCACGGAAATAGGCCATCTCGGCCCTTCTAGTCTGTGCCGAACTCTTACTCTCACCTAGTCCCATCTACCTGCACTCAGCCCATAACCCTCCATTCCTTTCCTGTCCATATAAATGTCCAATTTAACTTTAAGTGACAATATCAAACCTGCCTCAACCACTTCTTCTGGAAGCTCATTCCACACAGCTACCTCTCTCTGAGTAGAGAAAAGAAATTCAATAGAATCAATGAAAAACTACGCACAATGACTGACAAACAACCATGTGGAGGAGAAGACGAACTATGCGAACACAAAAATAAATAAACACACACACACACACACACACACACACACACAGAAATCTTCAGCTGCTGGAATTTCAAGCAACACACACAAAAAATGCTGGTGAACGCAACAGGCCAGGCAGCATCTATAGGAAGAGGTACAGTCGACGTTTTGGACCGAGACCCTTCATCAGGACTAACTGAAAGAAGAGCTAGTAAGAGATAGTAAGAGTAAGGGTCTCGGCCCAAAATGTCGACTGTACCTCTTCCTATAGATGCTGCCTGGCCTGCTGCGTTCACCACAACGTGTTGCTACCCGCACACATATATACATACTACATTCTACTGAGAACATGAGTTGTGGAGTCTTGAAAGGGAGTCCATAGGTTGTGTTCAGTGGCTAGTTCAGAGTTGTGGTGAGTAAACTTATCCATACTGGTTTGAGAGCCTGATGGCTGAAGGGTAATAACTTTTCCTGAACCTGGTGGTGTGGGACGTAAAGCTCCTGTACCCCCTTCCTGATGGCAGCAAAGAGAGGAGAGCATGACCTTGACGGTGAGGGTGTCTGATGATGAATGCTGCTTTCTTGTGGCAGAGCTCCTTATAGATGTGCTCAATGGTGGGGAGGACGTTACCTGTGACGGACTGGGTTGCATCCACACTTTTTGTAGACTTTTCTGTTCAAGGGCATTGGTGAGTCCATACCAGGTCATGATGCAACCAGTCAGAATACTCTGCACTGTACATCTATATAAAGTTGTCAGAGTTTTAGATAACGTGCCAAATCTGTGCAAACTTCGAAGAAAGTAGAAATATTTTCCTCAGTGTACTTTGAGAATCCAGACATTAAGGCACAAGGATCGGCTTTATTCACCCTATACATTTACAGGAATTGGGAATTTGCTGTGATGTGTTGGTCCACACGCAACAAGCAATGACATTCAACAGTTATAAAGCATAATAGATTATATTACAAATAGTTAGAGGTTAAAGTATGGATATGGAATAAAATGTACAGAAATAAAATTAAATATTATGGCAGTGCAATATCACTACTGGATAGTGGAACCAGAGCGAGGTGTGCAGTGGTGGAGAAAGTACTTTACCATTCCTTTCAGTGGATGAAAAGGCTCTGATGGACTTGGGTATGCATCTGACCATTTAGAATTTTTAACGTCTGTTTGTATCAAACAATTAAGCTTTTCCAATTTATTTTGAAGATGTTCCCATTTTTTCTTAGGTCTTTGAACACTGTCAACATTCAGGTGCAGAGTTTGCCTCTCCTCTTCCACCCCCTTCCCCTGTGACAAATATATATCTCTCTTCACAATTCCTGTTGCATCTTACCAGTCCTGTCACTACGTTGCAAGGTTTTTGAAACTGTTTCCCCTTAACTCATGTCTATGTTATTTATATATAAAGAAATTTACTAGACTCTGTGGTTGAGGTTGTGACCTTTGGTTCTGCAATCCCAGCCACTGGAAGTATCCTCCCCATATCTAATCTCTCTAGTCATGTTAGTTTTTTTTCCCCCAAGGTTTTCCATGAGATCCATCTCTTTCTTCTACACCCCACAGTATACAAGACATAACAAGCAGCACATATCAAAGTTGCTGGTGAACGCAGTAGGCCAGGCAGCATCTCTAGGAAGAGGTACAGTCGACATTTCGGGCCGAAACCCTTCGTCAGGACTAACTGAAAGAAGAGTGAGTAAGAGCTAGTTGAGAAGGGAAGGGGGAGATCCAAAATGATAGGAGAAGATGGCAGGGTGGGGGGAGGGAACGGATGGAGCCAAGAGCTGGACAGTTGATTGGCAAAAGGGATATGAGAGGATCATGGGACAGGAGGCCCAGGGAGAAAGAAAAGGGGGGGGAACCCAGAGGATGGGCAAGGGGTATAGTCAGAGGGACAGAGGGAGAAAAAGGAGAGAGAGAAAGAATGTGTGTATATAAATAAATAACAGATGGGGTACGAGGGGGAGGCGGGGCATTAGCGGAAGTTTGAGAAGTCAGTGTTCATGCCATCAGGTTGGAGGCTACCCAGACGGAATATAAGGTGTTGTTCCTCCAACCTGACTGTGGCTTCATCTTTACAGTAGAGGAGGCTGTGGATAGACATATCAGCATGGGAATGGGACGTGGAATTAAAATGTGTGGCCACTGGGCCACTACGCCCCACAGTATACAGGACATAACAATTTCACTTCATTCAGCAGTCGTGCCATTGTATCCTTTTGTTGCACTCACTACATGCCAAGGCCACTGTTCTTCACCAGCCTATGCTCAACTGAAGTCAGCACACAAAGCTCTGCATGGAGTTGAATCCATTTCCAGTTTAAAATGACATTACTTAAGGCAAGTGACAGCAAGAAATTTGACTTAAAAAATATAAACAGTATCTTTTCTGAAGTAAATTGTGGTAAACTATCACTGCAAACAATGAAGAGGTGAGTGAAGGTGAAACGAATTCGAGGGATGAGCCATGCTGAGGTGCTGCAAAATTGACACAGGTGGAATTGGAGTGAGCGATTCGGACAGGAGGAGTTGAGGCAGAGGAGTGTCGATGCCCGTCCAACTAACCCGGGCGTGAGGTTGGATCACTCTAAGCGCTGAGCTGATTTGGAGAGGTTGAGAACGGCTTTGGGCTGGGCGGTGTGGTCTAGGCCTGGAGCATTTTGCTGCAGCCAGGCTCAGATCCTAATGCGAGGCACAGTCCGCTGTTTGGAATTTAAACACTGACCCAGATAGACTGGAAAGGCAGGGTGTTGGGACCAGAGGCGATTTTCGGGCCAATTTTGTGCTGAGGCTGTGAGATTGCCCCGGCTGCTGTGCTTCAAGTCTCTGACCTTTCACGGTGATTTGTCCCACTAATATGATGAACTAAGACCAAGACTTTGGGCCCACTCCAGCTGCTCTGGGAATTCAGATCTAAGGGCTCAATTTTGTTCAGAATGCTGTTGCTTGCTTCTATTGTTTGCATGATTTGTGTTTTTTTTTCTCTTTCTCTGCGCAGTGGGTGCTGGTATTTTTTTTCAGGTTCCTTGTTTTATGGCTGTCTGTAAGCAGACAAATCTCAACGTTGTATAATTGATACATTCTTTGATATTAAGTGAACTTTGAATCTTTGAAGACCCTGTACAGTTGTAAAAAGATATCATTACTCTTGCAACCAATTCCTCTTGCAGCAAGGACCAATAAACTATATTTCAAAATAAAATGGAATTTGACCCATTGAGTCTTTGCTAGCTCTCTGAGCAATGCCATTCTCCTTATTTACTGTAACCATTCTGTCACATGTGCCCATTAACCTCTTGCTTCTCCCACTACCCTTATGCAACTTATGACAATCAATTGATCCTAAACATTTACATATCCTTGTGATGATGGATGATACCAGATAATGTGGGGGAAAGAATCAAGATTCAAGATTTTCATGTGTGCATTGAAACATACAGTGAAATGCATTGTTTGTATTAACAACCAACACACCCAAGGGTGCACTGGGGGCAGCCCACAAGTGTCACCACTCATTTCGGTGCCAACATAGCATGTCCACAATTCTTGGCAGAACACAGCAAGCAACAAAACAACAACAGCAAAAACAAGCTCTGTTCCTCCCTCCCTCCCTCCCTCCCATGCACATACACAGTCCTTTAACCCCAGGACGGGCCTCCAATTCCAGTGGGCACATACTCAGGCCTGTAGTCAGCAGGCTCCAACCACCACAGCGGACTCACAGAGATTCACAGTGTTGGATCTGGCCAACAGGCCTCAAATTCCTGACTTCTGATTCATCCTTGGGCTTCAGTCCTTGGCATCCATTCCAGGGCATGCCTATCACTGAAACAACCAGTTCACATGGAGAATGTGGAAACTCCATTCAGCCCGAATTGACCGGAGCTGTGGGAGAGCTACACTCTCTTCAGAGCTCATTACCTTCCTAACTGCCTGTTGCACCTGAACACTTGCTCTCAGTGACACTCACCTCTTGTTGCACCTTCCCATTTCCCATTCCATCACAATTCAGATAGACATGTCTTTCTGTTTTGAGAACCAAAATAGATATCCTGACACTTTCCACATTAAACTGCATCTGCTTTCCATTCACCCACTTACCCAACATGTCTAAATTGCATTGAAGTATCCTTGCATCCTCCTCACAGTTCCCATTCCCAGCTGCAAACCCAGCAATGCTACATTTACTAGCCTCATCCACATAGGTGTTCTGAATAGCTGGGACCGAAACACCGAGCTTTATGGCAACCCACTAGTTATTGCAGACCAGCTGAAGAAGGACCAGTTCAATCGTACTCTCTGCTTCCTGATTGTCAACCTATTGGCAATCTATGCCAGTATTATACCCCTAATTCCATGAGCTTTAATTTTGTTCAACAGCCTTTTGCTGGAAGCGCTCCTTATCTGAGAATACATCAACAATGTCCAAAAACACTACATTCACTGGCACCTCCTTTTTTTAATTCCACCAGTTATACCTTGATAAATCTCCAGTAGATTTGTTGAGTATGATCATAACTTCCTGTTTCTGACTGTAGGGAATTTACCCTTGTCCTCATTTTTTTTGTTTATTACATTGTTATATTTTATGTACTCTACAAACTTATATTCCATCTTTATGTTCACATTTCAAACACCTTCCACATGGAAGATGTGGATTTGTCCAAAAACAGCTGTTCCCAATTAACCCTCCTTTGATCCTGCCTAATTTGTCCTATCACCATTTAGCACTGTTCTGCAAGGAGCATACTTATTCTTTTTAGGAGTTATGATCAATGTTTCCCAATTGCTCCCCCCCCACTG
The DNA here is from genome assembly GCF_030028105.1 of Mobula birostris. Lineage (NCBI taxonomy): Eukaryota > Metazoa > Chordata > Chondrichthyes > Myliobatiformes > Myliobatidae > Mobula > Mobula birostris. The sequence goes on along the minus strand of NC_092380.1, from coordinate 102,570,218 downwards.
AAAAATTAGTCACATGGCCAGTCTCATTTTTTGGTACGAGGGCCAATATAGCCCCTTCTCTTGTTAGACTACTTCTTCTTCTTCTTCTTAAGCCCATCACCACTACTGGGGGATAGGCGCTGACAGCAACTCGCCAGAGTCCTCTATGCAGGACCAGTCTTTCAAGTTGTCACCAAGTGTAGCCCACCTTCAGAGATCCTTCCTCTCCCAAGGATGAGATCTTTGGAGCTATTATTGGTGTTTCTGTAGCTCTGAGTTTCTGCAGGATGTGGTTGCTAGCTCCATGCGTAACACTCCTCCCTTCACAGCCAGGCTTGGGACCGGCCATAGCAGAATTTGGTGGATTATTTACATACAGGTTTATGAGAACCCCCTAGATGAACCTAACAAATCCTACCCTGTCTAAACCTCTTCTAAGGAGACCCCAGTCTACACTGGGGAAGTTGTCACCCTGTGACCACCTTACTAAAACCTTCAACTCTAGTTCCAGTTTGTTAATGTGGTTAGTCAGGAGCTGAAGCTGGGCGAACCGCCTACAGGTGAAGTTATGAGGGATGTAGGAAGTCTCCCTGATCTTCCATATCCCTCAGGAGGGGCAGGGATCTGCCCTATTCGACTCAAATAGCAAGATTAAGTTTTAGAAGAAGATTATCTGCACTTGCCTGATTTTCTGCTCAGCCTCCTCGCTGGTCTCTGAAGCCAAAGCTTCAGCATTTATACTCAGCACAGACTAGAAGGGCCGAGATGGCCTGTTTCCATGCTGTAATTGTTATATGGTTACTGGTATATTCAAAGATATCAAACACGGCCTTCTTTTTATACTTGAAAACAACTTTTTAAACATTACCTGCTTCTCCCTTCTGTCAGGTAATGCACAGCACTAGTCATTTTTTTTGCCCAGTGTCAACATGTGCACACTGAATAATTTCTTCACTAAAAACAGTATAAACAAGCCAGTTGTAAAATCTACAGACAAATCATCACAAACTCCATGTTGTCAACACCATCCGCATCAGAAACTGAAAAAGAAAATGTGATTGCGTACGATAGTGAAATATACTTAACGTGCCAATGAGGGAGTGGGTGACAATCCTTTGTGCAACGTTTAAGCTCCTTTATGTGCTAGTACCAAAAGATGTGTGTGCACGCATGCCTTAGAGAGAGCATTGCCCTCTACTACCTCGGCTCCTGGCATCAGAACTCAGAAGTCTTTATCTGTTAATGACTTTTGAAATGCTGATCACTCCTCCCATCTGCTGCTAAAACTATCATGAGTAAACAACTGGTAATATTACAGATGACAAAAGCTTTCTATTTTATCCCCCATTTTTCTGTTTGAGATGATGGACTTGAAGCTGCCAAACTTTGGTGAGGCCAGACCTGAATGAACAGATTCTGTTGCATGTAATCACGGCTGAACGTGTCACGAGCTGACTGTACAGAGTGATTCAAAGTTCAAAATAAATTTATTATCAAAGTACGAGGGGTGGTTGATAAGTTTGTGGCCTAAGGTAGCAGGAGTCAATTTTAGAAAACCTAGCACATTTATTTTTCCTACATTTACACACCTAGTCGAGCGGTCGTGGAACATACGGATCCATTCTTTGTAGAAATCGGCATCTTGGACCTCCAGAAAGTGGTCCACAGCAGGGGTGATTGATAAGTTCATGGCCTAAGGTAGAAGGAGATGTTATTAGCATCAAACTTTCTGCATTTTCACTCAAAGAGTTGAACTGCACGTGCATCTAACAGAAGTATAACTCATCTCCTTCTACCCAAGGCCACGAACTTATCAATCACCCCTGCTGTGGACCACCTGGAGGTCCAAGACGCTCTCGTTACATGCATGTGCAGTTCAACTCTTTTAGTGAAAATGCAGAAAGTTTGAAGTTAATAACTCATCTCCTTCTACCGTAGGCCACGAACTTATCAATCACCCCTGCTGTGGACCACTGCTGCAAAGACGGATCCGTATGCTCCATGACCGCTGGACTAAGTGTGTACATGTAGGAGGGGGCTATGTTGAAAACTGAATGTGCTAGGTTTTCTAAAATTGACACATTCTACCTTAGGCCACAAACTTATCAATCACCCCTGGTACGTATATATCACAATGTACTATCTCAAGATTCATTTTCTTGTGGGCATTCACAGTAGAATTGGCTTTTCTGCAGTTTGTTGTTTTGCAAGTGGAGTAGGTATCTACAATGCACCATCATGGTGGTGTAACTCTACCCACTGCCAAGGTTGCTATTCATCTATCTCATCAGCTTCTCACTTTACAGAATCAGAATCAGGTTCATTATCACTGACATACAATACTGTGCAAAAGTCTTTGCCACATACGTAGCTAGGGTGCTTAAGACCTTTGCACAGTACTGTATATTATGTCTTTCCAGTTACAATATATAACATTTAATACTACTGAGCTAATAGAAAGCTGTACTCTTATTTATGTTTCCCAAACACCTTCCTATTTTAACCAATATACAGTATTGTGCATATGTCTTAGTGACATGAGCCCTGTGAGCTTCTACAGTGAGCTGTAGAGCATTAGGCTCCTAGGTCTCTCGAGCATCTGTATTTATTAATTGTTTTCTTAACTAGAGTTTTTAAGCCTTTGTGCTTTCTGTTTAATCTTGTTGCATTTATTTTGACTGGCACAGGTTTTCTGCATTCTGTGATTATTTAAAGTGGGCTCCCGGTGAACATTTATTGCGGGATCCTTGTGATGAGAGTGATTCATCTTGTGGTGTCGTTCAGTCGTGCCCCAATATTCATTTGGAATTCTGTGTATTAACTCTTGTTTCCATCTCTATGTGGGAGTATGTCGTTCCTCTGCATCTGGGTTCAGTCATTGTCAGTCCTCACTGAGACACTTAGTCACCCTTAGGCATCGTGACACTTAGGCACCCTAGCTAGAAATTTGTTAATTGTGGCAGCAGTACAGTGCAATACACAGAATATTACTGTAAGTTATAATACAAAATATATAAAAATAGTGTAAAAGAGGAGCAAAATAGAGAGGTAGTGTTAAATGCAAAAAATCTAGAGTAACACATACAAAATGCTGGAGGAACTCACTAGGTCAGGCAGCATCTATGGAGGGGAATAAACATCAATGCTTTGGTCCAACACATTTCATCAGGACTAGTGACCAGTCTTGCCCAAAATGTTGACCTTTCATTCCTTTCTATATATGCTACCCGATCTGCTAAATTCCTCCAGTATTTGGTTTGCGTTAGTGAGGTAATGTTAATGGGTTGATGGAAGTTCTCCTGTCCCATTTAGTACCAGTATGAAAGTGGAACTTTGCATGCCTTACTGGTCTTTTGGCTATGCCTATCTCTCCGCTCAACATATCATCGAGGATGAAACAATCTTCCATCAGGCCTGAGCCAGCAAAGTCTTATTTGCTCAATAAGTGATAAGGCCTTTGGCATCTTTGCTTCTGAGAGGACTAGTCATTTAGAAACTATTTCCATCTATGTATGCCAAAGATATGCTAGAATCTTCAAAGATGGAAGATTTTGACTCTTCTTTCCTGGCAGGTTTTGTAATCTATATTTCACTGCCTTGGAGTAATATGCTAAGAATGATGATCTTATTGATCAGTTCAAAAATCCTAGGGATAAGTTTGGTATTCTTCTATCCTCACTTTGTTAATTGGCAAAGGTTAGAAGCTGCTTTTCCAACGTGCATTTGGAGCTCTCCATCAAGAGAAATACTGTTTCTGTGAAGTTCTATGCAAACCAGAAAGGGAGGCAAGTTGGCACATTGAGTTGACATTCTCCAATAAGGTGTTGTTCAATTTGATCATGGTTGAAGCAACAACTCCCTGTCCCATAACAACCATCTTAACACTAACAGGGAGATCATGGTACAGCAATGGCAAACAATGCAAGAGCTGCTGAAGTTAATCTTCTGTTTACTTAACCAGTGCAAGATCATCTGCCCAGAAGCACTTTTTGGTGAGGGCTTGTTGCACTTTTGTTGTGCAGTCTGAACTGGTTGAAAAGCTTTCTGCCTGATTTTGCATAAAGATGCTCTGTCTCTGTGTTTACAGGGAGAATGTAAGTCAGGATCACAGGAAAACGAAGACATACCAAACAGAAATTCTCCAACTTCCGGTAATTGATAGGCAAGAAAGGTGAAGAAGGAATAGGGGAAAACACAATGGGTAGTAGAAGGAGGCAGAACCATGAGGGAGGTGATAGGCAGCTGGGGGAGGGGCAGAGTGACATAGGGATAGGGGAAGGGAGGGGAAGGGAATTACCAGAAGTTGGAGAATTCTATGTTCATACCAAGGGGCTGGAGACTACCTAGACGGTATCTAAAGATGAAGCCAGACTCAGGTTGGAGGAACAACATCTTATATTCCATCTGGGTAGCCTCCAACCTGATGGCATGAACATCGACTTCTCTAACTTCCGCTAATGCCCCACCTCCCCCTCGTACCCCATCTGTTATTTATTTTTATACACGCTTTCTTTCTCTCAATCTCCTTTTTCTCCCTCTGTCCCTCTGACTATACCCCTTGCCCATCCTCTGGGTTCCCCCCCCCCCCTTGTCTTTCTCCCTGGGCCTCCTGTCCCATGATCCTCTCGTATCCCCTTTGCCAATCACCTGTCCAGCTCTTGGCTCCATCCCTCCCCCTCCGGTCTTCTCCTATCATTTTGGATCTCCTCCTCCCCCTCCCACTTTCAGATCTATTACTAACTTTTCCTTCAGTTAGTCCTGACAAAGGGTCTCGGCCTGAAACGTCGACTGTACCTCTTCCTAGAAATGCTGCCTAGCCTGCTGCGTTCACCAGCAACTTTGATGTGTGTTGCTTGAATTTCCAGCATCTGCAGAATTCCTGTTGTATGGAAGACCAGCAGTTGCCCATGCTGCAAGTCTCCCCTCTCCACAACACCGATGTTGTCCAAGGGAAGGGCATCAGGACCCATACAGCTTGGCACCAGTCTCACCGCAGAGCACTGTGTGATTAAGTGCCTTGCTCAAGGACACAACATGTTGCCTCGGCTGGGGCTCGAACTCACGACCTTCAGATCACTACTTGAATGCCTTAACCACTTGGCCACGTGCCCACACTAAAAATTATATTATCATTGTATAAAAGACAATTTCGGTTGCACTGCAACCAAGACTATGTGTGTGTGAGCATTTCAGTTACTGTGCGGCCACACACTCTCACAGCTTAGAGGTGACAATGAAGATAACCCTACCCTCTAACATAGCCCTCCACTTTTCATTCATCCAAGTACCTGTCTAAGAGTCTCTCAAATGTCCTGAATTTATCTGGCTCTACCATTACCCCTGGCACTGCATTCCATGTCCTTACCACTCTGTGTGTATAAAACTTACTTCCAACATCCACCCCGCCCCCCATACTTTCTTTCTAACCCATTAAAATAAAGCCATCGAACTGTATGGCAGTCTGCATGTTGTCACTGAAAGAAACAGATCAGACTCTGGTTTAGGAGAAGAGCCAACTTTTGGTGAAAACTGTTGAGATTCAAGATTGTTTAATGTTATTTCCAGTGTACAAGTGTAAAGGAGAACAAGATAAGACTCACGACATGCTGGAGGAACTCAGCAGGTCGGGCAGCATCCGTGGAAAAGATTGGTCGACATTTTGGGCCGGAACCCTTCGTCAGGACTGAAGAGGCCCTATAAAGAAGGTAGGGGGAGGGTGGGAAGGAAAAGGCTGGTAAGTTCCAGGTGAAAGACCAGTAAGGGGAAAGATAAAGGGGTGGGGGAGGGGAGGCAGGGAGGTGATAGGCAAGAAAGGTGAAGAAAGAATAGGGGAAAGCACAATGGGTAGTAGAAGGAGGCGGAATCATGAGGGAGGTGATAGGCAGCTGGGGGAGGGGGCAGAGTGACATAGGGATAGGGGAAGGGAGGGGAAGGGAATTACCAGAAGTTGGAGAATTCTATGTTCATACCAAGGGGCTGGAGACTACCTAGACGGTATATGAGGTGTTGCTCCTCCAACCTGAGTTTAGCCTCATCATGGCAGTAGAGGAGGCCATGTATGGACATATCTGAATGGAAGTGGGAAGCAGAGTTGAAGTGGGGGGTTTCTGGGAGATCCTGTCTGTTTTGGCGGACGGAGTGGAGGTGTTCGACTCCATAATTATTACTCTGGATCTGATGCCACACAAATAAAAACACAATAAGATAAAGAACACAATAATTAAAAAAACAAAAAATGTAAATACATAAAATAGCTTATATACATAGATTTTATTTATTGACATAATGTAACAAAAGGCACAGGAGTGTGTGCAAAAGGACAGGAAATGGTAAAGTAGTGGTGGTGGAGGGGTGTGGAGAGATGGATTAATGGGTGGAGGTGTTGAACAGTCCTACTGCTCGGGAAAAGTAACTGTTTTTGAGCCTGCTAGTCATGGTGTGGATACTACATAGCCTCCTCTCTGATGGGCCAAACAGTCCATAAGCAGGATGGGTTGGACTTTCATGATGTTGCCAGACCTTTTCCAGCACCTTTCTGTATGTATGTTTTTGATGGTGGGTTGGCTGATACCGGTGATATGCTGGACAGTCTTGAGAGGGTTTCTAGACACAGTGAAAAATTAATTGGCTAGTTCCACAAGGAAAAAAGGTGGAATTGTTTTGCTGTTTCCAGCAGTTCCTTTGGGGCAAAATTCCCTTGCAGGTTGAGTTGGTGTTAAAGAAGGCAAATGTAATGTTAGTATTCATTTGGAAAGGACTAGAATATAAAAGCAAGGATGTAATGCTGAAGTATTGTAAGGCATTGGTCTGACTGCACTCACAGTACTGTGAGCAGTTTTGGATGCCTTATCTAAGAGTTGATGTGCTGGCGTTGGTGAAGGTCCAGAGGAAATTCACAAGAATAATCCTGGGAATGAAAGGGTCAATGCATGATGAGCATTAGGTGGCTCTGGACCTGTATTTAGTGGAGTTTAGAAGAATGGGGGGTAGGGTTAGGATCTAATTGAAACCTACTGAGTATTGAAATACCTAAATGGAGTGGACTTAGAGCAGGTATTTCCTCTAGTGGGGAGCTAGGACCAGAGAGCTCACAACCTCAAAATACAAGAATGCTCCTTTAGAACAGAGATGAGGAGGGAATTCTTTAGCCAGAGGGTGGTGAATCTGTAGAATTCATTGCCACAGATGGCTGTGGAGGCCAAGTCATTGCATATATTTAAAGCAGAGGTTGATAGATTTTTGATCAATAAGGACATCAAAGATTATGAGGAGAAGAGAGGGGGACAGAAGGAATCAGCCATGATGGAATGGTGGAGCAGACTCGATGGGCCAAATGGCCTAATTCTGCTCCTATTCTTATGGTCTTATTCCAACCTATCCTTAAATCAGGTTTCCATTATCAGTTTACAGGCAGTTCTCAGCAACCACTAATGCAGATCATCTACCTTTTATTGTAGCACGCCTGCCTTCCTGTGCATGCTCTCTACTTGTTTCTCTCATCGTATTCCCGCTCTTTCTGCACTCCTCTTTATTGTGCTGCTTGTTGATTCTTCCAGCTGTTGATGCACCTTGTCTCTGTCCTCGTTGATCCGGATGTCAGCTGGTTCCCAAAAGTCTTTGAGGTACCTAGTGCCCTCTGGTCTGCCCCTGCGCTATCATAGTGGTTTGTGTAATGGTATTACAGCACCAGCAATCGGCAATAGGGGCTCAACTCCCACCACTGTTAGTAAGGAATTGGTACGTTCTCCCTCTAATTACATGTGTTTCCGCCGGGTGCTCTGGTTTCTTCCCACTTTCCAATGATGTACAAGTTAGGATTAGTAAGTTGTGGGCTATGTTGATGCTAGAGGCATGGTGACACTTGTCGTCTTCCCCTCAGCACATATTTGGACTGCATTGTTTGTTGACGCAAATGACATATTTCACTGTGTGTTTTGACAATTCAATGTACATGTGATTTTTAATTTTTTATTTTGTTCAGAGATACAGTGCGCAACAGTCCCCTCTGTCATAATGGGCCACAGCACACAGCAAGCCTCCTATTTAACCTCAGCCTAATCACAGAACACTTCTCAATGACCGAATAACATTGTCTTTGGAATATGAGAGGAAACCAGAGCCCCCAGAGGAAACCTACACATGCACAGGGAGGAGGTATAAACTCCTTATAGACGGCATCAGAACTGAACTCCAAGCTCTGACGCCCCAAGCTGTAATAGCTCTGCACTGACCTCTAGATTATCTAATCATTAAATTAGTTTGAGCTCTCTTCCATAGCTTCAGTTGGCCTCCCCTTGGGACACTGGTCTCACCCCTGTTCAGATGTCACACGACTGGTTCATAGAGGAGGTTTATATCTCAGCTCTTGTCCCAGTGCCCCCAAGGGTCTGAAGACTCACTTGATCCACTTCTGCAACTATAATTTCACTCGCGCAGACTTTGGGTTTCTGTATTCGGCAGTGTGAAACATTGCAAATAACTTAGGGACAGAGGTTCTGGTTACTTTGTTCCAAGCTGTTTTCCCAACATGAAGCATGAAACCCGGTTGCCTCATCTCCTTGCAGACAGTCCTGTGCCCATTCTATGATAGCCATTACCCTGGGATAAGGGAAGCAACACACTCAATCAAGCCCATACTTACAAACTGTCTGTCAATTCCCCATGTTTGGATCCTTACTTTATTAAAGATGGCACACAAGTTCACAAGAAAGTAAGAGCATGTCCTTCAAACAACACTGACTTTGAATAACCTATGCTTGTTGCTCGGCGGCCAGAGCAGGGTCGAAGCGCTCGGCAGAGATGGTGCTCGGTGCTCAGTGTCGGAGGGCTGGTCGGAAGCTCGAAGTTTTCGGACGGACTCAGAGTCGGCTGTGGTTGGGTGCTTCCAATGCATCGGCAGTTGTTGGCGCCTGGAGGTTTATGGCAGGGAGAGTTTCTCCCTTTTGCTGCCTGCTATTGGGACTACCGGGAGTCGATCGGAACTTTGAGACTTTTTTTTACCGTGCCCATGGTCTGCTCTTTATCAAATTATGGTATTGCTTTGCACTGCTGTAACTATATAATTATGTGGTCTTGTCAATGTTAGTCTTTGGTTTGTCCTGTTTTTTTTTGTGATAGCGCTCTGGAGGAACATTGTATCATTTCTTAATGCATTGCATTTCTAAATGACAATAAACGAGGACTGAGTGTCCTCATAATCTAATCTAATGTTGGCCTCCACACCTTTTCTGTACCATGTCTCCATACCTTTTAACTCCTGAAAGTAATAAGTATTTATCTACCTACACTAGAAATACTTCTGATGATAGAGCCTCCACCATATACCAAAGCAGATAAATCCAGAGATTCACCACCTGTGTGGTAAGATATTTCTATGTACCTCAGTTTGAAATGACCTGTCTCTTATCTTGTAGTTGTATCCTCTTGTTTATAACTCTACCACTAGTTAAAACATCTCAACATCTACCCTGACAAGCCCCCTTGAACTCTTACATGTTTGAACAAAATAACCCTTTATTCTGAACTCTAAAGAACACAAGCTCAAACTATTTGGACTCTCTTGGGAAGACAATCATCTCATCCCAGTAATTAGCATGGTGAATCTCCTCTGTACTGCCTCCAAAGTTATGACATCTCTTTTTGGGTAAAAGGACCAAAAGAATACACAGTATTGCAGGTGAGGCCTTGCCAACACCCTATACAATTACAACAAAAACTCTCTATTTGTAAACTATTTGAAATGAAGGCTAAAATACCATTTGCCTTCTTGTTGGACCTGTTGTTAGCCTTTTCTGATTCATGTGTTAGAACACATCGATGGACCAAATGGCCTAATTCTGCTCCTATATCTTAGGGTCTTATGGTCTATGCACAAAGATCTTACTGTACTACACTTGCTTGTAGTCTCTATTAAGTAATTATTATTAAATAATAATCCATCTTTTGATAGCTCTTACTGAAGTGCATGGCCTTACACTTCCCAAATTAAATTCCATTTGCCACTATTTTGCCCACTCTCTCGGTCTATCCATATCCCATTTCAAAATTACAGTATCCTTATCGCAACACCTTCTTTCACCTATTTTTGTATTATCTACAAATTTGGAAACCTTATGTGTACTGTAGTGCCTTTCTCAGGGTTATTAACATAAATAATAAACAGCTGATCTCTGTGATACTCCACTTGATATCTTTATTTATTCCCACTCTTTTTTAATGAGACAGCCATTTTTCAATTCATTCTAATACACTTCCTGTAATACCATAAGCTTTCAATGTATGCTCCTGTCTCTCAGGTAGTACCTTGTCGAATGTCTGTTGGAAATCTAAATATGTTACATCACTCTGTTAAATGCTCAAAGAATTGAAATAAATTTGTAATTTACCTTTCATAAAACATGTGGATTAGGTTTAATTATACACAGATTTCCTAAATAAGTAGCTATTTCCTCTGATTCTAGCATCTTGCCAATTACTATTAGCTATTATTGGCAAGATGCTAGAGTCAAAGAGGAATGGTGTCGTAGTGGTTAGCACAATGTTTTACAGTATAGGTGATCTGGGTTTAATTCTGCAAGGAGTTAATATGTTCTTCCCATGGCCATGTGGGTTTCCTCTGGGTGCTCTGGTTTCCTCCCACAATCCAAAGACATACCAGTTGGTAGGTTAATTGGTCATTGTAAATTGCCCCATGATTGGGCTAGGGTTAAATCGGGAGATTGCTGGGAGCCATGGCTGGAAGAGCCAGAAAGGCCTACTCTGTGCTGTATCTAAATAGAATAAAAAACTAACTGGCCTGTAGTTCTTTTCTTTCTGCCTCCCTCCTTTTTTTCAATTCCAGAGTTTAGTAAGTTATAGAAAACTCCTCCCAATGGGTCCACCATCTCTTAACCGCTTCCGCACTTCTGAGTGTGCAGGATATAATAGACTGGGGGAAGAAATTCCAGAATTTCAGGCGAAGTTTCCACAACAGATAGGGACTGATAGTGGAGTGAAAGGAGTGATGAATTTACAGAGGCTAGAGAGCGAAAGAAATGGAGTTCTCAGAGGATGCCAGGACCACGAGGGAGGAAAATGCAGTACAAGGCAATGTTCTTGATCTGCCTGCTGTAAAATGGTTACGTTTATCTCAGAGCACTAAAGCAGAGAGAATGTGAGCTGGTTTCTCAAAGCCAGGAAAGGACCCAGTGTCTGCTTGTAAAACTTTAAATTCAAAGTCATGAAGTGTTTAGGAAATCTAGCAACTCTCTTGGCAGTAGTGAAACAGGGCTTGACAAAGCAATCCACCCCACATCACACTGAAGTAGACTTAGGCCCCTGTCACCTTGCAGTCTGCTGATCCTAAAGTTCCAATTTTCATTTTTCCCTACTCTATGGTGCACTAACCTCATAATCCCTTCCAGTTCAAATCACAGTCAGAAGATTTGTTTTACAAGATACTCAGTAATGCCTGCTGTCACATTATATCTTTGACTGAGAGACTGTTTTAGACTCAGTGCTTGTTGAAAAGTTTTATGAAGATGGGATCCACAGAACACTGGTGTTATCTTGTTTGAGAGTTAGCTACTAGTGAAGCTTTAATTAAAGGTTTGAGTTGGATAAAAGTGCAGGATAAGAACGGAATACATGAAGAGAAGCAAATTTACGGCGACCCTCTGCATTTTATTTCAGGTTGTGTGCAAAAATTCTATTTCCAGTTTAATTTAATTCAAAAAATCTAGATTGAGTGATTTTGGAGAAATGGAAATTTTAAAAAGTTCAAAGTTCATTGTAAGTTTTAATTGGTTTAGTTTATCATTGTAATTATTTTAAGTGATTTTATGAACCATTTGAAATATTTATAATGTTTTGAGTACTTAGTTAAACTTTTAAATGACTTCGAATGTCAGAGTATTTATAAACTGTTAAGATCTGTCATAGCATTATTTGTTGTCAATACTCCACTCCAAGCATTGCCTTCTGCCAAAGGTGGTCAGTAGCATTTTAGGAGAGAGGCCTCACTAAGTTTCATGTGACCTTCTCATATCTGGATGGTTTTGTTATGTTTTTTAACTCTGGAAACTAATTGAAAGAAGAACATGGGAGGCCAGTATAACGTGTCCACTTAGTTTCTTTTCCTATAGTGAGACACGCACATATAACGTGGTGGCATAATGACATATGCCATTCACGTACTTAGAATATATAACCAGAAAGAATTATGTAAACAAACACAGAATAATAAAACATACCTTTACAATATTACTCAAATATTACTAAAACATTGAATACACCACACTCATCCCTGCTTAGCTATAAACTCCAATTCACAATTCACATCTCAACTCAAATAAGTAATGTATTGCTCTCTAGTCTTATAAATATGTATTTTTATATAAAACTACTGTATATTAAATATATAGTTTCGGGCCAAAATGTCAACTGTACTTTTTTCCATAGATGCTGCCTGGCCTGCTGAGTTCCTCCAGCATTTTATGTATGTTGTATATATATACACACACACACATACATATATATAACTAATATATAGACATCCACAACATAGTAAATTTTAAATTGTCCCATTTAGTCCTGAAGACTTAATCGCTGTGGAGGATTTCTTACTCTTGTGGGATAACGTACTTTCTGTCAGGAGGGAGGGCCACTCTGCTTAGTAGGTGAGACATGGCTGTGAAAGAATCTCAGGTTCTGGGGCCTCCTTTGTTGTGGGTGAAAGAATTGACTCCAAGAATGCAGGAAGTGGTTCTGACAGCTCTGGATACGTCTTCTGGACGTGTTGGCATCCCAAACAGTTGATGGGAGGGTGCTCGATCTGCCGATCTGTCCTAGGCCACAAAGCTTTAAGCCAACACTTTCATTTTGATCACGCCAAGATGACTGACATAGAGCTCCTCCAACACTTTAACTCAGTACTGCTGAAATACCATTCAAACTCATTTTGTGGAATGACTGAAACAGCTGAGCCCATGTCCAATTCCATTTTCATTAATTTGCAGTTCACTTCTGGTTCAAGCCATTTTGCTTGTCTCTTGATAGTTTTCACATTGTAAATCTCAAGGCTACCTAGTCACTTGCCACTTTTTCATCAAAGTACGCAGATTAGTATGCTTCTGGAAACTGCAACTTGATTTTCATTTTTTTTCTCTTCTCTGTGCAGTTCATTTCTATTTGTCTGCCAAACATACTTTTTGTATGTGGCTTACTTTGTTGCATTTTCTACAAGTTTCACCTTTAACCCTGCATTGATCTGGTGTACGTGAGCCCCTAAAACAACAGTAACACCATTTGTTCATCCAGGCAGGTTTCTGTTTAGATGTTGCAATTTTGTTCACACTCACTTTCATTCCTGACTGCAACTCAGTTCTGTTTCTGGCTGCTGTTTCCATTCCACTGTTTTTCAAATATTACTGAAATATTGAATACACTACAAGTTTCTTACCAAACGGGGCTAAGATCAAGTAACTTTGAATGTGTGAATCTGCCATGTATAAGTGGGGGAGTGGTGGGAAGGATTTTAGGAGGTTGCTGGGCCCAGATAGATCAACCGTAAAGTAATTTAAGTTTAAAATTCTGGTCTTCAGTTTCCTCCCTGGTCCATGACATAGTTACTTCTGTAACGTTCTCCAGCTCGGCAGCTGTCTGAGAATTCTGTGTTCCCACAGTTTTGACCTCTTGCTCACCCCACCTTCTGCTTTTGTATTATCAGTGCCAAATCCTGAATTTGCTCTGCTCAAAGTTCCGGAATTCATTCCGAGAACTCTCTCCCTCTCAACTTCCTTTAAAATCTTTCTTAAAACCACTTCAATCACCTTTGCTGATCAATCCTTTAACTTGGGGCCTATCTTTGTCTGAATTACTTGTGCTTGTAAAACTTTCACTGTTCTGAAGAATACACATTTTTGTGCAGTGCAAAACTCTGGTATGCAAGATTTGCTTTTTCTTCAGCCAAAGCCCATATGACCTTGAAAAGGAGATGGTGAGCATTAGAGGCACAGAGTCATAGAACACTACAGCTCAGAAACAGGCTCTTTGGCCCATCTAGTCCATGCAAAACTATTATTCTGCCTAGTCCCATTGACCTGCACCCGGACCAGAGCCCTCCCATCCATCTATCCATCTAACTATCCAAATTTCTCTTAAGTTTTAAAATCTAACCCACATCCACCACTTCTGCTGGCAGCTCGTTCCACACTCTTACCAACCCCTGAATGAAGGTGGTCCCCCTTATGTTTCTCTTCAACATTTCACCTTAACTCGTGAACTCTAGTTCTAGTCTCACCCAACTTCAGTGGAAAAAGCCTTCTTACAATGAATGCCCTCATAATTTCATATATCTCTATCAAATCTCCCCTCATTCTCCTATGCTCCAGAGAGTAAAGTCTTATCCTATTCATCCTTCCTCTATAACTCAGATTCTGAAGTCCCGGCAATATCCTTGTGAATTTTCTCTGCACCACTTCTTAAAACACTGAGCTGCTTCTGGTCAAGATACTCCTACCAGGCTGTACGAGGAGTGATTGATAAGTCTGTGGCCTACGGTAGAAGGAGTCAATTTTAGAAAACCTAGCACATTTATTTTTCAACAGAGTCCCCTCCTACATTTACACACTTAGTCTAGCGGTTGTGGAGCATACGGATCTTGGACCTCCAGGAGTGGTCCACAGCAGGGGTGATTGATAAGTTCGTAGCCTAAGGGAGAAGATTGGTTATTAACTTCAAACTTTCTGTATTTTCACTCAAAGAGTTGAACTGCACGTGCGCGTAACAAGAACTGTATAACTCATCTTCTTCTACCTTAGGCCACAAACTTATCAGTCACCCCTGCTGTGGCCACTTCTACAAAGAAGGGATCCGTATGTTCCGCGACCACTGGACTAAGTGTGTACATGTAGGAGGGGACTATGTTGAAAAATAAATGTGCTAGGTTTTCTAAAATCGACTCCTTCTACCTTAGGCCACAAACTTATCAATCACCCCTCGTAAATAGGCAGTTCCAGGATTTAGACCTGGCAAGGACAAAGAACTGGTAATACATTTTCAGAACAGAATAGTGTGCAACTTGGAGGAGAATTGGTTGGTGGTGTTCCTGTGCACATGTTGCTCTTGCTGTCTGAGGCAAGTAGCCGAGACAATGTGGACATTATGCACTGTTAATGCAGGGAATTAATATTTAGTGTGGTTGATGGGTGCATCTTAGTCCTGAATGGTGTTGAGTTTCCTGAGTGCTATACTAATACAGACAAGTGGAGAGTATTCCATCACACACTTTACCTATGCACCGTAGATGGTGGAAGCACTTTCGAGTGGGAGGGGTGAGCTACTTACCACAAGTGACCCAACCTCTGATTTGCTCATGCAGCCAGATATTCACTTTGCATTACAGGTCCCCCACTACCTATACCCTGAGATAGAGGTTAGCTTTGTTTGTCACATGTACATCAAGACATACCGTGAAATGCGTTATTTGCGTAGGCGACCAATACAGTCCGAGGATTGTGCTGGTTGCAGCCCTCATGTCTAACCGCACAAGGTAGCATGTGCCTTACCATTCTATTCAATGGGAACTCCAGGATACAGATGGTGGAGGACTTAGCAATCCCAATGCCATTAAAAGCCGAACGAGTAGTTGTACTCTCTTTTTGAAGATGGCCATCACCTGACACTTCCATGGTGTGAATGTTGCTTGCCCCAGATCAGCTTATTATCAGGGCAAATCGGTTCAGCATGTCCCTGAGAACGTCATTTACCAGGGCTTGGAAGATAACGGGGGCATTGGTGAAACCAAATGGCATGACCAGATACACGTAATGGCCTGAGGTGGTGTTGAAGGCCGTCTTCCACTTGGCCCCTTCACAGATGCGGACAAGATGGTAGGTGTTACGGAGATCAAGCTTGGTGAAAACTGAGGCTCCTTGTAGTAGTTCAAATGCAGAGGTCATGAGTGGAAAAGGGCAACAGTTCTTAACAGTGACTTCATTCAGGCCCCGGTAATCAATGCACGGATGCAAGGAGCCGTCCTTCTTTTCAACAAAGAAAAAACCGGCACCGGCAGGGGAGGAAGACGGCCGGATGATGCCTGCAGCCAGAGACTCTTGAATGTACTTACTCACGGCTTCTGTTTCAGGTACGAACAGGGAATACAGGTGGCCCGTTGGGGGAGATGTCTCAGGCAGGAGGTCAATGGCACAGTCATATGGATGATGAAGTGGCAGAGAAATGGCCTGGGACTTGCTGAACACAGCCTTGAGGTCCATGTATTCAACAGGGATGGCATTAAGGTCTAGAAATTCCTCAGGGGGATCTGGGCTTGGAGACAAGGGGATGTGAGCATGGCAGAGGCAGTGGGAGTGACAGAATGGGCTCCAGCCTACAATCTTGCGACTGAGCGAATGTGGCGGTTGTGTTTAACTAACCGGAGATGGGGAGGACAATGCAAGTTTGAGGAGAGTCAATAACATAAAGGGTTAACTGTTCATGATGGTTGCCGAATAAACTGAGACTCACAGGGGCCGTGACATGGGTGATGTTAACCAGTCTCTGACTGTTCAAGGCATTGGCCATCAATGGTGACTGGAGAGCAGATGTGGGTAACCCCCAATGGGCAGCCAAGTCGGAATCGATAAAACACCCCTGTGCACCAGAATTGACCAAGACAGAGACTGCTCGCCATTGGACGCCCCACTCCAGAGAAGCAGATATGAGAGTGAGTGGTGTCGAGGAGGGCCGGACAGGGGTCACACTCACCAGTACTCCTTGTCCTACTGGTGAGCGCTGGGCTTTTACTGGGCAGGTGAAGATGAAGTGTCCTAGGTGACCAGCTCATCTTTGATGTCTTTTGAGAGGCCATTCAGGAAGGTGTTGTACTGTGCCTCCGAGTTCCAGCCGCTAAAGATGGCTAGGATCCAGAACTCTATGGTGTAATCTGACACAGATCTGTGCCCCTGGCACATGTGCAGCATTTCACGGGCAGCCTCTCTGCCATGTTTGGAGTGATCAAACACTTTTCTCATCTCCTCAGAAAATAACTGAAAACTGATGCAGAAAGGTGCCTCACAGATGGCTGTTCCCCATTCTCTCGCCTGACCAGACAGTTAGGTGATAACATAGGCTACCTTGGCTTGATCAGTCTGAAATATTGTTGGTTGCAATTCAAAAATGAGGGTGCACTGGGAAAGAAAAGAGCGGCAGGTACTGGGCTTACCTGAGTACTTTTCTGGAGGAGGCAGACAGGGCTCTTGGACGGGAGGAGTAAGTGAGAACGCAGAGGGCAGGGTGGAAGATGCAGTCGCAGAATGTTGATGGGCACTCTGGGACAGCTGGAGTGACTGAGTCTGGGCCACGAGATCGGCTACATCAGCAGAAAGTGACTCCACTGCCCCGAACGCGGAGTTCAGCTGGTTCTGGAGTCTCACCAGCATCACTCCCTGTTGTTCCAGAGCAGCTCTCAGACAACCGGGATCTGCTGGATCCATTCGGGCCAGATTGTACTGTCAGGGCGCTGGAGCAGGGATCCAATCACAGACCCAGTACTGTGCACACAGTGATATTAATTGAGTAACAAATCTCAAGGTGCAAACAATGTCAGCGTCAAAGTTCAGGCAGAGATCAAAACATTCAGAGAAATCCAAAAACCAGAATCGGGAAACAGGCAGAGTCGATATTCAAACAGGTAGAATTCAGACCTGAATGCTGGAAAGGCTCAGGAAAACACACTGGCACAATCTGCCAACAAATAGATGAAAACACAGGACTAAAATACGCTGAGCAATAAACAGAGAGGCAGATGATAGGTGGAGCACAATGAGACAGAAGTGGCGGCAAAACAGGTAATAATGAGAAATAGGTGAGGGGCGGAGTACACAGTAATACAGAGGTCAGAGTAGAGCGGGGGTGGGGACAGGAGCACATGGGGCATGAAAACAAACAAGAGCACATGGCAATACAAAACCACAGAATGACGGCTAGGGGGAAACACACAAAGAGACAGAGTTTAGCTGGGGGTACTGAGACTTATATCGAAATCTTGCTGTATACAGGCAAGGGCTTGTTGATGCACTGATTAATGATTTTGATTTTGAAGTGTCACTGAATCTTGGAAATCCAGGAAGAAAACATTTCAAACTGTTCAGTCTAACAGTGGAATCCGTGGCAACACTCGAGGCCCCCCCCCCCCCCCCGCCAGCATATACTTAGGATCTGCTGGTTGCACTATACATGAAATTTTTTTCAAAAATGTTGTTTCCTCTGATTTTATCTCTGTTTATGATAGACCACTTGAAGCTGAACAGAAATATATTTTCAGACTACATGTATCACGTAGGAATTTGGAGAAACAAGAAACTTCTGTTGAAGACAATGCATGCAATTGCATAACTGTGCTGACGCTTTGCAATAATTCAACGAAGCTAAAAATGTTTTGTTGATGATTTTCATTTGTATTCAGTGTCTGAGGCTTCTTGATGAAGTGTCCAACAATAATCAGCCAGCATTGATGGATTCCAGTTGCCTTGATACCGTTTCTTCATGGCTGAAATGTCCTGGTGGAACCTTTCACCATGCTCGTCACTGACAGCACCAGTATTTGCAGGGAAGAAGTCTAAATGGGAATGCAGAAAATGAATCTTTAGTGGCATGTTGCACTTCATGGTTTTGCATGCTTGAAGCATGCTGTTAACTAGCTGTACATAGCTTGGTGTTCTGTAGTTGCCAAGAAAATTTTCAACTACATCTTTGAATCCCCTCCATACAATTTTCTCCCATCCCACTAGAAGTTCTTTGAATTGCCTGTTATTGATGACCTGTTGATTTGTGGACCAACAAAAATGCCTTCCTTAATCTTGGCACCAATTATTCTGACTTGAATTATGAATTGAAATAACAAATAAAGGCAATTTTTAAAAAAAATGGTATATGATAGGGAAATTTCATGGTAACTTTCATGATCAGTAGCTCAAAATTCATAAGATTTATACAGAAGTATTCAGGGAGCAAAATCTTTGTTGTCCAGTGTAACGAATTGTTTCTAGACGTTTCTTAAATTATCAGTGAAAACTTTAACATTTTCTTTCTTTATTTCTGCTTTATTTCTCATCTTTCTCAGTCAAATATTTATCTTTCATTTTATTTCCTAACTTTAATTTTAATCTCATTTTAACTGCTGCCTTTTCCAACCTTAATCTTAATCTTGATCTTAAATGTTATAAAGAAAGATTTGCATTTCATTATCTCAAAAGATTTTAAGATTCTTGATAAAAAATGAGTGCTTTTATAGTACAGCATTGCAGCAAAATACTATAAAAGAGGAAATTTCGCAGCCAGCAAGCTCCCATAAATGATATTGTGACAGCTACCAGTTTACAGGTTATATTTCAGGGTTAAATATTCAGAAATGTGAGGAATAATTCCCTACCCCTTCTTTCCTGCTCTTATTTACCACAATGAGATAAATATAGCCTGTGGACATTTAAAGATCTCCCTGAATTGTGTTTGCTGACTGCTTAAATGATGAGAGTGAGACATGTATTGTTTTCTAATTTAAAATGGATTAACATTCTGCGAATTTTGGAAAAATATGCTGCATAGCCAGCAACCTGCCTGTCATAGAACACTACAGCACAGAAACAGGCCCTTTGTCCCATCTAGTCTGTGCCAAACTATTAATCTGCCTATTCCCATCAACCTACATCTGGAACATAGCCCTCCATAGCCTTCCCATCCATATACCTATCCAAACTTCTCTTAAATTAGACAGGGAGATAGGATACTGAGTGAGAGGGCTAAAGATGAGGCAGATGATATTCAAGCAGACTGCAGGAAGGACAGGCAGATGACAGGGCAAAATTGCAGACAGTGGGATGAGTTGAAATGTAACAGAAGGACAAAATTGAAAAGGGTGATGAATGCAGGACTGAAGTTGTTACATTTGAATGCACACATTATATGGACTAAAGTGGATGATGAGTTAGAGATTGGCAGGTATAACTTTGTGGGTGATTCGTGGCTGAAAGAAGGTTATAGTTGGCAACTTTACATCCAAGGATGCACATGCTATTGAAAGGACAGACAGGTAGGTAGAGGGGGTGCTGTGGCTCTTCAGGTAAAAATGAAATCAAATCCTTAGAAAGAGGTGACATAGGATCAGGAGATGTAGAATTGTTGTGGTAGAGTTAAGGAACTGCAAAGGTAGAAAGACCCTTATGGAAGTTGTATACAGGCCTCTGAACAGTAGCTAGGATGTTATCTACAAACTACAATGGAAGATAAAAATTACATGTCAAAAAGGGAATGTAATGATAGTCACGGGGATTTCAATATGCAAGTAGATTGGGAAAATAAGGTTTGTGCTGATTTTGGATCAGAAGAAAGAGAACTTGTAGAATGCCTAGGAGATGGCTTTTTAAAGCAGCTTGTGGTTGAGCCCACTAGGGGATCAGCTATTCTGGATTGGATGTTGTGAACCCGATTTGGTTAAGGAGCTTAAGGTAAATGAACCCTTAGAAAGGAGTGATCATCATGATAAAATTCACCCTGTAATTTGAGAGGGAGAAGTTAAAGTCGAACATATCAGTATTATAGCAAAGTAAAGAGAATTACAGAGGAATGAGAGAGGAACTGACCAACGTTGATTGGAAGGGGACACTAACAGGGATGATGGCAGAGCCTCAATGGCTGGAATTTCTGGGAGCAACTTTGAAGGTGCAGGACAGATACATCCCAAAGGAAAATAATTCTAAAGGGAAGATGAGGTAACCATGGCTGATAAGGGAAGTCAAAATCAACATAAAAACAAAAGGGAGGGCATATAATAGAACAGAAATTAGTGGAAACTTAGAGTTTGGGAAGTTTTTAAGCACCAAATTAAAAAGCCATAAGGAGAGAAAAGACAAAATATGAAGGGAAACTAGCCAATAATATCAAAAAGGGTACCAAAAGATTTTTAAAATATATAAAGAGTAAATGAGAGGTGATAGTAAACATGAGAGAGAGAGAGATTTTGTTAACATTTCATTAAATTTACAAAGACTCTTGAAAAAGAAAAGCACCACACCAACTTTATTTCTACCCCATTTGTGTATGTTTCTTCTCTTTTGTTTGGTACTATTTAATTCCTATATGACTGTATGGCCAAACACCTGAGAAATCAGATTGTCAAATTCACAATTGACATGACAGTGGGTGGGTTCATCACCAGTAACAATGAGATAGCCTACAGAGAGGAAGCAGAAGAGCTTGAAAACTGGTGCAAGGAAAATTATCTCTTTCTCAATGTCAACAAGACAATGGAGATGGTTATCAGCTTCAGAATTCACACCATTCTTTACATCAGGGGCACAGCAGTGGATTCCAGGGTGTGCACATCTCACACAACTTCTTGTGGTCCCAGAACCTATCCTACACAATCAAGAAAGCTCACCGACACCTCTACTTTCTGAGGAGGCTGTAGAGAATTGGACTATGCATATCTATCTACACATCATTATGCAGATACGCAGCAGAGAGCAACCTAATATGCTGCATCACCGTATGATACGGAAATTGCGCTGTGGCATGCAGGAAGGCGCTACAACGGTAGTCAAAATTGCCCATCCCATCATCAGCACCAGCTGACCACCATCATGGACTTACATACAGGAAGATGCTGGAAAAAGGCCAGCAATATCATGAACAATCCCACCCACTCTGCTGATGAACTGTTTGTCCCACTCCCATCAGGGAAGAGGCTACACAGCATCGAACCAGGACCACCAGACTCATAAACTGTTACTTTCTCCAAGCAGTAAGGCTGACCAACACCTCCACCCACTAACTCCACCAATAGTTCATTATTTCCTGTCAGTCACCTTATGTACAGACACTCCTATACCTAGCGTCACTTTACGTAATCATTTTATTTATATAAGCTATCTTATGAATTTACATTTATTGAGTTTTATTTACTATTGTGTTCTTTATCTTAGTGTGTATTTTTATCTACTGCATCAGATCAGAAGTTACAATTATTTCATTCTCTTTTATACTCATGTACTGGAAATGACATCAAACAATCTTGAATCTTGATCTGGAATCTTGAATATTTGTGGAAATTAAGTCCTGAATTCTATAATGATTAAATGTAAATCAGGTTAATGCAATAAATTACAGGAGCATCTCCAATCCTGAATACATGATTCCCTGTTTATCAAACTTGTCAATTCTCGATTGGTAAACTTGAGGATGATACATGAAAGCAGCGTCCATCATCCCTTGTCTCTCTGCTGTCATTGGAGAGGAGCTACAAGATGCTTAGGGTCCACAGTACCAGGTTCAGCAACAGTTAATTCCCTTCAACCATCAGGCTCCTGAACCAGCATGGATAACTTCCCTCCTCTCAACACTGGACTGATCACTGAACAAGACATTTGTACTCACTTTCATGGACTCTACAACCAATGATCAGAGTATTATTTATTTATTTATCACTATTATTCATTTTTTGTGTTCTTTTGCACATTAGTTGCTTGAGGGTCTTTAGTTGTATGTAGCTTTTCTTTAATTCCATTGTATGACTTTGTTCTACTGTAATTGCCTGCGGAAAGTCAATCTCAGCATAGTATATAGTGAGAGATATAGAATCAGAATCAGGTTTAATATCACTGGGATATGTTGTGAAATTTGTAATGCGGCACCAGTACATTGCAATACATAATAATAAAAACAGTAAATTACAGGAAGTGTGTGTGTATATATATATATATACAGTTGAAGTCAAAAGTTTATATCCACCTTAGCCAAATACATTTAAACTCAGTTTTTCACAATTCCTGACATTTAATCCTAGAAAACATTCCCTGTCTTAGGTCAGTTAGGATCATTGCTTTATTTTAAGAATGTGAAATGTCAGAATAATAGTAGAGAGAATGACTTATTTCAGCTTTTATTTCTTTCATCACAATCCCAGTGGGTCAGAAGTTTACATACACTTTGTTAGTATTTGGTAGCATTGCCTTTAAATTGTTTAGCTTGGGTCAAACGTTTTGGGTAGCCTTCCCCAAGCTTCTCACAGTAAGCTGCTGGAATTTTGTTCCATTCCTCCAGACAGAACTGGTGTAACTGAGTCAGGTTTGTAGGCCTCCTTGCTCACACATGCTTTTTCAGTTCTACCCATAAATTTTCTATAGGATTGACGTCAGAAAATGACGTCAAGTCTGATTCATCCTTGGGAGCAATTTCCAAACGCCTGAAAGTACCACGTTCATCTGTACAAACAATAGTACGCAAGTATAAACACCATGGGACCACACAGCCATCATACTGCTCAGGAAGGAGATGCATTCTGTCTCCTAGAGATGAACGTACTTTGGCGTGAAAAGTGCAAATCAATCCCAGAACAACAGCAAAGGTCCTTGTGAAGATGCTGGAGGAAACAGGTAGACAAGTATCTATATCCACAGTAAAACGAGTCCTATATCGACATAACCTGAAAGGCTGCTCAGCAAGGAAAAAGCCACTGCTCCAAAACCACCATTAAAAAGCCAGACTACAGTTTGCAAGTGCACATGGGGACAAAGATCTTACTTTTTGGAGAAATGTCCTCTGGTCTGATGAAACAAAAATTGAACTGTTTGGCCATAATGACCATCGTTATGTTTGGAGGAAAGAGCGTGAGGCTTGCAAGCCGAAGAACACCATCCCAACTGTGAAGCATGGGGGTGGCAGCATCATGTTGTGGGGGTGCTTTGCTGCAGGAGGGACTGGTGCACTTCACAAAATAGATGGCATCATGAGGAAGGAAAATTATGTGGATATATTGAAACAACATCTCAAGACATCAGCCAGGAAGTTAAAGCTTGGTCACAAATGGGTCTTCCAAATGGACAATGACCCCAAGCATACCTCCAAAGTTGTGGCAAATTGCTTAAGGACAACAAAGTCAAGGTACTAGAGTAGCCATCACAAAGCCCTGACTTCAATCCGATAGAAAATTTGTGGACAGAACTGAAAAAGCATGTGCGAGCAAGGAGGCCTACAAACCTGACTCAGTTACACCAGTTCTGCCTGGAGGAATGGAACAAAATTCCAGCAACTTACTGTGAGAAGCTTGTGGAAAGCTACCCAAAATGTTTGACCCAAGTTAAACAATTTACAGGCAATACTACCAAATACTAACAAAGTGTATGTAAACTTCTGACCCACTGGGAGAGTGCTGAAATAAATCATTTTCTCTACTATTATTCTGACATTTCACATTCTTAAAATAAAGTAGTGCTCCTAACTGACCTAAGACAGGGAATGTTTTCTAGGATTAAATGTCAGGAATTGTGAAAAACTGAGTTTAAATGTACTTGGCTAAGGTGTATGTAAGCTTCTGATTTCAACTGTAAAAGTTGATACTAAAAAAGTTAAACAATAATTAGTGCAAGAAGTGAAAAAAAAAGTTGTGAGGTAGTGTTCATGGGTTCAATGTCCATTCAGAGATCTTATGGCAGAAGGGGAAGAAGCTGTTCCCGAATCATTGAGTGTGTGCCTTCAGGCTCATGTACCTCCTCCCTGATGGTAGCAATGAAAAGAAGGCATGTCCTGTATGATGGGGTAGGGGTGGTTCTTAATGATGGACACTGCCTTTTTGAGGCATTGGTCCTCGAAGATGTCCTGGATACTATGGAGTCTAGTACCCCTGATGCAGCTGACCAAGTTTACCACTCCCTGAAGCTTATTTCGATCCAGTGCAGTCGCCATCCTGTGCAGTCTTTGCTGACATACTAAATTTCTTCAAACTCCTCATGAAATATAGCTGCTGTAGTGCCTTTTTTGTAACTTAATCAATATGTTGGGTTCAGGATCGATCCCTAGAGATGGTGACACCCAGGAACTTGAAATTGCTCACACTTGGATAACAAATTTATTTTGAACTTTGAACTGTAGTTTTTAACTACAGGAAGCTTATCTCAATATTGTCTTCCACAATGAGAATGTATGCTTTCAACTAAGGTAGAATGTTCTCCATGATTTTTCCTGTTCTAAACTGATTTTATGCGCTCAGTGGCTGACACGTGATTGGCTGATTAGATATTTGCATTAACAAGCTGTATACCTAATCAAGTGGCCAGTGTAATAAGCTCCAAAGAGCTCATTAGGAGCAATTTATGGTTGATTGATGATGTCTGGAGGCATAAGGTGCTTGAGGGAATCTGTGGCCAGTTTTGTGGTCACAGGAGAGCTGAATTTAATTAAGCATTGTATAACAACAGATTAATAATCAAACAAGGCCTTTTCTTTTGAAAATAAGTAAACTGCAGACTCTGGACTGTGAAACTAATAAAGAAATGTTGGAAGAATTAAGTGTCTATGGAGAGAGGCCTTTCCCCAGAACTGGGATGCGGGGGAAAAGAGTGGAGGGATTACCAAACTGTCCTTCCAGGTGAGGCAACACTTCACTTGTGAGTCTGTTGGGGTCATCTATTGCATCCGGTGCTCCCGGTGCGGCCTCCTCTACATCGGTGAAACCCGACGCAGATTGGGGAACAGCTTCATCGAGCACCTCCGCTCCGTCCGCCACAACAGACAGGATCTCCTGGTTGCCATCCACTTCAACTCTTTGAAAATGGTAAACACATTTGGATATGTCCATACATGGCCTCCTCTACCGCCATGATGAGGCTAAACTCAGGTTGGAGGAGCAACACCTCATATACCGTCTAGGTAGTCTCCAGTCCCTTGGTATGAACATTGAATTCTCCAACTTCCGGTAATTCCCTTCCCCATCCCAGTTTCACTCTGCCTCCTCCCCCAGCTACCTACTACCTCCCTCATGGTTTCACCTACTTCTCCTACCCATTGTACTTTCCCCTATTCCTTCTTCACCTCTCCTGCCTATCCCCTCCCTGCTCCCCCTCCCCCACCCCTTTATCTTTCCCCTTACTGGTTTTTCACCTGGAACCCATGAGCCTTCTCATTCCCACTCCCCCCCCACCTTCTTTATAGGGCCTCTGCCCCTTCCCTCTACAGTCCTGACAAAGGGTTCCGGCCCGAAACGTTGACTGATTGTTACCACGGATGCTGCCCGACCTGCTGAGTTCCTCCAGCGTGTTATGAGTGTTGCTTTGACCCCAGCATCTGCAGAATATTTTGTGTTTACCATTTTCAAAGCAGAGCTGATGAGAGAGTGAGGTGTCAGACAATGGACTACATGGAGAGAGATCAGATCAGATGATAAGGAGTATCAAGTAGCGGCTGTCAGCAAGGCAGTTAAAAGAAAGAGTTTTAGCAACATGCAAATAAAAACTGGAGGAACTCAGCAGGTCAGGCAGGATCTATGGGGGTGGGTAGGGGAGTGGAATTGACAGTTGATACTTCTAGTGAGATGCTTCATCTAGACTGAAAGGTGGAGATAACCTGTATAGAAAGGTGAAGCAAAGGAGTAGAGGAAAAGCTAGCAGGTGAGAGGAGGATCCAGGTGAGGAGGGCTGATAGCCAGAAGGAGGAAGAAAGAGTGTGTATAGCAACAGAAGTTGGGTGGTGATCACAAAAAGCCATAAGGCCATATAAGATGGAATCTTATAGGTGTGGAAGGTGCTACATAAGATATAGGAGCAGAATTGGGCCATCTGGTTCATCTAGTCCGCTCTACTATTTGATCATGACTGATTTATTTTCTCTCTCAACCCCACTTTCCTGTTTTCTCCCCATAAGCTTTGACACCCTTCATAATCAAGAACCTGTCAACTTCCACTTTAAATATACCTAATGACAGCCTCTACAGTTGTTTACAGCAATGAATTCCACAGATTTACCATCCTTATCCCTGTGGCAAAGGGACGTCCTTGTATTCTGAGGCTGTGCCCTCTGGTACCTGGAACCAAATGAAGGAGGTGGGGAAGTTAGGTAGGATCAACGTGGGAGGGAACTCTCTGGGAGGAGAATGTATGGGTGATGGGCAGATGGATAGAGCTGAGGTTGGGATGAATGAAACCTTGCACTCAATATCAGTAAGTCCAAGGAATTAATTGTGGACTTCAGGAAGGGGAAATTGGGAGAACACACACCAATTCTCATCAAGGGATCAGCATTAGAAAGGGAGAGTAGTTTCAAGTTCCTGGGAGTCAACATCTCTGAAGATCTATCCTGGTCCCAACATATTAGTGCGATTACAAAGTAGGCACGAGAACAGTTATATTTCATTCAGTGTTTGAGCTCACTAGTTATGACACCAAACACTCACAAATTCCTACAGATTCTAACTGGTTTCATCACTGTCTGGTATGGAGGGGGGATGGGGGAGGTGACAGCACAGGACTGGAAAGCTGCAGCAAGTTGTAAACTCAGACCATTCCGTCATGGGCACTACCCTCCTCAGGAGTGACGACATCTTCAAAAGGCAATGCCTCAAAAAGGCGTCAACCATCATTTATGACCCCCATCACCCAGGACGTGTCCTCTTCTCATTGCTCCCATCAAAGAGGAGGTAAGGTGCCTGAAGACACTCACTCAACATTTTAGCAACAGCTTCTTTCCTTCTGCCATCAGATTTCTGACAGAACAATAAACCCATGTGCACTACTTCAATATTTTTTTCTTTTGTTTTTGCTCTCTTTTCCACTACATATTTAACTTATTTTTAAAATGTATTTCTTATTGTAGTTTTTATATTTTTAAAATTATTATGTATTGCACTATACTGCTGCCACAAAACAACAAAGTTTGCGACATATGCTATTAAGTCTGATTCTGAAATGGGTTGAAACCCTGCATTAGGACCCCTGATCAGTACTGATACAGGGATTTGATATGATTAGCCTGCCAAGTTCCTCTGACAGATCATATGTTGCTACATATATTTGTCTCGTCCACTTTTGTCACCTTTGCACTCCCTCCTCTTACCTTCTTGCTTGGAACATTCAGGTTCTCCTGCCTGTGTCCCAACTCACTCAAATCCTCATTGTCCCTGCCTCTGCTAACCTACTGTAGCTCTCAGTTAAACAATTTCAGCTTCAGATTCATTTATTTATCATGTTTACATTGAGACATATAGTGAAATGTATTGTTTGCATTAACAACCAACACAAACAAAGGATTTGCTGGGGAAGCTGATAATTGTCACCACACATTCTGGCGCAAGTGTAGCGTGCCCACAATGCTTAGCAGAACAACTGTATTAACATAATCCCCCTTCTCTCTCATCCAACCACCCATCTGGATACACACACACAGTCCTCCAACCTCAGGACAGACAGGGCTACCCGTCTCCATTGGACATGCAGACTCACAAACATCGCCTCCGACTTCCCCAGTGGACTCCTCATCCTCCGTGTGATCCGGCTCACTGGCTACTTTATCATAGATGGTATAAGGAACCGAATGAGCTTTGTAAAACTTGGGCGTGGCATTTTCATTTAACACTGTTTTACCCTTGATATGTTTATGTTTTCCAATGCCAACCTTGAACACACCTGCGGCATTATCCAGTACCTTTCTTAATTTGCTTTCTGTTGACTCTTTTGCAGGCGATAATTTGGCTTCAAATGGTGGAGGGATCTCCAATCAATTTGTAGTTGTCTCAGCCACTCACAGCCCCACAATGCTGGCCCTCCAATATGGCTCGTTGGTTGTTGTATTTCATTGTTACAAATGTGATTCCCACCAGAGTTACCTTTTCCCTTATGTAAGTTTTTAGTTGGATATTTGCAGGCTTCAGTTCAGAATCTTTGAAATGCTATTCAAACTCATTTTGTGGAATGACTGAAACAGCTGAGTCAGTGTCCAATTCTATCTTAATTATTTTACCATTCACTTCTGGTGTAAGCCATATTGCTTGTCTCTTGTTAGTTTTCACGATGTAAATCTGAAGGCTACACAGGTTTGTGCCACTGGCATCATTATCAGATTTTTCATCAACAGCATGCAGATTAGTACACTTTTTGAATTTTGCAGCTTGACTTTTTATCTTTTTCTCTTCTCGGTGCAGTTAATTTACTTTTGTCTGCCTGACATGCTCTTTGTATGTGTTCTCCTTTGTTGCTCTGCAAATTTTACCATTAAATCTGCATTGGTCTGGTGTATGTGAGCCCTTCTCTCAACAGTAACACAATTTGTTTGTCAGACTTGCTTCTGTTTAGACATTGAAGTGTTGTTCACGCTCACTTTCATTCCTGACTGCAACTCAATTGAGTCTCTGTCTGCCTTTTCCATTGATACAGTGATTTCAACTGCTCTTGTAAATGAGAGTTGTACTTCACTTAAGAACTGTGTTTGATTGCTTCCATATAAGATTCCTCAAACTATATGATCTCTCATTAGCATCTTTAAGCCAATGAACTGACAATGCTCAGACAATCTCTTCAATTCGGCCACATACACTGAAATGGACTCCCCTTCATTTTGATTCTACTTCTGAAACCTGAAGCAATCTGCAATCAACAATGATTTTGGTTTAAAATGTTCCTGCAACACCTTCACAATATCAGCAAAGCTCATTTTGGCTTATTTGTTTGGAGCAGTGGCCATTTGGAGGAGATTTGGTATGTCACCAAAAACTTTAGCAAATTTCTACAGATATATTGTGGAGAGCATTCTGACTGGTTGCATCACTGTCTGGTATGGTGTGTGGGGGGGGGGCGGGGGGGGAACAATACACAGAGTTGGAAAAAGCTGTCAGTGATAGTAAACCTGAATTTGATTCTTCTTTTGTTTGTGTCGGGAATGAAAGTCCCAATAGTCCAAGTCCAAGTCTGTCTATATTTCTCGCTGCCTCGGTAAAGTAGCAGCATAAACAAAGATAAACAAAGACCCCTCCCACTCTGCACACAGGCTCAAGGACAGCTTCTATCCTGCTGGTATGACTGTTGAATGGTTCCCTAATACAATATGACAGACTGTTGACCTTATAATCTACCTTGTTATGATCTTGCAGCTTACTGTTTTCCTGCACTGCATTCTCTGTTAATGGCAGCAGTGAGAAGAGAGCACTGCGTGGATGGTGGGAGTTCTTGAAGATGGATGCTGCTCACTTGTGACAACATTATTGTAGATGTGCTCAATGGTGATGAAGGCTTTTTCCACAATGGACTGGGCTGTATCCATATTTTGTAGGCTTATCCATTCTTGGACATTGATGTTTCCATACCAGACTGTGATGCAACCAGTGAGGATATTCTCTCCACTGTGCATCTTTAGAAGTTTGTCCAAGTTTTAGATGACATGTCAAATCTGTGCAAATTTCTAAAATGTAGAGGCACTCTGTTGGTTGGTCAGGAAGCCGATGATGGAAACACTACACATTAGCCTGATGAATGCTTTGTTCCAAAACTGCAAGAGGTCACTTCTTCACCCGTGATGTCAGGAGGTGTTTGACCAAAAAGTATAGGGCTGCTGATGAGAGGCCAAGTAAAGACAAAGTTCCATGAAAGTCAGAGCCTTGGTGGAATGCAAAAAAAAATCAATGGAATAATCCTTACAAAAGGAGATGTGTGTCAAAGCAGATAACACCTCAATTTCACACATGGCAGGCACAGTCAAAAAATTAATTGGCCATGATTTAGTAAAAATAATAGTCTGTGAGATACTGAAACAGCCCTGCTCAAAACCTGTTAATTGATCATCACTCATCAGGTCATTAGAAACATTTTGTGCTCTGAGCGTTGGTGGACTCACTTTCAGAGTGCTACAACTCACATTCTCAGTTTTATTTATTTACTTTTTGATTTTTTTTAAATTTGCAGAGCTTGTCTATATTTCTATATTGCCAATATCTCTATTCTGAGTGAATTCAGTGAGATTTGTACTTTCCTCTGAAGTTTGTGAGCAGTAAGCCTTTGGTCTAGGACTGGAATACTAAATCTAGAATAACACCACACTGCATCAAACACAAGAGATACTGCAGATGCTGGAAATCTGGAGCAATACACACAATGTGCTGGAGGAGTTCCTCTAGCAAATAGCTCTTTTGAGCTGAAGGGCCTATTTCCTTGCTGGATAACTTGATGCGATGCAAGGTTAAATTCAACATTGCTAATATACAATGAATGGAAGAGTGTGGTACTGAAAGTGAGAAGTTCTGAAGATCGTGAGGATGTTGGTGTCCCTCAGGCTCACCCAGCTCGTGTACGTCTAGGGGAAACAACCTTTGGCCCCGCCAAACTGGGTAATCACATTTGTGTGGATGCCGTATAATGTTCCCCCAGTTACAAACCCACAATGCAAGATATCAGACAGTACACCATATGCAATTAAATGATTGAACTTTATGAATCTTAATCTGAATATAGGGTTAGTAATGAAAATAAAAAAGGGCCCAATTCAAGTCAAAAGTTCACATTGGAGCTCACTCAGTAGTCATTCTCCCACCATCGGTCTCCTCCGAGTGTCGCGACCTTCGAACCCTCAGATCCCAGTCCACTCCATCTGGTGGTCTACCAGCTCTCTCCACACGCGCCTTCTCTCTTCATCTCTCCTGAACAAAAGACTGTGAAAAAAACATCCTTCCAGCTACACAAGACAAAGCCACAATCTCTGATTGGCTAACATGCAGACGACAATCCCGTGATCTGCAACCATAACCCAAACATTGCTGCTACAGAGAAACCGTTACCTCAGCAGTGAACATTACAGAGAAGCCATTACATTAGCAGTGAAACGTTACAAAGAAGCCATTACATTAAATTATCCTTTTAGAGGTCCTTGATGATTATTAGTTTCTGCCTTGTCAGAAGGCTGACTACAGTACACAGTCCTTACTTCTTACGTCAAGTCAAGTCCTGATGAAGGGTCTCAACCCAAAAGATAATTCTTCATTCCCATCCATAGATACTACCTGAGCTGTTGAACTCCTTCAGCATATTGTGTATATTGCTCTAGGTTTACAGCATCTGCAGTACCTCTTGTGTTTATGATTTATTCCTCTGGGAGTTCCGGTTTCCTCCCACATTCCAAGGATGTACAGTTAGAGTTATTAGGTTTTGGGCATGCTATGTTGGCGCCAGTAACATATCGACACTTACTGGCTGCCTCCAGCACATCCTTGTTCTGTGTTGGTCATGATTCAAACAACACATTTCACTGTACCTATGTTTCCGTGTACACGTGACAAATAAAGCTAATCTTTAATCTTTTATGAATAAATGCAGGGAAATAAGACAAGCTGACCAAGGATAAGTTGGGCTCAAAAGAAACCACAGACTCTGGAACCTTGGGCAATGAGTAATCTGCTGGAGGAAGTCAGCCGGTCAAGTAGCATCTACGAGAGAAATGTCAATGCTTCGGCTCAAAGTCCAGCATCAGTTCATCCCAGTTTGGCAAAAGAATAAATCAAGGAAGGTAGTGCACCCGTGGCTGACAAAAGAAATTAGGGATAGTATCAATTCCAAAGAAGCAGCATACAAATTAGCCAGAGAAAGTGGCTCACCTGAGGACTGGGAGAAATTCAGAGTTCAGCAGAGGAGGACAAAGGGCTTAATTAGGAAGGGGAAAAAAGATTATGAGAGAAAACTGGCAGGCAACATAAAAACGGACTGTAAAAGCTTTTATAGATATGTAAAAAGGAAAAGACTGGTAAAGACAAATGTAGGTCCCCTGCAGGCAGAAACAGGTGAATTGATTATGGGGAGCAAGGACATGGCAGACCAATTGAATAATTACTTTGGTTCTGTCTTCACTAAGGAGGACATAAATAATCTTCCAGAAATAGCAGGGGACAGAGGGTCCAGTGAGATGGAGGAACTGAGCGAAATACATGTTAGTAGGGAAGTGGTGTTAGGTAAATTGAAGGGATTGAAGGCAGATAAATCCCCAGGGCCAGATGGTCTGCATCCCAGGGTGCTTAAGGAAGTAGCCCAAGAAATAGTGGATGCATTAGTGATAATTTTTCAAAACTCATTAGATTCTGGACTAGTTCCTGAGGATTGGAGGGTGGCTAATGTAACTCCACTTTTTAAAAAAGGAGGGAGAGAGAAACCGGGGAATTATAGACCGGTTAGCCTAACGTCGGTGGTGGGGAAACTGCTGGAGTCAGTTATCAAGGATGTGATAACAGCACATTTGGAAAGCGGTGAAATGATCGGACAAAGTCAGCATGGATTTGTGAAAGGAAAATCATGTCTGACGAATCTCATAGAATTTTTTGAGGATGTAACTAGTAGAGTGGATAGGGGAGAACCAGTGGATGTGGTATATTTGGATTTTCAGAAGGCTTTTGACAAGGTCCGACACAGGAGATTAGTGTGCAAACTTAAAGCACACGGTATTGCGGGTAAGGTATTGGTGTGGGTGGAGAGTTGGTTAGCAGACAGGAAGCAAAGAGTGGGAATAAACGGGACCTTTTCAGAATGGCAGGCGGTGACTAGTGGGGTACCGCAAGGCT
Source organism: Mobula birostris (assembly GCF_030028105.1). Classification (NCBI taxonomy): domain Eukaryota; kingdom Metazoa; phylum Chordata; class Chondrichthyes; order Myliobatiformes; family Myliobatidae; genus Mobula; species Mobula birostris. Next base: position 102,536,911 of record NC_092380.1, on the reverse strand, counting down.
CAGTGCTGGGACCCCAGTTGTTTACAATATATATTAATGACTTGGATGAGGGAATTAAATGCAGCATCTCCAAGTTTGCGGATGACACGAAGCTGGGCGGCAGTGTTAGCTGTGAGGAGGATGCTAAGAGGATGCAGGGTGACTTAGATAGGTTGGGTGAGTGGGCAAATTCATGGCAGATGCAATTTAATGTGGATAAATGTGAAGTTATCCACTTTGGTGGCAAAAATAGGAAAACAGATTATTATCTGAATGGTGGCCGATTAGGAAAAGGGGAGGTGCAACGTGACCTGGGTGTCATTATACACCAGTCATTGAAAGTGGGCATGCAGGTACAGCAGGCGGTGAAAAAGGCGAATGGTATGCTGGCATTTATAGCGAGAGGATTTGAGTACAGGAGCAGGGAGGTACTACTGCAGTTGTACAAGGCCTTGGTGAGACCACACCTGGAGTATTGTGTGCAGTTTTGGTCCCCTAATCTGAGGAAAGACATCCTTGCCATAGAGGGAGTACAGAGAAGGTTCACCAGATTGATTCCTGGGATGGCAGGACTTTCATATGAAGAAAGAATGGATGAACTGGGCTTGTACTCGTTGGAATTTAGAAGATTGAGGGGGGATCTGATTGAAACGTATAAGATCCTAAAGGGATTGGACAGGCTAGACGCAGGAAGATTGTTCCCGATGTTGGGGAAGTCCAGAACGAGGGGTCACAGTTTGAAGATAGAGGGGAAGCCTTTTAGGACCGAGATTAGGAAAAACTTCTTCACACAGAGAGTGGTGAATCTGTGGAATTCTCTGCCACAGGAAACAGTTGAGGCCAGTTCATTGGCTATATTTAAGAGGGAGTTAGATATGGCCCTTGTGGCTACGGGGGTCAGGGGGTATGGAGAGAAGGCTGGGGCGGTGTTCTGAGTTGGATGATCAGCCATGATCATAATAAATGGCGGGCAGGCTCGAAGGGCCGAATGGCCTACTCCTGCACCTATTTTCTATGTTTCTATGTTTCTATGAAATGTCAACAATGCATTTTATCTCAGAGATACTGATTAACCCACTAAGTTCCTCCAGCAAATTGTTCTTTTGGGTTGAAGGACCTGTTTCCATGCTGGATAACTCTTTGACTGCAAAGCAACTTTAAATTCAGCTTTGGTAACATATACTGAACAGAGGAGTGTCGTACTGGAAGTGAGAGGTTCTGTAGATTGTCCGTGAGGATGGTTTCCTTCACTTTATGAATTTATCCTTTAGAGATCCCTGTTGATTATCGGTTTCTGCTTTGTTAGAAGGCTGACTACAGTTGACATTTCTTACTTGTGATCTGCTGCTGCCAAATCTAATTTGCGAAATGTCAGGACCATATAAATAGCCATAGCTAAGTACAAAAGTGAAACAGCATTGAGTGCATTATACATTTTAGGTCCATCACGGGTAAAGCCCTCCCCATCATTGAGCACATCTACATGGAAAGCAGCATCCATCATCAGGGACCCCCACCACCCAGGACATGCTCTCTTCTCGCTGTTGCCATCAGGAAGAAGGTACAGGAGCATCAGGACTCACACCACCAGGTTCAGGAACAGTTATTACCCCTTAACCATCAGGCTCTTGAACCAGTGGGGATAACTTCATTCAACTTCACTTGCCCCATCACTAAACTCTTCTCAAAACTTACTGACTTTTCATCTCATGTTCTCAATATTTATTGCTTATTTATTTATTATTATTACTTTTTTCTTTTGTGTTTGCATAGTTTGATGTCTTCTGCACATTGGTTGTTTGTCCGTCCTATTGTGTGTGGCGTTTCATTGATTCTATTTTGTTTCTTTGATTTATTGAGTATGCCCACAAGAAAATAAAGCTCAAGGTTGTACGTAGTGATATATATGTACTTTGAGAATAAACTTACTTTGACTTTGAATTTGACATTTAGAATACCACTGGCTTTCTAAAGGTATTTTCATTAACTCTACAATCAGAGACTTGTTGTTTGCTGATGACTGCGCACTCAACGCCAGCACAGAGCAGGAGATGCAGCATGAAATGGACTGCTTCTCACAAGCCTGCAACAACTTCGGTCTCACTATCAGCACCAAAAAGGCCGAAGTTATGTACCAGCCTGCCCCAGGAAAGCCATACCAGGATCCGCGCATCACGGTGAAGGGCCAGAACCTCCAGGCAGCCGACAACTTCACCTACCTGGGCAGCATACTCTCTTGCGCAGTGAACATAGACGCTGAGGTCAACAACAGGATTGCCAAAGCCAGCGCCGCCTTTGGGAGATTCCGTGAGAACGTCTGGGAGCGGAGAGGACTCAGCCTTACCACCAAGCTGAAGGTCTACTGTGCAGTGGTCCTTACTACCCTCCTTTACGCCAGCGAGACCTGGACTGTCTACAGCAGACACGCCAAACAGCTCAACCATTTTCACCTGAGCTGTCTCCGCAGACTCCTCCACATCAGGTGGCAGGACAAAGTCCCCGACACGGAAATCCTGGAACGAGCTGGGCTCTGCAGCGTCTACACCCTCCTGCTGAAAGCCCAAGCCAGGTGGGCTGGACATGTGGTCAGAATGCCAGACAGCCGATTGCCTAAGCAGCTGCTGTACGGAGAACTGTGTCAGGGCAAGCGCTCAGTCAGGGGGCAGAAGAAACGTTACAAAGACTCCCTGAAAGCGTCCCTCAAAGGCCTGGGTGTCGACATCAACACATGGGAGACGCTTGCCCTCAACCGTCCAGCTTGGCGCAGCAAGATCACCACAGGAGCCCATGCAGCTGAAGTCAGGCGCATCATCGAGGCGCAACGAAAGCGTGCTGTGCGCAAGGTCCGAGCAGCATCCACTGCCATGACAGCACCCACCCACTTGTGTCCCACATGTGGGCGAGCCTTCAGGGCCCGGATTGGCCTCCCTCATCAGTCACCTCCGGACCCACAGGCACCAATCTCCCATTTGACTTTGAAGCCATGGTCATCTTTGACTACGAAGGACGAACAACAACAACAACAATACTATGCAAAAGTCCAGGGTGGATATATATATATATATATATATATAGCTAGGGTGCCTAAGACCTTTGCACCTAAGACTATTTGTCAACATGGAGTGGAGAGCAAGTTAGTAAATCTGGCAGGAGCAAAGGATGTTGTGAACAGCAAGGGTAGAACGCTGTGGGAGGGGTGTGCGGCAAGTGGCAGAGAACGAATGCCAGTGGGGGGATGCAGGTGGCAAGGACCCAGCCCTGAGACATCAGGCAACATCATTTAATTCCAATCAGTTTATTAATCATTACAGAATGTCTCTCTGGTGCTCCCTTCCCCTTCCCGTCCTCTCTCCCTTCTCCTTTTCTTAACCATGATTCCCCTCTCCCTGTCCTATTTCCCACTCTCAGTCCACAATAAAGACACATATCAGAATCAAGTTTATCATCACTCACATATGTCATGAATTTTTTTCTGATGATAACAGTAGAGTGAAGACTTTCTAGGCGCAGATCCATGGTCTCACAAGACTAACGGATGCCTTTGCTTACTTTACCAGTACAGTGCAATACATAAAATCACTACAGTACTGTGTAAATGTCTTAGGCACCCCAGCTATACAGTACATATGTGCCTAAAGCTTTTGCACAGTACTGTAGTTTAATGAAGTTAGTTTCTCTTCTACCAGTATATTGTTTATTTTTGATATTCACAGGTTGCTGAAAATGTCCAGCTGTGTATGGGAGAAAGGAATGTGTGCCTGCACTGTGTTTGTGTATTTTGCTTGTTAGATTTTAGATTTTCAGCTTCACTTGTTGCTATAGCAGCACAAATAGAGAAAGTTTGGAAAACATCTCTGGAATTCAATTGAAAAATATCACTCTTAGGTGGAGTGGTCAACTTCTGCTGTCTATGTAAGGAGCTAAACTGCGAGGAGGTGCCATTTGGATCAGGGTATCGCCAGGAATTCACCCATAATGAAATTGTAAACAAGGGATTTCACTGCAGTGCAGAAAAAAATGTGAGATTTAGGCCTAATCAAGGTTCCCAATGCTTTTCTTCAAAGATAGTGCAATCTCTTCCATAAGATCAGGGATCCCCAACCTTTTTTGCACCACGGACCGGTTTATTATTGACAATATTCTTGCGGACTGGCCGATCCAGAGGGGGTGGGGGCGGGGGTAGGGTTGCCAATGGACAACGGTAACAGTCAAATACGTTGTGTTTACCCCGAGAAAGACTACCATGACCATGAAGCCTTGCGCGGGCACCTGTGTGCGCATGCGTGTACGTGCCGATTTTTCTTCTACAAATCATTTTTGGCGATTCTGTTCAGTGAAACTACTGTACATACATTATTTCTACTTTATATAGGCTGTGTATTTATCATATCATTCCTGTTTTTACTATATGTTAGTGTTATTTTAGGTTTTATGTAACAGCGCATGAATATAGTGATAAACCAATTATAAGTCACTTATAAGTCAATAGCATCATAACATTTTAAGTAACGATTGGATATTAAACGCACAGCACATATTTTCCCCATATGAACATATAAAATCATTGCAACACACTAACATCGCTGAATCAGTGGGAGCCCTTGGCCTGTTTCCCTGCAACGAGACGGTGCCATCGAGGGGTGACGGGAAACAACGATACTTGAAGGGGGTTCCTTATGTCCAGTCTATTCCGCAATTCTGTTTTTGTTGCATTCACTGTAGAAAATTCTGCTTGACAGCGATATGATGTTGGAAATGGAAGCAACGTTTTCAGTGCTTTCATGACTATCTCAGGATATTTAGCCTTGACTTTGATCCAGAATACCAGCAGAGATGTTCTTTCAAACATAACTTTTCAGCTCGCTGTCATTTGCAAGCTCAAGGGGTTGATCTTCTTCCCGCGCTGACATGGATGACGCGTGCGTAATGACCTCGCGTGCGTTCAAGCTCAACAGTGCGTGACAGGGAATGAGGAAAGGTGCAGCTGACTCATATTGCCAAATTATCTCGTTTCCTCGCAGCCCAGTAGCACATGCTTTGCGGCCCGGCACTGGACTGCGGCCGGGTGGTTGGGGACCGCTGCATAAGACGGTAAGATATAGGAACAGAATTAGGCCATTTGGCCCATTGAATCTGCTCCACCATTTCATCATGGCTGATCCATTTCCCTCTCAGCCCCAATCTCCTGCCTTCTCCCTGTAACTTTTCATGTCCTGGCTAATCAAGAACCTATCATCCTTTGTCTTAAAAACCCAATGACTTGGCCTCCACAGTTGCCTGTGACAACGTATTCCACAGATTCAGCACCCTCTGGCGAAAGAAGTTCTGCCTCATCTCGCCTGGTAGTGAAAGCAGTAGAATATGATTATGTGTGGCAGAATGAGAAGGGATTTCCTACGGGACCAGTACAATGGGAAATTTTATTTGGGAAACTTCTCCTTCTTTCGTTCTTACTTATAGATCATAGAACAATGAATAATACAGCATAGTAGCCCTTTGGCCCACAAAGGTGTGCCAACCTTTTAACCTGCTCAATCTAACCCTTCCTTCCCATATAGGCCTTCATTTTTCCATCATCCATGTGCCTATCTAAGAGTCTCTTCAATGCTTCTAACGTATTTGCCTCTACCACCACCCCGGCAGTGTATTTCCACCCACCCACCACTCTCGCTGTCACAAAAAAACTACCTCTATCATCACCTCATACATTCCCCAAATCACCTTAAATTTATGCTCCCTGGTATTAGCCACTTTCACCCTGGGAAAATGCCTCTGGCTGTCTATTTGATCTACGTCTCATCAAGAAAGAATAATTAGTAGTTGTAGTAGTGTGATCACTTGAGTGGAGTCTGATGTTCTCTTAAGGGGTTGTGTATTGGTGGGTCCTCGGGTGGCTGTAGAAGCCAATCCAGTCTGCTATTTGTCTTCTGTATTTTAAGCCAGATTCCCAATGACAAGAAACCATTTGTATCCAGTAAAGTGGAGTGAAATTAGACATGTCCTCCAGGCTGTCACTTGTTGATGCCTAAAAATAAAGATGGTTTACTCTTCCCACATTGCCTTCAGCACTGAAATGTCCCATGGTCTTAGAACAAATCTAGACTCACGTATCCAGGCATTTACTATGGTTTGAGGTTGATCCAGCAAGGTGCTCATTGTAGCCAGTTGATTCAGCTTCATTTATTGATTATGTACATCAAAACATACAGTAAAATGCATCATTTGCATTACAATCAGCACAACCTAAGTATGTGCTGGGGGCAGCCCACATGTGTGGCCACACATTCCAGTGCCAACATAGCATACCCACCATATTTAGCAGAGCCACATGAGCAATAACAACAACAATGGAACAACAGCAACAAAAACAAACAATAGCAAAACAACTTCCATTCCTCCCTACCACCCACCCAATGCACTCAAAGTGTACAGACAGTCCCCTAACCCCAAGACAGGCCAAATCTGGGCTTTTCGCTTCCACTAGTCTTACTGGTCAACTGACAGTAGGTTTCAACTTCCCCAATAGACTCGCAGAGACTCGTAGACCCAGGCTTCAGCCATTAGTCCTCAATTTCCGGGCTTCTGATTGACTTTTGGGCTTCAATCTTCGGTACCAACCCCGGGACTTACTGATGATGACAAATGTGGACCCTGAATGGGGTCCTTGAACTCCAGGCTCACCAATGACAGGACGCTAAACACTTGGCCTTAACCTCAGGTCTTGACTCGCCTACCTAGGGAGTCACCCCCCTTGTGCTTCCTACTGCCTCAGTTTAGAACCTTGAGTAAGTGGAAGTGAAATTTAACCTTAGATTGAAAGTTGAGGTCATCAGTTTTGATGATAAGAATCTGAAATATTTTAATGAGGGTCATTGGCTCCTATCAGATGAATGGGACTGGAGCTGTGCTAGTTGTATCCAGCAGAGGCTGGTGTAAAGCCAGAGAGGAAGGATATTCTGTTGTTCAGCATTGTTGAGCCAAACGGATCAAAATTTCACTATGCCCCTGGGAGCAGCTTCATCTACAACTCTCCCTTATTGCAAGGGCTCTGCAAGTACCTTCATACCATGGGAGGTGGTGACAGCAACATGCTGGTCCAAACATTAGGAATTAGGGAGGGATTAATCTGGCAAAAGGTCTGGAAGAGGCCTCCATACTGGTCAAGCGGAGATGAAGTGAGAGGCCTTTGTGAATCCAAATAAGTAATTGCTCCATGTTTTGATCCATAGCCAGTACTGGCAAATAGATCTGTCGGTCTGGGCACTACACTTAGGAAATAATATCCAGTTCCCAAAGTACATATATGTCAGCATATATAACACTGAGATTCATTTTCTTGTGGGCATACTCGGCAAATCTATAGAATAATAACTATAAAGACCACCCATCAAGGGCGTTTGACCAGAGTGCAGACAACAAGCTATGCAAATACAAAAAGAAGAAACAATAACAATAAATAAATAAACAATAAATATCAAGAACATGAGATAAAGAGCCTTTGAAAGTGAGTCCATCCATTGATTGTGAGCAACACACACAAAATGCTGGAGGAACTCAGCAGGCCAGGCAGCATCTATGGAAAAGCGTACTCTCGATGTTTCGGGCTGAAACCCTTCGGTTCGATAGATGCTGCCTGGCCTGCTGAGCTCCTCCAGCATTTTGTGTGTGTTGCTCAAATTTCTAGCATCTGCAGATTTTCTTTTGTTTGCCATAGGTTGTGAGAACATTTAAACATTTAAATAACGAGGCAAGTGAAGTTGAGTGAAGTTATCCCGTTTGGTTGCCCCCGACCATGTTTGAAATTCTCTTTTGAAGTTCAAGGTTTTTATAGGATTTTCCATTCAAAAGCATTGGTGTTTCCATACCAGGCTGTAATGCAGCCAGTCAATATACTCTCCACTACACATCTATATCCAGAGACGTTTATCAATGTTTTTAATGTCATGCTGTATCTCTGCAAACTCCAAAGTAAGTTGAGGAAGGAAACACGACAGAGATATTTTAGAATGGTACTGGAGATGACACATATGTAACGAGACTGTGCAAGCTGAGATTGTGCTCTGTCAAGATACAGAGATTTAAGGATTCAAACTTTTTATGGGGCAGATGAGGAAAATTATAATTTTGCTGACTACATGACCAGCAAACCAGTGCAAAGAGATGTAATGGCATAATATGAGCTACATTAAATTCAGTTAATGTAGATTTATTAGTAAGTTAAACAAGAGTTAAATTTTAAAGATAATTTAAAAGAAATATCCATTTGGAAAACAGAAAACAAGTGCATGGCTGAAAAGGAATTTGAAGATTGTTGGAATTAATTCCCTGAACAGACTTGGGGGGGGGGGGGTCAAAGGACCAGCTTCTCTACAGTAAATTATGTCAATGATTTTTTAACCCTGAATCACTGATAAGGCTTGCTTTGTTTCATATAATTCCAGAAATGTGATTTATGTTGCAAGTGCTAAAATGGCTGTTGTTGTAAACTTTGAACCTCAACTTCCCATCCCTCTCCTTCCTGCATTGCAAGCACCCATTCAGCACTCATTGCCGTAAAATTTTATAATACCACATAACTTTTAGGGGGACCTCGTATCCATTTCATCTAACTCCAAGCAACAACAGCTGTGAACAATTTTATTTTACTAGCAGTTTAAGTTAAATTGGGTATAACTTTAGACACAAGTTGCTCAGCCCACACATTGAGTAAACGTTACTGTTACTAAGAAGTGCTCACCAGTTCAGGTGCAGCAGAAGAATCATAAGGGACCATAAGACATAGGTGCAGAATTAGGCCATTTGGCCCATCGACTCTGCCCCACCATTTCATCATGGTTGATTTTTTATCCCTCTCAGCCTCATTCTCCTACCTTCCCCACGTAACCTTTGATGCCCTTACTAATCAAGAACCTTTCAACCTCCATTTTAAATATATCCAATGAATTCCACAGATCTGGCTAAAGAAATTCCTCCTTCTCTCTGTTCTAAAGGGACAGGATCAGTGTTAATATCTCATCTTACAGAAGATCCTGAAATACTAACTCTGTTTTTCTTTCCACAGGTGTGGCCCCTGACCCTATATGAAATTTCTGTCTCTTTCGTTTGAAGCTCAGACATCTGGGGTTCTTTCTTTCTGCAATCCACAAAAGAGTTTCTTGTGTCAGAGGGAAAATCGGTATGGCACGGTAGCATAGTGGTTGGCACAATGCATTATGGTACCATCGACCTAAGTTCAATTCCTGCCGCTGCCTGTAAGGAGTTTGTATGTTCTCCCCATAACCACATGGGTTTCCTGCCAGCTGGTAGGTCAATTAGTTACTAGCTTAGGTTTCAACTGGGGGATTATTGGGTGACGTGGCTCTGAAAGGCTGGAAAGGCCGATTCCACACTGCATGCCAATAAATAAATAAATATCATTGGTAAACTTGCTGTATTGTACAAATAGAAAACCTTAGAAAAACTACAGCACAGAAAAAGGCCTTTCGGCCCTTCTTGGCTGTGCCGAACCATTTTCTGCCGAGTCCCACTGACCTGCACACGGACCATATCCCTCCATACACCTCCCATCCATGTATCTGTCCAATTTATTCTTAAATGTTAAAGAAGAACTCGCATTTACCACCTCGTCTGGCGGTTCATTCCAAACTCCCACCACTCTCTGTGTGAAGAAGCCCCCCCTAATATTCTCTTTAAACTTTTCCTTCCTTCACCCTTAACCTATGTCCTCTGTTTTTTTTTCCCTTTGCCTCAGTGGAAAAAGCCTGCTTGCATTCACTCTATCTATACCCACCATAATTTTATATACCTCTATCAAATCTCCCCTCATTCTTCTACGCTCCAGGGAATAAAGTCCTAACCTATTCAACCTTTCTCTGTAACTGAGTTTCTCAAGTCCCGGCAACATCCTTGTAAACCTTCTCTGCACTCTTTCAACCTTATTAATATCCCTCCTGTAATTTGGTGACCAAAACTGAACACAATACTCCAGATTCGGCCTCTCCAATGCCTTATACAACCTTATCGTAACATTTCAGCTCTTATACTCAATACTTTGATTAATAAAGACCAATATACCAAAAGCTCTCTTTACGACCCTATCTACCTGTGACGCCACTTTTAGGGAATTTTGTATCTGTATTCCCAGATCCCTCTGTTCTACTGCACTCCTCAGTGCCTTACCATTTACCCTGCATGTTCTAACTTGGATTGTCCTTCCAAAGTGCAATACCTCACACTTGTCTGTATTAAACTCCATCTGCCATTCTTCAGCCCATTTTTCCAGCTGGTCCAAATCCCTCCGCAAGCTTTGAAAACCTTCCTCACTAGCCACTACACCTCCAATCTTTGTATCATCAGTAAATTTGCTGATCCAATTTACCACATTATCATCCAGATCATTGATATAGATGACAAATAACAATGGACCCAGCACTGATCCCTGTGGCACACCACTAGTCACAGGCCTCCACTCTGAGAAGCAATCCCCTACTACCACTCTTTGGCTTCTTCCAATTTACCACCTCTTCATGTATTCCTAGCGATTGAACTTTCCTAACTAACCTCCCATGCGGGATCCTGTCAAAGGCCTTACTGAAGTCCATGTAGACAATATCCACTGCCTTCCCTTCATCCACTTTCCTGGTAACCTCCTCGAAAAACTCCAATAGATTGGTCAAACATGACCTACCACGCACAAAGCCATGTTGACTCTCCCTAATAAGTCCCTGTCTATCCAAATGCTTGTAGATTCTGTCTCTTAGTACTCCCACCAATAACTTACCCACTACTGACGTCAAACTTACCGGCCTATAATTTCCCGGATTACTTTTTGATCCTTTTTTAAACAATGGAACAACATGAGCCATTCTCCAATCCTCCGGCACCTCATCCGTAGACACCGACATTTTAAATATTTCTGCCAGGGCCCCCGCAATTTCAACACTAGTCTCCTTCAAGGTCCGAGGGAATACCCTGTCAGGTCCTGGGGATTTATCCACTTTAATTTGTCTCAAGTTAGCAAGCACCTTCTCCTTTTCAATCTGTACAGTTTCCATGATCTCACTACTTGTTTCCCTTAATTCCATAGACTTCATGCCAGTTTCCTTAGTAAATACAGACGCAAAAAACCCATTTAAGATCTCCCCCATTTCTTTTCGCTCCACACATAGCCGACCACTCTGATCTTCAAGAGGACCAATTTTATCCCTTACAATCCTTATACTCTTAATATACCTGTAAAAACTCTTTGGATTATCCTTCACTTTGACTACCAAGGCAACCTCATATCTTCTTTTAGCCCTCCTGATTTCCTTCTTAAGTATTTTCTTGCATTTTTTATACTCCTCAAGCACCTTATTTACTCCCTGTTTCCTATACATGTTATACAACTCTCTCTTCTTCTTTATCAGAGGTTGCAATATCCCTTGAGAACCAAGGTTCCTTATTCCTATTCACTTTGCCTTTAATCCTGACAGCACATACAAGCTCTGCACTCTCAAAATTTCTCCTTTGAAGGCTTCCCACTTACCGATCACATTAGAACAACGAGTCTGTGGTGGCCAGTGCTATCATGTTTGCTGTCGTGTGCTGGGGCAGCAGGCTGAGGGTAGCAGACACCAACAGAATCAACAAACTCATTCGCAAGGCCAGTGATGTTGTAGGGGTAGAACTGGACTCTCTCACGGTGGTATCTGGAAAGAGGATGCTGTCTAAGTTGCATGCCATCTTGGACAACGTCTCTCGTCCACTACATAATGTACTGGGAGGGCACAGGAGTACATTCAGCCAGAGACTCATTCCTCCGAGATGCAGCACAGAGCGTCATAGGAAGTCATTCCTGCCTGTGGCCATCAAACTTTACAACTCCTCCCTTGGAGGGTCAGACACCCTGAGCCGATAGGCTGGTCCTGGACTTATTTCATAATTTACTGGCGTAATTTACATATTACTATTTAACTATTTATGGTTCTATTACTATTTATTATTTATGGTGCAACTGTAACGAAAGCCAATTTCCCTCTGGATCAATAAAGTATGACTATGACTTGCCAGAGAAGAACCTGTCCCAATCCATGCTTTTTAGATCCTTAAAAATGCAAATAACAGGAATTCTGCAGATGCTGGAAATTCAAGCAACACACATCAAAGTTGCTGGTGAACGTTCACCAGCAACTTTGATGTGTGTTGTTTTTAGATCCTTTCTCATTTCTTCAAATTTGGACTTCTTCCAGTTTAGAACCTCAACCCTAGGACCAGATCTATCTTTATCCGTCACATCCGGTGCTGCTGGCAGATCATCAATTCGGTGAAAGACGCTCTTTGGTCGGCCCGAAACTTGATGGTCTGCCAGCTGACGGAGATGTCCGTGACTGAATGCTGCCGACTGGCACACTCTCGTCTGCAGGAGTACGTTCTGAGGGATGCACTCAAACTTGGTGCAGCCACCGCGAAGGCCCGGTGGGGAAGGATCACAGTTTAACGTTCATCACCCGTAGGAGGGGGAGAGGTTGGGTGGGGAGGAGATCTACCCTCATCAGCGGTGTGGACAGATAATCAACATGGTGCCCAAGAGTGGGTGGAATTGTTAATTTGGGAAAGTATTAGAGCCATTGCCTGCCTTTATTGTTGAAAATTTTGATTGTTAATAAGTCTTAACTCTTGACCAAGGGTTGAGAGTAAACGCATGATTTACTGTAAACATCTTTCATTTGTAAATGAACAGAGAGTCAACACAAAATTTTTATTGTTAATAACTGTATTGAATAAGGACTCACAGTCAACGAATGGTTTTCTTTTCCTGTATGTAATTATTTTTATTTTGTAATATTTCTGAATAAAGTATTTTAGGAAAAAAAAATCTTTATCCATGATCAAGTTGAAACTAATGGTGTTATGATCACTGGAACCAAAGTGCTCCCCTACAAACACTTCCGTTACTTGTCCTAACTTGTTTCCTAATAGGAGATCTAATATTGCATCCCCTCTCGTTGGTACCTCTATATATTGATTTAGAAAACTTTCCTGAACACATTTTACAAACTCTAACCCATCTAGACCCCTAACAGTATGGGAGTCCCAATCAATATGTGGAAAATTAAAATCCCCTACCACCACAACTTTATGTTTCCTGCAGTTGCCTGCTATCTCTCTGCAGATTTGCTCCTCCAATTCTGGCTGACTATTGGGTGGTCTATAATACAACCCCAGTAATGTGGCCATACCTTTCCTGTTTCTCAGCTCCACCCATAAGGACTCAGTAGACAAGCCCTCTAATCTGTCCTGCCTGAGCACTGCTGTAATATTTTCCCTGACAAGCAATGCTACCCACCCCCCCCCCCCACCCAACTTTCATTCCTCTGCCTCTGTCACATCTGAAACATCGGAACCCTGGAATATTAAGCTGCCAGTCCTGCCCCTCCAGTAGCCAAGTTTCAATAATTACTATAATGTCATAATTCCACATGTCAATCCATGCCCTCAACTCGTCTGCCTTCCCCGCAATACTCCTAGCATTGAAATATATACACCTCAGAAGATTTTTACCACCACTCACAACCGTTTTGTTTGCGGCTTTGCTTGAACTTTTAACATCATTTATTTTCACTCCAGCCCCACTGTCAGCTCTGGCACACTGGTTTCCATCCCCCTGCAAATCTAGTTTAAAGCCTCCCCAATAGCACTAACAAACCTCCCTGAAAGGATATTAGTCCCCTTGTAGTTCAAGTGTAACCCGTTTCTCTTGTACAGGTCCCACCTGCCCAATGTATGGGTTTGCAAAAATAAAAAAATTCATGCTCTGGGCAAACAGTTCCAAAGTGATTCTAAACAACAACAACTTGAACCAATTGGCAGTAGTAGCAGTAATGTGATCACTTGAGTCGAGTATGATGGTTAGTATAATTGGTACTCCGATAGGGACTTCCAGACCTCACAATATTTGCTGATCGACATGGGATGTTAGGGAGGAAACTTTAATGAAGAGTGCCTGTGTGTGCCTTTGTTTAATGTGGGGAAGCTGATGTACAGGAGGACACCACATGGTCCTTGACATATCGGGATCAGGGTCCAGTGGCGTGGAGTGCAAGATGACTCGGGACCCTTCACTGCCATAGTGATGTAACAGCAACTTCCACCAGCTCTACCACTGAGGTCTTGATTGGACTGATCTTTGTCTGGAACTTCCTCCTTGACCTTACCATCATGGGTGACCCTACTGGGAACTGAGTGCCAGATGGCTAAACTCCTGAGGGTTTTGCTCTCGGGACCTCAGGGATGCACAAGCTTCTCCACCAGCACAAGGAGATGATACTCGTATAATAGCAACACGCACATGCTGGAGAAACTCGGCAGGTCAGGCAGTGTGTATGGAGAGGGATAAGTGGTCAATGTTCTGGGCTGAGACTCTTCATGAGGACTTGAGCTGGGAGCGAAAGGGTGGTGGAGGTTGCTTCTGATGCCGTAACATCAACTTGGGCCAGCCAGGCTGAATGACCAGTTCTGTGCTGTAAAATACTTTGTAAATGGCCAGACTAATTCAAGCTAACAGGCAGGCAACAGTAACTCAAATAGCCATGTGTTTCAATAGAAGTTTGGAGAAGACCACTTCTGAATGTACAATGCATCAACCCTTGAAGTGGACGGGCTACAGCAGCAGAAGACCATGAAAATACACTTAGTTGCCACTTTATGACTATGATTGTTCTTGGCAAATTTTTCCTACAGAAGTGGTTTGCCATTGCCTTCTTCTGGGCAGTGCCTTTACAAGACAGGTGACCCCAGCCATTATCAATACGCTTCAGAGATTGTCTGGCATCAGGGGTCGCATAACCAGGTCTTCTGATATGTACAAGCTGCTCATATGACCATCCACCACCTGCTCCGAAGGCTTCACGTGTCCCTAATCAGGGGTGGGGGGGTGCTAAACAGGTGTTACACCTTGTCCAAGGGTGTCCTGCAGGCTAATGGAAGGATGGAGGGCCTTACACCTCCTTTGGTAGAGACATATCTCCACCCCATCACCCATAATAAGACACAAGTGAATAAATAAATTTGAATATTCTTAGTGGGACAAGAGATGAACACCTTGTGAAAATCAGCCAGGTTCTATTATGGTGGATTCGTGAATGAATTATACTCCTCGGCCACTTTACGAGGGGTGATTGATAAGTTCGTGGCCTAAGGTAGAAGGAGTCAATTTTAGAAAACCTAGCACATTTATTTTCCAACATAGTCCCCTCTTACATGTACACACTTAGTCCAGCAGTTGTGGGGCATACAGATCCCTTGTTTGTAGAAGTGGTCCACAGCAGGGGTGATTGATAAGTTCATGGCCTAAGGTAGAAGGCGATGGGTTATTAACTTCAAACTTTCTGCAAAATCACTCAAAAAGTTGAACTGTACATGCATGTACTGAGAGCGTCTTGGACCTCCAGGTGGTCCACAGCAGGGGTGATTGATACGTTCGTGACTAAGGTAGAAGGAGATGAGTTATACAGCTCTCATTGCATGCATGTGCAGTTCAACTTTTTGAGTGAAAATGCAGAAAGTTTGAAGATTCTCCTCATCTCCTTCTACTTTAGGCCACAAACTTATCAATCACCCCTGCTGTGGACCACTTTCTGGAGGTCCAAGACGCCGACTTCTACAAAGAAGGGATCAATTGATAGCTAGGAGGGCCATTTTGTTGAAGTGGAAGGATACATGAGCTCCCACCTTGTCACAATGATTCTCTCAAGTGAAGCTATGTCTTAGTTTGGAGAAAATTGGAAGTCGAACCTTTGAACCTATATTTGATTTTGAGAAAAGATGGGGTTCATTTGCTCGTTATTATCATTTGAGTTAATTGATAGATTTCCTCCACGATCTAGTTGTAAATTTCTGGGGTTTTTTGCTGGTGGTTTGATGTTTATCTTTAGAAGCTTTTTGTATGACGCATGGCCCCAGGGTTGAACACCTAATGGGGTTTCCCCCCCACTTTTCTTGCTTAGTAGGGTTTTTTATCAACAAAATTTTTTCAATCTTTAAAATAATGTTCTTTTTCTTGAGACATTGTAAGTGTTGATTACTTCGATATACTGTTGTTAATTTTAGATAATAATAATAAAGATTTGAAAAGAAAGAAGGGATCCATATTCTCCACGACCGCTGGACTAAGTGTGTAAATGTAAGAAAAATAAGTGTGCTAGGTTTTCTAAAATTGACTCCTTTTTTCTTAGGCCACGAACTTATCAATCACCCCTCGTATTGGGTGCAAATATTGCAAATATCTAATCAGCTAATCATGTGGCAGCATAAAAGCATACAGATGTTAATCATTTTATTTAGAAATATGTCACAGAATTAGCCATTCTGGCCCTTTGAGCTGCGCCACCAGAAACCCATGGATTTAATCTTAGCCCAGTCACAGGACAATTTACAATAACCAACTAACCTACTATCCGGTTGTCTTTCAACTGAGGGAGGAAACCCACAAGTTCATGGGGAGAATGTACAAACACTTCACAGAATTGGTCGGAATTGATCTCCGAACTCCAACATCCTGAGCTCTAATAGCACTGCGCATGATCAAGAGGTTCAGTTGCAGTTCAGACTAAACATCAGTATGGGGAAGAAATGTGATCTAAGTGACTTTGATTGTTGGTGCCAGATGGGGTCATTTGAGTATCTTTGAAACTATGGATCTCCTGATATTTTCAACAGTCTCTAGAGTTTAGAGTTTACAGAGAATGGTGCAAAAAAAAAACCCAAAATAAAAACACATCCAGGAAGCTGTAGTTCTGTGGGTGAAAACACTTTGTTAATGAGAGAGGTCAGGGCAGAATGGCCAGACTAGCTCAAGCTAACAAAGGTGACAGTAACTCAAATAACCACACATTGCAACAGCAATGTGCAGAAGAGCATCTCTGAATGCACAATATGTCGAACCTTGAAGTGGGTGGGCTACGGCAACAGAAGACCTTGAGCATACACTCAGAGGTGACTTTATTACGTACGGGAGGTAGCTAATAAAGTGGCCACTGAAGGTACATCCCACACTATCATTGAAGGAAGAATGGCGAAATGATCCTTAGGAACTCCAAATGTCCTGTACATGGGAGGTGGGAGAGCTTAATGGCTCACCAAGATATGATTACATCTTCCCCACTAGCATTTGATCTCAAATCCTATTCTGTACCTCACTGCATAGCTGACATATGACAGACCAGTTGTTGTCCTAGAAGTTACTTTGGCAATATTCACAGGCCCATGTTTCACTCAATTATACAACATTATTTAATTAAGCTGAGCTTCGGTTTATTTTAAGCACAGAAGTGTCAGAAAAAATGCCATTCAAACACTTAAACTGTCTATCAGGATCGATGGTTTGTAAGCATCTATTTTTGAATCCTCTGGTAGTCACAGGCCATTAAAACCCAAGTCACCTGGAATACATTAGACCATAAGACATATGAGCAGAATTAGGTCATTCGGCTCATCAAGTCTGCTCTGCCATTCAATCATGTCTGATTTATTATCCCTCTCAACCCTGTTCTCCTGTCTTCTCCTCATAACTTTTGACAACCTTACTAATCAAGAACCTATCAACAACTGCTTTAAATATACATAATGAGTTGGCCTGCACACCCATCTGTGGTATTGAATTCCACAGATTCACCACCCCCTAACTAAAGAAATTCCTCCCTCTATTCTGAGGATGTGCCCTCCATCCTAGACTCCCCTATTTTATCAAACATCCCCTCCATGTCCACTCTGTCTAGGTCTTTCAATATTCGATATATTTTTAAATGGAATAATTTGCATGGACTTTGTGTTTAACTATTGTTTACAATAACACGAAACTAAAGTAAGTAAGCTTGCTAATCCTACATGGAAGATAAAACAGTACAGTGTAGGAGAGGCCCTTCAGCCCATCTTGTTTGTGCCAAACATGATGTCAATCTCACCAATCACATCTGTCTGCACATAATCTGTTTCCCATTTTTCTTTGCCTGTTCACGTTGGTTTATTTTGTTTATCATGTTGTTCATGTTGTTCTGAATGCTTCTAAAATTCTGATATTCTATCTGCTTCTGCGATTTCCAATGGCAGCACTTTTCGGGCACCTATAACTCTATATACACAAAACGTTACTTTGCGAATTTCCTTTATAATTTCCCACTTCTCATTTCAAGCTGCAGCCATGAGTACTTGACATTTTAATGCAGAGAAAAAGACATTCACTCTTCCCCCAAAGTTCAAAGTAAATATTATTATCAAAGTACATATATGTCACCATATACAACCCTGAGATACAATTTCTTGTGGGCATACATAACAAGTCTATAAAATAGTAGCTGTAGCAGAATCAATGAATGACTGCCAAAACTAGTGCAGAAGGCAACAAGCTATGCAAATGCAAAAAGAAGAAACAATGATATAAATAAGCAATAAATATCAAGAACATGAGATTGTGAAGAGTCCTTGAAAGTGAGTCCATAGATCGTGGGTACATTTCAATGATGGGGCAAGTGAAGTTGAGTGAAGTTATCTCCTTCGGTTCGGATGTATGATCTCGATCTCCGAGAGTCCACTGGGGTAGTTGAAGGCCCAGTGTCTGTGTGATCAAGTCTGAAGATAGCCTGTCAGAGTTAGAGGACTGCGTTTGTGAGTGGGTGGGAGGGGGAAATGGTGCTTATTTTGCCTTTTTTTATACTTTAATTGATTATTAGATTATCAAGAACTTATGAATGTGTCTGAATGTCAGGGTTATTTAGGAATACTGAAAAGCCTTGGGAGTTTTGACAGGCAGCAGAGCTGTGTGCATGCCACGTATCAATCTGCTTTTTTTAAGAGGTGCAAGAGACTGTAGATGCTGGATTCTAGAGCAACAGCCCATCTGCTGTTGGAAGTCAGTGGGTTCAGAGTGGAAACCTACCGAATATTGAAAGGCCTACATAGAGTGGACATGGAGAGGATGCTTCTTACAGTGGAGAAGTCTAAAACCAAAGGGCAAGCCTCAGAATAGAGGGGCATCCGGTTTGAAAACAGGTGAGGATTTTCTTCAGCCAAAGGACAGTGAATCTGCAGAATTCTTGCCACAGATGGCTGTGAAGGCCAAGTCCCTACACGACTCCCTTATCCATTCGTCCCCCCCCATCCCTCCCCACTGATCTCCCTCCCAGCACTTATCCTTGTAAGCCGAACAAGTGCCACACATGCCCTTACACTTCCTCCCTCACCACCATTCAGGGCCCCAGACAGTCCTTCCAGGTGAGGCGACACTTCACTTGTGAGTCGGCTGGGGTGATATACTGCGTCCGGTGCTCCCAATAGGTCTTCTATATATTGGCAAGACCCGACGCAGGCTGGGAGACCGTTTCGCTGAACACCTACGCTCTGTCCGCCAGAGAAAGCAAGATCTCCCACACATTTTAATTCCATGTCCCATTCCCATTCTGATATGTCTATCCACGGCCTCCTCTACTGTCAAGATGAAGCCACACTCAGGTTGGAGGAACAACACCTTATATTCCGTCTGGGTAGCCTCCAACCTGATGGCATGAACATTGACTTCTCTAACTTCTGTTAATGCCCCACCTCCCCCTCATACCCCATCCGTTATTTATTTATTTAATATATATTTTTATATATTTTTTATTTTTCCCCCCTTTTTTTCTCTCTCTCTTTTTTCTACCTCTGTCCCTCTCACTATTACTCCTTGCCTGCTCTCCACCCTCCGGGCTCCCCTCTCCCCTTCTCTTTCTCCCCAGGCTTCCCATCCCATGATCCTCTCCCTTCTCCAGCTCTTAGATCCACTCCTCCCCTCCTGTCTTCTCCCATCATTTTGGATCTCCCCCTCCCCCTCCCCCTCCCACTTTCAAATCTCTTACTAACTCTTCCTTCAGTTAGTCCTGACGAAGGGTCTCGGCCTGAAACATCGACTGTACCTCTTCCTAGAGATGCTGCCTGGCCTGCTGCATTCACCAGCAACTTTGATGTGTGTTGACTGACTGGAGAAGTTGCTTTGCTAAACTTTCCTTTACGGTCCACAAATGTAACCTTAAACTTCAAGCTGTAAACCAATTTCTCTGTTCCAATCTCACTTTTTACCTCCTACTGTAAGTTTAGCTGTCAATACCTTCTGACTGAGTGGTCGATCTCCCCTCCCTACACACTTCCAGCTAACAATGTGGTATAAACACAATTCACTTATTTTCGGTGATACACATTTAAATTTAAGTAAAATTCTTTAAAAACCCATTTAAAACTTTCAGAGGATTTGCATCTTATAAAAGATTTCCAAATTATAAATGATTTCTAAAACTCAATGGATTTCCAAAACACGGGCTATAAGCTAAAAAGACATACCAACGAGTTGCAGATGAACAAATCGGCTGCCACAGAAATTGAAGGCAGAGGAATGGATTCTAGTTTATGTCATTCTTCTTGATGTTCTTGGACAGCTCTTAAAAAGCCTTACTGCTCTCTATAGTTATACTGCTTTTCTGCCACTTGGGTGACATTACAGCCTTGTGATATGTTTTCAGTTACCTTTTCACACAGGTGGTCTTAAAGCTTCTAGGGACAAAGTTTCCAGGTACCCACAATTCATGCCGTGAAGCTAACTTTCTGAATACCCAAAGTTATCGAATATTTATAGATTAACTCTTTGATGCGCTAAGTGATAGTATCAATCTGGTGTTTGAACTAAATAACTTAGATAGCGTTGTCTGGTTTGAAACAAGCCCTGTTAACACAGCCCATTGTCTTACCTCACATCTCTTGAGCTGTTAGCCAAGGTGCTGTGGCCCAGCAAATCTGTGGCTCTATAGACAGTACTCTTTGTTTACAAAACTATTCTTTTAAATTCAGATAGATTATTGATTGCCAGTTACATGAAGAACTGAAGACTGGCTTCCTTTTACATCAAGTTTCTGTGCTGTATAACTCAATGAGCAGTACAGCAGACCCTTAATACTGTCACCCTAAGTCTTTGCGCTCAAACCTTTGAAGTGGCTATTGAAACTCCTGTCCCAAAGGTGACAGCCACAGTTAACACCATAAATAGTAATAAATAATGGTTGTTTTTCCTCATACAGGAAAATGTTCAAAGTCCATATTCTGCCCCCAAGTATGCTTCCCCTACAGGTTTTTCGAGCAGACCAATGACGTACAGAACATTGCAGCTGGATGATGTTTTAAATGATAAATGCCAATCTTACTATTTAAAGGTAGATGTTAGAATTGTCCAGAGAACAGAAACATGGAAATAGGTAGCTTGTATGTGCATTTGGACAGATTGCCCAACATGATTCCTGTGCTCATTTCAGATGGCAGTAGGTGCTGTTAGTAAGCACAATACATGCACGCTTCTAGAAAGCTGAACAAAGGATATTGGTTGGAAGTTTAACTTAACTCTTTGATCCTTAGAAGTGTCAGCTGCTACCTTTAGAAAGCTGAGCTTGGCAAAAAAAAAGAAAGACTCCCTGGCCCTGGACAGTGAGTATCTATCACACTACAAGTCTCTAATAAAGTTTGATTTTTTAAAATATTCATTCAATAGATGTGGGGCTTGCAGGCTGAGCCAGCAAATTGCTTGTCTCTAAGTAACCTTGAGAAGATGGTGATGAGCTGCCTTCCTGAACTGCTGCATTCCTTGAGATGTGAGTATGCGTTGTTGGGGAGGGATTTTGACACGGCAATGGGGAAAGAATGGTGCTATATTTCCAAGTCAGGATGGCATGTGCCCACCCAGCAGTGGTGCACCTATGCTTCGGCTGGTAGATGTGCTTGGAGAGTCCTGTTTAAGGAGTCTTGATCATCTGTCTTGTAGATGGTATTAACTGCTGCTGCTGTCAATAGTGGATGTATATATTGCAGTTACAGAGTCATACAGCATGGAAACAGGCCCTTCAGCCCAATTGGTCCATACTGACCAAGATGCTCATCTTGGTTTATGCCATTAGCCTACGTTTTCCCCATACCCATCTAAACCTTCCCCATCCATGTACTTTTCCTAGCTTCCTTAAAAATACTGCTAATGTACCTGCCTCTTATTAAATGTATTGTTATCGTCACATGTACCAAGGTAAAGTGAGAAACTTTTGTTTTGAGTGCCCTTCATTCAGATCATGCCATACGTAATTAGAGTCATAGATTCACAGAACACCAAACAAGCCCTTCAGCCCATCTAATCTGTGCCATACTATTGGTCTGCCTAGTCCCATCAACCTGCCTCCAGAAGACACGGTACATCATTAAAAACCCCTTACACCCTCTCCATGAACTGTTTGTTCTTCTGCCATCAGGCAAACATTACAGGAGCATCAAAACTAAAACCACAAGGCTACTAAACAGCTTCCTCCCACAGGCAGTCAGACTGCTAAATAGCTGCTCTACCTGACTCTGCTTTGGACACTTTTAACTTGCACTGGACACTTATAACTGATTTAACTGACATGTGGCTGTTGTGTTTTACTATTTGTTGTTATGTTTTTTTATTTAGTGTTGCATTTGTTATGTTATGATTGCACTGCCCCTGAGGAACACTGTCTCATTCTGCCCTGTAGAGCTGATGTATGGTTAGAATGACAATAAAGTTTTTTGAATCTTGAATCTTGAATCATAGCCCTCCATACCCCTCCTATCCAAAATCTATCCAAATTTCTCTTAAATATTGAAATCAAACCCAAATTCACAACTTTCACTGGCAGCTTGTTCCACACTCTCACCACCCTCTGACTGAAGAAGTTCCCCCTCATTTTCCTCTTAAGCATTTCACCTTTGACCCTTAATCCATGACCTAGCTCTGGTCTCAACCAACCTCAGTGGAAAAAACCTGCTTGTATTTACCTAATCAGTACCCCTCATAATTACATCAAGGTGAAAAGAATGAGAAATACAGTGTTGCAGATACTAATAAGGTGCAGTACAAGTAGACAAAGTACGTTTGTAAGTGCAAGGGCGGCAGTGAGGAGAACTGGAAGATCAAGAGTTCAAGTAATTATCTTTTAGTGTATGAGAGATCTGTACAAGAGTCTGATGATATTCAGATAATTTGAATCTGAATCTGAAACTACCTGTGAGTTTGGTGACATGTGATTTCAGGCCTTTGTGTCTTCTGCCTGATGGTATTGACTGCTGGACTAGCCGATGGCAGGGTCCAAACTCCAAGCTCACTGTGCCCACAGCACAGAATCAGCTGCTATTCAGTATGCAGCACACTGTCAGAATGCTGTGTGTCTGGATCCCACGGGAGAGACTGTGGGGAGGCTGAGAATTTGATACAATATTTACCACGGACCCCTTTGTGAGATGTTGCCTGCATACAACGCTCCTTTGGTTGACGTCTCCTGGACAGATCATGAAGCCATATATTTCACTTCTTCCATGTCTTTTACATTTGTTTTTCGTTTTGGATGTGATCCTGGAAATGCTGGAGCCTATGATTTGCTGTTTGGAGATCATTTGGGTATTCCAGTGCTCTGCAATCTCCGCGAGGATTCCTGGAGGCAGAAGCAGCGTGAGCGAACCTTGCGGCGGGCAGGCTGCAGGACGATGTTCGACTTCATTTTGCCGATTAAAGCTTCCATTGTTCACTGAATAAAGTGATGAGGGAGATTGAAACATCGAGGAGAGTGCGGAAGTTTGGAGATCGTTTGGGTGCTTCAGCGCTCAACAGTCTCTGAGAGAATTCCGAGAGACAGAAGCAGCATGAGCGAACCTCGTGGCTAGCCGGCTGGTGGACGGGACGCAAGCCGATGTTTGACTCCACTCTGCCGATTAGAGCGCCCATTGTGCACTGATTAAAGCGACGAGGGAGATTGAAGCATCGAGGCAAATATGAAGATGAGTGCCAGCTGCCTGCCTTTTCGATCTCTCTGTTACCAGTGAGGGGAGAGGCTGCTTCTATGACCGGAGAATGTTACCCAGGTTTTCTGCATTTTGGATATGAACTTGAACTATAGACTTTGTTTCAGTCTTATAGTTTTTTTTATATTCTGTGCTTTTTGCCCAATCTTTCTCTCTTTTTTTGTGCAGGGGATGGGGGTTTGGTGATCAATATGCCTGTTCCATTTTGTTTGTGTTTTTTTCATGAGGAGGAGGGGTTTGGGGGTCGATGATAGTGCTGCCTTTCTTTTCTTTCTTGGTTTCATGGCTACCCAGAGAAGAAGAATTTCAGAGTTGTATACTTTGATAATAAATGAACTTTTGAATCTTTGAACTGCCTTTTTAACTGCCCTTCTCTTTCAGTCCTGAAGAAGGGTCTCGGTCCGAAAATTTGACTGTTACTCTCTATCCAAAGATGCTGCCTCTAGTTCCTCTAGCATTCTGTGTGTGTAAAACATTTCACTTTTCACCCTTAACCCATGACCCCTTGTTTTTCCCTCCTGAATGATATTAAACATGTTTGTTTCAAGGAGTAGGAATGTTTCTTCCCTGCAACTTTCAAACCTAATGTAACTGGAAAATGGACTTCTGGTGACTCTCACACTGCTGTTTGTGGAACTGTGCTGTCAATAAATAGTCTGCTGCATTTCAGCAATGTTCAGTCATATTTTAGCTGTGTGACAGGCTGTGATATCCAGAAACACCCTCAAAATAAAAGAATTCCTTCCATCGATGTCAGCTTGACACACGGCAGCAGTTTAAGGTCTAACTGCTTACATTATCACAGACATCAGACTTTTAAACCGCTCGTACACGGACACTGGTCACGGGTATCTTCCTGTTACCGTAAAAACATTATTTGTTGCCTAGAGACCTGTGGAGAAGATCAAAGGCTGCTGGCATGTCCCACTAAGCCCTGAGACTTAATGTATGAAATGTATGACTGATGGGCTAAATAAATTTAATGTAATTGATACAAAATTCTGTGGAAATGTTTAGAGAAACCTGGAAGGATTTTGCTATTACCAAATAGATTTTTCTAAGCATAGGTTTTGAGACGTGTACATTCATTACAAATATCCTTGTGTTCATTGGTCCTATTTTGATATTGTTTGTTATAATGATAATACATATTGATTAATGATGATAACTAATTACTGTTTAAATGGGCAAGGTCTCATTTCTCAAGTCCTCTGATTTAGAAGTTTTGGTGTTAAGATTTGTCAAAGAACAGACTTCACCCACTGAATCAAGCAGTAGATATGCCGTCTAGAGCTTAGCCATCTGGTGTTTAGCTCCCAGTAGGGTCATTCATGGGGGTAAGGTCAAGGGGGAAGTTCCAGACAAGGAGCAATCCAATCAAGACATCAGTGGTGGAGATGGCAGAGGTGATGATGCATCCCAATGGCAGTGAAAGTGGAGGAAGGTTGCAGCAGTGAAGCGTCCCCAATCCTCTTACACTCCACACCACTGGATCCTGACCCTGATCGGTCAAGGACCGCGTCGTGGCTGCTCATGCATCAATCTCCCCACTTTAGAAAGAGTCACACACAGGCGTTCTCCATTAAGGGAATTCACTGACAGACTTGTAGGAGAACACCATACACAACTTGGGTGATCGCACGCCTACTGTAGATACTTTATACTTTATTGTCGCCAAACAATTGATATTGGAACGTACAGTCATCACAGCGATATTTGATTCTGCGCTTCCTGCTCCCTGGATTACAAATCAATAGTAAATATTAAAAATATTAAAAATTTAAATTAGAAATCATAAATAGAAAATAGAAGAATGGAAAGTAAGGTAGTGCAAAAAAAACCCGAGAGGCAGGTCCGGATAGTTGGAGGGTATGGCCCAGATCCGGGTCGGGATCCGTTCAGCAGTCTTATCACAGTTGGAAAGAAGCTGTTCCCAAATCTGGCCGTACAAGTCTTCAAACTCCTGAGCCTTCTCCTGGAGGGAAGAGGGACGAAAAGTGTGTTGGCTGGGTGTGTAGTGTCCTTGATTATCCTGGCAGCACTGCTCCGACAGTGTGCGGTGTAAACTGAGTCCAAGAACGGAAGATTGGTTTGTGTGATGTGCTGCACCGCGTTCATGATCTTCTGCAGCTTCTTCCGGTCTTGGACAGGACAACTTCCATACCAGGTTGTGATGCACCCTAGAAGAATGCTTTCTATGGTGCATCTATAAAAATTAGTGAGGGTTTTAGGGGACAGGCCAAATTTCTTTAGTTTTCTCAGGAAGTAAAGGTGCATAACACATCTTTGGAGGATAGTTCTGGTGAAGACAACATCTAGAGGATTGTGTTGCAGGGACCATAAGGCAATCAGACATAGGAGCAGAACTGAGCCAATTGGGAGTCTGCTCTGAGATAGTATTCTGTACATGACTCGTAATATCATCGAGCAATTAGATAAGAGAAGGAAGCTTTTGCCCATAAAGTCTGCATTGCCCCAATCTCATCAGTACCATTCCACTGCTCTTTCCCTATAGCCCTGTAATATATTCTAAAGATTAGCTTTATTTGTCACATGTACTCTACATCAAAACATAATGCATAGTGAAGTGCCTCTTTTAGGAAACGACCAACAATGTCAGAGGATGTGCTGGGGGCAGCCCACAAGTGTCATCACAATTCTGGTGTCAATACAGCATGCCTTCAACTCACTAAACCTAACCCTTGTCATACGCCTTTGGAACAGGGATGGAAACTGGATCACCCGGGGAACGTACAAGCTCCTTAGAGACAGTGGTGGGAATTGAACACTGGTCAGTGATCACTGGTGCTGCAAAGTGATTGTGTTAACTGCTATGCTGCCCCTCAATGCTTCATATACACTCAATGGCCACTTTATTAGGTTCAAGAGGACCAAATAAAGTGGCCACTGAGTGTATGTTCAGTCTTCTGCTGCTGTAGCCCATCCACTTCAAGGTTTGATATGTTGTGTGTTCAGAGATGCTCTTCTGCACACCACTGCTGTGTAGTTATTTGAATTACTGTTGCTTTCCTGTCATCTTGAACCAGTCTGGCCATTCTCCTCTGACCTTTCTCATTAACAAGGCATTAACCCACAGAACTGACACTTACTAGATTTTTTTTTCATTTTTTGCACCATTATTTGTAAACTGTAGGGACTGTTGTGCATGAAAATCGCAGGATGTCAGTAGTTTCTGAGATACTCAGACCACCCTATCTGGCACCAGTAATCATTCCACAGTCAAAATTACTTAGGTCACATTGCTTCACTATTCTAATGTTTGGTGTGAACAACAACTGAACCTATTGACCAGGTCTGCATGCTTTCATGCATTGAGTTGCTGCCGCATGATTGGCTGATTAGATATTTGCATAAATGAGCAGATGTACAGGTGTACCTAATAAAATGGACACTGAGTGTACCTCTCCAATTCCTTAATAAAGGCACTGATATGTTCTGTTTCCATCATCGTTCAGCTAGTGAGTTTCAGATCGTAACAACTCATGGAGTCACTGACTCGCAGTCATACAGCACAGAAACAGACCCCTTATCCCATGTTCCTGCCAACGATTAATTACTCTGAGGTTCAAAGTAAATTTATTATCAAAGTACACATGCGTCACCATATACAACCCTGAGATTCATTTTCTTGTCAGCATTCTCAATAAATCTAATAATCATAATAGAAAGAATGAAAGACCACACCCAACAGTGTGGACAATCAGTGTGCAAAAACAGCAAACTGTGCAAATACAAAAAGGAGGAAGAAAAATTAATTAATAAGCAATAAATATCAAGAACATGAGATGAAGCGCCCTTGAAAGTGAGTCCATAGGCTGTAGGAATGTTTCAGTGATGAAACAAGTGAAGTTGAGAGAAGTTACCTCCTCTAGTTCAAGAGCCTGATAGCTGAAGGTAGTAACTGTTCCTGAACCTGGTGGTACCCATTTATACTGTTCTCATAAGCACTTGATCCAAGATTTTCTATACCCTAGTGATTCATGTATTCGCCCAGAAACCTACTAAATGTAGGTTTAGTAGGTTTTTAGTAGGAGTGCCTCCACCACTCACACAGGCAGTACATTCCAGATTCCAGCCACAGTCCGGATAAAAAATCTCTTCCTTGGATCGTAACTAAACTTCTTACCCATTATCCTAAACCTATGCCCTCCAGTTTTTGATGCTACTGCTCTGCAGATGAATTTCTGATTATTCATGACCCTCTTAATTTTGTAACCATCATTTAACTCCCCCGACCCTCCAGCTTCAAAGAAAACAAATTCAGCCTACCTAGTCTCTCCTCAGAAATGAAACCCTACTGCCCAGGCAGCACCTTGGCAAATCTCCTTCATGTCTCTCTCTTTGAGAGAGAGAGAAAAAAAGGTTTATCGTATGGTTCCCCTTGTATCTTTGGCCAGGTTTAAAATCTATTCCTCATGCCTCTGAATCACAGAAAGAGCTCCCTCAACTTGTCTTATCTGGACTTCTGATGATTTTCTTCTTCTTCTAAAGTTTAATGGTGTTGGCAGACCACAGAAGTGAACTACCACAACCTACTGACATGGTGTGTGGAGCAAAGAGACTGGAAGCACACCCACCAAACTCCCGTCCACAAAAAAAAAAACTAAAATATTAAAAAGTCAAATACGCACTTAAATGCATTATGATAGCAGTGATAATCCGAACAAACTTTCCATGTTAAACTGTGTCTGTCCCAAAGATCTCAATTTAGCAATTAGATGTTTCTTTTGCACCTCATAGGAATTACATTTAAATAATATATGCTGCACTGTTTAATGACATGTGCACTCCCTACAAATGACAGTATCATGCATATTATTTCTGAACAAGAAATTATTCAGCTTCGTATGTCCAATATATAAACGTGTAAGTATAACTTCTTCCCGTCTTTTACAACCAATACCTAGTTGAGTTCCTGCCATTATCTGAATTTTATATAAATGCTGTCCTTTCTTTTCCTTATTCCAACTTTATTACAGCAGTGATTGAATAGACTTTGTAATAATGGCTTTCACCTCTGCTCTGTGCAAAAGCACCACTACATTTACAGTAGATACTTAACTTTAAGTGATTGCTTGGCTAGAATGTCTACCACCTTGTTTTCTTCAACTCCCAACATGGGCAGGGACCCATAAGAACTGGATACATAGGCCTAAATCCTGCAGCCCCAACAAATGTTGTCCAATCTAAAGAGGGATGTCTGGTCTACAGTTTGAAATACCTGTCTTGATAGATGCCAAAACCAAAAACGAATCAGAGTGCAGAAATACTCTACATAATCAGGGCATACTTCTACAGCCCATTCCAAGGCTAAAATGATAGCAACCATCTCAGATGTGAATACTGATACTTTGTCTGATAATCTTTTCTTAATGGACTCCTGAAACTTAGGAGCTTAGCAGAAACTACTGTGTGACCTGCCACTAGATCTTTTGAATCATCTGTGTAGATAAATAAGAAGCCATTTTATATTGCTCATCTTGCAAACCCCCATCAACCCTATTGGGAAAGAATGAAAAAATTTTTGGTTTATTAGTTAATTAGATAGGTAACTAGTTAATTACAACTTATCAGTAAAACATTCAGATCAGTTTGTCAAGGAAGTTAATAGATTGTTGAAGGTCGAAGAAAGATTAAACTCTGTTCAATTCTGGTCGCCTTATTATAGGAAGATGTGGAAGCCTCAGTGAGGGTGCGGAGGGAATTTACCAGGACGCTGACTGGATTGGAAATCATGGTTTATGAGGATCGGCTTAGCGAGCTAAGGCTTTTCTCTTTGGAGTGAAGGAGGATCAGAGGTGTCTTGGTAGAGGTGCTTAAGAGTTTAAGGTACTTAGATCGAGTGGACCGGTGGAGGCTTTTTCTCCCCAGGGCAGAAGTGGCTAATACAAGGGAGCATGAAGCTAAAGGAGCATGGCTTTGCTTTTGGCATCTGTTAAAACAGGTAGTTCAAAGTGTAGAACAGACATTCTTCTTTAGATTGGACAACACCTGTTCGGGGTGATATACGAGGTAGGTTTTTACACAGGGAGTGGTAGATGCCTGCAACATGCTGCCAGGTGTGCTGATAGAGGTGGATACATTATCAATACCTAAGAGACTCATAGACAGGCACGTGGATGAAAGGGAAATGGAAGGCTACGTGGAAAAGAAGGATGTGGATTGATTGAAGAGCAGGTTAAAAGGTTGGCACAACCTCGGGGGTTGAAGGACCTGCACTGTTCTATGGTCTATGTTCCAAATGAATGACCAGAAGACTGCAAGGTCAAATGGCAACCATAACACTATAACAGAACACTTGACATTCCAATGTTGGTGACTGAATTTTATTTAAGGAGAGATGAACAGTGAAGCTATGTTCATTAGTGTATCGACTGCTCACTATAGTCCAATGCAATGGAATCAATAAGTCTGGCAAGTGAACATTCCATCATCAAACGTTAAAGATTTATAGACTGGAATTTGGCTGTAATTACAACAAACATTTTTCATTTAATCGCAATGGTTTGAGATGATTACAAGTCCTGAAACCAGATGTCTGCAATTCAATTTAAAGCACAACAATTCAGAAAATGGGAATCTGCAATATTTTAGAGCATCTAAGACTCAGAATTATTTTCCTTCAAATGTGCACAAGTAGTAACATGGTAATAAATCTCCATATCCATCCTTAACTCAATCTTTTCTCATCATTAACACTGACCAGACTCTGAGCTTGTCCTGCATCCTGACTCTGAATTTACATTACTCCTGAGTATTATGGCTTCCTTTAATTAATGTATTCTGCCACATTACTCTCTCAGCAGCTTAAAACTCACAATCTACCTCATCATGGCCTTGTACCTTACTGTCTGCCTGCACTGCACTTTCTCTGTAACTGTAACACTTTATTCCAAATTCTCTTATTACTTTTCTCTTGTACTACCTCAATGTACCGATGTAATGAAATGTTCTGTATGGGTGGCATTCAAATCTAAGTATTCCAGTGTACCTTGGTGGAGGTTATCCATCGTGTCCGACACTGACTGAAAAACTGTTTGGAAGAGTTTTTAAAGTGGAAAAACTGTTGCAGTGGGGCAGCTCCACTCTCTTAACCTCAGATGTCCACATCCAGTGATTCGAACAAGCGTCACAAACTGGGGTCTTGCTCAGTTGCAGTGGATGACCATGACATCTTCTGTGCCCAGCCATACCCTTCTCTCTCCATTGAGCAATCCAGAATCTCCTTCCTAGCCATTGGATCTCACTGTAAATCTCATCCACCCAGTCCGCTGGAGCTTACTTCACATACTAGGACAGGCATATCCCTATCTCACCGGGTATGAGGCCACAGGTTTACCCTCACCTCATTTAGCCCACAGGTCGAAGCAGTGTACCGGGGTGTGGCTACTGTAATATGCACACAGCTGCTTGAGCTACAGGTGAGAGCTGAGTGTCCGATGGGGACCATAGTTGAGTGAGTTGCCCCTGGGTACATGTGACAATAATGAACCAATTTATCAAGTTACCAATGATGTTGTTTACACTCACTTCTCACTTTGGATAAAATCATTTTACTTATTCTACCACATGCTGGCATCAACATATTCAATGTTAGCTAAATATTTATAATCTACAGATACAGTAAATTAAGAATAAAGGACTGATATTTACATACTGTTCAGGGGCCTGACAGAGGAAGCAAGGTTCACAAGTAAAAATGGGTTTAATATCAGATTAATGGTGCTTTGATAAAACCAGTTGAGGATAATAATTGGTTAGAAACCTAGGAGAATCTCCAGTAAAAGTCAAGGGATATTTTACATCCATTTGAACAAAGGTGTGGTCATAATTTAGTGATGAGAAATTCTTAAGAAACAGAAGTGTGAGTAGGATATAGGACCAGCTCATTCCTGTGCCACCAGAATTACAATCGTAAGCAGGTTGATTATCACTGACACTAGTAATGCAATCACTGGAGTCGAGTATGATGTTCCCCTAAGGGTCTGCAGAAGCCAATCTGAGATCTCCATGTTCTGTTGCAGTGTGGGCAAGAGTAAGTGGTGGTTGTGGCTGGTGGCCGGGTCTTTTGTTTATTCAGTCTCCCCTTTCACAGCTGCTGATTGTTCTTTGCGGGCACAGCGGAGGTTATTCTCACGTAGCACAGTTTCCTCCAGATAAGTGCAATGTCTTCCCAGTTTTTAGATGTAACGCTGAATTTCTTCAGGCTGATTTTGATGTAATCTTTAAAACGTTTCCTTTGCCCGCCAGAGTCTCGCTGATCTTCCTTCAACTGCGAGTAAAGGAAGAATAAAATGTCATACCCAGGACCTGTTCTGGGCCCAGCACTTAAATGCAGTTATGAAGAAAGCACAGCAGCACCTCTACTTCCTTAGGAGTTTGCAAAGATTTGGAATGACACATAAAACTTTGAGAGACTTCTGTAGATGTGTGGTGGAGAGTATGTTGACTGGCTGCATCACAGCCTGGTATGGGAACACCAACACCCTTGAACAAAAAATCCACAAAATGGAGTGGATATGGCCCAGTACATCATGGACAAAGCCCTCCCCATCATTGAGCACATCCACACGGAGCATTGTCACAGGAAAGAAGCATTCATCATTGGGAACCCTATCCATCCAGGTCATGCTCTCTTCTCTCTGCTGCCATCAGGAAGAGATACAGGAGCTTCAGGACTCACACCAACAGGTCCAGGAACAATTATTACCCCTCAAACATCAGGTTCTTGAACCAAAGGAGATAATTTCACTCAACTTCACTTGCCCCAGTAGTGAACTGTTCTCACAACCTATGGACACATTTTCAAGGACTCTTCATCTCATGTCCTCAGTATGTATTGCACCTTTATTTATTATTTATTTTTGTATTTGCGCAGTTTGTTGTCTTATGGACATTGGTTGAATGCACTGTTGGTGTGGTCTTTCATTGATTGTATTATGGTTATTATTCTGTTATGAATGTTTGAGTCTGCCCACAAGAAAATGAACCTCTGGGTCATATATGATGAGATATACGTACTTTGATAATAAACTTATTTTGAACTTTTTGACTTTTGAAGAGAAATGCTGAATCTATGCCCCATCTGCTTTCCCACCCAATCTCCTGAATCCTTTGGTGTCAGAATACCTATTATTGACTTCAATGGATCCAAATGTGTGGAAAAGTACGTGACTACCAAGTCAATTACTTGTACCTCACACACACTTAGAGTGAACAACCAAACCCAAGTTTCTTCCCCAATCTGAAAGACAACACTGCAGTCTTTCTTTAATGCTAGCTTTCAGTGCGGGGGTCTTACTGTCATGAACCCACTACTATCAGACTCTGATATACGGCACCATACTTTGGTAATGCTAAATGCATTTGTGCAAAGGCGAAGGGAGTTCTGTCTCCCTAGATCTGGGTTACAGAGCACAAATTCATCTTCCCAGGAATAATAACAGGAAATGTACCCAGTCCCTTTCTAATCTACTGTCAGAAAATGCTTTTAGTCTAAATGTGATCTGTAATGTAAAACTGTCACAGAAGTTTTAGTGTAAACCTCATATTTATAAAACAAAACAAGGTTCTTCTGATTTTACCAGGGAGGTAAAGCCCCTTTTAGAATGATATTTTACAGAAATAGTCCTGCATACCAAGTACAATAATATTTAAATTGGCTGCATTTATGAATAATGAACTGTTAACTTGATTCACTTAAACAAACACATTTACATTACAAAGTTGAGGCACGGAATAATTAATCTGCTCTGAAGTGTGTGCCTCCATCCCTTCCAGAAGAAAAATTATGTCTAGGCTTTAAAAACTATTCGTGCTGGAAGTTATAAATCATTAATGATCAGAACTTGTAGGATGTTTGACCTGGGATTAGTTGTCACCCATTAGTCAGAACATTTCAGATAGGAAAAGCGAATTGTGAATCCCATGAATCTAAACCAAAGGCAACAGATTTCTAAACAATGCTGAAGAGGTGCTGAGCACAAAATATGAAGCAGTCAAACAATGTACCAACTGCCTAAGGGTAAATTGATGGGACCAAGTTGGCCCATTTTGAGAAAGCCGTCAGAAGAGTTGTGGGTCAAACAACCTCCATTAATGCTCTGAGGAGCTACGGCTCCAATATTTAATCAGTGTCTTTGATTAGTTCAAGTTTTCTGTCATATAGAACATAAAATAATACAACGCAGGAAAAGGCCCGTTGGCCAATAATGTTGTACTGAACCAATTAAATTAGTAATCAAATGGCCAGCTAAACTAATCCTTTATGTCTACAGAATGTCCATATCCTTCCATTTCCCTCACTTTGATGTGCCTATCTAAATGTCTCTTAAAAATTTCTAATTTATTGGCCTCTACCACCATCCCATGCAGCACGTTCCAGGCAACCACCATTCCCTGTGTAAAAGCATTTGTCCTTCACATCTCCTTTCAATTTACCCCCTTTCGCCGTAAAGGTACGCCATCTGGTTTTACACGTTTCACCCCTGAGGAAACATGCTGTCTACTTTCTCTATGTTATAAACCTCTAACAGATCTCCCCTCAGCCTGCGCTGCTCCAGAGAAAATAGCACAAGTTTGTCCTACCTCTTGTTACAGCACATGCCTTCTAATCCAGGCAGCATCTTGTTAAACCTCTTCTGCATCACGATAGTGCTCTTTATATTTAGACAGCTGTTGTTATTGCTGGGGGTGATAATGGGAACAAGCTCACAGTACCTATTACATGCTCCCAATGGCGTGTGTCTCAAATAACCTCCGACAACCAAGTCTAACTCCTGGCTTTCACATGTGGCTTAGCTACCAAGCCTGGTAGAGCCATTTCTTCTGACAGGAGAAGGGGCAAAGGCAGGTTTCTGGAGTCCTAAAACCAGTCACTTTGGGCAGACGGGGCTTGCCTGCCACGGTTGGCATCTGATCTCAAGAAGGAAAACTCTGATCTCAAACCTCCACTACCGACTCATGGGGAAGGCTTTGGGAGTAAACCCCAAGGGGAAAAGCCGGAGCTGATCTCCCCTGAGCCCAATGCTGACTGGCAACTCCTGCTGGTGCCAAACTGTATCGGTGTCTGCCATTCCTTTGGGTTCATCAGATACATGGAGAGGGGGAGTTTGCTACATGGGCAACAACTTGCTCTTCAAATTGTACTGCCCTGGCTTGGATATCTAGACAGCTAGGACACAAAGTCCATGGTCGACCCTGACCAACAGACAGCTGCTCAGTGCTACACACTCCAGCAAGTGTCGAAGTGTGGATTTAAATTGTTACGTAACGGGCAACAATGAATATCAATTGAATCAGGTTATATAAAAACAATAAAACATTTATTAAACACTGATAACCAATAAAAAAAACCAAACAAAAACCTTAACCGGTGATTAACTGCTATGCGGCCATTCCACAAACCGACTCTCAGTACTAGTTCTTAAAGCGATAAATGCGAAAACAGTTCTTAAAGCAGTAAAGTCAAACACAGTTCTTAAAATGGTAAATTCAAAGGTCCAAGGGTCTAAGTGTGGATTTAAATAACATCATAAACAGAATATACAACAGTAATTTTGCTGTTTGTTCAAATGAATAATACCTATAAGTACCTATAGTACTGTGCAAAAGTCTTACGCACATCTAAAAAAAATTCTTTAAAGCAAAGATGCTTTCAATAATAATGAAATGAAACATTTCCAAATATCAAAAAAATTACTATAAAGAGCAGTAATCAGTGAAAAAACAGAATCAAATCAATGTTTGGTGTGATCACCCTTTGCCTTTAAAACTGCGTCAGTTCTCTGAGGTACATTGTCGTGCAGTTTTATAGGAAAATCAGCTGAGGATGTCACAAACATCTTGGGGAACTTGCCACAGTTCTTCTGCAGACTTTTGCTGTCTTGCTTGCTTCTGTCTCTCTCCAGGTAATCCTAGACAGCCTCAATGAAGTTTGAGGTCAGGGCACTAGAGAGACCATATCATCTGAAACCATATAAAACCTCTAAGGTGCCTAAACCATTTGCACAGTACTGAAAAACACGTACAATGGCAAAAGGCTAAAAAAAACTTTCAAAAAGTGGCCATATGTTCTCTCAGGTTATTGGATTATACAGTCTTATAGTCCCCCGGGGGCCTGCAGCAAATATTACATTGGCCAAACTGGGAGAAAACTATCCACAAGGACCCATGAACATCAAACGTCAAACACGTGGCATTCAAGAGAATTCCTCGAAGCATGTTTTTCCACAAACAATTCTGTAAACAGACATACAGATCTCGATCCTATTTAAAAGATAATGCGGGCAAAATTCCAGACCACAACACACAAAGTTCGCCACACAACCAATCAGCGACAAGACTCCTCCCTACATCACAACTGAGTTTCCATGACGATGACCAATCACCTGCTTGATAAGTATATAAAGGCCAAGCATTCTGAGGACATACCACAAATGAACAGCACACTGGTGATGTCTACTTGTATGGTGACGAAATACCAAGAGCAGAGAATAACTCAACCCAACCAGTCCCTCAATATTTCGGCATCCAGTTACTGATAAGAATAAG
Organism: Mobula birostris; assembly: GCF_030028105.1. Classification (NCBI taxonomy): domain Eukaryota; kingdom Metazoa; phylum Chordata; class Chondrichthyes; order Myliobatiformes; family Myliobatidae; genus Mobula; species Mobula birostris. The sequence goes on along the minus strand of NC_092380.1, from coordinate 102,500,509 downwards.
ATATTAAGTTAATTAGCTTTTTTGTACCTCATTTTCAACATCTCAAATGGCGTGAAGCAAGGGTGCATTCTAGCACCAGTACTCTTCAACCTCTTCTTCACCCAAATGCTGAAGCATGCTGTTAAGAACCAAGACCTGGATATTTACATAAGATATCACCTAGACGGATCGATGTTTGACCTGAGATGCCTTGCTGCAAAGAACAAAACGTTGAGGAGGCTCATCACTGAAGCCCTGTTTGTTGATGACTATGCCCTCATGGCCCACCAGGAGAACCACCTTTGTTTGACAATTGTCACGATTGTTGACAAATTCCCTGCAGCCTCAAAGCTGTTCGGCCTGACAACCAGCCTTGGTAAGACAGAAGTTCTCCTACAACCCGCACCAAACAGTCACCCTCCTCAGCCATGCATCACCATCGATGGCACTGTCCTGAAGAATGTGGAGAGCTTCAAGTATCTAGGAAGCACCACCTCCAGTGACTGATCCCTTGACAAAGAGATCATAGCAAAGATCCAGAAAGCCAGCCATGCACTCGGGAATCTCCGTGTCAAAGTTATGGAGCACAAGGACATTCAGCTTTCAAACAAGCTCAAGGTGTACAAGGCTGTAGTCCTCACCTCTCTCCTGTACGGCTGCGAAACCTGGACCCTGTACCACAGGCACATCAAACAGCTGGAGCAGTTTCACATGCGCTCTCTGCGGTCGATCATGAGGATTCGATGGTAGGACCGAATCACCAACCAGGAAGTCCTTGACAGAGCCAACAGCACAAGCACTGAGGCAAGGATCCTCCAGGCCCAGCTACGCTGGACCGGCCATGTAATCTGTATGGGTGAAACAAGGATCCCCAGGCAGCGGCTCTACGGTGAGCTTGAGCATGGCAGTCACAATCAGGGCTGCCCCAAAACAAGATTCAAAGACAATCTGAAATCATACATCAAATGGGCAGACCACCAGCCTCGACAACTTGAGGAGTCCGCAGCTGACAGGGCTGCGTGGTGCGCCCTGACCAGAAAAGCTGCATCTGACTTTGAGGATGACCGAAATCGGCGCCTTGCAGCAGCACGAGACCAACGCCACAAAGCTGTGTGTGCACCTGTTCTAACAACCGACATTCCATGTCCTACCTGCAACCGCATGTGTGCTTCGGCCTTCAGTCTCCAGCCTCTGAAGCCACATGCGTATCCACAGATGACTGCACAATGTTTAGTCTTCCTCGGACCCCGAGAGACAACCACCAACCTCATTTCAAGTGTCAGGATGAAAGGGCATAAAAATGTTGAACAATTGATTGTTTAGTTCAACAATAAATGTTTCCTTGTTGAATAAGATGTCACAGCATGTTTTAGACATGACTTTTCAGTTTGATATTTACAGTTTGTGGTTATTTTTGCAAATTTTGTTAGTTATTGACAAAACTGGGTATCAGTGGTTATTGATATGTATTTGCATTAAGAGAAAAAGCAACATATGTAGATAAATTGATGTTGATAATATTAACAATGCATTCATACTGTATTGATTTATTAAAAGACCATAAGACATAGCAGCAGAATTTGGCCATTTGGCCCATTAAGTCTGCTCCGCCATTTCATCATAACTGATCCATTTCCCTCTCAGACCCAACCTCTGCCTTAAATATACATGAAGACTTGGCTTCCACAGCTACTTATAGCAATGAATTCCACAGATTCACCACTCTCTAGTTAAAGAAATCCCTCCTCATCTCTGTTCAAAATGTACGTCCCTCTATTCTGAGGCTGTGTCCTCTGGTCCCAGAGTTCCCCACCATGGGAAACATCTTCTCCATATCCACTCTACTGAGGCCGTTCAACATTCAATAGGCTTCAATAAGATCTCCCCTCATTCTTCTGAATTCCAGTGAGCAATGTTCCCACCATCAACCAGGTAGCTACCACCACATCACCTGTAGCACGTCCCACTAACTAATGAGATTGGTTTCTATTCTGTGAGAATTCTGAAAGCCCAATGCAGTATTCAAAAAGCATTCCATTTTAGTGATGATGTGTCGGCTTTTGAAAAAGTACAGAAAAGGATAGCCAGGATGTGGACTGGAACAGATGTATAAGGAGCTATAAGGAGAGACCGGACTAAAGTTACACACATCAAAGTTGCTGGTGAACACAGCAGGCCAGGCAGCATCTCTAGGAAGAGGTACAGTTGACGTTTCAGGCCGAGACCCCTCATCAGGACTAACTGAAGGAAGAGTTAGTAAGAGATTTGAAAGTTGGAGGGGGAGGGAGAGAGGACTGTTTTCTTTACAGCACCAGAGGCTGAGGGGGGACATGATAAAAGTTTATAGAATTATGAGAGACAGTCAGAATCTTTTCCCCGGGGTAGAAATATCAAGTATTATTGGACATCCATTCAAGGTGGCCCAGGTGCTAGTGCAGGTGGTATTTGGACAACTTAAGTGCCGGGCCAGATGGACTGAAAAGGCAGGGTGTCGGGACTGGAGTTCAGGGTCAGGCCCGGTTCTGCTCACTGCTCCGTGATGTTTGCATCGCTCTTCGCTGCACTAAAGCTGAGGTTGTGAGACTGCTCCGGCTGCTCCAGGTTTCGTATCTGTGTGCCTCGCGATGATCTGTGTGTCCGCCGTGTGACGAGCTGAGGCTGAGGGCTATGGGCTTTTTCCGGCCGTTCCGAGCTTTGGGTCTATAGACTCACATCCGTTTTGAATGCTCTTGCTTGCTTTTATTGTTTGCATGACTTGCACGAACTGGCAGCCAGCTCAGAGTAGTGTTGATGGGCAAGAGTGCTCTTGAGAGATTTCATCTTTCAAACATGTAGCCAGAGCACTTTCCACATGTAAATAAGTAACTACTGGGCAGAGAATTAAAGCCTTTCATAAAATGAGAAAGATGAAAAATCTCATTTTTCATGAGCTTAATGATCTGCAGTATCTAAAAGGATGCTGGGAGCAGATCTAATCATACATTTCAGTTGGGAATAGGGTCTTTACTTAAAAAAGGAAAAATTGCAAGGTTGCATTTACATGGGACTTGAGGACCTAAGTAATAGGGAAAGGTGTAATAGGTTATAGGTGAATAGGTTATGGCCTTATTCCCTGAAATGTAGGAGAATGAGAGGTGATTTGATAGAGGTATATAAATTATGAAGTTATAGATAGGAGAGATGCAAGCAGGCTTTTTCCACTGAGGTTGGATGAGACTAGAACTAGAAGTCGTGGGTTAAGGGTGAAAGATGAAATGTTTTAAAGGAACTTGAGGAGGAACCACTTTACTTAAAGGGTGGCGAGAGTGTGAAGTGAGATGCCTGAGGAAGTGGTGGATGTAGGTTCAATTTCAATAATTAAGTGAAGTTTTATTTATCTATGCATATATTTGCACAGTTTGGCATTATTTGCACATTGGTTGCTTGTCAGTCCTTGTTTGTGTGTAGTTTTTCATTGATTCTACCATATTCCTTTGTTCCACTGTGAATACCTGCAAGAAAACATATTTCATCTCATGTTCTCCACATTTATTTATTATTATAATAATATATTTTCCTTGGCTCAAGCTGGTAAAATCTGAGGCACTGCCATAGACAAGCAGACTCAGCTCGCAATTGCTGGGAACTTTCAGACTATTCTAGTGGTGTTTAGTATTGTGGCTTTCTGAAGATTTACATAAATATTGCTGTGTAGCCCTAATTGTTTAATGCTATTGTGTAGTGACTTTGGGATGATACCAGTTATAGATATCACTATTGGGACAATGTATACCCTATTCATGTTTCATAGTCTTTTAATTTCCTCTTTTAATTCAGTATATTTCTGATGTCTTTTACTCATTGATTTCTGTATGTTATGTGTGTTTGGGACGGCTATATCTATTAAATAAGTTGTTCTTGCTTGCTAATCCTATATTATTATATCCAGGCAGTTATTATGAATTGTCCTATCTGTAATAACGGATCTGTCATAATATAATTCTGTGGGACTCTGACTCTAAAACTGGATGAGACTTGTACTTAAAGTAAAGTGTGGTGTCTTTTATGAAATTGTATTTTAAAGCAAGATTTTGGTGAATGATGTTTGCCACTTGATTGTGCCTGTGTAAGTAATCAGATTGAGTTAAACCGCTGCAGGATCCTGTCATGTACTGGATTGTTTTTGGTTTCTCTTGACATTTTCTGCATTTATTGTCTCGAATTATTATTAATATTATTTATTTTTCTTTCTTTTTGTATTTGCAGAGTTTGTTATCTTTTGCACACTGCTTGTCCAGCCTGTTGGTGTGGCCTTTCATTAATTTTATTATGGCTATTGGATTTATTGAGAATGCCCGCAAGAAATGAATCTCAGTGTTGTACTGTATATGGTGACATAAATGGACTTTGATAATAAATTAACTTTGAACTTTAAAATTTGAAGACTGAATAGCTTCCAGGAACTTTACTGGTCACAGATACAGTGCTGTGGGATCTTTCAACCAGCTCAGCAAGTAGATGGTGACACAGTTTTAAGTTTCATTTTGAAAGCCAGGGCTTTGCAGCAACCTTTTATTAGTGCGGTGAAGTCTGCTGTTCTAATCTGTCCTGGGACGGGAACCTTTCAAACACCTGAGTCAAGAGTGCCACCAACTGTGTCAAGCTGATGCTTACACATGCAAGTAGTACATTTTAAATTGCTTCAGAAAAAAAGGCACACAGTTCCTGATGTTGACCCCGTGGGTTCAGCTTTACACTTTGCTGGTTCATTTTGGAGCTGCCTCAGGAAAGGCAAACCTGCCTGATACTCGAAGAGCTTTGCTTTGTTGTCTTGATTGTGGATTTCGGCAAGGATTAGATGAGGGAACACACACCAATCCTCATAGGTGGATCAGGAGTGGAAAGAGTGAGCAATTTCAAGTTCCTGGGTGTCAGTGTCTCTGAACATCTTGACATGTCCAACATATCGATGCAGCTTACAAAGAAGGCATGGCTGCAGCTGTATTTCATTAGGAGTTTGAGGAGATTTGGTATGTCACCTAAAGCTCTCACAAATATCTACAAATGTACTATGGAGAGCTGCATCACCATTTGGGATGGGGGTGCTACTGCACAGGATCAAGGTCAGTGGGAGAGCATTGCGAACTTTGTCAGCTCTATCATGGGTCCTAGTCTCCCCAGCATTCAAGACACCTTCAAGGAGCGAAGCCTCAAAGAAGCAGCGCCCAACTTTACGGACCCCCATCACGCAGGGTATGCCCTCTTCTCATTGCTACCATCAGGAAGAAGGTACAGAAGCCTGAAGGCACACACTCAACTATTCAGGAACAGCTTCTTCCCCTCTGTCATCTGATTTCTAAATAGACATTGAATCCACAAACACTACCTTACTACTTTTTAAACATTTCTATGTTTGTATTACTCATTTAATTTTTTATATATATATACACACACACACACACACACACACACACTTACAGTGGGCATGTGGCCAAGTGGTTAAGGTTTTCGACTAGCGATCTGAAGGTCGTGAGTTCGAGCCCCAGCCGAGGCAATGTGTTGTGTCCTTGAGCAAGGCACTTAATCACAGATTGCTCTGCAACAACACTGGTGCCAAGCTGTATGGGTCCTAATGCCCTTCCCTTGGACAACATTGGTGTCGTGGAGAGGGGAGACTTACAGCATGGGCAGCTGCTGGCCTTCCATACAACCTTGCCCAGGCCTGCGCCCTGGAGAGTGAAGACTTTCCAGGCGCAGATCCATGGTCTCCTTTTATTGCCTTTTATTTTATACACTTACAGTAATTCACAGGTTCTTTTCTATTATTATGTGTTGTATTGTACTGCTGCTGGAAAGTTAACAAATTTCACGACATATGCTGGTGATATTAAACCTGATTCTGACTGTTGCTCCTTTCAAGCCTGATGGAAATCCACTGGCCTCCTAACCTTTTTCAAACTCCCTTCCATCGTATTTCCTGACATGCCCTCCGTAGCACAGATTACACTTTTGTCCGCTTTGTAAAATTACTGCAGTCACACAAGGTAATTATTAGCCCAAAAAAAAAACAAAGAGCGAAATTAAGCACATGGTATGAGGCCAAAGAGATGTAGCATTTCCCTGTTGATGCCCACCCATTTTTACACATGCATCCTATCTGGACACATCACTGTTGCATGGCAATGTCACTGCACATTACTGCTAGAACTGCAGAGAACTGTGGACATAGCTCAACACTTTTTTGAAAATAAGCCCTCCCTCAATGACCTCAGATTTACCTCTGAGCTTTGATTTACCTCACTGTATTGGTAAATCAAAGACCCCACCCTGGGCACTCTCTCTTCTCCCCTCTCCCATCGGGCAGAAATCTGAAACCATATACCACTAGGCTCAAGACAGCTTCTATTTCTCTGTTATAAGACTATTGAATGGACCTCTTTTTTTAGATTAGATTAGGAGGACACTCAGTCCTCATTTATTGTCATTTAGAAATTCATGCATTAAAAAATGATACAATGTTCTTCCAGTATGATATCACAGAAACACAGGACAGACCAAGACTAAAACTGACAAAAAGCACATAATTATAACATATAGTTACATCAGTGCAAAGCAATACTGTAATTTGATAAAGAGCAGACCATGGGCACGGTAAAAAAAAGTCTCAAAGTCCCGATAGCCCATCATCTCACGCAGACGGTAGAAGGGAGAAACTCTCCCTGCCATGAACCTTCAGCGCCGCAAACTTGCCAATGCAGCATCCTGGAAGCACCTGACCACAACCGACTCGAGTCAGTCCGAAAACTTCGAGCCTCCGACCAGCCCTCCAACACCGAGCACCATCTCTGCCGAGCGCTTCGACCCCGCCCCGGCCGGTGAACAACAAGCAAAGCCGAGGACTCAGGGCCTTCCCCTCCGGAGATTCTGGATCACACAGTAGCAGCGGCAGCAAAACAGGCATTTCAGAAGTTTCACCAGATGTTCCTCCGTGCTCTCACGTCTGCCTCCATCAAATTGGGGTTGTGCACGGCATCCAACTTGATGGATAACAGATATTCATCACTGGAGTGGCCGCTGCGCGCTGCCTCACGTCGCCATCTTCTCCTCTCCTCCTAACATAACACAAGTTCCTCTTATATGGTAAGATGGATCTTTGACCTCACAATCTACCTTGTCATGGACTTTCACCTTATTGTTCACTTGCCATGCACTTTTCCTGTAACCGTAACACTACATTCTGCATTCTGATTAACACACCCAAAACGCTGGAGGAACTCAGTAGGTCAAGCAGCATCTATGGAGAAGAATAAACAGACGGCATTTCGTGCCAAGACCCTTCATCAAGCCCCCTTCTGTAAATGATGGTTCCTACTGCCCTGTGATTTCATGGTGACCGCAGATAGACACTCAAGTAACTGAGAGGTCATTTTGTTGTCCACTCCACTTGTAGATGGTACAAATTGACATTTGAAACCCTCTTCCAGCATTTTCTTGGCTAAGAGTGAAATTGACTCTACTTCTTGCTGACCCTGATGAAGGGTTCTTGGCCTAAAACATTGGTTCTTTATTTCTCTCCTGGCCTGCTGAACTCTGCCAGAATTCCAGCATCTGCAGATTTTCTCTTGTTTGTGTGTTACTCTGTATTTCCTCAGAATGTGCAGAATCTCTTGTGCTCATGATTTTCTCCGTTCATTTATTGGTTTTTCTCTGCTTCCCCTCGCTGTTCTGTTGCAATGAATTAGACCATAACGCCATAAGATATGGGGCTGAATTAGGCCATTTGGCCCATTGTGTCTGCTCTGTCACTTCCATTTCCCTGTCAGCCCCAGTCTCCTGCCTTCGCCCCGTATTCCTTCATCCCCTGACTAATCGAGAACCTATTAACCTCTGCTTTAAATTTACCCAATGACTTGGCCTCCACAGCCACCTGTGGTAAAGAATTCTACAGATTCACCACTCTCTGGCTAAAGTAATTCCCCCATATCGCCATTCTAAATGGACATCCCTCTATTCTGAGGCGGTGTCCGCTGTTCTGAAACTCCTCCACCATAGGAAACATCCTCTCCACATGCACTATATCAATGCCTTTCACCATTTGATAGGTTTCACTGAAGTCACCCCTCATTCTACTGAATTCCAGTGAGTAGAGGCCCAGTGTCATTGATTTTTCTTTATTGAGATAAAGCATCTGGCCTTTCAAACTGCACCGCCCAGCAATCCTCCAATTTAATCCGAGCCTAATCACAGGACAATTTACAATGAACAATTACCCTACCAACCAGCGTGTCTTTGGACTGTGGGAGGAAACTGGAGCACCCGGAGGAAACCCATGTGGTCACAGGGAGACTGTACAAGCTCCTTCCAGACGGTGATGGAAGTTGAACCCACGTTGCTTCAGGGAGCTGATACAGAAGGAAGCAGATTATATTGGGTATTGGTGACTCCTCAACTGGAATACTGTGCACAGTGTTGGTTTCCTAATTTAGGGATGTTTATGCCTTGGTTGTTCAGTTATCTGAACTGGATGTTGCAATACCTGGCATAGGAAGGTTGTCTTATGCAGAAAGTCTGAACAGGTTCATCTTGCATAAGTAAAGTTTAGAAACGTGAGAGACTTCATTAAAATATTTAAGAATCCTGAGAGATTTTGACAGGGTGCATTTGAGCCTTTAAATCCTGGAATCATTTTCATGAACCTCCTTTGAACCCTCATCAATGTCAGCACATCCTTCCTTGGGTAAGAGGCCTAAAGCTATTCGCAATACTCCAAGTGAGCCCTCACCTTTGCTTTATAAAGCCTTAACATTACATCCTTGCTTTTATATTCTAGTCCTCTTGAAATGAGTCAATCTGTATGGATGAATGCAAAACAAAGATATTCACTATATCTTGGTATATATGACAGAGATAAACCACTTTACCAATAGTGTTTTGGTAGCGCCTTTGCAAGCCTGCTTAAGTTTGAAGAAATGAATTGTTTACTCAAGTAAGCACTTTGACACTTAACGTGTTTTATAATTCCTCCCCTTCTGAAAGTCACTATTCCTCCAAGCTCTGTGGATGGACAGTAACTGGAGATGGACACTGAGAGGTTATCTTGATGTGCACTCTGCTCATAGACAGCACAAATTGACATTTGAAATTCTCTTCCCGCAGGGTCTTGACTGAGGGTAAAATTGCCTATATTTCTTGCCTCCTCAGTAAAACAGCCAGCATAAGCAAGGATCCCATCCACCCCAGATATTCTCTTTCTCCCCCCACCTCCCTCCCATCAGGGAGAAGATACAAAGGACTGAAAACACCAGCCTCAAGGACAGCTTTGATCCCACTGCTATCGATCTGTTAACGGACCTCTTCTATGATCAGATGGACTCTTGACCTCACAGTCCCAATCTCCTGCCTTCTCCCCGTATCCCTTCAAGCCCTGACCAATCAAGAATCTATCAAACTCCACCTTAAATATATGTAAAGACATGGCCTCCACAGCTGCACATGGCAACAAATTCCACAGATTCACCACCATCCAGTTAAATAAATTTCTCCTCATCTCTGTTCTAAAAGGATGGACATGGCCTCTGGTCTTAGACTCTCCCACCATAGGAAGCAACCTCTCCACAACTACTCTATGAAGGCCTTTCACAATTCGATAGGTTTCAATGACATCATCCCTCATTCTTCTGAATTCCAGTAAATACAGGGCCAGAGTAGTCAAATGCTCTTCATATGACAAGCCACTGAAACCTGGAATAAATTTCGTGAACCTCCTTTGACCCTCTCCAGTTTCAGCACGTCCTTTCTAACGGGCCCAAAATGGCTCACAATCCTTCAAGTGAGGCCTCACCAGTGCTTTATAAAGTCTCAACAATACTCCTTTGCTATTATATTCTAGTCCTCTTGAAATGAATGCAAATATTACATTTGCCTTCCTCACCACAGACTCAACCCACAAATTAACCTATAGGGAATTGTGTACAAGGCCTCTCAAGTCACTTTGTGCTTCAGATTTTTGTATTTTCTCTCCATTCAGAAAATATTCAACCCTTTCATTTCCTCTACAAAAGAGCATGACCATTTCTTTGCCCATTCTCCTAGTCTGTCTGAGTCCTTCTGTAGCCTCTCTACTTCCTCAGAACTACTTACCCCTCCATCAATCTTCATATCGTCTGCAAACTTTGCAACAAAGGCATCAATTCCATCATCCAAATCATTGACATATAACATAAAAAGAATCTGTCCCAACAGAGACCCCTGTGGAACACCACTAGTCACTGGCAGTCAGCCAGAAAAGGCTCCCTTTATTCCCACTCTTTGCCTCCTGCCAATCAGCCACTGCTTTATCCATGCTAGAATCTTTCCTGTAATACCATGGGCTCATAGCTTGTTAAACAGCCTCATGTGTGGCACCTTGTCAAAGGCCATCTGAAAATCCAAATACACAACATGAACCAATTCTCCTTTGTCTATCCTGCTTGTTATTTCTTCAAAGAATTCCAACAGATTTGTCAAGCGTGGTTTTCCCCTGAGAAAACCATGCTACTGCAGCCTATTTTATCCTGTGCCTTCAAGTACCCTGAAAATACATCCTTAACAATTGACTCCAACATCTTCCCAACTACTGAGGTGAAACTAATAGGCCTATAATTTCCTTCCTTCTGCCTCTCTGCCTTTTTGAAGAGTGGAGTGACATCTGCAATTTTCCAGTCTTCTGGAACCATTCCGGAATCTAATGATTCTTGAAAGATCATTATTAATGCCTCTACAATCTCTTCCACCACCTCTTTCAGGATCCTGGGGTGTACACCATCTGGTCCAGGTGATTTATCTACCTTCAGACCTTTCTATTTCCCCAAGAACCTTCTCTCTGGTTACGGTAACCTCATACACTTCATGACCCCTGACACCTGGAAATTCCACGATACTGCTAGTGTCTTCCATAGGCAAGACTGTTGTAAAATACTTAGTTAGTTTATCTGCTATTTTCTTGTCCCCCATTATTACCTCTCCAGCATCGTTTTCCAGTGGTCTGATATCCACTTTCACCTTCCTTTTACACTTTTTGTATCTGAAGAAACTTCTGGTATCCTCTTTAATATTATTAGCTAGTTTACTTTCATATTCCATTCTTACCTCTTACTGACTTTTTTTAGTTGCCTTCTGTTGGTTTTTTAAAGCTTCCCAATCCTCTAATTTCCTACTAATTTTGCTCTATTAAATGCCCTTTCTTTGGCTTTTAAGTTGGTGTTGACTTCTCTTATTAGCCATGGTTGTGTCATCTTGCCCTTACAATACTTCTTTGGGATGTATATATCCTGTGCCTTCTGAATTGCTTCCGGAAATTCCAGCCATTGCCACTCTGCAGTCATCCCTGCCAGTGTTCTTTTTCAAACAATTCTGGCGAAATCCTCTCTCATGCCTCTGTAATTCCCTTTACTCCACTGTAATACTGATACATCTGACTTTACCTTATCCTTCTCAAATTTCAGGGTAAATTCGATCATATTACGATCACTTCTCCTGTGGGTTCCCTTACCTTAAGCTCTCTAATCAATTCCGGTTCACTACACAACACCCAGTCCAGAATAGTTGATTCCCCAGTGGGCTCCACCACAAGCTGCTCTAAAAAGCCATCTTGTAGGCATTATAAAAATTCCCCCGCTTGGGATCCAGCACCATCCTGATTTTCTCATTCTACCTACATATTGAAATCCCCCATGACTATTGTAACATTGCCCTTTAGGGATGCATTTTCTATCTCCCTTTGTAATTTGTAGATCACACCCTTACTACTGTTTGGGGGTTTGGATACAACTCCTATCGGGGAGTTTTAACTTTATAGTTCCTTAGCTCTAGCCACAATGATTCAACACCTTTCAACCCTATGTCACCTCTTTCTAATGACTTGATTTCATTTTTTACCTACAGAGACAGACAACCCCTCTGCCTACTTGCCTATCCTTTTGATACAATTTATATCCTTGGACATTAAGCTCCTAGCTGTAATCTTCTTTCAGCAATGATTCGGTGATGCCTACAACATCATACATTTCAATCTGTAACTGTGCTACAAGTTCATCTACTTTATTCCATATACTGCGTGCATTCAAATACAACACCTTCAGTCCTGTATTCACCCACTTCGATTTTGTCCACCTTTTACGTTGCAACTCATCCTGTTGACTGCAATTTTGTCCGATCATCAGCTTCTCCTTGCTAGGAGTCTCACTATATATTGTATCAGTTTGTAAACGAACTACCTCATCTTCAGCACTATCACTCCGAATCCCATCTTCCTGACAAATTAGTTTAAATCCACCCAAACAACCCTAGCCAACCTGCCTGCAAGGATATTGAACTCCCTGGGGTTCAGGTGTAACCTGTCCGTTTTGTACAGGTTATACGCTCCCCAGAAGAGATCCTAATGATGCAAAAAAACCTGAAACCCTGTCCCTTGCATCCGTTCCTCAGTCACGCATTCACCTGAAAAATCATTCGATTCTTACCCTCCCTGGCAATTGGCATAGGCAGCAATGGAGAGATTACTACCCTGGAGATCCTGTTTCTCAGCTTTCTACCTAGCTCCCTAAAATTTCTCTTCGGTACCTTCTCACCTTGTCTACCTACATCATTGGTGCAAATATGTACCAAGACTTATGGCTACTCATCCTCACCCTTGAGAATGCCATGGACACGATCCGAGACATCCCTGATCCTGGCACCAGGGAGGCAACATACCATCTGGGTGTCTCTATCGCATCCACAGAACCTTGTCTCTGTTCCTCTGACTAAGGAATCTCCTGGCAACACTGCAGTCCTCTTCACCCCTCTGCTCTTCTGATCCACAGCAACAGACTCAGTGCCAGAGACCAGGTCACTGTGGCTCCCCCTGGTAGGTCGTCCCCCTCAATAGTAGCTAAAGTTGTACACTTATTATTGAGGGGAACAGCCACAAATGTACTCTGCGCTGGCTGTGCATTCCCCTCCTTCTCCTGGCAGTCACCCAGTTACCTGTTTCCTGCATCCTAGGGTGACTACCTCCCAGTAGCTCCTGCCTATCGCCTCCTCATTCTCCCATATGAATTGAAGGCCATTGTCATCGAGCTGCAGCTCCAGTTCCTTAATACGTTTTCTCAGGAGCTGCATCGGAGTGCACCTGGTGCTGATGTGTTTACCTGGGAGGCTGGAGGTCTCCCAGGCTTCCCACATCCCACACAGAGTTCAAAACAGTGTCCCCGGAGCCATTCTCACTGATCTACTGTGCCCTAACAGATGAGGAATGAACAAATAAGGACAGTGAGAGAGTAACTTCCATGACAGTTTACCTCAAGCAAACCTAACCTCGCCTAGACCAGATGAGCCAAAGCCGTTCTAAACATTGGCACACTCCAAAACAATGGCCACCCCACTTGCACCTGAATTATTTTTATTGGCCCTTTCTAACAAATCCATCTTGCTGATTGGCTGCTCCTCAACTCAGGGAAACTGCTGCAAAACATTGCCTTTTTTTAGATTATGAGAACATTCAGTCCTCTCTTATTGTCATTTAGAAATGCATACATGCATTAAGAAATGATACAATGTTTCTCCGGAGTGACATCACAGAAAACAAGACAGACCAAAGACTAACACTGACGGAACCACATAATTATGACATACAGTTACAGCAGTGCAAAGCAATACCATAATTTGATGAAGAACAGTCCATAGGCACAGTAAAAAAAAAGTCTCAAAGTCCAGAGTTGATCAACTCCCAAGTCCCCAATAGCAGGCGGCAAAAGGGAGAAACTCCCTGCCATAAACCTCCAGGCACCGTCAAAGTGCTGATACCTTGGAAGCAGCTGACCCCAGCCAACACTGAGTCCATCCGTCCGAAAACTTCGAGCTTCCGACCAGCCTCTCTGATACAGCCTCCCGAGCGCCTTCGACCTCTCCCTGGCCGCTGAAACACGCAAAGCCGAGGATTTCGAGGCCTTCAGCTCCAGAGATTCTGGTTACCACACAGTAGCAACGGTAGCAAAGCAGACATTTCAGAAGTTTTGCAGATGTTCTGCTGTGCTCTCACGTCTGTTTCCATCAAATCAGGACTATGCATGGTCCCCTACTTGACACGTAACATATTCATCACCAAGGTGGCCGTACGCGCTGTCGTCGCGCTGCCATCCTCTCCCCCCTCCCGGGGGGGAATCTCAATAGCCCTCTTGATTAAAGGGAGCTCATTTTATGCACCCTTGATGTGGATTGTCCAACTTCTACCTTATTCCATTTCAGGGGTTCCCAACCTGGGGTTCACAGACACCTTGCTTAAAAGGTTGGGCGCCTCTTTTCTAGTTGAAAGCACTGTGTAATGATCTGATCTGTATGAACAGTATGTAAGGCATGGTTTTTGCTCTATCCTGGTACATGTGACAATAATAAACCAATTCCAGTACTAATAATACCAAATTATAGTCTACACATCCCAGGGTTCCCTGTTATTATCTCACAGTGTCCCTATATCAGAGGATCTGTCCTGGATCCTGGATCCATCATATAAATATAATTGTGAAGAAAGCACGGCAGCACCTGTACTTACCAAGAATCTGTGGAGATCGGCATGCCCTCAAAAACCTCGTTGGACGTCTATCGATGTGTGGAGGAAAGTGTGCTGACTGGCTGCATTACGGCCTGGTATGGGAACACCAATGCCTTTGAGTGGCAAATCCTACAAAAGGTAGTGGATTCAGCCCAGTACATCACGGGTAAAACTCTCCCAACCTTTGAGCACATCTACATGAAACGTTGCTGTAGGAGAGCAGCATCCATCTTCAAAGATCCTCACCATCCAGGACAAGCTCTTTTCTCGCTGCTACCATCAGGTAGAAGGTACAAGAGCTTCAGGACTCACACCAGTAGGTTCAAGAACAGTTACTACCCCTCAACCATCAGGCTCTTGAACAAAAGGGGTTAACTACACTCATTTAAAGACTCTTTAATCTTGTTATTTCATGCTCATTGTTTATTGCTATTTATTTACACCTGAGTTTGCAGTTTGTTGTCCATTGATCCTGTTTACAGTTACTGCTCAGTAGATTTGCAGAGTACGCCCACAGGAAAAAGATTCTCAGGATTGTATGTGGTGACATGTATGTACTCTGATCATAAATTTTACTTAAACTTTGAACTTTATGCCTTTGGATATCAGAATTGGAATCAGAATCAGGTTTATTATCACCAGCATGTGTCGTGACATTTATATAATATAGAAGAAGAAAAAAATAATAATAAATAAGTAAATCAATTACAGTATATGTATATTGAATAGATTAAAAATCGTGCAAAAACCAGAAATAATATATATTTAAAAAGTGAAGTAGTGTTCAAGGGTTCAATGTTCATTTTGATACTTGTATTAGCAGTTAGACAGAAATTGACTCTCAGATTCAGAAGACCTTAGAGGAGAGATTTGATAGAGGTATACAAGATTATGAGGGGTATAGATAGGGTAAATGCAGGCAGGCTTTTTCCACTGAGGTTGGGTGGGACCATGACTAGAGGTTATGAGTCAGGGGTGAAAGGTTAAAAATTTTAAGGGAACATGAGAGGAAACTTCTTCACTCAGAGGGTGGTGAGAGTGTGGGACGAGCTGCCAGGACAAGTGGTGCATGTAAGCTCAATTTCAATGTTGAAGAGAAGTTTGGATAGGTACATGGATGGCTGGGGTATGGTGGGCAATGGTCTGGATGTAGGTCGATGGGATTAAGCAGTCTAAATGTTTCGGCACTGACTAGCTGGGTTGAAGGCCTGTTTCTGTGCTGTACTTTTCCATGACTTGACTAAAGAGCCATTACAGGGTCTGATCCTATTCTCCCCAAACTGATAGATCCAGTAATATCAAGACTGCAGAGCATGTGGAAACAATAATCCCTTCCTACGTGACAGGAGACTGGCTTTACCACAATCTAACAATCTGCCATCTTCTGGCAGGAATATGTACTGTATCTCTATGACAGCCTCATGACACTAATTGATGTGGTATATTTGGATTTTCAAAAGGCTTTTGACAAGGTCCCACACAGGAGATTAGTGTGCAAACTTAAAGCACACGGTATTGGGGGTAAGGTATTGATGTGGATAGAGAATTGGTTGGCAGACAGGAAGCAAAGAGTAGGAATAAACGGGACCTTTTCAGAATGGCAGGCAGTGACTAGTGGGGTACCGCAATGCTCAGTGCTGGGACCCCAGTTGTTTACAATATATATTAATGACTTGGATGAGGGAATTAAATGCAGCATCTCCAAGTTTGCGGATGACACGAAGCTGGGTGGCAGTGTTAGCTGTGAGGAGGATGCTAAGAGGATGCAGGATGACTTGGATAGGTTGGGTGAGTGGGCAAATTCATGGCAGATGCAATTTAATGTGGATGAATGTGAGGTTATTCACTTTGGTGGCAGAAACAGGAAAACAGATTATTATCTGAATGATGGCCGATTAGGAAAAGGGGAGGTGCAACGCAACCTGGGTGTCATTATACACCAGTCATTGAAAGTGGGCATGCAGGTACAGCAGGCGGTGAAAAAAGCAAATGGTATGCTGGCATTCATAGCAAGAGGATTCAAGTACAGGAGCAGGGAGGTACTACTGCAGTTGTACAAGGTCTTGGTGAGACCACACCTGGAGTATTGTGTGCAGTTTTGGTCCCCTAATCTGAGGAAAGACATTCTTGCCATGGAGCGAGTACAAAGAGGGTTCACCAGATTGATTCCTGGGATGGCAGGACTTTCATATGATGAAAGACTGGATCGACTAGGCTTATACTCGTTGGAATTTAGAAGATTGAGGGGGGATCTTATTGAAACGTATAAAATCCTAAAGGGATTGGACAGGCTAGATGCAGGAAGATTGTTCCCGATGTTGGGGAAGTCCAGAACGAGGGATCACAGTTTGAGGATAAAGGGGAAGCCTTTTAGGACCGAGATTAGGAAAAACTTCTTCACACAGAGAGTGGTGAATCTGTGGAATTCTCTGCCACAGGAAACAGTTGAGGCCAGTTCACTGGCTATATTTAAGAGGGCGTTAGATATGGACCTTGTGGCTAAAGGGATCGGGGGTATGGAGGGAAGGCTGGTACAGGATTCTGAGTTGGATGATCAGCCATGATCACACTGAATGGTGGTGCAGGCTCGAAGGGCCGAATGGCCTACTCCTGCACCTATTTTTGATGTTTCTATGTTTCTATGATCGAACAGAACTCGGCACATAGTCTAATAATTCCAAACAGTGAGGCAAAATTCCAATCTAATAACTTGTGTTCTTGCTTTCAAATCCCACCATTGTCTCATCCCTCACCATTGTCTCATTAATCTGTTTTTATCTCTGTGCTCCTTCATGTCTGACTTCTTACACTTCATTGTCTGAGACGATTCCTTCAACGGTAGATGTACCTTGTTCAGCCCTGAAACTTTGGGTTTTCCACATTGATCTCGAGAGGACTAGAATATAAAAGCAGCAATGTGATGCTGAGGTTTTGGACAGACCGCACTTGGAGCATAGGGAGCAGTTTTGGGCCCCTTGTCTAAGAAAGGATGTGCTGGCCTTGGAGAGGGCCCAGAGAAGGTTCATGAAAATTATCCCATGAATGAAAGGGTTAACACATGAAGAGTGTTTGACGGCTCGATGGATTTTAGAAGAGTGGCCTAATTCTGTTCCTATGTTCTACGTCATCTGATCCTGATTCTACGTCTTATGGTCTTAAAGTTCCCTGTTTCTATAAGCATAAGAAAGTCTGCAGATGCTGGAAATCCAAAGCAACACACACACAAAATGCTGGAAGAACTCAGCAGGCCAGGCAGTACCTATGGAAAAGAATAGATAGTCCACAAACATGAGAAAATGTGTAGGTGCTGGAAACTTTGACTGCTTACTCTTTTTCCATGGATGCTGCCTAGCCTACTGTGTTCCTCCAGCATTCTGTCTGTGTTCCCCTGTTTCTATTACTTCTCCTTTAATACATTCCTTACAACCTAACTCACTAACAAATATTTTTGTCCACATAACAACATTTTATCTATCTTGATGTAAAATTTGTCATGATAAACTCCTGTGAGGTTCTTTGGAGAGACAAGTGTTTGCAGGTGCTGGAAATCCGAGTGACACACACAAAATGCTGGAGGGGCTCAGCAGGCCGGGCAGCATCTATGGAAAAAAGTACAGTTGCCGTTTTGGGGACAAAACTCTTTGGAAGGGTGCCTGGCCTGCTGAATTCCTGCAGCATTTTGTGAGTGTTGGAAGAACTCAGTGTGTCAGCAGAATTTATGGAGGGAAATGGACAGTTGACAGTTGACATTTCTGGTCAAGACCCTTCATCTCAACTGGAATGTTAGAGGGCAGATAACCAACATACCTTTTTTTAAAATACCATTCTCTTCTGTTTTAATCTGGCTATCTTCCCTTTACTTATCCAGTCCAGATAAAGGGCCTTGACCTGAAAAGTTAACAGTCTGTTTCCCTCCCTAGATGCTGCCTGTCCAGCTGAGTTCTTACAGTACTCTGTGGGCTGTGTGAGGTTTTATTATGTTAGACACCCAGATATATATTGTTACTTTTATATGCCAAGTTAGCATTTGGGCCCTAGTGGGCTTTGCACTCCTGCAAATGAATCAATTGAGCAGGAGGACAGATGCTGATTGGATCTCCCTTTTATAGTCGAACCTGGCGGTCAAGCCATAATCCATGAAGAAAAGAACCAGATACTCTTTGTATCTTCTATCGGCTTTATGTCAGGTCTGACCCACAAACAATGACATGTTCATTGTAATGGGAATCGTCAAGCCTGTGGGAAAATGTAAATACAAGCAACACTGGACAACAAATTTTTTTCAAACTGTTGCTTCCTCAGAATTTTTTTTTTAATGTTTATGATAGACCACTTGAAGCTGAACACAAATATAATTTCAGACAGCTTGCTATCACATAGGAATTTGTAGAAACAAAAAAAATAACTTTTGTTGAATATAATGTATTTAATCGCGTAATGGTGCTGATGCTTTACAACAGTTCAGCTAAGCTACAAATGTTTTGTTGATGATTTTCATTTGTACTCAGTGTCTGAGGCCTCTCGCTTAAATGTCCAACAATAATCAGCCAGCGTTGATGGATTCCAATTGCCCTGACACCATTTCTCTATGACAGCACTGTCCTGGTGAAATTCACCATGCTCGTCACTGACAGCACCAAGGTTTGCAGGGAAGAAGTCTAAATGGGTATGCAGAAAATAAATCTCTAGTGACATGTTGCACTTCATGGTTTTGTATGCTTGAAGCATGGTGCTAATCAGTAGTATTGTAGTTGCCAAGAAACTTTTCAACAACATCCTTGAATGCCTTCCATGTGATTTTCTCTGGTCCCACTACAAGTTCTTTAAATTGCCTGTCATTGATGACCTGTTTGATTTGTGGACCAAGACAAATGCCTTCCTTAATCTTGGCATCAGTTATTCTGGGAAACATCTGTCTCAAATTTTGAAATCCTTCACGGAAATTTATAGCCTTTCTAAACCCTGTCCTGCCACGCAGCATCTGTCCTTTCTAAGAATGCTCAGGCAAGCCTGGGCAAGATAGAGAACTTTTCAGCTTACATTGTGGGCAACATTTTAACTGAGCCGAATCATGAATAGAAATAACAAATATGGGCAATTTCAAAAAAATAGTGCGTGATGGGGAAAGTTCATGATGATTTTTATGATCAGCAGCCCAAAATCCTTCAGATGCACCCAAAATTACAGGAAGTAAGATGTTTGTTGTCCAGCGTAGGCATTAAAGTTATAGAGTTGTAGAAAATTACAACACAGAAGTAGGACATTTGTCTCATCTAGCCCATGTCAGCCTGGTCTTCTGCCAAGTCCCATCTACGTGCATCCCATCATGTAGACACACACCAGATATGCACCCGCCTACATGCCCTCTGTATCTCTCTCATCCACATAGCTATCCAAACTTCTCTTAGATGTTGTAATTTAACCCATATTTCCCACTTCCACTGGCAGCGCATTCCATGCTTGCACTATCCTCTGAGTGAAGATGCTTCCCCGTAGACCCCCTTAACTATTTCATCTTTCACCCAAAACTTTTAATTTTAGTCTCGCCCAACCTAAGAGGAAAAAAATCCGTTTGCATTTATCCTAACCATACTCCTCATAATTTTGTATAACTCTATCAAATCTACTTTCATTCTCCTATGCTTTAGGGAATAAAATCCTAACATAATGTATACCTCTCATTATTTTGCATACCACTAAGATCTCCCCTCATTCTGCTGCACTCCAGAGAAGAAAGTTGTAACCTATTCAGCCTTTCCCTATAACTTAGGTGCTCAAGTACTGGCAACATCCATATAAATTTTTTCTGCACTCTTTCAAACTTGTTGATATTTTTCCTTAATAAACTTAATTTACTTTATATGTATAATCATTTGTGCTTATTTAATGTTTGTATCCTTTTGTCAGTTTTTAAATCTATTTGTATAGTTTGTAAATATTTCCAACAGAGACAGATAAAAAATAATTGAAACCCTTTGAATATGATTAGTCTTGAGCCCTTTCAGCAGGGAACAGCTCGTAAAGTGAAGTGAGAGTGCCCTCATGTGGTGGAAGGAAGTATTTCACAATTAAATATATAAAGGTTGAATGAATCCGAATCAGGTTTATTATCAAAGGCATATATCATGAAATTTGTTAATTTAGCAGCAGCAGTTCAATGCAATACATGATAATATAGAAAGAAAAAAAGTAAACCAATTAAAGTGTGTGTGTGTGTGTGTGCGTGTGTGTGTATGTATGTATATTTTAAATCATATATATATATATATATATATAGAGAGAGAGAGAGAGAGAAAGTGGTGGAAAACAGAAAAAAAATTAAGAAGTAAAGTCATGTCTGTGGATTTAATGTCCATTTAGGAATTGTATGACAGAGTGGAAGAAGCTGTTTGTGAATCTCTGAATGTGTGCCTTCAGGCTTCTGTACCTCCTTCCTGATGGTAACAATGAGAAAGTGGCAGGTCCTGGGTGATGGGGGACCTAAATAATGGACGTCGCCTTTCTGAGCCATTGCTCCTTGAAGATGTCTTGGATACTGCGGAGGCTAGTGCCCAAGATGGAGCTGACTAATTCATTAGGATTACTACAAGTTCAAGTTTAATTGTCATTCAACCATACATGAATACCCATGAGTACAGTCAAACAAAACAGTGTTATTCTGGGGCACAGCACCAACAGACACACATACTATAGCATAAGGCACATACATCATGTATAAGAAAGCAGTAAAATACAATCACAGACAAAAAAATATAGTCCAAGTTCCTGAGTCCATGAACGTTGCAGCAGTCAACAGATGAACACAGTGCAGCTTATCTTCTGCCGAGCGAACACTGGTGGGGCTGCACTGACTCTGTCATGGATGCTGTGCCACACTGCCTCCAGTATTCTGGTGAATCAGGCTGACTCTGATGCCTCTGGCTCTCCTGGGCGGCTTAAACAGGCAAGACCGCGGCTTGAGTACTGAACCTCGCTATGATTGAGGCCACACAGCACCCCCGCCATCCGCTGTTTAAACCAGTGAATCACACTTGCAGCATTCCACATTAACAATGTCCAACAGGGTCCTGCGATCATAGGAAAGGTGACGATGATGATCACACGCTGTTAGATTGCACACCGCCGTCATACACCAACTCCCCCACACCTCTCTGAAGCAGGCTGTAGTGTGATCCACACCAAGTTCACCTCCTTCAGTTTGTCCACCAATGACCAACTAGCTAATGACGTAGGCCTGCAGTACTTTAAGTCTTAACGTCCAGAGGGTCTTGTGATCATATAAAATACATTTTAAAAGGACAATAACAACTTTGGTTGGCCCTGTAGAACCCGTTGTATATTTGTGTGCAACCATCTTACCAGAAGTAGCATAGTGTGACATTCCTTTGCTAGTAATATTAGTTTTAACAACATACCAAATAGAAAATTGAAAAAAAACAGCAGGAATCTGAAATTCAAAAGTTCAAAGTAAATTTATTATCAAAGTACACATGTCACCATATACAACCCTGAGATTCCTTTTCTTGTGGGCATACTCAATAAATCTATAGAATAATAACCATAACAGAATCAGTGAAAGACTGCCTAACTTGTGCGTTCAACCCCTGTGCAGAAGACAACAAACTATGCAAATACAAAAGGAAAGAAATAATAATAAATAAATAAGCAATAAATATTGAGAACATGTGATGAAGAATCAACCAATGTGAGCCCATTGGTTGAGGGAAAATTTTGATGATGGGGTAAGTGAAGTTGAGTGAAGTTATCCCCTTTGGTTCAGGAGCCTATTAGCTGAGGGATAGTAACTGTTCTTGACTCTCGTGGTGTGAGTCCTGAGGCTCTTGTGCCGTCTTCTTGCTGGCAGCAGTGAGAAGACAGGATCCCTGATGATGGATGCTGCTTTCCTGTGACAGTGTTTCATACAGATGTGCTCAATGGTGGGGAGGGCTTTACCCATGATGGACTAGGCCGTATCCACTACTTTTTGTAGAATTTTACTTTCAAAGACATTGGTGTTTCCATACCAGGCTGTGGTGCAGCCAGTCGATATACTCTCCGCTACACACCTACACAAATTTGTCAAAAGTTTTAGGTGTCATGCCAAATATCCACAAACTCCTAAAGAAGTAGAGGTGCTGCCGTGCTTTCTTCGTAATTTCACTTAAGTGCTGTGCTCAGGTCTTCCGAAATAATAACGCAGAAGAATTTAAAGTTGCTGACCCTCTCCACCTCTGATCCTCCGATGAAGATTGACTCATGGACCTCTGGTTTTCTTCTCCTGAAGTTAATAGGAGGTTGTAGTTATGTGGTTAAATCAGCCAGATTTTCAATCTCCCTCCTATATGGATCACCACCTTTGACTAGGCCTTCAACAGTGGTGTCGTCAGCAAACTTGAATGTGGCGTTGGAGCTGGGCTTATCCACACAGTCATAGGTGTGAAGCGAGTAGAGCAGAGGACTGAGCACACAGCCTTGTGGTGCACCCGTGCTGATGGAGATTGGGGAGGAGATATTGTTGTCAATCTGGACTGACTGGAGTCTGCAAGGGAAGAAATCGAGGCCAAAGTCTTGGACCCTATTGATTAGTTTCGAGGGGAAGATGGTATTGAACGCAGATCTGTAGATGACAAAGAGAATCCTGAGGTATGCGTCTGAATGATAAAATAAAAAAATCTGAAATAAAATTTTTTAAAAACTGGTGATGCTGATTCTGTTTAAAGAGATAATAAACACAAGAGATTCTGCAGAAACTGGAAGCCCACAAAATGCTGGAGGGACTCAACAGGTCAGGCATTTATGAAAGGGAATAAACGGTCGATTTTTAGTCTGAGACCCTTCTTCAGGATGTTGACGGGCACCCTGCCCATAATCCTCCATATCCCTTCCATTCATATACTCACCAAAACTTATCTTAAGGTTGCAATCGAATCCACATTTACTGGTTAACAAATGTCACATATGTCTGATGATAGTAAATCTGACTCTGCTCATTCCATAGTTGCCCCGGCCTCAGAGTGAAGGAGTTCCTCAATATTCCACCTTTTATCCCTACCCTGTGACATCTAGCTTTAGTCTCACCCAACCTCAGTGGAAAGATTCTGCTGTCATTTACCCTGTCTATTGTAATTCTTTGTGGGAAGAGAAACACAGTTAACACTTCAGGTCAAAGACCCATGTGCGACGAGAACCTCTGGGCCTGGAACGTTAACTGTTCCTCATCCTGTAGAGCTGGTCTGATCTGCTGAGTATTTTGGGCAATTTCTGTTTTATTTTCGATTTCCAGCATGTACACTTTTTGTGGTTTTCAAATGTCATGATTGGCCCATTCTGTGGTGGAGGTGTGAGTTTTGGGAACAAGCCCAGTAAAAAGAGGCTGAACAAATTGAGAAAGTCACCTCCCATTGTCACTTTGGACACAGCTGGGCAAAACATTCCCATTCTGGACCAGGCTTTATTTTTTTTTATTTCCAAAATAAACATTATTCATAATAAAAAATATATACAAAAGCAGAAAACTGTGCAAAAAACATTCACAGTTGTTACATTCAGTAGTGCAGAACAAAACAGAAAGACAGAGCCGAAAGCCCTATGGCGATAAGCCCTTTTCACTGTTTGAGGGACATCCCCGTCTGACTCATAGTGTCAAGGCAGTGGAAGAAGTCCAGACTGTGCTTCTTCTCCATGGAGACTCATCATTGGAAATGCAACCTTAAAACACCAGTGTAACGTCACGTGTCCTAATGTCTTTGTGTGCGGCTAATCGAGATGTACAATAAAGTCTGTGGAGAAATGCAATTTGTTGAATGTTTGTTTAGTCTAGTGCAACTCACTTCTATTAGAATGACTCATTGTCTTAAAATCTTTAAAGATGTCATTGTGACATAAACTTCCAGTTTTTTCGATCAGACACATGAGCAGTGCTCCTGATCGCCTCTAGCACATTAAGTAAAAGGTTCCTTTAACTTAATGCTTCAGATTTTTAACACTCAACCTGGCCACTCCCTTCAGCTCCACAGCCCTCTAAAGATTTCATGACCTGACAATTCCAGACTCTGGGAAATACCGACATCTTTTGCTGCATTCTAGCCAGCTGTCTCTTTCGTCATTCAGGAATCTGTCCTTCGGAATTCCCCAGCCCGCCACCCCCCAAACATAGATGCCACATCAGCTTCAAGCCACTCCTTAAAACCTTTAGCTTTGACCAAGCGTCGGGTCACATCGTAACAGACATGCTCAAAACCTGAGATGTTCAGAAAATGTTGGAAATACTCAGCAAGTTAGAAAGCAAAATGATTTTATGCTTCCAGTCAATGGAAAACTTAGAAATCAAACAGACTTTAAAGTGCTGAGAAGGGTGTACGAAGGAGGGGACAGAGGGATTGTCATTATTTCATGAAGATATATAGCACAGAAATAGGCTCTTCGCTCCACTTGCCCAAGCTGACCGAGTTGTCTACTTGAGGTTGTCCATTTTCCTTTCATTTGGTCCATATACCATTAAACCTCCTTGTCCATGTTCCCGTCGACATGTCTTTTTAACTGTAAGGATAAACACAATCGATTTTGCGGACGCTGAAAATCCAGAGTAATACACACAAAACGCTGGAGGAACTCTGCAGGTCAGACAGCATTTACGGAGGGAATAAACAGCTGAGGTTCTGGGCTGAGACCCTTCATCGGGACTGGAAAGGAAGGAGAAAGAAGCCAGAATAAGAAGTTGGGGGAGGAGAAGGAGAGCAAGCTAGAAGGCGACACACATCAAGGTTGCTGGTGAACGCAGCAGGCCAGGCAGCATCTCTAGGAAGAGGTACAGTCGACGTTTCGGGCCGAGACCCTTCGTCAAGACTAACTGAAGGAAGAGCTAGTAAGAGATTTTAAAGTGGGAGGGGGAGGGGGAGATCCAAAATGATAGGAGAAGACAGGAGGGGGAGAGATGGAGCCAAGAGCTGGACAGTTGCTTGGCAAAAGGGATATGAGAGGATCATGGGACAGGAGGCCTAGGGAGAAAGAAAAGGGGGAGGGGGGGAAAACCCAGAGGATGGGCAAGGGGTATAGTGAGAGGGACAGAGGGAGAAAAAGAGAGAGAGAAAAAGAAAGTGTGTATATAAATAAATAAATAATGGATGGGGTACGAGGGGGGGGGCATTAGTGGAAGTTTGAGAAGTCAATGTTAGAAGGCGCTAGAAGGTGATAGGTGAATCCCGGTTGGTGAGGGAGTGGATGAAGTGAGAAGCTGAGGGGCCGGGGGGGTGTGATAGGTGGAAAATGTAAGGGGATGGAGATGAAGGAACCTGATAGGAGAGGAGATTGCACCATGGGAGGAAGGAAAGGAGGAAGGGCACAAGGAGAATGTGATAGGCAGGTGAGGGGAAGACAGGAGGTAAGAATGGAGCCAGCGTGCGGAATGGAAGAGAGGGGAGGGGGAAGGAGAAAATTCCTGGAAGCTGGAGAAATGGATGATCACTCCATCAGGTTGGAGGCTACCTAGACGGAATTTGAGGTGTTGCTCCTCTGTCCTGAGAGTGGCCTCATTGACGCAGTACAGGAGGCCATGCGCTGACGTATCAGAATGGGAATGGGGAGCGGAATTAGAATGGTTGACAACTGAGAGATTCTGCTTGTCGTGGAAGGAGTGAAGGTGTTCGACATTAATTAGAACAATTAGATGACAATTAGAGGGATGTTGAAGTTGAGGGCCTGAGTTGTCAGGAAAGCTGTAATAGGTCAGGACTTTATTCCTTAGAGCATGGGAGAATGAGGGGAATTCTTAAAGAGGCATTTAAAATTATGAGGTGTACAGATAGACATTTTCCCCTGTATGAGGCTAGAGCTAGAGGCCATGGGCTTAGCGTGAAAGATAAAATATTTCTGGGGAGCCCGAGATGGAACCTTTTCACTCAGAGGGTGGTGTGAATGTGAAACAAGCTGCCAATACAAGCGGTTGATGTTGGTTTGATTGCCATGTTTGACATGGTCTAGATGGGCCAAAAGGCCTGATTCTGTGCTTTAGTAGAAATGACTATCTGTAATTGTACCCATATTTACCATTCCTTCTGGCTATTTTCCCATATATTGAATGATTTGGCACTAGACTGAAGCAGATCTTAGCTAAACTAAATATGCCTGGACTCTTTCAATTTTGTACTTTATATTTTGTGTTTTTCACTTTGTTTTTGCTGTTTGTGTGATTTTTTTTGTGCAGGGGGGGCTGGGGGTGTTGGTTTGATGTTTATCTTTGAATAGGTTCCATAGTTTTCTTTGTTTTGTGGCTGTCTGTGGAGAAGATGAATCTCAGGGTTGTATACTGCATACATACTTTGATAATAAATGTTCTTTGAATCCTTTGTCCACCACTACCTGAGTGAAAAAGTTGCCCCTCAAATCCCTTTAAAATCTTTTCCCACTCACCCTAAACCTGTGCCCTCGAGTCTTAGACACACCTACCCTGAGAAAAAAGGACTGGAACCATCCACCTTTTCTATTTGTGATCGGCAGAAATTTTAAAAATGCTGCAGGAATGCAGCAGGACAGACAACAACTGTGGAGTCGATGTTTGCGATGGGATGGACACTAGAATTCCTCGTGCTGACAAGAAATCCTGGACTTCACATGCTTGTTTCTCCCTTCACATACAGTATGCCTTCTGACTTGCAGAGTTTGGCCAAACGCCAGCTTGTTCGTAAACTCTAATTATATTCCTGTAAAGTGCTGTTATGACATGTTACTCATTTTGTATTCTAGTAACACACAGGCCTGCATTATGTTCAAATTTCAGGGAACATTTACTATTAAAGTATGTATACTATATATGACCTTGAGATTCATTTCCTTA
Organism: Mobula birostris; assembly: GCF_030028105.1. Taxonomy (NCBI): domain Eukaryota; kingdom Metazoa; phylum Chordata; class Chondrichthyes; order Myliobatiformes; family Myliobatidae; genus Mobula; species Mobula birostris. The sequence goes on along the minus strand of NC_092380.1, from coordinate 102,473,150 downwards.
CAGGCAGCCGTAAAATAAAGAAACAATAGATCCTATTTTAAAAAAGGATTGTCAAACACGCGATGTGCAGAGAACAAAATCATGCAAAAAAACAAAAGCCAGCAAACGGCTGAAGTTCTCGAAAGTGAGTCCACAGCCACGAAGCCAGTCATCCCCGCAGCTGACTCAGGAGCCCATTTGTTGCAGGCCGCAGCCTCAGTACAGTACAGGGACAAGTAAACCCTGCAGAGCAGCAAGCTGAACTGCCTGTCCCTTGCCTCCGACCCTGACACTTTGACCTTTACAATTTGGCCCGGTGCTTAAATTGTCCAAACCTCAGTTTGTTCCTCACTCTCGGACACGGGCACTGCTGCTTTGATTTGCTCTCGGGCCTGGGCCCCGCCACCTGGATCTGGCCCCTACCCGACCTTTCCAATCCTGCATTATTTTTTCCCTTGTCTACTATCTTGATATGCATGGTCTATCTTGGCTTGCAGACAAAAGCTTTTCACTCTATCTTGGAGTTGCTATCAGACAGCTGAAAAATGATGCTGTAAAAGTAGTAATAGGGTATGAGGAAATGGCAGAAGAAATGAATAGTATTTTGCTTCAGTCTTCACTGTAGAAGACACCGGCAGTAACCCAGAAGCTCAAGAGTGTCGGGGGCAGAAGTGAGTGATGTTGCCTTTACTAGGGAAACTGAAAGGTCTGAAGGTGGATAAGTCACCTGGACCAGATAGTGTACATCCCAGGGTTCTGAAAGAGGTGGCTGAAGAGATTATGGAGGCATTAGTAATGATCTTTCAAGAATCAATTGATTTTGGATGGTTTTGGAAGACTGAAAACTTGCAAGTGTCACTCCACTCTTCAAAAAGGGAGAAAGGCAAAAGAAAGGAAATTAAAGGCCAGTTAGTCTGACATTAGTGGTTGGGAAGATGTTGGAGTTGATTGTTAAGGATGTGGTTCCTTAAGGGAAAATCTTTCCTGACAAATCTGTTTGAATTCTTTGAAGAAATAACAAGCAGGATAGACAAAGGAGAATCAGTTGATGTTGTATAATTGGATTTTCAGCATGCCACACATAGTCATAGTCATACTTTATTGATCCCGGGAGAAATTGGTTAGGCACATGAAGCTGCCTAACAAATTAAGAGCCTATGGTATGACAGGAAAGATTCTAGTATGGATAGGGCATTGACTGAGCAGCAGTTGGCAAAGAGCAGCAATAAAGGGGGCCTTTTCTGCTTTGCTACTGGTGACTAGTAGTGTTCCCCAGAGTCTGTGTTGAGTCCACTCTTTTTACATTGTATGTCAATGATTTGGATGATGGAATTGATGGCTCTGTGGCCAAGTTTATGGATGATACAAAGATAGGTGGAAGGGCAGGTGCTGTTGAGGATGCAGACAGGCTGCAGAAGGACCCAGTTTAGGAGAATGGGCAAAGAAGTGGCAGATGGGATACAGTGCCGGGAAGCATACAGTCATGTAATTTGGTAGAAAAAAATAAAAGTGTAGTCTATTTTCTAAATGGAGAGAAAAAAAACAAAAGTTGAAGGTTACAAGAAGGCAGGAAATTGGGGCTGAGAGGAAAATTGGATCAGCCATGATGAAATGGTGGAGCAGACTCAATGGCCCAAATAGCCTAATTCTGCTCCTATATCTTATAGTCTTATGTGACAGTAATAAATTACCAAGTTTAAAAAAAACTGCTATTATAAGATGCTAAACACAAGCGATAGAGGAAATCTAGAGAAACACACACAAAACGCTGGAGAAACTCAGCAAGTCAGGCAACATCTATGGAGAGGTTTAGAGAGAAATAAAAGGCCAACACTCATCAGCACTCAGGACTAAAATGGGGTTTGAGCCAGAGAATTGATTGGTAATCCTTATTATGGTTAGAAGGCTTCTGACCCGGTAAGTAAATTGGGTCAGTGATCAAGGCTTGAGCACATTGCTGGCCAAATCTTTTTAGATCCCAATCTTCTTTCTTTCCTTCAGCAACTTGCAAAAAGCTGGAGGAACTCAAGAGACAACATACATGGAGAAAAATAGAAAAGTTCAAAGTTAGTTTATTAACAAAATACATACGTGTCATCATACACAACCCTGAGATTCATTTCCTTGTGGGCCTGCTCAATAAATCTATAATAGAATAACAACCACAATAGAATCAGTGAAAGACCACGCTAACTTGGGCATTCAACCAACATTTCTGGTTAAAGCCCCTCATTTATACAGCCAGTCATTAGAACGTCCGTTTCCCTCCACAGATGCTGCCTGACCTGCTCTGTTCCTACATCGTATTGAATGTTGCTCCAGATGCCAGCATTCGCAGTCTCTTATAGATTTCTTATTTCCATATCAGTTGTCAGGACCTATTCCTCCCTGTAATTTTTTTTATATATATCGCAGTAATCTTGAATTTTCTTCGTTTCCAGTGTGTAGAAGAGCGCGCACAGTTGGAAAAACTGGACATCAAGTTTTTTTTCTCTGACTTGTTGGGACTTGACTTGAGAGCTTGCTGATTGACAGTTCTGTGAGCCAATGAAACGGGGGAGGCTGGTGCCCAACCCTGAGCCGGCAGCCAATGGAAGGCGGGGTGGGGTGGGCCAGGAGTTACCGAAGTTTAAGTTTGGACGGAGAGTGAAAATTTCCCTTCGGTACGGTGACGTGAGAAGTGATCTCACGCAGAGACCAGCACGGAAGGAGTTGTTATTTGTGAAGCTTCCTGGTGTTAAGCCGTCGCGCTCGGACCATGGCCAGCTTCAATGGGACGTCCGGCAGTGGGGACAATCGGAGGGAAGCGCCGGGTCCCGGTGAGTGAATCCAGTGGGCAAGACACGGGGTAGATCTTGTATGGGCTGCTGCCGGTGCCAGCCCGCCGTCTCTCTGCAATGAAGCAGAGTTACCGGGAACCCCACTGTACTGGGTCAAATGTCTGAGACTCCTAGCTGCTGGTAATCTGTAAATCTCTGTAATTTTAAATTCAATATTTAAATAGGGTTGGAATTAATTAATTTCACCAACTGGGAGGTAAACATCTAGTTCGCCTGGGGCCTTCGAGGATAATCCCCTTACCTGGTCTAGACTGGTAAAATGCCGAGGGAACTCTGGCAGGCAGCCTCCATGAAGAGAAGTTGATAGTTGGCATTTCGGGTCCAAGACCCTTCATCCAGATTTCTAGGGTGTCTGGGCTACACCGTGTGTTTGCTGTGTCTGTTCCGGTCTCTCCACATCCCACAAGATCTAAACGGGGAGCGAATTCGGGAACTGGGACTGCAGAGGGACCTGGGCGTCCTCGCGCGGGATTCCCTAACCTGCAGCTTGTGTCGGTAGTAAGGACGTCAAGTGCACTGTGAGCAATGATTCCCAGAGGACGAGTACACAACAGCAAGAATATAATGCTGAGGCATTTTTATGCACCGGGAGCTTCCAGAGAGGGTTTAACAAGAATTATACCGCGAATGAAAGGGTTAATGTGTGAGTAGAGTTAGATGGCTGTAGGCCTGTATTCGCTGAAGTTTAGGAAAATGAGGAGGAATCCTATTGAAACCGATAGAATATTGAAAGGTCTGAATACAGTATCGGTGGAGAGGGTGATTCCAATAGTCGGAGAATCTACAGCCTGAGAGCACAACCTTGGGATTGAAGGACGTCCCTTTCGAACAAATATGAGGAGTTTTTTTTATCCAGAGGGTGGTGCATCTTTGGAATTCGTTGTAACTAACTACTGTGGAGGCCAAATCATTGGGTATTTTTAAAGCCGAAGTTGATATGTTCTTGATTAGTAAGTGCTTCAGAGGTTACTGGGACCATAAGATCATAAGACATTGATGCAGAATAAGGCCATTCAGTCCATCCAAATAGCGCTGCCATTGGATCAGGGCTGATTCATTTCCTCTCTCAACCACATTCTGCTGCCTTTTCCCTATAGTCTTTTGACAAAAATTCAAGTCAACAACATTCACTGCCTTTGTCTACACTCCTTTGTCTATACTGCATGTTATTCCTTAACAAATTCCAGAAGAATTGTCAGGCAAAATTTCTTTTTAAGGAAACCATACTGACTTCAGCCTATTTTATCATGTGCCTCCTAGTACCCAGAAATCTCATCCTTAATGTCTGTTGACTCTTACATCTTGAAGTCGGACTAACTGGCCTATAATTTCCTGCCTTATCCCTCCCTCCCTTCTTAAAGTGTGAAGTGGCAATTGAAATTTTCCTGTCCTCCATTCCAGAAGTTGATGATTTTTGAAAGATTGCTACTAATGCCTCCACATCTTCTTCAGCAACATCTTTCAGGATCCTAGAGTGTAGTCCCTTTGGTCCAGGTGACTTATCACCAGGCCTTTCAGCTTCCCGAACACCTTCTCCTCAGTAATAGTAACTGCACCATTCTGACACTCTAAACTTTCTGATTTACTGCTGGTATTGTCCAAGGTGAAGACTGACATAAAAAGACAGGAGAAAGGGATTGAGCAGGAAATTAAATTAGTCATGATTGAATGGTGGAGCAGACGTGCTGGGCCCAAAGGCCTAATTCTGCTCTTTCGTTTTATGGTCTTGTGAAGATTCATGCTCAATTTTGTAGATTAGTTTATGATTGTCACATGCACTGATAAACATGTACAGTGAAAAACATGTTGCAGTCCATACAGATGATGAAATGATTGATAATCAACTTAGTACTGAGGAGAAGCGATAACAGAATTTAGTGTTCTGGAGGAAAAGTGTTTTGGCAGACAACAAGGTGCAAGGCCATGATGAGGTAGATTATGAGGTCAAGATTTCGTATCATACAAGTTATGTTCTATTACAGTGGGATAGACGTGGTCAATTCTATATGGACGGATTCTGCTGTGAAATGCTTGGATCTGGAACCTGTTCAGCGAAGCAGGATGTGTTTTAAACCAGTCATAAAGCCACGTATTGTACATTGTGCTTTTGTGTTGTCGTCGTTTTTAATGGTTATTTTTTTTAATGCTGCATCAAATCCGGCGTAACAATCATGTCATTCTCCTTTACACTCATGCCCTGAAGAATGACAATAAACAATTTTGGATCTTGAATATTGAAAGTAACAGTCCAAGGAAAATGGGATAAAAGGATGGTGGAATCTGGAGCATCAAACAATCTGCTGGAGAAACTCAGTCTAGTTGAAGGGCCTCGACCTGAAATGTCGACTGTCCATTTTTCTCCATAGCTGCTGACCGACCCTGCTGAGTTCCTCCAGCATTTTGTGTGCTGCTCCAGTTTCCAGCATCTGCTATCTCTAGTGCCTTCATTACGTGTGACTACAGAACAATCAAGGAGATTTGACTCTTAAGATGCGCTGGAAAGTGGCCCAGTTGGCCAATGAGGTCAGATGGTAATCAGGAGTAAGCAATAAATCCTGGCTCTTCCAGTGATGTTTAGTTTGTAAAATTGTTCCAATCCTTCTCTTTTGTAATTTTTTATCCCCTGGAACGTAGGAGAACGAGGGAAGATTTAACAGAGGTATACAAATTATTTTGTACATGACGGTGAATACAAGCAGGTTTTTACCACTAGGGTTGGGTGAGACTAGAACTAGAGGTCATGGGTTAAAGGTGAAAGGGTAACTTCTTCACTTAGAAGGTTATGTGAGGTGCCAGCTCACACAACTCTCGAATTTGAGGCAGGCTCAATTTCAACACTTCAGAGAAATTTGGATAATTACATGGATGGCAGTCGTGTGGAGAAATATGGTCCCAATGTAGGCCAATGGGACTAGGCAGAATAATAGTTTGGCATAGACTAAATGGGTTGAAGGACAAACAAAAGAAAACCTGTAGATGTTGGAAATCTAAACAACACATATTGAATGCTGGAGAAACTCAGCAGGCCAGGCAGCATCTATGGACAGGAGTGCTGTAGAGTAGACGTTTTGGGCTGAGACCCTTCACCAGGCCTGTTTCTGTGCTGTAGTGCTCTACCTACCTGTGACAAGATAAATAGAACTGATTTAATTGCGACTATGCAAATTCAGTTCCAGTAAGCACTTTACTTTCATATTCATGTAATATAATTGCCACCTTTGCTCTTCCTACTCCTTGGCATTACTGACTGTAATAACGAAAAGATCTGGTCAGCACCACGCCCTGAATTATTGTGCGTAGGCCTATTCTCTTTGCCCTAAGAAGGATGTACTTGTGATAGAAGGAGAGCAATCAACATTTACCAGATTGCTTACTGGAATGGTGGTATTACCATTTGAAGAGAGAATGTTCAAACATGAACTATGCTTTTGAGTCGAGAAAAATTAGATGCGTTGCTAACTTGGTTTTTATTGTCACATGTACCAAGGTTCATAAAACTATGAGAGGCTGTAGACAGACAGTATACTTTTCCCAAGGTTGAAATATTTTCCCAGAGGGCATGTATGTAAGGTGATTATGAGGGACAAGTTGTTTGACACAGAGAGTGATGGGTCAGGAATGTGCTGCCTGGGATTGCAGAAAAGGCAGACAGATTGGGAATTTTTTTTAAGAGATGTTTGTGTGGGCACATGAATGAGAGGGAAATGGGAAGACAGGGACACAGTGTAGGCAGAAGGGATCAGTCTAGTTGGTCTTTTGATTACTAATTTAATTGGTCTGGCACAACATTATGAGCCAAAGGGCCGTTTTATGTATGGTGAAAAACTTAGTTCTGCATGCCTTCCGTTAGTCTTGTGAGACCATGGATCTGCAAGTCTTCACTCTCCAGGGCTCAGGCCTGGGCAAGGTTGTGTGGAAGACCAGCAGTTGCCCATGCTGCAAGTCTCCCCTCTCCACAACACCGATATTGTCCAAGGGAAGGGCATTAGGACCCATACAGCTTGGCACCAGTGTCGTCGCAGAGCAATGTGTGGTTAAGTGCCTTGCTCAAGGACAGAACATGTTGCCTCGGCTGGGACTTGAACTCACGACCTTCAGGTCGCTGGTCCAAGGCCACGTGCCCACTCTGCATGCCATCCATACAGATAATTTCATTGCATCAGTTCATCAAGGTGGTAGAAACCAATAACAGGGTGCAGAATATGGTGTTGCAGTTACAGCGAAGGTGCCGTGCAGATTCAGATTCATTTATTTATAAAATTTACTGTACATTGAAGAATATACAGTGTACACAATCGCTGCTGCCATCAGGTGGAAGGTACAGGAGCGTCGGGACTCACACCACTAGGTTCAAGAACAGTTACTACCCCTCAACCTTGAATAAAAGGGGATAACTCCACTCAGCTTCACTTGCCCCATCGTTGAAATATTCCCGCGACCAGTGGACTCACTTTCAAGGGCTCTTCACCTCATGTTCTTGCTATTTCTTTCTAGTTATCTATATTTGCATTTGCACAGTTTGTTGTCTTCTGTGCTCTTGTTCAATGCCCTAGGTGGGTGACCTCCCACTGATCCTGTTATAGTTACTATTTTATAGATTTGCTGAGTATGCCCACAAGAAATTAATCTCGGGGTTGTATATGTACTTTGATAATAAAATTTGTTTTGAACTTTGAAATGCATCACTTAAATTAACAACCAAGGTAACCTGAGGATGTGCTGGGGCAGCCTGCAAGTGAAGCCACACGTTCTGATGCCAACCTAGAGTGCCAGCCATGGGGCAGCATGGTGGGTAGTGGTTGGCAGAACGCTTTACAGTGCCAGCGACCCGGGTTCAATTCCTGCTGCTGCCATAAAAGCATGTGTACGTTCTCCCCGTGACTGCATAGGTTTCCTCCAAGCGCTCCGGTTTCCTCCCACAGGGCAAAGACGTACCGGTTGGTAGGTTAATTGGTCATTGTAAATTATCCCATGATGAGGCCAGGGTTAAATCGGGGGATTGCTGGGCAGTGTGCCTCGAAGGGCTGTATCTCAATAAACAATAGATAAATAAATGTTCACAGAACAACACAAACAACGACAATAACAGAATGGCAGCAAGAAAGCAAATACAGCAAAATCAGCAAAAAAAACAAGCAGGCAGGTAATAAAGTGCAAGGTAGTTATGAGGTAGACCGTGAGGTCAAGATTCCATCTTGTACACGGAGGCTTTATTAGAAATATAACAGTGGGGCTGAAGCTGTCCTTGAGCATGCCTTCAGACTTCTCTGCTTTCCATCTGATGGGAGGCGGAAGAGGAGAGAATGTTCAGATTGGGTCTTTGAATATGCTAGCTGCCTTATCAAGGCGGCCAGAAACATTGGTGGAGTCCACGGAGGGGAGGCCGGTTACTGTGATGAGCTGAGCTGTGTCCATGACCCTCTGCAATTTCTGGCGGTCATGGGCAGAGCAGTTGCCATACCCAGCTGTGACTTCATTGAATTGTTCAAGGACCCAACGAGGCTTGACAGGGAAGGAAGCATAGATGATGCTTCCTTCCCCTTGATTGTCTAACATTGAGAGCTGCTGCCTCAAAACAGGGATTTGCTCATTTTAGAGCGGGATGCGAAATTTCCTCATGTATGGCGTTGTGGAGATGCCATCGCTGATTCTCGTCAAAATGGAGCTCAATGAATTTATAAGTTTTGAGAGAATCTAGAGATATGGGATTAATACAGGAGTGTGATTAAAAGATTGGACAAAATCTTACTGAATTGTGGAGCAGATCCCTGGGTTTAAATGGTCTAATTCTGCTTCTTTTCCATCCTTGGAATAGTTCTAGTTGCCCGGCTGTGGGAAGGATGCCATTAGACTGGAAGTGATACAGAAAAGATTCATGAGAATTTATCAGGACTGGAGAGCTTGAGTTATTGGGGGAAGCTGAACAGACTGGAACATTTTTCTTTGGAGCACAGGTGACTGAGTGGAGAGGAACATGGATAAAGTGAATGACCACAGTCTTTTCCCCAGAGGAGAGGTGTCTAAAACTAGAGGCCATACTTTTAATGTGAGACGGGGAAGATTTGAAAAAAAAATGAGAGCTGAATGGCAACATTTCCACACAGAGGGTGGAGGACACTTGAAACGAGCTGCCAGAGGAACTGGTAGCGGCAGATCCGACCGTAATGTTCAAAAGGCATTTAGACAGCTACCTTGCGAGGAAAGTGAGGGATACAAGAACATAAGAAATAGGAGGAGGAATAGGCCATTTGGCCCGTCGAGTCTGCCCACCATTCAATAAGATCATGGCTGATCTGGCCATGTACTCATCTCCACCTACCTGCCTTTTCCCCATAACCCTTAATTCCCCTGCTATGCAAAAATCTATCCAACCTTATCTTAAATGTATTTACTGAGGTAGCCTCCACTGCTTCATTGGGCAGAGAATTCCACAGATTCTCCACTCTCTGGGGAAAAAAACAGTTCCTCCACATCTCTATCCTAAATCTACTCCCCCAAACCTTGAGGCTATGTCCTAGTCTCACCTACAGTGGAAACAACTTTCCTGCATCTATCTTATCTATCCCTTTCATAATTTCATATGTTTGTGTAAGATCTCCTCTCGTTCTTCTGAATTCCAGCGAGTACAGTCCCAGGCGACTCAATCTCTCCTCATAGTCCAACCCCCTCATCTCTGGAATCAGCCTGGTGAACCTCCTGTGGGCATCTGACTGCCAAATTTAGGCAAATGGGATTAGCTTGGAGAGACATGGATGGGAGGAGTGTAAAGAGCTATGGTCTCGGGGTGGGCTGATGGGACGAGACAGAATAATAGTTTAGCATGAACTAGATGGGCCAAAAGGCCTGTATGTGCTGTAGTACTGTATGACTGTGAGTCCATGACATCTTGGATGAATTGGGTTGAAGGGCCTGTTTCTGTGCTGTAGGCCTCTGTTCTTTTCGCTAATGCCGTTCACCAACTTCCTTCCACCTTCTCTTCAGAGCATGCTCATGGATGTTGGCCTAAGTGCACACTGACGTAAGTTCTTGCACTTCCTTCTCTCTTGCCCTGCGGACATCAAGAATGACATTAAATACTGTATTTTCTGGAACCAGAAGTTCTTTTAAAATTCAAAATCTTAATTTTGCATATTGTGACCTGGTTGCATATCATGACACATGAACGGTTGCACGATTGGCCAACATTCTGAAAGTATTTGAATAACGTGACTTTCTTTTTGTTACGCTTATTGCTGGGATTTAGACATCATTGGGGAAAGCAGAAATACAATCAGAAAAAGCAGCAACAGGGCAGGCAACAACTGTGGAGTTAATGTTTCCGAACAATGCCTTCCTTTAACAATCGGTCACTGTTTGTTCCCTCTTTTTAATCCCCTTTGCATTGATTGGCCAGCAGAACATTTGAGAATCACATTGACATGGGCCTGAAATGCTGTGCAGACAGTACTGGGCATCACTGTTCGAGGTCAAGTTCAGTTTAATGTCATTGAACCATGCACGTGCCAAACGTAACAACATTCCTCCAGACACACAATGCTGGAGGAACTCAGGTGGTCAGGCAGCATCTGTGGAGAAGAGCACAGCCTGGACTCTGCTCTTTTCTGCAGATGCTGCCTGACCTGCTGAGTTCCTCCAGCATTGTGTGTGTGTGTGTGTGTGTGTGTGTGTGTTGCTTGGATTTGCAGCATCAGCAGATTTTCTCTTGCTTGTCAATATTCCTCCAGACCAAGGTGCACAACACTGTTCATCTGACTTACACACGCGCAACACAGAAAGTAATATTGCCACAGGTAATAAGGTGCATTTGAGACACAAGTTTAAAAATTAACAGTATAACGCTCCTGGTGTTTCATAGATGATGAACTCTGGGTGGTGGTAGGAAGTTTGGCAGTCTTACAGCCTGGGGAAGAAGCTGTTTCCCATCCTAGCAGTTCTTGTCTTCATGCTATGGTACCTCCTGTCTGATGGTAGAGTGTCAAAGAGACTGTTGGACAAATGGGAGAGATAATTGACAATGCTAGGGTCCTGTGTACAGAGCACTCCAGATAGATATCTCAGATGGATGGAAGAGAGACCCTGATAATCCTCTCACAGTCCCTGCAGGGACTGGCGGGACTTGCAGTCAGATGCCTAACAATTCGCATACCAGACGGTGGTGCGGCTGGTCGAGACACTCTCAATGGTGTCCCTGTAAAATTTGGTTAGAACTGTGGGAGGGAGCCTTGCTGACTTCAGTCTCCTCAGGAAGTGGAGACGCTGCTTTGCTTTCTTCGCCAAACAGTTGGTGTTGAGGTGGTCTCCCTTCAAATAGTCAGCTCTGCTGGGTACATAAGGCAGATACTGCAGATCCTGACAGATGATTGTACGTGGTTCATGGAAACATTTTTTTTTATATTTCTCTCCAAAAGTAAGGATTTAATAGATTCACTTTAACTCTATTAACTTGATCGGAACTGGTTTATTATTGTCACCTGTTACCAAGGTGCAGTGCATACTGTTCACATAGATCAAATCCTTGCACAGTGCATTGATCAGATTAAGATTATCTTTACTTGTCAGCTAAACATTGAAATATTGAAACCGACAGTGAAATGTGTTGTTTGTGCCAATGACCAACATGGTCCAAATATGTGCTGGGGGCAGCTGCAAGTGTCACCATGCTTCCCAGACTAAAGTAACGCCCACAACCTACTAACCCTAACCGGTATATTTTTGGATTATGGGAGGAAACCAGGGCACCTTAAAGAAGCCCATGCAGACGTGGGGAGAACGTATAAACTCCTTACAGACAATGGCAGGAATTGCACCCTAGTTACACTAACCAATAGGCTACTGTACTGCTTTCCCATGACATAGTGTATGGTAAAATGATAACCGAATATAGAATAATTATAGAATATGGGGTAATGTCGTGCAAGATCATTGCGAGGTATAAACACAAGAGAATCTGCAGATGCTGCAAATACAGAGCAATACACACAAAATGCTGGAGGAACTCAGGCAGCATCTATGGAAGAAAAGTCAATTCATCCTCCTCTCCCCCACCTACCTGGCTTCACCTATCCCCTTCTAGCTTGTACTTCTCCCCTTCACCTCCCCCCGAACCTTCTTATTCTGGCTTCTTCCCCATTCCTTTCCAGTCCTGGTGAAGGGTCTTGACCGGAAATGTCAACTGTTTATTCGTTTCCATAGATGCTGCCTGACTTGCTGAGCTCCCCTAGCACTTTGTGTGTGTTGCTTATCGTAACAAGATAGATTGTGAGGTCAAGAATCCATCTTATTGTACGAAGGAACTATTCAATAGCTTATGACAGCCTTGGGACGTGCTTTCATACTTTTGTACCTTCTGTCTGCTGGGAATAAGGGAAGAAGAGAATGTTTGGGGTGTGTGGGGCCGAATGGGATGGATGTACTCGGGATATCCTTCCCTGCTTCAGTCAGCACTGCGCGATATCCATTGTTGTATTACCACAAGATTAGTGGTGTTGAATTTCACTGGATGCTTTTCAACGTGTCACTGAACCTTGTACATCCAAATGCATGTGATTCTCATTAAGGGTAATAACCACACTATCTCCAGAAATGGGGATGTATCCTGTACCATGAATATTGTTCAAAGTTCAAAGTACATATATTAGCAAAGTTCGTATGCAGTAAATAACCCTGAGATTCATCTTCTCCACAGACAGCCACAAAACAACGAAAACTCTGGAACCCGTACAAAGGAAAACATCAAACACCCGCCCCCCCCATGTGCAAAAAAAATCACACTAACGGCAAAAAAAAACAAGCAAAGGATATAGAAGATAAAACACAAAAACAAAAGAGTCCTGGTATATTTATATTCATATTGTCCTTGGAATCCCACCATAAGTTGTTTTCAACTCCTATAACCACTGGTGATATAAACCCATGTCATCTATCTATAGAGATTGCAATGTTCTTATATGTGTTTATTTTCAGGCTCGAACAATGAAACTTTACGCAGACAATCAGGAGCTATCATGCGAAGGTTTGTAACTTGTTTTATTTTACCATTTGATTTTCTTTGCTAATCAGTTAATGAAGCAGAATTACTGTAACAATGTGGTTGCTCTTGCTTTCTGTTGGAAGACTGAGAATGCAGTGAAAAGCACTAATGGTCCTGGATCTGTCGATCCCCTCATAGACTTAACCATCAATAACTTCTATGAACAACAACTTTAATTCTTTTAAAATGCAAATCTTGAGGTTTTTACAAGCTGAGGGAGTTATAACATGCTAGACCATAGAACAGTACAGCCCATGATGTTTTGCCGATCTTCTAACCTACTCCATGATCATTCTAGCCCTTCCCACCTACAGAACCCACTTTCACCCGTGTACCTGTCTAAGAGTCTCTTAAATGTCCCTAATCTATCAGGCTCTACCACCACCCCTGGCAGTGCATACCAGGCACTTATCACTCTGTGTAAAATAAAAACCTACCTGTGACATCTCCTCTAATCTTTCCTCCACTCACCCTAAAAAGGATGTCTACTGCATTGCTGCCCTGTCCACTCTGGCTGTCCCTCTTATAAACTTATGCACCTCAATCAAGTTGCCTCTCATCCTCTGTTGCTCTGAAGAGAAAAGTTCTACCGTGCTCAAACTTTCAGAATCTTGTTGAAATGTGTTAATATGCTGTATCTACTGTTATACTTCTTATAAAGAAGGTGCCAAAGAAACAAATTGTAGAATGATTGTTGGTGCCAGATGGGGTGGTTTGAGTACCTCAGAATCTGCTGATCTCCAGGGATTTTCACTCACAACAGTCCCTAGAATTTGTAGAGAATGGTGTGAAAAGCAAAAAAAAAATCCAGTGAGTGGCAGTTCTGTGGGTGACAAATGCCTTGTTAATGAAACAGGTTGGAGGAGAATGGCCAGACTGGTTTAAGCTGACAGGAAGGCGACAGTAAGTCAAATAGCCACGTGCTACAACGATGGTATGCAGAGGAGCATCTCTGAATACACAACACGTTTAACCTTGGAGTCGATGGGATACAGCATTAACTATTTCAAAAATGCATCTTGCACTAGAAACATAGAAAACCTACAGCACAATACAGGTCCTTACGGCCTACAAAGCTGTGCCAAACATGTCCTTACCTTAGAACTACCTGGGCTTTACCCATAGACCTCTATTTTTCTAAGCTCCAGGGAGCCATCCAGGAGTTTCTTAAAAGACCCTATCGTTTCCACCTCCACCGCCGCTGCCGGCAGCCCATTCCACGCACTCACCACTCTCTGTGTAAAAAAACTTACCCCTGACATCTCCTCTGTACTAGTAAGACTTCCCATTGTTCTTCAAAATAGCTACTGCAGTAATACAGGAGGATGAAAAAAATGGGACATCATGCATACCAAAGGGGTGTTAGAGTTTTACAGAACACCTCGCTCATTTTTTTTTTTAAATTTTTGTGCAGGTTTGTTCTGGAGACAATTCAGGAAGAGAATCCAGAAGTGCAGCTAAGCCCAGAGGATGTTGGAGGGGTCGAGAGTGAGATTAATGAGCCTGGCATTAAGGAGATATGTAAAAGCTTAAAGAAGATTGGGGATGAGTTGAACAAAAATACTGAACTTCAACAGTAAGTAACAGCAATGTAGACATAAGCTTTTACTTTATTGCTTGGTAGTAACCGACTTAACATGTTTTTAAAGATAAGATTAGCTTTATTTGTTACATGTGCATTGAAACATACAGGGAAATGTGTAATTTTGTGACTCTTCGGCAGTCTGAGGTACTCACCTTTCACTATACCGATGCCTAAGAAGAACGAGGTAACCTGCCTCAATCACTATCCAGAGTGATGAAGTATTTTGAGAGATTGGTGACGAAACATATCAACTCCTGCCAGAGAAGTGACTTTGATCTGCTCCAATTTACCTACTGGAGCAACAGGTCCACAGCAGATGCCATCTCCTTGGCCCTTCACTTAACCCTGGAACATCTGGACAGCAAAGATATGTACATCAGGATGCTCTTTATCAACTACAGCTCCATTCAATACCATCATCCCCTCAGAAGTAATCAATAAGCTCCAAGCTGTTGGCCTCAATATCGCCTTGTGCAATTGAATCCTAGATTTCCTCACTTGCAGACCTCTGTCAGTTCGGATTGGCAACAGCCTCTCCTCCACGATCTCGTCAGCAGAGGTGCACCAAAAGGCTGTGTGTTTAGCTCCCTGCTCTACTCGCCTTACACTTATGACTGTGTGGCTAAGCACAGCTCCAAAGCCATTTTGAAGTTTGCTGATGACATCACTGTTGTGGAACGAATCAGCGTGCAGGAGGGAGATTGACTATCTGGCTGAGTGGTGCCAGAACTACAACCTCTCACTCAGTGCTAACAAGACCAAGGAGCTGATTATTGATCTGAGGAGGAGGAAGCCAGACATCCATGAGCCACTCATCATCGGAGGATGAAAGGTGGAGAGGGTCAGTAGCTTTAAATTTATTGGTGTTATTAATTTAGAGGATCTGCCCTGGGCCTAGCATGTAAGTGCAATTACAAAGAAAGCATGGCAGCCCCTCTACTTCATTAGGAGTTTGCAAAGATTCAGCACAAAGCATTGAGGCAGGAAAGCAGCATCTATCATCAGGGACACCCACAACCCAGGACATTATTTCCTCTCACTGCTGCCATCAGAAGGAAGGTACAAGAGCCTCAGGACCCACATCTCCAGGTCCAGGAACAGTTATCACCCCTCAACAATGAGGCTCTTGAACCAAAGGGGATAACTTCACTCAACCTCACTTGCCCCATCATTGTTATGTTCCCATAAACAAGGGACTCGCTTTCAAGGACTCTTCATTACATCATCTCGATACTTATTGCTTATTTATTTGTTATTATTTCTTTCTTTTTGTATTTGCACAGTTTGTTGTCTGAACAAAAAACAAATGGTCTTTCATTGATTCTATTATGGTTATTATTCCATTATGGATTTCTTGAGTATACCTGCAAGAAAATGAATCTTGGGGTTCTACATGGTGACTAAACGTACTTTGATACTGAATTTACTTTCAACTTTGAAACCAAATGAATGAAGATTGCATTGAGCAGCACACAAATCTCGCTCTGCTCCAGTGCCAACACAGCATTCCCACTGCTTACCAACCCTAACCCATGCCTCTTTGGAATTTGGTGACTTCATAGAGGTGTACAAGATCAGACGAGGCATTGGTCAAGTGGACAGCCAGAGGTTATTTCACAGGGCAGAAATGGCTAATACAAGAGGGCATAATTTTAAGGTGATTGGAGGAGAGTATAGGGTGATATCAGAGGCAAGCTTGTTTATTCAGAGAGTGGTAGATATGTGAGCGTGCAGCCAGGGTTGGTAGTAGAGGCATATACGCTAGGGGCATTTAAGAGACTCCTAGATGGGCACGTGGGTGGAAAAAAAATGGAGATCTATGTTGGAGGGAAGGGTTAGATTGATCTTGGAGCAGGTTAAAGGGACAGCACAATTTCTAGGAAACTCTGGCCAGTGACTCTTGAATGTATGCTAAGAGCATTGGCAGTGGCACTGAGGAGTTATCAAAGTCAAGTTTATTGTCATGTGCATAAGTACATGTAAGCACAGATGCAATGAAAAGCGAAGTAGTAGTAGCAGCAACAATGATTAAGATAAGCAGCAATCACTAGAAAAATGTAAATTAAATAAAAGTTATACACAGTTCTTGCAAGAAAGAATACAATTAGAATTTAAAAAATCAAAGCGTGTTACAGTGCAAAGTGATCATAGTGTTGCTGTACTGAGATAGTGATTAGGATTGTGCAAGTTGTTCAAGAACTGAATTGGTAGCTGTTCCTGAATCTGGTGGTGTGGGACTTCAGGCTTCTGTACTTTCTACCTGATGATAGCTGCAAAAAGATGGCAAGGCCTGGATGGTGGGCATCTCTGATGATAGATGTCTTCTTGAAGTAGTGCCTCGCGTGGATATGACAGATGGTGGGAAGAATGTACATGTGATATATCAGGGAGGTTCTAATATATTGATAAACCAATATATTTGTGCTGAGAGGACAAAGATGCCCACTCTAAACAGTGGAAGCACCTCTTGAACAAGTCCAATACATCCTGTTTCAATTGTGGCAAAATCTTCAGGTCGCTCGGTGGCCTTATCCGAACCAGACTGGAAGCAAAATTAAAAATAAAGTTCAAAGTAAATTTATTATCAAAATGTTGTCATATAATTGGTGAATACAATTTGAGCAATCTACGATACATTGATGCCATAGTGCTGTCAGCAACTTCTAAAGAGAGGTTCCAAGAAAAACTAGAGAAAGTCATGGAAGGAAGTACAAAGAGAGGATTCATCGTCAGCTCCAAGTAAACCAAATGTATGGTTGTCACAAAGGAGAAAGAAATACAGAAATGTGAACGGAAAGTGGGCAATTAAACAAACACAGAAGATGAGACACTAAGGGAGCATGATAATATCTGATGGTAGGATTGATGTTGAAGTTAGGAGGATTGTTAAATACACATTTGAGTTCTTGACCAAGATACTAAAGAATAATCTAATTTCTATGGGTACAAAACTCAGTATTGTGGCGCTATGTTCATTCCACACGAACGTATGGAGGCAAATGTTACACAATTTCTAAGCAAAGTGAGGGAGAGCTTGAAGCTATGGAAATGTGGTTCTTGAGAAGAATGAAGAAAATATGGTGGAAGGACAGAGTAGCAAATGAGGAAGTGTTACAAAAATCTGGAATAAGAAGAGAACTGATATCATCAATTAGGAAAAGGCAGCTGGAATTTCTGACACGTACTGAGGAAAGAGAAGCTCCAACATCTGATTAGGTTAGATTAGATTTAGAATAGATTCAACTTTATTGTCATTGTGCCGAGTACAGATACAAAGCCAATGAAATGCAGTTAGCATCTAACCAGAAATGCAAAGAATAGTGTTATTTACAAAATAACTGCGAATAAAAAGTAAGTGCTACAGCACACAAATATAAAAGTACTGAGACAGTACAATTTGGGTGCAGTACTGTTTAGCGCTGTGATGTGAGGTTCAGCAGGGTCACAGCCTCAGGGAAGAAGCTCTTCCTGTGCCTGCTAGTGCGGGAGTGGAGGCTCCTGTAGAGCCTACCAGATGGGAGAAGAGTAAAAAGTCCATTGTTAGGGTGAGATGCATCCTTGATAATGCTTTTCGCCCTGCCCAGGCAGCGTTTATGGTAGACGTTCTCAACGGTGGGCAATTGGGTGCCAATAATCTGCTGGGCAGTTTTCACCGCATGCTGGAGTGCTTTACGGTACGATACGGGACAATTGCCATACCACACTGAGATGCAGTTGGTGACTATGCTCTCAATGGTACAGCAGTAAAAGTCAAATCAGTATTCTGGGACAGAGGTGAGCTTTCTTGATGCTCCGCAGGAAATAAAGGTGCTGTTGTGCCTTTTTGATCGGGATGGAGGAGTTCAGGGACCAGGTGAGATCCTCGGAAATGTGGACACTAAGGAATTTGAAGCTTGATACATGTTCCACTACAGCTCCGTTGATGTAGATGGGGACGTGAGTGTGGTTCCTAGCATGCCTGAAGTCCACAATGATCTCCTTGGTCTTCTGGGTGTTAAGGGCCAGGTTGTTGTTGGCACACCACGTGGCTAGGCCCTGTTGGCCGTCTCGTCATCCCCCCTGATCAGGCCCCCTCTTGCAGAGATGGGGCAAATTGATGGAAGAAAAAGACATGATCAACAGCATATGACATTCATGATTTATGTCAAAGACAGACAAATAATATAGAAAGAGAAAAATAAATTAGTTAATCAATTACAATATATATTGAATAGATTAAAATAGTGTTAAAACAGAAAAAATATATTGTATATCTTATTGTAATTTATATATTATGTATTTCACTGTACTGCTACAAAACCACAAATTTCATAGCCTATTAGTGACAATAAACGTGATTCTGTGTTGAATAGATATTCTCCTTATGTATTGAGTAGAATCGTGAACAGTACTCTACTGAAACCTAACAAATGTATTTGCAGCTGTATCATTACCTCCTTGCTGTTATATTGTCTAAACTAATTAAAATGGCAATGATCTTGTATCCCGTCTTAACCATCTAATCTGAAGGAATTTAGCAGGTAATTGAGACTGCAAATGCAGAAAATCTTTTGAAAGGTTTTCAACGTGTTTCCTGCTTTGGCTTAAAAATTATATCTGCAGGTGTGATTAGTTATCTACAAATAACTACACTTCTCTTTAATGTTTTCTGATGCTAGTGTAATCGATGTAATTCCTGTTGACGATATCCGAGATATATTACATCAAGTAGCTGTGAAGATATTAACTGCGGAAGACTTGAACTGGGGACGAATTGTGACCTTCCTCTATTTTGCTGGCAAACTTGTCTTTAAAGTAAGTTGAAATCACTGCAAAGCATGCTAAATCGTGGAATAAATAAGCTTTTAGCTGACAAGTAAGACCTGAAATTCATTCCATAAGATCATAAGACATAGGAATAGAGGTAGTCCATTCAGGCCATTGACGTGGCAATTATAAACCATTACTAACACCAATGTACATTCCATTAGGACAAAGTACATAATGACTTAATGACATAATAATACATACAGTCAGTCCTTCCTTATCCGTGAGTTCCGCATGCGCGAATTCAACCAACCGCGAATCGAGAAAACCTGGAAGTGCTCTTCCAGCTCTTGTTGCTCGAACATGTACAGACTTTTTTTTCTTGTCATTATTCCCTAAACAATGCAGTATAACAACTATTTTACATGACATTTACATTGTATCAGGTATTATGAGTAATCTAGAGATGATTTAAAGTATACGGGAGGATGTGCGTAGGTTATCGTGGATCGGGATCGAAAAAAAACCGGAAGTTCTCTTAGTAAGTCGGAACAGGTACATCCGGTGTTATTTAGTGTCAGTTAGTCAAGCGTTTGTCTTAGAGATAGTATATATTTTACCTTTCTATGCATATAAAATACTTAAGAAACGTATGTTTCAGCGCTGGGCTCTGGAACGGAAGTTCTCGAGTTCGATCCAGTGACAGACCGCTCCCGAGCGCGCTCTCCATCCCTGCCAGGTTGATGTGGAGGATCAAAAACCCAATAATTAAACCACTGTGTTGCTGTGTAATAATTGTTGCTTTAATTGGGCAGGACCTTTCTCATTTTATCCTTTAAAATTGTTCCGATTGTTGACCGACTGTAGCCTAACGCTTTTCCAATGGCCGATGGCGTTTCACCTCTTTCTGATCGCTTTATTATTTCCACTATATTTTAAATCGTGATCGTGATTATTTTTGCGAACAGAAACACTGTGGATTCAGAGCTCCGCTGCCGGGTCCTAATGCCCATCGCACTGAGATAGGTTAAATAAGGTCTGGGGTTCCGCTGGGTCCTAAGGTCCACTGCATTGAGGCAGGTTGAATAAGGGACTTGAGCATCCGCGTTTTTTGGTATCCACGAGGGGTCCCGGAACCAATCCCTCGCGGATAAGGAGGGCCGACTGTACTCCTTTGGCTAATTATGAGTATCAGACACTGGATTATAGGTTCTATAATTTAGTTGATGAGGCTTCATCACCATTCAGTCATGGTTGATTTATTATTTTTCTCAGCTCCATTCCCTGCTTTAACCCTGTAAACTTTGACACACTTACTAAAGAAGAACCTATCATACTCCACTTTAAATATGTAGATTCCGATTAATGGGGACCAGTTGACTTTGGCCTGATTAAGTGGCTGCCCCAATTAGACAAAGTTTCATGGAAATAGTTTAAAAGGTATCATAAAGACAAACTATCATTTAACTGAGTAACAACGTATGTAATTAACTGACAAACAAAACAAATTAGAGCACTATCAATACTACTATAGTGCTATTAAACTGTATTAGTTCCTATTATTTATTGATGGAGGAATTCATACAGTGTACGTTGCAGTGTTCTTTTTGATTGATAAACAAAATCAGTGCAGACACCTAGTGCAGATAATGGGGTGCCTTCGTACAGAACTTTTGATGATTGTATCCTGCAAATCTTCATTTCCATTTTAACATTCAAGGTGATTGTTGATACTTTCAAAGTTTTCATAGGTTGTAACTTGTTGAAGTATTGAAATTATTTCATTTTCACTCCCAGCCATTTCTGGCATCTCCAAGCCTGAATTCTTGAAAACACAGTGAGCAAAAAGGTGCAGAATTGCTTATTTCTCACCAACGATCAATGACAATGAATCACTATGCTTTGTACACAAACACACACAACTGATGCTAGTTAAAAACTGCTCTAAGCACGGTGTAGTGTCTTAACAGCCACATTAGTGCACGAGAATGATTCTAGTTAGAAATTGTTCGGCAGCAGTCTCCTGCCCCAATTAAGTGGCATAGTGTCCCAAATAAACAAAGGGAATTCCAGTTATTTTCTTGATTTGCTTTTGTTCTTTGAAGTGTTGGTCCAAATAAGCGGCTTCCCCAATTAATCAATTACTCGATTAACTGGAATCCTCTGTATATCCAATGACTTGGCCTCCACGGCAATGAATTAACGAATTCCAAATATTCACCATCTCATTCTCTGTGGCCCTTAACATTCAGATTGCAATGCACCAGTGAAGGGTGGAGGCATTTTCATTGTGTATGCAAATAATCAGAATCTGGTTAATATCACCAGCATGTGTCAGGAAATTTGTTAACTTAGCAGCAGCAGTTCAATACAATGCACAATAATATAGAAAGAGAAAAATAAGTTAGCAAGTAAATCAATTACAGTAAGTATGTGTATGTGTGTGTATAAATATATATATTTGAATTTTAATTATTCAATAATATATACTGAATAGATTAAAATAGTGGAAAAACAGAAATAATATACTGTATATTTTTTAAAAAAGTGAAGTACAGTCGGCCCTCCTTATCCACGAGGGATTGGTTCTGGAACCCCTCGTGGATACCAAAAAACGCGGATGCTCAAGCCCCTTATTCAACCTGTGTTAATGCGGTGGACCTTAGGACCCAGCGGAACCCCGGACCTTATTTAACCTGTCTCAGTGCGGTGGACATTAGGACCTGGCAGACGAGCTCTGAATCCGCAGTGCTTCTGTTCTCGGAAATAATGACGATCACGATTGAAAATAAAGTGGAAATAATAAAGCGATCAGAAAGAGGTGAAACACCATCGGTCATTGGAAAAGTATCGGGCAACGATTGGAACAATTTTAAAGGGTAGTGAGAAAGGGCCCTGCCCCAATGAAAGCTACAATTATTACTAAGCAACGCAGTGGTTTAATTATTGGGTTTTGGGGTTTTGGGTTTTTGATTCCTCACATCAACCCAGCAGGGATGGAGAGCGTGTTCGGGTGTGGTCTGTCACTGGATCGAACTCGGGAACTTTCGTTCCCGAGCCCGGTGCTGAAACATACATTTCTTAAGTGTTTTATATGCATAGAAAGGTAAAATATATACTATATACTAAGACAATTGTTTGACTGACGCTAAATAATATCGGATGCACCTGTTTCGATTTACTTAGTAAGAGAACTTCCGTTTTTTTTTCGATCCCAATCCACAATAACCTACACACATCCTCCCGTATACTTTAAATCATCTCTAGATTACTCATAATACCTGATACAATGTAAATGTCATGTAAGATAGTTGTTACACTGCGTTGTTTAGGGAATAATGACAAGAAAAAAAAAGTCTGTACATGCTCGAACAACAAATGCTGGAAGAGCACTTCCGGGTTTTCTCGATTCGTAGTTGGTTTAATTCGCGCATGCGGAACTTGCGGATAAGGAGGGCCGACTGTAGTGTTCACAGATTCAATGGCCATT
This sequence comes from Mobula birostris, assembly GCF_030028105.1. Lineage (NCBI taxonomy): Eukaryota > Metazoa > Chordata > Chondrichthyes > Myliobatiformes > Myliobatidae > Mobula > Mobula birostris. The sequence goes on along the minus strand of NC_092380.1, from coordinate 102,450,480 downwards.
CAGAAAACACTTGACAGAGAGGAAGAAGCTGTTCCCGAATTGCTGAGCATATACCTTCAGGCTTCTGTATCTCCTCCCTGATTGTAACAATGAGAACAAGGCTTGCCCTCTGCTTATCCACCTAATATGACAGATGCTCTCTTTCAATTTAAACCATTTCAAAAAGGGTTGATAGCTATAATCTATAAACGGTTGTTGAACTCACAAATGATATCTAATGATAAAATTAAACGTGCTTGGGATTTGGAATTTCAAGTCATTTTCAGATAATCAATGGAGTAAAATTTTTCATTCGATTAACAACTCATCTGTTTGTGCCTGTCATTCCCTGATACAGTTCAAGGTAGCGCATCGGGCCCATATGTCAAAGGATAAACTAGCGCATATCTTCTCCAATATCAATCCTATTTGTGACAGATGTAATACTGAGCTGGTCACTTTAACTCATATGTATTGGTCTTGTATAAAGCTAGATAACTTTTGGAGAGATGTTTTTAAAATGCTAACAGAAGTCTTGGATCTGGATCTACAACCTAATTTGTTTACGGCAATTTTTGGGATTATCCCATCGGAAGCAGGAAATGTTCCTGTTTCTGCTCAACATATGATAGCCTTTTCGACATTACTGGCTAGGAGAGCCATTTTATTGAAGTGGAAGGATTCTAATCCACCTACGGTCTTTTATCGGCTCTCCTCCATTATGTCCTGTTCAAGTTTAGATTAGATTAGATTATGAGGACACGCAGTCCTCTTTTATTGTCATTTAGTAACGCATGCATTAAGAAATGATACAATGTTTTTCCAGAATGATATCACAGAAACACATGACAAATCGACTTAAAAACTGACAAAACCACATAATTATAACATATAATTACAACAGTGCAAAGCAATACCGTAATTGATAAGAACAGACCATGGGCACGGTATAAGTCTCAAAGTCTCTTGGAAGTCCCATCATCTCACGAAGACGGTGAACGTTCAGTGCCACAAACTTGCCAATGCAGCATCCTGGAAGCATCTGACCACAGTCCAACTCCGAGTCCATCCGAAAACTCCAAGCCTCCGACCAGCTCTCCAGCACCGAGCACCAACTCTGCTGAGCACTTCGACCCCGACCCCGGCAACAGGCAAAGTCGAGGAGTTGGGGCCTTCCCCTCCAGAGATTCTCGATCGCACAGTAGCAGCGGCAGTGAAGTGGGCATTTCAGAAGATTCTCCAGGTGTTCCTCCACTCTTCTCACGGCTGTCTCCATCAACTCATTATTGTGCATGGCCCTCGAGTTAACACATATCGATATCAATTCGGAACGGCCGCGTGCGCTGCGTCGCGCCGCCATCTTCTCCTCCCTCCTCTCCCCACTGGATAAGGAGTTGGACATTTGATACATCCTTTAAATTTGAGCAAATCTGGCAACCATTTATCCAATATTTTCATTTAATTTGATTTATTACTCTTTCAATCTTTTTTTTAAGGTTTTAGATTTGATCAGAAAGTCTTTTTTTTCTTTTTTTTGGTCGTATCCTCAAAGTGGACTGCCCAGTCCCTTTTTTTTTTTGCTTTTTTTATATAGTGTAGTGGGGAGTTTTTTTCCTCTTCATTTAAAACTCTGTGTTTTTTCTTTTCTCTTCATAAACGGGTAAGAGGAGAATTGCTATTTTCTTTTTTATTATATATTTTATACTCGTTTAATAATATCTTTGATTTTGACAATGTCTATCTTAACTTCGGTTTATATTGTTACTGATATATATGAGATAATTCTCCACTTGATTGTATTTATGCTCCTTTTAAATCAATAAAAAGATTAATAAAGAAAGAAAGAGAACAAGGCATGCCCTGGGTGATGGGGGTCCTTAATAATGGATGTCTCCTTCCTGAGGCAGTGCTCCTTGAAGATGTCTTGGATACTAGGGAGGCTAGTACCCAAGATGGAGCTGACTAACTTTATGGCTTTTTGTAGCTTCCTTTGGTCCTGTGCAGTAGCCCCCACGCCCCTCGTACCAAACAGTGATGCAGCCTGTTAGAATGCTCGTCATGGTACATCTGTAGAAGTTTTCGAGTGTTTTAGTTGACAAACCAAATCTCTTCAAACTCTTAATGAAATATCGCCACTGACTTGCCGCCTTTACAGCTGCGTTGATATGTTGGGACCAGGTTAGATCCTCAGAGATCGTGACACCCAGAAACTTGAAATTGCCCATTCACTTCACTTCTGATCCCTCTATGAGGATGTGTTTGTGCCATGAAATTCTAATCATTGTATCTTAAGATTCTATTACCTTTTCTTAAAATTCTTAATTTTATTTCATAGGATTCTGTTTACTGTACAAATATGCAATTGGATTTTTATTTGTAAAATTAATTTCAATGACAAATGTGTTAAGAAACTAAACCTGTCCCTTGTTAACAATTTACAAAGGCCAATTAACCTACCTGGTACGTTTTAAGACTGTGGGAGGAAACTCGAGGATCCTGGAGAAAACTCATGCATTCCATTGGAGAATATACAGAGCCTCCTTACAGAACAGGTCTATAATTGAACTCCGATCTCTGGAAGTCCCTGAGCTGTAATAACGCTGCACTAACCACTATTTTTTCCTTGGGCAGAAAGTGCAGTCTTGTACAGCCGATCGTTAACACAAGAAAGTCTGCAGATTCTGGAAATCCATAGCAACACACACAACATATTGGAGGAACTCAGCAGGTCAGGCAGCAACTACGGAAATGAATAGACAGTCGACATTTTGAGCCGGGACCCTTCTTCAGGACTGTGAAGGAAGGGGGAAGATGCCAGAATAAAAAGGTGGGGGTGGGGGGGAGGCTAGCTGGAAGATGATAGGTGAAGCCATGTGGGTGGGAAAGGTCAAGGGCCGAGGAAGAAGGAATCTGATAGGAGAGGATAGTGGACAATAGGAGAAACTGAAAGGTGGAGGGGACCTAGCGGGAAGTAATAGGCAGGTGAGAAGAGGTAAAAGGTCAGAGTGGAGAACAGAGGAAGGGTGGGGGTGAATTTGTTTACAGGAAGGAGAAATCAATGTTCACACTATCAAGTTGAAGGCTACCGAGATAGAATATAAGGTCATCAAGTTGCCTGACCTGCTGAGTTCCTCTAGCATTTTGTGTGTGCTACCTTGTATAGCCAATGTTTCCATTTAAACTGTCTTTCCATCTAATTGAAGTAGATAACTTGGCAGTGAGATCTAGCAGAGCCTTAGAATTGTAGGACCAGGCCAGGTCTCAAAATGATGCTGTATTACCTCCCGCCCATGTGGAGTACTCCAGTTAGAGATTGCACAGAGGAAGAGTCATGGTACGTCCACACTACGCCGGATAATTTTGAAAACGAAGCTTTTTCTCTTTGTTTTGCCCTCCCGTCCACACTGAGCCGGCGTTTTCAGCCCCCGAAAACGGAGATTTTCGAAAACACTCTCCAGAGTGAATAAATCTGAAAATGCTTAATATCCGGCGTAGTGTGTACGGGGTAACCGGAGACATCTTAAAACGCTGTCATGACAACACCACAACAAAAATGCTGTTTTCTGCTTCTGCTTGGTACTGCGCAAGCTGTTATAACGCACAGTTGGTGTGAACAGCGTGAGAGTTAAATTGTAAAGTGAGTTTTTTTGACTATTTAAAAATGCTGTCCTGACGTGCTGGAACAGATGTTCGTTGTTTTCTTGAATGCCACCACCTAACAATTTCAGAACAGACGGACGAGACTGAAGCTAGTTGACCCATAGCTTACTGAATAAATAAGTATACTCACTTCGCCCTGTTTTCTGCCCTTGCTTGTATGAAGGTGGTTTACCTATTTATGCAAGTACTTCTCTGACAATAGATGTGTAACAGCCTAATGTAACATTGTATGGAAATACAAGATAACGCTGATGCAGACATTTTATACATTTAACAAGGTGCTTTATTAATGTAACAGAGTGAGTTTTTCAATGTTCGTCGTCAGCTGGGTCATACTGTCCGTGAACTCCCTGTCGGTTGCCTCCATACGCTCCAGTATTTGTTTTTTTTAAAGTTTTAAGTCCTCCTGTGCGAGAGCCAAGAGCAATTCCTTTAAAGTTTTTCTACTCTGTAACTGGACAAACGTGCACGAAGTATATCATTTCCTCTTCGCTTGTTTTCTGTGTGTGTCCTGCGCATGCCCAGTAGGAGGAGACTCGCCCAAATATCCGCCTAATGTGGATGGAGATATTTTGAAAAACACTTAGTGTGGACGCCTGTCGTTTTTACTCGAAACCGGCGTTTTCAAAATTATCCGGCGTAGTGTGGACGTAGCCTTAGTGTCAGACGTGATACCCCCGATCGTAAGCCTGTTAGCACCTGATCACCACGTTATGAATAATGCATAGGGTAACAGGGTCATATCCCACCCAAAATCAGCAAGTAAAAGGAACCAATAAAATCAGAAGCAGATAAACAGATTGAGGCACAAACAAGTTACATTTCATTAGGAGTTTGAGGAGATTTGGTATGTCATCCAAAACACTCGAGAATTTCTGCAGATATACCGTGGAGAGCATTCTAACTGGCTGCATCGCCATCTGGTATGGAAGAGTTACTGCACAGGATCAAAGTAAGCTAAAGAGATTTGTAAACTTCATCAGCTCCATAGTATCCAGAACATCTTCAAGGAGTGATAACTCAAAAAAGGCAGTGTCCATCATTATGGATCCCTGTCACCCAGGACATGCCTTGTTCTCATTGTCACCATCAGGAAGGGGATACGGAAGCCTGAAGACACACACTCAATGATTCAGGAACAGCTTCTTCCCCTCTGTCATCCAATTTCTGAAGGGACATTGAACCCATGAACACTACCTCACTACCTTCTATTATTTTTATTTTTGCACTACGTACTTAATTTGTTTTATATATTTTTTATTTGGGAAGAGCTTCTTTCCAACTGTGATAAGACTGCTGAACGGATCCTGACCCGAATCTGGGCCGTACCCTCCAAATATCCGGACCTGCATCTCGGTTTTCTTGCACTACCTTACTTTCCATTTTTCTATTTTCTATTTATGATTTATAATTTAAATTTTTAATATTTACTATCGATTTGTAATTCAGGGAGCAAGAAGTGCAGAATCAAATATCGCTCTGATGATTGTACATTCTAGTATCAATTGTTTAGTGACAATAAAGTATAAGTATATATACTTCTGCCACAAAGATGGCATATATTGCAACATAAGCTGGCCCTATTAAACCTGTTACAGATTCTGATAGTGCTTTTTGTAATTTTGCCATCTTTTGCAGGCCCTAAAAAGTGCGAAGGCATTGATTCGACAGATAATAAACTGGTCTTTAGATTTGATTCAAGCCCGTGTGATCCCATGGATTGAGCAACAGGGTGGATGGGTGAGTTGATGTATTGATAATTCCCATTTTGTTTGCATGGACCTTCAGGGAAAATGGTGGGTGAGACCACAGGGATGATGTCCCCTTGTATGGGAATGAAATGTTTGCAAATAAATTGCCATGGTCGGGGTGTATATATGTAAAAATGTATTTCTTTATATCTTGTATTTGCTCAGTTTATCTTCTTTTGCACACCGGTTGTTTATCAGTCTTTGTTGTGTGTAGTTTTTCATTGATTCTATTGTGTTTCTTTGTTCTACTGTGAAAGCCTGCAAGAAAATGATCCTCAGTATAATATATGGCAACATGTATGAAATTTGAAGTATGTATATATCACATATACTACCTTGAGATTTGTTTTCTTGAAGGCATTTATAGGACAATATAGAAATACAATAGAATTTATGAAAAATTGCAAATAGCAGTGACTGACAAACAGCCAATTTGCAAAAGAAGACAAATCATGTAAATAATAAAAACTTAAATGACAACAAGTTTTAGAGTCCTTGATAGTGAATCTATAGGATGTGGAATCAGTTCAGTATTGAGGTGAGTAAAGATATCCACACTGGTTCAGGACCCTGATGATTATAGGGTAATAACTGTTCCTGAACCTGGTGGTGTGGGACCTAAGGCTCCTGTACCTCCTTCCTAATGGCAGCAGCTAGAAGGGAGCATCACCTGGATGGTGCGAGACCTTGATGGTGGATGCTGCTTTCTTGTGGCAGGACTCCTTGTGGATGTGCTCAGTGGTGGGCAGGGCTTTGCCTATGATGGACTGGTCTGTATCTGCCTTTTTTTAATCATTTTCCATTCTTGGGAATTGGCATTTCCAAACCAGGCCATGATGCAACCAATCGGGATTCTCTCTATTGTGCATCTATAGAAGGTCATCAAAGTTTTAGATGAAATGCCAATTTCTGCAAACTTCTAAGAAAGTAGAGTCGCTGTTGTGCCTTCTTTGTGATGGCGCCTACGTGCTGGTCTCAGGACAGATTTGCAGATATGATCATGCAAGTTACCTTCTCCAACTCCGATCTCATATTCAGGCCTGGATCATAGACCTCCAGTTGCTTTCCCTTTCAGTCAATAATCAGCTGTTTGGTTTTGATCACGCTGAGTGAGAGGTTGTTGCTACGGCAACATTCAACCAGATTAAATAAGTGTAGCAACCTTATCTTCTGTGCTTTCATCCCAAGCCATTTATACCTCTGAAACAGATTGTCTTCTCCAATCTGGATGGCAACTGAATTGATATGGCTGAGGATGGAGCAGTTGCTGTACAACTAGATGCAGTGTGTAGTGAGCTTGTGAGGAAGGACAAGCAGATGATAGGACAAAGTTGCAGTTGCAGTCAGTGGGATGAATTGAAGTGTAACATGGGGAGTATATGGAATAAGGTAGCACAGTTAGAGATTGGCAGGTATGATGTGGGCATCACTAAGTCGTAGCTGAAAGAAGATCAGAGTTGAAAGTGTAACATCCAAGGATACACCTTGTGTCAAAAGGGCAGGCAGGTAGGCAGAGGGAGTGGGGAGGCTCTGATGGTAAAAAAAAAAGATGAAATTAAATCTTTAGAAAGAGGTAACATAGGATTGGAAGATGTAGAATCATCGTGGGTAAGAGTTAAAGAAAATGCAAGGGTAAGAAGACCCTAATGGATTTATATACAGGCCTCTGAATAGTAGCCAGGAAGTGAGATACAAATTACAATGGGAGATAAAGCACATAAAAAGTGTAAAGTTACGGTTGTCATGGAAGATTTCAATTTGCTGGTTGACTGAGGAATATTAGGTTAGTGCTGGATCGCAAGAGAAAGAATTTGTATAATGTCTATGAGATGGCTTTTTGGAGCAGCTTGTGGTTGAGCCCACTAGGGGAAAGGCAATTCTGGATTGAGTGTTGTGTAATGCAGGGGTCCCCAACCTTTTTTGCAGTGCGGACCGGTTTCATCGGGGGGGGGGGCAGGATGGTTGCCTACGGACAAGAGTAGCAGTCAAGTACGTTGCGTGTACCCAGAGAAAGACTACAATGACCATGAAGCCTTGTGCAGGCACCAGTGCGCATGTGTTATTTGCGCATGTGCGCACCTGCCGATTATTTTTCTACAAATCGTTTTTGGCGATTCTGTTTGGAGGGGGGTGGGGGGTGTTAATCACGACCGGAATATCGGTGATAAGTGGCTAATACACTCAATTTCATTTCTAAAAGGCTTTATCTAACGAATTTAATATTAAACACACAGCGCATTTTCCTGGCATGAATATAGCGATAAGGACAGGGGAGCTTGAAGTAAGTGTTGAACGAACTTCCAGTAGAAGTGTCAGAAGCAGGTTCGATATTATCATTTAAAGAAAAATTGGACAGGTATACGGACAGGAAAGGAATGCAGGGTTATGGGCTGAGTGCAGGTCAATGGGACTAGGTGAGAGTAGCGTTCGGCACGGACTAGAAGGGCAGAGACGGCCTGTTTCCGTGCTGTAATTGTTATATGGTTATATAAGTCAATAGCATCATAACATTTTAAGTAACGTTTGGATATTAAACACAGCGCATATTTTCCCCGTATGAACATATAAAATCATTGCAACACACCAATAACGCTGAATCAGTGGGAACCCTGGGCTTGTTTTCCTGCAACAAGACGGTCCTATCGAGGGGTGATGGGAGACAGCGATACTCGAATGGGGTTCCTTACGTCCAGTCTATTCCGCAATTTGGTTTTCGTTGCATTCATCGCAGAGATATGTTGGAAATGGAAGCAACGTTTTCAGTGCTTTCCTGGCTATCTCAGGATATTTAGTCTTGACTTTGATCCAGAATGCCGGCAGAGATGTTATGTCAAACATGCTTTTCAGCCCGCCATCATTTGCAAGTTTGAGGAGTTGATCTCCTTCCTGCGCTGACATGGACGATGCGCGCGTGATGACTCAACAGTGCGCGTGACAGGGAATGAGGAAAGGTGTAGCTGACTCATATCGTTTTCTCACGGCCCGGTAGCGCATGCTGTGCGGCCCGGTACCATTCCGCGGCCCGGTGGTTGGGGACCCCTGGTGTAATGAACTAGATTTGATTAGGGAGCTTAACGTAAAGGAGCCCTTAAGAGACAGTGACCACAATATGATAGAATTCACCCTGCAGCTTGAGAGGGCGGAGTTAAACTTATATTATAGTGGAGTAAAGAGAGTTATAGAGGCATGAGAGAGGAGCTGGCCAAAATTGATTGGAAGGGGACACTAACAAGGATGACAGAACAGCAATGGTTGGAGTTCCTGGGGGTCATTTACAAGGTGCAGGATAGATACATTCCAAAGGTAACAAGGTAAGAGCCTTGCTGGAAAGATACTACTGGAAAGATATTACTGGAAAGATACTTGCATGGATAGAATATTGGCTGACTTTCAGGAGGCAAAGAGTGGGAATAAAAGGGGCTTTTTTTCTTGTTGGCTGACTGGTGGAGTTCCCCAAGGGTCGTGTTGCACTGCTTCTTTATATGTCAATGATTTGAATAAAGGAATTGATGGCCCTATGCACAGGTTTGCAGATGATATGAACATAGGTGGAGGGGCAGGTAGGGTTAATGAAGCAGGGAGTCTTCAGAAGGACTTAAACAGTTTGGAAAGATGGGTAAACTGGCAGATGGAATATAGTGTAAGGATTTGTATGGTCACGCACTTTGGAGAAGGAATGAAGAGTAAATGTACGAGGAGTGTTTGATGACTCTGAGCCTGTACTCACTGGAGTTTAGAAGAATGAGGGTGAAATCTAATTGAAATTATCGAATATTAAAAAGCCCAGATAGAGTGGATGTGGGGAGGATGTTTCCTCTAGTAAGTGGGTCTAGGAGCAGAGGGCAAAGCCTTAGAATAGAGGGATATCCATTTAGAACAGAGATGAGAAGGAATTTCTTTAGCCAGATGGTGGTGAATCTGTGGAATTCATTGCCACAGATGACTATGGAGACCAAGTCATTGTGTATATGTAATGTGGGGATTGATAGGTTAATGATCAGTCAGGGTGTCAAAGGTTATGGAGAGAAGGCAGGAGAATGGAGATGAGAGGGATAATAAATCAGCCATGATGGAATGACAGAGCAGCTTCAATGCACCAAATGGCCTAATTCTGCTCTTGTGTCTTACGATTTAAATATTTTAAATTATTTAATTATTTTTCTAATATACACAGTATTTCTAGTTCATTTAAAATCGAATCGAATTTTCTTTGTTTGGTTCTTGACCGTCAGTGATGTTTAAAAATAGTTCAAAGGCCTTTGGCAGCATTGGCTGTCATTGAATGTTACGGCATTCTGGTGATCGCTGTTAGCAGTGCTCGATTTGTTGTGAGGTATCTCTGCCCCTCACAACCAGACTTTTAGGCTCAGGAGTTCAAGAGCCATTAAATACACAAGAGTCCGCATGAAGTTAGTAGGGGAGTGGCAGGCCGAATTAAGCAAGACCGAGTCCGTTATGCTCAGAATTTTGAAATTCATTCACCAGCTGCTTTTCTTTTCGTTTAGGAGACAATCTTTTCATACTTCGGGAATGCAACATGGCCAACATTCGTTGTCTTCTCTGCGGGCGTAATCACTGGCATTTTGGCGTTTTTGAAACTGACCTAAGGTCTGCACCCCAGTTTGGTTTTGAGTGGTTGCGTCCTATGCTAAATACAGACTGCGACATTCAGTGGTTATCACTACTTCAGGAGGGAATGTCTGCAAAGATCTGTTATACTTGAAACGATTGTTAATAACGGATTTGCTCAATATTGGAGAAATTTACATATATCCTTGTTACTTGATTTAATTTTATATACAGCTTTTATGAATTCGTTTTTTTTTCCTGTCTACAGTGGATCACTTGTTCCAAGATGTTTATATTTTGCAGAATTTGTATTAAAAATTTTTAAAGTAGATGTGAAAGTGAAACTCTTGTTAGAACTATAAGTGTGAAACAAAAACAGAAATGCTGGAAATATTCAGCAGATCGGGCCACGTCTGTGAGAGGAGAAGTAGACAGGAGATTCTGTAGCTGCTGGAATTCTACAGTAACACACAGACAATTAGGAGGAACTCAGCCGAACAGCCAGCATTTATGGAGAGGAATAAAGAGCCAATGTTTTGGGCCGAGACCCTTCATCAATCCTCTCCATAGATGCTGCCTGACCTGCAGAGAAATAGTGATATGGCTGCTCTTGAGTGTTTCTAGCATGTAATTTTTTTAAAAAAAATTACTAAAACTGCAATTCTTCATGCTGTCTGTATAAAGAACTTCATACTCCTGCATAACGAATGTAAAACCACCTGTGGGAAATAAAAGTTGCCTCCAAAAAAAGAGGTAAATTTGCCCTTCAAAATCTTCATTATAACACTCCCAATAGCACTTCAGATGTCTGACAATGGAAGGACTAACAGCCATAACTTCCCATACATTGCTTATTGTGTAGGCAATTTAATATCTCAAACCTCTTTCTTCCTAGATTGTAACTGATCCATTTTTTAATTCCAGCTTCTCTCTCACTTAGTTAATGTAAACCTGCTAAGGGATTTCAGTTGCAGCTCAGTACGGATGATAATAATCTGGTCTGAATCTGAATCTAATTCCTGGGGATTTCTACCACTACTTGTCTGGAGAAGTCCTTCTTAAACATCCTAACTCTAATTTTATGTCAAAACATAGAAGAAAATCTGTACATCGGGAGGCACTTGTCAAGAGAGAACCTTCTTTAGCCTGTCTAGTTCTGACATGCTGAACGTCTCTAGGATTGTATGCCTTTACTTCAGAATTCTGGCTCTTTTTGCTTGTAGATTGTTTAGTTTCATGTCTCCTTGTTTGAGAATAATGATTTCTATCTTCATTGTTAAATTATCTGTGCTTTTCTTTGGATGAAATCTGCATTGCCTTTGGTCAACATGCATCAACTTAACTTCTATGTCATTCAAAGTCAAAGTCATAGAACATTGAGCATAGAACAGTACAGGCCCTTCGGTCCACAGTGTTGTGCAGAATATATATATAACCATAAGCCGCTGGAGCAGAATTGGGCCATTTGGCCGATCGAGTCTTGTCTGTCATTTGATCATGGCTGATCCATTTCCCTCTCAATCCCATTCTCCTGCCTTCTCCCTTTCAGTCCCAGATTTTCCAAGAATCTATCAACCTCTGTCTTATACACACTCAATGACCTGATCTCCACAGGTGCCTGCGCCACTGAATTTCACAGATTCATCACCGTCTGGCTAAAGAAATTCCTCCTCATCCCCATTGTAAATGGATATCCCTCTATTCTGAGGTTGTGCCCCCTGGTTTTAGATTCCCACACTATAGGAAACATCCACTCTATCGAGTCCTTTCAGCATTCAATAGGTTTCAATGAGATCCCCCTCGCCCACCCTCATTCCTTTAAATTCCATCAAGTACAGTACCAGAACCATCAAATACTCCTTATACGATAAGCCTTTCAATCCCAGAATCAGTTTCAGGAACCTCCTTTGAACTCTACCCAATGTCAGCACATCCTTTCATCGATAAGGGGCCTAAAATTGCTCACAGTACTCCAAATGGGGCCTCACCAGTGCCTTATAAAGCCTCAGCATTACATGTATGCCTAGGTGCAATGAAATGCTTACTTGTAGCAGCACCATGGGCACATAGCATCAGATGCACAAGAAAAACATCAACATAAGATACAATGCACTCTGCAACACTCTTAAGAGGTTAATATATACTTCCTGCAAAGTCCAGAAGAGCAACACAAAACCAGAGTTTTATATAACTACTATAATTTCCTTGCATTTAGTATTCCAACCAACCCCCCACCATTGCATTAACCTTTCTTTCAACGTGCTGTGTGCTGGCCCCTCACGCCAGGCAGCCGCAAACAAGCGGGCACCATGGTAACAGCAGTTTGCATGACTCTATTACAGCTCAGGATGTCAAAGGTCAGACTTCAATTCTGGCACTGTCTGTGAGGAGTTTGTACATTCTACCCGTGACCTCAGGTGTTTCCTCCGGGTGCTCCGGTTTCCATCCACAAGTCTAAAGATGTACTGGTTGGTAGGTTAATTGGTCATTGTAAATTCTCCTGAGAGTACATGGGTTCCTGGCCGGCATAGGCTCGTTAGGCTGGAGTGCTGTACCTCTAAATAAATAAGCAACAGAACTCGGCATTGTTTACATCAGCTTTGATCAGATCATGTAGCAATACTAATAATTGGGATATTTGAGTGGGGAAAACAGTGTGTGTTTCATTTAATAACTCTGAATTGCATGTTACTTGGGTAGAAAGCGTTTGGGATTACTTGACAGCATTTTGCTGTTATGTATTGCAGAGAAGATACTACTGGCATTTTGAGTGTATTGTTTGTAGTGATGTTTGTTTATATCTTTTATTATCTGTATTTGGCAATGTATATTATTCGGTGTAACAGGAGTTCCAGCCCATAAAAATGGTTGGGGACCCCTATAGTCGTATGTATTTGACTATAAATATAGCAGACGTTAAATAAATAATTACTTCTGGTTCAAATAATTGAGATTGCTTCTGATTCAATTCTTTTTCCATTCCACTTTGCCGCATTTCCCCCGGGATCAATAAAGTATGACTATGGCATTCACCTTGAGAATCATAACCTCTTCCTCCTTTATGGTTTTCCAAATGGAACCATTAGAATTGAATCACTTCTATTGGTTTTAACCCTCCTCCTTTAATTGAATAAGCATCACCAAATAATCATGTGTATTTGGTGTCTGACATATCTGAAGCTGGACTTCCTCTTCATGAATGTTGTAGGATCATAAAGTCACTGTATTCCACCCTGACACAAAACTCTACAGCCTCATCCAATACTGAATGGATAGTTTGTGGTATTAAGTGTTCCATTTTCCTTCATATCTTATTTAAATTGTTACAAGAATCACCCCCTGTGATAATGATCAGAGAGGCACAGAGAGAATCTGGTAATTACTGTCAAGTACCTTTATTGTCTCAATGGAAGAACATTGCACAACCAAATACCTCTGTACACACCTACTAAGTTTCCTTGACCTTTCATGAAGAGTTAAAGAACAGAAAATATAATTCCAGTTAAACAGGAGTTTCTACCGCTGGCCACAAGTTCCTCGTAGTCCTGTTTCACATAACCGTGTGTCTGTGATACATCCACGATAACTGGTTTCTTACAAAGTTACCGCTGCCAGCACACTTGAAGCGTCTGCTTTTCTTACCAATTCAAATCTTGTATTCCAGTGTTATTGGCTGTAGGTCATGTGCCTGGCCTTTAACACCTTTTTATTGGCTCTGCTCCAGACCAGCATCCATTTATTGTCCTCTTCCCAACATGTGACAATTGATAATTTACGGCTCTTTGTTCTCAATCAGCAACCAGCTTAAATCACTCAGAACAGATTCAGAACCCAACAGTCAAAAACATACATGTTATATCCAACCAAAGAACACCTCAGAAGTAACTTCTTATTTGGAAATGATCCATAATTCAGCAGAATACCAGAGGCATCATTGTGTTGACTTTAAAACACTAATCAAGCCAAGTGACTTTAGCTTAAAATGCAGAACTCTTCAGAAAATGGCAGCCTCCATCTCCTCCATTGTGGCAAGAACAAAGGCAACTGATCTGTCTGCTTCCTTGATTCATTCAAATTCACTGATTTGTAGACTGTAGTTCTTTCTGGCCAACATCTCCCTCCTCTTGATCCAAAGATTTTTATTTTAGGATTACTATCCACTTCTATCCTATTGACTACTCATAGGACTGCCATGAACCCCCCAGCAGGTGAGCGACACTTAAATTATACAAAGATAAAGGTACCATTTACTTACTGAATTCATACACTGTTTACAGACAATCATCCTCTCTGTATTGCAAAACCAGTATCCTCTTCCTTTTGCACAGTTTCAGTCTTTCACCTTCTAAGGTGATGCACATTAAACAAAACCATTATCAGCGTACATTAAATTGATATTACCACAGCATACAATACTGTCCTCACCCGTGGGTATACTTGAACATTTGATCCCCAATTCCAAAACTTATCCCATAAGTCTGAGCCACTTTGCTCAGTATTTAATTTGCTTTATCAGCAGGTCATCAGCATGTATTAATAATTTGAGTGTGTTTAATTCATTGATGGATTATCTCCTTTGTCTTCTCCAAAACTCGTGTCCAGTCTACATTCAAATGAGAAATCAGTGGCAATTTGGTAACAAAATAGTCCCACAAGTATCAATTTTTATCAGTTTGTTGGATTGAAAGCTTCTCCTTCATTACTAATACTAGCTGAGACAAAGTTCATCTTCCAATAGCTAAATCTAAAGTCACACTCCCAATTGCAACATAATAACTTTCCAAAGGACACTCTTTTCATCCCTTGATTGTAACTCGTTGTTGCTGTTGTTGTGATATGTCTGTCCCATCAATGCATGTTATAAGAAAAACTCATGATTTACAGGAAGAAGACGATGAACAATTCTCGTAAGTATGAAACCACAATCCAGAACTTTCTGTTTTTTCATCTCTTCTGGATAAGCCCAGTGGTTTTCCCCTTTTATGACATTTTGATAAATCTATCCCTTTCCCAGTACCATTCATAACAATGGCATTTGTTGGTGGGTTGCTTAAGAATATAAGTCTTCTCATGATATTTGCCCACACTGTGAACTCTTTTCAAAGAGTAGGTTAAATTATTTCCATGTCGGGGAATATGAAATACCACACCGACATAAAAACTTCCTTTATTATCATCACATATACCCAGTACTCTGTTGGTTAGTATTAGACTTCTAATAAGGCACAAGGCACTTTTCCACAGCTCCTTTAGTTGTTCATCTGATACCCAATTTGGTAAATGATATCCATCGTTGTAATAAATTTGTAGCAATCATGGCAAGCAAACAACTAGTATACGTAGCACAGATCTCCACTTTATGCATTCCCTTAGATATGTGGTCAATTATCAAATTCATGGTATCTTGAAGGGGCTTCAGAAATTTAACTGAATCCAGAGCTACCTGCGATGCACTCTCTCCAATTTCATCAGTCTGTACCTGATTCCGATCATTTTCTCCACATTTTCTGCTGAAGGAGCTATATCTGGTTTCCTAACTCTGCTATATCTAAAGTATTGACCATCGTGAACCTTGATGCATAACATACTTCCACTAATTCCAACAGTCCTCTCTTTTTCTATTTTTGACTGGTTTAAGCTCGCTCTTGCTTAGTCGTCTCCCAATAATTGTCCCATTGTAGATGAGCACCATTCAGGCCCCATTATAACCGAGAGATTAAAAACTACCTGCACACGCTGGTAGCTGGTACACAGGTACCAAATTGACAAATCCCCTTGTATCTTCCAACACTGTTCCTACCCCACTTGTGTTATGCTGGGCCTCACTACACTTAGACTCTGGTGTAGGTTGTAGGTAGTACTGCCAGCAACACTGGAATGCAATATTTGAATTGGTAAGAAATGAAAGTGAAAACAGACGCTTCAAGTGTACTGGCAGTGGTAACTCTGTAGACCAACTATTGTGGACATGAGGTACTCCACAGACATGTGGAGATTTGATATGGGACCATGCGGAACATGTGGCCAGCAGTAGAAACTCCTTTTTAACTGGTATTATAGTTTCTATTCTTTGTTGGGCACGTGGGCAAGTGGTTAAGGCGTTTGTCTAGTTATCTCAAGGTCCCTAGTTCGAGCCTCAGCTGTGGCAACGTGTTTGTGCCCTTGAGCAAGGCACTTAATCACACATTGCTCTAGTCTATGCAAGGAGTGGTGCCGCACACAGACTTCCAATCTGCGCCTTGTAAGGCATCCCCGTTGTGGGCTCGAGAATAAATCTCTCCATCAGCGGGAGACTCGAGTCAGACCATATGGGTGAGAAACAGAGAGATCTGGGGCTGGGTAATTTGCGAGTACCGACCCAGGAAGAAGAATTCAGGGAATTCTGCAAGTCCAGAGGACTGGGATTGTTTTGATCGGAGGGATTCCTCCAGAAGGACGTATTGGGAAAATGACCACAATATGGGGAGTGTGCTGGACACACCAGCCTTGAAGGCAGCAAAACTTTTTTAAAATTACCAAAGGGAAACAAAGACAATTTAAGCAGCTACTGAAGCCAATAGCAGTAGCCTGCCTTGTTGAGGATTTAAAAGGATATTGACTAAAAAGCTGATGCTGAGCAAGATACATTACAGCAGAAAATGCCAAGAATATCAGCGAGAAACAGGGTAGATTAGAGAAGGAAGTAAAAACCATTAAGGGAAATGTTATTGAGCTACAGGAACAGAGAAGTAGGGATTTGGTGCATATGAACCAACTTCAGCTGAAATGTGAGAAATTGGTTAAACGAGGACTTTCTGCTGCTGACTACATGTTCCTTGTTGTCCCATTTCGATTCTTCACATGTTCGTGGGGCTCTTCACATCCACAATAGTTGATCTACAGTTACCGCTGCCAACACACTTGAAACATCTGCTTTTATATTTATTTCTTACCAATTCAAATATTTCATTCCAGTGTCATTGACTATAGGTCATGGGGCTAACCTTTAAAACATTTTTCAGACATCCCACCTCTCTCGGAAGTTCCGGGAGTCTCCCGCATATTAATAGCAGCTCCCTGACGCCCGCAAATTATATACAATATTCCAGAAACGAGAGGGAGAGGGAGAGCGGGAGCGGGAGTGAGATCGAGAGCGGGAGCAAGAGCGAGCATCCTGATTGGTCTCTCTTTGTGCTAAGTAGACCTATCAGTTTTCTCTGTGGGCGGGCTTTACAGTCGACCTCTGTCTCTCCATCAGTTCAGTTTCGTGTCCTGCGCCGCCATGGCAAAGTGTTCCAAAAAAAGAAAATATAAAACGTACTTCACCCCAGACTACACTAAAGTGTACCCCTGCCTAATAGGGGTCAAAAATAATGAGCGTTGCTCGCTGCACTGTTTGCAACAGTGACTTTTCTATTGCCCATGGTGGGTTAAGACTGTAAAAGACATGTTGAGGTGAGTTTAACAGGTGTTGTTCATTCATTAGCATAGCTAACGTTATTTAAACTAGCTGGCCAGCTGCTAAGGAGCTACTCTATTGATGTCCTACGTGATGAGGCCAAACTCCCTGTAGGCGTGCTTAAAGTTGTAATAGAATTAAAAAAACAACTCCAGGATAATATATAAGTACATACTGTATTTTAATGTCACATTTTCTGCATATACCCAGTTTACAGATTACAGATTGGTTTACAGATTGAACAAAATCACTAAACAAAGTATTACATAAGACAATATGATAAGGATACATCTTATGCTTTTATTTCTTTTAGGAACCACAACATATTAGGGAGGCTAATCGCAGGGAAGGCTGCTCAAGTATTTCACAGTTCTTTTCAGCAGAGCCACATCACAGTACAAGGAAAGTATGCAAAAGAAATTGAAAAGCTACTTGCATTAGCATTGAGATTGCCAACAAAATACTCAACAAGGAATATATATATATATATATATATATATGTGTGTGTGTGTGTGTGTGTGTGTGTGTATGTATGTATGTATGTATGTGTGTGTGTAAATAGTTTCAATATGTGTCAAATAAATTGTTGTGTTCTTTCATAATCAAATGTTCCATATACATGCGCCCTTGGAGGTCGACTGGGGCGGGGGGGGGAGATATGGGGGCTATCTCCCTGAAATGAGTTTTTGCAGGGTGGGATGTCTGCTTTTTATTGGCTCTGCTCCAGGCCAGCATTCATTTATAGCCCTCTTCCCAGCAAGTGACAATCGGTAACTTATGGCTTTGTTCTCAATCAGCAACCAGCTTCAATCACACAGAACAGATACAGACCCCAACAGTCAAAAAGCCTCATGTTATATCCAACTAAGGAACACCTCAGAAATAACTTCTTATTTGGAAGCAATCCCTAGTTCAGCAGATTACCTGAGGCATCATTGTGTCGACTTCAAAACATTGATCAAGCCATGTGACTTTAGCTTAAAATGGAGAACTCTTCATAAAATGGCAGCCTCCATCTCCTCCATCATGGTAAGAACAAAGGCAATTGGTCTGTCCGCTTCCAGTGTCTTACTTGATTCAAGCTCACTGGTTTGTGGCCTGTGCCATCCTGTGATCATGTACTGCCACTGCAGTAATACTGCCTGCATCTGCCTCTACTTCATTTCCACATTGATGCTTGTTATGCACTTATCCTGATTCAGTGCTCTGCTTTCAGTACTGTGGCTCCTGATTGCACAAGCCACAGGAGCACAAATGCAACGAACCAGAGCAGACTTGATGGGCTGATTGGCCTAATTCTGTTCATTGAGCCTGCTCCACCATTCTATCATGGCTGATTTATTGTCCCTCTCAACCCCATTTTCTTGCTTTCACCCCTTAACCCTTGGAACTCTGATTAATCACGAACCTACCAACCTCCGATGTAAGTATACGCAACGCATTGGCCTCCATAGCAGCCTACGGCAATGAATTTCACAGAGCTGCCACTCTATAGCTAAAGCAATTCCTCTGAGTAGCCCAATTCTGCTTTTATGTCTAATATTCTTAATGTCAATGGTTGGTTCCTGTTCCAGAGGCCACACCCTGATTATTTTGACCCTCTTGCAGGAAGAATTAGATTCCCGGCACCTCCTCTGCCAATGCTTTTCAGAACCTTGGGTGCTTCATGCTGGGGATTTTTATTAATTCTGTCATAGATTCGACTTTGTGTTTTTCCTTGTTTCATTGACCTTGTTTGTGTGTTATACAGCATGTACCCATTAAATGAATTCCTGTTTACTTTATCATCAGGTTGCTTTTAATGTTGAGTTTATTGCCGTGTATGCACAGGTGAATGAAAAGGTTAACTGCAGCAGCATCATAGGCGTATGACATCATATCGTAAACACAAGAGTTTCTGCAGCTATTGGAAATCCAGAGTAACGCATAGGAACTCAGCAGGTCAGGCAACCTCTCGGGTTGGAAGAGCAACATCTCGTATTCCGTCTGGGTAGCCTCCAACCTGATGACATTAACATTGGTTTCTCTATCTTGCAGTAATCTTTCCTCCTTCCCCTTCCCTTCTCTTTCATTCCCCACCCTAGCTTCCCTCTTACCTCTTCTCTTCTCCTCACCTCCCCTGGCGCCTCTCCTCCTTCCCTTTCTCTCACGGTTTACTCTCCTCTCCTATCAGATTCCTTCTTCTTCAGCCCTTTACCTTCTCCACCAACACTCTCTCCACCCACCTGGCTTCACCTGTCACCTTTTAGAAGTTTACTTGAGATTGGAGATCAACCAGAGGACATGTAGAGGAGGGCTATCTGCTGGAAGGCAGAGAGTGGTTCTCAGCAGATGGATATGTGTAGCTCAGTGAGGAACATAATAAGAAGATAAGAGATAGGAGCAGGAGTAGGCCATCTGTCCTGTCCAGCCTGCTCCGCCATTCAATAAGATCATGGCTAATCTGGCCATGGACTCATCTCCACCTACTTGCCTTTCCCCCCTATATTATGTATATGAGACCCATGCACACGAATAAGGACACCATCAATGAAGACATCCTTCTGTTCCCGCAGTTCTAACCTCAGCCCAGTGTCGTCAACAATTAATTGAACTCAGAAAACTTGCACTTGTTCCTCAATCAAGATTCAAAGATAAAAGATTCAGGATTGTTTAATGTAATTTCCAGTTCACAAGTGTAATGGGGAACAAAACAGTTGTTACTTGATATCTAATGCAGCACAAAAAAACACAGTGAGATAAAGAACACTATAATAAATGAAAACAATAAATATAAATAGACAAGATAGCTACCCATAGATACAGCGATAGATTTTATGTCCATAAGGTGCAACTAGACACAGGAGTATTTATAAGGTGACTCCGACTGGAACTGTTAAAGTAGTTGTGCTGAGGGATGTGGGGGGTGGAGGTTTCGATCAGCCTTACTGCTTATGGAAATGAACTGTTTTCGAGTTTAGTGGTCCTGATGCGGATGCTACATAGCCTGATGGGAGAGAGACAAACAGTCTGCGGGCAGTGTGGGTGGGATCCTTCATGATGTTACCCATCCTTTTCGGGCTCCTTTCTGAATGTACAGTACGTCCTTGATGGCGGGTAGACTGGAGCTGGTGATTCATTGGGCAGTTTTAATAGCTGGTTGTAGAGGCTTTCAGTCCACTGCCGTGAGTTTTCTGGGGGCTCTCGAATGCAAATCTGTAGGACATGAGTATGATGTGCAAAGACCAACTCTCTTCAGCCTTCTCAAAAAGAAAAGGTGCTGTTGAGCGTTCTAGATAGTGTGGGATGTGTTCTGGGACCATGAGGTGTGCACTCCCAGGAGTTTGAAACTGCTCACAGTTTCCACTGCCCTGCTGCTGATATAAAGAGAGGGGTGAGTGTTGTGAGCTTTCCTGAGGTCGATAACCATCTCCTTTGTCTTGTGAACATGAAGAAGAGCTGTTCTAGATGTTCTCTGTAGGCCGTCTTGTTTTTGTTGGTGATGAGCCCCACCACTGTTGTCTCATCGAAGAACTTGACCATGTGATTACTCGGGCGTTCAGCTGAGCAGTCATGAGTGAGCAGAGGGCTCAGCACACGGCACTGGGAGGCACCTGCGTAGAGGATGATAGAGAGGGAGGAATGATTGTGCATCCTGACTACCTGAGGTCGTTTGGTTAGGAAGTCCAACGCCCAGTTGCACGCTGGTGTATTTAGACCGGGGAGTAGGAGTTTGTTCATCTGTGTCTGTAGGACAATAATGTTGAATGCTGTGATGAAATCCAGAAACAGCACTTTGACTTAAGTGTCCCTGTTTTCTATGTGTGTCAGGTTCAGGTGCATGACAGATGCATCTGTCACAGAGGAGTTCTGTTGATAAGCATATTGGAGAGTGCCTAGTGAGGCAGAAATGGAGTTTTCTATATCTGCCATTAAAACAAACAAACAAACAAAAGGTATCCATTAGTCTAGCGAGATCATGGATCTGCAGCTGGAAAATCTTCACTCTCCAGGGCGCAGGCCTGGAGGACCGGCAGTTGCCCATGCTGCAAGTCTCCTCTCTCCACAACACCGATGTTGTCCAAGGGAAGGGCATTAGAACCCATACAGCTTGGCACCAGTGGTCATCACAGAGCACTGTGTGATAAAGTGCCTTGCTCAAGGACACAACACGCTGCCTTGGCTGGGGCTCGAACTCACGACCTTCAGATTGCTAGTCGAATGCCTTAACCACTTGGCCACGTGCCATTACCAGGCATTCAAAGCACTTCATGATCATTGGTGCCAGTGCCAGTGTGCAGAAAATGTTTAGTTTTGAAGGGGTAGAGTTCTTTGGAATAAAGATGATAGTGGCTGATTTGAATGCTGCGGGGATAGCAACCTGATTGAAGATGTCTGTGAAGACATCAGTGTGCACTCTCCCTGAGTACTCAGCCTGGAACGTTGTCCGGCCTGGTGCCCGGTGCCCAGTGCCCAGGGCCCAGAGAAAGACACTGCAGAGTCTCTCTCAGGTCTGCTGCTGTTACGGACCGTACCTGCTCACTTCGTGGCTGGCACTGTGTTACCTGCTTTACTTACTTCATCAGACTCTGTTTACTTGTGCATAAGGAGAACAGCATGGCCTCTGCCAGCAAACTTGGTTCTAAAGTTAAAACAAAGAAATACCATTGTTATACAGAAATTGACCAGTTGAGTACAGATATCAACAAATTAGTAAACTTCTGGATAGTCAAATTCTTTATATGCATAATTAATCACCAGTCACACTACGATAATACAAGTGTGAATAACCAATAGAGTCTGTGCATTAAGGGCCAATAATATTTGAGAATTAGTAAGATACCAGACAGGTTGTTCTCTGGCAAAGGTGTGATCGGTAGGTGGGAAGCCTTCAAAGGAGAAATTTTGAGAGTGCAGAGTTTGTATGCTCCTGTCAGGATTAAAGGCAAAGTGAATAGGAACAAGGAACCTTGGTTCTCAAGGGATATTGCAACTCTGATAAAGAAGAAGAGGGAGTTGTATGACATGTATAGGAAACAGGGAGTAAGTAAGGTGCTTGAGGAGTATAAGAAGTGCAAGAAAATACTTAAGAAAGAAATCAGGAGGGCTAAAAGAAGACATGAGGTTGCCTTGGCAGTCAAAGTGAAGGATAATCCAAAGAGCTTTTACAGGTATATTAAGAGCAAAAGAATTGTAAGGGATAAAATTGGTCCTTTTGAAGATCAGAATGGTCGGCTATGTGTGGAACCAAAGGAAATGGGGGAGATCTTAAATAGGTTTTTTGCATGAAGTCTATGGAATTAAGGGAAACAAGTAGTGAGATCATGGAAACTGTACAGATTGAAAAAGAGGAGGTGCTTGCTGTCTTGAGGAAAATTAAAGTGGATAAATCCCCGGGACCTGACAGAGTGTTCCCTTGGACCTTGAAGGAGACTAGTGTTGAAATTGCAGGGGCCCTGGCAGAAATATTTAAAATGTCGCTGTCTACAGGTGAGGTGCCGGAGGATTGGAGAGTGGCTCATGTTGTTCCGTTGTTTAAAAAAGAATTGAAAAGTAATCCGGGAAATTATAGGCCAGTAAGTTTAATGTCGGTAGTAGGTAAGTTATTGGAGGGAGTACTAAGAGACAGAATCTACAAGCATTTGGATAGACAGGGACTTATTAGGGAGAGTCAACATGGCTTTGCGCGTGGTAGGTCATGTTTGACCTATCTATTGGAGTTTTCGAGGAGGTTACCAGGAAAGTGGATGAAGGGAAGGCAATGGATATTGTCTACATGGACTTCAGTAAGGCCTTTGACAAGGTCCCGCATGGGAGGTTAGTTAAGAAAATTCAGTCGCTGGGTATACATGGAGAGGTGGTAAATTGGATTAGACATTGGCTCAATGGTAGAAGCCAAAGAGTGGTAGTAGAGAATTGCTTCTCCGAGTGGAGGCCTGTGACTAGTGGTGTGCCACAAGGATCAGTGCTGGGTCCATTGTTATTTGTCATCTATCAATGATCTGGATGATTATGTGGTAAATTGTATCAGCAAATTTGCTGATGATACAAAGATTGGAGGTGTAGTGGACAGTGAGGAAGGTTTTCAGAGCCTGCAGAGGGACTTGGACCAGCTGGAAAAATGGGCTGAAAAATGGCAGATGGAGTTTAATACAGACAAGTGTGAAGTATTGCATGTTGGAAGGACAAACCAAGGTAGAACATACAGGGTTAATGGTAAGGCACTGAGGAGTGCAGTAGAACAGAGGGATCTGGGAATACAGATACAAAGTTCCCTAAAAGTGGCGTCACAGGTAGATAGGGTCGTAAAGAGAGCTTTTGGTACATTGGCCTTTATAAATCAAAGTATTGAGTATAAGAACTGGAATGTTATGATGAGGTTGTATAAGGCATTGGTGAGGCCGAATCTGGAGTATTGTGTTCAGTTTTGGTCACCAAATTACAGGAAGGATATAAATAAGGTTGAAAGAGTGCAGAGAAGGTTTACAAGGATGTTGCCGGGACTTGAGAAACTCAGTTACAGAGAAAGGTTGAATAGGTTAGGACTTTATTCCCTGGAGCGTAGAAGAATGAGGGGAGATTTGATAGTGGTATATAAAATTATGATGGGTATAGATAGAGTGAATGCAAGCAGGCTTTTTCCACTGAGGCAAGGGGAGAAAAAAACCGGAGGACATGGGTTAAGGGTGAGGGGGGAAAAGTTTAAAGGGAACATTGGGGGGGGGGCTTCTTCACACAGAGAGTGGTGGGAGTATGGAATGAGCTGCCAGACGAGGTGGTAAATGCAGGTTCTTTTTTAACATTTAAGAATAAATTGGACAGGTACATGGGTGGGAGGTGTATGGAGGGATATGGTTCGTGTGCAGGTCAGTGGGACTAGGCAGAAAATGATTCGGCACAGCCAAGAAGGGCCAAAAGGCCTGTATCTGTGCTGTAGTTTTTCTATGGTTCTATGGTTTCTAATAGTAAATGCCATCTGGAATTCAGATTTGGGAACAGCTTCGTTCCAACTGTGATAAGACTGCTGAACGGATCCTGACCCGGATCTGGGCCGTACCCTCCAAATATCTGGACCTGCATCTCGGTTTTCTTGCACTATCTTACTTTCCATTTTTCTATTTTCTATTTATGATTTATAATTTAAATTTTTAATATTTACTATCGATTTGTAATCCAGGGAGCGGGAAGCACAGAATCAAATATCGCTGTGATGATTGTACGTTCTAGTATCAATTGTTTGGTGACAATAAAGTATAATGTATAAAGTATAATAAAGTATAAAGTATTTTGTCTTGGAATGCCAAATGGCTCCAGTCCCCTGCAAAGGGAATTTATGCTCTCAAAAACCTTTCTTGCCTTGGTTGATTGCATATTATCTGTAAACTACTCTTGCCTGCACATTATCTTAACCCTTGCCTTGCACAGCATCCACAGCAGGACAAGGACAGCTTTGACAACAGCTGTACAAGTGACTCTGACAAAGAAACCTCCCAATGTTCAAAGTAAATTTATCATCAAAGTACATTTATGTCACCGTATACTAGCTTGAGATTCATTTTCTTGCAGGTATACTCAATAAATCTGTAGTAAAATAATAACCATAATAGAATCAATGAGGGACCACACCAGTTTCGGAGTTCAACCGGTGTGCAAAAGACAATGAACTGTGCAAATACAAAAATAATTCAATAATAATAATACATAATTAGGCAATAAATATTGAGAACATGAGATGAAGGATTCCCAAAAGTGAGTCCATAGGTTGAGTGAAGTTATCCTTTCTGGTTTAAGAGCCTTGATGGTTGAGAGGTAATAGTTATTTCTGAAGATGATATTTTGGGTACTGAGGCTCCTGTACCTTCTTCCGGATGGCAGGAAGGTTGGATGTGAAGATGATTGCAATGATTTGTTGGTCTGACGTGAGGTTATTGATCTAAAACCTTAACTGCCTCTCCACAGACATGGCTTGATCTTTTGTACTTCCAGCACTTTGCGTCTGGGCTGGGTGGGTAGTCCCTGAAGTTCTCTACGTCAAAAAGGATTAACCACATTTCCTATTGTCTCACTACAGAGCAGCAAACAGAGAATGCACAATGCACATAGCTATGCAATGATTGCAAAACACTCAGTAAATGACATTGACCCACACGCTTTGTGGGACATCTGAAGAGCGTGTGGGTAGATGTGGTGAATCATGCAGTTCAATACTGGATTTCCTGGCAGTCTTCACTCTGCTGCAATTTGCATTTATGTTGCCACAACAAAACTAAGTTCTGGATAACTACTACTGGATGACTTCTGAAATAGACACTCTGTTGTGAGCTTCGTAATTTAGTGAAATTTCCATGTGGACACAGAGATACTTTCAAGGATGTGCTCAAAGCTTCCTTGAAAAAGTACATCATCCCCACTGACCCTTAAGAGGGAAAGAACTTGAGCTATCTTATGGGTTTGTGGATGATATCAAATCACAGCTTATGAGGGTCAAAGATGACATGGGACTTAGAACGACTGGCATTTACGGGATTCCCTGTGAATGCGGAGCAGTGTATATCAGCCAGATGGGATGCATGGTGAAAACCTACATTAAGGAGCACCTTGCATTAATGGGTTACCCTGAGAAATCGGTGGTAGCAGAACATTGCATTCGCAACAGCATAGGATTGACTTCAATGGCACAAAACTACTGTGCCACGCCAATGGCTTTTGGGACTGCCTGGTGAAGGAAGCCATTGAACTAAAACTAGAGGGAAAATATGTAACAAAGACAAAGGTCTCGTTCTAAGTAAGAACTGGAATTTGACTGTAAACAAGGTGGGCCTGCCGAAGGGTTTTGGCCCGAAACATCGACTGTACTCTGCCTGGCCTGCTAAGTTCCTCCAGTATTTTGTGTGTGTCGTTGATACGACAGTGGAAACCTGATTGGATGAGGACTAATCAATCAGGAGGGATGGATGACCGGGGGCATAAATACCACTGGACTAGACATGCCCAGGCATCATCCCTGATGAAGATGGCAGAGTTTGTCATCGAAACGTTGGTTAAAATCAATACTTGTACCAGGCTGGAAGCCCGAGAAGAGATTATTTGTCATATATGCTGGGAAAGCACTAGATCTTTCTTCATAACAAATATTGTTTCAAAGTCTCAGTGAGCATCACAGTCTCTCCAGTGGGAATGGACACACAGCATTCTGACAGTATGTTGCAAACTGAATAGCAGCTGACTCTGTATGGGTATATAGTGTGCCCAGAGTTCAGGTCCTGCATCGGCTAGACCAGGGTTCAATCCAAAGAGCGGAGCCGGAAGGTCAATCAGTAGGCAGGAAGTTGAAGCCTGACAAATGAAGCCTGGTGGCCTGGTGTGTGTGCGTCTGTGTGTGTGTGTGTGTGTGTGTGTGTGTGTGTGTGTGTGTGTGTGTGTGTGTGTGTGTGTGTGTGTGTGTGTCTCTGTGTGGGGTATATGGGGTGCCAGGCAGGGGTAGCACCTTTGGTGGGGGAACATGTCGCGTCCTTTTCAAGGCGGTTAGTCCACCTTTGATCCCCACCTGGCACTCAGCTCTCACCTGTCGCTCCCCATAGCTGTTTGCATGCGACAGCGGCCACACCCCGGGCAATGGCTTCGACAAGCCAGCTAAACCAGGTAAGGGTAGCCGACGGGTCTCAAACCCTCGGTGAGATAGGGAGTTATCTATCCCAGCATGTGAAGACACACTCTGGCGGATTGAGTGGACGAGACCAATGGAAGGTCCAACGGTCAAGAAGGCTGTCTCTGCCAGTGTCATGGAACGTGTAGAGCAGGACAAAACACAGAAGACGTCCTGGTCATCCACTGCGCCTAGTCCCATCTCCAGCCGTCTAGACTCTGTCTTGCCACTGGATCCTGATGGGAATTGGGAAGAGAGAGTGAGGCTGACACTGCGCAACTCTCCCTCACTTAAATCCAAATCACGCGCTAGTTTCGACACCATCATTATGGTGTCGAGGTCCTCATCAACGTTGACAATGGATGAACACCTGTCTCTGTGTACGTGTGTGTGTGTGTGTGTGTGTGTGTATGTGTGTGTTGAGGAGTACAAGCTGGCAGGTGCTAGGTGAAACCTGGTGAGAGTGAAGTTGAGTGGTTGGTTGAGGGGGAATGAAGTAAGAAGCTGGGAGGTACACACACAAAATGCTGGAGGAAGTGGTTCTCACAGCTCTGGTCACCTTTCTTCTGGATGTGTAGCATATTGAACAGCGCATGATAAGCTGCTTAATCTGCTGATCTACCCCAGGCCACCAGACAAAGTTTTGAGACAAAGCATTCATTTTGACCGGCATGTAGCTCCTCCAACATTTTAGCTCTCTGCTTGGATGGTACAACTCTCAATCATTACCTATACCGTTATGTGAGGTGCCACAGGCAAGATTCACTGGACATTCTGGATCATAATGTGTGAGTACTGTGTCTGACATCATCATTTCCTTTACCTTTTGGAAAGCCACCTCACACTGCTTTGTCCATTGCCATTTCTTCCCCACCTGTAGTAATGAGTTCAAGGGATGGAGCACAGTAACCAGGTTTGGCAGGAGCCTGTCATAGTAATTGAGAAATCCTAAAAAGGACTGCAACTGTGACATGTTCTTTGGCCTCGGGGCATCCACCACTGCGTGAATTTTCTCGGCCGGCACACTTGTGTAATCCTTGTGCGCTGATGGTTTTACACAGTAAGTGATGCTTGGTTTAAAGAATTCACACTTGTTGCTTTGTGCACTGCGCCTATAATCTTCTGATTTTTGCAACACTGTCTTGAGATTTTAGAAATGTTCCTTGTCATCCTCCCAGAAACAATCATGTTATCCAGAAAGTGGTGGATGTAGGTTCAGTTGTAACATTTAAGAAAAGCTTGGATAGGTGCATGGGTGGGAGGAGCATGGAGGGATAGGGCCCAGGGGCAGGTACACGGGACTGGGCAGAAAAGCAGGTCAGAGTGGACTTGATGGGCCAAAGGTCCTGTTTCTGTGTGGTAGTGCTCGATGACTATGACTCTATGACCCTTGAGGGCCATCTTGTCCTGAGAGCTCATCCACTAGTTCTCAAACCTCCCATCAAAAGAAACTTCAGAACTGTATCCACTGTGTCAAGCTCCCAATTGTTGATTCAGTGCAAGAAGTTCTCAATCTTGTAAACACCAACAGGAGTAGACCAAATCTGCTCAACCACAGGATAACCCTTCAACCCATGAATCATCCTACTGAGCCTGTACTCACCTGACGGCTTCAATCTTGTTCCAAACAGTATTATCTTTTGTGGTTGGCATAATTAATTGAGCAGGTAATTGCAGATCGCTGGATCAAATTTCCTCCCACATTCCAAAGACGTACGGTTAGGGTTAGTGAGTTGGTGTAGGAAGCATGGCGACATTTGAGGGCTTCTCCAAGCACAATCCTCATTAATGTCATTTGACACAAATTACACATTTTGCTGGATGTTTCAATCTTTCAATGTACATGTCATGAATAAATATAACTAGACAATGGGGTGACCCGTTGGGGCACCCTTTGAGAGAAGGGTAGTGCAGTCTGATGTGACCAGAATGAACATTAAATTTTCCTGTATGCTATTGGTATCACTTTGCTTTGGAAACTGAAGTAGAAAACCTCAGTTTATTAAAGAAGAACGATGCATAGCAAAGCAAATATAGCTCCTCCTCGTTTAATGAAGGACACTTTTAATGGCATCGTTTCTGGTTTATCTGCCACTCGTTGTCAATCTGGAGACATGCAGCCCTTTCATTCCCCCGTCTCTTCATCTTTTCTGCTGTTTGTTGTTTGTCTCTGATCCCGGAGATGTGCAAGCCTCTCCTCCTCTGTCTCTTCTCTCATCTTTTTTTTGTTGTGACTCTTTGATCCTGGAGTCGTGTGGCCCTGGCTTCATCCAATTCTTGTTCTCTCACTCTCCTTGCCGCTTCCCGACGACGTTTGGCATCATCTCTTGACCATAATGTCCCCCATCCCTTTCCACAAGGCATAATTAGGCTGACCATTTTTTTTACCCTAATGCTGCATAGAAGATACGAAGCAGTAACACCAAAGGATGCTGATTATTCTTGATGATGTGGTTGGCACTCTCCTAAATGGACCTGATATAGTCACTGCTGTCCTTTGCAGAAAAGGGTTTTATGGTTGTCTCAAAGTACGTCATTGCAATAAGATTTAATTATCTCTTATTAATGGGTGGCAGTTAGATCTGTCCCGATCCTGCACATGTTGATGGTGATTAGCAGAATGTGACCCCTCAAAATAGAGCTGCCCTGCCCTTTTGCTCCGGTAGGTGTCGCTGCTGAGGCTGGCCGTGCGCATGCGGCGGGCTGTCGCGTCCCGATTTCCGTGATGGCCGCTCGGCTCTCGGGTGGAAGGGAGCCTGTTGATTTTTGCGAATGAGCAATTTTTTACGAATATATAACCCTGAACTTTGCCTGCATTCTGTAAGTTAGCGCATTTTAATTCGATTTAGCCAAAAAAAGTGCCGCTATAATGCACCGTTGGCACTAATTGGAGGTCACAAACAGACAGAGCATGAGAGTTTTAGCAGTGTATAGATGTCTAAAAGATATTTATTTACAAACTAAATAACTAGAGTTGGATTATAGAATTTTTAATTCAACGTAGCTAACGGCAATTGTGAGACGTGTCAGGGAATTCTTCCCACAAAGAATGTGAAAACAAAACAAAGCGCTTACACTCTGTCCACTTTATTAGGTACACCTGTTTACCTGCTTGTTAACGCAAATATCTAATCAGCTAATCATGTGGCTATAGCTCAATGCATAAAACCATACAGACATGATCAAGAGGTTCAGTTGTTGTTCAGACCCAATGTCGGAATGGGGGGGGGGGGGAAGGAATGTTATCCAAGTGATTTTGACTGTGAAATGATTGCTGGTGTTGGATGGGGCAGTTTGAGTATCTCAGAATCTGCTGAGCTCCTGGGATTTTCAAGCACAGCAGTCTGTAGAGTTCACACAGAGTAGTGTAAAAATGTTTAAAAAACATCCAATGAGTGGCATTTCTTTGGGCACTATGCCTTGTTAATGAGAGAGGTCAGTGAACAATATTCAGACTGGTGTAAGTTGATGGGAAGGCAACAGTAAATCAAATAAGCATGCATTATGACAAGAAGAGCATCTCTAAGTGTACTAGACACTGAACCATGAAGTGGATGGTCTACAGTAGCTGAAAACCATGAGCATACACTCAGTGACACATTATTAGGTGTAGGAGTTATCCAATAAAGAGGCCACTGGGTGAATATTGCATCTTCAATGATCTTAACATTTCAAAGAGCCTCACAGCCAATTAAAATCCTTTGAAGTGTCATTACAATTGTGATCAAAAGCAAAATAGCGTGTATTATCACTGACGTATGTCATGAAATGTGTTATTTTGCGGCAGCAGTACAGTGCAGGATGTAAAAAGTACTGTAAGCCACATAAATCAATCAATCAAACGAGTAACAGAGAGTAGTGCTTATGGATTCGGGGACCATTCAGAATTCTGTTGCAGGAGGGGAAGAAGCTGTTCCTAAAACATTGAGTGTTGATCCTCAGGCTCCTGTACCTCCTCCCCAATAGTAGTAAAGTGAAGAGGGCAGGTCCCAGATAGGTCTCCTGTACCTCCTCCCCAGTGGTAATACTGAGAAGGGGGCAGGTCTCAGGTAGGGCTCCTGTACCTCCTCCCCAATGGTAGTAATGAGAAGGGGGCAGGTCTCAGGTAGGGCTCCTGTACCTCCTCCCCAATGGTAGTAATGAGAAGAGGGCGGGTCCCAGATGGTGATGGCCCTTATTGATCGATGCCCTTTCTTGAGGCATTGATTTTCATTAAGATGGTGCTGCTGAAGCCCAGCGACTAACTGGTAGCAAGCAAAATAAAGAATACAACTAAAGACTTCAGTAACAACACTTTTTTCTTGTAGAATTTATGATAAACGATCACTGCAAACAATGGAGAGGCTAGTGTAGGCGAGGCGAGGTCAAGGCATGTTGAAGGAAAAGTCATGGCGAGCAGAGTAGAGGAGAGGCAGATTCAAGTCCTGTCCATGTAGATAAAGAGCGAGGTTTGATTGATCTAAGCACCAGGCTGATTTGGAAAGATTGGGTACGGGCTGAAACGTGGTGGTGAGATCCCTGCCCAGTGAGCGTTGATGTGACAGAGCCCGGGTCCTGGTGCGAGGAATGACCAATGTTTGGACGATCTAAATGCTGGGCCATATGGATCGAAAAGGCAGGGTATCGGGACAAGAGGTGAGGGTCAGGCCAGT
Source organism: Mobula birostris (assembly GCF_030028105.1). Taxonomy (NCBI): domain Eukaryota; kingdom Metazoa; phylum Chordata; class Chondrichthyes; order Myliobatiformes; family Myliobatidae; genus Mobula; species Mobula birostris. The sequence continues at coordinate 102,418,806 of NC_092380.1, read as the reverse complement.
TCCGCTTGATGCTCTGCGACAGTTACTTGGCTTGGTGCTGAAATGAGGACTGAGGCTGCGGACTGCTCCAGGCATTGTGTCCATGATGGAGTTGCTGGAGTTTACAACCCTCTGGATCCGCGTTCAATCCTGCACATTTGATCCTCCTTACCAGGTGGTGATGCAACCAGTCAGAATATGAGGCAGGAGGAATATCAGCTGGTCTATGCATAGCAGTATCCCAGCATCAACCATGACTAGATAATGATTCTGGTTGTGGGATAGATAACTGTCTCTCTCAAGGTTATGAACAGATGACTTATGGACACCCTAAACATACAAACGAGGGTTTGGAAGACCAAAGGGATGGATGGGGGTGGACTTGCTGGCTGCTGTGGATCTTCTGCTGGGTGAGAGCTAGGCATTTCCACATGCCTTCCCTCACCTTCGCACTTCCCGCATCCGCCCCTTCCAACGAGCCCCAGCAATTTGGGCCCTGTCGAGCCAAGTGGAGCCAGGACCTCTGAATGCTCACTCACTCACTCCATGATGCTGGCTGGCTACCCCTCTTCTTGCGCCTGCTCACTCTCCCCTCTCGCCAGCTTCTGCGCTGTTGTCCCACACACCCTCTTCATTCATTTCCACTTTACAAACAGTTCACGTTACAAACAGTTCTCAGGAACGGAGCTCAGTTGCAGCTTGGGTACTGCCTGTATCGGGAGGAAATCCCCTCCTAGTGTTCTCTGTTCACCTGACGGGACAGAACAGACTCAGATTGACATCCATCAAAAGGGAGCCATTCCAGACTATTCTCCAGTTTCTCCGCTGCATCGCTTACCTTAGTTTTCAAGTGTTAGAAGTGATTTTCCAAATATCAGGCTGGACCAGAATCAATTGATGATCCAATGCAAATGAAGGAAATGTACTGCCAGGTAGACAGTGGTGGTACTGCGGATGGATATTTTAGGGGATGGTTTTAGGCTTAATTGAGGTGAAGAAAGCTAGGATGAATCAAGATCTGCTAAATAGCCTCCCTCACCTGCAGACGTCCGGTAATTCTGTTTAATCCCAGGTGTAAAGAAGTGTACGGCCACTAGAGGGCACATCAGCTCAGCAAATTACTAATCCACACTTCAAACAACTTTTTTCAAGAGATCCACTCTAACCAAAAGGTTACCTATGAAACCAAAAAGTTAGCTAATTATAAATCTTACTGCAGGTGCAATCAAACTATTTCCTTTGAAGGTACTGAGACTTTCAGACAGTTTTGGAATCAGCAGGTGCAGCTATGAAGTTGGAACCAGCAGCCATTCTGTCTCTTCTGCGCAGAGTCAGGCCATGATGGAAAACAATTTGCAACATGTTTCTATTACATCATGCAGCCTCAATCTTGAAAGACTGTGATCTGCACCGCTGCTAAAACGAGACTGTTTCACTCACGGGCGGCTTTCCTGCTTTGTAGGCAGAATCAGTTTTATTATCACTGACATAGATTATGTGAAAATTGTTTCTTAAAGATTACCTTTATTTGTCACATGTGCATCAAAACGCTGAAATGTACAGTGAAATGTTTGAATCAAAGATACAAAGACTTGAAGTGCATTTATTATCAAAGTGTACACTCCGAGATTCGACCTCCCACAGGCAGCCATGAAACAGAGGAACACCATGGAACCCGATCAGGAAAACATCAGACACCCAGTGTGCCAAAAAAACAAATCGCACAAACGGCAAGAAGTGAGTGAACAACACTTAGGATATCAGATATCAAACCAGGAGTCCTGTTGTATTCAGTTTAGTTTAGTTCTGCGTCAGGCTGCTAGCCCACCGAAGGCTGAGGGGAAAGCATTCTTCGCTGAAGCACCCCAGACGCAATCAATTACTCTGATCAAACCACTCAAAAATAGCAAAAAAAAGATAAACCAGAAATACATGCACCATGAATCTCAAAGTTCCCCAAAATGAGTCCACAGCTTCGCCGATCAGTCCTTGCAGCAGGATGTGCTGGGGCCAGTCTGCAAGCGTTGCCATGTTCCTGCTGGCAACATGGTGTACTGATAACTTACTAACCCTGACCTGTACATCTTTCGAATATGGAAGCAAAATGGCGCACCCTGAGGAAGCCCATGTGGTACAAACTCCTTGCTGATAGTGGCAGGAATTGAACCCCAATCGTGATCATTGCCACTGTAAAGCGATACGCTATTGTACAAAAGAGGAATAGTGAGGTAGTGTCCATTCAGAGAGGAAAAATCTGTTGTTAATACATTTTCAGACTCCTCCTTGGTGGTAGTAATGAGAAGAGTGCATGCCCTGGGTGGAGAGGGTCCTTACCTTGAGGCACCACCTTTTGAAGATGTCCTCGATGGGGGGAGGAGGGTTGTGAAATTGATGGAGCAGGAACGGTCTACGACCCTGTACTGCCTCCTTCACTCTTACACATTGGAGCCTCCATACTAGTTTGTGATGCAACTAGTCGAAATGCTCCCCACCATACATCTGTAGAAATTTGCAAGAGTCTTAGATGCCACACCGGATCTCCTCAAGCTCTTAATTAAGTACCACCACTTCATGACTTCATGACTTCATCAGTGTGTTGGGCCCAGGTCAGACCTTCTGAGGTATTGATGCCCAGGAACTTTCAAAATTTATGCTAAAGTTTGCTCTGAGTTGGTTACAGTTCAAGCTTGTGTTTATATGTGATAGCCATGGTGAAATCCACAGTCAACCATGCAATCTGTCAGGGCAACAGAATGGAGTTCAAGTTCAAGTTTAAGCTTAATTGTCATTCAACCATGTATAAACAGGGCCAACAAATTAGCATTACTCCGGGACCAAGATGAAAAACACAGTACCAACAGTCATACACAGCGCAAGACACATAGAGCACATATTAGATAGCAGTAAAATACAGTTACACACAAAAAATATAGTCCAGGATCTTTTGCTGAGCAAACACTGGGCGGGCGAAGAGTTGGGCAGCTCTGCCTCCAGCATGGATTCACATCACACAATCTCCAGCACTCCTGTGGAGCACACCAACTCTGACACCTCCAGCTCTCCTGGGCGGCTGTGAGCAGGTGACATCTTGGCTACAGGCCTGGTCCTCACTCTGAATGGACTCTATTGGACTGAATAATTGCTACTTTCCTTGTAGTTCAACTTCCTTATGCTTGTTTGTATTTTTATATAGTTACCTATATACATGTAATTGTTCAGTGTGTTTTTTAGTGTTGCAGTTCCTTAGGATATAATTTTACTTGAATAGGGGCTATCTAATTGGTTAATCTGAGCAAAGGAATGGCTGTTTTCAGCAGACTGATATGAAGAACAGACCGCATTCTCTCTCTCTATCGCTCTCCAACTCTCTCTCTCCTTCTCTCTGTCTCCCCCCTCTCTCTCTCTGTCCCTCCCTCCCTCTCTCACCCTCATGCTTCATCTTCCTTCCCTTGTTTTGTCCTTGTAATGCTTAGTAAATGATTTATGCCTCATTCTTGACTTCCAAGGAACCTCGGACCAAAAACATCGGGATCCAACAGCCCTTCGCTTTTATTTCGAATGAAGAATCTGAATTGGATCCACCTTTATGAATACAAGTCTAAAGTAGATTAAAATAAGCATTTTGAACAAGAGCATTTTGACACTTAGTGCATCAGATGTGAGCAAACTGATTATGAACAGGAAATGATTTACGAATTCTCGACTGAAACATATACAAGTTTCTTTGGGATTGAATCCAGTTAGCTTCTTAATGAAATACTCCTTTAATATGTTAACGATATTTAATATAAGACCCACTAACAAATATGCATTCAAAATATCAGATTCAGATTTTTTATCACAAACTTAGATGAGGTCACATTTGTTGTTTATGGCAGCAATACAGGGCGGAAGTAAAATTATTATAAATTCAAAAATAAAGAGATAGTACGGATGAAATGAATAACCAGATAGTGTGTGTGGATCATTCTGAAATCGAATTTCTGAACTGTTCTGAACACGCACCATTCTGAAACGCCTTTCTTCCTGATAGGCTGAATGTCTTTTACACGTAGTTTGATGCATAGAATGATGGAAGGCCTGCCCTTCTCCTGAGGAGCAAGCACTCTGTCTGGTTGCAGCTGATATGAGGAAAACTGTAACCATGGTCAAGCCGCAGAGTCTGATAAAATATCCAATCGGGTGCTAATGGATTGTGCAGCCCAGTTAACAGAGGTTCTCACAGACATCTTCAATATCTCAGTGGAACAGCCCACTGTCCTTGTAGGCTTCAAGGTGGTCAACATCATCCCAGTGCCCAAGAGGGCGTCAGTGAATACCAGCTGGTGGCACCGACTTCAACAATAATGAAGTGCTTTGAGTGGCTGGTTATGGATTGCATTAAATCCCATCTTCCTGCTGCATTAGAGCCTTTCCAGTTCAATTCTCACTCAGATCACTCCACTGACGATGTGATACATAACCTATACCCTCCACTCTGTCCTGTCCCACGTGGAAGATGGTGCTTCAGGTGCCAGGATACTGTTAATCGGTGTAAGAGGTTTCTTCTTTAATGTTACTGCATATTGTTAATCAAAATGGCTTCTTTGTTATGTTAAATCCTGAGAAGGTTCTCTCGCTGCAGCTTGTTTGGGTTATCTTATTGATAAGAAGATGAATGAACCAATGGGCATCCATGTTATTTTTTTGGGGTGATATTCTGTCTCATATGGCTGGGAAATGGTTTTTTTTTTGGAGGGCTTTTGGAGGAGAGACCGGGTGGATGACGGACGTGCTGGGAGCACTCTGGTCGATCACTTTGGGTGGTCACGTGCTGTGTGTCGAGGGGGTTGGAGTGGATCGCAGGGTGAAGAAAGATAGTCCCGGCTATTTGAGCTCCAACTGTGTGCACGAAGAAATTGAACTTTGATAAGTCTGGCGCCTTTTTCTTTTCCTTTTATATTGTATCTCTATTAATCTTATAGTCCTAGTAAGATTTATAAAGTATAATCTGTAAAATGTACATTGTGTGCTGGCTGATGATTGATGTTTGAGGCCGAATCAGGTGGCATTGCACAGCAACCGGGAGACACGGTTGGGCTGCGGACAGGGTTTCCCCTAGATAATTACGAGCCAATATAGCTGAGCATTACATCCGTTTTTAGCTTGTTGCTTAATATGATCATCCCTCTGAAGCTGGTGGGCAATTTGTCCTCGATGGGTCTCAACACCTCTATCTGTAACGGGATATTAGGCTTCCTGACAGAAAGGCCACAGTCAGTCTGAGTTGGCAGCAACACCTCTTGATCCAGCAGCCTGTGTGCCTGTGCCCCCCAGAGTTGTGAGCTCATCCTGCTGCTGTTCACACTGCTGATGTACTGCTAAATCCAATTCAAACCAAATCGAAGCTGCTGGTGACACAACATTGGTTGGCCTCATGAACAATGACGATTGGACAGCATACAAATTGGAGGTAGAGTGGCTGGTGGAACTGTGCGAAGACTACTGGAGTCTTAACTACCAAAGATCAAAGAGATGATTGTGGACTTTAGGAAGGTTCAGGCTGACCACGGTTCCTCCATAGAGAGAGTATGGAGCACCTATTTTCTAGAAGTGCTCATAACAGACAACATCACCTCTTTATTCAAGAAAGCACCAGAGTGACTCCACTTCCTGAAGGGATTGCATCACCATGTGGTATAGGAATTACAAGGTATCTGACTGCAAGTCTCTACAAAGGATTGCAAGGACTGTTGAGAGGATCATTGGCGTCTCTCCTCCACTCATTAGAGATACATACCAGGCGTAGGACAAGAACAGCTTCTGCCTCCACACCCCAGGCCATAAGACAACTGAACTCCCTACCACCACCCAGGTCTTGCCACGTTTCAAGCTCTGTAGCATAATACTGTTTACTTTTTAATTTGTGTTGTAAATGTACCTCATCATTTGTTAATTAATTTGTGGCGATATGACTTAGTGTGTTGTGTGAGAGTTACACGTACTGTGTTGGTCACCTTGGCCTGCAGGAACGGTGTTTCCTATGGTCGTATACATTTACAATATACGGTTGAAGTTACTATAAACTTGATCTTGATGATGGAGGAGAAGAAGCTATTATTGAACCATGAGTCTTCAGCCTCCTGTGGCTCCTCTCTGATAGTAGTGAGTAGAGGGCATGTTCTGGATTGTGAAGGTCTATAATGATGGATACCTCCTTCTTGAGTCATAGTCTCTTGAAGATGTCCTCAGCGGTGGGAGGGTTGTGCCCATGATGGAGCTGAATGGGTCTACAACACTCTGCAGCTTCTTGTGATCCTGCAGATTGGAGCCACCACACCAGGCCATGATGCAACCAGTCAGAATGCCCTCCACCGTACATCTGCAGACATTTGCTAGAGTCTTGAACAAACCTTCTCAAACTCCCTCTGGGGCTTGGGGTATCCTGCAGATCTGAAAGGTATTGAGTATTTGTTTTAGTTCCATTTGCTCCAGATGCATCCATTTCTGCAAATCCTCCTTGATGATTTAACCCTTACCAAAATATGGTACTCAAAACTGAGATCTAAACAATGATAGGATGTGTGCAAGCCATTGTTTTATCTGTTGAGTGATCTGTCACATGATTTCAGGTTAACCAGTTTGTAGTTTCTGTTTGTCAGGTCAATTCCAAAACAGGACTTAATTATATACTTCTGATTAAAGGCCTTCATGTGCTGATGACTGCAGAATGCTTTTGGTTGTGATGGTTGATATTTCTCAGACAAATATTCTCATTAATTGTCCAGATAAACAAGTTCCTTGCAAGGATGGAAATGTTTTTGATGTTAACTAGGAAACTGTAGGCTTCTTTCCATGATGCTGAGATACATCCTAGGATGCACTGGGATGTGTCATCGATGATGTAACCTGGGGTCATCTGGTGTTTCGGGTCTTGCAACATCGGACACTCTTGCCCAGGTGACCCGGCCAGGGTTGATCAGGCCCTGGCTTTGGTCCACGGCCCACACCTTGATCTACAGCCATCTGGAGGCTCGCTCAGCAGTTTTGTGATGGTCTTGATGGCTCTTCTCCTTGCAGTCCCCATAATGCCAAGGAGCGACCAGCTAGCAGAACCTCTACACTCCACCTCTATGAGCTCACATTGTGCCCTCCACCACTGCTCTACCAGCTCCTGGTATTTGGCTTTCTTACCTTCAAATACCTCCCCAATCCGGTCTTTCCAAGGAACTGTCAATTCTACCCTAACCACCTGCGTCATGGTTTCTGACAAAATGACCATCTCAGGCCTCAGATATGATGATGCTATGATCGACTTTAATTGCCAGTCAGACGGACTACTTGGTCAGTAATATAACACTTTCACCACTAGATGGTAGCCCATGCTCAAAGAAGACACATTTGTGAAACTCTCAATCTATTGGAATAAGTAAACAATGGTTATGAAGTTAATGTAGTGCCAATGTTATAATACAACACTCCTGGGGTTGAACTAGGACCTCATCTGCTCTCAAGAGAATGCAGACATCTGGTTTGAAGACAAATAGTCCTTTGTGTTTTGGCCAATAATTTTCTCCAGCTCAATATTACCAAACCTGATTATCTGGTACTAGCTCATTGCTTCAGGTGGGGGCTTGTGCAAATTGACCACACATCTTTCACATTTGAACAGTCACTCACTTCATAAACATTGGATGTTAAGTGTGAAAGATCAGATATGAGTCTATTTCTTTCAAAAAGATGCAGCCATAAAAATATCCACTGTTGAGAAAACTTAACTCCACTCTCTTCTTGGACAGTGATCCTCACTTGAGTCTGAGCTCCGATAGTGACAGGGCAGACCCACAGTGTATGGCAACCTACCTCGAGTCCAAGAATGAAAAATGAGCTCTTTGTTGCCTGTTTGGTATGAGCGAGGCAATCTGAAGGAAAGGGTGCAGGTTACAAGCAAAGGAAAGGGAAGTTACACACACAAAATGCTGAAGGATCTCTGTAGGTCAGGCAGCATCCATGGAGAGGAATAACGAGTTGAAATTTCTCCTGATGGACCTGATGGAGGGCCTCAGCCTGAAACATTGAATCTTGATTCATCTCCATAGGCACTGCCTGACCTACTGAGATCCTCCAGCATTTTGTGTGTGCTGCTCTGGATTTCCAGCATCTGCAGAATCTCTTATGTTTATTACAATTCTTAACACTGAACCTGCTATATTTTTAAAATAATTGAATCTTAGATTTGTAATTATGTGGCTATAATCAAGTGTGTGATCCTGAGCTAAACCGACCAGGCCTTATGAACCAACACATCATTGTGTGTTTATGCAAGAGGATATTGTTCCTCCACATAGAGGAAACACAAACATATTTTTCGCAACACTCACAACACGTTGGGGGAACTCAGCAGGTCGGGCAGCATCCGTGGAAAAGATCGGTCGAGGTTTCGAGCCGGAACCCTTCGTCAGGATTTCCTTGTATCATGAAATTGATTTTAATTTGACTTATTAAATACTTTGGATACGGAGGGTAATATTTTCTGTAGGGAATAGTAGGCTACTGCTCAAACATTCCTCCGCAAGTTTGAGTTTATTGTTGTTTATCTGCATACATGAATATTGCCAAACAAAACCAAGGTCTTCCAGACCGAGGTGCACAACTCTTTACATATAACTCACACACAACACATGGAGTAATATTACCACAAATAAATCAACAAATATTAAGGTGAATTCACGACACAAACTTGCATTTTCAACACAAGTTAAAAAGCAAACAGTAAAATGCTACTGGCGCCACACACGTGGTGAGAGCTGAGTCGTGGCAGGGAGTTTTGTCGTCTCATGGCCGGGGGGAGGTAGTTGTTCGCTATTGTAACAGTTATTGTCCAAATGCTACAGTACCTCCTGGTAGGCAGTCAAAGAGATTGTTGGGTGTATGCAACATCTTGTACCAGGACAGCAGGATGGAGTAGTGAAAGGGTAGCAGGCCAAGAGTTGTGGTCCCAACAACAAAGGGAAGGCAGGAACTGAACTCCTGCACCCAGACTTTCAGGAGGTGAGGAGGAAGTTAAAAGTAAGGCCTCCAACAGAGTAATTACTGAAATAGGAAGATCAAGGAGATGGTACAGGAAGGAGGGTTTCAGACTCTTGGGAGGATCGGACAACCTCACAACGTATCTCATTCTGATCTTGCACTTTATTGTTTACCTACGCTGGACTTTTACTGTAGCTGTTACACTTAGCCACCTCTTGGTCAGGCAGCATCGATGGAGGAAAACAAATAGTCGACATTTCAGGGCGAGACCCTTCATCAGGACAGATGTGTATTGTTAAGCTAGTGCCTCTGTTTTATGCACTTTTCTTTATTTTAGCAGTTTGTGCTTCGTAATGTAATATGATCAAGTTGTCAATGTTACTTCTACTAGTTACTCAGAAAGGCCAGACAGGTCCAACCCTTACTGGAAGTGCACAACCTCAGCAGAAAGTATCTGTAGCTGAGGGAGTGAAAAAAAAAAGCTGCCATTATATCAAACAACAGAGCAGCGAATTTTCCTGGAAACAGGCAACTGATCAATAGTGTTCATGGCAATCGTAGCATCGCTGATGGTACAACATCAGCGTGCAGAGTCTATCAAATAACCAAGAGGCAGAGCTGTTGAGTTTTAACTCTATCTCAGCTTCCTTGCTGCTAGTCTCCAGTGATTTCAGCTGAATATGTTAGTGCTTTGTAATAAATCATTAAAATATATTAGTCTAGATACCTCTCTTGAGAAGGATTTGCAGGCTGAGAGGACTGAAGCGACAGAGGGAATGGGTTCTGGCGTTTATAGTTTAAAGGGACAGATCCCATTGCCACATGCCATCAGAGTGCGGTCTCTGTTTAGCTCTGCAGTATAATCAAACCAGTAACGGAGATGCACTCACTCTAGTCTGAGTGTCTGTGTGTCCGAGTTTGTTGGAGGTCTGCTCCTGGGGTTAGATTACTGTGTATGTGCTTGGCGGGAGGTGGGAAAGGGGCTGGTTTTGCTGCTTGTGTTCTGTTTCGTTGCGTCCTGTGCTGTCGGATCGAGCATGGTGGGCACGCTATGTTGGCACCAGAAGGTGTGGTGACACTGGTGGCATAGCCTCGGGTGAGCTGGTTGCGAACGCGAATGATGCATTTCACTGACATGAGAAAATCTGCAGAGGCTGGACATCCAAGCAACATGCACAAAATGCTGGAGGAACTCAACAGGCCAGGCAGCATCTATGGGAAAGAGCGCAGTCGACGTTTTGGGCCAAAACCCTTCCTGCCGAAGGGTCTCTGCCCAAAATGTCGACTGTACTCTATTCCATAGATGCTGCCTGTCCTGCTGAGCTCCTCCAGCATTTTGTGCGTGTTGCCACATTTCTCTGTGTTTTGATGTACATATGATAAATAAACTTGAATCTTGAATTCGTTTTTGTTCATTTTTTTTGTTTGGGAGATGGGATTTAGGGGTCAATGTGTTTGCTCCATTTTTGTGTGGGAAGAGGGATTTGAGAGTTCAGGCGCCTGTTTCATTTTGTTCTTTTTTTGTGTGCGGGGTGGGGTGGTTTGGGGGTTCATAATCATTCTGCATTTCTTTTCTTTCTTGATTTCATGGCTACCCGGAGAAGAATCTCAAATTGTATACTTTGATAATACATGAACCTTTGAACCTTGAATCAAGTGAGGTGGCTCCATGTCCAGTTAATATTCTTCCATATTCCTGATCACCTATCAATCCTGGGCATCTGTAAGTACTTGAAGAGTCATGTTCATTACTGCATAATGGCAAATAAAAGAAAGAAGAGAACTAGAATTTCATATTGTGTCCTTTGAAACCTTAGGAAATTATCTATGTGCCCTATGTGTCCAATTCTGAACACATATTTGAATGTTGTGTAGGCCTTGTTGTATGTAGACATGGAATCACAAGAGAATGCGGATGCTGGAATCTGAGGAAGCAGCAATCTGCTGTAGGAATTCAGTGGGTTGAGCAGCATCTGTAGGAGGAAAGGAACTGTCAAATTCACAGGTCAAAATCCTGCATCGGGACTTATCTGTGCAGACAAGGATGAAGGGCAGGCAGTGTTGAGGAAGCAGGGAGTCTGAAAAACGACTTTGACAGATTGGGGAAATGGGCAAGGAAATGGCAGACTGAATATAGTGTAGGGACTATTTTCTAAATGGGGTGAAAATTCAATCATCAGAGGTGCAGAGGGTCTTGATAGTCCTCGTGCATAGTGGGTCCTTCGACTAAAGCTGTGTGCTGACCTTTTAATCTACTCCAAAATCAATCTAACCCACCCACATAGCCCTCTATTGTTTCTTCTATCCAAGTGCCTATGTAATAGTCCCTGAAGTCTCCTTGGCAGGGTGTTCCATGCACCTCACCAATCGCTGTGTAACAAACCCAACTCTAACATCCCTCCCCCTTATACTTCCCTCCAATCACCTTAAAAGTATGTCCTCTCATATTAGCCATTTCCACCCTGGGGAAAAAACACAGGCTATCCACTCATCTATGCCTTTTATCATGTTATACACTTCTACCAAGTCACCTCTCATCCTTTTTCACTCCAAAGAGAAAATCCTTAGAATTAAACACTTCTATCATGTTACCTCTCATCGTCCTTCACTCCAAAGAGATAAGCCCTTTCTCACTCCGCTTTTTCTCATAAAATGTGCTCTCTAATCTAGTCAGTATCCTGGTAAATCTCTTGTGCACCCTCTCATAACTTCCTCATCTTTCCTATAAAGAGGTGACCAGAACTGAACATAATATTGCAAGTGTGGTCTAACCAGAGCTGCATACATCTGCCACTCTAATGAAGTCATTAAAGGTGACTAAGCTAAAGACCTTGACCAATGAATCCCCTTTCCTTTTGTCTCTTCTACATTCTGGGAGAAGGAACATGTTTGAATTCCTGGCATCCAATACTAAGTACATTGCTATCAGACTTCTGAACCACCATGCAGTTCTCGCATCCCCTTCTCAAACCTTTAACTCTGCCTCACTTGGCTATCTCACCATCGTCACTTCAGCATTTCTCTTTGAATTATTTCAGTCTGCATTGCAATCTTTGCACCTTTCTGCTGTTTTGCACGAGACATAGTATTTATCGTATTACCAAGTATACTGTTTACTCTGTGGGCTTCATGTGATTGTCAAGTTCATTGCACCCTGGTACACATGACAGTTAATCTAATATAATCTTAACTCCTGCAATACCTTGGGGATGGCATACTTGATCTCCAAAGACATAGTCACTTTCCTTTGTGTGAGGTAGGAATTCCATTGGACTGTATTCAAAGTTCAAAGTAAATTTATGATCAAAGTACACATATGTCACCATATATGACCCTGAGATGAATTTTCTTGCAGGCATTCATGGTACAACAAAGAAGTAAGTAAATAAATTTCTTAATACTGAGATGTAGAGTCCTTGAAAGTAAATCTATAGGGTGTGCAATCAGCTCAGTGTTGGGGTGAGTGAAGCTGGTTCAGGAGCTTGAAGGTTGAAGGGTAATAACTGTTACTGAACTGGGTGGTGTGATACCATCCTTCCTGATGGCAGCAGAAAAAGAGAGCATGGCCTAGATTGTGGGGGTCCTTGATGATAGATGCTGCTTTCCCTCAACAGTGCTCCTTGTGCATGTTCTCACTGCTCGAATGGGCTTATTCTGTAATGGACATCTGTGTCCCCTAATTTTTGTAGGCTTTTCCATCCTTGGGCATTGGTGTTTCCATGCCAGTTCATGATATAACCAGTCAGTATACTCTCCACTGTACATTTACAGAAGTCTGTCAAAGTTTTAGACCACATGCCAATTCTTCACAAGTTTCCAAGATAGTAGAGGTGCTATCATGCCTTCCTTGTAATGGCACTTACATGCTGGTGCCAGGACAGATTCTCTGAAATCATAATGCCAAGGAATTTAAAATTACTGACCCTCTCTAACTCTGTTTCCCCTGATGAGGACTAGCCCATGGACCTCAAGTTTCCTCTTCCTAAAGTCAATGATCAGCCCCTTGGGCTTGCTGATATTGAGTAAGAGGTTGTTGTTGTGGCACCACTCAGCCAGATTTTCAATCTCCCTCCTGTGTGATGAGTCATTTTCACTTTTGATTTGGCCAACAGGAGTGGGGCCATCAGCAATCTTAAATATAGCACTGGAACAAGTAAGAGGCATCGAGTGGGAATAAAAGGATCCGTGTCTGGTTGGCTGCCAGTAACTGGTGGTGTTTCGCAGAGGTCAGTGTTGGGACCTCTTCTTTTCTTGTTGTGTATCAATGATTTAGATGATGGAATAGATGGCTTTGTTGCCAAATTTGTAGGTGTTACAAAAATTGATGGGGGAGGCAGGGAGTGTTGAGGAAACAGTAAGACAGTAAGGCTGCAGGACTTAGACAGACGAGGAGAATGGGCAAGTAATTGGCAAATGAAATACAATGTTGGAAAATGCATGGTCATGCTCTTTGGTAGTAAAAATAAATGTCCAGACTATTTTGTAAACAGAGATAAAATTCAAAAATCTGAGATGCAAAGGGACTTGGGAGTCTTTGTGCAGAACACCCTAAAGATTAACTTGCAGATTGAGTTGGTAGTGAGGAAGGCAAATGCAATGTTAGCATTCATTTCAAGAGGTCTTGAATACAAGAGCAGGGATGTGATGCTGAGGCTTTATAAGGCACTGGTGAGACCTCATCTTGAGCATTCTGAACAGTTTTGGGCTTGTTGTCTAAGAAAAGATGTGCTGGCATTGGAGAGGGTCCAGAGGAGCTTCAAAAGATTGATTCCAGGAATGAAAGGGTTATTATACGAGGAACATTTGATGGTCCTGTGTCAGTACTCGTTCGAATTTAGAAGGATGAGGGGGATCTCATTGAAGCCTTTCAAATGTTGTAAGGCCTAGACAGAGTAGATGTGGAAAGGTTGTTTCTCATGTGATGGAGTCTAGGAAAAGAGGGCACAGCCTCAGGATAGAAGGGTGTCCATTTAAAACAGAGATGCAGAGAAATTTCTTTGGTCAGAGGGTGGTGAATTTATGGAATTTGTTACCACATGCAGCTGTGGAGGCCAAGTTGTTGCATATAATGCAGAGCTTGATAAGTTTTTGATTGGACATGGCATCAAAGGTCATAGGGAGAAGGCCAAGGAATGGGGTTGAGGAAGGGAAAAAAGATCAGCCACGATTGTATAGCAGAGCAGACTCGATGGGCCAAATGGCCTAATTCTACTTCTATGTCCTATGGTCTTATAGTCTTATGGAGCTGTACTTGGCCTCACAGTCATTTGTATAAAGCAAATAGATTTGGGAACTAAGCGTTTTGTTCAATCTTTCCAGGGCTCCTTGATGCCTTACTCAGTCATCAATTTTCTAATTGGAGATTTTCCGACCTCCTCACCTCCACAGCCAACACCTTAATCTCAAGCACCACTCCTTACATGGCTCATTGGGAACCTTTCCCCAGTAGTCACTCCTCCCTGGAACATTAACATCCACTTGCTAATGGTCACATTATACTGTCCAATATCAGACAAGGTTTAGTGATGGTCATGTATACAAGGCCCAGCAGATACAATTTGACTGCTTTGCACTGTTAGGCCTCAAACTAGAATTGAGATTTTGATGCTTCCAGAATACAGTTGGCAATTATTTTCCAACCCAGAGTAGATATGATCAGGGGACAGTTCTGGTAATGTAGCAATTAGTGTGATGCTATTACAGTTCGGTCGGTGGGTGGGGGGGGGGAGGATGGTCAGAGTTTGGAGTTCAGCTCGGAGTTTGTCCATCCTCTCTGTGACCATGCGGGCTTCCACTGAGTGCTCTGGTTTCCTCCCAGACTCCAAAGACATTAACTGGTCATGACAAATCATCCTGTTATTAGGCTAGGGTTGCTGGGCGGTGCGACTCATGGGGCAGAAGGGTCTACTCTGTGCTGGATCTCTAAATAAAAAATAAAATCATTGCTTTCTCTTATTTCTCTTAATGGTTATCTTGCACAAATGTTAAGGATCTGAATGTCATTGACATTTAATTTAATTACATACAAGGGAGTACCTTGCCAACAATACAACTGGAATGAAAATCCCATCTTATTGACATTTAATTATCTTCAGCAGCACTCCTTCATTGGCATCATAAAATAAGAGTTAACATCTACTGCTACAATTACACTGATTATACCTATTGTTACATTGTAAATGTGTCGAAACTTAGACTGGTATAACAGTAGTAGGAAAATCATCAGCAACAATAATTTAACATTTATACAGTCATTAATATGTCCGAAACATTTTAGGTGCTTCACATGAGGAAAATTGATGGCAATTGTAGGAAGAACACCCTGAAAAAGGGTCTCAGCCTGTAACAGCAACTGTTTATTCCCCTCCATAGATGCTGCCTGACCTGCTGAGTTTCTCCAGCATTTTGTGTGTGTTACTCTGGATACCAACATCTGCAGAATCTCTTGTGTTTACAGATGAGAAAAACTTTGTTCAGCAAGCTGTGTATTAAGAAGGGGACATAATATATCTCCTATAAATCGAAAAAGAATGGAGAGGGTTACGTGAGGGGCAACGTTTAGGGTAGGAATTCCAGAGTTTAGGATCTTAGCACTAATGTCACATCACTAGTAGTGGCACCTTTAAATAGATTAGGATCAGATGAGCAGAAGGATTTGAGATTCAAGTTTATTTAATGCCATTTACTGTACACGAGTGTAAAGGAGAATGAAATAATTGTTACTCCAGTACCTATGCAACACTAAAATACAGTAAAACACAATAAGATAAAGAACACTATATTAAAATACACAATTAATATAAATATGTAAGATACCTTGTATACTTAGGTGGATTGTGTGTCCATAAATTGATTTACAGGAATGTCTGTGACACTGACAGGAAATGATAAAATAGTGGTGGTGGGTTAGTCAGTGGAAGTGTTGATCAGCCTTACTGCTTGAGGAAAGTAACTGTTTTTGAGTCTGGTGGTCCTGTGGATACTATGCAGCCTCCTCCCTGATGGGATTGGGACAAACAGTCCATGAGCAGGATGAGTGGGCTCCTTCATGATGTTTCTGTTACCGGCATGCACAAATGAAAAGCAGAGAAGGTGGTAACAAAATAGATTGTCAGATGTTAACTCTGTCTTCCCATTTCCAGTCCCTCCTGTTGCTTCCTACTGTTGTTATGAAGTGTGTCACTTGGTTCCACAGCCAATAATGACTAAAGTGAACGCCAGGAGGATTACCAGGCTGCAGTAGGGTTATGATTGCAAGTTCAATGGCCTTCCAGAAAAAGCTACTGACCTGCTTTGCCAATCAAATACTGCAGGAATGTTGCACAGTTTTGATGACTTTGTGTTTCATGTTTTAGAACAGGTCATTGTGACGGAGACCAAAAGCACTTACAGAAAATTTTAATCTACATTTATGGTGTCATTACGGAATTAAGGCATGACTATATTACTGATCTTTTTAACAATTTGTGCACTGTTTTGAATTTGAAATGGATTTCAGTGAATGGAAGTGTTACTGAGAATTGCAACAAACTTACCTAGTGATCCGCCGGCCAGCAAGATTTGGTTGCAGAATTTGTCTGCTGGATCAGTAAAGAGGCAAGGGAAATGGATTTGCAGCATTTTACATTATCAATGTCCAACAGGATCTTGCGATCGCAAAAGAAGTGTCCCAAGTAAACCACTCACTGTTAGACTGCACATCAGCTTCATGCACTGACTCTGGTGCCTGCAACAGGTCCTGTTCCTCCAGTTTGCCTGCCAAAGAGCAACAGACTAATAGGGTAGACTTGCATTACCTGAAGTTCTCAATGTTCAGCATTATCCTGTGATTGCAAAAAAGATGTTTAAAAAAGACAAAAACACTTTTCCTTGCCCCCCCCCCGAGAGGCCGCTGCTTCCAAACCTGCCACCATCTTAGCAGACTAAAATTAAAACACAATGACCATATTGGAACCATAAGACAAAAGAGCAGATTTAAGCCATTTGGCCCATTGAGTCTGCCCTGCCACCCCTCCATGGCTGATTTATTATCCCTCTCAACCCCATTCTCCTGCCTTCTCCCCTTAACCTTTGAAGCCCTGACCAATCAAAAACCTTTCAATCTTTGCCTTAAATGTACACACTGACTTGGTTCCACAGCCATCTGTGGAAATGAATTCAGAATAAGGTTTAATATCACTGGCATGTGTCGTGAAATTTGTTGTTTTGTGGCAGCAGTACATTTCAATACATAATTTAAAACTATAAACCATAATAAGTATGTATATATATAATGTTTTAAATTATATTTATTTTTATTTTTTAATGTATATAATTAAATTAAATAAGTAGTGCAAAAAGAGAGGGAAAAAGTACTGAGAAAGTGATCCTGGGCTCATTGTCCTTTCAGAAATCCGACGGCGGAGGGGAAGAAGCTATTCCTGAAATGTTGAGCAACACACACAAAATGTTGGAGACACAAAAGGCAGGACCCTTCAGTGACTTCTGAAATGTCAACTGTATTCTTTTCCATAGATGCTGCCTGGCCTGCTGAGTTCCTCCAGCATTTTGTGTGTGTTGCTCGGATTTCCTGCATCTGCAGATTTCCTCTTGCTTGTGCCTGAAATGTTGAGGGCGTGTCTTCGGGCTCCTGTATCTCCTCCTTGATGGTAGCAATGAGAAGAGGGCACATAATGGGTGATGGGGTTTATTAATGATGGATGCCGCATTTTTGAGGCATCAACTTTTGGAAGTATCCTGGATGCTGGAGAGGCTAGTGCTTGTGATGGAGCTGACTGAGTTTATAACTTTCTACAGGTTCACCACCTCATCACTGTTAAAAGGGATGTTCTTGGATTCTGAGCCTGTGCCCTCTGGTCCTGGATTCCTCCACTATATGAAACATCCTCTCCACATCCGCTCTGTCTAGGCCTTTCAATATTCAATAGGTTTCGATGAGGTCCCCCCTTCATCCTTCTGAACTCCAGTGAGTACAGGCCCAGAACCATCAAATGCTCAACATATGTTAATCCTTTCATTTCTGGAATCATTCTTGTGAATCTCCTCTGGACACTCTCTAATTCCAGCACGGCTTTTCTTAGATAAGGCGCCCAATTCCGCAACTGATCAGCAATTATGAATCTTACAGGGCTGGGGAAAGTACGTTAATAGGTGGAAAACTGTAAAATGTTAATATTCAATGCATGCATTTTTAATCTGGAAGAAGAAGTGGGCAATGTGACCTTGTTCACTGGTCCCATTATTATGTTACATTATTTAGGCCAGTCTTCAAAGAAAGAGTTAAGTTGCAGTAGCAGAAATCAAATATTAATGATGAAGTCGACTCTCAGCCCCAGATATTTGCGAAGGGATCATATTTCCTGGAGTATTTAGATTTTGACTAAGGCATAGTGTTGCTGGCCTGGCTCACCAGACATTGGCATGACCTCCACTTTCTTCAGCCTGCAGCTTCTGAAACCCCAGCCAGGGCAAACATCACGTCTGCATCTACCCCCTAGCCCCATAAGTACTTTTAAGACCATAAGACCATAAGACAAAGGAGCAGAAGTCGGCCATTCAGCCCATCGAATCTGCTCCGCCATTTTATCATGAGCTGATCCATTCTCCCATTTAGTCCCACTCCCCCACCTTCTCACCATAACCTTTGGTGCCCTGGCTACTCAGATACCTATCAATCTCTGCCTTAAATACACCTAATGACTTGGCCTCCACTGCCGCCCGTGGCAACAAATTCCATAGATTCACCACCTTCTGGCTAAAAAAATTCCTTTGCATCTCTGTTCTGAATGGGTGCCCTTCAATCCTCAAGCCGTGCCCTCTCGTACCAGACTCCCCCATCATGGGAAACAACTTTGCCACATCCACTCTGTCCATGCCTTTCAACATTCAAAATGTTTCTATGAGGTCCACCCTCATTCTTCTAAACTCCAAGGAATACAGTCCAAGAGCAGACAAACGTTCCTCATATGTTAACCCTCTCATTCCCAGAATCATTCTAGTGAATCTTCTCTGTACCCTCCCCAACGTCAGCACATCCTTTCTTAAATAAGGAACCCAAAACTGCCCACAGTACTCCAAGTGAGGTCTTACCAGCGCCTTATAGAGCCTCAACATCACAGCCCTGCTCCTATACTCTATTCCTCTAGAAATGAATGCCAACATTGCATTCGTCTTCTTCACTACTGACTCAACCTGGAGGTTAACCTTAAGGGTATCCTGTACGAGGACTCCCAAGTCCCGTTGCATCTCAGAACTTTGAATTCTCTCCTCATTTAAATAATAGTCTGCCCGTTTATTTCTTCTGCCAAAGTGCATAACCATACACTTTTAATAACTTCTTGGGGAAAGTACCTATTCTATTATTTATTGTATAGTGAAAATATCTTGAGAAGTATCAAAGACATCAAAGGATTCACAATTGGAGGCCATAATATAAATAACATCAGATATGCTGATAACATCCTACTAATAACTGACTCAGAAACAAAACTTCAAGAACTATAGTGGCAGCAGAAAGTAATCGCAGAGGCCTTTCAATCAACACCAAGAAGACGGAAAGCATGGTCATCTCCAGAAAGACAAACATCCCACAATGTGTGATTAAGATCGGAAATACAAACATCAAACAAGTCAACAAATTCAGATATCAAGTAATGGCAGGTGCGACACAGATATCGAATACAGAATAGCAATGGCGAAAGAAGCTTTCCAAAAAATGAAGACCATATTAACAGAAAGATGAGCACGTACACTAAAAACAGAATACTGCAGTGCTACATTTATTCTATCCTGACTTATGGAAGTGAATGCTGGACCATTTCTCCAGCAATGGAAAAGAGACTAGAAGCAGCTGAATTATGGTTCTACAGGAGAATGTTAAAAATATCATGGACCACACACACATCAAATGAAGAAGTTCTCAGAAGAGCCCAAGCAGTTCGATCACTCATACCAACAATAAGAGAAAGACAACTCAATTTCCTAGGATACATCATGTGGAAAGATGAACTAGAAAAACTAATACTCTCTGGAAAGATCGAGGGGAGCAAACCTAGAGGAAGACCTCGGCTTATGGAAGTCATCCAAAAAACGAAGGATAGATCTATATGGAAAACCATGGTCACCAAAGTCCACATTGGATATGCTACCTAGACAGACAGACATTATTAATTGCTTGCTATGCCACTGGCGTTTAGGGCAGTTATGAAGGTCCTCCACCCTTGTCTGTCCTTGGTCACGTAGAAGGAATCTTCATTGCTGTTTCCACAACAATTTTTTTTTGAGCAGTCAAGTTTGTTAGCCCTGAGCTGACCTGGAGGTCTGATGGACCACTCTTAGTCTAGTCTCTACCCTTTGACCTGTTTGATATGGGTGACCCTACCAAAAACCCTGATACCAGCCAGCCAGCATAGCTCTCTGGGTCATTGAGGCACGTAAGCCTCCAAACCTTATGACAAGGTTGTGGTCCTCTTGGAGGCGGGTAAAAGATGTTACGATTTAAATCTGTCCCAATTGCATGTCATTTCAATCGCCATTTGATGGGTCTATTCTCATGTCTGGGAGATTAAGGATTAATAAATAATATTAGCATGGAAAATATTAAAATCACTTATTTTAATGCTAAATCAAGTGCGGAATGAGAAATGGGGGGAGGTTTGGATAGAAGGATTGGATTAAGAGAGAGAAAAAGAGAGGGAAAAATTATTATATGTAATGCTTGGCGGGTTGGTGGGGAGGAGATACGCCTCTTCCAAAGGAGGTGTAAGACACTTCTTCCCTTCGCTAACCTGCAGGTCACCCTTGGACTTAGATTCCCTTCCCCATCAGGGTCATGTGAAGCTACGGGACAGGTGGCAGATGGTCGTGTGAGCATCTGGTGCATATCACAAGTCCTTGTTACGTGACCACTGGCGCCAGGCAATCCCTGAAGAGTATTGATATGGGTCACCCATCTTGTAAAGTCACTGCCCAGAAGACGGCAATGGCAAACCACTTCCGTAGAAACATTTGCCAAGAGCAATCCTGATCACCGTGATCGCCTGCGTCATACAACACTGCACATAATGAACCAACGAATGTTAAGACATTTCTAAAACAATTCTCAACCTGAATGAATAAGACTCCTTTCTACTAACAAAAAAAAACAGAAATACTCAATGGGTTAGACACCATTGATGAACCAGAAACAGTGTTAAAGACTTCCAGTTTTGAACAGAGAAAAGTACAGCACAGTGGGTTCCACTCACCTACACTAGGGACAACGGAGTCACAGTGGTCAATAAACCTACCAACCTCCACACCTTTGGGACTTGTGAGGAAACCAGAGAACCTGGAGGAAGGCTGTGGGATCACAGGAAAACATGCAAACTTCACTGGAATGTCACCCCATGACAGGGGGTGAACCCTGGTCTCTGCTTCTGTGAGACAGTACTTCAAATGGCCGCACTACTGTGCCACCGCAGTATGAGTGTTGCCTCTCAATGACTCATAATCAGAATCAATATACAAAGCAAATTTATTATCAAAGTGTATCTATGTCACCATGGACTAGCTTGAGATTCATTTTCTTGCAGGCGTTCACATTAGACCAGAGAAATACAATAGAATCAATAAGAAACTACACACCAGCAATGACCGACATACAACCAATATGTAAAAGACTGTGCAAATGCTAAACAAGCCAACAAATAAAATCATACAGAGAATATGAGTTGCAGAGTCCTTTGGAAGCAAGTCCACATGTTGTGGGATCAGTTCGGAGTTGTGGTGAGTGAAGTTATTCTCACTGATTCAGGAGCCTGATGGCTGAAGGGTTGTAACTGTTGCTGAACCTGGTGTTTACTATCACTAATCTGATATGAAATCTGTTTTGTTGTTGCAACACCACTCGTTTTCACTACCCTCTGGCCAAAGAAATTTCTCTGCATCTCTGTTTTAAATGGACGCTTCTCTGTTCTGAGGCTGTTCCCACTTGCCCTAGACTCCTCCAACATGGGAAACGTTCTTTCCACATCTACTCTGTTTAGGCCTTTCAACTTTCAAAAGGTTTCAGTGTGATCCCCCATCATCCTTCTAAATTCCAGCACATATAGGCTCGGAGTCATCAAACATTCCTCATATGATAATCCTTTCATTCCTGGAATCATCCTTGTGAACCTCCTCTGGATCCTTTCCAATGCCAGCACATCATTTCTTAGATAACGAACCCAAAACTGTTCACAATACTCAAGGTGAGGTCTCACCAGTGCCTTATAAAGCCTCAGCATCACATCCCAGCTCTTGTATGCTAGACCTCCTGAACTGAATGCTAAAATTGCATTTGGCTTCCTCACCACCAACTCAACCTGCAAGTTAACCTTTAGGGTGTTCTGCACAAGGACTCCCAAGTCCCTTTGCATCTCCTTTTTTGGATTTTCTCCCTGCTTAGAAAATAATGTGCACATTTATTTCTTCTACCAAAGTGCATGACAATGCATCTTCCAACATTATATTTCATTTGCCGCTCTCTTGACCATTCTCCTAATCTGTCTAAGTCCTTCTGCAGCCTTCTTGTTTCCTCAACATTACCTGCCACTCCACCAATCTTCGTAACACCTGCAAACTTGGCAGCACAACCAGCTATTTCATCATCTAAATCATTGATGTACAGCATAAAAAGAAGCGGTCCCAACATCGACCATTGCGAAACACCATGAGTCACTGGCAGCCAACCAGAAAAGGATTCTTTTATTCCCACTCACTGCCTCCTAACAATCAGCCAGTGTTCTAACTATGCTAGTAACCTTCCTGTAATACCATGAGCTCTTAACTCAACCCCAAGGATTCAACATCTTCCGATCCTATGTCACATCTTTCTAATGATTTAATGCCATTCTTTACTATCTCTTGTCATCTGCCTGCCCTTCCTGACAGTCTGACTGCACGCTACCTTTGTTTTTTTATCCTGATTCCCTTCACTCTGGTTCCCATCCCCCTGTCAAATTAGTCTAAACCCTCCCTATCAGCTCTAGCAAATCTGCCCACAAGAATATTGGTCCCCCTCAGGTTCAGGTGCAACCCATCCCTTTTGTACAGGTCATAACTTCCCAGAAGAGATCCCAGCGATCCAAGAACCTGAAACCCTGCCTCCTGCACCAGGTTCTCAGCCACACATTTATCTGCCAAATCATCCTGTTTCTACCCTCACTGGCACGTGGCACAGGTAGCAATCCAGAAATTGCTACCCTGGAGTCCCGCTTCTCAGCTTTCTACCTCACTCTCTAAATTCTCTCTTCAAGACTTTGCTTTTCCTTCCTATGTCATTGGTATGAAAATGTACTAAGACATCTGGCTGCTCTTCCTCCCCCTCCAAAATGCTGTGGACACGATCCGAGATGCCCTTGACCCTGGCACCTAGAAGGCAACATACCATCCTGTGTCCTGTTCACATCCACAGAATCTCTGGTTTGTTCCTGTAACTATTGAGTCACCTATGACTACAGCTCCCCTCCTCTCTTCCCCCTCTTTCCTTCCTGCTTCACCGACCCATGCTCAGTGCCAGTAACCTGGTCTCCGTGGCATTCCCCTGGGTGATCATCCTCCAAAATGGTATACTTATTTTTGAGGGGAATAGCCACAGGTGTGCTCAACACTAACTGCTCTGCACTAACTACCTATTCACCGTCTCAGTCCTTCTCTTGACAGTCACCCAGCCACCCACCTCCTGCAACTTAGAAATGACTACTTCCCTATAACTCCGATCGATGATCTCCTCACTCTCCCGTAGAAACACAAGGTCATCCAGCTGCTGCTCCAGATCCCTAACATGGTCTTCAAGGAGCTGCAGGAGGATGTGCTTCATGCAGATGTAGTCCCCGGGAGACTCTGGGTCTCCCAGGACTCCAACATCCAGCATGATGAACAAGCAATGGCCACTTAGTCTACACTAAGTACTCCTGACACAGTAAGAAAAAAACAAAAGTTAACAGAAACTTACCCGG
Source organism: Mobula birostris (assembly GCF_030028105.1). Lineage (NCBI taxonomy): Eukaryota > Metazoa > Chordata > Chondrichthyes > Myliobatiformes > Myliobatidae > Mobula > Mobula birostris. Next base: position 102,394,840 of record NC_092380.1, on the reverse strand, counting down.
ACAACTCATCCAAAGCCAATGCCTCTTCTGAGCTGAAGCCTCCTTTGAGCCAAAGCCTGACTCTCCCACTCTCACCACTGGCCCACTCCAACAATGGCCACTCCACCTGTCCCTTCTGTACTTTTATTTACTCCTCTCTGCACAGTGCAGCTCCCGCCACTGACTGGGCCACCGGAGTTTCTAGGCTATAGATTCAGAACCCTGCATTGTGTAGACAGGTAGCTCCTTTTGATGATCATTTTCCAACAATCAGAAGGACAAGTACGAGGTGTGGCACTTTGGTAGGATGAACCAGGATAGGTCTTGCACAGTGAACGGTAGGGCACTGAGGAGTGTGGTAGAACAAAGGGATCTGGGAATACAGATCCATAATTCATTGAAAGTAGCATCACAGGTAGATAGGGTCATAAAGAAAGCTTTTGGCACCGTGAGCAGTTTTGGTCACTTACCTATAGGAAAGATGCACATAAGGTTAAAAGAGTACAGAGAAATTTGCAAGGATGTTGTCGGGTCTGGAGGACCTGAATTATAAGGAAAGATTGAATAGGTTGGAATTTATTCGTAGGAATGTAGAAGAATGAGAGGAGATAGGATACAATAGGGTCTTTTAAGAGACTCTTAGATAGGTAGATGGAGCTTACAAAAATAGAGGTCTATGCGGTAGGGTAACTCTAGACAGTTTCTAGAGTAGGTTATTTGGTCAGCACAACATTGTGGGCCAAGGGGCCTGTAATGTGGTGTAGATTTCTAAGATCCTATGATTTGATGGAGGTATATAAAATTATGAGGGGTATTGAGAGGGTAAATGCAAGCAGGCTTTTTCCATTGATGTTAGATGAGACTAAAACCAGAGGTCATGGGTTAAGGGTGAAAAGTTAAAAGTTTAAGGGGAACAGGAGGGAAAAATTCTTCATTCAGAGGGTCATTAGAGTGCTGAACGAGCTGCCAGCCTAGTGGTGTATGCAAGCTCGATTTCAACATTTAAGAGAAGTTTGGCTAGGTACATCACGGATTGGTAGGGGTATGGAGGGCTATGGTTCTAGTGCAGGTCGATGGGAGTAGGCAGTATAAATGGGCCGATCGGCCTGTTTCTGTGCAGTACTTGTCTATGACTCTATGGCTGTATGACATGAATATTGGGAAAGGAAGGGATTATTCCAGTTAGTGATGTATCATATCCTGTAAGGAGCTGCTAATCACATGATAACAGGAATCTAACTTTCCTATCTTATCTCAGTCACTGTAGTATAAATGACTAAGGTCTGTTAATCAAATGAAGGCTTGGCCCGTTCTATATGATTTGTAATGGTGATGTAGTTCATTGACCTTATATTAGGAGCAGCTCATCACTTACTTAGGTGGAATGTTAAAGGTCCCCACTCCCACTCTAATGCCCATATCACACAGAGTATGTTGGTGCATGGAAAATTTCACCATTTCTTCATGCTTTGCTTTGCTTCCGTATAAACTTTGATAACACTATAGGCTTGCCAATTCAAGTTCATTTACCTTTCTTAAAATATACATTGCCTCAGAACAGTGTCTAATTGCAACTTGTAAAATTCCCTTCTTGAAAGAGCAGACGACCTGGAAGATATTCAGACTTTTGGAACCAATATTATTTTAAACGGAGGTGTTACTGGTTGGAGAATCATAGGGGAGAATATTTTTTACATACTGAATTTTTATTCTCTGAAGTGATAGCAAAAGCAGATTTCACAAACCATTTCAAAAGAACATTAAATACTTGTGATGAAACATGTGGTGAGCTCTGATGAAAGTGCAGGGAATGGAATGAATTGGATAATATTCAGTATAAATAAAATGGATTCAATGGGCTCCCTGCACTTCTGTAATGTGAAACTTTGATTGGACCTTAAAGTTAAGTTCAATTTCAAGTTTGTTATTCGTACACATATACAGCTAAACAAAACAACATTCCTCTGAGGCAACACACATCAAAGTTGCTGGTGAACGCAGCAGGCCAGGCAGCATCTCTAGGAAGAGGTGCAGTCGGCGTTTCAGGCCGAGACCCTTCGTCAGGACTAACTGAAGGAAGAGTGAGTAAGGGATTTGAAAGTGGGAGGGGGAGGGGAGATCCAAAATGATAGGAGAAGACAGGAGGGGGAGGGATGGAGCCAAGAGCTGGACAGGTGATTGGCAAAAGGGGATATGAGAGGATCATGGGACAGGAGGTCCGGGAAGAAAGACAAGGGGGGGGGGACCCAGAGGATGGGCAAGAGGTATATTCAGAGGGACAGAGGGAGAAAAAGGAGAGAGAGAGAAAGAATGTGTGTATATAAATAACGGATGGGGTACGAGGGGGAGGTGGGGCATTAGCGGAAGTTTGAGAAGTCAATGTTCATGCCATCAGGTTGGAGGCTACCCAGACGGAATATAAGGTGTTGTTCCTCCAACCTGAGTGTGGCTTCATCTTTACAGTAGAGGCCGTGGATAGACATGTCAGAATGGGACGTGGAAGTAAAATGTGTGGCCACTGGGAGATCCTGCTTTCTCTGGCAGACAGAGCGTAGGTGTTCAGCTCCTACACTGTGTTTTGCACCTCTGAGGCTGAGGTGCAAAACACAGTACATGTAGTCACACACAGCGCATTGTTAGAAATGTGGGTAATGACCAAATTAAAAATGTTTAGAGTCGCTTAGCACTTTAGTGCAAGAGTGTTATTTGATGCGTCAAAAATAAAACTTCCAAATATTGGTGAAGATAGAAGAAAAATGTCAATATTTACAAAATGATATCGAGCACCTCCGCTCCATCTGCCACAACAGACAGGATCTCCCAGTAGCCACCCACTTCAACTCTGCTTCCCACTCCCATTCAGATATGTCCATACATGGCCTCCTCTACTGCCATGATGAGGCTAAACTCAGGTTGGAGGAGCAGCATCTCATATACCGTCTAGGTAGTCTCCAGCCCCTTGGTATGAACATAGAATTCTCCAACGTCTGGTAATTCCCTCCCCCTCCCTTCCCCTATCACTATGTCACTCTGCCCTCTCCCCCCTAGGAGGTGCCTATTACCTCCCTCATGGTTCCGCCTCCTTCTACTACCCATTGTGTTTTCCCCTATTCCTTCTTCACCTTTCCTGACTATCACTTTCCTGCTTCCCCTCCCCCATCCCTTTATCTTTCCCCTTACTGGTTTCTCACCTGGAACCTACCAGCCTTCTCCTATCCCCCCCCCCCTCCACCTTCTTTTAGGGCCTCTGCCCCTTCCCTGTACAGTCCTGACGAAGGGTTCCGGCCCGAAACGTCGACTCATCATTTCCACAGATGCTGCCCGCCCTGCTGAGTTCCTCCAGCGTGTTGTGAGGCAAGTAGGAATTTCTTTAGTCAGAGAGTGGTGAATCTGTGAAAGTCTTTATGTATATTTAAGGCAGAGGATAATAGATTCTTAATTAGTCAGGGCTTGAAGGGTTGTAGGGAGAAGGCAAGAGATTGGGGCTGAGAGGGAAATGGGATTAGGCCTGATGAAATGGCAGAGCAAACTCGATGGGTCAGTTGGCCTAATTCTACACCTACAGTGGCATGCAAAAATTTGGCACCCCGGTCAAAATTTCTGTTACTGTGAATAGCCAAGTGAGTAAAAGATGACCTGATTTCCAAAAGGCATAAAATTAAAGATGACACATTTCTTTAACATTTTAAGCAAGATTACTTTTTTATTTCCATCTTTTACAGTTCCAAAATAACAAGAAAGGGAAAGGGCCTGAAGCAAAAGTTTGGGCTCCCTGCATGGTCAGTACTTAGTAACACCCCCTTTGGCAAATATCACAGCTTGTAAATGCTTTCTGTAGCCAGATAAGACTCTTTCAATTCTTGTTTGGAGGATTTTCACCCATTCTTCCTTGCAAAAGGCTTCTAGTTCTGTGAGATTCTTGGGGCCGTCTTGCATGCACTGCTCTTTTGAGGTCTATCCACAGATTTTCGATGATGTTTAGGTTGGTGGACTGAGAGGGCCATGGCAAAACCTTCAGCTTGTGCCTCTTGAGGTAGTCCATTGTGGATTTTGAGGTGTGTTTAGGTTCATTATCCTGTTGTAGAAGCCATCCTCTTTTCATCTTCAGCTCTTTTTTTTACAGACGGTGTGATGTTTGCTTCCAGAATTTGCTGGTATTTAATTGAATTCATTCTTCCCTCTACCAGTAAATGTTCCCCGTGCCACTGGCTGCAACACAAGCCCAAAGCATGATCGATCCACCCCTATGCTTAACAGTTGGAGAGGGGTTCTTTTCATGAAATTCTGCACCCTTTTTGCTCCAAACATACCTTTGCTCATTGCAGCCAAAAAGTTCTATTTTAACTTCATCAGTCCACAGGACTTGTTTCCAAAATGCATCAGGCTTGTTTAGATGTTCCTTTGCAAACTTTTGATGCTGAATTTTGTGCTGAGAATGCAGGAAAGGTTTTCTTCTGATGACTCTTCCATGAAGGTCATATTTGTGTAGGTGTCGCTGCACAGTAGAACAGTGCACCACCACTCCAGAGTCTGCTAAATCTTTCTGAAGGTCTTTTGCAGTCAAATGGGGTTTTTGATTTGCCTTTCTAGCAATCCTACGAGCAGTTCCCTCGGAGAGTTTTCTTGGTCTTCCAGACCTCAACTTGACCTCCACCGTTCCTGTTAACTGCCATTTCTTAATTACATTATGAACTGAGGAAACAGCTACCTGAAAATGCTTTGCTGTCTTCTTATAGCCTTCTCCTGCTTTGTGGGCATCATTTATTTTAATTTTCAGGGTGCTAGGCAGCTGCTTGGAGGAGCCCATGGCTGCTGATTGTTGAGACAAGGTTTGAGGAGTCAGGGTATTTATAAAGCTTTGAAATTTATATCACCTGGCCTTTCCTAACGATGACTGTGAAAAAGCCATAGCCCTAACAAGCTAATTAAAGTCTGAGACCTTGGTAAAAGTTATCTGAGAGTTCAAATCTCTTGGGGTGCCCAAACTTTTGCATGGTGCTCCTTTCCTCCCCCCCTCCCCCACTTTAAAATTGTACAATACAAAAATAATACACTAATCTTGCTTAAAATGTTGAAAAGAATATTTCATCTTTAACTTTATGACTTTTGGTGATCAGTTCATCTTCCACTCACAGTAACAGAGATTTTGACCGGGGTGCCCAAACATTTGTATACCACTGTATATCTTATGGTCTTATGTTCTCAAATAAAGAATGAAATTAAACTAATCTTTGATGTCTGACTCTGAATTTATGTAGCAATGCAAAGGTTGGTTATGAGAATATACCAGGGAAGACTTTGAAGTGTATACACTCACCACAGCAAAAGCAGAATGATGAGGTAATACTTGTGTGTGAGTGACTGGTGTGTTTAATGAGTGTGTTCACCAAGTTCTCTCTGTCACACACATATAGTTATCATAGCACACAGTCACAAAATAATATTAGCACAAGTCCTTGAGTGACATGGCGTGGACATTCATAGTACATGGGACAGTCCTGGAGCCAGGTTTCTGCAAGAACGAGTACACAGCAGTTTCTCATCTCATGCTGGGTCAACGATGGACAAAGACATTGTAGCTTGTCTTCCAGGGGGGTGAAATCTGAAGAGCAGCACCAATGGGAGAGCAAGCCTGTAGGGGCCAGTGCCAATGGTAGCATACTGGCTAGACAATCACTTTACAGTTCCAGTGATCACTGACCAGGGTTCAATTCCCCGCCAATGTCTGTAAAGGGATTGTACATCTTCCTGCATTCCAAAGACGTATGATTAGGGTAAGTCAGTCTTCCCTTAGCCTCTGCCACTCCAGAGAAAACAAACAATGTTTGTCCAATCTCTCTTTATGATACATGTGCTTTAATTTAGGCAGTATCCCAGTAAACCTTTCCTGCTCCATCTCCAAAGCCTCCACATCCTTTCTATAATCGGAGCAACAAGAATTCAATGCATTATTTCATATACAGCCTAATCAATGTTTAATAAGCTGCAACATAACTTCCTGAATCTTGAACACAGTATCTCAACAAAGGCAGTGAGAACTGCACACTTGTTCATAAAACTGTTAATTCCATCATCCAGATAATTGACAAAGAACATGAAAAAAGCGGACCCATCACTGACCTCTGTGGTACGTTGCTGGTCACTGTCAGCCAACCAGGAAAGGCCCCCTTTATTCCCACTCTTTGCCTCCTGCCAGTCAACCAACCTTCTATCCATGCTAGCATCTTTCCTGTAACACTATGGGCTCTTGTTAAGCAGCTTCATGGGCAGCACCTGAAAATCCAAATAAACAACATTCACCCACTCTCCTTTGTCTATCCTGCCTGTTATTTCATCAAAGAGTTCCAATAGATTTGTCAGGCAAGATTCCCTTAAGGAAACCATGCTGACTTTGGCCTATATTATCATGTGCCTCCAAAATAGCCTGAAACCTCATCCTTAATACTGGGCTTCAACATTTTCCCAACCACTAAACTCAGGCTAACTGGCCTATAATGTCCTTTCTTCTGCCTCCCTCCCTTCTTAAAGAGTGAAGTGACATTTGCAATTTTCCAGTCCTTGGGAACTACTCTAGAATCTAGTGATTCTTGAAAGATCATTACCAATGCCTCCACGATCTCTTCAGCTACCTTTTTCAGAACACCTTAGGCTGTAGTCCACCTGGTCCAAATGACCTATCTACCTTGAGACTTTTCAGCATCCCAAGCACTATTTCTTTAGTAACAACAACCTATTCTCACTCTTCCCCCTGACACTCTTAACTTTCTGTCATTCTGCTAGTGTTTTCCACAGTGAATAATAATGGAAAATACTTAAGTTTGTTTGCAATTTCTTTGTCCCCTATGACTAGCTCTCCAGTGTCATTTTCCAGCAGTCAATATCCACCCTTGCCTCTCCTTTACACTTTATATACTGTATCTGAAAAAAACATTTGGTAACCTTTTTTGATATTGTTGGCTAGGTTACCATTATATTTCATCTTTTGTCTCCATATGGCTTCTTTAGTTGCCTTCTGTTGTTTTTTCAAAAGCTTCCCAATTCTCTATATTAACACGCATCAAAGTTGCTGGTGAACGCAGCAGGCCAGGCAGCATCTCTAGGAGGAGGTACAGTCGACGTTTCAGGCCGAGACCCTTTGTCAGAACTGACTGAAGGAAGAGCTAGTATGAGATTTGAAAGTGGGAGGGGGAGGGGAAATCCAAAATGATAGGAGAAGACAGGAGGGGGAGGGATGGAGCCAAGAGCTGGACAGGTGATTGGCAAAAGGGATATGAGAGGATCATGGGACAGGAGGCCTAGGGATGAACATGATGGCATGAACATTGACTTCTCTAACTTCCGCTAATGCCCCACCACCCCGTCATACCCCAACCGTTATTTATATACACACATTCTTTCTCTCACTCTCCTTTTTCTCCCTCTGTCCCTCTGACTATACCCCTTGCCCACCCTCTGGGTTCCCCCCCCTCCCCCTTTTCCTTCTCCCTGGGCCTCCTGTCCCATGATCCTCTCATATCCCTTTTACCAATCAACTGTCCAGCTCTTGGCTCCATCCCTCCCCCTCCCGTCTTCTCCTATCATTTTGGATCTCCCCCTCCCCCTCTCAAATCTCTTAGTAGCTCTTCCTTCAGTCAGTCCTGAAGAAGGGTCTCCGCCCGAAACGTTGACTGTACCTCTTCCTAGAGATGCAGCCTGGCCTGCTGCGTTCACCAGCAACTTTGATGTGTGTTGTTTGAATTTCCAGCATCTGCAGAATTCCTCATGTCTGCGCCTCTATACTAACACTATTTTTTACTATATTATAGGTTCCTCTACCTTAAGCTCCCTAATAAAATCTGGTTCAATACTCAACACCAAATCCAGATTTACCTTTTTTCTAGTGGGCTCAACCACAAGATGCTCTATAAAGCCATCTCACTGGCATTTTACAAATTCCCTCTCTTGGGATCCAGTACTAGTGTGATTTTCCCAATCTACCTGCATATTGAAATCCCCCATGACTATTGTAACATTCCCCTTTTTGTAATGTATGGATCTACTTATTTTAGAGTAATAACCCCCCCCCCAGCACTATGTATGATCTGTTGTCTACTCATGTACATTGTTCTCTCTGTCTCTCCTGCTGCAATGTCAATACACCAGTTAAAACCATCTCCTGTGTGCGTGCTTTTATTTGAATTGATATGTAGTTGCAAAGACACAACACTTTTTACTTGCCTTTTCTATCTTCCATTTTAATTTGTACCACACATTCTGGTTACTATTTGGAGGTCTGTAATCAGGGTGTTTTTTTTTAAACACTTGTAGTTTCTTTAACTCAACCCGCAAGAGATTCAACATCTTCTAGTCCTATGCTTCCTCTCTAAGGATTTGATTTCATTTTTTAACCAATGAAACCACCTTTGCCTGTCCTTTTGATACAATGAGTATCCTTGGATGTTAAGCTCCCAACAATGATCTTCATTCAGCCAGGACTCAGTGATGTCCACATCACTCCTGCCACCCTCTAACTGCGCTGCAAGGTCATCTGCCTTAATCCATATTCAAATATAACACTTTCAGTCCAGTATGCAACAGCTTTTTCAGTTTTGCCACTGTGTTACACTTCAACCGATTGCACTGACTGCAGTTTTGCTCTATCATCTGACTGTCCTTCCTCACAGTCTCATTACACTTTGTCATGATGCACTCTTGAAGGACTGGACAGAGGAGCAGAGGAACAGCAGGATCCCCAGGAAGAGCCAGAAACAAGTGGCTAGAGATTAAAATACTAACAGAGTATCAGAGAAGCAACACCACTAAACACTTCATTCTCTCCAACACCATGACCCATCTCCCAGCCTGACTCAGAGTCCTCTTTAAATAATCAATACAGAAAACATGTGCCAGCCACAATTAACTTTACAAGATTAAACCAAAAAAACACAAGGGCTTATTAACTCTAATTAAGATATTGATTAGTAAATACAAGTGCCCAAAAACCCTTGAAGCTCAAAGCCGCAGGGCTCATGACACACAACGCATCCAGTTATACACAGATTACCCCATCTTCAGCCCTATTGTCTGCCAAATTAGTTTAAACACTCCCCAACAGTGCTGGCAAACCTGCCCATAAGGTGATTAGTCTCCCTCGAGTTCAGGTGTAACCCAACCTTTAAGTACAGGTCATAACTTCCCCAGATGAGATCCTAATGATCCAAAAAACTAAAACCCTGCCCCTGCACCAATTCCTCACCCACGTATTCATCTGCCAAATCATCCTATTCTTATCCTCATTCGCATGTGGCACAAGTAGTAATCCAGAGATTACTATGCTGGAGGTCCTGCTTTTCAGCTTCCTACCTAACTCCCTATATTCTCTCATCAAGACCTCATCCCTTTTCCCACCTATGTCATTGGTGGGACAATATGTACCATGGCTTCTGGCTGCTCACCTCTTCCTTTAGACTGTTGTGAACTCAATCTGAGATGTCCTTGACTCTGGCACCTGAGAGGCAACTTGTGATTTGGGAGTCTCTTTCATGTCCACAGAATCTGCTGTCTGCTCCTCTAATTATGGAATCCCCTATCACCACTGCTCTCCTGTTCTTCCCCCTCCCTTCTTGGCCATAGAGATAGACTCAGTGGCAATGACCTTGCTGCGGTTTCAAGATCTTCCAACAGTCGTTCTCCCAACAGCATCCAAAGCAGTATGGTTGGTATTGAGAGAAATGGGAAAATGGCCAGAGGGGTACTCCGCTTTGGCTGTCTATTCCCTTTCTCTCTCCTGATAGTCACCTGATCTGCTTCCTGCAACATAGGGGTGATTACGTCTGTGTAGCTCTTATCTATCACCTACTGTATACATTCTCCTTTATCACCTGAAGGTCTTTGGGTCACCTAGCTGCAGCTCCAGTTCCTTAACACAGCCTCCCAAGAGGTGAAGTTCAATACACTTTGTGCAGATGTAGTTATCAAGGAGACTGAAAGTCTTAGAGTTCCCACATCTCACACAAAGAACATACCACCAACCCTGCTTCCATTCTCACTGCACTAACTTTGTAGTAACAGACAAAGAAAAAGAAAAAAAGTATTAGGAATTTACATGGAGCCTCGACCTGTAGAGCCAAAGCCCGACCACCCTAAACCTTGCCCACTCCAACAATGGCCGCTCCACTTAGACGTCGCTTCTGTTATTAACGCAAATAAAACTTATTTTTAAATGGGCTCCCACTCTGCTCAAATCCCTCTCTCACACTCAGTCCTGACAAAACTTGTTTTTAAATGGTCGCTGCAGTAGTTAAAATATTTATTTAGTGTGATAAAACATGCATTTAAATATTTTGTATCTCTACTCCAATGTACTGTACCTGATGAACAAATACATGGCTTTTCTGGTGAGTCTCTTTACTCCTCTGAATAAAACCAGTGTTGTTTTTATTGGGAGCTCAACCAGATTATAACAGGAAGGTCTCACACATCAACTGTCATCTGGAAGCCAAGACACAGACATATGTTGTAACAAGTCACAATAAATTATATATGATACTGTTTGCCAGTAAAACATTAAAGCAAAAACGACAAGTGTACATTACCTTCCATATGGTGCTCAGAGGCCTAGGTTCATTAGGCACAATGACCTCAGAGACTAGGGGAATAAAAGTCCTGCTCATCTGAAGTAAAGTTGCTGAGTAGTAGCTCACAATGTGAATAGTTGGAATGCAAGTGTCCTCTTAAGTGAAGTATGCAGTGATTGTAGCGGCAGAGTGCACACACCAGTGGTTTTCCACTTGTGAAGGGGGATTAAGTGTGCAAATTGATCCTGACATCCTGTCATCAGAAACCGGTGATCAGCCTTCACCGGGGCAACCACACACACACGGGCCTTGCAACCAAATGCCACCCCTGGCTAAAGATAGCAGAAGCTCGATCGAGAGGCCCACGCTTTTGTTCCGAATTGCACCTCAGGCAAGTGATAACAGGGTTATATTGGGAGTCTCCTCCACTCCACCACCCCAGCCTTTCTTTTAATTTAATTTAATTTTATTATTTAGAGATACAGAATGGTAACAGGCCCTTGCAGCCCAATCAGCCTGTGCTGTCCAACTATACCCATGTGGCCAATTAACCTACTAACCCAGATGTCTCAGAATAGAGGAGCGTCCTTTTAGAATGGAGATGAAGCGGAATTTTTTTAGCCAGAGAGAGTTAAATCTGAGGAATTCATTGCCACAGGCAGCTGTGGAGGCCAAGCCTTTATGTATATTTAGGGTAGAGGTTGATAGATTCTTGATTGGTCAGGGCATGTAGGAATTCATGGAGAAGACACAAACTTACGGAGATTGGGGTTGAGAGGAAAAATGGATCAGCTATGAAGAAATGACGGAGCAGATGGCATTGATGGGCCAAATGGCATAATTCTGCTCCTATGTAGAGTTATAGATTTATAGAGAAGTACAGCACAGAAACAAGCCCTTTGGCCCATCTAGTCCATGCCTAAACTATTTAAACTGCCTTCTCCCATCGACTGCACTGGGACCACAGCCCTCCATATCCCTACTATCCATGTACATATCCAGACTTCTCTTAAACATTGAACTTGAGCTTGCTTGCACCACATGTACTGGCAGCTCATTCCACAATCCCATGACCCTCTGAGTGAAGAAGTTTCCCCTCATGTTCCCCTTAAACTTCTCACCTTTCACTCTTAACCCATGACCTCTGGTTGTAGACTCACCCAATCTCAGTGGAAAAAGTCTGCTTGCATTTACCCAATCTATACCCTTCATAATTTATCTATGATAATAATCATATCTTATGGTCTTTTGGTCTTTGGAATGTGGGAGATACCAGAGAACCCTGAAGGAAATGCATGTGGTAACGAGGAGAATGTACAAACTCCTCACAGATACTGATAGGAATTGAACCTGGGTCACTGGTTCTGTAATAATTTTAACCCTAAACATGCTGTCCCCTTTCTACCCCCATTATGGTCCAATAAGACGTAAAATCTGACTCTAATCCTCTCAACTCCTTCGAGCAACCACTTTGGGTAGGGTCATAGGTCATCTGATTTGTCCGCCTGCTGTTCGATGTAGATAATATTCTGTCTCCTGCAGTTGTACGCAATTGCACTGAAAGATCTTGCTCCCCACGATAAGAAAACATGAATTGCTTACTTTTAAAGAACTGATTTACCAGGTATTCTTAGATACAGAAATGTTCTTTTGTCCTCGGCTGTCTCTGACTTCTGCCGCAGTGGTTATTGACTGGAACACAGCTAGGAAGCCACTTCTTCAGTTCTCAGGAAGGAGAATCTAATCTGTGAAATCTCTCCCCCCTCATAAGAATAAGTATTTTTACTGCAATGAATTAGCTGTGGCATGTCATGAATAAGCATTAGGTTACAGACTATGGGTTTGATTTACTGGTGTGTCATATTTGTATTGTCAGTTATTTATAGTTAAAGTTACACTCCAGGCACAGATGCATTTCACTCATTAGGGCATGTAAACCAGTTTCTTTCACTGGTATAAATTGCAACTTGATGCAATATAAAGTGTAATAGTAGAAGGTCTATGCAAATAAGACTATGCTGGAACGTAAGAAACATCATTTATTAAGATATCACTGATGCATCAGTTTTAATTTATGCCAATTTAACTGGGCAGAGCCCACCCCTTCTGCACCAAGATCCACTTGGAAGCTGCCAATCTAGCCCAAGTGTTTAAATTTAGAGGCAGGGGTTGGGGGTGAGGGAAAAAGGCATGACATCATCTCGGTCATATTTCACTTCTGAAAGTCTCTGTTGAGCAAAATCTGAAGTGTGTTGGGGATGAGGAATGTGGGACGGGGGGAGGTTCAGAGAGGTGAGTCATGGGGGAATGCACAGGCCTAAAATTAGAGCTGGGCGACTCAGGACTGGTGGCAGAAGGACTCCTTCACAAGAATGCTAGTGGAAACTTCTCACCGACGAACTGAGCCAGATGGTTGGGAGCAGGAGCCTGAAGGGGTGGGGTGGGGAGGTGGGAGGGGGAGAGAAAGGCTGTGGTGAAGGGGTGTCAGTCAGCTAAACCTCTTGAAATGGATTGGCGACCCTGTTGTTAGCCAAGGATATGGATTACTGCACCAGGACAGGTGGATAGACTTAAATTACAAATCAGTTGGCTTATAATTGGAGGCTAGAATAGGGTTGATGGGCTGAATGGTCTATTACTCTAGTGCTTTCTATATTCAGCAAGTAAGTACAAATGCCAATCAGAAGAAGGGACATTGTTACCACTAAAGCATGGCCCTACTGGACTTCAAAGCCTAAACCATTGCTATCAACATAATTCTGTTTGAACCCTCCTTTAATAGTCCATATAGAATGGCTCATTCTATGGCTGAGTCATATCTAAATTTTGCCAGCTTGGTATAGGATTCTTCTTCTTCTGCTTCTCAAGCCTATCACCCCTACTAGGGTATAGGGTTCTGACAGCAGCTTGTCAGAACCCTCTGTCCTGGGCCATTAGAAGGTTGATTGGCCCTGTGGCTTCCACTTTCACCACACAACTTCATATGTCTTCATGCTGAAGATCCTTCCTCTCCCAAGGAAGAGGTCTTTGGGGCTCCTGTTGGCACTTCTGTAGCTCAGGGTTTTTTGCGGGATGGTGTTGCTAGCCCCATGCCCAGCCCTCCTCCTTTTGCAGCCGGGCTCGGGCCCGTCCGTGGCGGAGTTTTGGTACGGGATTATAAACATCATAAACTCCCACTCCTGGCATCTTTAATACAGTAAAGCAAACCAGCTGTCATCCAAAACAGTTGATAGAGCCATAAAGGGAGATACTAAGATGTACAGTGTGCACAGAATGTAACCAAAGATATAAGTTTTAAGCAACACACATCAAAGTTGCTGGTGAACGCAGCAGACCAGGCAACACCTCTAGGAAGAGGTACGCTTGACGTTTCGGGCCGAGACCCTTCGTCAGGACTAACTGAAGGAAGAGCTAGGAAGAGATTTGAAAGTGGGAGGGGGAGGGGGAGATCCAAAATGATAGGAGAAGACAGGAGGGGGTGGGATGGAGTCAAGAGCTGGACAGGTGATTGGCAAAAGGGACATGAGAGGATCATGGGACAGGAGGCCCAGGGAGAAGGAAAAGGGGGAGGGGGGAAAAAAAAACAGAGGATGGGCAAGGGGTATAGTCAGAGGGACAGAGGGAGAAAAAAGAGAGAGAGAGAGAGAAAAAGAATGTGTGTATATAAATAAATAACGGATGGGGTACGAGGGGGAGGTGGGGAATTAGCGGAAGTTAGAGAAGTCAATGTTCATGCCATCAGGTTGGAGGCTACCCAGACGGAATATAAGGTGTTGTTCCTCCAACCTGAGTGTGGCTTCATCTTTACAGTAGAGGAGGCCGTGGATAGACATATCAGAATGGGAATGGGATGTGGAATTAAAATGTGTGGCCACTGGGAGATCCTGCTTTCTCTGGCGGACAGAGCGTAGATATTCAGCAAAACGGTCTCGCAGTCTGCGTCGGGTCTCGCCAATATATAGAAGGCCACATTGGGAGCATCGGACACAGTATATCACCCCAGCCGACTCACAGGTGAAGTGTCGCCTCACCTGGAAGGACTGTCTGGGGCCCTGAATGATGGTAAGGGAGGAAGTGTAAGGGCACGTGTGGCACTTGTTCTGCTTACAAGGATAAGTGCCAGGAGGGAGATCAGTGGGGAGGGATGGGGGGTGACGAATAGACAAGGGAGTCGCGTAGGGAGTGATCCCTGCGGAAAGCAGAGAGTGGGGGGGAGGGAAAGATGTGCTTAGTGGTGGGATCCCGTTCCAGATCTGCAGAATTCCTCGTGTTTAAGTTTTAAGGAACATCTTTTAAAAAATTGAGATTTGGGAAGGAAACTCCAGAGATTAGGTACCAACCAGTCAAAGGCAAGACGACTGATGGTGGATCGTACAAGAGGCTAGAATTGGGAGATTGGAAAAACAGCCATATAAGACCTCAGTTAGGCTCCACTTAGAGTACTGTGTTTATTTCTGGTCATTTCATTACAGGACGGATTTGGATACTACAGAGAGAGTGCAGAGGAGATTTATGAGGACGTTGCCTGGATTGGGGAGCATGCCTTATGAGAATAGGTTGTGTGAACTTGGCCTTTTCTCCTTGGAGCAACGGAGGATGAGAGGTGACCTGATAGAGGTGTATAAGATGATGGGAGGCATCGAACGTGTGGATAGTCAGAGGCTTTTTCCCAGGGCTGAAATAACTAACACGAGGGGGCATAGCTTGGAAGTAGGTACAAGAGGGATGTCAGAGGTAAGTTTTTCACACAGAGTGGTAGATGCGTGGAATGCACTGCCTGTAAAAGTGGTAGAGGTGGATACAATAGGGCCTTTTAAGAGACTCTTAGATAGGTACGTGGAGCTTAGAAAAATAGAGGGCTATGCAGTAGGGAAATTCTAGGCAGATGACTGAGAAACTAATGCTTGGTTGCATACTGAACATAACGGCTGTGCATTGTACTCTGCTTCTGGTGTTCTGCTGTATTGACTGGTAACATGGTAAATGTATTAATCAACCTCTAAAGCCAGTGAAAACCTCGTTAGGTGTGGGTGCAATATTGGGAGTCATTTGCTAATGAAGGATATTAAACAAAATGAATCAAGTTGTTTAAAATTATTTCATATGCACGGAGCAAGAATGACAATGGAATAGTAGGATTAAACTTTTTTCTGAGTCACGTTGATAATGGTATACACTGGGCAACTTACGGCATGGGAGTAATGAACAGGGTCCAACGAGATGAAGAGACCTGCCAAGTTGAAAGCCCGCCTGAAAAGAGAGAGCCCTCTGCACGCCGGAGGCCAAATCGACTCAGTGCTCTATTAAACACTGCTTGTGCACTCACTACATTCTTGCAATCGATCCGATACGGTACAAATTTGATTCAAGAGCCAGGCTAGCAACAATATTATATGAAAGGCAGAAACGGCTTAAGGTGATGAACTGCCTGCTCTACTTCTCCGATTCCTACATTGACTGGCGAATGAAATTTTAGAGCTTGGACAGTACAAAGCACAGCTATGGCCCCTTGATTAAAATGCACTGAATTAATTAAACTGGTAATTAAATGCTCAGCCAAACTGGTTTCTTTTGCCAACACAAGGTCCCTACCACTCCGTGCTCTGCATATTCATGTGCCTGTGTAAGAGCCTCTTAAAGGCCTCTACCGTACTTGCGCCCCGTGTATTCCAGGCACCCGCAACTCCCCATTTAAAGTAACTTGTCCCGCACCTCTTGTAAACTGACCTCTCTCTCACTTTAAATGTATGCCCTCCACTATCAGAATTTAATGTTGACTTTTACAGAAATTCATGAGGGCAATTATTAGACATAGAGCACCTGACAAAAGCTGACTGGACAGTAAACTCTCTGGATTTTCAACATATCAGAGCCTGTTAGTGGTAACACGCAGCATACATTATTCATACTGTGGATACATTCTTGGACGTTACTGTGGAGCAGTTCAATGTAAGCTATCTCCTTGGTGTCAGTGTCAGCTTGGCTAAATGCTGCTTGGGCAGCTTCTTTCCTTTTCATCTCCTTTATTATTAGATACAGACTCAGGAATGAACAGAAACACAACCGGAGCTGAACAGGCCGGTCTTTCAGTGATTTTTATTATGGATCTATTGAGAATGCCTGCAAGACAATGACTCTCAGGGTTGTATATGGTGGCATTTATGTACTTTGATAACTACACTGAACTTTGAACTTTGTGCTGCCAGAGAGTGTGAGCTGAACAATCACCAATCACTCAGAGCTACAGTGGGAAATGGAGAAGGATTTAGGCTGAGGGGAGTCCGTGACTCAGGAGCTTCGCTCTATGTTATGGCATCAACCAGAATTGATTAATGGAGACTTCAGTGCCACAATGCAATGATCAGAGATGCTGGGTAAGTGTACAGCTGCACCCATGTGTGTTCAGACCAAGTAATTCAGCCAGAAATTTCAGAGAATGATTTAACTTTAAATAGTTGGTGTTTGACCTGGGAATCACACAACATGAGGTCACGTTGAGCAAGCTCGGGCTTTTCTTTTGGAGAGAAGGAGGATGAGAGGTGACCCGAAGACTAAAGACTGGCTTTATTTGTCACATTGAAACACCGAAACATACAGTGAAATGCATTGTTTGCATCATATCAAATCAGCAAGTATTGTGCTGGTCAGTCCACAAGCCTGTGATTGTGATACCATTTCTCATTGCTGTCTTGTGTGTGTGACAGATGGTACTGTGTTTTACACCTTGACCCTGCGGTAATGCTGACACATTTGGCTGTATTCATGGATATTCATGTATGTTTGAATGACAAATAAACTTGAATGAAGTTGAATAAAATTAGTCCTTTGCATCTGGAAGTCCATTCTTGCTAGCTTAGTCACTCCTGGGTCTGAGAGGTGAGGTTTTGAGCTATGTAATTGAGCGATGTAGGTGAGTTGGAAAGCCAACTGTAAGGAGTTTTCACGTTCTTCCTGTGACCATGAGGGTTTCAAGTTGCTTTTCCAGTTGCTCCAGTTTCCTCCCACATTCCAAAAATATACCGGATTGTAGGTTATTTGATTATGTGCCTGTGATTGAGCAGCGTATATTTCTGAGGCTGCATGTTACCATGCTATATCTCTAAATAAATGAACAAACAAAATAAATAAATACATAAAATAAGTTTAAATATTTAAAATATCAAAATAATTTTAAAATCTAAAAGTAATGTATGTCCTTAAGCATACAGTATTTACAATGTAAATTGTTTTTAAACACTCATATTTAGAAAAAGAATAATACCAAAACTCCTGCAGATTAAGTTCGGAGAAAGGATTGTATTAAGTAAACAGAAGAGATTCTGCAGATGTTGGAAATCCAGAGACAAATGGTCAAGGAACTCAGCAGGTCAGGTAGCATCTATGGATAGTTGTACGTAGTTGACATTTTAGGCCAAGACCTTTCATAAGGACTTATTAAGCAATACTGTGCATATTGTTGATCATTTTCTTCTAAGTTCACTTTAATTTCCCCTCACTTCCTTTCCTGGGATCAACTTTGTCACACACCTTCAGATATTAGCCTCCTTTGAAATTTAGAAAATATAAAGTGACACCCAGAGTTGTAATAAAAGTTTATATCAAAACCGATTACCCAGTAAGATCCTTGAGTTGCTTGTGATTTTTTAAATAGTTTCCAATTTGCTAGGTGATTGCAAACTTTACAATGGAAAAGTTTGACATCCTGTAAGAAAACTTTTTTCTAAGTGGATGCATAGGTTATAATCAGTACAAGTGCAGATCAGTTAACACATTGGGTGATGCCAGTGTGGTTCACTAAGCTGAGAGAGGGTGACAGGTCGATAGGAATGATTTCAGTCATACGACGATGACTGAAAATGTGGTGCTAGAACTAGAACACTGCGTGGTCCAGCACAGTATCAGACTCTTTGGCCCACAATGTTATCCCAAACTAATTAAGTTAATGAAGCCTAATTAAACTAATTTTTTATGCCTGCACATGGTCCATTCCATCCATTCTCTGCATTCATATGTGCCTGCCTAAGAGCTTCTGAAATGACTATCATATTGGTCTCTACAAACACCCCTCCTCATGAGACCTGTTAGCCTCTGTGAATTGCCATAGAGTGTTAGGCTTCTAAGTTTCTCTAGCACCGGTATTTACTAATTATTGTCTTAACTAGAGCTGTTAAACCCTGGTGCTTTCTGCTTAAGCTTGTCAAGTTAGTTGTGACAGGCATGGGTTTCCCACTTTCTTTGATTATTTAGAGGGGACTCCTGTTTAGTGCTGGTGTGGAGTCCTTGTGTTTGTGCAGAATAATTTGTCTTGCAGAGTTGCTTGGTCGTGCCTCTGACGCTCTGTTGGTATTCCTATGTATTATCTCTGGTTTCCTTCTCTGCATGGCAGTCTGCTGTTTCTCCACTCTTGGATTTGATTTATTGCCAGTGCTCACTGTGACAGAGTCTGTCACTCCTCTGTTCCTGGGTTTGAGTCATTGCCAGTGCTCACTGTGACAGAGTCTGTCACTCCTCTGTTCCTGGGTTTGAGTCATTGCCAGTGCTCACTGTGACAGTCTGTCACTCCTCTGTTCCTGGGTCTGTCTTGCCAGCCACGACAGTGATACCCCTGAAGTGCATACCAGGTACTCACCACTCTTTCTGCAAAGCACATGCCCCACACATCTCCTTGTAACTTTATTGCTCTTAAATTAGATGTATGTCCTACTCTAATTATTCATTTTGACCCTGGGAAGAACATAGCAGCTGTCTACTCTATCTTTGCCTCCCATAATTCCATAAACTTCTATCAAGACTCTCCTCAGTTTCTACCACCCCAGACAAAACAGCCTAAGTCTGTCCAAAGCCTTCCCAGAGCACATGCTTTCTAATCCAGGAAGGCCCCTCCATAGTCTTCACCTCCTTCCTATAATGGAACCACCAGAATTTAATTCAATACTCAGATGCACACTGACACGAGTTTTACAAAGTTGTAATGTAACTTCCTGCACTCGATGCCTTGATTAATAAAGTCAAGCATGCTGTGTGCCTTCTTCACAACCCTATCAACTTGCGCTCATTTTGGGAACGGTGAATATTGCTCAACCCTATTGAATTCATCGTTTAGAATGATTTTCAGGTAAGTTTTGTACAAAATTGCTTTATCGCCTTTGATTAAAGAAGGATGAGAAAAGATTTGACAGAGGTACATAGATTCTTGGAGGAGTCATGAAGCATGCAAGATGCAAATTGCCATATAACAGTAATGCTTAATTGAATGACATCTGAGTGAGTACTTAATAATGTTTATACCAAGAGAGATTGATAGCCATTAATCTACAGTTAATGCTTATCAATCATTCTTTCTCTGAACATGTAGGAATTTGCTTCCATCAGACGGATAATAGAAAATAAAATGGTTGTATTAGAAAATATAATGACTAAGACTAACAAATATCTCTTTGGTCTTATTGCTAAATATCAGATACACATTCCCATTATCTTTTGGTCTGTAACAAAAATTGTGCATTTTTAGCAGCCTGGTTACTCAGCCAAATTTATGTTATTCTATGACAGGTATACCTTGAACCCGAGTCTGATACAATGTGAGAAAAATGGTGAAACACATACCTCAGACATTGGTAACATTTTTCTTCCAGATCGTTCCTGATACTCCCCCCACTTTATCAATAAACCTGTGGCTCAGGTTGTTATCTGGTCCTTATCTCTGTTCACAACTTGGACGTGTTCTATTCGGTAAACAATGTCTACACTTCTAACAAATGTCATCAGGTATAAAGTACCTTCTGACATCTGAAGATTATGTAAGGTGCTTTTTTCAAGACTATTGAAGAAATTTCTGCTAAGAAGCTAGTGTTAATGAGTGATCACTAATTAATACCAATATATATACTTGATATATTAATTCATTTACCTTTATTACAATGCCTGTGATTACAACATACAGTATATTGCAACATATTGATGCAATTACAAATATCTGTGATTACCAATGACTAATTAAGCAGTACACTGTCAAAATCTCTGTTTAAACTATTTGCTTCCTGAAAAAGGGAATATTTTATTTTCCAAGTTTGAAGAACTTGACTATTATAATTTTGAAATACAACAGCAGCTATAGTTCATTAGGAGTTTGGGGAGAATTGGCATGTCACAAAAAGGCTCTTGCAAATTTCCACAAATAGACCATGGAGAGCATTCTAACTGGTTGCATCACCGTCTGGTATGGAGGGGCCATTGCACAGGGTTGGAAAAAGCTGTAGGAAGTTGTAAATTCTGCCAGTTCCAGCACGGGCTCCAGCCTCCCCAACATCAAGGACACCTTCAAAAGGTCACATCTGTCTTTAAGGACCCCCTTCACCCAGGACATGCCCTCGTCTCATTGCTGCCCTCAAGCAGGAGGTACAGGAGCCTGAAGACACACACTCATTCAACATTTTATGAACAGCTTCTTCCCCTCTTGCCATAAGATTTCTGAATGGTCACCTCACTATTCTTTGCTCTACTTCTGCACTGCTTAATTTATATTTTGTATTCTTTTTCTTATTAATTTATTACGTATTGCAACGTACTGCTGTCGGAAAACAACAAATCTCACAACATATGGCAATGACATTAAATCTAATTCTGATTATAATTAGAATCAACCCAGTTAAGATAAATTCTATCTTGTCTCCCCACTGACAAAAGAATTCCAAATATTAAGACTCTTGGCAGTGTGGAGGATCAGAGGGATCTTGGAGTCCAAGTCCATAGGACATTCAAAGATGCTGCACACGTTGACTTTGTGGTTAAGAAGGCATACAGTGCATTGGCCTTCATCAACCGTGGGATTGAGTTTAAGAGCTGAGAGATAATGTTACAGCTATATAGGACCCTGGTCAGACCCCACTTAGAGTACTGTGCTCAGTTCAGGTCACCTCATAGAAAGGGTGCAGAGGAGATTTACAAGGATGTTGCCTGAATTGGGGAGCACACCTTATGAGAATAGATTGAGTGAACTTGGCCTAATCTCCTTGGAGCGGCAGAGGATGAGAGGTGACCTGACAGAGGTGTATAAGATGATGAGAGGCATTGATCGTGTGGATAGTCAGAGGCTTTTTCTCAAGGCTGAAATGGCCAGCACAAGAGGGCACAGTTTTAAGGTACTTGGAAGTAGGTACAGAGGAGATGTCAGGGGTAAGTTTTTTACGCAGAGAGTGGTGAGTGCGTGGAATAGGCTGCCAACAACTCTGTTGGAGACGGCTACGATAGGATCTTTTAAGAGACTCCTGGATAGGTACATAGAGCTTAGAAAAATAGAGGGCTATGGGTAACCCAAGTAATTTCTAAAGTAAGTACTTGTTTGGCACAACATTGTGGGCCAAAGGGCCTGTATTGTGCTGTGGGTTTTCTCTGTTTCTATGTGAAGGTTTCACATTTTAATCAATTACTGTCTTTGAAACCACTTTAATGCGGGTTAATGTTCACATGTTGTTTCTGAACTCTGCTCATTGTTTTTGTGGGATCTGGCTATATTTGGTTCACTAACCCAAGTCTTCAAAAATGCTTGTGCAAAAGCATAAGGTAATAATAATGATAATAATGTAAATTTCCATAAAGCAAAGTCTGAACTCCACATAGCAGATCGTGATGCAAACAGAGTTTTTCCTAGGTCAGTTATGCCACAACTGAACTCTCTTTGCATGAGTTCAACCCACTTCAAAGTTCATTCTAATGACAAAATTCAAAGAAAATCTGGTGTTGAGAACTATTAATATTAATGACCAATTAAGCAGTTAACTATCAAAAGCACTTAAATATCAAAAACTGCACCTGAACCATTTGCTTCCTGAAAAGGGGAACATGTTATTTTCCAAATTTGAAGTGGCCACTGGGTATATTGAAATACACACAGTGGCCACTTTATTAGAGACACCTGTACACCTGCTTGTTAATGCAAATATTGTGTCTAATCAGCCAATCATGTGGCAGCCTCTCAGTGCAGACATGGTCAACAAGAGGTTTGGAGCAAACATCAGAATGGGGAAAAATGGGGATCTAAGTGACTTTGACTGTGGAATGATTGCTGGATAAATGGATGGTATCTCAAAAACTGTTGAATTCCAGGGATTTTCATGGACAACATTCTCTAGAGTTTACGGATAATCACAAACAAAAGAAAATCTGCAGATGCTGGAAATCCAAGCAACACACACAAAATGCTGGAGGAACTCAGCAGGTCAGGCAGCATCTATGGAAAAAAGTACACTTGACATTTCGGCCCAAAACATCGACTGTACTTTTTTCCATAGCTGCTGCCTGGCCTGCTGAGTTCCTCCAGCATTTTCTGTGTGCTTTATGGATAATGATGCGATAAACAAGAAACATGCAGTGAGCAGCAGTTCTGTGGGCAATAGCACTATGTTAATGAGAGAGAGCAGAGGAGAACGGCCAGTCTGTTTCAAATTGACAGGAAGATAACAGTAACTCAAATAAACACGCATTACCACAGTGATATGCAGAAACACATCTCTGAACGAACAACACACCGAATCGCGAAGTGGATGGGCTACGGCAGCAAAAGACTATGAACATTCACACAGTGGCCACTTTATTAGGTACAGGAGATTCCCAATAGAGTGGCCTCTGAGTGTAGGTTAATATTTCTGAATGGTGGTTGTCCGTCATGTCTGACAATGACTGGAAATTGTGTGGGGGAGTTATTACAGTGGAAAAACTGTTGCACTGGGCAGTTTCACTATCTTGACCTCAGACATCGGGGTCCAGTGGTACGAATAAGCATCACAAACTGGGGTCTTCCTTGGCAATGTTCTCTCCACAGAACATTATAGTACCACCTTCCTGGCCATTAGCTCTCACTGCAGATCTCATCTGCCCAGTCTGCCGGAGATGACTTTGCATGCTAGGACAGGCATGTCCCTACCTCACGCGAGTTTGAGGCCACTGGAAGGGAGTTAGGGGTCAGATAAGGTTTTAAGGACAGGATTATGGTGGAGTTGGAGCTTCGGCCTCCTCTTTGTGCCCCACGTTACAAGCCCAGTGGCGTAGACAAAAGTGACGAGTGACATCCGGAGTGGAGGCCTCTGCTCCATGCGCAACGGCCAGCAACATGGACAGATGACAAAGGTCATCCATGAACGTTAAGCTGTCTCATGTCCCCGGGATGGGATGTCCAAGTGAACAAGAGGCATGAGGAGGTACAAGGGCAAGTCAGTTAGTGTGTCCGGAGTTCAAGCATGGAAACTGGAGTACTGGCATCAGCTAGTCCGGGGGTCGACACCAAAGATCGGAACCCTAAGTTCGATTGGAAGTCCAGAATTCGATACCCAATGGACAAGACCTGGAGATTGGAGGTTGGAGGACCATCTGTGTGTGCGAGTAGTTGGGAAGGAGGGACAAAAGTGGCTTGTTTTACAAGCACAAAGAAATCTGCTGATGCTAGAAATCCAAAACAAAACACACACTATGCTGGAGGAACTCAGAAGGCCAGGCAGCATCTATGGAAAAGAGTAAACAGTTGACGTTTTGGGCCGAGTCCTGGTGAAGATTCAGATGGGACTGTACAGAATAAATTGTGGGGCAATATTTCTCCTCATGGGCAGAATCTGAAACTAAGGGGCGTAGTTACAGAACAAGGGAATTTCTCCCCCTGAGGTACAAATTCTTGATCCCAGAGAGATGTGGAAGCTGTGAAAGTAGAGGTGAGCCAAAGATCAAATCAGTTTTGCTCTTAGTGAACGATGGAACAGTCTTGAGAAGCCATACAACCAATTCCGTCTGCTGCTTCTTACGTGACGTGAAACTAGGGATACTCTTGTTGTAATTGAGTTTTTGTCACTCAGCCATAATTTTAAAAGCTGCTTAACATTAACTAATGGCAAATTTACAGCACAAACTGCAATCTATTCCTGACATCACTGGAGGTCCTGTTGTCGAGAGCAAGCTGAGTTGCGATCCATTGCTGAGACTGTTATCCCTATAACACTGAGTCCCGCCAGTTATTGAATTAGTTGTCACCTCTGATTCTCCATTCTATCTACCACAAACTCTGACCTTTCCAATGCTTAGCTGTCAACAACCGAAAAATAGTTGGGTTTGATGATCCAATTTAACTCTATTTCCTAATGCATCAAATTAACAATCTACATTAAGTTCACTCTCTATGACTGTGCCCCTAATTCCCACCTTCTGGTCTTAACTTCCTCCAGCACCTTCTGATCTCCTGAATCTGGCCTTGTCCTGTCACCCAATGTAACATCATCATTTCCTTTGGCCTAATAAACTGTTGTCCCCATTTAACTCCTTTGAAGTTCCCCTTTTTTATCATCTACCTTTATAATCCCTTTCAGAATTCTGGGCCTTCGTTTCTTTTTTCTCAAAAATGCATGTGTCAGAGAGCCAAAATTACTATACACATGTTGATGTAAAGTGCCACTGAATCTCTTTGCTTGAGATTGATGTGCTATACTGAACATCTATAGCTTGTTCAGTTCCAAAAGGCCGTATAGTAAATTGTCCACAAGGTGCACAAATTGAAGAGGCAGGTTAATCGAAATACAAGAGACAAAAGTATATATTTTTTCAGGAAGCTATTATCTTGTTACAGGGGTCACTAAATGAGGAAATCGTAAAACTCAACGCTTCGGTATGTATATTGCATGTTTCTACTTTGACTGTGGTCCAAAAAATGCAAAGTAATTCACCTGTTCTATTCAATAAAGATAAAATTATTTTGAATTACTCTCTGTTATCAGAAGATAGCTATTCGGTTGTTGGTATAACGAACATGCCACTAGCAATTTGTAGCTGTTTACTATGCTGTATTATTTCAAAATATATTGTTGTGTTATGGTCAAGCTTTGCCAGAGATTGATTAAAAGTTCTAAATATACCTCCATATGTATATCCCGCATGGTAAGCTAGTCAAGAAGGCTCAATCACTTGGCATCCAGGATGAATTAGCAAATTTGATTCTCGTTGGCTTAGGGGGAGAAGCCAGAAAGTATTAGTTGATGGTTGCCCCTAGAGAACTGTTACTAGTAGTGTGCCACAGGGGCTGGTGTTGGGCCTATTGCTGTTTGTCATCTATTTGATTTGGATGACAACGTAGAAAAATCGATCAGCAAATATGTGGATGACACCAAACTTGGGGGTGTAGTGGACAGGGAGGAAGGCTATCAAAGCTTGCAGCAGGATCTGGGTCATCCGAAAAGATGGGCTAAAAAATGGCAGGTGGAATTTAATCCAGGCATGTGTGCGGTGTTGCGCTTTGGGAGGACAAACCAGGGTAAGATTTACGCGATGAGCGGTAGGGCACTGAGGAGTGTGGTAGAACAGAAGGATCTGAGAATACAGATCCATAATTCCTTAAAGTGGTGTCATAGGTAGATACGGTCATAAAGAGAGTTTCTGGCGCAGTCGCCCTTTGAAGTAAGTCTTGGAGAGGAGTTGGGATGGTATTTTGAAACTGTTTAAGACATTGGTGAGGCCAAATATGGAGTATTGTATGCAGTTTTGGTCACCTACCTATGGCAAAGGTATTGATAAGATTGAAAGAGTGCAGAAAAAATGTACAAGGTTGTTGTCAGGACTTGGAGACCTGAGTTACAGGGAAAGATTGAATTGGGTAAGGTTTTATTCTCTTGAGCATAGGAGAATGAGGGGAGATTTGATAGAAGTATACAAAATTATGAAAGGTATAAATAAGATAAATGCAAGCAGGCTTTTTCTAAGGATGTTGGGTGAGACTAGAGATCATTGGTTAAGGGTGAAAGGTGAAATATTTAAGGGGAACATGAGGGGGAACCTATTCACTCAGAGGGTGATGAGTGGAAGTGATGAATCCTGGTTTGATTTTAACAGTTAAGAATAATTTGGATCAGTACGTGGATAGGAGGGGTATGGAGGCCTCTGGTCCAGGTGTGTGTATGTCAATGGGGCTAGACAGAATACTAGTTTGGCATAGATTAGATGAACTGGCGGGCCTATTTTGTTCTGTAGTGCTTTATGATTCTATAATGAAACAACAAAAAAGCTATTGAAAGGGACAATTTGTAGTGAAGCCTCTGTTGATATTAATAACATTTGACACTTATATAGTTTGGAAGCATTCACATTACACAGTATCAAACTATAAAAGTACCATTCTCGAGCAAAACGCCAGGATGATGCAACACCAGTAGTCAGTGCTGGCTTTGACCAAGATTTCACTATGAACTAAACAGAAATGATTTCATCAGCATTTGAAGTATAGCATCTAATATTAATAGTAAATAAACTTCAATCATAACACACCTTTGTCAAAGTACTATTGTAGCCATTTAATTACCTGCAATAAACAGATAAATTCATAAACTCATAAATCTGTACTTGGTGGTGAAAGGCAAGAAGAAGCCAAAGACATTTAATAAGCTGATAAGATTACAATTAAACTCAAGTAACCGCTTAAGTTTTGCTTCTTTGATTACTTTGATCTTGTGATTGGCTGTTGAGTTAAATATAACTTGTTTGTGGAAAAAACAACCTACTAAATCATTTTTCTCTCCTAAATAGTCCAATACTGTGTTTGACATACAAGGTATGTTTAATTGTTTTTCTTATTCCATTAAAGAAGTTGCTCTCAATACAACAACTAGTATTTAAATAACGCTTCTATTGTTGCAAAAATATCCCAGTGACATTACAAAGCACAAGGTTTTGGTGCTGACTCACAAAAAGAGATAGTGACACAGGTGGTGAAAAGAGCTAAGATGTCAACTGGCATCTTAAGGGAGGATGAAGTGAACAAGGTGGAGATGTTTAAGGTGTTGTTCCAGAGGTTAGGCTATCATGTTCACAAGGATAAGATGAACAAATATCCAGAGAGAAGAGGGAACACATTCCAACACAGCCCTCATCCTGACTCCCACTTCCTCCAAACTAAAGGTGTAGCTA
The DNA here is from genome assembly GCF_030028105.1 of Mobula birostris. Lineage (NCBI taxonomy): Eukaryota > Metazoa > Chordata > Chondrichthyes > Myliobatiformes > Myliobatidae > Mobula > Mobula birostris. The sequence goes on along the minus strand of NC_092380.1, from coordinate 102,367,373 downwards.
TGGGCACCCGTATGGGTCCTAGCTATGCCTGTCTTTTTGTTGGTTTTGTGGAGCAATCTGTGTTCCAAACCTATTCTGGTATCTGTCCCTCACTTTTCCTTTGCTACATCGACAACTGCATTGGCGCTGCTTCCTGCATGTATGCTGAGCTTGTTGACTTCATTAACTTTGCCTCCAACTTTCATCCTGCCCTCAAGTTTACCTGGTCCATTTCTGACACCTGCCTCCCCTTTCTAGATCTTTCTGTCTCTATCTCTGGAGACAGCTTATCTACTGATGTCTACTATAAGCCTACTGACTCTCACAGCTATCTGGACTATTCCTCTTCTCACCCTGTCTCTTGCAAAAATGCCATCCCCTTCTCGCAATTCCTCCGACTCCGCTGCATCTGCTCTCAGGGTGAGGCTTTTCATTCCAGGACGAGGGAGATGTCCTTCCCTTCCTCCACCATCAACTCTGCTCTCAAACGCATCTCCCCCATTTCACGCACATCTGCTCTCACTCCATCCTCCCGTCTCCCCGCTAGGAATAGGGTTTCCCTGGTCCTCACTTACCACCCCACCAGCCTCCGGGTGCAACATATTATTCTCCATAACTTCCGTCACCTCCAACGGGATCCCACCACTAAGCACATCTTTCCCCCCCGCCCCGCCCCGCTTTCCTCAGGGATCGCTTCCTACGTGACTCCCTTGTCCATTCGTTCCCCCCATCCCTCCCCACTGATCTCCCTCCTGGCGCTTATCCTTGTAAGCGGAACAAGTGCTACACCTGCCCTTACACTTCCTCCATTACCACCATTCAGGGTCCCAGACAGTCCTTCCAGGTGAGGCGACACTTCACCTATGAGTCGGCTGGTATGATATACTGCGTCCGGTGCTCCTGATGTGGCCTTCTATATATTGGTGAGACCCGACGCAGACTGGGAGATCGTTTTACTGAACACCTACGCTCTGTCCGCCAGAGAAAGCAGGATCTCCCAGTGGCCACACATTTTAATTCCGCATCCCATTCCCATTCTGATATGTCTATCCATGGCCTCCTCTACTGTAAAGATGAAGCCACACTCAGGTTGGAGGAACAACACCTTATGTTCCGTCTGGGTAGCCTCCAGCCTGATGGCATGAACATTGACTTCTCTAACTTCCGCTAATGCCCCACCTCCCCCTCGTACCCCGTCAGTTATTTATTTTTATACACACATTTTTTCTCTCTCTCATTTTTCTCCCTCTGTCCCTCTGACTATACCCCTTGCCCATCCTCTGGGTTTCCCCCCCCCCCTTTTCCTTCTCCCTGGGCCTCCTGTCCCAAGATCCTCTCATATCCCTTTTGCCAATCACGTGTCCAGCTCTTGGCTCCATCCCTCCCCCTCCTGTCTTCTCCCATCATTTCGGATCTCCCCCTCCCCCTCCCACTTTCAAATCTCTTACTATCTCTTCCTTCAGTTAGTCCTGACGAAGGGTCTCGGCCCGAAACGTCGACTGTACCTCTTCCTAGAGATGCTGCCTGGCCTGCTGCGTTCACCAGCAACTTTGATGTGTGTTGCTTGAATTTCCAGCATCTGCAGATTTCCCCGTGTTTACCTCATCCTGATGATCAGCTTGTGTGTTATTACATCAGCCTTGGTATGCCAACACCAAGAATCACTCTGTTCTCAATTTCAAACTTACTGTCATATACATGTGTACAGCTTAATGAAACAAAGTTCCTCTGGGACCAAGGGTGCAAAACACAAGGCATATATTACATACAGAACAGAAAATAATATTAACACATTAATGTTAGGAGATAATAAAAACTAAAATGTTCTGTAGATGTGGATGGCAGGGTGGAGATGCATCTCTACCAAAAAAGGTGTAAGGTGAACCTTCCCTCCATTAGCCTGCAGGTCACCCTTGGGTGAGGTAAAACACCTGCTCAGCACCACCCCCACCCCCACCCCATTCAGGGTCACGTGAAGCCATAGAAGCAGGTGCATGTCACAAATCCTGGTTATGCGACAGATGCCAGGCAGACAATCTCTGAAGAGCATTGATAATGGCTGGGGTCATCCATCTTATAAAAACACTGCCCAGAAGAAGGCAATGACAAACCACTTTGTCTATATTGTACGACATAGCACATGATGATGATTATTCTGTAGTTGTACAAGTTGACATAAAGTACAAATATTTTATGACATATGTTTAAGTATACAACAATCTACTGCTACTGGTGCTGTCATAAGTAATGTGTACTGGGTGGTAACGGTGTTCAGAAGTCTCACAGCCTATTACCCAGCCTAACAGTCCTTGTTCTTCTAATGCAGCAGCTTCTGCCTGATCGTAGGAGATCACAGAGTTTGTCCTCCAACAAGACCATAACCTTGTCGTGGTTTGGGGGACTGTATGCCTCAATGACCCAGAGAGCTACTACCTGCTGGCTATCAAAGGTTTCTGCAAGAGAAGCCTGAAGTGATCTGCACAGAGATTCTTGTTGGAGAAAGAGATGGTGGATCCTATGGCAACACACACAAAATGCTGGAGGAACTCAGCAGGCCAGTCCTGCTGAAGGATCTCAGCCCAAAACGTCAGCTGTGCATTTTTCCATAGATGCTGCCTGGCCTGCTAAGTTCTTCCAGCATTTTATGTTTGTTGCTTGGATTTCCAGCATCTGCAGATTTTCTCTTGTTTGTGGGTGGATCCTATGAAATAGTTTGGTGAAAGACTGGCAAAGTAATTTAGCAGAATGCCCCAATAGCAGAGTTCTCAAACAAGAACCAACACCTTGATCAGAATCGGAATCAAGTTTATTCCCATTGGCACATGTTGTGAAATTATTGTTTTGCGGCAGCAGGCCGTGCAAGGCCTTAAAAAGTTACTATATGAAACAATAAAAAATAAATTCACAGATTCATGACCCGTTCAGAAATCTGATGGCAGAGGGGAGAAGCTGTTCCTAAAACTTTTAGTGTGGGTCTTCAGGCTTCTGTACCTTCAGTCTAATGAGAAGACCACAGAAGCATAAGGCATTGGAGCAGTATTAGACCATTTAGCATATTGAGTTTGCTCGGTCAATTTATGGATGATTTACTTTTCTATTCAACCCCATTCTCCTGCCTTCCTCCTGTAACCTGCGACATCCTTTCTAAAATCTGACTTTAAATACACCCAAAAGGTTAGCCTCCATAGCCATCCATGGCAATAAATTGAGTGAAGAGGGCATGAGATGATGAGAGGCATTGATCGTGTGGATAGTCAGAGGCTTTTTCCCAGGGCTGAAATGGTTGCCACAAGAGGACGCAGGTTTAAGGTGCTGGGGAATAAGTACAGAGGAGATGTTAGGGGTAACTTTTTTACTCAGAGAGTGGTGAGTGCGTGGAATGGGCCGCCGGCAACAGTACGATAGGGTCTTTTAAGAGACTTTTGGATAGGTACATGGAACTTAGAAAAATAGAGGGCTACAGGTAAGCCTAGTAATTTCTAAGGTAGGAACATGTTCAGCACAAGTTTGTGGGCTGAAGGGCCTGTATTGTGCTGCAGCTTTTCTATGTTTCTATGAGCCAGATGGTGAGGGTCCTTAATGATGGATGCACCGTGTTGAGGTATTGCCCTTTGAAGATGTCCTTGATGGTTGACTGTGGGGGAAAAAACTAGAAAAAAAAACCGGCAAATTTTATAATTATATAAAATGGAAAAGGCTGGTAAACTGAACGTATGTCCCTTGGATGATGAGTAGGGAGAATTAGTACTGAAAATTCAGAAATGGTTAAGGCTTTGAATGAATGTTTGTTTCTGTCTTTATGGTGAAAGACACATCTATCATCCCAAAGAGAGATGCTATTGATGCAATGGGAGCTGAGGACTCTACAGTTGTTATGAAGAGTTGCTGAACAAACTAGTGGGCTTAAAGGTAAACAGGTTTTTGGTACTGAAAGAAATACCATAAGTTATAGTAGAGGCATTTGTGATAATTTACCAAAGTACTCTGGAGAGGTCCTGGTGGATTGGAAGGCAGAGAATGTCACACTACTCTCTAACAAAGGATGTAGGCAAAAGGCAGAGAACTATAGATCAGTTAGTTTAACATCTGTAGTTGGGAGAATATCTTGAAACAATCATTAAGAAAGATACAATATGGTGAGGCATCTGGATAGCTATATGGACAGGAAAGGAATGGAGGGTTATGGACTGAGTGCAGGTCAGTTGGACTAGGTGAGAGTAAGTGTTCGGCATGGACTAGAAGGGCCGAGAAGGCCTGTTTCCATGCTATAATTGTTATATGGTTATATGGTTATAAGTGGTTATGCCATGAAGATACTGTGTAGATTCATGAAGGGCAGGTACTGGAGTTCTTTGAAGACACACTCAACCACTTTATTGAGTACAGGAGGTACCCAATAAAGTGGCCACTGAGAGTATGTTCATGGTGTTCTGATGCTGTATCCCATCCAATTCAAGGTTTGACGTGTTGTGTATTCAAAGATGCTCTTTTGCACGCCACTGTTGTAATACATAGTTATTTCAGATACTGCTGCTTTCCTGTCAGCTTGAACCAGTCCGGCCATTCTTCTCTGTCCTCTCTCACTAGCAAGGTGTTTTCACCCACAGAACTGGTTTATTTTTGTTTTTTGTATCATTCTCTGTAACCCCTAGAGACTGATATCTGTGAAAATCCTAGGAGATCAGCAGTTTCTGAGATACTCAAACCATGCTGTCTGGCATTAGCAATCATTCCACAGTCAAAGCCACTTAGTTCACATTTCTTCTCCATTCTGCTGGCTGCTCTGAGTAATAAATGAACCCTTTGACCATGCCTACGTGTTTTTATGCATTGAATTTCTGCCACATGATTGGCTGATTAGATATTTGCATTAACAAGCAGGTGTAGAATGTACCTAATAAAGTGGCCACTGAGTGTAAAGTGGATAGAGAGGAACAGGTGGGTGTTGTACACATGGATTTTCAGAAGGCTTTTAGTTAAGGCATCCGTTAGTCTTGCGAGACCATGGATCTGCGCCTGGAAAGTCTTCACTCTCCAGGGTGCAGGCCTGGGCAAGGTTGTATGGAAGACCAGCAGTTGCCCATGCTGCGAGTCTCCCCTCTCCACGACACCAATGTTGTCCAAGGGAAGGGCATTAGGACCCATACAGCTTGGCACCAGTGTCGTCGCAGAGCACTGTATGATTAAGTGCCTTGCTCAAGGACACAACACGTTGCCTCAGCTGATGCTTGAACTCACGACATTCAGGTCGCTCGTCCAATGCCTTAACCACTTGGCCACGTGCCCACATGTCAGGCTTTTAATTAGGTGCTGTATAAACAATTTGTCCATAAGACTAGGATGCATGGAGTTGGGTGTAATGTATTTGCATGGATAGAGGATTGGTTTACTAATATAAGGCAGAGATTTGGGGGGAAATGGTTTTTTCGTTGGTTAGCCGTTATTGAACGGAGTGCCACATGAATCAGTGTTAAGTTTGCAAATGTTCATGATATACATTAACAATTTAGAAGAGGGGACAGACTACATCTAAGTTTGATGATAGCATTACTTTTTGCTTTTCCGTGCAACTGTGCAGAGGATGTGGAAAGTTCAAAGTGGTGAAAACAAGGAATCTGATAGGAAAGGAGAATGGACCATGCTTACCACTATGATACTGTTCCATCCCATTATTGACTCATTAGAGCTGCAGAGAGACACAGATAGGTTAAGTGAGTCGGCAAGGGTCAGGTGAGTGGAGTACAATGTTAGTAAATGCAAGGCTCTCCACTTTGTAAAGAAAAATAAAATATCAGATTATTATTTACGTGGTGAAAGATTGAACATGCTGTTGTGCAGAAGGACGATGGAGTATGAGAGGGAGAATGGAACTGAAGGCATTGCTCTGCTAGTGCAGCTAGTGATGGGCTGAATGGCCTAATTCTGTATTGCAATAAGTAATTCTTTTGACCAGGCAATGATATCTGCATTGTTGTATATGTAGACTGGGAAGTCACTGTAGACTGACTTTCTAATGAGCTCAATAATGGGATGGAACGGTATCAGCAATAAGCATGGTTCATTCTCCTTTCCTATCAGAATCGTTGTTTTCAGCTCTTTGCACTTCCCTCCTATCACCTCCCGCACCAACATGCCTTCCCCCTCACCTGGCTTCACCAATCACCTTCCAGCTTGTACTGTTCATTCTCTTCCATGGCTGCTGCCTGATGCCTGCTGAGTTCCTCCAGCATTTTGTGTGTGGTTTTCCAGCATCTGCAGAATCTCTTGTTTAGCATAGCTCTATTGCAGCACCAGCAACCCACGTTCAGTTCTGCCACTGTTTGTAAAGAGTTTGTAAATTCTCGGCATGACCATGCGGGTTTCCTCCTGGTGCTCTGGTTTCCTCCCATATTCCAAAGATGGTGTGGGTCAGTAAGTTAATTTGTCAAATTAGGCAGTGAGGGATCATTGACCCAGAAGGGCCCATTACCATGCTGTATCTCTGAATAAAACTTTTTTTAAATCTCCCAGTTAGTCACATGTGAGGTAGAAATCGGAAAATCTAATTCAAAGTTCAAAGTAAACTTATTTTCTAAGTACACATATGCTACCATATACTACATTGAGATTTGTTTTCTTGCAAGCATTTAGAAAAAATGTATCTAGGAGAATTTTATGAAAAATTATACATAAACTGTCAAAGACTGACAAAAAGTATGCAAAAGACAAACTGTGCACATAAAAATAATACTTGAAGATAATTTGTAAAAGAGTCCTTGGAAGTGAACCTCTCAGTCATAAACAGGGTTCAGAGTTGTGGTGAATGAAGTTATCCACATCTGTTCAGGAGCCTGATGGTTGTGGGTTAATAACTGCTCCCGAACCTGGAGGTGTGGGGCCTAAGGCTTCTGTAACTCCTGCCCAATGGTAGTAGTAAGAAGACAGCCTGGCCAGGATGTTGTGGTGTTCTTGAACCCTGCTGCTGTCTGTAAGTGGTTTGTACGCGCTCCCTGAGACCACATGGGTTTCCTCCTGGTGCTCTGGTTTCCTCCCACAGTCCAAAGACATACCATTTGGCAGGTTAATTGATCCCGTAATTGGGCTAGGGTTAAATTGGGGGTTGTTGGGTAGCACGGCTCAAAGGGCCAGAAGGGCCTGTTCTGCGCTGTATTTCAATAAATAATGGATGCTGCTTCATTAAGACACTGCTCCATGTAAAGCTCCTTAATAATGGGGAGGGCTTTGCCTATGATGGACTGTAGTGTATCCACCACCTTTTGCAGGCGTTTTGCATTCTTGGACACTGGTGCTTCCATCCTAGGCTAAGATGCAACTATTCAGGATACTCTTCATTGTGCATCTATAGAAGACGTCTCTCCTTCACGACAACTTTGCCTAGATTTTTAGAGGGTTTCATCTTGAGAGATGAGCTTCAGGAAACGAAGCCAATAAAATCAGTGACAAGATGCCATCTTCTCCATGTGATAGAACAGATTCTATGATGAGGGAGCTTGATAACTCAAAGAACAGAAAAGATGGGATTGTGCTTTAATGAGAGAAGGCTGAGAGATTTAAAATCAGGAAGACTTCAGGTAGACTAAATAAAGAAATTGTTTCTATTGACTCAACAATCTGCATCTGGGGGGACATGCAAAAGAGGCAGAGGTAGCAGCAGGAAAATCTATTTAGTGGAATGAGTGATTACCTTCAGGAATGCACAATGTGAAAGCCAGGAGGCCACAGATTAAATAGGGAGTCTTTTAACAAAGAGTTGGCTAAATGCATAAAGAGAAGGAATTGCAAGGTTCTGGGGAATATTGATTGATTGATGACGTAGGTTTTGATGGGTTAAATTGCCTCCTTCTGTGTTCTACTGTCTATGTTAAACTAAGGCTCCAATTGCCTTGGATAAATGTAAAATATTTTAAAGTGCTTTCTTAAAGAACCCAGGGTCTCCGGCCATAAACTGTATAGAACTCTGGAATGCCCTGATGTAAAGAACTGAGCTTAGTAAGTGCAAGTCTTTGTTTGAAATAAATTATTATCAGATCATTTAAGTTTGTGTGACAGAAAAAAACGGAGTGTGTTTTAAATATCCTATCTGCATGGCTGCATCTCCAACAGCACAGCAAGTTCAAAGGTTATGAATAACAGAGGATTGAAGAGTTTGTCTCAACAAATCCTTCTGTCTTCCTGACACGAGGAACGGTGATTTTACACAGAATGACACAGAATTTGCTGCACAGAAATGGAAATTGTGATGCTACTTCAGACAAACATTCTTCACTTTGTCTCTCACTCCATCATTGCTTCCCAATGGCTCTTACACTCTCACGCACTTATCTGTCTTCCAAAGCATCTACGCTGTCTACATAACTGCTTGATATGCTAGTGAGCTCTACATTCTGACCCTCTCACTTTGCCTGTGTGTCCTCTGAACTTCCTGCTATTTGTGTATATATATGCCAGGTGTTGGTCTCCCCATCATTACCATTTCTAACGTTAAGAATTGTGGAATTTATCTGTTGATTAACTACATACATAACTGCAATAAAAGCAGAAAAAGATTGAAATTTTGAGATACATCACAGTAACCTGCCCTTCCATCCCAAGGAACCCGTGTGACAAATTCACCTACTAACCCATACGTCTTTGGAAACCGAGAGCACCCGAAGGAAACCCACACTGTCATGGGAAGAACGTACAAGCTCCTTGCAGACAGTGGGGTAAATTGAACCCGGGTCGCTAGTACTGTAAATAGTATTATACTAACTCCTATACTTCTGTGCCACCCTTAACTTTTTAGCAAGTCGGGTGATCTGCCCAGTACTTCCTTCAACACATTCAGCAGTCTAGATTAACAGCCTTTGATATCAGTGACTCATTTACTCCTACATAATGCTTACAGCTCGACTGCTTGGTGCACTGACCTGCACAATGTACCAGCATGTTGGACTCGGCATTTATTCAAATTCCAAAGCAAAGAGCTTAAGGCTATTGCCATCAGCACCTCATGCTGAAATCAAACACTTCTTATGACAACAGATACTGCTGTGTAAAGGTTTGTAAGTACGCGTTACTCGTTTGGGCTCAAGATCTGATGCACACTTTTATCACAGGTATTACTCACACACCTCCCTGATAAGGTTCCACTGGTGTCTTGGATCTGGAAATTGGATTGATTAATTTTTTTCGACACTTGGTGAAATATCATTGATTACTGTGTTATTCTGGCCTACTGCCTCTGCAAATGTCTGCAGAACGTCAGCACGGCCAGTCAGCAACACTGAGTCATAAAGAAGGGGGCTGGTCAGGTCATGGTAATAATCCCAGTTTGTCTTTGAATTTTCCTCACAGCCCTCAAAGTTACCAGTCCTGTGCATATACTCAATTTGTTTTTGAAAGTTATAAAGGGTTGTTGATAAAATTAGCAAGGGTTGACAGAGACAATTTGCCTCTCTAGAAGGTAGAGATACAGGGAAGAAGACCTTACTACCATCAGAGAGTCAGGAGTAAGGCTGTTTACTGATGATTTCTCATTAATCAGTTTCATTTACAAATCCTCAGCAAATGAACAAGCTCATATCTTCAAGGATTAAAATCTAGGCAATGTTTGGGCATGAGCACTAAAGTGACAAACAGCAATCACATTACAAAAAGTGGCACTGAATGACCATCTCAATCAAAACATAATCTAATCATGCACCCGTGTGTGTCCATGGTATGACCATCGCTAAATCCTCCATTATCAACACCTTGGCAAACTCAACTGGACCTGTTGTAACTGCTCTAGCAGCAAGAGCAGGTCTAAGGCTGGCAAGTAAGTTACCTTCTGATACTCGAAAGCCCTTCCACTATCGACAAGGCACAAGTTAGGGACATGATTGAATACTATCTGTGTGCCTGGATGAGTGCAACTCCAACAACTCATGAAGTATACAGTGTAACAGTTACAGAGAAAACATAGTGCTGGCAGACAAATATGGTGCAAAGGTCACAATGGGGTAAAATGAGGGATCAGGAGTTCATATTTATAGATCAAGAGTGGATCAGAAGCTGTCCTTGAATCTGGTGGTGTGTGTCTCAAGCTTTTGTATCTTCTGGAAGTGGGGGGTAGGTGGGAGTGGTGTTGGGGTCTTTGAATATGTTGGCTGATTTCCTCCAAGGTAGCAGGAAGTGGTGACAGTCAAAAGAAGGGAGGTTACTTATTATCACAAATAAGAGAAAATCTGCAGATGCTGGAAATCAAAGTAACACACACAAAATGCTGGAAGAACTCAGCAGGTCAGGAAGCATCTATGGAAAAGAGTAAACAGTTGACTTTTTTGGGGCCGAGACTCTTCATCAGAACTCACAGTGTGTGTTACCTTCAGTTAATTATTGTGACGGACTGAGAACCTTGGGTCACATGGTTGTTAGTGCATGATCTCTTCATCAAATGGGAACAGCCACTGGCCAATTCATCAAGGCAAGTATTTGAAAAGCACAAGGATAGGAAAGACACCAGTGTCTGCGGTCTATCCCACCCATTTCTGTCAGATTGTAAAACCAGAAATCCACGAGTTCTAACAAACAACAGGAATTCTGCAAATGCTGGAAATTCAAGCAACACACATCAAAGTTGCTGGTGAATGCAGCAGGCCAGGCAGCATCTCTAGGAAGAGGTACAGTCAACATTCAGGCCGAGACCCTTCATCAGGACTAACTGAAGGAAGAGTTAGTAAGAGATCCACAAGTTCTATGTCAGTTAACTCAACATCTCAGGAATAGCTTCGTGACTGAGGATGACTTAATTCTGTTCCCTAAGGAGGGTAAGATCTCAGTGCATGAATTCTTTTAACATAGGGTGCCCATTGCTTGCCAGTCACTGCATGGTCTTGACTGGGAAGTCTTGCCCCAAGGTTGGTCTAAGATGTTAGGAGGCTAGGTTCTAAAAACACAGAATTAGCAAATATCTGAAAGCAGACTCCTTTGCAGTGCATACTCAAAGACACATTTCACAATCTTGCTCACACTGTTCTTTAGACTCTTCTCTTGCATCCACACCACCCTAAGAGAGTCAGGGACACGGGGACTATCTTAGGTAAAGATACAGTTTGCTCTGGGTGAAGAAATTCCGAGTCCCCAATGGTTAAGGCTGAAACAAGAGAGATACAGATGGTGATGAACCCATGTGAAGAGTTAAGGCATAGAATTAACTCAGACTTGAAATAAAAATGACATCATAAACAAAATCCAAAGGCAAGAACACAAACAGTCATACTAGAAATGGAACTCTTATGATTGAGCACTGAGTGCTCAGCATTAAACCTTTAAGTACGGACTTTCCGCAAATGAACGTGGCAGACAATAATTGGCTGTCTGAGTCTCGAAAGGACAGCAGCAGCTAACCATACTCTGGGGAATTGGAGCACTGAAACTTGGGTGCCTGACACTGTCCAGTTGGGATCATGACAAAGACTTCACTTTGATGCTGTCACCTCTACCTCTGCAAACCCCAACCAGGTCACCTACCCTGTCAACCCCTGTAAAGTGGCACCTGTTTCATTCTGGTCCTTGATCATGAGCATCTATGTCTTCTTCATTTCCTTCTGTCATTGTCCATTTTATCACACTCTCAGTGACAGTGCAAAAATAAAAACTACTATACCATACCCATATCAGACAGATTTTGTAAGGTGTGCCATAATTGCATAAACTAAAGTAGGTGGTGGTGTGCTTTTTGTCAGTGATCATCTTTTGGTCCTCTCTGGAGCTCCTGTGCTCTATTACCCAATTTAATGCACCATCATTGAAAGTGGGCATGCAGGTACAGCAGGCGGTGAAAAAGGCGAATGGTATGCTGGCACTTATAGCGAGAGGATTCGAGTACAGGAGCAGGGAGGTACTACTGCAGTTGTACAAGACCTTGGTGAGACCACACCTGGAGTATTGTGTGCAGTTTTGGTCCCCTAATCTGAGGAAAGACATCCTTGCCATAGAGGGAATACAAAGAAGGTTCACCAGATTGATTCCTGGGATGGCAGGACTTTCATATGAAGAAAGACTGAATGAACTGGGCTTGTACTCATTGGAATTTAGAAGATTGAGGGGGGATCTGATTGAAACGTATAAGATCCTAAAGGGATTGGACAGGCTAGATGCAGGAAGATTGTTCCCGATGTTGGGGAAGTCCAGAACAAGGGGTCACAGTTTGAGGATAAAGGGGAAGCCTTTTAGGACCGAGATTAGGAAAAACTTCTTCACACAGAGAGTGGTGAATCTGTGGAATTCTCTGCCACAGGAAACAGTTGAGGCCAGTACATTGGCTATATTTAAGAGGGAGTTAGATATGGCCCTTGTGGCTACGGGGGTCAGGGGGTATGGAGGGAAGGCTGGTGCAGGGTTCTGAGTTGGATGATCAGCCATGATCATACTGAATGGCGGTGCAGGCTCGAAGGGCTGAATGGCGTACTCCTGCACCTATTTTCTATGTTTCTATGTTTCTATCCCAAATTAATGGGCCATAAATGATATTTTAACAGCTTTATTCATGGAATATAGCAGGCTTCAGGGTACTAATCTAGTGATGTTAGCACTATGCTATTGTTGGATTGTGGTTTAACTTTCTTTCTGCTTGCTTATGTTTGTATAATTGCTTGTTTGTAAACGTTCAGTAATTTGCAGTTTGGCTGGTTCTGTAGTTGTGTAGTTTAATGTCTGAGAACCCGAGATGTCAAGGCAGGGTAAATCAAGTCCTTGCTGTCTCACAGGCTGTTCTTATCAGAGGAAACTCCACTATCTAACCAACTTCAATTATCTTCCAATATAAGGAGTCTTCAGTCTTTTGTTCTTGTCTTTTCTCTTTATTGGCCTCTTCCCTCTATCTTTTTTCTCTTTACTCCCTGGAGAACCTCCACTCCATCCACAAGCAGTGGAACTTTCCAGTGGCCAAGCATTTTAGTTCTGATTCCCATTCCAACATGTCGGTCCATGGCCTCCTGTTGTGTCACAATGAGGCCACCCGCAGGGTAGAGGAGCAACAGCTTATATTCCGTCTGAGTAGCCTTCAACTTGGTGGCATGAATATCGATTTCTCCTTCCAGTAAAATAATTCCCTCCTCCCTCCTCTCTTCTTCCATTCCCCACTCTGGCCTTTTACTTCTTCTCACCTGCCTATCACCTCCCCCAGGTCCCCTCCTCCTTCCCTTTCTCCTATGGTCTACTCTCCTCTCCTATCAGATCCCTTCCTCTCCAGCCCCTTACCTATCCTACTCACCTGGCTTCACCTATCACCTTCCAGCCATCCTCCTTCCTCGCCCCCACCTTTTAATTCCCCCTTCTTTTCCAGGCTGAAGGAGGGTCTTGGCCCAAAACGCCAACTGTTTATTCATTTCTATAGACCAGCCGAGTTCCTCCATCATTTTGTGTGTGTTGCTTTGGACATTTTCAGCATCTGCAGACCTTTTTGTGCTTATTCTTTACTCTGGGTTGCCTTTTCTCCTCTTGCTATTAGTTGCTGATGCTGCATGGCTCTACCTGTCCTGTACAATGATGAAAATCCAAGAAAACTCCCAATTTAACCCTGGCTTAATCACGGGACAACTTACAACGACCAATTAATCTAGCAACAGGCGCATCTTTGGACTGAGGGAGGAAACCAGAGCACCCAGAGGAAACCCACGCAGTTATGGGGGAGAACGTGCAAACTCCTTACGGACAGTGGTGGGAATTGAACCCAGGTCGCTGGTACTGTAAACGCTGTGCAAACCCACTACACCACTGTGCTGCTCCAGTCAGTACGTACTCGGACATACACACAAGCATATATAGACACATGCATGCACACAGAAAGCAGGTATGTGCCTATATAACAAACACAAAAACATCTGCAGATGTTGGAAATTCAAAGCAACACACGCAAAATGCTGGAGGGTATCAGCCCGAAAAGTCAACTGTTTACTCTTTTCCAGAGATGCTGCCTGGCTTGCTGAGCTTCTCCAGTATTTTATGTGCCTATAGAAACACACAAGCGCGGATACAAACCACAAATGTGATCTTTTCTTTGATGTTTTAATTGTGAACTGCAGATGTGCCCCATCTACTGTGGATGACCATGCTGTATTTACCTCAGATATCAGTGTAGCTGCTGACATGAGTTACTGATCCAACAAAAGATCCTTGAGATGGCTCATTTGAAAGGGACAGTTAGGCACAGTGTCCCCATGTTGCTTTGACTTTGGCGGTTGCTAAATACCGCCCAGGTTCAGAGGGTGAGAATTTTAACCACAGATCTGTGACTCAGCAAAGTCCATGGCAATGGTGAGAGTAATGACCTTAAGGACAGAAACCTTTGTGAACCGAACAATGCCCACAGACAGGTGATGAGTGTTCAGCTTACAATGACCTGAATGCCATCTCATTTATCTAAAAAATAAAGTGAAAAGCTGATTTGCTGAAATGCAGCATTAAATAACAGGTGCTTAAATTTAAAAAAAGCTGTATTCTTATGGCGCCTTTTTGAGCTTCAGCTCATCGTAAGCAACCGACAAAGTGTTTTGGAGACTAATTACTGTTAAAGAGTGAGAAATGTATATAAGCAACGTACACACAGCAAGCTCCCAAAGAGAGTAATGTTACAATGAGTGGGTTTGGGGGCTAAGTATTGACCCAGAGAGCAGGCCAGCTTTTTTTTAAATGTTGGAAACATTCAATCGATCTCTTTCCACAGGTGTTGCCTGTATGGCAAAGTGTTTCCAGCAAATTCTGGTCTTATTTTAGATTTCCAGTGTCTTTAGTTTATTTTTATTTCCATTCACCAGTTAAAACTTCCCTATTCTGAGAGTCTAAAACTCAAAGCTGTCAGTGCTAACCATGAAGCACTCACTTACATTAATCCTATACCATCCCTATTTTGTTTCCCACATATTCCCATTAATTTCCTCTAAATTCAATCAATAAGCTTCAGGATCTTGGCCTCAATATCACCTTGTACAATTGGATCCTTGATTTCCTCACTTGCAGACCCCAGTCAGTTCAGATTGGCAACAACATCTTCTCCACAATCTCCATCAGCACAGGAGCACCACAAGGCTGTGTGCTCAGCCCCATGCTCTATTCGCTTTACACTTATGACTGTGGTTAATGTTGTAGCGTGGATGAAATCACTGGAGAGACAGAGTCACTGGTAGATACAAAGTAGCTTCTTTATTTGACGCAACAAGGTACAGCAGGCATCATACGGACGGAGATGCTTTTGGTGGAAAGGTCTGCTAGCCCAATGTGGACTCGATATTTATATGCTAAACACAAAGGCAATCGCTACTTAAAAAGTTATAGACAATGCTTCCTTTTGAAGCTACCTACAAACATTACACCTTCGGATTTCATCCTTTCCTTCTGACGCCAACATGTCTGGGTTGGTATCCACTGCATTTAGGAATGCAAGTTAAATCCACAATACATTTATTTGGCATTTTACGTGCTAACGTAGAAGACAATTAATATTTATAAAGTATAGATAATACTGTCTTCGAAACTACAGCATCTGGTCAAACTACAGCTCCAGAAGCATCTGGTATTCACACCTTTTTAGGAAGCGTATTGTTGTGGACTCAATCCACAGTACTTTCTCAAATAGAAGTCTGGTGGCCAAAGTCATTTAAGTGTAAACGAATATCCACCCAAAAAACTCACTCTAACAGTTAAGCACAGCTCCAATGCCATATTTAGGTCTGCTGACGACACCATTGTTGTAGGCGAAATCGAAGGTGGTGATGAATCAGCATACGGGGGAAGGAGATTGAAAATCTGGCTGAGTGGTGCCACAACAACAACTTCTGACTCATTGTCAACAAGACCAAGGAGATGATTATTGACTTCAGGAGGAGGGTGCTGGATGTCCATGTGCCAGTCCTCATCAGGGAATCAGGGGTGGAGAGGGTCAGCAACCTTAAATGTCTCTGTGTTTTCATTTCAGAGGACCTGTCCTGAGCCCAGCATGTAAGTGCGATTACAAAGAAAGCACAGCAGCATCTCTACATCCTTAGATGCTTATGAAAATTTGGCATGACATCTAAAACTTTGACAAACTTCTATAAATGGGTGGTGGAGAACATATTGACAGGCTAGATCAGAAAATACCACTGAACAGAAAATCCTACAAAAAGTAGTGGATATGGCCCAGTCCACCACAGGTAAAACCCTCTTCACCATTGAGCACGACTACATGGAGTATTGTAGCAGGAAAACAGCAAAAACAGGAACGAAAGTGTACTATGTACTCTCCTTGCTGCTACCTTGAGGAAGAAGATTCAGGAGTCTCAGGACTCACACCAGCAGGTTCAGGAACAGTTATTACCACTCAGCAATCACTTTCTTGAACCAGGGGAGATAAATTCACTCAACTTCACTGGTCTGTTCACCCATGAACTCACTTTCAAAGACTCTTCATCTCACGCTGTCAGTATTTATTGTTTGTTTGTTTGTTTATTTATGTATTTATTTTTCTTTTGAATTTGCCCAGTTTGTTGTCTTTTGCACATTGGTAGTCTGCCCTGTTGCTGCAGTCTTTCATTGATTCTCTTATGATTATTGGATTTATTGAATAAGCACGCAGGAAAATGAATCTCAGGGTTGTACGTATATGATGATGTATGTGCACTTCAATAACAAATTTACATTGAACTTTGAAATTCCTTCCTAAAGACTTCATACGTTCTCCCCATGACTGTGTGGTCTTCCTCCGGTTGCTCCAGTTTCCTCCCACAGTCCAAAGACGTACCGGGTAGTAGGTTAATTAGTCATTGTACATTGTCCCATGATTGGGCTAGGATTAAATCGAGGGTTGCTGGGCGACAGGTCTCAAAGGGCCAGAAGGGCTATTCTGCGCTGAATCTCAATAAAAATAAATACATAGATAGATAAATAAATACATACATACATACCCCTTATTGAGCTGATGTCAATTTACAATGTTAATGACCTTACTGAACCATTTGTCTTTGGAATGAGGGAGGAAACGGAAGCACTCAGAGAAAGCCCACTGGTCACAAAGCGAACATGTATACTCCACACAGATTGTTCTGGAGGATTTAAAGATGAAAAGGTTAGCTTTATCTGTCATTTGTACATCGAAGCATGCAGTGAAATACATTGTTTGCATCAAACCAAATCAATGAGGACTGAGCTGGTCAGCCTGCAACATAGCATGCCCACAGCTCATTAACCCTAACCGGTTAGTGAGTTGTGAGCAAGTAGTATTGGTGCTGGAAGCGCCAAAATTGTTTGGAATGTGGGAGGAAACCAGAGTACCTGGAGGAAAACCAGGTGGTTACGGGGAGAATGTACAATATCCTTACAGGCAGTGTGGAAATTGAATCCCTATGAGTGAGAAATGAATCCCCAAACCTAACGCATGGTGCAGTAACAGCATTTTCTAACCATTATGCTTCAGTGCCACTGTGCCATCCAGGAATCCAGGTCGCTGGAGCCATGAGGCAGCGGCTCTACTAAATGTGACTGTGTTGTTCATGAAATTTGTGAAAAAGTTCAATGGAACCTTTCACATCCACTGGTGAGGGCAGACCGGGCCCCTGTTTAATGTCTCAACAAAAGATAGCACTTCCGACAGAGCAGCACAACCTCAGTACCGCAAAAGAACATCAGCCTAGATTA
Organism: Mobula birostris; assembly: GCF_030028105.1. Lineage (NCBI taxonomy): Eukaryota > Metazoa > Chordata > Chondrichthyes > Myliobatiformes > Myliobatidae > Mobula > Mobula birostris. Next base: position 102,349,760 of record NC_092380.1, on the reverse strand, counting down.
ACACACACAAAATTGTGGAGGAATTCAGCAAGCCAAGTCGTATCTATGGAGGGAATAAAAAACAGTGAGTGCTCAGTCCTAGTGAAGGGTCTTGGCTCAAGATGTCAAATCTTTATTCCCCTCTATGGTTGCTGTCTGGCCTCCTGAATTCCTCCAGCATTTTGTGTGTGCTACTCAAGATTTCCAGCATCGGCAGGACCTCTTGTATTTATCAACCTAGATTTTTGTGCTGGGCTCTCTGGAGCGGGATCTGAACCTAACCATCTGACTCGGAGACCAAAGTATGACTGAGCTTAACCAGCAGTTCATTATATTACAGCAACTAGGTCACATTTATGTTTCCTTATGGAAAATTATACTTGACATCCTATTCATCTATTCTAAGATGCTTTCTCATCACAATTAGATGTCAATTACTGACATGAATTATCCAAACCTCTTCCTTAGAATCTATTACGTATTAGATTGGTGGTAATTATTGTAATGTTTACCCACAGATAGAATGATTTAGTATTGTTAATGAATTAATTCAGTGACACGTCGTGCACACAGTACAAATTGTTGCTCTCAGGAGATTGATGATAAGACTGATATTAAGCATTTGAAGTCAGTCTTTAAACCTCATTCAGTAAGTAGTTTCAATTGCTTCCTCCCTGACAGTAACTCTCACCCTTGCGTAATAGTATTGGTCTGTGGCGTAAAAAAGGTTGGGTGCCTGTGGGTTGGTTTAATTCAGCATCATCGCCAGATCGGGCACCAAAGTTCAAAGTTTAAAGTAAATTTATAATCAATGTATGTACATGTCACTGTATACTTCCCCGAGACTCACTTTCTTGCAGATGTTCACAGTAGAACAAAGAAATGCAACAGAATCAATGTAAAACTACACACAAAGAATGACAAACCAGCCCCAAGGTGTAAAAGTAGACAAATGCAAATATAACAAATGATAATAATAAATATATAAATAATACTGAGAATATGAGTTAGAGTCTTGAAAGTGGGTCCATAGGTGGTAGTGTTGAGGCGAATGATGAAAGCCATGCTGGTTCAGGACCCTGATGGTTGAAGAGTAGTTGCTACTCCTGAATGCGGTAGTGTGGGACATAAAGCTCCTGTTCCTCCTTCCCCATGGCAGCAACGTGCTGCGATGGAACAGACTGAAGGGTGTGTTCCTGCACAGTACTGTTGACAATAAACTGGACTGGTCAAAGAACACTGAGGCTGTCTACAAGAAGGGTCAGAGCCGTCTCTATTTCCTGAGGAGACTGGGGTCCTTTAACATCTGCCAGACGATGCTGAGGATGTTCTACGAGTCTGTGGTGGCCAGTGCGATCATGTTTGCTGTTGTGTGCTGGGGCAGCAGGTTGAGGGTAGCAGACACCAACAGAATCAACAAGCTCATTCGTAAGGCCAGTGATGTTGTGGGGATGGAACTGGAATCTCTGACGGTGGTGTCTGAAAAGAAGATGCTGTCCAAGTTGCATGCCATCTTGGACAATGTCTCCCATCCACTACATAATGTACTGGTTGGGCACAGGAGTACATTCAGCCAGAGAACCATTCCACCGAGATGCAACACAGAGCGTCATAGGAGGTAATTCCTGCCTGTGGCCATTAAACTTTACAACTCCTCCCTTGGAGGGTCAGACACCCTGAGCCAATAGGCCGGTCCTGGACTTATTTCCTGGCATAATTTACATATTACTATTTAACTATTTATGGTTTTATTACTATTTAATTATTTAAGGTGCAACTGTAACAAAAACTAATTTCCCTCGGGATCAATAAAGTATGACTTTGACTATGACTATGACTATGTTCTATGATCTGTGCTAAGTCACACAGATTTCTTTCTCCTGCATTACCAAACTGAGTCCAGCCAAGATGGCTTTAGTACCATATGCATTGTACATGCAAGCAGAGGTCCAATGAAAATCTTAACCGAACACCATGACGGAAACTTAACCATAGAAACACAGCATTCACAAGAAAAGTATACATTTTCCAAAAATTACACAAAAAATATTACAAGAAGTGATACATCTCAAATCTTACACTCGGTTGAAAGTTGGATCTGAGAGAAAAACTATAAACATATAGTTTCAGTTTTAATTTGCCACCAGAATTTGAACTTGCCACCGAGGGATAAGGCCACTCAATATAGAAACAACTATATTTGTTCTTCAATTTATTGCAGTGGAAAAATTTCAAGTGAATGCTTTTTTAATAGAGTGCCTATTTTTTTCTGACCATAAGACCATAAGAGTAGAGTTAGACCATTTGGCCCATTGAGTCTGCTCCACCGTTCAATCATCCTCCAGAACAAGCGGGATCTCCCAGTGGCCACCCATTCTAATTCCACTTCCCATTCCCATTCCGAAATGTCCATCCACTGTCGTGTTGAGGCTGCAACTCTCTTTTATATTTTTATATACTGGGAAAAAACTTTTTCTATTTCCTTTGATATTGTTGGCTAGCTTTCTTTCATATTTCTTCTTTTCCCTCCTAATGATTATTTTAGTTACTTGCTGTAGGTTTTTAAAAGCTTCCCAATCATCTATCTTCCCACTAATTTTTGCTTTGTTGTATGACATCTCTTTTGTTTTTGCATTAGATTTCACTTCATTGTCAGCCATAGTTGTACTCTATTGCCATTTGAGCATTTCTTTGTTTTTGGAATACACCATGCCTGCACCTTCCTCATTTTTCTCAGAAGCTCAAGCCATTGTTGCTCTGCTGTCATCTCTGCCAGCACCTTGTTCCAATTTACTTTGGCCAACTCCAATCTCATACCACTGTAATTTCCTTTACTCCACTGAAATACCGTTACGTCAGACTTTCGTTTCTTCCAATGAAATTTCAAGTTGAACTCAATCATATTGTCTACTAAGGGTTCCTTTAACTTAAGCTCCCCAAATACCTTTGATTCATTACATAACCCAATCCAGTATAGCTGATCCCCAGAAGGCTCAACAACAAACTGCTCTAAAAAACCATCTCATAGGCATTCAACAAATTCACCCTCTTGAGATCCATTACCAACCTGATTTTCCCAATCTACCTGGATGTTAAAATCTCCCATGGCTATCATAACATTGCCCTTTTGGCTCAACTTTTCTATTTCCCATCACAATCTGTATTCCACATCCCAGCTACTGTTTGGAGGTCTGTAAGTAACTGCCATCAATGTCCTTTACCAGCAGTACCATTCTGGTTACAATAAAACTGCAACTGAACATTCTTTGGCATTAGATCCTGCAAAAGGTATATTGACCTCAAACAGTCACTAGTGTTGATTTACTCAGAATGATATCTGTACTTCAAAGTGTAGTGCTGTAACAAGGTTTACCTCCCTGGAATTTAGAAAGTGAAAGGATAATGTGATTGAAATTGTCAAGATATCAAAGGAAACTAATAAAGCATTTAGAAACTGTTACTGTTTTCTGGGCCTAGAACAAGATCATCTGGTCTACACATGAGATCAGTGCCATTCAGGTGGGCAATTATTAATACTCTATGCACCCTGTGATGTGGTTCGGCATGTCAGCTAAAACATTGACCAATATGTTGATAGATTTCACTACATATATCAGTGATTAAAAAAAACCTGATTCTGCTTCTGAAATGCATTACTGCCATTGATTTTGCCAACCCTCATTGCTACCTTCTCAAAACGTTCAATCATCTCACTGAGACTTGACTCCAGGCTGACTGTCCCTGATTAAAATGTGCTCTCACTAAGTGTAGATTTATTCCGTCTCCCAGATTTTGCCTGTGTTAGGCTGACTGGCTTATACTGTTTTGCCCTTTTCCTCAATAGTCCACTCTAACAACATCACATCTGCTGCGAAGAGAACTGAAGAAATATAGCGCAAAAATAAACCGAGATAATTTAGTGAGAGAAATCTGTCAGAGATCCCAAATGATGTTAAGGTCGGCCACAACTTCATGAGCTTGAGGTTAATAATTGTTAACATGTGTATAAATGAATATCACGAAATCAATAGTACAGGTAAATCAACTCACTAGATGGCAGTACATCTTACTTCATATGTTAAAAACATTGGTTTTGAAACTTCTTTTTAACAGACAGTCCTATTTAACGAAACGGTTCGCCTGAATGACTGAAGAACTATAGCACCTTTTCCAGTTTGCAAACTGGCATTTACGTAAGGAAACAGAAATTTTTTTTTCCCAAAAATACTTTATTCAGAAATATTACAAAATAAAAATAATTACATACAGGAAAAGAAAACCATTCGTTGACTGAGTCCTTATTCAATACAGTTATTAACAATAAAATTTTGCGTTGACTCTGTTCATTTATAAATGAAAGATGTTTAAAGTAAATCATGCGTTTACTCTCAACCCTTGGTCAAGAGTTAAGACTTAATAACAATCAAAATTTTCAACAATAAAGGCAGGCAATGGCTCTAATACTTTCCCAAATTAACAATTCCACCCACTCCTTGGGCACCATGTTGATTATCTGTCCACACCGCTGATGAGGGTAGGTCTCCTCCCCACCCAACCTCTCCCCCTCCTACGGGTGATGAACGTTAAACTGTGGTCCATCCCCACCGGGCCTTCGCGGTGGCTGCACCAAGTTTGAGTGCATCCCTCAGAACGTACTCCTGCAGACGAGAGTGTGCCAGTCGGCAGCATTCAGTCACGGACATCTCCGTCAGCTGGCAGACCATCAAATTTCGGGCCGACCAAAGAGCGTCTTTCACAGAACCGATGATCTGCCAGCAGCACCGGATGTTGGTCTCCGTGTGCGTCCCCGGGAACAGCCCGTAGATCACGGAGTCCTCGGTAACGCAGCTGCTGGGCATGAATCTTAGTACTGTCCCTTCCATTCTCTTCCACACCTTCTTTGCGAACCCACAGTGTGCAAAGAGGTGAGCCACCGACTCCACCCCATTACAGTCCTCCCGTGGGCAGTGGGGTGTGGAGGAACTGTTCCGGGCGTACAGGAGGGATCTGACTGGGAGGGCCCCTCTCACCGCCAGCCAGGCGAGGTCTTTGTGCCTGTTGGTGAGATCTGGCGATGAGGCATTTTGCCAGATGAACTGGACGGTCTGCTCAGGGAACCACGCCACTGTGTCCATCACGTCCTTCTCCCGCAGTGCCTGCAGGACATTACGTGCCGACCACTGCCTGATGGCCCTGTGGTCAAATGCGTTGGTCTTGAAGAATTTTTCTACGAAGGACAGGTAAGGGGGCAACGACCAGCTGACGAGGGCGTTGCGCGGGAGTGGGGCCAGACCCATCCTTCGTAGCCAGGGCGACAGGTAGAACCTGGGCACATAGTAGTACTTTGTGCCCACGTATCTGGGATCCACGCACAACCTGATGCAGCCACACACGAAGCTGGCCATCAGGGTGAGGGCGACATTGGGGACGTTCATGCCCCCATTGTCCAGGGACTTGTGCATGGCGGTCCGTCTCACCCGCTCCATCTTGGATCCCCAGACGAATCTGAAGACAGCCCGGGTGATTTCCGAGCTGTAGGAGCGGGGGCCGGGCCAGACCTGCGCCAAGTTCAGCAGCCCTGAGAGCACCTCACACCTGATGACCAGGTTCTTGCCCGTTATCGACAGGGAGCGCGCTCCCCACAGTCCTAGTTTCTGTTTCACCTTGGCAGTCCGTTCCCGCCAGTTCTTGTTGCACGCCTCGGCCCCTCCGAACCAGATCCCCAACACCTTCATGTGGTCAGACCTGATGGTGAAGGGGACGCTGGATCGGTCTGGCCAGTAGCCGAAGAACATGGCTTCGCTCTTCGTGCGGTTGAGCCTGGCCCCCGTCGCTAGCTCGAACTGTTCGCAGATGCTGATCAGCCTGCGAACTGACCTCGGATCAGAGCAGAAGACGGTGACGTCGTCCATGTACAGGGAGGTTTTCACTTGGGTCCCTCCACTGCCTGGCAGCGTCACCCCTCATGCCCTCATCCCTCCTGATGGCCTCAGCAAAGGGCTCTATACAGCAGACAAACAAGACAGGGGAGAGGGGACAGCCCTGCCTGACTCCAGACCTGATGGGGAAGCTGTCTGTTTCCCACCCGTTGACCTGGACTGCACTACGGATGTCTGCGTAGAGCAGTCTGATCCAATTCCGGATTCCCCCCCCAAATCCCATTTTGGAGAGCACGTCCGCCATGTACGTGTGTGATATCCTGTCGAAGGCTTTCTCCTGGTCCAAGCTGACCAGGCAGGCGTCCACCCCCCTGTCCTGCACGTAGGCGATGGTGTCCCTCAGCAGCGCGAGGCTGTCTGAGATCTTCCTGCCCGGTACAGCACAGGTTTGGTCCGGGTGGATCACCTGTCCCAGAGCAGACCTGACCCTGTTGGCGATAGCCTTGGACAGGATCTTGTAATCCACATTCAGGAGAGAGATGGGTCTCCAATTCCTAATGTCCTCCCTTTCCCCCTTCTGCTTGTAGATGAGGGTGATGATGCCCTTCCTCATGGACTCAGACATGCTACCCGCCAGAAGCATAGCGTTGTACACTTCCAGCAGGTCTAGGCCCATCCAGTTCCACAGAGCCGAGTACAACTCAGCCTGTAAGCCGTCGCTTCCGGGAGTCTTATCCGACCCAAAGGAACGGATGGAGCCTGTCAGCTCGTCCAGGGTCAGTGGCTGATCCAGACTCTCCCGCTTACCGTCGTCTAAGACCTGCGTGATAGACGACAAGAAGTTGCGGGAGGCTGTGGATTCTGTGGCCTTTTCGTCGTACAGACCGGCATAGAAGGACTTGCAGATCCTCAGTATGTCGGTCTGCGAGGTCGCGACTGAGCCGTCCTCTTCCTTAAGGTTGTGGATCACAGAGCTCCCCCTGTGCACCTTTTGGAAGAAGAAGCGTGAGCACGTCTCGTCCTGCTCCACGGTTCGGACCCTTGATCGGAAGATGATCTTGGAGGATTCGGCGGCGAGGTGCTGGGCTTGCCGGCCCTTCACCTCTCGCAGTTCCTCCCTGACATCCACCCCCTTCGACTGCAGAAGGAGAAGTTGCTGCAACTCTGTCTGGAGTTTACGCAGTTCCCTCTGCTCCTGCCTTGCTTTCTGGATACCCTTGCGAATGAAGAACCTCCTAATGTTCTCCTTGGTAGCTTCCCACCAGTGAACCGGGGAATCAAAGAAGGCTTTCAAGGTTCTCCAACCTGTGTACTCCTTCTCTAGTTCCTCGATGTTCTCTGGGGTCAGCAGCTTAACATTCAGCTTCCACGTCCCCCTGCCTGCCTTCTGGTCCTCCCGTAAGCGACAGGTGGCTCTCAGAAGGCAGTGGTCAGAGAAGAACACCGGCGTGACGTCGGTGGACCTGACCGTGAGGGACTCAGACAGGAAGAGGAAGTCGATCCGGGAGCGGGCTGAGCCGTCCGATCGTGTCCAGGTGGCTTGCGGCTGTGCTCCACCTGTGGGGGTGCCAAAGGCGTCGCGCAGCTTGGCTGTCTTCACCGTTTCCCTCAGGAGTCTAGAGGTACTGTCCAGCCTGCCGGGTCCTCCAGCCGCATCAATGGTGCAGTTGAAGTCTCCGGCCAGGACGACCGGCTGGGGCGTCACCAGCAGCTGTGGGAGCTGCTCGAAGACGGCCAGCCGCTCGCTCCGCACGGGGGAGGCGTACACATTGACCAGCCGGAGCGGAGTGCCCCGGTATTTGACGTCTGCTACCAGGAGGCGCCCCGCAACCACCTCTTTAACTTGGGTGATTGAGAAGTTGCCTCCCCGCAGCAGAACCCCCAGGCCAGAAGCGCGACTATCGTTGCCCCCCGACCACACCGACAAACCCTGGGACCACCACCGTGACCACCGTCGATAACTCCTGAGGTGCGGCAGACCGCACTCCTGCAGGAAGGTCACGTCGGCGTTCACGGTGTTCAAGTACCGAAGCGCGCTGACGCAACGCCCAGTACTCTTCACGCTGCGAACGTTTAAGGACGCCAGTTTAAGGTCCATCACCTTTTATAAATCCTCGTTCTCTTCTTCCCCGTCTGGGGGCCTCATACCCACAGTCCTGGTGAAGTCTTCCACCTGCTGAGGGTTCAGGTACTGCTGGTACTCCCCGCCAGGGAGGGGCGCTACCGGTTCGGCACCAATTGGAACCTCCGGGGGCGCCCCTCCATCTGGCTGCAGACCACCAGAAGTATTACCGCTCCCGGATTCCCGGAGCTGAGAGACTCTGCTGATCCCCCCATCCTGGGACTGGGGGGCGGCTAGCAGACCTTCACTCTTCCCCTGACTCTCCTCTGCCCGATTAACCCACCTCTTCCTATGTCGGTGTTTCTTGCCACCCCCACCGCCCTCCTCCTCCGAGGAAGACAGGTGCTCAGAGGACAAGTGATGCTCAACCTCTCTCTTTTTAGAGCTCTCCAGTTTCTCCGCCCTTTGTCTTTTTGGCGGCATCTTTAAGGTCTTTTTCCTTTTCGTGACCACCCTCCACTTTTCCTCTTCCCCCTCGGCCCTCCCCTCTTCCATTGGCTCCTCCTCATCAAGCGGGGGGTCTTGGGTGTCCTGCAAGGTGGAGGGGGAGCTCAGGGTGGGCTCTTGTCCCTCCATCGCAAACTGCGTCTCCTCTACAGAGACGGCGGGCACCTCCACTCCAGCTGGAGCTATCCCGATGTCATCACTCCCCCTGGCCACCTGTGCATAGGAGCCCACCCGTTTCGGGCAGGTCCTATAAAGGTGGCCCGCCTGCCCACAGAGGTTGCAGGATTTGGCCTCTGTACAGTCTTTGGTAAGGTGACCCTCCACCTTGCAGTTTCTGCACACCACAGCCTTACACTGGGCCGCGATGTGCCCTGCCTTGCCGCAGTTTCAGCACAGTTTTGGTTGTCCGGCGTAAACCAGGTAGCCCCGGTTCCCTCCGATCGCAAAGACTGAGGGTGGGTGGAGGACATAGCCATTGGTGTCCGTCCTTAACTTAACCCTGACCTGCCGTTTAGATGTCCAAACCCCCAGAATGTCGTCAACGTCCTCACACCCCCACACTCTCTCTACATAACGTGCTAGGAAAATGAGGACGTATAACCCAGTTTTTAGCACCTCATGGCCCACAATAAAATTAAGTGAATTGAATTGACTTTATTTATTTCTCACATCCTTCACATACATGAGGAGTGAAAATCTTTACGTTACATCTTCATCTAAATGTGCAATGTGCAATCATAGTAATTTATAATAAATAGAACAGTCAATGTATTATAGAGTACACTCAAATCAGTGTGAGTTCGTCAGTCTGAGAGCCTGGTGGAAGAAGCTGTCCTGGAGCCTGTTCGTTCTGGCTTTTAGGCTGCGGTACCGCTTCTTGGATGGTAGCAGCTGGAATAGTTTGTGGTTGGGATGGCTTGGGTTCCCAATGATCCTACAGGCCCTTTTTGCACACCTGTCCTTGTAAACGTCCTGAATCATGGGAAGTTCACAACTACAGATGCGCTGGGCTGTCTGCACCACTCTCTGCAGAGTCCTGTGATTAAGGGAGGTACAGTTCCCATACCAGGCAGTGATGCAGCCCGTCAGGATGCTCTCAATTGTGTCCCTGTAGGACGTTATAGAAACATAGAAACATAGAAAACCTACAGCACAATACAGGCCCTTTAGCCCACAAAGTTGTGCCGAACATATCCCGACCTTAGAAATTACTAGACTTCCCCATAGCCCTCTATTAATCTAAGCTCCATGTACCTATCCAAAAGTCTCTTAAAAGACCCTATCATATTAGATTAGATTAGATTATGAGGACACGCAGTCCTCTTTTATTGTCATTTAGTAATGCATGCATTAGGAAATGATACAAAGTTTTTCCAGAATGATATTACAGAAAACACATGACAAACCAAGACTGAAAAACTGACAAAATCCACATAGCTATAACATATAGTTACAACAGTGCAAAGCAATACCGTAATTTGAAAAGAACAGACCATGGGCACGGTAAAATCTCAAAGGCTCTCGAAAGTCCCATCATCTCACGCAGATGGTAAACCTCCAGCACCACAAACTTGCCAATGCAGCATCCTGGAAGCATCCGACCACAGTCTGACTCCGAGTCCGTCCGAAAATTCCAAGCCTCCAACCAGCTCTCCGACACCGATGCAACGAGCACCATCTCTGCCGAGCGCTTCGACCCCGGCCCCGGCAACAGGCAATAGGCAAGGCCGAGGATGTGGGGCCTTCCCTCCGGAGATTCTCGATCGCACAGTAACAGTGGCAGCGAAGCAGGCATTTCAGGAGTTTCTCCAGATGTTCCTCCGTGCTTCTTCACATCTGTCTCTATCAAATCAGGACTGTGCACGGCATCCTACTTCACAGATACGATATCCACGACCGCCTCCACCACCATTGCCGGCAGCCCATTCCACACACTCACCACTCTCTGAGTAAATAAACTTACCCCTGACATCACCTCTGTACCTACTCCCCAGCACCTTAAACCTGTGTCCTCTTGTGGCAACCATTTCAGCCCTGGAAAAAAGCCTCTGACTATCCACACGATCAATGCCTAAGTTCTTAGGATTTGGGGGCCCATACCAAACTTCTTCAACTGTCTGAGGTGAAAGAGGTGCTGTTGTGCCTTTTTGTCAATCTGCATCAATGACCAACACAGTCTGTATATGAGCAGGGGGACACTTCCAAAGCCAACAAAGCATGCCCATAACTTACTAGCCTTAACCTGTATGTCTTTGGATTGTGGGCGGAAACCAGAGCATCCAGGAGAAACCGACGCAGTCACAGGGTGAACGTACAAACTCCTTACAGACAGTGGTGGAAATTGAACCCTTGATCACTGATTGCTGGTGCTGTACTAGTGTTACGCTAATCACCATGTTACCTTGGTGGCCTTGTATTATTAATGCCTGTGTACCATTCCTGCTGTTGGCCAGTAGTGTAATGGCATCTGCACTGGATTTTGAGGTGAGTGGTCCCAGGTTCAAATCCAGCCAGCTCATTGCGCGCTCTCATCCACGCTGAGCTGAGCGTCAAGCTAGCAATTCGGCCTTGTGAAAAAACAGACAACACATTGCTAAAGAAATGGCAGGGTTGCCCGCATGATGCACGACAAGGCAGGGAAAGGAACAACCATTTCTGCTATACAGACTTTTTATCAGAATCCGAATCAAGTTTATTGTCACTGGCAACTACCTTTGTGAAATTTATAGTCTTACGCAGCAATACAATGCAAGACATAAAATTATTATAAGATACAAAATAAATAAATTGTGCAAAAGATGAATCATGAGGTAATGAGGTAATCATGGGCGATTCAAAAAATGATGGCGGAATGGAAAAAGTTGTTCTGAAAACCGTGAGTGTGGATCTTTAGGCTCTTGTACCTCCTCCCTGATGGTAGTAAGGCAAAGATGGCGCATCCCAGATGGTGAGAATCTTTAATGCTATATGCTGCCTTCTTGACGCACTTCTTCTTGAAGATGTCTTTGATGGCAGAGAGGATTGTGCTCATGATGGAACTTTTTTTTCCCCTTTTTTGTATTATTTAGTTACTTATATAATTTCCCTATAAAATTAAAACATGTAGTTAAAAATTCTTGTGATCGTTCATATCCCAAAACTCTTTCTGAGACATTCGTTCCTTTTGATGCTTTGCTTTGTAGGCAGTTCATTTCAGCACAGTAAGATCCCTTGTGAGAGGTTGGTGAGTTAGTCAAAGGTCGAATGTCCGCACAGATTCCTCCTGTCTCTTTAAAATAATATCATAACACTTAATATTATTTGCTCAGTTCAATATCTCATCTAACTGTCTAACATCAATACACACTCTCAAGTTCTGGAATGCAGTTGCAAGTCCACAGCCTTGTGATTCAGGGGAAGGAGTGGTGACAGTGAACCAGGTTCACAATTACTCAGCTGCCTTGATGTAATATTAAAAATTATAGGAGTTACTTGCTACTTTTCTGAAGATCATAAATCATGATATACTCAGCAATGTGCTACATGGTTTCTTTTTGGAGGGAAATAATACCTTTGGTATTCAAACTGGAACAATGGTTAGAAAGTCATAGAGCCCCACAGCACCAAAATAAGATCTTCAGTCCTCTTAGTTCAAGCTTCTCAACAAACACAATTCTATGCTAATTTCATTTTGCAAAAATCCGCAGTTCTCAATGCCTTGATGATTCGAATGTTTGTTATTTGTTTATTTAGAGCAGGATTCCCAACCTGTGGTCTACAGACACCTTGCTTGATGGTATTAGTCCATGGCATGAAAAAGGTTGGGAACCCTTGATTTAGAGATATAGTGGCCACGAGCCCACGCTGCCGAATTACACCTATGTGAGCATACAAACTCATACGTCCACTGCTGGGAAGAATCTGAAGCATCCGGAGGAAATCCACACGGTCATGGGGAGAACATACTAACTCCTTACTGAGAGTAGCAGAATTAAACGCTGCTGAACTAATGTTACATTAATTGATACACAACCATTCCACCCTAATATGCTTCACTAGTTGTGACAGAACTTGTCAGCACCATGCACTCTGGAAACTTATTCCATATTTTGGTCATCTTTAGTTGGAAAACTTTTCCATAAAACCATAAAGCAATAAGACATAGGAGCAGAATTAGGCCATTTGGCCCATTGAGTCCTCTGCACCATTTGATCATGGCTGATCAATTTCCCTCTCAACCCCATTCTCCTGCCTTCTCCCCATAACGTTTCATGCTCCGCCATCAAGAATCTATCACCCTTCACTCTTAATACACTCAATGACTTAGCCTTCGCAGCCACTTGTTAGGTTTTATAGGTTTTAATGTGATCCTCCCCTCATTCTTCTGAATTCCAGTGACTACAGGCCCAGAGCTATCAAACACTCCTCATATGATAAACCTTTCAATCTTGGAATCATTGTTGTGAGCCTCCTTTAAACCCTCTCCAATGTCAACACATTCTTTCTTAGCAGCCGAAACTGCTCACAATAGTTCAAGTGAGGCCTCACCAATACCGTATAAAACCTCAGCATTACATTATGTATTGTTTTTATATTCTAGTCTCAAAATGAATGCTAGCATTGCATTTGCCTTCCTCACCACCAACTCAACCTGCAAGTTAACCTTTAGGAAATCCTGCACGAGGACTCCCAAGTTCCTTTGTACCTCATATCTTTTAATTTTCTTCCCACTTAGACAAAGTTTATGCTTTTATTCCTTCCACCTAGGTGCATGATCACATACTTTGCAACACTGTATTCCATCTGCCACTTCCTTGCCCATTCTCCCAATCTGTCTAAGTCCTTCTGCAGCCTCCCTGATTCCTCAACACTAGCTGCCCCTCCACCTATTTTCATATTATTCGTGAACTTGGCCACAAATCCATCAATTCCATAATCCAAGCTACACACATCAAAGTTGCTGGTGAACGCAGCAGGCCAGGCAGCATCTCTAGGAAGAGGTACAGTGGACGTTTCAGGCCGAGACCCTTTGTCCATAATCCAAATCATTGACATACAATGTAAAAAGAAGCGGTCCCAACACCGAACCCCATGGCACACCACTGGTCAACCAGCAGCCAGTCAGAATAAACTCCCTTTACTCGCACTCTATCCATACTAGAATCTTTCCTGTAATGCCATGGGCTCTTATTTTGCTAAGCAGACCTATGTGTGGCACCTTGTCAAAGGCCTTTTGAAAATCCAAGTACACAACATCCACTGACTCTCCTTTGTCTATCCTGCTTGTTATTTTTACTTATTTAGATTATGAGGACACTCAGTCCTCGTTTATTGTCATTTAGAAATGCATGCATTAAAAAATGATACAATGTTCCTCCAGAAAGATATCACAGAAACACAGGACAAACCAAAATTAAAACTGACAAAACCACATAATTATAACATATAGTTACAACGGTGCAAAGCAATCCCGTGATTGGATAAGAGCAGACCATGGGCACGGTAAAAAAAAGTCTCAAGTCCCGATAGCCCCATCATCTCAAGCAGATGGTAGAAGGGAGAAACTCTCCCTGCCATGAACTCCAAGTGCCGCAAACTTGCCGATGCATTGGAAGCACCCGACTGCAGCAGACTCTGAGTCCATCCGAAAACTTCGAGCCTCCGACCAGCCCTCCGACACCGAGCACCGAGCACCATCTCTGCCGAGCGCTTCGACCCCGCCCCGGCCGCCGAGCAACAAGCAAAGCCGAGGACTCTGGGCCTTCCCCTCCGGAGATTCTGGATCACACAGTAGCAGCGGCAGTGAAGCAGGCATTTCAGAAGTTTCACAGATGTTCCTCCATGCTCTCACATCTGTCTCCATCAAATCAAGATTGTGCACGGCACCCTACTTGACAGATAGCAGATATCACCACCGGAGTGGCCACTGCAAGCTGCGTCGCGTCGCCATCTTCTCCTCCCCCCTCAATTCTTTCCTCAAAGAATTCCAACAGATTCCCTAAATATCCTACCCCTTGACTTAAATTCCTTCTAGTCCTGGAGAAGAGGAGGAATTTCTTTTGCCAGAGAGTGGTGAATCTGTGGAATTCTTTGCCACAGGCAGCTGTGGAGTCCAAGTCTTTATGTATAGTTAGAGCAGAGATTGATAGATTCTTGACTGGTCAGGGCATGAAGGAATATGGGGAGAAGGCAGGAGATTGGGGCTGAGAGGAAAATTGGATCAGCCATGATGAAATGGCGAAGCAGACTCGAAGGGCCAAATGGCCTACTTTTACTCCTGTATCGTTTGGTCTTTTGGTCTTAAAACTGTGTACCTCTGCTGAGGGGTAAGGTTTCTGATTATCCACCCTGTCTATGCCCTTCATAATTTTGTTCACCTCTGTGAGGTCTCCCATCAGGCTCCTCTCCTCCAAGGAAAACAAGCCCAGCCTGTCCAATCTCTTTGCATGACAGTAAAACTCCACCACAGGCAACATCCTGGGGGATTCCCTGTGCAATATCACCAATAGAGACATGCACCTCCCATGCAGTGACCACCAGAACTGTACCCTATATTCTAGCTGTTCGCTATAAACATTTTTTGATGCACACCTGAAGCTGAACTTTAATTGTTTGGGGAATTGAACATAGAACATTATAGCACAGTACAGGCCCTTCAGCCCAAAATGTTGTTCCAAACCTGTGACTTACTCTAAAATCAGTATAACCCATTCCCCCCAACATAGCCCTCCATTTTTCTTTCATCAATGTGCCTATCTAAGTTGCTTAAATGCCTCTAATTCACCTCTCTCTACCACCACACCCGACAGTGTATTCCATGCACACATCATTCTCTATGTACAAAAATTTACCTGTTACATCCCCCCCCGTACTTTTCTCCATTCACCTTAAAGTTATGTCCCCTCCTGTTAGCCATTTCCACCCTGTGATTCAATCTTTGTCTCTTATCATCTTGTACACCTCTATAGTCGCCTCTCATCCTCCTTTGCCCCAAAGAGGAAAAACCCTAACTCACTCAACCTATCCCCATGAGAAGGGCTCTCTAATCCAGGTAGCATCTTGGTAAATCTCTGCACTTTCTTGAAAGTTTCCACGTCCTTCTTATAATGAGGTGACCAGAACTGAACACAATACTCCTAGTGTGGTCTAACTAGGGTTGAACTCATTCCCCAGACATGGCTTATGGATCGGACTCTGCAGTTCATGTTATGTGTACTGTTGGTTTCTGGTTACTCCATTTTTAAAAATCTGTTTTGTGAGATTGTGATCAGGCTGGACTGGGTCAATATGGCCTGCAGTCACTGAACAACACAACACTAAGTTGAACTGAACTGAACTAAACTGAACATTCCCAGACTGCTTCAAGGGCTCTGTGGTTTTGATGTTTTATATTTTGTGCGTTTTTCACTTGATTTTTGAAGTTTGCGCGACTTATTCCTTTTATTGCGCATTGGGTGTTTGATGTTTTCTTTGAACATGTTCCATGGTGTTTTTTTGTTTCATGGCTAGCTCTGGGAAAAAGAATCTCAAGGTTGTATGCTGCTTTGTAGGTAGTTCGAAATTCTGAATTCAATGGACGCTAATATACCATAAGCCTTCTTATGGACCCTATCAACTTGTGCAGCAACTTTGAGGAACCTATGGTTGCTCACCCCAAGATACCTCTGTCCCTCCACACTGCTAAGAATCCTGCTTGTATTGCTTGAAATATACATGCAATGGCCACTTTATTAAGTACACCAGTACACTTGATCATTAGTGCAAATATCTAATCAGCCAATCATGTGGCCGCAACTTTGTGCATAAAAGCACGCAGGCATAGTCAAGAAGTTCAATTGTTGTTCAGACTAAACATCAGAATGGGGAAGAAATGTGATCTAAGTGACTTTGTCTGTGGGATGATTGTTGGTGCCAGATGGGTAGCTTGAGGATCTCAGAAACTGCTGATCTTCCGGGATTTTCACACACAACAGTTTAGAGTTTACAGAGAACCGTGCGAAAAACAAACAAACAAAAAAAAATCCATTGAGTGGTGGTTCTGTGGGTGAAAACGCCTTGTTAATGAGAGAGGTCAGTGGAGAATGGCAAGGCTGGCTCAAGCTGACAGGAAGGCAACAATAACTCGAATAACCATGCCTTACAACAGTGGCTTACAGAGCATCATCTCTGAATGCACAACATGTTAAACCTTGAAGGGAGTGGGCTACGGCAGCAGAAAACCACAAACATTCGTTCAGCAGCCGCTTCACTAGTTACAGGGAGTTCCTCAAAAAGAGGCCCTAAGCGTATTTGCTCATGTCTTTTCGCAATCCTTTTGTAAGTTGTGATTATAGATAAGTGACTCTGAATTAGGATCAAGCATCATTCTGGTACAATCATCTAAACTTGTGCCAAGTACTGTTGAGTGATCATCTCTATCTGCTGACCTGTCTTGGGTTATGGCCTTGCAACAGCTTAACATTGCAATTCTCATCCTTCTGTGACTTTGCCTCCCGCTATTTCACTCACTCCTTCCAGCTCTGCGACACTCCTCCAGTGGATACAGCTGTCCCTGCCTTCAACTCTTCAAAGGATAGTTCCTCAAGAAGGTGGCATCCATCACTAAGGACACTCATCATCAGGAAGATGCTTTCTTCTCATTACTACCATTGACGAGGAGATACAGGAGCATACTGACTCACATTCAATAATTCAGGATAGCTTCTTCCCTTCTACCATCAGATTCTGGAGGGGGTCCATGAACCCATGAACAAGCCTCTTATTATTCTTTTCCCTTTGCACTATTTATTTATTTTTGTGGTTTATAGTAATTATATGCCTTTCTACTGTACTGCTGCCACAAAACAACAAACTTCAAATCATCTGTCAGTGATAATAAATCTGATTTTGATTCTGCCCTCTTACGCATCCCTGGGCAACGCACACCAAATGCTGGAGGAACTCAGCAAGTCAGGCAGCATCTATGGAGGAGAATAAGCAGTTGACATTTTGGGCTGATGCCCTTCATCAGGACTGGAAAGGAAGGGGGAGGAGGCTAGAGTAATAATAATAAGGGGGAGGGGAGGAGTGCAAGCTGCCAGGTGGTAGGTGAGGTGGAAGGCGTCGTGGGTGGGAGAGGGGAGATGAAATAGGAAGCTGGGAGGTGATAGGTGGAAAAGGTAAAGGGCTGAAGAAGAAGGAATCTGATAGGAGGGGACAGTGCACCATGGGAGAAAGGAGAGGATGGGAACAAGAAGGAGGTAACAGGCATCTTTGATTTCCTTTGTTCCACTATTCTTGATGGTGTCTTCAGCCTTCTCCATCCTAAACTGCTCTTTTCTCCTTAAGCTGCTCCGCTGAACTTAAATTTGGCCAAGTGTTTACTCATCTGTCTGAAAATCACTCTGTGTGGTTGGATATCAGATGGTTCTCAGGAATATTCACATGAACTTTGTGATATTTTAACAGATTTTTTAAATTTCAGAATATACTTTATTCAAAAATAAAATTGTATACAATAAACCATTCAATGACTCGCAATTCTTTACACACATTTCCCTTATGGTCTCTAGATATCCCACTTTTGGCCACCCACGTGGCACTCCATTGGTTCACCTTACCACATCATTGTTGAGGGGTATACTCCCCACCACCTCCCGCGGGAGAAGAACCCCTAAACTATGGTCCTTCCCCCACTGGGCCCTTGCGGTGGCTGCACCAAGTTTCAGCGTGTCCCTCAGCACGTACTCCTGCAGCTGAGAATGTGCCAGTCGGCAGCATTCTGCCATGGACATCTCCATGTGCTGGAAGATCGTCAACTTTCGGGCCGATCAAAGAGCGCCTTTCGCCGAGTTGTTGATCCGCCAGCAGCACCGGATGTTGGTCTCCGTGTGCGTCCCCTGGATATTTTAACAGATGAAATCAAACCTATGCATTTTTTTTTACTATTGTACAACTTAACTGATCTAATTAAAGAGGACTGATACCCAAATTCCTCCCACGCCTCACTGGCACACTTGGCGGTAACATTGCCATTTCCATTTTATGGGGCTGAGTTGCCTGTTTAACAATCAACATGGATGGAAAGTGGGCAAGGAGTCAGCCGGATTCGAACCGAGGACCACTTGCCCCAAAGTCCAGTGTGGATGCCGCTACACCACCAGCAAGCTATTGATATGAAAATGCAGGAGTTCTATCCTCTCATTGTAAAGACTGAAATTGCCAGTGTGCCTTTGGTATTGTTTTAGAATGGGACAAAGGAGGATGAGTTGTGAATTGATAGAGGTGTACAAGATGATAAGGCGCATAGATCAAGTAGACAGCCAAAGGCATTTTCCCTGGGCGGAAGTGGCTAGTACATGAGGGCATGGTTTTAAGGAGATTGGCGGAAAGTATGGGAGGATGTCGGAGGTAAGTTTTTTACACAGAGAATGGTGCAACACCATGCCAGGAGTGGTGGTAGAAACAGATAGAGGAGGGAGATTTGAGAAACTCTTAGCTTCACTCTCAGAGAGGCTTCATCCGGTTTGATGCACAGAACAAAGTGCTGGTGAGGAGGGCACCCCTCCCCCCAGGGGAGCAGACACTCCGTCTGACTAAAGCTGAGGCGAGGAAGATCCTGTCCAGAATCAACCCACGCAAAGCTGCAGGGCCTGATAATGTTCCACGTAGGGTTCTGAAAGACTGCGCAGCCCAGCTGATGGAGGTGCCAACAGATATATTCAACATCTCCCTGGAACAATCCATTGTCCCCCCGGTTCTTAAGGCAGCAACTATCATTCCAGTGCCAGAGAGGGTGACAGACTGTGGCATTAATATCAACCATTATGAAGTTCTTTGAGCGGCTGGTCATGGAGCACATTAAAACCATTCTCCTGACTACACTGGACCCTTTCCAGTTTGCTTATCATTCAGATTGATCTGCTGATGATACAATAGCCTCTGTCTGCCACTCTATCCCGTCCCACCTGGAAAATAGGGTCTCATATGCCAGAATGCTGTTTATGGACTTCAGTTCGGCGTTTAACAGCAACATACCCCAGAAACTGGTGGGAAAGCTGTCCCTGCTGGGTCTCAACTCCTTCCTCTATAATTAGATACTGGACTTCTTAACAGTAAGGTTACAATCAGTCCATGTGGGCAGCAACATCTCTATTCCCATTACGCTGAGCTCTGATGCTCCCCAGAACTGTGTGCTCAGCCCACTGCTGTTCACACTGCTGACGTATGACTGTGTTGAGGATCCAGTTCAAACCGTGTCATTCAAGTTGCGGATGACACAACAGTAGTTGTCCTTATCAAGAATGACGATGAGACGGAGTATAGAGAGGAAGTGGAGCGGCTGGTGGATTGGTGTGAACAGAGCAATTTAAATCTGAACATAGAGAAGACAAAGGAAATCATTGTGGACTTCAGGAAGGTGCAAACAAACTATCTCTCTGTGTGAATGCATGGCTCCTCTGTGGAGAGAGTTAAGTGCACCAAACTCCTGAGAATTCACATCACGGATGACCTCATCTGGTCCCTTAATATCACCTCCCTGAACAAGAAGGCACAGCTAAGTTCACTTTCTAAGGAGATTGACACAAGTGGGGCTCCCACCCCTCACCCCAACCCCCATCTTAACTGCATTTTACAGGAGCACCTTTGAGAGTGCCCGGACAAGTTGCATCTCCATCTGGTATGGGAGCATTGGACCGGAAGTCCCAACTAAGGACTGTAAGCATCTGAGAGGATCATAGGGGTCTCCCTACTATCCATCAGGGTTATTTATCAGGAGTGCTGCATACACAGGGCTCTTAGTATTATTAAGGATCCCACCCATCCATCCAGCATCCTCTTTGACTTTCTACCATCAGGCAGGAGACTACGACGACAAAGACAAGAATAGTCAGGAAGAGAAACAGTTTATTCCCCAGGCCATTAGGATTGTAAACTCCCAGCCAAAGTGTCACTCGTTAATCTGTTCTGTACCATCCAATATTTAATATTAATGTACTTTAGTTTGTTATTTATGTGTGATTCATCTGCAGATTTTATCCTTACCTTCATTAGTTATCGAGTGTTATGTGTACTACTTCACTTTACATCCTGGCTCGAAGAAATGTTGTCTCGTTTCTATATATATTATATGGTTATATATGTTATATACACACACACACACACACACACACATATATATATAGTGTTGGCGTGTGGCCAAGTAGTGGTTAAGGTGTTCGTCTAGTGATCTGAAGGTTGCTAATTTGAGCCTCAACTGAGGTAGTGTGTTGTGTCCTTGAGCAAGGCACTTAACCACACATTGCTCTGTGACGACACCGGTGCCAAGCTGTATTGGCCCTAGTGCTCTTCCCTTGGACAACATCGGTGGCGTGGAGAGGGGCGACTTGCAGCATGGGCAACTGCCAGTCTTCCATACAACCTTGCCCAGGCTTACGCCCTGGAAGCCTTCCAAGGCGCAAATCCATGGTCTCATGAGACTAACAGATGCCTAAAAAAAATATATATATATATATAGTTAAATAGTTAAATGAGAATAAATTTGACTTGACTTTAGATAGATAGGCACGTGGATGATAGAAAAATGGAGGGCTATGTAATAGGGAAGGGTTAGATTTTCTTAATTAATTGTAAATTTCCTCCTGTGCCCCTATGACACATTGGGTGGCAACCTTGCTGTTTCTTTTGTGTTTTGTCTAATTTATGAGATCAAGTTGCTTGCTCAATGCTCAACCCAACACAGGTAGAAAGTGTGCAAGGAGCCGGCCAGACTTGAACCTGGGACCGCTTGCCCTGAAGTCTGGTGAGGATGCCACTACACCACTGGCCAGCACATAGATGATCTTAGAGTGGGTTAGAAGTTCAGCATAACATTGTGGGCTGAAGGGCCTGTACTGTGTTGTAATATTTGATGCCCTATGTTCTAATGAGTGAATGGGACCAGGTAGTGAAGGGAACCCTCTCACTTACCATGACAGCCATCTGCTCCAGGTCATCAAGATGTGTGGCTTTGATCATCCTCTCTTGTGTACGTTTGGCCTGGGTTTAGAGAGAGAGCTAATGGCCAGAAAATGAAATACACTAACGATTTATGGTTACTACAAGAATTATACAGGGGAACAGAAAATTTGTGCAATAGGCTCTTAATAAAATTTATACTGCCCAGTCAGACATAAATCACAATTATCCTTAGATGAAGAATATTTACTTAAATCAGGAGGACTATGTGAGACTGGGATCAATTGGTATATTTGCATCCAGCCGTTAGTTAGTCATTACTGCCTATTTAGGGCAGCAATGAAGGTCCTCCATCTCTTCCTGTCCTTGGTGTGATCTTAGTGGTGTTCAGGGCATCCTTCATCATGCCAGTAGCTTCGTCTTGGTTGTCACTACTGTCAGTCATGGAAATCCCAGCTAGAGACTCAGGAATACCGTCACACACATTTATAGGATTCTTCAGGGATGTCTCCCTAACAATTGTTTTTTGACCAGACGTTGTTGTTTGCCCTGAGCTGAACCCCCAGACCTAGAAGATCGGTGATCACTCTTAGTTTGGCCTCTACCCTTTGACCTATTTGGCATAGGTGACCATGCCAAGAGCCAAAGCATAATGCCCTGACTCCAGCCAACATAGCTCTCCGGGTCTTTGAGGCATGCACACTCCAAACCTTATGACAAAGTCATGGTCCTCTTGAAGGAGCTTCTTGTAATGTAAGGTTATTTGAAAAAGGATCTAGTGCTTTCCTGGCGTATATGACAAATAAACTCTTCTAGGGCTTCCAGCCGGGTTTTGATGATAAACTCCACCATCTTCATCAGGGACCATGCTTGGGTAATGTCTAGTCTGGTGGTATTTATACCCCTGTAGTCCGTCCCTCATGATTGGTTGGTACTCATCCAATCAGGTTTCCACTCTCCCATCTTGTTTACAACCGAATTCCAGTTCTTACTTAGAGCAAAACCTTCATCTTTGTTAAAGTTCTTTTCCTTTAGTTTTATTTCAGTGCCCTCCTTTACCTGGTGGTCCCAAAAGCCATTGGCGCAGCACTGTAGTTTTGTGCTGTTGAAGTCAATCTTATGACCATTGCGAATGCAACGTTCTGCTACGAGCAACCCAAATAGATACACTTTCTGTGCTCCTTGAAGCAGGTTTCCATCGTATGTCCCATCTGGCCAATATATGCCGTATTATTTGGATTACATACAAAAGCTGAGAGGTTTCTGCAGGGGGAAGAATCTTTCTGAGGTTAACAAAGGGCTTTAAATTGAATTGTGAATTTATAAAAGATGAAACCAAAATGTGGGGATGCAGTCTGGATGGTGTCTGTGTGAACCATTGACGTCTTCCCTCCAGTGGACCCTATACACATCGTCACATTGAATGTATTCAGCTGAGACTTTGCACCAAGCCAGATATTAAAGATAGCATTTGGATCACTGACTGTTCTCTCACTGCTGGTCTGCGTAGAGCTTCCTATTTCCTGCATTGCAGTGGGAGTTATAGGAAGGGCTGCTGATGAATGACTTGGGCTGGCTGACTTCACACTCACTTCACTTTGCTGTCTGTCTCCAGTCCTGTTGGTGATTCATTGTGTCAGATGAGAGTGAGCTCAGTTCCCCACCTCCACAGGTAACACAAGCCTCTCGCCTCCATCATGACAAAATAATCCATTATATAGATCACTGGGATAATGTGCCATTTCCCAGGCTGTAATTAGATCTCCTACATTGTTTATCTATTTTTGAAACAAAAATGCAGCCAACACAAAAATGGGAAGGAAGGTCTTTTGCTCTTTTTCAGGCTGACACTTAGAGCACTATTTACCAGCCATTACTTTATAATGGATCCTTTACTTCAATTGTTTCCATTGTAGGAACAATCCTCTAGTCAATTGTCTGTAATTGTAATAATTATAGTCAGCTCCTCACAAGGTGAGAGGGAGACTTGCATTTATGCAAGTGCAAGACTTCACAAAGTGTAATGCGCCCACTGAAGTCCCTCAGATGTGTGGTTACCATTGCAAAGTGGAAATCAAGATTCAACATTTTTTATTTTCAATCTTCAGTACTAAAGTGTAAAGGAGAACAAAGTGATTGACACTCCGGACCTGATGCAGCATAAAAAACATAACAAACATAAAAAAACAAAAATGCAATAAATAAAAATATAAAAGCCATCTTATAAAACACAATGTACAAATACAATGCATATAAAGTGCTGGAGGAACTCAGCAGGTCTGGCCGCATTTATGGAAATAAATAAACAGTCGCCGTTCCAGGCCAAGACCTTTGATCAGGACTGAAGACAGGTGTCGGCCTGAAACGTTGACAATTTACTCATTGTCATAAATGCTGTCCGACCTGGTGAGTTGCTTTGGATTTCCAGCCTCTGCAGGATTTCTCATGCTTACAATGTACAAGTAACTGTTGCGTACAGCACATAGGCTATTTGCATGTACACGAATTGACGCTAGGTGATGTGTATATAGTGGTGGTGGGGTGGATTCATGGATGGAAGTGTTGATCCGTCTGACAACTTGGAGAAGGTAACTGTTTATGAGTCTAGTGGTACTGGTGTGGATACTACATAGCTTCTTTCATGAAAGAGTGGGACAAACAGTCCATAAGCATCGTGAGATCCTTTATGATATTGCGGGACTTTTTACCAGTAACTTTCTGTCCTTGACAGAGAGAGTAGACTATTCCTGATGATGCATTGGGCAGTTTTAAATGACACACAGTACAGTCTTCCTGTGCACTTTCCAGGCCACACAATTTACATCAATTTGCACACAGTAAGATTCCTGAAAAACTTATTTGATTATGACATGGTTGTTGATTAACTGACGAACTCCAGGCAATGTACAAAGAAAACCCACTCATCCTCTTCCAATAATGTGAAGAGATCTTTTGCAAACTACTGAGAGTGGACCACAAGAGGACCACAACCTCTTGCTTGCATGCCTCAATGACCCAGAGAGCTTTATTGGTGGAGCCAAGGCTTTATGTTTTAGCTCTTCATAGCGTCACCAATGCCAAACAGGTCAAAGGTTAGAGGCCAGACTAAGAGTGGTCCACCGGTCCTCCAGGTTCAGGGTTTCAACTCAGGGCCAACAACCCTGACTGGTAAAACAAAATTGTTACAGAAACAGCAGTGAAGAGTCCTTCTGTGTCTGAGTGTGATAGTATTCCTGAGTCTCCATCCAGAACTTGTGTGACTGACAGTAGTGAAAACCGAGAGGACGAAGCCCTGAATACCACCAGAGATGAGGACCTTCATTGCTGCCCTAAACACCAGCGGCGTAACAGGCTGTAAGCAAATAAGTTTGCTTCAGTAGGGAAGGTACATTGGTACAGCTAGTGGAGACACAACCTCACACTTCCAGAGACACAGATTCATTCCTGCACTCTGGCTCTGCATGAGTTTCCTTGGTATTCTGACTTCCTTCTGCATCCATGTGGATTCATAGTTAATTGATCATTGTAAATGACTGTTAGTGTGCAGCTGAGTGGCAGAAGCTGGCTAGATCTGATGGGGATTAGTGTCAGATAAATGTGAAGGGGTTTGTAGGTGGGCCAAAGAGCCTACTTTCCATGCAGTATAGTACTATGACTCTAATTTACAAAGCCATGTTGGCTGATACAATTAATGAAAAGGCATTAATGAGCAGGTTCACAGGTGTACCTAAAAAAGTGGCCACTAGTTTCACATACGTGTGTATGTGTGTGTATAGGTGTGTGTATAGATGTAGTATAAGGCGCAAAAAAACAGAACAAAATAGAGAGGCAGTGTACATGAATTGTTCAGAAATCTGACGGCTGAGGGAAAGAAGCTGTCCGTAAAATATTGAGTGCACATCTTCATCTTCAGGCTTCTGTACTCCTCCTTAATGAGAAGAGGCCATGACTTGGATGGTGAGCATCCTTCATGACGGATGCTACGTTCTTGAGGCATTGCCTTTTGACAATGTCCTAAATGGTGGGGAGAAAGGTATTAATATGATGCTTCTAACATAATAAATGTGACAAGGCTCTATGCCATTTCTTTTTTTATTCCAAGGCCCTTCACAGGAGTGCTATGAAACTAATTTTGACACTGAGCTACAGGAAGAGATGATAGGGCAGGTATCTTAGATAGGATGCCACTGAGCATATGTTCGAGGTCTTCGGTTGCTGCAGCTTTGAGTTGCTGTCAGGAGCCCAATGAGCTGCTGTTGCCTTCCAACCAGCTGAAGCAGTCTGGCCATTCTCCTCTGACCTCTCTCATTAAGAAGGTGTCCTCACCCTCAGGACTGCTGCTCACTGGATGTTTTTTTTTGTTTATTACGCCAGTCTCTGTAAACTCCAGAGATGTTTGTGCATGAAAATCCCAGGGGATCGGCAGATTTTCAGATATTCAAACCACCCCGCCTGACCCCAACAATCATACCACGGTCAAAGTCACCTTGATCATATAGCTTCTCAATCTGATGTTTGGTTTGAATAACTGAACCTCTTGACCATGTGTGCATGCTTTTATGCATCGAGTTGCCGCCACACGTTTGGTTGATTAGATATTTGCACCAATGAGCGGGTGTATCTAATAAAGTGGCCACTGAGTGTAAGTTGTGGGCATTGTATGTTGGTGTCGGAAGTATGGTGATACTTGTGGACTACCCCCAGCACATCCTTGGACTTGCGTTGATCATTTAGCAAACAATAAATTTCACTGTATGTTTTGATGTACCTGTGCAAATAAAGCCAATCTTTAATTGGATATGATTTTTATTTTGTCTTACTTTTCACCATGCTGTCATTTTGTCCTCCAGCTTTGATCATACTGTTAAAAATGTATGGCCTTTATTGCCACTGGATCTAACCCCTGTAATCCCTTCATAAGCACAATGAATGAACTGATATTAGGAATGTTCTGGTTCAACACCACCTTCTTGAAGGTAATTTACTATGGCTCATTATTGTTGTCCTGGCCTGTGATTTCTTTAATGATGAATGAATAAAAATGAGAATGCAATAATTAATTCCAACATATAGACTCCTATTTAGCAAATGGATTAGCTTGTCTAAAATAATTAAATCCTCCAAAATATAGTTCAAAATTAAAAGTAATTTTATTATCAAAGTACATATGTCACTGTAAACCACCTTGACCATAAGACCATAAGATATAGGAGCAGAAGTAGGCTGTTCGGCCCATTGAGTCTGCTCCGCCATTCAATCATGGGCTGATCCATGGGCTGAACCTTGAGATTTTTTTTCTTGCAGGCATTCACAGTAGAGCAGAGATAATCATTGTCATTATGTACCGTGTCGTATGATGTAAGCGATCATGGTCTTCACCATGATTGTTCTTGGCATATTTTTCTGTAGAATTGATTTGCCTTTGCCTTTTTCTGGACAGTGTCTTTACAAGACGGGTGACCCCAGCCGTTATCAATACTCTTCAGAGATTGTCTGCCTGGTGGTCAGTGACCATTCTTGTTTTTATGCATTGGAATCTCCTGCCTGATGGTTGAAAGTCAAAGAGGATGCTGGATAACACCAAGGGCCCTGCGCATGCAGCACTCCTGATAAGTGTCCCCGATGGTTGGTAGGGAGACCCCTCTGATCCTCTCAGCCATTCTCACAGTCCTTTGTAGGGACTTCCAGTCCAATGCTCAGCTGCCCGCCCTACCAGATGGAGATGCAACTTGTCGGGACGCTCTCAATGACGCTCCAATAAAATTCAGTAAAAATGGGGGGTGGGGGGAACCTCATTTGCCTCAATCTCCTTAGGAAGTGGAGGCACTCTTGTGCCTTCTTGTTCAGGGAGGTGACATTAAGGGACCAGGTGAGGTCATTCATGATGAGAACTCCCAGGAATTTGGTATATTTAACTCTCTCTCTCTCTCTGGAGAGAGCAAGAGTGGAAATCCATACTAATGCATCTGTATATGTCATGACGTGTTAATTCCCTGTGACTTTGCAACCTGCAGCACCAGCATTGTCCTGTGTCCTGACGAAGGGTCTCGGCCCGAAACGTCGACTGTACCTCTTCATAGAGATGCTGCCTGGCCTGCTGTGTTCACCAGCAACTTTGATGTGTGTTGCACCAACATTTTGCTCCTTTTTATATCCCTGGTGATTTTCTTGAGCTTCTGAAGTTGGTGGATGAAGGGAAAAGACAAGAGAGAGAGAGAGAGAGAGAGAGAGAGAGAGAGAGAGAGAGAGAGAGAGAGAGAGAGAGAGAGAGAGAGAAGAGAGAGAGAATTGACACAAGCGATTCTGAAGATGCTGGAAATCCAGAATAACACACAAAATGCTGGAGGAACTCAGCAGATCAGGCAGTATCTATGGAAAGGAATAAACAATTGAAGTTTCAGCTCGAGACCCTTCATCAGAGAGAGAATAGATTACCGATGTACAGCAGAAGAAGTGTTTGAGAGGCACAAGCACAGGCAAGAGATAGGAGAATATTGACCGTGTGCAGCCAGATATGACCTGCTAGGCCGAACACCTAGCTTTAGTGTTGCACTGTTCTATGTTCTATGAAACACTAGTAACTCACAAAATAATCTCAGAATCCTTTCTGTAAAACAGAATTAGAAAATTGTGGATGGATTTTGTCCTTTACTTTTCGAGACTGACTTGAAAGTGGATCAGCAGTGTAAGAACAGATACAGATCACTGGCTAAGCTTCCAGATTTAATTTGTGCTCAGACAGCTTGCCCAAGGGGGAATCTCAATCACACCAACAACAAAAAAAAATAAGAAAGGAGGCAAGATTAGAAGAATCAATTAAAGCCAGGACACGCAAGTGCTGTTCAGCGGAAAACAGGACGGACACAGTCAGGCCGGGACATCTGGCCAACGTATGTTGTTGCATCTGCGGAGTGAGAAGGGTGGCCTGGCCCAGCCCTGGTTCCTGTCACTCACACACGGGGAGCCTGCCCCTCTTCTGAGGCGCTGAGTGGGGTGAAACAAAACACAGCCTCAACAAGTGAGCGGGGATGGTGAATTATGATGCACGTCTCTGCAGGGAGCCAAGTCAATTTCCCCACTCAACCCCCTCTGCCACATCCCACCCTCAACTTTAAAATACAATTTGAAGGATAGTTTGTGCATGTATTAATATTGTGTGTATATGTGTGTACGAATGCAAGTTTTATGTAAAAGAATGAAGGGACATCATCTACCGAATTAGAACATAGAACAGTACAGCACAGTATGGGCCCTTTAATACAGGCCATGATGTTGTACTGACATTTTTACCTTCTTCAAGATGAATTTAATCCTCTTCTGCTACATAGCCTTCCATTTTCTTTTATCCTATCTCCTCCAAGAGGATCACAACCTTGTTGTTGGATTTGGAAGCTTGCGTGCCTCAATGACCTGGAGAACTATGCTGGCTGGAGTCAGGACCTTGCGCTTTGGTTCTTGGTAGGGTCACCCATGCCAAGCAGGTCAAAAAGTCAAGGCCAGACTATGAGTGGTCCACTCGTCCTCCAGGTCTGGGGACTCTGCTCAGGGTTAACAACCCTGATTCCCGACTGGTACAACACAATTGTTACAGAAACAGCAGAGAAGAATCTTTCTGCATCTGAGTTTGATGGTATCCTTGCGTCTCCACTTGGGACTTGCATGGCTGTCTGTAGTGAACACTGAGAAGAGGCTACTGACGTGATGAAGGAAGCTCTGAACACCGCCAGAGATGGAAGACCTTCATTGCTGCTGTAAACACCAGCGACATAGTGGGCAGTAAGTAAGTATGTGCCTACTTAAAAGTCTGTTAGATGTCTCTAATGTATCTGCCTCTGCTACCATTTCCAGCAGTACATGCCATACACCCACCACTCTCTTCATAAAAAACCTGCCTCTGACATTCCCCTTATACTTTCCTCCAACCACCTTAAAAGTATGTTCTCTTGTTTTAGGCATTACCACCCTCAGTAACTCCGTCATGGGCACTAGCCTCCCCACCTGTAAGGACATCTTCAAACGGTGATGCCTCAAGGAGGGACTATCTATCATTAAGGACCCTGACCACCCAGGAGACGCCCTCTTCTCATTATTATCATCGGGGAGGAGCTACAGGAGCCAGAGGACACACCATCAGCATTTTAGGAACAGCTTCTTTCCCTCTGCCATCGTCTTTCTGAATGATCCATGAACCCATGAACACTACCTCAATATTTTATGCTGTTTGTACTGCAGTTGCAAAACAATAAAGTTCATGCATACGTCAGTGATAATAAACTTGATTCCGATTCTGATTCTCACTCAACCTTTCCTAAGCGGAACAAGCTGAATTACATGTGTTGGTTCTGGAGGAAATTGACAGATGTCAGCCAGTCGGGCCTCAGCTTGAATTATACCCCTGTACATTCCTGGCCAAGCACTGAAGTCTGACCTATTCAATCTGACTGATTAGGCTGAATTCTCTGTGTGATCACATTTTAATTTAATGTGGACTGATAGCTGAAAACATCTTTGCTGGGTTGATAATCAATGAAAATAGCCACTTCCATTAATTAAATTCCGTCCCAATACAATCCTCGCATAGATTTTTCAGCAGCCGACATCGTCTCCTGCCTTTTCTGTTCCATCAGCATACCATTTAATACTGCATACTTCCTTAAGTGCTTTTTATTGATTCTCATTGGGGGTACTGTAATGCTTTGATCTTTAACTTTCCTCTCAGTTTGACACTAAACAGAAAACATGGAGTTGTTTGCATGGCCATTGTGATAGAGTCCATCTTTTGATGATGTAAATTGGGCAGTTTAAGTGGGGGAATAAGGGACAGGTGCTAAAGAAAATGTTGGTCCCTTAAAGGCTGATACTGTGGAGTTGATACAGGAAATAGGGAAGTGGCAGAATTCAATTTGTTATTTTCAATCCGTCTTCATGAACAAAACACTGATCATGTCCTCATACATTGGATATCAATAGGCTTTAGAGAGGGAGGAACGATTTCGGGCACTCTGGCATTCGGATACTAGGCAAAGTGCTAACAAATCTCCACAATCTTGATGAGCTGCATTTTGGGTTTTAGAGAAAAGTAGGTGTACAGGTATTGGACGCTTTGATTGTAATTTGCTAAAATCCCATGGCTTCTGAAGAGATCACAAAGGATTGGAAAATTGCTAATGTAATGCCACTATTCAAAGAATGAGGGAGACAGAGAGCAGGAAAGTGGAGACCAGTTAGCCAAATCTCTGTCAACTTGGGAAAATGCTAGAATCCAGTGTTGAGGAGGTAATAGCAACAATTCATCAAAAAAACATTGACAGACTCAACATAGTTGTATGAAAGGGAAATTATGCATTTAAAATTTTCTAGAATTCTTTGAAAATGTAACAATAAGGGAAGACGAGAGGGAACTGGTAGATGTACTGTATTTAGATTTCCAGAAGGTATTCAGAGATGATTTTAAATATATTACCATAGAGGGTAAGAAGAAAAATAATATTTTCCACTTAGAAGTACAGCATGATGACAGATCTTTTCGATCCAACAGCCAACACTGCCCAATTACATCCATGCAACCGATTAGCCTACTAACTCATAAACCTGTGGTGTGAGGAAACCATAGCACCCAAAGGAAACCCATGTGGTCATGGGGAGAAAGTACAAACTCCTCACAGAAGTGGACATGGGTTACTGGTGCTATTATAGTTTTACGCTGTTACATTTACCGTGCCACCTATTATGGCACGGATCGGGTAGTAGCCAGCATTGGGATAACTGGGGCACATTCTGCTCTCAGTCATTTGTAGGGTGCCGTTTGAGGTCTGAGCTGAACCACAACCATACAACCTGTATTAATAGATTAATAGCACACTTGACTGTAAAAGACGCTGGCTGTGATGATAGGCAAAGAAAGATATTCTTAGTACCATGCAAAATGGAAACTTGTTTCAGTCATGCCCTGTGCAATAGCTTCCTGGAAGATGAGGCCAGTTCCCCCCACTCCGCCTTTGAGACCATAAGACATTGGGGCAGAATTAGGCCATTCAGCCCATCGAGTCTGCTCCGCTATTCCTTCATGGCTGATCCTGGATCCCATTCAACCCCATACATCTACCTTCTTGCCTGCTCTGGATTATGCCATCAAATCTTTTCCACCTTTGGAAGACATTTTAAAAGTATGCCTTTAATATCACTGGCTTATTAAAGAGCCTTTCCAGAGTTCTCAAAGAGGTTTGCAACTGATGAAATAAATTGAAATGTCATCTCCTTTGTAATGTAGGTTCACAGCAGCCAATAAGCACAGGGCACATGCGGCTGACGTGGGTCTCTCGCCTCAGTCCCGGTCCCAGATCACCATGTGGATCATTGTCTCTTGAGATAGTCGTGCAGTAGTGATTGGTGCTCTATGGACATGCTCAATAAAGAAGACCTTCAGATTGCAAGACCAGAATGGGGTTGAAAGGGTACATCAGCTGCGATCAAATATGTCGTGAAACTTGTTGTTTTGCGACTTCAGCACATTGCAATACATAATAATAAAAACTGCACAGAGAAAGTAGGGAGGTAGTGATCATGGGTTTAACGTCCATTCAGAAATCTAACGGCCGAGGGAAAGAAACTGCTTCTGAAGCTGTATCTGCGCCAATGGGGCAGAATTAGGCCATTCGGCCCGTTGAATCTGCTCTGCCATTTGATCATGGCTTATTCAATCCCCTCAATCCCATTCTCTGGCCTTCTCCCCCTAACCTTTGACACCTTTACTAATGAAGAACCTATCAGCCTCTGCTTGAAATGTACCCAATGTGACAATGCCCAAATAATTTGTTTTAGTGACATTGTGTAAGGAATTACTTTGAGGCCATATCAGAGATCATTTCCTTACTCGCCTTATGATAATGCCAGGCAGAATTTAATGTCTCTCTGAGGCTGTTGCTCAAAACATGAATTAAAGCCTCAAACCCACCACTATCATGCCTCAGAGGAAAGAAAACTGCCAAATAGGTATGTGGGTACACTTAATATGGGAGTTTATGTGAAATGCAACAACACCTTTTTACGAGATGAGATGCAAGAGGGCTCGACCTCCAATTTGCTTCCACCTGACTGGTGGTGTAGTGGCATCGGTGCAGGACTTCGGGACGAAAGGTCCAGAGTTCGAATCCAGCCAGCTCCCCTGCACGCTTTCCATCTGTGCTGGGTTACAAACTGGTGATCTCTTTGGAAACTCACCCGGCAGAAGGCAAATGGCAAACCACTGCTGTAACTGGCAGAAGGTAAATGGCAAACCTCATACGTGGTTCCCTGTGGAGGGTGGTGTGGAGGGAAATCATCCACTAACCGGAGAGACATACCTTTCCATTTCAACCATGTGACCTGCTGTTGCAAGATTCCTACAATCAGAATGCACTGGAACTTGCTACCATGAAGAGCTGCACTTAAGGATAAAACTCAGAAGAGGCAAGGGTGACGTGAGAAAGTAGGAGAAATAGGCCACTCAGAATCGGAATCAGGTTTAACATTACTTGCATATGTATGTCGTGAAATTTGTTACGCTGCAGCAGCACATTGCCACACATTATAATAAAAACTGTGAATTAAAGTGTGTGTGTGTATATATATGTATATGTGTACATATATTACTATAAATTAAATAAGTAATGCAAAACAAGTAGTGAGGTAGTATTCATGGGTTCAGTTTCCATTTAGAAACCAGATGGCAGAGGGGAAGAAACCGTTTTTGAATCAGTGATCAGTGGCCCAGGATCGAAATAAGATCTCAGACTCTTGAGTCTGCCCCATCACTTGAGGTGGTACACTAAGATGAGGGAAGACGAGAGGCGGCTCAAATGAAGAATAAATGCTGACATGAGCTGACTGAGAAAATGGCCTGTTTCTATGCTATACATCTTGTTCAATTCCTGCTACAACAAGCCAGAATCCAGTTTTGCTGTATTCACCTCAAGAACAAATGAATATGATGCATGGACAGCCAAGATGCTGCAGACCTTTTGACCTTTCCTACAGCATGGTTCCCGATGGGAAACCTGCTGCCAGCGTCTGCCGTTGGTTATTTCTTATGTCTCAACAGAAACCAATGCTTAAGCATCTCTCTTAGGTGGTGAGGTGAGGATGTGAAAATTACTGCCTTGTTGTTAGTAAATATATAATTCAAGAGCACTTCAAGTTCTGCTATAGCATTTTAACAATTTAATTTAGAGTCATAGAAAACTACAGCACAGAAACAGACCCTTTGGCCCATCTAGTCTGTGCCAAACTATTCAAGCTCCCTACTCCCATTGACCTGCACCTGGAGGTTTCTCTTAAACGTTGAAATTGAAATTGTAGGCAGTTCGTTCCAAGCTCTCAGCACCCTCTGTGTGAAGGACTTTCTCCTCATGTTTCCCTTAAACATTTCATCTTTCACCCTTAACCCATGACCTCCAGTTGTAATTGTGTTGCTTGTTTAATAATTTATAAGTATTGGTAAAAGTGACCATGAAGCCTTCACTGTACCTAATTACCCCAGGGAGTTCGGTGAAAAAACACTTTTCTGAACCATCATAGTTTTTGTGAAGAAATACAAATCACAAACAAATAGGAGTAGGAGTAGGCTATTCATCCCCTCAAACTTGCCCTAGCATCCAATAGCTTATTTATGCAGGTCTCAACTCCCATTCTGTGCCAGTTCACTATAGCCCTTGATTACTTGATGCTTCAAATATTTATGTATCTCCACCGTAACTCCACCTAATGATTTGATCTTCGCATTTTTTAAGGACAGAGAACTTCAGAGATTCACTGGCCTCAGAGAAAACAAATTCCTGCGCACCTCAGTTTTAAGCAACCAGATTTTTATTTTGCAGCTTGATATCTCAAGGAAGGTAGTGCACCCGTGGCTGACAAGAGAAATTAGGGATAGTATCAATTCCAAAGAAGAAGCATACAGATTAGCCAGAAAAAGTGGCTCACCTGAGCACTGGGAGAAATTCAGAGTTCAGCAGAGGAGGACAAAGGGCTTAATTAGGAAGGGGAAAAAAGATTATGAGAGAAAACTGGCAGGAAACATAAAAATTGACTGTAAAAGCTTTTATAGATATGTAAAAAGGAAAAGTCTGGTAAAGACAAATGTAGGTCCCCTACAGACAGAAACAGGTGAAATGATTATGGGGAGCAAGGACATGGCAGACCAATTGAATAATTACTTTGGTTCTGTCTTCACTAAGGAGGACATAAATAATCTTCCAGAAATAGTAGGGGACAGAGGGTCCAGTGAGATGGAGGAACTGAGTGAAATACATGTTAGTAGGGAAGTGGTGTTAGGTAAATTGAAGGCAGATAAATCCCCAGGGCCAGATGGTCTGCATCCTAGAGTGCTTAAGGAAGTAGCCCAAGAAATAGTGGATGCATTAGTGATAATTTTTCAAAACTCGTTAGATTCTGGACTAGTTCCTGAGGATTGGAGGGTGGCTAATGTAACCCCACTTTTTAAAAAAGGAGGGAGAGAGAAACTGGGGAATTATAGACTGGTTAGCCTAACGTCGGTGGTGGGGAAACTGCTGGAGTCAGTTATCAAAGATGTGATAACAGCACATTTGGAAAGCGGTGAAATGATCGGACAAAGTCAGCATGGATTTGTGAAAGGAAAATCATGTCTGACGAATCTCATAGAATTTTTTGAGGATGTAACTAGTAGAGTGGATAGGGGAGAACCAGTGGATGTGGTATATTTGGATTTTCAAGAGGCTTTTGACAAGGTCCCACACAGGAGATTAGTGTGCAAACTTAAAGCACACGGTATTGGGGGTAAGGTATTGATGTGGATAGAGAATTGGTTAGCAGACAGGAAGCAAAGAGTGGGAATAAACGGGACCTTTTCAGAATGGCAGGCAGTGACTAGTGGGGTACCGCATGGCTCAGTGCTGGGACCCCAGTTGTTTACAATATATATTAATGACTTGGATGAGGGAACTAAATGCAGCATCTCCAAGTTTGCGGATGACACGAAGCTGGGCGGCAGTGTTAGCTGTGAGGAGGATGCTAAGAGGATGCAGGGTGAATTGGATAGGTTGGGTGAGTGGGCAAATTCATGGCAGATGAAATTTAATGTGGATAAATGTGAAGTTATTCACTTTGGTGGCAAAAATAGGAAAACAGATTATTATCTGAATGGTGGCCGATTAGGAAAAAGGGAGGTGCAACGAGACCTGGGTGTCATTATACACCAGTCATTGAAAGTGGGCATGCAGGTACAGCAGGCGGTGAAAAAGGTGAATGGTATGCTGGCATTTATAGCGAGAGGTTTCGAGTACAGGAGCAGGGAGGTACTACTGCAGTTGTACGGGGCCTTGGTGAGACCACACCTGGAGTATTGTGTGCAGTTTTGGTCCCCTATTCTGAGGAAAGACATCCTTGCCATAGAGGGAGTACAAAGAAGGTTCACCAGATTGATTCCTGGGATGGCAGGACTTTCATATGAAGAAAGACTGGATGAACTAGGCTTGTACTCATTGGAATTTAGAAGATTGAGGGGGGATCTGATTGAAACATATAAAATCCTAAAGGGATTGGACAGGCTAGATGCAGGAAGATTGTTCCCGATGTTGGGGAAGTCCAGAACGAGGGGTCACAGTTTGAGGATAGAGGGGAAGCCTTTTAGGACCGAGATTAGGAAAAACTTCTTCACACAGAGAGTGGTGAATCTGTGGAATTCTCTGCCACAGGAAACAGTTGAGGCCAGTTCATTGGCTATATTTAAGAGGGAGTTAGATATGGCCCTTGTGGCTATGGGGATCAGGGGGTATGGAGGGAAGGCTGGTGCAGGGTTCTGAGTTGGATGATCAGCCATGATCATAATAAATGGTGGTGCAGGCTCAAAGGGCCGAATGGCCTACTCCTGCACCTATTTTCTATGTTTCTATGTTTCTATGTATCTCTTGCTTGAGATTCTTCGACAAGATGAAGTGTTCCTAACATCCACCCTGTCAAGCCCCCTTTGAATCTCATATGCTTGAATAAGTTCTCCCCTCTATCTTCTAATCTCCAAGGAATACCAGCTCTCCAAAGTGTCTGAACTCTCTCATCCCAGAAATTAGCCTTTGGAGTGCCCTCAGTGGTACTGTATCCTTTACTAGCAAGGGAACCAAAACTGTGCACAGAATTCCAATGTTCAAAGTAAATTTATTATCAAAATACATATATGTCACCATATATATCACAACCCTGAGATTCAATTCCTTGCGTGCATACTCAATAAACCCATAACTAAATAATAGCCATAATAGAATCAATTAAAGACTACACCTACTTAGGCATTTAACCAGTGTGCAAAAGACAAACTATGGAAATACAAAAAGAAAGAAATAATAACAATAAAAAAAAGCAATAAATATTGAGAGCACTAGATAAAAAGTCCTTGAAAGTGAGTCCATTTGTTGTGGGAACATGCCAGTGATGGGGCGAGTGAAGTTATCCCCTTTGGTTCAAGAGCCTGATGGCTGAGGGGTAATAACTGTGTCTGATCCTGGTGGTGTGAGTCCTGAGGCTCTTGGATTTTCTTCTTGATGGCAGCAGCGAGGAAAGAGCATGGATTGGGTGGTGAGGGTCCCTGATGTTGGATGCTGCTTTCCTGTGACACCACTTCCTGTCGATGTGCTCAATAGTGGAGAAGACTTATCCATGATGGACTGGGCCGTATCCATTACTCTTTGTAGGATTGTCCATTCAAGGGCATTGGTGTTGCCGTACTATGCAGTGATGCAGCCAGTCAAAATACTCTTCACTGCACATCTATAGAAGTTTGTCAAAATTTTAGATATCATGCCAGATTTTGCAAACTCCTAAAGGCACAGCAATGCTTTCTTTGTAATTGCACTTATGTGCTGGGCCTAGGAGAGGTCTTCCAAAATAATAGCACTGAGGAATTCAAAGTTGCTGAACCTCTCCAGCTCTCATCTCCCGATGAGGACTGGTTCATCACCACCTTTGATTCAGCTTACAACAGCGGTGTCATCAGCAAACTTGAATGTGGTGTTGGAGCAGTGCTTAGCCACACAGTCATATGCATAAAGCAATGCTAGGTATATGAGTGTCTGTATATAAGGTGACTGTGACAGGAAGTGATAAAGTAGGGATGGTGATAATGGATGCTGTTTTCCTGCAACAGTGTTTCACGTAGATGTGCTCAAAGTTCCTCTGGGTCAATATCACAAATGACCTGACTTGGTCCAACCAAGCAGAGTCCACTGCCAAGAAGGCCCACCAGCGCCTTTACTTCCTGAGAAAACTAAAGAAATTTGGCCTGTCCCCTAAAACCCTCACTAATTTTTATAGATGCACCGAGGAAAGCATTCTTCTAGGGTGCATCGCAACCTGGTATGGAAGTAGTCCTGTCCAAGACCGAAAGAAGCTGCAGAAGATCGTGAACATGGCGCAGCACATCACACAAACCAATCTTCCGTCCTTCTGTCGGAGCAGTGCTGCCAGGATAATCAAGGACACGGCCCACCCAGCCAACACACTTTTCGTCCCTCTTCCCACCAGGAGAAGGCTCAGGAGTTTGAAGACTCGTACGGCCAGATTTGGGAACAGCTTCTTTCCAACTGTGATAAGACTGCCGAACGGATGCTGACCCGGATCTGGGCCATACCCTCCAAATATCTGGACCTGCCTCTTGGTTTTTCACACTACCTTACTTTCCATTTTTCTATTTTCTATTTATGATTTATTATTTAAATTTTTAATATTTACTATCGATTTGTAATCCAGGGAGCGGGAAGCGCAGAATCAAATATCGCTGTGATGACTGTATGTTCTAGTATCAATTGTTTGGCGACAATAAAGTATAAAGTATAAGTATAGACTGGGCCAATTCACAGGTCAACAATCATGATGTGCTAAAGGAACTCAGCAAGGCAGGTAGCATCTATGGAAGGGCATAAATTGTTGGCAATTTCAGTAAGGGCGTAGAGTCCACAATGAGTAAGTGGGGTTTTCTGTAAAAGCAGTGTGTCCTGCTGGTAAGAGTGATTTGGTTTCAGCTAAAGGTAAGGAGCCATGTTGTCTAACTTGGGAATGTTGTGTCAGCTAATCAGGAGAGGGATGGCATGGAACATTCTCGAGAACTGGGCAGGAGGAGTTTTCTGAAGGATAGTAGTCTGGTTTGGGGTCTTTTACCTGGAGATGCGGAGAGAAGAGAACCAGGGAAGTTGCCTGGAGGATCCCATCGGTAGGGGAGACCCTATTGCAAGGAGTGTTTCAGGAGGCGGAGGATTCCAAGAAGGGAAGTTTGACTTGTGGTTGGTAATGAGAATTCAGTGCAGTGAGTAAAGCTACTCCCAGTCACTACAAAAATGAGCTCCAATGCTTATGTGCACATTTAGACTGGTTTAACTGTAATGGGCCCTTTTATCTTTCTTTTTCTTTCTCTGTTAACTGTTTGAT
The DNA here is from genome assembly GCF_030028105.1 of Mobula birostris. Classification (NCBI taxonomy): domain Eukaryota; kingdom Metazoa; phylum Chordata; class Chondrichthyes; order Myliobatiformes; family Myliobatidae; genus Mobula; species Mobula birostris. Next base: position 102,310,988 of record NC_092380.1, on the reverse strand, counting down.
AAAGTTGGAAATTGGTAAATATACTTTCTTTATAATTTTATGCTGGTGTACAATCTGTCATTTATGGGCCACCGATAATTGTGAATTTACACAGCATTCACTCAAATTGAGGAACATCCTGACAGTTCTGTTTGGTTGAACCCCAAGTCATATTGACCCTAGTCGTGTATTGCTTATGAAAGGCAGCCATCTCATCCCTGAGTTACGTGGCTGTTAGCAGAGTCAGCTAACGAGCCATGTTGGTGTACGAGCCCCAGTGAGGGGATTGCAGCTAACTTGTTATTGTAAATTGTCCTGTGATTAGGCTCGGGTTAAATCAATTGGGTGCTGGGTAGCACAGCTCAAAGGGCCAAAAGGGTCTGTTCCAGACTGTATATAAGTAAATAAATAATCTAGGGGGCAGGTGTCAGGGGTTTTGGGAATGCTGTTGGAGTAGGCATCTCTAGTCTAGAGAATTCCAAAGATTGACCGCTCTCAGACTGAAGGGAATTCTCTCTATTTAAGTCCTAAATGACTTCTTCCTAACTTCGGGCCAGTAAATTCTTAGTTCTAGACTCCTCAGCCAGAGGAAGTATCCTCCTATTTCAAACCCTCTGAAAATGGTTCGCGTTTCAATGACTTCACCTCTCATTCTTCGAAACGGAAATCTAATTTGCTTATGTGATGGTACTGGGTTTGCTGACTGCAAAGTTGTAAACTCAAACGATGACGTTCTGCCCGATCTGATATGCCTAGAAAGAACAAGTACCCTCACTAAAGAGAGATTAAATGGCAACTACCAAATCTTAAAAGACTGGTTCATTTCCCTGTTTATTCTCCATGGCAAATTTAGCAAACAATACCCACTATTTGAGTGGTGGGTACCCCCTCCTACCAAAGAGGAGATACTTCCAGCTAACCAAGCAGGTTAGACACAGTTCATTTATTTTCACTGATACACATTTAACACCGTGTTTCTATCATTCCTCTAGATGGCCTAAAATACCTGAACTGCTCTCTTGATTTACACTATCGTTTTGCTCTCTTGATTTACAGTATCGTTGTGTCTCTTGGGTTACTTCACATACATGTGATAATCTTTTAGATACCTTTTTACACAAATGGTCTAAAAGCTTCTGGAGACAGAATCCCAGGTGCCCACAATAAATGCTATGAAGTTGACTCCATGAGTACACAAATTTCCAACTTACTTTTGTGCTAAGTGATATTATCAATCTACTCTGCAAGCTTCCTTCAACTGAACCACTTAGCCAGCATTGTCTATTTTGAAACAAGCCTAATTAATATGTCCATTTTCTTGCAATGCACCTCTTCAGCTGTTAGATCAGCTACAGTGGGGCCAGCACATTTGTTCTATAGACAGTACTTCTGTTTGCAAAGCTCACTTTTCAACTTCAAACTGATTACTGTTTTCTCGTGACATTGAGAACTAAAGACTGGCTCCCATTTATGATCAGAAGCTAAGAAACAAAGAAGGTTAGTTGCAAGTTTAACTTATTTAAAAACAATACTTTGATCCTTAGAAGTGTCATCTGCTGTATTTAGAAAGCTGAGCTTGGTAAAAAAAAAACAAACAATTTTCCCTTTGGCTCAAGCTAGTAAATATTCAATTCACTCAGTGTCTCCTTACATGATATATCTGCTTTCCCATCCACCAACCGGGTGAATATTCATTGCATTCCCTTTATATCAAGTGTATTCATATATGGGAAAGAAGACTAACCGTGTATGAAATACTCCCGGTGGAGTCTCACCAAAATAATTGTAGTCTGATTAACTTTGTTCTTCATACAAATCCTTTTGTACTTGGTTTCCTAATAGTCTACTAAACCTGCACATTAGCTTTTAGTGTTTTGTGTACAAGGGTCCCAGGTCTATTTGGACATTAAACATTTTTCAGTCTCACACCTTTGAAAAAAAGTCATTAAATTTGTACTTTTATTTCAGTCTAGATGGACAGCTCTAGATTTTTCCATATTGTATTCTATTTCTATGAGCCTTATAATGCATTTACTTTAAGTAACATTTGTACTTTTATTACTGCATCAAATATTACTGAGTGTGGGCGTCAAAAATGTCTTTGAAGTTTTCGATGGCTCCAATCATGCTGATGGTGCTTACAGACCATGAGTCCTGGTTTTATATTGCTATATCTATACTCTATTCTTGGTTGGTGCAACTATAACGAAACCCAATTTCCCTCGGGATCATTAAAATATGATTATGACTATGACTATGACTATGACTATGAGTTTTGAGGCAGGTTTTCAACAGCTGTCAAAGCCCTTTGGTTGCCTGCATGGAGACAGTCTCTGTGCGGACTCAGCCCTACAGGGTCATGCAGCCACCAATTCTGCAATCAACACTCAGTTACGAAATGCTGGAGAACTCAGCGCCTCAGGGAGTGGATAGTCAATATTTCTGGATTGGAGTCCAGGTAAAGGATCTCAACCCAAAATGTTGACTGATAAATTTCCCTCCAAAAATGCTACCCAACCTGTTGAATTCTTCCATCATCTTATGTTATTTTTGCTCCAGTTTCCAGCACCTTAAGTATTTTCAGTCTTGAAGCATTCTCAAAATTTTCCACATTTCTTCCACTTTGATTTCCCCACGTTCCCTTGAGCTCCCTCTTCTCCCCCCCCACACACAAATTTTACGACTCATACTCACACTAAGGGCACTTTACAGTGTACAATTAACTCACTGACTGGTTCCTGGGATGTGGGAGGAAACTGGGGTTCCCAGAGGAAATGCACATGGCAGCACTGGAGGTCAAGATCTTGTTTCATATCAACACTGTGCCTTGACCATGTGGAACCAAACTGCATAAGGTCAGATAAAATTGCATTTTTGAGCAACAGGAGGTTTGTCTTGATAACTCAACCTCGCAGGTCTCTGCAGCAAAGAATCCAAAACCTTCTCAATTCCTTCTCATCCCCATTTTATACAGAAAACCACTTTACTTACAATCATCCTCACAACAGAAAAAAGTTAGATAATGAATGTGCTGTCCTCAAAGCTCAAGATAAATTTATTATCAAAGGACATATATTTCATCATATATGACCTTGAGATTCACTTTCTTGCAGACATTCTCAGTGGAACAAAGAAATAAAATAGTATCAATGAAAATTGCACACAAAGAATAACAGGCAACCAATGTACAAAAAATGCAATCAGTAAATAGATAGATAAATAAACAAACAAACAAACAGATAAATAAATAAATAATCGGATGACTGAATGAATAAATAAATAATAATACTGAGGAGTTGAGTTGTAGAGTCCTTGAAAGTGAGTCCATAGATTGTGGAATCAGTTCAGTATTGAGATGGGTGAAGTTATCCAGGCTGGTTTAAGAGCCTGATGATTGAAGAGTAATAACTGTTCCTGAAACTGGTGTTGTGGAACCTATGGCTTCTGTACCTCCTTCCCGATGGGAGCTATGAGTAGGTAGGATGGATTTGGATGGTGGTGGGCTTTGATGCTAGATCCTGCTTTCTTGTTGCAGTGCTCCTTGTGGGGATGGCTTTGCCTGTGATGGACTGGGCTGTGTCCATCACTTTTCGTAGGCTTTTCTGTTCTTTGACATTGGTGCATCCATGCCAGACCATGAGGCAGCCAGTCAGGATGCTCTCCATGGTGTATCTATAGATGTTTATCAAAGTTTTGGGTGATGTGCCAAATCTGTGCAAACATAGAAAGAGTCATAGCAAAGTACAGCACAGAAACCTGCCCTTCAGCCCATCTAGTCCTTGCTGAATCATTCAAACAGCTTAGTCACATAGAGCTGCACCAGCACCATAGCTGTCCATACCCCTACTATCCATGTGTCTATCCAAACTTCTCTTAAATGTTAAAATTGAGCTTGCATGCACCACCAGTGCTGGCAGCTCATTTCACACTCTCATGACTCTCTAAGTGAAAACATTTCTCCTTATGTTCCCCTCTAAAGTTTTCGCCTTTCACCCTTAACCCATGATCTCTAGCTGTGGTCACACCCAACCTCAGTGGAAAAAGATTGCTTGTATTTACCCTATCTATACCTTTTGTTGTGACTGTGAATAAAGTCACTGAATCAGTGGATATAGAAGTGTTTTTTCAGCAAAAACTAGTAGCAGGCATCATATTTGAGACATTCTTGGATGAAGTGGCCTCCCTGACCCAATATTACATGCTAAAGATCAAAGGTAACAGCAGTACCATTCTAAAGTTACAATGTATCTACAATGCTTCCTTTGAATTACATACAATTTTCAGTACCTCCTTCTTCACACCTGCATTCCAGACAATGAATATTAATTAGCATTATCTCCCTCGAGGGGCTTTCATGCATATGTAGACATGATATGAATTGGTATTTCCTAGTTTGCAATCAATCCTAATCTTCAGCTCCAGGAAGTCTATTGTTCAGAGTTACATTTTAAATTCAATCTACAATCCACATTCAAATCTGAAGATTAGTTGCTGTTGAAATTAATATTTTCCATATACTCTAACTCCAGAATACGCCCTAGCACCCCTCATAATTTTGGATACTTCTATCAAATCTCCCCTCAGTCTTATGCATTCCAAGGTATAACGTCCTAACCAGTTCAACCTTTCCTTATAACCCAGGTTCTCCAGTCCCAGCAACATAGTTGTAAATTTTTCTCTGTACTCTTTCAAACTTTCCTGTAGGTAGGTGATCAAAACTGAACTCAATTCTCCAAATTAGGCCTTACCAACATCTTATACAACATAAACATAATACCCCATCTTCTGTTCTCAACAATTTGTCTTATGGCCATAGTACCAAAAGCTTCCTTGCGACCCTATCTACCTGTACCACCACTTTCAATAACCTGTATTTCCAGATTCCTTTGTTCTATTGCATTCCGCAGTGCCCTGTGTTCACTGTGTAAGACCTACCCTGGTTGGTCCTGCCAAATTGCAACACCCCACACTTGCCAGCATCAAATTCCATCAACCATTTTTTTAGCCCACTTTTCCAGCTGGTCCATATCCCGCTGCAAGGTCTGGTAGTCTTCCTCACTGTCCACTGCACCCCCAATCTTGGTGTCATTCACAAATTTGCTGATCTAGTTAACCACATTATCATCCAGATCGTTGATATAGATGATAAAAAACAGACTCAGCACCAATCCATGAGGCACTCCACTAGTAACAGGCGTTACTATCTGTTACAGTCAATTTCTAATCCGATTTACTACCTCATCTTGGATGCTGAGCGACTGAACCTTCCTGACCAACCATCCCCGCAGGACCATGTCAGATGCCTTGCTAAGGTCCGGTAGACAACATCCACTGCCTTGTCTTCATCAACTTTCCTGGTAACTTCCTCAAAAAGCTCTCTAAGAATGGTTAGACACAACCTACCACACACAAAGCCAAGCTGACTATCCCTAATCAGTCCCTGTCTATTCAAATATTCATATATCCGGCCTATTTGAATACCTTTCAATAACTTTACCACTACTGATGACAGGCTCACCGGTCTATAATTTCCTTGTTTATTTTTAGAGCCTGTCTTAAACAGCTGAGTAACATGAGCTATCCCTCAATCCTCCAGTACCTCACGTGTTGCTGGGGATGATTTAAATATTTGTGTCAAAGCCCCAGAAATTTCTGCACTTGCCTCCCACAGGGTCCGAGGAAGCATCTTGTCAGGCCCTGGTGATTTATCCACCTTCATTTGCCTCAACACGGCAAACACGTCCTCCTCTGTAATTTGTATAGCATCTATGACTTTGCTGCTGCTTTGCCTCAGTTCTATAGACTACTGAGTAAATACAGACACAAAACATTCATTTAAGGTATCCCCCATCTCTTTTGACTCAATACATAGATGACCATTCTGATCTTCCAGAGGACCAATTTTGTCCCTTGCAATCCTTTTTCTCTTAACGTATCTGTAGAATCCCTTATGATTCTGCTTTACCTTGTCAGCTAGGCAACCTCATGCCTTCTTTCAGCCATCCTGGTTTCTTGCTTAAGTGTTCTCTTGCATCTCTTATAGTTCATAAGTACCTGATGTGTCTCCGTCCATTATGTGTGTTCTTTCTTTCTTAACCAGGGCCTCAATATCTCTGAAAACCAAGGTTCCCCAAACCTGTTATCTTTATCTTTTATTCTGACAGGCACATACAATGTTTTTACTCTCAAAATTTCATTTCTGAAGGCCTCTCACTTACCAAGAAAACCTTTGCCAGAAAACAACCTGTCCCAGTCCACACTTACCAGATCATTTCTGATTCCATCAAAGTTGGCCTTTCTCCAATTTAGAATCTCAACTCGCAGACCAAATCTATCCTTTTCCATATTTACTTTGAAACTAATGGCATTATAATCACTAAATGCAAAATGTTCCCCTATACAAACTTCTGTCACCTGCCACCTAATTCCCTTATAGCATATCAAGTATCATACACTTTCTCATCGGGACATCTATATACTGATTAAGGATACTTTCCTGAAGACACTTGACAAACTCCATCCCATCTAGTCCTTTTACAGTATAAGAGTCCCAGTCAATACGTGGAAAGCTAAAATCACCTACTTATAATAACCTTATGTTTCCTGGAACCGTCTGCAATCTCTCCACAAATTTGTTCCTCTAAATTCTGCAGATTGTTGGGTGGTCTATATTATAACCCCATTAACGTGATCATACCTTTCTTATTCCTCAGTTTCACCCATAAAACCTCAGACAAGTTTTCCAGTCTGCTCTGACTTAGCACTGCTGTGATATTTTTCCTGACTGGTAACACCGCTTCTCACCCTTCAATCCCCCTGCTCTGTCGCGTCTAAAACATCTGACCCCCTGAATACTGAGCTGCCAATCCTGCCCCTCCTGCAACCAGGTCTCACTAATAGCTACAATATCATAATTCCATGTGTTGGTCCATGCCCTGAGCTTATCTGCTCTTCCTACAATACCTCTTGAATTGAAAAATACACAGCTCAGAACATTAGTCTCACCATGATCAACCTTTTGCTTCCTGACTTTGTCATCCGTCTCCACAACCTCTCCACTATTTGTTCTGACACTCTGGTTCACATCCCTCTCCAACACTAGTTTAAACCCTGCTCCTCCCCTCCCCCCGGTCTCTTCTGTACAGTTCCCAACTTCCATGGAAGAGAGCCCAATGATCCAAAAATCTGATACCCTCCCTCCTACACTAACTCCTTAGCCATGTTTAAACTGCATTCCTGGTTCTGGCCTCACTAGCACATGGCATGGGTAGCAATCCTGAGAACACAACCCTGGAAGTCCTATCCTTTAACTTAGCACCTAACTCCCTGAACTCACTTTGCAGAACCTTGTCACTCTTCCTGTCTGCTCTGTCTGCTCATCCTCCCATTTAAGAATGCTGAGGTCTCAGTCCGAGATGTCCCGAACACTGGCACCCAGGAAGTAACATACCAGCCTGGAATTTTATTCTCGTCCATAGAACCTCCTTTCTGTTCCCCTAATTAATGAATCCCCTATTGCCACAGCTCACCTCTTCTTCCCCCCCCCAACGCCCATTCCCTTCTGAGTCACAGAGCTAGACTTGGTGCCAGAGACTTGGCTACTGTGACTTTCCTCTGTAGGTCATAGCCCCACTCCCCCAAATAGTATTCCAAGTGGTATACCTTCTAAGAAACTAGTGGCTGGTCTCAGGACAGCTCCTCTGATATGATAACGCAAAGGAATTTAAAATTACTGACGGACCTCATTGACCTCTTACTTCCCCCTGTTGTAATCAATAATCAGCTCTTTGGCTTTACTGATATTTGGTTTTGCTCTGGCGTGAAAGACACCTTTGTAGATCAGTCACTGCAAACTCAGGGGGAATTTAAACAAAATCAGTCTGTGCTGGTAGCAAGCAGTAAATCCACCAAAGTTTAGTCCCTTGACAACATCAAAAGCCTACCTCCAAAACATAGCTAAATGTTTGTTCAATGGAAACATGTTTTGATTTAAAAATGAAAGGAAACTTGTTCTATTTTGAAACTTCTTTTCAAATGTCCATGGATAAAGTGTCTGCATTCCTGCTCTGTGCATGCTGGTAATTAGAAATTTTATAATGAAATCTGAGACCGAGGCACTGAAGTAAATAAGGACCTCCCTCCGAACTGATTTTGTGGGTTACAACAGATTTTAAATCTCCCTTTCTCACACAGTGAGCTTCAAATAATCATCATACTTCAGCCAGACTCCCTCCAATCAGTTCCTGGCAATTATATCATCACGAGCTTAAATAAAATGGTTTGTACAAGTCAATGCAAATAGACAGGATCACCACAAAGGGATGTTGAAATTAATGATAATTCCTTGTGAATGTCAGATTTTATAAAAGGAGTCCTAATGATGAAATGTGTGTTTAAATATTGTGGTACTTACTCCAGGCATTACAGGATCTGATTACTTCCTCTTCAATGTAACTGTCTTCAGATGGACAAAAGGCTTTGATATGGTTGTCTTATCTTGATTGGCCATTAGTTCTTGCTTTTAAACTCTGACATAAACAGAAAATGTCCAACGGACTTTAGTTTCAACTGCTTGTAACAGCTCCTATGACAATTCTCCTATGACAAGTTTGCATTTTCTTTATTTTTGGACCTTCAAACAAATAAACGCCACACCAGTCTTCATGCCCTGGCACTCCTAGCTGTTGTAGTGCTTTAAAATTACTGTTCCAAGGTCTAGAAAGTAAATATCAGACTGAAGACACCTTAAGATCTTATCATTTGGACTTTAAGCGGTAAAATGTCACCTTAAAAATATAGATAGTTAAATAGATAGATAGATAGATGGATAGATAGATAGTTAGGTAGACTAACAGATAGATAGATAGATAGATAGATAGATAGATAGATAGATAGACAGATAGATAGATAGATAGATAGGTAGATAGATAGTTAGACAGACAGACAGACAGACAGACAGACAGACAGACAGACTGACAGATAGATAGATCAGAATCATTTTCTTGCCAATATGTGAAACATACAGAATCAATTGTGATTTGGTGCCAGGCATAAAACACAGGACAAAACCAGGAACAGACAACACAATAACAACCAACAGTTTACAAGGCAATATACAAAAAGCCATGAGCAATCAACAATTAGCAGAGTGGTCACTTACACAAATGTCAATAATCAGACTTAAATAAATGTGAACATATGAACAGACTCAATAATTATTAACAGAACAACAAGAGCAGGAAACACCATTTGGGGTTGTTGTACTGGGACATTTGGGGTATTACACCTGAGTGAGTGAGTGAGTGCGAAAGATAGATTTAAACACTTACTTCTCAACATCTACCTGCAACCCTGAGTTCCATTTGTACACACAAGACGTGTTTGTGGAACATTCTGAAACTTTAACATCTATGTGATGGTTATTCAGGGATATAAGCTTTTGCACTGCTTCCTGGTGCACACATAGACTTCACTCAAACATACGGCATTTTGTCAGACTGCCATTATATTCTACACTCCACACCTCATACAACACTGACACAGTCACTGTCCTACTGTGCTTTGATATGCCCTGCTGTGAGCTAGAAGAATCAATCTCAGCAAAAGTCATTTTGTCACTTTATCGTCTCCTGTCAGAGTCACCTTATGTTCAGATACTCCTTCACCCAGCATCACTTTACGTGCATACAGTCAGTCAACAACATTCTCTCACTCAACATCAGCAAAACCAAAGAGCTGATTATTGACTACAGGGGAAGAAGCCAGGGATCTGTGGCCTATTCTTCATTAAGGAACTGGAGATGAAGAAGGTCAGGAACATTAATTTCCTTGCCATTATTATATCAGAAGATTTGCCATGGGACCAGCATGTAAATGACATTTCAAAGAAGGCACAGCAGTGCTTTTACTTCCTTTGTCACCCAGACTGACAAACCTCTATAGGTGCACAGTGGAGAGTATCCTGACTGGTTGCATCATGGCCTAGTATGGGAACACCAATGTCAAAGAACAGAAAAGCCCACAAAAAGTGATGGATGCAGCCCAGTCCATTACAGGCAAAGCCCTTCCAACAATGAGGACATCTACAAGGAGCACTGCCACAAGAAAGCAGCGTCTGTCATCAAGGACCCCCACCATCCAAGCCATGCTCTCTTCTTGTTGCTGCCATCAGAAGGAGGTACAGAAACCTCAGGTTCCACACCACCAGGCTTAGGAGCAGTTAGTACCTTTCAGCCATCAGGCTCCTGAAACAGCATTGAGGACTCACCTCAACACTGAGCACAACCTATGGACTCACTTTCATGTTCTCAGTATTACTTATTTATGTGTAACCCTCAGACTCGGCCAGCGTGTGTTCGTCGAGGAGAAAACAACTTCTGGCCCCGCCAAACTGAGAAATCTCATTTGTGTGGATGCCGCGTGATGTGTTGCCCGGTTACACATCCGTACCGCAGAATATCCGACAGTACACCATATGCAATTAAATGACTGAACCTTATAAATCTTAATCTGAATAGAGGGTTAGTAAAGAAAATAAAAAGTAAAAGGGCCTGTTTTAAGGAAAAAGTCTATTGCGCATCATTGGAGCTCACTGTTCGTTCATTTGTTCCCGCCAACCTCCAAGCGTAGCCGGCCCTCGGACCCTCAGACCCTCACTCCTCAGTCCACTCTGTCTGGTGATCTTCCGACTCTCTCCATTATCGTCCTCTCTCTCCATCACTCCCCAATGAAAGACCGCAAAAATCTCTCTTCCAGACTCACAAGAAAGAACAACATTTCTCCCATTGGATAACATACATTCCAAAGTCCTGCTATCTCTAGTCATAACCCAAACATTGCTGCTACAGAGAAACCATTACATTAGCAATGAAACATTATATAGAAGCCACTGCATTAGCCTTACAGCGTGTTACATGTGCATTTATAATTACTGTTTTTTTCTGTTCAGTTTGTATTCCTTTGCACATTGCTTGCTTGTCAGTATTTGTCTGTGGTTCTTCATTGATTCTATTGAATTTCTTTGTTCTACTGTGAATGCCTGCAAGAAAATGAATCTCAAGGTAGTATATGGTGAAATATGGTTGAGTTGAGTTATTCTCTGATCTTGGCTATCCATCAGCAAATGTTTTGTCACCACACCAGGGGATATTATCAGTGCACTGTTCACTTGTGGTGTGTCTTGGCCTTTATATACTTATCAATCAATTGACTGGTCATCATTACAGGAACTTAAGGTGGGGGGGTTATATGGGAGGCAGTGTTTGAGGGTCGGCACAACATTGTGGGCTGAAGGGCCTGTACTGTGCTGTACTATTCTATGTTCTATGTTCTATGAACTTAATGGTGACATACAGTATATTACTTTGAAATGATAAAGTAAATAAGTTTGCTTTGAACATTGAGCTTTGAACTTTCTATGTAAATAAGCAAATCTTATGTATAAATGGCCACACTCAGGTTACATGTACGTTGTGTTTTATAGGATTGCTTTTCTATTTATATTTATTGTGATTTTTATCCTTATTGTTTTTATGCTGCACTGTATCCTGGGCAACAATTAATTCATTTTTTTACACCTGTGTACTGAAGAATGACAATAAACAATCTTGAATTTTGAATCTTGAATTCTCACCATATTATTTCACTCTGAAGTGAGGTATTTTAAACCCTTTGACTGGAGTTATTTTTGTAGTGATTTATCATTCATCCGTACCAGGAATTATCCCAAGCAATTTGGACTGGATTAGAAATATCCTTAAAAAACACAACAGAAAAAAAGATGATTGTGCACCACTTATCATGTGCTTCCATTTGTTTCCAGATCAGTTCTGACCAGAAAGGTAACCAAATGAGTTTTTATGAATACTAAACTCCATTAATCTCCAGGATTTCAAGCAATGATAACACTGGACAACAAAGGTTTTGTTTCCTGAATACTTTGGGGAGTATCTTATGAATTTTGGGCTGCTGATCATGAAAATCATCATGAAATTTCCCTATCATGCACCATTTAAAAAAAATTCATCTATATTTGTTATTTCAAATCATAATTCAAGTCAGAATAACTGATGCCAAGATTAAGGAAGGCATTTTTGTTGGTCCATAAATCAAACAGATTATCAATGATAGGCAATTCGAAGACCTTCTTGTGGGACTGGAGAAGATCTCATGGAAGGCATTCAAAGACGTTGTTGAAATTTTCTTGCTTACTACAGAGCACCAAACTAAGTGCAGATGGTTGACAACATGCTTCATGCATACAAAACCATGAAGTGCAACATGTCACTAAAGGTTCATTTTCGGCATTTCCGTTCAGGCTTCTTCCCTGCAAATCTTGGCGCTGTCAGTGAAGAGCATGGTGAGAGGTTTCACCAGGACATTGCGGTCATGGAGAAACGGTATCAAGGCAACAGGAATCCATCAATGCTGGCTGATTATTGTTGGACACTTAAGTGAGAAGTGTCAGAAACTGAGTACAAATGAAAATAATCAAGAAAATTTTTTTGGCTTAGTTCTACTAATGTAAAGCATCAGCCCTGTTATGTAATTAAACAGATTATATTCAATAAGTTAATTTCTTGTTTCTCCGAATTCCTATTTGATACAAGTAGTCTGAAGTTATATTTGTGATCAGCTTCAAGCAGTTTATCATAAACAAAAACAAAATTCTGAGGAAGCAACACTTTTGAACAGAATTGATTGTCTGGAGTAATCAAACGCGTTGGTTTGCTTCATTCTATGATGGTGATTTGTAACAAAAAAATTCTATTGCAAACTTGCCTCCATTGTGACAACTCTGAGACTTGAACCTATGGTCCTTCGAGAGTCAAATGTTGAAACCACTAAAGCAGCAAACTGCTGCAATAACAAAGCAATCTCTTTGACTTTACACTCTGTGAAGTGGATTGTCTTGAGTTCACATCTGGTGAAAAATGTAGAATCAGTAGTATGTTATTACAGACATTATTAAGTATGCACCTGTTATATGGTCCAAGAATTAAAAAGCTCTTTGAAGTAGATAAAAGCTTGGATGAAAAGAATTACTAGTGCCATTTATCCAGCTTTGTGTTAAGTATTTACTGAAGACAATTTAATTCACGATAAAACCATGGACTGAAAAAAAGTTATTCATACCACTGATAAAAGAAAGAAGCTTTGTTAGGGATGTCAGATACACAGACAACTGTGGCTTTCACACCCAGTAAATAAACATAGAACTCTATTGCACATTTAAAAAATCCAGAAATAAGTTTTTTTTTCCAAACTTTGGGTTAAGTAATGTTCTTCAGAACAGTGACCCATGTTCTCCCAACTGTAGGTTATATAATAGCTTTCTTTATCAAGCTTTGACTAAAAAGCAGCTCAATAATGTAATGGAAGGCTTAGCTATGGACTGCACGCTATCAGCCAGCTATATTTATCTTGCAGCTCTTTAAGTGTTAAAGAGACCTGTTGACATTGATAAGCGTCGTATTGCTTATATTTGCAATGACCAAATACTGACGGGTCATGACCTGAATCGGATACTATTCACTGTGTAACTCATCCAAAAGAAGAAGATAGCAGTGGGTTCCAGTGAGCAAAGTGTCGAGGAATTAAATGAATTACATTTGAAGCAAAGTCTGACTCATGGCATCCCTTGAGGAGTATATGAACCATGCTACTTCTGCCCCGCTTGCACAATAGAGGTTGCTTTGAACGCACCGTAAACTGACAGCTTTTTTCGGCTCCGTGTGCGGTTCAGGTCCAGACCTAGGCACTCATGCCACTGGTGCATGACCAGGAGGAACGAGGTTCCACTTCAGTTACACAGCAGGCCTCCTTGCCTCGTTCTTTGTTCCCCTTGTACAGTTCAATGTTCCTGCTCGCCACAAGGGAAACAATGAAGGTGCTCGCGGTAGATTGGCTGTGGCCAAAGCTGACATAGCAAGCCATCAGTGGAGCAGAACTAATCTGTGGAGAGGGCTTCCTGTGTGATAAGCCCCCCCACCTCAGTAACCTAAGCTTTGATGGAAATCTCAGGGACAAAATAAAAGTACCCAACTTTTAGTGATGCTTGAACTTTTTTCACATCAGTCTGAAGGCTTCCATTGGGGATGTTCCTAGTCATTTGATGTGGCAGCAATTAGCAAGGAACTTTTGTATTCTGTGAAGCTGAAACAACCCACTTCAATAATCACATTTATGCTTTCAATGGGAACAAAAAGCTGGAGGAACAGATAACATGGTTACATCAAACAGAAAACTAGTTGTGCTTGTAACTATTATGGTGTTTCTTTTCTTTAACACGGCTTAAGGTGTTACTTTTCCCATGAGAAAACTACATGCCGGTGACATCATAGAAGAGCTGTTGTCCACCTCCAAACTTGGACTCTGAGGGTCGAGAGGTTCTGAATCATTTTCAGGCAACCCCTTTCAGCCAGATAGGATTTCCTGCTATTAATAACAAAAAAAAAACAAGCTGAGACTGGCTCATAAAACAACTAAAAGTTCTGTGAACTTTAAATACTGCTTTAACTAATTCTCAAATTGGAGGATACCTGACAAAGAATTTTTAAGATTGTTCGTGTCCATTTCCAAAGTAGTTACCTTTAACTTTGAGACACTGTATAATCTCACATCTAAGAAATGTTATGTAAAACTGAGCTAGTGATATTATGATTATAACATCATATTCCATACCCTGTTTAGAAATTTCTTTGTCTATGGCAACAATCATACAATAGGATCAATTTTAGCATCTGTGTGATCTAAAAACAACAATTGAAACTGCAAAGAGAAATTATTTTCCTTTACAGTTTCAGTTGTACTTTTTGGATCATACAATGTTAAAACAGACCCTTCAGCCCTCTGAGAAGGTTAGCCATCACGAATACATTTACACTATACTTACCCCAATTACTGGTTCCTTAAAGTTGTTATAGCCGGGAGTGATAATGGGGATAAGCTCTCACTATCTATTAAATGCTCCCAATGGGATGCATCTCAAGTAACCTCTGACAACCAAATCCAGCTCCTAGCCTTCACATTTGGCTTAGTTATTAAGCCTGGCAGAACCATTTCTATTGACTGGAGGAGGGGCAAAGGTGGGTTACCAGCACCTTAAAACCTGTCGCTTCGGGCAGATGGGGCTCATCTGCTGTGATTGGCAGCTCATCTAGGAGAAGGAAAGCTCAGATCTCAAACCTCTCCTGACTTGCGGATATACCCACTCATGGGGAAGGATTTTGGAGTAAACCTCACGGGAATAATCCAGAGCTGGAGTCCCTAAGGTAGGTCCTACATTGAACTCAATGCTGACTGGCAACTTCTGCGATGATGCTGGGACTAAACTGTATTGGTCTCTGCCGTTCCCTTGGGTTCGTCATCTCTGTGGAGAGGTGGGAGTCTGCAACATAGACAACGGCTTGCTTTCCATAGCATATCACGTAGACAGCTGGGAGGCAACATCCATGTTCGACCCAAACCAATGGAGGGCCTGATCCCACTTACCTTACACTTAATCTATTTTATTCTCCCCCACATTTCTATCAGTTCCTCTAGATTTGATCACTCTTCAGTAACTCAAATAACCATGTATTACAACAGTGCTATGCAGAAGAGCACTCCCAAAGCACAATATGTCGAACCTTGAAGTGGATGACCTCCGACAGCAGAAGACCATGAAGGTACATTAACTGGAGGGGCAGAACTTAGGATGATGGTGCCTAACAGCAATGCCTTTGCTTGCATCTCGGAAACAGCTCTATTTCTATCTTTGATATCTGTTTTTTGCCTTTTCAAGGTTCTTTTGAAGACCCTGGCCTGGAGTTACACGCTGACTTCGGTTCTCTGCGGAAGTGGGACCCACCCTCAGGGCCTCACTACCGGCCGCTTTTCAATATGCCACGGACGCGGCCTGGAAGACCAGTGAGCCTTCAGGGTGCCGGATTTTCATGGCTCTGGAGACAGGCTGATCCAAGGCTAGGATTTGACAGGCCATGGGAGTACACGGAAGATCAGGAGCAGCGAGCTGGCTGCTGGCTGTGTGCCTAGGGACCAGAGTTCTTTGGGCACAGAGCTTGGAAAAAGTGATCCAACAGACTTTTAACACCATAAATCAGCATGTTTTTTTTTGTTATGTCTCCCCTCTCACTGTGAAATGGGGACATCTCTTTTTCCCTTATTAGGGAGAGAGAGAGAGACTGTGGTATGTTGAATATTGGGTGAATGAGTAGTCTTTGGGGTACTGCAAGTCTGTGTCTTTATTGGTGTTTTGCTGCATACTTGAGTGTTCAGTGGGGGGCACTGATGCTTTTTGCTAGCGGGGGAGGGGGGAATCAATGCCTTGTTGCTGTTTATGCGTGGGACGGGAGAGTTGGGGGGGTGCTCTGAGGTTCTAACATTTAACTGTTACTCAATCTTTGGGCTACTCCTCTGTTTTTGTGAATGTTTGCAAAGAAAAAGAATTTCAGGATGTATATACTTTATACTTTATTGTCGCCAAACAATTGATACTAGAACGTACAATCATCACAGCGATATTTGATTCTGCGCTTCCCGCTCCTTGGATTACAAATCGATAGCAAATATCAAAAATTTAAATTATAAATTAGAAATAGGAAATAGAAAAATAGAAAGTAAGGTAGTGCAAAAAAACCGAGAGGCAGGTCCGGATATTTGGAGGGTACAGCCCAGATCTGGGTCAGGATCCGTTCAGCAGTCTTATCACAGTTGGAAAGAAGCTGTTCCCTAATCTGGCCGTACGAGTCTTCAAGCTCCTGAGCCTTCTCCTGGTGGGAAGAGGGACGAAAAATGTGTTGGTTGGGTGGGTCATGTTCTTGATTAGCCTGGCAGCACTACTCCGACAGCGTGCGGTGTAAAGTGAGTCCAAGGACGGAAGACTCGTTTGTGTGGTGCGCTGCGCCGTGTTCACAATCTTCTGCAGCTTCTTCCAGTCTTGGATAGGACAACTTCCATAATAGGTTGTGATGCACCCTAGAAGAATGCTTTCTACGGTGCATCTATAAAAATTAGTGAGGGTTTTAGGGGATAGGCCAAATTTCTTTAGTTTCCTCAGGAAGTAGAGGCGCTGGTGGGCCTTCTTGGCAGTGAACTCCGCTTGGTTGGACCAAGTCAGGTCGTTTGTGATATTGACCCCGAGGAACTTAAAGCTTTTGACCTGTTCCACTTGCGCACCACCGATGTAAATTGGGTCGTGCGGTCTGCTACTCCTTCTGAAGTCAACAACCAATTCCTTCATCTTGCTGATATTGAGAGATAGGTTATTGTCTTCGCACCATGCCACCAGGTTCTTAATTTCCTCTCTGTAGTCAAACTTATCATTACCTCTCTATACTCAAACTCATCATATTGTATACATTTCTCTGACATTAAATGTACCTATTGAATCTATTGAGTATACATTCAGTGGCTACTCCATTAGGTACTGGACATACCTAATAAAGTGGCCACTGAGTGTATATATATTTGAGAATAAATTTACGGTGAAATTGCATCTGCTACATTAGAGTATCGACAGTGGAGAGTGTCAGCAACTTTAAGTTCCTGGGTGTTAACTTATTGGATACCTTATTCTGGGCCCTTCACCTAAGATTCAAGAACAGCCACTTACCTTCAATCATTCAGTAGGTTTATTATCAAAGTATGTACACAGAATACAACTCTCAGATTCTTTTCTCCCGCAGACACACACAAAACAAAGTAACGCCATGGAACTCATTCAAGAAAACATCAAGCACCCAACTTGTGAGAAAAAAACAAATTGCGCAAATGACAAAAGTGAGCAAACAACACAAGGAATATTAAACATCAAACCAGGAGTCCAGTGATATTCAATTTAGTTCTGTTCTTGAACCAGCCAGCTGAGTCCTAATCACTACCTCAGTACAGCAACAGTGCAACAACTTTGATCATATTGCACTACAATGCTTTTTTTTGTTCTAATTGTTTTCTTTCTTATAAAAATGATGTATAATTTAAGTTTAATTTATGTTTTCCTTGGGTACATTGTGTATCTAATCCTATGTGCTTGTGATGTGGCTTCAAGTAAGTTTTTCATTGCACCTGTGCAGGCATGTACCTGTGCATCTGACAATAAACATTGACTTTTTAATAGTTTCTCTTTAAACACCTTCATTTTTTTTTGTCTTCCTGTGGTTGTGAGTTCCATATTTGTACCACTGTCTGGGTAAAGAAATTCCTCTTGAATTCCCTCTTGGATTGCTCTTATACAGGAATATCTATGGCATTCTGTCATATCAAAAATCACATTTGGTTAAAGTGGTTATTGTCTGGAATGCGCCATAGCAGTGATGGTAGATTTATTTAGAATACAAGGGCAGCCTACTGGTTCAGCTAGATAAGCCACGGCTCACAGTGCTGGAAACTAGAGTTCGGTCCTGGCATCCGGTGCCGTTTGTCTAGAGTTTGTATGCTCTTCCTGTGACCACAGGAATTCCTCTGGGTGCTCTAGATTCCTCCTACATCCCAAAGACACGTGGGCTGGTAAATGACTTGGACGCTGTGAATTTCCTTTAGTGTGTAGGTCAGTGGTAGGATCTGGGAGCAGTTCAGAAGATTCAAAATTACTTAAAGCCATTTCCAGTACACAATTGTAAAGGAGAACAATGTAATATGTTTTTCTGGATCCAATGCAGCGCAAAATAAAGCACAATAAGAAAAAGAACAGAATGATTTTAAAAAAAGCAAATAAATATAAATACATAAGATAGCTTATATACATAGATTGATTGCATGTACATAAAGTAACGCTAGATATAGGAGTGTCTGTATAGAAGGTGACTCTGACAGGAAATGATAAAATAATGGTGGTTGGGAGTGTAGAGGTATTGATCAGCCTTATAGCTTGGAGAAAGTAACTGTTTTTGAGGCTGATGGTCCTGACCGAAACGCTACAAACTCCTCCCTGATGGGAGTGGGACAGACTGTCCATGATCCTGCATGATATTGCTGGCCTTTTTCCAGATTGTGGGATTAATGTAGGATTCATGTGAATGGGTGGTTGATAATTGTCACAATCTCAATGGGCTGAAGGCCTGTTTCTATGACTCTATGACATTCGGGAGAGAAGGGTGGAGAGATAAATGAATGAAAGTAAAGAATTTGCAGGACCGTGGGGAGAGGGGTATGGGTGTAGGACTAGCTGAGCTCTTATGTAGGGCCAGTGGAGATTCAACTGGCTGAACAGCCTCCAGTAGCATTCTGTGATTTTGCCACTTCATACTGGTCAGGGAACCCTGGAAATTTATTGTGCTGAATATAAGAATATATTAAAAGGAATCACCAAGGGAACTAGTCAAAATAAAGTAAGTTAAATACATTTTAAGTTATTTGGGCTGCTTGCTCGAGGCAGTTTTTTCTGTGCTTTACCTTTTGTGCTTGGGGTGATATAGTAACATCATGGTTAGCACAGTGGTTTACAGTACAGGCCATTTGGGTTCAATTCCCGTTGCTGCCTGTAAGGAGTTTGTACGTTCTCCCCGTGACTGGGTGGGTTTCCTCTGGGTGCTCTGGTTTCCTCCTACAGTGCAAGGACATACCTGTTGGTAGGTTAATTGCTCATTGTAAATGGTCCTGTGATTAGGCTAGGGTTGAATGGGGAAAGTTGCTGTGCGGAGTGGCTCAAAGAGCCGGTAGGGCCTATATCCATGGTGTATCTCAATAAATAAATTTGAAAGATAATAATTAATTAATTAAAACAGAACTCAAGTCAAAGCAAGGACTATTTTTATTTGATAATGCAGCAATCATTGTGGGGGGGGGGAGAGGGTGGTAGAAGCAGATTCTAAGTCCACACTACACCGAATAATTTTGAAAACGCCAGTTTCAAGTAAAAACGACAGGCATCCACACTAAGCGTTTTTCAAAATATCTCTGTCCACATTAGGCGGATATTTGGGCGAATCTCCTCCTACTGGGCATGCACAGGACACACAGAAAACAAGCGAAGAGGAAACGGTATACTTGGTGCACATTTGTCCAGTTACAGAGTAGGAAAAACTTAAAATGAATTGCTCTTGGCTCTCGCACAGGAGGACTTAAAACTAAAAAAAAACAAATACTGGAGCATATGGAGGCAACTGACCGGGAGTTCACAGACAGTATGACCCAGCTGATGACGAACATTGAAAAACTGACTAACTCTGTTGCACCTTGTTAAATGTATAAAACATGTCTGCATCAGTGTTATCTTGTATTTCCATACAATGTTACATTAGGCTGTTACACATCTATTGTCAGAGAAGTGCTTGCATAAATAGGTAAACCACTTTGGTTCTTGGTTCTTGGTTCTTGATCCTCCAAAATATTCCGCAGGGAATTTAAACTAGAGGTGGTGGAGGATGTTTTCTGTCCTTACCTTCATGCAAGCAAGGACAGAAAACAGGGCAAAGTGAGTATACTTATTTATTCAGTAAGCTATGGGTCAAAGTATTTGGTGAGTACTTTTCTAACTCTTCTGGCTTCGGTCTCGTTGCTGTCTGTTCTGAAATTGTTAGGTTCTGCGAAGCACAGAATCAAATATCGCTGTGATGGTTGTACGCTCTAGTATCAATTGTTTGGCGACAATAAAGTAATAATAATAATAAGAAGAAGAAAACGATGAAATGGCGCCCTGCCGCCGTCTGTTGCGGCACGTCATGACAGCGGTCTTAAAAAGCTCCGTTTATCATGTCCACACTGCAATGGATATTAGGCATTTTCAGATTTATTCACAATGGAGACCGTTCCTGAAAATTTCCATTTTCGGGGGATGAAAACGTTTTAGTGTGGACAGAAGGTCAAAACGAAGAGAAAAAGCTTCGTTTTCAAAATTATCTGGCATAGTGTGGACATAGCCTCAGAATGACAAAGAGAGACAGACCAACTGTTTTTTATTGCAAATTTAAACTGAGGTTCATTGTCTGGTTCAGGTCAGGCCATTACTGATTTTCAGTGGAAGAGCAAGGACCAGAGATTACTGTTAGAAATGTTGGCTGGTGATCACTCAATGCAAGTGCATGACTTTCCTTTGTCCATTAACCCATCTGCACAATCTGGTTAATGCCTGCATTACTTAAGGAATGCTTGTAACACATCATCCTCTGAATCTGCAGCTGATGCTCATGAAGAGTGAAATATCTTACTCTGGCAATCTTCTCTTAATTTCGCAATCCTTTAACAAACTTCGGTGGCCTCAAGCTTACTTTCTTATTGGATGGGTGAATGCTGTTCTCTTCCCCAGTGTTCCTGAATCGTCGTGGAGCAGCTCAGGGAACAGGAATTAGGTACTCAGGTGTGGTGTGAAAATTGATATTCTCCAATAAACACGTTACCTATCCCGGTGTTAGCAGAGTACAATGTGAGCTACATCTGGAGATAACTAACTAGTCCTACTGGTCAAGCTTTATCCTGCAAACTAGTTCAAGATGGATAGATAAGGGAATTCTTTTGATAAGAACAGCCTCTGAGACAACAAGGACAATCGTGGCTTAAGCTGTGGTGAGCCTCAGGCTTACTATCAAAGAAACCGCAAAGCATACAGATCCAGCTATATTACAAATCACTGAAAATCCTCTGAACATTTACAGGCAAACAGGTGATTATGCAAACAGATAAACAAGCATAAAGAAAGTTAAACTACAAGGAAAAATGGTCATTTACTCTAATCCTGCTATAGGAACAAATGTATGTACGTGTGTCGGACTTTTGAATTTAATAATTACACGGGAACTCATTCATTGTAGGAATGTCCATATGTCATCTCCAAGAGGACCACAACCTTGTCGTGGTTTGGAGGCTTGTGTGCCTCAATGGCCTGGAGAACTATGTTGGCTGGAGTCAGGGGTTTATGCGTTGGCTCTTGCTAGGGTCACCCATGCCAAACACGTCAAGAGGTAGAGGACAGACTAAGAGTGGTCCGCCAGTCCTGCAGGTTTGGGGTTTCAGCTCAGGGCTAACAACCCTGATTGGTAAAAAAAAATTATTATAGAAACAGCAGTGAAGAATCCTTCTACATCAGAGTGCATCAGTATTCCTGATTCAGCACTTGCATGACTGACAGTAGTGAAAACCACGAGGAAGCTACTGATGCAATGAAGGAAGCCCAGAACACTGCCAGAGACAGAAGGCCTTCATTGCTGCCCTAAACACCAGTGACGTAACAGGCAGTTGCTTGCTTGTTTGTCCATAAGTCAGGGATGGCTTATAGTGCAATGTGTAATATTGAACTTAAGACAGCGATACAATATCGTGTTACATAATTCCAGGTCTGGAAGTTAGGAACATAAGAAATAGAAGCAGAGAAAGGCACACAAAATGCAGGAAGAACTGAATAGGTCAGCCAGAATCTATGGCAGCGGTTTCCAACCTGGGGTTCAGGGACCGCTGGGTTAATGGAAAGGGTCCATGATATAAAAAAAGTTAGGAACCCTTGAAAAAAGTTGACATTCCAGGCCAAGACCCTTCTTTAGGACTGCTGAAGAAGCAGAGTAAACTGTTCGATGCACTTGTCGTTGCCCCTTTATTCAATAAAATCCGAGTTGTCATTTAAGCTCAATGCCAGTTAACGCACTAGCTCCATATTCCATAATACCTAAAGCTCTATCAGTCTCTGATTCAAATGTACTCAGTAAATAAGTCTCTGCAGCCCTGTTGGGTCTCAAATTCCAAATATTCATCACTCTCTGGGTGAAGAAATATCTTCTCATCTTGGTCCTAGATCGGTAACTCTTTTATGTGGAATCTGAATGTAGTTTCTGATATCTCAGCAGAGGAAGACATCAACTCCACACCAACTCACGCTAAAATAAGAAGACCTCTCATCCTTCTACACCCAGAGGCGCTGGTGCAATCCACTTAACCTCTCGTAGAACAGAAGGCCATTCCAAAAATCAATCTGCGTGATGCTTTGCTGAGCCCACCTCGGCACAGATAGATCCTTCCTTAGCAACACAGAAAATATGGAGGAACTCCATGGATCAGGCAGCATCCAGGGAAGGAAATGGACCATCGACAATTTGACTCTCGGCCTTCCATCTGTCCAGATGAAGCTGCTCGACCTGAAACGTTCAATGCCCATTTTTCTTCATGAATGCTGCCGGACCCACTGAGTTCCTCCAGTATTATGTGTGTTGCTCCTGTTTTCAGCATCTGCACACTCTTGCATCTCCATTATATCCCTCCCTTAGGTGGACCTGTAACAATATTCCCAATGCAATCTCACCTGGGACTTGATTAGGATCTTGATGTCTATGCCCTTGAAATTTTGACTCACTAAATACACTCAGTGGCCACCTTATTAGGGACAGGAGGAGGGAGGGAACATCGACTCAGACCATGAGAGGACTGCGTCAGGCATTTTCATGCCTTACAAGGCGCAGATTGGAAGTCTGTGTGGGGTACCGCTCCTCACACAGACACTAGAGCAATGTGTGGTTAAGTGCCTTGCTTAAGGACACAAACACGCTGCCACAGCTGAGGCTCGAACTAGCGACCTTCAGATCACTAGACGAACGCCTTAACTACTTGGCCACGTGCCCAACACCAGGTACAGGACATACCTAATATAGTAGCCGCAGAGTGTACGTTCATAGTCTTCTGCTGCTGTAGCCCATCCACTTCAAGGTTCGACATGTTGGGCATTCCTAGATGCTCTTCTGCACACCACTGTGGTAGTGCATGATTATTTGAGTTACTGTCACCTTCCTGTCAGCTTGAATCAGTCTGGCCATCCTCCTCTGAATTCTTTCATTAACAAGGTGATTTCACCCACAGAACTGCCACTCACTGGATTTTTTTTTGGTTCTCCAGAAACCCTAAAGACTACAGTGCTGGAAAATCCCAGGAGATCAGCAGTTTCTGAGATACTCAAACCACCCCATCTGGCACCAAAAATCATTCCACAGTCAAAAAGTCCCTTAGATTGCATTTGTTCCCCCATTCTAATGTTTGGTCTGAACAACAATTGAGCCTCTTAACCTTTAGCACATTGAGTTGCTTCCACATGATTGGCTGATTCAATATTTGCATTAATGAGCAGGTGTACAGGTGTACATAACTAAGTGGCCACTGAGTATGTATTAGGGCCGTGATGTCTATATCCTTGAATTTATGCATTTCACTAAAAAATGCAAGTTCTTCTGAGGGATGGTTGTAAGGTGATCAGAGGGATGACTTATTTCTCAGGTAGGTACTTGGAAGTATATTTGTTTATCTTTAAGTTCATCCTGAAGTATTTCTATAACTACTACGATCTAAGGCAATGGTTTCCTGACTCCTATCATCCTTGGTGTCCTTTCTCCCCTTTAAAATCTGCTTGCCTATTATTTTCAATCATGCACTTGATACCTGACAACTCATGAGGGAAATAATCCCTGTTTATTGTAACTTGTCTCCTCATAACATTATACCCCTCAACTAAGCCTCCCGTCATGCTAATGGATAGCTGGCTGGTGCTGTAGTGGCAATTGCACTGGACTTTGAGGCGAATGGTTCCGAGTTCAAATCCAGCTGGCCCCTTGCACACTTTCCATCCGTGCTGCGTTGAGTGTTGAGCTAGCACCTCGGCCTCAAAAGAAAGTCAAAATGCTACGGAAAAAGCAAAAATGTTGCCTGATGCACCACAAAAACTACAACATGCTAAAGGAATGACATGAGTTTATACAGTCTTCTATCACAGCTGAATTTTTATTTTTATTTATAAGTAAATCTTTATAAAATAAATAAACATTTATTTATGGAAACATTCTGTACAGCTCCTCCTTTCAGTGGCTAAAACTGTGGATCGATATTAGGCACATATATGTAGCTAGGGTGCCCAAGACTTTTACACAGGACAGTAGTTATGTATTGCACTGTACTGCTGCCACAGAAAAAAGAGCAAGTTTCATGACGTGAGAGATAATAACCCGATTCTGATAGGAGTCTCTATTGTGGAAGGAGGCAGGGAGAGGGGAATCATGGTTGGAAAAAGGGGAAGGAAGAGAGGAAGGGATGGGAATCACTAGAGAGACATTCTGTAATGATCAATAAACCAGTTGTTTAGAATCAAATGACCTTGCCTGGTGTCACAGGGCTGAGTTTGTCAGCATCTGCACTATCCCCTCAGCCCTGGCACTCCTTCTCTGCCACCTGTCCCATACCCCACCCGCGGTGCCTACCCTTGTCATTCCCAGCATCTGCCAAATTTACAAACTCACTCTCCGCTCTACATTGACATTTACAGTACTATGCATGTCTTTGCACAAAACTGTAATTACTCCTTACGTCCACAGCTTGAATCATTTCTCGCCGCATGTTGGCCATAGATGGACAGTCAATTGACGGTAACACACACAAAACACTGGAGAAACTCAGCAGGTCAGGCAGCATCTATAGGGAAGAATAAGAAGTCAACGTTTCGTGCCAAGGCCCTTTATTAGGACTGGAAAAGAAGGGGGAAGAAGCCAGAATAAAAAGGCTGGGGAGAGGAAGGAATAAAAGCTGGCAGGTGATAGGTGAGGGGGAAGGTAGTTGGATGGGTGAGGAATGGTTGAAGTGAGAAACTATGACATGATAGGCGTAAAAGATAAAGGGCTGAAGAAGAATCTGATAGGAGTGAAGAGAGGATCATGGGAAAAAGGGAAGGAAGATGGGCACCAGAGGAAGATGTTGGTCAGGAGGGGAGAAGAGAAGAGGTATGAAGGGAGCCATAATGGGAATAGAAAAAGTGGGAAGGAAGAGTGGTGAGAGAAATCAATGTTCATGCTTTCAGGTTGGAGGATACCCCTGATCTATATAAGGTGTTGCTCTTCCAAATGACTCAGAAGGATTATTTTGGAGTCTAAAAATGTATAATACCCCTGTGCATTGAACCTGACACTGTGCAATTATGGACTATCATGGCAGAAGATGGTGTTTTCTTTACAGCAGGGAAATCTAGCAAGTGATCTGATGGATGTTTTGGCTTGTTTGACACTTGTAGAGTAATTAGAGTTTTCAGCACAGTGTAAGGTCAAGTGATGCTGGATGAGATGCTTATTGTAAAGCACATCCGTTGGCCATTGGGTCATTCCAAGGCATGTGGTGGCCACATAAAACTGATAATCTTTACTTTTTATGTCTCTGCTGGAAGTAGAAACTTCGCCATTTACTCGCTGCTTGCAAACAGAGAGGAATTTGTCATGAAATTAATGTCCTTGACTGGTAGGAAGGGGGGTTGTGGTTGGTGTCTGTGACTTCCTAGCCAGAAAACTTCACTCAGAATAACTTTGGGTATTGTTTCAGTTTGATTTTGCTGTATTTTCAAGAGCTTGATGACATCATAGCCTCATGGAGCCTCTTAATGTAATGAGTGCTTTGAATCTGTGTCGGGCGCCGGGAAGTGTTGGGCACCGAGATTTCTAGAGCACCTGAAATGGTTAATTGTTGTTTAACGAGTGATTCGCTCTTTGTAATGCGGTCTCCTGGTGCCTTTTGTTTAAGCTCGGGCATTCCATGTTACATGTATTATTTAAGCAGATGCCCGATTAGTGCTAATTGTAGGGTCCCAGTATTGAGAATGTTACTTGCTGTGGTGTCATTCAGCCGAGCCACTGATGTGCTTATGGGATGATTATGAATAAATTGCGGTCGCTGTCCTCATATCTGAGTCTGCCTTTCCTGCGCACTTGGGTTTCAACATTGCCAGTACACATCATGACACTTATACAGGTCTGTGCCCTATTATGGTCCTGGTATGATTCTGCATAATTATACTATCTACTTTGCAATTCAAGGAAAGGAAGGAACCATGAATAACCTTTTGGTCTCTCACCAAGGGCTCTAGCAAATTTCTACAGGTATGCGTGGAGAGCATTCTGACTAGTTGCATCACTGTCTGGTGTGGAGGGGCACTGCACAGGATCGGAAAAGTCTGCAGAAAGTTGTAATCTCTCCAGCTCCGTCATGGCCACCAGCCTCCCTGACATCCAGGACACATTCAAAAGGTGAAGCAACACACACAAAATGCTGGAGGAACCCTGCAGGCCAGGCAGCACCTATGGAAAAGAGTAAACAGTTGATGTTTCGGGCTGAGACCCTTCATCAGGACTGGAAAAAGAGGTGAGAAGTCAGAGTAAGAAGGAGAGGGGAGAGGAGGAAGAAGCACAAGGTTGTAGGTGCTTGGTGAAACCGGGAGAGGGGGAGCGGTGAAGTAAAGAGCTGGGAAGTCGATTGGTGAAAGAGATAAAGGGCTGCCGAGGGGGAATCTGATAGGAGAGAACAGAAGGCCATGGAAGAAAGGGAAGGGGGAGGAGCACCAGTGGGAGGTGATGGGCAGGTAAGGAGATAATGTGAGAGAGGGAAATGGGAATGGGGAATGGTGAAGGGGAGGGTACTTACAGAAGTTCGGGAAATTGATGTCCTTGCCATCAGGTTGGACGGTACCCAGACAGAATACAAGGTATTGCTCCTCCAACCTGAATGCCGCCTCATCGTGGTAGTAGAAGCAGCCATGGACTGACACGTCAGAATGGGAAGTAGAATTGAAATGGGTGGCCACTAGGAGATCTCACTTTTTCTGGCGGACAGAGCGCCGGTGCTCGGCGAGGTGGTCTCACAATCTACATTGGGGTCTCACCGATGTACACGAGGCCACACTGGGAGCACCAGATCCAGTAGGTGACCCCAATAGATGCGCAGGTGAATTGTCGCCTCACCTGGACTGACTGCTTGGGTGTTACCTGGTTCGGATATGGCCCAAGTGCGGAGTGAGAGACACAGAAGTAGGTCGACAGTTCACAGACTTTAACGTGAACAGTGTTAAAGGGAAAATAAACAATAAATGCAAGGCCAAATAGGGCCGTTAACTAAAACCCTCAATTGGGAAATAAAGCCTACATTGCGGCTGGAAAGAAAATCTTAACATTAAACGAATACCGCTAGTCTTCAGAGTCTGTTGAATCGAAGGTCCAATTCTCAGGGAAGGCTGAGAGCAAACAGGCAGCGAAGCGTGGCTGTGCTCTATCCAAGTCTCGACAAGCACTATGACAACAAGTATGGAGTTAAATACTATCATGATTAAAGAACAATTAGCTGGCATGTGCAAATTCACAAGTGCAATTGCCGTATCTACTGCGCTGCCGAATCCGTGGTCGTGACATTTGGGACCCTGAATGGCAGTGAGGGAGGAGGTGTAGGGGCAGGTGTGGCACTTGTTCTGCTTGCAAGGATAAGAACCAAGAGGGAGATCAGTGGGGAGGGATGAATGGAGAAGGGAATCCCTGCGGAAAGCAGAAAGTGGAGGGAGGGAAAGAAGAGTTTGGCGGCGGGAACCAGTTGGAGATGGCGGCAGTTAGAGAGTTATGTGCTGGATGTGGAGGGTGGAGAGGTGTTAGATGAAAACAAGAGAAACCCTGGTAGGGTGACAGATGGATGGAGGGAGGGCAGACATGCATGAAATGGAAGAGATGAGGGTGAGGAATGTGTTGATGTTGGAGGACAGAAAGCTCCTTTCTTTGAACAAGGTCCTTTTAAAAGGTGATGCCTCAAAAAAATGGAGGACCCTCACTTCCCAGAATGTGCTTTCTTCTTATTACTACCATCAGGGAGGAGATACAGGAGCCTCAAGATACAGACTAGGAACAGATTCTGCCACTACGTCATCAGGTTTCTTAACGGACGATGAACTAACCCATGGACGCCATCTCGCTGATTTAGCTCTCTTTTTGCACTACCTGTTTAATTCAGCATTTCATATACAGTATATTTTGTATTGTAATGTACAATATTTTCAAACGTATTGCATGGTAATGCTGCCTCAAAACAGCAGATTTCACAACATACAGCATGTCAGAGATAATAATCCTGATTTGATTCTGATTTCGAAGCTTGCAGTTCAAAAAAAACCATCAAATTTTCAAATGCTTGTATTTATTTTAAAGCAGTTAGCCAAAATTCATCAAGAATTATTGCAGTCTCTACTCTATGTAAAACAGTAGCAGAGCAGTTAACGCAACTCTTCCCAGCTCCAGTGATCGCTGATTGGGATTCAATTCCCGTTGCTGTCTGTAAGGAGTTTGTAGGTTCTCCCTGTGACAATGTGGGCTTCCTCCAGATCTCGGGTTTCCTCCCACATTCCAAAGACGTACGGGTTAGGGTTAGTGTGGGTGACACCTGCGGGCTGACCCCAGCGCATCCTCTGGCTGCGCTGGTCATCGACATATAACTGCATGTTTGAATGGACATGTGACAAATATAGCTAATCTTTAATAAAGTTAATTGTTATGACTTTGTTTTTGCAGGATCACACTCTTAATGCATTTCTCCCGTACCGTGGAATCAGTGAGATGGAAGAAATGTGTTCACTCTGGAGTGACAGTAACCATTTCACTGAGGTTAGAAAATTGTATTGTCCCAGATGCCAGGAAAAATAAAAAGCAGAAACATGTGGTATGCTACATACTTTACTAATGTATGACTCCCTGCAAAGAACTTTACAGCTAACCGCCTGGGCTGTTAGAATGGTGCAAACCTGTGTAATTACCTGGCACTCTCCAATGTGTATACTTCTTTTTTGCCTTTTATGTTACCAATTCATGTAGCTAAGTCACTGTTCCTATTTAACCGAGGAAAGTGTAGACTAAACCAAGCTTAATCACCACAGACAGATGCAGTGTATATCTGCCACAACCCTCCCCAGCCAACTACGCATGACACATGTGTCTGGTATACCATTCGACTTAACAACAACGGACATCTCCCTTTTTGAAAAAAAAAGTTGAGTGTGGGCATTTTAGATTTTGACTGTATATTTGGATTAGTAGTCATACATTTAATGACAAACTCTCAGACAAACGTTTGAAGTAAAACATTAGTCAGTGTATTAGAGATAAGGCACTTCCTGTGATCTTAGTTCTGCAAATCGTTGTCACACATACATTAATGTAGGAGCCCATACTTTTTCCTTCCCGTATTTAATCCAGAACAAACGAAGGGTTGGGGTCCTTTTCCCTTTGAGTGAGGAGCATAGAAGTTTCCCCAGGGGGACTTCTGAGGGTTGAGGGTATTCTGTTGTGCAACATATCTGGTTTGTCCTTCACTGCATTCAAACACAAGCAGAATGAAGCAAAGGATGAGCTGCATTTCTGTAGCGCCTCGCTCTGGCGCTACAGAAAGAGTTTTACAGGCACAGAGGTAATTTCAGTGAAGTGAGCACTGACTGTAATGTGAGGCAGCATGCGATGAGCTCACAGCAAGCTCTCTCAAAGAGCAACATGTCAATGGTTAAATAACTTTCTGAGGTGATGTTTGCTCAGAAATAATAGCTGGAACAAAAGAGACTGAGGGGAGATTTAATCAATCCCCATAAAGTGGTGAGGGGCCTGGACAGGGTGAACAAGTTTGACTTAGTTTCCTAAACAAACAGGGCAATCATTGGAAGATGCAGATTTAAGTTAATTTCAGGAGGTTAGAGTCATAAAGTTATCGAGTAATGCAGTGCTTAAACAGACCCTTCAGTCCAACTTGTCTATGCTCATTTCAGATAGTTCCATTTGCCAAGTTTGCTCATATCCCTATCAAATCTTTCCTATCCATATATCTATTCAAATGCTTTTCATATATTGTTATGACATCTACCTCAACCGCTTCCTCCGGCAACTCGTTCCAAATGCACACCACACACTGCATGAAGAAATTGCCCCTCAAGTCCCTTTTAAACCATTCCCTTCTTAAACCTTTTAAATTCCCTCTTAAACCTTTCCCTGGAAAAAGTTAGTAAGGAATAAGAGCAGAAATAGGCCATTTGGCCCATCTATACCATTCAATCATGACTGATTTATCCCTTTATCCCTTTCAATCTCATTCTCCTGCCTTTCCTTGGAACCTTTGGCAACCTTACTGATCAAAACTTATCAACTCCTGCTTTAAATATACCCAATAACATAGAGTCATAGAACACAACAGCACAGAAACAGGTACTTCAGTCCATTTCGTCTGTGCCAAACCTTTATCTGCCTCATCCCGTCAACCAGCACTAGACCATAACCCTCCGTACCCCTCATCTGCCTATCCAAATTTCCCTTAAATGTTGAAATCGACCTCACATCCACCACTGTCTGTAGAAATCAATTCCATAGACTTACCACCCTCTGGCTAAAAAAATTCATTCGCATCTCTGTTCTAAAGTGACGTCCCCCTTATTCTAGATTCTTACTATTGGAAACATCTCCTGGACATCTATTCTTGGCTTTCAATATTCAGTAATTTTCAATGAGATCCTCCCCCAAACCCACATCATTCTTCTAAACACCAGTGAATACAGGCCAGTGCCATCAAATACTTTTAACCCTTTCAAACCCAGGATCATTCTTATAAACTGCTTCTGGACCCTCACCAATGCCAGCACATCCTTCCTTAGCCATGGAGGTCAACTGCTCACAAAGATCCAAATGTGATCTTACCAATGCATGCAAAAGTCAACATTACATTCTTGCTTTTATATTATAAAAGGCATTGTGTACATTCACTCTATTAATGCCCTTCTTGATTTTGCATACCTCTATAAGGTCAAAGGGTATAAAGGGTTAATGGTGTCGTGAGGAAAACTTTTCTTGCTCAACATTTGGTCAGAGTTTGAAAGGCACTAGTTGAAGGAGTGGTGGGGGGGGTGGGAAAGGATGTCATCACATAAAAACGTGAGCAATTGAAGAGTGATGTATTCCAAGAGCAGAGAACTGGGATTTAGTTATTTATTGACATAGAGTGCAGAGCAAGCCCTTCCAACCTTTCAAACCATGCCGCCCAGAAACCCTTTATTTAATCCTAACTATGTTCTAATCACAGGAATATATATAATGACCAATTAATCTACTTACCGGTGTGTCTTTGGACTATGGGAGGAAACTGGAGCACCCGGAGGAAACACATGTGGTCACGGGGAGATCTACAAACTCCTTTCAGGCAGCGGTGGGAATTGAACCCCGGTCGTTGGACTACTAGCTAGCATGTCACCCCTGACTAACATGAATCATTCAATCCTAATTCAATCAATTAGTATTAATTGAAAGGCCTGGAGAAAGACAATTAAAAGCAGACCTGGAGAAGATGCTTCCAATAGTAGGCGAGTCTAGAACCAGAGGGCACAGCCTCTGAATAGGATCTTCAAGAGATGAGGAGGAACTTCTTTAGCCAGAGGGTGGTGTATCTGTGGAATTCATTGCCACAGCCAGCTCTGGAGGCCAAGTCATTGGGTATATATTAAGTGGAGGTTGATAGTTTCTTGATTAATAAGGATGTCAAAGGTTATGGGAAGAGTGGGGAGAATCTGATTGAGAAAGAAAATAAATTAGCTGTGATAGAATGGTGCAGTAGATTCAATGGGCTGAATGGCCTAATTCTGCTCCTATGTCTTATGGTCTTTTGAATTATGGGGGGGGTGGGATACTATGGTCACAATAGATTCCTTTTCTGTCATATATTATTCTGATTCTATTGGAAAGGATATCTTCATCTTCTTTAAGTAGTGCCACAAGATCAGACTCCAGATAGCATATTAGCTTGACATTATATTTGAAAGGTTATACCAGGGATGGCCAACCTTTTACATTCCATGCATCAATTTTTTCCATGCATGAGTTCAGATGCACCATACAACTCTTGTACCCCCATCCAATTCTTGTAAAAAATGTTAATATAAATATATTTAGCATTTTTACATGATATATTGATTTAATGTAAAAACAAGATCAACATTACTTACCTTAATGAGACTTTTAACAAATATATTTTGTCTTCTTTTGATTTCTTCCTTTTTCTTAATCACATATTCTTTCCGTAACTCAGACCCAAGCACTAGCTTCAGTTTTCCTTCTGTTTCAGTCTGATGTTGTGTTTTATAGTGTCTATGAAGATCATGTCTTCTATTATGTAAGAAAGCATTTTCACAAACAATGCACAAAGGTTTTCCTGACAGACCCGCTAAAAATAAGAACTCATTTTCCCACTGTTCATTGAATTCACACTTACTATCACTTTCTGCTTTTCTTTTGCTCGTTTTCTTTTGCACTGTGATGGGTAACTGAATGTAAAAACAAGGTTTAATTTTTGAAAGAGTACAAAACTGCAAATGTTCACAAAGGACGAACAAGGCACAACTCCGTAGCGCACGAGTGTCAATTGTAAACTGACTGGCAAAAACCTGCGACGCACTGCTGGTGCAGACGCCTGGCACCTCAGGATCAAACAAGTATCAAACGTGTATTGAACGACTGCAGAACAAAAGTCCTTCTTTCCTAGTTTGACTCATTGAACATTTTTTTAAATTGAAAACAGATTAACGTGAAAGAAGATAACATTTGCCAAAAGATGTGCACAAAATAATAAAGTCACTAAAAATAATTGCTAAGTTTTAGATTTATTCTCAGTAAAACCCATTTCTAGATCTAAGCTACTTGAATTCCTGTTATAGATTTTTTCTCTACAAATGGGTTTTTGGTTAATACTTTTTGCATGAGTAGGCTTACTGTTTTATTATTATCATTGGTGTGCAATGCGCCACTTCTAATCATTTAATGTGCCACAGGTTGCCCATCTCTGGGTTATACTTTCAGTAGTGCAGCAAACCCTCAGAATTGGCATTAGGGTGAGAGTGCAGATTGTGTGTCAAGTTATTGGAGTGGGGTTTGAACCCTTAATCCCATTCTCAAAAGGAAAAGATTGCTACACACTGAACCAAGGCTGGCAAGTAACTTCAAAAAGGTAACTAATCTATCATGTAAACTCGCTTTAACTCTCCACTGATGCTGTTTGACTGGACGATTACAAGTCAGCAGGAATGTGGGGCTAAAACCCAGGTCTGATTTACATTGCTGTCTGTAAGGATTTTTAAGTTGTCCCTGTGATCACACGGGTTTCCTCCAGGTACTCTAGTTTTCTCCCAGTTTCTAAAGACGTACAGATTAGTAGGCTACAATAGTACACTCTCTCCTCGACTGGGTGGCCTTCCTCCAGGTGCTCCAATTTCCACCTACTGTCCAAAGCTGAAATGGCTAGTAGTTAATTCGATGATTGTAATTGTCCTGTGATTAGGCTAGGGTTTAGTAGGTGAGTTTCTAGGCTCGAAGGGCCTGTTTCACGCTGTATCTTTAAATAAATATAAGATATTTATCTATAAAGACTGGAGTTCAATAATTTATGGGTAGCTGCTCAAAGGATGAGTACATTAGTTGCATTTTTCTACACTTGTGGACAGATTCTGGTCAGAGTTCTTTGCTGAAAGACATCTGTGTTTTTAACTGTGTGTGAGCAAGCACAGGATTCAACAGTTACTGTTGTAGTTGTTCCTGAATGACTAACATCTCCAAGCAACCTCCTACACTTCAGATTACAGGAAGCAGGAATTGTAATTATTTTAATGTGTGTCATCTGCTATCACTCCTGTTTTTAATCGCATCCTCCTTACCAGTGGATCTGCAACTGAAGACGAGGTGTCCATGGTTCAAAGGACTTGGCATTGCTGCAGGCTATTAACGCTTTGCAGATCCCAGCCGTATATCTGGAGTAACATGACAGATGGGGATCAGCAGTCGCACCCTCAAGCCTGAGTCAAAAATTGATGGGCCCTTCCTGTAGACTGGAGGACACAGTGTATGCTGATGCACCGGAGCGCTACTGACAGGGGTTGTTTCAGTGAAGACCTGGTTTTACAGTCAAAGGGAAAACCTCTTCTGCCGGTGTTCAAAGTTCAACGTAAATTTATCATCAGTGTAATACTACCCTGGGATTCACTCAGATTCACTTTCTTGCAGGCATTCATAGAAGAAAAAGGAAATACAATAGAATCAATGAGAAGCTATGTACACAGACGGACATGCAGCCAAATGTGCAAAAGAAAACAAACTGAGCAAAAATAAATGATAATAAATAAATAGGTAAATAATACTGAGAACATGAGTTGTTGTGTCCTTGAAAGTGAGTCCATTGGCTGTGTTCAGTGATCATAGTTCAGTGTTACGGTGAGTGAAATTATTCACGCTGGTTCAGGAGCCTGCTGGTTGAAAGGTATTAACTTCCTCAACCTGGTGGTGTGGGAGCTAAGGCTCCGGTGCCTCCTTCCTGGAGGTAGTAATGAGAAGAAAGCATGGCCTGGATGGTGGGCGGGGGGGGGGGGGGGTGGGGTGCAGTCCTTGATGATAGATAATGCTTTCTTTTAACAGCGCTCCCTGTACGTAGATGTGCTGCATGATGGTGGGGAGGGGGCTTTTCTTGTGGTGGACTGAGCTGTATCGACCCCATTTTGTAAGTTTTTCTTTTTTGGGCATTGGTGTTTCTATACAAGGTCATGATGCAACTAGTCAGGACATGCTTCATTGTGCATCTATAGAAGTTTTTTTTTTCAAAGTTTTAGATGCTGTAGATGTTTTTGCTAGGATTTCTTCCAATTTCTCTCAAGTAACTGAATTGTCTTTACATTCTGAGAAATCAGGTACCTTCCTTCTGAAGATACAAGAGACGGCAGGTACAGGAATCTGGATCCAAAAGCAAATTGCTGGAGGAACTTAGTGGGTTAGGCAGCATCTGTGTAGGGAAATGGACAGCCGATACTTTAGATCGAGACCCGTCATCTGGACTGAGAGAGTATGAGGAGATAGCAGTATAAATAGGCGTGGATGAGGGGCGGATCAGGAGCTGGCTAGCGATTGGTGGGTGCAGGTGAGGAGGGCTGATAGGGAGATGGGGAGGGAAGAATGGAAATTGTGACAGAAACTGGGAGGTGACAGTTGGAGGTGACAAATGGATGCGTATGATAGAATCTGATGGGAAAGGAAGGTGGAGCACGAAACCACATCAGAGAGGTGGAATGAGCAGATGGAAACAGTCAGAACAATGAGAGAGTAATGAACGGATGAGTCAATGGATGAAGGGTAAGAAAGAGGGTGATTAGAACAGAGGAGTGGTCTGGGTGTATGTTGGAAGAACTGCGCTCAGGAAAGAGAAAAGAGACAGAGAGGGAGAGTCAACCACACTTGTGAGTGACATCCATTCCTTGAATAAGGAGAAGATCTCAAAACCCTGGAATAGAAGGTCTCATCTCAACATAGGTGTGGTGGAGATAGAGAAACTGAGAGAAAGGAAATGCGTCCTTAGTCCTGGTGTTCCCACAAAAGCTTGTTTTATTGTACTTCTTTCTGAGTATCAATTGCTATATTTGCTTTTCAATACTGGTTCTATTTAAAGCAGTCCACGATCTCTGTGTGTTGAAGATTTGATAAGTGAAGGCATGATCTTTATGTATAGTGTGCTCTCACAGAAATCCTTCAACACACAATTGTTCTTCCCCAACACCCTCCCCCACCTCTATCCTCTCTCAATAGGTCAGATTCCAGATCCAGGCCCCCCTATCAGCAATCGTCACCCCAATCCCACTCTACCGCAACATAGAATATGTCCCATAATCTTTCAACAAGCCAACTCGAGATCAAGCCAAGAAGATCTGCACCCCGTCCATCTCCCCTTTGTTGGTGATTTCTCAATTCACAATCAGAGTCATTGTGGCAAAAATGGAGTCTAATTATACTCGCAACTACATTCTAGCTTTTTAATCAGAAATCCTACTGGTCTTTCAAATACTCACACAATTTTTTTCTGGAACCATAGATATATATCAGATAAACAACAGGAATTCTGCAGATGCTGGAAAATCAAGCAACACACATCAAAGTTGCTGGTGAACGCAGCAGGTCAGGCAGCATCTCTAGGAAGAGGTACAGTCGACGTTTAAGGCCGAGACCCTTTGTCAGGACTAACTGAAGGAAGAGATAGTAAGAGATTTGAAAGTGGGAGGGGGAGGGGGAGATACAAAATGATAGGAGAAGACAGGAGGGGGAAGGATGGATATATATCAGATATATAGCTAGGGTACCTGAGACTTTTGCACAGTACTGTAGTATTTTTACGTATTTCACTATACTGCTGCAAAAAAAAACAAATTTCATGACATATGCAAGTGATGACAAACCTGGTTGTGATCTGGGTCTCTATTGTGAAATGAGAGTGGGAAGGGGACAGAAAGAGGGGAATTCATGGTTGGGAAAAGGGGGAGGGAGAGGGAAGGGAATGGGAAGCACCAGAGAGACATTCTGTAATGATCAATAAACCAATTGCTTAGAATCAAACTGCCACAGACTGTGGTGGAGGCCATGTCTGTGGGTAGATTTAAGATGGAAGCTGATAGTTTCCTGATCAGTCAGGCATCAAAGGATACGGTGAGAAGATAAGTGTTTTGGGTTGAGTGGGATCTGGGATCAGCCATGATGCAATGGCAGAGCAGACTTGATGGGCTGAATGGCCTAATTCTGCCCCTATGTCTTATGGTCTTATGGACCTTCCCCGGTGTCTTAGGGCTGGGCGTGTCTACACCGACACCACCCCCCGCCATGGCAGTCCTCCTCTGCCACCTGGCCCACACCCCTCCCACAGCTCGCCACCTTCACCACTCCCAACATCCTTTTCTCCCGTCGGATTTACAAACTTGCTCTCCGCTCGAAGTTGACAAATAGAGTACTGTGCAAAAGTCTTAGGCACCCGAGCTATATCTATGTGCCGTATGCTGCAATAAAAAACTACAAAGAAACATACAGTGCATGGCAGTTTTGTGGGTGAAAACATCTTGTTACTATAGAGAGGTCAAAAGGGAATGGTTAGCCTGTTTCAAACTGACAGGAAGGGGATGGCAACCCAAATCACCACACACTACAACTGTGGTGTGCAGAGGACATCTCTGAATCCTCAACACGTTGAACCTTGAAGTGGATGGGCGACAGCAGCAGAAGACCATGAGCATACACTCAGTGGCCACTTTATTTGGACCCTCTGTACCTAATAAAGTAGCCACTGAGAGTATCTCTCTGTGCCCTATGTGGCCACTTACCTCCAAATCCCTTAAAAGATAATGGTGCATTAAAAAACATTCCCTGGGTCAATACATTTGATCCCGTTCGAATTTTGAAAATTCAGTGTCGATGTACAGATCTATGACAGAAAATGAGATGAATACTTAAGAGCTAGTAAACCTCAAAGGTGTTGAAAGGATTGTGTTCTCTGCATTCCCATACCAGGCTGACTGGATGTATTGAATCACTGACCACACTGCTGACCACCTCTTAAAGGGGGGATAAAATCCCCATCTAGATGCCAGAACACATTCATTCCTTTAACACTAGTAGTCCGTGAAAATGGGAAGTTATGCCAGGAATGTGCCATATTCTACTCCAAAGCAACACACACAAAATGCTGGAGGAACTCAGCCACGGGAAAATAAAGCTTGCGTTCTGGTTCTGCCGTTTCGCCTCTGTTACTCTCCCATGGAATCTGTGAGGGCAGCACGCTGTAGGACAAGACTGATGACAGGGCGGAGGTTGGCAGAACGATGTCCGGACATTTCTGCGCTGATTGATGTGGATGTCATTTTAAAGAATTTGCTGGTCAATTAGCGAAATCTGAGAAAACCTTAACATTGCTTGCAAGGTCAAAACAGCTCAAAGTGTGAGGCTGCAATCAGCAGCCTTTTGAAGTGTTGTTGACTTTTCATTTGCTTCGAGCATGTGTCAGGTACTTTGCAGATAGCTTGCTTTAAGGCTTTCACCCACAACTGAAAACAGACCTCCTCACCACTATCAGTGCAGACTGGAAATCATTCCTCAGTTATGCTTTTTGAAGCTGGCCTGGTTCTCTAATTGCCCAGATCCTCTTCTTTCAGGTACTCAGCTCTTGAGCAGAACCAAAAGGTATACCTCCGAGTGAACATCTAGAGTCATGAAGAGCTGAAAAAGGCCCCTCGGCCCACACTTGTCCGTGCCTAAGATACTGAATCCCATGTCTCTAAATCTTGTCATCCATATACTTGTCCACATATATATCTAACTTATCCGCCTCACCACTTTGTCTGACAGCTGCTTCCTTATATCTACCACCAAAGTTGTCCCTCACATTCTTATTACAGCTTTTAGCTCTGACCTTTAAACCAGTTGTCTAGTTTTTGAAATCTCCAACCCTGCACAAAAGTCCACCTTACCTACCAATTCCTCTCATGATTTTGATTGGCTGGCTGGTTGTCCGTAATTTCCGACGATGACCATTAGATGTGTGCAGTTCAGAATTCAAGTTGTTTCATGTCATTTCCATTTTAGCATTTTTCCAGCAGCCCAGTCAAATCAGGAGCGAGAAAGGAGGCAACTCTCAGGTCCCTGAGTGAGATATAAAAGAGAGGGCTCGTGGGCTTTTGGTGTTTTTCCTGCGGCCCAATCAAATTGGGAGTGAGAGAGCAGGTAACTTGAGATTTAACAAGGAGCATACATGGGTTTACAGTGTTTTCCGGTGGCCCAAATAAATAGCAATTCACAAGCAGAGTGGCCATTGTTTGGAGCATTCATTGTGTGAGTGTTAGAGTGACTTTGATGAGAACAGGCCTGGGTGAGGTATATATTCTGAGTTTCTTCTTAGTCATCCTTCATTCTTCATAAGACCATACGACCATAAGATATGGGAGTAAAATTAGACCATTTGGGCCTTTGAATCTTCTCCGCCATATCATCATGGCTGATCCAATTTTCCTCTCAGACCTGCCTTCTCTACGTATCCCTTTAAGCCCTGACCAATCAAGAATCTATCAACTCTGCCTTAAGTATACAGAAAGACTTGGCCTCCGCAGCTGCTTGTGGCAAAGAATTCCACAGATTCACCACTCTCTGGCTAAAGAATTTCCTCCTCATCTCCATTCTAAAAGGACGCCCCTCTATTCTGAGGCTGTTCCCTCTAGTCCTAGACATTCCCAACACAGGAAACATGCTCACCACATCCACTCTATCAAGGGCTTCTGCTGGTTTTTAAAAGCTTCCCAATCCTCAAACATCTAACTAATTTTTTGCTCTATTATACGCCCTCTATTTTGCTTTTATGTAGGATTTGCCTTCTTGCATCACCTTGCCTTTAAAATACTTCTCCTTCTTTGGGATGCATTTATCCTGCACCTTCCAAATTGCTCCCAGAAACTCCAGCCATTGCTGCTCTACTATCATCCCTGCTTGTGTCTCCTTCCAATCAATTATCACCAGCTCTTCTCTCATGTTACTCCCTTTACTTCACTGATACATTTGACTTCAGCTTCTTCCACTCAACTTGCAGTGTGAATTCTAACATATTATGATCACTGTCTCCTAAGTGTTCCTTTACCTTAAGCTCCCTAATCAAATCTAGTTCATTACAAAGCACCCAATCCAGAATAGTTGATCCCCTAATGGGATCAACCACAAACTGCTCCAAAAAGCCACTTCTCACTGGGGATCGAAAATCAGCACCAACCTGATTTTCCCAATCTACCTTTATATTGAAATTGCATGACTATCATAACATTGCCTTTTTGGCATGCATTTTATATCTCCTGTTGCAATTTGTAGCCCACATCTTGGGTCCTGTTCAAAGGCCTGTATATAATTCCCATCGGGGTAATTTTAGATTAGATTAGATTCAACTTTATTGTCATTGTGCCCAGTACAGATACAAAGCCAATGAAATGCAGTTAGCATCTGACCAGAAATGCAAAGAATAGTGTCATTTACAAAATAACTGCGAATAAAAAGTAAGTGCTACAGCACACAAATATAAAAGTACCGAGACAGTACAATATGGGTGCAATACTGCTTAGCGCTGTGATGTGAGGTGCAGCAGGGTCACAACCTCAGGGAAGAAGCTCTTCCTGTGCCTGCTGGTACGGGAGCAGAGGCTCCTGTAGCGCCTACTGGATGGGAGGAAAGTAAGAAGTCCATGGTTAGGGTGAGATGCATCCTTGATAATGCTTTTCACCCTGCCTGGGCAGCTTTTATGGTAGATGTTCTTAATGGTGGGCAATTGGGTGCCAATAATCCGCTGGGCAGTTTTCAGCACAGGCTGGAGTGCTTTGCGGTCCGATATGGGACAATTGTCATACCAGACTGAGATGCAGTTGGTGAGTATGCTCTCAATGGTACAGCGGTAAAAGTCCGTCAGTATCCTGAGACAGAGGTGAGCTTTTTTGATGCTCTGCAGGAAATAAAGGGCTATTGCACCTTTTTGATCAGGATGACGGAGTTCAGGGACCAGGTGAGATCCTCAGAAATGTGGACACCAAGGAATTTGAAGCTTGATACACGCTCTACTACAGCTCCGTTGATGTAGATGGGGACATGAATGTGGCTTCTAGCATGCCTGAAGTCCATAATGATCTCCTTGGTCTTCTGGGTATTAAGGGCCAGGTTGTTGTCGGCTTACCATGCGGCCAGGTGCTGGACCTCGTCCCTGTAGGTCGTCTCGTCATCCCCTCTGATCAGGCCAACCACCATGGCGTCGACTGTGAACTTGATTATGTCACATTTCCTTAATTCCTTGCATTTCCTTAATTCTACCCACAATGATTCTAGATCTTCCAACCCTATGTCACCTTTTTACCAGGATTTGATTTCATTTCTTAATCAACAGAGCCACACCACCCATTTTGTCTACCTGCCTGTCCTTGCGATACAATGTGTATCCTTGGATGTTATGTTCCCAACGACTTTGTGATGCCCACAATTTCATACCTGTCAATTTTTAACTGGGCTACAAGATTATCTACTTGATTTCATATACTGTGTGCATTCAAATATGACACCGTCAGTCTTGTACTTGTCACCTTTGATTTTGTCCATCTGTTACACTGCAACTCATCTCACTGACTGCAATTCTGCTCTGACATCTGCCAGTCTCAATACACATTACCTCTGCTTTTACAGCAACTGCCCCATCCTCAGCCCTATCACTCAGCCTCCCATTCCCCAGCCAAATTAGCTTAAATCCTCCCCAATAGTTCTAGCAAAACTGCCTGCAAGGATATTGGTCCCCCTGGGGTTCAGGTGTAAATCATCCCTATTGTACACTTTCTACCTTCCCCTGAAGAGATCCCAATGATCCAGAAATCTGAACCCCTGCCTCGTGCACCAGTTCTTCAGCCATGCATTCATCTACCAAATCATCCTAATCTTGCCCTCACAGGTGCGTGACAGAGGCAGCA
The DNA here is from genome assembly GCF_030028105.1 of Mobula birostris. Lineage (NCBI taxonomy): Eukaryota > Metazoa > Chordata > Chondrichthyes > Myliobatiformes > Myliobatidae > Mobula > Mobula birostris. The sequence continues at coordinate 102,268,969 of NC_092380.1, read as the reverse complement.
ATCCAGAGATTACTGCCCTGGAGGTCCTGCTATTCAGCTTTCTGCCTAGCTCCCTAAAATTTCTCTTCAGGACCTCCTCTCTTTTCCTACCCATGTCACTGGTGCCAAAATGTACCAAGATTTTCTGGCTGCTCAACCTTCCCTTTAGAATGCCATGAACCCGATTCACCCTAGCACCTGGGAGGCAACATACTATCCAGGTGTCTCTATCATGTACACAGAGTCTGTGTCTACTCCTCTAACTATGGAATCCCCTATCACTGCTGCAGTCCTCTTCTTCCCCATACTGAGCCACAGTGTCAGAGATCCAAAGTGTTGTGCTTGCTATTGAGGGGAATGGCCACAGGGGTACTTCCATTCCCCCCCACCCCCCGACAGTCACTCAGGTATCTGCTTCTTGCAACTTAGGTGTGACTATTTCCCTGTAGCTCCTATCTATCATCACCTCAGTTTCCCGTATGAACCAAATCATCGAACTGCAGCTCCATCTCCTTCACGCTTTCTCTGAGGAGCTGCAACTTGGTGCACTTGGTGCAGATGTGGTTATCCAGGAAACTGGAGGTCTCCCAGAATTCCCACATCTCACACAAATAACACAGCACAGCCCCTGGAGCCATTCTCACTGCTCTATGTCCTAACAGATGGTGAAATTGTGGAGGCATTAGTAATGATCTTTCAAGAATTTGCCTCCTGTGAATCAGTTGATGTTGTGTACTTGGAATTTCAGAAAGCCTTTGACAAAGTGCCACACATGAGGCTGTTTAACAAGCTATAAGCCCATGGTATTACAGGAAAGATTCTAACATGGATAAAGCAGTGTCTGATTCACAGGAGGCAAAGGATTTGGATGAGAGAATAGATGATTTTGTTGCAAAGTTTGCAGACAATATGAAGTCAGGTTGAGGGGCAGGTAGTTTTGAGGAAGTAGACAGGCTACAGAAGGACTTAGACAGATTAGGAGAATGGGTAAAGAAAACAGATGGAATGCAATGTAGGGAAGTACGGTCATGCACATTAATAGAAGAAATGAAAGGGCTGACTATTATCTAAATGGAGAGAAAATACAAAAAAACTGAGATGCAAAGGGACTTGGGAGTCCTTGTGCAGGATTGTCTAAAGGTTAATTTGCAGGTTGAGTCTGTGGTGAGGAAGGCAAATGCAGTATTAGCATTCATTTCAAAAAGACTAGAATATAAAAGCAAGGATGTAATGTTGAGACTTTATAAAGCACTGGTGAGGCCTCACTTGGAGTATTGTGAGCAGGTTTGGGCCCCTTATCTTAAGAAGGATGTCCTGAAACTGATGAAAGGGTGTTTACGAAAATGACTCCAGGATTGAATGGTTTGTCGTATGAAGAGTGCTTGATGGCTCTGGGCCTGTGTTAACTGGAATTCAGAAGAATGAGGGGTGACCTCATTGAAACCTATTGAATGGTGAAAGGCCTTGATAGAGTGGATGTTTCCTGTTTTGGGACAGTCTAGGACCAGAGGGCACAGCCTCAGAATAGAGATGCATCCTTTTAGAACAAAGATGAGGAGGAATTTTTTTTAGCCAGAGGGTGGCCAAGTCTTTCTGTGTACTCAAGGCAGAGTTTGCAAGATTCTTGATTGGTCAGGGCTTGAAGGGATATGCGGGAGATTGGGTCCTTCTCTGAAGTGAGAGATAATGTCCGGTAGGGTCATAAGGGGGTAATAGGTGTCCAGGAAGGGGTCACTCCTCTGGTGAAGGGGCCTATCATGCCCATTCTGGGGCAGCTCACTCAGCTTTGGTCCCCTCTCATAATTTTACTTACCTCTCTAAGATCACCCCTAAACCTGAGATTCTCTTTGATTTATTCACTGTGGAATCAAAACTCTTCAATTTTGTTGCTATCTACCTTGAAGAGTTTTGGTTCCTTATCAGCCCAGTAACACCATCCCTACTGTAAAGTATGATAGAGGTAGCATCATTCTATGGGGATGCTTTTCAGCAGCAGGGACTGGAAATCTGGTCAGAACTGATGAGAAGATGAATGCCACTAAATACAGAGAGATCCTCGATATAAACCTGTTAGCCTCTGCCAGAAAGCTTAAATTAGGGAGGAAGCTCGTCTTTCAGTAGGGTAATGATCCAAAGCGCACTTCCAGAGCAGCGATGGAGTGGCTTCAAATGAAGAAGATTGATGTCTTTGAGTGGCCCAGTCAGAGTCCTGACCTTAACCCGATCAGACATCTCCGGCAGGTCCTCGAGATTGCTGTCCACTGCCGTCCCCCATCTAGCCTGACGCAGCCTGAGCAATTTTGTAGGAGGAATGGGCAAATCTTCCTCCATCACATTATTCAAAGCCTATGGTGATGTATCTAAAAAGACTACTGGCAGCAACTGCTGTGAATGGTGGTTCAACTAAGTATTGAGTAAAGGGGGATGAATACTTTTGAACTTCTGACATTTAAGTTTTGATATTTAGATTTTCATGCCTTTCAATTTTTCCTGACTTTTGGACTCTGCTGTGAAAATGGAGCATGCTATTCACAAATAAATAATCTTAGTTAAATTGATCAAATTGCCTGGTTGAAATATTTATTTACAAATGTGAACAAAGGGTTGGGGGATGAATACTTTTACAAGGCACTGTATACTTCTTCTGAATGGCAGTCGATTGTAGACTGTAATTCCCATTTAGAGGATGTGTTTTTGAGCCGACTAAATGATCTGGCACTTTTGCAATCCTCTGGGAGATCCGGTGTGATTATGAACGGAGTGTGCAGGGGCGCCCATCGATCCCTAATGGCGGAAAGTGAACCCATGGTCAGCTCCAGCGCTCTGCACTGATTGAAGCATTAAGCAAGATTAAAATCAACAAGGATGAGAACGGAAAACGAGGAGGTGTTCAGCGCCATCTGCCTGAGTTTGACCGGTCTCCCTCTCACTGTTGCTGGTGGAGGTGCAGGAGCCTTGGGTCCCACACTGCAAGGTTCAATCACCTCGGTGGCTCATGGTTGTGAACTGATTTTCGGAGGATTCTGCGGTTGGATGTTTAAGGTCCTCAGCGCTGAACGTGCTCTGCGACTGTGGACTCACTTTTGGGGACTCTGCGCTCCATGTGGTTTTGTTTACATTTTTTTTACTATTTGCACTATTTGATCGAAGTGCTTCAGTGTGGAACTGCTCTGCAGCTGTGGCCTGGAGCCATCGACACAGCACTGAACCGATGGACTCAGTGGCTACAACTCCCAGACCTTTTTGGAGACTCTGCAGTTTGATGTGTAACCCTCAGTTTCGGCCAGCATGCGTTTGTCTAGGGGAAGACAGCCTCTGGCCCAGCCAAACTGAGAAATCTTGTTTGTGTGGATGCTGAATGATGTGTTGCCTGGTTACAAATCTGAACTGCAAAATATCAGACAGTACACCATATGCAATTAAATGATTGAAATTTATAAATCTTAATCTGACTATAGGGTTAGTAAAGAAAGTAAAAAGAAAAAGGGCCGATTTTAATGAAACAGTCTAATGTGTATGTTGGAGCTCACGGATTTGTCCATTCATTCCCCGTTGGCCTCCTCCCAGCGTCGCTGACCGTCACACCCTCACTCCGAGTCCACATCGTCCGCTGGTCTATCAACTCTTTCTATTCATGTCTTCTCTCTTCACCTCTCGCCGACAAAAGACCGCAAAATCCTTGATCCCAGACCCACAAGAAAGTACAACATGCCTCTCGTTGTATAGCGCACATTCCAAAGCCTCCGTTATCACTAGTCATAACCCAAACATTGCTGCTACAGAGAAACCATTGCCTGAGCAGTGAAACCTTACAGCGCTTTACAGATGTTTAATATTCTGTGTATAATTTGCTTGCCTTTTGCTGTTTACGCGATTTGTTCTTTTTGTTGCGCATTGGGTGTTGATGATCTTTGTTGTGTGAGGTTTTTCTCTAAATGCGTCCTAGGGTGTTTCTTTGTTTCATGGCTGCCTGTGGGAAGACAAATCTGAAGGCTGTATACTGTGTACTGTACTTACTTTGATACTAAATGTACTTTTAAACTTCTGAACCTTTGAACTTTTAAGCAGAAAGGAAGACTGCACTTATGCAGTATCATACAGAAGTCTTAGGCATATATATATATATATATATATAGCTCAGGTGCCTCACACTCTTGCACACTATTGTATTGATCAACAGGGAGCAGAGAGTGCGTTTGTAAATCTGGTAGGAGCAAAGGATACTGGGAATGGCGAGGGTAGTGTGCCACAGGAGGGGTGCGGGATAGGTGGCAGAGAAGGAGTGCCACGACAGGGGGGGATGTTGAATGGCTGTACACAGACCCAGCCCTGAGACACCAGGCACGGTTATTTGATTCCAAGCAGTTGGTTTACTGATCAATACAGAATGTTTGTGGCGGCAGTGCAGTGCAATGAATAAAATTACTACAGTACTGTGCACAAGTTTTAAGTTTTAGGCATCCTAGATATATATATATATATACACACACACACACGTACCTAAGACCTTTGCACAGTTCTGTATATGGTATTGCTTCGTTATTGTATGTGCAAGGTATAGTGTGTTTGCGTGACAGAGAGTTTCCCAAGTTCAGAGCAGACTTACACATCCAGGCAAAGGAATAAACTGCAGCTCAGGAACAATTTTTACCCTTCAATCACCAGGCTCCCAAACCAGTGAGGATAACTCCATTCACCTCAACTCTGCAATCTACAATCTATTGACTCACTTTCAAGGACTCTACAACCCATCTTCTCAGTGTTTATTTATTTGTTTGTCTGTTTGTTTGTTCACTCAATCATCCATTTATGTATTTATGTATGTATGTATTTATTTATTTGCATAAGTCATTTTCTTTTTGCATTAATTATCATTCCTCGTGCATGGTTTTTCATTGATCCTATTGTATTACTTTGTTCTACTGTGAATGCCTGCAAGAAAGTGAATCTCAGGGTAGTATACGGTGACATATGCATACTTTGATGATAAATTTGCTTCGAATGTTGAACGTTGAGCTTCAGCACTGTACTGGAGAGTTAGCCTAAAATATCTTCTTAAGCAGAAATGGACTATCAACTGTTAGGTTTACACACAAAATTCGATGATCTCATTGCTTGCAATCTGGAAAATACATTGCATTCTACAGGATAAACAGTCTAGTCTTCAGGTGGAAAAATATCTTAACTGAAAAATAAAAGAAGGCCTAGGGAATGATAGAAAAATAGAATTAAATAAGCCCTAAATCAAATACCTGACACTGGTTAAATAGATTACTTGTGTTCAAGAGAATTCTATGAATCCAGGTGGTTTGTATGAAAAGAAATGCTTTTGACTTCACATGACTATATATAGACTAGACCAGTGCTGTGCTTGTTTCATGTCCTTTGCAAACCCAAGGTGTTCAAACATGCTTAACAGCCAATGAAGTTCACATCTGTAAGGCACCAAAAGACACTTGAGTTCTCTGCAACTGCGAAACTTCAGTTAACCTAAAAAACTGGAGTTCAGAAAACTGGAATCAGTAGTAGAGACCACAATACATATCTGATTCACAAATACCATTTAAGGACAAAATCTGATACTCATACCCAGTTTGGCCCTCATGTATCTCCAAGCTTATTTTATTATCTACCCTCTAATATTGCTAATAAATTAAAGATAAAACATGCCTTGATTAAATATTATGATAAACAGTTTCCAAGCTCTTAGAACATTGTCCCAGAGCAAAGCAAAATAGGATAGTAGAACAATTTGCATTGCAATTGAAAATGAATTCTTCATGAAATGTACTGTATATCCAATTCTGCCTGATATAGCAACTTACATTCAGTAAGACCATAAGATATAGGAGCAGAATTAGGCCATTTGGCCCATCAAGTCTGCTCCAACATTTCACCATGACTGATCCATTTCCCTCCCAGCCCCAAATGCCTGCCTTCTCCCAGATTCCTTCATTTCCTAACTAATCAAGAATCTATCAACCTCTGCCTTAAGTATACCCAATGACTTGGCCTCCACAGCTGTCTGTGGCAACGATTTCACAGATTTACCACCCTCTGGCTAAAGAAATTCCTCCTCATTTCCATCCTAAATGTACGTCCCTCTATTCTGAGGCTGTGTCCTCTTGTCTTAGACTCTCCCACCATAGGAAACATCCTTTCCACATCCACTCTATCAAGGTCTTTCAAGCTCTTTACCTATAATGCTAGAAAAGATTATTAATAACAGAGAATCACAGTTTGCATCTTGGTTGAAAATTAAAGATTAAACAATCCTTTTATTAATGGAAAATCAAAGGTTAGCATTCCTCAATCCAAATATACGCTGTATTTGTGTAGAAGGAGGGTTTTTATACAACACATACACCTCTTGGATGTGGCTCAAAATACTAAATACTAAGATCTTTCTGAGAGAAGGTTAGGCACAAAAGGATCAAGCGGTGAGTCTGTGCATAACATCCCACAGATGCCAACGAAATGAATAAGCAGTTAACTTAATCTTTTTTAGAAAGACATTAGAAACCTCCTTGGCTTGTTTTCCATTGTGTCACAGTATCTTTTTTACCTGGTTGAAGTACTGCAGTAGGAAGCTCTCATATGAATCTCATCCCTAGGGCACCAGCATTGCTCCCTTGCTGAAGTGGTGTTCAAAGTTCAAAGTCAATTTATTATCAAAGGACATATATGTCGTTGAGATTAATCTTCTTGCGGGCACACTCAATAAATCCAATAACCAGAATAGAATCAATTAAAGGCTGCAACAACAGGGTGGACAACTAGTGTGCAGAAGACTGTGCAAATACAAAAGGGAAGAAATAACAAGAATAAATAAACAAGCAATAAATATCGAGAACATGAGATGATGAGTCCTTGAAAGTGAGTCCATAGGTTGTGGGAAGAGTTTAGTGATGATGCAAGTGAAGTTGGGTAAAATTATCCTCTCTGGTTCAAGAGCCTGATGGTTGAGGGGTAATAACAGTTCCTGAGTGTACTGGAGTGAGTGCTGAAGCTCTGTACCTTCTTTCTGATGGCAACAGCGAGAAAAGGACATTACATGGGTTGTTGGGGTCTCTAATGAAGAGTACTGCTTTCCTGAGGCATCACTGTGTGTTGATGTTCTCATTGGTGGGGAGGGCTTTACCAGTATGGACTGAGCTACTTTTTGTAGGGTTTTCACTCAAGGACATTGGTGTTTCCATACCAGGCTATGATGCAACCAGTCAGTATGCTTTCCAGCACACACCTATTGAAGTTTATCAATGTTTTAGATGTCATGCCGAATGTTTGCAAACTTGTAAGGAAGTAGAGGTGCTGCTGGCTTTCTTCATAATTTCACTTATGTGTTGGGCCTAGGACAAGTCCCGTGAAATGATAACACAAAGAAATTTAAAGTTGCTGATCTTCTCCACCTCTGATCCCCAATGAGGACTGCCTCATGAACCTCTGGTTTCCTCCACCTGAAGTCAATAATCAGCTCCGTGTTCTTGCTGACATTGAGTAAGAGGTTGTTGTTATGGCACCACTCAGCTCCAATTTCAATCCCCCACCTGTATGCTGATTCGTCTCCGCCTTCGAATGTGTGTGCGTTTGCATATGGTACCAGCTTGCATGTTAGTCCCTGGACTGGCATTCAGTCTAGTGTTGACTGCATTTCCAACTGCACAACACTATTAATGTACAATATTGTCCCTAGGTGCTTCACAGAAATATAACAAAATCAAAAGGACGAAAGAAAGAGGATTTTACTACAGATGGTCAAAGAGGCACTCTATAGCTGGGTTTCCAACCTGTGGTACACAGACCACTGGCTTAATAGTAAGGCTTCATGATAAAAAAAAAGTTGGGACCCTCCACACTACAGTGTGTGACTGAGTGCTGAAACTTTTAAGTTTTTATTATTTTAATATTTAAAGTTTTATTATTTTAATATTTCTCTAATTTAGAGATGCAGCATGGAAAAGGGCCTGCTGACCCATCGAACTGCACCACCCAGCAACCCGCCTATTTAACCCTAGTCTAATCACAGGGCAACTTACAATGACTAATCGGTACATCTTTAGACTGTGGGAGGAAACTGGGGCACCCAGAGGAAACCCACGTGTTCAGAGGGAGGTCGTACAAACTCCTGACAGAGGATGCCAGAAGTGAACTCCAAACTCCAACACTCCAAGCTGTAATAGCGTCAGGCCAATTGCTACGCCACCATGGCACTCACCTGGGGGAAGTTAGTAGGGAATTGAGGAGAGCAAAAGGATAAAATGGATGCTTGATGGTCATAAGATCATAAGAACATAAGAAATAGGAGCATGAGTAGGCCACCTGGCCTGTCGAGCCTGCTCCACCATTCAATAAGATCATGGCTGGTCCGGCCATGGACTTCTTTCCACCTACCGGCTTTTTCCCCATGATCTTTAACTCCCCTACTACGGTCAGTCTGGATCTGATGGGTGGAAGAGCCCATCTCCAGGTTCCATCACTAGAAAGCGGGTAAGGATGGAGTTTCAGAACATCTGATAACATGGCCGATAACAATATGAAGGAGTGGGGCAAAGTGAGACCAAAACTAGAAATATCCTGGGTTGTTGGAGAGTTGTGGATTTACAGGAGGGGAACAATCCACGGAGGAATTTGAGCAAGCAGATGAGAATTGTAAACTTAGATGTTAACATACAATGCTGGAAGCAATCAGTAGATCAGACAACATCTGTAGAAAGAGAACCAAGTTGACAAACCATGTTGAAGACTTACGGTTAGAAGTGGGAGGGACAGATAATAAATGTAGATTTAAGCTGTAGAGAAGGTGGTGGGAGGGAATGGATAAGGCTAAGTTAATGACCGTGGTAGGCTGAGGAAAAAGTTGCCATGTGGATAATTTACAGGGCATATCTGGTTAATTACTAAAAACACAATGACTAAATTTAAAATAATGTCTTGAGTTTTTTAGAATGACATCACCTACTAGCATGTACTGAGTTCCTCCAACGTTTTGTGTAATTCTGGGAGCCAAGCTCTCAGACTTCTGGCTTGCAGCTCTTCTAATATTCAACTGTGCTGTCCCAAAGAGTGCTGTATGAGGCCTCGACCTTTAGGCTCTATAATGAGTCAACCTATAGCCAGGAACGTGATGACCCATTCCCGTTAGACTGATTGAGGTAAATTATTCTTTATTCTTTCTTACTTCTCTTCTAATACTTCTATATTTGTCTATCTGTGCACTTGTAATGCTACTGTGAGACTGCAATTTCCTTTGGGATCAATAAAGTATCTGTCTGTCTATCTATTTATCTGTCTTTCTATCTGTCCAGGGATCTTTTAAATGTGATGAGGGCCTTTCCTGGACTTCCAATATTGCAAATGCTGGAAATCTGCATTATTGCTTACTTCAGTATTCACAATTTGTGCTGACAACTCTTGAACATTAACTCTTTTCTAATAGTAAATAGTCATAGAGCACTACAGCAGAGAATGGGGCCCTTCCTCCCAAAGACCCGTCTAGTCTGTGCTGAACTATTATACTGCTTAGTCCCATCAGTGTGCACCTGGCCCATAGCTCTTTACACCCCTCCCATCCTTGCACTTATCCAAACTTCTAAATGTTAAAATCAAACCTTAGAGGGAGGAGAAGATGGTGGCGCGATGCAGTGCGCGCGACCGTTCTGAATGATATCGTACGTGTTAACTAGGGGGTCGTGCGTAATCCTGATTTGATGGAGACAGCCATGAGAAGCACAGAGGAACACCTGGAGAAACTTCTGAAATGCCTGCTTCGCTGCCGCTGCTACTGTGCAATCAAGAATCTCCGGAGGGGAAGGCCCCAAATCCTCGGCTTTGCCTATTGCCTGTTGCTGGGGTCGGGGTCGAAGCGCTCAGCAGAGATACTTCTACATTTTATACTTTATTGTCACCAAACAATTGATACTAGAACATATAATCATCACAGTGATATTTGATTCTGTGCTTCCCGCTCCCTGGATTATAAATATTAAATATTAAAAATAGTAAAAATTAGTAAATATTAAAAATTTAAATTATAAATCATAAATAGAAAATAGAAAAAATGGAAAGTAAGGTAGTGCAAAAAAAACGAGAGGCAGGTCCGGATATTTGGAGGGTACGGCCCAGATCCGGGTCAGGATCCGTTCAGCAGTCTTATCACAGATGGTGCTTGGTGCTTGGTGTCAGTGAGCTGGTTGGAGGCTCGGAGTTTTCGGACGGACTTGGAGTTGGACTGTGGTCGGATGCTTCCAGGATGCTGCATCAGCAAGTTTGTGGTGCTGGAGGTTCACCGTCTGCGTGAGATGATGGGACTTTCGAGAGACTTTGAGACTTTTTACCGTGCCATGGTCTGTTCTTATCAAATTACGGTATTGCTTTGCACTGTTGTAACTATATGTTACAATTATGTGGTTTTTGTCAGTTTTTCAGTCGGTTTGTCTTGTATTTCTGTGAAATCATTCTGGAGAAACATTGTATCATTTCCTAATGTGTGCATTACTAAATGACAATAAAAGACGACTGTGTGTCCTCATAATCATAATCATAGTAATCCATTACTTGCAATGGCAGCTTGTTCTACATTCACATCACTGTCTGAGTGAAGAAGTTCTCTCTGAGGTTTCCTTCAACATTTCATCTTTCCCCCTAATCTATGACCTCTACTTCTAGTCTCACTCAACTTCAGTGGGAATAGCCTGCTTATATTTATCATTTTGTATACCTATATCAAATCTCCCTTCACTCTTCTACACTCCAGGGAATAAAGTCTTAAACATTTCAGCCTTTCCCTGTAACCCAGGTCCTCAATTCTGGGCAACATCCTTGTAAATTTATCGCCCCACTCTGTGAACAGCTCAATATTAGGAGTCGCAAAGAATAGAAAATAAATTAAAAACTCAATGAAACTGAAATTCATATGTGCCCCTTTCTTGGTTTTTGTATCACAGAGATTTATTTGATCTGTGCAAGTTTTCCAGTTTTTATTTATTTATTTTATTGAGCTACAGCATGGTGTGTGAGAGTCAGGGCAACTGGAATAAATGACACTGCAAATTGTAACAATGAAGCAGCAAACTATAGGCCTAGCCTCTTGCTGTAGCAGGGGTGATCTCTCTCTCTCCTCCGTTAGTGAGAGAGAGGGCCTGTTGAAATGTTGAAGTTTTACAATGGACAGTAGTTTTTCATGGGCTCTAGATCGTGGTCACTAGAGTCTTGCTATTGCTTGCATGGTGGGTGGTGGTGGGGGGCTGATGCTTTTGATGGAGTGGGGGGAGAGTTGATGCCTGTACATGGGGGGGTGCTTTGGGGTTTGAACTTTTTTTCTGTCATTCATCCTTTGTGTTTATTTGGTCTCTCTGTTTCATGGATGTCCGTAAAGAGTAAGGACTTCAGGTTGTGTAGTGTATACATTCTCTGATATTAAATTAAACCACTGAATCGGCCCTTCCGTCTCTGCAAGCCATGCTGCCCCATCAATCCCTAATTTAATCCTAGCCTAATCATGGGACAATTTACAATGACCAATTAACCCACCTAAACTACCAACCAGTAAGTCCTTGGACTGTGACAGCAAACCAGAACACCTGGGGGAAACCTGGGCTGTCACAGGGAGAACAGACCATCTCCCTACAGAGCACCAGCGGGAATTGAGCCCATCTCACTTGCTCTGTAAATCATTGTGCTAACCCCTATGCTACATTGCCACCCTGTTCTAACAGTGTCCAACATGAAATGTAAATGCAGTTTCTCTTTCCTCTCTACTGACTGACCTGCTGTGAGTATTACTTTCATAATTTGTTCCAGGTTTGTTTTCAAATCTTTTACCCAAGTGTAAGGGCATCATTAATGCAAGTGATTGAAGGGATTTGTTTTTGAACAGTAGCTAACCGTTTGAACTCAGTCGCTAGATACAACAGAAGCAAATGACAGGGTTTGAATCCTCTGTTGTTTTAATATCAAACAGTGTCATTAATGGTGTTTATGTTGTGAAGCTTATTCCCATTCTTGTCTTTGGTGGCTCTCTTGTTTGTTCTTCTCTCTCTCCTCTCTTTTATTTTAAGTAGAAATGATGGGGACATGTTTGTGCAACAGGAGAGCACAAAGACATTTCCTCACACAGGAGGCTAAAAGGTTAAATCGCTGTTGTTGAGCCTGCTATTAACATCCGAGGCTTGAGCTCAAAGGAAATATAAAGTAGATTAATGACAGTAAAGTAAAGTTAGAGAGCAAACAGTCAAAGTGGACTGAGAGAGCTGCTGCTTTGGGATTAGCCACAGTGTTACATGAATGTCTTCATTCAAGATTCAAGTTTGTTTAATGTCATTTTCAGTACCCAAGAACAAAATAATTGTTACTCCAGACTGATGCAGCATAAGAAAAAATACACAATCAGTCAAAGAACGCAATAGTAAAAAAAACATAAAAACACAAAATACAAAAATTATAATAATGTTCATACCTTCCCTCCTCCAATCACCTTCTCAGCAGCGTACACTGACTAATTACATCATGGACACTTGAGAGTGCCACCAAACTTATGGACAAATTTGGAGGAGCTGGGGTTTGGAGACTGATGAAGTTTGACCCTTGGAAAAGGAAATAAAGATAAAGAACATATTATTTAAAAAGTCATAATAAATATAAATACCTATTTATTGACATGGATAGGCTTTTTCCATTGAGAGTGGGGGAGATTCAAACAAGAGGTCATGAGTTGAGAGTAAAAGGGCAAAAGTTTAGGGGTAACATGAGGGGGAACTTTTTTACTCAGAGAGTGGTGGCTTTGTGGAACGAGCTTCCAGCAGAAGTGGTTGAGGCAGGTTCGATATTGTCGTTTAAAGTTAAACTGGACAGCTATATGGACAGGAGAGGAATGGAGGGTTGTGGGCTGAGTGCTGGTCGGTGGGACTAGGTGAGAGTAAGAGTTCGGCACGGACTAGAAGGGCCGAGATGGCCTGTTTCCATGCAATAATTGTTATATGGTTATAAGATTAGCTCATATCCATAGACTGAATGTATGTACATAAAGTGACACTAGGTACAAGAGTGTTTGTACATAAGGTGACTCTGATAGGAAATGATAAGGTCGTGGTGGTGGGAATTGTGGTGAGGTCAGTTAGTGGGTGGAGATGTTGATCAGCGTTACTGCTTGGGGAAAGTAACTGCTTTTGAATCTGGTGGTTCTGGTGTAGATGCTATGTAATCCCCTCCCTGATGGGAGTGGAATAAACAGTCCATGAGCAGGGTGGGTGACATCCCTCATGATATTGCTGGTGTTTTCTGTATATATGTCCTCGGTGGTGGTAGGCTGGTGCCAGGGATGTGATGGGCAGTTTGAAAGCCTTTTGTGAAGCCTCCCTGTCCTCATCGTCTTGACTTCACAGCACATCCTTATGCATTGGCTTGCACAGAAAATACTCTGAACGGTGTGTGTAACATCAACAAATTTGTAAAGTTCTTACCTTGGTGGGGTTGAAGGAAGTGAAATCTCTGCTGCCTTCATTGCCAAGCTGCTGCTTGGAGCCATTGGTTCTCTTGGCCTGTAGCCATTAGGGGGATGTTTTAGGTCATGTGACAATACAATCAAATTTGGAAAAGCCTACCACTTATTCAGGATAAGTATCCATCCATAAGGATAATATCCATTCCCAACCAGCCATCACACGAGGGTGAGCCCTGAAATTAACAACTAGGCACTGAGAAGCCATCAGGCTGTCAAATCAGCCCAATTTTGGCAGAGAGATTTGGCATCAGGCTGGGGCTGACAACAAATGTCAGTGCTCCAGAATAGACACTCGATATCATTTATGTGGTTGCTTGAATCAACAGTGGATTACAACCCTTGAATGTCTCTGGGTCTGTACACATTGGAGTTCCAAAGGATGTGGGGAATCTCATTGAAACTTGGCAGACATTGAAATCCCTGCATGGAGTGGACATGGAGGGGATGTTTCCATTAGTAGGAGAGTATAGGATCCGAGAGCACAACCTCAGAATAAAGGGACGCCTGTTTAAATCTGAGGTGCAGAGGAATATCTTCAGCCAGACGATGGAGGATCTGTGAAATTCATTACTACGAAGAACTGTGAAGAGAAGTTACTGGGCGTATGAGGTTCTCGATTGGTGAGAGGGTTATGGGTTACAGGGAGAAGTTGGGAGAATGGGGTTGAATAAAGCACAGACAGGAAACCCCTGTCCTATTGTCTCCAAGAATTGAAGTTTATTCTTCCATACACTGCTGAGAACAAACTCTGATATATAAAAAAATCACACCTTGAAATAAACATCTTCTGTATCTAGGATGGAGGAACAACACCTAATATTCTGTTTGGGTAGCCTCCAACCTGATGGCATAAACATTGATCTCTCAAACTTCCGGTAATGCCTCCCACTCCCCCTTCACCATTTCCCATCCTCTTTTCCCTCTCTTGCCTTATCTCCTTGCCCGCACATCGCCTCCCTCTGGTGTTGCTCCCCCCTTTTCTTTCTTCCATGGCCTTCTGGCTCTTTCACCAGTCAAATTCCCAGCTCTTTACTTCATCCCTCCCCCTCCAGGTTTCACCTATTACCTGGTGTTTCTCTCTGCCCTGCCCCCACCTTTAAATCTACTCTTCTGCATTTTTCTCCAGTCCTACCAAAGGGTCTTGGCCCAAAGCTGTCGACTGTACTCTTTTCCTAGATGCTGCCTGGCCTGCTGAGTTCCTCCAGCATTTTGTGTGTGTTGCTCGGATATCCAGCACCTGCAGATTTTCTCTTGCTCTGTATTTTCTTCTTGTTTGTAAACTAATTGATTAAATAATTACCAAAATATTGCAGATTGATGAGGACTTTGTTGGATCAGTGCTGTGTGAAGCTACATGACAGAACTGCCAGCATTACATCCAATCGGATGAAGCACCTCAGAAACCATTGTAGCAAATTGCTTGCCTGTTCTTGAAATACAATTGGATCAAATCCTCTTCCTACTGAAGTAGCAAGTTCTGTGTATTAGAAGTATTTTAACAATGTGCCGTGGCAAGGATTAAAAAGTTTGAGCCAGCAAGGCTAAAATAGGAAGATTATCTAAAAGAATGCAGCTGTGGAGTGGTCTGCTGCATTGGCCTAGTGGACTTTGTTGACATTCCTGAGATAGATATTTCATTATTATAATCACATTTATATTCACTCTCTGTGTGCCAAATATTTCTGGAATTTTGTTCTTTTAGTAACCAAATACAGAATACTTCAAGACACAAAATGCAGGGAGTGCTCAGCACTTTAGACGGGGCAAAATTTAAGTGGTAGCCTTTTATGTGTGGCTTTGTATGTTTGACCTATATGACATGACTGCTTAGTTTGCAACGAGCAAGAATGATGGCACTGCGGAATGCGTTTTCTGATAGATCAGCAATATTTTTTAGTTTGAGTCTGCTTCACGAAGGCAGCTATTGGTGCTCAGGAGATCGAATGTGTTATGCTTCATAACTTCAAAACATTAAACTCATTCAAAGGAACACACGGGAATCTGAAATGTGAGTCTAACTTCCTGCTTTACTTTAAGTGAGAAGCGCATGTATCACATGGTCGCGTCATGACGTATGCAATTCATGTATTTTTACATATAACCAAAATGAATTATATAAAAAACAATGCTTAATCAAACAATATATCAAACAAGATTACCCAAATGTTACTGAAATACTAAATACACAACAGGATAAGCATTTCTGTTACTTTGATAGAAAGAAGGAGCAAGAGAAAATTTTAAACATGAGATTTTGCAGATACTGGAAATCCAGAGTAACACACAAAATGCTGGAGGATGGGTGGCATGGTTGCGTAATGGTTAGCACAAGTCTTTACGGCACCGGTGACCATAAGCCTATAAGATTAGGAGAAGAATTGGGCCATTTGGCCTATCGAGTCTGCTCCACCATTTCATCATGGCTGATCAAATTTCTCTCTCAGCCCCAATCTCCTGTCTTCTCCCCTATCCCTTCATGCCCTGACCTATTAAGAATCTACCAACTTCTGCCTTAAATATACATAAAGACTTGGCCTCCACAGCCGCCTCTGGCAACAACTTCCACAGATTCACCACTTTCTGGCTAAAGAAATTCCTCCCTATCACCATTCTAAAAGAAAACTCTTTTATACTGAGGCTGTGCCCTCTGGTCTCAGACTCTCCCATTACAGGAAACATCCTCTCCACATCCATTCCATTAAGCCTTTGATCAGTGATCAGAGGTTACTTCCCACTGCTGTTTGTAAGGAGTTTTTACCTTCACCCTGTGAACACGTGGGATTCTTCCATGTGCTCCAGTTTCCTCCCACAGTACAAAGATGTACCAGTTAGTAGGTTAATTGGTCATTGTAAATTGTCCCATGATTAGGCTGGAATTAAATTGAACCTGTTCTGCACAACTGCCCACTCTCACCTGATTTAGCTGACACCGACCTGCTCAACATCAACCAAACAACACTAGAGTGGCTGTCTGGTGTGACAAGCTGTGATGATGATGAATCAGGGGTTGCTAGGCAGCACGAATCGAAGGACTGGAGTGGCCTATTCCACAATGTACCTCAATAAATAAATGAATAAACAAACAAACTTATCATGTCGGGCAGCATCTGTAGAAAGGAATAAATGATCCACATTTTGGGCTGAGATCTCTCATGAAGGGACGATTAGTTTACTGCTAGCAGTTTTCACTCTGCTTTTGCCATTGTAGGTTGATGGGGAGTAGTTTATACTCCACTCAATTGATAAGGCAGACACAAGGAAAGTAGTTGGATGCAGTGTGAAACAATTTGCTGGGGTAACTTGGGAGGGCAAGCAGCATCTGTGGGACAGAAGGAATTGTCACCTTCTCAGGTCAAAACCCAAAAGGTCAACAATTCCACTTCCCCCCACAGATCCTGCTCGACCTGCTGAGTTCATCCAGCAGATTGTTTGCTGCTCTAGATTTCAACATCTGCCACCATTTGAGTCTCAAGTGTAGTTATGTGCCGTGGATTATTCTCCATCCCTTAGTTAAAATAGAAGGGATGATGGCAGAACAGCAATGGCTGGAGTTTCTGTGGCCAGTATGGAAGGTGCAGCTTAGATACATCCCAAAGGTGAAAAAAGTATTCTAAAGGCAGGATGAAGCAACCATGGCTGAGGAGGGACAAAGACAGCGTAAAACTAAAAGAAAGGACATACATATAATATAGCAAAGATTAATGGGATGTCAGAGGATTGGGAATCTTTTAAACACCAACAGAAGGCAACTAAAAAGGACATAAGGAGAGAAATAATGAAATATGAAGTTAAACTAGCCAATAAAAACAAAGCGGATACCAAAGGATTTCAGATATATAAAGAGAAAAGAAAGGCAAGAATGGATAATGGACAACTAGAAAATGATGCTGAAGCAGTAGTAATTGGGGCAAAGAAATGGCAGACAAACTCAATGAGTATTTGGCGTCTGTCTTCACTGTGGAAGACATTAGCAGTATGCCAGAAATTTGAGTGTCAGGAGGCAGGTATGAGTGTAGTTGTTATTACCAAGGAGAAGATGTTGGGAAAGGTGAAATGGCTGAAGGTAGGCAAGTCACCTGAACCAGATGGAGTACATCCCAGTGTTCTGAAATAGGTAGCTGAAGAGACTGTGGAGGCATTGGTAATGATCTTTTAAGAATCACTAGATTCTGGAATGGCTTTGAGGCACGGGAAAATGCAAGTGTCATTCTACTCTTTAAGAAGGGAAGGAGGTAGAAGAAAGGAAACTATAGGCTGGTTAGCCTGACTTTAGTGGTTGGGAAGATGTTGGAGTCCATTATTGAGAATGAGGTTTTGGGGTACTTGGAGCTACATGATAAAATAAGCTGAAGTCATCAGGAGAAATCTTGCCTGACAAATCTTTTGGTATTCTTTGAGGACATAACAAACAGGATAGAGAAAGGAGAGTTAGTGGATGCTGTTTACTTGGATTTTCGAATGTCTTTGACAATATGCCACACATGTGGCTGATTAACAAGATAAGAGCCATGGTAATACAGGAAAGATCCGAGCATTGATAGAGCATTGGCTGACAGGCAGGAGGGGCAAAGAGTGGGAATAAAAGGGTCTTTTCTGGTTCGCTGCCAGTGACTAGTGTGTTCTGCAGGGACTGGTATTGGGATGGCTTTTTTTTTGCATTATATATCAATGATTTGGATGACAGAATTTATAGCATTGTGGCCACATTTGTGGATGATACAAAGATAGATATAGGAATAGATAGTGCTGAGGAAGCAGGGAACCTGCAGAAGGACTTAGCCAGATTGGGACAATGAGCAGATCGGGATATAGAGTAGGAAAGTGCATGGTCATGTACTTTGGTAGAAGGAATAAAGGTATAGACTATTTTCTAAACAGGGAGAAATTTCAAAAATCAGAGGTGCAAAGGGACTTGGGAGACCTCATGTAGGAATCCCTAAAGGTTAAGTTACTGGTTGAGTCAATGCTAAGGAATGCAAATGCAATGTTAGCATTCATTTTGAGAGGACTAGAATATAAAAACAAGGATGTAATGCTGAGGCTTTGTAAGGCATTGGTCTTACTGCACTAGGCGTATTGTGAACAGTTTTGGGCTCTTTATCTAAGAAAAGACGTGCTGGCATTGGACAGAGTGTAGAGGAGGTTCATGAGAATGATTCTGGGAATGAAAGGGTTACAGTGTGAAACATAGAAAACCTACAGCACAATACAGGCCCTTTGGCCCACAAGGCAGTGCCAAACATATCCCTACCTTAGAACTACCTAGGCATTACCCTTAGCCCTCTATTTTTCTCAGCTCTATGTAGCCACGCAGGAGTCACTTAAAAGACCCTATCGTTTCCACCACCACCGCCGCCGGCAGCCCATTCCACGCACTAACCACTCTCTGTGTAAAAAAACTTACCCCTGACATCTCTTCTGTACCTATTTCCAACCACCTTAAAATTATGCCCTCTCGTGGGAGCCATTTCAGCCCTGGGGAAAAGCCTCTGACTATCCACATGATCAATGCCTCTCATTATCTTGTACACCTCTATCAGGTCACCTCTCATCCTCGTCGCTCTGAGGAGAAAAGACTGAGTTCACTCAACCAATTCTCATAATGCAATGCTCCCCAATCCAGGCAACATCCTTCGAAATCTCCTCTGCACACTTTCTAAGGTTCCCACGTCCTTCCCGTAATGAGGCAACCAGAACTGAGCACAGTACTCCAAGTGGGGTCTGACCAGGGTCCTGTATAGCTGCAACATTACCTCTCAGCTCCTAAGCTCAATCCCACAATTATGAGGAGTGTTTGGTGGCTTTGGGCTTGCATTCGGTTGAATTTAGAAGAATGAGGGAGAATCTTATTAAAAGCTCACTGAAATGCTAGGGAGAGTGGTTGTGGAGAGGATATTGCCTGTAGTGGGGGAGTCTAGGATCAGAGGCCTCAGAATAGAGGAACTTCCATTTAGAACTGAGATAAGGAGGAATTTCTTTAGTCAGAGAGTACTGAATCCATGGAATTCATTGCCACTGATGGATGTGGAGGCCATGCCACTGGATATTAAATAATATCCACATCGTGGGTTACAGGGAGAAGGCAGGAGAATGGAGTTGAGAGGGATAATAAATCAGCCAAGATGTAATAGCAGAGCAGATCTGATGAGCCAAATGGCCTAATTCTGCTCCTATGTCTTATGACATTATGCCCTAAAGATTGACAACGAATAGCACACGTGACTTGTGGTGAGGGCTGCATATCCGTCGCAGACTTCATAGCCAAACGTTGTGGTGCTGCCAACATCGCGGCCTCTCTCCCAGATGAGCTCAATTGCTTTTACACTCGGTTCGATGTTGCTAACTCTGAGCCTCTGAGGAAAGCCACCGCTACAACCTGCAACCTGGTCATCTCTGAGTCTGAGGTACACAGATGTTTCCAATGAGTGGCCAGTCGCAAGGCTGCAGGACCATCCAGGGCGAGTACCCAGGATGTGCTCAGCATAACTGGCAGGTGTGTTTACTGATATTTTAAATCTCTCCCTCTCCCAGTGTAGAGTGCCCTCCTGCTTCAAATCATCCACCATTGACCAAGGTAACATGCCTGAATGACTGATGTCCTGTCGCACTCACCTCAATAATAAGCAAATGCTTTGAGAGGCTGGTCAAGGACTACATCTGCAGCATGCTACCACCCAAACTAGACCTCCTACAATTCACCTACCAACACAACCGATCGACAGATGATGCAATAGTCACTGCTCTACATACCGTCCTTACACATCTGAGAAGAAGGATGCTTATGTGAGAATGCTGCTCTTGGACTACAGTTCATCATTCAACACCATAGTTTCATCCAGGCTCAATAAGAAGCTCAGAGACCTTGGCCTTGACCCTGCCTTGCACAACTGGATCCTGGACTTCTTGTCAGATAGCCAGCAGGTTGTAAGAGTGGGCTCCCTCACCTCCAACCCTCTGACTCTCAATACAGAAGCCCCTCAGGCCCTACGTACTGAGTCCCCTCCTTTACTCTCTGTATACCCATGACTGTATCGCCACCCACAGCTCTTATCTGCTAATTAAATTTGCCGACGACACTACATTAATTGGCCTTATCTCCAAACAATAACGAAGTGGCCTACAGGGAAGAAGTCATCTCTCTGACACAGTGGTGTCAAGAAAACGATGTCGCAAGAACGAAGGAGCTGGTTGTGGATTACAGGAGGAATGGAGACGTGCTAACCCCTATTGACGTCAATGGATCTGGGGTTGAGAGGGTAAACGGCTTCAAGTTTCTCGGCATCCACATCACCGAGGACCTCACATAGTCTGTACACATCAGCTGTGTGGTGAAAAAGGCACAACAGCGCCTCTTTCACCTCAGACAGTTGAGGAAGTTTGGTATGGGCTTCCTGATCCTAAGAACTTTCTACAGGGGCACAATTGAGAGCATCCTGACTGGCTACATCACTGCCTGGTATAGGAACTGTACTTCCCTCAATTGCAGGACTCTGCAGAGAGTAGTGCAGGCAGCCCAACGCATCTGTAGCTATGAACTTCCCATGGTTTAGGACATGTACAAGGACAGGTGTGTAAAAAGGGCCCGTAGGATCATTGGGGACCCAAGTCATCCGAATCACAATCTATTCCAGCTGCTACCATCCGGGAAACGGTACCGCAGCATAAAAGCCAGGACCAACAGGCTCCGGGACAGCTTCTTCCACCAGGCCATCAGATTGATGAACTCACGCTGATTGGAGTATACTCTATATTACATTGACTGTTCTATTTATTATAAATTATTACAAATTACTATGATTGCACATTACACATTTAGACGGAGACGTAACATAAAAATTTTTACTCATGTATGTGAAGGATGTAAGAAATAAAGTCAATTCAATTCAATTCAATGTTTCCTCATAGCTTAAAATGATGAATTTATTTCCAGTATGCAACAAATATTCATTGTTATCATACATATATTTTAGACCTGAGGAGATTATTCAGCCCATCAAGCCACTGCCAGCTCCAAAATAAGTTCTTCAATTCATCCCAGAACTTTCTCCATTACCTTGCATTTTTTCTTCTTTCCAGTTATTTATCCAATATTCCTTTTGAAAGTTACTTTGAGGCTCCTCCCAATTCCCTTTCTGTCTGTGCATTCCAAGTCATAAAAATTTGCTACAGTTAAAATAAAATGTTTCCTTATGTTGCTCCTGGTTTGTCTGTCATCAGTCTTAAAGATTAGATTTATTTGAAATATGTATGTCAAAACATCAAACCATACACTGAAATGCCTTGCTTGCGTCGTGTCAATGACCAACAGAGTCCAAATATGTGCTGGGGGCAGCCCACAAGTAACACCATGCTTCCACCGCCAATAAAGTATGCCCACAACTTACAAACTCTAACCCATGCAGCTTTGGAATACGGGAGGAAACTACCACCGTCACAGGGAGAACGTGCAAACAGTGGGAGTTGAAATCTGAGCGGTGATCACTGGCGCTGTAAAATGTTATGCCTCGTTGTCTGTAACCTTGGGTCACTGAGCCGCCACCACAGCGAACAATTTCCTCTTACTTACTAGGAATGAACCATTCATGATTTGAACACCACTCCTTAATCTCCCCATTACTTTTTCCACTCTGAGGCAAACAAGCCCCATTTCTCCAGTCTCTATGTGCAATTGAAGCCCCTTATAATCGCAGTTTACTCAACCTTAGAGATATTGTTAGAAAATGAGTGATTTTCCAGGAAGCTGGTGTGAGAAAATATTGATTTGACATGGAATTGTATTTGCCCCCTCAAAGCACCATTCCTTGGGCCCTTATCTAACAGGGAGTGGGGAAGGGTTCCAACAGGAGTCTGAGGATCCCCGGTAATCTAGTGAAAGGTCAAATGCATGTGCATGAACCTCTTGGCTTTACAAATGCATGTTTATGCCCTATCAAATAGTGGAAAAACTTATCCTGCGAGAGTTACTTAGATAAGTGTAGTTCAGGGATCAGCTGCATGACTTGGAGGCCTAGTCAGGCTCAACCCAGGACTGGCAATAACATTTATTGATAACAATCAGAAAAATAATCCAAAATGTATAATTTTCCTGTGAGAACAGAGGACACAGAGAATGCTGCCTCCGTGCAATACTGCATAATTGCAAAACCAAAGAAAGAAGAGAAATATTACTAATGACAGCACAGGAATGGAGCAGAATTATAAAAATCAGAGAACTGTTATGATGCAGAATCAGAATCACGTTCATTATCACTGAAGTATATTGTGAAACTTGTTGGTTTTCTGCAGGCATAATAAATAATTGAAAGTCTATTAGTCCCATTCAGTTTAACAGAGAAATTCTGTCAGTCCTATTCCACTTTTCCCCAACAACTTTGCAAGTTTTTTTGCATTTGAGCACCCACCCAGTTCCATGTTTGTTTGTTTGTTTATTTATTTATTTATTGGATACAGCGTTCCTGCCCCTTGAGCCATGCTGCTCAGCATTCCCACAATTGCTCGCCTAATCACAGCACACCTTACAATGACCAATTAACCTACCAACCAGTACATCTACCAACAGTACATCTTTGGACTGTGGGAGGAAACTGGAACTCTCAAAAGAAACAGACGTGGTCATGGAGAGAACACGCAAACTTCTCACAAGCAGCAGTGGGAATTGAACCCACGTCACCTGTGATGTAAAGCATTGTAAGCACCGCAACACTGGCTTGTTGAAAGTCTCAGTTAGGTTTGTTTTCACCAGCTTACACAGAATGTGAACTTTGGATGCTAATTCCTGAATGTGGAAGGATATGTTTGTTTTCTCCAGGTGTGTTATCCTCAAAATGTCAAAAGATTAAATACTTATACATTAAATATTATCTCCGTGGATTGTCACCTTGTCGTGGTGGAGAAGCTTGTGTGGTCCTGAGATCCCGAGAGCGATGCCGTCTGGAGCTATGCTCCTGGTAGGGTCGCCCATGGAGGTAAGGTCGAGGGTGAGGTCCCTGACAAAGAACAATCCAACCAAGACCTCAACGGTGGAACAGGCGGATGGAGTTACTTCAAACTCAACGGCTGTGAAGGCGGATGAAGGCTGCAACAAATCCATCAGCTCCAATCGTCGTGGTTTCCATGCCACTGGAATCAGTTGGTTGATTTGTGAAGTATCGTATGCTTTTTGGAGTGCAACGTCAAGTACACGTTAAACAAATACACGCACAGGCATCTTCACTCTGTGAGCCACTTCTTCAGAACAAAGACCATCATCCTCGACCTCGAAGGATAGCCACAACGACGATTATTATAAAATATTAAAACCTGTCCTGCTGTTCCTTGAACGACCTATAATGTTGAATGTTGAATCCTCTGCTGAATCAGAAACAGGTTTACCATTACTGACACACATCATGAAGTGTGTTTTGCAGCAGCAGTACAGTGCAAGACATAAAAAATTACTGAAGTTACAAAAAGAAGCAAATCATATGTTGTGTCAAACCAATTAAATTAGTAATCAAATGGCCAACTAAACCATTATGTCTTCTGCCTACATAATGTCCATATCCTTCCATTTTCTCACATTCATGTGCCTATTTAAATACATTTTAAAAGTCCCCAATGAATCTACATGGGTGGCAGGGTGGAGATACGTTTCTACAAAGGAGGTATAAGGCGCTCCTGCTAGCCTTCAGGTCAGCCTTAGGCAAGATGTAGCACCTGTTTAGCCCCTGAACAGGGTCACATGAAGCCATGGGAGCAGGTGGTGTATGGTCGTATGAGCAGCTGGTGCATATCACAAGTCTTGGTTATGTGACCACTGACACCAGGCAGAGAATCTGTGAAGAGCATTGATAATGGCTGGGGTCACCCGTCTCGTAAAGACGTCACTCAGAAAAAGGCAACAGAAAACCACTTCTGTAGAAAATTTTGCCAGAAACAATCATGGTCATGGCCTATTTCGTAAGACAACAGGACATAACAAACAAACAAATCTATCTCTCTCTACTACCACCCCTTATACCCTTCCCTTGTTTGTCTTGTTTCCCTTCTCCTTTACCCCTCAGTTTACCATCAGGAGTAGTGAGGGGATGTTGATGGACTTCACTGCAATTGACTTTCCTGTTGTTGCTCACCATGACCTTCCCCAAGGTGTCTAGCGAGTTTTGGAGAATTATGGCTAGTCTCTGCAGCTTCTATCTCTCCATCAGCAGTCTAGAGCCACCCCATGGGTTAAGTAGCTTCCTTACTTAAACACCCCCAATGCCTACCACTTCCATTAGCTCTACAACTTATTGAGATTGCATCCTTTCCCTTGGTAAAAATCAATGTAAAGTAAAATTCATTATCTTAATTATGTCGACTTCATAGTGACTAATCAGCTTCTCCTCTCCATTTATTACTCATTTGCTGAGAGAAAAAAAAATCACATTCTATTTTAATTACCATTTTCGATATACACGTGATAAATAAATGAATCTGAGTCTGAATACAGCAAGATGGATTAAACATAGAGACATAGAAAACATACAGTACAATACAGGCCCTTTGGCCCACAAAGCCTTGCTGAACACGTCCTACCTTTGAACTACCTAGGCTTTACCTATAGCCTTCTATTCTTCTAAGCTCCATGTAGCCATCCAGGAGTCTCTTAAAGACCCTATCGTTTCCGCCTCCACCCTGCCACTGGCAGCCCATTCCACGCACTCACCACACTCTGCGTAAAAAAACTTACCCCTGACATCTCCTCTGTACCTACTTCCAAGCAGCTTAAAACTATGCCCTCTCATGCTAGCCATTTCAGCCCTGGGAAAAAACCTCTGACTATCCACACAATCAATGCCTCTCATTATCAAGTACACCTCTATCAGGTCACCTCTCATCCTCTGTCACTTCAAGGAGGAAAGGCCAAGTTCACTCAAACTATTCTCATAAGGCATGCTCCCCAATCCAGGCAACATCCTTGTAAATCTCCTCTGCACCTTTTCTATGGTTTCCACGTCCTTCCTATAGTGAGGTGACCAGAACTGAGCACAGTACTGCAAGTGGGGTCTGACCAGGGTCCTATATAGCTGCAACATTTCCTCTTGGTTCTTAAACTCAATCCTACGATTGATGAAGGCCAATGCACCGTATGCGTTCTTAACCACAGAGTCAACCTGCGTGGCAGCTTTGAGCGTCCTATGGACTCAGACCCCTAGACCCCTCTGATCTTCCACACTGCCAAGAGTCTTACCATTAATACTATATTCTGCCATCATATTTGACCTACCAAGATGAATCACCTATCATGATTACCTCTGTGACTTTGCACCTTACATCCACCTGTACAGCAATATATCCTTTACCAATTTCGGCCATAAGATCAAAGACATAGGAGAGGAATAAGGGCATTTGGCTGATCAAGTATGCTCCACCATTCTGTCGCGGCTCATCTATTAACCCTCTCAAACCCATTCTCCTGCCTTCTTAAAGTTCAAAGTTCAAAGTAAATTTATTATCAAAGAACATACCATATATGTCACCATATACAATGCAGAGATTCATTTTCTTGTGGGCAAGCACAGCAAATACAAGAAACAAAATAGAATTAATGGAAGAACCGCACACAGCAGGATGGACAACAACTACAGTGCAAAAACATAACAAGCTATGCAAATGAAAAACAAAAGAAAGAGAAGAACAAAAAAAATCCTAATAAATAAAGAAATAAGCAATAGATATCGAGAAAATGAGATGAAGAGTCCTTGAAAATGAGTACATAGGTTGCGGGAACAGTTCAGTGATGAGGCAAGTGAAGATGAGTGAGGTTATCCCCTCTGGTTCAACAGCCTGATGGTTGAGGGATAATAACTGATCCTGGGGTGGGTCCTGAGGCTCTGTACCTTCTTTCTGATGGTAGCAGCAAGAAGAGAGCATGAAGGGGATGGTGGATGGTCCTTGATGACGGATGCAACTTTTCTGTGACGGAGCTCCATATCGATGTGCTGAATGGTTGCCATAACCTTTGATGACCTTACTGATCAAGAATGTGTCAAACTCCACTTTAAATATACCCAAGGACTTGACCTCTGCAACCATCTGTAGCAATGAACTCCACAGATTCACCACCCTCTGGCTAAAGAATATCCTCTCATCTCTGCTCTAAAGGGATGTCCTTCTATTCTGAGGCTGTGTGCTCCGGTGCTAGACTCTCCCATGATGGGAAACATTCTCTCCACCTCCACTCTATACAGGCCTTTCAATATTCGATAGGTTTCAATGAGATCACCCCCTCATTGTTCTAAACTCCAGCGAGTGCAGGGCCAGAGCTGTCAAACACACCTTTTACATTAACCCTTTCATTCCTGGGATCAATCTCGTGAACCTCCTCTGGACCCTCTCCAATGCCAGCACAGCCTTTCCTAGATAAGGAGCACCAAACTCCTCACAATGCTCCAATTTACCTCGTACTGCCTCAATGCATTAATCTGTATGGACAGCATGCAAGACAAGCTTGTGCCACGGTACCTGTGACACTAATAAACCAATTTACCAATGCATTTTTTTTGTTTCCTTTCAGAGTCTTCTGCATCTCCTCTGCTATACAGGGAACTCTAGCTTTGTTTTATTTTTAAATCTTTTTCCTCTTGTGGAACTTCATTCAGCAAGTAGTTGGAACATCTACTTAAATTCACCCATTGCTCCATGACGACTTTATTTACTTATCTGTGGTTCCACTTTATCCTGGCTAGGTCTCTTTTCATTAGAGCCAGATCATCTAACCACATCCTAATGGGGCCTGATGAAATGCGTTAGGTTTGAGTAGACTTTCATACCAAAATACCTTGGACTTAAATTGGATGGAGCTACCAGCCAGCATCTCTTCATGAATGAATGCCCTAATGAGGTTTACAATTGATTCATAACTTTAAAACAAACTTAGTTAGTTCAATGAACAATTGTTACTCATTCACACACATACTGTTCCTTTGCTTTACTTAAAAAAACAGAAAATAATGGAAACACTCAGCAGCTTAGACAACATGTGTGAAATGAGAAGCAGTTAACATTTTAGGTCAAAGCTCTTGCATCAGAATTCTTGGTAGTGGTTGGGGTAATTAACAAGAAATATTCAGATTCAGATACAAGTTCATTTATTTATTTCGTTCATTGAAACATACAGTGAAATGCGTCATTTGTATTTAGGACCAACACAATCTAAGGATATGTTGTGAGCAGCTGGCAAGGGTTGCCACACATTCTGGTGCCAAAAAAGCATGCCCACCATGCACTGTAGAACAACACAAGCAAGAACAGTAATAACACAGATCAAACAGTAGGAGCAAAACAAGTCTACTTCCACCCACTCACGCACACAGCTGGGCTTTCAACCTTCAGGCCACTGACCAGCAGGCCTTGGCCCTGGGCTATCAGACATTGGGCCTCCAATCTCTAGTCCCTGGCCCAAACTCACAGACCCCCCAGTCTCCAGATACATTGACCCAGGGGCTTAAACCTTTGGGCCTCAACCTTCAGAAGCATTGATACCTGGACACTCGGCTTTGGTTTGATTGGCTGTGGTTGTGTTTTAATTTTGTACCCCACTGGACAACAGGTGAACATTGTTATCTCACATGACCAGTATTTCTTCTTTTAAATTTATTTGGTTGATTTGGAGGAACAATTGGAAGCCAAGTTTGAGGTTAGTTAACAAGTTTAACGTTCTTGAGGAAAGGGAGTTTATCTTGGTAACAACACCATGAAAATTTCCACAGAGAACAGAGCATGGTTATGTCATTTATGCTTTGAACGCATTTCCCACAGTCACTTCCAATGGTGCTTGCACACCATTTGTGCATCAATGACCGCAGTGACCATTTCCTGTTTGCATCTGATTAAGAACAACTGATTAAAGGAGGAAATTCAGAAGCATGAATAACAAGAGTGTAAATAAGATGATAATGCTTTTGAGAAGCAGGACACAAATAAATAGAATTTACAGCACAGTGTTTAAGTTCAAGTTTATTGACATCTGTCTGTACACATATACAACCAAATGAAACAATGTTCCTCTGGGCTACAGTTCACCCACAAAACATACATCACACATAGCACATAAAGCAAAATATTACCAGAAATAATATTTAATTCAAAATGCATGCAGCACAAGTAAACAGTATATAGTACACAACACGCTAACCTTATGACAAGACCTCGGTGGTGGCAGGGTATTCATTAGTCTCACAGCCTGAGGGAAGAAGCTGTTACACTGTCTGGCCGTCCTGATGTTTCTGTACCTCCTTCTTGACAGTAGTGGGTCAAAGAGAACTGCTAATGTCATAACAGTTGACATTAAGCCCAAATGATAGAAATTAATATTTTTTTATTTTCAAAGTATTCTCATTCTTTTTAGTTTCTACTTTCAAAAGGATACAAAAGGCAAAAATTTAGATAATTACCCTATTGAAGTAGATATCCATAGATAAACAAGTAGAATTCCTGAGCTTGTAGTTATGAAACATCTAATCATTTTTTTTTCAGAACAGCTTCAAAGCTCTTTGAAAGTAGAAGAGGGAGACACAAAGAACGAGCACACATCCAATGTCATGAAACATTTCAAATCATTGGGTGTCCTGAGCACCACAGTCAGAGAAGAACTTTTGAAAAGTTCACTGTAAATATCTGCAGCAGTAAATTAGCATGTGTGGGCATGTGGCCAAGTGGTTAAGGCACTGGACTAGCTACCTGAAGGTCGTGAGTTCGAGCCCCCGCCGAGGGAATGTGTTGCGTCCTTGAGCAAGGCACTTAATCATACATTGCTCTGCGACGACACTGGTGCCAAGCTGTATGGGCTCTAATGCCCTTCCTTTGGACAACATTGGTGCCGTGGAGAGGGGAGACTTGCAGCATGGGCAACTGCTGGTCTTCCATACAACCTTGCCCAGGCCTGTGCCCTGGAGAGTGAAGACTTTCCAGGCGCAGATGCATGATCTCGCAAGACTAATGGATGCCTTTATATAAATCAGCATACAAAATAGTCCCATAACAACAATTGAAAACATTACCGTATTATGCATTTTTAGACAATTGAGGGGTAATAATTAGGCATGTCACTTTAAAATTAAAGAGAAAATGGGCAGCACAGTAGTGTAGTGGTTAGCACAACACTTTACAGTATAAGTGACCAGGTTTCAATTCCCACCACTGTCTGTAAGAAGTTCATACGGAGAGGAGGAAGAAATACAAGGTGATAGGTGAAATTGGGAAGGGGGTGAAGTTCTCCCCGTGACTACGTGGATTTCCTTCAGGTGCTCCAGTTTCCTTCCACAGTCCAAAGATGTACCGGTTGGCAGGTTAATTATTCATTGTAAATTGTCCCATGATTAGACTAGGATTGAATCAGGGGATTACTGAGCATCGTGCCTCGAAGGGCCAGAAGAGCCTATTCCGTGCAATATCCAATAAAAGTTAAAAATTACATTACAATGCAAAAGTGGGGAAGATCTGAATGCTCATTTTGAACCCAGAGTCTCCAACACCTGCAATTGAATAATGACCTTAATAATTTACTTCAATCTAGCTCTAGAAGAGCCTCAGCCCTTGCCCAACGGGTGTAAGCAACACACACAAAATGCTAGAGGAACTCAGCAGTCTAGGCAACATCTATGGAAAAGAGTACAGTCAACATTTCAGGCTGAGACCCTTCATCAGGGCTGGGGAGAAAATTGAGGAGTTAGAAGGTGGCAGGAGAGGAGGAAGAAATACAAGGTGATAGGTGAAATTGGGAAGGAGGGGGGTGAAGTAAAGAGCTGGGAAGTTGATTGGTGTAAGAGATACAGAGCTGGAGAACCGGGAATCTGGTAGGAGAGGACAGAAGGCCAAGGAAGAAAGAAAAGGGGGAGGAGCACCAGAAGTGGGTGATGGGTAGGTAAGGAGATAAGTTGAGAGAGGGAAATGGGAATGGGGGAATGGTGAGGGGGAAGAGTATCATTACCGGAAGTCTGAGAAATCAATGCTCATGCCATCAGGTTATAGGCTACCCAGACAGAATATACGGTGTTGCTCCTCCAACCTGAGTGTGGCCTCATTGCAAAAGTAGGGGAGGCCACGGACTGACATGCAGGAATGGGAATGGGAAGTGGAATTAAAATGGGACCAACGGGTCTAAAAGATTGTTGCTCCCCGTGAGGGACTATAAGGGGGATGAGTAACCAAGCTGCGGCACTGTGGTTCAGGGAGCCATTGAAGAGGGGCGAGGGAAGAAAAATGCAGTTGCAATTGGAATAGTATAGTCAGAGGAATAAGCACAATTCTCTGTCAAAGGACCAAGAGTCCCAAAGGCTGTGTTGTCTGCCAGTGCTCAGGTTCAGGACATCTCTTCTGACCTGCAGACAAATTTGGAGCATGGGAGGGGAGGCTAGTGAACATAATGGAGCTGGTTGAGTTTACTACTCCCTTACAACTCTCTGCAGCTTTTTTCTGAACCAGTGCAGTGGTTCCTCCATACCAGACAGTGATGCAACAAGTCACACAAATGTCCACAAATGCCCTAATTTTTCTCCTATGTCTTATGGTCTTATAGGT
Organism: Mobula birostris; assembly: GCF_030028105.1. Classification (NCBI taxonomy): domain Eukaryota; kingdom Metazoa; phylum Chordata; class Chondrichthyes; order Myliobatiformes; family Myliobatidae; genus Mobula; species Mobula birostris. The sequence goes on along the minus strand of NC_092380.1, from coordinate 102,237,951 downwards.
CAGAAAGCAGAATAGTGAAGGAAAGGGAAGGTCCCGCAAAGGAGGTTGGTCAAGAAAGTTCAGACTCGTGGCATTCAAGATGAGGTAGTAAATTGGATTAGACATTGGCTCTATGGGAGAAGCCAGAGAGTGGTAGTAGATGGTTGCCTCTTTCACTGGAAGCCTGTAACTAGTGGAGTGCCGCAGGGATCAGTGCTGGGTCCATTGGTGTTTGTCATCTATATCAATGATCTAGAGGGTAACGTGATTAACTGGATCAGCAAATTTGCGGATGACACCAAGATTGGAGGTTTAGCAGACAGTGAGGAAGGCTATCATGGTTTGCAGCAGGATCTAGATCAGCTGGAAAAATGGCCTGAAACATGGCAGATGGAATTTAGTGCAGACATGCTTAAGTGTTGCATTTCGGTAGGACCAACCAGGGTAGATCTTACACAGTGAACAGTAGGGCAGTAAGCAGTGTGGTAGAACAAAGGGTTCTGGGAATGCAGGTCCATGATTCATTGAAAGTGGTGTTGCAGCTAGATAGGGTTGTAAAGAAAGCCTTTGACACATTAGCATTCATAAATCAAGTTACTGAGTACAGGAGATGGGATATTATTTTGAATTTGTATAAGACATTGGTGAGGCCTAATCTGTAGTATTGTGTGCAATTGTATTCATCTACCTATAGGAAAGATGTAAATAAGTTTGAAAGTGTACAGAGAAAATTTACAAGAATGTTGCCCGGTCTGGAGGACCTGAGTTATGAGGAAAGATTGAATAGGTTATGACATAATTCCTTGGTACGTAGAATATTGAGAAATTTGATAGTGGTATACAAAATTATGAGGAGTATAGGTAGGGTAAATGCAACCAGGATTTTTCCACTGAGGTTGGGTGGGACCACAAGCAGAGGTTATAGGTTAAGGATGAAAGGTGAAAAGATTAAGGGGAATATGAGGGGAAACTTCTTCACTCAGAGGGCCGTGAGAGTGTGGAATGAGTTACTACCGCAAGTGGTGCATGTGAGCTCGATTTCAACGTTTAAGAGAAGTTTGGATAGGTACATGGATAGAAGGGGTATGGAGGGGTATGGTCTCGGTGAAGGTTGATGGGAGTAGGCAATTTAAATGGTTCGGCATGGACTAGGTGGGCTGAAGGACGTGTTCCTGTGTTGTACTTTTCTATGAGTCTAAAAATCGATACTCATGCCATCCAGTTTGGAGGCTACCAAGACAGAATATGAGGTCTGAGAATGGATTATGAGGAATTTTTTTTACTCAACACTGTGGAACAATCTAAGGTTTAACCAGAACAACCGTGATCAAAATGGCTGCTGGTGGTTCCCTGACACACCATAACAGCACCCAAAAATTTCTTGGCTCAAGTTTACAAATAGGATAGATCCTTCCTCATCTGTAAGCTAGCAAAAATAACCTTACAGTATTAAATTATGACTCGGGTTTAGATTCTGCTTTTCATGCATTCATCTTTCAAGAGTGCAACCTTTCAAGAAGAACACACAAAGACTGGAAGCTTTTATTCAAGTTTCCTGTATTATTGTTTATGAAAGTACAATCAGCTGTTCTTTTGTCCTTTTGACAGTTTGTAGAAAGCTAATTAGTTTGTTTTTGTAAATAGAATCGCCCTATTGGGTCCCAATGTATCACACAATAAAAAAAGCATTAAGGGCCAGTTTAGAAATCTAAACTTAAATCATTCTTTCTGGAAATAGTGAAAGCATTATTATATTTGAATGTTTGCTTTAGAACATAGAACATAAAACAGTAGAGCTTAGAACAGACACTTTGGCCCGTGATGTTATACCAACTTAATTATATCTGTAACTAATCTAATCTCTTTTCCCTCCACATTGTCAATACCCCTCCATTCTCTGCACATTCATGTGCCTTTCTGAGAGCTTCTTAAATGTTTCTATTCTAGTTGTCTCTACTTCCTTCCTTGGCAGGGTAATTCCAGGCACTCGCCTCTCTCTATATAAAATCCTTGTTATACACATCTCCTTTGAATTTAACCCCTCACCTTCAACGCTGCTACATTTCTTAAAACCAATAGCACTGTTGCCACTCATGTGATGAAAGTTGGAACATTATAGGCAAACACTTTTAAATGGGATTGTTCTAACATTAGCTTCAGAGGAGGTGATTCATTTTACAGGACTTTGTTGGACACTTTCAGTAAGCAAATCCAAGGCAACTATGTATATTTAAAACATATTCTTTGAGATTCCTCGTGAATGTTGAACTTCTTCACATCCTTCACATTGAGTCTCCACTGGTGTACATCAGCGGGAGAGCTGGCAGCAATGTAGTTTCCATTTTGCTGATTTTGCATTCATGATATCTTGAAATGAGGTGTATGGTTAGCCAGTGTCTTCACATGAGGGAGTGAAGAGCCTGGAATTCTTTTCACTGTAATTTCTGAAGCTTGGAATTTTTTTCATTTTTAACTGCAGATATCAAAGTTCAAAAGCTCAAAGAAAATTTATTATCAAAGTGCGTATATGTCAGCTTGAAATTCATCTTCTTGCAGACATTCACCGTAGAACAAAGAAATACGACAGAATCAGTGAAAAGCTACACAGAAAGATGGACAAACAGGCAATATGCAAATAGAATAGATAAACAAATAACACAGAGAACATGAGATGTAGAGTCCTTGAAAGAGGAATCATTTCAGAGTTGAGGTAAGTGATGTTATCCACGCTGGTTCATGAGCCTAATGGTTGAAGGGTAATAATTATTCCTGAACCTGGTGGAGTGGGACCTAAGGCTCCAGTACCTTCTTCCCGATGACAGCAGTGAGAAGAGATCATGGCCTGGATGAGTGGGGCCCTTGATGGTGGATGTTGCTTTCTTGTGGCAAATCTCCTTGTAGACATGCTTAATATGTTCATCGACATGGAATTATTCATTCATTGGATATGCACATGACTAGGATTAGTGGCTGTTTTTATCTACCTCTGAGAGCTGCTGGGATGATAAGGTTGCAACAAGATGACTGCACTGCTGAACGTGAGAGAAAGAACGGAAGATTTCCTTTCCTCAAAGACATTGGTGCGCAAATGAGTTTTTACACGCTAAAGAAACAACATATATTTTGAGAGTCAGAACACAAATGGGAATTATTATCACTAACCTACATCATGAAATCTGTTATAATACAGCAGCAGTACAGTGTAAGTTATAAAATTAGTGTAAGTTACAAAAATATATAAATAGTGCAAAAGACAAATAATGAGTTACTGTTCAGAGGTTCATGGACCATTCAGAAATCTGATGGCGGAGTAGAAGAAGTTGCTCTTGAATCATTGAGTATGGGTCATCAGGTTGCCGTACTTCCTCCCCAATGGTACTAAGCCTAGTCACATGTCATGATGTTCTATGGGTTGTAGGTAGGGGTGTTCTCATGCGCTTCCCCTCGTTTTAGGTGGTGGAGGCACAGATATAGAAGGCTGTGCTGCTTTAGCCTGAGTGTAACAATAGCCTATTGTATACACTCAGTGATCATAAGGTACAACTGTACACCTGTTCATTAATGCAAATATTTAATCAGCCAGTCATGTTGCAGCAACTCAATGCATAAAAACATGCAGACATGGTCAAGAGATTCAGTTGTTGTTCAGACTTTGACCATGGAATGATAGTTGGTGCCAGATGGGGTGGTTTGAGTATCTCAGAAACTGCTGATCTCCTGGTACTTTTATGCTCGACAGACTCTAGAGTTTACAGAAAAAGGCACAAAAATCAAAAAAAAAAATTTAGTGAACTGCAATTACAGCCATGTGACCAATTATCCTATTACCCGTACATCTTCAGATGTTGGAGGAAACCCACGCGATCACGAGGAGAACATACAAACTCCTTACAGACAATGGTGGAAGTGAACCTGGGTCATTGGCACTATATTGAATTGAATTGACTTTATTTCTTACATCCTTCACATACATGAGGAGTAAAAACAGGGCAGTCAATGTAGCATAGAATAACAATTGTATCAGCATGAATTAATCAGTCTGATGACCTGGTGGAAGAAGCTGTTCTGGAGCTATCCTGGCCTTTATGCTGTGATAACATTTCCTGGATGGTAGCAGCTGAAACAGTTTGTGGTTGATATGACTTGGGTCCCTAAAGATCCTTTGGGCCCTTTTTACACACCTGTCTCTGTAAATGCCCTGAATAGTGGGAAGATCACATCTACAGATGAGCTGGGCTGTCCACACCACTCTCTGCAGAGTCCTACGATTGAGGGAAGTACAGTTCCCATACCAGGCAGTGATGCAGCCAGTAATGATGCTCTCAGTTGTGCCCCTGTCAAAAATTCTTAGGATTTGGGAGCCCATACCAAACTTATTCAACCGGTCTGAGGTGAAAGAGGCGCTGTTGCGCATTTTTTACTACACAGCTGGTATGTACAGACCACGTGAGATCCTCGGTGATGTGGATGCTGAGGAACTTGAAGCTGTTCACCCTCTCAATCCCAGATCCATTGATGTCAATGGGAGTCAGCCTGTCTATGTTCCTCCTGCAATCCACAACCAGCTCCTTTGCTTTTTGCAACATTGAGGGAGAGGCTGTTTTCTTGACACCACTGTGTCAGGGTGATGACTTCTTCTCTGTAGGCTGCCTCATTATTTGAGATAAGTCCAATCAATGCAGTATGGTCAGCAAGTTTAATCTGCAGATTAATGCTGTGGGTGGCAACAGAGTCTTGGCTATACGGAGAGTAAAGGAGGGGGTTTAGGACACAGACCTGGGGGACTCCTGTGTTGACGGTCAGAGGGGCAGAGGTGCGGGAGCCCACTCTTACCAGCTGCCAGTGACCTGACAGGAAGCCCTGGATCCGGCTGCTCAAGGCAGGATGAAGGCCGAGGTCTCTGAGTTTCTTCTCAAGCCTGGAGGGAATTATGGTGTTGAATGCTGAACTGTAGTCTAAGAACAGCATTCTCACATAAGCATCCTTCTTCTTCAGGTGTGTAAGGCTACAGTACTGTACAGCCCCATGGACTGCTGATGCTCAGGCAACATGTCTATGCATCATGAAATACCTTATTAGCTAACAACAATTTGGGATATCCGGATATTATGCAAAGTACCTTACAAATGGACATCTTCATTCTTTTGCATATGGCATCAATTATGATCTCAAACTATTTACAATAAATGAAATATTTCATAGTCATTGCTGTCACACAGGAAACATGGTAATTATTTTGAATGCAACAAGCTTGCATAAAGATCATTGAAATGAAGATTAAGTGACTGGTTCAGTGTTTCTGGTAGAGGAATAAATGTTTTCCAAAACAATGCAAGCACCACGCACAAAATGCTGGAGGAACTAAACAAGTCAGGCAGCATCTATGGAGGGGAATAACAGTCAACATTTCAGGCCAAAGTCCTTCATGAGTCCTGATGAAGAGACTTGGTCCAAAGCGTAGATAGTTTATTCCCCTTCATAGATGCAGCCTGACCTATTAAGTTTCTCTTGTATTTTGTGTGTGTATTGCTCAAGATTTCTAGCATCTGCAGAATCTCTTGTGTCTGTAATATAATTACAACTTCAAAAATGCAATCAGTGCTTTCACTGAGAGGGCAGTTGGTTTGATTTCATTCTAGAAGACCATGCTTATCAATCTGGTTTGTCTTGCTTAACTTCTCAATTCACTAGAATTGAATTAAATTCACAAACTCCTAAAGGGTAGACTAAAATGTGACCATTAAGCATTGATAACAATGTACACTGTGATGTGGGTCTTTCAAAGCTAGTCACCTTCTTGTGATGTACCAGAGAACCATCCTTAGATTTGAGAATACTATGTTAATCATTTAAGTGCCAATCTAAATTAATTCCACTGCCCCCACCTACTTTTTTATTCTCTCATCTGCACCCTTCCTTTCCAGTCTTAAAGAAGGGTCTCAGCCTGAAACGTTGGCTGTTGATTCAGTTCCATAGATGAAGCCAGACCAACTGAGTTCCTCCAGCATTTGAACGCAAACAACAGGAATTCATGCCCTTACACTTCCTCCCTTACCACCATTCAGGGCCCCAAACAGTCCTTCCAGGTGAGGCAACACTTCACCTGTGAGTCGGCTGGGGTGATATACTGTGTCCAGTGCTCCCGATGTGGCCTTTTATATATTGGCGAGACCTGACGCAGACTGGGAGATTGTTTCGCTGAACACCTACGCTCCGTCCGCCAGAGAAAGCAGGATCTCCCAGTGGCCACACATTTTAATTCCACATCCCATTCCCATTCTGACATGTCTATCCACGGCCTCCTCTACTGTAAAGATGAAGCCACACTCAGGTTGGAGGAACAACACCTTATATTCCGTCTGGGTAGCCTCCAACCTGATGGCATGAACATCGACTTCTCTAACTTCCGCTAGGCCCCACCTCCCCCTCGTACCCCATCTGTTACTTATTTTTATGCACACATTCTTTCTCTCACTCTCCTTTTTCTCCCTCTGTCCCTCTGAATATACCTCTTGCCCATCCTCTGGGTCCCCCCCCCTTGTCTTTCTTCCCGGACCTCCTGTCCCATGATCCTCTCGTATCCCCTTTTGCCTATCACTTGTCCAGCTCTTGGCTCCATCCCTCCCCCTCCTGTCTTCTCCTATCATTTTGGATCTCCGCCTCCCCCTCCAACTTTCAAATCCCTTACTCACTCTTCCTTCAGTTAGTCCTGACGAAGGGTCTCGGCCTGAAACGTCGACTGCACCTCTTCCTACAGATGCTGCCTGGCCTGTTGCGTTCACCAGCAACTTTGATGTGTGTTCCTCCAGCATTTGTATCTGTTGCTTTGGATTTCCAGCATCTGCAGAATCTCTTGTGTTTATAATGATCATTTTTTTTTACAATAATTAGGACCTAAAACCCCATAAAGTACATAAAAAGCAAATTTGAATTCAGAACCAGTTACACAACACCTTAGTATTGATCAAAACCTCTTTGAAGAACGAATATCAAAAGAGGCAAAATCTCCGCCTACAGCATGTCAAACAAATCCCCGTCAAAACATAACAGAAAATATTCTTTGTAGTATCCACTTTTGTGAAGGGTACCATCTGTAACCTAAGGTTCAAATGCTGGATTAACTCTGTTAATTAAACAGCGTGGCCAGTAAAATCAAATAGCAGTTTAGTGTAAATTAAGACGTAAGTAAGGTAAGGAGCGGAGTAAAGAGAGCTTTTAAAACATTGGTCTTTATAAATCAGGGCATCGAGTGCAGGAGCTGAATTGCTAATTTGAAATTGTATGAGACATGGTTGAAGCCAAATTTAGAGTATTGTGTGTCGTTCTGATCTCCTACCTACAGGAAAGATATCAATAAGCTTGAAAGAGAGCTGAGAAATTTTACAAGGATGTTGCTAGGACTCGAAGACCTGAGTTGTAGGTAAAAGTTGAAAAGGTTAGGACTTTATTCACTGGACCGCAGGGGAAATTATAAAATTATGCGGAGTATGGATAGAGTGAATGTATGCAGGTTGGGTGAGAGGAGAATGATTTAGGGCTAAAGGTGAAATACTTAAGGGGATCTAAAGGAAAACTTCTTCACTGAGAGGGTGGTGTGACTGTGGAAGAAGCTGCCAGTGGAAGTGGTAGATGTAGATTCGATAGTAATATTTCAGAGAATTTTGAATAAGTATGTAGATGAGAGGAGCATGGAGGGATGTGGTTCGGGTGCAGGTACATGGGACTAGACAGAAGACTCGGTCAGTGTTGACTTGATGGGCCAAAGGGCCTGTTTCTGTGCAGTAGTACTTTATGACTATAAATACAATTTAAAAAAACTTGAACCTTTTGACCAATGAAGTGTTTACGATGGGAGAGTCAATGTTGTACATGGCAGGAGACTTCCACAGAGCAAACAGCAAGTTAGAGTGTACAGGTATCTATGTTTTCCGGGAATGTTACTGTTCACTTGGTTTTGAGCTGCTGTTGTAAACCTCCAGGATCCTGACCTGATTCCTGATAGCAGACACTAATTGTATGTAGAATATAGAACATAGAACAGTACAGCACAGTATAGGCCCTTTGGCCCATAATGCAATGCCAATTTTTTAAACTACTCTAAGGTCAATCTAACCTTTTCTCCTCTGTTTTTCTATCATCCATGTGCCTATCTAAGAGCTTCTTGAATGCCCTAATGTATCTGTCTCTTCCACCACACTTGGCAGGGCATTTCACAAACCCATCACCCTCTATGTAAAAACATTTCTCTGACATCCCCCATTCCCCCTCCCCCCATACATTGAGCTATACTCTATAGCTTGCTCATTCTCCTTGTGACTACATGGATTTCCTATGAATGCTTCAGTTTCTTCCTGCATCCCAAAGATCCGCATGCAAAAAAATCTCCAGTCTTGCTGAAGGGTTTCGGCCCGAAACGGTGACTGTATTTTTCTTCCCATTGATACTGCCTGGCCTGCTGAGTTCCTCCAGCATTCTGTGTGTGACACTAGGGTGCTTCATTTAGTAGTTTTCTGTAGAAGCAGTATGTCCTGCTGATAGCATGTTCGTATTTCAGGAAAGATAAGGGACCATGGTGTTCAACTTTGGAATGTTGTGTCAGCCAATCAGGGTGATGGACTCGGGAGAAGGTTCTAGAGGGGGATGGGCGGAGAGATTTGTGACGGACACTAGTGGGGTTCGTGGTCTTTTTGGCGTGAGCTGCAGAGAGGACAGGAGGGAAGATGGCCGAGGATGCCGTGAGAAGAAGCGTCCCTGTTGCACAATATTCTTTGCACAGATGAGTGGCTGCAGGGTGGTAAGGCCAATACTCCCGAGAGAGTGCCTGTTTGTTGGAGATGGATTTCGAGCGACGTTTTCAGGATGTGGTGTGTGCTTTCACGCAGACCGTGGGTCCAGTGCGTGAGTTAGACGACTCCAGTATGAGATCCAACTTTATGTGTATGTTGGACTGGGTTAACTGTAATTGGCCCTTTTATTTTTTTTCTTTTTCTAATTGTTTGATAAAGCTGAAATTTGCAAATATGCTATATAATTTTATACAGTGTACGATTTGTTAATTCTTGCCACCGACAATTGTGTAAAGGCAGTATTTATGTAGCATTCGCTCAAATCGAGGTTTCCTTAATTGAAACATCACGAAGTTCCTGTTTGGTTGAACTCCAAATCATACCGTCCCTAGACTTAGATTGCTTATGGACACCGCTGAGTCTCATGGCTTTTAACAGGGCCTACTAACAAGCCAAGTTTCCATACGAGCCCAGTGAGGGGGCTGCATGCAGTTATTTATTACTGCCTGTTACGCTGCTGGTGTTCAGGGCAGCAATGAAGGTCCTCATCTCTGCCGGTGTTCAGAGTTTCCTTCATCACGTCGGTAGATTGCTCTTGGTCTTCACTACCAACAGTCATGCAAGTCCTCGGTGGAGACTCAGGAATACCATCGCACTCTGAAGTAGAAACATTATTCATTGTTGTTCCCGTAACAATTTTGTTTGACCAGTCAAGATTGTTAGCTCTGAGCTGAACCCCCAAACCTGAAGGGACCAGTGGACCACTCTTACCCTCTGTCTCTACCCTTCGACATGTTTGGCATGGGCGACCCTCGCAAGAGCCAAAACATAATGCCCTGATCCAGCTGAAATAGCTCTCCAGGTCATTGAGGCACGCAAGCATCAAAACCATGATAAGGTTGTGGTCCTCTCGGAGGAAACATATTCATGCTGGCAGGTGAGTTGTCCCCTGTAAGTTGCTCCCGGCGTAGTGCGGATGGTAGAATAGATGGAGAATATGTTATAGGGAAATCAGTGGGGAGGAATGAGATTGCACAGAGAACTGGTGTAGACTCATCAGGCATCCTAGGAAATGTGGGAATTCTCTTCTTCACAATGTTATAGTCACTTAAGAGGGCAAACGAGGCCTTATTTTAAAGTCATGTCTGAATGGTGTCAGGACTGCTCTGAAGTAGCACCCTAAAGTATATCATCAAGGCTTTTGAGTGGTGCTTGAACTAACTTGATGTTATGGAAGAATAGCAATTTAAGGAAATCAGGGTCTCACAGGAAAGAAGAACATAGAACAGTTCAGCACACTACAGGCCCTTCAGCCCACAATGTTGTGTCAACCTTTTAACCACTCCAAGATCAATCTGGCCTTTCCCTCCCACATAGACCTCCATTTTTCTTTCATCCACATGAGTCTCTTAAATGCCCTTAATGAACCTGCCTCTACCACCATTCCTAGAAGTGTGTTCCATGCACCAACCTACCCCTGAAACCACCCCCCATCTCCAATCACCTTAAAAGAATGTCCTCTGGTATTAATCATTTCCAGCCTGGGGAAAAACATATTGGCTCTCCACTCTACCTATGCCTCTTATCATCTTATACACCTCTATCATGCCACCTCTCACCATCCTTTACTCCAAAGTCTAAGTCTGAGCCTAGGCGTCGGGCACGATGACAGACTCTCCACTTCTCCCTCCCCCTCATCAGTGTGTTCAGTTCATCTACATTAGCCGTGCCGCTGTCTTCTAGGAGTGTGTTGACCATAGTCTTGGGAGGGCGCCCAGGGTTCATCCTCCTGTGCTTGGGCTCCCATATGGTGACTAGGCTGGCAGGCAGCTCGGGGTAGCGTACACAGTTCCCCGCTAGTTCCAGTCTTCTTGCCTCGATTTTAGTGGTGAGCATCGGTAGGTTGTTATAGGGCTCGATGTTCCCATTATCCTCGTCCCCAAGTCTGGATCCCTCACAAAGACAGATAAGTACTGCGGTGTCAGCTTGAACTGCATCTTAGCAAAGGTATACAACCGGATGATCCTGAACAGGATTCCCACCGCCATTGAACCTAGGCTAAAATTCAATCAGAATGAGCAACACCCAAGTTCCACAAATATATGGAACTTGCAGCATCTGAGGCAATGCATAAGCTCCCACCTGTTCAACCCACTTAAATACTTATTCAAATTGTATAACAATGTCTTACAAATTAAGCACATAGTAGAAAACTTGAAATCTTTCACTTTATTTCAATGGGATTGGAACAGGTTGTTACAAAGACAGTACAGTGCAGGTAGACAAATAAAGTGCAAGGACCACAATGAGGTAGATTGGGAGATAAAGAGTCTGAGAGTTCATCTTCTTGCATGTGAAAGATCTATTCAAGAGTCTGATTACAGTGATTTAGTGTCTGGTTAAGCACTGAGGTTCTAAGTCAATGATTAGATTTATTATATTGGTTCCAGAGATGAGTTCAGTTTAATATCATGTGAACTAAAAACTAAGGGGTACCATATGCACCGGGAACAAAAGTTTTGTTGAAATAAGAAGCTGCCTAAGGCTTTAATCTGTGCAGTCATTTTTCAATGGCTGTACCAATTTAACAGCTAATTAAATAAAGACAAGCTACTCTGCATGTAATCGTGTAAATGTTTTAACATGGAACTGTTGTTGGAATGACTCCCTGAGTTGTTATTTTAACTGCTTCCCTGGTCAGTTTTGATCCTCCAACAAACATTACAAAACTGATTATTCCATTATTATTATGTTGCTGGGTGTATGGGGTGGTTTGGTCCTGACTAAATATCAGGAAATGCCAATAGCGATTATGTAGCTTCTATCACCCAAGACAACTTCACCTTCACGTAAGACTTAGGTCTGGGTGCACCCTGTCTCGCTGAAGGAGCTCTGTCTATGGTGAGTGTTTGGCGCCAGAAAAATAACCAGACCAATGGTGGTGGTGTCACCGAAAAGCACTGAAGTCTCTGGCAGCAGGGAGATGGATTCCAAACTTTGGTGGAGGATTGTCTTTGTACAACAACAGCAGAGGTTGGGCGGCGTCTGGTGTATGATTCCCAATTGGGGACACCAGTAGAGGTCAAATATTCTAGATAGATGAGCACTGTGGCAACAGGAGGCAATGGCAAACAACTGTTGAAATTTTTGCCTCGTCAATCATGGAAAGAAACAAAAGAAGGAAACCAGGCGACAGCGTGAATGGGGTTGATTCTAATCAACAGAACAACACCTCGCTGGGTAGGGGTAGTCATGTGCTGCAGGTGACAGCAGACTGTCATCCAGAGACTGTAAGCAATAGGGAAAGGCTAAGAGTAGCATCATGGAACATTCGTACACTTTACCAGAAAGGAAAGCGGGACAACACATTAAATGAAAAGAAAAGGTTGGAAGTTAATATTTTAGGCCTGCCAGAAATTAAATGGGCCAAGAGTGGCAAATAATCTAAGAATAGTTCTCTGATAATGTATTCTGGAGGTCAACAGCATATGTATAGAGTTGGAATTATCTTAAACAAACAAGTATCAAAATGTCTTATGGGACTTTGGGTGATATCCGACTGGCTACTTTGAGTTAAATTAAGGGGTAACCCTTTTAACATTAGCATAATCCAAGCCTATGCACCAACAAATGATGCGGATGAAGAGGATATCAACAAGTTTTATGTGTTTATGTGCTCGACAGTGCTTATGAGCAATGTAAATCTCAGGAGATAAAACTAGTCTTGGGACTCCAAAGTTGGACAGGAAAGGGTTGATAACATCACAGGACCTTTTGGGTTAGGGGAGAAAAATGAAAATGAAGAAAGGTTTACTGATTGGTGTGTCAGAAACAACCAAGTGATCACCAATACTTGGTATAAAAACTATCCACATAGACTGTGTACTTGGATTAGCCCTGGAGATAGAACAAGGAATCAAATAGACTTCATTACCATCAATGAATGTTTTAGAAATAATATATTCTAAAGCCTACCCAGGAGCAGACTGTGGTTCAAGTCACCATCCAGTAATGGCTACCATCAAAACAAAATTAAAGAAACTGAAACGTGGAAAAAAGAGAAAGAAGTACAGGTGTCCCCAGCTTTTCGAACGTTCGCTTTATGAAACCTCGCTGTTACGAAAGACCTACATTAGTACCTGTTTTCGCTAACAGAAAGTGTTTTCACTGTTACGAAAAAAGGCAGCGCACGCCCCAAGCAGCCAAGCTCCTCCCCCGGAACTGCATTCTAGCCAGCATTGCTTAAACACGTGCCTGTGAGCATCTGTGCTTTATGTCGATTTATTTTGAGCATCCGTTTGCAAGATGAGTTCTAAAGTATTGGAAAAGCCTAAAAGAGCTCATAATGGTGTTGCACTTAGCGTAAAACTAAATATAATTAAGCATTTCGATCGTGGTGAACGAAGTAAGGACAAAGTGAGTTTGGCTTGTGGAAGCTGATAAAGATGATGTTGAAGTCGTTTTGGCATCCCATGACCAGGAACTGATAGATGAAGAGCTGATGCAATTGGAAGAGGAAAGGATTACAATCGAAACCAAATGCAGTAGTGAACAGACTGAAAGTGAAGTCGTCCAGGACCTGAACATGAAGCAACTGCGTGAGATTTTCGCTGCAATTGACAACAATGATCGCAGAAAAGCACAATTTTAATTTTGAAAGGGTATGTTGGTTTAGGGCATATTTGCAGGATGGTGTGAGGGCTTACAAAGAATTATATGATAGAAAATTGCGTGAGGCTAAGCAGTCAAGCATACTGTCGTTTTTCAAGCCTTCCACATCAGCCACAGCAGACGACGAACCTCAACCTTCGACATCGAGGCAGGCAACATAGAAGAAGATGACCGATTGCCGATTGCATTGCCTCTTATCTGGACCGACATCTATGTGCCAGGCGGCACTTAAGTAATTAGCTTGTTTATTTCAGCTTTTTTCTTAAAGATGTGCTGGGTGTGTCCCGGCTACCACTGCATTCTTCGCGGATCGGTATTGGTCGATGGCCTGGAGGTTGGGGACCCAGACCACTGCACCACCCCAACCTCCGATGACTCAGCCTAACACACCATCATCAGTGTGCTCTGCGCTGTCTTCCCAATTCCGGTAAGTGATACTAGACTGTACATACATTATTTCTATTTTATATAGGCTGTGTATTTTTATGTGTTATTTGGTATGATTTGGCAGCTTCATAGCTTAAAGGTTACTGGAGAGAGTGTTTCTGCCGAGAGCGCTTGCGTGAGATTTTCGCTACGCAGAACAGTGCAGCAATGATTGCAAAAAAGTATTTCTACTTTATATAGGCTGTGTATTTATCATATCATTCCTGCTTTTACTATATGTTACTGTTATTTTAGGTTTTATGTGTTATTTGGCATGATTTGGTAGGTTTTTTTTGGGTCTGCGAACGCTCACAGATTTCTCCCATATAAATAAGTGGTAATTGCTTCTTTGCTTTACAACATTCCGGCTTACAAACCGTTTCATAGGAACGCTGTACCTTCGGATGGCGGGGAAAACCTGTATATGTTGGAAGAACTTAAAAATGATCACATACTTAAGCAACAATTCAAAACAGCTGCAGAAGAACACCTCAACGAAAATGAAACAACACCTATTTGGGACAGATTTAAATATACAGCAATCAGCAGAGGAGATAATCCCAGTAGAAGAAATCCAACACACCAACAAGGGGTGGATAACCCAAGAAATTCTAGATCTGATGGAACAAAGAAGGTTAGTGAAGAATAATGAAATACAGTACAGAGAGCTAGACAGACAGACCAGACAATTGTACAATATTGCAAAGGAAGAATGGTTGGATCAAAAATGCAGTGAAGCAGAAGGCCATATTAACAACAGCAAAGAAATGCACAAGAAAATTAAGGAAATTACTGCAATTAAGAAAACCTCCTCTACAGGTTCATAAGATCAGCAGACGGATCCAGACTAACAGATCCAGATAAAGTATGTGAGAGATGGATTCAATATACAGAACAGCTTTTTGAAGATAATAGAGGGGAACCCCCAGATAGTAAACACACTAATTCTGGCCCACCTATTACCAAAGAAGAAATAACTAAAGCAATGAAAAGCATGAAACATGGTAAAGCCAATGGACCTGATGAAATTTCAGTGGAAATGATACAAGCCCTAGAAGATCTGGGCATAGATACTCTTTTTGAACTGTTTAATGGCATATATGAGTCTGGTGTATTGCCTGACGATCTCTTGAAATCAATATTTATAATTCTGCTAAAAATTCCTGTAACTATTGACTGTGAAAATTATAGAACAATCAGTCTTATGAGTCACATAATAAAGATTTTGTTGAGAATTGTTCTGAGTCGAATTAAAAACAAGTTAAGAACAGAAACTTCTAAACTGCAATATGGGTTTATTGAGGATAGAGGAACTAGGAACGCAATTTTCATACTACAAATACTTTCAGTAAGGGAAATTGAATATCAAAATGATGTCTTTTTATGTTTTATTGATTTCACTAAAGCATTCAACAAAGTGTAACATGAAAAATTATTTCAAATTCTCACTAAACTAAACATTGATGGAAGGGACCAACAACTGCGTCAAAATTTATATTGGAATCAAACGGCAGCGGTAAAATTTGACAAAAATATAAGCAGTTGGACTAAGATTCAAAGAGGAGTTTGACAGGGATGCGTTGCCTCACCAGAATTATTTAATATCTATAATTAAATGATTCTCAGAGAAATAGAAGACCTAGATGGGATAAAAATTGGAGGTGTTAACATCAACAATATAAGATATGCAGATGATACCACCTGAATAGCAAGTGCTGCAGAAGACCTACAAGACCTCCTAGGCAACGTAGTACAAACGAGTGCAGATCTTGGACTAACCATCAACTGTAAAAAAACCAAATGTATGGTAATATCAAAACAGCAGGATACTCCCAACTGCCAATTGTACATTGGTAACAAAGAGATTGAACAAAAGATCAGCTTTAGTTACCTTGGTAGCTTTATATCACAAGATGCTAGAAGTAAAGTAGAAACAAAAAGAAGAATTGCCATTGTCAAAACAAAATTTCCAAAAAATGAAACCCATTTTTACCAACAAACATATTTCTATGACAACAAGGCTTAGGCTACTAAAATGTTACAGCTGGTCAATCTTGCTGTATGCTTCCAAAACATGGACTATAACACCAGAACTCCAAAGAAACTTAGAAGCAACAGAAATGTGGTTTCTTAGAAGAACACTGAAAATATCATATAGAGATAGGGTAACTAATGAGACAGTACTCCAATGTACCCATACAAAAAGGTCTTTAATGAGGATATTAAATCAGTGGAAACTTAATTTCCTGGGCCATGTCATCAGAAAGGGAGAAATAGAATGCCTTACATTACAAGACCGTATGCCTGGGAAACGCGGAAGAGGAAGGCAAAGAAGAAAATATATGGACACTGTGAGAGAACTAACAAATCTAAATGTGTGAGATATCATTGACACTGTGAGGGATTGTTTGATGTGGAGAGCGAAGATCGTCCAAGTGTGTATCGTGATGGCATATGAAGAAGAAGGTTATGTTACTGTTTGTGAGCTCTTACGTTGTGCAAATTTAAGTTTGTACACTCTCTCCGCGACTGGGTGGATTTCCTCTGGGTGCTTCAGTTTCCTCTCACATTCCAAATACGTATGGGTCAAGGTTAGTAAATCCTGGGCATGTGACGTTGGTCTAGAAGCATTGTGAAGCTTGTGGGCTGCCGCCAACACATCCTTGGACTGTATTGGTTGTTGATGAAAAGGACAAATTTTATTGAATGCTTCAATGTACATGTGACAAATAAAGCTAACCTTTTCTTTATCTTTAATTTTCCTACGTTGACGGAACTTCAGAAGGCAGTTTATTAGGTGTAAAGTCCTCTGAAATGCCCCAGGAAATCCCTCTCCCCATTTGCTCAGCAGTCCTTCAGCACACCAATAATAATGTCAGGTGGCTCCACGAAAAATCCGGTGTTGGGCTGCACAATAGAAATTTGTTAATCCCATCATGACGGAGAGTGAAATTATGTTATGAAAACATGTGGCAATGGACCAAATCTTGCTCCGTCAAAAGCTGATCACTAACAAAACTGAAAAGTCTTTGAAGCAGCCAAGCCAACCATTTGGACAGTTGGACTGGACTGTTAAAGGGCCTTGACCCAAAACATCGACTGCCCATTTCCCTCCATAGATGCTGGCTGATCCAATACATTTTCTTCAGCACTTTGTGTTGCTCTAGATTCCAGCATCTGCAGTCTCTTATCCAATCTTCTGATAGATATAGATTATCCTATAATGTAGGAGGCATGGCAACAGATATGTCCAGTCAGCACTCATAATTAAAAACTTGATAATGAGCAGATAATCTCACAGGGAAATCTGTCTTCCCATTTCTTAGCAGTGAGCAGTTGATATACTGGTACATGTGTGCTTCAATCTATTTCAGAAAATCAATTCCACCTGAGGTCACCTATTAATATTTTAGTGATATTTGCATCAGGATCAATATTAGCCAAAGTAGGGGCAATAACTCTTTTGCTCTTCTTCAATGGGTTCAATGGTTCCACTTAATATTAGAGAATGTATACAATACACAGCCTGAAATTCTTACTCTCCACAGACATCATGGAAACAGAAGAAAAACCTCAAAGAATGAACGACAGAAAAAAAACTTATGAACCCCAAAGCCTACTGCGCCCCCCCCCCCCCGGTCATGCACAAGTGGCAGCAAGCGGCATCAACCATACCCCCATTTATTCTATCAGAACGCATCAGCACTTCCACCACCTAAGCCCAAAGAGGAACTACGGTCTGCAGACCATCAAAAACCACTATCTATCCCTCATTCTCTCTCTCTAAGTAACAAGGGAGAGAAAGGTATCACTCCTTCCACAGTGAGAAGGGTGACAAACAGACACTGGTTTGATGTTCAGCGTCTGTTTCTGGGTCACTTGGTGTTCAATCTAAGAAACCTTGGTTTAATACATTATCTAAAAGAAGACAGCTGGTAATGCAGAAACCTTCAGAGTGACACAAACCTCCCAATCTATGTTGAAGCACAGTCTATTTTAGATCATAACCAATTAACAATTAACTTTTAATTAAAACATTTAAATATTGTTGGTCACCTACATACAGGAAAGATAGCAATAACATTGAAAAATGCACAGAAAATTTACATTGATGTTGCCAGAACTTGAGGACCTGAGGTATAGGAAAAGGTTGAGTAGGTTCGGATTTTATTCCCTAAAGCAAAGAAGAATGAGGGGAGATTTGATGGAGGTGTACAAAATTATGAGGGGTATAGATATGGTAAATGGAAGCAGGTTATCTCCACTGAGGTTGGGTGATTCGAATACTCTAGAATGAAATGTAGAATATTTAAGGAGTAGCTGAGGAGGAACTTCTTTACTCAGAGTGTGGAATAAGCTGCCAGCAGAAGTGGTGGATGCAGGTTTGATTGCCACATTTAAGAGAAGTTTGGGTAAGTACATAATAGGGGTGGTATGGAGCACTAAGCTCCAGGTGCAGGTTGATGGGAATAATAGTTTGGCATGGACTAGACGGGCCAAAGGGCCTGTTTCTGAGCTGTAGCGCTCTATGACTCCATGCTTCTAAGGAATGAGATCTGAATTCATGAAGCATGCAGTGTTCCTGAGGTGCTGGAGAGGGTAGATGTGAGGATGCTTTCCCAGCTGAGGTGCTTAGAAGCAGAGGTTATAATATCATTATTAGGGTCAGGTCGTAGAGGATGGACAAGAGGAAATTTCTTGAGTGGTAGTACATATTGGAGTTCAATGGAGGCTGAGTTGCAGTGTAGATACACAACTGAGCATCAGAACAGTGGATATTAGAAGCTTAGGTCATTAAGTGGCGTTGAGGGGAAAGATCAGGTGCGGCCTCATTGAAAGGGAGACCAAAGTGAGGGGCTGAATGGCCAGGCTGAGCAGGAACTGTGCTTGGCCTCATAGCAGTCTCTAGGATCAATATAGAGACAGTGTCAGAATAACGATAACATGTGATTGCAATTCCCCTCCCAATCATTTGACGTTTGTATCACAGACACATGCAACGCAGTACTTATGAAGCACAGAGGCAAAGAAAACAGCACTGTGCACACATGTGGTCTGAGTCAGTTAGTTATGTTGGAACCTAATCTGAGCATTGGGGAGAAGGTGATTGGTGAGCTAGCATCAGCTGGCAGCACCATTGGCAACACCTACCCACACTTTACTAACAATTAAATTCCAGATTGCTTAATGTCATTTCCTGTACACAAGTGCAATGGAAAACAAAAATATTGTTACTCTGGATCCGATGCAGCACAAAAAAACAATAAGATAAATAATGCAATAATCATAAAAACACAGTAAATATAAATATGTAAGAGAATTTACATACCTGGATTGATTTCATGTTCGTAAAGTGAACACAGGATCGTCTGTATGTCAGGAATTGATAAAAGTAGTGTTGGTTGGGGTGTGGTGGGTGGGTTAGTGAGCGGAGGTGTTGATTACCCTTACTGCTTAGGGAAAGTAACTGTTTTGGAGTCTTGGTGGTCTTGGCCTGGATGCTATGTAACCTCTCCCTGAAGGGAATTGAACAAACAGTCCATGAGCGGGGTGGGTGGGATCCTTCATGATGTTACTGGTCCTTTTTGTGCACCTTTCTATATATATATATATATCCTTGATGTGACAGGTGCGCTAATGATGCCGATGCATTGGACAGTTTTGACTACCCATTGTCAAGCTTTCCTGTCCTCTGCAATGTAAACTGACATGACAGTAACTGGTCAATTTTCATTTGTTCCAGATTTTGCCAGGATGAAACTGTACTGAACAGAGGCTCGTTCTGGAGCATATAATTAGTACCAGAACTGTTGGCTTCTTTCTCTTTGTTCTGTCCAGTTTATTCAATTACATCATGTACTTGCATTGAGTCAGGGTGGTCAATCTGATTACATCTTGTTGTTCAATTGGTGGGAGTGTAGAATGAGCTGAAGTGGTGCATATGGCTTCTATATTAACATTTAGGGGAAATTTGGATAGGTACATGGATGGGAAGTGTAGGGAGGGCTATGGCCCAGCTGCAGGTAGATGAGACGAGGCAGAATAACAGTTCAGCATGCACTGGATGGGCCAAAGGACCTGTTTCTATGCTGTAGTGTTCTACGACTGAAGATCTGTGATGCAGAGGGTCAACAGAAAAGTCTGTAGTGTGCCACTAACTAAACCTATTTGTTATTCATCCTACTTCTCTTCTAAAATTTATATCTATGCACTTGTAATGCTACTATGCCACTGTAATTTCCTTTGGAATCAATAAAATATCTATCTATCTATCAATGTAAACATAGTTGCGAATGCTTCTATCTTCCAACAATTCCAAATTCTGATTGCCACTTTATTTGACAATGCACCTTTCTTAGACTTTCCTCTCTATTTATGACAAACATGACCATTCTTGTTGCTGCTCTAATTGAATGTTCTTTGTAGTGGCAATATTCTATAATTAACACAAGCTGCAGTTTTAATAAACATGCTATTGTGCCACACGATGCCGTGCTGCGATTCAAGCTAACTGTGGAAAGAAATGTTGGAATAGTTCTTCATGATTGCTTACAATCAAGAATGTTTTAGGTCAGTCTTTGAGTTGTAATCTTATTGTTTTTGAATACAATCTGAGTCCAGATTCAAGTCTCAGTTTTGATTAATATCAAAAGGGTAAATTAATTGCCTGGTAGTCAAAAACGGGTTAGTAAAAAGCAACTTGTGGTCGTCAATTTGAATTCTGGGTAAAATCAGATAACAAACAGAATAAATACAACCGATCACTCTTTGAGATACATTCTACCTTATAATATGTCTCAAAGAATATGGTAATAGTCCAGCCATGCAGTTTACATAATAATGTCCTTTGATTATGTCACTTGACAACATTTAGGATTGCCAGGTTTTAGGATGGAGAAAACACTGATAAGGCCAATGATTTACACACAGCTCTTGAGAAATGTCAGAGGATTAGCTTTGTGCACAAATGCCAAAGGACCAAGTTCAAAGGAATTTGATTTTCAAAGTACATGTACATCAACATATACTACTCTGAAATTGATTTTCTTGCGGGCATTCACAGTGAATACAATTGAATCGAAGAAAGACTACACAAAAAGGCTGACAAAGAAACAATATGCAAAAGAAGACAAGCTATTCAATATAAATAATAATAATAGTAATAATAATTATTATTATTTAGAAAATAATATTGAAAATATGTGTTATAGAGACCTTGAAAGTGAGTCCATAGATTGTGGAATCAGTTCAGAGTTGAGGTGAGTGAAGTTATTCACACTGATGGTTCAGGAACCTGACGGTGGAAGGGTGACAATTTTTGCTGTACATCTACATCCCTTCTGTCACTGAAAAGTATATGAGAAGGTAACTGAAAGGGACAAAATGTTAGAGTTCAGTTCACATTGTTTCACACTTAACATGGTGGCCCAACAGCTCTACTTCCATACTGTTTGCCTGCATGAAGTTAAAATAATTTCTTCCAAAAACATCTAAAACATCATTCCACGAACTCACATCATTCAATTCAGCTGCATGTATCTGAATACCACAGCATGCATACATGATCCCCAGAGAAGTAAAACCATGACATGCGAAGGAAAGTGTGTAAAGGCCTTTGGCCTTGACCGCTACTAATCTTTTTAAGCAAAAGACCGAGAGCCAACATAGTTGGTTCACCATGTAGAGGACTTCACGCATATGGGCTGCAGAGAGTTCCTAGGTCACATAATCAGGATCAGAAATGGTTACCTCTGTTCCACAGACTCTCATCATGCTCCCATGAAATAAAGAAACATTGTTATTCATCGTTCCAATAATATCAACATCCACATCTGGCCACCAGTTATTTGGGAAGTGCCCATCATATTTCACACCCCACATGCAGGAAGAGGAACCCTGCCTAACTGGCTTCAGGGATTGTCACTCTGCCTGCATCCGTGGCTGCTGGCCCCATGGAGACACCTTCCACTTGCATAGTGGGACTACTGGCTAGAAGCCTAACAATTTGCATTCAGTTCTACATCTGCCGCTTGCAAAAGAAATGTACCATGCAGCTTGGGTGCATTGGGAGAGGGAAGTAGTTGCATACAAGGCATCCCAGAGAATAGGCTATTTCCCATCAGAGGATGTGCTCTAACCAAAGTCCACTCAACACAGGTTTGCTCAACTGAGATAAAATACCTCATTGTTATAAAATTGTTGTATACACTCTGTGTGTATACACTTAGCTACAGGATTGGAACCTGCTGTGGTCTTCTGCTGCTGTCGCCCATCCACTTCAAGGTTCAATGTGTTTTGTGTTCAGAGATGCTCTTCTGCACGCCACTGATGTAACACAAGGGTATTTGAGTTACTGTTGCCTTCCCGTCAGCTTAAACTAACCTGACCATTCTCCTCTGACCTCTCTCATTAACAGGTCATGTGCGAAAACCCAGGAGATCAGCAGTTTCTGAGATACTCAAACCACCCTGTCTGGCACCAACAATCAATCCATGGTCAAAGACACATTTCTTCCCCGTTCTGATGTTTGGTCTGAACAACAATTGAACCTCTTGACCAATCTTTTATAAATTGAGTTGTTGCCACATGATTGGCTGATTAGATATTTGCATTAACGACCTGGTGCACAGGTGTACCTAATAAAGTGGCCACTGAGTGTAGCTCCATAGTGCGATAAATTAGACATTTGGCCTCACAATCTACCTCATTATAATCTTGCACCTTATTGTTTACCTGCACTTTTTCTGTAGATATTATACTTAATTTTGCATTGTTCTTGTTTTTCCTTATTCTAGCTCACTGCACTGTGTAATGACCTGATGTGTATGAACAGTATGCAAGAAAGATATTCACTGTATCAAGGTGCATGTGACAAGAATAACTCAATGCCAATTCCAAATAAAGAACACTCTCACTTTCATCATCATGGTGAAGGGTCTCGGCTCGAAATGTCGGCTGTTTACTCTTTTACATAGATGCTGCCTGGCCTGCTGAGTTCCTCTGGCATGTTGTGCGTGTTGATCTGGTAAATCTCTCATGTTTACGATTTTCTCCTTTAGCATTTTGTGTGTGACACTCTCACTTGCGCCCTGCACGGGGGCTAAGAAGGCTCACTATGCTTAGACAGGAATATGAACTGGCAGCGGATAGAGAGTTACGGACAATGTGCAGGCAGATTGGATTGGTTTGAACTGGCATGACGGTTGGCCAGAAGTAGTGGGCTGAAAAATTTGTTCCCACTATGGGCACTGTGTTCGAGAAGTGCTTTGGAGCTCACCTGGATGAGTTTATCTCTTATTACATAGACACACCAACAATTATTTTGTGCACTGGCTGATATCTAGAATATTGCTATGCCCTCTTCTCGCTACTACCATTGAGCAGGAAATGCAGAGGCCTTTTATCCCATACCACAGGTTCAGGAACAGTGATTACCCTTTAATCATCAGGCTCCTGAACCAGCGTGGGTTACTTAACTCATCACTACTCTGAAATGTTGGCCTGCATCAACAATGGGATTGAATTCATGAGCCGTGAGGTAATGTTGAGACCCCAACTTAGAGTACTGTGTCCATTTCTGGTCACCTCACTACAGGAAGGATGTGGATACTATAGAAAGAGTGCATAGGAGATTTACGAGGATGCTGCCTGGATTGGAGAATGCGCCTTATGAGAATAGGTTGAGTGAACTTGGCCTTTTCTCCTTGGAGTGACAGAGGATGAGAGGTGACTTGATAGAGGTGTATAAGATGATGAGAGGCATTGATTGTGTGGATAGCCAGAGGCTTTTTCCAGGGCTGAAATGACTAACACTAGGGGACATAGTTTTAAGGTGATGGAAGTAGGTACAGAGGGGATGTTAGGGGTAAGTTTTCACACAGAGAGTGGTGGGTGCATGGAATGCACTGCCAGCAACGGTGGTGGAGGCGGAAACGATAGAGTGGTTTAAGAGACTCTTAAGTAGGTACATGGAGCTTAGAAACATAGAGGACTATACGGTAGGGAACTTCTAGGCAGTTTCTATAATAGGTTACATGGTCGGCCTGGACCTGGAATGTGCTGTAGATTTCTATGTTCTATGTTCTATGACGTTATTCTATAATCTACAGACTTGCTTTCAAGCACTCATTACAACTCATGCTCACAGTAACTTTTATTTGCAGTTTATCTTGTTTTTCACAATGGCTGCATGTCAGGTTTTTCTGTTTATACATAGTTTTTCATAACTTCTATTGTATTTCTGATGCTATCTTATCACTGATGTGTTAGCCATCATCTTGTCCTGGACGTAGGACAAAACTGGAGTGGCAAAATGAAAGGGGTATCGCTACGAATTGGAATGTGAGTATCTATAGTTCAGTGATTGGGGTTATAGATGGAGCCACCCCAGCCTCCTCTATCTATTACTCCTGACAGTGCACGGCACTGCTATTACATCTTGGAGTTGGAGGTTCATTTCCAGCGCCCTCTCGTAAGGTGTTTGTGCGTCCTCCTCATGAGCACATGGATTTTGAGTACCAATGAGTTGTGGCTGAAAGAAGCTCGTAGTTGGAAGTTTAACATCCAAGGATACACACTGTATCGAAAGGACAGGCAGGTAGGCAGAGTGACTCTGTTAGTTAAAAAGGAGACAAATACTTAGGGTAGATAGAGGAAGATGTAACATCCTTGTGGGGCCACGCCACCCCCTCTGCCTATCTTCCTATCCCGCCGATACAACGTGTAACCTTGGACATTCAGATCCCAACGACAGCCAAACTTCACCATGATTCAGTGATGGCCACAACATCATACCTGGCAATCTGTAGTAGTGCATCAAGATCATCCATTTTATTTTTTATACTCCGTGCATTGAGATATAACACTTTGAGGACTGTATTTGCTACCCTTTTTGTTCTGCATCCCTAATGTACTGATACTTATCCTGCTGGCTGTAATTTTGTCCTATCATCTGCCTGCCCTTCCCAACAGTCTTACTGCACGCTATCTTTGCTGTTTTAGCATCCGATATACCCTGAGTCCCTTCACTCCAGTTCTCACACCTGCCGAATTAGCTTAAACCCTCCCCAACAGCTCTAGCAAACCTATCTGCGAGAATATTGGCCCTCCTCGGGTTCAGGTGCAATCCATCATTTTTGTATCATCATATCTCCTCCAGAAGAAATCCCAATGCTCCAAGGAGTTTGACATGAGGCTGCAGGAAAGATACCAGCACGGATAGAGGATTGATTGATTGGCAGCAGACAAAGAATGGGAATAAAGGGTGTTTTTTCTGCAAACATGAGGAAATCTGCAGATGCTGGAATTTCAAGCAACACACATCAAAGTAGCTGGTGAATGCAGCAGGCCAGGCAGCATCTCTAGGAAGAGGTGGCTGCCAGTGACAAGTTGTGTTCCACGGCGGTTGGTGTTGGGACCGATTCTTTATTATGTTATATATCAATGATTTGCATGATAGAATTGATGGCTTTGTGACCAAGTTTGCAGATGATACAAAGATAGGTGGAGGGGCCGATAATGTTCAGGAAGCAGGGAGACTGCAGAAGAAGTTAGACAGTTTAGGAGAATGGGCAAAAAAACGGCAGATGGAATACAATGTTGGAAAATGTATGATCACGCATTCCGGTAGAAGAAACAAGAGTTTAGACTATTTTCTAAATGGGCAGAAAATTCAAAAATCCAAGGTGCAAAGTACTTTTGCAGGACTTCCCAAAGTACAACACCTTGCACTTGACAGCATTTAAATTCCATCTACCATTTTTCAGCCAATTTTCCAGCTGGCCCAGGTCCTGCTGCAAGCCATGATAATCTTCCTTGTTGTCCATTACACTTCCAATCTTGGTGTCATCTGCAAATTTGCTGATCTAGTTATCATTATCATCTAGATCATTGATATAGATGACAAACAACAATGGACCCAACATTGATCCCTGCAGCACACCTCTAGTCACAGGCCTCCAACCAGAAAGGCAACCATCTGCTACCACTCTCTAGCTTTCCCCACAGAGCAAATGTCTAAGCCAGTTTACTACCTCATTTTGAATGCCGAGTGACTGAACCTTCGTGATCAACTTTCCATGTGGGACCTTATCAAATGCCTTGCTAAAGTCCATGTAGACAATATCCACTGCCTTGCCTTCATCCACTTTCCTGGTATCTTCCTCAAAAAACTCTATAAGTTTGGTTAGACATGACCTACCATGCATGAAGCCTTACTGACTGTCCTTAATCAGTCCATGTCTATCCAAACACTTTTTTATCTGGGCTCTCTGAATATCTTCCAATAACTTTCCCACTGCTGATATCAGGCTCACTGGCCTATAATTTCCTGGTTTATTGTTAAAGCCTTCCTTGAACAGTGGAAAAATATTGGCTAAGCTCCCATCCTCTGGTTTCTCACCTGTCACTAAGGATGATCTAAATATCTCCGCTAAGGCCTTGGAAATTTCTACACTTGCCTTCCACGGGGTGTGAGGGAAAATCTTGTCAGGCCCAGGGGATTTATCCACCCTAAATTACCTCAGGACAACAAACACCTCTTCTGCTGTAATATGTAGAGGGTCCATGAGGCTGATGGCTTTTTGTCTTACTTCTAAAGACTCCGTGTTCATCTCCTGAATAAACAGAGATGTAAAAAAAATAATTTAAGATCTCTTCCATCTCCTTTGGCTCCACACCTGGATTACCTTTCTGATTTCAGGGAGAAGATAGTTGAATTGGTTGGAGAGGAAAAATGGTTCAGCCATGAAGGCTTGGTGGGACAGACTTGATGGGCTAAATGGCCTAATTCTGCTCCTATTTCTTATGGTCTTATTCCTTCTGGGTGCTCCCACAGTCCAAAGATGTTCCGGTTGGTCAGTTAGTTGGTCTTTATAATTTGTCCTGTGATTAAATAGGTGAGTTACCGAGCAGTCCAGCCCATTGGGACAGAAGGGCTGTATTTCTATAATAAGAAAACAAAAATGAATCTCAAGGTAATATATATGTACTTTGGTAATAAATTTACTTTGAACTTACTGTATCTGCTTCTAAGCGTTCATTTATTTGAGGAGGACACAAAGGAAAGTGGCAGGGAGTGAAAAGGGCCTATGAGGGAACAGCAAGCGTGGTCCAAAAGTCAGTGCTCAGCAGTGTGTTGGGGTCCATCAGAATGGAGTGGGTTCAGCGATCAGGGTCTGAAAGGGGAGCAGAGCGATTAGCAGATTGATCGATGAGGTGCTGAATGAAGGCAGGAAGCAATTGAATGGAAGAGGCATGGTCTAGAGGGGCTGAAGGGCCTGTTTCTGTGCTGTTGTGCTCTATGACTTAATGACAACCCCGCCCCCTCCCCCCAACCCCAGGCACGGCAGGATTTGATCCAGAAACTACTCCAGAAAGGAAATGATTTCCATGTGTAAAGCAAACTGTGCCAGCCTTCCAAAATCAGCAGTCTGTTTGCTGCCTTGTTAGTGAAGCATAGATTAAACTTCCCTGACGTTACTGGGTGCGCTGTTTGAACGAGTGGCAGGGCACCAACCAGTCTACATCTCACTGTAGATTCAGCCTGAACCAAAGAGGTTTTGACTGTCCTTATCCTAGAGCATGTCATCATTTTCAGCTCCTGCGTCAGCAAATTATAGGCCCCCATTTGTCCCGTCAGAGGCAGAGACAGGGCTTCCTACTTCTGAATTTGCTGAAGCTCCTGCAGCTGGTAACATTGCGGTGTCTTACACCTCTCACTAAATCCCCTGGCTTGTTTCAGTACCTCGACCCTTCTATGTATAATGCTCCATTGGCAGATGGAATACTGTGTAGAGAAGTGTATGGTCATGCACTTCAGCAGAAGGAATTAACTTACTTAAACTCATCACACATACTGGGGCAAAGCTGCTGACATCAGGTGTGTCCCAGGGATGAAGTCTTTGGAGCCTCTGCTGCTGTTTCTGTAGCTCTGGGTTTTAATAACCATATAACCATATAACAATTACTGCACGGAAACAGGCCATCTTGGCCCTTCTAGTCCGTGCCGAACTCTTACTCTCACCTAGTCTCACCAACCTTCACTCAGCCCATAACCCTCCATTCCTTTCCTGTCCATATAGCTATCCAATTTAACTTTAAATGACAACATTGAACCTGCCACAACCACTTCTGCTGGAAGCTCATTCCACACAGCTATCACTCTCTGAGTAAAGAAGTTCCCCCTCATGTTACCCCTAAACTTTTGTCCTTTAACTCTCAACTCATGTCCTCTTGTTTGAATCTCCCCCACTCTCAATGGAAAAAGCCTATCCACATCAACTCTATCTATCCCCCTCATAATTTTAAATACCTCTATCAAGTCCCCCCTCAACCTTCTATGGTCCAAAGAATAAAGACCTAACTTGTTCAACCTTTCTCTGTAACTTAGGAGATGAAACCCAGGCAAAATTTTAGTTAATCTCCTCTGTACTCTCTCAATTTTATTGATATCTTTCCTATAATTCAGTGACCAGAACTGTACACAATACTCCAAATTTGGCCTCACCAATGCCTTATACAATTTCAACATTACATCCCAACTCCTGTACTTAATACTCTGATTATGGGAGGAGGTTGCTAACCCCACGCCCAGCCCTCTTCCTTTTGCAACCAGTCTTGGGACCGTCCATGGCAGAATTAGAATCAATAAAGGCATAGACTATTTTCTGAATAGGAAGCAAATTCAAAGATCAGAGGTGCAAAGGGACTTGGGAGTCCTTATGCAGGATTCTGTATAGGCTAATATGGCTAATATATTTTGCGGGTTCATTTGGTGGTAAAGGAGGCAGATGCATTCATTTTGAGAACACAAAAGCAAGTATGTAATGATGAGGTAACTGAGGCATTGGTCAGGCCACATCTGGAGAATTGTCAGCAGTTTTGGGCTCCATACCTCGGAAAGGATGTGCTGGCATTGGAGAGGGTTGATGAAAAATATCCTGGGAATGAAAGGGTCAATGTATGAAGGATACTTGAAGGTTCTGGGCCTGTTCTCACTGAAGATAAGAAGAACAAGGGAGGATTGCACTAAAACCCATTGAATACCGAAAGGCCTAGATAGAGTGGAAGTGGAGGAAATTTTGCCAATAGTGACAAAATTGGACAAGAGGACACTACCTCGGAGTAGGATACCCCTTTATAACAGAGAAGAAGATGAACTTCTTTAGGCAGAGGGAAGTGATTCTGTGTAATTCATTGCCATAGACAACTGTGGAAGCCAAGGCAGTGGGTATACTTAAAGTGGAGTTTGATAGATTCTTAATTAGTAAGGGCATCAATGGTTACAGCGAGAAGGCAGGAGATTGAGGTTGAGAGGGATAATAAATCAGCCATGATCGAATGCCTGGCCAGACTCGATGGGCTGAGTGGCCTAATTCTTTTCCTATGACTTATGGTCTTATGGTGAAAAATAAGAGATTGGGATAGGAATTGTTGAGGATGTTCGCAGGAGGGGGACGGGGTAGGGGAGGCTGATTTTATTTGGGAGAAAAATTGCTTTCTATTTCAGCAATAGGCCAGCAAACTTGGCAGGTTGAATGGCCTAATTCTGCTCCTGTGTCTTATGGTCGTATCACAGTAGGCACAGTAATCGCAGAAAGGGAGGGTGCTGGAGAATCAAAGTTAAAAGTTCAAAGTACATTTATTATCAAAATATACAATCTTGAGATTCATCTTCTTACAGGCAGCCACAAAACAAAGAAACCCAATAAAACCTATTTAAAAATCCAATGTGCAGAAAATAAACAAATTGTGTAAGCAATAAAAGTAAGCGAATATTATTAGGAACTGACGTTCATGAAAGTGAGTCCTAAGCTGTGAAGACAGTTATCACTACAAATGATTCAGGAGCGTATTAGTTGCAGACCCCACCCTCAGTTCAATGCAGAGATGAGTAAACCTTATGGAGCAGTGAGCAGAACTGGCCCATCCCTCGCCTACGACCCTGACACCCTGATCTTTACAGTCGGGCCCCGCATTTAGATTGTCCAAACCTTCTGTTCCGTGCTCTTGCAGCCCAGCCCTGCCACCTCGATACGCTCTCGAGCCTGGGCCCCACTTCTTTGACTCAGCCCATACTTGATATTTCCATTTCTGCCCAGAGCTTAAATTGATCAAACCTTAGGTCTTTCCTCAATCTTGGTCCTGGGCTCTGTCTCGATTCTGCCTTGTCTCTGCTCGCCTTGCCTCAGTTCTTCCACATTGAATCACCGCCAAATCCGCTCCATCTATGGCCAAACATTGGCTCATTTCCCATTCTCCGGCCCGGACCCCACCGCCTCGACTTGCCACGTCATGACTGTCCTGCACCTTTGAGACTTCAGCTCACACAGCAAAAGTGCCAGTTTGCACAGGCGGCCCAAAAGCTCAGCTCCGAAAGGCAAGTTACATGCTATTGATTGCAGTGATCACTTTCCAGAAAAAGTGTGGTTGGTAAAGTATCCGGTTGCTTTCTTTGTTTTGTTTGGCGCCAGCAAGTAGTCACTGAGTTTCACCAGCACCATTGTAAACCTTCAAGTACACTAAACCTAACGTAGTACAACTGAGGGAGCTGAGAGCAGGGTCACATGTAGGCAGAGTGGTGAAAAAGCATGCCGGCCTTCATCAGTCAGAGCATTTAGTACAGGGGAAGGGACATTATGTTGCAGTTGTATAAGTTATTGGTGAGGCTGCACTAACAGTATTGTGTTCAGCTTTGGTCACACTGTTATGGAAAAGATGTGGTTATACTGGAAACAGTGCAGAAGAAATTTACAAGGTTGTTGCCAGCACTTAAGGGTCTGAAATATTTGGAAAGGTTGATCTGGCAAGGTCTATTTCCTTGAAACTCAAGAAAATAAGGGCTGACATTAAAGAAGTGTTTAGAATTATGACGGGTGTAGATAAGGAAGACAGTAGGAGTCGTTTCCCCAGGGGAGTCTTAAACTGAGGGGCATTTGTTTAGGGTGGGAAGGGAAAGAGTTTGCAATTCATGTACACAGAAGGGGCAATTTATAATGGCTAATTAACCCACCAACGTGCACATCTTTGGAACATGGGAGGAAATGGAAACTCCTGGAGGAGGATAATGCAGTCACGGAGAGAATGTCCAATCTCCACACAGATAGTGCCATTGGTCAGGATTGAGCCCAGGTCTCCAGAGCTGTGAGAAAGTAACTTCAATGGTCATGCCATCACGTTGTCCCGAGACCAGCTTGTACTAGACAGCAATGAACACGATGCACCCTGGTTGGTCAAACCTTGGCAACCCTGCTGAAATCCGAATGAAGGTCGGCAATTTCTCTGCCTGGCAAATCCCATCTCATCAGCATGCACCAGAGGTCTGGTGTCCAGCAATCCAGCATACCAATAATGCCACCTTTAAAGGCACACTCAACAAAAGCTGGTCTGTCATCCTGAGGGCAATAATTCCCTTTATTATTAAGCAAAGAAGGAGTAAAAATCTACCAGGATAAGCACACCAAAAGCCTATTTTAAGGGGTCTTGAAAGCAGAAAGAGTCTCAAATTATTCATAAAATTGATTCAAGAGTTCAAACTGTAGTTGAATTATTAAAAGCAAACAATACATTGTCCTCTTCAATAATTATAGACAAATACGCTCAGTGGGCACTTTATTAGGTACACCAGTGCACCTGCTCGTTAATGCAAATATCTAATCAGCTGATTATGTGGGAGCAACACAATACATAAAAGCATGCAGACATGGACAAGAGGTTCAGCAGCTTTCCAGACCAAACATCAGAATGGGGAAGAAATTTGTTCTAAATTCCATATCCCACCCCCCATCCCCTCAGCACATTCTACAGAGGTTGTATTGAGAGCATCCCGAGCAGCTGCATCACTGCCTGATTTGGAAATTGCACCATCTCGGATCGCAAGACCCTGCAGCGGATAGTGAGGTCAGCTGAGAAGATCACTGGGGTCTCTCTTCCCGCCATCACAGACATTTACACTACATGCTGCATCCGCAAAGCAAACAACATTATGAAGGACCCCATGCACACCTCATACAAATGCTTCTCCCTCCTGCCATCTGGCAAAAGGCACCGAAGCATTCGGGCATTCACGACCAGACTGTGCAACGGTTTCTTCTCCCAAGTCATCAGACTCCTCAATACCCAGAGCCTGGACTGACACCAACCTACTGCCCTCTACTGTGCCTATTGTCTTGTTTATTATTTATTGTAATGCCTGCACTGTTTTTTGCACCTTATGCAGTCCTGGGTAGGTCTGTAGTCTAGTGTAGTTTTGTGTTGTTTTACGTAGTTCAGCGTAGTTTTTGTATTGTTCATGTAGCACCATGGTCCTAAAAAACGTTGTCTCGTTTTTACTGTATACCGTATCAGTAGTTATGGTCAAAATGACAATAAAAAGTGACTTGACTTGACTTGACTTGGTGCTAGACAGGGTGATTCGAGTATCTCAGAAACTGCAGATCTCCAGGGATTTTCATGCACAATCTCTGGAGTTTACAGAGAATGGTGCAATAAACCAAAAAAAAATCCCATGAGTAGCAGTTCTGAGGGGCATAAAGGCCTTGTTAACTAGAGGGGTCAGAGGAGAATGGCCAGACTGGTTCAAGCTGAGAGGAAGACAACAGTAACAGTAACCACGCATTACAACAATCGTGTGCAGAAGAACGTCTCTGAATGCAGAGCACGTCAAACCTTGGAGTAGGTGAACTACAGCAGCAGAAGATCACAAACACACTCTGTGTGCACTTGATTAGGTACAAGAGGTATAGTAACAAAGTGGACACCGAATGTAAGCGACACACACAAATGCTGGAGGAAATCAGCACATCAGGCAACACCTTTGGAAAAGAGTAAACAGTCGAGTTTCGGGCTAAGACCCTTCATCAGGACTGGAGAGATCCTGCTTTTTCTGGCAGACAGAAGATAGGTGCTCAGCGAAGCAGTCTCTCAATCTACATCGGGTCTCACCAATATACAGAAAGTTACACCAGAGGCACTGGATACAGTAGATGAATCCAACAGACTCACAGGTGAAGAGTCGCTTCACCTGGAAGGACTGCTTGGGGCCCTGAGTGGTAGTGAGGGAGGAGGTGTAGGGGCAGGTGTAGCACTTGTTCCACTATACAAGATGGGTCATTATTAAGACTCAGTTTTAATTGTGCTGGTGTGCTGAGTTCCTCTAGCATCTTGTGTGGACCCTATACTCCTTCCATCTGAAAAAGCAAGATCTCCCAGTGGCCACCCATTTTAATTCCACTTCCCATTCCCATTCTGGCATGTCAGTCCATGGCCTCCTCTACTGCCGCGATGAGGCCACATTCAGGTTGGACAAATGACACTTTATATTCCACCTGGGTGGCCTCCAACCTGATGGTTTGAACATTGATTTCTCAAACTTCCGGTAATGGCCCCCCACTTCACCTTTCCCCATTCCGATTTCCCTCTCTCGCCTTATCTCCTTACCTGCTCATCACCTCCCTCTGATGTTCCTCCCCCCTTCTTTTCTTGCATTGCCTTCTGTCCTCTCCTATCGGATTACCCCTTCTCCAGCCCTTTATCTCCTTTCACCAATCGACTTCCCAGCTCTTAACTTCACCTCTCCCCAACTTCCGGTTTCACCTATCACTTACTGCATTTCTTCTTCCCCTTCCCCCACCTTCCTACTCTTACTCCTCATCTTTTTTCTCCAATCCCGTCGAAGGGTCTCAGCCCGAAATGTCGACTGTTCGCTCTTTTCCATCGATGCCGCCTGGCCTGCTGAGTTCCTCCAGCATTGTGTGTGTGTGTTGGTTGGATTTCCAGCGTCAGCAGATTTTCTCTTGTTTGTGATTGGACATTGAATATATGTATGTTTGTCTATACATCACTATATCTGCCTACTCAAAACCTCTACGGAGCATTAGGTGGTATAAGGCACTCTCTCCCTCCGCTCATCTGCAGGTGACCCTTGGGCAAGTTGTAGCACCTGGTAATCTCCATCAACCCCCCCCACCCCCCCGCTGATCAGGGTCACACGAGGCCATGGGAGCAGGTAGTTCAAGGTCGTATGAGCAGCTGGTGCATATCGTAAGTTGTGACAACTGACACCAGGCAGACTGTCTCTGAAGAGTGTTGATAATGGCTAGGGTCTTTACAAGACACTGCCCAGAAGAAGGCAATGACAAACCACTTCTGGAGAAAAATTTTGCCAAGAACCATCATGGTCATGAGACCACGATCAGCTACTTAATACAACAAGGCACATAATGATGATCAAGATCACAGGGCATTGTTACGTAAAGAATCCTACAGCCAAAAATAATATCAACACAGTAGTGATGCTGGTCAAAGAGAAAGCACATTCCCTTTGCCAATCGCTACTTTGCCCCATTCATACCAGGCAGTGAGATGGGTTATGTGTCTGCTTGTAAGAATCCTGTGATGCTAGAATCTGCTTTGGGATGGGCACGGAGAGATTTGGCTCAAAGATTAGTAGACTGCCTGAATCAACACAATCATGTGCTATACACACCTGTATGTTGGATCAACATCAGACAGAATGGAAGAATTTTTCTCTCTTTTTTTGTTATATAATTGAGAAGACATTGCTGATTTCAAGAAGGCTTTTTGCATCTGTCACTATTTAGTAAATAAATTACAACTTCCTTAATTGTAGCTGAATGCGCATTTGACAACAAATTTGATTTGACTTTAACTTCTGTATCCACCATCCCTTAAAGCTACTTCCCTGGTCTCACTCAGACCATGATGCCCCAACTCAGAACCACAAGGTATTCTGCACATGCTGGAAATCCAGAGAAACAAGCACAAAATGCTGGAGGAACTCCCCAGGTGAAGCAGCATGTCAGTTTCTCCAACATTTTGTGATTGTCCCACCCAGGCCCACCTCTCAATTGCACCCACAATCTATCTCAACCCACACTCCTCCTGATCAGTTTCTCTACCCTCTATCCTCATCCCCTGTTTCAACCGCCTCCCCTGTTTATTTCCATGGTCTGCTTCTCATCCACTCTTTCCAGTTAAACAGTAACTGAACATTTCTCAACATGGAATGTAAATTACCTTATTTGAAAACTGAAATAAATTTAATCAAGCAACACACACAAAATGGCAGAAGAACTCAGCAGGTCAGGCAGCATTTATGGAGAGGAATAAAGAGTTGACATTCGGGCTGAGACCCTCTATCAGGACTGGAAAGGAAGGGTCAGAAGACAGAATAAGATGCTGGGATGGAGGTGACAGAGTACAAGCTGACAGGTGATAGATAAGGCCACTTGAGGGGGAAGATGGGTGGAATGAAGTAAGGAGCTGGGAGGTGATAGGTGGAAAAGGTAAAAGGCTGGAGAAGGGCTGTAGGGGGGAAGGGTTAGATCAATCTTAGAGTAGATTAAAAGATTGTCACAACATTGTGGGCTGAAGGGCCTGTACTGTGCTATAATGTTCTATGTGAGGTAATATTGCAACTCTATAAAACCCTGGAAAGACCACACTTGGAGTATTATGTTCATATCTGGTCACCACATATAGAAAGGATGTGGAAGCTTTAGAGAGGGTGCAAAGGAGATTTACCAGGATGCTGCCCGGACCGGAGCACATGATTTACGAGGATAGGTTGGGTGAGCAGGAACTTTTGTCTTTGGAGCGAAGGAGGTTGAGCAGTGACTTGATAGATATGTTAAAAATGATAAGAGGCATTGATCGAGTGGACAGCCAGAGATATGGTTAACATGAGAGGACATAATTTTGAGGTGGTGGGAGAAAAGTATAGGGGGGATGCCAGAGGTAAGTTTTTTTACACAGAGAGTTCTGGGTGCATGCAACACCCTGTCAGGAGAGGCAGCAGAGGCAGCTATATTAGGAGAGGGGTTCCGAACCTTTTATATGCCTTTGAGACCCCAGGTTGGGAACCCTTGCATTAGGGGTATCTAGAAAAAACTTCTAGTAGGCACAATTATGATAGGAAAATGGAGGCTATATAGAAGGGAAGGTCAAGGCTTATCTTACATTAGGCTAAAAGTGTGGCACAATATCATGGGCTGAAGGGCCTATATTGTACTGTAAAGTAAGGAATTTTAGATTTACAGTATGTAGCATGGAAATAGATCATTCAGCCCAGCTATCATGCACCCATTTACTCTAATTCCACACTAATACAGTTGTATTCTTCCCATATTCCCATCAATTTCCACTAGATTCACCGTTTGAGTGTTTGATGGCTCTGGGCCTGTACTCACTGGAATCAGAAGAATGTGGGCAAGGGGAGGGTGGTTCTCATTGAAACCTCTTGGATGTTAGAAGACCCAAATAGAGTAGGTGTTTCCTATGGTGGGGAAGTCTAAGACCAGAGGACACCGCTGCAGATAAGAAGGTAA
The DNA here is from genome assembly GCF_030028105.1 of Mobula birostris. Classification (NCBI taxonomy): domain Eukaryota; kingdom Metazoa; phylum Chordata; class Chondrichthyes; order Myliobatiformes; family Myliobatidae; genus Mobula; species Mobula birostris. Next base: position 102,201,743 of record NC_092380.1, on the reverse strand, counting down.
GAAGGACATCGTTTTGAACGGAGATGAGGAGGAGTATCTTGAGCCAGAGAGAGGTGAATCTGTGGAATTTGTTGCCACAGGCAGCTGTGGAGGCCAAGTCATTGGGTATAGTTAAGGCAGAGGTTGATAGATTCTTGATTAGTCAGGGCATGAAGAGATACGGGAAGAATGCAGGAGATTGGGGCTGAGAGGGAAATGGATCAGCCATGATGATATAGCAGAGCATACTTGATGGGTCAAATGGCCTAATTCTACCCCTATATCTTATGGTCTTAGGTTCTATCACTCACCTGCTGGAGAAATTTGCAGGGGCCAATTAACCTAGCAACCTGCGTGTCTTTGGGAAGAAAACTGGAAGATCCACCCTGAAGAACTCCACATGGTTGCAGAGACTCTCCACAAACTCCACGGAGATGGTGCTGGAAGTCAGGATGAAACCGGGTCGCTGGAGCTGAACCAGCTGCAATATTGTGCTGCCCTTTCCGTTCCTAAATTGGAACTCCAGAAAAGATATAGTTAGTCATTTCCTCCAATCTTATCACTTCCTAAACAGAAACTACCTTAATGACAAAGTTCTCCCTTGTCTAATTTTTCTCTATCTGTCTCATCTCTTCACGCATCAAACCAGCGTATAACTGAGGTGAAGCTATATTTAGTAGCTGGTGTGTTAAGTGGGCCAGAACTGAAATTTGACTTTCCACACTTGGATCAGTGCTGTATTTTGATACACAATGAAGCACTTCAGAGGCTATTTGCTTTTGTTTTGGGAAATTTAATCTTCAGTTTAATGCCAATAAAAATTAATCATTGAATTGCTTTGGGAAGTGATTGGGTTACAAATGGCTAATAGAAAACACCACTGCTGCTTCTTTGTTTTTCTCAACATACATATCTAGTTTTTGAATAGTTGAACATAGAACAGTACAGAACAGAAAAAGGCCCTTCAGTCCTCAATATCTTGATGTCAAATTGAAGCTATCTCATCTGGTTGCATGTGGTCTACATCCTTCCATTCCCCACCTGTTTTTGAGCCAACTTAAATGCCACTTTAACAGAACTATCATATCCACTTCCACTATTTTTCCTGGCAATGCTTTCCAGTCTCCAGCCACACTCTGTGTAAAAACATTGCCTTGCAAATATCTTTTGAACTTTTTTCCTCACACCTTAAAGTTATGCCCCGATTGCTGGTGGGACTGTTGTGTTGCCGGAGAGGGGAGACTGCCTTTCGATCGCTGGTGGGATTGTTCTGCTCCCAGAGGGAGAGATTGCCTTTAACTACTAGCGGGATCGTTCTGCTGCCAGAGAGGGAAGCCTGTTTGGCCTGCTGCTGTCTCCGGAGAATGTTACCCAGGGTTTTTCTGCATTTTGGACGTGGATATAGATATGTACTTGGATTATGGACTATGGATTATTTTTCCAGTCTTGTAGTTTTTTTTAATATTCTTTGTTTTTCGCCCAAACTTTCTCATTTTTTTCTGTGCAGGGGGGTGGGATTTAGGGGTTTATGATCTTATTGCTCTTCTTTTGTTTCCCCCTTGGTTTCAGGGCTATCTGGAGAAGAAGAATTTCAGTGTTGTATACTTAGATAATAAATAACCCTTTGAACCTGTGATATATACAGTATTTATATTATATATATATATATAATTTGGCATTTCTGCCATGGGATAAAGACCTTGACTGTCTTTTATAAATTTATATGTTTCCATCAAGTCTCCCTTCAGCCTCTGACACTCCAGAGAAAACAACTCAAAGTCCAAACTTTCCTCATAGCCCTGAATCCTAATCCAGAAAATGCCCTGATAAACTTGTAGGATATACTAAGCTTAATGGCTTTGCTCTTTACCATCTACTGATCCTCAAGTGCCAGGTACTCCCTTGGCTTTTGGTACACCACCCAGTCTGAATCCTCTTACCACTCAAACGTTCAGGTGCATTAACGTTTGCCAGATCCTGGGTCACTGACAGAGGAGGTTGCCCAGTGAAACAAAGGCTAGAGGGTTCCCTGCTCCCAGACATGTGATGTATGTCTTCCGATGATCCTTTGGTCTCAGTATCTGAAGAGGACATGTGGCTGCCTTCAAGAGAGTGAATCCAAGGAATCCATCCGGTCTGGACGGAGTACCTGGCTGAATATTGAAGACCTGTGCTGACCATCTGGCTGGTGTGTTCACAGATATCTTCAACGTCTCATTCTGACAGTGTGTGGTACCACCTGCTTCCAGCAGGCTTCATTCATACCAGTGCCCGTGAAGATTGCGCTAACCAGCCTCAATGACTATCTCCCTGTGGCATTGACATCCACAATGTTTTGAGAAGCAGGTGTTGAAGCATATTAGCTCTTGTCAGAGTGGTGACTTGGATTTGCTCTAATTTGCCTACCGAAGCAACAGCTGTACAGCAGATGCCATCTCACTGGCTCTTCACACAACCCTGAAATATCTGGACAGCAAAGGTGCACACATCAGAATGTATTTTATTGATAACAGCTCAGCATTTAATACCATCCTCGCTCAAAACTAATCAGTAAACTCCAAGACCTGGGCCTCAATGTTGTCCTTGTGAAATTGGATCCTGGATTTTCTCACTTGTGGACCCCAGTCAGTTCAGATTTGCAAAAACATCTCCTCCACAATCTCCATCAGCACAGGAGCACCACAGGGATCCCCTGCTCAACTCACTTTACACCTATGATTGTGTGGCTAAGTACAGCTCCAACACCATATACAAATTTGCTGATGACACCGTTGTTGTGGGCTGTATCAAATGTGGTAATGAATCAGCACACAGGAGGGGGATTGAATATTTGGCTGAGTGGTGTCATAACAACAACTTGTCACTCAATCTCAATAAGACTGAGGAATTGATTGTCGACTTCAAGAGAGGGATACCAGAGGTCCATGAACCAGTACTCATCAGATCATCAGAGGCGTAGAGGGTCAGTAACTTTAAATTCCCTGGACGTCGCTATCTCAGAGGAACTGTCCTGGATCTATCAAATAAATATAATTGCAAAGAAAGCACAACGTCATCTCTACTTCCTCAGGAGTCAGCGGACATTCGGCATGTCATGAAAAACCTTGGCAAACTTCTATAGATGTGTGGTGGAAAATAGGCTACCTGGCTGAATTACAGCCTGGTATAGGAACACCAATGACTTTGAGCAAAATATCCTGCAACAGGTACTGGATTCAGCCCAGTACATCATGGATAAAACCCTCCCAACAACTGAGCACATCTACATGAAACGTTGCTGTAGAAAAGCAGCATCCATCAGCAAAGATCCTCACCACCCAGGCCATGCTCTTTTCTCACTGCTGCCATTGGGTAGAAGGCACAAGTGCTTCAGGACTCACAAAACCTCAGGAAAAGTTATTACCCCTCAACCATCAGCCTCTTGAACAAAAGGGATAACCATACTCATTCTATTTCTGGTCCTGACACAACCGATGGTCTCACTTTAAAAACTCTTTATCTGGTTATTTCGTGCCTGGTATTTATTGCTATTTATTTATATTTGCATTTGCAGTTTGTTGTTCATTGATCCTGTTTACAGTTACTGTTCTATAGATTTACTAAGTACGCCCACAGGAAAAAGAATGTCAGGTTTATATGTGGTGAGATGCATGTATTCTGATAATAATTTTTTCTTTAAAATTTTAACTTTTTGAATGTACAAGTCATTGACCAGCCTGTCAACCTACTTGTTTAGCCACCTGCCACCTTCAAGTTGAAGTTTATTGGCTTCATCGGAATTTACATACCAAGCATAAGTGCCATGAAAGTTAACTTCTTGCAGCGACAGTACAATGCATTACAAACATGACATCATAAGTTATCTAATTTTAAATCAATATCAATTGAACATAACTTACACTTGCATATGAACAAAGTAAGCATAACAACAGTCAAACAGGATTGAGAGCGAGAGAAAGAAATATAGGCTGAGGTTGTGTTAGGGTTTTTCAGCTTGATCTATAAACCAGATGGCAGCAGATAAGAAGCTGACAACATAGAACACAGTAGTGTGATCAATCAAGTTGAGTGTGATATTCTCCTAAGGCAGGGGTTCCCAACATTTTCTTATGCCATGGACCAATACCATTAAGCAAGGGGTCCTTGGACCTTACGTTGGGAACCCCATCCTAAGAAGTTGTCTATTGGTGGGTCATCAGATTGCTGTAGAAGCCGATCCAGGATCCACGTATTCTGGCGCAGTGTGGGAAAGAGTAAGTGGTGGCTGTGGTTAGTGGTCGGGTCTTTTGGTTTTATGTTTCTCCTTTTGCAGCTGCCACTTGTTCTCTGCGGCACAGTGGAGATGACTCGCGTGCTCCCTTTTGAACAGATTTCCGCAGGTGCTTCTGTTGAGTGCAATCTCTTCCCAGTTTTTAGATGTAACGTTCAATTCCTTCAAGCAGATTTGTTAATGTTATATTTGAAGTGTTTCCTTTGCCCAGTAGGGTCTTGTTGACCTTCCTTCAACTAGGAGAAAAAAAAGATCTGCTTGGGGAGAGAAGTACATACGTGGAACAGAACAACACAGGAACAGGTCAATTGGCCCACAGCATTATGCCAAACTAATTAGATTAATAATCAAATGCCCAGTCAAACTGATCCCTTCTGCCTAAACAATGTCCATATCGTTCCATTTCCTGCATATTCATATGATTATCTAAAAACCTCTTGAACACCTCGATTGTATTTGCCTGCACCATCACCCTAGGCAGCACATTCCCAGCACCTGGCACTCTGTATAAAAATATTGCCTGGCACATCACTTTTGAATTTACCCGCTCTTGCCTTAAATGCAAGCCCTCTGGTATTAGACGTCAACTGTGGGAAAAAGGTACTCGCTGTCTTTCTATGTCTCTCCTAATCTTAAAAACCTGTATCACATCTCCCTTCAGTGTTTATTGCTCCAGAGAAAACAACCCAAGGTTATCCAACGTCTCCTTATAGCAGATACCCTCTAATCCAGGCAGCATCCTGGTAAATCTCTTCTGCACTTTCTCCAAAGCCGCCACATCCTTCCAGTAATGAGGTAGCCAGAACTGAATGCAATAGTTCAGATATGGTCCAACTGGAGGTTTATAAAGCTGCAGCTTAACTTCCTGAATCTTGAACTCAGGTCCTTGATTAAGGCAAGCATGTTATGTGCCCTCTATACCACACTATCAACGTTTGTACCCACTTTGAGAGATATGGACTTTGACTTCAAGATTATTCTTTATATTAAAGCTGTTATGGTCTTGCCATTAACAGTGTGCAATGTCCCTTCATATTTTATTTCCCAAAGTCAACATTTCACATTTGGCCAAGTTCATCTCTATCTGTCCATATCTACAAATGACCTGCAGGCATATCTCACTTTTCCTTGCCAGTCTTCTGTGCTACCCACAACACCATCGATCTTTGTATTGTCTGCAAACTTGCTAACACACCCATTTATGTTTTCATCCAGGTTTTTTATATACTGGATATCACAAATAGCAGAATCAGAATCAGGTTTATTATCACTGGCATGTGTTGTGAAATTTGTTAATTTAGCAGCAGCAGTTCAATGCAATGCATGATAATAGAGAAAGAAGAAATAAATAAGTAAATCAATTACAGTAAGTATATGCAGTATATGTATATAAAATAGATTAAAAATAGTGCAAAACAGGAATTATATAAAAATAAAAGTGAGGTAGTGTTCATGGGTTCAATGTCCATTTAGGAATCAGATGCAGAGGGGAAGGAGGTGTTCCTGAATCACTGAGTGTGTGCCTTCAGACTTTTGTGCCTACTTCTTGGTGGTAAAAATGCGAAGAGGGCATGTTCTGGGTGATGGGGGCTCTTTATAAAGGACACCGTCTTTCTGAGACATCGCTCCTTGAAGGTGCCTTGGGTACTATAGAGATGAATACCCAAGATGGAGCTGACTAATTTTAAAACTTTCTGTAGCTTCTTTGGTCCTGTGCAGTAGCAGCCCCCCCACCCCCACTCCCATACCAGACCACAAAGCAGTCTGTCAGAATGCTCACCACAGTACATCTGTAGAAGTTTTCAAGTGTTTTAGATGACAAACCAAATCTCTTCAAACTCCTAATGAAATATAACTGCTGTCTTGCCTTCTTTATAGCTGTGTTGATATATTGGGACCAGGTTAGATCCTCAGAGATCTTGACACCCAGGAATTTGAAATTGCTCACTCTCTCCACTTCTGTTCCCTCTGTGAGGATTGCTTTGTGTTCCCTCGTCTTACCCTTCCTGAAGTTCACAATCAGCTCTTTTGTCTTACTGATGTTGAGTACAAAGTTGTTGCAGCAACACCACTCAACTAGCAGGTATATCTCGCTCTTGCACACCCTCTCACCTCCTTCTGAGATTCTACCAACAATGGTTGTATCATCAGCAAATTTATAGATGATATTTGAGCTATCCTGAGCCACACGGTCATGGGTATAAAGGGTGTAGAGCAGTAGGCTAAGCACACACCACTGAACTTCACCAATAGTGATCGTCAGCATGGAGAAGATATTATTACCAATCTGCACAGATAATGGTCTTCCAGTTAGGAAGTCTAGGATCCAATTGCATGTGAAGAGCCATTGAGATCCTGGTATAGATTCCTTCAGGACACCTTGAGGCAGAATATGTTCTGTCGAACACCACCCTCTGTCTTCTGTGGACAAGTCAATTCTGTATCCAAGCAATCAATTTATTGTGGATCCTATGTGCCGTCATCTTCTGGACGAGCCTACCATGAGGGATCTTATCAAGCGTCTTACTCAAACCCAAGTAGCCAACATCCACAGCTCTACCTTCATCAATCACCTTAATCCCCTGTTTGAAAAACCCAATCAAGGTAGTAAGACACAACTTGCCCCACACAATCCTATGCGAACTGTCCCTAATTAGGTTCTAGTTTTCCAAATATTCACAAATCCTATCCCTAAGTATTCTCTCCGGTAACTTTCCTGTCACTGACATGAGATTCACTAGTCCACAGTTTCCAGGATTAGCACTATTCCTTTCTTAAATAATGGAACTTTAGCTACTCAACAGTCTTCTGTGATCTTTCCTGTGGTTAGAAAGGAAATGTAGATATTAGTCAAGGCCACAGCAGTCTTATCTCTTGTCCCTCTTAGTAGCTTGAGGTATATGAAGTCCTGGGGACTTATCTACCTAATATCTTTTAAAAGACTTAACACTATCTCCTTCTTTAACATGAAATGCCCTAGCAAATGATCACACTTCACAATGAACTCCCTATCGGCCACATCCTTCTCCTTGTAATGTACTCATTTAGGACCATAGCCACACCTTCCACCTTCAATCATATGTTCCTTCCTTTATTCTTCAGTGGTCCTCCTAGTTATCCTCTTGTTGTTGAACTTGAGGTGTGGGTTGTCAGCATTCTCCAAGTCTTGGCAATACTATCAGATCAAACACTCAAGCCTGATATTCATTCTGAACATTCTGATCTTTAATATTCTGTGTCAATGATGTTACTTCCTTCAGATATTTTCATGATGTCAATTCTCTACGAAATATGCCCTTTGAGCATATGCTTATAATAAGTGCAATTTGAATCTTATTTGCAAGAACAAAGCACATCCATTTTCTTCATAGGACAGCGTGAAATATGCCATTCAGCCATCAAATCCCCTGAGGTAATAAGGACAGCAGACCAATTTTAGCATTCTCTTTTCTTATTCCTGATTGTTCTCCTTAAAGCATTCAGCTCATTTCCTGCGGATGGCTCCCGTTAAATCAGTTTCTGCACTTTCTGGAATGCGACTTGTTCCAGTTACTCACTGTTGTTTCTGGAAAAGAAAGTGTCCTCATGTCATCACTAGTATTTTGTCACAAACCATAAACCTGTGTCTCTTGTCATCAAGCTCGCAGCTACCAAAAACCAGATTGCTTTGTTTACATTCTCCGGAATCAGAGTCAGATTTTTTATCACTGGTTTATATGATGTGAAAATTATTGTTTTGAGGCTTCCAGTAATCTTTCTCCTTCAGCCCGTAGAATGATTGCATTTCTTACTTTAATGGCGAAAAGATGTATCTTACAACATTGGAAAGAGCTTAATGCTCCAACTACCTTTTTTTGGTTTTCTCAGACGATATTATGCTTGAATTTGGAGAAAATTAGAAGCAATCTTTATGATTCCTCACTTAAATTTGAACAGACCTGGAGATCTTTTATTCAATATTTTCATTTAATGTAATTTTTTTTCTCCTCTTTTTTTGCTCCATATTTATATACCCTTCTTGTTTTTTTTACTGTTTTTAATGGAGGTCGGGATTGAGGACGTGATTTTAAGTTTTTTAACTCTGCTTGGTTCCAAGTTAGCCCATTGCTTTGCTTTGCTTTTAGTTAGTTGCACGGTGGTTTTTTTGGGGTTTTTTTTCCCTTTTCTCTATTGATATATATATATATAAAAATTAGTATACTATTATGTTACCTTAGTATGTTATGTTTAAATTACATTGTTTGTATCATTTTTTTTGTATTAATATCTCCTGTAATTTTATTATATTCTAACAGTGTATTAGTGCCTATATGGCTTACCTTTTTGTATACTTATTCAATAAAAAGATTTAAAAAGAAAGAAAGAAGCTGCAGAACAAAGAAAAGACATAAAATTGCAACAAATTACAAAAATAAGTAAGTAGAGCAAAAAAAGATATAATGAGATAATATGCATGGGACCATTCAGAAATCTGATGTCAGAGGGTAAGAAGTTATTTCTGTATCATTGGGTGTGAGTCTTCAGATTCCTGTACCTCCTCTCCAATGGTAGAAACAAGAAGAGGGCATTTTCCAGATGGTGATGGTCCTTAGTGATGGACACAAGAAGGTCTGTAGATGTTAGAAATCCAAACCAAAACACACAAAGGGCTGGAGAAACTCAGCAGGTCAGACAGTATCAATGGAAATGATTAAACAGTCGATGTTTTGGGCCTAAGCCCTTCTTCAGGACTGGAAAGGAAGGATGAAGATGCCAGAATAAAGAAGGTGGGGGAGAGGAAGGAGGCTAGCTAGAAGGTGATAGGTGAATTCAGGTGGGTATGAAAGATAATGGGCTGGATAGGAAGGAATCTGATAAAAGCAGTAGACCATGGGAGAAAGGGAAGGAGGAGGGGTCCCAGGAGGAGGTGATAGGCAGGTGCGAAAAGGTAAAAGGCCACAGTGAGGTGTAGAAGAAGAGGGGAAGGAGAAATTGATATTCATGCCATCCAGTTGGAGGCTATCCAAACAAAATGTAAGACATTGCTGGATGCTAACTTCTTTGGCACCACCTCCTGAAGATGTCCTTGATGTTGGGGAGGGTTGAGCCCATGATGGACGTGGCTCAGTCTCCAGCCCTCTGCAGCCTCTTGTTCTCTTATGCATTGGAAGCTCCATACCAGGCAGTGACACAACCAGTCACAACGCCCTCCACTGCACATCTTTAGAAACTTGTAAGCGTTCCTGGTGACAGGCTAAATCTCCTCAAATTCTTAATGAAGTAGAGCCATTCGCATGTTTTCTGCATAATTACATCAATTTGTTGGACCAGGATAGATTATCTGAGATGTCAATGCCAGAAATATGAAGGCACTCACCCTTTCCACTACTGATCACTCAATGAGGACCTTGTGTGGTTAAGCCATTGTGAACTTAACCACACCCATCAGATCTCCCTTGAGCCTTTTTTTCTGCTTACAAGGCCAACACCACTAATGTGTGCATCACAGTTGGAACCATTTCTAATAATTTGCTTCAGTTCTCTCTCCAAAGCCCTCCATACATTTCAAAAACATAGTGGCCTGAATTAAATGCAGTACACTGGCTGGACCCCAACTAGATATTTTCAGGGTGTAACTTGCAGCATTATCAGTTTGTTACAGTTCTTTTAGCGTTATTAAGCAATGACACCTGTAATTTAGACTTATAAAAAAAGTGCAAAAATATGTCACACATTGACAGTTTGTCACACATGGAGGTTGTTAAGATAGTTAAGTATTAATTTCTGATAGAGGTAATTGACACAATGATAAATTAAGATGCTACATTTGTTCAAGCAATTTGGTTTGCAAATAAAAAATGGCTGTGCGTTTCTAAGTTTCAAAGTAAGTGTATTATCAATGTGCTTGTTACATACACCTGTTAGGGTGTATTCTCCAGATACCTTATAAGGTAACCGTAGCCTTCAGCCAGGAGCAGATGTCATCAGGTGGTTCCCAACCTTCACTGAGTGTTTCAACCCTTAACCACGACAGTCTCCAGTTGATGGGCCGGCAGTGGTGGCCAAATCACTGTCCATCTGCTCCTGGCTTCCAGCTTCCCTCCTCTCACCTACTCCAAATCCAACATGAGGCTCATTCTGCCTCTTCCCCCATCCTACGAGCTGCTTGATTTTTGCTCCTTTCATCCAGGCCCAGATCTGACAACAACCGCCATGCTGATTTGGCTGGGAAACCTCTGCAGCCGATCTCCACAGGGAACAACCATGCCTGCCATCCCTCGTCTTTACACTCCTGCACTAAGGGCTGGTACTTCAAGGCCTTTCTCTCATGGGCCTCTTCCCATCCCTCCTCTCATGGCACAGTCAGCTCAACCAGAATTATTTTCTTGTCTTCGGTTGACCACAGTACAATGTCCGGGTGTAGGGTTGTGTGTACCACATCTGGGAACTGCAGTTTTCTTCCCACATCGACCCTCATCTCCCAGGACCTGGACGTTAGCAGCAGATTGGGCTTTGGTTGTTTGGTTACGAAAGGCCTGGCTCCCTCTTTGATGAAGGTGATGGCCTTCCTCAAATCTGTGCCAGCCATTCGCTTCTTGCATCTCTACCGCTCTAGTGTGTCAGCAAGAGCCAGAAGCACCTTCTCAGGGCACCACCTATACCGTCCTTGAGTTAGAGCTATTTTACACCCGGACAGTATATGAGCTAGTATCCCCTTTTGACCACAGAGCTTACAGTTCGGGTCCTCTGTCATCCCCCGTGTGTACAGATGTCATGGTAAAGGAAGGGTGTCATACACGGATCGCAAGAGGAAGGAAATACGGAAGGGCTCCAGTCTCCATAACTCTGCCCATGAGATCTTGCGCTTAGGCAGATCCCATTTTGTGCAGGCACCCTGGGACCCTTGTTCCACTGCCTTTGAAATCCACTTCTCTTCCTCACAGATCTGTGCTTCTGCCTGTACCATGTCTCGGCTGTTCCTTATGCTTGCGTTTCCCCACTTCTGGAAGTGAACTGAGCCGAGGCCTTGCCGCCTGATGCAGGGGTTGCCAATGATATCTCGCAGCTTCAGAGAACACACTGCCTCCTCCACAGCTGTGTTGGCTGCCCACTTGCGCCCAGATCTGGTTGTAACGCCTGCTTGCTTTACCAAGACATCATTGGAATCTCATATATGTCACCATATACAACACTGAGATTTATTGTCTTGCAAGCATAATCAATAAATCCATAGAATAATAACCATAACTCCCTTTGGTTCAAGAGCCTGATGTCTGAGGGTAGTAACTATTCCTGAACTTGTGGTGTAAGTCCTGAGGCTCTTGTACCTTCTTGCTGACGGCAGCAGTGAGATGAGAGCACGTCATGGGTGGTTGTGGTCCCTGATGATGGATGCTGCTATCCTGCAACGTTCCATGTAGATGTGCTCAGTGGTAGGGAGGGCTTTATCTGCCATGGACTGGGCCGTTTCCGCTATTTTTTGCAGGACTTTCGGTTCAAAGGCATTGGTGTTTCCATACCTGATGTGATACAGCAGCTTTTCTTGAACTTCTATTGAAAACTCAGTGTCAAACCTCGACTAATGTTACTCCTATGATGTCAAGGCTGAGGGTAAGGAAGAGAAAGTCCCACCACAAAGTTACGGGAAATAATGTTTTAAGTATTCATCTAAGTCATCGGCTTGGTTTAACTCGTAGTGAAGTTTGTCAAAAACACCAAGGATAGCTGAATGTTTCTGAAAGTTCAAAGTTCAAAGCACATTTATAATCCAAGTATGTAGCAGTATACAACCCTGAGAATCAACGTCCCGCAGACACCCACAAAACAAAGAAATGCCAAGGATCCCTTTCAAAGAAAACATCAAACACTCAACATGCAAAAAAGAACAATTACACAAATGACAAAAAAAAAACAAGCAAATAACACACAGAATATTAAACATCAAATTGCAGGGTCCTTGAAACAGTCTAGGAATGTTCAGTTTAGTTACTTAAAAACTTTCAAGAACTATAAGCATCTTTAAAAATGTATAAACTAAATGACAAAAACAATTAAATGCTGTTAACTTAATTCCAAAAGTGTTAATTCCAAAATGTAATTATTAGTAGTCTGTTGTTTAACAGTGTGATTCAAACAGCAATTAATCCACTAACAATAGTTAAAAACACCTGATTACTCTGGTTAGGATTGATAACATTAGAGGAGTGGGGAGATAGGATTTAAGGAGGACTCGGTAATTTTGTGTTGATTTGGGTGGGGACAGTGCGAATGAGAAGCAACAAATCAAAATACAAATTACTTGGAGTAGTATTTGTCAGTCTTGTGTCAGCACATGTAATAGTTCAAACATGGTAATGGTGCAAGACAACATCAAAGGTATCTGTTAAAAAGTGGTTTATCAGAAAGGGAAAATCACTGAACAAGAGGAGAATCAGGGTCACCTTTGAAAATCTTTAATTTTATTGTTGTGTTTCAAAAGGCTGGTATAGCTATTTCATTTCATTATCATGAAAGAGAAAGCATTTAGATGAGTGACAATACTTGAAATGTTCGATTAAAGATTAAAGCCAAGTTACTTTGTATCTCGTTCTCTGTTCACCTGCATGAAAGAAAACTTGCAAGTGCTAGGGTGGATTTATCCAGTGTATTTGAACGCATTGAGCCACCAGGTTTTCAAAAGCATTCAGACTGCAACAATTGCTACCATCCAGGCTACAGAAACAGCGTATCTGTTCACAGTCATCTCTGGAATTGACGGAGAACTATCCACATTACAGAATCTCTCTGGTTTAAAATTGAGACACAGCATGGAGTAGGCCTTTCCGGCCCTTCGAACGTGCTGCCCAACAACCCCCGAATCACTTTCTCACGTACTGCCCGTTACACCACTGGCACTTAGGGCAGCAGTGAAGGGTCTCCATCTCTGGTGGTGTTCATGGCTTCCTTCATCATGTCAGTAGCTACTTCTCAGCTTTCACAGCTGTCAGTCATACAATTCCCGGGTGGAGACTCAGGAATACTGTTGCACTCAGATGTAGAAGGATTCTTCATTGCTGTTTCTGCAACGATTTTGTTTTAGCAGTCAGTGTTGTTAGCCCTGAGCTGAACCCCCGAACCTGGAGTATTGGAAGACCACTCTTAGTCTGTCCTCTACCTTTTGACCTGTTAGGTGTGGGTGACCCTACGATAAGCCAAGGCATGAAGCCCTGACTTCAGCCAGCATAGCTCTCCGGGTCATCAAGGTATGCCCACCTCCAAACCTTACAACAAGATTAAACCCCAGCCTAGCCACAGGACAATTTACAATGACCAATTAACCTACCAACCGGTATGTATTTGGATTGTGAGGGGAAACCGGAGCAGCTGGAGGAAACACACACGGTCATGGGAAGGACGTACAAACTCCTGACAGGCAGCCGTGGGAATTGATTCGGGTCACTGGTACTGTAAAGCGTTGAGCTAACCACTACGCGTGTTCATTCCCTGTCTTAACACATTGACTGATATAATGTTTGTTCTGAGTTATTGTCTCAATAACATGACATAAGTACAAATATATTTTGTGATATATTGGGGATTGATAGTGCTTTTAAAAACTTTCCTGCCATGAATTAACATAGCTTCAAAATGGAGTCTTCAGTAGATAAACAGCATAATAAGGGGTGAGCCCAATTCAACGTTCATTGTTGATCATCTAAAGTTCAAAGTTCCAAATTAATTTTATTATCAAAGTACATATCTGTCACCATATACAACCCTGAGATTCACTTTGCTGTGGACATAATCAACAAATCTATAGAATAGTAACTATAACAGGATCAATGAAAGACCATCCAGAGGGCAGAAAACAACAAACTGTGCAAATGCAAATATAAATAAATAACAATAAATAATTAGAACATGAGATAATGAGATAAAGGGTCCTTAAAGTGAGATCATTGGTAGTGCGAACATCTCAATGGTGGGGAATTGTAGTTATCCCCTTTTATTCAAGAGCCTGATGGTTGAGGGGTAGTAACTGTCTTGAACCTGGTGGAGGGAGTCCTGAGGCTCGTATACCTTCTACCTGATGGCAGCAGTGAGAAGACAGCATGATGTGCATGGTGGGGATCTTTGATGGAGTTGATGATGTTGATCTTGTGTTGGTAGAGAGCTAAGCTCTAGCCACTGTCCTCACTTGAATTGGGATAGCTAAAATTACTAGATAGCCACACGTCAGTAACAAGCCTCTCCATGTCTCCATTAGGTTCTTCTTTTTTATTGTTATTATTTCCATTTGTTGTCCCTTGGGATCATGGATGAATTTTCTCCACCTAGCTTCTGTGGGTTTCAAGGTGGCTCTTTGTTCCAGTGTGTTACCAGACTGGGTTGGGCTGGAGGTGGTTGATGGAAGAAGTGGATGTTTAGTTCGTGAGGTGGTACACTCCCACTGCCATTTAAGCTGGGTTTCTGTCTGCTCTTGTTGCATGAACTCAGAGCTCTCAATACTTTACCCAATGTCCCTTCTTCACTTTGGGTGGTAAGGGCTAGGGGTTCTGGTAAATGAAGAGTTACGGGAATGAGCTGGAGGACAGTGTTCAAAATGGAGCACTCCTAGGCTGGATTCCTGAGGATGGAGGTCTAACGACTGCAGGCCCCAAGAATGAGGGCCAGAGATCATTGACTTCGGAGAGTACTGGGGTCAGATGTCTGAAGTGAGTGAGTCCCATGATAGGAGGTCTAAGTTGGTCAACAGGTCCTGAGTCAGAGGCACATGATCACTGTGTCCAGAGGTAAAATCCTAGAGACTGGCAATTCCAGAGGTCAGAGGCCTGCGATCATGGTGCCCAGCGCTCAAAACCCAGATGTTAGTGAGTGCAGATGTCAGAGGTCCATGATCAGAGTATTCTGGGGTTGAAATCCATAGGCTGGTGAGTCTGGAGGTCAGAGGTCCATGATCGGCAAGTTCTGGGATCGAAACCCAGATTTTGACGAGTCCAGAATTCAAAGCCCAGAGGTCAAGGTGCTGAGCTAGGTAAGTCCAGGGGTCGAAGCCCAGAGGTTGAAAGCCAGGGTCAGTGAGTCTGGGGAAGCTTCTAGGTCAGTGAGTCCAAAGGTTGGATGCAAGTCTGCAATTCCAGGCCCTGGGCCAAGGACTGGAAGTCAGAGGTCAGAGGTGGCCTGGCCTGAGGTTGGAGGCCCGTGTGTGTATGAGTAGGAGGGTGGGAAAGGGGCTTGCCCTGCTGCTGCTACTTTGTATCGTTGTTTTTGGAGTTGTCATTGGTGTTGCTTGCTGTATGTTGGCTGCAGGTTGTCCTGCGGAACACTATTGGGATGCTATGTTGACACCGGCATGTGTGGCGACACTTGCGGGCTGCCCTTAGCACATCCCAAGTTTGTGTTGGCTGTTAACACAAACACTGCATTTCGCTGTATGCTTCAAGGTACATGTGATAAGTAAATCTAATCTAAATCTAAACCTAATACCTGCTTCATTCGGTTTTGATGCACTGGTCTTTTTTGGGTTGCAAGAGATCTTTAAGTGGTGTGAACTACATTATCTGGAGCATAACTTTGAGAATTGACTACTCACCTCCATCCCCACCCTCAATGTCCACCCCGGTAATAACTAGGTTGGCGCCTGCTGGGTACTGAAGTCATGGAAGTGAACAGGAGCGCAGGACAGATGAGGTTGGTTAATTGTGTATCGTAATCCTTCAGCCTGTTTTGGGATGTTGGACAGTTTCGCTCTCTGTCTCTTTTGTTAAAATGTTTTGAGCTAGCACACAGGTTTTGCCTTTGTTCCTGTGACATTCCGTCAGGTCTTGTTGCCCCACCCAAGACTTCTGTCTTCTCAGCATTCCATCTTGGTAGGAAAAGAAAGTGAGAAGGAGGGTGAGAGGGCCAGTGTTTTCACAGAACCCCTGGTTTACTCATTTTTCAATATCTTATTGAGACTCGTGCAAGGTTGATATTTTAAGTAGGTATCATAACAAAAGCCTCGCAAATGGTTGGAAAGATAATGCAGCACATTAAGACTGTAAATGGCTCGAAATCTCTTACAGTAAATCAGCTGATAGGAATATTTTACTCCCTGGAGTCCTATTGGATTTCTAGGAAGGGCATGGCTACTGAACTGAAGTAGTGTTGACTTGTCCCTACAATGCATTTGCTCTTTTTGACACTGCGGTGTAAACAATCCCTTTTCCTCCCTCCCTCTCTTGTCGAACATATCCTTTGTGAATAAATGATTGGTTGGTTTATTCAGGTGTTTACAAAACAGTGGGTCCTTTGTCACCGATTTAAATTCTGTAATTAAACAAGCATTGTTGGATAATCACGGAGCATTAAATGATGCAGAGTATAAATGTTACAGGCATGAATGATTTCAATTTTATAGCCCTTGAGTGTTTTGGCAGAACTATTGTTAGTCTGCTTTTGGGCACTTCTACTTCACAGTCAACAAAGTAACAATACAGAAGAGATCATGTTGAAAGATTAGCAGCAAACTTTAGAGACCAAATCTGGATAAAAAGGGCAATTTGGCCCATTCCAAATTTAAATGGCTCTTTCTTGGTGATAACGTTGTTGTTCTGTATCTCACTAAAATGTTCCACAAGCTGGGTAAGCCATTACAACAAGCATTGTCTGATTACAATTTAGAATTGTTTTCATCCTTTATCTTAATTCTTGACTTTTGGGCGTGCTTCTGATTTGGAAAGGACAGACTATTTTTGGAACTCCAGTGTGATTGTAAATTACTTTAAAGGCATGGTTAATTGTTATGTATTGCACATGATTCGCTCTCAGTGGTCACTTTATTAGCAACACCTGTAGACCCGCTCATTCAAGCAAATATTTAATCAACCAATCATGCGGCAGCAACTCAATGTGTAAAAGCATGCAGACATGGTCAAGAGGTTCAGTTGTTGCTCAGATCAAACATCAGAATGGGGACAAAATGTGATCTAAGTGACTTTGACCATGAAATGATTGTTGCTGTCAGATGTGTGGTCTCAGAAATTCAAAGTTCAAAGTAAATTGATTATCAAAGTATGTAGATATTAGTCTCTATACAGGCAGCTACAAAACAAAGAAGCCCTGTTGAAAAGAGACCATCAAAAACCCAGTGCGCAAAGAGAGAAAATACAAGTCATGCAAACAATAAAAGTAAACAAGTAGCATTCAGAGCTGAAGTTTTATGAAAGATACGAAGCCAGGTATCACTGCAGCTGGAGCCTCAGTTCGTCACAGAGGTGAGCAAACGTCACAGGACCATAGACACAAAGCCAGGCATCACTGCAGGTCACAGCCTCAGTTCAGCACAGAGCTGAGTAAACATCACAAGGTAAGGAAGGGTTGAAAAGTCTGAATTTTGATAGTGCAAGAGCGCGACTGTGTGTTATGGTTTTATTTATTGAGATCCAGTGCGGAATAAGCCCTTCCTGCCCTTCGAGCCACATTGCCTGGCAATCCCCTAATTTAATCCTGGCCTAGTCATTGGACAAATTACAATGTCCAATTAATCTATCAACCGGTACATGCATGTGAGGAAATCGGAGCACCCAGAGGAAACCCACGCAGTCACGGAGAGAACATAGAAACTCCTTATAGGCAGTGGTGGGAATTGAACCCGGGTCGCCTGTACTGTAAAGTGTTGTGCTAACCACTATGCTACTGTGCTGCATGCATTCATTCACTATAGGCAACTTTATCCTTACAAAGTCAATTTCTTATAAAAGTACATAAATGTCACCATATACAACCCCGAGATTCATCTTCTTGCAGGCATTCACAGTCAATTCAAAGAAACAAAAATATAATATATAAATAAACAGTAAATATTAAGAACATGAGATGGAGCTTCCTTGAATTTAAGTCCAAAGGCTCTGGGAACAGTTGAGTGAAGTTATCCTTTCACATTTTCACAAATACTTGTTTCATCTGTGGCTTTAGGGTAAGTCCTGACATATTAAAGTACGCTGGTAAGTTTAAAGAGATGGCCAATCTTAGCAATAAACTGCACATAAAGTTCATTAGAAATATTTGGAGATCTTTATGGAATATTTTAAAGTTCAAATGTCAAAGTAGATCTATTATTAATGTATATATCTCCAGGTACAACCCTGACATTCACAAGGAAGTAAAAAAGAACCTGTGAAAAGCTACACACAAAGACTAACAAATGACCAATCTGCAAAAGAAGACAATTTCTGCAAATACAAAACAAAATAATATTTGTGCTAAAAGTTCTATGTTTATTATGTCTTTTTTTTAAACTCTTTATCCTTTGCTTAAATGTGAAGTAAACCAGATTTTCTTGCAGCAGTTGTTGGTCGCTGAGAACTCAGTGGACCGAGGAATCTGCTTTTCTATGCCGCATCTCTCCAAGATGATCATTTTAAGAATAAGAGGTGATTTTATTGAAACAAATTGGGCAGGAAGGCGGAGCTGAGGCTCGATTAAGTAAATCAATGAATGACCTTACTGAATGCTAGAGCATTCCTACCCTTATTTTTTATGTTCTTATGTGCTCACCATCATTATAAAGGTATTTGACAGTCGAATCATTGGACCTAATTCTCTTTATTTCTCTCCAGAGTGGGAAAGTGAGAATCTTTGGACAGTGCCTCACTTTTTTATAATATACAGTATTTCTGTTTTTGTACACTTTTTAAAATCTATTCAATATACCTAATTGATTTAGATTATTAGATTAGATTATGAGGACACACAGTCCTCTTTTATTGTCATTTAGTAATGCATGCATTAAGAAATGATACAATGTTTTTCCAGAATGATATCACAGAAACACATGACAAACCAAGACTGAAAAACTGACAAAAGCCACATAATTATAACATGTAGTTACAGCAGTGCAAAGCAATACCGTAATTTGATAAGAACAGACCATGGGCAAGGTAAAAAAAAGTCTTAAAGTCTCTCGAAAGTCCCATCATCTCACGCAGACGGTGAACCTCCAGCACTGCAAACTTGCCGATGCAACATCCCGGAAGCATCCGACCACAGTTCGACTCCGAGTCGGTCCGAAAACTCCGAGCCTCCGACCAGCTCCCCGTCACCGATGCACCGAGCACCATCTCCACCGAGCGCTTCGACCCTGGCCCCGGCAACAGGCAACAGGCAAGGCCGAGGATTTGGGGCCTTCCCTCCGGAGATTCTCGATCGCGCAGTAGCAGCGGCAGCAAAGCAGGCATTTCAGAAGTTTCTCCAGATGTTCCTCCGTGCTTCTTCACGTCTGTCTCCATCAAATCAGGATTGTGCACGGCGTCCTACTTCACAGATACGATATCAATTCGGAACGGCCGCGTGTGCTGCGTCGTGCCACCATCTTCTCCTCCGTCCTGATTTACTTGTTTATTTATTATTATTATTTTTTAAATTTATTATAATTATTTTTCTCTGCTGGACTATGTGTTGCATTGAACTGCAGCTGCTAAGTTAACAGATTTCATGTCACATGCTGGTGATAATAAACCTGATTTTGATTCTCTGATTCTGATTCTGTCAATGTTGGCTTAGGAAATGGATGGTTGAAGGATAATAAATGTTCCTGAACCTCGTGTTATGGGTCTTCAGGCTCCTGCACCTTCTTCCCGATGGACGGATGGTTTATTAAACACAAAGTAGTACTGCAAAGGAAAATGCTTCTTGAAGTACCAAATTGACTGTGTTCAGATATTACCAGGTAATAGAGGAGGCAGAGAGTCTGGTAGACTGGTGCGAGCACAGCAACTTGGGTCTCAACATGAACAGGACTAAAGAGATGATTGTGGACTCTGGGAAGGTGCAGTTTGACCACTCCTCACTGCACATAAATGGCTCCTCCGAGGAGAGAGTTAGGAGCACCAAGATTCTGGGAATGCACATCAGAATCAGGTTTATTATCAGCGGCATGTGACGTGAACTTTGTTAACTTAGCAGCAGCAGTTCAATGCAATACATAATCTAGCAGGGAGAGAAAAAAATAATAATAATAAATAAAATAAAACATAATAAATAAACAAGTAATTATGTATATTGAATAGATTATTAAAAATGTGCAAAATTAGAAGCTTTGGACACTACCTCACTTTTTAATATACAATATTTTTGTATATTAAGAAGTGAGGTAGTGTCCAAAGCTTCAAAGTCCATTTAGGAATCGGATGGTAGAGGGGAAGAAGCTGTTCCTGAATCACTGAGTGTGTGCCTTCAGGCTTCTGTATCTCCTGCCTGATGGTAACAGTGAGAAAAGGGCATGCCCAGGGTGCTGGAGGTCTTTAATAATGGACGCTGCTTTTCTGAGACACCGCTTCCTAAAGATGTCCTGGGTACTTTGTACGCTGGTGCCCAAGATAGAGCTGACTAGATGTACAACCTTCTGCAGCTTCTTTCAGTCCTGTGCAGTAGCCCCTCCATACCAGACAGTGATACAGCCTGTCAGAATGTCTCCACGGTGCAATCATAGAAGTTTTTGAGCGTATTTGTTGACATGCCAAATCGCTTCAAACTCCTAATAACAGACAATCTCACTTGGTCCCTCAACACCACCTCTTTAGTCAAGAAAGCACAGCAGCATCACAACTTCCTGAAGAGATTAAAGCAAGCAAGGCTTCTCTCCCATTCTAACCAATTTTTGCAGGACCATCATTGAGAGTGTCCTGACCAACTACATCAGTGTCTGGTATGGGAATTGCAAGGTATCTGATCACAAGACCCTACAAAGGATTGAAAGGACTGCATCATCTTGGTCTATCTTACACCCATCTGAAATATTTATCAGGAGCGCTACGTACACGGGGCCCTAAGCATCATCAACGATCTCTCCCATCTGTCCAACAATGTCTTTGACCCCTTACCATCAGACAGGAGGTACGATAGCTTTAGGACAAGGACTGTTAGATTGGGGAACAGCTTCCTCCTCCAGGCCGTGAGACTACTGAACTCCCTGCCACCACCCAGGTATCATCACATAGGAAGTGCCAGAAGCGTTATGCTGTTTACTTCTTGACTTGTGTTGTAAATTCACCCTTTTATTTGTTAATTTATTTTTGGTAATATTACCTTATGTTTTGTGTGTGAGTTATATGTACTACGTTGTGCATCTTGGTCTGGAGGAACGTTATTTCATTTGGCGGTATACATGTAATGCTCAAAGCTCAAAGAAAATTTATTATCAAACGACATATACTATATGTCACCATATACAGTGCAATGCTGAGATTCACTTTCTTGTTGACAATCACAGTAAATTCAAGAAACCGAATAGAATTATGACTAGATGGAGCCTGTGAACCATAGTGGCGTGTTGCTGGCCGCTTACAAAACTTCTAAGTATACTGTAACTATTCTGAATTGCTCTTACTGCAATCTGCAATCTGCAACCTTTAAGCAGTGTACTTTTGAACCATCTTGACGAATTAGCGATTTTATGATCTTCTGAAGGATATGATGAACTTAACACTCAAGCATGCAAGTACAGCACCTTTACGTGGATGAAGGTGCATCATCATGGCGGAAGACAGGGAGGAGGGGAGGACTCCAAGCTAGGCTGAGACTTAGAGGAATGAAACTCCCCCTACCCAACATCTTCTCGGCAAACGTACAGCCACTGGAGAACAAGATTAGGGACTTAAGGGCAATACTGCTGTGTCAGATGGAAATGAAAAATTGTTGTACACTGTGTTTCATGGAGACATGGCTCACTCTGAACACGCCAGATGTAATAGTAAGACCCAAAGACTTTTTGATACACAGGTTTGAATGAACTGTTGATTTCGAGAAGACAAATGGTAGGGGTCTGTGTTTCGTGATAAACTAATTGTGGTGCTCAAATGTGGCGGTTTTGTCTTACTCTTGTTCCCCTGACCTGGAACATCTAATGATTCAGTGCTGACTGTCTACATACTAAGAGAGTTCCCTCTGTGATCCCGACTATAGTTTACACACCATGATAAGCCAATATTAATCACTCGAGAAATTGAATGCTGCCATCACCAAACAAGAAACAGCTCAGCCAAGACATTTCAAATCATAGTTGAGGACTTCAGTTGTACTTGTTTGAAGAAATCTCTGCCCATTTATCATCAACATGTACCCTGCAGCACCAGGGGATCCAACACACTCAGTCACTGCTATACTACAATAAGGAATGCCCATCATTTCGTGACTAGGCTGCACTTCTCCTATCTGCATACAGTAAGAAGCTAAAGAACATGGCGCCAGAGATAAGGATAACAAAGAGGTGACCGTGGGAGGCAAAGTAGTGGCTGTGGGGTTGCTTCGAACTGGTGAACAGCGCCGTGTTCAAGGACTCATTGGAGGATCAGAATGAAAGCACAACGGTTGTCATGGACGTTAAAAAAACAGTTGTAGATGAATGTATCCCCACAAGATCATTCAGTCACCCCAAACCAGAAGCCCTAGATGACCCATGGGATCTGCAATCTGGGGCATTCAGGTCTGGCGAATACAAGGTGTCCAGCTATGATCTCCGGAGAGCCACCTCACGTGCGAAGTGGCAAATTCAAACCGTTCTTGAATCATTGAAGGATGTTCGACAGCTGTGGAAGGACTTGAATGCTATTGCCTCTGACAAAGTGAAACCAAGTGACATAGGTGACAACAAGGCTTCGCTCCCAGATGAGCTCAATGCCTTCTATGCTTGCTTTAATCATCAAAACATGGAGGAACCTTCATGGATTCCCACAGCCCCCGATGACCATGTGAGAGCCAACATCAAAACATCCTTCAAGAGGATGAATCCATGGAAAGCATCTGACCAGACGAGGTAGCTGCCCAAGACTAAAGACCTGTGCTGATCAACTGGCTGAAGTGTTCACTGATATCTTTTAACTCTCACTTCGGCAGATTGAGGTACCCACCAGCATCAAACAGGCTTCATTTATACCAGGGCCTAAGAAGAACATGGCCACCTGCCTCAATGACTATCGTCCAGTAGCACTGACATCCACAGCGATGAAGCGCTTTGAGAGGTTGGTGATGAAATGTATCAACTCCAGCCTGAGAAGTGACTTGAATCTACTCCAGTTTGCCTACATGCACAAGTCCACAGCAGATATCATTTCATTGGCTCTTCATGCTACCCTGGAACACCTGCATACGTCAGGATGTTCTTTATCAACTACAGCTCAGCATCCAATCCCCTCAAAATTAATCGAAAAGCTTCAAGACTTTGGCCTCCATAGGATCCTTGTGCAACTGGATCCTCCTTTTCCTCACTTGCAGACCCCAGTTAGTTTGGATTAGCAAAAACATCTCCTCCACAATCTCCATTCACACAGGTGCTCCACAAGGCTGTGTGTTTAGTCCCCTGCTCTACTCGCTTTATAGTTACGACTGCGAGACAAAGCACAACTGACAACACCTCGGTTGTTTGCCAAACCAAAGGTGGTCTCTGTTATGTTTTGTAACTCCAAAACATAAAACTAATCGAAAGAAAAACACAGAGCCGGGGATATGCGTGTGAACTTCGCTTTTACTTTAGTGAGCCTCTCAAATATGACATGGTGACAAGATGACGTATGCCATTCGTTTACTGTATTTTTTACAGATCATTAATTATGTAAAAAAGCAAAAAAAAGCTTAATTAAACAGGATTTACAATATTACTGAAAGATTAAATACGTAACAATGACAAATCAGTTTATAGGACCTGGGAGATTGAAAATCTGGCTGAGCAGTGCCACAACAACCTCTTACTCAATGTCAGCAAGACCAAGGAGCTGATTATTGACTTCAGGAGAAAGAAACCAGAGGCCCATGAGCCAGTCCTCATCAGGGGATCAGGCTAGCAACACTGAATTGCTCTGTTTAATCATTTCAGAGGACCTGTCCCAGACCCAGCATGTAAGTGGGATTACAAAAAATGCACAGCAGCATCTCTACATCCATATAAGTTTGCAAAGATTCAGCATGGCATGCCTGAAAATTAAGTCTGATGAGTCCTTCAGAAGTTCATGAAATCACTAGCTCATTAAGATGGTATGTATACTGTCTTAATATGCATACAGTATGTATAATAGGTATATGTATATGGTTCAATGACAACAAGCTTGAACTTGAAAATAACCATAAAACCATAAAACATAGGAGATTTAGGCCATTCAGCCCATCGATTCTGCTTCACTATTCCATCATGGAACATTAGAACGAAATGAAAAACTAGGGGCCGTAGGTATAAGGAGAAAGGAGAAAAGGGACCTGACAGGTAACCTCTTCATACAGAAGCTGATGCATACATGGAACAAGCTACTACAAGACGCACTTAAAGCTGGTATGATAAGAGTTTTTTTGAAGATTTGGACATGGATAAGAAAGGTTTAGAGCAGAGATTCCCAACCTTTCATTCAACCAAGGGTCCATTGATCCCAGGTTGGGAACTTCTGGGAGGGATCTGGGGCAAATGAAATTAGCTTAGATGGGCACCCTGGTCAGTATGGTCAAGTTGGGCCAAAGGGTCTGTTTCCATGTTGTATTAATCTATGACTCCATAACATAAGTTGATTTTTGTTTATATAGAACTGTACCTACTGACAAATATCATTGCTCATACTTTGCATCAGAATTAGTTCTGACACAGAGTAAGAAATCCTCTCCTATTGATGATAGTTGGATTATCCCAATTTTGGATGAACATAGTTGAAACACTGCTTAATCTTTGTCCCGGGGCTTGGATTTCCCATCCCTGGATGTTTCAGTCCACATCTGTTTGCTTCTAAACTGCTTTATGTTTCTTTGTCAACACAAGAATGATTATTTATTCCCGGGGGGAGAACCAAGCATACTGCCGCGGCAGGATCAGAAAACCACCAACTTGCTGCTTCCCTGCTGGAAAAGTTGACTGCAAATCTTGGGCCCAAGGCTATAACGAGAGCACTGAAATGGTTTGGCGAGCTTCCACAAAGCAAGTTCAGAGAAGGTATGAACGGCTTTGAGAGTGCTCCCACTGCTGTGGTAGGAACTGTGCTTTTGAGAACCTTAATGCCATTGCAGTACAGTTTAACGATACAAAGTAGTGCATCTGACTGAGGATAATTATGGTTCTGTTGCCTGTCACCTTAATTCTCCATCCCACTCCCATGCCGTTCCCTATTCTAAAACTCCTACACTGTTCCATTAAAGATCAAAGTAAACACAAGGAACACGCTGAGCTTACTTTGAACTGGATAACAGGGTTTGGAAGGCTGGATTTGCTTTCCGTGGAGTGTATCTGAGGGAGGACCTGATGGAACTGTACAAAATTACTAATTGATTTATTGGATAAATAGTCAAGGTTTTGGGTCAGGACTGGAAAGGAAGTGGGAGAAGTCAGAATACTAAGGTGGTGGAGGACAAGCAGTACTTTTTAAACAGGAGAAACTCTGCAAACGCTGGAGATCCTAAAGCAACACATACAAAATGCTGGAGGAACTCAACAGGTCAGGCAGCATCTATAGAAATGAATAGAACATTTTGGGCATATACTATTCTGGCACTTCCCCCTTCCTTGCCAGTCCCGATGAAGGGTCTTGGTCTGAAACGTTGATTGTTTATTCAGAGACAGAGCCAAAGGAGGGGACGCTAATCTTTGTGATAGACTGGGCGGTGATCGCAGCTCCCTTAAGAGTTTGAAATAATAAGAGAGGTACAGAGCTACCGATATGACGGACAGAAGGAATATTTTCCCCATAGCAGAGATGTCTTGAGAACATAGGGTTTAGAAGGAATCTGAGGAGGAATCTAGAGGATGGTTAAAATTGGGAATACATTGCTGAACGAGACAGTGAGGACAACATTTAAGAAGTTTTGATGAGCACCAGAAACACTATGACATGGAAGATTTTGAATCAAATACGGGAAAATGGAATTAATGTAGATGAATGCTTTATGGTGGGCATGGACATGATGGGCCGAAGGGCATATTTCTATGCTGTAGGACTTGTATGGGATTGTGCTACGACAAGATCTGCTACCCAGCAGCACTTTCTGAGGTCACCACTCACTAGCAGGTGCCTGGGATAGTGCTGAGGAAGTTGGACTCTGCACATCCTCAAGTCCATGATCAGAGTCCAGGTGGATCAGCAAGGTGCTCCAAGTCCCTCTCCTGCAGAACACACCTGTTGAGATTTGAAGGAAGACGGAGCTAAGCGAATGAACTTTGCCTGATGTGAAATCTGTAGGTTATTTTAACATTTTCTAAACATCCATGGCTTTCAGAGTCATATGAAAGCAATTAAATTCTAGTAAATAATTATGAAGTTTAAAAAATAATATTAATTCAAATACTTGTAAATAATTGAAGGAAATAATATGCAAAATAGGAGGGAAAATGACGAATCTTCCCCACTGACTAACCTGCAAGAAGAAATTCCATTGCAATTAATTGGAATTAGTTTATTATTGCTACATAAAAAATTTCAAAGTTCAAAGCTCAAAGTAAAATTTGCCATGCATACTTCATACAGATCAAATTATTATATGGTGCACTGAGATAGTATGAGGTAAAATAGAACAGAATATAAAAATGCAAAAGACCATAAGACGAGAAGACATAAGAACAGAATTATGCCATTCAGCCCATTAAGTCTGCTTTGCCATCCCATTATGGTTAATTTATCATCCCTCTCAAAACCATTCTCCTTCCGTCCACACCTAACCTTTAATCTTACTAATCAAGAACCTCCACTTTAAATACACTCAGCCGTCTGTGACATTGAATTCCTCAGATTCACCACTCTCTGGTTAAAGAAATTCCTTATCATCGCAGTTCTAGGAGATGGGATAGCAGCATCCGCAGATACAAAAACTCCCATTGCTATTGCATGGACTGTTCTGCTGTCAACCCCACCCCCGCCCCCCATCTGACTGTACTTACGGCTAGTAACAGCACAAAGAAGATGGGATGTAATATAATCTGTATTATATCCCGTCTTCTGCCATTTGTATTTAACGACATGCTGGTATTATCTTAAACAGGATGAAATCAGGACTTCTTAATAGAATAGATAATTTGCCTTAACTACAAGAGATTCAGCAGATGTTGGAAATCTTATGCAACATGCACACACAATTCTGGAGGAACTCAGGTAGCATCTATGGAAGGGAATAAACAATTGATGTTTTGGTCCTGATGAAGGGTTTGTGTGAGATAATTTATCTTGATCTACTGTTTCAAAAATTGGCTGATCCGCAGCATTAATATACAGCCTTTACGCACTTACTGAGAGACAATCAAAAAACAATCAGCATGTTGCCCAAACTCTCCCAGGTGACCAGTTAACTTGCTGACCTGCATGTGTTTCAAATGTGGGAGGAAACTGGAGCACGTGGAGGAAGCCCACACTTTCACCAACAGAACTTACAAACGTACAGAGAGTGACGGAAATGAATCTGGATCACAGCCATGTATTAGCGTTACCAAAACGCTACCGTGCCGCCTATTGCTGCTCCTAACAGGAGCCAAACAGCGCTCCAACAACTCTCTAAAAGTTCAACATGATCCAAGACAAAGCTACATGTTTGATTGGCGCTCACCAAAAACCCTAAACCTTCAATCTCTCAGTGAGCTATGCACAGTGGCTGCAGTGTGTTCCATCCATAAATGCAATTACTTACTTAATATAATTTTATTTGTATATTTCTTACTGTCATTTATAGGTTTTTTTTAATCAAGTATTGAACTGTACTGCAGCTTCAGAACAACAAATTTCATGACATACACTACTTAGGCATATATATATAGCAAGTTTGTAAATCTGGGAATACTGGGAATCACAAGAGGGGAGTGGGACAGATGGCAGAGAAGGAGTGCTGGGGTGGTGGGTGGTGTGGATGCAGACACACCCAGCCCTGAGACACCAGGAAAGGTCAGTTGATTGTAAATAAATGGCTTATTGATCATTACAAAATGTCTCTCTGGTGCTTTCCATTCCCTCCCCTCTCCCTTGCCCTTTTCCCAACCATGATGCCCATCTCCCTGCCCCTTCCCACTCTCAGTCCACAATAAAGGCACATATCAGAATTGGGTTTATCATCACTCACATACATCATGATATTTTTTAAATTTTTGCAGCAGTACAGTGCAATAAATAAAATTACTACAGTACTGTGCAAAGGTTTTAGACACCCTAGCTATATATATGTCCCTAAGTCTTTTGCACAGTACTGTAAGCCAGTGAAATTAAACCTGATTCTGATTCTTGCTTCATGGGAATTATCAAGTAGCAGTTAGGCAATCTAACTAGTAACCAAAGTTCTGGACTTGTAACTGAGGGAGATGAATTTGCATCAGTAATGATAGCCATGAAACTACTGAATTATCTTAAAAATTGACCTGGTTCACTGACATCTGCCAGGGAAGGAAATATGTTTTGCCCTTAACTACCTCCTCATTCAGGGGCAATAACTGAAGGGCAATAAATGAAAACCTTGCAGCAGCATTCAATAAAAAAAAAGAAATTCTGACTGGTTATGTTACACACATGGAGTCTCCTTTGCTCCAGATTCATGGATCATCACATTTAACAGTGCTGACAGCCATATGCTGGCTCATCTTAAAATCGCAAGTCCAAATGTAACGTAGATATTTCTCTGAAGTTTAAAGTTCCACATTCAAAGTACATTTATTATTATTAAAGTATGTATACTGTATACAACCTTGAGAATTGTCTTCTTGCAGGCAGCCACGAAACAAAGAAACACAATAGACCCCGTTAAATTAAAAAAACTCATACAACAAAGACTATCAAATGCTCCATGTGTGAAAATACAAAAACACTCATGCTAACAATAAAAAAGGAAGTACACACAGAACATTAACCGCAGTCTCTGAAAATGAGCCAACAGCCACAGAGTCAATTCTGTGCTGAGGCGAGTGAGGCTGCTCCAATGGCTGCAGGCCACAGCCGGGGAGCCAGTTCAGCGCTGCTCCAATGGCTGCAGGCCACAGCCGGGGAGCCAGTTCAGCACTGTGCCAATGGCTGCAGGCCACAGCCGGGGAGCCAGTTCAGCGCTGCTCCAATGGCTGCAGGCCACAGCCGGGGAGCCAGTTCAGCGCTGCTCCAATGGCTGCAGGCCACAGCCGGGGAGCCAGTTCAGCACTGTGCCAATGGCTGCAGGCCACAGCCAGGGAGCCAGTTCAGCACTGTGCCAATGGCTGCAGGCCACAGGCGGGGGGCCAGTTCAGCACTGTGCCAATGGCTGCAGGCCACAGGCGGGGGGCCAGTTCAGCACTGCGCCAATGGCTGCAGGCCACAGGCGGGGGTCCAGTTCAGCACTGCGCCAATGGCTGCAGGCCACAGGCGGGGGTCCAGTTCAGCGCTGTGCCAATGGCTGCAGGCCACAGGCGGGGGTCCAGTTCAGCGCTGTGCCAATGGCTGCAGGCCACAGGCGGGGGGCCAGTTCAGCGCTGTGCCAATGGCTGCAGGCCACAGGCGGGGGGCCAGTTCAGCACTGCGCCAATGGCTGCAGGCCACAGATACAGTGTCAGTTCAGAGTTGAAGTGCCTTGATCAAATTGCACAAACAGTGGAAAAAAAAAGTAAACAAAAACACATGGAAAAGCTGCAGAGACCCCGAAAGTGAGTCCACAGCTGCGGATCACGTTCAACGCTGAGGCAAGTGAAGCCTGTCCAGCAGCCCGATGGCTGCAGGGTGACAACTGCTGCTGAACCTGGTGGCATGCGAACCAAGTCTCCTGCACCTCCCACCCGACGGCAGCAGTGAGAAGAGAGGGAAACTGATCAAACGCAGACAGATGGCGCTGAACACCGGTTCATCTTCTGCTCTCATTCGCGATGATTTTAAACTTGCTCGATGCTTTAATTGGCACCAAGTAATGAAGCCGACCGCAGGTTCTCATTCCGCCATCAGGAATCGATGCAGCCACCCCCCAGCGATAGCCTTAGCCGTACCTGCACTCTCTCATCCTCGCCGAATTTCCCAGGAGATCGCAGAAGCACCAGATCGTTTAGTCAGATCAAAAGTGCATCATTAAAAGGGAAACTGCAGGCCACAATTGATCACAATTCAGAAGTAGTACGTCGAAAAGAGGAAAATCTAGTTGTTTTCTGAGTTGTCTGCGACATGTCGCTGTTGATTATTGACAATTAATCCACATTATTAATTTTAATGTCTCCAGTCTCTATTTTCTGTCCTTTGTCCTGAACACATTGTAGCCTCAAAAGATGTAATGCAGAACTTTGTGCTTGAATGCCTTTCCAACCCTGGCACAACACTGAAAAGATGTCTTGTCAATGTTGTCACGTGATTATCCTACAACCATCACGCTCCTGAACTGGTGTGGATAACTTCAAAGGTTCAATGGTTCGTTTAAAATCAGAGAATGTACACAATATACAACCTGAAACTCTTACTCTTCACAAGCACATACAAAACAGAGAGAAAAAAAAACAAAGAATGAATGGCAGAAAATGTTAGAATGGCAAAGACC
Organism: Mobula birostris; assembly: GCF_030028105.1. NCBI lineage: Eukaryota > Metazoa > Chordata > Chondrichthyes > Myliobatiformes > Myliobatidae > Mobula > Mobula birostris. The sequence continues at coordinate 102,171,082 of NC_092380.1, read as the reverse complement.
CCCTCCTCTCCCCCCCACTTACTCCAGCAAAAGCATCATCTCCTCCACCCACCATACAAGTAATAACGAAGCCCCGAAAGAGAGACTATGATCTAGAGACTATCAAAAACTACTGTCCATTTCAGGTAGGCTCTCTTGCTCTCACGAGTGATTCAGTGTTTCACTCAACCCAGAACCTAACCTACTCAATATCTGGGAAACTGAAGTAATTGCTGTAAATTTTGTGGTGAATGGAAAAGTAACAGTATGCTACACCTACAAAAAAAGCTATCAGCAAAGATTTAGTAGTTTCTGCAGTAAGGTCATCCCGTTTTTGACCTCGATTACAACAATTTGAGGGATTTGTATCGCATACATACACCATAATTTTACCATAATTGTAACTGCAACACCTGATCTGTCATCTTCTGACCCCATCATGAACCTTATCACTCTCATGACTACTGCCCAAATTTGAATGGAACTATTTGCAACCATGTTTGTCATCAAGCCACACATCGCCATCTCTAATAATGCTGAATATTTTTATTTCTGTAATATCGCCAATTGTGTTGTCACGTGGCCAAGTGGTTAAGGCATCGGTCTAGTGATCTGAAGGTCGCTAGTTTGAGCCTTAGCTGAGGCAGTGTGTTGTGTCCTTGAGCAAGGCACTTAATCACACAGTGCTCTGCGCTGACGCCGGTGCCAAGCTGTATGGGTCCTGATGCCCTTCCCTTGGACAACATCGGTAGCGTGGAGAGGGGAGACTTACAGCATGGGCAACTACCAGTCTTCCATACAACCTTGCCCAGGCCTGCGCCCTGGAAACCTTCCAAGGCGCAAATCCATGGTCTCATGAGACTAACGGATGCCTATTGCCCCAATCCACACCTTTTTCATTTCATCTGTGGCTATAATCCTTGGCCAAGCATTTGTGTCGTTAGCATCCCTTATTCCACCCAAGCGCATCGTGAACCCGTCTCCCTACACCGTGAACCCGTCTCCCTACATCGTGAACCTGTCTCCTTGCATCCAGAACTTGTCTCCCTGCATCCTATCAGTTCTCACCAAGACCCATTCTGTTTGCTAATTCACAGGAAGCAGACCTTTCCTACATTCAGAGAATCAAGGCATTCAGCATCTGCTGGAATTCTTGAGCAATGCACACAAGATGCTGGTGGAAGCCAGACAGGTCAGGCAGCATCTATGGAGGGAAAGAAATAGTTGACATCTTGAGCTGAGACCCTTCATCAGAACCCTTGGGGTCTTGGCCCAATATGTCGACTGTTTATCTCTGTCCATAGATGCTGCCTAACCTGTTGAGTCCCTCCAGCGTTTTTACATGTTCCCAGCAGTCATGACCCTTTTTGCTTCTGGTAATACTGGACATTTACTCATCTACTCTTCTTTGTGTTTCTTCCAGACATATTATTCACAAAGGTCTTTCAGCACTCTTGAAACTTAGTATAGCTGGAAATAGGTGTTCTACTGTCAACTGCCTGGGTTCAAAATTCAAATACATTTATTTTCAAAACACGTATATCATCATGAGTGAAGCCAGTCCATTGGCTTGAAGTTAATTTTCTTGCAGGCACTTACAGGAAAATAAAGAAGTACTGTTAGAATTTATCAAAAACTATACAGAACAAAAACTAATCCAATGTTCAAAGTGGACAAATCATGCAAATAATAAGTTTAAATAAATAAATAAACAAACAAACAAACAAACAAACAAATGAATAAATAATACTAAGAACATGAGTTGGAGAGTCCTTGTGAGTCTGTAGGTTGTGGAATCAGTTTAGAGTTGAGGTGAGTGAAGTCATCCATACAGGTTTAGAAACCTGATGGTTGTGAGGTAATAACTGTTCCTGAACCTGGTGGTGTGGGATGTAAGGCTCTTGCACCTCCTGCCCGATGGTAGTGGCAAGAAGAGAGCATGGTCTGGATGATGGGTAGCCATTGATCCCAAGGACCATCCATTTGGACACTGAAAGTAACCAGCAATGTGATCTTCAGGATATGGAACCACATAGATGGAAATATGGTATTGACTGTGACAAAATTCCTCTCAGGATTCACAATGAGCTGCACATTAAGGGAGTGGAATCCTTTGCTGTTGAAAATCTCTGGGCTTTACAATGAACCCTTATAGATATACTGTATCAGTGGTTACCTGCACTTTGGGAAGCCAACTATTCTAGTAAAACCCAGTGTCCAAGATGATAGTGAAAACAAACTAGGTAAATGATTTTTTTTTCGCAAATACAGTGCTTGGGTGACCTCTCAGGTCCAACACTGAGCAGCAATTTTTGAAGCATGGCAGAGACTGGAGTTTGGAACCTGATGCTCCAATTTGTGTCAGTACAGCAGGAAATAGAAGTATCTCAATAGTGGGGTCAATAGGTGCGTGACTGACACTGAAAAAGCATGGAAGTACCACCTCCATTTTCACAAATGGTGTGACTTCATCAAGAAAGTTCACTAGCATAATCCAATCAAGATAAAAATGAATCCTGTGTGATTATCCTTAAAAACTGAGCAATGTATTCTTTATGCTATGATCACCCGACTCTCCTATCACAGACTTGGAAGTCCTGAAACGGCCTGTCCTGGGGTTGGAGACCTGTCTGTATGTGAGTGGGTGGGTGGAAGGGTGGGGGGGAGGAAAGGGGCTTGTTTATCTGTTGTTGTTTTGTTCCTGCCATTGTGTTGTTCTGCTGAACACTGTGGGCAGTCTATGTTGGTGCCAGTATGTGTGGTGACACTTACAGGCTGCTCCCCAAATATGCGTAGGTTGTGTTGATTGCTAACGCAAGCGACGCATTTCACTTTGATAAATAAATGAATCCGAATCTTCCAGTTTGTTTTCTTCTCCCCTCCCTACCTTAAAATACCTTACCTCGAACTTTTCCTAATTCTGATGAAATGTGATTGACCAGAATTACTAACTGGATTACTCTCTCCACAGACACTGCATGCACTTGCTGGGCATTTCTGGCATGCTCTAATTTGTTTCAGCAACAGCTTGCTTTCAAATCCATCCATGAGCCCACACTTCTTTTAACCTCCAGAACCAGGAGTGGCAGAAGAGAAGTGTGAGAGAATCTGGGCTGAGAAGTGGCAGATGGAGCTCAACCCAGATAAGTGTGAGGTGGTTCATTTTGATAGGTCAAATATGATGGCAGAATATAGTATTAATGGTAAGACTCTTGGCAGTGTGGAGGATCAGAGGGATCTTGGGGTTCGAGTAAACAGGGCACTCAGAGCTGCTCTGCAGGTTGACTCTGTGGTTAAGAAGGCATATGGTGCATTGGCCTTCATCAACCGTGGGATTGAGTTTAAGAGCCGAGAGGTAATTTTGCAGCTATTTAGGACCCCGGTCAGACCCCACTTGGAGTACTGTGCTCAGTTCTGGTCGCCTCACTACAGGAAGGATGTGGAAACCATAGAAAGGGTGCAGAGGAGATTTACAAGGATGTTGCCTGGATTGGGGAGCATGCCTTATGAGAACAGATTGAGTGAACTCAACCTTTTCTCCTTGGAACGACGGAGGTGAACTGATAGAGATGTACAAGATGATGAGAGGCTTTGATCGTGTGGATAGTCAGAGGCTTTTCCCCAGGACTAGCACAAGGGCACAGTTTTAAGGTAGGTACAGAGGAGATGTCAGGGGTAAGTTTTTTTACGCAGAGAGTGATGAGTGCGTGGAATGGGCTGCCGGCAATGGTAGTGGAGGCGGATACGATAGGGCCTTTTAAGAGACTCCTTGATAGGTACATGTAGCTTAGAAAAATAGAGGGCTATGGGTAATCCAAGGTAATTTCTAAGGTAAGGACATGTTCGCCACAGCTCTCTGTGCTGAAGGGCCTGTATTGTGCTGTAGGTTTTCTATGTTTCTTTGTTCTATGTTTCGATGAATCTCTGTTCAAAAATAAGGGTTCAGCTTAGAGATGGGGCAAAAGTTTCTGTCAGAGAATCTTGCGTCTTTGGATCTCTCTTCTTAAAAGAACGTTGGAAACAGAATCTTTGAACACTTTTAGGACAGAGATAGTTTGAATCTTAATGCACAAATGAACGGAAGGTATTGAAGTAGGAAGAAACAAAGAACCGATGTTCAAATTAGATTAGCCACGATACTAAAAGGCCTGGACAGATTGGAAGTGGAGAGCATGTTTCTATTAGGAGGAGATTTGAGGATCTCAAGGCTCAACCTCAGGATTAAGGATGTCCTTTTAGAACTGAGATGAGGAAGAACTTCTTCAGCTGGAGGGCGGCAAATCTGTGGAACTTGTTTGTTACACTGAGGGCTGTGGAGGCCAGTTCACTAGGGCAATTGAAGGCAGAGATGATAGGTTCTTGTTTGGTAAGGGGATTAACGGCTATGAGGAGAGGGTGGGGATTGGGGTTGAGGAAACACAGCAACTATGATTGAATGGCAAAGCAGGTTCAATGGGCTGAACAGCCTAATTCTGTTCCTTGGTCAGATTGGCAGAGCAGGCTTGGAGGTCTGAGAGGCCTGTGCTGAAGGAAGAATAGATGAAGCCTTCTCTCCTTGAGAACAGAGCTTCCAAATGCAGAATAGAACAGCAGGCTGTGAGATACAGCAGAGATCTGCAGCAGCCAGAAAAATACAGAAGCATGAAGCCCGAAGTCAGCGAGTCAGGAGATAGAGGACGAAAGGCTGAAGCCCCTGGGAAGACCAAGCCGATGTTTGTAAGTCTGGCCAAGGACTGGAGGCCTTGGGGTTTGATGCCTGTCTGTGAATGGGTGGGAAAGGAGCTTGTTTTGTTGTTGTTTTGTTTTGTTGTTGCTGTTACTAATCTTGTTCTGCTGAACATTGTGGGCATGCTATGTTGGCAGCTGAATGTATGGTGACACTTGTGTGCTTCCCCAACACATCCTTGGGTGTGTTGGTTGTTAACACAAATAACATATCTCACTGTATGTTTTGATGTACGTGCGATAACTAAATGTATCCGAATCTGAATCTCAGCAGCCTGGAGCAATCCTGAGGTTTGGAAGCTGAGTGACCATGGCCCTGAACTCTGCGGACAAACCAGTCATATCAGGTTATACCGAAGGTCATTGGAAGTAACAACTCTTAACCAAGAACAAAAAATGCAGTTTGAGTGTTGCTGTTTTAAATAGCGTGTATGAACATGGACATTTTGAATCATAGAGCAGGGAAACAGTCTCTTCATCAAAACTGGTTCACACTGACAAAGATTCCCATCTGGGCCAGGTTCACTTGCCCAGATTTGGGCCCATATCTCTCTAAACCAGGGGTTCTCAACCTGGGGACCATGGGCCTCTCAGTTAACGGTAGGGGTCCATGGCATAAAAATAGTTGGGAACCTCTTTTCTAAACATTTCCAATCAAAGTACCTGTCCAAATACCTTTTAAATGTTGTTCATGCACTTCCTCTGGCGGCTCATTCCATTTACAGACTACCTTCCAAGTGAAAAAGTTGCCCCCTCAGATTCCTATTAAATCTCTGCCCACTCACCTTAAGCTTGTGCCCTCTAGTTCTTGATTCCCCAACCCTGGGAAGAATCTGATCTGAGCTCTTGGACTATCCCTCTGTCATCTCTTAATTCTCTTTTCAGGGCACCACAATAGCGTAGTGGTTGGCACGATGCTATTGCAGCTCGGGGAGTCGGAGATCAAAGTTCAATTCGAGTGTCCTCTCTAAGTAAGCTTGTACGTCATTCCCATGTTTGTGTGGGTGTGTTGCCTCTCGGTGCTCTGGATTCCTCCCACAGTCCACAGACGTACAGGTTATCAGGTTAATTGGTCATTGTAAATTACCCTGTGATCAGGCGAGTGTTAATTTGGTGGGTTGCATGGTGGGGGGAACGTCGACTCAGACCATGAGAGGCCTGTGTTGGGCATTTTCATGCCTTACAAGGCGCAGATTGGAAGTCTGTGTGGGACGCCACTCCTTGCACAGACACTAGAGCAATGTGTGATTAAGTGCCTTGCTCAAGGACACAAATACGCTGCCACAGCTGAGGCTTGAACTAGTGACCTTCAAATCACTAGACGAACGCCTTAACCACTTGGCCACATGCCCAACATGTTGCATGGTGGTGCGGCTCAATGGGCTGGAACAGCCTGTTCCATGGCGTATCTCTAAATAGAAATAAATAAATATTTTGCAATTCTTGACCATTGTTGCAGGTATAATAAATTCAAAGACAATTCCATCCCAACATGGGATATTGAGACAAAGGACCTGTTCTATAACAGTAAGTAACCCACAGCCTCTCAATTCAGATTTGTTGTGCACAATACATATCCAAATGTTAAAGCCTTGGCTCCATGCAAAACCTTTAAACACCTTTTAGCTTTCACTCTCTCTTGATCACCCTTACCTACTTTCTGTCCTGAGAACTCCTGAACCCAAATGGCAACCTGACCTCCATTTATAATACTGCACCTGATTGTGAACACCCTCTGTGTTTACTGTACATGTACAGTGGGGAGTATGTTAACTGGTTGTATCACAGCCTGGGGTATGGAAACACCAATTCCCAGAAATAGAAAAGCCTGCATGAAGTAGTGGACTCAGTCCAGTCCATCACAGGCAATGGCCCCCCCATAACCCCCACTGAATACATTTACAAGGAGCGCTGCCCCATCAAACATCGAAGACCCTCATCATCCAGGCTATGCCCTCTTCTTGCTGCTATTATCAGGCAGAAGGAACAGAAGCCTTAGGTCCCACACTACCATGTTTAGGAACAGTTATTACTATTCCTGAACTACTGTGGACAACTGCAATCACCACTACTCTGAACTAATTCTACAATCTACAGACTCACTTTCAAGGATGCTTTACAACTCATGTTCTCAGTATTATTATTACTTGCACTGTTTGACTTTCATACATTGGTTATTTGTCAGTCTTCTTCTATTTATGTAGTTTTTTAGTAAAATTCAATTGTATTTCTTTTTTCCTGCAAATGCCTGCAAAAAGTGAATCTGAAGATAGTGTATGTATGTGTATATATATATATATATATATATATATATATTTATGCTATCATATACTATATCATATGCTGCCATATACTATTTTTAAATTCACTTTTTGCAGGTATATTATACAGTATGTGCTTATATAATAAATTTACTTTTAATTTTGACACTTCATCCCCGGGGACATAATCTCTCAGCACCTGCACAATGCCAGAGCTTTCAGTGCTACACTATAAAGAACTGAGCCAGTCTTCCTTGAGAGCAAAGACCGTTTGTCTGTTTAAGATCTAACTAAATGTGAACCAAACACAAGTAGTTGAGTCCCATCAGACGTGAATCCGTTAGCAAGCCTGTTTTTGAAACAACTCCTTTACAGGTGCCAGAGTGGCACAGCTGGAAAAGCTAATGCCTCACAAGGCGAGAGAGCCAGGTTCAAATCTGACCTTGGATGCTGTCTGCGTGGAGTTTTCCAATTCTCCGTCTGACCTGCGGGTTTCCTCAGTCTGCTCCAGGTTCCTCCCACAACTCAATGAAGGAGGGTTGGTAGGTTAAATGCCCACAGAAGATTATCCATCATCTGTAGAAGAGCGATGGAGTCTGGGAGAAGGAATATAAAAATTGAGATCGGTGTAAATCGGTGTCTTTTTTAATTATTTAGAGATACAGCACAGTAACAGGTCCATCTGGCCTAATAACCATTCCATTGACTCTATCTACACTTCTTGCTACCTTGAGAAGGGAACCAACATGACCAAAGAACCCTCCACCCTGGACATTCTGGATTTTTTTTCAATGGAAGAAAAAAAACGGGCTCCTGGTTGATTATCTCATTCAGAACAAAAACTTCTGATACAGCAACTGTCCTACTGTATAGAATCAGAATCAGAAGCAGGTTTAATATCATTGGCATATGTCATGAACTTCGTTGTTATGCAGCTCCTGTACTCCTTCCTCATGGTAGCACTGAGAAGAGAGCATGACCTGGAATAGGGCCCTTAAAGATGGACGCCGCCTTTTTGAGGCATCACTCCTTGATGATGTCCTGGATGCTGGGGAGGCTGGTGACCATGACGGAGCTGACTGAGTTTACAACTTTCAGCAGCTTATTTCAATCCTGTTCCGTGTCCCCCATACCAGAGAGTGAGGCAGCCAGTTAGAATGTTCTCTATGTTACATCTGCAGAAATTTGCAAATGTCTTTGGTGACATGCCAAATCTTCTCAAACTCCTAATGAAATATAGCCACTGTTGTGCCTTATTTGTAACTGCATCAATATGTTGCAGTTAGAATAATCATTACAGATTTTGCTTGTCAAGTCTCAGGAGTGGGAGCTGAATCTGGAACCTCTTGATTTAAGAAATAAGAGTTCTCCCAACCAAGTCACACTTAGGTACAATGCACACAGTATGGATTATATAATTATTATACAGCAGCTAAAAATGGCATGCTGTATTCTAATTCTAATTATTAAAAGACAAATTATAGGTATGATATAGATAATAAACCCTGCTCTCTGCATTTGATCTTTACTTGAGTGAAGAATTAGAACTTTAAAATCCATTCTGTGCTTTCAAGGAATGCTTTCGTGAACCCAAGCCCCATCCGCCAAAAAAAGTAGGATCTCCTGGAGCCAAGCATTTCAATTCTACTACCCATTCCCATTCCGACAAGTCATTCCATGGCCTCCACACTCAGGTTGGGGGAGCAAAACCATATATTCCATCTACATAGCCTCAAACCTAATGGCAAGAACATCCATTTCTTGAACTTTTGGTAAATTTACCCCCCTCCCCCCCCCCGTTCATCATTTCCCATTCCTATTTCCCTCTCTCACCTTATTTCCTTACCTGCCCATCACTTCCCTCTGGTGCTTCTCTTCCTTCGCTTTCTTCCATGATCTCCTACCCTCTCCTATCAGAGTCCCCCTTCTCCAGCCCTCTATCGCTTTCACCAAACAAATTCCAGGCTTTTTACTTCACCCCATCCTCCTCTCCTGGTTTCACCTATCACCGAACCCCTTGAACTTCTTCCTCCCCTCCCCCCAACTTCTTCCTCTGGCTTCTCCCCTTCTTTTCCAGTCCTGGTGAAGGGCCTCAGCCTGGCATATCAACTGTTTACTCCTTTCCACAGATGCTCTGGATTTCCAGCATTTGCAGATTTTCTTGTGCTTTCAATAAATGACTTCATTGGTAAATTGCCAAACTAATAATTGGCAATTAACTGTATTTACAATCCAAAGCTAGTTTTGCATTGCGGTCACTGAATAACATTTCTCATATGGTGACACATCTAATCTGCAGGGATTCAGTAGCTTCCTTACTCATCTCTGGGATGTGGGATCATAATCAATTCTTCAATTTAATCCATTTAGCCTAATTAAGAACCTCAGCTAAGAGTTATACTTGTCTTAACTGCAGCAATCAATATGATGGTTCCTTTCATCTAACTGATATTATTCAATTAATTTTTTTCCCTTTCTTGTCAGACCATAAACTTCCTTCCTTTTGTCATCACCATCATATGGTCTTAATATTTTCAAGAAGAAATTTGTTTCTGGTTCTAAAGAGGGTACTGTCAGATCTTTTATCAGGCAGCCAGCTTTCTTTGTGAAAGTCTACTGCTAATGCAATCTAAAATTACCACCTGCCTTGCTAAAGTAGGGACGGCTTCCCTTTCAGGTCAGGCCAGCTCAATCTGTCAGATACTCTATCTTTGTGGCATAATAGGAATTTTACAGCTGTAACCGGAGAGCTCATTGCTGTGAAGTCCTGCGTTTCTGGACTATTGCTTTACAGTCCCCATCACCAAAGCACCTGTTCAGTGTCTGACTGACAAACAATCATGTCATTATTCATCACGGAATTAGCCATCCCAATCACTTGGTTTCCAGGACCAAACCGCATAAAATAAGGCCCATTTCATTTTTATCTGACAGTCAATTAGCACTAATTTCATAGCTTTTTATTCTTTCACCACGTGAGGTAATTGTGCAAATCTGACACAGTGGATCATCAGAATGGGTAACAAGGTTTCTGCCGAAAATCCAACTCATAAATAATACTTTAATCACTCAAGTTAACTCTGAGCACTAAAGGCTTCATTATTAAGGACAATCCATTGGAAATCAGGGCAAAATAAGAGATCCTGCAGGTTTATTTATTTGTTTGTTTGTTTGTTTATTGAGATGCAGTGCAGAATAGATGCTTCTGGCCCTTTGAGCCGTGCCAACCTGCAATCTCACGATTCAATCCCAACCCATCCAATGTACAGTTTACCGACCAACCGGTATGGTCTTTGGAGTGTGGGAGGAAACTGGAGAAAACCCATGTGTTCACATGTACAAACTCCTTACAGGCAGTGGCAGGAATTGAACCTGGGTCACCTGTACTGTAAAGCGTTGTGCTAACCACTCTGCTACCATGCAACCCTTGCTGATAATCCTGAGTAACACATGCAAAACGCAGGTCAGGCAGGATCTATGCAAAGGAATAAACGATCAACATTTCAGGCTGAGCCCCTTCATCAGGACTGGCAAAACATCCCTTAAAGTTTTCAGAAAAATGTTACGATTGATACGGGAATGTTAGGAGAGTAGGGATGGGACGGTGGGGTCTGCAAAGAGAGTCACATGATCAAAGAAGGAGAATGGCACTACCTAACTTACTTAGCAATTATATAATTATGTAGAGCATACGAGTTGTGCAGTTTGCAATTACAAAATGTAGTCAAACTCTATTTAGTGGTAAAATCTTTGCATTGAGTTTGCTGGAACAATAACGATCCTCCCAAACAAATATTGCTCTGTTCATCAGTAACCTGAAACAGAGCTTGCCCAGAGCAGAAAATCACATCTGCTTTTTTCTACTGATAAAATGGTTATTATTAGACTTTTTCAAAAAAAAACTTCATTTCAAAGCTGCTTTTTTTAATGCCAGATGTTAAAAGTTCGAAGCCTACCCTCCCTTAGAAAGAGATGCGCTTTGAAATTAAGTCCATCAGGAACATATTTCCTTAATTCATCAAGCCATGCAAGGCTAACTTTTGAATACATGCAGATCATGATGACAGGGCCAAGATTGTTATTTTTGATTGGAAACCTTTTATTTAGTCCTTCTGGATTAAACTGCGTGCATTTCACTTTTGTACCAGAATGTCATCTCAACAGTTAGGGGAACTCTGGCCTTTTGAATCAATGTATTGAAGAACAATCCAGCAATTTTAAGTTACGAGTACATTATATTGCTTCTGCACTGCTAACTGTTATTTTGGTCCTTATGTCCCAACAGGCCAATTTGTTCTATTTTTTACTGGTGTCAGAGATGAACTTAAAGAACGTGCCAATCTGGAGATTAATATCTTTGGCAGCTGATACCTAGAGCTGAAAAAGTCCAATAAAAACATAGGAATCATATCTGCAGGGTGTTGGTTTATCTCAAAAAGCAAATACTCTGGAGGACAGGAGTGAAAAAACATGTCTCTCAGCAGTCTTCTAAATAACTCCAACATTGAACATTTATTTAGCTGTAACAGCAGAAATACTTTCTTTTGAAAAATAAATTATTTTTTCTTATATCGCTATAATATAAAGACAGAATTGTAGAATCATACAGCACAGACTCCTCAGGCCATGGCAACACCATGGATTAAACCTACACTAATACCATTTTAGTCTTCCTGCATTCAACAACCCCAAAATTCCTCCACACACCTACCCGTTAGATGCAATTTACAGTGGCCTGTCCATGTCTTATCCATATCAACTATCCATGTCTTTGGAATATGGAGCAAAAGTGGAGAACCTGGAGAAAACCCATGCAGTCATGGGGAAGACATGCAAACTCCACACAGGCAGTACCCAAGGTCAGGGATGAACCTGGATCACAGGCAGTGTGCGGCAGAAGCTCTGCACACTGTACCACTGTGCAACCAACCACGTCCTCTGAATATATTCCACTACCACTGCTCAATATAATCTAGACAAATACTATGCTTCAAACCCAGTTTCCTTCCTAAATTCCAAATCTTCCATTTTCTTAGTGTCCAGAAATTTGTCAGACCATAAGATATAGGAGCAGAATTAGGCCATTTTGGCCCATCAAGTCTGCTCTGCCATTTCATCATGGCTGATCCAATTTTCCCTCTCAGCTCAATCTCCTGCCTTCTCCCCGTATCTCTTCATACCCTGACCAATCAAGAATCTATCAACCTCTGCCTTAAGTATAACCAACGACTTGGCCTCCATAGACGCCTGTGGCAACAAATTCCACAGATTCACCACTCTCTGGTTAAAGAAATTGCTGCTCACCTTTTCTGAATCCTTTTCAATAACTTTTTGTTTGTGTATAGGGGAGCAGAGTTAATGACAAATAATGATTTTAACTGATAAAACATGGCAGCCCAGCCTTTGTTTTGTTTTGTTGTTTTTTTTAGTGTAGGGGGACTTTTTCTTTGTATAAAATTTCTTGAATCTTTTTCATGTTCAGTTATTAAGAGATTGGGAGGCTTAAATTACATACGTTACTCGGAGTCTGTGCCTGTATATGTTAACCGTTATTAATATAATCCTGATCTCTTTGTCTCATTATCATTGTTATGTTTATCAATTCGAAACTTAATAAAAAAGATTGAGGAAGAAGAAAGAAATTCCTCCTCATCTCTGTCCTATGAGGACGTCCCTCTATTCTGAGGCTGTGACCTCTGGTCTTAGAGTCCCCCACCACAGAAAACATACTCTCCACGTCCACTCTATCTAGGCCTTTCAGCACTCAGTAGGTTTCAATGAGGTCACTGTCATTCTTCTGAATTCTAGTGAGTAGAGTCCCAGAGCCATCAAACACTCCTCATTTGATAAACCTTTCAATCCCGGCTTCATTTTCCTGAACCTCCTTTGAACCATCTCCAATGTCGCAGCCATGAATATAATTAATAACTAAGCATTCAGAGTCTGAGGTAAAATGTTTTCAAAAATATGTATTGGGCACTTGTGGTTTTAAACTGTAGTCTATAATTTCTTTCATTCCTTCATAAACAAATCTCTCTTTAACAACTTAAGAAATTATTCTCAATATCTGGACAATCCTGACGAGACCAAAGGTAACAGGATGGCTTGCTACACTGTTTCAGAAGACTGATAGATAACAAACCTCACCTTATGAGACGGGAATTGCAAATAAGCCACATTGAGCAAGGTTAACATACAAAATGTTGGAGGAGCTCAGCAGGTCAGGCAGCATCTATTAAAATGAATAAACAATCGACATTTTGGGCTGAGATCCTTCATCAGGACTGGCTTTTTCCCGAACATGGGTGTCTAAGAAAGAGGAGAGTTGGAGACAGAAGAAGGGATCAGCAGTGCAGGATGGGGAATCCTTGCCAAAGAAGTAGGCTTGGAGATGAAGGCAAAGGAAGAAGAGCTTGGCTTCATGGCAGGTGGAACTCAGTAAGGTGTGGCTGAAGGGGAACAAAGATTAGATCCTTGCTGAGGGTGGAACATTCCCAGTCATGATGAAGAGTCTCAGTCCGAAATGTTGACTGTTTATTCATTTCCTTAAATGCTAGCTGACCTGCTGAGTTCCTCCAGCATTCAGTGTGTGTTGCTCTGGATTTCCAGCATCCGCAGAACCTCTTGTGGTTTTGAGCAAGTTTAACTTGTTTTCTTTGTTATTGTACATACATTAAAACTTGTTAGGTTTTACTCTAATGTCTTTTAAGGTCATTCTTACCTGCATCTTATTTGTTTTTTTTTGTTCTACTTGTTTTCTTTCCTGTAAAAATTATTTTATTTATGGTTAATACATTTCTTTTGTGATTGCTTTTTATCTGATGTGATTCACCTCTGATGCTGCTGCAAGTGAGTTTTTCACTCCACGTGTGCATACATAAATTCAACTGTGACTTTTCCAGATTTTCGGATTCATTTGTTTATCACATGTACATTGAAACTTAGAGTGAAATGCGTCATTCACATTAGCAACCAACACAACCTAAGGATGTGCTGGGGACAACTCACAAGTATTGCCACACATTCCAGAGCCAATATAGCATACAATGTTCACCAGAACAACACGAGCAGCGACAACAACAGAACAACAGCAACAACACAACACCAGCAAAACAAGCTCCTTTCCTCCATACACACCCACCACTCAAACAGATAGACAGTTCCCCAACCCCGGCTGTAGGCCACCTGTAGATTCATAGACATTTCCTTAAGGATATTGGGGAACAGCTATTAAATAGCTAGTGACACCAATATTTCATCATCTAGGGAAAGGATTACAATTCTGATACATTTTTGGCTATGGGCCAAGTGGTGCACGTGCAATTCTTACCATGGATGAGCACCCAGCAGCTGGAGTCCGCAGAGGGCAAGGACGCATACAAGCAGGCTCGAGGACAGGCTTGTTATTTGTGGTCCCTGACTAATCCAGCTGTGATACCCATTTCCCATTCATCAACAACCTCACACCTTGCCTCTACTGATGACCTGCACAACATCCACTTGACCACAGTGGAAAACCTAGATATCAAATCATCTCTCACACATACTTGGTGGCATACTTTGGTATGCCATCAAAGATTCTAGCACATTTCTACAGATGCTGACACCCTTCATGAAGACTGGAAAGAAAAGAGGGGAGAAAAGCCAGAATAAGAAGGTGGAGGAGGGGAAGGAACTTAAAACATAGAAATTAGAAATTTAGAGCACATTACAGGCCCTTCGGCCCACAACATACCTGACCAAAACTTTTCCATGGAGGGCTTCCAGACCATTCGGGCTGACCGGAAGTGCACTGAGAGCGATAAGCGTAAAGGAGTTGGGGGCTTGCTGTTCTGGTTAACAACGGAGGGTGTAATCCTGGTCATATTACGATCGGGGAATGTGCTTGTAGCCCGGATATTGAACTTTTTGTTGTTGGTCTCCGGCCATATTCCACCGAGATACAACTCTGGGCATCATGGGAGGTTGTTCTTGCCTGTGGCCATCGAACTTTGCAGCTCCCCCCGTGGAGGGTCAGACACCCTGAGCCAATAGACTGGTCCTGGACTTATTTCCATCTGGCATAGTTTGCATATTGTTGTTTGATTGATTGTGGTTTTTGTATTGCTATATTTATGCTCTATTCTCGGTTGGTGCAGCTGTAATGAAACTCAATTTCCTTCGGGACCAATAAAGTATATCTATGTCTATCTCTATGTCTATAAGAACATTCTGACTGGTTGCATCACCTCCTGGTATGGAGGCACCAGGACACAGGATCAAAAATTGTTGCAGAGTGTTGTAAGCTCAGGGAGCTCTAAAGTCACCTCACCGTCAAGGACATCTTCAGAAGGAGATAACTCAAGAAGGTAGCTTGCATCATTAAGGACCCCCACCACAAAGGACATGTCCTCTTCTCATTACTAGCACCAAAGAGGAGGTAGAGGAGCCTGAAGACACACACTCAATGTTTTAAGAACAGCATCTTCCCCTCCACTATCAGGTTCCTGAATAGTCCATTAAGCCATGAACACTACCTCATTATTTTGTTCTCTTTTTAGCACTATTTTAAATATATTTCTTATAGTAACTTAGAGTAATTTTTTATGATATACTACACTGCTGTTGCAAAACAACAAATTTCATGATACATAAACCTGATTTCATGATAATAAACCTGATCTTGACTCTGACACATTTTACTGGAGCAATGCTTCCTGTCTTGGTACTTTGAAGTGCTGGACTATGGACGATGGTCATCTGTTGTTTTGCACCGAGGAAACTGCAGGTGGCCTTAGGGGCAGCTTTGATCTGGGCCTGACTTCAGCATGGGTAACTCGATTCTGGATGGCCAACTGCAAGGGCATGGGGAGACTGGATATTCTGAGAGCCCAGGAGATCCATGCTCCACCAAATCACTGACACCCTCTGTGGCTGGCACCTTGCAGTCAGTCGGAAAGACTGATTACTTATCAAAGAGGTAGATTTTGCAAATTGCGTTTAAGAAGGAGGAGAGCTTAAAATTCAAAGTTCAAAGCTTAAGGAGGGAGAGCCAGACCTCAGAGCTTTGGCAAGAGAAGGAATCACTAATGTGGGAGTAGTTAATTTAAGAATCACCAAAAAACTAGAATGGGAGGCTTGTACTTCTGGAAGAGATCACTAGAAAGTAAGATGAAAGAAAGACAGATGGTGTGGATAGCCAGAGACTTCTTCCCAGGGTGGAAGTGACTAATACAAGGGGGCATATAATTTTGAGGAGATCAGAAGAAAGTACAGGGGCTTGTCAAAAGTAGGCTTTTTGCACAAGAGTAGTGGGTTCATGGAATGCCCCGCCAGTGGTGGTAGCAGAAGCAGATACATTTGGGGCATTTAAGAAACTCTTCAATGGGCACCCGGAGGGTTCTGAAGGAGGGAAGTGTTAGATTGATCTTAGAGTAGTTTAAAAGATTGGCACAACATCATGGTTGGAGGCTCTGCAAGGTTCTATGTTCTAAGGTGTTCATAAGAGTCATGTATTGTATGTGGGCAATTTGCCTATTGTAGTTGAGTAGTTGGTCTATTGTGCAAACTGTGAAATAAGGTTGTTAAAATTCCAAACACACTAACATTGTGTGTAGGTGTAGTGAAATGTATTAGCTTGAAGTGTTGACATCTAGAATTTGATAGGAGTTTATTAATTTAATTTTATTTAGAGATACAGTGCGGATTTAGCTCTCCCAGTCCATTCAGCTGCGTTGCCCAGCAACGCACCTATATAATCCTAGCCATAGTCATAGTCATACTTTATTGATCCCGGGGAAAACTGGTTTTCATTACAGTTGCACCATAAATAATTAAATAGTAATAAAGCCACAAATAATTAAATAGTAATATGTAAATTATGCCAGGAAATAAGTCCAGGACCAGCCTATTGGCTCAGGGTGTCTGACCCTCCAAGGGAAGAGTTGTAAAGTTTGCTGGTCACAAGCAGGAATGACTTCCTATGATGCTCTGTGTTGCATCTCAGTGGAATGAGTCTCTGGCTGAATGTACTCCTGTGCCCAACCAGTACATTATGTAGTGGGTGGGAGACATTGTCCAAGATGGCATGCAACTTGGACAGCATCCTCTTTTCAGACACCACCGTCAGAGAGTCCAACTCCATCCCCACAACATCACTGGCCTAATCACAGGACAATTTACAATGACCAATTAACCTAGTAAGCAGTATGTCTTTGGGCTCTGGGAGGAAGCTGGAGCACCTGGAGGAAACCCACGCAGTTCACAGGAGAAGGTACAAACTCCTTCCAGGAAGCGTCGGAACTCCAAACACTGACGCCCCAAGCTGTAATAGCGTCACACTAACCGCTAATGGGGGTGTGCTGTACTGAGCTGGGTATGAAGTTTGTAGTACAGATGGTGGGATGCAGCATTTGGACATGCCTTCGCTGACATTGACCACTCATGTGAGACACTGATTTCAGGTCCTTACAGAAACAGAGGATCTCCCTTCTGTACCAATAGCTCCAGCATAGTGTCAAAAACCCATGGGCACATTTTGCATTTTCCAGGTCAGAAATGAGCTGCAGAATGTCTGCCAATGAGGAAATCTTCCTTTAGGAAGCGCTTACTGGGTTTATGTTACTAGCTAACCTAATATGGGGGAACATTCAGCATTCAGATCAGAAACAAGTCAGCAAAGCAACCCATGTAAATGAGCTGGTAGCAGAATATGACATGCTCTGGGATTGCTTCCTCACTGGTTGTTGGATTAAGTCCCCAGAGCCTCACACTCTAACCCCAAATCAATTTCTCAAGATGTCAAAAGAAATGTATTCCCTTCAAGAATTCTTATAGAATCTGATGAAGGGGTTCAACCCAAAATGTCGACTGCTTACTCTGTTCCATAGATGCTGTCTGGCCAGCTGAGTTCCTCTAGCATGCATTCGTTTATTCATTTAGCTATTTAGCTACGCAACATGGAATCCCTTCCAGCCCTGCAAGCCATGCCAGCCTCGCAGCTGCACAACCCTGATTAACCCAAACCTATTTACAATGACCAATTAATCTATCCGGACAATTTACAATGACCTATTAGCCTGCCCGGTACATCTTTGGACTGTGGGAGGAAACAAGAGCACGTGGGGAAAACCCACTCCTTCCACAGGGAGGACGTAGAGAGACTCCTTACAGAATGGTGTCGGAGTTGAAATCCGAAATCCAGAACACCCCAAGTTGTAATCGCATCATGCTAACCACTATGCTGCCATGTGTTGCTCTTCTGTAATCCGTAGTCTTTTGTAGCCTCAGCTTGGAATTATGAAGTGACTTTCTCTCCTCATTTCAATTTTTTATTTATGTGTTTAGAGATATAGTATGTTGTCAGGCCCTCTTGGCGCAACGAGCGTGTGGCAACTCAATTGCACCCATGTTTTCTACCAACCTGTATGTCTTCAGAGTGTGGGCGGAAACCAGAGGAAACCCACACGGTCACAGGTTCAAGCTCTTTACAGACAGCAGTGGGATATATAAATATTTGTTTATTTAGGTTTCTTCTTATCTCTAAAATTAAAAGACTAGATCTATGACTGAAGCAGTACAGTAGCGTAGTGGTTAGCACAATGCTCTACAGCACCAGTGACCTGGGTTCAAATCCCGCCGTTGCCTCTAAGGAGTTTGCACGTTCTCCCCATGACTGCACGGGTTTCCTCCGGGTGCTGTAGTTTCCTCCCACAGTTCAACGACGTACCACTTAGTGGGTTAATTGGGCACTGTAAATATCCCTGTGATTAGGCTAGGGTTAAATCAGGGGAATGGTGGGTGCGCAGCTTGAAGGGCCGGAATGGCCTACTCCACACTGTATCTCAATAAATACACAAATATTTTGAAGCTCAGTGCATTGAGTGGAAACAACTCACCTGGTGGTTTATCAGTTGATACCAAATATCAGTTGGAAAACACGTAAGATCAACGACAGTCAGAAACATGAATAATGTGCTTCACTTGCTTCCCAGTAAAACCATCTGCCGGACGATGCTGAGGATGTTCTACGAGTCTGTGGTGGCCAGTGCGATCATATTTGCTGTTGTGTCGTGGGGCAGCAGGCTGAGGGTAGCAGACATCAACAGAATCAACAAACTCATTCGTAAGGCCAGTGATGTTGTGGGGATACAACTGGACTCTCTGACGGTGGTGTCTGAAAAGAGGATGCTGTCCAAGTTGCATGCCATCTTGGATAATGTCTCCCATCCACTACATAATGTACTGGTTGGGCACAGGAGTACATTCAGCCAGAGACTCATTCCACCGAGATGCAACACAGAGCGTCATAGGAAGTCATTCCTGCCTGTGGCCATCAAACTTTACAACTCCTCCCTTGGAGGGTCAGACACCCTGGGCCAATAGGCTGGTCCTGGACTTATTTCATAATTTACTGGCATAATTTACATATTACTATTTAACTATTTATGGTTTTATTACTATTTAATTATTTATGGTGCAACTGTAACGAAAACCAATTTCCCCCGGAATCAATGGGAGCGGAGGTTCCCAGGTTCGAAACTAGTCGGGTCCACCTCTGAGTACCCTTCCCATCCGTGGCGGGTTGAGTATCGAGAACACAACTCGACCTCGTAAAACAAAGGGAAAATACTGCGAAAAATGTCTGTGTGAGGCATGGCGTGCCACACAGTCTCTCTCTCTCTCTCGCTCCGCGCCTTGTAAAAAGCCATGAAAAAGACATCATCACGGACGCACGCGTGGACACACAGATGCAAATGCACAGACATGCACGCACGCACACGCAGATGCACGCGCACAGACTTGCACACACGCAGGCACACGTCAAAAAAAAAAATCAGAAAATGGTGAAACAATATACTCAGCAACTCAGGAAGCACCATCGTAAGAGAGGCATAAATAACATTTTGGATGGTGATCTTTCATCTGATGAAGCATTAATTCTGATTCTCCCTTCACAGATGCTTCTTGACCTTTTGAGTATTTCTACTGTCTTCTGCTTCTGTTATAGTGTTTCCTATGTGTATCCCTCACAGCAAGCTGTCGTCCTTGTGGGTCCAGAACATAACTTCTGGTCCATCTTTGATTATGGTCTTTGAGCTGAGCGCTGGAGCAGATTGTGCTCGTCAGCCTGTGGGCAGATTCGTAAACCTGCACCCATATCCCATTCTGAATTCTCAATTATGTTTCTATTCACTGTCATTGTTGCTTCTGACTTCTTTTGAATATGCATTTATAACATTCCGGTTAGACCATAAGACACAGGAACAGAATTAGGCCACCCGGCCCATTGAATCTCCCCTGTCATTTTATTAGGGCTGATTTATTATCCTTGTCAACTCCATTCTCCTGCCTTCTCCCCATCACTTTTGATCCCCTGACTTAATCAAGAACCTATTAACCTCTGCCTTAAATACATCCAATGGCAGCCTCCACAGCCATCTGTGGCAATGAATTACAAAGCTTTGCCACCCTCTGGCTGAAGTAATTCCTGCTCGTATCTGTTCGAAATGGATGCATCTCTATTCTGAGGCTGTACCCTCTCTTCCTAGACTTCCCCACGATGGAAAACATCCTCTCCACATAACAGTAAGAGGAAAACTGTTCCTGAGATAAGTGGTACGTGCTCTCAAGTTTTTCTTGGGAAATCTGTAGTTCAAGGCCCTTGTCTACACAATAATCTCTCATAAAATTGGAACAGCCTTCAATAAGGGTGTTTCACTCTATAAAATAAAGAAACCAGAAATAGATGCAATTTTCTAGTTATGGTCTTACAAACCTCCTATAGCAAAGAATTCCACAGATTCACCACCCTCTGGCTAAAGAAATTCCTCCTCATCTCTGTTCTAAGTGTTCATCCCTCTATTCTGAGGCTGTGCCTTCTGGTCCTAGACTCCGGACTGCAGGAAACATCCTCTCCCTTTTATTCAATATTTTCATTTGATTTGATGCATTACTCTTCCAATTATTAATTTTTGAAGTTTTAGATTTGATCAGAAATTCATTTCCTCAGAATGGACTGCCCAGTCCCTTTTTTTTCCTTTTTTTTATAGTGTAGTGGGTTTTTTTTCTTCTTATTTTAAAAATTAGAAGTTTTTCTTCTCTCTCTATGAATTGATAAGAGGAGAATTAGTTGTCTTTCTTTTTTATTATATATTACATATTTGCTTAATATTATGTATGATCTTGATAATGTCTATTTCACTTTCTGTTTGTATTGTTATTGATATATATATTTGAGATTCTCCTCTTGTTTGTATATATGCTCTTTCTAAATCGTAAAAAGATGAATAAAGAAAGAAACATCCTCTCCACATCCACTCTTTAACTCAGAGCTCATAGCTTTAATCCATTCTTATGCTTATCACAGCTACAGCAATGATTCCAAATATTCTGCATTAATTCTTCAGTCTTGCTTGTGGCAAGGAACTTTGTATGAAATGGTAATAGACTTACTGCGATGCTCCTTCAGAATCCTTCCACAGCCCGGCCTCCAGAGTTCTTCAACCCCTCACTGAGGAGCTCTTCCCATCATAAGCGTTCCACCTCTTCAGACAGATGACGCAGACCTAAGTGTCCCTGTGACTGTAGTCCTAACACCCCGCCAACATGCAACCAACTGTTAGGAATATACTTTTTCATGCAGCGCTCTTCAAAGGGATCTCAGGCCATTTGCAATATCATCAGATTTCTGTCTGTCAGATGCCGAGCATACTCCAAGGCACGAGCTTGGTGACTCAGAAGATTCCAAAAGCAGGCTAATAAATCACGTGTGTGACTGGCCTCATTAGTTATGTACTCTGTCAGGCCTGGTCATTCAGTTGAACAGAACGGGATGAGGTGTACAGCCAGCCATTTCTCTGTTAAATGGGCTGCACTCACTTCAGCTTCAACAAGGCCAACAACACTCAGTGGGCACTTTATTAGGTACATCCTGAACATAATAAAATGGCCACTAAGTGCATGTTCATGGTTTTCTGCTGCTGTAGACCATCCGCTTCAAGATCAGGGATTGTGCATTCAGGGATGCTCTTCGGCACACCATTGTTGCAATACAACAGCTATATTTTCTATAATTGCTCCGAACCAATCAATCAAGCATCATCCATAAGTTTGTTATATTGCTACTTTTAATACTGGGTTTATGGCTGTCATGCATCTGAGTTGCGCTTTTGTACTGCTGGACATTGCTTGTACTGGCTGGTTACTTGATTTTATTTATTGTTTATTTATTTATTTGTTGCTTTATAACATTGAGTATGAGAGTTGCAAACTCATTTTCGCTGTATTGGTGCATGACAAATTGTACTATGCAATGACAATAAAGATATTTCAATTTCAATTTCAATTTCAACACACACAAAATGCTGGAGGAACTCGGCAGAATAAATAAGCAGTTGACATTTTGGGGCCAAACCCTTCTTTATGACTATAAAGGAAGGGGGAAGACACCGGAATTTGAAGGTGGGGGGAGGGAGGGGAAGGAGGCTTCCTGGAAGGTGATAGAGAAAGCTAAGCGTGTGGGAAAGGTCAAGGGCTGGAGGGAAAGGAATCTGACAGGAGAGTTGAGTGGACCATAGGAGAAACGGAAGGAGGAGGGGGCCCAGGGGGAAGTAATAGGCAGGTGAGCAGAGGTAAAAGGCCTGGGTGGGGAATACAGTTACTGTTGTCTTCCTGTCAGTTTGAACCAGTCTGGCCATTCTATTCTCACCTCTCTCATTAAAAAGGTGTTTTTGCCCACAGAATGCCACTCACTGGGTGTGTTTTTGTTTATCGCACCATTCTCTCTAAACTCTGAAAAATGTTGTGCATGAAAATTCCAGGGGATCAGCAGTTTCTCAGATACTCAAACCATCCCATCTGGCACCAACAATCATTCCACAGTTGAAGTCTTTAGTTCACATTTCTTCCCCATTCTGGTGTTTGATTTGAACAACTGAACCTCTTGACCATGTCTGCATACTTTCATGCATTGCGTTGTTGCCATGTGATTGGCTGATTAGATATTTGCAATGATGAGCAGGTGTACAGGTGTACCTAATAACGTGGACACTGAGTGTATACCCAATGACTTGGCCTATTCTGTCATGTGTGACAACGTATCTTGGAAACTGCTAATCTCCTGGGCTTTTCGTGTATAGAGAATAGTGTGACAAACAAAAAAAATTCCAGTGAATGGGATTAAGAGTGATAATAAATCAGCCATGATGGAATGGTGGAGCAAGTTCAATGGGCCAAATGGCCTAATTCTGATCCTATGTTTTACGGTCTTAATTTCACACCACTATCTCCTATAGTGATACTATTTCAGAGGGGACAGGTGTTATGTCCTCCTTTTGCTCTCTTATATAAAAAGTATCATGATGGGTTGTTCTCCAATGTTGGCAATTTACTTGCAAACATTTCGGCACAATGTGAGGAGATATCGTCAGTGCACGATCAACAGCACACTGACAATGTCTTCTCCCACGGGGACAAAATGTTTGCAAGTAAATTGCCAAGATCGGAGAATGAGACAACCCAAACCATCGACCACCCAAGCTACACATTTTCCAGATTATTTCCAATAAAAAGTATCGTTCAGTTTCAGTTTGCATCCTTTATTTTAACCTGAAACTACCTCAAAAAAAAATAGCATTTTCACTTAAAATGGGTTGTGAGAAGAAATTAGCGTAGCAGTTAAAGTGATGCTTTAACAGCTTAGGGGTGTTCCGGAGCTCAGAGTTCAATTCTGGCACCATCTGGAGGGAGCTTATATGTTCTCCCCATGAACTGTGAGGGTTTTCCTCGGGTGCTGTGGTTTCCTGGCACAGTCCAAAGATGTACCGGTGAGTGCGTTAACAGGTCATTGTAAATTGTCCTGTGTTTTGCCTAGTGGTAAATAGGTGAAGCTCATTGGGCCAGAAGGGCCTGTATCTCTAAATAAAATAAAACAGCTTGACTGCTCATTGTCGAGCTGCTGAGAAATTGGCTGAGGATCTCAGTAATAAACAGCGTTGTAATCTTATGTCTAAAACCGAGGTCAGAAAGTACAGTTGCTGTTGGAGACATACGCTTTGTAGTGGAAGCCAAGTAGTTTGGCGCTACTGATGAAGCGTGTAGTCACTCATGTTTCACGCAACCCTTGGGCTACAACCACTTATCTCAACATCAGCAAAGTTCCACTGTCAAGCACAATAGTAGGGAACTGAGTCAGGCCCATTAATCCAGAGAGAGAAATTATTTGTTATTAAATGAAAGAGACTAAAGTTCCGAGTGGGAAGATATGTCGTTTTAAAATATCAGCAATTTTACTTCAGTTAAGCACACAGCAAAAAAAAACAGTCCCAAAGAATCTCTGAAACCAGCTGTTCTAAGATCATTCATACCAATTGATTACCATAGTAGTAATGAGACGAGGACATATAACCATGTAACAATTACAGCACGGAAACAGGTCATCTCGGCCCTTCTAGTCCGTGCTGAACTCTTACTCTCACCTAGTCCCACCAACCCGCACTCAACCCATAATCCTCCATTCCTTTCCTGTCCATATATCTATCCAATTTAACTTTAAATGACAACATCGAACCTGCCTCAACCACTTCTGCTGGAAGCTCATTCCACACAGCTACCACTCTCTGAGTAAAGAAGTTCCCCCTCATGTTACCCCTAAACTTTTGCCCTTTAACTCTCAACTCATGTCCTTTTGTTTGAATCTCCCCCACTCTCAATGGAAAAAGCCTATCCATGTCAACTCTATCTATCCCCCTCATAATTTTAAATAACTCTATCAACTCCCCCCTCAAACTTCTATGCTTCAAAGAATAAAGACCCAACTTGTTCAACCTTTCTCTGTAACTTAGGAGATGAAACCCAGGCAACATTCTAGTAAATCTCCTCTGTACTCTCTCAATTTTATTGACATCTTTCCTATAATTCGGTGACCAGATGTGTACACAATATTCCAAATTTGGCCTTACCAATGCCTTGTACAATTTCAACATTACATCCCAACTTCTGTACTCAATGTTCTGATTAATAATGGCCAGCATACCAAAAGCTTTCCTTCACCACCCTATCCACATGAGATTCCACCTTTAGGGAACTACGCACCGTTATTCCTAGATCCCTCTGTTCTACTGCATTCTTCAATGCCCTACCATTTACCATGTATGTCGTATTTTGATTAGTCCTACCAAAATGTAGCACCTCACATTTATCAGCATTGAACTCCACCTGCCATCTTTCAGCCCACTCTTCTAAGTGGCCTAAATCTCTCTGCAAGCTTTGAAAACCTACTTCATTATCCACAACTCCACCTATTTTAGTATCATCTGCATACTTACTAATCCAATTTACCACCCCATCATCCAGGTCATTAATATATATGACAAACAACACTGGACCCAGTACAGATCCCTGAGGCACACCACTAGTCACCAGCCTCTAATCTGACACACAGTTATCCACCACTACTCTCTGGCGTCTCCCATCCAGCCACTGCTGAATCCATTTCACTACTTCGATATTAATACCTAACAATTGAACCTTCCTAAATAACCTTCCATGTGGAACCTTGTCAAAAGCCTTACTGAAGTCCATATAGACAACATCCACCGCTTTACCCCCGTCAACATTCCTAGCAACCTCTTCAAAAAATTCAATAAGATTTGTCAAACATGATCTTCCACGCACAAATCCATGTTGACTGTTCCTAAACAGACCCTGTCTATCCAGATAATTATATATGCCATCTCTAAGAATACTTTCCATCAATTTACCCACCACCGACGTCAAACTCACAGCCGATAATTGTTAGGTTTACTCTTAGAGCCCTTTTTAAACAATGGAACCACATGAGCAATACGTCAATCCTCCGGCACCATCCCCGTTTCTAATGACATTTGAAATATTTCTGTCAGAGACCTGCTATTTCCACACTAACTTCCCTCAAGGTCCTAGGGAATATCCTGTCCGGACCTAGAGACTTATCCACTTTTATATTCCTTAAAAGCGCCAGTACTTCCTCTTCTTTAATCATCATACTTTCCATTACTACCCTTCTTGTTTCCCTTACCTTACACAATTCAATATCCTTCTCCTTAGTGAATACCGAAGAAAATAAATTGTTCAATATCTCCCCCATCTCTTTTGGCTCTGCAGATAGCCGTCCACTCTGATTTTCTAAGGGACCAATTTTATCCCTCACTATCCTTCTGCTATTAATATAACTGTAGAAACCCTTTGGATTTATTTTCACCTTACCTGCCAAAGCAGCCTCATATCTTCTTTTAACTTTCTAATTTCTTTCTTAAGATTCTTTTTACATTATTCATATTCCTCAAGCACCTCATATTCTGGATAGTGAGGGCCTTTAATGATGGATGCTACCATCTTGATGCATTACCTTCTGAAGATGTTCTCAATGGTGGGCAGAATAATATTACTTATGATACTGAACCTGGATAGAGCTCAGTACCGTCTCAACTTGATCCTGGGTGAGAAAGCTGAATATTGAAAGGCCTAGATAGAGTGGATGTGAGAGGACATTTCCAAGAGTGGGAGAATCTAGGGCCAGAGGGCACAGCCTCAGACTAGAAGGACGTCCTATTAGACCAGAGTGAAGGAGGAATTTCTTTAGCCAGGGAGTAGGCAGTCTGTGGAATTTGTTGCCACAGTTAGTTGTGGAGGCTAAGTCATTAGGTATATTTAAGGTGGAGGTTGATAGGTTCTTGATTAGTAAGGGTGTCAAAGGTTATGGGGAGAAGGCAGGAGAATGAGGTTGAAAGAGAAAATAAATCAGTCATGAGTGCTTAGTAGAGCAGACTCAACGAGCCGAATAGCACAATTGTACTTCTATGTTATGGTCTTATGGTCTAAAATAAGTCACCCCCATCACCCAGGTCATGCCATATTCTCATTGCTACCATCAGGAAGGAGGTACTGAAACTGGCATGCAGGCACTCAGCAATTCAGGAACAGCTCCTTTCCCTCTGTCATCTAATTTCTGAATGGACATTAGTCCGATTAACACTACCTCACCTCATTTTTATTTCTGTTTTTGCACTGCTTATTAATTTAACTATTTAATATACAAGTATATACTTACTGTAATTTGTGTGTTTTCTATTACAACCTATTGCATTGTATTGCTGGCACAAAGGCAACAGATTTCACAATATATGCAGGTGATATTAAACCTGATAGTGATTCCCTCGAAAGTCATCTGGCAGGGTGTCTAGCTGTAAAGCTATAGGTGGCCTGAATACCTCTCCCTTAACGAAACTGGAAAATTGTCAGTGGTTCAAGTTAACGAAGATACTTTATTGAACAAAGGAAAAGGCTGCAACATAAGACAGCAGCCTTTTCAACACATGCAGACTGAAATGCCCAGTTATACAGTGAAACATGCAGCGAGCTGCAAATCACTTATTACAAGTCTTAAAGGGTTATGCATTCTATATTATCAAGGATCAACTTCATTCACCATATATTTTCATGTTAAGGAACTTGGTGTGGTGTGTTGGTGTGACATGCAATAAAAACCAACTACATTCAACAATTATAAAAAATAAAGAATTATATAAAAATGTTAGAAATTAAACATAGAACACAGAAATCTACAGCACACTTCAGGTTCTTTGGCCCACAATGTTGTGCTAACCATGTAACCTACTCTAGAAACGGCCTAGAATTTCCCTACTGCATAGCCCTCTATTTTTCTAAGCTACATGTACCGATCAAGAGTATTTTAAAAGACCCTATTGTATCCGCCTCTACCACCATCACTGGCAGTGTATTCCACGCACCCACCACTCTGTGTGAAAATTTACCTCTGACATTCCCCCTGTACCTACTTCCAAGCACCTTAAAACTATGCCCCCTTGTGTTATCCATTTCAGCCCTGGGAAAAAGCCTCTGGCTACTCACACAATCACTGTCTCTCATCATCTTATACACCTCTATCAGGTCACCTCTCATCCTCTATCGCTCCAATGAGAAAAGGCCAAGTTCACTCAACCTATTCTCATAAGGCATGTTCTCCAATCCAGGCAACATCCTTGTAAATCTCCTCTGAACTCTCTCTATAGTATCCACATCCTTCCTGTAGTGAGGTGACCAGAACTCAACACAGTACGCAAAGTGGAGCCTAACTAAGGTCTTATGTAACTTTAATATTACCTCACAGCTTTTGAGCTCAATCCCACAGTTGATAAAGGCCATCATACCATTTGGCTTCTTAATAACACTGTTCGGATATGGGACAAATGTACATAAATACGTAAGCACTAGGAAATAGGCAAAGAGGGAGGAGAAGATGGCAGCGCGACGCAGCGCGCGTGGCCGTTCAGATGAATATCGATATGTGTAACTGGGGTGCCGTGCACAATTTGGATTTGATAGGGACAACCGTGAGAAGCGCAGAGGAATATCTGGAGTAACTTCTGAAATGCCTGCTTCACTGCCGCTTCTACTGTGTGATCGAGAATCTCCGGAGACGAAGGCCCCAAATCCTTGGCTTTGTGTATGGCCTGTTGCCGGGGCTGGGGTCAAAACGCTCGGCAGAGATGGTGCTTGGTGCTTGGTGCCGAATAGGTGGTCGGAGGCTCGGAGTTTTTCAGACGGACTCGGAGTCAGACTGTGGTCGGATGCTTCCAGGATGCTGCATCGGCAAGTTGGCGGTGCTGGAGGTTTACCGTCTGCGTGAGATGATGGGACTTCCGAGAGACTGTGAGACTTTTACCGTGCCATGGTCTGTTCTTATCAAATTTGGGTATTGCTTTGCACCGTTGTAACTATATGTTTTAATTATGTGGTTTTTGTTAGTTTTTAAGTCGGTTTGTCATGTGATTTCATGATATCATTCTGGAATAACATTTTATCATTTCTTAATGCATGCATTACTAAATGACAATAAAAGAGGACTGCGTGTCCTCATAATCATAATAATAATAATGTAAACAGCATTATAAAAGTGTAAGGGGTTTCTTCTTTTATGTTACTGCGAAGGCTAACAAAATGGCTTCTATGTGATGTTATTTTTAAAAAATGACTTTTCTGTAATAATAACGGCGATGTAAGGAGTTCTCTCTCTCTGCTTGTTTGGGTTATATTATTGATAAGAGGGAGAACGAACCAATGAGTGTCCATGTTATTCTTTTTGTGGGTGATATTCTGTCTCATACGGCTGGGAACCGGTGGTTTGGCGGGCTTTTCGGGAGGAGACCCGGAGAGGAAGGACGTGCTGGAAGCGCTCTGGTCGACCACCGTGGTTGGTCCCGAGCGGCAATTCGAGGGGTTCGGAGGGGATTGCAAAGTGGAAAGAAGACTCCGTTAATTGAGCTCCAACTTGTGTGCACGAAGTGGTTGAACTCTGATAAGCCTGGCACCTTATTCTTTCCCTTTTATATTGTATCTCTATTAATTACATAGTTCCAGTAAGATTTATAAAGTGTAATCTATAAATCGCACATTGTGTGCTGTCCGATATTTGGTGTGTGAGTTTGTACCAGGTGGCATTACACAGCAACGACGCAACCGTGAGACACGGTTTAGCGTGCGGACGGGGTTTCCCCCTAGATAAACACGAGCCGATAGACCTGAGCATTACAAAAGCAACACACACAAAATGCTGGAGGAACTCAACAGGCCAGGTGGCATCTATGGGAAAGAGTACAGTGGATGTTTCAGCTGAGACCCTTCATCAGGACAGCATTATAAAAGGTAGTTTAAAGTGTTTACAGTGCAGTGTGACTGAGCAAATAGGTAGAGAGGGATTTGAGAGGGGCGGGAGCTAACTAGAAAGATTGATCTGATCCTGAGCACACACGAGTAGTAGACTGCAGCCAATGACCTGTAATTTTCGTATGTTGTGAGAGGACGCTGTCCAAGCTGTTGTGAGGTTGATGTCAGAATGCTCTCTATGATGGCAATGTAGATTCGCATCAGTACGTTCTGGGGAAGATGGGATTTTGCCCACTGCCGCAAGAAGTACTCCTTCCGTGCATACCTTGTGGAAATCTACAAGGTTGTTGCACAGCTGCTCCGCAGGCTAAAGGCTGCATTGCTTATGGCCATGGAGAACCTGAGAAAGGAACAACCACCAATCCAAAGTTGCTAAGAAGGGACCCATCAAATAATTCTGCCCTGTTTCTTGGGAAAGGCCAGAGATCAGAAATCACAGATAGTTTGCAATCACGATGACAAACTTGACTGCCAGAATGAGTTTGTGAGAGTTTGCAACTGATTTAACATAATTAGATATAATAATGGCCCCTCTTGCTTCAGGCACAGTTACATTCTAAAGAGACTTTCATTACAGAGGTTTACAGCAACTACATGATTTTCAGTTTAAGTCAAGTGCAGAAAATGCTTCTGTTTAATGTGTTTCTAAAGAAAAAAAGGTGCACTGCCACAAACAGAGGGGTGCCCCTTTGGAACAGAGATGAGGAGAATTTCTTTATCCGTAGAGTCGTGAATCTGTAGAATTCATTGCCACAGATGGTTGTGGAGACCAAGTCATTGGGTATGTCTAAACCTGGGATTGATAAGTTCTTGATTAGTAAGGGCATCAAAGGAAAAGGCAGGAGAATGGGGTTGAGAGAGATAATAAATCAGACATAATGGATTGGCAGAGCAGACGAGCTGAATGGCCTAATTCTGCTCCTTTGTCTTATAGTCTTAAATAAATTGCCTGGGACTCTGCTAACTTAGTTTGTTTCAATCCGTTGTTTTTCTTTTGTTGTTGTTGCAGGAGGTCATCCAATTTGATTTTTCTCTTCAGGATGGAATCTTTGAGGTTTTCCTTTCTCTGTACAGCAGTGGAGGAGCTATCTGTTCCAATCTTCATAGAATATCAAACCACACCAATAAAACAACCAGAACATGCTTTGAAGTGCCTTGTGTAGCCTTCAGTGGGACTCTGCAAATGCTGGAATTCCAGAGTAAAACACAGAAGACACTGGAGGAACTCAGCAGGTGAGACAACATCTATGCAATGGAATAATGAGCTGATGTTTTGGGCCATGAATGTCCTGATGAAAGGTCTCTGCCCGAAACATAGACTATTCATTCCTTTCCATAGATGTTGCCTGATCTGCTGAGCTTCTCCAGCATTTGGTATGTGTTACTCTACAATAAGAAACACAAGAGACTCAGCAGATGCTAAGCTCCTGCCACATTTTCTGTGTGTTGCAGAGCCAATTAGATGTTATTTTCAACTGTGGTCACTGTAGAAATGCACTGTAGCAACCACTTTGATGACGCTGAGATCCCACAAAGAGCAAAGTGATAATAACCCAGATGAGACCATAAGACCATAAGACAAAGGAGCAGAATTAGGCTATTTGGCCCATCGAGTCTGCTCCGCCATTCAATCATGGATGATCCTTTTTTTACTCCTCCTCAACCCCAGTTCCCGGCCTTCTTCCCATAACCTTTGATGCCATGTCCAATCAAAAACCTATCAATCTCTACCTTTAATACGCCCAACGACTTGGCCTTCACAGCTGCATGTAACAACAAATTCCACAAATTCACCACCCTCTGGCTAAAGAAATTTCTCCACATCACTGTTTTGAAAGGGCGCCCCTCTAGCTTGAGGCTGTGCCCTCTTGTCCTAGACTCTCCCACCATGGAAAACATCTTTTCCAAATCTACTCTGTCTAGGCCTTTCAACATTCGAAAGGTTTCAATGAGATCCCCCTTTTCCTTCTAAATTCCAGCGAGTATAAACCCAGAGCCATCAAATGTTCCTCGTATGATAACCTTTTCCTTCCTAGAATCATCCTTGTGAATCTCCTCCTGACCCTCTCCAATGCCAGCACATCTCTTCTAAGATGAGGAGCCCGAAACCGTTCACTATACTCAAACAACAGGAATTCTGCAGATGCTGGAAGTTCAAGCAACACACATCAAAGTTGCTGGTGAACGCAGCAGGCCAAGCAGCAACTTTGATGTGTGTCACTATACTCAAGGTGAGGCCTTGCCAGTGCCTTATAAAGCCTCAGCATCACAGTCCTGCTCTTGTACTCTAGACCTCTTGAAATGTATGATAATCTACTTTTTTTTATTATTCATTTACAGGACGTGGGCATCACCAACTAAGCCAGCATTAGAAGGTGCATTAGCGTTGAGAAGGTGGTGCTGCAGTCCCTGAAGTGTAGGGAGGGAATTCCATAACTTTGACCCAGCAACAATGAAGGAATGGCGATATGTTTCCAAGTCATTTTGATGATGTTGGATTCATAGTACTGGGAAACTTTTATTTATGTATATAGTTTAAAGATATATCTTCTGGTCTTTAGAGCTGTACTGCCCCAGCAACCCCCAACAACCCCAATTTATCCCTAACCTAACATCTCTGTCTTTCTTTTAATAGGCTTACAGTCAACAGAACAATCTGGGAAAGTTTCCATAAAGTAATTCAGGGGAGAAAATTCTATTGGACTGCTTCTGCTAATTGTTTGAAGGAGTATCCCAGCTCCACACACTTGGTATCAGTGAAGTCCTTGAAATAACTGAGCAAAGGCCGTACCTCTTGCAGCCGACGCTCTTTATCATTTTAGTGCCAGTGGTCAAAGATGTCGTATTTGGACATGTAAGATTAAAGATTGCTAGACTGGACTCCAGCAAATTAAAACCTTTAAAAAATCTAATGGGATTTTCTACTGAAGAGTAAAAATTAAAATCTATCGTTAAAGCAATGACTATTTTTCAGCAATTCTTACAAAACTTTGAGCAGTGTAAAGAGAGCCTATTTGACTCCCTACTTCTCAAGTGCCCTCTTTCAGATTAATAGGAAGAATATCTGGTTAGTAATTGGTGTTGTTACATAAATGACGTACATGTCTTCGATGTCTTTGGTACTTTTTAAACCATTAATCATTAAAGTTTTTTCAACATAGAAGCAGGTCATTTGCCCATCATGTTTATGTCAGTTCTCAGAGCATTTCCATTTCAAAGTTCAAATTTCAAAGTAAATTTATTATCAAAGTACATATACATCACCATACACAACCCTGAGATTCATTTCCTTGTGGCCATACTCCATAAATCTGTAGAGTATAGAAAGACCACCCAAATTGAGCATTCATTCAGAGTGCAGAAGACAACAAACTGTGCAAGTACAAAAAGAAAGAAATAATAACAATAACTAAATAAGGAATTAATATCAAGAGTATTAGATAGAGTCCTTGAAGTGAGTCCATAGGTTATGGGAACATTTCAATGATGGGGCAATGCAGCTGAGTGTAATTATCCCTTTTGGTTCAAGGGCCTGATGGTTGAGGGTGATAACTGTCCCTGAACCTGGTGGTGTGAATCCTGAGGCTCCTGTACCTTCTTCCTGGTGGCAGCAGTGAGAAGAGAGAATGACTTGGGTGGTGGAGGTCCCTGATGATGGATGCTGCTCTCCTGCAACAACGTTTCATGCAGATGTGCTCAATGAGGGCCAAGGTTTTACCTGTGATGGACCGGGCCGTATCCGCTACTGTTTGTAGGATTTCCAGTTCAAGGGCATTTTCCCCTATACTTCTGAATTCTCTGAATTCCTCTGAATTCTCGGCACTCACTCATTCACCTTTGATTCTTCTGCCATCATACCACAAACAGTGCAATTTACAGTGGTCAATTATTCCACAAAAGTGTAATTGAGATGGTTGCTAGGTCAAAGAATTAAGGTATTCCTGAAAGTCATTTCAAAGAATGGGTTGTAGAAAAATAGGAGTGATATTGGGGGAGGGTGAGGGAGGGAGTGGTGGTAGAGAGAAAGTGAATGTAACTGATGAACTACTTTGAAAGCCAGAAGATACCTGAATGGGGAAAATGACCTCCTTCTACATAGTAAGGAGGAACAGCTAGCCTTTGGATCCTTGGGCCTAATTTATCCGTATCCATGCCACCTACAGTGCTTATTCAAGCTAATCCAATTTCTTTTCACATTTGGCCCAAGTCCCTCCAATCATTTCCTATCGGTGTACCTGTCCAAATATCTTTTGAATGTTACATTGTACCCACCTTAACCACTTCTCCCGGCAGCCGTACACTCACCCTGGTGAAGAAGTTGCCCCTCGGGTCCCTTTTATATTTTTTCCCTCTCGCCTTAAATCCGTGCCCTCTATTTTTCAATGACCTTTCCCTGGGTGGACAAACACTGAGTGCATTCACCCTATCTATGCCCCTCTTGGTTTTAGATTCCTCTGGAAGGTCATGCCTCAGTCTCCTGCACTCCATGCGATGAAGTCATAACTTGTCCATCCTCTCCCTATAACTCGGGTCCTCACATCCTGGCAACGCTCCCTAAAACTTCTTTGTACTCTTCCCAGTTTAACGACTTCTCTCTTCTAACAGGATGAACAAAAGTGTACACAATACTCCAGGTGTGACCACACCAATGTTCAAAGTTCAACGTTCATAGTAAATTTATTTTTAAAATACATATCACCATATCAACCCTGGGATTCATTTTCTTGCAGGCATGTTCAATAAATGCCTAATAGAGTAATAACCATAATAGAATCAGATGAATACCACACCAACCTGGGCATTCAATCAATGTGCAAAAGACACAAACTGCGCAAATACAAAATGAAGGGAAATAATAATAATAAACAAAAAAAAATAAATATTGAGAACATGAAATGAAGAGTCCTTGAAAGTGGGTCCATAGGTTGTAGGAACATTTCGGAGATGGAGCAAGTGTATCCGAGTGATGTTATCCCCTCTGGTTCAAGAGCCTGATGGTTGGGGGGTAGTAACTGTTCCTGAATCTGATCACGTGAGTTCTGAGGTTCCAGTACCTTCTTCCTGATGGAAGCGGTGAAAAGGCAGCATGTGGTGGTTGGTGGGAGTCCCAGTGCTAAGTACAACTGCAACGTAATACCCTAACTCCTGAAATCAGTGCTCTGACTGATGAAGGACGTCTTGACAACAGCCTTCTTCACCATCCAGTCTGCCTATGATACCAACTTCAGTGAATTAAATACAAGCATTCCAAGCAACACACATCAAAGTTGCTGGTGAACGCAGCAGGCCAGGCAGCATCTGTAGGAAGAGGTGCAGTCGACATTTCAGGACGAGACCTTGTGTTCACCAGCAACTTTGATGTGTGTTGCTTGAATTTCCAGCATCTGCAGAATTCCTGTTGTTACAAGCATTCCAAGGTCCCTTTGTTTTACAACATTTCCCAGGACCATACTGTTCATTCCAAATGGCCTACCCAAAATGCAATGCCTTACACTTATCTGAAAACCCCTCAGTCACAATAACGTGTGAGTCCAGACTAAATTCTTATCACTGGAGCTGTGCAAACAACAAGGGTATTTTTTAAGAATGGTTTACACTTTTGAGAACCTTTCACAGAGGTCAAGTGGACTTCAAGAGTCTGGTGATCATGTGTCTGCCTGACCATTTCCTTTTCTCTCTTCTGCCTTCTGGGAGAAACACAGTGGGGAGTAAAGAGGTTTTTCTAAGACTGTCACAGGATCTAGGTCATTTGGGGAAGTGGGTGAAAGAGTTTAGCTCAAGAACGTGTGAAATGATAGATTCTGAGAAGTTAATCCAGGGCAGGACATACACACAAATGGCAGGACATTGGGAAGTGCTGTAGAATAGAAAGACACATGTATACAAGTCTACAGTTCTTTACAACTGGGGATACAATTAGGCAAAGTAGTGAAGAAAGTACATGGAATGCTTGCCTTCAACAGATGGGGAATTGAGCACAAAGGCCACGACCCTTCATCAGAACTGAAATGGAAGGGGAGAAGTCAGAAAAAGAAGATGGGGGAGGGGAGGGAGAAGTACAGGGTGGCAGGGGATAAGTGAAACTGGGAGAAGGGGAGCGAGTGAAGTAAAGAGCTGGGAAGTTGATTGGTGAAAGAGATGAAGGGCTGGCGAAGGGGGAATCTGATAGGAGAGGACAGAAGGCCATGGAAGAAAGAAAAGGAGCGGAGCACCAGAGGGTGTTGTTGGGTAGGTAAGGAGATAAGGTGAGAGAGGGAAACAGGAATAGGGAATGGTGAAGGAGAGGAGGGCAATTACTGGAAGTTATAGAAATCAATGTTGGAGGCTATCCAGACAGAATATAAGGTGGCTCCTCCAACTTAATTTATAGGAAGGGGTTGGGATTAATAGCAATAATTTATGATATAATTATGAAATTACAGCCAGATATATGTAATAAAATCAAAAATGAATGGGAAAGGGAACTTAAACTTTCCCTACCCATAGAGAAATGAGAAAAAATTTTTCAATTAATTAATACTTCTTCTATATGTGCTAAACATACATTAATACAATTTAAAGTAGTACACAGAGCTCATATGTCCAAAGATAAACTAGCTCGTCTTTAATTCCCATATAAACCTTACTTGTGATAGATGTCACTCTGAAGTGGCTTCTTTAACTCATATGTTTTGGTCCTGTCCTCTTTTGGAAAAACATTGGAAAGACATTTTTGATATTATTTCAACAGTTCTACGCTTTGATTTAAAACCCCATCCTATTACAGCAATCTTTGGATTGCCAATGGTAGAACATAGATCTTTGTCTTCTTCAGCCTGTCGAATGATAGCTTTTGTTACTTTAATGGCGAGAAGATCTATTTTGTTGAACTGGAAGGAAACTATCACACTAATATCAGACTCCTGAAACAATCACATACCAATCTGTCCCATTCCATTCCCAGTGGTGCTGCCACGTTTTCATACTCTTAACTTGACCCTTCTTAGTTATTTCACTATTGTCACTTAAAGGTTTTATCTGCGCTAATTGAGATTGCACTATATTCTTCTATAATGTGCAAGTTGATGTACTTATTGTTGTATTTATTAAATTAATATAATACTAAAAGTAATTCATTGCTCCCCATTTGCTTGACAATACATTCATCTAATCTAATCTAAGAGCTCTCCGTGAGATATTGAAGGTATCACTCAGAAATTGCAGGTCTCTAACTTACTTGGATGGCATAGCATGTTGTCTGACGCTCTGCTGTCCAAGTAAACTCAACAAAGGCTGCAGAAAAATGAAGTATAACAAAAGCCTGAGTGACAACTCCAGACTAGAAAGACATCCCTTGAGAATAGAGATGAAGAGCAATTTCTTTAGCTAGAGGGTGGTGAATCTGTGGAATTCATTGCCACAAATGGCTGTGGAGGACAAGTCATTTGGTATATTTAAAGCAGAGGTTGATAAGTTCTTGATTAGTTTGTTCATTATATGCCATGTTGTGTGATGTAGGCAATCATGGGCTTTCTATGATCATGATTGTTCTTGGCAATTTTTTCTACAGAACTGGTTTGCCATTGCCTTCTTCTGGGCAGTGTCTTTTCAAGGTGGGTGACCCCAGTCATTATTAATACTCTTCAGCAATTGAATGCTTGATGTCAGTGGTCACATAACCAGGACTTCTGATATGCACCAGCTGCTCATATGGCTATCCACCACCGACCTACGTGGCTTCACGTGACCCTGATCAGGAGGCTAAGCAGATGCTACACCATGCTCAAGGGTGACCTGAAGGCTAGCAGAGGGAAGGAGCACCTTACACTTACCTCCTTTGTAGCGATGTATCTCCACCCCACCACCCTACTTGATTAGGAAGGGCATTAAAAGCTATGATGAGAAGGCAAGAGAATAGGTTGAGAAGGAAAATAAATCAACCATGATCAAAGGGTGTAGCAGACTCGGTGGGCTGAATGGCCTAATTCTGCTCCTATGTCTCATGATCTTATAATCTTACAGGAAGGATGTAGAGGTTTTGGAGAGAATGCAGAAGAGATTCATCAGGATGTTGTCTGGATTAGAGAGTATTAGCTATCAGAAGAGGTTGGACAAACTTGGATTATTTGCTCTGAAGGATCAAAGGCTGAGGAGAGATAGCAGTGCATAAAATTATGAGGAGCAGGGAGGAAAATGGAGTTGAGAGGGAAAATAAATCAGCTGTGATCGAATGGCAGAGCAGACTCAATGAACCCAATGGCCTGATTCTGCTCCTATGTTTTATAGTCCTATAGCCCTATGGTGAAAAGTAACAGACTGAAAGAATGGTTGAGGGGGTCAGCAGGGGAAGGAGAGGGGTAGGGCAGGCTGATTTTTTATGGGGGTGGCAGAAAAATATTGCCATCTATTTGAGTTGTGGGATGAAGTTACAGAGAACGAAGGTGTAATAGTGACAAGAGAATGAGTTAGAGTCATAGTGCCATTCAGACTTCAGTAATATTAATAAATCAGGTAGGGTGAACTTTCTTTGTCAAAGTTAATCCATAACACACAGAAATAACATTACATCAGTAATATTGTTTCAGAGTAAAATATTGAAATGCAAGATTAATCTTTCAACTGAATCAAATCACCACCATGTGTATTTCAGAATTTTCAAGGCATGATGGAGGAAAATATTGTGCCCTCTGAGGCAAAAACCTGCCCCTCCACTCCCGGTTTACTGCAAGCAATCAGACACTGAGAAATAGGAGAAAGCAGAGACCAGTATCTGTGTGGAAACAGCCAGCCCTGCTCCCCATCCTACCTGCTTCAGTCTCCTCGAAGCAGCTCAGTTAAAGCTGAACAAACAAAAGAAAAGATTCCACATGAATGTCCATCCAATATTGTGTGTGTGCGCGCGTGCGTGTGTGTGTGTGTGTGTGTGTGTGTGTGAGGGGGCGAGGGAAAGAGCAGAAAATTCTGCTTGCTCTCTTCTCACTGCAGCCATTGAGGAGGAGGTACAAATACCTAAAGGTCAACACTCAGTGATTCAGGAGCAGTTTCCTCCCATTCTCCATCAGATCTGTGTACAACCAATAAACCCACGGACACTAGCGTGTTATTCTGTTCATTATTTATTCATATTCATAATTCGCATTATTTGTAGATCTTTGAGTTTTAGTGCTGCACATAACAATAGATTTCACGTCATATAAACTAGTGATAACCAAACTGATTCTGATGCTGAATATGCGAGTGTATGTCTGAGAGTGTTAGGGTGAATATGAGTGACTGTGTGTG
The DNA here is from genome assembly GCF_030028105.1 of Mobula birostris. Classification (NCBI taxonomy): domain Eukaryota; kingdom Metazoa; phylum Chordata; class Chondrichthyes; order Myliobatiformes; family Myliobatidae; genus Mobula; species Mobula birostris. The sequence goes on along the minus strand of NC_092380.1, from coordinate 102,132,152 downwards.
TAAGTATATGTATGTGTGTGCAGCATACATACATGTGCATATCATACGTCTGTTCTGTGATCTTTGAAGTTGCAAGTTGCAATTGTTTTCCAATGTAAGTTGTGAGAAGGCAACATAAGAAATCGTCTTGCTGAGGTAAATTGAAAGTTTGGATTTTGTTTTGTGCTGAGGGGGAAAAAATGTTTAGTTGGATTGGAACACGTGAGCTGTGTGACCTAATAGGCGAAGGAAGTCCAGAAGATGGTCACATTGATATCCTGGAAGCTGTGTCTGGCTGCCCATCTGGGAACATTTAACACAGGGAGGTTTGTGTCTAGTATTCCCAAAGTTCACTCGTGTTTTTCCCAAAAGAATTCAATATAGGTGCTCAGCAAACCAGTTCAGCAAAAATAGCCATGTGCCAAATAAATAGAGCATCTGACACTGGGTTATTTCTATTACCTAATATTTTCAATGTTATTTGCTGTACTGGTATGCAAGGCGTTGATTGAACTTTGAATGTGAAGAGTGGCAATTTTATTTTTTATAAAGGAAATTGCTTCCTTAGTGATCTGAAATATATGCAAATTACAAATTACAAAGTGAAGCCCCTCAGGATGTGACTTCCCGACGTTGTCAGTGACATTCTACAGCAATTTTTATAAGTGGAACTTCCATCAATCATTTCTAAAATAGCTGGTTTATTATAGAGCACCTCCAAGAGGACCACAACCTTGCCGTGTTTTGGAGTCTGGCATCCCTCAAAGACCCGGGAAGCTATGTTGGCTGGAGTCAGGGCTTTACGCTATGGCTTTTGGCAGGTCAAAGGGCAGAGAACAGACTAAGAATGGTCCAACGGTTCTCCAGGTTCAGGGTTTCAGCTCAGAGCTAATAACTCTGACTGGTAAAGCAATATTGATACGGAAGCAGCAATGACGACTCCTTCTACATCTGAGTTTGATGGTATTTCTGAGTCTTTGCCCAGGACTTGCATGACTGACTATAGTGAAAACCATGAGGAAGCTACCGATATAATGAAGAAAGCCTTGAACACCAAAGATGGAGGACCTTCATTGCTGCCCTAAATGCCAGTGGCATAATGGGCAGTAAGTCTTTTAGAGCAGAAGCTCACATGTTCTTAAGGCTGGCCCTCAGTCGCCCTCATGTCTCCTGAGGGAGCCATTTTCCAAGTTGTTATCCTTTCTTGTAAGGGTACAGTGCATGGAACTTGTATCAGTGGATGTGGAAGATGGGAGAATGCCCAGTTCAGCCCTCCACTCCCCATATGGTGCCCACCCCTCACTCCACCACATGCACTGAGACACTGAGCCAAAAAGTCATATATGGCAGAAACAGACCCTACAGGTCAGCTAGTCCATGCTGACCAAGATGCTAATCTAAGCTAGTTCTATTTGCCCTCATTTAGCCCATGTCTTCCTAAACCGTTCCTATCAATGTGTGTGTCCAAGCTCCTTTTAATCGTTGTAATGTATCAGCCTCAAACACTTCCACTGGCAGCCCACTCCATAAACACACCTCTGGGTAAAAACATTGCCCCTTAGTTTTCTACTAAATCTTTACCCAGTCACCTTAAATGTTTGTCCTCGAGCTCTTCAGGGAAAAGAAGGTAGAAGTATTGATGCATATTGTATTTTTGCATTGATCAAGAAATAATCGCTTTACTCTCCGGTCTTAAAGCAGTAAGGGTGTCAGTGCCAAACTGCTAACCATAAGGTTTGGCGAGTTTAAGGAGATTTGACATGTCACCAAAGACATGAGCAAACTTCCATGGATTGTCATGGGGATCATCCTGACTGGTTGCATCACTGTCTGGTATGAAGACATCAATGCACAAGATAGGAAAAAAGCTGTAGAGGGTAATAGACTCAGTCAGCTCCATCATAGGCACCATTGAGGACATCTTCAAAGGTGATGGCTCAAGAAGGCAGCATCCATTATTAAGGACCTCATCATCAGGAAATGCCCTCTTCTTGTGACTACTATCTGGGAGAAGGTACAGGAGCCTGAAGACACGCAATCAATGTTGTAGAAACAGCTTCTTCTCCGCCATCAGATTTCGGAATGGTCAGTAAGTTCATGAATATTACCTCACTATTTTGCTTTCTTTTTGCATTACCTATTTTTTTATATATTTCTTATTGTAACATATCATAGTTTTATGTACTGCAGTGTACTGCTGCCACAAAACACATTTTACAGCATATGTCAGTGATAATAAATTTGATTCTGATGCTGACTATAGGGGGCTAACGTAAGCTCAGCTATGTGGATTTTCACAACATATACTGAACGTTAGTATTTCATCCATCCACACAACATGCTGCTTATACTGCACATCAGCTGTAGTCAATTGCAAGGATAACTGAGTGGTGGCGAACTGGGATGAACTTTCATCTGAACTCTCCAATTCATCCCCTTTTGAATAAAGATCTTACTGTAACAGATAACTGGGTATCATTAGCAAAAATAGTCCTTGGCCTAGAATTTGGACTTTAGGTGTAGTTGGGTCTGAGACGTTCTTCATTGTCAATTGTTACCTTGTACTGCATGGGTTGAAGGACCCAAGAGATCTTGCAGGGGTCTTGAGCAACACACACAAAACGCTGGAGAAACTCAGCAAATCAGGCAGCCTCTACGGAAGGAAATAAACAGTCAATGTTTCAGGCAGAGACTTCCGTCAAGACTGGAAAGGAAGGGGACAGAAGCCAGAATAAGAAGGGGAGGGGAAGAGGGGTATAAACTGGCAGGTGATAAATGAGAACAGAGGAGGGGATAGGTCTAATTCTATTTCACCCCCTCCCCTCATCTTCTTATTCTAACCCCGCCCCCTTCCAGTTCCCTTCAACACATTGTGCTATTATCTATTGAGATAAATGGAACCACACCACCCAGCAATCTGCTGATTTAATTCTAGCTTAATCATGGGACAATTTACAATGACCAATTAACCTACCAACCAGTACATCTCTGGGAGGAAGCTGAAGGAAATTCACACCATCACAGGGAGAGCATACAAACTCCGTAGGGCAGCAGTGGGAATTGAACCCAGGTCGCTTGTACTGTAAAGTGTTGTGCTAACCACTACACTACAGTATCACCCATAAAGATTAATAAAGGTCTTAATGCTAACTACCCACCTTGGTTATACCTTCAGGATAATCAGAATTGTTGGCATACATCGTCAATTTTGTTGTTTTGCAGCAGCAGTATAGTATAATACTTTGTACATGTACAGGCTATAAATTACAATAAGAATATTGTAAAAAGAGAGCTAAGAAAATAGTGAGGTAGCATTCATAGCATGGTCCATTGTCCATTCAGAGTTCTGATAGTAGAGGGGAAAACACTGTTCCATAAATTCTTTCAACTTCCTTGTCTAATGAAAATACAGCAATTATAGTTTATGCAATTTTCAGCTTGAAGTGGCAAAGGGGTTGTGGAATATTCTTTTCTCTTTATAGGAAGAAGTTCTAATTCAGCTTACACCACATTCTAGCTTTGACTTTAACATTATACTTGCTTGTTCTGCATCCTCACTGCCAGAGGAAATTGTTTCTCTCCATCTGTCTCACCAACTCCTTTAATCATCTTTAACATCTCAATTAGTCCATCCATTAACTTCTTCTACCCGAGGGGATATAGTCCTAATCCTTGCAACCTGCCCTCTTAATTCAATCCTATCAGCCCTTCCAGGATTCTGAGAACTTCTGTTTTACAAATCTTTCAAACAAATGTATTAAACCAAAGAAGACACAATCCACAATAAGCTTTGAATAAATCCTTAATTGGAACCTTTATGCTCTTTCTTGGAATGTTTTAATTAGCCTTTAAGTCCTTGTTTAGCTAATTAAATTGTGACAAGGTCCTTTCCATAAATGTTATTCTTTTCAGAAATTTTGCAAATATTATTTGTGTTTTTGAAATGTAATGTATGAGGAAAAACTGCAGGTATGTTTGGAATGGAATCGCTATTGTGCTGAAGTGATACATCCTTATCAGCACCTGCATTGAATTTGCAGAGAGTATTCTGCGGGAAAGAATGTTTGGAAATCGAGAACTCAACCCACCATGACCTCAGATCACATAGTTCACCAATCAGCAATGTTCGCTGCTGTATTATATGCTTTTCAGATCCAGATGAACGATCTCAATCTGAAATGTCAACTGTCTATTCCTCTCCGCAGATGCTGCCTGACCTTCTGAGTTCCTCCAGCATTTTGTGCTTGTTATTCTGGATTTCCAGCATCTGCAGAATTTCTTGTGTTTTTTGAATTTAATGCATAGAACATGAAAACATATATCAAAGTTCAAAGTAAATTTATTATCAAAGTACATATATGTCATCATATACAATCCTGAGGTTCATTTTCTTGCAGGCATTCACAGTAAATACAAGAAACATCTTCATTATCTTCGATAATAGAGGATCCAGCAAAATGTGTACATAGTAATAATGTTGAACCAATGGTTACAATGAGAAAGAACCACTGCCGTAAAGATCATATGAAAATATTGATAATAGGAATTCAGTGCATCAGGTGCTTTTGGATTTGACCTGATCTCTGGGCTTCTCAATAAATTCCATTTGCAATTATCTTTCACCAAAATGCTGGGTTTATTAGTGACTGCAATTTTCTGAGAACAATTATTTTTATCTTAAGCATGATGATAAGTCATTAGTTCCAGTTGAAGAATGATATATGGGGTTCCTTCATAATCCAGAACGCAGGAAGTGCCATTCCCTTAACATCTAATTGACATTAGTCTTTTAATCATGGTATCTCTGGGTTCAATGAATAAGGTTAGTTCTCAGTGACATATTGGGCTGAATCCTAATCGTCAAGATTAGGGCTCAGCCCAATACATCACTAACACACTCCTTCCCTGAAATGGGAGCATCTAAATGAGGCACTGCCTCAAAAAGGCAAAATCTATCATCAAAGATCCCATCATCCAGGCCACACCATCTTTTCACAGCTAACATCAGGCAGGAGGCAGGAAGTCTCACTCCACCTGGTTCAAAAACACTTCATTCGTTCGATGTGCGCCATATCGGATGACATGACCAATCATGGTCTTTCTATTGCCATGACTGTTCTTGGCAATTTTTTTGACAGAAGTTGTATGCCATTGCCTTCTTCTGGACAGTATCTTTACAAGGCGGGTGATCCCAGCCATTATCAATACTCTTCAGAGTTTGTCTGCCTGGTGTCAGATAACCAGGACTTGTCTTATGCACCAGCTGCTCATATGACCATACACTGCCTGCTCCCATGGCTTCATATGACCCTGATCGGGGGGCTAAGCAGGTGCTACACCTTGTCCAAGGGTGACCTGCTGTCTAGCAAAGGAAGGAAAACCTTACACCTCCTTTGGTAGAGATCTATCTCCACCTCACCACCAAAGAACTGCTACTTTCCTTCAATCATTTGGTTCTTGAACGAACTTGCACAAACAATCCTAATCACAACTTCGGTATAGCAATACTATGACTACTTTGCACTACAATAGACATTCATTTTGTTTTGATTGTGTTCTTTTTTGTATAATATAAATTATACCACATTCTTGTGAATGTTGTCTATCTGATGCCCTGAGTCTGTGATACTGCTGTATGTAAGCTTTTCATTGCACATCTGTGTACATATACTTGTGTACGCGACAATAAACTTAACTGTAACTAGTTGTTTCTCACTGAAGTCAATGAATATTTCACTGCAAACACGAGAAAATCTGCAGATGCTGGAATTTCAAGCAACACACATAAAAGTTGCTGGTGAACGCAGCAGGCCAGGCAGCATCTCTAGGGAGAGGCACAGTCGACGTTTCGGGCCGAGACTCTTCGTCAGGACTAACTGAAAGAAGAGTTAGTAAGAGATTTGGAAGTGGGAGGGGGAGGGGGATATCCAAAGTGATAGGAGAAGACAGGAGGGGGAGGGATGGAGCCAAGAACTGGACAGGTGATTGGCAAAGGGGATATGAGAGGATCATGGGACAGGAGGCCCAGGGAGAAGGAAAAGGGGGAGGGGGGAAGCCCAGAGGAAGGGCAAGGAGTATAGTCAGAGGGACAGAGGGAGAAAAAGAAGAGAGAGAAAAAGAATGTATGTATATAAATAGATGTAACGGTTGGGGTACGAGGGGGAGGTGGGGCATTAGCGGAAGTTTGAGAAGTCGATGTTCATGCCATCAGGTATTAAGTATTCCTACCTGTATTCAGGAAAATGTATCACAGGATACTATATTGTGACATAAATGTACTTTGATAATACATTTACTTTGAACTTTAAACCACTCAGGTAATCTACCAATCTGAGCAAATCAAGTGATAAATTCTGTTAAATCAACCTAGCTAACCACCCCCAACCCCCTCTATCTGTTACTTTCATCACTGCACAGCACTGTAAAAATTTTAAACCATCTTTATAATATTGTTTACATTGTAAATACAAACTGGTATTTATGTATTTATGCACATTTTATTCCGTATCCCTGCTTTAACCTGTAATTTTATATATATATATTTCTTAATACTTTATAATTGTTGAATGTTGCTATTTTATGCAGCATGTTTCACCCTGACTGAATTCCGAATACATGTAAATGTATATGGCAAATCAAGTTGACCCCTGAACCTTGATCCTTGATCCTTGTTGAAGAAGAGTGTACCTGATACATCTGAAACAATACTAAGGCTACCAACCACCACCCCCAACAAATCCCCCTCCCCACCCTGTTTGGAGATACTGCAAGGTAATAAGCACTTCCAGCCCTTGAGCCTACACCCCCACAATTTCCCTATCTGGCCAGTTACCCTGCTAACAGGTTCATCACTGGAACGTGGGAGAAAACCGGACCCCCCAGAGGAAACCCATGCAGTCACAAGGAGAACGTACAAACTCCTTACAGACAGCGTGGGAAATGAACCCGGGTCGTTGGCACTAGAATAGTGTTATGCTACTCTGTTGCTCACTTTACTTCAATATAGTGACCAGTACATAATATCTGTGCAGCAGTGAACAAAACAATCAAGAAAATAACCTAACGATTCAATATTCAATCACAAACATGAGAAAATCTGCAGATGCTGGAAATCCAAGCAAAACACACAAAATGCCGGAGGAATTCAGCAGGTCAGCTGACATCTATGGAAAAGAATAAATAGTCGACGTTTCGGGCTTCATCAGGACTGGAAAAAAAGATGAGGCGTCAGAGTTAGAAGTTGGAGGGTGGGGAGGAAGAAACACAAGGTGATAAGTAAAACCAGGAGTGGGGGAGCAGTGAAGTAAAGAACTGGGAAGTTGATTGGTGAAAGAGATATGGGGCTGGAGAGGGGGGGAATCTGATAGGAGGCCATGGAAGAAAGAAAAGAGGGAGGAGCACCAGAGGGAGGTGGTAGGCAGGTAAGGAGGTAAGGTGAGAGAGGGAAATGGGAATGGGAGAATGGTGAGGGGGAGAGTATCATTACCGGAAGTCTGAGAAATCAATGTTCATGCCATCAGTTTGGAGGCTACCCAAATGGAATATAAAGTGTTGCTCCTCCAACCTGAGTGTGGCCTCACCTTCCACCCCCCCACCCAGGTTTCACTTACCACTTTGTGGTTCTTCCTCCTCTCGCCCCACTTTCTTATTCTGACCCCTGATCTTTCTTTTCTGGTCCTGATGAAGGGTCTCAGCCTGAAACATTGACTGTATTCTTTTCCATAGATGCTGCCTGGCCTGCAGAGTTCCAGCATTTTGTTTGTGTTTATTCAATATTCAAGATTGTTTCATGTCATTTCCAGTACAGAAGTGTAAAGGAGAACAAAATAATTGTCACTCTGGATCCAGTACAGCACAAGACCATAATAAGATAATAATTAAAAACACAATAACTATAAATATATAATCTATCTTATATACAGTGGATTCCTGTTTATTGGGACACATCAGGACTGGTATATTTTGGCTCAATTAAGCAGCTGCCCTAATTAGCTGAAGTTTTATGGAAATAGTTAAAAAGGTATAAAAAAGACAAATGACCATTTAACTGATTAACAATTTATGTGTTCAAATGAAATACAGAACAAATTAGAACACGACCAATACCTCTACAGTACTATAAAAGTTCTTGATGGAGGAAATAATCTGACGTGTTCTTTTGAATGACTGATAAAATCAGCACAGACACCTAGTGCAGATTATGGATTTGCTTCATACAATGCTTCAGATTCATTTTCACTGTAACACTCAAGATAATTGTCAATACCCTAACATTCTTAACTTGTTGAAGTAGCGATATAGTTTCATTTTCACTCCTGGCTGTTTCCAGCATCTCCATGCCTGAATGCTTAAAACTGCGGCGAGCAAAACGGTCCTGAATTGACTTACCACCTCCTTCTTGCCAGCTATCAGACAAATATCACTGCTTTTTGAACAGAAACACAAACAACTGTTGCTATATAAAATACTGATCACTCTAAGCACAGTGTAGTGTCCAATGGCTACGCAAGTGCACGCAAAAGGCGCCAGTGATTTTCTCTTGCTAATTAGAAATTGCTCAGCAATAGTCTCCTGCCCCAATTAAGCGGCATACTGTCTCAAATTAACAAAGGGAATCTCATATTTTCTCGATTTATTTTTTGTACTTTAAGAATTGTCCCAAATAAATGGCTGCCCCAATTAACTGGTGGTCCAGTTAGCTGGAATCCACTGTACATAGATTGATTGTATGTATATAAAGTAACACTAGGTACAGGGGAATCTGTGCATAAGGTGGCTCTGGCAGGAACTGATAAAGTAGTCATGCTGAGGGCTGTGTTGTGATGGGTTAGTGGGTGGAGGTGTTGATCAGCCTTACTGCTTGGGGAAAGTTAATATTTCAGAGTATGGTGATCTTGATGTGGATACTATGTTATATAGCCTGATGGGAGTGCGACATACAGTTCATGAGCAGAGTAGGTATTAACTTCATGATGTTGCTGGCATTTTTCCCACACCTTTCTTATTGTCCTTATTGGTGGGTAGGTTGGTGCCAGTGATCGTTGGGCAGTTTTGACTACTCTTTACAGACTTCCTGTCTGCTGCAGTGCAGTTTCCGTACCATGCAGTGATACAGCCTTTTAGAATGCTCTCTACAGATCATCTGTAGAATGATTGCAAGTATAGATGTACATAGTCCAGATTTCTTCAGCCTCCTCAGGAAGCAGAGGCATTGGTGAGCTTTAGTGATTGTGTAGAATGTACTCTGGGATAATGAGAGGTTGTGAGAGATGCGATCTCACAGGAATTTGAAAATGTGAAGAGAGGAGTGAGGGATGAATTCTTCGATTGTATTACCAAGTTCTGTCTGACAAGTAGAACAGTGGAGGTCGGATGCTCTCTCTCCCAGAAACCTGGTTGGTCAATAAAATATTCAAATCAAAAATTTTCTTAGGGTTTTAGTTGTAAAGGGTATGGAAAGAAGACAGGTAAGTGAAACTGACACACAAGTCAGGCACAATCTAATAGATTGACTTGCTCTCCTACTCCTGTGTTCCATCCATTAGTATGATCAAACATACCAGTTGTTGCTTGAAGTGAAAGGAAGCGAACACGGGTAAAACTAGTGATTGGTATTCTCAGAAGTTTTTAACATTATCAGCCAGTGCAATGTCACAAGTTATTGAAGCCACAGGAAAGTTCTGTCTACCATCACAAAGGCAACATTCATTTACTTCCAATACTGTAGCATCATGTCCAAATATTCAGTTAGTAACACATTGCTTACGCTATTATGGCAAGTAAATGCACCCTACGAAATTACCTACAGGTATGTCAGATCCACTATCTGACATATTTGAAACAAAGAGCATACCAGTCATTGATCAAAGGTCAAGTCAAAGTCAAAATAAATTTATTATCAAAGTACATTTATGTTACATATATATTACCTAGAGATTCATTTTTTGCTGCGATCTACAGGAAAATAAGAAAATACAATAGAATTTATCAAAATCATACACAAAGACTGACAAGCAAGCAATGTGCAAAAGAAGACAACTTGTGTAAATATAAAGTAAATAATTCTGAGAACCCATGTTGCAAAGTCTCTAAAAGTGAGTCTGTAGGTTGTGGAATCAATTCAGAGTTGCGGTGAGTGAAGTTATTCTGGAGCCTGATGGTTGAAGGGTAATAACTGTTCCTGAACCTGATGGTGTGGGACCTAAGGCTCCTGTACCTCCTGTCTGTTGGTGGCAGTGACAAGAAGGTATGGCCTGGATGGTGGGGGTCTTTGATGGATGCTGCTTTCTTGTGGTAGAGCTCCATGTAAATGTGTTCAATGTTGGGGAGGGCTTTTCCTGCAATGAACCACTTTCTGTAGACTTTTCCATTCTGAGCATTAATCCACAGAACATTGCCTAGAGCAGCATTACATAAACTGCTTATGAACTGTGATTCTACTGTGACATTGTAATTTCCTTTGGGATCAATAAAGTATCTATCAATACTTCAATCAGATCAGTACTAATCTTTTGGACATACAAAGGGGGTAATTCTTTTTGCTGTGCTCTGTACTATCAGACAATTCACAAAAAGCATACATATGAATAGGTTAGTGCAAGCTCACAAGTATTTACATATTTGACCAACTTAATAAATTATAGCTGAGCTCTCAGAAAGAACCCTGATTTTGTCTTACCTTGGAAGCTAAGCAGGCTCAGGCCAGGGTACCATAGACTAACCTATAGACTGCCAGGGTGCCATAGACTAACCTATAGACATACTAGCCTGAAAAACAAATTTTCACCAAGAACTTATTTATCTGTGATTGAAAGAACTTCCATAAAACCAGGGCAAAAATGACCCCATTGTACTGCAGTCATATTGCAGTTCAAAGTTCAAAGTAATTTTTTATTCAAAGTACATATATGTCACCATATAATACAGCCCTGTGATTCATTTTCTTATGGGCATACACAATAAATCTATAGAGTAAAAATATAATAGAATCAAGGAAAGACCACCTAACTGGGGTGCTCAACCAGGGTACAGAGTACAAGTACAAAAAGAAATAATAATAGTAATAATGAATAAATAAGCAATAAATATCAAGAACATGAGATGAAGAGTCCTTGAAAGTGAGTCCATTGCTTGTGGAAAACTTTCAATGATGGGGCAAGTGAAGTTATCCCTTTTGGTTCAAGAGCCCGATGTTTGAGGAGTAATAACTGTTCCTGAACCTGGTGGTGTGAGTCCGGAAGCTCCTGTACCTTCTTCCTGATGGCAACAGCAAGCAGAAAGCATGCCCTGGGTGGTGGGGGGTCCCTGATGAAGGATGCTGATTTAGTCGTTTAGCAGTTAGTAGTCTTGTTGAAGCAGGGCAACCATATTATTGAGTGATAAAGAACTCTACTAGCAAGTTGGTGAAAATGGTGTTTAGCACCATGGTCTTTATCAGTCAGAGCATTAGGTATAGGAGTTGGGACATAATATTGCCATTCTGTAAGTCATTGGTGAGGCTGCACCTGGAGTACAATGTACAGTTTTGGTTAACCTGTCATAGGAAAGATGTGGTTAAACTGGAAAAAGTGCAGAAAAGATTTGAGAGAATGATGCTGGAACGAGATGACTAGAGTTAAAAGGAGAGTTTGGCTAGTCTAGGTCTTTCTTCTTTGGAGTGTCAGAGAATGAGGGCAACCTTATAGAAATATTTACAATTCTAAGTGGCATAGATAAGATGGATGGTAACATCTTTTTCTCGTGGTAGGAAGTCAAAATCTGAGGAGCATAGATTTAGGGTGAGAGGATCCGGAAGGACAACCTTTCTTGCAGAGGGTGGTTAGCATATGAAATGAGCTGCCAGAGAACGTAACTGAGGCAGGTACAGGAGTATCATTTAAGAAGTGTGTGCATAGCTAAATGCAGGGACAGGGCTTAGAGGAATTTGGGCTCAATGCAGAAATCGGGACCAGCTGCCCATGGTTGGCATGGACTCGTTGGGCTGTTGGGCCTCTATGATTCTGTGGCCCGAAGTGTGCAGAAAAAGAGAAGTACTTTCTCTGGCAGGGACCATGCTGAGCAGCTGATAATATTCAGCATGAGGTGGAGAAAGTATAATAACCTCACCAGGATAAACAGTAAAGGATTGGAAGAACAAATAAAATGGGAATTTGGAGAATGTCTTGTATTTTTCCTCTTCCTTAAGGGCAGGGATTTGATGCCAAAATACTTTCAGTAAATGTTTAAAGAGTCTACTATTGACAAAGTGTATAACAACTCAGAAACAGAGGGGTGCACAGTAATGAAGACAGTCAGTAGCTCTGGCAACTTCTCAGACTGCGACCATGGGATCTTTGCATTAGGGTGTATGGGTTTGATATTGGCATATAAATATCTGTGGGCAGAGGCTGCACGAGTCTTCATTTTTGCTGTGCTCTGACTCGTCACTGAGAATAGCAATATGGTTCCCTGCTATAAGTGTAAGTATGAAGTGGCCATGGAGAGCTTTTGCTTCAGACCATGAGACTTCAACAGCCATCCAACAACTTCCCCTGTGAACAAAAGGACAGGTCTACACTATCCCTCATAGTTATTAACATGACTCTATGAGCTTGTTGTAGAATGTCTTAGCCTATTACAACCTGTTGTCGATGAATAAATATTATTCACCAAACGAAACAGTACAACCATCATTTTCCTTACAATTCCCATTTTTAGCTAACCTACTATTGTCCTAACCTTGGCCATACTTATGTGAATACCATTACCCAATTCAGTTTTTCCTCATTAATTTATAATCCAACTATTCCTTGGTTGGTAAGACATCACCATTACCCTACCCTAAGGCACCCTTAGTTGGTTTGTGGCAAAGTGATTGATTGATCCTCACTAATAGCTCTTGAGCTCATGCTACTGTGATTCCTGAGACTCGAAGGATGGCAGTATTGAGAAGGGGAACTTCAAATGTGTCTAATGTAGAAACGCCTGTCGGTGGTCAATATTCCCAATTCAGGGGCTGGGCGAAGCTAGAATGATAAAAGGCTCAAAAGAAACCGAGGAAGATGAAAACTTCTGATGTGATAAATAAAATTATTCTGGAGTTGTATTAATAACTACGAGGCATAGAGAAGAAAATCAGGGAAAGATATGTTGAACAGTTTTACATGTTAATAACACAGACTATTGTAAGAAAGTAATTTGCAGATCTATGGTGAATGAGTGGAGGAATGGAACAGAGTAGGCTTTGCAGAGACCAGCAATGGCTTGGTTGCTTCTTTCTGAATCTTAATGAATTTAGATATCTCCTTCCCTTGCTCAGAGAGGATAAACACCACATGGGCATCAAAGAATCTGGAGCTCTCTTTCACAGTGCAATAGTCAACAAGCCCACACTAAGCTAGCATTCAAATGTAGCAAAGAGACGGATTCTAAACAGAAAACATTGGAAACACACAACAGAATAGACTGCTTCTGTGGAAAGGAAAAATACTTGAATCAAAAGTACCTTGTTAGAAATCTCTTTCTACTTTTAAGTACTAGCAACTGAAATATTTTTGAATTTTAATGTCATTAAGTTGAAGAAAGATTAGTTGTGCATTGTCACTAAGGGAAACACCACAGTCCTAACACAACCAATCCATTCATTTAACACACATCAAAGTTGCTGGTGAACGCAGCAGGCCAGGCAGCATCTCTAGGAAGAGGTACAGTCGACGTTTTGGGCCGAGACCCTTCGTCAGCACTGACAAAGGGTCTCAGCCCGAAACGTCGACTGTACCTCTTCCTAGAGATGCTGCCTGGCCTGCTGTGTTCACCAGCAACTTTGACGTGTGTTGCTTGAATTTCCAGCATCTGCAGAATTCCTCGTGTTTGCAACCCATTCATTTCCTCAGTCAGGCACAAATTTAGATCCGAAAAATACCGATAGTCACATAAGATTATGTCAGAGGGAAGCCTTGAATTTTTTGTTGTTGATGATGCTGAGAGCATAGGAGAATATTGATAAAATGGTAAAATGTGCAGAGGAAAAGCAGATGGAATTTAATCCTTTAAGTGCATGCAATGCATTTTGATGAGAATAATATGGCTAGGACAAATACCAATAATCAGTATTGGGCTCCAAGGAGTATCAAGGAACAAAGGGACTGTTAAAATACAGTGTACAATTGTTATTTTTCTTGCAGTTTAACTTTTACTATTCTTGCTTGTACTTTTATACACTCAGTGACTACTTTATTAGGTACCTCCTGTACTTCCTCTACCTAATAAAGCCGTCACTGAGTGTATGTTCATAGTCTTCTGCTGCTGTGGCCCATCTACTTCAAGCTCTGATGTTCTGTGCATTCAGAGATGCTCTTCTGCACACCATTGTTGTACACATGGTTGTTTCAGTTACTGTTACATTCCTGTCAGTTTTAGCCCATCTGGACATTCTCCTCTGACCTCACTCATTAGCAAAGTGTTTATACCCACAGAATTGCCTCACTGGATTTTTTTTTGTTTTTTGCACCATTCTCTGTAAACTCTAGAGACTGTTGTGCATGAAAATTCCAGGTGACCAGTTCTTCCTAAGATACTCAAACCTCCCTGTCTGGCACCAACCATCATTCCACAGTAAAAGTCACTTAGATCACATTTCTATCCCATTCTGATGTTTGGTCTGAACAGCTGAACCTCTTGACCATGTCTGCATGCTTTTGTGCTTTGAGTTGCTACCACATGATTAGCTGATTAGATATTTGCATTGACGACAGGTGTATCTTATAAAGTGGCCATTGAGGGTATAATTGCCTATGTATCTTAAATTGGTCAGTGATTTTTGTTTTAGTAATTAAGTATAGCTGATTCTTTATTTTCTAGAAGCTTCTTAGTTTCCCTGCAGCAGCTATCAGGCCACTTGATTCTGGTGAATCTATAGGTTAATTGTTATCACTGGAATGTTTTTATCTTCAAGTCGGAGCTAGCTTTTATATAAGACAACCACAATTTCTTTGTTCTTTTTCTTCTTTTTTGTTTGTTCCTTGTTCTTACAATACTTAATAAAACAACCATAATCAACAAATCTTATGCCTCAGTCTTCAAATCAAGACACTAAAAACATTATTCAACTCACAACACTTCCAGGAATCCTGTTCTGTGCAGATTGCCTGCTATAATCTCATTTGACGACACAAAAAATAAACCTTCAAAATACTCCAACTTATATGATCTTTGATGCAGTAGTGTTTTGCTAATCTCACATAAAACAATTATTTTAAATTCATAATTCACTTTCTATTTTAATTGAATATCTGTATATGTATATTATGTTCAAAGCTATTTTATACTGTATTGAGCAATGTACCGGGTTCTTTCTAAATTGGTTCAAGAAGCACTGGGCACAGAGCAAATAAATCCACTAAATTGAGGAGTTAGTGGAATATCTCAAGGAAGATCCAACATCTAGGAATAGTTATATGGCATAAAATTCTTAGAACTCAAGAACATTTAGAAAGTTTTTGACAGGAACAAGCCATTCGCCCCAGCAAAGCTTACCAAATTCCTATTCATGTAATATGTTGAAATAACTATCGAGTTTAGATTTCAAGGTCTCTAAGGTACTACTCTCAACTACACAACTAGATGTTTGTTCCATGTGTCCACAACGCACTGTGTAAAGAAATGTTTCCTGATGTTAATCTGAAATCTCCCTTTAACCAGTCTCCACCTATAGCCCCATGTCCTCTTTGATGGATTAATTTTGAAGTAGTAGCTGATCCTTACTTATGCCCTTAATGATTTTGAATATTTTTATCATGTCTCCTCTCATTCTACATCTACTTAGGTCAAAAATGCTTTCAAATCTTTCTTCACAGCTCATACCCTGCAGACCTGGAAGGAGTCTTGTCACCCTTCTCTGAGCTCTCTCTGATGCCTTCATATCCCTCACAAAATATGGAGACCAAAATTGTACACAGTACTCAAGATGTGGCCTCACAAGCACGTTAAACAGCTTAAGTAGAACGCCTCTAGACTTGAACTCCACTGATCGCATTATATAGCCCAACGTTCTATTAGACTTCCTAATCGCTTCTGGGCATTGTCTAGATGTTAATAGTGATGAGACCACCAGGGCACCCAAATCCTTCTCATACAGTACACTTTCTAACTCAAGACCCCCATTGTCTACTTGTATCTAATATTTCTACTTCCTTTAAGTGATATTTTACATTTACTGACATTAAATTTCATCTGCCATTTATCTACCCACATCTGGATTTTGTTTAGATCTATCTGTACTGACTCTGCTGCCTGAATGTTATCTGTCCATCCCCTAATTTTGCATTATCTGCAAACTTTGCTAGTTTATTTGTAATGTGCTTATCCAAATAATTAATGTAAATTAAAAACATCAGTGGCTCCAAAACTGATCCCTGCAGAATCCCACTTTTAACAACTTCTAGGTGTGAAAATGATCCTCTCACCATAACTCATTTTCTGTTTTTGAGCCAATTCTGCACCCATTCGCACACTTTACCCTGAATCCCTATCTCCTATAATTAGATTATTAACCTTTTGTGGAGTACCTTGGCAGAAGCCTGCTGAAAGTCCAAGTAAATGATATCAACTGCTCTATTGTTACTATAAATTTTAGTTGCCTCTTCATAGAACTCCAGCATATTAGTAAAACATCATTTCACTTTTCAAGAACCCCTGCTGGCTTTCTGCTAACATGCCTGTTCTTATCAGCTGCTTTTATAACTCATTCTTTATTATTGTTTCCATTATCTTGCCTGCGATACGCATTAAGCTTACTAGTCTATAGTTAACCAGGGTCAGTGCAGTCACCCTTCTTATATACCGGGACAACATTCGCCCATTTCCAGTCCTTTGGGATTTCACCAGTCTTCACTGACTTTGCAAAATACATGCCAGAGGTTTGTATATAAAATCAGAGATCTCTTTAAGTACCCTAGGATATCTGGCCCTCGAGGTTTATGAACTTTCAGACTTTTTGGCTGAAGCAAGACTTCACTTTCTAAGATCTCTAAGTCACTTATTTTTCTCCACACTTACTAGCATATTGCCAACATCTTCAGTGGTGAATACCTAGCAAAATATGAGTTAAGGGTATCTGCTATGTCCTTCTCTGGATTATTTATCACCCCACTATTATTCCTAATACACTTAACTTCCTCCATGACTTTTCTTTTACTGCCAAAGTATTGAAAGAAATCTGTTGGGGTCAATCCTAGCATTATCAGCAATATCCTTCTGGCAATCCCAATCTTCCTCTTGACTACAGCTCTCATATTTACATATGGCCTACGGTTAATGTTATTACTAGGTTTTCTGTACTTATATAGCTGTCTTCAATAATTTTTAGGTATATTTTTATTTATCCATGTAGATAATCTATGGTTTTTATTGCTTCTCCCACCCTTGGGTATAAACATTTCCTGCACTGCGAGTATTACCTCTTTACATCGACCCCATTGTTCCTCAACTGACTCAACATCAAGCAGTTCCTTCCTGTTTACCTTCTGAAGTTTTTGCCACATCTACACAAACATTGCCTTTCTGAAATTGAATTTAATGGCTTTGGTTTTTACTGATATCCTCTCCCAAAAACTTTTGAGACTAACAATGTTATGATCGCTAGTTGCTAAAGGCTCAACAATTTCCGTCCCCAAAATTCTATCCTGATTGTTACAGAATATAAAATCTTGACAGGCCTCCCTCCTTGTTGGTGCATTTAAAGTTCAAAGAACAAAGTTCGAAGTAAAATTTATTGTCAGAGTACATACATGTCACCACATACAACCCTGAGATACTTTTTGTGTGGGCATACTTAGCAAATCTATAGAACAGTCGCTGTAAGCATCAGGAACTGTTAACTGTAAACAAATTGTGCAAATGCAGATATAAATAAATAGCAATAAATAATGAGCATGAAATAATAATATAACAGAGTCCTTTAATGAGTGTAGCTATCCCCTTTTGCTCAAGAGCTTGAACGTGGTGGTTCGAGTCCTGAGACACCTATACCTTCTACCTCTTAGCAGCAGTGAAAAAAGAGCAAAGGCTCAAAGGTTCATTTTATTATGAAAGTGTACAACTCTGAAATTCTTCAATTCTCCGGGTAGCCATGAAACCAAGAAAGGAAAGAAAAGCAGTACGATCATCGACCCGGAACCCCACCTCCCCGCAAAAGTGAAACGACCAACAATGGAACAGGCACATCAACACCCAAATCCCTCCTCCTGCACAAAGAAATGAACAGAACAGAGCATCGCCTGGGTGGTGAGGATCTTTGATGGTAGATCCTGCTTTTCAATGGCAACATCTCGTGTAGATGTGCTTGACGAGTGGGAAGGTTTTACCCATGATATACTGGGCTGAATCCACTACCATTTCCAGGATTTTCCTTTCAAAGGTATTGGTGTTCCCATACTAGGCTATAATGCAGCCAGTCAGCACACTTTCCACCACACATCTATAGAAGTTTGCTAAGGTTTTCAATGACATGCCAAACCTCCGTGGAAGTAGAGGCACTGTTGTGTTTTCTTTGCAATAAAGTTTATATAATGCATTTACATACTGGGTCAAAAAACACAACAAATTCACTTTTCACAAATTCATTAAAACAACTAATTCACTTCTGTATAATCCATTAGTCACTGGGTTCTGCCACTCAATGATCAGGAAATTAAAGACTCCTATAACTATAACATCACCCTTGAACTTGCTTTTCTAATATTCTGATAGAGTTGTTTATTAAAATCACTATCAGCATTAGGGGGTCTATAACGTACACCCAATGTTATTCCTTTGTCCATGTAGCATTCATTTCTCACCCATTCTTGTTATAGAATTCTGAATCAGAATTGGAATCGGATTTATTATCACTAGCATATATTGTGAAATTTGTAGCTTTCTGGCAGCAGTATAGTGCAAGACATAAAAATTACTATAAGTAACAATAAATAAATAGATAGATGGATAGATAGATATACTGTTAAATATCTATCTGTCAATACATACTGATTGAATGTCCAAGTTAGGGCAGTATTTAATTGATGCTATTATAGTTATTATTTTATTCTGGATTTAATGAGTATGCCCACGAATGAATCTCAGGGTGGTATATCGTGACATATATGTACTTTGATAATAAATTTACTTTGAACTTTGAGTCAGATAGATGATACAAAAGAAAATTAGCAAGGTAGGGTTTGGACTGTTTTGGAAATCTGGTGGCAAAAGGGAGGAAGCTGTACCTGAACTGTTGTGTGTGTGGGTCTTCAGGCTCCTGTTTCTTGTTCCTGATCATTGTAATTAGAAGAGAGCATGCCCCAGATGATGAGTGACCTTAATGATAGATGCTGCTTTCTTGAAACACTGCCTTTTGAAGATGTCCTTGATAGTCCTAAGTGTTGTGCCCATGATGGAGCTGGCTAAGTCTACAATCCGCTGCAGTGTCTTGTGATCCTGCACATTGGATTCCCTGCACCAGGCAGTGATGCAGCCAGTCAGAATGCTCTTCACAGTGCATCTATAGAAATTTGCTAGACTTTGGTGACATAACAAAAATCCTCAAACCCCTAATGAAGAATAGTCAGTGGCATGCCTTCTTTGTGATCGCATCAATGTTTTCCAATCCAGTTCCAATATGTCATAGCTACTATACTCATCTCTTCTCTGATTAGACAGAAATAGTGATGGTTTTTTTCATCTGGTTGCATGGTCGCATGGCAGTAAGTGCAGTAGGTTTACAGCGCCAGCCATCAGCAATCAGGATTTGATTTCTGTTCCAGTTTCCTCCCACTTTCCAAAGACATACATTTAGGGTTCATGAATTGCTAGCATGCTATGTTGGCACCAGAAATATGGCAACACTTGCAAGCTCCCCCTAGCACAATCTTCTGCGTTGGTCGTTGACACAAAATGACGCATTTCACTCCATGTTTCAAAGTTTCAATGTGCGTGTGACACATAAAGCTAATCTTTCTTTATTTCTTTGAGTTTAGTGTTCTTCATCAATTGGACACAGAATAAATACTGCTTCATATTCCAATTGATCATGTAGTCATACGGTTCATAGTCTTATCCTGAAAGGCATCCACAGCAGTTTCTACACTCTGCACAAAGTTCCCAGACAAATATTGATGTTTCCTTCACAAATGTGCCTTTCACATTAGTGACAATTTTAGAAAATACCCTTGAGTGCACCATTATGGTGTCAGAAGAGGAGAATGATATATTTAATTTCACCTTATTAACTGACTGGCCATAAAAGTTGCTTGACACAGAAGAAGTAAGGGTCAAAGAATGGATGCCATCTCAATTCAATAAACCTTATTACAGTCAACAAGTGAAAGTCCAAGCCAGCTCCACGTAGAAAGAAAACAGAATATTGGAACTTTATGAGAAAAACGGCTCTACCATCATTCAAAGATTGCGTCAGATTTTAAATTGTTAATTACCACTGATATCATTGGGTCGAACGGCCTAATTCTGCTCCCGTGTCTTATAGTCTGATTGTCTTATGATATGAGAATAGAATTTTTATCACAAAACAAGTCAATTGGATCTTTACTTTTGATGCTCACACACACATTGCACAGACCTTTTTCTTCTTTCTGAATATACTTGTTCTCTTATTTCATAAAATCCTTATCTGTATGAGTGCATTACCAAATTTATTAGATACACAATTAATCCTCACAAATTGTTATTTATTTTTTAGAGAGATACTGCACGCAACAGCCCCTTCCGGCCCAACGAGCTGCACCACGCTACAACCCATCTATTTAACGCTAGCCTAATCACAGGACAATTTACAATGATCAGTTAACTTACTACCCAGTACATCTTTGGACTGTGGGAGAAAAGCAGGGAACAGGAAGGAAACCCACACTTTCATGGGAAGAGCAGACAAACTCCTTACAGAGGACGCTGGAATTAAACTTGGAGCTCTTGAATGCCTCAAGCTGTATTAACATTATGCGAACATGGCGCTCTAGTTCTGATTGGCAAATGAATCAAGGCAAGGAATTCATGCCCTCATAACTTCTACAAAATTACATAGACTAGATTCAATTCATAATTGTTTATGCTATTTTAAACAATACAATTTAAAAACATTACCAAAAAGGATATTGATTATTTTTACAATTTCATGGTATGGAGCAATAATGAAAAAAATATTTATTAGTTAACTTGAATAATGGGCTATAGAACAAGGTAATTTGTAAAGCCATAAAAGTTACTGATGAAAATTAAATCATTGAAATCTCTGGGGGAAATTGTGCATGAATATGTTTAAACAGAACTTTGTGATGATGTTATTCTTGTGGTAGATTAAATCACAAATAATCATATTGTTTGTTATGGTTGATTTGGGATTAGCTCTTCTGGCTCTGTAAGAAATGTACTCTTGGTTCCATAACCTATAAACAGAGTGGGAATTATTCTGGTAATTAAGATGAAGTATTTCTGACTCCTCTCCACAAATTTAATCGGGCAAAAATCTCCCAAGCTTTCATGCAGAATGATAGGATTTGCAAAAATTGCTCAAGAATTTTAGTCACAGGGCCTACAATATAACACTATAAGGCAGAGGTGCAAAATTTGGCTATTTAGCCTAACGAGTCTACTGCACCATCCATCATGGCTGATTTATCAGTCCTCTCAACCCCATTCTCCTGCCTTCTTCCTGTAACTTTTGACAGTCTTACTAATCAAGAACCTATGAACCTCTGCTTTAAATATATCCAATAACTTGACCTCAAAGCCATTTGTAGCAGTGAAATCCACAGGCTCTGGCTAAAGAAATTCCTCCTCTTTTGTTCTAAAGGGACATCCTTGTATTCTGAGGCTGCCCCCTGGTCCAAGTCTGTAGGAAATATCCTCTCCAATATTCGATAGGTTTCAATGAAATCCCCCCTCCTCATTCTACTGTACTCCATGAGTACAGGCCCAGAGCCATCAAATGTTCCTCATATATTAACCCTTTAATTCCCTGGATCATTCTTGTGTCTCCTCTGGACCCTCTCCAACAGTAGCACATCCTCTCTTAGATATGGGGCCTAAATCCAATATCTTATAAAATCCCAGCTTTACATTCTTGCATTTATATTCTAGCCCCCATTGAAATGAATATTAGCATTGCATTTGCCTTTCTTACCACCAACTCAGCCTGCAAGTTAACTTTAAGGAATTCTGCACAAGAGCTCCCAAGTCTCTTTGTACCTCTGATTTCTGAATTTAGGGAATATGCACAATTTTAAGAACTTTGGCCCAATAACCTGCATGGTGCAGTGTAGAGTGCAATTCAGAGGACCAAGTTTCAGCTCCTAACTTTATGATATCGTTTAAATTTCCCACGTTTTGTGAGGGACGTATTCCCATACAAGGTCTTTGTTTAATGGAAAACAGAAAGCTCGACATGGCCCAAAAAAAATGTTCTTTCAAATTACGATGGAAGATAAAAATGTTTCTCTTTGTGGTTGAGTCAGGAGCATAAATATAAGATAATCACCAATAAGACCAGTAAGGAATTCAGTGGAAATATCTTTACCCAGAGAGTGGTTAGAATGTGGAATGTGTTTCCACACAGAGAGCCTGAGGCAAAGTGACTGGATGCACAAGGGGAAATTAGATCAGTTGAGAGGGAGAGAGGAAGGGAGGGTATGCTGACAGAGCCAGTGAAAACAAGATGGAACAAGGCCCCAGCAGAAAGTAAACTCAGATCTAATCTCGGCCTGAAACGTCGACTGTTTATTCCTTGCCATAGATGCTGCCTGGCCTGCTGAGTTCCTCCAGCATTTTAAGTGTGAAGTCTCAGACCTAAAGAAATTGGACTGAAAGGCCTATCCTTGGGATGTAAATCTGAGGTAATCACCTTTCAGCTTTGAAGCCGCCATCTGGAAAGGAAGGTAACGCGGAAGGACTAACAGGAGTACTTTCTATGTTTCTATGAGAGTACCTATTGCTATTATAGTTATCCTTTCTCAAACCTCCACCCATTAACCAACCCCACCACCACTACATACACCTCATCTATTGTCTCTTTATGTACATTCAATCAGTCTGCATATTTAACAGTTACTTGTACATTGTGTTTTATAGGATTGGTTTTAGATGAATATTTACTGTATTTTTTTGTTTTTTATTGTGTTCTTTATGCTTATTGTATTTTGTGTGCTGCATCAGATCCGGAACAGCAATTATTTCTCCATAACACTCGTGTTTTGAAGAATGACAATAAGCAATCTTGAATTATGTATCTATAGAAAGCCAACCATGGTTCCCACCACACTAACCCCATTTGCCTGTGTTTGGCCCCCATCCCTCTAAACACCTCCTATTCATGTGTCTACTGTACTTATCCAAATGTCTTCAGTGATGTTTTTGTATCTGCATCAACTACTTCCTCTGAAGGCTCATTCCACATACACATCCCACTCTACGTTAAGAAGTTGCTCCTCAGGTCCTTTTGAAATCTTTCACATCTCACTATAACCTATGTTCTCTAGTTTTTAGTTCCTATACCCTGAGTGGCGGGGTGGAGATACGTCTCTACCGAAGGAGGTGTAAGGTGCTTCTTCCCTCCACTAACCTGCAGGTCGCCATTGGGCAAAGTGTATCACCAGCTTTTGTCCCCAGTCTCCCGTGATCAGGGTCACGTGAAGCCATGGGAGCAGGTGGTAGATGGTTGTATGAGCAACTGATGCATACCTCAAACTCTTGTTACTCAAACATTGATTCCAGACAGACAATGTCTGAAGAGTATGGCTGGGGTCACCCATCTTGTAAAAACACTGCCCAGAAGAAGGCAATAGCAAACCACTTCTTTAGAAAAATTTGCCAAGAACTATCATGGTCATGGATAGACCATGATCGACCACATCATATTACACGGCACATAATGATGACCCTGTGATAAAATCTATATGTGTTCACCCTATCTATACCTCCCTCACGATGTTATACACATTTATAAGGTCACCCTTCAATATCCTATATCCCAAGGAATAAAGTCCTAGCCTGCCCAACTTTCCCTACAGCTCAGGTCTTAAGAGTCTTGGCAGCATCCTCATAAATCTTCTCTGAACTCATTCTAGTTTAATGCTGTCTTTCCTATAACAGGACGATAAGAACTAAACACAGTACTCCAAGAGCAGCCTCACCAATGACTTAAATTAATTATTTATGGTGCAAGTGTAATGAAAACCAATTTCCCCCGGGATCAATAAAGTATGACTATACAACTCCAACATAACATCCCAACTTCTATATTCAATGATAAAAGCCATTGTGCTAAACACGTCCTTCTCCAACCTTTCCTGTGATGCTGCTTTCAATGAACTACCTATTTGTTGACTGGAGTATACCATTTATAGTACCACTGAAAATACATTGATTCAATATCTACTCCACCCTGCCCAGCCACAGAGCACCGGAGGGCCCAAATTCACTTAGGTTCTCAGGAAGTACCTGTTGTTGATCATTACATCCTGTCAGGCAGCTTTTCCAGCTTCCAGTACTAGAAAAGCATCAATTTCTTCAAGTTCTATATTTAGAGTTCTCAACCATCAATTTTGGTCCTCATCACAAACTCCTTTCCCTGGAGCTCTCTCTCTCTAGCAAATGATTAAAACTGAACCGGGCTGTTCACAGCCTTTGTTCTTTAGTTGTCTTTATGATGGGTTTCAGACCACTTAGCTAGGCTGTTTTCAAGACCACAAATTTCAATGTCTTCAAACATCGTTTCACTTTGCTCCTAGCTGCTTGTAGCTGCTTCATTTTTAGCTACAACCTTTAACCAAATCACTGTACCTCTAAATGTAACTAGTCCTATGCACTGTTGACCAAATACACTCATTCTACTCTTTGTCCTTGCAAGCAGAACAAGTGCTACACTTGCCCCTACACCTCCTCCCTCACAACCATTCAGGGCCCCAAATAGTCCTTCCAGGTGAGGCAACACTTCACCCGTGAGTCTGTTGAGGTCATATACTGTGTTTGTTGCTCCTGATGTGGCTTCCTGTATATCGGTGAGACCCAACGTAGATTGGGAGAACACTTCGCCAAGCACCTAAGCTCCATCTGCTAGAACAAGCGGATCTCCCAGTGGCCAGCCATTTTAATTCCACTTCCCATTCCCATTCCGATATGTCCACACATGGCCTCCTCCACTGTCATGATAAGGCCACCTTTGGGTTGGAGGAACAATATTATATTCTGCTTGGGTAGCCTCCAACCTGATGGCATGAACATCGATTTCTCAGACTCCACAAACCCCCACCCCTTCACCATTTCCCATCCCCTTGTCCCTCTCTCATGTTATCTCCTTGCCTGCCCATCATCTCCCTCTGGTGCTCCCCCCCCCCTTTTCTTTTCTTCCATGGCCTTCTGTCTCTTTCACCAATCAACTTCCTAGCTCTTTGCTTCATCCCTCCCCCTCCAAGTTTCACCTATCCCCTGGTGTTTCTCTCTTCCCTCCCCCCACCCTTCAACTCTACTCCTCAGCTTTTTTTTCTCCGGTCCTGCTGAATGGTCTCAGCCCGAAACGTCAGCTGTGCTTTTTTCCATGGATGCTGCCTGGCCTGCTGAGTTCCTCCAGTATTTTGTGTGTGTTGCTCATTCTACTCTTTGCAAGTCACCCACAAGTCTGCTGTGTTCAATCACAGCATTCATCCCGTCCTTGCTAACCTGTAAGCCCAACAGATAAGTAATGCATTGATGTTCATTAAAAGCATGGGACACTCTGCAGATACTGGAAATCCAAAGCGACACACAAACAAAATGCTGGAGGAACTCAGCAGGTCAGGCAGTGACTATGGAAATGAATAAACAGTCAACGTTTTGGGCTGGAACCCTTTTTCTGGACTGCTTTTAATTGTCACGCATTGCCTTAGTGCTCCCTATTCCTGTAGCTTTCTCTAGATCTGTAGCACCTAAGATACCAGGGCACTACTAATTATGAATTTTGAGTATAATTAATCCATCTTTGTTGGCTGTGCCTTCTGCTATTGGGAAATTAAATTCAGAAATTTCCATCCCTGAACCTTCCTATGCCTTAAACTCCTGTTTCTTAAATATGATCCTTAAACCTCTCTCTGAGATCTGTCCCAAGTATCTCTTTCCGTAACTTGTCTTTATTTGTTTGAAACCATAAAACTCTTGTGGAGTGCCTTGGGATGTTGATACTGTACAAATAATTGTTCTTGTTGTGATTTTGAAGGGATGGTTCAGACTACAGTCAGCTTTGCCTTAACAACAGGGTAGTTTGTATTACTACCTCATAAACACAAAATAATCTGCAGATGCTGGGGTCAAAGCAACACTCACAACATGCTGGAGGAAATCAGCAGGTCGGGCAGCATCCGTGGAAAAGATCGGTCGACGTTTCGGGCAGGAATCCTGGGTAATTCATAATCTAACATCTACCATTTCCACAATGTCATCATAATCATTCATATATTTTTACAATCCTTCATAACCTTGGAAATATCTATCACTTTTATAGATGGTAAACATTTGTACTGAATTCTTGCTGTGAAGTGTACATTATTGTTTCTAACAACAAGAAATTAATATCAAATTCAACTGATGATTGACAAGTAAATAACACAGATTGGCATGAGACAGATTACTTGCATGAGTTCTCTTAAAATATAAACTGTAAATGTCTGTAGAGAATTAAAAAAAACTAAAGACCAAAGCACTTCTAGATATGGAATATTTTTAATTAACCGGATATATTTTAGACAAATCTGGATAACAACAATGCATTATGGTAATTTTTTGCTGAATTTAAGCTCCAGTCAACAAATAGCTTGTAAAATCCTCTGATAGAGAAAATTACATACATTATCAGCATGTTAAATTAAAGACACTTTCCCAACCGCTAGCCTGAGGGAATTTGTTATAAACCTTTTAAAGATGCATTCCGCACATAAACTCCCACTACTAAAACATCTAACCTCATTTTGAAAGCAGATTGCTCTACAGATCTAATAAGTATTTGTAACCGATGAGATTGCAGCTAGGCTTGACCAATAAGCATTTCCAGTGAAATTCAGCACATGCACCGTGTAATCCCTTCTATGAATAACTTCAGTAGTTAAGGACTGTTGATGGGAATGAGCCAGGAATGCTAATGATCTGGTCTAACTATTTATAGAAACATAGAAACATAGAAAACATAGAAAACCTACAGCACAATGCAGGCCCTTCGGCCCACAAAGTTGTGCCGAACATGTCCCTACCTTAGAAATGACTAGACTTCCCCATAGCCCCCTATTTTTCTAAACTCCATGTCCAAAAGTCTCTTAAAAGACCCTTTCATATCTGCCCTCCACCACCGTTGCCAGCAGCCCATTCCACACACTCACCACTCTCTGAGTGAAAAACTTACGCCTGACATCACCTCTGTACCTACTCCCCAGCACCTTAAACCTGTGTCCTCTTGTGGCAACCATTTCAGCCCTGGGAAAAAGCCTCTGACTATCCATATGATCAATGCCTCTCATCATCTTATATACACCTCTATCAGGTCACATCTCATCCTCCTTCACTCCAAAGAGAAAAGTCCGAGTTCACTCAACCTATTCTCATAAGGCATGCTCCCCAATCCAAGCAACATCCTTGTAAATCTCCTCTGCACCCTTTCTATGGCTTCCACATCCTTCCTGTAGTGAGGTGAACAGAACTGAGCACAGTACTCCAAGTGGGGTCTAACCAGGGTCCTATATAGCTGCAACATTATCTCTCGGCTCCTAAATTCAATTTCATGGTTCATGAAGGCCAATACACCGTATGCCTTCTTAACCACAGCGTCAACCGGCGCTGCTGCTTTGAACATCCTATGGATTCGGACCCCAAGATCCCTCTGATCCTCCACACTGCTAAGAGTCTTACCATTAATATTATATCTGTCATCATATTTGGCATGTTCTGTCTCCATTCTGAAGTACGAGTTAGAAGCTGCTTGGTGATAGGAGGCAAAGGGCAGTGGTCGACGGGCATTTTTTTGACTGGAATTCTATAACAAGTGGTATACCACAGGGTTCAGTACTGGAACCTTTGTTGTTTGTAGTATATATAAATCATTTGGATGAAAATGTAGATGGTCTGATTAGTAAGTTTACAGATGACATGAAGATTGATGAATTCAAAGGTAGCGAAGAAGGTTGCCTAAGGATATAGTGAGGCATAGATTAGCCAATGGGTTAAGCAGAGCAGGAGAAAATGGAATATAATCCAGTCATCTGTGTCCCATTATGGAATCAAGTTCTTTGTTTTGACCTGTCCATGCCAACCAAGAAGCCCATCTAAGTGAGTCCTATCTGGCTACTTTTAGCAGCTAGGCAATGCACCTTGGAAAGATATATTCTAGAATGACATAGAAGGTAAATGGCAGGGTCTTGGGATGCGAGTTCATAGTTCCATGAAAGTAGCAACACAGATGCATAGGCTAGTGAGAGGGTGTTTGGTATGCGTTCCTTTGTCGGCTGAGGCGTTGTGTATAAGAGCTGGGGTGTTACGCTGCATTTACACAAAACATTAGTTAGGCTGCACTTGAAGGTTTGTGTACAGTTGCCAGAGTATGGGAAGGATGTGCTAGTGTTAGAAAGTGTGCAGAGATATTCAATGGATAGGAGAGTTGCAGTGAAAAGAGATTGGATAGGCCAAGTTTATTCTCACTAACATATAAGAAACTGAGGGTTGATCTTAAAAAAAAAGAGGACTAGATAGCCAGAGTCTTCCTTTCAGGGCAGGGAAGTCTAGAATTAGAGGGCACAGGTTTAAGGTGAGAGGGAAAACATTTATAGGAGATCTGAAGCATAACTTTTTCACTTCTGGGGTGATTGTAAGGAATTATAGGTGTGGGATGTTGCGTTGAAGTTGTATAAGACATTGGTAAGGCCTAATTTGCAGTATTGTGTGCAATTTTGGTCACCTGCCTATAGGAAAGATGTAAATAAGGTTGAAAGCGTTCAGAGAAAATTTACAAGGATGTCTCCAGCTCTGGAGGATCTCAGTTAGAAGGGAAGATTGAATAGGTTGGGACTTTATCCCTTGGAATGAAGAAGATTGAGAAAGATTTGATAGAGATATACAAAATTAAGAGAGGTATTGATAGGGTAAATGCAAGCAGGCTTTTTCCACTGAGGTTGGGTGGGACTACAACCAGAGGTCATAGGTTAAGGGTGAAAGATGAAAAGTTTAAGGGGAACATGAGGGGAAATTTCTTCACTCGGAGGGTCGAGTGTGGAATGAGCTGCCAGCACAGGTGGTGCATACAAGTTCGATTTCAATGTTTAAGAGAAGTTTAGATAGGTACATGGATGGTAGTGGCATGAAGGCCTCTGGTCCTGGTGCAGGTCAATGGGAGTATGTACTTTAATTGGCTCGACATGGACTAGATGGGCTGAAGGTCCTCATTATGTGTTGTACTTTTCGATGTATCTGTGACTCCATAATAAACTACCTAAGGAAGTGGTAGAAACAGATAGAATTACAACTTGAAAACACATTTAGAAAGATACTTCGGTAAGAAAGACACAGAGTCCAACAGAGGTACATGGATTAGACCAGAAGACCATAAGATGTAGGAGAAGGATTAGGCCATTTGGCCCATCAAGTCTGCTCTGCCATTGCATCATGGCTGATCCAATTTTCCTCTCAGCTCCAATGTCCTGCCTTCTCTTTGTATCCCTTCATACCCACACCAATCAAGAATCTATCAACCTCTGCCTTAAATATACGCATCAAAGGCTTGGCCTCCATGGCTGCCTGTGGCAAAAGTTCCACAGATTAACCACTCTCTGGCTAAAGAAAATCCACCTCCTCTCTATTCTAAAGGGACAGCCCTCTATTCTGAGGCCTCAGACTCTCCCACCATAAGAAACATCCGCTCCACATCCACTTTATCAAAGCCTTTCACCATTCAACAGGTTTCAATGAGGTCACCCCTCATTCTACTGAATTCTAGGGAATACAAGCCCAAAGCCATCAAATGCTCTTCATATGACAAGCTATTCAATCCTGGAATCATTTTCATGCACCTCCTTTAAACCACTTCCAGATTCAGCACATCCTTTCTAAGATAAGGGGCCCAAAATTGCTCACAGTACTCCAAGTGAGGCCTCACCAATGCTTTATAAAGGTTCAATGTTACAGCCTTGCTTTTATGTTCTAGTCCTCTTGAATTGGATGCTAACATTGCATTTGCCTTCCTCATCACAGTCTCAACTGCAAATTAACCTTTAAGGGATCCTGCACAAGGACTCCCAAGTCCCTTTGCACCTCAGTTCTTTATATTTTCTCTCCATTTAGAAAATTGTCAACCCTTTCATTTCTTCTACCAAAGTGCATGCCGTATACCTCCTGAAATTGTATTCCATTCTTTACCCATTCTCCTAATCTAAGTCCGTCTGTAGTCTCTCTACTTCCTCAGAACTACCTGCCCCTCCACCTCTCCTCATAGTGTCTGCAAACTTTGTAACAAAACCATCAATTCTATCATCCAAATCATTGACCTATAATATAACAGAATTGGTCCCAACATTGACCCTTGTGGAACACCACTAGTCACCGGCAGCAAACCAGAAAGGCACTCCTTATTCCCACTCCTTGCCTCCTGCCTTTCAGCCACTGTAAAAAAAAACAATTTCCCCCAGGATCAATAAAGTATGACTATGACTATTCATGTTAGTAATACCATGGGCTCATAGCTTGTTAAGCAGCCTCATGTGTGGTACCTTGTCAAAGGCCTTCTGAAAATCCAGGTTTCTGAAAGAGGTGGCTGAAGAGATTGAGGAGGCATTAGTAATGATCTTTCAAGAATCACTAGATTCTGGAAGACTGGAAAATTGCAAATGTTGCTTCACTCTTCAAGAAGGGAGAGAGGCAGAAGAAGGGAAACTACACAACATCAACCGGTTCTCCTTTGTCTATTCTGCTTGTTACTTCTTCAAAGAATTTCAACAGATTTGTCAGGCAAGATTTTTCTTTTACGAAACCATGCTCACTACGGCCTGTTTCATCATCTGCCTCCAAGTACCCTGAGACCTCATCCTTAACAATCGACTCCAACATCTCCCCAACTACTGAGGTCAGACTAACTGGCTTATAGTTTCCCTTCTTCTGCCTCTCTCCCTTCTTGAAGAGTGGAGCAACATTTGCATTTTTCTAGTCTTCCGGAACCATTCCAGAATCTAGTGATTCTTGAAAGATCATTACTAATGCCTCCTCAATCTCTTCAGCCACCTCTTTCAGAATTCTGGGGTGTACACCATCTGGTCCAGGTGACCTACCTTTCAGTTTCCCAAAAACCATCTCTCTATTTATGGTAACTTCACACACTTCATGACCCTAGACACCTGGATCTTCCACCTTACTGCTAGTGCCTTCCACTGTGAAGACTGAAGCACAATACTTATCCAGTTCAACCACCATTTCATTGTATCCCATTACTACCTCTCTAGCAGTCGGATATCCTCCTTCACCTTTCTTTTATCCTTCATGTATCAGATGAAACATGGATAAGTATATACAAGCATCACTGTCGTGCATGGATGAGGTGAGCCCAAAGGACCCATTTTGGTTCTGTATAACTCTCTCATTAATTTATTATTCTTGAAGTCTCCAAGCTGAAACACTTCAATGCTGAAAATTAGTTCTAGCTTTTTACCCCTTGCTTTCAGACTAAAACAAATTGTATTAAGTTTGTGAATATATGATATAATTCATTCATTTGTTTGAGAATTTTTAAAACATAACCATGAAAGTGAATATGGAACAGAATTGTGATTATTATGCTCTAGATTTTGTTTAAGAAGTGAACATTGTGATACTACTGCTTTCAGTAGCTCACTGTTCCCGTTAGCAAAAAGCCAAACATGAAAAATCGGGAAAATCTTTCTACAAAATTGAAGGCAAGGCTTTGCAAGCGACCAAAGCTGTCAAGAGAGATTTAGGGAAAGAGCCTCTCCATTATATTGTTTGAGGCCAAAGCAAAAGTTCAAGGTTCGTCACTGAAATTCAGGGCACTTCAGAAAGGCATTTGCACAGACTTAGTGAGCAGAAATTCTGGCAGGTGAGCCCATGCCAGCAAAATTCAGACTAACAAGCATTTGACGCATTAATATCTTCACAGAAAAAAATCTGGCCACAGTAGTAACTGCCAACCTAATACAGTAGTAACCGCCAACCTAATTTTAATCGTCGTCTCTTTTGTATACTTCTGCACAATTTATGTTTAATTTAGACTTTTTTATGAATGCTATGTTCTTGTGATCCTTCTGCAAGTACGTTTTTTTCATACCCGTGCATACATGTACTTGTGCACATGAAAACAAACTTGTTGTTGACTATTAGTAGTAGTGAAGAAATGAAACAGGACTTCCTTACTGTTGGATGGGAAAAGTCTGAGTAGTGAAGAGTATCATTCATCCATGCTGCACACTTTAGAGTAAAACAGAAACTCAATTTCAATTCAGTCTCTCTTTAAGTCAATGACTGAGTGTCCTCAGCCATCCACTGCAGAGAATTCCAAATACTCACTCTACTGTGAGTGAAGAAGTTACTCCCCGTATCTGTCGAAGATGGCAAGCCCCATTAGTTATGAAACTGAACTGAACCTTGAAATCAGAGCTTTCTTCTTGACAAGGTGTACTTGGCAGCAACCATTTACAAATACTTGCTTGTGCAATTCCTCTCAAGTGTTAATTCTAGTCACTATGGGTGGAGGAAAGAACAGATTACTTCATTGCAACTCAGTGCATAAAAGTGTTACAGTATGCACCTGACCATGCCAGCTTCTGGGGTTTAAACGTTCCAACTCACCTTAATATGGATTGCTGGTCCGCTCCGCTAATTGGCGGCCATGTTTTGGCACCAGGATTTTAATATTTAAAGAGCGCCTGAACTGAGGTTCATTTCAGAGCTCAATTGTCAGTTCTACTTTGGATTATCGTCTAGCATCTAGTTTAGAACCCTGTCCTTGTCTCAGTGTCATATCATGCATCAAATCTAGTCTCAGATACTCCAACTCCTGTGTTTACCAACCTCGCCTAGGTCTCTTGTCACATAAAAGCATGTAGACCGGGTCAAGAAGTTCAGTTGTTATTCAGCCCAACATCAGAATGAGGCAGAAATGTGATCTAAGTGACTTTGACAGTGGAATTATTGTTGGTGCCAGATGGGATGGTTTGAATACCTCAAAAACCTCTGATCTCCTGGGATTTTTGTGCAAAACAGTCTCTAGCATTTACTGAGAACGGTGCAAAAACAAAAAAAAAACATCTTTTGACCAATATTCTGTGGGAAGAAAGAAAGTCTTGTTAATGAGAGAGGTCAGAGGAGATTGGTTCAAGCTGACAGGAAGGCAAGAGTAACTCACGTAACCATGCGTTACATGAGTGGTGTGCAGAAGAGCATCTCTGAATGCACAACATTGAACCTTGGATTGGTGGGCAACAGCAGCATGCGACCATGAACATACATTCAGAGGCTACTTTAGTTACATGAGGTACATAATAAATTGGCCACTGAGTGTAATTCAAAGCATTTTCCTTACAATGCTACTTTTGGTTCTGTAATCAAGAGTGGTGAATATTATGACACATTCCTGGTCTCACTTATTCTTCCCTATGTAAATGAGCAAAGCTCAAACACCATCTGTAAATTCACCAATGACTCAACTGTTGGCAGAATCTCAGACGATGATGAGGAGCTGTAAAGGAATGAGATAGATTAAATAGTTGAGTGGTGTCTCCACGCAGCTGATGAATCCAAAGGAACAACAGAGACTAATTAGGTTTGGCACCAGCAGTGTTGCAGGAGTTGCCAGTCAGCATTGAACTCAATGGAGGACTGCCTTAGGGACTCCAGCTCTGGATTTTTCCTCAGAGTTTACTCCTGAAGCCTTCTCCATGAGTTAGTATAGCCACAAAGCAGCCGAGGCTTGAGATCAAAGTTTTCCTTCTCCTAGATGAGCTGCCAACTACAGCTGATGAGCCCCATCTGCACAAATTTTTATATATATATATATTCTTATTGTAAATTATTGTAATTTATATGTACTGCTGTCACAAAACAACAAATTTCATGTCATGTGTTCTTGATTATAAACCTGTTTCTATTCTGATTATGAGTTCATACAAAACACAGGTCCAAGTTTTTAACTCACACCAGTACATTCACATATCGCCCACTTGGCTGCTGATATACCTTGGATTCTAAATAGGCCAATGGCTTGGTTATAAAATTATCATTATTGCTTCTCAATATGTCCATGCCCACAATGTGCTCATAACTACCAATGCCAAAACTCTGGAATTCCTACCATAAACATCTCTTTCCCTTTCTTCCTTTAGACAATGAAAAAACAGACCTCTGAAACTGAGCTTTTCTCACTGATCCTTATGTAGCTTTATATTAAAATTTTGTGTTGGTTTTGGTCTATTATTGTCACACGTACTAAGATACAGTTCATTGCTTGTCTTACATACTATTTATACACATCAAATCTTTAGACACTGTATTGATCTAGCATGTAAATGATAACAATGCATAATTGAGTATAAAAGCTACCAAAAGAGTGCAGTACAGATAAACAATAAAGTGAAAGATCATAATGGGGTTTTCAAATTCAAGTTCATCATAATTCAACCATACACATGTATACAGCTAAATGAAACATCATTCCCCTGCATCCAAGGTACAAAGCAGAGTATAGTCACAGACAGCACATATAGCTATGATGAACAAAATATTATTATCCTGTAGCCATGCTTCTGCAAGAAGGAGCATGCAGCAGTTGCTCATCTCATGCTGGGTCAGTTGCAGACAAGGGTAATTCAGTTTGTTTCCCAGGGAACCGACATTGGAGAGCAGTACTGACGGGTAAGTCATCAATTCGATTGTGGAGTGGCACTGACGCTGCAGACCGTGACATCGAAGCAGCAAACTGTTGGCCTCCCCCTCGCTGTGGCAGGAGTGATATCTCTCTCTCCGTCGTTAGCGAGAGAGGCAGCCTGTTGAGATGTCGAAGTGTTGGGATGGACAGCAGTTTTTGACGGACTCTAGGCCGGGTCTCTGGGGACTTGCTATTGCTTGCACGGTGGGTGATGGTGGGGGCTGATCCTTTTGCTGGAGCAAGTGTGGGGAGAGTTGATACTTTTGCTGCTGCTTGTGCATGGGGGGGGCATTGGGGTTCTAACATGTTTCTGTCATTCGCTGGGTTTTTTCTCTTGTTTTATGAATGTCTGTGAAGAGCAAGGATTTCAGGTCGTATACTGCATATATTCTCTGCTATTACAGTGAACCATGTTGCTTTAAACGCAGCAGGCAAATACATCTTCCTGTTGTCACAACTGCTGGCGGGCAACCTGGATTGGGTATAATAACTAACATCAAAACACTGTGCTAATAGAAAACGGATGCAGCTGATTAAGTTGCATGCTGTTAACTAATAATGCTGCCATTCCTGTGTTGCATATGCTGTACAAATTGTATCAGATTGCTTCAGCCACAAGAGGTGAACAGGACAAAATACATATACTCAGTGCCTTCATCTTTCCCAGATATTAGCTGCCAACCACTGATGGATCTACCAATCTTTTCTTCACATATATATGAATTTCTGCAGATGTTGATCCAAGCACAATTTGTAGCCCACTAATTTTATTTTCTTGTTAGGCATTTGGTTAATATTAGTTTCTGATTGTAATGCTGCTCGCAAAATGATCCTGGAACATTTCTCAATAGGAACTTAAATAGCATGAACTTGTTTCATTAAATTGTGCAGGTTTTGTGCTATACGGTTGGTCCAAACTTGAGAAAATCTCAGTCTATTGAAGCCAGCAGCAAGGACCAGATTCAGAATTTCATGGCTTCTTGATCATCCTTCCCTTTGAAGAACAACTCCACTCAATGCATAGCTTTATTAATATTTTCCCATAAAGTATAAAATGTTATGTGAGACCTTTTTAGAATGTAGGACATAGAACAGTTCTGAACTTTACAAGCCCTTTGGCCCACGATGTTGTTCCAACCTTTTAACCTACGCTAAGATCAATCCCTCCTTCCCACATACCCCTCCATCATTCTATCACCCATGTAGCCATCCAAGAGTCTCTTAAATGTCCCTAATACATAAGCCTCCACCACCAGCCCTGGAAGCACATTCCATGCACCCACCACTCTGCAAAAAACTTCCCTGACATTTTTCCAATACTTTCGTACCCTCCAAATATCCGGTCCTGCCTCTCAGTTTTTTTGCACTACCTTACTTTCCATTTTTTTATTTTCTATTTATGATTTATAAATTAAATTTTTAATATTTACTATCGATTTGTAATCCAGGGAGCAGGAAGCGCAGAATCAAATATCGCTGTGATGATTGTACGTTCTAGTATCAATTGTTTGGCGACAATAAAGTATGAAGTATAACATTTTGCTAGCCTTTACTTTTATCTCATATGAACTACTGTTTCCAATCAGAATAAGATCTAATTTATTTCACTACAGTACATGGTCTCCTCTATTTCTTCACGATGCCTCTGTTTCCTGCTTAACTTAGCCTGGATCACTCCACACTCTGCAAGCTCAATGAGTCTTATCAGGCTTTGAAACAATGCAAAACATGTACTGTTTTTCCAGATGTCTTTCATCAGATATAATGAATGAATCGCCCCATCATCCTTATTTGTTTTCTTACAAAGTCCGTTGAAACATTGTCAAAGTATTTTGACTGCTGTTGTTTGGTTTATACTGGACCTATTCTGTGTAAAGAATGCACGCATTTGCAGGAAATCAGGTACACGGGTTGCTTTAAAGGCAAGTTACTGGAGTGCAGTTCAAGAGTTCAAAAGCAGAGATGTTTGTAAACCTTTTACAGAAACATTTGGGACCGTATTTGAAATTCACTGAACATTTTTAAGATTCAAGACTCAAGATTGTACAAAGCCATTTCCAGTATGCAAGTGTAAAGGAGAGTGATATAATTGTTGTCTAGATCCAATGCAGCACAGGGGGAAAAAACACAATAAGATAAAGGACACAATAATAAAAAAAAACACAATAAATATAAGTACACAACATAACATATGTGTAGATTGATTGTATGCCCATGAAGTGACAATAGGCACAGAAGGGTCATCTTATGAGGTGACTCTGACAGGAAATGATAAAATAGTGGTGGTGGGGGTTATGGAGGGGTGGGTTAATGAGTAGAAGTCTTGATCAGCCTTATTTTTTGGGGAATGTATCTGTTTTCGAGTCTGGTGGTCCTGACATGGATGGTACATAGACTCCTCCCTAATGGGAGTGGAACAAACAGACCATGAGCAGCATGGGTAGAAAAAAAATATAAAGATCCAGAGATCATGAAAGGGTATGACATGAATGACATTCTTTTTTGTGTCTGATACTTGAATTAAGAGTTTCAGACTATAAGGTATTCAGTATAATTCCAATTGGCAGTTAAAGAGATATTTCGAAACAAAGAAAGGTTAGAATGTGAAATTCATCTACACAAGTTTTGCCTATTAGAATATATTTGTTTAACGTCTACATAAAAGCACAGAGGAAAGATGAATGAACTTGGTGGTGAAGTTTGATGTAGAATGGTCCGTGTAAGTTTGTGTGGGTATACATAGTACAGTGCATCTGTAGAATTATAAAGCAGAACATATATTTTGATTTTTTTTCACTTCTTGATAACTTCTGGACTATATTTGGGCCTTCGTTTGAAGGAGACACTAGAAACTGCAGATGCTGAAAATCTGGAACGACACACAATGGTGCTGGAGGAACTCAGTGGGCCAGGCAGCATCTATGGAGGGATAAAGACTATTCACAGGACAGTTTACAATGACCAATTGCCTACCAACTGTCATGTCTGTAACTGTGGGAGGAAACCAGAGCACCCGGAGGAAACCCACGCAGTCACGGGGAGAACGTACAAATTTATTACATTATGGACATCACATACTGTATAAACAAAAATAAATAAAACAATTTTCCAGCATTAATGGGGTTATTGCAATCACTGGAAATGCCAATGGATCAGACTGAGAACATCTTCATTTTACAGTACATTTATAAATAATCCTGATGAGAGTACTCAAATTGAAATGTCTAAAATGAGTTAAATATGGAAGGTCATATTTAGGAATAATTATCAAGTCATTAAAGTAGTACAGACTTAAAATGTGTGGTGATAAATGGCAATTTCTAACATTGGCAAATGTAAGACTGTATGTGATGTTGCTAAAATGGACAAGATGATTAGAATCTTTGTGTTATAGTTGACCAACTAATGGAAATATCATAGCATATGGTAATGGTTAAATGCTCCTAGGAATGTTCTGCTACATGAATTGAATCATTCAGTGCATGTTGTCTAATAGTGTAAGACAGTGTTATGCCCAGTTGTGGTCACTATACTTATGAAAATTATACACAGTGAAAGGATTCAGTAATTGCAGCGTGAATGGTTTCAATTCTAAATCAGTTAACTACAGAGACTAAGGAAACAAAATCTACTCTGACTGGAGACAGAAATAAGGAAGATAGGGGATGCAAGTTTGTAAGTAAAGTGTGGAATCAATTGGATAGGATCTAGCAGACAGCACAATAGAGCCTAAACCGTTGTCAATTTGAGCATATCTTTGCCATTATTACTTCTCATCATTTTCATTTGGGGATTTCTTCATCCGGTTTTCTTCAAGGAGTTTTCATTAAAGAAGTTATCTAGATGCACACTTACACCATGCCTCCTACTAACAGTTGGTGCTTAGACCTTCAAATCTGTATTTGGAACTCTCTGGAATTCAGTTTATGGCATCAATGTCCAAAGTTCAAAGTAAATTTATTATTACATATATGTTTTGGGGGAACTTTATGGTTCATGTTGCATCTGTTCCTGGATTCTGGTTACTCTTGTTTGGCTGTTTCAGAGCAGTTTGATTGGGACAATCGAGACGGACTGGGCACTTCAGTGAAGAGTGCTCTGCCCTGCAGCCTGCAGTAGGCTCGCGGCGCGGCACTGAACTGAACTAAACTAAATACCACTGGACTCCTGGTTTGATGTTTGATATTCCATGTGTTGTCCGCTCGTTTTTTGCTGTTTGCACGATTTGTTCTTTTTTCATGCATTGGGTTTTTGATGTTCTCTTAAATGAGTTCCATGGTGTTTCTTAGGTTTGTGGCTGCCTGCAGGAGGACAAATCTCAGAGTTGTATTCTGTATACATACTTTGATAATAAATGTACTTTGAATCTTCGAATCTTTGAATATACTACCATGAGATTCATTTCCTTGCAGGCATTCATAGTGGAACAAAGAAACACAGCAGAATCAATTAAAAACTGCATACAAAGACTGACAAGCAAACAATGTGCAACAGAAGAGAAACTGCAAATGCAAAAAAAATTTATTATTATAAATAAATAAATAAATAATTCCGAGAACACAAATTGTAAGTTCCTTAAAAGTGTGTTTGTAGATTTTGGAATCAGTTTAATATTGAGGTGAGTGAAGTTGTCCACACTGATTCAGCAGCCTGATGGTTGAAGGGGAGTAACTTTAAAAGGCATCAGTTGTGTCTACCTATCATGAGTGCGTATTAGTTTACAATTAGAGATTAGTGCTACACGTCGCCCTGTTGTAGCGTGAACATAGTCACTGGAGAAACACAGCTGGTAGATATGAAGCAGCTTGTTATTTGACAAAATGAAATGCAGAAGGCATCATA
Source organism: Mobula birostris (assembly GCF_030028105.1). Taxonomy (NCBI): domain Eukaryota; kingdom Metazoa; phylum Chordata; class Chondrichthyes; order Myliobatiformes; family Myliobatidae; genus Mobula; species Mobula birostris. Next base: position 102,092,437 of record NC_092380.1, on the reverse strand, counting down.
TTGAGACACTTTCGGAGGAAGAGGCCTGCTCGACCCAACAAGACATGATATTTTTTATATGATGCAGATCAAAGGACGATTCTATATTTACAAAGTATCTACAACACTTCCTTTGAATTACATATAACTTTCACGCTTCCTTCGCACCAAACGCTCTAGACAGCAAAAGGAATGCTAATCTGCATTGTATTTGTTTTCAATTAACAGCTCTTCACAATTTAAATTTTTAATTTAATCTACAGTTCTTGTTCAGATCTAAAGACTGGATACTGAAGTTAGTTGCTGGTTAATATTTTGCTAAATATCCCAAGTCCAGAATATGCTCTAACAACACAAACATAAGAAGGTATAAATTTATCAAAAGTCTGAGGTGGAACAATCCAGAAAAGCAGTCTGCAACTGAATGCTAAACCAATGTGGACAGTAACTTCTCTGGTGAGAAAAACCTGAAAAGGGATGGTTGTCAACAATGACTTGTGCTGCTTTATTTACTTGTGCTGTTATCACAGTGCAATCGAAATACTTGCACCATGTTTTCAACAGTCAAATTATTGATCTCCGGTTCGTCTCACTTTTCTCTGAAGTCCAGTTCTGAAATAAAAATTGCTTGTCAATAGTTATTTCCAATCAATCAATTTGGTATGTCACTAAAGACGCTAGCAAATTTCTACTGTTATACCGTGGAGAGCATTCTGACTGGTTGCATCACTGTCCATGGAGGGGCCACTGCACAGGATCGAAATAAGCTGCAGAGGGTTGCAAAAACAGCCAGATCCATCATGGGCACCAGCCTCCTGACATCAAGAACATCATCAAAAGGTGATACCTCAAAAAGGTGGCATCCATCATTAAGGACCCCCGTCACCCGGGAAATGCCCTCCACTCATCGCTACTGTTAACAAGGAGGTACAAGAGCCACACACTCAATGTTTTAGGGACAGCTTCTTCCCCTGCACCATCAGATTTCTAAATAGACAATGAACCAACCCATGAACACTACCTCGCTATCTTTTGCTCTCGTTTTGCTCTATTTAATTTAATTGTTACGTGTATTCCTTGCAGTAGCTTATAGGATTTTTTTAATGTATTGCACTGTACTGTTGCTGCAAAACAACAAATTTCATTACAAAGAAATTCAATAGAATCAGTGAAAAACTACATACAAAAACTGACAGACAATACATTTTGTTTTTGCCAAAAAAACAAAATAGTTTTACCATGACTGTTGAGAAAGCAGATCTTTTGATGAGATAAGATTATTCCAGGTCCTCTCCTGTAACCAAATTGAAAAGTGCCAATTCAAGAAAAGAAGGAACTTGCTTAGGCGTACTGCCACTCCTGCTAACTAACTTGGCTTCATTTCCTTCAGCAGTCCCTTTGCATTGAGAACATCGTGCTTCCACTTCAGTTCTGAGGGTTGGAGGTCACTGATGAGGCAAATGTGGGAACTTTTCCAAAGATGGGACAGAAGGTAGTGATGTCACAGGTGGATGAATCTCTTGCCTTCCTTCTGTCTGTATGCAGCCATTCAAAGTTATCAATATAAACATAGAACTTGGAACAGTACAGCACAGCACAGGCCCTTCAACTCATGATGTTGTGCCAACCTTTTAATCTACTCTCAAATCAACCCAACCCTTCCTACCTACATAACCGTCTATTTTTCTATCATCCGTGTCCCTACCTAAGTATCTCTTAAATGTCCACAATGCATCTGCATCTACCCCCTCAGCAACATGTTCCACACACCCACAATTCTCTATGTAATAAAAAAAACCAATATCACCCACCCCTAATTAACTTAAAATTATGCCCCTCTCCTATTAGCCATTTCTGTCCAGCGAAGAAGTCTCTGGTTGTCCATTTGGTCTATGCCTCCTATTATTTTAAAGGTTCAAAAAGGTTCAAAGGTTTATTTTATTATCAAAGTATACAACTCTGAAATTCTTCTTCTCCATATAGCCACTAAACCAATAAAGTAAAGAATAGCAGTATGATCATAAACCTTCAAATTCTTCTTCCCTGCACAAAAACAAACTAAAACAGAAAAGGCATATTGACCCCCAAAATCCCCTCCCCCACACTCAAAAAATGAGAACTGCAGAATATAAAAAACTATAAGACTGAAAAAACGTCTATAGTCCAAGTCCATATCCAAAATGCCGAAAACCTGGGTACCTGGGTAACGTCCTCTGGGCCCAGAGGCAGGCGTTTCCCTCTCCATAGAAAAGCAATCCCACAAGCAATCAAAAGGCAGCCTCCCCTCTCCATGGCAGAGCGATCCCACCAGCGATCAAAATGCAGGCAGCCGGCACTCACCTTCCACATTCGCTTTGATATTTCAATCTCCCTCCTAGCTTTAATCGGCAAACAATGGAAGCTTTAATCAGCGAAATGGAGTCAAACATCAGCTCTTGCCTACAAGTGGGTGGGTGGGTGGGTGTGTGTGTGTGTGTGTGTGTGTGTGTGTGTGTCTGTAAATTAAAAATTTAGCTAAATAAGTAGTGCAAAGAGAGAAGAAAAAGTTAGTAAGGTGGTGTTCATCGGTTCATTGTCCATTCAGAAATCTGATGGCAGAGGGAAAAGGCAGTTCCTGAAATCCTGATGGCATGAACATTGACTTCTCTAACTTCCGCTAATGCCCCACCTCCTCCTCGTACCCCATCCATTATTTATTTATATACACACATTCTTTCTCTCTCTCTCCTTTTTCTCCCTCTGTCCCTCTGACTATACCCCTTGCCCATCCTCTGGGTCTTTCCCCCCCTCCCCCTTTTCCTTCTTCCTGGGTCTCCTGTCCCATAATCCTCTCATATCCCCTTTGCCAATCACCTGTCCAGTTCTTGGCTCCATCCCTCCCCCTCCTGTCTTCTCCTATCACTTTGGATCTCCCCCTCCCCCTCCCACTTTCAAATCTCTTACTATCTCTTCTTTCAGTTAGTCCTGACGAAGGGTCTCGGCCCGAAACGTTGACTGTACCTCTTCCTAGAGATACTGCCTTGCCTGCTGCATTCACCAGCAACTTTGATGTGCGTGTACTGAAACACTGTGTGTGTCTTCAGGCTCCTGCATCTCCTGTGTGATAGATGGCATGCCCTTGCTGATGAAGGTCCTTAGTGATGGACGCCATCTTTCTGAGGCATTGGCTTTTGAAGGTGTCCTGGATGCTGAGGAGGCTAGTGCCCATAATGGAGTTGTCTGAGTGTACAACATTCTGCAGCTTTTTCTGATCTTCCATACCAGCTGGTGATGCAACCAGTTAGGGGGCTCTCCATGCTACATCTGTAGCAACTTGTGAGTCTTTGGGGACATATCAAATCTCCTCAAGCTCCTAATGAAATATATCCACTGTCATGTCTTCTTTGTAACTGCATCAATGTGTTGCACCCAGGGTAAATCTTCAGAGATGTTTACACTGGTGTGTAGTCCCTTGACTTCCCCTTCCTGAAGTCCATAATCAATCCCTTGGTTTTACTGATGTTGAGTGCAAGGTTGTTGTTGTGACTCCGCTCAATCAGCCAATCTATTTTGCACTAGTATGCCTCCTCGTCTTCATCCGAAACTCCGCCAGCAATAGTTGTGTCATCAGCAAATTCATAGATGATAATTGAGCTGTGCCTACCCACAATTCTGGGTGTAGAGAGAGTAAAGCAGTGGACCAAGATGTATCCTTGAGGTGTGCCAGTGTTGATTGTCAGCGAGGAATAAATGTTAATGTATTTCCAAAGGCTGGGGATACCCAGGAGTCAGTGGGATTATTGAATTTCTTCAAGGAAGCTTTGAGCACATCCGCGCAGACTGTAGAATCCAGTTGAGAAAGTCAAGGATCTAGTTGTAGAGAGAAGTACAGAGGCTCAGAGGTTTTGGAGCTTGTTGATTAGAACTGAAGATATAATGGTGTTGAACGCTGAGCTGTAATCAATAAAAACAGCCTTACTTAGATATGACTTTTGTCCAGGTGACCGAATGCCAAGTGGAGAGCCTCATTAGGCACGCTCTCTAACCAAGCATCATCCTGGTAAATTTCCTCCACAGCCTGTCTAAAGATTCTACATCTTTCCTATAATGAGTCAGCTGGAACTGAACACCATATTCCAAGTGTGATCTAACCAGCGGTTTCTAGAACTGTGACATTACCTCGTGGCTCTTGAACTCAGTTGGTCTCAATTGTTTATTCTCCACCTTCACCTTCAATAGCCACAAAGGCTGGGGATTCCCAAGAGTCAGTGAGATTATTGCATTTCTTCAAGGAAGCTTTGAGCGCACCTGCAACTTTTTTTCCCTGCTTTCCACCTGGCAATCACAATCTGTGACAGAAACATGTACTTGCTTCTAAAGTCTATGTCAGATACACAAGCAATATGGCTTTGGTTTGGTTGAGTTGTTCTCTGACCTTGGCAACCCATTTGCAAATGTTTCATCATCATATGAGGAGATATCACCAGTGCACTGTTCACTTGTGAGTGTCCTCCAAATGCTTGGTCTGTATATACTTATCAATCAGCTGATTGTCACAATTGAGTTTCTGAAATGATGACCAACCAGCTGACAATAAGACCATAAGACCATAAGACAAAGGAGCAGAAGTCGGCCATTCGGCCCATCGAGTCTGCTCCGCCATTTTATCATGAGCTGATCCATTCTCCCATTTAGTCTCACTGCCCTGTCTTCTCACCATAACCTTTGATGTCCTGGCTACTCAGATACTTATCAATCTCTGCCTTAAGTACACCCAATGACTTGGCCTCCACTGCCGCCCGTGGCAACAAATTCCGTAGATTTACCAACCTCTGGTTAAAAAAAAAATTTCTTTAATGTAAGCATAACTTTCCTCAGTGAAGCAGATTGTTGTGAAGACATTATTATTTTACTGTTTTTCTTTTATGCTTTTTTCTCCTTTAAATGCACTGTATTCAAAACTAAATTGTTCTTTATACACTTAGTGGCCACTTTACTAGCTACTCCTGCATGTTAAAGCAAATAACTAAATAACCAATCACGTGGCAGCAACTCAGTGCATAAAAACATGCAGACAGAGAGGCATAGTCATAAAACACTACTGTACAGAAACAGGTCCTTTGTCCTATCTAGTCCGTGCCAAACCATTATTCTGCCTAGTCCCATTGACCCACACCCGCAGCATAGACGTCCATACCCTTCCCATCCATGTACCCATCCAAATTTCTCTTAAATGCTGAAATCAAAACCACATCCACTGCTTCTGCTGGCAGCTCGTCCACACTCTCACCCTCATGATTTTGTATGCCTCTATTGATATCTCCCCTCACTCTTCTATGTTCTAGGAAAAGAAGTCCTAACCTATTCAACCTTTCCCTATAACTCAGGTCCTCAAGTCCCAACAACAGCCTTGTGAAATTTCTGTGCACTCTTTCAATCTTACTGACTTCTTTCCCATAGGTAGCTTCAAGATTCAAGTACATTTATTATCAAAGAATGTATAAATTATACAACCTTGAGATTTGCTCGCCCACAGGTAGCCACAAAGCAAGAAACCTGAAAGAGCCCAATTAACAAAAAAAAATTTTAAAAATAAAGGATGAATACTTGATGCACAAGAGAAAGAAAAAAAATAGAAATCATGCAAACAATTGAAGCAAACAACAACTTTTCGAACCAAAATTGAATCCTCAGATCCGAACCCCGGAGCAGCCCAGAGTAGGCCCAAAGTCTCGCTTATCAGTTCATCACATTAGCAGGCACACAGCCCAGAAGCCGAGGCAGTCTTCATGGCCTCAACGCCATGGAGAGAGGAGTGACCATTATGGAGAACAAGCGAAATCAGCTGCCGTCCCAGATCCTGACACCCTGTCTTTTCAGTCTCAGAACTGGACACAATACTCCTAATTAAGCCTCACCAATATCTGATACAGCTTCAGCAAAACATCCCAACTCCTGTACTCAATAATTTGATTTATGAAGGCCAATAGGCCAACAGCTCTCTTTACAACCCTATCTACTACCTGTGACGCCAGAATCTGTATCCTCAGACCCCTCTGTTCAATTGCATTCCTCAGTTCCCTACCATGTAACTCCTACCCGGCTTTTTCCTCGCAAAGTGGAACACTTCACACTTGGCTGCATTAAATTACATCTGCCATTTTCCCAGCTGGTCCAGATCCCACTGAAAGCTGCAATAGTTTCCCTCTCTGTCCATCACAGTCCAATCCTGGTGTCATCAAATTTAAAACATTATCATCCAGATCACTGACATAGATGGCAAACAACAACAGACCCAGCACCGGTCCCTACTATAGTTTGCCTGCAGTCAGAGAGGCAACCACCTACTACCACCCTTTAGCTTCTCCCACAAAGCCAATGTTTAATACCTCATCTTGAAAGTAAGCTACTGAACCTTCGTGACCAACCTCCCATGCGGGACACTGTCAAAGGCCTTGCTAAGGTTCATGTAGATGATATCCACTGCCTTGCCTTCACCAGTTTTCCTGGCAACATCCTCAAAAAACTGTATAAAATAGGTTTGACACAGCCTACCACACACAAAGCCATGTTGACTATACCTAATCAGTTCCTGTTTATCCAAATATTTATAAATCCTGTTTCTTTAAATACCTTCCAATAATTTACCCATTACTGATATCAGGCTCATCAGCCTATTATTTCCTGTCTTATTCTTAGAGCTTTTGTTAAACAATGGAACAACATTAGCTGTCCTCCAATCCTCCACCATCTCATCCATGGCTAAAGACATTTTAAATATCTTTACCAGAGGCCCTGCAATTTCTGGACTATTCTTCCACAGGATCCAAGGGAACACCGTGTCAGGCCTGAGAATTTATCCACCCTAATTCACCTAAAGACAGCAGACACCCCCTCCTCTGTAATCTATGTAGGGTACATGATCTCTCTGCTGCTTTCCCTTGTTTCTATAGACTCTGTGCCCATCTTCGGAGTAAATACAGATATAAAACATCTCACTCATTCTTTCAGCTCCGTGCATAGATGATCACTCTGATCTTCCAGAGGACCAATTTTGTCCCTTGCTATCCTTTTGCTCTTAATATATCTATAGAAGCCCTTATAATTCTCCTTCACCTTGTCTGCTAGAACAACTTCATGTCATCTTTTAGCCCCTCTGATTTCCTTCTTGAGTATTCTCTTGCACAGGTAGCAAACCTGACATCACATCCCTGGAGGTCCTGTCTTTCAACAGCACTGAATCCCCTGAACTCACTTTGCAGGAACTCATCACTTGTCCTGCCCACGTCATTGGTACTGGTGTGGACCACCACCTCTGGATGCTCGCTGTCCCACTTAAGAACACTGTGGACTCAGTCTGAAATATCCCTGACTCCTGCACCCGGGAAGCAACATGCCATCCAGGAATCTTGCTCTCATCCACAGAACCTCCTTTCTGTTCCCATAACCAATGAATCCCCTATCTCTACAGCGCACCTCTTCTCCCCCTTCCCTTCTGAGCCACAAAGCCAGGATCAGTGCCAGACAGCTGCCCGCTGTGGCTTTTCTCTGCTAGGTCGATCCTCCCTCCAACAGTATCCAAAGTGTTGTTGAAGGGAACGGCCACAAGGGTACTCTGCACTGCCTGCCTATCCCTTCTCCCCCTCCTGTTGATGACCCAGTTACCTGTGTCCTGCACCTCAGGTGTAACTCCCTACCTGTACGTCCTATCTATCAACCCCTCAGCCTCCCGAATGATTCGGAGTTCATCCAATTCCAGCACTAACTCCTTAACACGGACTTTTAGAAGCTGCAGCTGGATGCACTTCTTGCAGGTGTAGTCATCAGGGACACTGGACGTCTCCCTGCCTTCCCTCATCCTACAAGAGGAGCATTCCACTATCCTGCCTGGCATCCCCATCTAAATGTGCAATCAGAAAGAAAGGATAAATATCTACCTATGGTCTATGCTTCTCCTCGCCAAAGTCATGATGAGCCATGAACTTTAGTTCTAGATTATGCGCAATCCAATGTCTCCTCAGGGACTGTAGTATGCAAAATGTATGGGCTACCTCCCCCCTACCCACTCACTTCTTTTAAACTCACTCTGCCTCTATACAATCCAATGTCTCCTTGAACATGTGCTCAATAGTATTAAGGTGTTGTAATCTGGATTGCACTTTCTGAATTGAGTTCAGAATTTATGTTCAATAGCGATATCAGCAGCTGACAGCAGACTATCAGACTGAAGAATTCAGGCACCACAAACCAGGATGCAAAGCACCTCGTAACTCAATGCATAAAAGCATGCAGCAATGGACAAGGGGTTCAGTTGTTGTTCAAAGCCAACATCAGAATGAGGAAGAAATATGATGTAAGTGACTTGGGCGTGGAATGATTGTCAGTGCCAGACAGGATAGTTTGAGTATCTCAGAAACTGCTGCTTTCCTGGGATTTTAATGTACAATATTCTCTGTATTTTATAGACAATAGTGTGAAAAACTTAATAACAGCAGCTTGTGAGTGGCAGGTCTGTGGGGCGAAAGTGCCTTGTTAATGAGAGAGGTCAGAGGAGAATGGCCAGATTGCTTCAAACTGACGGGGGGGCTAACAACATGTCAACCCTGAAGAGAAAGGGCAACAGCAGCAGAAGACCATGAACATACATTCAATGGCCACCTTATTAGGTACATGAGCTAACTAATAACGTTGTCACTAAGTGCCTCGTTGTGATATGGATATGAGAATTTGCCCGTTTAGTTTCAGATATTGAGATAAATGTTTTGCTGAGCATCTCCGCTCCATCCGCCACAAACAAAACTTCCCAATGGCCAAACAAGCATCTTAATCCCGATTCCCATTCCCGTTCCGATATGTCAGTCCATGGCCTCCTCTTGCACCAAGATGAGACCATGCTCAACATGGAGGAGCAACATCTTATATTCCGTCTGATGACATGAATATCGATTTCTCCTTCTGATTAAAAGAAATCCATCTCCCCCTCCCCTCCATTACCCACTCTGACCTTTTACCTCTTTACACCTGCCTATTACTTCCCCCTGGGTCCGCTCCTCCTTCCCTTTCTCCTGTGGTCCACTCTCCTCTCCTATATGACTCCTTCTTCTCCAGCCCATGAACTTTCCCACCTGCTTGGCTTCACTTATCACCTTCAAACTCACCTCTTTCCCTCCTCCCCCACCCCACTCTTTTTATTCTGGCATTTCCCCCCTTTCTTCTCGGTCCTGAAGAAGGGTCTTGGCTCGAAATGTCAACGGCTTATTCATTTCCATGGATGCTGCCTGGCCTGCTGAGTTGCTCCAGCAGTTTGTGTGTGTTGCTATGGATTTCCAGCATCTTGCAGACTTTCTCTTGCAAATGTTTTCCCGTCAGATGCTTCATGCATTCTGGTCGAAATCAGGTCTGCCCAGAGCTGTTCTCTGAATAGTCCCCAACTGAATGATAATGTTACAGGTCATCACAAAGATTATTCTGTTGGAAAGTGTAGAGTATTCTAATGCCTTCTGAAAAGGTTGTGGAAGCGGTTGAAACCTGAAGTCAGAAGCAAAAGAAAGCTGAGCATATAAGAAACCCTATCCAATTTCAGCGGAGAAAAGGTTTCCATTCATACAGTACCTTCTATCAGGCATCATACTGATATAGAACTTGGATCCCAAAGGTACAGCTGGACATGAGGTCATAGTTTGGCTAAAGGGATCCATCCACACTTTGGTTAGGAGGAGTCTGATCTATTTATATTATATTACATATTTAATAAAGTCATTTATTAATTCCAGATATTAATACTATTAAAACAAATATTCAGCAATTCCACATCGTATACAACCTATGTACTTTTCCCCAATGTCGTGAGACATAGGAATGAAAGCTGTTCGCGTCACGTTGTGACTGTACCCAGTCCTTCGTGCTGACAGGCAGGTGAGATCAAAGCGTCACGGGACAAAGGAGACTCGGCGGTGATTTGTCAAGGGACGAGAAAGGCACTGATGTCTGAGAAAGTGACTCTAACTCAGGCCAGGCCTTCAGATCAGTAACACCCTAAAGAGACTGTGGCATGAGACAAAGAAGTACAGCAGAAAAGGTTCAAAGGTCAGTCAGCATTATTGGCAATTCCTCCCAGAATAGCAGGAAACCGGAGCACTGATACAATCAACTGGAACTATTCAATATTTGCGGTTGCTTACACTGCCGTTGAAGCTATTGCAGACCAACAGATCTGCTTTGCCACGTATGAAAATATTCCAACGCATAACAAAAAATGGACAGAACAGACGGTATTAAAACTGAGTATGAATGCAGAATAAAATTCTGTCGTCCAAATATGGAAAGGATATAGCTATGCCTAAAGCAACACGCACAAAATGCCGTGGGAGTCTATCAGGTCAGACAGCATCCGCGCAGAGGAATGAAGAGTCAACGTTTCGGGCCGAGACCCTTCATCAGGAGGTGATGAAGTGTCTCGCACCGGCGACTCTTTATTCCTCTTCAGAGATGCTGCCTGACCTGCTGGGTTCCTCCATCATTTTGTACGTGTTACTCTGGATTTCCAGCATCTGCAGAATCTCCTGTGTTGGTTGCTATAACTGGTTAATTCTCTATCGGTTTATTATGTAATATTGAGGAATAGTGACAGCATCTGGTACACAAGTAATCCACTTTGCTGATGTCATGCCGGCTGGATGTGATCTATTTTTATATTCAATCTGTCCCAGATATGGCGATAGAGGTATCTGATAATCTGACCAAATGGTTTGTGTTGTCTATATCTCGAAGTCTGCGGCCGTTTTGCATGCGGAGTATCTGAAAGCCAGCACCAGTGATTTAATACCATAGGAATAAGATCATCTGCGCCAGCGCATTCATGTTGCTTGTTCCTAATTGTCTGCATCAGTGATGTGTTGTAAAACTATTCGGTAGTCCGAATCAGTGATTTTGTAATTATTCATCAGATACACTCTGTGATAGTATGACCCATCAGCCATCAGGTTCCTGAACCAGGGCGAATAACTTCACTCACCTGAACACAGAACTGAGTCCACAACCTATGGGCTCACTTTCAAGGACTCGACAGCTCATGTTCTCGGAATTGGTTAATTAACCAATTATTTATTTATTTAATCACAAACAAGAGAAAATCTGCAGGTGCTGGAAGTCCAAGCAACGCACACAAAACACAGGAGGAACTCAGCAGGCCGGGAAACATCTGTGGAAGAAGTACAGTCGATGTTTCGGACCGAGACTCTTCATCAGGACTGGAGAAAATATATATTTGTTTGTTTATTGTTTATTATTTCGGGGGGGGGGGTGTGTTCGCACAGTTTCTCTTCTTTTGCACATTGGTTGTTTGTTTTTGTGTGTAGTTTTTTTTCATTGATTCCATTGTATTTCTTTGTAGCTACTGCAAATGCTCGCAAGAAAATGAACCTCAAAGGTAGCATATAGTGGCATGTACGTACTTGGATAATAAATTTATGTTGAACTTTGAACTTCGATAATAGTCCGTCTATTATCACTGAGTGATTATCGTAGATCATGTATTCTATCGATGCAATTTGGAAGTAAAACAATTTCTGCGTGGGTTAAACCTGCCCCGTTTTCCCCTGCCCTCTGAAGTGTCCCTTAGACACTGGAAACGTCCATTCATCGATTACTTTGATATCTCTCGACCATTAAATAATTTTCTTTAAGAAAGTAAGTGATCTTGTATTATTATAACAGTGTTTAGATATATAAAACAAAATGTGATTTAAATAAAATTCCAACGTAGAGGTATACAAAATTATGCGGGGGTATTGATAGGGTAAATACATGCAGGCTTGCTCCATTGAGGCTGGGTGAGACTAGAACTAGAGGTCATGGTTAAGGATGAAAGGTGAAATGTTTAAGGGGATACATGAGGTTGGTAAGAGCGTGGAACGAACTGCCGGTAGAAGTGGCGGACGTGGGTTGGAGGTTGACTTTTAAGAGAAGCTTGATAAGTACATGGCTATGCTCCGGATGCGGGTCGATGGGCTAGGCAAAATAATAGTTCAGCACGGAATAGATGGACCGAAGGGCCTGTTTCTGTGCTGTGTTTTATGACTCTATGTTTCCATATTCCCCTTTTGTAAAAGGAAAGGGTTGTTAGAAAGAGCATTGAGTTGGAAACTCCATAGCTGATGTGACATAACTAAACTGAATGATAGGAACACACTGAATTTCAACTTGGGAAATGTTCCAGCAATGTGTCTTTCAACGTTCCTAATGTCATCCATAAGATTATTCCAGCTGGAAAAACATTCTTGAGCGGTAGAGTGAAATGATGACAGCGTGAGAGTTTCAATCTTTCAATCATTGTGTAGCAAGGAAAAAAACAAGTAGAGAACGTACGTAAACGTAAATTCATCGCAACATATTCCTTATTTTAACCAGTCCCGGTGTTATTTTCGATGGAAAAATCGATCGGCAATTATTACTAATCTGCCCGTTAACTCGTAAATCGAAGATAATTGCAACCGCGTAAAAGTGAAGGGTTAATTCATTTTTTTCCTATATTGTATTGTGTGGTTTAAAAAAGCGGGGGGATACAAGCACGAAGTAAGTGGCTCTACAGAAAGGTAAGGCTTCTTCAGAACTACGGGGTTAATCTGGTTTATCTTTTTTTAAAAAAGGAGTTCTTACCGGTAGCTGTGCTCACAAAGTACTAGCAGAATTGAAAGCAACACTTAATGACTGCCTTTGAATATTGGGCTCTATGGGACGGTAGAATGTACTGTGTTTGAACAAGTAATGACTTTTTAATTGGCGAGGAATGGGGAGGGGGGAGGCTCCTCCACTCATGCCGCTCCCACCCTCCTACTTACTGCGGCTACAAATTGCAACTTCCCCTTTTTATTCCTCAGACATCCATTAAAAACAGTAAATCATTGACTGACTGAGAGTTACCAACAGGATGTTCAGCCTACGGGAAATCGGGAATAGCGAATCCCTAAACTATATTTTACACCCTCACTATATTTTATGATTAAAAATGCTGCGTTTCCGGGAAATCTTTGTTTTACGACCTCGCATCCGCCTTTAAAATGCGAACCTTCTAATTATGGCAATAAGGGCCTGGCTTTCACCCTATTTGCAGGCGCTACATGCATTGTCAATTGGTTGTTAATTGCGGTGTGCTGCGTGCGGTGAATCCGGGGGCGTTCATGAGCGCCTCGGCTTCCTGTTCGGAAGTTTTAATGAAGTGATCTTTCTTTCATTCATAAAACTGCTCACAAATATGATTTGGGAATGCTGGCAGGAGTACAACTATGTATATGTGGAAATGCTTACTGCTGGTTGGAGTACTGCCGGCGTTGCGTATTTAGAAATGATACAAAGAGAAGTCTGGTTTTAAATTAAACGAGCGCTGGTGCGTGTTAAAGGAGTCAAACGCTGCACAGATGAGAACGAGAGGCAAACGCACAGGAAACCTAAATTACTCCTGATTTAATTGGTACGGACAGGACCACCGCTGGCACTCGCAACTTCTGGTTAGATAAAGCATTTCCCTTCTCCCATCTGTCTATCGCATGCACTTGTAACAGGATCCCAGATCTACAGAGATACAGTTGCCGTCACGTGATTATATAAACATATATAGCCACCCTAGACTCGGTTGTGGATAACATCCACATGGACTCCGTTAAAACGAAGATGTGTTCATCGTTCCCTGAAAAAAAAAAACATATGTCCTTGGACTAAAGTACAGAAACGATCAAGCGAGAAAAAGACAGAGAGAGAAATAAATCAAAAACTGTTCTCATATTGTTGCTCAGGGGCCACAAAATACTTTCTGGGAGGTTAAAGGCTAATTAAAAATGCTTCTAGAAACAGACAGCGGACCACATCTAAAGTACCAACCTCAGTCACAACCAGGCCACATCAAAAGCCAAAATTTTCTTTAAATGGTCATCAGACAACTTATAATATACGTCAGCGAGCTTACTGTTGATGTCTGACTGGGACTGGGTGAACCACTTGATCTTATAAGAGGGTAGATTTTAAAATAAGTTTAATTTCAGTTTTGTTTTGTGTGCTCGGGGAGAGGGAAAGTCGGTGTCCAAGTGGAACGAAGATATCAAACCCGATGGGTGGGATGGGTGTAGCTTGCGTAGAGGACAGAGAGGGGTGGACTGAGGTCTGTCTGTCTGTCTCTGTCTCTCTCTCTGTCTCTCTCTCTTTCTTTCTCTCTCTCTCTCTCTCTCTCTCTCTCTCTCTCTCTCTCTCTCTCTCTCTCTCTCTCTCTCTCTCTCTCTCTCTCTCTCTCTCTCTCTCTCTCTCTCTCTCTCTCTCTATATATATATATATATATATATATATATATATATATATATATTCTGAATAAACCAGCAGCTGCCAAGGGCAGGGGGGTTTTCAGACGATGGTACCCATGATCAGAATGGTCACCATAACATAGTAAGGATGGAAGCAATTTCGCCTAATGCCACTTGCGTGTAGGCGTCCCATTAAACAACCTATTAATTTACATTCAGTATTAAAACAGGATTAGTTTGGACAGATTGTAATTTATTGTAATATTAAGCAAAGATTAAATTTTGCTGTTAAGAGGTCTGATTGAAGACATATTACTGGAAACAAATGGCAACTGTTAAGCAAACACATCCTGGTTTAGGTGGTGACAAGCTCCTGAACCTGGGTACATTTACATATTCCGAAATAGTAGATGGTTGAACGATGGAAAGCAGACGCACTTGTTAAATTCTGGCAAGGATTCAGATAAGTAATGCAAACGATCGTCAACTCCACAATGTTGTTCGTCCGGGAAATCAGGATAAGGAATTGTATTGATATAGCGCCACCCACGTCCCTTTCGGGGCATCCCAAAGAGTTCTCGATTAATAGAAGAGTTGTTGGACGTCCCGGAGCTGTGGTAACTCAGCAGCCAATTTTCAGTGAGCGAGGAGGATTGGGACGGTCGCCAGATAACCTGTCTCGCTGATGTTGAGTGAGGGTTAATCAGTGGCTTGTATTCCAGGGACCCACATTCTCCGCACACCCACCGCCGCCTCTCTGCCTCTTAGACCATCCTTTCTCCAGGACTGCATGCTGGCCAGTAGAACTTCACTTCATAGCTCACGTCCAGCATCTAAAATAAAAGTTGTCAAACAACTGTCTGGGAGAAAGGCTAGTGGCACACGTCGGTTCGGAACTCGGAACTCAGATTCTGATTCCATCGACAGTACCATCAAAATATCCGCTGGCTTTTAAATGAGCGGCCACAGTTGAGATCCCAATGAGAGCATCACTCCATAATTCGAGGGCACTGCATAATCGATTTCCTGACATTGACATACGTTAACGGACACATTCAAAAAGTATTGTTCAGGGGGTGATATATCCAGCAAGTAATTTTGTCCAGGGAAGTGTTTCTATGCTTCGGGAGATAAAGAAATTGTTCATTTGCGTTCTGCTGACTCCCAATGAGATGCTTATAATGTCAGCAGCTTTAAATCAGTAGGAAATAGTGTTGGCAGACAGTAACTAAAAAGGAAGTTAGTTTCCAGTGACTACAGTGAATCTTCCAGTAAAACAGCTTGCTGGTTTTGAGTCGCTTCTGCAAAAGAAACAGAACCATTATTTTAATTAGCCCCGAGCCCAGAGGCATCAGTGCACCAGATCAGCAAATGGTGAGCGAAACACAACAGTTAAAACTCTGCAAACACATGTAGGACTTTTGAGAAAAACGTTTAAAAAATGCTTTTGTTTAAAACGTCGCGTTAAACTTCACAAGGTGTGAATTAGTGGCGTCTCAGTGAAAGTGCCCCCTTAAACATTCTGCAACGTAGGAGATTCCATTCGTATGCAGTTTTTTTGTGTGTGGACATCTTTTTAAAGAGACTTTTTCTAAAGTTGCTTCATTTTAGCATCAGTCATCCAAGTTGTCACGTATTGTTAGTTTGTATTGATAGTAGCGGGGAGATCTGGCATGCCCTGGGGAATATTCACTCCAACCCTCAGTGTATATTTTTTTCTTATGTATAATTGGTCTTTTGGACTTTTAAGAAGGGCTGTAAGGAAAATCTGCCTTCAGATGCGTTGCTGGTTTCTTTGTGATGCGGTTTTCCGCAATAAGCCACTGTGTGTAATGTTGTAATTTTATCCACGCCGCACTCTCTGAGTTCACACAAGACTGATACCTTGCCTCCTTCCCCTTTGTATCAATTGGTCGGAGTTCAGCTATTGTTCGGAGAAAAGTTCTTTTATTTCTATGCGCCGTCGATCACCGGGGTTGCGACGAAATCTCACGATAGTGTCTTAAGTGAAATTCAGTGGCTTTTCTGCCAGTCTGCCGTGCGCTATTTGGAGAGTAGGACTCGCGGGAGCAGACACCGTTCTTCAGACAAAACCCGGACGTTTTGGGATTAGGATGGCTCAGACCACTAACTATTGATTCAACACATCAAGGCAGATGTATTACCATGTTTCATCGAGTAGAACGACGCGCCCCGCGAACTGTTGGCCCGTTTGGAACATTCTTTAATGGGACCCCCTGACCTAGCTAATCCAGACCTTGATCCGCATCGGATTGTACCGGAGAGTGTTTTGACCATGCCACAATGTTTATAACTGTCTGTTTGTTGCTGAGTTTCCTGGATTTCACGAGACAGCAGTTGCCGTCGCCCCGGGCGCTGAGCGTGGCTCCTAAGGTCCCGTGCGCGCCGTCCCCAGCCTGCGAGTCCAGACTGCGGAGGGATGCCGGGGGGCGCGGAGGGGTCTATGAACATCTCGGGGGAGCACCCAGGCGGAGGAGGCTCTACTGTGCCACCAAGTACCATCTGCAGATCCATCTCAATGGGAAGATCAACGGCACGCTGGAAAAAAACAGCATCTTCAGTGAGTAGCAGATCTTCCTTTTAATTTCCGAACTAACCCAGCAAGCGGAGCGAGTGAAGTGGTGACCGTGTGCGCATGCATGTTGCAACATTAATATTATAACTGCATTCAGGCGAAATATTCAGAAACTTCAAACGTTTATTCAGACTTGTGAAATACAAGCCACTTTACGTGTAATTTCAATGCATAGCACTGTATTTAAAGATGCCTATTGCGTAGCAGTTTCTGAATAAAAAATCCTTCTGGATTTTACACAGAGACACATTATAGATTAAACAGATTTAAGTTGCAGTAAATAGATCTTACTTAATGAACTAGGTGATTTTTTTTGTAGTGTTGCTACTTTTTGGCTAGTATTTCTTCGTAGTTTCAATGTCTAGCCTTTTGCAGTCTTTTGCATCCTTGGGGCATTTTAAAGGCACCACTGTCAATGCGCTCTCATTGGGTTTATAATGAACTTCCTCCTTCCTGTGAAAACAAAACGATGAGTGGACAACTCCAGTTTACGACTGCCAACATGGTACAATCTAAACTTTGCTCCCTTTGCATTTAACGATTCTGTTTCCCAATACGCGTTTATAGCGGCTGCTTATGTTCATCAGCCCAAGGGCATGTGGGGTATTCTAAACGCCCAATATTTAACAAGAATACGAATCCTCGCCATGTTTTGACGTGTAAGATCATTTATTTGAGGAAGATCTTGTGAATCCCTCGATTTACCACAAAGGAACTACTCCAGAGTGTGACACTTCGGGCCTGGGTGCTAAAGGCAATGTTTATCAGCAAAATCGTTTCCGCGACCCACCTCTCTGCTTAGTTCCATGTCCGGAGTTCCTAAACTTCTTTAAGGAAATCAATCTGCGGGGATAAGTAGTTTATTTTCCCCAACAATGGCCAACTCCAGCAGACTGTCACTTTGTTGAACCATTTCTGAAGAAGCCACCCCTTTAGCTGCATTTGCACGGATTTATCCTTAACACGCGTCATTTCCCTTGAAAGCTCAGTGACAAAATGCAATCCTAATTCGTTGCGCTAGCCTAGAAGCTAGACTCAAATTTGTTTTCTTAAGACCACAAAGCGGTTTAAATTGTTACTCTTCTCCCAACCTTTTGTACCATGCGCTTTTCTGACATCCCATTAAGAGTAATGAACTGCTGTATAGCCTCAATTGGGATTAATTGGAATTAGTGGATGAATAGGCAGCATCACAATGTCAGGCTTAATACCAATGGCACATTGGTGTGGTGGGACACACAGAAATCTGTTAATCACCTTGTTCCCTAAGAATAATGTTTAGAAGTACGCCGAAAACAACTGATACACTTGTAGGGTGAACTACTAGCATCTTACAATCACTTGTACCATCTGAGTTTTGATTATCTCAACTGAAAGGGGATAGGAAGATTTATAGACAGGAAAACGCGGCTAAGTGAAGAATCTGGCGACTCCTTGGCATCTGACAGAATAATTCGTATATAAGAGCAACATAAATAGAAACCCCTTAAAACACTGGCGATTGGAACTAGCGTCTGGTATGTGATGAAAATGCACTTGGCGGGAGGAAAGTAGATTCTTACAGGATTTATATAGTTCAGTGTCAATCAACGTTTTCTGAATTGTTATAATATTTTGTTTGGCCTTGAACCATTTTCACGAAGATTAGCTGACTTTCTTATTCATGGATAAGATTTCCTGTCATTTTAGCAAAATGTTTTATTTGGAATATTATGACTGTTAAATCATATCCCGCCCCTTTACCTGCATTCCTCGGCTGACTTATCGGGGCATATTAGAACAGAAGAACATAAGACATAGGAGCAGATTTGAGCCATTCGGCCCATCTACTCTGATCCACCATTTCATCATGGTTGATTTATTATCCGTCTCAACTCCAGTCTCCTGCCTTCTCCTCGTAACATTTGACGCCCTAACTAACGTAATCTGCTCGGCACAATGTGTAACGAAGGGCCTGTTCCAGTGCTGTCCTGGTCTATGTTCTAAATTCTTACTAATCAAGAACCTACCAACCTCCGCTTTAAATACACCCAATGACTTGACACCCACAGTTGTCTGTGGCAGTGAATTCCACAGATTCAGCACCCTGTAGCTAAACAAATTGCATCTCATATCCGTTCTAGATGGACGTCCCTCTATTCTGAGGCCGTGCTCTCTGTTCCTAGACTCTCCCGTTGTAGGAAACATCCTCTCCGCGTTCACTCTACCTAGAACCTTTCAAATATTAAAACCACCTATCTTCTTTCATTGATCCTTATATTATTTCTTTCAGGTATCTTGGAAATAACTGCTGTCGACGTGGGAGTGGTGGCGATCAAAGGCTTGTTTTCGGGTAGATATCTGGCCATGAACAAAAGAGGACGCCTATACGCCTCGGTAAGTTATTTCTATTATTACGTATATATTAAAATTGATACGTGGCTATCATGCTGTATTAGTTCGAGATATTAAAGTAGGGTCCTTCAAGGTTTCGCTTTCATTCTCTGAATAGATATTGCCAGCGAGTTACTAAAATGTCATAAAATAACGCAATATTGTACAGACCAACTTTTCTATGCGGAGGAAATGCACCTGTTTATTTTGTTATTATTTAAGGATCTGACGTCTACTAACATAAGTAATACACATAAATAACGACCACGACTATTGATGGAGCTGACAAAATACATTTCCCTCTGGTCGGAGACCCGGGCTTTTCTCATTACCGTTCCCGTGTTGTTTTACCACCCTGTTCCTTCTCTTCCATTACAAAGGGTGAAATTCGGCGAGGTTGTACAAACAGACATGCTGTTCAACTTATTTGCTGGTTCCAGAGATCCCGAGGGTGCTTTAAAACACTTGATGAAGGATACCCCACTGGTGGTATCAAGCGAATCTGAGGCACAGTTCGGGATATAGAGGCGTTTGGAACGATTTCCCGAAAACTAACTCGAGCCTCGGAGCGGTGCAGAGACGTGGTGAGGAGAAGGCTCTCCACCAAGTAGGGGAAAAACTGGTGGTTCTCCTTGGTAATAGTTCCCTACAGCTTCTCCCACCTCACTCGCTCTCCGTTAGAGTTAGGGGGCAACTTGGGATAAAGCATGCAACAACATGAGACATGTATCACCTTCACCGTTCTTTACGCCATTGACCTAAGAGGACGGTGAAGGAGTTGTAATTGCATGCTTTCATGTGAACAGTGCAAAGAGAATTTTTGAACATTTTTTTCTCTCTTCTGAAGCCTCAAACACATTTGCAGCCGCAATTGACCAGTCGTCATCATCATCCCCAGCCCTCCTCCCTGCCCCTCCCACCCCTAGAAAAACAAGGTGCCAGATCTCCCACCGCGGGATTCATGTGGCGAGGCTCAAACCGCAGGCCGCACAAGTGGTGAATCCGTTTGAAGTCTATGCGCATTCATTGTGGAAAATCGCGGCATCAAGAGTTTCAGGCCAACTATTTCACCGTTAATTATCTATAAGACTATTTCCAAACCGTGAGCAGGCTAACCGCCCGCGGGTTAGTCACAAAACCCCATGCGCTAAGATGTTGGCATTAAACCATTCACAGCAACCGAACTAGTGCGAGAAATGAATTGCGCGAATTTTAATACAAACGCGTTTTTTAATCGTGCTATGTTGACATTAATATACTATTTGAAATTTTGTTTCCGGTTGCTGGTTTATTTGTTTTCTCGGAGTTCTCATTTCTGCCTTTTTTACGTCCAAGATTTGACGTAAAAGTGTGAACACACTTCACTCCCGTTTAATCTTCTCTTCCCACTCCCCCGTTCGTTCTTTTCAGATAGAACATCGTTTGAAATATCTGGTTAAAGAGGAATTGTACACAAAAAGGGTTCTCACGCTGCATCGTCCTTATCTGTGATCAGATTGCTACCGTCCCCGCGGCAGCCTGTTCAATATACCCCACTGTTTGAATCAATGCACTTCTAGCCTTGATCGGCTGATATACTTGCAGACATAGAGCTGAGCAAAGTGGTGGTTCCAATCAGAGTTTGATAATCTGATGTGTATTACATTCCCTTTTTAGTAAGAGGGCAATTATTAATCACCACTTCCGACTAATTTTCTGGCCCTTGTACGATAAGTGCTTTTGAAATGCGAACATGCATTCAATGCGTAATTACTGTAACAAACTATGTCTGTTTTAGAAGGTCGAGGTTAGTAACTCTGAGGGTGGGAAAGAGAAGCAATGTTCTTTACACCTACATAATTAGCACGCTAGCTTCAAAATCTTTGCCGTGATTGTCATTAATCGACTCTACGTGTGGCCAGTTGGGAGAAAACGAATGGAGGCAACTTTCGTAATTCGATTCGAATTCATGTGAAAAATAACTTCAGGAGATATTATAACTTAAAAAGATAATCTCATTATCCCTTAATGAATTTGATTAAGTAGACTTCATATAACATTGGCCTCACACCTTCTCACTTGGGCATGTTTAATTACCTAACCGCCCCGAGATGAGTACATGACTAAGTGCTGGCCGCTCTTTCCGCTATTGCTTTATTTCACTCAGGTGGAAAGTTACCTTTAGTTCCTCCAAGTGGAGCTGTACAGTGTAGACAACCTTGGGTTTGTATTTCTCAATCTGTATTTTACAAATAGGTTAAATTTTAAGTTATCATATTTGGGACCAATATTGACTTCTAGCATTGACGGACTTTGTGCTTACCAATTAATTCCGCACCGAGATGTCACTTTTCATTAATTGATTATCTGTGCAAGAGTATGAACCATTGCTCTGTGATAGTAAGACAACATAATGTCACACAAACGTGGTCCAAAAGATTGTAAAACTGTCAAACATAACAATATGAAAGACAAAAAGGAAATCAAGGATGCTTTGTATAAACGCAAACAGCAGGAATTCTGCAGATGCTGGAAATTCAAGCAACACACATAAAAGTTGCTGGTGAACGCAGCAGGCCAGGCAGCATCTGTAGGAAGAGGTGCAGTCGACGTTTCAGGCCGAGACCCTTCGTCAGAACTAACTGAAGGAAGAGTGAGTACTGCACCTCTTCCTAGAGATGCTGCCTGGCCTGCTGCGTTCACCAGCAACTTTTATGTGTGTTGCTTTGTATAATGAAGCTTTCTGTCGTTCTGCGCTCGACGCCATATTTACTATTGCTTATACTTGGAGACTTACAACACAGTAAAGGGTGCTTCTGACCCAGCGAGCCCACATTACACCCATATGAGCAACTAGCTATTAACCTCTTTGGATTGTGGGTGGAAACCCACATAGTCACAGGGAGAATGTACAAACTCCTAACAGACAACAGTGAGGATTGAGCCCAGGTCACTGGCACTGTGTACCATGCCACCCCACTGTAATACCATGTACACTCTTCACTCTCCAGGCGAGTAAGGAATTTAATTAAACCCTTGTTTTTATCACAATAAACCAATCTGTCTCTGAAGCTGAAGATTTACAATACCAATTTAATGATGGGAAGGGAGGTCATGCTAGAAAGGCAATCGTTCTATTTAAAGAGTCCAAATAATTTCTATAATTGAATATATTGTGTGTTTCTCTGCCGTCTACAGGAAGTCTACACTCCAGAGTGTGAGTTTGTAGAGAGAATTCATGAGTTGGGATATAACACGTACGCGTCCAGATCTTACAGGACCATTCCAACCCCATCGGGATCAAGCCGCAGAAACAGCGCTGAGAGACTCTGGTATGTGTCCATCAACGGCAAGGGGCGACCAAGGAGAGGCTTCAAAACCCGAAGGACTCAAAAATCTTCCCTTTTCTTGCCGAGGGTGCTGGACAGCAAAGATCACGAAATTGTCCGGTTATTCCGTACTGGTTCCAAAAAGCGAGAGGCCCTGGTGAAAAATCCAGGCAAAGCGGAGAAAAGGAGAGCTGCCCAATAGTGGTGAACATCGTTGGGGTAACAACCCTTGCAGAGAGATGCTTTATAATGTTGGACTCCCTTCGGTTGGACCTAGGGCTAATTTTATTTGTAGAGTAATATACCTAGTATTTCAGGTTGAAACTATCTATGATATAATTAATGTAAATATGTAAATTAGTTTCCATTTCAGTTCTGCCGCTACCTTCAAAGACATTTAATGTATATCGTCCTCAATGTCTTACTCGAACTAAGTAGGAACTTGTAGTCAGTGATTTTTTAAACATCTATTTTTGTATGCCTTTTTCCATCTCAAGAAAATACAAATGAATTAGTAGAACATCTATCGGCGATGTATTTTCTTCCCGGGTTTGGTACAGAATACTAACATATACTTCACTGGTATGAAGTCTGACGTCGGATGCTCCTGTTTGTAATTGAGCGGTACATATCGAGAACGTTGGGGAGATGTTGCATCTGTGTGGTGTGATCTGAAATGCCCTGCACAAAACAACTAGCGTTGCCGCCGATTTACTGGCAATTTCCAAAAGGGAACTGGATAAATACTTGAATGGGGAACATTACAGGTTTGCGGGAGAAAAGCAAGGGATTGGTGCTGATTTGTAATCCTTTTCAAAAAAACCGGCACAGACATGATGGTCCTGGTGGCCTGGCCGTTCGATAATACTTTAAACTTAGCTGATGGAGGAAGTCAGAAACTGCACTGAACAATGTACGCAAGAGCTGTCCTTTATTTGTCTAGTTATATTTATTATAAATAAATATATACACATGAACACTTTGCTGCAGAGGGTGGTTCATGGCGCATTTCGGAAACGCAAAATTTTAAGGATGAAGCAACCTTAATTTTGGATATTCTATTGATATAAATTGTAGTGAAGTGGTCAGACTGAGCTTACACCTGGAATATATAAGTCCTTTGACTTCCAGATGGATATCGATGCAAGCGTGCAGGGAATCTACAACCAATGATTCCTTCAGCCATTTCTTCTGGCATTTTTTGCATGATACAAAATCTGTGGATGGGATCGTTTATATAAACGCTCATTACTAAATGCAACAGTTTCTTCACCATGGTAGCGTAGAAGTCAGCGGGATACTGTTATTGCTGGAGGCGTCGGAGTTCAACCCCGGCGTCCTCTGTAAGTCCTCCCTGTGGAATGCGTAGATTTCCCTCGGGTGCTCCAGTTTCCTCCCACAGTCCAAAGACGTACCGTAAATTGCCCTGTGATTAGGCTAAGGTTAAATAGTTGGGTTGCTGGCTGCGTGGCTCGAAAGGCCGCAAGGACCTACTCCACACTGTACATCTAAATATAAAAAATGAAGCACATCTCACATTTCCTGTCAAGAATATCTGAATTATAATACATTACATCGTTTGCTCCGAACAATCTATCAGTGAAAGCTGTCGGTTGTGAGGCAGATATTCCTTGAACCAAAAAAGCCACTTTACAATATATCTCTATATTCCACATGACGTTCTATAAAGAGGGGGAAAAAGAAGGAAATTTTTATTATGAAACCGCAGAAGCATGTCTTTTCTGTCCCGATATGCACTTATCTAAATAGTTTCACTTAATGTCCATTCACCTTGCTACATCAGCAACTGATACCGAATGAATCCAAAGTAATGACAAAGGATGCATAGATTTCACCTAACGCAACTGAGTCTGAAGAAGATAAATGTCAGTGGCCAGCTAGTTATGAAGTGTAAGCCATTAAAAATACAGTACTCCCACTGATTTATACTTGGAATGTGATTTCCGCCACTTGGTCCCCAAGCTTGCTTCGATGCTGTTTTGCCGTTGGAATTCAGTTATCCACCTGACATAGAACATAGAACAGTACAGCACAGGACCGCGCCCTTCGGCCCACGGTGTTGTGCCAACCCAATTAAATTAGTCATCAAATGGCCAACTGAACTCATCCCTTCTGCCTGCACAACGACCAAATCCTTCAATCTCTCTTCTAAACGTGTCTTAAAAGTCTCTAAGGGGTCTGCCTCTGCCACCACCCCAGGCAGCTCATTCTAGGCACCCGCCACTCTGTGCAGCAAAACATCTTCTTTGAACTTACCCCCTCTCACTTTGAAACCACGCCCTCTGGTATTAGACATTTTAAACTTTCAACGACAATCTACTTAAGGGTGTCGTTCCTTGTCGCATTCTTTCCCTTCGAATTAGCTGCTTGTAATTGTCGGTAAAATCATGAGTACAGACTGCTTTTCTCCGATCGCCAAACATCTAATCTAAAAACCTTATCATCTGGGCTTTCCGGAGTTGTAAAGGACATTCGTTTTTAAAGTTAGGAAAAGAAGAAATGCGTTTCTATAATATTTTCCTAACAAGATGGTTGCAAATTAAGTGGTCCAGTTCATAGTCATAGTCATACTTTATTGATCCCGGGGGAAATTGGTTTTCGTTACAGTTGCACCATAAATAATAAATAGTAACAGAACCATAAATAGTTAAATAGTAATATGTAAATTATGCCAGTAAATTATGAAATGTTGTTTTCGATAAAATATTTCGTTTTTCTAATGCGTCAATGTGGTTCCAGAATCCAACCATGTCCCATCTCAGCTAACCGTAGTTTTTTATATATATATCTGGCGAATGGGCATTCTTAGTTCATTATTCTGACTTGTTCTAACAATAGAAGGACAATCTGTGAAGTTCAAATGCAGCTTCCCATCAAGTTCAAAATATATATATGTCATCAATAACCCCGAGATTCATTTTCTTGCGGGCAGTCACATTTAATACAAATACACAAAAACACAATAGAATCAATGAAAAATTACACGCAAAGGCGGACAAACAACCAATGTGCAACAGATAACAAATGGTGCAAATGCAAAAAAAAGGGGAAAAAGACGAAGTAACAATAATAGATAAATTATAAATAATACTGAGAACGTCAGTTGTAGAGTCCTTGAAAGTGGGTCCAGAGGTTGCAAAATCAGCTCTGCTCTGGCTTGTGTGAGGTTATCCACTTCGGTTCAGGAGCCTAATGGTTGAGAGGCAATAGCTGATCCTGAACCTGGGGGTTTGTGATGTGAGGCTTCTGTCCCTCCTTCCTGATGGTAGCAGCGACTAGAGAGTACGGCCTGGGTGGTGGGGGCGCTTGATGGTGAATACCACTTTCCAGCGTCGGCGCCCCTTGGGGAAGCTGTGCTCAGCGGAAAACATACTGAACGCTGGCCCTTAGCTGTTCAATGTTTTCCGTTTGCACTGCATGGAACTACACAGGTATTGCAGACAAAACACAAATCCAATCTATACAGCGTTATAGTTACACATACAGAGCAACTGGAAACAACAGCCAGTGTAGATATTTCTGATTGATGATTCGTGTGGTCGATGAAGCGGCAAAGTATCGCTAATGGCGGAGCAATGTTAGTCTAAGTTTTACTCATGATCAACACACACAAAATGCTGGAGGAACTGAGTAGGTCGGGCAGCATCTATGGAAAGGAATAAAGAGTCGCCGTTTCGAACCGAGATCCTTTATCAGTACAGTACTGGAAATGTCAAAATTCCGAGTATTATATCTTATATAACCTTGAGATCCGTTTTCTTGCAGGCATCCACACGAAAACAAAAAATAGAGTAGAATCGGGGGGGGGGGGAAGGAGGGAAAGAACCCACAACAATGACCGGCAAATATCCAATATGCAGAGGAGGACAAATCGTCCAGATAATAAAAAGTAGACAGTGCATGGAACACGAGTTGCTGAGTCCACAGGTTGGGGAGTCAGTTCAGCGCTGAGGCGAATGAAGCCGTCCACGCCGAGGAGGGCGAAGGGGGAAGAAGCCAGAATAAGAAGGCGGGAAGGGATGGAAAAGGGTACAAGCTGGAAGGTGATAGGCGAAACCAGATGAGCAGCAAGGTAGACGGGTGGAGCAGTGGGATGAAATGAGAAGCTGGGAGAGAACGTTTCCTTGCTGAACGGGGGCGTTTGGTTCTGAATTGTGGATAATATCTTGATGTACCTGTTCGGGTTGCGGGACTTGCTAAATGGAAATAAGTGAATATGGGCCTTTGATTGTTACGGACTGTCGAAGTCACCTATTGCACGTAAATGTGAGATTTTAAAAATATATATATAATTATGCGTTGTTTTGCACGGACAGGAGTAGCACCGCAATCTCACTGATTTGAGTTCGCTTCAATTCTAGTATCCAAGAACGGGATTGGGGCACAAGGGCCCGTCAAGCCTGCTCTTCTATCCATGAAAGTACAGGCCGATCTGACGTTGATGTTCACTCCACTTTCCAGTGTGGTCCCCATAACGACGATTTCAATACGATCAAAAATCTACCTAATTTATGAATATACTTAATGGTCCCGCCTCCTGAGTTCATGAATGCGAACGATTCATAATCGTTCACCATATGTGTAGAGCTTTTCCTTGTGACCTCAAGGTCCAATTTTTTAAAAAATATCTAATGCCGTCTATTCTCTGCTACTGAACACTCTATTTCCCAATCTCTTGGCTTTGGAAAACGATAATAAATCATCAGAACGTAAAAATTTGGTTACGGGGAGATAGCTTTAGAAAAATTCAACGTAGAATCAAAATGCCCAGTTTAGAAGAGTAACAATCTTTACTGGCGTCCATTTAAGACTAGTTCATTTTTTTCATCATATGCAGTGTTTCTTTGGATTACAGACTGTTATTACGGGAGCAAACTAGCCATGACCACTTGAAATGTGGCAAGAAAGCGTAGCCTTGCGTTTGCTCCAGTCGAGTCAGGCGTTATTCCCTGAATAGGGAACGCCAGTGAGACGGTGTTTACCGTGGGGAGGCTGATGTATGGGCAGTCACCCCACAGATCGGCATTGACAGGTCGGGGTTAGGAACCAGTGGCTTGGAGTGTAAGACGACCGACGAACCTCACCGCTGCAACCTTCTTCCACCTTCACTGCCGGTGTGATGTATCGTCTTTTTCCGCCAGCTCCACCGTTGAGGTCTGGATTGGATCGCTCTTCGCCTGGAACCTCTCCATCGACCTTACCGCCCTGAGTGACCTACCAGGAGCTAAGCTGCAGACGGCATCTCTCTCGGGATCTCAGGGATCCAAGGTGACGAGCCTCGGAGAAGGGCGAGAAAACAACATGAGCCTGATGATGAGAAACGTTGAGATTGTTTACTTGAATTTAGAGAAGCTGGGTTTGGAGAACATTGAATTCTCTTCTCGTTTATTTTAAATGCTTCTCTGGTGATTAGTGCTCCTGCACCTTATCTTCTGATCTATCTGAACCTATCTCCATATGGCGATTTGTGGTCACCTCTCCCGCGTTTGCGTTGACAACTGGAAACCCTTCACTCCTCCCCGAGTTCCGAGAAAAAGTCGCGGACACCAAACACAGACCGGTTTCTGTTTTCACAGATACTGCTTGACTGCCCGTCCCTCCGCCCCACATTTCTGTGGATGGAAATAAAAAAGAACGTTTACCATATTTAATGAACCAATTCACGAGGCATGACTTTGGAGCAAAGATGAAGTTCGTTTTAGAAAATTGATTCTAAGTGTCCTGCCATTATTTTGCCTACAATTTTGACAGTTACAGTAAGATCAAGCGGTTGACTGACAACTTAAGCTATCCGTTGACAGGAATGCAGCGGGAATGAAACATTTGATCATCGGTTGAATCAAAGTCTTAATAGACAATGCGTTATAGCTGATGCCGAAAGTTTATTCTACTGGCTAAATGGCTTCATAGTGAAGGAAAATTCTAATTCCTATCGGTAATTGCGTCTTTCCAGTCCGAAGTCGTAAAGCAGATGAAAGTTTTGCTCTCTTTTCGCACCAATTACTGGGAATATATGTATATATATCTTACAGTAATTTATTTTTATTGTATTGCATTGTGCTGCTGCCGCAAAACAATAAATTTCACTATATAGCCCGGTGATATTAAACGCGTTTCTGATTCAGAGTTTTCAGCAAATAATGCTTACTTGCGTTTCATTCTAGTAAATGTGAATGGGACAAATTGGCGCTGGGCAACAGAACACTAATGTTCACATGTAAGCTAGGAGACAGTTTTTTAAAAAAAATTAATGACCATGTGCAGCGAGGTGATAAATATAATCGATAACTTTGACTGGAGCAATTACTTTTAGTCTGAGTAAATCGTCGGCCAGTGATATATTCACACAAACACTACCAGGAAAGGCAGCTAGCTTTAAGACAATGATATTAAAGATGTTTGTAACAGATTTTAAAAATCAATACAATTTGTGTCTGGATATAATACCATAACAGCGTGTTGCCAACGTCAACATTTCACTGTAACGTCGATTCTAGCATCACTTCTAAAACTTTATCAAAAACACAAAGGTGGCTCTCATAAATGGGCTATTTTCTAGCCATAGTCGCTACTTAACCACGAAAAGTGCGGGATTAAAGAGATAAGAGTGATCATAAATGTAAATGAATTGGGAAGTTTCAAGGCTAGACGAAAACACGTTACTTTCAACTCAATTGGATGGGCGTGGGGTGGGAGTTCGGGGAACCGCAATTTTTAAAAAGTCGGTTGAAATTTAAAAAAAAACTTTTCAAAGAAGCCAAGGTAGATTTGTTCAAAAGAGCCACTCGTGGAGGAGATTAATGAGTCTACCTTGTTTTCCATTGTAGTCTCCGGGACTGAACGTCGTGCAACCAACTGCAGAAGAAAGCCCCCCTCAAGGCACGGTGTGACTGTGATTGTATACCACGGGAAGGGTGATTGTAGAACCCTCATGTGGTGCTCCTTGTGAAAAGGCTTCTAATCAGAAGCGCCAGACTGCAGCATTCCATGGTCATCCCGGCAATAACCCGAATGCAACGGCCAGAAGTCCCCCGCCGATCCGCAATTTCCTCTATCGCATAGTACGCTCTGGAAAAGAGGCAAATCTGTCTAAATTCATCTCACTACTTTTTTTTTCTAATCCAATCCAGTCAACACCCTTTATGCCAGATAGTTCTGTTCATTTAAACCACATTTCCTTAAACTGAAATATGGGGGACGATCGCCCTTCTTCACCTGATTGCACGTATTTAAGATGTGCTGTACTAAAGTGATAGATGAATATACAAGGCAGATATGTCGTTTTAAACTGATTGCAATAATTAATCAACAGCAGGGTGTTACTCACGCGTATTGTAGGATCGCCGTTAAAATCGTGTGTTCTATATTCGACGTAGGAAGATGATGCGGTTACTTTCTATCCCGTCTCTGAGACCGATTTTTATGGTCTCCCCGAATTAACTTAGTTATGGGAAATAAAGATTATTCCTGAAATGTTGACATTTCATAGAACGTAAAAACATTGAACATAGAACATTACAACACAGTAATGTTTTTCGGCCCATGATGTAATACCGACCTTTTAACCCACTCTAAGGTCAATCCAGCCCTTCCCTCCTACATAACCTTCCATTTATCCACCATCCACGTGCCCATTTAAGAGAGTCTTAAATGTCTCGAATGTATCTACCTCTACTGCTTACCCATGACGTCCGCAAATACTATCCTCAATCACCTTACCATTATGTCTCCTTGTGCTAGCCTTTTTCAGCCCTGAAAAAAAGTCTCTGGTTATCATACCTTAAACATTACAGCTTGATGTTTTCTCTCTTTGTTTTGGCAGTCCCCGTGGATGAGGATAACTCCACCTCCTCCAGCTTTGTAGGCTCTAAGGTGACAATAATATCAAAGCAAGAAACACAGATTCTTCTATAAATGGTCAGGAGGCAAAAAAGTTTCATTAGTGCTTTAATTAAATGTCAGCCATATAAAATATTGATTCTCCTCTGAATTTCTCTCCACAAACATTTCCTAAGCTATGGGCTATATTTAGTCTACTCTTCTTAAGCCCATCTCCCCTACTGGGGCATAGGCTGTCAACAGCAGCTCACCAGAATACTCTTCCACGCTTTCCCAGCTGAGCATATTTTCTTGGTGTATTCTTCCACTCCAGGAGATGAGGTCTCTAGAGCTGCTGTTGGCATTTCTGTATGGGGATGCTAGCCCCATGCCCAGTCCGTCTCTTTTTGCAGCTGGGCTTGGGACCATCCATGGTGGAGCTTATATATAAGACCATAAGATATAGGAGCAGAATTACACCATTTGGCCCACCGAGTCTGCGCCACCATTTCATCAATGGCTGATCCATTTCCTTCTCAGCCCCAACCTACTGTCCTCTCCCCAAAATCTTCCATGCCCTGACTAATCAAGAAGCTATCGGCCTCTGCGATAAATAAACCCAATGACTTGGCCTCTACAGCTGCCTATGGCAACAAATTCAACAGATTCACCACTCTCTGGCTAAAGAAATTCCTCTTCATCTCTGTTCTAAATTGACGTTCCTCTATTCTGAGGCTGTAGTCCATAGTTAGGTTTGTTCTCCTGTACAAAAGTACATGTCATACACTTTGGTAGAAGGAATAAAGGCTTCACTATTTACGAAATGGGGAGAAAATTTGAAAATCAGAGGAGCAAAGGGACTTGTGAGTCCTTGTGCAAGATTCCCAAAAGGTTAACTTGCAGATTGAGTGGGTGGTAAAGAAGGCAAATGAAATGTTAGCATTCATTTGAAGAGGACTAGAATATAAAAGCAAGGATGTAATGCTGAGGCGTAGTAAGGCATTGGTCTGAATACACTTGGAGTATTGTGGTCATCTTATCTAAGAAAGGATGTGCTGGTGTTGGAGAGGGTCCAGAGGAGGTCCACAACAATTTTTTTGGGAATGAGAGAGTTAACCTATGAGGAGTGTTTGTTGGGCCTACACAAGCTAGAGTTTAGAAAAATGTGAATGGGATGTCATTGAAATCTATCAAATATTGAAAGGGCTAGATGGAATGGATGTAAGTTGGCCTTCGTAGGTCAGGATCATGGGTGTTGCATCCTAGCTGTCTGGATATGCAAGCCTGGGCAATACAATATGGAGAGCAAGCTGTTGCCTGTGTAGCAAACTCCCCCTCTCCACACATCTAATGAACCCAAAGGAATGGCAGAGACCGATACAGTTTGGCACCAGCGGCTTTGCAGGAGTTGCCAGTCAGTGTTGACCTCAATGTTGGACTGCCTTAGGGAGTCCAGCTCTGGATTTATCCCTTGGGGTTTACTCTCAAAACCTTCCCTATGAGTGGATATAGCCGCAAGCCAGCAGAGGTTCGAGATCAGAGCTTTCCTTCTTCCAGATGAGCTGCCAACCACGGCTGATGAGCCCCAGCTGCCCAAAGCGACTGGTTTTAAGGTGCCAGTAGCCCACTTTTGCCCCATCTCCTGTCAGTAGGAATGGTTCCACAAGGCGTAATAGCTAAGCCGCATGTGAAGGCCTGGAGCTGGACTTGGTTGTCAGAGGCTAGTTGAGACGCACACCATTGGGAGCATTCAATAGGTTGTGGGAGCTTGTCCCCATTACCACTCCCGGCAATAACAACCTTAAGCAGTGGATGCTTCCTATAGTAGATTCAAGGGCAGAGTGTCAGAATAGAAGGATGTCCCTTTAGAACAGAGATAAGGAGGAATTTCTTTAACCAGGTGATGGTGAATCTGTGGAATTCATTGCCACAGATAGCAGTGGAGGCCAAGTCATTGAGTATATTTAAAGCGGAAGTTGATAGGTTCTTCATTAGTCTGGGTTACAGATAGAGGACAGGAGATTGGGGCTGAGGGGAATAATAAATCAGACATGGTGGAATGGTGGAGCAGACTCAATGGGCCTAACAGTCTAATTCTGCTCCTATATCCTATGGTCTTATGGTTTTACACTGGGATTTGGAGTAATACTGGAGAAACTGAACACCTCAGCCAGCATCTAAGGAGTGAAAAGTACAGTGGACATTTCAGGTTATGAACCTTCATCTGAAAGAGAGGGAGATAGTCAGTACAAAAATGTGGAGGGAAGGAGGTGGACCAAGGTCTGAAGGAGACAGGTGGATCCCGGTGAGTAGAGGTGATAGTCAGATGAAGAAGGCGAAAATAGAAACAGGGACAGGAGCTGGTAGGTGATAGGTGGAAGTGACAAAGGGGTTGAAGATGATAGGATGAAGTTGCAGCGTGGATAGAAGAGAGAGAGAGAGAGAAGTAGGCAAGACAGAGTGAATAATGAGGGAGAAGAATCACTGGTGGGGGGAGTGTGCAGATGATGAGCAGATGGAGTGAGTGAAAGAGTGGAAGGAGACAGGGTGATAGGGCAGGGTGAATGTAAAAAGAACTGGGTAGGTCAGGAGCAGAGAGAGAAAAAGAGACATTTCACAGCGTTCATTTCGAGAGGACTAGAGTATAAAAGCAAGGATTTAATGCTAAGGCTTTATAAGACAGTGGTCAGACTGCATTTAGAGAATTTTGAGCAATTTTGGACTCTATCAAAGAAAGAATGTGTTGGCATTGAAAGAGATTTATGAGAATGATCACAGGAATGAAAGGGTTAACATATGAAGAGTGTTTGATGGCTCTGGGCCTGTACTTGATGGAGCATAGAAGAATGAGGGGGCAATATCATTGAAACCTACTGAATATTGAAAGGCCTGTTTAGAGTGGACATGGACAAGATATTTCCAATGGTTAGAGAGCACAGCATCAGAATAGAAAGTCATTCCTTGAAAACAGAAATGTGAAGGAATTTCTTCAGCCAGAGGGCGATGGATCTGTGGAAGTCATTGACACAAACGGTTGTGGAGGCCAAGCCATTGGGTATATTTAAGGCAGATGTTGATAGGTTTTTGATTGGCAAGTGCATCAACGGTTATGGGGTGAAGGCAGAAGAATGGGGTTGAGATGGATAATAAATCAGCCATGATCAAATGGTGGAGCAGACTCGTTTGCAGACCACCCAGGTGGAATACAAGGAGCTGGTCCTCTAGCTTGCCTCACTCTGACAGTAGGGGAGACTGTGTGAGAATGGGGAGGAGAATTAATAGAGGGACACTGCTATTTGGTTTCCGTTATATAGTTGAGCTTCTCGAAGGGCTGAATGGCATAATCCTGCTTTTATGATCTTACTTGGTTCAATTACATTGCTGAGAAGGGGAGATGATGCAAAGTGCAAGAATATAGCAGAGTTCAAACCCCAGGCCCTACAGAGAGACATAGATTACATGCAAAAGTACGTCAAGATTCCAAACACGAAATTGTAAACCTGAGAAAGCAATGATTTTACTGAGTTTGTGTGCATGTGCTGGGAAGTTTATTTTAAGACACATCCCAGAGTAATTAAGTGTTGGGGTCAAGAGTATTTTAAAATATTCTGGTAATTAGCTTTTTCTCTCCGTTTGCTTATTATTGCTTAAAGGCCCCTTCACTTATAAATTATCTACCCACTTGTCATATTTAAGTAATTTGCATAGTCAAAACAAGAATGTAATGCTGAGGCTTAATGAGGCATTGGATACGGGCTCCATTCCTAAGACAGGTTGTGCTGGCATTGGAGAGGGTCAGGAGGAGGTTCACGAGAATGATGCTAGGAACAAAAGGGCTAATGTATGAGGAGCGTTTGATTAATATGAGCCAGTACTCATTGGAGTTTAGAACAATGGCGGGGGGGGCGTGTGGGGAACAATCTCATGGAAACCTATTGAATATTGAAAGGCCTAGATACAGTGGAGGTGGAGGGAATGTTTCTTATAGCGAGGGGGATAGTCTAGCACTAGTGAGCGCAGCCTCAGAATACAAGGACATCCCCTTAGAATAGAGATGAAGAGGAATTTCTTTATCCAGAAGGTGATAAATCTGTGGGATTCATTGCCACAGACAACTGTGGATGTCAAGGCATTGTGTATTTTTAAAACAATGGTTGATACGTTCTTGATTAGTAATCATGACGGAGTTAAAGGGAGAAGGTAAGAGAGTTAGGTTGAGAGGGATAATAAATCTGCCATGATGGAATGGCTGAGCAAATTCAATGGGCTGAATGGCCTAATTCTGCTCCTGTGTCTTATGGTCTTATGAGTTTATAACTGAAATAAGAAATTTGTGATTTTCTTTAGATTCCGGGTTGGAGAATGGTAAACACTGGAGACATTGTAAAATTAGACAGGAAGGTGCAGCAATAACAAGTGATTTTATTCAAAACTTGTAATCAGGGGAGATAACTGGGGGTCTTAAAAACAGAATTTTATGAGAATAACAGATAAAGCTGAATAGCCTTCACAGTATCCTGGAGAGGTGAAAGGCGTTAGCACATATCCAATCATTTGCTATGGATGTAATATTTGGAGCAGCCAAAATTACAAAGCTGACCATAAACAAAAGAGATTCTGCAGATGCTGTTATTGCAGCGTTGGACAGAACTTTCCTGCTCCGATATTTTGTTGCTTGTCATTTAGTATAGTTCCCTATGGGTATCCTATTTGTTTTTGATTATTGATTCCAAAAGCCTTCTCGTACAAGACAAATAAGGATTGGAGAGCATAGACACAAGAGATGCTGGAAATCTTGAGCAACACACACAAAATGCTGGGGGAGCTCAGTGGGTCAGGTGGCATCCATGGAGGAGAATAAGCGGTTGACATTCTGGGCTGAGGCCCTTCATTAGTAGCCAAATAGCTACCAGTATGTTTTTGAATGTGAAACAAACTGGAGCATCAGAGAAACCCCACACCATCCCAGACAGAATGCACAAACTCCATACAGACAGCATCCGAGGTCAAGGTCAAGATCAGCACCAACTCCTGTCCTCCCTGCCACCCACTGTCTTTGACTAAAGGACTATTCCGTCTAATATTCAGTGCTGGATTTTATTCTAGTCCAGAACTATTCTGCACATATCTTCTTTTCATCCCATCAACAAATCCTACTTTTTCTATGTTGTGCTTATTTAACTCCACCTGAAATGGATCTGTTCCCCTTGAGTGAAACCGATATAGTAACTCTATTATTCTGGGCAAAAATGTTCTCTTTAAATTCTTGGTGAATATTTTGCATGTGTAGCATTAATTTTGACCTCCCTTATAATTGGAAACACCTTCTCCATACCTGGCTTGTCAGACCCCTTCATAATTTCAACCACTGTTCCTCTAAGCTGTGAGCATGTATGGCCGCTCAATAACTGAAATACTCCTATGCACATAGCCTTTGTTGCCACACAGCTGGAATTTCCTTTTATATAGTGCTAATATAATTTTGAAATTATTCTAATATAATTATGACATCTATGTTAATATAATTGTGAAATACCCCATAATTAATTATGTTTTAATGAATATAATCCATAGATTTTCTAAATATAAACATACCACAATCTTTACTCTGAAACACTTTAGAGCTTCAATGAATTTACATTGTCAGTGTTTCAAGCTGCTACACTGTTACAAATTGTAACAATAAATACAGAATGGAAGTAGGCAGCTCACCGTTATGGGTGGCGGGGTGGAGATACGTCTCTACCAAAGGTGGTGTAAGGGGCTCCGTCCCTCCTCTAGCCTGGAGGCCACCCTTGGGCAAGGTGTATAACTTGCTTAGCCCTCAGATCATGTTCACATGAAGCCATAGGAGCAGGTGGTGGATGGTCAGATAAGCAGCTGGTGCATATCACAAGTCCTGGTTATGTGACCACTGACACCAGACAGACAATCTCTTGAAGAGTATCGGTAGTGGCTGGGGTCACCCATCTTGTAAAGACACTGCCCAGAAGAAGGCAATGGCAAACCATTTCTTTAGAAAAATTTGCCAAGAACAATCATGGTCAAGACCATAATCGCCCACATCATACAACATGGCACATAGTTATGAAGTGGTCTGAGAAGTAGAATTAACTTTGTTAGTTCCTTTTTTGATCCAGCATGGAGACAATGAACCAAAAGGCATTTTATTGTGTTGTAAACAAGACAAAACCTGCAGATGCTGGAAATCTAGGTGATGCACATAAATGCTGCAGGAGGTCAGCAGGTCAGTCAGCCTCAGTGCAAAAGAGTACAGTCAACATTGCGGGCTGAGGACTGGTCTTGGGCCAAAATGTCAACTGTACTCTTTTCCATTGAGGCTGCCTGGTCTGCAGAGTTCCTCCAGCATT
Organism: Mobula birostris; assembly: GCF_030028105.1. Classification (NCBI taxonomy): domain Eukaryota; kingdom Metazoa; phylum Chordata; class Chondrichthyes; order Myliobatiformes; family Myliobatidae; genus Mobula; species Mobula birostris. The sequence continues at coordinate 102,055,704 of NC_092380.1, read as the reverse complement.
TTGTGTGTGTTATTGTGCTGCAAATGTTTATGATTCTGTCTATACCTGTAACTGACCGCTTTGGCCCATCACCAAACTCTCACCCAAAACTCAATGTATGAGAAACATTTGTCTGGTTTAACTGCTATCTATAAACCTAAGAATAGCATAGTGGTGAATGTAATGCCCTTACAGTGCCAATAACCTGGGTTCCAATCCTGTCACTGTCTGTAAGAAGTTTGTACATTGACCATGTGGGTTACCTCTGGGTGCTCTGGTTTCAAAGTTTCAAAATACATTTATTATCTCACCACTTCTGTAGAAAATTTGCCAAGAACAATCATGGTCATCACCATGATCACCCACGCCATATGACACGACACATAATGATGATGATGAGCTCATTGTTAATAAACACAGATGCCGTCTAGTCAAAACATTTTACTTTAGCCAATCAGTTGTTTTGACTGCCTGACATCATTTCCTTGTTTTGAGAGTTGTGGCTTGTGTTAGCTTGATGTGCATATTACAAAAGAAAATATTTAAAATGTCTCACTGTTTTCAGGCCATGTAAAAATTTCATGAAAATGTTTGGTCCACACAGCTGTAAAAAAAAATTAGACGGAACATTGATCTCAACTCTTGCATCAGTACACTTTTTAGTTTCTACTTAGGGAAACAAGCTGCAGTGATTTTAATCTTTCCTGATATACTTAATCTCTTTCTGATCTGATGAGATTTGAGTAACTATTTTCCCCTGCTCTAGTTTGTCCCTATACATATTTGTAGGAATGCTTTCTCAATGAAAGTAGGAACACATTTGTACTAAATGGATTTACATCAAGTGTGTGAAATGCAGACCAATGTTGCCTTCAGTATGCAAGATAATGAGGTAAGCTTTAGCTAAAATATTGAGGTATTTCTGTCATGGAAGCACATTCGATGTTGATGACCTTGTGATCAATCTGGTTGCATCCTTCGGCAGTCATTTATTGAGCATGGGCAAGACAATAAGACCTTAAGGTATAGGAGCAGAAGCAGGTCATTCAGCCCATCACATGTACTGTGCCATTCCATCATGGCTGGTTTATTATCTCTCTCAAGCCCATTCTCCTGCCTTTTCTCCTTAGCCTTTGACACCCTTGCTCATCAAGAACTTATGAACCTACACTTTAAATGTACTTAATGATTTGACCTCCACAACTATCTGTGTGCAAGGAATTCCACAGATTCACCACCTCAGAATGAAAGAATCTCCTCATCTCTGTTCTAATGGAATAGATAGATAGACAGATTATATAGATAGGTAGATACTTCATTGATCCCAAAGGAAATTACAGTGTCACGGTAGTATTACAAGTGCACAGATATAAATATTAGAAGAGAAGCAGAAAGAATAACAAATAAGTTATCTCAAAGAGTCTAACTGGAGGGAGTCATCACTTCCCTGGCTCTCGGTTTTCTCATTATGGAGCCTAATGGTGGAGGGTAAGAATGACCTCGCAGCACGGTTGTCTTTGTCTATTACTAAAGGTGCTCCTCTGTTCAGCCAAGGTGGCATACAGAGGGTGAGGAACATTGTCTAGAATTGCCAGGATTTTCCGTAGGGTCCTTGGTGCAACCATAGCCTCCAGTGGGTCCAGTTTGACTCCTATAACAGAGCCAGCCTTTCTAATCAGTTTATTGTCATCTCCTGTGTTGATGCCATTGCCCCAGCACACCACCTTATAGACGATTGTACCAAAGGAATAGATAGATAGACAGATTATATAGATAGGTAGATACTTCATTGACAACAGACTGGTAGAACATGTAAAGGAGAGGCCTACATACTCCAAAGGACCTCAGTTTCCTCAGGAAGTAGAGGCGACTCTGGCCCTTCTTGAACACAGCCTCAGTGTTGGTGCTGCACTCAAGTTTGTCATGAAGGTGCAACCCCAGGTACTTGTATGTCCTCACCACATCCAAGTCCTCACCATCAACAGTAACAGGGTGCTATGCAGGCTTAGTCTTCCTAAAGTCCATCACCATCTCCTTTGTCTTATTAATGTTGAGCCGCAGATGATTTAGCTTGCACCATTTAATAAAGTCCTCCACCAGGGCCTTTTATTCATCCTCCCGTCCTCTCTTTATACACCCAACTATCACTGAGTCATCAGAGAATTTCTGCAGATGACTAGGCTCAGTGTTGTATCTAAAGTCCAAGGTATACAGGGTAAACAGGAAAGTAGCCAATACAATCTTCTGTAGGGCCCCATTGCTGCTTATAGCCATGTCTAACACACAGCTCTGAAGCCGTACATACTGCGGTCTGCCAGTCAGGTAGTCCATTATCCAGGATACAATGGAAGTGCTAATCTGCATTGAATGGAGCTTTCCCCCCAGCAATGAGGACTGTATGGTATTGAAAGCACTTGAGAAATCAAAAAACATGATCCTCACTGTGCTGCCTTGCTTATCCAAATGGGAGTAGGCTCTGTTCAGCAGGCAGATGACAGCATTGTCAACTCCAATGTGCCCCGGTAGGCAAACTGCAGGGGATCGAGGGCCGATCTGACCAAGGGTCGGAGGTGAGCCAGGATCAGCTTCTCTAGGGTCTTCATGATGTGTGAGGTTAGGGTCACTGGACGGTAGTCATTCAAGACTTTGGGTTGGCCCTTCTTGGTACTGGGACAACATATGATGTTTTCCACACAGTCGAGACCCTTTCCAGGCTGAGACTCAGATGGAAAATGTGCTGTAGACCTTCACACAACTGCTCAGTACACTCCATCAGGACCTTGGGGTTCACACCGTCCGATCCCAATGCTTTGCCATGTCTGAATTTCCCAAGAGCCCTTTTCACCTGCTCAGCAGTGAAGATGAGTCCATGGTGACTGGGGAGTTAGTGGAAGGTGGGGCTGGGGGAGGTGAAGATTGGGATGATAGCAGTTGGCATGTGGAGGTGAGGATGGTAGGTGCAGGGCAAGGAAAGGATGTAGACAGTGGTAGCCTGTGTTGTTCATCTACCTGTTGAATTGGAGGGGGGAGGCATTGGTGCTGAGAGAGTATTAGGTGCCTCTGCATCTATACTGGTGTGCTGAGGGGGTGTGAACAGGAGGTCAATTGTTAAACCTATTGAAGGAATGGTTTAACTCATTAGCCCATTCACAGCTGCATTCTGAGGCTCTACAGCTAGGCTGATTGAAGACAGTGTTGTTCTTCTTACCTTTCCACACCTCCCATGCACCACCCTGCACCAAACTTGGTCTCCAGCTCTCTCCTGTGGTCCCCTTTAGCCACCTTGATCTTCTCCTTTAGCCCCCTCTGCACGTTTCAATTCCTCCCTGTCTCCTGATCGAAAGGCTCTCCAATGGGACGTCCTAATGTCCTTCTAATGCGACAAGTTACCTGTCACCAGCCATATGGCATATGAGGAATCCATCCAGCCAATGTGGTTGTACGTTTTGGAACTTGAAAGCTCCCTTCATTCCTTTCGGGCCCAATTTCATCTCTGATATTACCCACAAATTTAGCAGGTTACGATTAGTTTGACTACATGCTATTCAGACTAGTCAGGTGATAGAACTGACATTTCTGGGAGAATGGGAATGAGAGGGGTAATAAAGCAACCATGATGGAATGGCGGAACAGACTTGATGGGATGAATGGCCTAATTCTGCTCCTACCTCTTATTGTTTTATGGTACCGTCAGCAGCAGAGTAAGATTAGAGCAAGCTCAACCAATCGCAGAGCTAGATTATGAAAGCTAGGTATAGATTTTCTTGTTCTTCCCATACTGACCCTCCCCTCCAAATACTAATACAAATGATTCAGGCAGGATCTTCATAAAGAGAGGTCACCCAAGGATAATAACCACTAAGATGCTTCTGCCATCTGCAGCTAGTTACTCTCTCTCTCTATGGAGACATGATTGTGTCTTTTTTACTGAAGAAGATAGTAAATAGACTGACTTTCATGATTTCAGCAGATGGTGAATTAAATTCACTTGCAGGACCAATTGAACTGTGCTTAAATAATTCATAATGGATAAATGAGTGTTTGTTTATCGGGTTTACTATCATAATTGTTGAAACCCACAGCATTATTCTGATGATTTGTGTAGTCTACACAAATGTAAACAGAATTTGTAGCATAATTGTGCATATCTTTCCTCAGCTAGTCTACTTTTATGATCTATGCACAATCTTCTCACACCCTATTCCAAAATTAGTTTTTCACTCAAGTACTTTTCTTTATTTATTTTATTTAGAGATACAGCACGGAACCAGCCCTTCTGGTCCAGTGAGCTGCGCCACCCACTAACCCATGTATTTAACGCCAGCCTAATCACAGGACAATTTACACTGAGGAATTAACCTACTAACTGTCACATCTTTGGACTGTGGGAGGGAACCGGTTCACCTGGAGGAAACACTCACCATCAAGGAGAGAACATAAAACCTTAAGACCATAACACATAAGAACAGAATTAGACTATTCAAGTCTGTTCCACCGTTCTATCATGGCTGAATTATTATCCCTCTCAACCCCATTCTCCTGCCTTCTCCCCGTGACCTTTGATACCCTGACTAATCTCAACGTTAAATATACCCAATGACTTGGCCTCCACAGCCAAACATGGCAATTAATTCCACTGATTCACCACCAAATGGCTAAAGAAATTGTTCCTCAGCTCTTCTCTATTCTGAGGCTGTGCCCTCTGGTCCTAGACTCTCCCACTACAAGAAACATCCTCTCTACATCCACTTTTTAAAGTTTCAGTGAGATTCCTCCCCACCCCACCCACCCACTACTTTTAAATTCCAGCGACTGCAGGCCCAGAGCCATCAAACACTCTTCATGCCTCAACTTTTCATTCCTGGAATCATTCTTGTGAGCCTCCTCCGAGCCTCCCTAATACCAGCACATCATTTTTAGATAAGGAGACCAAAACTGTCTACAATTCCTCAAGTGCGGTCTGACCAATGCCTTATAAAGCCTCAGCATTACATCCTTGCTAATATTCTAATCCTCTTGAAATGTGAATGCTAATAACGCCCTTGCATTCCTTATCATTGACTCAAGTTAACCTTTCGGGAATCCTGCACAAGGACTCCCAAGTCCCTTTGCACCTCTGATTTCAGAAGGTGCAGATAAGTTCATCTCTCATTTCTTTGTCCTCCTATTACTACCTCTCCAGCATCGTTTTCCAGTGGCCCGCTATCGACTCTCACCTATCTTTGCATATTTTAGGTATCCTTTTTTATATTATTGGTTAGCTCACCTTCATATTTCATCTTTTTTCTCCATATGACTTTTTTATTGCCTTCTGTTGGTTTTTAAAAGCTTCCTAATCCTCTTAATTCCCACTATTTTTTGCAAGAATTATGAATTGAAAAAACACGTGTACTAAGATGTTAACTGCCCTGTGCTATCACCAGTGGGATCATCAGTTGATCTGCCACCTGTCTTCAGGAGTTTCGGCCCGCTTATGATCAAGACTCCCTCAAGGTGGTGGGCCACCAGTGCTAAAGCACCACCTCCCACTAGTGAGCTTAAAAACTTGGCATCTGCCTCTATCTGTCACAATGGCATGGGCATTGGGAGCAAGGGTGGACCCAAATGCAAGACACATCTTGTGAGGTTACTTAGATTTAGTTTATTGTTCGCTACCAGGAGAGCTAGGCAGGAGCAGGAGTAGCGAACTGGACAAGGACTCAGGACTACCACCAGGCTGGGTTAGGGGTCTGGGCTAGGACTCAGAATTGGATCCCAGAACTAGAGGAGACATGAAGAGGCTAGGGTATGGACTCCGAGCCAGAGACTGGGCAAGGACCCAGTACCTGGGTCTTGCCTCTGGCTTGGACCCCAGAACCAGGCATAGACATGACATGGGCTAGGAAGAAGAGGAACATGGAAAACAGAGCCTCGGTCTCGGGAGAGCAGGTACATGGAACCATGAACACATACACAGAACACAGAGTCGGGACCCCTCCTTGGGTACAGGACATAGGGCCAGGACTCACACATAGAACAGAGAGCCGGGACCCCTCCTAGGGCACAGGATATAGGGCCGGGACTCATGACCCTCCGCGGGGCAATGGCAAGATGGCCTGACTTACCCCACGGAGGCGAGGACAAGACAAGACAGAACATGACCCCCCGTGGGGCAACGGCAAGATGGCCAGACCTACCCCCAGGGAGGCGAGGACCAGACAAGACAAGACATGACCCCCCCCCCCACCGCGGAGTAACGGCAAAACAGCCTGACTTACCCCACGGAGGCGAGGACAAGACAAGACAAGACCAACACAAATGAACACCAGACAGTACCCATCTAGCTCTGATGATGGAACTAGACTGAAGTGCAGGTGGAGGCTGCAGATGAGGGCTAGAGACGAGAGGGGCAGAGAAGGGATTCAGACAAGGGGGTAGGACAGGAATCATAGACCGCCAGGGCCAGGACTAGACTCAGAACTGGGAAGCCGCCATGACCAGGACTTGACTGGGTGCTTGAATGCTCCCGGAGCCAGGACTTGACTTGGAGCCTCCGGGTAGTGGCGACCTCTCGACTCAGCTCGGGAACAGTAGACAGCGGTTCTTGATTCCCTCTGGCAGGTTAACTGACGGACCACCTCGGTGAGGAAACTTTGCCGGCTCGCTTTGGCGAGGTAACTGGACAGGGTTGCTCCAGTGAGGAAAGGTGAATTGCCGGCATTCGCTTCGGGCGGAGACAAGGCTTGCTCCGGTCAGATGACATTGGCACGCCATGTCTTTGCAGCCGCTCCCGCCTCGAACGGCTGAAAGCCGGAGACTATAAACTACTGGTTCAGCCGAGTGTTAATTGCCTCTAATCACCAAAGTCGTGGGGCACAGGAAAACAGGGAATCAATGGTCCAGATCGTAACATAAACATGCTAAATTTAAAAGGACCCCGATCCGGACCATGACACTATCAGAGTTGTTGGTCACTTCCAACCAACAGACAGTCTGCTCTTCAGGTGTCTATGCAACTACTGAAGGGTTTGCAAAAGATGTATACACTGTCTGACTGTCTGCCCCTCGGGACATACTTGGTCTACACCCATGCTGATCCTTTCTCTGCTGCCTCAGCTACAGCCCTGCTGGTTGACTTGACCTCTCTAGTCAATGCCCTCTGTTTTCCTTTTACACTGTGATTGACTTCCCTTGTCAGCCATGATTGCCTCATCCTCCCAGGAGAACACTTTTTAAAGGAGTTGAAGACATGAAGGGCAGATAAAAGGTATGGCAGGTCCCTTTTTGTCACTAACACCCAACTTCCATAGACACTTCCCCACTATTCTGAGTGTGATACCATTGTGAAAAATATCTTCTTCCTTCTACATTCAACATTTCAAATAGTCCAATTTCAAGTTTATTGTTATTTCACTGTATATCACCAAATGAAACAAGTTCCTCCAGACCACGGTGCACAATACAGTACATGTAACTCACACAAAACACATAAAGTAATATTACTCACAAATTAACAAGCAATAAAATACTTCAAGGAGAGGTGCCTTAGGAAGGTAGTCTCCATTATTAAGGATGCCCACCACCCAGGACATGCCATCTTCTCATTGTTACTGTCAGGTAGGAGATACAGAAGCCTGAAGGCACACACTCAGCGAATCAGGAACAGCTTCTTCCTCTCTGCCATCCAGTTTCTAAATGGACACTACCTACCTTCTTATGAGTCCTGACGAAGGGTCTTGGCCCAAAACATTGACTGTACCTCTTCCTAGAGATGCTGCCTGGCCTGCTGCATTCATCAGCAAATTTGATGTGTGTTGCTTGAATTTCCAGCATCTGCAGAATTCCTCGTGTTTATGTACTACCTTTTTTATTTCTGTCTTTTGCACTACTTATTTACATTAACTATTTAATAGACATTATATATACACACACTCATTGTAACTCCATTGAATTCTCTATATTTATCATGTATTTCATTGTACTGCTGCTGCTAAGACAACACATTTCACGCCATATGCCAGTGATATCAAACCTGGTTCTGATTCTGATATAATAATAAAATAGACCATTTCCTCCCTGTTCCATCCTTCATCTATGTCCAATACATTTTCCGTCCAATGACACTTAACTAAGTAAGCTTGTACAGGGATTATGTTTTGCTCACAGTGCAATCTCCTCCACATTGGTAAAACCAAAAGCAGATTGACTGATTACTTTGAGTTGTACTTCAGTCTAGTACACTAATGTGACCCTAAGTTTCTGCACAATTCGTACCATTTCAACTTTGTTCTTTGCCTCTTATGCTGTTGCAATGGGACGTCAAAGAACAAGACTTCATCTTTTTATTAGACACTGTATACCTTTCAGGACTCAATTCATCCAACAATTGCAGAGCATATCCTGTACTTGCTCATTTCTAATCTGTATATTTTAATAACAATTCTGTTGTTGCAGCTTACATCTCCCATTGACCAAATGTTTCCTTCCCTTTGTATTTTAATCCAGTTTGTAGACCTGAACCAACACTTAATGCTGACCTATACTGGCCCATGTGTGCACAATGCCATAAACAGGATAAATAGTACAGATATATGACATTTAACCTAAATTAATGTTCTAACTTGAGCTTAATTTGCTCAGCTTAATTTATGAACATAACCTCCCATTCCTTTCTCCTCTACCTGTTTATCAAGCTCTCCTTAACATATCCGGACTCAAAAATCTCCTTTTCTAAAACAGCAGCAAGATCATGGAATTTGTTAACATAACAAGTCCCTACATTAGCATGCTCCATGTTCATGTTTTGGTAAAGAAGGTATTTTTCCCCCCAAAATTTTCTAACATATTTGGTAGCTTAAAAATATGAAGAGAGTTAGCTGTTATGAAGCCCCTTCATGGCCATTTAGGAAGGAAATAAAGAGCCCAGTGACATGATGTCATGACATCAACCTCTCTCAAAGTCAACAAAAAAGCTGGTCATCAACTTCAGGAAGAGGGTGGTGCACATGCGTCTGTTTATAGCGCAGAATAGACCCTTCAGGCCCTTGGAGCCATGCCACCCAGTAATCTCCTGATTTTAATCCTGGCCAAATCATGGGACAATTTACTATGACCACAGAATCTACAACCGGTACGTCTTTGGACTGTGGGAGGAAACTGGAGCACTCGGAGGAAACCCACATGATCAGGGGTAGAACGTACAAACTCCTTCCAGGCAGTGACGGTAATTGAACCCAGGTCACTGGTACTGTAAAGCTTTATGTTCACCATTATACTACATCAACGGTAATTGCTACTGGTGAACATCACCATAGCAAGCCCCGATCCAACCACATAGACACCATTGCAAATAAAGCTCATCCCCTCCAGGGACTCTGTCTATACTTCTCACTGCCTCAGTAAAGCAGCCAACATAATCAAAGACCCCACCACTCTGCACATTCTCCTTTCTCCTCCTTCAGAGGACACAAAAGCCTGAAAGAATGTACTACCAAGCTCAAGGACCACTTTACCCCACAGTGATAAGAATACTGAATTTTTCCTTGTATGATAGAATGGACTCTTATCCCCAACCTGAGAGATTGGTTGGACTGGGCTTGCTTTCTTATGGAACAAAGGAGACTTGAACTGAGATAAAGATTGAACAGGGTGAAAAGGGAAGATCAATTTCTGTTCACAGAGAAGCTAACCACATGTAACCCAGTTGAAGGGTCTCGACCCAAAATGGCAACTATCCATTTCCCTCCACAGATACTGCCTGACCTGCTGAGTTCCCCCAGCATCTTGGTGGTTGCTCCAGATTCCAGCATCTTTAGTCTCTCTGTCACTAGGGGATATACAGTGTGTACAACATATTTAAGTTAAATGTGGAAAGATTAGAGGGGAACTGAGGAAATTCTTTTACAACTGAAAAGAGCTGCGGAGATTTGGAAGTAATTGAAAGGGTAGAAGATTCAAAAGCACTTCAAGTAGCCAGAAGTCTCATGAAGAGCTGTAATGCTGCAACATTTTGAATGGATAGAGTGGGGGGAAGGGGGTGGAAATACATCTCTGCCAAAGGAGATGTAAAGCATTCCTTCCCTCTGCTATCCTGCAATCACCCTTGGATAAGGTGTAGCACTTGCTTAGTACCACCCCCCCCGTCCTCAATCAGGATCATGTGAAGCCATGGGAGCAGGTGGTGGATGGTTGTATGAGCAGCTGGTGCATATCACAAGTCCTCGTTATGTGAGCACCGACACCAGACAATCTCTGATGAGTATTGATAATGGCTGGGATCAACCTTTTTGTCAAGACACTGCCCAGAAGACGACAATGCAAACTTCTTCCAAAGAAAACATTTGTCAAGAACAATGATGGTCAGGACCGTGATCGCCCACGTCATAAGACACAGCACATAATGATGATGAGAGGTCTGGGAAGTAGAATTAACCTTATCAGTTCCTTTCTGATCCAACATGGAGACAATGAACTGAAAGAAACTTTACTGTGTTGCAAATGTTTACGATTCTGTCTTTGCCTATAACTGACTGCAATAGCCCCAACGCCAATCTCTCACTCAAAACTCAATGTGCAGTCACATGTCTGAGAACCATTTATCTGGTTTAATTGCTACCTATCAACCTAAGGTAGTGTAGCAGTTAGCATAATGCCCTTACATCGACAGTGACCTGGGTTCAATTGCTGTCACTGTCTGTAAGAGGTTTGTACATTCTCCATGTGACCACGTGGGTTTCAAAGTTTTGAAGTACATTTATTATCAAAGTATGTATACAATATACCACTCTGAGGTTCATCCTTCTGCAGTCAGCCACGAAACAAAGAAACACCATGGAACCTGTTTAAAGAAAATATCAAAACACCCAATGTGAAAAAAAGAACAAATTGCGCAAACAGCAGAAAGTGAACAAATGGCATTCCAAGCATGCACGGGTCAGTAGGTTAATTGATCACATGGTTGTAATTGGGTGACCCAGGATCCTGAGCCAGCCTGCTACCAAGCTTTATCTAAAAAAAACACTTTGGAATTTGACAAAAACATGTAATAATTATCAAAAATGAATTAAAGTCAAGGTTTCTAATGCCAATTTTGTAGCTAAAACGTAAGAAATCTTGCTGCAATTATATGATGAAGCACCATTCAGCAGCAGGCAAAATCAACAGAGAGAAATATGGTGACATCATGCGGAAGGCCCTGTGAAGACTTTATGATGTTGTACTGAGGTTTCCCCACAGATGTCAAATTTGAATTTAGTGAAGGACACCCGTAGGCTTGAAATTTGGCATTCCAAGTGAATGGAAAGTGGAACTAATGAAAGATTATTTAAGATCAGAAATCACCTTTACAATGGAATCATTATTTTTGATATGGAATTTCTGTACACTACATAATGGCTAATGAAGAAGGAAAGAGGTAATATGGGGGAAATTATAAGCACAGAACTGGTCTGGAGAAATTGGCTGAAGCCAATGCCTCTTAAGATGATATTTCTTGCTTTGATGATGGTCTTCAGTCTGAAGCATTAATCATTTTTCACATATGCTACCTGGTCCACTGAAAATTTTCAGAATTTCTTTTAGATTTCTAGCATCTGATTTTTAGAAGTTTTTCTGTTGTTTTATTGTTTGGCAAGTTAATATTTGCAATAATTTCTTCTCTCATAGTTTCGATGAATTATTGAGTTCAACACCACTGGTGAAGACTGGTAATTAGAAATAAAATACTCAAGTGACAGTGTGCTAAATTTTCTCAAAGTTTTATTGTGAAAAATGAGAGACAGTCTTAGTTTATAGCTTGCTCATAAGGTTTCCTGTAACTGACGGTGGTGACTAGTTATGCACTTTAATAACAGGTTGAATTTTATTGAACCATCAGATCAATACAGTAATATGATGAAACCTAAATAAGTAATAATCAATGTTAAAATAAAATTAATCATTTTATAAAGCCTCCACACTGATGCGGCAAAGTATATGAAGGGTCTCAGCCTGAAACGTTGGCTCTTTAATCCTCCATAGGTGCTGCCTGACCTGCTGAGTTTCTCCACCATTTTGTGTGTGTTACTCTGGATTTCCAGAATTTGCAGAATCTCTTGTGTTTTTGAGTTTTCCTTTATTTGCGAAAATCAAACTGAAGATCATTTTTAACAAATCTGTTTATTGTAGAGGAAAATATTGATGGCAGTTGAAAAATTCCCAGCACTTTGGGACATGTTCTCAACATTTGCATTGAACTTAAAGTCAGAACTTACTGTCAGTGCCCATCTCCCAGCAATGAAACCTCAGATGGTCTCACTCAGTTATGTTGGGATATCCATATCATTCATGGACTTCCATAGCAGGCATTCTATTCTAATCTTTGTCAGGGATGAGATTACCAGACTCCTTGAAGAAGTGCAACATCCCCAGCAATTCCTGGGGCTCTCTGGTCCATGTCTCCTCTATTTTCTCTTAGTGATGCACCCTAATGGTAAAGTGTCAGTTTTGGGAATGCAGCATTGGGCAGACTAATGATGTGGCCAGCCTACCAAAGCAGAAAACATTGAGAGCATCATACTCGACTCGAGCCATCATAGTACCACTAAGCGACTGAGAGTAACTAGACCTCAGTGCTAAGAATGTTGGCCTGGGTGATTGGTTTACTTAGATTTGGTCATATCTTAAACAATGTGAGAATGATAGAATAAAGACAGAAACATGATTAAACTCAACATGACCTCAAACAGTGGTCCTGGCTGAAGATATTTCATCACAATCAATCCAGAGCCCGTATCCTCTTCTTGACTGCAGATTTACAGTTTTAAAGAACAAAAAGCTGGAAAAATCCAGTATCCCTGTCAGCATTTCAACTTTTTGATGTGCTCAGATCATTGCTTATTGGCACATTGATGTGTATTGAATCCATCAACACTTCTTTCACATCAATGGTACTGAACACAATTTAATACAGCATAATGGTATCCATTTCATACTGGACTATTACATTGTTGGTTGCCCTCATAAATCTGAAAGACCTGCATACCTCTGCTATTGTCTACAAAAAAAAGGAGCCCGTTTAGAGTATCGTGGATGCCGGTGGAAATGTGAATCCAGTTTTAACAATAAAGAGGATTTTGGAAGGTTTCAAAAGATATGAGGTTCACATGAAAGCTTCATTATGAAGGACACATCTTTCAAACTGTCCAGCAACAATTTGGTTGCAAAAAGTTATGACAGACTCACATTTCTCCTGTTGTCTGTGCTGCTGTGAACTGACTGACTGCCTGCACGCAGAAATATCTTGCCTGTGACACTACCCCTTTAAATTATAAACACTCATCTTCAGAGAGGCGGCATCAAGCAGCCTCATGGAAACCTTACAAAATTGGTTAGTGGGAGGCACAAATTAATTCCAGAGGCTCTAATAAAACAATATAATTTACTAGATTCCATATGGCTTAGTATCTGAGGACACCATTCCATCCACCACCTCCCCCCTTTATCCTAGCAGAACACAGCAGGAAGGAGTGTGGTATAGAACAATTCCTGATTCTTTCCTGTTCTATTACAAGATACAGTTAGTGGTTTCAATGATATACCATGTTGAATATTTAGATCAGTTTAATATTATTCCGTGACTGGATGGTGAAAAACATTTCAAGGGAAGATATGGCATATTGGTGGAGCCTTAATTATAACTGGTCTCAATAAGCAGCAAAAATTAATTTAGACAAAAGATCTGAGAAGGAAAAGAAATCCCAAAACCATTGTATTTACTTACTGTACTTTCTAATATTGATGTTTGTTAATACAATACCTCCTCTGCCTAATAAATGACCACTGAGTGTATGTTCGTGATCTTCTGCTGCTGTAGCCCATCCACTTCAAGGTTCGACATGTTTTGTGTTCAGAGATGGTCTTCTGCACACCATTGTTGTAACACGTGGTTATCTGAATTACTGTTGCCTTCCTATCAGCTTGAACCAGTCTGGCCATTTTGCACTGAGCTTTCTTCTTTACAAGGCATATTTGCCCACAGAGCTGCCGCTCACTGGATTTATTTTTTGTTTTGTTTTATAACACCATTCTCTGTAAACTCTAGAGACTGTTGTGTGTGAAAATCCCAGGAGGTCAACAGCTTCTGACATACTCAAACCACCATATCTGGCACCATCAATCTTTCCACAGTCAAAGCTACTTAGATCACATTTCTTCCCCATTCTGATGTTTGGTCTGAAAAACAACTGAACCTCTTGACCATGTCCACATGCTTTTATGCATTGAGATGCTGCCACATGATTGGCTGATCTGATATTTGCATTAATGAGCAGATCTACAGGTGTTGCTAATAAAGTGGCCACTGAGTATAATATTTAATAACAGTATGTCCAACAATAATACTGCATCCTTAATAATATATATATATCTTCAAATGCCAACCAAATCTGGAAACGCCACTTGAAAAATTTAGGATTTTTATATTAATTTTCAGAATCAGAATCAGTTTTAATATCACTGGCATATGTTGTGAAATTTGTTACTTAATTAAGGGGAAGCCTAACTTAGCCTGCAGTTGCTTTATGAATTGATTTCAAAGAGGCTCAAAGAAGGGGTCAAAAGATACGAATAGAAAGCAAAAACAGGGTAGAGAAGGGGATAGTCTAATAGCACATGGAAACAGGCCTATTGGCCTAACTGAACAATGCCTCAAAAAGGTGGCATCCATCATTAAAGACTCCCATCACTCAGGACATGCCCTCTTCTCATTGCTACTATCAGGAAGGAGGTACAGGAGCCTGAAGGCACACATTCAAGGTTTCAGGAACAGCTTCTTCCCCTTTGACATCAGATTTCTGAATGGACATTAAACCCATGAACACTACCTCACTACTTTTTTCCTCTCTCTTTTAATTTAAAATTTTAAATATATTATACATTTACAAATTTCACGACATATGCCAGTGATATTAAACCTGATTCTGATCCATGCCGACCAAGATTGCCTTCTAAGCTCGATCCATTGTCCCACTTCTGACCCGTAAGGTTTCCTATCCAAGTGTGTTTTAGATGTTGTTAACATACTTTTCTCAAACACTTCCACCCATGATCATGTTGAATTATGGAACAGCCCAAAGGGCTACATAGCATAGTCGTATTCTAAGTTTCTATTTCTATGGTTTCAATTTAGTTGACTTAATAGAGAATGAAATTTAATAACAAGATATCTGTTTTTTTTCTAATAAAAAACCTTTAAAGAATCCTTTATTGAACAAAAAAATGTAAACAGTCTTTGTTGTTGTCGTTGCTGGTGCTTATGTTGTTCTGCTGAACACTGTGGGCCTGAATCTGTGGCAATACTTGAAGACTGTCCTCAGAACATCCTTGACTGTGTTGGTTGTTAATGCAAATGGTGCATTTCAATGTATGTTTCAGTGTACAATACTGTGCAAAAGTCTTAGGCACATGTAAAACAAAATTCTGTAAAGCAAAGATGCTTTCAAAAATAATGAAATGAGAAGTTTCTTAACATCAAAAAATTTAAACAGTAAAAAACTGAATCAAATCAAAATTTGGTGCAACTATTTGCCTTTAAAACTGCATCAATTCTCTTAGGTACACGGTCATGAGGTTTTATAAGAAAATCAACTGGTAGGTTGATCCAAGCATCTTGGAGAACTTGCCACTGTTCTTCTGTCTCTCCTGACAGACAGACAGCCTTAATGATGTTGAGATCAGGGGTCTATGGAGGCCATACTATCTGAAACCATACAAAAAAAACCAACGGTGCCTAAGACTTTTACACATATTTTACATGTGATAAATAAATCTAAATCTGAATTATTCAAGTCCTAAGCCTACTGCAGGATGTTTTTAGTATGTGGGGATATATGTTTTGGTGGACTGGTAAATGAGTCTATCCCTGACCTGAGGGATTTGATAGTCCCTTCACATGGGCATTTAGAAAGATTCAACTATCATTTGAAGAACGATACTTATGGCAGACTGTTGCAAAGGTCAACTTAGCATTTGGTAAACTCCGCAAACATCTCTGAGACAATCAGGCATCAGCAGATCTCTGAATGGCTACCTTTCTGAGGAGACTGCTTTATGCTGCAGAACCCGAATAAGAAATCCATGACATATTAGTAAATTGAATTACATTTACCTGAGCTGCACAAGGAAACAGGTGACAAACAGATTGCAAAACAAGTTCTCTGATGCTGTAGTTCTCAAAAAGGCCAAAAAGCCAAGCATTGGACTCTCAGATTCTAACAATGCAATTACTGGCTGTGATTATCTGGTGGATAATTCACAATGTTAATATTTTATGAAGTGAAGTGATTTTGTGGTCAGTTAAGTTTTAAATGCAATGGGAAAGCTACGCTGAAACATAGTGCAAGATAAGAATAACATGTTCAAGATAAACAAGGTCAACAAACAAAGCAATTATGATAGTATCTCCTATTTGGGACCAATCACCCTCCAGATACTGAAGGAATAGCCAGTCAAGGTAGACTTGAATAAACTGATCTTCAGATTGGTATCATCATCATCATCAGGTGCCATGCCCAGTTTGAGCTTTGACTGTCATGGCCCACACACTCCTATTTCAGGGTCAAATGGATCAATTCGTTGGTATTCATTTCCAGTTCTCTGGCTGCTGTCTCCATCATCATTTGTCTTTGTCTTCCTCTTGCTTTCTTCCCTTCAATTTTTCCCATAATTACCGTGCATTCTAACTCCTCTTTCCTAATCATGTGTCCAATGAAGTTACGTTGCCTTTTCATGATCTCGTACATTATTTTTCTTTCTCTCAAATTGGTATAAAAGATCCAATGGACCCTTTTCATGAGTTAATTCTCAACAATAAAAATAATCTGTCTTGCCATTCTGCTTGCACAAAATCCAATGTCTTGTTAAAGTCAAAGTAAATTTATTACCAAAGTACATATATGTCGCCGTATACTACCTTGAGATTCATTTTCTTCCGGCCATTTACAGGAAAATAAAGAAATACAATAGAATTTATGAAAAACTAAAAATAACACAGATTGACAAACAACCAATGTGCAAAAGAAGACAAATTGTGCGAATAATTAAGTCAATAAATAATATTGAGAACACGAGTTGCAGAATGCTTGAAAGTGAGTCTGTAGGTTGTGAAGGCAGCTCGGCACTGAAGTGAGTGAAGTTCTCCATGCTGGTTCAGGAGCCTGATGGTCATAGGGTATTAACTGTACCTGAACCTGGTGGTGTGGGACTAAGTCTCCTGTACCTCCTACCTGAAGGTAGTAGTGAGAAGAAAGTATGGCCTGGATGTTAAGGCTCCTTAACGATGGATGATGGTTGCCTTCTTTGAAGATCAAAGATGAATGATACAAATATTACTTATTTTATTATTCTAATTTCCACTTAACTTAGCATGAACCATACCAGAAGTATGTTGTCTATTTTTCTAAACTTCTGGTAAATCCATTTTAATAAGAAACATTCATGCATTTGGTAAATCACCACTGATAATTATTAGGCACTATCTTGGCACCAATGTTCCCTCTAATTTTTAGTAGTCAGTGTGCGCAAAGATCTTATGTTGTGCAAATTTTTTTCCTGTGACAAGATTATGTGCGCACTGAATACACACATGGGACAGTTTTTGTAGGTTTACAAAATATTTGACATAAAACTGCACAGAACAACAACAAAATAACTTGCTTATTTAAGTTAGTTATTTTTTCTCTCTCCTGTCTTTGGCATTTACTCATTCTTTGTAAACTCTATCTAGATTGATAGGACTTCCATCCAATTGATAGCTTTTGATTCTCATTAACATATCCAAATGACATTCACCTGAACGGTTTCTCAGCTTGTTTTTGAGTTGATTCATCGGGCTAAAACCTCGCTCACAGTCCGCACTAGACGCAAGAAAGGTTCCCCCAATACCATCAACTGTGCAAGGTCACAAAACTGTTCATTTTGAAGTACAAATGCCACCATTTGAGCAAAGTTTGAAATCAGTTTGGATTTAGTTTTTTCTTGCACGGAAAATTTGAAATCATTAAACCGTCTAACTATACACAGTATTTTCAGCTAGAAAATCACGATAATTTAGACATAATGCATTAGCCTGTTCATCGCCAAATGTGATGTCACAATCTGCAATTGCGGAGAAATCAAAAGCTGACCGTTCTTGTACCTCATCTTCAGGAAACCTTTCTTCTAAATGAACACAAAGACTATTTATAAAAGTCAACAGCAAACTTCTATCTACTGTGACTTTTTTTCACGTTGTTGGCTCAGCAAAACTTTAACTTTGTCACTCCACAAAACATTGTCTCCCAGATACTGCTTTCTTATCTTGTTAATTTTGACTCACGCAAAATGAAGTGAATCCATCGGTGTCAGGCCACTCTTTAGCAGAATCTTGTACCGTGCAGCCAGTTCATCAAAGACTTAAAACCTGTAAAGCTACTTTGTATGTGATGTTTATCAATTTCTTGTGACAGTATTTAGCCACAGGGTCATTAGACTGATCTTTTTCAATAAAAACTTAGTAAGCTATCTACAGGATTTGAAACAGATCTTTGTAAACTTTACGATATGAACACTGTCTGCCAAAGATGGCTGCCGCCGTGATGCAGCTGTACAATCCGGAACAGGAAAGGTGAGGTGACGTAAATTAGCGACATGCATTGTGGTATTTGAAAAACCCACTGACTGGTTAACAGAAACATTTTGCTAAAAGACTATATTCAATAAGTATAATTATTAATTACTACATTATTTTAAGTAACTAACCTTTTGTGCGCACATGAATTTCCTTTGTGTGCTGGTTGAAAAAAGTGTGCGTGCGCACACGCACACAGCTTAGAGGGAACATAGCTTGGCACTGACCTGTATGTTACTGGATGATTAAAGCACTAGATTAGGATCCTTAAGCACATGTTCTCCGCTGACACCAATGTAGAAGCTGTACTACAATGTCAAAGATCTAATTTTATGGATGAAGTATTCAAGCATGATTGTGTCTGTGCTTTGCAGGGTTTAGATTCATAGAGTCATCAGGTACCACAGCACAGAAACAAACCCTTTGGCCCATCTAGCCCATGCTGACTTACTCTGTTTAGTCCCAATGACATGCACCTGGATCGTAGCCCTCCATATCCCTTCCATCCATGTTCTTATCGAAACTTTTCTTCAATGTTGTGATCAAACACACATCCACTGGCAGCTCGTTCCACACTCTTGCCATCCTCTGAGTGAAGAGATTCCCTTTCATGTTCCCGTTATACTTCCCACCTTTCACTGTTCACCCATGATCTCCAGTTCTCGTTTCAGCCAACCTCAGAGGAAAATGCCTGCTTGCGTTAACCCTATCCATATCCCTCATAATTTTATATCTCCTTGTCAATCTCCCATCATTCTCCTACACTCCTGGGAAAAAAAGTCCTACCCATTCAACCTTTCCCTATAACTGGAGGATAGCTGTTGTGCCATTGTTCAAAGTTTAATGTAAACTTATAATAAGGTACATATATTCCACCATATACTATCTTACCTTGAGGTTCATTTTCTTGCAGGCATTCACAGTAGAACAGAGAAATACAATAGAATTATTGAAAAACTACACACAACCAACGTGCAACTGTGCAAATACCAAATAAATAAATAAATCCTACTGACAACATGAGCTCTAGAGTCCTTGAAAGTTAGTCTATAGGTTGTAGAAAAGCCTGCTTGCATTTACTCTCTCTATACCCCTCATAACTTGTATACCTCGATTAAGTCTCCTCTCATTCTCCTATACTCCAGGGAATAAAATCCTCACCTTTGCAGCCTTTTGCTATAACTTAGCTCCTTAAGTCCAATTAAAAGCCTTATAAAACGTTTTGTAAAAGATTTGTAAATCTCTTAAGACTTGCAAAAGGTTTGTAAAGGATCACAAAGCACTGTTTGGCCAAACCTTATTCTTAAATAAAAATTAAAAAAAAGTCAATGTTGCATTGTTGTTTGAAGGATTTTGTTGTACATAAATGTGTAGCTGTGTTTTATATTTTTGAACAGAGTCGATACCGAGAAAACATTGTCTTTGTTGAAACATGTTTTGGAACTTCCTTTCCTGATCTTATACTCAATGTAAATAAGTACCAAGAGGATGAATGAACTGTTGCAAGCCAGCCTTATTGCAACTTCCTGGGTGTCCATATCTCTGAGGATTTAACCTGGGCCCAACATATCGATGGAGCTACAAAGAAGGCATGACAGTGGCTATATTTCATCAGGTGTTTGAGGAGATTTGGTATTTCACCTGAAACAGTCGAAAATTTCTACAGGTGTACTATGGAGAGTATTCCAGTTGCATTGTCATCTGGTATGGTGGTGGGGGGTGGGGGCTACTGCACAGGATCGAAGTAAGCTGCAGAGAGTTGTAAACTTAGTCAGCTCCATCATGGGCACTAGCCTCCATAGTATCCAGGACATCTTCAAGGAGCAGTGACTCAAAAAGGTGGCGTCCATCATTAAGGGCCCCTGTCACCCAGGTCATGCCTTGTTCTCATTGTTACCATCAGGAAGGAGGTACAGAAGCCTGAAGGCATACACTCAGTGATGCAGGAACAGCTTCTTCCCCTCTTCCATCCAGTTTCTGAATGGACATTGCACCCATGAACACTACCTCACTACTTTTTTTATTTAACTATTATATAACAGTAATTCACAAATTTTTCCTCTGTTATTATGTACTGCATTTGCCACAAAGACAACAATTTTCACGACATATGCTGGTGATATTAAACCTGATTCTGATTTTACCCAGGACACCATACTGTTGACTGGTATCAAAACATTCCACTTATGATTTGACTCTCACTTTCAAATTGAGGAACACTGTCCTGCAACTGCACTCAGTGGCCACTTTATTAGGTACCTCCTATATGTCTGTGGTGTTCTGCTGCTGTATGTTCTCTATCCACTTCAAGGTTCAACGTGTTGTGTGCTCAGAGATGCTGTTCTGCACCCCACTGTTGTAATGTGTGGTTATCTGAACTATTGTCGCCTTCATATCAACTTGAACCACTCTGGCCATTCTTCTCTGTACTCTCGCATTAATGGGACATTTTCAGCCTCAGAACTGCCACTCACTAGATTTGTTTTGCTTTTTGCACCGTTCTCTGTAAACTCTAGAGACTGTTGTGTGCAAAATTCCCAGGAGGTCAGCAATTAATGAGGTAGTCAAAACACTCAGTCTGGTACCAACTATCATTCCACAAAGTCAGTTAACTCACATGTCTTCCCCATTCTGATGTTTGGTCTGAACAACAACTGAGCACTAGACTATATCTGCATGCTTTTATGCATTCAGTTTCCACCACATGATTAGCTCATTAAACGTTTGCATCAATGAGCTGTTGTAACAGGTGTATCTCATCCACTGAATATATAAACTTGTAGCTCACATCAGAACTCTTGGAAGTCCAAGGAAGTTCTTGTGTGTCTAGAATAATTTTGAAAGGTTGTAGCAGGACAGATTTTATTTCTGAAATTATATTCCTTGTCAAAGAGTTACCTTAGCCAGAAGAATTAATGCCATTAAGTAGCATATTCACCATTTATCACAATGCCAGGTGGAAAGCCTCCAGTTCCACTCTGATATCACTGAAGATTATGTTCCTAATGAGCAATTAACTCTTGTGGAGCTCCCATCTCTGGTCACTGGGTTCAAGCCTTTTTAAGAGATCTGAGCTGAGGGTCATGCGTGATGCTATGGTACGCCACTAATTGAGCACTGTACAGGTGGAGGCACTATCCATCAAATCCACTCCCGACATCCTCCCTTCTCCCATCAAGCATAAGATGCAAAAGCCTTGAAGCATGCACAACCTGTCTCAAAGATAATGTGAATGTGAATGGACCTCTTCTACAATAAGATGGACTCTTGACCTCACTAACTACTCCTTGGTAACGTCGCACCTTATCATTTACCTGCACTGCACCTGTTTGGTAGCTTTTACACTTTATGGTTGTTGCTCCTTTCCTTGCCTTGTGGTGCATCAGGTGGCAACCTGGCCGTTCCTTTAGCACTTTTGTCTGTTTTTTAATGAGGCCGAGTTGCTAGCTTGATACTCAATCCAGCACGGATGGAAAGTGTGCAAGCAGCAGCTGGATTTGAACCCCGGACCACTTGCCTCGAAGTCAAGTGCGGATGCCTCGACACCACTGGCCGGATTTTACACCATATTCTGCATTGTTATTGTTTTGCATTATTCTAGCTCAATGCACAGTGTAATGATTTGACCTACAGTATTTAAACAGTATGAAAGACAAGCTTTTCATTGTATCTTGAGACATGTAGTAATAGCCAACCAAGACCAAGTGAGACATTACACAAAATCATATCTCTTTCCTCAGGTAAAATATTCCATTGTGTTAATTCAGCAAGGGTAATTCATCTTATAACCTGGCCAAGCTTTATCCTTCAATGAATATTAAAACAGATTAGGGGAGAGAGCTTTTTCTCTACTTAATAGTGGGAAATATAGAACATAGAACGTAAAACAATACAACACAGGAACAGGCCCTTTGGCCCACAATGTCTGTGCTGACCATGATGTCAAATTAAACTAATCCATTTTCGCTACATGTGGTCCTCATCTCTCCACTCTATGGATACTCATGTGCCTATCTAAAAGTTCCTTAAACACCCCCACTGTATCTGCCTCCACTACCACCCTGCCACCACATTCCAGGTGTTTACCACTCCCTTTGGGAAATAAAAACCTGCTCCTCACATCTCCTTTGAATATTCCCCCTCTCATCTGAAATACATGCCCTCTAGTATGAGGCATTTTGACCCAGGGAGAAAGATACTGACTGTCTATTCAATCTGCATATGTGCACTGACAAGTGAGGCAGCTGCACTACCAGTGTCATTTACAACTTCCTACGCTATACTTGGGCAAAATTATCAGCCAATCATTAGAATTAATAGAATACTTAATGAACTCAATGAGTCAAGCAGCATTTATAGAGGCAAAAAATGTAAGGTGAAGATTCAAGTCAAGAACCTGGATCCTGATTTTTTGTTTCCAGAATCAGGTTTACTATCAGTGACAAATGTCATAATGAAGGGTCTTGGCCTGAAATGTCGACTGTTTACTCTTTTCCACAGATGCTGCCTGACCTGCTGAGTTCTTCCAGGATTTTATGTTTGTTGCTTTGTTATGGAATTTGTTTTGTGGTAGCAGGACAGTGTAATGCATAATAAAAAAATACTATAAGTCACAATAAGAAATCTATAAAATACAATGAGTGCAAAAATAGGAGCAAAACAGTGAGGTTCATGGGTTCATCTGTTGTCTTTTCCATCTCATAAATAATAAACACCACAACAATGGATACAGATATGGATATGCATAAGTGGCTAATATTTTTACCCATTTCACATTATTAGTTAATGATTAAGCTTGACATCTTTACCAATACGTTACTGTTTATAGGATCCTGCTAGCTGCAAGTGACTTTTTTTGGGTTCCTTACATTATACTGGTACCAAAGTACACTGAACCACCCTGTATTTATAAAAAGAAGGCAGTTGAATATTTTCAGATTCCTCAATACCTTGTTAACATGTAAACTTTGTCAATACAATCCTCCACCTTTTGGCCTCTAAATTGCCACTTCCCAGCCTGAAAGGATTGCATAGAGGCAGAGGTCATGGAATGTTTTTGCATGCAAGAGCCACCAAAGTGCAGACATGGAATTATACAAAATTACATAGAATTTATGGCACGGAAAAAGCCATTCAGCCGGACTAGTCTTTGCCAGTGTTGAGCTCCACACACGCCTCTTCACCCACAACTTCAGCTAATCTTTTCTGCATATTCTTCTGAAGGACCTCTGCCTTCCTTCCTCCCACACCATATGAGAAAGCAGGAGGCTTCCTCCTGCAGCTATTCTGCCAAAACATTCTTGTGGCTTCTTCTGTTCACTTTGAACATCTTCTCTACGTCAAAATTCAAAATTAAATACAATACTTTTAAAATGAAATCTCTCATAATTCAAATATATTTTGCACATTTGATTAACAATTAATATTGAAATAAATGTTGTCAGGTGAAAATAGTTATTCTACTAGTTCCTGGAAAGAATGCGGGCCGCGCTATCCACAGCTGCTGAAGGAAGTATGGCCTAGAGCAATGGGGAGAGAATCATCCCTACACAAAGCAAGTTTTAGTCAGTGGCTTCCTGTACACACAGGAATTTCTGTACTACTTGTTAGCGCTAGGGGCAATGTAACCACAACTGCTATGAAAACGCTGCACAGGAGTGGGCGGTATATTAAAAAAACACGCACAATAAATCTGCAAAACATTACATCAGGTTTAATCACTTTTTTCCAGTAAAATCTTATTTTTGGCATCTAAGTTTAGAATTTTTATATTGCATTGAACGACATCATGCATATTTATATCAGGTGTCTACCTTTACAAGTTTTTTATTTTTTTTTAATTTCAGAGTTACAGCATGATAACAGGAGGCCTTTCCGGCCCACAAGCATGTGCTGCCCAATTATTCCCACGTTACCAATTATCCTACTAAACGGTATGTCTTTGGAATATGGGAGAAAACCAGAGCACCCGGAGGAAACCCACTCGGTCATGGGAAGAACGTACAAACTCCTTACAGACAGTGGCAGGAATTGAACCCGAGTTGCTGGCCCAGTAATAGCGTTGTGTTAATCCTACATTAACTTGCACCCCGGGTTATATAAGTGAGATAATTCTCTGCTACTTTTTTAAAAACGTGCATAAGAACAATATGGTGCTTTGTACTCCTAAATCCAGAAGCAAGTATACTGAAAAAGGAAAAACAAAATGTCGTTTTGCAAAAATATGTTTCCCTCTCTTTCCTTCAAAGTTTTTGTTCAAGGTGGAGATGGGAATTTCTTTATACAAATATATGTATTTTTGATCCTTTCATCTGGGGCTCTTTGTGTGGAATTTGATGTTCTCCTTTCCATCTTGAGGGTTTTCTCCTATGTTCCATGGACTTGCAGGCATTATGTCAGTTGGCTACTGTACCCCTTCTGTGAAGACCATAATAATGTTGATTCCTTTAGTCATGGTGGAATGGTGGAGCAGATTTGATGGGCTGAATTACCTAGTCCTGCTCCTGTGTCTCATGATGTGTGATTACTGAGAAATAAGTGTGAGAGAATGGGACTGATGGATTTTCTCTGAGAGACAATATGGACTGGATGGCCTGAGAATGAGAATAAGATAAAATATGACATAAATTCAACTCCACCACAGCATTCAGAATTAACATGACATAATATGTTCTGAGATTTGCTCTTTTGCAATATTTTGCAGATTATGGTCAAAGCAGTAGGTATTATTTGTTTTTGCATTCTACATATGATGCATATGCATCTGTAGTGATGATTTATTAATGCTACCTTATTAATATGCTGATGCCAATGGATGGCTCTGTGAAGCGTGAAAGTGCAGGAATACTGCTATTTTCATAGACATTAATTTGACAACCCTGGGAGTTGTGATTACTACAGAGGTGCAATCTCAATGGCTCTTCACATGGTCTTAGGTCACCTGGACAATGCAAACACCTATGGCAGGATGAAGTTCAGTCTCAGTGTTTAACACCATCCTTCCCACAGTCCTGATCAATAAGCTACAGAACCCAGGCCTCTGCACCCACCTCTGAAATTGGATCTTCGACTTCCTACCTGGAAGACCACAATCTGTGCAGATTGTTAATAATATCTCCTCCTCACTGACTATGAACACTAGTGCACCTCAGGGATGTGTGCTTAGCCCACTGTTCCACTCCTTTTATACCCACGACTGTGTGGCAAGTTATAGCTCAAATGCCATCTATAAATTTGCTGATGTTACAACCATTGTTGGTAGAATCTCAGATGGAGCTGAGAGGGCGTACAGGAGTGAGATATACCAGCTAGTTGAATGGTGTTGCAGCAACAACCCTGCACTCAAGGTCAGTAAGTGAAAGAGCAAATTGTGGACTTCATGAAGGGTAAGAGGAGGGAACATAAACCAATCCTCAAAGAGGGATCAGAATTGGAGAGAGAGAGCGGTTTCAAGTGAGATCTCTGAGGATCTAACCTGGTCCCAACACATTGATACAGCTATAAAGAAGGCAAGACAGCAACTATATTTCATTAGGAGTTTGACTTCATTAGGTTTAGGTTTGTCAGCTAAAACATTTGAAAACTTCTATAGGTGTACTGTGGAAAGCATTCTGACTGGTATGGGGGGGGCGGGAAGCTACTGCACAGGATTGAAAGAAGCTACAGAAAGTTATAAAATTAGTTAGCTCCATCTTGGGTAGTAACCCGCATAAGATCCACGACATCTTCAAAGAGCAGTGCCTCGCAAAGGCGGCATTTATTATTGAAGCCCCTCCATCACCCAGGTCATGCCTTGTTCTCATTGCTACCATGAGGAAAGAGGTACAGAAGCCTGAAGGCACACGCTCAGCTACTCAAGAACAGTTTCTTCTCCTCTGCCATCAGATTTCTAAACGAACATTGAACCCATGAACACTACCTCACATTTTTATATTTTATTTCTATTTCGCACTATTTTAATCTAACTGTTTAAAAGATATACATATACACTTACTCTAATTGATTTTTTTCTTTCTATATTATAATGTATTGCATTGAACTGCTGCTGCTAAGTTAACAAATTTCATGACACATGCCGGTGATAATAATCCCGGTTCTGATACAGATGCCAGCTCCATACCTCTCTCTCTCTCTCCGCTGATGTTGTTTCATGTGCCGTATATTACCCGCATTTGCTTTTTCTATTTTGACCAAATAATTAACCAAATATTATCGAATAGTTCGTTAAAGTGAGTAACTGCGTCCAGAAATGACCACGGCATTTATGTTATCACGGCATGCCCCCTTCTCATTGCTACCATACAAGTCCTTTCAAGCATATCAGCGGGACTGAAGCTTGTCTTTGAACCTGGTGGTGCGTGCTTTCAGGCTTTTGTATGTTTTGGCTGATGGGAGGGGGTAGAAGAGAGAATGTCTGGGGTGGGTGGGGTCTTTCAGTTATGCTGGCTGCTTTACGGTGCCAGACAGATGTGTAGACACTGTACGGCTGTATGAAAGAACAGGTGACACAGCTTTGCAAGACCCACGGCTTGCCGTTCCACCAAAACAAAAAAATGACTGCAGTATTTTATATACCCCATTGGAAGTGATTCAGACCACTAAAAGTTTCTGCGTGTTTCCATTTTATCTGATTTTTATAATTTCATATTTTTTACATTTTTGGCATCTACAGACTTTTTTTCTGCTTGCTCCAGCGCTAATTCTCCGTAATAATCACGGGAGATCAGGACGGAAAGATATTTCTACCTCGAATGCAGTCCTCCCCAGGTTACGAACACCAGATTTGCGGACAGCCAGACAGAGCAGCGAGCATTTGGGAAGCGGCGACGTGGATTTGTCAGCAGGCGTCTTCCACAGGGAGGGAACGGGGCATTCCCGCATGCCGTCTGTTTCTCTCCTCCGCCTCCCAGCGCTGCAGCAAGCAGGGGTGGGTGGAGATGAGCAGCGCCGGGAATTTGGAAATACCCTCTCCCTCTGTGAGTCATTCATTGAGTTTAGTTGGCTGCCGCTCTTCCTGTCCGCTTTCCCGCCACAGTCCTTTCTATTATCCCCTCCCACACATCGCTTCTGTTCATTTCCGTTCGTGTTAATGATCAGTTCTCAGAGCGCGACCGCGTTGTGCATTTCCAGAGGAGAGAAATAAAATCTGTTAAATGTACGGTAAGTCGAGGAATGCTGACCTGCCATGCTTGACCTGCTACAAGTCTATCCTAACATATATATGCTATTAGGATCAAAATAATATAAATTCCCTAGTGAAACCCTCAGTTCAGTTTTAAAATAAAATTTTAGAATTTTTGAATCCACTCCACGGGCTATGCTGCAGAATTTTGAATATTCTTAGTTCCGCCACAGCAGCAGCCCTGAAAAACAACGATACCTATTTCCCTGGGTATTGTCTCTCGCAAAAACAATTTTGTCTCTATTAATGCAGGGAATGCAATTTCTGGCGGAAAGTCCCGGCACTTGATTTTAAATGATATTAGGGACGATGCGACAAAAGAGGATGAGAGCTGGGCAGGTTCGTGCCCCCTCCTGCATCTTCCTCCCCCGTCGCATTCCAGTCGCGAACCACTGAGTGGGTTTCTGGGGGCCCATTCGGAGGTCCAGCGGTCCGATCTGAAATTAAAAGGTCCACTTCACTTCTCAGACGCTGAATCAAAGTACTAATTGTTTCGTCCCTGCGCAAAGAACGACTATAAATTTAGATTATGAGAACACTCAGTCCTCTTTTATTGTCATTTAGAAATGCACACATGCGGGACGGAACAGGTACAAGAGGGGAAAACAATGCCGCACTCTCCCATCAAACTTACACTGAAATCGCTAACTCACATTCCAAACTTCCGCAATGTTTACACCGTCATATGACCCGGCCCTCGCCGCAACATCGGCGCAAGCGCAGCTACTCGTTTTTCAAAAGAGTTGGCGCGGAAGAAGGAATTAGGATATATAGTCTCTGAGATATAAAAAATGAGGAAAACGCATATATTTATATATCCGACGTGATCATCATGTGCATCCAAATAAGCAAGACACGCAATGACTTATTATTCAAAAGCACAGGATGATCACCTGGGATTCTTCCTTCTCAAAGAAAAGCAAAGAGATTAAAAATCAGCTTTAATTGTCACATGTACATCGAAACGTACAGTGAAATTTGCCATTTTTTACGTCAACAACCAACACAGTTTGAGGATTGCGCTGAGGATAGCCCGCAAGTGTCGCCATGTTCTTGGCACCAAAAAGCATGCTTATGATTTACTAACTCTAACATGTACATTTTTGGAGGATAGCAGAGCACTAGAGGAAAAATCCATGCTGCCCCAGAGAGAACATACAAGCCCCCAACAGACTGTGGCAGGAAAATCGATCCCTATCAATGATCGCTGATGCTGCTAACCGCGAGTCACCCTTGACGCCATGGCGAACAATTGCCTCAATTCTCGTTCATTGTGGACACAGGGTAGTCCTCAGGATGTAACATTAAATGCGACAATTTTAGACATCCAGCTTGGTTGGTTCTGATGCAAGGCCACCTGTAGCTACTAAACCTGCTGCAGCACACACACACACACAAAATACTGGAGGAACTCAGCAGGCCAGGCAGCATCTACGGAGGGAAATAAACAATCCATGTTTTAGGCTGAGACTTTTCATCAGGACTGAAAAGGAAACTAGTAGAGCCCAAAATAAGAAGGTATAAGATGGCAGTGAGACCCTCCCCCTCACTTGGTCTAAGCTATCACCGACCAGGTTGTACTCCACCCTATCTACCACCTTCTTTTTCTGGCTTCTGCCGCTTCCTTTCTAATCCTGATGAAAGGTCTCAACCTGAAACGTCAACTATTTATTCCTCTACCGATGCTGCTTGGCCTGCTGAATTCCTCCAGCATTTTGTGTGTGTTGCTCATAATTTCCAATATTGGCAGAATCGTTCATGTCTGCTAAATCTGCTACCAATTTCCAAAATTGTTTATCTTTGATTCACAAATTCAGCAAAGGCTGTATTCCGCATCTCATAATTCCATTATGTTTTTTAATCTTTACCTTTGTCCTTCTATGATTACAGTCTTCCAGATATGATGAATAAGTACTAATTTCCCATGCTAGAATGTTATAAAAGCAATTGCATCATAGATATACCCTCCATTCTCTTTTGCTCCCCCTTGCAACTTATATAGCATTATAGGCATCCGTTCGTCTCGTGAGATCATGGATTTGCACCTTGGAGGGTTTCCACTTTGCAGGCCTGGGTAAGGTTGTATGGAAGACCAGCAGTTGCCCATGCTGCAAGTCTCCACTCTCCACGTTGTCCAAGGGAAGGGCACTAGGACCGATACAGCTTGGCACCAGTGTCGTCGCAGAGCAATGTGTGGTTAAGTGCCTTGCTCAAGGATACAACACGCTGCCTCAACTAAGGCTTGAACTCACGACCTTCAGATCACTAGACCAATGCCTTAACCACTTGGCCACGTGCCAACACTTATCATGCTATCTAAAAAATTTGATTATCTCAGTTTCTCTGTTCTGATAAAGCAACAGTAACTTGCAAAGATATTTAAATTTCACTCTGTATTTGCTTATCAGGTTCAGAATCAGAATCAGGTTTATTATCATCACCTTATATCATATGAAATTTGTTGTTTTGGGGTAGCAGTACAATACAAAGACAAAATTACTATAAATTACAAAATAACTAAACAGAGCACAAAAAAAGGAGCAATGGGCATTCATGTGCTTATAGGCCAGGCAGAAAATTGATGGTAGAAGGGAAGAAGCTGATCCTGAGTTGTAGAGTGTGGGTCTTCAGATTCCTGTACCTCTTCCCTGGTGGTAGTCATGAGAAGAAGGCATGTCCCAGATGGCGATGGTCCTAAATGATTGTCTTTTTGAGGCTCCACCTCTTGAAGATTCAAACTTCAAAGCTCAAAGTAATTGTATTATCAACATACATATATGTCACCATATACAACCCTGAGATTTGATTTCTTGTGGGCACGTGGCCAAGTGGTTAAGGCATTCGACTAGTGATCTGAAGATCATGAGCTTGAGCCCCAGACGAGGCAGCGTGTTGTGTCTTTGAGCAAGGCACTTAATCACACATTGCTCTGCGACGACACTGGTGCCAAGCTGTATGGGTCCTAATGCCCTTCCCTTGGACAACATCAGTGTCGTGGAGAGGGGAGACTTGCAGCATTGGCAACTGCCAGTCTTCCATACAACCTTGCCCAGGCCTGCACCCTGGAGAGTGAAGACTTTCCAGGCGCAGATCCATGGTCTCGCAAGACTCAGTAAGCCCAAGAAATGTAATAGAATCAGTGAAAGACTGCACCCAACAGGACAGACAAACAATCAATGTGCAAAAGACAACAATCTGTGCAAATACAAAATAAATAAAAAGAAATAATAATAATAAATAAGCAATAAATATTGAGAACATGAGATGAAGAGTCTTGAAAGTGAGTCCATAGGTTGTGGGAACAGTTCATGGAGTGAGTGCATTTGAGTGAAGTTATTCCCACTGGTTCAGGACCCTGATGGTTGAGATGTAATAACTGTTCCTGAACCTGGTGGTGTGGGTCCTGAGGTTCCTGTACCTCCTTCCTGATGGCAGCAGCGAGAAGAGTGTATGGCCTGGATGGTGGGCATCCTTTATGATGGATGCTGCTCTCCTGTGACAGCCTTCACGTAGATGTGCTCAGTGGTGGGAGGACTATACCCATGATGCACTGAGCCGTATCTAACACTTTTTTATGATCTTGTGTTCAAAGGCATTGGTGTTTCCATACCAGGCCGTGATGCAACCAATCAGTATGCTCTCCATCACACATCGAAAGAAGTTTGTTCCTGATGGTGGAGACTGTCTAAGAAAGATTTCCTGACTGACAGCAACGTTTAAAGTTCAAAATAAATTTAGTATTGAAGAACATATATATCACCATTAACTAGCTTAAGACTTATTTTCTTGCAAGTATTCACAGTAGAATAAGGAAATAAAATAGAATCAAAGTAAAGCTACACACAAACACCAACAAACAAAGTGCTAAAGAAGTCAAACTGTGAAAATAAAAAGATAAGTAAGTGAATAAATAATACTGAGAACATGAGTTGTAGAGTCCCTGAAAGTGAGTCCATAAGTTGTGGAATTTGTTCAGTATTGTAAAGAGTGAATTTATCCATGCTGGTTCAGGAGTCTGATGGTTGAAGGGTGATTACTGTTCCTGAACCTGCTGGTGTGGGACCTGAGGCTCCTGTACCCTCCTCCTGAAGGCAGCAGCAAGAAGAGAGCATGGCCTGGATGTAAGTGTGTAAACTATGCAGGAAAACACTCCTTTAGTACAATAAAATGGATTCTTGTCCTTACAATCCACCTCATTATGGACTTACACATTATTTTCTCCTGCACTGCATTTTCACTGTAACCGGAACACTTTATTCTGCATTCCGTTGTTGCATTTCTCTTGAACTACCTCTGTACTGATATGATGAAATAATCTGTAAGAATGGCTTGCAAAACTTTCACGGTACCTTGGTATTTGTGACAACGATAATCCAATTTACCAATATAATGAGCCGCCGGTGACATAGCGATGACCGCGCCAGACTTCAAGGCGAGTGGTTCTCGGTTCAAATCCGGCCAGCTCCCTGCACACTTTCCATCCATGCCAGGTTGAGCACTGAGCTTGCTAAAAACAGACAAAGATAATAAAGAAATGGCAGGGTTGCTGCTCTATGCGCCACAAGGCATGGAAAGGAACAACTTCAACAATTACCAAGGAAACTAATATTTCCATTAAGACAGTCATAATAATTTAAATTAATTTGTGAACGCTTTTCGCAGTCCTTGATGAGAGGTCCTCAGATGAATAGCAACTGGTTTTCACTTTCCACAAATGTCTGAGCTGCTGAGTATTTCCCACATGTTCTATTCTTTTCAGATTTCTAGCATCTGTTCCAACTTGTGTTTAAATATACTGTATTCCAAACTTGCCTCAGAAGAAGGAATAGGCAACATATCTCTTCCAGCATGATCTGTTATTCAATCTCATAGCTGACCTTATGCAGTCAGAAGTTTTTGCTGATTCAAAGAATTAAACTTATGATCAGCACTGTCCGCAGATGAGAATTTATCCAAGTTCACCAGTCTGCTGCTAAGTGGAGGCATTAATTTGCTTAAAACAACTGTGCACCTGCATTAAAACAAAGGCAAACTTAAAAGATTATACATATTGGAAAAGTACTGATTGTGATTTATAACCTTTCAAAGGTTCTACACCCCTTAACGCTCCCTCTTTTCCAATGCTAATCCTTCTGAACCAGTGTGGACAATTCCATGCACCTCAACGCTGAACAGACTCCACAACAAATAGAGTATACGTACATACAGATATCTATATACAGTATATTGCATAGTGGGGTGGTGATACGCCTCTACCAAAGGTGGTGTAAGGCACTTCTTCCCTCCAATAGCAGCAGGTCACCCTTAGGCAAGGTGTAGCACCTACTTAGCACCTGCTCCCCACCTGATCAGAGTCACGTGATGCCATGAGAGCACGTGGAGGATGGTCATATGAGCAGCTGGTGCATATCACAAATCCTGGTTATGTGACCACTGACACCGGGCAGACAATCTCTGAAGAGTCTTGATAATGGCTGGGGTCACCCGTTTTGTAAAGACACTGCCCAGAAGAAGGCAATGGCAATCCAGTTCTGTGGAAAACTTTGCCAAGAACAATCATCGTCATCGACCATGATCGCCATAGCACAGAATGATGATATATATTTAAACAGCCAGGCAGAAAACTGAGAAGCAGGACCTCCAGGGTAGTAACTTCTAGATTGCAACTGCGCCACACACCAGTGAGGGTAGAAACAGGATGATTTGGCAGATAAACACATTAATGTAGGAAGAGCTGTACATGTAGTGTATATGGATTTCAGCAAGGCATTTTGATAAGGTACCCCATGCCAAGCTTACTGAGAAAGTAAGGAGGCATGGGATCCAAGGGGACATTGCTTTGTGGATCCAGAACTGGCTTGCCCACAGAAGGCAAAGAGCGGTTGTAGATGGGTCATATTCTGCATGGAGGTCAGTCACCAGTGGGGTGCCTCAGGGATCTGTTCTGGGACCCTTACTCTTTGTGATTTTCATAAATGACCTGGATGAGGAAGTGGAGGGATGGGTTAGTAAGTTTACTGATGACACAAAGATTGGAGGTGTTGTGGATAGCGTGGAGGGCTGTCAGAAGTTACAGCGGGACATTGATAGGATGCAAAACTAGGCTGAGAAGTGGCAGATGGAGTTCAACCCAGATAAGTGTGAAGTTGTTCATTTTGGTAGGTCAAATATGATGGCAGAATATAGTAAGACTCTTGGCAGTGTGGAGGATCAGAGGGATCTTGGGGTCCGAGTCCATAGGACACTCAAAGCAGCTACGCAGGTTGACTCTGTGGTTAAGAAGGTGTACGGTGTATCGGCCTTCATCAATCATGGAATTGAATTTAGGAGCCAAGAGGTAATGTTGCAGCTTTATAGGACACTGGTCAGACCACACTTGGAATACTGTGCTCAGTTCTGGTCGTCTCACTATAGGAAGGATGTGGAAACAATAGAAAGGGTACAGAGGAGATTTACAAGGATGTTGCCTGGATTGGGGAGCATGCCTTATGAGAATAGGTTGAGTGAACTCGGCCTTTTCTCCTTGGAGTGACGGAGGATGAGGGGTGACCTAATAGAGGTGTATAAAATGATGAGAGGCATTGATCTTGTGGATAGTCAGAGGCTTTTTCCCAGGGCTGAAATGGTTGCCACAAGAGGACACAGGTTTAAGGTGCTGGGGAGTAAGTACAGAGGAGATGTCAGGGGTAAGTTTTTTACTCAGAGAGTGGTGAGTGGGTGGATTGGGCTGCCGGCAACGGTGGTGGAGGCGGATACAATAGGGTCTTTTAAGGGACTTTTGGATAGGTACATGGAGCTTAGTGAAATAGAGGGCTATAGGTAAGCCTAGTAATTTCTAAGGTAGGGACATGT
This sequence comes from Mobula birostris, assembly GCF_030028105.1. Lineage (NCBI taxonomy): Eukaryota > Metazoa > Chordata > Chondrichthyes > Myliobatiformes > Myliobatidae > Mobula > Mobula birostris. The sequence continues at coordinate 102,021,070 of NC_092380.1, read as the reverse complement.
TCGGCACAACTCTGTGGGCTGAAGGGCGTGTATCGTGCTGTAGGTTATCTATGTTTTTTTCTATGTTTCTATAAATGCATGGCTGAGAAGCTGGTGCAGGGGGTAGGGCTTCAAGTTCTTGGATCATTGGGATCTCTTCTGTGGGATGTATGAACTATATAAAAGGGACGAGTTGCACCTGAACCTGAGGGGACCAAAATTCTCATGGACAGGTGTGTTGAAGCTGTTGGAGAGGGTTTAGCCTAATTTGGCAGGGGAATGGGAAGCACAGCGAAGGGACTCTGGATGAGACAGGTGGTAAACAAGCAAAAACGGTGTGCAGTCAGACTGTCAGGAAGGGCAGGCAGATGATAGGACAAGATTGCAGCCAGCAGGGTGAATATCAGTGCATTAGGGATGCAGAATCAAAAAGGACAGCAAATACAGTACTCAAAGTGTTATATCTCAATGTACAAGGTATAAGAAATAAGGTGGATGATCTTGTTGAACTTTTACAGATTGTCGGGTATGATGTTGTGGCCATCGCTGAATCGTGGCTGAAGGATGGTTGTAGTTGGGAGCTGAATGTCCAAGGTTACACATTGTATCAGAGGGATAGGAAGGGAGGCAGAGGGGGTGGCATGGCTGCGCTGGTAAAGAATGGCTGCAAACCATTAGAAAGATGAGACACAGGATCGGAAGATGTTGAATCCTGATGGGTTGAATTAAGAAACTGCATGGGTAAAAGGACCCTGATGGCGGTTATATACAGGCATCCAAACAGTAGCTCGGAACTACAGAAAACAATGGGAAATAGAAAAGGTGTGTCAAAAGGGCAATGTTATGATAGTCATGAAAGATTCTAACATGGAAATAGATTGGGAAAATCAGGTTGGTATTAGATTTCAAGCGTATGAATTTGTTGAATGCCTACGAGATGGATTTTTAGAGCAACTTATCATTGAGCCTACTAGAGAATCAGCTATACTGGAAGAGATGTTATGTAATGAACCGGTGGTGATTAGGGAGCTTAAGGTAAAGAAGCTCTTAGGAGGCAGTGATCACAATATGATTGAGTGCAATTTGAAATCTGATAGGGAGAAAGTAAAGTCTCACGTAGCAGTATTTCAGTGGAGTAAACGAAATTACAGTGGTATGCGAGAGGAGTTGGCCAAAGTAAATTGGAAGGAGATACTGCCAGGGATGACAGCAGAGAAGCAATGGCTTGAGCTTCTGGGAAAAATGAGGAAGGTACAGGATAAATAAATTCCAAAAACAAAGAAATACTCAAATGAAAATTACGTAAGAGCCGATGGTATTATAGGAAAGTTACTAGCATGGTTAGGGCATAGGTTGATTGGTAGGAAGCAGCGAGTTGGAATAAAAGGAGGCCAGAGACTAGGGTCGGTGTTGGGACTGCTTCTTCTTATGCTGCATATCAATGATTTACATAGTGGAATAGATTACTTTGTTGCCAAGTTTAAAGAGGGCAGAGCTTAGTTATGATGGCGCTAAACAGCGATTCCTTTACTTGCATCTTTGGAAGCAGCTCTATTTCCATCTTTAATATCTCAATTTTTCCCTTTCAGGGTTCTTTTGAAGACTCTGACCTGGAGTTACACGCTGCCTTTGGTTCTTTGCAGGAATGAGACCCGCTCTCGGGGTTTCACGACTGGACGTTTTTCGACATACATGGCAAGGATGCGGCCTAAGAGCTTAGTTGGCCTTCAAAGGCCCAGGATCTTGTGGCTCTCAAGAGACAGGCGGATCGAAGGTCAGTGTCCTGGCAGGAAATTGGGGTGTTGTGGGAGTCGGAAGATCACTGGCTGTGTGCCTAGAGACCTTTTGGGCACAGAGGTCAGAAAAAGCAACACAATGGACTTTTAACATCGTAGACCAGTGAGTTGTTTGTTATGTCTCCCCTCTCACTGTGAAATGATGACATCTCTTTCTCCCCTATTACAGAGAAAGAGAGGGGGGGGGGGAGAGCCTGCGGTATGTCAAATTACAGGGTGAACGAGTAGTCTTTGGGGTACTGCAAGTCTGTGTCTTTGCTGTTGTTTTGCTGCATGCTCGAGTGCTCAGTGGTGGGTGCCAATGCTTTTTTTTCTGGTGGGGGGAGGGGGAATTGTTGCTTTGCTGTTGCTTATGCATGAGAGGGAAGGGAGCTGGGGCGTGAATTTGGGGTTCTAACATTTAACTGTCATTCATTCTTTGGGGGCACTCCTCTGTTTTCATGGATGGTTGCAAAGCAAAAGCATTTCAGGATGTATACTGTATGCATTTCTCTGACACTAAATGTATCTTTGAAACCTTTGATATGAAGATTGTTGGAGGGGCAGATAGTGTTGAGGAAAAAGGAAGACTGCAGAAGGACTTGACAGATTAGGAGAATGGGCAAGAAAGTGGCAAATTAAATACAATGTTGGAAAACGCATGGTCATGCACTTTGGTAGAAGAAATAAATGTGTAGGCTATTTTCTAAATGGGAAGAAAATCCAAAAATCTGGGATGAAAAGGGGTTTGGGAGTCCTTGTGCAGAACACCCTAAAGGTTAACTTGCAGGCTGAGTTGGTAGAGAGGAAGGCAACTGCAATGTTAATGTTTATTTCAAGAGGTCTAGAATACAGGAGCAGGGATGTGATGCTGAGACTTTATAAGGCACTGGCTAGGCCTCACCTTGAGTATTGTGAACAGTTTTAGGCTCCTTATCGAAGAAAAGATGGGTTGGCATTAGGGAGAGTTCACATGAGGTTCACAAGGATGATTCCAGGAATAAGAGGTTTATCATATGAGAAACGTTTGATGGCTTTGGGCCTGTATTTGCCGGAATTTATAAGGATGAAGCGGGGTGGGGGGGATCTCACTGAAACCTTTTGAATGTTGAAAGACCTAGACAGAGTAGATGTTGAAAGGATTTTTCCATGGTGGGGAAGTCGAAGACAAGAGGAGACAGCCTCAGGATTGAGGGGTGGCCATTTCAAGCAGAGATGCGGAGAAATTTCTTTAGCCAGAGAGGGGTGAATTTGTGGAACTTGTTACCACAGGCAGCTGTGGACCAGGTTGTTGGGTACATTTAAGGCAGAGATTCATAGGTTCTTGATGGGCCATGGTGTCAAAGGTTACGGGGAGGAGACCAGGGAGTGGGGATGAGAAGGGGAAAAAGAAGGAACAGCCATGATTGAATGGCAGAGCAGACTTGGTGGGCCAAAAAACCTAATTCTGTTCCTATGTTTTATGGTCTATATATATTTATGTACATATGTATATATAATATATAGATATTTGTATTTATATTTATATTGATTTATTTATTTTTAGTTTGCTCAGTTTGGTTTTTTTTGCATGTTGATTGTTTATCAGTCTTTGTGTGTAGTTTGTCATTGATTTTATTATTTTTTTTGTTGTACTGTGAATGCCTGCAAGAAAATGAATCTCAGGTGACATATATATACTTTGAAAATAAATTTACTTTGAATTACTTTGAATTTATTCAATACATTATAATTGTCGTCTCGAACTGTGACATTATCATAAATCCCCTCTTTAGTGAATACAACAACTAATTTTAACTAAGAATCTTATCCACACCCTGTGCCTCCAAATTCATATTAACTTTTAATGAGTCCTATTGGCCCTATCTTTTCCTAAGTTATTATTTCACCCTTTATGAATTTGTAGAATAACCTTGGGATTTTTTTATTACTTACTGCACACTTCAGGGCCTGTTGCTGTTTTAAGTTCCAGGTGGTTTATTTATGCATCCCTTGTTGGTCTTCTAATCTCCCCCCTCTGCAGCTTGTCATCTAAAACTTTCAAGATTTGAGACTCTTACCATTTTTCGTTGCAAAGACATATCAACCCTACCCCTTTGAGCCTTTATCTTGAGCAACATCCATTACTATGAGATGGACTTAGCATGAACATAGAGCACTACAACACAGTCCAGTCTCTTTGGCCGATGATGTTATCTTCACTGTTCTTAGCTTCTTCTGGTTAATTTTTGGTGAATCAGTTAGTCCAGGAGGCCAAATTACTATAGATCATTCAGTCCTATTTTATCTTTATTCTTTGCAGAAAAAAGATACGAAATCAAACTGAGTTTATTTACATAGAGGTACAGTATGGTAACAGGCCCTTCTGGCCCAATGAACCCCGTCACACACGAGACCAATTGACCTACTAACCCATACATCTTTTGGAATGTGGGAGGAAACCAGATCACCAGGAGGAAACCCATACGATCACAGAGAGAATGTACAAACTCCTTTACTGTTCCCTCTAAGCTACGTGGGCGTGTGGCTGCACAGCTGCAAATTTCTTTTATATAATGTTAATATAAAATGCCACGCAGCTTTCAGGCTGTGCAAAAATTTCCTGCTCAGAGCATTGGCTGGTCCACACAGCTGTTAAAAAATATTAGAGGGAACGTTGCTCATTATAGACAGCAGCGAAAAGCGAACATGGGTCACTGGCACTGTAAAGTGTTGTGCTAACCACTGCGCCACCATGACTCTCTAAGTTGTGATTACTCTTGCAAGGATGCTTCATCACTATTACACCTTCAGAACCTTCAGCAGCATTGGCAAAGCTCTACCCAACATTTGTGGGGAATAAACTCCCTGGTCCCATGGGCTGTACAGCAGGAAATTGTGATTAGTGGAGATAGGTGCAGTATTTGATGGCCGGGATACATGATGTGCTGAAGGGTCTGTTTTCATGCTGGATGAGAATGACTGTCACTCGATGATCAACCAGACCTGGACTGCAGTGGATCTGGTGATTTTGGGAAGGCTAACAGAAGGTGCTCTGAGGTAACTTAGATCCTGTCCTCATATGTAATGCTGAACAGCAGTGTACTGATTAAAAAATAGGTTGGGGAGCAACAGTAGATCATCATCCATCACCAAGGGCCCCCACGATCCAGCCCATGCTCTCCTGAAGTTGCTGCCACCGGGAAGGAGGTGCAGGAACCCTGGGTCCCATGTCACCAGGTTCATGACTAGTCAGGCTATTGAACCAGTGTGGAGAGCTTCACTCACTTCAACAATGAACTGATCACTGAACACAACCTTTGGATTCACGTTCGCTCTACAGCTCATGTTCTCAGTATAATCTATCTCTCTGTCTGTCTGTTTCTTTATCTACCTATCTATTTATTTATTTGCTATTTTTATTTGCATATTGGTTGTCTGATGGTCTTTGTTTTGTGTGGTCTTTCACTGGTTCTATTATATTTCTCTGTTCTTTTCTGAATTGCTGCAAGAAAATGGATCTCAGCAATCTTATATGGTGACACACAATATACATACATTGATAATAAATGTGCTTCGCACTTATAAATGCAGCGAGGAAATCACTAGGAGTGGTTGGAACTAAAAAGAGTGTTGTGTTGTTGAGTCTCTGGCTAAGCCCAGAGGTCAAGAGAAAATTTGGACTATTGACTATGGTCCTACCCACCTGCCCAACAATTAAAGATTTAACAATTAGCTTTATTTGTCACAAGTACATTGAAACATACAGTGAAATGCGTCATTTGTACTGAGAATGTGTTGTGGACAGCCTGCATGTGGTGCCATGTTTCTGGTGCCAAAACAGCATGCTCATAACTAACTCTAACTGTAGTCTTTGGAATGTGGAAAGAAACCAGAGAACCCAGAGGAAACAGACACGGTCACAGGGAGAACATATAAACTCTTTACAGGCAGTGGCAAGAATTGAACCCCCTATCTTACAACACTCAGGAAGCATTAGGGTAAAATGGTATGAACAACTATGGCAAAGTCTGTAGACACATTGAGGAGGAGTGGTATTGACATTGATCAGAATTGTTTTGGTGCGGACAGGGGAAGGGACTTGATTGGAGGGATATCAGTAAGAAGTTCTGGCAATTAATTTGGGAGGATATGACACATTCAAGGACTTTGTGGGGGGAGAAAAGGTCTGGAATAGGAATTTGCAAGTGGACAGGGTGACGTGCTTCAATAAGAGCAAAGAAAGTGTAGCAGATCCAGTCAACAGGGAAAACAGAGTTAGGTGTGGTTCAAAGTTCAAAGTAAATTTATGATCAAAGTACATTTACGTCACCATTTTCTCACCCTGAGATTCATTTTCTGGCAGACGTACTCAACAAATCCATAATAGAATAATAAGCGTAATAGAACCAATGGAAGACTGCACCTATTTGGACATTAAACTATTGTGTAAAAGGCAACAAATTTTGCAAATACAGAATTAACAATAATAAATAAACAAGCAATAAATATCGAGAACATGAGATGAAGAGTCCTTGAAAGTGAGTTCATAGGTTGTGGGAATATTTCAATGATGGGGCAAGTGACGTTGAGTAAAGTATTACCCTTTGGTTCAAGAGCCTGATGGTTGAGGGGTAATAACTGTTCCTGGACCTAGTAGTGTGGGGCCTTAGCTCTGTGCCTTCAATGCAGGCAATGTTAATATTCCAGAAAAGGATTGCAGTGTTCTAAGCTGAGAGATGAGAAATGGTAAATGGCTAAATAAGTTTAGGTCTTCAAATATATTTAGGAATGATTATCAAATACAGCAGAGAATGCTCAGTGACAACTTTATTAGGTATACCGGAACACCTGCTCATTAATGCAAATATCTGATCAGCCAGTCAATCACCTGGCAAAACTCAATCCATGAAAACATGCAGACATGATCAAGAGGTTCAGTTCTAGTTCAGACCAAACATCAGAATGATCATGAAATGTGAACTGAGTGACTTCGACCATGGAATGATTGTTAGTGCCAGATAGGGTAGTTTGACTACCTCAGAAACTTCTGATATTCTGGGATTTTCAAGCACAACAGTCTCTGGAGTTCATAGAGGAGGAGAAGATGGTGGCGCGACAGCAGCGCGTGCGGCCTCTTCGGTGGTGATGACTGTTATCTGTCAAGTAGGGGACCGTGCACAATTCTGATTTGATGGAGACAGACGTGAGAGTTCTGGAAAACTTCTGAAATGCCCACTTCACTGCCGCTGCTACTGTGTGGTAACTGGAATCTCCGGAGCAGAAGGCCCTGAAAACCTCGGCTTTGCGTGTTTCAGTGGCCGGGGAGAGGTCAAAGGTGCTCGGCAGAGGATGGCACTTGGGAGGCTGTATCGGAGAGGCTGGTCGGTAGCTCGAAGTTTTCAGACGGATGGACTCAGTGTCGGCTGTGTTTGGCTGCTTCCAAGGCATTGGCAAGTTGACGGTGCCTGGAGGTTTATGGCAAGGAGTTTCTCCCTTTTGCCGCCTGCTATTGGGGACTCAGGAGTCGATCGACTCAGAACTTTGAGACTTTATTTACTGTGCCCATGGTCTGTTCTTCATCAAATTATGGTATTGCTTTGCACTGCTGTAACTATATGTTATAATTATGTGGTTCTGTCAGTGTTAGTCTTTGGTTTGTCCTGTTTTCTGTGATATCACTCCAGAGAAACATTGTATCATTTCTTAATGCATGTATGCATTTCTAAATGACAATAAAAGAGGACTGAGTGTTCTCATAATCTAATGGTGCAAAATAAAATCTGCAGTGCTGTGGACAAAAACAGCTTGTTAATGTGAGAGGTCAGAGGAGAATGGCCAGACATTTACAGGAAATTAAAGAAATACAATAGAATTTATGAAAAATATACATAAACAAAGAAAATGCAAATAAAAAAAGTACTGAGAACATGAGTTGAAAAGTTCTTGAAAATGAGTCTGCAGGTTGTAGAATAAGTTCAGAGTTGTAATGAGTTAACTATTCACGCCAGTTCAGGAGTCTGATGTTGCACCTCTTCCAGAACCCAGTTGCAAGGGTCCTAAAGCTGCTGTACCTCCAGCCCAATGGTAGAAGCAAGAAGAGAGCATGGCCTGTATGGTGGAGTTCCTTGATGATGGATGTTGCTTTCTTGTTGCAGCTCAATGGCAGGGAGGGCTTTGCCTGTGACGGGCAGGGCTGTATCCTTCACTTTCCATTCCTGGACATTGGCGTTTCCAAACCAGGCAGTGATGCAACAGTTTCATGATTCTCCTTATTCTTTCCAAGAAATCCATTCATTTCATTAATGCTGCAATCATGGACTTCACTTGACCAATCATGGACTTCATTTAGAGCCCTATTCAAGTACATGTTAGATGTGTGGCCCTTAACCGCTGTCTCCAAGGAGTTAAGGGCTTGAAGTGTACAAGTGAGGAAATCCAGGATCCGATTGCCAAAAGGATATTGAGGCGTAGGTCTTGGAGTTTACTGATTAGTTTTGAGGCAATGATGGTTTCTTTAGATAAAGGTAATCTTTACAATTACAAAGAAAATGCAGTTCAGGCAGACAAATAAGGTTCAACGGCCAAGATGAGGCAGATTGGGAGATACGCACGCAAAATGCTGGAGGAACTCAGCAGTTTAGACAGCATCTATGGAGGGAAACAGTTGACTTTTTGGAGTGAGATCCTTCACCAGGACTCTCAGGGTCTAGGATAAAACATTGGGCAATTTATTTCCCTTCATAGACGCTGCCTGACCTGCTGAGTCCCTGGAGCATTTTAGGTGTGTTGCTCAAAATTTAGAGCATCAGCAGAATTTCTTGGATTGTAAGATTTATCTTACAAGAGATCCCTTCAAGAGTCTTATAACAGCAGGACTGAAGCTGTCTTTGAGCCTAGGTGGTACATGCTCTGAAGCTTTTGTAACTTGTGCCCGATGGTAGGGTTGAGGGGAGGAAAAGAGGGAATGGCCGAGTGGGAAGGGTTTGATTACTTTGGCTGCTTTCCCGGGGCAGGGGAAGTAAAGAGAAGATTTCATAATTCATGGGCTGCTACCCAACCTACGTTCACCTCCATCTGCTTACAGCATTATCCACTCTCAAGTTGCCGGGATGGCCACACCTGTTGGGACATATCCAACCCTTTATCTGGCGTTCACGTGACTACTGTCTGGTGTTCCTGCGCCCGGCTGTGCGCGCAGCATCAATCCCGCTGCAACGTTATGATTTCCAAGCAAGTTCTGATCATTCCTAAAGTCCACTACAGGATACCAGTTTCATACAGACAGAGCAAATGAGTCGATTGAATGAAGACATGAAGGTTTTTATGCAAAACGCATGGCGGTGGAATATAATAATAAAATAACAGCCCGGGTTTGGGAGAGTGGAACGGTTAAATCAGTCTCCCAGGGGGGTTGTTGCAATCCACTCTAGCCCACCGGGAGAGAGGCCCACATTCCTGGTCTAGCCTGTATACCATGTCAACTGAGTTTTTTTTTATGAAAATATATTATACGGAATCAGCCAGTCGTGAACGTGAGAAAACGTTGTCAGGCGAATCTTCCACTGGCGGCTAATATCTACTAAAAGAATTTCCATAGCTTTGCAGAAGGAACAAAGAGAAACACACTGGGGCTGAGCGGTGCTTTGAGGTGGGAATCAGGGGTAGCACTGGATCATTTAATAACTTTCCCCGGAATATCAAGGCTGGTACCACCCTTGTCCACTCAACACATTGAATGGAACAGGATTATAATCACTCCGGTAGGGTTTGGAATGGCACGACAGAGAAGGTGGCCCTTCTGCCCACTTTGCTTGTGCTAGATTTTTAGAAAGGATCATTAACCCCACTCTGTTTACTCCGTAGCCTTCCGCGTCCCCCCCCCCCCCCACTAGCACACGCACTCTTTCAAACAACTATATGCGCTTCTCCTCGGTTAACTTCCGAACAATATACGCAATGTTTAATCTAACCAATACAAACGCAAGTGACTTTAAGTTAGAGTGCTGGACCCACAATGGTAATTATGCGTCAAATTTCGCCGTCATGCCTTTGAAAAATAAGGGACCCGTGTGTAAATTAGCGGTGACTACACCAAATCCCAATCTGAAAACCGGTCAATTAGTGTATGCCCCGAGACCCTTTGACGCGTCTAAATCTCGCTGATAGATGTGTCAGGACTAAAAAAAGACAAGGACGCAGCATCCGAGTTGGCGAAGGTCACTGCCTTACGCACCTACACGGAGTTGTCGCCCTGCCCGTGGCACTGGCTGGGCAGCGGGAGGTCGCTCTTCAAATGTTCTGCATTTAAAGTGAACAAGGCAGATTACCGCTGAGTTACAGGGGCCTGACTCACTTTTAATACGTTGTGCGTCCACTCGCGGTTTTGTCCAAGCGATTTGACATCTGGGCACCTGTTGACTTTAAAATACTGGCGGCGCATGCATTTGTCAGGCAGAAACTGACATTTGGCGTGCTTTTTAAACAAATTCAACTCAATACGTTATTCTGTGAGGGGATCCCTTCTAAATCTCTAAAGCATTTGATCGAAAGCTGACCAAAATAAGACAGTTTGGAAATGATTCATTTCTTTTCCACCAACGTGTTTATGATTTGAAGTATTCTTAATTGTACATCCGAATTTAACGCATTTAAGTAATACATATAACGGCAAAATTTTAAAACTCGGATTTCCATGTTCTCTGTTATAATAATTTGGCATGTCACGCTACTGCTGTACACGGATTAAGAGTTATTTTGCAATAGAAAGGTTCGCTTGGTACATTCTCCCTATCGTTAGACTTCAGGACACGCAGCTTCCTCTCAGCTTACCGATTAGGAGCCTATTTAACGTGCGATATTTTATCCTAAATTTCTGTCCTAGTTGGCGTACACTTATATACATATATGTACAAACAACGGAGAGTAAGCTATAATTCATCGTGGCGCTCTTGAAGACTAACTTAATAAAATAAGTTCGTAAATCTGGGAATTGAACGTATCATGGAACATTGGCATGAAACGTATTCGGCTAATATAAACATGTAGCCTATATTATGTATATTGGGCAATATTTGTATAGATCGTGCTATTTATTACAATTATAGAGTCTGTCTGTCTATACTGTTGCACAGAGGCGCGCGCACCCATTCTACACGTGCATCTCTCCGACATGCAAAGTTTTAAAATATAACTTCAAAACAAGTCTGTTCAGTGTGAAATCATTGGCCCGTGAATCTCACGATGATGCGAATGCAATCACTTGGAGTGAATGAGTGGGGTAGGTGATGATGTAATAGGTAACCATGTAGATGGATATAAATATCGTGGTCAGAGGGTAGTCGGTATGGCTGTACTGTCAGGGGAAGAACACTTTGCAGATAGATCTTGCCCTGACTCCAACGTTGAGCACTTAAAGCGGATTGCAAGTTGTAATAAACTTCCTGAAAGGCAACTGATTCTGGCAAGCTTCCAATGCAGTCTTCCAATGTAAGGAAGAGCTTATCTACGCTTTGAGCATTTGTTTTTTTTAATGTGCGCCCAAAATAAAGCGAGAAAGTGGAGCTAGAGCCGAGGTATTTTTAGTGCAATAGATTCCCAAACACGTGTGCACATGTTGATCAGGATGTTCTGCAACGCAACAATGCAATCGGCTTCCTTGCCAATCTTGGTCCTTGGACTTGTATCTGGTTTGGTGCGCTGCGCTCCTCTCTCTGCCCAGCCCAATGCTACCTTGGAACGCAGGTGGGAGACGCTCTTGTCCCGCTCCATGTCTCGAATCCCCGGAGAGAGGAAGGCCATCAGCGGAGAGACGGACTATCTGCTGGGTATCAAACGACTGCGACGGCTTTACTGTAACGTCGGCATAGGATTTCATCTTCAAGTATTGCCTGACGGTAGGATTAACGGCAAACATAACGAGAATCAATACAGTAAGTGCGTTAGTTGTTTGCACCGTATTGTCTGCGAAATCTCTCCGACAGAACATTTATCGGCGCTTATTTATAGACGGATTTATAGAAGATACGTTTTTTTTTCTCTCTGCGACACTCTGTATATTCACAAAATAAGATGTCAGACTTCTGCCTCTCTTTTGTAATCAACATTTTCACTGAGCGGCAGACGGCGTACCAGGTGGGGAAAGGATATAACCAAACAATTTTTATTTTAGTGTAAACATGGAGATAAATCTCGGACAAATAGCTTGCCAGAACGCAACAAGTGCCCTTTGGTGATAGGTCTTAATCTGTAAAGCGTGGGTTATTGAATGATTGTACCGGGACTGTGAAGTGTGTGATATACTTGTTGTTTATGTTGCTGGGGAATTGTTAGACCCTGCTGGTTCTCATTTTCTGTCCTTAAAGTGACAGGACATGCACCGTGTTTCTGTCCCCGTGTAATGAAGAATATTCCCTGTCCAGTTAACCTGTGTAAGACACTGCACCAGCCGTTTTCCTGCTTTAAGTGTTAACCTGTCTTAAATTTTAAATGGAGTCTCTCTCTCTCCTTCCCAACCCCCTCATGCTCACCCTCAGACGTGCTGACGGAATCAGGTGTTCTTACCTGCTAAAGATCAAGATGATGATTAAAACCACCAGCATTCAAAGTTTACTGCAGCTTTTAATCATGGGCTATTGTTATGGCGGGATCAAACACGGTGGTTTGCCGGAGGATTCCGCAGTGAGCTCGGCAAAAGCGCTTGACATCTCTTTTTTTCTCCTCTCTGCACAGGCCTTTTGGAGATTTCGCCCGTGGAAAGAGGGGTCGTCACCCTTTTCGGTGTCAAAAGCGGGCTGTTTGTCGCCATGAATAGCAAAGGCAAACTTTATGGATCGGTAATTATACCAACGAGTTACTTTTCGTTACTTCAGTCTGCTAAAATGTTCCTATCGCTTGCTGGCGAAATGTGGGTGTACTTACGACTTTAAAAATCTATTGTGCATAATATTTTCATTAGGTACAAACTGCATTCTTGAACGCTGTATATTCTTTAGAGAGAGAGAAAGAGAGTGTGTGGAGAATGAAACAGATAAATTCTACCGCCAAGGATCAGCTTGTCCGTCTTTCAAGTGCATGTCATTCTTTGCATTTCTAGCCAGTACACGCATCTACTGTCCTCTCCAGTGTAAAATAGGAGTTGTCAAAGTGGACCACCCATATTGTACAGTCTTCCCACATATAGAGTGACTTGTTCCCCTGGAGAATTGTGTCTATAATCATCTCTTTCTGAAAATCTACCTGCTGCAGGAAAAACTATTCAAACAACTTGGGGCTTCTTTACTATTGCAGTTTTTTTTAAGTTTGGTGTTTTATTTGATCCAAGTTATGTGGATGTTACATCAGATCAGATTAGTTTATTAAGATATACACCTGAGAGGAATAAAATTCCTTGCCAATGTGAAGGTAAATGGTACAAATGATAATCATAACTAGAAAAAGTACAGCAATCATTCACCAGATATTTCCCTATGGACAGCCCAGTAAATATAAGAGGAGAGGACTTCAGTGTTAACATTGTTAACAGTGCTGAGGGTTTTACACAATAATGGTAGCTTTCAGTAAAGTTTTATAGACACTGAATGTTGGCCATGCATGTTGGCAGGAACATTACTTTCCCAGAGACCACAGGAGAGATCAGCTGCGAAGAATGATAAACAAATGAGTATTTAGAGCCAGTTATAGGGGTGTCTGAAAATGAGCTAACTATTTCTCGAGTTGGTACATGCATAAAATGCTGGAAGAACTCAGCAAGTCAGGCAGCGTCTGTGGAGGGCAATAAACAGTTGGTGTTTCAGACCAGAACTGTTTCCTCAGGACTGGAGAGGAGGGGGCAGAATTCCTGTCCTAATGCCGACTGTTTATTCCCCTCCATGGATGCTGCCTGACTTGCTGATCTCTTCTAGCTTTTTGTGTCTGTTGCTCTGGATTTCCAGCATCTACAGAAACTTTTGTGTTCGCAAGTGGCTGCTAGGAACAGGGGCTACTTCCAAATGCGGCTGGGAATGCCCACTATATTTCCTTTTATGATCAATTTAGTTAAGGGAATTAGTGCGAACTTTCTGGCACTCATCAGAGCATAGAAAATAGAAGCAGGAGGGGGCTATTTGGCCCTTTGAGCCTACTGTCCCAATTATCATGTGCCGAGGCTTCTTCTCTGTCTCGATGTCAACATCCCTTCAAATACTGAAATCCATTGTGGTGCAGGGCAGTACAAAATCCCAGAAACTGCAGGTGGGTTGCATGCATTATTATAACAGAGAACATAGAACAGCATAGCACAGAAACAGGTCTTTCAGCCACAATGTTCCACGGAACCAAATAAATTAGTAATCAAATGGTCAACTGAACTAATCACTTATGCCTGCATGTCCACTTCCTTCCATTTTCCTCATATTCATTTGCCTATCTGAACGACACTTCAAAGTCCCTGATGTACCTGCCTCATCAATGCATTGCAATTACTCACCACTCTCTGTAAAAACTTACCTCTTGCATTTGTTTTGAAGTTACCCCCACTCATCTTAAATAACTGCACTCTGGTATTAGACATTTCAACCCCGGGGAAAAGATATTGTCTGTCTACATTATCTATGCCTCACGTAATCTTATAAATTTCTTCAGATCTCCCCTCTGCCTCTGCTGTTCCAGAGGAAACAAACCAAGTTTCTCTAACCTCTTGTTGCAGCTTATGCCCTCTAATCCAGGAAGCATCCTGGTAAACCTCTTCTGCACCCTCTCCAAAGCCTCAACATCCTTCCTATAATGGGGAAACCAGAACTGTATGCAATACTCCAGATGTGTCCTAACTAGAGTCTATAAATATTACAAAATATATTAACCTATTGGTAAGTAATTAAGAAAACAAACTCGATGGGAGGTTTTCTCCCCAAACCAGAAAAGTGACCTCTTCAAATTTTATTGCAAATGTCCTGAGCTTTTTGGAGTATGCCATGTTACCTTCATGGGTCACTGCTCTACAAATTCTGGAATAAAAGAATATACATGTTCTCGTGGTAATGGATCCAGCAGATGTAAAGTCCCACTCAGAGCTATCTTCTTTCCTTCCAGGCATACTACAACGACGAATGCAAATTCAGTGAAATCCTCCTGCCCAATAACTACAATGCCTACGAATCCAAAACGTACCCCAGCATGTACATCGCGCTGAGCAAGAATGGCAAAACGAAGAAGGGAAACAGAGTGTCTCCCATCATGACAATGACACATTTTCTGCCGAGAATCTGAGAGAGGCGTTCCTCAGAAATTACCTCAGGAGGGAAGACATATTGTAGGAATGAAGCCGAAAACTCGGTCGGTGCACTTTCACAAAAGCTTTATGCAAGATGAACAGGTGTATCATATATTTAAATTAATTGTGACTGAATATTTATATCTGTATATTTTGTTCAAAAAGTTTATTTATAGTTTTGCTAACTTTTTATTATTTCTCTGTCTGGCAAAAGATAAGTGATACATTGTGTGTGTGTGTGTGTCTGTGTGTGAGTGGGTGTTTGAATTTGTTGTAAATGTGTGGTTATAATTTGTTTAAAATGGTGATATGGAATTCCTATCTAAAATATGTTTGCACTGTTATAATTAATCTTGTCTAATGGAGGTCCGTGATGTGCTTTTTTTTATTGTTATTTCTTAAAGTATAAAGTCTTAGTCTTCACCCTTGACGTTTGGTTAAGTCTGTCAATTTTTATATGTCTGCTGGTAACAATGCTTGGTATCTGACCTCCTTTGTGTAGTGTTGCTGTGTAATTTCAATGGAATCCATCCACTTCTGCTACGGAAAGTACAGTGTTGAAGTACTAACCCACAAATCTGTTTTTAGATCTGCTGCTGCTGAACTTTGAACTCTCCTGCAGTCAATCTTTGTCAGATCTTCAGGTCAGAAGCTTTTCTTAACCTACCTACAAGCTTCAGCATTTTAGCATTATAAATTACCATATGCTTTTAAATTTAAAAAAAATCTGTCCTATTTATGGCATCTCAGAGGAGAATTGGATTGGGACCATGTAAGTATTGTTAGTGTACTTCACAAGCTCTTAATTACACTTAACAAAATCAGTCCACTCTGAAAATGAAGCCAAGATATTTTCTATGTCTCTTAAGCAGGTTTTAATTCTAGCAGTATTGTTGAGGAGATGTACATACGGCTGCTTTCTTATAGTTTTCCATTCCTTTACTCAAAGAATTATCTACCTCATTTTAAGATCCCTGAATAAAAGTGTCTCCTCACAGAAGCTGCATTAGAATTTCGGACTGAGGATTTGCCCCTAAAATATTGTTGGTGATCCTAAATCAACATGCTACCATATGTAGCCAGTAGGGCGTCTATTGCATCCTAGTTGAGCCTTGTCACGTTTGAGCTATCTTTACCCAGTGATTTACTTTTAGTAGGGATAATCATGGTGAAAATATTTGCAGACAGCTGTTAGACTACACTATATGGTCATTGCGTAACCCTATATTTTCTTTATATATTTTTCAAACTATACCTCTGCTCTCCAAGCAGAAGAAAACAGCAACACACTTAATTCATACAACTTGTTTAGGGTGGAGGGAGATATGTGAACAAAACTATTTCATAGTTTGCAAAAATTAGAAAGCAAGTGTTATCCCATCATGCGGGGGTCTGGTTACGTGGACCAGATGGGGGCTGCCATAAATTGCAGACAGAAACTCTAAAATCCTTGTTAAAATGTCTTCTGGTCTTCTCATTGCTGCTAAGATGGCAAAAAATAAACACGAAATGACACATATGGATTGACGATAACAACGATTAGTTCAGTTTTCAACATTCCTTTTGATAAGCTGCTACTCATCTTACTAGAACTTTTAACGCTACTAAATCTTTTAGCTGGAATGACCTTGAAAAAGAAAGCTCCTCAGAACCAAAACATTCAATGATAGAGGAAAATCTTACCAGGACCAGGTTCAAACTCTTTCTGCATTTACGAGGTATGCATGTTAAAGCACCCATTTCTGGTCCTCTGCTTTAACCTCGCTGGGGTTAGTTTGTGAAAGTTTGGTGACTGAATTACTGGTGTTATGCGTTCCTTCCAATACTACATGTATAAACTGAACCATTGTCACATCATCCTAAGGCATAAATGTCTTTTTTTGGCGGGGGGGAGGGGGCGGAGCTTTCATTTGATTAATAATTTATTTGGCTTTAAACATCATCAGTTAAAAACTTAGGATTCTGGTCAGAACTGATGCACTGGAAGGAGGAATCTTGTAACAGGAAAAAGTATACTTACCAACAATGAATGAAAATATAGAGAGTTAGGGTATTGGGGATGTAAAAAAGCAAGAGAAAATGTTGTACCTCAACATTTTTGTAGAAAAAAATCAAGGATTGATGTCTTGGTTTTAGCACTTGTATAACTTTTCATTTCAATGTTTAGTTTTTATAGGAATATATAGTTTAAAACTTTTTATTTTCATACAAATTATCATTATGATAATACACTGATTATACGTTATATTTCGAACTCTCATCATTTTGATTTAATCTGAAAAATAGCAGTTGAACCCCTTGTTGTTGCACAACTTGCAAGCATACTTTCAGCTACTCAAATGCATTTAATGTCAAGATTCAAAATTGTTTAATGTCATTTTCTGAACACAAGGATAAAGGGGAATGAAATAGTTGTTAGTCCGGATCAGATACAGCACAAAAGTATATTAGTGTGTTTCAATGCTGCTATTTTGGTTAAGGTCAAGGTTAGTACAGCATTTTGAACAGACACTTGTTACAATGATTGGGTCACCAATAAGAAATTGATGGATTGATCAATTGTATTGCACATGCCCATTACTTATGCCTTGGGATGTATAACCATTGAGTTTTTAAAGTATTACTTGATATAGTTGTCATGTGATATTTAAACTTTAAACACATTGGGATGTGTCTGTAGTTTTATACAGCTGATGTTTAATATTGTAATGTATGTGCTGTGCACATTGGAAGGAATTATATAAATGAAAGTGTATCTTTTACATGTGTCAGTGTATGAATTAAAAGTAATTTTGAACTACCTTCCAAAACTGTGTTGTCCTTGACATTAAAATCAAGTACAATCATGAAAATTCTGTGTAAAGGGGGAAAAGAACAATGATGACAAATCATAAACTAATCTCTAAATTCTATGCAGCTTTTGGTTTTCACTGCACCTATCACAAGTCTTGGTGACTTGATAGAAAGGACTGACATCCTGAAAGGCAATGTAGACTATAGGGTTGGGATTAATTCCTAAAATAAGGAAACAGGATTGCGTAAAAAAAAATTGAGATACTCTGGGCTTTCAGCCTTGAAATAAGGCCAAGGGGAGGTGAGGGTTCATAAGACACTGGTCAGATCACACTTGGAATATGGTGAGCAGTTTCTGTGCCTGCTATCTAAGAAAGGGTGTGTTGGCGTAGGAGAGGGTCCAGAGGATATTCACAAGAATGATCCCAGGAATTAAAGGGTTAATGTATGAGGAACATTTGATGGCTCTGGACCTGTACTCACTGGAAATGAGAAGAATAAGGGGGGAATCTTGTTGAAACCTAGTCAGAGTGGATGTAGAGAGAACGTTTCCTTTAGTGGGGGAGTCTAGGACCAGAAAGCAGAGCCTCAGAAGGACGTCCCTTTAGAACAAGAGGTGAGAAGAAATTTCTTGAGCAAGAAGGTAGTGAACCAGTGGAATTCATTTCCACAGGCGGCTGTGGAGGCCAAGTCATTGGGTATACAGTATTTAAAGCAGAGGTTGATAGGTTCTTGATTAGTAAGGGTGTCAAAGGTTATAAGGAGAGTGGGGTTGAGAGGGATGATAATTCAGCCATGACGGAATGGTGGATCAGACTTGATGGACCAAATGGCCTAATTCTGCTGCTATATCTTACGGTCTTATGGTTGACCTTATACAGGTGAATTAAATGCTAAACTGCATTGTAAGATTCAAGCCTAGACATGACTTTATATTTTCAGTTGCACAGCCGGACAGAAAGATTTGTCTTGGTTTTCAGCGTTCGTAACCATCTCAAATACTTCAGTCAAAGGTAGTTGCATATCATTGCTGGTCAAAACCATACATCATCATGCATTAGAATTGAAATATCTAAACCCCTATAAGCCAACACCTCCTATTCCATAACAGTAGACATTATTAAGATACTGATCTCTTTGTTATAAAAATATGAAAGGAACTGATTAGGAAAATATTAGCAAGGTCCATCCACACTGTCATATGCTCCCACCCACAGGTAGACATGTCATACCCTTGCACCCCACCTTATTCCCCCAACCCCATCCACTATCCCTACTCCTTTATCCTGCAGTCTGATAACCTCTCAAGAGCAGAAAAGTGAAGTGTAGGTCCAAAAAGGCAAGAAAGGTCTTCATGGATGCTGCTCTATCCTTTACAGAAAGAATACTTAATAGTGATCTGTGTGGTATTCAGTAGTGTTGAAAAAATGTTCCGAGGGAAATAATATCTTCTATACCTCTACATAGTTAGTTTGGGTTTGATATTGGTCTTGTTTTCTAATCTATTCCACAGTAAACAAGGCTCTTGAATTAAATATTGATAAAACACAAAAGAGGAAAGAAAGTGCATACGTTTATTTTATCTGTAGGAAAGCAGTTCACTAGCAACACAGGAATTTCAAGGTATTTCAGCTTTTTAACCAACTTTTCATTAATTAAACATGGAACATACTCTCAGTGACCACTTTATTAGGAACACCTGTACACCTGCTCATTAATGCAAATACCTAATCCGTCAATCACGTGGCAGCAACTCAATGCATGAAAGCATGCAGTCATGGTCAAGAGGTTCAGTTATCGTTCTGACTAAACATCAGAACGGGGAAGAAATGTGATCTAAGAGATGTCGACTACTGAATGATTGTTGGTGCCAGATGGGGTGGTTTAAGTATCTCAGAAACTGCCAACCTTCTGGGATTTTCACACATAGCAGGCTCTAGAGTTTACAGAGAATGATGCAAAAAAAAACGTACAGTGAGCCACAATTCAGTGGGCAAAAACTCTTTGTTAATGAGAGAGGTCAGAGGAGAATGACCAGATTGTTGTAAGTTGACGGGAATGTAACAGTAACTCAAATAACCAAGTGTTACACAAGTGGTGTGCAGAAAAGCAGCCTCTGAATTCACAACACGTCGAAACTTGAAGCGGATGGTCTACAGCAACAGAAGGCCATGAACATACATTCAGTGGCCATTTTATTAGATACAGGAGGTACCTATAAAGTGCATAGGATCACTACATTCAGATGTGTTACTAAATGGCTGAAGTAAATAAATCCGACTGTCTTCTGCACTCGAGTTGATCTTTCATTGATCCTGTTAAAGTTGCTGTTCTATAAATTTGCTGAGTATGCCTACAGGAAATTAATCTCAGGGTTGTTTGCAGTGATGTGTGTATTCAGATAATAAAACTTTGAACTTTAAATATGACGAGAGCAAAGAATGTTGGGAATAGCAAAGGCAGACGGCGATGTCAGGGGTGTGGGACAGGTGGCAGAGAAGGAGTGCTGGGACGGGAGCTGATGCAGATGCAGACACACCCAGCCCTGAGACACCAGGCAAGATCGTTTGATTCTAAACAATTGATCATGACAGAATGTCTCTGGGGCTTCCCACTCACTCCCCTCTCCCTTCCCCTTTTCCCAATCATGACTCCCCTTTCCCACTCTCAGTGCACAATAGACATCCATATCATTCACTCAAATATGTCATAGAAATCTAGAAACATAAAAAAGCCTACGGCACAATACAGGCCCTTTGGCCCACAAAGCTGTGCCGAACATGTCCCTACCTTAGAACTACTTAGGCTTTACACATAGCCCCCTATTTTTCTAAGCTCCTTGTACCTATCCAGGAGTCTCTTAAAAGACCCGATAGTTTCCACCTCCACCACTGCTGCCGGCAGCCCATTCCACACACTAACCACCTTCTGAGTAAAAAACTTACCCCCGACATCTCCTCTGTACCTACTTCCAAGCACCTTAAAACTATGCCCACTCATGCTAGCCATTTCAGCCCAGGGGAAAAGCCTCTGACTATCCACACGATCAATGCCTCTCATCATCTTGTACACCCCTATCAGGTCACCTCTCATCCTCCGTCGCTCTGAGGAGAAAAGGCCAAGTTCACTCAACCTATTCTCATAAGGCATGCTCCCCAAACCAGGCAACATCCTTGTAAATCTCCTCTGCACCCTTTCTATGGTTTCCATGTCCTTCCTGTAGTGAAATTTGTGGGGTTTTTTTGTGGCAGCAGTACAGTGCAATACATAAAATTACCAAATAACCATATAACAATTGCAGCACGGAAACAGGCCATCTCAACCCTTCTAGTCCGTGCCGAATGCTTATTCTCACCTAGTCCCACCGACCTGCACTCAGCCCATAACCCTCCATTCCATTCCTGTCCATATAGCTATCCAATTTTACTTTAAATGACAATATCGAGCCTGCCTCTACCACTTCCACTGGAAGCTCATTCCACACAGCTACCACTCTCTGAATAAAGAAGTTTCCCCTCGTGTTACCCCTAAACTTTTGCCCCCTAACTCTCAACTCGTGTCCTCTTGTTTGAATCTCTTCCATTCTCAATGGAAACAGCCTATCCACGTCAACTCTATCTATCCCCCTCATAATTTTAAATACCTCTATCAAGTCCCCTCTCAACCTTCTATGCTCCAAAGAATAAAGACCCAACTTGTTCAACCTTTCTCTGTAACTTAGGTGCTGAAACCCAGGTAACATTCTAGTAAATCTTCTCTGTATTCTATTTTGTTGACATCTTTCCTATAATTCGGTGACCAGAACTGTACACAATACTCCAAAGTTGGCCTTACCAATGCCTTGTACAACTTTAACATTACATCCCAACTCCTAACATTACTGCAGTACCATGCAAAAATCTTAGGCTTCCTAGCTTTATATGTGTGCCTAAGACTTTTGCACAGTACTCTATGTGTGTAAACTTGCTATGGCATAACTATGTCTTCTTGTTAATGGTGACAATGTGTCTGACTACCAGCTGCGGTTCAGGTGTGGGGCCCTCGAGGATGCAGTTACATTGTCATATGGTTGCATAGACAGTTTTCTTTACAAACCTTTACTAAGAAACTTATGATGGAAATAAGGAAGTTGCATTAAACTGGCACCATTCATAAACATGATGCCCCAGGGAACACTATAATTAAGTACTTATGAAGTCTAGTCAATGTTGTCATATTGGTATAATTCAAATAATTTGTGCAATGGGGAAATTTGCCTGGGACATAGGATACTAATTATTCATAAGTTTTAAGTAAATTACAAAATGTTTGTAAGGATATTGGATTTGTTCCAAAAAACACTAAAAACAGGTACTATTTATTGTGAAATGTTGAGCAGCTGAGGCTAATGGAGGATTTTAACACTATAATTTTTTTTATTGGGTTAGACATAAGAAGATAGTTCAAATTGTTGTAAGAGCCAAAGTTAAGAACTATTAACTCATCAATTAATCCATATATAATTTGGATGTGCAGATGAAATGCACACAGTTCTTAATGTTTAAAACAAAATAAATATTGTCTTTCCTAGGTAATTCCAGAGAGTTCCCTCCTGGCCAGTATTTATCAAAACTGACGAAACACATGTTAGAAAGCTACAAGAAAGGGCAATATTCAAAAGCAAATTTGATCAGAAAATACTTGGCATAATATTTCACACTTAAAAATTTCCTTCATACAGAAAAGATTCTGAAAAAAAAGCTGTATTTTTCTTATTATTCTCTCACCTCTTCTCACCTGTTTATCACCTCCCCTGGTCCCCTCCTCCTTCTCTTTCTCCTTTGGTCCACCCTCCTTTCCTATTAGATCAGATTCCTTCCTCTCTAGCCCTTTACCTTTCCTACCCATCTGGTTTCACCTATCAACTTCCCCTTCCCCTACCTTTTTATTCCGGCACCTTCTCCCTGCATTTCCAGTCCCGAAGAAGGGTCTCCGCCCAAAATGTCAACTGGTTATTCGTTTCCATAGACGCCGCCTGACCTGCTGAGTTTCTCCGGCATTTTGTGTGTGTTGACATTGGATTTCCAGCATCTGCAGATTCTTTCCATGTACTTAAAAATGCTGGTACAGGGAATCTGAAATAATAACAGAAAATTATTGAGTTGCTCAGCAGGTCAGGCAGCAGCTATGGGGAGGGAAACTGAACTAACATTTCAAGATATTTCAAAAACTGAAAGGCCCTTGGCCTGAAGATTTAATTTTCCTTCTGTTTCTACACATGCTGCTTTACCCACTGAGTATTTCCTACATTTTTCATGTTTACACCAAATTATTTTCTTTTCCACATATTTCCCCATGAGGGTGAAGAGAACTGTAATAAACATTTGTATGAGTGAGCAAATAGATGCAGAATAAATGGTGGCGTTTATCCGATGTGTCTGATGATGACAGGAGACCTGTGAAGCTGGGGTCTTCCTTGGTTGCAGTGGATGACCATGATGCTGTGCCTTGTCAGGCTCTTCACTCTCCACAGAGCAATGCAGATCTGTCTTCCTGGCCATTGGATCTCATCCACCCAGTTCACCAGAGCTGACTTTACGTGCTAGGATAGGCATGCCCCTATCCCATTGGGGTATGAATTCCACCGGCTACACTCACCTGGTTTAACCCACCTGTCGAAGCAGTGTACATAGTCATAGTCACAGTCATAGTCATACTTTATTGATCCTGGGGGAAATTGGTTTTTGTTACAGTTGCACCATTAATAATTAAATAGTAATAAAACCATAAATAATTAAATAGTAATATGTAAGTTATGCCAGGGAATAAGTCCAGGACCAGCCTATTGGCTCAGGGTGTCTGACCCTCCTAGGAAGGAGTTGTAAAGTTTGATGGCCACAGGCAGGAATGACTTCCTATGACACTCTGTGTTGCATCTCGGTGAAATGAATCTCTGGCTGAATGTACTCTTTTGCCCAACCAGTACATTATGTAGTGGATGCGAGACATTTTCCAAGATGGCATGCAACTTGGACAGCATCCTCTTTTCAGACACCACCGTCAGAGAGTCCAGTTCCATCCCCACAACATCACTGGCCTTACGAATAAGTTTGTTGATTCTGTTGGTGTCTGCTACCCTCAGCCTGCTGCCCCAGCACACAACAGCAAACATGTTCGCACTGGCCACCACAGACTCGTAGAACATCCTTAGCATCGTCCGGCAGATGTTAAAGGACCTCAGTCTCCTCAGGAAATAGAGATGGCTCTGAGACGTGGCCACATGCAGACAGCTGCTTAGAGCCACAGGTGAGTGCTGAGCATTCGGTGAGGAGGAAACATGAGTGAGCTGCTCCAGATTGAATATACCAAGCCCCTTCATCAGAGGTGCTACCCCTCCCTGGATACCTCATTCACCCCGGATAAGTACATAGAATAAAAAGACGATAGAACATAGAACAGTACAGCAAGGAACAGGCCGCTCAGCCTAAAATGTGGTACTGAACCAGCTAAAAAGCAAATCAGAACTCCCCCCACAAAACTAATCCTTCCTACATCCACAATATCCATCTTCCTCACATTAATCTGCTTACCTAAACATCTCACAAACATCGACTTCTGGTACTACAGTCAGACTTCAGACGTTTCTTGTTCTTTGATTTTCCTCCTCTCTTTTAAAATTTTTGCTTAGAAAAGCAAGCACATTTCTGTCAGCAGATTGATGCCGTTAAGCATCATTTTCAATAGCACGCTCTAGTTTCAACATGCAGAGTATTGCAAAATTAATACAGCGAGATGTTTAACTTCTAAATTCATTGTACACTGTATAACTGACCACACCTTCATTTTAAAATGCATGTAAAAACCTTATTCTGTTTCAATAACTTCCTTCAGTAGAACAATTGTCTAAGGACACAGGGATCCTCTTACTCTAGCCTGCTTTGCTACCACCCCCTCCCCTCCCGATTCCTTTACTTTAACATTGGCAACACTCACTTCAGCAGCTTGGCCCCACCTTCTGGAATTCGCTTCTTAAACCCCATTTCAAATATTCTTAATGATGCGCATCTCTGATAAAGCTTTTGTTAACCTGTTCTGGCACCTCTGCCTTCACCACAGTATCAGTGTGGTGCTTGGGATGTTTTAACTACCTTAAAGACACAAATTATCTCCAGTAGTTAATGATCAGAATCAGGTTTATTATCACCGGCATGTGATGTGAAACTTGTTAACCTAGCAGCAGCAGTTCAATGCAATACATAATATAGAAGGAAAAAAATAAGTAAATCAATGACAATATACGTATATTGAATAGATTAAAAATTGTGCAAAAAACAGAAATAATATATATTAAAAAAGTGAGGTAGTGTCCAAGGGTTCAGTGTCCATTTAGGAATCGGATGGCAGAGGGGAAGAAGCTGTTCCTGAATCGCTGAGTGTGTGCCTTCAGGCTTCTGTACCTCCTACCTGATGGTAACAGTGAGAAAAGGGCATGCCCTGGGTGCTGGAGGTCCTTAATAATGGACACTGCCTTTCTGAGACACCACTCATGGAAACATAGAAACATAGAAAACCTACAGTACAATACAGGCCCTTCGACCCACAAACCTGTGCCGAACATGTCCTTACCTTAGAACTACCTAGGCTTACCCATAGCCCTCTATTTTTCTAAGCTCCTTGAAGATGTCCTGGGTACTTTGTAGGCTAGTGCCTAAGATGAAGCTGTCTAAATTTACAACCTTCTGTAGCTTCTTTTGGTCCTGTGTAGTAGCCCCCCATACCAGACAGTGATGCAGCCTGTCAGAATGCTCTCCGTGGTACACCTATAGAAGTTTTTGAGTGTATTTGTTGACATGGTAAATCTCTTCAAACTTGAAGTGACCTCACAACAACACCAAATCTTATTGGTTTGTAAAAACGAATTGAGGTACTGGTTAAGCCAACTTGTCGGTCAAAGGAAAATGAGAATTCCTAAGTTTTGTTGGAATTCATATATATCTAACCGAAGAAGCAAGCAAAATAGCTAATGGTCAAAAGAGGAACTTAGCATTCTGGACAAGTCTCAATAATAGTTAACTTTTTTTTCTCTAAAACTAGACTTAGCTTTATTTTCAGCTTTTTTGGGCAAAAATTTTCAGTGAACTTGTGTTCAGCAAAAGGTCACGTTTTATGTGAATGAATACACCCTCGGCTTGTCTTTTCAAGAACAGGTCACTGTTGAGATTCACCTTGAGTTTGTCTGAATGAATCTCAATGCCATGTTGTCATGTATATTGTTCATGCACACCGAATACAGAATGAAAGGAAAAGTGATCCTTTTCACAAAGTTGGCTGTTGTATATGAATCTACACGTGGTCACTTTATTAGATGCACCTGCTTGTGAATGCAAATATCTAGTCAATCGTGTGGCCACAACTCAATGCATAAAAGCATGATGGTCAGGAGCTTCAGTTACCGTCCAGACCAAACATCAGAATAGGGGAAAAATATCATCTAAGTGGCGTTAACTGTGGAAAGATTGTTGGTGCCAGATGGGGTGGTTTGAGTATCTCAGAAACTGCTGATCTCCTGCAATTTTCATGAACAGTCCTAGAGTTTACAGAGAATGGTGTGAGAAACAAAAGACATCCAGTGAGCGGCAGTTCTGTGGGCTAGAAAAAGCCTTGCTAATGAGACAGGTCAGAGAGAATTGCCAGACTGTGTCAAGCTCACAGGAAGGTGAGTGTTTGGATTTATTGAGTATGTGCACAAGAAAATGAATCTCAGGGCTGTATGTGGTGACATATATGTACTTCGAAAATAAATTTACTTTGAAATTAGAACTTTGAGATAACCACACATTATAACAGTGGTGTACAGAAGAGCGCTTCCAAACCTGCAACACGTTGAACCTTGAAATGTGTTGACTAAAGCACAGAAGACACTCAGTGACAACTTATCCAAGTAACTGCAGAATTCCTCGTGTTTGCTATCCAAGTAATCTGCTCTAATTGTACAGAGTATGGTTAAATTTAGTTAACCCGTAACAATGATTAGGTCTTAAAAAAAAACTTTGAGGAAGGAAAATAATTCTTAAAGGGGAAATACCACCATGATTTAAATGATACTTGGCAATAATATAATGTAATCATGCAAGCCATGTCGACATATATCATCAGATTGCTTAACTTCAATAGTATTGTATAGTAGTATTGCACTGGAAATGAGATGGAAATGCCTTGACAGTCTCCAAATTTGCTATGAGGTTCCCCCTTTGAAAGGCATTTTACACATTCAGTGGCCTCTTTACAGGGTACAAGAGGGAAATTCAGTATGGTCTTCTGCTACAGTAGCCCACCCACTTCAAGATTCGATGTGTTGTGAATTCAGAGATGCTTTTCTGCCCACCATTGTTGTAACGCATGGTCATTTGAGGTACCGTTGCCTTCCTGTCAGCTTGAAACAGCCGGACAAATCTTCTCTGACTTCTCTCATTAACAATGCAATTGTGCCTACAGAACTGCTGCTCACTGGATCTTTTTTTTGTTTCTAGCACTATTCTCTAATAAACTCTAGAGAGTGCTGCGTGTGAAAATCCCAGGAGGCAGCAGTTTCTGAGATACTCAAACCACCCTGTCTGGTACCAACAATCAATCACTCCACAGTCAAAGTCACTTAGATCACCTTTCTTCTCCATTCTATTACTTGGTCTGAACAACAACTGAACTTCCTGGGCATGTCTGCCTGCCTTTATGCATTGAATTGCAGCCACATGATTGGCTGATAAGATATTTGCATTAATGAGCTTGTGTACCTAATTAAGTGGCCACTGAGTGTATGTTCCATCCTTGACTGAGATTTTAACTCTGATGGCAAAGCGCTGAATTAAAGCTTGTCTTTGGGGCAAATCGAGGCTGCCACTTTCGATGTGAAGTTAAAACAAGGTCCATTTAATACTCAAGAACTTGAAGAGAAGAAGGAGCCACCCTTTAATCAGTGCCTTATTGATCTATGAACATTATAGCATTTGTTAATTTCCTGATTGTTTGTGGGACAATGCTCAAAGAAAATTGATTATTGCTTTCCTCCCTATTCCTCTTTTAGACTATTTATATACATATTTTTATTAGAACAGAGTAATTCATTGTTGAATTCTGTGGAGATTATTGCCATTGGTGGGTGTGGAAGCCATGTCATTGGTTATATTTAAAGCAGAGGTAGATAGGTTCTTGGTTAGTAAGGGCATCAAAGGTTATGAGGAGAAGGCAGAAGTATTGCCTAATTGTGCTCTGTTTTATGGCCATATGGTCTTATGATCTAAATTGTGATTCTTGCACTGTCCTGCTGCCACAAAAAAAAATGTCATGACTTACGTCGGTAACAATAAACCTCATTCGAATTCTAACAGTGACTACATTGACCTCATGCTATGATACTCAGTGAATTTGATTAAAGAATATGTCCCTTTTCTTATCTCAGACTGGGAGATTGTTTCGCTGAACAGACTGGGAGATCGTTTCACTGAACACCTACGCTCTGTCCGCCAGAGAAAGCAGGATCTCCCAGTGGCCACACATTTTAATTCCACGTCCCATTCCCATTCTGACATGTCTATCCACAGCCTCCTCTACTGTAAATATGAAGCCACACTCAGGTTGGAGGAACAACACCTTATATTCCGTCTGGGTATCCTCCAACCTGATGGCATGAACATTGACTTCTCAAACTTCCGCTAATGCCCCACCTCCCCTTTGTACCCCATCCGTTATTTATTTATATACACACACTCTTTCTCTCTCTCTCTCTCTCCTTTTTCTCCCTCTGTCCCTCTGACTATACCCCTTGCCCATCCTCTGGGTTTTCTCCCCCCCCACCCCTTTCTTTCTCCCTGGGCCTCCTGTCCCATGATCCTCTCATATCCCTTTTGCCAATCAACTGTCCAGCTCTTGGCTCCATCCCTCCCCCTCCTGTCTTCTCCTATCACTTCGGATCTCCCCTTCCCCCTCTCCCTTTCAAATCTCTTACTAGCTCTTCCTTCAGTTAGTCCTGACGAAGGGTCTCAGCCTGAAACGTCGACTGCACCTCTTCCTAGAGATGCTGCCTGGCCTGCTGCATTCACCAGCAACTTTGATGTGTGTAACTTTTATGTGTGTCCCTTTTCTTATTGTTTGTAGGACAAGGCTCGTTTATTGCTTTGTAACAGTGACCAGACTTCAAAATAATTTTATTTGATTGAAGGGTCTGGAGATATTTTTAGAACGATGAAGGTTGGACTGTTTTTGACAAACTTGTTAGAATCAGAATCAGTTTTATTAACACTGATACATGGTGAAGTTTGTTGTTTTGTGACAGCAGAACATTGCAAAGGTATAAATGTTACTATATACAGTATTACAATGAGAATATACAGCCAGTGGCTACTGTTCTTTGTTAAGTACAGGAGTGGAATCTGGTGCGGTCTTCTGTTACTGTCGTCCATCTACTTCAGGGTTAGACGTATTGTGTATTCAGAAGTGTTCTTCTGCACACCATTGTGGTAACATATGGTTATTTGAGTTACTGTCATCTTCCTGTCAGCTTGAACCAATCTGGCTATTCTCCTCAGACCTCTCTCATTAACAAGGCATTTTTGCCTACGGTACTGCCACTCACTGGGTGCTTTTTTTCATTCGTCATTCCAGCTAAGCTCTAGAGACAGAAGTGCCACCTGGTCTGGTGCCAACAATCATTCCATAGTCAAAGTCACTTAGATCATATTCTGGTGTTTGGTCCGAACAATAACTAAAATTCAACCATGTCTGCAAGCTGTTGTGTACTGAGTTGCTGCTACGTGGCTGGCTGATAAGATACTTGCATTAATGAGCAGGTCTACAGGTGTACCTAATAAAATGGCCATTAAGTATATAAAAAATAAATAGTACAAAAACAGAGCAAAATAGAGAGGCAGTATATATGGGTTCATGGTATATTCATAAATCTAATGATGGAGGTGAAGGAGTCGTTCACAAAATGCTGAGTGTGCGTCTTCATACCTTGTCCTTAAAGAGAAGAGGTCATGTCTTGAATGGTGAAGTTCTTCATGATGGATGCCATCTTCTTTAGGTGTTGCCTTTTGACGATGTCCTCAATGGTGGGGAGAAATATATTAACATAATGCTTCTAATATAACTGTGACAAGGCTCTGTCGCTCTCTGCATATTTTTATTCCAAGGACCTTCACAGGGGTGCTATGAAACCAGCTTATACACTGAGCTACAGGAAAAGATAATAGGGCAGCTCTCCACAGGTCTGGTCAAAGAGGTGGGTCAAAGGAGGGATGGAATGGAGGAGAGGAGAATGAAAGCATTTCCAAACAACTTGCTGTCTGTGGTTAAGCAATTAAAACCAGGGTTGCTCAAGAGGCCATCAGTAAAGAAGGGCAGAGATCTTCAGTCAAAGGACTGAAAATGAAGATGAAAAATCTGAAATCAAACATCATTGAACTAAAGATGAAATTCTCGGTTGAATGTCCAAAATGGATATGATCTTATCTAGATTTTTCTGCAGCATTGCTTTCTTATTCAGGAGCAAGCTGATTGTTTCCCATTCCGTGTAAATTGCCTGAGCTGCTGACTATTCCAGGAATTTTATTTCCCTTCAACAATGAGATCCTTGCAAGTAGGAGCTACTTCCCACATGTTAGGAGCTACCTCTCAGCAAAAATAGGCATCATCCTAAATGAACCTGCATCACCCTAAGTGAACCTGCTTCACATTCAGCCAGCTGAAAAATGAAGGTTTCAGCCTCAGGACCTCACCCAACACAAGAATAATCTTACGAACAGCAGTGATTCTTACACTCATACAGTATACACGTCTATAACTTGGACTAACATAGGCTTTTCCAGATACCACTAAAGCTGTGCCCACAAAATCCTCCAGATCCACTGGCAAATGTTAACACTTCTCCTTTTCCAGGCTAACTGCACAGCACCCATGGTTTCTCCGCTGGGCCATACCTTTCCTAGTTGACCAGCTACTGCACACACCGTCCACGACAACGTCAATCCATCAAACGGCGAATCTTCCACCAACTTAGGTTCCAAGGTGTAGGCTCAGGTGGGTAGAGTGGTCCATGGGCAATAAGCTTGAGGGAGGACATGTGGCAGGTAGGTGTGATCCTGAGGAATGGTGGCAGCTGGAGATGGTGAGAGACTGGACGGATGCAAGAGGTGATCTTAAAGGGCCCGATGTACCGGGGTGAGAGCTTGCGGTCATGAGTGCACAGGTGGACAGCCAGATACAGTCCCCAGGCTGGAGTAGTCTGATTGAGCACCAAGAGAGGATAGTCTGATGGCAGTAGGCTCAATTGGTAGCTAGGATGGCCCTCCATTCCCTCATCCAAGAATTCCAGCATCGGTGAACCAGGGGCCTGACAGACTGTTGTATGGATATTGGGGTTCTGGTGGTCAGTCCAGATCAGGGAGGGCTCAGTGTTTCCCATCAGATGAGGCCTCCATTCCTCCAAGGCCTATTTAATAGTGAATAGCTCCCTGTCTCCTATTCCCTAACAATGTGCATACAGTTGAACTTGTTTGTTAAAAAGGCACAAGGGTGAGTCTTGCCGTCCAGTCCCTGCTGGGAGAGGATGGTCCCAGCACCCACAACAGAGATACCTACCTCAGTGACAAAGGATCTGGAGGAGTTCAGGTACCGGAGAATGGGAGCAGTGGTGAAGTGTCTCATGAGCTCTTCGAGAACGTGGTCTGTGGCATTCAACAGCAGGGCTATTCAACGACGGTGTGCACTTTCTCTGAGTCCATGATTATGCCTTGGGGAGAAGGGACATAACCCAGGAAGGAAGTAACTGGGATGTGGAACTAGCATTTTTCTAACTCTTAGGACGGTTGGTGTTTGGGGAGATCCTGAAGACTGAAGGAACATGACAAATTTAGCCTTGGGGGCCTTGGAGAAGATGAGAATGTCACCGAGATACATGAATACATACACTTACCTATGTAGTATGTTTTGAAGGTCTCGACAGTAAAGGCTTGGAATATGGTTGAACTGTTGGAAAATCAAAAAGGCATCACCAAGCATTCGTAGTGGTTAGTGAGTGTTATGAATACCATCTTGCACTTATCCCTTTAACAGATGCAGATCGGGTTGTACACACTCTGTAGATCGAGTTTGGTGGAGATCTGGGTCCACACAGTGATTCAAATGTGATATCCAACAAGGTGAGAGGGTAACAGTTTTTAAATGGTGATTTTGTTGAGTCCATGGTAGTCAATGCAGGGATGAAGACCCCAATCTTTCTTTTTGACAAAGAAGAATCCTGAACTGACTAGGATCTGGGATGGTTTAATGAAGCCTTGCTGCAGCACTTCGGTGATGTAGGCATTCAACACTTAGGTCTCAGGAGGGGAGCAAGAGAACAGATGGCCTTGGGGAAGGGTGGTGCCTGGGAGGAGGTCAATCGCACAGTCATGTGCTCTGTGAGGCAGCAGAGTGCCGGCTTCCCTTTTACTGAAGACCATGGCTACGTCATGGTTCTCCTGTGGGAGTTTGGTAAGGTCAAGGGGTTCCTCCATCTCCACAGATTTATGGGGTGAAGTCGACCGAGGTTGCAGGCAGGTGGGGTCCTCAATTCAGCAGTGAATCAGATGACGAGGCACAGGGGTGATGAGTGGAGAGCCAGGGCTAACCGAAGATGAGAGGAGAGTTGGGTGAGTCTGTTAGGAGGAATTGGATGGACTCATGGTGCTCTCTGATGCTTACGTGTACAGGCCATTTGCATGCTCCGACCATCCCAGACCCCAACAGATATCCCTCAATTGCTGTGGTGCAGAAGGGGTGAGAGATAGACTCAGTAGGGAGTCTAAACTGTACAAGAAAGCTGCCTGCTCTGCTGAAGTCCACCAGAGCCTCCTGTGTGTGTAGAGCTGTTGGGGTGTGGAGGAGGACAGAAAGAGTGAGTCAGGCTACAGTGCTGGAACAAGCCATGAAGGGCTACAAAATACAAAACAAGACAGAACAGATACTAAACACATCAAGGCAACAAGGTAACTGAAGCCTAGGAGGAACTGGTTGAGGCTGATTGGTTCAATGAGTGAACAAGGACTGTGGATGAGAGCTGGGTTTAAATAGGCTGTAGGCAACGAGGTAGAAATGAGTGGCAGGTCACTCCTGTTAGCTGGATAGAGACTGGGAGGAGTCTGCATGTAGAAGCCTGATAGATCATTCCTTGAGTAGGGAAATACTTTGCAGCTACAACAAACCAGAAGCAGGAGGAACTCAATGAGTCAGGCAGCATCTGTGCAGGGAAAAGGACGGGCGATGATTTGGGTTCAGACACCGCATCTAGACTCCACTTCCCTCCACAAATTCTGCCTGATCCATTGAGTTCCTCTAGCATTTTAGTTATTGCTCTGGATTCCAGCATTTAGAATGAAATTGGAATTGGTTCATTACTGTCACATGTACAACGGTCCAGTGAAAAGCTAGCCTTGCATACTGTTCATACATACCAAATCATTACACAGTGCATTCATGTACAATGACAATGCAGAGTAAAGAGTAACAGCTACAAAGAAAGTGCAGTGCAGATAAACAACAAGATGCAAGATAACGGGGTAGATTGTGAGGCTTTGAGTCAATTTTATCATACCAAGTAATCATTCAATAGTCTGATAACAGCGAGGTAGAAGCAGTCCACAGTGGGTGGAGCTTTTGATTATGCTGGCTGCTTTACCAAGGCAATAAGAACTGTAGCAAACCTCGTAAACTCTGAATTCTCTTAAACTTATCAAGTTCTTTTCAAGCCAAAAGTGTGTCTGAACAAAGTAGTATCTTGATAACAGACTTATCTCAACTCCACAATTCCTGCCGCTGCCCATAAAGAGCTTGTACGTTCTCCTCGTGACTGCATGGCCTTCCTCCAGGTGCTCTGGTTTCCTCCCACAGTCCAAAGATGTACCAGTTGATAGGTTAATTGGTTATTGTAAATTGTCCCGTGATTAGGCTAGGGTTAAATCGAGGGTTGCTGGGCGGTGTGGTTCGAAGAGCTGGATGGGCCTATTCCGTGCTGTAACTCAGTAAGTAAAAAAAAACAATCTTTCGCTCATTATTCACGAGTAATATTTGTACTTCATTCTATCTCTAAAATTGTCTGCAGTTCAGACTTCATCGAATGAAATCAGATTATTGTAGCAGAGGTTTATTAACAATGCTGTCATGTGTGATTAGAGGGACTGATGGCCGGCTGGTGGCGCAGTGAGATCAGCGCCGGACTCTGGAGCGAAGGTTCCCGAGTTCGAATCCAGGTCGGGCCACCCCCAAGCACGCTTTCCATCTGTGCCGGGTTGAGTGTCGAGCTAGCCACCCAGCCTCGCAAAAAATACAAGGGTTGAGTCAGGAACGTTCATAACATGGCCCGGTTAATCCTGACACCACGTGCCAGCCAAAAATGGCTGAACGTCTGGTACGACACGCTTAAAAAAAAGGGACTAAAATCAAATTCTAATTACTTATTTATCAATTCTATTTCAGGATGGATACATTTCATATTAACATTTACAATGATCATATTTATATCCTGACACCAGCTCAATTAATTTTGGAAAAGTTATCTGTGTTTTCTGTTAAATTGGTTAAATAGATTCAGATTCAGATTTATTTATTACATACATATACATGGTGAAATGCATCATTCGTATTAACAACCAACACAGCTAAGGATGTGCTGGGGACAGCCGGCAAATGTGGTCGCACATTCCAGTGCCAGCATAGCATGCTCACAATGTTCAGTGGAGCAACACAGAACACAACCAAGGAGAACACAGCAAGAAGGTCAGAATAGAGTGATAGAGTCAGAGAGTCTTACAGCACAGAGACAGGCCCTTCGGCCCAAATGGGCCATGCTAACCAAAATCCCATCTAGGCTCATCCCATTTGCCTGCATTTGGCCCGTATCCCTCTAAAACTTTCCTATCCATGTATCTGTCCAAGTACTTTTGAAAAACTGTTAGTATGTCACTTCCTCTGGCAGCTCATTCCATATATGGACTACCCTGTCAAAATGTTGCCCAACAGTTTCCTATTAAGTCTTGCCTCTCACCTTGTATCTGTACCCCTTATTTCTTGATTCTCTAATATCGGGGAAAGACTGCGAGTATTAACACTATGTCCTTCACAGTTTAAACACCTCTGTAAGGTCACCCCTCATTCTCCGACACCCTAATGCAGGGGTTCCCAATGTTTTTTATGCCACGGAACCCTACCATTAACTGAGGAGTCTGTGGACCCCAGGCTGGGAACCCCTGCTGTAATGAACAGAGTCCTAGCCTACTCAGCCTCTCTAACCCAGTCACGTGAAATGAAATTAACTGAGATGGGGCCTACTATCAGTAAAAGGAACAAAGAACATAGAAGAGTATAGCACAGAAACAGGCCATTCAGCCCACAATGTTATGCCAAACCAGCTAAAAAGCAAATCAAAAACACCCAAGTACCGATCCCTCTGAGCTACACCATGTCCATATCCCTCCATCTTCTTTTTATCCATGTGCTTATCCAAACGTCTCTTAAAAGTCTCTAACGTACTTGCCTCTACCACCATACCAGGCAGCTGATTCCAGGCATTAACGACTATCTGAGTAAAAACTTTACCCCTCACATCCCCCTTGAACCTACCCCCCTCACCTTCAATCTTTCAATGCATGCCTTCCAGTATTAGGCATTTAATCAGTTATTAAAGGGCCACCAACGCCTTTACTTCCTGAGAAAACTAAAGAAATTTGGCCTGTCCCCTAAAACCCTCACTAATTTTTATAGATGCACCGTAGAAAGCATTCTTCTAGGGTGCATCACAACCTGGTATGGAAGTTTCCCTGTCCAAGACTGAAAGAAGCTGCAGAAGATCGTGAACACAGCGCAGCACATCACACAAACTAATCTCCCGTCCTTGGACTCACTTTACACCGCACACTGTTGGAGCAGTGCTGCCAGGATAATCAAGAACACGACCCACCCAGCCAACACACTTTTCATCCCTCTTCCCTCCGGGAGAAGGCTCAGACTCGTACGGCCAGATTTGGGAACAGCTTCCTTCCAACTGTGATAAGACTGCTGAATGGATCCTGACCAGGATCTGGGCCGTACCCTCCAAATATCCGGACCTGCCTCTCGGTTTTTTTGCACTACCTTACTTCCCATTTTTCTATTTTCTATTTATGATTTATAATTTTAATTTTTAATATTTACTAATTTTAATTAATTTTAATATTTTTAATATTTAATATTTGTAATCCAGGGAGTGGGAAGCGCAGAATCAAATATCACTGTGATGATTGTACGTTCTAGTATCAATTGTTTGGCAACAATAAAGTATAAAGTATTAATTGCTAGATCAATTATTCTATATATATATATATATATAAACTTTGAATCAGACGTAGTCTCATTTGCACTCCCTTTGGTGCTGATGTGCATTTCTAAACATTGGTTTGCCTTTTGCTGTGAGTCCATTTAAATCAAAGCCACCAATTCAGTCAGAAAAGGGTCATTGGTACCAACATTATGATTATGTCTTTAATTTCGTTCGCTGGGAGTTGAAACAAGAAATGAAAACATAGCGGTACTTGAACTTGAAAGGATAAATGTAAAGGGGAGAGATATGTATAACAACATGGATTCCTTTGAAACTGTCTTCTGAAGTCAGATGTAAACATGGTCAGAGCTATCCTTTATTGTGGAAGCTGCCAGGTGTTCAGCCACTGAGCTTTTTTTTATTAGTCAAACAGATTAGCGTGAGCTAAATCACACCAGTGTTTTGGAAATTCTTAAAATCATGATGTAAGCAACTCAGTCCTAGATGAGCCAGTGTTGGATCAGAGGATTGGTCTTGGGTCCAGCAGGTAAGTGCCATTACTAAGAAAGCCTGGTAGCAACACTACTTCCTCAGAAGTTCGTAAAAATTCGGCATGTAATCTAAAACTTTGACAAACCTGTATAGATGTGCAGTGGAAAGTATATTGGCCTATTACATCACAGCCTGGTATGGAAACACCAATGCACTTGAATGGGAAATCCTACAGAAAGTAGTGGATGCAGCCCAGTCCATCACGGGCAATGCCCTCCCCATCACTGAACATATCGACACAGACCACTGTCACAGGAGGGCAGTATCCATTATCAAGGACACCCACCACCAAGGCCATGCTCTCTTTTCAGTGCTGCCATCAGGAAGAAGGTACAGGAGACTTAGAACCCATACTACTAGGTTCAGGTTATTACCCCTCAGTCATCAGGCTCTTGAAACAAATGGGGTAACTTCATTCAACTTCACTTGCCCTATAACTGAACTGTTCCGATATGCTATGGACTCACTCTCAAGGACTCTTCATCTCATGTTTCATGATTTTATTTTTGCTTTTATATTTATTATTTTTTTTTTTGCAACTTGGTTGTTTGGCCTGTTGGGTGCAGCCTATCATTAATACTATAATGTTTCTTGGATTTACTGAGTATGCCTGTAAGAAAATGAATCTCTGCTTCTATATGTACTTCGATAACTTATTTACTTTGAACTTTGAATTTTAATGCTAAGGATGAAAAATTTGATCCACAATACTACATCAGGGACCACAATCAGTAAATTCCTTGTCTCTTGTCATGACTAAGGAATGAGTAATGGGTATTTGGGTAAAACACACAACAGATGCCATTGCCTCTGGGTTCAAGTTACAGACAAACACTTCTGGAAGGAAGTAAATATTTGAAACAAAGAGCAAAATTACATAATTATGGATGTTTCTGTGGTGATAGCAAGAACCTCAATCAGAGAGACGCTCGGCGCTGTGATGTAGACCCACCTTCTGTAACCTTACATCTGCTTTAGCCAGCTCTGCTGCGACCACTACCTGTCGGGAACTGTGGCAAACAAATCTCCCTCCGCAACTGGATCTTTGCTTCCCAATCAGGAGACCACAGTCAGTGGAGAGAATCTATTGCTTCACTCTCTTTATACTCATGTGCGGCCAGGCACAACTCAATCCTCACCTATAGATTGGTCAACGACACAACTGTTGGTGGCAGAATCTCAGACGGTGATGGGAGGTGAAGTAGATCAGCTGGTCGAGTTGTGCCACACAACAATCTTGCACTCAGCACCAGTAAAACTGAGGAACTGACTGTGGACGTCAGGAAGGAGAAACTGGGAGAACACGTACCTGTCCTCATCAAGGAGTCAGCGGTGGAAAGGGAGAGCAGCTTCAAGTTCCTGGGTTTCAGCATCTCTGAAGATCCATCCTGGGCCAACATATCGATACAATTACGAAGAAGGTACGACAGAGGCTATATTTCATTAAGAGTTTGAGGCGAGTTTGTATGTCACTAAAGAATCTCACAAATTTTTTTAATGTACAGTGGAGAGCATTCTAACTGGTTGCATCTCCGTCTAGAGTGGAGGCTCCAAAGCACAAGGTCGGAAAAAGATGCAGAGGGTTGTAAACTCAGCCAGTTCCATCATGGGAGCAAACCTCCTCACCATCGAGGACATTTTCAAAAGGTGACATCCATCATTAGGGACCCTCACCATCCACCTTCTCATTGCTCCCATCAGTGAGGAGGTACAGGAGCCTGAAAGCACACAGTCAATGTTTTAGAAACAGTTTCATCCCCTCCACCATCTGATTTCTGAATGGAACATGAACCCATGAACAATACCTCACTCTTTGCTCTTTTTTACACTAATGAATTGAACTGAATTCACTTTATTTCTTACATCCTTCAAATACGTGAGGAGTAAAAATCCTTACGTTACGTCTCCGTCTAAATGTGCAACATGCAATTTATATTAAATGGTATGTACAACAGGACAGTCAATATAACATAGAAATACAGTTGCATCAGCATGAATTAAGCAGTCTGATGGCCTGTGGGAGAAGCTGTCCCAGAGCCTGTTGGTTCTGGTTTTTATGCTGTGGTACCGTTTCCCAGATGGTAACAGCTGGAACAGGTTGTGGTTGGGGTGACCTGGGTCCCCAGTGATCCTTTGGGCCCTTTTTACACACCTGTCTTTATAAGTGTCCTGAATAGTGGGAAGTTTACATCCACAGATGCGCTGGGCTGTCCACACCACTCTCTGCAGAGTCCTGCAATTGAGGGAAGTACAGTTCCTATACCAGGCAGTGATGCAGCCACTCAGGATAATCTCAATTGTGCTCCTGTAGAAAGTTCTTAGGATTTGGGGGCCCATACCAAACTTCTTCAACTGTCTGAGGTGAAAGAGGTGCTGATGTGCCTTTTTCACCACACAGCCGATATGCACAAACCACGCGAGATCCTCAATGATGTGTACGCCAAGGAACTTAAAGCTGTTCACCCAACCCCAAATGCATTGATGTCAATGGGGGTTAGCCTGTCTCCATTCCTCCTATCGTCCACAACCAGCTCCTTTGTTTTTGTGATGTTGTGGGAGAGGTTGTTTTCTTGACGCCATCATGTCAGGGTGATGACTTCTTCTCTGTAGGCTGCTTCATTATTATTTGAGATTAGGCCAGTCAGTGTAGTGTTGTCAGCAAATTTAATTTGCATTATTTTATTTACTATTTATTTATTTTTATATATCTTATTTTATTTTTTTATTTAGAGATAGAAGGCGGAATAGGCCTTTTTGGCCCCTGGATACATGCTGCCCAGCAAACCCTGACAATCCCAGTTTAACCCTAACCCAATCATGGGACAATTTACAATGACCAATTAACCTACCCAGTATGTCTTTGGACTGTAGGAGATAACTGAGCCCTTGGGGCAAACTCGTGTATTCCACAGGGAGGAAGTACAGGTACTCCTTACAGAAAATGCTGAGATTGCATTTTAATTATGGAATCCCCTATCACTACTAAATTCCCCCCCTTCCCTTCTGAGCCACAGAGACAGTGCCAGAGAACAGGCCACTGCAGCTTCTGCCTGGTACATTGTCCCCCTCCCCCAATGGTATCCAAAGCAATATATTTGTTATTAAAAGGAACAGCCACAGGGGTACTCTGCGCTGGCTGCCTATCCGCTTCCCCTCTCCTGACAGTCAACCAGGTACCTGCCTCCTGCAACTCCTGTACCTCCTATCTATCAAAGTTTATTATTCAAGCACATATATATCACCATGTACAACCCTGAGATTCATTTTCTTGTGAGCATACTCAGTAAACGCATAATAGAATGAATAATGGAATCAATGACTGCACCAATTTGGGTGTTCGACCAATGTGCAAAAGTCAACAAACTGTGCAAATACAAAAAGGAAGAAATAATAATAATAATAGGTAAATGAGCAATAAATGTCAAGAATATGAGATAAAGAGTCCTTGAAAATGAGACCATAGTAACACACACAAAATGCTGGAGGAGCCCAGCACCCCAGGCAGCATTTATAGAAAAAAGTACAGTCAATGTTCCAGGCTAAAACCCTCTGGTCCTTCAGTCCTGCCAAAGTTTTTCAGCCCAAAATGTCAACTGTACATTTTCCCATAGATGCTGCCTGGCCTGCTGAGTTCCTCCAGCAATTTGTGTGTGTTGCTCAGATTTCCAGCATCTGCAGACTTTCTCTTGTTTGTGAAATGAGTCCATAGGTTGTCGGAACAATACAATTTTGGGGCAAGTGAATTTGAGTGAAGATATTCCTTTGGTTCAGGGGTAATAACTGATGGTTGAGGGTTAATAACTGTTCCTGAACCTGGTGGTGTGAGTCTTGAGTATCTGGTACCTTGTTCCTGATGGCAGCAATGAGTAGAGTGGATATCCTGGGTGTTGGGTGTTGCTGACAATGGATGCTGCTTTCTTGTGGCAGCACTCCTTGTAGATGTGCTCTGTGGTGGGGAGGGCTTTAACCATGATAGACTGCAACATATCCATTAATTCTTGTAGGCTTTTCCATTCAAGGGCATTGATGTTTACATACCAGGCTATGATTCAGCCAGTCAATAAACTCTCCAATACACATCTATAGAAGTTTGTCAAAGTTTTAGATGTCAGACCAAACTACTAATGAATTAGAGGCACTGATATGCTTTCTTGGTAATTGTATTTAAGTACTGGGCCCAGGATAGTTCCTCCAAAATATGTTTGTAATAACACCATGGAATTTAAAGATGCTGACCCTCTCCACCTCTAATCTTCCAATGATGTCTGGCTCATAGGCTTGTTTTCCTTTTCCTGAAGTCAATAATCAGTTCCTTGATCTTGCTGATGTTGAGTAAGAGGTTGTTGTTATGGTACCACTCAGCCAGGTTTTGATTCATCACCATCTTTGATTTGGCCAAAGACAGTAAACTTGAACACGGCATTGGAGCTGTGCTCAGCCACACAGTCGTAAGTGTGAAGCGAGCTGAGCCGGGGCTAAGCACACAGCCTTGCAGTGCACCTGTGACACAAGAGAAGATTGTGGAAGAGATGTTGTTTCCAATTCAAAATGAGTGGAGCCTGCAAGTGAGGAAATTGGGGATCCATTTTGCACAAGGAAGTATTGAAGCCAAGGTCTTGGAGCTTATTGATTAGTTTTGAGTGGATGATTGTATCAAATGCTGAACTGTAGTGGATAAAGAGCATCCTGATGCATCTTTGTTGTCCAGATGTTCCAGAACTGAGCGAAGAGCCAATGAGGTGGCATTTGCTGTGGACCTGTAGCTCCGGTAGGCAAACTGGAGCGGATCCAAGTTGCTTCTCAGGCAGGAGTTGATATACTTCATCACCAAACTCTCGAAACACTTCATCACTGTGGATGTAAGTGGGTCTCCCAAAGTTCCCATATCTCACATGAGAAACATACCACTAACTTTATCCATTTTCAGCACACTCGCTATGTACTAACAGAAAAACACAACTTACTAGAAACTTACTTAGAACCTCTGCCTGTGCTTGCTTAAGCCTGTTGAGCCAAAACCTGACCACGCTAAAACTGTCCACTCACACAATGGATGCTTCCACAGTGGCCACTCCGCTTCTTTTTATTGGTGCCGAATAGCTAACAGGTCATTATGATTGCAACCCGCCAAAAAGTCCCAAAAGCACCCGAGCTCTTCTTGAACCTCATGCTGCATCACCAACAAACAACCCCACATTGGTTGCAGCCCGCCAAAAACTTCTTAATTTTCCACATTTTCTTAATGACTTGAATTTCCAAACTCTGTTTTAAGATGCCTCGGCTTCCATCTTATCTCTGCCATCTGACATTTTGCATTGGCAAAGTTTTTGTGCAAAATAAAGTAAAAAAAAAATCCGGATTGTTTTCTTCAGGACATTAAATCAGATTGAGGATACATTCAGTGGCCATGTTATTATGTATCTCCTGTACCTAATAAAGTGGCTACTGATTATCAGTTCATGGTCTTCTGCTGCTGTCACTCAACAACTTCAAGGTTCAATGTTTATACAGTCAGAGATGCTCTTCAGCACACCAGTGTTTTAACATGTGGTTATTTGAGTAACTGTCACTTTCCTGTCAGCTTGACCCAGTCTGAAAAGCTTCCTCTGACCTTTCTATATAACAAGGCATTTTCACCTGCAGAACTGCCACTCACTGGATGTTCTTGTTTTTTGCACCATTCTTTATAAACTCCAGAGACTGTTCTGCATGAAAGTCCTAGGAAATCCGCAGTTTCAGAGATTCTCAAGCCACCCGATCTAGCACCAACAATAATTCCATGGTCTAAGTCACTTAGATCACATTTCTTCCCCATTCTGATGGGAACAACAACAACAGAACCTCTTGACCATGTCAGCATGCTTTTATGCCTTGAGTTTCACCAACAACATGTGCAGCTTATGGCAAGGTCTGC
Organism: Mobula birostris; assembly: GCF_030028105.1. Lineage (NCBI taxonomy): Eukaryota > Metazoa > Chordata > Chondrichthyes > Myliobatiformes > Myliobatidae > Mobula > Mobula birostris. The sequence continues at coordinate 101,978,525 of NC_092380.1, read as the reverse complement.
ACAACACACCATTGCAAACTTCAAAGCTAAACACAGTGGTGTTTCCAACATTGATGCCTCTTTCCCAGACAAGCTAAATCTTTTTTTACGCTCGATTCGTTGTCGCCAATACTGAGCCCCTGAGGAGACCTGCAGATGACGCGACCGGCAGCTTGGTCATCTCTGAGGCCGAAGTACACAGGTGTTTCCACTGGGTGGACAATCACAAGGTTGCGGGACTGGACAACATCCTAGGGCGGGGGATGCCACGTGATGATGTGGGATTGAGACGTGTAAATCCAGCTCTCCCATAAAAAATCAGCAAAGTACCGTTTAAACAAAGTAAAGTTAATAAATACTTTCCAAAAACTACTTATAAACTTCATAAGACTACTCTACGATATGCCTCGTAAACTGCAACAGAAGAAGTCTGTTGTTGTGAAGTCGCCGCGAGATGGGAAGAAAAAAGGGCCTACTGCAGCGATGGAGCCTCGGATTCAGGTTGGATCTCCTTCGGAGGAGACGCATTTTATCTCTGGTGTAGAAGAACAGGGAGCAATGGCGGTGGTAGCGGTCTCTCGGAAGAAGATGCCGGAAATGCGCATGCGCAAAGAAGTACGCATGTGCAAATCGGCACAATTTAAACTACAAGAACCGACGGCCACTGCAACTGAAAGTGACTCAGTCAGAATTGGATTCCGCAGAGAATACAGATGAAGAAGAGGAGGAAGAACTGGAAGAGACTGGAAGTAAAGGAGACGACGGAGACATAAGAGAGGCTTTATTGCAATTAACAGCTGAACTAAGAAAATTAAGAATAGAGCTTCGAGATGTGAAGATGTGCTATGATAAAGCTATGAAAAGACAGCATAAAATGGATAAGAAACTTCAGAAGATGGAAAGAACAATGGAGCATATTAACGATAGAGTGGAAAAAACAGAAAATGATGTGCTCGTCTGGAGCACAGAAAGAAATCGACTCTTGGAGAAAGTGGACGTGTTGGAAAATTTTAGTAGATGTAATAATATTAAAATTGTTGGTCTTAAAGAAGGTATCGAGGGAGATAATCCAATAGAATTTTTTCAAAGATGGATCCCGGATGTTTTGCAAATGGAAGACCTAAATAATAGGCAAATGCTTTGGGAGGCTGGTCAAGAACTACATCTGTAGCATGCTGCCATCCACACTGGGCCCCCTATAATTCGCCTACTGATACAACCGACCGACAGGTGACGCGATAGCCACAGCTCTATGCACTGTCCTTACACACTTGGAGAAGAGGGATGCTTATGTGAGAATGCTATTCTTGGGCTAGAGTTCGGCATTCAACACTGTAGTTCCCTCCAGGCTCGATAAGAAGCACCGAGAGCTCAGTCTTCACCCTGCCTTGTGTAGGTGGATCCTGGACTTCCTGTCAGATCGGTGGTAGGTGGTAAGAGTGGGCTCCCTCACCTCTGCCCCTCTGACCCTCTTCACAGGTGTCCCTCAGGGATGTCTAATCTCTGTATACCCATGACTGTGTCACCAACCCTAGCTCCAATCTGCTAATTAAATTTGCTGACAACACTACACTGATTGGCCTAACCTCAAATAATAATGAGGCAGCCTACAGAGAGGAAGTCATCACCCTGATTAATTCATGCTGACGCAAATGTATTTTCATGTTATTTTGACTGTCCTGTTTTACATAATATTTATTATAAATTACTATAATTGCACATTGCACCTTTGAAAGGAGACATAAAGATTTTTACTCCTCATGTATATAATCAAAATGATTGGCTGATTAGATATTTGCAGTAATGAGCAGGTGAACAGGTGTACCTAATAAAGTGGCCATTGAGTGTACATGTCTTGGTTAAGTGACATATACGAAGGTTTTCCATCATATTTGTTAAAAATTATAAATTTGCATTGAAGACACTGAGAGATGTGATGAGATAAAATCCTTGCCTATGTTAATCTTAAAGCATGTCCTAGCATACTTGTAGAATACCCTACCATAGTGGCAGCTGGCTAGAACAAAATTTCATGAAGCGCCTCAGGGAAAATTTCATGTTTAATTTATCAAAGATATAGCGCTTGTTCCACCCATTTTGGAAGGTGTTTATCTGATTTGTAAATGACCCATGAGAAACTGTCTCCTCTGATTACAAGAGTTAATAATCACATGCACCATAATGTACTTGATGAGACCATAAAACAGTGGTTCAGCTTTGAATATGATTATAATATATCATGAGTCTTTTTGTCATCTTCTGAACAACATAGCTGTTGCAGGTAAACCTCAGTACAGCTGTGAAATAGGATAGGCGATACGTGTTAGAACTTAGCCTACTCTCCGATTAGCGCAGGCGGCTGTTAAATTTGTGTAGTGGGAGCACTTGGAAGAGATGTTCTACCAGAGTTAATCAAAATTCCATTTCATAAGGGATCATAAACAAGCCACTGCAGAAAAATTTGGCCCCAGTCTTTCTGGCTTTTTGTTTCACAGAGAGCTAACACATAGGAATCTAACCAGGATAAAAGATTGTTTTTTGAAAGTGATCACAGTTAACTAGTTTGTATATAACTTCTTGGAAATAAATTGTATAAAAGTATCATAATAAAATTAGTCATAGTGCTTCCCCTTCATTGTCGGCAGGAAAATAAAAAAAAAAGAGAATTCTGATATCTCACGTGGTTTATACATATCGGCTATGTGGTGAAAAATCACAACAACAAATCTTTCACCTCAGATGGTTGAAGAAGTTTGGTTAGATTAGATTAGATTAGATTATGAGGACACACAGTCCTCTTTTATTGTCATTTAGTAATGCATGTATTAAGAAATGATACAATGTTCCTCCAGAATGATATCACAGAAGCACAGGACAAATCAAGACTGAAAAACTGACAAAAACCACATAATTATAACATATAGTTACAACAGTGCAAAGCAATACCGTAATTTGATAAAGAACAGACCATGGGCATGGTAAAAAAAAGTCTCAAAGTTTCTCGAAAGTCCCATCATCTCACGCAGATGGTAGAAGGAAGATAAAAAGCTCTCCCTGTCATGAATCTCCAGCGTCGCAAACTTGCCAATGCATCACCCTGGGAGCACCCGACCACAGCCGACTCTTGAGTCCATCCGAAAACTTCGAGCCTCCGACCAGCCCTCCGACACCGAGCACCGAGCACCATCTCTGTCGAGCGCTTCGACCCCAGCCCCGGCAACAGGCAATAGGCAAAACCGAGGACTTGGGGCCTTCCCCTCCGGAGATTCTTCATCGCACAGTAGAAGTGGCAGTGAAGCAGGCATTTCAGAAGTTTCTCCAGATGTTCCTCTGTGCTTCTCACATCTGTCTCCATCAAATCAGGATTGTGCACGGCCCCTACTTAACAAATACGATATCATTTTGGAGCGGTCGTGCGCTGCGTCGCGTCACCATCTTCTCCTCCCCTCCTGTTGTGATTGTGATAGAGCTGGCAGAGTCTACAACCATCTGCAAACTCCTGAAATCCTGTGCATTGGAGTCTTCAGACAAGGCTGTGACACAACCAGTCAGAATACTCTGTACCATACATCAGTAGGAATTTGTAAGTGTCTTTGGTTTCCTCAAACTCCCAATGGTGCAAAAAATCACTGAGAAGTAGTTAGAAGTAATATCTCAAATCTGGAGACCAAACTGCACATGGTGTTCCAGGTGTGATACCATGAATACTCTGTATATTAAGCAAGAGTTGCCTATTTTTGTACTCTTATTTCCCTTGCAATAAAGACCATGGTTCAGAGATCAATCCTATCAGCTTCCTGCTAAGAGCACGACCTTCAGTAGAGCCCTTCTGTATCTGTGAGGCTCAGTTCATAACAGCATAATGCATTGCATTATGGAGTCAAGATTCAAGATTCAAGATCGCTTGCTGTCATTCTTCAGTACACGAGTGTAAAGGAAAACGAAATGATTGTTACTCCAGAAACAATGCAGCATAAAAAAACACAATAAGCAGAAAGAACACCATTAAAAAAAACAAACCAACACAACAAATATAAATATAAAAACATTCCTATAAATGCAATGTACAGTGCCTTGTAAAAGTATTCAGACCCCAACCCTCCATTCACTTAAGTGAGTATTGTAACCAGGAATTTTGATCAAGTTAAATGAGAATTTTTATTTGTGAATCACCTGCTCCCTTTGTCACAGTAGAGCCCAAACCAACAAGTAAAATTGTAAAGCATGAAAAATGAAAAATTCAAAAACTAATATGTCAGCAGTTCAAAAGTATTCATCCTCCTTTGATCACTTGCAGTTTTTATAGCCTGTAGTCTATTCCGATAAGTCTCTGTTAGCTTAGGACAATGTGATAGTGCAAGATTTGCCCATTCCTGCTTCCAAAATTGCTCAAGCTGTGCCAAGTTAGTTGTGTACATACATCTACTGATGCTTCTGGACACATCTTCAGTGATGTTCCTGGAATCATCGGGTGTTTCGGGTCTTTCAACATCGTACAACTTCCTCCAGGTGACCCAGCTGGGGCTGATCAGACCCCAGATTGTGTCCAGATGGCTAGCTACTTATGACTCCATGGCTCCCCTCTTTTGAGCCACAGCCATCTTCAGGCCCTCTCTGCTGCATCGGTAGTACTGCGGATGGCTCTCCTCTTCCTCTCTCCCTCGATGCCCAAAATGCTGAAGGCTCGAACTAGAGAATGGGCTACGAATCCCCTACATCCAACCTCCACTGGGAGACACCTTGCTCTCCATCCAGCCTGCTGACAGTTGCTGACCAGTCCTGAGTACTTGGAGAGCTTCCTTTCAAAGACCTCTTCCAAGTTATCTTCCCATGGGACCTTTTTAAAAGAATTGAGACCCTATATGAGCTGTGACAGAATGGCAAATAACCTCATGGTTGCAAACGGATCTGGTGCTTTCCAGGTGTATATGACAAATAAACTATTTTAACTGACGTTTCAATAAGAAGCTCAACCATCTTTATCGACGATGATGACTGGGCATGTCTTGTCCGGTGGTATTTATACCTCTGTTGTCCATCCCTCCTGATTGGTTAGTCCTCATCCAATCAGGTTTGCACTGTCCCACCTTGTTTACAATTGAATTCCAGTTCTCAATTAGGGTTGGACCAGGTGGGGCGCATGGTGGAAACCTGCATTAAGGAGCACAGGAGGTGTATCCGTTAGGGTTACCTGGAGAAATTGGTGGTAGCAGAACGTTGCATTCGCAATACCTAAAGGACTGACTTTGATGGCACCAAACTACTGTGCCACACCAATGGCTTTTGGGTCCACCTGGTGAAGGAAGCCATTGAAGTTAAACTAGGTGAAAAGAATTTTAACAAAGACAAAGGCATTACTGTAAGTAAGAACTGGAATTTGATTGTAAACAAGGTGGGACAGCGGAAAGCTGATTGGATGAGGAGTAACCAATCAGGAGGGATGGACAATGGTTATATAGATACTATCAGACTCGACATGCCAAGGCATCATCCCTGATGAAGATGGCAGAGTTTGTCATCAGAACATCAGTTAAAATCGATACATGTACCCAGCTGGAAGCCCGGAAAGAGTTTATTAATCTCATAGTTCTCTTTCAACGTGGAGAGGGGGTTTCTCACTGTCCCCGACAATTACCACTAAATGAGATGAATTATCAACTTGTTTTAATGGTGTTTATATGATCATGCTGTGTACAAATTGACAGCTATAGTTCCTGTATAGCAATCATTACATTTCAACAGTATGTTATTGCTTGAAAAGCATTTGGAACATCTTAAGATAATGAAATCTGCTACATGATTACTAGCACTTTCTTAGCAGAAGAGTGAGTCAGTAAATGAGCATCATTGGATGGTATTTGAACCATAGCATTTTTACACCACAGAGGGATGTCATTCCACCCGTGCAAGCTCCTTGTGAAGCAATTTATTCAACGCTGTTCTCTTAATCTGGATGTAGCTCTATAATTATGTTTCTTCAATTACACCATGTTGAAATTCCTGTTTAAATTTGTTTCCACTGCTCTCATTTCTGGTCTCCACCATTTGCACAAAACATGTTTCCTCTCACCTCTCTTGATCTTTTGCGCCTCATTGTTAATCTGTGCCCCCTACCCCTGATTCATCTGATAGTGGGGGCAGTTTTTCTACTTTCATGTCCTCATACATCACTATCACAAACCTCCTCTCAAACTTCAAGGGGAATAAAACAGCCGTAAGAAAACAGTTGACTTTGGCATGATTAGACATAGAATCATAGAAAAGTACACCACAGAAAAAGGCCCTTCAGTCCATCTAGTCCATGCTGAACCACTTAAACTGCCTACTCCCATTGACATGCACCGGGACCATAGCACTACATACCCCTAGCGTCCAAGCTTCACTTAAATATTGAAATCGAGCTCGCATGCACCACTTGTGCTGGACAGCTCATTCCACACTCTCATGAGCCCCTGAGTGAAGAAGTTTCCCTCATATTCCCTTTAAACTTTTCACCTTTCACCTTTAGACCATGTTGCAATCCCACTCAACCTCAATGGAAAAAGCCTGCTTGCATTTACCCTATCTCTACCCCTTATAATTTTGTATATCTCTATCAAATCTCCTCTCAGACTTCTACATTCCAAGGAATAAAGTCCTAATGTATTCAATTGATCTTTCATTTATTTCTAGATAGTTAGTTGTGTGATCAACAAATTGCAACTTGCCATATGTAATATAGAAAAAAAAGGTAATACTAATAAGTAAAATACAGTAAATGTATATTGAATGGATTAAAAATTATGCAAAAAAACAGAAATAATATATATTTAAAAAGTGAGGTAGTTTTCAAGGGTTCAATGTCTATTTAGGAATTGGATGGCAGAGGAGAAGAAGCTGCTCCTGAATCGCTGAGTGTGTGCCTTCAGGCTACTGTACCTCTTGCCTGATGGTAACAGCAAGAAAGGGGCATGCCCTGGGTGCTGGAGGTCCTTAATAATGGATGCTGCCTTTCTCAGACACTGCTCCCTAAAGATGTCCTGGGTACTTAGTAGGCTAGTACTCAAGATGGAGCTGACTAGATTTACAACCTTCTGCAGCTTCTCTCGGTCCCGTGCAGTAGCCCCTCCATACCAGACAGTGCTGCAGCCTGTCAGAATGCTCTCCACAGTACGTCTATAGAAGTTTTTCTGTGTATTTGTTGACATACCAAATCTCTTCAAACTCCTAATGAAGTATAGTCTTTATAACTGCATCGATATGTTGGGACCAGGTTAGGTCCTCAGAGATCTTGACACCCAGGAACTTGAAACTGCTCACTCTCTCCATTTCTGATCCCTCTGTGAGGATTGGTATGTGTTCCTTTGTCTTACCCTTCCTGAAGTCCACAATCAGCTCTTTCGTCTTACTGACGTTGAGTATCAGGTTGTTGCTGCGACACCACTCCACCAGTTGGCATATCTCGCTCCTGTACGCCCTCTTGTCACCACCTGAGATTCTACCAACAATGGTTGTATCATCAGCATAATTATAGATGGTATTTGAGCTATGCCTAACCACACAGTCATGGGTATATGGAGAGTAGAGCAGTGGGCTAACCACACACCCCTGAGGTGCACCAGTGTTGATCGTCAGTGAGGAGGAGATGTTATCACCAATCTGCACAGATTGTGGTCTTCCGGTTAGGATGTCAATAATCCAATTGCAGAGGGAGGTACAGAGGCCCAGATTCTGTAACATCTCAATCAGGACTGTGGGAATGATGGTATTAAATGCTGAGCTATAGTGGATGAAAATATCCTAACATAGATGTTTGTGTTGTCCAGGTGGTCTAAAGTCATGTGACGAGCCATTGAGATTGCATCTGCCGTTGACCTATTGTGGCAACAGGCAAATTGCAATGGGACCAAGTCCTTGCTGAGTCAGGAGTTCAGTCTAGTCATGACTAACCTCTCAAAGCATTTCATCACTGTAGATGTGAGTGCTACTGGGCGATAGTCATTAAGGCAGCTTGCATTATTCTTCTTAAGCAGTGGTATAATTGTTGCATTTTGAAGTAAGTGGGAACTTCTGCGTGCAGCAGTGAGAGGTTGAAAATATCTTTGAATACTCTTGCTAGTTGGTTGGCACAGGTTTTCAAAGCCTTACTAGGTATTCCATCAGGACCTTCCGCCTTGTGACGGTTCATTCTCTTTAGAGACAGCCTAACATCAGCTTCTGAGACAGAGATCACAGGGTCATCAGGTGCAGCAGGGATCTTCACAGCTGTATTTATATTCTCCCTTTCAAAGCGGGCATAGAAGGCATTGAGCTCGAAGATGAATCCCTGAATATAGTCCAGGCCACTGATTCAAAGCAGTCCTGTAAGCACTCCTGTGCTTCCCTTGTCCATACCTTCTTGGTCCTCACTGCTGGTGCTGCAGTCTTCAGTCTCTGCCTATACTCAGGGAGTAGAAGTACAGCCATGTGATCAGACTTCCCAAAGAGAGGGCATGGAATAGCACAGTATGCATTCTTGATGGTGGTGTAACAATGGTCCAGTGTGTTGTTTCCTCTAGTATTGCAAGTGATCTGTTGATGGTAATTGCTTAGTGATTTTTTTCAGACTGGCTTGGTTAAAATCCCCCAAAACAATGGTGAAGGCATTGGTATGTGCTGTTTCATGTATGTTGATCCCATTGCTCAGATCATCTAAAGCTTGATTGACATTGGCCTGAGGTGGAATGTATACTGCTACCAAAATGATCCCGGAAATCTCCCACAGTAGGTAAAAAGGATGGCACTTAACTGCTAGATATTCCAGGTCTGGTGAACAGAATTGGGACAGCACTGATATATTTGTGCACCAAGAAGAGTTGACCATGAGGCATACTCCTCCACCTCTGCTTTTGAGAGACTCTATAGATCTATCCTGATGATGTATAATAAACCTGTCAATCTTAATTGCTGCATCTGGTATGGAAGGGGTTAACCAGGATTCCCTGAAACAAAGGACACATGCGGTCCTAAAGTCCCTCTGATTCAGCACCCAAGCTCTGAGTCATTGATTTTATTTACCAGAGACTGCATGTTTGCCAGCAGGATCGTCGGTATAGGGAGTTTAAAACCCCGTTTCCTTAAACGCACTTGTATCCCCGACCTACAGTCACATTTCCTGCTTCGAATCGTACAAGGACAAATCTGTCCCCCATTGGCATTGTTTCTGTCAGTTTTAAGCAGCAATAGTTCATTTAAATGCATTAAGACATCTTTGTTGACTGCACTGACCTTGGAAGCAGTTGTGTTTTTTAGCTGTATCACGCTGAAACAAGAATATTTAATCGTATCCATTGAGAGTTCTGCTGCTACACGAGTTGCCCCTAGGTGCCCCTGGCCAAGTTCCTGGAATATGACTAGGACATAAAAGCAAGGATGTAATGTGGAGGCTTTATAAGGGCTTGGTCAGACCTCAGTTGGAATATTGTGAGCAGTTTTAGGCCCCTTATTTAAGAAAAGATTTGCTGGTATTGGAGAGGGTCCAGAGGAGGTCGAAAAGAATAGACCTGGGAATGAAAAGGTTAAAGTATGAAGAGCATTTGATGGCTCTGAGCCTGTACTCACTGGAGTTTAGAAGAATAAAGGGGTATCTCATTAAAACCTATTGAATATTGAAAGGCCTAGACAAAGTGGACGATGTTTCCAATAGTGGGAGAGTTTAGGATCAGAGGGCATAGCTTCAGAATATGAGGACGTCCTTTTGGAACAAAGATGAGGAGGTATGTCTTTTGGCAGAAGGTGGTGAATCTGTGGAATTCATTGTGACAGATGACTGTGGAGGCCAACTCATTGGGCACAAGTGCAGTCAAGGTCCTACTTGCAACAGCATCAGAGGCACAGGTAATTATATCAGCTGCATTCACAAGAAAAGCATTAATTAAACATAAATTAACTTCAAACTTAAGTTTAATTGTCATTTAACCCAACACGTGAATATGCCAAATGAAACAATGTTCCTCTGGGGCCAAGGTGCAAAACACAGAACCAACGGTCATGTACAGCACACATAATTGTTATGGCAGGAAAACATTTAGTTATAAAAAATAGTTTAAAAAGAAATCATAAAGCCCAAGTCCCTGACTGTCATGGCCTGTAGACTGATGGTGCATGGATGTCGCTGGCGGCCACAACAGGCAACCCCAAGACAAAAATGAGGGCTTGGTCCACACCACAACCGAGGCCACACAACTCCCCCGACATTGGTTTTGCCAATGAAACAGTGAATCAGACTCACAGTATTCTACATTAACAATGTCTAACTGGGTCCTGCAAGAACAACAAAATATCCAAGACAATCACCTGCACCACCTTTGGCTCGCATACCGCCTGATGCCTTCTTCTCTGGATGGTTGAAGCAGCCTGCAAAACCATGCGCAACAAGTCCAGTTCCATTGTCACCCATCAGCCCACTAGTGAGGGAGATAACCAGCTGGATCTTGTGATCAAGAAAAAGTTGTGAAGGTCAAACAATCGCACCTTTGGTTACTCCCAGAGAGGTTGTTGTGTCTGAGCGCTCCACCATCTTACCAGAAGGTCCTGCTCAAGCTCAATTCTAGTCAAGTTTTTCCAGAAAGAATACAATTAGAACAAGAAAAAACTTGAAGTCCATTTTAGTGCAGAGTGATCAAAGTAGTCATGGTAACACACACAAAATTCTGGAGGAACTCAAGAGGTCAGGCAGCATTTATGGAGGGAAATAAGCGGTCGATGTTTTGGGCCAAGACGCTTCATCAGGATGTGGTGTTACTAAAGACCTGATAAAGGGTCTTGGCTCAAAAGCATCATCTGTTCATTCCTCTCCATGGATGCTGCCCGCTCTGCAACGTTTTCTGCATGCTACTCTGGATTTCCAGCACCTGCAGAACCTGTTGTCTTGCTAAACTGTAGTGATTAAGAGTTAGGCTGCTTGTTCAAGAATATCTTCTCTTGTGGTATTTACCACAATTAGAAATAAAGATTGTATTTCATGGAATAATATTTGCTCTTCTTTTTTTAACAGTGTGTTGTTTTAAATAGTAAAGAGATCTTAACAATCAGAACTAACAATGTCCAACATGATTGGTGTCAAGAGATAAAGTTACGCTTAAAATGTTCACTGCCTCCAACATGACTCAGTTAGAGGCAGTTCTGCTTCTGAATCAGAAGGCTGTGGATTCTGGAGCACAGACGGCTGCAGGTAGTCCAAAGCAGCAGTGATAGGTTACTGCATTCTCAGAGATGCTGTCCTTCTGATGTGATTTGAAATCCGAGCGATAAAGAATCTGAGACAGTGGGTGTACAGGACTAGGTGCTATAACAAGGTAGAGGAGAGCATTCTAATTGGTTGCATCACCATCTGGTACAGAGGGACAAATGCACAGGGATCAGAAAAACCTGCAGAGGATTGAAAACTCAGCCAGTTCCATCCTCCGCACCATCGAGGACATCCTCAAAAGGGATGCCTCAAAAAGGTGGTAACCGTCATTAGGGACCACCACCACCCAGGACATACCCTCTTCTCATTACTACCAGAACGGAGGAGGTATAGGAGCCTGAAGTCACAGGCTCAATGTTTTAGGAACAACTTTCCCTCTGCCATCAGATTTTTTAATGGATAATGAAGCTATGAACACTGTCTCACTCTTTATTCTCTTTTTGCTCTACCTATTTAATTTTTGTATGTATTTCTGGTACATTGTATATATTGCACTGAACTGCTGCTGCAAGACAACAAATTTCATGACATATACTGATTACTACTTTACTAGACACAGGAGTGGAACCCAGTATGCTTATCTGTTGCTGTAGCATACCCACGTCAAGTGTTGTGGTTTCAGAGCTGCTCTTCTGCACACTACTGTTGTGACGTGTGGTCATTTTGAGTTACTGTCACGTTCCTGTCAGCTTGAACCAGTCTGGCCATTCTCCACTGGTCTCTCTCGTTAGCGTCATTTTTTGCCCACAGAACTGCCCCTCACTGGATGTTTGTTGTTTCTCACACCATCCTCCATAACAAACAGGTGTACCTAATAAAGTGGCCACTGAGTTTACATCAGTGATAATAAATCTGTTTCTCATAGTGATGTAAGGGGAAATACTTATTTATTACAGATTACTAAATATGGTTATTATCTTTTTACTACGTTAGAGAGCTTGTTGTGAGCAAATTCGTTTCTGTGTTTCATCATTATAAAACTGGTTACAGTTTCAAAGCATTCACTGAGTATTATATGCTTTGATGATGTTTTGTAAACACACCTTTTCATTATGAAACTTGGCCGCTAGCCTACTGAACAAAATAAGAGTAAAGAAAGATCATGGTGACATTGGAAATGACTACGTAATTTCTGCAAAGCAAGGAAGGTGAGTCAAAAATTGCAAATGTTAATTACCTGCACTACGCTGCATTGTAGGAGTACTATCATTTAGGTGAATGTGTTTCAGCAATGATCCTGCTGAGTAATCAAAGGTAGAGCAAGAATGAGGGAACTACAGAATGGGCAACACAAACAGACAGCCATCATGATTGCAAAGTTTCAAAACAATTTCTTTAGTTCACTAAAATTTTTTTTCCAAATGTTTATTGCTCATTTGCTTTTGGTGCCTTGCCAAGTATTCAATTTTTAATTAAAAAAATAAATGTTATTCATAATAAAACTATAAGCAAGATCAAACTATGCAAAGCCTTTCATTCAGAGTGAACTTAAATTTTTAACACCAACGTGTATCACCCCATGGTGGCCCCCTGGAGTGATACACAAATACAATATTTAAATAGCTGCCCAACCTAGCCCAGCCCATCCTTGTCCAGTAGCGGACAAACCCTAGATAGTGGTCCTTCCCACTGAGCACTTTCACTGGGTGCACCGAGTTCAGTATTTCCCTCAGTAAGTACTCTTGCAGCCTGGAATGTGCCAGTCAGTAACGTTCCTCTACAGACATCTTGATGTCCATAGTCAAAATGCCAAGAATACTGCCAAGTAACCAATTATTTTCAATCAAAATAAACAGTCATTATAAAAAATATTTACAAGAATGAACTGTGCGATGTCTTTTCGTTCTTGCATTTATAATCAAGGTCATTGGTGTTCCCATACAAGGCTGTAATGCAACTAGACCCCTACTTTTCGTGATTTTTATTAACGACTTGGATGTTGGGGTAGAAGGGTGGGTTGGCAAGTTTGCAGATGACACAAAGGTTGGTGGTGTTGTAGATAGTGTAGAGGATTGTCAAAGATTGCAGAGAGACATTGATAGGATGCAGAAGTGGGCTGAGAAGTGGCAGATGGAGTTCAACCCGGAGAAGTGTGAGGCGGTACACTTTGGAAGGACAAACTCCAAGGCAGAATACAAAGTAAATGGCAGGATACTTGGTAGTGTGGAGGAGCAGAGAGATCTGGGGGTACATGTCCACAGATCCCTGAAATTTGCCTCACAGGTGGATAGGATAGTTAAGAAAGCTTATGGGGTGTTAGCTTTCATAAGTCAAGGGATAGAGTTTAAGAGTCGCGATGTAATGATGCAGCTCTATAAAACTCTGGTTAGGCCACACTTGGAGTACTGTGTTCAGTTCTGGTTGCCTCACTATAGGAAGGATGTGGAAGCATTGGGAAGGGTACAGAGGAGATTTACCAGGATGTTGCCCGGTTTAGAGAGTATGCATTATGATCAGAGATTAAGGGAGCTAGGGCTTTACTCTTTGGAGAGAAGGAGGATGAGAGGAGACATGATAGAGATGTACAAGATAATAAGAGGAATAGATAGAGTGGATAGCCAACGCCTCTTCCCCAGGGCACCACTGCTGAATACAAGAGGACATGACTTTAAGGTAAGGGGTGGGAAGTTCAAGGGGATGTTAGAGGAAGGTTTTTTACTCAGAGAGTGGTTGGTGCGTGGAATGCACTGCCTGAGTCAGTGGTGCAGGCAGATACAGTCGTGAAGTTTAAGAGACCACTGGACAGGTATATGGAAGAATTTAAGTTGGGGGCTTATGCAGGAGGCAGGGTTTGAAGGTCGGCACAACATTGTGGGCCAAAGGGCCTGTACTGTGCTGTACTACTCTATATGTTCTATATGTACCAAGCTGATCAAGAACCCCTGTAATTTTAGATACCTTTCTTCACTGTCTATGATCCTGACTATTGTAACATCATCTACAAATGTACCAACTGTGCCGTGTAGCTGTACATTCAAATCATTTATATAAATAACAAACATAAAGGTGCCAGCACCACCTCTAGAACCAGACTTCCAGTTTTTTAGAACAACATTAGACCATCACTGTCTGCTTTCTACCATCAAGCTCCGTTTATGAGTCCAGTAATACATCTCTCCCTAGTCTATGCAATCTAATGTTCCAGACTAGTCTACCATTGCATGACTTTGCTAAAGTCCATATAGACTACAGCCACAGTTCTGCCCTGATCCATCCCCTTGGTTACATTTGCAAAAAGCTTGTACCATCCACTTTATTTTAGATTCTCATCATTTTAAACATTTCTATATGGTCCGATTTAAGTTGGTGCAGGTGAAGCCCCGTGATTATTTACCGGCAGCAAACAAAACAAAGAGAATGACTCAAGACTTTAGTAATAACATTTTTTCTTTATAAAAGATCACCACAAACAATGGAGAGGCGAGCGAAGCCAAGGCTGAGTCAAGGGTGAAAACGTCCATGCGCGAGGCAAAGCTGAGGTGAGGTCGTGGCATGTTCGAGGCAAAGTCAGGATGAAGGGAGAGGAGCAATGTCAGAGCAGAGGAGAGGCAGATTCGCGGCCTGTCCACCTAAACTGAGAGTGAGGTTTGATCAACCTAAGCACCAAGCGCCAGGCTAATTTGGAAAGCTCATGTCCAGACCCAGAGTATATACATGCGACAGCACCCGGGTCCAGTGCTAGGGACGACCCAGTGTTCGGATGATTTAAATGCTTGGCCAGGTGGATTGAAAAGGCAGTGTGTCGGGTCAAGAGACAAGGGTCGGGCCAGTCCCGTTCACTGCTCCGCAATGTTTACTTAGCTCTGCCCGAACTGAGGCTGAAGCTGTAGCCTGCTCCCAGCTTTGGGACTATACTCTCACTTTTGTTCTGAACGCCATTTGCTTACTTTTATTGTTTGTACCATTTTGTTTTGCTCGCTCGCTCTTTCTCTGCACATTGGGTGTTTAACAGTCTTTCTTACGGATTCTTTTGTATTTCTTGTTTTATGGCTGCTTGTAAGGAGAGGAATCTCAGTGTGGATACTTTGATAATAAGTGAGCTCTGAACTTCGGCTGCTCTTGCATTCAAAAGACCTAGCCTGGTCAAACTCTCCCTGTAACTCAAGCCTTCTAGTCCTGGCAACACCCTTGTAAATCCATCCTGCACTCGTTCCACTTTAACGATGTCTTTCCTGTGACAAGTCAAATCAAAACTGTATTCAATACTCCAAGTGTGGCCTCCCCAGCAACATCTACAACTGCAACATAAAATGTCCAACTCCTGTACTCAGTGCGCTGACTGATCAAGGTCAGTGTGCTTAAACACCTTTCTCACCCTGTCGATCGGTGACACCACCTTCATGGGATTTCTTGCTTTTACTTTTATCAAGTAGTTTAGTGTCAAATTTTGTCTGCTACCTTTCATGGTTTAGGTGGTATATAAAGAAAAGCTGTTGTTGTTCCCACTCCTGTTTCACTTGCAAATATTCATTGAGTTTTATTAAGTTTAATTATTTTATAGAAATATTTTATTGTGGACTTATTGTGGGAATTAAGGTCCAGGGTAACACTAATGTGTCACTGGTCCTCCAGGTTCGATAGTACAGCTCATGGCTAACAACCCTGACTGGTAAAACAAAACTGTTTCGGAAACAGCAATGAGGAATCCTTCTACATCTGAGTGGGCAAGGACAGACAGAGATGGAGGACAATCGCTGCTGCCCTAAACACCCGTTGCATAATGGGCAGAAAGAATCAGCAAGTCACAGGATTTGCATTCCTACCTCAGAGACAGTTTTGAGCTGAACTCTAAAAGTTTGAACACTTGTCCTTGGCTGACTATGGTGAATAGCATTGTCTTTGTCTGCATTGTCAGAAGTGGCAGTACTGAGGTGTGCTCTTCAACTGAGGCCCTGTCAGTCACACAATAGATTGCACGGAACTACACTGAGGAAGAACATGTCTGTCTCACCCCCCCCCCCCCACGCACCCCGGCACCTTCCTTTGTCCAGTCTAGCAACTAATGTTTCTAATTACCTGTATGCTATCACTTTGCTGTTTGTGGGAGTTTACTCAACAAAGAGTGACTAATATTTTCCCCATATTTCAACACTTCAAAAATGATGTCATTAATTGTAAAACATTCTGCAGTTGCAAAGCTGTCAAATTAATGTGTAGTACTTTTTTTTCTGTTTACAGAGAATTGTAAACCACCAAGTAGGAAGGCCTCCTAAGTCCTTTGACCTTTGTCTTTGCACATTTAGCTCTTGGAGAAGTTTGCTGTAATGGCAAACACAAACTGTTGTTTCATTGAATTTACACCCTTTGAAGAACAATGTGTAATAAAAAGCTCCCAATTACAGATAATCACTTGGGCTGTCCTCTTGAGATTTCCCTGGTGAGGGGGGAAACAAAGCTGACAAATTGCTTTTTGAAGAGTGCTTGTAACTCTTAATCAGGGTGAAAGGGGGCAAGGTATGACAATAGAAAGTGCACATAGCTTCTGTTACTCGCATAGCCTCCAGTACCTGTTGAAGGGAGCCTTTATCTTAATTGATGTTAATGGTGCCGCATGAAGTTCTTGCCCTGGAGCAGATGTGGCTCATCCGGCAGCGCGATGCTCCTCGGTGGACAATACGCTATGCATCATGAGCAAATTAGTTTCAGTCACAACAGCCACCCAAATGATCAAACAAAATTAATGATGCAATGTGCGTCATGGTAATAGTCTGTGACCAGTCAGCTCTTGTGAATGTCAGTACATTAACCTTTCTAAGTTCACAAGTCAGGCTGAAAATTACACATGACGGTAACAGCAGATATCATTAGCTTATTAAGGTGTCCGTATGCCCTTTCCTTCCCTCCTGTTTTAAGCTTCATACATCCATTGAAAAGTGGTTCATGTCTCTATTGTTTGTCAGTTATAGTTTTTCATTGTATTTCTTTGCTGTACTGTGAATGCCTGCAAGATTAAGAATCAGAATTAGGTTTAATATCACCGTCATACGCCATGAAATGTGTTAGCTTTGCAGCACCAGTACAATGCAATACATAATAATAGAAAAAAAAACCTGTGAATTACATTAAGTATATATGTATTTTAAATATTTAAATGAAATAAGGAGTGTTCATTTGGAAAATGGATGGCAGAGGGGAAGAAGTTGTTCTTGAATCGTTGAGCGTGTGCCTTCATGCTTCTGTACCTCCTTCTTGATGGTAGCAATGAGAACAAGGCATGACCTGGTTGATGGGGGTCCTTAATAATGGATGCCACCTTTTTGAGGCATCGCTCCTTGAAGATGAATCTCAATGTATACGTCCTTTGATAATAAATAAGCTTTGACTTGTTTAGAGTAGCAGAGAATTTTCACCAAATGTGACATTTCCTTCTATCAGCAGTGGTAATTAGAAGATAATGTTATATATTTATGGGAGTTCTTGTAGGACAAGGCATATCAGTTGATCAAAAATATACATCGGTTGGTGAGTGGGTGGTTGCAAAAGAGGTGGGAGGTGCAGCTGGCGTGCCACTTACCCCGGTAGAATGCTACATCCTGTATCCAAGTCAATTCTTCTGGATCCTTTGGGCTTAACACTAATAAAACCACAAGATACAGGAGCAGAATTCTACCACTTGGTCCATTGAGTCTGCTCCGCCATGAGAAATAACAGGTGAAAGAGACCTGCTGACTTTTCCATAAACATAAGGGGTTCTGCAGATACTGGAGCTCTTGAGCAACATACACAAAATGCTGGAGGAACTCAGCAAGTCAGGCAGCAGCTCTAGAGGAGAATAAACAGTCAATGTTTTAGGCCATGACCCTTCATCAGAACTTGAACCCCTCCATAGAAGGGGGCTTGCTGAGTTCCTCCAGCATTTTCTGTGTGTTTTGCTTTCTTTTCCAACTGCCCTAATTGATTTGTTACCAGAATGGTACACAATACTCCAAGTGCCGTCTCGCCAATGTTTTCTACAATTGTGACATAATGTTCCAACTTCTGTGCTCAGTGCCTTTACTGATGAAGGCTAGCATTTCAATTCATTTCTTCATCACCCTGTCTACCTGTGAATGCCACTTTCAGCAAACTACGTTCACGTAATCCCCAGTCCTTCTGTTTCACAACACTCCCCAGGGTCAAAAATTCACTATAGAAGTCCTACCCTGCTTTGACTTCCAAAACATAATACATATACCTATCTAAATTGAAAGGCATTTCAAAGTTCAAAGTAAATGTAGTATCCAAGTACATATATGTCACCATATACAACCTTGAGATTCATTTTCTTGCCAGTATTCTCAATAATTCCATGAGCTGTAATAGAATCAATGAAAGACTGCACCCAACAGTGTGGACAAACAACCAATGTGCAAAAGACAATAAACTGTGCAGATACAAGAGAGACAATAATAATAATAATAATAGTAATAATAATTAAGTAATAAGTATTGAGATTATGGGACGAAGAGTCCTTGAAAGTGAGTGCATAGGTTGTGGGAATATTTCAATGATGGGGCAAGTGAATTAATTTATACCTTCTGGTTCAGGACTGTTCCTGAACCTGGTGGTGTGGGTCCTGAGGCTCCTGTCCCCTCTTGCTGATTCCAGCACCGAGAAGAGAGCACGACCTGGGTGGTGAACATCCCTGATAATGGATGCTGCTGTCCTGCGACAACACTCCGTGCAGATGTGCTCAATGGTGGGAAGGGCTTTACATGTGATGGACTGGGCCATATCTACTACTTTTTGTTGGATTTTCCATTCAAGGGCATACCAGGGTGTGATGCAACCAGACCCTGACCCACTTATTAAGCTGATCAAGAACCCCCGTAATTTTAGCTAACCTTCTTCACTGCCTATCATCCTGCCTATTGTAACATCATCTACAAACATACCAACCATGCCTTGTGCCTGTACATTTAAATCATTTATATAAATAACAAACATAAAGATGCCAACACCAAATCCTGTAACACACCATTAGAACCAGACTTCCAGTTTTAGATAACATTTGACCATCGAATCATTTATGAGTCCAGTAAGACATCTCTCCCTGGATCCCATGCAATCTAATCTTCCAGACCAGCCTACCATGTGGGAGCTTGCTCAGGCCCATATAGAAAACATCCTGCCCTCATCTGTCCTTTTGGTTCAAAAAACTCTAATACCTTGAATCAAAGTGTATAAGCTTAAGAAAAGGTAACAAAACTACAGTGTTAAAATTTGGCAAGTTAGCAATATTAAAAAGGAGTTACAGTATTGTGCAAAAGTATTAGGCATTTATATATATATATATATATAGCTAAGGTGCCTATCTTTTCAAAAATTCATAGTACATTTATTATCAAAGCATATATGCAGTATACAACACTGTCAGCAGGCTGGATGGAGAGCGAGGTGTCTCCCAGTGGAGGTTGGTTGTAGGGAGCCCGTTCCTTAGCTAGAGCCTTCAGCAATTTGGGCATCGAGGGAGAGAGGAAGAGGAGAGCCATCCGCAGTACCACCGATGAGGCAGAGAGGGCCTCAAGATGGCTGTGGCTCAAAAGAGGGGAGCCATGGAGTCATAAGTAGCTAGCCATCTGGACACAAGCTGGGGTCTGATCAGCCCCAGCTGGGTCACCTGGAGGAGAGTGTATGATGTTGAAAGACCAGAAACACCCGATGATTTCAGGAACATCACTGAAGATGTATCCAGAAGCATCAGTAGATGTACGTACACAGCAGGCATGTATACATATATATACATACTGTATAGCTATGGTGCCTGTCTTTTCAAAAATTCATAGTACATTTATTATCAAAGCATATATGCAGTATACAACACTAAGATTTGTCTCTTCCCCACAGACAGCCATGAAACAAAGAAAACCGAGGAACCCCTTCAAAGGAAAGCATCAAAACCTCACCCCATGTGCAAAAAAAAAACAAATTGTGCAAATGGCAACAACAAAAAACAAATGAAAAGCACGGGATATAAAATACAAAACTAAAAGTGTCCAGGCATGTTCTGTTCAGCTCAGTGTTCGTTATCTTCAAGTGACCGCAATTCAAAATTGCCCAAAATAGCAACGAGCAAAGAAGCAACTGGAAACCAGAAACACATCATAACGTGAGCTTCAGAATCCAATCCACAAACCGTGCTGATTAAACCTTGCCCAAGACCAGAACTCCGGCACCATCTCCTGACAGGATCGAGAGAGAGAGAGAGAGAGAGTGAGCGAGAGAGAGAGACAGAGAGAGAGAGAGAGAGAGAGAGAGAGAGAGAGAGAGAGAGAGAGAGAGAGCGCATTAGAATGCAGGGACCTTCTTTCAGGAGCAGTGAGAGAGAAGGAGAGAGAGAGAGAGACTGTTACACACAGAAACCTTCTCCGGCAATAGCGAGCAAGAGGCTGGTAGATGGTGCTGAACATTCGCCTCAATGAGATTTCAATCTTCCTCAGCACTTTAAGTCAAAATAACCAATGCTAAGATTAAAGAAGGCATTTTTGTTGGTCCACAAATCAACAGATCATCAATGACAGGCAATTCGTAAGAACTTCTAGTGGGACCAGAGAAAATTGCACCAAAGGCATTCAAGGATGTTGTTGAAAATTTTTTTGGCAATTGCAGAGCAACAATTACGTGCTGCTAGTTGACAACATGTTTCAAGCATACAAAACCAAGAAGTGCAACATGTCACTAAGGATTCATTTTCTGCATGCAGTACAAGCCCTTGGTCTGCATTTCTGCATTCCCATTTAGACTTCATCCCTGTTGTCAGTGACGAGCATGGTGAAATGTTTCACCATGACATTACGGTCATGGGAAAGAGTATCAGGGCAACTGGAATCCATCAATGCTGGCTGATTATGGTTGGGCACTTAATCAAGAGCCTCAGACACTGAGTGCAAATTAAAATCATCAACAAAACATTTTTAGCTTAGTTGAACTATTGCAACTGTCAGCACAGTTATGCAATTAAATGCATTGAATTGAATAAAAGTCAATTTCTTGTTCCTCCAAATTCCTATGTGATACAAGTAGTGTTATATTTATGTTCAGCTTCAAGGGGTCTATCATAAACAAAAAAAAGAGTTCAGAGGAAGCAAAACTTTTGAAAAAAGTTGTTGCCCAGTGTGCTCTTCATACAGATCAGATCATTCCACAGTGCACTGAGGTCGAACAAAGTAAACAATGACAATGCAGAATAAAGGATAACAGCTACAGATAAAATGCAGTGCAGGCAAACAATAAGGCACAAGATCATAATGAGTTAGATTGTACGGTCATCCAATTTACCATACTGGAGGAACTATTTAATCGTTTTATAACAGTGGGTAGAAGTTTACAATAATGACTGTGGGTTCTGGTATACAAGAGGCTGTCAGGTTGATAGCAACATATCGGTTACCTTCTGTTCAATGCACTAAGCTTATAGGGAAGCAATATGTTGTTGTCAGTGATGCTGCCCTTCTTGGCACAAGAGACGCAATTTTGTTGTGTTTGTTGCTAACCAATACTAACCCAAGTAACTTAAAGTCAAAGTAAATGATCAAAGGACATATATGTCACAATATACTACATTGATATTCATTTTCTTGAAAACATCTACAGGAAAATAAAGAAATACAATAGAATTTATGAAAATTATGCATAAATACAGGGTGGCAAGGTGGCGATAGATCTCTACCAAATGAGGTGTATGTAAGGAGCTTCTTCCATCTGCTAGCCTGCAAGTCACCACTGGGCAAGGTGCAGCACCTGCCTAGCCCTTGATCAGGATTACATGAAGCCATGGGAGCAGGTGGCGGATGCTCATATAAACAGCTGGTGCAGATCAGAAGTTCTGATTATGCGACATTGACACCAGGCAATCTCTGAAGAGTATGGATAATGAGTCTTGTAAAGACACTGCCCAGAAGGCAGCAATGGCAAGCCACTTCTATAGGAAAATTTTGCAAGAACAGTCATGGTCAAGACCATGATGGCCCACGTCATACGACACATCACACAATGATGATGGTGATACATAAACGAAGACTGAAAAACAACTAATGCAAGAAGAAAACAGAGTTGTAAAGACCTTGAAAGTGAGTCTGTAAGGTGGGGAGTCAGTTCAACGTTAAGCTGAGTGAAATTCATGGGACAGGATGGGTAACGTAATGTTTGCTGTAACGCTATTATAGCACTAGCGACCCGGGTTCAATTCCACCCATTTGTAAGGATCACGTGACCAAGTCGGCATGAAACAGATCCTACCAGCTTAATGAGCTGCACCTCCCAACAACCTACCTATTTAACCCTAGCCTAATCACAGGACAATTTGCAGAGACCAATTAACTTACTACCTGGTACATCTTAGGAATTTGGGAGGAAACCAGAGCACCTGGAGGAAACCCAAGCATTCACAGGGAGGAAGTATAAACTCCTTACAGACAGCATCAGAACTGAACTCGGAAGTCCGACACTCCGAGCTGCATTATTGTTGGGCTAACCGCTACACTGCCGAGGCACCCTTATTGCACAGTATTAGCTAACAGATAACATCCTTTTATTCAAGTTCAACTGAGGGTGCCGACTTCAACAAACAATTCCAATCTGCTACTCAAATAGCCACATCCAAGTAAAAAGGTTCTTTGTTGTTAAAGGTATTAAATAACAGCACATTTTCTCTATTTCTAGCTTTGTACCAAAAAAACAACATTTTAAAAGTTTAAAGCAGCATCTGGACGCCTTTCATTCATTCTGAATGAAGTCTTGTCTTTAATCTGACAGCAGACCACTTATATTTCTAGTATATAATGGGATAGGGTCTTGAGGGATTATGTACAACACACAGAAAGGCAGTTCACCTGGTACAATAAACTAGATTACACACAGGGATAAAGCAGTGATGGATTGAGAAGTTTTGTGGAAACCCACAACAAACTTTATTTTTGCAATAATTTTCTACACCTTTCATTATTCAACATCAAAACTAGTCCAATCAACCAACAGGAGACACAGGCAACTAAAATAAACTTGAAATACATCTTGATGTTAAACAAATCACAAGCAGTATATACTTGGCCATTCAGCATGCAAGGGTTAGATGGGAGGTGGGGGCATGAATATCCTGGCTACATGAGAAAGACTCAAATAAAACATTAATGTGTGTTACTTACCAGGCTTCCATGCTTGAATGTACAGTATATTATCTCTTTACCCTTTTAAGTGACAATGCTTTGCACTGTAACTATATATTTGGGCAGCACAGCACAGTGTTGCAGTTAGAGACCCAAAGACCATAAGATATAGGAGCAGAATTAGGCCATTCGCCCATTGAATCTGCTCTACTGTTTCATCATGGCTGATCCGGATTTCCTCTCAGCCCCAGTCTCCTGCCTTCTCCCTGTATCTGTTCATGCCCTGACTAATCAACCTCTGCCTTAAGTATACAGAAAGACTTGGCCTCCCTTCACAGCTGCCGGTAGCAACAAATTCCACAGATTCACCACTCTCTGGCTAAAGAAATTCTTCCTCATTTCTGCTCTAAAAGGACACCTCTGTATTCTGAGTCTGTGTCCTCTGGCCCTAGATTCTCCCACCATAGGAAACATCCTCTCCACATCCACTCAAGGCCTTTCACCATTCAATAGGCTTTAATGAGGTCACTCTTTATTCTTCTGAATTCCAGTGAATACAGGCCCAGAGCCATCAAATGCTCTTCATATGACAAGCCATTCAATCTTGCAATCATTTTTTGTGAGCCTGCTTTGAACCCTCTCCAGTTTCAGCACATCCTTTCTAAGGTAAGGGGCCCAAAACTGCTCACAGTACTCAAAGTGAGGCCTCACCAGTGCTTTATAAAGCCTCAACGTTACACCCTTACTTTAATATTCTACTCCTCTTGAAATGAATGCTAACGTTGCACTTAGAGTAATGCTATTACAGTGCCGATGAGCTGGGATCAATTCCCTCGTTGTCTGTAAGCAGTTTGTACATCCTCCCCATGACCACATGGGCTTCCCATCCATTGAGATGACCCCACAGCCAATGAGCTCACTTTGACGACACTTTTTCTCGTTAGCTCATATGTTCGCGTTATTTATTGCTATTGATTTATATTTGCATTTGCACAGTTTGTTGTCTTCTGCACTCTGGATGATCTTTCATCGATCCTGTTATAGTTATGATTCCACATACTTGCTGAGGATGCCCGCAGTAAAATGAATCTCAGGATTGTAGATGGTGTCATATCTGCATTTTGATAATATAAGTTACTTTGAACTTTGAACTTCTGGTGTTCAGGTTTTCTCTCACATTTCAAAGATGTACGGATCCATAGGTTAATTGGCCACATGGGTATCACTGAGCGGTATGGGATCGTTAGGCCATAGGGGCCTGTATCGTGCTGTATCTCTAAATAAAATAAAATGAATTGGTAATATTGATTTATTAGTCAAAGTCAAGTTTATTGTCTTATAAACAATTACATGCATGCACAGGTTCAATTAAAAAAGTTACTTGAAGTAGCATCATTTAAGCAGCATTCACAAGAGAAATGGAAATTAAACAGAAATTATGCACATTTTTTTTGCAAAGATACAAAAAGAAGTCCATTTAGTGCAAAGTGATCGAAGTGATCCTTTTCCTATTGCTAAACTGTAGTGATTAGAGTTGTTCTAGTTGGTTTAAGGATCGAACGTTTGAGAGAATTAGCTGCTCTTGAGCCTGGTGGTGTGGGACTTCAGGCTTCCACAGATCTTGCCCGATGGTAGCTGCAGGAAGGTGGCGTGGCCCTAACAGTGGGGATCTTTGATGATGGACGCAAGCTTCTTGTGACAGCACTTCCAGAAGGTGGTGGGGAGGGCCTGTGATGTATTGGGCATAAGGTCATAAGACATAGGAGCAGAATTAGGCCATTCAGCCTACAGTGTCTGCTTTGCCATTCGATTATGGCTGATATATTGTACTTCAACTTGATTTATTATCCATCTCAACCCCATTCTCATCCCTTCTCCCTGTAACCTTTGATACCCTTACTAATCAAGAACCTATCAACCTCTGCTTTAAATATACCCGGAACCCACTACTCTCTGCAGCTTCATACATTCTGGCACATCCAATTTGACGCATGTACTGAGATTCTGTGAGGAACCTTTGTATAATCTGCCATCCAGCTGGATCATACCACACTGTGGTACTAAAGAGAAAACTCATTGCAGAATACAGAATATGGGGGAGCAGCTACAGAGAAAATACAGTGCTGGCAAAAAAGATAAAATGAAAAGTACAACAAAACAGAGACACAAATGATTCTTCAGACACTGGAAATCATGAGCAACTCATACAAAAAGCTGGAGGAACTCAATGCATCAAGCAGGCCCAAGACATAGCATCAACTTCTCTCAATTCTGATTATCACTCCCCTCTCATGTTCTCAATATTGATTGCTTATTTAATCACTATTATTATTTTTTTTTACATTTGCGTAGTTGGTTGTCTGTTGTACATTGGTTGAACACCTACGATGGTATGGTCTTTCATTGATTCGAGTATGGTTATTATTTTATAGATTTATTGAGTATGCCCTCAAGAAAATGAATTTCAGGGTTGTATATGGTGGCATATATGTTCTTTGATAATAGATTTACTTTGAACTTTGAACTCTGTTTTCATTCACTCCTCCTTTCTTTCCCACACTCCTGTGATGCTCTCATCCCTTTACTTCCACCGTGCCCCCCCCCCACCAAGCCTCATGGCCTGCCCATCATCTCCCTCTGGTTCATCACCTCTTTCCTTTAATTCCAAACCATTGTCCTTTCCTATCAGATTCCTTCTCCTTCAGCTCTTTCCCTCTTCCACCTATCACTTCCTAGCTTCTCACATCATTCCCTTTCATCTCCCTCCACCACCCACCTACCTTCCCTCTCTTAGCTGAACTCACTTATTTCCTGCTAGATTATGCTCCTCCCTCTTTCCCTACTCTTTTATTTTGGCTTCTGCCCTCTTCCATTCCAGTCTTGGGGAAGGGACCTGACCCAAAATATTGACTCTTCATTTCACTCCATAGATGCTGCCTGGCTTGCTGAATTCCTGCAACATTTTTATATTTATCGTTTTGTTTAGAGCAGGGGTTCCCAGCCTTTCTTTATGCCATGGACCAATACCATTAAGCAAGGGGTCCATGGAGCCCAGGTTGGGAACCCCTGATTTAGGGATACATCACAGTAACTGGCCCTACTGGCCCAATGAGACTGCGTTGCTCAATTACATCTATGTGACCAATTAATCCAATAACCCACAAAAAAGAGAACAATCTGCAGATGCTGGAGGTCCTGTGTGTATTGCTCCAATCTATTAACCCATACTTCTGAAGATTGTGGGATGAAACCAGAGTGCCCAGAAGAAAACCACACGGTAATGGATAGAATGTACAAACTCCTTACAGACAATGATGGGAATTGACCCCCCCCCCAGCGCCATAATAACATTATGCTAATCACTGTGCAACCCGCTGCTCCATTTTGTGGGTGCACTGTGTAAGATAGTGCAAAACTGATTTTGCTCACCATGAAGTGACAAATTTTCAAAGAGGATGTTACTGCTAATCAGCCTACAGCCGCACTACCCTCATGCATCAATGTAAATAAACTAAAAATGTTTCACACTTCTCTTGTATAACACTTGAAATAAAATTAATTGTAAGAGAACTTCTTAAAATATTTTTGGAAATGTTTTCAGGTAACATAACAAATTCCAGATGTGTAAGTATGAAATAAAAAAAACAATGTACTTTTATTTATAATTGGTAATAACAAGCTGAATATCTTTTCCTCCTTCATCTCTTATCCCCTCTGACCTTTTACTTCTTCTCGCTTGTCTCCTCCTCTTTCCCTTTCTCCTCTGGTCCACTCTCCTCTCCTATCAGATTGCTTCTTTACCAGCCCTTGACCTTTCCCACCCACCTGGCTTCACCTACCACCTTCCAGCTAGCCCCCTTCCTCTCCCCCCATCTCTTTATTCTGGCATCTTCCCCCTTCCTTCTCAGTCCTGAGGACGGGTCTCTGCCTGAAACATATTTTTTGATTGCTGATTCATTCTTTCTGTTTAGTATGGAGGGGCCACTGTACAAGATTGGAAAAAGCTGCAGGGAGTTGCAAAGTCAGCCATCTACATCATGGGCACTGGTCTCCCCAACATCGAGACCACCTTCAAAAGGCAATACAGTACCTCATCATTAAGGCATCCATCATTAAGGACCCTCATCACTTAGGACATGATCTCTTCTCCATCAAGAATGATGCACAGGAGCCTGAAGACATACACTGAACATTTTAGGAACAGCTTCTTCTCCCTGTCATCAGATTTCTGAACTGGCAATGAACCAGCCTGTAGCACTACCTCACTATTTTTCAACTTTCTCTTCACACTACTTATATATATACTGTTTTTAAAACGTGCAAAAGTCTTAGGCACATGTAAAAAAAAGTTCTGTAAAGCAAAGATGCTTTCAAAAATAATGAAATGAAAAGTTTCTAAATATCAAAAAAATTACTATGAAGAGCAGCAAACAGTAAAAACTACGCAAATCAACTCAAAATTTGGGGTAAACACCCTTCGCATTTAAAACTGTAACAATTATCTTAGGTATATTGTTGTGCAGTTTTATAAGAAAATCAGCTGGTAGGTTGTTCCAAGCATCTTGGAGAACTTGCCACAGTTCTTCTGCAGACTTTGGCTGTCTCGCTAGCTTCTACCTCTCCAGGTAATTGCATGCAACCTCATTGATGTTGAGATCAGGTTCTGTGAAGGCAATACCATTGGAAGCTATATTAAAAAATCCACAGTACCTAAAACTTTTGCACAGTACTGTATATATATTTTTAATGTTTTGCACTATACTGCTGTTGCAAAACAACAAATATCATGACATTGGCCTGATTATTAAACCTGATATTAAACCTGATACTGATTCTGAACAGTGGTAGAGAGACTGTCATTAACCTTTTGTTTAAATTTCTCGCTAATGTTCTGAAACGACCTTGGGACCATGAATTTACATAATCTAGCCATGAACCTGGTCAATGTAACCTTCCTTTCCCATTCTAGACTTCTATGGTTTCTTCGAATAATCTTTAATTGACCAACCATGGCTCTTTAGTAGGGTTCAGTGCAAATATCATATATTCATTATGTTTGACTAAGAGCCTATTAAATCACATATTATACTACTGCTTGTCATGTTGATTCATCTTTAGCTACTGGTGACGGCTCCACACACAGATCAATACCCACTGGTGCCTGACCTCAGGCTGCTGATAGTGTGTTATCTTTGATAGCGTGCTAATGACCATGTGTCCAGGTGGCTCCAAAAGGGATTGAGGTTATATGGGACACTGGTTGCAAAAAAATAGCCCAATGCTGTTATGAAATTTAAAGGAAAACAGACAAAAAAAATGCAATTACCTTCCCAACTGACAATGGTTTCACATTGGAAAAGCCATCCCTTCTCCAGGAGCTTCCATGATAGTAGCAAAGTTTTAATTTAACGATGAGCTGGACTGCAGAGAGGAAGTGGAAGGAGCTTAGGGCCTGGTGCCTGGCAAATAACCTCTTCCTCAATATCAACAAGACCAAGGCGAACTTCAGCTTCAGGAGAACTTGCACAGCTTTCTCCCCTCTTTACCTAGTCTAATCACAGGACAATTTACGACGACAAGTTAACCTGCCTACTGGTTCATCTTTGGATTATGGGAGGAAATCACAGCACCTGAAGGGAAGCCATGTGGTCAAGGTGAGAACGTACAAATTCCTTATAGACAGTAGCGGGAAATGAATCCGGATTGCTGTTACTGTGCTAACCACTACCCTACCACGTCGCCCTGGTACTCCAGTCACACCAGTATTGCCCACACCTGATTTAAGTCTATGCTGGAGCATGGTTTTTGCAGGTAATATCTGGGATTAGGATTTTTGTCAGGGCAAGAAGGAGAACTAATTTTCCCTCAAATACATCCACGTCTGGAAAACGTTACTGCTTGCTGTCTGGAACTCATGCCAGAACATACAGCAGATGAAGAAATTCATTCCTTTTGAAGGTTACTTGGATATGTACTTGTAGTGCAATGTTTACGACCAAAAGACCATAAGGAATATAGGAGCAATATTAGGCTATTTGGTCCAACGAGTCTCCTCCACTATTTTATCATGGCTTGATCCACTTCCCTCTCAACACTAATCTCCCCGTATCCCTTCATGCCCTAACTAATCAAGAATCTACTAACCTCTGCTTTAAATACACCTGATGACTTGGGCTCCCCAGCTGCCTATGGCAACAAACACTGACCTCTGGCTAAGGAAATCCCATCTCGTTATTTATTTATTTATTTATTGGGATACAGCGTGGAGTTGGTATTCTGGCTCTTCGAGCCTTGCTGCCCAGCAAACCCCAATTTAATCCTAGATTAGTCAATGATCAATCAACCTACCAACCAGTATTTCATTGTTATGTGGGAGGAAAAGCAGGGTACCCACAGGAAACTCTAATGGTCACAGGGAGAATGTACAAACCCCTTACAGACAGCAGTGGGAATTGAACCCCAGTCACAGGTACTGTAAAGCATTGTGCAAACTACTACACCATTCTGCCATTCTCATCTCCATCCTTAATGGACATCTCTCTATTCTGAGGCTGTGTCCTCTGGTCCTAGACTCTTGTCCCTAGCATTCTTAATAAACATAGTCCAGTTCCTAGTACTTCAGTGTCTGTGTCTTGCATTTGGGTCCACTACCAACGCCCCCGTATGACAGTAGCACCTGTTTAGCCCCCTGATCAGGATTACATGAAGCCATGGGAGCAGTGGTGGATGGTCGTATGAGCAGCTGGTGCATATCACAAGTCCTGGCTATGTGACTATTGACGCCAGGCAGACAATCTCTGAAGAGTATCGATAATGGCTGGGGTCACCCGTCTTGTAAAGACACTGTCCAGAAGAAGGCAATGGCAAACCACTTCTGCAGAAACAGTTGCCAAGAACAATTATGATATCATACGACATGGCACATAATGATGATGATGAATACGGTCACCTTTCAGTCTCCAATGCCCCAATAAAGTCTTAGGCTGCCCACCCTCTCTCTGTAACTCAAACCCTTAAGATCTGACAACATTCTAGTTCTGATGAGGGGACTTGATCTGACATGTCGATTGCTCATTCCACTGCATAGATGCTGCCTGACCTGTTGAGTTCCTCCAGCATTTTGTGTGTGTTGCTCTGGATTTCCAGCACCTGCAGAATCTCTTGTGTGTAAACTGCACAGTAGTATAGTAGTTAGTGAATTGCTTTGCAGCACCAGCTTTCTCCAATCAGTGTTCAATTCCCTCCATTGCCTATAAGGAGTTTGTAAGTTCTCCCTGTGACCATGTGGGATTCCTCCAAGTGCTCCGGTTTCCTCCCACATTCCAAAGATCTGTTTTTAGGGTTAGAGTCGTGGAAATGCTATGCTGGAGCTGGAAACATGGTGACACTTGCGGGCTGCCAGGCACAATCCTCACTGATTTGATTTGACACAAATGACACATTTCACACTATATTTCAATGTACATGTGACAAAGAAAGCAAAACTTTTTTTTCTTTCAATACTACTAGTAAACGTTCTCTGATGTCTTTCTTGTTAAACGCTAGCCAAAATGGTACACAATAATTTTTTTTCAGTCAATCACCTGCATAGTCTTCTGTATTAGAACAGAGAGATGCACCCAGACTACACTGAGGGGCCTCTTTATTAGGTACACTTGTACCTGCTCGTTAATGCAAATATCTAATCAGCCAGACATGTGGCAGCAGCTCTGTGCGTAAAAGCATGCAGGCATGGCCAAGAGGTTCAACTGTTGTTCTGACCAAACATCAGAATGGGGTAGAAATGTGATCTGGTGACTTTTGATCATGGACAGATTGTTGGTACCACATGGGGTGGCTTGAGTATCTCAGAAACTGCTGATCTCCTAGATTTTCATGTACAACAGTCTCCAGAGTTTGCAGAGGATGATGTGAGAAACAGGAAAAAAAACATCCAGTAAGAATCAGTTCTGTAGGCAAAAATGCCTTGTTAATGAGAGAGGTCAGAGGAGAATGGCAACACTAGTTTAAGCTGACAGGAAGGTGACAGTAACTCAAATAACATCGCGTTGTAAAAGTGGTGTTCAGAAGAGCATCTTTGAACAAAAGCGCAATGAATCTTTAAGTGGATGGGCTACAGCAGCAGAAGACCATGAACATACACCCAGTGGACATTTTATTAGGTACAGGGGCTATCTAATAAAGAGGCCACAGAGTGCAAATCGTCAGGGAGTGGACAAAGGGCTGTGAGGAGATAAGAATCCATGAGACAGGGTGCAAGGGGAATCTGAGAGCGAGGTACTCATACTGGCTGGACTGGTGGGAGGCACAGATTTGAAGCGAGATGAACAGAGTGGTCAAGCGGAAGGAAGGGGAAAATCAATGGCATTGAGTGAACAAGATGATCTATGTAAACAGAGAAGACTGCCGGCAAGATAAAAGGGAGTCCAACAAAGACACAGAGACTAAGAAAATCGAAACAAAGAGGACGAAAAGCAAAGAGACTAAGAATCAAAGGGAAATGACAAAAATCAAAGAGAAAAAAAATCAAAGACGACCGAGTCTGAAAAAACCTGAGTTGAAACCCTGTAAAACGACTTGCTTTTTCTTTGCATTGCCCATGTTCACTGATGTGTTTCTTTTTTTGAACGCGCACAAAATGCACAAAACATCCCGACCTAATCTTAATTTAATTTCCTTAAAAAAATATTCTGCCCTTTAGATAATGAGAAAGAAGTTATTTATACGCAATGCATTCTCCCCTCACCAAAAGTGAAACGTAAGGAATGCATCGGGCACACGGAGGTGGTGGTGGTGGTGGGGAAGCAATTTAGTACATAGGAAAAGCCTGCTCTGGATCCTTGAGCATTGATCTATAAACTGCAGAACTGAAATAACTAAGAAGTTCTTGCCTCTAAACCTGTTTGCGTCCTTCACCTCTTATTCTGAGAGATTTCTATTGATCGGGAGACAAACTCGGATCTGTATGTTGGGACATAGCGCCCTCGGGAGGTGGGATGGAGGAATGGAAATTTACTACTTGTGTGTATGTTGTGTCCATCTGTGTGTGTGTGTGTGTGTGTGTGTGTGTGTGTGTGTGTGTGTGTGTGTGTGTGTGTGTGTGTGTGTGTGTGTGTGTGTGTGTGTGTGTGTGTTTCAGAATCAGATTTAATAGCGAAGGCATACTGTATCTCGTGATTTTTTTTGCGTTTGTGTTTCACGGAGGCAGAGTGAGTGAGAGAGAGTGCATATGTGCGAGTTAAGAGGGAGAAAGATTGAGATATCGTGCATGTGTGATATTGATTATGTTTCTGTGTTTATGTGAAAAGAAGACAGAGACTGTGGACTTCGTGTGCGATTGAAGGAATTAGTGTGTAGGTAATCTTGTTTCTTTGTGCGTCTATTAGTGGCTATTAGTAGGAATTTCTTTGGCCAGAGGGGAGTGAATCTGTGGAATTCATTGCCACAGACGGCTGAGGAGGCTAAGTCATTGGGAACATTTAAAGCGGATGCTGATAGTTTCTTAATTAGTGATCAAAGGTTACGGGGAGAAGGCAGGAGAGTGGAGTTGAGAGAGACAATAAGTCAGCCATGATGCAATAACAGAGCAGATTCGATGGGCCGAATAGCCTAATTCTGCTCTTATGTTTTATGGTTTTAAGTGGGATTGTCCACAGGACAAAAACATACAAATGAAATTAAGAACAACTTACAGTTTTATTTATTCTGTAAATAAATTAAACTGTTC
This sequence comes from Mobula birostris, assembly GCF_030028105.1. Taxonomy (NCBI): domain Eukaryota; kingdom Metazoa; phylum Chordata; class Chondrichthyes; order Myliobatiformes; family Myliobatidae; genus Mobula; species Mobula birostris. The sequence goes on along the minus strand of NC_092380.1, from coordinate 101,945,527 downwards.
TGCATCGAAAAGAGGGCCTGTTTTCAGTGAAGTAATTCCATGTCGTCACCCCTACATAAATTATTTTGATAGTATCCAGTGATAACGTCATGGCTCGTTGCATTGAATTATTCGGATTATGATTCTATTTTGATAAACTACATGGAACACACGATTACCGTCAAGAGAATTGTCTTTTCATTCTCTTTCAGTTGTGCCTGGGTTGAGTGGATTGTGTTACAACGTACAGCAATTCATACCGTTATTTAAACTGCAGCGCAAACAACCATAACGTTAAAAAATAATTACCCAAGGTTGGGATATCCCTGGTACTCTCTGATGCAAAGTACAACGACACTTGAGTAGGCGGACGCTTTGTTTTAAAAAAAATCTATTATGACTGAGTTTCAAATAATTCTTTTGGGAGCAGGCGTATCGATTTTACTGATAAGGAGTGGAACCTTTAAAAGGCTTGCCTCCGCTATCTCTATTCAGTGCAAAAGGAGAGATCAGACACACAGGAGTTTGCCTTTTGCAGGATTGAGGTTACCGAGGATATCCATCGGCTTGATGGACCATCTCGCTATGTGGCCGACTGCGCGCAGACTGTGCGCCGTTCTTGCGGTGATCCAGCTGCACTTCGCCGCGCTGGGGGTGTCTGTGCCTGTACCTGACGCGGGGCCACACGTGAACTCCGGCTGGGATCAGACCATTAGGTTCATGCACCTGTACACCACTCAGGCCAAAGGCGGTTTTCTCAGTTATCACCTCCAAATTAATGACGACGGCACTGTGGACGGCAGTCGCGAACGGAGCTTGCACAGTAAGTACACATTCGTTATAACAAACTCACCCAGGGAGTTTTATACCTTAACATTATTATTCAGTGTTATGTGCAAAAACAGATTAAGGCATTGAAAAATGTTGGCATGTTTACACAACTGGGAACGAATCGCAGTACAAGGCAATCGCCCCTTTGAGTGTATAGACGAATTTAGTCTATTTACAAAGCAATCTGGACGCACGTGCTGGTTTGTTTTCCATTTTTTTATGACACGGGGCAATATCCTATGTGCGAATCGTTAAGAGAAAGCGCGGTATGTGGATTAGCAAGGTTGGATTCAGGCGGTGGTGGAGTTTAAAAGGTGTCACTACAGTGGCCTCATTGTTCGAGTCTGTTTCACGGTAAAGGGCTACCTTTCTGTGTGGCGTGTTTGTAAAGCCCGTGTTTTACTGAGGGTGTTTTACTTTGCCGAGGACGGCGGAGATTCTCAACAAGTACTTACGCTGCAGATTTGGTCTAATCAACGAGTTTCCGTCCTTTTTTTTTAACTTTTAGTAGACTCGGATTTAATATAGATCATTGTTTGTGGTTCTGGTACCAACTGGGTCCGCGCCTTGGTTGTGGAGAGCGAGAAGGCGAACGATCGCCCTTCCTTTTCAGTCCTGATGGAGGGTCTCGGCGCGAAACGTCGACTGTTTATATATTTTTATGTGCCGTCTGACCTACTGAGTTCCTCCAGCATTTTGTGCGTGAAGCTAAGCGAAGTGTCGCCGATTGCGGTTATTGCCCGCGGTGAAGCGCCCCTTGTTGACCCGTTCCGATTGTCTTCCAGGTCTCCTTGAGATGAGGTCGGTTGCTCCAGGCGTGGTGGCGATCAAAGGCTATCGCAGCGGCCGCTACCTGTGCATGGAGAGGAACGGAAGACTGCTCGGCTCGGTAAGCGCTCTTATCACCATCGGCTGCACCTTCAACCAATCTGCCCAGCAAGAAGTATATCCCCATCTCACAGGACCTTCGATGCCAAGCAAATCCTCTCCCGCCCAAACCTAAAATTAAGACGGATAGGTCCCTCACAACCACAGAGTTATCACTACACAGACAGGGAGTCCCGGGAGAAAAATACCCCACCTGCGTGACCCTGTCGTTGGATGAAAGCAATGTATAGCGGAGGGATCGATGTGTTGAATGGCATTTTGTGACATTTAATGGTATTTTTTTAAATTGTGGAGTTTGTGGTGTGTGTGTGTGTGTGTGAGAGAGAGAGAGAGAGAGAGAGAGAGAGAGAGAGAGGTAGGTGATGCTGAAACTCCCTCTGCACTCCCTCTGGTATTTATTGCTCCAAACTCTTACCCAAGCGCCTGATTTGACCCCGCGAGCGCCGCGAGTAGGTTTACTGCAAGTTACTAACCTCGCGAGTTCAATGACCGGCCGGTCTGCCACGAGGTAACCTCGGGTGCCGGGTTCGTCGCCTGCGAGCGGCCAATAAATAAATCACTCAGTCACTCCGATTAACCCCCTCCGTTCTCTCTCTCTTTCTCTCTCCCCCTCCCTCCCTCTCTATCACACTCATTCTCTCTTCCTCTTTCACCTCTTCTCTCTGTTCATCTCTCCATCTGTATCTCTTTCACGTTCTGTCTTTCTTTGTCTCTTCCTCTCTGTCTCTCTCTGCTCCCCTCTCTTCCCCTCCTCTCTCTCTCTCTCTCTCTCGCTCTCTCTCGTAATCTCCCTATCTTCCTTATAGCTGTCCTACAACGAAGGAGACTGTTCGTTCGAAGAGCGCTTGCTGTCGGGCACCTATAACGTGTACTGGTCGGAGAAGTACGGAGCTGCCGTGTCCCTGAGCACCAGGAGACTTCGTGGCCACGTTCGTGGGAGGACGTTGCCCCCTCTCTCTCAGTTCTTGCCCATACGGAACACGCCGCCCCTCCCACTGGACTCCGACGACGAATCTTGGCAAATTCCCGAACACCCCTCTTCCTTCGTTCAAGCCAACAGCATGGACCCCCTTGATTTCACGTACGAAGCCACATGAGCGCTCGTCGACTGGCGAAGACGTGACGCCTTGCTGATGGCTGTCTGGTTTGGTTTGACTGTTTAATATTTGCTCCACACTCTGGCCGCAGTGCCTTGCCTTTCCAGGGCCCACAAACCACATTCGGGATTTTAAATCCACGTGAAGTGTGTGGCTGGGAGGCAGCAGCCACGGTTTATAAGGCATTCCTTACACTCTGCTTTTGACTCCCGTACAAGTGAAGTAACTACAACAAGTTCCCCAAACCTCAGGGTTTGCAGTGAGGTACAGTTATAGAGACAAACAGCCTGTAGAGAATGTATTAGAAATAAACACTGGAGGAACTTGGAGGGTCAAACAGCATCTTGCTGAGGGGGAAAGGACAACTGAAAAGATGAGGTTGCGACCTTTCATTTGGACTCTTCCTCCACTGTCCATTTCTCTTTATTGGGTGCTGCCTGACTCATTGATTTCCTGCAGCAGTTTGTTTCCTAGCTTCAAATTCCAGCAATTGGGGTCTCTCATGTTTTCTGGAAAAGAAAGAGTATTTGAAGACGAAGACCGCAAACCTATCCCAAAATTCTTGGGACTCCCAGACCCTTGTCCTCATAGCTGAGATTTGGACTCACCTCAAAGTGCGTTGCCTTTTTGGGAAAAATCTTCACATCAGCTGGGAGAGTAAGTGATCCAGATTAGCCAGCATCCTTTCCCAGACCAACATGCCCCACAATGGAGGCCATACTACACTGGGCCAGCTGTGTTCGGCAGGCCACGTGGTCCTGTCACATGCCCAAGTCCGAAAGCAGACACGCTTATTTCAAACTCTGACTGAGGGAATCGTTTGACAATGTGCTCAGTCTCCTTGGAAACAAAGGTAAAATGCAACCAGTCCACTGAGTCCTGGGAATCCTTGGCCTCAGGCCACTCAAAGCCTGGGAGGATTCGGTCAGGAGCCTCCTTCCAGACACACCCTGATCTACCAATGTGATGTCCATGGGCCCCACTGTGGCCTCAAACATCATCTCACAACCCCACCAAAGTGAAGATGAAGGAAGTCACACCAGTTTCCAGAGGACTGTCTAGGATGATCAAAAAGTCCAACAGTCTCTTTCCCCAAAATCCCTTGGAAGAGGAAGGATTATATAATACAATCTTTAGCTGGAAAACTGATGGTTCAATGTAAGCTCCCCATTATTAGATTGAGGTTGAAGATGCTATTTAAAATTTCTGTGTTAAATGTTCAGGATCTTCCTTTATTCGGTACGTCCTCTATTTAATAAAGCAGCCACTGAGTGTATGTTCATGGTCTTCTGCTGCTGTAGCCCATCCACTTCAAGGTTCAACACGTTGTGCATTCAGGGATGATCTTCTGCACACCACTGTTGTAATGTGTAGTTACCTGAGTTACTGTCACCTTCCTGTCAGCTTGAACCAGTCTGGGCGTTATCTTCTGACTTTCACTCATTAACAAAGTGTTTTTTCCCACAAAACTGCTGTTCTCTGGTTTTCTATGCTTTTTTTTGCACTATTCTCTGTTAACTCTAGAGACTGGTGTGCATGAAAATCCCAAGAAGTCAGCAGTTTCTGAGATAATCAAATCACCCCGTTTAGCACCAGCTATCATTCCATGGTCAAAGTCACAGATCACATGTCTTCCCCCTTCTAATGATTGGTCTGAACAACTGAACCTCTTGATTCTTTTATGCGCTGAGTTGCTGCTTCATGATTAACGGATAAGATATTTGCATTAACGAGCAAATGTACAGATCACCCAATATTTTGGCCAATATATCTCACAGATCATTCCTATTCTGAGAAGGAATAATGTATTACTGAAGAAGCAGAGATAGAAAGCATAGTTTTAAACTCTACCTGATGAGGAAGGTGCTTCCACTTCATTGTCTGTACAGTTTATACCAGTCCACCTGTTAGGAGATGGTATTTGTTAATTAAAACTTGTCACTAGTTAACATCGCTTTTCTTTAGCAAGGTAATGGGGCCAGCTTCTACAGCTGATGCACACTGCAATGGATTTTAAGGAGGAAATGTGGGTATCATTCCTAGGGCAATGGCGAAATGGCTTTAAAATTGCAAGTCCACAAAAACTGGAACTACAGCATAAAACCTCAGATGAAATAATGCTTGAATCTGAAGGAAATGTACATGAAATAAATTGATTGTAAATTCATCCAAAGATGCACTTGACCACTACTAAGGTATTTAAGATTAACTTATTGAGTAGTATTTCTTTCTATTTTGTTACTTTATTTATGTATATATATTTATATGTTTTTCCCAATGTTGTGTAATTTGGTTAAGTGAACTGTGTTCATAGAGGGCTAAAGATTTCCATGTCTTGCTTGAGCAATCAGTAAGTAAAAGTAAATCAATCACTTGTAGTTATATGTAAATGTGAGGTGACTGTAAATAATGGACAATTTGGACAGGTGTTTGCTGTTGGATTGAACCCCTCAACATCAATGCTTTCACTTTACACTGCTATTTTTGGACTAAACACAGTATGTTCTTTTTCTGTACTAAAATAAAATGTACATTACATGCCATGAGATGTTGTCCATATTCATTCGATCACATTTGCTTTTATAGATTACAAGTGGCTGCGGTCCATTAAATGTATAGTACTCTCAGTGGCCACTTTATTAGGAATTTCCTATGCCTGTACCTACCTCCTGTACCGAATAAAGTGAGCACTGAGTGTATACAGTATTCAAAGCCTTCTTTTGCTGTGGCCCATCCACTTCAAGCTGCAACATGTTGTACATTCAGAGATGCTCCTCTGCACACCACTGTTGTAACGCATAATTATTTGAATTACTGTCACCTTCCTGTCAGCTTGAATTAGTCTGGCCATTCGCCTCTGATCTCTGTAATTAACAAGGCAATTTCACCCACAGAACTGCCATTCACTGGATTTTTTTTTTGTTTTTTCGCACCATTCTCTGTAAACTTTAGAGATTGTTATGCATGAAAATAATAGGAGATCAGCAGTTTCTCAGATACTCCAACCACCCCATCTGGCACCAACCATTATTCCACTGTCAGTCACTTAGGTCACATTTCTTCCCCATTCAGATGTTTGCTCTGAACCTCTTGACCATATCTACATGTTTTTATCCATTGAGTTGCTGCCACATTATTGGCTGATTAGATATTTACACTGAGCAGATGTACATGTGCATCTAATAAAATACACCAAGTGTATACATCATCTCTTTATCCTTTCACATGTCAAAGTTTTGCATTTCAACTATATATTTGGGAGGCATGGTACACTGTTATGTTATTACGGCGGCAGCAATCTGAGTTCAATTCCGATGTTTGTATATTCTTCCTGTGACCATGTGGGTTTCCTCTGTGTGCTCTGGTTTCCTCCCACATTACAAATTAGATATTTGCATTAATGAGCAGGCTGACTCCTCATAGAGCAAGGGTTCCCAACCTGGGGATCCACAGACCCCTAAGTCTATGGTAGGGGTCCATGGCATAACGAAGGTTGGGAACCCCTGTCATCGAGCAACCCACTCAGTCCCTTCCCCTAATCTTTCCATGTCACCCTGTAAAAATATTCCCCCAGTCTTTATCAAATTACCTTTTGAACACCCTAATTGTTGCCTTTTTCAAAGCTTTTACAGGTAGACTTCCAAGTCATAGCAATAACAAACGGTTTTCCAATAGTTAGAGAGAACAATCCCGTTTTGATAAACATCTTTCGTAGCTTCCCTTGTTTTTGCACATCTACACTCTCTCAAAAAGTAAACTGAACATGTGCCCATCATCTTTAATGTGGCAAGTCTGATTATGTTTCAAAACACTAGGTAGGAAGTGTGCAACAGTCTATCTACTGAGGGGAAATTTGATAGATGTATACAAAATTATGAGGGATATCACCATCATCATTATGTGCCGTGTCATGTGACATGGGGATCATGGTGACCATGACAGTTCTTGGCAAATTTTTCTACAGAAGTGGTTTGCCATTGCCTTCTTCTGGGCAGTGTCTTTGCAAGATGGATGACCCCAGCCATTATCAATACTCTTCAGAGATGGTCTGCCTGGCGTCCGTGGTCGCATAACCAGGACTCGTGATGTGCACCAGCTGCTCAGCTGATCATCCACCACCTGCTCCCATGGCTTCATGTGACCCTGATCAGAGGGCTAAGCAGGTGTTACACCTTGCCCAAAGGTGACCTGTGGGCTAGCGGAGTGAAGGAGTGTCTTTCATCTCCCTCGGTAGAGAAGTATCTCCACCCCAGCACTCAATGAGGGGCACGGACAGAGTAAATGCAAGCAGGTTTTTTTCCCACTGTATTTGGGTGAGATTACATCTAGAGGGTGAAATGTGAAGTGTTTAGGGGAACATGAGGGAAAAGCCCTTCACTCAGAGCATGGTGAGAGTGCCTATGAGCTTCCAGCGGAAATGGTGCATGCAATTTCGATTTCAATGTTTAAGAGAAGTTTGGATGGGAGGTATATGGCGGGCTATAGTCTGGGTGCAGATTGATGGGACTAGGCAGTTTAAATTGTTTAGATGGGCGGAATGGCCTGTTTTTGTGCTGTAGCTTTCTATGACTCTATGATTCAATATGATTATCTTATGACCCAACTTGTTCACTGGATGCCGCAATGATACACTGGAGTGGACTGCCTGGTACCATAGAACACAGAATCGTGTTTACCCCACAATGCCTATGTCATATATCATGGTAAAATAAACAAACTCCCTTTTGCCTGCACAGGATCTATTTCTTTCCCTGCATATTTATGTGTCTTTCTATAAGCCTCTTCAACACCGCTATCATATCTGGCTTCATCACCCCCTCTGCCAGCATGTTCCAGCCATCCATCACTCTGTGTAAAATACTTACCCGAAATCTCTTTTAAATATTCACTTGATCACCATAAACCATGAATTAATTGACATCCATAAATTGACATTTCTGTAAAAAACAATCATTTTTCATCATGCAGTGACTAGTGGGGTACTGCAAGGCTCAGTGCTAGGACCCCAGTTGTTTACAATATATATTGATGACTTAGACGAGGGAATTAAATGCAGCATCTCCAAGTTTGCGGATGACATGAAGCTGGGCGGCAGTGTTAGCTGTGAGGAGGATGCTAAGAGGATGCAGGGTGACTTGGATAGGTTAGGTGAGTGGGCAAATTCATGGCAGATGCAATTTAATGTGGATAAATGTGAGATTATCCACTTTGGTGGCAAGAACAGGAAAACATTATTATCTGAATGGTGGCCAATCAGGAAAAGGGGAGGTGTAACGAGACCTGGGTGTCATTATACACCGGTAACTGAAAGTGGGCATGTAGGTATAGCAGGCGGTGAAAAAGGCGAATAGTATGCTGGTATTCATAGCAAGAGGATTCGAGTACAGGAGCAGGGAGGTTCTACTGCAGTTGTACAAGACCTTGGTGAGACCACACCTGGAGTATTGTGTGTAGTTTTGGTCCCCTAATCTGAGGAAAGACATTCTTGCCATAGAGGGAGTACAAAGAAGGTTCACCAGATTGATTCCTGGGATGGCAGGACTTTCATATGATGAAAGACTGGATCGACTAGGCTTATACTCTCTGGAATTTAGAAGATTGAGGGGGAATCTTATTGAAACGTATAAAATTCTAAAGGGATTGGACAGGCTAGATGCAGGAAGATTGTTCCTGATGTTGGGGAAGTCCAGAACGAGGGGTCACAGTTTAAGGATAAAGGGAAAGCCTTTTAGGACCGAGATGAGGAAAAACTTCTTCACACAGAGAGTGGTAAATCTGTGGAATTCTCTGCCACAGGAAACAGTTGAGGCCAGTTCATTGGCTATATTTAAGAGGGAGCTGGATATGGCCCTTGTGGCTAAAGGGATCAGGGGGTATGGAGAGAAGGCAGGTACAGGGTTCTGAGTTGAATGATCAGCCATGATCATACTGAATGGCGGTGCAGGCTCGAAGGGCCGAATGGCCTACTCCTGCACCTATTTTCTATTTTTCTATGTTTCTATCATACCCTGCACAACTGCATCTACAGTACTGTGCAAAAGTTTTAGCAACATATATATAGATACAGAGAGAGAGAGAGAGAGATGGGGTGCCTAAGACTTTTGCACAGTACTGTATTTGTCAACATGGAGCAGAGAGCGAGTTTGTAAATCTGGTGAGAGCAAAGAGTGTTGGGAATGGTGAGGGTGGAGCACCACAGAAGTGTGTGGGACAGTGTACAGAAACACCCAGCCCTGAGACACCAGGCAAAGTCATTTAATTCCAAACCATTAGTTTATTGATCATAACAGAAGGTCTCTCTGGTACTTCCTGCTCCCTCCTCTCCCTCTTCCCCTTTTCCCAACCATGATTCCCCTCTCCCTGCCCCCTTCCCACTCTCAGTCCTGAATGGAGACTCATATGTCATGAAATGTGTTTTTTTTTTGCGGTACAGTGCAATACATAAAATAATTATAGTGCTGTGCAAAAGTCTTAGGCTCCTAGCACAATACTGTAGATAATTAAAATATAGCAAAAAGAAAGCTGTTATCATCAGCACTGGCCCTTAGAGATAAAATACAATATTTACTATCCTCTAATCTTTAAAAAAATTGAAGGATGGAAAACATTATATACCACTAATCTCTGCCTTCCTCCTTTAAACAATTTAGTTTCCATGCTGCGGCTGTGCCATTTATTCCATTGATTTAAATCTTATAAACCAAACACCTTTTGAAGATCAGGTAGCTGACATATACTATTTCCCTTTCATCACTCTTCTCTGTTATCTCATCAAAACTTCAATCAGATTAGTCAAACATGATATATCTTTAACAAAAGCATACTGTTTCTCCATTATTAACTCAGCCTTTTCCAAGTGCCTGTTAAATTTCCCTAATTATTGTTTTTTTAAAGACTATTGGCACCAATACTGTATCAAGTGTTATAACCATCTGGCAGATGTCCTGTTTGTATTTGTCAGTTGTTCACGGATGCAGAGTGTGGATCGGTATTTTTATCTTCATGTCCGCTGTGATAAACATGAGAAAATTTGCAGATGCTGGAAATCCAAAACGACACACACAAAATGCTGGAGGAACTCAGCAGACCGGGCAGTATCTATGAAAAGAGTAAACAGTCGATGTTTCAGGCAGAGACCCTCCATCAGGATTGAGAGGGAATGGGGGAGATGCCTGAATTAAAAGGTGGAGGGAGGAGAAAGGTGATAGGTGAAGCCGGGTGGTTGGGAAAGGCAAGGGATTGAGAAGAACGAATCTGATAGGAGATGAGAGTGGACAATAGGAGAAAGAGAAGGAGGAGGGAGCCCAGGGGGAGTAACAGACAGGTGAGAAGAAGTGAAAGGTCAGAGTGGAGAATAGAGGAGAGGGGATAAATTTGTTCACTGGAAGTAGAAATCGATATTCATACCATCAGGTTGGAGAGTACCCAGACAGAATATAAGATGTTGCTCCTCCACTCTGAAGGGGGCTTCATCTTGGCACAAGGGGAGGCCATGGATCGGCACATCAGGACGGGAACAGGAATCAGAATGAAGCTGTTTGGCGATCGGGAAGTCTCGCTTGTGGCAGTTGATGTGCAGGTGCTCAATAAAGCGTCCCCCCCCCCCCCCAACTTACAACGGGTCTCACCAATGTAGAGGAGGCCACATCGGGAGCACCGGTCACCACAGGTGGCCCCAGCAGATTAGCAGCTGAAGTGTTACCTCGCCTGGAAGGACTGTTTGGGGCCCTGAAAGGAGGTGAGGGAGCAGGTGTAGCACTTTGATTGCTTGTAGGGGTAAGTGCTCGGAGGGAGATTAGTGGGGAGGGATGAATGGAGAAGGGAATCACAAAGGGAGCTATCCCAGCAAAAAGCAAGGTGGAGGGAGATAAAGATACGTTTAGTCGTAGGGTCCCTTGGAGTTGGCAGAAGTTGTGGAGGATAATGTGATAATGCTCATAATGACCTTGGAGAGAAATGGGAGGGAATGAAAGGGTTAACACATGAAGAGCATTAGGTGGCTCTGAGCCAGTACTTGCTGGATCTTAGAAGAATGAGGGGGGATCTCAATGAAACCTATTGAATATTGAAAAGCCTAGACAGAGTGGATGTGGAGAGGATGCTTCCTACAGTAGGTTTCCTAGGACCAGAGGGTAGCATCTCCAAATCGAAGGATGTCCATTTAGAACAGAGATGAGGAAAAATGTCTTCAGCTAGTGGGGAGTGAGCATGTGGAGGCATACTCGTTGTGTGTATTTAAAGTGAAAGTTGCTAGGTGCTTGATTAATAAGAGCATCAAAGGTTATGAGGAGAAGGGAGGAGAATGGGGTTGAGAGAGATAATAAATCAGCCATGATGGAATGGTGCAGCAGACTCGATGGGCTGAATGGACTAATTCTGCTCCCATGTCCTATGGTCTCATGGAAAACTCTCAAGGCACTGTGCGCCTGCTCCAGTCTTCATGTCTGGGGACTCACTTACATTCTAAATGCTATTTGCTTCCTTTTATTGTTTGCATAATTAGTGTTTGTCCTCTCTGCTGCTCATTTGTTTATTGTCGGTATTTTTATGGGTTCTCTTGGGTTTCTTGTTGTTTGGCTGTGTGTAAGGAGACAAATCTCAAGGTTGTATAATATATACATGCTTTAATAATAAATGTATCTTGAACTTTAATTAATCTACACTTGGAATGACAAAGATTATCTGGTTTCATTAGGAAATGATGCTACCTGAACTTGAATTTTTGAAGAGGGTAATTGGTGATCGGTCTATTATTGTCACAAGCAAAATGAAAAGCTTTGCTTTTCATGCTGTTCGGATAGATTATTCCATAGATTGGGGTCGCACAAGGGAAAAACAAAAACAGAATGCAGAACAACGCATTACATTACAGGAGAAAACACAGTGTCAGCAGACAAGCAAGGTGCAGTGACCGCCAAGAGGGAGGACTGAGAATTCATCTTTAAAAGTTCAAAGTATATTTATTATCGAAGTATGTATACTTTATACAATCTTGAGATTTGTCTCCTTACAGGCAGCCACAAAACAAAGAAACCCAATAGAACCCAATCAAACAAAAAGACTGACGGACACCCAATGTGCAGAGAAAAGATAAAACTGATCATGCAAACAATAAAAGTAAGCAAACAGTATTCAGAGCTGAAGTTTGCAAAGTCAGGCATCACTGCAGCTGATTCAGAAGCCCATCAGTTGCAGGTCACCGCCTCAGTTCGGTGCAGAGATGAGTAGAGCTTGCAGAGCAACGAGCTGAATAGGACTATCCATGGCCTCCGGCCCTGACACCCTGACCACTTCACTCTGGCCCTGCATTTAACTTGTCCAAACCGCAGGTCGTTCCTCACTCTCGGACCCAGGCTCTGCCGCTTCAATATGCTCCTGAGTCCTGGGCCATGCCACCTTGCTTCAGCCCATACCCAGCTTTTCCAATCAGGCTCAGTGCTTGAATCATGCAATCCTTGGGTCTTTCCTCAGTCTTGGGCCCAGGCTCCACCTCAGCACTGCTTTGCCTCAGTTCCGCCGCATCAAATTGCCCCCAAGTCCGCTCCAGCAATGACCATTCATTGGCTCACTGCCGCTCTCCGGCCTGGACATGCCACGACTATCCTGCTCCTCTGAGACTACAGTTCACAGCGCAAAAATGCTAGGTTGTACAGGTGATTCAAAAGCTCAACACTGACAGCGAAGTTACAGCCAATTGTTTGTAATGATCGCTTACCAGAATAAATGTGATAAATAAAGTATTTAGCTGTTTATTTTTTGTTTTATTGGCCTCCAGCATGTAGTCACTGAGCTTCACCAGCGCCATCTTAAACAGGAATCTTTCTTGTACAAGGTTGTTGAAGAATCCCATACCAGTGGGATAGGAGCTGTCCTCGTGCCTGGTGGGACACATTCTCAAGCTTTTGTATCCTCTGCCAAATGGAAGGGGGGGGGGTGGTGCAGAGAGGAGGGAATGCCTGAGTGAGAAGGGTCTCTGATTACGTTGGCTGCTTTTCTGATGCAATGGATAGTGTAGGCAGAGTTAACGGAGGAGAGGATTTTTATAATAAAAAAACAAAATATATTGAGGAGGGCAGTGAACTCATTAAGGCATTTTATCAGGTCCCTCAGAACAACTGGTTGAAAAGTTAGGGCCCATGGGATCCAGGGCAAGTTGGCAAACAGAATCCAAAATTGGTTTGATAGGAGGAGGCAGGGAAATAGTAGGCATTTGTTTATACAATTCATCGATAATGTGTAATATCCACTACACAAAGGTTTTGGTTCAGGAATCCACAGTGACTGTTTTATATATATATATATAAACAATTTGGGTATGAATGTAGGAGCTATGATTGGTAATCAGAGTAACCCACTAATGCTTTTCCCCTGTTCTTTGAATAAGGAGGTGACTGCTTGAGATTAAGGGGTATACTCCCAACCTTTTTTATGCCGTGGACCACTCCCATTAAGCAAGGGGTCCATGGACCCCAGGTTGGGAACCCCTGCCTTAGATATTTGGCCTCTAACACCTCTCAGAAACCAATGCAGGCCTGGTAATGTGCATTGGCTGTGCTGAGTCTTCATCAAGTTGGCCACTGAAGTGCCCACGTAATGAGGGACAAAGCAATAGGAGGGCGGAGGATGCTGCATTTGGCGTACATAGCTTCATTCGTTTATGTTAAGTGTGTGTCACTGGCTTAACAAACGGTTATTGACCATCCATAATAGCCCTGAGAAAGTGGTGGTGATTCGCCTCGTGACCTAATGACAGAGGTAGTTCAGAGTGACGTTCTATCTGTAACCCAGCACGACTGAATGTTCAGCCCACCCTCAGTACTAGTCTGATATACAATCCAGACAGATGCACTAACACCAGCGTACTGGAGGAGGTCAACATGATCAGCATTTCCACCACTGTAAAGCAATAACAGTTCCAATGGATAGGTCATGCCATCCGGATGCCTCACTCACGTCTCCCCAAACAGATCCTTTACTCCCAGTTGAAGGAAGGTCTGTCATGGTCCGGTCTGTGAAGTCCAGATTCCGGTTCACAGTCCGGTCCATTGTTCCTTATTCCAGGTTTTCTGGTTTTCCCTTTTTTCCTGTCAGGTGCTCTAATTGAGGCAGCTGATTCACATTTTGGGCTGGCTACATAAATAGCTTCAGCTGCAGTTCAGTTGCTGGATTGTTCTGTCACCTGAAGGGGGTTGATGGTGGGCCCAAATGCAAGACACAGACACTGAAGTACTAGGAACAGGACTTGACTAGAGTTAGGGATGTGAACACAGACTTGGGCTAAGACATTGGCTAGGCGAGGTGAGGTGAGGCCAGGCTCCAGACACCAGTTGCAGGGCAAGGCTTCAGAAGGAAGGGCAGAGAAGGGATTCAGACAGTGGGTTTGGACAGGAAAAATCCAGCAACTGAAGCTGAACCAAGGAGTTATTTATGTAGCCAGCCCAAAATGTGAATCAGCTGCCTCAATTAGAGCACCCAACAGAAAAAAGGGAAAACCAGAAAACCTGGAGTAAGGAGCGATGGACCGGACTGTGAACTGGAATCCGGATTTCACGGACCAGACTATGACAAGGTCAGCGAGCCTCTGGTGGGCAAAGAAAATGCTTCAAAGATAATATCAAAATCAGACTGAAGAAATTCAACATTGCAACTAAAAACAAGGATAACATTTCACTCAACAGATACTCCTGGAGGAAACCTGTTCAAGAAGGAGCTGTGCTACATGGGAGTGACCTCTGTTGTACCACAGAGAACAAGCAGCAGCTGAGAAAGGAGAGGTTGAACAACCAAAAGACCCAGCCACGAACCACAGCCGCCAACTACTCTTGCCCACATTGTACCAGAAATATGTGGATCCTGGATCCACCTACAGCTACCTGACGGCCTGAGGACAACCTTTGAGGCCTTAGGATGCATCTTACTTGCCTCGAGTGATCGCACGACTACGACTCTGATACCCTCTCTGAGGATCATCACCTTGGCATTGTAGAGAGGCTTGTGGGTTCCTGAGGTCCCGAGATCAATGCCATCAGGAGTTTAGCCACCTGGTAGGGTCACCCATGGTGGTAGGTCAATACCTCAGCAGTGGAGCTGGCTGAAGGTGATGACACATCACAGTGGCAGCGAAGGTGGAGGAAGGTTGAAGCAGGGGGAGGTCCTCAGTTTTCTTGCACTCCATGTCACTGGACCCTGACCCTGTGCATCAGCCCCTCTACATTAAACAAAGTCACGCACAGGTGTTCACCACTATAGGAATCCCACTATAACATCCCAGATTATATTCTGTGGAAAATCCCTTAGGAGAATGTCATTGTCAACTTGAGTGATCACACTGTTACTTTGATATGTTAACCCACGCCGAGTGTTTAAAATCTCTTGTCCCATGGACATCGAAACATCAAAACATAAAGTGAACTGCGTCACTTACGTCAATGACCAACACAGTCCATGTTCTGCCACGCTTCTGGCACCAAAATAACATGTCCACAACTTACTGATCCATGCCTCTTTGGACTGTGCAAGGAAAATGGAGCACCCGGAGGAAGCCCACACGGTCACAGGGAGACCGTACAAACTCCTTACAGAGAGTGGCGGGAACTGAACCTGGGTTTGCTCTCACTGTAAAGTGTTATGCTAACCACTCTGCGACCTTATCCATCCTATCATGGCACATGGAGTTGGTGGGAAGATGGGGAGAATAAAATTGGATTAATGTAAATTGGTCGGCATAGACTCGGTGCAAAGGGCCTGTTTCCATGCTGTCTGACTTTCTACTACAACCATCCTACTTCCTCTGGAGGCTAAAGGAATTTGGCATGTCCTCATTGACCCTTGCCAATTTTTTTCAGTGTCCCACAGAAAGCACCCTATCAAGATGCATCATGGTTTGGTCTGGCAACAGCTCTGCCCATGATCACAAGAAGTTGCTGAGTTAGGGACACAATAGCACAACATGGAAATCAGTCTCTCTTCCATGGACACTGTCTATACTTTCTGCTGTCTCAGAATATCCCACGCACCCAGCAGGTCATACTCTCTCTCACCTCTTCCTGTGAGCAGAGGATGTGTGTTCGTCCATCGCAGATGTCGATGAGGATCTTGACACCATTATGATGGTGGCAAGACTAGCGCGTGATTTGGAATTAAGTGAGGGAGAGTTGTGCAGCGTCAGCCTCACTCTCTCTTCCCAATTCCCATCAGGATCCAGCGGCAAGACAGAGTCGAGACGGCTGGAGATGGGACTAGACGCAGTGGATGACCAGGACGTCTTCTGTGTCTTCTCCTGCTCTACACGTTCCACGACGCTTGCAGAGACCGCCTTCTTGACCGTTGGGCCTTCCATTGGTCTCGTCCGCTCAATCCGCCGGAGTCTGTCTTCACATGCTGGGATAGACAACTCCCTATCTCACCGAGGGTTTGGGACCTGTCGGCTACCCTCACCTGGTTTAGCCGGCTTGTCGAAGCCGTTGCCCGGGGTGCGGCCGCTGTGGCATGCAAACAGCTACGGGGAGCCACAGGTGAGAGCTGAGTGCCAGGTGGGGATCAAAGGTGGACTAACCGCCTTGAAAAGGACGCGACATGTTCCCCCACTGGAGGTGCTACCCCTCCCTGACACCCTATACACCCCAGAGCAGAGGATACAAAAGCCTGAAAGCACATATTACCAGGCTCAAGGATAGCTTCTATCCCACTATTACAAGACCATTAAATAGTTCTCTATGTGCAACCTTGTAACCTACCTTGTTATGATCTTGCATGTTATTACTTACCTGCACTCTCCATTCTCTGTAGCTGTTACATTTTATTCTGTGTTGTTATTGATTTATCTTAGAGCATTGTGTTATGATTTAATCCATGTGAACAGTAGGCAAGAGAAGATTTACACTGTGTCTTGGTACATGTCTTCCAAGAGGACCACAACCTTGTCATAGGCTTTGAAGGCTTGCATGTCTCAATGACCTGGAGAGCTATGTTGGCTAGAGTCAGGGCCTTGGGCTCTGACTCTTGGTGGAGTCACCCACGCCAAACATGTCAAATGGTAGAGGTGCACTGGTCCTCCAGGTTCAGGGTAACAGCATTGACAGGTCAAAAGAAAATTGTTATGGAAACAACATACCTCCGTACCTCCCTCTGCAAATGGATCATTGACTTCCTAACCAGAAGACCACAATCTGTGTGGATTGGAAATAACATCTCCACCTCGCTGATAGTCAACACTGGTGCGCCTCAGGGATGTGTGCTTAGTCCACTGCTCTACTCTCTCTACACCCATGACTGTGTGGCTAGGCTCTGCTCAAATTTGCTGACGATACAGCTATTGTTAGCAGAATTTCAGATGGTAAAAAGAGGGCATACAGGAGCAAGGTATATCAGCTAGTTGAATGGCGTTACAGCAACAACCTTGCACTCACGTCCGTAAGACCAAAGAAATGATTCTGGTCATCAGAAGGGGTGAGGCAAGGAAACACACACCAGTCCTCATAGAGGGATCAGAAGTGGAAAGAATGAGCAACTTGAAGTACCTGGGTATCAAGATATCTGAGGATCTAACCTGGACCCAAAATATCGAGGCACCTACAAAGAAGGCAGAACAGCTGCTTTATTTCACTAGGAGTTTGAGGAGATTTGGTATGTCACCAAAGACACTCACAAATTTCTACAGCTGAACCGTGGGGAGCATCCTGACTGGCTGTATGTGGTATTGGGGGTAAGGTGGGGGAGGGGTGGAGGCTACTGCACAGGATTGAAATAAGCTGCAGAGAATTGTAAACTTAGTCAGCTCCATCATGGGCACTAGCCTTTATAATATCCAGGACACCTTGAAGGATTAATGCCTCATAAAGGCAGCATCAATCATTAAGGACCCCCATCACCCAGGTCATGCTTTGTTCTCATTGCTACCAGCAGGAAGGAGGGTTAGAAGGCACTGGTGATATTAAACCTGATTTTGGTTCTGTTTCTCAACATTATGGCACGCCTCATTTAATCAGGTTGCCAGAGGGAGGTCAAAGTGAGGGTAGGGTGGAGAATTAAATTAACAAAGAAAAGGAAGCTTAGGGTTGTACATACAGTCACACAAGCTGCATTTGATATCTTCAAAATGAGACTACATTGTGAACACTAAATGAAGTACAATAGTTTGCAAGAAGGGCAAGTGAATCCATGCTTTACTGTAAGGAATGGAGCTTGAAGGGTGGGTCAGTTAAGTGGGGAAAAAAGAACAAGCATTGTGTCTCCTGTGGGTGCAAGGGAAAATGTGAGTGGCTGGTGGAGACAGAAGAGACCAAGGAATCACAGAGGACAGAGGAGGGTGTGTCTGGTGGTCGAATTTTGCTGAAGATGGTGAAAAAATATGAAGAACAATCTATTGAATGAAAGTGAGGAGCAAGTATATCCTTTGCTCTCTCCAGTAGAAGGGTGAAAGCAGAAGTGTAGGGCTTTGGTGTTCTGAAGTTTCTGTCATTCATTCTTTGCGGTCTGCAAAGGGTAAGAATTTCAGACTGTATACTGTACACATCCCCTGAAATTAAATTGAACCATTTGAATAAATGAGACAAGGTCAAGTACCCTGCCGACTCTGTAGAGGGGAAGCCAGGATTCAGGAGGGAAAATAGTTGGTGGTACCTGTGTGGAAATTCTCATCATCAGAGCAGATACAAAAGAGATGGAGGGACCTGGAGAACGGAATGCAGTCCATTTACCAGGCAGGATGGGGGCGGGGGGGGGGGGGTGGCATTGGATGTATATCTGAAATA
This sequence comes from Mobula birostris, assembly GCF_030028105.1. Classification (NCBI taxonomy): domain Eukaryota; kingdom Metazoa; phylum Chordata; class Chondrichthyes; order Myliobatiformes; family Myliobatidae; genus Mobula; species Mobula birostris. The sequence goes on along the minus strand of NC_092380.1, from coordinate 101,926,980 downwards.
ACTAAGAGCCTTCAGAATTACAACAGGCATTCATTACTAACTATCCTCTGAGATGGCAACAAAGAGACCCAGAAAGGGACAGGAAGAATTAGAGAACAATTATCTTAAACAGGGTGGAAGATAGCAACAAGCAAAATTAAGTCTTCAAGTTCAGCATCTGTGCAGGGGAGAATGACCATATGACCATTAATGTATTCGAGAAACACACAGCATTCCTCAACCAAGGTCTCAAACAAATTATTGGGTCATTGTCCGATTGATGTTTGTGTGATCCTTGCTGTACTTCCTCCATCAATTCCATGATTGAATATTAGTATCTATCATAATGTTTTGAACATATGGAAGGATCTTCATTAATCAGACACTCACTGATGCCCAAACCGACAATGCATCTTTCTACAATATTCCTCCTGCAGATTGCAGTAGTAAACCAGATGACGTACTTTGTTTATTTGACTGGAAGTGTTACAGGAACACATTTCTCCTAGTTAAGCATCTTATCAAGATCATTGTAATAACTCAAGTGATATAGTTTATGGCCATGAATGGAACTTCCGTAGTAGCAGATAGCCACCAGTATTACGTGACCTTCCACTAATCAGTGTTTCTCAAACTCGGTAACTTTCACAGGATGGTACCAATCTAGATAAAGGTGTTGCTACCTATTCCCCTGCCTTTGCCGCACGTCTTTGATGTTGTGTACAGTTGATAATTCGCAATAAACTGTATGAATTTTTTTGATCTTGTGTACTATCATTCTCCTGAACCTTTAGTTCATTATAAATTACCTCAGCTGCATCAATAAATGTGTTTACAAAGTAAAACATCCCACTGGTTTCTATATGAGGTACATGCAGAGAACCTTTGTGTGCAGGTACTGTAGCTGGAGTTTTCTAGAATGGCATTAAAGTGCCTTTCACTACACATTTGAATCCATCATGAACCGGACCTGGGTTAATTGTGGCTTCACCTCACTGAAGCCAACAGCCAATGAAGGACTGTGATATCATGACCAAAAAGTAGCACCAGAGAATGATGGAGAAGCAACTCCTGAAATAACCTTCAATTAACTTTAAGCAGTTTATTCCAATTAAGGAACACGTGGAGTATATTTGAAATAGATATGAGTATACTTTTTATTATGAATAAAGCTCCAGACTTCACAATCTACAGTACCTCATTATGGTTTTGTGCTTCACTGTTTACAAACACTACACTTTCTCTGTAGCTTTTATACTTCATTCAACATTGTTATTGTTTTATCTTGTTCTACCTCAATACTCTATGTAATGATTTGACCTGTATGAACGGGATGCATGACATGTTTTTCACTGTAACTCAGTACATGTGACAACAATAAATCAACAGACACATGAATACCAGTAATAAACCAATCCCAATATCAACAATAATATTTTTACTGAATATAGTTCTGCCAAAGGTTTTCGGTCCAAAACGTTGACTGTACTTTTTCCTATAGATAGAAACATAGAAATGTAGAAAACCTACAGCACAATACAGGCCCTTCAGCCCACAAAGCTGTGCCGAACATGTCCTTACTGTAGAAATTACCCAGGGTTTCCCATAGCCCTCTATTTTTCTGAGCTTCATGTACCTGTCCAAGAGTTTCTTAAAAGACCTTATCGTATCCGTCTCCACCACCGTTGCCGGCAGCCCATTCCACGCACTCACCACTCTGTGTAAAAAACTTACCCCTGACATCTCCTCTGCACCTGCTTCCAAGCACCTTAAAACTGTGCCCTCTCATGCTAGCCATTTCACCCCTGGGAAAAAGCCTCTGACTATCCACACAATCAAGGCCTCTCATCATCTTATACACCTCTATCAGCTCACCTTTCATCCTCCATCGCTCCAAGGAAAAAAGGCCGAGTTCACTCAACCTAATCTCATAAGGCATGCTCCCCAATCCAGGCACCATCCTTGTAAACCTCCTCTGCACCCTTTCTATGGTTTCCACATCCTTTCTATAGTGAGGTGACCAGAACTGAGCACAGTACTCCAAGTGGGGTCTGACCAGGGTCCTATATATCTGCAACATTACCTCTCGGCTCCTAAACTCAATCCCATGATTGATGAAAGCCAATGCACCATATGCCTTCTTAACCACAGAGTCAACCTGCACAGCAGCTTTGGGTGTCCTGGGGACTCAGACCCCAATATCCCTCTGATCCTCCAAACTGCCAAGAGTCTTACCATTAATACTATATTCTGTCATCATATTTGACCTCCCAAAGTGAACCACCTCACACTTATCTGAGTTGAACTCCATCTGCCACTAGTCAGCCCAGTTTTGCATCCTATCAATGTCCCACTCTAAGCTCTGACAGCCCTCCACACTATCCACAACACCTCCAACCTTTGCATCATCAGCAAATTTACTAACCGATCCCTCCACTTCCTCATCCAGATCATTTATAAAAATCACGAAGAGTAGGGTTCCCAGAACAGATCCCTAAGGCACACCACTGGTCACCGACCTCCATGCAGAATATGACCCATCTACAGCCACTCTTTGCCTTCTGTGGGCAAGCCAGTTCTGGATCCACATGGATCCCATGCCTCCTTACTTTCTCAATAAGCCTTGCATGTGGTACCTTATCAGATGCCTTGCTGAAATCCATATACACTACATCTACTGCTCTACCTTCATCAATGTGTTTAGTCACATCCTCAAAAAATTTAATCAGTCTCGTCAGGCACGACCTGCCTTTGACAAAGCCATGCTGCCTAGCCTGCTGAGTTCCACCAACGTTTTGTGTGTGTTGCCTGGATTTCCAACATCTGTAGATTTTCTCTTGTTTGTGATTTTTAAAATAAATTTTAAAGAACCACGTTGAATGCAAAGACTCTGTGGGGAAGGACCACAGTCTAGGCCAGAGTTTCCCAGCCTTTTTTTAGGCTATGGACCAATACTATGGACCCCAGGTTGGGAACTCCTGCTCTAGGCTGAAATGGCTGGGAAGCCCACCATGGTCTATAACCCCAGGGAGGCAATGGCAAAAATTTAAAAAAATGTAACACTACTGAATGTAATGACCATGAATGTAGAAATGTTGTACTGTTTCTTTTGTGTGTGTGTGTGTGTGTGTATACGTATGTACACATAATTATGAATAAATTTTATATTGAAATATATTTAAGAAAACACTTTTTCCAAAAACTACAAGCAGAAGACTAATGTCATCATTCCAGTTAAGATAGTGCTACCGAACATGTACGACGGTTTTCTGGTAGTCAAAAAGCTAAGAAATCTGACTAAAGACATCACTAAAAACACCTTAACAACAGGAATTAACAACTAGCCTTTTTGTTGGGTTTGTGGAACAATCTATGTTCCGTGCCTATTCTGGTATCTGTCCCCCACTTTTCCTTCGCTACATCGACGACTGCATTGGCGCTGCTTCCTGCACGCATGCAGAACTCGTTGACTTTATTAACTTTGCCTCCAACTTTCACCCTGCCCTCAAGTTTACCTGGTCCATTTCCGACACCTCCTTCCCCTTTCTAGATCTTTCTGTCTCTGTCTCTGGAGACAGCTTATCCACTGATGTCTACTATAAGTCTACTGACTCTCACAGCTATCTGGACTATTCCTCCTCTCACCCTGTCTCTTGCAAAAACGCCATCCCCTTCTCGCAATTCCTCCGTCTCCGCCACATCTGCTCTCAGGATGAGGCTTTTCATTCTAGGACAAGGGAGATGTCTTCCTTTTTTCAAGAAACGGCTTCCCTTCCTCCACTATCAACTCTGCTCTTAAACGCATCTCCCCCATTTCACGTACATCTGCTCTCACTCTATCCTCCCGCCACCCCACTAGGAATAGGGTTCCCCTGGTCCTCACCTACCACCCCACCAGCCTCCGGGTCCAACATATTATTCTCCGTAACTTCCACCACCTCCAACGGGATCCCACAACTAAGCACATCTTTCCCTCCCCCCCCCTCTGCATTCCGCAGGGATCGCTCCCTACACAACTCCCTTGTCCATTCGTCCCCTCCATCCCTCCCCACTGATCTCCCTCCTGGCACTTATCCGTGTAAGCGGAACAAGTGCTACACATGCCCTTACACTTCCTCCCTTACCACCATTCAGGGCCCCAAACAGTCCTTCCAGGTGAGGCGACACTTCACCTGTGAGTCGACTGGGGTGATATACTGCGTCCGGTGCTCCCGATGTGGCCTTTTATATATTGGCGAGACCCGACGCAGACTGGGAGACCGCTTTGCTGAACATCTACGCTCTGTCCGCCAGGGAAAGCAGGATCTCCCAGTGGCCACACATTTTAATTCCACGTCCCATTCCCATTCTGACATGTCTATCCACGGCCTCCTCTACTGTAAAGATGAAGCCACACTCAGGTTGGAGGAACAACACCTTATATTCCGTCTGGGTAGCCTCCAACCTGATGGCATGAACATCGACTTCTCTAACTTCCGCTAAGGCCCCACCTCCCCCTCGTATCCCATCTGTTACTTATTTTTATGCACACATTCTTTCTTTCACTCTCCTTTTTCTCCCTCCGTCCCTCTGAATATACCTCTTGCCCATCCTCTGGGTTCCCCCCCGCCGTCTTTCTTCCCGGACCTCCTGTCCCATGATCCTCTCGTATCCCTTTTGCCAATCACCTGTCCAGCTCTTGGCTCCATCCCTCCCCCTCCTGTCTTTTCCTATCATTTTGGATCTCCCCCTCCCCTCCAACTTTCAAATCCCTTACTCACTCTTCCTTCAGTTAGTCCTGACGAAGGGTCTCGGCCTGAAACGTCGACTGCACCTCTTCCTAGAGATGCTGCCTGGCCTGCTGCGCTCACCAGCAACTTTGATGTGTGTTACTAAAAATACCTTTTCTGAGGTAAATTGTGTTAAATTATCGCCTCAAACAATGAAGGGACGAGCGATGGTGAGGCAAATTTGGAGGATGAGCCGAGATGGTGTGTTGCAGAATCATTGCAGATGGAGTTACAATGCCTGTACAGCTGGCCCGGGAGTGAGGTTGGATTGCTCTGGATGCTGAAAAGAGAAGTTGGGGCCCGGGCAATGGATATTTGCCTGGGAGAGAAGTTAGATTGCTCAGGGCGTCGAGCTGATTTGAAGAGCTTTAGAGTGGCTTCAGGCTGGGCGATGGAATCTGGGCCCAAAGAGAGTCAATAGTGGCATGATCTAGGCCCCAAGCCTTTCACTGCATTTGGGTCTTAGTGTGAGGTATGATTCACTGCTTAGACAATTTTAACACCGGCGCAGATCGGAGGTGAGAGTCAATTTCCCTCGCTCTCCATGATCTTTTCTCCTCTCTGCAGGATGCTAGAGCCTTTCGTTGTTCCATCGTTTGGTCAATTTAAACGCCGGCCCAGATAGACTGAAAAGACAGGGTGTCGGTCGGGACGAAAGCTGATTTTGTTCGTTCTCTGCGATGGTCATCTCCATGGCACTGAAGCTATGAAGACTGCCCTGGCTGCGGTGCTCCATGCCAACTAATATGATGAACTGATACACAAGGTTTTGGGCCTACTCTAGGGTTTGGACCTCAGGACTCAATTTTGGATCAGAATGCTGTTGTTCACTTCGATTGTTTGCATGACTTGTAATATTTTTTCTTTCTCTTGCATATCAAGTGTTGGTCATTTATTTTTATTTTTATTCTTTTTTTTCTTTAATTGGGTTCTTTTGGGTTTCTTGCTTTGTGAGCAAGCAAATTTCAACGTTGGATAATTTATACATTCTTTGATAACAAATGAATCTTGAATCTCATTCGTAATAATGACTACAAAGCTACTGGTTTGTTGTGAAAGCTTACTGGTCTTCTAATGTCTAAAGAAATTCCTCCTCATCTCTGTTCTATAGGAATATCCTTCTATTCTGAAGCTGTGCCATCTGGTTCCACTGTTGGAAACTTCCTCTGCATGTCCATCCTCTCTAGGCCTTTCAATATTTGGAGGGTTTCAATGAGGTCCAATGAAGTGAGGACAATGAGTGGACAATAACAACTGGGACCAATGTGCAGTAAATTTTATGTGGGTGGTCCACACAGATTTAGTGGGTTTATCTCTCTGTGGCCCGAGTATTCCCTTGTCCCTATATGCCATAGTAGTTTAGATGCATAGAGTCATTTGGTCAGAGAACATAAAATTGATGGTTTTGGATTTGACTCAGGTTGATACATTGAGAGCCACAACCTGCTTTTCCAGATTACAGAATCTGTAGTCACTTGTGACCTACTGAGATGTTGCTACCTCCACTCACATTCCCATTGGAACATTTTGGAGACCCTTCCCACCTGCCACCCACGTTCTTCTGGCTTACCCAACCTATATGTTGCACTCTCACCCGCCAATCCACTCTCATCCCCGGCACAGTCTGGTAGCTTAGCTCGATGGATGGCCTTACACGGAGGTCCTCGACCTCATCATCAGGAGACCACAGTCAGTGTGGATCATTGATGACGTTGCCTCTTGCCAACAATCAACACAGGTGCACCTCAAAGACTCATGCCTACTGTCCTACTCTCTCCATACTCACCCTCTTCTCTCTACTACCGTCAGGGAGGAGGTAGACCAGGGGTTCCCAACCTTTTTTATTCCATGGACCCCTTTTTTATTCCGTGGACTGCAGGTTGAGAACCACTGAGGTAGAGGAACCCACAGACCCACACTCAACAATTTAGGAACAGCTTCTTCCCCTCCATTATCAGATTACTGAATGGATCTATGAACACAACCTCCCTATGAGTTCTGAAGAAGGGTCTCTGTCTGAAACATCGACTGTTTATTCATTTCCATAGATGCTGCCTGGCCTGCTGAGTTCCTCCAGCATTTTATGTGTTGCTTTCCATTTCTTTTATTTTGCAATATTTACTTATTGGTTAATTTATAGTAATTTTATGTCTGCATTGTAGTGCTTTTACAAAACAACAAATTTCACATCATTTAAGATGCTGATAATAAATCTGATCCTGATGTGTTTTCCCAGTTATCACCTGTCTCTGACGCTCAGTCCAACATCTCCCTCCCTCACTGACACCCCGTGGCTAAAGGATGCCCCGCGATGACTTGCCAAGGCTGGTCTGACACATCTCCCAAAGCCAAAGCTCTCAGTAGAAAGGAGAAGGCAGGAAATAGGGTTGAGAGGGAAAATAATGATCAAATGGCAGAACTGGCTCAATGGGCCAAATGGCCTAATTCTGCTCCTATGCCATTTGGCCCTTTCCAACGAGAAGGACCAAGACAACTGATGCAGGGGAACACTGACACCTGCAGGTTTACAAAAAGTTTGCAACAGGGAAGGAGACCATTCAGGCCATTGAATCTGCACCAGCCCAATGTGAGGTCCAAACTAAATGCTGTGATTGAAGTTGCCTTCATTATTCTACCTGCAGAGAATTCTACGTACCAGCCACTTGACTCTTTACCTGATACCGCTTTGTTAGACACATTCATTTGATATCCTTTTTCTCTTTATTCTATTGTTAGTGGGAACGCTCTGTCTAGACCCTTCATGATTTTAAATCCAATTATCATCCTCTCTCCACTTTCTCTGTTCCAAGAGGAACAGCTCCAGTTCCTCAGGGGTCACATGGCCTACTTCTATTTCGAGTCATAAAGTCATACAACATGGGAAAAGGCCATTCAGCCCACTACGTTTACACTAACCAATAAACACCCATCCATAATTACTATCTCGACTTGGTCAAATTTCTAGAATTTGATTCAAAAGAAAGAAAATAAAATAGTTCCATATATTCAAATTGATAGATCAATAAATTTCTTGGTGGGTTATCAATGGATAGGAAATTAATATCAATGCGAGGTGATTTTCCTTCCTACTGACCATTGCTTGAAGCTAGAGCCATGAGACTGGAAAATACTGATCATATTTACACAGTTTTTGGACTGCCTCTGGTCAGTTTTACCCTGGCCGCACCTTCTCACTACTTGAATCAAGTTGTAAGTTTTTTCCACTATTACCAAGTGTTTAATTTTTCCAGTGTTGTTGCCATTCTGATAATCCTTGATAAATAAAATTTCTCAAATTGTCTACAACCAAAATATAGCCTTCTGTTGTTGAGCATTGTACTAAAAATATTAGTTGATTTACTGAACGTGAGATGAAATGTATTTGTGGGAGAACAGCGACATCTCCTGGTCAAACAAAATTCTTTCCCCGTCCTGGAGAACAAAGCAGGAACTAGTGTGACGTGAAGCATACTAGTTAGGTTTATTATCAGTCTTATATGACGTGAAACTTGTTGTTTTGCGGCATTAATGCAGTCCTTTAAGTTACAAAATAAATAAATAGTGTGAAAAATGAAGTAGCATTCATGGACCATTTAGAAATGTGATGGAGGGATAGACGCTGTTCCTGAATAATTGAATGTGGGTCTTTAGACTCCTGTACCTCCCCCTTATGCCAGTAATAAGAACACAGCATGTCCCAGATGGTGGGGGTCCTTAGAGGTGGATACCATCTTCGTTAGGCATCATCTCTTGAAGATGCCATTGATGATGGGGAGGTTTGTGCTCGTGATGGAACTGGCTGGCTCTAGCCTCTTGCGATCTTGTGCATTAAAGCCTCCAAACCAAGCAATGATACAACCAGTCAGAATGCTCTCCACTATACATAGAACATAGAACTGTACAGCCATAGTGTTCTGCTGACATTTTAACCTACTCTAAGATCAATCAAACCCCTCCCTCCCACATCACCCTCCATTTTTTTATTCCATATATCTACCTAGGCCTTTGAAATGTCCCTAAAGTGCCTGCTTCTTCCTCCATTCCTAGCACCACATTCCACACACCTATCCTGCTCTGTTAAAAACCTGCCTCTGACGTCACCTCATACTTTCCTCCAATATCCTTAAAATTTTGCCCCTATATATTAGCCATGTCCGCCCTGGGAAAAGGTCTTTGGCTACCCATTCACTCTATGCCTCTTATCATCATGTGTCCTTCTTGTCCTCCTTTGCTGCAAAGAGAAACAACCTCTCCATAATAATGAACTCAGGCTAGCAAAACCAGATACGGAGTAACAGGAGACTCCAGTATATAAACCGACGATAGTTTATTCACAGAAGAATCGACAAAATTGCACAGGTCAGTAGGAACAAACATTTTGGAAAGACTACTTCAAGACTGAACGATGAGTGCTTACCGCACGTAACTCAAATAGTACAATGTTGCATGAGAGACCCGTAGGTACCAATAAACAGCATGAAAATCCTTCAGAGAGCAATTAACATGTAAAACCAGTCACAATCAGGAAAATTAGTGACATCCAAGTGAAGTAGAGCACTGAAGTCTGGGGCCTTTGGGGGTCTCTCGCTGATCCATAGGATTCGTGACAGGTCCTCTCCTCCTATGGATGGCTCCTTGTCAGCCAGGGCGAAGAGAATGGTGGTTGTGAAAGTCCATTATCAATTCAGATTCCAAAATGTCCCAAGAAGGAACCCAGCACATCTCCTCTGGACCATATCCTTCAGTTTTGCATTAGTCGTCACCCCTGTGGAAGACACTGGCAGTGTGCCAGATGTTGAAGGGTGTGAAAGAAGAGAAGTGGGTGCAGTTACTATTACAAAGGAAAAGGTGTTCAAAAGGCTGAAAGACCTAAGGGTGCATAACTCACCCAGCCCAGATGAACTGCACCCTAGCGTTCTAAAAGAGGTAGCAGTAGAGATTGTGGAGGCGTTAGCAATGATCTTTCAAAATCATTGGACTTTGGTATGGTGCCAGACGACTGGAAAATTACAAATGTCACTCCACTATTTAAGAGAGGGAGGCAGCAGAAAGAAATTATAGACCCATTAGCCTGACCTCTGGTTGTTAAGATGTTGAAGTCAATTGTTAAGGCTGAGATAATGGAGTACTTGGTGACACAGGACAAGATAGTACAAAGTCAGCATGGTTTCCTCCAGGGAAAATCCCACCTGACGAACCTGTTGGAATTCTTTGAGGAGATTACAAGAAGGATGGATAAAGGGGATGCAGTACATGTTGTATATTTGGATTGTCAGAAGGCCTTTGACAAGGTGCCACACATGAGGCTGCTTACTAAGTTAAGGGCTCATGGTATTACAGAAAAGTTACTGGCATGGTTAGAGCATTGGCTGATTGGTAGGAGACAGCGAGTGGGAATAAGATGCTGAGGCCTTATAAGGCGCTGGAGTCCTTACCTTGAGTATTGTGAACAGTTTTGGGCCCCTCATCTTAGAAAAGATGTATTGGCATTGGAAAGGGTCCAGGGGAAGCTCACACGGATGATTCCAGGAATGAAAGGGTTATCATACAAGGAACATTTGATGGTTCTGGGTCTGTAACTCGCTGGAGTTCAGAAGGATGGGGGCGGGGGGGATCTCATTGAAACCTTTCCAATATTGAAAGGCCTTGACAGAGTAGATGTGGAAAGGATGCTTCCCATGGTGGGAGAGTCTAGGACAAGAGGGCACAGCCGCAAAATAGAGGGGCGCCCTTTCAAAACAGAGATGCAGAGAAATTTCTTTAGCCAAAGTGTGGTGAATTTGTGGAATTTGTTGCCACATGCAGCTGTGGAGGCCAGATAGTTGTGTGTATTTAAGGCAGAGATTGATTGGTTCTTGATTGGACATGACATTGAAGGTTACAGGGAGAGGGTCAAGAACTGGGGTTGAGGAGGAGAAAAAAAAAGGATCAGCCATGATTGAATAGCGGAGCAAACTCGATGGGCCAGATGGCCTAATTCTGCTCCTATGTCTTATGGTCTTATATCCTTCCCAGACCACCAAATATTGTACCTTGTTATGTAACATGAGGGATGCCAGCAGTTGTCTAACAGAATACACAAGTTGCCCAGCAATAATTCAGGGGGGTGGAGGAAGCATTGTGGCTTTCTTTTGCTAAATACCTCCAGCAGGTCCAAATATTCTGGAGGCACTCTGGACAACTCAGTTGACTTAGAGTCCAGGTCTGAGAGGTCAGAAGGCAATTCAAGACTACGACCAACGACTCAGCATAATTCACAGTGGGTATCTCAGAAAGTAGGGCTGGCACCTTGGAGCTCAGGCTGGCATTCCAGAAACAACCTGGGAGATCTTGCAGGCGAACCGGGAGATCTAGGGAGTGACTTTGAAAGTCCAGAAGGCAACTTGAAAAGTAAACAATTGCTCGGCATTAGATTGATCAACTATGGATGGTGCCAGTAGACCTTGCTAGGTGATCTCTGTCTTGGAAGCCGAAGTCAGGCTGTCTTTCAAGAGGGTGAACCTTCGCAAGGTGACAGGCCCCGAAGGAGTACCTGGTAGGGCTCTGAAAACCTGTGCCATCCAAATGGAAGGCGTGTTCAAAGATAGTTTCAATTTCTCATTGCTACAGTCAGAATTTTCCACCTGCTTCAAAAGGGCAACAGTCATAGCCATGCCCAAGAAGAGCAGGGTGCACTGCCGTATTGTCCATAGTCATAGTCATAGTCATACTTTATTGATCCCGGGGGAAATTGGTTTTCATTACAGTTGCACCATAAATAATTAAATAGTAATAAAACCATAAATAGTTAAATAGTAATAGTAATATGTAAATTATGCCAGGAAATAAGTCCAGGACCAGCCTATTGGCTCAGGGTGTCTGACCCTCCAAGGGAGGAGTTGTAAAGTTTGATGGCCACAGGCAGGAATGACGTCCTATGATGCTCTGTGTTGCATCTCGGTGGAATGAGTCTCTGGCTGAATGTACTCCTGTGCCCAACCAGTCCATTATGTAGTGGATGGGAGACATTGTCCAAGATGGCATGCGACTTGGACAGCATCCACTTTTCAGACACCACTGAGTAGCACTCACATCTACGGCCATGAAGTGCTTTGAGAGATTTTTAAAGGCTAGAATTAACTCCTGTCTCAGCAAGGTCAATGGTAGATGCAACCTCATTGTCTTTTTGCGTGGTCTTGGATCATCTGGACAATACTAATACCTTTGTCAGGATGCTATTTATTGACTACAGCTCAGCGATAAACATAATCATTCCTACAGTTCTGATTGAAAATCTTTAAAACCTCGTCCTCTGTACCTCCCTCTGCAACTAGTGCTCAACTTCCTAATTGGAAGATCACAATCTGTGTGGATTGGAAATAACATCTCCACCTCATTGACAATCAACACCGGTGTGCCTCAGGAATGTGTACTTAGCCAGCTGCTCTACTCTCTCTACACCCATGTCCATGTGGCTTGGCACTGTTCAAATGCCATCTATAAATGTGCTGACAACACAATTATTGTTGACAGGATTTCAGATGGTGACATGAGTGCATACAGGAGTGAGATATATCCGCTGGTTGAGAGCAACAACCTTGCGCTCTAAGTCAGTAAGGCCAAAGAACTGATTGAGGACCTCAGAAAGGGTAGGACAAGGGAAAACGCACCAGTCCTCATGGATCAGAAGTGGAAGGAGTGAGCAATTTCAAGTACCTGGGTGTCAGCATCTCTGAGGATCTATCCTTTGCTCAACATATTGATGCAACTAAAAAGAAGGCATGACAGCAGCTACATTTCATTAGGAAGTTGAGGAGATTTGGTATGTCACCAAAGAGACTTGCAAATTTCTATAGATGTACCGTGGAGAACAGTCTAACTGGTTGCATCGCCATCTGGCATGGGGAGTGGTGGAGAGCTACAGTGCAGGATCGAGATAAGCTGCAGAGATTTGTAAACTTAGTCAGCTCTATCATGGGCATTAACCTCCATACTATCCAGGACATCTTCAAGGAGTGAGTCCTCAAAAAGTTGGCGTCCATCATTAAGGACTCCCATCACCAAGACATGCCCTGTTATCTCTGCTTCCATCAGGAAGGAGATACAGAAGCCTGAAGGCACACGCTCAATGTTTCAGAAACAGCTTCTTTCCCTCTGCCATCAGATTTCTGAATGGATATTGAACCCATGAATACTACCTCACTACTTGTTTTTATTTTTGCACTACTTATTTAACTATTTTATATATATACTTTCTGTAATTCAGTTTTTCTCTACTATTATGTACTGCACCGTACTGCTGTCGCATAACAACACATTTCATAACATATGCCGGCGATATTAAACCTGGTTCTGAAGTCATACGAAGTCTTTACTTATCAAAAGTGGGCAGGGTTATCCACTGATGAGAACAGAAGAAATAAAAGCAAGTGTGGATAGTCAGTCATTCCTGCCTGCTCCACTTCTGAATCAGGTCACAGAGAGACAAAACATGGAAGCAGGAACCTCTGCTCACTGGATCCATACTGATCATCAATATTTCATTTACATTAATCTCCTCTTATTTTAAAATCTCCTCACATTCTCATCAACTCCTGCTTCTGCCTCCAGCCTCTGCAGCTCACCAACACACCAGGGGCAGCCTTACAGCGACCAGCTCAACTGCCAATCTGCTTATCTTTAGGGCATGGGAGTAAACTGGATCATCCCAATGAGCCCCATGCACGCTAAGAGTGAGCATGGAAACTCCAGCCAAATAGCACTGGAGGTCAGGATTGAAACTGGGTCTCTGGTGCTGTGAGGTAGTGCTCAACATTCACACCACATTCCCTGAGGAATTCCTGTAACTTGACATCTCCTTAATATTCAAAAATCCACCATAATTCGACTGCACCCAAGAACCCCCCTTCATCCCCTTCACCCAGAGCCTCCTGGAAGGAGAATTTCAGAGTTTCATCTCTGTCTGGGTGAAGAGATTTTGCAGAGACATAACAGACTGCAGATGCTACTAATGTATTAAGTGAGTCAGGCACCTTTGGAGGGAAATAGATATTTCATTTCAAAACCTTTCATCTAGACTGCAATATGTTATCTCAAAAATGAGATATTAAGGCAACACCTAATTTTGAGTCTGTTGGCTTTAGATACTCCACACAGGGGAAATCATCTTTCCAGCTTCTGCCTGTCAAAACCCCTCCATTGTCATGAGTTTCAATCGGTTTTCTTTCTACTAAACTTCAGAGAATATAGATCCAGTCTGCTTATTTTGTTCTCACATGCAAACGTTTGTTTCCAGAAAGTGATTATCCTGGATTGGTTTATTATTTGATAAGATTCCAAGTTCTTCCTTCATCCAATAAATTAGGAGTTGAGGAACAGGGTAAAATAATGTAAAATAATCTATGTGAAGGCGCATGCTCCAGAATCGGGCCGGAGTCTTTGGAGCGCATGCTCTGAGACCGGTTCCCGAACAGCCGGCGCGCATGCTCCGGGACCGGTTCCCTAACAATCGGCGCGCATGCTCCAGGACCGATTCCCGAACCGCCGGCGCGCATGCTCCGGGACCGGTTCCCGAACAGCCGGCGCGCATGCTCCGGGACCGGTTCCCGAACAGCCGGCGCGCATGCTCCCATGTGGGGTCGGAGTCCGGAGAGTTGGTTTGGTGATTTGCGATGAATTCCGCCGCTGTTCACTCTCGACCCGACGACGATTTATTTGATTCGATCCTGCTGGCTGATGACGAGTAAAAAAAAACCTTTTTCTATTTTGGGGATGTTAGCGGAAGTGTGGTAAAAGCCTCCCGGGAGTAGAGGGGAACTGGTTTCGTGGGTGCTGGAGAAGCCGTATATATGCGCGCTGCCTCCCAGCCCCAGAGCAGACACTGAGCTCCCTGGCCAGCATCTTCTATACTGGGTGGTCAGGCGATGGTTATTAATTTGCAGCCAGATTTCGGCAGACTTTGAAGCTTCGCTGTTGCATATAAAAAGACATGTGGCTAGGTACGGGAGAGGAAGTGTTGGAAGGATAGGGACCAGGCGTGGGTAGGTGGGTCTAGCGTGGTGGGCACCATGATTGACATGGGCAACTTGTGTGGAAGGGTCTGTTTATGTGCTGTTTCACTCTATGACTTCAGTTTTTACTGGGTACTTGGTACAAAGCATGAATTAGTTGAAACTGTACCTGGGTTTGCTATTAGTAATGGCTGATTCTAGTAATTATATATATATTGGTTTTCATATTAACAGATCTGACCTCACGAGGCATGCTGGTAGCTGTATTTATACTTGGCATATTGTCTCTGATGGAGACGCGTGAGACTGGAGACAGTCGTGATGTAGCGTTCTGACCTGAAAAGTCCACTATTGGTTTTCCGCCACAGATGCTGCTTGACCCACTGAGCTTCAATTTGTTGCTCTATATTGACGCTAAATGGGTGCTGTCATATTCTCCTAACACACAGAAGTTCATTCAGAGCATTTTGATCTGACCCATTATTCTGTAATCCTCCAACACCCCCTGATTTTTTTAAAAAATAGATATTGGTGCCAAGCATTAGGTGCAAAGCACTGTAACCAAATAAACTACAGCCATTATTGGGTTGTGGAAGAAACCCAAGTATTTGGAGGAAACCCAAAAGGTCATAGAGAGAACATGCAGGCAGGGCCCACAGTCAGGATGGAATCCAGGTTACTTGGACTTTGTGATGGCAGCATTAAAGGCAAAGACAGGCCTTTGGTAAGATTAGGCAAGGACTGATTATTGACTACAGGAGGAGGAAATCAGAGGTCCATGAGCCAGTCCTTGTTGGAGGATCAGAGATGAGAGGGTCAGCAATTTTAAATTCCTTGGTGTTATCATTTCAGAGGACCTGCCCATGGAGCAGCATGTAAGTGCAATTACAAAGAAAGCAGGGCAGCACCTCTACTTCCATAGGTGTTTGCGAAGATTCGGAATGACATCTAAAACTTTGGCACCTTCTGTAGATGTGGAAAAGTGTAAACACTTGATATTTCGAGCCGAGACGCTTCATCAAAACTGTGAAGTCCTGTACCTTATCCACTTTTCATTCCACTTAATTTACTTAAATCAGTTGACTTCAGTCTTTAATAACCTCTCACTAAGTATATTGAGCTCCTTGAGATGGAGAATTCACAAATACATCCTGTTAAGTAAAGGCAGTTGCCCTCCTGGGTAGCAACAAGATGTTCCCTCTCCTGGAAGAGTCAAGAACTAGAGGTTACAGTCTTAAAGTAATAGAAGAATGAATCGTGCAAAAATTTCACACGAAAAATGTTCAGTTTCTGTACTATTTGAGGCTCTGGAGACTCAGTCATTAATTGCATTCATAGATGAGTGGAATAGTTTTCTGGAGATTTAGGGAATTGAAGAGTATAGGAATAGGACAGGAAAATGGGGTGAATATTATGGGATCTGCCATGAACTTGTTAAATGGTAGAGCAGGCTGCAAAGACCAAGTAGCCTAATCCTACTCCTATTTAATTATATGTTGGTGCTCTTTCTTTATTTTCCTCCTGTCCATAAATTGATTTCATGTGGGTTGGGTGTCTTCTTGAAGTGTTTTATACAGTTCTGATTGCCCCACTATAGGAAGGATGTTGAAGCTTTGGAGATGGTGCAGAAGAGTACCTGGTTTAGAGGGTATGTGCTATCATGAGAAGCTGGACAATGTTGGGTTGTTTTCTTTGAAGTGGCAGAGGCCGAGGGGAGATCTGATAGGGGTTTATAAGATTATGAGAGGCATAGATAGAGTGGATGGGGAATATTTTTTCCCATTGTAGAAATGTCTAATGCCAACAGGCAAACATTGAAGGTGAGAGGGGGTAGGTTCAAAGGGGTTTGTGAGGGGCAAGTTTTTTACTCAGAATGGTGGATACAGTACCTGGAATGCGCAGCCAGGTATGGTGGTAGAGGCAAATATATTAGAGGCTTTTAAAGAGACACATGAATATGAGAAAGATGGAGGGATATAGACATTGTGTAGATAGAAAGGATTAGCTTTTGGGGGCTTTGGTTTACTTTTTAGCTGGTTGAGCACAACATTGTGGGCTGAAGGGCCTGGTCCTGTGCTGTACTGTTCTATGTTGAAATGTGACCATAATTGACCATTGTTTCAGTGGTTTTAGGTATCTCTGTTTCATACATAATATGGACAGCTTAAAACAAAGCTTTTAACTTAATAGATGTTGGCTTTATACTACTTGCAAGCCTATCAATTTGTTTAATTCAGTAGAAATTAAAGAAGAAAGTTACTGTATTATTTCCTGTCATCACTTTATATACAAACACTCCTGTGCCTAGCAACACTGTATGGGCATTCAATTAGTTTATGTATATGAGCTATCTTAAGTAATTATATTTATTATGCTTTTTATAATATTGTGTTTTAAATTTTTTTTTTGGGCTGCATCAGATCTGGAGTAACAATTATTTCATTCTCCTTTACACTTGTGTACAGGAAATGACCTTAAACAATATTGAACCTTGAATTTTTAAAAAGTGAATAGTTATTAATATTTTAATACATTTTTTTTGTGTGTGAGAGTGCTCTCTTGGAGACCTTGAGGTCTCCTTGATGGATATCAGCTCTGTTAATTCTATTACTGTGGTACAAGTGCATGGAAAATTTGCTTAAAAATAAGCAGACTTTTGATTGTGTTGCACTTCTAGATCTTTATTGAAATCAGGTAGTGATAATGTAGTTCTTCTATATTTGATGTGATTTTTTTCATGTGCAGAATAATTTGATTCATTCGGATGACAGCTGGTGAGAATGTACTTCTCCAAAAGGCACATAATTTTGAACATTAATGCCTTTTTATAAAGAAATGTTATTAATAATGTGATAATTATTTTTATTACCTGATGGCAGATTTCGTGGGAAAGGATATCGAGAAGGATTTATTGAAGGAGGTCAATTGGGAGAAACTGAGGGACAGAGATATGGGTTAGCAAATGGTGCGAAAATTGGATCTGAGGTAAATATGCAATTATAGTATGTGAACAAGTAGCTGTAGTTACAATTGCACATGACTTTATTAAAATTTAATTTCATATTTGATTTGGTGGAATGATATTTCTATGTGTAAATTGGTTTCTGACTTAACAGTAATGAATACTCAAAATTATCTAGCAGCAAATTGTTTTCATATATCAGGAAAAGTACTAGATGATTATAGTCCTTTCTTCCCTTTGAGAGGGAGCTGGCACGTGTTGGAATGTTACTCTCTATGCTGTGAGTGCATTTTACTACCTGCAGATGTACATGGAGAGTCTCCATGTTTCTGATGAACAGTGTCAGCCCAGAACATTGGCTGTTGATTTCACTCCATAGATGCTGCCTGAGCTGAGTCCCTCCAGAATTTTGTGCGTGTTGTACACTTAATAATAGCAAATTATTTGCTGATCATTCTTGCCAACACTAAATGTTCAAATGTAAGCAGACATCACTAGATTGTGAAGAGGGAAGTAACACCAATAAGGGAGTTATGCATAGTAGGATTAGCTAATTTAGTGGATTATTGCACATACATTCTGTAACTAGATGGTGGTGAATCTGTGTATTTCATTGCCATGGATTGCTGTGGAGGCCAAGCCATTGGGTATATTTAAAGTGGAAGTTGATGGGTTCTTGATTAGTCAGGATTACAGAGTGAAAGCAGGAGAATGGGGTTCAGTGGGATAATGGCGGAATGGCGGTGCAAACTCAGATCTCCACATTTATTCTAGACCTTTCAATATCCTGTAAGTTTCAATGAGATTCTCTCCCCCCCCCAATTCTTCCAAACTCGAGTGAGTACAGGCTCACAGCCATCAAACATTCGTCGTACGTTAACCCTTTCATTCCCTGAATCATTCTGTTGAATCTCCTCCTAATGCTTTCCAATGCCAGTACAGCTTCTCTGAGATAAAGTGCACAATGCTCCCCAAGTGCAGTCCGACCAGTGCCTTGTAAAGCCTCAGCGTTACATCCTTGCTCTTGTATTCTAGTTGTCTCAAAATGAATGCTAACATTATATTTGCCTTCCTTACCCTTGACTCAACCTGCAACTTAATCTTTACAGAATCCTGCATAAAGACTTCCAAGTCCCTTTGCACTCTGAATTTTTAATTTTCTCCGTTTAGAAAATAGACTATGCCTTTATTCCTGTGAACAAATTGCGTGACTATACACTTCCTACACTATGTTCCATCTGCCACTTCTTTACACGTTCTCACAATCTATCTAAGTCCTTCTGTAGACTCCTTGCTTCCTCAACACTACCTGCCCCTCCACCTATGTACCTTGGTATTGTTTGCAAACTTGGCCTCAAAGACATCCATTCCATCACACAAATCATAGATCTATAACGTGAAAAGAAGCGGTCCCAACACTGACTCTGTGGAAGACCACTAGTCACCGCCAGCCAACTAGCTACTTTTTGCCTCCTGCCAGTTACCCAATTTTCTATCTATGCGAGTACCTTTCCTGTTATACCATAGGCTCTTGTGTTGTTAAGCAGCCTCCTGTACGGCACCTCATCAAAGGTCTTCTGAAAATCCAAGTAAACAATATCCACTGACTGTTTATCTTGCCTGTTATTTCCTTAAAGAACTTCAACATATTTGTCAGGCAGGATTTCCCCTTGAGGACACCATGTTGACTATTTTTGGTACCTCCAAGTACCCCGAAACCTCATCCTTAATATCTTCCCAATGACTGACGCAAAACACTTGTTAAGTTTGTCTGCCATTTCTTTATCTGCCATTACTACTTCTCCAGAGTCATTTTACAATAGTCCAATATCCACTCTTGACTCTCTTTTGCTCTTTATATATCTGTAAAAATACTTTTAGTATCCTCTTACCTTCATTTTTCATCTTTTCTCTCCTTTAGTTACCTTCTGTTGGTTTTTAAAAGCTTCCCAATCCTCCAACTTCCTACTGATTTTTTGCTATATTGTATATATTTTCCTTTTATGCTGTCTTTGACTTCCCTTATCAGCCAATGGGATACATCTATCCTGTGCCTTCCAAATTTCCTCCAGAAACTCCAGCCATTGCTGTTCTGCTGTCATCTCTGATTGTATCCCTTTCCAATCAACTTTGGCCAGCTCCCCTCTCGTGTCTCTGTAATTCCTTTACTCCAAAATAATACCGAAATATCTGACTTTTATCTTCTCCCTGTCAAACTACAGGGTGAATTCTGTCATATTGTGCTCACTGGCTCCTAAGGGTTCCTTTATCTTAAGCTCAATTCTGGTTCATTACACAACACTGAATGGGCTCAACCACAAACTGCTCTTTTTTTAAAAAAAAGACTTCTCATAGGCATTCTAAAACATCCCCTTTCTTGGGATCCAGTACCAGCCTGATTTCCCCAATTTACCTGCATATTGAAATACCCTGTGACTATTGTAACATTGTCCTTTATACACGCCTTTTCTGTCCCCCATTGTAATTTATATCCCACATCCTGGCTTCTGTTTGGAGGCCCATATATAAACTCCCATTAGGATATTTTTACCCTTGCAGTTTCATTCTACCAATAAGGATACCGCATCTTCTGATCCTATGTCACCATTTTCAAAAGATTTGATTTAATTTTTTACCAATAGAGCCCCCCCGCCACCTACCTGCCTGTACTTTTGATACAATGTACAAAATGGATGTTAAGCTCTCAACAATGATCTTTCAACCATGACTCAGTGATACCCACAATGTCATACCTGCCAATTTCTAACTGTGCTACATTGTCATCTGCCTTACTGTGTATACTGTGTGCTTTCAAATATAAACCTTCAGTCTCGTAATTCATCACCCTTCCAATTTTGTGCCCTGTTGCACTCTAATCCATTCCACTGATGGCAATTTTGCCCTCACATTGGCCTGGCCTTCCTCACAGTGTCAGTACACACTGCATCAACTTGTATCAAGTCAAGTTTATTGTCATTTAACTGGTTGATTGGCATCGGTCTGTCTCGAAGGACAATGTGTGATGATGATCATCACCACGAGCCTGGGTGGAAGGTATGGAGATCCTGAGATGCCCAGTCGCTAAGATCCCCCTCTCAGCCTCACCAGTGTAGTCCAAAGGAAAGCTTATGAAGCAATACATTTGGCACCAGCTTGGCTGTAGGAAGTTCCAGAAGGATGTTCAATGACATCCAGCCGCCTTAGGGGCTCCACTCCAGATTTGCTGTTAGGGTTCATCTCTGCAGCTTGCGTCTCTTCTGAGGCTGTCCACAAGTTGGGGCACTTAACTATATAGATATATATAACCATGTAATGTATATGGAAACGAGACGACGTTTCTTTGGACTAGGGTGTAAACCACAGTAGTACACATAACACACATAGCACATGATAACTTACGCTGGTAAGGATAAAACTTACAGATGAATCACAAATAAATAAACTAAGGTGCATCAATATTAAATATTGTAAGGTACAGAAGAGATTAACCAGTGACACTTCGAATTTGATGTGTAGGGAGTTCAGAAGCCTAATGGCCTGGGGGGAGAAACGGAGGTGATATTAAGGGACCAGGTGTGTCATCCATGATGTGAATTCCCAGGAACTTAATGCACTTAACTCTCTACGGAAGAGCCATGTATTCACTGTTTGTCAGCACCTTCCGGGAATCCACAATGATTTCCTTGGTCTCCTCCATATTCAGACTTAGGTTGTTCTTCTCACACCAATTCACCAGTTGTTCTACTTCCTCTCTATACTCTGACTGCCCTATCTTCAGCCTATCACTGGTTCCTATTCCCCTGCTAAATTAGTTTAAACCCTCCCCAACAGCTATAGGCTTTCAAATTATTAGCATCTGAAATGAAGTATTTGCCCTTGTGTGTGAGATGGTATTCTGAATTTTTAAAAAATTGTTGTGTACTTGGGAATTGAAAGGTAATTTGTTGTTGTCACTTCTATTATACACTCAATGGCCACTTTATTCTTCAGTACCCAATAAAATGGCTATTGTATGTGTATTCATGGTCTTCAGCTGCTGTAGTCCATCTGCTTCAAGGCTCAGTGTGTTGGGCATTCAGAGATGTTCTTCTGCATATCACTGTTGTATCATGTGGTTATTTGAATTATTGTCGTCTTCCTGTCCGCTTGAACCAGCCTGGCCATTCTCTTCTGACCTCTGTCATACAGAAGGCGGTTTCACCCACAGAACTGCCACTCACTGGATGTTTTTGTTTTTCACACCATTCTCTGTAAACTCTAGAGACTGTTTGTGAAAATCTCAGGAGATCAGCAGTTTCTGACATATTCGAACCACCCTGTCTGGCACCAGCAATCATTACATGGTCAAGTCACTTAGATAAGATTTCTTCCCATTCTGGTGTTTGGTTTGAACAACAACTGGACCTCTTGACCATGTCTGCATGCTTTTATGCAGTGAGTTACAGCCACGTGACTGGCTTGTTAGATAGTTGCATAAACTAGCAGGTATACCTGATAAAGTAGCCACTGAGTGTATGAACGAATGCTAAAATGCAGTTGTTACTGTGGAAACTAGTGCCTAGTGAGAGTCGGAGGATGCAGGTTCCAGAGCAGCGACTTAACTAAGGATCAGAAGATTTTGTTGGTGTATTTCATGCAGTTATTGAAGTGAATGTGGAGTGTATTGTCATATGCACAGGTGCTTACAGGTACAATGGAAAAACTTGCAGCAGCATCACAGGCACATGGCTTCTTAAACAGCATTTAAAGAAACACAAGAATTTTACATACTGTATACAAAAAAATTAGAACCAAAAATACCTAGTCTATTACTACAAAGTGATCAGAGTGGTTATACTATTGCTTAACTAGTGACTAAGGTTGTCCTAGTTTGCTCAAGAACCAGTTGGTTGAAGGGTAGTAGCTGTTCCTGAATGTGATAGTGTGGGAGTTGAGGGCTATGTACCTCCTGCCTGTGAGAAGATGGCATGGCCTTGATGGTGAGGATCTTTGATGGATATTGCCAACTTGTGTCAGTGCCTTCTGAAGGTATTGCCCTTGGTGGGAAGGGATATGTCTGTGATGTGCTAAATTCACTACTGTCTACAGTATCTTGTGTCCCACCACATTTGAATTGTCACATCAGACCCTGATGCAACAAGACTGGATATTTTTAGTCTTGCATTTGTAGGAGTTTGTTAGAGTGCTTGTAACAAGCTGAAGCTCCTTAACCTCCCAATAAAGGTACTGGCATGCCTCCATTGTGATTGAATCTATGTGCTCGGCCCAGGGTAGATCATCCAATACGTTAACACCAGGAACTGAAAGCTGCCGACTTCTCCCCTACTGATTTTCCTCCACTCATCCCACCCCCCCCCCCATGTATTTACTTTTTCTCTACATTTAAAAGGTAGATGCTTTGTTATTCTCTTCATAGGATGTTTTTGGAGTTGCAGTTTAGGAGATTAGCTCTTGAATAGCTTTGCCTAAATTAGCTCTATAATGGCCCATGATTTCTTCTTGCCAGTATTGAGAATCCCACATTTGAGGAATCAGTAATGATTTAATATAAAAATGGAGGTCATTTGGAAGGTTATTTGGTTTGATGTTATATCATCTAAAATGCAGGATTAAATTTTTAAAATTCACTGTCGGGGATTTCTTTTTTTCTTGTTACACAGGATATGACTGGTGCTGCTGGTGAGTGTTTATTATCCATCCCAATCGCTTCTGAATTGAGGAGGGAGTTGAGGGTTAATCACATTGGTGGGTTTAGGATCATGTATAGGTGAGACTGGGCAAGGATGGCATATTTCCCTCCCTGAAGGACATCAGTGAATCTGATTAGTTCCAAAGGAATGTTCTAACGTCATGACCTAATACTTCGATTACAATTCTGAAAGCCACGCCTGTCAATGAAGATCCTTTTCCAAAAAAAAGAAAATCTCAGTCTACCAGATGCCCTTAATAGTTCTAGTTTGGTATCATGCATGTATTCTCCTTGAAAAAGGGAGTTGTGTAATCTGATTACGTTTTTTCTTACAGGTTTCCTTTTACAAAGGCTTTGCAATTACCTGGAAGTATCTTCTTCAGAATAACGAAGATGTTAAAAAGGGGTATGCAAATGAGTGTTATGTGCTGCTGAGCTTCTGGACTGCTTGTGATGATAAATAACACCATTATGTGAAAGGAAGTAAACCAATTAAATGTTTAGGATATCTACCCGGACTTCACACCAATCTTTGGTACAGAATGGATTTGCCTTTGTGTTTAAATTGACTGACATGAAACTCTTAGTGAACTATTTTTCCAGAACCTAATTGCACTTAAGTTATTAGTGTAACATACAGGTGGAGCAAGCCATGAAACATAAAACTGAAATCTATTACATCTCTGCAATGTTGGAGAAAAATTTTGCAGTACTGAAAAAGTTTTGCAGTACTGCTCTAGGTAGGTTGTATGTACTAAGGTTCACTGTCTTTTAAACACATGCTATATATATAAGTTATTAAATCATAGAATATGAGCCAGAAGAAACCAATTTGTCCCGTTGCATTTGTACTTTCAAATCCTTCCCTTGCTCTTGCCCTATGGCTATCCAGACAGCCCTTGGTGGCAAACAGCGCTGCCTTCCTTGAAGTTGGTTTATATCATGAACTTGCATAATGCAAAGCCATCTTATCTGTTCATGTGTCAAAACATAAGAGTTGAAAAAGATATTGTGTATATTTTTACTTTTTTTTCTACGCCTGTTCTGTTTTAGGATTCGGTAAGAGTGAACTTTTATTCCCTATCTCAAATTTTTGGGTAGAGATTTGTAAATTCTGTTAGGTTGAATTTCCATTACCTGAGCAGTCATAATATGGGAGTCATCTGTACAGGTTTTTTTACTTCCCAGTTTAATGAGGTTAACAGAGCCTCAGTGCAAGTAGGTAGTTGATGGTCAGCATGCATGGACATGCTTCTTTCCTTGCCTCATCTCTCTTTTACTCTGACTCTTATCTATATCCCTTCCGATAGTTACTTCTAAATCTGCTTCCATCACTCTTTCGGGCAATATATTCCAGTTCAGAACAAGTTCTACTTTACTTGGCCTCCTTGTTTTGCTGCTCACTTCAATTCTGTTTCCTCCCATCAATGACATGAGTTCAAGATTTTAGAATCAGAATCAGGTTTAAAATCACTGATGTATATCGTGAAATTTGTTGTTTTCCATAAACATTACAGTGCCATGCTTAAAAATACTATAAATTGCAATAAGAATTATATATAAAAATAGATTTTAAAAGTGCAGAAAGAGAGCAAATTTAATGAGTTAGTGGGTTAGTTCACTATCCATTCGTAAATCTGGCGGAGGGGTAGAAACTGTTCCTAAAACGTTGAGTGTGTGTCTTCAGGCTGCTGTCCCTCCTCACTGATATTAGTAATAAGGAGGAGGTATGCTAGGCATTCAACTAGAGGCCATAGCTTTAAGGTGAGGGATGAATTTTAGAGTGGATTTAAGGTGTAAGTTTAGTTTTGCACAGAGGGATAGGTGTCTGGAATGCACTGGTGGGGAAGTGTTGAAAGAAGACACAATAGCAACTGAAAGATTCAAGATTGTTTATTGTCATTCTTAAGTACACAAGAGTAAAAGAGAGCAAAATGGTTGTTACTCCCACTCCCTGGCCTCCCCATAACCTTTGATGCTGTAGCCAATCAAGAACATATGCATCTCTGTCTTAGATCCACTCAGCGACCTGGCCTCTACAGCTGCCTGTGGTAACAAATTTCACAAATTCACCACCCTCTGGCTATAGAAATTTCTCTGCATCTCTGTTTTAAATGGAAGCCCCTCTATCCTGAAGTTGTACCCTCTTGTCCTAGGCTTCCCCACCATAGGAAACATCCTGTCTAGGCCTCTCAACATTCGAAAGGTTTCAATGAGATCCCCTCTCATCCTTCTAAATTCAGGCGAGTACAGGCCTAGAGCTATCAAACCTTCCTCATATGTTAACTCTTTCATTGCTGGAATCATCCTTGTGAACCTCCTCTGAACCCTGTCCAATGCCAGTACATCTTTTCTTAGATAAGGAGCCCAAAACTGTTCACAATACTCAAGGTGAGGCCTCACCAGTACCTTATAAAGCCTCAGCATCACATCCTGCTCTTGTCTTATAGACCTCTTGAAATTAATGCTAACATTGCATTTGCTTTCCTCACCACCGACTCAACCTGCAAGTTAACCTTTAGGGTGTTCTGCACAAGGACTCTCAGGTCCCTTTGCATCTCAGAATTTTGGATGTTCTCCCCATTTAGAAAATAATCTGCACATTTATTTCTTCTACCAAAGTGCATGACCATGCATTTTCCAACATTGTATTTAATTTGCCACTTTCTTGCCCATTCTCCTAATCTAAGTCCTTCTGCAACCTTTCTGTTTTCTGCCCTGCCCCTCCACCAATCTTCGTATTATCTGCAGACTTGGCAACAAAATTATCTATTCCATCATCGACTTCCAGCATAAAAGAAGTGGTCCCAACACCAACCCCTGCGGAACACCAGTAGTTACTGGTAGCCAACCAGAAAATTAATCCTTTTATTCCCACTTGCTGCCTCCTACAAATCAGCCATTGCTCTAACCATGACAGTAACTTCCCTGTAATACCATGGGGTCTTAACTCAACTCACAAGGATTCAGCATCTTCCTATCCTATGTCACATCTTTCTACTGATTTGATGCCATTCTTTACCAGCAGAGCTACACCACACCCTCTGCCTACCTTCCTATCCCTCTGATACAACGTGTTGCCTTGGACATTCAGCTCCCAACTATAACCATCCTTCAGCCACAATTCAGTGATAGACTTGATATCATACCTGACAATCTGTAACATTGCAACAAGATCATCCACCTTATTTCTTGTACTCCGTGCATTAAGATACAACACTTTGAGTACTGTATTTGCTATGCTTTTTGATTCTACATCCCTAACGCACTGATACTCGCCCTGCTTGCTGCAATTTTGTCCCTATCATCTGCCTGCCCTTCCTGACTGCATGCTTTCTTTGCTTTTTTTTGCCATCTGTTCTATCCTGACTCTCTTCACTCCGGTTCCCATCCCCCTGCCAAATTAGTTTAAGCCCTCCCCAATAGCGCTAACAAACCTCCCCGTGAGAATATTGGTCACCCTCAGGTTCAGGTGCAACCTGTCCCTTTTGTACAGGGCATACCTCCTGCAGATGAGATCCCAGTGATCCAAGAACCTGAAGCCCTGCACCAGCTTCTCAGTCACGCACTTATCTGCCAAATCATCTTGTTTCTACCCTCACTGGTGTGTGGCACAGGTAGCAATCCAAAAATTACTTCCTTGGAGATCCTGCTTCTCAGCTTTCTGGTAGCTCTCTCTTCAGGACCACATTGCTTTTCTTTCTTATGTCATTGGTATCAATCTGTACTAAGACATCTGGCTGCTCCCTCCCTCTCCAAAATGCTGTGGACACAGTTCAAAACGTCGCTGACCCTGGCGTTTGGCAGGCAACGTACCTTCTAGGTGTCCTGTTGACATTCACAGAATCTCTGTATGTTCCTCTAACTATTGAGTCCCTGTGACTACCAGTTCCCTCTTTCCCTTCTGCACCACTGACCTATGCTCAGTGCTGGTGACCTGGTCTCTGTGGCATTCCCCTGGGAGGTCATCCTCCCCACAACAGTATCCGAAACAGTATACTCATTATTGAGGGAAGATACATAGACTGATTATACATACGTAAGTGACACTAGGTGCAGGAATATCTGAACACAAGATGTCATAAAAGACAGCTGGACAGACATATGAGCAACAAAGAGGGATTGAAGAGATTAGTTTGGATTTCCCTCATTAGTCACCACAGACACAGTGGGTTGAAGGGCCTTTTCCCACACTGTACTGATCTGTGTTCAATTGATTATTAATATATTTCTATATCTTCTCTGCCAAGCCCGTATAGGATTTTGATCAAATTTTTAAAAATTTTCTCTTTTAATTTTCTTCGTATTTTTACAGTAAAAAGCTGAAAGCCCTAAATTCAATACTGGAGATGGCTCACAGCTTTCCTTATGAAGATCCTACCAATGAAGGGTTGCAAGGTGACTTGGAGAAGATGAGGGCCAAGTTTAAACAGGTGTGTATGCCTGCTGCAATGGTCTAGTCCTGACGAAGGGTCTGAGCCCGAAACGTTGACTGTACCTCTTCCTAGAGGTGCTGCCTGGCCTGCTGCGTTTACCAGCAACTTTGATGTGTGTTGCTTGAATTTCCAGCATCTGCAGATTTCCTCATGTTTGGTCATTTATGGAAATGAGGGAGATATAGATTTGCCAATTTTAAACTTGTAATGAAGAATTATGGTTTTCTGTGCATAGCTTGCATTCTTGTTTGGAAACAAGTTTAGGTAATCTCCTCCAGCATTTTGTGAGTTGCTCTGAACTAACAGCATCTGCAGAATTGTTTGTGTTTAGGTGAACTTTTGTGGGAAGAAGATTCCGATTCTGAGCTCGTGCGAAGAATAAATAGTCTTGGTTCAGTTCTTGGCCTTTGCTGTGTTAGGTTAAAGCCAGTGTGTGTAATCAGCCAGGTATCCTCTTAGTTCACTGTCAGTGACTTCTGAAAACGAGAGTATCTGCCTCCACCACTGACTCAGGCAGTGCATTCCACGCACCAATGGGGACATAAAGATCCTAGCCAGAGGCTCAGCAATCTCTTCCCTTGCCTCATGGAGCAGCCTGGGGAATATTCCGTCAGGCCCCAGGGACTTATCCGTCCTAATGTATTTTAACAGCTCCTACACCTCCTCTCCCTTAATATCAACATGCTCCAGAACATCAACCTCACTCATATTGTCCTCACCATCATCCAGTTCCCTCTCATTGGTGAATACCGAAGGGAAGTATTCATTGAGGACCTCGCTCACTTCCACAGCCTCCAGGCACATCTTCCCACCTTTATCTCTAATCGGTCCTACCTTCACTCGTGTCATCCTTTTATTCTTCACATAATTGAAGAATGTCTTGGGGGGTTTTCCTTTACCCTACTCGCAAAGGCCTTCTCATGCCCCCTTCTTGCTCTTCACAGCCCCTTCTTAAGCTCCTTTCTTGCTTCCCTATATTCCTCAATAGACCCACCTGATCCTTGCTTCCTAAACCTCATGTATGCTGCCTTCTTCCACCTGACTAGATTTTCGACCTCACTTGTCACCCATGGTTCCTTCACCCTACCATTCTTTATCTCCCTCACTAGGACAAATTTATCCCCAGTTTAAAAATGTTCCTGTCCTCTCTGATTCTATCCTTTTCCATGATAATGCTAAAGGCCAAGTAGCGATGGTCACTGTCCCCCAGGTGCTCACCCACTGAGAGATTTTGTTTCTTGGTGATGACCTCTACTGGAGTAAGTGTATCAGAGATACTGTTTAATGTGTATTCCTTAGATTATTGACCTTTTTAAAAACTAAGAAATTGTTGCATAGAAATTCACTTCCAATTAGTAAAGCTTATCCCACTATGGTAACTGTTCTATATTGCCCTCTGCCACTAAAAGCATTTGTGATGTTATCGCTGATGTCACCTCATAGTACCTTTAGCATTACTAACTAGAGATTAATATTTAAGGCTACTTATCTTCACAGTATAACATGCTTTTTGTCACTGAATGTTTTAGCAAGGATCTGAAATAAAAGAGCCCAAATTACAAAATATTGCACATATTGTTTGTTTCAGATTTGCTCTTTGCTGAATGTGCAGCCCAATTTTCACAAGGAGAAAACAGCTGGGATGTCCTTCTGAAGCAGAGTGAGATGGCTGGTCTTAGAAATGTTCCTTCTGGATGAACGTTTGACCAAGGTAGCCAAAAGACTGTGTCTGAGGTTACTTCAGCATGCAGATGCAGAGGATAGATCTGGATACAGTCAGAATGTCTCAGGAGCAGGCAGTGGCTTTGTAACCACAGGTTTGAGGGTGGTGTTCTAAAGAAAGAGAAGAAATTCAAATGATTTCATTGTTTTAGTAAGAGGAGAGTAATTTGTTTAATTTGCCAGTTATTCTTTATCGTGAGGTGAGCCAATTGCTCCTAACCTGTGTTTTATTTCCTGTCAGATTCGTGGAAAGAATTGGATTATGAAATGTACTCCACTCCCAGCTTATTAATCAATTTGAGTTGATTTTCCTTGGGAATGCTTGTATTAAATTCTGAATTGTTTCAAATTTTCACAGGTTGGGATAGATCAGTAGAAGTAATGCAAAAATGTTATCACCATAATGGTTCTCCTTTATTCCTGTTTTTCTGAGTTAGGTTAAAATTGAAGGTCAACATTTTAAAACTGATTAAGAAGAATTATGGTGCCTATCACAACCAGTGCATCACAAACTACTTTAGCAGTCACAAAATGCTTTTCTGCATTACAATGGTGACCAAATTTCAAAATTTCAAAAGCATTCCAGAAATGCAGACGATGTTATAATGACTTGGTTTTTTTCCTCAGTGATGTTGGTTAAAGTATAAATATTGGCCAGGACACTGGGTCACACCTCTGCTGCTGGAAGCAGTGACCTGGCATCTGCTACATCCACCTAAGAACACAGGCTATTAATACCTTGTCCAAAAATATGACACCTTTGACAATGCCTCAAACATTCAGTATGGCAGTAGGGAGTCTGCTTGGACCAAGTAATCATCCTTGAAGTGAAACTTGAACCAAGGTTGGCGCTGCATATCACTGTTTTGAGAAGTACTTGGAGTATCTTGCAAAACCTATGCTAGATAAACAGATTCACAACTGCTTAATGAGGAAACCTGTTCAAGTTATTTATTGTAGTTCTGAGATGTAAAATCTTAGCTGCAAACAAAATTGAACACATGTTTTTAAATTGATGTATTGGATTTATGGATTTAATAAACTAAAATTAATATAAAGACCAATGCTATGATGTTTGATGTTATTAGTCACATGATGTTCTTTGAGCTTTTGGACAGTACATTTTAAGTATGTGATTTTTTTTTAAGTTTTGGAATTTCTTTCTCTTGCCAGTATCAGAATCGGGTTTTAATATCACCATCATATGTCATGAAATTTGTTGTATTTGTGGCAGCAATACAATGCAATACTTTATAGAAAAAAACTGAATTACAGTAAATAGTTAAATAAGTAGCGCAAAGCTAGAAATAAAAAAGTAATGTTCATGGGTTCAATGTCTCAAATATACAAGATGTCATTAATATGGTTACATTTTTCTTAAATATACTGATCCCATTTTAGTTGAAGATCAGGATTTTGGTATGGGATACACAAATTGAATGCCTACTGAATAAAAGCAGTAAGGTTTCAACAACAACATTCAGTTTTGAAAATGGATAATATCTGTATAAGACTGATGCTCGTCGACAGCAACGAGTCTGCTGGCTTTACCACTGACATCAGCAATGGACAGTCATGTGACTTTGTCTCAATGCACAGATAATCACTGAGCAGCACTGAATTGGCCAAAGGCTTGTCAAACTTCCTGGAGTTGGTTAGACTGGCTGATCACAGTCACACCTCAGCAGTGAGTGACTGGCAAGTATCTGAGGATTTGTCCCCATAAGGGATCTTTACTTGGCATTATTTAAGGGGCCAGTCGTAATTAAATGTCTGCTGGATTCTCTGTTGCATCAGTCTTCTGCATAGGTGCATTTATAAGCAAGAGGTGTATGCTGTCTACAATTTCCAAATGCATTGGTTTATTATTGTAACGTGCCAAGATACAGTGAAAAGCTTGATTTGTGTGCTGTTAGATCATAAGACACAGGAGCAGAATGAGGCCATTCAGCCCATCAAGTCTTTTGCCATTCCATCATAGTTGATTTATTATCCCTCTCAACCCTTTGATGCCATTACTAATCAATAACTTATCGACCTCTTCTTTATATGTATCCATTGACTTGCCCTCCACAGCCACCTGTGGCAATGAATTCCACAGATTCACTAGCTTCAAGATAGATCTGTTTTGTCCCTTAACATTCTGGTTGGTTGAACAGTCATGGAGCCATCCCTTAACACTAACAAAAGAGGATATATTTTTGGTGTCTGGTGTTTGTGCTCAGAAGTTTTGGGGACAGTATTAAATATACAAAAGAGTTCAATCACAAACAAGAAAAAATCTGCAGGTGCTGGAAATCCAAGCAACACACAAAATACTGGAGGAACTCAGCAGGCATAGCAGCATCTATGGAAAAGAGTTCAGTTGACATTTCGGGCTGAGATCCTTCAGCAGGATTGGAGAAAAAAAGATGAGGAGTCAGAGTTGGGGGGGGGGGGAGGAAGAAACACAAGGAGATAGGTGAAATTGGGAGGAGGAGGAGGGGTGAAGTAAAGAGCTGGGAAGTTGATTGGTGAAAGAGATACGGGGCTGGAGAAGGGGAATCTAATAGGAGAGGACAGAAGGCCATGAAAGAAAGAAAAGGGGAGGAGCACCAGAGGGAAGTGATGGGCAGGCAAAGAGGTGAGAGAGGGAAAAGAAAAGGGGGCAGGGTATTACCAGAAGTTCGAGAAATTGATGTTCATGCCATCAGGTTGGAGGCTACCCAGATGTTGCTAATTGAACCTGAGTGTGGTCTCATCATGACAGAGGAGGCCATGGATGGACATGTCAGAATGGGAATGGGAAGTGGAATTAATATGGGTGGCCACTGGGAGATACTGCTTTTTTGGGTGCTCAATGAAGCAGTCTACCAATCTGCGTCGGGTCTCACCAATATACAAGGGGCCTCACTGGGAGCACCAGATACAATAGATGACCCCAACAGACTCACAGGTAAAGTGTCACCTCTCCTGGAAGGACTGTTTGGGGCCCTGAATGGTAGTGGTGATGTAGGGGCTGGTGTAGCACTTGTTCCGCTTGCAAGGATAAGCGTCAGGAGGGAGCTCAGTGGGGAAAAACGCCTGGACAAGGGAGTTGTACAGTGAGCAATCCCTGTGGAAAGCTAGGGGGTGGAGCAGGGAGGGAAAGATGTGTTTGGTGGTGTGATCTGGTTGGGATGTACAAGTAGAATCTCTTCTGTCTATTGCAAATATGTAATTCTGCAAAGTTACCTGAATATATTCAAAATCTTAAATTAGCTGATTATAACTATTCAAAGTACAAAGTAAATTCAATTACCAAAATATGCCTTGTCACCATATTACTGCCTTGAGGTCCATTTTCTTGCGGCCATTCACAGTAGAACAAAGAAATACTATAGAATCAATGAAAGCTGCATACAGACAGGAACAGCCAATATGCAAAAAAAAACTGCAAATAGAACACAATAATAATAAATAGTAAGCAAATAATACTGAGAACGAGGTGTAGAATTCTTGAAAGTACATCCCAACTATATTTAATCTATTGCTATCTAGGCGTTTGAAAAGTATAAAACGTCATGTTAATAGAGTGAGATTCTCTTAACAGTCTGCTGTATGAATAACAGACGCAAGAAAATCTGCAGATCCTGGAAATTCAAAGCAACATATACAAAATATGGGAGGAACTCTGCAGGCCAGGCAGCATCTAAGGAAAACAGTAAATAGTTGACATTACGGGCCGAGACCCTTCAGATGTGTGTATAAAGCTTACACCTAGTGGCCATTTTATTAGGTATCTCCGGTATCTAATAAAGTAGCCATTGAGTGTATGTTTTGGTCTACTGCTATAGCCCATTCACATCAAGGTTCAACGTGTTGTGCACTCAGAGATGATCTTCTGCACACCACAGTTGTAACGTGTGGTTATTTGAGTTAGTTGCTTAACTGTCAGCTTGAATTAGTCTGGCCATTCTCCTCTTGCCTCTCATTAACAGCATTTTCACCCACAGAACTGCCACATGCTATGGGTTTTTTTTTTCACCATTCTCTGTAAACTCTAGAGACTTGTTCATGAAAATTCTAGATCAGCAGTTTCTGAGATGCTCAAACCACCCTGTCTGGCACCAGCAATCACTCCCCAGTCAAAGTCATTTAGATCACATTTCTTCTCCCATTCTAATGTTTTAGTCTGAACAACTGACCCTCTTGACCATGCATGTTTACATGGAATTGCTGCCACATTATTGGCTTATTAGATATCTGCATTTGGCAGCACAGTAGTGTGGTTAGCACAACACAATGCAAGTGACCTGGATTCAATTCTTGCCATTGCCTGTAAGGTGTTTGTATCTTCTGCCTGTGACTGCAT
The DNA here is from genome assembly GCF_030028105.1 of Mobula birostris. Lineage (NCBI taxonomy): Eukaryota > Metazoa > Chordata > Chondrichthyes > Myliobatiformes > Myliobatidae > Mobula > Mobula birostris. The sequence continues at coordinate 101,893,101 of NC_092380.1, read as the reverse complement.
GGGTTGCCTCCAGGTCCCAGTTTCCTTTCTTAGACCAAAGATGTACTGGTTGGTAGGTTAACTGGTGATTGTAAATTGTCCTGTGATTAGGCTAGGATTAAATTGGGGAGAGTGGTTCAAAGGGCTGGAAAGGCCTATTCCACCCTGTATCTCAATAATCTAACAAGCAGGCGTACCTATTAAAGTGGCCTGCTGAGTGTATATTTTGCAATTGCAACTTCTGTGTGGCTTACTTTAGTCAGTTTTAACTAAGTACACTGGCCTTTATTGCAAGACTTGCAGACTGGCAGAGATTAAACACACTGTGACCACATTTCATAGAGTTTAGAAGATTGAAAACTGATGTCATTGAAACTACACATTTCATACAGGACTTAATGGGTTAGGAGCAAAGATGGCATCTGCCTTGGCTTAAGTGCCTGGTTCACCAAAGGCTAAAATCTTGGAACAAAATAGAGATTTGGTACTGAAATATCTTTTCACCCTGAAGGATGTGAGTCTTTGAAATTCTCCAACTACTATCACTGGTTATATTCAAAATACATTGATTGGTTTTTGAATTTTGGAAGAATCAAGGGATATGGAGTAGGTACAGGAAGGAGACTTTGAAGTAACGAATAAACCATGATCACATGGAAAGGCCAAGCATACAGAGGGTCGAATAATCTATTCCTCCTTGCATTGTTAAATCGAGTTGGGGGTGAGGGGGGCTAAAGCTCCCCAGTGAAGGGATCTTTGCTTCATCTTTACTAGGCATCTGTGGAAGCATAGATGTCCAATTCATGCAACATATTTGTATTGAGACAAGTTCTGTAGATACTATAACTGTTCCTCTGTCGGGCACATTCGCCCTGTCTGCAACAGGCAGGATTTTCTGGTGGTCAATCATTTTAATTCCAATCTCCATTCTCATTCCAACATGTTGGTTCATGGCCTCCTGTACTGCCACCATGTGGCCATTCTCAGGTTGGAGGAGCAATATCTCATATCCTGTGTGGGCAGCCTCTTCCAACCCAATGACATCAAGAACATTGATTTCTCTAATTTCCAGTAGTTTCTTCACACCCCCCCCCCCACCCCCGCCATCTCCTCCTTTTTCCATTCCCTATTGTGGCTCCCTTCTTACCCCATTCTCTTCTCGTCACCTTCCCCAGTGCACCTCCTCCTCCCTTTTCTCCCATGGTCAGATTCCTTCCCCAGCCCTTGACCTTTTCCACCTATCGCCTCCCAGCTTCTCACTTCAGCCCACTCCTCCCACTCATTCACCGTCCCCCAAACCTGGCTTCGCCTATCACATTCCAGCTTGCAGTCCTACCCCTCCACCCACCACCTTATTCTGTCTTCCTCCCCATTCCTTTCAGTCTTGATGAAGGGTCTTGGCCCAAAATGCCAACTGTTTGTTCCTCTCCATAGATGCTGCCTGACCTGCTGAGTTACCCCAACATTTTGTGAGTGTTCGTCCTTGGTATTATTTTTCTTGAGATTGAATATAATGCTATATTTTTTGAAAGCTTGTTGCAGCAAGCAAAATTGTCTGTATAATGCAGTGTTCTAATAAAGAGGGGTTGGTTTTCCTTGAAGTCCAGTGTATATAATTTTAGATGGTCAGCTTGTCAGAAATATTATTAGTTTTAGGAAGGGACACCTGAGGTCAAAAAACAATTAAACACTCAGTAGCCACTTTATTAGATACACCTGTATACCTGGTCATTAAAGCAAATATCTATCAAGTGCCAGCAATTCAATGTATAAAAGCATGCAGACATGTAAGGGTCAGTTGTTGTTCAGATCAAACATCAGAAAGGGGAAGAAATGTGTTCTAAATGACTGTCTGTGGAATGATTGTTGGTACCAGACAGGGTGGTTTGAGTATCTCAAAAACTGCTAATCTCCTGTGATTTTCACACAGATCAGTCTCTAGTTTATCGCACTGATAAAAAAAAAAATCCAGTGAGTGGCAGTTCTGAGGGCAAAATGTCTTGTTATGAGAAAGGTCAGAGGAGAATGGCCAGACTGGTTCAAACTGACAGGACTGTGATAGTGACTCAAATAACCCTGTGTTAACAACAGTGGTGTGCAGAAGAACATCTCTGAATGCACAACATGTTGAACTTTGAAATGGTTGGGCTACAGCAGCAGAAAACCACAGAAAATCCTCATAGAGGGATCACAAGTGGAGAGAGTGAGCAGCTTCAAGTTCCTCGGTGTCAAGATCTCAGGGGATCTAACCTGATCCCAACATATCGATGTAGTCACAAAGAATTTAAGACAGTGGCTATACTTCATTAGGAGTTTGAAGAGATTTGGCATGCCAACAAATACATTCAAAAACTTCTATAGTTGTACCGTGGAGAGCATTCTGACAGGCTGCATCACTGTCTGATATGGAGGGGCTACCTCACAGGACTGAATGAAGCTGCAGAAGGTTGAAAATCTAGTCAGCTCCATCTACAAAGCCTACAAAGTACCCAGGACATCTTTAGGGAGCGGTGTTTCAGAAAGGCAGAGACCATTATTAAGGACCTCCGGCACCCAGGGCATGCCCTTTTCTCACTGTTACCATCAGGTAGGAGATACAGAAGCCTGAAGGCACACACTCAGTGATTCAGGAACAGCTTCTTCCTCCCTGCCATCTGATTCCTAAATGGACATTGAAGCTTTGGACACTACCTCACTTTTTTTTAATATATACAGTATTTCTGTTTTTGCACATTTTTAAAAATCTATTCAATATATGTAATTGATTTATTTATTATTACGTTTTATTTTATTTATTATTATTATTCTCTCTCTGCTAGATTATGTATTGCATTGAACTGCTGCTGCTAAGTTAACAAATTTCACATCACATGCCAGTGATAATAAACCTGATTCTGATTCTGACATACAGAAGTACACTCAGTGGCCACTTTATTAGGTACTTCCTGTACCTAATAATGTGGCCACTGACTGTAGTTTAGGCTTTACAGGGACACCCAGTGAACAACTATAAAACTGCAGCTCCACAACGATTCTTCAGAGGATAACTTTGAAAAATAAATTAGCTGTGCTTTATTTGTCCCTGATTGACAGGTGGAAAAAAATAGGTTGGAGAATGGTAGAGAAATTAGATATTTAGCGTTTGTATTTCAGAAGAAAACATCAACATCTCCTTGGAAACAAGAGAATGCAGTGCTGAAAGAAATTAACTGGAGTAAAAACAAGGAGTTAAGAAATTAATTGGGACACAAGAGACTGCAGATGCTGGAATCTGGAGCAACGTACAATCTGTTGGTGAAAATTCATCTGGTCATACAGAATTGCCGGGGAGGGAAATGGATTATGGATCACTCAGTTGCAACACCTAAGAGGCATTTAGATAGATACATCGAGGGGAAGGGCTTGGACATCCAGTTCAAGTTCAAATGCTGTTTCGTTTGGCAGTATTCATGTATGGTTGAATGACAATTGAACTTGGAAGTCTTTCAGCAGAACACAGTCAACTGGGACTAGCAGGGAGGATGCTGTGGTCACCATGGACATTGGGCTCAAGTGCCTGTTTCTATACTATATTCCTTTATGAGTCTATGAAATCCTGCACCAGGACTGATTGTTGATTTGAAATGTCAACAAACCTTTCCACCTACAGATGTTGCCTGGCCCACTGAGTTGCAGATTGTAAAATATTATTGGGATTGAAAGGCATTTAATCCCCTGGACCTGATGATGGTTTTTAAAAAGTTGAAATTGAGAAAGTCGGTGTTCTATTGTAAAGATTCTAGTGCAGTTCCTACAGATTAGAAGGTGACACGTATAACCCCATCATTTGAAGAGGAAGAGAGGAAATGGGAAAGCATGGATTGGTCAGCCGGTCTGTTTGTCTGTCTTCTCCCTCCCTCCCTCCCTCCGGCCTGTGCTGCCCAATTATACCCATGTTGCCAAGGGTGGCACAGTAGTGTAGTGGTTAGCACCATGCTTTATAGTACTTAAGATCTGGGTTTATTTTTGTTCACTATGTTTCTCCCTGTGACAGCGTGGGTTTCCTCCAAAAGCTCAAACACATACTGGTTGGTAAGTTAATTGGTCATTGTAAATTATCCCGTGTTAGACTAGGACTAAATTGGGGGTTGCTGGGTGATGCGGCTCAAAGGGCCAGAATGACCATCTCCACACTGTAGCTCAATAAATAAATAAATTATCCTATTAAGATGTGTGTCTTTGACATCTAGCAGGAGCCAAGAGCATCGGAGGAAGCCCACGTAGCACAGGGAGAACATACAAACTCCTTACAGTGGCAGGATTGTACCCTGGTCACTGGCACCGTAACTGCATTACACTAACTGCTATGCTACTTTGCCACCCCTTCAGTAATAATGCTTAACATGTTCAGGAACAATGCTTAACTCTTCTAAAAAGAAAGTGATAAAATTGTTTTAGAAGATAATGATAGATTTTAACAGAGAGGGCACTGATTTATGATAAGGAAATCATGTTTGAGAAACTGGTTAGTGATTTGAAAGGCCTTTGTATTCCGAGAGACCTAGTTATCCTTGTACAAAAAAAGACATTGTAAGTTACTTTTCCAGTAGAGAAAGCAATTAGGATAAAAATTCTGGTCACCCATAAAGGAAAAATGTGGAGGCTTTGGAAAGGGTACAGATGAGGTTTACCAGGATGTTGCCTGAGTTAAAGGGCATGAACTATCAGGAGAGGTCCTGATGAAAGGTTTTGGCCTGAGACATTGACTCTATTCCTCGTTAGTGCTCTCCATGGATGCTGCCTGACCTGTGGAGCCCCTGCAGCATTTTGTATCTGTTACTTTACTTACCTACTGCCCATTACACCGTTGGCACTTTAGGCAGCAATCAAGGTCCTTTGTCTTCATTGCTGTTTCTGTAACAATTATTTCTGACCAGTCAGGGTTCTTAGCCCTGAGCTGAACCCCCAAGCCTGGAGTACCAGTGGAACACTCTTAGTCTGGCCACTAGCCTTTGACCTGTTTGTCATGGGTGACTCTACCAAGAATCAAAGCATAAAGCCCCAACTCCAGCCAGCACAGCTCTCTGGGTCATTGAGGCTCCCAAGCTTCCCCACCTTACAACGAGGTTGTGGTCCTCTTGGAGGATGTGTTACTGTAGAGGATGGACAAATTCAGGTTGTTTCCCCTGGAGCACTGGAGACTGACTGGAGATCTGATAGGCGAAGTTTATAACATGGTGAGGGGCATGGGTGAGTAGACAGTGGGGGGCTTTTCCCCAGGATAGAAGTGTCAAATACAAGTGGTCATGCATTTAAGGTGAATGATGTGTAGGGAAAGTTTTTTACACAGGGATGCAACTGTATGGTGGAAACAGATATGTGGATCAGCAGATACTTTAAGATAGGGTCATGATTATGCTAGGAGAAAGATATTGGTCATATGCAGAGATTTCGTTTAACGTGGAATTCTATTCAGCACGGACATTTTTGGCCAAAATACCCGTTCTTGTCCTGTGTTATTCTAGGTTCTCTATTTAAGTGCTACATTGGATTTGTTTGAAGGGAATTTGGGTGTAACAGTGCAATTATATTGGGCCCAGGTGGGACTGCACCTGGAATACCTGCTCTCCACACCTTAGGAAAGTTTTATTTGCAATAGGAGTGAAAGTGGTTCACCAAAACTGCCTCTCAGAATGACTAGCAGGGTGAGCGGTGCAGGAGAAAGTGGATGTTGTCCCCTGTGATTCACATTCACATACACTTATTTATCACATGTACATTGAAACATACAGTGAAATGCATCATTTGTGTTAATAACCAACACACCAAAGGATGTGCTGGGGGCAGCCCCTAGAGCAGAAAATTTTCTTATGAACTGACTGGGGTTCCATTCCTTAGATTTAAATTTTTTAAAGGTACTTTAGATTTATTTATTAATCATATGTACATCAAAACATACAGTGAAATGCACCGTGTGCGTTAACAAGCAACACAAATTGAGGTTGTGTTTCTATCACCAACACAGCATAACAACACTTAACCAACATACAACTCGCAACAACAAAAAATCAACCTCTTTAACATGACCCCCACCCATACACACAGATGGGCTTCCAAATCCAGGGCAGGCTCCCGCTAGATTTTTATTTTTAAAAAGTGGTTAACTATAAATATGTAACCTGCAGAGTTTGTGCTATTAACCAAATTTCATGTTTATGCTTTTTATACATCTTTGCCAGAGTCTACTATGTAACCTGGCAGTTAAAGACTAACATTACTGATATGAATGTAAACTGTCGATCTCTCTGTGTTACACAACAGTGTATTTAAAGGTTGAAAGCTATATTAAATAACAAAATGCTGAAGGAACTCAGCAGGTATGGAAGCATCTATGGAAATGAATACACAGTCAACGTTTTGGGCTGAGACCCTTCTACAGGACTGGAAAGTTAGGGGGAAGACACTAGAATAAAATGCTGGGGGGAGTGGAAGGAGGATAGCTGGAAGGCAATGAGTGAAGCCAGGTGGGTAGGAAAAGTAAAGGGCTGGAGATGAAGGAATCTGATAGGACAGGAGAGTGGACTGTGGAGAAAAAAGGAAGAAGGAGGGGCATCAGGGGGAGGTGAAAGGCAGGTGAGGAGAAGAGGTAAGAGGCCAGAGTGGGAAATACAAAAAGGGAAGGGGGAAAAATGTTATCAGAAGGAAAATTTGGTATAATTGGTATTGGTATCATGTCATCAGGTTGGAGGCTACCTAAATGGAACATGAGGTGTTTTATCCCCCAAGCTGAGAGTGGCCTCATCGTGGCAAAAGAAAAGGTCATGGACCGACTTGTTCAATGGGAATGGGAATTAAAATGCTTGGCCACTTGGAAATTTCACTTTATGTAGGTGGAGCAAGGGTGCTTGACAAAGCACCCCCCCTCCCCCAAACTGAGTCTCACCAATGTAGGGGAGGCCACATCGGGAGCACTGGCTATAATAACTGACTCCAACAGATTTGCAGGTGAAGTGTTCCCTCATCTGGAAGGATTGTTTGCGGCTCTGAATGGAGGTAAGGGAGGAGGTGAATGGGCAGGTGTAATATTTCTGTCTCTTGCAGTGATATGTGTCAGGAGGGAGATTAGTGGGGAGGGACAAGTGTTCAAGGGAATCATGGAGGGTATGTTCCCTGTAGAAAGCGGATTTGGAGGGGTGGAGAGTAAGGATGTGTTTGATGGTAGGATCCTGTTGAAACTAGCGGAGGTTGTGCAGTATGATATGTTGGATGCGGATGCTCATAGGTGGTAGGTGAGGGCAGTATCAATGGTGAACGGAGAGAAACCCTATTCTTTGCAAAAGGAGGACATCTCTGATGTCCTGGAAAAGAAAGCCTCATCTTGGGAAAAGATCCTGCAGAGATGAAGGAACTGAGAAAAGGGAATAGCATTTTTAAAGGAGAAAACATGGGAAAACTATAGTCAAGATAGCTATGGGAATCGGTAGGTTTATAAAAGATGTCAGTAAACAGTTTGTCTCTAGAGATGGAGATAGAAAGATTGCGAAAGGGGAGAGAGGCGTCAGAAATAGACCAAATGAATTTAAGGATATTGTGGAATTGGAGGCAAAGTTGACTAGCTGAGCATAGGTGCAGAAAGCACCACCAATGCAGTCACCATTGTAGCACAGCAAGAACTGGGGAGCAGTACCAGCCAACAAAAAGACAGGCATAGCTGGGGCCCTTGCGGGTGCCTATGGCTACCTCTTGAGTTTGGAGCCAACAAAAAAAGCAGAATCAGGTTTAATATCACCAGCATATGTTGTGAAATTTGTGAACTTAATGGCAGAAGTACTATGAAATACATGATAAATAAATATAGAGGGAAAAATCTGAATTACAGTAAGTATATATATACCTATTAAATAGTTATATTAAAACAAGTAGTGCAAAAAAAACAGAAATAAAAGAAGTAGTGAGGTAGTGTTCATGGGTTCAATGTCCATTTAGAAAGTGGATGACAGAGGGAAAGAAGCTGTTCCTGAGTGTGTGCCTTCAGGCTTCTGTACCTTCTTTCCAATAGTAATATTGAGAAGGGGGCATCTCTTAGCTGGTGGAGGTCCTTAATGATGGATGCTGCCTTCCCAAGGTACCACTCCTTGAAAATGTCTTGGATGCTAAGGAGGCTAGTACCCATGATAGACCTGAATAATTTTACAAGTTTCTGCAACTTACTTCAATCTTGTGCGGTAGCCCTTGGATACCAGACAGTGATGCAACCAGTCAGGATGCTTTCCGGAGTGCATTTGTAGAAGTTATTGAGTGCTTTAGTTGACAAACCAAATCTCAAATGCTGACTGAAATGTGGCCACTGTCGTGCCTTCTTTGTAGCTGCATCAATATGTTGCATCCAGGTTAGGTTCTCAGAGATATTGAGACCAGGAAATTGCTCACTCTCTCCACTATTGATCCCTCGATGAGGAATGGTTTGTGTTCACTCATCTTACCCTTTCTGAAGTCCAGAATCAGCACTTTGGTCTTACTGATATTAAGTGCAGGGTTGTTGCTGTGACACCACTCAACTAACTGGTATATATCGCTCTTGTATTTCCTTTCGTCACTGTCTGAAATTCTGCCAACAATGCTTGTATCATCAGCAAATTTATAGATAGTATTTGCGCCGTGTCTAGCCACACATTCGTGGGTGTAGAGAGAGTAGAGCAGTAGGCTAAGCACGCACCCTTGTGGTGCGCCAGTGTTGATTGTCAGCAATCCGCAGGCACAGTTGGGCCAACAAAGTATCAGAGTTGTAAAAAATATCTAATTTTATAATGAATTGATATTTTGAATAAGTAAATCACTGCGCTTATTCAGTTCATTGATGGCAATCAACCCTCGGGCTCCTGAACCAGTGTGAATAACTTCACTCAACTCAACTCTGAACTGATTCCATCACCACTTTTAAGGACTCTACAACTCATGTTCACAATATTATTTATTTATTCATTAATTTGTCTATTGTTTTATATTTGCAGATATTGTTTTCTTTTACACATTCCTTGCTTTTCATCGACTCTATTGTATTCCTTTGTTCTACTGTGAATCTCAGTGTTGTACATGGTGACATATATGTACTTAGATAATAAATTTACTTTAAACTTTACTTTGATCTTCTGGCTAACAATTTCACTAATAGTGTGTTACTACTTGTAATAAACATCTGGTCCAAATTTCCTCCCTTTCTTGATTTTCCTCCACATTCAACCTCATCACTTTCCCTTTCTATCTCTATGCAGTCCTTTTTACCCTTGCATGCTTTTTTCTGCAACTGGTATTTTAGCAGTGTTAAGTGACAGTGCCTTGAGATGAAGCAGATTGTTACAGACTCCCTACTTTAGCACCACTTCCACAGTGTTGTGCCGTGTGTTGGGAACTGACTCAATGCCATGTTCCCATTTGTTTATTGGCAAATGGAGGACAACGAGGGTCAGTATAATGAGATCAACTCAGCGGAAGTAAATCTGCTCTACTGATTTTTTTTGGGGGGCGATGTAATTTGTGAGGGTTGCAGTATAAAGAAAGTGATTATAATGAGGTCTGACTGTATATCAAAGAGTCTTATATCAAAAGTTTCACATCAATATGGAGGGTGTGCAGAGCAGCTGCTGTTTTCTTCTTGTATTCTCTGTTAGAAGTGGAGCATTAATCAAAAGGAAAATTAGGACCAAACACCTCGGAAAAATGATCCTTTTTCAAAGAGCTAGCCCTCGCTGGTTTAATAGTTTTAACTTGTGTTGGTTATATATAAACTGGCATCTGGAAAAACACAAAATAATTTAACCTATCTATTTATCTTTAAATTTAAAAATACTAGATGAAGAAATGCATAGTAAAATTTTGAACCTTTTAACCACATTATTTTAGACTATATTGACATTTATAGATTATCCTTTTTCATGGAAAATAATGAATTTCAGTGTAAAAATCATGCTTTAATTTTTTCAGAGCTATTCTCTTTTCTCTTTTCCATTATATCTTATATCCAAAAGACTGTTATTGGGTCAAAATCTGGGTTATTTTTAATTCTTTTTTAACATTTTGCATCAGCCGTGAACAATGCCAACCAGTGTTTGTGAAGTCAATCAATACGACAATTAAGGGCCATGTCTTTTAAGAGTGCAGCGCAAGGTATTTTCCCATCGACGATTGAGTATTACAGACTGGCATTAATTAAACAAATTGTCGGCTGGCCTCATTAAGAAGACCAGAGCTAGATAAAAGAGCACAAGCTCTTTTCAGGAAAGAGACACATCTTGACAATGGAGGGGCTGGGTTCTGATGCATGTGCCGGCTGTGGCTGCCGAAACAGGGAAATTAGGGTCACTCAGCTACTTGTTGAAATCGCCTCCTCTCTCAGTTCACTTAATCCTCTTGTCCGTGCTTATTCTGAGAATGATAAATACAAAATAAAAGGGTGGCTGACACAAAGCAATGCAAAATCTCAATTCTTAGAAATCTATTTTTATTTTGGATTCTTTAAGGAAGAAAACTATTTGAAGCTGGTACATAGAATCAGAAACAACACAGGAAGCCGTTCATCCTTTGTGCGTGTATAGGCTCCTTAAAAGAGTAGTCATGATGGAACCAGCCCAGCTCCTCAGCATTTTGTCAGTAACTTGCCATTTCCTCTTCCTCAACAAACCCTCGACAACACTTCTAAAAATTATTAATAGGATCTTCTTGCAGCACTTTTGAAGGTTGATATTTCCAGATCCTGACAAATCCCTTACAGATAAGGTTCATCTGCTGAATATAAGCAAATTCATAAAATATATTCTAGATTATATGAAGTCCTCCGTTGGTTGAGATCCACCATGGATTTTGCGTCCCAGCTATCTATATGATGCACGAGCCTATGATACAGCCAGGGCAGTACGACGTGGAAAGCGAGCTGTTGCCCATGTAGCAGGCTCCCACTCTCCAGGCAGCTGATGATTCCAAAGGAACGCTAAAGACCGATACAGTTTCACACCCGCAGCATTGCAGGACTTGCCAGTCAGTGATGAACTCAACATAGTGCTGCCTTTAGGTTATATACAGTGGTGCTAGAAAGTTTGTGAACCCTGCAGAACTTTCTCTATTTCTGCATAAGTATGACCTAAAATGTGAGCGGATCTTCACTCATGTCCTAAAACTAGATAAAGAGGACCCAATTAAATAAGTAATATAAGAATATTATACTTGTTCATTTATTGAGAAAAATTATCCAATATTACATGTATTTGTTGGAAAATGTATGTAAACCTCTACAAGTATGTAAGCCTTCTACAACCGCTATTTGGAGTTCCATTCAATGAGATGAGATTAGGGGCCGTGGGTTGTAGGGGTGCCATGCCCTTTAAAAAAGGCGCATAAGGTCAGGTTACTGACAGAGCCTGCTCTTCTCAAGAAAGGTCTGTTTATGTGCACCATGCCTCAATCAAAACAACTTTTAGAAGACCTTAGGAGAAGAATTGTAGCGATGCATGAAGCTGGAAAAGGCTACAAAGGCATCTCTAAGGACCTCTGTGTTCATCAGTCCACAGTAGAGAAATTCTCTACAAATGGAGGAAACTCAGAACTGTTGCTTCTCTCCCTCGGAGTGGACATCTTGCAAAGATCACACCGAGCACAATGTGCAATACTGTGGGAGCTGAAAAAGAACTCAATGGTTACAGCAAAAGACCTGCAGAAATCTCGAGAACTTGCTAAAGTCTCTGTTCAAGTGTCCACTATAAGAGAAACACTGAACAAGACTGGTGCTCATCAAAAGACACCACGGAGGAAACCACCGCTCTCCAAAAAAAAAATTGCTGTACATCTCAAGTTTGCAAAAGACCACCTGGATGTTCTACAATGCTTGTGGAACAATGTTCTGTGGACAGATGAGATAAAAGTTGAATTTTTTTGGCAGAATTGCACATTCCTATGTTTGGAGGGAAAAGGGCACTGCACACCAACACCAAAACCTCCTCCCATCTGTGAAGCGTGGTGAAAGGAGTATCATGGTTTGGGGTTGCTTTGATGCCTCAGGGCCTGGACAGCTTGCAATTGCTGAGGGAACAATGAATTCAAAATTGTATCAAGGCATTTTACAGGAGAATGTCAGGATAGCAGTCCATTACCTGGAGCTTAATAAAAATTGGATAATGCAGCAAGACAATGATCCGAAAGACAAAAGAAATCAACAACAGAATAGCTTAAAAAGAAGAAAATTTGTTGGGATGGCTGAGTCAAAATTTTGACCTTAATCCTATAAGTATGTTGTAGTAGGACCTGAAGCAAGCAGTTTTGTGAGGAGAACTGGCCTAAAATTACTCCAAACCGATGGGCAAGACTGATCAACAGTTACTGGAAATGTCTGGTTAAAGTTATTGCTGAACAAGGGGGTCACACCAGTTGCTGAAAGCAAAGGTTCACATACTTTTTCCAACAAATACATGTAATATTGGATCATTTTTCTCAATAAATAAATGAAAAAGTATATTTTTGTCTGATTTATTTAATTGTGTTCTCTTTATCTAGTCTTAGGACTTGTGTGAAGATCTAATCTCGTTTTAGCTCATATTTATGCAGGAATAGAGAAAAATCTACAGGGTTCACAAACTTTCTAGCACCACCGTATTTTTCAGATTATGAGAGGCAGGTAGTGTAGACAGCTGGTGTCCTTTCCAGAATCAGATTTAGTCTCCTTCATCAGCACTGGAAAGGAAGGGGAAAGAGCTGCAATAGAAGGGGAGGGAGAGGAAGGAATACAAGATGGATGAGGTAAAGGGCCAAAGAAGAATAATCTAACAGGGGAGGTTTGTGGACAGAAGAAGAAAGGGAAGGAGGGGGGAACCAGAGGAAAGTGATGTGCGGGTGAGGAGAAAAGAAGAGTTGAGAGGGTAACCAGACTGAGAAATAGAAAACGAGAGGAGAGAGGATGAAAAATATCAGAAGTTTCAGAAATTGATGTTCATACCATCAGGTTAAAGGCTACCTAGATGGAATAGGAGGTGTTGCTTCGTCATTCTGAGTTCGATCTCATTTGCCACATGTATTGATTTATGATCGTCACCTTTATCAAGATACAATGAAAGTTTGTCTTACATACTGTTTATACAGATCAAATCATTGCACAGCGTATTGATGTAGAACAAGGTAAAATAATAACAATGCAGAATAAAGTGAAAAGCTGCTGAAAAAGTCCAGTGCAGGTTGTAAGGCCAAGAGTCCACCTTGAGTGCCACGGTAGCATAGTGGTTAGCACAACGCTATTTAGGGCATGAGACTTCAGTGTTCAGAGTTCAATACCAGCATCCTCTGTAAGGAGTTTGTATTCTCCCCGTGGATTGCGTGCGTTCCCTGTGGGTATTCTGGTCTCCTCCCACAGTCCAAAGACATACCACTTGATAGGTTAATTGGCGATTGTAAGTTGTCCTGTGATTAAGCTAGGGTTAAATTGGTGGATTGCTCGTGACGTGGCTTGAAGGGCCAGAAGGGACTATTCCACTCTATATCTCTAAATAAATATAATAAAAAATGTAATCATATTGTAGAAAAGGTCCAATCAAGGGTGGGATAGAAGCAGTCCTTGAGCATGATGGAATGTGCTTTCAGGGTTCTATGTCTTCTTTTCGATTGGAGAGGGTTGAAGAGAGAACGTTAGGGTTGGCTGGCTCCTTTACTGAGGCAGTGAGAAGTATAGACATAGTCCATAGAGGGGAGGCTGGTTGCTGTGATGTGCTAAGCTGTGTCCACAACTCTCTGCGGTTTCTTCCAGTCATGTGCAGAGCAGTTGCCATTCCAAGCCATTATGCATCCAGACAGAATGATTTCTATGGTGTACCTATAAGAATTGGTAAGAGTTGACAGGGATATACTGAATTTCTTTAGCCTCCTGAGGAAGCAAAAGCGTGTGTTTCTTGGCTGTGACATTAACATATTTGAACCAGGACCTTATCTTGATGAATGTGAGGTCTGCGTAGAAAAGACTAATGTGCTGCAGCATGTTGAGGTTAAGACAAAGGCAGAATTAGAGTTTTTGAAGAACATTAGGTTAGATAGGTCCCAGCATAATGATGCAGCTATAAAGAAGGCAAGACTGTGGCTGTATTTCATTAAGAGTGGAGGAGATTTGGCATGTTGCCCAAAGCACTCGCAAATTTTTACAGCTGTACTGTGGAGAGCATTCTAACTGGGTGCATCATCCTCTGGTAGTGGGGGGGTGGGGGGTGCGTGCTACTGCATAGGATCGAAATAAGCTGCAGAGAGTTGTAAACTTAGTCAGCTGCATCATGGGCACTAACCTCCATAGTATCCAGGACATCTTCAAGGAGCGATTCCTCAAAAAGCCGGCATCCATCATTAAGGATCCCCATCACCCACACTATGCCTTGTTCTCACTATTACCATCAGGGAGGAGGTACAGTAGCCTGAAGGCACACACCAATTATTCAGGAGCAGCTTCTTCCCCCCTGCTTTCCATTTTCTGAATGGATATTGAACCCATAAACACCACCTCACTACTTCTTTATTTCTATTTTTCTGCTACTTTCTAATTAAATACTTAATATATATACTTACTGTAATTCACATTTTTTCTATAATTATGTATTGCAATATACTGCTGCTGTAAAGACAACACATTTCTTGACATATGCCAGTGCTATTAAAACTGACTCAGATTCAGAAATGACTAATTTGTTGCAAATGTTGAAGTTAAGACAAAGACAGCATTGGAACTTTTGAAGAACATTAGGATGGATAAGTTCTGAGGCTAGACCAGATATGCCCCAGGATTTCTAGCATCTGCATAATTTCTTGTGTTTATCTTAATAACCTCCCTCAGTAATTACTTTTGGGTGAATATCTGTTTTAAAACTTCTCCTATTATGATAGAACAATCTGTCTGCTGTGAGATGTGAAAATTGAATTACTTCACTTTTCTGAATTCTTAATTTCAATTAACATCCAAGTGTTTGATTGTTATGGATTACGTTGCATATTTAAGGTACAATTACTACATTGTTTGCCCTGTATTGATTTTTTACCATCCCAATCCACTGTACAGAATAACACACATAAAATGCTGGAGGAACTCAGCAGGTCAGGCAGCATCAATGGCGGAGAATAAACAGTTGACATTTTGGACTGAGGTGCTTTATCATGACTGCTCAGAACCTTTCTGCTGTAGTTGCTTCAGGTAAAAATATGAACAAAGGAGAAATTTATGCAACAAGAATAGATGTTTTACTGTACAACAAACCCAAAGTGTGTGAAGTAATAGTATGCTATAAAAATTAAGAATTTAAGATTTTCCACCTCTTTTAATATTCTTAGTGTTGCATATTTTGCTCTATCAGCATAATTTGATAAATTTGGACAGCGTAGGAAACCCCAGCTTCCTTTGCCTTCAGACCTTGCCACAAAATCCATTCCCTCTTCCTGTTTTTGAGCCTTTTCTTCCTTCTGGCTGAGTCCACACTTTGCTCTTTGCAACTGCTATGTCCTGCTTAACTCTTTATTTTTTTAAAATTTGATTTAATTTTATTCATTTTATTTAGAAACACACCATGGAATAGGCCCTTCGAGCCCAACAAGCTGCACTGCTCAGCACCCCACCCATTTAGTAGGACAATTTACAAGGACCGATTAACCTACTAACTGTTGTGTGCTTGGATTATGGGATGAAGCTGGAGCACTTGCAACCGTGAGCACGCGGTCACGAGGGGAACGTGCAAACTCCTTATAGTCGGTGCCAGAATTGAACTCCAAATTCTGACGCACATACCTTAACTCATGTGCACTCCGATATTAACACTCAGTATTCCCATCTCCATAACACTGCCTGTCTCTACCATTTAAACCCTCTGCTATTGCCTCCACAACTCCAATATTAGCAGATGGCAGCTCCACTGTGTTGCGTAAAAGATATGCATGCACCAGTTGGCCACGGGGTTGCACAGGAATTGTCAACTTCTAAGGAAGTTGGACCAAGTAATGCAGAGTCATTATATTTTGTCTTTAATTTTAGATCATTGATTTCTTGTTCTACAGATTATTAAAATACAAAGGGAGTACAAAAGAGCTGGAAGACACCAAAGCTGAAGCACAAGGTTTCACTACGGGTGATATTGGTATTGGTTTAGTATTTTCACATATATTAAGATATAGTAAAAAGTTTGCCTTGAATATACTGTTTATACTGATCAAATCAATACGCAGTGCATTGAGCTAGAAGAAGATAAAACACTAACAATGCAGAATAAAATGTCAAACCTACCGAAAAAGTGCAGTGCAGGTCAATTTTAAAAGAGCAAGATCATAATGAGATATACTGTGAGGCCAAGGGTTGACTTAATTGTACAAGAGGTCTGTTCACGAGTCTGGTAACAGTTGGATAGAAGCTGTCCTTGAGCCTGGAGTTACGTACTTTCAGGCCTTTGTATGTTCTGCCCAATGGGAGATGGGAGAAGAGAGAATATCCAGCATGGGTGTGGTCTTTGATTATGCTGGCTGCTTCACTGAGAGAGCAAGAAGGTGAGAGCCTCCCAAAGTCCAACCCTCCATCCCCATCATGAGAGGTAGAAATGTGTAAGGCCGACTAACATGGTTCTGGTGAAGCTGTATAGGCCAATCCCCTGTATAGTGGATACAATAGATTACAGAAACATTGATGAACTCCATCATGCTATGGACTTTGGATGATGGCCGTCAATGGCCCTCGCACAAGGGCCTAAGAATATTTCTTTCTTTATTTATTGAGATACGGACTAGAAAGGCCAAGATGGCCCGTTTCTGTGCCGTAATTGTTATACACCAAGGATTTATTTGAGCCACGCCACCCAGCAATTCACTAATTTAATCCTAGCCTAATCATGACCAATTAACCTACCAACCGGTACACCTTTGGATTGTGGGAGGGAACTGGAGCACCCAGAGGAAACCCACGTGGTCACAGGGAGAATGTATGAACCCCTACAGGCAGTGGTGGGCATTGAACCCAGATCACCCGTACTGTGAAGTGTTGTGCTAACCACTATACTACCGTGCCACCTTACAAGAAGAAGTGAAGGTGGGAGTGTGTGAGTACAAGATGAAACACTTCACATGGACATTTCCTCTGAAAAGTATTAATGCTGTACTGGAAGCTTTGAAAGAAGTTACATGCTGACATACTTAAGTGGATTAAATAAAGCATTTTATCCTGGTGTACTTTAAGAACTCTATTATAAGGCTTCCTCATCGGGGAAACCCAATTTAAACCTGTTCAGTATTTACCCACACTACCAATAATAGATTGAGATACTTCACTCTCCCTCACCTTGGACAGTCCCTCAAGATCAAGAATGATTTGCTTACACATAATTTACATAGTACAGCATGGGAGCAGGTCCTTTGACCCATGATCTTGCACCTAAACTAATTAAATGCCTAACTAAACACTAATCTGTTCTGTCTACTCAATAGACATATCCCTCCATTCTCTGAACATTCACGTGCTCTTAACCACCACTATTATATTTATCCCCACCACCACCACCCATGCAGTGCATTCTAAGCACCCCATCACTCTTTATATATAAGACTTACCCTGCACATCTTCTTTGAATTTGCCCCCTCACCTTAAATGCATGCTGTTTAGTATTGGACATTTTGACCCTAGGACAAAGGTACCGACTGTGCACTATTCCTTTCATTATCTTGTAAACTTCTCTAAGGTCTTCCCTCAGCTTCTGCCGCCGAAGTGAAAACAATCCAACTTTGATTAATCTTTCCTTCTGGCACATGCCCTCTAATCTGGGCAGCATCCTGTTAAACGTGAGCTGTTTTTTTTTTCATTCTATGAGCATAGACTGATCTGCTGAGCATATCCCATTAACCTGCACTTCACAACTTTTCTGTTGCTATCTTTCATTCTCTCTATAATAGCCCTCACTTCATAGCTTTTGTTTATTTTTTCTCTCTATTCACTCCTATTAACCCTCACCAGGGTGATGAGTTTATCCACTGGCGGCACATTACCAGGATCTTTCTTTCAGCCCATCAATTCCTCTCCACTTTCTCTGCAAGTTCAGTCTCGTATTCTCCTTATCCCAGCTCCAACAAGGAATCTTTGACCTGAGACCATAACCGTTTCCCTTTCCATAAGTGCAACCCGAATTGTTGAGTACTTCAAGTTGCTTCATGGCCTGGTATGGAAACTCCAATAACCAGGAAAAAAAAGGGTTACAGAATGAGGTGGATAGAGGCCAGTCCATCACAGGCAATCCTCCCCACAATGACTCCATTTACATGGAGCACTGCTACAAATAAACAGCATCCATCATCAAGGGCCTTAACATCTAGGGCATGCTCTCTTTTTGCCACTACCGTCGTACAGGACCTATGAAGCCTTGGGTCCCACACCTCTAGGTTCAGGAACAGTTATTACCCTACTAGCTCCTGAACCAGCATGCATAACTTCACTCACCATTACTCTGAATTGACTCTACGACCTACAGACTCACTTTATAACTCATATTCTTGATAACATATTTTATTTGCATAGTTTGTCTTCTTGGTAGTTTTTCTTTCATTAATATATAGTTTTTTATAAATTCTATTATATTTATTTTCCTGTAATTCCCCGCAAGGAAATGAATCTTAAAGTAGTATACGGTAACAACTCTACAACTCATGTACTATTTATTAATTTATCTTTTGTTGTATTTGCACAGTTCATCTTCTTTTGTGCATTAGTTGTCTTTATTGTGTGTAGTTTTTCATTGGTTCTATTGTGAACATCTGCAAGAGAATGAGTCTTAGGGTAGTATATGGTATTTAGTTTGATAATAAATTCACTTTGAACTTTGAACTGTTTTTAATCAGTATGCAGCTTCATTCAAAATCCACTGGGTGGCAATGCAGAATAAGTCTTTCCAGTGAAGTGGATCTCCAAATGGGATTAGGAATGGAGTGTCAATCTGCTGCCTGGCCTGCTGAAAGAGAAGAAGTTGAAGGTCACATTTTCACTCCTGCAGAAACAACAGCACTCCCCACCCTTCATGCCTGTCTTATCCCCTCACCTTCCCCCAAATTCTTTCAATCTCCAAACACGAGGAAATCTGCAGATGCTGGAAATCCAACCAACACACACAAAAAATGCTGGTGAACGCAGCAGGCCAGGCAGCATCTATAGGAAGAGGTACAATCGACGTTTTGGGCCGAGACCCTGCGTCAGGACTAACTGAAAGAAGAGATAGTAAGGAGTTTGAAAGTGGGAGGGGGAGGGATGGAGCTAAGAGCTGGAAATTTGATTGGCAAAAGGGATATGAGGCTGGAGAAGGGAGAGGATCATGGGACGGGAGGCCTACGGAGAAAGAAAGGAGGAGGGGAGCCCAGAGGATGGGCAAAGAGTTATAGTGAGAGGAACAGAGGGAGAAAAAAGAAAGAGATGGATAAATAAATAAACAAACAAACAAACAAACAATCTCCTCTGGGTATCTAGTAAGTCTTCCCATCATATGAGGCTGAGGTGAAGCTACAATAGTCTTAGGCACCTGAGATTTTTTATATTGTTTCAGATAGTATGACCTCCACAGAGCCCTGATCACAACATCATTGAGGCTGTCTGGAGACAGAAGCAAGCGAGACAGTCAAGGTCTGCAGAAGAACTGTGGCAAGTTCTTCAAGTTGCTTGGAATAACCCAGCAGCGTGGTTTCTTATAAAACTGCATGGCAGTGTACCTAAGAGATTTGGTGCAGTTTTAAAGGCAAAGGGCAGTCACACCAATTAGTGATTTGTTTTAGTTTCTTACTGTTTACTGCTCTTTATAGTAATTTTTTTGATATTTAGAAATTTCATGTTCATGCTACAATCAACTTGTAGTCTAAAAATTCAGCTTGCTTTAAAACTTCCAGTTAAATCTCCAGACCTACCCCTAGCTCTGAGTTAGTTTCCCCAGAGTCATCTGAGCCCAGACTCTCATACCTTCACACTCTCCAAATGCACTCTGACAAATTTGGAGTATTTGGTCCACATCTGTAGTATTGTGAGCAGTTTTGGGCCCTGTATCTAAGAAAAGAAGTGCTGTCATTGGAGAGGGCCCAGAGGGGGTTCATGTGTCTGATCCCAGGAATGAAGGGGTTAACTTATGAGGAGCATTCGATGGCTCAGAGCCTATCCTTGCTAGAGTTTAGCTAAATAGGGTGTGGGACTCATAGAAACCTATTGAATATTGAAAAGCTTAAACAGAGTGGACATTGAGAGGATATTTCCATGAAATTCTTGCTCCGGCTAGCAGCTTAATATAGGGGATGATAGCCCCCGTCCCGGCCAAACTTTAGAAATCTCGTTTGGGTGGATGCTGCGTGATGTGTCCCCTGTTACAAATTAGTACCACGAAATAACAAACAGTACACAATATGCAATTAAACAATTGAGCTTTATAATTCTTAATTTGACTATATTGTAGTAAAGAAACAAACGAGAAAAAGGGCCCATTCTCATGAAACAAGTCTATTGTGCAAGGTTGGAGCTCACTGATAAGGCTGTTCGTCCACCATCGACCTCCTCCGATCATCGCTGACCTTCGGACTTTCACTCCAAGTCCACTCCGGCGGTCTACCAACTCTCTCCAATTGCGTCTTCTCTCCTCATCTCTCCCCGGCAAAAGACCTGCGAATTCCCGACTCCCAGACATGCAAGAAAGAATAACATTCTGCTCATTGCCTAGCATGCCCCATTATCTCTAGTCATAACCCAAACATTGCTGCTACAGAGAAACCATTACCTCAGCAGTGGAACATTACGGAGAAGCCATTACATTAGCAGTGAAACCTTACAGCGCATTACATCCATTAGTGGGTATTTAGACCCAAGGGCACAGCCTCAAAATAGAAGGGCATCACTTTAGAACAGAGAAGAGGAGGAATTTCTTTAACCTGAGTGGTGGTTCTGTGGAATTCATTTAGTCCCTGAGTCAGTAGGGTTGGTTGGTACCATCTGAGGGGAATAATGCTCTAGTGATTTTTGGCAAGGTATGCATCTCTAGAGTTAGAAAATATGTGATAGCATTGCATCAGTGGTAGCATATAGAATTACAGTACAATAATTCAAATGTGAGGTTCCACACAGCCATAACCTAGGCCCTATTTGGTTCTAAAATGAATATATTTAATCAAAGACTGCTTTCCATACTTGTGGCATGGGCAGCATGAAGAAGTAGGCGGCCATCTGCTTTTTCTTGTTGACGCTGAAGAGCTGACACCTCCTCACTGTCTTGAGATGTGATTCTGTAACATTTGTCATTCACAGTTGCATACAGAATCTTCTGTAGCTTTGCGTTGTACTCTGCCTTCCTCCATTCATGGACTATGAAGCTAATGAGACTATTTTTGTTACTGACTTTGGTCAGAAAGCTCCTCCACTGCCTCACCATCTGTGTACCTGTGATACCTTGCAACTCATGACCAGTCTCTTCACCCCGTAGAGATCTTTCACTATTCTTGATAGAGTTCTCCTTGTATGTGTCAAACACATCTATTCTGCTACTCTGACTGCCTTCCCTCAGAGCCATACCCAGAATTGTTGTGGCAACATCTCTGAAAGTAACTTGATCACCTTTCACTCTTTGGACCAAGTTCATTCCATCAACCACTGTAGCAGAGTTTCCTGGGAGTTGCTCTTCTACTGCTACACTTTTCTGCAAGGTTGTGGCTAAAGTAGCTGTATTTGTCTTTCTCAGCAATCCTTCTGGTGTGGACCGGGCCCAGGGCAATGGTCCAAGGGGATGAGGAAGGATATACTCCATACGTAGACTGCGCCCTTGCGCCATCACTATGATGTGTCCAAACAAAGGCCTGTCTGCTTTCAAGATGATCGCCCTCCCATTTGATTTCACTTCCCTCTTCTTGCACATATCACTGAATGTTTTCAGCTTGTTGGTTTTCATTGGGTCATGGAATTTCTTTGCTGGTGGGTCCTCTTCTAGTCTCTTGTCCTTAAATGTTGCATTGCATTGCTCACCAATCTCATATGCCTTCATCAGGTCGGAGGTAATGTCCTTGGGGGCTGCCTTTGCCGCAGAAATGCTAATGAGGTCCGGCTTCTCCGCAAATGGGTTGACCCATTCATGTATGAGGCTAACCACTGCTGAAACTGCTTCCTCACCTTTCTGCATTCTTGGCTGCTGTAGCTCCGCATGACAAAGCTCTGATTTGTTGCCTTGCCATCTCCCTTAACTGTCCCAGGAATGCACTGCGGTCCTCAGCTGTTATGTAATAACGCTTGATAGCTCCAGCATTCAGGCTGAACCGTGATGTGCCTCCAGGAGTCAGTGTGTCTTTGTTCACTGTGGCTTCAATAGCCTGGTCCACAGGGATCTGCCCAAAGGGGTTGTTACTTGACAGCTGCACTGAGAATTGGGCTGTCTTAAACATAGAAACATAGAAAATAGGTGCAGGAGTAGGCCATTCGGCCCTTCGAGCCTGCACCGCCATTTATTATGATCATGGCTGATCATCCAACTCAGAACTCTGCACCAGCCTTCCCTCCATACCCCCTGATCCCCATAGCCACAAGGGCCATATCTAACTCCCTCTTAAATATAGCTAATGAACCGGCCTCAACTGCTTCCTGTGGCAGAGAATTCCACAGATTCACCACTCTCTGTGTGAAGAAGTTTTTCCTAATCTCAGTCCTAAAAGGTTTCCCCCTTATCCTCAAACTGTGACCCCTTGTTCTGGACTTCCCCAACATCGGGAACAATCTTCCTGCATCTAGCCTGTCCAATCCCTTTAGGATTTTATACGTTTCAGTCAGATCCCCCCTCAATCTTCTAAATTCCAACGAGTACAAGCCTAGTTCATCCAGTCTTTCTTCATATGAAAGTCTTGCCATCCCAGGAATCAATCTGGTGAACCTTCTTTGTACTCCCTCTATGGCAAGGATGTCTTTCCTCAGATTAGGGGACCAAAACTGCACACAATACTCCAGGTGTGGTCTCACCAAGGCCTTGTACAACTGCAGTAGTACCTCCCTGCTCCTGTACTCGAATCCGCTCGCTATAAATGCCAGCATACCATTCGCCTTTTTCACTGCCTGCTGTACCTACATGCCCACTTTCAATGACTGGTGTATAATGACACCCAGGTCTCGTTGCACCTCTCCTTTTCCTGATCGGCCACCTTTCAGATAATAATCTGTTTTTCTATTTTTGCCACCAAAGTGGATAACTTCACATTTATCCACATTAAATTGCATCTGCCATGAATTTGCCCACTCACCCAACCTACCCAAGTCACCCTGCATCCTCTTAGCATCCTCCTCACAGCTAACACTGCCGCCCAGCTTTGTGTCATCCGCAAACTTGGAGATGCTGCATTCAATTCCCTCATCCAAGTCATTAATATATATTGTAAACAACTGGAGTCCCAGCACTGAGCCTTGCGGTACCCCACTAGTCACCGCCTGCCATTCTGAAAAGGTCCCGTTTATTCCCACTCTTTGCTTCCTATCTGCTAACCAATTCTCTATCCACAGCAATACCTTACCCCCAATACCATGTGCTTTAAGTTTGCACACTAATCTCCTGTGTGGGACCTTGTCAAAAGCCTTTTGAAAATCCAAATATACCACATCCACTGGTTCTCCCCTATCCACTCTACTAGTTATATCCTCAAAAAATTCTATGAGATTCGTCAGACATGATTTTCCTTTCACAAATCCATGCTGATTTTGTCCGATGATTTCACCGCTTTCCAAATGTGCTGTTATCACATCTTTGGTAACTGAGTCCAGCAGTTTCCCCACCACCGACGTTAGGCTAACCGGTCTATAATTCCCCGGTTTCTCTCTCCCTCCTTTTTTAAAAAGTGGGGTTACATTAGCCACCCTCCAATCCTCAGGAACTAGTCCAGAATCTAACGAGTTTTGAAAAATTATCACTAATGCATCCACTATTTCTTGGGCTACTTCCTTAAGCACTCTGGGATGCAGACCATCTGGCCCTGGGGATTTATCTGCCTTTAATCCCTTCAATTTACCTAACACCACTTCCCTACTAACATGTATTTCGCTCAGTTCCTCCATCTCACTGGACCCTCTGTCCCCTACTATTTCTGGAAGATTATTTATGTCCTCCTTAATGAAGACAGAACCAAAGTAATTATTCAATTGGTCTGCCATGTCCTTGCTCCCCATAA
The DNA here is from genome assembly GCF_030028105.1 of Mobula birostris. Taxonomy (NCBI): domain Eukaryota; kingdom Metazoa; phylum Chordata; class Chondrichthyes; order Myliobatiformes; family Myliobatidae; genus Mobula; species Mobula birostris. The sequence continues at coordinate 101,868,957 of NC_092380.1, read as the reverse complement.
TCAATTCACCTGTTTCTGTCTGTAGGGGACCTACATTTGTCTTTACCAGTCTTTTCCTTTTCGCATATCTATAAAAGCTTTTACAGTCCGTTTTTATGTTCCCTGCCAGTTTTCTCTCATAATCTTTTTTCCCCTTCCTAATTAAGCCCTTTGTCCTCCTCTGCTGAACTCTGAATTTCTGCCAGTCCTCAGATGAGCCACTTTTTCTGGCTAATTTGTATGCTTCTTCTTTGGAATTGATACTATCCCTAATTTCTCTTGTCAGCCACGGGTGCACTACCTTCCTTGATTTATTCTTTTGCCAAACTGGGATGAACAATTGTTGTAGTTCATCCATGCAATCTTTAAATGCTTGCCATTGCATATCCACCGTCAATCCTTTAAGTGTCATTTGCCAGTCTATCTTAGCTAATTCACGTCTCATACCTTCAAAGTTACCCCTCTTTAAGTTCAGAACCTTTGTTTCTGAATTAACTATGTCACTCTCAATCTTAATGAAGAATTCCACCATATTATGGTCACTCTCACCCAAGAGGCCTCTCATGACAAGATTGCTAATTAACCCTTCCTCATTGCTCAAAACCCAGTCCAGAATAGCCTGCTCTCTAGTTGGTTCCTCGACATGTTGGTTCAAAAAACCATCCCGCATACATTCCAAGAAATCCTCTTCCTCAGCACCCTTACCAATTTGGTTCACCCAATCTACATGTAGATTGAAGTCACCCATTATAACTGCTGTTCCTTTATTGCACACATTTCTAATTTCCTGTTTAATACCATCTCCGACCTCACTGCTACTGTTAGGTGGCCTGTACACAACTCCCACCAGCGTTTTCTGCCCCTTAGTGTTATGCAGCTCTACCCATATCGATTCCACATCTTCCCGGTTTATATCCTTCCTTTCTATTGCGTTAATCTCATCTTTAATCAGCAACGCCACCCCACCTCCTTTTCTTTCATGTCTATCCCTCCTGAATATTGAATATCCCTGAACGTTGAGCTCCCATCCTTGGTCACCCTGGAGCCATGTCTCTGTGATCCCAACTATATCATAATCATTAATAACAATCTGCTCTTTCAATTCATCCACCTTGTTACGAATGCTCCTTGCATTGACACACAAAGCCTTCAGGCGCTCTTTTACAACTCTCTTAGCCCTTATACAATTATGTTGAAAAGTGGCCCTTTTTGATGCTTGCCCTGGATTTGTCGGCCTGCCACTTTTACTTTTTTCCTTACTACTTTTTGCTTCTACCCTCACTTTACACCCCTCTGTCTCTCTGCGCTGGTTCCCATCTCCCTGTTGTGAACTAACCTCCTCTCGCCTAGCCTCTTTAATTTGATTCCCACCCCCCAACCATTCTAGTTTAAAGTCACCTCAGTAGCCCTCGCTAATCTCCCTGTCAGGATATTGGTCCCCCTAGGATTCAAGTGTAACCCGTCCTTTTTGTACAGGTCACGCCTGCGCCAAAAGACTGCGTCTTGAAGGCTTCATACACAGAAGGATTCTTCTCTGGGAGTTTCATCATCTGAGCAAAGTAAGGGGACAGGTACCTGGCATAATTCATCTTATCATAGGCAAAGCACCATGGGATCATGGTTCTTATAGCATGGAGGTGCAACTCCCAGTCCCCCTCACGAGAGGCACGCAGAAGCCCAAGTACTATGTTCTCTACCATGTCAAGGTATGATAACCAGAATGCGGATAGCTCTCCATTGTTGTGACAGAGGTGTTCCAGAATGTCTGTCCACAGGGTTATCAGCTCAGCTAAGAGTGGACTTCGCAGCAGATTGTTCAACTTCTGTTGGTTCAAATCACTGGCCATGCCGTTCACATGGTCTAAGAATGATTTGATCATCCCACTCCTCTCTGGAACGTTGTCCTCAACCCATGGTGTGAACTCTGCCCATGTGAGTCTCACCAGTGCTTCATAGATGTACTTGTGGACCTTGACAGCACAATTGTAGTGTTTACCATCAAGGACTCCATTGATGGACCCCTCTGCGACAATTCCAGCCTCCATGCATACGTCCTTTGGACCAGCATCCGAAATCGCTTTCCTAGGATGGCTAAGGCATTACTTATGGTATGGAATGTCCCCATCCTGAGAAGAATGTTGGAGAAGTGCTCTTTGTGCTTCCAGAAAGCTACCACCGCTGCAATGCTATCGCATATTTTCTAGCACTAGGGGTGTATACCTCGCCAAAAATCACTATAAGAATTATTCCCCCCAGATGGTACCGGTGGCCCAAATTTGGGGTCCTGGCTCACAGACTAATTGTCACCAATGCTGTGGATGCTAAGTCATTGGGTATGTTTGAAGCAGAGGTTGATAGGTTCTTGATTAGCATGGTCATCAAAGATTAAGGGGAGAAAGCAGGAGAATGGGATTGAGAGGGATAATAAATCAGCCATGATGGAATGGCAGAGTGGACTTGATGGGCTGAATAGCCTAATTCTGCTCCTACATCTTAAGGTTTTATGGTCTCCCCAATTAAATGCTGATGCAGGATTTTGACCTAAAAATGTTGACAATTCCTTTCCAAGATGTTGCCTGACCCACTGAGTTCCTCATGCAGATTGTTTGTTGCTCAACTTACTAATAGTTAGTTTTCTCTCTTTCGCAGCTCTAATGAAGTGTCTTCCATCCAAAGTGTGAACTCTATTTTTCGTTCCACAGATGCTGTCTGAACTGCTAAGCGTTCCCGGATTTTCTGTTTTTATTGCAGGTTCATAAACGCAAGAGATTCTGGAGATGCTTAAAATCTTGAGGAACATGCACAAGGTACTGGAGGAACTCAGCAGGTCAGGCAGCATCTATGGAAATGAATAAACAGTTGTCGTCTTGAACCGAGACCCTTCATTAGGGCTGGAAAAAGAGGGGACAGAAGCCAGAATAAGAAAGTGATGTTGTAAGGTATACAAGCTGGCAGGTAGCAGGTAAAACCAGGTGACGGGGAGTGGGGTCAGGGAGGGGTGATGAAGTGAGAAGCTGGGAGGTGATAGGTGGAAAAGGTAAAGGGCTGAAGAAGAAGGAACCTGATAGGAGAGGGCAGTGGACCATGGGAGGAAGGGAAAGAGGTGGGCGACCAGAGTGAGGTGATAGGCCCGTGATGAGATGAGAAGGTATAGAGCAGTTTCTGAAGAATACAGGTCTTTTTTACAGAATTTGATATAAATCTAAATATATAGGATTTAGATATTCTGACCCACACTCCAATTCAGAAGGTGGTGGTAATGCACCTTTTGCATAGTGGTTAGCACAATGCTTTATAGAACCAGTGACCCGGGTTCATTTCCGGCTACTGTCTATAAGGAGTTTGTACGTTCTCTCCGTGACTGCGTGGGTGCCCTCCAGGTAGGGTTGCCAACTGTCCCATATTAGCCTGGACATCCCATATATTGGGCTAAATTGGTTTGTCCCATATGGGACCGCCCTTGTCCCATATTACCCCCGCCAAGGTAGAGCGTTCCTATGAAACCTTTCGTGTCGAAATGGCGTAAAGCGAAGAAGCAATTACCATTAATTTATACGGGAAAAATTTTTGAACGTTCCCAGACCCAGAAAATAAACTACCAAATCATACCATAGGAAAAAATCGGCACGAACACGCATGTGCACACAGGTGCCCGCGCAAGGCTTCATGGTCATGGTAGTCCTTCTCGGGGTAAACTCAAGTGTCCTGTATTTGACTGCTACTTTTGTCCCTTATTTGGGAGTGAGAAAGTTGGCAACCCTACCTCCAGGTGCCATGATTTCCTTCCACAGTCCAAGGATGTACCAGTTAGTAGGTTAATTGGTCATTGTAAATTGCCCAGTGATTAGGCTAGGGTTAAATTGGGGGATTACTGGGTGGCATGCCTTGAAGGGCTGGAAGGGCTTGTTCTGTGCTGTATCTCTAAATTTAAAAAAAATTAAATTCATAAAAAAATAAAGCCCAGCTTGTCCAGTCTTACCCAAGAATGGAGGCACTCCATCCCAGGATTTACTTCTTTACTGAATACTTCCTTTTGCCTGACCTTGATCTACATCTGTATCCAGTCTGCCTTTGCTAAATCACATCTACGTTATGCACAGGAGAGAAAGTAATTTAAATTCCTTACCTGCACCATCCTGCCTGCCCAGCCCATCAAAGACAAAGCCCTTCCTGTGAGCAAATACATTAACAGGGAGCACTGCCACAAGAATGCAGCATCCAACATCGAAGATCCCCACCACCCAGGCCGTGCCCTCCTCTCTCTGCTACCATCGGGCGGGAGATACAGAACCCTGAGATCCCTCACCGCCAGGTTCAGGAACAGCTATCATCAGGATCCTGAATCTGCGTGGATAACTTCAATCACTGCTACTCTGAACTGATTCTTGGACCTACAGACTCATTTTCAGGAACTCTTTACAACTCATGTTCTCAGTATTATTTTTTATTTGCACAGTTTGTCTTCTTTTGCACGTGGTTGTCAGTCTTTGCCTGTTTATTTATAGTTTTGTGTAAATTCTCTGGTATTTCAAATTCTTTGGTACAATTACTTCAGGAAGTGTGAGATCATCCACTCTGGGCCAACAAGAAATAGATCAGTGTATCTGTCAGTGGGAGAAAAGTTAGGATCTGTGAATGTGGGGGAAAAGTCAGGAACTGTGAATATGCGGAGAGGTTTAGGAGACCAAAAAGGGTTGAGGACTGAAATCAAAAATATTTTTAAAGAAGAATGGTAGAAAGATTCGAGATTCTGAAGATGCTGAAAATCCGGTGTAACAGATAGAAAATGCTAGAGAAATTAAACAGTTCAAGCAGCATTTATAGAAAGGAATTATGGAAAGGCCAATGTTTCAGGTCAAGACCCTTCTTCAGGACATGGTGACAGTCCTCTCAAGATTTGAGATTCAAGGGGTTCATGATTCATTTATTATCAAGGAATGTATAAATTATACGACCTTGAGATTTGCTTGCTCACAGGTAGCCACAAAGCAAGAACCCTGAAAGAACCCAATTAAAGAAAAAAAAGAATAAAAATAAAAATGGAAGACCAACATTCGATGCACAAGAGAAAGGAAAAAAAACAAATCATACAAGCAATTGAAGTGAACAACAACATTCCAAAGCAAAAATGAGTCCTCAGATTGAACCCTGGAGCAGCCAGAGTAGGCCCTAAGCCTCGCCTATCAGTTCATCATATGAAGCCAGGCAGGCTTCATAGCCTCAGTGCAATGGAGATAACCATTGTGGAGAACTAGCAAAATTGGCTCTCATCCTGACACACTGTCTTTTCAGTCTAACTGGGCCAGCATTTAAATTGACCCAACAATGAAACAGCGAAAGGCTCCGGAGCTCTGGAGGGAGGAGTGAAGATTGCCAAGAGTGAGCAAAATTGGCTTTTGCCTCCGATCTGGGCTGGTGTTTAAATAGTCTGAACAGTGAATCATACCTTGCACTAGGACCCAGGCACCGCTGCTGCGAAAGGCTCTGGACCTGGAACATGCTGTCCAGCAACAGGCCCAGATTTTGCTGCCCAGTCCCAAGACGCACTCAAGCTTTTCAGATCATCTTGGTACCCAGGGTGATCCAACCTCACACCCGGGCCAGTTGAGTGAGTACCGAAACTTCTCTTCCCAGGCTCTGACTTCTCCTTTTGGCATCCAGGGCAATTCAACCTCGCTCCTGGGCCAGCTGTACAGGCATTGGAACTCCATCTGCAATGATTCAGCAACACACCATCTTGGCTCATCTCCCAAACTCGCCTTGCCATCGCTCGCCCCTTCACTGTTTGTGATGATAATTTAACACAATTTACCTCAGAAAAAGTATTTTTAGTGATGTTTTCAGTTGGATTTCTTACCTTTTTGGCTACCAGAAGCTGTTGCACACATTCAGTAGCGCCATCTTAACCGGAAGCTGCCTGATCTGCTGAGTTCCTTCAGCATTTTATGTGTAGAAAGATTAGCTCATCTCAACTGGAACATGAAAGATAGAAGTGAAGGGTGTGTTGTAAACTGGGCAGGTGTGTGCACAGCAAACCCCTCCCTGCACCCATTCAGTCTGGTGAAGCTATGGACGTTTAAGGAGGAGTTTGCCTGATAAAACCAAAGATGCATGTTTGACTCACTAACAACCAGTAAATGGAGACTCAAGATGCTGGAGAAACTCAGCAGAGCAGGAGGGATGGGTCAGCATTTTGGACTCAGACTTTGCATCAGGACAGAGTGTGTAGAGGGAAGATATCTGATACATAGAAGTGACAGGGAGAATCAAGTCAGAGACTGAGAAGTGGGAGGTGAAATCAGCAATTATAGGTGGGTGGAGCCAATTGGGGAAGAGGGATGGGAGAGTGTTCAGATAGAGACTCAGAGGGTAGAAAAGGAGAAGAGAAAGATATTAGACAGTGAGCCAGGTGGAGAAGTGGAGAGTGGTAGAAGTGCTAGAGTTTGTTGGATCTGGGGATATTGATCTGAGGTTCTTTGGAAGTCAAGAATGAGGCATTAACCTGGTGGTTGCAGCCATTTTAATAAGTGTTACATGAACAAAGGAAAAACAGAGAAAAAGAACAACACACACAAAATTCTGCAGCAACTCAGCAGGCCAGGCGGCATCTATGGAAATGAATGAACAGTTGGCATTTCAGGCCGAGATCCTTTTTCAGGACATCAGACAGATAAAGAAAATGAAGTTGTAATCATCTTACACTCAGACTAGGGATAATGCACATTCCATATATTAAATGTAAACTATGAAATGGCCAAGTTTGAGTGGTATGACACCTTCCACTAACAAGTATGCTGACCTATTTCTCATAGGTTTAAAGTAGATGACCTCACACTTCCTGAAGTAATTACACGCTGGTCCAGAATACAGGTAAGAGACTGACTGCTACTTCGCCAAGATGCAATCATATAGCCTATGTGGCTGGCAATAGGTCAACACCATCTATTAATTTTGCTGATGATACAACCATTGTTGGTAGAATCTCAGATGGAGATGAGAGGGCGTACAGGAGTGAGATATGGCAACTAGTGGAGTGGTGTTGCAGCAACAACCTTGCTCTCAACATCAGTAAGACAAAAGCACTGATTGTGGACTTCAGGAAGGGTAAGACGAAGGGACGCATACCAATCCTCATAGAGGGATCAGAAGTGGAGAGAGTGAGCAGGTTTAAGTTCCTGGGTATCAAGATCTTTGAGGACCTAACCTGGTCCCAACAAGTTTGAAGAGATTTGGTATGTCAACAAATACACTCAAAAACTTCTATAGATGTACCATGGAGAGTATGCTGACAAGCTGCATCACTGTCTGGTATGGGGGGAGCGTGGGGGCTACTGCACAGGACCCAGGACATCTTTAGGAAGCAGTGTCTCAGAAAGGCAGCGTCCATTATTAAAGACCTCCAGCACCCAGGGCATGTCCTTTACTCATTGTTACCATCAGGTAGGAGGTACAGAGGCCTGAAGGCACACACTCAGCGATTCAGGAACAGCTTCTTCCCCTCTGCCATCCGATTCCTAAATGGATATTGAACCCGTGAACACTACCTCACTTTAATATATATATATTTTTTTTCTGTTTTTTGCGTGATTTAAAATCCATTCGATATATATATACTGTAATTGATTTATTTATTATTATTATTTTTTCTTCTTCTATATTATGTATCGCTTTGAACTGTTGCTGCTAAGTTAACAAATTTCACGACACAATACAGTGATAATAAACCTGATTCTGATTCTTATATTGATAAGGATTCTACAGGACAAAGTACAAAGAAAATCTGAGAGGTTTCTAGAAAATACAGAATCATTTATACTATCAACATACATAAAAGTTGCTGGTGAACGCAGCAGGCCAGGCAGCATCTCTAGGAAGAGGTGCAGTCGACGTTTCAGGCTGAGACCCTTCGTCAGGACTAACTGAAGGAAGAGTGAGTAAGAGATTTGAAAGTTGGAGGGGGAGGGGGAGATCCAAAATGATAGGAGAAGACAGGAGGGGGAGGGATGGAGCCAAGAGCTGGACAGGTGATAGGCAAAAGGGATACGAGAGGATCATGGGACAGGAGGTCCGGGAAGAAAGACGGGGGGGCGGGACCCAGAGGATGGGCAAGGGGTATATTCAGAGGGACAGAGGGAGAAAAAGGAGAGTGAGAGAAAGAATGTGTGTATAAAAATAAGTAACAGATGGGGTATGAGGGGGAGGTGGGGCATTAGCGGATGTTAGAGAAGTCGATGTTCATGCCATCAGGTTGGAGGCTACCCAGACGGAATATAAGGTGTTGTTCCTCCAACCTGAGTGTGGCTTCATCTTTACAGTAGAGGAGGCCGTGGATAGACATGTCAGAATGGGAATGGGATGTGGAATTAAAATGTGTGGCCACTGGGAGATCCTGCTTTCTCTGGAGGACAGAGCGTAGATGTTCAGCAAAGCGGTGTCCCAGTCTGCGTCGGGACTCGCCAATATATAAAAGGCCACATCGGGAGCATCGGACGCAGTATATCACCCCAGCCGACTCACAGGTGAAGTGTTGCCTCACCTGGAAGGACTGTTTGGGGCCCTGAATGGTGGTAAGGGAGGAAGTGTAAGGGCATGTGTAGCACTTGTTCCGCTTACACGGATAAGTGCCAGGAGGGAGATCAGTGGGGAGGGATGGGGGGGTACTATTTATACTATAGTTAGTAGAAAACTTACTGAATAATTACATGTATATACAGAACTGCGCAAAAGTCTTAGGCACATACTGTATATAGAGGTAGGGGTGCCTAAGACTTTTGCACAGTGCTGTATTTGTCAACGTGGAGCAGAGACCGAGTTTGTAAATCTGGTGTGTTTAAAGGATGTTCGGAGTGATGAGGGTGGATCAGCACAGGCAGGGTGTGGGACAGGTGGCAGGGAAGGAGTGGCAGAGGTGGGCATGGGTGGTGGGATGCAAACACACCCAGTTCTGAAACACCAGGCAAGGTTATTTGATTCCATACAATTGGTTTATTGATCATTACAGAATGTCCCTCTGGTCCTTCCTGCTCCCTCCCCTCTCCCTTCCCCTTTTCCCAAACATAATTCCCATCTCCCTGCCCCCTTCCCACTCTCAGTCCAAAATAGAGACCCATATCAAAATCAGGTTTAGTCATAGTCATAGTCATACTTTATTGATCCCAGGAGAAATTGGTTTTCATTACCGTTGCACCATAAGTAATTAAATAGTAATAAAACCATAAATAGTTAAATAATAATATGAAAATTATGCCAGGAAATAAGTCCAGGACCAGCCTATTGGCTCAGGGTGTCTGACCCTCCAAGGGAGGAGTTGTAAAGTTTGATGGTCACAGGCAGGAATGACTTCCTATGACGCTCTGTGTTGTATCCCGGTGGAATGAGTCTCTGGCTGAATGTACTCCTGTGCCCAACCAGTACATTATGTAGTGGGTGGGAGACATTGTCCAAGACGGCATGCAACTTGGACAGCATCCTCTTTTCAGACACCATCGTCAGAGAGTCCAGTTTCATCCCCACAACATCACTGGCCTTACAAATGAGTTTGTTGATTCTGTTGGTGTCTGCTACCCTCAGCCTGCTGCCCCACGACACAACAGCAAACATGATCGCACTGGCCACCACAGACTCGTAGAATATCTTCAGCATTGTCCAGCAGATGTTAAAGGACTTCAGTCTCCTCAGGAAATAGAGACAGCTCTGACCCTTCTTGACAGCCTCAGTGTTCTTTGACCAGTCCAGTTTATTGTCAATTCATATCCCCAGGTATTTGTAATCCTCCACCATGTCCACATTGACCCGCTGGATGGAAACAGGGGTCACCTGTACCTTAGCTCTCCTCAGGTCTACCACCAGCTCCTTAGTCTTTTTCACATTAAGCTGCAGATAATTCTGCTCACACCATGTGACAAAGTTTCCTACCGTAGCCCTGTACTCAGCCTCATCTCCCTTGCTGATGCAAGGGAGATCATCAGTCACATATGTCATGAAATTTGGTTATTTCTTTTTTTTGCAGCAGTACAGCACAATACATAACATTACTACAGTATAGTGCAAAATTCTTAGGCACCCTAGTGTGCCTGTGCTCTCTCTCTCTCCCTCTCCCTCCCTCTCTCTCTCTTTCTATCTCTCGCTATCTCTCTATACATATATATACCTAAGAGTTTTGCATTGTACTGTATATGATTATATAGAAGTTATAAACAAGCATAAGAAAGTTAACCTATAAGGAAAACAAGAGAAAAATAACAAATCTACACACTGATCCAACAAGACGGAGACGTGTCGGTGATCGGTGGAGCCAGAGAAGGGAGGGATCATAGAGCCAGAAAGTAATGTAGCACTGAAACAGGCCCTTCAGCCTGGTGGGTCTATGCCGACCCATCCAGCTTGTCCCAATCTCTTGTGTGCAGCCCAAATCCCACTGTACGCCCCCCCATCCCCCCAAGTACTTACCCAAGTGCTTTTTAAATGATACAATTGCACTTCTCGTAACCACTTCCTCTGGCCGCAACTTCCATGCATTCAGCATTCTGTGGGGAGAAAGTTACTCCTCAGCTCCCTTTCAAATGCTTCCCCTCACAGTCTAATTTTATGCCCTCTAGTTTTGTCCTGCCCTACCCTGGGAAAAGACTATTGTCATCCACCTCATCTATACCTACTAGTCATCATTTTAAACATTTCTCTTAGATTGCTCCTCATTCTCCTACAATCCAAAAATAAAGAGCTAGCCTGTCTAACCTCTTCCTGAAACTCAGGCCTTCTAGTCCTGGTGACATCCTCGTACATTTCAACTGCATCCATTCAAGTTTAACCACATCTTTTCCATAACAGGGTGATCAAAACTGTACACTCTGCTCCAAGTGCAGCCTCACCAATGACTTCTACAGCTGCAGCATAACGTCTGCACTCCTATACTCAACGTCCTGACGGAAGAAGGTTAGCATGCTAACTGGTTTTTTCGCCGGCTTGTCTACCTGTGATGCTTTAAGTGAACTGTGCACTTGTACTCCTAAATCCCTCTGTTCCGTTATGCTCCCTAGTGCCTACCATACTTAGTATAAGTGCTATGCTGCATGGTTTTTCCAAAATGCATCACCTCCCACTTATCTGTATTAAAATCCATCTGCCATTCCGCGGCCCAATTCCTTAAGTGATCAAGATCCCTCTGTAATTCTCATAATCTTCTTCGTGTCGTCTGCAAATTTACTAATGAAGTCTTGTGTATTTGCATCCAAACCATTTATATAAATAACAAAAAACGAGGCTCCCAACACTAATCACTGCATTACACCACTCGTCTCCAGCCTCCATTCCACCAAACAACCTTTAACCATCTCTCTCTGCTTCCTGCCTCTGAGCTATTGTAAATCCAGCTAACAAGCTTTCCTGGTTTCCTAACCTTCCAGGCCAGCCCACCATGCAGGACCAGGTCGACGGCATTACTAAATTCCAAATAGACAACATCCGCTGCTCCACCCTCATCTACCGTTTTGATTACTTCTTCAAAAAAACTCTAAAAGGTTCAGCAAGCACAACAAAGGCCTCCACGATTTCCTCTCTGGGCTCCTAAAATATCCGAGGATGCACTTGGTCAGGAGGTGGGGATTTATTCATCCTAATGCACTATAAGGCTACGGAATGCCTCCTCTCTGGTTATATGGCGATAGCTCTGCCTTGTCGTTAGCAAAGATGTAAAGAATTCTCCACTCCAGATCATTTGCTGAGGCTGGAGGTTTATTGAAAAATTAAAACTTGTTCTTTGTTCGGTGAGGGTAGTAAACTACAGCTGTTGGTTGTCTTCAAACAATAACCCAAACTACAGAATAGTTTAGAGACATGAGATGTGGAATCGCTATCTCCTGTTCCCATACTTCTTTCTTTCTAAGGCTTAGATGGAGTGGACATGGAGAGTTTGTTTCCTGTGGTGGGAGAGTCTAGGACCAGAGGGCACATCCTCAGAATACAAAGGCACCTCTTTTGAAGAGAAATGAGGAGGAATTTCTTGAGCCGGAGGGTAGTGAGACTGTGGAATTCATATATGCCGACGGCTATGGAGGCCAGGTCATCAGATATATTTAAGGCAGAGGTTGATAGGATCTTGATTAGTAAGGGTGCCAAATGTTACAGGGTGAAGGCAGGAGAATGAGCTTAAAAAGGATTATAAATCAGCCATGATGGAATGCCAGAGCAGACTCGATGGGCCAAATGACCTAAATTTGCTCCTGTGTGGTGTTATGGTATTATGGACTGGTTCTCACTCTAGAGACAGTGGAGTCAATCTTCCACGCTGGGGAAGGGTGGAAATGCTGGAACCAACAGACCTAACTAAGTGGAATTTAAGCCTCAGGGAGAATTAGACTTTTCACATTTTCAAAAAAATATATATATAATTCAGTGTTTCCACGCACATTTGCAATGTGAATGGGAATTGTTTTATAATGCAGTTGTGTAGAATGAAAAAAAAAGAAGCACTTCCTTCTTTGGAACTTAAGTGTGGCCACAGGCTGTGGGAAAGTTTTGACTAGCTTCTCATGCATTACTGGACCGAGCCCAGAGAGTAGGATCACAGTAATGCTCATGTCTGTTTGCTGGCTGTGCATTAGTACAAAAAGAAATAACTTGTCCAAACAGACAATAAGTAAGCACCAGGCTCCCACTTGTGCTCTTCCCAGCTTATGTTCAGTAATAGCTATTAAAAACAACTTAAAAGTACATTCTTATTAACATAACATTAACATTCCCAAAGTTGCTGGAAGTGCCGAGCCCACCGGAATGAGGAATGATCATATGGATGGGAGCCAGTCACTGGGTCACAGTATGTAATCTTGATGGTAACAACATTTCTTTAATTAAAAACAGCGGAGTTTTACTCCTGACTATTGAAGTCACTAAACATTTTAAGTCTTAAACCAATGTTAACACAGACCATCAAAAGACCTCAAAAATACCATAAACTAGGGGTTCCCAACCTGGGGTCCGTGGACTCCTTGCTTAATGATATTGGTGCATGGCATAAAAATTGTTGGAAACCCCCGCCCTGAACAACATTATCTCATAATGGATAAACTCATTCATATCATATTCCTGCCTTCACTATTTTGACGGAGGAACTGCTAACCATTTAACCTAAATTGAACAAGGAACTCATCAAAGTAGCAGAGGAAAAAAACTTGATAAAGTGAGGAAAGGTATCTGGATGTCAGCAACAAAGCAAATAATTTTACTTTGTTAAGATCCGAATCCTTTCTCAGCCTACTTAGCAAATATTGAAAGGCCAAGATAGACTGGACATGGAGAGAATGGTTCATATACTGGGGAAGTCTAGGACTAGAGGGCACAGCCTCAGAACAGAGGAATTTCTGTAGCTAGATGATGGTGAATCTGTGGAGGCCAAATCATTGGGCTGGTTGATAGGTTCTTAATTAGCAAGGGTGTCAAAGGTTATGGAGAGAAGGCAGGGGAATAGAGTTGAGAGTAATTTAAATCAGCCATGGTGGAATGGCAGAGCAGACTCGATGCATAACAACCTAATTCTGCTCCTATGTCTTATGGTCTTATGGTCTTATGGTCTTATTGTCATACTTGTGAAGTAAAATCCATCTTGTAGCATGACTTCAGTAAGTTAAAGACATCTCCAAGATTTTTAGTAACGGCATTGCAAGCCAAATGGGTACCGCTGGGTTTGGGCTACTTAGTGCTGCAGCTAATCCTAGGGAGGAGGTACAGGAGCCTGAAGGCACACACTCAGCATTTTAGGATCAGCTTCTTCCCCTCTGTCATCAGATTTCTGAACGGTTTATGAACCCATGAAAACTACTGTTATTTGTTTTGTAACTCCAAAATGTAAAACTAATTGAAAGAAAAAAACATGGAACCCAAGAGATGTGTGTAAACATTTTACTTTAAGTGAGGCATGCACTTATGACATGGCAGCATAACCCATAATGAACTGTTTAGACAACAAAGAATGTTTAATCAAACAATATACTTACAATATTATTAATATATTACTGAAATATTAAATACACTACACTCCTCCTTGCTTAGCTATAAACTCCAACTCAATATCAACTGCATCTCAACTTATATATGTACATACATATACATTCAGTATACCATATAATACAGCTCTATATAGACATCCACAGCATAGTAAATTGTACATTGTCCCATTCAGGCTGAAAGATTTAATTGTTGTGGAGGAATTCTTACTCTTGTGGGATAATTTCTTTCCTGCCAAGGGGAGTTGGGGGGGTGGGTGGTGGTGTCATTTTTTGGCAGGAGAGATTTGTGACTGTGAAACAATCTCAGATTCTGGGATCTCTTCCATGGTGGTTTTAGGAATTGACTCTAGGACAGCTCTGGACATCTTTCTTCTGGATGTGTTGGCCTCCCCTATAGTGCATAGCAAGCTGTTTGATCTGCTAATCCGTCCTAGGCCACCAGACAAAGCTTTGAGCCATTACTTTCATCTTGGCCATGTCTAGATAACCGGCATGTAGCTTGGATGGTACAACATCTCTCAATTCCCACATAAGGCAACCTCCGTCAAGGGCAAAAATGGGGGGACTGGAATTTCTGCTGCACATTTTGGGTTGGCATGTAGACCAGAGACAGCGTGAGGTCTTTTCTGGTTTCACTTTGGATCATCTCTGCCATAATAGGGGGACTTTTGATTTGCAATAGGGAGCATATGTCAAGAGGAGTGTCCTCTTTTGTAAATTGTTCAGGTATTTTCTTTTCCAAGGGTAAAAGGGGCAATCCATCAGAATTCCCATGATTAGTTGTCCTCTTGAGTTTGATCTTGTAATTGTGTTCTCCAAGAAACAGTATCCATCTCTGTATTTGTCCTGCTGCTGTTAGTGGAACGCCCTTCCGTAGATTGAAAATGGACACTAGTGGTTGATGATCAGCAATGAGGGTAAGCTCTCTCCCATACAAGTACTGGTTGAAACGTTTTAGACCACAAACCAGACTCAAGGCTTTTCTGTTAATCTGTTTATAATTTCTTTCTGCAGCAGAAAGGGAACATAATGCAAAGGGTCACTTCCATCACTAATAATATGTGACCTGACTGCACCTACAGTATACCATAAAGCAGGTCATCACAGGCAAGCTTCACTGGACAATGTGGATCATAATATGCGACTACAGTGTATGGCGTCACCATTTCCTTTGTCTTTTTGAAAGCCATCTCACACTGTTTTATCCGTTGCCATTTTTTCTGACCTGCAGTAATGAGTTCAGGGTATGGAACACAGTAGCCAGGTTTGGCAGGGGGCTGTTATAGTAACTGACAAATCCTAAAAAGGACTGAGCTATGACATGTCCTTTGGTCTTAGGGCATCCACCATTGCTTGAATTTTCTCAGCATTCTTGTATAATCCTTGTGCATGAATTGCGTAACCACAGTAAGGGATGCATTGTTTAAGGAATTTACACAATGTACCTGCTCTGAGCCTGTAATCTTCTAATATTATTAACACTGTCTTGAGATTTTGGAGATACTCCTTGTCATCCTTACTAGTAACGATGATGCCATCCAGGTAACCTTGAGTGCCTGTGCAGACTTGCAGCACCTGGTCCATAGCTTTCTGTTGGAGTGCAGATGCAGACGCTTCTCCAAAAAGCCTATTTTAAGACTATTATAGTGATAAAGCCCTTTGTGAACTTTTATAGTGAGAAGCACTTTGGTCTCTTCTTCCATCTCCATCTGTAGGTATGCCTCAGCTAGGTCCACTTTGCTGAAGTGTTTCCCTCCAGAAAGGTTTGCAAAAATATCCTTCATCTACTTTCAGTATTGGGTCAATCGAGACCTTAAAATCACCACAGATCCTGACAGATCCAATCTTCTTCACTACCGGGGCCTCTGGCATTGCCCATGGGCTCCACTCAACTTTGGAAAGAAGTCCTTCAGCCTACATACAATGTTGCTCACTAGGTTCTTTATTGCAAATGGTATAAGGAACTGGATAAGATTTGTAAAACCTGGATATGGCATTTTCATTTAACACTATTCTACTGTTGATATTCTGCAGATGTACAGGGCCCTGGTGAGACCACAACTGGAGTATTGTGTACAGTTTTGGTCTCTGAGGAAGGACATTCCTGCTATCGAGGGAGTGCAGCATAGGTTCACGAGGTTAATTCCCGGGATGGCAGGACTGTCATATGTTGAAAGATTGGAGCGACTGGGCTTGTATACGCTGGAATTTAGAAGGATGGGAGGGGATCTGATTGAAGCATATAAGATTATTAAGGGATTGGACACACTAGAGGCAGGAAACATGTTCCAGTGTTGGGTGAGTTCAGAACCAATTGGAGAATAAGGGGTAGGCCATTTAGAATGGAGTTGAGGAAAAACTTTTTCACCCAGAGAGTTGCGGATCTGTGGAATGCTCTGCCTCAGAAGGCAGTGGAGGCCAATTCTCAGGATACTTTCAAGAAAGAGTTAAATAGAGCTCTAAATGATAGCAGAGTTAAGGGATATGGGGAGAAAGCAGGAACGGGGTACTGATTGTGGATGATCAGCCATGATCACAGTGAATGGCAGTTCTGGCTCGAAGGGCCAAATGGCCTTCTCCTGCACCTGTTGTCTATTGTCTATTGATGTTTGTGATTTCCAATGCCATCCTTAAACACTGCTGTGGCATCATCCAGGACCTTTCCTTAATCCACTTTCAGTTGAGACCATTGCAGGGTATGTGGCATGCAAATAGCGGACAGATCTCCCATCAAGTTATAGTTGTCTCAGTGATTCAAGCCCCCACAAAGCTGACCTTTCTTCTTTTACCACATACAAGCCCAATGTGGCTTGTTGGTTGTTGTATTTCATTGTCACAAATGTCATTCCACAGGAGTTATCTTTTCCCCCATATAAGTTCTTAGTTCCGGTATCTGCAAGCTTCAGTTCAGTATCAGGAAATACCATTCAAACTCATTTTGTGGAATGACGGAAAAAGCCAAGCCAATGCCCAGTTCCATTTTAACTAATTTGCCATTCACTTCTGGTGTAAGCCATATTTCTTGTCTATTGTTAGTTTTCAGATTTTAAGTCTTAAGGCTACTCAGTCCTGTGTCACTCTCATCATTATTAGATTTTTCATCAACAGCATGTAGATTAGTGCACATTTTGAAACTGTGACTTGACTTTTTATTTCTTTCTCTATCCCGTGCTGTCCATTTACTTTTCTGTCCAACATGCTTTTTGTATATGTGTCCTACTTTGTTGCATTTTCTGCGAGTTTCGCCTTTGAACCTGATGTCTGAGCCCCTGCCACAATGGTAACATAATTTGTTTGGTCAGGTCGGTTTCTGTTTGGAAGTTGCAATTTTGTTCACACTCACTTTCATTCCTGACTGCAATTCAATTGTGTCTCTGACTGCTGTTTCCATTGATACAGCAATTTCAACTACTCTTTTAAATGTGAATTATGCTTCAGTTAGAAGCAGCTCTTGAATACATTCTTGTAAGATTCCACAAACTAAACAATCTTTCAGTGCATCATTAAGTCCATCACTAAACGGACAATGGTCAGACAACCTCTTCAATTCAGCCATAAGTGCTGAAATGGAGTCCCTGTAGCGGTGTGCTACACACAGCGCTAGAGTAACCACACGGAGTCGGTGAGTTAGAGTTGCGATGAAAGAGATTTATTCAAACTTCGTGGCCTGCTTTAAAGCCTTCCCGTTCCCGCCCTCCCTGGGGCGGGATCGCTGTGGGGAATGCATATTCCCAGACCCTTTCTGCGTGCGGGATTTTCCCCCTGCTGGTGAATATGGCCTGGCGCCCTTTTTGGAGCCGGCCCTCTGCCTGCGCGTGCTGTTGTGAGCTGGTTCGTGTGTGCTAGAAAGTGGGTCGCCACATAACCCCCCCCCTCCCCAGAACCGACGATACCTCCCCCAATGTCCACAGTCTGGATCGGCCTCTGTTTGGGAGGTCTGCCCCTGCGCTGCGGTGCCTGAGCCTGGACCGGCTGCACCAAGTCCACATGGGCCGGTTTGAGTCGGTCCACCGTGAAAACCTCCTCTCTCCCCCCAATGTCCAGCACGAACGTGGACCCGTTGTTCCTGATCACCTTAAACGGCCCCTCGTAGGGCCGCTGTAGCAGTGCCCCGTGTCCGCCCCGTCGTACAAAAAGAAACTTACAGTTCTGCAGGTCTTTGGGTACGCAGGTCGGGCTCTGTCCATGCTGTGAAGTGGGGATAGGGGCCAGGTTACCGAGCCTCTCCCGTAGTCTGTCCAGGACTGCTGTGGGTTCTTCCTCTTGCCCCCTTGGGGCTGGTATGAACTCTCCTGGGACTACCAGGGGTGCGCCGTACACCAACTCGGCCAACGAGGTGTGCAGATCCTCTTTGGGCGCCGTGCGGATTCCGAGCAGGACCCAGGGAAGCTCACCCACCCAGTTAGTCCCCTCCAGGCAGGCCATGAGAGCCGATTTCAGGTGATGGTGGAAGCGCTCCACTAGTCCGTTCGACTGTGGGTGGTAGGCAGTTGTGTGGTGTAGCTGAGATCCTAAAAGGTTGGCCATAGCCGACCACAGGCTGGAGGTGAACTGGGCGCCCCTGTTGGAGGTAATGTGGGCCGGTAGCCCGAAGCGGGCTACCCAGGTTGCGATCAGTGCTCGGGCGCAGGATTCGGAGGTGGTGTTGGTGAGCAGGACTGCCTCTGGCCATCTGGTGAACTGGTCTATCATAGTTAGGAGGTACCGTGCTCCTCGTGACACTGGCAGGGGCCCCACGATATCCACATGAATGTGGTCAAACCTCCGGCGGGTGGATTCGAACCGCTGCGGCGGAGCCTTGGTATGCCGCTGCACCTTGGCCGTTTGGCACTGCATGCACGTTTTGGCCCATTCACTGACCTGTTTACACAGTCCATGCCACACGAACCTGTTGGCGACCAACCGGACGGTTGTCCTGATGGAGGGGTGCGCTAAGTTGTGAATGGACTTGAAAACCCGCCAGTGCCAGGCTGCTGGGACGACGGGGCGGGGTTGGCCGGTAGCTATATCACATAGTAGGGTCCTCTCACTTGGGCCTACAGGGAGGTCTTGGAGCTGCAAACCGGAGACTGCAGTCCTGTAACTGGGGATCTCAGCGTCTGCCTGCTGTGCCTCCGCCAGCACTGCATAGTCCACCCCCTGGGACAGGGCCTGTATGGTAGGTCTGGAAAGTGCGTCCGCCACGACGTTGTCCTTTCCAGAGACATGCCAGATGTCCGTCGTGTACTCAGAGATGTAGGACAGATGTTGCTGCTGACGGGACGACCAGGGGTCGGACACCTTCATGAACGCAAAGGTAAGCGGTTTGTGATCTGTGAACGTGGTGAAGGGCCTACCTTCTAAGAAGTACCTGAAATGCCGGATTGCCAGGTATAGTGCCAATAGCTCCCAGTCAAAAGCACTGTATTGGAGTTCAGGTGGTCGTAGGTGTTTGCTAAAGAACGCCGGGGTTGCCAGCGACCCTCAATGAGTTGTTCCAGCACTCCACCGACCGCTGTGTTGGATGCGTCCACCGTGAGGGCAGTAGGAATGTCCGTTCTGGGGTGCACTAGCATCGCGGCGTTTGCCAAGGCTTCTTTGGTTTCAACGAAAGCGGTTGCGGCCTCTTTGTCCCAGGTAATGTCCTTGCCCTTACCCGACATTAGAGTGAACAGGGGTCGCATGGTTCGGGCTGCTGAGGGGAGGAAACGGTGGTAGAAATTCACCATACCCACGAATTCCTGCAGGCCTTTGATTGTGTTGGGTCAGGGGAAGTTGCGGACCGCGTCTACCTTGGCGGGCAGCGGGGTTGCCCCGTCTTTAGTAATCATGTGGCCCAGGAAGTCGATGGTGTCGAGTCCGAACTGGCATTTGGCTGGGTTGATTGTAAGGGCGAATTCGCTCAGGCGGGCGTAGAGCTGGCGGAGGTGGGACAGATGCTCCTGCCGACTACTGCTTGCTATGAGGATGTCGTCCAAGTAGATGAATGCAAAGTCCAGGTCACGTCCCACCGCGTCCATTAGCCGCTGGAAAGTCTGTGTGGCATTCTTTAGACCAAATGGCATTTGGAGGAATTCGGAAAGTCCGAACGGGGTGATAAGTGCTGTTTTGGGGATGTCGTCCGGATGTACAGGGATTTGATGGTATCCCCGGACGAGGTCTACCTTGGAAAAGATCCTTGCGCCGTGTAGGTTTGCTGCGAAGTCTTGAATGTGCGGCACAGGGTAGCGGTCTGGTGTTGTAGCCTCGTTCAGTCTGTGGTAGTCACCGCATGGTCTCCAGCCCCCCGTTGCCTCGGGCACCAAGTGAAGGGGGGAGGCCCATGGGCTGTCGGACCGTCGTATGATCCCCAATTCCTCCATCTTCTTGAACTCCTCCTTCACCAGTCGGAGCTTGTCCAGGGGAAGCCTTCGAGCACGGGCGTGGAGGGGTGGTCCCTGGGTCGGGATGTGGTGCTGTTCTCCGTGTCTGGGCATGGCTGCCGTGAACTGCGGTGTCAGTATTGATGGGAAATCCGCCAGGACCCTGGTGAATTCATCATCGGACAGCGTGATGGAGTCCAGGTGTGGGGCTGGCAACTGTGCTTCACCCAGGGAGAACATTTGAAAAGTCTTGGCGTGGACTAATCGCTTCCCGTGCAGGTCGACCAGCAGGCTGTGGGCTCGTAGAAAATCCGCCCCCAGGAGTGGTTGGGCCACGGCGGCCAGTGTAAAATCCCACGTGAACCGGCTAGAGCTGAACCGTAGCCGTACGGTGCGGGTGCCGTAGGTTCGTATTGTGCTGCCATTTGCGGCCCTCAGGGTGAGTCCCGGTTCTGTTGCGGGTATCATAACTCGTTGGAGGTAAGACGCTGATCTCTGCTCTGGTGTCGACCAAAAAGTGGCGTCCCGACTGCTTGTCCCAGACGTACAGGAGGCTGTTCTGATGGCCAGCCGCCATAGCCATCAGTGGCAGCTGGCCCTGGCGTTTCCCAGGAATTTGCAGGGTGGTCTGCAGCGGCGGGCCTCTGTGCCCCACCGCTGGTGGTAGAAACACCATTGTTCGTTGGGCTCTTCACTCCCGTCGCCGGGTTTTGTAGGTTCTGCTGCCGGGCCTGATCTGGTCTGCCTTTGGGCACGCGGCTTGGTGATCTGTGCGACGGGCGCCCCTCTCTCTTTCCTAGCATTCCACAGCACATCTGCTCAGGCTGCCACCTCCCGGGGGTTGCTGAAATCTGCGTCGGACAGCAGCAGGCATATGTCCTCGGGCAGTTGCTCTAGGAATGCCTGCTCAAACATGAGGCAGGGTTTGTGTCCTTCAGCCAGGGCCAGCATGTCGTTCATTAATGCTGACGGCGGCCTGTCTCCCAAACCATCCAGGTGCATTAAGCGGCGTGCTCGTTCGCGCCGTGAGAGTCCGAAAGTCCTTATGAGCAGGGCTTTGAATGCTGTGTATTTGCCGTTCTCCGGGGGCGACTGTATAAACTCCTCAACTTGTGCAGCTGTCTCCTGGTCGAGTGAACTCAGCACGTAGTAGTAACGAGTGTACTCCGAGGTTATCTGCCGAATGTGG
This sequence comes from Mobula birostris, assembly GCF_030028105.1. NCBI lineage: Eukaryota > Metazoa > Chordata > Chondrichthyes > Myliobatiformes > Myliobatidae > Mobula > Mobula birostris. Next base: position 101,847,448 of record NC_092380.1, on the reverse strand, counting down.
AATTGAGCTTCTGCTTGTTCGAACCATAAACGGGGTCACAGTGTCCAGAAGCTTGGCAGTTTTAACGAAACTGCGTGAATAGATGCAGCGTCGGTCATCTCTGGTCCAAATATCGTTTGGGCCGTCGGGGTCACCAATTGTAGCGGTGTGCTACACACAGTGCTAGAATAACCACACAGAGTCGGTGAGTTAGAGTTGCGATGAAAGAGATTTATTCAAACTTCGCGGCTTGCTTTAAAGCCTTCCCGTTCCCGCCCTCCCTGGGGCGGGATCGCTGTGGGGAATGCATATTCCCAGACCCTTTCTGCGCGCGGGATTTTCCCCCTGCTGGTGAAGATGGCCTGGCGCCCTTTTTGGGGCTGGCCCTCTGCCTGCGCGCGCTGTTGTGAGCCGGTTCGTGTGTGCTAGAAAGTGGGTCGCCACATCCCCTTCCTTTTGATTCCACTTATGAAACTGAAGGCATTCTGCAATCAACAATAGCTTTGATTCTAGATGTTCCTGCATTGCTTTCACAATATTAGCAAAGGTAATTTCAGCTGGTTATGTTGGAGCAGTCAAACTTCGAAGCAAACTGTATGCTTTCCCACCTATTTCACTCAGCCAAATTGGTACTTGCTTTACAACAGCTACTTCATTTACTTCAAAATGCTACTTAATTTACTCAGTATATAATATCCAGGTATCTCTTGTACAATTGAACGCATCTATCTTTTTGATATAGCCAGCCATTTCTGATTTTTAAAAAAATTATGATTTTATCATTGTTTATTAACCCTGGATTTGCCTGTTTTCTGTCTTTTTTAAACTTCATCATCTCTGTCCTTTCCCAAAGAAGCATGTACTGCACTGTTTTTTAACTCAACCATTCACGCTGCATTTTTTAAAAATCTTCAATATCTTGCTGTACTTGTTTTATAAACTCAACTGTCTTGCTGCACTTCAACAAGTAAGTAGTCATCTTGAGTTTATTTTAAAATTTGCTCATTGCTACTGTTATGTTTTGTAAGTCCAAAACATAAAACTAATTGAAAGAAAAAACTCAGATCTCAGGATATGCCTGCAAACTTTGTGTTTACTTTAAGTGAGGTGCGCAATTATGATGTGGTGGCATAATGACTTATGCCATTAATGTTCCTTTACATGTAACCCATAATGAATCATTTAAACAACAGAGAATGCTTAATCAATCAATATATTTACAATATTATTCATATGTTAATGCAATATTAAATACATGACTACTGCTCTCTTTTTACACTATTATACTTATGTATGTTATCTAATTTTTAATTATATCTTAATTATTGCAAAATAACTTTCATTGTAATTTATACAAGGATTATTGTAACATAGTTTTTTTAATATCTTGCACTGCATTGTTGCTGCAAAACAACAATTTTCAAGACAAATGTCAATTATAATAAACCTGATCTGATTCTGACTCTGTCAAGACGAACTCTGAAAAGTACAAAAGATTATACTCAAAAAGAAATGAGATATTAAATCTGTGGCAGTGTTTTTTCCCCATTTGAGATGCCCAAGTATTTCATTTTGATTATGACTGTATAAATTAAATTACTGAGCCACCAATCAAAAAGCTTGCACTGGGAGCACTAGTTCAAATCTCACCATTCAAACTTCATTAATTCAAATAATTCAGGAATTAGAAAACTGGTTCTTTTTCTCAATTCCAGCACCTGTAGTCTCTTATGTTTTTTCCACTCCCTACCCCACCCTTCCCCATCCAAAGATCCTCCACGACCTGCTGGGTTCTTCTGTCAGTATGTTTTTCAAGCTGCTGTCTAGACTGGTGTATGGCCAATGGAAATGCAAGACCTACAACAATGTAACCATGTGGTTGTCTCATAGTTGCTTCATGAAGTAAGTCAGTTCAAGGGCAAAGCTAGAAGGCATACGTCGAGGTTGAGAGGGGCAACTTTTTCATGCAGAGGGTGGTGAATATCAGAATCAGAATTATTTTATGTTAGTATGTGAGACGTACCAGAATTGATTGTGGTTTGATGCCAAGCATAAAACCATAACAGACAACATAATAGCAACTAACAATTTATGAGACATTGTGCAAACAGTCATGAGCAATCAACAATTAGCAGAATGGTCACTTACACAAACATTAACCAAACTTAAATAAATATGAACATACAGTATGAACAGACTAAATAATTATCAATAGAACAAGGAGATCAGGAAAGACCATTTAACGGATGTTGTCCTTTCAATACAATGTGTATCCTTGGATGTTAAGCTTTTAACATAATCTTCGTTCAGCCACGGCCTAGCGATGTCCATGACATCATACCTGGCAATCTCTAACTGTGCTACAGGATCATCTACCTTATTCCATATACTACCTGCATTCAAATTTAACACTTTTAGTCCTATTTTCATCACTCTTTTGCAGTCAAAGTCAAGTTTATTAGCATATAAACAAGTTAGTGTATGCACACCTCCAATGAAATGCCTACTTGCAACAGCATCACAGGCACATAACGTAATGGAAGCAACATTCACAAGGAAAATATAAATTCAATATAAATGATACACATCTTTTACAAGAAGGGACATAATTAGAATTAAAAATGTCCATGTTAGTGCTAAATGATCAAAGTAATCTTAGTGTGCTGTTAGAATTATTGAGTTGTGTCCCCACCATCCAGGCCATGCTCTCTTCTTGCTACTACCATTAGGAAATACAGGAGTCTTAGGTCCTACAAACCAGGTTCAGAAACAGTTATAACTTATCAGGCTCATGGGTCAGCATGGATATCTTCATTCACCTCAACCTTGAACTGATTCCACAACCTATGGACTCATTTTCAAAGATTCCGCAACTCATGTTCTCCGTATTATCTATCTATCTATTATCTACCTATTTATCTATCATCCATCTACCTATCTATTCAAGAACAGTCATTACCCTTCAACCATCAGGGTCTTGAACCAAAAGAGATAACTTCACTCAACTTCACTTACCCCACCAGTGAAATGTTCCCACAACCTATGAATTGCCTCTCAAGGACTTTTCATCACATAGTCTTGATATTTATTGCTTATTTATTTAATATTTTTATTTATTTCTTTTTGTATTTGCACAGTTTGTTGTGTTTGCACACTGATTGACCACTCTGTTGGTTCAGTCTGACATTTATTTTCTTATGATTATTATTCTATTATGGATTTATTGAGTATGCCAGCAAGAAAATGAATCACAGGATTATATATAGTGACATATATGTATTTTGATAATAAATTTACTTTGAACTTTGAAAATTTCTTTTGCTATTGTTTGCACTATCTTCTTTTGCACATTGATTGTCAGCCTTTCCTGGGTGTAGTTTTTCACTGATTCTATTGTTCTTTGTTCTTCTGTGAATGACTGCAAGAAAATGAAACTCAGGGTTGTATATGATGACATACTTCGATAATAGATTTACATTGAACTTTGAACTTTGTGAGCATGCTCTAGTGGCAAGGAGACATTTACGTGTTGCTCCCAGCACAAACTTCAGACCATGTTAAGTTGACATAACACAACTCATTTTACTATACGTTTTGGTATTTTGATGTAGATATGACAGAGCTAATCTTTCATTTCTTTATTTAAACTGTAGTGTTGAGTGTCTAGCTCAGTGAGGATGCTTCTTGAAGGCCAGTAAGTCGAAGCTAAATGCTTCCATGGTGAGCATGGATCAGTGAGGTCAGTGCCGAGGGCAATTGCAGTAGCCTATTTGTAGAATCTGGTTATACTGACGAATTTCAATCACATCTTAGTTTTATGAATTCAAATACAACTGAGCCACGGCCTAAACATTGGAATGGTAGCTTCAAAATCATAGCTTTTTGTGTTATTTCAATTCACACTGACAATTTAACTTTTGTTTGGAGAATGCAGTTCAACAGAGTTTACGTCATTGTATCTATTATGATGACATTAATAAATAGCAATTAAATATTAGTACTGCACTGTGGGTGGTCACGCTAAAGTAAACATATACTAAAATTTGGCTGTGCCATGAATTAGCTAGCCTGATGTGCACTACTTTTCCACTTGATTCGAACAAATCTATAATGTGTCTTGTGTGGTCCAAGCACTTCTTTAAAAGTCTTTCATAAGGCGAAGAACAATGGTCTGATGGTAATCCGGGAGTCCTGTGTTGGTCTGCTGTTTATAAATGCCATGTAAAATCAAAGGATGTTTTAGATTTCTGATCCTACCTGCTGTTAAAAGCATCAACTAAATGCAGGCCATGTCAAAATCACATTGTAAAGTGGAGGAGATAGGATTTCATAAACCTCCAGTCAACAGTTAGGAAGGCTGCAATAAGATAAACCGCCCTGCACCTTGCACAGATGGTATTTGAAGCTGTCGATCCAAGCTACTATCTGAAGTAAATCAGTGTGACAAATCAGCCGATGGGCCATGATAGCAGTTGATGTCATTAGGTGAGGTATTGGAAATCTGTTGACTTGTAACATGTGTGAGTTTTTTTTCAGTTTGCAGGAATAAGGTGACAAAGCAAACAGTGACTTCATGGGCAGTTTAAGGATGGTGGTGCAAACCACAAACTAGGCAGCATTGAACGTGTAGAAAGGTGATTTAGGCTTATTTCAAGTTGGCTGCACCTTACTCTTTAAAGAATATTGAAAGATGTGATTTTTCCTAGTCCCATATACCAAGGTATCATAAACAAACAGAACTGACAGGATCTCTTGTCACCTTTCTTATTCGTGAACCTGCTGGCTCTCGTTGTTTATCATCTTCTTTCTGTCCTAAAAATTTTGCCGAATGCTTTGGGCCTCTTATCTAAGAAAGGATGTGCTTGCATTGGAGAAGGTCCAGAGAAGGTTTACAAGAATTGTTATCTTTTGTAACTTCAAAATATTAAACTAATTCAAAAGAAGACATGGGAGTCTGAAATGTGAGTCTAACTTCAAGTTTACTTTAAGCAAGGTGTGCACAAATCATGTGGTAGTGTGATGACGTATGCAATTCATGTACTTATACATATAACCAATGATGAATTATTTTAACAAACAAGAATGTTTAATCTAGCAATATACATATATACAATATACATATATATATATATATATATATATATATATATATACACACACACACACACACACACACACACACACACACACACAGTTCTAGTCACCGAATTATAGGAAGGATGTCAATAAAATTGAGAGAGTACAGAGGAGGTTTACTAAAATGTTGCCTGGGTTTCATCTCCTAAGTTACAGAGAAAGGTTGAACAAGTTAGGTCTTTATTCTTTGGAGCGTAGAAGGTTGAGGGGAGACTTGATAGAGGCGTTTAAAATTATGTTTCCATAAGCCCCGTTGAGGACACCTTCAAGAGACGGCGAGATGGCGTCCCATGAATGTGGACCCATCATTAAGGAGCCTCACCATCCAGGTCATGCCCTCTTCACATTACTGCCATTGGGAAGAAGATACAGGAGCTGGAAGATCCATTTCAATATTTTAAGAACAGCTTCTTTCCCTCCACAATCAGATTTCTGAATGGTCCATGAACCCATGAACACTACCTTGTAATATGTCTTTTGCTCTATTAATTTATTTGTAACTTACGGTAATTTTTATGTCCTACATTGTACTGCTGCCACAAAATAACACATTTCACGACATTTGTCAGTGATGATGAACCTGATTCTGATTCACTGGACAGTCCAAGCAGTGAAAACAGTTTCCCTTGTTTTCAAGTCAAGTCGCTTTTTATTGTCATTTTGACCATAAGCTGCTGGTACAATATACAGTAAAAATGAAACAACATTCCTCCAGGATCCTGGTACTACATGAAATAACACAAAACTACACTAGACTATGTGAGACAACTCAAGGCTACACTAGACTATGTAAAACAACACAAAAACTACACCAGATTACAGACCTACACAGGACTACATAAAGTGCACAAAACAGTGCAGGGCAGTACAATAATTAATTAATTAATTAATAATTAGTAAACAAGACAATGGGCACAGTAGATGACAATTTCAATATAATAAATGATGTAGATGTCAGCTTAGACTCTGAGTATTGAGGAGTCTGATGGCTTGGGGGAAGAAGCTGTTGCACAGTCTGGTTGTGAGAGCCCGAATGCTTCGGTAGCTTTTGCCAGATGGCAGGAGGGAGAAGAGTTTGTATGAGGGGTGCGTGGGGTCCTTTACAATGCTGTTAGCTTTGCGGGTGCAGCGTGTGGTGTTAATCTCTGTAATGGCAGGAAGCGAGACCCCGATGATCTCCTCAACTGATCTCACTATCCGCCGCAGAGTCTTGCGATCTGAATTCCTGAACTAGGCAGTGATGCAGCTGCTCGGGATGCTCTCAATACAACCTCTGTAGAATGTGGTGAGGATGGGGGGTGAGAGATGGACTTCTCTCAGCCTTCACAGAAAGTAGAGATGCTGCTGGGCTCATTCAAACCCATTATTCCCCAAACAACAGGAATTCTGCAGATGCTGGAAATTCAAGCAACACACATAAAAGTTGCTGGTGAACACAGCAGGCCAGGCAGCATCTTCCTAGAGATGCTGCCTGGCCTGCTGCGTTCACCAGCAAATTTTATGTGTGTTGCCATTATTCCCCAAAGTGTCTTGTAGACTTTAATTAAGTAATTCTGTAGTTTTCAAAAAGTCTATAGAATGTAAACCAGGGGTCATATTTGATACCAAGATGAGCTTTGAACCATATAAATCTCATTTTCATCTGTTTCTTCACTGACCTTTGGAATCAAGGCTGGCATGCCTCTACTCTGGTGTTCTGGGTTGTAAGGTGGCTAATGAAGCCAATGTGGGAAGTGCAGATGTTCCAGACATGAAGCAGGAGGTTCCTGATAGGACAAGAGAAAATGTACCTTATGAAGCAGTGGGCTCCTTCTGGCCTTGAAGTTCTCAATAACATCTCAAATGCACCTTCCTGCACTTTGAGTGGCCATGGTCCCTGGGAATCAGCTTATTCAAGGAAGCTTTGAGTAAATCCTTGAATCTTTGACAGAGCTTGAAAAGAATGCCTGTTTCAGAGATCGAGTGTGAATGGTGTAGCCTTCCCTAGATGTTTAACTAAATGTAATTACCACTTCAGTGATGGATATATGGGCTTAGAAGACATAATATGATAACTCGGCCTCTTGAAAACACCATCCACCTCATTATAATCTTGTACTTTATTATTTACCTGCACTGCACTTCTCTAAAGCTGTTACACTTTATTCTGCATTGTTATTGTTTTACCTTGTTCTACCTCAATACACTGTGTAATGGTCTAATCTGTATGAACAGGAGTGAATGGGGTGTCAGGGAGGGGTAGCACCTCTGGTGGGGTAACATGTCGCGTCCTTTTCAAGGCGTTTAGTCCAGCTTTGGTCCCCACCTGGCACTCAGCTCTCACCTGTGGCTCCCTGTAGCTGTTTGCATGCAACAGCGGCCACACCCCGGGCAATGGCTTCGACAAGCCGGCTAAACCAGGTGAGGGTAGCCGACGGGTCTCAAACCCTCGGTGAGATAGGGAGTTGTCTATCCCAGCATGTGAAGACGGGCTCTGGCGGATTGAGCGGACGAGACCAATGGAAGGTCCAACGGTCAAGAAGGCGGTCTCTGCAAGCGTCGTGGAATGTGTAGAACAGGACAAGACACAGAAGATGTCCTGGTCATCCACTGCGCCTAGTCCCATCGCCAGCCGTCTCGACTCTGTCTTGCCACTGGATCCAGATGGGAATTGGGAAGAGAGAGTGAGGCTGACGCTGCGCAACTCTCCCTCACTTAAATCCAAGTCATGCGCTAGTCTCGACACCATCAATAATGGTGTCGAGGTCCTCATCGACGTACGATGGACGAACAACAACAACAACAACATGAACAGTTTGGAAGACAAGGTTTTCGCTCTATGTACACGTGACAATAATAAACCAATTCCAATTCCATTTCCAAACGTTGGTTCACTTTTCCTTCCAATGAATTTGTAAGTGCAACCATCAGCCTGTTTCTCTCTGCAACACTGACTGGTTCCTCCACTGCTGGAAGTTTGGGAACTCCAGCCATTTTTGGCTAGCCTGCTTCGTTTTACTCCCTGTGAGCTTCTGGCCACACAAAACTCTGTTGACCATCTCCCAGACTTGCACTGGTCCCCATCACTTGTACTTGCTGAACTGCACTGGCTCCTGGTAATTCACCCCTCCAGGACAAAAATAATACTTCTGTCTTCGAACCCCACTAGTGTCTCAACCCCCCCATCCCTCCTTTCTCTACATTAGTGAGGAACCTGGATCTCACCAATTGTGCCCAAAGTATCACTTGTGGCTTTGTAGGTAGCATTTATCTCTGAAGGTAGGTTTCTTCTTCTTCAGAATGCAGGGTGCATTCTCTCCTTCTGAACACATGCATGTAACATTTCAGGAGCAGCTTCTTCCCCTCTGCCCCACGAACACTACCTCACTATTTTCCCTCTCTTTTTGCACTACTTACTTAATTTAATTACATATATATAAATATACATTTATAGTTTTTAAAAATGATTATGTATTGCAATGTAGTGCTGCTGCAGAACAACAAATTTCATGACATATGCCAGTGATATTAATCCTGATTCTGATTCTGACTCTGAAGATGAACTAGGTTGGCATATGAGTGAGGGGAGTTAGAAGTCCAATCTTTTGGGTGAAACATTAAAATGAGGAGCCTAGCTGTTCCCTCTGCTTCCACTATTTCAAAGCCAGCAACAGCAGAGCGATCCTCACTGCGCCGGCCAATAATTACTCCTCAATCAATATTGCTACCAAACTGATTATGTGGGCATAATCGCATAGCTTTGCTCTGTGGGATGTTGCAGAGCACAAATTGGCTGCCACATTGCCAACATTACAATCTCAAAGATGGTGTAAGCTAGTAGTAGTGCAATCACTCGCGTCAAGTATGATGCTCTGTTAAGAAGTCATTCCCTTAATGGAGAACACCTCTACAAGATTTAGTTTACTGTGGCGAGGATGATGCATGGACAGCCATCACATGGTCCTTGACAGATCAGGGTCAGGGTCCAGTGGTGCAGAAGAGCATCGCTGAATGCACAATACGTCACACCTTGAAGTGGATGGGCTACATCAGCAGAAGACTATGAACATACACTCAGTGGCTACTTTATTGGGTGTAGGAGGTACCTAATAAAGTGGTCACCAAGTGTAGATTTGCAGTATAATTTAAGATGGTTGTTTCATAACAAATCATTATGGTGCAGTTGGTCAGAAGGAGAGGCGAGGGACTACCTTACAATATTAAGAATGAATTACATTATTTGATGTTATGAGCTTATTCCCCCCCCTGCATCCTACCCACACTGAGTTGAGTGATTGAGTTGAAATCAAGTGCAGAGAATCTCTCAGGAGGGCAAGTAACCTGGCTTCCTCCAAAAGTGCAAAATTATCTCTTAATACAATTAATTGTCATTGATATTCCATACTCTGGCATACACTCAGTGGTTATTTAATTAGGTACACCTGTATACCTGCTCATTAATGGAAATATCTAATTAACCAATCATGTGGCAGTAACTCAATATAATAAACATGCAGATATGGTCAAGACGTTCAGTTGTTGTGCAGACTAAACATCAGAGTGGGGAAGAAATGTGATCTAAGTGACTTTGACCATGAAATAATTGTTGGTGCCAGATGGAGTAGTTTGAGTATTTCGGAAATTGCTGGTCTCCTGGGATTTTCATGCACAGCAGTCTCTAAAGTTTACAGGGAATGGTTAATAAAGCAGAAAAACATCCAGTGAGCAGCAGTTCTGTGGGTGAAAACACTTTGTTAACAAGAGAGGTGAGAGAAGAATGGCCAGACTGGTTCAAGCTGACAAGAATGTGACATTAACTCAGTGAGCCCTGCATTAGAACAGTGGTGTGAGAAGAGCATCTCTGAACACATAACACATTGAAGCTTGAAGTGGATGGGAAACAGCAGCAGGAGCCCGTGAGCATCCACTCAGTGGCCACTTTATTAGGTACAGGAGATATCTAATAATGTGGCCACAGAGTCTATACAAAAGTAGTTATCTTAATGTCAAAAACGTGCAAAATCAGACCAAACAGAGAAAGGAAAGGTTTTTATAAATTGTTTACAAATGTTAAGAATAAATTGACATTACACCTAATGCAATCCATTCATAAAAGATTGATTTAAAGTGGTAGTTGGTTGTTTATATTATATTGATCCTTCTTCATTGATTATAGAAGACAAGACACAGAACAACAAAGCACAGATGAGCTTTCCATATGTTGACAAATCTCCACCTCACCGAATGTTTAGCTTCAGGGGCATAAGTGTATTTGTACATTTGCCCTTAAGAATGAGTAGACCACCAAATAGTACTTCTTCTAGTCAATATGGAATTTCTATTTGAATAAAATTTTACAACAAAGCTTTTGCAAAGTGCAGGATGTTGATAAATGATCTGTCCACCAACATATATCAAATGAAACTGATGAAAGGAATTTTTATTACCACTGGGTTGTGGTAATTAGGAAGACTGGTGGTCTGGTGAATGTTCACCCATAACCTCTTTAAAAGCATACAACCTGCAAGCATTCCCCTTTGTCAATCCACCTAGGCTTTATTTCAAAGCCAGCATAAATCAGATAACGCCCCTTTCAACATTCCCCCAGTCTTTGAAAGCAGTCCATCTTGTTGCTAAGGTTTAACAGCTGCATGTTTTGGTTTACAAAGGGTGTTTTGTGAAGTGGTATTAATAATCCTATTATTTAAAGAATGTGAATCCTTAATTTTTCAAAGACTCAAATTTTCTCTACTTCTGCTTACTGTTGTCTCTACTTTCTGAGGAGAGCTGGTCTATCCACATCAATAGTCATAAACTTCTACAGATACACAGTTGAGAGCATCATGAGGGTAAAGAAACTGCACTGCGGTGATCAGAAGGCTCTGCAATGGGTGGCTAAAACTGCCCCAATGCATCACCGGCATCAGTCTACCCACCATCAAGGACCTATACACAGAAAAATGCCGGAAAAAGGACAACAATATCATGATGGATTCCACCTGCCCTGTTTATGGACTGTTTGTCTCACTCCCATCAGGGAAGTGACCATTCAGCATCCACATCAGGACCACTAGACCCCAAAACATTTACTTTCCCTAAGCTGTCAGGCTGATCAACACTTCCACCCATTACACACCACACCACCCCCACTACTGCTACACACACATCACCTACTATCACTTCAGAATCAGGTTTAATATCACTGACATATGTTGTGAAATTTGTTGTAATGTGAGAACAGTACATTGCTGCCAATTAAAGTAAGACGTGTATATATATATTTATTTAAAGTTAAATTAATTAAGTAGTGCAAAAAGAAACTAGTGAAGTAGTGTTCATTGGTTCAACGCCCATTCAGAAACTTAATGGTAGAGGGAAAGAAATTATTCCCGGATTATTGAGTGGATGCCTTCAGGCTCCTGTAAGAAAGCTCACCTCTGTCCCAGGATACTGACGGACTTTTACCACTGTACCATTGAGAGCATACTCACCAACTGCATCTCAGTGCAGTATGGCAATTGTCCCGTATCGGACCGCACAGCACTCCAGCGTGTGCTGAAAACTGCCCAGTGGATTATTGGCACCCAATTGCCCACCATTGAGAACATCTACCATAAATGCTGCCTGGGCAGGGCGAAAGGCATTATCAGGGATGCATCTCACCCTAACCATGGACTTTTTACTCTCCTCCCATCCGGTAGGCACTAGAGCCTCCACTCCCACACCAGCAGGCACAGGAAGAGCTTCTTCCCTGAAGCTGTGACCCTGCTGAACCTCTCATCACAGCGCTAAGCAGTATTGCACCCATATTGTACTGTCTCAGTACTTTTATATTTGTGTGCTGTAGCAGTTACTTTTTATTCACAATTATTTTGTAAATAACACTATTCTTTGCATTTCTGGTTAGATGCTAACTGCATTTCATTGGTTTTGTATCTGTACTCGGCACAACGACAATGAAGTTGAATCTAATCTAATCTGTATCTCCTCCCTGACAGTAGCAATGAGAAGAGGGCATGTCCTGGATGATGAGGGTCCTTAATGATGAGTGCTGCCTTTTTGAGGCATTACTCCTTGAAGATGTCCTGGATGCTAGGGTTGCTAGTGCCCATTGAACTGACTGAGTTTACAACTTTCTGCAGCTTATTTCAATGCTATGCAGTGGCCTCCCCACACCAGACAGTGATGCAGGCAATTGGAATGCTCTCCACTTCACATCAGTAGAAATTTGTGAATGTCTTCAAGTGCATACAGTTAATCTTCATATAACAGTTACCTGTCCCTATGTCCCATAGGAATGCTTTTATATTCATATTTTCTGTTTTTTGCTTTTTATTGTGTTCTTTATGCTTATTGTGTTTTTTAATCTGCATTGGATCCAGAGTAACAATCATTTCATTCTCCTTTACACTTGTGTACTGAAGAACAATAAACAATCTTGAATCTCGACTCCATAATGCAATGCGTTATGCTGTACTGAACTGAGCCTCACAGATACAGGAGGACTCTGCTGGAGGTCGTGCTCTTAGCTGGAAGCTGATAGGATTGATCTCAGAACCGTGGTCTTTATTGCAAGGGAAATAAGAGTACAAAAATAGGCAACTCTTGCTTAATATACAGAGTATTCATGAGATCACACCTGGAACACAGTGTGCAGTTTTGGTCTTCATATTTAAGGAGGGAAGTACTTATTTTAAGGCCTCGATAGAGTGGACATGCAGAGGATGTTTTCAGTAGTGGGAAAGTGTAGGACCAGAGGGAACAGCCTCAGAATAGAAGGACGCCCCTTTAGAACAGAGATGAAAGAGAATTTCTTTGGTCAGAGGGCTGTGAACCTGTGGAATTCATTGCCACTGATGGCTGTATGGGCTAAGTCATGTTTAAAGTGGGAATTGATAAATTCTTGATGAGTAAGGATGTCAAAGGTTATGAGGAGAAGGGCAGGCGGATGGGGTTGAGAGGAAAAACAAATTAGCAATGACCAAGTAGCAATGCAGACTGGATAGCCAGAATGGCCTAATTCTGCTCCCATGCCTAATGGTCTTATTGGAAGTAATGCCAACAAAGCTTAATCTGGAAATGAAGGAATCATCTTAGGAGAAACAGTGATAGAGTAACAAGACATAGGAGCAGAATTAGGTCATGCTATTCCATCATGGCTGAATTATTATCCTTCTCAACCCCATTGTCCTACCTTCTCTCCATAACCTTTAACACTCTAACTAAGCAAGAAACTATCAACCTTGGCTTTAAATATACCCGATGATATGGCCTTCACGTTTGTCCGTGGCAAGGAATTGCACAGATTTACCACCCTGTGGCTAAAGAAATTACTTCTCATCTCTGTTCCAAAAGGACGCCCCTCTATTCTGAGTCTGTGCCCTCTGGTTCTAAACTCCCTCACTAGAGAAAACATCCTCTCCACATCCACTCCATCTAGACCTTAAATATTTAGTAGGTTTCAATGAGTTTCCCCTTCACCTTTCTAAACTCCAACAAGTACAAGTGCAGAGCTTCAAACACTCCTCATATGTTAACCTTTTCATTTCTGAAATTATTTTCGTGAACCTCCTCTGGACAATCTTCAATGCCAGTGTGTCTTTTCTTAGATAAGGGACCCAAAACTGCTCGCAGTACTCCAAGTGGGGTCTGGTCAATGCCTCACGAAGCTTCAGCATTACATACTTGCTCTTATATTTCACTCCTTTAGAAATGAATGCTAACATTGTATTTGCCTTCCTTACCACCAACTCAACCTGCACGTTAACCAGAAGAGAATCCTGCACAGGGATCCCAAAGTCCCTTTGCACCTGTGAGTTTTAAATTTTCTTCCCATTTAGAAAATAGTCTATGCTTTTATTCCTTCTACCAAAGTGCTTGACCATACATTTTCCAACACTGTATTCTGTGGAACACCACTAGTCACTGGCAACCAACCAGAACAGGCCCTCTTCATTCTGACTGTTTGCCTCCCGCCAGTTAGCCGAACTTCTATCCATTTTAGTATCTTTTCCTTAATGCCATGATTTCTTGTTAAGCAGCCTCATGTGCGTCACCTTGTTAAAAGCTTTCTGAAAATCCAAGTAAATAACATCCACTGACTGTCCTTTGTCTATCCTGTCTGTTATTTCCTCAAAGAATTCCAATAGATTTGTCAGGCATGATTTCCCCTTGAGGAAACCATGCTGACTTTGGCCTACATGCATCTCCAAGTACTTTGAAATCTTACCCTTCATAATGGTCTCTGATTTTTTCCCAACCACTGAAGTCAGGCTAATTTCCCTTCTTCTGCCTCCCTCCCTTCCTAGAGAGTGATTCTTAAAAGATCATTACTAATGCCTTCACAATCCTTTTCAGAACTCTGGGATATAGTCCATCTGGTTTGGGCAACTTATCTACCTTCAGACCTTTCAGCTTTTCCTTAATAATATCTACTACACTCACCTTGGCCTCCTGGCACCATTGAGTTTCTTGAATACTGCTAGTGTCTTACACAGTGAATAATGATGAAAAATACTTATTAAGTTCATCTGCCATTTCTTTGTCCCCCATTACTAACTCTCCAGCATCATTTTCCACTTCTGCCTCTCTTTTTCTCCTTATATATCTGAAAAAACTTTCTGTATCTTCTTTGATATTTTTGGCTAGCTTACCTTCATTTTTCATCTTTTTTCTCTTTATGGATTTTTTAGTTGCCATCTATTGGTTTTAAAGCTTCACAATCCTCTAACTTCCCACAAATTTTTGCTATAAGCCCTCTCTTTTGATTTTATGTGGTCATTAACTTCCCTTGCCACCAATGCTTGCCTCATAATCCCTTTAGAATATATTTTCATCTTCAGGATGTTTATGTCCTACGCCTTCCGAATTGCCCCCAGAAACTCCTGCCATTGCTATTATGCTGTCATCCCTGCTAGTTCCCCTTCCAATCAAATCTGACAGTTCCTTTCTCATACCTCTGTAATTACCTTTACTCCACTGTAATACTGATACATCTAGCTTTACCTTTTCCTTCTCCAACTGCAGAGTGAATTCTATCATATTATGATCACTGTCTCCCAAGGGTTCCTTTCCCTTAATCTCCTTAATCAAATCTACTTAACACACCTAACACACAATCCAGTATTGCTTTTCCCTAATTGGGCTCAACCACAAGCTGCTCTAAAAAGCCATCTCATAGGTATTCTCCAGATTCCTTCACTTGAGATCCTGTACAGTACCAACCTGATTTATCCAATCTACATGCATACTGCAATCCCCCATCACTATCGTATCAGTGCTCTTTTGATATGCATTTTCTATTTCCCATTGAAATTTATATCCCACATCATAGAACCATAGAACCATGGAACATTACAGCACAGAAACAGGCCTTTTGGCCCTTCTTGGCTGTGCTGAACCATTTTTCTGCCTAGTCCCACTGACCATATCCCTCCATACACCTCTCATCCACGTACCTGTCCAAGTTTTTCTTAAATGTTAAAAGTGAGCCCACATTTAACACTGCATCTGGCAGCTCATTCCACACTCCCACCACTCTCTGTGTGAAAAAGCCCCCCCAATGTTTCCTTTAAACTTTTCCCCCTTCACCCTTAACCCATGTCCTCTTTTTTATTTCTCTCCTAGCTTCAGTGGAAAAAGCCTGCTTGCATTCACTCTATCTATACCCATCATAATTTTATATACCTCTATCAAATCTCCCCTCATTCTTCTACGCTCCAGGGAATAAAGTCCTAACCAATTCAACCTTTCTCTGTAACTGAGTTTCTCAAGTCCCGGCAACATCCTTGCAAACCTTCTCTGCACTCTTTCAACCTTATTAATATCCTTCCTGTAATTTTTTGACCAAAACTGCACACAATACTCCAAATTCGGCCTCACCAATGCCTTATACAAGCTCACCGTAACATTTATACTCAATACTTTGATTTATAAAGGCCAATGTACCAAAAGCTCTCTTTACGACTCTATCTACCTGTGACGCCACTTTTAGGGAATTTTGTATCTGTATTCCCAGATCCCTTTGTTCTACTGCACTCCTCAATGCCCTACCATTTACCTTGTATGTTCTACCTTGGTTTGTCCTTCCAAAGTGCAATACCTCACACTTGCCTGTTAAACTCCGTCTGCCATTTTTCAGCCCATTTTTCCAGCTGGTCCAAATCCCCTTGCAAGCTTTGAAAACCTTCCTCACTGTCCACTACACCTCCAATCTTTGTATCATCAGCTAATTTGCTGATCCAATTTACCACATCCTGGCTACTGTTGGGGGTCCTCTTTGTAACTTTTGATCCTTGCTGTTTCTTAACTCTACTCACAAGGATTTGATATCTTCCAATCCTATGTCACCTCTTTCTAAGGATTTGATTTCAATTTTTACCAGCAGAGCAACCCCACCCCCTCTGCCACCCTGCCTGTCCCTTCGATACAAGGTGTACAAGATACAAGATACAAGATACAAGGTGTCTGCTCGCCTTTTAAAACTGGCACATAAAATCCACAAGGAACTGTCTCCAACTCACTCTGTGATCTCCTGTTCTGCAAACAAGTCCCGACAGCCTCCACTCACTTTTGAAAACGGGCGTGTAAAGTCCATAAGGGACTGTCTCCAACTCATCCCATGCTCTCCCACTGCGCAGAGCACAGTCAGAGCCTCTGATCCACCAAGTCCACACAATCCATCACAGTTCAAAGTAAATTTATTATCTCTCTATCTATCTATCTATCTATCTATCTATATATATATCTACATATCTATATATCTATATACACACACAGTTTATATATATATATATATATATATATATATATATATATATGTGTGTGTGTGTGTGTGTGTTTGACCATATACAACCCTGAGACTTATTTTCTTGCAGGCATTCATTGTAAATACAGGAAATACAATGGAATCAATGAAAGACAACGGGTTGGACAAAGAACCAATGTGCAAAAGACAATGGCTGTGCAATAATACAAAAAGTTTCTGCATTCCTGTGACATAGATGTGCTCAATGGTGGGGAGGGCTTTACCTGTGATGGACTAGGCTGCATCCACTACTTACTGTAGGCTTTTCCGTTCAAGAGCATTGGTGTTCCAAAACCAGGCTGTGATGCAACCAGTCAATACACTCTCCACCGCACTTCTGTGAAAGTTGGTTAGTTTTAGAATCTTCTCAAACTTCAAAGAAAGTAGAGGCATTGCTGTGTGTTCTTCATAATGGCACTTACTTGCTGGAGCCAGGACAGATCCTCTGAAATGGTAACAGAGATGGATTTAAAGTTGGTGACCCTCTCCACCCCTAATCCCTCAATGAGGGTTGGCTCATGGGCCTCTGCTTTCCTCCTCCTGAAGTCAATAGTTATGCTCCATTTACACTAATCCTTCTTTATTCTTCTCATAGGCACATGAGGTCTGCTTGCTTCTTCCACAGCTGCACATTAGAGGAAACTTACAGTGGCCAGTTAGCATACTATCCCGCATGTCTTTGGGATGTGGGAACCTTAATATGATTACTCTAAGCGGATTCATGCCTCCATCTACGTAACAAAAGCAATGCCAAAAACTGAGTGCTCTTTTCGTAAGACGTATTTTATTTTTTTAAATTTAGTGATATACAGTGTAGGCCCTTCCAGCCCTTCGAGCCACACCACCTCAGCAACCCCCGACAAACCCGATTAACCCAAACCTAATCACAGGACAATTTACGATGATCAATTAACCTACCTGTACATCTTTGGACAGTGGGTAAAAACTGAAGGATCTAGACAAAAGCCACACATTCCACCAGGAGGACATATAGAGACTCCTTGGAGATTGGACCAGAATTGAATTCCGAGCCCCGAGTTGTACTAGCATCGCGTGAACCACTAGGCTGCCATGGCACCCAATCTGGAAAGATTATTTCCAGCTTAATTGTTTTTCTGGTTGGCTACAGACCAGGCATGCTGACATTAACAGATAGAAAAAATATGTTAAAAATCTGTAAAAATGGTCAACCAGATTGGGTTGAATCTCATTAGAGATTAGAGGAATGAAGTGTCTACATTGAAGTGTCCAAGCAGAGTAGATTTTGAGATGGTGTTTTGTCCCATGGGAGAAAATGTAACAAGGCGGGGGTGGGATGGTTGTAGAAATCATTTCGGACTGATGAGTTAGCTGCTTATGACAGAGAGAAATAGGAATTTATTTCATAGTTCTGGGAGTCTTTGGAAACTTCTGCTCTAGAGGGCTGTCAAAGTTAAACTACAATTTAATATCAAAGTACATATACTGTACGTTACTATACACACCTTCAAATTCACTTTCTTGCAGGTACTTACAGGAGAATAAAGAAATAAAATAGAATTTATGAAATAACACAATAAAGATTGACTAACAACCAATATATAAAAGATAAATTGTGCAAATGATTAAAAATGATATTGAGAACATGAGTTGTAAGGAGTCCTTGAAAGTAAGTCTGTAGGTTGTAGAATCAGTTCAGCGCTGTGGTGAGTGAACTTATCCATGCTGGTTCAGGAGCCTGATGGTTGTAGGATAATAACTGTTCCTGAACCTGGTGGGGTGGGACCTGTGCTTCTGCTGTAGTGAGAATAGAGTGTGGCCTGGATGGTGGGGTCCTTAATAATGGATACTGCTTTCTTGTGGCAGTGCTCCATGTAAACGCGCTCAATGGTGGGGAAAGATTGGGACGTTCTTCTTGGTCTCCTGCCTAATCATTATCCTTCAATCTATATCAATATTTATCCAATTGCCATTTTGGGTGCTTGCTATGCCACAGTCTGCTGTTCTGTTACAGAATGTCATTGGATAGAAAGCACTTTAAGCCACAGTTAACTTGCACAAGGCACTAAGCAAAGTTTTTCCATACGGCCATCTCCATTTAATAGTTGCTTGCTTAAACCTGGAAGCTGAAGATGATTTCTTTCAAGTTTTAATAATTCACTGTCAGAGGATCCTAGAGTTATTGTTAATTACACGGGTTATTAAAGTGTACCGCACTTTAGTACAAGGGTGTTTATTAGATGCATCAAAAATCAAACTACAAAAGTTAGCGAAAATAGTGAAAAGAAAACTGGCAATGTTTACAAAAGGTATCTACCAGGAACACAATAATAGGTCCATACTTTGTCCAGTGTAAACTTCTGGCAGCCCCGATCTCTCTCTCCTACTGAGAGCAAAGAGCCCGATTTATTAGACACCAGGACCTATCCTCTTTAATTACCCACAAAGTCAACTTAAGACTACACATGAATTAGAATATGATCCCCCCCACATTGTAGTTACAATCATATTACAAAATAAACAGAAGTATCTCCCTTAAATACAGTATACAAACATCATACACATAATTACACATCCCCATTACTAAAGAAGTTGAATATTCTGGCATGTATGGTGGGAAAAGCACCATAAAGCCAACCAGAATACTGTGCTCAGTTTAAGACCCATTATGAGAATATACCAGGGAGGACATTGAAGTGCCTACAGAAAGCACAACAAGAAGGAAATATTTGTGTGTGTGTGTGTGTGTGTGTGTGTGTAAGGAGTGTGTTCACCAAGTGTTCTCCATCACATTTATCCAGCAGAGAAACAGACCCTTCTGCCCAACTTGTTCCTGCTGGTTAGGTATCCTAGTTGACTGCATTTGACACATGTCCCTCAAATGCTTTTCCGATCTACAGGTGTACTTGCTTGCTTACTGCGCATTATGCTGCAGCTGTTTTGGGCAGTAGTGAAGTTCCTCCATCTCCATCTGTATTTGGCCATCTTCTTAGTTGCGCCCCAAGTATGGTTCAGGGTCCACATTTCTGCCTCTACGGTACAGCACCAAGTTGCTTTTGGCTTCCCACATTTCCTCTGCCCTTCAGGGGTCCAATGAAGTGCTGTCTTGATGATGGGGTTAGCCTCTCTTCTCATCATGTGCCCATTCCATCTCCTCATGATGATTGTGATGATGTCCTCTTCATGACACTGAAGGAGTAGGGTATGGTTGGCCAGAAAATATGGAGGAATTTCCAGAGGCTCGTGGTGTGGATGACGACAGCTTAACAAGATCACTCTCTGTCATGTGCTGCATTCTGACCTGTACAAGGGTGTGGACAGAACACAGATCTGGCGCAGCTTCACCTTGGCATGGATGCCGTACTTGGTCGATCCTCATATGTTGCTTGTTGATCTGAAGACATTTCTAACTTTGCTGAGTCTGCACTGGATGTTGTCCTGGGTCCCACCATCCTGCCGGATGGCGCTGCCCAGGAGGGTGAATCTGCCGGAGCTGGGTAAGTCAATGCCATAGGCTTTGATGGGAGGAGGAGACTCTACATTGAGGGTCATGTTCTCAGTCTTTCTCTGGCTGACTCTGAGTCCAACCTGTCCACCGAAGGTCCACAGGTGCCGAGTTTTCCCGTCCATGTGCTGGTATGTATGTGATAGTAGTGCTAGGTCATCCGCAAAGTCAAGCTCTTCTAAAGTAGAGAATAGAGTCCACCTACTGCCTTTCTGCTTATATTTCATTGTTTGCCTCATAAGCTCACCTCTGTCCCAGGATACTGACGGACTTTTACCGCTGTACCATTGAGAGCATACTCACCAACTGCACCTCAGTGTGGTATGGCAATTGTCCCGTATCGGACTGCAAAGCACTCCAGCGTGTGGTGAAAACTGCCCAGCGGATTATCGGCACCCAATTGCCCACCATTGAGAACATCTACTATAAACACTGCCTGGGCAGGGCGAAAAGCATTATCAAGGATGCATCTCACCCTAACCATGGACTTTTTACTCTCCTCCCATCTGGTAGGAGCTACATGAGCCTCTGCTCCTGCACCAGCAGGCACAGGAAGCGCTTCTTCCCTGAGGCTGTGACACTGCTGAACCTCACATCACAGCGCTAAGCAGTATTGCACCCATATTGTACTGTCTCAGTACTTTTATATTTATGTGCTGTAGCACTTACTTCTTATTCGCAGTTATTTTGTAAATAACACTATTATTTGCATTTCTGGTGAGATGCTAAAAGCATTTCATTGGCTTTGTATCTGTACTCTGCACAATGACAATAAAGTTGAATCTAATCAAATCTAATCTAATAACCCAGTACCTGTCTCAATGTCTTTTTAAATAATGGAATTGTGGTGGGGTGGAGATACTTCTCTACCAAAGGAGGTGTACAGCGCTCCTTCCCTCTGCTAGCCTGCAGGTCACTCTGGGGCAAGGTGTAATATCTGCTTAATGCACCCCCCCCCGCCAAATTCAGGGTCACGTGAAGCCATGGGGGCAGGTGGTGGGTGGTCGTATGAGCAGCTGGTTCATATCACAAATCCTGGTGATGCGACCACTGATGCCAGGCAGACAATCTCTGAAGTTCACCCATCTTGTAAAGACACTGCCCAGAAGAAGACAATGGCAAACTACTTCTGCAGAAAAATTTGCCAAGAACAATCATGGTCGTGGAAAGACCATGATCGACCATGTCATACAGCACGGCAAAAAAGGAACGAACAAATTGTACCTGCAACTACCACTTCCTCTGGCAGCTCATTCAATATTTCCACTACCCTCTGTGTGGAAAAATTATCCCTCAGCTCCCTTTTCAAATCCTTCCATCTTACATCAAATTTACGGTCCCTAGTTTTAGACTCTCCTACCCTTGGGAAAAGACTGTGATCATTCATCTGTGCCCTTCATGATTCCATACGCCCCTTAAGGTCAAAGTTAATGTCATGTTCAATATATGCAGAAATACATGTATGCACAAGTGCACTGAAAAACTTCCTTGCAGCAGCGTCACAGGCATATGAGCAGCATTCACAATAAAACACATTAAAACATAAATAAAACAAATTGTACACTTTTTTTACAAGAAAGAATAGAACTAGAGCAAAAAAACAAGCAAGACAGATTCTGCAGATGCTGGAAATCAAAGCAATGCACACAAAATGCTGGAGGAACTCAGCAGGCCAGGCAGCATCTATGGAAATGAGTCGAAATCTCGGGCTGAGGCGCTTCATCATCCCACCAGTCCCAGTAACATCCTTGTGAATCTTTTACTGCGGCCTTCCCAGCTTTTATGACATCCTTCCTATAGCAGGGCGAGTAGAGCTACCCACAATTTAGTGAGTCATATCCTCTCAGGAATGAGAGGCTTCCCATGTTCCCCACCCAACCCTAAACATCCATTCCCTGCTTTCAGATGGCCAGATGCGGAAAGCACCAAACCCAAAGAGTGTCTTGTGAGATGGGGTGCACGCCTAGTTGTGAATATGGCCCACGTAGCAGATCCTAATGTCTGACCCTGACAGCTGAATATTGTCGAAGGATTTTGAATAATTTTATATATCTACTGTTGAATAACTGTATAAAAATGTAGTGTCAAAAATTAATTTAAAACATGTTGGAATGTGATTTAATAATTAAAAGCGTAAAACACAGTTTTAAAAAAAAATATTTGGAGATACGCCATGATAACAGGCCCTTCAGCCCAATGAGGCTGTGCTGACCCAGTTACACCCATGTGACCAATTAACCTACTAATTGGTACATCTTTGGAATTTGCGTAAAACCTGGAATGCCCAGAGGAAACAAATGCAGTCACAGGGATAACATACAGACTCCTTTCAGGCAGTGGTGGGAGTTGAACCCAGTAGTCTAGCACTGTATTAGCATTATGCTAACCTCTCTGATACCAAGCCACCCCACAGTTACTCAAGTAACTACTTGCATTTACCTTTTGCTGAATAGGGTTTCAAGTGGTAGAGCTCTGCCTTACAACTCAGCCATCCAGGTCCAACCCCAACCTTAATTGCTGTCTATGCAGAGCTTGTATGTTCTTCCTGTGGCTATATGGTAGGCTTATTCAGAAAGTCAGAAGGCATGGGATCCAGGGAAGTTTGGCCAGGTGGATTCAGAATTGGCTTGCCTGCAGAAGGCAGAGGGTCATGGTGGAGGGAGTACATTCAGATTGGAGGATTGTGACTAGTGGTGTCCCACAAGGATCTGTTCTGGGACCTCTACCTTTCGTGATTTTTATTAACGACCTGGATGTGGGGGTAGAAGGGTGGGTTGGCAAGTTTGCAGATGACACAAAGGTTAGTGGTGTTATAGATAGTGTAGAGGATTGTTGAAATTGCAGAGAGGCATTGATAGGATGCAGAAGTGGGCTGAGAAGTGGCAGATGGAGTTCAACCCGGAGAAGAATGAGGCGGTACACTTTGGAAGGACAAACTCCAAGGCAGAGTACAAAGTAAATGGCAGGATACTTGGTAGTGTAGAGGAGCAGAGGGATCTGGGGGTACATGCCCACAGATTCCTGAAAGTTGCCTCACAGGTGGATAGGGTAGTTAAGAAAGCTTATGGGGTGTTAGCTTTCATAAGTCGAGGGATAGAGTTTAAGAGTCGCGATGTAATGATGCAGCTCTATAAAACTCTGGTTAGGCCACACTTGGAGTATTGTGTCCAGTTCTGGTCGCCTCACTATAGGAAGGATGTGGAAGTATTGGAAAGGGTACAGAGGAGGTTTACCAGGATGCTGCCTGGTTTAGACAGTATGCATTATGATCAGAGATTAAGGGAGCTAGGGCTTTACTCTTTGGAGAGAAGAAGGATGAGAGGAGACATGATAGAGGTGTACAAGATAATAAGAGGAATAGATAGAGTGGATAGCCAGCGCCTCTTCCCCAGGGCACCACTGCTTAATACAAGAGGACATGGCTTTAAGGTAAGGGGTGGGAAGTTCAAGGGGGATATTAGAGGAAGGTTTTTTACTCAGAGAGTGGTTGGTGCGTGGAATGCACTGCCTGAGTCAGTGGTGGAGGCAGATACACTAGTGAAGTTTAAGAGACTACTAGACAGATATATGGAGGAATTTAAGATGGGGGCTTATATGGGAGGCAGGGTTTGAGGGTCGGCACAACAGTGTGGGCCGAAGGGCCTGTACTGTGCTGTACTTTTCTATGTTCTATGTTCTATGTTCTATATGGGGTTTCTGCGGGTGATCTTTAATATGACGCCAAAGTTTGGTGATTTGTTACAAACTGCTCCCTACGGAAACTCTCATTAGTTCTATTATAATCATTCAACACTCTTAAATCTAATTTCTCTGTACTTTGATCTACCTCAATGCACTATGTAATGATCTAATCCATATGAATACCATTAGTTTGAATGCTACCGTGGGGCAACACAACAGCATAGCAATTAGCTTGATGGCATTACAACATGGGATGTTGGAGTTCACAGTTCAATTCTGGCGTCCTCTGTAAGAAAGTTTGTATGTTTTCCCCTTGAGCACGCGAGTTCCCTCCAGGTGCTTTGGTTTCCTCCCACAGTCCAAATATGTACCAGTTAGTAGGTTAATTGGTCATTGCAAATTGTCCTGTGATTAAGCGAGGTGAGTTGCTGGGCACTGCAGCTTATTGGGCTGGAAGGGCTGTTCCATGCTGTATCTCTAAAGAAACTAAACTAAAATAAAAAGTAAGTGCTATGTAAGATAGGTTTTTCACTGTTTCTCAGTTCATGTGACAAGTCCAGCTCCAACTCCTTGCACATCGTAAAGATATGCAGTTTGATGGGTCAAATGGCCCTTGCAAATTGCCCCTAGTATATAGGTTGGTAGTTGACTTAGGGAAGTTGACAAGAATGGGAAAAATAAAAGGTGATCAGTGTAAGTGGGTGCTTGATGATCAGCAGGAACAGGGTGGGCCAGGGTGGGTTTCTGTGACGTTTGACTCCACAAATGGGGTTGCTGTTTCATGTAAAGCATAGGGCCAGATGTGAAATGCATGCATTCATTGTACTATCTATATAAGTTAATCTTATGCATAGATAGTCATGCCCAGCAGTTACTTGTATAGTGTGTTTTATAGAATTGCTTTTATATTTCTATTTATTGTGTTTTTTATACTAACTGTGCTTTAATATGCTGCGTTGGATCTGAAGTAGCAATAAATTTCATTCTCCTTTACGTTTGTGTGCTGTAGAATGGCAATAAATAATCTTATATATAATTATGTTTTTATTATTATGAATTGCAATGTAATGCTGCCACACATGGAGGAATTTAAGATGGGGGGTTATATGGGAGGCAAGGTTTGAGGGTCGGCACAACATTGTGGGCCGAAGGGCCTGTACTGTGCTGTACTATTCTATGTTCTATGTTCATAACAACAAATTTCAGGATGTATGCCTGTGATATCACCTGATTATGATTCTGAATCTTTATTATTTTGAATCTTGAATGTTGACTCTCTTCGGTGAATCGGTACTCCACCATTGTAACTCAATAGTGAGTTTTGCAGTAGTGCAGAGAGTCAGATACACTGACATGTGCCCTTCGGAATGTTTGATATTCTGGTATTTCAAAGTGGATGTGTGGATGTCCAAGTTATCCTGAACATTAAATGGATAATAATTGGCAGTTCAAAATGGAACCACTGGCTGCAGGTGTATATAATTCTGCCCAATGTACAATATGTTATGCAGAATATACGATAGGGTATGCAAATACCCCAAAATGCATTTACTATATAGAACAAGTGCCTGGGTTTGCTTTATTGTTCAAGTAATGACACACAAGCAGGCTGTTATTGCAAGTCGTTCAGATAGAAAAATCACCAATTTTTTTTACATTTTCAATATTTGTATCATTAATGAAAAGAAGAGCAGGTTCTTAGCGCTGTTGATTTGGAATTTTCAACAAAACCATAAAAAGCCCTTTGAGTCTGCTCCCCTATTGACAAAGATGACAGCTGATACTCTACTGCAAGGTGACTTCTCCATCCTGTCACACTGTAGGTACTGTGAACTTTTATGACTTGAGGTCGCTCATTCCAGTGAAAGCATTTTTTTTAGATGCCTATTAAGAAAAACATGATTTTTAAGTCATGATTTTTTTTTTTTGACCTTGGGTCATTCCAAAATTCTTCACAGCTAATTAAATACTGTTGAAGTTGTCTTCAAGGGGAAAATGGCCATCAAATTTTACACAGCAAGAGCCCACGACAAGCAATGAAAAACACAATGACAACATAAGCACAAGAGGTTCTTCAGGTGCTGGAAATCCAGAGTAACACATACAAACCGTTGGAGGAACTCAGCAGGTTGGGCAGCATCTATAGAGATGAATAAACAGTTGATGGCTCAGGCTGAGACCCTTCATCAGCAATCCTGATGAAGGATCGTGGCCTGAAATGTTGGCTCCATAGATGCTGCCTGACCTGCCGAGTTCCTCTAGCATTTTGTGTGTGTCAACATCTGGTTTACTGATGCACAGAGCAATGTTCAACTCTGCATCAAGTGATAAGGTTTCTGAGCTGCTTACTTCATTGAAGCATGAATGGACAGTTGATTAAACAAATATACAGATGATAATCAGAGGAACATACTATAAACCATCAGTCACAGACATCTTTAATTACATAGGAAAGGATCGAAATATCCATGAGATACACAACAAAACAGTCTGCCTCTGAAAGAGATTAACATTTCAAATTAGACCTTTCAGTGGAACATATGCAAGGCTTTATTTTTATCTTTGGTTATCTGAAGCCTGTAGTGCTTGCAATTTGATAATCAAAATACAGACATAACTTCCTAGGTAATTGTATCCCAGCTCTTGACCTCTTGGTAATGATCAGTACATAACCATTCTACTAATGTATTTAGTTATCATATTGCGATAATACTCAGATTAGTCCTTTATGTAACAGAGTGAATGGTACCGGAATTCTATGCTTGGTTTGAATATGCTAGCGTCAGACCCTATTCCCATAAGCAGTAGAATTCAAGCACGCTTCCTGTATCTTAATAACTCCAAGTATGCTAAATGCTAAAAAGACAAGGAACACAAAGACTATTTTCTAATTAAGTGTGTTATCTGTGACAGTGAAATTGTAATCCTTTAATATTTCAGTTATGGTGGGCTTGACTCAGAAAAAAAGTGCCACTCTGTGATTTTTCTCTTCTTTCTATTATTTTACATATCACCACTAACTTTAGTAAAATGTAATTCCCGACTTTATATTCCCCTTCACAATTTTTGTAGCCGGGTCTCAGACTTTGCACTGTTGGTGCATGCATGTTTTGCAGTCTGTTGGAGTGGATTAGTTTCATAGCCTCTCATAAACTCCTGATCAAAGGCATTCCTTGCATAACTAATACTGTATACCCTGTCACATAATGCAAGTCTGACTGCATAGAAAGACTTCAAAACTTGTGAGCGGAGGGGAGGTGGAGTTCAACACGAAAACAAAAAGAAATGCTGGCAATGTAATACTTCCCAGGAGCTGCTCTGCATGCAGTTTCATATTATTTTATGTACTCAATAGCAAATGGTTGGTTATTTCCTATAATACAGGCAGATCCTTCAGTTTATGGTCTCACGTTTCCTAAAAAAAAATTTCCATTTGCGTTGCGCTACAAAGTAAAAATCAAAAACTCTGTGAGAATTTTTTTTTGTTTTTGCAGTTTTCCATTTTTCTCCCTTTCCCTTCCCCTTCCAAAAGAGACTCTTGATGCTGCAAACAGCAACGAGAGCCTGTCAACTCGATCCAATCCTGTATCGGGGTTGGGATCTGTGGAGAGCATTCTGACTGGTTGCATCACCCTCTGGTATGGAGGGGAGCCAATGCACAGGACTGGAAAAAACTGCAGAGGGTTGTAAACACCAGCCATCTCCAACATGGGCGCTTGCCTCCTTGCCTTTGAGAGGACACCTTCAAAGAGTGATCCGTGGAGATCAGGAAGGCAGCATCCATCATGAAGGGACATTCACCATCCAGGACACGCCCTCTTCTCATTGCTGCCATCAAGAAGAAGCCTGAAGACATACACTCAGCATTTCAGGAACAGCTTTTTCCCTCTGCCTCAAAATTTCTGAATGGTCCATGAACCTGTGAACACTACGCCACTATTTTGCTCAGTTTTTGCACTACTTATTTTAATATTTCTTATTGTAACTTACAGTAATCTTTGACGTATTGCACTATGCTGCTGCCACAAAACACAAATTTCATGATGCAAGTCAGAGATTCTGAATTAGGTACAACATACATGTTGGGTTAGTGATGGGCTAACATTTTGCTGGCCTAGTTTAGAATTTGGTTCAGATTGGGATGATTTGTTTAATGTTGCCATAATGTGCATTGTTTTCTTGATCAGTAGAGATATGCAAGCAGCATTGAGTTTCTTTGCATGTGTTTTTCTGCAATTGCCTCTGGGAGGATAGGAAAAGGATTGCAAATATTCTGGATAGGGTTGGGTTGGCTTTGGTCATGGCTGAATCATCTTACACCCAGCGTCCCTGCGCGAGTGAACAATACCCCTACTTGAGACTTCCTGACGGCAACTGCTAAAAGACTAATCCTTCTGCAAGGTATCATGTATGGCATATTTATAACAATCCCAACAGGTCCATACCAGTGCCTCTGCTCCATAAGAATCTCTCTGTGAACCTTCTATACACTGCAATGCATTATTCTATTCCTCTCTCTTTTGTCTACTGTACATATTTTCCATATTTAGTTCCTCAGTCAAACCACTCTCTGAGAGAAGATGCATTTCCAAAATTCCGAATGGATTTGTGACCATCTTAAATTTATGGCAAAACATTGTGGTCTCCATCTAAGATAGAAACATCGTCTCCACGTCTACACGATCATATCCATTCCTGATCATAACAACTACTTATTGGGTTACACCCAAGATTTTTCTCTAAAATTTATGTTGAAACAAATACCTGACTAGATTCAGGTATGGATTTCCTGTGGAATGTATTGCAAATGAACAAGCTGTAATTTATCTCAAATTAAATGTTTATCATAAAACTAACTATGGGTTTACCAGTATCAGGTACATTCATCTGAGGGAACAAAATGTACATTTCCAACTAAATTAGTATCTTTTCATTTACACTTGGTGGCCACTTTATTAGGTACAGTACTGTGCCAAAGTCTTAGGTACACATATACGATGGGTGAATGATAAGTTAATTGCCTAAGGTAGAAGGAGTCAATTTTAGAAAACCTAGCACATATATTTTTCCACATAGTCCCCACCTACATTTACACACTTAGTCCAGTGGTCGTGGAGCATACGGATCTTGGACCTCCGGAATGTGTCCACAGCAGGGGTGATTGATAAGTTTGTGGCCTAAGGTAGGAGATGACTAGTACGGCTCTCGTTACATGCACATGCATTCAACTCTTTGAGTGATTATGCAGAAAGTTTAAAGTTAATAACATCAGTTCATAACTCATCAGGAGTGATTGATAAGTTCGTGGCCTAAGGTAGAAGGAGATGAATTATTAACCAAACTTTCTGCATAATCACTCAAAGAGTTGAACTGCACGCGCATGTAACGAAAGCTGTATAACTCATCTCTTTCTACCTTAGGTCACGAAGTTATCAATCACCCATGCTGTGGACACATTCTGGAGGTCCAAGATCCGTATACTCCATGACCGCTGGACTAAATGTGTAAATGTAGGAGGGGATTATGTTGAAAAATAAATGTGCTAGGTTTTCTAAAATTGACTCCTTCTACCTTAGGTCGCGAGCTTATCAATCACCCCTTGTATATAGTTAGGGTGTCTAAGAGTTTTGCACAGTATTGTAGTAATTCTATGTATTGCACTGTACTGCTGCTGCAAAAAGAAAACAAATTTCATGACAAATCTGAGTGATGATAAGCCTGATTCTGATATTGTGGACTGAGAGTGGGAAGGGGACAGGTAGAGGGGAATCGTGGTTGGGAAAAGGGGGAAGGAGTGGGAAGCATCAGAGAGACATTCTGTATGATGAATAAACCAGTTGTTTGGAATCAAATGACCTTGTCTGGTGTCTCAGGGCTGGATGTATCTGCACATGGGCCATCAACCATCTCCCGACCCCTGGCACTTCTTCTCTGCCACCTGTCCCATACACCCCACCCCTGCTGACACCTCGCAATTCCCAACATCCGTTGCTCCCTAGCTATATATACGTGCCGAAGACTTTTGCACATAACTCCTGTGCCTAATAAAGTGACCACTAAGTGATGTTCACGGTCTTCTACTGCTGCGGTACATTAAGGTTCGACATGTTGTGCATTCGGAGATGTCCTTCTGCATAGCAACTGTTGTAACACTTGTTTATTTGAGTTACTGTCAGCGCGAACTAGTCTAGTCCTTCTCCTTTCACCTCTTTCATTAACAAGGTGTTTTTGCTTCACAGAACTGCTGCTCACTGGATGTTTTTTGTTTTTTGCACCATTCTCTGTAAACTCTAGTGATTGTTGGGCACGAAAACCCCAGGAGATCAGCGTTTTCTGAGTGACTCAGAGAATTAGAATCAGAATCAACACAATCGTGTTCTCAGTCCTAATCAACAATCTCCAAAATCTGGGCCTCTATACCTCCCTCTGCAACTGGATCCTTGACTCCCTCACCAGGAGACCACATTCTGTGCCGATCGGAAATAACATCTCCTCCTCACTGATAATCAGCGTTGGCACAGCCCAAAGGTATGTGCTTAGTCCACTGCTCTTCTTTCCCTAAACCCATGATTGTTTGGCTAGGCCCAGCTCAAACGTCATCTATAAATATTGCTGGCAGAAATTCAGATGGTGGCAAGGAGGCAGACTGGAGCAAGATAGATCCGGTGGTTGAGTGATGACACAGCAACAACCTTGCACTCAATGTCAGTAAGACCAAGGAATTAATTATGGACTTCTGGAAAAGGAAGTCAAGGAACACACACCACTTGCCTTCAAGGGATCAGAAGTGGAAAGGGTGAGCAGTTTCAAGTTCCTAGGTTTGACATCTCTGAGGATCTGTCCTGGGTCCAACATATGGTGCAATTAATTAGAGGACGCAATAGTGGCTATACTTCATTAAGACTTTGAGGAGAAGTGGTAAGTTACCAAAGACACTCATAAATTTCTACAGATGTACCACAGAGAGCATTCTATATGATTGTATTGCCATCTAGTATGGAGGGGCCACTGCACAGAATTGGAAAAAGCTGCAGAAAGTTGTTAATTCTGCCAGCTCCATCATGGGCACGTTCAAAAGGTGATGTCTCAAAAGGGAAGCATCATCCATTAAGGACCCCCATCACCCAGGACCTGCCCTCTTCTCATTGGTACCATCAAGGAGGAAGTACAGGAGCCTGAAGACACAAAGTCGGCATTTCAGGAACAGCTTCTTCCTCTCCGTCATCTGATTTCTGAACGGACAATGAACCCATGAATTCTCCCTCGCTATTATTTCTTCCCTTTTTGCACTTCTGATTTAATTTTTTATATATACATAATTCATATTTTAATTTATAGTTTTTATTAATATGTATTTCAAAAGCACTGCCCAGAAGGAAGAAATGGTAAACCACTTCTGTTGAAAAAATTGCCAAGAACAATCATGGCCATGAGACCATGATCGCCAACATCATACGACAAGGTACATAATGGTGATGATTATGATTGCAATGTACTGCCGCCACAAAACAACAAATTTCATGACATGTGCCAGTGATATTAGACCTAATTATGATTCTTCTGATCCTGCACAGCAAGTTCCCACCAACACCAGTGGTCATGTGATCAGTAATTTGTGATGCTGGTTGAGGGGGAACTATTAGCTGGATCATGGGGGATAAGTTGCTTCTTCATCCTAAAGTAGCACAGCAGCTTTTACGTCCACTTGGAAGCACTAAGGTACTCCCTTTGATTCCTTGATGATTGGTTGTCTGCGGTACCCAATGCTGACAGTTAGATTGGTGCGGATCTTCTAATGGTGTGAACTGCATGAAGAAACCTGTGTGGGAGAGTTTTTAAATTGGACAAGCTCTTGCACCGGGACAGCTCCACTCTCTTGGCCTCAGAAGTTCAGGACCAGTCGTCGTCGTCAGCACTGGGATCTTTATTGTGGTGGATGACCACAACTTCTTCTGTGCTTTATCATGCCCCTTGCTCTTCACGAATCATTGCAAAACTGCCTTCCTGGCTGTGGGACCTCGCTGTTAATCTCTTTCACCCAGTCTGCCAAGCTGAATTTACGTGCTTAGACATGCTTTTCTCCAGCTAACCGGGTTACGAAGCCCGCTGGCTACCCTCATCTTGTTTAGTCTGCCTGTCGAAGCGGTGTACCGGGCTGTGGCCACCGTCGCATGCAGACAGCTACTTGGAGCCACAGGTGAGAGCCGATTGTCCAGTGGGGAACAAAGGCGGGTGAGACACGACAAGCCTCTTCACCCAAGGTGCCACACCTCTCCGGGTACTCCCTTCATTGTCTCCATAATTTACTCTAGTTTTACTTCATGATTATACTTTCCTTTTAGTGGCAACTTCCACATTGACACAACTGATTTTTGGATGATATTCGTAAAGAGCATATTTCCCTCCTTATGTAATGAATTCACACCCAGATCAAAGATACTTTTCAAAAATCACTGGCATTCCTTTGAATCTGTGCCACCAAAACATACGGTTGTCAAGTCTAAGAGCCCTACGCGTGGGTCCATACATAATGGCGCAGGGTGGTTTTCTGACCAAACATAATATGATCCCCGGCAATATTTGGGATACAGATACACATTATTTATTGTTTGGCTGGAGCGGTACAGTAGTAGCTGGCATAGTAGCCTAGCAGTTAGTGCAACTCGTTACAGCGGCCTTTCAATTCCTGTTGCTGTCTGTAATGAGTTTGTACCCTCTCCCTGCGAACCCGTGTTATTCTGGCTTCTTCTCACATTCCAAGAAAGTGTGAGTAAGAGTTAGTGAGCTATTTGCTTGCTGTGTTGATGCTGAACCCATGGTGACTCTTGCGGGCTTCCCAGCACAATCCTCGCTGATTTAATTTGACACAGATGATGCTCTTCCCTGTATGTTTCAAACATACATGTGACAAATAAAGCCAATCTCTATTTTTGCCAACATACTGCAATTAGTTTTCTGCTTCGGAATTTCTCCTCTGGGATGGCTAAAATTGCTTGTGATCTAGTCCTCAAAGTCCTTGAAGCCTTTAAGTCTTTGAAACAGGAAGAGAAGACGTTTGCACTATTTCAACTTGCTGAGCCCAATTTGGAGTATTGTGTGCAGTTTTGATCACCCACCTACAGGAAAGATGTAAACAAGGTTGAAAGAATACCGAGACAATTAACAAGGATGTTACCGGGTCTGGAGGACCTGGGTTATAAGGAAAGATTGAATAGGTTAGGACTGTATTCCGTAGAACATAGAAGATTGAGAGGAGATTTGATTGAGGTATACAAAATAATGAGGGGTATAGCTGGCGTAAAAGCAAACAAGCTTTTTCCACAGAAATTGGGAGGGACTATAACCAGAGGACATGAATTAAGGGTGAAAAGTGAGAAGTTTAAGGAGAACATAAGGGGAAACAATCTTCAATCAGAGGTTCAAGAGAGTGTGGGATGAGCTGCCAGCATAAGTGGCTCATGTGAGCTCGATTTCAACATTTAAGAGAAGTTTGGATAGGTAGATGGTTAGTAGGGGCTATGGTCCTGGAGCAGGTTGCTGGGAGTAAGCAGTTTAAATGGTTTCAGCATGGACTAGATGGGCTGAAGAGCCTGTATCTGTGCTGTACTCTATAATAATATCTATAGCTATACACAAAAGATCATATGAGTGTAAATAATTCTGAGCAGGACTAGTTCTATGTTTGCCAATTACATGTACCAAGGAGCCCTTTAATACAGGAAAATTAGTTATAAAATTCAGTTGCATCTAACTTGTATTTCCACCTTCTCAAAGAACATGGCATCTTAAGTAAATAATTTATTTAAACAAAATAAATGTAAAGCCTGAAACTGTTTGTGAAGGGAAAACTTGAACCAGGATGCCCCTGAGCACGTCAAGGCCAATAAAGCATTAGTTATAGTTAAATTGTTAGGCACCTTCCCTTGAAGTTAGAAGGTCATGGATTCAATTCATACTTCAAACACTTAATCACAAAGTTTTACCATACACTCAGTGGCCACTTTATTACTTAGTGTATGTTCATGGTCTTCTGCTGCTGTATCCCATCCACTTCAAGGTTCAATGTATTGAGCGTTCAGAGATGCTCTTCTGCACACCACTATTATAACACGTGGTTATTTGAGTTACTGTCGCCTTCCTGTCAGCTTGAACCAGTCTGCCCATTCACCTCTAACTTCTCTCATTAACAAGACATTTTCACCCACAGAACTGCCACTCACTGGATATTTTTGTTTCTGGCACTATTTTCCATAAACTGTAAAGACTGTTGTGCGTGAAAATCCCAAGAGATCAGTAGCTTCTGAGATACTCAAACCACCCTACCTGCCATTTATCACTTTGATCATCCCATAGTTCTTCAAATGATTGAAATGTTGCAACGTAGCAAGTTAGGAAACAATTAAACCACTGAAATGCTACTAAAAATCTGATTATTATTACATACTTCTTTTGATATGAGTTTGCTGCATGCATAACTCCTCCTGTATTTGCTATTTAATAATGGAGTCGACACTTCCAAACTACTAGCATATATGTAAGGATCTTTCGGATAGCTTGAAGACACAAAATGTGTTCAAAGATCAAAGTAAGTTTATTGTCCAAGTACACACAGTAGAGAGCATGTCCTGGGTGGTGGTGACATCGAAATACAATAGAATGGAAGAAAGAAATACAATAGAATCGATGACAAACTACACACAAAGATTGAAAGCAACCAATGTCCAAAAGAAGACATACTGTGCAATATACAAAAACCAGAGTAACTAATATAACTATAATATTAAATAAAAAGTAACTATAATTAACCAATAAAAAAATAAGAGTAACAACAAATAAATAAATTAATCTGAGAACATGAATTGTACTATCCTTGACAGTGAGTCTACAAACTTTGTTCAGTGATCAGCTTAGTGTTGTGGTGAGTGAAGTTATCCACACTGGTTTAGGAGCCTGATGTTTGAAAGGTAAAAACTGTAGTTATCCCTTAGTCAAAGAAACTGGGAAAGATTATCATTGATATATCGCCTTTCATCCCTCTGTTCAATTCAGATTTCATGAAATAATTAAAATGTTACAATGTAGCAACATGGGGAAGGGAAATGCTACTAGAAGACTGATTATCTGGCCATTACACATGCCATTTTATGTGAGTTTGTGACATACATACAGTACCTCTCCATTCTGTTGTACTGTCTTGTATAATTAATGTATAAGTTCTATTTTGTGTGGGGTCTGTACTTTTGTGTCCGTGATGCTGCCGTAAACAAGATTTTCATTGTACTTGTACCTCATCGTATTTGAGCACATGATAATAAACTCACATTTGCTTTAGTTGATTTGAGCTCAATACCTGCTTTAAACTTCCATATCCCTTCCTTGTCACCACTTCTTGCAAGACTCTCCTTAAAACATAAAACATTTAATCAAGCTTTTGATCACTGGTATTTCCTCTTTTGATTCAGTCTTCACCAATTTAGCTTTCTTGCACCGTATTTGTTCACAGTTTGTTGTCTTTTGCACATTGGTTGAATGCCCAAATCAGTGCGGTCTTTCATTGATTCTGCTATGGTTATTATTCCTTGGATTTATTGAGTATTGAGTATGCATGCAAGACCATGAATCTCAGGGTTGTATATGGTGATATATATGTACTTTGATAATAACTTACTTTGTACTTTCATTGTATCCAAGAGCTTAAAGCATAAATGCAGGTCCCTAATGTTTAATTGTTTCAATTGTAATATTAATTGACATGGTAGAGCAGTTGTTAGTTCAATTGCTTTACAGTGCCAGAGATCACCGAGTAGCGTTCAATTCCCTCTACTATCTTAAGAAGTTTTTAAGTTCTCCCTATAAACCTCACAGTTTTTCTCCAGGTGCTCAGGTTTCCTCCCATATTCCAAAGACATGCAGGTTACAGTTAGTAAGTTGTGGTGTGCTATGTTGGCTACAGAAGCATTGGAAAACTTGTGGGCTGCCTGCCAGCACAATCCTCGGACTGTGTTGGTTCATAATAAAAAATGACGCATTTCATTGTATGTTTCAACGTACGTGTGACAAATAAAACTAACCTTTATCATTATCCAATATTCTGGTTTTAAATAATGCTAATCCCTAATCACCATTGGCATGCAGGGTATGAATCTGGAGTTAACATGTACAAAGTGATAAGAATATATGGAATTTTACCATTAGTTTAGTTCTCTGAATCGAGTCATTATTGAGTGTCATTTAGTTAAGTATTATAGAATCCGTGAGACCATTTACAATTAGAAAAGATTGATTATCTGTCATAAAGTTTTATATTTTAATTCATTCACAGGATGCAGATACAGGCAATGCTAATGCTAGTATTTATTATTTGGCCCATTGGTCCATCTCCCCCCCCCCCCCCACTGTTATAGGAAAGATATTGTCATAATAGGGAGTATGCAGAAGAGGTTTACAGAGACTGGATGGCCTGAGTTATAGGGGCGGGTTGGCCATACTCATATGAGTATGATGGCATAAAAGCAAAAGAGAGGACATATACTATAGCAAAATTGGTGGGAAGTTAGAGGGATGGGAAGCTTTTAAAAACTACCAGAAGGCAACTAAAAAAGCCATAAGGAGAGAAAAGATGAAACATGAAGCTAATCTAGAGAACAATATAAGAGGATACCAAAAGTTTTTTTTCAAATACATAAAGAGAGGCAAGAGTGAATATTGGATCACTAGAAAATGACTCTGGAGAGGTAGTAATGAGGGATATGAAATGGCAGAAGAACTTAATAAGTTTTGAGTCAGCCTTCACTGTGGAGAACATTAGCAATACACCAGAAAGCTGTGAGTGTCAGGGGGCAAAAGTGAGTGTAGCTGCTATTACTGAGGAGAAGGCGCTTGATCAGCTGAAACATCTGAAGGTAAATAAGTCACCTGGACCAGATGGACGAATTCCCAGGGTTCTGAAAGATGTAGCTGAAAGGCTTGTGGAGATCACCGAGTATCAATTAATAACAATCTTTCAACAATCATTAGATTTTGGAGTGGCTTTCTTTAAGATGGAAGGGTGGAAGAAGAAAGGAAATTATAGGGCAGTTAGCCTGACCTCAGTGGTTGGGAAAATGCTGGAGTCCACTATTAAGGATGAGGTTTTGAGTTGCTTGGAGGCACAGATAAAATATCCCAAAGTCAGCATAGTTTCCTTAAAGGAAAGTGTTACCTGACAAATCTGATTGAATTCTTTGAGGAATTAACAAGCAGGATAGACAAAGGAGAATTGGTTGATGTTGCTTACTTGGATTTTCAGACGGGTTTTGACAAGGTGCCACACATTAGGCTGCTTAACAAGAACAGAGCCCATTGTATTACAGGAAAGGTTTTAGCATGGATAGAAGATTGGCTGACTGACAGGAGGCAAAGAGAGGAAATAAGGGGGCCTTTTCTGGCTGGCTGTTGGTGTTGGGACTGTTTCTTTTCATGTTGTACGGTATGTCTATGATTTGGATGATGGAATTGATGGCTTTGTGGCCCAAGTCTACGGATGATACAAAGATAGGTGGAGGGGCAAGTAGTTCTGAGGAAACGGGGGTCTGCAGAAGGACTTAAATAGATTGGGAGAATGGGTAAAGAAAAAGCAGATGGAAAATAGTGTAGGAAAGTGTATGGTCAGGCACTTTGGTAAAAAGAATAAAGGAGTAGACTATTTTCTAAATGGTGAGAAAATTCAAAAATCAGAGGTGCAGAGGGTCTTGGAAGTTGTTGTGCAGGATTCCCCTAAAGGTTAACTTGCAGGTTGAATCAGTGGT
Source organism: Mobula birostris (assembly GCF_030028105.1). Classification (NCBI taxonomy): domain Eukaryota; kingdom Metazoa; phylum Chordata; class Chondrichthyes; order Myliobatiformes; family Myliobatidae; genus Mobula; species Mobula birostris. The sequence goes on along the minus strand of NC_092380.1, from coordinate 101,809,596 downwards.
AAGGAAGGCAAATGCAATGTTAGCATTCATTTTGAGAGGTCTAGAATCTAAGAGAAGGATGTAATGCTGAGGCCTTATAGGACATTGGTCATGGCACATTTGGAGTATTGAGAGCAGCTTTGGGCCCCTTATCTAGGAAAAGATGTGCTGGTATTGAAGAGGATCCAGAGGAGGTTCATGAGAATGATTCCAGGAATGAAAGGGTTAACATACAGTATGAGGAGCATTCAATGGCCCTGGGCCTGTACTCACTGGAGTTTAGAAGTATGGGGAAAGGTGGGTGAACCTCATTGACACCTATCAAATATTGAAGGGTCTGAATAGTGTGGATGTATGGAGGATGTTTCATTTAGTGAGGCAGTCTAGGGTCAGAGGGCACAGCCTTGGGATAGAGGGACATCCATTTAGAACAGGCATGGAGAGGAATTCCTTTAGCCAGAGGATAGTGAATCTGTGGAATTCATTGCCAATTGCATCTGTGGAGGCCAAGTTATTGAGTATATTTAAAGTGGAGTTTCATAGATTCTTGATTTATCAGTGCATCAAACTTTATGGAAGAAGACAGGAGAATGGAGTTGAGAGGGATAATAATCAGCCATGGTGGAATGACAGGCTCGATGGCACGAGTGGCCTAATTCTGCTCCTTTGTCTTATAGTATTACTCAATTTTTATTCCCACAGGAAGTGAAGGAAAATGAGGGGTTAACTGTAGAAGTTCATAAAATCATGAGGGGTATGGTTAAGCCTTTCCCTGGGATAGGGGAGTCCAAAATCACAGGGCACAGATAAAAGTTAAGAGGGGAGAGATTTAAAAGAGCCCTGAGAGGTAAATTCTCTACATTGAGGGTAGTGAATACCTGGAGAAAGCTGGCAGAGGAAGTTATAATTGCAACATTTAAGAGGCATTTGGATATGTACATGGACGGGAAGGGCTTAGAGGATCCTGGGCCAATCGTGGGAAACTGGAACTAGAAGGAAGCATGATTCTGTGGTTGGCATGGACCAGTTGGGTTAACAAGCCTGTTTCTGCAACATCAGGGGGTATGTATCAAATGTGAGTTAAATGGGTAGGAAATTCAGATTTTTTTTTCTGAACACGAAAAGTTCTGCAGATGCTGGAAATCCTAAGCAATACACACAAGATGCTGGAGGAACACAGCAGGTCAGGCAACATCCATAGAAATGAACAAACAGTCACCATTTCAGGGTGAGACCCTTCTTCAGGACTGGAAAGGAAGGGGGAGGGTTTCCTTTCCTGAAGCTAGTTTCTTTTTAAAGCTATATCCATTGGATCCAATAGTTTCATGGTGACCGTGACTCAGATTAACTTCTTTTCAAATTCCAGTGTAATGTTGTACTTCAAAGTTTAAAGTAAATTTATTATTGAAGTACATATATGCCTGAGATTCATTTCCTTCTGGGCACTTACAGTAAATAGAAAAAAACACAATGGAATCAATGAAAAACTGCACACCACAAGGCAGACAGACAAACAACCAATGTGCAAAAGTCAAAAAAACTGCAAATACAAAAAGAAAAACAAAATAATAATAATAAATAAATAAGCAATAATTATGAAGAACATGAGGTGAAGAGTCCTTGAACGCAAGTCCATAGGTTATGGGAACAGTTCAGTGCTGGGGTGAGTGAGATTGAGTGAAATTATTCCCTCTGGTTCAAGAGCATAATGGCTGAGGGATAATAACTGTCCCTAAACCTGGTGTAGTGGGTCCTGACGCGCCTGTACCTCCTTTCTGACGGCAAGAGTGGGAAGAGAGCTTGGCCTGGATGTTGGGGGTCCTTGATAACTAATGCTGCTTTCCTGTGACAGTGCTCCTTCTAGTTGTGCCCACTGGTGGGGAGGGCTTTACCCATGATGAACTGCACTGCATCCACAACTTACTGTAGGTATTCGTGTTTGCATACCAGGCTGTGCTGCATCCAGTCACAGTACACTCCACCGCACATCTATAGAAGTTTGACAAAGTTGTAGACAACATGCCAAATCTTCACAAGTTTTTGATAAAGCAGAACCACTGCTGTGCTTTCTTTGTAATGGGTGGACCCAGGACAGATCCTGGGAAATGATAACACCGAGGACTTTATTGCGGCCAAACTTTTCAATATCTGATGCCCTGATGAGGATTGGCTCATACCCCTTGGGTTTCCTCCTCCTGTAGTCAATAACGTGTGTGGGCACATGGGCAAGTGGTTAAGGCACTGGACCAGCGACCTGAAGGTCGTGAGTTTGAGCCCCAGCCAAGGCGACGTGTTGTGTCCTTGAGCAAGGCACTTCATCACACATTGCTCTGCACCGACACTGGTGCCAAGCTGTATGGGTCCTAATGCCCTTCCCTTAGACAACATTGGTGCCATGGAGAGGGGAGACTTGCAGCATGGGCAACTGCTCGTCTTCCATACAACCTTGCCCAGGCCTGCACCCTGGAGAGTGAAGATTTTCCAGGCACTGATCCATGGTCTCGCAAGACTAACAGATGCCTTTAAATTTAAGTCAATAACCAGCTCTTTTGTTTTGCTGACATTTTAAGAGATTATTGTTGTGGCACCATTCAGCCAGATTTTCAAGATCCTTCCTATATGCTGATTCGTCACCACCTTTGATTCGGCCAACAACTTTTAAAGTTGAATTTAAATTTTCCAGGGCCATCATGGGAAATCTCATATCATCCACCAGATTAGTGATCTTGACCCCTAGCCCAGAATTAAAGCAATATGTTAGTGCTCCAGACATGGGTTAACCACAAGTTTGCATGTAGTTGACTCTTAATACAACTGTCTCACCTTAGTAAATAAGTGAAGTGAGAGAGCTACAGTAGGTGTCAAGTGATCTTAGCAGCATATGTAAACAGAGACTAGAACATAAATGAGAATTTGTTCAATGCATTTGTTCACTTTTACAGCTGCTTCTAAAATTCAAGAATTCATTTCATTTCAAGTTTGTTTCATTCAAGTGTAAAGAAGAAAATAATAGTTGCTCTGAATCTGATGCAGCACAATGATCATAAAAAAGCACAATAAATATAAATACTTAATAGAGCTTATATACTCTACATAGATTGACTGCATGTCCACAAAGTGACGCTAGGCACAGGAATGTCTGTACATAATGTGACTGACAGGAAAGTAGTGATGGTTGGGGGAGGTGGAGGGGTGGGTTAGTGGGTGGAGGTGTTGATCAGACTTATTACTTGGGGGAAATAACTGTTTTTGTGTCTGGTGGTCTTGGCGAGGATGCTATATAACCTCCTTTCTGATGGGAATGAAACAAACATGAGCAGGGTGGGTGGGATCCTTCATGATGTTACTGGCCCTTTCCTGGCACCTCTCTGTGTTAATGTCCTTCACACCGGACAGGCTGGTGCCACTGATCTGTTGGGCAGTTTTGACTACTTGTAGAGACTTCCTGTCCACCGCAATGCAGTATCCATACCATGCAGTGAGGCATCATGTTAGGATGCTCTCTACCATGCATCTGTAGAACGATGTGCGTATAGATGTTCATAGTCCAGCTCTCCTCTGTGAATTTGGAAATTATTGATAAATGCATGCAACACTTTCACGGTTGCTAGCATTCTTGTCAACATCTCAAAACCAATGCATTTATTCTACCAGAGACAAAAGGCCAGCTGAGGTCCAAAAAATTACTTTGAATGCAGCTTAGAAGTTTAATAGCCTGTTTCAGCACACAAAAGAGTACAAGGAGCTGCAGAAAGTAATGGAAACAGCCCTGTCCATCCCAGGCACACCCCTCCCAACCACTGACAGCACCTGCAGGAGGCAATGCCTCAGGAAAGCAGGACTTCATCAAAGACCACCAGGGTCATGTTGTCTTCTCACTTCTATCATCAGGTAGGGGGTACAGGAGCCTAAGAGCCCCACTCCACCAAGGTCAGGAACGCTATTTTCCTCCAGCTATCACAGGATCCTATTGCTAGGTACACCTTTCCCTACACACCCTCATCCCCACGCTCTGCTTTCTGTAGGAATCACTCTCTACGTGACTTCCATCCCCACTGATCTCCCTCTTGGTACTCCTTGCAAGCTTGGCAAGTTGCCCTTACGCCTCCTCCATCACCACCATCCAGGGCCTAAATAAGTCCTTCTACATGAGATGACACTTCACCTGCGAGTCTGTCAGGGTCATATATAGTATCCAGCACTCCCAGTGTGGCCTCCTCTACAGCAATGACACCCAACAAAAATTGAGAGACTGCTTTGTCCTTTCACTCAGTCCACCACAAAAGGTAAGATCTACCAGTGGCTTCCCATTTGAATTTGACTTCCCATTCCCATCTGATATGTCTCTCTAAACCTCATCTACTGTCATAACGAGTTCAAACTCAGATTAGAGGAGCAACACCTCATATTCTGTCCGAGTAGCCTCCAACCTGATGGCATGAGCATCTATTGCTCTAATTTCTGGCAATTTCTCCTCCCTCCTTCTCTCTTTTTCCATTCCTCACTCCAGTTACCCTCTCACCCGTTCTCTTCTCCTCTGCTGCCCATCACCTCTCTCTGGTTCCCCTCTTTCTTCCTTCTTTTCTATAGTCCACTATCCTCTCCTATTAGATTCATTCTTCTTCAACCCTTTACCTCTTCTACCTATCATCTCCCAGCTTCTTACTCCGTTCCCTTCCCCCATCCACCTGGTTTCACCTATCACCTGCTTGCTTGCACTCCTTCCCCTCCCCCCATCTTCTTATTCTAGCTTCGTCTCCCTTCTTTCCCAGTCCTGATGAAGGATCTTGGCCCGAAATGTCAACTGCTTATGTCTCTCCATAAGATGCTGCCTGGCAAGTTCCTCCAACATTTTGTGTGTGTTGCCCAGGCTCTTGAATCAACCTGCACAACCCTAATCCTACCTCAGCAATGGTACATTGCAGCCAACTTTCAGGCCTGCAGACTCAAGCACCTCCAAATCTCCACTCACTTTATAGGAGTTTCCTGCCACTCATGTCAAACCAATCGCTTGCAGCCTATTTCACCCCAGTTCTCAGTCACAGTCCTTGTTCACTCATTGAACTAGCCAGCCTCAAACGATTATCATTCACCACTGGACTGTCCACGCTGCTCCGCATTAGGATCAAGCCTCCTCTACGTATTCTAACACCAGCTCTTTCATTACTGTTATTTATGTCTTTTTTTGCACTAGGGACTTGTTCTCTCTTTATTGTCTTGTATAATTCATGTATAATTTATATTCTGTGCATTGTCCGTGATGCTGCTGCAAGTAAGATTTTATTGTACATTGCCTCATTGAATAGGTACAATGACAATAAACGCAAGACACTGAACACAACTGGACTCAATCCAAGGCCTCCTCTACTGTTGCAATAAGGCCACATTCTGGCTGGAGGAGCAACACCTTATATTCCATCTGGGTAGCCTCCAACCTGATGGCATAAACATCGATTTCTCAAACTTCCGGTAATTTCCCCCACCCCTTCACCATTCCCATCTCCTTTTCCCTCTCTCAGCTTATTTCTTTGCCTGCCATCGCCTCTCTCTGGTGCTCCTCCCCCCTTTTTTTCTATGGCCTTCTGTCCTCTACTATTAAATTCTCCCTTCTCCAACTCTGCGTTTCTTTCACCAATCAACTTCCCAGCTCTTTATTTCACCCCTCCCTCCCCCCTGGTTTCACCTAGTATTTCCCCCTCCCCTACCCCCACCTTCTAACTCTGACTCCTCATCTGTTTTTCCTTCATTCCTCCTGAAGGGTCTCGGCCCGAAACATTGACTCTATTCCATAGCCGCCTGGCCTGCTGAGTTCCTCTAGCATTTCATGTGTGTTGCTTGGACTTAATTTTATTATGTTGAAAAACATAACCTTGTAAAAATAAGCTGGTTTATTCAGTTAAGGTGATCTTTAATCCCATATACATTTGTATCAGAAGCTAGATTTTCATATGGGGGATCCTGGATAGACTCTTGATATGGGACCTTGATTGAACTAACTTTGTTTAAACTAAGTTTTTCCACAGTGTCTTGGTACAGAGCAATATAAAACTTATTGAATATTGAAAGGCCAAGATAGAGTGGATGTGGAGAGGATGTTTTCTATAGTGGGAAAGTCTAGGACCAGAGGGCACAGCCAGAATAGTGTCTCACACGAAGGTTGTTATGAAACAAGCTGCTGTTCAAAACCATAAATTGTGCAGTGTTTTCAACATGATCAAATGGTCCCATTCCTATACTTAAAAGTGAATTGGGCAGACCTTCCTACTCCTATGTCTGGGACACATGGATCACTTTAGGTACAGTCAATGTAGAGACTAGGTCAGAGAAAACTGTGGTCTAGAAATCTGATCAAGCTGGTAAAATGTATCTTGATCATACTTTATACTTCATTGTCGCCAAACAATTGGTACTAGAACGTACAATTATCACAGCGATATTTGATTCTGCACTTCACACTCCCTGGATTACAAATATTAAATATAAATATTAAAAATAGTTAAAATTAGTAAATATTAAAAATTTAAATTATAAATCATAAATAGAAAATAGAAAAATGGGAAGTAAGGTAGTGCAAAAAAAACCGAGAGGTAGGTCTGGATATTTGGAGGGTACGGCCCAGATCCGGGTCAGGATCCATTCAGCAGTCTTATCACAGTTGGAAAGAAGCTGTTCCCAAATCTGGCTGTACGAGTCTTCAAGCTCCTGAACCTTCTCCCGGAGGGAAGAGGGACGAAAAGTCTGTTGGCTGGGTGGGTCCTGTCCTTGATTATCCCGGAAGCACTGCTCCGACAGCGTGCGGTGTAAAGTGAGTCCATGGATGAATGAGTCCATGATGAATCATAAGTCTTCCCAAGGTGACTAGGCACAATGCAGCCATGAGTTTTTGTGTGCCTCTATACTCTAGCAGGCTAGCATCCGAATACATGTATAGTTTCATGCCAAATCAATTTAGCACTACTGACACTGGTAGAAGATACTTCTCATCCTTGGAAACATTCAAACCAGCTAAAGCAGGCCAAATGAAAATCAAAGCCAGAATTAGATTTATTATCATTGATTCTGTTGTGTACCTAATATTTCAACAATGTCATGAAATTTGTTGCTTTGTGGCACCGTATGGTGCAATGCATAAAGAAATGTAAGTTACAGTAATATGAAATGCGTATATAGATAAATTGTGCAAAAAGGGAGAGAATTAGTGAGGTAGTGGGATAGGTGGCGATCCTTAATAATAGATGTTGACTTATTGAGGTATCACTTTCTGAAGGTGTCCTTGATGGTGGGGAGGCTGGAGCCCATGATGGAGTGAGCTGAGACTCAAAAAACTTCTGCAGCTTTTTCTAGTCTTGTGTAGTGGCCCCTCCATACCAGAGTGAGGTAACCAGTTAGAATGCTCTCCAAGGTAGGTCTGTAGAAATTTGCTAGTCTTTGGTGACATACCAAATGTCCTCAAGCTCCTAATGAAATATAGCTGCTGATATGCTTTCTTTGTAATTGCATCAAGATGTTGGGCACAGGGAAGATTTTCAGAGATGTTGACATTCATGTCCCTGACTTATAGATGCTACTCTCAATGAATTCCCTGAAGAGATGGAAAAGAAGAAACAGGTCTTCTTCACCCAAAGGCATAGTCAGCTCTTATTCGGTGGTGTATTATTGGTGAACAATGCCAGAAATAAAGTTTAATTTCCAGGGAATGTAATGATTTTTAAGTACACAATGTCCACAAACACATCAATAAATTCCATCTCTCAATATCTGCACAACTACACTCATCCATTAGTCCATGTAGTATACATCTTCAGTCACTTAACAACAATCACCATTCATCATGTCTTCAACTTCACGTTTGTACATCCAACCATACCCTCACACACTACCACCACGGCTGGCACTTTATGAGACCTATTGTACCAGCTCATGAAGACTCTTCATTACTGGAGAAGGTGGAGAAAAACTTCAAACTGCCAGTCCATGCATACACAAAGTCAATGTCAAAGTCAAAATTCAAAGCAAATTTATTATCAAAGTACTCCAAATTCATTTCCGTATTATGCCCAAGATCCAGAGTATGTAAATCAATCAAAATTCAGATTAAATCTATTATCAAAGTAGACATTTACACATCTATTATCTATTATTCAAAGTACACATAAATCAGCATATACTACTCAGATTCCTTTTCCTGTAGCAATTCACAGTACAACGAAGAAATACAATAGGATCAATGAAAAATAACACAGAAAACAAACACTGACAAACAGGGCGCAGTACCACAAAGCTTTACTGTACCAAGGTTCAATTCGTGCCGCTGCCTGTAAGTAGTTTGTATGTTCTCCCTGTGACCACATGGGTTTCCTCCGGGTGTTCCGGTTTCCTCCCATGGTCTACCGGTTGCTAGGTTAATTGGTTATTGTAAATTGTCTCTTGATTACACGAGGGTTAAATCGGGGGATTGCTGGGAAGCGCGGCTCGAAGGGCCTAATCTGAGCTGCATTTCAATAAATAATATAAAAATCAATGTGCAAAAGAAGACAATCTGAGCAAATTATAATAATAAATACTGAGAACATGAGTTGTAGAGTACTTGAAAGTGACTCCATAGGTTGTGGAATCAGATCAGTGTTGAGGTGAGCAAAGTTATCCACTCTGGTTCAGGAGTCTGATGACTGAAGGGTTATAACTCTTTCAGGAACTGTTACTGGCCATTAATGGGATTGCTACCATAGTGTCCTTGACTAAATGGAGCCCCAATATGCTGAACGGAATGGAGCAATGTGTTCCAGATCGCAGATTCAGTGCCTCATAAACCCAGCTCTCCATTTCTTCCATTAAGCGAGAAGGAAGACAGGCTGACTCCACCTGGTGAAAGCATCCCATCTGGCCAGTCTCCTTGTATTTGGTGCACTTTGAAATAATCTGATTTCCATATTAGTCAAATTTATTCAGCTCATTTTAAACCTTTCACTAAATGAGACAATGGGACACAAGTTATTTGGCAGTATAAATTTCCCCCAACAATTCCTCCTTCTTCCCTTGATATGCCAGGCAAGCTGTTAAAAAGTTCCATTTCCCCCCATTCACTTTTTAATTACTATTAATAATAAGAATCGCCATATGCAGAGGCTCTTTTATCCAGTGGACTTATTTCCACTGGGACTTGGGTTGAGACTCACATCTGCTGATAATTGTACGAAGAAGGGCATAACAACAATCTAATGAGGAATGTCCTATAAAGTAACATACCAGAAAAAAAAACTGACATGAGCTCATATTATCTTTGATGGAACAAACAATGGGATTGAGTTCTCGGTAACGTAGTGAAACTTGGGCCACATGCCGCCGCCTAACAGACCCATAAACATCAGTAGACATAGGAAACCACTGACATGTGACCTTTCAAATGATCACTTACACAGGTGTCAGCAAAATAAGAAAATGGAAAAGCAAATCCTTTAACGACTTCTGTGGCCCGTTCCCTTCATGTGTAACCAATCCACCATGAAGTTTCATGTTGACGTTCGCTGCCTTTTGTGCAGCTTAAAAATTAAGAGAGGTTTTACATTTCTGAAGGTACACAAGCTGAAGGCTTCTTCCTCTCATTAATACTATGCAGCAGTTATGGATCTGCGTCACTTTCTTTGAAGCTTCCCCTCCTATTTTCATCATTGCACCCACTCATATCAAGCTACTGTTCCAAAGGATTTCTAGGTCTCTGGTATTCCTTTCAAATGATCAGTGGTGAGGAATGTTAGCATTCATTTCAAGAGAACTTGAACATAAAAGCAAGGATGTAATGCTGAGACTGTATAAGGCTCTTGTGAGGCCTCACTTGGAGTATTGTGAGCATATTGGGCCCCTTACTTAAGGAAGGATGTGCTGACATTGGAGTGTTCAGAAGAGGTTCAAGAGAATGATTCCAGGAACGAAAGGCTTATCATAAGAGCTGCGATTGAAGGTTCTGGATCTGTGCTCACTGGAATTTAGAAGAATGTGGGGGGATCTCACTAAAACCTACAGAATTTTGGAAGGCCTAGATAGAGAGTGTGCTTCCTTTGGTGGGGGAGTATAGGAGGGCACAGGTTCAAAATAGAGGAACCTCCAGTTAGAACAGAGATGAGCCAGGGTGTGGTGAACCTGTGAAAATTGTTGTCATAGACAACTGCAGAGGCCAGGTCATTGGGTATACTTAAAGAGGAGATTGATAGGCTCTTGATGAGCAAAGGTGTTAAAAGTTCTGGAGAGAAGGCAGGAGAATGAGGTTGAGAGGGATAATAAATCAGCCATGGTGGAATGATGTAACAGACTCAATGGGCCAAATGGCTTAATTCTACTCCTAAATCTTATTGCCTTATGGATTAGGTTTCATCTACTTAGACAATGAGAGCCATTTCATGTAACCATGGACAGTTACTATGCACAGGAAAGTCCTTCCAGCCATTATTCCTGTGTCAGTTCTCCCTGAAAGCTTTCAATCTAACCCTGGCCCATAGAAGATTCAACAGCCAAACACACACACATATATATCAGATTATCCAGCCAAATACCTCACAGAGACTTGGTGTGTGCAAGATGGTCGACACATTTTCCCTCGTTCTAACTTTGAGGTTAAGGAAAACGAAAAGTGCTCAAAATCATGAAAGGTTTGACTGAATTAATAAAGGAAAATTGTCTCAGTGGTTCGGCTGGTAGTCAGAAGACAACAATGGTACAGCACAGGAACAGGCACTTCAGCCCACCAGATCTGCACTGACCAAGATGCCATTCTAAAGTGATCTCATCCGTCTGTATATAGTCCCGACATGTTCATATGTCTGTCTAAATGCCTCCTAAATATTTCTATCCTATCTGCTTTTTTTCCACCACATACCACACTCTGTGTAAAAAAACTTGCCTTGCAAATCTCTTTCATGCCACCAACCCCAGCTTAAAACTATGCCATTTACATTTTGACATTTCTACCCTGAGAGAAATACTGATTACCTACCCTGTCTCAATTTTATAAACTTTGTTCAGGTCTCCCCTTGGCATCTACGACTCCAGAGAAAACAGTCTGAGTTTGCCCATCCTCACCTTAAGGCTCACGCCCTATAAGCCAGGTAGCATCTGGTGAATATTTCCTGCACCCTCTCCAAAGACTTCCTATAGTGTGGCAATCAGAACTGCACACAACACCCCACCTGTGGCCTAACCAAAGTTTTATACTGTACATCTACAACATGAGTTCCCAGCTTTTATACCCAATGCCTTAACTGATGAAGGCAATGTACTATATGCCTTCTTTAACACCCTACCCACTTTCAGGAACCAATGGACTGTGTGCTCCACAGGGTCTTGCCATTTATTGTGTACTCCCCCCTTACATTTGACCTCCAAGATGCATCACTTCACACAGCTCTGGATTAAATTTCAACCACTATTTCTCCACCCATCTACCACCTGCTGTATTTTTGACAACTTGCCTCACTATCCACACCTCCACCAATTTTCATAGAACCATAGAAACTACAGCACAGAAACAGGCCCTTTGGCCCTTCTTGGCTGTGCCGAACCATTTTCTGCCTAATCCCACTGACCTGCACACGGACCATATCCCTCCATATACCTCCCATCCATGTATCTGTCCAATTTATTCTTAAATGTTAAAAAAGAACCCGCATTTACCACCTCGTCTGGCAGCTCATTCCACACTCCCACCACTCTGTGTGAAGCCCCCCCTAATGCTCCCTTTAAACTTTTCCCCCCTCACCCTATGTCCTCTGGTTTTTTTTCTCCCGTTGCCTCAGTGGAAAAAGCCTGCTTGCATTCACTCTATCTATACCCATCATAATTTTATATACCTCTATCAAATCTCCCCTCATTCTTCTACGCTCCAGGGAATAAAGTCCTAACCTATTCAACCTTTCTCTGTAACTGAGTTTCTCAAATCCCGGCAACATCCTTGTAAACCTTCTCTGCACTCTTTCAACCTTATTTATATCCTTCCTGTAATTTGGTGACCAAAACTGAACACAATACTCCAGATTTAGCCTCACCAATGCCTTATACAACCTCATCAAAACATTCCAGCTCTTATACTCAATACTTCGATTAATAAAAGCCAATGTACCAAAAGCTCTCTTTACGACCCTATCTACCTGTGACGACACTTTTAGGGAGTTTTGTATCTGTATTCCCAGATCCCTCTGTTCCACTGCACTCCTCAGTGCCTTACCATTAACCCTGTATGTTCTACGTTGGTTTGTCCTTCCAACGTGCAATACCTCACACTTGTCAGTACTCCATCTGCCATTTTTCAGCCCATTTTTCCAGCTGGTCCAAGTCCCTCTGCAGGCTCTGAAAACCTTCCTCACTGTCTGCTACACCTCCAATCTTTGTATCATCAGCAAACTTGCTGATCCAATTTACCACATTATCATCCAGATCATTGATATAGATGACAAATAACAATGGACTCAGCACTGATCCCTGTGGCAGACCACTAGTCACAGGCCTCCACTCAGAGAAGCAATTCTCTACCACCACTCTCTGGCTTCTTCCATCAAGCCAATGTCTAATCCAATTTACCACCTCTCCATGTATACCTAGCGACTGAATTTTCCTAACTAACCTCCCATGCGGGACCTTGTCAAAGGCCTTACTGAAGTCCATGTAGACAATATCCATTGCCTTCCCTTCATCCACTTTCCTGGTAACCTCCTCGAAAAACTCCAACAGATTGGTCAAACATGACCTACCACGCACAAAGCCATGTTGACTCTCCCTAATAAGCCCCTGTCTATCCAAATGCTTGTAGATTCTGTCTCTTAGTACTCCCTCCAATAACTTACCTGCTACTGACGTTAAACTCACCGGCCTATAATTTCCCCGATTACTTTTTGATCCTTTTTTAAACAACGGAACAACATGAGCCACTCTCCAATCCTCCGGCACTTCACCCGTAGACAGCGACATTTTAAATATTTCTGCCAGGGCTCCCGCAATTTCAAGACTAGTCTCCTTCAAGGTCCGAGGGAACACTCTGTCAGGTCCCGGGGGTTTATCCACTTTAATTTTCCTCAAGACAGCAAGCACCTCCTCCTTTTCAATCTGTACAGTTTCCATGGTCTCACTACTTGATTCCCTCAATTCCATAGATTTCATGCCAGCTTCCTTAGTAAATACAGACGCAAAAAACCTATTTAAGATCTCCCCCATTTCCTTTGGTTCCGCACAAAGCCAACCACTCTGACCTGCAAGAGGACAAATTTTATCCCTTACAATCCTTTTGCTCTTAATATACTTGTAAAAGCTCTTTGGATTATCCTTCACTTTGACTGCCAAGGCAACCTCATGTCTTCTTTTAGCCCTCCTGATTTCTTTCTTAAGTATTTTCTTGCACTTCTTATACTCCTCAAGCACCTGATTTACCCCCTGTTTCCTATACATTTCATACAACTCCCTCTTCTTTATCAGAGTTGCAATATCCCTTGAGAACAAAGGTTCCTTATTCCTATTCAATTTGCCAATAATCCTGACAGGAACATACAAACTCTGCACACTCAAAATTTCCCCTTTGAAGGCTTCCCACCTACCAATCACATCTTTGCCAGAGAACAACCTGTCTCAATCCATGCTTTTTAGATCCTTTCTCATTTCTTCAAATTTGGCCTTCTTCCAGTTCAGAACCTCAACCCTAGGGCCAGATCTATCCTTGTCCATGATCAAATGGAAACTAATGGTGTTATGATCACTGGAACCAAAGTGCTCCCCTACACAGACTTCTGTCACTTGCCCTAATTCATTTCCTATTGCATCCCCTCTAGTTGGTCCCTCTATATACTGATTTAGAAAACTTTCCTGAACACATTTTACAAACTCTAAACCATCTAGACCCCTAACAGTATGGGAGTCCCAATCAATGTATGGAAAATTAAAATCCCCTACCACCACAACTTTATGTTTCCTGCAGTTGCCTGCTATCTCTCTGCAGATTTGCTCTTCCAAGTCTCGTTGACTATTGGGTGGTCTGTAATACAATCCCACTAATGTGGCCATTCCTTTCCTGTTTCTCAGCTCCACCCATAAGGACTCAGTAGACAAGCCCTCTAATCTGACCTGCCTGAGCACTGCTGTAATATTTTCCCTAACAAGCAATGCTACTCCCCCACCTTTCATTCCTCTGCCTCGATCACATCTGAAACATCGGAACCCTGGAATATTAAGCTGCCAGTCCTGCCCCTCCTGTAGCCAAGTTTCACTAATTGCTACAACATCATAATTCCATGTGTCAATCCATGCTCTCAACTCATCCGTCTTCCCCGCAATACTCCTAGCATTGAAATATATACACCTCAGAAGATTTTTACCACCACTCACAACCTTTATCAGCGGATTTGCTTAAACTTTCAACATCATTTATTTTCACCCCAGCCACACTGTCAGCTCTGGCATTCTGGTTCCCATCCCCCTACAAATCTAGTTTAAAGCCTCCCCAATAGCACTAACAAACCTCCCTGAAAGGATATTGGTCATCAGAAAATTTCATACTCAGACCATCTATATTTCCATCTAAATACACAGTGGTCCCAGCACTCTTCCATGTGGAACACTACTGGTCACATCCCTCCAGTCAGAATAAAAGCCTCTCTACAACTATCCATTTCAACTTTGGATCCAATTTACCAACTCACTGTAGATCCTATGTGATTTATCTTCTGTAACAGCTAATCCTGAGGGACTTTGTCAGACACTTTATAAAGAAGATCCAGCTCTGGGTATTTATGCACCTTAATGTTTATAAAGACACACAACATTTCCTTCTTCTGAATAACAACATGCTCTAGAAGATCCTCCTTCATGAATACCAATGTGAAGAATTCAGGGAGGACATCATCCACTTTTGCCTTCATGCAAAGGTTTCTTCCTTTCTCCTTGAGTGGACTTACCCTTTCTATAGTTACTCTCTTGCTTCTAACGTAATCATAAAATGGTTGGAGTTCTTCTAAATTGTACTCACCAAGGATGTTTCATAGCCCTTTTCAACTTCCTTAATTTCTTTCTTAGGTTCTCTCAAGGTTTCTTCATATTCATCAAGATCTTTGATACCAGCATCTTAAACCTGACATACACTTTATTTTCCTTTTTGATGTCTCTTGTCATCCAAGGTTTCTGAACCTTTTCATCCTTATCGCTCATCCTCACAGGAACATGAACTCCAAGCAACGCTTTAAAAGACTCCCACATGTCAGAAACGTACTTATCATCAACCAGCCTCTTTCAATTCATTTTTCCAGTTCCTGTTTAACACTGCTGTAATTAAACTTCTCACAATTTAATCGATTTCACCAACAGTCTTATCCTTATCCATAACTTGCTGAATTATGGTCACTATTCCCAAACTGCTCCCCCACTGATCAGTCTCATTCTCCAATATAAGGTATACTACTCCCTATTTCTAGTTGGACTATCTACATATTGGGTTTAAAATACTTGATACACGAACAAGAAACTTGTTCATATGCTGTACTTTACGCAGTAAATCCTTATGATTTGGAATGACATGCTGGTGGAAGCAGATTCATTTGTAAGGAGATGTAAGAATAGCGATACCTTAGGAAAATGTCTGAGTATTTCAAGATGGTAAAGCAAGTTGAGAAGCTTGTTAAGAAGACATACAATGTCCTTAGTTTTGTAAGTAGATGCCCAGAGGACAAACACAAGAATGTTATGCTGAAATCTTAATGAACTACTGGTTAGCACTCAGCTTGCCAATTATGGGCATCAAATTTTTGGAATAGTGAAAGTCTTGGCAAGGGTGCAAAGGAGCTTTACTAGAGGGTATTTTGTTAGGAGATAAAATAGTTTAATTAGTGGCATAGATCGAATAGACAGCTAGAGACCTTTTCTCAGGGTAGAAATGGCTAATACAAGGAAGCATAATTTTAAGATGATTTGAGGAAAGTATAGGGCTAATGTCAGAGCCAAGTTCTTTACACAGAGAGTGGTGGGTGAGTGGAATGCACTGCCACAGGTGCTGGTTGAGGCCGATACATTATGGGCATTTTAAGAAGCTCAAAAATGCACATGGACGATAGCAAAATGGAGGGTTTTATAGGAGGGAACGGGTAGACTGATTTAGAATAGGTTAAAAGGTCAGCACAACATTGTGGGCTGAAGGTCCTATACGGTATTGTAATATTCTACATTGTGTTCCAAGGAGAAATTAGGAGCTATTTCAGCATAGAAAGGAACGTAGAGATATTTAGTGAAATTGTTTAAAATCATGAAGGGTTTGAAAAAGTAAATAATGACAAATTGATTGCAGTATAGAGGGACTAAAGTTTACAGTCTACATTTTTAGGAAGTGTGATGAGGGGAATACTTTTCCCACAACAAGTGGGATGCACTTTGAAAGGGTATGTCTGAGGGTACAAAGCTTTCTGCTGAAAATTGGAATGACACTTGAGTAGGAGAAAAAAAATATCAGGCTTATGAAGAAAGTGCAACAGAGTGGAACTAATTGAGAAGTTCATTCAAAGAACTGCCACTGAAAAGATGAGTTGAATGTCTTCAGTGCTTGCAGTATTATGATTGCACAGTCAAGACTCTAAAAGGGTTTCAAAATGTCTTGAGATTACGGTTGGGTCAATACAAGTAGAAGTTTATTTTATGAACCAGAAGTCAAACCCAAACAGTGCTATTTGAGAATCTAAATCTGAAAATATTTCTCATATCTTTAAGTGTGTCCAATAGCTTATTGAATTCCTTTTTGCCTCTAAAGGAACTCAGTAAGGTCCTTTAGAGGCAAAAAAATCTGTTGTTTTTTGCTGGTGTGGCCCAAATAAAGAAATAAAGAGTTACAGACATATATAGAGTCTTTCGCAGCCTCAGATTGTCCCAAAGCTCTTTACAACCATTAAAGTATTTTTCTGAAATGCAGTTACTATTGTAAGAAAGTATTTGTGTGAAAACCCTGACAAACTGTGATCTGAGGATGACTAGATAATTTTCTTTTTCATTCATATTGATTGTAGAATAAGTATTAACTAGGACACTGGTGTAACTAGTAACAGAACCAGAAATATGATGAGGAGTTTTTTTTTCCCCAACAGTTGTTAGAAACTGGAACATACTGCCTGAGAAGCTGCCAGCAGTGTTTTCAATAACCTTGTGGTTGATTCTTAACTTTCTTTTAAAACAGGCTAGCAAATTACTTGGTTCTGTGAAAACAGAACAAAGAACACCACACAAACTGGAACATATACCACAATTACATTCTTAATGCAATGAGGGAAGGGCAATAGTTGGTGGCCATACCATAATCTGAGCTGGAGTGTAGAAGCAAAATCAGGTTTACGCAGCAGTACAAAGCAACACACAAAAAAAAATCATCAACAGCTTATTCCTCTCCACAGGTGCTGCCTGGCCTGCCGAGTTCTTTTCTGTGTGTTACTCTGCATTTCCAGCATTTGCAGAATCTCTTGTGTTAATGAGGTAGTGTCCATAGATTCATGGACCATATAGAAATCTGCAGGCAGAGGAGAAAAAGTTGTTCAAGCAACACACACACACACACACACACACACACAAAGTGCTGGAGGAATGCAGCAGGTCAGGAGCATCTTTGGAGAAGAGTACAGGCGGCCAGGAAGCATCTACAGAAAAAAGTACAGTCGATCTTTCGAGCCAAGACCCTTCGGCAGAATTGGAGAAAAAAAATGAGGAATAGATTTAAAAGCTGGGGGGGACAGGAGAGAGAAACGCAAGGTGATAGGTGAAACCTGGAGGGGAGGGGAGAGAGAAGTGCACAAGGTGACAGGTGAAACCTGGAGCGGGAGGGGTGAAGAAAAGAGCTGAGAAGTCAATACTGTAGGTGTTCTACTCAAAAGGTTCAAAGGAACATCTAAACAAGCCTGATGCATTTTGGAAACAAATCCTGTGGACTGATGAAGTGAAAATAGAACTTTTTGGCCACAATGAGCAAAGGTATGTTTGGAGAAAAAAGGGTGCAGAATTTCATGAAAATCCCTCTCCAACTGTTAAGCACAGGGGGTGGATCCAACCTAAGTGTGGCCTGCTATGCATCTGCCCACTCATCCAGCCTGTTCAAGTCACCCTGCATTCTCATAACATCCTCCTCACATTTCACACTGCCACCCAGCTTTGTGTCATTGGCAAATTTGCTAATGTTACTTTTAATTCCCTCATCTAAATCATTAATATATATTGTAAACAGCTGCGGTCCCAGCACTGAACCCTGCGGTACCCCACTGGTCACCACCTGCCATTCCGAAAGAGACCTGTTAATCGCTACTCTTTGTTTTCTGTCAGCCAGCCAATTTTCAATCCATGTCTGTACTCTGCCCCCAATACCATGTGCCCTAATTTTGTCCACTAATCTCCTTTGCCCATTTTCTTCAACAAAATAAACCCTTTGGGCTTGTGTTGCAGCCAGTGGCACAGGGAAAATGTACTGGTAGAGGGAAGAATGAATTCAATTAAATACCAGCAAATTCTGGAAGCAAACATCACACCGTCTGTGAAGAAGCTGAAGATGAAAAGCGGATGACTTCTACAACAGGATAATGATCCTAAACACACCTCAAGGTCCACAATGGACTACCTCAAGAGGTGCAAACTAAAGGTTTTGCCATGGCCTTCACAGTCCACTGACCTAAACATCATCCAGAATCTGTGGGTAGACCTCAAAAGAGCAGTGCATGCAAGACAGCCCAAGAATCTCACAGCACTAGAAGTCTCTTGCAAGGAAGAATGGGCGAAAATCCCCCAAACAAGAATTGAAAGACTCTTAGCTGGCTACAAAAAGCGTTTACAAGCTGTGATACTTGCCGAAGGGGATGTTACTAAGTACTGACCATGCAGGGTGCCCAAACTTTTGCTTTGGGCCCTTTTCCTTTTTTGTTATTTTGAAACTGTAAAAGATGGAAATAAAAAAAGTTTTCTTGCTTAAAATATTAAAGAAATGTGTTATCTTTAACTTTATGCCTTTTGGAAATCAGGTCATCTTTTACTTGCTTAGCTATTCACAGTAACAGAAATTTTGACCAGGTGTGCCCAAACTTTTGCGTGCCACTGTATATACATACAGTACATACACACATACTGCAATTGATTCACTTATTTTTTTCTTTCTATATTATCATGCATTGTATTATACTGTTGCTAATTTAACAAATTTCACAACATATGCCGGTGATATTAAACCTGATTTTGATTCTGAAGATTGAAGGAGCGCAGAGAACATTTACAAGGATGTTGTCAGGACTTGAAGACCTGAATTATAGGGAAGGGTTGAATAGGTGAGGAAGTTATTCCTTGGAGCATAGGAGAATGAGGGGAGATTTGATAAAGGTATACAAAATTATGAGTCATTGGAAGCAGACTTTTTCCACTGAGGTTGGGTGAGACTAGAACTAGTCACACACACAAAAAATGCTGGTGAACGCATCAGACCAAGCAGCATCTATAGGAAGAGGTACAGTCGACGTTTCGGGTCGAGACCCAAGGGCCTTTATTGTGTATGGTGCTTGAATTTTCAGCATCTGCAGATTTCCTTGTGTTTGCACTAGAACTAGTCATATGGTACTGTGCAAAAGTCTTAGGCAAACGTAAAAAAATTCTGCAAAGCAAAGATGCTTTCAAAAATAATGAAATGAAATGTTTCTAAATTCCAAAAGAAACTATAGAGAGCAGTTAACAGTAAAAAAAAAACAAATCAAATCTATACTTAGTGTGACCACCCTTTGCCTTTAAAACTGCATTAATTCTCTTAGGTACATTGTAGTACAGTTTTAAAAGAAAATCGGCTGGTAGATTGTTTGTTCCAAGTATCTTGGAGAACTTGCCATTGTTCTTCTGCAGACCTTGGCTGTCTCACTTTCTTCTGTTTCTGCAAGTAATCCCAGGCAGCCTCGATGATGTTGAGATCCGGGCTCTGTGCAGGCTATACCATCTGTTGCAGAACTCCTTGTTCTTCTTTTCACTGAAGGTAGTTCTTTATGACCTTGGCCATGTGTTGGGGTCATTGTCCTGCTGCAGAATGAGGCTGGTGGAAGAGAATCAGCTTGTACCTCTCAGCATTGAGGATTCCATTAATTCTGACCAAATCACCAACTCCATTTGCAGAAATGCAGTCCCAACCTTGCAGGGAACCTCTGCTGTGCTTCACTGTTGGCTACAGACACTCATCCATGTTGTGCTCTTCAGCTCTTCTACAGACAAACTGCCTCCTGTTTGAGCCAAAAAATTCAAATTTTGATTGGTCAGTCCAGACCACTTGCTGCCATTGTTCATCAACCCAGTCCTTGTGTCTTTGTGCATAGGTGATTTTCTAGGCTTTGTTTCCACTTCAGAGGAACCATTTTTGGCAGCAACTCTTCTATGAAAACCACTTCTGACAAAACTTCTCTGGACCATTGAGGAATGTACTTTGGTTCCAATGGTTTCTGGGAGTTCAGAGCTGATGAGCAGTGCTGGCCTTCTGATTTGGAAGGGACATCAATTTTATGCATAGTATATCTTACCTGTAGCACTCTGTTTCCATAGCCAACCATGGTGATTCTTATCCTCAATCTTATCCATTTCTTTGTGTTTCTTCAGAAGGGCTTTGACAGTATATCTTGAAACTCCTGGCTGCCATGAAATTTCTGCTTGGGAGAGACCTTGCTGATACAGGATGACCACTTTGTGTCTTGTTGATATGCTCACTTTTTGCCATGGTGTAAGAATGATGATTTGAAGTTTAAGCTATCATATCTACCATACCCCAACCTTTTAGTTAGATTGTTCTTCACCCAGTTTGATTCCTTCTACACCCATTTCTCTTTCAGTTAATCAGTTTAGTTTATTGAACTCATTATGTCATTGATCATTAGCACCTGTTTGTTATCTTTCTTTAATCATGCACTGGGTTACGTACCTACAAAGTAATCAAGTTTGTATTTAAAAAGTGGTCTATCACCTGCCCTTACACCTCCTCCCTCACCACCATTCAAAGCCCTAAACAGTCCTTCCAGGTGAGGTGACTCTTCACCTGTGAGTCTGTTGGGTATATACTGTGTTCAGTGCTCCTGGCATGGCCTCCTGTAGATCAGTGAGACCCGACGTAGGTTGGGAAACCGCTTCACGGTGCACCTACACTCTGTCCCCCAGAAAAAGTGAGATCTCCCAGCAGCCATCTATTTTAATTCTACTTTCCATTCCCATTCCGATATGTCCATCCATGGCCTCCTCCACCGTCGTGACGATGCCACACTTAGGTTGGAGGAACAACATCTCTAATTCTGTTTGGGTAACCTCTAACCTGATGGCATGAACATCGATTTCTCAAACTTCTGGAAATGCTCCCCCCCCACTTCACCATTTCATCCTCTTTTCCCTCTCTTACCTTATCTCCTTGCCCGCCCATCACCTCCCTCTGGTGCCCCTGTTCTTCCCTCCATGGCCTTCTGTCTCTTTCATCAATCAACTTCCCAGTTCTTTACTTCATCTCTCCCCCTCCAGGTTCACCTATCACCTGGTGGTTCTCCCTCCTCTTCCCCAACTTTTAAATATACTCCCTAGCTTTTTTCTCCAGTCCTGCCAAAGGGTTTCGGCCTGAAACATCTACCGTGCTCTCTTCCATAGCAGCTGCCTGGCCTGCTGAGTTCCTCCAGCATTTTGTGTGTGTTGCTCAAGTTTCCAGCATCTGCAGATTTTCTCTTGTTTGTGTTTGTATTATTTAATATGTTACTTTCTTCAACAAAATACAAAAATTTCTCGTCACATTTAATTTTTTGGAAAACGAGTGTATTCAAATCCAAAATTGGTTTTCTTCTTCTGAAACACTAATGCAGAAGACAAAAAATAAACATCTAAAAAAAAATTATATTAAAAAATCAAGGGTGCCTAAGACTTTTACATAGTACTGATAGGGGTTAGGGATGAAAGGTAAAATATTTGAGAGGAAACTGAGGGGGAGCTTCTTCACTCGTCAATGGAAGTGTTCAAGGTGGGTTTGATTGCAACATTTAAGAGAATTTTGAACAAGAATTGTTTGCTGTGGGTTCGATTGCAATATTTAGGAGAAGTTTGGATAAATACATGGATAGGAGGGTTATAGCGAGCTTTGTCCAGCTGTGGTTGATGGGACTAGGCAGAGTAACAGTTCAGGTGGCCTAGAAGGGCCAGAGGGCCTGTTTCTGTGCTGTCGAGCTCCATGATCTATGCCCATGTGATTTTATGGGTCGCCTCTTTTTCTCCTACATTCCAGTGAATAAAGTCCTAGCCTGCCCAATTTCTTCCTACAACTCAGACTTCTCAGCCCTGGCAACATTCCCAAGACTCTTTACAGCTTAATGATTTCTTTCCAATAGCAGGATAGCTTGTAGTTCTTCAGGAAAATGTACGTTTGTATTTTATATAGATACTGATTGAGAGACAACGCAATAGCCACTGCTCTACATACTGTCCTTACACATCTGGAGACGAAGGATAGCATTCAATACTATCATTCCATCCAGGATCGGCAGGAAGCTCAGAGACTTTGGGCGTGTTCCTGCCTTGTGCAGCTGGATCCTGGACTTCCTGACAGATTGCTGGCAGGTGGTAAGAGTGGGCTCCCTCACCTTCACCCCTCTAACTCTCAACACAAGAGCCCCTCAGGGCTGTGTATTAAGTCCCCTCCTTTACTCCCTGTATACCAATGTGTCGCCACCCACAGCTCTAATCCACTAATTAAATTTGCCAACGACAGTACATTGACTGGCCTAATCTCAAACAACAATGAGGTGGCCTACAGGGAAGAAGTCATCTCTCTGACACAGTGGTGTTGGGAAAACAACCTTTCCCTCAATGTCACAAAAACAAGGGAGCCGGTTGTGGATTACAGGAGGTATGGAGATAGGCTAACCCCTTTTGACATCAATGGATCTGGGGTTGAGAGGGTAAACGGCTTTAAGTTCCTCAGCATCCACATCACCGAGGACCTCACGTGGTCTGTACACACCAGCTGTGTGGTGAAAAAGGCACAACAGAGCCTCTTACATCTCAGACGGTTGAGGAAGTTTGATATGGGCCCCCAAGTCCTAAGAACTTTCTACAGGGGCACAACTGAGAGCATCCTGACTGGCTGCATCACTGCCTGGTATTGGAATTGTACCTCCCTTAATCGCAGGATTCTGCGAAGAGTGGTGTAGACAGCCCAGCGCATCTGTAGTTGTGAACTTCCCATAATTCAGAACATTTACAAAGACAGTGTGAAAAAAGAGCCTGAAGGATCATTGGGGTCCCGAGTCACCCCAACCACAGTCTATTCCAGCTGCTGCCATCTGGGAAATGGTGGTGCAGCATAAAAGCCAGGACCAACAGGCTCCGGGACAGCGTCTCCCACCAGACAATCAGACCGATTAACTCACACTGATTTTAGTGTATTTCTATGTTACATTGACTGTTCTATTTATTATAAATTATTATGAATTACTATGATTGCACATTGCACATTTAGACGGAGACGTTACGTAAAGATTTTTACTCCTCGTGTGTGAAGGATGTAAGAAATGAAGTCAATTCAATACACAAAGGGAGTCATTTGGATGAATTGCTGGCATTAATTCTCCTTGGGTGGTTTGCTAGAGTTACTGAGACATGCCTGTAACGTAGCAAGATCAGGAACAATATACAATAGTTATGAAGTTTGTAGGAAAAATAGGGAAAGATGCAGCTGGGAAAATTAGTTTTGGTGAATAATGGTGAAGTCATATCAATAGTGGGAAAGGATGCAACGGGGAGCAAGGAGGCAGTGAAAACTTTATGGAAGAATTAGGGAATTCAAAAGCATTTAAGACTCCTATGGGAATTGTTCACAGGTTCCCTGCTAACAGTTGTGAAGAGGAAGACAGTTAAAAATATATATAGAAATTAAACTGGCATATAATAACTTTTTAATGATCGATTTAATTTTCATACAGGTTGGGATAAGCTGATAAACTCACATGAGTTGTCATAAATTTTTCTTCAGGAAGGTTTTCTCCAAGAGTAAGCTCCAGAACCAACAAGAGAACGGCCAAAGAATATACTGACAGAGTGAATGGGTGAAATGGTGAAACAAATTCCATTGTTGATAAATTGGACCAGAAAAAGGGTAGAATATATGATTTGTTTTAACTGGGAAAAGCTATATGCTCAGCGGGTCTAAGAAAAAGTGCCATTGCGTAAAGGTCAAAGAAATGTAATAGCTGTGTGCAAAAAGTAATCGGAAAGCCATGTTTATCTAGAGATTTGGAATACAAGAGCATGATTATACCACAGCTATATAAGGTCCTGGTTAGACTACTCAGGAAGTACAGTGAGCAGTTCTGGGCACCACAATTCAGAAAGAACAAAAAGGTCTTGGAGTGGGTGTGAGTTGGATTAACCTAATATCCAAGGAAAAACTGTGAGGATTACAGAATCTAGGATGTATTCCATGCAATTTTAAAGGTTCCTGGAAGATTTGTTTGGCGATTTTAAGATCTTTAGAACCATCAGGGTAATTGGAAAGAAACTATGTTCACATGGACCTCGATCCCATTTAGAGATGACTCCAAACACCAACAGCAATAGAAATTGAGAATTCTCTTCCTCAGCTGTTAAAGGCCAATGATTAAAGTTTCAGACTGATAGATTATTAATCAATATGTATTGATGGATATGGAACAGAGATCACAGTTCAGCTGTAGCCTTACCGGGGAGAAGACTGCTGAATGGGGTTGAGAGGGATCTTAAACCAGCCAATATGGAATGGTAGAGCATACTTGATGGGCTGAATGGCCTAATTCTGTTCGTATAACTTACATTTTATGGTTTACTGAATGTAGAGTAGATTTGAAGTGCTAAATGATATTTTTCAATGTTTTCTTGGTAAGTGTGGATTTAATTGCAATACAAATCATTCAGGAAAAGGAAATATGGTCTACATTTTACTGTTATATTCCTTAAACCAAGTCTCGTCACACCTCAGTGATGTCAGAGTGAAATTGGAAGGCACGCATACATCACAGAAGATAGGACGCATCAATACTGTTTGATGCTGTTTCCACTTGCTCATTGTTGGAAAGATGCACTGTATCTGGAGATCAGCCTTCATTCACTACTGTGACAACTGTTTTCATGAGAAAGGGCCAAATCATAAATGCCTTTAACCAATATAGAAAGAATGAAGCAAGCTGAGGACTCATATCCAAGATATTAACATGCTGAATCAACTTGAATGACAGCCGACAGCCGCCTGGCTCTAGTATAAGTCGGCCAGTTTGTAACCCATGCAATGTGACTGAGAGCTAATTCAACAAACCTCAGAGTGAAAGGTTCTTTGAAAGTGTGACTTATTGACCTTCAGGTAAAAGCTAATATGAGTAAATCATGGAGACTCTTAATGACTTCAAAGAACCTCTCAGTTGTGCATTGAAGATGATCTTGAAAAATAAATACAAAAAAATAATTTTTTCTCTTCCTGTATTTAGGGTTATTAATAACCACTCAGATCAAACAGAAGGAATTTTAGGGCATATTTTAAAAACATGCACTTGGTTCTCTTTTAGTATTTCCTAAATGGCCTCATTCCCATTCTCAACCACCCCTACCTGCTCCCCCCCCTTAAAAAGCAGACAAAACTGAAAATAAAATCAAACCTTCCAGCACACTTTCTGTTTTGAAAAGCAAGTAACAAGAGAAAGCAATAGGAAAAATCTATAAATCTCAGATAAATTGCCACAGATTTCCTGCAAGTAGTGTTCCTTCATCAGCACTGAATGTGTGGGTTCCTTGTTTACATGCATATGACCATAAAACCGTAAGACTTAGGAGCAAAATTAGGTTATTCAGCCAACAGGTCTGCTCTACCCTTTAATCATGCTGATTTTTGTATCCTCTTAATCCCTTTCTCCTGCCTCCTCCCTAACCTTTGACATCCTTCCTGATCAAGAATCTATCAACCTCCACTTTAAATATACTCAATGGCTTTGCCTCCCCAGCTGTCTATAGCAATGAATTCCACAGATTCACCACTCCCTGGCTAAAGAGATTCCTCTTCATCTCTGTTCTAAATGGACATCCATGTATCCTGAGGCTGTGCCCACTGGTCCAAGATTCCCCGACTATTGGAAACATCCTCTCAACGTTCACTTCATGTAGGCCTTCAAAAATTTGAATTTTCCCTCATAAAATATGTTTATGCACGCACACATAGGTTGTGTTGACTTTTGTAGGATGACTTTTTGTAACCACTTTCATCAAAGTGTAAGACTAACACATCACTCTTCTTGCGTCATCGTGGCTATCCCTCGAGGTCGAGGATGATGGTCTTCGTTCTGTTGATCTACTTATGGGCTCTAAAGTGGCTTATGAGTCCAATGTTGGCTTTGAAAGTCCTTCCGCATTCAGGACAGGTAGTTCCAGATTGCAGATCGGGCTTTGGTTGTTGCTGCCTCTCTTTCAATTTTCTTCTCTTTTCCTCTAATGCTGCACATCTGTTGGCTTCAAAAGTTGCTATTCCTCCTCAGATGATGGCTTGCCAGAGTTTCCTGTCTTTGGCATTGGTTTCCCAATTGCTGATGTCAATGTTACTTCTTCATGTTGGCTTTCAAGACGTCTTTGAATCTCTTCTGTTGTCCGCCTCTTTTACGTTTGCCTTCTTTAAGCTGGGAGTGTAAGATTTGTTTCGGCAGACGTTCGTCTTTCACCCGAACGACATGACCGCTCCACCTTAGTTGGTTCTTGATGACGTAGGCTTCAATGCTTGTTGTTTACTGCCTGGTACGCCACTGGTGCTAAGGCCAGCAATGAAGGTCCTCCATCTCTGTCTGTGCTTGGCTGTCTTCTCTATTGTGCTCCAGGTATGGTAGAGGGTCATCATTTTTACTTCAGTGATACGGTGCCTGGTTGACTTTGGTCTCCCGTGATTCTTCTGCTCTTCAAGAGTCGAATGAAAAAACTGATTGATCATGAAGTTTGCCTCTCTTCTCATCATGTCCATTTCCAATGCTTTTAATACATTATAATCTTCTGAAAAACTTTTGATTTTCATAGTTATATTTATTGTGATATATGTGTTCTTCATGCTTGCTGTGCTTTTATTCTGATGCATTGGATCTAGATTAACAATCATTTTATTCTCCGTTAGACTTGTGTGCTGTAGTATGTCAATTAACAATCTTGAATCTTGATTACACAGTTAGCAAAATAGCACAAAATCAGAAAAAAATGTTTAGTGCCGTGAAATAAAAAGCTACAGTACTGTGCAAAAGTCTTAGGCTCATACATGTAGCTAGGGGGCCTAAGACTTCTGCAGAGTACTGTCATAATTTTATGTATTGCTCTTTACTGCTGCCATAAAGAAAACAATCTTATGACTTATGTGAGTGATGATAAACTTGATTCTGATATGGGTCTCTATTGTGGACTGAGGGAGGGAAGGGGACAGGGGGAGGGGAATCATGGTTGCGTAAAGGGAAAGAGGGAGGGGAGGGAGAGGGAAGCACAAGAGAGACGTTCTGCAATGATCAATAAATCAATTGTTTGGAATCAAATGATCTTTCTTGCTGTCTCAGGGATGGGTCTGCCTGCACCCGTGCCACCCACCCCACCCCTGACACTCCTTCTCTGCCACCTGTCCCACACGCCTCCCGTGGCACACCACCCTCGCCATTCCCAAAATCATTTGCTCCCGCCAGATTTACAAACTCACTCTCTGCTCCACATTGACAAATACAGTACTGCACAAAAGTCTTATGCACCCTAGCGATATATATTGTGGTGCTCCAGTAGGGGAGGGGCGTGGTCGATATATTGCCCCAGTATTTCTAATGACCAGAACTATTTATTGTCCTTGTGTTAAAATGCTTTTGCGGGATTATGGTGGGTTGATCCAGTTCACATGCTGTTTCATTTTAGCCTGGGTTATATAGTTATTCACTTGTGTGTTTGTGAGTCACCCTGACTGTAACTGGGGTTTGTGGTAATCACCTCCGCCGTCAATATGTGTCTGAGTGGGTTCTCTCCCCGGTTCACAGCACTCAATCTGTTTTAGTCCTTGCCACAATAAACACGGTTGAGTTAAATGAGCTTTCTCATCTGTTATCATGGACCAAATGCTCGCTACATTGGTGTCAGGAGTGGGATTAGAAATTGACAGCGAGATTGAAGAACTACAACGTTGGACAGAGTATCTTCAGACCCAGGGACTATGTCAAGGGGTCGAGCAGTATGCCTCCCCCGCACCCTGGGCTGGGCTCCTGAAGATAGGACCCGGAGGGAGGACCAGGGAACCAAGCATAGTGCCTTCCTAGGGAACCCTGACGGGGTGAGCAAACCCGGGGGATACGGCGGATCATATCACCTGCCTCCCTCGCGGCCCGCACCGGGGAAAACAAGACAGTACATTCATGGGAGGACGGGCAACATAGCAGGAACTACCAATGCCGCTGGAGCAAAAGGAAGATCTACAGGCCTCTGCAATTAACACTATAAGGTCCACTTTGAAGCTCCCCATATACAATGGTACCAGCCACTTGGAGCCTTACCTGGCGCAAGTCAAACTTGCCGCATGGTACAATGGACAGAGCCCCACCAAGACAGGGGTGCACCTTGCCCTGGTGCTGCAGGAGATGCCTGCAGGCCCCCCCTTGACCTAATGCCAGTGGAGCAGCGTGACTACGGGGCCCTCATAACAGTGCTGGAGGGGAGAGGCCATTGGAGGAAGCAATGAGGATAGAACCGGGCAGCAGACAGCACCATATGGTTCGCAGCAGATCTCCACCACTGTGCTTGATATGGCTACCTTCCAGTTCCCTCCCACAGCCCAGGAGGAGCTTGCCCTCCATGCCTTTGCTAAATGTGTTGATACCTGTACGCCTTCGGCAGCATGTTTACCTGACACACCATCATCGCCGGACGAAGCACTGGCAGAGGCAAAGAGGCAGAAGCAATTTTATCCTCCCAAGGCATTCCAGTGTCACCTGCATGCCGTAAGCCCAGCCTTGTGTCAACGAGGCGGAGGAGGAAACTGACAAGGAGGAGCCTGTGAGACAGGTCCAACCCGTGCTGTGCCAGCCCCACCGCATGCCACGGAGCAATCTCTGCTACCGGTGTGGTGAGGTAGGCCATGTGGATTGGGACTGCCCCACACATTGTGCCAGTAGTTTCCTCTCAGTTTATACAACTGTGAGTCATGCAAATCCCAGGTGGAGACTCAGGAATATCGTCACACACAGATATAAAAGGATTCTTCATTTCCACAACAATTTTGTTTTATCAGTCAGGGTTTTCATGTCCTTGGACGGCTGTAAAAATTTCTATAGAGTGCTTGTGATGTGTAACCATGGTCATAACATTGAAGACATCATGACAGGCACCAGAGAGCCTATTGATTGGTGATTAGTATTTATTCGGAGAACAATGCTATCTTTTGTAAGTTCTCTGGCTTTAATTCTCATTCTTGCTTCAGAGATGCCCCCTGATCTACTGAGTTAATGCCACCATTTTTTGGTTCTACTCTTACTTACTGAAGCCACCTCAGGGTGCTCTGTTGACCGAATGATGAAGAGCTTTTTCCCAACTTGATGCCTCCTGAACATCAGCCTTTGTTCACCACACCTGATGCGATCTGGTAACATGTAATGACACGAGTGCCATAGACAGATTGTTGGAGGCATCATTTGTCTGAACCCACCAACCAATAGAGACCAGTCTGACCACGTTTCGGCCTCCCCGCTAAGTCTGGTCAAAAGGAACACCCTCCGATCCCACTACTTCAGCTGTTAATTGAGTATATCTTCAAAAGGCGATACCTCATTACTACATACAGAATCCAGATAACCCACACTCAACATGCCCTCTGTTCATCACTACATACAGGAGTCGGATAACCCACACCCAATGTGCCCTCTGTTCATTATTACATACAGGATCCAGATAACCCACACTCAACATTTTATAAGCAGCTTCTTCCTCTTTGCAGTCAGCTTTTGAACAGTTCATGAAACCAAGAACATGACCTCACTTTTCGATTTTACACTATTTATTAATTTTACCTCTCATTGTAACTTATTGTAACTTGTTCTTGTCATGTGTAAGACAAGTTGTGTTGTTGGGACTGTTTTCCATCCTGTATTGCTCGATGTTGGGTGGCGGGGTGGAGATACATCTCTACCAAAGGAAGCGTAAGGCCCTCCTTCCCTCCGCTAGCCTGCAGGTTAGGGCAAGGCATAGCACCCGCTAAACCCCCCTGATAGGAGTCACATGAAGCCACGGAAGCAGGTGGTAGATGGTCATATGAGCTGCTGGCACAGATCACAAATCCTGGTTATGCGATCACTGACATTAGGCAGACAATCTCTGAAAAGCAGTGACAATGGCTGGGTCACTCACCTGCCTTTATTGATTGATTGATTGAGATACAGCATGGAATAGGCCCTTCTGGCCCTTCGAGCCATGCCACCCATAATCCCCCAATTTAATCTTAGACTAAACATGGGACAATTTACAATGACGAATTAGCCTACCAACTGGTACATCTTTGGACTGTTGGAGGAAAGTGGAACATCCGGAGGAAACCCATGGGGTCAAGGGGAGAATGTACAAACTCCTTACAGGCAGCAGTGGAATTGAACCCGGGTCGCCTGTGCTATAAAACGGTGTGCTACCCACTACCCTACTGTGCCGACACTACCCAGAAGAAGGCAATGGCAAACAACTTCTGGAGAAAGATTTGCCAAGAACAATCATGGTCATGGATAAACCATGATCAACCACACCATACAGCATGGCACATGATGATGGTGATGATTGCTCTATGATAACGCAGATGAAGTAGCTTCCTCCTGTGCGATAATGTGGAACTAGGGTCTGCTGCTTTATAATTAAGCATTGCCCAATTAGCACAGGGAATTATCAAATTATTTTCTCTCAGAGGACTGTGAGTGTTTGGAATTCTTTTCCTTAAAGGGCAATGGAAGAAGGGTATTTGAATATTTTTATGGCAGATGTAGATACTTGAGAGGTTACGGGTGTAGGAGGGAATAAAAAGCTGAGACCAGCTGTGATCTTATTAAATAGTAGAGCAGGCTTGACAGACTTAGTGGCCTATTCATACTCCTTATTTGTATGTATATAAGTTCAGACATTTCGACTATGTCTATAAATGGAATGAGGACTGGACAGAAAATACTGTCCAAAATGAGGAACCCACTCAGGACCTGGTGGAAAGTCTCCCTGGATCTAACCAGCTTTGAATGACATGGGCAATCCTAAAGCATAGCTGAACAAGACATGGGCAATGTGACACTTGACATCGAAGCAGTGAATTAATTGCTTCCTCTGCCTATTCGTGCTGTAAATGTATCAAACAGTTTGTATTGGTCCATCACCTCCTGCATTGATAAAAATTTGATAGAGATGCCTTTAAGATAAACTCACTTCCTCCAATTGAATTTATAAGGTTACACCCTTCCCGTGAGCGCGTGGGTTTCATCCACATGCTCGTTTCCTTCCACAGTCCAAAGACAGACCAGTTAGTAGGTTCACAAACAGGGGAAAGTCTGTAGATGGTGGAAATCCAAAGCAACACACACAAAATACTGGAGGAACTCATCAGGTCAGGCAGCATCTACGAAAGTGAGTAGATAGTTGACATTTCGGGCCGAGGTGCTTCTTCAGGACTGAGAATGAAGGGAAAGATGCCAGAATAAAAATGTGGGGAGAAGGGTAAGAGGCTAGCTGGAAGGTGATAGGTGAAGCCAGGTGGGTGGGAAAAGTCAAGGGCTGGCGAAGAGGGAATCTGATAGGAGAGTCGAGTGGACCAAAGAAGAAAGGGAAGGAGGAAGGGACCCAGTGGGAAGTAATAGGCAGATGAGAAGAAATAATAGATTAAAGTGGGGAATAAAAGTTAGTAGGTTAATTTGACATTGCATTAATTTAGCTGATGATACCACTGTGGTAGTCCGAATCAAAGGTGGTGACAAATCAGCATACAGGAGGGAGATTGAAAATCTGGATGAATGGTGCCGCAAAAACACCCTCTCGCTCAGTCAGCAAGACTAAGGAGCTGATTATTAACTTCAGGAGAAGGAAACCAGAGGTTAATGAGCCAATAATCATCAGGGGATCAGAGGTGGAGAGGGCCAGTAAATTTAATGTCCTTAGGGTTATCATTTCAGAGGACCTGTCCTGGGCCCAGAATGTAAGAAAGCATGGCAGAGCCTCTACTTCTTTAGAAGTTTGCAAAGTTTCAGCATGACATCTAAAACTTTGACAAACTTCTATAGATGTGTAGTGGAGAGTATATTTACTGCCGGTATCACAGCCTGGTATGGAAATACCAATGCCCTTAAACAGAAAATCCTGCAAAACGTAGTGGATGTGGGCCAGTCTATCAATGGTAAAGCCTTCCCACGACTGAGCACTTCTACACAGAGAATTGTTGTTGCAGGAAAGCAGCATCCGTCATCAGGGACCCCCACCACCCAGGTCATGCTGTCTTCTCCCTGCTGCCATCAGGAAGAAGGTACAGAAGCCTCAGAACTCATACTACCATATCCATGACCAGCTATCACCCCTCAATCAATACACACAAAATGCTGGAGGAACTCAGCAGGCCAGGCAGCTCCTATGGCAAAGAGTAAACAGTTGATGTTTCAGGCCAAGACCTTTCATCAGGACCTGAGAAAAAAAGATGAGAAGTTAGAGTTAGAAGATGGGGGTGGGGGGTGGGGAAGAAACGCAAGGTGGTAGGTGAAATGGGGGGAGGGGTGATGTAAAGAGACCATAAGACCATAAGAGCTGGGAAGTTGATTGGTGAAAGAGATACAGGGCTGGAGAAAGAGGAATCTGAGATACAGGGCTGGTGAAGGGGGAATCTGATAGGAGAGGACAGAAGGAAGTAAGAAAAGGGGGAGGAGCACCAGAGGGAGGTGATGGGCAGGTAAAGAGATAAGGTGAGAGAGGGAAAAGGGAATGGGGAATGATGAAGTGGGGTGGGGTGGCATTGCCAGAAGTTTGAGAAATCGATGTTCATGCATCAGGTTGGAGGCTACCCAACTGGAATATAAGGCGTTGTTCCTCCAATCTGAATGTGGCCTCATCGCGACAGTAGAGCAGGCCTTGGACTGACATGTCAGAATGGGAACGGAAAGTGGAATTAAAATGGGTGGCCGTTTTTCTGGTGGATGGAGTGTAGGTACTCAGCGAAGTGGTCTCCCGATCTCTGTCAGGTCTCACTGATAGGCAGGAAGCCACACTGGGAGCACCAGATACAGTATGTGACCCCCAACAGACTCACAGGTGAAGTGTTGCCTCCCCTGGAAGGACTGTTTGAAACCCTGAATGGTAGTGAGGGAGGAAGTGTAGGGACAGGTGTAGCACTTGTTCTGCTTGCAAGGATAAATGCCAGAAGGGAGATCAGTGGGGAGGGACAAATGGACAAGGGAGTCATGTACAGAGCGATCCTTGCAGAAAACTGAAAGTGGCGGGGTGGGGAGGGAAAGATGTGCTTGGTGCTGGGTAGGGTGGCGGGAGGATGGGGTGAGGACAAAGGAGTATGAAATGGAAGAGATGTGGTTGGTGGAGGAAGGGAAACCCCTTTCTTTGAAGAAGGAGAACATCTTCTTCATTCTTGAATGAATAGCCTCATCCTGAGAGCAGATGCGGTGGAGACAGAGGAAATGAGAGAAGGGGATGGCATTTTTACAAGTAACAGGGTGGGAAGATGTATAGCCCAGGTAGCTGTGAGAGTTAGTGGGTTTATAATAGATAAACAGTAGATAAGCTGTCTCCAGAGACAGACTCAGAAAGATCAAGAAAGGGGAGGGAGGTGTTGGAAATGGACTAGGTAAATTTGAGGGCAGGGTGGAAGTTAAAGGCAAAGTTGATGAAGTCAATGAGCTCTGCATGGGTGCAGGAAGCAGCACCAATGCAGTCATTGATGTAGCATAGGAAAAGTTGGGGAGTGACACCTGTGTAGGCTTGGAACAGACATCAGTAGATAGGCTGTCTCTGGACACATCAGTAGATAAGCTAACTCCAGAGATATCAGTAGATAAGCTGTCTCCACCCTTCCAGTAATGCCCCCCTTCACCATTCCCATTTCCTTTTCCCTCTCTTGTCTTATCTCCTTACCTATCCATCATCTCCCTCTGGTGCTCCTGACCCTTCTTCTTTCTTTCATGGCCTTCTGTCCTCTCCTATCAAATTCCCCCTTCTTCAGCCCTGTATCTCCTTCATCAATCAAATTCCCAGCTCCTTACTTCACCCCTTCCCCCCTTCCAGTTTCACCTATCACCTTGTGTTTCTTCCTCCCCTCTCCCCACCTTCTAACCATATGGTGGGGATATCCAGAACTAGAGGGTACAGCCTCAAAATTGAGGGGCGACCTTTTAGAATACAGTGAAGAGGAGTCTTTTTTAGCCAGAGAGTAGTGAATCTGTCAAATGCTCTGCCACAGACTGTGGTGGAGGCCAAGTCCGTGGGTATATTTAAGGCAGAGGCTGATAGTTCCCTGATTGGTCAGGGCATCAAAGGATATGGCAAGAAGGCAGGTCTATGAGGTTGAGTGGGATCCGGTATCAGCCATGATGGAATGGCGGAGCAGACTCAATGGGCTGAAAGGCCTAATTCTGCTCCTATGTTTTATGGTCTAACTCTGACTCCTCATCTTTTATCTTTCAATCCTAAATCCTGAAGATAAATCCAAGGAAGGCGATGGGCCCAGATGACGTCCCGGGATGGGTTCTCCGGGCCTGTGCAAGCGAGCTAGCTGGAGTGCTTGCTGACATCTTCAACTGCTCCTTACTTCAGTCTAAGATCCCCTCGTGTTTTAAGAAGGCAACGATAATCCCAGTGCCAAAGAAGAGCAAGGAAGCATGCCTGAATGACTATTGACCTGTGGCTCTGACATCAATTGCTATGAAGTGCTTCGAGTGATTGGTTATGGCACACATCAACCACAGCCTACCGGTCAACCTCGACGCTTTGCAATTCGCCCACCGGAGCAACAGATCAACGGCAGATGCCATCTCTCTGGCTCTACATTCCTCCTTAGAACACCTGGAGAATAAAGACGCATACGTAAGGTTCCTTTTCATTGACTACAGCTCTGCCTTTAATACCATCTTTCCAAATAAACTGATTCCTAAGCTCCGGAACCTGGGCCTCAGCACTCAGATCTGCAGCTGGATCTTCAACTTCCTCACAGACAGGACCCAGGCTGTAAAAATAGGGGACAAGCTCTCCTCTACAATCACTCTGAGCACCGGTGCCCCACAAGGCTGTGTACTCAGCCCCCTGCTGTACTCACTGTACACCCATGATTATGTAGCCAAGTTTCCATCAAACTCAATATATAAGTTTGCTGATGACACAACAATTGTAGGCCGTATCTCGGGTCATGATGAGTTTGAGTACACAGAGGAAATTAAGAAGCTGGTGGCATGATGTGAAGACAATAACCTATCCCTCAACGTCAGCAAGACGAAGGAATTAGTTGTTGACTTCAGAAGGAGTAGCAGACCGCACGACCCAATTTACATCAGTGGTGCACAAGTGGAACAGGTCAAAAGCTTTAAGTTCCTCAGGGTCAATATCACAAACGACCTGACTTGGTCCAACCAAGTACAGTCCACTGCCAAGAAGGCCCACCAGTGCCTTTACTTCCTGAGAAAACTAAAGAAATTTGGCCTGTCCCCTAAAACCCTCACTAATTTTTATAGATGCACCATAGAAAGCATTCTTCTAGGGTGCATCACAACCTGGTATGGAAGTTGTCCTGTCCAAGACCAGAAGAAGCTGCAGAAGATCGTGAACACGGCGCAGCACATCACACAAACCAATCTTCCGTCCTTGTACTCACTTTACACCGCATGCTGTCGGAGCAGTGCTGTCGGGATAATCAAAGACACGACCCACCTAGCCAACACACTTTTCGTCCCTCTTCCCTCCGGGAGAAGGCTCAGGAGCTTGAAGACTCGTACGGCAAGATTTGAAAACAGCTTCTATCCAACTGTGATAAGACTGCTGAACGGATCCTGACCCGGATCTGGGTCGTACCCTCCAAATATCCGGACCTGCCACTTGGTTTTTTTGCACTACCTTACTTTCCATTTTCCTATTTTCTATTTATGATTTATAATTTAAATTTTTAATATTTACTACTGATTTGTAATCCAGGGAGCGGGAAGCACAGAATCAAATATCGCTGTGATGATTGTATGTTCTACTATCAATTGTTCGGCGACAATAAAGTATAAAGTAAAATATATTGACTATTTATTATTATTTTTACTTTTTTCTCAGTTCAAGCTGGTAAAACCTGAGATACAGGCAGAGCCAAGCACATTCATTTGTCAATTGCTAGGAGCTTTCGGACAGTGATGTTCAGTATTGTGGCTTTCTGGATATTTACATAAATATTGCAATGTCAGTCTAATTGTTTAATGCAATTGTGTATTCCCTGTTTATATTCCATAGTATTTCAATTTCTTCTTTTAATTCCACATAATTATGGTGCTTTTCACTAATTGATTTTCATATGTTACGCATGCTTGGAATGGCTATATCTATTAAGTAAGTTGTTCTTGCTTGTTTATCCATATTATTATATCCAGATGATTATTATGGATTTTCCTATCTGTAATAATGAATCTGTCATAATATAATTTGTGGGACACTGACCCTAAAACTAGATCAGGCTTGTATTTATACTAATGTAACTTTTCTTTTATGAGTTTGTATTTTAAAGCAAGTTTTTGATGAATGATGTTTGCCACTTGATTCTGCCAGTGTAAGTAATAGATTGAGTTAAACTGCTACAGGATCATGTAATGTAATTGATTGTTGCTGGTTTCTCTTGGCATTTTCTGCACTTATCATCTTGAATTTGTTGGTATTTTATTATGTATTTTTGATAATAATAATTATTAATATTATTATTACTTTTCTTCTTTCTCTTTGTATTTACACAGTTTGTTGCCTTTGCACATTGGTTGTCCACCCTGTTGATGGTGCCTTTTGTTGATTCCATTATGGTTATTGCCTTTATTGAGTATGCACACAAGAAACCGAATCTCATGGTTGTATATGGTGACATATATAGTCTGTACTTTGATAATAAATTTACTTTGAACTTTGTAAATTGCCCTGTGATTAGGCTAGGGTTAAAAAGATTGGATTGCTGGGCGGTACAGCTCATTAGGATGGAAGAGCCTGTTCTGCACTGTATCTCTAAATAAATAAATAAAATCACATTGTAACAAAACATATTGACGATGGTAGAGCAGTAGATGTAGTGTATATGAATTTCAGTAAGGCATTTGATAAGGTTCCCCATGCAAGGCTCATTCAGAAAGTAAGGAGACGTGGGATCCAAGGAGACTTTGCTTTGTGGATCCAAGATTGGCTTGCCCACAGAAGGCAAAGGGTGATTGTGTTCATCTTCTACATGGAGGTCGGTGACCAGTGGTGTTCTGCAGGGATATGTTCTGGGAGCCCTCCTTTTTGTGATTTTTATAAATGACCTGGATGAAGAAGTAGAAAGGTGGGTTAGTACATTTGCTGATGACACAAATGTTGGAGGTGTTGTGGATAGTGTGGAGGGCTGTCAGAGGTTACAGCGGGACATCGATCGGATCCAGAACTGGGCTGAGATGTGGCAGATAGACTTCAACCCAGTTAAGTGTGAAGTGGTTCATTTTGGTAGGTCAAATTTGAAGACAGACTATAATATTAATGATAAGATTCTTGGCAGTCTGGTGGATCTGAGAGATCTTGGGGTCTGTGTCCATAGGACACTCAAAGCTACTGCGCAGATTGACAGTGTTGTTAGGAAGGCATATGGTGTGTTGGCATTCATCAACCATGGGATTGAGTTCAAGAGCCGTGAAGTAATGTTATGGCTATATAAGACCTTGGTCAGACCCCACTTGGTGTACTGTGTTCAGTTCTGATCACCTCACTATAGGAAGGATGTGGATACCATACAGACAGTGCAGAGGAGATTTACAAGGATATTGCCTGGATTGGAGGGTGTACCTTATGAGAATTGGTTGAGAGAACTTGGCCTTTTCTCTGTAGAGCAACGGAGGATGAGAGGTGACCTGATAGAGGTCTATAATATGATGAGGGGCATTGATGGTGTGGATAGCAGGAGGCTTTTTCCCGAGGCTGAAATGGCTAACACGAGGGGGCATAGTTTTAAGGTGCTTGGAAATAGGTACAGAGGGGATGTCAGGGTTAAGTTTTTCACACATCTAACCGATGAAATATGGCAGCCCAGTTTCTGTTTTGTTTTGTTTTTTTTAGTGTAGGGGGTAAAAACTTCTGTTTGAATCTTTTTCATGTTCAATTATTAAGAGATTGAGAGGTTTAAATTAAATATGTTACTCGGAGTCTGTGTCTGTATATGTTAACCGTTATTAATGTAATCCCGATCTCTTTGTATCATTATCATTGTTATGTTTATCAAGTTGAAACTCAATAAAAAAGATTGAAAAAAAAAGTTTTTCACACAGAGAGTGGTGGGTGCATGGAATGCACTGCTAGCAGCGGTGGTGGAAGTGGATACATTAGGGTCTTTTAAGAGCCTCTTAGATAGGTACATGGAGCTTAGAAAAATAGAGGGCTATGCGGTAGGGAAATTCTAGGCAGTTTCTAGAATAGATTACATGGTCCGCACAACATTGTGGGACGAAAGGCCTGTAATGTGCTGTAGATTTCTATGTTCTATGTTCTAAAATAAAATTTGCACAGTCTTATGCACGAGGGATGAAGATAGAAATCCATTCAATATGCAATGAAAAGTACAGCTCTTTATTTTAACATGCATTCTAACCAACAACAATCAAGGGAAAGATGTTTCAAAAGGATTCCTCGCTGTTCTACGCAGCCTTGTGATTGATAACAAACTTCTCGTGCATACATTGCCTTAGGTGCAGGAACTTGAGGATCTGTCCTAATCTCTCTCTTTTCTTTCTGAATTGTTAACAAAAGGCCCATAGTATTTGTATACATGTGCTGCCTTTCATGGAAAGCTCATGACAGAAAGGCACATAATACATTATTGCTTGCCTGAAGTAATGGCTTTTAAAATTCACTTTCCTGTTTCTTTCAAGGTCTTTTGATGAATATGAAAGCAAAGAGAGGTTGTCAGACTCCACACATATGTTCTTTGACTGTGGTTAGAATGCAGGTTGGGGAATTCAACAATCCACATGCTCTCAGACTGCTTGATTATATATGAAAACAAGTTGTACAAGAAAAAAAAACGTGTTTAACATTTCAGCTTCTGGACTGAGCCTTCGAAGAATCATCTTTAGTGGAAATGTTAACTGACAAACCAGGGGAACAACTTTACAATGTATTTTGTGGAACTCATTCGTTTTATTGATTACGTACAGCACAATTTTGCCTAAAGTGTGACCTCCACCTTCATCACCAACAACGATGAGATGGCTTGCAGAGAGGAACTGGAAGTGCTTGAGGCCTAGTGCCAGTCAAATAATCTCTTTCTCAATGTCATCGAGTCAAAAGAGATGGTTATCAGCTTCATTCTCCATTACACTTGTGTACTGGAAATTACATTAAATAATCTTGAATCCTTGAATCCTCTTCCCTTCGACCTTCCTTTAACAGCTGCATCTTCATTACCCTAAACTCCTTGATCTATAATATCTATAATCTCCTCCCTAAATCTCTGCCACTCACCAAGCTTCATGCCTTCCCTCCTGTATAAGTTCTGGTTTGGTTGCTTATATTTTTCTGTTTGATGTTGGAATATTGTTGTTATGAGTACTGAGATACAATCAAAGGCTTTTGTTTGTCGGCCATCCAGACATATATAAGCGCAGTTCAAGTTCAAATTTAATTGTCATTCAACCACACACATTTATACAGCTAAATGAAACATTGTTCCTCCGGGGCTAAGACGTAAACACAGTACATACAGTCACACAGAGCTCGTATAGATCAATAGCACAGAGAGTCACAAGGGACAAGTCCTTGAGTGCCAGGGCCAGAAAGTTGATGAGGCATGGATGTTGACCTGGAGCCATGTTTCTGCAGAAACAAGCATGTAGCAAGGTACTAAGAAGGGAGTGGTGAGAGTGTGGGATGAGCTGTCAGTACAAGTTATACACGCGAGCTTGATTTCAACATTTAAGAGAAGTTGGGATAGGTACATGGATGGGAGGGGAATGGAGGACTATGGTTCGAGTTTAGGTCAATGGGACCAGGCAGTTTAAATGGTTTGCCATGGACTAGATGGGCTGAAGGGCTCATTTCTGAGCTGTACTTTTTAATGATTCTATGATTCTAAAGCATAATATATAATATAGTGTTGCAGCTGTAGAGAAAGTGGTGCCAGTAGGCTGTTCCACGTGTTTTGTTCTTGATGATACATTATGAAAGAAAATCAAAACTCTATCAATACTGGGAATTTTCATATGATTCTGAAAAAAAACACAATTTTTGTGATAGCTCAACACAGCAAGGACATCCCAATCAAAGTAAAGCACACACAATGCTGAAGAAACCCAGCAGGTCAGGCAGCATCTGTGGAAAAGAATAAACAGAAGACATTCTGGGCTTCATTTCCAGTCCTGGTGAAGGGTCTTGGCCTGAAATGTCATGTTGCTCCAGATTTCCAGCAGAATCTCTTGCATTGATAAAGAAAAATCCCAAAGCCACGTGCGGCATGTGTTACCTGACATTAAACAAATGCTGAGCTCCACAGAAGGTAAGTGCCCACTTTTTTGTCAAATATGCTGGTATTGAGAAAGGAGGAAAGAGATAGTGACGCATAGATACTTGGGGAAGGCATTTCAGAGCTGTGGGCCTTGGCAGCTGACATTGGAAGTGTGGTTGAATCAGAACCATGCAAAAGGCTAGAATTAGAAGAATTCGGATATCTCAATGGGATACAGAGGAAATGTTGACGACCTTTGGGCAGGACTAAAAATAAGTAAGTTTTAAGAGGCTGAGGTTGGAGAGAGCAGAGGAGGAAAAAAATGGAGGTGAGGGAAGGAGGGCATGCAATAAATAAGATTGTTGTACACAGTGAGGAAGGTAGAAATCGGCAACTTAAGGGCAGCCTGCAGGAAATGCATATGCAAAATAATTGTCCAAATTTCCAGAGGGATGTCAAGTGAATACTAGAAAAACCTGATTATCTCTTGTTGTTGACTTGTTATCATCAGGGAAGAAGCGCAGGAACCTCAGGGCACACACTCAATGTTTTAGGATCAGTTTCTTCCCCTCTTCCATCAAATTTCTGCGATTTGCTCTTTCTTGCTATTCCTCTTTTGTGCTATTTATTTTTTCTGCTACCTCAAAACAAAGACTGCTCTACTTTTTCTACACCCATGACTGTGTGGCTGGGCATAGCTCAGACAGCATCAATAAATTTGCTGATGATACAACCATTGTTATCAGAATCTCAGATGGTGTCAAGAGAGATAGACCAGTTAGATGAGTGGTGTCACAGCAACAACCTTACACTCAACGTTAGCAAGACCAAAGAGCTGATTGTGTACTTCAGGAAGGGTAAGAAGACAGAACACAAACCATTCCTCATAGAGGGATCAGAAGTAGAGAGAGTGAGCAATTTCAAGTTCCTGGGTGTCAATCTCTCAACTTCACTGAGGACCTAACCTGGACGCAACATATTGATGCATCTATAAAGAAGGCAAGACAGTGGCTATATTTCATTAGGGGTTTCAGGAGATTTGGTTTGTCAAGTAAAACAGTCAAAAACTTCTACAAATGTGCCATGGAGAGTATTCTGGCTGGCTGCATCACCGTCTGGTATGGGGGGGGGGGGGGGCGCTGAAAGGGCTACTGCACAAGATTAAAATAAGTTACAGAAAGTTGTAAAATTAGTCAGCTCCATCACGGGTACCGGCCTCCGTAGTATCCAAGGCATCTTCGAGGAGCTGTGCCTTAGGAAGGCGGCATCCTTCATTAAGGATCCCCACCACCCAGACATGGGCTCTTCACTCTGTTGCCATCAGAAATGAGATACAGAGGCCTGAAGACACACACTCAGTGATTCAGGAACAATTTCTTCCCCTCTGCCATTCGATTTCTACGCGGACATTGAACCCATAAACACAGTCTCACTACTTTTTTTTATTTCTGTAATTTGCACTACTTATTTTAACTAACTACTTACTAAATAATATATATAGTTAATGTTACTCAGCTTTTTTTAACTCTATATTATTTATCATGTATTTCATTGTCCTGCTGCAATAAAGCTAACAAATTTCATGACATATGCCAGTGACATTAAATCTGATTCCGATTTTACAAACTATGTCAGCAATAATAAACCTGATGCTGATTATCATAACTTGTAATATTTTTCATGTATTGCACTGTACTTCTGCCACAGAACAGCCAACTTCATGGCATATGTCAGTGATACTGATTCTGAAAGGGCTACATTTAACCTGGTTGGAAGATGAGGTGCTGTTCCTCATGGGAGACCAAAGAGAGGAAGATTAGAATGGGAGTGGGACAGGGAGTTAAAATGACAGACAACTAGAAGCTGAGGTGACCCTTGTGGAATGAACAATGGTGCTCTACAAAGTTGTCAGCCAACTTCCAGCTGGTTCCCAATATAGACAAAATATCATGAGCAGCAAACAGATTACACTAAATTTAAAGAAATGATACAGTGCTTCACCTGACGTGGTAGCGTAGTGATTCGCACAATGCTTAACAGTACAGGTGACCTGGGTTCAATTCCCACCGCTGCCTGTAAGGGTGTTCTCCCCGGTTTCCTCCCATAATCCAAAAATGTACTGGCTGGTAGGCTAATTGGTCGTCGTAAATTGTCCCATGATTAGGCTAGGAGTAAATAGGGGGATCGCTGGTTGGTGTGGCTTGAAGGGTCTATTCCATGCTATAGCTCAATAACAAAAAAAATCAATCACAAAAAAAATCAATAACACAAAAAAGTCTTGTCCTCTATATAGCTGGAAGAACGAAGATAGAAGGGCAGATAGTTAATCTCCTGCAGCTGCAAAGAAAGTTTTCATGAGAAAGGAAATAGCTACTGGTGGATATAGGTGAGGAAAGAAGAGATCCCTTTTAGATGGGTGAGGGTAAGAGGCATTGGTGGTATTGACAACATGAATGTGGGTAGGATGTCAAAGGACACAAGTAACCTTATCCTGTTCATAAATGTAAAAGGTTCTGCAGATGCTGGAAATTCAGAAAAACACACACAAAATGCGGGAGGAACTTGGCAGGTCAGGCAGCATCAATGGAAAGGAATTAACAGTCAACATTTTGGGCCGAGACTCGTCAACTATTTATTCATTTCCATAGATGCTGCCCAACCTGATGAGTTCCTCCAGCAGTTTGCATCTGTAATCCTATCCTGATGCTGAGAATGGGGATCTAGTTGAGAGTAAAAAATGGGAGAAATAGAATGGACATTACTAAGGGCTCTAAAAACAATTCTGGCTAAGAAGGAACTTGCAGGATTGTAGGGAAGTAGAACAAGTCCAGGTGGATCTGGCATAGTTTTCTAAGCCTCAGTGGGTTAAATGGCCACCACCTCTGCAATAAGCATTCTGTGAACACTCAAGAATTTTCAGTTAATAAAGAGCAATGTAACCCATGTCACTCGATTCACCACCAGTGCACCATCAACAACAAAAACAATCTGCGGTATTTCATCGAGGCTTTGAAAGCAGCTCCCCAACAAACCCTCCTGGAGGCAGAGGGCAAGCTCTCCACAGCACAGCAATTCATGCTGGCTTGGAAAAACATTATTGCTAATTTATCATTTGGTTTGAAACCCAATTTAAAGAGGACTGTAAATACCTTCAGCACCCAGGTTACAGTTGATTAAAGAGGTAGCTGCTCACCTAAATATACACATATACTCATGGATACTTTATTAGGAACACCTGTACACCTGCTCATTTATGCAAATATCTAATCAGCCAATGATGTGGCAGCAACTCAATGCATAAAAGCATGCAGACCTGGTCAAGAGATTCAATTGTTATTCAGACCAACTGAAAAGGAAGAAATGTGATCTGTGACTTTGACCATGGAATGATTGTTGGTGCCAGATGGGATGGTTTGAGATGTCAGAAAATGATCTCCTGGAATTTTCACACTAGAGTTGGCAGAGGATGGTGCGAAAGAAAAACATCCAGTGAGC
Source organism: Mobula birostris (assembly GCF_030028105.1). Classification (NCBI taxonomy): domain Eukaryota; kingdom Metazoa; phylum Chordata; class Chondrichthyes; order Myliobatiformes; family Myliobatidae; genus Mobula; species Mobula birostris. The sequence continues at coordinate 101,765,438 of NC_092380.1, read as the reverse complement.
GGCAGTTCTGTTGGCAAAAATAGCTTGATAATGGGAAAGGTCAGAAGAGAATGGCCAAAGTGGTTCAACTTGATAGGCAGGCAACAGTAACTCAAATAACCATGTGTTACAACAGTGGTGTGCGGAAGATCATCTCTGAATGCACAAAATGACAAAGCTTGAAGTGGACGGACTACAGCAGCTGAAGATCATGCACACACACTCAGTGGCCACTTTATTTGTAACGAAGGAGCCACGAGTGTAACTTTGCCATTAGTACCTACATCCTGAATTATGAATGAAGAGATTCTTTACAGCTGGTGATAAGACTGTTAATCACAAACTTTGTGAATGTGAATTACTGGCCTACAAAAGAGGGATGGCGTCTTGGAACACACATCAAAGTTGCTGGTGAACGCAGCAGGCCAGGGAGATGCTGCCTGGCCTGCTACGTTCACCAGCAACTTTGATGTGTGTTGCTTGGATTTCCAGCATCAGCAGAATTCCTTGTGATGGCGTCTTGGAACTCATTATTACAGAGTGTATTCTGGAGTTACAAGGTATAGCAAAAGATTAACTTCAGCAAGCAATCTTCAGACCTGAATGTGGATTGCAGATTAAATTTAAAATGCAGCCCTGGACAAAAGATCCCTCAGGCTGTGGATGCCAATTAATTGAAAACCAGGCAATGCTGACTAACATTCATTTTGGGTGTCTGGAAGTGTGGGTGCGAAGGTGTGACAATTAAATGTAATTCAATGGAAACATTGTAGATATGTTGTAAATATAGAATTGCCCTTTCAGTTTTAGCATATAAAATGTCATATAATATTGGGTTGAACAGGCCTCTTCCTCCAGAGAGCGTCTCATTTTGTTCAATAAAAGACTATTTTATATCTACCAGCTGTGTCTGTCCTGTGACTTAGTTCACATTACAACATTGATGTGCTCATCCAGAACCGGACTCGGGAATAAGTTTTGACTATATCCACTATATATACAATACTTGCATTCTACATCCCATGCTACTCTGGTTCTTGCATGCCACACTCCAACCAACCAAAATAAAAATGAAAAACAAAAGCACAAAGAATTTTTCAAAACATTTTTTTTATTTCTATTCTGTTGGAAACTTGTCTAGTACAGGTCTGTTTGTGAAAATGTGCATTTCAGACCATGAACAGTGACATTTTGTAAAATATAAAAGTACAAATCTGTAATTGAATGCTTTATATAGATTGTGACCATCTGAAAATATGTGAAACATTGTTTTTTAAAAACAGACATAATTGTCGGTACGTGAAACCCCTATTCAGCCTTTGGCCTTTCAGTACAGATTATCTTCTTTAATATAAAAATACAGTACACTGCCTTTTCGGTACACAACCTTGTACAACCAACATCCGTTGTCTGTGCAGCATTATGGTTATAAACTGGAAGGTTCAGAACAGAGATGCCAAATACAGAAATGATTTGAGGTAAGCAAATGTTCCTGATATTCAGACATCATACATCAGAACTATCTTGGATCCCGAATGCATTTTCTTTCAGTCAGAACCCTTTCAGATAAATGTACAACGTATTTCAGTTTTCAGTAAAACAGGACTATGAGGCAAAATGTGAAACAAAAACCCCGGTGTATAAAGGTCTGGTTAACTGTAGTTTGAGGTAATGTGAACAGGAACCTTTCTTTTTGGAATAGAGCAGTAATCACATTAAGTAGAACTGATCACATTAACAAAAAAAATCTACAAAAACTGATGTTAATAACATAATTTTCTATGTGAAAATTAAAACCTATAACATGGCAGTATATGGCATTAATAAAAACTGATCCAAAAATAGCAGCAAAACACAATGACAAAAAGGATTTTTAATTTTTAAAAAGAGGAAAAAGCAAAAAAAAATGTTAATTTCAAACCAAGCTGGGAACTTTTCTGTAGCAGCTCAAAAGGAGTATCCACTCCATTGCTTACAATCAACACCATAAATGGCAGTATCACACAAACATATCTCCATCACATACTCCTCACACCGCATCATCAAACTGAGTTTAGTTTCTCCTCCTCCCCTCTACTACTTTCTAGCATCAGTACATACCAAGATGTGCAAATTTTCTATCAATATCTAGAAGCTGGGGTGCAAGACACTGGAACAACAATATTTCTTTCTTCTCCAAGACCGATTCTACAAAAAACAAAAACTATGGTGTTTCTCGTTTGCGGTCGCAACAGGGAAAAGATCGATGCTTAAATGGGGCCTGAAGATTTAAACAAAAAGAACATATGACAATGAATCCAATCCACCAGCACTCTTAATATGGGGCGTATAATAGCAGCAGCTTTATCCAGGTTTCCTGCCTCTTCACACTTGTCTGGGCCCTAGCCCTCTAGAAGCACCAATATTGCCTCATGCATCCATCAGGACACTGAACTGAACAAGAGAGAATAGAGAACCTGGCCTTGAGAGACTGTGGCTTGCATCTCCAAAAAGGGCAGCTCAAAGTTTCCTTCCCAGCCGGTTTCAAATTGAGGAACTATCAAGAGCATCGGGTGCAGCACAGAAGAATAAGCCAAAACTTGCTTTGGAAAATTAGTCCCGTTAAGTGAAAATGCCAATGATCTGGCCAAGCTGTAGCTTCTGAACACGTGACAATTTCACTTTGGCTGAAAAAAGATAACACCACCAAGCTATTGTCAATGGTGGTGGAGAGGGTGATGGGGACAGAGCAGTCATCACTACCTATATATTCTTCCAATCTCAACAAACACTTGCAATGCCATTTAAAATAAAAACAGGTTAAAATTTCCCCCAACTTGCCGGTTAACCATAGCTCATTTTGAGAGTTCAGGCTCAAGCCTGTCCCCTCACCCTCCTTTGTGAGTTTTGCGAGGTTGTGTATCTGGCGAGGAACAGAGTTTTCCATTGCATACAGGTGCAGAAACCTAAATCTGCATGGGGGTGGGGTGGGGGTCAGTCACAACGATAAATGCTCCTCAACCACTTAGAAATCCCTGTTCTGAGAATCTTCATTTTTTTTTTAAAAAAGAAAAGCAGAATGCCTTGTGGCACTTGAATTTCTTTGTTGAAAACTTAATTCATTGTGTGGATGAAGTCACTTTTGCTTAAGGACTAAGATCCTACAACTGCGCCACAAGCCTTGAACTTTGATGTCTCTCCACTGGAAGCTTCCTCTACTTCAGTCTTACAATAAATAGATCTATGTTACCTTATAAATAAATTACATGAAGTTCCTTTCATTGTGGATAATTAAGTAAATAGCTTCCAGAACAATTATGGTTACATTCTATGCGTGCTGATAAACCCTGAAGTACTCATCTACACAGCCCCCATTTCTAAATTAGTTGGCACATGAAAGATTTCTAAACACTGTTCTTTCTATTATTTTTAACATTAAAGGTCAGCGATGCCAGCAGTTTTTGGAATGTAATCATCGTTCATTGGAATGTCACAATCCAAGTTTAATTTCCCTCTCAAACACCATAGTCAACTTAACTTGCTTTGCAAAAACACAAGCATTTAATATTTCTAAACCATTCCATTTTTTATTTTTAAATTTCCACACAAAAAAGGACTTTAAAAAAAAAATCTACTGACTGAAAGTGCTTTGAAATGGAATGGTTTGAGAAAGAAAGACCATGGATTAAACCTGTCGTTAGTTGGCCAGAAAGGGCCGACTCCAGCTAGCACTCTATTTACATACGTTTCTTCTGTCAAAAAAAAATAAAATTAAAAGACAAAGACTTTAAAAAGGTATTATAGCATTAGTAAGTGTGTGTATAATTAGGTACTTAGCCACGGGTAGTAAAATGGACCTGTACGAATAATAATAATAAGCTGGTATCCTGCAAGCCACGTGTACAGGCAATCCACAGACTCCAAATACATATAATAATGCTGATAACTAAAATACACTAATGGATTACATCAACCATTTATAAGGTGAAGAGGATAAGCACAAAGAAATCAAATTAACATTGGGACAAACTGATTATAAAGTGACTAGACACATATGCAAGCAGGTATAGAAAAGCCTAGACTGCTGTAAAAGCTATACATCGTTTCCTGACATTTTATTTCTCTTTTTTTTAAAAAAAAGAAAAAAATGATTAAATTGTTACTACCTAAAACCCTCTTCTACATTAAAAATGGTTCATTCACACTCAAAAAAAATCAAATCTAATAGCTCCCCTAATGACATTTCCTATTACCTATTATTATAAAATGCAAAAGCATAAACACTTGATTTTATTTTTTTTGTATATAAAAAACACTATTTCATTAATGTCTTATATAATCTGCATGTGTTTTGTGGCATATCACGTGTTCAGCATCGCAAATGCCTTCTTTGCCTTTTATCAGTTTCAGACTATGTCATACATAAATGCATGGTGAAGGGACATGAGCACTGAAAGCAAAAAAAGGAAGCAGTTCCCTTCTTTTTACAATGTGCTGGAGGTTTTGGAGGGGAGGTCATGATGTTTTTTTATATAATATATATAGCGAGCATTTCCTTGCAAGTTGCATGTGATCTGGTGTTAATCATCATAGGTTCACATCCCGCACGTCGGTCGGTGTGCAGGAGAGGTCCAGTTCATCCTCAATAGTTTTTGTTTCTGGGGATATGCTGGTGTTTTGTACCTGGCGCAGGCTCGACTCCAGAAGAGACTCTATCTGTTCCTGACAGGCCCGTAAACAATCCTGTGGAAAGGCAACCAAAAGGGAAAGGTAACTGTTAAAATTCAAAATAGTGGCCCAAGGGTCAGAAAGTATAGCTTGTGATTTTTTTTTTCCTTCTCATGTTAACTTCAAGGATGTGGATCTCACTGGCTGTAAGCCCATTAGATTTAGGAACAGAATTAGGCCATTTGACCCATCCAGTCTGCTCCACCATTTCATCATGGCTGATCCATTTACTCTCTCAGCCCCAATCTCTCCTACCTTCTTCCCTTCATGCCTTGACCAATCAAGAATCTATCAACCTCCGCCTTAAATATACCCAATGACTTGGCCTCCACAGCCACCTGTGGCAACGAATTTCACTGATTCACTGCTCTCTGGCTAAAGAAATTCCTCCTCATCTCTTCTAGAAGGACACCCCTCTATTCTGAGGCTGTGTCCTCTGGTCTTAGACTCACCCAGCAGAGGAAACATTCTCTCCATATCCACTCTATCGACGCCTTTCAACATTTGATAGAGGTTTCAATGAGGTCACCCCCTCGTTCATCTGAATCCAAGTGAATATGTCAGCACATCCTATGGCAGCAGTTAAGACGATCATTACTAAATCCTCCCCAAGCTGAGAGAATCACATTGAAGGCTTGGCTAAGGAGTTCATGTACATGCAGGCCAAGCCAGACAAAAGGCAGCCACTTTTATTCCCTGAAGGATATCAGTGAACACACACAAATTGCTGAAGAAACTCAACAGGTCAGGCAGCATCTATGGAGCGGAATAAATAGTTGTCATCTCGGACCCAAGGCCCTTCTTTGGAATTGTCTATTTCTCCCCACAGATGCTGCCTGACCTGCTGAGTTCCCCCAGCATTTTGTGTGTGTTACTCTGGATTTCTAGCATCTGCAGAACCCCTTGTGTTTAGGATTTCAGTTAACTGGGAGATTTTTGTAAAAATTAAAGATGAAAGATTAGCTTTATCACGTGTATATCAAAACATAGTGAAATGCGCCATTTGCGTCAACGATGAGCACAGTCCGAGGGTAAGATGGGGCAGCCGGCAGGTGACACCTTGCTTGGGGCACCAACACAGCATGTCGATGGCTTACCAACCCTAGTCCATGCTTCTTTGAAATGTGGGAAGAGAACGGAGCCCCCAGAGGAAACTCACACCGTCACAAGGAGAACATAAAAACTCCTTACAGACAGCGATGGTATGGAACCCGGGTACCTTGCACTGTAATACTGTTACACTAACCCCTAGGGTACACTGAGGCTGTCCCCAAGAAGGGTCAGAGCCGTCTCTATTTCCTGAGGAGACTGAGGTCCTTTAGCATCTGCCGGACGATGCTGAGGATGTTCTACGGGTCTGTGGTGGCCAGTGCTATCATGTTTGCTGTTGTGTGCTGGGGCAGCAGGCTGAGGGTAGCAGACACCAACAGAATCAACAAACTCATTCGTAAGGCCAGTGATATTGTGGGGATGGAACTGGACTCTCTGACGGTGGTGTCTGAAAAGAGGATGCTGTCCAAGTTGCATGCCACCTTGAACAATGTCTCCCATCCACTACATAATGTACTGGTTTGGCACTGCAGTACATTCAGCCAGAGACTCATTCCACCGAGATGCAACACAGAGAGTCATAGGAAGTCATTCCTACCTGTGGCCATCAAACTTTACAACTCCTCCCTTGGAGGGTCAGACACCCTGAGCCAATAGGCTGGTCCTGGACTTATTTCCTGGCATAATTTACATATCACTATTTAACTATATATGGTTTTATTACTATTTAATTATTTATGGTGCAACTGTAATGAAAACCAATTTCCCTCGGGATCAATAAAGTATGACTAAGACTATGGTACTTTGCACTGTAATATTGTTACACTAATCCCTATGCTACCATGGCATTCACATTAAAAAAAATTACTGTGCTACAATTTTAAAAATTTAATCCAAGATTTTAGTTCCTCAGATTTAAATTCCCTAGTTCCCATGGCAAAAATTAAACTCAGTACATCTTAATCCAAGTCTCTGGCTGACAGTCAAGAAAGTACTACTGTTGTCATAGCCATAGAGGGTGTGGTTTAGGGAAAATGAACTTTTAGAGTGTGGGCAGATGAAGATTTAGTCCCCATAATGATGGAAGTGCAAGGACGCAGGAGAGGAGGAAGCCAGGAGATCTCAGTTGTAGGTCTGGAGTCAAGATTACAAATACTAATTTCAATTATCACCTGTGGTTCTGGTGTATTGAACACCAGAGAGGTTTGCAATAAAGAGCTCAAGTAATTTTCCTCCAGTTGTCAGTGCTAAGTAAACCTATGCAAGATATAACAGCCGAGAACATGCAGAGGCAAGTACAATAAGGGCTAGTGGGGAGCAGGATATTCACAACATGAGACCCAGCATAGCCAAGATTAATCCCATTCGAAACAACTGCTCACTTCAACAAATTACTCGCCCACAATCAGGAGTCACACTGAAAGCCTACTTGAGCTCTCTACAGATCACACTGGTCAACTGCCTAGCGGTTAAAAAGCGGCCACACTTATAAAAGACAAAGAGGTCTGGTTATATGAGCAAGGTTTCAGAAACAATTATAACTGGGGAGCTCAATTCTAAGTTTCTATCGACCAGGAAGAGCAATTTTCTAATTGAGGGGTCAAGGCCTGAAACGTCGACTGTTTATTCCTCTCAATAGTTGCTGAATTCTTCCATCATTACAAGTGTGTTAAACTATTTTCCACCTGCTACATGGTGGAATTTGACAAAATCCTTGCAGCCATCCAAATGCCAGAGGCATGTCATGTCCTTAAAGTCAAACGAAGCATTAACAGGAATTGGTAACCCTCCAGCAGCGAAACAAACAGGATAGGCCCAACATCCACGACAGGAAGCCTCCAGATTCTCCCCTCCCACCCACTCTACTGGAAGCTGAATAATCATTATATTGTCCTGCAGTATGCAACATTCCAGGGCTGTGCCTGGTATGCAGTTGGTGCCAACAAACATCACTTTGAGAAGTGACGACTGGATTCAACAAAAAAAAATTCTGCAACTGGGGGCATGGAGCACAACAGCAGAGAAACAGGCTCTTCGGCCTATCCAGTCAATGCCAAATAATTATGCTGCCTACCTCCATTGACCTCCACCGAGACCATACCCGTCCCATCCCTGTACCTATCCAAATCTCCTACTGACCTACACCTACACCATAGACCTCCATACCCCTCCCATCCCTGTACCTATCCAAATCTCCTATTGACCTACACCATAGACCTCCATACCCCTCCCATCCCTGTACCTATCCAAATCTCCTATTGACCTACACCATAGACCTCCATACCCCTCCCATCCCTGTACCTATCCAAATTTCTCTTAAATGTTGAAACGGAACCTGCATCCACCACTTCTGCTGGAAGCTTTTGACGCACTTACACCACCCTCTGATTGACAAAGTTTCTTCTCATGTTCCTGTTGTGTATTTCAGTAATCTTGTAAATATATTGTTTAATTAAGCATTTTTTGTTGTTTATATAATTCATTACGATTATAAAAATATGTGAATTGCATATGTCATGATACGTCCGCGCCTCACTTAAATTAAAACACAAAGTTAGACTCACATTTCAGACTCCCATGTCATCATTTGAATTAGCTTAATGTTTTGAAATTACAAAACATAACTGTTTACCTTCAACATTTCATCTTTCACCCTTAATCCATGACCTCTAGTCCTAATCTCACCCAAACTCAGTGGAAAAAGCCTGCTTGTGTTTATCCTATATATACCCTGCATAATTTTGTATACCTCTATCAAATTTTTCATCATTCTCCTACACGCCAGGGAATAAAGCTTTCAGAACTCTCATTTTAGAAACTCAGGTCAATCCATTTTATGTTTATTTTTTATTTTAAAAGGCACATGTGACCTTTCCCTCTGCCCCCGCCCCAGGGAACATCAATCCTTGCAGTCAGGATCAAATGCTGAATTTGCCCCTTCTGTTATCATCTACATGACTGGGAACAAATGGTACCTTTTAGGAATAAAGTATTATTCTGCCCCCTCAGTATCATTCTCAGATAACTCTACAACTAGTCAGAACAATTGTCTTTACTTTACGCAGTGCTGCAGTTAACTCTGGGAAGAGGAAATGGCCAACTTTGGAACTGTGACATCAAATACCAACTCAGGTACACAGTGGAAGCAGTGAACAAAGTCAATGACTTATCCTAACACATTTACTATTAATTCAGTGGAGAACATTTTAACTTGCTGCATCACTGTCTGGTATAGCGGGGGGGGGGGGTTACTGCACAGAATCGGAAATAGCTGCAGACAGTTGCAAACACAGCCAGTTCCATCATGTGCACTAGCCTCCCCAGGCATGGAGGGCATCTTCAAAAGGTGATGTCCATCATTAAGGACCCCATCACCCTGGACACGCACTCTTCACATTGCTACCATCAGTGAGGAGGTACACGAGCCTGAAGACATACACTCAACGTATTAGCACCAGCTTCTTCCCTCGTGCTCTTGGATTTCCGAATGGACAATGAACCAACCCATGAACAATACCTCACAATTTTTTGCTCGTGTTTTGCAATACTTATTTAAATATATTTATATTTCTTATTGTAATTTAGTTTTTTTTTGTGTGTATTGCACTGTACTGCTGCTGCAAAACAACAAATTTCATGACATATGTCAGTGAAATTAAACCTGATTCAGATTCCAGGCCTAATGCTTCCTTGAGATAAAGATACTCCGGGCTATGCAGCAATATTAATCTGATCCATTTTCAGTGAAGTTCTGACTTTGGAGAGTCAGTGCAGCACCAGAATCACGGCCATCAATCACAATTTGTCAAGGTCTACAGGACTGCAAAAGGACAGAGGTCACCTCACAGTTATTCCTCTAAACCTTTCCCAGGGCTTAGTTAGTCAGAGTGACAAAAGAATGCCTGTCAATTAACTTCCTCACCATTTCCCCAAACATCATTGATGATATCACTTAACGATTTACACACAAAGTGACCTTGTGTCCTATACCAAACAGCAGCGAAGCAGAAGGTAATCCACCTAGGATCTATGAGATTTGCAACAAATTCACCCCAAGCAACTTCCAATTCTATTTAAACAATAATGCATGATTGGGAAAGAATAATGGCAATTAAACACAACAGCTACTTACAGAAAAATAATATTTACTGCAAAGGACAAGCAAAAGCCAGAAAAAGGAAAACGTTAACCTTGGCCATTGAATTGTTTTTCCATTCACAACTCAAAAGCATTTCTCAGTGAATTGTTTCTGAAACATTTGGAAATACAACAGCCGGCGTAATCCTACAAAATGGAGAGGTTGCAAAGTATTTCTGCGAACACTGGTTAAGGGTAGAACATTGTAATCTTAAAACTGACCCAATAGGAGAGCTAACCTGCCCCCAAAATTGCTGGCGAACTTTTATCGATGTGTGATAGAGAGCATATTGACATACGGAATTTCAGTGTGGTACTCTAGCTCAACAAGACAGATTTCATAGCACTCCAGTGGATAACTAGGATGGCTCAGCACATCTACTACTACCAGACCTGGAGACGATCTACAACGCTACAATGTGCCTACAATGTGCTTGTTACATCATTAGAGACCCATCCCATCCCGGAAACTGTTCAATCTCCTGCTATCTGGTTGGAGATACAGAAATATCTTAGCCAAGATAGTAAGACTGAAAAACAGCTTCTTCCCGAGGGCTGTTGTGCAGCTACCTACACCCGGCTCTCCAATGGCCTTTGAGTGTCACAGAACAGCAAAGTTACTTTTTGCATGCAAATATGGGAGTTTTTAAAAATTAAGCCATACCACATGTATTGTAAATATGTATTGCACAGACTGGAGTAGCACCACAATCTCGTTGTCTTGAACAATGACAATAAAGATCTATTCTAATATCAATTGGAATTGAAAGATTGAACATAGATTTCATGGGAAGAAATTTTGCAAATTTCAGTAAGTGGTCAAATCACATCAGATTGTCAGGCCACTAGATCCCTCTCCAAAACAAATATGCATCATTAAACAAAGAATCTTTGGCATTTTGTCTATTTATTCTCCATCCTTCCTCAATGGTCAAACTAATTTAATTAGGTCTTAGTCAGGAAACTCAGCTCTTTACTTTTCTCTTTAGATGCTGCCTAACTTGTGGAGTTCCTCCAGCACTTTCTGTATGTTACAACAAACTAAATTTGTGCCATAGGTAGGTTTCTTGCAATGGGGAGTGGTGGGTGTGTGAGGTGCACTGCCAGGGATGGTGACAGAGACAGATACATGAGGGACAATTAAGGGACTCTTAGATAGGAGTATAGATGAAAGAATAATGGATTATGTGGGAAGGAGGGGTTAAGAGTTTCACACAACATGTTGGGCCGAAGGACCTGTACTGTGCTATACTGTTCTATCACACCACAGAATAACTCAAAAAAAAATTTTTTTAAAGTGTGGGTGGGGGGGGGGGGGGCGCAAGAATAGGGACTGGTGAAAGGGGAATGCCTGGTCTCAAGCTCCATTGTCATTGCAGAGTCCTGGCCTCCATTGCGAGAGTATCACCGGAGAACCAGAACTTTCTGCCATTCCTGGCCCTCGGACTTCCAGCTCCTTCTCGGGATATTTCATTTTGTTTCCAGGCTCCTTTAAAACTTAACTTTCTCCCCAAATCCAACATGTGGCATGGACTAGATGGGCCAAAGGGCCTGTTTCTGTGCTGTAGTGCTCTATGTCTCTAAGACTCCATTCAGGGGTTCCCAACCTTTTTTACGTTATGGAGCAATACCATTACCCCAGGGGTCATAGGCCCCAGATTGGGAACCCCTGTTCTATATAAATTGAGGATCATCTCCAAATGATAGACTGGACAGAAGGGTTCAGTGTTGACAGAGATTAATCTCAAGTAATCTTTACTTAAAAGCCTGGGAGATTTTCAAATAATCTTTCAAGTTTCTCAAGAAGCTTTTAAGTAATCTTTTACTTAAAAGCCATTAAAATACTTAGAAGGCCACAGGCAGAATCTCCAATGTAGGAACATTGCACTGTTTGAGGATGTATTTTGTCCAGATGAGATTTTCAACCAGAGCCCACAGCCCCTCTCTGACTTCATGAAGAGCAGGAGTGATGTCACCAGTAATCTAGGGAAGATTTCTCTCCTATCTCAATATTTCAAAGATTAGTTATCTCATCATTAAAGACCCTCACCACCCAGGACAAGTTCTCTTCTCTTCACAATACTACCATCAGGAAGGAGGTACAGGAGCCTGAAGACCCACACTCATTGTCTTAAGAACAGCTTTTTCCCCTTTGCCATTAGATTTCTAAACAGTTCATGATCACAACCTTCTTATTTGTCTTTTGCACCATTTAATTTTGTAGCTAATAGTAACTTCTGTAGCTTTATGTCCTACACTGTACTGCTACTGCAAAACTGCAGATTTCATGGCATGTCTGATATGCCATGAAATCTGATTCTGATTTGAGAGAGTTTGCTGTCATAATTCCTACAGATGGCCAAGCTCCAGAAAAACATCAGCCAGCCCCATCACAGGCACTAGCCTCCCCAGCAACAAGGACACCTTCAAAAAGCGATGCCTCAAAATGGCAGCATCCGTCATTAAGGACCATCACCAGCCAGGACATGTCCTCTTCTCAATGCTACTATCAATTGAACAGACAATGAATTCATGAACACAACTTCACTATTTTAGTGCTCTTTAATTTATGTATTTACAATAATATATAACAATATATAACATACATAACTATATATATAAAATTATTATTTTAACTTATAGGTTTCTTAGCTTTTATTATGTATTGCAATTTACTGCTGCTGCAAAATAAATTTCACAACATATACCACTGATGATAAACCTGATTCTGATACCTCTGTGGCTGCAAAGTGTTTTTTTATAGGCGGGAAAAAAGATGTAAAAGGGCCTATAAAACTACCAATCTTTCCAATCAATCCAACTCTCTTCCCCTCAACTTTCTTCACACGACAGCACAAGTGTTTTGCAGAGTGGTGTGAGGTGGTCATCATCAGAGGGTCATGTTTTCTCTTTAGTGTGCTCACATCTACAACCCCTGAGAAAAACAGAATCCCAATGTAAGGTGTGTGGGCAGGCGAAAGATTAAGCTAAAGACAATTAGAAACATGATCACACCTAACAAATTCACACAATGAGAGAGGACCTTTTGAAAAGCAGGCGGCTTCCCAAGGGTCTCAATTATGCTTAATTTGAGTTCTAATTACCAGTGATCAAAGTGAAAACAGGAAGTTAAACTCAATGCCAGAACTGACTGATCTGGAACTAAAGGTTCCATACACACTCAAGACTTAAAAATTTCAATGAAAATGGGCAAACAAATTTCTTAGTATAATCAGAAGGTTTTATTTCACCTTTGTTAAGTTGCCTGAATTCAATCTGTAGTTCAGGATTTTGAGAACAGAGAATTAATGTGGAGACCAAATTGTTTCTTCTCACTCCCCCCCCCCACCACCTTTAAGTATCAATTTCCTTTAAATCTTTTACTAGTCGCGATTTAAGATCTTTTGCATCTTTATTCCCCACCTCCGTCTCTTCTCACCCGCCCCCCCCCCCACAAAATGCAGAGGAGGGCAAGGGCGGAGGCAAATTTCAGCTTTAGACCCTTGGTGAGAAAATGAGATTGGCTCACAGGTACCTAGCATCCATTAACACAAGAACAGTTACTTTCCACATGAAGTAAGGCTGGTCAAGCCCCACTAACCCACCCCACCACCACTACTTTATCATTTCCTGGCAGTCACTTTATGTGCAGACACACCTGTGCCTTTGTGTCACTTTATGGACTTAAAATCAAGACTTAAAAATAAGCTATTTAATGTATTTACTTTTTTTACTATTGGGTTCTTTATCTTATTGTGTATTTATTTTGAGCTGCATCGGACCCGAGGTAAAAATCGTTGTCTCCTTTACACTTGTGTACTGGAAATGACATTAAATAATCTTGAATCTTGTGTTAACTTCCAGTCGTTTATAACAGCAAATCGGATGCACCCAAGAGTCACACCACCAGGTTCCCATCTTCACTTCACTTGCCCATTACTTAGAGATGTTCCCACAATCTATGGACTCACTTTCAGGGATTCTTCATCTCATGCTCTCGATATTTATGGCGTTATCTGTTTATTTTTATAATTTCCTTCTTTTTGTACTTGCACAGTTTGTGGTCTTTTGCCCCTCCGAGTTTTGAACCCCCGAGTTGGTGCAGTCTTACAATGATTCTATTATGGTTATTTTCTGTTATGGATTTATTAAATAAGCCCACGAGAAAACGAATCTCAGGGTTCTACATGGTAACATCTATGTACTTTGATAATAAATTTACTTTGTACTTTGGATGATTGGAAGGGCAAACAAAGGTTTGTGAATCTGCTGCTTCAGCATGTGAACACATCCACAAGAGGGGAAAGCAAAAATCCAACATCTCTCTGGATTATTGTCGCTCTTCCAATCCCGCATTCTCCAAGAACCAGGACTGACGAAAGTAGCACTCTTAACTCATGAAAAGTGAATTACAGCAACTAAGCTATCTCATCTGCCAAGCACCAGGTGGCATTGCATCTCCAGCTAATGCCATCAGAAAACAAACACAAGAATCAAGAGCTATAAATATCATCGTTCTTTGCTGTTTTGGATTAGGTAGGACTAAATCACAGAAAGGGAAGCAGGAAAATTCAGCTCTGGTATGGTCGAGTAAATCTAAAAATCAGTCTTAATTATCACCTCATCTGTAAACTTGAGACAATGACATCTTTGTTTACAGTGCTCCATTTACACTAGAAAGGCTATCTTTGCTTTTCCTTCTCTACTGGTGGTCCTTCAAGTGGTGCTGAAGTTAATTTGGGCGTAGAACTCTTGACCTAACACAATGTTTGTCCCACCATTGTGGCAGAAACAAAAGCCCATCTCTGCATCAGAGACCATGTATAGCTTTGCTGCGCATTTACATTTAGCTTCCTCTTGTTAAAGGAAGCCTCCTCCCCCTCTTTCATCCTCCAATTGATCCCTGACTACTTTATTGCTCCGTTCCTACTGAGGCACATCTTCTGCCATCCAGCGAGGCTGAAGAACGAAGTGGCGTAAATCAGGCGAAGCCTCCGCTTTAACAATGAGATAATGCCGCTCAGCCAACGACATTCACAGCACAGTTGCAAGGTGCAATAAAAATTGGGCTGAGATCATTGGGAGGTCTTGAATAAAAGACAGTGGCACCACTTGACATTAAGAGGCCTTGGGTTACAGGCCGAATATAAAGGTCACAGACACCATGAGGTCCATTTATCACATTTCTTATGAGCTATTTCCTCCTCTCCTTTTAAGCTAAACCCTCTGCTCGTCTCTACTGATACACTATTAATTGCTGGACAGCCAGCCACTAAAGGATCAGACATCTATTGTTCCATTGAATGTTGAAGTACATAACATGGCTCTTATTACTGAACTACCGAAATCCCTTTCATTTCAGGCCTCTCCACCAGAGCATTTCATAACGATTCCCAGTTTTTGATGCAAGTCTTCAAGCAGTGACACTACCACTGCAGTACATATAAAAGTAATTTATGATTTTGTAGCATTTAACTGGAGCTGTGACCAAACACAATTTGTATGTCAAACCTGTTGTTTTATCAGACCCACGTCCATTGTGCTGGGAAGAGATCGGTGGATAAGAGGGTGAGCCCTCCCAAGCAGCTCACAAAAGAAAAAGATTAGCTTTACTGGTCCATAAGACCATGTGACATAGAAGCAGAATTAGGCCATTCGGCCCATTGAGTCTGCTCTGCCATTTCATCATGGCTGATCCATTTTCCCTCTCAGCCCCAATCTCCTATCTTCTCCCTGTATCCCTTCATGCCCTGACTAATCAATAATCTATCAACCTCTGCCTTAAGTATACCCAATGACTTGGCCTCCAGAACCACCTGTGGCAATGAATTCCACAGATTCACCACTCCCTGGCTAAAGAAATTCCTCCTCATTTCCATTCTAAAAAGACACAACCCTCTATTCTGAGTCTGTGTCCTCTGTTCCTAGACTCCCGCCTTTACAAACATGGACATAATTTGTCACAGGTACATCCAAGTATGCAGTGAAATGCTTTGTTTGGGTCAATGACCAACATCACCTGAGATTGCCGGGGCCAGCCCAAAAGTGTCACCGTGCTTCCAGCGCCAATTTAGCATCTGCACAAGTTACAAACCTTTGGAATGTGGGAGGAAACTGGAGCACCTGGAGCAAACCCACGCCGGGGAGAGCATGCAAACTCCTTACGAACAGCAGTGGAAACTAAGCCATGATCTGTAAAATTCTAAACCAGCTGCTACGCTATGGTGCCACGGGAAGGAGCAGCAAACAACCTCAGCTGATTTCTTAAAGAGTAGCAAGTGATAGAAGACAATATTCTTCCCCTTGTTCCCAAACGCCTGAACCTTCGCCAGAATCAGACTTTTATCACTGACTTGGATGTGTGATTTGCTGTTTTGCAGCAGTCTAACTGTGACAGACAGGAAGTCCCCCTCCTGTGAGAACTGCACCCCCTGACACAGCTGAACTCCAGCATCACTAGTTAGGCTGCCTGTTTTCAGATGCTGGCCGTGAGCTGCTTCAAGTTCCCAGATGTCAACATCTCAAAGGATCGACCCAGGGCCCAACAATGTTGATGCAGCCACGAAGGAGGCACGCCAGTGCCGTACTTCATGAGCAGGTTCAGGAGCTGAGCTATGATTTGCAAAGACTTCAGCAAGTTTCCCCAGCTGTACCGCGGAGAGCATTCTGGTCACATCTCCGCCCGGTACGGAGCCCCTCCAACGTGCAAGATCGCAGGAAGTAGTCTCAGCCAGTTCCATCGTGGGCACAACCCTCCCCATCATCGAGCACATCCTCAAGAGGCGTCCGTCCTTTTATTACCGCCATCAGACAGGAGCTACAGGGCAGACTCACGCTCAACTCTGCCGTCAGCCTTCTGAACGGTCCCTGAACATTACCTCCCCATGCGTAAATCAAATATACTTATTTCATTTGTGACTTATAGAGTATTTTTGTCCTGCTCCGCAATGCTACCACAAAGCAACAAATTTCACGACATGTCAGCAATAAGAAACCCGATTCTGATTCTAAACAATAGTTACGGGATATCAGGAGGGAAGCAAGTCTTTTAAAGATACATCAGACACCATCACTACAGTTCCATTTTACCCCAACCATTCAGAACAATCAAACAACGAGCAATGCCCTCGTGGTACCATAAAGTACTTGCCTGATTATTACAAACAGCAGTAATACCGCGCATGACGCGATAAGGGGAGTAGATAGAGTGGGCAACCAGTGACTTATTCCCAGGGCAATGGCTAATATAATGTATTATTTTAAGGTGATTAGAGGAAAGGATCAGAGGTAGTACTTTCTTTACACACAGACTGATGAGTGTGTGGAACGCACTGTCAGGGGTGGTGTAAGAGACAGATATGTTAGAGATTATTTAAGAGTCTCCTGGATGGGCAAATGGATGAGAGCAAAATGGAGATCTATGTAGGAGGGAAGGGTTAGATTGATCTGGAGTAGGTTATTGGTTTGGTGCAACATCGTGGGCCAAAGGCCCTGTACTGTTCTATGTTCTAGTGTGCCGTGAATTAATCAAACAATCCATCAGAATTCCAGAAAACCACCAAAATAACATGTAGCAGCAACACAGGCAGCGTGGGCTGTGGTAGAAGGCGTGGCAAGGGGAAGCAGAACTAGCGGAATTTACCAAGGATGACACAGAGTCTTAGCACTATGTGACAAGGGAGGTGGCCACTCCGCCTGTCGTCCCTGTGCTGGCTCTTTTGAGTGAACACCCAAACTAGTACAAAAGAAGCCTGGGACGCACCCCCCCCCCCTTCCACCTGTACAAAAGTTCATCCATTTTTCACGCTCGCTTTCACTTCTAAGATAAATAAATTGATTCCCCATTTTGGTGGCGCGGGGAGGCGTAGAGAGGCACTTACCGGGTCACACTTGATGATCTGTGATAGGAATTCTGTGAGGGACTGGTAGGAAAGGAAGCTGTTGCTGTTCCCCAGGTGGAGGCCGTGAACTGCGGCGGCCACACTCCCGGCGGCTATCATGGAGGGCGGGTTCGAGATAAACTTGACGTCTGCAGACAGAGAAAGTGTCGAGGGTTTTTTTTATCAGTGAGCGCGGACAAAAGGAGCAGAGTGTAGCAAACGCACCTTACCGTCCTCCCTCGCCGCTGCAAACAGCTCCCCCCCAACCCCCAGCGTCGCAGTATCCAGACACCAGCAGGGAGAGCACTCAAATGAGGGAGGCCGCAAAGCTTGGAGGCCAGTGCTCTGCTCAAGTAAGTGAGGCCTCATGACAAACCGTACGCCACCTCCCCCCACGATTCCCCCCCACCCAGCCGCAGTGTCTGAACGCCAGAGGGCAGAGGCTTCAAGAGTCTAATGTCGCACTGTCTGGACAGAAGCACTCTGCCCAAGTGAGGGCCATCTCCTGACAGGCAAGCGACGCCACTGCTGTAGGTCTGCGCTCGAGACCACTCCCTCCATCTCCTCCGTGGGCCTCATGGCTGCAGTAAAAAAAAGGCCAGCGATAACCTGAAGGATCCCACCCACCCTGCTTTGTCCCAATCCCACCAGGGAAGAGGCTATGTAGCATCGATGCCTGGACCACTAGACTCAAAAATGGTTACTTCTCCCAAGCCATCAGGGTGATCAACACTTCCACTCATTAACACACCCCATCACCACTACATGCAGATCACCCTACGTACACATGATCAGTAACAGCTACCTGTACGTTGTGTTCTGTAGGATTGCTTTCATATTTATATTTACTGTGATTTTCGCTGTTCTTTTACTGCATTCTTAGTTTTTTTAATGCTCAGATCGGATCCGGATTAACAATCATTTTACTCTCCTTTGCAGTCATATTCTGAACAATGGCAAGAAACCATCTCTGCAGTGAGCAGGGGAAGGCGGGCGGGGAGGAGGAGTTGGTGGGCCTGCAGAGCGAGGCGAGTGAGCCTTGGCAGTACGTCCCCTTGGCCAACGACACTGGGGCCGGAACTGCACCACGGAAACTTAAAAAGACACGTTTCCCCGTCCACTTCTATGCTCGCGGGTGTTCCACGCAGGCAGCACAGTTCTGCCCTTTTGTGTCGGAAACAAGGAATTATTTGTACAGGAGGTCACTGGTTTCAGCATTTTAACGAGGGGTGATGGGAGGGATGGTGGGGCGGGGGGGGAGGTTTGCCTTCGTGCTATAATTGGGTGCCCCGGAGTGCAGAATACAGCATTGCTGACAACCTGGTGTTGCCCTGTGACGTGTACAGTTTCACACAGCAGGGGCTAGTGCATCTGACGCGCTGACAAGAAAGGGCAGATTTTCTGGGCGGTAGAGGGGTGGGCAGAAAATGTCAGTGTGGGGAACGCTGCCCACCCCTCTTCCTTCCCCACTACTCGCCCAAATCAATTCAATCCAGTGTCCCTCCTCAGCTATCCTAATACTCTGTGCTCCTGAACTACAGGACCAAACCCTGCCACCCCCAGGGCGGAAGCTTCTCTAAGCACTTCAGATCAGCTCAGGGTTTAGGGGGTGGATTTAATCTAGCACTATAAGTCATTCTTGCCTGCAGAAAAGGAACTGTGTGGGGCCTTAAATTTACCCAAATCAAAACTGCTCACAAAATCGCACAGGTACGACAGGCCTCGACAAGCTGTATTCTTGAAACGACACAGAACTGATTTCAAGTTTGCATCATTAATAAGTCAAAAATTTTCCAACTATGTAATTATTAGAGATAATTCATTATAAACCTGCATTGGCCTGGTTACAGATTTTTCCTGTTATCCCAAACACCATTCTATCTCCTGGTAAATGGAAGATTTCTTTTAAGAACCCCTCAGTGAGCTGTCCACGCCAGGAGCTATTCATAGCTGGCAATTATGTGCTAACTTCAAACAACGCTAATAAGGATTTTTTGCTCTACCACAGTACAAAAGATCTTTAGCAAAATCCAGCCCTATTAAGTAGACAATTCGGAGGTTGCATAAAAGGATTTCTGCTTAACATCACCTTGAATGTAATCCCTTCCATTAAAAGTCTTTTAAATCATCCCTCCCCCCCTCACCACCACACACCCAACATCTCCTTCCCCCCCCCCCCCAACCCACCCCGCTTCACACTTCTCCTTGAATCTTTTGTAAAGGGTAATTACTTCAATGCTGTATTTATGCATTCTGTTCAGGGCTGGGAAGCTAAATGTTGTGTTTCAGGAATTAGCCTCGCCTATTCTTTCCCCACCTACCCCCCACACAAAAAAGTAACGGGAACCATTGATCAAGACTCTGGAATGTCAGCAATCCCCAACCTTTGATCTGTCCTGTTCCGTCCAGCACTGGGAGTGCTAGCACAGCAAAACAGGGTTCAAGCAAGTAAAACAACAGAGCACATTAGCATTCGCTCACACAAAATGCTGGAGGAACTCAGCAGGTCAGGCAGCGTCCATGGAAATGAATACACAGTCGACGTTTCAGGATGAGGCCCTTCATCAGTAGCGGAGCTATTACAGACACTGCCCGCGGGGAGATTGTACACTTCCTTTCTGTGACCGGCAGTGTGCCACAGGGATCGGGTGCCTGGGTTCGCCATTGTTTGCCATCTATGTGAACGATCAGGATGGCAATGTGGTTAACTGGACCAGCAAGTTTGAGGACGACACCAAAACTGGAGGTGTAGTGGGCAGCGAGGAAGACTATCACGGCTTGCAGTGGGATTAGGACCAACTGGAAAAATGGCAGATGGAATTTAACACAGACAAGAGTGGGGTGTTTGACTTTGGAAAGACAAACTAAAGTAGGACTTGCTCTGTGAGTGGTACGGTTGTGAGGAGTGGGTTGTAAAGAAAGCTTTTGGCATATTTGTCTTCATAGATCAAAGTATTAAGTATAGGAGTGGGGATGTTATGCTAAGGTTATGTAAAACATTAGTGAAGCCTAACTTGGAGTAATGTGTGCAGTTCTTGTCACCTACCTACAGGAAAGGTATCAATAAAACTGAAAGAGCACAGAGACAATTTATAAAGATGTTTCCGGCCCCTGAGGACCTGAGCTTATAGGGAAAGTTTGAATAGTTTAGGACTGCAGCACAGGAGAATGAGGGGAGATTTGATTGAGGTGTGCAAAATTATGAGGGTAATAGATAAGGCAAGCAGGCTCTTTTCCACTGAGACCAGAATTAGAGGTCATGGGTTAAAGGTGAAGGTTAACATGAGGGGGAAACTTCTTCACTCAGAGGGTGGTGAGAGTGCGGAATGAGCTGCCAGCTGAAGCGGGCAATGCAGGTTTGCCTTCAATACTTAACTGTTTGGATAGGTACACAGATGGGAGGGTTATGGAGGGCTATGGCCCAGGTGCAGGTTGACAGAATGAGGCACAATAACAGATCAGCATGCACTAGATGGGCCAAAGGGACTCTGTCATCTTTGCATTCTATAGCTCCTGGGTATGATTCCTAAACTGCAACTCGTCCCAACACACTAGCCTGCACAAGCACACAGGGAAATGAAATCCAGGTTTGAAAAGACGCAAAGAGCCTCAACTTAACGTGCAGTGAGTAACGCTCTAGTTATTTTTATTACAGCTTGAGGGACATTGCTACATGGTGATGCACTAACCCAAAGGAAATACTTTCCCCTCAGTGATACAAAAAGGCAGCAGCTCCCCACAGCCAACCTCGACAGGCTGAACGTACTTGTAGTCAGACAGCAGGCACGGATGAAAGGCCTCGGCCTGAAACATCGACTGCTGATTCCTCCCCATAGATGCTGTCTGACTGTCTGATCTGCTGACTTCCGCCAGCATTTTCTGTGTTACTCTGGGTTTCCGGCATCTGCACTGCCTCTTGCACACATGGTCAGAACACGTTTTTAATATCCCACTCTCTGGACTGTGTTTTGCCTACATCGTTCCCCAGTCAACCCAACGGTCTGCCAAGGCCAAGACATGATACGTACCCAAGTCGCCAGTGCCAGTAGAACTGAGGGGACTAAGCCAAAGGTTGCGGCAGACGGGAGGCAACATGCGAAGTGCCAAACCCCATCCCTGGCTTTGATGCCTCTCTCCCTCTCTCTGATTGCACACGGGTTGCACTCCCCAAGAGTGCCTCTCTCAGGTTTAGGTGTGGTCAAGTGGAGCCAGGGAGCAGAACTTCTGCAAGGTACGCACGGGCCAAGATTTAAAAACTTTCTGCCGGCTCCCTGCCTTCATTTACTCAAACACTCCTCCAGGGGGCGAGCTTCCCCAGCACAAGGCAAGTTTTACCTGAGGTGTGGGCCTCCCTGGAAGGACGAGCTGAATTCCCAGCAAAGCAGGTTTACCAGGACGCTGGCTGGATCTACAAAGCACGCCGAGCGAGCTGGGGCTTTCTGCCTTCGGAGTGAAGGAGGAAGATAGAGGTATACAAGAGACATAGATAGAATGGACAGCCTTTTCCCAGGGCAGAAATGGCTGATACGCGAGGGCAATAATTTCAAGGTAAACACAAGGAAATTCTGCCGGTGCTGGAGATCCAAAGCAACACACACAAAATGCTGGAGGAACTCAGCAGGTCGGGTAGCGTCTATGGAAATGAATACAGGTATGACATCATGGGCCGAGACCTTTCTTCAGGACTGGAAAGGAAAAGCCAGCTGTGCAGGAGAGGTACCCAGAAGAAGAGGAAGGATTCTGACAAGAGGTGGGGAAGGAGGAGGAGATCCAGAGGCAAGTGATAGGCTGGTGAGGAGAGAGAAGAGGCCAGACTGAGGAACAGAAGAAGAGAGGAGGGGCAGGGGAATTTTAAGGTGATCAGGGGGATGTCAAGAGTAATTTTTTTTTAAACAGAGAGTGGAGCACACTGCCAAGGGTGCTCATAGCAGATACATGAGGGA
Source organism: Mobula birostris (assembly GCF_030028105.1). NCBI lineage: Eukaryota > Metazoa > Chordata > Chondrichthyes > Myliobatiformes > Myliobatidae > Mobula > Mobula birostris. Next base: position 101,742,742 of record NC_092380.1, on the reverse strand, counting down.
CATTCCGGAGGTTCTAGATATGCAGAAAGATGAAAAAAAAATGGAGAGCTATGTGGGACAGAAGCATTAGATTGCTCTTGGAGTAGGTTAAAACAATGGCACAACATTGTGGGCCGTAGGGCCTGGACTACGCTATGTTCTACGTTCAGCCTGCTGCTCCCTCGGAACCCCTGGGGTTACCTCACTTTCCTTTCAGCAAGGTTCAGAGTTCAGTCCCAGAATACCTCTGAGGCCTGGCGAGCATTATTGTTACCAAAAATACCCCTCTTAAATCCTGCCCAAGGGTCCTCTCCAGCACGTCCATGTGTGGACACCTCGGTGGAGAGAGCATCTTGTCGATGAATTGCCTCCTTTTTAGTATTGGTGCGTCTGCAAACCAGTCTGAAGGGAGATTGGCGAGATTGTGCCATTATTCAAGAATTCAGCTGTATACTGAACTACAGCAGCATTGCCTCCAAGAGGACCACAACCTTGTCGTCAGGTTTGGAGGTTTGCCTGCCCTAATGACTCCCGGAGAGCGATGTTGGCCTGAGTCAGGGCTTTATGCTTTGGCTCTTGGTAGGATCACCTACGCCAAGCAGGTCACAGGGGTTCAGCTCAGGGCTAACAACCCTGACTGATAAAATAAATTTGTCATGGAAACAGCAAATTAAGCATCCTTCTACATCTGAGTGTGACAATATTCCTGGATCTCCACCCGGGACTTGCATGACCGGCAGCACTGAAATCCGAAAGGAAGCTACGGATATGACGAAGGAAGCCCTGAATGCTGCCAGAGATGGAGGACCTTCATTGCTGCCCATATGCCAGCAGTGTAGCAGGCTTAGTAAGTAAGTACACACACAGCACTGGGGAGAGAAATGGGATGGAGTGCAGATACAATTCTGTTCTATATTTCAATTGACTTCAGGCCAAATATTGAGAATTGACAATGTAAATCTAGACCAGAAATACAGCAGAAATTAGGTGGGAGGGGACACACTTCACATATTGTTGGTACCACATTTCACTAAGATGAGCTTCCACTCAGGAGTCGGCACATGGACGTGCAGGAGAGAATCCTTGGGCAGGATTTCAACGGTAGTTTTGGTAACAATCACTTGAATACTGCCATGCCTTGCCCAAGTTTGAAGACTAGCACGGATTACAACGAAAGGAATGCAGGGACCATCAGCCTTAAACTTGAGCGGCAGAGCAGAATGCGGAGACCATGTGGCCTCTCGAGCATTTGCATTCCTCAAAACCAACTCTGACCTGCCGAGGGCACGATGCCACTCGTCACGTCACGATCCCTGCTACGTTTCACACCAAAGTTGATGTCGTAGAATAGGCAGACCTTGCAGCTACTTGCCCACTCAAAGGAAGCCTACAGTCACTGGGGAAATTGGAACCTAGCTGTTCAAAGTGTTGGTATCATTAACAGTTCCTGTCACCATTGCTGGCAAAGGCAGATGTCTTCAAAGAGCACAAGGCAGACTTGACCAGAATCTTCTCAAAACCAAAGGATAAGAGCTATCAAATTTCATCTGTTTGTCAGCTGTATACACAATAACCTGCAGGAATGAGGTGCTGAAACAGTAACCCATTAAGCCACATTCAACAGGCTGCCAACTCCTTTACAATCCACCGTTTTGGCTACAAGTTAATGCATTGTATTTGCTGTGCACAGTGTAATCCATTTAATCAGTAATGGGGATCTCAACGCTTCATTCTTGTGAGTTCCCACACATCCACTCAGTGGCCACTTTATTAGGTACACCTCAATGCAAATATCTAATCATCAATCATATGGCAGCAACTCGATGCATTAAAGCATGCAGACATGGTCAAGAGATTCAATGGAGACCAAACATCGGAATGGGGAAGAAATGCGTTCTAAGTGACTTTGACCATCGAATAACTGCTCCTGCCAGATGGGGTGGTTTCAGTATCTCAGAAACTGCTGATCCCCTGGGATTTTCACACACACACATCCATCTTGAGAGTTTACCAAGGATGGTGTGGAAAAACGAAGAAAATCCAGTGAGCAGCAGTTCGACTATAAAACATAGGAGCAGAACTAGGCTGTCTGGCCCATCAAATCTGCTCCACCATTCGACTGACCCTTTTTCCCTTCCTCCGCCCCAGTCCCCGCCCCTCTCTCTTCTTCTGTGGACAAAAATGCCTTGTTAACGACAGAGGCCAGAGCGGAAAGGCCAGACTGATTCAAGCTGACAGGAAGGTGACAGTAATTCAAATAACCATGCAATACAACAGTGGATTGCAGAAGAGCATCTCTGAATGCACCCAGATCAGACCTCCAGGTGGATGGGCTACAGCAGCTGAAGACCCCATCAGGGTACCTAATAAAGTGGCCACAGAGTGTAGTTTTGCATTTAATTTTAAATTATTTATATTAACACAAAATCAACGCTGTAGCTGAAGGGAGACCAAATGAGTGTGTGGCATCCAGTTTCAAGGCATATTACCCAGGCATCAAGCCCACACCACCACCCCTCCGTCCCTGTCTCCTAAGCCTGATCAAGCAGAGGCACCATACCTGTAGCGCACAGAGCCACAAAAGTCTGGGCGTGTTTGCGGATGATCTGTTTGTTGTCCTTGGGGATGGGGAGCTTGTTGAGGAAGTGATCAATAAAGTCGTGAGGAGTCACAGAGGCTAGATCCCACTTCAGTTTGTTGAGCACAAGTAGCTCCATTTGCTGAAACAAAACATATAAATACATTGCAGCTCTGTAAAACCCTGGTTAGCTCACACTTGGGAGTACTGTGTTCAGTTCTGGCTACCTCATTACAGGAAGAATGTGGAAACTTTGCAGAGGGTGCAGAGGAGATATGCCAGGATGCTACCTGGATTAGAGAGGATAGAACGAGTGAGTTAGGGCTTTTCTTTGAAGGATGAGAGGTGACTCGATGGAGGTGTACAATAAGAGACATAGATAGCGTAGATGGCCAGGGCAGAAATTTTTTAACACAATGTTAATTTTAGCTGATTGGAGGAAAGTATAGGGGGAGTACCTTTCTACACAGAGAGTGGTGGTTGCAGAGAATGTGGTAGAAGTAGATACATCAGGGTCATTAAGAGAATCTTAGATATGCACTGGGGCGACAGAAAACTGGAGGGCCATGTAGGAGGGAAGGATTAGATTGATCTTAGAGTAGATTATAAGGTTGGCACAATGTTGTGGGCAAAGGGCTTGTACTGTGCTGTCGTGTTCTATGTTATTTGTGTATGGCAGACTGTGTGAAGTCCGATAATGCAGGTGATAAATTATCATTCACACAAATGATCAAAGTTTGCAAACTGTGACAACTTGAATGGTGGTGATTAGTTAATTGCACTGCCTATCAAAACTGAAGCTCATTTCTCTCTGTGACCAGGATTACAAGTAGCACCTTACTGACCTCTGGTCAATGCATTCTTTATGGAAAACCTGCCCCACTCACTGGGAGACATTACTGCTGTTTCTATCATTAGCTTCATTTCCTCTGCTCTTTAAATAAATATTTTCTTTTTTCTCTCTCTCTGAGTCAATGGCCTTTGTTTGCTCTATAATTTTGCAATGAGCCTTGGACATGGAACCAACTCCATCCTTAATTCATTAGCTGACATGGGGCTGTCAATAGAAATTGACTGAAAGAAGTTGTGCTGTTTTTTTTTGGAAGATGAATTTTAATTCCTAGCAATAAATCTTGCACAAAATAAAAAAAAATCCCTACATTGTGATTAAAATACAAGTTATTTTATTGTGGTTTTTGAATCCAGAGACTTGCAGAATATAGCTCTTTGCAGAAATTATGCCCACCATTGATCATGCAAAATGACAGGCATCGCGCTGTATAGATTGGTTGAGAAGAAATCTCAATATGGAGGGGGGGGGGGGGGGTCACTGCCTACTGGTACACATGCCAGCAGAGGGCGCCAAATACCCGCAAATGGAAGAGTCCCCTTGAAAATGTTAACAAGGCATTGGGGGAAAATGTCAAATATCGAGAAAGGTACATTTGCAGCCTTTAAGTTTGCAAATTTTTCGTTTCCAATACAAAGCCCCAGAACCATTCAACGTCCACACCGAACAAATATTATACAGAGGCTATTAAAACATAAAATTCACCTTTCTAAAAATTATTTAAAATGGTAAATATTCAGGATATTTTTTAATTTGCACTTTTTTTGGGGGGTGGGGTGGGGGTCTGGAGGATATTTGTGCTTGCCTGTTGGACTGTGAAAGGTCAAGCGCAAAGGTGAATAAAACACTGGACCCCAAACAAAAATCACCCTGACGGGTTTGCGGGTAGGAATCGGATCTCGATATGGCACTTAGCACATTCCCACAATAATAACAGGGGGGAAAAAAACGCTGATTAAGCAATATTAGATGTAGCTGTATGGGCTTGCAGCGTGGACAACACGATCTTCAAGGAGGCGGTGGCCACAGAAATGACCTAAAATTTTCCAAAAATGTGTACATATCGGGTCTTCGCCGCGAGAGTTGGTGAGAGGAGCGAAGGCTGAGAAGGGGTAAAATTCGGCAACTACCGATTGCTCAGATCAGGGAAGCGAAGAGTACCCAGTCTGTCGGACAATGTGAAGTAAAGTGGGGAGAGGGCAGCGATAACCTGATTGACTTGGGGGGGAGGGAATGGAAAATTTGCCATTTACCAGTAATTCCTCGGGTCGGATGGAGTTATCGGTATAAATGCAGAGTTTTTCCGCTGTTAATGGAATGGTCTCTTTCATTTTCGATGCCAGAAACATGCAGGTCGCTCCCAGCAATTGCAAGTGGGTCTTTTTCGTTAGTTCAATCGACAAATATCGGTCCAAATAGTTCATGGCGATTGGGAAAACCTCCTCTTCACATCTCTGTTCCTCGCATACCTAGTAAAAGAAGGTTAGGTGGGAGGATGTACGAGGTTAGACCGCTAAAAGACTCCCTTAACACAATCTATTGGAGATAAATATTTTGGAGCGTTGGTGTTAGTTTATTAATTTTAAACCATTTCCAAAGCAACGAATTCTAAATGAGCGAGTGTCACACTCGCAAGATATTCCCCCTCTCTCTCTGCTCAGTCGCGCTCCCCAGCCGAGTTGCAGTTCAATTTTCACGTCGTCATATTTTCAAAAAATATTTAAAAATATTTAAAAATTAGCCCGAGCGATCGAAATAATTCGAAAACCCTCCCCGTGCGATCCTTTTTCGATTGCAATTTGTCGCGAGGCGTTTCAAACCCAGGAACCCCCTCAAAAGAACTCAATTTCGGTGCCTGGGGTGTCAGGGGTTGCTTTAGGTGCTGGCGATTCTACAGTGCGGGTTTGCACCGACATCATACCAAGGCTGGTCTATGCGCAACTTCAAAAAATGATTAAAAATAGAAACCAGCCGCAAAGCCGGGTGAAAAGGGCACGAAAATATGCCAAAACCTCTCAGGCTTGCGCCCTGTCCTATTTGCAAGCAACTGGCCCCGCGGTTTTCCCCTCAGCTTTATTTTTCCCCCAGACCATCGTTCCTGGTAAGTTCTACTGAAACGAGAACGTGGGTGCTCCCGTCAGTTTCAACAAAGATTTATATCAATTTCTGCCAGTTCCAATGAAAAATGCCTTGAAATTGATCAACCGTCCCCCCTATAATCTGGCGCTGCCAAGTCTATCAGAGAGGTTATAGTCCCTAGGATTTCAATGACTTTGTTTTAACTTAAAAGTTAGTGAAGCAATACGGAACAAAGATGGCGTATAATACTGGCACGCATCGAACTGCATACGTGTACAAGGTTATTTAAGGTTTTAAAATTAATTTCTCAGCCCCAGAAACTGCGGGAAACTTTAGCAATAACAAAAAAAGGTAGGGGGAATTCAGCGTCCGCCTTCTCTCAGTCCTCCGAACCCCGGCCTTCAAGATGCAACACCACCTTCTGTCTCAGCAAGATAAAGAAGGGTATTTGCAAGACTTGCACGCTCGGGGCACTAGCGGAAGTGTCGGGCAAGAATTTCACATTGAAAGCGGGGGGAAAATTCAACAGAAATGGATAAAGATGAGCGAAACCGGGGGAGGGGGGAACGAGCAAGGGGAAGCGTGACATTCCCTCCCCCGCCTCCGTTTGCTGTCAGACTGCACAGTGTCTGCCCAAATCTGGCAAAAATGATTAAAGCCCCCTTGGTAGATGTAAACTCCGCCAACGTGCAAAATGTATATATGTACACAATATATATATATATATAGATAGATTATTATTATAATTCTCTGCACAAACCTCCAGCATCCAAGTCGCAACAATCTTTCTCATGGAAGGCACAATTTCTTTTTGGACGCATTTGAAGTAGCTAATAGAGGGAAGAGAGTTTTCTTCGCTTTTAAGCATATTATGCAGGACGCGATCATTGATTAAGTTGGGATCCTTATACGCTCTTCTGATGGTGTCTTCTTCACAGCATAATAGCTGATATTCCATTGCTATGGATTTCTCTTTTTCTCTCTCCCTCGTTCTCTTTCTCACTCTCTCTCTCTTTCTCTCTCTCTCTCTCTCTCTCTCTCTCTCTCTCTCTCTCCTTATTGCATTGACTAAAACGGAGGATGCTACTGCCTCTGGAGGCTATAGTTCAGGGGAAGAAAAAAACTTAACTATAACGTGCCCACCAGTGACGCAATTACCTCTTCGTTGTTGTTATGCAGAGCAGCTGGACTGGGAGATCAAAGGAGAAATGGGAGAGGCCAGTACAGGGGCAGAGTCTATAAACCAGCCCCAATCGCATGGAAAGAGGCAGGCTTTATCGATGTAAATGCAACTATATTGATTGCGGAGACGCGAAAAAAAAGTTAATGCCGATAGCTTTCTTCAGTACTTGAACCAATAATATAGGGACTACGAAATGACTTTTTAAAATTTTATATTTAAAAAGTGAATTGACTATTCCATTTTACAAAAGGGCCCTTATTCTAATACAGTGGGAACTTGTAGTCAGTTGTCAATCAACAGTGCGTTGATTGACAGCTCAGTAATCACTCACAGTGCAAGAAAGTGGAAGCTTTGAGATACAACGGGAACAAAGTTAATTTAATCCACATACTGTATATATAAAACCTGTGGTTCTCTGCTTACCGCCTCCTCCCCAACACACACACACACACACACACACGCACACATTTATAAACTTAAAATTATTTTCTGCCATAGGGTTAAAAATACTCTTTATTGCAGACTAATTTTCACGCGAATCGAAAAGATCCGCGCAGTGAAATTATATTCGTGTTTGCTTTTGCTATAGTTCCCCGTTTGCAGCCGCTTTTCACAAGAGGTCATCTCAGTTTATCCGAGGCTTCCTGAAACATTTTAGCCCGCCTGTGGTACAAATCCATATATAAAACTAAGACATTAAGTGGAAAGTTTCGCTCTCTCTCTCCCTCCCTCTCTCCCCCTCTCTCTCTCGCTCTCTCTCTCTCTCTCTCACTCGCGGGGAGGGGAAGGGGCAGGAAAGAAAGTTAAATTGGCAAAATTTCCTCGATCTGTCAGAGGAACTCCTTATGCCGGTAGAAATAAGAGGCTAAGGTATTAGCATAACCAATGACGGGAAAGATTGTTACTAGGCAGATCAGGGAGCCCTCACTGTGGATTCTCATCGATCACTCAGGCATCTAAATTCATCCCTTTTGTTCTTTGGAATGTGAAAGCACTTTAATGCTTTTATTTTGAGGGGCGAAGCAATCGGAAAGAGGGATCACCTTTTTTTTTGCCTTCTTATAGAAGCACAGTTTTTTTATTATAGCGACGTTAAGCCTGGGACTTATTTATAAACCGGTTTGCTTTTGTAAGTGATTGCACTTTCACGAAATAAAAAAAAATAAGGCAGGGTTTTTCTTTGACTGTGTGCCTGCTCCGTTATATGTTATTTTGCAAAGAAGATATTTTTCCCCCAGTTGCTCCTTGGGTCTTAAGTAATTTTCCCCCCTTCTCTGTGAATCTTGTCGCATGATCATTAATGTGAGCCGGAAAATTCCTCACATTCCAGTCTGCGCCGCCCACATTAACGAGTCCACATGGTCCGCTTGCATCTAATTACCGTAATACAGCTAAGCTATTGTTCCCCAAGAAACCCGGCTCTTGCCAAGCCACCCAGATATCTGTCAAAGCGGATGTGAGGAAGAATCTATGTATTTTACTTAACACGCACACAAACGGAGCCAGTGCCTTCGGATTCCGACAGCCAGTCCTGCTTTGACCCTAGCATTCCTTTGTATGTGAATAATTATTAGCAAACGTTTCAAATTAAATAAACCGATTATTCGGACTTTGGGACGGAACTTCGGCGTATTTATGGACACAGTCGATTAGGAGGCGGAATGGGAGGGAGTCAGTGAATTTCACTGGGGTTCAGCCCCCTCCTCCTGGGGTCTGATGCAGATATTCCCGCGAGAAAAAATAGGAAAACAGCTTTAACTTTCCTTTTACAGCCGCGATGTTGTGAATTACACCCCGGCTATTCTTTAGTGCAGCGGGCTGGGCGATTAAACAAGTAACTAACTGGTAACTTGGCTGGGATGGCTTAGTTATTGCAGATTTATTCAGTTTTGTTTACATCTGAGCAGCAGTCCAGTTTAGGATTCAACACTTTTTTTTTGGTTTGGTGACCCAATTATTACAGGAAATGAATCCAAAAAAAAAGAATCGCCATTATAAACATCGGAATAAGAAAATGTTGGAGCGCGAGCACTTAAAATGCGTCTCCAATTCTGCTTGCAATTCACTGATTATATTGTTTTAATCACTTTTTTAATGCATTATCTACCTTTGTGCTTAAACGCGAAGAAGACTGCCTGGGCAGTGAGATTTTTCTCTCTCCCGGGGGACTGGCGGTGTACAACGTGTAATACGGTAAAGTGGCAGCGGGCAGAGGAGGGTCTTCGCCTGATACTCGGGATAATACGGTACTGGGTGTGTTTGACGGACAGGTAGGCAGACATCGCTCCAGGTGAATGGAAAATAACTGAAGCGGCTCCAAGAGTCATTTGGAGACATTTATTGGAAGATGAAAGATTCATTTGGATATTTAGGCTCAGGAATCTAACCAAAAAATTCAATATAGCAAATATTACTGGAATAAAACATACTTTGATCTGCTGCGGCCTTTCCTATTACGGGAACAGTCCTTTCATTTTTTTTATCAGCTACTTCAATGGAAATTATAGATTTTTGTAAATAAAAATTATGATACTAAGTCATGAATAATTCAAGTCCAATATAGAGATTAACTTGAAAATATACAACTGTTATTTCAATTGCAATTTAAGGACTTTTTCTCTTATATTTCTAGCAGGGGTCATTTATCCTGTCAAGTCAATACTCGCCCACTGGGCAACCTCATCAGTCACATTCCTAACCTGTTTCCTTGTAACCTGTTCTATCTCACATTCCCATCACTCCTAATCATCCCATTCCCACTTGGTATAGTAACCAATTAACCCGGCAAATACAAATAACCTGATTTGATGCAAATGACACATTTCACTGCAAGTTTTGATGTCTATGTGACAAACAAAGCTAATCTTTAATCTTTCCTGAGCACACTTTTGGGACAGAGGCGGGACCTTGAGCAGCCAGGGGAAAGCGACCCTGCCTGAGGGAAAATGTACAAACTCTATACAGTGAACACTGTAGGAGAAGCTGGAAGCCAAGTCACTGAGGCTGTTAGTCGATCATAATAGTCCAATCTTCATTTATTTATTGAGATACAGTGTGGAACGGGCCCTCCCAGCTCTGTGAGCTGCGATCCCCTAAATTAATCCTAGCCTTATCATGAGATAATTTATAATTTATAATTAACCTATCTACTAGTACGTCTTTAGACCGTGAGAAAAAATCGGAGCACCCGGAGGAAACTCATGTGGTCATGGGAGAACGGACAAACTCCTTAGAGGGAGGCAGCAAGTGGGAATTGAACCTGGGTCGCTGGTACTGTAAAGCATTGTGCTAACTGCAACACTGCCTTGCTGCCACCTTTCTCACTGTTCATTGCTTTATATATCCTTAATAATATTCAACCAAAGAGATTGCGGGTGGTTTCCACAAGCTTATCCTAGGCTTACACAATGGAGACACAAGCGATTGGAGTTGCTGGAAATCTGGACGACAAACTGCCGGGGTACACTGCGGGTCGGGCAGCAACTACGAAGGAGAATGGATAATTGGCCTTCCGATTGAGGCCCTTCATCCGGGCTGCCTCACCCCTCCAGTGCTTTATTTGTTGCTCTCAGTTTACAACAATGACTTTATTTCTTTTGTGTATGTGGAACTGGCATTGACTTTTGGGATAGTCCTCCAAAAGACCCAAGCAATAACCGTAGACCGCGCTGCACTAGAGTATGCAGATCCCAGTTCACCCTCTGCAGCTACCCTGAGGACCCTACCAACAGACAAACCCTTAAGAGGACATCAAAGTACGAAATAAATTTTATTATCAAAGTACATATAGTATGTCACCGTATACAACCCAGAGATTAATTTTCCTGTGGGCATATGCAGCATACCTATAACATGATCAACGAAAGATCAACTAGAGGGCAGAAGACAACAAATTGTGCAAATGCAGAGATAAATCAGAATCACAATCAGATTTAATATCACTGGCATATGTCATGAAATTTGTTAACTTTATGGCAGCAGTACGTGATAAATATAGAGAAAAATGTTACATTAACTATATGTGTCTATTAAATAGGTAAGCTAAAATAAATACTGCAAAATAACAGAAATAAAAAAGTAGTGAGGTATTGTTCATGGGTTCAATGTCCATTTAGAAATCAGATGTCTGCATGGAAGAAGCTGTTCCTGAATCGCTGAGTGTGTTCCTTCAGGCTTCTATATCTCCTTCCTGATGGTAACAATGAAAAGAGGGCATGTCCTGGGTGGTGGGGGTCCTTAATGAAGGACAGCACCTTCCTAAGGCACCATTCCTTGAAGGTGTCTTGGATACTACAAAAGCTCGTACATAGGATTAATTAAATAGATAGCAATAAATAAATAAATAGCAATAAGTAACCAGAACATGAGATAAGGAGATCATTGGTTGTGCGAATATTTCAATGTTGGGGCATGTAATACTTGACTCAAGTGATCACAGTAATAATTTAAACTTTCTTCATGTTTTCAAGTGGACGACGAGTTTCCCACTATCCCGCATTTTGATATAAGCGTACCGATCCTTACACAGCATAGATTGACAGTCGTGATTGCGAGGGGCTGTATGACCCAGTTTGGTTGCTATTCTTCAGTTCTTCCAAAGATCTGGCATCTGCAATGTTAATCATGAAGGGCCAATTACTCTTGCGTTCCGTTGTCCCTTCCTGACCAGACAGAAATATTTAATAAAAGAGGTGTGGGGAGTGGTACAAACATATTGACTCTCCCCACCTCCCACACCACTTCCCCATTATGTGCTTCACATTTCATCACTCTCTTATTTTACACTTTAGAGGAGTCAGAAAGTTTTAACTGCATGCACTAATTCTAAACTATTTTACAAACGCTATGAACAAATCATACCCTAACACCATTCCACTGGCCGATGAATGAATCATATTATGATCAAAGCTTAAAGCAAATTCATTATCAAAGTTTGTATATGTCACCTATACGACTCTGAGATACATTTTCTTGCAGGCATTCACAGTAGAACAAAGAAGTACTAGAGAATCAATGAAAAATGACACACAAAGAGTGTCTACACAATTGCTCTTATTCCCCCCCCCCAAAATTAAATCGGTGTCTTTTGGGCCTTGAACTATCTGCTATTAGGAACAGTGTTCCTGTATTTATCCTTTCTAAAGCAACAGTGATCTTGTACACATCTGTCAGTCTGCTCTCAAAGCCCAGACTACGGTTCTATAGAGAGTGAACACTGGATTCCCATTTCTCTTTGTCTGAAGCAAGGCTTTCTTATTTACTTCTAACAGAAACCTTCCCTACTTTAAAACCATGTTTTATTCTGGATTTTATTTTTCCAACTCTCTTTTAATCTATTTATCACTTTTGCCACTGTAACTCAGATTAGACAGAAAGAAGTATCGCTTTATTTGTCACATGTACATCAGAACCTGGAGTGTAATGCGTCACTTGCAAAAGCAAACAGCACAGTCCAAGGATACGTTGGGGGCAGCCTGCAACTGTTGCATTGCTTCCGGAGTCTAAATGGCATGCCTACAGCTTACTAGCACTGACTTGTGCGTTGTTGGTATGTGGGAGGAAATCGGAGCACCCAGAAAAGACCCATGTGGTCACGGGGAGAAGGCACAAATTCCTTACAGGAAATGAATTCTGATCGCTGATCACTGGCGCTGTGATGTGTTTACATGCCTTACAGATTGCTGAATCTTCTATATTGGAAAGATTCTGTGAGTCCTATGGAAACAAAGATCGGTAGCACCTTTCCTGGCCTCGGGAGGCTCAGTTTGGCCAATGATGCACTTTAGAAACGTAGTCAGAGCAATAATAAGTTTGTGCAGAGAACCCTAAAAAAAAAATTACAGTGTGATAATGAATAGATAATCTGCTGTTAATAATGTTGATTCAGGGACAATATTTATCGGGATACTTGAGAATTCCCCTATCGTTCTTCAAAATAGTGCTAATAAATCCAGAAGGCAAAGGCGTTTTGATATTTTACCCTAAAGATAACCCCTCTAAACAGCGCAACTCTTTAAAGTTTTATCTTCGACAATAACAATTTTCATTATATTGCATTCTTAATGTTGTAAAACCAGCCAAGGTTTTCACATCTTTATTATCACTACAGTTAACATTCCTGAGTTAACTGGTAATCTTGCTCTAAAACAGGGGATACGTGAGGCCAGGAAAGGTGTAATAGAAATGTATTTCTATTTTGTTCCCGTAGAATTCACAGAATCTCTCCTGTACAGAATATACAGCAGTCAATTAGAATCTAATTGACATGGTTAAAGTGATCAATGGATTCAGCAAAGTAGCAAATATTTTTGTCTTCTGATCTTCATCCAGGATTGTTCATTGAAAACCATAATGAGTTACAATGGAAAATTCAGAGGCTTCAATATGATCATATTCTAGTAAAATTTTGAGGAACAAGTTTGCACCACAGTACTTTATTCACAAACAAGGTATATTGGAAAATAGCAACACACACAAAATGCTGGAGGACCTCAGCACGTCAAGCAGTTCATCATGAAGATTTTCTCTTGTTTTTTATATTGGAAAATGTCTGCACCACGTCTTTATGTGTTAGGTATGGCTGCATGGATAGACAGAGTAGAACTGCTGCCTGTACTTGCTACCTGATTGGATTGTGATGAGCTTTTCATCTTGATTGGACAGTGAGGTACTTGCCACCTGATTGGATTGTGATGGACTTTTCATCTTGATTGGACAGTGAGGTACTTGCCACCTGATTGGATTGTGATGGACTTTTCATCTTGATTGGACAGTGAGGTACTTGCCACATGATTGGATTGTGATGAACTTTTCATCTTGATTGGACAGTGAGGTACTTGCCACCTGATTGGATTGTGATGGACTTTTCATCTTGATTGGACAGTGAGGTACTTGCTATCTGATTGGATTGTGATGAACTTTTCATCTTGATTGGACAGTGAGGTACTTGCTATCTGATTGGATGTGTCAATTCAATAATATCATAGCTGAGCTGCTCAGTGTAGTTCATTTCCTTCTCCTTTCTGATCTCTTGATGCAGTCACAAGGGCTCAGCGGGGAAAGACCACAGCACAGGGTTCTTCCACTATGGGAGAAGAAGGGGCTGGGTGAGAAAGCTCAATTGATACAGTAATATACCACTCCAGGGGGACCGTGAAAGATTTGTTATCCCTTGATGCTACAGTGTAAGCCAGAGATCAAAATCTCAGAATAAGACACCAGGCAGTGTGAGGAGGGACTTTTACTCTGAGAACTGTGAATCTTTGGGGTTTCCCACCCCAGAGATCTATGATGCTGACCTGATACTGAGGCTGTAGTAGATGCATTTTGAAATCAGAGGTTATAATGATCAGGCAAAAATGTGTTGAGCTGAAAGGTTGGGTTAGTTGTGATCTTATTGAATGGGAGAGCAAGTACATGGGAATGCAGCCTCCTGCATCCATGCCTTATGTTTTTGTGTCAGGTTCTGGTTGTCAATGGGCCAAGAACTCACTGTGATTCAGCAGCTTCAGAATGGAATAATGTAGAGCTTGGTTCAATTGGTAGCACTCTTTACTCCATACGAACTATGAGCTCTAAATAATGTGTTTTGCACAGAAATACTACCAGCTTATTGTTATACTGATAAGTTTCACTCTTTCAGCTGAGACCCAGTCAATCCGGTGAATGAAATGAAATTTGTAGACCACATGGACAATTTAAGGAAATGCAAGCTGTTGTCTGGTTTCTGAAAAGCATTCTTCTCTCCACTCATTGAAGAGACAAGCACAAGAAATGAGTCAAGTCAAGTTTATAGTCATTTGCCAAATGAGACAACATTTCTTCAAACCAGAGTGTAAAGCACAGTGGTACATGTAACACACATATAACTTAGGAAACTAAGAATTAGATCTTCAAATGAATTACACATAGATAAACAAAGTAAAGAGCATAAATTAGGTATTGCAGAGTACAGTACACATATTTGTGGAAGGGTTTCTAGCACTGAAGTTCTTGTTAGTTGAAGGCATAGCCAGTAATGTGATTACACTCATGGGTACACAGAGGCTTTCATTGGAGGAAACCAGAAAAAATGTGTCCTGATGAAGGGTCTTGGCCCAAAAAGTTGACAGTATATTCTCTTCCATAGACGCTGCCTGACCTGTTGTATTCCTCCATCATTTTGCATATGGGTTGGTTTGAGCATTTTTGGTTCAGATGAGATTATTGCGATGGAGCTGATTATAAAATACTATGTTAGCTAACAACATTGGGAATTTTTAAATAAGGTAATTCTTTTATTTCCCAAAATTTACTTTAGTCTTAATTCATACAGAAACTATAAATGCCCCAGATATCTTTATCTCCATTTGTTATACCAAAAATTCAACATATTTGCTTGCAGTGCATCAGCAATACACGTGTTTACTCCTGAGCAATGAATTGCAGAGATGCTCTTACACAGGACTCAGTCTATGGGTGTCTATGGGTGGCAGAACCCAAGACTGTGGTCCTTCCCCACTAAGTCACTTCAGTGGTTGCAGTGAGCTTCTGCCTGTCCCTCAGGATGTGCTTCTGCTAGTGTCAGTCAGTGGCATTTGTTCGTGGACATCTCCTTGCATTAGAAGACCAACAGGTTTTGTCTTTCACTGAGTTGGTGCTTTCCCAGCAAATGTCGATACCTGCGTGTGCCTGGGAACAGCCAGTCGAGCACAGAATTCTGTGTTCAGGCCAAACCTTGACAAGGATCATTGCATCGTGTTGTAGATAGTGTACATTTGTACAAACAGGTGTGGTAGGTATATGGAACTTGGCACAGGTCAGGACATGAAGAGACAAGTTTTGGATCTCATCAACTTAATAAAGACTTTGTAAAATGTCAAATGCATCTACCTATACGACAGATAGCAAAGATGAAAAAAATGAGGATCATGATATACTAATTCAAAATTCTAAGTACATTTATTTTGAAAGTACTGTAAGTATATGTCACCATATGTTACCTTAAAATTCATTTTCTTTCAGGCATTCACAGTAAAATGAAGAATTACAGTATAATTAATAAAAAAAACTACAAAGCCTGACAAACAAACAATGTGCAAAAGAAGACAAACTGCAAATATAAAATATATAAGTAAATAAATAATACTAAGAACATTAGTAAAGTCCTTGAAAAGGGGTCCATAGGTTGAGGAGCCGGAGTTGAGGTGAATGAAGTTATCCGTGCTTGTTTAGGGGCCTGACGATTGAGGGGAATTTACCTTTTCCCGAATATGGTGGTGTGGGACCCGACGGCGGCATTAAGAAGAGAACATGGCCCGGATAGTGGAGGTCCTTGAAGATGGATGCTGCTTTATTGTGGCTCAGTGGAGGGGAAAACAAATCAGTATTTCCTTCTTCATAAGTGTCTCCAAAGCCAAGCCTATCTCATGTGATCTTAAGTAAATCTTACCTTGCTCTTTATTTCATCCTCTCCTCCTGCTGCTCATTCAGATTTAACCTGATAGTGACTTTGGTATCATGTTGAATTGGTGCGGGGGGTGGGGGCGGTGGGGGGGGGAGGAGGGGTAGCACGAACTCGTACTTTATATTCCCTGTCCATACCATTATCTTCCTTCCCTCACCTTGCTCCCTCCAATACTGAGGGTGTAAAACCATGGTTTCGTTATTGGAGAACTCAAGCACTCGGCCTATCAAACTTCACGTTTTGTTAATCGCAGTCTGTCCGGAACTCCATCACCCACGTACTGTCTCCCACCATCTCCACCTTACCCCTCCATGGCTGTCAGACACTAAAGAAAATGTTGAGGTGACTTAACTCGAATACTCCGGGTAATATTTGTTTGCCAAGCTTATGAGCTTCCAAAAAATTAAAGATTAATCTCGACAACATTCCTGCAAACAACCCAAGAGGAAAATTATGGCACCAGCTTGTAAAATGTGATTTATTTTTCTTTTCTTTGAAGACCTTTATCGATTATTTATAAGGATTTTCAATAGGCATTTCATAAAGAATTACAAACTAAGTATTAGCAAAATTGTAGCCTGTGGGTGAAGGGTCTGGGTTTGTGTGAACATAATTGGCTCAGGGACAAGGTCTGTGTGAACATGAAAGAGAATACAGTGGAGAGTTTGCATGCAAGAGGGAAATGTTCTGTGGTGTCCCCTAGGGGTCGATATTGAAGCCATTGCAATTCTTGATATTTGGCATAGATCCAGACTGGAATATATCGGCATCATTTCAAAGTTTAAAGAAGATATGAATTGCAGAAATGCAGGAAAAGGTAGGCAGGGGGGTAGAGTACAAGCTGGAAGGAAATAGATAACCTATACTCACTTATCACATTTTAATTTTAATTACACATTTTAATTCCACAACCCATTCCCATTCTGACATGTCTATCCACGGCCTCCTCTACTGTAAAGATGAAGCCACACTCAGGTTGGAGGAACAACACCTTATATTCCGTCTGGGTAGCCTCCAACCTGATGGCATGAACATTGACTTCTCTAACTTCCGCTAATGCCCCACCTCCCCCTCGTACCCCATCCGTTATTTATTTTTATACGCACATTCTTTCTCTCACTCTCCTCTTTCTCCCTCTGTCCCTCTGACTATACCCCCTGCCCATCGTCTGGGTTCCCCCCCCCCCACTTTTCCTTCTCCCTGGGCCTCCTGTCCCATGATCCTCTCATATCCCCTTTGCCAATCACCTGTCCAGCTCTTGGCTCCATCCCTCCCCCTCCTGTCTTCTCCTATCATTTTGGATCTCCCCCTCCCCCTCCCACTTTCAAAACTCTTACTAAATCTTCCTCCAGTTAGCCCTGATGAAGGGTCTCGGTCTGAAACTTCGACTGTACCTCTTCCTAGAGATGCTGCCTGGCCTGCTGTGTTCACCAGCAACTTTGATGTGTGTTGCTCACTTATCAGCTGTCAGCTCGTGCTCCTCCTCCTCCCCCTACTGTTTTTATTCTGACTTCTGCCCCCTTCTCTTCCAGTCTTGAATAAGGGTCCCGACCAGAAACATCGGCTGTTCATTCCCTTCCATAGGTGCTGCCTGACTTGCTGAGGTCCTCCGGTGTGTGCGTGTTGTTCAAGGTTTCCAACATCTGCAGAATCACTTGTGTCTCTGCTTCACTGTTAGTCCAGGATCCTCGTTCAGTCTGGATGACCCTTCAAATGGGATGAAATTTAGGTGTGCCAACACAGCCTTGAGCAGCTGAGGAAAAGCCTGTTTGAAGATAGAGGAGGGAGACGAAAGAGCTGATTATCGACTACAACAGGAAGGAGCTAGAGGTCCATGAGGCAGTCCTCATTAGGAGATGAGAGATGAAAATCAGTAGCTTTGAACTCCTTGGCGTTATCACATCAGGGGACTGGTACATAATTGTCACCACAGCAGCACCTCTACTTTTGTTAGAAGTCTGCATAGATTCAGCAAGTCACCAAAATCTTTGACAAACTTCTATATAAGTACAGTGGAGACTATCTTTGCATTCTGGCCTGATATAGAGACACCAATAACCAGGCTACAGACTGTGGTAGACACAGCCCAGTCCATCACAGGCGAAGTCCCCCTCACTGTTGAATACATTTACATGGAGTACAGCATCCATGAAAAAATGAAAGCAGCATCAATCATCAATGAGACCCTCCGTCCGTGACTCAGGGACCGCTCAGTTAGTGGTAAGGATTCATGACACAAAAAAGGTTGGGAACCCCTATCTACCGTCTAGGCTATATCCTCTTCTCACTACTATCATCAGGCAGGAGGTACAGGAACCTTAGGTCTTACACCACAGGTTAAGGAACAAGTATTACCCTACAACCATCAGGCTCATGAACCAGTGTGGATAACTTCAATTACCTCTACTCTGAACTATTCCATGACTCACTCTCACAGACCCTGTAAAATTCATGTTCTTAGTATTAATTTTTATTTGCACAATTTGTCATCTTTTTGAATATTTTAGTCTTTATGTATAGCTTTTTTAATCATAAATTCTATTGTACTTGGTTTTTCTTTGATTGCCTGCAAGAAAATAAATTTCAAGGTAGTATCTGGCTATGTATACTTAGTTTGATAATAAATTTACTTTGAACTTCGAACTCTGAAGATTGAGACTCAACAAAGTAGTCTACAGGACAGCAGTGATCCTTAATCTTCTCAGTGTTTCTGAGGCAGAGATTACCGAGAGTAGACACCTCAAAGCACTGGGGTGGGGAGGTACCATCAAAATCTCCCCAAATTCATTAATCACAGAGAGCTGCAATGTGGAAAGAGGCCTTTCAGCCCATTGAATTAGCACCAACCATCTACCACCCGTTTGCACTAATCTTGCATCCCTCCCAATTTTTACTCTCCCCCCCCACCCAATTCTCATCAACCTCTCGCAGATTTTACCTTTCTCCATTGATCTGCACTAACAGCAGTCTACCGCTGTCAATTAAACTGCCCACCTGCAAATCTTGGGGATGTTGGCCAGAAACAGAACATCCAGGGAGAAAGTTCATGGGGTGACAGGGAGAACATTCAAACTCCACAGATAAGTCTGGAGGTCAGGATTGAACATTGCTCTGAAGCTGATAGACATCAGCTTTTCTGTTCAATGGCAGAGGTAAGCAGAGCATCATCAGCTCTGTCTTTGGGCCAGACTCCCCAGAAATAAGGCCCTGGTTACATTCCATGAACTCCCATTTGTGCACCGAGAATTACAAATCAGGCACTCTGCTCCGAGCCGTATTATGTAAAGAGAGTGCTCGAAACATAGAGTCATAGAACACGATGGACCTTTAGCCGATGGAGTTTATATTGAACCTATATTTTGCCTAATCCCATCGACCTGCAGCTGGACCTTATCCCTCCATACCTCTGCCATCCATGTTTTTATCCAAACTTCTCTTAACTTCTGAAATCGAACCTGCAGCCATCTCTTCTGCTGGCAGCTCATTCCACAATTGCATCACTCCGAGTGAAGAAGATTAAGAGTAACAGGGCGTCTTCAAAGCCTCCTTGCAAAGTCATGGAGTCATAGAGTCAAAGTACAGCGCAGAGCTAGGCCCTTCAGCCCATCTAGTCTATGCTGAAACCATTTACACCTACTGACCTGCACTAGGACCATACCTCTCCATACCCTTACTATCCACGTGCCTATCCAAACTTCTCTTAAATGTTGAAGTCGAGCTCACATGCACCAGTTGTGCTGGCAACTCATTCCACACTCTCACAAACCTCTGGGTGAAGAAATTTTCCCTCACGTTCACCTTAAGTTTTTTACCTTTCATTCCATAATACAAATCGTTGATGTACAATTTAAAAAGAAACGGCCTCAACACGGACCCCTGTGGAATACCAATGGTAACCGGCAGCCAACCAGAATAGGATCCCTTTATTCCCACTCTCTGTTTCCTGCCAATCAGCCAATGCTCTATCCACGTATGTAACTTTCCTGTAATTCCATGGGCTCTTATCTTGTTTAGCAGTCTCATGTGCGGCACCTTGTCAAAGGCCTTCTGAAAATCCAAATACACAACATCCACTGCATTTCTCTTGTCTAGCCTACTTGTAATTTCCTCAAAAAAATTGCAATAGGTTTGTCAGGCAGGACTTTCCTTTAAGGAAACCATGCTGAGTTCTGCCTATCTTGTCATATGCCTCCAGGTACTCCATAACTTTATCCTTGACAATCGACTTCAACAACTTCCCAACAACGATGTCAAGCTAACAGGTCTATAATTTCCTTTTTGCTTCCTTGCCCCCTTCTTGAATAGCGGAGTGACATTTGCAACCTTCCAGTCCTCCGGAACCATGCCAGAATCTATTGACTTTTGAAAGATCATTGCTAATGCCTCCGCAATCTCCACAGCTACTTCCTGCAGAACACGAGGGTGCATTCCATCTGGTCCAGGAGATTTATCGACCTTTAGCATATTCAGCTTCTTGAGTACTTTTTCTGTTGGAATTGTGACTGCGCACACTTATCTTCCCTGCCACCCTTGAGTGTCCGGTATACTGCTGATGTCTTCCTCAGTGAAGACTAATACAAAATACTCATTCAGTTCCTCTGCCATCTCCTTATCTCCCATTACAATTTCTCCAGTATCATTTTCTATCGGTCCTATATCTACTCTCACCTGTCTTTTACTTTTTATATACTTGAAAAAGCTTTTAGTATCCCTTTGATATTATTTGCTAGCTTCCTTTCATAGTTCATCTTTTCCCTCTTAATGACCTTCTTAGTTTCCTTTTGTAAGCTTTTAAAAACTTCCCAATCCTCTGTCTTCCCACTAATTTTTGCTTCCTTGTATGCCCTCTCCTTTGCTTGAACTTTGGCTTTGACTTCTCTTGTCAACCATGGTTGCATCCTTTTTCCATTAGAAAATTTCTTCTTTTTTTGGAATATATCTGTCTTGCACCTTCCTCACTTCTCGCATAAACTCCAGCCACTGCTGCTCTGCCGTCCTTTCTGCTAGTGTCCCTTTCCAGTCAACTTTGGCCAGTTCCTTTCTCATGCCACTGTAATTTCCTTTACTCCACTGAAATACTGACACATCAGATTTCAGCTTCTCTTTCTCAAATTTCACAGTGAACTCCATCATGTTATGATCACCGACTCCTAAGGGTTCCTTCACCTCAATCTCTCTAATCACCTCTGGTTCATCACACAATACCCAATCTGGTACAGTAGATCCCCTAGTGGGCTCAACAACAAACTGTTCTAAAAAGCCAACTCGTAGACATTCTACAAATTCTCTCTCTTGAGATCCAGTGCCGACCTGATTTTCCCAATTCAGTCACATGTTAAAATCCCCCACATTTATCATAACACTGCCCTTCTGACAAGCCGTTTCTATTTCCTGTTGTAATTTGTAGTCCACATCACTGCAGCTGTTAGTAAGCCTGTATATAACTGCCATCAGGGTCCTTTTACCCCTATACCCCTCATAATTTTGTATACCTTTAACAAATCTCCTCTCAATCTTCTACATTCTAAGGAATAAAGTCCTAATCTATTCAATATTAATAATGCAAGTTTTTCAATGTTATTTTCATCTTTCCTGTAGGTAGGTGACAAAAACTGCACACAATACTCCAAATTAGGCCTCACCAATGTCTTATACAACTTTGACTTAACATTCCCACTGGCTTGTGGAGATTGCTGTCTACCAACTACCTAAAATGGACAAAAGGGCATCCAGGATGACACTTGGAACCTTGAGTCTCTTTGTTAGGAGCGTGCAGAAACCCACCTCCCTATTATCTGCCCATGTAACTCCTCTCCACCTGTGGTGGAATCCATCCTTTGGCTTCACCACCCAACCCAGAAAACTCATAGCTGGAGTGAAAACAAGTCATTACAATTCCTAGGAATTGATGAAAATGAAGTATCCATTCAGAATATCCTTTTGACTTGGGATGGTGTTAAATAATGAAGGGCAGTATCATGGGACAGCTTTCTTGGCCATGACACCAGGAGAACTTCCAAATGGACCTGGCAAACCTATGTTACAGGGGTGTACCAAAAAAGACCACATTTATTGTCACAAGACATCACATCCCCACGTATTCACCTAATAGAAATTTATAAGGTAGACAGCCAGTATCTTTCTCCCAGGGTTAAAATCTCTAATACCGGAGGGCATGCATATAGGATGAGAAGGAAAGATTTCAAAAGAGAGGCATGTTCTTTACAAATTGAATACTGGATGTATGGAAAGAGTTGCCATGGGTGGTGGTGGGGGAAGACATGACAGTCTTGTTTAAGAGACTTTTAGATTGGCACATGAATATTGCAAAGGAGGGATATAGACCATGTGGAGGCAGGAGGGATGAACTTATTTAGATGTAACTAACCAAAGTAGTTTGACGTAACATTGTGGGCCAAAGGGCCTGTTCCTGTGATGTTCTGTTCGATGGTTTGCTTTGTCTCGGAGAGGAAGGGGAATAAAAATAAAAGGATGTGTGGAGTGTTATTTTATTTTTGATCTGATTTATTTCTGACAGAAACGAAAGTGAAGGCTCTCTTAACCAAGCCTACATTTTTCAAAATAAAATTTTGTTGACACTGAAGTTCAAAGGACAGTCCAGATGAATTTCGTAATTGCACAGGCTGGACCAAGTAGACTTGTTCTATTTATTTGCAAGTTACGGATGTAGCCGGCAAGCTTAACATTCATGGGCTGTTGCTACTTGCCCTGATATGGTTGTGGCGTTGAGGTATCTTCTTGAACATCGTGCTGTGGTGAAGTAACTCTCACTGGGAACTCCTGTACATGTATCCGCTGCTGATGAACAAATGGCTCCTTAAGATCACTATGTCATTCTTAGTGTCATTAACAGCCGCAGTGCATGCATTTTATGAACGTAATCTAATTTTGAAAACATTCCAAATGATTTGATAAACCGAAATGATACACAGAGCCTTGGACTCTGGGCAGATATGTTATAAAGTACATTGAAAAGAAATGCAATAAAGCTTCTCAGTACATTAGATTTAAAAAAATAACAACATTAGTTAGCTACAGATACATAAATTCCCCTTCATATGATCAAGGTATCTGAAAGCAACCTCATCCATTAAAATAAACCTGTGTCTTCAAAGTTCAAAGCAAATTTGTTATTGAAGCATGTCTGTGTCACCATATACTACCTTGACATGCACTTTCTTATAGGCATTTACAGGAAAGTAAAGAAATAGCATAGAATTTAAGAAAGGCAATCTTATATATAACAAAGATTGACAAACAACTAATGTATAAAAAAAGACAAATCGTGCAAATAATTAAAAAATCTGTAAATAAATAGTACTCAGAATATGAGTTGCAGTGTCCTTGAAAGTGAGTCTGTAGGTTGTGGAGTCAGTTCAGTGTTAATTGAGTGAAGTGGTTAACTTCACTCACCTATATCATTTTGTATTCCTCCAGTCCTCCTGTTTGAATATACCTGCAAGTACTGAGGAACATTCAATGTCAGTAAGACCGAGGAATTGATGGTGGAATTCAGAAGCGAACACACACCAGTCCTTAATGAGGGATCAGCAGTGGAAAGGGTGAGCAGATTCAAATTCCAGGGTGTCAACATCTCTGAAGGTATACAATATGCACAACAGCAGCATATGGTTCATTTGGAGTTTGTCGAGGTTTAATATGTCATCAAAGACAGTCTTGAATTTCTACAGACGTACCATGGAGAGCATTCTAACTGTCTGCATCACTACCTGGTATTTTATTTATTGATTGATTGATTTATTATATAGCGCAGAATAAGCCCTTCCAGCACTTCAAGCCGTGTTATCAGCAACTGCCAATTTAACCCTGGCCTAATCGTGGGACAAATTACAGTGACCAATTAATCTACCAACCGGTAGGTGTTTGGACTATGGTTACCAGAGCACCCTGAGGAAAACTCCTTACAGGCAGGTGGCAGGAATTGAACCCGGGTCCCCTGTACTGTAAAGCGTTGTGCTAACCTCTATGCTACCGAGCCGCCCTTCCTGCCTGAGTTCCTGCAATTCATGTTCTCAGCATTATATATTAACATTTTTAATTATTTGCATGATTTTTCTTCTTTTGCACATTAGTTGTTTGTCAGCCTTTGTTATGTATAGTTTTTCATAAATGCTATAGTATATCTTTATTTTTCTGTAAATGCCTACAAGAAAATGAATCTCAGGATAGTATATGGTGACATATACATACTTTAATGATAAATTTGCTTTGAATTTTGAACTTTGAAAAACTACAGACAGTTTATTTATGGAGGGGCCACTGCCCAGAATCGGAAAAAGCTGCAAAAAGTTGTAAACTCAATCAGCTCCATCATGGATACTAGCCTCCCCAGCATGGAGGACAACTTTAAAACACGATGCCTCAAAAAGGTGACCTCCATTATTAAGAACGCCCATCACCCAAGACATGTCATCTTCTCATTGCTACCATCAAGGAGGATGTACAGGAGCCTGAAAACACACATTCAGTGCTTTAGGAACAGCTTCTTCCTCTCTGCCATTGGATTTCTGAATGGACAATGAATCCATGTACACTACCTCACTATTTTTTGCCTCATTAGTATATATTTCCGAATGTAACTTATAGTTTTTTTTATGTCTTGCACTGTACTGTTACTGCCAAACAAATTTCACAACATATGCCAGTGATACTAAATATAATTCAGAAAATATATGTAAAATATGTAAATAAGTACTGCAAAAAAACCCAGCAAAAATAGTGAGGTGGTGTTCATGGGTTGATTCATTGTCTGTTCAGAAATCTGATGGCAGAGGGGAAGAAGAACTTCCTAAAAAGTTGAGTGTGTGCCTTCAGGCTCCTGTACCTCCTCCCTGATGATAGTAATGAGAAGAGGGTATGTTCTTGGTGGTGGAGGTCTCCAATGATGGATGCTGCTTTCTTGAGGCATCATCTTGTCTCAAGACGTCCTTGATGTTGAACAGGCTAGACATCAACAATTTACTATAAGTGACAACAATAGAATAAATAAATAGCGCAAAAGATGAAAAATGAAGTAGTGTCCATGCAGACCTATTAATGCTACAGCTCTCAAAATGGGTCAGCGTCTCCTACAGGGAGTGATTCAGCACCCCAAGAATTTTCTGCCAATTACTGGGAACAAGTCAAGTGTGTGATGGAATATTCTCCACTCATTTGGATAAAAATAGCTCCAGCAACGCTCAAGAGGGTTGACACCATACAGGTGAAAGAGGTCCAGTTGTCTAGCACCTCTTCCACTAACCTAACTATTCAAGTGGTCCCACGGAACCCATCACCTCACCTTGCAAACCTATATACCCAGCCTCTTGCTCTTGAGTGTACCCTCTAGAACTGCACTGTTGCTAATCTGTTAATCAGACAGCATCTCCCAAAACCATGCCCTAGATAGAGAAGGGGAGAAAACACAGATTCAAAGTTGAAAGTATATTTAATTACCAATATATGTATATTTTATACAATCTTGAAATTTGTCCCTCTGCAGGCAGCCACAAAACAAACAAACCCAATAGAACCCATTAAAACAAAAGACCATCAAACACCCAAAGCACAGAGAGAAATGCAAATCGTGCAAACAATAAAAGTAAGCAAGTAGCATTCAGAACTGAAATTCCAAAGCCAATCACTGCAGCTGATTTAGGATTCAAGATTGGTTAATGTCATTTCCAGCACTCAAGTTTAAAGGAGAACAGGACTTGCTCTCCTCTCGCTGCTGCCATCAGGGAGAAGGTACAGGAGCCTCAGGACTCACACCCTCAGGTTCAGGAACAGTTATTACCACTCAACCATCAGGCTCTTAAACCAAAGGGAATAACTTCACTTAATTTCACTTGCCCCATCATTGAAATTTTCCCACAGCCTATGGACTCACCTTTAAGGACTCTTAATCTCAATATTTATTGCTTATTTATTTATTATTATTATTTCTTCTTTTCCTTTTCACAGTTTGTTGTCTTTTGCACAGTTGTTGAATGCCCAAGTTGATGTGGCCTTTCAAGGATTCTAACGTGGTTATTACTCTATTATGGATTTACTGAGCATGCTTGCAAGAAAGTGAATCTTAGTGTTTGTATATTGGTGACATGTATGTTCTTAGATAATAAATTTCCTTTGAACTTAATTGTTACTTTGAGTCTGATGTCGCACAAAAATAACACAAGATAAAGAACACAATAATAATAAAAACACAATAAATATGCATACATAAGATAGCTTACAGATTGATTTATATACATAAAGTGATTCTAGGCACAGGAGTGTCTGGGCATAAGATGGCTGACAGGGAAGGACCCCCTCCGAGCAACACCATTCTGATTTGGAAATTATTGCCCTTCCAGATTGTTTCTGGGTCTACATCCAGAAATTCGCTCCCAACCGGGACCTCCACTAGAATAACTGTTTGAGAGAGAGACTCTCTACCTCCTTCTCAAGGGCAAATAGATGTCAACAGCAGAAACATCCTGCGACTGAGTAACAAAAGTGCACTGGTCTGCTTGCATTTAGCATTGAGAAGCTGACCTTCTACATCACCTCTGGAAGATAATACCTCTGACAATCCTTCCCTCAGTGCTGCAGTGAAATGTTGCCTGGAGTGAGGCTTGAACATATGACCTTCAGACTTTGTGGTATTAAATATTCATGGCTCCACAGTGGGAATGTGTGCCTTCTGTTTAGTTTGCCTGGGTAAAAATAAAGGGAGAAATGAAGAACAAAGACAAAGATGGCACAGTTTAATGGTTTGGGCTATTAAACAATAGGAAAAACAGCCTTAATGATTTCAACGGCTGTCCTACTGAAGAGTCTCGGCCCGAGACGTTGACTGTACTCTTTTCCATAGATGCTGCCTGGCCTGCTGAGATCCTCCAGCATTTTGTGTGTGTTGCTCGGATTTCCAGCATCTGCAGATTTTCTCTTGTTTGCATGTTCAACTTGGTCTCATCGTTTTTCTGGAAGGGACGGCAGATCTTTTGTCTGGTCTCAGGAAGGTTAGCAGTGGTAAAAGTGCGCAAATTAAACAGGTGAATGAATTGATCCAGGTTGGAGAGGAAGTGATAATGAACTCCTATTATTTTCTCTGGGTTTCTGTCAGTACCTAACAAACAAGATGCAAGATTCTAGGATACTCTTGAATTTTGAACATGCACAAACCAGTCATTCTCTGAGTTGGTCTGGATATCAGAATCAGAATCAGGATTATTATCACCGACATATGTCCCGAAAATTGTTGTTTGTGCAGCAATATGGTGCAAGACATAAAATTACTTTAAGTTACAATAATTAAACAATTAGTGCAAAAGAGGTATAGAGATCATTGTGAGGTAGTGTTTATGGGTTCATGGACAGCACGGAAAAGCCATGGCAGAGGGCAAGAAGCTGGTCCTAAACCATCGAGTGTGGGTTATCAGGCTCTTGTATCTCTTCCCTGAAGGTAGCAGTGAGAAGAATGGATGATGAGGGTCCGTAATGATGGATGCTGCCTTCCCGAGGCACTGTCTTTTGAAGATGTCCTCGATACTGAGTAGAATTGGGGTCATGGTGAAGTCGGCAGAGTTTACGATCCTCTACAGCGGGGTTTTCCGACCTTTTTATGCCATGGACCAGTACTATCTAGCCATGGAGTCTGTGGTCCCCAGATTGGGAACCCCTGCTCTACAGCCTCTTTTAATCCTGGACATTGGACCCTGTATACTCGGTGGTAAACCATCACATACTTGCCCCGACTGTGGGAGATATTTTCTAAGACTGGATTGGACTCGTCAGTCACCTCTGGGCACACAAATAATGAACAGACCCACTCAAGGATGTCAGTGGTCCTCATCACTCGCGAGGGACATACACACACACTCCAGGCGGTGATGCAAACAGTCAGAATACTCTCCGTCAAGAGTCTGTAGAAATTTGCTGATGCTTCAAATCTTCTCAATCTCCCAATGAAGTTCAAGTATAAACGAGAATGAAATAGTTGTATCTCTGGATCTGAAGCAGCACAAAACTGAAAGAAAACAAAAGATAAAGACTACATTAATATAAAAAACACAATAAGCATATATAAACATGAATATAAGTACATAAGATAGCTATGTAAATATATTAATTGTATGTCCATAAGTCTGTACATAAGGTGACTGACAGGAAATAATAAAGCATTGGTGGAGTTAGTGGGTGGAGATGTTGATCAACCTCACTGCTTGGGGAGAGTAACTGTTTTTGACTTTGATTGTCCTGGTGTAGATGCTACGTAACCTTCTCCCAGATGGGAGTGGGACAAACAGTCCATGAGCAGGTGGGGTCCTCCATGATGTTACTACTCTACTGAGCCGCTGATCTTCTTAATTGTATCAATGTGTTGGGCCCCTGCATAGATTCTTCGAGATGCTGATGCCCAGAATCTTGAAGCTGCTCACTCTTTCCATCGCTGACCCCTTAATAAGGGGTATGTGTTCCCCTGACATCTCCTTCCTGAAATCCACGACCATTTTCTTGGTCTTACTGATGTTGAGTGCGACCAGCTCAAAACCACTCAAGCAGCTAATCTATCTTGCTCCAGTACTCCTCCTTGCAACCATCTCAGATTCTGCCAGCAATAGCGGTGCCTTTTGGCACATTTACAGATGAATTTATAGATTTACACACACAAAATGCTGGAGGAACTTAGCAGGTCAGGCAGCATCTATCTAAAGAAATAAAGAGTCAACATTTCAGGCAAGGCCCTTCATTAGGACTAGAAAGGAGGTGGGAAGTAGCTAGAATCCTTTCTGTCTAGGTACCATATCCAATGCAGACTTTGGTGACCATGGTATCCTTTGCTCTTTGGATGACTTCCATTTCCTCGATGTGTAGCCACCTGGCTATGCTTTTGACGTACATAAGCCGAGGTCTTCCTCTAGGTTTACTCCCCTCAATCTTTCCAGAGAGTATGAGTTTTTCTAATTCATCTTTCCGCATAATGTGTCCTAGGAATCTGAGTTGCCTTTCTCTTATTGTTGGTATGAGTGATCGAACTGCTTGGGCTCTTCTGAGAACTTCTTCATTTGATGTGTGTGTGGTCCTTGATATTTTTAACATTCTCCTGTAGAACCATAATTCAGCTGCTTCTAGTCTCTTTTCCATTGCTGGAGAAATGGTCCAGCATTCACTTCCATAAGTCAGGACAGAATAAATGTAGCACTGCAGTATTCTGTTTTTAGTGTACGTGCTCATCTTTCTGTTAATATGGTCTTCATTTTTTGGAAAGCTTCTTTCGCCATTGCTATTCTGTATTTGATATCTGTGTCGCACCTGCCATCAATTGTTATTAGGGCTGCCAAGATATCTGAATTTGTTGACTTGTTTGATGTTTGTATTTCCGATCTTGATCACACATTGTGGGATGTTTGTCTTTCTGGAGATGACCATGCTTTCCGTCTTCTTGGTGTTGATTGAGAGGCCTCTGCGATTACTTTCTGCTGCCACTATAGTTCTTGAGGTTTTGTTTCTGAGTCAGCTATTAGTACGATGTCATCAGCATATCTGATGTTATTTATATTATGGCCTCCAATTGTGAATCCTTTAATGTCTTTGATACTTCTCAAGATATTTTCACTATACAGGTTGAATAAGTCTGGCGAAAAGACACAACCTTGCCTGACTCCTCTCATGATATTCACATACTCACTCACTTCTCCTTCTATTCTGATGGATGCTGTCTGGTCCTAGTATAAGTTTCTTAAGAAACGTATATCTTTCCCATCTATGTCAAGATCTTGAAGCATTTCCAGAAGATCTTGCTGTCTGACAGTGTCAAAAAGAATCCTTTATAGACTTACATTTTCTCAACAATGCTTTGAGTACATCATTAAGCATTTCTTTTCTCCTCCATATAATCTCTTATTCTAATGGAGCTGGGTGTTGAATACCTGCTTTGGGATTCTGGTGTCAGTTTTACACACAATCTGGTTGTCCATTGGAACTGTCTGAGTATAATTAGATCCTCAGTAGTAGGCATGTGGGGCTGGAGAAGAGGACATTTATGTTGCTGGTTAATTTGGAAGATTTTATAAAGATAATGTTGGTGGTAAATGTATTGCTCTCCTGTATATGATGTACTGTATGTCATGAAATTTGTTATTTTGCAGGAGCAGTACAGAGCAATACATAAAAAGTTACTATTGGTTACAATAAGAAATACACTCACTGGCCACTTTATTAGGTAAGCCTATACACCAGCTCATTTTCTATGTAATCAGCCAATCATGTGGCAGCAACTCAATGCATTAAAAACATGCATAAAAGTCCGGGCCCGGGAGCGAAAAATAAACCGATGTTTAGTCTTCTTAAACATCGAGCCAGATTAACATGTCGATGCTGAGGACATGATGAGTAGTGTTCATCTCACTGCTCTGAGGCTTCACTCGCCTCAGTGCTTGACTGGCTCCATGACTATGGACTTAATTTTGGGGATTTCTGTGGGTCACGGTCTGTGCTTTTGCTTGCTTTTATGTATTGTTTGCATGATTTATTCTTTTTTCGCATATTGGAGGCATGATGGTTTCTGTGGTGTGGAGTTTTTATTGGATTCCATTCTGTTTCTTTGTTTTTTTCGTTGCCTGCAGGAAAATGAATCTCAAGGTTGTGCAAGGTAGACCTACTTTGTTAATAAATGCACTTTGAACTTTGGACTTTGACCATGGTCAGAAGGTTCAGTTGTTGTTCAGAATGGAGAAGAAATGTGATCTAAGAGACTTTGACTGAAGAATGATTGCCGGTGCCAGACTAGGTGGTTTGAGTATCTCAGAAACTGCTGATATCCTGGGATTTTCAAACACAACAGTCTCTAGAGTTTACAGAGAATGGTATGAAAAGCTAAAAAAGCATCCAGTGTTGTGGGTGAAAACACCTTGTTAATGAAAGAGGCCAGAGGAGAACGGCAGAGCGGTTCAAATGGACAGGAACTCTAATAACCACACGTTACAACAGTGGTGTGTAAAAGAGCAGTTAGTTAGTTAATTAAGCCCATCAATCCTACTAGAGCATATGCTGCCGACAGAAGCTCACCAGAGTCTTCTGTTGCAGGCCAGTCTTTCTAGTTGACCCCTGGTGTAGCCCATTTTCTTGGTGTCAGCTTCAAAGTCACGTTACCAGGTATTCTTTGGCTGGCCTCTCTTCTGCTTTCCCTGGGGATCCCACATCAGTGCTTGCCCGGTAATGTTGGTACTTGGGCTTACACAGTGCATGTCCTGGCCATCCCCATCTTCTTTTCCTTAATTCCATTGGGAGCTGGTGTGTTATCTGCCAATGAACAGTGTTGCTGATCCAGACGATTTTTCTCAGACAGCTATTAATAAAGGCCTACACTTTCTTGATGATAAGTCTTTACTGTTCTCCATATCTCTGCCATGCAGAAGAACTGACGTCACAATGGAGTTGAACAGCCTGATCTTAGTGTTCAGTGGCAGCTCCTTGGAGGTTCAGATGTTCTTGAGCTAGATGAAGGCTGCCCTAGCTTTGCCAGTCCTTACCTTGGCATCTACATCAGTGCCGCCTTGTCTGTCAATGACACTACCCAGCTAGGAGAAGGCTTCTACCACCTCAAGTGGATATCTCTCAAGGGTGACAGAGCCGATGCAGTTTGAGTTGATCTTACGGACTTTAGTTTTCTCTTTGTGGATGTTAAGGCCAACTTGCACTGATGTAGTGGCCAGGTCTGTTGTTTCTTCCTGAATCTTCTTGTGTGTATGGGACAGGTGAGCTATATCATCTGCAAAGTCCAGGTTGCCCAGATAGTTGTTGGGGTCCACTGCATCCCATCCCTTTTCTGCACTGTAGATATCTTCATGATCCAGACAATGACCAGAAGGAATAGGAAAAGGGTCATCAGACACCCTTGTCTGAGTCCTGTCTGCACCTGAAAGCCACTGGGGAGTTATCCAAGACTCTGCAAGATAGTCCCTTGTATGATTTCTTGTTCAGTCTGATCGCTTTGCTTGATACTGTAGTGCGTGTGCAGCAGGATTCTCCACACACAGAGTCTCTTTGTCTGCAGAAGTGAAGTCAACTCAAGTGACTGCTCAACAATGATGTGGAGTGTTAGATCTCAAATTATGACCAAAGAGAAAAATGGCTGGAGTCACTTGCAACTAAAGTGCTAAGCTGTTTTTTTAAGTGTATCAAAAATCAAACTTACAAAACTTAGCAAAACTAGTGAAAAGAAAACGGCCAATATTTACAAAAAATATATCTACCAGAAAACCCGATAACAGCTCCATATTTTGTTCAGTGTGACCTCCAGGTTGCCCGATCTCTCTGTTACTACTGAAAGTGAAGTGCTCCTTTAAATCGGCACTAGGTCATACCATCTTTAATTACCAACAAAGCTAACTTAGATTTACACAAACTAGAAAATGATACACCCCACAAGGTAGTTACAATCATATTACAAAATAAACAGAAGCATCGACCTTAATTACAGTCTACAAACATCATATGCTCATTTACACATCTCCACTACTAAAGAAATGGAATATTCCACTGTGCATGGTGAGAAGCTTCATAAAGCCAACCTATTATGAGAATATACTGGGGGAACATAGAACATAGAAGAACATAGAATAGTACAGCACAGTACAGGCCCTTTGGCCCACACTGTTGTGCTGACCCTCAAACCCTGCCTCTCATATAACCCCCACACCTTAAATTCCTCCATATACCTGTCTAGTAGTCTCTCAAGTTTCACGAGTGTATCTGCCTCCACCCCTGACTCAGGCAGTGTATTCCATGCACCAACCACTCTCTGAGTAAAAACCCATCCTCTAATATCCCCTTGAACTTTCCACCCCTTACCTTAAAGTCCTGTCCCCTTTTATTGAGCAGTGGTACCGTGGGCTATCCACTCTATCTATTCCTCTTAATATCTTGTATACCTCTATCATGTCTCCTCTCATCCTCCTTCTCTCCAAGGAGTAAAGCCCTAGCTCCCTTAATCTCTGATCATAATGCATACTCTCTAATCCAGACAGCATCCTGGTAAATCTCCTCTGTACCCTTTCCAATGCTTCCACATCCTTCCTATAGTGAGGCGACCAGAACTGGACACAGTACTCCAAGTGTGGCCTAACCAGAGTTTTATAGAGCTGCATCATTACCACGTGACTCTTAAACTCTATCCCTCGACTTATGAAAGCTAATACCCCATAAGCTTTCTTAGGTACCCTATCTACCTGTGAGGCAACTTTCAGGGATCTGTGGACATGCACCCCCAGATCCCTCTGCTTCTCCACACTACCAAGTATCCTGCCATTTACTCTGTACTCTGCCTTGGAGTTTGTCCTTCCAACGTGTACCACCTCACACTTCTCCAGGTTGAACTCCATCTGCCACTTCTCAGCCCACTTCTGCATCCTATCAATGTCTCTCTGCAATCTTCGACAACCCTCTACACTATCTACAACGCCACTAACCTTTGTGTCTTCTGCAAACTTGCCAACCCACCCTTCTACCCCCACATCCAGGTCGTTAATAAAAATCACGAAAAGTAGAGGTCCCAGAACCGATCCATGTGGGACACCACTGGTCACAACCCTCCAATCCAAATGTACTCCCTCCACCCTCCACTACAACCCTCTGCCTTCTGCAGGCAACAATTCTGAATCCACCTGGCCAAACTCCCCTGGATCCCATGCCTTCTGACCTTCTGAATAAGCCTACCATGTGGAACGGGAAGGCATTCAAGAGCACACACTCAGTGCCATGACAGAAGGATGACAAGGGTGTGTGTGTGTGTGTGTGTGTGTGTGTGTGTGTGTGTGTGTAAATGCGCATGTTTAAGGACAGTGTTTAGCAAGCAATCTCCATCACACAATATGTGGCTATTTCGTCAATACATGATCTTTTCTTCTGAAAGCCTGATTGCTCATCTCTTTGTTTAGTGTCTAAGATGTCCTTCATACTCTCTAGTATTATCCTGTAGAAGACTTCCTGGAACTGACAAGGGTGTGATACCTTACAGTTGGAGCAGTTGTAGCTAACGTTTCCACTCTTTGGAATCTTGACAAGGTAGCCCCCTTTCCAGTTTGCTGATGCTTGCTGTTCTTCCCAAAAAGAGAGGATACAGAAACTCTACTGTAGTGTCCAAGTCTGCCTTGTGAGCTTCTCCAGGAAGGTCTACTGGACCAACTGCTTTACCGTTCATTAGCTTTCCTGATCTCCTCTCTGATGGGCTTGTCGAAGTTCATAGGCAGGTCAGTATTGGCTGGAGAGATGTCAGGTGTGTTAGAGGTACGGGTCTGTTCAGCAGATCTTCAAATTGTTCAGCCCACCTGATCAGCCACTGCTCTGTTTCCACTATTGTCCTTTCCATTCTTGTCCTTGACTGGTCTCTCAGGCATACTGTACTTGCTGGCCAATTTCTTGGTGGTGTCATACAGCTTCCTCATATTGCCTCATCATTGCATCTTCTGTCAGGCCATCTATATAACTGCTTTTGATGCTTTAACACTCTTCTTCACTGCCCTCTGACCCTCTGCATGCTCTTCATGTGCTTTTGTCTTTCCTTCTCTAGCTCTGCAGCTATTCATGACTGCTTTCTTCTGCCTCCTCACCTCGATCTTATGTAACGTTTCAGCTGAGATCCATTCTTCCTGATGGTTTGTTCTTGCACCTGGTACCTCTTGTACCTGTACCTCGTGTTGAGACTAGTGTCTCCTTAGCTTTCTGCCAGTTGTTGTGTAGACCCACTTCCTTGTGCAGTTCTAGACGCACTTGGAACTTGTTGCTCAGAACCAGTTTGAATGTCTCTTAACTTCTGCTCGTTGATGCTGATTACATCCAATTCTTCAGTTGGAGTTTCGGCTCCGCAACCAAGAGCTGGTGGTGAGATGCGGCATCTGGTCCTCCTCTCACTCTGACAACTTGAAGTGATCTCCTGAAATTCTGGGATATACAGATGTGGTCTATTTGCTTTTCTGCTCTGTGGTCAAGTGACATTCAGGTGTTCTTCTGAATTCATATGGGGAAAGATATTGCCTCCGACAACCATGTTATTTAATTTGCACATGTCAGCAAAACGCACTGTATTCTTGCTCATCATACCCAGTCCATATATTCCCATCATAGCTTTGTAGCCAGTGTTATCCAGTTCTATTTTTGCATTAAAGTCACCATGAGACTGTTGCTACTTCTCTCAGGATACGCTTCTAGCATGTTCTGGAGTCTGCGTAGAAAGTGTCCTTGGTTTCTTCATCCCTGACATAACACTGTATGAAGTTTGTCTTAATTTTTTTCTTCTTTGTTCTGAAGGATGCTGAGATGATGCAGCGACCATGGACTTCCCATGCTGCCAATGCCTTGTGTAATACTTTTGATAACATGAGTGCGGGGCATCATCTTCGTCATGCCCTGAATAAAGCAGTAGTTCCTTTGTCTTCAGCCAACTCTGCCCAGACAGTGTCTATCTTGTCTTGCTGATGCTGAGTAGGCCTTCTCCATTTCAGCTGCCATTTGCACTGTCTTTCCATTTACATACCTGTTCTTTACATTCCGTGTTCCAGTGGTGGCGGTGTTGGATGATAAAAGGTTCAACAGCCTTGTGGCTTCTGCCTGCTTCTGCTTTCACTGCACAACTTCATACGTCTTCTAGATGGAGATCCTTCCTCTCCCGGGGATGAGGTCTTTGGAGATTCTGCAGCTCTGGGTTTTTACAGTTTGTTGTCGCTAACCCTCCTCCTTTTGTAGGCGGTCTTGGGACTCTCCATGGCAGAGTTAGAGCCTAGAAGCTGCAGCTAAAACAGTTGAGATGTATGTTATAGGTTCTTGGTTTGAGGGTTTGAAGGAATAACAACAAAAATATCTTTGGTGTCCTGATCAAAATTTATCCCTCACTTTATATTATTGAAACAGATAGTCAGCTTATTGACATTGTGAAACATTGCTAGGCACAACATTGCAGCAGAATTTCTTATGAAAAAATGGTAAGATCACCCCAAAAGTAATTCATCGGCTGATAAATTATCAGTTGACTGCTATAAGTCCCTCTACTTTCTCAGGAGTTTGCAGAGACTTGGCACGACATCTAAAACTTTGACCAACTTCTATAGATGTGTGGATGAGAGTATACTGACAGGCTGCATTACAGCCTGATATGGAAACACCAATGCCTTTGAATGGAAAACCCTACAAAAGGTAGTGGATATGGCCCAGTCTATCACTGATAAAGCCCTCCCCGCTATTGAGCACATATCTACAAAGCATTGTTGCAGGAAAGCAACGTCCGTCATCAGGGACCCCCACCACCCAGGTCATGCTCTCTTTGTGTTGCTGCCATTAGAAAGAAGGTACAGGAACATCAGGACTCACACCACCAGGTTCAGAAGCAGTTATTACCCCTCAGTCATCAGGCTCTTGAACGAAAGGGGATAACTTCACTCAACTTCACTTGCCTCATCATTGAAGTATTCCCACAACCTATGGATTCACTGTCAGGGACACTTCATCTCATGTTCTCGTTATTTCTTGCTTATTTATTATTAATCTTTCTTTCTTTTCTTATTTCAGTTTCTTGTCTTTTGCACACTGGTTGAAAGCTCGAGTTGGTGTGGTCTTTCATTGATTCTGTTATGGTTAGTATTCAGTTATTGATTTATTGAGTATGCCCACAAGAAAATGAATCTCAGGGTTGTATATGGTGACATATATGTGCATTGATAATAAAATCACTTTGAACTTTGAAGTTCTTGTCTCCTTTGAATTCCTGTCCAGCGGAGAGCGTTGAGACAGGTTGCATGGTATGGAGGCTGCAGAAGATTGTAGACTCAATTAGCTCTATCGCAGGCACCATCAAGGACATCTTCAAAAGACGGTGCCTTATGAAGGTGGCATCCATCACTGAGGACCCTCGCCATCTGGGGCATATCTTCTTCTCGTTACTATCATCAGGGAGGAGGTACAGTGGCCTGAAGACCCTCACTCAACATTATAGAAACAGCTTCTTCCCCTCTGCCATCAGCTTTCTGAATGGTCCATAAAGCCACCAATACTAGCCTACGCAGCACACACAGAACGCTGGAGGAACTCAGCAGATCAGGCAGCATTTATGGAAGAGAGCAAAGAGTCAATGTTTTTGGCCAAGACCCTTCTTCAGGACTGAGAAGGAAGGAGAAGATGCCAGAAGAAAAAAGTAGGTGGAGGGGAAAGAAGCTAGCTGGAAGGTGATAGGTGAAGCCAGGCGGGCGGGAAAGGTCAAGGGCAGGAGAAGAAAGAATCTGATAGGCGAGGAAAGTGGGCAATAGGAGAAAGGAAAGGTGGAGGGGACCAGGAGAAGTAGTAAGCAGGTGATCAGAGAGGGGGCTGGAGGAGGGGGACATAATTTGTTCACCAGATCAATCAATCGTCATGCCACCAGTTTGGAGGCTATCCGGATGGAAGAGGAGGTGTTGCTTCTCTACTCTGAGGGTGGCCTCATTGTGGCACACATCGGAACGGGATTGGGAATTAAAACATTTGGCCACCGGGAAGTCCCGCTTGTGCTGAATGGTGCGGAGGTCCTCCAATTTACATTGGGTCTCACCAGTGTAGAGGAGGCCACATCTGGAGCACCAGACACAATAGATGACCCCAGCAGATTCACAGGTGAAGTGTTGCCCCAGTCGCCTGTCTGAAGACCAACATTCAACATTTTAGAAACAGTTTCTTCCGCTCCGCCATCGGATTTCTGAACGATCCGTAACCCCATCAATACTAGCCTATGCTTGGCATTATTTATTTGCTTTTGTAGCTCATAGTTATTTTTTACATCTTAATGCTGCGAAACAGCAAATTTCACATAACTTAAGTCAGAGATAATAAATCAGATTCTGGTGGGCTTGGTGGGCAGCCTTACTTGATAACTTTCAAGTTAAACACCGTGGGCTACTTCACTACGCTAAAAACTCTGCATTAATGCTGTATACATGTAGATGTCTGCTTCGTACTTCTCTCTGTTGTTTCAAACAATTGAGTAACCTCTCTGTCAAGATTATTGGACATTTCACTAAAGCTGGGTGAACATCTGCGACTAGCATTCCAACAAGGAGTTCACGGAGAGAGCAGGGAGTGTGAGGAAACACTGAGGAAATAATATCTGAAGATGGAGCGAACAAAGGGTAAATCTAATGTTTGTGATTAGTGCGACAGTGATTAATCAGGAGGAAACTGAGATGCTTGTTGCTTTGGTGCAAGAGCTAATAAGCAGGACCTATAATTGTAACCTGGAAACTATGAGGAGGGCTTAAGTTCAACTCTTTCACATTTACCATTGCGCATTTATTGAATAACCCGAGGACCAGTGTGTGGAATGAATGCAAGATCTGTGAAAACTTTAAAGAAGGAAATAGTGAATTTCCTGATTAGTGAGAGAGCGAATGGATGCAGGGCTGGGACTGAGGCAGGATGGAGACAACGACGTCTGAAGCCGAGGTCCAAAAAAACAGGTTTCAGTCAGAGTGGACTGCATTGGCCATTTCCATCCTTAATCTTTTTCCTATTAAGAGTTTCAGGT
Source organism: Mobula birostris (assembly GCF_030028105.1). Classification (NCBI taxonomy): domain Eukaryota; kingdom Metazoa; phylum Chordata; class Chondrichthyes; order Myliobatiformes; family Myliobatidae; genus Mobula; species Mobula birostris. Next base: position 101,704,082 of record NC_092380.1, on the reverse strand, counting down.
TTCAGAATGTGGGGCAAAAAAGGAAGCTGCAGTATTGGCAAATCCGTTCACTTGTGTGACCTCTCACCTCTCTCCATAAGGGACACAGGCATCATTTGTGCTAGAAGTAAGTACACATTATGCAAAGGACTGCACACTTTCCCGTTTGTTTTCATTTGAATACATCACTGTTTTACATCTGAATGTAGTTAAACATCAAATTCGTGGGGCCATTTCTGTTAAAAAATATGGGTTGTTACTTCACCCAGCCAAGGGGCAGATAGGAATTTGTAACTATATGTCCAATTGAATAATGCATTAAACTCTCCAGTTCAGAATTGAATCAAGTTTAATATTGCCGACATATGTTGTGAAATTTGTTGTTTTGCAGCAGCGGTACAGTGCAATAGACAAAAAAAAACTAAAATTACAATAAGAAAAACAATTTTAATTTCATTTTATATACAGTGGATTCTGGTTAATAGGGGCACATCGGGACCAGTATATTTTGGCCCAATTAATTGGCTGCCCTTATTAGCAGAAGCTATAAAAAAGACAAACTACCACTTACTGAGTAATTATTTATGCATTTAAATGAAATACAGAACAAATTAGAACACTACCAATACCACTACCAGTACAGTGGTATAGAACTGTGTATTAGTTCCCAATAGTTATCAACGGAGGAATTTATCTGCCAGGTTCTTTTGTCTGACTGTAAATGAACAAAATCAGTGCAGTCTCCTAGTGCAGATAATGGACTGTCTTCATTCAATACTTTAGATGATTGCATCCTCCAAATCTTCATTTTCATTGTAGCTTTTAATATGATTAAATTGTTGAAGTTGTGAAATAGTTTCATTTTCACTCCCAGCTGTTTCTGGCATCTCCAAGCCTGAATGCATGAAACCACGGTGAGCAAAACAGTTCTGAATTGTCTTACTGCTTATTTCTTGCCAACTAACAGCAACAAAATTCATTGCTTTTGAACACAACCACGTGCAACTGACACTATTTCAAAACTAGTTCGCTCTAAGCATGATGTAGTGTCTAACTGCCACCAAGTGCCTGTGACTGTCATTAGTTAAAAGCTGTTCGGCAACAGTCTCCTGCCCCAATTCAGCAGCATAGTGTCCCAAATAAACGAAGGGAATACCAGCTATTTTCTCATTTTAGTTTTTGTTCTTTAAGAGTTGCCCCAAATAAATGGCTGCCCCAATTAACCAGAATTCACTGTATACAGCATACAGAATGAAATGAAATTCGATAAGTAGTGCAAAATTAGAGCCAAAACATAGTGAGGTGCTGTTCATTGATTGGTTCATTGCCTGTTCAGAAATCTGACTGCAGAAGGGAAGAAGCTGCTCCTGAAAAAAACACTGAGTGTTTGTCTTCAGGATCCTTTGCCTCCTCCCCGAAGGTAGAACTGAGAAGAGGGCATGTCCTGGGCGATGGGGATCCTTAACGAAGAATGCTGCCTTTTTGAGGCATTGCGTTTCAAAGATGTCCTCAATGATGGGGAGGCTAGTGCCCACGATGGAGCCGGCTGAGTTGATATCTCTCTGCAGCTAAGTCCACTCCTGTCCAGTGGTCCCTCCATACCAAACAGCGATACGACCATGTTAGAAAGCTCGGCATGCATATTTGTAGAAATTTGCAAGAGTCTTTGGTGACATACCAAGAGAATTGAAGGCTTGGAATAAAAGCAACTGGGGGATAGAAATATCTTTTCTTAACGTAGTGATTTGCTTTCAGGATAGGGCTGCCTGGAAGGGTCATAGAAATAGATCCGAAAGGGAATTTCAAAAGGCGGCTGGAATACTGCCAATGCCTTTGGGAAAAGGATGAGTAGTTAGCTTGTTCAAAGATCTGCCATGTTTGCAAAGGTCCAAAAGGCCCTTTACTTATAGTTGTATTCTAACAGGCCAGTACAGGAAGAAATCTGAGCTGTGTCAGACCCAGTGCCCCGGAGGTGATCAACATAGCTTGCTGGTGAAGAATATCCACCGCATCTTCATGGTGGTGCCTGTGGCCATTTCAGTAGCAGTAATGTATGCACCAGATTCTGTCATGTAGATATCTGTTAGCATTCAGACTGCATCCATAAATCCATAAGGCTATAAGACATAGGAGCAGAATTATGCTATTTGGCCCATTGACTCTGCTCCACCATTTCATCATGGCTGATTTATTTTTCCTCTCAACCCATTCTCCTACCTTCTCCTTGTAACCTTTGACACTCTTACCAATCAAGAACCTATCATTCTTAGCTTTAAATATATCCCATGACTTGGCCTTGCACAGCTGGCTGTAGCGATGAATTCCTCTGGCTAAAGAAATTCATCCTCAAATCTATTTGCAAAGGACATCCTTGCATCTTGAGGCTGTGCCCTTCAGTCCATTGTCTTCACGTCTGGAGCTGGAACTGAACCTGCTGACAGTCTTTACATCGCAGATGTCTGGACTCTTCTCCTCTGACTAAGTTTTCTGTGCAGTCTGGGCAGGACTTGGCTAATGATAAAGTAGGGAATGGGTTGGGTCAAGGGGGAAGGGATTAGTCAATGCACAACTCCTGTATGAGAAATATTTGCTGCCATAAAACATCTCTGTCTTTGAGAAGGGCTTGGTCCAGAACTGATGCTTCCTGTGTGAGGCGTCCTGAGCCCAACAAGAGCAGCAATCTCTCAGTAACTTCTCTCTGCTCAATGAGGAAATCAAGCAGCTTCCTGGTGGCTATTCCTTCAGTGTTTCAATCTGTGCTTCCTTGTTGGATGAGCAAGAGACTTGGAGAACTTTGCATGATGTATATTTGTGCGGTTGCAGCTGTCAATTGCACCACACCACCTGAGCCATCACCTCTTCAATGGCGTGGAGAGCTGTACCTCTAATGGAAGTGGCTGAACCCACCACTCTCTACTGCCGCTTGCTTTTCTGTGCATTGGGGTTCCCACGCCCAGTTTGAGTTCGAAGTTCAAAGTAAAGTACGAAAATGTTACCAAATACTACCCTGAGACCAACTTTCTTGCAGTAGAACAAAGAAATATGATACAATCAATGTAAAACTACTCGCCAATAAAGACTAACAAACAATCAATGTACAAAAGAAGACAAACTGGGCAAATACAAAAAAAAAACAAATAATAATAATAAAACCAGAAACAATCCAACATATTACAGGATTCTGTAGCAATTTAACTCAATCTGATTACTTACACAAGCATAAAAAAGTGGTATCATTCATCAAAAAATTGCTTTAAAATACAAACTCATAAATGAAATCACACCTTACTATAAATACAAGCCTGATCCAGTTTTAGAATCAGAATAGCTCGAATTATGCTATGATTGATCAGTTATTACAGATAGGATGATCCATAATAAGTGTCCAGATATAATAATACAGGATAACCAAGCAAGAACAACTTATCTAAAAGATATAGCCATTCTAAAGACCATTCTAAATCAATAAGTGAAAAAACTTCAGAAATATGCTGAATTAAAAGAGGAAGTTGAAAGACCTTGGAACATGAACAGGATATACATTATCCTGATAGTAATATCTACAACTGGTATCATCCCAAAGGCACTACACAATAGCATTAAAGAATTAGGGCTGCACAGCAATATCTATGTAAATCTTCAGAAAGCCACTAGAATAGTCTGAAAGTTCCTAGTAATTGACAAATGAGCGTGCTTGGCTATGCCCGTACCTCAGGTTTTACCAGCTTGAGCTGAGAAAAAAAAGGAGAATAATAAAAATAATAAACAGGTAAATAAATAATATTGAGAACTTGAGTTGAAGAGCCCTTGAATGTGAATTCATCGGTTGTATTCAGAGTTGAGGTGGGTTCCGGATCCTGATTGTAATGGGTAATAACTGTTCCTGAACCTAGTGGCATAAGACCTAGGGCTCCTGTGTCTCCTGCCCGATGGCAGCGGTGAGAAGAGAGCATAACAAGGATGCTGGGGGTTTGTGATGCAACCAGTCAGAACGCTTTCCACTGTACATCTAAACTCCACTTCACAAACTACCCTGGACCCACTCCATCAGCACCCTCCTACCCTATCTGTGAAAGAGTCTGCAGTACCAACAGTGGCCCCATGAGCCTCCTCAGAATCCACAAAACTGGGGTGGAAGTCATCTTCAATCCAAAGCTACGCCTGAGGAGGATTTCAGTGATGTATTGTGACCTGGCAACCTTTTTTATTTCATTGGGGTTCCTTCATTGCTTTGGCTTGACAGTATCTGCTATTGACAGCCACAGCAGAAGACGGGACCTTGATGAAATGGTGGAAAGTATTGTTAGTGTGTCATGCTTTGGTCCTTTTGTGTGTATTAGAACATAGAACATAGAACAGTACAGCACAGGAACAGACCCTTCGGCCTACAATGTTGTGCCGGACCAATTAAATTAGCAATCAAATGGCCAACTACACTAATTCCTTCTGCCTACACAATGTCCACATCTTTCCATTTTCCTCACATTCACGTACCTATCTGAATGTCTCTTGAGTCCCTCAAGTATCTGGCTCTACCACCACCCCAGGGTTTATAATATTAGATGGAGTAGACAAATTTGAAAGGCTGACGTATTGTACAGGGGCAAGGAAAATTAAAAATAAAATGTTTTAGTTAATTCTGGGGGTTGTCTATTGTCAGTCAAAAATAAAAATTCAAGAGCTAAGAAGAATTATAAAATTATCCACAAGTGGTCACAGAATGCTGAGGGAGCTTGGCTTCAATAGTTCTTTTTCTCTTTTTCTACCAGAATAACTGCAAATGAAGGCAAAGCACTGAACTGAAAGGGCATCTCAAACCAAATAAAAAAGCCAAAATAGACAATGAACTGCGCTGGATCATGGATTAAGCATTTCATAAAACATTGAGCAATAATGCGCATGCTATCCGTACTTGGTTGTGTATTGTGTTGTGGACAGGTAATGATGCAGGTATACTCCCTGAGTAAATGTGTTCTCCCAGCCAAGTAACAAACACAACATTCACAAATCAAAGGCTTTAGAACTTCCATCAATAAGCGGTAAATAGTCATAGTCATACCTTATTGATCCCGGGGGAAATTGGTTTTTGTTACAGTTGCACCATAAATAATTAAATAGTAATAAAACCATAAATAATTAAATAGTAATATGTAAATTATGCCAGGAAATGTCCAGGACCAGCCTATTGGCTCAGGGTGTCTGACCTTCCAAGGGAGGAGTTGTAAAGTTTGATGGCTACAGGCAGGAATGACTTCCTATGACGCTCTGTGCTGCATCTCGGTGGAATGAAAGTGAAGAAAAGCATTGCACTTGGTAGAACTTTGCTAATTTTTGAAGAAGAGAATTTAGGATAGATTTTTCCACATGGATTTTTCACAATGTGGAATGCTGGGTGGATTAAATCTTGGTGTGACCCAGACACTGTTGGTGCCCAAGAGGAAGATATCAGTTCTTAACAACAGCCTGTCTGGTTGATAATAAACATAGAGTTACCTGATGTTGTTTGAAGTCTATTCTATATTCACATTCCAGAAGATTAGTCACTATATTTGGCTTCTGTGCTAAATCCCATCTGTTTATCCTAATCATAGATCACCGTAAATTTTGGATTATGAGGCCTGCTGTAGCCATTCAATTGAATCGATCAGATTTTGGTACCTTAGTTTCCAAAGTATTACTTTGAAATTAATTAGTCTCTTTAAAGATGCATTTGTTGGACACCTATAGGGTGGCCTACGATGGCTGTACTCATGTATGGAGGTCAGATGTGCCTGAATAGGCTTTAGACACTGGAAGTCCTGCACTCTCATTGATCTCAAATTGTTGAGGGGAAGAAAGAAATGAAATAATTCTGGGTGGAAATCTGTTCCAGGTTCGGAGAGGTCACAGGGGAGTGAAATTCAGGGTTGGTTGGGGGGGAGAGTTGCTGGTGTAAGATTGGGAATAGGAATCTCTCCAGAATCGACAGTATCTTCAAAAAGTGATGGCTCAACAAGGCGGCATCAATCATTAAGGACCCTCCATCATCCAAGACGTGCCCTTTTCTCATATCTAATATCGGGGTGGAGGTACAGGAGGCTGAAGACACACACACTCAACATTTTAGGTGCAGGTTTTCCCCCTCCACATTCATATTTCTGAATGGACTATGAACACTACCTTTACTTTATATTATTTTTACTTTATTTTATTGTCGCCAAACAATTGATACTAGAGCATATAATCATCACAGCGATATTTGATTCTGTGCTTTGCACTCCTTGGAGTACCAATCAATAGTAAATATTAAAAATTTAAATTATAAATCATAAATAGAAAACAGAAAAGGGGAAGTAAGGTAATGCAAAAAAACTGAGAGTCAGGTCCGGATATTTGGGGGGGGCGGGGTACGGCCCAGATCTGGGTCAGGAACCACTCAGCAGCTTATCACAGTTGGAAAGAAGCTGTTCCCAAATCTGGCCGTACCTCAGTATTTTTTGCTCTCTTTACCCACAAATTATTTAATTTATATACAGTACTTTACCAAAGTCTTAGGTACATTTGCAGTATATAGCTAGGATGCCTAAGACTTGAACAATACTGCAGTAATTTTATGTATATATACGGTACTATATACTGTATATACAATTGTAATTTATAGATAGATAGGCAGATACTTTATTGATTCCAAAGTATTACAATAGTATCACTATAGTATTACAAGTGCACAAATATAAATATTAGAAGAGCAGTAGAAAGAATAAAAAATAAGTTAGCACGAACAGGAGGGGGTCATCACTTCCCCGGCTATAAGTTGACATTATAAAGCCTGATAGTCGAGGGTAAGGATGACCTCATATAACGCTCCGTGGAGCAGTGCTGTTGTCTTAGCCTATTACTAAAAGTGCTCCTCTATTCACCTAAGGTGGCATGCAGAGGGTGAGAAACATTGTCCAGGATTGCCAGGATTTTCCATAGGGTCCTTTGTTCTGCCACAGCCTCCAGTGTGTCCAGTTTGACTCCTAGAACAAGAACTTATTTTTCTAATCAGTTTATTGAGCCTTTATAGTTATTTTATATATTGGTACCAATAAACAACAAATTTTTCACGACATATGCCAGAAATATAAAGCCTGATTCTGATTCATACTGTATGTAATTTGATGATAAACTTTGGACCTTGAATACAGAATTGGTACTAGGGTTGGATGTTGGATGAGCTGGGTGCTCAGGAAGTCAGTGGAAGTCATGTTAATTTGGGGGGAGGTTAACTTGGGAAGTAGCATGAATTGTGAATGGTTCTGGTAGTCTTGGGTACCTTTGGGAAATAGATTTGGTAACCCCAATGATTATTGTCACATGTATCAAGAAGCAGTGAAAAGCTTGTCTTGCTTACTATTCATATAGATCAAATCAGCCCATTGAAGTAAAACAGTAACAATGCAGATTACAGAGAAAGTTCAGTGCAGGCGAACAATAAAATGCAAGCTCATAACGAGGTAGACTGTAAGGTCAAGAGTCCATCTTTCTGTACAAGAGGTCTGTCAAGAGTCTGATAACAGCAATAGAAGCTGTCCTCGAGCCTGGTGGTATGTGCTTGTAGGTGATTGCATCTTCTGCCTGACAGGAGAGGGGAGAAGAGAGAATGCCAGGGGTGGTTGGGGTATTTGATTATGCTGATGGCTTTACTGAGGCAGTAAAAAGTACAGACAGAGTCCATAGAGAGGACACTAGTTCTTGTGATGTGCTGAACGATTTTCACAACTCTCCGTAGTTTCTTACGGTCTCGGACAGAGCAGCTACCACATCTAGTCATTATGCACTTACACAGAATGCATCCGTAAGAAATTGGCGGAGGCATACCAGATTTCTTTACCCTCCTGAGGAATTAGAGGCTTTTATGAGCTTTCTTAGCTGTGACATTGGCATGGTTGTAAACACGAGTAAGGTTGATACTCGGAAGGTAGAATAGATAGTTGGGGAAGTTAAGATCAGTGGTCTGGATGGTAGGGTGTTGTGACTAGTTGTCGTGGATACAACTCAGGACTGCTAAGCAGCAGAACAGCATGCAACAGACAAACGAATACGACCTCACAACCCACAGCTTGCCAGTCCTGTCACAAGGGCAGCCTGGTAGCAGAGTAGTTGGCATAACTATTACAGCACCCGTGACTTGGGTTCAAGCAGTCTGTAAGCAGTTCGCAGGTTCTCCCCATGGGATTCCTCCGGGCGCTGCAGTTTCCTCCCACATTCTGAAGGTGTACGGTTAATAGGTTGATTGTTCACATGAGTAGAAATGGGCGGCGCGGCACAGGCTCCCTGGGTGGAAAGGCCTTTTATCATGCTCTATCTCAAAAGAAAAAAAATAAAATCAGCACAAGGGATTCAGCAGATGCTGGAAAACTTGAGCTCAGGCTGAAATGCCGACTGTTTATTCCCCTCTGTAGATGCTTCTTGACTTGCTGAGTTCCTCCAGCGTTTTGTATGCATCTGGTGATGAATGCAGAGTACTGGGAGGATAGCCTTAGCTGTGCAGAGTACGTTCAGCCATTTTGCAAAATCGCATGGGATTAAATCAAACTGGCTGATGACCAGCTTCTAGATCTCAGGAGGAAGCCCAGCAGGTTCGCCCATTTGGCATACCTGCTGGAACGTGTTTGCAATTTCCTCAGCCTTACCTTTTTTCAGTCATGTGCTGAGCCCCTCCATTGTTAAAGATAGAGTTGACCATAGAGCCTTCTCCTTCGTTAGCTGCTTAGTTAGCCTCCTGCACCTCCACTTGATGTTACAATCCTGCAGAGCTTTGAACTGATGTGTTAGTTGTGAGGTCGTTTTAGATCCATCTATCGCAAGCTGTTTTGTTGTTACGCATGTGGCTGGTCCTGAGTTCAGCTTCATCATGTTAATGCCTCAATTTTAGATAAACCTCCCAACATGTCCTCTGCATCTGTTTCTTGAGCCAATGTTGACACCCTGGCTTCAAAGTTAATGTAAAATCAAAATTCAATGTAAATATTATCCCAACATACCGATGCAGCTATAAAGAAGGCAAGACAGTGACTATATCTCATTAGGAGTTTGAAGAGATTTGGTATGTCAACAAAAACACTCAAAAACTACTATAGATGTACCATGGAGAGCATTCTGACAGGCTGCATCACTGTCTGGTATGGGGGGCTACTGCACAGGACCTAAAGAAGCTGCGGAGGGTTGTAAATTTTGTTGGCTCCAACTTGGGTATTAGCCTATAAATTACCGAGGACATCTTCAAGGAGCGGTGCCTCAGAAAGGCAGTGTCCATTATGAAGGACCTCCAGCATCCAGAGCATGCCCTTTTCTCACTGTTAACATCAGGTAGGAGGTACAGACGTCTGAAGGCACACACTCAGTGATTCAGGAACAGCTTCTTCCCCTCTGCCATCCAATTCCTAAGTGGACATTGAACCCATGAACACTACCTCACTTTTTAAAATATATATGATTTCTGTTTTTGCGTGATTTTTAATCTATTTAATATACATATTCTATAATCAATTTATTTATTTATTTTCTTATATATTATATATTGCATTGAACTCTGCGCTAAATCAACAAATTTCACACCACATGCCGATGATAATAAACCTGATTCTGATGTATGTCACCACATACAATGCTGAGATTCATTTTCCTGTGGGCATACTCAGCAAATTTATAGAATAGTAACTACAACAGGATCGGTGAAAGATCAACCAGAGTGCAGAAGACAACAAACTGTGCAAATGCAAGTATAAATAAATAGCAATAAATAACCAGAATGTGAAATAATGAGATAGAGTCCTTAAAGTAAGATCATTGGTTGTTTGAACATTTCAATGATGGGGCAAGTGAGTATAGAGATCCTCTTTTATTCTAAGCCTGATAGTTGATGGGTAGTAACTGTTTCTGAACCTAGTTGTGTGAGTCCTGAGGCACTTGTACCTTCTACCTGATGGCAGCAGCGAGAAGAGAGCATGGCCTGGGTGGTGAGGATCTCTAATGATGGATGCTGCTTTCTTATGACAGCATTTCATGTAGATGTGCTCAGTGGTTGGGAGGGCTTTATCCATGATATAAATGAAGGATGTTTGATGTCAACAGATACAGGTTGTGGTGGTGACTATGTTTGAAGTTGCACATTATTCAAAGCCCTTTTTTAAGCTACTAAATTTGTATTGAATGTATCTGACTTACACACAACTTAATGATGCACAACAGCATTCAAGAGGTCCTCAATGCAAAGTCAAGACTATGAGATCATAATACATAGCAGTAGAATTAGGCCATTTGGTCCATCGAGCTGCTCCACCATTCCATCATGGCTGATTTAGTATCCCTGTCAACCCCATTCCTCTGCCTTCTCCCCCGTAATCTTTAACACCCTGACTGATCAACTTCTGCTTTAAATATACTCGATGACTTGGCCTCCACTTCTATTCATGGCAATGTGTTCCACAGATTCACCAACCTCTGGCTCAAGAAATTCTTCCTTATCTCTGTTCTAAATGGACATTGCTCTATTTTGAAGCCGTGCCCTCTTGTCATAGACTCACTCACTCTAAGAAACATGCTCTCCACATCCACACTAACTCGGCCTGTTAATATTTAATAGGGTCCCCCTTCATCTTTTTAAACTCCGGCAGGTACAAGCCCAGAGCTATTAAATGCTCTGCATATGTTAAGATGGCAGTTAAGATCGCGCTACCGAATGTGTGTGACAGCTTTCTGGTAGTCAAAAAGCTAAGAAATCCAATTAAAAACATCGTTAAAAGTACCTTTCCTGAGGTAAATTGTGTAAAGTTACCATTGCAAACAGTTAGGGGGCGAGTGATGGTGAGGTAAGTTCAGGGGATGAGTCGAGATGGTGCGTTGCAGATGGAGTTCTGATGATCTAGGGGCAAGTTTGGATTGTCCTGGGCACCTAAAGGAGGAGTTGGAGCAGTGGGCAGAGAAGTTCTGATGCCCTGATGCAAGGTTGGATCGCTCTGAGTGCCGAGCATATTTTTAAGAGCTTGAGAGTGGCTTTGGGCTGGGCGATGAAATCTGGGCCCAGAGTGAGTCGCTAGGCTGCATGGTCTAGGCACAGAGCCTTTCGCTACAGCGGTGCCTGAGTCCTAGTGCGAGGTACGATATGCTGTTTAGACAATTTACACGCCAGCCGATTTCACTCACTCTTTGCAACGTTCACTCCTCTTTCCGGGGTGCGGAGCCTTTCACTGTTCCGATGTTGAGTCAATTTAAATGCCAGCCCAGACAGACTTGGAAGACAGGGTATTGGTTGGGATGAGTGCCTGCTGATATGATGAACAGAGGAGCGAGGCTTTGGACTTACTCTGCACCGATCCGCGGTTCAGATCTGAGGGCTCGGTTTTGGATTGGAATGCTGTTGTTTGCTTCAATTGTTTGCATGATGTAAATTTTTTTTCTTTCTCTTGCACATCGAGTGTTGGCCTTTTATTTTTATTTGTTTTTTTCTTTAATTGGGTTCTTTTCGGTTTCTTGCTTTGTGGCTAACTGTGGACAAGCAAATCTCAAGGTTGTATAATTTATACATTCTTTGAAAATAAATGAACCTTGAATCTTGAATATGTTAAGTCTTTCATTCCCAGAATCATTCTCGTGAACTTCCTTTGGCCAGCACATCTTTTCTTAGATTAGGGGTCCAAAACTGCTCACAATACTCCAAGGGCAGTCTGATTAATGCTTTATAAATTTTTGAATTTTCTCCCCATTAGGAAAATAGTCTATGCCTTTATTCCTTCTATCAGCTTTCATGACCATACACTTCCTTACACTATATCCAATCTGCCATTTTTTTGCCTATTCTCCCAATCTGTCGAAGTACTTTTGCAGACTCCCTGCTTCCGCAACACTACCTGCCCCTGCACTTACCTTCGTATCATCCGCAAACCTGGCCACAAAGCCATCAATTCCATCATCCAAATCATAGACATATGCCTGTAATATGAAAAGAAGCAGTCCCAACACCAAACCTTGTGGAACACCACGAGTCACTGGCAACCAACCCTTTATTTGCACTGCAACACACATCAAAGTTGCTGGTGAACGCAGCAGGCCAGGCAGCATCTCTAGGAAGAGGTACAGTCGATGTTTCAGGCCAAGACCCTTTGTCAGGACTAACTGAAGAAAGAGCTAGTAAGAGATTTGAAAGTGGGAGGGGGAGGGGAGGGGGAGATCTGAAATGATAGGAGAAGACAGGAGGGGGAGGGATGGAGCCAAGAGCTGGACAGGTGATTGGCAAAAGGGATATGAGAGGATCATGGGACAGGAGGCCCAGGGAGAAGGAAAAGGGGGAGGGGAGGAAAAAAGCCCAGAGGATGAGCAAGGGGTTTTGTCAGAGGGACAGAGGGAGAAAAAGGAGAGAGAGAGAGAGAAAGAATATGTGTATATAAATAATGGATGGGGTGCGAGGGGGAGGTGGGGCATTAGTCTCCCCTTCCCCCTCCCACTTTCAAATCTCTTACTAACTCTTCCTTCAGTTAGTCCTGACGAAGGGTCTCGGCCCGAAACGTCGACTGTACCTCTTCATAGAGCTGCTGCCTGGCCTGCTGCGCTCACCAGCAACTTTGATGTGTGTTGCTTGAATTTCCAGCATTGGCAGAATTCCTCATGATTGCTTTATTTGCACTCTTTGTTTCCTGCCAGTCAGCCAATCTTACTTGTAATACCATGGGCTCTTATCTTGTTATGCAGCCTCAAGTGTGGCACCTTGGCAAAGGCCTTCTAAAAATCCAAGTAAGCAATATCCACTGAGTCCCCTTTGTTTATCCTGCCCATTATTTCCTCAAAGAATTGCAACAGATTTGTCAGGCAAGATTTTCCCTTAAGGATACCATACTGACTATGACTTATTTTTATCATATGCCTCCAATTACTCTAAAACCTCATATTTAATAATGTACTACAACATCTTACCAACCACTGAGGTCAGGTTAATTGACATATAATTTCCTTTCTTCTGCCTCCCTCCTTTCTTAAAGTGGGGTGACACTTACAATTTCCAGTCTTCCAGAACCATTCCAGAATCTAATGATTCTTGGAAGATCATTACTAGTGACCCCACAATCTCTTCAGGTACCTTCTCAGAACCACCTGGTTCAGGTGACTCATTTAACCTCATACCTTTTAGCTTCCCATCACCTTTGTTATAGCAACTACACTCACTTCTGCTCCCTGATGGGACTTGGCACCAAAGAGGATTATGTTGTGATCGCTCCTGCCAATTCTATCACAAAGAGATGCCTGTCCCACAGTTAGATTGTTGAAGAGCAGGACAAGTAGGTTTACCCATCGTTGTTGCAGACCCTTCAGAATTTGACCAGATTGATCAGTAGTAGTATGACCAAACCATTCCTGACAACAGACATTGAAGTCTGACATACTTTCTGGACCCTCAGTGCTTAAGACCCTAAGGCCATAGAACGTGGGAGCAGAATTAGGCTATTCACCTTATTGAAATTGCTCTGCCATTCCATCATGCCTGATTTATTAACCCTATCAATCCCATTCTCCCGCCTGTTCACCTTTACTAATCAAGAACCTATCAATTTCCACTAAGGAAACATGAGGATGTTTGTAGCACTCTAGCAAGTGGTCAGAACTGATAGATTTTATTTATTTTATTTTATTTGAAATTCAGCATGGAACCACAATCCCCCAATTTAATCCTAACCTAATAATGGGAAAATTTACAATGACCATTTAACCTAGCAACCGGGATGTCTTTGGACTGTAGGAGGAAACCTGGCACAGGAGACTGTACAAACTCCTTAACGGGCAGTGGTGGGAATTGAACCCAGGTCGCTGGTACTGTTAAGCGTTGTGTTAACCACTATGCTACCGTGCCACTACTATCAGAGTCAGAAAGAACAGAAATTGGCCCTTCAGTCCTCACCCATAATTACATTTTTGCCCATTTGCCCACATTTGGTCTGAACGCTTCTATGTTTCACCTATTTAAGTGTCTGTCTAAGTGTCTCTTAAACATAGTGATTGTAGCTGAATCCGCCACCTGCTTTGGCAGAGAAATCCACGTTATCAACCACTCTCTGTGTGCCAGGACTTATTGGTGTAGTTCAACATTGAGGAGCACAAGGGAGGATGGTCGCTGATAATTTGGGAGAGGTTTTCTCATCTGTCTCAAAATGTAAGAAAACATCTAAAGGAGACTGGAAATGTCTTGTTCAACCAGCAATTTAATGGTTAACATCTTGAGTGGAATGTAGATGCAGGTAACTAACTGGTTGATAATTGGGTGGGAGATTAAATGTGATAAAATGCTGTCTGAAATAACAATATATTCCCCAATAAGGATGATTTCTATATGGCTGTGTCTGGTAAGAGGTATCACTTGTAAAGAGCTGTCAAGGCAGCACATGCAGATTGAATAACTCTTCTGGAAACAATTGTCATTGGAAATTCAATGGTCTTGAATTGCATTCCTGGAAGATGCCAAATAAATGGGCTAGAGACTGTGAGAAGGTAGAGTATACATAGTCTGTAAGTTGTGACATGTTTCTTGTTCATAGGTCTCTTGAAAGGACCTCTTGTATGTTGAAGATTAACTCTTAACCTGGCAATCTACCTCATCGTGACCCTTGCACCTTAATGTCCACTTGCACTGAATTCTCTCAGTAACTGTGATACTATTTCCTACATTATTCCCTTTCTCCCATGGTCCTCTCTCCTGTCTTATCGGATTCCTTCTTCTCCAGTCCTTTACCTTTCCCACCCACCTGACTTCACCTATCACCTTCCGGTAGCCTCCTTCTCCTCCCCCCACCTTTTTATTCTGGCATCTTCCCCCTTCCTTCTCAGTCCTGCAAAAGGGTCTCAGCCTGAAATGTCCACTGTTTATTCGTTTCCATAGATGCTGCCTGACCTGCTGAGTTCCTCCAGCATTTTCTGTGTGTTGTTCTACATTCTGTTATTGCTTTTCCTTTGGTACTACCTCAATATACTCACGTTTTGACATTTTCTGTATGGACGGCTTGTAAAATAAAGTTTTCACGGTATCTCAGTACATATGACAATAATAATCCAGTCCTAATTCTTTCAACCAAATTTTCTCACTAGTCTTGTTGACCAGCTGGTTGCAAGGGCACTGGTGAGCCCATTGCATCCCCCCTTGAGTGTTGTTTTTCAACCAACACTTCTGAAATCAATTTATTAATGTATTGGCTCTCTGTGGGATCTGGTTATGTACAAATTGACTGCTGCACTCTTTACAAGTGCTTTTATCTCCAAGCTACTTCATTGGTTGAAAACTGCTGTGGGACAACCTACAGTTGCAAAAGAGCCATGGAGTCATAGAGCACTACAGCACAGAAGCAGGCCCATCTAGTCCATGCCAAATTATTATTCTCCCTTGTTCCATCAAGATGCACCTGGACCATAGCTCTCCATAGTCCTCCCATCAAAGACATCCAGGAATTCAAAATATAATTTGCATCCTATGTCAACCTTGACTTTGGATGTCATCAGACTATAAGATGTTCAAAGTTTATGTGGTCCAGGTAGGAAAATGGAGGCTAAGATAAAAATCCCACCTTTTAATATTGGCTATAACCCCTCTCTCACTCCAGCCCTAAGGAGGGGTTTTGACCTCAAACATCGATTGTTTGTTTCCCACCATCAATGCTGCCTGACGTGTTGTGTTCCTCCAATATTTTCTGAAGATCAAATCAGCCAAGAGGATTGGCAGCGCCAGTTCAAAGGACCAGAAGAAGTCCTCCTGTTCTATATGTCTCATGTCCTAATAAAGAAAAGGGACTTGTGTTGTACCCTTCACAACTGAAGAAATTCCAAATCTCTCGACGAACTTCTGAAATGCAGATACCATTGACTGAAAGAAAAAACAGAGGCAAAAGTAGGCACAGCAAGTTCCTATAGGTCTCAAGATGGCAACGATCAAATAAACATATCATCGTGATCGCAAGGCTGGATATCGTACTCAGGGGACATGACCACTGCTCTTCTTATTAATTCCAGGCAGGCATAATTTTTAAGGTGATCAGAGGAAAGTGAAGTGGTGATGATAGAGGTAAGCTTTTTACACAGAGAGTGGTGAGTGCGTGGAACGCCCTGCCAAAGGTGGTGGTGGAGGCAGCTGCTTCAGGGGCATTTAAGAAACCCTTAGAGAGGCATGTGGATGATAGGAAAGTGGGGAAATATGTAGGAGGGAGGGTTAGATTGATCTTGGAGTAGTTTTTTATATCGTATGTTCTATAATAAATCCACAATGTTTTACATTCATTTGAGAGACTAGAAGGGGCCTCCATTTTTTGTTCCACCAGCTGAATAGCACCTATATCGCTGCAATACTCCTTCAGAAATGTGCTTGGGATTAAGCTGCTGTAGAGGAGGCGAATCATATCTAGTTATTGATTTCAAAGTTCTAAGTCAATTTATTATCAAAGTACATATATGTTACCATATGCTACTTTGACATTCATTTTCATGCTTGGATTTACAGGTAAAAAGGAATGTGATAGAATTTCATGGAAACTATACAAAACTATACAAAAACAGACAAAGGTTGGCCAATGCGAAAAAGAAAATAAATTGTGCAAGTGAAAACAATATTGAGAACATGAATTGTACAGAGTTCTTGAAAGTGAGTCTGCAGGTCACAGAATCAGTTCAGAATAGTGGAGAATGAGGCTATCCATTCTGGTTCAGGAGCATGGTAGTTGAAGGATAATAACTGTTCCTGAACCTGGTAGTGTGGGACCTAAGGCTCCTGTACCTTCTGCTTAATGGTAGTTGTGAGAAGAGGACTTAGCCTGGATGCTGGAGGTCTTCAATGATGGATGTTGCTTTCCTGTGGTAGGACTCCATGTACATCTTTCATAGGTGGGGGGTGGGGGGTGTGGTTGCCTGTGATGGATTGGGCTGTATCACCCGCTTTTTGTAGGTTTTTCCATTCCTTGGCATTGGTGTTTCCATACCAGGCCATGATGCAACCCATTAGGATGCAACCATAATGCATCTATAGAAGTTTGTCAAAGTTTCTGGTGTCATGCTAAATCTACACAAACTTTTAAGAAAATAGAGGTGCTGTCGTACTTTCTTATGGCTCTTATGTGCTGGTCCCAAGACAGATCCTCTGATATGTTATACCAAGGAATTTAATCCTACTGACCCTCTCCACCTCCAGTCCCCTAATGAGAACTGGCTCAAAGACCTCTTATTTCTTCCTGTTACAAGGACCACTGTCGCTGGAAAGCAGCATCCATCAACAAGGACGCCTTCCCCCGCCATCCAAGCCATGCTCTCTCCTCATTGTTTCCATACAGAAGGGGGTACAAGAGCCTCAAGTCCCACACCACCAGATTCAGGAACAATTATTATCCCTCAACCATCAGGCTCTTGAACCAGAAGGGATAATTTCAATCACTCCAACATTCCACAACTTATGGAGTCACTTTTAAGGAATCTATATCTCATGCTTTTGATATTTATTGCTTATTGTATTATTGTTATTTTTTTTTTCTTTTCTTATTGTATTTGCACTTTTGTCTTTTGCACATCGGTCTGTCTGTCGTGTACAGTTTTTCAGTGATTTTATTGTGTTTCTTTCTATTTACCATAAATGCCCACAAGAAAATGAATCTCAGGGTAGTATATAGTGACATATGTGTAATTTGATAATAAATTTACTTTGAACTTTGAAATTCTGTGAGCACACATGCAAACAACGCAACATAGGACATTGGTCCAAGATTGGAACTTCAGTCTCCGTGTCCATTTCCTGGCTTGGGGTGCAGATGTCAAGTTGAATATGACCCTCCTTACACTCTAACAAAACCAATTGCCTCAACGTTCTTTGGTGTTTCCTTTAATATCTGTTTTGAGGAACCACAAGTTTACTTCCTTTATCTATAAAGTCAGTGAGAGAGCGAGAGAGAAATCCCTGTGGATAGCAAAATAAATATTCTTTATCCAGTACATATGCAAATAAAATCTATCAGAGAGAATACATGCAAGGGGCATTGATATTTAAAAGGCAAGTTGTTAATCATCAAGCTTCAGATGTTGTGATTGGCATTTGGCCCTTAACAAAGCTGCAAATCTTCTCTGGATCAGATTTTATTGAAAGGAACGGGGAAGTTTTATGCCTGAATTATTTTGCACCTTGCATAAAACCTCAGTGCTCCATCCTATTAGTAATGAATGCTGCTGACATAAGAAGGTCTTGGAAAGTGTTACTGAAAAAACTGTGCAGCAGGCAAATTTTAGTTGCTTATTTCATCCTGCGTCTATGAGTCTGAAGCCCAGTGGGGAAGTCGGAGGCCTGTTGCCTGTGAATTCGTCGGAGGCCTAGAGGACTGTCCTTGGGTTGGAGGACTGGCTATGTGGATGTGTGGGTGGGTAGGCAGCAGGACAGGGGCTTGTTTTGCTGTTGTTGTGCTCTCTTTCGATGTGTCTGTGTTGTTCTGTCGATCATTGTGGGCATGCTATGTGGGTGCCGGAATGTGTTGTGACACTTGCCGGCTGCCCCCCAGCGCAATCCTTAGGTTGTTAATGTAAGCAGTGCATTTTACTGTATGTTTTGGGTGTTGCTTCAGGTTAATTATCACTGACATGTGTCATGAAATTTGTTGCTTTGTGGGAGCAGTACAGTGCAATACATAACAAGTTACCATAAGTTACAAAAAGTAAATAAATAGTGCAATAGAGGAATAATGAAGTATTGTTCATGCATTCATGAACCATTCAGAAATCTGATGGCAGAGGGAAAGAAACTGTTCCTAAAAAGCTGAGTGTGGGTCTTTAGGCTCCTGTGCCTCCTTTCCGATGGTAGTGATGAGAAGAGGGCATGTCCCTAGTGGAGACGGTCCTTAAAGACGAATGAAGCTTTCTCGAGGCACCACCTTTTGAAGATGTGCTCGATGCTGGGGAGGCTTGTGTCTGTGATGGAGCTGGCTGAGTTTACAACGCTCTGCATCCACGTGCGATCCTGGGCATTAGAGCCTCCATGTCTGGTGGTGATGCAACCAGTCAGAATGCTCTTCACTGTACACCTCAAAAGATTCAAAGTGCATTTATTATTATCAAAGTATGTACAGAGAATATGACTCTAAGGTTTATCCTCCTGCAGGCAGCCACAAAACAAAGAATTAAAGCGCCATGCAACCCGCTTAAGAAAACACCAAACCACGAGAGAAGAACAAATTGCGCAAACGGCAAAAGTGAGTGAACAACACACAGAATGTCAAAATTCAGACCAAGAGTCCAGTGGTATTCAGTTTAGTTCAGTTCAACGCAGCGCTGCTTGCTCACTGCAGGCTGCACGCAGAGCCGTTCTTGGCTGAAGCGCCTCAGTCCATATCGATCGCCCCGATCAAACCGCTCAAAAACAGCATAACCAGAACCCAGAAATAGATGCACCATGAACCACAAAGTCCCTCAGGATGAGTCCACAACCTCCCACCAATCAATTCTTGCTGCATGGCACCAAGGTGCCTGTACTTCCCTCTGACAGCAGTGGGCGAGAGGAACACCCACCAAATGCAGACTGCCCGCCTGCAGCCCTCATCCTCATCGACTTCAACCTTGCTCGACGCCTCAGCTGGAGAGAAACAGTGGAGTCAATCCTGGGTTCGCGCCCCGGCCTCCAGGCTGCACACTGTGCTGCAAACCTCGCTGAACTCCCTCAGAGAGAGCAAAATGCCAAATCGCTTGGTCGGCCCAAAAACACACCATCAAAATGTAACTCACAGGTTCCAATCATATGCCGCTCAGTAGCAGACCCACGTACGAAAGGAGATGAAGTAAAGGAAGTGGTTTTATGAACTGTCTGCAGGACATTGACGTTGGCAACATTGTTTGCTGGCACCATCTTGCCACATCTATTGAAATTTGCTTGGATTTTGATGACATCAAGGACCTTGAGACCTGGTGTCAGGACCACACAACACCTTTGGGGAAATTGGCAACACAACTGACAGGAAACAGTGGTACTGACACCAGCAAGGATGTGCCACCTCAGAAACTACCCACCCCCCACTGCTCACGTCATCCTTAAACCATCTCTACTCCCAGAGTGCAAGTGTGTCTCCTCATATCCAAGCAACTGCCTGATGGGTGGGAATCATAACTCTGCAAGAGAGGAAACTGCTATTAAAATAGAAATGTAGCTTTCAGTAACAAAATATCTGCAGATCTTTATTTACATTCTGACCTGTCAGTCAACTCCACACTTGTCTGACAGAGTACTGTCTAACAATAACCCATGGCTCCTGGTCACAATTCCTTTATATCTATGTAGAGAAATGTTATGCTGCACAATGTACATGTTTAAATATTACACAGGCTTTATGATATTTTGATTTAGCATTTTTGTTATAAATCATGTCAGGATTAATCTTCTGACATGTGCAAAATGAATGCCCTTTCATTTACAAAGGTGCTTGCGATAGCAACCACAGGGCTTGTTTCGTTTCCTGCTTTGCCGTGTGATGTTGTAGGCTGATGATTATCAGAGCTTGAGGTTACTCCCCCTCCAACCCTGCTCCCCCCCCCCAAAAACACAATGAATGGATTCAGAGCTAGCTCTCGCTCAAGACGCCTTATCAGGTGGAATGCGATCATCTATCACAGAAACTGCCAGCAGCTGATTTTCATTCATGGTTTACCTTCTGAGAGGAAAGGGTGGTGATGGATCTCACACCTGCTGGTGCCGGGCTCTCTCATTCCCTTTGGTTCAGTCTTGCTGCCAATTTGCAATGACACGTCAAACACCCTCAGCGAGCCCTCGCATAATGTGATGAAGGGCCCAACACTTTGTAGACTGAGTCAACATCCAAACTATTTGTGTTTGGATTTTTGTCACCTTACCTGGGAAAAGCAAAATTGGAGTTTGTTTGACCGAATGACAGAACTTAAAAGTTCATTGAGGCTTATAGGTAAAGTTCAGGGTTCAAATTTCAGCTTGCAAGCAGGGTTTTTCCACTGAGGTTGGGTGAGACTAGAACTAGAGGTCATAGGTTAATGGTGAAAGGAGAACACACTCAAATTGCTGGAGGCACTCAGCAGGTCAGGCAGCATCTATGGAGAGGAATAAAGAGCAATGTTTCTAGCCGAGACCCTTCAGCAACATTGGTGGGGGGGGGGCGGGGGGGGAAGAAGACTTTCCAATCCAGATGAAGAGTCTCAGCCTGAAAGATCGGTTCTTTAATCCTTTCCATAAATGGTGTCTGACCTGCTGAGTTCCTCCAGCATTTACAGCTGAACAGACTCAATGGGCCAAAATGGCCTAATTCTGCTCCTAAACGTTATGGTCTTTATGTGTGTTACTCTGGATTTCCAGCATCTGCAGAATCCCTTGCGTGTTTATATTTAAGAGGAATATGAGGGAAACTTCTTCTCTTGAGGGTGGTATGGGTGTGGAAAAAGTTGCCAGATGTGGATTTGATTTCAATATTTATGAGAAATTTGGATGGGAGGGGGCTAAGGAAGGAGGGCTATCGTCCGGGTGCAGGTTAATGGGACTAGGCAGAATACAGTTCGGATAGGATCAGATGGGCTGGAGGCCTGTTTCTATTTTGTAATGCTCTAAAGCTCTATGACTTCATTTGGTAGTTAGCGACAATTTCGTGCTTAAGATGGACATCTCTATCTAGGGGCAAGAGGGATTTGTCCAATGAATTCAAACTCATCTGACGTGAATCTTCAGAGTGAAAGGGGGAGTGATAGGTGGGAAGTAACAAACTACTGGAGGGACCCAGGTGGTTAGGCAGCATCTGAGGAGGGAGAGGGAGCGGTCATAGTCATAGTCATAGTCATACTTTATTGATCCCAAGCGAAATTGGTTTTCGTTACAGTTGCACCATAAATAATTAAATAGTAATAAAACCATAAATAATTAAATAGTAATATGTTAATTATGCCAGGAAGTAAGTCCAGGACCAGCCTATTGGCTCAGGGTGTCTGACCCTCCAAGGGAGGAGTTGTAAAGTTTGATGGCCACGGGCAGGAATGACTTCCTATGATGCTCAGTGTTGCAATCTACAACCAGTCCATTATGTAGTGGGTGGGAGACATTGTCCAAGATGGCATGCAACTTGGACAGCATCCTCTTTTCAGACACCACCGTCAGAGAGTCCAGTTCCATCCCCACAACATCACTGGCCTTACGAGTGAGTTTGTTGATTCTGTTGGTGTCTGCTACCCTCAGCCTGCTGCCCCAGCACACAATAGCAAACATGATAGCATTGGCCACCAGAGGCTGAGGTAAGGAGTTGGTACATTCCCCTGGTGACCGTGTGGGTTTCCTTCGGGTGCTTTGGTTTCCTCCCTCATTCCAAAGATGTACATCTCCTTATCACCAACCGAGATTCTCCTGACAATAGTTATGTCATTGATGAATTTATAGCTGGCATTCTGCCCAGTAGTAGCTGAGAGAAGATGGTAATTGTCTATATGGTGGGAATCTTTCATGGTGCCTTCTTGGGGCAACATCTCCTGTACATATGAACAATGGTGGGTCTTCTCCATGCCCTCTCTATCTAGACCTTCTGGCACAAACGTAGCATGCCCACAGTGTACTAACCCTAACTCTAACCATACATCTTTTAGAATGTGGGAGAAAGACAGAGCGTGCAGAGGAAACCCATGTTGTCCTGGCGACGTAGACAGGAGCATGTGCGTCTCCCTCCTTTCTGAAGTCAATGACCAGCTCTTTTGTTTTGCTGACATTGAGGGAATTCTTGCTGTTCTAACACCATGTCACCAAGTCATCATTTAATTTAACGCTAAGACAGTTCCACTCAAAATCGGGTATCTCGGGCAATATCATATGCCTATCATTCAACAATGGTAAAAGTCACTGGCTGGTCAGTATGACTGTTGGTGGGAATTTTCTGGGTGCAATTGGCTGCTAGGTTTTTACATTGCAGTATTGGATCAGTCAACATGTGAGGGTTGTGAAAGAAATTTCAGAAACACACGTTTTTTTGTTCCTTTACCAAAAATTGGTTCCACGTTTTGTTCTGCTACTAGTAACAATCAAATGCCAATTCCCACCCTGGAATGAATAAGTTCGAGTTCAAGTTTGTTGTCATTCAGCCGTATACATGTATACCACTAAATGAAACAACGTTGCTCCAGGCCAAGGTGCACAACATAGTACGTATAACTCTGGTGTAAAAAGTACCGTGGTAGCATAGTGGTTAGCGTGATGCTATGATGGCTCGGGGTTTCAGATTTCAATTCTGGCGTCCACTGTAAACAAGTTGTTGTTCCTTCCTGTTTGTACGTGTGTTTCCTCCGGGTGCTTTGGTTTCCTCCCAGAGTCAAAAGTCATACCAGTTAGTAGGTTAATTGGTCATTTGTAAATTGACCTGTGGGTAGGCTAGGGTTAAATATGTAGGTTTCTGAGCGAGGCAACCTGAGGAGTTGGAAGGGCCTGCGTCTTTAAATAAATAAATAAAATGATTTCACAAATTAATTTAGTTGGTAAAGAAATTAACAAATAATAAAATATATTCCAGAAGATTGACATAAGGTGCATTTACAACACAAGTTTGAAAAGCAAACAGTATGGCAGTGCTGTCACTTCAGACGTGATGAGACCTGGACGGCGACAGGGAGTTCAGTAATCGCACAGCCTGGGGAAAGAAGCTGTTTCCTATTGTAACAGTCCTTGTCATAATGCTACAATACAATCCTGCCTGATTGTGGTGTGTCAAAGAGATTGTTGGATGGATAGAAGGGATCACTGACAATGCTAAGGGCCCTGTGTTCACAGCACTAATAGTATTTATCTCGGATGGGTGGAAGAGAGACCCCAATGGTCCTCTCAGCCATCCTTGCGTTCAGATGCCTTGCAGTTCCAGGTAGTTGGTCAGGACACTCTCAATGGTGCTCCTGTAAAAATTGGTTAGAATAAAGAGTGGGGATGGAGGGAGCCTCGCAGATGCTGGAAATCTGAAACATGAACGGTCAATGTTTCAAGTCTGTGATCTTCCTTAACCAACGTATTTCTTAAGATTTCTTTGGGGACATTCACATCTCCAATTGCTTTCACAGTGTCCAAACAACCAGATTTCACTGATCACCTTCAACTGATATTTTCTTTCGTTGCCATTTATTTTTATTTAGAGATACAGCACGGTCACAGGTCCTTCTGGCCCAATGAGATCACACCATCCAAGTACATCCATGTGACCATAGTAATCTGTACATCTTTGGGATGTGGGAGGAAACTGGAGCACCAACACAGTCACAGGGAAAACATACCAATGGTATTGACAGTGGCAGAATTGACCCTGAATCGCTGGTGCTGTAATAGCATTACACCAACCACTACACTACAGGGCTGCTCGTATTATTTGTTTTATCTTCTCCTGAAAGCCCTGCCTTGCCATCATTGCTCAGCAACTGATGTCTTTCCCTCAACACGCTGGAGGAACTCAGCAGGTCGGGCAGTATCCGTGGAAACGAACAGTCAACATTTCGGGCCGGAACCCTTCATCAGGACTGTAGGGGGAAGGGACAGAGGCCCTATAAAGAAGGTCGGGGGAGGGTGGGAAGGAGAAGGCTGGTAGGTGCCAGGTGAAAAACCAGTAAGGGGAAAGATAAAGGGGTGTGGGAGGGGAAGCAGGGACGAGATAGGCAGGAAAGGTGAAGAAGGAATAGGGGAAAGCACAATGGGTAGTAGAAGGAGGCAGAACCATGAGGGGGGTAGTAGGCAGATGGGGGAGGGGGCAGAGTGAAATAGGGATAGGGGTAGGGAGGGAGAGGGAATTACTGGAAGTTGGAGAATTCAATGTTCATATCAAGGGGCTGGAGACTACCTAGACGGTATATGAGGTGTTGCTCATCCAACCTGAGTTTAGCCTCATCATGGCAGTAGAGGAGGCCATGTATGGACATATCCGAATGCGAATGTGAAGCAGAGTTGAAGTGGGTAGCAACCGGGGGTTCCTGTCTGTTGTGGCCGACGGAACAGAGGTGCTTGATGAAGTGGTCCCCCAATCTGCGTCGGGTTTCACCGATGTAGAGGAGGCCGCACCAGGAGCACTGGATGCAATAGATGACCCTAACAGACTCACAAGTGAAGTGTTGCCTCACCTGGAAGGACTGTTTGGGGCCCTGAATGGTGGCAAGAGAGGAGGTGTAGGGACAGGTGTAGCACTTACACTTACAGGGATAAGTGCCGGGTGGGAGATCCGCGGGGAAGGACATGCGGATAAGGGAGTCGCGGAGGGACCAATCCCTGCGAAAAGCGGAGAGGGGTGGAGAGGGAAAGATGTGCTTAGTGGTGGGGTCCTGTTGAACGTGGCGGAAGTTGCGGAGGATAATGTGCTGGATCCGGAGGCTGGTGGGGTGGTAGGTGAGGACAAGGGGAACTCTGTCCCTGTTGTGGTGGCGGGAGGATGGGGTGAGGGCTGAAGTGCAGGAAATGGAGGAGATGCGGGTGAGGGCATCATTGATGACAGCAGAAGGGAAACCACAATCCTTAAAGAAAGAGGACATTTGAGATGTCCTGGAATGGAAAGTCTCATCCTGGAAGCAGATGCGGCGGAGATGGAGGAACTGGGAATAGGGAATGACATTTTTGCATGTGGCAGGGTGGGAAGAGGTACAGTCGAGGTAGTTTGTCATTCCCTCCAACTCAACTGCCTTTTCTTGATTTGCAATGCAAGACAAAGGATCACCATTTTCCATTCTCAGCCCCTCAGACACAAAAAACTTTCCCTCAGGGCCATTCTTAACATACCACCAAGTGTTAATTCATATTAATGAAGAGTTAACTGTTTCTGTACATTAACTGATCTGCTGTTTCCTTTTTAATCAGGTTCTGCCTCATGCAATGTAATTGCCTGCGTGCTTTGAGAGGCCAGTCACTTATATCAATTGAGTTCCAATGATATGAAGAGCTGATTGTATCAGACATTACTTGTTGAACGTGCGCTATTTTTATCCTTCAATGTTGGACATCAAGTAATCTCCACAACTTTATTTTATCGTTCCATGCAACTTTGCTTCTGTCTTGCTCTGTGTTGCTGCCCTCCAACTTGGTTTCAAGAAAGACTGTACTTGCACTAACCTTGTAGACTGATAAAGGAGACTCATAAAGTCATGCCGGTATAAATAGGATCTTCAGCCCATTGCACCAACCGTCAGACACTCATTTGCAATAACCCTTCAACAATCCCATTTGATTGTTCCCACATTTTCTTTAGAAGTTCTTTATTCCCATCAACAGCTCACCAGATTCTGTAATGCACTGATATACCAGGAGCAGTTATAGTGGGCCATTAATCTGCCAACCCAGATACCTTTGGGATGGGGTGGAGGGGTACGCAGAGAGCTGGAATACCTGGAGGACACTCACATGGTCACAGGGAGAACATGCAAATTCCATGAAGCCATCACCAGAGGATAGGACTGAACATGGGTGAGGACAAAACTTTACTGTCTGCGCTACTTGGCCATTAACCTTGCTGATGTGCTGCTGAATTCTCCTCACAGGTGAACCTCAAAGCTCGGGGTTTTTTTTGCTGCTTTAAAATGGGAATGCAAAGACATTTCTTTTCTTAAAGCATCATGAATCCTGTATTCCAGAAAGTTGCAGAGACTAAGTCATTGACAAAGTCAACAGGTTTATTCCACAGTAGAATCAAATATAACAGGGTAGAGGAAGAAAAATGGAGCTGAGTAGAAGATGTTATTGACTTGTGGAGTCAGTTTGAGCAACCCCTTCTTAGGCCCAGATGATGTCTTTCTGAGCATCACAAAACCCTGACACAATGGCACCACACAGACACTGGACAACGTGGTAAGCACAAGAAAGTCTGCAGATGCTGGAAATTCAAAGCACAGCACACAACATGCTGGAGGAACTCAGCAGGTCAGGGATCATCTATGGGAAAGAATAAACAGCAGATGTTTTTGGCTGAGAACCTTCTTCAGGACATAGAAACATAGAAACATAGAAAATAGGTGCAGGAGTAGGCCATTCGGCCCTTCGAGCCTGCACTGCCATTCAGTACAATCATGGCTGATCATTCAACTCAGAACCCTGTACCAGCCTTCTCTCCATACCCCCGATCCCTTTAGCCACAAGGGCCATATCTAATTCCCTCTTAAATATAGCCAATGAACTGGCCTCAACTGTTTCCTGTGGCAGAGAATTCCACATGATAGAAAAATGGGGGGCTATGTAGGAGCGAGGGGTTAGATTGATGTCATCGCAGCTTAAAAGGATGTGCGGTCATTGACGAGGGTCCAGAGGAGATTCAGGAGCATGATCCTGGGAATGAAAGGGTTAAGGTATGAGGGCCTGTGCTAGCTGGAGTTTAGAAGAATGGCAGGAGGATATGCAATTGAAATTGGGGGAGTCCAGGATCAGAGGACACACCCTCAGAATAAAAGGACTTCTCTATAGAACAGAGATGAGGAGGAACTTTAACCAGAGGCTGTTGAATCTGTGGAATTGTTATGGACAGGCTGTGAGGCCAGGTAATTGGGTATACTTAAAGTGGAGGTTGATAGGTTCCAAATTAGTAAGGGTGTCAAAAGATTATGGGGAGACAGCAGGAGAAAATAGGATTGAGAGGGAAAATAAATCAGCAACGGTGGGTAGTGGAAGACAATAGGTGAATAGCCTCATTCTACTCCTATGTCTTTTGGTCTTAAAAGGTCAGCACCACGTCATGGGCAGAAGGACCTGCGCTGTGCTGTATCACTCTTATGCTCTAACACAGCCAGTGCTGAGGTTAAGAAAAGCGAAGTTGAACGTCCACTTGCTGACTTACAAAATATTTTTGCAAAACAGGGGACAGAAAAATACACAATAATATCTGGTGGAGCAACAGTTACACACGTCACAGGCCACTGCTTGACAAAAGCAGCAGGACTGCTGTCATAAATGATCCGGCCCCAGTGTCCCCATGGCTTACTCAGCACAAGAGAGGTGTTTATTGACTCTTGGGCTCGGTTGCTCTGATGTATACCACTTAATCACTCCGCTGTTAGTATTATTGATTTGAACTGCAGACTGATAACTCAGTTCAAAGTGCATCGTATAGCCCTGATGATAGGGCCCGCAAAGTCTTTCATCTTCTTCTCGGAAATAGAAATGTATTTTGACTCTTTTTTTTTGATGCATCAGTAGTCCAGCGGCAGGTGTACTGAACCCAAAATTCTCGCAACTTTTATTTGCTGTAGATATTTGTACATTGGTTGATTGCTCCACTTCCACAGCACTGCACCTGTTTGCTTCACTGAGCATTTATAAGTTACATTTACTGGATTTTTAATGTTATTCAAATTCTGCTGAACTTTCTAACTGAAACATAGAATGTAGAACAGTACAGTATAGGAACCAGGCCACTCGGTCCACAATGTTGTGCCGAACCAGCTAAAAAGCAAACCAAAAGCACCCAAACATTCATCCCTCCTACCTACACCATGTCCATATCCCTCCATTTCCTTGCATCCATGTGCCTGTTTTCCGTGGATTGTCAACTTGTCGTGGTGGAGAGGCTTGTGTGGTCCTGAGATCCCGAGAGCAATGCTGTCTGGAGCTATGCTCCTGGTAGGGTCACCCATGGCGGTAAGGTCGAGAGTGAGGTCCCTGACAAAGAACAATCCAACCAAGACCCCAACGGTGGAAACAGGCGGACAAAGTTACTTCGAACTCAATGGCTGTGAAGGCAGATGAAGGCTGCAACAAATCTATCAGCTCCAATCGTCGTGGTTTCCATGCCATTAGAATCAGTTGGTTGATTTGTGAAGTATCGTGTGCTTCTTGGAGCGCAACATCAAGTACACGTTAAACAAATACATACACAGGCGTCTTCACTCTCTAACAGAACAAAAACCATCATCCTCGACCTCAAGGGATAGCCATGACGATGATGATCTATGTGCCTATCCAAACGTCTCTTAAAAGTCTCTAATGTATTTGCCTCTACCACCATACCAGGCATCCAAGACTCTCTGAGTAAAAAACTTACCCCTGACATGCCCCTTGAACCTACCCCCACCCCATTCACCTTCAATGCATGCCCTTTGGTATTAGACATTTCAACTGTGGGAAACAGATACGCTCTGTCTATCTATGCCTCTCATAATCTTGTAAATCTCTGTCAGATCTCCCCTCAGTCTCTGATGCTCCAGACAAAACAGTCCAAGTGTATCCAGCCTCTCATGATAGCACATGCCCTCTAAATCAGGCAGCATCCTAGTAAACCTCTTCTGCACCCTCTCCAAGTCCTCAACCTCCTTCCTATAATGGGGCAACCAGAACTCCAGATGTGGCCTAACAAGAGTTTTATAAATTTGCAGACATCTAATTATTTTACTAAGTGATTTCAAGGTAGCCACCTGTACAATTCCATTCTGTTCCATGTGTTAGATTCTTGTTATGTTCAGTATTTTTTGATTCATTCCAACATTGTGCCTTTTTTCATTTTGATCCTGTACCTCTCGTTTCAACCTCCCAACTTAGATTGAGTTTTCCAAAAAGTCTAATTAGTATATGCAATTTGCTGGACTATATGTTTCAGTAGAAAAGTCCCTTGAAACCTAACTTCCTTTTTCATTCACTTATTGTGGCCATGTTGCATGACATGGACGATCATGGTCTTCACCATGATTGTTTTTATGGTTTGCCATTGCCTTCTCCTGGGCAGTGTCATTTGCTATTATCAATACTCTTCAGAGATAGTCTGCCTGGTGTCAGGGGTCACATAACCAGGACTTGGGATAAGCACCAGCTGCTCATATGATCACCAACCACCTGCTCCCATGGCTTCGTGTGACACTGATCGGGTGGGAGGGGGGGCTAAGCAGGTGCTACACCTTGCTCAGGGGTGACCTGCAGGCTAGTGGAGGGAAGCAGTGCCTTACACCTTTCTTGGCAGAGATGTACCTCTACCCCACCACCCTTCTCTGCAAGCTAGCAGAGGGAAGGATCACCTTACACTTCCTTTGGTAGTGACGTACTTCTAACCTACCACTTCTTCTACCCTTGCTAGCAGTGCTGACGTGCATCTTGAGGTCTTGAATTTTATGTATCTTCAAACAGCTCCAAGAAATAGATGGAGTCACAAGAGATTGCAGATGCTAGGTGGAGGAACTCTGTGGATCAGGCAGCATATTTGGCGCAAAATGAAGTATCTTGACTTGAAACATTGGGTGTTCATTTCCTTCCATAGTTGCTGCCTGACTCTGTAAAATGCTCTGGCGTTTTGGATGTTGGATTTAGAAATCGACCATCTGATTATTTTAACATTGCTATTCATTGGATATTTGCTGTGTAGGAGCTAGCTGCAGTGTTTCTGAATTAGACCACCGAACCAATGGAATTCACTGATAGCAAAGTGCTTTAGAGGTATTCGAGGCTGTGATCCTTGTATGTAAATCCAAGTCTTTGCACTCAGAAACATCAGAGCTGCGATTCTGACTTTGATATTTCATTGCTCATCTAATGCCTTGGTGTCATCATCATTATCATTATGTGCCATGTCCTATGACATGGGCGATCATGGTCGTCCATCTGTCTTTAATCTGAGAAGTTCTAATGAGCTCTTCAAAACTTTTGCCTGTCCATCCCTTGATGTAACTCATGAATGTCATGTGCTGTTGACCGCGACTTTTTCTTCCATCAATTCTTCCCGTCACTGGTGTCGGGCACTCAATTAGAGTTCTCAAAGTGCAGAAGGAACTCAATGTGTCAAGCAACAGCCATGGAGGGGAATAAACAGTCACTGTTTCAGGCTGAGCACACAAACACAAACACACCTTGTACGCGTCAGAATCAGAATCAGGTTTAATATCAGCAGCATATGTTGTGAAACTCACATCAACAACAAGTGACATAAACAAGTGTGTAGATAGAGAGACATCACAAAAACAAATAAAAGTTTTCCCCAGTCAGAAACCATGGATGAACAGAGAGGTTCACCTCCTGCTCAAAGCCAGAGATTCAGCCTTCCGGTCTGGAGACCGGGAGGCTTACAGCTCAGCCAGGGCCAATCTGAGGAGGGGAATCTCTCAGGCTAAACACATATGCAAACAGAGAATCGAGGAGCATTTCAACTCCTCAGACCCCCGGGCACATGTGGCATGGCATATGGGTCATTACAGACCTAGTACTGTGACCCCTTCCGCTCTGCTTCCCTCCCTGATGAGCTCAATTACCTCCACGCTCGCTTTGACCGAGAGGACAAGCAGGTCACCCTCAAAGCGGATCTCCCACCTGGTGAACTGCCTCTCTCACTTTCCACCTCCAATGTTTGCGCCGCCCTGAGCAGGGTGAATGTACGGAAGGCAGCTGGTCCGGATGGAATACCTGGCCATGTACTCACAGTCTGTGCAGGGCAGTTGGCCAGGGTCTTCACGGACATTTTCAACCTGTCCCTGGCCCAGGCAGTTGTCCCCACAAGCTTTAAGATCGCCACCATTGTGCCAGTGCCGAAGCATTCCACTGCCACGGGCCTGAATGACTTCCGCCCTGTTGCACTCACCCCCATCATTGCAAAGTGCTTTGAGAGAGTGGTTCTATCACATCTGAAATCCTGTCTCCCCACTACCCTAGACCCCCATCAATTTGCCTATCGCACCAACGGGTCAACAGAGGACGCCATCTCCACGGCACTTCACTCTGCCCTGACCCACCTGGACAGCCCCAACTCTTACATTAGAATGCTGCTCATTGAGTTTAGTTCGGCATTCAATACTGTGATCCCCTCCAAGCTGATCGCCAAACTTCACCAGCTTGGTATCAGCTCATCCCTCTGCAATTGGACCTTGGACTTCCTGACTAACAGACCCCAATCAGTTAAGTTAGACAACCTCTCCTCCTCCACTCTCACCCTGAACACTGGTGTGCCTCAAGGCTGTGTGCTGAGCCCTCTTCTGTACTCCCTTTTCACCTATGACTGTGTTCCTGTACATGGTTCTAACTCCATAATCAAGTTCACAGACAACACCACGGTGGTTGCCCTGATCAGAGGGAATGACGAGACGACCTACAGGGACGAGGTCCAGCACCTGGCCGCGTGGTGTGCTGACAGCAACCTGGCCCTTAACACCCAGAAGACCAAGGAGATCATTGTGGACTTCAGGCATGCTGGGAGCCACACTCACGTCCCCATCTACATCAACGGAGCTGTAGTGGAGCGTGTATTAAGCTTCAAATTCCTTGGTCTCCACATTTCCAAAGATCTCACCTGGTCTCTAAACTCCTCCATCCTGATCAAAAAGGCGCAACAGCGCCTTTATTTCCTGCGGAGCATCAAGAAAGCTCACCTCTGTCCCAGGATACTGACGGACTTTTATTGCTGTACCATTTAGAGCATACTCATCAACTGCATCTCAGTGTGGTATGGCAATTGTCCCGTATCAGACCACAAAGCACTCCAGCGTATGGTGAAAACTGCCTAGCGGGTTATCGGCACCCAATTGCTCACCATTGAGAACATCTACCATAAACGCTGCCTGGGCAGGGCGAAAAGCATTATCAGGGATGCATCTCACCCTAAGCACGGACTTTTTACTCTCCTCCCATCCAGTAGGCGCTACAGGAGCCTCCGCTCCTGCACCAGCAGGCACAGGAAGAGCTTCTTCCCTCAGGCTGTGACCCTGCTGAACCTCACATCACAGCGCTAAGCAGTATTGCACCCGTATTGTACTGTCTCAGTACTTTTATATTTGTGTGCTGTAGCACTTACTTTTTATTCGCAGTTATTTTGTAAATAACTATCAAACCTGCACACATGGGGCAAGGCAGAGTCATCTGCGTGCCCACTATGCTCCAAGCGAGGAACCCTGGAGCACATCCTCAGCGGCTGCGCGAGGGCACTTGGTGAGGGACGGTACAGGTGGAGGCATGATCAGGTTCTGAAGACCATCGCTGAAGCCGTCAGCGCAGGAGTTGAGTGGGCGAAGCGGTCCCGACCCTCCAAGCAGACCATTGCCTTTGTCAGAGCTGGGGAGCAGCCAATACCTGCCAAAAGAACATCTGCAGGCATTCTGACCTCTGCAAGGGACTGGCAGCTGTTGGTGGACCTCGAACGGCAGCTGACTTTCCCCAAACATATCGCAGCCACCACCCTGCGACCAGACATTGTCCTAGTGTCTGAGTCGACTAAGCAAGTGGTGCTGCTGGAGCTGACAGTCCCATGGGAAGATAGCTTGGAAGAAGCCTTTGAAAGGAAGCTCTCCAAGTATGCAGGACTGGTCAGCAACTGTCAGCAGGCTGGATGGAGAGCGAGGTGTCTTCCAGTGGAGGTTGGATGTAGGGGATTTGCAGCCCGTTCTTTAGCCAAAGGCTTCAGCAATTTGGGCACCGAGGGAGAGAGGAATAGGAGAGCCATCCGCAGTACCACCGATGCGGCAGAGAGGGCCTCAAGATGGCTGTGGCTCAAAAGAGGGGAGCCATGGAGTCATAAGTAGCTAGCCATCTGGACACAAACTGGGGTCTGATCAGCCTCGGCTGGGTCACCTGGAGGAGGGTGTATGATGTTGAAAGACCCGAAACACCCGATGATTGAAGGAACATCACTGAAGATATGTCCAGAAGCATCAGTAGATGTATGTACACAGCTGCATTTCTGGATAGATGCTAACTGCATTTCATTGGCTTTGTATCTGTACTCAGCACAATGACAATAAAGTTTAATCTAATCTAATCTAATCTAATCTAAACTAATCTAATTTGTTAATTTTGCAGCAATGGTACAATGCAATACACGATAAATATAGAAAAAAACTGAATTACAGTAACTATATATATGTATATTAAATAGTTAAATTAAATAAGTAGTACAAAAAGAGAAATAAAAAGTTCCTTGGGGTGCAGATCTCGGACAATTTCACCTGGTCCAGGAACACCACTGGGATTGTGAAACGGGCCCAGCAGAGATTGCACTTTCTGAGGAAGCTTAAACAAGCATCACTCCCCACTAACATCTTAACTACATTCTACAGAGACGTGGTTGAGAGCGTGCTGACCTTTTGCATCGCAACCTGGTACTCCAGCTGCAGTGCTGTCGACAAAAAAGTCTTGCAGAGGGTGGTTAGGGGAGCAGAGAAGGTTATTGGAGTCTCCCTACCCTCTGTACAAGACCTCTTTCAGAGTCGATGCCTCCAGAAGACACGGTACATCTTTAAAGACCCCTCACACCCTCTTCATGAACTGTTTGTTCTTCTGCCATCAGGCAAACGTTACAGGAGCATCAAAACTAAAACCACAAGGCTACTAAACAGCTTCCTCCCACAGGCAATCAGACTGCTAAATAGCTGCTCTACCTGACTCTGCTTTGGACCCTTTTAACTTGCACTGGACACTTATAACTTGATTTTAACCGACATGTGGCTGTTGTGTTTTACTATTTATTGTTATGTTTATTATTTAGTGTTGCGTTTGTTATGTTATGATTGCACTGCCCCTGAGAAACGCTGTCTCATTCTGCCCTGCAGAGCTGATGTACGGTTAGAATGACAATAAAGTTTTTTGTATCTTTGAATCTTTGTATCTTCATGGGTTCAGTGTCCATTTAGAAATCGGATGGCAGAAGGGAAGAAGCTGTTCCTGAATTGCTGGGTGTGTGTTTTTAGGATTCTGTACCTCCTTCCTGATAGTAGCAATCAGTAGAGGACATATTCTGGGTGGGGGTCATGGGTTCTTAATGATGGACGCTGCCTTTCTGAGGCACGACTCTTTGAAGGTGTTGCTTAAGATTTCCAGCGTCTGCGGAATCTTTTACGTTTACAAACACACTTCGCTCTAGGCTGTTCTACGTTTTGGTTGCAAATCTCCATAGATGTCGTATCTAAACTGAGCGATTTGAAGTCAGGTCAGTTGCATCCTATTTAATTCAGTGTGGTTCATGTGTCTGCCAGTGTTGGAACTGATTGTGTCAGCACATGGCAAGAGAGTTGGCATTAGTGTGTGCATGCTTCTATTGTACATGTATGCGTATGATTCATGGGAATCCCTGGTCCACAACTGCACAGAATGACACAGGAACATTGAGGGTGGCAACAAGAAGCCAGCTCCCTTCATTGGAGCATTATGAAGCCCAATACAGATAGCCAAATCAGTGTATTACCTTCCAAGCTACCACCTGCACATCTCATCAAGCACCTTCTGCCCTAGTTGTGAGAGTTCACATTGGCTTAGTAGTCATTTCAGAACCCATAGGCTGGAGTGGATGCAAGAGGGAAGAAGATCAGGGTGGCACCACAGCATTGTGTTTAGCGTAACATGATAACAGTACCAGCGCTCCAAGTTCTACTCCATTGCTTGTTGTAAGGAGTTTGTACGTTCTCCCTGTGACCACATGGGTTTCCTCCAGCTGCTCCTGCTTCCTCCCACATTCCATCGATATACAGGTTAGTAGGATAATTGTTCTCATGACATAATTGGGTTGTGCGGGCTCGTTGGGCCAGGATTCCTGTCACCGTGCTGTATCTCTTCTCCGAAGATCATAACCTTGTTATTCTGGAGAAGATTGTGAGTTCCTCAGATGCCAAGGGTAATGATGTCTGGAGCTTAGCTGCTATTGGAGCCATCCATGGCAGTAAGATCAAGGGGGAGGATCCAAACAAAGAGCGATCTAACCAAGACTTCAGTGGTGGAGCTGGCAGGAGATGATGGCACATCACAACAACAATGAAAGTGGAAGAAGACTGTAACAGTGAGGGGTCCCCAGTTGTCTTGCCTGACTCCGATCTGTCAAGGACCATGTGCTGGCTGCCCGTGCACCAGTATCCCCAGGAGAAACAAAGTCATGCACAGGCATTCTCCACCAAGTCTCACCCTGTCAAACAGAAGGTGCGGAATGGTCCGCCCACCTCTTAACAAAGACTCAAGCACAGTTATCGTCCCCTCCTCACTGTCATGAAAGCAAGCCATCACCAACCTTAGGGTCATCCTAAATATAGGCAAATGTTAGTCTCGTGAGACCGTGGATTTGCGCCTTGGAAGGTTTCCAGGGCGCAGGCCTGAGCAAGGTTGTATGGAAGACTGGTAGTTGCCCATGCTACAAGTCTCCCCTCTCCATGCCACTGATGTTGTCCAAGGGAAGGGCATTAGGGCCTATACAGCTTGGCACCAGTGTCATCGCAGAGCAATGTGTGGTTAAGTGCCTTGCTCAAGAACAAAACACGCTGCCTCAGCTGAGGCTCGAACTAGCGACCTTCAGATCACTAGACGAACGCCTTAACCACTTGGCCATGTGCCAACGCTATTTTCATCCTAAAAGAGTGAGATGAAGAGCTACACATTCCATTCACTTTATTGATATATGTACTGTTATGGAACAATATTTGAGCATTTAATATCACACTTGTATTCCATTTTATCCTGAGATTTTGCTTCTGTTCACAAACAATATGAGAACCATTTTTTCCCTTCATGTGCTGTACTTTATATTTATTGGTAATTGATTTATTACTATCATAGGTACCGATGTACAAAGTGAAAAAATTTGCATGCATACTATCCAAACAGATAATTTCATACATAAATACACTGAGGTAGTACAAAAGGGAATACAATATCAGAGTGCAGAATATAGTGTTACAGTTACAGAGCAGGTAGACATTTGAGGGGCAAAGGTTTGTCTTTATCATGTAAAAGGTCCATTCAAGAATCTTGTAGCAACAGGTCCTTGAGCCTGGTGGTGTGTGCTCTTGAGGATTCGTTTCTTCCTCATGATGGGAAAGGTCATAAAGGAGCAAGACTGGGGTGTGAGGAGTCTTTGATCATGTCGGGTGCTTTACCAAGGCAGTGGTAATTGCAACCGTCAATGAGCAAAGGCTGGCTTTCCACGATACATGGGGCTGCCTACCCGGCTCTCTGCTTTCTTGCATTCTTGGGCGAGGCAGGTGCCGTAACAAGTTGTGGCGGTGCACCCAGAGAGGATGCTTTCTCTGGGGCATCTGTAAATCTTGATGAGGGTTGTTGGGGATGTGCCAAATTTTCTTCGCATTCTGAGGAAGCAGAGACATTGGTATG
Organism: Mobula birostris; assembly: GCF_030028105.1. Taxonomy (NCBI): domain Eukaryota; kingdom Metazoa; phylum Chordata; class Chondrichthyes; order Myliobatiformes; family Myliobatidae; genus Mobula; species Mobula birostris. The sequence goes on along the minus strand of NC_092380.1, from coordinate 101,667,103 downwards.
CTTTCTTGGCCATAGCATCCATGTGGTTGGGCAATGTCAAGTTATTCAAAGTTCAAAGCAAGTTTATTATCAGAGTACATACATGTCACCATATACAACCCTGAGATTTGTCTTCTTGTGGGCAAGCACAGTAAATCCAAAAAAAACAAAATAGAATCAATGAAAGACCACACCCAACTCAGTGCATAAACAACCAATGTGCAAAAGACAACAAACTTTAAAAAATAATAATAGTAATAAATAAATAAACAATAAATACTGACAACATGAGATAAAGAGTCCTTGTCAATGAGTCCACAGGTTGTGGGAACAGTTCAGTGATGGGTCGAGTGAAGTTGAGTGCAGTTATCCCCTCTGGTTGAAGATCCTCCCTACTGAGGGGTAATAACTGTTCCTGAACCTGGTGGTGAGAGTCCTGAGGTTCCTGTACCTTCTACCCGATGGAAGCAGCAAGAAGAGAGCATAGCTGGGTGGTGGGGGTTCTTGGTAATGGATGCTGCCGTCCTGCAATAGCACTGTATGTAGATGTACACAAAGGTGGAGAGAGCTTTCCCATGGTGGACTGGGCTGTATCCACTACTTTTTCTAAGATCTTCTGTTCAAGGGCATTACTATTTCCATACCAACCTGTCATGCAGCCAGTCAATATTCTCTCCGCTGCACATTTACAGAAGTTTGTCAAAGTTTTTGACGTCATGCCAAATCTTCACAAACTTCTAATGAAGTAGAGGTGCTGCCGTGCTTTCTTTGTAATTGCATTTTTCGTACTGGATCCCGGACAGGTTGGCTGAAATGATAACAGCAAAGAATTTAAAGTTGCCGACCGCTTCCACCTTTGATCCCCTGATAAGGACTGTCTCATTGACCTCTGGTTTCCTCCTCTTGAAGTCAATAATCAGATCCTTGGTCTTGCTGACATTGAGTGAGAGGTTGTGGTTGTGGCACCATTCCACCAGATTTTCAATCTTTCAATTTTCAAAAATTGGTGATATATGCCCCTAGGAACTTTAAGCTCTCGATCATTTCCATCTCAGCACCATTGATAAAGATGGGGGTGAGTATTCTGCCACATTTCATTGAGTCATAAAGTCATAGGAAGGTACAGCACAGAAATAAATCCTTCAGCCCATCTAGTCCGTGCCGAACCATTTAAACTGCCTGCTCCCATCGACCTGCACCAGGATCAGAGCCCGTCATGCCCCTACCATCCATGTACCTATCCAAAATTCTCTTAAACTTTGAAATCAAGCTCACATCCACCAGCTTTCATGAAGTTGATTTTGTTTTGTAGCTTCTTTAGCTATAGAGCGTGAATCTATCAAATTCACTGCCACAGATGGATATGGAGGCCAAGTCATTGAGTATATTTAAAGTGGAGGTGGATGGATAGATTCTAGATTAGTAAGGGCGTCAAATGTTACGAGGAAAAGGCAGGAGACTTGGGTTGATGGTGGAAATAATTTAACGTCGGTCAAATGGCAGAGCAGACTCAGTGGGCTAATGGCCTAATTCTCTAGGTTAGGCCCCAAGACCATGAGATATAGGAGCATAATTAGGCCATTTGGCCCATCTAGTTTGCTTCGCCATTTTAACATGGTAGTCAATTTCCCTCTCAGCCCCAATCACTGGCGTTCTCCCTGATTCCCTTTATTCCCTGACTGATCAAGAATCTATTATCCTCTGCCTTAATGACATGGCCTCCGCAGCTGTCTGTGGTAATGAATTCCACAGATCACCACTCTCTGCCTAAAGAAATTCCTTCTCATTCCCTTTCTAAATTGACATCCCTCTATTGTGAGGCTGTATCCTCTGGTTTTAGACTTGGGTTTTATGATCTTGTAGTCTTATGGGCACTGAAGGAAAGGTTATTGTCTTTACCCCATGCAATTAAGGTGTTGTATCTTCTTCCAGTACCTTGTTTCATTGTTGTTTGACATCTGGCTTGCCATAACAGGGTTATCTCCTTGGAAAGTGTTGAGCTGAGGATGCGGTTTTGTAGTGCACCATTGTTAAGATTACTCATGGTGGAGGTATTGTTGGTAAGGAAATCAAGGATCCGTTTGGAGACAGAGGTTACAAGTAAATTCCACCAGTTGTAAATTCCAAACTGGATATTTTGTTATACACACAAAATGCTGGAGGAACTCAGCAGGCATCTATGGAAAAGAGTAAGCAGTCGATGTTTCAGGTCAAGACCCATTTTGTTAATAGCTGTTGTGAGCTACCTTTTCTTAGCCATTGTTACTCTGAGTTTGGCCACATCAACAAACATTCAATGTTCCTCTAGGTTCTGAATCAATCATTACGGTATTCTAGAAGCTTCTCTGGATCCAATATTGATGTCATTCCCACTTACAGAATGAATATCCATTGGAAAAGTTATTGTGCTACCAATAATATTGTGTTTGTTAACAATGACATCAACTTCTAACATTTGCACATAGAAAGTTAAATTGTTGTTTGCTTCAACTGTTTGCATGTTTTTTCATTTTTTTCTCTTTATGTTGCACTATTTTTTCTTTAATTGAGTTCCTTTTAATTAGTTTCTTGCTTTGTGGCTACCCGGAACAAGCAAATCTCAAGATTGTATAATTTATACATTCTTTGATATTAAATGCACTTAAAATCTTAAATCTTGGAATATGCAAATTAGTGTCAGCAATATATAAGTACAAGAGATGCTGCTGATGCGGGAAATCCAGAGTAAACATCGTGGATCCCCCGTTATTTGACCTGCTCCCAGAGCTATAAATACTCTGGACGGGCAGCATATTGTAAGACTGGTAAGTTCCTCCATGTTGGTGCATGGCCAAGTGGTTAAGGCATCGGTCTAGTGATCTGAAGGTTGCTAGTTTGAGCCTCAGCTGAGGCAGCGTCTTGTGTCCTCGAGGAAGGCACTTAACCACACATTGCTCTGCGATGACACCAGTGCCAAGCTGTATGGGTCCTAATGCCCTTCCCTTGGACAACATTGGTGGCGTGGAGAGGGGAGACTTGCAGCATGGGCAACTGCCGGTCTTCCATACAACCTTGCCCAGGCCTGCGCCCTGGAAACCTTCCAAGGCCCAAATCCATGGTCTCATGAGACTAACAGATGCCTATATATTATAAGTTCCTCCAGGATCTCATGTGTGCTACTAAATATATCTGCTACCTAGCAATGAATGTATTGCTTTGCTGCAAATATTCACAGTGTAAAATCTGGAAAATTGTCTTCTATCCTGTACTTGATATTTTTTTTCAACAAAAAAATCCCCAAATCCTCATATCTTTGAGTTGAACTCACAGACTTTCAAGATATTCAAACTATACCCGTGGAAATAAAGGCAACACCATGCCTCTAATGGTCACTGCTCCTGTGACCCCACGGCCAACTCAGGAGCACTGTAAAGTTTAAGTAAACAGAGCCCAGCCTCACTCTGTTTACTGCCAGGTCAGGGAAACTTATAGATCGACATGTATTGTAGGCTGTGCTCTGCAGCTCAGTAGCAAGAGAATGTGGTAACTGCAGTGTGGTATCTGAGCCAAGAAAAATACAAAAAGTAGAGGATACAGCATGATGCATCACAGGTAAAACCCTCCCCACCACTGAGCACATCTACCAGGGAATACTGTCGCAGGAAAGCAGCATCCATCATCAAGGACCCCCACCACCCAGCCCGTGCTCTCTTCTTGCTGCTGCCATCAGGAAGGAGGTATAGGAGCTGTAAGTCCCACACTACCAGATTCAGGAACAGTTAATACCCCTCAATCATTAGGCCTCTGAACCAGAATGGATAACTTCACTCTCGCCTTCATTAAACTGATTCCACAACCAATGGGCTCACTTTCAAGAGTTCTGCAACTCGGGTTCTCCATATTATTTAATACTTCAATTATAATTATTATTTTGTTTTTCTTTTTGTATTGCACAATTTGTCATCTTTTGCACATTAGTTGTTTGTGCATCTTTGTTTGTGTGTAGTTAGTCACTGAATGGCTATACTTTATTAGGAGTTTGAAGAGATTTGGCATGTCAACAAATACACTCAATAACTTCTATAGTTGTACCTTGGAGAGCATTCTGACAGGCTGCATCGCTGTCTGGTATGGAGGGGCTACTGCACAGGGCCAAAAGAAGCTGAAGAAAGTTGTAAATCTAGTCAGCTCCGTCTTGGACACTAGCCTACAAAGTACCCAGGACATCTTCAGGGAGTGGTGTCTCAGAAAGGCCGCATCCATTATTAACGACCTCAAGCACCCAGGGCGTGTCCTTTTCTCACTGTTACCATCAAGAAGGAGGTACAGAAGCCTGAAGGCACACACTCAGCGATTCAGGAACAGCTTCTTCCCCTCTGCCATCCGATTCCTAAATGGACTTTGAATCTTTGGACACTACCTCAGTTTTTTTTTAATATACAGTATTTCTGTTTTCGCATTTTTAAAAATCTATTCAATATACGTAATTGATTTGCTTGTTTATTTATTTTTTAAATTTTTTTTTTCTCTCTGCTAGTTTACATATTACATTGAACTGCTGCTGCTAAGTTAACAGAATTCACATCACATGCCGATGATAATAAACCTGATTCTGATTCTGAATCCATTTTGTTTCTTTGTATCTACTGTGAATGCCTGTAGGAAAATGAATGTCAAGGTAGTAAATTTTGATATATATGTACTCAGACATTAAATTTACTTTGAACTTTGAAGAAACTCTTCCATGCAACCCGATCCAGACTGCTTTTATTATGTGTGTTGATAGGTGTTTCTGGTTGGAATTACTATTACTTTACTATTGTCAAATGAACTGAGGTGCAATTCAAAGCTTTCATTTCAGATATACGTATGGGTTTTGTCACAGAGAAAAATGTGGTGTTATTCTTACAGAAAATAGGCATATTAGAGTCTGTATTCCATGCATTTGAGTTGGAACTAGAGCGTCTAATTCCGGTTCATCTCCACAGACCTGAACACAAGGATCTAGGCTGCTCCTTCAGTAACCAAGGGAATTCATTGCTGCCAGGCAGAATAAAATGGTTTGGTAGCCTCCAACTTGACGGCATGAACGTTAATTTGTCCAACACCAGTACTTTCTTTCCCCTCACTTCCTCTTCTCTACTTTGCCATTCCCCTTTCTGGTTCCCTTCTTACTCCTTATTCTTTCTCCTCACCTGCCTATCAACCCCCCTTGTGCCCCTCTTCCTTCCCTTTCTCCCATGGTTCACTCTCTTCTCCTGTCAGATTCTTTCTTCTTCAACCCTTTACCTTTTCCTCCTATCTCCTTGCAGCTTCTTACTTCATCTTCCCTCTCCCACCCACTTAACTTCTCCCTCACCTGGCTTCACCTTTTACCTTCCAGCTTGTACCGTGCACCCATGTGACCAATATACCAACCAACCCATAAGTCTTAGGTATGTGGGAGGAAACTAGATGCTCGAAGGAAACCCATGTGGTCACAGAAAGGTGTACAAACTCCTTACAGGCAGTTGCAGAATTGAACCCAGGTCACTGGCACTGTAGTAGCATGAGGCGAACCACAGCATTTACGTGACGCACCCTATTATCTTAGTACACGTGACAATACTGAACCAATTCCAATTGCAACCTGCAGGTCAATACAAAGAGAACATGCAGCTATAAAACAAAAACGTAAGTTCTGCTTAATATACTAAGGCCGAAAGAAACATTCTTTCTTTCTCGAGGAAGTAAACCCAGGGAATAGATGTATCCTAACAGCACTGCGGCACGTACACCTCTGAAAAGCATACAAATTCTTACCAAGATAAAATCACATTTATTTCATGATAAAGCATGGGTTTGCACATTAGGTAAACAGGAAATCCATGCAGGAATCTCAGTCATTCTGCTTTAGATTCTCAGGCACATTGATTGACTTTCATGTGTGTGGGAATAAACTGTAACAAAAGTAAGAGTGTGAATCATTGAATATTTTAGAGTCATAATTTTACTTGTGATTTAGAATTACAACATACAAAGTACCATGTAAATTTTATTATCAAAAGTATGTACATGCCACCATATGCAACCCTGAGGTTTATTTTCTTGTAGCCATATTCAGCAAATCTATAGAATAGTCATGAATGATCAACCAGAGTGCAGAAGACAACAAACTGTGCTAACACAAATATGTAAATAGACAGCAATAAATAATGACAACTTGAAATAATGAGATAAAGTGTCCTTAAGATAGAGGAGCAGGTCTCAGAAAAGCCTCAGCAGTGCATTTTAAACCTTCAGCAGCTGAAGTTACGAGGAACTCCTGGTCTACCTAACCCTCTTTTACAATCCACCAAACTCTGAACTAGTTCAGTGCATCAGGCTTTGAAGTAAATCAAACCTGGTGTTGTGGCCAGTTCTCCTGATGTGGCCTTCTATATATTGGCGAGACCCGACGCAGACTGGGAGACCGTTTCGCTGAACACCTATGCTCTGTCCGCCAGAGAAAGCAAGATCTCCCAGTGGCCACACATTTTAATTCCACGTCCCATTCCTATTCTGATATGTCTATCCACAGCCTCCTCTACTGTCAAGATGAAGCCACACTCAGGTTGGAGGAACAAAACCTTATATTCCATCTGAGTAGCCTCCAACCTGATGGCATAAACATTGACTTCTCAAACTTCCGCTAGTGCCCCACCTCCACCTCCTCCCCGTTATTTATATATTTATATACACACACACATTCTTTTTCTCTCTCTCTTTTTTCTTTCTTTGTCCCTTTGACAATACCCCTTACCCATTCTCTGGGCTTCCCTCCTCCCCCTTTTCTTTCTCCCTGGGCCTCCTGTCCCATGATCCTCTCATATCCCTTTTGCCAATCACCTGTCCAGCTCTTGGCTCCATCCCTCCCCTTCCTGTCTTCTCCTATCATTTTGGATCTCCCCCTCCCCCTCCCACTTTCAAATCTCTTACTAGCTCTTCTTTCGGTCAGTCCTGATGAAGGGTCTCGGCCCGAAACGTCGACTGTACCTCTTCCTAGAGATGCTGCCTGGCCTGCTGCATTCACCAGCAACTTTTATGTGTGTTGCTTGAATATCCAGCATCTGCAGATTTCCTCGTGCTGGTGTTAAATATTTCTGCTCCATTCCAGAATAGTTGAACACCTCATGGAGAGAGGCCAGAACATTAGTACCACAATATTTAAGATGAATACTATTAGTGATCGTATTTTCTAATGAACATATGAGATTTTGCAGATACTGAAAATCCAGAGCAACACACACAAGATGCTTTGTGTGCAAAGGGTCTTGGCCCAAAATGATTCTCTGTTTTCCTGCCTTTCCCCAATATTCTCAGTCTGTGGAACAATTGCAACTCAGATGATTGGTCACTCCTCAGCAAAGCTCAAGTATCCATTAGGAACTGTATGAATAATCATACAGTTTTTGGGCACTTTACTAGGTATAACTGTACATAGGTTTATTAATGTAACTATCCAATCAGCCAATCACAAGACAGCAACTCAATGCATGGTCAAGAGTTTCAATTGTTGTTCAGACCAAACTTCAGAATGCGGAAGAAATATAACCTAAGTGATTTTGACTGTGAAATAATTGTTGTTTGTATCTCAGAAACTTCTGATCTCCTGAAATTTTCAAACACAACAGCCTCTAGAGTTTACAGAGAATGGTGCTAAAGACAGATAAAATCCATCCAGTGAGCGTCAGTTCTGTGGGTGAAAATGCCTTGTTAATGAGAGAAGTCAGAAGGGAATGGCCAAGTATGTTCAAGCTGACAGTAACTCAGATAACCACGTGTTACAATAGCGGTGTGCCGAACAGAATCTCCAACTGAAAGTCCAGCACATTGAACCTTGAAGTACTGTAGATGGGCGACAGCTGCAGAAGACCATGAGCATGTAACTTCCTGCACTTTGGTTTTAATTGCAAATGGGAGTGTGAATATCTGTGTATTGGAAAAAGTAAGTAATGAAGCAGACCTTTTTCTCAGTTCCAGCTCATTCAGTGATTGTACTGAATTACGAATATAATTTAATGCTGCCACTGCATATTACAGTGGAACTTGGGGGACTGCATTAGACTTTATGGAAGAGAACTGTTCTCCATCCTCAGTCACTCAACATCATTTCTTCCATACTTCTCAGCAAGTAGGTAGCCTTTCCCCTGAGACCACTAGCTCACCAGTTTCACAGAAAAAACTGGAAGAAATTACAGCATATAAACCTCAAATATTCCCCAAAATTCTATAATCTTGTCTAGTAAAAGCCATTTTTGACAGGATTTAATTATGGGTGGAACATATTCTGGAATACCATACTCAAATTACTGGTAATACTGAAAATTGAAATTCCATTTTCACAAGTTTTTAAAGTTGTTACTAATAAAAATTTTTTGAATCCTATTTTAACACACCTGCAGGTTTAAGTTGAGGACAATTGATTCGGTACTATAATTAATGATTGTTAATTAGTTTGTATACATATGATAATAATGAAAACTATTTTCTCTCACTTTTTGCACTACATATTTCATATGTACATATCTCACATGGCCAGATTTGAGAACAGCTTCTTTCCAACTGTGATAAGACTGCTGAACGGATCCTGACCCGGATCTGGGCTGTACCCTCCAAATATCTGCACTTGCCTCTCGGTTTTTTTGCACTACCTTACTTCCCATTTTTCTATTTTCTATTTATGATTTATAATTTAAATTTTTAATATTTACTAATTTTAAGTATTTTTAATGTCTTTAATATTTAATATTTGTAATCCAGGGAGTGTGAAGCGCAGAATCAAATATCGCTGTGATGATTGTACGTTCTAGTACCAATTGTTTGGCGACAATAAAGTATACAGTATACTTAATTTAACTTTTTAATATCTATGTAAACTACTTACTGTAATTTACAGTTTTAATTATGTATTGCATTGTACTGCTGCCATATAACAAGTTTCCTGACATATGCCAGTGATAGTAATCCTGATTCTGATTCAGTGAAAACTTTTGTTTGCATGCCATATAGTCAGATCATATCTGGTCAGGGAAAATCATTGGGGTGTCACAGTAGCACAGTGTTTAGTGCGACGTTATTACTGGATTGAGCAGACGAGACCGATGGAAAGTCCAACGGTCAAGAAGGCGGTCTCTGCAAGCGTCGTGGAATGTGTAAAGCACAACAAGACACAGAAGATGTCCTGGTCATCCACTCTGCATAGTCCCATCTCCAGCCGTCTCAACTCTGTCTTGCCACTGGATCCAGATGGGAACTGGGAAGAGCAAGTGAGGCTGACGCTGCGCAACTCTCCCTCACTTAAAGCCAAATCATGCGCTAGTCTCGACACCATCAATGGTGTTAAGGTCCTCATCGACGACGACGATGGATGAACAACAATTACTGCTCAGGGTGTCGAAGTTCAAAGTTCAATCCCAGCGTCCTCTGTAAGAAGTCCCCTTTTGTCCTCCTCAAGGGTTTTCTCCAGGTACTCTGGTTTCCTTCCACAGTCAAAGAAGTGCCAGTAAGTTAATTGGTCATTGTAAATTATCCCTTGATGAGATCACGGTTGTCGGGGGTTGCTGGGCAGTGCAGCTTGAAAGGCCTGAAGGGCCTATTTCATGCTGTTTCACTAAATAAATAAAATAAAGTCATTCCATACACAAGTCATTGAGGTAGTACAAAAATAATATGGAATATAACTATTGTTGCAGAGGAAGTTCACTGCTGGCAGACAAAGAAAGGTGTAAGTGCCATGCCAAGGCAGACTGAGAGAACTGTACCTACTACAGACTATACATCACATTTGAGGTCTGTTTTAGAGTCTTATAACTTGTCCTTGAGGTTTGTCGTACACGTTCCCAAAGCTTTGTACCTTCTGCCCAACCTGAGGGCGGAGAAGAGAGAACAACAGGTGTGCGAGGCTTTATGACCATGAAGGTTCTAGAGCTTGAATTTAGACATAGGATGTTAATTGCTAAATAACAGTGGCCCTGGCCACATGCAGTAAACTACACTCAACACAATATGCACAGACACAATCAGTAGAGCTCTGCTGTAATATTTTTGGTGTGTGATATGCCAGTAGGATCAAATAATTCTTGAGTTTACTTTCAATGTGAAGAATTAAAAGTGTTGTTGATTATAATCAAAGCTGTCAACCAAAGGCAACTGTTGACATTATGACAGATGAGGTCTTGAAGCAAGCGGGAAAAGTCAAGGCGGTCATTATCCACCCAGCAAATTGCCTTCTCCTAAAGCTCCCTTCTGGAAACCACTATAGGGCTCTTAAAACAAAAACTTCACCCCGTCTTAAAAGTTCTTCCCCCCTAGACAGTTAATCTTATTAACCATTCTGGTTAGCTCCCCTCCCCATTTATCTGTTACCAGTCAGTGCACTGCACTGTAAATGCTTTAAACCAATTTATATATTACTGTTTATATTGTAAATTCATGCTGACATTTATGCACATTTAATTCCATATCTGCACTTCTAACTTAACTTTTATATAATTATTTATTCCATATAATTATTGAATATTGTCACTATTTGTTGCATGTTGCGCCAACATGCCACTAAAGTGTCCTAATACATGTAACTGTAAATGGCAAATAAAGTTGATCCATAATCCCTGATCCTTGATCTTGATTCTGATGCTAAACTTGCCTACCTGAACCAGCATCTTACAATTCTGCTACATACTCTTTGATTTTTGCATTAGCCAGAATCTTGAACTAAATTATAAATGGTGCAATGCTGTAAGTAAAAATTGTACCTTAGATTTTTCATTCCCTTTTGACTGTTCACTGGAGAGGTCAGCAATGAGAACTGAACTACTGTGCAGGGTTAAAGGGCTGATCCCACATTACTGAGAAAGGAGGCATTATAAAAGGACCCTTAGAGAGGAAAGTTCTAAATCTGAATGAGATTTCTAACTTAACCAATGGGGTTCCTACAGTCATTAAGGCATACAAAGAAGCCAATTCCATATTATGTCTTTGTAGATTTTATTAAATATTATTCTCTTCCATCATGCTGACAAAGACAAAAATAAAGATTAACTTTGTTTGTCATACGTACATTGCAACAGTGAGTGAAATGCATTGTTTTGTCTCAATGATCAACAGTCTGAGGATGTGAAGGGGGTGGCCCACAAGTGTTGCTATGATTTTAGTGCCAACATAGCATGCCCAGAATTTACTAATCCTAACCCACACGTCTTTACGATGTGGTAGAAAACCGGAATACCCAGGGGAAACCCATGTGGTCACTAGGAGAATGTACAAACTCCTTACTGACAGCAACGGAAATTGAACCCCTGACCGCTAGCACTCTAAGGTGTTGTGCTACTGTGCCATATTCCTTCTGGTTTTTTGTAAAATTTTGTAAATGATAGCCTTCTCAGGCTTACCCAGATCTCATAATATGAATGAAGACATCAGTCAGCGTAAGTCATCAGAATGATCAACAGCTCCATACATTAACCAGCCTCACTGCCCCTACAGCCAAATTAGCCAAAGTTTGAAGTAAACTTTATCACTGAAGTACATATATGTCACCATGTACAACCCTGAGATTCATTTTCTTGTGGGCATACTCAGCAAATCTATTGAATAGTAGCTATACAGGAACAATGAAAGATCAGTCAGAGTGCAGAAGACAACAAACTGTGCAAATGCAAATATAAATAAATAGCAATAAATAGAGGACATAAGATAATGAGATAAAGAGTCCTTAAAAGTGAGTTCATCGGTTGTGGGAACATTTCAATGATGGGGCAAGTGAAGTTGTGAGCAGTTATCTCCTTTTGTTTAAGAGCCTGATGGCTGAGGGGTAGTAATTGTTCCTGAACCTGGTGATGCGATTCCTGAGGCTCTTGTACTTCTACCGGATGGCAGCAGCGGAAATAGAGCATGTCCTGGGTGGTGTGAATCTGATGACAGATGCTGCTTCCCTAAGGCAGTGTCTTAATGGTTGGGAGGGCTTTACCTGTGAAGCACAGGGCCAAATCCACTACTTTTTTTGATGTAGCCTGTCAATACATTCTCCACTACACATCTGTTGAAGTTTGTCAACGTTTTAGATCTAATGCCGAATCTCCGTAAACTTTATGTACATATGATCAATGTCTGTATTTAGGCTAATCTTATGTATATACGGCCACACTTAAACAGTTACTTGTACATTGTGTTTTATAAGATTGCATTTATATTCATATGTATTGTGGTGTTCATGCTTATTGTGTTTTTTTAATGCAGCTTCAGATGGGGAGTAACATCCATTTCATTCTTCTTTACACTCATGTACTGAAAAGTAAGAATAAAAAATCTAGAATCTTGAATACTGTACCTTGAAGAAAAGGTGAATCTACACGGGTGATGCTGCTGTCTCATAGCTCCAGTGTCTAAGTCCAATTCTGATCCCTTGTGCTCTCTGTGTGGAGTCTGTACGTTCTTTCTTTGACCACATCGGATTTTCTCGGTATTGCAGTTTCCTTCCATGACACCATTGGCAGCAGCGAGAAAGGAGCATGGCCTGGGTGGTGAGGAAATTTGACGATGGATGCTGCTTTCCTACGGCAGTGTCTCATGTAGATATGCTCAATTGTTGGGAGGGCTTTACCTGTGGTGTACTGAGCCAAATCCACTACCTTTTGTAGGATTTTCCGCTCAAAGGCATTGGTGTTCCCATACCAAGCCGTAATGCAACCAGTCAGCACATTTTCCACCACTCATCCATAGAAGTTTGATAAGGTTTGAATATCCGCAGATTCCTGAGGAAGTAGAGGTGCTGTTGGGCTTTCTTTGCCATTATATTTATATGATGAGTCCAGGACAAGTCTGTTGAGATAGTGACACCCAGGAATTTAAAGTTACTGATCCTTTCCACCTCTGATCCTCCGATGATTACTGGCTCATGGACCTCTGGTTTCGCTCTCTTGGTCCTTGGTCTTATTGACATTGAGTGAGAGGTTGTTATTACACCACTCAGCCAAATTTTCAATCTCTTTCCCGTATGCTGATTCATCACCACCTTTAATACAGCCCACAACGGTGGTGTCATCAGCAAACTTGTATATGGTGCTGGAATTGTACTTAGCCACACAGCCATAGGTGCAAAGCGAGTATGGCAGGGGTCTAAGCACACATCCCTGTGGTGCTCCTGGGCTGATGGAGATTGTGGAGGAGATGTTTTTGACAATCCGAACTGACTGGGGTCTATAAGTGAGGAAATCCAGGATCCAATTGGACAATAAGTATTGAGGTCCAACTCTTGGAGTTTACTGATTAGTTTTGAGGGGATGATGGTATTAAATGCCGAGCTGTGATTGATAAAGAGCATCCTGATGTATGCATCTTTGCTGTCCAGATGTTCCCAGGTTGTGTGAAGAGCCAGTGGATGGCATCTGCTGTAGACTTGTTGGTTCAGTAGGAGAATTGGAGGGGATTCAAGTCACCATTCAGTCAGGAGCTGATATGCTTCAATACCAGGCTCTCAAAACACTTCATCACCGTGAATGTAAGTGCCAATGGGTGATAGTCATTGAGACGGGTTGCCATGTTCTTCTTGGGCACTAGTATGATTGAAGCTTGCTTGAAACAGGAGGGGTGCCACACATTACCAGAGCAAGAGGTTGAAGATATCCATGAATGCACCACCCAGTCGGTCAGCGCAGGTCTTCAGTACTTGGCCAAGTACTCCGTCAGGACCAGATGCTTATCCAAACTTCTCTTACCATGGAGCAGCACGGTAATGTAGTGGTTAGCAGAATACTTTACAATATCAGTGACCCGGGTTTAATTCCCGTCTCTTCTGCAAGAAGTCTGTACGTTCTCCCCGTGACCGCGTAGGTTTCCTCCAGGTGCTCCGGTTTCCTCTCACAGCCCAAAGGCATACCAGTGGTAGGTTAATTGGTCATTGTAAATTGTCCCATGATTAGGCTAGGATTAAATTGTGTGATTGCTGGTCAGCATGGCTCAGAGTCGCTGGAAGGGCTTATTCTGCACTGTGTCTCAATCAATCAATAAATAAATAAATAAATAGATTTTACTTTAAATTTTCCTGATCAAAACAAATATAAGATTCAGCTTTACATTTCACCTCTTCCAATGTGAAAACTTTATGATTTCAAACTTGTACACAAATCATGTCTTGATACTTGATAGTGCTGATCTCTGTCAACTACAAGGCTGTTATACAAAGAAGCAATTTCATTCAGTTATGTACCGGTATGGAAGTTCATTCTTATATTGTACTGACATATAATGGATTACACCAGTGACGTTTCCCTTCAATGAGAAACTGCCTCTAAGGCTCCCTTACCTCTGGAGTATAACAGTGTTTTAGATTTTTCATTCTCACAGTTATGGTTTTCCTTACACAATTATTCTTGCCCTCTAGCTCAGATCTTAGGTTCATTTATGGAATTACCTTGAAGCCTTTATTAAAATGGCAGAATATTTAATCTCTTCCCTGATAGTTGAGAGCTATTTTGGAAAACATCAGTCAAGATAGCATGAGAATATGAAGAGAAAATGCTGGAAACCGACCTGGTAGCATCTGTGGAAAGAAAAATAATTAACATTTCAAACTGAACATGTTCAGTTAAATATTTTCAACCTGCAACATTATAAATACAAGAGATTCTGCAGATGCTGGAAATCCAGAGTAACACACACAAAATGCTGGAGGAACTATGGAGAGGAATAAAGGGTCGATGATTTGGGCTGAGACCCTTCATCAGGACTAGATAGGAAAGGGGGAGGAAGCCAAAGTAAGAAGGGGATGGGAGGGGAAGGAGTACAAGCTGGCAGGTGATAGGTGAAACCAGATGTGGGGAAAGTTGAGCAGGTAGTGGAGGGGGAATGAAATAAGAAGCTGCGAGGTGATAAGTGGAAAAGGAAAAAAGCTGAAGAAGAAGAATTTTGATATGAGAGGACAGTGGTCCATGGAAGAAAGAGAAGGAGAAGAGGTACCAATGGGAGGAGAAAGAATAAGAGGGAGCCAGAATGGAGAATAGAAAAATAGAAAAGGTGAAGAAGAGCGAGATTACCAGAAATCAACGTGTATAACATCACGTTGGAGGCTACGCAGATGGAATATGATGTGCTGCTCCTCCATCCTGAGAGTGGCCTCATCATGGCATTGGAGGAGACTATAGACTGACATCTCAGAATGGGAATGGGAAGTCGAATTAAAATGGTTGGCTACTGGGAAATCTTGCCTGTTATTAGCCCTGATGCAGTTTTCACAGATGCGGCCTGACTTTCAAAGAGTTTCCACCACTCTCTGCTTTTATTTTGGATTTCCAGCATCTGCAGTATTTCTTGCATTGAACTTCTTGGGGTTTCACGTGAAAGGAACAGAGACGATGGGCTGGACTGTACTGATGTCTTACTGGAGATGGTCTACACCACTGCCATCTTTGCGGCAGTCTCGTCGGTGTACTCCAGATACTTGCCTGTGTCCAGCAACACTGCAAACTTGGGACTAGATACACAAGTACCTGGCCAGTTGCTCTATCCCCTGACACATCACTGAGTTCAGGGAAGCTCTGCAGCCAAGGGTTAAATTAACTGAGATTAGGTGCATTCAATACAGTCCCATTCATTTGAATGGCACCACTGCCCTTCATTTGAAATACAGTAACCTTTTGCTTACTTTCTATTATTGCATGTATATTTGTCCTGTTGAGGAGTCTTGGCCTGAAATGCCGACTGTTTACTCTTTTTCATAGATGCTGCCTGCCCTGCCGAGTTTCTGCAGCACTTTGTGTGTGTTGCTTTGGATTTCCAGCATTTGCACATTTTCTCGTGTTTGCATTTTTGCCTTTTCATTAACTAACAACAATTAAAATTATTTTAAATAGACTTATTGTTGCAATATTTTAATTATTTCAGTTTATTTTCCAATTACTTCAATGAATCTTTGTAAGACCACAAGACATAGGAACAGAATTAGGCAATTCAGCCCATCGAGTCTGCTCTGCCATTCCATCATGGCTATTTTCCCTCTCAATTCTATTCTCCTGCCTCCTCCCCATAACCATTGATGCCTTACTAATCTAGAACCTATCAATATCCACTTTAAGTATACCCAATGTGGCGATGAATTCCACAGATTCACCACCTTCTGGCTAAAGGAATTTTTTCTCATCTCTGTGATCTGTCAAAGGCCACGGGGATAGGGCTGGAGTTGGAACCACAGGATGCTTCATCTGCATCCCCAGCAATCACTTGCATCCTCCTGCATCCCCAGGATGACTGTGGAACTGAATGCAATGGACATCACACTTCTGGAAAAACTAGTTAGGTTGTGGGACACGTGCAGAAGTTCATGAATTTGCAAGGCTGTGGCTTGGATAGAGCATGATCTGGTCTGAAGCATTTGTCATCACTCTGCACTCTGTGTTCAGGAACAACGCTCTTCTTTGTCTCAGCATTACAAGCAGTGCTTTATTTTTAATTTTACTTTGTTTTAGCATTGCAGCCAGAGTAGGCCTTTCCAGCCCTTCAAGCTCTGCTGTCCCAGCAACCCCTGGCAAGCCCAATTAACCCTATCCTAATCATGGGACAATTTACAATGATCAATTAACCAATTCGGTACATGCTTGGACTGTGGGGGAAAACTGGAGGACCTGGAGAAAACTCACACATTCCCCAAGGAGAACATACAGTGACACCTTACAGAATGGTGCCAGAATTGAACACTGAGCTCTTGGAATGCCCTGCGCTTGTTTGAGTGTCATGCTAAATCCTATGTTACTGTGGTGCCCCGTGCCTGTGTTTGAGTATAACTTAAAGCATTAACCTCAACCTCGCGTTCCTCTGCACCCTTCTAGTTTTGGCTGCTTGAGCTTTCAGTGACTTTCTTCTCTTAATTACAGGAAGTCCTACCTTCAGCCTCTGGGATAAAATTTCCTCCATAAACTTCTCTCAACCTTGACTTCTGCTTTAAAACCCACATTTTTGACCTTGTGTTTCCTCAGCTTTCTGAGTAATATCTCATTACAGAGTCATAAAGTCAAAGACCCACAAACCCATCAACACAAGAGATTACACAGATGCTGGGAATTTTGAGCAACACACACAAAATGCTGAAAGAACTCAGCAAGTCAGACAGCATCTATGGGAGGGAATAAACAGTTAATGTTTTGGACTGAGACCCTTCACCAAGAGAGTAATATCTCATGGAAACTGGCCCTTTGATCCAACTCAACTTTGCTGACCAGATCACATCTAAGCTAATCCTATTTGCTTGTGTTTGGCCAATATCCCTCCAAACCCTTCCTTGCTATGTACCTGTCTAACTGTCTTTTATATGTTGTTATTGTACCTGTTTCAACCACTGCCCCTGACAGTTCATTTCATATATGCACCAGCCTCTGCATGAAGAAGTTGCCCTTCATGTCCCTTCTAAATTATTCTCTTCTCACCTTAAAGATATGTCCTTAAGGTATTGATTCCCTTTCCCTGGGGATAAGGACTGTGTGTGTTCACCCAATCTATGTCCTACATGATTTATAAACCTCTATAAGGTCACCAGTCTTTCAAAATTCAAAGTGAAATTTATTACCAGAGTACACACGTCATCACAGAAGAGAAGATGACGGTGCAACGCAGCGTGCAGTGGCCACTCCGGAATGAATATTTGTTAATTGTTAAGTAGGATGCCGTGCACAATCCTGATTTGATGGAGATGGACGTGAGAAGCACGGAGGAACATCCGGTGAAACTTCTGAAATGCCTGTTTCATTGCTGCTGCTACTGTGTGATCCAGTATCCTCGGCTTTGCCTGTTGCTTGATGGCCGGGGCTGGGGTCGAAGCGCTTGGCAGAGATGGTGCTCGGTGCTTGGTGTCGGAGGGCTGGTCGGAGGCTCGAAGTTTTTGGACGGACTCAGAGTCGGCTGTGGTCGGGTGCTTCCGGGGTGCTGCATCGGCAAGTTTGAGGCGCTGGAGGTTCATGGCAGGGAGAGTTTTTCTTCCTCCTACCATCTCCGTGAGATGATGGGGCTATCAGGACTTTGAGACTTTTTTTTACCATGCCCATGGTCTGCTTTTTATCAAATTATGGTATTGCTTTGCACTGTTGTAACTATATGTTATAATTATGTGGTCTTTGTCAGTTTTAGTCTTGGTCTGTCTTGTGTTTCTGTGATATCATACTGGAGGAACATTGTATCATTTCTTAATGCATGCATTTCTAAATGACAATAAATGAGAACTGGGTGTCCTCATAATCTAATCTAATCTAATTCAGCCTTGAGATTATTTTTCCTATGGGCATACTTAGCAAATATATAGAACAGCAACTGTAAATAGGATCAATGAACGGCAAACTGTGCAAATGCAAATATAAATAAACAGCAATAAATAACAAGAACATGAAATAACAAGATAAAGAGTCCTTAAAGTGAGATCATTGGTTTTGGGAACACCAGAAATAGAATGAGTGTAGTTACTCCCTTTTGTTCAAGAGCCTAAATGGTTGAGGGGTAATAACTGTTCTTGAACCTGGTGGTGTGAGTCCCGAGGCACTTGTACCTTCTACCTGACGGCGGCAGTGAGAAAAGAGCATAGCCTGGGTGGTGAGGAACTTTGATGAAGGATGCTGCTTTTAGAACATAGAACGTAGAAATTTACAGCACGTTACAGGTCCTTTGACCCACAATGTTGTGTCGACCATGTAATTTATTCTAGAGACTACCTAGAATTTGCCTAGCGCATAGACCTTTATTTCTCTAAGCTCCATGTACTTATCTAAGATGCTTTTAGAAGACCCTATTGTACCTGCTTCCACCACCGTCACTGGCAATGCATTCCATGTACGCACAACTCTCTGTGTGA
Organism: Mobula birostris; assembly: GCF_030028105.1. Classification (NCBI taxonomy): domain Eukaryota; kingdom Metazoa; phylum Chordata; class Chondrichthyes; order Myliobatiformes; family Myliobatidae; genus Mobula; species Mobula birostris. The sequence continues at coordinate 101,648,298 of NC_092380.1, read as the reverse complement.
AAAACTTACCCTTGACATCCCCTCGGTACCTATTTCCAAGCACCATAAAACTGTGCCCCCTCATGTTAGCCATTTCAGCCCTGGGAAAAAGCCTCCAGCTATCCATATGATCAATACCCCTGATCATCTTATACACCTCTATCAGGTAACCTCTCATCCTCTGTCGCTCCAAGGAAAAAAGGCCAAGTACACTCAACTTATTCTTGTAAGATATGCCCTCCAATCCAGGCAACATCCTTGTAAATCTCCTCTGCACTCTCTCTATAGTATCCACATCCTTCCTGTAGTGAGGTGACCAGAACTGAACACAGTACTCCAAGTGGGGTCTGACTGACCAAGGTCATATAGAGCCGTAACATTACCTCATGACCCTTGAACTCAGTCCCACGGTTGATGAATGCCAATATATCATATGCCTTCTTAACAACACTGTCAACCTATGCAGCAGCTTTGAGTCTATTGACACAGACCCCAAGATCTCTCAAATCCTCCACATTGCCAAGAGTCTTACCATTTATATTATATTCTGTCTTCAAATTGGACCTACCAAAATGAACCACTTCATAGTTACCTGGTTTGAAGTCCATCTGCCATTTCTCAGCTCAGTTCTGCATCCTATCAATATCCCGCTGTAACCTCTGACCACACTCCAGACTATCCACAACATCCCCAACATTTGTGTCATCAGCAAACTTACTAACCAAATGTTCTACTTCTTCATCTAGGTCATTTATAAAAATCACAAAGAGGAGGGTTCCCAGAACTGATCCCAGCAGAACACCACTGGTCACTGACCTCCATGCAGAATATGGACCATCTACAACCACTCTTTGCCTTTTGTGGATAAGCCGGTTCTGGATCCACAAAGCAAGATCACCTTGGATCCCATGCCTCCTTACTTTCTGAAGGATCTTTGCTTGGGGAGCCTTATTAATTTCCTTATTGAAATCCATATACACTACATCCACTGCTCTACCTTCATCAATGTGTTTTGTTACATCCAATGTTCTATACAGCAATGTTTCATATAGATCTACTCAGTGGTTGGGTGTGTTTTATCAGTGATGTACTGGGCCAAATCCACTACTTTTTATAGGCTTTCCCGCTCAAAGGCATTTTTGTTCCCATCATCATCAGCACCATCATCATCATCAGGTGCCGTGCCCAGTTTGAGCTTTGACTGCCACGGCCCACACACTCCTGTTTCGGGTCAAGTGGATCAATTCATTGGTATTCATTTCCAGTTCTCTGGCTGCTGTCTCCATCATCATTTGTCTTTGCTTTCCTCTTGTTTTCATCCCTTTAATCTTTCCCATAATTACTGTGCATTCTAACTCCTCTTTCCTAATCACATGTCCAATGAAGTTACGTTGACTTTTCATGATCTAATACATTATTTCTCTTTTTGTGCTTGCTCTGTTCATGACATCCTCGTTAGATATTTGTTTCTTCCATGATATTCTTTGCATCCTCCTCAAAAACCACATCTCTGCTGCTTCAATTCGTTTCCTCATGTTACTAGATATTGTCCAACATTCTGAGCCATATAACATAACTGGATAAATGTAACATTTCAGTACTCTGAGGCGGGTTGTCATGCCTAGTTTAGTGTTTGTCAGTATATTCTTCATTCTTGTAAAGGTGTCTTTTGCCATCCCTATTCTTCTTTCGATGTTCATGTCGCACCTGCCATCTGATTTCACCCAGCTTCCTAAGTAGAAAAAGTTCTGTACTTGTTTTATGTCTTCCCTGTTTATTCTCAGCCTGCAGATAGGATTCCCCTTCTTTTTGGATATCACCATACATTCTGTCTTTTTGTAATTGATAGATAGACCCATTTTTGCACTTTCTTCAACAACTATATCAATTAAGTTTTGTAGTTTTTCCTCCGTACTTGCAATTAGCATAGTGTCATCCACATATCTAAGATTATTGATGTTTTCTCCGCCAACTTTGATTCCCAAGATGTCTCTTATTTTTTGTAATATTGTTTCATTGTACACATTAAACAAACCAGGGGAGAAAACACACCCTTGTCTAACGCCTCTCTTGATTTTCGCAAACTGACTCACTTCTCCATCTATTCTTACAGCGGCAGTTTGTTCCCAGTACAGATTTCTGATTAGGTGGAGGTCTTTCGACCTAGATCTAGAGTTTCCTGTAATATTTCAAATAACTTATTGTACCTCACTTTATCAAATGCTTTTGTGTAGTCAATAAAACAAACAAACAAATCTCTTTGCACTTGAACAGCTCGTTCTGATAGTACCCTTAACATTAATATCGCATTTCTTGTACCTTTTTTTTTCACAAAACAACATTGTTCTTTACCTATTTCAGCTCGTATCTTACTTTTAGCTCTTTCCATCAAAATTCTTAGAAGTATCTTAGTGATATTACTCATTATGACTCATTAAATTTACGGTCTTATGTAATTCACATTCTATTGCTCCAGGTTTCTTAGGAATAGTGATAAATACTGATTTTTTCATCTCTTTTGGTATTATTCCAGTCTCATAAATGTCATTGATTAAATCATTAAGTTTTTCAATTCCATAATCTTCAAGGGCAATAATTTGTTTTATTACTAATTCATCAGGACCTGCTGCCTTTCCTTTCTTCATCTTATTTATAGCATTAAGAACTTCAGATTTTAAAATACTTGGATCTTCAAAGTTCTTCTTAATTTCTGGTTTTTCACCTCGATCGTCTTCAAACAATTCCTGAATATATTCAGTCCATCTGTTCATAATCTCATCTTCTTCCATGATAATGGTACCATCCTTTGCTTTCAAACATCCACCTGAAGAACAGAGGAGCTTTTTACCAATAATATTCTTGATTTGTTGATGTAACCTTTTTGGATTAGTAATAGGGATTCTTTCTAGTTACTCACATTCTTGGTTTAACCATTCTTCTTTGGCTTTTTGACATAGGCTTTTAACTTTTATAGTCAAGGGATTGTTCAGGATTTTGCTTCTTTAGTTTTTTACGTTTTACTTTTACATGACATATTACTGGATTATGGTCACTATTATAGTCTTCACCTGGATATGTTTTGCATTGAGTCACTGAGTTTCTAAATCTTTGGTTTATAGTAATAAAGTCAATTTTTTTGTTCCCATACCAGGCCATAATGCAGCCAGTCATCACACTTTCCACCACACACCTATAAAAGTTTGCCAAGGCTTTTGATGACATGCCAGATCTCCGCAGACTCCTGAGGAAGTAGCGATGCTGTTGTGCTTTCTTTGCAATTATATTTATATGATCAGTCCAGGACCGTTCTTCTGAGGTTGTGACATCCAGGAATTTGAAGTTACTGACCCTCTCCACCTCTGATCCTCCAATGAGTATTGGCTCTTGGACCCCTGGTTTCCCTCTCCTGAAGTCTACAACCCGTTCCTTGGTCTTATTGACATTGATATTCACCTGCATTCCAGAGAATAAGGTCCTAGCCTACCCAGTCTCTCCCTGTTACTCAGATCCTCAAGTCCATACAACATTCTCGTAAATCTTCTTTTGACTTTTTCCACCTTAATGGTCTTTTACGGTAACAGGGTGACCAAAACTCTCCAGGTGCAGTCTCATCAATGTCTTGGACAACTGCAATATACCAATCCAGCTCCAGTATTCAGTCCTCTGACTGATGAAGTCCAACACACTTTTCTTCACCATATGACACACAGTCAAATTTTTTTTTGGTATTTCCTTGGGACATTTCACTGCATTAAGATTTCTGATGTCATGGAACATTGATGTTGTTTTTCTCCATCTACTGATGCTGCCTGACAATTTAAATATAAGTGCTTGATGAATGACTGAAGGAGGCTGGAAACAATGGACTCGTTCCTGATGAGCTCTCTCCTGCATGCTTAGACTTGCTTGAGCCAGATGCAGAGGACTAATCTCAGTAGCCCACCACTTCCAGGAGTCAGGCAACAAGATCTGAATGACATCTGGGCCTCAGGCAGAAGCTCTGCCCTTGGAAGGTGCAGAGTTGGCTTTGACAGGTAGCAAAGTTGTGGCTTTGCTTTTTGTCAAAGCTGCAAAGGATATCAACAAATCTTAATCTTATTTTCTGAAGATTTGAAAAAACTTAGCGAAACTGAAGTAATTAGTTAAAAAATACCGATGAATATGTTGAAGAGGTCGCTAATTGAAATGTATAAAGAAGGCCAGCGCGGTAACGTAGTCGTTAGCACAAGGCTTTGCAGTACAGGTGACTGGGCCTTAATTCCTGCTGTTTCTTGTAAGGAATTTGTACGTTCTGCCTGTGACTGTGTGGGTTTTCTCTGTAAGGAATTTGTACATTCTCCCTGTGACTGTGTGTGTTTTCTCTGGGTGCTCTGGTTTCCTCCCACAGTAATTGGTGACTGTACATTGTCCCGTGATTGGACTAAGGTTGAATCAGTGGTTTGCTGGGTGGCACAGCTCAAATGGCCGGAAGGGCCTGTTCTGCACTGTAGCCCAATAAATAAATAAATAAACAAGTAAATAGCTCAAAACGGGAAAAAGTAACTTTAAAAAAATCTTCTTTGCTTCTAATCCGTAGCCTGAGAATTTTTTGAGACCAGAAATACCACAAGTATTGGTTGTGATCATGGGCGAGGTAATCTGGGCAACGCCAGTATTTTTGGTTCCAGTGACTGGACTGCATATTGACATAATCCAGTGATGGGGGACAGTGACAAATTCAGACTCAAGATCTGTAAATTAGTTCTATACCCACATGAGAACATAGAATCATAACTGCACAGGTACAGACCCTTTGGCCCACAATGTTGTGCCGACCTAATTAAGTCAATGACATCTAATCTCTTCTGCCTGCACATGGTTCGTACCCCGCTATTCTCTGCATATTCATATAACTCTCTGCAAGCCTTTTACAGTAAGTGCCTCCAGTGTGTTGTGTTTGATACTCTTAAATATTGTATCTGCCTCTACCACCACCCCTGACAGTGCATTCCAGGCACCAACCACTCTCTGTGTAGTAAAACTTACCCTGCATGTCTTCTTTGAACATTCCCCTCTCAATCCTGGGCAAAAGATACTGGCTGTCTACTCTATTTGTGCCTCTCATAATTTTATTCCCCGATAGACCTGGTGACATTAAATCTGTTCGGACCAGACTTGAGGGGCCAATGGTTGTGATTCTGCTCCTTTGTCTTATGGACTAAGATATAGACAATATTGTAGAACCAATCTTTGCAAGCACGAGTGGTCCCCTTCTGTACCACCAGACTGAACGACTGAGATCAGCATTCTATCCATGATCTTTAACCATATCATTAACATCAGGAGTGACAATTGGACAAAAGGAAGGAGAGAGATCAGTACCAAAATGGTAAATTTCTTCTTTAAAACAAAAGGAAAAGAAGACATTTACATTTTGTTACTGTGTCTTCAGGGCATCTTTAAACAATTAATTTAAATTTATGCATAGTTTCTTTTTTTATGAATCCAAATGTGTCAATCCATTGCTACACAGCAGAGATTGTTAAACAGTAATGGGATCACCAGGTCACTAACTTTTTGGTGCTGTTGTCTGATGTTGTTATACATCGCAAGATACATTATAAGACACATAATATACATTACATTAGACAGATCACAAAATTGAGTGTTTTTTTTGTGTGGAAACATAATGCATCAGACCACAAGACCCTACACAGGATAATAAAAACAGAGAGGACCACTGGGGTCTCCCTTCCCCCCACTTGTGACATTTTGCTGGTAGCAGTGTAGATGAAGGGCCCAGATTCTTGTTCAGGATCCTTTCCACCCATCTCAGGAAGGAGGTACAGGAGCATCAGGACAAGGGCTGCTGGACTGGGTTATAGCTTCTTCCCTCTGGCTATGAGACTAATAAATGCCCTGCCACCACTGAGATCTTGCCAGTAGGGCAGTGTACGGTTTACTGTTTACCCTTTACATGTGCTGCGTACTACATACATTTTTGAACGTATGTATGGTAATATTTTGTTTTCTGTGCTATGACTGTTTAATGATTTGAGGGTGCACTGTGGTCCGAAAGAACATAGTTTCATTTGTTTGCATATATGTACAGTCAGATAACAACAAACTTGAATTTGAACTTGAACACTTAATCTGAAGTGGTAACTGTTGCTCTCTTCACAGTTGCTGCTTGAACAGATGAGCTTTTCCACCACTTTCTGTTTGTACTTCTGGTTTCCAGAATCTATAGGTACTTTGATTTTCACTTAAGGAACTCACTTCCTCTGCTTGAATTGCTTGCAAGAACTCCATTGTATCCACCCGAACAAGTCAAATTTGTATCTGATTTGGAACTTCCACAAGAATTCACTGAAGAATCAACTCAGCATTTGTAATCATTACTTCAATCTACAACATGCTGGTTCTACCTGGATGTGTATGAATTGAGGAAAATCACATGCATAATGGAGAATGTAATGGCATTACCAGTGTTGGCGTGTGGCCAAGTGGTTCAGGCGTTCGTCTAGTGATCTGAAGGTCGCTAGATCGAGCCTTGGCTGAGACAGCATGTGTGTCCTTGAGCAAGGCACTTAACCACACATTGCTCTGTGACGACACCGGTGCCAAGCTGTATGGGTCCTAATGCCCTTCCCTTGGACAGCATCGGTGGCGTGGAGAGGGGAGACTTGAAGCATGGGCAACTGACGGTCTTCCATACAACCTTGCCCAGGCCTGCGCCCTGGAAACCTTCCAAGGCGCAAATCCATGGTCTCATGAGACTAACGGATGCCTATATAAGTGGTATTACTAAACACTTGATATAGTAATATCAGCACTTGGTGCTCTGCCTATTGTTTCCTTTGATTTCAATGAAGTGTGTTTCAGAGATAGGGTACAATGTGACATTGTAATTGTAAACCACATGTAATATAACTGATGGGTATACATTTCTAGAATAAAGCTTTCTCGTTGAGAGATGAATGTTGGAGTGGGAATGAAGAAACAGCTCACCTCTTCTTCTGGAGGGATGGAATGTATTATTGGAAGCTGGATTATTGGCTGATGTTGTATATTGGGAAATTTTGATGACTAGTCCTTGTACTGAAAATTTAATTCTGTTTCTACTGGCTTTGGAGGCAGTGCAGAGGAGGTTCACCAGGTTGATTCCAGAACTGAGGGGGTTAGACTATGAGGAGAGATTGAGTCAGCTGGAACTGTACTCACTGTAATTTAGAAGAATTAGAGAAGATCTTATAGAAACATAGAAAATTATGAAAGTGATAGGTAAGGTAAAGGCAGGAAACTTGTTTCCACTGGTAGGTGAGACTAGAACTAGGGGACTTAGCCTCAAGATTCAGGGGAGTAGATTTAGGATGGAAATGATGAGGAACTGCTTTTCCCAGAGAGTGGAGAATCTGTGGAATTCTCTGCCCAAAGAAGCAATGGAGGCTATCTCAGTAAATATATTTAAGACAAGGTGGGAGAGAAATTTTTGCATTGTAGGGGAATTAAAGGTTATGGGGAAAAGGCAGGTAGGTGGAGATGAGTCCCTGGCCAGATCAGCCATGATCTTATTAAATGGTGGAGCAGGCTGAACAGGCCAGATGGCCTACTCCTGCTTCTATTTCTTACCTTCTTATGTTTACCACCCTTTCCATTTAAAATACAACCTTCAGGAAGCTACGAACTTGCCCCCAAGATCCCTCTGTACATCAATACTCAATAGCTTCTTGCTATTTACTGTGTGTGTGTGGGCACATGGCCAAGTGGTTAAGGCATTGGACTAGCTACCTGAAGGTCATGAGTTCACACCCCAGCCGGGGGAACATGATGTGTCCTTGGGCAAGGCACTTAATCACACATTGCTCTGCGACAACACTGATGCCAAGCTGTATGGGTCCTAATGCCCTTCCCTCAGACGATATTGGTGTCCAATATTGGTGTTATGGAGAGGGGAGACCTACAGCATGTGCAACTGCTGGTCTTCCATACAACCTTGCCCAGGCCTGTGCACTGGAGAGTGAAGACTTTCCAGGTGCAGATCCATGGTCTCTCAAGACTAACGGATGCCTTTATTTATTTATTATATTTACTCTGTACTTTCCTCTAAAGTTTGACCTCCAAAACTGCAACACATTGATTAGTCCAGTTGAGGCACTGTCTGCCATTTTATTGCCTATATTTCCAATAGGTCCATTTCCCAACATTCCTTCAACATTCCTCCTCCCCATCCACAACTCCACCAACTTTTGTGCCATCTTCAAACTCCTTGATCAACCCACCTACCATCTGCACACAAAACCATTCTCATTATTGTTTTTAATGACATCAGGTGCCCATGGTTGAAAGAGGTCACTTGAGTTGTCAGCTGGAGAGATGAGTCATAACAGGATCAGGTTTTTTGAAACGAGCAGTTCCCAGTGAACGATCCTCTGCAAAGTGAGAAAAACATGATGGGATGGATTTGATACAATTTGGAAGAAAGAATTGCCCAGGGTGGAAGTGGTCAATGCAAAGGGACACAACTTTATGGTGTTGGGAGGAAAATATGATGGGAATGTAAGAGGCAGGGTTTTTTACACAGTGAGTAGTGGGTGCTGCCAGAATGTGCTGCCAGAAGTAGTTATAAGAGGCAGATACTTTAGGGAGATTTTAAGAGACTCCTCGATAGGGACATGGATGAAAGAAGAATGGAGGTCTATGTGGGAGGGAAGGGTTAGATTGATCTTGGAGTAGGCTAAAGGGTCAGCAAAACATTGTGGGCCGAAGGGCCTGTACTATTCTGAGTCCTATGTTCTAAAATCTAGGATATAAGCAGAAGTATAGTGAGAAGCTTATTTAGAATCATTTAGCTGAATAAGGTTGTAAGCCGTATGACTCATTTTTATTGGGAAAGGATGGACTTGATGTCCAGGGAATCAGAATTTGCGGTGATGCTTAAGGACAATGGCTTTGGTCATCCCATTGCTTAATTGGAGGAAACATCTGCTCATCTATTGCAAAAGGGAATTGGATTTATACTCGGAAAGGAAAAAATTGTGAGGCTATTTGGAATAAATAGTGCAGTATGAAGAATTGAACTGTCTTTAAAAGACAAACAGCACAAACATAAGGCACCGATTAACTTCCTTCAGTGCCGAAGAGTTCAATGAAATTGCAACGTACCATCAGGTGAATCTTGGATACTGATGGAGTCCTGATACGATTTGCTTGGAACAACAGGACTTGGGAGCTTGGAACAAGGGTGTCCATTCTAACTCTCACAACAGGAAAATATATTTATATGCTGGTGATAATGATGTTTCTATTCTCCAGCCACATGACTCGTTTACATAACTGAACAAAAATGCACAATACTGCTCTTCCCATTTAAAAAAAATGTATGTAAACAGTGTTCAGAGTTATGCACTGTGAATCCAGTTTCATTCAGGCCTCCTCAGTGTGACCTCCTTAACTCTGTACACGTTTCTGATGTATTAGTTTCTGATCCAGAGGGACTTGTAATTGACCTATAATCCTTTGTTGGTCACTACTTCTGACAGCGTTCCATCTGTGGCACAGATCCATCTCAGCTCTTCAACTGACTTCAATCCATTTTGAGTGTGTCTTATAGAGTTATACCAAATTATGTGGGATATAGAGAGGGTGAATGCATGCAGGCTTTCTTCCCTCAGCTTGAATGAGTCTATAACTAGAGATCATAGGTTTAGGGTGAAAGGTGAAATATTTGAGGGGAATATGAGGAGGAACTTCTTCACGGAGGGTGATGAGAGTGTGGAACAAGCTGCCAGTGGAATTGGTAGATGTGGGTTCAATTGACCCAGAATCAAGATCTGAATTAGGTTTATTATCACTAATATATGTCATGAAATTTGTTGTTCTGAAGCAGGAACAAAGTAAAATACATAATATTTGTATACCTCCATCAAATCTCCCCTCAATTGTCCTAACTTATTGAGCCTTTCCCTATACCTCGGGTCCTCAAGTCCCAGGGACGTCCTTGTGAATTTTCTCTGCATTTCTGTCAATGTTTTTTATACCTTTCCTGTAGGTAGGAGGCAAAATTGGACACAGTTCTAACAACACACACAAAATGCTGGAGGAACTCAGAAGGCCAGGCAACGTCTATGGAAAAGAGTAAAGAGTCGATGTTTCTGGCTGAGTCCCTTTAGGTCCTGATGCAAATCTGCATTTCCAGCATCTGCAAGTTTTCTCTTGTTTGTCACGATACTCCATATTAGGCCTTACCAACGTCTTATACAATTTCAACATAACATCCGGACTCCTGTACTCAAGACATTGATTTATGAAGGTCAATGTGCCAAAAGCTTTCTTTATGATCCTATTTTCCTGTGATTCCACTTTCAAGCAATTAATGAGCTGTATTCTCGAATCTCTCTGTTCAACTCCTCACTGCCCTACCGTTCACTGTGTGAGACTTACCTTGGTTCATCCTGCCAAAGTGGAATGCATCACACTTGTCTGAATTAAATTCTATCTGGCATTTTTCAGCCCATTTTGCCAGCTGGTCCAGATCGCTCTGCAAGCTTTGATAGTCTTCCTCGCTGTCCACTACACCCCTAGTCTCGGTGTCATCCGCAAACTTACTGATCCAGTTAACCACATCATCATCTAAATTGTCGATATAGACTACAAATAACAATGGACCCAGCACTGATCCCTGCGGCACACCACTAGTCACAGGCCTCCAGTGAGAGAGGCAGCCATCTACTACCACTCTCTGGCTTCTCCCACAAAGCCAATGTCTAATTCAATTTACTACCTCATCTTGAATGTCAAGCGACTGAACTTTATCGACCAACTTCCCACATGGGACCTTGTCAAAGGCCTTGTTAAAGTTCACGCAGGTAATATCCACTGCCTCGCCTTTATCAGCTTTCCTGTTAACTTCCTTGGAAAAACTCTATAAGATTGATAAGACATGAATGAAGTCATGCTAACTATTTTTAATCAGTCCATGTCAATCCAAATACTTATATATTTGGTGCCTTAGAATACCTTCCAAAAACTTTCCCACTACTGATGTCAGGCTCACTGGCCTATAATTTCTTGGTTTATTCTTCGAACCTTTCTTAATCAGCAGAACAATATTAGCCATCCTCTAATCCTCTGGCACCTCACTCATAGCTAAGGATGTTTTAATTATCTCTCCTAGGGACACTGCAATTTCTGCACTTGTCTCTCACAGAGTCTGGAACAGGACTCAGTATTCATTGTTTTAAAATTGATCTCCAGCGGAAACGCTTCAGCGTAGCTGGGTACAATGCTTACATGACCACTGAGGAATCACAAACAATAAAATTTGCATTCATCACGCAAAGTGAACCTAGTAAAATTACCCAAAGATGCTTCACAAGCATATTATCAGGCAACATTATTTTATTGGTCAGCCTTACTATATGTAAAGTTGACCAATAAAGATAGGAATCTTGAGAGCCAGAGGGCAGTAAAGCAATGGAGGCATATGAAGATCGGCATGAAGATTAAAATTAGGAAAACTGATATATGGGATGGATATAATCTGCTGGTGAAATTCAACTGGTCGCGAAGCATCTGTTGACAGGGTAAGTGGGAAGAGGAGTTGTATGTGAATATGAGATGCAATGTGAACCAAAGATTTTGGATGATGTTTGGCAATGACAGAAGGTGGGAAACCAACTAGAACAGGGGTTCCTAAACTTTTTTATGCCATGGACCAATACCATTTAAACAAGGAGTCTATGAATCCCAAGTTGGGAATCACTGAACTGGAATAATATTGGAATAGCCATCCCTACCAATCATATGATGACATTTTCTGCATTCTGTTATTGCTTTTTGCTTGCATCTGTTGCTTGCAGCATGGTTAACATACATATTCCTCAGTATAACATGCATATACCTCAGTCTAACATGCATATATCTTAGTACACGTGACAATAATAACCATTATTCTAGATTATATATTGAGATTTTTCAGTACATGCGTGTCAAAGAGAACAAAATGATTCATACTCTGGATCCAATGTAGCATAGAAAACACATTAAGCATAAAGAGTGCAATAATAGAAAATATATAAACATAAATGTGATCCTATAAAAACAATGCACAAGTAATTGAGCATGGTAGTATATACATAAGATTAGCCAATATCATCATTATTATGTGCCATGTTGGATAACGTGAGTGATCATGGCATACATGACCATGATTATTCTTGGCAAATATTTCTGCAGAAGTGGTTTGCCTTTGCCTTCTTCTGGACAGTGTCTTTACAAGACAGGTGACCCCAGCCATTATTAATACTCTTCGGAGATTTTCTGCCTGGCATCAGTGGTTGCATCACCAGGATTTGTGATATGCACCAGCTGCTCACACAACCATCCACCACCTGCTTCCATGGCTGATCGGGGTGGGAGGGGGGGGGGAGGGATAAGCAGGTGCTACACCTTGCCCAATGGTGACCTGCAGGCTAGCGGAGGGAAGGAGTGCTTTACACCTCCTTTGGTAGAGACGTATCTCCACCCCGCCACCCAGCAGACGGACTGCATGTGGGTAAAGTGACGCTAGGTGCAGGAGTGCCTGTACATAAGGTGGCTGACAGGAGGTGATAAAGTGACAAAGTGACTCTTGGCAACATGAACTTTTCTAGGTTGCAGCAGGGCGTACAAAAGCGCAGTCGGACAGTGACTGTGTCAGTGTAGGTATGAGTGGCAGTGCATGGGCGGGATGAAGGGATGTTGAGGGGCTATGGAGAGGACTGGCTAATGTGCATGCTGTGGTGGTGGGGATAGTGCACTGACATGGAGCAGCAGTGTGAACAAGCAATACAAAGAGACAGAAGGAAAGTCTTGGTCTTGGAGGATATTGATGTTGCAAACAATCCCCTTGAACGTACTACCCTTTTTATCTTAAACTCCCTGATCGAAGTTGTGCTCAGCTGGAAGTGAATGATTGAATTGTTTTATGTATTAGATTACAGTTTACAGCTTCTCCACACCCCTCAGATGAAAGTGTTGAATCATCATCAGTTTATAGCATATTCATAAACACATAGATGTTATGAAAATGTTGCAATCAGCACAACACAGCCAGTTTGTCTCAACTCATGAGACTCCTCTCAAAACAGTATTCGGGTTGAGCTCGTTATCAGTTGTTATCAGGTTTATTGGATACAATTGGTGAAGCTTTGCATTTTCATTTATGGCTTGCATTTCCTCCCTCCAAGCTAAATGTTGATAAATCATGGGTTACTTTTAATTTTGATGAGTTGTAATCACATCCCTGAATGTCTATTTTGCTCTCAAGGACTCAATTGACTATTGCACAGATCGAAATAGTTGATCACAAAAGGCTAGACTTTGCTCTCAGCAGCAAGAAAACCGGAACAGGAATGCATCAGGAACATGAAAAGTTCTGCAGATGCTGTAAATCCAAAGCAACACACACAAAATGCTGGAGGAACTCAACAGGTCAGACAGCATCTCTGGAAATTAATGACCAGTCGACATTAAGGGTCGAGACCCTTCTTCAGGACAAAACTACATTATGCCTTTTATATTCACTTAAGGGATGTAGACATCAATGCTAAGGTCACCACTTATTTGCCCCGTTGTAGATGACTTTGAGTTAATTGGGGTGAATTCACTTAAACCACTGCAGTCCATGTAGTGATGGTTCTCTCTCTGTGCTATGGATAGAGTGTTGGAACAAATAGACCCAGAAATATTGATGGAATGCCAATATATTTCTATGTCAGAATGAAAGGTGACTGACTGAAGAACTTGCAAGTGGCGGTGGTAACTTACATTTCGTGATGGAGGAGATTGTGTGTTTGCAATGCACTGTCAATGAAGCTTGGGCAATTGCTAGATACATTTTGAAGATGGTGAAGCAATGGTAGGCTGGTGGTCAAAGGGTGAGCACTTAGTGTGGGTGGATGGGGTAGAGGTTTGTTAAAACCCAAGACTTGACTTGAACCCTACACATGTAGTTAGGACCCCTTGAGCCCTACTCAGGTAGTCAGAGTGTCAGGCAAGTATCAGTCAAGTGGATCGTTCTGATTGTATAGAGCTTCTTGGTTTCTTAGAGCAGGTAGAACACATTGCACACTGTTCCTGGTTTTCTTACTTGTAGATACCTGAAAGGCTTTGATGAGTCTAGAGATGATTCAGTTGCCACACCTTGCTCTTGTAACTATTGTATTTATGTGGCGGCTCCATTTAAATTTCCAGTCAACAGTGACTGACTGGGTTATGATAGCAGGCATAAATCAACAGTAATGCTACTGAATGTCAAAGAGAGTCAACCAGACTCTTTCTTGTTGGAGATAATAATATTTGGGTGTGAATGTTATGTGTCACTTTACTATTCCATATTTGTTTGTCCATAAAACCATAAGATATAGCAGCAAAATTAGACCACTTGGCCAATTGAGTCTGCTCTGCCATTCAGTCATGGCTGATTTATAATCCCTCTCAACATACTCCTGCCTTCTCCCCATAACCTTTGACATCCTTAATAATCAACAACCCATCAACCTCCACTTTAAATATTCTCAAGGACATGGCCTCCACAGCTGTCTCTGGCAATGAATTCCACAGATCCACCACCCTCTGGCTAAAGAAGTTCTTTATGACTTCATTATTTTTTTTCTGCAGACAGGCATAAGTACTCACTTGTGCCCAAAACCATGTGGTTCCTCTTCATGCCCTGTTTTGCATCATGCAGCAACTTTGCTATTTCTTTAGCACTTGTCTGTTTTTCGCTTGACGCTCAAGCAAACATGGATAGAAAGTGTGTGAGGAGCCGGCCGGATTCGAACCTGGGACCACCCAGCTCGAAGTCCGGTGGAGATGCCACTACCCCACCGGCCGCTAGTGTAACAGCATTAAATTCAGATTCAGATTAATTTGTCATGTGTATATCGAAACGTACAGTGAAATGTGTCGTTTGCCTTAACAACTAATACAACCTAGGGAAATGCTGAGGGCAGCCTGCAAAGTTGCCACGTAATCCGGCACCCACAATGCTTGCCAGAACAACACAGAAATTACAGTTTGATGTAAGTGACAGAAGTAAACCACCGCAGATAGTTAAAAGAGGTTTTGTATAGAAATTTTAACACAGAGTTAATATTTCCAGCAACAATTAAGTCTGGTAGAATTCTCCACATTTTCATCAGCATATTTAGCAAAGTTTACCGAAGTATGGTGAAAAATGTAGTTAGTCAGGATTTCACAGTCTTCAACCCCTCTGTGCTCACAATCTGTTGGCACTGTAAATTGCAACAGAGGATTGCAATTGGCTGTAGATGGCTCTGGACTCAGCCACCTCCATCAAGGACATCTACAAGAGGTGGCGCCTCAACAAAGCCACACCCATCATTAAGGCCTCCTTCTTGCTGGGAGTGAGGGTGGGAGATACAGGAGTCTGAAGATCTGCACACAATGATCCAGGAACAGGTTTTACCCTTCTGTGGACTTCAATACGCAGGTAGATATGGAAAACCAGGTTGGTGCTGGGTTACAGGAGGGGCAATTTCTAGGGTGCCTACAAGATGGCTTTTTAGAGCTGCTCACTAGAGGATCAGCTATTCTGGATTGGGTGCTGTGCAATGAACCAGAATTGATTAGATATCTAAAGGTAAAAGAACCCTCAGGGGAAAGTGATCATGATATAATTGAATTTATCCTGAAATTTGAGAAGGAGAAGATAAGATTAGATGTGTCAGTGTTACAGTGGTGTAAAAGGAATTACAGAGGCTTGAGAGAGGAGTCGGCCAGAATTGATTGGAAAAGAACACTGGCAGGGATGACGGCAGAGCAGCAATAGCTGGAACTTCTGCAAGCAATTCGGAAGGAACAGGATATATACAACTCAAAGTGGAAGAAGTATGTCAAAGGAAAGATAACACGACAATGGCTAACAAGAGAAATCAAAGCCACCATAAAAGTCAAAGAGAGAGCATATAATAGAGCAGAGATTAGTGGGAAGTTAAAGGATTGGGAAGCTTTTAAAAACCAACAGAAGGCAACTAAAAATGTCATTAAGAAGGTAAAGATGTAATACAAAAGTAAGCTAGTCAATAATATTAAAGAGGATACCAAAAGTTTCTTCAGATACATAAGGTGTTAAACGGAGACAAGAGTGGATATTGGACTGCTAGAAAACAATGTTGGAGAGATTGTAATGGGGGACAATGAAATAGCAGATGAACTGAATAAGTATATTTTGCATCAGTCTTCACTGTGAAAGAAACTAGCAGAAAGGTAGAAGTTCTAGGTGTGAGGGAGCATGAAGTGTGTGAAGTTACCAGAGTGAGAGAGAAGGTTCTTGGGAAACTGAAACGTCTGAAGGTAGATAAGTTACCTGGACCGGATGGTGTACACCTCAGAGTTCTGTAAGAGGTGACTGAAGAGATTCTGGAAGCATCAAGAATCACTAGATTCAGGAATGGTTCTGGAAGAGTGGAATATTGTAAATGTCACTCCACTCTTCAAGGCAGAGAGGCAGAAGAAAGGGAAACTATAGGCTAGTTAGTCTGACCTCAGTGGTTGGGAAGATGTTGGAGTCGATTAGTAAGGATGAGGTCTCAGGGTACTTGGAGGCACATGATAAAATAGGCCGTAGTCAGCATGATTTACTCAAGGGAAAATTTTGCCTGACCAACCTGTCTGAATTCTTTCAAGAAGTAACAAGCAGGATAGACAGAGGAGAATCAGTTGATGTTGTGTACTACAATTTTTAGAAGGCCTTTGACAAGGAGTCACACATGAGGCCGCCTAACAAGCTACAAGTCCATGGTATTACAGGAAAGATTCTAGCATGGATAAAGCAGTGGCTGATTGGCAGGAGGCAAAGAGTAGAAATAAAGGAAGCCTTTTCTGGCTGGCTGCTGTGACTAGTTGTGCTCCATAGCGGTCTGTTTTGGGACTGATTTTTCTTCTTACGTTATACATCAATGATTTGGTTGATGGAATTGATGGCTTTGTTGCAGAGTTTTCAAACGATATGAAGATAGGTGCAGGGCAGGTAGTTTTAAGAAAATCACCAGCAGAAGGACTTAGATTAGGAGGATGGGCCAAAAAATGGCAGATGGAATACAGTGTTGGGAAGCGTATGGTCATACACTTTGGTAGAAGAAATGAAAAGATTAACTATTTCCTAAATAGAGAGAAAATGCAAAAAACTGAGATGCAAAGGAACTTGGGAGTCCTTGTGCAGGACTCCCTAAAGGGTAATTTGCTGTTGAGTCTGTGGTGAGAAAGGCAAATGCAAAGTTTGCATTCATTTCAAAAAGACAAGAATATAAATTACTAGGATGTAATGCTGAAAGTTTATAAAGGACTAGTAAGGCCTCACTTGGATTATTGTGAGCAGTTTTGGGCCCTTTACCTCAGAAAGGACAAGCTGAAACTGGAGAGGGTTCAAAGGAGGTTCACGAAAATGCATCCAGGATTGATTGGCTTGTCATTTGAAGAGTGTCTGATGGGTCTAGACTTGTATTCACTAGAGTTCAGAAGAATGAGGGGTGATTTCATTGAAACCTATCAAATACTGAAAGGCCTTGATAGAGTGGATGTGGAAAGGATGTTTCCTATGGTGGGTGAGTCTAAGACCAGAGGACATATTGTCAGAATAGAGGGACTGCCTTTTAGGACAGAGATGAGAAGGAATTTCTTTAGCCAGGGTGTGGTAAATCTGTGGAATTCTTTGCCACAAGCTGCTGTGGAGGCCCAGTCTTTATGTATATTTAAGGCAGAGGTTGATAGATTCTTGATTGGTCAGGACAGGAAGGGATATGGGTAGAAAGCAGGAGATTGGGGCTGAGGAAAACTGGATCAGCCATTTTGAAATGGTGTTGCAGACTCGATGGGCCAAAATGGCCTAATTCTGCTCCTATATCTTATCTTATGCCGTAAGATTTCTGAATGGCGCATGAACCCATGAACACAACTGCATCATTCCTTTCTTGCATGCTGTATTAATTTTTGTAATTTATATTCATTTTATGTCTACTGCTGCAAAACAACACATTTCATGTCATCTAATTCAATTGTAATAAATATGACTCTGATTCTGATTCTGATTCTGAATTGGATGAAAAGTCAACTGATTTAATTTTACAGAACCAGCAGTTCCAGGATCCACACTCTATTGCATATAACTGAATGTTAGCAAGCTTTGAAGATCTCAGTATTCTGCAGTAATATGCCAATCAGTGTACAGAATCAGATCCAGTGAAATGTCATTAGTTTAGGAAGCATGGTGACTTACTCCTCCATTCTTAACTGAATGGTTGAGCGAGAATAATGTCAGTAAAAAGTCTTTGATTGTTATGGAAGAGTAACAGGATGTAAACAGAGCAGCCAATTTCCTGTCACCCAAGTGGCCAAGTGTTTAAGGCATTGGACTAGTGACCTGAAGGTCGTGAGTTCAAGCCCCAGCCGAGGCAACGTGTTGTGTCCTTGAGCAAGGCACTTAAGCACACATTGCTCTGCGACAACACTGGTGCCAAGCTGTATGGGTCCTAATGCCCTTCCCTTGGACAACATTGGTGTCATGGAGAGGGGAGACTTGCAGCATGGGCAACTACTGGTCTTCCATACAACCTTGCCCAGGCCTGCGCCCTGGAGAGTGAAGACTTTCCAGACGCAGATCCATGGTCTCGCAAGACTAACGGATGCCGATATCATTCAGATGTATTCATGTATGGCTGAATGATAATTAAACTTGAATTTGATTTGACCTTACTATCAATGACTGATCTCATCGATGGACAATTGAGTCATCAAGTTCGCTGATGACACAACAGTGACTGGCTTCATCAACAACACCGTTAAGATGGCGTACAGAGAGGGGTAGAGCGACTGATAAAACGATGTGAGCACAACAATTTGACTCTCTACATGGATAAGACCAAAGAGATGATTGTGGACTTTAGGAAGGTGGAGGCTGACCACCCCTTACTGCACATACACACCTCCTCTGTGGAGAGAGATAGGAGCACCAAGTTTCTGGGAGTGAACATAACAGATGATCTACTTGGTCCTTCACACCACCTCTTTGCTCAGGAAAGCACAGCGTACTCTCTACTTCCTGAGGAGAGTGAGGCTCTCCCCATTCCCTACTATAATCAATTTTTACAGGAGTATCTTTGAGAGTGTCCTGATGGGAACAGGAGTTGCAAGGCATCTGACTGCACGTTCCTACAAAGGATTGCTGAGTGGATCATCGTGTCTCTTTTCCATCCATTAGAGGTATTTATCAGGATCGTTGCATATGCAGAGCCCTTAACATTGTCAATGATCCCTCCCATCTGTCCAACGATATCTTTGATCCCCCTACCATCAGGCAGGAGGTACCGCAGCATTAGGACAAGAACTGTTAGGATGGGAAACAGCTTCCTCCCCCGGACTGTGAGACTACTGAACTCCTTGGCATCATGTATGAAGTGCCGGTAGCATTATCCTGTTTACTTTTTAACTTATATCATAAATGCACATTGTTATTTATTAATTTATTGGTGGTAATATTACTTTTTGTGTCATGTGTGTGAGTTATATGTACTGTGTTTTGCACCTTGGTCCGGAGGAACATATCTTCATTTGGCGGTGTACGTGCTTACGGTTGAATGACAATAACTGAACTTGATCTTGAACTTGAACTCTAATGAACTGGCTTGCCGATGCTTATATTGCCTGGAGAAGCTGAATGAGCAGTGGCTGGAGCCCCAGATCTGCAAATCTCTGCAAGTTTGCTGGGGTAGTCAAAGAACCAATGTCTGCGTGCCTGTATCTAAATCTAAGGCTGGAGACGGAAGAAGGTGAATTGACTTACTGTATGGGTGGGAGGGAGGAGCGGGGCTTGATTAACTGTTGTTTGTGTAGTTCTGCTGAACATTGTTGGCATGCTATGTTGCCACTGGAAGGTGTGGTGACACTTGTGGGCTGCTCCTCTACATACCCTTTGGTGTGTAGGTTGTTATCGCAAATGATGCACTTCACTGTATGTTTCAAAGTGCATGTGATAAATAAACTTGAATCTTGAATCTTGTTTCCTGCCCTGTGTGAAACTAACAGTCATTTCACCTTCCAAACATTCCCTTTGAGGCATTTGCTTTCCTCCACCTTACTACTTCACACACAGTGAATTGAAAGGCAGCCGTTTCTTCCCATTGAAATGAATGGATCCTCTGGGCACGTGGCAGGTTAATAAGTGACAACATCAATGGGCCGACTTCCTGCCCCTAAGTGCTAGGAAACCTGCGGTGATTCATACTGTCCTCTTGGATGGCATTGAGAGCTTCTGGTAGAGAGCAGGTGTTCTAGGATTTGCATCAGTTTATTTTTGCTTGTATATGTGATGTCCAAACCTCCTCCCGTTTAAGTAAGTGAAAGCTGGCTGTTCTAGGTAGAATATTAGCCTTTACGTTAAAGATGAACATAGTATACACAATCGGGAAAGATTTCCAATGTCTCTACTTTCTGAGGAGGCTGAAGAAATCTGGTCTCTACACACCTATACTCACGTCATTCTACAGATGTGTGTTAGAGGCCCTCCTAACAAGATGCAATACTGCATGGTATGGAAACTGCACTGCGATGGACAGGAAGGATTTACAATGGGTAGTCAAAACTACCCAATGCATTATTGGCACCAGCCTACCTGCCATCAAAGGGCATATATACAGAAATGTGTCAGTAACATCATTAAGGATCACACCCAACCCTGCTCATGGACTATGCAGTCTCCTCATCAGGAAGGTGACTACAAAGCATCCATATGAGCACTTCCAGACTCAAAAACAGCTACTTTTCCCAAGCAGTAAGGCTGATCAATGCCTCCACTCACTAAACCACCCCACCACACCCCCAACCATCATATTAAACAATTTTGAAATGGAAGATCCATTTCATTAAGTAAGCCATCTGCTTTCAATGAGGCTTTTCATTCCAGGATGAGGGAGATGTCGTCCTTTTTTAAAGAAAGGGACTTCCCTTCCTCCACCATCAACTCTGCTCTCAAACGCATCTCCCCCATTTCACGCACATCTGCTCTCACTCCATCCTCCCGCCACCCCACTAGGAATAGGGTTCCCCTGGTCCTCACCTACCACCCCACCAGCCTCTGGGTCCAACATATTATTCTCCATAACTTCCGCCACCTCCAACAGGATCCGACCACTAAACACATCTTTCCCTCCCCACCTCTCTCTGCTTTCCGCAGGGATCGCTCCCTACACAACTCCCTTGTCCATTCGTCCCCCCCATCCCTCCCCACTGATCTCCCTTCTGGCACTTATCCTTGTAAGCGGAACAAGTGCTACACATGCCCTTACACTTCCTCCCTTACCACCACTCAGGGCCACAGACAGTCCTTCCAGGTGAGGCGACACTTCACCTGTGAGTGGGCTGGGGTGATATACTGCGTCCGGTGCTCCCGATGTGGCCTTCGATACATTGGCGAGACCCAACGCAGACTGGGAGATCGTTTCACTGAACACCTATGCTCTGTCCGCCAGAGAAAGCAGCATCTCCCAGTGGCCACACATTTTAATTCCACATCCCATTCCCGTTCTGACGTGTCTATCCATGGCCTCCTCTACTGTAAAGATGAAGCCACACTCAGGTTGGAGGAACAACACCTTATATTCCGTCTGGGTAGCCTCCAACCTGATGGCATGAATATCGACTTCTCTAACTTCCGCTAATGCCCCACCTCCCCCTCGTACCCCATCCGTTATTTATTTTTATGCACACATTCTTTCTCTCACTCTCCTTTTTCTCCCTCTGTCCCTCTGAATATACCCCTTGCCCATCCTCTGGTTCCCCCTCCTTTGTCTTTCTCTCTGGGCCTCCTGTCCCATGATCCTCTCATATCCCCTTTGCCAATCACCTGTCCAGCTCTTGGCTCCATCCCTCCCCCTCCTGTCTTCTCCTATCATTTTGGATCTCCCCCTCCCCCTCCCACTTTCAAATCTCTTACTAGCTCTTCCTTCAGTTAGTCCTGACGAAGGGTCTCGGCACGAAACGTCGACTGTACCTCTTCCAATAGATGCTGCCTGGCCTGCTGCGTTCACCAGCAACTTTGATGTGTGTTGTTTGTTGTTTACATGTGTGCCCAAGATGGCATGTGCAAAATTTTTTTGGTATGTGACATACAGTGCCGCTCCCTTGTTCCTTTAAACCCCAGCCGTTATAAAAAGATACATCATGATTATATTTACTGTCAAATGAAGCAACAAATTATGTTTTTTGCAACCCAGGTGTAGTGAGATGTTCTGTAAGAACCATATAAGAGGAAAATGAGGCAGAGGGTTGGCGGTGTCTCAAGAGGGGATCTTTGGACATTGCCAAAGTTCTTAGTTTCAGGGTTGAGGAAGAGTGCAAAATGAAAGAAATTCCAGAATTTCTTATCAAGCTATTTTGTGATGACATAGAAACAAGCTAAACAGTACAATGAGTCAATCCTGAGAAATCCCAAAAATTCCTTTCCTTCCACTTGTTTCTCTGTAATTTGTTCTAGCATTGCTCATTAACAACTTCCTACCACCCACTTACAGTAGCTGCTGCCTGACCTACCGAGTTCCTCCAGTATTTCCTGCGTGTATCTATGGAGGAAAATGGGCAGTTGAAGTTTCTGTTTCGAGACCTTTAATCAGTCATCACTTTAGTGAGACGAAACAACTGTGAAACTTCGTGTGAGGTTATTTCCCACATTGAAGTTGGTATATAAATGCAATTTTCTCATCTTCTTACTGATTATAAACCCTGTTTAAACAAGCAGAGTTGTGACTGCAGCTTGGGCTTGCAGCTCACTCCCTTTCTCAACAGCAACCAGTTTATCATCTTGTATCCACTGTGTTCCAAAATCAGAATTATCGGAAGGAATTTTTGTTGAAAGAGAAACATTCTTCCTTTTCTAAAACATTTATCCAACTGCACTGTTGTAGCTTTTGTGTTCCACAAACTGTTCCCTGATAAACACCTGTTCCTGCTGTGGTATTCCCTTTCATTTCTTTGCTTGTGTGGTATGTCAGGGAGGACCTTGTACGAATGGAATTTGGGACTGATGTGAGGGAGGTCAGCATTTTGGCAGATTCCCTCTCTCACTGTGTGCCCAAGGGATAGGTGACATGCTCCAGTTCAAATAAAACATTTACTGTAGTTAACAAGAGATAAGGATACAATGTGGGTTTTCTTGTTACCAAGTCTCGACAGATATTTTCCCACAAGATGCAGAAGAGTCTGCTAGCTTATAGAGGAATTAATAAAAAAAACTCTCCCAAGCGTGTGCATTAATAAAGAATACACTAACACTAATCACATAATGGAGAAGGATTAGAAACAAATTATTGATCATAAATTGCCACCATTTGATTGTGGTGGACTGGTATAACCTTTATTTACTTTATTTAGAGTGGAACATGCCCTTCTGGTCCAATGAACCCGCCACTCAGCAACCCACCTACTTAACCCACCAGACAATTTACAATGACCAATTAGCTAAATAATCAGTACGCCTCTGGACCGTGTGAGGAAACTGGAGTACCTGGAGGAAACGCGCAGTCACGGGGAGAACGTGCGAGCCTCATACTGGCGCCGCTGGAAGGTGGTTCCCTGTATTTTACTTTGAGGAGCTTAAAGAAGATGAGATGGCCTTTGAACTTTTATTGGAGAATCAAGGGAAATTTGTGGTTAGTTACAAGGGGTTACCCATATGCATTTAATATGACCATTTGGTTCTTGCATGCTGTGCAAGATGATTAGAGGCACACACAGAGTGGACAGCCAGAGACTTTTTCCTGAGTAGAAATGACTAATATGAGGGGGTGTAACTGTAAGGTGATTAGAAGAAAGTATAGGAGCAGGGTTGTCAGAGCTAAGCTTTTTACACAGAGAGTTGTGGGTTCTTTGAACATCCTGCCAGGGGTGGTGGTAGGGGCAGATATATTAGGGGCATTTAAGAAACTCTTAGGCAAATGAACGACAGAAAAAATGGAGGGTTGTGCGGGCAGGAAGGGTTAGATTGATTTTACAATGGATTTAAAGGTCAGCACAACATTGTGGGCTGAAGGGCCTTTACTGTACTATAATGTAAACACAAAATAATCTGCAGATGCTGGGGTCAAAGCAACACTCACAACACGCTGGAGGAACTCGGCAGGTCGGGCAGCATCCGTGGAAACGATCAGTCAATGTTTTGGGCCGGAACCCTTCGTCAGGACTGAAGAGGGAAGGAGCAGAGGATTCCCTATGGCTTCTGCCCCTTCCCCCTTCAGTCCTGATGAAGGGTTCCAGCCCGAAACGTTGACTGATCGCTTCGCTTGACGGATGCTAGCTGAACTGCTGGGTTCCTCCAGCGTGTTGTGAGTGTTGCTGTACTATAATGTTCTGTGTTCTATATTCTATGTTCAGTGGATTTTAAATCTGAGCAAGTGAACAGTCTGCTCAAGGTAATTAAGGACCCTGAGTTTATGCTAATGATATCCATTGATTGAACGGAGCCGAAAAGACACGCTTTTCTTTTTTTTTTGTGTGTTTCAAAACTTCATGGTGTCCTTTTCTTGGCAGATGTATGATAGAAAAATGAAAGATTATGTGGGAGGGAAGGGTTAAACTTATCTTAAAGTAGGTTAAAAGGTTGGCTGTGCTGTAATTTTCCACGTTCTGAAGCACCTTGCAACTTGTGAAGTACTTTTTGAGGTGTAGCAAGAAAACAATGTAGGAAACACAGCTGTCAATTTCTGCACAGAAATATTCCACAAACAGCCATGATCAACTTGGTTTCATTGTTTGATAGTTCAAAGTTCAAAGTAAGTTTATTAACATAGCACATATAATGTACGCAACCATATACAACTCTTGAGATTCATTTTCTCACAGGCATACTCAATAAATCTAATAACTATAACAGAAACAATGAAAGACTGCACCAACTGGATGGACAACCAACATGCAAAAGATAACAAACTCTGCCAATAAAAAGAAAGAAAAAACTATTAACAACAATAAATAAATAACCTCCCGGGAGGGGGGAGAAGGTGGCGACGCGACAGCAGCGCGCGCGGCCACTTCGGTGATGATATCTGTTATCTGTCAAGTAAGGAACTGTGCACAATTCTGATTTGATGGAGACAGACGTGAGAGCACAGCAGAACATCTGGAAAACTTCTGAAATGCCTGCTTTGCTGCCTCTGCTATTGTGTGGTAACCGGAATCTCCGGAGCTGAAGGCCCCAAAATCCTCAGCTTTGCGTGTTTCAGTGGCTGGGGAGAGGTCGAAGGCGCTCGGCAGAGGATGGCGCTCGGGGGGCTGTATCGGAGAGACTGGTCGAAAGCTCGAAGTTTTCGGACAGATGGACTCAGTGTCGGCTGGGGTCGGCTGCTTCCAAGGTATCGGCAAGTTGACGGTGCCTGGAGGTTTATGGCAGGGAGTTTCTCCCTTTTGCCGCCTGCTATCGGGGACTCGGGAGTCGATCGACTTAGGACTTTGAGACTTTTTTTTACTGTGCCCATGGTCTGTTCTTTACCAAATTATGGTATTGCTTTGCACTACTGTAACTATGTGTTATAATTATGTGGTTCTGTCAGTGTTAGTCTTTGGTCTGTCTTGTTTTCTGTGATATCACTCTGGAGAAACATTGTATTATTTCTTAATGCATGTATGCATTTCTAAATGACAATAAAAGAGGACAGAATGTTCTCATAATCTAAAATCTAAATAAGCAATAAATATCGAGAACATGAGGTGAAGTGTCCTTGAAAGTGAATCCGTAGGTTTGGGATCAGTTTGGTGTTTGAGTGCATGAAATTTAGTGAAGTTATCCCCACTGGTATCCCCTGATGGTTGAAGAGTGATAACTGTTCCTGAATCCGGTGTTGTGAGCCCTGAGGCTCCTATACCTTCTTCCTGATGACAGGAACCAGAAGAGTGCATGACCTGGGTGGTGGGGATTGCTGGTGATGGAGTTGCTTTCCTACGATGGATAGCACTCCATGTTGATATGCTTAATGGTGGGAATGGCTTTACCCATGATGGACTGGGCCATATCCACGACTTTTTGTAGGACTTTTCGTTCAAAGACTTTGGTGTTTCCATACCAGGCTATGATGTAGCCAGTCAATATACTCTCCACCACACATCTATAGAAGTTTGTCAAAGTTTTAGGTATCATGCTGAATCTTTGCAAACTCCTAATGAAGCGGTGGTGCTACCATGCTTTCTTTGTAGTTGCACTTACGTGCTGGGCCCAGGACAGATCATCTGAAAGTATAACGCCAAGGAATTTAAAGTTGCTGACCCTCTCCACTTCTGATCCCCCGAAACGGCCTGGCTCATGAACCTCTGGTTTCCTCCTCCTGAATTCAATAATCTGCTCCTTGGTCTTGACATCGCATTGTTGTTGTGGTTGTGGCATTACTTAGCCTGGTTTTCAGTCTCCCTCCTACATCCGGATTCATCACCATCTTTGATTCAGCCTACAACAGTGGTGCAGTCAGCAGATTTAAATATGGCGTTGGAGCTGTGCTCAGCCTCACAGTGTGAAGTGAGTAGAGCAGGGAGTTAAGCACACAGCCTTGTGGTGCACCTGTGCTGATGGAGATTGTGGAGATGTCGTTGCCAATCTGAACTGGCTGGGGTCTGCAAGTGAGGAAATTGAGGATTGCATGAAAAGGTATGGAGGTCAAGGTCTTCAAAATTATTGATCATTTTTGAGCAGATGTTAGTATTGAATGCTGAGCCATAGTGGATAAAAAGCATTCTGATGTATGCATCTTTGCTGTCCAGATGTTCCAGGGTTGAGTGAAGAACCAATGACATGTTATTTATTGTGAACATGTTGTGCCAGTAGGCAGATTGAAGCAGATCCAAGTCACCTTTCAGAAAGGAGTTGATATGTTTCATCACCAACCTCACAAAACACTTCTTCACTTGGATGTAGGTGCTACTGGATGTTAGTCACTGAGGCAGGTTACTACATTTTTCTTAGGCACCAGTATAACTGAAGTCTTTTTGAAGCAGGTCGGGGCTTGAGACTGCTGAAATGAGAGGTTAAAGATTGCGAGAAACACTCCAGTCATAGGAGCAGGAGTAGGTCATCCAGCCCATCGAGCCTGCCCCGCCATTTAATAAGATCATGGCTGATCTGTCCGTAAACTCAGCTCCATCTACCTACCTTTTCCCCATAACCCTTAATTCCCTTACTATGTAAAAACCTACCTAACTGTATCTTAAATATATTTAGTGAGGAAGCCACAACTGCTTCCCTGGGCAGAGAATTCAACAGATTCGCCACTCTCTGGGAAAAACAGTTTATCCTCATCTCCGTCCTAAATCTCCTACCCTGAATCTTGAAGCAATGTCCCCTAGTTCTAATCTCATCTACCAATGGAAACAACTTTCCTACTACCTTATTCACCCCTTTCAAAATTTTGTATTTGACCAGCAGAGGTATTTAGTTCTCTGCCAGGAACACCATCTGGGCTGTACGCTTTCTGTGGGTTCACCCTCCTGAAGGATGCTCTCACGTTGGCATCAAGGACAGAAATCACAAATTGATGGTCAAAGTGAGTGTAGAAGGCATTAAGTTCATTCGGAAGTGAAGCCCTGTTGTACCTGTGTCACTTGATTTCACTTCGTAAGAGGTGATAGCATTGAAGCCTGCCACAGCTGTCGAGCATCCTTCAGTGATTCAAGTTTAGTCCAGAACTGCCACTTCCCCCATAAGATGGCTTTCCGGAGATTGTACCTGGACTTCTTGTAACTTTCTTGGCTGCCAGACTTGAATGCCCCTGATCTGGTCGTCAGCAGATTGTGGATCTCGTGGTTCATCCAGGGCTTCTGTTTGGGAAAGACAGAATGATTTTGTAGGGATCCGCTCCTCTACGACTGTTTTTATAACGTCTGTAGGAACCGCGGTGTATTCATTCAGATCCACTGATGAGTCCTTGAACACGGCCCAATCCCCGGCTCAAAGCAATGGACCACCTCTTTGTTGTCCTGATCTCTGGGGCCGTCCTCTTCAGCCTCTGCCTGTATGTAGGTAGGAGGACAGCCAATGATCAGATTTCCTGAAATGCGGTCTGGGAATGGAACGATAGTCATTCCTTATCTTGGTACCGTACTGGTCTAGTGTGTTTGGACCTCTGGTGCTACAGGTAATATGCAGATGGTACTTGGGCGGGTCAAGCCTGATTGAAATCCCTGACTAGGGTTTGAAATGCGTCAGGATGGTCTGTTTCTTGTTTGGAGATGGCATCATACAGTATCTTAAGCGCTTGATTATGGTAGGCTACTGGAACACAAACATTTCTCCTTTCCCTATAATCTAGCAAACTGTCCTCAATTTTGCTCTCCAGTAACAACATTTACTATCAAGATGCTGGGTAAAGATGGTATAATTCCGCTGAATTTCTGCCTGGCTTGGAGACTCCCCTCATGCCTCACTTCCAGCCATGGTGATGAACTTCCGTGCACTGAAAGGTGTCAAGCCTGTTTGCTTGAGAGTTACGTCCACCAAGTCCTTGAGAAGGTTGTGAAAACTATGGCTCATTAAGTTGATTCAAAAGTACATCACCTCCAGGGAAACTACATGCAGCAGATTGCAAAGAGAATAATTCCAAGGAGGTATACAAATGGTGGAGGATTACAAATACCTGGGGATACGAATTGACAATAAACTGGACTGGTCAAAGAACACTGAGGCTGTCTACAAGAAGGGTCAGAGCCGTCTCTATTTCCTAAGGAGACTGAGGTCCTTTAACATCTGCCGGACGATGCTGAGGACGTTCTACGAGTCTGTGGTGGTCAGTGCTATCATGTTTGCTGTTGTGTGCTGGGGCAGCAGGCTGAGGGTAGCAGACACCAACAGAATCAACAAACTCATTCGTAAGGCCAGTGATGTTGTGGGGATGGAACTGGACTCTCTCACGATGGTGTCTGAAAAGAGGATGCTGTACAAGTTGCATGCCATCTTGGACAATGTCTCCCATCCACTACATAATGTACTGGGTGGGCACAGGAGTACATTCAGCCAGAGACTCATTCCATCGAGATGCAACACAAAGCGTCATAGGAAGTCATTCCTGCCTGTGGCCATCAAACTTTACAACTCCTCCCTTGGAGGGTCAGACACCCTGAACCAATAGGCTGGCCCTGGATTTATTTCATAATTTACTGGCATAATTTACATATTACTATTTAACTATTTATGGTTTTATTACTATTTATTATTTATGGTGCAACTGTAACGAAAACCAATTTCCCCCGGGATCAATAAAGTATAACTATGACTATGATATTTAGAAGTGTTATATGTAGCCGGCAGAACATCTTCATGGCTCACCAACACAATCTTGGCAGCTGACCATTGACAAGTGTAGGGCCACAATCCCTTATCCGAAGTTCTGAAATCCGAAAAGCTCCGAAAACCGAAGTTTTTATTGTGGAGTGTGCAGCGTGTCATAACAAGGCTTGTTTGGCGCGCCAACAGCTGACGCCACTCAGGTGTGACATGGCAGCACTAGCAGAGGCCGCCGGACGCCAGTTGTGGCTCGGCGCTCGTACTGGTTACACGTATACTTGCTGTTCGCTGATATTTTGTGTTCACTGTTGACTTTGTGTTTAATTTCACTGTGAAAATGTCAAAAAGAGCTGCAGATACCCCATGGGTAACAATGAGATTATGGCAGTTTACTCAGTTAAAGAGAGATTGCTTAGACGCAAACCTATGTTAATGAGACAGATGACAATTGAAGAAGTCTTTAAAAACGCCATCTGTCGTAATGTTGCTTCATAACTTGAGAATCCTGTTCCTGGCCCATCAGGTTCCTGTAGAGTATTTAGCTTAGTTTGAACCTGTATATGCCCTAGAGTATTTACCCTAGAGTATTTACATTCTACATTTATTCCAATAAATCAAAAAGAGCACGGATTGGGAAAATCCAGAAGTTCTCTCTCCAGCACTCTTTGTTTGAACATGTACAGGCTTATTTTCTTGTCATTATTCCCTAAGCAATACAGTATAACAACTATTTGCATAGCATTTACATTGTATTAGGTATTATAAGTAATCTAGAGATGATTTAAAGTATACGGGAGGATGTGTGTAGGTCCGGAGCTCCCCCGGGTCCTAAAGTCCAACTGCACTGAGACAGGTTAATTGTCAATATAATTATCAATTTTTTGAATTCCGAAGAATTCTGAAATGCAACTGGCCGTAAGGATTTCGGATAAGGGATTGAGGACCTGTATAACTTCTCTGCGATCTTTTATATAGTGCCATGAACTTTTTTTTGCCTCCGCTTGAGACGGTAGCTGGTTTAAAGGCCAGCCCTACAGAGACTGCAGCAATCACTGAAAGAGAAATGTTCATTTGAGTCCTTAGTTTCGTCCTTTAGGGAGGGTCCTAAACCTTTCACCTTCTAACTCAAAGGAAGACTGGTGCAACAGAGCCACAAATTCAAGCCAAGTAGGAGACCTAGGGCCAGATAAACAAACCAGGTGCTGTGCTCTGTTCTGTGAGGCTGGAGTGATTTTAATCCCAGGGCCTTATCCATGTGGCTTTTGCAGAAGGTGCGTCATTCAAATCTGGTGATGTGCTGGTGGTTGGGGAAATGGGCTTTTGGGCCCTGAGGCGAGAATGTGGGATGGTCAATTTTTGAAGAATTTCTTTTCACAGATGATGGCAAACCTCTGAAAAAGGGGCAACATGGCAGCAGAGTGGTTAGCTTAATATTATTACAGTGCCAGCAACCCGGCTTCAATTCTGTCGCTGTAAGGAGTTTGTACGATTTCCCCATGACCGTGTGAGTTTCCTCCTGATTCTCTGGTTTCTTCCCACATATTAAAGATGTATGGTTTAGTAGGTTAATTGGTCCCATGAGTGAAATTAGTTTTTGTTGAGCTGGAAGGGCCTGATACCATGCTGTATCTAAATAAAATTAAAAATCAAAATTCAGAGGATGGACCACTAGTGGGACAGATCATATTTAAAAGTTCAGGGAGCTAAGTTGCTAGGGCAACAGTGCAATGGAGGAGTTGAGGCCTGGGGAGACCAGCCATGATGCTCTTGATTGAAGGCAACACCTATGTGGGCAGGTGCCTATTTTTGTGCTATTATGTGATCTTGCGTTTCATGGTAGACAAGGATGGAACTCTGTGCTGTCTGGTGCAGGACCTGAGCTTTTTATCATACAACCGAAAGGAGATGGGAAAATTTTCTGTCCTGAAATTTGTCCACTTTTTCCTCTTTGCCTGATGCAGGAATAAAAGATTGACCTTATTCGTCGCAAGTGCATTGAAACGTACAGTGAAATGCATCATCTGCATTAATTCAAAACAGCGAGAGCTGTACTGGGCAGCCCACAAGTGTTATAGTCATAGTCATACTTTATTGTTCCCTGGGGAAATTGGTTTTCGTTACAGTTGCACCATAAATAATTAAATAGTAATAAAACCATAAATAGTTAAATAGTAATATGTAAATTATGCCAGGAAATAAGTCCAGGACCAGCCTATTGGCTCAGGGTGTCTGACCCTCCTAGGGAGGAGTTGTAAAGTTTGATGGCCACAGGCAGGAATGACTTCCTATGACTCTCTGTGTTGCACCTCGGTGGAATGAGTCTCTGACTGAATGTACTCCTGTGCTCAACCAGTACATTATGTAGTGAATGGGAGACATTGACCAAGATGGCATGCAACTTGGACAGCATCCTCTTTTCAGACACCACCGTCAGAGAGTCCCGTTCTACCCCCACAACATTACTGGCCTTACGAATGAGTTTGTTGATTCTGTTGGTGTCTGCTACCCTCAGCCTGCTGCCCCAGCACACAACAGCAAACACGATCGCACTGGCCACCACAGACTCGTAGAACATCCTCAGCATCATCCGGCAGATGTTAAAGGACCTCAGTCTCCTCAAGAAATAGAGACGGCTCTGACCCTTCTTGTAGACAGCCTCAGTGTTCTTTGGCCTGTCCGGTTTATTGTCAATTCATATCCCCAGGTATTTGTAATCCTCCACCATGTCCACACTGACCCCATTGGGTTACTATGCTTTCGCCTCAACGTAGCGTCCCTACGACTCACTAACCTGAAACATAACACCTTTGGAATGTGGGAGGACGTGGGAGCATCTGGAGGAAACTCACACAGTCATGGGGAGAACGTACAAACTCCTTACAGCCAGCAGCAATAATTGAACCCCAAACAGTGACTGATGACACTGAAAAGTGGTGTACCAGCTGCTACACTACCATTGCCGCCCCTAACAAATATGACAGCTTGAATCTCTAGTACTGGGGGAGAGTCCTTTCTCATCGTTAACAATAGTACAGCAGTATCAGGATCTGCATGGAGGGAGTACGTGGTTATAAATCCCATGAGGAGGGGGGATTTAACTGCCCACCAACATAGTCATGTTAGCCTCTCTTTCCACTCTGTTCATATTCAGCCCAAATGTAAAAGGTTAATGATGTTTTGTCAACAATTAAGGGAACTAAATGTAATCTCCTTCAATCATCTCAATCCTGTCCCCAGTGAATGAGAGCACGGCAGAAAACTGCCTCTAAATTTGGAATAATTGACAGTAATTCACAGCAAGGACACAGTCTGTGGGAAATGGAAAGCTGTACCCTGCCACACTGGGAACTGCACAGGTTGCCTTTGTGAACCAGAACTATAATCTATCTTTATATTCACAGTGATAGAGGCCATATAGCCTGTTGGGTCCGTGCTAACATACAATCAGTGACCACTTTTTTCGGTATACTTGTACACCTGCTTGTTAATGCAAATATCCAATCAGCCAATCACGTCGCAGCAATTCTGCATTAAAGCATGCTGACATGGTCAAGAAGCTCAGTTGTTGTTCAGACCAAACATCAGAATGGGGAAGAATTTGACTGCGGAATGATTGTTGGTGTCAGACGGGGTGATTTGAGTGTCTCAGAAACTGCTGATCTTTTGGGATTTTCACGTACAAAAGTTTCTAGAATGTACATGGAACGGTGTGAAAAACAAAAAAGAATTCAGTGAGCATCAGTTCTGTGGGCGAAATGCCTCATTAATGAGAAGTGAGAGGAGAATGGTCAGACTAGTTCAAGCTGACAGGAAGGCTACAGTAACTCAAAGAGCGCACACAACAGTGGTGTGCTGAATAGTTTGTATGAAGACACAACACGTCCAATAATTCAATGGCTCAATCGTTCAATTTGATGTCAGAGAATGTATACAGTATACAACCTGAAATCCTTACACTTCACAGACATCCATGAAACAGAGTGAAAACAAACACAAAGGATGAATGACAGAAAAATGTAAGAACCCCCAAAGCCCTCCTCTTCCTCCAACGCACAATCAGCAGCAAAGCTTAAACCCACCCCTCCCCCCACTTGTTCCAGCAGAATGCATCAGCCCCTCCTCACCACCCTCCATGCAAACAATAGCAAGCTCCCAGAGGCCATGATCTATAGTGCATCAAAAACTACTTTTCATCCCAATACCTAAGACACCCCACAGGCCCTCTCTCTCACTAACAAAGGAGAGAGAGATATTGCCTCTGCAGCAATGAGAAGGGAGTCTAACGGAGAAGGGAGGTGGGAGGAGAAGATGGCGGCGCGCCTGCGTATGCTCAACCCTCCGGTGAAAAATGATATTGTATCTGTTAAATAGGAGCTGTGGACAATTCTGATTTGATGGAGAATGGACGTGAAAGCACAGAGGAACATCTGGAGAAATTTCTGAAATGCCCGTTCGCTGTTGTTGTTACTGTGTGGTCAAGAATCTTTCGGAGGGTAGGCCTCAAAATCCCTGGCCTTGCCTGCTTTTGGCAACCGAGAAGGAGGTTGAATCGTTCGGACAGAGATGGCGCTCAGTACTCGGCATTGGAGAGCTGATCAGAGCTCGAAGTTTTCGGATGACTCAGAGTCGGATTGTGGTCGGCAGGGCAGGGAAAATTTTTCTTCCTTCTCCCATCTGCGTGAGATGGGGGACATTTGAGAGACTTTGAACTTTACTGTGCTCAGGGACTTCTTCATCAAGTATGGTATTGTTGTACTGTTGTAACTATATGTTATAATTATGTGGTTTTGCCAGTTTTTTCAGTCTTGGTCTGTCCTGTGTTTTGTGATATCACACCGGAGGAAATAATGTATCATTTCTTAATGCATGCATTACTAAATGACAATAAAAGAGGACTGCGTGTCTTCATAATCTAACTGTCCTCCGTTTCGATGTTGCAATCTGCAGCGTCGCTTATTTCAAGTTCCCGCGACTTGAGAATCAGCAGCAAGCTCTCTCTTGTCTCAGGAGAGAGCGATCACTCGAGAGCAGAGGCCTCCGACAGTCACACCTGCGGTCTCAATGTTCTGATCTTCTGTGACGCTTCAGTCAATGACATCGGCGAGGAATCGGATTATCCACAGGGCCGTACCCTAAAGGCACACTTCTTCCAAGCCACTCCTGCAGATCCCGAAACACAGGCAACTCGGCAAGTTCTGAAGATCTATAATCCACCATTAGTGAACCTTGAAGTGGATGGGCTACAACAGCAGAAGACCATGAGCCACTGTGGCCACGTTATTAGGTACTTTTCTGTCATTTATGTTCCCCATATCCCTGGAAGCCATTCTTCCCCTCACATGCTCAGCAACTTCTTTCTCATTAACTTCGGCATTAACCCACACCAAAGTGTAATTTCACATCGTTACTTAATGCAATACCTCTTGGGATGTGGGAGGAACCTCCAGAATAAATCAACACAGTCTTGGAGAGAACACAGAATCT
The DNA here is from genome assembly GCF_030028105.1 of Mobula birostris. Classification (NCBI taxonomy): domain Eukaryota; kingdom Metazoa; phylum Chordata; class Chondrichthyes; order Myliobatiformes; family Myliobatidae; genus Mobula; species Mobula birostris. The sequence goes on along the minus strand of NC_092380.1, from coordinate 101,613,545 downwards.
CCTTGTGGGCACTGCTCAAATTCAGCGTAGCAGCCAAACCAAACCGAAGCCAGAAACAAATCAATTGCCACTGTCGGTGACACTATGGGTTTGATATACTTGCATGACTTGCCCTCATGGCAATAGTGATTACTCTAAAAGTCGAATGCTTTTTTTGATTCTTTATTAGCAATTAGCAAACATACAATCTTGAAGCAATGAAGCTTAAGTGTATCCAAGTGTAAACTAAGCGTATTTGGGCATTATTGAATGATCAGCAAAAGATACAACATCCGCCAGTCCGAAGCTGCAAACTGCATTGAACAAAGAATGAAGACGTAACTTATTCCCTTCAATTTTAGCAAGCCCCTACTCATGTGACTAGTTACCATAATAAACATAATAAATTGCACAACACAGAATACAATGCAGATAGAGAACAGACGTATGGCTCCCAACTACAACCATCCTTCAGGCATAATCCAGTGATGGCTGCAACATTATACCCAACAATCAGGAGGTACGTCATCTGCTGAAGGCTAGATCTGTGGCATTCAAGTCTGGCAACCCAGGCCTGTACCAGAAAACCAGGTATGATTTGCGGAGGGCTATTTCAAGGGTGAAGGGACAATTTCGAATGAAGTTGGAGGTGATATCAGATGCACGGTAACTCTGGCAGGGACTGCAAGACATTACCTCCTAGAAAGCAAAACCCAGTAGCATGAATGGCATCTACAATACCATGTACAAATTTGCTGACAATACAACCATTGTTGGTAGAATCTCAGGTGGTGACGAGAGGGTGTACAGGAGTGAGATATGCCAACTAGTGGCATGGTTTCGCAGCAGCAACCTGGCACTCAACATCAGAAAGATGAAAGAGCTGATTGTGGACTTCAGGACAGATAAGATGAAGGAACACATACCAATCCTCCTAGAGGGATCAGAAGTAGAGAGAGTGAGCAGCTTCAAGTTCCTGGGTGTCAAGATCACTGAGGATCTAACCTGGTCCCAACACATTGATGTAGTCATAAAGAAGGCAAGACAGCGGCTACACTTAATTAGGAGTTTGAAGAGATTTGGCATGTCAACAAATACACTCAAAAACTTCTATAGTTGCACCGTGGAGAGCATTCTGACAGGCTGCATCACTGGTATGGAAGGGCTACTGCACAGGACCAAAAGAAGCTGCAGAAGGTTGTAAATCTAGTCAGCTCCATCTTGGGCACTAGCCTACAAAGTACCTTTGCACTTTAGGGAGCAGTGTCTCAGAAAGGCAGTGTCCATTATTAAAGACCTCCAGCACCCAGGGCATGCCCTTTTCTCACTGTTACCATCAGGTAGGCAATGCAGAAGCGTGAAGGCACACACTCAGCGATTCAGGAACAGCTTCTTCCACTCTGCCCTTTGATTCCTGAATGGATTTTGAAGCATTGGACACTACCTCATTTTTTTTTAATATACAGTATTTCTGTTTTTGCACATTTTTAATAATCTATTCAATATATGTAATTGATTTACTTGTTTATTATTATGTTTTATTTTTTTATTATTATTATATATTTTCTCTCTCTCACCCTCTGCTAGGTTATGTATTGTATTGAACTGCTGCTGTTAACAAATTTTACGTCACATGCCGGTGATAATAAACCTGATTCTGACAATCTGTAACAGTGCAAAAAGATCATCCCCCTTATTTCTTATACTCTGTACATTGGGATATTACACTTTGAGTACTGTATTTGCTACTCTGTATCCCTAAAGCACTGTAACCCTGAGGGCTACAAATTTGTCCTGTCATCTGCCTCCCCTTCCTGGCAGTCTGACTGCATGTCATCTTTGCTTTTTTCACCTTCCATCCTATCCTAATTCCCTTCACCGCCCCCCCCCCCACCATCAAATTAGTTTAAACCCTCCCCGACAGCTCTAACAAATCTGCCAGCAAGGATTTTGGTCCCCCTCAGGTTCAAGTGCAACCTGTCCCTCTTGTCCTGGTCAAACCTCCCTCCAGAAGAGATCCCAATGATCCAAGAACCTGAAGCCCTGTCCCCTGCACCATTTTCTCAGCCACATATTTTTCTGCCAAGTCATTCTGTTTCTACCCTCACTGATGCGTGGCACAGGTAGCAGTCCAGAAATTACTATGCTGGAGGTCCAGCTTCTTAGTTTTCTACCTAGCTCTCTAAATTCGCTCTTCAGGACCTCTTCACTTTTCCTTCCTTTATTATTGGTACCAATATGTACAAAGACATCTGGCTGTTCTCCTTCCCCCTCCTAAATGCTGTGGATGCAATCCAAGACGTCCCATTCACGTCCACAGAATCTCCTGCCTGCTCCTCTGATTATTGTGTCCCCTATTACTACCACTCCCCTCTTTTACCTCTTTCCTTTCTGCACCATGGACCTCTATGCTCAGTGCCAGTAACCTGGTCTCTATGGCATTCCCCTGGGAGGTCATGCCCCACAACAGTATCCAAAATGGTATACTTATTATTGAGGTGAATAGCCACAGTGGTGCTCTACACTAACTGCGCATTCACCGTCACAATCCTGACCGTCACCCAGCTACCCACCTCCTGCAACTTAGGCGTGGTTACTTCCCTGTAACTCCAATCAATGACCTCCTCACTCTCCCGTACAAGCTGAAGGTCATCCAGCTGCTGCTCCAGATCCCTAACATGGTCTTCAAGTTGCTGAAGTTGGTTGTACTTATAGCAGATGTAGTTCCCTGGGATTCACCTTATGTACAGATACTCCTGTGCCTTCCATCATTTTATGTACATTTAATTAATCTGTGTATGTAATCTGTTTTATGCATTTATATTGATTGTGTTTTTTTATTATTGTGTTCTTTGTTTTGGGGTGTATGTGGTGTCCAGGGAGGTGTACCACCTCTGATAAAAGGGTATATCATGTCCAGTATAGCTCAGCACACTAATCTTTGGTCTCCATCAGACACTCAGCTCTAACCTGTATCTCCAAATAGCCGTTTGCATGTGATAGCAGACACTCCCTGGTACACCGTTTCGACAGACAGGCTAAACCAGGTAACGGGCAGCTTCATGCCCTAGTGAGATAGGGATATGCCTGTCCCGGCATGCAAAGTCACCTCTAGAGGACTGGGTGGATGAGATCCACAGTATGTTCCAAAGGCCAGGAAGGTCGTACTGCAACGCTCCATGGAAAGCGAAGGGTATGCGAAGGCACAGAAGACATCATGGTCATCCACCACAATTTCAAACAACGTGTTAGTGGGAATGTAACACTTCTCTTTCCAATGAGTTTATCCCTTCAGCGTTTTTTTGTATTAATTTATTTTTAAAGTGCATCTGTAAATCTCAACTGCAAATTTGGATTGAGGAACGCCTGTGCAGTTGCGTGGATGTCAGCGAGTTAGACCGGCGGGAAGAGTTCAAAAAAAAGACAACTTTATAGAGCAGGCGACAGAGTAGAGGGAATCAGAGGAGGAGGGCTTTGGCTCAACGGGGCTTCGGCAATAATAGGTCAAGGCGAGATAACTTACTTGTGAAGAATAGGAATAGGAAGTATGTCTGTGAGGCTGGTGTTTTGTACTGGGTGTCAGATGTTGGATGTCTGGGAGACTCCCAGCCTCCCGAATGGCCACATTTGCACCAGATGTGTTGAGATTCAGCTCCTTAGGGACAGCGTTAGGGAACTGGTGATGCAACTCGATGACCTTCATCTGGTCAGGGAAAGTGAGGAGGTGATAGAAAGGAGCTATAGGCAAGTAGTCACACTGGGGCCTCGGGAGACTGATAAGTGGGTAACAGTCAGGAGAGGGAAGGGCAACAATCAGATGCTAGAGAGTACCCCTGTGGCTGTCTCCCTAAACAATAAGTACTCCTGTTTGAGTACCATTGAGAGGAGAGCCTACCTGGGGGAAGCAACAGTGGCCGTGCCTCTGGAACAGAGTCTGGCCCTGTGGCTCAGAAGGGGAGGGAAAAGAAAAGGATGGCGGCAGTGACAGGGGCCTCTATAGTTAGGGGGTCAGACAGGCGATTCTGTGGATGCAGGAAAGAAATGCAGATGGTAGTCAGAGTCTGGGATGCTTCTGATCACGTCCACGACATCCTGAAGTGGGAAGGTGAACAGCCAGAGGTTGTGGTACATATTGGTACCAATGACATAGGTAGGAAAAGGAAGGAGTTCCTGAAAACGGGAGTTGGGAAAGAAGCTGAGAAGCAGGACCACAAGGGTAGTAATCTCAGGATTATTGCCTGTGCCACGCGACAAGCGAGTACTGTATAGGAATAGAGCGAGGTGGAAGATAAATGCGTGGCTGAGGGATTGGAGCAGGGGTCAGGAATTCAGATTTCTGGATCACTGGGACCTCTCTTGAGGCAGGAGTGACCTGTACAAAAAGAATGGGTTGCACTTGAATCCCAGAGGGACCAATATTCTGGCAGGGAAGTTTCCTAAGGCTATTGGAGAGAGTTTAAACTAGAATTGCTGGAGGGGGTGAACTAAAGTGAAGAGACAAAGGAAGGGGCAGTTGGCTCACAAATAGAGAAAGCTTGTAGGCAGTGTGAGAGGGAGGATAGGCAGGTAATAGAGAAGGGATGCGCTCAGACTGATGATTTGAGATGTGTCTATTTTAATGCAGGGAGAATCATGAACAAAGCGGATGAGCTTAGAGCTTGGAGCTATGATGTTGTGGCCATTACAGAGACTTGGATGGCTCAGGGGCAGGAATGGGTACCTAGAGTACCAGGCTTCAGATGTTTCAGAAACAACAGGGAGGGAGGCAAAAGAGGTGGGGGCTTGGCACTGTTCATCAGAAATAGTGTCCCGGCTGCAGAAAAGGAGGAAGTCATGTAAGGATTGTCTACGGAGTCTCTGGGTGGAAGTTAGGAACAGGACGGGGTCAATAACTTTACTGGGTGTTTTTTATAGACCACCCTATAGAAACAGGGACATTGAGGAGCAGATAGGGAGACAGATTCAAGAAAGGAGTAATAATAGGACGGAGCAACACACACAAAATTCTGGTGGCCTGGCCTGCTGTGTTTCTTGAATTTCCAGCATCTGCAGATTTCCTCGTGTTTAGATGTAATGGAGTTTGTTAGGTGTGTTCAGGAAGGTTTCCTGACACAATATGTAGATAAGTCTACAATAGGAGAGGGTATACTTGATCTGGTATTGGGAAATGAAACTGGTCAGGTGTCAGGTCTTTCACTGGGAGAGCATCTTGGAGATAGAGATCACAATTCTATCTCCTTTACCATAGCATTGGAGAGGGATAGGAACAGACAAGTTAGGAAAGCGTTTAATTGGAATTAGGGGAAATATGAAGCTATCAAGCATGAACTTTGAAGCATAAATTGGGAACAGATGTTCTCAGGGAGATGTACGGCAGAAATGTGGCAAATGTTCAGGGGATATTTGCGTGATGTTGTGCATAGGTATGTTCCACTGAGACAGGGAAAGGACGGTAGGGTACAGGAACCATGGTGTACAAAGGCTGTTGAAAATCTAGTCAAGAAGAAAAGAAAAGCTTACGAAAGGTTCAAAAAACTAGGTAATGATAGAAATCTAGAAGATTATAAGTCTAGCAGGAAGGAGTTTAAGAATGAAATTAGGAGAGCCAGAAGGGGCCATGAGAAGGCCTTGGTGAGCAGGATTTAGGAAAACCCCTAGGCATCCTATTTCAGTATGTGAAGAGCAATAAGACATGAGAGAATAGGACCAATCAAGTGTGACAGTGGAAAAGTGTGTATGGCACCCGAGATAGCAGAGGTACTTAATGAGTACTTTGCTTCAGTATTCACTACAGAAAAGGATCTTGGCGATTATAGAGATGACTGAAAAGCTTGAGCATATAGACATTAAGAAACAACATGTGCTGGAGCTTTTGGAAAGCATCAATATGTATAAGTCACCGGGACTGGATGAGATATACCACAGGCTACCGTGGGTGGCAAGGGAGGAGATTGCTGAGCCCCTGGCAATGATCTTTGCATCATCAATGGAGTGGGAGCGGTTCCAGAGAATTGGAGGGTTGCAGATGTTCGTCAAGTCAAGTCAAGTCACTTTTTATTGTCATTTCAACCACAACTGCTGGTACAGTACACAGTAAAATGAGACAGCATTTTTCAGGACCATGGGGCTACATGAAAAATACAAAAACTACACCGAACTACGTAAAACAACACAAAACTACACTAGACTACAGACCTACCTAGGACTGCATTAAGTGCACAAAACAGTGCAGGCTTTACAATAAATAATAAACAAGACAATATGCACAATAGAGGGCAGTAGGTTGGTGTCAGTCCAGGCTCTGGGTATTGAGGAGTCTGATGGCTTGGGGGAAGAAACTGTTACATAGTCTGGTCGTGAGAGCCCGAATGCTACGGTGTCTTTTGCCAGATGGCAGGAGGGAGAAGAGTTTGTATGGGGAGTGCGTGGGATCCTTCATAATGTTGTTTGCTTTGCGGATGCAGCGTGAGGTGTAAATGTCTGTAATGGCAGGAAGAGAGACCCCGATGATCTTCTCAGCTGACCTCACTATCCGCTGCAGGGTCTTGCGATCCGAGATGGTGCAATTTCCGAACCAGGCAGTGATGCAGCTGCCCAGGATGCTCTCAATACAACCTCTGCAGAATGTTCCCTTATTCAAGAAAGGGAGTAGAGATAGCCCAGGAAATTATAGACCAGTGAGTCTTACTTCAATGGTTGGTAAGTCGATGGAGAAGGTCCTGAGAGGAAGGATTTATGAACATTTGGAGAGGCATAATATTATTAGGAATAATCAGTTTTGTCAAAGGCAGGTTGAGTTGAATTTCTGATTGAATTTTGTGAGGATGTGACTAAACATATTGATGAAGGTAGAGCAGTAGATGTAGTGTATTTGGATTTCAGCAAGGCATTTGATAAGGTACCCCATGCCAGGCTTATTGAGAAAGTAAGAAAGCATGGGATTCAAGTGGACCTTGCTTTGTGAATCCAGAATTGGCTTGCCCACAGAAGGCAAAGGGTGGTTGTAGATGGGTCATATTCTACATGGAGGTTGGTGACCAGTGGTGTGCCTCAAGGATCTGTTCTGGGACCCCTTCTCTTCGTGATTTTTATAAATGACCTGGATGAGGAAGTGGAGGAATGGGTTAGTAAATTTGCTGATGACACAAAGGTTGGGAGTGTTGTGGACAGTGTGGAGGGCTGTCAGAAGTTACAGCGGGACATCGATACGATGTAAAACTGGGCTGAGAAGTGGCAGATGGAGTTCAACCCAGATAAGTGTGAGGTGGTTCACTTTAGCAGGTCAAATATGATGGCAGAATATAGTATTAATGGTAAGACTCTTGGCAGTGTGGAGGATCAGAGGGATCTTGGGGTCTGTGTCCATAGGACACTCAAAGCAGCTGTGCAGGTTGACTGCATGGTTAAGAAGGCATATGATGCATTGGCTTTCATCAAGTGAGGGATTGAATTCAATAGCCAAGAGGTAACGTTACAGCTGTATAGGACCCTGGTCAGACCCTACTTGGAGTACTGTGCTCAGTTTTGGTCACATCACTACAGGAAGGATGTGTAAACTATAGAAAGGGTGTAGAGGAGATTTACAAGGATATTGCCTGGATTGGGGAGCATGCCTTATGAGAACAAGTTGAGTGAACTTGGCCTTTTCTCCTTGGAGCGACAGAGGATGAGAGGTGATCTGACAGAGGTGTATAAGATGATGAGAGGCATTGATCGTGTGGATAGTCAAAGGCTTTTTCCCGGGGCTGAAATGGCTAACGTGAGAGTGCACGGTTTTAAACTGCTTGGAAGTAGGTACAGAGGGGATGTCAGGGGTAAGTTTTTTACACAAAGAGTGGTGAGTGCATGGAATGGGCTACCAGCGACTGTGTTGGAGGTGAATATGATAGAGTCTTTTAAGAGGCTCCTGGATAGGTACAAGCAGCTTAGAAAAATAGACGGCTATGAGTAACCCTAGGTAATTTTTCAAGTAAGTACATGTTCGGCACAGCATTGTGGGCTGAAGGGCCTGCATTGCACTGTAGGTTTTCTATGTTTCCATTTTATACTTCTAACCAAGGAAGACCCCAGTATGTGACAATTGTTTGTACCACTGGATGTGGACTTCTGAGGTCAAGAGAGTTGAACATCCCAGTGCCAAGGCCTTTCCTCTTTATAAACTCTCCCATACAGGTTTCCTCTCATCTTCGGACACGGTGGACAACAGCCACCACACTGTTCTTTATCTTAGTGTGTTTTCCTATACTGCATCAGATCTGGAGAAACAACTATTTCATTCTCCTTTACAGTTGTGTACTGGAAATAACATCTAACAATCTTGCATCTTGAATCTTGATACATTCTGTTGTTTCTGTAAGATATGATCTGAGAAGTCTGGTATTTTCTTAAACAGGTTCTATAGTTGCACAACCACCGGTGTTGCCACATATCTTGCATGGACTACAATCATTGAACCACATAACATATTGTATGAACTCATCAATACTAATTAGGTGATGATGGCATCAATTAAATAGTGATGGTGACTCAGATTAAAGTGGGTAATCTTTCATTCACCTACATAGTATTAACTCATATTCTGCAGAGTAATTGGCATTTTTTCTTTCTTGTTGTTTATGAAACACCTGGTGTGAACAGCAGCTTCTGAGGACAATGCATCTACCATTCATCATTCAGCCTGTAAAGCTCAATGTAAAAGAAAGTAACCACTTCAGTCATATCATTTACTGCGATTTATAAAAAAAAACTTGGATCAACAGAAAAGGTGAAACTTTTACACGCTGACAGGAAAAGGGAGTTCCAAGATGTGTGACTAGCTCCAGCAAGCCTGTCATGTAAATTATGATAATTTCAAATACTTCAGACATTTAGATGGAAAATGCTTCTATTCATATATGGGAAGAAAGTAGGAGTGGTGAGGGATGTGGAAATTCAGCTTTCCCATGGCCTGATAATGACTCCCTCCCTGGCTTAGGGCAGCCACAGGTATGCTATGAATTTTCACTTGCTGTCAGGAAGGTGCATAAACGTCTTTTCATCTTAGGTTACTATTGCTTTGGAAACTCAGTGCATTGTTAGTGCAGAGCTGAGTGATTTGAAACAGCGGCTGTAAACTCACTGGTTTTTACTTCCATATTCTCTGTATTTTTTGAACAAATGGCCTACTTATCCATAATTCCTAATCGTCAAGTTGCTGAAGACCCATATGTTAACCCTTTCCTCCCTGGGTGCAATAATGATCTCGTTTTGGACTTGATACTTTTTAATCCTTTAATGCTTGACGGAAGCTTTTTGAGGATACGTGATATTAGGGCTTTACATCATTGAACTGGATTTCATTCAGATTTTAACTCTGCTCTTTTTCTCAGAAGTATTTTCAATAGAATGCAACAATTGTTAATACATTATTAACATATTTTAATCAGATATTGCAGTTCTGCCTAGCTTTATGGAAGCTCTTCCATACCAATGTATCATGTATTAGTGTTCTTCAGTAGCTGGTAACTGGCCTGCACTTTGCTATGGTTTCTGGAGTTTTCACCCTCCAGCATTGCAAACAAAATTGCTGAAATTTTTTTCCTTGAAAATGTTGCTAGCTGTCCAAAGACAAACATAGAAAGGAAAGATCTACTTAGTGTTGGCTGACCTTCTGGCTTACCAGTCTTTTGTTTCCTTATAATACCAACTGTGTCTCTGGGAGCTCAGTGTTATACTGCAGAAACACACTGCGCCTTGGAATGGTTGGCTGGATATTTGTGTCTGTAGCCCAGTGCTCTGAAGTGCTACTACCTACCCTCTTGAGTTAGGAGTGAACCTGGAAAGAAGATAGACTTGGAGTTACAGAGCTCTTTTCAGATTTAGATTTGCAGTTAGATTCAGATTCCGATTCAGATTCAGATTTAGATTTAGATTCAGAATGAGATTCAGAGTCAGAGGTAGATTTAGATTAATTTATTTATCATATAGGCATCAAAACATACAGTGAAAGGCATTGTTTGCGTTTACAACCAACACACACTAAGGATGTGCTGGGAGCAGTCTGCAAGTATCACCACACATTCTGGTGCCAAGCCTAATGTTGAGGTACTTTTGCAGCATAGGTAATGTAATGTGAGGAATATATTAGTTAACTGGTGATCAACAAGCTCCCACAAAGAGCCATGCCATAATGGTGGCTTTTGTAACCTTGCTTAGGGATAAATATTGACCAAGGGATTGGATAGAACTCCACAGTTTTTCTTTATATTGCTGGCATGGGATCTTTCTTGTCCACCTGAGGCAGCTACTAGGAGCTCAGATTAATGTCCAATCCGAAAGATGACACAGAATCAGAATCAGAATCGGGTCTATTATCACTGTTGTGAAATTTGTTGTTTCAGGGCATCAGTGCAGTACAATATATATAATACTGCTATAATTTACTCTAAGAAATACAAAAAATATATGTAGTGCAAAAAGAGAGTGGGCCCTTCCCCCCGCTCACCCCCCATGCTGTCTTAATGTACCGATTTACAGTTTGTGTAAAACAAGACATTTAAAAGCCTTTTGGATAACGATATGCATTGGGAATACAGGCCAAACTTAGGCAAAAGGGAGTAGCTGAAGTGAGTATCTTGGAGGCCGTGGGCCAGTTGGTCCAAACGGCCTGTTTTCAAGGTGTACCACTTGATGACACTAATCCTACAACATGACAAGTGAAAATAAGTGCCTTATATTGCTTTAAAATATCTTGAAGGTTGAAATCTAAAAATATTTTCTAGCTTAAAGGAAGGCACGGTAGTGTAGTGGTCAGCACAATGCTTGACAGTACAGGTGACTCAGGTTCAATTCCCGCCACTGCCTGTAAGGAATTTGTACATTCTCCCCATGATCGAGTGGGTTTCCTCCAGGTGCTCTGGTTTCCTCCTACAGTCCAAAGACATACTGGTTGCTAGGTTAGTCAGTCATTGTAAGTTGTCCTGTGATTAGACTAGGATTAAATGGAGGGATTACTTGGTGGATCAAAGGGCCATAAGGACCTACTCCACGCAGTATCTCAGTAAATAAATAAATTACAGCTTCCAACACCCTAAGGTTACCTGATCAGAACCTTCTAATTTGTTGTTGAAAAAAAGGACTGGAAATCATATGTTCAAGACCCTTACTGGTAGAACAGCATAGTTACATACAAACTACAGGCAATATTATTAAGAACAAATTATTCGTAACTCTTTCATTGAATACCGTTGGGGGTTTGTTTAAGTACTTGGATCTTTCCAAATAAGTTTAGAAAGTTGCAATAAAAGACATGTGAGATGATCCTTATGGTGCCCTAGAATGGACAGACATTTAATATGAATTTTCTGGGGACACACCGTGTAAAAATCCCTCTGATGGCCTTAGTGATAACTGTATAAACAAAGATAATACCAAGGTCAGGGATGTGTTCTTGATCCCTGACTGAAGCTTAAAGCACTGTCCAGGGGCATCATTGGTTGCTATCATAGGAACATTATAGAAAAGAGCAGGTGCAAGTTTTTCAGTATTCCACCTGTGAATAAATTCATGGCTGTGCAGAACTCGTTGGTTTTATTTTCATATCTTTCTTTATATAGTTCATGAATATTTACATCCCATTGATTCTCTTTGGAGTGACCCTGATGGAGACTCAGTGTCTGAGTAGATCATGGGTAGAATCAGATGTCAGGAGTTGTATACCTATCTTTTCCAATGACACATGACATGAACTATGGCTATCGAGTTGATTCACGCCTTTGAATGTTCTGTGTCTTTAAGATAGAGCGGGAGAAGAACATAAAAGTAAACCTAGGCAAGTACAACTTTGAACTCCTTGTACTTTATGCAAGATCGCTGCCCAACTCCTATCCTTATCCCCCAACTTCTCCACAAGTCTGTGGAAAATTACCTAATGCTAATGCAGTTTCATGGATGTCAGGTCCATCTATGTGTTAATTTTTGGTGGCACTACTCATGAGTAACTTTGAAATGCACTCAACATCAGCATGGAGATTAATGCTTTGAGAGGTTGGTCACGACTAAAATGAACTCCTGCTTCAGCAAGGACCTGGAGCCTTCATCGACTATAGCTCAGCATTTAATACCATCATTCCCACAATCCTGATTGAGAAGATGCAGAACCTGGCCCTCTGTTCCTCCCTCTGCAATTGGATCCTCGACTTCGTAACCAGAAGACCACATTCTGTGCGGATTGGTAATAACATATCCTCCTCGTTGACAATCAACACTGGCGCACTTCAGGGGTGTGTGCTTAGCCCACTGCTCTACTCTCTATATACACATGACTGTGTGGCTAGGCATAGCTCAAATGCCATCTATAAACTTGCTGATGATACAGCCATTGTTAGTAGAACCTCAAGTGGTGATGAGAGGGTGTACAGGAGTGGGATATGCCAACTAGTGGAGTGGTGCCACAGCAACAACCTGGCACTCAATGTCAGTAAGACGAAAGAGCTGATTGTGGACTTCTGGAAGGGAAAGACAAACGAACACATACCAATCCTCACAGAGGGATCAGAAGCAGAGAGAGTGAGCAGTTTCAAGCTCTTGGGTATCAAGATCTCTGAGGATCTAACCTGGTCCAAACATATCGATGCAGTTATAAAAAAGGCAAGACAGCTGCTATATTTCATTAGGCGTTTGAAGTATTTGGTATGTCAATAAATACACTCAAAAACTTCTATAGATGTACCATGGAGGGCACTGTCTGGTATGGAGGGGGGGGGCGGGCTACTGCACAGGACTGAAAGAAGCTGCAGAGGATTGTAAATTTAGTCAGCTCTAACTTGGCTACTAACTTACAAAGTACCCAGGACGTCTTCAAGGAGCGGTGTCTCAGAAAGGCAGCGTCCATTGTTAAGGGCCCCCAGCACCCAGGGCATGCCCTTTTCTTGCTGTTGCCATTGGGTAAGAGATACAGAAGCCTGAAGGCACACACTCAGTGTTTCAGGAACAGCTTCTTCCCCTCTGCCATCCGATTCCTAAATGGACGTTGAACCCTTGGACACTACCTCCCTTTTTTAATATATAGTATTTCTGTTTTTTGCACAAGTTTTAATCTATTCAATATACATATACTGTATTTGATTTACTTATTTATTAATTATTATTATTTTATTTTGTGTTTTTTTTTCTTCTATATTATCTATTGCATTGAACTGCTGCTGCTAAGTTAACAAATTTTATGTCACATGCCGGTGGTAATAAACCTGATTCTGAGTTAATATTGCAACAAATCCCTCAGGAAGAACAATTTAAGCAGCAACTGGGTGTAGATACTAAAGTAACACACAGAAAACGCTGGAGGAATTCAGCAGGCCAGACAGCATCTATGGAGAGGAATAAACAGTTGACGTTACAGGGCGAGATACTTTGGAGACTGGACCTTCAAGATTTTCTAACAGAAAAGCTGACCGCCACAGTCTTCTGGTTATATTGCCTAACTTTTGGTCTCTTACATGGTGGGTCATATTGTAAATCTACAGCAGAGTAAGTGAAAATGGCTTTCCAATTCACACATAGTGGAGGACTGAGGAATAAAAAGCTTGTTAGCAGTCTAATTGACCTGTTTCTTGATTCCAAGGAAAAGCTCTAGGACTTTGTTGCCCAGAAAGTTGGCAGCATGTAGGTTCAAAGTTCAAAGCAAATTCGAAGTACATATACACTCAGTGTATGTGGTCTTCTGCTGCTGTGGCTCATCTATTTCAAAGTTCAGTTTGTGCATTTAGAGATGCTCTTCCACACACCACTGCTGTATCGCATAGTTACTTGAGTTACTGTCGTCTTCCTGACAGCTTTAAACAGACCAGCCATTCTTCACACATCAAAGTTGCTGTGAACGCAGCAGGCCGGGCAGCATCTCTAGGAAGAGGTACAGTGACGTTTCGGGCCGAGACCCTTCGTTGCTTGAAGTTCCAGCATCTGCAGAATTCCTCGTGTTTACCAGCCATTCTCCTCTGACCTCTCTCATTAACAAGGTGTTTTTGCTCACTGGATTTTTTTTTTGTTTTTCGCACCATTCTCTATAACCTCTACAGACTGTTGTACATGAAAATCCCAGGAAATCAGCAGTTTCTGAGATACTCAAATACCCTTTTGGCACCCACAATCATTTCACAGTCGAAGCCACTTAGATTACATTTCTTCCACATTCCAACATTTGGTCTGAGCAACAACTGAACATCTTGACCATGTCTGCATGCTTTTATGCATTCAGTTGTTGCTCACGATTGGCTGAATAGATATTTGCATTAACAAGCAGGTGAACAAGTCTGCCAAATAAAGTGGCCACTGAGTGCTTGTAACCACATACTACATTGAGATTAATTTACTTGCCAGCATTTACGGGTAAAAGAAGAAATGCAATAGAATTTTATACAAAAGCTATAAACCGTCCAAGCCTGACAAATAAATATTTTGCAAAAGAGGATAAATGGCAAATTAAAAAAATTGCTGAGAACTGAAGTTGTAAAGAGTCCCTGAAAGTGAATCTGCAGATCATAGAATCTGTTCGATAGTGAGGAATGAAGTTATCCACACCTGTTCAGGAGCCAGATGGCTGTCATGTAATAACTGTTCCTGAACCTGAGGACTGGCTCATGGTTCAGAAGAAATTGCTCAGAAACTTCTGTGATCAGAAAACCTCATGATACGCCCAATACCACAGCAACATTCCAACGTCCATTTGTTCTAGCAGAGCATTGAAAATTTAGTCCAGATTTTAAAAAAAATCGGGAAATGGCAGAGTGCATGATAAATAGGGCCAAGATTCACTTTTCTGATTTGAAGTGATGTCTGTGTTTGATTGCAGGCTTAACTATGCAGAAAGAAATTAACTGATGATTCATTTAGCACAATAAGGGATAATTTTTGTGACATACAGCAGACACAAAATGGTCTGGTCAATTTTTCTCCTCGAGCATTTTCAGGTTTTGAATATATAATTGAAACAATAATTAAGCACCATGAAGTGTTCCCATTGCCTTAACTTGCAAAGTGAGATTAATTGTGAATTTTTCTATGCAGTGCCAAATAGTAGAGTGGCTCCCCCTTTGATCACTTCGAAGGCTGTAGTAATGTTGTTACACTTGAATGCAGAATGGAGTGAAAATGTAAATCTACAAGCCTTAGTTGGTAGCAGTAATACTGCATCTATGCATGCAGTGATGAACTGTCTGCTCAGCCTGTTGACTCACTGCAGATCAAGTTCTCAGCATTATTTGTTTTTTTTTGTTATTTGCACGATTTGTCCTCCTTTGCACATTGGATGTTTGTCGGTCTTTCTTACACGTGGTTTTCCCATGGATTCTATTGCATTTCTTTGTTTTCCTGTGGGTGCCTATAAGAAAATAAATCTCAAGCTTGTAAATGATGTACATACATTGATAATAAATTTACTTTGAACTTTAAATTTGAATTTATGCATATGGGGATATGGATCGGAGGATATCAGAATCAGGTATACTATCACCGGTGTACATCATGAAATTTTTTGCCTTTCCAGCAGCAGTACAGAGCAACACATTATAATAAAAATTGAAAATTATGGACTGTACCTCTGTCTCTCTCTCTCTCTCTCTCTATCTATTTTTTATATATAACTAAATAAGCAGTGCAAAAAATAAAAAAAAGTATTGAGGTATTGTTCACGTGTTCAACGTCTGTTCAGAAATCAGATGGCAGAGGGAAAGAAGCTGTACCTGAATTATTGAGTGTGTGCCTTCAGGCTTCTGTACCTCCCTCCTGACGGTAACCTGACCTGGGTGATGGGAGTCCTTAATGATGGACGCTGCCTTTTTGAGGCATCGCTCCTTGAAGATGTCCTGGATAGTTTGGAGGTTAGTGCCCATGATGGAGCTGACTAAGTTTACAACTCTCTGCAGCTTATTTCAATCCCGGTCAGTAAGCCCCCCCACCCCCAACCCCCTACCAGACGTTGATGCAGCCACTTAGATGCTGTCCATGGTACATCTGTAGGAATTTGCGATTGTCTTTGGTGACATACAAGCATTATCCAATAACACTGGGTAGTAATTTTTTTTCAAAAGTTTTGACTCCTCAGAATTGTTTTGTAGTTATGATAGACAGCTGAACACAAATATGATTTCAGACTACTTGTATCACGTAGGAATTTGGAGATAGAAGAAATGAACTTTTATTGAATATAATGTGTTTAATTACATCATGACTCTGATGATATGCATTAGTTGAGCTAAGCTAAAAACGTTTTGTTGATGATTTTCATTTGTCTGTGGTTTCTAACGAAAGTGTCCTATAATAACCAGCCAGCATTGATGGATTCCTGTTGCACTGATACCGCTTCTCCATGACCACAATGTCCCGGTGAAACTTTTCACCGTGCTCATCACTGACATTGCCAGGATTTGCAGGGGAGAAGTCTAAATGGGAATGCAGAAAATGAATCTGTACAGACATGTTGCACTTAAGTGTGTGTATATAATGTAGTTGAATTAAATAAATTTGATTTGTTTTGTATGCTTGAAGAATGGTGTAAATATCTGCACATAGTTTGGTTCTCTGTAGTTGTCAAGAAAATTATCAGCAGCATCCTTGAATGTCTTCCATGCAATTTCCTCCGGTCCCACTAGAACTGCCTATCATTGATGACCTGTTTGATTTGTGGACCAACGAAAATGCCTTCCTTTATCTTGGCATCAGTTATTTTGGGAAACATCGGCCTCAAATATTGAAATCCTTCACCTTCCTAGTTCATCACTTTCACAAGATTTTTCAAAAGCCTTGCTTTATATGAAAAGGAGGCAAAATATCTTTGTTGTGTCTATCCGTGTTAACTTTTCTGCCCTAGAACAACCTACTTAAGGAGTGGACAATCCCTAACAAAGTTTTCCATAGATACTGCCCGGTTCCTCCAGCATTTTGTGTGTGTTGTATGGAGTGGCCAATCCTTTTTAATATAATGAGATTCTTTAGCACGGCTGTCCGATATATATGTAAACGCAATGCATAGAACTGTCCTAAAATCTGTCTTGCCATGCAGCATCTGCCTTGCCTAAGCATGCCCAGGCATGTTTGGACAAAACAGAAAACTTTTCAGCTTACATTGTGGGGAACATTTTAATTGATTTGGATTATGAATTCAAATAACAAATATAAGCAATTTTTTTAAAAATTGCTGATAATGAAATTTCATGGTGACTTTCATGAGCAGCCCAAAATTCATAAGGTACACCCAAAAGTATTCAGGAAACAAAAATTTTTTGTCAAGTGCAATTTCTGGCTGCTATCCATTCAGATCTTCCAGAAATGGATGGAGACTTTATTATCTCTCTGCATCTAATTGTCTCAAGCACCAACCCACGATGATTTACAATTTCAGTCATAGTCTGTAACTCACTTTCAAATCCAATACCTGGATGGCTTTTTGGACAAACTCTCGTGGATCCAAAGGCTCAGACACGTAATTATAGCAGACAGTCCAAGTGCCAGCAGCTGCACTCTCAGAGGTAACATGGGGTGAGATCAGTATTTTAACCAAATCTACCCCTGCTTCTTAGGGGACAGAGAAAATGGGGAAACAATAGCACCTGGTGTACTGAAGGAGCTAAACAACAGAAAAATTTGCCTTCTTCAGTTCACTACCATCCCACAGGAGCCTGAAGACCCTCACTCAACTTTTTAAGTCCAGCTTCTTCTGCGATGCCATCAGATTTCCTAACAGCCCAGGAAACCATGACCACTACCTCACGACTAATTTATTCTTGTAACTTACAGGGATTTTTATGTCTTGCACTGTCGTTCTACTATGAGAAACATGTTTCATGACATATGTCAGGAATAATAAACTTCATTCTGGTTCATTATTGAACTCATCCTATTGATTGCATGCTGTACAGATGGCTTTATTGCAGCAATTCTGATGCTTGAGTAATAACCTTGAAGAATTAGCTCTTTATAAATAATATTAATATTAATATTGGGGCTAGTGGTTAGCACAACGTTTTACTCTACAGGTGACCCAGGTTCAATTCCCGCCGTAAGGAGTTTGTATGTTTTCTTGGTGACTGCGTGGGTTTCCTCCGGGTGCTCTGGTTTCCTCCCACATTCCAAAGACGTACTGGTTGGTAGGTTAATTGGTCATTGTAAGTTGTCCTGTGATTAGGCTAGGAGTAGGTCGGGGGATTGCTGGGCGGCGAGGCTCGACGGGCCAGTGGGCCTGTTCTGCACTGTATCTCAATAAACAATGAATAAATAAATACCAGACAATTACAGAGGGCAGCATGGTAGTGTAGCGGTTAACATAATACGAGCAACCTGGCTTCAATTCCCGCAACTGTCTTAAGTAGTTTATACATTCTCCCCATGACTGTGTTTCATCCGGGTGCTCTGCTTTCCTCCCACATTCCAAAGACGTAGGGGTGAGCAGGTTAATTGGTCATGTGGGTGTAAATGGATGGCGTGGACTTATTGGGTGGGTTTGTTACCGTGCTGTATCTCTAAGATTACACTGATGTTTTACAAAATTAAGTTCTTGCACCCATAGGGTATAGAGTAGGTAGCGTAATGCTTTATATGGGTAGACTTATTCTGCAAACAGCAATAAATCAGAGCCAGTTTAATGCAAGGAAAATGTCTCATTTCCTGATTACTCCAAAGGTTTTCCACTCTTTGTGAAGCACAGGCAGGAATGTAATGGAATAATCTCCAGTTGCTTTCCCAGTTTTGATTTGTTTATTTACAAGACATAGATATTATTGGTTTACGATGGCGTTTTCCTCATTCCTGAATTGCCTTGAACTGAGAAGACAGTTAGGAATCAAGGGTGGCAGGGTGGTATAGCGGTTAGCACAATGATTTACAGTAAAGGCGACAAGGGTTGCAATTCCTGCAGCTGCCTGTATTGAGTCTGCATGTCCTCGCTGTGAATGTGTGGATTCCTCCGGGTGCTATGGTTTCCTCCCACAGTCCAAAGATATACCAGTTAATTAGTCATTGTAAATTGTCCAGTAATTAGGCTAGGACTACATCCGGGGGTTGTTGGGCAGCACAGCTTGAAAGCTGCAAGGACCTATTCCACACTGTAATCCAATAAAAACATAAATAAATAAACCCCACTCCTTTCCATGAACGGCATTAGGAACCACGGCTATCTCTAATATCCGGACCTGCCTCTCGGTTTTTTTGCACTACCTTACTTTGCCTTTTTCTATTTTCTATTTATGATTTATAATTTAAATTTTTAATATTTACTCATTTTTTAAACTATTTTTAGTATTTAATATTTGTAATCCAGGAAGTGGGAAGCACAGAATCAAATATCACTGTGATGATTGTATTTTCTAGTGTCAATTGTTTGGCGACAATGAAGTATAAAGTATAAGTATAATTTCATGCCCACTACTGATGTCAGTTCTTAATTCAGATTAATTTAATTACTTACATTTAATTCCCACAATTAATGGAACTGAAATTCACGCCACTGGATCGACACTTCTGGCCTTTGATTATTAGACCAATAATTTAACCCGAGTGCTATTGTATCCATAAACACAAGACACTCCGCAGATGCTGGAAAGCCAGTGCAATTGACACAAAACACTGCAGGTACTCTGCAGGTCAGGCAGCATCTACAGAAAGGAATAAAGAGTTGACATTTTGGGCTGAGATGCTTCATCAGGCCTGGAAAGGAAGAGGGAAGAAGCCAGAATAAAAAGGTGAAGGAGGGGAAGGAGTAGAAGATGATAGGTGAAACCAAGTGAGGGGATTGGTATAGGCTGGAGGAGGGGGTTGAAGTGAGAAGCTGAGAGTTGATAGGTGGAAAGGATTAAGGGCTGAAGAAAGATTCTTATAGGAAAGGAGAGTGAATCATGAGAAAAAGGGAAGAGGGAGGGAATAGGCAGGTGAGGAAAAGTGAAGGGGTAAGAGGAGAAACTGAATGGGAATGAGGAATGAAAAATAATGAAGAGGAGGGGGGAGAAATTGTTCCTCCAACCTGAGAGTGGCCTCATCATGGCAGTAGAGGAGGCCATGGCCTGACATGTTGGAATTGGAGTGGGGATTGGAATTAAACTGGTTGGCCACTGGGAATTCCTGCTTGTTGTGGATGCAGCAGAAGGGCTCAACAGCACTCATGAGGCTCCCAAAAGCAGACAGCCTGCTTTATTCTCTGTCCACCAGCCTAAATATTAGGTCCCAACACCACTGGTTGACTGTACGCCATAGAACAGTACAGCACTGAACAGGCCATTCATCCTATGACCTTGTGCCGACCTTGTAGCCAATTTTTACTAGATGTCCTCTTCTTTTGTATCATCCATATCCCTCCATTCCCTTCATAATTTTGTCTACTTAAAAGACTCTTCAACTCTACTAAACTGCTCACATCCAATATTAACCCAGTTAACCCAATCCAGGCACCTTCCACTCTCTGCATAAACCATTTCATCTTTAAATTTCTCCCCTCCTACCTTAAAAGCAGGTTATCTGGTGTTTGACACTTCTACCCTCGGGGAAAATATTAATGCTGTCTACATCTACAAATGCTCTGCTACAACTTGTCAAGGCTTTCAGAATCATTATCTGGTTTCCTTCCACATTCCAGCAGGCACACTGGTAAGGGTTAGCAAGTTGTATGAATGCGGTGTTGGCGCCAGAAGCACGGCGACACTTACGGGGGCTGCCCCCAGCGCAATTCTCAGACTGCGTAAGTTATTAACTCGACCAACACTTCACTAAATGTTTTGATGTGACAAATAAAGCTACTATTTAATCTTTTTCAAACCTGATTGCCAGATGTTCCAGGTTGTAGGACCAAGACAGAAGTGGCACCTCTGTTCATCACCATGAGTTAATCATGGTGCAAGTGTCACCCCCTCTGCCTTTGGACCGTGAAGCTCTCAGGCTGTGTCTGGAGTGTTGGAGCGTGAGCCATGTAACTGCTTCTGATGAAGCAGAGTACTCATCTCCTCTTCAGTCTCTGCCATCTAGACGAATGAAGGCCGCTGACACTTGGAAGCACTTCCAAACTCTTCTCCAAGTTCACAAAAATGATACCAGGATTGAACGGCTTGTCATATGAAGATGGCTCTGGGCCTGTATTCACTAGAATTCAGAAGAATGAGGACTGACCTCATCGAAATCTCTTATGTGGTGAAAGGCCTTGATAGAGTGGATGTGGAGAGGATGTTTCCTATGATGGGAGAGCCTAAGACCAGAGGACACAGTGTCAGATAAAGGAGTGTCCCTCTAAAGGGGTAGAATTCTTTGCCACAGGCAGCTGTGGAGGCCAAGTTTTTATGTATATTTAAGGCAGAGGTTGGTATATTTTTGATTAGTCAGGGCATCAAGGGATATGGGGAGAAGTCAGGAGATTGGAGCTAAGAGGAAAATTGGATCAGCAATGATGAAATGGCAGAGCAGCCTCGAGGGGCCAAAATGGCCTAATTCTGCTCCTAAGTTACTTCCCATCCTGATCCAGAAGTATATCAATTTTCCTTCACCCTGCAGATCACAAAATAGGTGATTTGGATAGCTCAGCAAATCACTGGGACTCAACTACCAGTCTTGGAGATAACCTACAGCTCTGCATGTCTACGACACACATGTAACATCATTAAAGACCCATCCCATCCCAGACAATGTCTGTTCAATCTCCTGCCATCTGGTAGGTGATACAGAAACATCTCAGCCAAGACAGTAAGACAGAAAATTAGCTTCTTCTCGAGGGCTGTTGTGCAGCTGAATAATACTACACCCCGGCTTGCCAATGGCCTTTGAGTATTATGGACTATCAAAGTCACTTGTTGCATGTAAAATATGGGAATTTTAATTTTAACCGCTTGCATTGTAAGTATCTGTTTTGCACAGACCAGATCAGCACTGCAGCTTGGTGGTACAGTAGTGTAGTGGTTGGCACAATGCTTTACAGTAACAGCGGCCCAGATTCAATCCCTGCCGCTGTCTGAAAGGAGGTTAGTACATCGTTCTATCCGTGACCGCACGGGTTTCCTCGCGGTGCTCCAGTTTCCTCCCACAGTCCAAACTTCCACACTTGGAAGGTTAATTGGCAAAAGTAAATTGCCCTGTGATTTGGCTTGGGTTAAATCAAGGGTTGCTGGCTGGTGCAGCTCAAAGGCCCAGAACAGTTTATTCGGCTCTGTACCACAAAAATGAATAGATAAATAAATAATCTCATTCTCTTCAGTAATGACAATGAAGTTCTGTTCTGTTCTATTCTCTTTGATTGCTGGCTGTAAATCCTGGATGTTCCCACCTGACTGCCCAGTGGGAGTTACTTCACCCAGGAATACCGCAGCAGTTCAGGAAGGCAATTCACTATTATCTATCCAAGGTTAGTCAGAGACAAGCAATAAATACAATATTGCTATCAACATACATAGAAAATAGGTGCAAGAGTAGGCCATTCGGCCCTTCGAGCCTGCATCGCCATTTATTATGATCATGGCTGATCATCCAACTCAGAACCCCGCCCCAGCCTTCCCTCCATACCCCCTGACCCCCGTAGCCACAAGGGCCATATCTAACTCCCTCTTAAATATAGCCAATGAACTGGCCTCAACTGTTTCCTGTGGCAGAGAATTCCACAGATTCACCACTCTCTGTGTGAAGAAGTTTTTCCTAATCTCGGTCCTAAAAGGCTTCCCCTCTATCCTCAAACTGTGGCCCCTCGTTCTGGACTTCCCCAACATCGGGAACAATCTTCCTGCATCTAGCCTGTCCAATCCCTTTAGGATCTTATACGTTTCAATCAGATCCCCCCTCAATCTTCTAAATTCCAACGAGTACAAGCCCAGTTCATCCAGTCTTTCTTCATATGAAAGTCCTGCCATCCCAGGAATCAATCTGGTGAACCTTCTTTGTACTCCCTCTATGGCAAGGATGTCTTTCCTCAGATTAGGGGACCAAAACTTCACACAATACTCCAGGTGTGGTCTCACCAAGGCCTTGTACAACTGCAGTAGTACCTCCCTGCTCCTGTACTCGAATCCTCTCGCTATAAATGTCAGCATACCATTCGCCTTTTTCACCGCCTGCTGTACCTGCATGCCCACTTTCAATGACTGGTGTATAATGACATCCAGGTCTCGTTGCACCTCCCCTTTTCCTAATCGGCCACCATTCAGATAATAATCTGTTTTCCTATTTTTGCCACCAAAGTGGATAACTTCACATTTATCCACATTAAATTGCATCTGCCATGAATTTGCCCACTCACCCAACCTATCCAAGTCGCCCTGCATCCTCTTAGCATCCTCCTCACGGCTAACACTGCCACCCAGCTTCGTGTCATCCGCAAACTTGGAGATGCTGCATTTAATTCCCTCATCCAAGTCATTAATATATATTGTAAACAACTGAGGTCCCAGCACTGAGCCTTGCGGTACCCCACTAGTCACCGCCTGCCATTCTGAAAAGGTCCCGTTTATTCCCACTCTTTGCTTCCTGTCTGCTAACCAACTCTCCACCCACACCAATACCTTACCCGCAATACCGTGTGCTTTAAGTTTGCACACTAATCTCCTGTGTGGGACCTTGTCAAAAGCCTTCTGAAAATCCAAATATACCACATCCACTGGTTCTCCCCTATCCACTCTACTAGTTACATCCTCAAAAAATTCTATGAGATTCGTCAGACATGATTTTCCTTTCACAAATCCATGCTGACTTTGTCCGATCATTTCACCGCTTTCCAAATGTGCTGTTATCACATCCTTGATAACTGACTCCAGCAGTTTCCCCACCACCGACGTTAGGCTAACCGGTCTATAATTCCCCGGTTTCTCTCTTCCTCCTTTTTTAAAAAGTGGGGTTACATTAGCCACCCTCCAATCCTCAGGAACTAGTCCAGAATCTAACGAGTTTTGAAAAATTATCACTAATGCATCCACTATTTCTTGGGCTACTTCCTTAAGCACCCTGCGATGCAGACCATCTGGCCCTGGGGATTTATCTGCCTTCAATCCCTTCAATTTACCTAACACCACTTCCCTACTAACATATATTTCGCTCAGTTCCTCCATCTCACTGGACCCTCTGTCCCCTACTATCTCTGGAAGATTATTTATGTCCTCCTTAGTGAAGACAGAACCAAAGTAATTATTCAATTGGTCTGCCATGTCCTTGCTCCCCATAACCAATTCACCTGTTTCTGTCTGCAGGGGACCTACATTTGTCTTTACCAGTCTTTTCCTTTTCACATATCTATAAGAGCTTTTACAGTCCGTTTTTATGTTTCCTGCCAGTTTTCTCTCATAATCTTTTTTCCCCTTCCTAATTAAGCCCTTTGTCCTCCTCTGCTGAACTCTGAATTTCTCCCAGTCCTCAGGTGATCCACTTTCTCTGGCTAATTTGTATGCTTCTTCTTTGGAATTGATACTATCCCTAATTTCTCTTGTCAGCCACGGGTGCACTACCTTCCTTGATTTATTCTTTTGCCAAACTGGGATGAACAATTGTTGTAGTTCATCCATGCAACCTTTAAATGCTTGCCATTGCATATGCACCGTCAATCCTTTAAGTGTCATTTGCCAGTCTATCTTAGCTAATTCACGTCTCATACCTTCAAAGTTACCCCTCTTTAAGTTCAGAACCTTTGTTTCTGAATTAACTATGTCACTCTCCATCTTAATGAAGAATTCCACCATATTTTGGTCACTCTTACCCAAGGGGCCTCTCACGACAAGATCGCTAATTAACCCTTCCTCATTGCTCAAAACCCAGTCCAGAATAGCCTGCTCTCTGGTTGGTTCCTCGACATGTTGGTTCAAAAAGCCATCCCGCATACATTCCAAGAAATCCTCTTCCTCAGCACCTTTACCAATTTGGTTCACCCAATCTACATGTAGATTGAAGTCACCCATTATAACTGCTGTTCCTTTATTGCACACATTTCTAGTTTCCTGTTTAATACCATCTCCGATCTCACTACTACTGTTAGGTGGCCTGTACACAACTCCCACCAGCGTTTTCTGCCCCTTAGTGTTACACAGCTCTACCCATATCGATTCCACATCTTCCCGGCTTATGTCCTTCCTTTCTATTGCGTTAATCTCATCTTTAACCAGCAACGCCACCCCACCTCCCCTTCCTTCATGTCTATCCCTCCTGTACATGTCTCCCCTTCCTTCATGTCTATCCCAAACATGTACATGTACATGTCTCCCCTTCCTTCATGTCTATCCCAAACATGTACCACCCACAAATAAATGAACAAGCCCTTAAAGGGCTAAACAAACCAGATTACTTTGATCTAAAAAAATCATTGTTCTTCAGAGTAAATTTAATATCAGCTTGCATTCTTCTCTTAAAGGAGGCACAACAGTGTAGTAGTTAGCCCAACACTATCACAGTACCAATGATCTGAGTTCAATTTCTCCTCTGTCTGTAGGTTCTCCCCACAGCCACATATATTTCCTCTGAGTGCTCTGGTTTCCTCCCATATTCCAAGATGTACGGGTTAATAATTTGGCTATGGACGGTCCCAAGTCCATCTGCAAAAGGAAGGGGGCTGGGCATGGGGCTAGCAACCCCATGCATAGAAACTCAGAGCTACAGAAACACCAGTAGGTGCTCCAAAGCCCTCATCCCTGGGAGAGGAAGGATCTTCGAAGATGGGCTACACCTGGGAACATCCTGAAAGACTGGTCCAGGATGGATGCTTCAGGCAAGCTGCTTTTGGCTGTCTATGACCCAGTAGGGGCAATGGGCTTATCCATTCTTAACCAACCGGTTAGAATATTGATTGGTCGTATGAGTGTAATGAGCAGTCATTGATTCAAAAAATGATGAATACAAATTTAATAAATCATGGAATTGGTATTGGAATTGGTTTATTCTTGTCACATGGTAGTGAAAAGTTCTTCTTGCGTACTATTCATGCAAATAAAATCATTACATAGCGCATTGAGGTAGAACAAGCTAAGACAATAACAATGCGGAAAGGGCGGAAGAGATGGTTGGGACGAACTTCAAGGCAGACTAAAGCATCGAGGCCTAAGAGTGGAAAACAAACTGGTTTTCAGCCCACTACTCTGTACCAACCAAAATCTCCCAACTGAGCCAGACCCGTCAGGATGCGTTTGACTCGTTTCCCTTTCTCCTCGTTTGTACCATTGGGCAGGAGGTGTAGAGTCTTGGGTCCAATGCCACCATTTTCAGGAGGTAGATGTTGTCCTGCAACCTTCCTAGACTGGGGTGAGTGACTTTACTAGCCTTAACACTGAACTCAGTCCACAGAATGTAGACTCACTTTCGCGGACACTGCAGCATTCTCAGTATTCCCACCGAACCAACAGACTTTTCGTCCCTCTTCCCTCCGGGAGAAGGTTCAGGAGCTTGAAGACTCATACGGCCAGATATGGGAACAGCTTCTTTCCAACTGTGATAAGACTGCTGAACGGATTCTGACCCGGATCTGGGCCGTACCCTCCAAATATCTGGACCTGCCTCTCGGTTTTTTGCACTACCTTACTTCCCATTTTCTATTTTCTATTTATGATTTATAATTTAAATTTTTAATATTTACTAATTTTAACTATTTTTAATATTTGTAATCCAGGGAGTGTGAAGTGCAGAATCAAATATTGCTGTGATGATTGTATGTTCTAGTACCAATTGTTTGGCGACAATAAAGTATAAAGTAAAGTCATTTGTTTAACTTTTTTTGTTATTTGCACAATTTATCCTCTTTTGCATGTTGGAAGTTTATTTGCCTTTGTTACGTGTGGTTTTTCATGGATTCTATTTCGTTACTTCCTTGTGGATGCCTGTACGAAAATGAATCCCCAAGGTTGTATATGATATATGCACTTTGTGAATAAATTTACCTTGAACTTTCAATAAAGTGTAACAGCTACAGAGAACATACAGTGTAGGTAAACTATCAGGTGCAAGATCATAAAGAGGCAGATTGTGAGGTCAAGAGTATAACTTACTGTACAAATTAACTATTATTTTTAGATTATGAAGACACGTAGTCCCCTTTTATCGTCATTTAGTAATGCATGCATTAAGAAATGATACATTATTTCCTCTGGTGTGATATCACAAAACACAGGACAAAACAAGACTGAAAAAACTGACAAAACCACATAATTATACATATAGTTACAACAGTGCACAATACCATAACTTGATGAAGAAAGTCCGTGAGCACAGTAAAGTTCAAAGTTTCTCAAATGTCTCATATCTCACGCAGACGGGAGAGGGAAGAAAAACTCTCCCTGCCATGCCGACCACAATCCGAAAACTTCGAGCTCCGTTCAGCTCTCTGACACCGAGTACTGAGCGCCATCTCTGTCCGAGTGATTCAACCTCTTTTTCAGTCGCCAAAAGCAGGCAAGGCCAGGGATTTTGAGGCCTACCCTCCGTAAGATTCCCGACCACACAGTAACAACAGCAGTGAACGGGCGTTCAGAAATTTCTCCAGATGTTCCTCTGTGATTTCACGTCCATTCTCCATCAAATCAGAATTGTCTACGGCCCCTATTTAACAGATACAACATCATTTTTCACCGGAGATCTGCGCACGCGCGGCATGCTGCCATCTTCTCCTCCCGGACTTAATAGTCTTTTAACAGCAGCATAGAAGTTGTCCTTTAACGTAGAGGTACATACTAATCTGTCCGATGCAAGAGGGGAGAAGAGGGAATGTCCAGGGTGGTTGGGGTCTTTGGTTAGGCTGGCTGCTTGACTGAGGCAATGGGAAGCACAGACAAAGTCATAGAGGGGAAGCTGAATCCTGCGCTGTGCTGAGCTGTGTACACTGCTCAGTGGTTTCTTGCAGTTACATGCAGAGCAGTTGCCGTACAAAACTGTTATGCATCAAGATAGAACGCTTTTATGCATCCGTTATGCATCTGTTATGCCTCCAGGTAGAAATGACAAAAGTTAATTTAAAATACCACCAACAATAATCGTGGCAATGAAACTAAGGAAATGTTATAAATTGCATATTGTCAGCTCTGCTGTCTGCGCTCAACCAGTCCAGCTCGCTAATATTTTTGGTGAAGGAAATTTGCAATCCTTACCTGATCTGGCCTACACAGACTCCAAATGTGGCTAATTTTGAGGCATCTCGAAATCTCTTACTATGAACAGGCTTTGTGCACCTGCTCTAATATCTCTTTTTATGGCTCTGTGTCAACTTCAGTTTGCTAATGCTCTACAAATTGCCATGTGGATACTGTTCTGTTTAGGGCTAAATACAAACGTATAAAAATATTGTACTTGTTGGATTATGTGCTTGTGGTAAACCATATATATGTTGTAACTGGGTTAACTGTCTGGACACGCCCCTCTGCTGACTGCCCCTGTGGCTCCTCCCACAGATTCCTGTATAAAGGTGATTTTGCATTGCCCCTCCCCCTCAGTCCGGGGGCAGACACTCACCATGAAGGTTGTATTGTACAGCGAATAAACGCCTTTCAGTATTTTACCCAACTTCAGTCTTTTGGAGTTATTGAAGGTGCTTCAGTGCTACTCTGGGTTAGTGAGAGGTTTAATCTGCTGTATGCACTGTATATGGAAACATGGACCAAGGGTAGGACGACGCTTATTTATTAAGAGATTGGTCGACTGCAGATTTCTGTGGCATTCATGGAATCAGGACTAGACTTTTATTTATCTTGCGTGGCTGTATTTTGCTGAAATATTACGTGATGATATTTTGAATGTGCTATGTGTGCTTTGTGCTGTGTGTGACTGTTGGTACTGTGGTTTGCACCTTGGCCCCAGAATAACAATGTCTTGTTTGGCTGTATTGAGTATTCATGCATGATTCAATGATAATTAAACTTGAATTGAATTGAAGTGCATGCAGCATGGAACAAGCTCTTCCTGCGCAATGAGCCACAACACCCAGCAGCCTGTTTATTTAACCCGAGACTAAATAGTTGTCATGATGCGTCTAGTGTGGTCATGTAGTGAGTAGTGCTTGTTGCTCTCACTTTCAGCTTCCACTGCTGGCTAGCAGTCTTGTGAAAAGGGGAGATGAATGTATAAGTCTCTCCCTGCTAGTACATAGCTTCCCAACAGCAAGCCACGTTTCGTGCCTCCTCATACAGAAACTGAGCCCCTTTCAAACTCAGTCTGAACTACAGAAGATGAAGAGGAGGTCTGGACCCTGTACACGTAGCATGCAGGCCCACCGGCGTGTGGACACGCCCCTGGTGCTCGTGAACCAGATCCCCAGCTATGGGTAAATAGCCCCACTGCTTTATGGGCATCCTTGGGAGAGACGAAGACTACGGGAGTAAACCCAGACGGCAAATCCGGAGTGGAGCCCCTAAGGTGGCTGAACGTTATTGAACATCCTTCCGGCAGCTCCTGCAGCCAAGCTGATGCCAAATATATTGCTTCATAAGCTTTCTTTTGGACTACACTGGTGAGGCGGAGAAGGGGATCTTGATGACTGGGCATCTCAGGATCTCCATACCTTCCACCCAGACTTGTGATGATGATCATTTCACCCACTGTCCTTCGAGGCAGCCAACCACCAACAAACTCAGGGTAATTTACAACGACCAAGAAACCTACTGATCAGCGCATCTTTGGACTGTAGCAGGAAACCGGAGCACCCAAAGGAAACCCACGTGATCATGGGGAGAATGCATAAACCCCTTATAGACACACTAGAAATGAACTCCAAACTCTGATGCCCCGAGCTGTAGTAGCGTTGCGCTAATCACAACACTACGTGTCGTCCTCGAATGCAGATCCTCTAATGGTAAAAACCCTGAACAAATGATCCTTTTTCTTACACATTGGCCCATAGGAATTGGACATTGCTAATAAGGCTAGAGCTTATTGTCCAATTTTAACTCCCGTAGAACTGGCAAGGTCATTAAGAGTGACCACATTGATGGGCATGGATTCAATATAAGTGAATGTGGGCAATTTATTTTCCTGAAGAACATTAGTGAGCCAGAAGGGCTTTCATGACTGTTTTTCAGATTTCCAGATTTCTTTAATCCATTGGCATTCTTCTTTGGCAGTGTCAATATTTGTCTGATAATACTGTACCTCTTTGGGATCATGTTGAAGGATTATCCAGGCACATTGCAAACCTTGCTGAAAATTATACCCTTCAAGATTCAAGATTGTTTAATGTCATTTCCACTGCACAAGTGTAAAGAAGAACAACGTGTTACTCCAGCTCTGGTAGGATAAAGTAGTGAAGGTGGTTCGGAATTGTTTCCAGCTCTGGGATATGAAACATTAACCCTGGTTCTCTTTTTGGTGATGCAACATTTTCCACTTTAGATTGTAAGGCACCCTCATCATAAATAGATTGAGAAAAAGAAAGACCTCCTAGCATTGCAGAATTACACCTTGGCAAAGAGTCTGGAAATATAGAAAGTGGAAAATTATTTGACCAGTGCAATTCAGAAAATTTTTAAGAAATGCAAAATGATTTGCCAGGATCTGACTAGCAAGAAAAATAATCTTCGGAGTGCTGACACATCCAGTTCCCAAGGACAGCAGCATCCGTCATCAAGAACTCCTGCCATCCAGCCCATGATCTTATCTAACTGCTGCAATCAGGAAGGAGGTCCAGGAGCCTCAGGGCCAACACCACCAGGCTAAGAAATGCTTATTACCCTTCGGCTATCAGGCTCCTGAACCAACGTAGATAACTTCACTCATCTCAACACTGAACTGAGTCCACAACATATAGAGTCACCTTGAAGGTCTCTTTAACTCAAGTTCTCAGTATTATTTATTTATTTACTTCCTTTAATAAATGTTCAGTTTGTCTTCTTTTCCACATTGGCTGTTTGTCAGTCTTTGTGTGTAGTTTTTCTCTGATTCCATTCTATTTCTCTGTTCTACTGTGAATGTCTGCAAGAAAATGGATCTCGAGGTAGTATATGGTGACAAATACAGTATGTACTTTGATAATAAATTTGCTTCGAACTATAAACTTCTGATTTGCACGTGGCTGTGTTTTGTTGGCATGGGAGAAAGTGTCATATTGAACCAAAGGGCCCCAGGTGGTACAATTTGAGTTAAAATATGTGCAAAAGTTTCTCAAAATACACAACATATTTACGGAGGAAAAACTGGTCAATACATGGCTGTTCTCTTCCTTCATTAACTGCTGACCTGCATAAAAAAATTATCCATCCGGTACTTGGGTTGAAGCTTAAAACTGATTTCTGGATGACACCAAGACTGATATCTGGATACTGACACCTTTACCATCTAATATGAGATCCAACATCACAGCTAAAACATTGGAAATGTTCTATCCTTGTATCTGAGTTAACATAATTTACAAATATGCTCATCTTTAATTCAAAAACAAGAAATAAATTACAAGTCAGTTGCCTCTTGTTAAGTTGGTGTTGGTGTTGGAGCAGGCAGTTAGTTCCTCTGGCAAAATTGGCAATATCTTCACACCAGTCAGAATAAATATCAGGATCAGAGACAAGAAAACTCTTCATGATTTGGCTAGTGAAAGCCATTTTTCACAGCGCCAGCACCTCAATACCCTGAAATCCTACAAGCATAAACAACTCAACATGTTCAGTTTTTAAGGAGGGAGGAGTGGCAGAAGAAAATAAATTGTAGGGTAGTTAGCCTGACTTCAGTGGTTGGAATACATTGGGGTCTATTACTAAGGATGAGGATTCGCGGTACATGGAAGCACATGATAAAATAGGCCAGAGTCGGCATGGTTTTCGAAAGGGGGTATCTTGCCTGCCAAATCTGTTGGAATTATTTAAGGAAATAATAGGCAGGACAGACAAAGCAGAGTCAGCGGATGTTCTTCATCTGGATTTTCAGAAGGCCTTTGTTGAGGCTGCTTAACAAGATAAAAGCCAATGATATTACAGGAAAGATATTATCATGGATAGAAGATGGGCTGACTGGCAGGAGATAAAGAGCAGTAATAAAGGGGGTCTTTTCTGGTTGGCTGCTGGTGACTAGTGATATGCCGCAGGGGTCGGTGTTGGGACCGCTTTTTTCATGTTGTACAACAATGACAGATGTACGAGTATATGGCTTTGTGGCCATGTTTGTAGACAATATGAAGATAGGTAGAGGGGCAAGTGGTGTTGAATAAGCAGGGTGTTTGCAGAAGGACTTAGGCAGATTAGGAGAATGGGCAAAGAAGTGGCTGATGGAATGCAGTGTCGGGATGTGTATGGTCATGAACTTAGGCAGAAGGAATAAAAGCATGAACTATTCTCTAAATGGGGACAAAATTCTAAAAGAAGAGGTTCAAAATGACCTGGGAGTCCTCGTGCAGGATTCCACAAAGGTTAACTTTCAGATTGAGTTGGTGAAAAGGAAGGCAAGAGCAATGTTAGCATTTGTTTTGAGGGGGCTGGAATACAAAAGTAAAGGTGTGATGCTGAGGCTTTATAAGACATTGGTCAGACCACACTTAAAGTATTGTGAGCAGTTTTGGGCCTCTTATCTGAGAAAAGATGTGCTGACATTGGAGACGGTCCAGAGGATGATCATGAGAATGATTCTGGAAATGAAAGGGAAAACATTTGAGGAGTCTTTGAAGGCTATGAGCCTGTACTTGCTGGAGTTTAGAAGAATGAGGGAGGGATCTTATTGAAACCTATCGAAAGGCCAAGATAGAGTGGATGTGTAAAAGATGTTTCCTATAGTGGTGTAGTTTAGGACCAGATGGCACTGCTTGAGAATTGAAGGATGTCCAATTAAAGCAGAAATAAAGAGAAATTGCTTTGGCCAGAGGTGGTGAATCTGTGGAATTCATTGCCACAGACAGCTGCACAGGCCAAGTCACCGGGTATATTTAAGTGGAGGTTGATAGGTTCTTGATTAATCGCTGCGTCAAAGGTTACGGGGAGAAGGCAGGAGAATGCGATTGACAGGGGTAATAAATCTGCCATGATGGAATGGCAGAGGAGGATCGATGGGCCGAATGACCCAATTCTGTTCCTATGCCTTATGGTCTTATAACTTTTTACTCAGGTTGTAAGATCTATGAATTTCTCCGTTCTGCCAGGTTGCAGGGTGAACACTAAATTTTAAGTCTCAGGATTAATGGAGGCTTGATTCTAAAATTATTGGCACAGCAAGGTCAAAAAGCAGAAGAACAGAAGAAATTTGGAGTACGAGTAGCTTCTAGAATTACTCAAGACAGCCTTGCCAGTCAAGGAGATCACATCTGACGTTGGCTTCAGCTCCAGTCTCCTCCAGATTCCTTATAATTTTTGATTTCCCCATTCAACAAAAATGCATATGCCTCGGTATCCAATCAACTTCATGATTTAGCACCCACAGATGTCTGAGGTGGAGAGTTCACAAGATTCTCTGTCTTTTAACAGGAGAAATTCTTCCTCTGCTTAATCCCAAATAAGTGACCACTCAATCTAAAGATGTTCACTAGTTTTTGATTTACCTTCAGGGGAAACATCCTTACAACCTTTAACCTGGCATCCCCTCAGAAACTTGCATGATTTGATAAAATCACCTCATGTCACTCCAGACTACCCATTGGCTCCATCCCCTGTTCTGACATTCCTACACCACGCACTTCCTCATTCTCAATCTAGTTCACAAGAGAATTTTCAAATGATCCACATTCACATTGGTTTTCTAAGTTAAAAGAACTCAAAGTTCAAAGTAAATTTATAATCAAAGTACATATATCTCACTGTATACTGCCCTAAGATTTATTTTCTTGAGGGCATTCAGAGTTGATACAAAGGCGTACAATGGAATCAATGGAAAACTACACTCAAAGACAGCCAACCAATGTGCAAAGGAAGACAAACACTGCAAATACAAGTAATATTAGTAATACATAAATAAGTAAAATTGAGAACATGATTGTAGAGTCTTTGAAACTGAGTCTAAAAGTTGAGGAAAGTGGAATTATCTATCTACACTGATTCAGGAACTGGTAACAGTAATAACTGTTCCTGAACTTGATGGTGTGGAACCTAGGGCTCCTGTATGTCCTTCCTGATGGCAGTAGAGAGCATGACCTGGATCGTTGTTGATGGATTCTGCTTTCTTGTGCCAGTGCTTTTTGTAGATATGCTCAGTGGTGGGATGGGGTTTTCCTGTGATGGAATGGGCTGTATTCATCATTTTTTTAAGACTTATCTGTTCTTGGGCATTGGTGCTTCCATTCCAGGCTATTATACAACCAGTTATGATACTCTGCACTGTGCACCTATGGAAGTTTGTCAAAGTTTCAGATGACATGCCAAACCTGCGAAAAATTCTAAGTAAGTAGAAATTACATAAGTAAGTGTCACGGCGAGCCAAAACAACCAACACCGATTGGTCAGCTGATAACCAATCCTAAGTTGACTTTCACTGATTGGTTATTGTTTCCATCTATGTCTTGAATGTTCTTGGGTTGAGTTTTGAGTTTTCTTTGCAATTGCATGGCTTTATTGAATAAAGGGTTACTTCAAGTTCCAGTTTTGTTCTATCTCTTGGTTTGGGTCTCTCCTGTTGTTATCAATGAGCAAACACAACAAATTGGCAATGAGGTGCAATATTATATCAATGTGACAATTTTAGCAGAAGACTTACAATTCTACACCAGCAGCAAGCTCCATTTGAAGCAACCCATCTGATGTTAATCAAAACCTTGACCATCAGATTATCAGTGAGCCCAATAGTGTCAGTGTCAAACACTGAACAGAACTATGTGAGTGACTTGTTGCATCCATTACCAACTTCCAGTTCGTTCCAATTCAGAAGTTGCATTTGAATCATGCTTCAGATGTTACAGAAAATTTGTGGAAGGCAGGCACTTTGCTCCGAGAATTAGATACTGCTGAATATAATTGTATATCAACTTCATTCTGCTTAAGAACTCATGTGACCGATAGTTTGACAAAACTGTCTAACAGCTAACCAGTATTTTTGCCCACCACTAAGTATATCTTTCCTTCCCCCCCCTCTGCTTTCTGCAGGTGTACACGACCTCCTTGTCCATTCGTCCCCCCCATCCCTTCCCATTGATGTTCCCCCCGGCACTTAGCCTTGTAAGCGGAACAAGTGCTACACATGCCCTTACACTTCCTCCCTCACTACCATTCAGGGCCCCAGACAGTCCTTCCAGGTGAGGCAACACTTCA
This sequence comes from Mobula birostris, assembly GCF_030028105.1. NCBI lineage: Eukaryota > Metazoa > Chordata > Chondrichthyes > Myliobatiformes > Myliobatidae > Mobula > Mobula birostris. The sequence goes on along the minus strand of NC_092380.1, from coordinate 101,578,467 downwards.
CCTGTGAGTCGGCTGGGGTGTTATACTGCGTCTGGTGCTCCCGATGTGGCATTCTATACATTGGCGAGACCCGACGCAGACTGGGAGATCGTTTCGCTGAACACCTACGCTCTGTCCGCCAGAGAAAGCAGGATCTCCCAGTGGCCACACATTTTAATTCCACGTCCCATTCCCATTCTGACATGTCTATCCATGGCCTCCTCTACTGTAAAGATGAAGCCACACTCAGGTTGGAGGAACAACACCTAATATTCCGTCTGGGTAGCCTCCAACCTGATGGCATGACCATTGACTTCTCTAACTTCTGTTAATGCCCCACCTCCCCCTCGTACCCCATCTGTTATTGCCCATCCTCTGGGCTTTCCCCCTCTCCCTTTCTTTCTCCCTAGGCCTGCCGTCCCATGATACTCTCATATCCCTTTTGCCAATCAACTGTCCAGCTCTTGGCTCCATCCCTCCCCCTCCTGTCTTCTCCTATCATTTTGGATCTCCGTCCCCCTCCCACTTTCAAATCTCTTACGAGCTCTTCTTTTAGTTAGTCCTGACAAAGGGTCTCGGCCCAAAACGTCGACTGTACCTCTTCCTAGAGATGCTGCCTGGCCTGCTGCGTTCACCAGCAACTTTTATGTGTGTTGCTTGAAATTCCAGCATCTGCAGATTTCCTCATGTTTGCATTTTTGAAGAGCTGTCATCTTTCTTCAGTCCCCATTACCATTGACTAAAACTCATTAAAAAGACGCTGATGCCTTCATCACATATGCCAGTGTCGTCAAACGCGAATGTGGGAAGTTCAAGCTGCATGACATGACTGAATCACATTTCAAATGTCTGATTTTTATTTGCAGACTTCGGGCACCTGGTGATGCAGATATTCACAAATGGCTCCTGACTGGCTGGAGCAAGACCCTGATAGGACTCTACAAGCTGTCACTGAAGAATGTCAATGTTTGATCAACCTGAAACACGATTCCAATCAGGTCGAGTAGAACCATGTCAATTCTGTTTCCAGTGACCTAGACATCATCACTCAGAAGTTTTCCAGCTTGTTGGAATGGTGGTAGATGGCATTGTGCAAGAAACTGCCAATACAAGAAACACATTTGCAGCAAATGCCAACGCCATGGTCACAAAGAAGGCTTTTGCCTTCCTTCACTGTCTTCTAGGCCATTGAAATACAAGGAAACAAAGTTTCAAAAGCTGTCAAAATCTACACGGAGTTTAATGGCCATGTTCAAAGTTGATTTTGCTCCCAAGAGATAGCACGTCAACATACTTATCAACAATCAGTTGGTCAATATGGCGTCAGACATCACCATTATCTCTAAGTGCACATGACAGGTACTTGGGACCGCACCAGTTAAATCAACTCATCACTCCACAAGCAGTGCTTCGGGTGGTACCCTCTAGCTGCATGGTGAAGCTGAACAGTAACCAAGTCAATGGTGTGTGTTACCTAAGATCTGAATGTCTTTGCATATCATGAGCATACAACTTTGAAATCAAGTGCACATCCATCCAGGAACTTGGTCAGGCAGATGCCCTTTCCAGACTTATGAATCAGCAGGTTACTGAAAACGAAGTCTCAGTCATAGCGGTGAACTCAATTGATTGCAACGTTCACTAGACGATATTGGATGCTGCTGAAGGCCTTTCGGTCACTGTTAACAAGATAAAAGCAGAAGCAACTACAGGTCCTCTCATCCAGCATATCTGCAGGTACCTTGCTGATGGATTGCCAGTCAAGGTTGAGGAAGATATCGTATCCTTTTACTTACATCATATATCACACTGAACTGTGACTCATGCCTAATGTTTGGAGGCAGAATAGTGATTCCACAAACACTCCAAACAAGAGTACTGAAACAATTTCACCATGGTCACCTGGGCATCAATCAAATGAAAGTCCTGGCAAGAAGCTTTATGTACTAGCTGGGCATCTACAAAGATATTAATCCATGTGTAAGCAGTGCACTCAGTGCTCTATGACAGCAAAGAACCAATTGACAACCATGGCCACAGGCTACCGGACCCTGGAGTCGAATACATGACTTCGCTAGCCCAGTCAATGGGTGAGACCTACTCCAAATGGCCAGAAGTATTATCTATGAAGTCAACAATGACAGAGACTACCATTCACCAGCTGCTTTGAAATGCCAGAAATGCTTGTTTCTGACAGCAGTACTCAATTCAGTTCACAGCAGTTTGCTGCTTTCTGCCCGAACAGCACAATTATCCACCTCTGCTCACCTTCATATCATCCACTGTCCAGCGGCCAAGGAGAGAGGTTTATGGTCACTTCTGAAATCAAGGGTGGAAGCAGCATCAGCCGAGGCTCTCAACACATTTCTACTGACATATCAAATTACACCACTCACAACAAGCTGGAGGAACTCAGCAGGTCGGGCAGCATCTGTGGAAAAGATCGGTCCACTGATCTTTTCCACGGATGCTGCCCGACCTGCTGAGCTCCTCCAGCTTGTTGAAAGTGTTGCTTTGGCCCCAGCATCTGCAGATTATTTTGTGTTCAAATTACACCACATCCACTTCTCAAGAGAAGTATCCAGCTGAAGTACTTTTGGAAAGAAAACTGTGCACAGTGTTGGATGCAGTGTTGTCGAGGCAGTTACATGGACCTTGGTCGAAGGGTGAAGTCATTCAAGCCTGGAGCTGCAGTGTGGTCCAGGCACTATCACAATGGTCATGAACTGTGGGTACCAGGTCAGATTGTCAAATGAATGGAGAAAGTCGTCTACAATGTTATTGTAGACAGACATCATTTGCGTTGCCACATCAACCAGTTGCGACAATGTGCTCCCAAAGGCAAAGCAAGTTCATTGGGCAGTTCATCAGACACAGAGCTGGACCTTCACCTCCTCCTGAAAGGGTTCAACTTACCCCAACTGAACCAATCACCTGCAACAGCACAGCCTCAAGCAACATTGCAACAGGAAAGTGACAGCCTGCTACCACTGAAGCTCTGATCCCCAGCGTAAGGCTGTTGTTCAAATCCAGATCAACCCCTGACTCAAATCCTACAGGTAATCATCTTTAAGAGTGAGGAGTCACAGCGAGCCGAAACAACCAATGCTTATTGGTCAGCTGACAACCAATCCCAGGGTGACTTTCACTGATTGGTTGTTGTTACTATCGATGTCTCCGAGTGTTCTTGGGTAAATAATTTAAATAGTTGTGCTTCGAGGTGTACTGTTGAATTTTCAGATTTTTGAATTTTTGCAATTGTGTGGTTTTACCAAATGAAGAATTATTTTGAGTTCCGGGTTTTTGTATCTCCTAGCTTCAGGTCCCATGAGTAGTTATCAGTGAATTAACACAACTGTAAGTAACACTGTAATATCTCATTTTCAATCTTGTGTGATACTACATCCTAAGAAAATTTGGGGGCGGCGGGGTGGTGGTTTGGCTAAAACATGGCATCCAACAAACATGAAATGCTGACATCAAGACAAATGAAAAGAACTAGGCGAGTCAACCGAAGCAATTGAAATTAATGCAAGCTCATGAAGACCAGAAGCAATAAATCAATAGCGTACTTCATAGAAAAGTCATCCAGGATATGACTAACTCTTTTATGTGCCAATGTATTTTATACCAAATGGATACCTGAAGATATTACATTGCAAAATTCTCATTTGTGTTTTCAAATCTCTTCTTCTTATGTCCTATCTCTTCCAGCCCTATGCCTGTGGATGGAAGTTATGACACTGAAGAACAATATTTCTTCCAGTAGGTTCATGCTGGTCAAAATAGACTTTTGGTTAATCCCACTGTCCCGCCTTTAATTGCCTGTCAAGTTCTGTTGCTTCATCTCCATGTACTGTTTTGAATGTGACGAGGGTTTCTGCTTTCACCATCCATTTTGTTCTAGGCTTGCACAATTTTTTAAGATTTGTCAGCACGCTCCCCTCATCTATGCCTCCACTGCTCAGAGGAGAGGATCACAGCAGGGACAATCACATTGCTCACTAATTTAATTTGACACAAACGACGCATCGCATTGAACACCTACGCTCTGTCCGCCAGAGAAGGCAGGATTGTCCAGTGGCCACACATTTTAATTCCACATCCCATTCCCATTCTGATATGTCCATCCATGGCCTCCTCTACTGTCAGTTCTCCGTGGATTGTCACCTTGTCGTGGTGGAGAAGCTTGTGTGGTCCTGTGATCCCGAGAGCAATGCCGTCTGGAGCTATGCTCCTGGTAGGGTCACCCATGGTGGTAAGGTCGAGGGTGAGGTCCCTGACAAAGAACAATCCAACCAAGACCTCAACGGTGGAACAGGTGGACAAAGTTACTTCGAACTCAACGGCTGTGAAGGCGGATGAAGGCTGCAACAAATCCATCAGCTCCAATCGTCGTGGTTTCCATGCCATTGGAATCAGTTGGCTGATTTGTGAAGTATCGTGTGCTTCTTGGAGTGCAACATCAAGTGCACGTTAAACAAATACACGCACAGGCGTCTTCACTTTGTGTGCCACTTCTTCAGAATGAAGACCACCATCCTCGACCTTGAGGGATAGCCACGACGACGACTACTGTCAAGATGAAGCCACACTGAGGTTGGAGAAACAACACCTTATATTCCGTCTGGGTAGCCTCCAACCTGATAGCATGAACATTGACTTCTCTAACTTCCGTTAATGCTCTCCTCCCCTTCTCACCCCATCCCTTATTTATTTATTTATTTATTTATTTATTTATTTATTATTTTTTCTCCTTTCTTTCTCTCTCTTTTTTCTCTCTCTGTCCCTCTCACTATACCTTCCTCTGGTGCTCCCCTCCCCCTTTCTTTCTCCCTAGACCTCCCATCCTATGATCGTCTCCCTTCTCCAGCCTTGTATCCCTTTTGCCAATCAGCTGTCCAGCTTTTAGCTCCATTCCTCCCCCTCCTGTCTTCTCCTATCATTTTGGATCTCCCTCTCCCCCTCCCACTTTCAAGTCTCTTACTAGCTCTTCTTTCAGTTAGTCCTGACGAAGGGTCTTGGCCCGAAACAAAAACTGTACTTCTTATGGATGCAGCCTGGCCTGCTGCGTTCCACCAGCATTTTGTGTGTGTTTTGGAGTACACGTGACAAATAAAGCTAATCTTTAATAACAACATTTAAGGTCCTTCACCACCAACTTCAGGAACCGTTTACTATCTCAACCATCAGGCTCCTGAACCAGTGTGGATAACTTCACTCACCTCAACACCGAGCCGATCATTGAACACAAACTATGGACTCACTTTCAAGGACTCTACAGCTCATGTTCTCGGTACTATTTATTTATATATATATATATATTTATTTATTCTATTTGCAGTTTGTCTTCTTTGCACATTGGTTGTGTGTAGTTTTTTTATTGATTCCATTGTTTTTGTTTGTCCTACTGTGAATGCCTGCAAGAAAATGAATCTCGGTGAAGTACAGTATATGGTGACATATATGTACTTTGAGACAAGGCATTATAGGTTAAAGGTATTTAAGGGGAATCTGAGGGACAGCTTTTCCACTCAGAGTGCGGTACAAGTGTCGAGCGAGCTGCCAGCAGATGTGGTGCATTCAAAGCAGGAGTTCCCAAACTGGGGTTCACTGACCCCTCGGTTAATGGTTGGAGTCCATAGCATTAAAAAGTTTGAGAGCCCCTGATTTAAGAGAAGTTGTACATGCATGGGAGGGGTAATGAGGACAATGGTCTCAGTGTAGATTGGTGGGACTTGGCTGGCGAACAGTTTGGCATGGATTAGATGGGCAGAAGGGTCTGTTTCCCTTCTCCATGTCTTCATCAGGGCACTACTGACTTCCTCCAGTATTTTGTATGTGTTGCTCATGATCTCCAGTCTCTCTTGTGTCCATGTAGTCAGGCAGATTATTTAGCTGATACAAATTGTTTTAGGTGAGTATCTACCGGCAGTGGGTGGAAAAAAGGGATTAGTTATAAATGTGTTGTTGATGGTTGGGGCAAAGTCATTGGGCCAGTGTGCCTGATTCCGTGCCTGAGCAACTCTGATTCTGACCAAGTACCGGGAAATCTCAGTGAGTTCCCACTACACCATGGGGAATCCTAGTGCACAGCCACGAAATGGCAGCGCGTCTCAAAATTCTGGGTTGCTCTGGAGCTTTGAGTTTTAACATCACTTGTGCTGAGAAATGCTGGCAGTTCTCCGGAAGGCTATTGGCAAATCTTGGCAAAATCCATGCCAATAGATTTTATACAATGGAGATATAACAGTAGACAAAATAATCACTACATGTACCGAAAGTTATTCAAAGTCAAAGCTTTAAGAAACAGAGGAAGAAACAAGAATTAGAAAAAGGGATGAGCAGATTTACATACTGCCCACTTGAGTTAAATTGGGCTATGCGATAAGAAAGCCACAATTGCTTAATTCTAAATTCTTCCCTCTCCATCATGGAGCCCGTAACCATCATGGACCGGACTAAAGGTAGAGCTATCACATGTTAAAGGGAGCTCTGCACTATTACACATCACTGAAAGAAAAACTATTTTCTGTCCTACGTCCACCCCAGCTTATTAAATATGGCTTTCACAATCAGTATGAGACCTTCCCAAAGGCTTCCTTCGTCTGTGGGGTACCAGGGCATTGCTGTTTTAATAATATGGTTTGTTTGTACAATTATACATGAATGATTCAAAATTCCAGGAACAAATCCATGACAACAACTCTGAATGACCTTTCAGTGGAGGCTTCCTCTGACAGATCTGATTGTACCTCCTCTAGCTTATTTTAACTTGAAAAGAATGTATTAGAACTAATACAATAAGGTAACATTACACTGGCCTTTGCACAAGTATTTTACCATCGCCATTCAAGACTTTTCTGTTGATCTTTTTATTTTCGCATTTCACAGCTTATCTGGGAATTGTTTGCCTGTAAACACCTTTGTCGATGGTTATACTCCCCTTGTAGAATCTGGGCAGTAACATTTAAGCGGCAATTAACAAGGCTGTGAACATTTATAAATGCTTAGCCAACCTTTGTTCTTCATTGACACAGTAGAGAGCCATTCAAATCCCTAAGCTGGTCTGACTCTCAGTAAGACCATGTCTAAACTGTACCAGGAAGGCAAGAGAGACTGCAGATGTTGGAATCTAGATTTAAAAAAAACAAAAATAAGTACACCGGAAGAAATAAACATAAGAGATTCTGCAGATACTGGAGATCCGGAGCATTATACACAAAAATGCTGCAGAATCTCAGCAGGTCAGGCGGCATCTATGGAAGTGAATAATCTGTTGACTCTGCATGTCAGCAACAATCTTGGCAAACTTATATAGACTTGTGGTGGAAAGTGTGTTGACTGGCTGCATTATGGCCTGGTATGGGAACACCAATGCTTTTGAGCGGAATATTCTACAAAAAGTGAAAATTCTGGAGGAATTTACCAGGTCAGGCAGTATCTGTGGAGAGGAATAAGCAGGTGACATTTCATGCTGAGACCTTTCATCTACTGCTTACCCTCCTGCATCATTTTATTCTGTCTTCTTCTTTTCCAGTCCTGATGAAGGGTCACAGCTCAAAACATCAGCTGTTTATTTTTCTCGATCAGTGTATCACCATCATTTTGTGTGTGTGGCTCCACTTTCCCTATCTTTTCAGTGAAGAATTTCTTCCTGGCCGTATCCCTGAAATTTTGAGATCTACAAGACCATAAGACATAGAAGCAGAATTCCACCATTTGATCATAGCTGATTTATTTTTGCTCTCAATCCCATTCTCCTGCCTTCTCCCCATTAACCTTTGACACCTGAAATGTCAAAGTTTGAGGTAAATTTGGTGCCATGGAATCTGTGACTATATTTTCAAGTGATCCTTTGGCTTGGTAAATAATTCACTGAGAAAAATGATGAAAGGTTGTGATTGGACACAGAGAGGATGTTTCTTCTTGGGGGAGAATCTCGAACAGAAGCTCCCAACCTAGAGTCCATGGACCCTTTGCTTAATGTTATTGGTCCGTGGCATAAAAGATATTGGGAGCTTCTGATCTAGAACAAGGAATCATAGTTCAAAAATAAATGAACACAAACATAGGATGGAGGTGTGGTGTGACCTTTTTCTCAGAGTTCTATCAGACTTCACAACTGTCTTCCACAAATACATGATGGATGCAGGTACTGAGCAGGGGTATAATTCTTGATGAGGAAAGAGGGGCAGAAACACAAAGCCAAGCTTCTGAACAGATTAGTAATGAACTTTATAAACTGCAAAGCAGGATGATCTGTTCCTGCTCCTAACTTGTTTGTTGGTATACGTATAAGTCTGCTTTGAGTGAAGAAGCAAGGCAGTGATCATAAGATTGAAAAGAAGCAGTGAGAAAAATATTTGAAATCCTGTGACTAACTTAAGACTGTGGGTTGGGTGGATGAGGACAGAAAGCACATTTTTCCTTGAACCAGATTGATTAAAAAGGCACAAACACGAGGAATTCTGCAGATGCTGGAAATTCAGGCAACACACATCAAAGTTGCAGGTGAACGCAGCAGGCCAGGCAGCATCTCTAGGAAAAGGTACAGTCGACAATTCGGGCCGAGACCCTTCGTCAGGACTAACTGATCTTGCAGTTAGTCCTGATGAAGGGTCTCGGCCCGAAAAGTCGACTGTACCTCTTCCTAAAGATGCTGCCTGGCCTGCTGCGTTCACCGGCAACTTTGATGTGTGTTGCTTGATTAAAAAGGCAATGCAACAGAAAGAGATGAACATAGAAACCAGTGTTTCCCAATTATGGGCTCTTTAGACGTGATAGAATTTATTGCAACCAAGTGTGAGGTGTTACACTTTGGGAGGACAAACCAGAGGAGGACTTACACATTAAACAGTTAGGCATTGAGAAGTGTGGTTGAACAAAGAGCTTTTTGGAATTCAGGGTCCATAGGTCATTGAAATTGATGTCACAGGTAGATAGGGTCTTAAAGAGGGCTTTTGGCACATTGTTCTTCATAAATCAGAGTGTTGAGTACGAGAGATAGGATATTACATTGAAATTGTGTAAGATGTTGGTGAGGCCAAATATGGATTATTTGTGTGCAGTTTTGATCCCCTATCTACAGTTTACTGATGTCATTTCCAATCTGTGAATAACTACAGTTGAACAAGTACATGGGTGGAAAAATTTAGAAAATAATGACCCAAACACTAACCACAGGAACTAGCTTGGATGAGCATCTTGGTCGGCAGTCAGGATTGGCCTTTTGGACCAGAAGGCCTGTTTCAGAGATGTATAGCTTGATGAGTTTTTTGGTAAGGCTCTCATTAACTTCACCTCATCCCTTCTGTAAAGACTTAGTATTGTTTCAGAGGATATTTTTCTTACACCCTTTCTTCTTGTGAACAAGACTAAGTATATCAACATATAACATCAGATCAGCTGGTGATTATGATTTAGCTATCTTGGGAACTTACTGTGTGCATACTGGTGTTGCCTTTCTAATATAAAGGCAAATGGTCTCACAAAGGGATTTTGGAGTCCTTGTGCAGGATTCCCTAAAGGTTAACTTGTGATTTGAATCAGTAATAAGGAAGCAAAATGGAATGTTAGCGTTCATTTTGAGAGGATGAGAATATGAAAGCAAGGATGTAATGCTAAGGCTTTATAAGACATTGCTCAGACCACACTTGGAGTATTGTGAGCAGTTTGAAGCCCCTTATCTAAGAACAGATGTGCTGACATTGGAGAGGGTCCAGAAGGGGTTCACAAGAATGATTCCTGGAGTGAAAGGGTTAACATATGAGGATGGTTCTGGGCCTGTACTTACTGGAGTTTTGAAGAATGAGGGTGGATCCAATTGAAACCTATAACAAATGGAAAGGACTAGGTAGAATGGAAATGGAGAGGATATTTGCTATAGTAGGGGAGACTAGGACCAGAGAGTACAGCCTCGGAATAGAGGGACGTCCATTTAGAAAAGAGATGAGAAGGAATTTCATTAACCAGAGTTTAGTGAATCTGTGGAATTCATTGCCCCCGACACCTGTGGAGGCTAAGCCATTGGGTATATTTAAAGTGGAGGTTGATGCATTCTTAATTAGTCAGTGCGTCAAAGGGGAGAAGACAAGGGAATGCATTGAGAGGGATAATCAATCAGCCATGATGAATGGCAGAGCAAACATGATGGGCTGAATGGCCTAACTTGGCTCCTATGTCTTACTGTCTTAAAAAGTGCTTCACAGCATGTGATTATCTTTGCTCCCTACTAATGTTGTGAAAGGCACTATATAAATGCAAACTGTTCCTTTAACATTTCTACCTTTTCTGTCACTAATATAAAGTGATCCTTCATTGCTCATTTAAGGTTGGAAATGGAATTTTCAATATCACAGGGGCATTTAACGCTAAACCTGATGAACTTGGCAATGAAGTTATTGTACACATGGTTAATGAAGAGACACACGATGTATCTGCAATAAGCCAAGGGTCCTCGGAAAAATTCCCTCCTCCCCATTCCCAGCAGCAGCAGATCTAGAAAAATCAACTAAACATGAAGAACAGAAATCCAAATGAGAGGGAATATTAATTATTTAATTCACATGAAGTTGGAGTGTTCACAGCAACTAACGCCTAATTTTATCACAACAGGCATCCAATCAGAATTCTCTTTACAAGTACCCTGATACTCTGTAAATCTTTTTGTTGACAAAGGATTTCATCCCAATTTTGTAAATGCAAACCAATTTCTCCCCTTGCACAAAAGGAAATTAAAGATAAAATCAAACTGCAGATCAAATAAAAGTAAAGCCTAAATGAAATAATTTTTCTGGAGCTTGAGGAATCATTTAAATTTATTGTTTTTGTAGAAGCAATTCAAATAGCACTATCTTCACTTCTATTGTAATATTTAATAAAAGTTTAAGTGGGACCTATGATGTTTCTTGTAGCACAGCTATTAAAATAATCAAAATATAGTACATGCTGAGAAATTGTTTTTAAATATTGGAAAATCATTGCTGGTCTGACATCTTGAAACAATTTGGGTTCATCCGCCATGTATCACTGACCCAGCATCACGTTAAGTTTCCATTAAAATCTTGTACGAAGTACCTAGCCATATGATTAACTCATTTCTTTCAGATTATTTCCATGTGATTGAACTGTTGGCCTTTTTTTTTCCCTGTTGAAAGAAATTTTGCAAAGTACAACAGAGTTGGAGGTTGTAGAGTGTGTGGTTGAGAACTAGTGGGATGATGTCTGAGCTTTCAAATATCCATCGGTGACTGACTGGAATCAGGAACTCTGCTGTCAACATCCTCCTTGTATCTTTGGCTTCCTGTCCCTGCCACGAGAGGCACTCAGAAACCTGTTGCCCTACTTATTTTGATCGACTAGACATCTCCTCAGACACACTGAGAGTAGCAGATGCTGCAAAGTGAATTGCACCGAGAATAATTGACACACATGAGCCATTACCAAACACTTACCTAATCAACAGATGCAGATTACGTCATGAGTTAGTAAATTCAATCAATTTCTGAATGTTACTTGAGCCCTGAGATTTGATTACTGTCTTAAAGTCAGTGAGAGATAAGAAGCTACTGCATAAAATTGCAATATTTATCACAAATAACTGTCCCCTGTTATAAAATGTGGCAAATGGAAACATTTGCCTGGTGTGTTCTGACACTGGGATTAAGCTGCACTGTTTTGGCATTTCGAAGAATGCTCAGAAGTGACTAGTGAGTAACTGGTATCACAGCACCTTACGGCATAAAGGTTACAAAAATATTCCATTCTCTATGCAACACGCACAAAATGCTGGCAAAACTCAGCAGGCCAGGCAACATCTGTGGAAAAGAGTGAACGGTCGGTGTTTTGAGCCGAAACCCTTCTTCAGGACTGGACAGTCCTGTTGAAGGGTCTCAGCCTGAAACGTCAACTGTTTACTCTTTTCCACAGATGCTGCCTGGCCTGCTGAGTTCCTCCAGCATTTTGTGCGTGTTGCTTTGGATTTCCAGCATCTGCAGATTTTCTCGTGTTTGCGATTCCATTCCCTACAATAGTATTGTCCATTATGATCTACCTAAAGAAAACCATTTCACAGAAGTAGAATCTATTTAACACATCTCATGTTTAGAATTCATCGCTGTGTCTCTTGCTCAATGGGTCACTTTTGAAATGTGAACATAAATATCTAATTTTCACACTGCAACTCCTAAAGAACAGGAAATTTCATCTTTTCTTGGGCACGGGCAAAATATTTGAGGAACTCCATGGGTCAGGAAGTATCTGTGCAGGGAAATGGACAGTTGTTTCAGATTGAAGGTCTTCATCTGGGTTGTGTACAAGTCCTTTCTAGTTGAAGGGATTAGATTTGGACCCGTCCACTTCAGATGAAGGGTCACGACCCGAAACATTGACTGTCCATTTCCTTCTACAGATGCTGCCTGGTAATAACATCTCCTCCTCGCTCACAATTAACGCAGTCACACCACAAGAATGCATGCTTAGCCCACTGCTCTGCTCTCTCTACACTCATGACTCTGTGGCTAGGCACAGCTCAAACACCATCTATAAATTTGCCGATGAAACCACTGTTGCTGGCGGAACATCAGATGGTAATGAGGAGTTGCACAGAAGTGAGATAGATCGGCTATTTGAGTGATGTGACAACAACAGCCTCATACTCAACATCAGCAAGATGAGGAATTAATTGTGGCTTTCAGAAAGGAAAGTCATGAAAACACATACCAGTCTTCATCCAGATGTCAGTGGTGGAAAGGGTGAATAGCTTCAAGTTCCTGGACAGCAACATCGCAGAGAATCTATCCTGGGCCCATCACATTGATTATGTAATGAAGAAGGCACTCCAGTGACTCCACTTCATTAGGAGTTTGAGGAGCTCAGGTATGCCATCCAAAACACCTACATATTTCTTCAGATGTACAGTGGAGAGCATTCTGACGGGTTGTATCACAGCTTGGTATGGCGCCTAAAATGCAAAGGATTGCAAGAGGCTATAGAGGGTTGTTGGCTTAGCCAGCTCCATCAGGAGTGCAACCCTTCCCATGATTGAGGATATATTCAATGAGTGATACCTCAAGAAGGCGACATCCATTATTAAAGTGTCTCACCATCCAGGACTTGCCCACTTCGCATTGCTACCATCAGGAAGAAGGCACAGGAGCCTGAAGATCACGTTCAATGTTTTAGAAACAGCTTCTTCCCCTCCACCGTCAGGTATCTGAACAGTCCACGAACCCACGAACACTACCTCATTACAAGATTAATCTTTTACACTATTAATTTGTTTTTGCAACTTATAGAAATTTTTGGTTCTTTAAGGTTATAGACAATAAACAATAGGTGCAGGAGTAGGCCATTCGGCCCTTCGAGCCAGCACTGCCATTCACTGTGATCATGGCTGATCATCCACAATCAGTATCCAGTTCCTGCCTTATCCCCATAACCTTTGATTCCACTATCTTTAAGAGCTCTATCCATCTCTTTTTGAAAGCATCCAGAGACTTGGCCTCCACAGCCTTCTGGGGCAGAGTATTCCATATATCCACCACTCTCTGGATGGAAAAGTTTTTCCTTAACTCCGTTCTAAATGGCCTACCCCTAATTCTTAAACTGTGGCCTCTGGTTCTGGACTCAACCATCAGCGGGAACATGCTTCCTGCCTCCAGCGTGTCCAATCCCTTAATAATCTTATATGTTTCAATAAGATCCCCTCTCAGCCTTCAAAATTCCAGAGTATACAAGCCCAGTCTCTCCAATCTTTGGACATATGACAGTCCCGCCATCCCAGGAATTAACCTTGTGAACCTACGCTGCACTCCCTCAATAGCAAGAATGTCCTTCCTCAAATTTGGAGACTAAAACTGCACACAGTTCTCCAGGTGTGGTCTCACCAGGGCCCTGTACAGCTGCAGAAGGACCTCTTTGCTCTTATACTCAATTCCCCTTGTTATGAAGGTTGCTATAGCCGGGAGTGGTAGTGGAGTCCCAATGCCGTGCGTCTCTGACAACCAAGTCCAGCTCCTGACCTTCACGTGTGGCTCAGCTGCTAAGCCTGGCGGAACAATTTCTTCTAACAGAAGGGGCTAAGGTGGGTTACTGGCACCTTAAAACCAGTCACTTCAGGCAGAGAGGGATCATCAGCTGTGGTTGGCAGCTCATCTAGGAGAAGGGAAACTCTGATCTCAATCATCACTTATGGGGAAGGTTTCAGGAGTAAACCTTGAGGAAAATTCTGCTGCTGGAGTTCCTAAGGCAGTGCCACATTGAGTTCAACACCGACTGGAAACTCTTACCGCTGCTGCTGATGCCAAACTGTCTTGGTCTCTGCCGTTCCTTTGGATTCATCCTCTGCATGGAGAGGGATCCTGCTACATGGGCAACAGCTTGTTCTATTCTGCACTGTCCTGCCTTGCGTATCACACAGGCAGCTGGCATGCAGCATTCATGGTCGGCCCCATCCAAGGGAGGGCCTCAATGGTAGCTCCTAATGACCTGCACTGCACTGCTGCCACAAAAATACAAATTTCAGCCCCAAACATCAACTGCTTATTCACTTCCATAGATACTGCCTGACCTCCTGAGTTCCTCCAGCATTTTGTATATGTTGCCTTGGATTTCCAGCTTCAGCAGAATCTCTCACGTTTAGAATTTCATTGCATATATCAGTGATAATAAATTTGATTTGTTTCCTCCAATACCTTGTTTGTTGTTCCCAGTTCCAAAATCTGCCATCTCTTGTGATGCCAATGATAGGTTTCTATTCTTTTGATTCTTACTGTCTGACGCTGTTGGTTGTTAGTTGGTTGGCATCCATCTGTCTGGAAGGACAATGGGTGATGATCATCATTATCACAACCCTGGGCAGAAGGTATGGAAATCCTGAGATGCCCAGTCATCAAGATCCCCCTCTCAGCCTCACCAGTGTAGTCCAAAGGAAAGCTTATGAAGCAATACGTTTGGCACCAGCTTGGCTGCAGGAGCTGGCAGAAGGATGTTCAGTCACCTTAGGGGCTCCACTCCGGATTTGTTGTCTGGGTTTACTCCCGTAGCCTTCACCTCTCCTGAGGCTGCCCGCAAGGCAGTGGCACTATTTACTCATAGCTGGGGATCTGGTTCACGAGCACCAAGATGTGCCGACACGCCGGTGAGCCAGCGTGCTGCGTTAGCAGGGGCCAGACCTCCTCCCCATCCTCTGTAGTTCAGCTGAGTCAGTAAGGAGTTCAGTTTCCATGTGTCGCCAGTGAGGAGGCACTACAAGAGGCTTGCTGTTGGAGGGGCTGTGTACTGGCAGGGAGAGACTTACATATTCAGCTCTCCATTTCACAAGGCTGCTCGCCAGCGGTGGGAGCTGGAAGTGAGAGCGACAATCACTACCCACTACACTACACACTACACGCATTACAGCAACCATTTTGTCTGATACTATGTACTTTATATTGACTATGTTTGGTTGACTAGACAGAACTATTATAAAATCTATTTCCGAATAATATTTGAAAAGTAAATAAACAACTGCACATGCTCAAAAGCTGACTGCGGGCAACTGTACTTCTCTTCAAAGTTTACCTTATCTACATTAAAAAATAGCTTTGATTTGTGTCTCACCCTTCCCTTTTCTCAAACCACATAGACTCAGAGCACAGAAACTCGGCCCACTGAGTCTGCAAAGGCCATCAAACACACATCTAAATGCTAATCCCATGTTGTGTTTTATTTTCAATACATTCATCTAAGCCTGTATGTATGTATTCACGTACTATTTATATCAGGGGTTCCCAACTTTTTTATGCGATGCACCTCTTACCATTAACCCAGGGGCCCATGGACACCAAGTTGGGAACCTCTGATCTATATCTATCCAGCCCAAAGAGACAAGACTGCTCAATTACACCCCATGTGATCAATTAACTTACTAACCCATACATCTTTGGAACGTCAGAGGAAACTGGAACCCCGGAAGAAACCCATGGTAAGAACAGCATCAGAATCAGATTTAATATCACCAATGTGTGTCGTGAAATTTGTTGTTATATGGCACCAGCACATTGCAATACATAATAATAAAAACTGTGAATTAAAGTAAATATGTATACTATATAAAATAGTTAAATTCAATACAAGTAAATTAAATAGTGAAATTACACACAAACTCCTTACAGGTAATGTCGTAATTGTACTCAGGTCACTAGTACTCTGTATGTTCTGTAGTTCACGTTATGATGTATTTCTGGTTTCTGGTTGCTCCTTTTTCTGTTGCTGTTTTGGATAATTTTGAATTGAGGCTGCCTGCAGTTAATGAACATTGAGCTGAATATGCCTGAACTCTTTTGCTTTTGTGTTTTATATTCTGTGTCTCTTGCTCGATTTTTTGTTGCCGTTTGGAGATTTGTATTTTTTTTTGCCGGGGCGGGGGTGGGAGGGTGGTTTTGTTATTTTTCGTTGGGAATGCTTTCCATGGTGCTTCTTTGTTTTGTGGCTTTCTGTGAGAAGACGAATCTTAGGGTTGTAAACTACAAACATATTTTGATAATTAGTATACTTTGAAACTTTTGAATGTTTGAATTGTTACACTAACTGCTGTGTACCGTGCCACCCTGTTAGCCATTGGACTTACTTTACCACGAGAATGGTTTATTGCTGGTTTTGCAATGAATATTGCAGTAGCTTTTCCAACTGCAGACTCCTCTCAGTGAGGCTTATGATATCCAGTAAACAATTTGTGGTAACATGCCACATTTGGATAAATTGTTAAAACTGCCAGTGTATCCACTCTGGAAGCTTAGTTGGGAATATTTTGGGAGCAACAAATTGCAAACCTCATGCCCCTGAGGCAAGCATGCTGCCACCATTTGGATGATTCACATCTTAGCAATAAAGTTTGGATCCAAAGTCCGCTTTGCATTCTGTGCAGCCTTAACCAGCAGCATTCGCTCTGGTTACCTGGTCATCACAACATGGAAAATCCTACAAAAGGTACTGGAGCTGGCCCAGTGTATCACAGGTAAAACCCTCCCAACCGTTGAGCACATTTACACGAAACGTTGTTGCAGGAAGGCAACGTCCATCATCAGGGACCTCCACCACCCAGGACATGCTCTCGGCTCACTGCTGCCATCTGGTAGAATATCCAAGAGCCTGGGGACTCACACCAACAGGCTGAAGAATAGTTACTACCTTTCAACTATCAAGTTCTGGAACAAAAGGGGATAACTATACTCAACTTCACTTACTCCATCAACAAAATATTCTCACAAACTATAATCTCACTTTCAAGGATGCTTTATCCTATTATCTCATCTTCTCATTATTTATTGTCATTTACTTATATTTGCATTTTTGCACAGTTTGTTGTCTTCTGCACTCTGGTTGAAATTTCATTGATCCTGTTATAGTTACTATTCTATAGATTTGCTGAGTATGCCCACTAGAAAATAAATCCCAGGGCTGTATATAGTGACATAGATGTACTTCGATGATAACATTTACTTTGAACATTAAACTTTACACTGACATTGTTTTGGAAACTTGCTGTGTGCACATTGGCTGCACTGTTTCCTGTGAAGTAACAGATCAAACTATTTCATTGCCTGGGAAGTTCTTCAAGTCAAGTCAAGTCAAGTCAAGTCAAGTCAAGTCACTTTTTATTGTCATTTTGACCATAACTGCTGGTACAGTACACAGTAAAAATGAGGCAACGTTTTCCAGGATCATGGTGCTACATGAAACAATACAAAAACTATACTGAACTACCTAAAACAACACAAAACTACACTAGACTACAGACCTGCCCAGGACTGCATAAAGTGCACAAAACAGGGCAGGCATTACAATAAATAATATACAAGACAATAGGCACAGTAGAGGGCAGTAGGTTGGTGTCAGTCCAGGCTCTGGGTATTGAGGAGTCTGATGGCTTGTGGAAGAAACTGTTACATAGTCTGGTCGTGAGGCCTCGAATGCTTCGGTGCCTTTTGCCAGATGGCAGGAGGGAGAAGAGTTTGTATGAGGGGTGCGTGGGGTCCTTCATAATGCTGTCTGCTTTACGGATGCAGCATGTGGTGTAAATGTCTGTAATGGCGGGAAGAGAGACCCTGATGATCTTCTCAGCTGACCTCACTATCCGCTGCAGGGTCTTGCGATCCAAGATGGTGTAATTTCCGAACCAGGCAGTGATGCAGCTGCTCAGGATGCTCTCAATACAATCTCTGTAGAATGTGGTGAAGATGGGGGGTGGGAGATGGACTTTACTCAGCCTTCACAGAAAGTAGAGACGCTGCTGGGCTTTCTTTGCTATGGAGCTGGTGTTGAGGGACCAGGTGAGATTCTTCACCAGGTGAACAGCAAGAAATTTGGTGCTCCTAACGATCTGTACAGAGGAGTCATCGATGTTCAGCGGAGAGTGGTCGCTCCGTGCTCTCCTGAAGTCAACCACCATCTCTTTTGTTTTGTTCACATTCAGAGACAGGTTGTTGGCTCTGCACCAGTCTGTTAGCTGCTGCACCTCCTCACTGTATGCTGACTTGTCGTTCTTGTTGATGAGACCCACCACGGTCATGTCATCGGCGAACTTGATGATGTGGTTCGAGCTATGTGTTGCAGCACAGTCGTGGGTCAGCAGAGTGAACAGCAGTGGACTGAACACACAGCCCTGGGGGGCCCCTGTGCTCAGTGTGATGGTGTTGGAGATGCTGCTTCTGATCCGGACTGACTGAGGTCTCCCAGTCAGGAAGTCTAGGATCCAGTTGCAGAGGGAGGTGTTCAGGCCCAGTAGGCTCAGCTTTCCAATCAGTTTCTGAGGAATGATTGTGTTGAATGCTGAACTGAAGTCTATGAACAGCATTCGAACGTACGTGTCTTTTTTACCCAGGTGGGTTAGGGCCAGGTGGAGGGTGACGGCAAAGTCGTCATCTTTGGGGGTTTCCTGAGGCTGTAAAGGGTGTCAGAGAAATACAATTATTTTCTTTATTCTCTCCTGACAATTAACCCTCTTACAAATCAGCTGACCCACTTACATCAACTCTGAACTGATTCCATATCTATGGACTCATTTTCAGGGACTCTACAACTCATGTTCTAGGTATAATTTATTTATCTATGTATCTATCTATTCATCCATCTATCCATCTGTCCATCTTGCCATCAATCCATCAATCTATCTATCCAATTATCCATCTACTGTATCTATCTTTCCATCTATCCATCTATCCATCTGTCCATCTGTCCATCTATCTATCCAGCTATCCATTTATTTATTTATTTGTTTGCTTGTTTGTATTTGCATGGATTGTCTCCTTTTGCACATTAGTCTTTTTTTCTCATTCTTTGTGTGTGTGTATATTTTCATTGATTCCATTGTATTTTGCCCACAAGAAAATGAATCTCAGGGTAGTACAATGGTAACAAAAACATATGAAAACAAATTTTCTTTGAACTTCAAACATTTCATTGATGATTATGAGATACCAGATTCAGAATCAGGTTTATTATCACCGGCATCTGTCATGAAATTTGTTAACTTAGCAGCAGCAGTTCAATGCAATACATAATATAGAAGAACAAATAAATAAATAAATACAGTGGCATGCAAAAGTTTGGGCACACCTGGTCAAAATTTCTGTTACTGTGAATAGCTAAGCGAGTAAAAAGATGACCTGATTTCCAAAAGGTAAAAAGTTAAAGATGACACATTTCTTTAATATTTTAAGCAAGATTACTTTTTTATTTCCATCTTTTACAGTTTCAAAATAACAAAAAAGGAAAGGGCCCAAAGCAAAAGTTTGGGCACCCTGCATGGTCAGTACTTAGTTACACCCCCTTGGCAAGTATCACAGCTTGTAAACGCTTATTGTAGCCAGCTAGGCGTCTTTCAATTCTTGTTTGGGGGATTTTCACCCATTCTTCCTTGCAAGAGACTTCTAGTTCTGTGAGATTCTTGGGCCGACTTGCATGCACTGCTTTTTTGAGGTCTATCCTTTTGAGGTGGGAGGAGAAGAGGGCGCCGTGACGCAGCATGCGTAGCCTCTCCGGTGAAAGGATATCGTATTGTTAAATAGGGGCCGTGCACAATTCTGATTTGATGGAGACAACCGTGAGAGCAGGGAGGAACATCTGGAGAAACTTCTGAAATGCCTGGATCGCTGCCGCTGCTACTGTGCGATCGAGAATCTCCGGATGGAAGGCCCCAAAATTCTCGGCTTTGCCTGCTGCTGGCAGCTGGAGCTGGGGTCGAAGCATTCGGCAGAGATGGTGCTTGGTGCTTTGTGTCGGAGGGCTGGTCAGAGCTTGAAGTTTTCGGACGACTCAGAGTTGGACTGTGGTCGGGTATGGCAGGGAGAGCTTTCTTCCTCTTCCCGCCTGCGTGAGATGTGGGACTTTCGAGAGACTTTGAACTTTTTACCCTGCTAACGACCTGTTCTTCATCAAGTTATGGTATATTTTATTGCTTGCACTGTTGTAACTATATGTTATAATTATGTGGTCTTTGTCAGTTTTTCAGTCTTGGTCTGTCCTGTGTTTCTGTGATATCACACTGGAGGAATATTGTATCATTTCTTAATACATGCATTACTAAATGACAATAAAAGAGGACTGCATGTCCTCATAATCTAATCTAATCTAATCTAATCCACAGATTTTCAATGATGTTTAGGTCGGGGGGACTGTGAGGGCCATGGCAAAACCTTCAGCTTGCGCCTCTTGAGGTAGTCCATTGTGGATTTTGAGGTGTGTTTAGGATCATTATCCTGTTGTAGAAGCCATCCTCTTTTCATCTTCAGCTTTTTTACAGACAGTGTGATGTTTGCTTCCAGAATTTGCTGGTATTTAATTGAATTCATTCTTCCCTCTACCAGTGAAATGTTCCTCCTACCACTAGCTGCAACACTGGCCCAAAGCATGATCAATCCACCCCCATGCTTAACAGTTGGAGAGGTGTTCTTTTCATGAAAGTCTGCACCCTTTTTTCTCCAAACATACCTTTGCTCATTGTGGCCAAAAAGTTCTATTTTAACTTCATCAGTCCACAGGACTTGTTTCCAAAATGTATCAGGCTTGTTTAGATGTTCCTTTGCAAACTTCTGACGCTGAATTTTGTGGTGAGGACGCAGGAAAGGTTTTCTTCTGATGACTCTTCCATGAAAGTCAAACTTGCGCAGGTGTTGCTGCACAGTTGAACAGTGCACCACCACTCCAGAGTCTGCTGAATCTTCTTGAAGGTCTTTTGCAGTCAAACGTGGGTTTTGATTTGCCTTTCTGGCAATCCTACAAGCTGTTCCCTTGAAAAGGTTTCTTGGTCTTCCAGACCTCAACTTGACTTCCACTGTTCCTGTTAACTGCCATTTCTTAATTACATTATGAACTGAGAAAACGGCTACCTGAAAACGCTTTGCTATCTTCTTATAGCCTTCTCCTGCTTTGTGGGCATCATTTATTTTAATTTTCAGAGTGCTAGGCAACTGCTTAGAGTAGCCCATGGCTGCTGATTGTAGGGACAAGTTTTGGGGAGTCAGGGTATTTATAAAGCTTTGAAATTTGCATCACCTAGCCTTTCCGAAAGATGACTGTGAACAAACCATAGCCCTAAGAAGCTAATTAAGGTCTGGGACCTTGGTAAAAGTTCTCTGAGAGCTCAAATTTCTTGGGGTACCCAAACTTTTGCATGATGCTCGTTTCCTTTTTTTCACTCTAAAATTGTACAAAACAAAAATAATACACGAATCTTGCTTAAAATGTTGAAAAGAATGTTTCATCTTTAACTTTATGACTTTTGGAGATCAGTTCATCTTCTACTCACTTCACTATTCACAGTAACAGAAATTTTGACTAGGGGTGCCCAAACTTTGGCATTGCACTTTAAGTCTATTACAGAATATGTATATTGAATAGGTTAAAAATCGTGCAAAAGCAGAAATAATATATATACTAAAAAAGGTGAGGTAGTGTTCACGGGTTCAAAGTCCATTTAGGAATCGGATGGTAGAGGGGAAGAAGCTGTTCCTGAATTGCTGAGTGTGTACCTTCAGGCTTCTGTATCTCCTACCTGATGGTAACAGTGAGAAAAGGGCATGCCCTGGGTGCTGGAGGTCCTTAATAATGGATGCTGCCTTTCTGAGACACCGCTCCCTGAAGATGTCCTGGGTACTTTGTAGGCTGGTACCCAAGATGGAGCTGACTAAATTTAAGACCCTCTGCAGCTTCTTTCGATCCTGTGCAGTAGCCCCCCCTCCCCCCACCCCATACCTAACCGTGATGCAGCCTGTCAGAATGCTCTTCATGGTACATCTATAGAAGTTTTTGAGTATATTTGTTGATATACCAAATCTCTTCAAACTCCTAATGAAGTATAGTCGCTGTCTTGTCTTCTTTATAACTACATTGATATGTTGGGACCAGGTTAGGTCCTCAGAGATCTTGACACCCAGGAACTTCAAACTGTTTAAATGTGGAATGTTTAGTACAAAAAACAGTAGAGCAAACCTTGACCAAGTACTGTGGACCAGTACATACATTCATATGTCTGGATCTTACATGTCTGATCACTTTTCAATCAATGTTATTGAGGTGCCATTTCATCAAGTAAACTATCAATGAACAGCCTTGTGTTTTGTAAATATTTCAACCAAAAAGAATACTACAGTTATATTCCTCTACATTATATCCATTCAATCCATTTCTCTTGGTGAATTTAGAGCAGGGTTTCCCTACCTGCAGTCCACAGACCCCATGCTTAATGTTCTTGGCCTATGGCATAAAAAAAAGTTGGGACCTTCTGATTTAGGGATACAACAGCAAAACTTTTCAAACTTTCCTTCCCAGAACATAAAATAATGTTTAATAGATCTTTGTACACAAGAAATTCTGAAAATGCTAGAAACCCAGAGTAACATCCATAAAATGTTAAAGGAACTCAGCAGGTCAGGCAGCATCACTGGAGAGGAATAAACAGTCTGAGTTTTGGGTCAAGACCCTTCATCAGCACTGGAAAGTAACGGGGAAGAGAGCTTCTTTTGGCTTCTTCCCCCTTGCTTTCCAGCCCTGCTAATGGATTTTTGTGCAGTTTTATGGTCATAATTCCAATTGGTTTAGATTGATGGGTAATTTTGTTAATTTTAGATTCTAAATCAATCTTAATTTATTAAAATGTCTGATGGGATTCAGTCTTTGTTAACTATGGTTCAGTGGAAGCATTCATCACTGACCCAGAATGTTTTGGGTTTAACTCTTGAGATTTGACCATATAATTAGGCAGTAATGTGTGAGTGCTCTGCTGTCTGAGGTGTTTTTGTTTTATATGAGATGAAAGACTGAAGTCCTGTCTGACTGTTCTGTTGAATAATATTCTCTCAACCAGCAGCGCTAGATTATCTGTTTGTTACTGCATTGGTGCCCCTGAAACATTACTGTCTGCAAAGTCGAGGCACAGGACCCTTTATATTTACTGACAAGACAGTTGGGACTATACTCCCCATTCAAAAAGCAGCACTTCCTTGATATTGCTTGTTTGTTGTCCTAGGTTATATATTCATGACTTTGCAGAGAAACTTGAATATCATAAACTTTCTTCATGACAGCAGGGAGTTTGGATTATCCTGAGGTCATGATTGAGACCATAAGACTATAAGACAATGCAGATATTATTGGTTTAATTATCTATACAAATTTTTTTCCATTTATTTTTCTTTCTCGCTTGCTTTCTTTGTCTTCCTCTCTCTCTTTTTCTCTCTCTCTCTCTTTTCTCTCTCTTTTTCTCTATCTTGCTCCCCTTTGCTGTTTTTCTCTATATTCCTTTCTCTGTCTTTCTTTATTTCTTTCACTCTTTATTTCGCTGTCTCTCTCTACTTCCCCTGTAGGTTATGGTTCTTCAAGTGGTCAGGAAGTGTATTTGACTTCAACACAATTTCAAGTGCTAAAAATACTTGTAAAGGTCTAGTGGCACATGCTATAAAAAATTAGGAACAAAAATGTTCCTATATAAACAAATTACAGTAATCATATGTTCACCTTGACCACTGTACAAAGGGTTAATCCAGGGTTTTATGTGTGTTTCAGTGTGTGTGTGTACACACACATTTTTAATCTCTTCTATTTTAATTCTGACAAATATAAACCTTCATGAGAAAAAAGATGGTCTTGTATTTTGAGTTGAGGAAAATTCCTTTTTTCTGATGAAAAAATCATCTGATAACTCATCAAGATATCACTTGCAACACAAGGCAATCTATTGATAGTTGCATGGGAAATCTTAATGCAATGCTTCTCAAATGCCTTCCAAGAATATTGGTCTAATTGTGTCAGAGGGCAGATTGTTGCCTCTGGTAACAGATCATTTCCTGAGTTTGGGTAGAAGGCTGAATAATCTGTGGTCTACCTGTGGACCAGGAAATGCCACCCTGGAGACTCATCAATGCTCAGGTGATCTTTAAAGAATTTGAAAGAAGCCCCAAAGAAAATTGGCCCCAAAATTAAAGAAATTTAATGATCTGAGAACAAAACTTGCTCCTTACTTAAATTTATGACTCTGGCACACAATCTGTGGGAAAAATACCTGCATTAAAGAGCAGGTAGTTTCCAAGTTGGCTTTAATCTTTGAGTGGAATTTAATGTTTGAAGTACTGCCTATTCTTTATTCCAAGTCATGAGAAACCTTATTATGGATGTAAGAGAAATATTTACATTCACTCCGATATGGTATTTAGGTTAAAGTAACTCCTTGTTGTCAGGTAATTCATAGTCACATTTCAGGTAGCTATCCTCTGTGGATAGTAACATGCGAAACTGTAGCATTAGTTTTTAATGCAGAAGAAATACCTTGGAGCTCAGTGCATAGTTCATAGTCAAAGATTCAAGAACTTCCCCTCTGTCAACAGATTTCTGAAAGAGCCATGAAGTAATGAATCTCAATTTGTTACTCCATTTTTTTTGCAATATCTTTCTTTTTTTGTGATTTACAGTGATTTTATGTCTACATATTTCACTGTCACCACATAACATCGAATTTCACACGATAATAAATTCGGTTTTGACTCTGAGTCACTGACTGTAAGACTTTATCTTCAATTAAGGAAAAAGTGAGAGATGTGGAGAATTAGCAGGATTATCAGTGCTATCTGCTACAGGAGGTCCTTTCCTGTGGCAGTGCTCCTTGTAAATGTGCTCAATTTACAAGGAGTAAAATCATTATAGTAAAGTACAAAACACAGGAGCCAAATTGTGCACAGCAAGCTCCCACTAGCAGCAATGTGATTATGATGGCAACTCTGACTGTGCTTCATGTACAAGGGGGACTTGCATCACTCTCATTCTGGGTATACCTAACCAGTTGTGCTGAACTTGGAGCAAGATTGAAATAAGACCTTCACTCAGCAGCTCCATATAGATTAAATCACGTAGCAAATATGTAGCAATGAAACAGGTCCTTCAACCTAACATGTTTATAAAACCATAAGACCATAAAATACAGGAGCAGAACTATGCCACTCACCCCATCGAGTCTGCTCCACTGTTCCATCATGCATGATTGATTATTCTTCTCCAGCCCATTCTCCCGCCTTCTTCCTGTAACCTTTGACACTCTGACTAATCAAGAAATTATCGACCTCTGCTTTAAACACAGCCAGTGACTTGGCCTCCACAGCCATCTGTAGTGATGAAATCCACAGAATCTTCACACTCTGACTCGAGAAATTCTTCCTTATCTCTGTTCTAAATGGACATTCACTTATTCTGAGGCTGTGCCCCCTGGTCCCTGACTCGCCCACTTTAGCAAACTATGCTGGTTTTATGCTTCTATACTAAGTTTCTTCCATCCCTCTTCAAACCTATCATGCATCCCATTACTTGTGATAGCTCCCGTATCACTAGGAATTTAGAGTTTCCTTTAATCCATGTAAAATGGCATTGAACATAGACCATGGAACAGTGCAGCACAATTCAGGACCTTCGGCCCACAAGATTGTGCTACCCTTTTAATCTACTCCAAGAACAATCCAAAGCCTCCTCGCCACATGACCCTCCATTTTTCTTTCATCTACAGTACTGTGCAAAAGTCTTAGGCACATTTGTACAGCTAGGGTCTCTATGAGTATTGCACAGTAGTGTATTTGTTAATGTGGAGTGGAGAGTGAATTTGTAAATCTGGTGGGAGCAAAGGTTGTTGGGAATGGCGAGGATGGAGAGCCGTGGAAGGGGTGTGGGACAGGTGGAAGAGAAAGTGTGCCAGGGCCAGGGGTGGGATGGCAAGGGTGCAGACACA
Organism: Mobula birostris; assembly: GCF_030028105.1. Taxonomy (NCBI): domain Eukaryota; kingdom Metazoa; phylum Chordata; class Chondrichthyes; order Myliobatiformes; family Myliobatidae; genus Mobula; species Mobula birostris. The sequence continues at coordinate 101,552,240 of NC_092380.1, read as the reverse complement.
CCCAGCCCTGAGACACCAAGCAGGGTCATTTGATTCCAAACAATTGGTTTATTGATCATTACAGAATTTCTCTCTTGTGATTCCCTCTCCATCCCCTCTCCCTTCCCCTTTTCCCAACCATAATTCCCCTCTCCCTACCCCATCCCATTCTTAGTCCACAATAGAGACCAATATCAGAATCACGATTATCATCACTTACATATGTCATGAAACTTTTTTTTGTGGCAGCAGTACAGTGCAATACATAAAAATTACTAAACTACTGTGCTAAAGTCTTAGGCACCCAAGCTATATATATATTTATATGTGTGTGTGTGTGTGTGTGTGTGTGTGTATGTGCGCGCACGTGAGCACGCTTATGTGCTTAAATCTTTTGCACAGTACAGTATGTGCTTATCTAAGAGTTTGCTAAGTGTCCCTAATGTTGGTAAGTGCCTCTAACAGCACCCCTGATAGTGCATTAGTGCATTCCACACACCCACCATTCTCTGTATAAAAAAGAACTAACTCTGACATCTCCCTTATTCTTTCCTCCAGTAGCCTTACAATTATACAGTGGCATGCAAAAGTTTGGGCACCCCTAGTCAAAATTTCTGTTACTGTAAATAGCTAAGCGAGTAAAAGATGAACTGATTTCCAAAAGGCATAAAGTTAAAGATGACACATTTCTTTAATACTTTAAGCAAGAAAACTTTTTTATTTCCATCTTTTACAGTTTCAAAATAACAGAAAAGGAAAAGTGCCCAAAGCAAAAGTTTGGGCACCCTGCATGGTCAGTAACACCCCCTTTGGCAAGTATCACAGCTTGTAAACGCTTACTGTAACAAGCTAGGAGTCTTTCAATTCTTGTTTGGGGGATTTTTGCCCATTCTTCCTTGCAAAAGGCTTCTAGTTCTGTGAGATTCTTGGGCCGTCTTGCATGCACTGCTCTTTTGAGGTCTATCCACAGATTCTCGATGATGTTTAGGTCAAGGAACTGTGAGGGCCATGGCAAAGCCTTCAGCTTGCGCCTCTTGAGGTAGTCCATTGTGGAATTTGAGGTGTGTTTAGGATCATTATCCTGTTGTAGAAGCCATCCTCTTTTCATCTTCGGCTTTTTTACAGACGGTGTGATGTTTGCTTCCAGCATTTGCTGGTATTTAATTGAATTTGTTCTTCCCTCTACCAGTAAATGTTCCCCGTGCCACTGGCTGCAACACAAGCCCAAAGCTTGATCGATCCACCCCCGTGCTTAACAGTTGGAGAGGAGTTCTTTTCATGAAATTCTGCACCCTTTTTTCTCCAAACATACCTTTGCTCATTGCGGCCAAAAGGTTCTATTTTAACTTCTTCAGTCCACAGGACTTGTTTCCGAAATGCATCAGGCTTGTTTAGATGTTCCTTTGAACCTTCTGAACGGAACTTTTTGGCCACAAGGCTCAAAAGGGATTACTTGCCCCCTGGCTGTTCAATGCATCCACCCTTTAATACACTCAAAATGCTGGAGAAACTCAGCAGATGGGTCAGTACCTATGGTGAGGAATAAATCTCAGATTTTGGACTGAGATCTTTCATCACCACTACTTTATCATTTCCTGTTAGAGTCACTTTATGTATTGCTATACGTAGTATCACTTTGTGTACATAAAATCAGTCTATATATATATATTTTTTTAGATTATGAGGACACTCAGTCCTCGTTTATTGTCATTTAGAAATGCATGCATTGAAAAATGATATAATGTTCCTCCAGAATGATATCACAAGAAACACAGGACAAACCAAGACCAATACTGAGGAAACCACATAATTATAACATATAGTTACAACAGTGCAAAGCAATACCGTAATTTGATAAAGAGCAGACCATGGGCACAGTAAAAAAAAGTCTCAAAGTCCAGATAGCCTCATCATCTCCCGCAGACGGTAGAAGGGAGAAACTCTCTCTGCCATGAACCTCCAAGCGCCGCAAACTTGCCGACGCAGCACCCGACCACAGCCGACTCTGAGTCCGTCCGAAAACTTCGAGCCTCCGACCAGCCCTTCGACACCGAGCACCGAGCAGCATCCTCTGCTGACCGCTTCGACCCCGCCCCGGCCGCTGAACAACAAACAAAGCCGAGGACTTGGGGCCTTTCCCTCTGGAGATTTCGGACCACACAGCAGCAGCAATGCAGGCATTTCAGAAGTTTCAGCAGATGTTCCCCTGTGCTCTCACGTCCGTCTCCATCAAATCAGGATTGTGCACAGCACCCTACTTGACAAATAACAGACATCACCACCGGAGTGGCCGCTGTGAGCTGTGTGGCGCCGCCATCTTCTCCTCTCCTCTTAAGTATTTATACTTAATGTATTTTTAACTTATTGTTACTTATGCTATTATGGTAGTGTAGTGTTCAGCACAACCCTGTGCAGTGCCAGTGACGTGGTTTCAATCCCAGCTGCTGCCTGTGAGGAGTTTCTATGACAGCGTGGGCTTCCTCCAGCTGCTCCAGTCTCCTCCCACAGTCCACAGTTTCATCTGTTAATTGGTCATTGTAAATTGCCCCATGATTGGACTAGGTTTAAATCAGGGGTTGTTGGGTGGCATGTCTCGAAGGTGCAGAAGGGCGTGTTCTGCACTATATACTTTATACTTTTCTGTCACCAAACAATTGGTACTATAATGTACAATCATCACAGCGATATTTGATTCTGCGCTTCCCACTCCCTGGATTACAAATATTAAGTATTAAAGATATTAAAAATAGTTAAAATTAGTAAATATTAAAAATTTAAATCATAAATAGAAAATAGAAAAATGGAAAGTAAGGTAGTGCAAAAAACCCGAGAGGCAGGTCCGGATATTTGGAGGGTACGGCCCAGATCCGGGTCAGGATCCGTTCAGCAGTCTTATCACAGTTGGAAAGAAGCTGTTCCCAAATCTGGCCGTACGAGTCTTCAAGCTCCTGAGCCTTCTCCCGGAGGGAAGAGGGACGAAAAGTGTGTTGGCTGGGTGGGCCGTGTCCTTGATTATCCCGGCAGCACTGCTCCGATAGCGTGTGGTGTAAAGTGCGACCTATATTGCGATTTATTTAATTTTATTGCATTTTTTAGGCTGCAACACATTCCGAGTAAAAATCATTTAGCTCTCCTTTACACTTGTGTACTGACCGATGACAATAAACAATCTTAAACATTTGAATTCTTCAATGAGTTTCATTACTGTGGGTGAGAAAACAAATTAAGATCTAAAGGCAATTGTGAATTGTTAAAAAAAATACTTGCTTGATGTGGGAAAGTGTAAATTATGTTCGTAGGACCTGTGAAGTAAACACATAATGCTGTTAATGGTGTATATCAGAGTGCATCATGAGGTGGGTCTGAGAATAAAAGAGTAACCAGTTTTCTTTCAGAGGCTTAGCTTTATGTGTCTTTTTGCTCTGAAGCGTAAACCTCAACCCACCACCAGCACACACCCATCCAACCGCTTTTCAACAATTGTTTCACCCTTCCGAAAAAAAAAATTGCTTCACTTTGCAGTGTTCCTAATAATTCTTCTTAAAGGTGACAATGTAACATTCAAAATAGTTCATTTTCAGTTTATAAAATTGTAAAGTTTAGAGTGGAATTTAAAAAATGAACCTTACACTAACAAAAATATGATTGTTCTAAGAGGTTCTGTTTGATACATTTTAAACAGATTACAACGCTACTTATAGTTTCAACTCTGCAGCAGGTCTGGTTGCTCATTTGTAAAGGTTCGCTATTATTCTTAGCAAAACTGCTCTCAAGCCCAGTCTATCCCCGATCTTTTGATGTTCTGAATCCTCTTCATATCCCCAGATAAAAAGTCAGTGATTAAGACAGAGTTCCTGATGGGAAGCATGCTCAGGGTGCTCATGGTTTCTTTAACTCGGAGGTTTTCTCAGTGAATCAAACTTTTCTCTCCTCAGAGGACTCCACAAAAGCTCCGTGAAAAGATGGATAGAGCAATTGTCCCGTTTAGTGATCCGCAAAGGGAATCAAGTCCCTTGTGAAGGGGCCAACACAAAGTCTGACCTGACACTGTGGGAGGAACACAATGAAAGGGCAAGAGAACTAACGAGAGGAAAATACGGACAATAGGCACCGCAGCCAACGCACAACTCCTGCCATGCAGACTATGGTGAAGCAACATTAACTGCTTCAGACATATCAAGAGTAAGCGAGGCATAAAGAACTTGACGTTTCCTCCTTGGCAGTGTGGTCTGTCAACTTAAAAGACTAACCAAAGCTTTAAGATGCTGAGAAAAGGGTCGGGGTGACACTCTGCTTCACTGAAGAGTCAGAATTCATTTTTTTATATATATATATATTTCTATATATATATATATATATATACATATTATATATAAAAATGCAAGTCCGAATGAGTTTTAGTTCAAAGCAAAAATGTGCCATTGTTCCTTCAAATTGGGGTTGTATGAGAGCTGGTTGTTAGAATCTTTAGGCTAAGTATGTTGCATTTGTTGGCAGCCCACTTTAAATCTCCTCCCCCTTCCCCTCGCTATCACTGAAATGAATGGGTGGTAAAAGATCACCCACAGCCTGGAGGCACACATATTCAAACCGGCTGAGTGCAAACGTGGAGACGCGACCAGCAGACCGTCGGTCATGGAACGATGGAGTCTAAAGGGACAACTGCAGGGGAGTCAATGGATCTGACCAGGACACTTACCCAAGTGTTTACAATAACGCACCCTGAAACTAATATGAGTATGCTAATTGCTAACAAGCCTTAAGAGTTCATTGGAGGATTACAAGCTATCCCCGCAATCTACATGATCTCTCCCAATGTTTAACCATTTTGCAAGCAATAATTTAAAAGAGTGAATCTGTGAGACAGGAGAATAGGGATAGAGTGAAGGAAGGACGAGAAGAGGGGAGAGATGGGGTGGGAGACAAATGTTGTCGTTCAAGAAACTGAGATATTGGCTTAAGAAAACATCCTGAGTATAAGTATACACAACTCAACACAGAGCAAAAGAAGATATTAGGACAAATGCTTCAAAGCATTTTTAAAGAGGTGAGTTTTAATTACTTCCTTTAGTGAATCAGACATTCCACCAGCTGAAGGTCCACGTGCCAATGATTGAGGAAGGAAGTGGTGGATAGGGATTGGTACAAATTCTGAGGAACACAGATAGCATGGATGTGGACCTGCTTTCAAGGACTTTACAACCCATATTCATTCACTCATTCATTATCTATTGCATAATTTGTCTTCATTTGTACATTGCTTTTTGTCAGATTTTGCATGTAGTATTTTATTGATTCCACTATATATCTTTGTTTCACTGTGATGCCTGCAAAAAATGAATCTCAAGGTTGTATGTAACAGACATCTTCAAGACTGCTGTCCCCACATGCTGCTATTTAGCCACTACATCCCTGTACCAAAAATCCTTCAGTCTCGCATGCTGAAGAATGATAATAAACTATCTTGAATCTTGACTTATGTGTACTTGGATAATAAGTTTACTTTGAACTTTGAATGTAGAACTGAAAGGTGCTACAAGGGAAAACCCATGGAGGAATTTTAATGCCAGAAGCCCACACACTGAGAAACATTGGAGATTCCTGAATCAGTGATCGTATCCTGGTGCATGTTAGGATGCAGGCAATTATGCTTTGGTTTAGGGAAGTTACCAGATACCTGACCTTTGATACAACACAAGTGTCATTCAGAGTTTCAGCAGTGGATGAGATGTGGCAGTGGTGAAGACAGACAAAACCACAAAGCGGAAATATTTTCAAAGTTCAAAGTAAACTTAGGATCAAAGTATGTATCTATCACCATATACTGCCTTGAGTTTCATTTTCTTACAGGCATTCGCTGTAGATATATGGGGTATAATGGAATCAATGAAAAACTACACACAAACAAAAATGAAAAATCAAAGTGTAAACGAAGACAAAATGAAAATAGAAAAAAAGCAGATCATAATAAATCAATCAATAATATTGAGAACATGAATTGTAGAGTCCTTAAAAGTGAGCCCATAGGTTTTGGAATCAGATCATTGTCGAGCTGAGTAAAATTATCCATGCTGGTTCAGGAGCCTGATGATTGAAGGATAACTGTTCCTGAACTTGGTGGTGTGGAAACTAAGGCTCTTGTACCTCTTTCCCAATGGCAGCAGTAAGAAGAGAGCATAGCCTAGATGGTGGTGATGCTTGAAGATGAATACTGCTTTGGATACTGCTTTGTTGTGGCAGATGGTCTTATTTAAGGAAGATAAGGTGCCAGGAGTTCAGTTCAGACTCTGGCAGGCCTGTGAGGCTATGTACAGTTGCCTTTCTAGGGGCTTAAGGTTGCAACAAATTTACACAGGAGTATCACATCTCCAAATTCTAACATTACTATTCCCCATCATTTCTACAATAATTGTGAATATGGGTTCTCAAGTAAACTATTTACAATTTCAAGAATGTGGAATCATTTTAGTGATGGAGGCACTATTTTGTCACGTCAGCAAATCTTATCTTCTCCAAGTTTTTGAACATCCTATTCATGCAAATCTGGGTGAAGGGAAGGAGGGAAGGCAGATTATTTTCTTCCAAACCTAGAGCATTGCTTGCCCTCCAAGCCATGGGGTGTTTTGCCCCAGAAAGAAGCATCTCTGAGTTTCTGCTGGCAGAGACTTCAATTTTCAGTGCATTTTCCATCTTTGGGGAACTTAACATGCCTGGTATCATAGCTGAATCCTACCATTCCATAATGGCAGTGAATCCATTTAAAGATAATGTAAAGTATTTCTTAGCTTCTTCTGGGATCTTCAAATCATTACAGAAATGACATAGTCATGTCACCTGTCACATGTACATTGAAACATTGAAACATAGCCTGGCCACAACTGACTAACCCTAACCGTACGCCTTTGGAATGTGGCAGGAAACTGGAAAACCCAGAGCAAATCCATGCATTCATGGGGAGAGCATCCACATTCTTCACAGACAGAGCCAGAAATCAAACCTTGATCAGTAATTGTTGGTGCTGTAAAGTAATGGTGCTACCGTGCCACCCCGTGTCACGAAAGGGATTGTTCTTGAATCCTGCAGACAAACAAGTAGGAATTAGTTTGTACCATCAAAGAACTGGTACTCATCAAACCATTGGATTACTTTGCTGTTAATTTTGAGAACGCTACAAATGGATGGATTTTCTCTCTGAGGATGTCTGGTATCTGAGGAAGGATGTACTGTATTTGGAGAGGTTTCTGAAGTTCACAAGAATGATCCTAGGAATAAGAGGTTTAAAGTATGAGGAGTGTTTGACATCTCTGAGCCTGAGTTCAGAAGGATGATGGCAGACTTCATTGAAACCTACTAACAAAAGCCTGGATAGAAGGGACGAGGAGAGAACATTTACCTGGGTGGCAAAAGTCCAGGATCTGCAAGCAGAGCCTCAGAATAAATAGATGCCCTTTAAAACTCAGATGAGGAGGAATTTCTTCAGCCTCAGGGTGGTGAATTGGTGGAGGTCTTTGCCACAGATGGTTGTGCAGGATTGGGTGCCTTTAAGGCAGGGGCTGCGATTTCTTGATTAGCAAAGGGTTAAGGGTAATGGGGAGTAAACTGGGGAATGGGGCTGAAAACAAAATCAGGTATGATTAAATACTAGAGCAGCTAGAATGAGACAAATGGCCCAATTATTCTCCTCTATCTTGTAATTTTATGATATTCAGTAGAGGTCCTGGTTTCTGGAGAGGAAAAAGTGCAGTGGACAAATCATTATGTGTTCTTTGCATGTTGTGTATTGAGATCCTATGTATATCTGGGTCAGACGTGTACCATTGTTGGCTCTTAGGTGGCCATGTTGGGCAATTAGCATCTCACACTTTGAGTTTCACTTCAACAGCATAAATATAGTGCTATCTTGAGATTTGGAGCCAAGTTTATGCAGAAAATTTTACTGTTTTTCTAATTCTATCTCATGGTCAGACAGAGTAAATCACATCTTATAGAGCTGTATGCATCCTTTCAACAAGGCAATGCAACAATTTACCATACAAATCTGGAGAATACCCATCTTTATCTCTCCTCCTTTACTTTGTCAAATTCATTGTTGAGTGTAAAGGGTGGGCATTGACTCCTGTCTTAGAAGTGCTGGAATAGACTAGACAAAGACAAATCAACTGATCCCTAATGATCAGTGAAATATGGATCACAGACTTAAGGACGGAATCAAACTTGACTGTGTTAGTCAATGAAAACTCAGTGAGGTCAGGCACGAGAGTTTCAGCAGCTACTGGAAATTCAGAGTAGCACACACAACGCTAAAGAAACTTCTGATGAAGGGTATCGGCCCGAAATGTCAACTGTTAATTCTTCTCCATGGATGCTGCCCAACCTCTTAAGTTCGCCTGGCATTTTGTGTATGTTACTCTGTGGGTCAGGCAGCATCTATGGAGGAAAATGAATAAAGATTAGCTTTATCTGTCACATGGACAAGTAAAGTCAATGTTTCAAGCTGAGACTCTTCATCAGAAACTGTAGGACTTTCCATCCACTTACCCAACTAATATTTATGGCATGCAATTTCCCCTCACCAGGAAAGCAAAGCTGATAAAGTCTCTCAAACACCCACTGAAGTTAAACAATTAAGTGTAATACTAGTAGAACAAAATGATTCAGCAACTGAAAACTGAAAACTTGCCTGGATGATCTGATAGACGAAAGGAAGAGTGGAAACTGAGGAGAAAATTAATTCTATTCTCACCACTTGAGCCAAGAGCTCAATGTATAATCTAAGATTAGTCATGTTATCAGGACAGAAATCTGATCGCTAACATTTCAAATTCAACATCACAAATCTGGCCCAGTGCCAGCCAGTGTGTGTCAAATAGTGGTGATATATGGTCAGGCACCACCATACACCAAGGTTCAAGCTTGTAAAATTCTTTCTACTGATTAGTTCATTCCCCCTGTGCCTATTCTATTTTGTGGTCTTTCGTTACGCTTTTCTCAAATGGTACCTTGCCAATTCCCTCCAGAAACCTTTCTGCCTCTCTCCAGCTAGAAGATTCCCTCAATATCTTTTCATGATCTTTGGTGTCAAGTTTTATATGATAATGCTTCTGGGAGTGAACTTTGGAGATCCTATTTAATATCTGGTGCTGGTTGTTGTACACAATAGCACAGTCAGCATCCTTTCAAGCCTCTGACTCAACGTATTGTGGATTCCATCTTCACAAGCCACTGTATAAATTTAGGTTAATATCTAACAGCCTGTAGTGAGGTGCTGTCACACTTTTGAAGATGCGGAAACTTGTGTTAAAGGATGTAGCACTATGCTTAAGGATAGCTTCTGTCTCGTTGTTATGTTAAACTATTGATTGAACCCTTGAGTGATTGTTGTTCTGATGAAGTGACCTGTAAGAATGACATATGAAACAAATTTTATCACCATAACTCAGTACAGTGTTGGTGCGTGGCCAAGTGGTTAAGGCGTTCATCTAGTGATTTGAAGGTCGCTAGTTCGAGCCTTGGCTGAGGCAACGTGTGTGTCCTTGAGCAAGGCACTTAACCACACATTGCACTGCGACGACATCGGTGCCAAGCTGTATGGATCCTAATGCCCTTCCCTTGGACAACATTGGTGTCGCGGAGAGGAGAGACTTGCAGCATGGGCAACTGCTGGTCTTCCATACAACCTTGTACAGGCCTGCGCCCTGGAAACCTTCCAAGGTGCAAATATAGGGTCTCATGAGACTAACGGATGCCTATAAACTCAGTACATGTGACAATATGAGGCCCTCTGTGGTTGGGATCGACCATGGATGTTACAACCCACCTGTCCACTTGCTACGCAAGCCAGGGCAGTAAATATGGAGAGCAAGCTGTTGCCCATGTAGTCGCCCCCCCCCCACCCTCTCCATACAGCTGATAATCCAAAGCAATGGCAGGAACCGATACGGTTTGGCACTCAGGGTGTCGCAGGAGTTGCCAGTCAGCCTAGAACTCAATGTAGGACTGCATCTTTGGAATTTTCCTCAGAGTTTGCTCCTGAAGACTTCCTGTGAGTGGATATAGCCCCAGTACAGTGAAGACATGAGATCAGAGTTTTCCTTCTCCTAGATGAGCAGCCGAATATGACTGACAAGCCCATCTGCCCAAAGTTACTGGTTTTAAAGCACCAGTAACCTGCCTTTGCCTCTGCTCCTGTCAGTGGAAATGGGTCTGCTGGACTTAGTAGCTAAGCCACACGTGAAGACTAGGAGTTGGATTTGGTTGTCAGAGGCTATTTGAGTTGCACGCCGTTGGGAACATTTAATAGGCAGTGGGAGCTTGTCCCCACTACCTCCCTCTCACTATAACAATGCTAAGGAACCAGTAATAATAAACCAATTATAAGGAGCCAATATTTACCATCTTCCTTTTTGCTCAAAATTCAAAGTAAAGTTATTATCAAAATACGTATTACATATACCGTAAATCACCATATGCTATCTTAAGATTCATTTTCTTGCAGGCATTCACAGTAGAACAAAGAAATACAGTAGAATCAAAGAAAAACTACATGCAAAGACTGATAAACAACCAATGAGCAAAAGTTTGTTGAACGTTAAAAATCCTGCACACACAAAAAGCTGCAGGAAACTCAGTAGGCCAGGTAGCATCTATGGTAAAGAGTAAGCAGTTGACGCTTCAGGCCAAGACTCTTTATCAGGACTGGCCCTTCAACAGCCTGGCCTGCTGAGTTCCTCTAGAATCTTGTGCGTGTTCCTTTGGATTTCCATCATCTGCAGATTTTCTTGTGCTTGTGATTTAACAATCCTATGGCACTATTTGGTAAATATTTAGACCTCAGTTAATATCACAATAGATCACTATCACATCACTGTTATGGAATCTTGCAATATATAGATTGGTTGCTGAGTTTCCTATCCTGTGCAGTAATCACATAAAATTTCCTTAATTTATGACTTTTAGTTCACACGTATTCATGTTATTCCTGCAAGAGTTCCCAACCTGTTACTTTTGTCAAGGAACCTTTCTATTAACTGAGGGGTTCATGGACTCCAGATTAGGAACCCCTGCATACATACTATTGTTATTTTACACTGTAGTGAGCAGCATGCTACTGTTAGTGCACAGGAATACACTGCAAAAAAATATATCTGCAATATATCTCATGCAGTGGCTTTCATCTACAAAATGTTATTTATTTTACTTTATTTAGAGATATAATGTGGAATGGGCCCTCCCAGCACAACGAGCCACGCCACCCAGTAACCCACGTATTTAACACTTGCCTAATCACAGGACAATTTACAATGACCAATTAACCTCCGAACCTATACGTCTTTGGACTGTGGGAGGAAACTGGAGCACCTGGAGGAAACCCATGTGGTTACACAGACTTTTTACAGACGGCACAGGAATTGAACTCTGAACTCCGATGCCCCAAGCTGTAATAGCACCGGGCTAATCGCTACACTGTTGAAGTGTCCCCATTTTGTTTTAATGAAATGCTTTCATAAATCAAGGAATGGCTGCTCTTTGAGAAAATTTTTTTTCCCTGCCAATGCCTTTCTTTGTCCCCAGAAGAGAAGAACAACTGTTGGTTTATTCAGTAACTCACTCTTGATGCTGTTGCAATATCTGAGCATTTGGTAACACATCTTGGCAAATTGAGCTTTGCAATTGAAGCTGACAATGTCTTCTATCAGCACTACAGCACACTGAGGAACAATCAGAAGAGGATGGTCAGAAGGAAACACTCTAGTTGTCCTCTTAGCATGAGTTGAAAATGCTACAACAAGCTTGAGCCGTCTATCCCATACTTAATTCAATCTAATACGTCTTTCCATTAAAATAATTTAATACAGATTCTGAATCCTGTATACATTGCCTGGTACTTCCATCAAATGATTACCTCCACTAACCGGGGTTCAATTCCCACCACAGTCTAAAAAGGGAGCAAAAAAATTAAAAAGCATCTAATTAATGTACCTTAAATGTTGAGTGCATGTCTTCAGGATCTTGTATCTCCTGTTAGCAATGAGAAGAGAGCATGCCCTGGGTGACCGGGGTACTTAATGACAGATGCTGCATTTTGATACATTACCTTTTGAGGAAGAACTCGATGCTGGAGAGACTAGTGCCCATGATGGAGCTGGTAGAGTATGCAACTTTCTGCACTTTTTCCGGTCTTATGAAGCAGCTCCTCCATAATAGTCAGTGATGCAACCAGTTAGAATGCTCTCCACGGTACATTTGTAGAAATTGGCTAGTGTCTTTAATGTTGTCCCAAGTCTCTTCAAACTCTGAATGAAATATAGCTGCTGTCATGAATTCCTTGTAATTGCATCAATATGTTGAACCCAAGATAGACCCTCAGAGATGTTGACACCTAGGAGCTTGAAAATGCTCACCCTTTCCACTACTAATTGCTCGATGGTGACTGGTATGTGGAGTGAATTCCATAGTCTTTCTGACATTGAGTGCAAGGTTGTTGTTTCAACACTACTCAATCAGCTTTTCTATCTCATTCATGTACACCTGCTCGTCACCATCTGAAATTCTGCCATCAATAGTTGTGTCATCAGCAAATTTATAGATGGCATTTGAGCCGTGCCAAGCCACATGGTTGTGGGTGTAGAGGGAATAGAGCAGTGGCTAAGGACACATCCTTGAGGTGTGCCAGTGTTGATGATAAGCGAAGAGGAGATGTTGCTTCCAATCTGCACTGACTGTGGTCTCCTGAAGAGTAAGTCAAGAATCCAGTTGCAGAGAGAGGTACAGGGACCCAGTTTTTGCCATTGTTGATTAGTAGTGAGGGTGTGATGGTGTAGAAAGATGAGCTGTCAGCACCTTGACATAGGTATTATGATCCAAGGCCAAGTGGAGAGCCAATGAGTTTGCGTATGCTGTAGACCTATTGTGGTGGTGGGCAAATTGCAGTGGGTTTGGGTCCTTACCTAGGCAGGTGTTATGTTTTGTAACTTAAAAATATTAAACTAGTTCAAAGGAAGACACAGGAGTCCAGCAATGTGGGTCTAAATAAGTGTTTACTTTAAGCAAGGTATGCACGTATCACGTGGTAGGATGATGACATATGCAATTCACGTGTTTATACATAGAACCCATAATGAATTATTTATATGAGCAAGAAGGCTTAATCAAGCAAAGTAGAAACAAGTTTACTCAAATATTACTGAAATATTAAGTACAAAATACTCCTCCATGCTTGGCTATAAACTCCAACTCAATAGAATGCAACTCAACTATATTCAAGGTATATTATATAATACAACTACTATATACAGATGAAGCAAACTTTAATTTGTTCCTTTCAGGCCTGAAGATTTAATCACTATGGAGGATTTCTTACTCTTGGGGGATAACGTCCATCCTGACATGTGGCTGTGCAACAATCTCAGGTTCGGGGGGCCACCTCTATGGTGATTGTAGGAGTTGACTCTGAGATTGCAGGAAGTGGTTCTGATAGCAGTTGCCAACTTTCTTCTTTAACAATTGTCTCTGCTGTCCTCAACTGATCAATGTGTTGTGTTCAGATGACATTGTACACAATCTCCACTATGTAGGAGAGTGATCCAGCTCTGACCTTTATCTTTCCGAGTACTCACTTTTGATCACCCCTGTGGTCCCTCACCAGGACTGCTTGTCCAGAAATTAAACATCAAACTCTCTAGTTTGAGGAGCCTTCAGTTCCTCTCAGTGGTCTGCCCTGCATCCTCCTTCTCAGATTGAGTTTGAGGCGATCCAAGCGTGAACGCAAAGGACAACCCAGGAGCACCATAGCTGGTGAGTTGTTGTTTGTGCAGTGTGTTGCTTTACAACATGCAAGCAGGAAATTGGTGAGCTTCTGGTTCTGTGTCAGTGTAGTATGTTCTGCTGGCATTGGTCACAGTGCACTCTTTAGGCTCCAGACAAATGTTTCCGCTAAGCCATTTGTAGCTAGGTGGTATGGTGCAAATGTAATATGTCTTATTCCATTCATTTTTAGGAATGATTGAGACTGTTCCCCAACAAACTGTGGTCCATTGTCACTGACTAATTGTTCTGGAACACCAATTCTTGTGAAGAGGCTTCTTAACACATCAATAGTGAAGGCCTTTGGGAACACTTCTGGCCACTTTGTAGCTGCATCCACTACTAGCAAGAAATTTACACCAGCAAAATCCACATGATTCCTCTGCAGGACAATGCAGGCCATTTCCGGGGATGGAGTGGCGCTGCTGCTGGCATTTTCTGGACACGATGGCATCCCATACAGTGCATGGCAAGCTGCTCAAACTGCTGGCCTATCCTGGGCCATCGGCAAAGCTTCGAGCCAATGCTTTCATTTTAACCATGGCTAGATGACTGGCATGTAGCTCCTCCAACACTTCAGCTCTCAGTTTGGATGGCACAACTCTCAATCCCCTCGCAAGGCAGCCACGGTGAAGGGCAAGTACATCCCAGCACTGGTAAAAACTGGGGAAACTGAGCTTCTTTTGCACATTCCAACAATTTTGGGTGGCCACGTAGACCTGAGACACAGTGGGGTCCTTTCTGGTTTCCCTTTGTCATAATAAGGAGATTTTTAATTTGTTACTCGGGAGAATGCATCCTTTTTAGTTAAGTTTTCTGATACTTCCTTTTGGAGGGGTAGACAAGACAATCGATCAGCATTTCCATGGTTAGTCGTCCTCTTGAATTCAACCTTGTAATTGTGACCTCCAAGAAACAGAGCCCATCTCTGCATTCATGCTGCTGCTGTTTGTGGAACACCCTTCTGTGGATCGGAAATGAGCATGAGTGGTTGATGATCAGTAATGAGGGTAAACTCTCTCCCATACAAGTACCGGGACGATATGGCTCATAATGTATCAGAACAGTGTCTGAAAACACCATTTCCTTTAACCTTCTGAAAATCATCTCACGCTGTTTTGTCCATTGCCATTTTTTTCCAATCCACTATAATGAATTCAAGGGTTGGAGCAGTAGGCAGGTTTGGCAGGAACCTGTTATAGTAATTGAATAAAAGCTTTATAAAGGACTGCATCTGTGATACATCCTTTGCCCTTGGGGCATACACCACTGCTTGAATTTTCTCAGCATACTTGTGTAATGCTTGTGAGTCAATCGTGTGACCACAGTGAGGGATGCATGGTTTAAAGAATTCATACTTGTCACATCGTGCTCTGAGCCCATAATCTTCTAATCCTTTTAACATTGCTTGAGGTTTTGGAGATATTCCTCATCATCCTTACCAGTAACAATGATGTCATCCAGGTGACACTGAGTGCCTGGACAGCCTTGCAGGTTTCTGACAGAATGCAGATGAAGATGTTACTCCAAAAATATGCTAATTGTAGTGATAAAGCCCTTTGTTAGTATTTATGGTGCAAACCACTTTGGGCTCTTCTTCCATCTCTGTCTGCAAGTAGGCCTCAGCTAATTCTACTTTGCTGAAGTGTTTTCCCCCAGAAAGGTTTGCAAAGATATCCACTATCCTGGGCAGTGGGTATTGATCTACTTTCAGTACTCGGTTGATGGTAACCTTAAAAACACCACAGATCCTGACAGACCCATTCTTCTTGGTTCTTGGCACCACTGGTGTTGCTCATGGGTTCCACTCAAACTTGGAAAGAATTCCCTCAGCCTCCATGCAATCTATTTCACTGGCTACTTTAACACGGATGGTATAAGGAACTGGATGGGCTTTGCAAAACTTGGGTGTGGCATTTTCATTTAACAGTATTTTACCCTTGATATGTTTGAGTTATCCAATGCCATCCTTGGGCACTGCTGTGACATTATCTTTCTTAATTCACTTTCATATGATTTTATTGCAGGGGATGTGGCAGTTGTCTCAGTCAATCACTGCCCCCCTCCCCCAAACAATGCTGGTCCTCCTGTTTTTACAGCATGCAAGTTCAATGTGGCTTGTTGGTTGTTGTATTTCACTGATATGAATGTCATTCTCACTGGGGTTATCTTTTCTCCAGTAGAAGTTCTTAGTTGAATATCTGTGGGTATTTGATTGATATTTTTGAAATACCATTCAAACTTATTTTGTAGAATGACTGAAACAGCTGAGTGTCTAATTCCATTTTAATTAATTTGCTATTCACTTCTGGTGTAAACCATATTTCTTGTCTGTTGTTAATTTTCGCACTGTATATCTTAAGGCTACATAGTCCGGTACCACTCTCATCATTATCAGATTTTACATCAACAACGTAACCTTTTTGAAATTGCAACTTGACTTTTTAGCTTTTTCTCTTCCCTGAGCAGTTGAGTTATTTTTGTCTGCCCAACATGCTCTTTGTATGTATCCTATTTTGTTGCATTTTCTGCAAGTTTCACCTTTAAACCTGCATTTGTTTGATAATCGTGAGCCCCTGTCACAATGATAACTCAATTTGTTTGGCTGGGCTGGTTTCTGTTTGGACGCTGCAATTTCTTTTGCACTCACTTTCATTATTGACTACAGCTCAATTACATCTCTGTCTCCAGATCTGTGGTTTCCATTGAAACAGCAATTTCAACTGCCCTTTTAAATGTGATCTGTGCTTCAATTAAGAGCTGTTTTGAACAATTTCTTCTAAGATTCAAAAAACTAAATGATGTCTCATTAGGCTCATTACCAAACTGACAATGTTCAGACAATCTCTTCAATTCAGCCACGTACACTAAAATGGACTCCCCTTCTTTTTGATTCTACTTATGAAACCTAAACTGTTCTGCAATTAACAATGGCTTCAGCTCTAAATGTTCCTGCATTACTTTTACAATATCAGCAAAGCTCATTTCTGCTGGTTTGGCTGGAGCAGCTAAACTTTGAAGCAAACTGTATACCTTTAAGCCTAATGTACTCAGCAAAATTGGCACTTGTTTCTCATTGGCTGTTTCATTTGCTTCAAAATATTTTTGGATTAGCTCGGCATATACCAGCCAGTTACCTGCTGTGTAATCAAGCTGGTTAACATTTCTGATGGAGCCTGCTATTTCTGTTTTTATTTATGATTATTGTCACTCAGTACTCATCCTTTATGAACCCTGAATTCTGCCATTTACTGCCTTTTTTAAAACTGCTTTTTGTTTACTCACCATTCTTCACTGCGCTTTTCTTTGAACTCAAATGTCTCACAGCAATTCAACAAGTCAGAAGCTGTCTTGGGTTCATTTTAAAAATACCTCTTCATCAATGTTATGCTTTATAAGGTCAAAACATTAAACTAATTCAAATGAAAAGACAAGAGTCCGAAATGTGGCCTGACTTCGTGTTTTACTTTAAGCGAGGCGTGCACATATCATATGGGAGCGTGATAGCATATATAATTCATATATTTATACACAAACCCTGCAATAAATTATATAAATGAACAAGAATGCTTAATGAAACTATTTGTGTGTGTGTGTGTATATATATATATATGAAACTATATATATATGTGTGTGTTTATGTGTGTGTATACATATATATATACACACACCAACTTCATCAGAGTAGATGAGAGTGCATCAGGGTGAGGCAGCTCACCCTGCACTTCTTGGGTGCTGATATGATTGTTGCCTTTTTGAAGTAGGTGGGAACCTCCAACTGCAGCAATGAGAGATTGAAGATGTCCTTGAATAGTCCTGTCCGTTTATTGGCACAGGTTTTCAGTGCCCTACCAGGTACACGATCAGTGTCTGACACCTTGTGAGGGGTCACCCTCATGAAAAGTGCTCTGATGTTGGCCTCCGAGATGGAGATTAGATACTGCAGGAATTTGACCAGGTGCAGTTGTATTCTCCATTTCAAAGCATGTATAAAAGGTATGTAGTTATTCTGGGAGTGAAGCACTACAGATATTCATGAGGTTAGGTTTCACCTTGTAGGAAATAATGACCTGTAATCCCACCCAGAGCTGACATGCATCTGATTCCATTTCTAACCTCAATTGGAATTGTTCTTTTGCTCTTAAAATATACTTCCATAGATCATACCTGGACTCCTTGTATAGTTCTGGGTCGCCAGCCTTGAATGCCGCAGATCTAGCCCTCAGCAGACCGTGAATCCCCTGGTTCATCCACGGCTTTTGGTTTGGATGTGTCCAGTATTTTCTCAAAGACACACCCTCATCCACACAGGTCTTGATGAAGTCAGTGTCAACTGTGGCATATTCATTCAGATCTGAAGTCGAAACTCCGACTATTTCAGAATCAGGTTTATTTATCACCGGAAACAACAGGAATTCTGCAGATGCTGGAAATTCAAGCAACACACATCCTGTCGAAGGGTCTCGGCCTGAAACGGCGACCGTACTTCTTCCTAGAGATGCTGCCTGGCCTGCTGCGTTCACCAGCAACTTTGATGTGTGTTATTTATCACCGGCATGTGATGTGAAATTTGTTAACATAGCAGCAGCAGTTCAATGCAATACATAATCTAGCAGAGAGAGAGAAAAAAATAATAAATAAAATAAAACTTAATAAATAAACAAGTAAATCAATTATGTGTATTGAATAGATTTAAAAGAATGGTGCAAAAATAGAAATACTATATATTAAAGTGAGGTAGTGTTCAAGGGTTCAATGTCCATTTAGGAATCGGATGACAGAGGGGAAGAAGCTGTTCCTGAATCGCTGAGTGTGTGCCTTTAGGCTTCTGTACCTCCTATCTGATGTTAACTGTGAGAAAAGGGCATGCCCTGGGTGCTGGAGGTCCTTAATAATGCCTTTCTCAGACACCACTCCCTAAAGATGTCCTGGGTACTTTGCAGGCTAGTGCCCAAGATGGAGCTGACTAGATTTACAACCTTCTGCAGTTTCTTTCGGTCCCATGTAGTAGCCCCTCCATACCAGACAGTGATGTAGCCTGTCAGAATGCTCTCCATGGTACAACTATAGAAGTTTTTGAGTGTGTTTGTTGGCATGCCAAATCACTTCAAACTCTTAATATAGCCACTGCCTTTCCAGTCGGCTGACTCAAAACAGTCCTGTAAGTGCTCCTCCGCCTCCCTTGATTGCACTTTCTTGGTCCTCACCACTGGTGCTGAGGCCTTTAGTCTCTGCCTATACGCTGGGAGTAGAAGTACAGCCAGGTGATCGGACTTTACTAAGTGTGAGCATAGGATGGCGCAGTGGGTGTTCTTGATGGTGGTATACCAATGTGTTTACTCCTCTGGTTTTGACGTACATGTGACAAGTAAAGCTAATCTTTGAAAGATATAGCACATTTAAGTATTTATTTAGTGCCTTTCATCTTCTCATCAACACATCCCATAGGAGTTTACAGCCAATTAAATGTGTTTGAACTGCACTCAATGCTGAGATGTGGGAAACAAAGCAATCTACATAAAAATTGCTGGTGAACGCAGCAGGCCAGGCAGCATCTATAGGAAGACATACAGTCAACATTTCTGGCTGAGACCCTTCGTCAGGACTAACTGAAAGAAGAGATAGTAAGAGATTTGAAAGTGGGAGGGGGAGGGGGAGATCCGAAATGATAGGAGAAGACAGGAGGGGGAGGGATGAAGCCAAGAGCTGGACAGGTGATTGGCAAAAGGGATATGAGAGGATCATGGGACGGGAGGCCTAGGGAGAAAGAAAGGGGAAGGTGGGAAGCTCAGAGGCAAGGAGTATAGTCAGAGGGACAGAGGGAGAAAAAGGAGAGAGAAAAAAATATTATAATAATAAATAAATAACGGATGGGGTACAAAGTGGACATTAGTTAGAGAAGTCAGTGTTCATGCCATCAGGTTGGAGGCTACCCAGATGGAATATAAGGTGTTGTTCCTCCAACCTGAGCATGGCTTCATCTTGACAGTAGAGGAGGCCGTGGATAGACATATCGGAATGGGAATGGGACGTAGAATTAAAATGTGTGGCCACTGGGAGATCCTGCTTTGTCTGGCAGACAGAGCGTAGGTGTTCAGTGAAACGATCTCCCAGCCTGCGTCGGGTATCACCATTATGTAGAAGGCCATATCGGGAGCACTGGACGCAGTATATCACCCCAGCCGACTCACAGGTGAAGTGCATGGCAAGCTCTGTTACAATCAGAAATGAAATTTAGAAATGCAATTTTTTAAGACACAGTAAGATAAGTTCAGGTTTATATGTTATATGTACATCAAAGCATACAGTTAGTGTGGGCACGTGGCCAAGTGGTTAAGGTATTGGACTAGCAACCTGAAGGTCGTGAGTTCGAGCACCAGCCGAGGCAACGTGTTGTGTCCTTGAGCAAGGCACTTAATCACACATTACTTTGCGACGACACTGGTGCCAAGCTGTATGGGTCCTAATGCCCTTCCCTTAGACAACATTGGTGTCGTGGAGAGGGGAGACTTGCAGCATAGGCAACTGCTGGTCTTCCATACAATCTTTTCCAGGCCTGCGCCCTGGGGTGTGAAGACTTTCCAGGCACAGATCCATGGTCTCGCAAGACTAACAGATGCCTTAAAAAACATACAGTGACATTCTTCCATTTGTTCAAATGTGTATAGTGTTAGAGGCAGCTCGCAAGTGTCACCATGCTTCCACCACCAACATAGCATACCAAGAATCATTTACTTTAACCGTGTGACTTTGGAAAGTGGGAGGAAACCAGAGGTCCTAGAGGTAACCTATGCAGTCACAGGGAGAATGTACAAACTCCTTACGCATAGTGTCAGGAATTGGACCCCGATCTTATACCTGGCACTGTAATAGTGTTACATTAACCATTGCGTACCCTCCTCCTCCCCCTCGTACAATATATCATTGTAAAATCATCAAAGGCTCCTCACCATTCAAAACTCAAGCACCAGCCACACACGTAAATATTAGAGCTGAGAAGTTTAAAAAGAGCGCAGGGAACAGAAAGAGAAGGTTAGAGAAGTTTCATTAAAGAGATGCAAAAGTTTAGAGGGGGCATTTAAGAACTCAGGACCTCAGGAACTGAATGCGTGGCTGTCAATGTTTTAGTGATGGAAATCAGGGATATGTAGGAGGCCAGCATTTTGTGGGGTATCACGGAAGTCTAAAAGCTGCTTCAAAGTGTACGCAGTAATGACCAGATCGTTGACCCAAGGAGACCCATGCTTGATTACTGAGTCATGAATGGAAAAAAGTCAGTGTAATTATGGATCTTGTTCAACTATTTCCCATTTTTGTCTGAGCCACATCTGAGGGAAAAATATATCATTGACTCTGAACCTACAGCAGGCACACAGTTCAACTCATTATTTCCATTAGGTTTCGGATTTGTTACTGATTTATAATTGCACTGCCACAGTTCAGGTGACCACAAGCACTGCCTGTTTAGCAGATCTGTTGACATCAAGGAGATAACAGAGAAGTGACCTGTGATTTAACAGAGGGAGACATGTTGTAAATCCATTCACTGTTAAATACTAAGAGAGTAATTTATTGAAATAATTTGTGACCTTAAATCCAAAAAGTGAGAGACTAATATGGCTGTGTGATTATACATGTATTTTCTGTGCAGCAGTTATTTTGCTAAGCTCCCTTCTGCGTTTGTGGTAATAGAACCAGAATCAGGTTTAATATCACTGACAGATTCAGACCCAGATTTATTTATCACATGTACATCAGGGTGGGTGGAGATACGTCTCGACCAAAGGAAGTGTAAGGGACTTTTTACCTCCGTTAGCCTGCAGGTCACCCTTGGGCAAGGTGTAGCACCCGATCAGGGCCATGTGAAGTCAGGGGAGCAGACGATGGATGGTTGTATGAGCAGCTGGTGCATATCACAAGTCCTGGTTGTGCGACCACTGACGCCAGGCAGACAATCTCAGAAGAGCATTGATAATGGCTGGGGTCACCCACCTTGTAAAGACACTGCCCAGAAGAAGGCAATGCCACTTCTGCAGAAAAATTTACCAAGAGCAATCATGGTCATGGAAAGACCATGATCGCCCATGTCATACGACACGGCACAAAACAAACGGACGAACACCGAAACATTCAGTGAAATGCGTCATTTGCATTGACAACCAGCACACCTGAGGATGTGCTGGGGGCAGCCAGCAAGTGTCGCCGCACATTCCAGTGCCAATGTAGCACGCCCAAAAGTGTTCAGCAGAACAACACAAACGTTAGCAACAGCAACAAAACAAAACATCAACAGCAAAACAAGCCCCTTTCCCACCCTCCCACTCATTCTTGCACACAGACAGGCCTGCAACAAAAAGTCAGTAAATAATACTGAGTTGTTGTATTTTACAGAGCATCATTGTGTTCAAAGGTGGATGGGAAAAAAGACACTGGTTGTTCAAAGGGAACAGGGTAAACCAAGTTCCCATATGTTTAAAACTGGGGTTCCCAATCTGGGATCCACGGAACCCTCAGTTAATTATATAAAAAACATTGTATGAAGAAGGTTGGTTTAAAGGAAACACAAGGAATAGGATCCCGGTGAGTTTAAAGAAACATTGGATAATAGGGCCCTAATGTGTTTAAAAGGAAATGAGAAACTGAACCTGCTGAGCTAGATACTAAATTATCAGGATATCTAACCCAATTAGGTATTGGATTATTGGAGTTTTATTGTAGCTTGGTGTCAAAGTTTGCCTTATAACCCTCTCGTGTACTTTGTGACATGTTACTATGGGGAAGGTGCTATTTGATGTTCTTGCGCTGCAAATTGCCTCGAACAACAACATCATAAACAGAAGGAACTTTGAAGAAGTGAAGTTTTGCTGCTGATTTTGAAGTGGCTCTCCTTCCCTCTGCGCCTCTATAACCTAACCAGCCCTGACAATGTGGAGCTGACAACACCAAACAGACTGTTACGTCTATAAATAATGTATTGGAATTGGAATTGGAACTGAGATTGGAATTAATTTATTATTATCACATGCACCAGGATACAGTGAAAATCTTGTTTTGTATGTTGTTCATACAGATCAAGGACCTACACAGTGCATTGGAGTATGGAGGTAATGAACTGATCTGCACAGAGTAACTCGTAACAAGCTGCCAAACTCTGGGGGCATCTTAGAACATAGAACATACAGTAAAAGAGTACAGCACAGAAACAAGCCTTTCAGCCCACAATGTTGTGCCAAACCAGCTAAAAAGCAAATCAAAAACATCCAAACATTAATCCCTCCTACCCACACAATTTCTGTATCCTTCCTTCTTCCTTACATCCATGTCTCTGGATAAACGTCTCTTAAAAACTTCTAATGTATTTGCTTCTACCATCATACCAGGCAGAGCATTCCAGACAGTCCATGACTCTCTGAGTGAAAAACTTACCCTTTCACATCCCCCTTGAACCTACCACCTCTCACCTTCGACGCATGCCCTCTGGTATTAGACATTTCAACCTCGGGAAGCAGATCATCTGTCCACTCTATCTATGTCTCTCACAACCTTCTAAACATCCATCAGATCTCCCCTCAGTCCCCTCAATGTTCCAGAGAAAACAACACAAGTTTATCCACCCCCTCGTGATAGCCCATGCCTTTTAAACCAGGCAGCATCCTAGTCACCCTCCTGCACCCTCTCCAAAGCTTCAACATCCTTCTTATAGTGGGGTGACCAGAACCCTACGCGATACTCCAGATGTGACCTAACTAGAATTTTCTCTAAAAAGAAGCATAACCTGTTGGCGTACTAAATCAATGGTTTTGCATCACATGCAAACTGCTGGAGGAACTCAGGAGGTCAGGCAGCATCTATAGAGAGGAATAAACAGTTGGCCGTATTCTCTCTTCAGTTGTTGCCTGACCAGCTGAGATCCCCCACCATTTTGTGTGTGCTGCTCTGGATTTCCAGCATCTGCAGAATCTCTTGTGTTTGTGTCAATGATTGTGCATTGTTTATTTAGGTTTTATCGTAACTATAGTAATTTTTTTATGTCTTCCACTGAATTGCTGCCATAAAACAACAAATTTCATGACATATAGTCTGCCAGTCCGAGAGTCCAGGGACAAGGACTGAAAACCTGAGCTTGGTCCAGAAAAGTGTGAAATGTTCAAAAATTCTTTCTTTTCTTATTCAATCTTTTTATTAGTTTCAACATCAAACACATTACAAAAAGTAAGTACGTAGTAACTGAGATTATATTAATTGATAATAATTATTGAAGTTTACAGTCAGGTAACACATAGTTAGAAACATCCCAGAATCACACAGATTAGCAACAAAATATATAAGGAGTATACATAAAATATAAAATATCATAAAAAGACAGAAAAAGGAAAAAAAAAATCCCCTAAAAAAAACTAATCTACCCAAACTAAAGAAGACTAAGGAAAAAAAAGAAAAGAAAGGGCTATTATGATACCTCAGATAGAACCAATACTGTCGCCACTTCCGCTCCTCTCCCCATATATTGAAATCACAAAATAGATTTGGCAAGGGTCAAATTACATCATGTGGAAGTATTGAATAAATGGTCTCCAAGTCTCATCAAATTTAATAGATGGGTCAAAAATGACACCTCTAATTTTTTCTAGATTTAAACAAGATATAGTTTGAGAAAACCAATGAAATGTGGTAGGAGGATTAATCTCTTTCCAATTCAAAAATGTTCAAAAATTCAAATTACATTTTAAAGTATGTACTGTATACTTTATATAACCTTCAGATTTGTCTTCTTACAAGCAGCCACAAAACCAAGTAATCCAAAGGAACCCATTTAAAAAATGAAGACCATCAAACACCCAATATGCAGAAAAAAAACAAATTGTGCAAACAATAAGAGTAGCAAATAACATTCAGAACTGAAGTTCATATAAGTGAGTCCACAGCCATGAAGCCAGTCTTCACTGCAGTCAATCTGTGAGCCCATTAGTTGCAGGCCATGGCCTCACTTCAGTGCAGAGATGAGTAAACCTCGTGGAGCAGTGAGCTGAGAGCCAGCCCTTCCCTCTTTTCCTGCTCCAGCACCCTGACTTTTTCAATCTGACCCCATGCTTACATTGTCCAAACCTCCAGTCATTCGTCACTCTCAAGTCTAGGTTCCACCACCTCGATTTGGCTCATACCTGACCTATCCGGTTTGGCTCGGTGCTTAAATTGGCCAAACAGAGGGTCATTTCTGTCCTCCACTCACCTCACCCTGGTTCTGTCGCATCGAATCTCCTCCAAGAGAAATGGCAAGACATTGGTTCATTCCCCACTCTCGGGCCCGGGGCCAGTACCCGCCAGGCCGCAACAATCCTGTACCTTTGAGATTTCAGCTCGCACCACAAAAATGCCAGATCGTGCAGGCAGTTGAAAAGCTCAGCTCCAAAATGGAAGTTACAGGATTTCAGTGATCATATCTGCAAAAAGAATGATTAATACAGTAATTTATAATTTTGTTTGTTTTGCTTGCTGACAGCAAGTTGTTGCTGTGATACACCAGCGCTATCTTAAACTGGAGTCCCTTGATATCCTTGGAAGACTGACTTGAACGTGGACAATATTAAAGGCAGGATCTTTAGTAGTGTGAGGAACAGAGGGATCTTAGGATCCAAGTCCAAAGATCCCTCAAAGTAGCTAAGCAAAATGAAAGGATGGTTAAGATAAGAAGACTTGTGGTATATTAGTCTTCAGTTGTTGGGTGATTTGAGTTCAAGAGCCACGTGGTAATGTTACAATGCTATAAAATGCTGGTTAGACCACAATTGGAGTATTGTATTCAGTACTGGTTGCCTCTTTATAGGATTGATATGGAAGCTTTAGAAAGGGTGATGAGGAGATTAGAAGACATGTGTTTTGAGGAAAGGTTGAGAAAATTCGAGCTTTTCTCTTTGGATTGATGTTGGACGAAAGGCGATTTGATTAAGGTGTGAAAGATTATGAGAGGCATAGATAGAATGGACAGCCAGCACCTTTTCCCCAGGGTGGCAACAGCAAATACCAGAGGACTTCCATTGAAGGTGAGTGATGGGAAGTTGAGGGAGATGTCAGACGGAGGCCTTTTTTTACACAGAGAGTGGGAGGTGCGTGGAAGACACTGCCAGGTGTTGTGGTAGAAGCTGATCAATAGGGATGTTTAAGAGATGTACGCCAATTGAAGGGAATGGTCTGAGTAGGAGGGAAGGGTTAGATATCTCACAGAGTAGGTTTATGTACATAAGCCCGGGTGGTGGTGCAGTGGCATCCATACCAGACTTCAAGGTGAATGGTCCCGGGCTCAGATACAGCCGGCTCCTTGCACGCCTTCCATTTGTGCTGGGCTGAGCATCAACCAGCAACTCAGCTTCGTAAAAAACAGACAAGTGTTGAAGAAATAGCAAGGTTGCCACCCAATGCTCCACAAGGCGTGGAAAGGAACGACAAGTTTTATGCATGTTGGCACAGCATTATGGACCGAAGGGCCCGTACTGTGCGGTTCTGTACTGTGTTGTATGTTCTGTGCTCTACGCTCTCTGTTCTATCAACCTCAGCAAGACTCTGAACAACGTTAAGGAATTGGTTAATAAGTATCATGTAATATCTACAAGGAGCACTTCCACAGAGCCAGAATGTAACTGCCTACCCTCGACGTTAAGTGTCCGCAGGTTCTCAATCATTAACATCTTGGTTGACATAATGGATCAGAAATTCATTGGCACCAGCCTCACAGAGTTGTGCAGAATGAAAGCGTGCCCTTCAGCCTAACTTGTCCTTTGTGAACGAGGTATCTGTCTGAACTAGTCCCATATGCCTCTAAACATTTTTTAAAACCCATGTACCTGTCTAAATGTGTTTTGAACATTTTAATTGTACCTGCTACTTCCTCTGGCAGCTCTTTTTGTGCACCCACCCACCCTCTGTGTGAATAACTGTGCCCTTAGGTTTCTTTTAAACCTTTCTCCTCTCACCTTAAATCTATGTCTTCTTGTCATGGGCTCCCCTACCCTGGGGAAAATGAGTGTTGCATCTACAAGATCAGGTCAGAGGTTGGGTGTTCTGCACTGACTCATTTGCTGACACCCCAAGGCCTTTCCACCATCTAGAACGCACACATCAGGAGTATGATGGAAAATCTTATTCCGTTCACCAGTCTTTTACAGTGACTGCAGAGTGTACCTCCAATAAAACACTCTGCAGAGATTTTATTAAAAAAAAATTATTTATGGGACGTAAGCTTCTGTAGCAAGGCAAAGATTTATTACCTATTTGTCGTTGTGGTGATCTGTTGCAGACCTTGTAGTGAAGGAGAGGTAGTTCTAGGACTTAGATCCAGCAGTGAAGGTATAGCGATATATTTCCCAAGTCTGGATGACGTGCGACTTGGTGGGAAACCTGTTGGTGTTCCTAAAGTCCTGCTGATTTTGCCCTTGGTTGGACAGGTGTTGCTGGAGCAAGTGCAATGTCACAAGCTTCATCATTTTCTCCACTGTACCTGCCAAAGCATGACAGTCAGATAATTTTTCTGCTTCGTTTCTAAAGAAAGATATTTGGCAAAACGTGTGTTTATGAACGGCACATTCCATTCTATCTTTGAGAGGTAGCTGGAACAATACAGGTGATATTCTCAGTCTTCATTGACAAGAGGACATACACTCAGTGGCCACCTTATTAGGTACACCTGCACACCTGCTCCTTGCTGCAAATATCTAATCAGCTAATCACGTGGCAGCAACTCAATGCACTAAAGCACACAGATATAGTCAAGGGTTGAAATGTCTAACAACAGAGGGCATACATTTAAGGTGAGAGGGGGTAATTTCAAAGGAGATGTGTGGGGCATATTTTTTTTACACAGGGAGTGTTGGGTGCCTGGAATGTGCTGCCTGGGGTGATAGGAGAGGCAGAAACATTAGGGACTTTTGGGGGTATTTAGGTAGGCACATGAATGTAAGGAAAATAGAAGGGTATCAACATTGTGAAGGCAGAAGATATTAGTTTAATTAGCTATTTGATTACTAATTTAATTAGTTCAACACAACATTGTGGGTCGAAGGGTCTGTTCCTGTACTGTACTATTCTATGTTCTCGGTTCAAAGAGGTTCAGTTGTTGTTTAGACCAAACATCAGTATGGGGTAAAAATGTGATCTAGGTGACTTCAACAGTGGAGTGATTGCTGGTGCCAGACAGGGTGGTTTGAGTATCTCAGAAACTGCTGATCTTCTGAGATTTTCATGAGCAACAGGCTCTAGAGTTTACAGAGAATGGTGTAAAAAACAAAAAAAAATCCAGTGAGCAGCAGTTCTGCGGGTGAAAGTGCCTTGTTAATGAGAGAGGTCAGAGGAGAATGGCCAGACTGGTTCAAGCTGACAATAACACAAGTTACTACACGTTACAGTACTGGTGTGCAGAAGAGCATCTCTGAATGCACAATGTCGAACACTGAAGTAGATAGGCTACGGCAGCATAAGACCACAAATATACACTCAGTGGCTACTTTATCATGTACAGGAGGTATCTCTTGCTCTTGCCTGCCTTTACTACCTCATGTCCAATTCCCTTCATAATGTCAATAGGAGAACTTTGTTCTGCAGAATCAGAATCAGAATTAGGTTTAATATCACTGGCATATGTTGTGAAATTTGTTATTCTGAAGTAGCAGTACAGTGTAAGAATTATAAAAGATACTATAAATTACAAAGGGAAATATATAAAAAATTAAATTAAGTAAGTAGTGCTAAAAGGGAGCAAAAATAGTGAAGTTTGTGGGTTGTTTCATTGTCCGTTCAGAAATCTGATAGTGGAAGGGAAGAAGCTGTTCCTAAAACATTGAGTGTGTGTCTTCAGGCTCCTGTACCTCCTCCCTGATGGTCGCAATCAGATGCATTTCTCACAACTGTAGAAGATTCCAGATGCCCAAAATTCACATCTCAAATTGGCAAGGTAACAAATCCAGAGCAAGTTAGCTAAAATTTACCAGAGAAAAAAAACCCTCTAAATTCTGAATAGTGTTGGGGCAGATGAAAGGTCAGTGAAATACCTCATTCTTTAAATTACAAAGCAGAACCCAGCAATGACAAGAATGTTTTCATGTCAGTATCTTATATCCAAGAGGTGTGTTACACTTTGCACAGAACTGGGTATGATCAATGCCAAACATTCCAATCTTCAAAGACCTATCTGTGGCATACAATAATGGAGACTGTTGCACAGCCTTTCTTATCAAGAGCAGTCCATGTGAGCACACATTGAATTAACAATGCGATGGTAGGTCAGATACTAACGTTCCATCCAAATCATATTTCCACTCTGATTTCACTTGCTCAATGTGACCAGAACAAACTTTACTAATAACTTTAACACACATCACTGAGATTGGAATACATCTTAGCCCCAGTGTTACTGCATTAAGGTAGCCGGAACATATTTCATCAACACACACAAAATGCTGGAGGAATTCGGCAGGCCAACCGGCATCTATGGAAAAGAGTAAACAGCAACACACATCAAAGTTGCTGGTGAACGCAGCAGGCCAGGCAGCATCTCCAGGAAGAGGTACAGTCGACATTTCAGGCCGAGACCCTTCGTCAGGACTAACTGAAGGAAGAGCTAGTAAGAGATTTGAAAGTGGGAGGGGGAGGGGGAGATCCACAATGATAGGATGGGGTACAAGGGGGAGGGGGGGCATTAGCGGAAGTTAGAGAAGTCAATGTTCATGCCATCAGGTTGGAGGCTACCCAGACGGAATATAAGGTGTTGTTCCTCCAACCTGAGTGTGGCTTCATCTTGACAGTAGAGGAGGCCGTGGATAGACATGTCAGAATGGGAATGGGATGTGGAATTAAAATGTGTGGCCACTGGGAGATCCTGCTCTCTCTGGCGGACAGAGCGTAGGTGTTCAGCAAAACGGTCTCCCAGTCTGCGTCGGGTCTTGCCAATATATAGAAGGCCACATTGGGAGCACCGGACGCAGTATGTCACCCTAGCCGACTCACAGGTGAAGTGTCGCCTCACCTGGAAGGACTGTCTGAGTGGCCACACATTTTAATTCCACATCCCATTCCCATTCTGACACGTCTATCCATGGCCTCCTCTACTGTAAAGATGAAGCCACACTCAGGTTGGAGGAACAACACCTTATATTCCTTCTGGGTTGCCTCCAACCTGATGGCATGAACATTGACTTCTCTAACTTCTGCTAATGCCCCACCTCCCCCTCGTACTCCATTGTTATTTATATACACACATTCTTTCTCTCACTCTCCTTTTTCTCCCTCTATTCCTCTCACTATACCCCTTGCCCATCCTCTGGTCCCCCCCCCCCCGCCCTTTTCCTTCTCCCTGGGCCTCCTGTCCCATGATCCTCTCATATCCCTTTTGCCAATCACCTGTCCAGCTCTTGACTCCATCCCTCCCCCTCCTGCCTTCTCCTATCATTTAGGATCTCCCCCTCCCCCTTCCACTTTCAAATCTCTTACTAGCTCTTCCTTCAGTTTGTCCTGACGAAGGGTCTCGGCCCGAAACGTCGAATGTACCTCTTCCTAGAGGTGCTGCCTGGCCTGCTGCGTTCACCAGCAACTTTGATGTGTGTTGCTTGAATTTCCAGCATCTGCAGAATTCCTCATGCTTGCGAAGAGTAAGCAGTCGATGTTTCGGGCGGAGACCCTTCGGTGAGACTGGGAAAAAAGATGAGAAGTCGGAGCAGGAAGGTGGGGGGGGAAGGGAGGAAGAATTACAAGGTGGGAGGTGATAGGTGAAACTGGGAGAGGGGGAGGGTGTGAAGTAAGGAGCTGAGAAGTTGATTGGTGAAAGAGATAAAGGGCTTGAAGAAGGGCAATTGTGATAGGAGAGGACAAAAGACCATGGAAGAAAGGGGAGGGGGAGAAGCACCAGAGGGGGGTGATGGGCAGGTAAGGAGATAAGGTGAGAGAGGAGAATGGGAATGGGGGAATGGTGAAAGCACTGGAGGGAAGGGCAATTACCAGAAGTTCGAGAAATCGATGCCCATGCCGTCGGGTTGGAGGCTATCCAGGCAGAACATATGGTGTTGTTCCTCCAGCCCAAGCGTGGCCTCATTGAGGCAGTAGAGGAGGCCATGGACATGTCAGAATGGGAACTGAAGTAGAACTGAAGTGAGTGGCCACTGGGAGATCTTGCTTTTTTCTGGCAGACAGAGCGTGGGTGCTTGGCGAAGAGGTCTCCCAATCTACATCAGGCATATTTTATGCCATTTTTTCTAATAAGTGTAGCTGAAATAACTACATCAATATGACTGGATTATATCTTAACACTAATTTTTCTGTGGTCAGAAAATGTGGTCAAAGCCTATCGTAACTCTTATCTTGTTGCAGCATTTGGGCCAGAATTTAGATTTATTTACAACAAATTTCACAACATATGTTTGTGATAATAATGCTGATTTTGATTCTGATTTTGATTCTGATTAACCCTAAACTTCCAATCACTGTGGCTGGAATAAATCTTAGAACTATACTACTGCATGAATCATATTAGAACATAGCCCTGCCGAAGGGTTTTGGCCAGAGACATCGAATGTACTCTTTTCCTCCAGCATTTGTGTGTGTTACTCGGGTTTCCAGCATCTGCAGATCTTCTCTTGTTTGTCATATTAGAACATAGTTTAACCCTGATGTGACTGCTTCAATTAGTCAAAATAAATCGAAACCCTAACTTACAGAATGAAAGTGATCAGAATACATACAGTAATGTAGTATGGATATAGGGCCTTCAGCCAACCAGTCTGTGGCAACCACGGTGCCCACCCAACTAGTCTGAATTTCCTACATTTGGCCAGCACGTGCGGCCTCTCCGGTGAATGATATCTGTAATCTGTCAAGTAGGGTACCGCGTACAATTCTGATTTGATGGAGACAGGCGTGAGAGTACGGAGGAACATCTGGAGAAACTTCTGAAATGCCCGCTTCGCTGCCGTTGCTACTGTGTGGTAACCAGAATCTCCGGAGCAGAAGGCCCCGAATCCTCGGCTTTGCTTGCTTCAGCGGCCGGGGCGAGGTTGAAGGCGCTTGGCAGAGGATGGTACTCGGGAGGCTGTATTGGGGGGGCTGGTTGGAGGCTTGAAGTTTTCGGATGGACGGACTCAGTGTTGGCTGTGGTCGGCTGCTTCCAAGGCATCGGCAAGTTGATGGTGGCTGGAGGTTTATGGCAGGGAGTTTCTCCCTTTAGCCACCTGCTATCGGGGACTCGGGAGTCGATTGACTCAGGGACTTTGAGACTTTTTTTTACCATGCCCATGGTTTGTTCTTCATCAAATTATGGTATTGTTTTGCACTGCTGTAACTATATGTTATAATTATGTGGTTCTGTCAGTGTTAGTCTTTGGTTTGCCCTGTTTTTCTGTGATATCACTCTGGAGGAACATTGTATCATTTCTTAATGCATGTATGCATTTCTAAATGACAATAAAAGAGGACTGAGTGTCCTCATCATCTAAATATCTCACTGTGCCCAACCCCTCCATGTACCTTTTTAAGTTCTTAAATGATACAACTACATCTGCCTCAGCCAAATTTACCACCCTCTTCATGGAAACTGTTGCCCTTTAGGTCCATTTTAAATCTTTCCCTCCTCACCCTAAGTTTACTCCATGTTCACTAGTTTTGGTGTCTTCTACTCTGGGGAAAAGACTGTTACCGTTCACCTTATCTATGCCTCTTGTAATTTTTAATATTTCTATGAGGTTGCCGCTCATTCTCTGACAGGACATTTCAAGGAAGATAATCCTAGCCTGGCCAACCTCCCCTTATAACTCAGGCCCTCTAGTCTTGGCAACATCCTTATAATCTTTGCTTTCTGCTCTCTTTTCCATTTTAACTGCGGCTTTCCTCTATCAGGATGATCTTAATTCAGATTTTATTGCATCTATAGACTCTATTGAACTCTGAAACGACTGTGTTAACATGGCTGGAATGCATTATAAGCTGAACCTGATTCCATCAGTGTGCCTAGAATAACTCTTTAACCAGACTGTCCTAATCATAATGTTCAAAGACCTTAACCTGATCTAATTGCATCAGTGTGGCCAAAATAAGGTTTAAACCTCTTCTTACTACATTCTTGTCATTGGAGTAAATTTTAATCCTAATCTTAGGACATTAATATTTTATTTATTTAGCGATAAGTGCGAAGTAAGACCTTCCAGCCCTTTGAGCCACACCACCTCAGCAACCCACAAGCTCGATTAAGCCTAAACTTAATCTGGGGTAATTTACAATGACCAATTAATCTATCTGGTACATCTTTGGGCTGTGGGAGGACACTGGAGCACTCAGGGAAAACCCATGCGTTCCACAGGGAGGATATACGACACCTTACAGAATGGTGCCAGAATTGACTCCAAACTCCGGAACGTTCCGATCTGTAATAGATTCTGACTTTACAGCATCAGATTGGCTGGAATTTATAGTAACCCTGTAATTAATGTGACTGATAAAGATCTTAAACTTAACATTCCTGTATCCCACTAGACTGAAATATACCTAAACCCTGACAAAACTCCATGAATACTGCCAGAATAAAAAGTTCAAAGTAAATTCATTATCAAAGAACTTATTGTTATGTTTTGTAACTTCAAATCATTAAACTAATTCAAAGGAAGACATGGGAGTCCGAAGTGTGAGTCTAACTTCATCTTTTACTTTAAGCGAGATACGCATGTATCATGTGGTCGCGTCAGGATGTATGCAATTCACGTATTTTTACATGTAATCATAGTCATAGTCATAGTCATACTTTATTGATCCCGAAGGAAATTGATTTTCGTTACAGTTGCCCCAAACAAGAATAGAGTATAAATATATCAATATAAAACCATAAATAATTAAATAGTGATATGTAAATTATGCCAGGAAATAAGTCCAGGGCCAGCCTATTGGCTCAGGGTGTCTGACCATCCAAGGGAGGAGTTGTAAAGTTTGATGACCACAGGCAGGAATGACTTCCTATGACGCTCTGTGTTGCATCTCGGTGGAATGAGTCTCTGGCTGAATGTACTCCTGTGCTCAACCAGTACATTATGTAGTGGATGGGAGGCATTGACCAAGATGGCATGCAACTTAGACAGCATCCTCTTTTCAGATACCACCGTCAGAGAGCCCAGTTCCATCTCCACAACATCACTGGCATTACGAATGAGTTTGTTGATTCTGTTGGTGTCTGCTACCCTCAGCCTGCTGCCCCAGCATACAAATTATATAATGAATTACATAAACAACAAAGAATACTTAATCAAACAATATATGGAAAATCCTACAAAAAGTAGTGGGTATGGCCCTGTCAATCACAGGTAAAACCCCTCTCCCCTCCATTGAGCACATCTAGACAAGGCGTTGTCACAGGAAAGCAGCATCCATTATCAGGGACCCACACCATCCAGGTCATGCTTTCTTCTCACTGTTGCCATCATGAAGAAGGTATCGGAGACTCAGGACCCATACCACCAGGTTCAGGAATGGTTATTACCCCTTAACCATCAGGCTTTTGAACCGTTGGAGATAGCTTCACTCAACTTCACTTGCCCCATCACTGAACTGTTCCCTCAAACTATGAACTCACACTCAAGGACTCTTCATCACATGTTCTTGATATATATTGTTTTTTTTTATTATTATTTCTCTTCTAAATTTGCATGGTTTGTTACCTTTTGCACATTGATTGTTTGTCTGCCCTGTT
Organism: Mobula birostris; assembly: GCF_030028105.1. Lineage (NCBI taxonomy): Eukaryota > Metazoa > Chordata > Chondrichthyes > Myliobatiformes > Myliobatidae > Mobula > Mobula birostris. The sequence goes on along the minus strand of NC_092380.1, from coordinate 101,517,751 downwards.
GGTGCGATCTTTCATTAATTCTACTATGGTTCTTGAAATTACTGAGTATGCCCGCAAGAAAATAAATCTCAGGATTGTATATGGTGACGTATATGTGTTTTAATAATAAATTTACTTTGAACTTTGAATTGCTCTTTGATTGATGAATGACCCTGTGAATACGCAACCTGTACCATCAGTAATGTTGGATGAGGCTGTTACTTTCTTTGCAGCTTAACGGTTAATTACCTGGTTGAATTTTTTTAGCTACATGTAATTTCCTAGTGGTCACAGTGTGCACCTCCCCTCCCTCCACCTTCTTGCTCTAACTTCTCATCTTTTTTTTCCAGTCCTGATTTGAAGGGTCTCAGCCCAGAAAGTCAACTGTTTACTCTTTTCCACGGATGCTGCCTGGCCTGTTGAGTTCCTCTAGCAATTTGTGTGTGTTGCTTGGATTGCCAGCGTCTGCAGATTTTCACTCGTCTGTAAAGCGCTCTGCTAACCACTATGCTACCGTGCCACCCAATCCAACTTACTCATTTGTATTGGTGACATATGCTTATTTTTGTGAACTTAATTGATTTGAATCCAAGTTATGGCACGGTGACAGAGATATGTTGTGTGTTTACAATTTCTCACAGGGTTCTATTACCTGCTGTACAAAGGTAGGTGGCCTGGTTTAAAGGCCAAAGGCTGATGTGAAACTACAAAATTTCTCTAATTTATTTAACGATAGAGCACAGTAAAAGGTCCTTGCGGCGCAATGAGCCCATGCTGCCCTATTATACCCATGTGACCAATTAACCTATCAATTGGTACGTCTTTGGAATGTGGGAGGAAACCGGAGCACCAGGAGAAAACCTACATGGTCACAGGCAGAATGTAGAAACTCTTTATAGAGAGGAGCAGGAATTGATCCAAGGGCACAGGTGCTGTAATAGCGTTATGCTAACCACTACACTGCTGTGCTGCCCAAAAGCACAATAAAAACACTTTGATTTGGAAACATATTGCCAATCCGTCAGTAGTGCTGTGTCTAAGCCCTGGATTTCCATACCCAAAAGAGCAATAGGAGTACCTTCACCTAAAGCATGCAGTGGTTCAAGAAATCATGGAGTCATAGTCATACAGCATGGGAAGTGGCCAATCAGCCCTTTGTGTCCCTGGCGATTAGCTACACTAATCTGATTGACCCTTCTGAAGGGCAACTAAGAATAAGCAATAAATACTTGCCTTTCAAATTTCAAACAAAAAATACGTACCTTAAAAGTTTAAAAAAGTAAATTACTAAAATAAAGCTGAGTTAATAAGAATTGCATCAAGTGCTTATTGGAAATATGAGTATGTCCTGTTGAAGGGTTTTGGCCTGAAATGCGGACTGTTTCTTCCCTCTGTAGATGCTGCCTGACTTGCTGAGTTCCTCCAGCGCTTTGTGTGTGTTGTTCGCGATTTCCAGCATCTTCAGAATCGCTTGTGTTTATCATATTGGAAGTATGATTTATTAATATATTGTTCTATTAATTTGAATATATTGGATGTAAATAATTTCTGAGAAGCACTCTCACATTTAAAGCAAGGGAGCTCCTGAATAAAAGAACAATTTAGATTTCAGAAGAATTTGTGTTATAAGCTTCCATAATGCAAAGTATGCCTTCACTTCTGTTTCTGAATGCATACCTTACCTTATCAGGAAGAAGGAATCTTCCATGTGCCTATATGTTTACCCAAGCCTTCTCGTGAACTCCTCTTACAAAAGATTACTGAGCGTCCTTTTCCTTAGAAACCAATCAAATACAACTGATTTTTGAATTTTATTAAGAAGCCTTCAACTCGTTTCAGTGGAATGAAAATACATTTTCCTGAGAACGCAATTGTTATCATACCTTACCCATGAGAACAGAAAATTATTACATTGAGATGAGAAAGACATGTGGGCTGTGAATTTGAATGCTCCTTCCCCTTTAAATTGTTGTATTCTACAACTGAGATTTGACAATGCACATTGATATTAGCTACATACCAGACCATGTGGTGAATGGCTTTATCTCTAATTTAGGCTTACAGTTAAGTTTTCCATTCCATTGTTGAAAATGTTAAAACATCACATTTATGACTGAGAAAGATTCCATTTAGTCCATCAGTTCCGTGCTGGGACCCAGCAATTACATTCATTCTCTCATCACCTCTGTATACCCCTGCAACTGACTTTGCTCTCACACACTCATCAGATCCCCTTCGATTCTTTCTGGCATTCACCTCCACTCAGTGACCACTTTATTCAGTACACCTGTACACCTGGTCGTTAATGCAAATATCTAATCAGCCAATCATGTGGCAGAAACCCAATGCATAAAAGCATGCTGACATGGTCAAGAGCTTCGGTTGCTGTTCAGACCAAACATCAGAATGTGGAAGAAATGTGATCTATGTGACTTTGACCGTGGAATAATTGTTGCTGCCAAACGGGGTGGTTGGAGAATCTCAGAAACCGCTGATCTCCTGGGATTTTCACGTCTCCAGAATTTTCGGAGAATGGTGTGAAAAAACAAAAAAAAAGCACCTAGTGAGTGCAGTTCTGTGGCTGAAAATGCCAGAGGAGAATGGCCAGACTGGTTCAAGCTAAAAGGAAGGAGAGTGTAACTCAAATAACCAGACGTTTCAACAGAGGTGTGTAGAAGAACATCTCGCAATGCACAATCCATAAAAACTTGAAGTGGATGGGTTACAGCAGCAGAAGACTACATATATACACTCTGTTGCCACTTTATTAGGTACAGGAGGTATCTAATAAAGTGGCCACTGAGTTATAATGAAGGGTACTTTACTGGTGTCAATCAACCTGCTGCCATGTCTTGGAGATATGGGAGGAAACTGGAGTGCATGTCAGAACCCATACTGACGCAGTGAGAATCTGCAAACTCCATACAGACAACACCCAAGATCAAATCCTGGTCTTTGATTATGTAAAGCAGTAGAATTTTCTTCCTCTGTAGCCCAGCAAATTCTTTTCCTTCACATAATTATCCAGCTGTCATTTGATTGTTATGTGTAGTCTCTCTCTTCAGTTTCCTGGCAGCACTATCCAGACGTGAATCAGACCCTAACAACTCACTGTGCAAAGAGACTTGTTCTCTTGTCACTTCCATTTTCGTCTGATGTTCATCTCCACTCTATTTCTTCCAGTCCTTTTCACTCCCTCCATACTCTTTACACTGATGAAGGTTAGCTTTATGTGTTATATGTACATCAGAACAATGCAACATACAATGAAATGCGTGATTAACAACAAATCAAATCAGCGAGGTCTGTGCTGGGGGCAGCCCATAAATGTCACCACACTTCTGAGCACCAACATAGCTCACAATTAACCAATCCTAAGTGGTATGTGGGAGGAAACCAAAGCACCTGGTGGAAACCCACGCGGTTAGGGAGAAGGTACAAACTCCTTGGCAGCAGGAATTTAATCCTAATTAGTGATCGTTGGATCTCTAAGGCAATTCTGCTAGCCACTGTGCCATTGTGCTGCTCAAAAGTTGCTATGGAATCTGGTAGAGTTGACTTTAATCACCTCTATCAGAAACCTGAGCAAACTTTTCTTTTCCAAAGTGAACAATTGCATCCTCTCCATGTAACTAATCTGTTACTCCTGGAATAATTTGGTAAGTCTCTCTCTAATGCCTTTACATTTCTCTTGCAATGTGATGCCTAGAATTGTCTACAATACTCTATTCATGGTTGAATGTGTACTTTGTGAAGTTTGTCACCACTTCTTGCTGTTACGCTCTAAGGCAATATTTCTAAAGCCTGGAATCCTGCATGCTGTTTTGTTTTTTAATGTCTTTCTCAGCCTGCCCGGCCTTTTTCAACAAAGTTTGCCTATTTACTCCCAGATCTTTAGGCTCATCTACCTCTTTTAGAATTGTGCAGTCCAACTGATGCTTCGTCTTCAACATTTTCCAACCAAAATGTACCACTATCCAATTCTTAGTATTAAACTTTATCTGCCCCCTATCTGCCCATTTTACTAGCTGTCAACTTCTCCATTATTTTCTGACTGACAGTTGTCCATGTCTCCAGGTTATGTGCTATTTGTGGAGTTAAACACTGTGCAGCATATACCAGGGTGCATGTCATCAATCTATATCAAGGAAAAAAGTAGTCCTGGCATTCTACTGTCTGATATGCCTATCAGATTTATCAGACAGCAGTATTTTACAATGTCTCTCTGTTTCCTCAACAGCTTTCTGTCCATGCTGCTACAGTTATTTACTCTGTGACCTTTACTCATGATAACAGGCCTATTATGTGGATCTATCAATTGACTGTTGGAATCTTATATTAGCACACAGCATTTCCCTCAAATGGCCTCTCTGTTACTTCATTAATTTAGTGACATGATTTGATTTGGTAAAAGGTTGTAAACCCTAACAGTGACAAACTCACAGCAAGATGACTGGTACTGATCCCAATTAATGGTGGTGACACCAACGTGTGTATCAAAGTCTGGAAATGCTGACTAGCTAGCTTTGATCACAGAATCGAGGTTTTGGAGAGCTAAGCTGCTTCAAGAACATGCAAAATCTCAGCTGGCAAGAGTAGGCAGACAGATGTGTGATGTTTCAACAAGAACCTTGCTCCAGTGCCAGCAAGATCAAAGAACAGACTGTGGACGTCAGGAAAGGGAAGTCAGGAGGACACACCCCAGGCCTTATTGTGGGGTCAGTGGAGGAAAGGGTAAGCAGCTTCAGGTAACTGGGCATCAGCATCTCAATGGATCTATCCCGTGCCCAACATGTTGATGCAAACACGACAAAAGTATGGCAGTGGTTCTACTTCATTAGAAGCTGGAGAAGATCTGTTTTGTCATCAGAGACTCTAACAAATTTCTACAGATGTGCAGTGGAGAAAATTCTGACTGGCTGCAGCACAGCCTGGTGGGGAGGCTTCTGTGTAGAGGGCTGGAAAAATGCTGAGGCTTTGTCAATTCCACCATGCATACAGTCCTCCCCACCACTGAGGACATCTTCAACAGGTAGTGCATCAAGTAGGTAGAGTCCATCATTAAGGTCCCTCAGCATTAGATATGCCCTTTTCATATTATTACCATTGGGGAAAAGGTACAGGAACCTGAAGATCCACACTCAATGTTTTATGAATAGCTTTTTCCTCTCCATCATCAGATTTCTGAGTGGTCCATAAACCCATGAATACTATGCCATTATTTCTGTAACGTAGTAAGTTTTATGTCTTTATCCTATGCTGCTACCACAAAACAACCAATTTCATGACATACGTCAATGATAATAAACGATTCATATTCTGATCCTGATGGCTGCCAACTGCCTTGATGTACAAGCCATCTTGATAGCAGCAGTACAGCAATTGGAATCTGCCATTGAAGAATTTCACCCAACAGAGCTCAGAATCAGAATCAAGTTTAATATCGCTTGCACATGTCATGAAATTTGTTGTTTTTCAGCAGAAGTACATTGCAATACATAATATTAAAAGCTATAAAAAATAGAAAAAATAAATTAATTAAGTAGGGGAAAATAGAGAGGAGGAGAAATGATGATGTAGTGTTCATTGGTCCATCGTCATTTCAGAAACACGATGGTGGAGGGGAAGAAGCTGTTCTTCACACGTTGGGTGTTCAGGGCCCCATCGCACCTCCTTGATCAGGAGGCTAGCGCCCTTGTTGGAGCTGGCTAAGTTTTCAGCTTTCTGCACTTTCTTCAATCCCATGTGGTGGCCTTCCAGATGAAGTATGGGATTTTCCTGTCCTGGAATGCTTCTGTCAGCATATATGGACAGTGTCCTGGAAAGGGATGTTTACTGTCACCAGCTTTGCTGGATGTTCCAGCATAACCTATTTAGATTAGATTAGATTATGAGTACATGCAGTCCTCTTTTATTGTCATTTAGTAATGCATGCATTAAGAAATGATACAATGTTTCTCCAGAATGATATCACAGAAACACATGACAAACCGACTGAAAAACTGATAAAAACCACGTAATTATAACATATAGTTACAACAGTGCAAAGCAATACCATAATTTGATAAAGAACAGACAATGGCTTGGTAAAAAGTCTCAAAGTCTCTCGAAAGTCCCATCATCTCACGCAGACGGTGAACCTCCAGCACCGCAAACTTGCCAGTGCAGCATCCTGGAAGCATCCGACCATAGTCCGACTCCGAGTCCGTCCGAAAACTCCAAGCCTCCAACCAGCTCTCCGACACCGATGCAATGAGCACCATCTCTGCCGAGCGCTTTGACCCCAACCCCAGCAACAGGCAATAGGCAAAGCCGAGGATTTGGGGCCTTCCACTCCGGAGATTCTCGATCGCACAGTAGCAGCGGCAGCCAAACGGGCATTTCAGAAGTTTCTCCAGGTGTTCCTCCGTTCTTCTCACGGCTGTCTCCATCAAATCAGGATTGTGGACGGCCTCTAGTTAACACGTATCGATATCATTCAGAATGGCCGCACGCGCTGTGTCGCGCCACCATCTTCTCCTCCCTCCCTTTTGGAAGGAGATACAAGATTCAAGAAGGAGCATGTGTAAATGAAAAGACCCTGGTGCAACCAACATGAAGAAGAAACAGTGATTCAAGTTCTTTGTCATCTGACTGTATAACCAAATGAAACAACGTTCTTTTGGACCTGGGTGTACCCACAACTTATATATCACACACAGCGCATAAACCAAAATATTACCACAAACAAGTTAATAAAATATAACTCATAGTGTATGTAGTACGCAGCATAGGCGAACAGTAAACAGCTCACTGCCCTAATGGCAAAACTGGGGAGGTGGCAGGGTATTCATTAGTCACACAGCCCGAGGGAAGAAGCTGTTACCCAGTCTGATAGTCCTAGTCCTGATGCTTCTGTACCCCTTCCTGTCAGTAGTGGGTCAAAGAGATTATGGGATGGGTGGTAGGAATCTTCAACAATGGTTTGGACCTTTCACAAATAATGCTCCTGGTAAATGTCACAAATGGGGCAAGAAGCGAGAGCCCAGTGATCCTCTTGGCAGTTTTTATTATACTCTGTGGGGTCTTGTGGTCTAATGCATTGCAGCTTCCGTACCACACAATGATGCAGCCAGAAAGGACCCTTTCAATGGTGTTCCTGTAGAAGGCTGTTAGAACGAGCGTGCGGAGTCTTGCATGCCTCAATCTCCTCAGAAAGTGTAGGCCTTGCTGTGCCTTCTTGAATAATGAGGAGGTGTGTGGGTCCAGGTTAGATAGTCCATTAAGTGCACACCAAGGAACATTTCTGTTCCCTCTCTCCACAGCATAGCCATTGATGGAGAGTGATTGATATGTGCCTTCTTAAGTTCCACAATCATCTCTTTTGCCTTGTCCATATTACGGCTCAGCTTGTTGTTCTCACACCATTTAATGAGCCTCTATATCACCTCTCTGTGTGCCTACTCATCATTTATTGCTGATGAGGGCAAGCACTGTTGTATCATCAGCGTCGTTTGAGTTGAATATTGCAGTGCAGTCTTGAGTCAGCAGAGTAATCAGCAGTAAGCTGAGCACACAGGCCCGGGGGGGACACCAGTGTTCAGCGTGATGGAGCTTGAGGTGTTCTGTCAGCTTGGGCTGACTGAGTTTCAGTGCAGAGTACAAGAAGTACAAGATCCAGTTACAGAGACCGTTTCCAAGCTGAAGTTGACAAAGCACAACCTGGGATAGGCCTATGTGGAGGGCTAAGGCTATGGCGTGCAAGGAGCTGGCTGGATTCGAACCCAGGGACCACTTGCCTCGAAGTCCAGTGCAGATGCCACTACACCAGTGGCTGGCTATAGAATAAAGAATATCGTTCTGCAAAGGTGTACAGGAGCCGCTGGTCTTGAGACCAATGTTCTCTCGAAGATGTGCATGTGTGCGCGCACACTACGAGGGCACAAAGGAATTTAAACTGCGCACAAAAGGTTGTCACCGTCTACCTCATTGGCATGTTAAGTATATTTCACGATCGTATACAGTCACATTCCCTTTTACAGTTTCTGATGCGGACGGTGTTGACAACATGGAGTTTGTGATGATTTGTCTGCAGATTTTATAACTGGCTTATTCATACTGTTCTTAGTGAAGAAATTATTCAGTGCGCACATGTTGTCACTGGGCAAAAAATTGCACTGCATAAGATTTTTGTGCACGCTGGTCATTTCAAATTAGAGAGAACGTCGCTTCAGAGTATGGATGCAGCGATAATTAAAGATGGAGAAGGGTAAGGGGAGATTTGGTCAAATGACATAAAATGCTATGGGGTCTGGACAGAAGACGTAGTGGAGGAGCAACACTCACAACACGCTGGAGGAACTCAGCAGGTCGGGCAGCATCCGTGGAAACGATCAGTCAACGTTCCGAACTAGAAATCACAAGTATAAGAAAAGGAAGAGTGCCAAGAAGGAAATGATGTTTGCAGAGTGTGCAGCTGAAATCCAGAGTGCACTGTCTGCACATGTGGTGGAGATGGGTTTCATGTGGGAATTACAGGGGAAAATTTGCAGAGGCATGGAGGGAGAAGTGGTTGATTCAACAAATGCCTCGCTTGGACAAAGTACTAGCAAGGGCACAATAGGCCATTAAGCCCCATTCTGCTCCTTAATAACCATTCTATTACTCCAAGAAAATTTCAGAACTTGACTTTATTTTTAAAACAGCATTCTGTAACACAAGGTAACATAACGTCCTGTCCACAGACTTTGTGCACCACACACAAAATGAACTTAGCAGGTCAGGAGGCATCCGTGAGGAGGAATAAACAGCTGATGTTTTGGAATGAGACCCTTCATCGGGTCTGGAAAGGAAGGGTGAAGAAACCAGAGAAGGTTGGCAGGGGTATGTACTTCGTTTAGATTCACTGAATAAGGAGAACTATTTAAAATGTTTAACCGGTCCAGCATAATTAACACCGAGTCAATAACATTTCATAGGAAGGACCAAATTTACTTTGTCTTTTTGATTTATATGTTTAAAACTTCCAGATGCTGAATGGTAGCTTCAAAATAGAATTTGGCAATACTTACAAGAATATCAGATGCAAATGTGACACAATATTTTTGGTGTTTTTTTTAAAATCCTGCCTTGTTTTAGTAGTTCCTTTAAGCTGTTTCCTACAGTTTATGGCTGTTTCATGATGTAATGCTGTGGCAGCAGTTCTCAGTTCTATGTTCCACAGGATTCCATAATTATTGCTGCACATCTCTTATTTTGCTAGCACTGAGGGCTATCGCTGGATCAACAATGAAATAAAAGCCATAAAAATGATCGCAGGTTGCATATAAGTTTGAAAAACATAGCCGAAGTATTTAACACACACAAAATGCTGGAAGAGCTCAGCAGGTCAGGCAGCATCTATAGAGAAGAATAATCAGATTTTGTTTCAGACCGAGACTCTTCATAAGGACTGGAAAAGAAGGGGGAAGAAGCCAGAATAAGAAGCTAGGGGGAGAGGAAGAAGCACAAACAAGCAGGGGATAAGTGAAATCAGGTGGGGGAGCAAGAGATGAAATGATCCCAATTCTGCTGCAGAAACTAACCCACTGACATGGTCTTGGCTCGAAATGTTAACTGTTTATTCCCCTCTATAGATGCTGCCTGACCTATTGAGTTCCTTCAGCATTTTGTGAGCACTACTCTGGATTTTCAGCATCTGCAGAATCGCTTGTGCCAAAATACTTAGTCATCGTGCATGATATCATGCTCTGTATCCATCCTTCTAAAACAAATAAAATTAAGAAAAGCACAAGTTTGTTTAAAGTAGAACTTTCTCTGTCTTAACTGCAGAGAGCAGAGAGGATGTGCAATTGGAAGGATATGTTTAGACCATGTTGAGCAAGGCAGCCACCACAGGATGCATGCATTGTCTGATTATTGCAATAGCCATCCTATAGTGGGTGTGGTACCACCAAGAGATTTTTATACAGTTTCCCAGATAGAAATGAGCCACTGCAGATACTGCATTAAAGAAATCCAGTTTTTTTCTATATATGTAGGATAAATATTTCCTACTGTAATGAATACTTTACTTTCACAAATCCTGAATACAGCCTTAATGTGATTACTATTGTTATTCAGTTTTTGTCTTATGTTTCAGTGGGGTCTATATAACAGTTAATTTCTTTATTGTATCTAAAGCACAGGATATCCGGAGATCATGTAGGATGCTTCATAAACATAAATGCCTAGAAATTAATCCCCCATCAAACAGTACTAAACATAAGCACATTGTTCTGTCTCAGACATTTCTTTCATTGTAATTGTTTCTGGCAAGTAACCAACATAGTTTCAAAAGGAATTCAGTACTCAAATGGGTTAAACCATGAAGCACACATGTACTTTCACTGAGTACTAATAGCCAATGGTAAATTTCTGGGCAAAAGTGTTCTTTTATCTACTCATTTCTTTAATGTATCTCCTTCAAAATGGAGACTTAGAAGTCTTGGCCACACCAATCCCTAGATTCTGACCCTTCTCTCAGATAGAGACACAATTTTTATTTTTCTGTTTTATTTTTCTGCCAAGTTCTCCTGCTTTACTTTCTAAACTTCAATTATTTTGCCTCACATATTGCCCCTCTTTCCCTGATTCCTAATACATTGACCAACGTGCCTCTAAGTTTTCCTTATTTAATTTCTGTGAGGCCTCTGTCGGTCAGGGTCGACCATAACCATTGCATCCTAGCTGCCGGATGACATGGAGAGCAATCTGTTACCCATCCAGCAGGCTTTCCCTCTCCACACATTTGATGAATTCAAAGGATACAATTTGGCACCCACAGCATCACAAAGGCTGCCAGTCAGCGTTGATCTCAATGTCAGCACTCCAGCCCCCAATTCTTCCCTCAGGTTTACTCCTGAAGCTTTCCCCATGAGTGGGTATCGCCACAAGGCAGCGGAGGTTTGAGATCAGAGTTTTTCTTCTCCTAGATGAGGTGGCAGTTATGGCTGATGACCCCCATATGCCCAAAGCTACTGGTGTTAAGGTGCCAGGAACCCACTTTTGTCCTGCTCCTGTTAGTAGAAATGGTTCCACCGGGCTTAGTAACTAAGCCACACCTGAAGGCTAGGAGCTAGACATGGTTGTCAGAGGCTATTTGAGTCACACACCATTGGGAGCATCTAATAGGTAGTGGTAGCGTCTCCCCATTGCCACCCATGGCTATAACAACCTTAAGCAACCAATCTAAATTCTAAACTTCAATTCATCTGCCCCACACATTGCCCTTCTTCCCCGATTTCTATTGCATTAAAAATCAATGTTATGAACAGTATCTATGGGCGTAAAGGAAATGTCAATGACTTGCTTTTTAACCCTGCATCAGGACTCTGTCAGAGTTCCAACCCGAAATGTCAACAATTCCTTTCACCTCCACAGATGCTGTTTAATCCACTGAGTTCCTCCAGTAGATTGTTACTCCAAATTCCAGCATAGACAGTCTAGTGTCATGTTTTAGAAACTGTCTTCATCATCTAACTTTAGCCTTCTAGTACGACTAAACTTCCGACAAACTCTCTTTTCACATTAGAACCTTTGGTATTTTAAAGCCCAGACTGAATGTAAGCTGATCGCTTCATAATGTATCGTAGCCTCCCACACTGAAGTAGGATTCCATTTCAGTGTCTCCATTATAGTTCTTGGCTTTTTTCTGTCATTTCTCTGTTCTACTATAATTGTTGTGCCTAGGATGCTATAGTCAGCAAGATGTGTGAATGATACAAAGATAAGCGGAGGGTCAGGTTGTGTTAAGGAAACATGGAGTTTCAAAAGGACTTTAACAGATTAGGAGAGTGGAAAATTAAGTAGCAGGTGGAATACAGTGTAAGGAAGTGTACCCATACCTTTCGGAGGAAGGAATAAGGAAAGATTGAATAGGTAAGACTATATTCTTTAGAACACAGAAGACTGAGAGGAGATTTGATAGAGGTATACAAAATTATGAGGGGTATAGATAGGGTAAATGCAAACAGGCTTTTTCCGCTGAGATTGGGAGGGACTACAACCAGATGGCACGGGTTGAGGGTGAAAGGTGAGAAGTTTAAGTGGAACATGGGGGAAACTTCTTCACTCAAAGGGTCATGAGAGTGTTAAATGAGCTGCCATCACAAATGGTGAATGTGAGCTTGATTTCAACGTTTAAGAGAAGCTTGGACACATACATGGATAGCAGGGATACAGAGGGTTATGGTCCTGGTGCAGGTCAATGGGAGTAGGCAGTTTAAATGGTTTCAGCATGGACTAGAAGGGTCGAAGGGCCTGTTTCTGTGCTGTACTTCTCTATGATTCTATGAATAGAGGCATAGACTATTTTCTAAATGGAGAGCAAATTCAGAAATTGGAGATGCAAAGGATTTGGAGTCTTAATGCAGGATTCCCTATAGGCTAACTTGCAGGTTAAGTCAGTGTAAAGGAAGGCAAATGCAATGATAGAATTCATTTCGAGAGGACTATAATATAAAAGCAAGGATGTAATGCTGAGGCTTCATAAGGCGTTGGTCAAACCGCTGTTAGAGTACTGTGAGCAGTTTTGGGCCCCTTATCCAAGAAAGGATGTGTTGGGAATTGGAAAGGCTCCAGGAGAGGTTTATGAGAATGATCCTGGCAATGAAAGGGTTAACACACGAGGAGCGTTTGAGGAATGCGAGTCTGTACTTGCTGGAGTTTAGAAGAAAGAGAGATCTCCAGAACATTGAAAGACCTAGATAGAATGGATGTGGAGAGGATGTTTCCAATAGTGGGATAGTCTAGGACCAGCCACAGAATAGAAGGACATCGTTTTAGAATGGAGGTGAGGAGGAATTTGAGAAATTCATTGTCACAGACATCTGTGGTGGCCAAGTCATGGGTATATTTAAAATGGATATTGATCAGTAAGGGCTTCAAAGGTTATGATGAGAATGCAGATGAATGGTATTGAGAGGGAAATTCAATCAGCCATGATTGAATTGTGGAGCCAGACCAATGCAACAAATGCCTAACTATGCTCCTATATCTTGTGGTCTTACTTTAATTCCAACAGAACTCACTCTTGCCTGCTATGTTTAGAAGTGATATGCTGTTCCATTTGATTAACGTTGCCAGATGTCATTTCAGTGTAGGAGACATTACATCTGTGCTAAAATGAGTTCAGTGCAGTACATCTCCACAAGGACACAGGGCAGTTGATGCAATGACAATACACTTGTAATGTTACAGAAAGAACTAGCTGTTTTATATATACTGTTCAGAAAATGTAAGGTGAGTTTATCATTTGGAGATACAAAACGAAATAGGCCCTTCCAACCTTTTGAGCTGCACCGTCACCATCACCGATTTAATGCCAGCCTAAACATGGGACAATTTATAACGACTAATTAATCTACTAATCATACATCTTTAGACTGTGGGAGGAAACCAGATCACTCAGAGGGAAACCACACATTCACAGGGAGAATGTACAGACTGGGAGAATGTACAGACTCCTTAAGCTGGCATCGGAATCGAACTCCGAACTCTGGCACCTCGAGCTGTAGTAGCCACTACGCTACAGTGTGAGTGTTCAGAGCAAGATAGCACAGAAGCAATTTTCCTATATAAATCCTTGATATGACTATTCTCAATGTCAAGTAAAGGCATCCGTTAGTCTTCCGAGACCATGGATCTGTGCCTGGAAAGTCTTCACTCTCCAGGGAGCAGGCCTGGGCAAGGTTGTATGGAAGACCAGCAGTTGCCCATGCTGCAAGTCTCCCCTCTCCACGACACCGAGGTTGTCCAAGGGAAGGGCATTAGGACCCATACAGCTTGGCACCAGTGTTGTCGCAGAGCACTGTGTGATTAAGTGCCTTGCTCAAGGACCCAACAAGCTGCTTCGGCTGGGGCTCGAACTCATGACCTTCAGATCGCTAGTCCAATGCCTTAACCACTTGGCCACGTGCCCACTTCAATGTCAAACTGAAGTAAAATTAGCAGTTGCAATTGAGTGCATCAATATTTGGACCTCATCATCATTATATGTTGTGTCCTACAACACGGGCAATCATAGTCTTCCGTCTGTCTGAGGAGTCCTAATAAGTTCTTCAAAACTTTTGCCCATCCATCCCTTGATGTAACTCATGACTGTCCTGCGCTGTCGACAGTGATGCCAGGTTAGAACTCTGACTCCGACACTGGAGCTGTAATAGCTTTGTGCTAATCATTACCTTGCCGCCTAGTGACATGAAAATTACTGACAGTGGCAAAAACTGAACCCGGTTCACTAGCACTGTAATAAACATAGAGACATAGAAAATAGGTGCAGGAGTAGGCCATACGGCCCTTCGAGCCTGCACCGCCATTTATTATGATCATGGCTGATCATCCAACTCAGAACCCCGCCCCAGCCTTCCCTCCATACCCCCTGATCCCCGTAGTCACAAGGGCCATATCTAACTCCCTCTTAAATATAGCCAATGAACTGGCCTCAACTGTTTCCTGTGGCAGAGAATTCCACAGATTCACCACTCTCTGTGTGAAGAAGTTTTTCCTAATCTCAGTCCTAAAAGGCTTCCCCATTATCCTCAAACTGTGACCCCTCGTTCTGGACTTCCCCAACATCGGGAACAATCTTCCTGCATCTAGCCTGTCCAATCCCTTTAGGATTTTATATGTTTCAATCAGATCCCCCCTCAATCTTCTAAATTCCAATGAGTACAAGCCCAGTTCATCCAGTCTTTCTTCATATGAAAGTCCTGCCATCCCAGGGATCAATCTGGTGAACCTTCTTTGTATTCCCTCTATGGCAAGGATGTCTTTCCTCAGATTAGGGGACCAAAACTGCACACAATACTCCAGGTGTGGTCTCACCAAGGCCTTGTACAACTGCTGTAGTACCTCCCTGCTCCTGTACTCGAATCCTTTCGGTATAAATGCCAGCATACCATTCGCCTTTTTCACCACCTGCTGTACCTGCATGCCCACTTTCAATGACTGGTGTATAATGACACCCAGGTCTCGTTGCACCTCCCCTTTTCCTAATCGGCCACCATTCAGATAATAATCTGTTTTCCTATTTTTGCCACCAAAGTGGATAACTTCACATTTATCCACATTAAATTGCATCTGCCATGAATTTGCCCACTCACCCAACCTATCCAAGTCACCCTGCATCCTCTTAGCATCCTCTTCACAGCTAACACTGCTGTCCAGCTTCGTGTCATCCGCAAACTTGGAGATGTTGCATTTAATTCCCTCATCCAAGTCATTAATATATATTGTAAACAACTGGGGTCCCAGCACTGAGCCTTGCGGTACCCCACTAGTCACTGCCTGCCATTCTGAAAAGGTCCCGTTTATTCCCACGCCTTGCTTCCTGTCTGCTAACCAATTCTCTATCCACATAAATACCTTACCCCCAATACCGTGTGCTTTAAGTTTGTGCACTAATCTCCTGTGTGGAACCTTGTCAAAAGCCTTTTGAAAATCCAAATATACCACATCCACTGATTCTCCCCTATCCACTCTACTAGTTACTTCCTCAAAAAATTCTATGAGATTCGTCAGACATGATTTTCCTTTCACAAATCCATGCTGACTTTGTCCGATGATTTCACCGCTTTCCAAATGTGCTGTTATCACATATTTGATAACTGACTCTAGCAGTTTCCCCACCACCGATGTTAGGCTAACCGGTCTATAATTCCCCGGTTTCTCTCTCCCTCCTTTTTTAAAAAGTGGGGTTACATTAGCCACCCTCCAATCCTTAGGAACTAGTCCAGAATCTAACGAGTTTTGAAAAATTATCACTAATGCATCCACTATTTCTTGGGCTACTTCCTTAAGCACTCTGGGATGCAGACCATCTGGCCCTGGGGATTTATCTGCCTTTAATCCCTTCAATTTACCTAACACCACTTCCCTACTAACATGTATTTCGCTCAGGTCCTCCATCTCACTGGACCCTCTGTCCCCTACTATTTCTGGAAGATTATCTATGTCCTCCTTAGTGAAGACAGAACCAAAGTAATTATTCAATTGGTCTGCCATGTCCTTGCTCCCCATAATCAATTCACCTGTTTCTGTCTGTAGGGGACCTACATTTGTCTTTACCAGTCTTTTCCTTTTTACATATCTGTAAAAGCTTTTACAGTCAGTTTTTATGTTCCCTGCCAGTTTTCTCTCATAATCTTTTTTCCCCTTCCTAATTAAGCCCTTTGTCCTCCTCTGCTGAACTCTGAATTTCTCCCAGTCCTCAGGTGAGCCACTTTCTCTGGCTAATTTGTATGCTGCTTCTTTGGAATTGATACTATCCCTAATTTCTCTTGTCAGCCATGGGTGCACTACCTTCCTTGATTTATTCTTTTGCCAAACTGGGATGAACAATTGTTGTAGTTCATCCATGCAATCTTTAAATGCTTGCCATTGCATATCCACCGTCAATCCTTTAAGTGTCATTTGCCAGTCTATCTTAGCTAATTCACGTCTCATACATTCAAAGTTACCCCTCTTTAAGTTCAGAACCTTTGTTTCTGAATTAACTATGTCACCCTCCATCTTAATGAAGAATTCCACCATATTTTGGTCACTCTTACCCAAGGGGCCTCTCACGACAAGATTGCTAATTAACCCTTCCTCATTGCTCAAAACCCAGTCTCGAATAGCCTGCTCTCTAGTTGGTTCCTCGACATGTTGGTTCAAAGAACCATCCCGCATACGTTCCAAGAAATCCTCTTCCTCAGCACCTTTACCAATTTGGTTCACCCAATCTACATGTAGATTGAAGTCACCCATTATAACTGCTGTTCCTTTATTGCATACATTTCTAATTTCCTGTTTAATACCATCTCTGACCTCACTACTACTGTTAGGTGGCCTGTACACAACTCCCACCAGCGTTTTCTGCCCCTTAGTGTTATGCAGCTCTACCCATATCGATTCCACATCTTCCCGGCTTATGTCCTTCCTTTCTATTGTGTTAATCTCATCTTTAACCAGCAACGCCACCCCACCTCCTTTTCTTTCATGTCTATCCTTCCTGAATATTGAATATCCCTGAACGTTGAGCTCCCATCTTTGGTCACCCTGGAGCTATGTCTCTGTGATCCCAACTATATCATAATCATTAATAACAATCTGCACTTTTAATTCATCCACCTTGTTACGAATGCTCCTTGCATTGACACACAAAGCCTTCAGGCCCTCTTTTACAACTCTCTTAGCCCTTATACAATTATGTTGAAAAGTGGCCCTTTTTGATGCTTGCCCTGGATTTGTCGGCCTGCCACTTTTACTTTTCTCCTTACTACTTTTTGCTTCTACCCTCACTTTACACCCCTCTGTCTCTCTGCACTGGTTCCATAGCGTTACGCGAACTGCTATCGTTTCGTGCTACCATGCAGGTTAGTTCAAGAACTGAATAGTTGAAGGGGAGTAGCTGTTACTGAACCTGGTGGTGTGGGACTTCTGGCTTCTGTACATCCTGCCTGATGGCGGCAGTGAGAAAATGGCATGGCCCAGATGGTGGTGACCTTTGACAATGGATGCCGGTTTCTTGAATCAGTGCTACCTGTAGATACCAGCAATGGTGGGATAGATGATGTATTGAGCAAATTTGATGAAAATTTGGCTCATATGGCAAAAGAGAAGAGTAACAGTTGACTACAATATATTCTTTGATTAAGGGATTGTGGGCAGTGTGGCTGTGGCTTCAAAGGGGAGAATGTTGGCAGCATTTTACTAAAGTTAAAATCAAAGGATTTTGTATTAATTGTAGTACCGTCACTAAGCAACACAAGAAAAGTTTGTGTTATTACATGGATGGGAGGACTATGGAGGGATAAGATCTAGGTGCAAGTCGATGGGATGAGGCGGCGTAACAGTTCAGCATGGTCTAGATAGACCAACGAGCCTGCTTCTGTGCTATAGTGCTCTATGACTCTATAAAAAGTTGCAGTCAATACCAAAATTGGCAGTGTGTAGGAAAGAACATATTGAATGATTGATTAGATATACACAAAGGTGGAAAACCCATTCCAGTCTGACTGCAATGGGGAAGGCAAATGATTCAAGAATTCAAGAGAATGCATAAGCAGTTTGAAACTGAGGTATGTTGAGAAGCAGAAGGATCTTGCCGTGCATGTCCATGCATTCCTGGTGGTGATAAGAGGCAAGGTAATTAACCGGGTACATGGGATACTAGCTTTCACTGAACAAGGCATACAAGAGCAAGAAGTCATACTAAAACTGGACAAAGTAAGAGCACAAAGACAAGAAAGTCTAAGAGTAAACAGTCGATGTCTCATCAGTCCTGATGAAGGATCTCGGCCCAAAACGTCAACCGTACTCTTTTCCATAGATGCTGCCTGGCCTGCTGAGTTCCTCCGGCATTTTGTTTGTGTTGCTTGGATAATAGTTAGGTTGCAGTTAGAACCCCATATATATTTCTGGTCATCACATTATAGGGAGATTGTTATTGCATAAGAAAGATTGGAGCAGAATTTGATAAGGATGTTGTCAATAATAAGGATCCACTGTATATTGTTCGCTGATCTTTGTTGATGTATAATTTTCATAGACTCTATTGTATTTATTTACTTGCCTGAAAATGAGCCTCAAGGTAGTATATGATGACATATACATACTTTGATAATCAAACTTTCTTGGCTTTGACTTAGGCTATAATTAAGAGGAAAGGATGCCCACAATGTAATTATTTTCTTAGGAACAATGAGACCATAGTTCTTCCCTCTGCCATCAGATTTCTGAATGGACAATGAATCCATGTACTCTACCTTGGTATTTTTGCTCTTTTTTACCCTATTTATTTAATTAAATTAAATATATATATTTCTTATTGTAGTTTATAGATTTTTTATTATGTATTGCATTATACTGTTGCCACAAAACAACAAATTTCATGATATATGCCTGATCTTGATTCTGAATTGTCTGAAATGGGCTTCTTACTGTACCATAATTTTCCATGCATGATTCAATGATGGTGATTTAAAACTCCTCATGACAAGTTCATGATCTGGATCTGAAATGTAAAATTGGCAATGAATTGGATTATGACCCATCTCTTTTAGTAATGTCTTTCAGGGAAAGTCAATCTACTTTCCTTGGTCTGCCTGACCTAATCCAGATCCACGTGATGTGGTTAAAAATTGTCCAGTAAGCCAACAATGTCCAATTCCTGTGAGTGACACATCACGGATGATCTCAAGAAAGCATAGCAGCTTCTCCACTTCCTGAGGAGATTGAGGTGAGTCAGGCTCCTCATACCATTCTAACCACATTCTACCAGAGCACCATTTCCAGTGTCCCAACCAGCTGTGGCACCGTCCAGTATGGAAATTGTGAGGCGTCTGACCGCGAGACCTTGCAATGGATTGCGGGAACTATTGAGAGAATCATCGGGGTCTCTCTCTCCAACCATCCAGGGCATTCACCAGAAGCGTTGGTCTCGCAGAGCCCTCAGCATTGTCAACGACCTTTCCCATCCCTCCCACAATCTCTTTGACCTCCTACCATCAGGCAGAAAGTACAGCAGGATCAGAACAAGGACTGTGAGATTAGGTATCAGCTTCTTCCCCAAGGCTGTGAGACTTCTGAACACCCTGTTACTACCCAATATACATTATTTATGACAGGACCAGTACTACTGCTATATATTTAACTATATATCATACAGATGCTATATGTCAACTTGTACATACACAGAATGCAGTAGATTCTGGTTAATTTGGACACATCGGGACCAGTGCATTTTGGCACATTTAAGCAGCTGCCCCAATTAGCTGTGAAGTTTGTTGGAAATAACCAAAGAAGTATAAAAAAGACAAACTACCATTTAACTGAGGAACAAATTATGTATTTAAATGAAATACAGAACAAATTAGAACACTACCATTATTACTGCAGTACCATAAAACTACATACATTAGCCCATATGGATAACAACACAAGCACATGCAACTGATGCTATTTCAAAATTGTTCACTCCAAGCACTCTTTAGTGTCTAATTGACACACAGTGTATGTGACTGATGCTAGTTAGAAGCTGTTTTGCAGCTGTCTCCTGTCCCAAATAAATGAAGGGAATACTAGCTATTTTCTCTATTAGTTTTTGTTCTTTAAGGGTTGTCCCAAATAAGTAACTGCCCCCATTAACAATGACCCAATTAATCATAATCCAATGTACTCTTTTTATCTCTTAATATTATTGTGTTAATATTATTTTATGTGATATATGCACTGTGTCTTGTAGCTTGATCCCTAATGCTTTGTTTAGCTGTATACATGCATACAGTTGAATGACAATAGACTTGTACGTGATCTTGAACAAAATAAATATCAGCAAGTTCTCAATTTCACATTTACCATTCTTTAATCTTGCAGGTAACATAAAAGATCGTCAGCTTTGATATAAATTCTGTATCTCAATTTGATTAACTTCTTAATACATTTCACAATACTCAATTGCAAAAGAAGTTGGGCTACATGGCAGGCTTGACAGAAGCACCATCCTCTGTGGCAATTAGTTCCCACAGAAAGCTAACCTAAATAAAAGTCACAAGACAAGAAAATCTGTAGATGCTGGGAATCCAAGGCAACACACACATAATGGAACCGAATAAACTGTCAACATTTATCGATGTTTGAGTCTTGATGAAGGGTCTCAGCCGGAAACGTTGACTGTTTATTCCATTTCATAGATGCTACCTGACCTGCTGAGCTCCTCCAGCACTTTGTGTGAGTTGCCTTATAAGTCACAAGAGATCAGAATCAGAATCAGATTTAATATCACCGGCATATGGCATGAAATGTGTTAGCTTTGCAGCAGCAGTACAATGCAATACATAGTACAAAGTAAAATTTATTATCAGAGTACATACATGTCACTGTATACAACCCTGAGATTCTTTTTCTGTGGGTATACTCAACAAATCTATCGAATGGTAACTGTAAACTGGATCTGTAAATTGTAAACAATCTGTGCAAGTGCAGATAAATAGCAATAAATAACGAGCATGAAATAACAAGATAAAAGAGTCCTTAAATGAGTGTAGTTATCCCCTTTTGTTCAAGAGCCTGATGTTTGAGGGGTAGTAACTGTTCTTGAACCTGGTGGTTCGAGTCCTGGGGCACTTGTACCTTCTGCCTGAAGGTAGTAGCGAGAAAAGAGCATGACCTGGGTAGTGAGGATCTTTGATATATTTATCAATATATGATAAATATAGAAAAAAATGAATTACAGTAAGTATGTATATATATCTGCCGTCTGATTTCTACATGGAAGTTGAACCAATGAACACTACCTCACTACTTTTTTTTAACTATTTAAGTTATATTCTAGATTCAAGATTCATTTATTATCAAAGAATGTATAAATTATACAACCTTTAGCAACCTGTATTGTTCCTTCAGCATTTTGTGTGTGTAACTCAAATTCAAAGTTTTCTGGAAACAATAGTTGACTGGGAATTGACATTCTCATTTTAAAAGTGAACCAATTTCCACATGTAATTTTAAAGGACCTTTTAAGAGGATTGTAAAGAGATCTTGTGAAGGATTGTACCCAGTCACTTGATGCCTTTCAGCATTGCTGATTCATTTAAATAACTGTTGCTTTTAAGAATCAGAAAAATTCTCTGTTCAAGAATTCACTTTCCAACTATAATTGATTAATTGTTCCGTTGGAAATTTCCCTCTCAAAGAAGTGGTTATTTCCTTCCTGTTGTAGGTAAATGTGGAAGTGTTTTGGAATGAACATAAACAAATTAAGTTGGCACATTGGCAAGTTCAGAATCAGAATTAGAATCATTTTTATTATCACTAACACATGCAATTGTTGTTTTGTGGCAGCAGTGAAGTGCAAAGACATAAAAATTACTCTAAGTTACAAAAATAAATTGTGCAAAAGACAAATAAGAAAGGAGTGTTCATGGTTCATGGACCATTCAGAAATCTGATGTTGGAGGGGAGGAAGCTGTTTTTTAAACATTGAGTGTGGGACTTCAGGTTCTTGCACCTTCTCCCCCATGGTAGTAATGCAAAGAGGGCACGTCCTGGATGGTGACAGCCTGTTATGTTGGATGCCGCCTTCTTCAAACATCACCCCTGGAGGCTTCAGTGAGATGGAAGAAGTTACACAGATGAAGATAACTTTAACGTTGAAGTAAATCTTTATCTTTGAAGAAAATACGCAATATGATTTACATTGTTCAAGAGGGTTTTGAGCAGTACAAACTTAGCACATAAAGTTTAAAGTTCAAGGTAAATTTTATTATCAAAGTATATATATGTACATTAAAGAATGGACAGGGAAAACCTTTGCGGTGACCCAGGCTCTGGCACACAACTGCGACAGATGGAACAGACTGGTGCAAAGCTTGTCATGACGGCACCCAGACAACTCCACCAAGAGTTAAGGGTGCAAGGAAGGAAGGAAGGAATATATGTACATGTAACATATACATGCACATACACCACATACATATAACATGTGTGACAAATAAAGTTCCACACCATTGACATTTGACCATTGTATGATTTTTACTTCTGTCCCAGACTGAATTTTATATGTTTAAAAAGAATGAAGCACTTCAGCATAGATACCAAATATTCTTGATAAGAAGACAGGCAAGTATTGAACAGGATTGCGGTAGATTATGGCATAAATCTGATAAATTCAAATACATTAAATTAAACAACCATTTTTAAATAATATTAAGTGCTGTTGCAGAGTCATTTAGGAAACTATTTTAATCTTTTAAGTTTTATATTTCTTGGCTTGGCTATAGGAACCCATATCCCAGAGAGATGTAACGGAGAACTTAATTGATATCCTCATAAAAAAGCGCTTTCTCCCAAGAAATCCCACGGATTTAGTAATCCTTCTATATCTATCTCTGACTAACAATAACAACTTCTACTTACATGGAGTCTTAACTGTTTCACGGGATGATGGTCAAACAGTACTCAGCACTAATCTAACAAAAGAAGATTGGTAATAGGTTCATTGTTATCATGTGTACTGAGGTACAGTGAAGAACTATGTTTTCAGTGCTATCCATACAGATCACTACGTCGAGGTAGCACAAAGAGAAAAGCAGTACAGAATGCAGAATATAGTGTTACATTACAGAGAAAGTGCAGTACAGGTAGACAATAAAGTATTAGACTGGGAGACCAAGAGCCCATCTATCGGAAATGGAAACAAAATCTTGGTTAGCCAATACACATTCAGGGCCACTTTATTAGGTACACTTGTACACTTACTCATTAATGCAAATATCTAATCAGCCAACCGTGTGGCGGCAAATCAAGGCATAAAAGCATGCAGACTCCAGTAAGTCTGGCAGATGTCAGTAAGATGGCACCGCGCTCGGTCACAGTGGCTTCTCTGGGCCCAGACAAAGGAGTAATTGTTTGTCCTTCACATCTTTTTTACAATCACTAGATTCTGCTGGACATTATGTACATTAAACACTGCAGGTCTACCCCATGAGCAAATTGCTTGATGGAGGTGGAACGGGATTTGTGGTCTACCATGTTGCTGCTGCATACTGCAGCAGCCCAACGAGGAAAGTGTCAGAGCTGACACGTAGTCGTGCAAATGATTGCCTTTCTCCTTGTGGATGTTTTTCTTGGGATCATAAGATCCTGTTGGACATTGGTAATGTGGGTCCAGTTCATTGGTTCATTGGGGAGACCAATGGCGGAAGTGCTACGTGGCCCCTGTTGTTCCACAGACCAGGCCCTCATGCCACTGGGTCATCTGTTGCAGCCGCCCAGGGGAGGAGACAGTGTGGCACGATGGGCATCCATGCTGGGTTGGTGGGCTGTCCACTCCCGTCAGTGCTGCCCTCCAGTGTTTGCTTGGTGGAAGACAAGCTGAACTGTGTTCGTCTGCTGCTGCACTAGTGTGAGATAAGGAACTGCTGCTAGTTATTATGGAAAACATGGCTCCAGGGCAACATCCCATGCACCATTAAACTACAGGACAAGGCACCCAGGAACTTGGGCTATGATATTATTATTATTATTATTTGTGACTTTATTTCACTTCTATCGGAATTATGTGCTATATATGCCCTGTGCAATGTGTGGCAGTTGGTACAGTGTCTTGCACCTTGGCCCCAGAGGAAGGTTGTTTCCTTTGGCTGTATTCATGTGTATGGTTGAACGACAATCAAACTGGAACTTGAATTTGAACATGACATGGTCAAGAGGTTCACTTGTTGTTCAAACCAAGCATCAGAATGGGGAAAAATCTTGATCTAATGATGTTGACCGTTGAATGAATGTTGGTGCCAAAAGGGGTGGTTTGGGTATCTCAGAAACTGCTGATCTCCTGGGAATTCCATGCACAACAGTCTTTAGAGTTTACAGAGAATGGTGTGAAGAACAGAGAAAAACATAAGACAATAAGACATAGAAGCAGAATTAGGCCATTTGGCCTTTTGGGTCTGCTCCGCCATTCAGTCATGGCTGATCCTTTTTTCCCTCCAGCAAGTGGCAGTTCTCTAAGCAAAAGCACCTTGAGAGAGGTCAAAGGAGAATGGCCAGACGGGTTCAGCTGACAAGAAGGCAGTAGTAACTCATATTACCACGCGTTACAACAGCGGTGTGCAGAAGAGCATCTCTGCATGCACACGTCGTCAGAAATTGAAGTGGATTGTCTACAGCAGCAGAAGACCACAAGTCTACACTCACTGAGTGTATAAGGTGCAAATTGAAGGTGAAGAGAGTGTTGGGAGAAGAAAAGAGATTTAGAAAGAAAATTTTACAATAGGATGTAGATGGTAATTGCTTTATTATTGTTTTTCTGCATTTTCACATATTCATAAAAACATAAGAACATAATAAGTAGGAGCACGAGTAGGCATCTGGCCTGTCGAGCCTGCTCCACATTTCAAAAAGATCATGGCTGATCTGGCCATGGACTCACCTCCGCCTACTTGCTTTTCCCCCATAACCCTTAATTCCAAAGTACAGTGAGGAAATTTGTTTTGCATGCGACCCACGCAGACCTTTTCTTCACATCAGTACATTGAGGTAGTGCAAAGCAAAACAAAAGAGAAACGCAGAATAAAGTGTTACTGTCACAGAAAGTGCAGTGTAGGCAGACAATAAGGTCCAAGGCCATGATGAGGTAGATTGTAAAGTCAATAGTCCATCTTATTAATGGGTAATGTACTTTCAATGCATGATCAGTTTTCCAAATTTTTTTTAGCATGCAACCATGGCTCTGACAGCTCTTGTCATGGTGTGATCTAACTTCAACAGGATAAATAGAAAGGGGAGATGAACCCAGATGACCTGTAGTTCCCATAGTTAGCACCTGTTCTTCGGATTTCCAAGTATCCAGTTATGAAAGAGAAGAAATCAAACCAATCATATTTCTGATTTCTAGAGTATTATACCTCTGCTCAGATTGTACATAACACTATCTTGGTCTGATGGAGTTACCACCACTACCCTGGCAGCCCACTCTAGGCACCTACCACTCTCTATAAAAATAAAGCTTCGAAACTAATTAATTAAGAAAATAAGTTCTCCTTTGAACTTATCCCTCTCACCTTAGGTGCATGCCCTCCAGTATTAAACATTCTGACCCATGGAAGAAAGATCCCAGCTGTCTATTCACCCCAGCTATCTGTGCCTCTCATAACCTTATAAACTTCAATCATTTTTCCCTTCAGCCTCCTCCACTCCTGAGAAAATAACCCAGGTTTGTACAACTGCTCCTCATAGTAAGTGCATTCTTATCCAGGTGGCATCCGGGTAAATCTCTTCTGTGCTCGCTCCAGTCTCCACATCCTTCTTACAAACATATAATGCAGCAAGTTAAACAGAGCTTTTATTAGAATAACAATCTTTTATTGGAATGACTTTATTGTAAAAAATGGGTGGGGGGGGAGGTGGAGGGCAAAAAAAAAGGGATGCAGAAAAAGGGACTAATTGAAATCCCAGTTTCGACCTAAAAAGGTAACTCTATTTTTCCTTCCTCATACCTCAGCAACTTTGCTTTTATTTATTTCAGGTGAAAATTTCCCCTCTGCTCGTGCATCACAGGAGTGTCAGACTAGATTTGACATTCAAATCGTGACAAAGAAACAACAAACATCTTCACTGCTTTTGAGTAATCCACAGATAATACAAATTTAGTTAGCCTCCTAAACCACAGCCTTACATTTTTTTTTAAGTAACCACATGACTGGCATATGCACAAAAACTTTTTATACAGACGCATCTCATCACTCTTATTTCAGCTTGGAAAAACTGGCTTTATGGATAGATCTCACATTGTTTGCTGGTTGGAGAAATCGGAAGCTCTTTTAGTTCAGAGTGATTTTAATTCGTTTCTAGCCGTGGGCTGTCAAAAAGGCAAAACTACGTCTCTGACCAGCCATGATCCAATAATACCGCTAACTTTCCTGCACTCCCAAAGCATCCCGTAGCCCCACAGCATAAAAGAAGTGAAGAAGTTCAACAATTTTGACGAAAATGCAAAGGTTAACTGATGATGGGTATGGTAGTGTTGGGTGTGGACTGAACTGCACCCAATGCTACCATAGCCATTCCCGCCGCTGTCTGTAAGGAGTTTGTATGTTCTCCTCATGACTGCATGGGTTTCCTCTGTGTGCTCCAGTTTCCTCCCACAGTCCAAAGACATACTGGTTTGTAGGTTGATTGGTTATTGTAAATTGTCCCGTGAGTAGGCTAGGGTTAAATCAGCGGATTGCTGGGCAGTGCGGCTCAAAGGGCTGGAAGAGCCTACTCCGTGCTTTATCGTAATAAGTAAATTTTAAAAACTTGTTTTCAGAGGTTTAATTCAGTTTTAGCATTGCTACCCCAAATTTGATCTCTAGAAATGATGTAGAAATAAACAAGGATTTGGATTTTCAGGCAGCATCTCTAGGAAGAGGTACAGTCGACGTTGCAGGCCGGGACCCTTCGTCAGGACTAACTCACTGTAACTGTTAGTCCTGACGAAGGGTCCTGGCCTGAAACGTCGACTGTACCTCTTCTGCCTGGCCTGCTGCGTTCACCAGCAACTTTGATGTGCGTTGTTTGAATTTCCAGCATCTGCAGAATTCCTCTTGTTTGGATTTTCAGTATTTGAATAGTTCAGTGACATCTCCGAAGACAGAGGCAAAATTCAAATCATTAAAATGTTAATTGAGTTAACAGATGTATTTAAATTGTTAACCTGTGTTTAGATGACCACAAATTTTATTTTTAATATTTTAGAATTCAAATTGTGTTGTATTGGGTTGTAGGATCCTTCCTGACAACCCTCTTCTCTTCAGCAGTCGCTCTCCTGGATTCCTCACAATTCTTGGCTGCTCCATGGATTAGCACTCTCCAGTAGTCTCTGTCTCGCCAGTTGCTGCCACTTGTTGACCCCTGATATTTGCCAGAGAGAGCTGCTGCTTAAGTTGGTCTTTGTACCTCTGACGCAGGGCACCACAATCTCTCTTGCCCTGAGACGGTTCTCCATAAAGTACTGCTTTCGGTAACCTGAAGTTGTCCATGCAAGACACGTGGCCTGACCAACGGAGCTGCTGGAGTACCAAAGTGGCTTCAATTCTTGGGAGTTGAGCCTTCTCCAGGACCTTGCTGTTGGAGACACCATCTGCCGGCTGATACCCGTGATGGAGCGGAGGCAGCGCTGATGGAAGTGCTCGAGCAACCGGATTTGCCTGAGGTACAAAACCCAGGCTGCGGAGTTGCTTAGCAGTGTTGTGACAACGGCAGCCTCGTACACCTGGATTTTTGTGGACAGGCGCAACTGGTGGTTCTACCACACATGTTTCTGGAGCTGCCCGGAGGCACTGCTGGCTCTGGTGAGTCAATTGTCAACATCCCTTACTACCGTAGCGTTGTTGGAGAGGACACTGCCCAGGCAGATGAACTACTCAACCATGGTGAGAGGGTAGTCATTAGTGATGATCCGAGGTGAGTTGTAAATGCCATGAGGGGGCTTCTGATGGGAGGATGAATGATCCTCCAAGAACTAAATAGACAAAGGGAAATAGCTGTTCTTGAGCCTGGGATTTCAAGCTTCCGTACCTCCCGCCTGATGGTAGCTGCAGGAAGATGACATGACCCAGATGGTGCATACCTTGGATGATGGATATCACCTCCCTGAGCTAGAGAATCCGAATCAGAATTAGGTTTGATATCACTGGCGTATGTCATGAAATAGGTTGCTATACGGCAGGAGTACAGAGCAATACATTACAATAAAAAATGTAAAATACTGTGTGTATCTATCTATCTATAATATATAAAACTAAACAAGCCACGCAAAAAATAAATAAGTATTGAGTTAATGTTCATGGGTTCAATGTCCATTCAGAAATCTGATGACAGTGGGAAAAACTGTTACTGAATCATTGGGGTGAGTGCCTTCAGGCTCCTCAGACTCCTCCCTGATAGTAGCAATGAGAAGAGGGCATGTCCTGAGTGATGGGGGTCTTTAATGATGGATGCCGCCTTTTTAAGGCATCACTCCTTGAAGATGTCCTTGATGCCAGGAAGGCTAGTGCCCATGATGGAGCTGACTGAGCTTACAACTTCCTGCGGCTTTTTCGATCCTGTGCAGCGCACCCCCCCCCCCACCCACCCCCATAGCAGATGGCAATGCAACCATTGCAACCATTCAGAATGCTCTTCACAGTACAACTGCATAAGTTTGTGAGTATCTTTGGAGACATACCACATCTCCTCAAACTCCTGCTGAAATATAGCCGTTCTTGTGCCTTCTTTGTAGCTGCATCAATATATTGGGTCCAGGTCAAATCCTCGGAGATATTGACACCCAGGAATTTGAAATTGCTCACCCTTTCTATTTCTGATCCCTCTCTAAGAACTACTGCGTGTTCTCTTATCTTATCCTTTTTGAAGTTTTCAATCAATTCTTTGGTTCTACTAACGCTGTGTGCAAGATTGTTTTTGCAACATCCGTCAACTAGCTGATACATCTCGCTCCAGTGTGTCTTCTTGTCACCATCTAAATTTTTGCCAACAATAGTTGTGTCATCAGCAAGTTTATAGATGACATTTGATGTGCCTGTGATGCACTGGGTACAGTCCTCTCGTCTCTGCAGCTTCTTGCGTTCCTGTTCATTCGAATTGTCTAATAGCTCTTTTCACATTGGTGGCCCTCAAGTGAGAAATTACCTATTTGAAAAAAACTTGCAAATATTCTGAAATGCTTGAATTGAAAAGAAACATGGATTTATACATTGAAGCAGGAAACGGCACAGGGATAAAGAGTCCTGTGATCTCATTCATTTAATTTATAAGTTGATTTATAATTTATGGAGATTATGATTTTTAAACATAGGGAGAATTGTCCATTCTTGTGAACTAATTACAGTTATATATGGTTATACATAATTATATAAGGTTGAAAGATGGAAGTACAATCGTGATGATCAAGGAAGTTGGTAGGAGAGAACTTCTGATGGAAGATCCCACAACAAACATTAAAATTAGACCTAGCCCAATTCTAAATGAAGCCAGGAAGTGGTTTGATGCATAGCAGTTGGTGGAAATCTGAAAATTGCATCTCAACTAAACGTGTTGTTCTGTTGGAGGTGGTATTAAGTGGAATATCCAAAATTGTGATTGATGCTCTTTTTTTTTTTGTTCAGCAGGACAGCAGGAACATTAAGAGTTACAGAACTAAGGCAGGCAGGTGGAGTTGAGGTGTAGATAAACTGCAGTCTAATTGAATCTGGTATACAAATGAGAAACCGAAAGGTCAGCTCCTGTTCATGATGCAGAGGACGCTACTTTAAGAGAGACAGAAAACAGCGTATTGTCATTTGGCATGACAGAAAGAATTTTTGTTCTCACCTCTACCATCTATGTTCCCTATGTCTCTTGATTGATTTAACTACTATTGTAGCTATTGATGGCCTATTGCTTCATATTCAATGGAAGTACTTTTGAAATGCAGTCACCATTGTAATACAGGATTTTCTTTCAGGCATATTAATGATTTTTTAAACATTGCAATATGTTACACGAGCAGCTGCTGGCTGGCTTGTCTCATTATCAAATCACAGTGAAATAAATCAGACTAGAGTTGACAAGGCGAAAAGAAATAATCCCTCATGGTGAGACTTATGGTACAAAAGCGATATGGGCAGCTGTCTTCATCTTTTTAGTTGGGAACGCTTTTCAATGAACAATACCAACTTTTATTTGATGAGTTAAGGTTGGGTTGAAGCAAAAGTATTGGAGTCGTGGACACACTCATGAGAATTCACGTGCAAGTTGTGACCACAAGAAGGAGATTCTCCGACAGATACTTTCAATTTGGTCCAATTCCTCAAGTATAACTCTCTCGAGGATGGTGAGAACACAGAAGATAAAGCGAGGACATTTGAGGGAGGAAACTATTGTAGGGTGAGGGAGAATGCTGGTGGAGAGGGAAATGGTAATGGTAACGGTACTCTACAGCATGACAGTGAGGTCTGAGGCTCCCCTCCCAGAATATGTTCCATAGTCCTGATTATGTAATAAACTCCAGTCAGTATGGATTGGTGATAACATCTCCTCCTGTTTTAAAATCTAAACAGGCGCACCTCAAGGATGTGTGCTCAGCCCACTGCTCTATTCTCTCTACAATAATGAATGTGTGTATCGGCACAACTCAAACGCCATCTATAAATGTGCCGATGACACCACTGTTGTGAGCAGAGTCTGAGATGGCAACGAGGAGGCTTATTGGAGTAGAATAGATTGGCTGGTTGAATGGGGTTGCAACAACAATCCTGCACTCAATATGAGCATGTACAAGGATTTGACTATAGATTTTAGGAAGGGGAAGTTGGGAGAACTCACACCAATCCTCATTGAGGGATCAATGGTAGAAAGGATGTGTTCTTTAAAGTTCCTTGATGTTAACATCTGAGAGTATTTATCGTGGGCCTACTATATTGATGCAATCATGACAAAGGCACACCAGCTGTTATACTTTATGAGGAGTTTGAGGAGATTTGGGATGTCACCAAAGCCTCTAGCAAACTTCTACAGTGGTGAAAATTCTGACTGCATGGAGGCACCAACGCGCAGGATTGTAAAAAGATTCCGAGTGTTGTTGACTCCACCAGCTCCATCACAGGCACAATTCACCCCCCTCCACCATCGAGGACACCTTCCAAATGCAGTGACTTTAGAAGGCAGCGTCGATCATTGAGAAGCCTCACCACGTGGAACATGCCCTCTTCTCAATACTACCATTAGGGAGGAGGTACAGGAGCCTGAAGATCTACCCTCAATGTTTTCGGAACAATTTCTTCCCTTCTGTAATCAGGTCTGAACAGTTCACAAACACATTAACACCACCTTGCTATACCTCTTTCACGCTGCTGAGTTATTTATTTTTTATTGTAAGTTATAGTAATTTGTTAATTCTGCACTGTCCTGCTGCCACAAAACAACATATTTCACAACCTATGTCAGTGACTATAGACCTGAGCAACACATGCAAAATGCTGGGGGAGCTCGTCAAGTCACGCAGCATCTATGGAAAGGAATACAGTCTTGATGAAGGGTCACGTCCCGAAACGTTGACTGTTCATTCCTCTCCGTAAATACAGCCTGACCTGTTGGGTTCCTCCAGCATTGTGTGTTTGTTGCTCTGGATTTCCAGCAACTGCAGAATCTCCAGTGTTTATGCTTTGATGACAATAAACCTGATTCTGACCTAATTCACTGGCAAGTCCGTGAGTTCAGTTTAGCCACCAACGGGACAGAATCAGAAACTGGTTTATCATCATTGACAAGTGTTGGGAAACTTGTCTTGTGTCATCAGTACACTACAAGACATAAGCAAGTTACTACAAGGTACAATGAAAATATAAATAAATATCTGGAACAATTAGTTTGGAGTGGGAAACTATTGAGATGTGCCACTCATTAGAGTAATCAGAGATCAAAACAGAGTTTTCAAATTTAAAAGCTGGCTCACCTATTATAGAAAGTATTGGAATTGCTGGGATATGCCTCCTGTCCTTAGAACCTCCAAATTAGAGCGGAAATAATTAGAACTTAATTCAAGAATTGACTATCAATCCAATCAGAACCAAAGGTAGACCAGTTCTGTAGTTTGGGTAGTCAGGCTGTCACTGTGTATACAGTATACCTAAGTACCTGACTATGTCAGAGGTATACCATCTTTATTCTTTATACCTAACGTTAGAAACAGACTCTAAAGGTTAGGAGCACATAATACAGTACTGTGCAAAAGTCTTAGGCACACATACTGTACATAGCTCAGGGGCCTAAGAATTTTGCATAGTACAGTACTGCTACTGCTGCAAAAAACAAATTTCATGCATGTGTGAGTGATGATAAACCTGATTCTGATCTGGGTCTCTATTGCGAGCTGAGAATGGGAAGAGGGCAGTGAGAGAGGAACCATGGTTGGGAAAAGGGAAGGGAGAGGATAGGGACCGGGAAGCGCCAGAGAGGCATTCTGTAATGATCAATAAACCAATTGTTTGGAATCAAATGACCGTGCCTGGTGTCTCAGGGGTGGGTGTGTCAGCACCTGCGCCACTCCCCCACCCCGCCCCTCGCACTCCTTCTCTGCCACCCGTCCCACACCCCTCCTGCGGTGCTCCTCCATCCGCCTTCCCAACATCCTCTGCTCCCGCCAGATTTACAAACTCACTCTCCACTCCACATTGACAAATACGGTACTGTGCAAAAGTCTAAGGCCCCCTAGCTATATATATATATATATATATATATATATGAGCCGAAGACTTTTGCTCAGTACTGTACGAGGGGTGATAGATAAGTTTGTGGCCTAAGGTAGAAGGAGTCAATTTTAGAAAACCTTGCACATTTATTTTTTGACCTAGTCCCCTCCTACATTTACACACTTAGTCCAGTGGTCGTGGAACATACGGATCCCTTCTTTGTAGAAGTCGGCGTCTTAACCTCCAGAAAGTGGTCCACAGCAGGGGTGATTGATAAGTTTGTGGCCTAAGGTAGAGGGAGATGAGTTATTCAAACTTTCTGCATAATCACTCAAAGAGTTGAACTGCATGTGCATGTAACGAGAGTTGTATAACTGATCTTCTTCTACCTTAGGCCACAAACTTATCAACCACCCCTGCTGTGGACCACTTTCTGGAGGTCCAAGATGCCGACTTCTACAAAGAAGGGATCAGTATGCTCCACGACCGCAGGACTAAGTGTGTAAATGTAAGAGGGGACTATGTTGAAAAATAAGTGTGCCAGGTTTTCTAAAACTGACTCCTTCAGCCTTAGGCCACAAACTTATCAATCACCCCTTGTATATTGGTTGCAATGTAGACTGGATTTATAAGGGGAGGTTAAGAGAGATTTGGGGTGAAGACCTCTTATATCAATAGATTCAGTTTTATCATTAATTGCTTATTCTTTTTAGTGTCAACTGAACCCAAGGACTGAGTGCAGTCACCACTACATCCCTCATAGATAAAGGTGGAAAATGTTATCCTAAAACAGACAGAAATAGTTCTCCCTGATGTGCTTGTCAATATTCATCCTCAAACTAACATCACTATAAAGAGCCATTTATCATTTTGCTCCGCATTTGAGCTAGCAGTGTGGTTGTACCCTCATTTAATAACAGGGTCGTGCAGAGACCTTGTGAGATTACTGGACTGAGAACCAAAAGACTTGGGATGAATGAGGCAGAGGTCCATGAAAAATGAAAATGATGGAATTAAGAAGAAAGGCTAGTTGTTCTGACAACAGGACTATCAGAGAGAAAAATAATCAATGAGGGAGAGACACACACTGGATACTTATTTAAGTATGTGTGAATTTATTTATTTATTCATTTATTCACTCATTCATTTATTTATTTAGTTAGGTAGATAGTTAGAGATACAGCACAGAAACTTGACCTTCTGGCCACATGAGCCCGCACCACCCAACTACATCCATGTGGCCAATTAAGCTATTAACCTGTACGTCTTTGAAATGTGGGAAGCAACCAGCGTACCTGCGTGATACCCACATGATAATGGGGAAAGCATTCAAACTCCTTACAGACAATGGTAGAATTGAAGCAGGTCTCTGACACTGTCCTCCAAGAGGACCACAACATTGTCGTGGTTTGGAGGCTTACGTGGCTTGGCTCAATGACCCGAGGAGCCATATTGTCTGGATTCAGGGCTTTATGCTTTGGCTCCTGGTAGGGTCACCCATGCCAAACAGGTCAAAGTGTAGAGGCGAGACTAAGAGTGGTCCACTGGTCCTCCAGGTTTGGGCTTCAGCTCAGGGCTAACAATCCTGACTGGCAACACAAGATTATTATGGAAGCTGTGATGAAGGATCCTCCTACATCTCAGCACGACTGTATTCCAGGGTCTCCACTCAGGACTTGCATGACTGGCAGTAGTGAAATCAAGAGGAAGCTACTGATATGATGAAGGAAGCCTTGAACACCGCAACAGATGGATGACCCCTGCTGCCAACCATCTAGAACAGAAAACAAACAGCCGGAGAAACTCATCAGTTCAGGCAGCGTTCACAGAGGAAGATGAGCAGTCAGTGCTTTGAGTTGAGAATGTCCTTTATGAAAGCAAAAATCGAGACAGTTAAGGTCACTCCTGATTCACTGACCAATATACAGATTGACCCTTAACTGGCCTCTCTCTGAAATTCTGAAACAGACTGACAAACCATGCACATTGAGATGTGTATTAAATGCTGACATTGCAAATGAACCCTCCATATCCATCTTTACACCCACACACATTCATTTTTTTTGTGTATTATCAAAATTTTCACCCTGACTACCCCTATAAAGTATGTTATCGTGTGCAATTTTTTTCCATGTACTGTACTTACTTTGAAACAGATCCAGTCTAAACCTGAAATATATTGTTCTCGGGACCTGAAACATTAACTCTGCTTCTCCTTTAAAGGATCCTGCCCGACCCACTTAGCATTCCCTGCATTTCTGTTCTTATTGCACATTTAGATCCAAGGAATAGATTCCAAAGGTTAAGGTTCAAGATTTGAGTTTATTTATCACAGGTACATCAAAACAGTGAAGTGGATCAACACACATCAAAGCTGCTGGTGAACGCAGCAGGCCAGGCAGCATCTCTAGGAAGAGGTACAGTCGAGGTTTCAGGCCAAGACCCTTTGTCAGGACTAACTGAAGGAAGAGATAGTAAGAGATTTGAAAGTGGGAGAGGGAGGGGGAGATCCAAAATGATAGGAGAAGACAGGAGGGGGAGGGATGGAGCCAAGAGCTGGACAGTTGATTGGCAAGAGGGATATGAGAGAATCATGGGACAGGAGGCCCAGGAAGAAAGAAAAGGGGGAGGGGGGAAAAAGCCCAGAGGATGGACAAGGGGTATAGTGAGAGGGATAGAGGGAGAAGAAGGAGAGAGAGAAAAAGAAAGAGGAAAAGAAAAAAAATGTGTGTATATAAATAAATAATGGATGAGGTACAAGGGGGAGGTGGGGCATTAGTGGAAGTTTGAGAAGTCAATGTTCATGTCATCAGGTTGGAGGCTACCCAGACTGAATATGAGGCGTTGTTCCTCCAACCTGAGTGTGGCTTCAACTTTACAGTAGAGGAGGCCATGGATAGACATATCAGAATGGGAATGGGACGTGGAATTAAAATGTGTGGCCACTGGGAGATCCTGCTTTCTCTGACGGACAGAGCGTAGGTGTTCACCGAAACAATCTCCCAGTCCGCGTCGGGTCTCGCCAATATATAGAAGGCCACATCGGGAGCACCGGACGCAGTATATCACCCCAGCCGACTCACAGGTGAAGTGTTGCCTCACCTGGAAGGACTGTCTGGGGCCCTGAATGGTGGTAAGGGAGGAAGTGTAAGGGCATGTGTAAAGGCACTTGTTCCGCTTAATTCCACTTGTTCCGTGGGCAATTCTGATTTGATGGAGAATGGACGTGAAAGCACAGAGGAACATCTGGAGAAGTTTCTGAAACGCCTGTTCGCTGCTGTCGTTACTGTGTGGTCGGGAATCTTTCGGAAGGTAGGCCTCATAATCCCCGGCCTTGCCTGCTTTTGGTGACCGAGAACCAGGTCGAATCGCTTGGACAGAGATGACGCTCAGTACTTGGTGCCGGAGAGCTGATCAGGGCTCGAAGTTTTCAGATGACTCAGAGTCCGATTGTGGTCAGCATGGCAGGAAGAGTTTTTCTTTCTTCTCCCATCTGCGTGAGATGCGGGACATTTGAGAAACTTTGAACTTTACTGTGCTCACGGACTTTCTTCATCAAGTTATGTTATTGTGCACTGTTGTAACTATATGTATAATTATGTGGTTTTGTCAGTTTTTTCAGTCTTGGTTTGTCCTGTGTTTTGTGATATCACACCGGAGGAAATAATGTATCATTTCTTAATGCATGCATTACTAAATGACAATAAAAGGGGACTACGTGTCTCCATAATCATATATACCTGACATACTGACTGGGATGGAATTGGGAGGTCTACATAAATCTTACATAAATTGTCTTTACTATAACACTCCATTAAAATAAGTTTACTTGTGAGTTCTTTGGTTACAAAGTTTGACTTTTTTTTTATATAACTGACTCTCCCCTACACTTCTGGGGTCTCTGTGAAGTTCAAAAGTTGAAGCACTCAAACTTGTGACATTTATTACTGAAAATGGTATGAACAACAGGTTCAGGGGAACACCATCGCCTCCAGGTTCCCTTCTTGATCACAACCCAGCCCAATTTAAAAATAAATCAGCAATCCAGGTTTGTCCCTTCCTTCCATCCAATCAACCTTCACCCTTCCCATGTCATTAAGGATGGTTGCCACCCTGGTCATTCTCTTTTCTCTCTTCGACCTTCCAGGAGAGCCCACAGGAGCTGAAAGCCTGGAAGACCAGACTGAAGAACAGCTGCTTCCGCATTGCAAACATATTTCTGAGCTACTCACCTCTTTCACATCCCTGACCCACTGGTGGGGGATGTGAAAGACACTACCCAGAAGAAGGCAATAGCAAATCACTTCTGTGGGAAAATTTGCCAAGAACAATCATGGTCAGAAGACCATGCTCACCTTCGTCATAAAACTTGGCACATAATGATGGGGATACCAACCGGTTCTACCATGTTCAGACTCTTAATTTTAGTTCTCTCAGTTATTCCTTCATCATCACTTTAACATTCCTTTTCTCACTGCTTCAGTTTGCACTGCCATCTTTGTACCTCTCTGTTTTCATTGCCATTTTTATTATGCTTATTTATCACTACACAGACCGTTTACTTTGTGAGAATCACACAAGCAAGAGATTTCAATACCATTACCACAATAATGGTATTGGTGTTGGTTTATTCTTGCCACACGTGCTGAGATACAGTGAAAATCCTGTCCTGCCTTCTGTTCAAAACGAACAAATCATGACACTCAAATCATTGAGGTAGAACAAGATAAAACAATAGTAATGCAGAATAGTGTGACAGCTATAGAGAAAATGCAGAGCAGGTCAATAATTGGGTGCAAGATAATAAGGAGGTAGATTTCAAAATCGAGAGTCCATCTTATCATCTTAGAGTACAATTTAAAAGTCTGATAATACCATGGCACAGTTGAAGTCAGAAGTTTACATACACCTTAGCCAAATACATTTAAACTCAGTTTTTCACAATTCCTGACATTTAATCCTAGAAAACATTCCCTGTCTTAGGTCAGTTAGGATCACTATTTTAAGAATGTGAAATGTCACAATAATAGTAGAGAGAATGATTTATTTCAGCTTTTATTTCTTTCATCACTTTCCCAGTGGGTCAGAAGTTTACATACACTTTGTTAGTATTTGGTAGCATTGCCTTTAAATTGTTTAACTTGGGTCAAATGTTTTGGTTAGCCTTCCACAAGCTTCTCGCAGTTAGTTGCTGGAATTTTGTTCCATTCCTCCAGACAGAACTAGTGTAACTGAGTCAGGTTTGTAGGCCTCCTTGCTTGCACACGCTTTTTCAGTTCTGCCCACAAATTTTCTATCAGATTGAGGTCAGAAAATGATGTCAAGTCTGGTTCATCCTTGGGAGCAGTTTCCAAATGCCTGAAGGTACCATGTTCATCTGTACGAGCAAGTATAAACACCATGGGACCACGCAGTCTTCATACTGCTCAGAAAGGAGGCACATTCTGTCTCCTAGAGATGAACGTATTTTGGCGGAAAAAATACAAATCAATCCCAGAACAGCAGCAAAGGACATTGTGAAGATGCTGAAGGAAACAGGTAGACAAGTATCTATGTCCACAGTAAAACGAGTCCTATATCGACATAACCTGAAAGGCTGCTCAGCAAGGAAGAAGCCACTGCTCCAAAACCGCCATAAAAAAGCCAGACTACAGTTTGCAAGTGCACATGAGGACAAAGATCTTACTTTTTGGAGAAATGTCTTCTGGTCTGATGAAACAAAAATTGAACTGTTTGGCCATAATGACCATCGTTATGTTTGGAGGAAAAAGGGTGAGGCTTGCAAGCCGAAGAACACCATCCCAACCGTGAAGCATGGGAGTGGCAGCATCATGTTGTGGGTGTGCTTTGCTGCAGGAGGGACTGGTGCACTTCACAAAATAGATGGCATCATGAGGAAGGAAAATTATGTGGATATATTGAAGCAACATCTCAAGACATCGGCCAGGAAGTTAAAGCTCAGTCGCAAATGGGTCTTCCAAATGGATAATGACCCCAAGCATGCCCCCAAAGTTGTGGCAAAATTGCTTAAGGACAACAAAATCAAGGTGTTGGAGTGGCCATCACACAGCCCTGACCTCAATCCGATAGAAAATTTGTGGGAAGAACTGAAAAAGCATGTGCGAGCAAGGAGGCCTACAAACCTGACTCAGTTACACTAGTTCTGTCTGGAGGAAGGGAACAAAATTCCAGCAACTTACTATGAGAAGCTTGTGGAAGGCTACCCAAAATGTTTGACCCAAGTTAAGCAATTTAAAGGCAATGCTACCAAATACTAACAAAGTGTATGTAAACTTCTGACCCACTGGGAAGGTGATGAAAGAAATAAAAGCTGAAATAAATCATTCTCACTACTATTATTCTGACATTGCACATTCTTAAAATAAAGTAGTGATCCTAACTGACCTAAGACAGGGAATGTTTTCTAGGATTAAATGTCAGGAATTGTGAAAAACTGAGCTTAAATGTATTTGGCTAGGGTGTATGTAAACTTCTGACTTCAGTTGTAGATGCTGTCCTTGAGCCTGACAGTGTGTGTTTTCAGGCTTTCGTATCTTCTTGTTGGGAGACGGGAGAGGAGAGAATGTCTGGGGTGGGTGGGGCCTTTGATTATGCTGGCTGCCTTACTGAGGCAGTGAGAAGTGTAGGCAGAGTCCATAGGGGAGGCTGGTTTTTATGATGTGCTGAGCTGCAGCCAGATCTCTCTGCATTTCCTTGCAGTCAAGTGCAGAGCACTTGCCATACCAAGCCATTATGCATCTATCAGGCCATCAGTAAAAATTGGTAGGCGTCGAGGAAGACATGCTAAATTTCTTTCGCCTCCTGAGGGTGAGCTTTCATGGCCATGACTTCAACATGTTTGGATCAAGTCAGGCTATTGGTAATGTTCATCCCCAGGAACTTGAAGCTCTCAACCCCCTCAAGGGTTAATGTAGACAGGAGCATGTGCATCACCTGTGCTCCCATCCCCCTGACCCACAACCTTCCTGAAATCAATGACCAGGTCTTTGGACTTGCTGAAAATGAGGGAAATTTTGTTTTCAGTACACCACGCCACTCATCTCTCAAACTCCTTCCTGTACTCCAATTAATTGTTATTTGAGATACAGCCCACAACAATGGTATCATCTGCAAACTTATAGTGGGATTTAGAGCAGAATTGGAATCCGAATGTTGAGTATCTTTAAGTCTGGTGAGAGGTTGGGACATATTGATATGCAGTGGTACCTGAGCATCCTCAAGTCCAAGTCATGGAAAGCTAACATGCATGTGCAGCAGATAATTAAGAAATTAAATAACATGATGGCATTTATTGTTATAGGATGTAAGTACAAGCCTGTCTTACTGCATTTATATAGAAACTTAATGAGACTAGACCTGGGATATTATGTACAGTTTTGGTCCACTTTACTAAGAAGGATTATCATTGCTGTGAAGGGCAGGTAAGAATTATTCACCAAGACAATTCATGGGAGGTTGGGTTTATGAATAGAGATTGACTTGACTGGTACACTATTCTCTGGAGATTAGAAGACTGGGAGGTGACCTCTTTAAAATACAAAATTCTTACACGGTTTTCACTGCAGAGATATGGGTAGGATGCTTCTCCAGACTGAAAGGAAACATAATCTCAAAGTGATAAGACATTCAAGACTAACTTGAGGAGTAATTTCTTCATTCAGGAGATGGTGGATCCTTAGTATCATCTACTCTGGAATACCTGTGGGGCTCAATTATTAACTGCATTCAAAGCAGAGATCAGTAGATTTCTGGAGACCTCATCATGCGAGGGGATTGCATTCCTAGTAAACGGCCCAAATCAAGATTTTCCGTAATGCAAAGCTGCGTCATCTGCACATGCGTCAAGAAGTTTGTGAGAATGGATTTTATTCCATATTGCAAATTTTGGGGTAGTGGTTCTTGAATTCTATAAGGGCAAAATTCTACAGCCTGAATTGCCATAATGCAGGGATTGCCTGACAAGGAATCTAGGGATAGGGTGAGTAAGGTGAAAAATAATGTGAGCTAGAAAATCAGCCACATCTTATTGGAAACACAGAGACAGCATTCTGCAGATGCGGAAAATTGGAGCAAAACAAACTGCTAGAGGAACTCAGAAGGTCAAGCATCAAAGGCTGAGAGGAGAACTGATGAAAGTTAATAAAATCAGATTCATAATCAGGTTATTATCATTGACATAGTTTGTGAAATATGTTTTATGACAGTAATACAGTGCAATACATGAAAACTTACTGTAAGTCACAATAATAAATCAATAAATAAATAAAAATGCAAGAGAATTATGGGAGATGGTGTTCATAGACTATTCACAAATTTGATAGTAGAGGAGAAAAAGCTGTTCTTAAGCATTGTGTGTGGGTCTTCAGGCTCCTGTACCTCATCCCTGAGGGTAGTAATGAGAAGAGGGATTGCCACAGATAGTGAGGGCCCTTAATGATGGATGAATTATGAGAGGCTTGCATAGGGTAGACAGTTTAATCTTTTTCCCAAGGTAGAAATATCACATATTAGATTACATAGTGAGGAAGGAGAGAAGTTTTTTTTTCAACACAGTGAGTGGGGGTGACTGGAACGTGCTGCCAAGTGAGGTGGTGAAGACGGATACAATAGCAATGTTTAAGAGGTTCTTGGATAGACCAGGATTCCCAGCCATTTTTATGTCATGGACTCCTACAATTAACTGAGGGGTCCATGGACCCTAGGTTGGGAACTCCTGATAGACTCATGAATATGCAGACAAGGGAGGACATAGATTGTGTCCAAGCAGAAAATATTTAATTTAAGATGGCACTGTGTTTGGCTCAAAGATTAT
Source organism: Mobula birostris (assembly GCF_030028105.1). Lineage (NCBI taxonomy): Eukaryota > Metazoa > Chordata > Chondrichthyes > Myliobatiformes > Myliobatidae > Mobula > Mobula birostris. The sequence goes on along the minus strand of NC_092380.1, from coordinate 101,476,228 downwards.
GGGCCAAAGGTCCTGTTCTGGTGCTGTACTGTTTTATGTTCTACATTCTATGTGGAGCGAAAATGGAAAGTTGGTGTTTTGCATTGAGACTCTTCATATGGACTGGAATTATTGGCGTAATTCATTCTGAAGCAGGCCATGCCTGAGCGTCCAAATGGACGACTCATGCTCCCATTTTTAATGTTATGTTCATTCCTTTGTTGTTGCTGAGTCAGAATTCCAGACCTCCTGACCTAACGGCACAGTGGGAGTACCTTCATGACGCAAACTGTGGTGCTTTGAGAAAGTGGCTCAGCATCACGTTCTCCAGGGAAGAGCAAGAAGAAATGGCCTTATCAGAAAAACCCAAGTGTCTGGAGGAAATAAATAAGGATAAATAAAATCCCTGAACTAGAAATCTAAAAGAGTAATCCATTGATTAGTACATGATGGGAGTTGAATTTGTTTGCAAATATCATTGGTTTAGAAATATGGTAATGAAGTTACCAACAAAAGCTTCAGCACTGGACAAATGGAATACTCCAGAGAAATAGCATAAATAATAGTTTATGATCACATGCTGTCTTTTCTCTGGGGACCCACTCAGTTCCCACGTTTGCTATATCAGGAGGTCAGGAGAAACATTTCCGAATGATACTGTCATCGTGCCTCGGAGAAGGTTGATCAGTGACTTTAAAACAAAGGGAAAAAAAATGTCATGTGGTACCCATGAAGGAATTGCAGATAACCTCAAAGCTTCAATTACTGTCAATATTAATCTAATATTCTTTCAATGTAGACATTGAAGTCTTTCTGTATTTTTCTCAACTGGCAAAAAATGCCATCAACATATTGATTTTCCTTTAAAAATGAACTGCTAAGTGACTACCATTAAGTTAATGCTGCCTGTCCTAATTGCTGCTTTTCAGATGTTTTTTCTTATTGATCGGTGCAATGTGTAGTTCAAAAACTGATCGTTCATTCCATTATACAAACTAAATCCCTGTAGTAAAATCCTGCTGCGACATCAGGCACACAGCTTCTCTTGTGAGTACACAGGAGGTAGTAAAGTAAGGGACAAATGAGTGGCATTGAACAACAATTATTTCTTTGGCATCACTTTTCACTTAAATCGATCCCAAAGTTCTTAACACCCAGAACGTATCGGTGCAATTCTACACTGCCATCATAGACAACATCCTCACTTCAGCCATTACCATCTGGTTTGGTGCAGCATCCTCTCACAGTCTATGAAAACTACGGGAAACTGGCAGGTCAGCAGAAAAGGTCATTGGCTGCAGTCTGCCATCACTACACGAGCTTGGATGTGTCCAGAGCAAGGAAGCGGTCGGGAAAAATTATTGCGGGCACTACCTCTCCATCATCACCCTCTGCAAACTATCCTTTCCAAAAGCTCCCTTCTGGAAAGTAGTATAGGACTATTAAAAGAAAAACTTCATGCCACCTTATAATTTTTTTCCCACGGACAGCTAATCTGATCAACCATTCCAGTTAGCCACCCCTTCACCCTTTCCACTTCAGTCACTGCAATGCACTGTGAACAATTTAAACCATGTTTTTATAATGCTGTTTACATTGAAAATACATGCTGGTATTTATGTATTTATGCATATTTTATTCCATATCCATACTTTTAACCCCAAACTTTATTTTTTATATAATTCTTTATTCTTTATAATTGCTGAATGTTGTTTGTTGCTGTGTGTCGCATCCTGACGAACACGCCTTTCTTTATACATGTAAGTGTACCTGAAGAATAAAGTTGACTGTTGTTCCATGAACATTGAGGAGAGATAGTGAACAAAGTCTAAGTTGGAATATAAGGAGATGTTAGCTCAGAGGACTAAAATGTATGGTCAATGGATTAGTTTTTAATGAAGTTGCTAAGTGGGATGGAAAGGTAAAGAGGATGTTGGAAGGAGTTCCAGAGTACAGAGCTTTGGTGGTGAGCAGCAGAATTGTAACTGTAGAGCAAATAAAATTGGCAAAATGCTTGAGGTGAGAATTGCAGGACCTCAGGTATCCAGAGGAGATTACAAAGAAGGAAGAGGGCAGAGCATGAAGGAGTGTTTGGTGAGGGTGAGAAACTTGGAATTGGAATTGGTATTGTTTTATTATTGTCACATGTACTGACATACAAAGAAAATATTGTCTTGCATAATTCATTTTGGATCAAATCATTACCGAGTGCATTGACATAGAATAAGGTAAAACAATAACAATGCGAAAAAGAAATGTAGCAACTACAGAGAAGTGTGGTGCTGGTAAATAAAAGTTGAAAGATCATAATCAGATACGAGGTACAGTTTAATAGTTTTATAATAGTTGCTTAAAAACTGTCCTTGAGCATGGTAGTACATGGTTTTGGGCTTTTCTCATAGATTCATAGACATAGAGAAGTACAGCACAGAAACAGGCTCTTTGGCCCACCTAGTCAATGCCAAAACCATGCCCAAACCATTTAAACCGCATCTTCTACTGGATGGAAAAGGGGAGAAGAGAGATTGTCCAGGATGGGTGACGCCTTTCATTATGTTGGCTACTTTACCGAGGCATAGAAAACTATCAACAGACATTATTACAGGGAGGCTAGTTTCTGTAATGTGCTGAACTGTGTCCACAACTCTCTGCAGTTTCTTGCGGTCATGTGCAGAGCAGTTGCCGTACCATACCAAGTAGTGGAGCATGTATCAAGCTTCAAATTCCTTGGTGTCCACATTTCTGAGGATCTCACCTGATCCCTGAATTCCTCCATCCTGATCAAAAAAGCACAACAGCGTCTTTATTTCCTATGGAGCATCAAGAAAGCTCACCTCTGTCCCAGGATACTGACGGATTTTTACCGCTGTACCATTGAGAGCATACTCACCAACTGCATCTCAGTGTGGTATGGCAATTGTCCCGTATCAGACCGCAAAGCACTCCAGCGTGTGGTGAAAACTGCCCAACGGATTATAGGCACCCAATTGCCCACCACTGAGAACACATATCATAAAAGCTGCCTGGGCAGGGTGAAAAGCATGATCAAGGATGCATCTCACCCTAACCATGGACTTTTTACTCTCCTCCCATCCAGTAGGCGCTACAGGAGCCTCCGCTCCCGCACCAGCAGGCACAGGAAGAGCTTCTTCCCTGAGGCTGTGACCCTGCTGAACCTCACATCACAGCGCTAAGCAGTATTGCACCCATATTGTACTGTCTCAGTACTTTCATATTTGTGTGCTGTAGCACTTACTTTTTATTCACAGTTCTTTTGTAAATAACACTATTCTTTGCATTTCTGGTTAGATGCTAACTGCATTTCATTGGCTTTGTATCTGTACTCGGCACAATGACAATAAAGTTGAATCTAAACTAATCTAATCTTATGCATTCAGGTAGGATGCTTTCTATGGTACATCAATAAAAATTAGTAAGAGTCCACGGGGATATGCCAAATTCATTTTGTCTCCTGAGAAAGTTAGAGTCATTGGTGACTTTTTTCTTGGATGTGACATCTATGTGGTTGGACCAGGAAATGCTATTGCTGATGCTTACTCCTCGGATGTTGAAGCCGTCAACACTGATGGTATAAATAGGAGTATGTGTAGTGTTGCCCCAGCTAAAACTTTAGGCATTGTTAGACTCACAACCAGCGGAGGACAGCGAGCACTGGAGTGAGAAATGACGGAAGTTTGGTAAGAGTTGGGGTATAGATAGAAGGGGGCTGTATGTGATTAAGTTTATTAAGGCCAGAGGATTGACTTTGATGGCACAAAACTACTGTGCCACGCCAATGGCTTTTGGGACCACCTCATGAAATAAGCTATTGAAATAAAACTAGAGGAAAAGAATTTTAACAAAGATGAAGATCTCACCCCAAGTAAGAACTGGAATTCGATTGTAAGCAAGGTGGGACAGCAGAAACCTGATTGGATGAGGGTTAATCAGTCAGGATGGACGGACGACGGGGATGTAAATATACATAAGTGAACTCGGCCTTTTCTCCTTGGAGCAACTGAGGACGAGAGGTGACCTGATAGAGGTGTATAAGATGATGAGAGGCATTGATCGTGTGGGTAGTCAGAGGCTTTTTCCCAGGGCTGAAATGGCTAGCACGAGAGGGCACAGTGTTAAGGCGCTTGGAAGTAGGTACATAGGAGATGTCAGGGGTAAGTTTTTTACGCAGAGAGTGGTGAGTGTGTGGAATGGGCTGCCAGCGAGGGTGGTGGAGGCGGATACGATAGGGTCTTTTAAGAGAATCCTGGATAGGTACATGGAGCTTAGAAAAATAAAGGGCTATGGGTAACCCTGGTAATTTTGAAGGTAAGGACATGTTCGGCCCAGCTTTGTGGGCCAAATGGCCTGTATTGTGCTGTAGGTTTTCTAAGTTTCTAAACACCGCTGGACTAGACATGCCCAGGCATCATCCCTGATGAAGATGGCAGAGGTTGTCATTGTAACATCGGTTAAAATCGATACCTTTATCTGGCTGGAAGCCCAAGAAGAGTTTACTTGTCATATACGCCATGAAAGTTTTTCAAGTTTATTCAGTCTGGAAGCATGGACAATTCCTTTGTCCCTACAGACACTGCTCTACCTGCTGAGTTCCACCAGATTGCCTATTGCTCCAGATTCCAGCATCTGCAGACTCCTGTGTTTCCATATCTTCACTAAAGTTTGGTGGCTACACACCCATTAAATCACAGAGGTGGAAGGCTGTCAACCATTCCTTCACCTCTGTTACCAAAGCAACATGCCTCTTGCAACGTAACAAACAATGATAGATACATTCATATTGGAAAAGGAATTGACCCCAGAGGAGCGCACACAAATTGGTGGAGGAACTGAGCAAATCAGGGAAATAAACAGTTAAGGTTTCAGGCCAAGATGCTTCATCAGGATTGTAGCGGAAGGGGGAAGAAGCCAGAATAAGAAGGTGGGGAGAGGTGAAGGAGTACAAGATGGGTGATGCCAGGTGAGGGAGAAGGCAAGAGGATGTGTTTGGGGGGATGAAGTAAGAGTTGGAAAGTTCAAAGTTCAATATATATTGGCAGCAAAAGAGTACCAGGGCAGGGGTTGGCACAGGTGCAACCACACCCAGCTCTGAGACACTAGGCAAGGTCATTGATTCCAAATATTTGGTTTGATCATTACAGAATATCTCCCTGGTGCTTCCCACTCCCTTTCCTCTTTTCCAAACTATGATTCCCCTCCCCTTGTCCCCTTCCCACTTTCCCCTTTCACAACAGACAATGCCTGTGCATCAAGCAGCCACAACGGACCAAAGCAGCACAGCTAGTGGAGGTGCTACTTCACAGCTCCACTGTCCTGGGTTCAATCCTGTCCTACGATGCTGCTTTGTCTTGTGAGGATATGTGTTTCCTCCAGATGCTCCGGTTTCCTCTCCACAGTGCCCACAATGTTTGGGTTGATCAGTTAACTCTAATTGTCCCTAGTGCGTAGGGAAGTGCGAGAACCTGGGAGAATTGATGGAAAGGATGTGGAAAGAATAGAAATGTAGTGTCAGTTTAGATGGGTGCTGGGTGATTAGCATGGGTTCAATGTGCTAATGAACCTATTCAAATGCTGTATGCCTGCACGACTGCAGGAGATCTATTTGGTGTTGCTGATGACAGGAATATCATTGGCAAGGACATGGGAAAATAGTCCGTGTCTCTGTTTCAGAATAATTTCTTGCATTTTTGTATGTCCCATCGAGAGAACCTACACATCATGGGATGAATGTCTCATGAGAAAGCTGCCCCTACACACTGGGACATCTCCCTGTTTCCAGGCTGAAGTGTCAGCCTAGAATTGACGTGATGTCTGGCCACCTGGACAGGCGATAGAGAACAGCCTACACTCTCAATCCTGCAAGGTGCCAGCAAATTCACAAGGGAAAGAGGAGAAATTGGATAGAAACCTTATTGAAACAGCTCGTCAGTCAGAATCAATCTTAAATTTCATTCTGAAAAATCACTTTGATACTGTCAAGAACATTGAATTCTGGCACCTTTCATGCTGATGGGATAATATTCAGGAAGGACATGAAAGATTAAGAAAGGCACTACAAATAACAGAACTGACAGGTACTATTACTGGTCGGCTATACAGAGGATTTCTGTCAGAGTGGCACCAGTGAGATATTTATCCAAGGAGGGGGTAGATTGGACAAGATCCAAGGGACAAATATATGAGTAGTTATAGCAATGCTCACTCAGTACAGGTGTATTCTAGTTCCTTAAGGTTGTTCTAGCTGGGGGTGGTCATGAGGACAAGCTCCCAATAGCACGGGCCTCAAATAGCCCCTGACGGCCAAGTCCAGCTACTGGCTTTTACGTGTAGCTTAGTGACTAAGCCCAGTGGAACTGTTTATACTTATAGAAGGTGCAAAGGTGGGCTATTAGTGCCTTAAAACCAGTCATTTTGGAAATAAGGGGCTCATCCGGAAGAATCTGGAGGAAAACACACAGAGGATGCAGAGGGAGATCACAAAGCCGAGAAAAGAGGACTGGGTCGAGACAACGGAGACTTTTGGAGAGGAGGAGAGAGGAGGTTCCGGCTGACCGGAAGTGCACTGAGAGCGGTAAACGTAAAGGAGGTGTGTGCTTACTGATCTGGTTAACAACAAATGGTGCAATCCGGGGCATGTTACAACCAAGGAACGTGTTTGTAGACCGGATATTGAACATTTTACTGTTGGACTTCGGCCACATTCCACCGAGATACAACACTTGGCGGCATGGGAGATGGTTCCTGCCTGTGGCCATTGAACATGCAGTTCCTCCCGTGGAGGGTCAGACACCCTGAGCCAATAGACTGGTCCTGGACTTATTTTCCATCTGGCACAGTTTGCATTTTGTTGTTTGATTGTTTGTGGTTTTTGTATTGCTATATTTACCCTCTATTCTTGGTTGGTGCGGCTGTAACGAAACCAAATTTCCCCTCGGGATTAATAAAGTATATCTATCTATCTATCATCAACTGTGGTTAGTAGCTAATCTAGGGGAAGGAAAATTCTGATCTCAAGCATCCGCTGTCTTGCGATGATATCCACTCATGGGGAAGGCTTCAGGAGTAAACCCTGAGGGAAAAAACCAGAGCTGAAGTCCCTCAGGCAGACCTACATTGAGTTGAACGCTGACTGGAAACTCCTGCGACACTGCTGGTGCCAAGCTGTATCGGTCTCTGCCGTTCCTTTGGGTTCATCAGATGCATGGAGAGGGGGAGCTTGTTACATGGGCAACAGCTTACTCTCCATATCGTACTGTCCAGGCTTGCATATCTAGACAGCTAGGATGCAATATCCGTGGTCAACCCGGACCAACAGAGGGCTCACTCACTCACAGATGTATTCTGGGTCACCTACGTTCCTTCTGTAGTGTTCTACCAAGAAATAAGTTATACTTGATTGGATCTCCAACTCCTTTTCAGCTACATTAGGGATGACTTTGTGTAGGTGGAAGTTGTATTGACAAGTTTTGCACATGGCTTGGAGTAAATTAATGCCACTCATTAATAAGGAGTGGTCTCCTCCCATAGTCCAAAGGTGTGTGGGGTATAGGTTAATCAGCCACTGTAAGTTGCCCTTAGTGTGTAGGTGTGTGAAAGAATCTGGTGGAGAAGCTGATGGGGGCGGGTGGGGTGGAGAATAAATGTGAGATTATTATAGGAACAGTGTAATTGGGTAGTTGATCATTGATGAAGGCCTGTTTCTGTGCTGTATTGTTCTATGACTCTGTGAATCGCAGGCACACACAACTCAAACAATAGACTGACCCAGAATGGCACCCTAGTTACCACACCACCAGGTTCTTTCTGTGAGTTCTTCCAAAATTAGGTAACCAATGAGCCCAGAAGAAATCTTACGTGAGAGGGCTTCTATGTTCATCAGATCATACATGAGCAAATGAACCAGGGAAAGGCTGAAACGTAAAACGAAGAACTGACACTTAGGTGAGAAGTTGCTGGACTTGTCTAAATACACCAGTGTCATTTATGAACATCTAAACTTTTGGAGCCTTGCAGTTTAGTGGAGGCCCTTCCAGGTATGAATACATTGGTTAAATTTGCCAAATATCAGATTTTCCATTTTGCCAAGAGCAGACAGCAAGGTGACAAATGTGTCAAATCTTAGCAAAGACAGCTCTGAGCGATCCGAGATCAGGGTTTGCGAAAATAAGAGTGGTTCGAATTTTAGCATTGTAGGAAGAAGGGGGAATCTTCAGAGAGGGTGCAGAGGAGATTTACCAGGGGTGCTACCTGAATTAGAGAGCATGTTTTATGAGCATTAGGGTGGTGGATGGGGATACGTCTCTACCAAAGGAGGTGTAAGGCATTCCTTCCCTTCGCTAGTCTACAGGTCACCTTTGGGCAAGGTGTAGCACCTGCTTAGCCCCTTGATCAGGGTCACATGAAGCCATGGGAGCAGATGGTGGATGGTCATATGAGCAGCTGGTGCACATCACAAGTCCTGGTTATGCAACCACTGTCGCCACGCAGACAATCTCTGAAGGGTGCTGATAATGGCTAGGGTCACCCACCTTGTAAAGACACTGCCCAGAAGAAGTTGCAATGGCAAACCACTTCTGTAGAAAAATTTGCCAAGAACAATCATGGTCATGGAAAGACCATGATCACCTATGTCATGTGACAAGGTACATAATGAATATCTTTAAGAGGATAGGCTGAGGGAGTTACAGCTCTTTTCTCTGAAGCTAAGGTAGATGAGAGGTAACTTTGCAGAGGAGTTCACGGTGATAAGAGGCATAGGTAGAAAGAACACCCAGGGCAAAAATGGGAAATATGAAGGGGGAAATACAGAGGGTATCTCAGAGTTAGATTGTTGACACAGAGAGGGGTGGGTGCATAGAACATGCTTCTGGCGGTAGTGGTAGAGACAGATATATTACGGACATTTAAGAGACTCTTAGATTGGCAATATATGAAGGAAGCTTGGAGGGTTATGTGTGAGGGAACTGTTAGACTGATCTTAGAGCAGGTTGAAAAGTTGGCATAATATGGTGGGTCGAATGATCTGTACTTTTCTATGTAATGTCTATGCATCATTGAGGACTTGTGTTTGCTTACTAGATGAAATGTGCCTAGCTCCCAGCAACATGCTCTGATAAGCAACTTTGCACAAACAAAGATGTCTCCTGCACACTCAGAAGTATAACTCTCCCTCTGAGACACTCTGCCATTTCCATTTGCAGTAACATAGATTCATTTCTTACCAATACAGAAAGAATACAAGGTGTTTGTCAGATAGTGTGTCCTTCTGGGACAGTGGTCAGATCAATGAGGTCAATGGTCAGATCTATTAATGCAGGAAATGGAACTTTATTTATTCAGTTTTTGGGAGATGTGGCTATTGATGGAAAGACCACCATTTGTTAAACTCCCTGAATTGTCCTTGAGAAATTATTGACAACTTCCTGAACCTGGCAGAAGGTAGTGTAGGGTGCTGAGGTCCAGACTAAAGAGGAAAAGGCAAGTTAGCATGTTGGAGGGGAAGATGCAGGTGGTGCTGGGGTTCCCCTGTGCTTTGTCCTTCTTGCTAGAAGAGTTCCTGTGCTTGGAAGATGCTTTCAGAATAGCCTCACTGAGTGGTTTTTGTAGATGGTGGATGGTCGTATGAGCGGCTGGTGCATATCACAAGTCCTGATTATGCGAACACTGCCACCAGGCAGACAATCTCTGAGGAGTATTGATAATGGCTGGGGTCACCCACCTTGTAAAGACACTGCCCAGAATGAGGCAATGGCAAACCACTTCTGCAGAGAAATTAGTCTTGAACAATCATGGTCATGAGATGATGATTGCCTATGTCATAGGACAAGGCATATAACGATGATGATGATGACAGCTCACACTGTAGCTCACCTGTGATGGAGAGGATGAAAATTTAGGATAGTGGATGGTGTGCTTTTTGCTGGATAGTAAGTAGGCTGTAATATAAGCAATAGGAGCAAGAAAAGACTATTTGTCCCACTCATGACAGATCTATGGAATTATAGAAGCAGAGAATTGAACTGCAGAGAAATAGAACCAAATCAACTCGCCCATAACAACCATGATGCCTACTTACACTAATTCCATTTGCCCACATTAGGCAGGTCTCCCTTTCCTACTTGAGTATCTGTCCAAATGCCTTTTAAACCAAATGGAGAGAAGGCAGGAGGGTTAGGTTGAGTGGGATAATATATCGGCCATGATGGAATGGTGAACCAGACTCAATAGGCTGAACTGCCTAATTCTACTCCAATGTCCTATGGTCTTATGTATCTCCTATCAATTCCTCTGGCAGCTCATTCCAGATAAGCGTCACCATCAGATCTCTATTAAAATTCTCCCCTGTCATTTAAACTTATGCCCTTCAAAAATGACTAATTATCACTCTTATGTACCTCACAATGTTATAAACCTAAAAAAAGATCACCTCTCAGCTCTTGTGTTCCATTGAGGATTACCCCAGTCTTTCAAATCCCTCCATTCCAGGACGTGCTCCTGAAGAATCTCTCCATTAAACTTTTTCCTTTGCTACCACATCCTCCCTGTGCTGTAGATAGCAAGAACTGTGCACAAATATTCACATGCAGTCTAATCAACACTTTGTAGAGCTGCAGTAATATCATCTTCCTACTCTATCTTCACATTGCTAGATTCCTTCAATATCCAGAAATTCATCCGTTTTTTTGTTTTAACTTAACTCATTGCCCTTAAATTTCTTGGATTACACACACACAGTTCCAACAGCCAATCTACAATGTAAATCTATCTTATACACAAGTGATTCTGCAAATGCTGGAAACCCACAGTAACTTACATAATGCTGGAGGAACTCAGGAGGGCAGGCAGCATCTATGGGAGAGAATAACCAATCGACATTTTGGCCCAAGACCATCCATTGAGACTAGAATGGAAGGGAGAAGAAATCAGAATCTATTATGGATTGGCTGAAAAAAACTGAAAAATGCTGGAAACATTTATCAGGTCAGGCAACATCAGTGGACAAAGATATTGTTAAGATTTTATGTCTAGAGTGCTTCATCAGAATAATTTATTTTACTCAGTTCTGATGAAGAGGTCTGGATTTGAAGAATTAACTGATTTCCATTCCGTAGCTGCTGCCTGACCTGCCGATCGTTTCCAGTATTTTCTACCTTCTTTTATTTTATATTACCAGTGTCTAGAATTTTTAAAAACCTTCTATTGGATGAATGTGTTATACCCGATTTACTCTTTTTCTCCAAAAGTCACAACACTTAACTTGTTTTCTGTGCTGTTTGTACACTTTATCATTGCCAACTATTTATCAATTCCTTTCATAACCTTGCAGGCTCTGATTAGGTCACCTTGTTCTCCCTGGGAAATAACTCTGACTTTAATCTCTCTTCATGGTTGAAATTCCAGATACCAGTGGTACAAATTCCCTATTTGATGTTAGTACTTAACTAAATTTCTCAGGTAGGTATTTAATGAAGATGACAGTCTGAATAACATTAATACGATAGCATTCTCCCCTAAAATAAGGGTACAATTTAACACATTAATGTTAATGATCTGGAATTTAACTATAACAATTACAGATTTACAAAATCTGAAATTTATGGATAGATATTAAGCCTACATTCTCACTCCTTCCCTCCCAAGTAAAAACCTACAGCTTAAATATAAACGTAAAGCCTCTTGCCTCCTATGAATACAAGTGATCTCAATTCCTTGAAAATCATCATGACAAGAAATTGATCTAAGACCATAAGCCATAAGGCCATACATCACAGGAGCAGAATTAAACCATTTGGCCCATTGAGTCTGCTCCACCATTATCATAGCTGATTTATTATCCCTCTCAACCCCAGTTTCCTACCTTCTCTCCGTAATCTTTGACACTCTTGCTAATCAGGAACTTCTCAACCTCCACTTTAAATATATCCAATGATTTGGCCTCCACAGCTGTCTGTGGCAATTCTACAGATTCGCCACCCTCTGGTTAAAGAAATTACACCTCATCCCTTTAATAAATGAATGTCTTATTCTGGGGCTGTGCCGTCTTGTCCTAGACTCCCCCACTGTTGGAAACATCCTCTCCGCATCCACTCTATCTATGTGGCACCCAAGATGTAAATTTTGCATTAATCATCCAAGTAGTCGGAACAAACAAAACACCCTTTAACTTTCAGAACATTATTCACCCTTATCAACTATTCAGCAAAAGGGATACAAAGACATTCTTCAATGGGGAAAGTTAAACTTTATAGATTGCCGCATTCTCATATGTATTCTAAGTTTTAAATTACATTATGTTAAAGACACAGCCTAGGTACCAGCATTTTCTGTTGTAAAAGAGAGAGATATCTGACCTGCTTCAGATTTTCAGAAAGCTTATAAATTCTTCTCTGAAAATTAATCAATGTCACTGTGGAATTCCTTGAAATAAAAATAACACGGGGGTTGATAGAAGTTATTTCTCTGCAGCTTCCTCAGAATCACTCTCTCTCCTGAAGCCATTGTCCTCTTTTCAGGCATATCGCCCTAGTACCATAGTTGCTATGTATATACTGTATAGAGTTTGACAGTTTGACCACAATGTGAAAGAGGGCTAAGCCCACTTCTGTCATCACTCAGCGACAAAACCAACAAATTCACCCTGATTTTCCTGCCATCCACCCACGCCAGCAGCAGCTTACAATCGCCGGTTAACCTATCAGCACGTCTTTGGGATGCGGGAGGAAAGCAGAGAACTTGGGAAACCCCACGTGGCTACAGTGAGAATGTCAGCTCGAATGGCGATGAACCCAACTTGAAACAAGGTCGCTGGAACTGTTTAACTGCAACACTACCTGTTGCGTCACTGTGCTACCCAACCCCTGTCCTTGTAACTTCTTTTCAGTGGCTCACTGACTTGTTTGACTCAGCTATACCGCACGGTTTAGGCGTGGCACAGATGCACTGCAGATTACGAAGCTGCCTCACGTTCCAGCGGCCCAGGTTCAACTCTAACTTCTGGGGCTTGTTCTCTTATTGTGTGTGTGTGTCCTCCAAGTGCTCTAGTTTCCTCCCACGTCCCTAAGCTGTGGCCAGTCATAGGGTTAGTAACTTCCCCTTAGCATCGTTGGATGGGAGAACTGGAAGATCTGTTAGTAGGCGACTTTCTGTTTTTGAGGCTTTATAAGGCATTGGTGAGACCACATTTGATCATTGTGAGCAATTTTGGACCCATATCCAAGAAAGGACGTGCTGGCATTGGAGAAGGTCCAGAAGAGGTTCATGCGAATTCTGGAATGAAAGGATTAGCGTAAGTGGAGCGCTTGATGGTTCTGGGCCTGTGCTCACTGCAGTTTAGAAGAATAGGGGAAAGGGGATGGATCTCATTTAAACCCATTGAATAGGACTAAGACAGAGTGGACATGGAGGGGATGTTTCCTACAGTGGGGAAGTCTAAGACCAGAGGTTACACCCTCAGAATAACGGGATGCCCGTTAGGAGAGAGAGGACGAGAAATTTTCTGAGTTAAGGAGTGGTGAATCAGTGAAATTCATTGCCACAGATGGCTCTGGAAGTCAAGTCATTGGGTATGTTTAAAGCTTAGGTAAATAAATTCTTGATTAGTAAGGGTGTCAAAAGTTATGGAGAGAAGGCAGGAGAATGGGGTTGAGAGGGATAATTAATCAGCAATGGTCACAAGATCACAAGACAAAGGAGCAGAAGTGGGCCATTTGGCCCATCAAGTCTGCTCTGCAGCTCCCCCATGAGCTAAACTATTCACCCATCTAGTTCCAATTTCCAGCTATTTCCCCATATCCCTTGATACCCTGACTAATTAAATATCTATCAATCTCCTCCTTAAACACCCTCAATGATCGGGCCTCCACAGCTGTATGTGGCAATGAATTCCACAAATAAATCCACGACCCTCTGGCTAAAAAAGTTTCTCCTCATCTCTGTTTTAACTGGGTACCCTCTAATTTTAAGACTATGGCCTCTTGTCCTGGACTCGCCCACCAAGGGAAACAACCTTTCCACATCTACTCTGTCCAACCCTTTCAACATTCAAAATGTTTCTATGAGATCCCCTCTCGTTCTTCTATACTCTTCGTGATACTCTCATGGTGGAGTAGACTCGATGGGCCGAATGGCCAAATACTGCTCCTATAGTCTAATTATGGTCTTATGGTCGAGGTTATATAGTATGTAAAGCTGAAATTCAGGCAAAAGTCCTCAATAGTTGCCACATGTCACTGAAACTTAGAGGATGATCCTTTTGCCCTCCCCACCATTTGAGCATATTGAGTATTGCTACAAGAAAGCAACACCATCAACAAAGATACCAACCATCTAGGCACTGCACAGGGGCTTTAGGTCCTACGCCACCAGGTTCAGGCACAGTTAGTACCCTTCAAACATTAGGATTCTGAACTTGAGTGGCTAACTTCACTCACCTCAACACTGAACTGATTCCACAACCTATAGACCCACTTTCAAAGACTCTACTACTTATGTTCTCAACAGTATTCATTCATTTACTTATTTGTATGTTTGTTTGTCTATTTATCTACTTTTTTAATTATTATTTTGTACTTGTACAGTTTGTCTTTTTCTCCTTGGTAGTTTGTGTGTAGTTTTTCACTGATTCTATTGTGTTTCTTTGTAGCTGTTGTGAATGCCTGCAAGAAAATGAATCTCATGGCAGAATATGGTGACTGACTGGTTGCATCACAATCTTGTATAGAAACACGATTGCTCTTGAATGGAAAAGCCTCCCAGAAGTAGTGGATATGGCCCAGTCCATCATGAGCAAAGCCCTCCCCACCATCGAGCACATCTACAAGGAGCTCTGTTGCAGGGAATCAACATCCAACTTCAAGGTCCCCCACAATCCAGGGCGTGCTCGCTTCTCACTGCTGCCATCAAGAAGGAGATACAGGAGCCTCAGGTCCCACACCACCAAATTCAGGAACAGTCAGTTCCCCTCAACCATTAGGCTCTTGAACAAGAGGGGATAACTTTACTCACACCAACACTGAACTGATTCCACAACCTATGGACTGGCTTTCAAGGACTCTACATCTCATGTTCTCAATAATTATTATTTATTTATTCATTTTTTTTCTTTTTCTTTTTTGTATTTGCCTAAGTTGTTGTCTTTTACACATTAGCTGTTGTGTGCAATTTTCACTGACTCTATCGTGTTTCTTTGTATTTACCATGAATGCCTACAAGAAAATGAAACTCAGGGTAGCATATGGTGAGGTATGTATACTTTGATAATAAATTTACTTTGAACTTTGTTTCTGAACTAATTATCAGCACATAGTACAAGCTTACCCCCAATGGTTTCCTTGTGTTTGGAATAAAGTATCTCACTATGGACCCAATCTACTGGAAGTTAGTACAGATAACATTCACAGCCAATTCCCTATCTACTATGTTGGTGATCTCATCAGAAGATTCAAACACATTAGTTAGATATTATCACGACAAATCCAGACCGACTCTCTTTGATCAATATATATTTGCCCAATTACTCAGTTATTTATTCATTAACTCTCGCTCAAATGATGTTAAGTTCCGAGGTTTCCTGGTCTATCCTAACCTTCCTTCTTAATCAAATCCAGAATCAATTGTGATAATTATGACTAATATGTCTAGAATTTCAGCACTGCCGTCTTTTAATATTTCAGGTCTGAAACCATGAAAACCTCAAGATTAATCTACGTTTAGTCCCATTATTGCCTCTATCATCATGACTGTCCACTGCTTCTCTCTTTGTCTTGTATCTTGTTCTGCCAGTAGTAATTTTTACTGTTCCTGCACTGATGATAAAGCACTTATTTAACGATTCTGTCTAATTTTATTTCTCATTATTGCCTTATTTGCACCTGTATTTCCTACTCTTAATATACAGTATTAAAAGAAAATATTTTTATATTCTAATAATTCAGGAGTTAATTTCCAATTAGAAGAAATCCTGGAATTGAATTCCAGGCTTAGAAAAGGGTCTCCCACCTAAAGAGTCGACACTGTTTCTTTTCCCACAGATATGGCCTTCATCTGCTGAATATCGACTGGGGTTTCTCCTCGCTGTGATTATCCTCCTTGCTGACAATTAACACTGGCGCACCTCAAGGATATGTGCTTAGCCCACTGCTCTACTCTCTATATACACATGACTGTGTGGCTAGGCATAGCTCAAATACCATCTATAAATTTGCTGGCGATACAACCATTGTTAGTAGAATCTCAGGTGGTGTTGAGAGGGTGTACAGGAGTGAGATATGCCAACTAGTGGAATGGTGTCACAGCAACAACCTGGCACTCAATTTCAGTGAGACGAAAGAGCTGATTGTGGACTTCAGGAAAGGTAAGACGAAGAAACACATACCAATACTCATAGAGGGATCAGAAGTGGACAGAGTGAGCAGCTTTAAGTTCCTGGGTGTCAAGATCTCTGAGGATCTGACCTGGTCCCAACATATCAATGTAGTTGTAAAGAAGGCAAGACAGTGGCTATACTTCATTAGGAGTTTGAAGAGATTTACCATGTCAACAAATACCTCAAAAACTTCTATAGTTGTAGTGTGGAGAGCATTCTGACAGGCTGCATCACTGTCTGGTATGGAGAGGCTTCTGCACAGGACTGAAAGATGCTGCAGAAGGTTGTAAATCTAGGCAGCTCCATCTTGGATATTAGCCTACAAAGTACCCAGGACATCTTTAGGGAGAGGTGTCTGAGAAAGGCAGCATCCATTATTAAGGACCTCCAGCACCCAGGGCATGCCCTTTTCTTACTGTTACCATCAGGAAGGAGGTACAGAAGCCTGAAGGCACACATTCAGTGATTCAGGAACAGCTTCTTCCCCTCTGCCATCTGATTCCTAATTGGACATTGAATCTTTGTACACTTCCTCACTTTTTTTTTTAATATACAGTATTTCTGTTGTGCACATTTTAAAAATCTATTCAATATACATAATTTATTTATTTGTTTATTTATTATTATTATTTTCCCTCTGCTAGATCATGTATTGCATTGAACTGCTGCTGCTAAGTTAACAAATTTCATGTCACATCTGGTGATAATAAACCTGATTCTGATTTAAATCCCACCGCTGTCTGTAAGAGGGTTGTGCATTCTCCTCATGACCACGTGTGTATCCTCTGTATGCTCCAGTTTCCACCAACATTCCAAAGACTGACAATTAGGGTCAGTGAGCTGTGGGCATGCTATTTTGGCACCAGAAGTATGCCAACACTTGTGCACTGCCCCCAGCGCAATCCTCGGACTGTGTTGATCATTGACGCAAAACAACGCATTTCACTGTGTGTTTCGTTGTTTCGGTGTACATGATAAATAAAGCTAATCTGAATGAGGCAATACTCATGGGTAAGGAGATATGGTACACACAAGATTCAAAGTCTCAGTCATATTTTTCAGACTCTTAACTATAACAATTCATTCTTAATTTAGCTCAAGTCAAGAAATGTCGATGGTTCTGATATTATATATATTGTAGCGCAATTAATCAATTAATCGACTATTGCTTTCAGACAGACTCCTAAATAATGCAATTGCAGCCAGCCTGATGAATTAGCATATTGAAAAAACACAAGATTCAGATGACCCATTCAGCATATTCTTCAAAGGAAATGCACTTACTCTGAAGACATCAAGTTATTTTTCATCGTTTATCTGCGGCATTCAACACATTTAAGTGCTCTTGTGTAGATATTGTGAGGCATCCAAGAAGATTACTATTTTAATGAAAGGCTTCTTTGTATGATTCTTAAGCACAGAGATAATTGTCTTTGAAGGGGAATAACAGAGAAATGCTCAAAAAGCTTACAAATATCAGACAATTTTGTGAAATAATAGTCATGGGAGTTATCTTTGGAAAATATCTTTTTAACAAAATCAAAAATAATAATACTAATAATTAGAGACCATACACAGAAAAAGGGTCAGATTAGCTTCAGAATCAACAAATTGTTGCCATGTCCACAATGTAAAGGGCTTCCACAGCTCTACTTTAAGAGTATATTTAGAATAGGGCAGGAAATCTATGCTGAGACAGAAGATCAGCATGTTCTTATTGAATGCTGAAGCAGAATTGAGGGACGAAAGGCTTTTTATTTCTTTTATTATTGTTTTAATACAATGCTCCTCAAACTCTTGAACACAAAGGGAGATTCTGTAGCTCAACAAAGAAAAATTTGCATTTATTATTCTGATTTTTAAATTTATATGGAGATACAGCATGGTAGCAGGCCCATCCAGTGCAACAAACCCTTACTGCCCAATTACATCTGTATGAACAAATAATCTGCTGACCCAAATGCCTTTGGAATGTGGGAGGAAACTGGAGCATTTGGAAGAAACCCGCTTAGTCTAGAGAAGTGTTATGTTACTTCTGTTCAAACGTACTGTGGGTTAACAGTAAAGAATCATATTCTGGAAGAATTAGAGAACTTTTATTTACAGTAATAAACAAACATGCCTTAACCCAGCCACATGCTGGAACAGTCTGGCAATCCTGTGCATGTTCAGTGCTCTGTCCAATCATGTACTGGCACGTTATTGCACATGATATCACCACAGGAAGAATGTACGGACTCTTTACAGGTTTGAACCTGGGTTATTGACACTGTTAGAGCATAATGTTAACCGCTACGCCATCATGTCACACTACATATTCATTTACTTACTTTTAAATTTAAATTTTCAATATAATTTTATATACTCTTTTAACCTTATAACTTACTTGATTGCAGGACATCAGATGACCCTCAGCAGCCAGGAGAATGCTATATTGCCAGCAAATACCTGCCCAGTCAGCTCCTCCCTCACCTCCATTCAGGGCCCCAAACAGTCCTTCCAGGTGAGGCATCACTCCACCTGCGAATCTGCTGGAGATGTCTGTTGTGTCTGATGCTCCCAATGTGGCCTCTTCTACATTGGTTAGACCCATCGTAAGATTAGGGAGAGGTTTGTCGAGCACCTCTACTCCATCCCCCAAAAGCAGAACTTCCCCATGGCCCAGCATTTTAATTCCAATTTCTATTCCCATTCTGACATGTCGGTCCACGGTATCCTCTTGTGCCATGATGAGGCCACCCTCAGGGTAGAGGAGCAACATCTTATATTCCATCTCGGTAGTCTCCAACCCAGTGGCATTAACATCAATTTCTCTTTCCGGTACAAAAATTATCTACTCCCCTCCCTGCCCGCTTCTATTCCTCACTCTGGCCTCTTACCTCTTCTTTACCTGACTGTCACCTCCCTTGGTGCCTTTCCTTCTTTCCTTTGGTCTACTCTCCTCTTCCATCAGAGTCCTTTATCTCCAGCCCTCTACTTTTCCTACTCACCTGGCTTCACCAATCGACTTCTCGCTATCTTTCTGCTCCTCCCCCCACTTCTTGTTTGGCATTTTCCCTCCCCCTTCCTTTCCAGTCCCGAAGAAGGGTCTTGGCCCAAAACATTGGAGTATTTGTTCATTTCCTTGGATGCTGCCTGACCTGCTGAGTTCTTTCAGCATTCTGTGTATGTTGCGGCAAACTGCCTTTATTGAAGTCCAGATCTATTGTCTATTTTGAAACCATCACTCATAATATATCCCATTCCCTTTCTCTGTACCTTCCTCCTGCCTTATAACCCTCGTGGTCTTTGTGCTTTTCCTGTTTAGACCTCTTGTGCAGCTCCTGTTCTGGTCACTTCTGCTTGCTTCCAGTGATCATTGTTGTGCACCCTCCAGTATCAATGGTAGAATCATCAACCCCATGTCCCCTAAGTTTACATTGTGGAGAGGCAGCAACATATTTGCATAGTGCAGTACAATTTGCCCTGATTTTCATCAATGATTTCCATCCAGGGTGGGATCATAATAATATTCCACTGTCTACAGTGAGCATTGAACAAGATCTTCACCAATAATAACAACCAAACTATCTTCAGTTTTTTTAATGTAAGGTGGGTATAGCCGCAAGGCAGCAAAGGTTTGAGATCAGAGATTTCCTTCTCCTTGGTGAGCTGCCAACCACAGCTGATGAACCCCATCTGCCTGAAGTGACTGGTTTTAAGGCGTCAATAACCTGCCTTTGCTCCTTCTCCTGTCAGTAGAGGTGGTTCCACCAGGCTTAGTAGCTAAGCCACACATGAAGGCCACGAGCTGGACTTGGCTGTCAGAGGTTATTTGAGGCGCACGCCATTGAGACCATTTAATGGGTATTGGGAGCTTATACTTATACTATCCCTGGCTATTCCAACCTTAAAGAACCTTATCGTCTTATAAGTTGTAAGTATATAGAAACATAGAAACATAGAAAATAGGTGCAGGAGTAGGCCATTCGGCCCTTCGAGCCTGCACCGCCATTTATTATGATCATGGCTGATCATCCAACTCAGAACCCCGCCCCAGCCTTCCCTCCATACCCCCTGATCCCCGTAGCCACAAGGGCCATATCTAACTCCCTCTTAAATATAGCCAATGAACTGGCCTCAACTGTTTCCTGTGGCAGAGAGTTCCACAGATTCACCATTCTCTGTGTGAAGAAGTTTTTCCTAATCTCGGTCCTAAAAGGCTTCCCCTTTATCCTCAAACTGTGACCCCTTGTTCTGGACTTCCCCAACATCGGGAACAATCTTCCTGCATCTAGCCTGTCCAATCCCTTTAGGATTTTATACGTTTCAATCAGATCCCCCCTCAATCTTCTAAATTCCAAAGAGTACAAGCCCAGTTCATCCAGTCTTTCTTCATATGAAAGTCCTGCCATCCCAGGAATCAATCTGGTGAACCTTCTTTGTACTCCCTCTATGGCAAGGATGTCTTCCCTCAGATTAGGGGACCAAAACTGCCCTGCACAATACTCCAGGTGTGGTCTCACCAAGGCCTTGTACAACTGCAGTAGTACCTCCCTGCTCCTGTACTCGAATCCTCTCGCTATAAATGCCAGCATACCATTCGCCTTTTTCACCGCCTGCTGTACCTGCATACCCACTTTCAATGACTGGTGTATAATGACACCCAGGTCTCGTTGCACCTCCCGTTTTCCTAATCGGCCACCATTCAGATAATAATCTGTTTTCCTATTTTTGCCACCAAAGTGGATAACTTCACATTTATCTATAGAGAAAGTGCAGTGCAGGTAATTAACAAGGTGCAAGATCGTAAGGGGGTAGATTGGGAGTTCAAGATCCATTTTATCATAGTCTGGTTAAGGTGGGGTAAAAGCTGTCCTTGAACCTGTGGTACGTGCTTTCTGACTTTTGTATCTTCTGTTCAATGGAAGAAGAGAGAATAGAGAATGTCCTGGATGGGCGGGGTCTTTAATTACACCATCTGTATTACTGAGGCAGCAACAAGTGTAGAAAGTCCATGGAGAGAAGCTTTTCTCTGCAATCTGCTGAACTGTGATGGGTGGATGGAATGGAAGGGATGTACTCTTTCCACCATTTTCTCAGGACTTTTGCATGTTCCTGATGAAAGAAGATCCTTCACTATTTTGATTGGTTTAATTCCAAGGACTTCCATGGATCAGTGAGGATTTCAAATTTTATCAATTGGTTTAGGAAGCATTTTCTCAGTCCTTCCGGTAATCTCTTGAAACGAAGACACTGAGTGTCTCGGTAAGGAGTCTAGTGCTGGTTTTGGAAATGTTGTATCCAGACCATCAGAACTGGTTCAGCATAATAGGAGCCCCAGTGATAGAGTTATAAGCTTAGGAGAGGTTTAGAGTTCTGTTATCCTGCCAGTGGATTTGGAAATACTGCTGGCCTTGTTAATGAAACTCTGTGGTTCAGTCCATCCAGAACAGTCCAAACACACTGACATGGAGCTTGGCACATTCACAAGATTGGCATATGTCTTAATTTTATACATCAAAAGGGATTTGGACTGTGCACATGATATTGATATTTGTGAAGAGAAACATAATCGTTACAGTGAAAACACCATTTCTTTAGACTTAAGTATTGGACTTCCAGAATTCTAGAATTTCCAAAGCTGAAGCAAATCTTTATGTTCCCAGAAAAGATCCTCCAAGAGGACTTCAACATTGTCGTAGGGTTTGGAAGGGCTTACGTGCCTCAATGACCCAGAAAGTTATGTTGGCCGGGGACAAGGCTTTACGCTATGACTCTTGGTAGGGGCATCCATGCCAAACAGGTCAAAGGGTAAAGGGCAGACTAAAAGTGGTCCACCAGTCCTCCAGGTTCAGGAGTTCAGCTCAGGGCTAACAACCTTGACTGGTCAAACAAAACTGTTGTGGAAACAGCAATGAAGAATCTTTCTACATCTGTATAACCATATAACCATAACCATATAACAATTACAGCACGGAAGCAGGCCATCTCGGCCCTCCTAGTCCGTGCCGAACTCTTACTCTCACCTAGTCCCACCGACCAGCATTCAGCCCATAACCCTCCATTCCTTTCCTGTCCATATTGCTGTCCAGTTTAACTTTAAACGACAACATCAGACCATATACTCTGTAAATTCTGTATACTCTTCCATTCCAAGGCATTGGTGTTTCTACACCAGGCAGTGATGCAACCAGTTAAGATCATCTCTACTGTGCATCTGCCTCGGTTGAAAGTTAGTTGCTAGCTTAGGTTATCCACTGAACCAGCAGTTAGTGATCTGGCCTGGGTAACGAGGACTGTCAGTGAGGGCTCCTACTTATTATGCTTTCACTCTGCTTACAGAACATGGTGAATCTCTGGAATGGCACACTCTGGATTGTAGAGATTAGATTATTATAAGTTTTTAAAGGAGGCAGATGGATTTTTATGGCTGTGGGGATTTGGCACAGAAGAGGAGTTCAGGCCCAGGTAGACGGAGACACAAGATGCTGAAATCTAGAGTAACGAACAAAATGCCGGAAGAACTCAGTGGGTCAGGCAGCACCTGTGGAGGGAAATGGATAGTCCAGAGTCTGGGTCAAGACCACTCATCTGGACTGAAAGATGGGATGGGGTGCGGGGGGGTGGGGGACTTAGCTTGAAATAGTATTCCTGAGTCTCCACCTGTGACTTGCATGACTCACAGTAGTGAAAACCGAGAGACAACTATTGTCACAATGGAGAAAGCTCTAAACACTGCCAGTGATGGAGGATCCTCATTACTGCCCTAAACACCAGCAGTGTAACAGGCAGCAAGGGACCAGAAAAGATCGCCATTTTGAAACCACACAAAGCTTCCAAAGAGAGGCAGCTTGAATTAAAACCTGTAACGTAAAGGATCGAATTCAGACCGATGATCAGGAACATTTTAGAAAATGTTGAACCTGTACAATATTTGTTGTACAATGCACAACACCACCAGTGGCTAGGCAGAAGCCTCTTTAAGATCTACTGCTTCCATCCCAGCACCCCATGACATTGTCATATTCTATCCAAAGTATAAACTATACTAACATGCTTAGGATTCTTTCATAAACTTACTCATTCACAGGAGGTGGGTATTGACAGCGAGACCAGCATTTATTGTCAGTACTCAATTGAGTAGCCAGCTGGTGGTTTAATGGCATCGGCACCAGACTTTGAGGTGAGTGGCCTCGGGTTCAAATCCGGCTGACTCCTTGCACGCTTTCCATCCGTGCTGGGTTGAACATTAAGCTAACAACTCGGCCTCATAAAAAGCAGACAAATGCAAAAGCAACAGCAAGTTTGCTGCCCGATGCACCACAAGGCACGGAGAGGAACAACATACTCAATTAAATGGCTTTCTTAAGAGGTATCTTCAAAGCTCAGTTAAGTGATAATAATACCAGTGGGTCTGGAGTTACATGTAAGCCAGACTGGATAAAGAAAGTGCATTTCCTTCCCCAAAAGACAGCAGTATCCCAGATTTGAATTTTTTTAGAAATTAATAATCCAGATTTTTATTCTGACACCTTCCCCCTTCCTTTCCAGTCCTGAAGAGGGTCTTGGCAAAGTGTTGTCCCTTTATTCATTTTTATAGATGCTGTCAGACTGGCTGAATTCCTCCAGCATTTTGTGTGTGTTGTTCTGGATTTCCAGCATCTGCAGAATTTCTCGTGTTTACGGAAATCCAGCAGTTTGAAAGTAACTATTATTATCCCACAGTTTACTTGATTGCAAATTCTTTAATGTCATCGTGGGATTCAGACCCAAGCTGCAAGACTAATACCCCTGTAGGACTTGAGCTGCCTTACATTGGAAAAGTATCATGTCATAAGATTCCCTTCTAATCCCCAACTATCCTGAAAGAGACATGTCTCTGAACAAAAGTCGACACAGCATTCAAGAAGATTATAGTCAAATACTTGGATCACAAAGGCATAGAAGGCTATGGAGCAAATGCAGGCGAGTGAGGTTAGTGCAGTCTACGGTATGTATAGAGTGGCAGGGTGGAGATGTTTTCCTGCCAAAGGAGGTGTAAGGTGCTCCTTCCCTCCACTAGCCTGCAGGTCACCCTTAGGCAAGGTGTAGCACCTGCTTAGCCCCCTGATCAGGGCCACATGAAGCCATGGGAGCAGGTGGTGGATGGTCGTATGAGCAGCTGGTGCATATCACAAGTCCTGGTGATGCAACCATTGAATTCAGGCAGACAATCTCTGAAGAGTATTGATAGTGGCTGGGGTCACTCATCTTTAAAGACACTGCCCAGGAGAAGGCAATGGCAAACCATTTCTGTAGAGAATTTGACAAAAACAATCATGGCTAGAAAACTATGATCACCCACATCTTACAACACGGAACATGACGATGATAATGATGACTGTATGTACAATAATAAAGGCATCCGTTAGTCTTGCGAGACCATGGATCTGCGCCTGGAAAGTCTTGTATGGAAGTTGCCCATGCTGTAAGTCTCCCCTCTCCACGACACCAATGTTGTCCAAGGGAAGGGCAAGGGCCAATACAGCTTGGCACCAGTGTTGTCGCAGAGCACTGTGTGGTTACTTGCCTTGCTCAAGGACACAACACGCTGCCTCGGCTGCGGCTCGAACTCACGACCTTCAGATCGCTAGTTGAACGCCTTAACCATGTGCCCACAGTAGTCGGCATGAAAATGGTGAACCAAGAGGCCTTTTTCTGTGCTGTATGACCCTATGACTCTATTAGTATATAAAACCCAAAGTTCAAAGTAATATTTATTATCAAAGTACTGGACATATAATTCCTTGTGATTCATTTTCTTGCAGACATTTACATAAAAATAAAGAAATACAATACAATTTATGAAAAATAAAGACTAGTATGTGTACTCTGGTAAACAACCAATGTACAAAGGAAACAATGTGCAAATAAAAAAGACTGAGAACATAAGTTGTAGAAGTCTTTGAAGGTGAGGCTGTAGGTCGTAGAATCAGTTCAGACTTGTAGTGATTGGAGCTCGATGGTTGTAAGGTATTAACCATTCCTGAACCAAGTGATGTGGAACCTAAAGCTCTTGTACCTCCTGCTCATTGATAGTAATGAGACAAGAACATGGCTGGATGGTGATGGTCTTTGATGATGGATGCGGCTTTTTATAGCAGTGTGTCCATATAAATGTGATCAATGGCAGGAGGGCTTTGGACTGGCTGTATCTATAACTTACTGTAGGCTTTTCAATTCCTTAGCATTGTGATGCAACAAATTAGGATACTCTCCATTGTGCAACTATAGAAGTTGTGCAATTATAGAAATGGGGAGATTATACTCCAATTAACCTCATTACACTGACATTTCAATATGAACCCCTTTCACCCCTATCACCTTCTCGAGGACAAATGGAGGTAAACAAGACATGGTGTCCCTGCTAACAGCATACAGAACTCAGCTGGGTAAGAAATGGTGCTCAACGAGTACTTTGAGAAAATGTGGCCCCTGTCTTTAAGACCTAAGTGGGAAGATGCCAAGATTTTTGCAATGAATCATGAGAAGTTGTTTTGCTCAGGAAATGCTTGTGTTAACTGAGGATGATGGTAACAACTGGGAAACAACTGTAAATGCATAGTTTTGAAGGCTACCAAGCCACATGCATGTAGCATAAAGGCCAATATACAAGATTTAGTTGCATTTTTTAAATAAAATGTTGCAGAGAGTTCAATGAAAACTTCCTGTGGTTTCATCTCAGGATCTAACCAGCTCTATCCCAATTGATGAAGCTTTAAATTTGAGACAAAAATCTAATGCCGGAAAGAGGTTTGCAGTCAGAAGCAAAGGCAGTGCTGAATTAATCAATAAGATTTAAAGACAAAAAAATAGGGCGGCAGAAGTCAGGAATAAACAATAAAATGTTGAAAAATAAGCATCAGCCTGTTAACATCTCAAAGGGAAAGATAAAGAAATTGACTGCCCAAGAGACTGTCTTCCAAAAATAAAGTCATAGATTCATACTGTATGGAAATGGGCCCTTCGGCCCAACTGGTCCATGATGATCAAGAATTCCTATCTAAGCTAGTCCCAGTTGTCCACATTTGGCCCATATCCCTCTCAACCTTTCTGGTCCATGTATTGCAGAAGTGTCTGTTAAATGTTGTTCATATAATTGGAATCAAAATCAGGATTATTATCACTGACATGTTGTGATATTTGTTCTTTACTGAGAGTGCAAGATATTAAAATAATTACTATAAGCTGCAATAAAAAATGTAAATTGAATTATAAGGAGGAATAGTGATGGGTTCATGTACTGTCCAGAAATCTGATGGCAGAGGTGAAGAAACTGTTCATAAAACATTGAGGGTGTTTCTTCAGGCTCCTGTCATTGGGGGTGTTTCTTCCTTTCTGATGGTAGTCATGAGAAGAGGGAATGCTTGAAATGAAAGAGAAGATTGGCAGGTTGTTCATCAAACCTGCAGGTCAGGTTGCAAACGTTTTGTCACCAGTCAGGATGACATCATCAGTGAGTGTTGTTTCTGCAGAGTTCTCGTGTTTATATTGGTCCGGCTCATTGTTCTGATTGGCTGACTGTCATTCTGGCTGCTAGTCTACGCTGGGTCCTAGGCAACTGGATAGCTGAGTGATCTCCATTGGCTCATATCCCTGGTTATCAGTCGTTATGACCCCTTCCTCGAGCCACCATGGCTCACCCCCTTGACCCCGATCCTACAAACTAAATTGCATCCAGTTCAATGGAGGGAATGCTTCAGATGGGGAGGGGTCCTTAATGATGCCACTTCCGTATGATACCGTTTTCTGAAACGTGCTTGATGATGGTGGATGTTGTGCACAAGGTGGAGCTGGCTGAGCCTCCAGCCTCTTTACGTACTTTAACACTTCCTCTGGCAGCTCTGTCCAAATGCTGACGGCCGTCTTTGTGAAAATGTTGCCCCCCAGGTTCATATTAAATCTCTCCCTTCTCACGCGAAACCTAACCCTCTACTTCTTGGTTTTCAAATCCTAAAGGAAAAAGAAAGATCTAATGATTCTCCTTATCTAGAATACCATCCATGACTAGATAATGTGGCATTTACGAGTTAACTGTGAAACAACAACTTGCCTTTATATAGCATCCAGATCAATGCAAAGCATCTGAAGATGTTGCTGGATCAGGACCTTGTGTAGGGTGATGGGTGCTTGGGATTTTGTATGAGTTGGAATGCAGTCAGCAAGATTCTGAATGAGATCAGATTGATGAAGGACACATGAAAGGAGGGGAGAAGAAGAGGAAGCTTCAGGTAAGAAAACAGATCTGAGACTTCCAGCAGTAAGAGTTGACATGATTGAAGATTGCAACTGTCACAGAAATGGAAATGGAATGCGGCAATCTTGGTGAAGAGCTGGATAAATATTCAGAAGCTCTTCTCAGAGTTAAATGCAACATTCTGTGACCTCAGACAATGGTCTATAAATAGGATAGGGGTCATTGTCTAACCAATGGAGCTCTTCACCTGGACCGGAAAGAAAGGGGGAGATCGTCAGTACTTGCAACACATGTGCTTACTGGAGCGAGATAGGACACGTAGTTGAGTGGTGTCACTGCAGCAGCTTCTCACTCAGCATCAACAAAACTAAGGATCTGATTGTTGACTTTGTAAGGAGAAAGAGAATGACCATGTACCGGTCTGCACTGCAAGATTGGTGGTTGAAAGAGTCAGCAGCTAAGTTCCTGGGTGTTAACTTATTGGAGGAACTGTCTTGGTCCCAGCACATAGATGCAATCATAAGGAAAGCACACCTTAAACTCTCTTGCTTTGGCTTGTCATCAAACATTCTAACAAACTTCTACAGATGCATTATTGAAAGTTTCCTGACTGATTGCATCATGCTCTGGTATGGCATTTTGAATGCACAGGAACATTAGAAGCTTTAGAAGTGGACTCAGTGCAATCTGCAGGTACATAGGTAGCTCGCTGGTAACATAGCTATCACAGATGAGTTGAGTTGAAAAGCCTGTTTCCATGCAGTATGGTTCTATGTTTCTATGATTCTATGAAGAAGTAATAGGCACATCCCTCCCCACCATCAGTAGTACCTATAGCAGGCACAGCCTCAAAAAGGCAACATCCATTATCAAAGGTTCCCACCATCCAGGCCATGCCATTCTTTTTCACAGCTCTCATCAGGCAAGATATACCCAGGCCTGAAGACCCACACAACCAGGTTCAAGGACGGCTACATCCCTTCATCTATTCAGGTCTTGAGCAAACTGGCAAAACCCTAATCACCTCTGCCATTTAGCAACACCTCGACCACTCTAATCACTTTGCAGCAAAATGTAACCAGATTTTTTTCCAAGGTTCAAGTGCACAAGTGTAAAAGAGAATAAAATGATTGCTACTCCAGATCCGATGCAACATAAAATACAACATAATAGGCATTTAAAAAACAATGAAAATATAATAATTAAATACAGAAAAATTACTTTATTAGGCGATATACTGATTGTACGTGCAGGGATATCTGTACAAAAGGCGACACGGACAGGAAATGATAAAGTAGTGGTGGTCTGGGGGTGTGGAGGAGTGGATTAGTGAGTGGAGGTGTTGATCAGCTTTACTGCTTGGGGAAAGTAACCGCCTTTGAATCTGGTGCTATGCCGCCTCTTCCCTGATGATGTGGGGCAAACAGTTCATAACTGGAGAGGGTGGGACCCTTCCTTATTCTGGATATATGTCCTTGATGGAGGGTAGACAGGTGGTGGTGATGTGCTGGGGAGTTTTAAATACCCATTGTAGAACGCCCCAGTCTGCCATAGTGCAGTATTCACACCGCACAGAGATGCAGCATGTTAAGGATGATCTCACCTGTATATCTGTAGAAAGTCATGAGTATTGATGTGCATGGACCATGAGAAGTTGCACAAGCTGTGCACTCCAAAGAGTTTGAGAAGGCTGACAGTTCCCACTGCTGTGCTGCCAATGAAAAGAGGAGTGTGAGTGGTACAAGTCTCCAGAAGTCGACAACTATCTTCTTCGTCTTAAAAAGGATCCTTGTCTTGATGGCTGCTAGTGTTCCACAGGGGTTGAGGTTGGGACCGCTTCTTTTTATGCTGTATATCAATGATTTAGATGATGGAATAGGTGGATTTGTTGCCGAGTTTGCAAATGTTAGGAAGGTTGGTGGAGGGGTGGGTAGTTCTGAGGAAATAGGTAGGTGGCAGAAGGAGTTAGATAGATTAGGAGAATGAGCAAGAGAGTGGCAAAGGAAATACAATGTTGGACAATACATGATCATGGACTTTAGTAGTATAAATAAATGTGCAGATTATTTTCTAAATGGGGAGAAAATCCAAAAATCTGAGATGCAAAGGGTCGTGGGCATCCTTGTGCAAACAGCCTAAAGGTTAACTCACAGGTGGAGCTTATGATGAGGAATACAAGAGCAGGAATGTGATGCTGATGCTTTATACGGCACTGGTGAGGCCTCACCATGAGTACTGTGAACAGTTTTGGGGTCCTCATCTAAGAAAAGATGTGCTGACATTAGAGAGGGTTCAGAGGAAGTTCACAGGATGATTCTGGAAATGAAAGGGTTGTCATAAGAGGAATGTTTGATAGCTCTGGGTCTGTATTGCTGGAATTTAGAAGGATGAGGGGGGATTTCAGTGAAACCCTTTCGAATGTTGAAAGCCTAGACAGAGTAGATGTGGAAAAAATGTTTCCCATAGTAAGGGAGTCAAGGACAAGGGCACAGCCTCAGGATAGAGGGGTGTTCATTTAAAATACAGATGTGGAGAAATTTCTTTAGCCAGAGGGTGGTGAATTTGTGCAATTTATTACCACAGGCAGTTGTGGAGGCCAGGTCATGGGGTGTTTTCGGCAGAGGTGAGCTTGATAGGTTCTTGATTGGACATGGCATCAAAGGCTGGGGAGTGGCGCTGAGGAGGGGGAGAAAGGATCAGCCATGATGGTGGAGCAGACCCGATGGACCAAATGGCCTAATTCTGCTCCTATATTTTTTGGTCTTGTTGACATCGAGGAAGAGGTTATTTGCCTGGCATCAGTCCGCTGCTGTTCATGCTGCTGACTCACGACTGCACTGCCAAATGCAGTTCAATCCATATCATCAAGTTTGCTGATGATGCTACAGTGGTTGGCCTCATCAGCAACAGAGAGGAGATTGAAATGCTCGTCAATGTATTCAAGAACAACAATCTGAATCTCAATGTGGACAAGACAAAAGAGATGATTCTGGACTAAAGAATACCCTGCCACCACCAAAGTCTCGAAGTCTTGAGCTATTTACTGGTTACATTCGCTGCACTTTACTGCATAATTTTAAATTACACTTTATTAACTTATTTATTGTAAAATATCTTGGTTAATGTGCTGTGTGTGATATATGCTGTGTTGGTGCAGTAGTCCAGAGGAAGTGTTTTATTTGATTGTATGTATGTACAGTCAGATGACAGTAAACTTGAACTTAAACTTGAATTTGAACTTGAGCTCCTTCACCTCTTCCCTGTGGGCTGTTTCATTGTTCTTGATGATGAGCTCCACCACTGTTTTAATTTTAATTTTTGTTTGAATTGTGTTTATTTTTCTTGTAAGAAGTGTACAATTTATGTTTAACTTCTGTTTTTCCTGTGAATGTTGCTTACATGATGCAATGTGTGTGTGATTCTGCTGAAAGCTTGCATTGCACCTGAACATAGGACAATAAACTCAACTTTGATGTTTGAATACAGTTATGTGAGCAATAACCATTCCATTAACCCTATGTCCACTCTGTACAATCTAATACGTAAGCCACAATGTATAGTGTTCACCAATATATTAATGGAAGGTAACAGCCAACAAAAGTAATTGATAATGCAAACACAAAGAGATCTGCAGATGCTGGAAATTTAAGCAACACACACAAAAAGTGCTGGTGAACGCAGCAGGCCAGGCAGCATCTATAGGAAGAGGTACAGTCAACGTTTCGGGCCGAAGTTGTATTTATTTGTCATTTCAATTTAGAGCAGGGGTTCCTAACCTGAAGGTTCATGGAACTCTTGTTTAATGGTAATGGTCCATGACATTAAAAGAGTTGAGAACTCCTGATTAGAGAGAAGGAGATTTACATGAAGCAGTTGTACTGATGATATACACAGCTTTGGTCAAAAAGCCTGCTTTGGCACCATCTAAAAATCTGTGCAAGTATTTGGACAACAGCTTCCCCTTTATCGGAATATAGATCCAGAACCAAAGGATCATCTACAAATTCCAAGCTGACCCACAATAGTGTCCCCTCTCAACTATCCATGTTCAAGTAAGTGGACACATCACATGGTGTGCTGACAGTGGTACATACAGGTACTGTAGAACTGGCTTAATGGCTTCCTACAGAGTTCCATGAATCTATGAAAGAGGAGCTCCCTGTTCGTAGCCCCAGGATGTTGCAAAGCATTCCATAGCTAGTGAAGTGCATTTTCAAAGTCATAAAGTAAATGTTGAGCTGATTGTTACATCCACGAGTACCTACAATGAAAAACTTACTTGCAGCAGCATCACAGGCACTTATTGTAACATTATATAAGCAGAATTCACAATAATATCATAAAATAACTTTAAGGTACAGCTAGTGGCCACTTTGTTAGGCATACTTGTACACCTGCTTGTTAATACAAATATCTAATCAGCCAATCATGTGGCAGCAACTCAATGCATAAACACATGCCAACATTGTCAAGGGGTTCAGTTGTTGTTCATACCAAGTCAAGCCAAGTTTATTGTCATTTAACTACATACATATATGTAATGTATATAACCATATAATGCATATATAAATGAGACAACCTTTCTTCGCACCAGGGTGTAAAGCACAGTAGTACACATAACACACATTGTACACAATAACTTATGAAGACAAGGATAAAATCTACAGATGAATCACACATAAGTAACAAACTAAAGTGCATTAATATTAAATATTGTAAGGTACAGAACAGATTAATCAGTGGCACTTCGAATACAATGCGGTAGGGAGTTCAGAATCCTAATGGCCTGGGGGAAGAAAATGTTTCTCATTCTAACCATTCTTCTTTTTATGCATCGTAGTCTCCTGTCTGATGGTAGAAAGTCAAAGATGATGCTGGACGGATGGGTGCGATCTTTAATAACACTAAGGGCCCGTGTACACAGCACTCCTGCCAAATGCCCCGATGGATGGTAGGGGACGCCTGTGATCCTCTCAGCTGTTCTCACAGTTCTTTGTCGGGACTTCTGGTCCTGTGCTTGACTGCTCCCATACCAGATGGAGATGCAACTTGTCAGGATGCTCTCAATGGTGCTCCTGTAAAACACAGTTAAGATTGTGGTGGTGGTGAGCCTTACTTGCCTCAACCTTCTTACGAAATATCAAAATGCGGAAGATATGTGATCTAAGTGACTTTGACTGTGGAATAATTGTTGGTGCCAGATGGGATGGTTTGTATATCTCAGAAACTGCTGATATCCTGGGATTTTCATGCACAACCGTCTCTAGAGTTTACAAAGAATGATCTGAGGAGCAAAAAAAACATCCGGTGAGAGGCAATTCTGTGGCTGAAACACCTAGTGAATGAGAGAAATGAAATGAAAATGGCCAGATTGTTTCAAGCTGATAGAAAAGCGATAGTAACTCAAACAATCATGGGTTACAACAGTGGTGTGCAGAAGATCATCTGTGAATGCTCAACACATCACACCCTGAAGAGAATGGGCTACAGAAGCAAAAGACTGTGAACAAAGATACACTCAGTTGTCACTTTATTAGTTAGATATTAGAACATAATAAAACGACCACTAAGTGTATAAGATTCTGTCAGTGATTCACACAGGCAAGAGAATATTTCCCCTAAAGTGGGTCTCTAGAACTAGTTGCAAGATATTGGGAAGTCCGTTTAAGATGGAGATCATGCAGCCTTTCTTCCCACTCTTTGGAATTCAGAACGCTGTTATTATTATTATTAATAACACTACTAATAATAATTACTTTATTGATCCCAAATGGGAAATTATTTCATTACAGTAGCAACATTTTAAGGCACACTTAGCAATAATAATGAATACTAATGTTAAATATAATAATATGAATTAATAAAGAACAGAACAGTAATATACACAATAATTTATCAATGTGTAATAATATGCAATACTGTGCAATGACAATGTACAAAATAATAACAGAGACTATTGTACTATGATGTGTGTTCTCCTGTCACACAGAGATGAACTGTTGTATATGCTTATTGCACTTGGTAGGAAAGATTTTCTGTAACGATCCTTCTGACAGCGGAGCTGAATGAATGTGTTGTAGCCAGCGATGGATCCATCCTTTTTGATGAGTTTATGTAGTCTTTTTGCAGCATCAGCACCAATGCTGCTCCCCCAATATAAAGCTGCAAAAGAGGGTGTCATTGGCATTTATTTGAATCAAGAGAGTGAAGTGATATGGTAAGAGATCTTGAAGCCAAGTTTGGTTAAATCATTACCTTAATAAATGGCTGAGCAGGCTCAAGGGACTGACCTGTCTTGTTTCTTGGGTTTTTGCCTCCACAGATTCAAAAAGATGAACAAGAGATGTAGGGGACCATGATTTAAAAAAAACATTATAAGCTGGGAGTCATTGTTTTGGAACTCACAGCTTAAAAGGATAGTGGAAGTCCTTCCAGAAGGGAATTGAATAGACATCTGAGAGAAAGTAATTTTCTGTTTTAGAGGGAAATAGTGGAAGATCAGCACTGACTGCATTGCCCTGCAAGGACCCAGCATGGATTTTAAGGGCTGAATGGCCTCCTTCATTGCACAACAACCCTCCAATTCTACTTGACGAAGAATATTTTGATGAAGAATGTGCAATGTGAAACAGTTCTAGTGCCCAGTGAAGTGGTTGAGCTGATTATGAAGGAATAATCACCACTCCTTTGTCATCTTTTTCCAGATGTGTGGGTTCCTCTTGAGAATCCACAAAAATGTAATGGAGAGATTTCAAAGATTTCCTGGGTAAAATAAAATGCAGGATATATTTGATCCTTTGATTACTAAATTTTTTCTGCGTGTCTTTCTATGACATGAGTTTAAAATTATATATTTTTTGGAATTATGGGACTTTAAATACTATCCAAGAACTGCTATCGGAATGAAAATACCTGCTGGTGCTCTTTAGAAGGAGAATGGAGCCCTGAGAGCCACATTAAAACAAAACTAGGGATATATATTTGACAATCGTCTTTATTTTTCTGTACTCCAATGCTATTCTGCATTAGAAATGTTTAATTAACCATATGTTGCTCAGAGCTGCAGAATTCCTGGCCTTAGTAAGTGGTGAACTATACATTTAGTGGCCGCTTTATTAGGTACCTCCTGTATCTAACAAAGGTGACCACTGTGTGTATGTTCACGGTCTTCTGCTGCCTGCAAAAAATGAATCTCGTTAGTATATCGTGAAATATAAGGACTTTAATAATAAATTTACTTTGAACTTTGTTTATTTGGTCTTGTAATAGACTTACTTCTCTTACAGTACGTCTAAAACTAGAATTCACCAACTCGACTTAGGAGAAGTGTTATCAGTGGAACTCACTGACTGACACCACTCTGCCAGGTAATTATTCATGATCAACCCAGCTTCTGTTATCAGTGTGAGATACCTATCATTGTGGAGAGTTTGCTGTGTCAGAACCAGTGGAATGCCATGGAGTCATAGTGATTCAGCACAGATACACACCTTGCAATCCACCAGGTCAGCTCGGACCACCAGCCACCAATCCTACATTAACACAACTGCTTTAAAAAACATTCCCCTCGCATTCTTATCACCTCCTACTCAGATTCTAGCACACTCATTTCAATTCCACTTCCCATTCCCATTCCATGTCATCCTCTACTGCCATGAGGAGGCCATACTCAGGTAGGAGGAGCAACTCCTTATATTCTCTCTGGGTAGCCTTCAACCTGATGGCAAGAACATCGATTCCTCGAACTTCCAGTAATTGCACTCCTACCCCACAGTCCTGGTTCTCTCTCTCACCTCATCTCCTTACCTGCCCATTACCTCCCTCTGGTGCTCCTCCCCCTTCCCTTTCTTCCATAGTCTTCTGTCCTCCTTCTCCAGCTCTTTATCTTTTTCACCAATCAACTTCCCAGCTCTTTACTTCACCCCTTACCCCTCTCCCAGTTTCACCTATCACCTACCACCTTGTACTTCTACCTCCCCTCCCCCCACTTTCTTACTCTAACTTCTCCTCTTTCTTTCCAGCTCAAAACATCAACTGTTTACTCTTTTCCATAGATGCTGCCTGACCTGCTGAGTTCCTCAAGCATTTTGCTTGTGTTGCTTTGGATTTCCAGCAACTGCAGGTTTTCTTGTCTTTGTTCTACCACTCAGCTTCACGCCGACAGTGGTCCATTTACCTAACAACCAGCACATCTTTGGAATATGAGTGGAAATTGGACCTTCCTGGAGGAAACACACACAGCCACAACCTCCATATTTGAGGGGAGGAGAAGATGACAGCGCGATGCAGTGCGCACGGCCGCTCCGAAATGATATTGTATTTGTAAGTAAGTACTGTGCACAATCCTGATTTGATGGAGACAGACGTGAGAAGCACAGAAGAACATCTGGAGAAACTTCTGAAATGCCCGCCTCGCTGCCGCTGCTACTGTGCAATCGAGAATCTCCGGAGGGAAAAGCCCCAAATCCTTGGCTTTGCCTATTGTCTGTTGCCGGGGCTGGGGTCGAAGCACTCGGCAGAGATGGTTCTCGGTGCTTGGTGTAGGAGGGCTGGTCGGAGGTTTGAAGTTTTCAGACGGACTCAAGAGTCAGCTGTGTTCGGGTGCTTCCAGGATGCTGCATCGGCAAGTTTGTGGCGCTGGAAGCTCATGGCAGGGAGAGTTTTTCTTCCTTCTACCGTCTGCGTGAGATGATGGGACTTTCGAGAGACTTTGAGACTTTTTTTTACTGTGCCCATGGTCTGTTCTTTATCAAATTATGGTATTGCTTTGCACTGTTGTAACTATATGTTATAGTTATGTGGTTTCTGTCAGTTTTTCAGTCTTGGTTTGTCTTGTGTTTCTGTGATATCATTCTGGAGGAACATTGTATTATTTCTTAATGCATTCATTACTAAATGACAATAAAAGAGGACTGCGTGTCCTCATAATCTAATCTAATACAAGACAGCAACCCAGATCAGGATTGAATGTGCTTCTGAAGCTGTGAGGTAGCAGCTCTCCTAGCTGAACCACTGTGAAATTACAAACATGCATTGATTGGAAGAGACACCCACGACCAACTTCAGGAATAAAATAAAGGTAATTGCAATTCCAAAACCCCTCCCGTGGCCCCAAAGTTTATTACAGCCGGTCATGTGATGGCTTTGCATCACCTTCTATGTTTTGTTATCAGATTGATCATAATTTGCTAATTTGTATTATCCCACAAAAAGCTATGGGATTAAGTACCAAATTAAGCTGCTTTAAGGAAAGAAGTTTGGCGATATGTCTCTACCAGAGGAGATGTAAGGTGCTCCTTCCCTCTGTTAGCCTGCAGGTCACCCTTGGGCAAGGTGTAGCACCTGCTTGGCCCCCTGATCAGCGTCATGTGAAGCCATGGGAGCAGCGGTGGATGGTCGTATGAGCAGCCGGGGCATATGAGAAGTCCTGGTTAAGCGACCACTGACACCAGGCAGACAGTCTCTGAAGAATATTGATAGTGACTGGAGTCACCATAAGTGCCCATAAGAAGGCAATAGCAAACCAGTTCTATGTAGAAAATTTTTCCAAGAACGATCATGGTCACGGATAGACTATGATTGCCTACATCATAAGGCACAGTACATAATGCTGATGATGAAGTGAAGATGTAAGCTCGTTCAGTTAAAAAATATATATTTACTGCCAATGCTGGTTCAAATTGATACACTTATTTTTAAGCTCACAATTTTGCAAGGGGTAAAAGATGCAGGGCCATCGAAGCTCTTTGAGGAACAAAAAAGGTATA
Source organism: Mobula birostris (assembly GCF_030028105.1). Taxonomy (NCBI): domain Eukaryota; kingdom Metazoa; phylum Chordata; class Chondrichthyes; order Myliobatiformes; family Myliobatidae; genus Mobula; species Mobula birostris. The sequence continues at coordinate 101,438,883 of NC_092380.1, read as the reverse complement.
AATCAGATTTTTGGTAACTGTATATATGTAGTAACATCTAGGTTTGCTGCTCAGTACTACATATGGGGCAAGACTGGAACCACAAAAGAAATCGGATGAAAATAAATTTTTGACTAATATATAGAAGGGGGAAAAATTACTGACATGTAGTGAATGACCTTCACTATATTCCAGGTGTACAATGAACGATGAAGTACTTTGAAGTATTATCATTATATCTTGATCAGTCAGGGAAGTCGGCTGAGGAATGGCAGCCAAAAACTCCATATTCTACTCCCTGTACGCTCATGACTGTGCGGCCAGATTCTGCTCCAACTCCATCTCCGAGTTTGCAGATGATACAATTGTAGTGCACTGCAGTTTGGAGTACAGGAAGAAGGAGATAGAGAGTGTAGTGACTTGGCGTCATGACAACAAGCTTTCCCTCAATGTCAACAAAACAAAATAGCTGGCCATTGACTTCAGAAAGGAGAGCAGTAGACATGCTCCTGTCTACATGAATAGTGTTGAGGTTGAGCAGTTTGAGAACTTCAAGTTCCTAGGCGTGATCATTACCTATAGCCCGTCCTGGTACAAGCACATTGATTGGTCATGACCAAGAAAGCTCATCAAGCCTCTGCTTCCTCAAGAGATTTGCATCTCTTTGTCAATTCTTACCAAGTTTTATTGATGCACCATAGAAAGTATTCTTTCTGGATGCATAACAACCTGGCATGGCAACATCTCTGCACGTGGTCACAAGAAACTGCAGAGGGCTGTGGACACACCTCAGCACATCACAGGATCCAGCCTCCCCTCTGTGGACTCTGTCTACACTTCTCACTGCCTCAGTAAAGCAGCCAACATAATCAAAGAATCTATCCGCCCTCGACATTCTCTCTCTTCTCCTCTCTCCCATCAGGCAGAATACACAAAAGCCTGAAAGTACATACCATCAGGCTCAAGGACAGCTTCAATCCCACTGTTATCATAGTCTCGAAGGACCTCTTGTATGATAAGATGGACTCTTGGCCTCACAATCTATGTTGCTGTGAGCTTGTACTTTATCATTCACCAGCACCACACTTTTCCAGTTACCTTTGCATTTTATTCTGATTTGTTATTGTTTTACGTTATTTGAGCTCAGTGAACTGTATAATGATCTGATCAGTACGAACAGTATGCAAGACCAGTCCTGATAAAGGGTCTTGGCCCGAAACGTCGAATGTTTACTCTTCTCCGTAGTTGCTGCCTGGCCTGCTGAGTTCCTCCAGCATTTTGTGTGTGTTGCTTGGATATCCAGCATCCGCAGATCTTCTCTTGTTTGTGAGCATGCAAGACAATCTCTTCACTGTATCTTGGTACATGTGACAATAATAACCCAAAATCAAAAAAGGCACAAAACCAAAATAAAAAGGAAACTTGGCGTTAGTCAGAGAATAAATAACAGTCAAGACTCAGGATAAGTTAGACTGATTGTTAAATTATCGTGATGGGGATTTTCATTCCCAACCGATGTGTGGGTGGGGTTTCGATTGAGCATCTCATCCAAGTCTGCAGTATTCTCTCGGTTCAGCCTTGCACTTCTCTGAGGTTCGTCACCTTGTCGTGGTGGAGAGGCTTGTCAGTCCCTGAGATCCTGAAAGTGAGGCCGGTCCAGAGTTTAGCCATCTGGCGCTTAGCTCCTGGTGGGCTGACCTATGGCGGTAAGGTCAAGGGGGAGATTCCAGACAAAGATCGATCCAACCAAGAGCTCAACAGTGAGAGATGATGTCACATCACAATGGCTGTGAAGGTGGAGAAAGGCTGCAGTAGTGAAGGGTCTTCAATTGTCTTGCACTCTATGCAGCCGGACCCTGACCTCGATCTGTCAGGGACCATGTATCAGCCTCTCCACATTCAACAAGGTCACATACAGGCATTCTCTATTAAGGGAATCCGCTCTAACATCTTGGATATATGGATCCCAGATCGGCCTCTACGGCCACCTGAAGACTGACCGATAGACAACTCCTTTAGGAGAACACCATACTCAACTCAAATGATTGCTGTATCAAAGTGGTTATAAGAGCTTGAGTTTGTGAAGGGGGATTTAATCTCAGGTCACTTCTAATTCAGAGGTAAGAGTATGTTCCACTGAGCCACCACAGAAATGCAACAAAGTTCAAAGCTCAAGGTAAATTTATTATCGAAGTACATATATGTCTCTGTATACCACATTGAGATTTATCTTCTTGCAGGCATTCACAGTAGAACAGAAAGGTACAATAGAATCAAAGAAAAACTAAAAAAAGAAACAAATAATAACTAGATAAATCAGTCAATCAATAGATTAGATAGATAGATAAATAAATGCATGAGTTGTAGGATCCTTGAAAGTGAGTCCAAAGACTGTGTTCAATGATCACTTCACAAGATCTGTTGTAGTGAGTGAAAATATCCACGCTGGTTCAGGAGCCTGATGGTTGAGGGGTAATAGCTGTTCATGAACCTGGTGGCTCCTATACCTCCTTCCAAATGGTAGCAGCAAGAAGAGAGCATAGCCTGGACGTCGGGAGGGTCATTGATATTGGATGCTGCCTTAGCGTGGCAACTCTTTGTTGATGGGCTCATTGGTGGGGAGGGCTTTTCTTGCGCTAAAACAACACTGTATCCACCACTTCCATAAAGCACAGGGTTTCACCAGAAAAGGCAATAATTAGAGAAGGTAATTTTGTTAAAAGTTACCAATGAGAAACACAAAATTATAGGTCCTGCCACATGTTAAAACTCAGCAACAGGTACACTTTTAAATGAATGCTTAGTGGAACTAAGTGATTACTTTGCAGTGAATTCATTGCAATTGTAAACCTAGAAATTACTGTCAGTGATATTAGCAGACATGCATAATGTATTTGCATGACATTCCACTGTCTGCTTGTGTAGTTAGGCATTTAATCATGGAAAATAAATAGGTTAACAGCTGTGTTAAAATAGCAGACAGAGCAAGTCATATGAACATGTTTTTAATTTTTCCATTCATAATGGAGACTGTGCTTTCTGAGTTAAAAACAGATCAGAAAATAGAAATGAAAAGCAAAACCAAATTGCTACACAGCAGGTTTTGGTAACCTGAAGTAAATAGGTAAGGTTCTGTAAATATTCAACAGATCAGGGCGGTACAGTTACAAGGTGGTACAATGCTTTACAGTATTAATGACCTGGGTTCATTTCCCATCTCTATCTGTAAGGAGTTTGAACATTTTCCCCATGACTACATGGGTTTTCTCTGGATACTCCAGTTTCTTCCCATGACTACAGGTAGGTGAACTGGTGAATCAGAGGTGGTGACAAATCAGCATAGAAGAGGGAGATTGAAAATCTGGTTGAGTGGTGCCACGACATCAACCTCTCACTCAATGTCAGCAAGACCAAGGAGCTGATACTTGACTTCAGGAGAAGGAAATCAGAGATCCCACAAGCCAATCCTCAATGGCGGATCAGAGGTGGAGAGGGTCAGCAATTTTAAATTCTTTGGTGTTCTCAGTTCAGGGTACCTGTTCTGGGCCCAGCACATTTTTACCCTTGGCCATTAGCCTCTACAATGAGTCAACTTATAGCCAGGGAAGTGGTGACCGCATCCGCTTAGACTGTTATTAACCTCTGTTTACCGGAGCTCTGTTTAAAATCTGATTAGCTCTGTTTACCACATCCTGCTATCGCAGACACCCTATGCAATACTATGTTAATCTACCATCACTACTTATCTGGACCGTGTGAATGTGCACCCATTACTGTATAATATTACAGTAATTCTTGCACTACCATCTTATCAGTGTGAACTTGGAAACCTTGTAAATCTTGTACATCTTATTTTAAAGGTAACTTGTTTTTTATACTTTCTTACTTCGCTTCTAAATTTTGTATATCTGTGCACTTGTAATGCTACTGTGATAGTGTAATTCTTTTGGTATCAATAAAGTATCTATCTATCTAAGTGCAATTATGAAGAAAGCACAGCTTCCTGAGAAGTTTCCGAAGATTTGGCAGGACATCTAAAACCTTGATGAGCTTCTGTTGATGAGTTATGGCTGCCTCACAATCTGGTATGGAAACACCAATGCCCTTGAATGGAAAATCCCCACCACTGAACACAGCTACACGGAGCATTGTCGTAGGAAAGCAGCATCCATCATCAGGGACTCCTACCACCCAGGTCATGCTGTCTTCTCACTGCTGCCATGAGGAAAGAAGTGCAGGAGCCTCAGGACTCGCACCACCAGGTTCAGAAACAGTTATTATCCTTCGGCCATCAGGCTCTTGAACCAGAGGGGATAACTTCACTTGCCCCATTACTGAACTGTTGCCACAACCTATGGACTCACTTTCAAGGACCCTTCATCTCATGTTCTTGATATTTGTTTATCGTTTTTTTTAAATTCTGTATCTGCACATTTTGTTGTCTTTTGCACACTGATAAAGCAAAAGAACGATTAATGATCATTCATTGATTCTGTTATGGTTATTGGATTTATTGAGTTCACCCACAGGAAAATGAATTTCAGGCTTGTATGTGGTGATTATATACGTACTATGATAATAATTTTACTTTGAACTTCGGACACCTGGGTGTAATTGGGTGGTGAGGGCTCATTGGGCCGGAAGGGCTTGTTGCCGTGCTGCATCATTAAATAAATAAAGAATCCATAAAATAAAATTTAAAAACCCTATTTAATGCAATCCCTCATTTCATGAATCATTCTAGCAAACCTCTTCTAGACCCTCTATAACACTCTCAGATACGTACCTATTATAATGTAGCGATGAGATCAGATCTTTCATAGAAGTGTTTTATTGGATTTGATTCTGGCTTCTTCCCCTCTTCTTTCCAGTCCTGATGAAGGGTCTCGGCCCAAAACATTGACTGTTTATTCCTCTCCATAGAACCTGCGTGACCTGCTGAGTTCCTTCAGCGTTTTCTGTGTGTGTGTTGCATATTGATTTGAAAATTTTTCTTCATTGAAACAGCTTTAAGACCTACTGTTTTTCATTATAAAAAAATTGAAATAATATGCTAGTAAATGTTCTTTTCCACTAACAATTACAACCCACAAACCAACAACATTTTTGAAAGACTCTTTTTTTCTGCAATACCATATAATCATGTTCTAGCTGAGTGATATAGTGTGGATTGGTTTGATAATCCCATCCTGACCTGCCTCCTTCTACACTTTTCCTTAGACATCCAGACCACTTCATGTGTTGCCCTATTTTGCCAGACATACAAAGTTCCTGGTAAAACAATGCCCTAATATTCTAATGGAGAACCATATTTTAAATCTCTCATGGTATACACTCAGTGCCAATGCTATTAGGTATACCTGTACACTTCCTTGTTAATGCAAGTATCTAATCAATCAAGTAATAGCAGCTCATTGCATGAAAGAGTGTAGATATGGTCAAGAGGTTCAGTTGTTGTTCAGGCTAAACATCAGAATGGGGCAGAAACATATTTTAAATGACTGTGACTGTGGAATGACTATTATTCGCAGACCGGGTGGTTTCAATATCTCAGAAACTGCTGATCTCTTGGAATTTTCATGGACTACAATCTCTAGAGTTTACAGAGAATGGTGTGAAAAATATCCAATGAGTAGCAGTTCTGTGGGCGAAAGCTCCTTGTTAATGAGAGAGCTGGAGAATGCCAGACTGGTTCAAGCTGACAGGAAGTTGACAGTAACTCAAATAACCACACATTACAACAGTGGTGTGCAGAAGAGCATCTCTGAATACACAGCACATCAAGCCTTGAAGTGGATGGGCTACAGCGGTAGAAGACCACAAACATATACTCAAACAAGAGAAAATCTTCAGATGCTGGAAATCCAAGCAACACACACAAAATGCTGGAGAAACTCGGTAGACTAGGCAACATCTATGGAAGAACACAGCCAACATTTCGGGCTGACATCCTTCATCAGGACTGGAAACAAAAGGATGAGAAGTCAGAGGAAGAAGGTTGGGGGGGTGGAGGGGAGAAAGAAACTATGTGATAGGTGAAACTGGGAGGGGGGAGGGATGAAGTAAAGAGCTGGGAAGTTGACTAGAGAAAGAGATACAGGGCTGGAGAAGGGAGTATCTGATAGGAGAGGACAGAAGGCCATGGAAGTAAGAAAAGGGGGAGAAGCACCAGAGGGAGGTGATGGGCAGGTAAGGGGATAAGGTGACAGAGGGAAAGGGGAATGGGGAAGAGTGAAGGAGAGGTGGCGGGGGGGGGGGGAGAAATTCACGAAATCGATATTCATGCTACCAGGTTGGAGGCTACCCAGACTGAATATAAAGTGTTGCTCTTCCAGCCTGAGTGTGTCTTCATTGCAAAAGTAGAAGAGACCAGGGACTGACATGTCAATAAGGCTACTGTCGTGATGAGGCCACACTATGATTGGAGGAACAACACCTTATATTCCGTCTGAGTAGCCTCCAAACAGATGGCATGAACATCAATTTCTCGAACACCCCCCCCCCCCACCAATCACCTCCCTCTGGTGCTCCTCCCCCTTCTCTTTTTTCCATGGCCTTCTGTTCTCTCCCATCAGATACTCCCTTCTCCAGCCCTGTATCTCTTTCACCAGTCAACCTCCCAGCTCTTTACTTCATCCTTCCCCCTCCCAGTTTCACCTATCACCTTGTTTCTTCCTCCCCTACCCCACCTTCTAACTCTGAGTCCTCAACTTTTTTTTTCTCCAGTCCTATTGAAGGGTCTTGGCCTGTAACGTCGACTGTACTCTTCCATAGATGCTGCTTAACATATACTCAGTGACTACTTTATTAGGTACAGGAGGTCTATTGAATGCATTCCCTCCTTATTACTGTGGACATTATCAGTACTACACTGACATATCTTCCCTCCTCCAGATTTGGGATGACACACTGCTTCAGGAACCTGACTTTCATCCCGATCCCGATGCCTCAGTGAAGCAATTGGGCTGCCTCCGGTGCTCCACTCTCCTCCCACATCCCAAAGGCATGCAGGCTGATTGGTTAATTGCTCACGGTAAATCGCCCCTCCGTTGCGTAAGTGAATGCTGGATTCCACCAGGAGTTGATGAGAATGTGGGGAGAATAGATTACAGGGAGATTTCGTGGGGAATGGGATTGCTCTGGGACGTGAACTCAAAATGTGTTCCTTCTGTGTGAAAAGGAAACATGGAGATACTTCAAATAGAGAATTCTTGGATTCAATTACTTCACCATAGCCAACAGACACTTCACCTACCCACTACCTTAGCTCTAAATTTCCCTCCCGAAACCTCTTTACTATTCTATCCTCCTTTAAGGCACCCATTATATGTTTGTTGATCACTTTGCTCAGCTTTTGATTACATCAGAGTTCAAAGTAAATTTTATTATCGAAGTACATATATGTCACCATATACAACCCTGAGGGTTGTTTTCCTGTGGGCGCATGCAGCAAATCTATAGAACAGCAACTCTAACAGGATCAATGAAAGATCTACTGGAGTGCAGAAGACAATGAACTATGCAAATGCAAATATAAATAAGGAGTAATAAATAACAAGAACATGAGATAATGATATAAAGAGTCCTTAAAGTGAGATGCTCTTATATCTTCCGAAATGGCTTTTAAAATATCCCATGAAGCCCTGTATGCTTTGCTATACAGAGCATGTGACTGAACACAAGTTGTCGCTGCCAGCTAGAAAATTGCTGGTAACATTTAGTTTCAAGACAGTGTCATCCACTCTCAGAATACAGTAGTGTGTGATATTTCACAAACAAGAGCACCAAAGTGAATTCAAAGATGTATGCTCACTTAACAAAGAATTACATGTCAGGAAAGACTGTACTTAAACAGCACCCCTCAGATAATCTCAGAATGCCACATGTAGCTTCAAGGCCGGTGGTTAATTTTTGAAGTGCACTCACTGTCGTAATGTGGGGAGCTGCTGCAGCTAATTTACGCACATCAAGGTCTCTTGAACAGCACTGAGATAAATGGCTGGATAATCTATTTGATGCTGTTAGGTCAGGGATAAAAATTGGCTGGGGGTTTGGAAAATATCCCACTGCAGAGTAGACAGAGCGAAAAAGACTCTGCTGGGTTAAATAAAAGGTTAGATACAATAAGTGATTTTTAATTGTAGCATTTCTGTCTGTAGCTTATAGGTAATGCTGATAAATGATTCTGTGTAATCCTGAAGAATGAAAATGCTCTGCTCAGTGACGATAATACTTGAAAATTGCACAAGAGCCAACTAAGAACAGCTGGTGTATATCCCCAGGAATGTGTGAGGAATTGTGAATGTGGATCTGTTCCTACTACTCCCTGATGAAACGCATTGGGGCTCTCATCCTCTGCAATACTTGTCCAGATCCGGAACTCTGCAGCTCACGGCTTTACTTACTCATCTACCTGCGACAACAACCTGGGTACTTGCAAAGACGCATGTTCGGTTGTGCAGTGTCTGATCTTTGTTGCTGCACCAAAGTCATTCAGGTAACTATCACAGAGTTCAAGACTCAAGATTCAAGATTACTTATTGTCATTTTTCAGTTCACAAGTGTAAAGGAGAATGAAATGATCGATACTCCGGATCCAATGCATATTAAAAAACTCAAGGATCATAAAAAGCACGACAGAAAAGACAAAAGAAAAGCATACAACAAATATAAATGTAAAAGCAATCCTATTAAACACAACGTTCAAGTAAATGAGTGTGACTGTATATACATAAAATATAGCTTATATACGTAAAGGGTGGCACAGGAGCGTAGTTGCAAGCACAATGCTTTACAATGCAGGTGACCCGGGTTCATTTCCCACTGCTGCCTGTAACGAGTTTGTACATTCTCCCCGTGACCGTGTGGGTTTTTTCCATGTACTCTGATTTCCTCCCAAAGTCCAAAGACACACCATTTGGTGGATTAATTGGTCATTGTAAATCGTCCTGTGATGAGGCCAAGATTAAACCTTGGGATTGTTGGGCAGCAGCCCTCGAAGGGCCAGAAAGACCTATTCTGCACTGTATCTCAATAAATGAATAAATAAAAACTCAAGGGATTCTGCAGATGCTGGAAATCTAGAGTAACACATACAATATTCTGGAAAAAGTTAGCAGCATCTATGGAAATGAAAAAGCAGTCACCATTTCAGGCCAAGACCCTTCAGCAGCACAAGTTTTATATAATAGCCTTAGTCACCCTAGCTATGTATACTTGTGTGTGTGTGTGTGTGTGCCTCAGACTTTAGCACAGTACTCTATATAAAGTGACACTAGGTGCAAGATTATCAGACTCTGACAGGAAATGATAAAATGACAAAGTGACTCTTGGCAAAAGTAATTTTCTAGGTCACAGCAGGGCATATGGAAACACAGCTGAACAGTGACTGTCAGTATAGGTATGAGGTATGAGTTGTTGCCAGATATGCAATACTATTGTCTTGGTGTGAAGAATATGGAAAGAATTCCAACTCAGTCAAATCTTTGCCACTCATAACCGTTAATGCCACCATTACCAATACTTTATGCCAGCGTCTATAGCCCTTCCATTACATGCCCCTCCTTAACAAGTTTTATTGATGTCCTGTTCAATGTTTGAACCAGCCCGGTCTAACTCAGCAGTGCAAAGAGGTAGAATGCCTTGTCCGGGAAACACACAACACGGAAGGAGGCTATTTAATCCCTTATATCCATTGAGTTATCCACAAAGTTTCACTCCTTGTTCTAACTCCCCATGGTTTTACAAATACCTCTTCAACTTGCAAGTTATTCCATCATTTTAGGCACAATATTCTAATTTATACCAGCAGACTGTTAACATCTCTGAGGATCTATCCTGGGCCCAACATATCGATGCAGTTACAAAGAAGGCACATCAGCAGCTATATTTCATTAGGAATTTGAAGAGATTTGGTATGTCACCTAAGACACTTGGCAAATTTCTACAGATGTCCTGTGGAGACCATTCTAACTGGTTGCACCACTGTCTGGTATAGGAGGGTTGCTGCACCGAATTGAAATAAGCTGCAGGAAGTTGTAAACTCAGTCAGCTTCATCACGGGCACTAGTCTCCCTAGTGCCCAGGACATCTTCAAGGACTGATGCTTCAAAAAGATCACATCCATCACCCAGGACATGTCCTCTTCTCTTGCTACCGTCAAGAAGGAGGTACAGAAGCCTGAAGGCACACACTCAATGATTCAGGAACAGTTCTTCCCCTCTGCCATCTGATTTCTGAATGGATGTTGAACCCATGAACAGTACTTCACCTCTTTTTTCAGTTGCACTACATATTAATTTAACTTTTACCTATATATATTTATTATGTATTCTAATGCACCTCTACCATATGTTGATGTTATTAAATCTGATTCTGTTTCTGAATTTACTGTATAAGAACATCCTATATAATCTGCAGGGTCACTGCATAGAGAAACGGCTTTATGGGCAATGTATCACAATAAATGAATATTCTTAGATCAACACATTGCTACTGACTAGAAACTGAGTTCCAAAAACAATAACATGTTGCCAAAAGAAGCTGACAGCCTACTTAAACTAACGTAAGAAGGTGAGGCTTAGATTCTGCATGTCTTCATTTTCACTAATCATCGGCCCTGCCGCACAAACAAACTCTTAAAAAGAGTGCCTGACACAACAGTCTGTAAAATACAATTAAACCAAAACAACAATTATACAATCTGGAGTAGATTAGTGGCTCGTAACCCTGATAATTATTTCAATGGTTCCCACACATCAATTTAGCGGCAGCAGTGGTTCACACAAAGCCCAGAATGCAGTGTCATAATTAAGTTATTAAAGACTAGCATCGATCTTTGGTAACTCGGTCATTCCATAAATGTTTGTAATCGGTCACTTAGGGAAGTCTGCATTATGACTGCAGATCTAGGCAGCTGATTGGACAATAGGCAGCAAATCTCTCATTACTTCTGCTACAGATTATGCAAATCTAACATATTGAAAAGATCATTAAGACACTAACCCCATGCAGCCTATATTACAATCAGGCATTTATTCAGCTGATATCGATTTTACTTGTTATTCCTGTCTTAAAGTTTCATTAATAAATGCTAGACAGAAAAAAAATGCCTGTGGCTGCTTTACTTCCTCCCATGGTGCCTATAACTTATTGGGGATTGGTTAAGTTGTCTTTCATCAGGTTAAAGCCCTAATCAGCATTACAGGCTTTGAGGATGGGCTTACTCACTCTGCATACCAAGGGTCCAGTATGTGGCTTTGCTGAACTTACTGGCAACAGCTACTGATATCAGATGAAGGCGCTGAGGCATGATAACTCTGGGAAAGACAGGGGAACAGCTGGAACAGCTGGTTTATAAGGGAAGGCTGCAACAAAAGACAACAAATTTATTCGAGTGCGAGTTAACTTGTTTTACACATCATAAGGCCATATGGTTTCTATTTCCACTGGTTTCCCTGTATTGTTAACCATTTCACAAATTAAGGACAGATGAATTAGAATTGAGTTTTGGAATATTTTTAAATTATTGCCTTTACTACATAATTACACTAAAGCAATCCAGCAACAATGCAGGTCCTGTGACCAACTGGCATTAATTATGAAGCAAAGTGCATCAAATATCATCTTTGTTGTGTAGTTATTGTTACGTTATGTTGTTGTATTCACATTAAGATCACCATGTGCTTCCCTTTTGAGGAATGTGTATGGATTGTGAGCATGTGCATCACCCAGGCTGAAAGGCTGTAAAACCAATCTTCTTTCCATCTCACAGCACAGTGAAGTGTTACTTTAATCATCAACACAAGAGCTAAATTGCAGGAGTTTGCATTCTTCATAGCCAAGCATCATGGTAAAGTGTCACAAGGCTGTGGACAGGATTTAATCAGACACCTGGTCAATAAAGGAGACATCAAACGGGTGCTTGGTCAAAGGGAGAGACCTTGAGGTGGTCCTTGAAGGCAAGAGAGTCATGAAGGAGGAAATTCCAGAAGTTAGAATCTTTAGAACTGAGCCACCATGAGCATGATGAAGGGAGTGTGGGCATGAGTTTGGTTCCTGGAGAACTGAAGAGCAACAAGATGCCACTAATATGGAAGAATAAAGTCATGAAGCCAATTGACTACACTGAATGCAAATCTTCTCCAATAGCCTGCATATGAATACTCAGCTTTTAATTTTATAAGATTGCATGTTTTAAGTAACAGTTTGTATTTGCCATTTTTAGGAGAATATCAATAAAAAAGACAAAAAAAACTATCAATTATCAATTCAATGACTGCTACCAGTTTAGTTCATAAATGTTATCATTATCAAATGAAAAATACTTGTAATTGCTTTACTATAATGTATGGCTAAACATTGTACATTTTGCTTGAGAAAACCATAGATTCCTTTTGGTTGATCTACCAATCAATAAGCTAAGATTGAGGTAGACATTGTAGGCCAAAAGACCTGTTCCAGAGTATACTGATTTGCTGCATTAGCTTTTACCTCAGTGCTACATTCTTTCATGAATCATGTATATCTTGATTTTCTTAATATCCAAATAATGTTTGATCTTCTTCATTCGATATCCTCAATGATTGAGTATTTGTCACCCATTTTGGTTTGAATTTCCTACATAATGGAATTTCTTTTATTTCAACCCGGAACACATGCACCCTTATTTTGAGTTGGTGACGGCTGGTTCTGTTGGCTGCAGCCTTCGGAAATTTTATCCTTGTCTCTACCCTGTCACATCCTGACGGAAGTTTGTACTTTTCAGTGAGACCAACTTTCATGCTTTTCACTCAAGAAAGTCCTGATCCATTCTATTCAATCTATCCGAGGGTGACTAAGTATCCGCATGTATTGCTCTATGTGGGATTTGTACACAATGTTACAGATTTCCTCTCAGCAAAGTCCTGTATAATTGCAACATAAACTCTGAACTCTTAAATAGATCACATTTAATTTTCCTTCACAGTTGCTGTGTGTTAACTGTCAGTGATTGCCTATAACGATATCCAGGCTACACTGAACCTCAGCACCTACCTTTCTCTTACCATTTCATTTAATTCTTTGTTTTTCTGCTTTACCTTCCTCAGAGTTTTCTACATCTTATGTCATCAGCCATCTCCTTCACCATCCACGTCATATTCAGATTCACTTATTTATCACATGTACATCAAAACATATGCACCGTTTGAATTAACAACCAACCACCCATGGATGTGACGGGGGTAGCCCGCAAGTGTTGCTACATATTCTGGAGCCAATATAGCAAGCCCACCATGTTCAGCTATACAACACAGAACACAACCAAACAGAACATACCAAACAACGAAGCAACAACAACAAAACAAGCTCCATCCCTCCCTCCCTCCCACCCACCCACAGAAAAACACAGACTTCTAATCCCAGTCCTCCAGTCCCCAGCGGACTTGTGGATTTGCAGACATTGGGCCTTTGACTTTCCCGGCAGACTTGCAGAGATTTGCAGAATCTGACCATTGGGCCTCGGACTCAAGATTGCTGATCGACCTTTGAACTTCGATGTGGACTTCCAATTGACCTTCAGGCTTTGATTTTCTATATCGACCCTTTTACTTATTTTCATCCTCTTCCCCCATGAAGGCTTTCTGTACACAAAGCCACCCTACTTTTATCATCATCAAACTTGGAAATGAATTCCTCATTCCCAATCATTGATCTGGATTATAAACAGCTGGGGACCTAGAACCAAATTTGCTGTAACCTCCCAATCACAAAATGATCCACTTAATCCTGATCTCTGTTTTCAGATAATTCAGCATACATTCCAACATTTATTTATCCCTGAGAAAATCATTAATCAGAATCAGGTTTATTATCACCAGCATGTGACGTGAAATTTGTTAACTTAGGAGCAGCAGTTCAATGCAATACATAATCTAGAAGAGAAAAAAAATAATAATAATAGTAATAAAAAAATAAATAAATCTTCTTCAGTATACCTTAATCAGTATACATATATTGAATAGATTAAAAATTGTGCAAAAAATAGAAATACTATATATTTTTAAAAGGTGAGGTAATGTCCAAGGGTTCAATGACCATTTAGGAATCAGATGGCAGAGCGGAAGAAGCTGTTCCTGAATCGCTGAGTGTGTACCTTCAGGCACCTGTACCTCCTACCTGATGGTAACAGTGAGAAAAGAGCATGCCCTGGGTGCTGGAGGTCCTTAATAATGGACGCTGCCTTTCTGAGACACTGCTTCTTGAAGATGTCCTGGGTACTTTGTAGGCTAGTACCCAAGATGGAGCTGACTAAATTTACAAACCTCTGCAGCTTGTTTCGGTCCTGTGCAGTGGCCCCCCTCCCATACCAGCAGACAGTGATGCAGCCTGTCAGAATGCTCTCCATGATACATCTATAGATGGTAGATCTATAATTTACACCCTCTTGAAGAAGTTTTGTCACCGATATGATTATATTTGTTGTAAAGTATGGATGAGATAGACCAGAGAACGTGGGAACACATTTCACCCTATCTGTCACACATTGGACAGGATCGGACAGAATGTAAGCAGAGGAAAAGTATTTACAGATGGATCCTCTTGGACAGAAGAGGGGAAAGCTAGTGTTTAACTATTTACAGTGCATGTTTCTCTGGGGCAAGTTAATGCTTGCTTAGATCTTGGACTTTTGGGACGAGAGATCACAGACAGCCCCGTGGGCAGAAACCTGGTTTGAATAACCAAAGCAGACAGCATACCAGAAGTTCCAGTGCAGACCTTTATTCAAAACATTTGGAACAGTTGGTATGAACAGTGTTGTTTGACCCCTATTGTTACCACCTTGAAAGCAACACCTCTAAATTGTCATCATTATGGGGGAGAAAAAGCACCAATGATAATGGCAAATGTGAGACAGAGTTCTACAAACATTTGAGATGCCATAGCAAGTAAGGTGATTAAATGCAGCAAATTACCTTGATAATCCTGTTGTCCATTGCCTGCTCCAGCACTCACTTCCTGACTCATTTATCCCCTCCAGTTGAAATCTTATCGGTCAATATACAAAGCAACACACACAAAATGCAGAAGGAATTCAGCAGGCCAAGCGGCATTTATGGAAAAAAGGTAAACAGTCGACAATTCGGGCCAAGACGCTTCATCAGGTCCTGAGTCCTGAAGGAGGGTCTCGGCCCGAAATGTTGACCGTTGACTCTCTTCCATAGATGTTGCCTGGCCTGCTGACTTCCTCCAGCATTTTGTGTGTGTTGCTCGGATTTCCAGCATCTGCAGATTTTCTCCTGTTTGCCAGTCAATATACTGCTTGATTTCAGTTGAATGCAGGTTTGGGTGATGAGAGACTTCAACATACAGTAATCGCAAGAGATTCTGCAGATGCTGGAAATCCAGAGTTACACACACAAAATGCTGAAGGAACTCAGCAGGTCAGGCACGTTTATAGAAGCATCAACACTTTGGGCCGAAAGGTAGATAGATCTTTCTGTTGATGCTGCCTGACCTGCTGAGTCCCTTCAGCATTTTGTGTGTGTTACTTTATCATACAGTTCTTTATTGAAAACAGATAGAAACTGATATACAGAGGTTGGATGCATGGAGTCATACAGTATAGAAATGAGCCCAACAACCTAATATATTCTTGCTGACCACTTTGTCAATCTATGCTAACTTCATTTGCCAGCAGTAGGTCAGTATTCTACTTCCTTTAGTTTGCTTGCTGTGATATTAACGGAAACTTGACTGTAGTGCTACTTAGGAGTTGGTAAGACCTTGAAACAGTAAGAACACGTTCTTTACTTTTCCTTTAATATCCAGAATTCCATAAATCCTTGAGGATTGTCAGAAGTCCTTATCAGAAAATTTCCTTTTGGTTTCCTGTTCACTCAGAAATATGCAAGTGCAAATTTTCTTTTGTACCAAGAATTATATTGAATCTAAAGTACAGAAACAAGCCAGACAACTTCGTTGACATTGTCCAGACTTTGCACAAACAAACCCCCTCCTTGTCTAATTGTGTTTTCTTGTCCATCTCCTCATGTGAACTTCACACCTACGGAAGGCACACAATTAACGATTGAGAAATAGCTTCTTCCCCTCTGCCATCTGGTTTTGAAATGGACATTGAACCCATAAACACTACCTCACTACTTTTTTTTAATTTCTGTTATTCTTGCACCATTTACCTTAACTTAACTAACAGAATATACACTTAATGTAACTCAGTTTTTTCTCTCTAAACTTATTTATCATGTATTTCATTGTACTGCTGCCAGAAAGTTTACAAATTTCACGACATATGCCGGTGATGTTAAATCTGATTCTGATTCTGATTGGTTTAATATCTGAGCATTTAATGGGAGCTGAGAGGCAATGGATCTGGGCATGGATAATGTGGAAAAACCGAGCAAAAATGGCTGATGATGGAAATCTGAAATAAAGTTAAAGCCAAAGTAAAGTAGTTAATTATTAAAGTACTTTTGTGTTACCATATAATACTTGAGATTTGTTTTCTTGCAGGCATTTACAGGAAAATAAAGAAATCCAACAGAATTTATGAAAAACTGTGCACAAAGATTGACAATCAAACCAATGTGCAAAAGAAGATAAATAGTACAAATAATAAAAAATACTAAGAACATGAGCTGTAAAGAGACCTTTACAGGAAGGCTGGAAAGTTAGTCTGCAGGCTGTGGAATCACTTCCGAGTGGTGGTGATTGAAGCTATATGCAATGGTTCAGAGGTCTGATGGTTGAAGGGTAATAACCATTCCTGAACCAAATGGTGTGGCACCATAGTGTCCTGTACCTTCTACCCAATGGTAATAGTAGTGAGAGGAGGTCATGGCCCAGATTTGGGGGTCCTTGATGATGGATGCTGCTTTTTGGTGGCAGCACTCCATGTAAATATGCTCAATGGTGGGGAGGGATTTTCCTCTGATGGTCTAGGCTGTGTCCACCATTTTCCGTTAGCCCTTAATAGCATCACATTATGGACCAACAATCAATCTATGTAAGCTGTTCTATATATTTATAGTTATTGAGGTTTTTTTTAGTATTGTTATTGTGTCCTTTATTCTTTGTATTTTTTGGATCTGGAGTAAGAATTATTTCATTCTCCTTACAGTCGTGCACAGGAAATGACATTACACAATCTCGAATTCTAGAATTCTTGACTGGATGAGTTTATGATTGGGACACATGAATCCAATTCCCAGTTTGGCAGCCGGAAGGAATTTAAATTTAGTTAACTAAATAAATCTGAAATAGAAAGTTAGGGTGATCAAATTGCCATTAAAATCCTATCTTGCTCATCAACAGCCTTTCAGGAGAGACATTTGCAGTCCTTAAGAGGCATCAAGGCCACAACAGTGAGGTTCACCCTTGAAAGCCCTCTGAACAGCCACTTTGTTCAAGAGGAATTATCAATGGACAGTAAATACCATCAAATAAAGTACATAGCAAGCTGAAAAAATAAATATATTCATTCCCTTTAAAAATCCTCTTTGAGTTGCATTTGAACTTCAATGGATTTTGCATAGGAGTCCTATTCTCACACTCATTCATCTCATGGTTGCAGTTATCTTTTGCCACCTGTGAGTGTTCAAGGCATTTCTATCGAGGCACAGTGGTGAGTAGACCTCAGATCCTGAAGCCCTGGTCTATAGCCACATTGATGCCCTCATACGTTCATAAAGATCAAAGTGACTTAAATATTAAAAGTAATAATTTAAGAAATGAAATGATTAGGAAATAATACTTTGACCATAAAAACATTTTACAAATGGCAGAAATTATTTAAAATTAGATAAACTAATATTGTATATAATTATGTAATTATCAAGCTTGAGGGAAGCTGAAATCTCCCGGAAAGAGGCCACACAAGTCGAAAGAGTGCTGGTGTATGGCATGTGAGTGCTTATTAGTCCAGGCATTGAGTTTAAGAGTTAGGGAGTTATATCACAGCTTTATAAAGTTCTGGTGCAAAATGGAGAAGAGCATTCACTTCTGGTTGCCCCATTATAGAAAAGACAATAATATAAATCTATGCAAATACAAAAGAAAAAAAAATGCAATAAATATTGTGAATATGAGATGAAAGCATCCCTGAAATTGAGTCCATAGGTTGTGGGAACAGGCTCTTGCCCCCATTCTAACAACTTTCCACAGGAGCACCATTGAGAGTGTCCTGTCTGGCTACTTTATTCTGTGCAATGGAAGCTGCAAGGCATTAGAATGCAAGACCACACAGAAGATAGTAAAAACTGCCAAGAGGATCTCTGGGGTCCCCCTCACTCTTATTTCGGACATTTACTGGGAGCATTGTAAACGAAGGTCCCAGAGCATTGTTAAGGATTCCTACCACCCATCCCACAATCTCTTTGACCCACTCCCATAAACAATGAGGTACAGAAGCATCAGGAGTAGAGCTGCCAGCCTGGGTAACAGCTTCTTCCCTCAGGCTGTGTGACTAATGAATACCCTGCTGCCACTGAGGTCTTGTCACTAGGATAGCAGGGTCTTTACTGTTTACTGTGTTATGTGCTACATGCATTTTGAATTGTATTTGCTTAACATACTTTGTTTTATGTGCTGCGTGTGGCATATGTTTTGTGAGTGCACCATGGTCCGGAGGAACGTTGTTTCATTTGGTTGTACGTATGTACAGTTAGGTAACAACAAATTTGAGCTTGTACTTGAGCAGACAAGGAATGAATAGGAAAGATTCAGAGGGATGTAGGGCCTGCTTTTGTGCCATAGGACTCAAGACAGTCAGAGAGCAAAAAAAGTTCAATAAGACCACATACCTGGTCAGGGCTGAGGAAGAGGAGTAGGGCTTTGAGTAGGACATCTGACCTATGGTGGGTTTCTGAGAGCATGACTTGAATGTG
The DNA here is from genome assembly GCF_030028105.1 of Mobula birostris. Lineage (NCBI taxonomy): Eukaryota > Metazoa > Chordata > Chondrichthyes > Myliobatiformes > Myliobatidae > Mobula > Mobula birostris. The sequence goes on along the minus strand of NC_092380.1, from coordinate 101,420,020 downwards.
CACCTAAATGGCGACGACAGCACCACAAGCAGATGGTCAGAGATGTGTGCAACTCTAGATAGAGGCAGAGATGAAGTGGTGGACCAGGGTTACCCAGCTCATTGGTTGGGAAGCTTGCAATGATCTTGAATTCCCTCACCAGGACCATGCCAATCTCTAACTGCTGAAGAATGTTACTCTTTGCATTGACTCTTCATTTGGTAATTGGTTTATTAATGTCACATGTACCAAAGCAGAGAGAAAAACTATTTTGCATGACATCCACACAGATCATTTCATCATATTGCATGAGTTGAGGTTTTACAAGGGATAAAACTGTAACAGAAGGCAGAATATAACGTTACAGCTACAAAGAAAGCACACTGCAGGCAAACAATAAGGTGCAAGTTCATTATGAAATAGATTGTGAGATCAGGAGTCCATTTTACCTCACTGGGGTGTGTTCAATAGTCTTGTAGCAACATGTTGGCACAGCAGCATGGGCTGAAGGGCCTGTACTGTACTGTATTGTAATGCTCTGTGTTCTACGTTCAGGCTAGAGCTTGTGGTGGTTGTACATGCTTTCATTCTTTTGTATCTTCTGCCCAACGGGATTCGAAGATTCAAAGTCCATTTATTATCAAAGTATGTATGCAGTATACAGGCCAGAAATTTGTCTTCCCCACAGACAGTCACGAAACAAAGAAGAACCATGGAACCAACATAGGGAGAGAAGAATGCCCAAGGTGGGTGGGGTCCTTGATTATACTGGCTGCTTTATAGATGTGGGTCTGCAGTCAATTAACAATAAAGTAATGTAGGAAGTCTTCAAGGAAGTGACAAAGCTTCTATTCACGAGTTGAGCTGTTTGTTTCATTCCATCAATAAAAGGAGTACTTGTGAACCGCAGAACATCGAACTGCATGGCATAGGGACAGGGCCTTCGGCCCTCAATATCTGTGCCAAGCATTTTCCCAAATTAAACTAATCTCTTCTGATCCATATCCCTCCATTCTCTGCATATTCAAATGCCTATCTAAAAGCCTCTTCAACACCATTATTATACCTGCTTCCATTACCGCTTAACTCTGGGCATTTAATTACTAATTTAATTAGATTGACATAACACCATGGGCTAAGAGCCTGTTCCTGTGCTGTACTGTTATCTGTTCTATCAATGTTTTGTGTCCTATCCCAGACCGCATGTTCCAAGCTCTTACACCACTCTCTGTGTAAGCAACCTGACAAACATTTTCTGCACCCTCTCCAAAGCCCTAACTTTGCGAGCATTCTGAGTTTCCCCATGGTCTGAGAAGATATAAGCTGCATCTTCATTGCTCATTGCCTGAATGCATCTCATTAAAGCCCAGAGATGGTAGCATTCCACCTAATGAACGTCCAGTTGGTGCATACCAACAGCCAGAGGTTCCTTGTGATCAGTTTCAGGTAATCAAGGAGAGTCCATGGCAAACCAGTCAATCAAACAACTTTCACTTTGGCAGGGCAAACCATAAATGCAACTGTTAAATCAAGTGAATTTGTTACCATGTGGTAGTTCTATTGGAACCTCCAGATTGCTGGAACTCCTACCTCTATAGAATTGTGTACTAAGTATGGTAATGGTGTTGGGGATGGTAACATGATAACACTATATTTCTTTTCTAAATCATGTGAATTATAGGTTGTTATAGCCAGGAGTGGTCTTCACACGTAGCTTAACTACTAAGCCCAGCTGAACCACTTCTACTGACAAAAGAAAGGGGCAAAGGCAGGCCTCAAACCAATTACTTCGGGTAAACAGGTCTCGTCAGCCGTGGTTGGCAGCTCATCCAGGAGAAGGAAAACACTGATCTCAAACCTCCGCTGCCTTGCTGCTATACCCACTCATGGGGAAAGCTTTTGGAGTAAGCCCCAGGAAAAAAATCTGGAGCTGGAGTCCCTAAAGCAGCCCTACGTCGAGTTCAACTCTGACCGGTAATTCCTGCGGTGCTGCTAGTGCCAAACTGTGTCATTCTGTGCCTTTCCTTTGGGTTCACCAGCAGCATGGAGAGGGGGAGCTTGCTAAATGGCAATAGCTTGCTCGTTGTATTTTACTGCCCTGGCTTGCATATCTAGGCAGCTGGGATGCAATATGGTCGACCCTGACCGACAGAGGCCATAGAAATCAAGGGAAATCGAAAACCAAGGCAAATTATTCATCTTAGACATCTTCTTTAGTGTCAGAAGACCCGCCAGTGGTACTGAGCCAATATAGGGCATGCTGTCTGGCACCAGTTTTCCACCATTACATGCAGTCCTGCTCCACCTTGTCCTTGCAGAGAGGCAGAAGTGGTCACGGAGTATGTGACCAGGTGTTGGACAATGTATCTGCTCTGAATGAATAGTTTTACAGTTAGGGGAATTCTTGAGTTGGGAAGTGTAATGCTGGAGCTCTGTAAAGTCTGCCAAGTTGTGAGGGATCATGTTAAAGTTGTTATCAAGTCCCACTTGATTGAGATTGCTGTAGGATGAATGTGTGTTGCTTGGAGATGTTTGTGGGGCTAATCATACTTTGGGAAGAAAGAAGTGCATGGACATTGACCACGTGTATGAGGTCGCTAAACTTCCTGAATGAATTTGATCACCTGATCTCAGCTTCCTCTGCAGCTTCCTTCCTCTGGTCTTGGTGGTTTCCTGCTCCTCTGTGGCCAGAGAACCCTTTTCCTTTCCTCCAACTTCTTCCACCATGACTTCTGAAACAGCATACAAGAAAGAGGGCTCAGTTTCTTCCTTAGTCCAACATTTTTCGACATGCTGGCCTTCATCACTCGCGGTACTGAGTACAGAAGTTTAGGGATTATGTGCGGTTGTACAAGCACTGGTGAGGTATATATGTATGTATATCTCTGTGTGTGTGTATGTGTATTATACGTATATATAGATACATTATTAATAAATAGGGCAAAAAGGGAACAACAATAGTGAGGTAAAGTGTTTGGAGATTTCAAAAATCTGATGGCAGAGGGAAGAAGCTGTTCCTAAAACATTGACTGTGCACATTCAAGCTCCTGTACCTCCTCCCTGCTGGTAGCAATGAGAAGAGGGCACGTCCTGAGTGATGGGGGTCCCTGTTGACAGACACCACCTTCTTTAGGCATTGCTTTTTGAAGATGCTCTCAAAACTGGGAGACTGGTTCCCACGATGGATCTGGCTGAGTTTACAACCCTTTTCTGCTGAGAGATCTCAGGCAGCATTGGCAGAAAGAGAAACAGACCTCTCCGCAAATGTCACCCAACTTACCTCTCCGCAAATGTCACCCAACTTACCTCCAGCAATTCCAGGAAATACAGGGTTTTTTTTTTTTGCTTATAATGGACTGTATTTAACTTCTAAAAATGTACCTCCAACAATTCTAACTGTTCCTTACTTTGGCACTGGAGTGTCAGCCTATTGCTATTATAAATACTTGATGTTTTCAGACATTACATTATTAAATACTTCACCAGAATTGTTTTTTCAGAAAACCCGGTTTATTTTAACATATTCCTTACATTTTCAGTTATTAAGAAAGATGGAACTGAAGGAAGTAATCAATGACTGTGGATTAATGACGAAATTGGCTCCTTTATCATTGATATCTATGAGGAGACTAAAAGACTGGAGAGTAAAGCATGGATATCTTTGCTGATAAAAATGTTGCAATACCACTTTTCTGCAATAGTTACACAAAAGACGTAACTGGGAAAGACTGTAGGCATCACAATTTAGGGTTATATGTAGGCGAATCAAAATTACAGATTTCTAGCAAACGACAGGACATTGCACCGCTGCTTCCCTTACAGTTTTCTACAGTCTTCCTTGCTTAGTTGACTAGTCGATCATCAGATAAAGAGCCCAGTGTTAAATCAGAACAAAAACCATTAGTGATATGGGCGATTAATCAGGTTTCTGGCCAGAAAAAAAATGGAGATTGCACTGATTTATACAACTGGGCTGTCATGAATTGCAATAATTTCCTTCTCTTTGCCTTGCTTGCATCCGATTTTTTGGCAGTTCACCTAATATAATCTCCGAGAGTTTTACATGTGATGTAATAATGTAATCTCTCGGTCACTTGGCTGTGCATGTAGAAGAAATGAGAGGGCATATTGTAAGATTTATCCACTAACATTTTTAAATTATGCATGTAATCAGATTCGGTTCAAATACTTGAACAATTCCTTCCCTCAGAGGAATACACTGTGGTCACTATTATCTTTGTGAGATCTACAGTAGCTGTTTCAAAAATTAACTACTTCAGCTTTTCCCTGCTTGGACATGACAAAAAATATTTTATTATATTTAATAATTTTATAATATTTTAAATATTTATTTAATTATTGGTATATTTATATATTGTACATTTAGTAAAAAAGATAACAATTTTAACATGATAATGGACTGAAAACCTTCAATTGTATTTTTAAACAGAATACTTAATTCAAGAACCAACCAAGCGGAGACAACCTCACATGGCCTCAGTAAAAATGAGGTGGGAAAAAGAAAATACAACCTGTGGCCACTTCATTAGGTACCTCCCATACCTAATAATGAGGTCAATGAGTGCATGATCATGGTCTTCTGCTGGCTATCCACATCAAGGTTTGGCATGTTGTGCATTCAAAGATGCTCTTCTGCACACCACAGTTGTCACGTGTGGTAATTTGAGTTACTGTCACATTCCTGTCAGCTTGAACCAGTCTGGCTAATCTCCTCTGACCTCCCTTAATAACAAAGCCCACAGAACAGCCCCTCACTGGATACTTTTTGTTTTTTGCACCATTCTCTGTAAACTTTAGGGACTGCTGTGTGCAAAAATCTCACAAGATCAACAGTTTTGGACATATTCAGAGCACCCTGTCTAGCACTAACAATCCTTCCACAGTCAAGGTCACTTAGATCACATACTGATGCTTGACTTGAACAAAAACTGAACCTCAAACATGCCTGCATGCTCTTATGCATTATGTTGCTGCCACATGATTGGCTGATAAGATATTTGCATTAACAAGTAGATGGACAGGTGTACCTAATAAAATGGCCTCTGAAAGTAATTCATAGTTATCAGCCTTAATCAACATTCGCTAAATGAGGACAGTTGACTGTGAGAGATTGAGATATGGTTCTTTCCTGCAAATCTCCAAAAGCAGATGTTCTGACATTAGTAGTCTCAGGTTATGTAGAATAGGCCACAGAGTTGTTGTGTGAGGGACGTAAGGTAACCACAGAACATTGAGGTGATCACTCAGATCCATTTCATCACTCTTGGCACAATGAATTCAGTTTCCAAGGCAACACAGCCCAAAGCTATGGCAGAACCTCCAATTTTTTTTTGATTTCCACCATCCACCTTGTTGATTGACTTTCTCTTCTGCCCTCTACAATGTATGATTATCTCCTCTCTTAAATGGTTTGCCTACATCACTCAAAATATTTTAGTTTCTGCTTGAGAAAACAGCCTCAAAGCAATGAATTAACCTGGGTCAAAATCAATGGATTTCCTTGTTACCATGAGACTTGGAGTCTTTCTCCTGCCTCTCTTTTGAAATTGCCATTCTTTACAACTATAAAAGTAATGTCCTTAATCAATTTAATTTTAAAGTAAATTTAGGACCATTCTGCTATGTAAATGATACTCTCCCCAGAAAAATCTTGGTAAGGCTGATAGAGGGACTAAAGATTAGCTTTATTTGTCACATGTATTCTGGAACATTGAAATATGCACTGTTTGCATCAACAACCAACACAGTCCGAGAATGTTCTGAGGGCAGCCTGCAAGTGTCACCATGCTTCTGGTACCAACATAGCATGCCCAGAACCTACTAACCCTAAAGAGTAAGTCTATGGAATGTGGGAGCAAACGGAAGCACTGGAGGAAACCCACACAGTCATGGGGAGAACGTGCAAACTCCTTACAAAAATTGAACCCTGACCTCTTGGTTGGCACTGTAAAGCGTTAAGCTAACCACTACACGATGCACCGCCTTGGCTGATGACAACATTTTAAATACTTTTCACAGTCTAGAAGTGTGTTTCCATTGTCAGTTTTAAGCTAGAACTGTGGAAAGGTCCAGGCTTAGGAAATCTTGGTGCTCACAAGTAAATCTGGGGTCCTCAGTTTTGCTTTAACTACCTGAATGAGTCAAAGCACATATTTTACATCTGCATTTCTAACTCCTCTCCTCCCCACCTCAAATTTTAAGCCCTTGGGATTTTTTTTAAATTTTGGTTGTGTGTTTGGTTTTGTCTCTCCCAATAATTTTTATAGAACCGTAGAATTTTTATGGTATGGTCTGAGGATATTTACGCCATCAAGTCGGTTCTGGTTCCCTATAACCCATCCTTCTCAGTTCCATCACCCAGTGCTCCCCCGGCCCTTACAAATTATTTTGCCTTTTCCCTATCCAATTTCTTTTTGAAGATCTGATCAATTTGCTTCCACTATCCTGATGGAAGTGACCTCCAGATTATGACTAATCAACGTCTACAGACATTTGTCCTCACATCCCATTGTTGATCTTGCCCTCATTTTGAATGTCTACCTCTTTATCCTTGAACCATCTACTAATATTTTTCCTTTAGCTCAATCCATCATGATCTTGTAAATCTCCATCAAACTTCCTCTCAATATCCTTTGTTCCTTGGAGAGGAAGATGATCTCTGTCCTACTTTTTATGAAAATTTCTTCAGTCCTGGGTAAATAGATAGCAGGGAAGGGTCAGGCATAAAGGGGAGATATTGCCAAGCGAAACGGTCATCCAAGGAGTGACCTGAGGCAGAGTGGTAGGGCTTTGGCGATATCAGGTCGAGGCAAGGTAAGTTACCTGTGAGGAATAGAAACAGGAAGTATGTCTGTGAGGCCGATGTTCTGTACTGGGTGTCAGATGTGGGAAGTCCGAGAGACTCCCAGCCTCCCAGACGGCCACATCTGCGCCAGTACCTTAGGGACCGGTTTAGGGAACTGGATGATCTTCGTCTGGTCGGGGAAAGTGAGGAGGTGATAGAGAGGAGCTATAGGCAAGTAGTCACGCCAGGGCCTCGGGAAACAGACAAGTGGGTAACAGTCAGGAGACGGAAGGGCAAGAGTTAACTACTAGAGAGTGCCCCTGTGGCTGTCCCCCTTAACAATAAGTACTCCTGTTTGAGTACTGTTGCGGGGATCAGCCTACCTGAGGAAAGCAACAGTGCCTGTGGCTCAGAAAATAGGGAAAGGAAGAAGGCAGCCGTGATTGGGGACTCTATAGTTAGGGGGTAGGACAGGCGATTCTGTGGATTCAGGAAAGAAACATGGATGGTAGTTTGTCTCCCAGGTGCCATGGTCCGGGATGTTTCTGATCGCGTCCACAATATTCTGAAGTAGGAAGGTGAACAGGCAGAGGTGGTGGTACATATTGGTACCAGCGACATAGGTAGGAAAAGGGAGGAGGTCCTGAAAACAGATTACAGAGAGTTAGGAAGGAAGTTGAGAAGCAGGACCGCAAAGGTAGTAATCTCAGGATTACTGCCTGTGCCACATGACAGTGAGTATAGGAATAGAGTGAGGTGGAGGATAAATGCGTGACTGAGGGATTGGAGTCGTCGTGGCTATCCCTCGAGGTCGAGGATCATGGTCTTCTTTCTGAAGAAGAGGCCCACAGAGCGAAGACACCTGTGCGTGTATTTGTTTAACGTGTACTTGATGTTGCACTCAAAGAAGCACACGATACTTCACAAATCAACCAACTGATTCCAGTGGCATGGAAACCACAACGATTGGAGCTGACAGGTTTGCTGCAGCCTTCATCTGCCTTCACAGCCATTGAGTTCGAAGTAACTTCATCCACCTGTTCCACCGTTGAGTTCTTGGTTGGATTGTTCTTTGTCAGGGATTGAGTTTAAGAGCCGAGAGATAATATTACAGCTTTATTACTATTTAATTATTTATGGTGCAACTGTAACGAAAACCAATTTTCCCCGGGATCAATAAAGTATGACTATGACTATGACTATAACTATAACTATGATTATTATAGGACCCCGGTCAGACCCCACTTGGAGTACCGTGCTCAGTTCTGGTCGCCTCAGTACAGGAAGGATGTGGAAGCCATAGAAAGGGTGCAGAGGAGATTTACAAGGATGTTGCCTGTATTGGGGAGCGTGCCTTATCAGAATAGGTTGAGTGAATTCGGCCTTTTCTCCTTGGAGCGACGGAGGATGAGAGGTGACCTGATAGAGGTGTATAAGATGATGAGAGGCATTGATCGTGTGGATGGTCAGAGGCTTTTTCCCAAGAGGACACAGTTTCAAGGTGCTTGGAAGAAGATACAGAGGAGATGTCAGGGGTAAGTTTTTTATGCAGAGAGTGATGAGTAAGTGGAACGGGCTGCAGGCCACAGTGGTGGAAGAGGATACGATAGGGTCCTTTAAGAGACTTTTGGATAGGTACATGGAGCTTAGAAAAATAGAGGACTGTGGGTAGCCCAGGGTAATTTCTAAAGTAAGTACATGTTCGGCACAGCATTGTGGGCCGAAGGGCCTGTATTGTGCTGTTGGTTTTCTATGTTTCTATGTTTCTCAATTGAGTAAATCTCTTCTGTGCCTTCTCTATTACTTTCATATATCTCCAAATGCATGATGGCAAAATTGAAATTTTGCTAATTGGTAATGGTTCATTATTATCACATGTACCGAGAAACAGTGAAAAGCTTTCTTTTGCATGCGATCCACAAAGTTCATTCCAAGCAGAAATACACTGAGGTATGAAGGGAAAAGCAATCACGGAATGAAGAATATAGTATTACTGTTAAGAGAAAATGCAGTGCATGGAAGCTATTTTGTTCCGGTGAACACTCTTCTCCTGAGTGTTTTAAATTAAGTTTCATAGAGGTTTAACATGACTTCCCTAACTCAGTACTCTACATTTAAAATAATCCAAGGTTTACTTTGAATTTTGCACTTTGAGGTACACTCTTAAAGCATACCCTGCAACTTTCATGTATTTAAGGCAGTCACACCTGCAACCTTCTATTCAAATTTCACTTTTAGAATGAAACACAAACCACACAGGGAAGAATAGGGATAGAGGACACTTGATCAAGTTTTCCAAAATCATGCAGAGTTTTACTAAAGCACTTAAGCGTTGTTTGCACAGTGATGAAGTTGTTGAATGAATAGCCCAGTGACCTAAGCTAATGAATAAGCATTATGAGTTTCTATATGTTAGCTGAGGAACTTCAGGATGTTTAGCTATAGACAAAATTTGGAATTTTAGCTGGCATAAGTAATAGTGACACAAAGTTGTCATAGAACCTATCTGCTTCATTAATGCTCTTTAGGGAAGAAAATTTACTATTGCCCTTCAGACTAATGTTCCTTCTAATTTTTTTACAGCTGCACAGACCAACCATTATTGCTCTGAGCAGGAAATTTTTACATGGCCTTGAAACCACGGACGTGTTTTTTTGTATTCAATGAACATTTAGAATGAAAATTGAAAAATCACATATTTCTGATTTTATTTATTAATTGAAGAAAATAATTTAAGGGCATCTGTTAGTCTTGCAAGACCATGGATCTGCACCTGGAAAGTCTTCACTCTCCAGGGCGCAGGCCTGGGCAAGGTTGTAGGGAAGACCGGCAGTTGTCCATGCTGCAAGTCTCCCCTCTCCACGACACCAATGTTGTCCAAGGGAAGGGCATTAGGACCCATACAGCTTGGCACCAGTGTTGGTGCAGAGCAATGTGTGATTAAGTGCCTTGCTCAAGGACACAATACGTTGACTCGGCTGGGGCTTGAACTCACGATCTTCAGGTCGCTAATCCAATGCCTTAACCACTTGGCCACCTGCCCACGTGCCCATAATAAAGTACAATGTAACAAGAAAAATCTTTTACGATTTGTAAACATTTTTCCAGCAGCATCTATTTCCGGTTGCATGGCAGCAATGGCTATGTGCACGGGAGCATTTCAGTTACAGTGCGGCCACGCACTCACGCAGCTTAGAAGGAACAGTTCTTCAGACGTGGATATGACTCTAGACTCACCAGTGTGATGTTTCTTACCTTTCCCTCTGAAATCACGTAGAGAATGACTAGTTATCAGTATCTCATCACCATCACTTTCTCCAAGGCACTTAGTGACAGGAAATAAATGTTAAACCTGTAGGAAACTTAATTTAAAACACTCAGGTGTTCAATGTTCCTTTGCCAACAGCACATTCAACTTGTAAATGAATCAAGAAAAGGAAAAAAAAATGGAGTGGGTTGATAATTAGAAGATACAGATTTAAAGATTAAAGGCCACAAAAGGAAACAGATTTTGCAGAGTATTTTAAATGGCTGACAAAAAGGGTGGTGAAAGCTAATCCAACATTTTAAATGGATTTGAGTAAACACTTAAAGGTAAAAAAAAGTTACATAGCTCTGAAGGAAAGACAAAGCATTGAAATTAATTGCAACAAGCTATCACTAGAGAAAGTTCAAAGTTCAAAGCAAATTTATTTTCAAAGTATGCATATGGCACCATGCAGTGCCCTTGAGATTTATTTTCTTGAAGACATTTACAGGAAAATATGGAAATATTATATAATTTTTAACAACTATACATAAACAAAGACCGACAAACAGCCTACGTGCAAGGCAAATTGCACAAATAATAAAAATAACACTGAGAATATTAGTTGTAGAGAACTTGAATGTGAGTCTATAGGTTGGGGAGTCAGTTCAGCGTTGAGGTGAGTGAAGTTAACCTCATTGATCCAGCAGTATCTGTTTGAGGGAAAGGAATTATTGATCCTTTGGGTTGAAAAACTGCATCAGGACTGAGTGTCCCAAATTGTCAGCGATTGCTTTCCCTCCGCAGATACTGCTCGATCCATGGGGTTCCTCCAGCAGATTGTTTGTTGCTCCAGATTCCAGCATCTGCAGTTTCTTTGAGCTCTTGGAATTAACTGCATTGTTCTACCAAAGGGTCAGCAGGGACTGGATGAGCTGAATGGTCTGCTGTGTGCTGCATTATTCCATGACTGTATATATATGATTAACATTGTTCGTGCTTGAAGTACATTAGATTCTGTGACAAAAATCAGTCCTTTCCATGCTCGGACTTAGAATTAGGGAAGGAAGCTGGGGAGGAAGTGAGTTGTCAGCCGTACATAGAGAATGGTATCCGATTGCATTTGCTCAACCTCGTCCTCTGTTATTTGACCCTGTGCAAACATTCAGAAACAGCTGACAGACAATTAAACATGTTCAAACTGACATCCTAGAGATACTGCCATTAAATTCACACAGCTGCATCTCATTGATAGGATCAGCTCAAAACTCCAGCTGCCTATTCCTTATTCTGAGAGTATGACCACCAGTTCTGGGCTCCTTCACTCAGGGAAACATCCTGTCTGAATCCACCCTGTCAAGATCTCTGAGAATTTTATATCGTTCACTGAGGTCATCTCTCATTCTCCTAATGCCAATGTATAGATCAACGCACACAAACTGCTGGAAAAACACAACAGGTCAGGCAGCATCTATAGAGAGGAATACATAGCTGATGTTACAGGCCAAGATGCTTCATCAGGACTGGAAAGGAAGAGTGAAGAACCATGCCACTAACATCCCACTTATTTAACCCTCCCCTAATCACGAGACAATTTACAATGACCAATTAATCTACTACCTTGTATTTTTTTAGATAGTTTGTTGTCTTTTATAGTCATAGTCATAGTCATACTTTATTGATCCCAGGGAAAATTGGTTTTCGTTACAGTTGCACCATAAATAATAAATAGTAATAGAACCATAAATAGTTAAATAGTAATATGTAAATTATGCCAGTAAATTATGAAATAAGTCCAGGACCAGCCTATTGGCTCAGGGTGTCTGACCCTCCAAGGGAGGAGTTGTAAAGTTTGATGGCCACAGGCAGGAATGACTTCCTGTGACGCTCTGTGCTGCATCTCGGTGGAATGAGTCTCTGGCTGAATGTACTCCTGTGCCCACCCAGTACATTATGTAGTGGATGGGAGACATTGACCAAGGTGGCATGCAACTTAGACAGCATCCTCTTTTCAGACACCACCGTGAAAGAGCACTGGTTGTTTATCTATCCTGTTTGGTGTGGTCTTTGATTGGTTCTATTGCATTTCACTATGTAAGCCCATAACAAAACGAACCTCATGGTATCTCACCATATACAGTATATGGTGACATATAGGTAATTTGATAACAAAGCTGCTTTGAACTTTGCCATGTTGGAATGGGAATGGAAATTAAAATGGAAGGCCAGTGGGAAATCTTGCCTTTTGTGCTAAAATACGGAGGCCTAGCCTACCCAATCTCTTCTCATAAGATTGACCTGTCAGGAACCAGTTTGATTCAAAATTGGTTTCACTCTCCCTATTTATCTTTGTAGTTAAGAGACCAAAATTATTCACAGTACTCTTGGTCTCAATAAGGCTCTACAGTATATAATGCTAGTACAGCATCTTTACACCAACGGACACATTCCTTCCCAATAAAAGCCAGTCTACAAATTGCCTTCCTAACTGCTTACTTACCTGCGTATTGGCATCCAGTCATCTGTACAAGGACACTCTTGTCCCTTTGAATATCCATTCTTTGTAGTCCCCAACCATTTAAGTAGATCTGCTTTCTTGAAAAAAATTTCACCAATTTCCTCACTGCATTCCATCTGTCACCTTCTTGCCCCCTCCATCGCCTGTTCCTGTCTTCCTGAAGCCTCTTTGCATCCTCTTGACAAATCCTATTCCCACTCAGTACCTTTCCAGCAGTAATTTATAAAAATAACCAGAACTCTGGGAGCTTCAAAGTAAGGGGTTCAGAATTGTCTATGCATACCTGATGTCACAGCTGGATCTATTCTTTTTTTAAGTCTGTGGTAAATTAAATTGGTTCTTTTTGTCAAATATTCCAAGGTACAGTGAAGAACTCATACTTGTGGACAATCAACACTGGTGCACCTCAACCATCTGTGGTTAACCCACAGATCTACTCCAATTATACTCATGACTGTGTGGCTAGGCAAAGCTCAAATGCCATCTATAAATCTGCCAATGACACCACTGTTGTTGGCAGAATCCCAGATGGTGAAGAGGAGGTGTACTGGAGTGAGATAGGTTGTCTGCTTGAGAGGTGTCGAAACAACAACCTTGCACTGAAAATCAGTAAGACCAAGGAACTGATTGGGAACATCAGGAAGAGGAAGTCAAGGGAACACACACCAGTCACCTTCAAGAGGGCAGCAGTGGAAAGGGTGAGCGGTTTTAAGTTCCTGGGTGTCAGCATCTCTGCAGACCTATCCTAGGCCCAACATAGAAGGCACAGCATCAGCTATATTTCATTAAGAGCTTAAGGGGACTTGGTAAGCCTCCAAAGACTCCTCACCATCTGGTATGGAGAGGCCAGTGCCCAGGATCAGAAAAGGCTGCAGAGGGTTGCAAAGTTAGCCAGATCCATCATGGGCACTTGCTTCCCCAGCATGGAGGACATCTTCAAAAGGCAGTATCCACCATCAAGGACCCTCATCACCCAGGACAAGGCCGCTTCACATTGCTACCATCAGAAAGGTACCTCAGACTAAAGACACACACTCAATGCTTTAGGAACAATTTCTTCATCTCTGCCATCAGATTAGTAAATGGACAATAAACCAACCGATAAACACTACCTCACTATTTCTGTACCACTTATTTCATTTAATTTTTCATATATACAGCATTTCTTATCGTAACTTATAGTTTTTCGTGTATGGACTGCAGCTGCAGCAAAAGACAACATTTCACGACACATGTCAGTGATATTAAACCTAATTCTGATTCTGATTCAGTTCTGAACTTGTCTTGCATACTGTTTATACAGATCAATTCACTGCACAATGCATTGAGGTAGAACAAGGTACGACAATAACAGAGCACAGAATGAAGTGGGCCTGAAATGTGTTAGGGTCTGCAAACTGCAGGTATTCCTGAATGTCGTCTTCTCATGATTGCAGCCCTTCCCCCTTAGACCATTTTCTGCTCCCTGTCAGACCTACCTGGACCAATTGCACAAATCAACAGAAAGAAATGCTCTTTGCCAGTCAGTTGTCCAGAAGCACTGAGCGGGCAGAAGTCAGGCCTATCTGTCCTAACACAAGGCTCACTCTCCCTCCAAGGCAAGTGCACTGCTTCATTCCTGACTTGGAAATTCAACACTGTGTGTGACACCTACAGCTGCGTAGGAGGTTGATTACATCTGTGAGACCATTAGACCATAAGATATAGGAAAATAATTAGGACCATCAATCATGACTGATTGTTTTAACTCTACTTTCCCACCTTCTTCCCATAACCCTTCCCTCCCTTACCATTCAAGAACCTATCAATCTCTGCCTCTGACTTGGCCTCCACAGCCTGCTGTGCCATTGAATTGCTCAAATTCACCACCCTCAGGCCGAAGAAATTTCTCCTTAACCCAGCTTTAAAGAGACGTCTCTTTATTCTGAGATTGTGCCCTCGGATTCTAAAATCTCCTACCAATAGAAATATAACCTCCATGTCCAGGCCTTTCTGTATACAGTAGGTTTCGAAGTCAAAAAGTTCAAAGTAAATTTATTATCAAAGTACATACATGTCACCATAGACAACCCTGAGGTTAACTTTCTTGCGGGCATTCTCAATAAATCCATAATAGAATGATAACCATAACAGAATCAACGAAAGATCGCACCAAATTGGGTTTCAGCCAGCATGCAATGAGATCCCCATCCCCCTTATCCTTCTTGGTTTCATCGAATACAGGCCCAGGGCCATCAAATACTCCTCATATGTGAAGCTTTTTATTTCTGGTATCATTCTTCTTGTGAAATTTTTCTGGACCCGTTCCAAGGTCAGCACATCCTTCTTTAGATATGGGGCTCAAAATTGCTACAGTATTCCAAATGCCATCTGACCAGTGCATCAGCTGTACACCTTTGCTTTCGTATTCTTGTCTTTTTGAAATGAATGAAAATATTGCATCGCAGCCAAGCTTTACAGTCTCCAATTCATTGTTGCTACAGATCATACAAAAAAAATGAGCACCATTTTGTCTGGCCCGCTGCGTTATCTATCTCAGCAATGTCCTTTGTTCTACTCACTTCCCCTTACGTCACCCCATGTGACTTCATCCATCACACTCCATGCCAAAAGTGCCTGCTGAAAGAAAGCAGAATCCTCAAGCAAAATTAAGGCAAACCTCGATCTTCCTACCAAAAGCACACTTGCCGACGTAGAGCCAAACAGGATTGTTGACGACTGCCACAGAGGCTGCAAACCTGTGTGGCATGAAGAACTCTTGCGACTGCAGCAAACAGCAAGATTAATATACAGTAAATGTCTCTTTCTTGGAGCAGTTCCCCTGCCTCCTGTATGTGTTTTAAAGAGGTCTTACATACTCTTTTGTCCAGAGTTTTGATAATAGGAGGTATTGTCTTCTTGTTTTTTTGGGCATGGTTCTGTATTTTGCTTATGTATTTAGTTGAACTACGCTTGTGAGGACAGTGCTACCAGTACTTCTCACTGTCTGGGAGCCTCCCAGAGAGAGTTTCTGTCCTCAAAATCAGAATTTAATCTCACTGACATATGTTATGAAATGCATCGTTTTGTGGCAGCATTACAACATAATACGTAAAAAATGTGATAACTTATGATGAGAGACATACTACACTCAGTGGCCACACCTGCTGAAGTGGCCACTACCTGCATGCTCATGGTCTTCTGCTGCTGTAGCCCATCCACTTCAAGGTTTGACATGTTGTGCATTCAGAGATCACTTTGGTACCATGTGGTTATTTGAGTTACTATCGCCTTTCTGTCAGCTTGAACCTCTCTGGCCATTCTCCTCTGTCCTCTCTCATTTACAAGCCATTTTTGTCTACAGAACTGCTGCTCACCGGATGTTTTTTTCTGGTTTTCGCGCTGTTCTCTGTAAACTCTAGAGAGTGTTGTGCATGAAAATCCCAGCAGATCTGCAATTTCTGAGATAATCAAAGCACTCCATCTGGCACCAACAATTTTTCTACAGACAAAATCACTTAGATCGCATTCTTTTCCCATTCTGATACTTGGTATGGACAACAACTGAACCTCTTGCAACACACACAAGATGCTGGAGGAACTCAGCAAGCCAGACAGTGTCTGTGGAAAAAAGTACAGTTGACGTTTCAGGCCGAGTCCCTTCTGCAGGACTGGAGGGAAAAAAATGGAGTAGATTTTAAAGGTGGGGGGAAGGGATGGAGAAACACAAGCTGAAAGATGAAGCTGGGAGGGGAGGGATGAAGTAAAGAGCTGGGAAGTTGATTGGTGAAAGACATACGGGGCTGGAGAAGGGGGAGTCTAATAGGAGTCTAACAGAAGGCCATGGAAGAAAGAGAAGGGGGCAGGAGCACCAGAGGGAGGTGATGGGCAGGCAAGGAGGTAAGGTGAGAGAGGAAAAAGGGGATGGGGAATGGTGAGGGGGGCCATTACTGGCAGTTCGAGAAATTGATGTTCATGCAATCAGGTTGGAAGCTACCCAGACGGAATATAAGGTGTTGTCCCTCCAACCTGTGTGTGGCCTCATCGCAACAGTAGAGGAGGCCATGGATTGACATGTCAGAATGGGAATGGGAAGTGGAATTAAAATGGGTGGCCACTGGGAGATCCTGCTTCTTCTGCCTGATGTAGGTGCAATACATTAAAAGAATTATCAATTATAATAACTTATATATACACACACAGTAATGTGCAAGTTACTAGGCACATATATATAGATGCCTAAGACTTTTGCACAGTACTGTAGTAATGTTATATGTTGTATTGTACTGCTGCACAAAAAAGAAGTCATGACATATGTGAGTGATGATAAACCGGATTCACATCAGTCTATGTGGACTGATAGTGGGAGGGGGACAGGGAGAGAGAAATCATGGTTGGAAAAAGGAGAGGGGAGAGGGGAGGGAGCGGGAAGTACCAGAGAGACATTCTGCTTGGAATGTTTCTTTAGATTAGATTATGAGAACACTCAGTCCTCTTTTATTGTCATTTAGAAATACATACATGCATTAAGAAATGATACAATGTTTCTCCGGAGTGATATTACAGAAAACAGGACAGAGCAAAGACTAAGAGTGACAGAACCACGTAATTATAACATATAGTTCCAGCAGTACAAAGCAATACCATAATTTGATAAGGAACAGACCATGGGCACGGTAAAAAAAAGTCTCAAAGTCCCCGAGTCGATCGGCTCCCGAGTCCCCGATAGCAGGCGGCAAAAGGGAGAAACTCCCTGCCATAAACCTCCAGGCACCGACAACTGCCGATACCATGGAAGCAGCCGACCCCAGCCAACACTGAGTCCATCCGTCCGAAAACTTCGAGCTTCCGACCAGCCTCTCCAATACAGCCTCCCGAGTGCCATCCTCTGCCGAGCGCCTTCGACCTCGCCCCGGCCACTGAAACACGCAAAGTCGAGGATTTCGGGGCCTTCAGCTCCAGAGATTCCGGTTACCACACAGTAGCAACGGTAGCAAAGCAGGCATTTCAGAAGTTTTCCAGATGTTCCGCTGTGCTCTCACATCTGTCTCCATCAAATCAGAATTGTGCACGGTCCCCTACTTGACAGATAACAGACATCACCACCGAAGTGGCGGCGCGCACTGCCGTCGCATCGCCATCTTCTCCCCCCTCCTGGGGGTTTTCCAAGAATTGCTTGGAAATGAATTACCTTGCCTGGTGTCTCAGGGCTGGGTGAGTCTCCACCCGCACCACCCTATAGCACTCCTTCGCTGCCACCTGTCCCACACCTCTCCCTTGGCACTCTACCCTTGCCTTCCCAACATCCTTTGCCATTGTCAGATTTACAAACACACTCTCCCTAGCTATATATACCTGCTGAAGACTTTTGCACAGAACTGTGTTTGTCATATAATTAAATTAAGTAAGTAGTGCAAAAATAGTGAGGTGGGGTTCGTGAGTTGGTTCATTGTCCGTTCAGAAATCTGATGGCAGAGAGTTTGAAGCTGTTCCTAAAATGTTGAGTGTGTGTCTTCAGGCTCTTTACTGATGGTAGTAATAAGAGGAGGGGAGGGAGGGAACGTCAACTCAGACCATGAGAGGCCTGCGTCAGGCATTTTCATACCTTACAAGGCGCAGATTGGAAGTCTGTGTGGGGCGCCCCTCCTGGTAGTAATAAAAAGAGAGCACATCCTGGGTGATGTGGGTCCTTAATGATGGTGCCCTCGATGCAGGGAGTCTAGTGTACAAGATGGAGGTGATTTTCTTTTGGTGATGTTGCTGCTCTCTGGTAGATTTCATACTTTAAAGTTCGTTTTGTCATACGTCTAAATGGGAAATGGATCAACAATCAAGTTTAAAATGCATTTGCTCTAATTGGCTGAAGATAGCATTTGCCTTTATTGTTTAGTCTCCTGGGTATATTCACTGGAACCTGTACAGTTGAACTATTCTCAATGGCCTGCTAACTTTTAGTAAAGTGCATTAAGGAAGATTTCCTTCTCATGGCAGATTATACAACAGTGATGTGATCAAAAATCATTTAGCACCTTTGACAGCAGGTTCATCCACGCTCTGAACATTCCAGAACTGTCACAGACCAAATGTTACAGACAATCACAAACTATAAAAGTGTCCAATTTAAACAAAATAAAATTTGAAACCTAAAATATACAAAAATATCAAAATTAGCAGAAAAAAAAACAACTGAGTAATGCAGCACAGAAACAGGCCCTTTGGCCCAACTTGTCTATGCCGACCATTGTAGTCCCATTTGCCCCATTTGCCCCATATCCTTCTAAACTCCTCCCACCCATGTCTTCCTAAATGTTTTTTTTTAAACATGGTTAATGTTCCTGTTTCAGCCACTTTCTCACTCTATTTTGAAATTAATTGCGAGATGTTTCTGTAACAGGTCTGAGCTGATGAGGAATCTTCTCCTGGACCTATAGGTTGTAGAGGTGAGCTACAGCAGATGTTACCTGCGTAACCTGTGTACATCAGCAATGTGCAGTCCTGACACCAGATTTCAACCCAAAACATCAACAATTCCTTTCCTTCCCTTGTTCTGCTGAATTTT
Organism: Mobula birostris; assembly: GCF_030028105.1. Taxonomy (NCBI): domain Eukaryota; kingdom Metazoa; phylum Chordata; class Chondrichthyes; order Myliobatiformes; family Myliobatidae; genus Mobula; species Mobula birostris. Next base: position 101,400,933 of record NC_092380.1, on the reverse strand, counting down.
TTCAGAACCTTGGGTCCGAGCATCTGCAGACTCAATATGATCTTCTTTGGCGATTGACGAAGTCATGAGTTGACCTAATCACGAGCGATAACGAGCTGCAGCTCCAAGATAGGCCCTGCAGCCCAACAACGCATGCTGACCACCAAACGCACAAAGAGTCATGGAGCGATAAAGCTTGGAAAAAGGCCATTCCATCCACCGTGGCCATGCTGACAAGTGGGCACCTACCTATATCAATCCAATCTTTCACCAGCAGGCCCATAAACTTCTCTGCTTATCTAGTCTCTTCTGAAACCTTGTCAGCGTCTGTGCTACCAGCTAAACACCTTCTGGGTGAAAAAGGTCCTGCTCAGCTTCCTCTAAATCAGGTGTTCCCAACCATGAACCTTTACCACAACTGAGGGGTCAGTGTACCCCAGCTTGGGAATCGCAGCTCTAAATGTTTTAGCCCTTAACATAAATCTATTTACTAGTGATGTAGGGAAAGATTTTCTACTCGCTCCCTTATCTATACCCCCCATTATTTTATATATCTTAGTCTCATTCCCCTTTGACGTCCTCCACTCCAGGGAAAACAGACCCAGCCTTTCCACATTGCTCTCATAACTGAGACATTCCAAGCCAGGTAGGGTCCTGATGAATCACCCCTGCACTATCTCCTCAACTATCACACACATTTACACACTTGTTCTCCTCTAACCCATTTTGCACATTCTAACTTTCACATCAGTTCACCTACTTGTTAAAGATTAAAGGTCAGCTTTAGTTGCCGCGTGTACATCGAAACGCATTGTGCTCCAGCAAACTACACATTCCAAGGACTGTGCTGGGGATAGCCTGCAAGTGATGCCTCACTTCCAGCAGCAAAGTGGCATGCCCGCGGCTGACTAACCTTAACCATATGTCTCTGCAACGTGGGGTGAAACCGGAACAGCCGGAGGAAATGCAGAAGGTCACAGGGAGAACATACAAACTGCTCCACAGTTGCCAGGAAGAAGCATGTGATTGAAAACGAAAAGGGGGGAAAGGACAGTTCCTGGGAAAATCTGGATGTAACCAAAGGGAAATAGTTGAAAAGTTGAGAAATTGACTGGTAAATGGGTTTATTATTGTCAACTGTATCGAAGTACAGTGACAATTTTACGTGCATTGATAGAGGTCAATTCATTACAATATATCCAAGAGTGCAGAATAAAGTGTTTTGGTTACAGTGAAGGTGCAGTGCAAGTAGACGGTAAGCTCTAAGGTCAAAGAGTCAGAGAACATTACATCACAGAAACCCATCTAGTCCATGTCAAACTATTTACCTGCCTAGTCCAATTGACTTCAGGAGGAGGAAACCAGAGGAGCATGAGCCAGTCCTCATCAGAGGATCAGAGGCGGAGAACGCCAGTAACTTTAAACTCCTTGGTAACATTAATTTGGAGGACCTCTCCTAACCTATTCAACTTTTCCCTATGACGCAGATCAGCAAGACCTAGCAACATCCTTGTAACACACATAAAAGTTGCTGGTGAACGCAGCAGGCCAGGCAGAAGCTCTAGGAAGAGGTGCAGTCGATGTTTCAGGCCCAGACCCTTTGTCAAGGTCTTCCCGACGAAGGGTCTCGGCCTGAAACGTCGACTGCACCTCTTCCTAGAGATGCTGCCTGGCCTGCTGCGTTCACCAGCAACTTTTATGTGTGTTGCTTGAATTTCCAGCATCTGCAGAATTCCTGTTGTTAACACCCTTGTAAATATCCTCTGTATTCTCAATCTTATTGTTATCTTTCCTGTAGGTAGCTGACCAAAATTGGAGACAATCAGCCAATTTATAGAGACACAAGTGACTTCAGATGCTAGAACAATGAACCATCAGGTGGGGGAAATGAGTCCTGATGCAGGACCTGAACCAGAAACCTCAACGATTCCTTTCCTCTCCACAGATGTTATTTAGTTTGCTGAGTTCCTCCAGCAACTTGTTGTTCCAAAACTACTGATAGTTCAGGTCATTGACCTTCAGCAAGGCTGTGAGGAAGATGATCAGCACTTCTTCCATTTTTTCTTTCGATCTCAGGTTTTAAAGATAACATTTTAAAGATTAGCTTCACTTGTCACATGCAGTGAAACACGTGGTTTGCATCAAATCAAATTGACAAGGTTTATGCTGGGGAGCAGCCTGCAAACGTCATCATGATTCCAGTACCAATGTAGCATGCCCACAACTCTATGTCTTTGGAATGTGGGAGAAAATATGTGCCTTCGCGGGAAGAACGCACAAACTCCTTACTGGCAATGGTGCGAATTGAACCCCCCTACACCAATTGGAGCATTGCAATAACTGCTAGGCTACTGTGCTATGTCCAGTTGTCACATCACATTCCCAACAGCATTGGATAATTATTCTGGATTTAATTATGCGGCAGATCTTTTCATCCCTATTATCACCTAATTTCATCTTTCAGTATCACTTACTGTCTATTATATTCCACCCTACCACAAAATTTCTTTGTTCTCATTTCCTCTTCGCCTTTAAAGTCCGATCTATTTCTAACCATTTCCACTTCTGCTGAAGGTCACTGACTTGAAACATTAACTCATGTTCATTCTTTCCTCCCCGTGGATGCTGCCTGATTTCCTGTGTAGTTCCAATGCGTTCTATTCTCGGAATTTGCTTTTGTTTTTTACGCTTGGAGTTAACAAAGGAAAATAAAGAATAATAGGGGACTGTAGCATTTTTCTAAACCATGGTTTCGATTTCTCTGCAATGCAGAAGCATACGGCTGGCTTCAGATGTTCTTCAGTCAATGCATTTTGCAAATCATTACATCACCAGTAAAGATGAAGGATCTGGTTGTTTGAATTCTCTGTGCAATTTGTGAATTTTTCATCTGAGGAAAGGCATTTTCCCAGTGCAATGTGGGTGTTGTATTCTGCATGCATTCCTGCAGCCTACACCACATCTCTGAACAATAAAATGCTTTCTTACATTCCTTCCCAGCTTCTGTGAATAGATCTCTCTGTTGACAACATACTCTGCTCTCACCCTTTAAGAATTTAAAAAATTATGGTTATATCAATGCTTTGATTGCTCAGCATAATTTTCAATGGACAACTCGGAACACTATTTAATAAACTGCGGTTTGGTGGTTTAATACAACCATTTGGTGGCTTGTATATTGCGACTGTAAATAAACATAGTTTGTTAAACTGCATGTTTAAGCTACCATCTGCTGCACAGTCAGGTGGCAGGCCACTGGCACAGGAAATGTCACTCTTTCTAATAACAAGCCAAAGCAGATTGTTAACAATGCTGGTACTCAGTTGCAAATGCTAAACTTGTGGAATTGTCTTTGGCTTCAGCTGCCTGGGTGGCATTTTGCCCTTGTTAATCCTGCAACCTTTACAGAATGCCTGCTGCTGCCTGTATGAAGTTTGTACATTCTCCCCGTCACCGCATGGATTTCCTCCAGGAGCTCTGGCACGACAGTGGCTATATTTATTTCAGAGTTTGAGGAGGTTTGCTATGTCACCAAAGACATTCGTAAATTTCTACAGGTGTACCATGGAGAGCCAACTAACTGGCTGCATCACCATCTGGTATGGGTCGGGTGTGGTGGCGGGGCACTCTACTGCCCAGGATCAAAAGAAGCTGCAAAAAATTGTGTCAAACACATACAGAGGATTCTGGAGGAACTTACCAGACCAGGCAGCATCTATGGAAAATAGTGAACAGTTGACAATTCGGGTCAAGACCCTTCATCACCCAGGACATGCTCTCTTCTCATTGCTACCATCAGGAAGGAGATACAGGAGCCTGAAGGCACACACCCAATGATTCAGGAACAGCTTCTTCCCCTCTGCCATCAGACTTCTGAATGGACATTGAATCCATGAACACTACCTCACTACTTATTAAATGTAACTATTTATATATATACTTACTGTAATTCACAGTTTTTATTATAATATTTTGCGTTGCACTGCTGCTGCAAAAAGAGTAAATTTCAGAACATATGCTGGAGATATTAATTCTGAATCTGATTCAAAGATGCACAAGTCAGTAGGTTAATTGGTCACATGTGTGTAATCGGGTGGTACGTGCTTATTGGGCCGGAAGGGCCTGTTACCATACTGAATCTCAGAATAAAGAAGTATATTCACTCAATTTTCGGTCTATTGAACTGCAGCTCACTGCAGCGGGAGTGCAGCATTGCCAGTAATGCTGTTTTTTTTCCCATAAGGTTCCAGTGGCCCTCACAGACAGCCGGAAAAGATCCTCTTGAGTCACTTGGAAGAGGAGGAGGAAAGTTACTCATGGCCTATGTTATCCCTCCACCTGCACCACTAAAACTGGTTACCTGTTTGTAAATATTGCTGTTTGAGGAAGCTTGCTTTTCAAAATTTTATAAATACAAGAAACTCTGCAGATGCTAGAAAACAGCTTCTTACTTCATACCCTACTCCAACCCACAGCGTCATCTATCACCTTGTAGCTTGTCCTCCCTCCACTCCCCCTCCCAGCTTTTTACTCAATCATCTTCCACCTTCCTTTCCAATCCTGAAGAAGGGTCTCAGTTGAATCGACGACTGTTTGTTCATTTCCACGGATATTGCCTGACCTTCTGAGTTCCTCCAGCATTTTGTATGCATTGCTCTGGATTTTCAACATCTGCAGAATCCTCTTGTGTCTATGATATTACCTAGGGCTATGACAGGTGCTACATACAGTAAAGACAAGACTTTCCTCTCTCTTCTTCAGATCCTGGGTAGACGTACAAACCACTCAGACGAAATTGAACCTAGCTTCTTATGTGCTGATGTTTGTAGTGTTACTCATGTGGAAATGTAAAAGGAAGGTTTGTTCAAGAGCCTGAAATGTTTCATTCAGCAGATCTTCACTCATGATGTGTCACTGCCACCACCATTATTCAAGCAATGCAAAGGATAGGAGGCTATGAAGTAATATTCCTCCCGGAACTGAAAGGCTTCCTTCTCACAGTCAAGTAAACATCACAATATAACCAGGATTATTGAATCTGCTCTGGTACTCTTTAAAAAGAAATTTGGCACATTCGGTCGCCTTGTCTTAACTTTGAGTGGGAGTAATAAAAGCACATTGACAAGCCATTTGCATCTCTCTCACCTTTAGCAACAGCAATATAAACTGGGCTGCTTATTTCCTATCTGAAGATCAGACAGTTTCAGGCAATTCCAGTGCACCAAAGGATATGCGGCCTCAAAAATACAGAAAAAGCAAAACAGAAAACACCAGAGGAAGTAAATTATCTAGTTTTTTGTGTCTTAATATCTGACTTTCTATTTCCTTCCTCTTATCCTGAATACATTGGCTCTTCCTGTAGCATGATTTTGCAAAGGCCAGAAACCTACCAGTGCTGTGCCAAGTGTTCTTTCTTCTATCAGAAAGTGTCAATGGGCTGTTCCTCCGCAGAGAACAAAGCTGATCATCCATTTATCACCAGATGTGGTTACTTCCACATTCTTGGCAGGCTCCTGGGCGATAGTCACATGGGATGATCTTGGTGTTTCCATTCTCAAAAACAATCGTTACACTCTATTTGCTATTGTGTTTGAGATATGCTCAGGTCAGGATTTTCACCAGAGTTTTTTTTCCTATTAAGAACGTGATGGGACTGGATCCATGTGTTGAAGACATTGCTTTTCCTTCTTCAGTCAAGATATTATATTCCCTGACACAAGAGATTCTGCAGGTGCTGAAAATCCAGAATAACACAAAATGCTGGAGGAACTAGCAGGCCAAGCAGCACTGATGGAAAGAAATGAAGAGCCGACGTTTTGGGCCAGGACTCATCTCCTTTGATACTTTGCAAAGCATAAATTATAATGTTTTTTTTGAAGTAAGATTATATCTGAAGATGCATATGAGTGCCCAGAAGCATTTCACAGACAATGAATAGGTTTTTGTAGAACTTTAAATGGAAGGGATGTTGTAACTTGTTTGGAAAATTGTAATCTCCAACAACAAGCATCTGCTTTATAATGCACATTTAAGTCTGTTTTAATAATGTAGGCTGAGAAAAAAAAATTGGCAGATGCCTGGGATATCTTCTCTGCTCTTCCTCAAAATAGTTCCATGGGATACTTTACTCCCAGCTGAGAGAGCAGATGAAGTCACAGCTTAGCAACACATCTGAAAGATAATCTCTCCCAGTACTGTACTGGAGTGTCAGTTTAGATTTTCGTTCCTCAGTACATGGCATGGGATAAAACACAGTGTCTTCTGACACAGAAAGTGGGAGTGCCTTTTTGGTAACTTTTCCTGTTTCTATTTTTGTGAAAGTTGGATACAGTCAGCCACACTTGACATTGACTTCACAGTAACAGCAGTGAACGTATGAACATATCGGGAAGGCTCTTAAAGGTGAGACAGTTACTGTTGATACGGTCAAATACGTGGCATCAAAGTACATGTGTCCAATCATAAAAGGTGAATGTAAAACATTGGAGTACTTTGCTGAATCCAAATCAGGATTGTTTAGGACAGTCTTTTCCCCAAGTTCCTGTCAACTTGGGTGGACTTAATCATAGCACAAACTGACCTTGACATCAGGGGACAACTAATAAAGATATATCAGAGCAAAGCAACTGGAGCAGGACAATTAAAGGAAGGTGAAAAATCCATGCTTCCTCTCGTTCTGATGGCTTAATCAGATGGTTTGCACATAAATCTGCATTGCAATGAAATTACAGTGCTCTGTGTCTATTTTGAACATTTAACATACAGAAGGCTGGACACATGATGAAAGTAAAGATTCAATGTTTTCAATTGGCTTGTCTGTCTTCTATTTTTAACACACACATGCAATGAATGCATTTGCTTCAAATAATCAATCATGTTAATTAATGCACAATATTTAAAAAAAATAAACTTTATTCATAATAATAAAAAATTGCAAGAAAAAAACCATGCAATGCCTTTTCATTCTTAATATTCATAGTCAATGCTTACTGTATTGTTCGATTTCATTCCCTACACATCAATAATGCTGCCGCTCATGTGACTTTCCTGGGGGGGTATACTATTAATACACACATAATGCGATTTTTCTACACAATAATATGAAGAATAATAGACTAGAAACTGGATTTCACCTGTCTTGAGTTTGGTGAAGCACTGTTAGATTTAACATTAGTGAAGGTAAAATCATAAAATAGGCCAAAAACATGTCTGAAAAAGTTGTCTTCAGAAAGAAGTGCTAATACAAGATCTGAGTTCCCAACGGGACGAGGCTCAGTTTGATTGTAGGTGTCACGGTTCGGTCTGTTGACTCCTTGTTCAGTTAATTTCCTTTTCCCCGTGTTCCACTGGGCTCCTTGATTAGGGCACCTGATCCTTATTCGAATGGGTCAGCATAAAAGTGCCGGCTTACACCTGCTCGCTTCTGGTTCATCACCTCAGCAGGGCGGCTACGCTCGTTCCAGGCTGCCGAGAGTGAGTCGAGTCGAGATCCTGTCATCTGCTGTTCCTGCTTCGAGTCAAGAGGCTGGTTAATCACCGTAGCCAGGCCGGCGATGAATCTTCTGAGCCACCGAGATTAAGGGACCGTTTTCCAAGCCGCCAAGAATAAGGGACCGTCTTCCGAGCTGCCAAGGATACGGGACCGTCTTCATGAACTTCTCCGTGTCAAAATACATTTTGTCTGTTGTTTGTTTGTTTTTTGTCGTCTCATGTCCAGCTGAGTGGGTCTGGCCATTTTGTCGCTGCTCCAAGCCGGAATGCGAGTGGTCTGTTGTTATTTGTTTTTGTCGCCTCGTTTCCTGCTGAGCATTGGCAGCCATTTTGCCGCTGCTCCAAGCTGGGGTTCAAGAGGTCTGTCATTGTTTTGTTTTGTTGGCTCTGAGTCCCAGTCCAAGGCTCAGAGTCTGAGTCCAAGTCAAGGTTCCGAGTGTCCAGTCAAGTCAAGGCTTTGTGTTCAGTCAAGTCAAGGCTTCGTGTCTAGGTCAAGTCCCAGTCCAATTCCTGGCTCCGAGTCCATGTCCTGTCCAAGTCCAACTCCGTGTCAAGTCTCCGTGCCTGTGTCCTGCACTTGGGTCTACTTCCAGTCACTTCCAGCCGCCTCTTGTAAAAGTAGGTGTCCAAACATGGAATCAGATTTAGAATGAGAATCAAGTTTACAATCGCTGAAATACGTCATGAAATTTGTTATTTAGTGGCAGCAATACAGATCAATACATAACAATTACTACAGGCTACAATAAGAAATATAAAAACACAAATAAGGAAGTTGTCTGCCCTTAGGTACACACTCCCATGGCAGCCAGTAATAATTTAAGTAAGGAAGTTAAAGCTGCTCACCTTTTTCAATGCCAATCCCTCAATGAGGTTCGGTGTGTGTACAAATGGATCTGATAACTTTTTGCATAGATTGTCTAAGTTACCTCAGCATATTGAAATTGAAGCCTGGATACCATTTTCCATTGCTGTGTTAGATATTTAGATCAACCATGGGACAACTTTAAAATGAAGATTTGCCTTATTTGTCCAAAACATTGAAATGCATCATTTGTATCGAGAATGTGCTGGGGACAGCTTGCCAGCATCGCCAGGCTTCCAGTGCCACCACAGCATGCCCGCAATTTACTAATCCTAACTTGTATGTCTTTAGAATGTCAGGGGAAACCAGAGCACCAGAGGAAGCCCACGCGGTCACAGGAACAACACACACACTCCTTACAGGCAGCATCGAGAATTGAACCCTGATCTTACAGCATTAACTTGATAGCTTATGAGCTTGGTTGTTGGAACTACAGTCAGTTTTTTTGTAGCAGGCTTTGTTCTCTGACCATTGATGTGTAGAGGCATGTGTTTCTCTTGAATGCAAATTAGAAATATTCTGCAAGATTTGAAATTAAAAGAATTGGTTATTAATATACTAACTGATATACATTTGGTGTTTCAGGGATTTCAATATTATTTGTCTTATGAGTCATACATCTTCTGACCATTGAATGAGCTTCCCTTCTGCATAACTATAACCACTGTCTTCCTTTTGCATGACAAGATCTCTTTACAGACATAGCAAGCAGTGGTAATTATGCACATGTTGGCTATCCTATACTAGAGAATTTCCCTGTTCAAACCAAGAGTATACACTATTATCTTAATCACTGGCTTAGTCAATCACATCATGGTGAACTATATGAGAAGTCTTTGCTATATTACAAATATTTACAGGGTTTCTGTAAAATACAGAATATAGCTTAATCTTAGATAATCTGTGATAATCCATCCGAACATTGTGACCCACAAGTTAACAATGATGTTATGCTTTGCTGTTGTGGGAAGGAAGCTTGGCATTTATTCTGTCTCTCCCCGCTTCTTTTCCAGTCCTAAAAAACTGGAAACTTTCTCAGCCTGAAACATCAACTGTTTATTCATTCTTGTAGATGCTGCCTGAACTGCTGAGTTCTTCCAACATTTTGTGTGTGTTGCTTTGGATTTCCAGCATCCGCAGAGTTTCTCGTGTTCATGCTGTGAACTTGCCTTTTTATAGTTGTCCATTCATGAGCCATGTGGGCTTCCTGCAGCAGCTCCAGTTTACTTCCACATCCATGGTGTGGATCAAGGTCGAGGGGAAGTTCCAGACAAAGAGCAATCCAACCAAGATCTCGACAGCGGAGCTGGCAGAAGATGATGACACATCAGAATGGCAGCGACGGAGGATGGCTGCAGCAGTTGAGGCTTTGGCTCGTTGAGGCTCAGCGAGGAGAGGCGTAGGCTGCAGCTAGACTTTCTTCTTTTTGCACATTTAGAGAGATGGGGATGCCAAGCAGAAAGGGGGAACGCTCCCCTTGCAGGATGTGGGATGGCAGGGATGACAACAATACCTGCAAGAAATGCATCCAGCTGCAGCTTCTAACGGACAGTGTTAAGGAGTTGGAGCTGGAACTAGATGAAGTCTGGATAAATCGGGAGGCTGAGGGGTTGACAGACAGACATACATGGAGGTAGTTACACCCAATGTGCAAGACAAAGGTAACAGGTTGACCATCAGGAGAAGGGGAAAGGTAGTCAGAGTGCAGGACCCTTCTGGACATTCCCCTCAGCAACACATATACAGCTTTGGATACTGTTGTAGTGGATGACCTAGAAGAGGAAAGCCACACAGTCAGATTTCTGGCACCGAGTCTGGCTCTGTGGCTCAGAAGGGAAGAAGAGAGAAAGAGTCGAGTTGTATTGATAAAGGATTCATTGGCTACGGGGTTAGAAAGGAGGTTCTGTGGATGAGAATCAGACTCCTGGATAGTATGTTGCCCCCCCCCCCCCCCGGTTGCCAGGGTCAGGGACATCACAGATCAAGTTCATAGTATTCATAACTGGGAGGGTGAGCAGCCAGAGATCATGGTTTCTGTCAGCACCGATGACATGAGTAGGAGGGGTGACAAGGTCCTGCAAAATGAATTCAGGAAGTTACGCGCTAAGTTAAAGGATAGGTCCTGCTGAAGGGTTTTGGCCTGGAACGTTGACTGCACCTTTTTCTTTAGATGCTGCCTAGCCTACTGATTTCCTTAGGCTTTGTGTGTGTTGCTCGGATATCAAGCGTCTGCAGATTTTCTCTTGTTTGTGAAGGAGAATTGTGCAGAATTGTGATCTCAGGATTGTTACTCATGTCATGTGCTAGTGAGTCCAGAAATAAGAAGATTACACAGCTTACACATGGCTAAAGAGATAGTGCAGGAGGGAGGACTTTTTGGATCATTAGGCTTTCTTCTAAGGAAGGTGGGACCTGAACAGAAGGTATGGTTTGCAATTGAACTGGAGGGGGATTAGTATCCTGGTAGGAGGGTTTGCTCATGCTACACAGGAGGAATTAAACTAGAGGTGCAGGGGGCTGGGAACCAGAGTGCCGAACAGATAGTGGAGAACGATGTTGTTAGGCGACATACAAAGTCAGGAATCTAAAGGTTGAATATAGTGGGACTACAGTTCCGAGCTGCATATACAGTATTTCAATGCAAGGAACATTGATAGAAAGGTGGGTGAGCTTAGGGCATGGACCTGCACATGGAATTATGACACTACGGCCATCAGTGAGACTTGGTTGCAGGAGGGGCAGGACTGGCAGCTCAATGTTCTGGGGTTCTGTTTTATTAGACACAATAGAGCAGGAGGGAATAAAGGAGGATGTGTGGCAATATTAGTCAGGGAAAATGTCACAGCAGTCTTCAGACAGGACAGACTGGAGAGCTTGTCAACTGAGCCTATATGGGTGGAACTGAGGAATAAGAAAGGTATGACCATGTTAATGGAAATATATTATAGTCTACTGGGATTTAGTCCTTGGGATTTAGTGGAGCAAAATGTGGAGAGATCGCAGACTGTTGCAAGAATCATAAGGTTGTGATAGTAGGTGATTTTAACTTTCCACATATTGACGGGGACTGCCGGTTAAAAGAAGGCATAAGTTTGCACTGGCAGAGAAGGTGAAGGTGAATCTTAAGGGCTTCTGCAGATCTATTAAGAGCAAAAGAACAGCAGGGGACAAAATTGCTCCTCTAGAAGATCAGAGTGGTATTCTATGCGTGGAGCTGAAAGAGGTGGGGATATCTTAAATGGATTATTTTGCATCTGTGCTTAATTGAGAGGTGGACACACGATCTATAGAAGTGAGGTAAAGCTGCAGTGAGGTCATGGACCCTATACAGATTACAGAGGAGGAGGTGTTTGGTGTCCTGAGGCAAATTAGGATGGGTAAATCCCCAGAGCCTGACAAGGTGTTCCATCAGACCCTGTTGAGGCTAGTGCAGAAATAGCAGGGGCCCTAGCAGAGATATTTAAAACATCCTTAGCCATGGGTAAAGCGCCAGAGGATTGAAGGATAGCTAATATTGTTCCATTGTTTAAGAAAGAATCTAAAAATAAGCCAAGAAATTATAGGCCATTTAGCCTGACATCTGCACAGAGAAAGCTATTAGAAGGCATTTTAAGGGACCGGATATATAAGTACTTGGATAGACATGGACTGATTAGGGATAGTCAACATAACTTTGTGTGTGGCAAGTCATGTCTAACTAATCTTACACAGTTTTTCGAGGAAGTTACCAGGAATGTTGATGAAGGCAAGGCGGTGGATGCTGACTACATGAAAGTAAGACATTTGACAAGGTCCTGCATGGGAGCTTGGTCAAGAAATTTCAGTCATCTAGCATTCAAGATGAGGTAGTAAATTGGATTAGTCATTGGCTTTCTGGGAGAAGCCAGAGATTAGCAGTAGCTGTTTTTTCTTTGACTGGAGGCCTGTGGCTAGTGGTGTGCTACAGGGATTGGTGCTGGATCTATTGTTATTTGTCATCTAGGTGATAATATCGTAAACTGGATCAGCAAGTTTGTGGATGACACCAAGATTTGGGGTGTTGTGGACAACGAGGGTGTTGTGGACAACATCGCAGTGGGATTTGGACCAGCTGGAAAAATGGGCTGAAAGTGGCAGATACAATTTAATGTAGACAAGTGCGAAGTGTTGCACTTTGATAGGACCAATCAGGGTAGGTCTTACACAGAGAATGGTAGGGCATTGAGGAGTGTGGTAGACAGTGGGATCAGAAAATACAGATGCACAATTCTTTGAAAATGTTACAGGTAGGTAGGGTAATAAAGGGCGTTTTTGACTCATTGACCTTCATAAGGCAAAGTATCGAATATAGGAGTTGGAATGTTATGTTGAAGTTGTATAAGATGTTGGTGAGGCCTAATTTGGAGTATGGTGTGCACCTACCTACAGGAAAAATGTAAATAAGTTTGAAAGTGTGCAGAGAAAATTTACAAACATGTTGCTGGGACTTGAGGACCTGAGTTATTGGGAAAGATTTAAATTTATTCCCTAGAACGTTGAAGATTGTGGGGGGATCTGATAGAGGTATACAAAATTATGAGGAGTATAGATAGGCTAAATGCAAGCAGGCTCTTTCCACCGAGGTTGGGTGAAACTACAACCAGAGGTCATGGGTTAAGGGTGAAAGATAAAATGTTTAAGGGGGGCATGAGGGGGATCTTCTTCACTCTGAGGGTGGTGAGAGTGTAGAACGAACTGCCATTGCAAGTGTTGGATGTGGGGTTGATTTCAACATTCAAGAGAAATTTGAATAGGTACATTGATGGCAGAGATATGAAGGGTTATGGTCCATGTGCAGGCCTATGGGACTGGGCAGATTAATGGTTTGGCATGGACTAGATGGGCCATACGGCCTGTTACTGTGCTGTAGTGTTCTATGACTCTATGACTTACCCCAATATTTGGAAGAACGCCTTCATGTCACTGCTTATATGTGGTTGTAATATCTAAATTTGGATGTTAAATAGACTGCAGAAGGTAGTGCCTGTGGACAGCAAGTTTCCTCTCACTTATTGTTCAATTTTCAGTTGAGGTCACACTTCAGGATTTTGGCCAGAAAGCTACTTCAAACTTTCAAATGTTGCAATTTTAGAGAAAATCATTAACATAACAAGCATTTTAAAAAGTTGAAATGAAAAATGGTTAAAATAATAATGAAACAAGTTTTGATTCTTTTGAGTTTGCAAGAAATAAAAAATCTGTTGCCCTGAAATTTTTAACCCTCCACCTAGAAGATGGATTGTGCTTTTATTGGGAGCATTTGATACTGATGCTTCATTGGTGGCCCCACACATACAAAAAAAAACACAAAATAGGCTAACATCCTGTTAAGGGTGGCTACTCCAGAAAAAAAAATGTCAAAGCAGGACCTGCGTGATTCCTCACAGGACCTCAGTCACTCTTGCACATCTCCCAATGCATTACTTAACAGTATTCAGAGAATAGCATCAGCTCATTAAAGCATTGTGGTAGTGATCTCAACAGCAAGATCTTCAAAACAAATTCGTGAGTCTCTTTTCAGTTTTGCTTTAATCTGGTGTCAGGGCACTCTATCTAATATTCAATTGGGAGGAAATTGGGTTTGCATTAAATGTTCTATCTGTGCTCTGGGAAATTCCAAGAATTTAGATGACACTCCTTATGGTAGTGTGTGGTAACAGTAACACCCTCCTCTTCACACCTGTGGTTTTCACGATTTGGCAAATTAACTAATTGGGAAGATTGGGAGGGTAGTGAAAAGCCAAGGTGACTCCTCCTCAAGGTGTTGAGGTGGAATTATTACCAAGAGGGGAATATGTAAATAAATATCATGCAAAACGGTGTCACTGTAGTATAGTGGTTAGCACAAAGCTATTGCAGCCCGAGACATTCAGAGTTCAATCCCGGTGTCCTCTTCAAGGAGATGGTTCGTCCTCACCCTAGAATGTGTGGGATTGCTCTAGGTGCTCCAGTTTCCTCCCACATTCCAAAGACACACCGATTAGTTTGTCTTTAAGCTAGAATAAGTGGGGGAAGGGGGAGGGCAAAGGTTCATGTTGCTTGCTGCTTCTTGTGCGTGGAAAGGGGGAAGAGGGCTTTGAGGTTCTTGTGTTTTGTTTTCTGTCATTCATTCTTTAGGGGTTTTTCTTCTGTTTTAAGGATGTCTGCGGAGAGTAAGAATTTCGGGTTGTATATTGTATATTTTCCTTTATACCAAATGGAACTATTGAACTATTGATTAGTAGGTTAATTGGTTATTGTAAATTGTCCTGTGATTAGGCTAGGATTAAATCGTTGGGTTGCTGGCGGCGTGACTTATTGGGCCATATGGCCCTTTCTATGTTGTATCTCTAAATACATAAATAAATAAATATGCTGATGGAACTCAGCAGGTCAGGCAGCATCAATGCAGGGAAATGAACAGGGAAAGTTTCCGGCTGAAACCCCTCATCAGGAGTCAATGGACTTGTGCAAATGTCGATCAACCTTACTTTGACTTTTGGTTCAGTGGGTCAGGCAGCAGCTGTGTCCTGATGAAGGGTCCTGGTCCAAGGCGGCGAATGTTATTTTCCCTCCATAGGTGCTACCTAACATGCCAAGTTTCTCTAGTATTTTGTCCATGTTGCTCAAGATTTCTAGCATCTGCAGAATATCATGACTCCCTAATGATCCAGCAATATGAGAAAACGTGGTGCCTTGTTACTTTTCTTTTGTTGCTCAAAGTCTACAAATTGAATTACGTGAACCCAATTCATAAATCTAATGCAATGCAGTGATCAACTAGAATGTAATAAACCATATTAATTATCCAAAAACACAAGATATTCTGCAGGTGTTGGAAATCCAGAGTGACACACAAAATGCTGGAGAAACTCAGCAAGTCAGGCAGCATCTATGGAAATGAATAAACAATCGACTTTTCAGGCTGAGACCTTTCATTAGGACTGAAAAGGAAGAGGGAGGAAGAAACCAGAATAAGAAGGTGGGGGAGGAGAAGTCCATACTACAACAAGATAGGTGAAACCAATTGGGTGGGGGGGGGGGTCGGAATGAAGTAAGAAGCTTGGAGGTGATAGGTGGAAAAGGTAACTGGCTGGAGAAGAGTTAATCTGATAGGAGAGGAGTTTGGAGCCTGGGAGAAAGGGAAGGTGGAAGAGCATAAGGGCGAAGTGTTAGGCAAGTAAGGAGAAGGGAAAAGGTAAGGGGGCTAGAGTAGGGAATTGAAGAAGAGGGGAGCAGGGAAGGGGAAAAATTACCGGAAGTAGGAGAAATCAAGGTTCATGTGTCAGGTTGGAGGCTACCCAGTCAGAATGTGAGGTGTTGCTCCTCCAACCTGAGAGTGGCCTCGTCATGGCAGTAGAGGACGCCATGGACCTACATGTCGGAATGAGAATGGGGATTGCAGTTAAGATAGTTGGCTACCAGGAAATTCTGGTTTTTGGCAGATGGAACAAAGGTACTTCACAAAGCACTCCCCCAATCTACAACAAGTATCACCAATGTCAAGGAGGCTGCATTGGAAGCACCAGGGACAGTGGATGACACCAGCTGGTTCATAAGTGAAGTTTTGGCTCACCTGGAAGGACTATTTTGACCCTTGAATGGAGGTGAGGGAGGAGGTGAATGTATTTTTTCTATTTGCAGGGATAAATGCCAGGATGGTGATCAGTGGGGAGCGACGAATCGTTTACTTAATTAATTATTCATATTTCTTCTTGCTTCAGAGTACAAACTTTGGATATGCAAGGAAAACCTTTGGTGAAGGACATAAAAAAAATCCTGCTCAAAACAAAACAGAAGTATTCAAAACTCTAAGTTCAAAGTTCATTATCAAAGTACACATATGTCACCAAGTACTAAATTGCTATTTTTCCCCATTTATTTAACACAGTGGGCTTGAATTTGAAACATGCCCATGGAAAGCTACTTTCTGAACCCTCTGTTCTTTTTTCAAAACCCTCTATTTGTTCCACAGGTTGTAGAATTTTCCAGCATCTAGACATGACGGCTGTCTCATAATGAAAGTAATTTCCTTTGGTTTTGATTTTGAATCATACTTTCCCTTGAATTTTAACATTTCTCTCTGGGCATAGTGGTGTTGTTTGTGACTACCTACCACTGTCATTCACCACAATCCCATACTATGGCATTCCTTTAAACTTATAACAGAAATTGCTTGTTGAGAATGGATTTCTTCTCCTTCCCATGGATGAATAATTATGTTTTTTTTTATTTCTTTTGATGCATCTTTTGGGAATTAGGGATCTGAAAAATGTAGAAAATTCCTTTTAGTTTGATAATTTTCTTTGTGTTTTGCTTAACAAAGAGTCACAGGTTTTAATGAGTGAATGATTTTCTGAATCAAGCAAGAGTAGAGCTATTTGTTTTGGGGTAGGATGTAAGACTGGGACTTGGGTAGTGATAGAGAAGTGATGAAAGGGGTTTTACATACTCCAAAGACAAAATGAGGGGTGTTTAGGACCTTAGTGATGGATGATGCATGGGCTAGATGGGGAACTAAGGATCTGAAATGATTTAAGCTTCTTTTATTCAACCTTCTGATCTTCTTCCCCAAAAATGCTTCAGGACTTTGATAGCTATCACCCAATTCACCCACCCTCACATTGTAAAGCCAGATTACTCCAACTCCTATATTGTCTAGATATCATCAGTTCCAAAGTCCTAAACCATATCTCCATTCCAACATCTCCTACCCACCAAGAATTCCCAGCCTTCGACTTCTCACTTCCCACTCCCAGATTCAGTGCTAATAAGTGTGAGTCAGTGAGTGTGGGCTCTATTGGTCAGGATCGACCATGGATGTTGCACCTAGATATGCAAGCCTGGGCAATACAATATGGGGAGCAAGCTGTTGCCAATGTAGCAAACTCCCCCTCTTCATGCATCTGATGAACCCAAAGGAACGGCAGAGACTGATACAGTTTGATACGAACAGCATCACGGGAGTTGCCGGTCAGCGTTGAACTCAATGTAGTTAGGGACTCCAGTTCCGGAACTTTCCCTTGGGGTTTGCTCCTGAAGCTTGCCCCATGAGTGGATATAGCTGCAGGGCAATGGAGGTTTGCGATCAGAGTTTTGCTTCTCCTAGATGAGCTGCCAAAATGTCTGATGAGCTCCATCTGCCTGAAACGACTGGTTTTAAGGTGCCAGTTGCCCACCTTTGCCCCTTCTCCTGTCAGTAGAAATGGTTCCCCCTGGGCTTAGTAGCTAAGCCACACATGAAAGCCAGGAGCTGGACTTGGTTGTCAGAGGCTATTTGAGGCACGTGCCACTGGGAGCATTTAATAGGTAGTGGGAGATTGTCCCCATCCCCTCCCCAGATATAACAACCTTAAGGAACCAGTACTAATAGGTACTGAGACCCTCAGAATCTCTCTGTCCTGCTTCTTCTAGATTCTGGGCTTCTGTCTCCAGAGTTAATGAATTTTATATCATTTTCCAGGATCTAGAAATGATCCAAGAGATGAATTTCAATGGAAAACCCACACTGATGGATTAAATGACATCATTTAAGAGGAAATTTCTGACTAGTTAATAACCAGAAAGAAAGGAGTGATGATTGCATTTCCTTCCTCTTAGACAGTTAATAATCTGATTCAACTTTTTCTTGCACCATAGGTTTCTTCAGCTGTAGGGTTGAAGTTTAGAGTTGCGGTCAGCCTTGTCATAATTTTGATGTGGGTCAGTATGTTGTGTATACGAGCCTATTCCAGACACTTGAGCAATTAACCTAGTTGAGTACATGTTATATTAAATGTAGTCTGGGGAAAAGTACACGCTCAGGACAACAAAGACTTTTTCGGGTTTTAATTCCTTTATCGGTTTTCGATGTTTAAGTGCCAGTGGAGGGTCGTGAAACAAAACCAACAATTTACAACCAGTTCTTGCTGTTACGATCTCAGTTTAACTTCCGATTCACACCCTTGTGTACGGTCAGAATTGTGTATGCAGTATAAAAATACCAGAACTAATACCGTACAAATATAGTAGTGACAATCCTGAAGGAACACAATACAAACAACATTAGAATCCCACCCACCCTGCATCTTATACATAACAGTGAAAAATGTAAGCGAATACATCTCATCTAAGACGTACACACGTGCTGAACTTTCGAACAGAGACTAAACATTCACGTTACGCGGTTACATGCACAATCAGTCCTGATGCGATAAAGTTAGACAAAAGGTATACTTTGACACAACTTTTACAAGGTATTGCCTGGTAGTTGAATTACAGGAAGACTGACCTACTTGGGTGGTGAGGAACTTTGTCCAAGCCACGCGATCCAGCGTTGAGTCGTTCGCTCGAGAAAATCTTTCCTCACCATGCCCAGCACACTCTGGGAAGAACCTACTTCCAACACCTTACCACGTCTTCAGCAGAAAGCAAACTGGTCTCCCCACTATCCCGCGCGTATGTAATGACATCACCATCTCCCTTAAAGGCACAGACAACTATTCTAGCATTACCCGGATGGATGCCTAAGTACGCTTTTAACGATACTGAATTAGATCCGACAGTCACCCAGTTACATAAAGTTTCAAGATTGTTTAATGTTATTTCCAGTACATGAATGTAAAAGGAGAATGAAATAATCGTTACTCCGGATCCGATGCAGCACAAAATAATCCACAATAAGGTAAGAAATAGAATAACTTTAAAAAAACACAATGTATATAGTACTGTGCAAAAGTCTTAGGCACATATATATAGCTAGGGTGCCTAAGAACTTTTGCATAGTACTATAGTAGTTTTATGTATTGCACTGTACTGTTGCTGCAAAAAAAACACATTTTATGACATAAGTGAGTGATGATAAACTCTGTTGTGTCTCTGTTGTGGGAAGGGGACAGGGAGAGGGGAATCATAGTTGGGAAAAGGGGAAATGAGAGGGCAGGGAGCAGGAAGCACCAGAGAGACATACTGTAACGATTGATAAATCAATTGATTGTAATCAAATGCCCTTGTCTGGTCTCTCAGAGTTGGGTGTGTCTGCACCCACTCCACCCCACCACCCTTGGTATTCCTTCTCTGCCACCTGTCCCACACTCCTCCTGCGGCACACCACCATCCCCATTCCCAACATCCTTTGGTCCCGCCAGATCTACAAACTTGGTCTCTGCTCCACGTTGAACATAGAACGTAGAACATAGGACATAGAACAGTACAGCACAGTACAGGACCTTCGGCCCACAATGTTGTGCCGACCCTTAAACCCTGCCTCCCATATAACCTCCCACCTTACATTCCTCCATATACCTGTCTAGTAGTCTCTTAAATTTCAGTAGTGTATCTGCCTCCACCACTGACTCAGGCAGTGTATTCCACGCACCAACCACTCTCTGAGTTAGAAACCTTCCTCTAATATCCCCCTTGAACTTCTCACCCCTTACCTTAAAGCCATGTCCTCTTGTATTGAGCAGTGGTGCCCTGGGGAAGAGGCATAGGCTGTCCAACCTATCTATTCCTTTTAATATCTTGTTTACCTCTATCATATCTCCTCTCATTCTCCTTCTCTTCAGAGAGTAAAGCCCTAGCTTCCTTAATCTCTGATCATAATGCATACTCTCTAAACCAGGAAGCATTTTGGTAAATCTCCTCTGTATCCTTTCCAAAGCTTCCATATCCTTCCTATAGTGAGGCGACTAGAGCTGGACAGAGTACTCCATGTGAGAAGAAAGCTTTTGGTATGCTGGCCTTTATAAATCAGAGCACTGAGTATAGGAGTTGGGATGTAATGTTGAAATTGTACAAGGCATTGGTAAGGCCAAATCTGGAGTATTGTGTACAGTTCTGGTCACCGAATTATAGGAAAGATGTCAATAAAATTGAGAGAGTACAGAGGAGATTTACTAGAATGTTGCATGGGTTTCATCTACTAAGTTACAGAGAAAGGTTGAACAGGTTGGGTCTTTATTCTTTGGAGTGTAGAAGGTTGAGGGGGGACTTGATAGAGGTATTTAAAATTATGAGGGGGATCGATAGAGTTGACGTGGATAGGCTTTTTCCATTGAGAGTGGGGGAGATTCAAACAAGAGGACATGAGTTGAGAGTTAAAGGGCAAAAGTTTAGGGGTAACATGAGGGGAAACTTCTTTACTCAGAGAGTGGTGGCTGTGTGGAACGAGCTTCCAGCAGAAGTGGTTGAGGCAGATTCGATGTTGTCATTTAAAGTTAAATTGGATAGATATATGGACAGGAAAGGAATGGAGGGTTATGGGCTGAGTGCTGGTCGGTGGGACTAGGTGAGAGTAAAAGTTCGGCACAGACTAGAAGGGCCGAGATGGCCTGTTTCCATGCTGTTATTGTTATATGGTTATATGGTGTGGCCTAACCAGAGTTTTATACAGCTGCAGCATTACCTCACGACTCTTAAACTTTATCCCTCGACTTATGAAAGCTAACACTCCATAAGCTTTCTTAACTACCCTATCTACCTATGAGGTAACTTTCAGGGATCTGTGGACATGTACCCCCAGATCCCTCTGCTCCTCCACACTTCCAAGTATCCTGCCATTTACTTTGTACTTTCTGCCTTGGAGTTTGTCCTTCCAAATTGTACCACCTCACACTTCTCCGGGTTGAACTCCATCTGCCACTTCTCAGCCCACTTCTGCATCCTATCAGTGTCTCTCTGCAATCTTCAACAATCCTCTACACCTTCCACAACACCACCAACCTTTGTGTCATCTGAAAACTTGCCAACCCACCCTTCTACCCCCGCATCCAGATCGTTAATAAAAATCACGAAAACTAGAGGTCCTAGAACCAATTCTTGTGGGACACCACTAGTCACAACCCTCCAATCTGAATGTACTCCCTCCACCATGACCTTCTGCTGTCTGCAGGCAAGCCATTTCTGAATCCACCTATCCAAACTTTCCTGGGTCCCATGCCTTCTGACTTTCTGAATAAGCCTGCTGTGTGGAACCTTGTCAAATGCCTTACTAAAATCCATGTAGATCATATCCACTACACTATCCTTATCTATATGCCTGGTCACCTCCTCAAAGAACTCTACCAGGCTTGTTAGACACGATCTGCCCTTCACAAAGCCATGCTGACTGTTCCTGATCAGACCATGATTCTCTAAATGCCCAATCTCCAAGAATCTTTTCCAATAGCCTTCCCACCACAGACGTAAGGCTCACCGGTCTATAATTACCCGGATTATCCCTACTACCTTTTTTTGAACAAGGGGACAACATTCGCCTCCCTCCAATCCTCCGGTACCATTCCCGTGGAAAACAAGGACATAAAGATCCTATCCAGAGGCTCAGCAATCTCGTTCCTCACCTCGTGGAGCAGCCTGGGGAATATTCCATCAGGCCCCGTGAACTTATCCGTCCTAATGTATTTTAACAACTCCAACAACTCCTCTCCCTTAATATCAACATGCTCCAGAACATCAACCTCACTCATATTGTCCTCACCGTCATCAAGTTCCCTCTCATTGATGAATACCGAAGAGAAGTATTCATTGAGGACCTCGTTCACTTCCACAGCCTCCAGGCACATCTTCCCAGCTTTATCTCTAATCGGTCCTATCTTCACTCCTGTCATCCTTTTGTTCTTCACATAATTGAAGAATGCCTTGGTGTTTTCCTTTACCCTACTCACCAAAGCCTTCTCATGCCCCCTTCTTGCTCTTCTCAGCCCCTTCTTAAGCTCTTTTCTTGCTTCCCTATATTCTTCAATAGACCCATCTGATCCTTGCTTCCTAAACCTCATATATGCTGCCTTCTTCCACCTGACAAGTTCTCCACCTCACTTGTCACCCATGGTTCCTTCGCCCTACCATTCTTTATCTTCCTCACCGGGACAAATTTATCCTTAACATCCTGCAAGAGATCCCTTAACATCGACCACATGTCCATAGTACATTTCCCTGCAAAAACATCATCCCAATTCACACCGGCAAGCTCTAGCCTTTTAGCCTCATAATTTGCCCTTCCCCAATTAAAAATGTTCCTGTCCTCCTTGATTCTATCCTCTTCCATGATAATGTTAAAGGCCAGGGAGCAATGGTCACTGTCCCCCAGAAGCTCACCCACTGAGAGATCTGTGACCTGACCCGGTTCATTACCTAGTACTAGACCTAGTATGGCATTCCCCCCAGTCAGCCTGTCAACATACTGTGACAGGAATCCGACCCGGACACACTTAACAAACTCTGCCCCGTCTAAACCATTGGAACTAATCGGGTGCCAATCAATATTAGGGAAGTTAAATTCACCCATGATAACAACCCTGTTATTTTTGCACCTTTTCAAAATCTGCCTCCCAATCTGCTCCTAGGTATCTCTGCTGCTACCGGGGGCCAATAGAATACTTCCAATAGAGTAACTGCTCCCTTCCTGTTCCTGACTTCTACCCATATTGACTCAAAAAAGGATCCTGCTTCATTACCCACCCTTTCTGTAGCTGTAATAGTATCCCTGACCAGTAATGCCACCCCTCCTCCCCTCCCCCCCAATCCCTTTTAAAGCACTGAAATCCACGAATATTAAGAATCCATTCCTGCCCTGGTGCCAGCCAAGTCTCTGTAATGGCCACTACATCATAATTCCATGTATGTATCCAAGCTCTCAGTTCATCATCTTTGTTGCTGATGCTTCTTGCATTGAAGTACATGCACTTTAGCCCTTCTACCTTACTACCTTTACACCCTTTATTCTGTTTCTCTTTCCTCAAAGCCTCTTTACATGTTAGATCTGGCTTTACTCCATGCACTATACTTGCAGTTCCTACATGACCTTTATCCTCCTCCACCTCACTATCTGCTCTAACACTCTGGTTCCCCTTCCCCTGTAAATCTAGTTTAAACCCCCCAGAGCAGCACTAGCAAACCTTCCCGCAAGGATGTTAGTCCCCCTCCAGTTCAGATACAACCCGTCCCATTAGAACAGGTCTCATCTTCCCTGGAACAAGGCCCAATTGTCCAGAAACATGAAGCCTTCCCTCCTGCACCAACTCCTTAGCCACGTATTTAGCTGAATTATCTTCCTATTTCTAACCTCACTAGCACGTGGCATGGATAGCAATCCTGAGATTGCAACCCTGGAGGTCCTGTCCTTCAACTTTGCACCTAACTCCCTAAATTCTCTTTGCAGGACCTCCTCCTTCTTCCTATCCACGTCATTGCTCCCTACATGGATCATGACATCTGGCTGCTCACCCTCCCTCTTGAGAATACTGAGAACTCGATCCGAGATATCGCGGACCATGGCACCAGGGAGGCAACAAACCATCCGGGATTCACGATCTCTTCCACAGAACCTCTTATCTGTCCCCCTAACATTCGAATCCCCTATCACTGCTGCTCTCCTCTTTTTCCTCCTTCCCTTCTGATCTGAGGGTCCAGTCTCGGTGCCAGAGACGCAACCACTGCAACTTGTCCCTAGCAGGTCGTCCCCACCAACAGTATCTAAAACAGTATACTCATTATTGACAAATACAATACTGTACAATGATCTTAGGCCCCCTAACTACAGTATATATATGTGCCTAAGACTTTTGCATAGCACTGTATGACCACATAAGATAGATTATACACATAGATTGATTGTATGCTAGGTTCAGGGCTCCCTGTACATCAGGTAACTGACAAAAAATGATAACGTGGTGGTGTGGCGCGCGCTGAATTGAAACAGAGAAGGTATGCTGCCAGAGGAGCTATATTAAATCAAGGGTTTACTCACTGTAGATGCAATGTGCTAGAATTGCCTGTAGACATGATATGCTGCAGGACTGCACGTGCCAGAACCTAGAGCATTAACCAGAGGAACTCGCTTTTATCACATTGCAGTAGAATTGTCTTTTTATTCTATTTGTGTTCTTTCATGTAAAACTTGTGTTTAATTTGTTTCTCTTCTGGATACTGCTTATATGATGCTATGCGGACACAGCTCAGCACATTGTGGAAACCAGACTCCCCTCTATAAACTCTGTCTATACCTCTCACTGCCACAGTTAACAAAGACCTCACCCACCCTAAACATTCCCTCTTCTCTCCTACAAAAGCCCAATAGCATGTCCCACCAGTCTCAAGGACAGCTTCTACTCCACTGTAATAAGACTATTAAATGGTTTCCTGGTACGATAAGATGGTCTCTTGACCTCACAATCTATCTCGTTATGATCTTGCACTTTCTCTGTAGCTGTTACAATGTATTCAGTATTGTTGCTGTTATACCTTGTTCAACCTCAATGCATTGTGTAAAATTTGATCTGGACAAGAAGGTGTAAGACACTCCTTCCCTCCGCTAACCTGCAGGTGACCCTTGGGCAAGGAGTGGCACCTGCCTAACCCACCCTCCACTGATCAGGGTCAGTTGCTAGATGGTCATACAAGCAGTTTGTGCACATCACAAATTCTGGCTATGCAACCACTGACGGCAGGCAATCAGTCTCTGAAGAGTATTGATAATGGCTTGGGTCACCTGTCTTGTAAAGACACTGCCCAGAAGGTGACAATGGCAAACCAGTTCTGTAGAAAAATTTTAGGAACAATCATGGTCACAGAGACCATGATCACGCATATCATAGACACGGCACATGGTGATGATGATGAATCAAGACAATCTATTAATATAGCTGTAATAAACCAATCCCAAAAGGCTATGTGCCTATTATGCTGCTACAAGAAAGATTTTCATTACACCTATGCATACACGTACCTTTGGCTCTGGCTTTAGACTCAGTGAGTCAGGCAGCTCCTGTGGAGGTAAAGGGACAGTCGACAGTGCGGGTAGAAACACTGCATTAGGACAGAGAGGGTAAACTGGAAATAATCAATATAATGAGGTGATCAGATGGGTTGGAACCAGATGAGTAGAGATATGATAGGCCAAATGAGTCCGGGGGGTGGGGGGGGGGGTTGGGAGTGGGGAGTCATAGGCATGTAGAGACAGAGACTGGAAAGTAATAAGTGAAGACAAGAAAGGGTTGCAGATTCTGGAATCTGAGAGGTAAGGAAGGTAATTAGCGTGTCCTGATAAGGGAGGATGATGGGAAGGTGGAAAGACTAGGGAAGGGGATAGGAAACCCAGTGGGTTATACATGCAGATGGGAGCAGATAAATTGAAAACAGGTAACTAGGTAAATGCAGAATACACAGTACAGTGTTAAAGTCTTAGACACTAATATATAGAACTAGGATGCCTAAGACTTTTACACACTTCTGTATTAGTCAACATGGAGCAGAAAGCAAGTTTGTAAATCTGGTGGGAGCAAAAGGCGTTGGAATGATGAGGGTGGAGTGCAGCAGTAGGGGCGTAGGACAGGTGACAGAGAAGGAGTGCCTGGGGCAGAGGGTGGGGGGTACGGGTGCTGGCACACCCAACCCTGAGACCCCAGGCAAGGTCATTTGATTTCAAACAATTAGTTTATTGATCATTGCAGAATGTCTCTCTGGCGCTTCCTGCTCCCTCCCGCCTCCCGTCTCCTTTTCCAACCATGATTCCTACTCTTAGTCCACGATAGAGACCCATATCAGAATCACATATGTCATGAATTCTTTTTTGCAGCAGTACAGTGCAATTGCATAAAATTATGACAGTACTGTGTAGAAGTCTTAGGCGCCTAGCTATATATATGTGCCTAGGAGTTCTTGCACAGTGCTGTGCTGTTGTCTACAGAGAAAGGGTAGCACAGGTAGAGAGATAAAGACCAAGAAAAGGTAGAATGAAATTTCAAGTGTTCATTCTCTGGTGTGTGAGAAGAGTTTGATAAAAGTGAAATAGACATTGTCCTTGAGTTTGGTAGTGCATGTTCTCAGGCTTTTCATATTTCCCCAGTTTAACCACACCACAATTGGTAGTTGTGACCTTAGCTGTTACCATCTTAAGTTCCCTAAGCTTTTCCACCTACTTCTCTTTCAAGACCGTCTTTAAGATATACTTCAAATTAAGCCTCTAAGGGTACTTTTGAAACAGTACTGTTGGACGACCTTTAAATGGCAACCACCCCATAAGTTTTCCCCACCCACACAAAAGAAAACGTACAAGGTCCAGAATCACTGCCTGTGTTGAGGAACAGATTTCACAGGGTCATTTCTGTCAAGATGTTCCTTACAGAAGTGCCTTTCATTTCTTAAGGCCTAATATTTATCCAATTATCTCTTTTAGAGTCTTGCTGTCAAAGTTTGTCTGATAAAGTCCAGTGAAACTCATGGAAAGATTTCACATGATTAAACCTAATTATACGTTGTTGCCAGGTTCATCCACCTTGACAGAATCAAATGTTTGAATATCCCTGAAAGTGCTGTGCAATAATTCTAAACAATTAGCAAATGTTCAGCCTAGCATTGAAGGGTTAAGTGGAAATGTGAGCAAAGAAGTGAAAATATCAAGGGGTTCACTGAGCAAATGTGGCTTTCAATTTCAATCACTGAGACCAAAGGTGTGGTTTTGCTTGATCAATATTGCAGATAAACCTTCAGCTGAAACAAAAAAAACTTCTATCTGTAAATCTTCATAGCATAATCAAAGGGCAGTGGTATGCAACGGACTCGTGGTGTAACTGGTAGGAGATTTATGCTCCTGAGAAAGTGAAACTAAACAAGATGAAACAAAAAGTTTGGATATTTGTTTAATTGCTCAATGTTCTCTTTTCATCTTAATCTTATCACAGAGATTGGGTATAGTTCAGTGACCAGCTACAGTCCCATAATCTCTTGAAACAGTATCATTGGATGACCTTTAAGTGGTAACCACCGCATAAATTCTCCCCACCCACACAAAAGACAATGTGCAAAGTCCAGAATCACTGCCTGTGTTCAGGAACTGATATCACAGATCATTCAGTCAAGTTGTCCCTCACGGAAGTGCCTTTCATTTCTTAAGGCCTAATAAACTACAGTAAATCCAGCAGGGCCTACATTGTATTGACTGAGCCTGTTACAAGTCTTGACCCAGGATTTGAGGATAATATCTTCCTAACTAAACACAGATGAATCCATTCATTCCAATATCACACAAAGAGATAAATCTGCATATTGTATTGTGGTGAGGCGTATCAAACTCAAAATGCTGGAGGAACTCAGCAGGTCAGGCAGCATCATGGAGGGGAACAAACAGTCGACATTTCAGGCTGAGACCCCTCATCATTGTAATATGGAACAGCAACTCATATGCAAACATGGAGCTGTAACCTTTTTCTAAGGAAAAGCAAAACAAGTCTTTAAATAAACTTGTAGATGCTTGGACATTATCCCAGAAAATATAATATAAACAACAGAATTTATTTTTTACTAACTCTGCTGCCAGCATTCTTTTTAATTATGATATAAATGCACAGAGGAAATGATAAATTAGAATAATTTTATAATTGCTGCGCATGCTTTCATTAAAGCATTAATGCCGAAAGTTCCACCATGCCCTGGAGTTTTCTTTCATTGAGAGCACCATGAAACGCTGAATGGTGCCGAGCAACAGTTATAACCCATTGGATGCAGACCTTTATGCTCCATTAGAAGATAAAAATATACTATTTTTCTGTGGGAAACTGGTGTGTGAGTTATTTGTGTAGACCACTGCTGGTGCATTTTGAAAGTAGCATGGTCAATGTGGTGTTAAGAAGTGAAAATGAGAGGGTAAGTGGAATGTATTTCCACAGTCAGCATTAAGAATGCAGATCAGAGCTTCACATATTGTAATTGGGCATCTGTATATCCCATTCACAGTGACACCCTGATGGGGGATAGCCTAACAGAAAGGCCTTTTTCAGACTCCATGGGGCTCTTGATTCCATATTATAGACTGGAGACTCTCCATCCCGAACAAAACCTGTATTATCTTAGTCATTATCAATACATTTTATTAAGAAAGAATGAATTAGCATTTATAAAGCACCTTTCACAACCTTAGGATGTCCCAAGTACTTTGCAGCCAATTAAGTATTTATGAAGCGTAGACAGTATTTGTAACAGAGGGAGCACAGCTGGAAGTATACAGTGTTCCCACAAACAGCAATGTGATACTGGCTAAATAATGATATTGGGAAATAAATATTAGTTAGGACAATGAGAAGCACTCTCCTGTTCAAAATACCGCCAGGAGATTATACATATTTATATGAGAAGGCAGCTAGACATTGGTTGAATGTCTCAACAAATAGATATGGTCTCCAAGGGTACAGCACCCCTGCAGTACTGCATTGCATTCAACCTAGAATTTACACACCTACTTGGGAACTTGAATTTAAGGCTCTTTAAACAAAAGTGATCTCTGGGTGGCGGGATGGAGATGCAACTCTACCAAAGGTGGCTCCCTCCGCTAGCCTGCAGATCACCCTTGGGCAAAGTGCAGCTCAAGGGCGACCGGCTTCCTGCTTAGCCTCCCCTCCCCCCACACACATACTCAAAACAGGGTCACGTGAAGCCACGGGAGCAGGTGGTGGATGGTCGTATGAGTAGCTGGTGCATATCTGACGTCGTGGTTATGCAGCCACGGACGCCAGGCAGACCATCTCCGAGTAGTATTGATTAGATTAGATTATGAGGACACGCAGTCCTCTTTTATTGTCATTTAGTAATGCATGCATTAGGAAATGATACAATGTTTCTCCAGAATGATATCACAGAAACACATGACAAACCGACTAGAAAAACTGACAAAAAAAACACATAATTATAACATATAGTTACAACAGTGCAAAGCAATACCGTAATTTGATAAAGAACAGACCATGGCACGGTAAAAAGTCTCAAAGTCTCTCAAAAGTCCCATTATCTCACGCAGACGGTGAACCTCCAGCACCGCAAACTTGCTGATGAAGCATCCGACCACAGTCTGACTCCAAGTCCGTCCGAAAACTCCAACCAGCTCTCCGACACCAAGCACCATCTCAGCCGAGCGCTTCGACCCCGACCCCGACCCCGGCAACAGGCAATAGGCAAAGCCGAGGATTCGGGGCCTTCCCCTCCGGAGATTCTCGATCGCACAGTAGCAGCGGCAGCGAAGTGGGCATTTCAGAAGTTTCTCCAGATGTTCCTCCGTGCTTCTCACATCTGTCTCCATCAAATCAGGATTGTACACGGCACCCTATGATAGTGGTTGGGATGACCGATCTCGTAAAGACACTGCCCAGAAGAAACCGATGGCAAACCGCTTCTGTAGAAAAATTTGCCTTTCATTTCTTAAGGCCCAATATTTATCCAAATATCACACATCAAAGTTGCTGGTGAACGCAGCAGCCCAAGCAGCATCTGTAGGAAGAGGTGCAGTCGACGTTTCAGGCCGAGACCCTTCGTCAGGACTAACTGAAGGAAGAGTGAATAAGGGCTTACTCACTCTTCCTTCAGTTAGTCCTGACGAAGGGTCTCGGCCTGAAACGTCGACTGCACCTCTTCCTACAGATGCTGCTTGGCCTGCTGCGTTCACCAGCAACTTTGATGTGTGTTGCTTGAATTTCCAGCATCTGCAGAATTCCTGTTGTTTGCATTTATCCAAATATCCCTTTTAGAGTCTTGATGTCAAATTCTGTCTGATAAAATTCGCCTGTGTCATATGACATAGCACATATTGGTGATGATGATACCAAGTTATGACTGACACATGCGATCCCGCAAATGCTGGAATTCTTGAGCAACACACAGAAAATACTGGAGGAACTCAACACTTCAGGCAGCATCTATGGAGGGAAATAAACAGCTAACGCTTCAGGTCTCGTTCTCAAACATTGACTGTTCATTTCCCTCCATAGATGTGTTCCTCCAGCATTTTGTGTGTGTTGATCATGACTGATGTCTGAACTTGTTCTTAATAATCTAAAGTAACTATAGGCAACCCACACTATTAGAGTATAATTATTAGCATAATCTCTCTAGGCTGTTCTCCAAAACATACAACTAAGCTATTCAATGAGATGACCCTAAAAGTGTCCTTTATCCTGGCTCTATTGCCACCTTGTCAGAGAGTTGTACAAACAACCTCTAAGACCAGAAACTGTCTGGGACAACTGCACATTCCGCTTTCTCTCCTGACATCTACACATCACATCACCGTGAGTGCATTTGCACTGGGGAACTCACCACATGAATTAGAATCAGAATCAGGTTTACTATACTGGCATATGTCATGAAATTTGCTGATTTTGCAGCAGCAGTGCAATGAAATACGTAATAATAGAGTAAAATACTGTGAAGTACAGTGAGTATATATATTAAATAGTTAAATTAAATAAGTCATGCAAAAACAGAAATAAAAATGTAGTGCGGAGGTGTTCATGGGTTCAATGTCCATTCAGAAATCATATGGCAGAGGGGAAAAAGCCTGTTCCTAAATCGTTGAATGTGTGTCTTCAAGCTTCTGTACCTCCTTCCTGATGGTAGCAATGATGACCTGGGTGATGGGAGTCCTTAATGATGGACGCCGCCTTTTTGAGGCATCGCTCCTTGAAGATGTCCTGGATGTTGCGGAGGCTGGTGCTCACGATGGAGCTGAGGTAGAACAAGCCAAGTCTGGAATGCCAGGATATTGCAGAGCCTGCAATCGCTAGTGATCTCAAGATACACCATCAGGTATGACACTCATGTATAACAAACATCCCAATGATCAAATTCAAGCTGTATTTTTTCCAGAATATTCCTACAATTATTTAACCTATTGACCTCCCTCCAAACGATAGACTGCACAATATCTGTATTAATGTCCATTTCACCAGCCAAGCTTCATCACCCTTTGTCCTCTGTGTATTACTGCCCAGCAATCAACAATTACACATTCTTCACTCTGTGATCCTTACCCTCAATGAACACAGACACTGTCATTACCCTTGAATCTCATGACCAGAGATGACAGTTTGACATCCCTGTTTATGTAGCAATGTCAAAGACAGTGCCCGCTAATGAGTTGCATGGCATAAAAGCTTGTTAGTTACAATGCAGAGGCTGGGTGCAAGGGCAAGAGGGGTTAATGTGTCTTTTC
Source organism: Mobula birostris (assembly GCF_030028105.1). Taxonomy (NCBI): domain Eukaryota; kingdom Metazoa; phylum Chordata; class Chondrichthyes; order Myliobatiformes; family Myliobatidae; genus Mobula; species Mobula birostris. The sequence continues at coordinate 101,369,650 of NC_092380.1, read as the reverse complement.
TGATCCTGTCTTCCAGAATGCTAAATGCGTTTGCTCCAATTAGGACTGAGGCTATTGATTAAGTTAATGCACAGTCCTGTATATGAAGAAAGCTGTAACCCACACAGAGACAACATTAACATTTTAGAAAGGAACATGGCAATGATTTTTAAATGCTCTTTGTTTTCTCCATGAGACTAGTTTGTATTATGTTACTGTCTGGGATTGAAAATGGCAGTGACCATGAGTTTAACATACAATAAATGCATAGATCAATGCACATTTAAATATTACAGAAGAAACAGAGTATGCCAAAATTGTGAGATGTGAACATGTTGCTGTTACAGAGCGGGCTGGGTCCTGCGATGAAATACAAGTTCACTACTCTCTCACATTCACAGCTGAATTGTTTTGCCAGACTCCGTGTGAACAAGTCAGATCCCTAGATATTCCTTACAAATTATGGCTTATCATTTATTTTTAAATTTATTGCTGGCAAGGCCGTAATTCATTGGCCGTCCATCATTACCTCATTCGATACAAGCGATTGGCTTGCCAAGGAACTTCAGAGTGCAGTTAAGCACATTGAGAAACGGGCCTGAAGTCCCCAACAACAGTCTCGAAGAACTACCTGCCTTTAACGTATAACAATGACAAGACAGGGTAAAACGTCCCACAGGAATGCTGTGCCTACATTATCTGCCAAAAATTACTACCACGCCACTGAAAAAGACATCAGCTTAACTGAACAAAAGCTTGACCGAGGAGCCAGACTGAAGTGAGTGAGTCTCGAGGTAGAGGCCCAAATGTTGAAGCCCCTGGGTCAACTTGTCTGGAGGTCAGAGGCCTGATTGAGGATGAAAGATTAGCTTTACTTGTCACCTGTACATTGAATACAGTAAAATGCATCGTTTTGCATCAACGACCAAGACAGTCCGAGGATGTACTGCGGCAGCTGACTAGTATCACCATACTTCCTGTGTCGAGGTATCGTGCGCACAACTTACTAAACCTAACCCGTGCATCTTTGGATTGTGGAAGGCAACCAGAGTGCCTCGAGAAAACCCACGCAGTTACGGGGAAAATGTACCCATACCTTATAGGCAAGTGACAGGAACTGAAACCCGACCGCCGATCGCTGGCATATAAAGCATGGCACAAACTGCTGCACGACCCTGCCACGATGCCCGCGAGTCTGGGTCAGGGACTGGAAGTTGGAGGCCTGATCTCTGCGAGCCTGTGGGGCCAAGGACCAGAAGTCCAGAGGTAGCCTGTCCTGGGACTGGATGTCCATCTGTACATGTGAGCGGGTGGGTGGGAAAGGTTCCCGTTTTGCTGCTGTTGTCTTGTTTTCTTTTGTTCTTGTTGCTGTTGAAGTTTGTGTTGTTCTGGTAAACGTTGTGAGCATGCAATCCTAGCGCCGGAATGTCTGCTGACACTTGTGGGCTGCCGCCAGCACACCCTTAGGTTGTGCTGGTCATGAACACGTTTCACTGTATATTTCGATGAACACATGATCAATACATCTGAATCTGATATAAAGGTTCGAAGGAGAGTGTGGAGAGATTTAAGGAGAGAATTCCAGCATTTATATTGCGGACATTGACTGCACAGCTGGCATTTATTTACCAATGGGAAAGGCAGATGCTCACAAGGCCAGATTTCAAGGAGTAGCAGAGATCTCAGATAACCTTTGGAACAGAGATGATTATAATTGTGGTCCAGATTTAGTAAATCAGATGGATTTCCTGCCATGGAAACGCTGGTGATTCAATCTGAGTTTTTTTTAGATAATCTGGCTGTCTCATGATTTAATTTACAGATTTTAAAAATTGAGTGTATATTATCAAATGGCCATAATTTGAGTTGGAATTATTTTCTCTCGTGTTATCATTTGATTTCACTGAATTCATCCACCATCAGAGATCCCCAACACCAAGTCCATGCTTCTCACTGCTGCCACCAGATAGGAGGTATAAGGGCTTCAGGATTCGCACCACCAGGTTCAGGAACAGTTACTACCCCTCAACCACCGGGCTCTTGAATAAAAGGGGATAACTACACTCACTTAAAATGTTCCCGCAACCAATGATCTTACTTTAAGGACTCTTATCTCATTATCTCACGTTCTCATTATATATTGCTATTTATTTATATTTGCATTTGCACAGTTTGTTGTCTTCTTCACTCTGGTTGATCTTTCATTGATCCTGTAGAGTTACTATTCCATAGATTTGCTGAGCATTCCAGTCAAGATGGTGCCTACGTACAATGATCCTTCGGTCAACATCTTCTGCATGGATTAAGAAACCAAATATTTCACTTCTTTTTTATGCCTTGTATGTTTGTTTCTAGTCTTGAGTGTGATTCTGGAACTGTTGGAGCCTGTGATTTGCTGTTTGGAGATCGTTTGGGGGTTCCAGCGCTCTGCATTCTTCGAGAGGATTCTGGGAGGCAGAGACAGTGTGAGTGAACTGCAAGGCGGGCAGTGTACGCAGACCTTTTAGGGGGCAAGCTACAGAATGGGATGCAAGCCGATGTTTGACTCCATTTCATTGATTAATGCTTTCAATATGCTCCGATTAAAGCAACAAGGGAGATTAAAGCTTTGAGGCAAGTATGGAGGATGAGCGCAGGGGCTGCCTGTCTTTTGATCGCCCTGTACCAGAGAGGAAAGAGCCTGCTGTTCTGCCCAGAGAGTGTTGCCCAGTTTTTCTGTGTTTTGGATGTGGACTTGGACTATAGACTATTTTTTCAGTCTTATAGTTTTTTATTATATATTCTGTGTTTCTCACCTAATGTTTCTCTTTTTTGTGTGGGGAGGGGGATTTGGGGGTTGATGTGCCTATTCCATTTTTGTTCTTTTTGTTTGCATGGGGGGGAGGAATTTGGGGGTTGATGATAGTGCTGCCTTTCTTTTCGTTCTTGGTTTCATGCCTACCCAGAGAAGAAGAATTTCAGAGTTGTATACTTTGATAATAAATGAAGCTTTGAACAAGAAAGAGAATCTCAGGGTTGTATATGGTGACAGAAATGTATTTTGATAATAAAATTTACTTTGAACTTTGAATTATGATACTAGGGTAGATATCAGAAATGGAGAGTGCACTTGGGTGATACTGTTAAAGTCTCCTCTGTTCATAATCATGAGTTTGAGCTAATGAACTCCATGGCACTTAACAGGCATTTCTCTTTCTTTGCCAACCCACTGGGAAGAGTGGAAGAGCCACGTATATTGAAAGAAGAAAACCAAACTATTGTAAATAAAATAAACATTGGAAATCTGAAATAAGATAAAAACATACAGGAAACACTCAGCAGGTCAGGCAGCATCTGTGGATAGAGAAATGGATGTAATGCTTCAGATAGAAAACTATTCATCAAATCTGATGGTACTTTGATCTGAATAATTAATGTTTTCTTTCTCCATAGATGATGCTTACTGACCTGCTGATAGTTTGCAAAAATAAATTGCCGACTATCTGGTGATAAATTTACAATTTTAACCACAAGCTGAAAGCCCAGTGCCAGATTGAAAAGGTCAGGATATCGGGGCTGGACGAGGGGAATGGGCCAGTTTTCAGCTTGCTACTCCAGGAGGTTAATGCATCTCTGTGCTGAACTGAGGCTGTGAATTACAACGAACAGACTCCTGGACTGGCTTCATGGCAATGGACTCACCTTCATAAACTTCAGCTCAGAATATTATTTGCTTACTTTTGTGGTTTGCATGTTTTCTTTTCTCTCTGCACATTGGGTATTTGACGGTCTTATTTTTTAATTGGTTCTATTGGGTTTCTTTGTTAAGTGCCTGCCTAGGAGACAAATCGTAAGGTTGCAAGATGTTTGGAGAAGATGGTGTTAATGCCAGAGTGTTTTATTTTTCTCTTCATGGTGTAAGCATAAATGTCAGAGTTTAGTAGTTTCATCCGCTGTGGTTTGATAAATCATTTTAGAGCTTAATTAGAAGGAAATCACATTTATTTTGATCTGGAAACACAAAGGGCACAGACCAGGTAAGATTTCCTTCCTTAGAAAAATTCAAGTGAATCAGAATTATTTTATTATGCTTGGATAGATACACGAACACAATGGTTTACTTCACTCAACTTCATTTATCCCATCATTGAAGTGTTCCCATACCCAACGGATTCACTTCCAAGGACTCTTCATCTCATGTACTCGATATTTTTTGCTTATTTGTTTGTTATTATAGTTTCTTTTTTTTAGTATTTGCACAGCACAGTTTGTTGTCTTTTGCACATGGGTTGAACACCCAAGATGGGTTGTCTTTCAATCTGTCATGGCTCTTATTCTATAGATTTACTGAGTATGCCCGCAAGAAGACAAATCTCAGGGTTGTATATGGTGACATATACGTACTTTATAATAAATTTAGTTTGAACTTTGAACTTAATTAACTGAATTTTTTTGTGGGATTTGAACTCTCACCTCCAAATTATTAGTACAAGTTGCTCTACTGATTCTATTATATTTCTTTGTTCTACTGTGAATGCCTGCAAGTAAATGAATCTCAGGATGGTATATAGTGACGTATAGGGTATGTATTAAGATAATAAATTTACTTTGAACTTTGATCTTTGGCTTACATGGACAGTCACTTAGCTTTACCTTTATATTAACAGAATATTCATTCATCTGTAAAATAAGAGTTAAGAACATGGAACTTGTAGCTATTTACTACATGGGAACAGAGGAGTGCAGTAGATTAGAACCTAGCCATTTATAGCTGGAACAAGGATTCAAATCCACTTCAGTCTGATGGGATTAGAGTTTCCTCTGTCTGTGAGTGTAAATGTCCTGGGAAATGGGTTTGAGCAGTCAGTGTTTAGTTCCTAGTGGGCATGGGCAACAGTACAAACCTGATTCTAAATTGGAGCTAATTAAATCATGAATTTAAATGGGAATAAAGAAATTGTTATGTAGAGAGTCACTGAGAAACGTTGTAAGGTCTTCAGACAGACAGACAGAGAGAGAGAGAGAGAGAGCGTGCGCATTATTTTGTATTCAGCTGTACCACATACCTCTAGCTGTCTCAGTGAAGAACAATAATGTTCCCATGATGCACTGGAATTGGCGTATTATTATCATATCCACCAGGTACGGTGAAAAGCTTGCCTTGCCATCAGAGAACATAGAACATTACAGCACAGTAGAAGCCCTTCGGCCCATAATGTTATGCTGACTTTCCTCAAAGATCAATCTAACCTTTCCCTCCCACATAGCCCTCCATTCCCTGCTGCTGTTCACACAGAACAAATTATTACATCGTGTATCGCAATAGAACTAGGTTAAAAGCAGTAATAGAATACTTGGTTACCTACATGGTTTACATGGTTCAGCTCATTATCAGAGAACGTATGCAGTAAAGAACCTGAAAATCTTGGTTTTCACAGACATCCAAGAGAGACAGGACCCCAAAAGAGTGAATGACAGAAAGATGTTAGACTCCCAAATCCCCCTCTCCCCCTTCCCCAAGCAAACAGCAACAAAGCATCAACCCTCCCCCCAACCCATTTCAGCAAAAAGCCTCAGTGCCCACCACCCAATCAAGCAAGAGCGAAGCACCCAAAGAGAGTCCACGATCTACAGTCAACAAAAAGACTATTGTTTACTCAACAGTTCGACATTCCACAGAAAGTGCAGTTTCCACTGTAGTTTAGTTTGATTTTGTTTTTATTTTTTGTTATTATTTAAGGGGACACTATGACCCACAGACGAAGTGGTTCTATATGTGTCATCAACATCCTGCTTTTCTTTAAACAGTATAAACCCTATTACAAAGACAGGCTGACAATTGAACGTGCAAACATTTCCCATAATAGTACTTCAGATAATGAAGTGGAGTGAGATGGGCTGATTACATCCTCTTTCATTTAATTTCCCTGTTGCTGTGAAAACAATATTTATTCTGTGTGTCAGGAAGAAAGAAATTCTTACACTATATAATTCCAAGTCCTCAGGAAATCCCACATCACTCCACAGCCAATGTGCTTGTCATATGACTCCATATGACTGGAAGCCTCAAGTTGGATAATCAAAGTTCAAAGTTCAAAGCACATTCATTATCAAAGTATGTAGAAATTATACAACCTTGATATTCGTTTACTTACAGGCAGCCACAAAACAAGGAACCCGAAAGAACCCAATTTTAAAAAAAGATCCAACACCCAATGAGCAGAGAGAGAAAAAAACAAATCATGCAAGCAGTTAAAGCAAGCAACTGCGTTCAAAACAAAATTGATTTGATGGATCCAAAGCCCGACGGGGCTGGAGAAGGCCCATAGCCTCAGTCTCAGCTCATCACAGAGCAGGGAAAATCACTGCAAAGCTCACAGAGCAACCGGAGCAGGGCACTGCCTTAATGCCAAGGAGAGCGGAGCAGAACCCTTTTCAGTTCATCTGGCCCGTGTTTAAATTTTCTAAACACCAGGTCACAAAAGGTACTGTAGATGCTGGAGATCAAGAGCGATACGCACAATGTGCTCGAGGAGCTCAGCAGGTCAGGTAATATCTACTGTTGGAAATAAATAGGCGATGTTTTGGGCCAAGACCCTTCAGGCACAAAATGTCGTCAATTTGTTCCCATCCATGGATGCTGCTGGACCTGTGTGTAAAGTCCAAACTGGACAATGTTTCTTTTCCTCTCAGATTGCTGAACTAATGAATATTAATGATATCTCATGGAATCACGGGATCTTTCAGATTCACCAGCAGAGATGGTTTAGCGTTTGGAATCAAAGGAAGCATCTCTCACACTGACAAACAAGGGAAAATCTGCAGATGCTGGAAAGCTGAGCAACACACACAAAATGTTGGAGGAATTCAGGACTGTGTCCTACCGAAAGGTTTCATCCTGAGATGTTAACTGTACTCTTTTCCTAGATGCTGCCTGGCCTGCTGAGTTCTCCCAGCACTTTGTGTGTGTACCTCTAACAGTGCAGCACTCCGTCTGTGTCAATGTCAATTTATCATCAGAGTCTGTGTATGTCATCATATACACTACACTGGGGTTAACTTTCTTGCAGGCATTCACAGGAAAACAAAGAAATAAAATAGAATCAATGCAAAACTACACAGAGATAGGACTGGCAAACAACCAATGTGCAAAAAAAAAAGAAAAACTGTGACAAAATAACAAAAATAAATAAGTAATACTGAGAATATGTGGTAGAGTCATTAAAAGTGAGTTCATAGATTGTGGAATCAGTTAAGTGTTGAGGTGAGTGAAGTTATCCACATTGGTTCATGAGCCCAATGGTCAAAGGATAATAACAGTTCCTGATTCTGCTTGTGTGGGCCGTAATGCTCCTGTACTTCCTTCCCAATGGCAACGGTGAAAAGAGAGCACGGCCTGGATAGTGGGGGTCCTTGATAATGAATGCAGCTTTTTTTGTGACAGCGCTTCCTGTAGAAATGCTCAATGGTGGGGAGGGCTTTGCCTGTGATAGATGGGGCTGCTTCCATCAATTTTTTGTAGACTTTTCCATTCTTGGGCATTGGTGTTTCCATAGCAGGCCATGACGCAACCAGTCAGCAAACTCTCCACCTTGCATATACTGTATAGAGGTTTGTCAAAGTTTTAGATGACATGTTGAATCTATGCAAACTGTGAAGAAAGTAGAAAAACTCAAATAATACACAGTGGCCACTTTAATATGTAACTTCTGTGCTTAATAATGGCGACTAAGTGTATGTTTGTGGTCTTCTGCTGCTGTAGCCCATCCACTTCAAGGTTTGACATGTTGTCCATTCAGAGATGCTCTTCTGCACATCACTCTTGTAACATGTAGTTATCTGAGCTACTGTCACCTTCCTGTCAGCCTAAACCAGTCTGGCCATTCTCCTTCTACCTCTCTCATGAACAAGAGATGGTGTCTGAAAAGAGGATGCTGTCCAAGTCGCATGCCATCTTGGACAATGTCTCCCATCCACTACATAATGTACTGGTTGGGCACAGGAGTACATTCAGCCAGAGACTCATTCCACCGAGATGCAGCACAGAGCGTCATAGGAAGTCATTCCTGCCTGTGGCCATCGAACTTTACAGCTCCTCCCTTGGAGGGTCAGACACCCTGAGTCAATAGGCTGGTCCTGGACTTATTTTCTGGCATAATTTACATATTACTATTTAACTATTTATGGTTTTATTACTATTTTATTATTTATGGTGCAACTGTAACGAAAACCAATTTCCCCCGGGATCAATAAAGTATGACTATGACTATGAAGGCGTTTTCACCCACAGAAATGCTGCTCGCTGGATGTTTTTTTGTTTCTCGCACCATTCTGTGAAAACTCTAGAGACTTGTGCATGAATATCCCAGGAGATCAGCAGTTTTTGAGATCCACGATCAAAGTCATTTAGATCACATTTCTTCCCCATTCTGATGTTTGGTCTGAACAACTTTTGACCATGTCTGCACACTTTAATGTATTGAGTTGCTGCCACATGATCAGCTGATTAGATATTTTCATTAATTAAGTAGCCACTAAGTGTGTATTCTATATTGTTGGCTCAAGGCAAAAATGCTGTCAGTGAGCCATGGTACTGCTGAAGAAAATTATTCCCCATAACACATCCTTTGTTAACAAGCAGAAAGGAACAATAGCTAACAATTACGTGGTGTTTTAAATATAACAGGTCATTTTAAGTCACTTCACGAGAGAGTAATCAAACAAAAATGTACATGAGAGCAAAAACTGAACCATGGGTCAGAAGGTCAATTGCTGAGTCAAGAGGTCCAAAATTAAATGGAGCTGATGCTGGAATTCGAAATTTTAAAAAAAGGACTTACTGGAAACACTCAGTAACTTGGGCAGCATCTGTAGATCGGGTCAATGACCTTTCGTTATAACTGGGAAATTTTGGAGATCAAGTTGTTTGGTTGAAGAGATTGTTTTTAATCAGCATCGTAAAGGAATGAGAAGTGGTGATCCCAGAAAGACTTGTGGAGGGAATTCTGGAGATGGCAGCTGGGGCAGATGAGGACTTGGCCTGTTCTTGGAAAAGAAGGTGCAGAATTGAGGTGATTGCAGGGCAGCACAGTAGTGTAGTGGTTAGCGTAATACCTTACAATCTCAATGATGGGAAAATCAGGGTTTAATTCCCGCTTCTGTCAGTAAGGTGTTTGTATGTTCTCCCCATGGCTACATTGGATTCCTACAAGTGTTCTGGTGTCCTCCCACATTCTACAGACATATGGGTTAGGGTTAGTGAGTTCTAGGCATGCTATTCTGATGCTGGAAACATCATGGCACTTGCAGGCTGCCCCCAGCACATCCTTGAACTGTATTGGTCATTGACACAAATAATGATTTTCAATGTATGATTCAATGCACATGTGTCTAATCTTAATCTTATTTTAGAATGCAGAGACCTTAGTGCCATGGAGCGACAATAGGAGGTTACAGAGGTGGCAAGAGGTGACACAGTGGAGACATTGGAATGTGTGAATGGGGATTTTTAGAACTGAGGCTTTGGTGGACAAATACTTTATACTTTATTGTCGCCAAACAATTGATGCTAGAACGTACAATCATCACAGCAATATTTGATTCTGTGCTTCCCGCTCCCTGAAGTACAAATCGATAGTAAATATTAAAAATTTAAATTATAAATCATAAACAGAAAATAGAAAAATGGAAAGTAAGGTAGTGCAAAGAAACCGATAGGCAGGTCTGGATATTTGGAGGGTACGGCCCAGATCCGGGTCAGGATCCGTTCAGCAGTCTTATCACAGTCGGAAAGAAGCTGTTCCCAAATCTGGCTGTACGAGTCTTCAAGCTCCTGAGCCTTCTCTCGGAGGGAAGAGGGACGAAAAGTGTGCTGGCTGGGGGGGTCATGTCCTTGATTATCTTGGCAGCATTGTTCCAACAGCATGCAGTGTAAAGTGAGTCCAAGGATGGAAGATTGGTTTGTGTGATGTGCTGCGCCATGTTCATGATCTTCTGCAGCTTCTTCCGGTCTTGGACAGGACAACTTCCATACCAGGTTGTGATGCACCCTAGAAGAATGCTTTCTATGGTGCATCTATAAAAATTAGTGAGGGTTTTAGGGGACAGGCCAAATTTCTTTAGTTTTCTCAGGAAGTAAAGGCGCTGGTGGGCCTTTTTGGCAGCGCCAAGAATACTTGAAGTAAATACTTGAAGTAAATTAGCAAAGAAGCAGTAAAGCTTGAACGATACACACCAAAGTTGAACAACACAGCCACTAACTCTGTTCTCTCAGAGATCCAGCGAGCAGAGCTTGAACCTAACTGACTATTGCAGTCCCTGTGGAATTTGCACCTTCTCCCTGCGACCATCTGCATTTGCTCTGGGTGCTCTGGCTCCCTCTCACACTCTAAACATGAGATCTGGTCGGCTAATTAGCCGAGTGAAGTTGCTGCCTGTTGCAGAGTTTTGAGAGGGGTCGGGAGGTGGGGAAGGGGGAACCGATCTAAACCTGGGGAAAATGGAATGGGCCAAAGTAGGGTTAGTCTAAAGGGTTACCTGGATGCATCAAGTTCAGGTTCGTTGTCATTCAACTATATACATGTATATGACCAAATGCAACTATGTTCCTCTGGACCAAGGTGCACAACACAGTACATATAACTCACACACATCACATAAAGTCATATTACCACAAATAATAAGGTGCATTGACAACACCGTTTAAAAAGGAAACATATAACACTACTGGTGTTTCATTTGCAAATGAGAGCTGATTGGCGGCAGGGAGTTCAGTAGTCTGACTGCCTGGGGGTTACAATGCTGTTTCCCATCCTAACAGTTCTTGTCTTAATGTTATGGTACCTCTGCCTGATGATAGGGACCAAAGATATTATGGTTAGCATGCACTTGGCGGGCCGAAGGTCCTGTTTTACGTTGGACCTCACTATGCATCTGTGTCAATGTCCAACATAATGCCGGAAGAACTCAGCAAGTCAGGCAGCAGCTGCAGAGATGAATAAACAGCTGATGTTTAATCAGGAATAAAATATAGCAGCTACTGAGAAAATGCAGTCCGGGTAAATAATAAGGTGCAAAATCATAAACAAGGTAGGTTATGAGGTCAAGAGTCCAATCTATTATGCTAGGGAACTATTTTATAGCCTTATTAACAAAGGAACTAAAAGCCGTCCTTGGAAAATTGTCGACAGTGCTTTGGAGTTTGTCTCAACTATCCAATATTAAATACTGCCTGGGTATCTTCGATTCTTCACTGGTAGCTAATCTCGAAGCTGGGGGACTGCCTACGAAGCAGACAAGGAAGGGTCAATGTCAGAGCTGTAGTTATTCATTCCCTTGGTAACATCCATCTTTTGTCATTTAGTTATTGATCGTATGATTGGGATATCCTTCCTGATCAGACGCACGTTTCTGGCCTCAGTCACACAGAAACATACCTAATTAGGTTGCTTTTTTTATTTATTGAAATACTGCATGGAATAGGCCCTTCCAGCCCTTCCAGCCCTTAGAGCTACACCACCCCGCAGCCCCCCAATTTAATCCCAGCCTAATCATGGGACAATTTACAATGACCAATTAACTTACCAATCACTACATCTATGGACTGTCACTGGCACTGTAAAACGTTGTGCTAACCATTACGTTACCATACCACCCCAGGTGAATACCGTCGGCAGAACTACATTTTGGGCTTCCATCTTAAGTGAATAAAGATGAATCAGAATCAGAATTGGGTTTATTATCACCAGCCTGTGACGTGAAATGTGTTAACTTAGCAGCAGCAGTTCAATGCAATACACAGTCTAGCACAGAGAGAAAAAAAATAATAATAAATAAGGTAAAACGTAATAAACAAGTAAATCAATTATGTATATTGAATAGATTATTAAAAATGTGCAAAAACAGAAATACTGTATATTAAAAAAGTGAAGTAGTGCCCAAAGCTTCAATGTCCATTTAGGAATCGGATGGTGGAGGGGAAGAAGCTGTTCCTGAATTGCTGAGTGTGTGCTTTCAGGCTTCTGTATCTCCTACCTGATGGTAACAGTGAGAAAAGGCATGCCCTGGGTGCTGGAGGTCTTTAATAATGGACGCTGCCTTTCTGAGTCACCTCTTCCCAAAGATGTCCTGAGTACTTTGTAGCCTAGTGCCCAAGGTGGAGCTGACTAGATTTACGACCTTCTGCAGCTTCTTTTGGTCCTGTGCAGTAGCCCCTCCATACCAGACAGTGATGCAGCCTGTCAGAATGCTCTCCATGGTACACCTATAGAAGTTTTTGAGGGTATTTGTTGACATGCCAAATTGTTTCAAACTCCTAATAAAATATTGCCGCTGTCTTGCCTTCTTTATGACTACATCAATATAGAAACCATAGAAACCATAGAAACTACAGCACAGAAACAGGCCTTTTGGCCCTTCTTGGCTGTACCGAACCATTTTCTGTGCCGAACAATATGTTGGGACCAGGTTAGACCCTCAGAGATCTTGACACCTAGGAACTTGAAGTTGCTCACTCTCTCTACTTCTGATCCCTCTATGAGGATTGGTACGTGTTCCTTCGTATTACCCTTCCTTGAAGTCCACAATCAGCTCTTTTGTCTTACTGACGTTGAGTGCCAGGTTGCTGCTGCGGCACCATTCCACTAGTTGGCATGTCTCACTCCTGTATGCCCTCTAAATGATGGAATCAGTGAGAGAGAGAGAGAGAGAGAGAAGAAGGAAGCACAAAATATTGAAGAATACACACAGTGGCTACTTTGTGTGCACCTGCACACCTGCTCGTTAAAGCAAATACCTAATCAACCAGTCATGTGGCAGCAACTCAATGCATGAAAGCACACAGACATGCTCCAGAGGTTCAGTTGTTGTTCAGACCAAACATCAAAATGGGGAAGAGATGTGATTGAAGTGACTTTGAATGTGGAATGATTGCTGGTGCCAGATGGGGTGGTTTGAGTACCTCAAAAGCTGCTGATATCCTGGGATTTTCACACACACCAGACTCTAAAGTTTACAAAGAATGGTGTGAAAAGCAGAAGAAAAAAAAATCCAGTGAGCGGCAGTTCTGTGGGCAAAAATGCGGTGTTAATGAGAGAGGTCAGAAGAGAATGGCCAGACTGGTGCAAGCTGAGAGGAGGTTGTTACAACAATAGTGCGCAGAAGAGCATCTCTGTCGAATCTTGAAGTAGGTGGACCACAGCAGCAAAAGGCCACGAACATGCACTCAGTGGGCACTTTATTAGGTATTCTTGAAAAGATAAAGTGGCCATTGAGTGTGTGTTCAACCAGCTGAGGCACAGACATTCCTTAATATTGGTTCCATAATCAAAATCATGGCATTATTTTGCGTGAAGTGATATAAACCTCCTGTTCTCCTGCTTTCACATTAAGCTGTTGCACAGATCCTAGGCACAACTAATCTAACTTTCTCCAGCAGCCTGTCAACATAATCCTTCCATCCCTCAAACTCTACCACCCACACCGAGCCCAGAAGATTGCTATAAATAACGTTGACCTGCCTTTTTCTCAGGCTCTTGAACAGAGGCGGCCAGATTCTCTTCTCTCCCTCTAGTCTTCCACCAGATATGAACTTGGCTTCATCACCAGTTCAAGCTGTAGCAGCTGGATGGATAGATCTGTTGTTATGGTTACCACAAGGCTATGTGCTTAGCCCTCTGCTCTACTCACTTGCCCCATCATTGAAATGTTCCCATAACCTATGGGCTCACTTTCAAGGACTATTCATCTCAAGTTCTCAATATTTATTGCTGCTTATTTATTATTTTTATTTTTTTTTATGTATTTGCACAGTTTGTTGTGTTTTGCACATCGGTTGAGTACCTAAGTTGGTGTGGTCTTTCATTGATTTGATAATAGTTATTATTCTATTATGAATTTATTGAGTATGACTTCAAGAAAATAAATCTCAGGGTTGTATATGGTGACATATATGTACCTTGCTAATAAATTTACTCTGAATTTTGAACTTTAAACTTTTCCTTCTGTCCTCTGCAACAATCTCAATAACTTTCCTCTTCCTGCCTTCATCGTTATATTTTATTTCTTTGTCCAAATATGCTTATCAATAGAACTGCTCTATGACAGATGCCATCTGTCATGCACCTGGCCCTAATACACCGGGAAAACAGGGACACTTACGTCAGAATGCTGTTTCTGGATTTCATTTTGGCGTTCAACACTATTCTCCCACGGACCCTGGTGAACAAACTCCTACTCCTCGGTCTAAGTACAACACTGTGCAACTGGGTGTTGGCCTTCCTGACGATCAGACCTCAGATAGTCAGATTGCACAACCACTCCTCCTTCCCCCCTCACCCTCAACATGGTAACCCCCAAGGCTGTGTGCTCAGCCCATTGCGGTACCCTCTGCTCACAATAACTGCACAGCCAAACATCCGAGTAATCACATTGTCAAGTTCACTGATGACACCCGGTGTTGTCGCTCATCACCAACAACAATGAGATAACCTGCAGAGAGGATGTGGAAGAGCTCAAGGCTTGGTGCCAGGCAAACAACCTCCTCTTTAATGTCAAAAAGACAAAGGAGATGGTTATCAACTTCAGAAAAACTCACACCCCTCTTTACATCAGTGGCACGGCTGTAGAATCTGGGTAAACAATTTCAAATTTCTGTGAGTGCACATCACACACAACCTCCCACCATCCCAGAACACAACCTACACTGTCAAGAAAGAGCATCTTTCTGAGGAAGCTGAAGAGAGCTGGACTTTGCACATCCATACTCACATCATTCTACAGATGCATTGTAGAGAGCATCCTAAGTACAGAAATTGAACTGCAGAGGACAGGAAGGTTCTACAGCTGGTAGTCGAAACTACCCAACGCATCACTGCCACCAGCCTACCTGACATCAAGGACATGTATACAGAAAAGTGCCAGAAAATGGCCAGTAACACCACGAAGGATCCCACGCACCCTGCTTATGGACTGTTTGTCCCAATCCCATCAGGGAGGAGGCTATGCAGCATGCATGCCAAGACCACCAGTCTTAAAAACAGTTGCTTTCCCAAGCAGTAAGGCTGACCAACACCTCTACCCACTAACCCCACCACTACTTTATTAGTTCCTGTCAGTCACCTTATGTACACCCTAGCATCACTTTATGGACATACAATAAATATTTGCATATAAGCTATCCTATGTATTTATATTTATTGTGTTTTTTAATTACTATTGTGTTCTTTATTTTTGTGGGTCTTTTGTGCTACATTGGATCTGTAGTAGCATACTTCTCATTCTTCTTTACATTTGTATACAGGAAATGACATTAAACAATCCTGGATCTCCTGAATCCCATGAAACAATCCGGATTGCATTGCATTTGAAAAATTTGCTGTCATTGAACATTAGTTGGTTGCCCATCTTTGTTTGTGTGCTATTTTTCATTGATTCTATTGTGCTTCTTTGTACTTACTGTGAATGCCCACAAGAAAATGAATCTCAGAGTAGTATATGTTGACATATATGTGCTTTGATAAATTTACCTCGAACTTTGCTTCCCTTTTCTAGATGATTCCATGGCATCAGTCTACAGGAGGCATTCGTTTAGGAATTGGAATTTGTTTATTCTTGTCACGTTGTTAGTGAGAAGCTTGCCTTGCATACTTTTCATGCAGGTCCGCTTAACGATTAAGATTAGCTTTATGCATTGGAACGCACAGTGAAGTATGTTGTTTGTGTCAACGGCGAACACTGTCTGAGGGGATATCCGCATGTGACGCCCTGTTTCCGGCGGTAACATAACATGCCCAATGTTACTCCCCATACATCTTATACAGACCCTTAACCACATTGACGAGCAGAGGGATCTTGGGGTCCACGATTTTAGCTCCCTGAACGTGGCTACACAGGTCGATAGGATGGCTAAGAAGGCATATGGTATGCTGGCCTGTATTTCAAATTCCAGGAAGTCAGGTTGCAGCTTTAAAAAACTCTAATTAGGCCACATCTGGAGTATTGCATATAATTCTGGTCACCCCAGGGTGCAGAAGAGGGCTACCTGGATGCTGCCTGGATGAGAGGGTGCTATAACGAGTGGTTGAACAAACTTTGGGTTGTTTTCTCTGGTACAGCAAAGGTTGAGGGGAGATCTAATAGAGGTTTATAAGATTATGAGTGGCAGAGATAGAATAGGCAGACAGCATTGAAATGTCTCATACCCAAGGACATGCATTTAAGGTAAGAGGGGGAAAGGGGTAACTTCAAAGAAGATGTGAGGGGCAAGTTCTTTACACAGAGAGTGGGGTGTGTTTAAACGCACTGTCTGGAGTGGTGGGAGAGGCAGATACATGAGGGACTTTTAAAAGGTGTTGAGATAGGCACATGAATGTGTGGAAAGTGGAAGGTTGTGGACATTGTGTAGGCAGAGGGATTAGTTTAGTTAACCACTCGGCAGGAGGAGAAGATGGCGGCGCGACGCAGCTCACAGCGGCCACTCTGGTGGTGATATCTGTTATTTGTCAAGTAGGGTGCCGTGCACAATCCTGATTTGATGGAGACACATGTGAGAGCACGGAGGAACATCTGTGAAACTTCTGAAATGCCTGCTTCGCTGCTGCTGCTACTGTGTGATCCAGAATCCCTGGAGGGGAAGGCCCCGAGGCCTCGGCTTTGCTTGTTGCTTGGCGGCCAGGGCAGGATCAAAGCGCTCAGCAAAGGATGGTGCTTGGTGCTCGGTGTTGGAGAGCTGGTCGGAGGCTTGAAGTTTTCGGACGGACTCAGAGTCTGCTGCGGTCGGGTGCTTCCAATGGTGCTGCATCGGCAAGTTTGCGGCGCTTGGAGGTTCATGGCAGGGAGAGTTTCTCTCTTCTACCATCTGCGTGAGATGATGGGGCTATCGGGACTTTGAGACTTTTTTTTACCGTGCCCGTGGTCTGCTCTTTATCAAATTACAGTATTGCTTTGCACTGTTGTAACCATATGTTATAATTATGGAGTTTTGTCAGTTTTAGTCTTGGTTTGTCCTGTGTTTCTTGTGATATCATTCTGGAGGAACATTGTATCATTTTTTAATGCATGCATTTCTAAATGACAATAAACGAGGACTGAGTGTCCTCATAATCTAATCTAATCTAATTTGATTACCAATTTAATTGGTTCAGCACAATATTGTAAGCCAAAGGGCCTGTTCCTATGCTGTACTGTTCCATGTTTTATTACTTTAAGATTCATTTTCTTGCAGAAATATACAGGAAAATAAAGAAATACAATAGAATTTATAAAAAACTGTACATAACAAAAGACTGGCAAACAACCAGGTGTTCAATGGAATGGAGGGCTATAGTTAATAAGGTTATTCTCACTGTGACATTGGAGGTTGAGGGGTTTCTAAAATCATAAGGGACATAGATAAGAAGGAAGTCACACTCACAACACACTGGAGGAACTCAGCAGGTCGGGCAGCACCCGTGGAAAAGATCAGTTGACATTTCGGGCCAGAACCCTTCGTCAGGACCCCAGCATCTGCAGATTATTTTGTGATAAGAAGGAAGTCTTTTTTTGCCCCAGTGGCAGAAGAGTCTTGAATTATAAGTTACAAGTTTAAGATGAGAGTGGAGAAATTTGAGGAAGATCTGAGGGGTAAGTTTTTCCTCACAGAAGGGAGTGAATATCTGGAATGAGCTGCCAGAGGAGGTAGCAGTAGCGGATACGATGGCAACATTTAAAAGGCATTTGAGCAGGTATTTAGAGAGGAAAGACATCGAGAGAGATGTAGGCCTAATGGCATCATGGTCGGGATGGATGAGGCGGGTCAAAAGGGCCCATCCCTGTGCTACACAATTCTATGATGCTTTGAGTGTTGAAACTGAATCTCAAGCATATTGGAACAGTCTGACATTGTCAAAGATAATGGAAGCTAAAGCTATTTTAATCCACAATAAGATAAGGTTGACCAAAGTTGTGAATAATAAAGGTGTCACTTTTAAAGTTAAGCATCAGAATCCATAATTAAAGCCTTAATATTCAAATAATCAGTTCTCGAAGCTTTCCGTACAGGGCCATACCATTGCTATTAATATTGTGAGTTACTTCCTATGAATGGTTTCAGCAGGTGTTGAAGAGTCATGTGGAAACCCTCGAGGTGCCCATGGCCAATGACCTTTGAGAGGCTGGCATCTGACTGCTCGGCAACTGACCACACCACATCGCCCACTGTGATTGGTGGTGGTTCACTAGTGGAAAAGGAACAGCTCTTTTTATGTTCTGAGGCAGAAGTTACACAAATTATTCATTTTGTGCCTCAGGGTTGCGTGCAAGGGCAGGGTTTTTCAATTTTCTTTAGCGATACAGCACGGTAACAGGCCTTTTCATCCCAATGAGCCTGCGCCACCCCATTACACCCATGGACCAATTAACCTACTAACCCGTAGGTCTTTGGTATTTGGGAGCAAACTGAAACACCTGGAGGAAACCCATACGGTCACGGGGAGAACATATAAACTTCTCACAAACGTTGTGGGAATTGAACCCGGGTTGCTAGAGCAGTAATAGTTGTGTGCTGACTACCGTGCCGTGCCACCCATCATTAGAATCAGAATCAGGTTTAATATAACTGGCATAACATTGTGAAGTTTGTTGTCAGGCGGCAGCAGTACTTTGCCATACATAACAAAATCTGTAAGGTACAGTGAGATGTATATACAGTATATATAAACAGTTAAATAAGTAATGCTAAAAGAGAACAAGAAGTGGTGAGATAGTGCTCATGGGTTCAATGTCCATTCAAAGATCTGACGGCAGAGGGGAAGAAGCTGTTCCTGTACTGATGAGTGCTTTCAGGCTCCTGAACCTCCGGCCTAACGGTATCAATGAGAAACGGCATGTCCTGGATGGTGGGGGTTCTTAGCATTTTGAAGCATCACCCCTTGAAGAAATCCTTGATGCTGGGGAGGCTGGTGCCCATGATGGAGCTGCGTTTAATATGAATGTAACACACACAAAACGCTGGGGGAACTCGGCTGGCCATGGATGTCTGATTTACCTCTGTAAGGCCTACCATCTTGTCATTAGCTTTAACCTGGCAAAGTTCAGATGGTCCTTGGAAGATGCTACCACACCAGTCAGAATCAGAGTCACTGCCACACATCACGAAATGTGTTGCTTTGTGACAACAGTGCAGTGCGACATGTGAAAATAACTGTAAGTTGAAAAAAATAAACAGTGTAGAAAGAGGGATAATGTTAATGTTCATGGGTTCATGCACCA
Organism: Mobula birostris; assembly: GCF_030028105.1. Lineage (NCBI taxonomy): Eukaryota > Metazoa > Chordata > Chondrichthyes > Myliobatiformes > Myliobatidae > Mobula > Mobula birostris. The sequence continues at coordinate 101,350,447 of NC_092380.1, read as the reverse complement.
CTCAGAAATCTGACAGTGGAGGGAAAATGTCCCTAAAGTGTTGATTGTGTGTCTTCAGGCTCTTGTACCTTTTTCGCGATGATAGTAATGTGAAGAGGGCATGTCCTTGGTGGTGAGAGTCTTTAATGATAGATTCAGACTTCGTGAGGACTTGGCACTTTAAGGTGTCCTTGATATTGGGTATGATTGTGGCTGTGATGGAGTAATGGAGTCCAAAACCCTATTTAGCTTCTTTCTATCCAGCCCATTGGAACATCGACTACGTAGTGATGCAATAGTCAGGATGCTCTCCTCCGTACATTTGTAGAAGTTTGCAATAGTCTTTTATGAGCAACCAAATCTCCTGACTACTAATAAAGTAAAGCCTGTTATCATCTCCTTTGGCTGGCAAGCTCTGCATTGCACTCGCTGCTCTTGAGAAAACCACTGTGTCACTTGGACACTTTATTTCTTTTCTTATACGTACATTCCACTGGGTCAGAACAGCTCAATTCTGCCTGCTACTTTGAATGCAAAGCAAAGAGCCACAGGTTAGGATAAGGGGTCAAAGCAGCCTGTTGAATTAAAGTAGTCGGATCCCTGCACTTTCACCTATGAGATCTTTTTTTAGCCTCTGTTTGAAGACAGGGAAATGCATTTCCTCTTTCCTTTTGTGGATTCATGCCTTCAATTAAATTGACTTCCGCCATGTGCCATTCTTCATGCCGGGAAGTGGGTCGTGAACTCTGGCCTGGCTTTCGGCACTGATTTTCAACCTGAAGAATCCGTGGGACCCTCGGCACCCGGAACGTGCTCTCTTCTCATTACTACCATCAGGAAAAAGGTACAGGAGCCTGACGACCCACAGTCAACAACTGAGCAATGTTTTCCCTCCACAATCAGATTTCTGAGAGGTCCACGAACCCATGAACAGCACCTTGTTATTCCTCTTTCTACACTATTTACTTTTCGTAACTTACAGTAAATTTTGTGTGTCGCACTGTACTGCTGTTGCAAAGCAACAAATTTCATGATGTGTGTCAATGATAATAAACCTGTTTCTGTTTATCTCCTGAGGAGACTGAGGTCCTTTAACATCTGCCGGACGATGCTGAGGATGTTCTACGAGTCTGTGGTGGCCAGTGCGATCATGTTTGCTGTTGTGTGCTGGGGCAGCAGGCTGAGGGTAGCAGACACCAACAGAATCAACAAACTCATTCGTAAGCCCAGTGATGTTGTGGGGATGGAACTGGACTCTCTGTCGGTGGTGTCTGAAAAGAGGATGCTGTCCAAGTTGCATGCCACCTTGGACAATGTCTCCCATCCACTACATAGTGTACTGGTTGGGCACAGGAGTACGTTCAGCCAGAGACTCATTCCACCGAGATGCAGCACAGAGCGTCATAGGAAGTCATTCCTGCCTGTGGCCGTCAAACTTTACAACTCCTCCCTTGGAGGGTCAGACACCCTGAGCCAATAGGCTGGTCCTGGACTTATTTCATAATTTACCGGCATAATTTACGTATTACTACTTAACTATTTATGGTTCTATTACTATTTATTATCTATGGTGCAGCTGTAACGAAAACCAATTTCCCCCGGGATCAATAAAGTATGACTATGACTATGACTATGATTCTGATCCATATTGTTGCACCTTCCAAAGGCCATTTGAACTCAGCCAAGTTAAAGGTAGACTTTACAGAGGGTAATAAAACATTGTTTAATAAACTCATATTAATTATGGACAGTATGGTAGCTTAGCAGTTAGCACAACATAACAACAGATTACTCTCTTCCCTGAGCACCGTAGATCACACCTGCTCATAGGAGAAAATTGTTCTGTTCCCTGGCAATGCTAATTTTCAGTGGAGGTAAAAGTCAGAATAGGCCAAAATAATTGTGCCAAGACTAAGAAGGACTTTAGATTATTTATTTTACACGCAAGAGATTCTGCAGATACTGGAAATTCGGCATAATGCATACAAAATGTTGGAAGAACTCAGCAGGTCAGACGGCATCTATGGAAAGGAATAAACATGACAATATTTTGAGCCGAGACCCTTCATCGGGATTATTTATTTGTCAGATGATTTATTTAGTGTGCGGTGTTTTAAATAGCAACAATGGGAAGAAAATCAGCAGGTGCTGGAAATCCAAGCAACACACACAAGGTGATGGAGTAACTCAACAGGCCAGGGAGCATCAGTGGAAAAGAGTAAAGAGTCAATGTCTCAGGCCGAGACCCTTCAATCCTGATGAAGGGTCATGGCCTGAAACGTCAACTGTTTACTCTTTTCCAAAATCAACAATCGTTTGAGTTTATGGAAATCCTCTTCCATGGTCAAATGCTCCACGTAATTCACAGGAACATTATCAAACAAAAATTGACCCTCGGACAGTTAGACACAAGAACCAAGTTTTAAAGAGCATCTTGAAGGAGAAGGGAAGGGGCAGCATACTTTTTGGGATAGAATCCCAGGGTTCAGGATGAATGAATTAAGGGCAAAACAACAGCAGATGAGATCATTTAAACAGGTTTTGCTCCAAAGGCCATAACTGGAGAAGTTCTAGCTGGTTGATTGGGGAGATCTCTTAAAACTGGAGAAGGTTGAGGGCAGGCAGTTGGCAAAGAGATACTAGTACAATACATGATGGTCAATAGTTAGTTGGTTACTGCATTGGTATAAAGGGCTCGATGATCTTTTTTTTTACCGTAATACCACGTTTTGAAGATATTTAAACAAAAGAGAAAAGTATAGCAAGTCATAGGGTTGGATAAGGAGGGGTTGGGAAGTAACCTGTAGTATTCCTCCTACAGTCCAAGGACGTACTGGTGGAAAGGTTAATTGGTCATTGTAAATTTTCTCTTGATTAGGGTAGGATTATACTGGCGGATTGCTGGGCAGAGTGGCTCAGAGGGCTGGAAGCTCCTATTCCATGCTGTATCTCAATAAATAAACAAATAAATAAATATCACTGACCTGACCAGATAAATATCCTCGCTTTTTTGTGTGTAATAGGAATGAATATTCAATAGTTATGTTTCTAAATTAATGATTCAGTGACATGAGTTAAAATCCCACTGTGATAGCTATGAAATTTAAATTTAGTTTCTTAAAAAATAATCTGGAGTGTAAAAACAATGCTTGTCTCTGTAATGGTAGCTACTGTGATACTCTCAGACGGTTGTGAGTTCATTTGGTTCCCTCGTGTTCTTCAGGGAAGGAAATTTATGGACCATACTTAATCTGTCCTGAACATGACTGGAGACCCTGCAGCAATGGGTTCAACTCTTCAAAGTATCCTTTGAAGTATTGGTTGTACACAGAATGCCATGTTGAAATACAAAATGAAGATTAACTTAACTGGGTGGGTTGCTCAGTGTCACCGTCTTGAGTGTCATGTGGAATGAACAATAAATGCAGGCTTTCCATCATATCCTATAAGTTAATAAATAATAATTCCATACACATGCATCTTTATAATTCAATTCAGATTTTAACAAGGAATCGCAGCAGAAAGTTTTGAGTTAATCTAATAAATTAAACTGGAAAATATTCTTCATGCATTATTAGTGGTGCAAGGTCTCCAGCTTTATTGAAAATAAAAGCTACAAAGATCTGGAGTCTGAACCAATCATAGCTCCATTATGACACATACATTTTCTATGAAAATAATTGCAGAGAAGTATTTGCATAGTCCTTGGTTTAACTTGGAGCAACAGATAATAAAGCCAGTGTTGGTTTTGGCTTTGAGTTTGGGAGTGGACAGCTCTGCTCTCCACTTCAGCCTCTGCTTCCCTCTACAATATCGAAACAACTGGCTTCCAATCCCACCATGGGCCAAAGCGTGGAGAAAAAATTATGGCTTACAGTGGGAAGGACACAGTGGGAGTGAGAGAGAGAGTGAGCGAGTGAGTGAGGGTGAGGGTGAGAGGGGATGAGAGAGTGAGAGAGTGAGAGAGTGAAGGTGAGGGTGAGAGAGTGAGAGTGACTGAGAGAATGAGAGTGACTGAGAGAATGAGAATGAGTGAGTGAGGGTGAGAGAGAGTGAGTGAGAGAGTGAGAATGAGTGAATGAGGGTGAGAGAGAGAGTGTGAGAGCGAAGCTGAGAGTAAAGATGAGCGAGAGTGAGAGAAAGTGACAAACAAGGCAAACTAGGCTGTTTTACTGTACAAAGAATGTTTTCTAATAAGTAGGGAGCACTGTCCAGGTGATAATATTCCCCTCTATATTAAAAAATCCACATTGTCCAGTTAAAAGAAGTCCTTTGAAGATCAAGTTCAAGAATTAAAACTCAACTTCATAATAGTTTTTATTCTTTAAAAAAAAATCTTCATATTTAATCCAAAGAGGAAGTTTGCTACAGTGAGGAAATCCCAAAATACTGTTTAAAACATGCTTGGAATTGTTAATTAGCACACAGGCGTTGCAGAGGAAATGATATGCTGCTGTACGCTCATCGATTTGCCAGGTTTCCCCTTCCATATCATCTCTTATCTGCAGGAAACTGCTTCAATAGCTGGAGCTTATTTGTCTGCCATTGGCCAAGTATGGAAATGGGCTGTGATTCCACACCAGGCTACATGCTCAGGAGCCCTCTGCAAGCATCCAAACATCAATAAAAGTGCATTAGGGAAAAAATACACTCATGCACTGGGGGATTCTGTCACCAGGATTTCCAGGGTGTGTACAAACTAACATAGGTTTTCCTGAAAAAATAACCTTCAGTGCCAGAAGATCAATCTGAGACAATTAATAAAGAAAATTCCAACCAAATACCTATTCCTTTTTAGCATTCCATTAAGGCTTCCTATTCTCTCCCCCCCACCACCACATAACAGAATTCTTCTTTCATAAGCAGAATGTGTAACTGATAATATGCATTGAGTATATGTTTGTGGTCTGCTACTTCAGTGCTTCATCTGCTTCAAGGGTTCGACATGTTGTACATTCAGAGATGCTCTTCTGCACTCCACTGTTGTAACATGTGATTATTTGACTTATTGTCATCTTCCCAACAGCATGAACCACTCTGTCTATTCTTCTCCAATCTCTCTTATTAACAAGGTATTTTCACCCACAGAACTGCTGTTCACTGGATTTCCTTTTTTTTGTTTTCACACCATTTTCTGTAAACTCTAGAGACTGTTGTGCGTGAAATCCCAGTTTTTGAGATACTCAAACCGCCCCATCTGGCACCAACAATCAGGGTCAAAGTCACACAGATCACATTTCTTTCCCCCATTTCGATGTTTGACCTGAACAACAACTAAACCTTTTGATCGTGTCTGCAAGCTTTTAGGCTTTCAGTTGCTGCCACATGATTGGTTGATTAGACATTTGCATTAATGAGCAGGTGTACAGGTGTAACTAATAAAGTGGCCACAGGGAGCATAACAGGCAATGTTCATTACAGGCACCAAACCTCAGGAAATCTTTGGTGCTTTACCAGCCAATACAAGCACCAATCCACATGGTGTAAATCAAGGTATGTCAGTTAAATACTTATTACAATTTTGCTCCCCCTATACTCCTGTTGTTTTCATTATCCATATTTCTGAATCTCCTGCGTAAGGAATCACTGGATTTTGGATCCAGATTTACTGGCATTGTCAAGGATTCTCCCATCTGTCCCACGATCTCTTTGACCTCCCACTGTTAGGCCGAAGGTAGCGCAGGATAAGAACAAGGACTGGTAGTCTGGGTATCAGCTTCTTCTCCAGGCCATGAGACCTCTGAATACACTGCTACCACCCATTACACATTATTTATGTCGGTGCCAATAGTGTTACAGTATACAGTTTGATGTTTCACTGCATGTCACATATTCACTTTATGTCAATTTGTACATCGACAGAAATTTATTTCATCTTTTGTTACTATTGTGTTAATATTAGTTTATGTGCTGTATGTTATGTATGTACTGTATTTTGCAGCTTGTTCCCTGAGGAATGTTTTTCCGTTTAGCTGTACAGGTGTCCCCCGGTTTTTGAATGTTCACTTTATAACACCTCGCTGTTACAAAAGACCTTTACCTGTTTTCACTAACAGAAGGTGTTTTCACTGTTACAAAAAAAGGCAGCGTGCGAAGAAAGGCAGTGCATGCCCTGAGCAGCCAAGCTTCTCCCCCGGAACTGCGTTCTACCTGGCGTTGCTTAAACACGTGCCTGTGAGCACCTGTGCTTTATGTGGATTTATTTTGAGCATCCGTTGGCAAGATGAGTTCTAAGGTATCAGAAAAGCCTAAAAGAGTTCGTAAGGGTGTTACACTTAGCGTAAAACTAGACATAATTAAGCATTTCGATAGTGGTGAAAGAAGTAAGGACAAAGTGAGTTTTGCTTGCGGAAGTTAGTCATAGTCATACTTTATTGATCCCGGGGGAAATTGGTTTTCGTTACAGTTCCACCATAAGTAATTAAATAGTAATAAAACCATAAATAGTTAAATAGTAGTATGTAAATTATGCCAGGAAATAAGTCCAGGACCAGCCTATTGGCTCAGGGTGTCTGACCCTCCAAGGGAGGAGCTGTAAAGTTCGATGGCCACAGGCAGGAATGACTTCCTATGACGCTCTGTGCTGCATCTCGGTGGAATGAGTCTCTGGCTGAATGTACTCCTGTGCCCAACCAGTACATTATGTAGTGGATGGGAGACATTGTCCAAGATGACATGCAACTTGGACAGCATCCTCTTTTCAGACACCACCGTCAGAGAGTCCAGTTCCATCCCTACAACATCACTGGCCTTACGAATGAGTTTGTTGATTCTGTTGGTGTCTGCTACCCTCAGCCTGCTGCTCCAGCACACAACAGCAAACATGATCGCACTGGCCACCACAGACCTGTAGACTCGAAGTTGACGAAGATGATGTTGAAGAGGTTTTGGCATCCCATAACCAAGAACTGATAGAGGAAGAGCTAATGCAATTGTAAGAGGAAAGGATAACAATTGAAACCGAATGCAGTAGCGAACGGACCAAAAGTGAAGTCATCCAGGAACTGAACGTGAAGCAACTGCGTGAGATTTTCACTGCAATGATTGCAGAAAAGTACGACTTCAACTTTGAAAAGGGTACATAGGATTAGGGCATATTTGCAGGATGGTTTGAGTGCTTACAAAGAACTGTATGATAGAAAAATGCGCGAGGCTAAGCAGTCAAGCATACTGTCGTTTTTCAAGCCTTCCACATCAGCCACAGCAGACGACGAACCTCAACCTTCGACATCGAGGCAGGCAGACATAGAAGATGACCTGCCTACCCTGATGGAAACAGACGACAATGAGATGACACCTCAGTGTCCCAACACCCCAACACCCGGGCAGCAGACTGATACATTGCCGCGAAGCATGCAGTGGTGCAGCGGTAGCCGGGACACACGCAACACATCTTTAAGAAAAAATCCAAAATAAACAAGCTAATTAATTAGGTGCCGCCCAGCATGTAAATGTCGGCCCAGATCAGAGGCGATTGCTGATTGCGTCGCCTCTGATCTGGGCCGACATTTACGTGCTGGGTGGCACCTAAATAATTAACTTGTTTATTTCGGCTTTTTTCTTAAAGATGTGCTGGGTGCGTCCCGGCTACCGTTGCATCCCTGCATGCTTCGCGGATCAGTATCGGTCCGCGGCCTGGAGGTTGGGGACCCAGACCACTGCACCACCCCAACCTCCAATGACTCAGCCTAACACACCATCATCAGTGTGCTCGGCACTGTCTTCCCGATTCGGGTAAGTGATACTACACTGTACATACATTATTTCTACTTTATATAGGCTGTGTATTTTTATGTGTTACTTGGTATGATTTGGCAGCTTCATAGCTTAAAGGTTACTGGAGAGAGTGTTTCTGCCGAGAGCGCTTGCGTGAGATTTTCGTTGCGGTGGACAGTGCAGCAATGATTGTAGGAAAGTATTTCTACTTTATATAGGCTGTGTATTTATCGTATCATTCCTGCTTTTACTATATGTGACTGTTATTTTAGGTTTTATGTATTACTTGGCATGATTTGGTAGGTTATTTTTTGGGTCTGCGAATGCTCACAAATTTTTCCCATATAAATAAATAGTAATTGCTTCTTCACTTTACGACATTCCGGCTTACGAACCGTTTCATAGGAACGCTCTGCCTTCGGATGGCAGGGGAAACCTGTATACATGTGCATGGTTGATTGACAATAAACTTTTGCGATCCAAGGGTTCTTTGGAAGTTAAGAATGAGGCATAAGACTTGTTGCTTATTAAGCGTTACAAGAACGAATGAGGTGAGTGAGGAAGTGTGGTACGAAATGAAGAGGAAAGAGAAGAGCAGGGGAAGGGAGCCTAAGAAAAAGGAGAAAGGGGTAAAGAGAAAGAACAAAGGGGACTCACACAAAATGCTGGAAGAACTCAGTAGGCCAGGCAGCATCTATGGAAATGAGCAAACAGTCAATGTTTCAGGCTGAAACACTTCTTCAGGACTGTAAAGGAAGGAGAAAGATGCCAGAATAGAGAGGTGGGGAGAGGGGAAAGGAGACTAGCTAGAGGGTGATAGGTGAAGCCAAGTGGAAGGGAAAGGTAAAGGGCTGGGGATGAAGGAATCTGATTGGAAAAGAGAGTGGACCAGAGGAGAAAGAGAAGGAGGAGGGGCAACGAGGGGAGGTGATAGGCAGGTGAGAAGAGGTAAGAGGCCAGAGTGAGAAACAGAAGAACAATGATGGTCTGGTCCTCTTATGCCAGACCACTAATTTCATTGAAATTCTAATTAACAGTTACCCACCACTATAAAGGCAACTGTAACCACTGGAAAACTCACTGAACAAATACACGTACAGTACATAGGTAATTATATAAAAATACAAACAAGCATTAAACTACAAGGAAAATAACAATCCAAATTGGGCATCCTTATTTTTGTAACTGATTAGAAAGTGGCAAATACATGGGATCATATTTTCTTTCTCTAAACCAGGCAATACAGACCCTTTAGAATAATACATGTGACATGACTGCAAGTGGTGACACCATACTTCCTGTTTTCAAAACTGCAATTTTTAGCTAAACAACTGGCTCAGCGTTTTTGCTTTATGCAGGATATTTATAAAAAGGCAAAAGAAGTTTTCATGCAACAAAAGGGAAGGAGTGATTCAATATTAGATTTTAACAAGACATGAATGAGTTGTGGGGCTTGGAACAGGATCAGTGGACGGGATGTTTCCTTCCCGCTGTCACTCTTTTTATTGTTAAGCTATAGCCTATCAAGGGCTCCTGAAGGATTTGAAAGTTTAAAGTTCAAAGTTTAAGATAAATTTATTATCAGATTTACTTTTCACTGTAGCAATGAATAAACATTTTGCTCTATATCCGTGACAATTAAACAACTTCATCAAATTATGCACTTGTTTTATTACTGAGAATCATTCAATGGAAAATCAGCCAAATCAAATGTAATCCCACCTCTGTCATTGCAATATATCTGACTGGGATCGTTACCCTTTGCAAAAGGCCAACACATAATTTTGCTTTTTAAGGCCTCCATTCATAGAATATGTTAATAAAATACACCTTTAGATTACACATCCTCTGCCAGAATGTCGAGTACTACGGTTTCTGTTTTAATAGATGCTCAAAATTCTAAGTAAATTTATTATCAAAGTCCTTGGAACATAGAAGATCGAGAGGAGATTTGATAGAGGTGTACTGTATATAATTATGAGGGGATAGTTAGGTTAAATGCAAGCAGGCTTTTTCCACTGAGGTTGGGTGGGACTATAACTAGAAGTCCTGGGTTAAGGGTGAAAGCTGCAAATGTTAAGGGGAACATGAGGGGAAACTACTTTACTCAGAGCCTCACGAGAGTTTGGAATGAGCTGACAGTGCAAGTGGTGCATGCGAGCTCAACTTCAACATTTTAGAGAAGTTTGGATAGGTACATCGATAGTAGGGATATGGAAGGCTATGGTCCCAGTGCAGGTTAATGGGAGTGGGCAGTTTAAATGGTTCATTGCAGACTAGATGGGCCAAAGTGCCTGTTTTTGTGCTGGACTTTTCTATGACTCTACAATATGTCACCATATACTACCCTGAGATTCATTTTGTTGCAGGCATTCACATTAGAACAAAAAATATAATAGAGTCAATGAAAAACTACAAAGACTGTCTTACAAACAATGTGTAAAAGGCAAAGTCTGCAAATAAATAAATAATACTGAGAATATGACTTGTGGAGGCCTTGAAAGTTAGCCTATAGGTTGCAAAATCATTTCAGAGTTGAGGTGAGTGAAGTTATCCACACTGCAGTAATGAGAGGCAGTTGTCAATTTTCAGGAATACAGAGGAGATTTCAGCCTCTGCTCTTTTTTATTATGCAAAGCTGCTCTAACTGGAATACCATTAGCAGAACAAATGCTTTCTTCATTCAACTTTCAGAATCTTTCAGACCCCTAAAGATTAAATGAGTGTTTGCCTGGGACAACCTGCAGACAAAGTCCTTTCAGAAGCCAGAGGGATCTGAGTCACAGGAAAGTTCAATTAATTTGTCAAGGAACTGCGAACAGATGATTTCAATCAGCAGGAAAATGACTTCATTGCAGCCGAATACTGATATAGACTGAGTTAAGCCTTTGGAGCTCAAACAGAAAGTTTTACTGAACACTCAACTACTGTTGTTTTTTTCCCCCTGAATGCATGCAAAACTGTTCTTGCTCTCTCTTTTATTTGTCTAGCAAATTAAGGCTATAACGATGACTCACAGTTTTTCTTAGTTCAAGAGGAAGGCTGCTTCCAAGTGATAAAGTACCAGAGCCAGTTTCCGGATCTTTAATCAACAGAGCAATGCTGTTTTTTTTCATGAATGGTCAGGCTTCCAGCCAGCTGATTGGCTGAGCACATCTGAAGCAAGAACCAATCAGAGGCCGCGACAACACCCACAAACATGATAACTGTTCTGTAGCCATCAATGATTTAGTCTCTCATATTTCACAGAAGATTTTCTAAGAGAGGAAATGATGTGATTTTCTTTTTTTTCAAAAGGGGGCCAAATGAGGATGTGTCCCAGAGCTGTCATGCTTTTACAGAGGCTGCGGTTACATGCAATGGCCACGGGTCTTCCCTTCACAGTTCTGAGCTGACTGTTAAAGGTCTTGTGACAGGAATAAGGTTGAATAGCTATAAATTCCTTTCTTTGCATGCGGCTCAGCCTTGAGTTTCATTCACTAAAACACTTCAGACTTTAAGAACTGCAGCACTACTGCTGTGAGATGGGAATTAAATATGGGAGCCCTGTTTAGTAGCGCCGAAGCTGTCTGTGGTCTAGAACCACATAAGACTGACTAACTGCTTGGAATTTCCTCCTCTCCACCAAAGAAAATACAGTCATCAGATGAACATATCTTAACATTTATTCGCTCTTTAACTTTGGAGGTGGACGAGAACACATACATTGTACAAAGCTCAGTAATTGCAAGCTGATTACTTCCTCATGGCATAAATACTAATTACAATTCAACATCTTTTTTTAAAAAATCCTTTGCATTTCCGCCCTTGAGTCATTATCCAAATTTTCCTTCATGGTGTAAATGGATGCAGTCAGGGTGAATACACAATACACACTGGCAATTTTGGGAGCTTTCATCTTGCAGCGCTGAATATCTTTAGCACAAAGATAAAATCATTGCAATTTAAACAGAACTATTGTTCATCACAGCCGATTCCATCGCAGTAAAATTTGTCTGTTGATTGGCTGACCTTTGAATGAGAATGTGCTCCCACCCCTCACCCATTACTGCCTCCCCCTCTCCAGATCCTATGACAGTGCCACATACAAAAAGCTGGAGGAACTCGCTGGGCCAGGCAGCATCTATGGAAGGAAATGGATAGTGAAGGGTCTTGACCCTGAAATGTTGGCTGATCATTTCCATGCATAAATTCTGACTGGCCCACACAAACCCCTCTCGTGTTGCTCCAGATTCCACCATCTGCAGTCTCCAGTGTGTCCATGAGAGCGTTGTTTGCCTCTGAAGGCTGAGGCCTTGTTTCATGGAGTCCATCTTTAAGCTGTTCCAGTCATATTCTGATCTTGACATAGTGTTGAAATAATACTTATCTCCCTCATGAACTACCTCCTACGTAAAAATGCTGTCATCAGACAAACATACCTTAAAATGTATTCAGCTGTTTAACTCCAGAGGCAAAAAGTTAATCAGTCCTCTCTCATCTTTCTTGACTTGCACACATCTTTGATCTATTTGATCAAAAATATATTTATTTTATTTTTATTTAGTGATACAGCACAGCAAGAGGCCCTTCTGGCCCAGCGTGCCCTCACCACCCAATTACACTGATTTGACCAATTAAACATTAACCTTTACGTTTCTGGAAAGTGATGGGAACTATTCTCCTCCAGTGCCTTGGCACCGTTTCTGGGACTAAATAGACCTTTCCTGTTCTTTATACCCTGCCATTCTCCAAAGATTAATCCTTGCATCCCACTTTCCCTCATCTATACACTTAGAAATGCCAAATGAAAACAGAGGGTCCATCACCTTGTATCAATCATTGACATTGAGTCCTGTGCCGTTCTCCTGGATTCCTCTAATGTTTCTGACTGTCAGACTGCTTGCCCAGTCTCCAATACTGAATGGATAAACCAAGTTTTCTGAGAAGGTTGGGAAAATTGAAGCTCATTAACTTCAAGTTCCTTTCTTATTGATAGCATCCCTCTCCCCTGGATTTGGCTTGACCTGGTTTCTCACAAGTTTGGTGTTTTCTTTCCAAGGTGAACTTTAGCATCACTGAGATTGCTAATTTTCACCTTTCCTTCACCAGGCTCTATTCCTCTCCCAACAGAAGTATATCAATACATACATTGATTTGGCTGTGCAGGGCAAGTCATTCGGTATTTTTATGGTGGAGGTTGATAGGTTCCTGATTAATCAGGGCATCAAAGGTTACAGGTAGAAGACAGGAGAATGGGGTTGAGAGGGATAATAAATCAGTCATGATGGAATGGCAATGCAGAATTGATGGTCCAAATAGCCTCATTTTTCTCTGAAGTCTTATGTCTCTAATCTTAACTAAATCAATAACACTTTGTAAATTGAATATATAGCATAATAATATTGCTTATCTCTCTGCTAATAAGCTTATATATAAAATGGTGATATGTTAAAAGATTCATTGTCTGTAGAGCACATTCCAGCATCAGAAGTCATAAAGTCATATAGTCATAGAAAATTACAGCACTGAAAGAGGTCCTTTGGCCAGGAGATTGACACGTATCTAATTAGTCAGGGTATCAAGGGATATGGGGAAAAAGCTGGAAATTGGAACTAGATGGGTGAATAGTTTAGCTCATGGGGGAGCTGCGGAGCAGACTCGATGGGCCGAATGGCCTACTTCTGCTCCTTTGTCTTGTCGTGAATCTAGTCCACATCAAACCATTTAAACTGCCTTCTCCAATCTACCTGCACCAGGACCATAGCCCTCCATACCCCTACCATCCACGTACCTATCTAAATTTCACTTAAATATTGAAATCGAGCTCCTGTGTATCACTTGTGCTGGCATCTTGTTCAACACTCCCATGACCCATTGAGTGAAGACATTTCCCCTCATGTTATCCTTAAACATTTTACCTCTCACCCTTAACCCATGACCTCTGGTCTTAGTCTCACCCAACCTCAGTGCAAAAAGCCTCCTTGCATTTATCCTATCTATACCCCTCATAATTTTATATACCTCTATCAAATTTCCTCTCATTCTTCTACATTCCAAGGAATAAAATTCTAATTATTCAATCTTTCCTTATAACTCAGATCTTCTAGACCCATCAATATCCTTATAAATTTTCTCTATACTCGATAACCTTTATTTGCATCTTTCCTATTGATAGGTGACCAAAATTGCACACCAAATTAGGTCTCACCAATGTCTTATACAACATATCCCATCTCCTGTACTCAAAGCTTTGATTTATGAAAGCCAGTGACCCAAAAGATTTCTTTACAACCCTATCTACCTGCGATGTCACTTTCAATGATCTGTATTCCCAAATCTGGAGTTCTGCAGCACTTCTCAGTCATAGCTTACGTTATTCGAAATGTAAGCTTTTTATGTTAAAGCAAGTTCACCTTTATTCAGGAAAATACCAGCCAGCACCAAAGTCACAACTAAGTTTCAAGTATTATTTGTAGTTTATTAGAATGTAGAACAGAACAGCATAGTACAGGTCCTTCAGCCCACAACCTTGTGCCAATCTCTCAACCTACTCTAAGGCCAATCTAACTGTTCCTTTCCATATAGCCCACCATTGTTCATCATACATGTGCCTACCTAAGAGACTTTTAATTGTATCAGCCTCGAGCACCACGCTTGGCAGCATGTTCCAAGCACCCACCACTCTCTGTGTAGAAAAGCTTACCTCTGGGCATTCCCTTTCCTTTCCTCCAATCGCCTTAAAATCATCTGAGGCCACCTTCAAGGTGGAGGAGCGACACCTTATATTTGGGTAGCCTCCAACCTGATAGCATGAATATTGGTTTCTCCTTCCGTAAAAAAAACTCCCCCCTCCTCCCCTTGACTTCTATTCCCCACTCTGACCTCTTATCTCTTCTCATCTGCTTGTCACCATCCCCTGGTGCCCCTTCTCCTTCGCTTTCTCTAATGGTCCACTCTCCTTTCCTATCAGATTCCTTCATCTCTAGCCCTTTAGCATTCCCACCCACCTGGCTACACCTATCACCATCTATCTATCCTTCTTCCCCTTCTTCCCACCTTTTTATTCTGACGTCTTCCCCCCTTCCTTTCCAATCCTGAGGAAGGGTCTTGGCCCAAAATTTGATTGCTTCCTCATTTCCGTAGATGCTGTCTGACCTGCTTATTCCCTCCAACATTTTGTGTGTGTTGCTCTGGATTTCTAGCACTTGCAGAATTTCTTGTGGTTATCTTAAAATTATGTCCCTTTGAATTGGCCATTTCCACCTTGGGAAAAAGTCTTTGGCTAGCCACTCAATCTATGCCTTTTATCACCTTGTACACTTCTATCAAGTCACTTAGAATACTATATTCCAAGTGTAGTCTAACCAGGGGTTTTATAGAACGACAAAATTACCTCTCGGGTCATGAACTCTGTCACACAGCTAATGAAGGTCAACACACCATTCATCTCCTTAACAACCTATCAATTTGCACTGCAACTTAAAGAGTTCTATGGATGTCGATCTCAAGATCCACCTGTTCCTCCACACTGCTAAAAATCCTAGCCTTAACCTACCCTTGTATTCTGCCTTCAAATTTGACCTTCCAAAGCGAATCATTCCACACTTGGTTGAACTCCATCTGCCACTTCTCAGCCCAGCTCTGTGTTCTATCAATGCCCTGTTGTAAACCTCAGCAACCTTCTACACTATCCAGAACTCCACTACCCTTTGTGTCATTTGCAAACTTACTAGCATACCCTCCCACTTGCTCATCCAAGTCATTTATAAAAATCACAAAGAGCAGTGATACCAGAAATGATCTCTGCAGAAATTGGTCGTTAACCTCAGGCAGAATATGTTCCATCTACTCCCTCTGCCTTCTATAAGCAAGCCAATCTGTATCCACACAGACAAGCTTCCCTGGATCCCATGCCTCCTGACTTTCTGAATGAGTCTACACTGGAGAACCTTACTGAATGATATACTAAAATCCATGCACACCACATCCACTGCTCGAACTTTATCATCATCAGGGACCCCCACCACAGAAGAACATGCTCTATTCTTGCTGCTGCCATCAGCAGGAAGATACAGGAGCCTCAAAACACACACCACCAGATTCAAGAATAGTTATTATGCCTCAACCATCAGGCTCTTGAACCAAAGGGGATAACTTCACTCAACTTCACTTGCCCCATCATTGAAATGATTCCACAACCAATTGTTTCATTTTCAAGGACCCTTCATCACATGTTCTCAATATTTATTGCTTATTTATTATTATTATTATTTCTTTTTTTAAATTTGGAGTTTGTGGTCCTTTGCACACAGGTTGGACACTCAAGTTGATGTTGTCTTGCATTGATTCTGTTATGATTATTATTCTATAGATTTATTGAGCTTACCTGCACAAAATAAATCACAGGGTTGCATATGGTGAGATACAAGTACTCTGATAATAAATTTACTTTAAATCTTTGAATCCTGCCTTCATCAATATGTTTTGAAACATCTCCAAAAAAAATTCAAACAGGCTCATGAGGCATGACCTGCCTCTCACAAAGCCATGCTGACTGTCCCTAATCAGACTATGCTTCTCCAAATGTTCATAAATCTTGTATCTAAGAATCTTCTCCAATAACTTGCCCACCACTGGTGTAAGACTCATCTGTCTATAAAACACTGGGTTATTTCTAGTCATAGTCATAGTCATCCTTTATTGATCACGGGGGAAATTGGTTACTCACTTTCTTAAACAAAAGAATGACGTTTGTCACCTTCCGATAATCTGGGGTTATTCCTGTGGTCAGTGATGACTCAAAGATCATTGTCAAAGGCCCAGTAATCTGTTTCCTTGCTTCCTGTGGTAACCTGGGTGTATCTGGTCCAGTCTCAAGTTCTTATCTATCCCAATATTTTCATAAGTTCCAACACATCTTTTGACCTGTTCAAGCATTTCAGCCTCACAAACATCAAGGTCACTTTCAGTGGTAAATACTGAACAAAGGTATTCATTAAGGACCTCCCCTACCTTCTCTGACTCCAGTCTCCTCTTTTATCCCTGATCAGTCCTACCCTCACTCTAGTCATCCTCCAGTTCTTTACATATGTGTACAATGCCTTGGAGTTTTCCGTAATCCTATTCAACAAGGCTTTTTGATGCCCTCTTCTAGTTCTTCTAGGTCCCTATTTAAGCTCCTTCCTTGCTACCTTGTAACTCTCTAGAGTCTTGTTTGATCCTTGCTTTTTAAACCTGA
Organism: Mobula birostris; assembly: GCF_030028105.1. Taxonomy (NCBI): domain Eukaryota; kingdom Metazoa; phylum Chordata; class Chondrichthyes; order Myliobatiformes; family Myliobatidae; genus Mobula; species Mobula birostris. The sequence goes on along the minus strand of NC_092380.1, from coordinate 101,333,532 downwards.
AGTAAGCTTCTATCTTCCTCTTGATAAGATGCTCCATATCTCTTGTCAACCCTGGTTCTTTCACTCTACCATCTTTTTCTAGCCTCAGTGGGACAAACCTATCCAGTGCCTCATGCAATTGATCCCTAAATAACTTCCACATTTCAGTTGCGCATTTGCCTGGGCACAACTCGTTTATGCTACCAAAGCCAGAACTTACTTTTGAAGTATTGTTACTAGGACTCATGCAAATGGAACAGCCAACTGGACACAACGTGACCCCACAAAGGGGCTTATTCTGTTTGGTTTTGTTGAAAGCATTTGAGGGATAAATATCTGCCAGGATAGTAGATCATTCTTGCTTTACTTCAATGTGCCTTCTTCACTCGGAATAGGGGATGACTTGCTTCCATTCCTCTTCTGTGGATTTGAAGGTAATTAATGAAGTAATTGTGGGTAAAACATATTCTGGCACCAACAGAGCAGGAACTGCCTATTGTAACAGAGAGTAGGTAGTTTGGGAGGCACCATTTTACACTGCGCTTCCATCTGCTCTCCTGGACCATGGCCTCAAAGTTCTCAATGCCATCCCAAATGTTCTGCTACTTTGTCCAGCCTTGGTCAGGGATTTAAGGGAGCCAGCCATAAGATGTACTGCAGGAGCAGAATTAGGCTATTTAGCCCATTGAGTCTACTCCTCCATTGGTTGGTTTATTATCCCTCTCTGTTTCATTCTCCTGCCTTTCCCCTGTAACCTTTGACGCCTTTACTAATCAAGAACTGATCAACCTTCGCTTTAAGTTTACCTATTGACTTGGTTTCCACAGCCGTCTGAGGCAATGAATTTTCAAGAGACTTTCAAAACATCCTTGACTTATTTCATCCGTCAATTTGGTAATCTCTTCCACTGATGGATCTTCGAATGACGTGTCGATTTTAGGAGTCCAGTGCCAAGTACGAGCCAACGTGGCTTGCTTGATGGAGCTATATGAGTTCATATCTTATATGACCTCATATCTTATCACATATAAGAGCCCCATTATTGAGGATAATCACCTGAAAGAGGATGCTGAAGTTGGTGATGTTACGGTCTAGCAGACCCAGCCAACTGAAGCTTTACAACTCATCCAAAGGAGCTGTACAGTAGCGTAGCACTATTACGCTATTATACTATAATAGTCTAATACTGTAGTGAAACACAAATACTGTAATAGTGTAACATTATTACAGTTCCAGTAATCCGGGTTCAATTTCCGCCACTGTTTTTAAGGAATTTGTGTGATCGTTCCCTCCAGAAGTACCGGTTTCCTCACATGTTTCAAAGACGTATGGGTTAGTAGGTTAATGGTCACGTGGGTGTAATGGGGTTGTGAGGACTCCATACAGTATTTCTTAACAAAAATAATAAATAATAAAATAACATCTCCAACAGCACACTCATTATTATTGCCAGGAGGACAATCTCCGAGGAGGAAATTGAATCCATGAATCACTGATGTGGAGGCAAAAGAACAGCCAATTGGAAACATGGGCAGGGAAATGGCAGATGGAGTTTAATGCAGACTAGTATGAGCTGTTGCATTATAGGTAGTCAAATCCAAGAGGAAGGTATGCAGTAAAGATCAGGACCCTTAGGAGCTCTAATCTACAGAAGGATCTTGGGATGCAAATCTGAAGCTCCCTGAAAGTGCCAGTTACAAAAGATGGTAAAGAAGGTGTTTGGCATACTTGCCTTTTTAAATCGTAGCAAAGCGTATTAAGGTTGGTAAGATATTTCGAAGTTGTATAAAATATTTGGGGGCTGAATGAAGGTAGATTGCCACCAAAGGAGGTGTAAGGTGCTCTTTCCCTCCTCTGGACTGCAGGCCACCCTTGGGCAAGGTGTAGCACCTACTTCGTCCCCAGATCAGGGTTACGTGAAGCAATGGAGCAGATGGTGGATGGTCATATGAGCAGCTGGTGTATATCATAAGTCCTGATTATTCAATCACATATGCCCAGCAGACAAACTCTTAAGAGTATTGATAATGGCTGAGATCACCCATCTTGTAAAGACACTGCCCAGAAGAAGGCAAGAGCAAACTACATCCATAGAAAAATGTGCTAAGAGAAATTGTGGTCCTGGAAAAGCCATACTAGTCCATGTCATATGACATGGTACATAACGAACAAACAAACGAGTGAAATATTGTTTAGGCTGCATTTGGAATACTGTGTGTAGTTTTGGTTGCTACATTACAGGAAGAATCTGGAGGCTTTGGAGAGGGTGCAGAAGAGTTTCACCAGGATTAGAAAGTGTTAGCTATAAGGAGAGGTAGGATAAATTTGGAGCAACACACACAAAAAATGCTGGTGAACGCAGCAGGCCAGTCAGCATCTATAGGAAGTGGTACAGTCGATGTTTCGGTCCGTGACCCTTCATCAGGATTAACTGAAAGGAGAGATAGTACTTTCAGTGTTGCTTGAAATTCCAGCATCTGCAGATTTCCTCCCGTTTGCGAGGACAAAGTTAGGTTGTTTTCTCTAAAGCGTCGGAGTCTAGGGGGTGACAACTATGAAATTACGAGAGGCAAAGATAGGGTGAATAAGTCAGAGTCTTGTTTCCAAGGTGGAAATGTCAAATACAAGAGGGCATAACCTTAAGTTGAGAGAGGAAAGTTTAAAAGAGCTGTACATGACAAGATTTTTACACAGAATGGCCTGCTACACACTGCCCGGAGAGGTGGAGGAAGCAGATACAATAGTAATTTTTAAAAGGAACTTACACAAGCACATGAGCAGGCAAGGAATAGACTATGTGAAGACAGGGTGTGATTAGTTAAACTGAACTTTACTTTGTCCTAGTTGTGTTCTTTCTTGGAAGTCATGTATAATATCTGCGTATACTTTACTATATACCTGTAATGCTGCTGCAAGTAAGATTTTGATTGCACCTGTGCATTCAGACACTTAAGCATAGCACAATAAATTGAACTTTGACATCTATTTTGACCATGGTTGGCACAGACATAGCAGGATAAAGGCCTGTTCAGTTACTGTATACTGTACAGTACTGTGCGAAAGTCTTAGACACATATATATATATAGCTAGGGTGCCCTGGACTTTTGAACTGCACTGCATTTGACAATGTGGAGTGGAAAGCAGGTTTGTAAACCTCTGGGGAGCAAATGATGTTGGGAATAGCAAGGATGGTGTATGGCAGGAGGGGTGCAGCACAGGTGGCTGAGAAAGAGTGCTGGAGCAGGGGCTGGCACAGGTGCAGACACACCCAGTCCTGAGACACCAGGCAAGATCATTTGATTCCAAACAACTGGATTATTGATCATTACAGAATGTCTCTCTGGTGCTTCCTGCTCCCTCCCCTTTTCGCAACAATGATCCCCTCTCCCTGCCCCCTTCCCACTCTCAGTCCACAATAGAGACACAGATCAGAATCAGCTTTATCATCACTCACGTATGTCCTAAAATTTGTTGTTTTTTTGTGGCAGCAGTACAATGCATAAAATTGCTACAGTGCTGAGCAAAAGCCTTGGGCACGTATGTATAGCCAGGGTGTCCAAGCCTTTTGCCCATTCTCTCCACCCTCACTGGCTCTCCGGTGGCTAGCTTTACCATCTGGTTTCTTCCACTCCACCATCAGATTTGAGAAACAGTTCATGAACCCATGAACACCATCTCACTATTCTTCTTTTGCATTCTTATTTATTTTACATTTATATTATAATGTATAGAAACTTTTGTTCTGTCTTGCCCTGTACTGCTGCCATGGAACAACAAATTTCCTGACCTATGTCGGTGATAATAAACCTAATTCTGATTCTATTTCTTTGATAAAAGTTCAAAGTTCAAAGTAAATTTTATTATCAAAGTACATATACGTCACCATATACAACCCCGAGATTCATTTTCTTGCGGGCACTCACAGTAAATATAAGAAACACAATAGAGACAATGAAAAAACCTATTCAACAAGATGGCCAATCAACCAATATGCAAAAGAGTTTGGTTAACCATCAAACTAAAGAGATACTTTACATGTGTCTTTGACTCCCCTACCTTCCTCTTACTGCTACATGGAACTGCTCTCATCAATATCCCCTGAATGTCTTCCAGCTGCTTCATAATGTTTGGAAGAATTCTGTGAAGTCACTTCCTTGTTTAATGTTTCTTTCTGAAATAAGTTGATAAATACAACTCATTGTCACTTTTGGTCTGTACAAGAAAAGCAACAGTTAGTTCCTATTTGTTCCTACTTAGGAAATTCCCCCGCACACTGGCCAAGTAAATTTGTGGTAAATAATGGGCAAGGCACTAGGAAGGCATTCCCTTCTCAAAAACGCAAATGTAAATCTTGAGCAGCATACACAAAATGCTGGAGAAACTCAGCAAGTCAAGCAGCATCTATGGAAGGGAATTAACAGTTGATGTTTTGGACTGAGACCCAAATGTCTTGATGTAGGGTCTTAACATGAACCTAGAGAGCATGTTTTATGAAGATAGGAAAGGGCTTTGCTCTTTGGAATGAAGATAGATAAGAAATAACTTTATAGAGGTGTACAAGATGATAAAAGGCATAGATTAATTGGATAGCCACTTTTTCCCTGGCAGAAACAGCTAATAAAAGTGGCACGAGGCTGCTTAACAAGCTACAAGCCCATGGTATTATAAGAAAGATTCTATCATGGATACAGCAGTGACTGACTGGCAGGAGGAAAAGAGTGGGAATAAAGAGAGCCTTTTCTGGCTGGCTGCCGGTGACTAGTGGTGTTCCACAGGAGTCTGTGTTGGGAACGATTCTTTTTACATTATATGACAATGATCTGGATGATGGAGTTGATGGCTTTGTTCCAAAGTCTGTACATTATACAAAGATAGGTGGAGGGCTGGTAGTTTTGAGAAAGTAGAGAGGCAACAGAAGGACTTAGACAGATTAGGAGAAATGGCAGATGGAATATAGTGTTGGGAAGTGTATGGTCATGCACTTTGGTAGAAGAAAGGAAAGCGTTGATTGTTTTCTAAATGGAGAGAAAATACAGAAAAACTGAGGTGCAAGAGGACTTGGGGGTCCTTGTGCAAGATTCGCTAAAGGTTAATTTGCAAGTTGAGTCTGTGGTGAAGAGAGCAAATGTGATGTTAGGATTCATTTTAACAGGACTAGAATATAAAAGCAAGGATGCAATGTTGAGACTTTATAAAACACTGGTGAGGCCTCACTTGGATTATTGTGAGCAATTTTATGCCCCTTATCTTAGAAAGGACTTGCTGAAACTGGAGAGGGTTCAAAGGAGGTTCATGAAAATGATTCCAGGATTGAATGGCTTAATGATGTAAACGGTGAGTTCAATACTGGGGAACTGTTCAATTGCCTGGCAGTATGTGCTTTCAGGCTTTTGTATCTTCTGACCTTTGGGAGGGAGAGCAAAGATAATATCCGGGGTGGGTAGGGTCTTTGATTATGTTGACTGCTTTTCTGAGGCATCAATTGGTATAGATAGAGTCCGTGGAATAGAGGCCAGTTTCTGAGACGTGTCATGTTTCTTTCATAAGCACTAGCTTCCCCAGCATCCAGGACATCTTCAACGAGCGACGCCTCAAAAAGGTGGCATCCATCATTAAGGAGCCCCATCACCCAGGACATGCTCCCTTCCCAATGCTACCATCAGGTCAGAGGTACAGGAGACTGAATGCACACATGTACTGATTCAGGAACAGCTTCTTTCCCTCTACCGTCAGATATCTGAATGGACGTTGAACCCAAGAACACTACCTTACTACTCTTTTCTTTCTTTATGCACTACTTATTTAATCTAATTTTTTAATATATAGATACTTCTTATTGTAATTTTCAGTTTTATTATTATATATTGCAATGTACTACTGCCACATAACAACAAATTTCACGACATATGCCAGTGATATTAAACCTGGTTCTGATTCTGAGAGTTGTGTTCACAACTTCCTGCCATTTCTTGCAGTCACATGCATAGTAGTTGCATACCAAGCTGTGATACATCCAACCAGGATGCTTTCTATTCTTCTTTATACTCACTTCATCCTAGAAATGAACTGTTATTTGGAAAGGCTATTGAAAAGTATCTTTAAACTTACCTGCAGTGATTTGCTGACCTGCATCTTCTCATCATGTAATAGATGCTAATATTTCCACACAGGATAAGCTTGCTGTTTAGTTGTATAATGTGATAGAAGCCACTGATGCCAATAAATATGGTCACTTTTATCTTCTTGAACCCTAACTGAATACAGAAGTTTCTATATATCAGATCTTTCTCAAGTTAATACACAACAATGTTTAATGTCGAAGTCAATGGCATGTTCATTGTCATACTCTCTAGCTACAGTAGCATCACAGGCAGATGGCATCAGATACACAACATTCACACGAGAAACATAAACTAGCAACATAAATTATACAAAATTATTCAACAATGAACATCATTACAATCATAAAAGAAAACAAGGTCCGTTATGGTGGATTCACTGTGGTAAGGGATTAGTGTTGCGTAGGTTGGTTCAAGAACCAAACAGTTGAAGCGAAGTAGCTGTTCCTGAACCTAGTGTTAGTACTTCCTCATCAAGCAGATAAAATGTGTTTTTTTTAATACATATCTTTCTCTGTAGTTTCCAGTCAACAAGGTTGTTGAAAATAAGGTTGTTTCATATACCATCTAGGTAGTCTCCAGCCCCTTGTTTTGAACATTGAATTCTCCAACTTCCAGTAATTCCCTCCCCCTCCCTTCCCCTATCCCAGTTTCACTCTGCCCCCTCCCCCAGCTGCCTATCACCTCCCTCGTGGTTCCGCCTCCTTCTACTACCCATTGTCTTTTCCCCTATTCCTTCTCCACCTTTCCTGCCTATCACCTCCCTGCTCCCCCTCCCCCTCCCCCACCCCTTTATCTTTCTCCTTACTGGTTTTTCACCTGGAACCTACCAGCCTTCTCCTTCCCACCCTCCCCCCACCTTCTTTATAGGGCCTCTGCCCCTTCCCTCTACAGTCCTGATGAAGGGTTCCGGCCCGAAACGTTGACTCATCGTTTCCATGGATACTGCCCAACCTGCTGAGTTCCTCCAGTGTTGTGAGTGTTGTTGAAAATAAGACTGTATGAAGTCTTTTGGGAAAACAGCATTAATCAGATTAGTAATCTGCAGTGGGGTTGAACCACTAGCATACTTACCACATTTTTTGTGTTTTTTTGTGAAAGGGAACCATGGATTAATTCTTTCAAAGCCCTACATCTGATATCCAAGTCCTATCATTGTGTTCCCCTCCCCATTCCTACAACCATCCCCATCCTGTCCAATAATTCTGTTAGTTAGCAGAAAAGACAATAAAACAGGTGTGTAACTTGCTCTGGTGGACTGGGCAGATGAGATCAACTGTAAGATTCAACCAGGAAGGTGCTTCTGCAACTCTTCATGGAGAATGAAGGGCATGACAAGAAGTCATCGTCATCCTCTGCAACCACGGAAGACCCCAGTTGTGACAAATATTCATACCACTAGACCCAGACTTCAGAATCTGATGGAGTGGAACTGCCCCAGTGCAATATCCTTTCCACTTAACAAACACTCCCACATATGTTTCTTCATGTAATTCACATCAGCGAAAAAGAAGAACTGCACAAAATGTAACTGTTATCATCGGACATGACAGACAACCAATCTATCCATCAAGCAAAAAAACAACACCATGCCAGAGGTGTTGTGATAATCCAACATTTGTTCAAGGAGCTAAATTTTAAGAAGGGTCATAAATGGAAGGGAAAGAGAAGTAGAGAGCCAGAACTGTTTGAGGATGGAATTGGACACATCACCAAAGACTTTTAATAAATTTCTACAGATGTACTTTGGAGAGCATCCTAACCGGTAGCATCATTGTCTGGTATGGAGGGGCCACTGCACAGGATCGGAAAAAGCTGCAGAGGTTTGCAAACTCAGCCAGCTCCCGAGCATTGAGGACAGCTTCAAAAGACAATGTCTTAAAAAGGCAACATCCATCACTAAGCACCTCCATCATCCAGGACATACTTTCTTCACGTTAATACCTTGACCTAAAGACACACACTCAACAATTTAGGATAGCTTCTCACCCCCGCCATCAGATTCATGAGTGAATAATGAACTACCTCACTATTTTCCCTCTCTTTTGCACAATTCATTTAATGTATTTCTTATTGTCATTTATCGTTTTTGTCATATATGTTACCATGCTGCTCTCACAAAACAACAAATTCCATGACGTAGTCTATGTCAGCGATATTCAACCTGATTATTCTAATTCTGTTTCTGGGCTCTTGACAGAAGAATGGTGGGAATAAAAGGAAGTGGGGGATGCACAAGAAACCAGGACCGGACGAATGCAGACATCAGAGGGAGTTGTGGGGATAGGAGGGCCAGGCAGAGGCAAAGGTTTCAACAATGAGAATGGAAGCTGGAAAGCCAGGGGCTGGATGGGACGGATGCCAACGTGGGTCAGAAGCAAAGACGCAATGGGTGAACTGGACTTGGAACGGGACATCACCACTCATACACAAAGAACAGTCAATGAATTCAAGAGAGAAAAAAATTAATGAGATTATTGTTTCTAAGAACCCTCTGAATTCAGAAAATTACTTATGCTTGCGGAACATTCCATAATTGTGATTGACGGAACTGAGCAGTGGAAATATGCGGTCTGTGAGATGGAGAAGAAATTGCATGATTATAAAGACTGTTGAAAATATTTTATTTCATTATTGACAGTCACTGAAAGCAACATTACTGGCTGTAGTTTCTAGAGACTTGATCTGTCAACAGTGATGAAAGCACAGAGCTATTTGCCAATTTCCCATTTAATTCTCACAAACTCTCACCTCTGCTTCACACCAATAGGCAGTGGTGAACAGCATTCCGCAAGGCAGAGTAAAAGTGATTTTCAGTAGTTAATAGATAGCTCTCCTTTGCCTATGCGCCAAGCTAAATAAGAACTGATAATATGGTGCATTCAGAATGCCCAATCAACATTTTGTTTTAATAATTGGGGACTTACCAGGAAGCTTTAGTTTCTCCCTTATTCAGGCTGCAGAAAGTCACAGACATTAGGAGATCAAGACCCTTCAGTCCACCAGGTCCATACTAACCCTCAGCCACCCTTGTGCTGTAACATTTACAGAAGTGGACCCTCTCAGCCCATTCCATCTTTAAATTTTACTGTGGCTTATTGATATCCTAATTTTATTTTGTCTTCTTTGCATCCATTATCTTTGATGTTTTTGAACCAAAACCTGTCACTCTGAGCAATGACAGTTTTAGATCATGCCCAGCTTTTGGGAAGACAATTGTACATTCTGTGGCCACTTTATCAAGTACATCTGTACACCTGCTCGTTAATGTTAATATCTAATCGGCTAATCGTGTGGCAGCAACACAACGCATAAACATATGTAGACATGGACAAGAGGTTTAGTTTTATTGTTCAGACCAAACATCAGAATGGGGAAGAAATGTGATCTAAGTGACTTTGTCCATGGGATGATTGTTGGTGCCAGACAGGGTGGTTTGGGTATCTCAGGAACCGCTGAATTCCTGGGATTTTCATGCACAACAGTCTCTAGAGTTTACAGAGAATGATGTGGAAAAGCAAAAAAAAAATTGACTGAGTGGCAGTTCTGTGGATGTAAATGCATTAAAATGAAAGGGTTCAGAGGAGAATGGCCAGCCTGGTTCAGGCTGATAGGAAGCTCTACAGGAACTCAAATAACCACACATTACAACAGCAGTGTGCAGAAGAGGATCTCTGAATGCACAGCATGTTGAGCATCGAAATGGATGGGCTGCAGCAGCAGAAGACCACAGCGGGTTCCACTCTTGTACCTAACAGAGTGGCCACTAAGTGTAGGCTTTCACTCAACATGTGATCAGCAGTATCTTAGCATCATTGCAAGGTAGTTTAGCTCTAATTTCATTAGTGTGCTCAGAGTTGGCCTTGGATCCAAACAATGATATGTGGGAGCCAGTGTCGATCAGCCTTAAAGTGAAGACACAAGAATCTGTCAATGCTGAGATCTGGAGCAAAACAGCAAACTGCTGTAGGAACTAATCCATGGGCCTTCCACCTTTGTAACAATGAGATAACTAAGAAGGAATCTCACAAAAACCTTCAAAAATTTTACCTGGACTTGGAACAGGATATTCACACACAAAGAACACTGAGGAATTTCAAGGGAGAGGAGGGGGAAAATAATGGGATTAGATTTTAGATTATGGGGACACTCAGTCTTCGTTTATTGTCATTTAGAAACACATCCATTAAAAAATGATACAATGTTCCTCCAGTATGATATCACAGAAACACAAGACAGACCAAGACTAAAACTGACAAAAACCACATAATTATAACATACAGTTACAACAGTGCAAAACAATACTGTAATTTGAAAAAGAGTCCCGATAGCCCCAACATCTCATGCAGACGGTTGAAGGGAGGAACTCTCCCTGCCATGAGCTTCCAGCGCTGCAAACTTGCCGATGCAGCACCATTGGAAGCACCCGACTACAGTCTGACTCTGAGTCCGTCCGGAAACTTCGAGCCTCCGACCAGCCCTCCGACACCGCGCAGCATCTCTGCCGAGCGCTTCAATCCTGCCCCCGGCCAAGCAACAAGCAAAGCCGAGGATTTGGGGCCTTCCCCTCCGGGGATTTTGGATCACACAGTAGCAGCAGCAGCAAAACAGGCATTTCAGAAGTTTCACCAGCTGTTCCTCCGTGCCCTCACATCTGCCTCCATCAAATCAGAATTGTGCACGGCCTCCTACTTGACAGATTACAGCTATTCATTACTGGAGTGGCTGCGTGCACTGTATCGTGCCACCATCTTCTCCTCCTCCTTCGAAATTAGTATTTCGAAGACCCAGATTAGACACAAGAAAGACATTCTCAATGGCCATGGAGTCCAAGACCAAGAATCACAAGCTGTAAGCCATTCAGAATTGAAATGAGGAAAACTTCTTCACAAAGAATGCTGAATCTATGAAGTGCTCTCTGCCAGTAAGCAGCTGAAATGGGCAGCATGATAGTGTAGCAGTTAGCACAATCGCTTTACAGCGGCAGCAATCACTGATTGGGGTTCGATTCCTGCAGCCGCCTGTAAGGAGTTTGTATGTTCTCTCCATGACCATGTGGGTTTCTTCTGGGTGCTCTGATTTCCATCCACATTCCAAAGATGTACAGTGTGAGCATGTTCTGCTGGCGCTGGATACATAGTACATGTTGACATAAACATACTTCGATGATAAATTTATTTTGAACTTTGAGATCCCGTCATCACCTTGAGGTTGCACAAGAGAAAACAATAGCAATGTAGAATAGTGTTACATTGATGAAGAAAGTACAGTGCGGATAGACAACAAGGTGCCAGCCATAACAAGGTTGATTGTGAGGTCAACAGGCTGTTTTATTGTACTATGGGACTGTTTAATAGCCTTAAAACAGAGGGATAAAAGATGTCATTGAGCCTGTGGGACATGCTTGCAGGCTTTTGTAGCTTCTGCCCAATGGGAGGCTGGAGAAGAGAAAATGTCGGAGGTAGGTAGAGTGTTTGATTACGTTAGCTGCTTTACTGACACAGCGGGAGGTGTAGACGTACCATGGAGGGGAGGCTGGTTTCTGTGATCTACTGAGCAGCATTCTCAATTATTAGTTCAAGTCTCATTCCAGATACCAGAGTGCAGCATGTAAGAAGATATTTCAGTTCAGTAGTTCAAGCTGTTGGACGAGAGCAAGTCACGCCCTGCCCACACAGTGACATTAATGATCCTTGGTAATATTTCTCAGTGGGCTCCAGATGCCAGACCACTTCTCCCTCAGTCAACACTATCAAAACAGATATTTTTCAGCCATTTTCACTTTACAACAGTGACCACACCTCTAAGTGTATAATTAGCTGTAAAATAACTTAGGGACATCCTGAGTTTGTGAACAGTGTGAAATAAATCAAAATATTTTGTTTAAGCTCATGCGCCTTCCAGTGTGGTGGGTGGTGGGACAAATTGTGCCAGCCCAGTCTTTCCCTTGTGCGTTGATGTAGTTTGAATCTGGCAATGTTATCAATCAGGCTGATTTCTCCTGCCAGTTTGTGGTCTGTTGCTTCTTGGGCTCTCATATTCGGCACAGCTGGACTGCTGGCGTGAGCAGAACGAGGATCCAGCTGTGCATTCCAGCATCTGGTGGAGCCAGCAGTGAAAAACAAAATCTGTTTTGGAGCGGCCTACACTTACCATTTTCTCTGCGTCTTGTGGGTGAACAGCCAAGGAAATGAACATCACAGCATGTAACTTCCTCCAAGGACAAAGTTATCATTTTTGTTTTGAGTGATGACATATGACATTTCTGACTGAGCACGAACCTCGCCCTACTACACACAAACCAGATCTAGGAGTGACAGAAAGTGCTATTCACAGGAAAGTGGTGTCCATCCAGCATCAAGGACTTCTACCATCCAGGCCATGCTCTCATCTCGTTGCTGCCACCAGGAACAGGAACAGTTATTGCCCCCCAACCATTAGACTCCTGAACCTGTGTGGATAACTTCAATCACTCCAACACTGAACTGATTCCACAACCTGTAGACTTACTTTCAAGGACTCGACAACTCACACTCTGAATATTATTTATTACTTATTTATTACCATTTTGTTTTTCTTTTTTGTATTTGCGCTATCTGTTGTCTTTTGCACATTGTTTTTTTTTGTCTTTGTGTGCAGTTTTTCACTGATTCTATTGTGTTTCTTTGTTTAACTGTGAATGCCTGCAATGTAATGAATCTCAGGGTAGTATATGGTTACATGAATATATTTTGATAATAGATTTACTCTGAACTTTGAATTTTGATTTTATAAGATAAGCATTAGCAGGTATGAAGGGGGAAAGTTGGTAATGCAAAGGATTGCAAGGGTACTGAAAGTGAAGGACACTTGGCTGGATTCAAGACGTGTTGTGATGGATCGAGGCGACAAATGGCAAGTTTGCATTAGCTGTTTGATAGCGGGGTGAATCGATTGCGTAACCTACACATGGAGGACTCTCTCTTTTGGCGCAAGCTTTCAAGTGCTCATGTTTTCATTTTGGCAGGCCAGATTCGTAGCTCCCAGCATCCACCATTACTAATATGATTTAGTATAAATGCTTAATCATACTACACTGTTATTGTTCTTGCTCCGTACGCACTCAACACATCCTTTCCTTGAAATGGCTAGGTCATTAAGTCATCTCTCCATTCCTTCCAAGACCAGTGGATAATGCTTTCTTCAGAGTTGCAGAGAATAGCAAAAATCAGCCTTTAGTTTTGGTGAATATAGAAAATATGGTGGAATATCAGTGGCAAGTAATTTTTACACGGAAATTGACTGGTAGGAGGGTGGAACACCCTGCCAGTGGTGGTGGTAGAAGCAGATAAATTAGAAACAGTTAAGAAATTTTTAGATAGGCATAGGCACATGGATGATAGAAAAATGAAGGACTACGTAGGAGGGAAGGATTAGCAACACACATAAAATGCTGGAGGAACTCAGCAGGCCATACAGCATCTAAGGAAAAGAGCACAGTCGACATTTCGGGCCGAGACTCTTCACAGCCTCGGCCCGAAACGTCGACTGTACTCTTGGATTCTGCCTGGCCTGCTGAGTTCCTCCAGTGTTTTGTGTGTGTTGCTTGGATTTCCAACATCTGCAGAATTTCTCTTGTTTGTGGAGGGAAGGGTTAGAGTAGGTTAAAATGTAGGCAAAACTTCACAGGTCGAGGGCCTGTACCATGTTCTATGGTCTAATATGGGCCAACAGTGGGTAATTGGGAATAGCCTAGATGACCCTCTGGTCAGCATGCCTGAGGTGGGCCAAAGGGCCAGTTTCTGTGCTGTATTACTCTATGATTTATGAAAGGTCATGGGCTTGACACTTCAAATCAGTTTTCTTTTCCACAGATGGTGCCAAACTTGAACCATGACCAGGAATAATTTGAGAGAGGCATCATTAAGACTAAGTACTTTCCTTGATCTTTGTATCTCTAACCTAAGTGCCCCACTGCAGTCTCGATTCAATATGTACCTTTTAAGTAGTTGAGTCAGATCATGCTACACTAGTGTGAATCATTCAGTCAAAACGTAATTGAGAAATTCTCTTTGCTAACTTCCAGTTTTCACACTGCAGACAACACAGGAGCAATCACCCACCTCTGAACTTGACATCAGGACTCATGGTTCAGTCATGCCTCTTACTCTAAAGATTTTGGAGCGAAATCTCAATCCAGATAATACAAGAATATAACATTAAGCATGTGCTATAATGTCAAGGGAGATCTGTTTTTCACACCCTTATCCCACACCTCACGTTACTTCAGGCTGTAAGATGTTCCATAGTATGGTTTTGGACAAAAACTGGGCCCAGCATATCGATGCAGCTATAAAGCAGGCGTGACAGCACCTATACATTATGAGTTTGAGGAGGTTTGGTATGTCACCAAAGACAGTCACAAATTTCCACAGATGTACCATGGAGAGTATTCTTACTGGCTGTGTCACTGTCTGGTATGGTGTGGGGGGGGGGCTACTGCACAGGATTGAAATAAACTGCTGAGAATTGTGAACTCATTCAGCTCCATCATGGGCACTAACCTCCATAGTATCCAGAACATCTTCAAGGAGCGATGCCTCAAAAAGATGGCATCCATCATTAGGTATCCCCATCACCCAGACTATGCCTTGTTCTCATTTCTACCATCAGGGAGGAGGTACCGAAGCCTGAAGGCACACACTCAACGATTCAGGAACACTTCTTCCACTCTGCCATCCAATTCCTGAATGGACATTGAACCCATGAACGCTACCTCACTACTTTTTAAAATTTCTATTTTTGCACTACTTATTTAATTTAAAAAGTATATACCTATATTTATTAAATATACTTGAAATTTTAAATATACCTGAATTATTAAATATACCTGGAATTAAATAAACCTGAAATTTTCAGTTTTCTTCTCTTTATTGTTACGCATTGCATTGTGCTGCTGAGGCAAAATCAGCCAAGCCCAGATTAACTCATTGGTACTACATTGTTGTGTGTGGGAGCTTACTGAGTACAAATCCTAAATCAGAGGATCATAACAGGAAGCTATTGGGCCCAGTGAGTTTGTATTTGCTTTATGTAACCCCAATCACTCATTATGTAAAAATATTTTCCTTGTGTTTCTTTGATTCTTCTATCGATTATCTCTATTCTGTATACCCTAACCCCTGACCCCCTCTTCCAAAGGGAAAAATTACCTGTCTATACACCTCGACATTTTAAGTAGCTCTGTCAGATGCCCTTGTAACCTTCTCTGCTGAAAAGAACAGGCCCAGCTTTACCAGTCTTTGCACAACCTGAAATCCTTCTGGTAAATATTTTCTGCAACCTTTCGAAGGCCTTCGCAATATTGCTGAAGTGTGACACAGTACTCCATTTGTGGCTTGGAATCAGAATCAGATTTATCATCACTGAATTATATGAAGTGAAATTTGTTGTTTTGTGGCAGAAGTAAGTGCAAGCATGTAAAGTAAGTGTAACGCTCAGCTATATCGGCTCGTATTTATCTAGGGGAAACCCCGTCTGCTGCCCAACCTTGTCTCCCGGTTGCATCGGTTGCTGTGCAATGCCACCTGATATGGCCTCAAATGCCAATCATCAGCCAGCACACAATGTATATTTTACAAATTACACTTTATAAATCTTACTAGGACTATGAGATTAATAGAGGTACAATACAAAAGAGAATGGGAAAAAAAAAGGCGCCAGACTTATCAAAGTTCAATTTCTTCGTGCACACAGCTGGAGCTCGGGACCGGCTTTCTTCACCCTGCGATCCACTCCGACCCCCTCGACTCACAGCTCGTGACCACACAAAGTGATTGACCAGAGCACTCCCAGCACGTCTGTCGTCCTCCCGGTCTCTCCTCCAACTCCCCGCCAAAACCCCCGTTTCCCAGCTGTATGAGACAGAATATCACCCCAAAAAAAGAATAACATGACACCCATTGGTTCATTCACTCTCTCATCAATAAGATAACCCAAACAAACTACAGTGAGAGAATCTTCTCAGCATTTAACATAACAAAGAAGCCATTTTAATTAACATACGCAGTAACATAAAAGAAGAAACCCCTTACAAAATATTGTAAAAAAAATGTACAGAAAACAGGAATAACAAGGTAATGTTCATGCATACAAGGAACAAGGACTGTTTAGAAATCTGGTGGCGGAGCAGAAGGAGCTCTTTCTGAATTGCTGAGCGTGGAACTTCAGGCTCCTGTACTTCCTCCCTGATGATGGTATTGAGAAGAAGAGCAGAACCAATGTTGCATAAAGGCTCATCATGACTTCCTTGCTTTGGTGCTTTATGCCTCTACTTACAGAGCCCAAGATCCTGTATGCTTTTTAAACCACTTCTCAGCCTTCCCTAGGGCTTTCACTAATTGATGTGTATATACCCCCAGATCTCTCTGTGGTGGTATTTTTGTTTAGAATTGTATCCACCAGTTTACATTACCTTTCATCATTCTTCCTGTTGAAAGGTAGCATTTTTCCCATGTAAATTTCATATGAGTGTATCCACCTATTCTATCAGCTTGGCAGCGCTTCCGGAAGTCGATGACTCATTTCTTTACAATATGTACTCATGGAGTGATACAGCACAGAAACAGGCCCTTCAGCCCATCTAGTTCATATCAAACTATTTAAAATGCCTATTCCCATTGACCTGCACCTGCATTATCCTCCATACCCCTACCATCCATATACCTATCCAAGCTTCTCTTAAACATTGAAATCAAGCTCGCTGACACCACACTCTCATGACCCTCTGAGTGAAGAAGTTTCCCCAAATGTTCCTTTAAATTTTTACCTTTCAACCTTAACCCATGACCTTCGGTTGTAGTCCCACCAAACCTCAGTGGAAAAAGCCTGCTAACATTTCCCCTATCGATATCCCTCACAATTTTGTATATATCCATCAAATCTAATCACAGTCATAGTCATAGTCAGTCATAGTCATACTTTATTGATCCTGGGGGGAAATTGTTTTTTGTTACAGTTGCACCATAAATAATAAATAGTAATAAAACCATAAATAGTTAAATAGTAATATGTAAATTATGCCAGTAAATTATGAAATAAGTCCAGGACCAGCCTATTGGCTCAGGGTGTCTGACCCTCCAAGGGAAGAATTGTAGAGTTTGACGGCCACAGGCAGGAATGACTTCCTATGATGCTCTGTGCTGCATCTCGGTGGAATGAGTCGCTGGCTGAATGTAGTCCTGTGCCCACTCAGTACATTATGTAGTGGACGGGAAACATTGACCAAGATGGCATGCAACTTAGACAACATCCTTAGACAGAATAAAGCTCCTCTTAATCTTCTATGTTCCAAGGAATAAAGTCTTAAGCTATTCAATCTTTCCTTATAATTCAGATCCTCCAGACCCAGCAACTTCCTTGTAAGTTTTCTCTGTACTCTTTTAACCATATTTACATCTTTCCTGAAGGTAGGTGAGCACAAAATACTCTTATACAACTTCAAAATAACATCCCAACTCCTGTACTCCATAGTTTGATTTACGAAGACTAATGTGCCAAAAGCTTTCTTTGTGACCCTGTCTCTGACACCACTTTCACTAAAGTATACACCTGTATTCCCAGATCCCTCTGTTCTACCACAGTCCTATCGTTCACTGTGTAAGATCAACCATGGTTGGTCCTACCGAAGTGGAACACTTAGCATTCCATATTCTCATCCACTCCGTCCAGATTCACCCAGGAGCAGTTCTATAGGAGGCAAGGTACAGCAGGCAATTAAACCACCAAACTGCACACCTTTGGTATGTGGAATGGAAACAGAGCAGCTACAGAAACCCCATGCAGTCACAAGGAGAACTTGCAAATTCCGCACAGACAGCAGCTGAGTATTGAAATTGGGCTTCTGGTGATCTGAGATGTGAGGCAGCTGCATTATCAGCTGGGGCCTCTATGCTGCCCAAGGATGCGTCCAAATTGACTGTCACTTTTTCTACGTTGATATACACCCTCTGTTGCAAGTATTGACTATTTGATTTAGTAATGTATACACATTGAATTCCACTGCTGATATTTGTTTTCATGTAACTCATTGGAAACAAATTTCAGAAATGGAGTTCAAATATATACTTTACCTCAGTATGTATTTGGCATAGACAACAAAGAACGTATGCAGCTGAGTTGCCTCCAGGATACAGTAAGAAGAGGAACATCATCCAAATTATTTGCTTGCCAGTATCACCAAAGTGGTATGATTGTTCGACCCACCACAACTGATCGAATTTGGAGAAGAATGAGTGGATTTAATGAATACTTTTCTTGGCCATTTGGCACCTTTGCAGAGAGTGAAAGTTTATTCCCCAGTCAAACAATCAATCTATTCATCGTCGGGATTTTAATACTATAATGATGAAGCTTTCTCTTTAACAGGCTAATGTTGTAATCAGTTAAAAATTACTGCTCTCTTTTGAGGAACTGTGTCATGTGCCAAAACATCATGAGGCCCAGATTTATCTCTTCCAAATGTTTTATCCATCTCTCAGCTCTGTTTCCCATGTAGTCTCCTTGGGGTAAGTTTTAATGAGATGACACTGCAATAAGGTTAAATTATTATTTTTTTGCAAACGGCACGAACGATCCTCTTTTCATTCAAACTCACATAAAAGTGACATTGCAGAGCTTATATTTACCTCAGAAACTAATGAAAGGCATAAAACTAAACCTGTATTTAATGAAGTAACATATGTCTAGGATCCATATAGAAGCAGTTAGGCAAGCTGAGTAAGGTGACCAGCAAGAGGCTGTATGGATTTCTAAGTCCACTAAATATGAATGGGCTAAGAATTGGGAGTTGGGTGAGGTAACTATTGCGGTTCTCATTAGATGAAACTTTGGTCACAAATTGATTGCAAATGTAACAGCAAGGCAAATGAATAGATGTGCAGAAGATGCTAATCTCATTGTCAGAGACCATCCCTCCTTTTCAGCGTAAACCAAAGAAATATAATGCTGAATAAGAAGGCGGGGGGAGGGGATGCAACAAGGGTGATGCATCGTAATTCATGCTGGTTGATGTAGAGACAGATGGCCCAGTGGTGCAGCTGGTAACACTGTTGCCTCACCGTGCCAGAGACGGATGTTCAATCCTGAGCTCTGGTGCTGTCTGTATGCACCATCCACATTCTCCGTGTGTTGGTGTAGATTACCTCCAGGTCCTCTGAATTCCTCCCACAACCCAAAGTCAGGCTAATTGGGTAAATCACCCTATTGTGTTGACTACTGATAGAATTGGGGAGGGGTTATTGTTGATGGGAATGTGGGACAAACAAAATATGGGGTCAAGCAACACACATCAAAGTTGCTGGTGAACGCAGCAGGCCAGGCAGCACCTCAAGGAAGAGGTACAGTCGACGTTTCAGGCTGAAACCCTTCGTCAGGACTAACTGAAGGAAGAATTAGTAAGAGATTTGAAAGTGGGAGGGGGAGGGGGAGATCCAAAATGATAGCAGAAGGCAGGAGGGGGAAGGATGGAGCCAAGAGCTGGACAGGTGATTGGCAAAGGGGATATGAGAGGATCATGGGACAGGAGGTCCAGGGAGAAAGACAAGAGGGGGGGAAACCCAGAGGATGGGCAAGGGGTATAGTCAGAGGGACAGAGGGATAAAAAGGAGAGTGAGAGAAAGAACGTGTGTATAACAATAAATGATGGATAGGGTACGAGGTGGAGGTGGGGCATTAGCGGAAGTTAGAGAAGTCAATGTTCATGCCATCAGGTTGGAGGCTACCCAGACAGAATATAAGGTGTTGCTCCTCCAACCTGAGTGTGGCTTCATCTTTACAGTAGAGGAGGCCGTGGATAGACATGTCAGAATGGGAATGGGATGTGGAATTAAAATGTGTGGCCACTGGGAGATCCTGCTTTCTCTGGTGGACAGAGCATAGGTGTTCAGCAAAGCGGTCTCACAGTCTGCGTTGGGTCCCGCCAATATATAGAAGGCCACATCGGGAGAACCGGACGCAGTATATCGCCCCAGCCGACTCATAGGTGAAGTGTCGCCTCACCTGGAAGGACAGTCTGGGGCCTTGAATGGTGGTAAGGGAGGAAGTGTAAGGGCATGTGTAAAGGCACTTGTTCCGCTTACAAGGATAAGTGCCAGGAGGGAGATCAGTGGGGAGGGATGGGGGGGACAAATGGACAAGGGAGTCGCGTAGGGAGTGATCCCTGTGGAAAGTGGGGGGGGGGGAGGGAAAGATGTGCTTAGTGGTGGGATCCCGTTGAAGGTGGCAGAAGTTACGGAGAATAATATGTTGGACCCAGACGCTGGTGGTGTGGTAGGTGAGGACTAGGGGTGGTGGGAGGATGGAGTGAGAGCAGATGTGTGTGAAATGGGGGAGATGTGTTTGAGAGCAGAGTTGATAGTGAAGGAAGGGAAACCCCTTTCTTTAAAAAAGGAGGACATCTCCCTCGTCCTGGAATGAAAAGCCTCATCCTGAGAGCAGATGCGGCGGAGACGGAGGAATTGCGAGAAGGGGATGGCATTTTTGCAAGAGACAGGGTGAAAAGAGGAATAGTCCAGATAGCTGTGAGAGTCAGTAGGCTTATAGTAGACATCAGTGGATAAGCTGTCTCCAGAGATAGAGACAGAAAGATCTAGATAGGGGAGGGAGGTGTCGGAAATGGACCAGGTAAACTTGAGGGCAGGGTGAAAGTTGGAGGCAAAGTTAATAAAGTCAGCGAGCTCAGCAAGCCTGCAGGAAGCAGCGCCAATGCAGTCATCCATGTAGCGAAGGAAAAGTGGGGGACAGATACCAGAATAGGCACGGAACATAGATTGTTCCATAAAGCCAACAAAAAGGCAGGCGTAGCTAGGACCCATATGGGTGCCCATAGCTACACCTTTAGTTTGGAGGAAGTGGGAGGAGCCAAAGGAGAAATTATTAAGTGTAAGGACTAATTCCGCTAGACGGAGCAGAGTGGTGGTAGAGGGGAACTGATTAGGTTTAGAATCCAAAAAGAAGCGGAGAGCTTTGAGACCTTCCTGATGGGGGATAGAAGTATATAGGGACTGGACATCCATGGTGAAAATAAGCGGTGGGGGCCAGGGAACTTAAAATCATCGAAAAGTTTAAGTGCCTGAGAAGTGTCACGAACATAGGTAGGAAGGGATTGAACAAGGGCGGATAAAACCGTGTCGAGGTATACAGAAATGAGTTGGGTGGGGCAGGAGCAAGCTGAGACAATAGGTCTGCCAGGACAGGCAGGTTTTTGGATCTTGGGTAAGAGGTAGAAACGAGAAGTGCGAGGTGTGGGAACTATAAGGTTGGTAGCAGTGGATGGGAGATCCCCTGAGCAGATAAACTTTGATGTGCGTTGCTTGAATTTCCAGCATCTGCAGAATTCCCATTGTTTGCATTTTAAAATATGGGGTCAATGCCGGATTTGTGTAAAAGGGTGATGAATGGTCGATTTGGAGTGCTGAGGGACCTATTTCCATGTTGTTTGTCTCAATGGCAGACTCTTTAGCATTCCCATGCTCACTTCTGCCACATTCAGCCTTTCATCTTTGTCTGGCTTTTCTGAACAACTTATGAGCTTTAAAGGGATCATACATTGAGACAACTTTTCAGGCTGAAACCCTTCATCAGAATCTCAGATCTCAGGGTCTCAGCCTGAAACGTCAACTGTTTATTCCTCTCCATAGATGCTGCCTAATCTGCTGAGTTCCTCCAGCATTTTGTGTGTTACTTTGGACTTCCAGCATCTGCATAATCTCTTGTGTTTATTCAGATCAAGTCCACCGCAATCTTAAGTGGGAGGTTGAGTAGCCAGAGGTCATGGTCCACATCGGTATCAATGACATGGGTAAGATAGGTGACAAGGTCCTGTAGGGTGAGATCAGGGAGTTAGGTGCTAGGTTAAGTGACAAGACATCCAAGGTGGTGATCTCAGGATTGCTACCCATGCCACGTACTTCTGAGGCCAGAAATAAGAAAATAATACAGCTTAACATGTGGCTAAGGAGAAGGTGCTGGAGGGAGACCTTCAGATCTTTTGACCACAGGGCTTACTTTCAGGGAAGATGGGACCCGTATAGAAAGGATAATTTGCACCTGAATAGGAGAGGGTTTAATGTCCTTGCTGGAAGGTTTGCAAGCGCAGAACAGCCGTGTTTAAACTAGAGTTGCAGAGGGATGGAAATCAGACCACAAGAGCAGTTAGTGGGTGGTTGTGGGGAAAAACTTTGTTAAGCCTACACAAAGTCAGGAATCGAAACGTCGAGCATGATGTGACTAATGTTTTGTGGTATGTATATTTCAGTGTAGGGAGTATAGATCAAGAGGCAGATGTGCTTAAAGGATGGAATTATGACATTGTAGCCATAAGTGAGACTTGATCGAAGGAGGGGCAGGACTGGCAGCTCAGTGTTCTGGAGCTCCTTTGTTTTAGATGTGATAGAGCAGGAGGATTTATAGGAGAAGGAGTGGCATTACTAGTCAGAAAAAATGTCATGGCTGTGTTTAGTCAGGACAGACTGGAGACCTTGTTTTCTGAGGCTACATGGGTGGAACTGAGAAATAAGAAAGGAATGGCCATGTTAAATGGGACTACATTATAGATGACCCAATAGTCAGCGGGATTTAGAGGAGAACATTTGTAAAATTGCAGACTGTTGCAAGAAGCATAAAGTTGTGATAGTAGTTGATTTTAACTTTCCACATATTAAATGAGATTCCTGTACTGTTAAAGGGCTGGCAGGGGGACAGAGTTTGTCACATGTGTTCAGGAAAATTTCCTTAATCAGTATATACCGTTGAGGTCCCAACTAGAGAGAGTGTGATACTATATCTCCTATTAGGTAATGAGACAGGGTAGGTGACAGAACACTTTGTGCAGGGGAATATCGTGTAATCATAATGCCATTAGTTTCAGTATAATTATGGTGAAGAATAGGTTTGGTCCTCGCGGTGAGATTCTAAATCGGAGAAATTCCAATATTGATGGTATCAGAAAGGACTTGACAAGTGTGGATTGGAACAGGTTGTTCTCAAGTAAAGGTGTGCTTGGTAAGATGGAGGCATCCAAAAGTGAAAGTTTGAGAATCCAAAGAGTCAAGATTCAAAGTACATCTATTATCGAAGTTTGTATGCAGTATACAACCCTGAGATTCATCTTCCCATAGACTGCCACAAAACAAAGAAAACCAGGGAACCCTTTCCAAGGAAAACATCAACCCTCACGTGCAAAAAAAAAACCAAATCGCCAAACAACAAAAGTGAAAAGCACAGAATATAAAACACAAAATTGAAAGAGTCCAGGCATGTACAGTTCAGCTCAGTTCAGTTCAATCCAGCGCTGTGTAATTTGTTATCTGTAGCCTGCCCCAATCAAAAATGCCCAAAATATCAACAAAAAAAATGACCGAGCAGAACGTGAACTACAGAGTCCAATCCACAAGCTGTTGATTAAACCTTACCCAAGACCTAAGACTCCAGTACAATCGTCTGGCAACATTGAGCAAGAGGGAGAGAGGCCATTCAAACTCAGCGACCTCCCTCCAGAAGCAGCACGCAAGAGGGAGAGACCGTCACACACTGACACCTATGTGCTGGTAGATGGCGCTGAACACCCGCTTGCTTTCCACTCTTGCCATGATGATTTCGATCTTCCTCAATGCTTCCATCAGTGAGATCAGTGAGAAATGGAGTTGATCGTGGGCTCACACGCTGTTTCCAGGCTTCTTGGCATCGAGGCTGTACACTTCGCTCGAAACCTCACCGAACACCATCAGACACAGCAAGGTGCCAGATCGCTCAATTAGTCTGAAAACATACCAGTTAAAATGTAGATCACAGGCTCCAACAGTAGCAGAACCACATATGACAGAAAAAAGTCATTTCGTGAACCATCTGGGGGATGTCGCCCTTGGTCGCATTGTTTGCTGGCATCATCTTCTTCCGGAAACAGAGTTTTTATGTTCTTGTCAGAATAAAAGGCAAGAATAACAGGTTTAGGAAACCTTGGTTTTTAAGAGATACTGAGGCACTGCTTAAGAAGAAGAAGGAGATTCGTAGCAATTATAGGCAGGAACAAATGAGGTTCTTGAGGAGTATAAGGAATTCAGTAGAACGTAAGAAGGAAATCAGGAGGGCTATAAGAAGGCATGTGGTCACTCTAGCAGACAAGGTGAAGGAGAATCATAAGAGCAAAGGAATAACAAGGGACAAAATGGGTTCTCTGGAAGATCAGAGAGGTAATCTATGCATGGAGCTGAAAGAGATGGGAAGATCTTAAAATGGATTTTTTGCATTTTTATTTACTCAGGAGACGGACACGTTCTGAGGTGCCAGAAGATTGAAGGATAGCTAATGTTCTGCTGTTTAAGAAAGATTCTAAAAATAGCTGGGAAATTATAGGCCGGTGAGCCTAACATCAGTAATAGGTAAGTTATTGGAAGCTACTCTAAGGGACTGGATATATGAGCATTTGGATAGTCAAGGGCTGATTAGGGATAGTCAACATGGCATTGCGGATGGTAGATCTGAGCCACACTTGTAGCATTTTTCAAGGAAGTTACTAGGAAAGTTGATGAAGGCAAGACAGTGGATGTTGTCTACATGGACCATAGCAAGGCCTTTGACAAGGACCTGCATAGGAGGTTGGTCAAGAAGATTGGAGTATAGTGGGGCAGCAAGGAAGCCTATGAAAGCTTGCTGTGGGATCTAGAGCAGCTGGTAAAATTGACAGAAAAATGGCAGATGGAATTTAATGCAGACAGGTGTTAGGTGTTGCACTTTGTGAGGACAAACATGGGTAGGACGTACATGGTGAATGATAGGTCACTGAAAAGCAAGGTAGAACAGAGGGATCTGGGAGTACAGATCCGTAATTCCATGAAAGTGGTATCACAAGATA
This sequence comes from Mobula birostris, assembly GCF_030028105.1. Lineage (NCBI taxonomy): Eukaryota > Metazoa > Chordata > Chondrichthyes > Myliobatiformes > Myliobatidae > Mobula > Mobula birostris. The sequence goes on along the minus strand of NC_092380.1, from coordinate 101,308,544 downwards.
AGGGATTGTAATGAAAGCCTTTGGCACATTGGCCTTCGTAAATCATTACAGAAGTTGAGATGTTATGTTGAAGCTGTATAAGAAATTGGTGACTCCTAATTTAAAGTATAGTATACAGTTACCTACTGTGCCTACAGAAAATCTATCAATAAGATTGAAAGGGATCAAGGAAAATTTATAAGGATGTTGCCAGGACTTGGGGACCTGAGTTTATTGGGAAAGGTTGAGTAGGTTAGGACTTTCTTCCCCAGAGTGTAGAAGAATGAGAAGGGATTTAACAGAGCTATATAAAATTATCACATTATAAACAGGGTAGATGCTAGCAGACATTTTCCACTAAGGTAGGGTGAGACCAGAACTCAGGGTGAAAGGTGAAATGTTTAAGACAAACTTCTTCACCCAGAGGGTGTGAGAATGTGAAAGGAGCTGCCAACAGAAGTGGTGGACTCGGTTCGATTTCAACATTTAAGAGTACATAGATGCGAGGAGTAGGAGGGCTACACCCCGGGTGCAGGTCAATGGGACTAGGCAGATTAAGAGAGGGCCAAAAGGCCTGTTTAGGTTCCGTAGAACTCTATGACTCTATGAGACTATTAACGCTAGAACATCACAACAGCAGCAATTAGAAGTGCCCAACTCTGCTGGAGTGCTAAATACAATTGAAATTGCTTAATACTACCAACCAGCAGGACAATGGTGTCAAGAAGACAAGAGCCATGGATATTACAAAGTGATTAGCAATGCCACTGAGATGACAGATTGCAGACACTGCATCAGTGGGTGGGCCCGTGTTTATATTGAGGGGTGACATTAATTAAAATGGCTTGCATTCTTAAATCTAAGTGTATGTAGGTCTGTTTCTTAATGAATGACATGGTCTATATATAAATAACAGGAAGTCCATGTGTGAGCCTGCAGACATAATCAACCAAAAGGGGAACCCAGAATGAGGGAGTTCTCCACAAAACGAAACTGCTGCAGCTTGTTAAAAATGTAACAGGATGCAGTGAAATTACTTAGTGAGTCTGTTTGAGAGATCATTCATGCACAGATCAATTGGAAAGAATTTTTACCACATTAGATTTTGAAAATACTTCATTGGCTGTAAAGCACTTCGAGACAACTTGGGGCAGTGAAAGTTTCTGGAGAAATGCAAGACTTTTATGTTTATTCCGTTGGCCATTTTGCACTCCACATTTAAGTAGTCTCTTGACGTTGCGATGGCTCATGCACGAAGATGCGAGGAACTGCATCCTGGCAAGCAGGAGAGTCGTGAAAGGAACAATGTTGTAACCAGTTTATAATTATTAAGTTTAAAGGCGATAAAGGAAATTTCCTTAGGCAGTCTGCAAAACATTCTGCATTCTAATTCGCTGCATCAATAAGGCTGCAGAAAACATAAGAAATATAGAAGTTTTTCATAGATGTTATGCATCTCTCAGATCAGATGTTAAACTGAGACCAGATGTCCACTGCAGTAACAAGAGATGTTGAACTGTTGGAGGTACCGTTTATGTTAAACCTGGGCCCCTTCAGATCTCTCAGGGGAATATAAAATTCCGAAGAAGAGGGGCATTTTCCAAAGTGTTGTGGCTAACATCTAACTCTCTATCAATGAAAGTTCAGGTTTGTGCCAGGTTTATCACCATTCTGTTTGTAGGAGCTAGGAGTAAACGGATTAGCTGCTATGATTCTTACACTGTAACAGTGCCTACTCTACAAAAGTGTTTAATTCACTGTAATTGTTTCAACATTTACATTTAGAAGAATATGGGAGGATCTCATTGAAACCCATCGATACCTAGGTACAGTGGATGTTGACAAGATGTTTCCAATAGTTGAACAGTAGTCAACAACCAAAGAGTACAGCTTTGGAATACAAGGACATCCCCTTAGAACAAAAATGAGGAGGAATGTATTTAGCCAGAAGATGGAAAATCTGTGAAACTCATTGCCACAGCCAGCTGTGGAGGCCATACCACTGGGTATATTTAAAGCGGAGGTTGATAAGTTTTTGATTAGTAAGGGCATTAAAGGTGATGGGAGAAGACAGGAGAATGAGGTTGAGAGGAAAAACAAATATAGTCATAGAAAGTCATAGAAAAGTACAGCACTAAAACAGGACCTTCGGCCCAATTAGTCCATGCCAAACCATTTAAACTGCCTACTCCAATCACCCTGCACCAGGACCATAGCCCTCCATATCTCTACCATCCATGTACCTATCCAAACTTCACTTAAACGTTGAAATCAAGTTCGCACACACCACTTGTGCTGGCAGCTCATTCCACAATCTCAGAACCCTCTAAGGGAAGAAGTTTCCTTTCATGTTCCCCTTAAACTTTTCACCTTTCACCCTTAACCCATGACTTCTGGTTGCAGTCCCACCCAACCTCAGTGGGCAAAGCCTGCTTGCATTTACTCTATCTATACCCCTCATAATTTTGTATATCTCTATCAAATTTTCCCCTCAAGAATGAAGTCCTAACCTATTCTATCCTTCCTTAAGTCCCCTACATACGGCAACATTTTTGTAAATTTTCTCTGTACTCTTTCAGCCTTATTTACATCTTTCCTGCATGTAGGTGACCAAAACTGCATAGTCCAAAATCAGCCATGTTCAAAGAAAATACAGCTGATGATCCCCATTCAGATCTCAGAGGTGTGCAGGTGGCTGTAAGATCAAAAACCAAATGACTGACATGCAGAAGTCTTGAAATTTGTTCTGCATTCTCCTCAATTATTCTGTGAAAATAAATTCCACAGAACATGCAGGGTATCATACAAAGTGGATGTGCATTTCATTCATTGAAACTGTTTGTTTGGATGACAAATATCTTGGGAAACATTGAATTATGTTTTTGTGACTCATTTACAATAAAACCAGAAAATGCTGGAGAATACTCAGCAGGTAAGACCTTCTCTGTGGGGTGAAGGGAAGCAGAATTGATATTTACATTTCATCAATTATTTTTATAAGATGCACTTCTGTACAGTTCTGTTTCCTCCGAGACTGCATTCCGTGGTATCTCATTGTAGGGAAAGCACTTTGAAATGGCATATGGTTTATTATAGAACTCCAGAATCATGGAAATTTGTGGAAATCTGGGCATTCAGACAACCCCAGGACCATCCAATCAATTCAACCTCCTACTGGAAATAACTCAGAAAATATGTATCTCAGGTGGTTGATGGTTGGATTGAGTTGTTCTCTGATCCTGGCAATCCATTTGCAAACCTTTCATCACCATGCAAGGAGAGATCATCAGTGCACTGTTCAATTGTTCTGCCCTTCAAATACTTGACCTTTATATACTTATCAATTAGTTGATTGGTCGTCATCACAGAAACTCAATTGTGATGTAGGGATAACTATATAAAGGCCAAGCATTCAGAGGACACAACACAAGTGAACAGCATCCTGATGTTGTCTCCTCGTCTGGTAATGAACCATTTGCAAATGGATTGCTAAAATTGGAGAACAACCCAACCATCAACTTTCTACTCTTCTGTATGTGGCCTTCTTCTTCTCCTTCTCCTCATCACTTATCTCCAGCACCTTCACCTCTTCCTCTAGACTGAGAATGTTTTTCTTCCATTAAATTTCTGTAGGTTCTGCGGTGACCAATGAGGCCAGTGTGGGAACTGGAAACTCTCTCATAGATGGGGTAGGAAGTGGCAGATAGGTAGACTATTGTTTAAATTAGTAAGGCAGTATACTGTTTCCATCACCTACCCAGGAGTACTTCATGCTCCCAATACAATGACACAAACCTCTACATATTCTCCTGAATGCTACTTCTCCAGTGTTAGATGGTCATAAATGAGGAACTCTTGAGTGTCAGTCAATTTTGTCTGAAGGTTTTCAGCACATCCACCCTGTAATCTCTTCCTGAGAAGGTCTTGGGATCTGCTCTGGGAATATGAAGTTGTGCGTGTAAATAAAATGGCCTACTCAGTGGAGCCAACTAGAACTTGTGCTGGGGACATTGGCCTAGATGTGGACGTGGAGATGAACTTGGTTATTCTTCCAATAATTTTGGAGGACTTTGCTGAGGTAACATTTGTAATATCTTTCAAATCAGGGGATTGAATTCAAGAGCCTCAAGGTAATTTTGCAACTCTGTAAAACCCTGGTTAGATTACACTTGGAATATTATGTTCAGTTCTGGTCACTTCATTTAGGAAGGATGTGGAAGCTTTAGAGAAAGTGCAGGCAAGATTTGCCTGGATGCTGCCCGGACTAGAGGGCATGTCTTATGAAGATCGGCTGAGAGAGCCAGAGGTTTTATCTTTGGAGCGAAGGAGGAGAAGAGGAGACTTCATCGAAGTGCCAGCGGCACACGTACATCTCAAGAGACAATGGTGCGACTCTTTTTCTGATGGTTCTTGGAGTTGTAGACTTGGAACAGTTTGCACTTTCCGGAGTGGCTGTCCAGCCCCACTCGAGAGTGACAGTCTCTCTCACAGCGGTCGCAGGTGAAGGAGGAAGGTGCTCTGGCTGATGCAGCTCTGGCTTTTCATCTGGCTGTCTTGTTATCGAGCATTTTGGTCCTTGTTATCTCAGTACATTGTACACTGCTTTTGACTGGGGCCCTCCATGCTGTCTGATCTTCAACTGTTTCCTCCCATGTGTTGAAGACGATGCCTGCCAGCATCATGTCACACTTGCAGACATCCCAGTAGCGGAGGCACAGTTTTCCTCGTGGACGGTAACCCTCACTCAGCTCGCCTTTTAGCATGCTCTTGGGAATGCGTCCTTGGTCCGTCGGTTTGACATGCCCCAGCCATCTGAGGCATCTGTAGCTGAGTAGTGCCTGGATGCTGGAGATGTCTGCCTGCTGCTGAACCTCTGTGTTGGTGGTTCTGTCCTGCCAGGAGATGTGCAGGATGCACCTGAGGCAGCGTAGCTGGAATGAGTTTGGCCTCTTCTCTTGGCTGATGTATGGCGTCCAAGCCTCGCTGGTGTAGGGGAGTGTGCGGAGCCTACACGCCTGGTACACACACAGCTTGGTCTTCTTTGTCAGCTGTCTGTTGTTCCACACTCTCCTGTTCAGTCTGGCCATGAAGCCTTAGCAATCCCGCTGTTCACCTCTGCTTCGAGGGACAGGATGCTGGTGATGGTCAACCCAAGGCAGGTGAAGGAGTTGACTACATCAGAGACCAACCACTAATGGTGATTTTTGTGGGAGATTCTGCACCCTGGGCCATGACTTTTGTCTTCTTCAGACTGATGGTTAACCCAAACTCCCTGCAGGCATGAGAGAAACGGATAATCAGTTGTTGGAGTCTGTCCTCAGCGTGTGACATCAATGCTGCATCATCTGCAAACAGCATCTCGTGGATGAGGGCTGTCCTAACTTTGGTCTTGGAGCCTGCCATCAGCTCTTGTGTGAAGGTAGATGCCTTCAGTGCAGTGTGCGAAAGCATAGAGAAGGAGCATGGGGAAGGAGATTCCAAGGAGGGTCGATGCCCGGACACAACCTTGTTTCAACCGCTGCTCACTGGAAAGGCATCAGAAGTTGCCCCATTGATGCAGACAGTGCTGTCCATGTCCTTATGGAAGGATGATATGATGCTGCACTGTGTTGGTGTGGGGGCAGCCAAACTTTAGCAGGAGTTTAAAGAGTCTGCTTCTGCCAACGAGATTGAAAGCCTTGGTCAGATCAATGAAAGCTGTGTACAATGGCTTCTGCTGCTCTCGACGGTTCTCCTGCAGCTGGTGCAGAGAGAAGATCATGTCTACTGTAGACCTGCCTGCCCTGAACCCGCAGTTGGACTCTGGCTAGACTCTGGATGCAAGGCTCTGAAGCCGTGCCGAGACGACGCAGGTGAACACTTTCCCCACAATACTAAGGAGAGGGATGCCGTGGTAGTTGTTACAATCACTACAGTTGCCCTTGTTTTTGGATAGTTTGACAATTTTGGCATCTCACATGTCTTGGGTGATGTGGCCTTTCTCCCAGCAAAGACACAGAAGCTCATGTAGGTGACGCAGCAAGGCAGGCTTCCTGCTTTCCGGAGGGAATTCCATCTGTCCCTGGAGCTTTCCCGCTGACAGGACAGTCAATGGCTTAGCTGAGCTCCTCCGTAGATCGTAACGCATCAAGCTCTTCCGCGATGGGCAAATCAGGCAGTGGCTCCAAGACAGCGTCGGTCACTACGCTCCGGGTTGCATATAGCTCCAGGAGGTGCCCTACCCGATGTTCAAGCTGCTTCCTCTGGTCCATGATGACTACCCCATTGTTCCACTTCAGTGGGGTGGCCTTGGTGACCAAAGGGCCTGTTGCTGACTTGATGCCTTCAAACATCCCTTTTGCATTTCTGCTGTCAGTAGCTGATTGGATTTTGCTGCACAAAGCCAGCCAGTGGTTGTTTTTGCACAATGTTGGCTAGTTTGTTGTTCCTTGTTTCTAGCAGCTTTGAGGGCGTAGCGTTTGCTGGTGCAGGGGTTTTGCTTGTAGGCCGGCAGAGCTTGTCTCCTGGCTTAGCCACTTGTTCTGTTTCTTCCCAGTGCGCGTCGTACTAGTCTCCATTCTTGTGCTCCTTCTTCCCAAATGCTGTCATGGCTGAACTGTAGATGACATCACAGAGCTGCAACCACTTGGAGTCAATAGCGGTATTGTCACCAGAACTGTTCTTTTTGTGGCTGCAAACTGTTGTGCTCTGTCAGAGTTGGGTAGATAGATAGATAGATAGACATACTTTATTGATCCCGAGGGAAATTGGGTTTCGTTACAGCTGCACCAACCAGGAATAGAGCGTAAATATAGCAATACAAAAACCACAAACAATCAAACAACAATATGCAAACTATGCCAGATGGAAATATGTCCAGGACCAGCCTATTGGCTCAGGGTGTCTGACCCTCCATGGGAGGAGCTGCAAAGTTTGATGGCCACAGGCAGGAACAACCTCCCATGACGCCCAGTGTTGTATCTCGGTGGAATATGGCTGGAGTCCAACAGCAAAAAGTTCAATATCCGGGCTACAAACACGTTCCTCGATCGTAATATGACCCGGATTGCACCATCCGTTGTTAACCAGAACAGCAAGCCCCCAACTCCTTTACGTTTGCCACTCTCAGTGCACTTCCGGTCAGCCCGAACGGTCTGGAAGCCCTCCATGGAAAAGTTTTGGTCGGGTATGTCCTCGTGCAGCCACGTTTGAGTAGAACACATAACAGTGCTCTCCCGAAATGTTCACTGTACAACAGGTGTTGATACGGGATCAGCCCTTAGTCTTCGAATGATGGAGTCTTTTTGGCGTTAGCCCCACTCTACTGACAATAAGGGAGTGGTCTGTGTCGCCGTTTGCACTGAGGTAACTGCAAGTGCCAAGGACACTATTCAGGTCCCTGTGACTGATGATGATAAAGTTGAGCTGATGCCAGTGGATGTCTCTAGAAAGACTTTGTGCCATTCCTTACACGGAAAATACGTGTTGGTGATGCACAGTCCATGACGGCAGCACAGCCCCAGCAGTCTCTGCCCATTCTCATTCACCTTGCTGGTGCCATGATGGCCAAGACAAGAAGTCCATACTTTGTGGTCAGCACCAACTCTGGCATTGAAGTCTCCCAGAAGGTACAACCCTTCAGTGCTTGGGATTCTGGATTTTGCCTCATCCAGGGCTTCATAGAACTGGTTTTTGGCCTGTGGTGAAGAACAAAGTGTTGGGGCATCGATGCTCAGGAGATTTAGGGGCCGGAAAATGAAAATAAGCAGAGAGCAGGGATCCTTTCTCTTCTGCCTGTTGGTGGTTCCATGGTGGCAATGATAGAGTTCTTCAGTGTAAAACCAACCCCATACTGCCTTGGGTTTTCATGAGGGAGACCCTGCCAAAAGAAGGTGTAATTGGACTCTCTGATGGAACTGTTATCTGCCAAACAGGTCTCCTGAAGGCAGGCAATGTCAATACCAAGCCAAGTGATCTCCCCGTCAATGATTGCTGTTTCACGGACATCGTCGATTTGTTGGAGGTCGTCAGTCAGTCCAGGACACGTGGTCCGGATGTTCCAGCTCATGAACTGAACGTGTTTAAAATGCTTGATAGAGCGGATAACCAGAGACTTTTTCCCAGGGTAGAAATGGATAATACTAGGGGGCATAATTTTAAGGTGATTAAAAGAACTGATAAGGAATGTCAGAGGTAATCACTTTACACAGAGAGAGCTGGGTACATGGAATGTTCAGAGGTGGTAGTAGAGGCAGATTAAGAAACTCTTCAATAGGCACATGGATGATAGAAAAATGGAGGGCTTTGTAGGAGGGAAGGGTTAGATTAATCTTGGCGTAGGTTAAAATGTTGGCACAATATTGTGGCCTGTTGGGCCTCTACTGCCTTATCATGTTCTATATTCTATGTTCTAAGTGTGTTGGTGTGCCTTTTTTGAGTAGTGCATGTCTCAGATCATACAGGAATGACAGGCTCATTGCTGCCCAATAGATTTGGAGGCTTGTGCCAGTAATGAGGCTTTGATTTTTAGAATTATTTTCCTCAGTTGATCAAGGTTAAGCTGATGCATTGAAGGCAGTGGTGGATTTCATCATCAAGTGTGACTTCTCTGAAAGATGGCTTCCAAAATAGGGAAATGATTGATATTTTCCAGGACATCACCTTAAATCTTTACTGTCAGAGAGCTGAACAGTGTGAGGAGTGGGTTAGTAGGGAATCTCACTCTTAAGAATATTAACTATAAGTGTCATGAATCCTGTGAACCTCCGTGGCTTTCTGTAGAGCATGGGTTTCTAGGTTTCTGTATTTACTAATTGTTATTTTAACTGGAGCCGTTAAGCCCTGGTACTTTCTGTTTAATCTTGTCAAGTTAATTGTGACTGGCAAGGGTTTCCTCCATTCTGTGATTAGTTAAAGGGAATTCTTAGATAGATAGATAGATATACTTTATTAATCCCAAGGGAAATTTGGTTTCGTTACAGCTGCACCAACCAAGAATAGAGCGTAAATATAGCAATACAAAAACTACCAACAATCAAACAGCAAAATGCAAACTATGCCAGATGGAAAATAAGTCCAGGACCAGTCTATTGGCTCAGGGTGTCTGACCCTCCACGGGAGGAGCTGCATGTTCAATGGCCGCAGGCAGGAACAACCTCCCGTGCCGCCAAGTGTTGTATCACGGTGGAATGTGGCCGAAGTCCAACAGTAAAAAGATCAATATCCAGTCTGCAACCACGTTCCTCGATCGTAATATGCCCCGGATTGCACCATCCGTTGTTAACCAGATCAGTAAACACCTAACTCCTTTACACTTACCGCTTTCAGTGCACTTCCGGTCAGGCGGAACGATATTACCCACCGAACTCCTCTTCTCCAAAAGTCTCTGTTGTCTCTACCCGGTCCTCTTTCCTTGTTTAGCATGTTGATCGGAGTCCTTCTGTCTGTGGAGAATGATTTGTCTTGCTATGTTGCTCATTCGTTCCTCTGACGCTATGTTGGTATTCCTATGTATAACCTCTTATTTCCGCCTCTCCATGGAATTCTGCTGTTCCTTCGCTCCTGGATTTGAGTCATTGCCAGCACCCACGGTAACAGTCTGCTATTCCCTTGTAGCTGGGTCCAGTCCTGCAGGCAATCACCATGATACTAAGGCCTGTGCTCATATCTACTTCAGGTGATGTGTAAACAGAGGCTTGAAGCTCGGGGTGAGCAATACACAAATGTAAGCATTGCCTACATATTACAGCTTGACAAATGAGGCTGTGTCAATTATTGTCCCTCAAGAGCACTTGAAATACGTTCACTTCAGATTTTCTGGTTGCACATCCTTTTTGGATACAGGGTTGAAGACCATGATCTGAGTAAAAAATAAATGCTTTTCCAATCTCCTCCTTCAGATCTGCTGGTTACATTAAGTTCTATTTCCTCGTTATTGGCTTTTGTTGAAGGAAATAAGAGTCTTTCTGTTCCATGTTAACCACCTCAGTGAAATATCTCTCATTCTCATTTATTCCTTTGTTGTATTAATGCAAAAGTTTATAATTCTGTCTGTTAAAAGTCTGTTATTTAGATTGATAAAACTTTTTTAAAAAAAGAAATAGCATCAACTTGCAAAACCATTTTTTCAGCATGGAACTTTTATTCTTAGCTGACAGTTCTATTCAAAGACTTCAAGGAATTTATCTGTGCATCTGATTATAATAGATATAATACTGAAGCAACCAAGCAAGCTATAGGTACTAATGTGAAGTAGTCAGCAAGTTGGACCACATCTTGAGTGGAACAGGGGAATGAACAGTTTTTTAGCTGAAACATTATCAGCAAAATCAATTTGTGTGGGGCACCCTTATAGTGCAGGTCACCAACCAACTGGAAATCTGTTGCCAGACTCTGACATCTGTCAGTGGTAACACTGATTTGACCTCAGAGCTGCAAAATTGGAGCTCAGTAGTCCAGCTAATATTAAATCATCCCTGCCATCACTGCCGGAGTTGCTCAGGGCAGTATTCAATACATAACCATCATCAGTTGCTTCATCCATGATCTTCATTGTATCTCAATGTTAGATGTTCTCTGATGTCCAGCTCCATCCATACTACCTCAGCCATTGAAACAGTTCATGTCTGGATGCAACAAGATCCAGACATCAACCAGCATGGACTGATAAATAGAAGGAACATTCGCTCCAAGGAATGGCTGGATATTGAACACCTTCTGCATGAGAGGTTCTAATCACTTACCAGTCACTACTATTGCTGAGTCCTCCACTATCAATATTCTAGGATTACACACAAAAATTGCTGGAGGAACTCAGTAGGTCAGGCAGCATCTATGGAGAGTAATAAATGGTTGACACTGAGCCTATATATCCTGGGGTTACCACTGACTGGAAATTCCACTGAACCAATCATCTAATCACCATGGACAGAAAACCAGATCACGTACTGGGTATCCTGTCTCATGCAACAAAGTATTGCCCTGGCTTTCTACCTCTGTTTGTAAAGCTTAAGATCCAACTTGAGTGGTTAACATGTTCATTTGAGTTTTTAAACCATGCGAATGCAATGATTTAAGTAAATACAGCCACAGATCACGCTGTTTTCATGTCTCCCATTTGGATAAGCAAGGCAGCACTTTGAGGATCATGTTTTTTGATTTCTCAAGTGCTTTCAATACCATACAGCCCTTATTGCTGGGGAAAATCACTGTTCAAAGCAGATTGGCACTTCCATTGTACCCTGGATAATGGAATACCTGACTGGCAGACCACAGCAGTATGTGTGGCTTCAGAGCTGTGTGTTAGACATGGCTATAAGCAGCACTGGGGCCCCACAGAAGACTGTATTGGCTACTTTCCTGTTTACCCTGTATACCTTGGACTTTAGATACAACACAGAGTCACATCATCTGCAGAAATTCTCTGGGTGCATAAAGAAAGGATGGGAAGATAAATACAGGGCCCTGGTGGAGGACTTAGATAAATGGTACAAGCGGAATCATCTGCAGCTCAACATTAGTAAGACAAAGGAGATGATGATTGGCTTCAGGAAGACTTAGTCTGCACTGCTCCCTGTTACTATTGATGGTGAGGACATGGATGTGGTGAGGACCTACAAGAACCTGGGGGCGCACCTGGATGACAGGCTTGAGTGGAATACCAATACAGAGACTGTGTACAAGAAGGGCCAAAGCCGCCTCTACTTTCTGAGGACACAGAGGTCCTTTGGAGTATGTAGGCCTCTCCTTCACATGTTCTACCAGTCTGTTGTCACCAGTACAATCTTCTATGTGGTGGTGTGCTGGGACAATGCCATTAACATTGGTGATGCCAAAAGGCTGAATAAACTGATTAGAAAGGCTGGCTCTGTTATAGGAGTTAAATTGGACACACAGGAAGCTGTGTAGAACAAAGGACCCTACGGAAAATCCTGGGAATTCTGGACGATGTTTCTCACCCTCTGCATGCTACCTTGGCTGAAAAAGGGAGCACTTTTAGTAATAGACTAAGACAACTGCGCTCTTCCAAAAAGCGCTATATGAGGTTATTCTTCCCCTCGGCCATTAGGCTCTATAATGAGTCAACCTATAGTTGGGAAAGTAATGACTCCTCCTGTTAGACTATTTGTGGTAACTTATTTTTTATTCTTTCTACTTCTTTTCTAATATTTATATATGTGCACTTGTAATGGTACTGTCACAATGTAATTTCCTTTGGGATCAATAAAGAACTATCTATCTATCTATCTATCTATAATAGCCTACATTTATATGGACTATTTTCAATTGGTGTACAAACATTTCATAACTCTCAGCATAAAGCATCTTCTCTCCTTTAATCATCATTTCCATCAGCCTGTCCATATCTTGGTTCATCGTGCTTTCAAGTTTTGTGTCATCATTGTTGTTGTAACCCTGCCTCTCCCTTCAAGTCAAAATCATTAATACACTTCAAGAATAGGGAGTCATAGAGAAGTACAGCACAGAAACAGGCCCTTCAGCCAATCTAGTCCATGCTAAACCACTTAAACTGCCTACTCCCATCGACCTGCACCGGGACCATAGCCCTCCAAACCCTTTGTTCCATGTACCTATCCATACTTCACTTCAGCATTGAAATCAAGCTCACATGCACCACACTTTCATGACCTCCGAGTGAAGAAGCTTCCCTGAATGTTCCCCTTAAACTTTTCACCTTTCACCTTTAACTCATGACCTCTGGTGGTAGTCCCACCCAATCTCAGTGGGAAAAGCCTGCTTGCATTTACCCCATCTATACCCCTTTTGATTTTGTATTCCTCTATCAAATCTCCTCTCAATCTTCTACATTCTAAGGGATAAAGTCTTAATCTATTCAATCTTTTCTCATAACTCAGATCTTCCAGACCTGGCAACATCCTTGTAAATTTCTCTGTACTCTTTCAACCTTATTAAACATAAGACTGAATGTGACAGAATATTCATAGTTTCAGCACTATTCCCTAAACAATTCCATGACACAGTTCCATCAACTACAACCTTAACTTTTATCGTTATTCTATTTATAATTAATTAATGATCAAGAATTGATTCCCACTTAAGGGACAGCCTACCAACCTCGTGTGTAGGTCTCTGATAAATTCCATGGTGAAATTTTCATGGGAGCTTTACCGTTATAAACCCTTTTAGGTCCATTACATGCTTGGTAAGTATAAAGAACCTTTGAAAGAACCAATGGGTCAATGCATTTGTTTAACAAACACAATGAGACAATTTCATTACATATTAACAAAGGGTCAAAGGTTCACCATCAGTCTTGTGCAACAACAATGAATACTTTAACTTTTTGTTTCGTTTTTGCTCATCTGATGACCACATGATATCTCTGAAGAAGGGTCTTAAGAACATTCTGTAGGTTAATTGCCTAATAGGCTGGGGTTTGTTTCCAATTGTCAGTTAGATGTGATGACTAAATGGGTTTTATGCCAACCCCAACATATGAGGGTTGAATCTTTTTTTTCACTGACTTGCCTATTAAGTACTGACAGCATGAACCTGCGGTTTCTAATTATCAGCTTTCACTTTCTCCCTATTGTTTCAAATTTGGTTTAGGATATGAGATGGGCCTCCTGGCCATTCTTGGTCAGAATTCTTGGTTCATCTTTAGGTCATGGGTTAAGTCAGGACAAATAGAAGTAAAGAAGAGATTGTTACAGTCTCTTAGGATACCACAGATTTGAATGGAATGGTGTTGTGAAGCTCCCCTTTGAATCCTTACTCTTTTATGGATCATAATGTGTGTTCCTTGTTGTCTCCTAATTTTGCCTGGAATAATAAAAATTAACATTATTACTAATTTCTTTCATTATTTTGTCCTTCTTTCCATTAGATTACACTTCTGTCCCTTTTTAATATCTCTTAAATGGAAGTAAGAGACAATTGATCCCAGACCTGGAGAATTACTTCCAGGTGTTTATAGAATAAAGACTATGTATTCATCTGGAAACATGTATTTTACCTGTAAGTAGAGCCTTCATTCGTCATGGTTATTAATTTTTATCAAAATACTATTGCTATTTCATGGAACAATCACTCCACCTATTCTGGCTTTTTAAGAATGTGTTCCTTGATCCAAAATAAATGCCCTTACAGAGATATAGGGGTCAGCTCCCTTGTTTTTGGAACATGGAAAACCCCTGCAAAGAATGTCACAACCATGTTGGGTTAATATTCATCTTTCGGTTGAGACATTAAATTTGAGGCCCTGAGTCCCCTCTTGGAAGGACACATAAAATATTTTAGCCAAAATTCATCTCTGAGCTAACCTCACTAAGGAATGGTATTTTCTCATTATAATATTGGTATTTGTAGAAGCTTCAGGTCAGGTTTAATATCACTGGTGTATGTATGTATGTAATATATATATACACACACACATACATATACACATGCACAGATATATAGTATATATACACACACACAGTACTGTGCAAACCCTTAAGCACTTATACATGCATTGTACTGCTGCCACATGAAAAAAACAGGTTTCATGACATATGTGAGTCTCAGGGTTGGATGTGTCTGCACCCGCCCCCCCCACCTCCCACACCTCTGGCACTCCTTCTCTGCCACCTACCCTACATCCCCTTCCGCAGCGCTTGACCCTCACCATTCCCGACGTTCTTAGCTCCCACCAGATTTACAAACTCACTCTCTGCTCCACATTGACAAATACAGAACAGTACAAGTCTTAAACTCCCTAGCTATATATATGTGCCTAAGTCTCTTACACAGTATCGTGCCTTGTGTGTAAATTGGCTGCCATGTTTCTTCTATTGTGCAAAAACATGCTTCCCTGGACACAAAGTACATTGGAACCTGCTGAGGTAATAAAACACACCATGTTCTTTTTGCTCTTTCACCAGCTTCTTTCTCTTTTTCTTTTAGAGCTTGAGTTGTTAACTCAAGTATTGAAGTTGATCTGAATATCTAGTATTTGTGGGTAGATGAAAGCCATTATAGGAACTGACAAGATGCTCCCAGGCCACTGTGATGTCCGTGATATAGCCGAGTTCACTGCAGTTAGCCCTCTGTAACTATTACCTTAGACTTTTCCATCTTGAGGAAAAAGACTCTGGCCATCTATTCTATCCATGCCACTCATAATTTTGTAAATTGCTGTAAGGTCATCTCTCAACCACTTTCACTCTGGGGGAAAAAAGTCCTAGCTGATCCAATCCTTTCCTATAAATCAAGGTCTCCAGTCCAGGCACATTTCTGTGCCCCTTTCCTGCATCATAACTATCTTTATCACAATCTCACTGTCAAGTATCAACCAGAATTGTACACTATACTCAAAATGAAGCCTCACTGACAACTGGTACAACTGGAACATGACATCCAAGTTCTTAAATTCAATGCTTTGGGCAAAAAATGCAAGCATACCATCCAGCCGATCTGAAGTAGCATGGTAGTGTTGTGTATTTAATGTATCAATAATATTTGAGCAATATTGTAAACATATTGCTTGATTACATGTTTGTAGTTGCTTAAATAATTCATTATGGTTATATGTACGAATGGCATACATCAGCAGAACACTGTCATATGCATGCCCCTCACTTAAAGTAAAAACGAACGTACATAAGTTATCTATCAGCTTGCTTGTTTTCCTTTCAATTAGTTTCATGCTTTGGTGGTGAGGAAATTTTAAATGAACCTGAGATGAATACCTACTTGTTGAAGTGCTACGAGAAATAGTCAATTTAAATAAAGCTGCACAGCACGTGCTTCTTTTGAAGGGACAGACACAGTCGAGTTTAAACAAAGGCAGAAAATGGAGAAATTCATGGGTTCATGAACAGTGGGTACTGAGTGATAATAATCATAAATTTTAGAAAAAGCAGAAATGGCTGGCTACATCGAAAAGATAGAGGTATTCAATTCCACAATGGATAACTGGATATTGTATGCTGAGCAAATTGAACAGCATTTTGAAGCAAACTAGCCAGTCAAAAGTGAGTGCAAATTTTGCTGAGTGTATTGGATTTAAAGGCATAGAAGTCCAACTGCTCTAATCAAACCAGCCAGAATGAGATTTGCTGATATCATGAAAGTAATGCAACTATATTTATAACCAAAACTGTTGTTGATTGCAGAATACTTCAGATTTCATACGCAAAATCAAAAGGAAGAGAAGTCCATTTCAGCTTATGTACTGAATTGAAGGGATTGTCCAAGCATTGCCAGTTGAATATTGGGCTCGATGATGTACAGGGAAATTGTTTTGTTTGTGGAATATTCCAGGAAAACATTCAAAAACATCTCCTAATGAAGCACAACTTATATTTAAAACAGCAGTCGAAATATAGCTGTATCAATAAAAACAGCAGACAGAGATGCAATTAAGTTACAGTATGGAATGAAAGTGAGCATGTGCAAAACTAAAACAGAAAACAGACTGGCTGAACAAATTGTGCTACCATTGTGTTACTGCTCACATACACCAGACCAATACAGAACCTTGCAGAAATTGCAACAAAGCAGGACTCATGCAAACAGCATGTCAGACAGCACAGGGAAGAGATAAAGATATATGTCAAGTTGCAGTTTCAAAAGAGCTCTAATTTGCATGCTCTTGATGAAGAATCTAAGAATGATGAGAGTGACACAGGACTGGTTAGCCTTGAGATTTATAATGTGAAAACTAACAATAGAAAAGCAATATGGCTTACACAAGAAGTTAATGGAAAATTAATTAAAATGGAATTGGATATGGGCTTGGCTGTTTCAGACATTCAACAAAATGAGTTTGAATGGTATTTCAATGATACTGAGCTGAAGGCTGCAGATATCCAACTAAGAACATATACTGGAGAAAAGATAACTCCTGGGGGAATGATATTTGTAATTGTCATCAAGTCACATTTGACTTGTATGTGGTAAAATCAGAAGGGCCATCATAGTGGGGGCATCGTTGGCTGAAAAAACATAACTTGATTGGAGATGCATCCACCATTTGTATGCCACATCCCCTCTAAAAGGGTCAACTTAAAGCAAATTAAGAAAGACACTGGATGATGCCACAACAGTCTCCATGCTGTACATCATGAACCCTTGCCCAAAAGAGGGCAGACAGGTGTTGGTGCCGACCTCTTTGCCTCTGGTTTGATACCGTATTGGGCCAAGGGAGGATCATGCTGCTCAGAGGAAGCATGAAAGTGACAAAAGTGGTGGTCCGATTACAAAAGTTTTTGTAGGCATTATATCTGAGAAAGCTTCTGATATGTTAATCGGGCAGCTACTTGCAAAATGTGGTTTGGTTTTAAGCTGGAAAAGAGTTCAAAGAGAATCAAGAAAGTTGCAAGCATTTGACTTTTGTGAGCATAAAGAACCAGAATCTCCTCTGCATGTATGAACTTTAAGTGGGACACAAAAAGCTGCTTGTAAAAGTAGATGCAAAGACCAAAGCCCACCTGGATGAATGGAAAGCCAAAAGGAAAGGAGTCAATAGAGATATGAAAACAAAGGATTCAGCACATGATGTTGAGGATGAGGTAACCAAGAGGAGATCATAAAGGGAGCAATAGAAATATTAATAAGAGAATACACCATTGATATAAATACATCTTCCCAAGATCAAGATGTGCCTCTTATAAAGAAGAAAAAGGAAAAGAAATGGAAGAGGATAAATGATACCTAATTTCTGAGAAATTAACAAATTCAGAAATACTGTAAAGGGAAGATGGGAAAAAGGAAGACAATTTGAAAAGGAGAGAAGACATAGAGAGAAGTAACATGAACAAGAAAGAGAAAGATATAAAAGAGAGAAGGAATGTGAGAAAGAAAAAGAGCAGGATAAAGAGAGAGAAAGAAGCCAGAACCAGGAGGGAAGAAAAGATCGAAGTAGTTCCAGAGAGGAAAGCCGAGAAAAGGAGAAGAAAGGTGTTCAGAGCTGTCAGAACGTCTTCCTGCAGCCTCAGAATCAACTCCTACAATAAGCACTGTGGAACCTGAGATTGCTTTCACGGCCACAAGTCACTCCTGCCAAGCAGAATGACTACCTCTTGTCAGGAAAGACGTTATCCCACAAGAGTAAGAAATCCTCGACAGTGATTGAATCTTTCAGCCTGAATGAGTCAGTTTAAAATTTACTATGCTGTAGATGTCTATGTAGTATACTATATATATATATTGAATTGAAGTTTATAGCTAAGCAGGGAAGAGTGTTGTGTATTTAATATATCAATTCTATTTGAGTAATATTGTAAATACTGTATATTGTTTGATTAAGCATTTTTGTTGTTTAAATAATTCATTATGATTATATATATGAAGTACGTGAATGGCATACATCATCACCCACTGCGTCATATGCGTGCACTACACTTAAAGTAAAATGAACAGTCCTCTCCCTTCTCCCCTGTTCTCCTTTCAATTAGTTTTATGTTTTGGAGTTACAATATATAACAGATAGCATAGCAGTCAGCCAATCACTTTACTGTGCCAGCAATCTCAGATCTGGAGCAGCACACATAAAATGCTGGAGGAACTCAGCAGGTCAGGAAATAACTGAACAATCGACATTTTGGGCCGAGACCCTTCATCAGGACTCAGATATGGATTCATTTCCTGTCGCTGTCTGGGTTTTCTCTGGTTTCCTCCCACTTTCCAAAGATGTATGGTTAGTGTTAGTGAGCTATTGGCACCAAAATTGTGGCAACACTTGCAGGCTACCCAGTACAATCCTCGTTGATTTACTTTGATGGAAACAACATTCCTATCACTACATGTTTCAATGTTTTGATTTTCACTTGACAATTAAAACTAATCTTATATAATCATTGCTCCAGTATCCACTACAGAAAAGGATCTTGACGATTGTAGGGATGACTTAGAGTGGATTGAAAAGCTTCAGCATATAGACATTAGGAAAGAGGATGTGCTGGAGTTTTTGGAAAGCGTCATGTTGGATAAGTCACCGGGACCAGATGAGATGTACCCCAGGCTACTGTGGGAGGTGAGGGAGCAGATTGCTGAGCCTCCAGCGATGATCTTTGCATCATCAATGGGGACAGGGGAGGTTCCGGAGGATTGAAGGGTTGCAGATGTTGTTCCCTTATTCAAGAAGGGGAGTAGAGGTAGCCCAGGAAATTATAAACCAGTGAGTCTTACTTCAGTGGTTGGTAAGTTGATGGAAAAGATCCTGAGAGGCAGGATTTATGAATATTTGTTGAGGCATAATATGATGAGGAGTAGTCAGCATGGCTTTGTCAAAGGCAGGTCGTGCCTCATGAGCCTGATTGAATTTTTGAGGATGTGACTAAACACATTGATGAAGGTAGAGCAGTAGATGTAGTGTATATGGATTTCAGCAAGGCATTTGATAAGGTATCCCATGCAAGGCTTATTGAGAGGCAAGGAGGCATGGGATCCAAGGGGACATTGCTTTGTGGATCCAGAATTGGCTTGCCCACAGAAGGCAAAGAGTGGTTGTAGATGGGTCATATTCTGCGTGGAGGCCAGTGACCAGTGGTGTGCCTCAAGGATCTGTTCTGGGACCGCTTCTCTTCATGATTTTTATAAATGACCTGGATGAGGAAGTGGAGGGATGGGTTAGTAAATTTGCTGATGACACAAAGTTTGTGGGTGTTGTGGATATTGTGGAGGGCTGTCAGAGGTTACAGCGGAACATCGATAAGATGCAAAACTGAGCTGAGAAGCGCCAGATGGAGTTCAACCCAAATAAGTGTGAGGTGGTTCACTTTAGTAGGTCAAATATGATGGCAGAATATATTATTAATGGTAAGACTCTTGGCAGTGTGGAGGATCAGAGGGATTTTGGGGTCCAAATCCATAGGACACTCAAGGCTGCTGCTCAGGTTGACTCAGTGGTTAAGAAGGCATATGGTGCATTGACCTTCATCAACTGAGGGATTGAGTTCAATAGCCAAGAGGTAATGTTACGGCTGTATAGGACCCTGGTCAGACCCTACTTGGAGTACTGTGCTCAGTTTCGGTCACATCACTACAGGAAGGATGTGGAAACTATAGAAATGGTACAAAGGAGATTTACAAGGATGTTGCCTGGATTGGGGAGCATGCCTTTTGAGATTAGGTTGAGTGAACTTGGCCCTTTCTCCTTGGAGCTACGGAGGATGAGGGGTGACCTGATAGAGGTGTATAAGATGATGAGAGGCATTGATCATGTGGATAGTCAGAGGCTTTTTCCAGGGCTGAAATGACGATCATGAGACGGCACAGTTTTAAGGTGCTTGAACGTAGGTACAGAGGAGATGTCAGGGGTAAGTTTTTTACGGCAGAGAGTGGTGAATGCACAATGTAGGCTGCCGGCGACGGTGGTGGAGGCGAATATGATAGGGTCTTTTAAGAGGCTCTTGGATAGGTACATGGAGCTTAGAAAAATAGAAGGCTATGGGTAACCCTAGGTAATTTGTAAATTAAGTATGTGTTCGGTACAGCATTGTGGGCCGAAGGGCCTGTATTGTGCTGTAGTTTTTCTATGTTTTTTCTAATCTAATCTAACCTACTTGTGTCACCACTTTTATATATTTCTACCCCAAGGATTCATTGTTCAGCACTCCTCAAGGCGTTGCTATTTACTGTCCCGGCCTTGTTTAACTTCCTCGTTGACATCAATTCATACTCGTCTGGGCTAAGAGTCCTTGCCAATTTTCCCAATTGATCTAGATCCTGTTGTAACCTGAGACGTTTTTCAGTATGCCAGCAACTTTAATATCATCTATAAATCTAATAATTTGTCACATATATTCTCTTCCAAGTCTCAGAATATGTTTTTCTCTATCAATGCGTCATCATTTATTGTTTCTTTGCACATGTACACGTTTTGTGTAATTAATGTTAACTTAAGTGTATGGTAATTATATTCTCCGCTTGTAATGTATTGTGCTGCTGTTGTAATGAAGTCTATCTTAATGACATTTATCCTCTGTGCATGTATGCTTATGACAACAATGAACTTGAACATGATCTTGTTTGCCATTTGTTTCAGCATTCTGGCCATGTTGGATACTTTGGAGTTATATATTTGTGGGTCACGAAAATGTTGAAAGCAGATGTACAAAATAATCAATTCCTTCCTGGAAAGCTGAACTTTACATTCAGAGGAGCCAGTTCTTGCTACAGCTGTTAGAAAGCCCTGGCTAGGCAACACCTGGTGCATTGTGAGTACCCTGTCGGCAAAAGAACATATTGTCCTTTTTGAGAGGAAGATTTACTCAAAACTTGCTCTATAGTATGGAGGTTGCACATTCTCTCCAGGAATACATGGACTCCCTCCTACAAACCAAAGATTTTTACATAAGAGTGTGGGGCGAACTGCATGCAAGCTCGATTTCAACGTTTAAGAGAAGCTTAATTGGGTGACATGGGTGGTAGGGGTATGGAGGGCTATGGTCCCAATGCAGGTTGATGGAAGTAGGCGGGTGAAATGGTTCAACACAGCCTTGATGGGCCATAGGGCCTGTTTCTGTGCTGTACTTTTCTAAGACTCTGTGACTCTATGTGCTAGTAGGTTAATTGGTCACTTTCAATAATCTCTCAGTGTACAATAAAGAGTGAAAGGGAATTGATGGCCCTGTGTGAGAAGGAATAAGCTACAGAGATAGATGGAAGTAAAGAGGTGGGACTAATGGAATTCCACCTGGAGAACCAGTGGTCTCTTTCTGTAGAGCAAATAGGAACAAGGTTATTGAAAGTCAATCTATGTGTTTCTCTGTCATTTCTTAAGCATATTTCCATTACTTAGTATTAGTTTTCTTTTCATACAGTTTTCGTTTGGCTTTGGCCAATTACTTTTACTCTTAACAGTGACCCTTTGCGTCAGTTGTTTCTCAATCAAAAGAAGCACAAGATATGGCCACGATACCCAGTTCAACCAGTACACCAGGTTTTATGGTAAATTTTGCTTCCAGCATAGAAGTTAGAAGATGCCTATTATTTCTAAAAGCCTGGGAAAATTGACAAATGAATCATCCTGAGGTTTAGCATAGGTCCCTGTCTGCCTTCTTTGCCAGAGAATGTTGTGTGGTACAGACACCCACAGTCAGAAAGATAAATAGATCCATGGGTGAAGTGCAAATTATTGCTATTTCCACTGTAGACTCTGACAGTGTACAGAAGAAGTTCCAATAATTTGCTTCCCATTCCAAAGGCCCTGACTTTCAATTTTTCATGAAAAGGAAGTCCCAACAGGGAATGCTTCAGCAACAACAAAATCATAAATAAAAAGAGAATCTCTTGCATTTGGATCTGTATTCCTGACATGTCAGGCTAATGTTCCCGCTTTTCCAAAGGAAATGACAGTATCCAGGCAGTCAGTAAAGTCCATACAAATTAATACTGCTAATACTGGGCAATTAGGAACAGGATGAGGCTATTCTGCCCATTCACATTTTTGCACCTTTCTATGACTGATCTGTAACCTAAGTCCACATATCCAATTTCTCTCATGTCTAATGATAGAATTATTTAACTTAGACCGAGCTTTCTCAGATATAAAATTAACAACAGACCCAGTAACATAGTGGAAAAGATTTTATTTTTAAATCTCCCATCTGCTTCAAGTCGAAGTGTTTCCTAAATTCACCTTGGAAAGACCTGGCTCAAAACTTTTGACTTTGCTCCCTAAACTCCTGAACCAGCAGAAAATGTTCTCCCTATCCACTCTTATTAGTTCTCTATTATATATTGAAAATTTATCAGCCATTAACTTATTAAATTTCAATGAGTACAGCCAGAGTTATTATAATCTCTCTTTGTAATTTAATCCTTAGGGGGCCAGACATCATTCAGACCAATATCAGTCCATAAATTCCTCCACTCTAACTAACCTTATACAGAATAGTCAATTATTTCCTCAACGCACTGACAAGGGATTTTCATAGTCTCTGTCTTTCTCCCTTTCTTCCCTGAAATATGGTCTGGGCTGCACAGAAGAAATAGGGGCTTAGCGTTAGCTCATTTGCGATCAGTTTTGTGCTCCATATTTAAGAACGGATGAGCTGCCCTTGAAGAGGGCCCAGAAGAGGTTTACAAGAGTAATTCCAAGAATGAATAACGCATGAGGAGCGTTTGATTGCTCCGGGTCAGCCAGCACATCAAGATGCCTGTGGAGGAATGCTGCTGACTGGCATAGTCCAGGCTTCAGTAGTACATGGTGAGAAATGAACTCAGACCGGGTACAGCCACCACAAGAGCTCGGTGAGGAAGGACCACTGTATTGTGTTCTTCTGCCACTGGACAGAGAGGGGCTGGGCTGGGTGAGGAAGTCCCTCGTTTATCGCAGTAGTGGATCACCCTAAGGGGCCACATAAGTAGAACAGTCCTATTAGTTTTAAGGGAAGTAACAGAGCTCTACTTAAAGCACTAACTATGAACGTAAGAATGAAATGGTATTATATGGTTTATTCTTGTAAATTTTTTTATGATGCGTAAAGTTTAATTTGATATTGAAATTGATAGGCCTGGGTCTGTGCATGCTGGAGTTTAGAAGGACGAAGGGAGATCTCATTGAAACCAACTGACTGTTGAGCAGCCCAGATAGAATGTTTCCAAAAGTGGGAGACTCCACAACCAGAGGGTGCAGCGTTAGAACAGAAGAATGGCCATTTAGACCAGAGATGAGGAGGAATTTCTTTAGCCAGACAGTGGTGAATCTGCAGAATGAATTCCTACATACAGCTATAAATGCCAAATCACCGGGTATACTTAAAGCAGAATTTGATACATTCTTGAATAGTCAGGGTGTCAAAGGTTACAGGGAGAAGGCAGGAGAATGGGATTGAGAGAGAAAATAAATCAACCATGATGGAATGGTGGAGTAGACTCGATGGGCTGAATGGCCTAGTTCTGCTCTTATATTTTATGGTCTTTTAGCTAGCTCTGAGCCTTTAGGGAACAGTTTTCTCTCCGAATCAATCAGCTGTGGGTCCAAGTGCCAGTCGAGACACTTAGCTGACACTTTAATACCTTTCAGAGGGGATGCTGCATTGCTGGGGATGTGCTGATATCCAGGTGAAATACTAAGTGAGATTCTCTTTATTCTCTCAGAAAAGCATGAATTATGTTGTTACCCCATTTCACAGGAGAGTTGTCATGGTCAACACGGTCTATTAATCAAAACAATTCAAATATAAATTATTTGATACGGATGCTTACCATGTTCTTGTTAATTGAGATAGAGTCATTGAGTCATAGAAATATACAGCATGAAAACAGGCCATTCAGCCCAACAGGTCAATGCTGACTAAGATGCCCATCTAAGCTAGTTCCATTGGCCTGTGGTAGTCCAATATCCCCTATTGAATATCTCCGCACCGTCCACCACATCGGGACTTCCCGATGGCCAAACCATTTATTTCCAATTCCCATTCCCATTCCTACATGCCAATCCATGGCTTCCTCTTGTGCCAAGATGAGGCCAGCCTCAGGGTGAAGGAGCAACACCTTATAGTCCCTCTGGGTACCTTCCAACCTAATGACATGAATATCAATTTCTTCTTCCAGTAAACAAATTCCACCCTCCCCCCTTCCTTTATTCCCCACTCTGACGTTTTACTTCTTCTCTCCTGCCTATTACTGCCCCCTGGATCCACTCCTCCTTCCTTTTTTTCCTAAGGTCCACTCTCCTCTTCTATCAGATTCTTTCTTCTCCAGCCCTTGACCCTTCCCACCCACCTGGCTTCACCTATCACCCTCTAGCTAGCCTCCTTCCCCTCCTCCTACTTCTTTTATTCTGACATCTTCCCCCTTCCTTCTCAGTCCTGATGAAGGGTATCGGCCCGAAACTTCGACTGTTTATTCATTTCCATAGATATTGCCTGACCTGCTAAGATCCCCGAGCATGTTGTGCGTGTTCCTTCTTAATGTTATTAATATACCTAGCTCAACCCAGCAGTTCATTCCTTAAACTGACCGTCCTCTAGGTGAAATGGTTGGCCCTCAGGTTCCTAACAAATCTCTGCACTGTCACCCTAAGCCTATATCTTATTGTTCATGATTCCCGAACCCAGGGTAAGGGATTGTTTGCATTCACCTATCTCTGCCTCTCATGGTTCTATACGCTTTATAAGTTGACCCCTCTTTTCCCTATGGTCCAATGAATAAAGACCCAATGTGCTCACCTGAATCTCCATTTCCATGATTCGCTCTTTCAAGACCCATATACTTCTAATATGTATAATTAGTAATCTCCTTGTGGATCTCCACTGTACTCTTAAATTGATGTATAGTACTATATTGATTGAAAACTGAATAGCACGGTAGTGTAGAAGTCACCACAACACGTTACAGCACCAGTGATCAGCAATCGTGGTTCAATTTCTGCCGTTATCTGTAA
Organism: Mobula birostris; assembly: GCF_030028105.1. Classification (NCBI taxonomy): domain Eukaryota; kingdom Metazoa; phylum Chordata; class Chondrichthyes; order Myliobatiformes; family Myliobatidae; genus Mobula; species Mobula birostris. The sequence goes on along the minus strand of NC_092380.1, from coordinate 101,283,229 downwards.
GGAGTTTGTATGTTCTCCCCATGACCATATGGGTTTCCTAAGGGTGCTTTGGTTTCCTCCCATTTTCCTAAAACATACAGGTTAAGGTTAGGATTAGTAAATACTGAGTATGCTATGTTAGTGCTGGAAGCATGGCAACACTTATGGGCTGCCCCCAGCACATCCTCTGACCGTGTTGGTCAATGGAGCAAATAACACATTTCAGAATATGTTTTGATGTTTCAATGCATATGTGACAAATAAAACTCTCCTTAAAGTAAATTTTTTAAATTGCTAAGAAACGGGGGCTTTTTGTTTAATCTCAAAATCTGTCCTAGCTACTCAGGATTGTGAAATACCCTTAGAAAGTAAGACCATATATTTTGGGTATATACCTCAAGAATGGTTGAAAAGAGATAAATATTTAATGAATATACTGCTGATGGCTGGTAAAAAGACCCTTACCAGGAAATGGTTATCACAGGAGAGCCCAACTTTAAAAGTATGGATGGAAATTACAATGGACATTTACAAAATGGAGAAGATAAGAGCATCTGTTAATCATAAGTTGGAACAACTTGAGTCATACTGGGAAAAATGGTATAACTACATAACACCTCATAGGCCTGATTTTACTCTCCCAGGTCAATGAATATGTTGTAAAAAAATCACTCCCTACTTTTTACATAGTTTTCTTCTTTTGATTGTTCTTTCTTTCCTCTCCTTTCTATAAGTGTATATCTCAGATAAATATTATGTGGAGATTTGTGACAAATATGACTATATAATATATATGTACAGTATCTGAAATACATTTTATGGAAAGTTTTGTTTGATGATGAACTTCAATAAAAAATAAATTACAAAAAAAAACATAGGTTCAGTTTTACTGTGCAAAGCATTACCCAAAGCCCAAATGAGGCTGATAACTTGCAACTCTGGCATGTGTGTTTCAGGATTAGTCGTACGTTACAATATAGTCTTTCGCTGACTGTTCTACTGTGTACCAAACACCTCAACACATCTGTCTGATCACCAGAAAATGGCAGTTGATTGACAGACCATGAGGTTTGACCTGGAGTTAACTGTAATTCGCAAAAGGTAGCCAGGCTTCAAGTATTTGCTCCTGGGTGCATCTTTGCTTTTCTGTCTGCTCTTTGTCTCACAGAGCTGTAGCCAGTGAAACATCTGCAGGGAATGCACCAGCCACTGCACAGCAAGGACCTGGCAAGGACATGTGAGAAGCAAAGTAACATTCATTTCAAGAGGACTCTAATCTTAAAGCAAGAACGTGATGCTGAAACTTTATAAGGCCTTGGTCTGACCACATTTGGAGTACTGTGTGCCGTTTTGGGCCTCATATCTGAAAGGATGCAAAAGCATTGGACAGGGGACAGAGAAGGTTTATAAGAATCTTCCTAGGAATGGAATGGTTAACAGATGAGGAATATTTGATGGTTCTGGGCCTACTCACAGGAGTTTAGAAGAAAACTATACAGTAGATTGAAGTTAATGCCATCACACACAAGACCTTGATATGACAGGTTTGAGTGGAGAGATGGCAAATATCATTCACGCCAGCAAGTGAGAATTTAACTGGCTCCTGATAATACTCAATATATTGCCTCGCCAAGTCCTCCCAGTCGCGACACCCAGTGATCATAAGTTTAAATAGACCAGCCACATAACACAATGGCTGCAAGAGCAAATCAAAGGCTAGGAGTTCCAGCTGCTGTTGTGTATTACTGCACAGGAGTTAATACCAAAGTGAGTGTAAAGTTAGAGAACGTAGGTTTAAATTGAAAGGGGGTAGATTTCATAGGAATCTGAGGGGCAACTTTTTCACGCAGAGAGTGGTGATTATATGGAACGAACTGCTAAAGGAAGTTGCAGAGGTGGATGCAATTTGTTCATTCGTTATGTGCCATGTCATATGACGTGGTGATCATGGTCTTTCCATGATTGTTCTAGGCAAATTTTTCTACAAAAGTGGTTTGCCTTTGCCTTCTTCTGGGCAGTGCCTTTACAAGATGTGTGACCCCAGCCATTATCATTACACTTCAGAGATTGTCTGCCTAGCATAACCAGGACTTGTGATATACACCAGCTGCTTATATGACCAACCACCACCCGGTCCCATGGCTTCACGTGACCCTGATAAGAAGGCTAAGCAGATGCTACTCCTTTGGGAGAGACATATCTCCATCCCACCCCACCCCCCCTTACAATTACAATGTTTAAAAGACATTTTGGCAGGTATACGGAATGAGTAGGATAGGGTGAGCAGTATATGGATCAAGTGCAAGCAAATGAGACTAGCTCAGATAAACACCACAGTCAGACAAGTTGGGTCAAAGTTTGTATACTGTGACTCTTATGATTCAAAGTTTCTATGACTTTTATCAGAGTGAAAAATCCCCTTGGCTCTGATGCTTCCAGTGCAAATCTGGACTTTTTGGAAGGGAACACAGGGATTGGTGGAAAGGTTTGAAAAGGGTGAGCTACAAATGTAGTGAGAAGGTATTCCAGTGTTTGTGGACTCTGTGGGCTTGGCCTCACAATATATCATGCTCAATCACACTTGATGGGATTTGGTATATCACCAAAGCCTGTTGCAAGTTTTTACAGATGTATGTTGGAGACCATTCTGCCTGGAATGTAGTTTCCAAAACACAGGATTGCAAGAGGCAGTGGAGGGTTGTAGCCTCAGCCAACTCCATCACGGGCACAAACCCTCCCCACCATCAAGGACATCCTCAAGAAGACAGCACCAGTCACTGAGAACCCTTACCATCCAGGCCATGCCCTCTTCTCAATACTACCATCAGGGAGGAAGTATGGGAGGAGCCTGAAGACCCACACTTAATGATTCAGCAATAGCTTCTTCCCCTCTGCTATCAGATTTCTGAACAGTCTATGAATCCATGAACACGACCTTATTATTTTTTCTGTCTTGTATGACTTAGTTTGTAATTTTTGTGCCTTTGCAAAAGACATAACAACAACAATTTTTGCAACATGCTTGTGTCAGTCACAATAAACCAGATTCCGATTCAGTGGGCCGAACTGAAAACTCTGGATTCATCCCGCAGTCATTGAAGGCGCCTTCTAAATGAAATTTGCTGTTGCAGCTGGAATCTCATTGCCGCTGAAATCCATCACCTCCAAGCAGATTTGTTTTCTATCCAGAGGAAAAGTCGGACAACGTTTATGGTCATAAATTTCCATTTGGAATGACAACAGTAACCTAAGCACACAATGTGTTCAGATTTGTGCCAATATACAAATGTGCTTTGTTGCCCACGTTTCCTTTAAGTTAATTTGCATTTAACTGAAAGTAAAATTTTCCACAAGGCAGCTTAATCAGGTGGCATTCTAGAACATTAATTTTATTCAAATTTTATTTGAAGGTCAGCTTGATTGCTTTTGATGGGAACTGTGCATGGGATCTCTATTCAGCCACCATGACCTCACTCAAATTGGTTATCTTATTCTAAGTACCTGCAGGACATTACAGGAGCGGTGTGAAATGGGCTCAGAGGTGGTGGTTGTTTATCACAGCACTACATTAAACCTGATATCTCAGAATTAAATCTTTCTTCGAAGGGAAATTTAATCAAGAATAAAACAGAAAAGAAATACAGTTCTTTATTTAAAAAGTTTTATTTTTCACATGTACATCAAAACACCAAAGGATACAGAGATAGGTAAGCCTGAAGACACACACTCAATGATTCAGGAACAGCTTTTTCTCCTCTGCCATCCAATTTCTGAATGGACATTGAACTCATGAACACTACCTCACTACTTTTTTATTCTATTTTTGCACTACTTACTTAATTTAATTGTAGTATTATATATTACCTATTATATATATATATATATGCGTACTTTATAGTTACTGCAATTTACATTTTATTATTGGGTACTCCATTGTGCCACTGCAGCAAAAACAACAAATTTCACGACATATGCCAGTGATATTAAATCTGATTCTGATCAACGACCAACACAGTTCAAGGTGGTGCTGGGGGCAGCTGCTAGGAACACCATGCTTTTGGCCCCAAGATAGCATACCCACAACTTACTAACCCTAACTGATACGTCTTTAGATTACTTTATATACTTTATATACTTTATTGTCGCCTAAGAATTAATAATAGAGCATACAATCATCATAGCGATATTTGATTCTGCGCTTCGCGCACCCTGGAGTACAAATCAATAGTAAATATTAAAAATTTATATTATAAATCATAAATAGTAAATAGAAAAGGGAAAGGAAGGTAGTGCAAAAAAAAACCGAGAGGCAGGTCCGGATGTTTGGAGGGTACGGCCCAGATCCAGGTCATTATAGGAGGAAACCATAGATGTACATTTGTAAATATATAAATATAGTATGCACAGTTTTCCTTTGTTATCTTAAAATAATTTTATACAACTCTGTAGGTAATCATATATAAGTTTAAATATGACACTTAGCTTAATAACAATATTTATGCAATATGCATAAATGCAATGTCATTTATCAGAATCAGAGTTATTATCATTAACATACATCATGAACTCTGTCTTATGGTAGCAGTGCAGTGCAATATATAAAGGATACTATAAGTTACAATAAGAAATATATATAAAAAACTAAAGAAGAAAGGGAAAGTAGTGAGGGGTAGTTCATGGACCATTCAGAAATCGGATGGAGGAAGGGAAAACGCTGTTCCTAAAGCATTGACTGTTTGGCTTCAGGCTCCTGTACTTCCACCCTAATAGTCACAAGGAGAAGAGTGCATGTAGTGGTGTGGTCCTTAACGACCGAAGCTACTTTCTAAAGCATCACTTTTTGAAGATGTCCTCGATGCTTACAATGTTTAGCCTAATTTCACCATTATCTCTATTATTTTGGATTTCCATATTTTGCTTTTCTACCTCCTTATCTTGACTGTTTTTCCTAATCCACAGTGCATTCTGTGAATTAAAAAAAAATAGATTTGGCCAAAGCCATCAACTGTTTATTCCCCTCCATTGATGTTGCTTGAGCTGCTGAGTTCCTCCTGCATTTTGTGCACGTTGCTCCAAACTGATTATTCTGTTTCTGGGCCCAAAGATGCAACCTGATCGGTGCTTAGCTCTTGAAAATGAGAACAGTGCCAGTGCTGAAAATCTGAGATAAAAACTGAAACTGCTAAAAACACTCATAAGCTCAAGCATTACCTGTGGAGAGATGGAAGCAAAGTTAACATCTCAGGTTGAAGACCATTATCAATCTGATTGATTCTTAACTGCCTCCTTGGCTTTGGAGAAATTCGGCAAAGGCAACAAGAGTTAACATTCTGCGGATAAATAAAAATAATATTGTATATTTTTTAGTCAGTCATTGAGCCACATCTCACACAGAAAGAAAACTTCCAACCCACCATTTCCATGCCAACCAGCAAGGATATTGGGGCTTTGAATAGGATGCAGAGCAGGTTTATCAGGTTGAGAGGGCATGTGCTATCATGAGAGGCTGCACAATCCTGGGTTGATTTCTCTGCAGTGGTGGAGGCTGAGGGGAGATCTGATAGAGGTTTACAAGGTTATGAGGGGCATAGATAGAGTGGGCAGAGGGTATCTGTTTCCCAGGGTTGCAATGTCTAATAACAGGAGGCATGTATTGAAGGTGAGAGGGGGTAGGTTCGAAGTCAATGTGAGTTGTAAGTTTTTTACCAGAGAGAGGTGGATGCCTGGAATACACTGCCTGGTATGGTGGTAGAGGCAAATACATGAGATGTTTTGATGGGCATGTGGATGTGAGGAAGATGGAGGGACATGGAAATTGTGTAGGTAGGAGGGATTAGTGTTTGGGTGTTTTTGATTTGCTTTTTAGCTGGTCCAGCACAACATTGTGGGTCGAAAGGCCTGTTCCTGTGCTGTACTCTTCTATGTTCTATGTACCAGGAAAAAGCTTGTCTGGTGTTTGTATACTGTTCATACAAATCAAACCATGACAAGTTACAAGATAAAGCAACAACAGTGCAGAAGAAAGTGTAAAAGCTACAGATAAGGCGCACGTAAACAATGAAGATTGTGAGGACGAGAGTCAAGTTCATCACACAAGAGGTCCATTCTAGAATTTGATAACAGTGGGACAGAAGCTGTCCTGGAGGCTGATGGTATGCACAATCAGGATTTTGTACCTTCCGTCTGATGGGAGAGGGGAGAAGAGGGAATGTCCGGATCAGTCTCCTAGAGGAGAAGAGGGGACATCCTGAGTTTATTGGTTTATTGATCATTACAGAAGTTCTCTCTGGTGCTTCCCATTCCTTCCCCTCTCCCTTCCCCTTTTCCCAACTATGATTCCCCTCTCCTTGCCCCCTTCCCACTCTCAGCCACAATAGAGACCCATACTGGAATCAGGTTTATCAACACTTACATATGTCATGAAATTTGATTTTTTTTGTGGCAGCAGTACCATGCAATATATAAAGTGACTATAGTACTGTGCAAAAATCTCAAGCAACATATATATATGCATAAGACTTTTGCACTGTACCGTAGGTCACAAAATTTGTTGTGTGCAAGATTTAAAAATACTATAAATTAAAAATAAGGAATATAGAAATATTTTTTCATTATCAAAATAATCTACTCTTAATAAAAATAGACAAGAATAAACTGAACAATAGCTTTCCATTTTTACATTCGTAGTCAATGTTTCAGCACTGTTCTATTACATTCCTACAAACCAGTGGTACTGTACTGTTGTCACTCATGTGGCCTCTCTGGGGTGGTATACTTGTATATAGTGTAGAATTACTACTAAATAAATTATATATATATGAGAGCAAAATAGAGGTAGTGTTGTGGGTGGTGGGGTAGAGATTCGTCTCGATCAAATGGAGGTGTAAGGCACTCTTTCCTTGCAGGTCACCCTTGTGCAATGTGTAGCAACCCCCTGATCAGGGTCACGTGAGGCCGTGGGAGCTGGTGGTGGATGGTCCTATGAGCAGCTGGTGCATATCACAAGTCCTAGTTATGTGACCACTGGTGCCAGGCTGACAGTGTCTGAAGAGTATTGATAATGGCTGGGGTCACCCGTCTTGTAAAGACAATGCCCAGAAGAAGGCAATGGCAAACCACTTCTGTAGGAAAATTTGCCAAGAATGATCATGTTAATGGAAAGACCGTAATCGCCTACATCATACGACACAGCACATAACGAACAAATGAGTGTTCATGAGTTCATTGTCTATTTACTAACCCACAAACTATTGGGAGGAAAGCAGAGCACCTGGGGGAGATACATGCAGTCACATGAACATGCAAACTCCACACAGGCAGCAATGCAAGTCAAGATTCAATCTGAATCTCTGGCTCCGTGAGGCAGTGTCTCTAACAACTGCACCATTGCATCTCACCTAAGTTAAATTTAAGATTTTTTATAAGCTAAGATAAAAGCTTGCGCACATGCTTAAGATTTGTTAAATAGATGTAAATTAATGGACTTTAAACAGAAAAGAAATTAGCAGATTTCAGATTCGGATTTATTTATCACATATACATTGAAACGTCTAGTCTCAGTACTCCCTTAAACTGTTTCTTCCCACTCATTCCAGTCAGACAACTGTACTTGTGTTGGATTAACATGAAGCAGGCCCAACAGGCAGATACTACGGCCTAAAGACTTGGAAATTGGAGGAGGTTTGTCCATGAAGAGCTCGGCGGACAGTGCCAATGTCCCAGAGTCAATAGTTAACCGAAGTGGTGAGTCCAAGATGACCTGTCCCAACGTTCCATAACAATGCATTTTGATTTTCCGTATGAAATCTTGCCTTTCTGAAGGTTTCACATTCAACCCCATTTTAAAACTAGACAGAAGGGAATTTGAAAATTATGCTGAAACATTCTTAGTCAAAGTCCACAGAAGGCAGTGTGTATTCAGATGTTATTATTTGCATAATGAAAGTTTTGGCTTTAACATGCAAATGTTTGTAAATAAAGTGTATTTCTCAGAATAAAGCCGTCATAAGCATTCCACCCATACTATCAATTAGAATTCTGTTTATCTTATTTTACTGTGCAGTTATCTCACAGTCGGAATCTTTACCGACATATTATAAAGATGTTATTTGCCATCTGAGGAAATCAGAAAAAGATTAACAGATGCAAGGACACTTTTAACCTTCACAATGTGGAAAGCTTGTGGCCTAAGTCAGGATCGCTGGAAGCCCCAGCCAAGTGAGCTGCCTTGCTCAGTCCAAAGCAGCTCCTGCAGCTCAACCCTCTCCAGCTGCTGTTCTACCTACACCCATCCAGTCCTCAGCATGCTGGCCTGATGGCACAGATGGCAACCGTGGCCACGGGAGTGGCACCAGGCTCAGCACTGGGCCACGTCATGGGACTGACCGGGACCTTGAGTGGTGGAAGGGGCTCAGAGGCAGGCAGAGCAGATGTCACTCACCACAAGCCCTGATGGCAGCCCCTCAAACCCAAGAGAACAGACCCTGCCAGTTTGAAATGAGGTGGCTTCTGGAGTGCGCCCAGAACCAGCATGGCCTAATGCTCTGCTGATGAAGGGTCTTGTGTGATGCAATTCGGTTCCCTGTCTGCAAAGCCCTAAATTCAAAAGAGGATTTTAAGCCCTATCTGATACAAGTACCCTCACACTCAGGAGGTAATAGCACCGTGTTAACCTACTCTTACTTCCCTGTCTTGTCACTGTGGTGAGGGTTAGGTGCCAAATCCCATTGCTTGAGTGTTGGATCCATCTTCTTTCTCAAGAAGCAAATAGTTTCAGCTCAAAAGGTAGCTTAAATACAGTTTATTTTTATTTTTATGATCGACATATAAGTTTAGACAAATTGTTAATACATATTCAACTCTCACAGAAGATTCTTGATTTATAAAAGATTTCTGAAGTACAGAAGATTTACAAACGACAAAGGACAGGTACAATTAGAGTCATAGAGAAGTACAGCACAAATACAGGCCCTTCAGCCCATCTAGTTCATGCTGAACCATTCAAGCTGCCTACTCCCATCAGCCTGCACTGGAACCACAGCCCTCCATACTCCTACTATACACGTACCTATTCAAACTTCTCTTACAAATTCTTACAGACTGAAAGAACATATTAACAAGTTGCAGACAAATGAGTCATCTGTTGCAGAAAATGAAGGCTGTGGAATGAATTCTAGGTCTTCTTTCTGTCATGCTCCTTAGCATTCCTTTCAATCCCAATGTTTTCTAACAATTATACTGTTTTGCTACTAGATGACATCACATGCATGAGATCTTTTCTCGATACCTTTGCTGGAACAAAGTAATTTACACAGATGGTCTAAGAGCTTCCAAGGACAATGGTACAAATAATTTAGTTGTAGTTGTAATCTAGGTTAATTAACATAGCCCATTGTGTTGCATTAGGCTAATGCTGACAAGAAGACTAGTGGTCACCTGACATTGCAAACCACACCTCTTAGCAGCTAGCCCAGGTGCCCTTTTAACATCAGAAAATTTACTGCTTGCAATTTATATTAAGATCTGAAGACTGTTTCTTGCTTACAACAAGAAGCTGAGCAAGGAATGCTTGCTGGAAGTTTAACTTTGGCAAAAACAACTCTGAGCCTTCAGAACAGACATACAGATGTACTAGAAAGCTAAGGTTAGCAATAAGCCTCTCAGGCTCTAGAAAGTGAACAGCCATCTCACCTGATGAAGGGTCTCAGCCTGAAACATCAACTGTTCAGTCATTTCCATAGATGCTGCCTGACCTGCTGAGTTCCTCCAGCCATTTTGTGTATGTTGATCAGGACTTCCATAACCTGCTAAATCTCTTGTGTTTACCGAACACTCTGCAATGGTTTCAATTAGATGTTGAAGCAATGCTTGTCTGCAACACAGTCTATACTGAAGTGGAGAATTCCTGTTGAATACCTGGAACAGGAGAAGGGAAAAGACTGTGAAGATTCCTGTCATGCCCCAAACAATTTTCATGACTCATGTATGGAGTTTAGAAGAATGAGGGAGGATCTCAATGAAACCTATCGAATAGAGTGGACATGGAGAAGATGTTACCTACAATGGGGAGGTCTAGCACCAGAGGGCATAGCCTCAGAATAGAAGGGCTTCCCTTTAGTCAATAGATGGTGACTCTGTGGAATTCACTGCCACAAGTGGCTGTGGAAGCTGAGTCACTGGGTATATTAAAACAAAAGCTGATAGGCTCTTATTAATAAGGGTGTCAAATGCTACGGGGAGAATGCAGAATGGCTTTGAGAGGGCTTATAAATCAGCCATGATGGAATGATGGAGCAGACCCAATTGGCTGAAAGGGGAATTCTGTTCAATCATCAGTATGACTGGTAGATGTGAATAAAATGTTCTGTATGATTTTTAAAAAAATGCTTCCAGAACTCTGAGTTCAATTCAGGCCCTGTCTGTAAGACCTTAAAACCATAATACATAGGAGCAGAATTAGTCCACTCGGCCCATTGTGTCTGTGCTGCCATTCTGTCATGGCAAGGAATTATTATTACATTGTAATTTGTCCTTTACTGTGCCTATTGTCTTGTTTATTAATTATTGTACTGTCTTGCACTGTTTTGTGCACTTTATGTAGTCCCGTGTAGGTCTGGTCTAATGTAGTTTTGTGTTGTTTCATGTAGCACCAGGTTCCTGGAGAAACGTTGTTTCATTTTTACTGTGTACTGTACCAGCAGTTACGGTTGAACTGACAGTAAAATTGACTCGACTTGACTTGAGTATCTGTATGTTCTCACTGTGGATTGTGTGGGGTTTTCCCCCAAGTACCCTGGTTTTCTCTCACAGTTCAAAGGTGCATCAGGTAGGCTGGTTGGTCACTGTAAGTTGTCCCATGATTAGGTTAGGGTTAAATCTGGGTTGTCAGAGGTTGCTGGGGTGGTGCGGCTCAAAGGACCAGAAGGGCCTACTCCACACTGTATCACAAAATCAATAGAAAATAAATTTGAATGTGCAATTCATATCAGTGACCTGAGCTTTGCGGCAATGTTGGTCGTTTCCTGTAGCGGTGCCCTCTGAAGAAACATCACATTCCTAACTGTCAGTTCAGGCACAGTGTTAGACAAGGTATCTGGAACTGAAAAAGTAAAGCACCTGTAATTGGAATAGAGCCGAGAAGTGTAGTTGAGCATAGAGAACAAATTAGCCAGGACACCATTTAAAATAGGATACAAAGTCACAACATCAAAATTAAGATGAGATATCAGAACTTGAACACCCAATTAAATGCAGTAAATCTTAAACAGAAGATAATCTACAGATCACAAACGAGAAAATCTGCAGATGCTGGAAATTCTCAGCAACGCTCAGAATGCTGGAGTAACTCAGCAGGTCAGGCAGCATCTATGGAAAGTCTAAGTCAAAGTAAATTTACCATCAAGGTACCTATACAGTTATGTCACCATACACAACCCTTGAGATTTGTTTTTTTTACGGGCATTTACAGGAAAATGAAGAAATACAATAAAATTTATGAAAAATCTATAAATTAAAAGAGACTGACGAACAACCAATGTGCAAAAGCAGAAAAACTGTGCACGTTAAAATAGAAAATAATAATAATACTGAGACCACGAGTTGAAGAGTCCTTGAAAGTGAGACAATAGATTGTGAAATCAGTGTTGAGGTGAGTGAAGTTATTTGCGGTGGTTCCAGAGCCCGATGGTTGAAGTGTAATACCTGTTCCGGTTGGTGTAGGCCCTAAGGTTCCTGTATCTCATGCCAAACGGTGGAAGCAAGAAGAAGATGAGGCCTGGATGGTACAGAGTCCTTGACGATTGTGCTGCTTTCTTGCAGCAGCGCTCCTTGTAAATGGATAGGAATATATGGTTAACATTTCAGGCCAAGACCCTTCCTCAGGACTGCTGATTAACGCTCCGGAGTTCCCTCGAGACATTTAAGTGCATTGCTCTTCACAAGCGCGTGTGCAGAAAAAAAATATCAACTACATTTCATTTAAACTCTTTTTATTGTCATCATTTCCAAATGGTCATTCTGGTTCATCAATATTGATCTGCATTGTAAGATTTAATCATTTTATTGGACTTTAGGAGATTCATTGTGTATTTTTTTGTGCTACATTGGATCTAGAGTAACAATTAGTTTGTCCTCCTTTACACTTCTGTAATGGAAATGACATTAAACGATCTTGAATCTTGAAACCCTCCCTTTTTAAAATTGGCAGCAACATCCAGGTCACTGGGACCACATAATGTACAGTGAAATGCATCATTTTGCATCAATGGCCACTACAGTCCAAGGATTGTGCTGGGGGCAGATGGCAAGTGTCACCACACTTCCAGCACCAACATGGCATGCCCACAACTCACTAACCCTAACCGTACAGCTTTGGAATGTGAGAGGAAACCGAAGCATCCGGAGGAAAATTACATAGTCACGGTGAGATTGTACACACTCCTTGCAGATGTTGGCAGGAATCAAATCTTGACCGATGATCGCTGGTGCTGTAAAGAGATTGTGCTAACCACTTTGCAACCATTTTGCCCCATCCACCATGACTCTTTTGAGGAAACAATGGACTTTGATCCCTAGGTCCTTCTGTTCATCAGCATTCCATAGCGCCCTACCATCCTCTTTTGGCTACTTACTCACTGCCGGTTATACCGCTGGCATTTAGGGTAGCAATGAAGGTCCTCCATCTCTGGCCATATTCAGGGCTTAATTCATTGTGTCAGTAGCTTCCTCTCAGTTTTCACTACTGTCAGTCATGCAAGTCCTGGGTGGAGACTCAGGAACACTGTCACACTCAGGCGTAAAAGTTTTCTTCACTGCTGTTTCCATAACAGTTTTGTTTTACCCATCAGGGTTGTTAGCCCTGAGCTGAACCCTTGAACTGGAGAACCAGTGAACCTCTAGCCTTTGACCTGTTTGGCATGGGTGACCCTACCAAGGACCAAAACGTGAAGCCCTGACTCCAGCCAACGTAGCACTCTGGATCATTGAGGCACGCAAGCCTCCTAACCATGACAGGGTTGTAGTCCTCTTGGAGGTCTGTTGGCTCAGAAACATGCAATACAGCAGGGGTTCCCAACCTTGTAAATGCCATGGACAAATACCATTAAGCAAGTAGTCTACGGAGCCCAGGTTGGGAACCCCTGCAGTACAGCATTGTGGTGAATGGTTGTTTATGACTGAAAGAAGGTAAATTGTGCTGTTCTCTGAAGATCAGTGCATGGACCCTTACTTTTAATGACCCAAACTTGAGAACGCAAGCCACAGTTTCTCACTTTACAGATAAGATGCAACTTAGGAGTATAGTGAATTGGGAAGGGATTGTGATAGGTTGTAATAGGTTAGTGCAATAGGCACATGGCAAAAGAAGTTGAAGAGGAGAGGTGTGTGGTGATGCATTTTCCTATTCGTGGTTTCCCTTCTGCTGTCATCAATGATGCCCTCACATGCATCTCCTCCATTTCCTGCACTTTGGCTCTCGCTCCTTCCTTCCGCCACCACAACAGGGACAGAGTTCCCCTTGTCCTCATCGACCACCCCACCAGCCTCCGGATCCAGCACATTATCCTCCGCAACTTCAGCCACCTTCAACAGGACCCCACCACTAAGCACATCTTTCCCTCTCCACCCCTCTCCGCTTTCCGCAGGGATCGGTCCCTTCGCAACTCCCTGGTCCACACATCCCTCCCTACAGATCTCCCACCTGGCACTTATCCCTGTAAGCACAAGTGCTACACCTGTCCCTACACCTCCTCACTTGCCACCATTCAGGGCCCCAAACAGTCCTTCCAAGTGAGGCAACACTTCACTTGTGAGTCTGTTGGGGTCATCTATTGCATCCGGTGCTCCCGTTGCGGCCTCCTCTACATCGGTGAAACTCGATGCAGATTGGGGGACCACTTCGTCGAGCACCTCCGCTCTGTCCGCCACAACAGACAGGATCTCCCGGTTGCCACCCACTTCAACCCTGCTTCCCACTCCCATTCAGATACGTCCATACATGGCCTCCTCTACTGCCATGATGAGGCTAAACTCAGGTTGGAGGAGCAACACCTCATATAACGTCTAGGTAGTCTCCAGCCCCTTGTATGAACATAGAATTATCCAACTTCTGGTAATTCCCTCCCCCTCCCTTCCTCTATCCCTATTTCACTCTGCCCCCTCCCCCAGCTGCCTACCACCTTCCTCATGGTTCCGCCTCCTTCTACTACCCATAGTGTTTTCCCCTATTCCTTCTTCACCTTTCCTGCCTATCACCTCCCTGCTTCCTCTCCCCCACCCCTTTATCTTTCCCCTTACTGGTTTTTCACCTTGAACCTACCAGCCTTCTCCTTCCCACCTTCCCCCCACTTTCTTTATAGGACCTCTGCCCCTTCCCTCTACAGTCCTGATGAAGGGTTCTGGCCCGAAACGTCAACCGATCTTTTCCATGGATGCTGCCCGACCTGCTGGGTTCCTCCAGCGTGTTGTGAGTGTGCTTTGACTCCAGCATCTGCAGATTATTTTGTGTTTACAGTTAGGGTTAATGAGTAACACGCGCAAAATGCTGGAGGAACTCAGCAGGTCAGGCAGCATCAACCTTTTTTATGCCAAGGACCAGTACCACCAAGCAAGGGGTCTGTGGACTCCAGGATGGGAACCCCTGATCTATGGAGAGGAGTAAAGTGTCAACTTCAGGTCCTGCTGAAGAGTCTTGGCCTGACTCTTCTGCTGTTTGTTCCTCCCCATAGATGTGGCCTGAACTGCTGAACTGTTCCAGCATTTTGTGTGTGTTACTTTAGCTCTCCAGCATCAGCAGAACCGCTTGTGTTTAAGTCTGGTAAATTGCGGGCGTGCTGCGTTGGTGGAGGAAGCATGGCGACACTTGCGGGCTGCCCAACATAATCCGCGTTGATTTGATTTGAGGTAAATGATATATCTCGCTGTATGTTTCAATGTTCATGTGACAAATGAAGCTAATCTTTAAAAATCTTTATCTTTAAAAATATAATCCTGTTGAAGTAATTTGTGGTCATATCTTCAAGTTATGGTAATGCAATTTTTTCTCATATCCTGTGCGGCGTTTATAATTTGACATAATTTATTATACACTATGAAAACATAAGTGACAGGAGCTACGCAGTAAAACAAAGGAAAGTGAATAACTCAAACATGGCCATAAATGTATGGTTAGGTCTCCTTGAAATATCAAATAACAGCACATCTCTTTATAATTACAGTGTACTGCAACAAACCATTTCCTTCTCTAGGTAATTAAAAACATCCTGCTTCATTGTAAAAATGCACTTCATTGTGTACATATGCTAGAGGGTGTAAAGAAATCCCTGTGCAGAGAATAGATTTAAACCATAAAGGTAACTTGCGGTGTTTAGTCTAGCGTGTACAAGAAATATTGTTTCTCCGTTAATAGATGATGCAAGATCTAGTCAAAAGAAAAGGCTTGAGATGACAATTGTTAAGCTGTATGGTCAGTGGTAAACAGAACGTGGTTCTCCGGCATACAGCAGTTTAACTATGTTTCAGAGAGACTTTGTAATTGCCAAAGCTCGGCTGTGTTCATGGAGTATCGACAATGAAGGCAAATCTAAAGGTTTCCAGAAGGCCCCTGAGGATAGATCTGGGGGAGCAGGATCTCCTGTGATAGATTATATATGAAAGAAGTGGACGCAGCTGACTTCCTGTTCAAGTATCGTCATTTGCATTGAATCAACCCCAACAGTTCGTTTGGATTTATTGTGAATAAACATTGTTAAACACTTCATTCAGAGGCATCGAATTGCAAAAATATACAAATAAGACAGCGGATCTGAGAGTGTCAGTGTGAACGCTGCTCAATTTAAAGGCCAGTATCAAAGAGGTAATCCTTTATATCACGAACCTTGACAAGGCCTAAAACAACAATGCACAGTGATGCCGTGGTCAGCTTGGACCAGGAGAAAGCCTTCGACAGGATATCACATGGCGGACGTGCTCTCCAAAATGGGATTTGGGGAGGGAATCCGGAATTGGATTAGACTGCTCTACACAGACATCCGTAGTGCAGTGCAGGTCAACGGGTGGGAAACAACAGCTTCCCCATCAGGTCTGGAGTCAGGCCGGGCTGTCCCCTCTCCCCTTTCTTGTTTGTCTGCTGCATAGAACCCTTTGCGGAAGCCATCAGGAGGGATGAGGGCATAAGAGGGGTGACGCTGCCAGGCAGTGGAGAGACCTAAGTGAAAACCTCCCTGTACATGGACGACGTCACCATCTTCTGCTGTGATCCGAGGTCAGTTCGCAGGTTGATTGGCACCTGCGAACAGTTCGAGCTAGCGTCGGGGGCCAGGGTCAACCGCACGAAGAGCGAAGCCATGCTCTTCGGCAACTGGCTCGACCGATCCAGCGTCCCCTTCACCATCAGGTCTGACCACGTGAAGGTGTTGGGGAACTGGCAGGAGCGGACTGCCAAGGTGAAACAGAAACTGGGACTGTGGGGAGGGCGCTCCCTGTCGATAACGAGCAAGAACCTGGTCATCAGGTGTGAGGTGCTCTCAGGGCTGCTGTACTTGGCGCAGGTCTGGCCCGTCCCCCGCTCCTACAGCTCGGAAATCACCCGGGCTGTCTTCAGATTCGTCTGGGGATCCAAGATGGAGCGGGTGAGACGGACCATCATGCACAAGTCCCTGGACAACGGGGGCAAGAACGTCCCCAATGTCGCCCTCACCCTGATGGCCAGCTTCGTATGTGGCTGCATCAGGTTGTGTGTAGAGCCCAGGTATGTGGGCACCAAGTACCACTATGTGCCCAGGTTCTACTTGTCGCCCTGGCTACGAAGGATGGGTCTGGCCCCACTCCCGCGCAACGCCCCAGTCAGCTGGTCGTTGCCGGCATACCTGCCCTACGTAGCAAAGTTCTTCCAGGAGAATGCCTTTGACCACAGGGCCATCAGGCAGTGGTCGGCACGTAGTGTCCTGCAGGCACTGCAGGAGAAGGATGTGATGGACACAGTGGGGTGGTTCCCTGAGCAGACTGCCCAGTTCATCTGGCAAAATGCCTCATCGCCAGATCTCACCAACAGGCACCAAGACCTCGCCTGGCTGGCGGTGAGAGGGGTCCTCCCAGTCAGAGCCCTCCTGTACGCCCGGAACGTTGTCTCCGCACCCCACTGCCCACGGGAGGACTGCAGTGAGGAGGAGTCTGTGACCCACCTCTTTGCACACTGCCAGTTCGCAAAGAGGGTGTGGAGGAGGATGGACGGGCTAGTGTCACGTTTTATCCCCAGCAGCTGCGTAACAGAACACTCTCTGATCTACGGGCTGTTCCCGGGGACGCACACGGAGACCAACATCCGGTGCTGCTGGCAGATCATCAACTCGGTGAAAGACGCTCTTTGGTCGGCCCGAAACTTGATGATCTACCAGCACATGGAGATGTCCGTGGGAGAATGCTGCCGACTGGCACATTCTCGGCTGCAGGAGTACGTGCTGAGGGTCGCACTGAAACTCGATGCAGCCACCGCAAGGGCCCGGTGGGGAAGGACCACAGTATAGGTTTCTCCACCCGTGGGAGTGGGAGTGGTCGGTGGGCGGGGAGTATACCCCTCAACAATGATATGGTAAGCTGAGCTACTGGAGTGCCACGTGGGTGGCTATTGATACGGATATGTACTGAGTATAATGGAAACGTATGTAAAGTTATTGAA
Organism: Mobula birostris; assembly: GCF_030028105.1. Taxonomy (NCBI): domain Eukaryota; kingdom Metazoa; phylum Chordata; class Chondrichthyes; order Myliobatiformes; family Myliobatidae; genus Mobula; species Mobula birostris. The sequence goes on along the minus strand of NC_092380.1, from coordinate 101,265,579 downwards.
TGGTTTATTGTATATATTTATTTTTGAATAAAGTATATTTTGAAATAAAAAAAACAGTAATACTGTGGTGAAGATTCCTCTTCCCAGTAGTTGGTAATTTATAAAAGAAATCAAAATTCACATATATTCCTTTTTCAATTCATGTCATTACCACTTTATCACCCCTCACCCACCCACCAACCTTGCCCCTCACTTGACTTAACAAACACCTTTTTGCTTGTACTCCTTCCCCTCACCTGACCTTCTTCCTACTTCCTTTCAGCTCCTGATGAAGGGCCTCGGCCCAAAACGTCAATTCCCCTCTACTGATGCTGCCTGACCTGCTGAGTTCCTCCAGCGTTCTGTGTGTGTTGCTCTCATTAGTGCTGCTTTACTCAATTGACTCAGTTATTAAAAACAGTAGGATCTGGAATTCAGAATCAGAATCAAGATTATTATCAATGACATAGGTTGCAAAATTTGTTGTTAAAAGTAAATAAAAAGAAAAACAGTAGAATCAGTGGAAAACTGCACACAAAGACAGACAAATAACCAATGTGAAAAGACAACAAATTTTGCAAATACAAAAAAAAATGGATAGATAGATAAATAGATGGATAGATGGATCGATAGATAGATAGATATTGGCAACAATATAGATAATACAGATAGTCATACTTTTTTGATCAAGATATTATCTATATTATCTAATATAGATATATGGGCACGCAGCCAAGTGGTTAAGGTATTGGACTAGTGACCTGAAGGTCGTGAGTTCGAGCCCCAGCCGAGGGAACGTGTTGTGTCCTTGAGCAAGGCACTTCATCACACATTGCTCTGCGACGACACCGGTGCCCAGCTGTATGGGTCCTAATGCCCTTCCCTTGGACAACATTGGTGTCGTCTTCCATACAACCTTGCCCAGGCCTGTGCCCTGGAGAGTGAAGACTTTCTAGGCACAGATCCATGGTCTTGCAAGACTAACGGATGCCTTTAATTAATTTAATTGGCAACATGAGTTGTAAAGTCCATGAAAGTGAGCCCATAGTGTGTGGAATCAGTTGAGTGAAGTTATCCACTCAGGATTGGAGCCTGTTGGCTGAGGGGTAATAACTGTTCCTGAATGTAGTGGTGTGGGTACTGAGAGTCTTGTACTTCCTTACCGATGGCAGCAGCGAGAAGAAGAGCCAGGTGGAAGGGGCCCTTTATGATGGGTGATGCTTTCTCGAGGGCGCTCTTTGTAGATGTGCTCAATGGTGGGGAGGGCTTTACTGTGATAGAAATGGCAGTATCCACTATTTTTTGTAGGCATTTTCATTCAAAGACAGTGATGTTTTCATACCAGGCTGTATTGTAACCAGGCAGCATAGTTTCCACAAGGCATCTATAGAAGTTTGTCAGAGTTTTACATGACATGCTAAATCTTTGCAAACTTCTAGAAAGTAGAGGTATTGCCATGCCTTTTTGCAATGGCACTTACGTGATAAATGCAGGACAAACCCTCTGAAATGGTAACACTGAAGAATTTAACATGACTGACCTTCTCCGCCCCTGCACCCCTGACGATGACTGGCTTATTGACCTCTGGTTTCCTCCTCCTGTAGTTGATAATCAGCTCTTTAGCTTTTCTGATGCTGAGAGAAAGTTTGTTGTTGTGGCACCATTCAGCCAGATTTTCACTCTGCCTCCAAACAGTGGTGTCATCAGCATACAATATGGCATCGGGGCTGTACTTAGCCTCACAGTCATAAGTATAAAAGGAGTAGAGCAGGGGGCTTTGCACACAGCCCGTGGGTGCACCTGCGCTGATGGAGGTTGTAGAGATCTTGTTGCCAATCTGAACTGACTGGGGTCTGCAAGTGAAGAAATTGAGGATCCAGCTTCACCAGGAGGTACTGAGACCTAGGTCCTGGAGCCTATTGATTTGATATGAGGGGATGATGGTGTTGAATGCAGAGCTGTAGTCAATGAAGAGCATCCTGATGTATGCATCTTCACTGTCTCAACCAGCCAACCTATCTCATTCCTGCATGCCTCCTCTTGCAGAAATGACAAACGATTCAAAGATCCTTGTCAGATATGTAAATGTATCACATTTTACTTTGAAAATGTTTTGTTGATCCTTGCATTTCACCTCTGTCCAAAATGTTGGTTTGCATTACAGTTACACACATAGCGCTTGATGGGAAAATGCACATTTCACCCAGTGAGGAGAAGTAGCAAATGTCTCATTTGCTACAAGATTTAAAAACATATTTTCACTTCTTTGGTGACAACATTATTAGCAGCCAGTGTTTCATAATGTGAGGAGTGGAGTACCTGAGTTAGAAATTATCTTTTCTTCATGGTCCCTCAAATTTCATAAGACCATAAGATATAGGAGCAGAAGTAGGCCATTCAGCCCTTCAAGTCTGCTCCACCATTCAATCATGGGCTGATTCAATTCTTCCAGTCATCCCCACTCCCCTGCCTTCTCCCCATACCCTTTGGTGCCCTATCTCATCAAGAACCTATCTATCTCTGCCTTAAATGCACCCAATGACTTGGCCTGCACAACCGTTCATGGCAACAAATTCCACAGATTTACCACCCTCTGACTAAAGTAATTTCTCCACATCTCTTTTCTAAATGGACATCATTCAATCCTGAAGTGTGCCCTCTTGTCCTAGACTCCCCTACCATGGGAAATAATTTTGCCATATCTAATCTGTTCAAGCCTTTTAACATTCAAAATGTTTCTATGAGATCCCCCCTCATTCTCTTGAACTCCAGGGAATACAGCCCAAGAGCTGCCAGACATTCCTCATATGGTAACCCTTTCATTCCTGGAATTATTCTTGTGAATCTTCTCTGAACCCTCTCCACTGTCAGCTTCAGGTTAAGGTGTTCTTGAGACATCAGTTAATTTGCAGATTTTCCAGGTCTTCTTCCATCCTTTGGTATTTAGTGCCATTCCCCTTTCTCAGAATTCCTTGGAACAAACTCTGACAACCTTTTTGTCAAAAGACCAGTAGAACACTGCAAGGATTGGGACTGATGTTTTTGTGATTCCTGCTAACATCAAGAGTGTCAGCTTGGTAATGGGACATTGTGGGAGTAGGTAAAAATATGGTGTTCTGGAGCACATACTAGTGGGGGAGCAAAAGTATGCCATCTTTAGAGTCTTTTTAGGCTGTCCCTTGGAATGATGAAGACTTAACCTCCAATCTGGTTTTACAGTTTTTGCGAGATCAAATGATGACACAGATCCTGCCACAGAGAACAGGAGGATCCTAACAGATTGATGAGATTCTGCTCCTATTACCTGATTAACCTATCTTTATACATAGTTCCTAAGTCAAGTTAAGTTTATTGTCATAATGCAGAAGTACCTTGAGGTACAGGGACAATGAAAAACTGCACCTCATCTTCCAATTCCAACAATGAAATTGATTTGGCATGTTGTTACTGTGGTAATATAGCATCTGCTGTGGCTAATTTGACCACAGCAAGCTCCAGCAAAAAGCAATGTGACAGCAACCAGATGCTGTATTTTAGTGATTTTGACTGAGAGTTAAGTATTGACAAGCCTGGACTGCCCAATTACATCCATATGACCAATTAACATGCTAATCCATACGTCTTTGGAACGTGGAAGGAAACTGGAATACCAGAGGAAATCCACATGGTCATGGGAAGAATGTACAAACTCCTTAGAAAGAGCATTAGGAATTGAACCCAGGTTGTTTGCACTGTTATAGTGTAATGCTAACCGTCATGCCACCCAAAGACTTTCTCAGATTCTCCTTAAATATTTCACCTTTCACACTGAATTTACAGTATTACCTCTAATTATATTCTCACCCAACCTGAGGGGAAAAGGCCTGCATTCATCAACCCTATCTATACCCCACATAATTTTGTATACCTTTATAAGATCTCAAAGTTCAAAGTTCAAAGTACGGCCAGATTTGGGAACAGCTTCCTTCCAACTGTGATAAGACTGCTGAACGGATCCTGACCCGGATCTGGGCCGTACCCTCCAAATATCCGGACCTGCATCTCAGTTTTTTTTGCACTACCTTACTTTCCATTTTTCTATTTTCTATTTATGATTTATAATTTAAATTTTTAATATTTACTATTGATTTGTAATCCAGGGAACGGGAAGCACAGAATCAAATATCGTTATGATGGTTGTACGTTCTAGTATCAATTGTTTGGCGACAATAAAGTATAGAGTATATATTATCAAAGTATGTATACATTAAGATTCATCTCCTTACAGGCAGCCACAAAACAAAGAAACCCAATAGAGCCCATTAAGTAATGAAGACCGTCAAACACCCAATGTGCAGAAAAAAAACAAACCATGCAAACAATAAAAGTAAGCAAATAGCATTCAGAACTGCAGTTCACGAGGGTCGGATAACAGTCACAACGCTAGTCATCACTGCAGCCGATCCATGAGCCCACTAGTTGTAGGCCACTGCCTCAGTTCAGCACAGAGATGAGTAAATCTCACAGAACAGTGAGCTGAACACTGACCTCTCCCTCTCCTCTGGCCCTGAAACACTGAATTTTCTAATCAAGCCCGGCGCTTAAATCGGCTAAACCTCAGGTCACTCAGACCCGGACCCTACCACTTCGACAGGCTCTCGTCCCTGGCCCCATGGCCTTGATTCAACCCGTACACACCACACCGCAACCATCATGCACCTTCGAAACTTCAGTTCACACCACAAAAATACCAGGTCATGCAGGCAGTTCAAAAGCCCAGCTCCAAAAGGGAAGTTACAGGCTATTGATTGTAGTGATTGTTTTCGAGAAAAAGCATCATTAATAAATAGTTTTGCTTGTCGACAGCAAATTGTCACTGTGCTTCACAGTCATTGTCGTACTTTATTGATCCCGGGGGAAATTGGTTTTTGTTACAGTTGCACCATAAATAATAAATAGTAATAGAACCATAAATAGTTAAATAGTAATATGTAATTTATAACAGTAAATTATAAAGTAAGTCCAGGACCAGCCTATCGGCTCAGTGTCTGACCCTCCAAGGGAGGAGTTGTAAAGTTTGATGGCCACAGGCGGGAATGACTTCCTATGACGCTCTGTGCTGCATCTCGGTGGAATGAGTCTCTGGCTGAATGTACTCCTGTGCCCAACCAGTACGTTATGTAGTGGATGGGAGACATTGACCAAGACGGCATGCAACTTAGACAGCACCCTCTTTTCAGACACCACCGTCAGAAAGTCCAGTTCCATCCCCACAACATCACCGGCCTTACGAATGAGTTTGTTGATTCTGTTGGTGTCTGCTACCCTCAGCCTGCTGCCCCAGCACACAACAGCAAACATGATAGCACTGGCCACCACAGACTCGTAGAACATCCTCAGCATCATCTGGCAGATGTTAAAGGACCTCAGTCTCCTCAGGAAATAGAGACGGCTCTGACCCTTCTTGTAGACAGCCTCAGTGTTCTTTGACCAGTCCAGTTTATTGTCAATTCGTATCCCCAGGTACTTGTAATCCTCCACCATGTCCACACTGACGCCCTGGATGGAAACAGGGGTCGCTGGTACCTTAGTTCTCCTCAGGTCTACCACCAGCTCCTTAGTCTTCTTCACATTAAGCTGCAGATAATTCTGCTCACACCATGTGACAATATTTCCTACCGTAGCCCTGTACTCAGTCCTCATGCTTGCCCTCATTCTGCTAAAGCCCTAACCTACTCAACTTATCCCTGTAACTCAGCTCCTCTAGTCTTGACAATAATGACCGATACGGTAGCATAGTGGTTAGTGTAGTGTCATTACAGTGCCAGCGGTCCGAGTTCAATTCCACCACTGTCTGTAAGGAGTTCATACTTTCTCCCCACGGCTGTGTGGGTCTCCTTCAGGCCGACTGATTTCCTCCCACAGTCCAAAGATGTTTGGGTTCAGAATCGGAATCAGGTTTACTATCACCAGCATATGTCTTGAAATGAGTTGCCTTTGCTGCAGCACTACAATGCAATACATAATAATAGAAATCAGCTGCGAATTACAGCAAGCGTATATATAATTTTAATAAGTAGTGTAAAGATAAAAATAATTAAAAAGTAGTGAAGCAGTGTTCATGGGTTCAATGTCCATTTAGAAATCGAATGGCAGAGGGCAGAAGCTATTCCTGAATCGTTGAGTGTGTGTCTTCGGGCTCCTGTACCTCCTTGATGGTAGCAATGAGAACAGGGCTTGTCCTGCTCAATGGGGGTTCTTTATGACAGACGCCGCCTTTTAGAGGCATAGCTCCTTGAAGGTGTCCTGGATACGATGGTGGTTAGTGCCCATGATAGAGCTGGTTGAGGTTACAACTCAGTGCAGTAGACACCCCCCCCTCCCACCACCAAATTTAGTACATAGGTTAATTGGTGACATGGCTGTAATTAGACGGCATGAGTTCGTTGGGCCGGAAGGGCCAGTTACCACGCTGTATCTTTAAATAAATAAAATCTCGAAACATTTTCTCTGCATCATTGTTGTTGGCAATAGTGCCACAGGCTCACTCCTAATCACCTGAAGACAGATTATGCCTCCGTTAAACATTGCTCCCCTAACTCTACTGTGTGCTTTCAGGTATGTCAGCCTAGATGGATGTTCTGGTGTGCGATGTGAACACCCAGCTTTCTGAGTCAGAGGTGAGAGTGCTACCAAGTGTGCTACAGCTGACAAAGCAGCTAAAAAGCTCTCTAAAAAGTCATTTGAAACATGATCCTTGGAGATGATCTAAAGTTTGTTCTGAAACATAAATTAGCCAAGAACTGTTTGCACCTTTGCAATCTCCAAAAGTCAAAACAAAGTGTTAATCCTTTTGGACTCCCAAAAACTAAAGTCTAGCAAATAAAATCAGTGCAACACAAAAAAAGAGGACAGCCATATCTTCTCAACCAAGCTGTTTGCCACATTTCAGCACTTCATTAACATTGTGCTTGTCTTTTGAGAGCACAGATGAAAGGGGAAGAGGTTTGAGGAGAGACTCAACCAGACTGGAGCAAAGTGGGTGGTTTATCAAATTCCACAGATACCAACATGAGGAGAATCAGTTTTCAGGAAGAGAATTCTTGTTTATTTATGCAATGTTTGTCTATTTGTTATCGCTAGCAGCGGGGGGACGAGTGGGTTTATACATGACAATTTGCAGTCTGCCTGGACGTGTGAATGAAATGTCATTCATTGGGTTAAAGAGTAAAGTCAAATTATTAGTAAATTTGTGGGGAAATGGTTTACCTTCTTTTAGCCAGCTCCAGTCGGTAAACTCCTCAATCAAACAACACTGAGTATTGGATAATGGAGGAGCTAATTGCTAACAATTAGGGCATTCTCAATAAAGTGGAGACAATTAACTTCAAGGAATACTGCTGGGGCAGATTAAGCCCGAGCTACTTTCTTTGATGTGAAGATTAAATTCCTTTCACCATTTTGCTGCTCAGAATGTGTTAACCTGTTTTCTTTTTTGTTGTTCTCTCTCTGCACTACTTAATTTATTTTTTAATATATCTCCCACTGTAATTTATAGATTTCTATGTACTGCTGCCGCATAATAAATTTCATGACATATGTCAGTGATAGGAAACTTGATTCCCGTTCCAATTCTATTAAAACTATTTAAACTTAGTTTGTTGTTTATTCTTTAAGAAATAGGCCTTGGCTATGTGCTCGACATTTTGCAGAACGATATTCCATTTATATCAATGAAATGTATGGAAATTTCATAAGGAAACTTTTGGGGTGGCATGGTAGCATCGTGGTTAGCACAACGCTTTACAGTACCAGCAACTTGAGTTCAATTCCCACTATACACTCTCCCTGTGATCACATGGGTTTCCTCTCACAGTCTAAAAACATACCGGTTGGTAGGTTGGTCATTGATTAGACGAGGTTTAAATCGGGGGATTGCTCGATAACTTAAAAAAGTTCCGTATCTCAATAAGTCAAGAAAGAAATATTTATAAAGGATGCCCGAACATGCTCTGAAATAAATTCAGGAAAATTTCACCCAAATTGTCGGCTGCTTATTCATTTCCATTGATGCTGCCTAAGAGTTCCTTCAGCATTTTGTGTGTGTTGCTTTCCATTTCCAGCATCAGCAGAATGTCTTGTTTTTTGTAAATGCCACTTATTAGTTCCACAGATCAGCATGAAATGAAAACGCATGTGTCAAAAAAAATTGCCTTGAGCAACCATCTTGATAGGTGTTACAAGGGCCATATGCAATTGCCTTTTCAGAAATGGATTAACATTGTGAGTCAGTTCTCAGCATTCCACAGTGTTAAAGCTATCACGGAACACTGATACATCTGCAGTTCTTTTCCCTTGCAAAAAAATGATGACCTCATGTAAATCTTTAAAATTGTGAAGGTGTAGCACAGAGTAAATGCTTCTACTTTCCCAGGGAATCCAAATTTAGGAGGAACAATGTCCACTTATAGGGCATGTTATGGTAGGCAAATGAACCAGGGGTACATTTATAGGTAAGTTATTAAACAAAAGATTGACACCAACAAATATAAGGAGTAATTCGAAGAGGGAAAGAAAACCTTGGTCACAGATAAACTCAAGATTTTCTGCAAGAGATACAGATAGAATACATAGCAGGGTAGCTAATATCGATGATGGACTGGTGCATTCACAACTCCCTACGATGTCTTGTGGTCCTGGAAAGAACAGTTGCCATACCAAGAAGAATGCGTCCGTACAGGATGATTTCTATAGTGCATCTATTAAAATTGATGAGGGACAGCAGGAACATGATGAGATTTCTTAGGATATAAACACAAGATCATCTGCAGAGGCTGCAAATCCAGAGCAACATACATAAAATGTTTGAGGAACTCAACAGGTCAGGCAGCAGCTATGGAAATAAATGTTCTGAGTCAAGACCCTTCAGTCCCGTTGAGTTCCTCCAGCATTTTGTGCATGCTGCTTTGGTCAAAGAGATGGTTGGGTGACTTTCAAAGGGGTGGCAAACAGAAAGAATTAGAGAAGGAACTTCAGAAGGCTAAAGGCCTCATCATCAATGGGGATGGCCAAGAAGCTAGAACTGGAGAAACATTGGCTTTCCCAGAGGTTTGGAAGGATGGCAGAGGTGACTCAGATAGGGAGGGGGCAGGTCCATGAGAGAACTGTGAACTACTGAAGACTGTGTCTGCAAGTTCATTGAGGACGTCAAAGTCCAATGTCTAGAGATTGAGGCCTGTAGGCCAAACCCCTGGTTCAGTGTGTCCGGAGCTTGGAGTTCTGGGAGTATGAGAATCCGAAGACCATGAACGGTGGTCGGATACCCAGAGGTGGTTAGTCCTGGAGTTGGAGGCCTCTCAGTATGTCGTTAGGAAGGTGGGAAAGGAGATTACTTTGCTTTTATTGTTTTGGGGTTTTGTTTGTAGTGTTGTTATTATTGTTGCTTGTGTTGTTCTACTGAATGTTGTGGGCATGCTTTGTTAGCATGATTGGCAACACTCGCAGGCTGCCCCCAGCACTTCCTTAGGTGGTGTTGGTTGTTGACACAAACAACGCATTTCACTGTATGTTTAGATGTACAGGCAATGAATAAGAGAACCTGATTTACACAGAGAGGGAGGGAAAAAGAAAAACATTCAAGGTGCTGGAGGATTCCAGCATTATAGTCTCTTGTATTTCCAGTGGGCAAGATCAAATCCATAGGTACATTGATCATTGTCATAGGTACAGGTACAAGGAGGTGAAGGTACAATTAAAAAAATTACTTGTAGCAACATCATAGGTACACTGCTACAGTCAACACACAGGATATAAGTCATACATACAGTACTGTACAAAAGTCTGTAAACAAATCTCTGTAAAGTGAAGATGCTTTCAAAGGTAGTCAAATGGAAAGTTTCTAATTATCGAAAAAAATTACAATAAAGAGCGGTAAACAGAAAAAACTAAATTAAATTAATATTTGGTGTAACCACTCATCACCTTTAAAATAGCATCAATTTTCTTTGGCATGTTGTTGTGCAGTTTAATGAGAAAATCATCTGGTAGGTTGTTCCAAGCATCTTGGAGAATTTGCCACAGTTTTTCTGCAGACTTAGGCTGTCTTGCTTGCTTCTGTCTCTCCTGGTAATCCTCTTCAGCCCTGATGATGTTGAGATCAGGACTCTATGGAGACCATACCATCTGAAACCATATTAAAAAAATCTAGAACAACAGAAAATTTGCAGATGTGTGTTGCTTAAAAAGTCTATGGTGCCTAAGATTTTTGCAGAGCACTGTAAATCATACATGGCTGCAGAAAAAGAGACTGTACAAAACCAACCAGGGCTTTTCTGTTGGGAGGGAAGGAGGATAAGAGGGAATTTGACAGAAATGGATATAATGACAAGAAGCATTGACAGAGCAGATAGCCAACACCTCTTTCCCAAGGCAGAAATTATTAATACGAGAGTGCACAATTCTAAAGTGATTGGAAGAAAGCATACAAGGGATGTCAGAGGTATGCTTATTACACAGAGATGTAGGGTACATGGAATGTCGTGGTAAAGGCAGATACATTAGAACATTTAGGAGACTCCTAGGAAGGCACATAGATGACAGGGCTATACAAGAGGGAAGCATTAGATAGATCGCAGAGTGGTTTGGAAGGTCAGCACATCATTATGGGCTGAAGGGTCTGTACTGTGCTGCACTGTTCTTTGTTCTATGTTCTGTGTAGCCAAGGAGCAATGCCTCAAAAAGGCAGCGTCCATCATTAAGGACCCCCATCACCCAGGACATTCCCTCTTCTCATTGCTACCATCAGGAAGGACGTATAGAAGCCTGAAGGCACACACTTAATGATTCAAGAACAGATTCTTCCCCTCTGCCATCTGATTTCCGAATAGACATGGAACCCTTGAACACTACCTATATAATGCAATTCACATTTTTTTCTCTATTATTATGTATTGTATTGTATTGTACTGCTGCTGTAAAGTTAACAAATTTCACAACATATCCCAGTGATATTAAACCTGATTCTGATTCTGAAACAAGATATTAGATTAGTTTAGATTATGAGGACACGCGGTCGTCTTTTATTGTCATTTAGTAATGCATGCATTAAGAAATGATACAATGTTCCCCCGGTGTGATATCACAGAAACACAAGACGGACCAAGACTGATATTAGTAAACACAAAATAATGTGCAGATGCTGGGGTCAAAGCAACACTCACAACATGCTGGAGGAACTCAGCAGGTCAGGCAGCATCCGTGGAAAAGATCGGTCAACGTTTCGGGCCGGAACCCTTCGTCACGTCGACCGGTCTTTTCCACGGATGCTGCCCAACCTGCTGAGTTCCTCCAGCGTGTTGCGAAGACTGATACATACAGAACATTTAGTTTCTGTAGCATCTACAGTCTATCCATTGAATATAAAAATATGTTAAAGCAAGATCTGCATTTGTACAGCATCACTTAATTTCTCCAGTAATTAAGTATTTAAAATACTTAACACAGTATTTAAAATCTGGACACTGGGCTTCTGGAAGTAGACCCAAAGGACTACAGATGGAAGCTTCTGCAGGAACTCCGTCAGCCAAGCAGCATCTGTGGGTGGGAAAGGAATTGTTGATGTTTCCTATTTTTTCGCGACATTTCCCACTCTTAGTCATGATGCAGGATTTTGATTTCAATGAAGGCTTTGTCAAAAGTAGCCAAAGGTGCTCCTGGACTATATTACTTCAGGACAAGCTAAAATCCTACAGCTGTATTCATACAGCTGTTACAATCTGGATTCCTCATTCAGCTCTACATGAAGACACTTGGTGAGGTTTAGTTCAGCATCAGGGGATTAACCATTCAAATGTTTCTTTACGATTAGTGGCTGCATGCTAGATCTTGCATTGGCATGTTGACTGCACACCTGCATGCACGGAATCAGAATTTATCCAACCAACACCTGTTAAGGAAGCTTTACTTAGCACCTATACGAGGCTACACAGATCATGGGGGGCAGTGTTGGGAAGGACAGATGGAGGAGAAGGGGAAGGATTCAAATCCAGCTGACTCTGGGTGGGAATTGCCTGCTTGGGAACACAAATTATCAACGTGACCTCTGTCTGAGGATCAGGACGCATGCTTGCCGAGGGAAGTTCAACAAATGGAGGTCAGATTTCAGACAGCTTCTGGCCAAATCCGACAGTCGGTTATCGCTGTGTACTGCTTTAAAACACTTAAGCCAAATCTCAGCAATTCAAGAGAACTCCTTTGTGATTCTCACAGTCTGGGAGCTGTTCACACAATCTTACAGAAAAAAAGCAATTGAAACTCAAACCTTGTTCCTTTCCTCTGTGACCCCTGAACAAAAGGGGTGATCAGCGGCCATGGTTGCTGCTTCCTGCCCAGGCAATGAAGGTCAATATCTTGACTTCTATCCCTCCGTGTTGCTAGGGCACCCACTGGCACCTTTTAGGCAGCCATGTATTGAGTGTGTTTGTGTTCTTACCCATTTGTATCAATAGTCTCAGCTGTGCTTCTGTTGAAAGCTCTCTTCATCTGAATCGGAAGATCCCAGGTTCAATTCCCACTCTAGGGGCCTGAATACAAAGGTCTAAGCTGATAGATCAGACCCAAATTGAGGGAGTTCTGCACCCCTAGAAGTGTCAGTCCAAGCTGATATTTCCGCACTGTAGTGAGGGAGTGCATCTCAAGATGCATCACTTGCAAAGTTATAAATGCAGGAGATTCTCCAGATGCAGGAAACGCTGAGAAGTGCACACAAAATGCTGCAGAAGCTCAGCAGGTCCGGCAGCATCTACCGAACGGAGTAGCCAGTTGACGTTTCGGGCTGAGGTCTTTCGTCAGATAAAGTGGAAAAAAAGGGTAAAGAAGCCAGAATAGGAGGATAGGGGAGGGGAAGGAGTTCGAGCCAGAGGGTGAGAGGTGAAGCCAGGTGAGTGAGAAGGTAGGTGGGTGGGGGAGAGGTGATAAGGTGAGAAGCTAAAAAGCCATAAGAGGTTAAGTCAAGAGCTGAAGAAGAAGGAATCTGATAGGAGAGGAAAGTGGACGATGGGAGAAGGGGAAGGAGGAGATCATCAGAGAGAGGTGTTAGACAGGTATGGAGAAGAGATCAGGTGAGAGGGGAGCCAGAATAGAGAATGGAAGAAGAGAGAAGTCGGGGGAGAAATTGCGGTAAGTTATAGAAATCATGCAATGTTAACCTACAGCCCTCTCTGCTGCCTCGGCTGGAAGCAAAAGACCACCAGGCACCATTTTGAAGAATTTCAGGGGATTATCCCTGGTGTTCTTGCAGATATTTAACCCTCACAAAAAAACAGTCTGTGCAGTGGCTGGTTCGTGTTGTGTGGTTAATGAGTCCAAACGGAACTGCAGGTGTCCAGCTAGAGAAAGTGAAGAAAATCAGCCTCTCAGGGGTCAGGTTTATATGCCTGCCATTCCAAGGGCAGATCAAAGACTCAGCAAAATTCTCCAGAATTCACACAGTTTGACTCTGGGCTGCAGGACGTGGGTCCCCTTTCTTTCTGACTGGAATGGTAGGACTTGCAGATTGTAGGCTTGGGAAGGAGAATTTGCTTTTTTTAAAAATAATTATTTGTGTATAGCTTTTAATCATCTAATTATTTTTGAGTCTGAGCTGACAATATTTTATTTTTTACGTAATCTGAATTTTACTATTTTTGTTAATGTCAGAGTAATTTATAAACTTAAAACAAATGACAACTTTAACAGAAGGCAAAACTTCACTCCATTTTTGGGCAGTTTCCAAAGCCAATTTCTCATCCCAGTGCAGACAGTGGGACTCCAGTGTAAGGAGGTTCAGCTAAATAGGCATCGAGTATCCTGCCTAAATAGACATCGAGTATCCTTCACAAGTCTGTGTTGGGCACTGATTCCAGGCTGAGGTCACGTTGATAATTTGTGTTCCCAAGCAGGCAATTCCCATCAGCTGGTTTGAATCCTTCCTCTCTTAATCCATCCTCCTTTCCCAACACTTTTCACCATAACCTGCACCGTCTCGTACGCTCTCAGTTGCCACTTTATTCGGTGCCTCCTATACCTAATAAAGTGGTCACTGAGTGTACGGTCGTGGTCTTCTGCTGCTATAGCCCACCTACTTGAAGGTTTAATGTGTTGTGCATTCAGAGATGCTCTTCTGCACACCACTGTTGTAATGCCGGGTTATTTCAGTAGCCTTCCGGTCAGCTTGAATCAGTCTGGCCATTCTCCTCTGACTTCTCTCATTAACAAGGCATTTTAACCCACAGAACTGTCACTCCCTGGATGTTTCTCATACCATTCTCTGTAAATTCTATGGGCTGTTGTGCATGATCATCCCAGAAGATCAGCAGTTTCTGAGATACTCAAACCACCCCATCTGGCACCAACAGATATTTCATGGTCAAAGTCACTTAGATCACACTTCTTCCCCATTCAGATGTTTGGTCTGAGCAACAAATGAACTTCTTGACCATGTCTGCATGCTCTTATGCATTGAATTGCTGCCACATAATTGGCTGATTAGAAAGAGTATTTGAATTAATGAGCAGGTGCACAGGTGTGCCAAGTGAAGTGGCCACTGAGTGTAAGTGCTGAACAAAACTTCTGTAACAGCTGTCAACACAATCCAGAGCACTGCCACATTGCGGTTTATGGGATCTTGCTGTGCACACACTGGCTGTTGTCTTTCCTACATCACAGCAGTGTATTTTACATGACAAATCATTGGCAGCACCTTGTTAAAACTAATCCTTTGGTTCTGCAGTGATGAGAACACTCTGTTACGAAAATTACTGCTGTATTTTACTGCAATTGTCACATGAACACAAAATCCATTCAGTCATTGAAGTGCATTTCATTAGTATTTTAAGCAAAAGCTAAGAAACACTCTATCTCGAAGTAAAAGCAGAAAACATTGGCAACATTGACCAGTCATGAAGAAGGCATGCCAGCGGCTATACTTCATTTGGAGTTTGTGGAGATCTGGTTTGTCACCAAACACTAGTGAATTTCTGAGGATGCTCTGTGGACACCATTCTCACTGGGTGTATCATTGTCTGATATGGAGGTACCATTGCACAGGATCACAAGAGGCTTCAAAGAAGAAGAAGAAAGCCCTTAGCTCCGAGTGGAGTCATTGGGACACCATCGTGACGGCGTTTTTTTAAGCAGGCTTTCTTATTTTTACGAGGCCGAGTTGCTAGCTCGACACTCAACCCAGCACGGATGGAAAGCGTGCAAGGGAGCCGGCTGGATTCGAACTCGGGAGCCTTTGCTCCGAAGTCCGGCGCTGATGCCACTACGCCACCAGCTGGCCAATAAGAGGCTTCAGAGGGTCACAAATTCAGCCAGCTCCATCATGGGTAAAAGCCTCCAGAACATCAAGACCATCTTCAAAACGCAGTGGCTTTATCAATATGGTCTCTCACCATCCAGGACATACCAGAGAAGATCTATAGGAGCCTGAACACTCACACTCAATGCTTTAGAAATAGCTTCTTCCCTTCTGCTTTCAGGCTTCTGAACAGTCCATGAACCCATGAAAACTACTTCATTATTCTTTTTTTGGAATGGTCCAAATGACCTAGTTCTGCTCCTGTGTCTTATGGTCTCGTCAACAGGAGATTGGGGCTGAGAGGGAAATGGGTCAGCCATGATGAAATGATGAGGCAGACTCGATGGGCCAAATGGCCTAATTCTGCTCCTATATAAAGTCAAGTCAAGTTTATTGACATTTTGACCATAAGCTGCTGGTCCAGTACACAATAAAGACAAAACAACGTTCCTCCAGGACCCTGGTACTACATGAAACAACACAAAACTGCACTAGACTATGTGAGACAGCACAAGGCTACACTAGACTACGTAAAACAAACATAAAAACTACACTAGACTATATGAGACAACACAAGGCTACACTAGACTGCTTAAAACAACATAAAAACTGCACTAGACTACAGACCTGCACAGGACTACATAAAGTGCACAAAACAGTGCAGGGCTGTACAATAATTAATAAACAAGACAAAAGTCACAGTAGAGGACAAATTACAATATAACAATGAATGATATGGACATATTTTATGGACGTAGTCTTTTGCACTTTTATTTAACTTATTTTATATTGTAACCTATGGTAATTGGTTTTGATTGCACTGTACTGCACAAAATAACAAATTTCTTGACAGATGTTGGTGACAGTAAACCAGACACTGATTCAATACTTTGACGGTCTTTGACTTAAAGCATTAACTGTGCTTCTCTCTCCATAGTAACCGCCTGACCTGCTGAGCATTTTATATTTGTATTGCAGGTGTGACATAGGTGAAGGATTTGCTTTTGTTCCATAATTTACAAAATAGAGAGTGGCACAATAGCACAATACTTTGCAGAACAGGCGACTCGGGTTCAGTTCTCGCCACGCCCTGTAAGGAGTTTGTATCCACAAAATAATCTGCAGATGCTGTGATCAAAGTGACACTTTCAGTACGCTGGATGAACTCAGCAGGTCGGGCAGCATCAGTTAGAAACGATGAGTTGACGTTTCGGGCTGGAACCCTTCGTCAGGACTGAAGAATGAAAGATGGGGAAGGATTTGAAGAATCCTCACCACCTACATCCAGGATACATCCCATGCCCTCCACCTCTTCAATAACTTCCAATTCCCCGGTCCCGACCGCTACATTTTTACTATGGATGTCCAATCCTTATACACCTCCATTCCCCATCAAGAAGGCCTTAAAGCCCTCCGCTACTTCCTGGATAATAGACCTCACCAGTTCCCCACCACCACTACCCTCTTCCGGTTGGCGGAACTGGTTCTCACACTCAATAACTTCTCTTTTGTCTCTTCCCTCTTTCTTCAGACTAAGGTTGTAGCTATGGGAACTTGCATGGGACCCAGCTACGCCTGCCTCTTCGTTGGTTATGTGGAACAGTCTGTGCTCCAAACCTATTCTGGTACTGCTCCCCAACTTTTCCTTCGGTACATTGACGACTACATTGGTGCTGCTTCCTGCACCCATGCTGAGCTCGTCAATTTCATCGACTTTACTTCAAACTTCCACCCAGGCCTCAAATTCACTTCCCCTATCTCGGACACTTCTCTCCCCTTTCTCGATGTCTTGCTCTCCATCTCTGGAGACAGACTATCCACTGACGTCTTCTACAAGCCCACTGACTCTCATAACTACCCCGACTATACCTCTTCCCACCCCGCCACATGCAAAAATGCCATTCCCTATTCCCAGTTCCTCCGTCTCTGCCGCATCTGCTCCGAGGATGAGGCTTTCCGTTCTGGGACATCTCAAATGTCCCCTTTCTTTAAGAATCGTGGTTTCCCTTCTACCATCATCAATGATGCCCTCACCCGCATCTCCGCCATTTTCCGCACTTTGGCCCTCACCCCATCCTCCCGCCACCGCAACAGGGACAGAGTTCCCTTTGTCCTTACCTACCACCCCACCAGCCTCCGGATCCAGCACATTATCCTCCGCAACTTCCGCCACGTTCAACAGGACCCCACCACTAAGCACATCTTTCCCTCTCCACCCCTCTCCACTTTCCGCAGGGATCGGTCCCTCCGCGACTCCCTTATCCGCATGTCCTTCCCCACGGATCTCCCACCCGGCACATATCCCTGTAAGTGTAAGTGCTAAACCTGTCCCTACACCTCCTCTCTTGCCACCATTCAGGGCCCCAAACAGTCCTTCCAGGTGAGGCAACACTTCACTTGTGAGTCTGTTGGGGTCATCTAATGCATCCGGTGCTCCTGGTGCGGCCTCCTCTACATCGGTGAAACCCGACGCAGATTGGGGGACCGCTTCGTGGAGCACCTCCACTCCGTCTGCCACAACAGACAGGATCTCCCGGTAGCCACCCACTTCAACTCTGCTTCCCATTCCCATTCAGATATGTCCATACATGGCCTCCTCTACTGCCATGATGAGGCTAAATTCAGGTTGGAGGAGCAACACCTTATATACCGTCTAGGTAGTCTCCAGCCCCTTGGTATGAACACTGAATTCTCCAACTTCCAGTAATTCTCCAACTTCCCCCTCCCTTCCTCTATCCCTATTTCACTCTACCCCCTCCCCCAGCTCCCTCATGTTTCCACCTCCTTCTTCTGTTACCCATTGTTTTCAAGGGCTATGACGTCATTGCTTCCCCTCCCCCACCCCTTTGTCTTTCAAATTACTGGTCTATCAACTGAAGCTACAGGCATTCTTCAAATCCTTCCCCATCTTTCATTCTTCAGTCCTGACGAAGAATTCTGGCCCGAAACGTCGACTCATAGTTTCTAAATGATGCTGCCTGACCTGCTGAGTTCATCCGGCATACTGAAGGAGTTTGTATGTTCTCCTCATGACCGCGTGGGTTTCCTCCAGGTGCTCCAGTTTCTTCTCACGTTCGAAATACCTACCTGTTGGTAGGTTAACAGGTCATTGTAAATTGTTCCATGATTAGGCTAGTATTAACCTGGGGTATTGCTGGGTGTCGCGAATTGAAGGACCAGAAAGGCCTACTCTGCACTGTATGTCAATAAATAAATTAAATTCTGAGCTTGTTTGCAATTGTGCACAACATTGACTACTTTAATTTGCAGGACAAAACCTAATATTTTTTTAACAGTTCAGTCCTTTTTAGAGTGTTGATTGCCCAGGAAGTCCCTGCGACACAGTTAACTTCCACCTCCTTTGGGGAGCAAATCCCCCTGCCCACCATCTGCTTCAGCCCATCGTTTGCCAGCTTAGTCCTGGGGTATTTATAAAATGAACGAAAAACAAATTTGTCTTGACTTGGTCACAGACAATCAACAAAAATGGTGAGAAAAAATTTCACTTTCAAAACACTAGCACTGTATTGAACTATATTGAGAACCAAGAATGAAAAGTCATCTCAATACACAGATACCTAGTCCAAGTACAGAATTCCAACACACCAAACCACTTCCCATTCCTGCTCAATGAATAGAATTCCTGCTCCAAATATAACACTCAATACCAAGTATCTATCCAAGTGTAACATGTTGCCCAAAGTTATCCACTTTTCAAAGCTTTGCACATTTTTATCCACAATTTGCATTTGGGCTTGGTGCAAAACTATCATCATTGTGAAGTGAGGTCTCTGTGAAATGTTCTGCTATACCGTTCACTAGTAATTGTTTCAATAACCACATGCCACTTGGTATGCCACAGTCTATAAAGTAATAAGATATACTGAGGTTATTTTAGAATCATAGAGAGTTATACAGCGCTGCAGCAGGCCTTTTGGCCCTCAGTATTAATGCTGACTATCTATTACGATTCTAAACACAAGACTGCAGATGCTGGAAATCCAAAGCAACGCACACAAAATACTAGAGGAACTCGGCAGGCCAGACAACGTCTATGGAAAAGGCTAAACAGTCAACGTTTCGGGCTGAGACCCTTCTTCAGGACTTGAAGAATGGTCTCGGCCCAAAATGCCAACTGTTTAACCTTTTCCCTAGATGCTGCCTGACCTGCTGAGTTCCTCCAGCGTTTTGTGTTTTTACACCGCATGCTGTCGGAGCAGAGCTGCCAGGATAATCAAGGACACGACCCACCCAGCCGACACACTTTTCGTCCCTCTTTCCTCGGGGTGAAGACTCGTACAGCCAGATTTGGGAATAGTTCTTTCCAGCTGTGATAACACTGCTGAATGGATCCTGACCCGGTTCTGGGCTCTACCCTCCAAATATCCGGACCTGCCTCTCGGTTTTTTTTTGCACTATCTTACTTTCCCTTTTCTATTTTCTATTTATGATTTATAATTTAAATTTTTAATATTTACTATCGATTTGTAATCCAGGGAGCGCGAAGCGCAGAATCAAATATCACTGTGATGATTGTACACTCTAGTATCAATAGTTTGGCGACAATAAGGTATTACTATTCTATTCCAATCCCATTTACCATCCACTTAGTCTATCACCTTCTATGTCTTGGTGATTAAAGTGCATATCCAGATACTTCTTAAGTGTTCTGAAATTAAGAAAATAATACTGAGGCTTTATAAGGCTCTGGTGAGGCCCCACTTGGAATACTGTGAGTAGTTCTGGGCGCCTTGTCTATGAAGGGATGTGCTGGTGTTGGAAAGGGTACAGAGAAGCTCCATGAGAATGATTCTGGGAATGAAAAGGTTAAGTATGAGGAGCATTTGATAGCTCTGGCCCTGTACTCACTGGAGTTTAGAAGAATGTGGGAGGGGATCTCATTCAAACCTGTTAAATATTGAATGGCCGAGACAGGGTGAAGGTGGAGAGAATGTTTCCTGTAGTGGAGAAGTCTAGGACCTGAGGGCACGACCTCAGAATAAAATGACATACCATTAGAATCAAGATCAGGAGGAATTTCTTTAGCCAGAGGGTAGTGAATCTGTGGAATTCATTGCTACAAATGGCTGTGGAGGCCAAGTCATTGGGTATATTTAAAGCGAAGGTTGATAGGGTCTTGATTGAGTAGGGGCATCAAAGGCTATCAGGAGAAGGTAAGAGAATGGGGTTGAAAGCAATAATAAATCAGTCATGATGAAATTGTGGAGCAGACTTGATGGGCTGAATGGCCTAATTCTGCTCCTATGTTTAGTGGTCTTGTCTCAGCCAGCTTCCCAGGCAGTACATTCCAAATTGCAGTCACCTTCTGGCAGAAAACATTTTTCTCAGAATCCCTCTATTCCTCTTAATACTCACCCTAAACCTATGTCCTCGCTTTTAGATGTCTCATTTATAGGCAAAGAGCCTCACTATCTGTCTTGTCTATACCCCTCTTAATATTACCAGGTGATTCTGGATTAGTATAATCCAGGGATACCATCAGCTTCTTTTAAAAACAAGTTCACTCATTTGACTCCCTTGTCCATTTATCCCTCCCCACTGATCTCCCTTCTGGCATTCATCCCTGCGAGCAGGACAAATGCTACACCTGCCCCTACACCTCTTCCTTCTGCACTATTCAGGAGAACACATAGTCCTTGCAACTGAGACGACACTCCATCTGCAAGTCTGTCAGGGTCATCTGTTGTACCTGATGCCTCCAGTGCGCCTCCTCTACATTGGTGACACCTGACACAAATTGGGGGACCGCTTTATTGAGTGCTTTTGCTCAGTCTGCCACAAATGGCAGGATCTCCAAGTAGCCACCCATTTTAATTTGACTTCCCATTCCCACACCAGCATATCCATCCCTGGCCTCCTCTCGAGGCCAAACTTGTGCTGGAGGAGCAGCACCTCATGTTTTGTCTTGGTAGCCTCCAATGTTGACATCCAATGGACATCGACTTCTCTAACTTCAGGTAATTAATGTCCCTCTCCCCTTCTTTCTTTTTCCATTCCCTGTTCTAGTTACCCTCTCATCTCTTCTCTTCTATTCACCTATCTATCACCTCCCTCTGGTTCCCCTCCTCCTTCCCTTTCTCCCACGGTCCAATGTCCTCCCCTATCAGATTCCTTCTTCTTCAGTCCCTCACCTCTTCCACCTATCACCTCCCAGCTTCTTACTTCATCCTTGTCCCCTTCTTACCTATCACCTTGTACTCCTTCCCCTCCCTGATCCTCCTTATGCTGGCTTCAGGGGATTTCATGAATAATTTAAGAAACATCAGAATCTGAGATACGAAAAATGAAATTAACACTCAATTTCAAATTAAAAAGAGAAAATATTTGGAAATATTTTGAAAACTGAAACGTAACACTCATTTTCTCTCTACAGATGCTGCCTGTCTTGCTGAGTGTTTCCAGCATTTTGTTTTAATTTCAGATTTCCAACATCTGCAGCATTGTATTTTTGTGTACCATAATTTAAGGGTGGTTATCGTAAATTGCCCTGTGATTAGGCTAGGATTAAATTAGGCATTGTGGCGTGGCACGGCTCAAAGGGCCAGAAGGGCCTATACCTCGCTGTATCTCAATAAATAAATAAATAAAGCTTACGTAGGGACAATATATATTCTCTGAGGTCAATGGACAATGATTGGAAATGATATTTTGTGTTTTCTGTGGCATTTCACAAAGACTAAAAGACCTATTCTGCAAATAATTGACTGTTTTTATCAGCAGCATTGCTCAGAACATGGGGCTGGTTAAAACAAAGCCACATTTTCACCCATGGGTCAGTGGACCCAAGTCTCAATTCTGAGCCTGCCTTTACCTCCACTCCAAAGACGAAGATCAGAAATCTATCTTGAACCCCCAGTGCCATGTCAGAGCTGTTGCTCTTCAGATAAGATGTTAAAACTAGTATCTTGTGTGCCTCTCAACTGTAAATTTAGGAGTCCAGTACATAACCAAAAAGAGCAAAAGCGTTATATCTGGTATCTCGGCTAATGACCAATATTCAAAGCTGTATGAGGATTATTACTTTGTTTAGAGAGGCTCTTGTTGTTCCTACATTACCATGTGAAAGTACCTGATTGGCTACAAATCACAGTGCAACCCGGAGCCTCTGAAAAGCCCTATATAAATGCAAATCTCCCTTTTCAATAATTAAGCTCTTATTGCTCTCAGTGTAAAATTAGCATAAAGCAATAGTTCATTGGTAAAAGAAATAAAACATTTATTTCTTGATTCAAGTGCCTGTACCAATTGATAAATCACGTGTGGACCTCTGAGGGTTCATTGTCCTAATTGCTGTATCTGTAGGAATGGGAACGGCTACTCCCTGGTTCTAGAATTACACTGAAGTAGGCTTCCAGGAGGATGCCTTTAAGGCAAGGGTGAGATTTCAAACAAGTGATTTTTCAAGGCTGTGTGTTCATTGACCCGTATGGCCTAGTCAAAGCACAAGCAAGCATGGGTGGAAAAACATGTTCCAGATTGTATGCTTCAAGGTTCTGTTGTTTTTCACTTAATTCAAGGAATGAGATTCATATGCAGCAGCACATTCTCCCCATAGTTGCTACAAAGTAGATTGAATCTGATTGATGCTGTGAGCCTGTTAGAATACATTATACCAGGTATCTCCAAGGGCAATGCTCAACGATAAAAAGACGCTTTTTAATCTGCGCCATTAATATAGTAAAACATTCCACATGTTTTGCAGGAACAATATCAAACAATATTTAACACCAAAGTGCAAGGAATACAGGTGATGGACTGAATTTAATGAATTTTAAAACAAAAGAGAGTAGCATTCAAGGAAAGGATTCTTCACTTTGAGAGTCACTAATGATTGCATATCAGAAATAAGGGCTAACCAAGGGGCCAGAACTGGTTCAGAAGAGGGGTAACTTCAAAGGAAATGTGAGGGGCAAGTTTTTTTTACAAAGACAGTAGTGGGTGGCTGGAATGTGCTGACAGTGGTAGTGGTGGAGGCAGAGACATTAAGGACTTTAAGGGATGTATAGCTAGGCAGATGAATGTAAGGAAGGTGGAAGGATATGGGCATTGTGCAGACAGAAGATATCAGCTATCTTAGCTATTTCATAGTGGTCTGAATAGTCTGCTCCTGTGCTGTGCTGTAACATGTTCTTAGAGAAATGACTATCAGACACCTACTCAGGGCAAACGCGGCCACTTCTCCACGGCTCCAGTTCACATCTGAAGTGCAAAGTTCCCTATGTTGTCACACAACATTGAAACAAAAATTTCATGCTGCCATTTAACATCACTTTGATATGAATCTCTGTATACACACTCATTCTTTTAAGTAGCTAGAAGCAGAAGCTGGTGTGCATATGATATATTTCAGTCAGTTATACTGATAAAATTCCTTCTGCAAATAAACTGTATAATGAAAGCTAATGCAAATGTCCAGCTGCAATACCTTAAGCAAAACTGGAAATTACCGGAGCTTTTGAAGAGCATTTTGAGGGCTTTGATCCTTAATCTGTGATTGATTTGAATAGCAAATTGTCCATCAGCTCACAATTTGTGGGTCCATTTACACCAAAGCTTTCTTTGAGTAAATTCAAAATAATTGCTGAACTGAATTCAGCAGATAAAATAGTTGCATTGTGACTATTAAGAGCTTTAAGCACTTTGCATATCTTTTTCTTCTTTTTGTTAATTGACTAAGACGAGATAATTTTTCACAAGGAAATATCATTTTCAAGCCAAGTGTTATAAATGATGCAATCTTTCAGTTCTTCCTGTAATATCTGTGTATAAAAATTCTGCCCAATTTTAGCAAAATATTGCTTTCTCAAACATACCCTCTTTGTACCCCTTTGAATAATATTACAGAGCTGCAGATAAATTTGAAAGTCATATGTTAGGACCTAGTATAAGCTCTGCTTGTGTCTAGATCAGGGGTTCCTAACTTTTTTTTATGCCATGGACCCCTACCAATAACCAAGAGGTCATAGGACTCCAGGTAGGGAACTCTGGCCTAGAAAGTTTCTGATGGACTGAAATGCTTAAGAGTTGGACATTAGGTTGCTTGAGAGGTTGGATTTCAGATCTAAGCCAGGACGGTGAGGTCTCTTAGGCAAACACTTCAGATAAATTTCTGGGAAGGTGTGACAGATTAAAGGGTAAGAAGCTATCTTTAGTGTTTAGGAGATCTAGAATTAGCGGATGCACATTAGTGTCTCTACATACGGGCTCAGTCGTTTGGACAGAGAAAAGGGAGTAAGTCTAGTTGGGTAGCTCTTTAAAACATCTGACGCAGGAAAGACATCATTAAGACTAAAAGAGTATAGAGAAAATGTTGCCAGGACTTGAGCACCTGAGTTAAAGGGAAAGGTTGACCATTATTCCCTGGAGCATGGAAGAATGAGGGGAGGGTTGATAGGAGGAATACAAAATTATGAGGGATATAGACAGGGTAAATGCAAGCAGGCTTTTTCCACTGAAATTGGGTGAGCCTAGAGTTAGAGGTTATATGTTAAGGATGAAAGGTGAAATAATAAGGGGGAGCTGAGGGAAACTTCTTCACGTGGATGGTGGTGAGAGTGTGGAACAAGCTGCCCATGAAGTGGTGGATGCAGGTTCAATTGTAACATTTAAGAGAAGTTGTAAGTACATGGATGAGCAGGTTATGATCCAGTTGCAGGATGATGGGATCGGAGTAACGGTTTGGCATGGACTAGATGGGATGAAGTGCCACTTCCTCTGTACAGAAATGATCTACGATTCTATGACACAAGCACAATGGCCAGAACTTCTAATTTCCACGCTCTTTTCTTCTGGCACTTCGATGCTACATTTATACATGAATAGCACACAAAAGTACAAAGAGGAATAGATGTATTCAAGAGATTTCCAAGGTTCTTTTCCCACTCTCTTTAAAAGTACGTATGACTTACTAACCGTAGAAAACCTCTTAAGATCTTCTTGTATGTGAACTCCTCCTTAAGGAGTTTGTCGTCCTCCCCGTGACTGCGTGAGTTTCCTCCGGGTGCTCAGGTTTCCTCCCACAGTCCAAAGACGCACCAGTTAGCAGGTTAATTGGTCCTTGTGAATTGACCCGTCATTGGGCTAGGATTAACTCGATTGGTTGATGGGCTCTGTGGGACAGAAGGGCCTGTTCAGTACTATATCCCTAAATTAAATCCAGGAAGACTTGTGTGGCCAATTCTGCTTCACTCCATAAATCAGCAAATTCATTGCAGAAAATTAATGTTAAATGGGAAGAAGTGGATTGGAGGACAAAATGAGAGGGCAACTATTTAATTAATTAAACTAATTCAACTAATTAAATATATTACCCCTGTGTCTGAAGGTCTGGGAGCAAATTTTGCTTTGAACTCTTGCTCTGAGTAAGTGATTGTGTAAGGCAGCTTATACAAGAAACTGAGTTACATCTGTTCTGAACCACGTTAGTCCTGCTTTTTTCTGATAGGAATTAAGAGTGTTTTAAACCATGTAGAAATAAATGCACTACAGACATCAAACTGAGGAGAAGTTTCCAGTCAAGACAACCTCTTCAAGGCAGCAAACACTCGAGGCTGAGTCCGGGTTATACAACGTATCTGCAGGAAATTGGAAAGGCTCTAGGTTACCTGTGGAGTGAATTCAGACAGAGGGCATGTTCCGTAATGGTAATGGAACACAGTTCAGACTGTGAGAAAAAGAAAACATACAGGACAGGGAGAATCTCCCCCTCCTCCCCCAGTGCCCTGGCAATCTGAGAATCCAAGAGTTAAAAGGCAAACAAGCCTCCCTCCTTCCTGTGTGAACGTTGGCCACAGAACCTGATACAATGGGCTCAGCTCACCTTCAATAATGCAGACACCACAGATAACCCCAACACATCTATCTCATTTTGTCAGCCCATCACAAATCATGTTACCACCAGGATTCCTCCTTTCAAGATTACCTATCTTCCAATTAAACAGCATATGGCTGCTGAAGGTTCTTTGTTTGTCAGGTTCTGGCTGATTATGTAAAAGGAGTAATTTGTTATCCAGACCCTTAAGATGCTGATGTGGTATGCAGCAAGATAGAGGATATTCACATGACTGACAATGATTCTTATCTCGACAGTCAATGCTGACCCAACGACTCAGTACTTTTGCTTCAGTCCTACACTACCTTCAGTAACTGGGCAGAAAACCTGTAAAAATTCAGTTCTGAAGTTCTGTGTCTCAATAATGCTTATAAACTTAATGTCCCCTGACTCATCCTTAAGCTAATATTTTCTAATGGAAAGATTTCCTGCATGGAGATGACTTTCCCTGAAATAATTCCTTTAGTTGATATTCGATATTTTGCAGATTTAATTTGATGCAAACAGTGCACTTCACAGTATGTTTCAACACACGTGATAAATAAAACTAATCTTCAAATCTTTATTGATTTTTTAAAATGTTGATTCCAAATAGATAGAATCGCCTGAGCCTTTACAGTGATAAGTCTTTGAGGATTCTGACTCATCCTGTTTGAAATTTAGAATGATAGGCATAGAATCAATGAGTCACAGCATGTTACAGCAAGCAAAATGGCCCTTCAGCCTAATTGTCCATGCCAACTGCAGCTTCTTCTCTTCTAGTTCCTATTGCTCACGTTTGGTGCGTAACTCTCCAAGCCCCTACCCTCTATGTATCTATCCAAATGCCCCTTTAAATGTTGCGTTTGTACCCTGCTTGACAACTTCCTCTGGCATCTCATTCCAAGCAATCAGCTCCTTTGATGTAAAGAAGTTACCTCTCAGGTCTCTTTTAAATCTCTCCCCTCATATCTTGTGCCTGTACTCTCTAGTTTTGGACTTCTCAACCCTAAGGAAAAGACTATAACTGCCCACCTTGTCCATGCCCCTCATTCTCCTGCTCTTCAGGGAATAAAGATCCAGCGTACTTGCAAGCTAGCACAATCCTCGGACTGTATTGGGTGTTGACTCAAAATGGGCGCATTTCACTATATGTTTCAATGTTTCAATGTACATGTGACAAATAAATCTTTAATCTTTACTGTTCTTTCGATGACAGCAAGATTCTGACCGGCCTTTCCCCTCAGTAATACACACAAAATGGTGGAGAATCTAATCAGGTCAGGCAGCATTTATGGAGGGTAGTAAAAATTGATGTTTCGAGCTAAGACAATTCATGAGGACTGGAAAGGAAGGAGGCAGAAGCCAGAATAAGAGGGTGGAGGGCGGGAAAGGAGGAGGAATAAAAGCTGAGGCCAGGTGAGGGGGAAGGTGGGTAGGTAGGGGAGGGGAGGATGACGTAAAAAACTGTGTGATGTAAGGGGCAAGAGGCATAGGGTTGCAAATGAAGTAATCTAACAGGAGAAGATGGTGGACCATGGAAAAAAGGGAAGAAGGTGGGAAACCAGATAGAGGTGATGGGCAGGTCAAGACTGATCAACCAACACCCATCAGTCCCATGTCTGTACTTGTCACATCTGTTGGACGGGTGAGGGTTCTATGTGATTGCCCCTGTCCAGCAGTGATCTTTGTAACAGACTCCAGCCAGATCCCTGAAGCTAGCTCCTGATCAGCGAGACCCCTGGAGATTTGACAGCCTGTTAAGCCCTCGGGCCGAACCAGCTGTCTGAACTCATCAAATGTCTGGGTGTTAGTGACATTCACAGACATTCACTAGCTACTAAAAAGAATTAAAAATTAAATTAAAAATAATGAAAACACTAGAAACACCTATAACAATGAAATACATTGAGACATTTATTTTGTGACTCAATTAATCCCAAGACTATAAATGAGTTGAACGCACACTAATGTCCAGGAACAGAAAAAGCTACAGGAAGTGGTCCTAGCCAATCACAGGTAAAATCTTCGCCTTCACTGAGCACATTTACATGGAGCACTGCCACTACGAAAGCTGCATTCATCATCAAGGACCCCAAATCCAGGCCATGGCCTCCTCCCACTGTTACTATTGGACAGAAGGTACAGAAACCGTAGGTCCCACGTCACCAGGTTCAGGAACAGTTATTAACCTACAACCATCAGGCTCCTGAACCCAATTTCCTGATCCTTTCTCCTTGCTGTCTCCTGAATTCCTGTTTCCTTAGGTTATCGTAACAGAGGTTGTGCCTCCATTCCTCCATGGTGAGTTCCCCAGAGCGAGGCAAACGCAGATTCAGGGCTGCAGGTCCCTGCTTCTCATGCTGCCAAATGCGCATGGGGGTAGTGGACAGGTTGCTGGAAGCCTGAGAAAGGTGAACACAGGAAGTATGTTTAAGTTTTTGTTCTCTGATTGTACTTTAGCCTCAGATTACACTTGACGACAAAGATTTTGCTTCCAGAATATTTTGGGGTGTATCTAAAGGATTTTGGGCTGCTGATCATGAAAATCACCATGAAATTTCCTTATCATACACCATTTTAAAAAAATTGTCTATATTTGCTATTTCAATTCATAATTTAACTC
Organism: Mobula birostris; assembly: GCF_030028105.1. Taxonomy (NCBI): domain Eukaryota; kingdom Metazoa; phylum Chordata; class Chondrichthyes; order Myliobatiformes; family Myliobatidae; genus Mobula; species Mobula birostris. Next base: position 101,236,827 of record NC_092380.1, on the reverse strand, counting down.
AATTAAAATGTCGCCAACAATGTAAGCTGGAAAGTTTTCTGTCTTGTTCCGGCATGCCTGGACGTGCTTAGGTAGGGAGAATGCTGCACGGTGGGACAGGTTTTGGAAAATCAGGATATGGAGTCTAGAGGAGGTAGAGGAAGACACTATAATGCTTGAGCCAGAAGTGGAAAACGACACTGACTCTGATACAGATTCTGAACCCTGTATGTTGAGTGAGCCTCAAGAAGGCATTTTTTTGTGTCCACAAATCAGATAGGTTATCAATGACAGATTATTCAAAGAACTTTTAGTGGGACTGGAGAAAATCACATGGAAGACATTCAAAGATGTTGTTGAAAATTTTCTTGACAGCTACAGAGCACCAAACTACGTGCAGCTGGTTGACAACCTGTTTTAAGCATACAAAACCATGAAGTGCAACATGTCACTAAAGAGTCATTTTCTGCATTCCCATTTAGACTTCACCTTTGCAAATCTTGGGGCTGTCAGTGATGAGCGTTGTGAAGGGTTTCATCAGGGCAATGTGGTCATGGAGAAATGGTATCAGGGCAACTGGAATCCATCAATGCTGGCTGATTATTGTTAAACACTTAATCAAGAAGCCTCCGACATGTAGTACAAATGAAAATCATCAACAAAACATTTTTGGATTGTTGAAATTTTGCACAGCATCATCACCATTATGCAACTACACACATTATATTCAATAAAAGTTAATTTTTTGTTTCTCCAAATTCCTGTGTGATACAAGTGGTCTGAAAATAAACTTATGTTCAGCTTCAAGCGGTCCATCACAAACAAAACACGTTTCTGATCAAGCACCACTTTCTAAAAAATTTGTCATCCAGTGTAGGTATTGTGGGTTTGAATCTCACACTGAAGACATGAGTACTTTATACTTCATACTTTATACTTTGTTGTCGCCAAACAATTGATACTTAGAACGAACAATCATCACAGCCAGACTGACATCCAATATAACATTGAAGAAGCACTCGCCAGGAATTTCATCCGCAGACAGTTGTAATTAATTAGTACACTTTATATTACCTACAGCAGGTGACCTACTGTACTTGAAGTCGGCTTCTGGAGATACATTATACCATAGGCTTGTAGGCAAGGGTCGAACCTTAACTGTATTCGAAATGAGACCGCAGAGTTACATTCTTCTCCTCAGGCAGATGGAATCATCACTCAGGATTACTTGAAGAAGTTCCTTTAGAGTTTCCCTGGAATTCTGGCCAGTACTTATATCGCAAGCAGTGTTACTAATTCAGACAATGTGGTTCTCACCTCGATGTTGCTAGCAAGTTTGCTGTACATATCTTGTTACATTATAATAATGACTTAGCGACTGGCTGAGAAACATATCGGGATAGTATGAGTCTTTCCTCTCTCTCCACTGTTTTGTATAATTTATGATTAATTGATATTCTGTGTGCTGTCTGTACTTGCCCATGATTAGATTAGATTATGAGGACACACAGTCCTCTTTTATAGTCATTTAGTAATGCATGCATTAAGAAATGATACAATATTCCTCCGGTGTGATATCACAGAACACAGGACAAACCAAGACTGAAAAAACTAACAAAACCACATAATTATAACATATAGTTACAACAGTGTAACAATACCGTAACTTGATGAAGAACAGTCCATGGCACAGTAAAAAAGTTCAAAGTCTCTCGAATGTCCCACATCTCACGCAGACGGGAGAAGGAAGAAAACTCTCCCTGCCATGCCCGATCACAGTCCAACTCTGAGTCGTCCGAAAACTTTGAGCCTCCGATCAGCCCTCCGACACCGAGTACTGAGCACCATCTCTATCTGAACGATTCGACCTCAATCTCGGTCGCCAGCAGAAGGCAAAGCCAGGGATTTTGGGGCCTTCCCTCCGGAAGATTCTCGATCGCCCAGTAACAGCGGCAGCGGACCAGCGTTTCAGAAATTTCTCCAGATGTTCCTCTGTGCTTTCACGTCTGTCTCCATCAAATCAGAATTGCCCACGGCCCCTATTTAACGGATACGATATCATTTTGACCGGAGAGCTGCGCGCGCAAGTTTTTCATTATACAGGAGCCCAAAGAGCCGCACTCAAGAATTTAGCAAAGGTTCTTCCCTTCTGCTCACTGAATTTCTACAGATTTCTACAGTTTTACACCAATCTCTACAGATGTATCGTGAACAGCATTCTAAACTGGATGCATCTCTGCCTGGTGTGCGGTGGGGAGCAGGGAGGCTACTGCGCAGGACTGAAGTAAGCCGTAGAGAGTTGTAAAATTAGCTCGATCATGGGTACTAGCCTCCATGGTATCCAAGGCATCTCCAAGGAGCGGAGCCTCAGGAAGGCAGCATCCAGCTTTTAAGGACCCCACCACCACACAGAACATGCCCTCTTCTCAATGGTACCATCAGGAGGGCACAAACTCAGTAATTCAGGATCAGCTTCTTCCCCTCTGTCAGCAATTTCTGAATGGACATTGAACCCATGAACACTACCTCACTTTTAAAAATTATTTCTGTTTTTTGCTCTATGTTTAATTTAACTATTTAATATACATATACAGTATATACTTACTGTAATTAATTAAAAAACCTCAATACTTTTTAATTTCTGTTTTTGCACTACTTATTTAATATTTATATGTGCTTACTGTAATTCACAGTTTTTTTCTATATTATCACATATTTCATTGTACTGCTGCCACAAAGTTAACAAATTTCACAGCACTTGCCAGTGATATTTAACCTGATTCTGATCGTGATTTCTGAATGGTCCATGAACCCACATACGCTACCTTATTATTGCTTTTCAGTTGCACTATTTACAGTATTGATTTTGTATCTTTATGATTTTGCATTGTACTCCTGCCCAAGCAATGACCTGGACCCACTGAAATTTGCCCATCGACACAATAGCTCTGCAGCAGATGCAATCTCACTGGCTCTCGGTTCGGCCTTGGCTCACCTGGGACAATAACAATACCTACCTCGGACTCTGTTTATTGATTACACCTCAGCGTTCAACACAATCATATCTAATCAGTTCAATCAACACAATTATATTGAATCAGTCTAACCAAAAAGCTCCAAAACCTCACCCTCCGTACCTCCTTCTATAACTGGGTCCTTGACTTCCTCACCAGGAGACCACAGTCAATGTGGATGGGACAATCAACACTGGCACATCTCAAGGATATGTACTTACCCCACTGCTATACTCTCCAGGTACCCTCAACTTTTCTAGAAGCAGGAAACATGTTCCCGATTTTTGGGGGAATCCAGAACCAGAGGCCACAATTTGAGAATAAGGGGTAGGCCATTTAGAACGGAGTTGAGGAAAAACTTTTTCACCAGGAGAGTTGTGGTTCTGTGGAATGCTCTGCCTCAGAAGGCAGTGGAGGCCAATTCTCTGGATGCTTTCAAGAAAGCGTTAGGTAGAGCTCTTAATGATAGCAGAGTCAAGGGATATGGGGATAAGGCAGGAACGGGGTACTGATTGTGGATGATCAGCCATGATCACAGTGAATGATGGTGCTGGCTCGAAGAGCCGAATGGCCTACACCTGCACCTATTGTCTATTGCCATGGACCAATACTATTAAGCAAGAGATTTGTGGACCCCAGGTTGGGAAACCCTGCTCTACAGACACAATTACGTGGCTAGGCACAGTCAAACACCATCTATAAATTTACTGATGAGACAAGTGTTGTTGACGGAATCTCAGATGGTGCTGAGGAGGTGTACAGGAGCAAGACAGAACAGCTGGCTGAGTGGTGTTGCAACAACTACCCGGCACTCAGTATGACGACGAAGAGCAGTCTAACTGCTTGCATCTATGGAGGGGCCACTGCACAGGATCGGGAAAAGCTACAGGAAGTTGTCAGTTCGGCCAGCTCCATCATTGGCACTGGCCTCCACAGCATCAAGGACATCTTCGAAAGGTGATGCCTCAAAAAGGCAGCATCCATCATTAAGGAGCCCCATCACCCTGGACATGGTGTCTTCTCATTACTACCCTCAAAGAGGAGGTACAAGAGCCTGAAGACCCACACTCAACGTCTCAGGAACAGCTTCTTCCCTTCCACCATCAGATTTCTGAATGGACAACGAACGCGTGAGCACCACCTCACTATTTTGATTTTTTTTCTATTTTCATGTACTTCTTATTTAATTACTTTTTAATATATACTCCTTTATTATAATTTATAGTTTTTAAAATCATGTATTGCAATGCACTGCTGCCAGAAAACGACAAATTTCATGACATATGTCAGTGATATTAAACCTTATTCTGATTCAAAGTTTAAATTAAATTTATTAGCAAAGTACATATCTGTCACCACATACAACCCTGAGATTCATTTTATTGCGGGCGAAAGACCGTACCTACAGGGTGGGCAACCAGTGTGCAAAAGACGACAAACTCTGCAAATACTAAAAGAAAGAAAAGAAATGATGATAATATTATTATTATTAATAATAATAATAAAGATGTAACAGACTTAATGGAATCCAAAACAGATCAACTGGAATTTAGAAGAATGATGTGGAGGAGGGATCTGATTGAAACCTATTGAATATTGAAAGGCCGAGTAGCAAAATAGAGGCATATTTCTTTAGAACAGAGATGAGGAAGAATTCCTTTAGCTAGAGGGTGGTGAATCTGTGCAATTCATTGCCACAGATAGCTGTGGAGGCCAAGTCATTGGGTATATTTGAAGCGGAAGTTGATAGGTTCTTGATTAGTAAGTGTGCCAAAGGTTACAGGGAGGAGTCAGGAGAATGGGGTTGAGAGGGAAAATAAATCAGCCATGATCAAATGGTGGAGCAGACTCAATGGGCTGAACAGCTTAATTCTGCTGGACCTGAAGAAGCGTCTCGGGCCAAAACATCAACTGTTTATTCATTTCCATAGACGCTGCCTGACCTCTGCTGAGTTCCTCCAGAATTTTGTGTGTGTTGCTTTGGATTTCCAGCATCTACAGAATCTCTTGCATTTGCTAATTCTGCTCTTATGTTTTATGGTCTGACGGGCTTGACTTAACTTGAAGCCACAAAGGGGGCCACATTAATGTAGGTCTTTTTTACAGAAATGCGCCCAACCTCTCTGGTCCGCACCAGTGAGTCCCTGCTGGATGATCGAACATCAGATGAGAACTTAAACACCCAGTTTACGTTATCAAGAAAACTTCAATCACTGTTAAACCACAATAGCCATGTAATTGGAAAGCAAATGGGAAGTGTGATAGGTGTCTACTAAATAAGGCCTGCCATGTGTGAAAGAAGGGTAGTCAGTGGTATTCCTATACAGAGAGAGGAGAAGGTTAATCAGTAACTACCTACCCTGTTTTACCCTATGGTGTTAGACATAAAGAAGGCATAATGAGGCAAAGGCATCAGAAGGATTTCAATGATCCACTATAAATACTTTCAGTCTGCATTGCTACGTGTGTTCTTGGCAACCCAAGATAATTCTGGCTGCTTGTAATAGCTACAATGATTTTCTCTAAGAAAGTGATAAGCATTAAGGTTTCCTGCATAAAACATGGGTGAAAATAACCAAGCTTGGGGGAAACGTATTTCAACTGCGCACGTTTTGTGAGCACAAATATCATTGGTGTGGTTCATGGTTTAGGCACATAAAAGGATTGTTCTTTCACATTGTTACTTAGGCTGACACATACCAGTAACAATATATCTTATTAAAGCATTCACATGCAATAGTGTAATAACAGCGCAAAGAAAAAGGGATTTTGAAGCGAACGAGCACTGCTAAAGTGTCACACAGTTCCTAAGGCCTTGCTCAGCTCCAGTATTACAACAGCCAGCTCTGTAGCAGATTAAATATCATTCTAGGTCAGGTTCTCATGGCCCAGACACAAGTGCCAACATTCTTGCAATTATTCAAGGCTAAAGAGAGTGCGACCCTCCTGACAGAGCTGTGACACAGCATGATTAGATTTAGCTCAGTAGCTAGCCGAAAAGTGATCCACAGTATTTAATGCAGGGGATGGGGGGAGGGAGGCGAGGGTGGTGGGAGAGGAGGGGGGGAAGGTTGGACGCTGAGAGAATCGAGGCAGTGCTCGAGTGACTTGTGATGCTCCATGTGCCTGAGAGTCTGTGCGAGCAATTACCGGACCCTGGAAACAGAGTGACAGTGGGAGTCGTGGAGTGCTGGGCACTGGGGGGTGGGGAGAGGTCACACTGCGATATGCTTTAGATTTTGATCATAACTTGACCCTGGACCCAGCCTCCGGTGACACTGGAAGAGCACTATTAAAAAAAGGAGTCCGTACTTGACCCTTGAGCAATGGATATACACTTTACCCATCCATGCATTTTCAGTAACGTAGATTTTTATGCGTGGTCTTACAAGCAAGGAAAGAAAAGGAACGTTAGTTTATGATCTATGAAAATGTAATCAGCAAAAGAATACAGAGTCCTTAGTATGCAGGAAGTCCAGTCAGGCACACACACTTATTGTGCAGTGAGCATTCGCTCTTTGCCATACATCAACCTGGGCAAGTCACCAGCTACTGGTATCGAAGACATTTCGGCAACTTGAAAATTAAACCATGCCAATGCAATGCAAGTGGGGGGGGGGGGGGGGAGGAACACAAAATTCCTGGGTCCGTAAGCTGCCTATTGCAATCGGAAATGAGATCCTGCTTGGGCCCAAAGTCTGCCAGGGAAACAAAGCCATAAAATGAAAGCCACTCTAATAAAAACACCATCGACCTCAGTAAGGCAAAAAAAAAGAGTGCCAAGATTGTACACATTCAGACACAAAAGCCAGAGGAAATGCTAATTTGGAATTTAACACACCCTTCCTGGCCTCTGATCACACAGCCTGCTTGAATAAGAACAGAAGAATTTGAGGGGACAGGATACAGTCATTAGGCCCTGCGAGTCCATTCACTTTTGATCGAAGAATTCTCTTTGCAATGGTGCTGAGGTTGGTTTTGCCTGTTAAATAATAAACCAAGTTGTGGACGATTAGTGGGTATGTGTTGTTTCACTAAAGATACACAATTTGTTCACCAAAGTTAAATGTCCCAATGGTTTCAGCTGACTAGAAATGTATAGGCCTTGCTTGTTACAGAAACCCACAATTCAACCGAAGAAACTTACTTTTTAACATACAGTAGAAATTTCTAAGTATTCTCATGTTTTTTGCTCCATATCATATAAACCATTTTTCATGGTTTTAGGTCCTAAAGTTTCCTCAGCTAAAAGAAGATATATATTTGAATCTAACAGGACTTTCGGGCCTGACCTTCAACCTTAACAATGACCCAACCTTTCATGTTAATTCCCCATACAAATGACCTCTCGTGTAAGGCCCCTAGCGTGGCATTGTTTCATGGCCTCTACTATTTTTTTTCTTGACATGCAAGTCACTTGTGCAAAAGAGAAAAAAAATTCTTTGAACAGGAGAAGAATAGTCTGTGTTGTTCAGTGTTTCTGTTTGGCAGGTGCATTAGTTAATCGAGTTTCACTCTTTCTTATTTGGTTGCACTGATTTGCAGAGTTCAGCTTAAAGAGCAATAAATTATATTTCAATGTTGGCATGCCAATCTTGATAAACCTTTTCTCCCACCAGAATTTTGCAGAGAGGTGGTTTATTCCTGTCAATTCAATCAAATAAAGTTGACTCTTTCTTTGTACCTGTTTGTCATTGGATTACTTTTACCTTTTAATGGAAGTGTAGGACTTTCTTTACATATCCAGAGGATGTGGTTTCAAAAGTGAGGGACTTCCACTTTAAAGTTAGATTAAAGAACATGGCAGAGTAGTTAGCACAACGTTTTACAGTGCAGGCGACCTGGGTTCAATTCCCACCAATGCCCGTAAGGAACTTATACATTCTCCCTGTGATCATGTGGGTTTCCTCCATGTGCTCCGGTTTCCTCCCACAGTTCAAAGACGTACCAATTGGTAGGTTAATCGGTCATTGTAAATTGTCCCATAATTAGGCCAGGGTTAAGTTAGGGGACTGCAGGGCAACGCAGCTTGAAGGGCTGAAAGGGCCTATTCTGTGCTGTGTCTCAATGAATATAAATAAGTATATAATCATAGAAAAATCCAGCACAATACCAACCCTTCAGCCCACATGTTATGCTAGCCTATATAATCCTACCCCACAACCAACCTAACCCTTCCCTCCTACACAACCCATAACACTCCATTTTTCTTCATTCCATGAGCCTACCTAAGAGTCTTTTAAATGGCCCTATTGAATCAGGTCTGCCACTAACCCCAACAGTACTTTCCAGGCTCCCAGTACTTTCTGTGTAGAAATCCAATATCTGACATTTAAAACCCATGGCCACATTTCTGGCTTGTGAGTTGCTCGGATTACTCCTCCTGATCAAAATCCAGATCAATATCAACAATAGTTTTGATCAGGACTGGAATACTGGTGCCAAGGTAGCGTAATGGTTATCACAACACTATGGCAGCTCGGGACGTCAGAGTTCTGAGTTCAACTCTGATGTCCTCTGCAAGAAAGCTTGTATGTTCGTCATGCGTGCGCGTGGATTTCCTCCAGCCGCTCTGATTTCCTCCCACAATCCAAAGACGTACCAATTACATAGCAACATAGAAAACCTACAGCACCATACAGGCCCTTTGGCCCACAACCTGTGCCGAACATGTATTTACATTAGAGATTACCTCGGGGTACCCATAGCCCTCTATTTTTCTCAGCTCCATGTACCTATCCAGGAGTCTCTTAAAAGACCCTATCGTATCCGCTTCCACCACTGTTGCCTGCAGCCCATTTCACGTACTCACCACTCTCTGCGTAAAAAACTTACCCCTGACATCTCCACTGTACCTACTTCAAAGCCCTTAAAACAGTGCCTTCTTGTGTTACCCATAAAAATGAAATGTCAGCTGGGCAATACAATTGTCAACATCCAGATGACTTACAAATGTGGGTTATCTATGTGAAAATGAACATTAAGGCAACATACAAGAAGGAATTTTTACATAAATTAATTCACAGATGCAAAAATTTACAGGTGTCGATACAATTTTTTTTCCAGCCCCATGAACTGCTGATAAGTGACAGGAACAACAGGGTTAAGGCCTGAAATGCAATGTTTCAGTTAGTAGGTTAATTGGTCATTCTACGTTGTCCTGCAACGGCTCTTCCACTGTAACAGGTAAAACCAATGTAAGCACCATTGTAAAGAGGAATTATTCAATCAAAAGGGAATGGACTCACCAGGCCTAATGACTGTGGGTTGCTAGGTGGCATGATTTGATGAGTCAGAAGGGCCTATCTAGCATTGCATCTCTAAGCAAATAAATAAATCAATAAATAAATGCACAGAATCCATATCTATGCCTTCTTTATCCAGGAATAAAAAGGTACATAAGTTTGAATAGTGACTGGGAGCACAAGACCTAACTGAAAACCCATTGGCTGGTTCTGCAAGGCTTCGTGGAGGGCAAAGGGCATGTCAAGGCACAGGAGTAGGAATACCCCAGTTGTGATGACTACCCGTACCACTGGACCCAGAATTCTGAGGTTGAGAGCGTGGAACTGCTCCAGCACAATGGCTTTCCCACTTTAAAATTTCTTCTGCACAGGTATAAAAAGTCATTGGTGGGTACGATGGACAACCGCTCATCAAGGTAATTCAAAAGCCTTGATTAGCCATTTGACTGCTACAGAAAGATTCTTGCTAACCTGTCTCAGGTATTTACAATGATCAGTAAAAGGATCAGAATGATAATCAAGAGTGATATCCTCAGTTGTTAAAGTGTGGGACGCAGTCCCCGATAGCAGTATGAAAGCAGAACTGTTACAGTACAGATGAGGCCATTTGGCCCATTGAGTCAATGCCAGTATAATACAAGATAAATCCAGCTAATCTGATTCTCCTGCAATTTCTTTGAATACACTTTTTCTTTCAGCCATTTACTGAAAGCCATAATTGAAATCAGCCATTCCTACTATAGTTATAAAGGGGATTAATTTAATTATTACAAAGTGAATGGTAGGCTTCTGAGGCATGCAGTAGAACAAAGGGACCTGGAAATACAGAATTTCAGTAATTCTATGATAAAGTGTCTACACATAGCTTGTACCTGCAATATCACCTAATATGAAAACTGACTTTAAATATGTAATTTCAGGACGTTATTGAGCTAGATGGATGTTTACTTGTTCAAACTTAATTTTGTGTTTAGAACAATATTTTTGTAATGTACATCTAAGAAATCCCTGTTGGCTAAAAATCAGTTTAACTGCAGTATTAATTCGAGAATTTGGGTTCCGAATCAAAACAACTTTGACCCAGGACTCATATATCTGAATTTCAAGATACTGAAAGAAACCCTAATTCCATTTGCCAGTTTACAAAACTAATTGAACAAATACTGTCTTCTTGGAGTACTACAGTAGACAGCAAAGGCAACTCCTTCCGTACCCTCACCCAGAAAAAGCACAGGTCTGACTGGATCAAGTCGTGAAGGATTTTGCAAGTAGAACGACGGAGGTGTTTTATGTTTCAGAAAAGCCTCAGCAATCATTTATTGAACACCAAAAAATTGAACACCAAAGCACACTAAAAACCCTTTATGTAATAAAGTCATCACGTTAGACCATCCTCTTAAAGCAAAACCCCAACTCAATGTCAGTGTTTGTGAATTATGTACATTTCTCCTAATTACATTACCCTACAATGGCATTGAGTTGGATTTTGTGCTTTCTGGATGGTTATTGGGCTGGGAGAGAATGGATTCCTTCTAACCTCGATACTTTGGTTTGAGATTATTTCACACGAATAGCAAAAAAGGCTATTCTATGATAAAGTGTCTACACATAGCTTGTACCTGCAATATGGATGTAAACTAAGACAGGGCAGTCGGGAATAGCTCCCTGCTGTGAGCTCAGGGTCCTGATGAAAGGCCTGAAAAGTCAACTCTTTACGTGGTAAACGTAAAGGAGTTGGGTGCTTGCTGTTCTGGTTAACAACGGATGGTGCAATCCTGGTCATATTACGATCGAGGAACGTGTTTGTAGACCGGATATTGAACTTTTTGTTGTTGGACTCCGGCCATATTCCACCCAGACACAACACTGGGCGTCATGGGAGGTTGTTCCAGCCTGTGGCCATCGAACTTTGCAGCTCCTCCTGTGGAGGGTCAGACACCCTATGCCAATAGGCTGGTCCTGAACTTATTTCCATCTGGCATAGTTTGCATATTGTTGTTTGATTGTTCGTGGTTTTTGTATTTCTATATTTACGCTCTATTCTTGGTTGGGCAGCTGTAACGAAACTCAATTTCCCTCAGGATCAATGAAGTATATCTATGTCTATGCCTATGTCTATATCTTTATTCCTTTCCATAGATGTTGCCTGATCTGCTGAGTTCCTCTAGCATTTTGAATGTGTTACTCTGGATTTCCTGCATCTGCAGAATCTCTTGTTTTTATGAGCTCAGAAGAAAATGTGTTGTCATAAAATCTGCATCGAGAAAATAAAAATACTACCAAAACAATCAGCTGGAAGAACTCAATGGGCTGAGCAGCATCTGTGGGAGAAGAAGAATTGTTGGCGTTTTGGGTCAAAACTCTCAACCCACTAAGCTCTTCCAGGGGATTTTTTTTGTGCTCTAGAATCAATGGTTCTCAACGTGGTGAGCTGGCGGGGGTACATGCCAGATTTCATAGGAGCCCCAAGAAAAAAAACAAGGCACTAGTTCATGATAAGTTTACTGTTTTAATGAAATATTACTAAAATAGAAAAGAAATGAATATACATATGTAATTTAATTAGAACCATGAATGAAATGAATGGGAAAATGTGCTAGATGATGCTAATGAGGTAGCAAAGCAGATTAGCTTGTGTCTGGGGGGGGGGGTTGGGAGAGGATGCAACCCCCCCCCCCCAACACACACACACACACACACACACACACACACACACACACACACAGGCTAAGCTGTTTTGCTGCCTCATAATGATAATTGTCATTATGGATCTTGCAGGACCACGCACAAATCACCATTCACACCCTGCAGAGCATCCCTCTGAGACCCGTTTCACATCCACCCCTCAGTCACAAACTGCAGATAGGTGTCCGGTGGTTACCAAAAGGTAATTGTCCCTGTTGCTTTTTGCACTTTGGGATAGCTTTTGTATTATTTCTAAGTGATAAGCAACTTGGAGAACAAATCAACACACACAAAATGCTGGGAGGAACTCAGCAGGCCAGGCAGCATCGAAGGAAAAGAGTACAGTCGACGTTTCAGGCCGAGACCCTACATTTTGTGTGTGCTGATTGGATTTCCAGCATCTGCATATTTTCTCTTGTTTGCCATTACAGAACAAATTGTTTCTGCTAAGTCTGACATGTCTTACCTGTCAGATATATTTGAAAAACTGAATTTATCAAATAAACTGTTACAAGCTAAACCCTGCAATCGCATATCATGCAAAGAGGCTATTCTTATCACTTTTCTTGGAAATCTCAGACTTTTCAGTAGCAATATTGGACGTTGAGAGTTTTCACAATTTCCTTCACAGGCCACTCTTGAAATAGATTTGCAAGATGATGATCTGATTGTATATCTTGATTATTTGAAACAACTACATGCTGATATGGAATTTCGGTTCAGAAACCTGCTGGAGATGCATTTTCCAAATTGGGTGGTGGATCCATTTGGGACAAAAGGGAATGATGTCGACGCCTCATTTCAAGAATGTCTTATTGAGCTGCAAAGTGATATTAATAGTTCAAGCAAAATTCAAACAAAATAGGCAAAAATTCTGGATAACTAGCAATATTCAAAATAAGTTTCCGCAGCTCTGAGAGAAAGCAAAGTTGTTTTTAATTGGATTTTTCACTTCTTATCTAGTTGAATGTGGTTTTGGTCAAGCTCTTCACAGGCTATCAAAAAATCCTAACCATCCTAATGTTGTGAAAAAAGTTGATCTTCAATTATTTTTTACCACATTGCGACCAGACATTCAAAAACTGGCTAGCTTGCATCAGTCACAAGCATCTCACTAAATACTCAAAGTAACAATATTAAGCCTTTTCATTGCTGGTTGGAAGAATATTAAACAAAGAATATAATAAATACATTTTCCTATTCAGAAGTTTGGAATAGTGTTTTCTTTTGTATACACCTGTAACATTATAACATATAAGAATACCTATCACCTGTTAAAACATAAATATTGACTGTACAGTATGTGCAAGTCTTACATAGCTACATAGCTAGGCTGCCTAAGAGTTTTCTACAGTACTGTAGTAATTTTATGTATTGCACTTTACTGCTGTCACACAAAAAAAAAACAAATTTTATGATATATTTGAGTGATGATATGGGTCTCTATTGTGGACTGAAAGTGGGAAGGGGGCAGGGAGAGGGAAATCATAGTTGGGAAAAGGGGAAGGGAGAGGGGAGGGAGTGGGAAGCACCGGAAAGATATTCTGTAGTGATAAATAAACCAATTGTTTGGAATCAAATGACCTTGCCTGGTGTCTCAGGGTTAGGTGTGTCAGTAATCACACCACCCTCTGCCCCAGCACCCCTCTGCCATCTGCCTCACCCCACACACCACTTTCGCCATTCCCAACATCCATTGCTCCCGCCAGATTTACAAACTTGCTCTCTGCTCCACATTGACAAATACAGTCCTGTGCAAAAGTCTTAGGCATCCTAGCTATTTATATGTGCATAAGACTTTATTAGAATAATTAGTACAGTTGACCAAAAAAATCTTTAGCAACTAACAGAGACTATGAAAGATGGGGTCACAGAGTTAAATGAAAGTCACAAGTGGGTCATGAGCAGAAAAAGGTTGACAGCCACTGCTCTGGGTTCCAGCATCTAAAATCTCCTCTGTCCAATACAAAGACTCTCGTCACAAAGGGCAGTTCTGATTCTGATAGAGTCTTTGTATTGATGCATTAACTCTGTTTCACTTTCTGTAGATGCTAACTAATCTGCTGACTGTTTCCAACATTTTCTGTTTTTATTTCAATGCATTAGCTGCAGAACAGCCAACCTATCTTCCCACCATAACGTTTTCCAGCTCGTTCTTTAATTGAGACGTGATGAGTCTTCAAATAAGGATCAATCAAGTCAAAACAAGGAATGGATTCCATGCCCAGTGAAGTGTTGCCAACTAATGTGACTTGGGATTTTTAACCCTTTAAATTCTACTATCTTTTTTGTACATATTTAAACTTTGTCACTTTATGTGATTAGCTGCAGCACAATACTATAAATTAGAAATCATGCCAAAATACAGCCATGTCACTTGTATCGTTATAGAATTTCAATAGTTCAAACCATTCTATTGCAATATGATTCCGTGATCCTACTTTTAATGTTGGCTTTTATAAAGTACACAATGATTGAAGAATGCTTGCATTAACAAGTACCTATTTATTTCAGGGCTCATATTATGTCAACTGATGGCTCAGTTCCTAACCTCCAGATAGGTGGGGGACTGATTTGATTGTTTACTGAAATTGCCTGAATATTTCCTTTCATCTTTACCTGCTAATTTTGAATAGTAGCATGTTTCAAAACGTTCAAGCACGTGGGAGTTGAATTCCACAAAGTTTGGCCTGACTGAATCAGAATCTAAGTGGCTGGCATCATTCTCCAATAGAAGTTAAAGATCTCAACCACATCTGAGCAAAAGGACAATGCTGTTAAGTGTACAGAGATTACAAAGGAAAGGACAAAGGTAGAGTGAGGAATGGGCTGGAGAGGTCCCACCTGGACAGCCCCAACTCTTACGTCAGAATGCTGTTCATTGACTTTAGCTCGGCATTCAATACTGTGATCCCCTCCAAGCTGATCACCAAACTTCGCCAGCTTGGTATCAGCTCATCCCTCTGCAATTGGACCTTGGAATTTTTGACTAACAGACCCCAATCAGTTAAGTTAGACAACCTCTCCTCCTCCACTCTCACCCTGAACACCTGCGTGCCTCAAGGCTGTGTGCTGAGCCCTCTTCTGTACTCCCTTTTCACCTATGACTGCGTTCCTGTACATGGTTCTAACTCCATAATCAAGTTCACAGACAACACCACAGTGGTTGGTCTGATCAGAGGGGATGACGAGACAGCCTACAGGGATGAGGTCCAGCACCTGGCCACGTGGTGTGCCGACAACAACCTGGCCTTTAACATCCAGAAGACCAAGGAGATCATTGTAGACTTCAGGCATACTAGGAGCCACCCTCACATCCCCATCTACATCAACCGAACTGTAGTGGAATATGTATCGAGCTTCAAATTCCTTGGTGTCCACATTTCCAAGGATCTCACCTGGTCCCTGAACTCCTCCATCCTCGTCAAAAAGGTGCAATAGCACCTTTACTTCCTGCCGAGCATCAAGAAAGCTCACCTCTGTCCCAGGGTACTGATGGACTTTTACCGCTGTACCATTGAAAGGATGCTCCCCAACTGCATCTCAGAGTGGTATGGCAATTGTCCCATATCAGACCACAAAGCTCTCCAGTGTGTGGTAAAAACTACCCAGCGAATTATCAGCACCCAATTGCCCACCATTGAGAACATCTACCATAAACTCTGCCTGGGCAGGGCGAAAAGCATTATCAAGGATGCATCTCACCCAAACCATGGACTTTTTACTCTTCTCCCATCCGGTAGGCGCTACAGGACCCTCTGCTCCTGCACCAGCAGGCACAGGAAGAGCTTCTTCCCTGAGGCTGTGACCCTGCTGAACCTCACATCACAGCGCTAAGCAGTATTGCACCCATATTGTACTGTCTCAGTACTCTTATATTTGTGTGCTGTAGCACTCACCTTTTATTCGCAGTTATTTTGTAGATAACACTATTCCTTGCATTTCTGGTCAGATGCTAACTGCATTTCATTGGCTTTGTATCTGTACTCGGCACAATGACTATAAAGTTGAATCTAATCTAATCTAATCTAGGTGAGGCAGCAACAGTTCAATGCCATCATTCATACACAGTAGGGAATTGAACTATTTTGCACAAGTTATGAGGTTGAGTTGCAATTTTTACAAAGGACTGGGACAGGGACAGTGACATAGGATGCCACCATCATGCCAACTGCCCAGGAGAACCACTCAGCCATCAGTTTCTTGAACTAAAGGGGAAAACTTCACAAATTCACTTGCCCCATCATAGAAATGTTCCCAAATTCAATAAGCTACTTTCAAGATCTCCTTTCCCCGTGTGCTCGATATTTTTTAGCTAATTTATTTATTATTGTCATTATTTGTTTTGTTTTGTTTTGTATTTGCACAGCTATTTCTGTTATGGTTATGACTCTATAGGTTTATTGAGTATGCCTGCAAGAAAATGAATCTCAGGGTTGTATATGGTGACATATATGTTCCTTGGTAATAAATAAACTTTGAACTTTGACTAAACTGGCTGGATCATTACAGCAAGTAAAATATGGACTTGGTAATCCAGGTGGACAAGAAAGATTTGTTTTAGGAATATGATGACCAGTGAAGGACTTCCTGCCCCTCAATGGTTCTGTCGTTTGATCAGATCACATCACACCATCATCATCAAGAGCTGAACACTTGGATTCAGCTCCAGTTAAGTGGGAGAGATCAATTGGATTGAATTTGTGCAATTGCATGTCATAGAGTCATAAAGTCATAGAGAAGTACAGCACGGAAACAGGCCCTTCGGTCCATCTAGTCTATGCTAAAACCATTTAGACTACCTGCTGGGATCATTCAAGGTTGATTTTCAAGCTTGAGGTAATGACTGACCTTACTTGTCACATATACAACGAAACATTGAAACGTGCGGTGAAATGCATTGTTTTGTGTCAACAACCAATACAGTCCAAGGGTGTGCTGGGGTCAGTCCGCAAGTGTCACCTTGCTTCCAGTGGCAACATAGCATGCCCACAACTTAACCCACACGTACACCTAACACTAACCCATACACCTCTGGAATGTGGGGGGAACTGGAGAACACAGAGGAAACCCACACGGTCATGGGGAGGATATACAAGCTCCTTACAGACTGGTCAGAAATGAACCCGGGTCACTGGTGCTGTAGTAGGTCACACTAGCTGCTACGCTACTGTGCCACACTGTGATTTCTGAGCATTACATCCCTGTCTCAGTAAGGAAGAATGGAGTGGCCCTAGAGAATGAAGCATCATGTTTTCAGACTAACATCAACCCATTCATCGTTATTATTATTCAGACTACTTTACGGAGCTGGAATCTGTGGATAAGTACTTGGTGCAAATGTGGTTTTCCTAAACTATGCATATGTCAGTAGCTTCAATCAGCTGTACTTGAGATGAAATCAGAGTTCTAACCTGGACTATTGTATTTTAGTAAATCCAATGCTGAGTTGGGATGGTATTGGATTTTGCCTTCCATATCAAATACTGGGGTAAATTTAAAGAGTTCATCGTCCAACCAAAGGCAGATCCATTGTTTGCAACTTGTTGGAATCTGTCTTTCTCTCTCTCTCTCTTCTTCTCTATCTATATATCTAACTATGTATCTATGTCTCTCTCTGTTTGCCTCTATACCTGTACGCCTCTTTCTCACTCTCTGCCTCTTTCTCTCTCTGTCCCTCTGTCTCTATCTGTCTATCTTTCTTCTTTCTCTCTCTCCCTATTTCTCTCTTTCATAAATATTTTCTTAAAACCTGCCCTCCTCACTATAAACTCTATCTTCTAACTCTTTTCTGACTGATTGTGAAATACCTACCAACCCACGGAGACTATAGATATATAACGATAATGAACAGATTCTAAAACATTATTCTTCTTCTTCGGTTGTCCATCGAAATCCGATGACGACGTCCACTCCTTTAATGGTGAGATCTTTGATGACTATACAGTCCTATCCTGGACCCACAAGCTCTATTGCAGGTGGGACATGTATATGTGATAGTGGTGGTGGTACTGGTGGCAACCATGGCTGCATTTCTCCTGAGTCTCTTCTGCTGTCTTCTGGTTGTTCTTTCCATCTCCAAAATATGGACCCCATCCCTACGCAGCTGTCACCAAGTGGTACAGTCAGCAGCAACATCTTCCAGGTCCTTGGATCTGATCTTGCACTTCCTTAAAGCATTCTTCATCTGATCCTTATAGCGCTTCTTCGGCCCTCCAGCTGAGCGTCGACCATGATGTAGCTGGCCGTATAACACTCTGCGGGGTAGCCGACATGGGGGCATCCTTATCACGTGCCCCAGCCACTGCAGCTGACGCTGGATGATCATGGCCTCAATGCTTCTGCAATTGGTCTTTACAAGTATTTCAGTGTGAGGCACCCAGGATGTGCTGGAGGACTTATGTGGAAGTGCTCCAAGGACTTGATGTGACAGCTGTAGGTTACCCAAGCTTCACAGCTATAAAGGAGGGTGGTGACTCAGACCGCTTGGTATACGGCGACCTTTGTGGAGGGACGAAGGCTCCTGTTCTGAAAGACTCTTTTAACACTATTAATGCAAACTTGTAGATCAGAATAATGAAAATGATACAGGACAGAAACACCACAAACAATTCAGAAATGTTTCAGAGTCCCTGATGTTCCAAAGCATTTTACAACAAATAAAGTAATTGATTAATGTAGGATAATATGTATCTGATTTATTTTTAGTGTATGTTTTGCCATAATGCACCATTTAAAAATAATCTTTGTTTACTTACAGTAAATCATATAAGCCACAAACCCATAATTATCTATCAAGATTACTCTAGGATTGTAGGTTTGTAAGCAGGTTGTTAAGACAGTGCTTTTACCAAAGATACTGTATAAAGGGTTAAATTCCCTCTTCCACAATAAAATTTCAGCACTGAATTTGAGGAAAATAAATTACTTATAATTATCAATGTTTAATAAAAGTTAAGCAGACCTTATGTACTATAATCTCTCGCTGAAGGAGTTAACAAATACATCATTTCTGTCTTTGTAAAAGGGAAAATAAAACATCAATATTGTTTTTGTTCAAGGAAGATAGGAAGTAACAGTAGTGACTTTGTTGTCAGGAATGTGCTTTTATGTGCTGGCAGCATATGAAAGTGATATGATTTCATATCTGAGTGATTTTGATTAGGAGTGAAATTCCTCAGTTATGCAAACTTGTAATGTCAGTCCCTTCCATTATGGATTAGGCATGGTCCTCTCAATTTGGACATGACTGGATGTGGCAGCTCTGTAGAATGGTAACAGAGCACCAGCCTGCAGCAATGACGTTTTCAGGGAGAAGAAACCACAGCTCGTGGTATTGAATCAAGAATAATGTATTTATTGAAGTACTTTAAAGCTTTGAGTCACCAAGAATTTCCAGATGCGACCCAGATATCCTACTTCCAAGTGGATGATGAGGATAATACAGGAAGCTGCGAAGACTGCAATCATTTGTACTGAGAATTTAAGCCACACATGGGACAATATGCATCTATACAGCAGACAGGGTTGTCTTTTGCTACCTTTCATGCATTTTACAATCGGCTTCTTTTTTCACTGAGCAGACTCGAGTAGGGAAATCTGTAAACAAACCAGAAGTGCCTGACAATATGGGACTTTTCATGGAAATGTTTTAGACCATTCAAGTTACAAAGGAAATGATGTTGCATAAAACAATCCTGAAGTGTTACTTTAACGGACAAGAAAAAGTAAGGCATCGGCTTTGAAGATCCAAGCCGCTTCACTCAGGGTACTTCTCCTTTTCTGTGTCTTTTTCCCAGCTCGGTGTAGATTGGACCTCTAAGGGTGAAGCCTGCCTTTTCAGATACTGGCACAAACAGACAGGTGTTACAGCAATACTGGCTCAAAAGCAGCTGACTGCATGCATTGAAACATTCAGGGATCTAAACCCAGAACAGATTACTTTCCATCAAGCTCAAAATTCCTATTTCTGCATCCTGCTCGAAAGTTAGATAGAAAGTTTTCAACAGCAAGTCTGCACACATTGGATTCATTAATGTTTATTTTACTCTGTTTAACTTTAAATTCATGGTAACAGTATAGTGTTTGCTTATATTAGTCATTTACCCTGTTTCCACTCTAGATTGCAGAGATGGTTTTGTCATGTATCACATCCTGTATGACTCTGCCTGGACATTTAATGATTAAACTATTCTTCAAATATGTATAACACACACAAGGTGCCAATCACTGGGTGGCAAAGAGAGTGAGAGTGTTCAGCAGAACTCTGACTACAATCAGAGAGGAATAAAGCATGGAGACAGACCCCTCAACCTACCAAATCAGTGCGACCATTAACCATCACACTAACCTGACACCACCAACCCCAGCCTCTCACCTCCTTCCCCCAACCCTAACCTTAACCCCCACAAACCCCGGCCCACACACCCCACAAACCATGGTCCACATTCCCCAAAACCTGAGCTCTCAATACCTTCAATCCATAAGCAATTACCCCACCGCCACCACAAGCCCTTAGCGTATTCATAACCCTAAACCTCAAGATGGATGGAAGAAGGAGAGAGATCCCAGTGAAGTGTTGGGCCAGGTTAATGGAGGAGTGGGCCAGATCAAAGCGGCAGGGTTGAGTGACACTGAATCTTTGGTAACAAGATCAAGAAAAGTAAGAGGATAATTTTCCCCACTGCCCACAGAGTTACACATCGACCCGCTTCTATTTTACCCATGTTACCTCAAGATTCAGGACAATTTAATATAATTTCTTGTGTAAAGGAGAACAAAATAATTGTTACTTCAGATCCAATGCAACATATTAAAAGCACACTCAGATAAAGACTCAATAATAAAAAAGAATGGTAAATATAAATGCTTAAGATAAGCTATATACATAGATTGATTATATGTACGTAAAGTGACCCTAAGTACAGGAGCAGCTGTACATAAGGTAACTCTGATGGGAAATGATAAGGTAGTGGTGCTGGGGGTTGTGGTTGTGGGGGTGTTAGTGGGTGGAGGTATTCATCAGCCTCACTGTTTGGAGAAAGTAACTGTTCTGAGTCTGGTGGTCTTGGTGTGGATGCTATGTAGTCTCCTCCCTGATGGGAGTGGAACAAACAGTCCATGAGCAGGGTGGGTGGGATTCTGCATAATATTGCTGGCCTTTACCCAGTATCTTTCTGTATATATGCTCCTGATAGTGGGCAAGCCAGAGAGGTAAGCTTTTTTAAGAAGCTTATTGAGCACCATTGCATACAGTAAGAGCAAACGCTTTACAGCACCACTGATTACCATTCAACATTCAATTCCAGCTGCCATCTGTAAGGAGTTTGTATGTCCTCCCTGTGACTGCGTGAGGTTCCCCAGGCTGCTCCGGTTTCCTCCCAGACTCCAAAGGTGTATGGTTAGGATTAAAGTTGGTAAGTTGTGGCATGTTAAGTTGGCACCAGAAGCGGGGCAACACTTGCAGGCTTGCCCCATCACAATCCTCCCCGTCAGATTTGATGCAATCGACGCATTTCAATGTACATCTGACAAGTAAATCTAATCTTTAATCTTTATCCTCATAAATAGGGAAATGGGGAGGGAAATCCAGAATTTAGGATCTTGAATCTTCAGCTGCCACGAGTGAAATGCTTCTGTTTCAGGCATGAGCAAGAAGCCAGGAATAAAGGGGTCTGAAATGGGGGAAGGACTTCTCATTCCACCTTCATTGGCAGCCACGACATTACAGGTCTATTATCCACAAATGCGAAGGAGACAGTGCTGTACTCATAACGGAATCAGTTACATTGTCAAATGGAAGAATTTGAGCTACTGTTCTGCACCTGTATTGCCGGTACAAAAGGAGAAGCCCATCTCTTGTGATCTGATTCTCCCAGGGTGTCTGCTTCTACGCCTGTGTTTTTGTGTTGAGGTGTGTAAATCAAGTCCAGTCGAATTTATTCTCATATTCACAAGTACGGTGAGGTGTGGGGACAATAGAAAACTTGCTTGCGGCAGAATCATAGGCACATAGGTGCAGACAACACACCAGTTATAAATTATACACAAGTTAGACATAAATCATGCAAGACAGTGAAGAGAGAAATATAGCCTGCAAAAACAAGTCAATTGTCAGCAAAACGTATACAAAATACTGGAGAACCTCAGCACGTCAGGCAGTATCTATGGAGAGGACATCTAAGGCGAGTCATCGCTTTGGGCCACAACTCTTCATCAGAACTGTCATATGCACAAGTTAATGTCGATAGTTACATTCAGCGGGCATTTTATTAAGTAGGTGAGGCTGGTGAGGTTGGAGAAGAAATTGGATAAATCAAAACTGAAATTAGTGGAACATTATTAAGTAGTGGTTAAAGGGCTTCAGGCCAAAGAATTTGGCAGACGGATTGCCCCCAAACTCACCAGCATATTCAAAGGCCTCCACCTCTTTCTCTGATCCTAAAATCATCAGCTTAAGCAGGATGCAGACCAATTAAACTGAAGAATAAAAATTTTGGGAATACATGTATACCCGGATGGCAGGAAATGTGTAAGATAAAAAGCAGTCTATTTCATATGATTTATTACAAGATTACATGTGAAAATGTAATGGAGGTATTGCTCTCCTATCTGAAGATATATCCTTGTTCGTTCATTGCATCTGGATCAAAATCCAGTGATTACCCACTCCAGAATCTTTCAAAAGCATCTTATCCAACTGTAAGAGGCCATTTCACCGCCAGCTGCTCAATGGGCCATGAGGGATGAGCAATAAATGTGGTCTTGCCAACGATGCTGGGATTTTATAAGTGAATTTTAAAACACAATTGAAGGGAATAATTGTCTACTTGGCCGGTAAACCATCCAAATGTAAAAAAAGCACTGGATCCTTTTAAATCCAAATGTTGTTGATATCACTTTTTATGAAATTATGAATCTTCTCTGTTCATAGTAAATGAACCAGTAAATATAATTTAGCATAGTCTAAAGTAGAGGAATAGAAAAAATTACAAGGATGCATGACCTAGACACTTCATCTTGGCAATGCACTAGATTCCCCCTCAACCCTCCATGTGGTAATGTTTTGTTTCCTTCAAAGTGAAGAAACAGCAGGTATAACTACTGCTTAAGTTACTATGCTGTGTAACTATTTGTTTTCACTTGTCATAGGTTTATAACCATGAAACTTCAAGGAACAGAAGTTGGGACTGGGTCACCATTTTTTAAAAATCTATTGGTCAGGTTTTCTAGTTTCCTTAAACATAGAATTATTTTGAACCACAGTGCAGAAACACAGCCTGCTGACCACTACCCACATTTACATTCTGTGGAAGTCTCTTCTCAGCCCTTTTCTTACATTTCTTCGATTTTCCCAGCCTAAATGTCACTGTGATGCTCAAATCCACTGCCAGTTGTGATAGCAACCACTATGTTCTAACTGTTGTTGAGTAAATTAATTTCTACTGAATTAATGCTTCGGTTCATTAATGACCTATATTAAAGGTGGGTGGCAGGGTGGAGATATGCCTCTATCAAAGGAGATGTAAAGTGATTAGGCACCTTCCCTCTGCTGGCCTGCAGGTCACCCTTGGGCAAGATGTAGCCTAACCGACACCCCCCTCCCGCTGCCCTCCCCCACATCAGAGTCACCTGAAGCCATGGGAGCAGGTGGTGCATATCACAAGTCCTGATTATGCGACTACTCTCGCCAGGTAGACAATCTCCGAAGAGTATTGACAATGGCTTGGGTCACCCGTCTTGTAAAGACATTGCAAACCACTTATGCAGAAAAATTTGCCAAGAGCAGTCACAGTCATGGAAAGACCAAGATCGTCCACGTCATATGACATGGCACATAATGAAAGAACTTATTAAGTAGCCTGTTATTTTTTTGTGTCTCCTCCCCCCACCTCCTTTCTGCACGCTGCTGTTGTAATACATGGTTATTTGAGTTACTGTTGCCTTTCTGTCAGCTTGAACCAGTCTGGCCATTCGCCCCTGGCCTCTCTCATTAACAAGGCCATTTCGCCCACTCACTCGGTGTTTTGTTTTTCTCACACCATTCTCTGTAAACTCTTGAGACTGTTGTGCATGTAACTCCCAAGAGATCAGCAGGTTTTGAGATACTCTAGCACCAACAACATTTCACAGTCAGTCTCTTAAACCACATTTAAGACTCTTAAACAACTGAACCTCTTGATCATTTCTGTATGCTTTTATGTATTGAGTTGCTGTCACATGATTTGCATTAATGAGCAGCTGTCCAGATGTACCTAATAAACTATCCACTGAGTGTATATTCTGTGATTGAATGTGTCTTATTCTTTGGTTGTCCATCGAAATCCGATGATGACATCCACTCCTTTAACGGTGAGATCTTTAATGACTCTACAGTCCTATCCTGGACCCACAAGCTCTATTGCAGGAATGTGTGCCTACAGTGGAGAAAACTTTCATTGACCCCTCTGTGGTGCCACCTAACATGTCTCATTACCATCAACAATGATCATGAATGGAATAAACCTGGACTGAAAATATTATCCAAATGTTTCCAGGGGTGGCATGGTAGTGTAGTGGTTAGCACAACGCTTTACAGTACAGGCGACTGGGGTTCAATTCTCATCTCTGCTTGTAAGGAGTCTCTCCATTCGTTCCGTGACCATCTGGGTTTCCTTCTGGTGCACCGGTTTCCTCCCGTAGTCCAAAGCTGTACTGTTTGGTAGGTCAATTGGTCGTTGTAAATTGTCCCATGATTAGGCTAGGATCAAATTGGGAGATTGCTAGGCAGTGTGGCTAAAGGCTGGAAGGGCCGATTCTGTGTTGTTTTTCAATAAATAGACAGATAAATACATAAATAAAGAAATAACAAGGAACTCATTCAAGATAATTAATTAAAAGTGGGGATCTCATTGAAGCCTATTGAATATTGAATAGAGCGGACATGGAGAGGATGCTTCCTATAGCGGGGGAGTCCAGGTTCAGAGGACACAGCCTCCGAATAGAAGGACCTCCCTTCAGAGCAGAGAAGAGGAGGAATTTCTTTAGCCAGAGGGCAATAAACCTGTGCAATGTATTAGCACAGGTCTGTGGAGGCCAAGTCATTGAGAATATTTAAAGCAGAGGTTGGCATGTTATGGATTAGTAAGTGCATCGAAGATTACAGGGAGAAGGCATGAGAATGGGGTCGATACAAATCAACCACGATGGAATGGTGGGGCAGACTCCAATGGGCTAAATAGTCTATGTCTTATGGTCTATTAGAATGGTATAGCTCCCTGCACCACACCTGCCCCAAAGGGCATAGGCGGTTCTGTACAGGAACAGAACAGGAGGTGGCCAATGTCATCGCATAAAGCCCTGGAGACAATCAAACCATCCTTAGCCAGTGAATTCAGTAAACGGGTCAAATAATGGACTACCTCAGTGTATCCTGCACTGGATTCAAATTTAAAGGAGATTCCATATGAAACCTGAACCAAGTTGTAAATCCTTCTCCATATCATTTAGAAGATTAAAGGACTGAAAGGATTCAAAGTACATTTATTATCAAAGTACGTATGGAATATTCATCCCTGAAATTTTTCTTCCCACAGACAGCCACAAAACAAAGAAGAACCATGGAACTCATTCAAAGAAAACAACATCAACCCCCCCACCGACCCCTAAGTGTGAAAAAAACAAATTTCATAGTTTCATAGTTTCATAGTCATACTTTATTGATCCCGGGGGAAACTGGTTTTCGTTACAGGTGCGCTGCTCAAACAACACCAAAAAAATGAGCAAAAACACGTAACATAAAACTCAAAACCAAAAGGCATATTTCAGTTCAGTGTTCATTATCTGCAGGCCACCCCGATTCAAAATTTGCACGAAAACAGCAACAAGAAAAAACGGAATGCCCAGAAACTAGAACGCATCATAAACGAGAATTCGAGTCTAAACTGCAAACCGCGTCGATTAAGCCTTGCTTCAGCACTGCCTCCAACAGCATCGAGGGAGAGAGAGATCACTTGAACACAAGGACCTTCCTTTATTGGTTTGGAAAATGCATATACTTGATCTTGTATCCCTCTAAACACTTTCTATCCACATATGGTGCAAGTGGCTTTCAAACGTTGTTAATGTGCCTGCTTCCTCAATCATTTTCTTTGGCAGGTCATTCCATTTACTGACCATCCTTGTTGTGAAAAAGTTGCCCCTCAGGTTTCTATTAAATCTCTCACCTTTCACCTTAACCTGTGCCCAGTTCTTGATTCCCCAACCCTGGGCAAAAGATTGTATAAATTTTCCAGTTTGTATTCCTCATCATTTTATACACTTCATTTTCCTAGACAAAGTCCTAGTTGTTTTTCCTCTCTACATAACATGTTCCATGGAGTTATGGCAACATCCTTGCGAATCTTTACTCTGCTCTTTCCAATTTAATGGCATCTTTCATATAGCAGGGTGACTGTAATTGAACATAATTCTTCCGGTGGTTTTGGCATATTTTATTTCTGGTGTTTTGTAAGTTTGCTGGCGTAGATATAATTTATGTATAATTTATCTGTAACTTACATTCTGTGTGTTATTCAAGGTCAAGATGGCGCCTGCATACAATGCTTCTTCAGTCAACATCTTGTGGAAAAATCACAAAACTATATATTTTACTTCTTTTATGTCTTTTACGTTTGCTTTTAATCTTGAATGTGATTCTGGAACTGCTGGAGCCTGTAATTTGCAGTTTGGAGATTGTTTGGGTGTTTCAGCCCTCTGCAGACTCTGAGGGGATTCAGGAAGGAAGAGGCAGTCTGCAGGAACCTCGTGGCGAGAAGTCTGCAAGCCGATGTTCAACTCCATTTTGTCGATTGGAGCAATGAGGGAGATTGAAACACCAGCTGCCTGCCTTTTTATCACCAGGGGATTGCTTTGCTATGGAGAGGGGAGACTGCCTTTTTATCGCTTATGAGATCCGGCTGCCCTTTTATCGCTGGTGAGATCCGGCTGCCTTTTTATCGCTGGTGAGATCCGGCTGCCTTTTTATCGCTGGTGAGATCCGGCTGCCTTTTTATCGCTGGTGAGATCGCTCTGCTACGGAGAGGGAGAACGTTGCTCAGGTTTTCTGTGTTTTGGACGTGAACGTTTTTTTCACTCTTATGTTTTTTCCGCCTGAACGCTCTCATTTTTTTTTGTGTGGAAGGTAGGGGGATTTGGGGATCAATGTGCCTGTTCCATCTTTGTTTTTTTTTGGTATGTGGGGAAGAGGGATTTGTGGGGTTGATGATCTTGCAGCTGTTCTTTTCTTTCTTGGTTTCATGGCTACCTGGAGAAGAAGAATTTGAGAGTTGTATACTTTGATAATAAATGAACCTTTGAACCTTTGTTCTGTGTGATGTGACCTGCTATCAAAGAGAGGTCTTGCAGCATGGTGTGTTTAGAACATCTTGGAGCTTAATGTTATCAAGACAGTGGAAATGAAGATTGACTTCTGCCAATAACTCCCTGCCTGCCCCCCCGCCCCCTGGAAATGAATAATCGGGCTATGTCTGTGGTTGAATCATTCATATTCCTGGGGACAACCATTGAAGTAGGACAATCTCATCATTAGCAAAGCTCAGCAAAAATTGTTCTTTCTACACCAGCTATGGAAACTTAACATCTCAGGGTGTATCCTGTTGAATTTTTACTCAGCCATCATTGAGAGTGTTGTAACCACCTACCTCACCATTTGGTTCTCCACACCTCTTCCCTCTCCAAGTCCAGTTTGCAGTGAGTGGTCCATTCAGCAGAGATCATTGGCTTTCAGGTACCAACACTAAAAGACCTGTTCATCGCCAAAGCGAAGAAAAGTGCCGAGAAACTTATTGCTGAATGCACCCACCCTAGCAATCCCTAATCACCAAATTGTCATCAGGGAGATGCTACAAGTCCATCATCAGCAGGACTACCCATCATCTCTGAAGCTTCTTTCTTGTAGTTATCCAGCTTCTCAACAAAACTCACTGAGGTGTAATACGCTGTCCCTGCGCAACATCTGTTAAATGGAGTTTCCTGCACTTCTTGTGATGTTGGTAATTATTGCATCTGTTCATATGTTCGCATTTATTTAAGTTTGATTATTGACATTTGCGCATGTGACCATTCTGCTGACTGTTGATCGCTCTGGCTGTCTGTACCATTGTCTTGTTGGTTGTTATTGTGTTGTCTGTTATGGTATTGTCCTATATTTTATGACTGGCACCGAACCACAATCAATTCTGGTATGTTTCATGTACTGGCAATGACGTGATTTTAATTCTGACTCTGATTGTTGTCAGAATTTTTTTTAGATTATGGGGAAACTCAGTCCTCATTTATTGTCATTTGGAAATGCATCCATTAAAAAATGATTCAATGTTCCTCCAGTATGATATCACAGAAACACAAGACAAACCAAGACTAAAACTGCAAAAACCACATAATGATAACATATAGTTATAATAGTGCAAAGCAATACCGTAATTTGATAAGAGCAGACCATGGGCACGGTAAAAAAAAGTCTCAAAGTCCCCATAGCCCCAACATCTCACGCAGACGGTAGAAGGAAGAAACTCTCCCTGCCATGAGCTTCCAGCGCCACAAACTTGCCGATGCAGCATCCTGGAAGCACCCGACCACAGTCCGACTCTGAGTCCGTCCGAAAACTTCGAGCCTCCGATCAGCCCTCTGACACTGCGCACCGAGCACCATCTCTGCCGAGCACTTCGACCCCAGCCCCGGCCACCAAGCAACAGGCAAAGCCAAGGATTTGGAGCCTTCCCCTCCGGAGATTTCAGATCACACAGTAGCGGCGGCAGCGAAACAGGCATTTAAGTGCCTCCGATGCTGCTGTGAATAAGATTTCAATTGTACCTGTACTCACTGTTATTGTGCATATGACAATGAATTCAAAACTCAAAGTTCAAAGTAAATTTATTATCAAAGTATGTGTATGTCATCATATATGACCTTGAGATTTATTCTCTATCAAGCACTTACAGTAGAGCAACGAAAAACAATAGAATCAATAAAAAACTGCACACAAAGACTGACAAAGAGCCAATGTGCAAAAGAAGACATACTGTGCAAATATATAATAATAGTAATAATAATAAATATTTAAGTAAATAAATAATACTGAGAACATGAGTTGTAGAGTCCTTGAAAGTGAGTCAGTAGTGAAATCAGTTCGGAGTTGAGGTGTGTGAGGTCTCTTACTAGCTCTTCTTTCAGTTAGCGCTGATGAAGGGTCTCGGCCCGAAATGTCAACTGCACCTCTTCCTGGAGATGCTACCTGGCCTGCGGCGTTCACCAGCAACCTTTATGTGTGTTCCTTCACTTTTTGTAGGCTTTTCCGTTCTCGGGGAATGGTGTTTCCATACCAGGCTGTGTGACACACCGTCACTTCAACTGAGTTCAAACCTCATGGGTAAAGTGCCGTAAGTAATAGCTGAAAAAACATTCCAGTCAGTGAGCCACCCTCAGTTCATTCTCAACAAGTGATTATAAAGATTTATAAATATAAAGATTAGCTTTGTGTCACATGTACATCAAAACATACATTGAAATGCATCTTTTGCATCATTGTTTTTTTTCTGTGATGTGCTGGAAGCCAAGCATTACCATACTTCCGACGCCAATGTGGCATGCCCATAATTCACTAACCCTAACCCTACGTCTTCTGGAATGTCGGAGGACTCTGGAGAAGCTGGAGCAAACCCACACAGCCACAGGGAGAAAATGCAAGCTCCTCACAGACAGAGGCAGGAATCGAACCCCAATCAGCGACCTCTGGCACTGTAAAGCGATTGTGCTAATTGCAATGCTCCTGCGCCGCCCTTTAAATATAACCAATTAATAGATAAGGGGACAAAATAAAACAATCAAAAGAAGGAATTTGTTGGACCTCTTGCTGTTATTACGAGCCAGCTTTGCCTGCTATTGTTAGGAGCTGCTGATGTGTCTTTTTATAATAAATTTACTTTGAACTTTGAACTTTGAACTTTTTCTTCCAGTCCCACCCATCTTGTTATGAAGCTACTAATTTCAGACACTTTTACATTTAAGTCCCACATTGTGTCATTGTGACTGGGCGTATAGTAGATAAGGGACAAGCTGCAATAGCCATGTTGAAACCAGCAATGAAGAAGGAAATGGGCGGTTAGGATGTGGGAACCATTAGCTCAGAACAGAACGCTGTAAAAACCGCTTTGCTTGAGAATGAACATTTTTCCTCTTTTCTTAAAATAAATGTTACCATCCATGCTTCTTCCTTCAGCTTGATTGGGCAAACTGTCTGCAGACGACTGCACGGTTAATGCCATTTCCACTTTCCGCAGCCAGGAGAAAGCCACTGAAATGAAAGGAGACATCAAAAAAAAATCCGCAGGCACTTTATGATTTTGATGCTGCCTGTTCAAATTATTTTCCAACCTTGCACAGCAACATAATATTATATTGCAACAAAAAAATGCTTGAGAACTCGGAGCCAATAACAGGAAGTTGGGCACTTAAGAGAAATTGCCAATATATTGTTAATGCACTACAAGTAAACAGAACTGATCTTCAATGGGCCTGATCTTTTCTTTATAGCCAATGACATGAGTTTTGTAAATTAATAAACATGCCAGCATCTGGAGACTGCATAAAGCCTCAATCACTTCTTATTGTGTATTCTCTTCCAAGCCCACTTTACAGTGCTAACCGTCATCCAAACAACAATGCGATAGAAGTCTCCGTCGCACACTGTGACAAAGTTGAAAGGCTTCTGCTCAGCCTTTCTTTGACAGGGACAATTGGCAAGAGGCCTGTGGCTATTCAGGCAGAACAGGCAATGAAAAATGCTTGAAGTCAGTTGCAGGGGTGGCATTGCCCATGGAAGAAAGACCACATAACATGAATGACTGCTGCTAGGAGACTAATTCCAAAAGCATGTTGGTTGTAAGTCTCCATGTGCCGACATCAATGGGCTCATCTTCTCCCCATTGAAGGGACCTGAAATGATAGAGATATACATGAGAAAGAACTATAAGGAGAAGGAAAATAAAACCTAAAGGAGACAACACTATAACGATTGTTGGGCTGAGGACATGGTGGTTGTACAGTATGTTTGCCAAATGTGTTTTCTGTTGCGTTTAAAGAAAATTAACCTTCCTGAAACACGACCAGCAGTTTTAACACTTATATTAGCACTGCACTTCTGCGTGTTACTTTACCATTACAGCTGCTTATATTAATTCCATTGGCAACTGGATTGACTAATTATGTACTGCTGATACTTAAAGGTTGTGTTATTATGTGCTGACTTAATCGTGGTTCTTTAAGTGATGTCTGTGCTCGATCCCAAAAATCAAACAGTCTGCAATGGCATGTCTCAGAACCATGGCTTGTTATCGGTTCTCTGAGTAACACTAACATTTACATCTTTAAATGGTGCAGATTTAATTCATTGGGAAATAAAAAAAGACACATTCAAATGTCAAAGCAATTACTCACGATAACCAAAGAAAATGAAATCTGTGGTCATTGACATACTGGTCTTGCTCACTCTTCTCTCCCTCTGGTTTTCTCTACTCACACGTACGTAGCTATATGTTTCAGTCCTCACTGTTGTGCTGCCCGAAGCCAGCAGGCAGAATATGCACAGCACGATCCCATAAACTCCAGCAGAGTAATGAACGTTTTGAGCACAAACTGTGACAAGTGCACAAGGCAGAACATCCTTTCTCACCTCCATCATAACAGCGTGAGCTCATGCCTGGTACACGCTGCCAGGGCTGGTGGTGGAAGCAGACACAATAGTGGGTGATTAAAAGGCATTTGGACAGGCCTATGAACATGGAGTTATGGAGACATACAGTCACAGAGCACTACAGCACAGATACAGGCCCTTTGGCCTATGCAGTCTGTGCTGAACTGTTCTTCCACCTCATCCCATCGACCTGCACCCGGACCATAGCCCTCCATACCCCTCCATCCATGTACCCATCCAAATTTCTCTTCAATGTTCCAATTGAACCCACATCCACCATTTAGCTGGCAGCTTGTTCCACGTTTGCCCCACCCTCTGGATGAAGTTCTCCCTCAGGTTCTTCTTAAATATTTCACCTTTCACCCTTCACCTAAGACCTCTAGTTCTAGTCTCACCCAACCGCAGTGGAAAAAGCCTGCTTTCATTTACCCTATCTGTACCCTTCATAATTTTGTACACCATTATCAAATCTTCCCTCATTCTCCATTGCTTCAGGAAAAAAAGTCTTAACCTATTCAACCTTCCTTATAACTCAGGTCCTCTTGTCCTGGCAACATCCTTGTAAATTTTCTCTGGATTCGTTCAATCTTACTGATATCTTTCCTGTAGATAGGTGACCATGCAGGGAATGGAGGAATATAGCACATGTGCATGTTTATGTTTAATTTGCTTAATCATTTGATTTGCTTATTTATTTTTATTTATTGAGATACAGCATAGAGTTGGCCCTTCCAGCCATTCAAGCCGTGCTGCCCAATGTAACCCTAGCCTAATCGTGGGACAATTTACAAATGACCAATTAACCTACCAAATGGTACGTCTTTGGACTGTGGGAGGAAACCGGAGCACCTGGAGGAAACTTCTGCGGTCATGGGGAGAACGTAAAAAGTCTTTACAGGCAGTGGCGGGAATTGAACCCAGGTTGCCTGTACTGTAAAGCATTGTCCTAACCACTACACTACTATGCCACCCTATCTGGCATTACAGTTGGAGCAGACAAGTTGGCCCAAAGGGAACTGCTTTATGGTCTGTCCTGTCTACCAGAGTGGAAAATCATATCAACAGCTTACCTGAACCTTCATCAGCATCTTCAGCAGGGAGGCTCCTTCTCTGTACTGCACTGAGGCATCCCCCTCTGGAGAGGAAGGGTTCCCAATCTTTTTTATGCCCTGGATTGCTACCTTAACTGAAGGGTCTGTGGATCCCAGGCTGGGAACCTCTTCTCTGGAGCGAGCCTGGGGCTTATGAGTGAGACCTGAGAGCGAGATAAGGAGAGAAATGCAACTGACGCCGAATGTCAGCTTGTTCAAAGGTTCAAAGGCTCGTTTATTATCAAAGTAATCAAGTCTGACATTCTTCTTCTCCAGGTAGCCACGTAACCAAGAAAGGAAAGAAAGGTTGCATGATTATCAACCCCCAAATCCCACCTCCCCATACAAAAAAACGAACAAAAACGGAAAAGACACATCGACGTTAATCAGGCTCAATTCGATTCAGATTGTGTCTTCTGCAGATCCTGCATCAATGCTGCTGTCCACAAAAGCAGTATAGTGGATTCTGGTTAAATGGAACACACTAGGACCAGTATATTTTGGCCCAATTAAGAGGTTGTCCCAATTAGCTGAAGTTTCATGGAAATAGTAAAAGGTGTATCAAAGTAATAAAGTATGTAAAATACAGAATAAATTAGAACACTATCAATACTATTAAAGTACTATAAAACTGTGCATTAGTTACTAATAGTTATTGATGGGGAGGAATTAATCCAGTGTATGATGCTGTGTTCTTTTGGCTGTAAATGAACAAAATCAGCACAGACACCTAGTGCAGATAATGAACGGTCTTCAAACAATGCTTTCGATGGTCGCATCCTCCAAATCTTCACTGTCATTGTAACATTCAAGATGATGGTCAATACCTTCAACCTGTGGTAGTTCTTAACTTGTTGAAGTAATGAAATCATTTCATTTTGACTCCCAGCCATTTCTGGCATCTCCAAGCCTGAATGTTTGAAATTGCAGTGAGCAAAACAGTTCTGAATTGTCTTACAGTTTATTACTCGCCAACTATCAATGAGAAAAGTCACTGCTTTTTGCACACAAACACATGCAAGTGACACTATTTAAAAACTGTTCATTCTAAGCACGCTCTAGTGTCTTACGGCCACATAATGTGCACATGACTGATGCTAGTTAAAAACTGTTTTGTAACAGTCTCCTGTCCCAATTAAGCAGCATAGCGTCCCAGATAAACATATAGAAACCCAGATATTTTTTCAATTTATTTTCTCCCAAATAAGCAGCTGCCTCAGTTAACCAATGGCCTAATTATCTGGAATCCGCAGTATTTTCATTTTAACAGACCAGGCAAAATGAATGATTCCCGCCTTCTTATCATTTTATGGTTTAAGTGAACAAAAGATCATTCACTTATTAACTTATGGGATATGGACTTTACTGGAATAGGTGGTGTTTATTGTCCTGGTTGTTCTTGAGAAGGTGGGGTCAAACTACCTTCTTGAACTGCCTCAGACTTTCCAGTCAAGACATGATTTTTTCTTGTGCATGTGGTGTGTTTAATGCTATGTGCCTGAGATGGCTGCTACACATATGTTTCTTCATTGCCCCTGTGCTGACATCAGAATCGGAATGAAGTTTATAATCACTGACATACAGTACATCGTGACCTTTTTTTTTGTTTTGCAGCAACACCTAATAATAAATGAAATATTTATATAATTTGCAATGAGAAATATAAAAAATAAATAAGCAGTGCAAGTACATGTACTTGTGCACAGGAATATAAACTCAACTTTGACCCCTCAGTGGTTCGACGTGAGTTCCAGGATTTAGACCCAGCCACGACAAAAGAACAGGAATATGTAAAGGGCTAACATAAGAACAGCCAGTGCCTTTTTCCCAGTACAGCAATGGCCAATACCAGAGGACATCCTTTTGAGGTGAGCGGAAGAATGTCTAAGGGAGATATCAGAAGCAGCTTTTCTTTTACACAGAGAGTGGTCAGTGCTTGGAATGCTTGCTGGGTTTGGTGGTCGTGGGGGGTACACTATAGACACCTAAGGTACTGTTAGATAGACACATGGATTAAAAATGGAGAGATAAGGGCTATTCATGAAGGAGAGGTTAGATTGGTCATGAAATAGTTTAAAAGCTCACCCAAATTCAAAATTTTAGGAACAGGTTCCTCCCCTCTGCCATCAGAGTTCTGAATGGACAATGAATGAACTATCCCATAAATATTACCTTACTATTTTCACTCTCATTTTGTACTACTGTATATATACAGTGGATTCCAGTTAATCAGGACTTTTTGTCACCAATACATTTTGGCCCATTTAAGTGGCTGCCCAAATTAGCTTCAGTTTCAAAGAAGTAATTAAAAAGGTATAAAAAAGACAAAATGCCATTTAACTGAGTAACAAATCAAGTATTTAAATACAACACAGAACAAATTAATACACTAGCAATACTACTACAGTACTATAAAACTGTGTTATAGTTCCTAATATAGTTATTGATGGAGGAATTCGTCCAGTGCACCTGCACACTGCTGTATTCTTTTGATTGATTATAAATGAACAAAATCATTGTAAACACCCAGTATAGATAATGGACTGCCTTCATACAATGCTATCGACGATTGCATCCTCCAAGTCTCCATTTTCTTTGTTACATTCAAAACGATTGTCGATAACTTCAAATTTTTCATAGTTCCTAACTTGCTGAACTAATGAAATCATTTCATTTTCACTTACCACCGTTTCTGGCATCTCCAAACCTGAATGCTTGAGACCGCAGCGAGCAAAACAGTTCTGAATTGTCTTACTGTTCGTTACTTGCCAATTATCAGTGACAAAAATCACTGCTTTTTAAACACAAATGTGCACAACTGACACTATTTAAAAACTGTTTGCTCTAAACATGGTGTAGTGTCTAACAGCCACACAAGTGCATGCATCTGACACTAGTTAGAAACTGCTCAGCAAGTCTCCTGTCCCAATTAAGCAACATAGTGTCCCAAATAAGTGAGGGGAATCACTGTTATTTTCCCAGTTAGTTGTTATTCTTTAAGAGTTGTCTCAAATATGTGGCTGTCCTGATTAACCAATGGCCCAATTAGCTGGAATTCACTGCAGTAAATTCCTTATTGAGATTTATCTTTTTTTTAATGTACTCTATTGCAAATCAACAAATTTCACGACATATATTAGTGATATTTAACCTGATTCTGAAGGTCAGCACAACTTCATGGGCCTATACTGTGATGCACTATTCTATATGAAAGGACAGGTATTTAGAAAGGAAATGTGCAGAGCAGTACAGGTCTTGTGTGAGCAAATTGGATTAATATGGAAAGGCATCACAGGGCAAGATGCACCAAAAGGGCCCATTGTCCATGAGTTGGCAAGTCCAGAGTTCAAGACCTGGAGTTTAGGGTCCACTCGTTTTGGGAAAGGTACTTAGGATCGAAGCCAAAAGGTTAATTGGAAGTCTGGACGATAAAGCCCAATAGCCCCGGACAATAAAGCCCAGTAGCCCCGGGACAATGGCTCTAAGAGTGCACTGGGAAGTTGGAGCCCTATTGTCTGCAAGTTCACAAGTCTACTGGAGCCAGAGGCCCAGAGACGGCCTGTCCTGTGGTTGGAGGATGGTCTCTGTGTGCGAGTGGGTATGTGTTGGTGGATAGGAGGGAGGAAAGAGGCTTGTTTTGTTGTTATTATGTTCTGTGTTGTTATGTCAAGCATTGTAGGCATGCCATGATGACCGTGGAATAAGTGGAGACACTCATGGCTTGCCTCCAGTACACACTAAAGCCTAATTTATACTTCTGCGTCAAATGCACGCCGTAGGTACCGTGTACCCTAAGCCGTAGGGTGATGTGCACCTCCCCAAAAACGTAACTCACGCATCGTGGCGACGCAGACCACAACAACTGTGATTGGTCCGCTTGGTAGCATCGCATTTCCGGTTGCTTTTCTCCGCCATGTCTGTACACTGATGCAAAATAAATGGTTGGAGACGATGAACCAAATCGTCAAATCTACCTGCCGACATCCGAAAATATTTGAAATGTATTTCCTCGTCCGTGTCCCTCACGAAGAAACTCAACACAGCGGCATAGAAAACCCACCGCCAACTAACGTTTTGGCGGTGAATTGCAGAGCGACGCAGACACAACTACACATGCTCGCTACGACGTAGGGCTATGCAAAAGTATAAATCAGGCTTACAGCGTAGCCCGTACGCACAAGTATAAATCAGCCTTTAGTTTGCTGCTGTTAAAGCAAATGATAGATTTCACTGTATGTTTCAATGTATATGTGATACATAAATGAATCCGAATTTAAACCTGAATTTTCTGAGCTGTACAATTATATGATTCTATATCTCCAAGCCTGCTAAATTAGAATTAGATTTAATACCATTGACATAATTTGTGAAATTTGTTGTTTTTGCAACAGGCATAAAAACAAACTATATAATCAATAAGAAATATATATATCTACATATATTTAACTTAGTAGTAGGGAGCAAACATAGTGAGGTAGTGTTCATGAGTTGATAGACATTCAGAAATATGATGGTGGAGGGGAAAAACCTGCTCCTGAATTATTGAGTGTCTGCATTCCAGCTCCTGTACCTCCTCCTTGACGGTAGCACTGAGAAGAGGGCATGTCCTGGCTGATGTGGGTCCTTAATGATGGTTGTCACATTTTTTGAGGCATCACCTTTTGAAGATGCCTTCGGTGCTGGGGAGGCTAGCTTGGAGGAAAATCTGCAGATAGTGATGCTCCTTTGAGTGGTCTGCCCTTGACCTGCTCGTGGACAGAGGTGGTAAGTTTAGATTAGATTATGAGGACACGCAGTCCTCTTTTATTGTCATTTAGTAATGCATGCATTAAGAAATGATACAATTTGTTCATCCAGAGTGATATCACAGAAACACAAGACAAACCAAGACTAAAAAAAACTGACAAAAACCCCATAATTATAACATATAGTTACAACAGTGCAAAGCAATACCGTAATTTGATGAAGAACAGACCATGGGCACGGTAAAAAAAAGTCTCAAAGTCTCTCAAAAGTCCCATCATCTCACGCAGATGGTAGAAGGGAGAAACTCTCCCTGCCATGAGCTTGCAGCGCCGCAAACTTGCCGATGCAGCATCCTGGAAGCACCCGACCACAGTCCGACTCTGAGTCCATCCAAAAACGTCGAGCCTCCGACCAGCCCTCCGACACCAAGCACCGAGCACCATCTCCACCGAATGCTTCGACCCCAGCCCTGGCAACAAGCAATAGGCAAAGCCAAGGATTTAGGGCCTTCCCATCCGGAGATTCTTGATCGTACAGTAGCAGTGGCAGCGAAGCAGGCATTTCAAAAGTTTCTCCAGATGTTCCTCCGTGCTTCTCACATCCACCTCCATCAAATCAGGATTCTGCACGGCCCCTATTTAACAAATACAATATCAATTCGGAACGGCCGCACGCGCTGCATTGTGTTGCCATCTTCTCCTCCCCTCCCCTTTGAGAGTTTGAGAGGTGCTATCTTGCAAACCTGGTGAGCAATTGTGCTACGTTTTGGAGATGGTGTGCAGTACAAATGGTACACCAGTGGTGTGAATGCATATGCTGGTAAATTGAGGCCAATTAAATATTGCATCCTTTTACCAAAGCCTTTACATAAAAATAACCACACAGATTCTAAGATACAATCCTGACATCATGGTTCACTTGAACATTAGTGGTTTACTTAAAGACAAGGTCTGTCATTAGGTTTATTGGATGCTCATGGTCCTTCCCTTATTCCCAAGATGTGTGGGTTGGTAGGTCCACTGACCCCTGTAAATTGCCCTTGGTGTGCAAGTGAGTTTTACTTTTAGTATCTGAGTCATGTTGGAGAGATGGGGGAGGAAATAAAAGATGAGATTAAAATAGGATTACTGTAAAATAGCTGTTTGAAAGCTGCTAAAGACTCAGTAGGCCCTGTTACCATTCTGTATGTCTCTATGACGATGACTAAGCTCTTCAGGGTATCCAAAGTTACAGTGGCAGCAGGCCTAATTTAACATTTGATTCCATTCCTTTGAGTTTTTTAACATTTCACTCTTTTCTAGGGGTATTTTGTTTGCTATGTGTCATTATGTGGTGGGCTGGAGACATCTGTACCAAAAGAGGTGTAAGGCACTCCTTCCCTCCGCGAGCCTGTAGGTCACCCTTGGGCAAGGTGTAGCACCTGCTTAGCACCCCCCATCCCAGATCAGGGTCACAAGAAGCCATGGGAGCAGGTGGTGGATGGTCTTATGAGCAGCTGATGTATATTACAGGTCCTGGTTAAGCGACCACTGACGCCAGGCAGACAGTCTCTGAAGAGTCTTGATAATGGCAGGGGTCACCTGTATTGTAAAGACACTGTCCAGAAGAAGGCAATGCCAAACCACTTCTGTTGAAAAATTTGCCAAAAACTACCAGGATTGCCTATGGCACATAATGATGATGAAGATGCGTCATTGAAGAACGTGATGTTGAGACATATGTAAAAAAAAAACTTGGATATCAGTTGACCTGGTAACTCACTATTTTTTTTTTGCTAGCTGACAACCTCCACTTCTCCAAGACAGGATAACCACAGACTCAACACTAAAACTGCGGCAAAACCTTGCCGCTTTCTTCCAGCTGAGAGTTCCTCCGGCGGACTGGCTGCTGTTCTGAATTCCTCCAGAAATCTGAGAAATATTTCCATTTCAGACAATTAAACTCTGCAAAAATACACTCCTCCTCAGACTGCTGCTGGAGGGTGCTCTATCAATAGGGACATACTTTCAATTGTGATACATGAGTTATTTTTTCTCCCAATGGTCTTCCCACCCCTATTGCTCACGTGACTTTCCAGGTAAAGAAGCCACATGACTCAATGGGTCAAAGTGAGTGCCCTCTGCACCATGTCAAGCCTTCTGTTGTACTTCTCTTTTTTCAGTTACCCATTGTATAAAAAGGACATTAAAA
The DNA here is from genome assembly GCF_030028105.1 of Mobula birostris. Taxonomy (NCBI): domain Eukaryota; kingdom Metazoa; phylum Chordata; class Chondrichthyes; order Myliobatiformes; family Myliobatidae; genus Mobula; species Mobula birostris. The sequence continues at coordinate 101,197,148 of NC_092380.1, read as the reverse complement.
AGTGTCAATTACAAAGAAAAAACAACACAATTGAATTTTTCGGGCCACATGCTTTCTTTCCAACAAAACAATCAAACAAGCAGCTGGTAATAAATTCAATATGGTAGCTGAAGACTTAGTACCAGATATAATTTTCAGCTTGCAACCCATATGTCCACCATACATAACCTCGGCAGTCAGGAAACGATCTTGAATACCTTAGCATCAGTTACTTTCTACATTCCGTAGATGTGGGAGGGCAGCCCATTGCCAGCAAGCGATTGCTACATCATTCAGTTTTCTTTGCTTTCTCCCAATATTTTCTTCTCTCATTCCCATCTCATCTCTTGTTAAACATATCATAACTTTTCTTTTCAAATTTTCCGCCTGGCTTTTTCTTTCCCATGCCTTTGTTTTTGTGTGTGTCTCTCAATTTCCCTTTCACACACGAGCACAGCGCCTTGTACACTCCTGAGCACAAAGTTATGCAGCTCGTTGCTGTTGCCGTAGTCTCCTCAATGACTAATCCCCTAACACTGGAAAAGCTTTGTGCTTCACTACTAATTCAAGGAAGGACTTAGGAATGCAGAGCCTGGAGAGCGCCAGAAGAATGAGAAAGGAAGAGAAAAGGAACTGGAAGGAAGAAAAAAGTCAAACCACAAATGGGATCGAAGAAAAAAGGATTAGGTGACTATATCCGACTGCAATGAGGGGTCAGGAGCATTAAGCTTAAGAGCAGCTTGCTCAGTGGGTGGGGAGATAAAAAAAAGGAACCCTAACCCTGATGAATCAAAATAGTTCAAGTACAGACACAGGTGAGGCTGAGAGGGTGATGCCAGCAAATTGTCAGTGATGAAGGAAGCTCACAAGTTTAAGGACAATTCTGGAGGTATTCTTATTGACTATATTAATCAGACAAAGAGCTCAAGCAATTATTGAGAAGAAATAATGGCTTTGGATATGCATCCCTCCCTAATTAAAACACAAAAGTCAACACTGAACTGATTCCGCAATCTATGGACTCATTTTCAAGGGCTCTTTAACTCATTTTCTCAATATTATTTATTTAGTGTTCTTTTTATTTTTAGAGATACAGCATGGTAACAGGCTTTTCAGCCAAACGAGTCTGTGCAGCTCATTTGCACCCATGTGACCAATTAACATTCTAACCCATACGTCTTTGCAATGTGGGAGGAGATAAGAGCACCTGAGGGAAACTCACATAATCGCGGAGAGAATGTACAAACTCTTTATAGGCAGCGGTGGAAATTGAACCCGGGTCATTGGCACTGTATAGCATCGCACTACTCCCTACACTACTGTGCCATCCCTAGTAATTACATATTATTATTTATAGTTTTTCTCAGCTCAAGCTGGTAAAACCTGAGATATGGGCCTAGCCAAACATGTTCATTTGTGAACTGCTGGGAACTTTCAGACTATTCTAGTTGCATTTGGTATTGTGGCTTTCTGAAGATCTACATAGATATTGCTGTGTAGCCTTAATTGTTTAATGCTATTGTGCAGTGACTTTGGGATGGCACCAGTTGTAGATATTACTATTGGGACAATATATACCTGTTCATGTTCCAAAGTCTTTCAATTTCCTCTGTTAATTCAGCATATTTCTGGTGTTTTTCACTTATTGATTTCTGTGAGTTATGTGTGTTTGGAATGGCTATATCAATTAAATAAGTTGTACTTGCTCATTTATCCTGTATTATTATATCTAGATGGTTATTATGGATTGTCTGATCTGTTATAACTGATCAGTCATAATATAACTTGTGGTATTCTGACTCTAAAACTGGATTAGGCTTGTATTTATAGTAAGGTGTGATTTCATTTATGAGTTTGTATTTTATAGCAAGATTTTGATGAATGATATTATTATTGTTAGTTGTTTTGTTATTTGCACAAAAACTAATAATGATGTTTGGTTGTTTGTCAGTCATTGTTTGTGTGTAGTTTTTCATTGATTCTATTGCTTTCCTTAGTTCTATTGTGAATGCCCACAAGAAATGAATCTCAGGGTTGTATGGTGACCTATAATTCCTTTGATGATAAACTTATTTGAACTTTAAACAAATTTAAGAGTAGTTAGTGGCTGAATCAAGTTGAAAGCACAGCCATGATGAGACAAAATAAATACTCTTTGGGTTTCTATTATTTAGTGATACAGTGTGGAGCAGACCCTTCTGGCCTTTCGAACCATGCTGCCCTGGCAGCCCCACCACCCTGGTTAACCCTAACCTAATCAGGGCACAAGTTAACCTACCCAGTACGTATTTAGATTCTGGGGGGAAACCAGAGGACCTGGTGAAAGCCCATATCTTCCACAGGAAGGACGTACAGGGACTTCTTACAGAATGGCCCCGAAATTGAACTCTGAACTCCAGAACACTGGGAGCATTAACAGCGTTCTGTTAATGAGCGTGCTACCGTGGCGGGTTCTGCTCAGCTGGAATGTTTTTTTAGCAATGGTGAAACCAATGCACACCTTTAATTTAGATTGTTTTCTGCATCACTTCGAAAGATGATAATGATGTAAACAAAGAGGTTGTACTTTGGCAAACCCATTCACGTACGTTTTCCATGTGCATACACTGTATAAAAGTACTGTAAACCGGGGTGGATTACAAAAGGAACCCCTTCCAGGTGAAATTGTGCCCTCTGGGTAAATTACTAGTTTAATATGAATGATGGAATGAAACAAACACTATGGGAGAAACACAGCAAGTCAGGCAGAATCTATGGCCAGAAATGAACAGTCAACATTTCAGGTCAAGGCCCTTCATTTGGACTGGAAGATAGAGGGGAATTGTTGGTATAAAGATGTGAGGGGAGTCTAGGACAGCCTCAGAAAACAAGGAGGTCCCTTTAAAACAGAGATGTGGAGGATTTACTTTAGCCAGAGGATGGTGAATCTATGGAATTCATTGCCACAGACAACTATGGAGGCCAAGTCATTGGATATATTTAAAGTGAGGTTGATAGATTCTTGATTAGTAAGGGCATCAAAGGCTATGGGGAGAAGGCAGGAAAATGGGGCTGGGAAGGATAATAAATCAGCCATGTCGGAATGGCAGGCAGATTCAATATACTGAAGATCTAATTCTGCTCTCGTGTCGTATGGCCTTATGGAATGTGGGAGAAAGTGCTGGCAAGTGAAGGTGGATGCAGGTGAGGGAGGGTGATAGGTAGATGGACAAGGGAAGAGTGAACATAGTGAAAGGGGCCGGAGATGATAGGTGGACGTGACAAAGGGCTCCAGGAGATGGAGTCTGATAGGAGAGGTAGGTGGAGATGGAATCAAAGAAGGGAGATGGTACGGGCAGGTGGGAAGGAACAGTGGGAGAAGGGGGCTAGTAGGAGGAGTGTGTTTGTGCTGGGCAAATGGAGTGAGTGGAGAGGGGGAAGAATGTGAAGGAGGTAGGGAATGGGGGGAGGGGGTGGGGAGTGTAGGAGGAGAGGATGAGGAGCACAAATGGACAGAGAGAGATCAGGTTGCCCAGAAATGGAGAAAACCATGTCAAAAACAACACACACAAAATACAGGAGGAACTCGGCATCTATGGACGTGAATGAACAGTTGATGTTTCACGCTGAGACCCTTTATCAGGACAGGAAAGGAAGGGGGAAGAAGTCAGAATGAGAAGGTGATAGAAGGTGAAGGAGTATAAGCTGGTAGGTGATAGGTGATCCCAGGGGGAAGGGGGGTGAAATTGGAAGCTGGGAAGTGATAGATGGAAAAAGTCAAAGGCTAGAGAAGAAGGAATCTGATGGAGAGGAGAGTGAACCATGGGAGAAAGGGAAGGAGGAGTGGCACCAGGATGAAGGGACTGACAGATGAAGAGAAGTGGTAAGAGGGGGCCAGAGTGAGGAATTGAGGAAGAGCAAAGAAGGAGGGGAAAACAACCAGAAATTGGCATCAGGCTAGCGAGATAGAATATGAGGTGTTGCTCTCCCAGCCTGAGCGTGGCCTCATTATGGCAGTAGAGGAAGACATGGACTGACAATTTGGAATGGGAATGAGGATTGGAATTAAAATTATTGGTCACCCGGAAATTCTGCTCTTTGCAGAGAAAGTAAAGGTGTTTGACAAAGCGAAATTCCATGTCTATGCTTCCACATGGAATCTGAAGTTCTGTTCCTCTAGATTGTCTTGAGTTTTTGCTCCAGATTCCAGCATCTGCAGTATCTTTTGACTGTTAATGAGGCTGATGATCAGTCACAGAAAAGCTCAAAGTCCACAGGGTTGGGGGGTTAGCACTGAGGCACCAATAAAAGGGAATGCACTTCACCACCGAGGTCAGGCACAGAGCACGTGCCACTCTCAGTGGTCAGTGGTCAAGATCATGGAAAATGAGTCATTGGTTGTCCCTCCCTTCATTGGCCGCAAACCAACTGTGAGCTGAATGCTACAATCCCTGAGACAAAAAAAAAAATTCTGCAGATGTCGGAAATATTGAGCAACATACATGAAAACTCTGGAGGTGCTCATTTGCAGATTTTCTCTTGTTTATGGGAGGAACTCAGCAGGTCAGCCAGCATCAGTGGTGGGAAATACAGTCCATGCTTCTGGCCATTCCTGATGGAGGCTCTTGGCTTTAAATACTGTTGGTTTGTTTCCCTCCATAGATGCTGCCTGACCTTTAAGATTTTAAGACCAAAAGACATAGGAACAGAATTAGAAACATACGAGATTCTGCAGATGCTGGTAATCCAGAGCAACACACATAAAAATGCTGGAGGAACTCAGCAGTTCAGGCAGCATCTATGGAGAGGAATAAAGAGATTCTTTAATAAATATTTCTGGGTGAGATCCTTCATCAGGAACAGAGTTTGCTACATCGTTGAACCATACTGAGCTCCTCCAGCATTTTATGAGTGTTGCTGTGACCAGAGGCTCTTTACCATCCTGTCACATGCAGCAATTTGGTTTCACTCATGGCATGAGGGTAAGTGTGTCTGGTCGATCAAATAGAAGGAATATCAGACTCCTCTCCCTGCATCCACCCTCACCAATATGGCAGCCTTTTCTGCTGCTGTACCATTTGCCATGAGGTCTCCTTCAAGCTCAGGCTCTCTTCCCAGTGTTCAATGCAGCAACAAAACAAGAGGCAGTAAGCTCAGCATGCTGTAACTGACACAGAAGATGATATTTAGCTGGAATGAAGTACAGTGAACAACCTGTCATGCAATTCAATAACACAGTAAATTACAACATTACAATAATGTTGTGTAAAGTGCAGAATTAAGTGTTACAGTACAGAGAAAGAGCAGACAATAGTGTACAAATCATAACGAGGTAGATTGTGAGTAGATCAAGAGTAAATCTTAACATACTATGGAAACATTCAATAATTCTTCAACTGTGGACTAGAAGCTGTACTTGTGCCGAGTGGATGAGCTTTTAGGCTTTTGAATCTTCAACCGAATGGGAGGAGGGAGAAGAGATTATGTCTGGGATTGGTGAGGACTTTGATCATGCTGGTTGCCTCACCAAGGCAGTGGGAAATGTGGACAGAGTCCATGGAGGGGAGACTGGTTTCTGTGATGTTATGAGCTATGTCCACAACTCTTTGCAGATTCTTATGCTCACTGTCAGAGCAGTTGCAATTCTAATCCAGGATGCATCAAAGAGGATGCTTTCTATGGTGCTTTGATAAAAACTGGTGAGGGTCAAAGTGGAAATGCCAAATATGGACCAAACACAGGCAAATGGAACAGGATGAGATGGATATCTTGGTTAGCATGGATGAGTTGTGCGAAAGGACCTGTTTCTGTACTGTTTTACTCAATGACTCTATGTGAACAACCCCTAGTTTGGTAGGGCTCTATTTGTGAAACATTATGGCATAGCTCTTAATGTACTTTTGTAGAAACTTTCTCAAGTGACTTGGGTTAATTTTGGCACTAGATTTAGCACATATTTAGCACAAGAAAAGATGATGAATTTCATTTATATTCAGCTCCTGTCATGAAAATTCAAACTCAGCCTGCTCCCTCATATTAAAACTACACAGGCATGAAACCCACATTAGATTAGATTAGTTTAATTTGTCACATGACATCAAAATTTACAGTGAAATCTGCCATTGGCATTAAATCAAATCAGTGAGGATTCCGCTGGGCAGCCCACAGGTATCACCACACTTCCAGCACTAACATAGTACGCCTGCAACTCACCAACCCTAACACCTGTGCCTTTGAGATGTGGAAGGAGACTAGGGCACCCGGATGACCCATACAGTCATGGGAAGAACGTGCGAACTCCTTACAGATGGCAGCAGGAATCGAACCCCAGTCTTACAGCTGGTGATGTAAAGAATTGTGCTGTCCGCTATTCTGCCACCCCTGTGCAGAAAGGGTGGATGAAACAGGGTGCTGGAGGACACTTGTTTTGAATACAGGCTCAGCACTGCTCAGATGAGTCAAAGGGTTTGTTTCTGTGCTGAGGTCTCTCAGAATCAGAATCAGAGTCAGGTTTATCAGAACAGTGCAGCACAGCACAGGACCTTCGACTCATGATGTTGTGCCAACCTTTCAATCTACTTTAATATCAATCTAAAAATTCTAAACCCTCTGTGGTAAACCATATATATGTTGTAACTGGGTTAACTGTCTGGACATGTCCCTCTACTGACTGCCCCTGTGGCTCCTCTCACAGACCCCTGAATAAAGGTGATTTTGCCTTGCCCCTCCCTCTCAGTCCGGGGGCAGACACTCACCGTGGAAGTCGTATTGTACTGTGAATAAAAGCCTTTCAGTATTTACCCTACTTCAGTCTTTTGGAGTTACTGAAGGTGCTTCACCCTCCCTCCCCCATAGCCCACCAGTTTTCTTTTATCCGTGTGCCCTTTTAAGAGTCTCTTATATGCCTCTACCACCAACCCTGGCAGTGTATTCCACACACCTACCACTCTCTGTGTGAAAAAAAGTCTGCCTCTGAATCCCACCTAGACTTTCCTCCAATAACCTTAAAATTGTGCCTACGTCTATTAGCCATAATTTTAAGATTATCGGGGTAAAGTATATGGGGATTCAGAGGTAATTTTTTTTACACAGCGAGTGGTAAGTGTGTGGAAAATGCTGCTAGGGTTGGTGGAGAGGTAGATACATTACGGACATTTAAGAGACTAAAGTTATGCCTCATTGTATTAGCTTTGGGTGCCAGGATGGAGACATGCCCGTACCACAGGAGGCGCAAGGTGCTCCTTCTCTCCACTACATTGCATGTCACCCTTGGGCAAGGGGTGGCACCTGCTTAGCCCCCCGATCAGGCTCATAGGAAGCCACAGGAGCAGGTGGTGGATGGTCATATGAGCAGTTGGTGCATATCCCAAGTCCTAGTTATGTGACCATTAATGCCAGGTAGACAATCTCTGAAGAGTATTCATAAAGGCTGGGTCACCCATCTTGTAAAGACACTGTCCAGCTGAAGGCAATGGCAAACCACCTCTGTAGAAACATTTGCCAAGAACCACCATGGTCATGAGACCATGATTGCCCACATCATACGACACAGCACATAATCATCCCTCCCCCTCCTGTCTTCTCCTATCATTTCGTATCTCCCACTCCCCTTCCCGCTTTCAAATCTCTTACTATCTCTTCTTTCAGTTAGTCCTGATAAAGGGTCTCGGCCTGAAACGTCGACTGTACTTCTGCCTGGCCTGCTGCGTCCCACCAGCATTTTGTGTCTGTTGCTTGAATTTCCAGCATCTGCAGATTTCCTCGTGTTTACATAATGATGATGATGTATTAGCCATTTCAGCCTTGGCAAAAAGTCTCTGGCTGCCCACTCTATCTATGCCTCATCATCTTGTACATCCCCATCAAGTCACCTCCTTCACTGCATGATGAATAGCCCTAATTTGTTCAAAAGACATGCTCTCTTATCCAGGCAGCATCCTGATAAATCTCCTCTACACTCTCTCTAAAGCTTTCACATCCTTCCAATAATCAGACAACCATAAATGAACACGGTACTCTAGGTATGGAGGTAAGTCAGGTTGTGCTCCATTCAGTTTTAAGATTTATGATCTTAGTTTAAATCAAGCATTTATTTCCTTTACTGTCCCAGATCAGGGTTGGAGCTTCAACCTAGAAATCAGCCTGGAAGAGATGAAGGCATACAATTTGTACATCTCTTCCTGCAGTCCTGTTCGAAGTCAATGATTAGAATGCAGAACCACTAACTGGGGCTAAGAAATCCAGTCTGCTCCTTGTTCAGATCAGATCATTAGTGATAAAAACTGAGGATACATAGGCTTACTGTTGTCCATGATTATTCTTTAGATAATAAGGCAACTCCTTTTTACCATTTTGCCCTGCCCAAAAGGTTAGACAGTTTCCCAAATTTTTCAAACAATCAACATTCTTTCATGAAAAAGGGCTGCGGGTATTTGGAACTCAAATGAGCTGAACCAAATGAAATTGTTCTAAAGATGGTACACAATGTACCATCAGCGGAAGCAAGCTGACTTTATGAAAAGATGTTTAAAATAAAGGAGTTAACACCCTTGATAGCATAGGGGAGGAAAGAATTTCATGTAGGTATGTTAAGCAATCTTGCACTAACACCTTCCCTATTGCTTGTAGCAACTCTGCTTATTCCTAACAGCCAGCAACATTGGCCAAATGGTAATGACCATTTGTGTTGCCATAAGGCTCAGAATAAACACAATATTAACTAGTCTGACTGTTCCAAGCTCACAACTGCCCACCGTTAAATCCAAAGCATATGTCTCCAGGGATCTGTCCTGGCACCTCTGCAGGCACTTACAAGATAGACACATTTAAGCTCTGTGCTAAACTATGGAATGAAGTTATCTGATTTGATTTATTTTAACAGAAGGGAGAAGGAAAAACTGTGGTTAAGAGGAATTTTGCCTAAAATCGTTGAGGATCAAATTGACACATTCCAGCTCGAGTTTAATGAGACAGTAAGATTGAATGGTTCATTCAATATTTTTAAATTCATGTTTGGATTGTCAGGATGAACACCTATTAACATGATGATGTTGAGTTTGTCAATGGAATGGATTGTTAGGGCATTTCAGAATCCGGTTAAGAGTTGATCACATCGGTATCAATATGGAGTGACAGGAAGACCAGACCCAGTGAGGACAGAAGATCTTCTTCTGAACAAGAGGACCACAACCTGAAGGGCCTTGATAGAGTTGATGTGGAGAGGATGATATGGTGGGAGTGTCTAAGACCAGAGGACATAGCCTCAAGATAGAGCAGTGTCTTTGTAGAATGGAGATGAAGAGGAACTTCTTTAGCCAGAGAGTGGTGAATCTGTGGAATCTGTTGCCACAGGTAGCTGAAGAGGCTAAGTCTTTATGTATATTTAAGACAGAGGTTGATAGTTTGATAGTTGGTCAGGGCACGAAGGGATACAGGGGTAAGGCAGGAGATTGGGGCTGAGAGGAAAAATGGATCAGCCATGATGAAACGGCGAAGCAGACTTGATAGGCCAAATGGCATGAGTCTACTCCTATATCTTATGATCTAATGGTCTCACCTAGTCATTGAGTTTGGAGGCTCGCGAAACCTCAATGACCTGGAGAGCTATGCTGGCTGGAGTCGAGGCCTTGTGCTTTAGCTCTTGGTAGGGTCACCTATTCCAAACAGGTCAAAGGGTAGAGGCCAGACTAAGAGTGGTCCACTGGTCCTCCAGGCTTTGGGGTTCAGCTCAGGGCTAACAACCCTGACTGGTCTAAAAAAGATGGAGGACCTTCATTGCTTCACTAAGTGCCAGCAGCGTGACGGGCAGTGAGTAGGTAAGTATTACCGTAATGACGACCTTTAAAAACGCAAACACGAGGAAGGGTCTCGGCCTGAAACATCGACTGTACCTCTTCCTAGAGATGCTGGCTGGCCTGCTGCGTTCACCAGCAACTTTGATGTGTGTCGTAATGACGACCTGCCTGTTTCCGGGTCTACATTACCAAATCAAGCATTTTATTTAAAAATCAAAGTACAGTATTTTTAATGAACTCCCCTCTCTTCAGTGGTAGGATTTAAGCTTCCATTTCCAAGCCTCTGAAAAAATAATAATTTAACCACCATGCCACTACATCACTTCTTGTACCTCCTGTTGGAGCTGATCAGTCTGGAACTTGGTCACCAAAATGTCACCATCTGTTGGGATTCAAAATATCTGTATGTGCTGAAGTAACTTCTGTAAGATCTCCCTCGCTAGGCACTATAATCGATTTATTGCACCAGACAGTGAGTATATAGAGTACTGTGCAGAAGTGATATGTATATATGCTGTAACACTCACAACATGCTAGAGGAACTCAGCAGGTCAGGCAGCATCCGTGGAAAAGATCAGTCATCGTTTCGGGCCGGAACCCTTCATCAGGATCCTTCCTCCAGTGTGTTGCGAGTGTTGCTTTGACCCCAGCATCTGCAGAGTATTTTGTGTTTATATATACTGTATGTGCTGGCGCGTGGCCAAGTGGTTAAGGCGTTCGTCTAGTGATCTGAAGGTCGCTAGTTTGAGCCTTGGCTGAGGCAGCGTGTTGTGTCCTTGAGCAAGGCACTTAATCACACAGTGCTCTGCGACGACACTGGTGCCAAGCTGTATGGGTCCTAATGCCCTTCCCTTGGACAACATTGGTGTCGTGGAGAGGGGAGACTTGCAGCATGGGCAGCTGCTGGTCTTCCATACAACCTTGCCCAGGCCTGCGCCCTGGAAACCTTCCAAAGCCCAAATCCATGGTCTCACAAGACTAACGGATGCCTATATATATATAAATGTAGTTAGGGTGCCTAACACTTTTGCACAGCACTGTAGTAATTTTATGTATTGCTGCCGCGAAAAAGAAACAAGTTTCATGACATATGTGAGTGATGATAAACCTGATTCTAATAAGGTTCCCTGTTGTGGACTGAGAGTGGGAAAGGTGCAGGAAGAAGGGAGTCATGTTTGGGAAAAGGGGGAGGGAAAAGGGGAAGGGAGAAGGGCAGAAACGGGAAGCACCAGACAGATATTCTGTTATCATCAATAGTCCGCTTGGTGTCTCAGGGCAAAGTGTATCAGCACCCGCTCCTCCCCCAACCCCTGCACTCCTTCTCTGCCACCTGGCCTCGTCTTTCTCACAGCACTCCACCCTCATCATTCTTAACATCTTTTACTCCCGCTCTCAGCTTCGCATTCGGCCCAGTACATCACAAGTAAAGCCCTCCCAACCATTGAGCACATCTACATGAAACATTGCCAGAGACAAGCAGTGCCCATCAATAAAGATGCTCGCTACTCAGGCTATTCTCTTTTCTCACTGCTCCATAGGTAGAAGGTACAAGTGCCTCAGGATTCACACCACCAGTAGCTAGGGTGCCTAAGACTTGAGCAGTACTGTATTTGTCAAAATTCAAATTCAAAATAAAATTTATTTTTAGAGTACATGCATGTCGCCACATACAACCCTGAGATTCCTTTTCTTGAGGGCATACTAAACAAATCTATAGAACAATAAATGTAAACAGGATCAATGAACAGCAAACAGCACAAATGCAGATATAAATAAATAACAATAAAAAACGAGAACATGAAATAACAAGATAAACCGTCCTTAAAGTGAGACCATTGGGTGTGGGGACAGCAGATATAGAATAAGTGTAGCTGTCCCTTTTTGTTCAAGAGCCTGATGATTGAGGGGAAGAAGCTGTTTCTAAAATATAGAGTCTGGGTCTTCAGGCTTCTGTTCTTCCTCCCTGATTGCATTAATGGGAAGAGGATATATCCTGGATGAAGAGGGTCTTTATTAAAAAATGTCCCCCCACTGACTGTAAGGAGTTTGTATGTTCTCCCCGTGACCCTATGGGTTTCCTCCAGGTGTTCCAGCTTCCTTCCAAAGACGTACCAGTTGGTAGGTTAATTGTTCATTGTAAATCGGTCTGTAATTAGGCTAGGGTTAAATCAGGGGATTGCCGGGCAGCGCATCTCGAAGGGCTGGAAGGGCCCATTTCGTGCTGTGTATCAATAAATAAATGTTAATAAATAATCCAATAAAATATGTTACATGCAGAAGTAAGTGTGAGGTGGTTCTTTTTGGTACGTCAAATATGATGGTAGAATATAATATTTACGTTAAGACTCTTGGCAGTGTGGAGGATCAGAGGGATCTTGGGGTCCGAGTCCATAGGACACTCAAAGCAACTGCGCAGGTTGACTCTGTGGTTAAGAAAGCATACAGTACATTGGCCTTCATCAATCATAGGATTGAGTTTAGGAGCCAAGAGCTAATGTTGCAGCTATATAGGACCCTGGTCAGACCCCACTTGGAGTACTGTGCTCAATTCTGGTCACCTTACTACAGGAAGGATGTAGAAAGTATAGAACGTATGAAGAGGAGATTTACAAGGATGTTGCCCAGATTGGGGAGCATGCCCTGTGAGAATAGGTTGAGTGAACTCGACCTTTTCTCCTTGGAGCGGCGGAAGATGAGAGGTGACCTGATAGAGGTATGTAAGATGATGAGAGGCATTGATTGTGTGGATAGTCAGAGGCTTTTTCCCAGGGCTGAAATGGCTAACATGAGAGGCCACAGTTTTAAGGTGCTTTAAGATAGGTACAGAGGAGTTGTCAGGGGTAAGTTTTTTTTGCAGAGCGGTGAGTGCGTGGAATGGGCTGCTGGCGATGGAAGTGGAGGCGGATACGATAGGGTCTTTTGAGAGACTCCTGGATAGGTACATGGAGCTTAGGAAAATAGAGAGTTATAGGTAACCTTAGGTAATTTCTAAGTAAGTACATGTTCGGAAGGCCAGCTGGTGGTGCAGTAACATCAGCGCTGGACTCCAAAGCGAAGGCTCCCAAGTTCGAACCCAGTGGGGCCGCTCCCGGGCACGCTTTCCATCCGTGCCGGGTTGAGTGTCGTGCTCGCAACTCGGCCCCGTAAAAAAAAAACAAACTGTGAGAAGGACGTGGGGGACCTCTCACAGAATCTTTCCTCCAAGACAATCACTTGAAAAGTGGTCGCCAAGGCTCTGGCAGAGTATGACACACAAACAAAAATATGTTCAGAACAGCATTGTGGGCCGAGGGTCCTGTATTGATTGTGCTGTAGGTTTTCGATGTTTTCTATATTTCTATGGAATCTGGATATTAAACCAAAGAATTGGTCATTTCTGTCCTCGCATGGATGTGCATGACTCATTGAGTTCCTCCAGCATATGTTCTGGGGTCTAAGTACAGATAGTGAACCTAATAGTGCACCAGGCACTCCATTATCAGTCATGGTTGTATAGAAGCCAATCGCCCTTGAATCTGCTACAGCTGTGTTCTGGAGATCTGGTGAAAGTTGGTAAGTTCTTTCAGTGAAAGGGAAGCTTTATTGCCATGCCTTACCTGCCCTTCTAAGTGAATATGAAACATCCTATGATATAACTTTGAACAATGACCAGAAAGTTCTTCCCAACTACACAACCCTTATTCATCCTTTGACGAGTATCACTGAGGCATATTATCTGATTGCTTTTATATTGCTGCTTTGGTCGGTGCACATCCTATAAAAGCAGCAACACCTTAAAAGCACATCGTTTGTTGTGAAGTTCTTTGTGATGTGTATCAGTCGCTAGGACTTCTGTCTCAGTGAAAATGTTCCTGCTTTAATCCATCTGAGGACCAGGCCAACACTGCTGTGTAGCACTGAGGGTGGGTGGTGGTATCTGTTGGACAAAACACTAAACTACGCAAACGCGAGGAAATCTGCAGGTGCTGGAAACTCAAGCGACACACACAAAATGCCGGTGAGCGCAGCAGGCCAGGAGCATCTATAGGAAGAGGTCCAGTCGACGTTTCGGGCCGAGACCCTTCGTCAGGACTAACTGCTTCAGTGTAGGCATCACTGGAAGACGCTTCGCAGTAGTAAATTTAAAAACGCAAACACAAGGAAATCTGTAGGTGCTGGAAATTCAAGCAACACACACAAAATGCTGTTGGAACGCAGCAGGCCAGGCAGCACCTATAGGAAAAGGTACAGGCGACGTTTCACTAAACTACGGTCCTTTCCATGATTCCAGGTGGATGAAAAATGTCCCACTTTTGAGCAAGTGCAAGATGCTGGTCTCCTGTCTAGGTTTTGACCTTCAATCAACATTTCTGAAAAAATTACGGGCTATTTGGATATGAGTAACACGAAGGTCCAAAGGTTCATTTATTATCGAAGTTCTTCTCTAGCATACAAAATGCTGAACTCTATAGGTCAGGCAACAATGATGGAGAGGAATAAAGAGTCGACACTTCGGGCTGAGACCCTTCATAGGCACTTTTCTCATTAAGTCCTGATGAAGGTTCTCAACCTGAAATGTCGACTGCTTATTCCTCTCCAGAGATGCTGCCTGACCTGCTGAGCTCCTTCAGCTCTTAATGTGTGCTACTCTGGATTTCCAGCATCTACGGATTCTCCTGTTTATCATTTGGTCATGGTTTATCCTTTGTAGGAGCTTGCAGTGTACCAATTGGCTGCTGACATTTCAACAGTCAAGACATGTCTCAAATGGTCATTTGGCTGCAAGGTGCTGGATGATACCATAAAAGTCTTTCATTTAAGACTTGAGACTGAGCCAGTGACATTTTATTCTTCTTATTGTACTTTATACAAAAACAAATGAGTAGATTTCCTGTGGCATTGCTCACAGAGCCATCTGGGGTCTGAAACATGCTAATTGCATTCAGCTGTTGAAGTGGAAAAGAGTTTCAATGTGCCTACCCCTTTAAGCCTGCTTCCCAGGAATGCGGCCTAAATCTTCACAGCTGACTGGCAAAGTGTTACTCAGTAGGCAATAGTTCCTCCTGTGAACTGGGAAGTTAATGATTTAATTCCCGCTTCAGTTCCCAGAGCTCCTATTCTCAGTTGGATCTACCAATATAGCTGTGGAGTATTTCAGAATCAGAATCAGAATCAGGTTTAATATCATCAGTATATGTTGTGAAATTTGTTGACTTATTGCAGTACATGATAATAGGGAAAGAACTGTGAATTACGGTAGGAGTGTGTGTGTATATATAAATAATAGTTAAAATAAATTAGTACAAAAAAACCAAAATAAAAAAGTAGTGAGGTAGTGTTCGTGGCTTCCATATCCATTGAGAGCTCGGATGGCAGAGGGGAAGAGGCTGTTCCTGAATCATTGAGTGTGTGGCTTTGTGCTCCTTCCAGATGGTAGCAATGAGAAGAGGGCACGACCTGGGTGATGGGGATCCTTAATGATGGATGCCACCGTTTTGTGTCCTCACTCCTTGAAGATGTCCTGGATGCTAGCTCATGGAGCTGACTAAGTTTACAAGTCTGCAGCTTACTTTGATCCTGTGCAGTAGCCCTCCCTCCCCGTACCAGTGATGCAGCTTGTTAGAATGCTCTCCATAGTACATTTCTGCCTCCTCCCCACCCAGACAAATATGAAACAATGGCAGTGGGGCTTCTTTTTATTATCACAATAAACTTTCTTCATAATAAAAATATTTACAAAAATATTTAGCACTGTTGCGCTCATGTGGCCCTCTGGTGTGGCATGCTACTACAAAAATTGAATCTTCAAAGTGTCTCTTTGTAAATTTGTCTCTCATTTAACACCTACACCACATCATCCGATCGTTATCACATTTCTGTTTGTGGAACATTGCTGAATGCAAATTGGCCTCTGTGTTCTCTTTCATTACAGTGATAATCACGCCACAACTCTACTGTCAGAAAGTTATACAGCTTCGTAAAAGACACTGGGACTACGTCCACACGATGCCGGATAATTTTGAAAACGCAGCTTTTTCTCTTCGTTTTGACCCTCTGTCCACACTAAAACTGCGTTTTCATCCCCCGAAAATGGAGATTTTCAGAAACCGTCTCCAGAGTGAATAAATCTGAAAACGCCTAATATCCGTTGCAGTGTAGACATGGTAAACGGAGCTTTTTAAGATTGCTCTGATGACGTGCCGCAACAGATGGCGGAAGCGCAGCATTTCATTGTTTTCTTCTTCTTCTTCTTCTTCTTATTACTTTATTGTCGCCAAACAATTGATACTAGAGCGTACAATCATCATAGCGATATTTGATTCTGCGCTTGTCAGAACCTAACAATTTCAGAACAGACGGCAACGAGACTGAAGCCAGAAGAGTTAGAAATGTACTCACCAAATACTTTGACCCATAGCTTACTGAATAAGTAAGTATACTCACTTTGCCCTGTTTTCTGTCCTTGCTTGTATGAAGGTAAGGACAGAAAACACCCTCCGCCACCTTCAGTTTAAATTCCATGTGGAATATTTTGGAGGATCAAGAACCAAGAACCAAGAACCAAGGTGGTTTACATATTTATGCAAGTACTTCTCTGACAATAGATGTGTAACAGCCTAATGTAACATTGTATGGAAATACAAGATAACACTGATGCAGACACGTTTTATATATTTAACAAGGTACTTTATTAATGCAACAGAGTTAGTTAGTTTTTCAATGTTCGTCGTCAGCCGGGTCATACTGTCCGTGATCTCCCTGTCGGTTACCTCCATACGCTCCAGTATTTGATTTTTTAAAAAATTTAAAGTCCTCCTGCACGAGAGCCAAGAGCAACTCCTTTTAAGTTTTTCTACTCTGTAACTGGACAAATGTGCACCAAGTATACCGTTTCCTCTTCGCTTGTTTTCTGTGTGTCCTGCGCATGCCCAGTAGGAGGAGATTCGCCCAAATATCCATCTAATGTGGACAGAGATATTTTGAAAAATGCTTAGTGTGGACGCCTGTCATTTTTACTCGAAACCGGCATTTTCAAAATTATCCGGCGTAGTGTGGACGTAGCCTGAGTTTCCATATCAACCATGAAGTATCCATCCACACTAATGCTACATTAAGCAAACCTTATTCCTGCCATACCCTGACATACCCTGTCAATCATTACATCAAAGCAAGGATGTAACGCTGAAGCTTTATAAGACACTCGGAGTATTGGGAGCATTTTTGTGCCCCTTAACTAAGAAGGGGTGTGTTGGCATTGCAGAGAGTCCAAAGATCAGGACACTGACCCCAGGAATGAAAGGATTAATTTATAAAGTGTGTTCGATGGCTCGGGGGCTGGACTTGCTGGAGTTCAGAAGAGTGAGGAGGTTGCATATTGAAAGGCCTCAATAGAGCGGATGTGGAAGGAAGTTTCCTATAGTGGGGGAGCCCAGAACCAGAGGGCGCAGCCTCAGAAGAGGAGAACATCCCTTTAGAACAGAGAGTGGTGAATCAGTGGAATTCATTGACACAGATGGTTCATCAGCCACAGAAGAGGCTGATTGGTTCTTAACTGGTAAGGATGTCAACAGTTACAGGGAGAAGGCAGAAAAATGGGGTTGAGAAGGATAACAAAGCTGCCATGACTGAATGACTGAATGACTGAATGACTGAGCAGAATTGATGAATCTACTCCTCTCTCATATGGTTTATGGCATAATCCTATTCCCAGATTCTATCTATCATTTCCCACCAGAAGGGCAATTAATCGACCAACCCAATGCACCTTGGACAGTCTAGAGGTTGTGAAAGGTATTATAAAAAGTCATGTCTTACTTTGCTTTTGAAATCATGATTATAAGCTGTCATTTGAGAGGAAGCAAGTCTACTCAAATTAGCACAACCCATTTTTGGAAAAGTAATGCAAGACCTATCTGAAATGCAAATACACTAAGAAAATGAAACAAGATCCTTGGTCTATCTGAAGAATATAAATCTAGTTAACTTTTTAGCTAATGGATGTTAGGGTTGTTAATCACGAGCATTCACCTCTCTTTTACAATTGTGCACTTGAATAAACTCAGTCAACGTGTAAACCCAGAAGCTTTGAAGTTATGATCTCACATTACGCCTAAAAAATGTTGTAGAAGAAAGTCTACTCTCGTCAAATATCACGTTTCCTGATAGGCAATTTACATTATTTATTGACCATTTAGGCAATTACAGTAAAAACATAAAGCTATCAAACTTATTTATGTCCCTTTGGATAGACTTTTTATATCGTTTTCAAAGGAAAATGAAATCAGTGATCTCCACGTTCCATTACAGTGACTTACAAAGGTCAGAGTAGATTGATGAGGATCTGCCCAATAGCTCAAAATAATCTATGGATGAATCACAATTGCTTTTCTATCACTGTCTAATCACACTAATGAAAATTTTCTATGATTAAAATATTCGTCAGGTTAGAGGGTGATGAATCTATGGAATTCATTGCCATGGATGGCTCTGGAGACCAGTTCATTGGGTACACTTAAAGCGGAGGTTGATAAGTTCTTGATTAGTAAGGGTGTCTCTCTTTGACCTCAGGAAACTGATGGCAAGAGTCTTCTTGAAACACTCTGGACAAGGTGCTCTCCATAGAACAGTCTATAAAGGAGATCCTGTACTTGGCACAAAATGCCCAGCTCCATATTCAGATGAATTTCAGAGCAATGGTGACCTCTAAGATGTTGGTGCTGGTGTACCAAACAATGATAAAGCTATTGAAAGTCAATCAATTGAAGATGGTTGCCCCAGTACACAGCCGAGAGGAACTCGTGCC
The DNA here is from genome assembly GCF_030028105.1 of Mobula birostris. Lineage (NCBI taxonomy): Eukaryota > Metazoa > Chordata > Chondrichthyes > Myliobatiformes > Myliobatidae > Mobula > Mobula birostris. Next base: position 101,178,614 of record NC_092380.1, on the reverse strand, counting down.
TGATGAAGGATCTAGGTCCGAAAACATTGAATCTTTATTCCTCTCCTGGCTCACCTGCTGAGTTCCTGTAGTATTTTGTGTGTGTTATTCGGGGTTTCCAGCATCTGCTGAATCTCTTGTGTTCATGAACTCCTATACTGTTGTCCTGGGGCTGGGATGGTTAATGCTAGATAGCCACCACCATCTTCCTTGATGCATGATGTGACAGGGATGTAGGATGTCTTCAGTTTACAGGGCAATTCATGTCACATGCAGTCAAATGTTGCCTTAACTGCAATATCCAGCTAAGTGTAAAACTGCCTTGGAAAATTTGCTAATGCAATATAGGTGGAAGTGTTGAATTGACAGAATTCTTCAGAGAATTTGGCATATTATTGAATCAAAGCAATTCAAATATAGCAATACAATTTACACTATAGATCATCCAAATCAGTTATGTCCTGATTGATGAAGTAAAGAAGGACTCCTGTTTATACAGAACCTATAATGACTTCAGGAGTTATCAAATTGTGGCATAAATACGTATATATGTGTTCATTACTTTCTGCTTGCAATTTGGTTATCATATTGTCTACAATCTATAATTATAGTTCAATACTCTGTTTGTAGGTGATAAGTATTCTTCAAGACCTTGGGTGAACTCCCTCTGTCTTCCTTGAATGCCTCTGTGGGAATTTATTGTCCATCTGAGAGGGCAGATGGAGCCTTATAACTGGTAACCATGACACTGTGCTCCAGTCCCTAAAATAGAGCTCGACTTTATTAAGCAAAAACCAAGATATTTGGTACCAGATACACATAATAACTTCCTGGACTTCACTCACCCCATAACCAAACTGTTCCCACATTCTATAGACTCACTTTCAAGGATTCTTCATTTAATGTTCTTGATATTTATTGCTTATTTATTTATTATTAATATATCTCTGTCTGCCCTGTTTAGTGCAGTCTTTCATTGATTCTATTATGGTTCTTGGATTTACTGCGTATGCACACAAGAAAACAAATCTCAGGGTTGTATATGATGACATATATGTACTGTACTTTGATTATAAATTTATTTTTAACTTTGAACTTTGAACATACGTGCTCCCCCAATTTTCCTGTCACACTACCAGAGATATGAGTTCCTTTTGTCCTCAACTACCACCCATGCTCGTCCATGACAAAACGCATCATTCTGCACAACTTTATCATCTTCAACTGGATCATACTGCCAAACACATCTTTACCTCCTTCCCACTCCCTGCTTTCCACGGGGATCGCTCCCTTGGAGATTCTCTTGTCGATTCATCCCTCCCCACTAATCTCCCTCCTGGCACGTATCCCTAGAAGTGATAGAAATCCTACACCTGCCCATCGTCTCACCTCCATTCAGGACCCCAAACAGTTCCTCCAGGTGAGGCAACACTTCATCCGTGAATACGTTGGTGGCTGTCTATTGTATCCAGTGCTCCCAGTGCAGCTTCCTCTACACTGGTGAGAACCAATGCAAATTGAAAGGCCGCTTTGTTGAACACCTCTGCTCCTTCAGTAAAAAGTGGCATTTCCCAATGGCCAGCCATTTTAGTTCCTATCCCTGTTCCCTTTCTGACATGTTGGTCCACCCATTCTCTTCTGCCACGGTGAGGCCATTCTCTGGGTGGAGGAGCAACACCACATGTTCCATCTAGGTAGTCTCAAAACCTAATAGCTATGCATCAATTTCTCCTTCCAGTAAGTATTTTTTTCCTACCTCCTCCTTCCCTCCTCTTCTATTCCCCACTCTGACCTCTTACCTCTTCTCCTCATCTGCTAACACTTCCTCCTGGCGCCCCTTCTTCTTCCCTGTCTCCCATGGTCCACTCTCCTCTCCGATCAGATTCCTTCTTCTCTATCCCTTTGTCTTTTCCACCTGCGACCTCTCAGCTTCTTACCTCATCCCTCTTCCCCAACTCGCTTGGCTTTTCCCATCACCTTCTAGCTTGTCCTCCTTCCAATTCCCACCCCACCCCCACCCACTGCCTTTCTATTCTGGCATCTTACCCCTTCCTTTCCAGTCCTGATGAAGGGTCTCAGTCAGAAACATCAACTGTTTATTCATTTCCATGGATGCTGCCTGACCTGCTGAGATCTCCCAGCATTTTGTGTGTAATACCAAGAGACCAGGAATGACTTCCTATGACGTTCTGTGCTGCGTCAATACCAAAAGGACCTGAGGTCCTTTAACATCTGCCGGATGATGCTGAGGATGTTCTACGAGTCTGTGGTGGCCAGTGCGATCATGTGTGCTGGGGCAGCAGGCTGAGGGTAGCAGACACCAAGAGAATCAACAAACTCATCAGTAAGGCCAGTGATGTTGTGGGGATGGAACTGGACTCTCTGACGGTGGTGTCTGAAAAGAGGATGCTGTCCAAGTTGCATGCCATCTTGGTCAATGTTTCCCATCCACTACATAATATACTGGGCGGGCACAGGAGTACATTCAGCCAGAGACTCATACCACCAAGATGCGGCACAGAGCGTCACAGGAAGTCATTCCTGCCTGTGGCCATCAAACTTTACAACTCCTCCCTTGGAGGGTCAGACACCCTGAGCCATTAGGCTGGTCCTGGACTTATTTCATAATTTACTGGTATAATTTACATACTATTTAACTATTTATGGTTCTATTACTATTTATTACTTATGGTGTAACTGCAATGAAAACCAATTTCCCCCAGGATCAATAAAGTATGACTATGACTATGACTATGAGAGTTGTCTACTAAACTCGGATTATATTTAAATGCATTCTAAGTGGGTATCTTCTTTTAGACGAAATAAAGACTTTCACCTACGAGTCGTAGTACAGTAGCATAGCAGTTAGAGTAACGCTATAACAGCACCAGCAATTCGTGATCAGGGTTCAATTCCCGCCATCGCCTGAAGAAGTTTGTATGTCCATGACCATGTGGCTTTTCTTTGCATGTTCCAAGACATAACTGTTTGCAAAGGCATACAGTTAGAGTTGGTAAATTGTGGACATGTTATGTTGGCATAAGAAGCATGGCAACACAAGCAGGCTGCCCAGCAAGGTCCTCACCGACCTGATTCGATGCAAATACACCTTAGAATCAGAATCAGAATGTCGTTTAATATCACTGGCATATGTCATGAAATTTGTTGCTATGCGGTAGCAGTACATTGCAATACATAATAATAAAAACTGTAAGAAGTATATATTAAAAAAATTAAGTAGGTAGTTCAAAAAGAGAAAAAAAAGTAGTGAGGAAGTGTTCATGGGCTCAATGTCCATTCAGAAATCAGATGGCAGAGGGCAAGAAGTTGTTCCTGAATCACTGAGTGTCTTTCACTGTATCGGTATTTTGATGCAAATATGACAAATAAAGCTAATATTTAAAAATCTTCCATCTTTACCATAGTAGTCTCATAAACTACTTACAGTAGTGTGCTAACACATCTTTCTCAATAACTTGTTCGAAACTAGTTTAAGCTTCTTGTTTCCTACTGCTGTAGCTCACATTTACCATCATAAATTTCACTGGGTCCATCACTGAAATGTTCCTACAACATATGGACTCAAGGACTCTTCATCTCATGTTCTTTATATTCGTTGCTTATTTATTTATAGAAACATAGAAACATAGAAAATAGGTGCAGAAGTAGGCCATTCAGCCCTTCGAGCCTGCACCGCCATTTATTATGATCATGGCTGATCATCCAACTCAGAACCCCGCCCCAGCCTTCCCTCCATACCCCCTGACCCCCGTAGCCACAAGGGCCATATCTAACTCCCTCTTAAATATAGCCAATGAACTGGCCTCAATTGTTTCCTGTGGCAGAGAATTCCACAGATTCACCACTCTCTGTGTGAAGAAGTTTTTCCTAATCTCAGTCCTAAAAGGCTTCCCCTCTATCCTCAAACTGTGACCCCTCGTTCTGGACTTCCCCAACATCGGGAACAATCTTCCTGCATCTAGCCTGTCCAATCCCTTTAGGATCTTATACGTTTCAATCAGATCCCCCCTCAATCTTCTAAATTCCAACGAGTACAAGCCCAGTTCATCCATTCTTTCTTCATATGAAAGTCCTGCCATCCCAGGAATCAATCTGGTGAACCTTCTCTGTACTCCCTCTATGGCAAAGATGTCTTTCCTCAGATTAGGGGACCAAAACTGCACACAATACTCCAGGTGTGGTCTCACCAAGGCCTTGTACAACTGCAGTAGTACCTCCCTGCTCCTGTACTCGAATCCTCTCGCTATAAATGCCAGCATACCATTCGCCTTTTTCACCGCCTGCTGTACCTGCATGCCCACTTTCAATGACTGGTGTATAATGACACCCAGGTCACATTGCACCTCCCCTTTTCCTAATCGGCCACCATTCAGATAATAATCTGTTTTCCTATTTTTGCCATCAAAGTGGATAACTTCACATTTATCCACATTAAATTGCATCTGCCATGAATTTGCCCACTCACCCAACCTATCCAGGTCACCCTGTATCCTCTTAGCATCCTCCTCACAGCTAACACCGCCACCCAGCTTCGTGTCATCCGCAAACTTGGAGATGCTGCATTTAATTCCCTCATCCAAGTCATTAATATATATTGTAAACAACTGGGGTCCCAGCACTGAGCCTTGCGGTACCCCACTAGTCACCGCCTGCCATTCTGAAAAAGTCCCGTTTATTCCCACTCTTTGCTTCCTGTCTGCTAACCAGCTCTCCACCCACACCAATACCTTACCCCCAATACCGTGTGCTTTAAGTTTGCACACTAATCTCCTGTGTGGGACCTTGTCAAAAGCCTTCTGAAAATCCAAATATACCACATCCACTGGTTCTCCCCTATCCACTCTACTAGTTACATCCTCAAAAAATTCTATGAGATTCGTCAGACATGATTTTCCTTTCACAAATCCATGCTGACTTTGTCCGATCATTTCACCGCTTTCCAAATGTGCTGTTATCACATCCTTGATAACTGACTCCAGCAGTTTCCCCACCACCGACGTTAGGCTAACCGGTCTATAATTCCCCGGTTTCTCTCTCCCTCCTTTTTTAAAAAGTGGAGTTACATTAGCCACCCTCCAATCCTCAGGAACTAGTCCAGAATCTAACGAGTTTTGAAAAATTATCACTAATGCATCCACTATTTCTTGGGCTACTTCCTTAAGCACCCTGGGATGCAGACCATCCGGCCCTGGGGATTTATCTGCCTTCAATCCCTTCAATTTACCTAACACCACTTCCCTACTAACATGTATTTCGCTCAGTTCCTCCATCTCACTGGACCCTCTGTCCCCTACTATTTCTGGAAGATTATTTATGTCCTCCTTAGTGAAGACAGAACCAAAGTAATTATTCAATTGGTCTGCCATGTCCTTGCTCCCCATAATCAATTCACCTGTTTCTGCCTGCATGGGACCTACATTTGTCTTTACCAGTCTTTTCCTTTTTACATATCTATAAAAGCTTTTACAGTCCGTTTTTATGTTGCCTGCCAGTTTTCTCTCATAATCTTTTTTCCCCTTCCTAATTAAGCCCTTTGTCCTCCTCTGCTGAACTCTGAATTTCTCCCAGTCCTCAGGTGAGCCACTTTCTCTGGCTAATTTGTATGCTGCTTCTTTGGAATTGATACTATCCCTAATTTCTCTTGTCAGCCACGGGTGCACTACCTTCCTTGATTTATTCTTTTGCCAAACTGGGATGAACATTTGTTGCAGTTCATCCATGCAACCTTTAAATGCTTGCCTTTGCATATTCACCGTCAATCCTTTAAGTGTCATTTGCCAGTCTATCTTAGCTAATTCACGTCTCATACCTTCAAAGTTACCCCTCTTTAAGTTCAGAACCTTTGTTTCTGAATTAACTATGTCACTCTCCATCTTAATGAAGAATTCCACCATATTATGGTCACTCTTACCCAAGGGGCCTCTCACAACAAGATTGCTAATTAACCCTTCCTCATTGCTCAAAACCCAGTCCAGAATAGCCTGCTCTCTAGTCGGTTCCTCGACATGTTGGTTCAAAAAACCATCCCGCGTACATTCCAAGAAATCCTCTTCCTCAGCACCTTTACCAATTTGGTTCACCCAATCTAAATGTAGATTGAAGTCACCCATTATAACTGCTGTTCCTTTATTGCACACATTTCTAATTTCCTGTTTAATACCATCTCCGACCTCACTACTACTGTTAGGTGGCCTGTACACAACTCCCACCAGCGTCTTCTGCCCCTTAGTGTTACGCAGCTCTACCCATATCGATTCCACATCTTCCTGGCTTATGTCCTTCCTTTCTATTGCGTTAATCTCTTCTTTAATCAGCAACGCCACCCCACCTCCCCTTCCTTCATGTCTATCCCTCCTGAATATTGAATATCCCTGAACGTTGAGCTCCCATCCCTGGTCACCCTGGAGCCATGTCTCTGTGATCCCAACTATATCATAATCATTAATAACAATCTGCACTTTCAATTCATCCACCTTATTACGAATGCTCCTTGCATTGACACACAAAGCCTTCAGGCGCTCTTTTACAACTCTCTTAGCCCTTATACAATTATGCTGAAAAGTGGCCCTTTTTAATGCTTGCCCTGGATTTGTCGGCCTGCCACTTTTACTTTTCTCCATAGTACTTTTTGTTTCTACCCTCACTTTACACCCCTCTGCCTCTCTGCACTGGTTCCCATCTCCCTGTAGTGAACTAACCTCCTCACGCCTAGCCTCTTTAATTTGATTCCCACCCCCCCATGATTTCTTTCCTTTTGTAAATGCATAGCTTGTTATCTTCTGCACATTGGTCGAACGCCCACGTTGGTGTGGTCTTTCATTGATTCTGTTATGGTTATTATTCCACTATGCCTTTATTGGATATGCCTACAAGAAAATGAATCTCAGGGTTGTATATGGTGACATATATGTACCTTGATAATAAATTTACTACAAACTCTTTGAACTTTGAAAAACACTGGCAACACCTAAAAGCAATTAAATGATTTTAAGTTCCTAGAAATCTCCTGTGAATGGGTTGATATATAAAAGCAATTTCCATCCTTCTGTATATATTTACATAGGTTTAAAACCCAACCATAGTTGTACATTTTGCCAGTAGATATATGTGTGTGAGACTATGATCCCTTTGTACCTCTTTACTAAAAGAGATGATTGATAAACAAAGGGAGTGTCCTGAAATGCATGAGATTTGTTCGTGATATCCAGGCAGGTGAAACAAAGATGAACAAAGGCTAAGTTAAACATCTAAAACCATTCTCACTGCAGGAAGCAACTGACTCTTTAAAGTGAGATAACCTTAAGCCTAAATTAATTTTATTTCCTGACAATTTTTCTTTCAAGTACTCTGAAATGCAGCTGATGTTTGGATGCATTTCCATCTCAGTCTGTACAGTATTGTTTCAGTGTTATTCTATAATACTGTGCAAGTCTAATGCACATATATATAGCTAGAAAGCCTAAGACTTCTACAGAGTACTGTAGTAATTTTATGTATTGCACTGTACTGCTGCCACACACAAAAAAAACAAATTACATGACATATGTGAGTGATGATAAACCTGATTCCGATATGCCTCCATTGTGGATTGAGAGTGTGAAGGAGGGCAGGAAGAGGGGAATCATGGTTGGGAGAAGGGGAAGGGGGAGGGAAGGGAGCAGGAAGCTCCAGAGTGACATTCTGTATTGACCAATAAACCAATTGTTTGGAATCAAATGACCTTGTCTGGTGTCTCAGGGCTGGGTGTGTCTGCACCCGTGCCACCCCTGCCCCCATGCCACCTCCTGCCCCTGGAATTCCTTCTCTGCCAACTGTCCCACAACCCTCCAGTGGTGCTCCGTCCTCGCCATTCCCAACATCATTTGCTCCCTCCAGATTTACAAACTTGCTCTCTCTCCACATTACAGTTCTGTGCAAAAGTTTTAGGCATCCTAGCTATATATATGTGCCTAAAACTTTAGCACAGCACTGACCATTGCTCCATACGTATTGCATACGTTAAGCAGTACAGCAAAAGTGAATGGCTAAACCTAAATCAATTTTGTCTCATAAAATATCCCCACTGTGGACTACAATAGTTTTATTATGTAAAATTAAGGCAAACATCAACTAAGTTTTGAAGGTGACAACACCCTTCTGTATTGTGGTTGGTTGTCCGTCTAGAGTGCCTGCGAGACTTTTTAGAGTAGCTCATAGTTGAGCTCACTAGAGGATCTGCTATTCTGGATTGGGTGCTGTGCTGTAAACTTGAATAGTTTAGAGGCCTGAAGGTAAAAGAACCCTTAGGGTAAGTGATTCTGAAAGGATGAGGTCTCGGGGCACTTGGAGGGACAGGATAAAATAGGCCATAGTCAGCATGGTTTCCTCAAGGGAAAATCTTGCCTGACCAAACTGATGGAATTTTTTCAAGGAGTAACAAGCAGGATTTGCAGAGGAGAATCAGTTGATGTTGTGTACTTGGATTTTCAGAAGGCCTTTGACAAGGTGTCACACATGAGGCTGCTTAACAAGCTACGAGCCCATGGTATCTCAAGAAAGATTCTAGCATGGATAAAGCAGTGGCTGGTTGGCAGGAGGCAAAGAGTAGGAATAAAAGGAGCCTTTTCTAACTTGCTGCCGGTGACTAGTGGTGTTCCACAGGGGTCTGTGTTGGGACAGAATCTTTCTACATTATAAGTCAATGAATTGGATGATGGAATTGATGGCTTTGTTGCAAAGTTAGCAGACGATACGAAAATAGCTGGGAGGAAGTAGAGAGGCTACAGAAGAACTTTGACAGTTTAGGAGAATGGGCAAAGAGGTGGAACACAGTGTCAGGAAGAGTATGGTCCATGCACCTTGGTAGAAGAAATGAAAGGGTTAACTATTTTCTAAATGGAGAGAAAATACAAAAAAACTGAGGCACAAAGGGACTTGGGAGTCCTTGTACACAAATCCCTAAAGGCTAATTTGCAGGTTGAGTCTATGCTGAGGAGGGCAAATGCAATGTTAGCATTCATTTCAAGAGAACTAGAATATAAAAGCAAGGACGTAATGTCAAAATTTTATAGAGCACACTGGTGAGGCCTCACTTGGAGAATTGTAAGCAGGTTTGGGCCCCTCATCTTAGAAAGGGTGTGCTGAAACAGGAGAGGGTTCAGAGGAGGCTCGCGAAAATGATTCCAGGATTGAATGGCTTGTCGTATGAAAAGCAAATGATGGCTCTGGGCCTGTATTCACTAGATTTCAAAAGAATGAGGGGTAACCTCATTGAAGCCTATCAAATGGTGAAAGGCCTCGATAGAGTGGATGTGGAGAAGGTGGTTCCAGTGGTGGGAGAGTCTACAACCAGAGGACACAGCCTCAGGATAGAGGGGCGTCCTTTTAGAACAGAGATGAGGAGGAGTTTCTTTAGTCAGAGAGTGGTGAATCTGTGGAATTCTTTGCCACAGGCAGTTGTGGAGGTTAAGTTTTTATGTGTGTTTAAGGCGGAGATTCTTGATAGGTCAGGGCACAAAGGGATATGGGAAGAAGGCAAGAGATTGGGGCTGAGAGGAAAATTGGATCAGCCATGATGACATGGCAGAGTGACTTGATGGGTCAAATTGCCTAAATCTGCTCCTATATCTTATGGTCTATTATGGTCTTCTATCCAACAGTAATAGGAGACCTGTGAGGGAGAAGTTTTAAAGTGGAAAAGTCATTACACTGAAGCTTTTCCATTCTCTTGACTTCAGAAGTCCAGATCCAGTGGTACGAGTAGTTGTCATAACAGGTCTCTTCCTTGGTTGCAGTAGACATGACATTATCTGTGCTTTCACACTTCACAAAGCATTGCCGAGCCGCCTTCCTGACCGTTGGATCTCACTGTTGATCTCATCTGCCCAGCCTACCGGAGCTGACTTCACGTACTACGACAGGCCCAGGCCCATCTCATTGGGGCGTGAGGCCCGCCAGCTGCACTCGAGCGGTTTAGACTGCCTTTTGAAGAGGTGTATCGGGGCGTGGCCACTGTCTCAGCAAACAGCTACTTGGAGTCACAGATGAGAGCTGAGTGTCCGGTGGGGCCAGAAAGTGAGTGAGCATTCACAGAATAGACACAACAAGCTCCTTCACCGGAGATGCAATCCCTCCCTCGATACCACACCCCTCTGTTCCTGTCAGGATTGTACCTTCTGCTCAAAAAAACGTGGCTTAACGTTAAAAACCTGAAGATATAGGAGCAGAACTAGGCCATTTGGCCTATCATGTCTGCATCGCTATTCCATTATGGCTAATTTATCTGCCTTTTCAACCTCATTCTCCCTATAACCTATGCCACCCTTACTAATTAAGAACCTATAAGCCTTTGCTTAAAATATAACACGCAAACACGAGGAAATGTGAAGATGCTAGAATTTCAAGCAACACACACACACAAAATGCTGGTGTGGCTTCATCTTGACCGTAGAGGAGGCCGTGGATAGACATATCAGAATGGGAATGGGACTCACGTGGTCCACACTCAGGTTGGAGGAACAACACCTTATATTCCGTCTGGGTAATCTCCAACCTGATGGCATGAACATTGGCTTCTCTAACTTCCGTTAATGCCCCACTTCCCCTTCGTACCCCATCCATTATTTATTTATTTTTATTTCTCTCTCTCTCTCTCTCTCTCTCTCTCTCTCTCTCTCTCTCCTTTTTCTCCCTCTGTCCCTCTCACTATACTCCTTGCCCATCCTCTGGGCTTCCCCCCCCCCACTTTCTTTCTCCCTAGGCCTCCCGTTCCATGATCCTCTCCCTTCTCCAGCCTCATATCCCTTTTGCCAATCAACTTTCCAGCTCTTAGCTCCATCCCTCCCCTTCCTGTCTTCTCCTATCATTTTGGATCTCCCCCTCCCCCTCCCACTTTCAAATCACTTACTATCTCTTCCTTTAGTTAGTTCTGACGAAGGGTCTCGGCCGGAAACGTCGACTGTACCTCTTCCTATAGACGCTGCCTGGCCTGCTGTGTTCACCAGCATTTTTTGTGTGTGTTGCTTAAAATATAACAAATGACTTGGCTTCCACAGCCACCTGTAGCAAGGAATTCTACACATTCACCACCCTCTGCCTAAGTAGATTCCTCCTCATCTCTGTTCTAAAAGGATGGCCTTCTATTCTGAAGTTCTGCCCTTTGATCCTAGAGGACCCCCTCCCCCCCAGTAGAGGTGCACTTGTACATCTGCTTATTAATACAAATATCTAATCAGCCAATCGTGTGACAGCAACTAAATGCATAAAAGCATGCTGACATGGTCAGGAGGTTCATTTGCTGTTCAGACCAAACATCAGAATGGGGAAGAAATGTCACCCACAAACAAGAGAAAATCTGCAGATGCCGGAAATTTGAACAACACACACAAAATGCTGGTGGAACTCAGCAGGCCAGGCAGCATCTACGGAAAAAAGTACAGTCAACATTTCGGGCCAAAGGGTTTCGGCCTGAAACTTCAACTGTACTTTTTTTCCATGAAATGTGATCCAAGTGACTTTGAATGTTGGTGACAGATGGGGTTGTTTGAGTATCTCAGAAACCACTGATCCACTGGGATTTTCACCCACAACAGTCTCTAGAGTTCACTGAGAATGTTGCAAAAACCAAAAATCATCCAGTGAGTGGCAGTTCAGTGGGCAAAAATGCTTTGTGGATGAGAGAGGTCAGAGGAAAATGGCCAGACTGGTTCAAGCTGACAGGAAGGCAACAGTAACTCAGATAGTCATGTGTTACAACAGTGGTGTCTAGAAAGGGCATCACTAAACACACAAGTTGAACCTTAAAGTGGATGGGCTACAGCAGCAGGAGACCACAAAAGTACACTCTGTGGCCACTTTATTAGGTACTGGAGGTATGTAATGAAGTGGCCACTGACTGTATGTTTGACTCCAGACCCACAGCAACGTTTATTGACTCTTAACTATCCTCTGAAATGGCCAGTAAACTACTCAATTCAGGAGCGATTGCAAATAAACACTGGCCTCGTCTGTAATGCTCGAGTCTTGTGAGTGAATAAATACTAAAAAAGAAAGTGTATTTTCAATTTTATTTCAGCTGCCAAAATAAATGTGTGTTCTTTCTTTGGCTTCATTGGTTAAATCGCATTGTACAAACTAGCAGCTTTAACTGAATTGAACGAGGAGCAAGAAAGCAGCATCAATCATCAAGGACCAGCACTATCCAGGCCAGGTTTTCTTCTCACTACTGCCATCAGGAAGGATGTACAGGAGCCTTAGGTCCCACATCACCAGGTTCAGGAACAGTTATTACTCTTAAACCATCAGGCTCCTGAACTAGCTTGGATAGCTTCACTCACCTCAAAACTGGCACCAGTTGCTTCGGGTAGCCGGGACTTGTCAGCCATGGTTGGCAGCACATCTAGGAGATTCAAAACTTTGATCTCAAACCTCTGCTGCCTTGCAGTATACCCATTCACTGGGAAGGGTTCAGGAAAAATTCAGAGCTGAAGTCCCTAAGGCAGTCCCACGTTGAATTCAGCGCTTTGTGGCAACTCCTGCAACACTGCTGGTGTCAAATTGTATCAGCCTCTGTCGTTCCTTTGGATCCATCAGATGCATAGAGAGGGGGAGCCTGTTATACGGGCAACAGCTTGCCCGCCATATTGTGCTGCCCTGGCTTGCGTATGACGTAGACCGCTGGGACGCTATATCCATGGTCAACCCCGACCAACAGAGGGCTTTGGGCACATTTGCTGCTGTCACCCTGTGTGTATAGATTTTTCCATTGTATTTCTTTGCTCATAGAACATAGAACATAGAGTAGTATAGCACAGTACAGCCCCTTTGGTCCACAATGTTGTGCCGACCCTCAAACCCTGCCTCCCATATTAGCCCCCACCTTAGATTCCTCCATATACCTGTCTAGTAGTCTCTTAAACTTCACTAGTGTATCTGCCTCCACCACCTGACTCAGGCAGTGCATTCCACGCACCAACCGCTCTCTGAGTAAAAAACCTTCCTCTAATATCCCCCTTGAACTTCCCACCCTTTCCTTAAAGACATGTCCTCTTGTATTGAGCAGTGGTGCCCTGGGGAAGAGGCACTGGCTATCCACTCTATCTATTCCTCTTATTATCTTGTACACTTCTATCATGTCTCCTCTCATCCTCCTTCTCTCCAAAGAGTAAAGCCCTAGCTCCCTTAATCTCTGATCATGATGCATACTTTCTAAATGAGGCAGCATCCTGGTAAATCTCCTCTGTACCCCTTCCAATGCTTCCACATCCTTCCTATAGTGAGGTGACCAGAACTGGACACAGTACTCCAAGTGTGGTCTAACCAGAGTTTTTGCTCGGTGAATGCCTGCAAGAAAATGAATCTCAGGCTAGTATATGGTGAGATATATTATATGTACCTGGTTAATAAATTTACTTTGAACTTTGGATTCAATGTGTTGTAGGATTACATTAATTTCACTCATGCCTATCATTGAATGTTACCAATTCATTCACTGTAGGTAGAATTTGAGAATCTGGATATGTTCACTGCATCCACTCATCCTGACTCTATCAAAAGACTTGGAGCTACTTCTCATGTATTGGTACAAGTGGCACGCATTTAAGGTCTTCATGTGATTTTCTAGCAATTATTATGCAAGATCTATTGTCTCTCTAGTTTCAAATTCTAATGTAAGATCTTGAGTCCAGCTTGAACAACGGGCCCTGCCATTGTTTATCCAATAAGACTATGTCTGTATTTATGCATTACTTTATATCTTGGCTTTTCATTATCCAGTTCTCTATCCTAATGATATTAATAGCTTGATGGAGAAGATTCTACAGGCACAGTTCTACTTTAATAAGCATGATTTTTATGGCCAAAGACAATAAGCACAAACGCACAGGCCTATTAAGAGAGACACCATCAACAAACTTGATCATCTCCACATCTACCATTCATATCTGTAGCTATGGAATTGGATAGAACAGTACATTCAAATGTGGCTCCTTCTTAATCCTGAGAGTCGAAGAAGTTAGGAAAAATTGCACCAGCTGTGATTCAGTTCGCAATAGCCTAGCCTCAGAGTCAAACATTTGAAAGTTCACAGTGTTTTTCAGCAAGAGAATTTCATCACCTGTGGCTCATTTAGTCACAGATGAAGGTTCAAGCACCATTCCAAATATTAGCCCAACAACATCCAGATCTGTGTAGCAATATAGCACTGTGCAAAAGTCTTAGGTACATATATATAACTAGGAAGCCTAAAGACTTTTGCATAGTATATTGCACTGTAAGGTTGCCACAAAAAAAATTTCATAACATATGTGAGTGGTGATAAACCTGATTCTGATATAGGTCTCTATTGTGGACTGAGAGTGGGAAGGGGGCAAAGAGAGGAGAATTGTGGCTGTGAAAAGGGGAAGGGAGAGGGGATGGAGAGGGAGACACCAGAGAGACACTCTGTAATGATTAATAAACCAATTTTTTGTAATCAAGTGACTTTGCCTGGTGTCTCAGGGCTGGGTGGGTCTGCACCAGTGCCATCTCCCTTGTCCCTGGCACTCCTTCTCTGCCACCTGTCCTACACACATTCTGTGACATTCCACCTTCGCCTTTCCCAATATCCTTTGCTCCAGCCAGACTTACAAACTCGCTCTCCACTCCACATTGACAATATTGTGCAAAAGCCTTAGACTTTTCCACAGTACCGTAAGGGAGTGCCACACTGTCAAAGATGCTGCTGTTCAAGTGAGCTGTTGAAATGAGGCCTTGTCTCTTCTTACAATTAGATTCAAAGACTCCGTAGTGATGTCCTGACAAAGATAAAATGGATTACCTGCTATCGTGGTCAATCCTGATTCTGCAATATTTCCAAAGCAATTACCTTGCAGTTAGGAGAGCTTTCAATGTAAAAATTACTTGTTAATGTTTCTGACTATATTTAATTGGCTCTAGGTGCTTTGAATTCTGTGATCGTAGCTGCACGAGCATTCATCTTGGATGAGCAGGCCTCAAGCCTAAAAAGATTCTGTGAAGCAAATTTGTATCTGCTGATCTTTGTTAGATGGCATTACAAGTACATTCCAGTATCCTCCACTTCTGTATCAGTCATCTCTTCTAGTAAAGAGAATACAAAGGGACCACAGTCCGTACGTTAAAAAAAATGATTTGCGATTGCTTGGCATAAATGGAATGCATTAAGAATTAAGAATGCATTAGGGGAATATGTTTCCTTCCTCTCCAGCAAACTATAAAGTTTGGAAAGTATATCTGAATTGCAGTAGGGATTATTGGAAATGTGCAGAGAAAATGAATTCATCATAGCTAAGATCTGACTGAGGTTGCATGATTTTTTTTCTCTCAATTTTCACATTTACACTGATAATGTGACTAATGTCCTAGTCTGTTGTTTAATATTGGAAAAGTAGTAATTATCAAAATAGTGGCAGAGTATTTGACAGGACTGTAGCCTCAAATTCTATAACTTAAAATTTGTTGATTTTACTATTAAATAAATAGTTATTTTTTAATTTACAGGACTGTGATACTGACTTTTACCAGGCACATCAATAGATGTTCTTCCAGCATTCTGTGTATGTTGATCTGGATTTTCAGTATTTGCAGAATCTTTTATGTGTACATTAATAGATTGTTCAGATTAGAGTTTGGAATAAGTGTCGTTTGAAACTCACCAATGCAGAGTTTTGCTTTTGAATGACTGGGTTATAATGTGAAAAAAGTGGCACAGTTAACTGAAGTTGCTGGAACCTGGAGCCACAGAGAGTCAGGGGAGGAACTCAGTGGGTTGAACAACATCTGTGGGACAAAACGAACTGTCAATGTATTGTGTCAAAATCCAGCATCAGGACCCCATTTCATACTGTAGACCTGAATGAACTTGAGCAAACCTGTCGCTATATTTAAGAAGGAGTTAGATATGGCCCTTGTGGCTATGGGGATCAGGGGGTATGGAGGGAAGGCTGGGGCGGGGTTCTGAGTTGGATGATCAGCCATGATCATAATAAATGGCGGTGCAGGCTCGAAGGGCTGAATGGCCTACTCCTGCACCTATTTTCTATGTTTCTATGTTAACTCCAGAAAAAGAAAAAAAAGTCTTGTTCTTTTTTCACATCTTTTTCAGAACATTCCAGAATACTTTATTATGAGGTACTATTGAAATGTTACCACATTTGTAGGAGACACAGTACTGAAATTGTCGTAAACAAGATCCCACAATACCAATGTCATTTTGACCAGATAACCTTTTTTCTAGTGATGTTGATTTGGAGCTTAGTATAACCCGGGAAGCCAGTGAAAACTCCCAGTTCTCTCTCAAATACTGCCACATTATCTTTCAGCCACATACAAAATTTCAGATGGGAACTCACTTTAACTTCTAATCTACAAAAAAAAATCTCGAACACAACAGTATCCAGCCATATGATCAATAAGTTATCCTATTTCCGGTAATGCACGGCCCATGCTCTCCCCATGCTTGCCAGTCCAGTTTTTTTTCTCCCTTTGTTCAGTCCTCTATCCCAAGGTTCCCAACCATTTTCTATGCCATGGACTTTTACCATTAACAAAGGAGTCCATGGACCCCAGGGTGGAAGACCCTGCTCTACCCATTCCATCTGCCCATCATCCCTCCCCCATCTGGTTCCAGCTATCAGATTCCATCCTCCATCCTAGTCCCCGATAACGATTAGCTTTATTTCTCACATGTACATCAAAGCATCAAAACATATAGTGAAATGCGGCATTTGCATCAACAATCAACACAGACCAAGGACTGTGCTGGGGGCAGCCCACTAGTGTCGCCGAGCTTCCCGTGCCAGCAGTTTACAGGGAGATCAGGACCTGACCAGAAGGTGCCACCTCAGCGTTGCAGGACTGCTTTAAAGGCACGGACTGGACCATGCTCAGGGAAGTAACTGCAAACATCAGGTCAATATCGATGAATGTGTGGGACTGTCTACAGAGGAAAATGCATAGAGAATATTATTGTGATGAAGCATTACACTACCAGGGCAAACCAAAAAGCATGGCTGACTGCAGAGGTTAGAGCACTGCTTAGGGATTGGGCCACTGCCTTCAGATCGGGGGACAGGACATCTCTAAGGTCAGCAAGGGCCACGCTCTCCTGTGCCGTCGAGAAGGCAAATCGTGAGTACACACAGGAAATTCCCAGACTCCTCTGTGACAACAGGGACACGCGACGCATGAGGCAGGGTATTCAAACCAGAACAGATTACAAGTCCACCCTGCATATCAACGACAGCGACACTTCCCTTTCTGATAGGCGGAATGCCTTCTATGCACGATTTGATGCATTGAACGGTGTGACATCGAGGAAAGCCCCCTCTCCCCCTGAGAAACAGGCACCCGCTCTGGCCACAGCCAAGGTGAGGAGGATCCAAGCCAGGGCAAACTCAAGCAAAGCTGTGGGGCCAGGCGACATACCTGGTCAGGTGCTGAGGCATTGTCCAGACTAACTAACAAGCAGACAACTTTAAAATTTCTTTGATACAGCCCTCTGTCCCTTCAAGATGGCCACCACCATTCCAGTGCCCAAGAGAGCAATGGTAACTGGCCTACATGATTACTTCTAAGCGACACTGACTTCAACGATTATCAAGTGCTTTGAGCATCTGGTAATGAATCATATAAAATACTACCTTCCAGCTACATTGGACCCTTTCTGGTTTGCCTACCGCTCAAACCAGTCTGCAGATAATGCTATAGCCTTGGCCTTCCACTCCTAAAAAATGACCCCTCATACACCAGGAAGTTTAACACAAATATCCCTCAGAGGCTGGTGGGTAAACTGTCTTCGATGGGGCTCAAGACCCCTCTCCGTAACTGGATCTTGGACTTCTTGATGAAACAACTCCAGACAATCTGTGCTGTAATTGTGATATGGTTATATGGTAACTCAGGTTGGCTGCAACATCTCAAGCAGCATCATGCGGAGCACTGGTGCCCCCCAGGGCTGAGTGCTCGGCCCGCTGCCAACTCACAACTGCACTGCCAGATTCAGCTCAAATCGCATCCTCAAGTTCACTGACGATACTGCTGTGGTTGGCCTCTTCAGCAGCAATGGCGAGCTGGCACACAGAGAGGAGATAGACAGCATTATCAGATGGACTGAGAACAAAAAACCTGAGCGTCAAGGAGGACAAGACAAAAGAGATGACGGTGGATGACAGGAACGCTCTTCATTGCACATCAATGGCTCTGCTGTGGAGAGAGTGAAGAGCACAAGGTTCCTTGGTGTGCACATAACAGACGATCTAAGCTGGACCTACAACGTTTCCTCGCTAATCATGAAGGGACAGCCGCCTCGACACTTCCTGAAGAGATTGAGACATGCAAGGCTCCCACCCCCATTTTAACAACTCTTACAGGAGCACCATCTAGAGTATTCTGTCTGGCCACATTATTGTGTGGTACGGAGGATGCAAGCCTGCAAGATCCTCCAGAGGAGAGTACAAACTGCCAAGAGGATCACTGGGTTCCCCCTCCTCTTTTTTTGTGACATTTACCAAGAGCGTTTGCTGTTGAAGGGCCCAAAGAATTGTTGAGGATATCCACCACAATCTCTTTGACCCATTACTGTCAGGAAGGAGGTACAGAAGCATCAGGACTAGGACTGCCAGACTGGGTAACAGCTTCTTCCCTCAGGCTGTGAGATGAATACACCACTACCGAGGTCTCATCATTAGCACAGCATGCCATTCACTGTATACTGTTTACTTGCGCCGCATGCATTTTGAATTATATTTTATTAAATTATTTATGATAATATTTTGATTTATGTGCTGTGTGCGTTAGATGTTCTGAAGGAACATTGTTTTGTTTGGTTGTATATATGTACAGTCAGGTGGCAATAAACTTGAAGCTGAACTTGAACAGAGCTTGCCTGCAACTTCCTAACCCTAACCTGAACGTCTTTGGAATGTGGGGGGAAACCCTTATGATTATGGGGTAGAGGGGGAGATCGTACAGACTGCAGCGGGAATTGAACGTCTACAGTTGATTGCTGGAGCTGTAAAGCATTGTGCAAACCATGATGCTACCATGCCACCCTTTCCTGTTCCCTCTCGATCCAACAGCCTATCGTTCTTGTTCCCTCTTGGTCTTGAGGCAATGACTTCAATCAGAACATTAGTTTTCAATTTCCTCCACCACAGATGCTGCTGCACCTGCTGCGCGTTTCCAGAATTATGTTTTTTTTTTGCTCTAATATTTAGATTAGGTGAATGGGCAAAGAAGTGGCAGGTGGAATATATTGTAGGGAAGTGCATAATCATGCACTTTGGTAGAAGAAATGAAGGCATAGAGTAAGCAGAGAGAAAATTCAAACATCAGAGGTGCAAAGGGACTTGGGAGTCTTCGTGCTGGATTCCGTAAGGGTTATCTTGCTGGAGTCCCTGAGGCAGTCCTACGTTGAGTTCAATGCTGACTGGCAACTCCTGGGATGCTGCAGCTACCAAATTGCATCGGTCTCTGCCGTTCCTCTGGGTTCTTCCGATGTGTGGAGAGGGGGAGATTGCCTCATGGGCACCAGCTTCCTCTCCATATCGTACTGCCCAGGCTTGCGTACCTAGTCAGCTAGGATCAGCCATGACCGACAGAGTCCTCACTCAACTTGCAGGGTGAGTCGGTGGCAAGAAGGCAAATGGAATGTCAGCAGTCATTTCAAGAGAACTGGAATATAAAAGCAAGGATGTAATGCTGAGACACAAGGGGTACTGCAGATGCTGGAAATCTAGACTAGCTCAGCAGGTCAGGCAGCATCTATGCATGGGAAGAAACATCTGACATTTCAGGCCGAGACCCTTTATCAGTCCGAATGAGGGGTCTCATTCCAAAATGTCGACTATTTGTTTCCATCCATAGATGCTGCCTGACCTGTTGAACTCCTCCAACACATTGTGTGTAATACTGAGGCTTTATAAGACGTTGGTCAGACCACACTTGGAGTACTGTGGACAGCTTTGGGCCCCTTATCTGAAAAAAGATATGCTGGCATTGGAGAGGTTCCAGAGGAGGCTAATGAGAATGATTCCAGGAATGAAAGGGTTAACGTATGAGGAGTGATTGTTGACTCTGGGCCTGTTCTCGCTGGAAACTTAAAAAAATGAGGAGAGATCTCATTGAAACCTATCGAATGTTGAAAGGCCTCAGTAGAGTGGGTATGAAGAAGATGTTTCCTATTGTGGGTGAGCGTAGGATCAGAGGGCACAGCTTCAGAATACAAGGACGCCCCTTTAGGACAGAAATAGGAAGAATTTCTTTTGCCAGAGGGTGGCGAATCTGTGGAATTCATTGCCACAGACGGCTGTGGAGATCAAGTCATTGGGTATATTTAAAGTGGAGTTTGACAGGTTCTTGATTAGTCAGGGTGACAAAGGTCATGGGGGGAAGGTAGGGGAATGAGAATGAGAGGGATAATAAATTAGCCCTGATGGAATAGCAGAGCAGACTCAATGGGCTGAATGGCCTAATTCTACTCCTACATCTTATGGTCCTATTCAGTTCAGTTTGTAGTGCTCCGGTTGATGTTGAACCCACACCCTTTTGACATTCAGATGAGCGTAGAATTGAGAGCTATTTCTCAAATGACAAGCGGTGCCAAGTATGAGTCCGAACCTGGAAGACTGTCTGTGATTGGTATTGTGCTTGAAAACCAAGAGCATGAGGTTTTCCAGTCTTGGGTAGGTTCTTCATGGGAGGGTTTGGAAATTTAGCTGGTTAGGATCAAGTAATTCTGCTCCACAGCCTGTCTGAGTAGGAGAATTGATTCATGGTTTGGGCTGTTGATATTCTGACCATACAGCATTGTGAGTGTGAGCAAGAAGTGATAAATAGAAATGAAAAAGGATCTTTGTGCATTCTCAGCGCTGAAATGAGAACATATTGCTTCTTGGTACTTTATTATTTTCTTCTTAATCCCAAGCCTGAACAATCAGTCAAACTCCTATTGAACGATAAGTGAAAGCAGCCCATCTACTGTACATTTTTTTATGAAGGAAGGAATGCTGCTTAAATATCAGACAATTGGTTTTTGAGGGTGTATGAATCTCACCAACAGCTGGTTATGCCAATGAGATCATTTTTGAAACGATTTCGTATTTTAAAGCCAATCTGTCAACAACTGTTATGTGCTTGGAGCTTAACCCATTCACTGCCATGCCTTTGAACAGATAGTTTTCCTTTAAGCTATTGGATGTCACTGAAGTGTTTCGCATAGTAAAGTGTATTGGTGTCCCTTTCATGCCTGTTTCTGCATCAGGACCCTAAGGATTAATAGCATCAGATATAGAAGGAAGAGTCTTCCAAATGCCTCCCACTCCTCTATTCAATAATACATGGGTCAATCTTAATGCTTAAAGGGCAATTTCCTGCCTAATACCCACTTCACTTAAACCCCTTAGTGTCCATAAGGTACTTTGTCACTGAGCACCCATAACCAGTGAATGCTAACGACTTACAATTTCTCCATATCTCAGAGCTAAATGTCAGGCCCCTCACCTTGATACGATGCCCACCAACTCCACCATCCCAATGGCTAAACCCTTTCAACGTCCTAGAATCTTCCCTTCCACCAAAATTAAAGTTCAGATGAATACGGGACATTAATTGACAGGGGTGTGCTGGGTAGTAGCAGTGGTAAGGGGCAGGGGGAGCAAGGTGAAGTGGGAGGGACGGCATGGTGGAGGGAGTCCGTGAATGATATACGGTGTCAGGAAGCTCTCCACACGGTTACAGACAGTTTCTTCTTTGTCGGAATCTCCTGTCCTGCTTTGTATTGGCTTTACTGAGAGTGCCCACGTGTTGGGACCAAAGGGGAAAAAGCATTTCTGTTTTAAATCCCTGTGCAGACAGAAACATTTGGTGCAGTCGGAATGCTGGTTATAAAAGCCAGCAGCCTAGTGGCATAAAACTGGAAAACTGCCTTCCTGCACCACATGAAACGGTCCCTCAGTCAGCAGTGCAGCTTGAACATCTGAGTGGGCTTCCATCCCACCTCCAGCCAACTCGCCAGCCCCCCTGATCCAAGAGGCCACTGGGTTAATTATTTGCAGACCACCACCAGTGAGCCTGGATCCAGAGCCTTTACCACCCCCACCCTCGCCTGTCCCTTTCTCCACTTCCGCCTCCAGACTCTCAAGGAATCCAGACAGAAGGGAAGAGAGCCACCAACCTCTTGCTGTTGCTGCCAGCAGTACCCTGCCCATCCTCAAAGTTTTCTGGCACATCTTCCAAAAAGCGCCCTCAGTAAAGACTTGCGCTTGTTATGTAAACCTTATTTTAAAGAGCCATTTCCAAGAAAAATACAGATATGGAATTTTTACCTCAGTTTGACTTGGATTCATTGCAGGCTGCCTACCTGTAAAATGCTCTACACAGAGCTGAGGTGATTAGATCATTATAAAAAAAACATTGAGCACGGAGCGAAAAGCTATTGAAGGAACTCAGTGAGTCAGGCAGCATCTGTGGAGATGTAGAGGTGACCAGTTTTCTAGAGAAACACAGCAAATCAGGCAGCATCAATGAAGGCGAACAAACAGATGCTTTGGGTCAAGACCGAAGGGCTATCCCCCACCACAGATGCTAACTGATGTGCTGAAATCTTCCAGCATTTTGTTTGTGTGTTCTTCAAAATTTCCTGCATCCACAAAATCTCTTGTGTACCTGGCCAATATTTTGGGTTGAGACCCCATATCAGGACAAGGAGCCCCAAAACGGCTTCCACAGATGCTGACTGACCTCTGAGTTCTTCCAGTAATTTGATCATGTTTGCTCCAGATTATAGCATCTGCGTATCTTGTATCCCCATGAAAGGAACGCTACTTTCTATAAATATGTATTAGAACCCTGGAGTTTAACGTCAAGTACAACAGACTTATGTAGCATCCTCCCTTCCCTCTTGCTACACATAATCTAAATCACACACAGACTATGACAATGCACTTGGAGCTCTACTTTACCATTGGTTTGCCCCGTACTCAAATAATCCTTCCTTTTCAGGTAAATAGGAGAGAAGGGGTGAGATGGTGAATGAGGAGCAGAATGAGGAATGGAAAAAGAGAGAAGGAGACAGGGGGAAGGGGGGAAATGACCAGAAGTTAGAAAAAACGATGTTCATGCCATCATCAGGTTGGAGCCTATCCAGATGGAATATGATGGGTTGGTCTTCCAACCTGAGAATGGCATCAACATGGCAGTAGAAGATGTCATCGACAGACATGTCAGAATGGGAAAGGGAATTCGAATTAAAATGGTGGCAGGGTGGAGATACATCTCTACCAAAGGAAATGTAAGGCACTCCTTCCCTTCGCTAGCCTGCAGGTCACCCCTGGACAAGGTGTAGCACCTGCAGAGTCCCCTCTCCCCCAGCCAAATCAGGATCACACAACGCCATGAAAGAAGGTGGTGGACGATCGTATGAGCAGCCAGTGCATCTCACAGGTCCTGGTTATGCGACCCTGATGCCCGCCAGACAATCTCTGAAGAGTGTTGATAATGGCTTGTAAAGGCACTGCCCAGAAGAAGGCAAGAATTTGCCAAGAACAATCATAGTCATAGATCACAATGGCCCACGTCATACAACACAACACATAATAGTAATGATGATGATGAGCTTCTGGGCAATCCTGCCTTTTGCGGCGGATAGAATAAAAGTGCACAACGAACTGAACCCCCGACCTGCATCAGGCCTCATCGATGTAGAGGAGGCCACAACAGGAGCACCTGATACAGTAGGTAACCCTGACACCCCGGATAAAGTGTCACTTCACCTGGGTGGACTGTTTGGGTCCCTGAACTGTGGTGAAGGAGGAGACATAAGGGCAGATATAGCACTTGTCACATTTGCAGGGAGAAGTGCCAGGAGAAGTATGTGTGGATAAGGGAGTCACGTAGGGAGCAGTCCCTCCAGATAGCAGAAGAAGGTGGTGGGATCCCATTACAGACGGAGGAAGCTGTGGAGAATGATGTGTTGAATACAGACTCTTGTGGGATGGTACAAGGGGGGCCTAACATGTGATGACAGTGGGAGGATGGGGTAAGGGCAGATGTGTGAGAAATGAAGGAAATATGGGTAAGGGAAGCATTGGTGATGGAAGGGAAACCCTGTTCTTTGGAAAAAGATGACAAGTAATTTATAGTCATCAATTAGCCTAGCAACTCCTCCATCTTTGCGATGTGGGAGGAAACAGGAGCACCTGGAAGAAGCCCATGTGATTACAGGGAGAATGGGGAATTCCACAAACTCACAGAACAAGAGGGGGGCATCATCCTGGGTCTCTGGAGCTCTATGGCAAAAGCATTAACTGCTGCCCACCATGACTCAGAATTGGCATATTCCTGCACTCCATGAACCAGTCATCAACTTACCTTGATATGCGTTTACGTAGCACTTGTCCAGAATGTTTCAGTTCCACATAAAGTGGTTTACAGATAATAAACCTATTGAAATGTTATGAAGGAGGAAATATAGCTGCTAAACCCATAGCAACATAAAGGCACTTTCACATACTACCACAGTCCCCGATAAGTTCAGTCTCTGAGACTGACATGACAACATTCTTTTGGAGGGTGAAACTACAGAAAGCATCCAGCCCACATGAGGTAACTGGGCAAGTACTATGCTGATCAACTGGCTGGAGTGTTTACCGAGATCTTTAACCTCTCATGTTGGCACTCTGAGGTACCCACCTGTTTCAAGCAGGCTTCAGTTATACTGGAACCTACGTGGTATGTGGTAACCAATGACTGTCATCCAGTAGCAACTACATCCACTGTGATGAACTGCTTTGAGAGGCTGGCAGTGAAACATATTAACTCCTGCCTGAGAAGCAACTTGAATCTGCTCTGCTTCGCACAGCATCAGCAGCAGGTCAACAGTGGATACCATTTCACTGGCTCTTCTTTCAACCCTAATGCACCTGAACAGCGAAGATGCATACGTCCGGGTGCTCTTCATTGACTACAGGTCAATATCCAATACTATCATCTCCTCAAAGCTAATCAACCAGCTTCAAGACTAGGCCTCAATACCTCCTTGTGCAACTGGATCCTCGATTTCCTCAGTTATGGGCCCCAGTCAAGTTAAATTGGCAACAGCATCTCATCCAGAATGTCCACCAGCACAGGTGTAGCACAAGGCTGAGTGCTTAGCCCCCTCTACTTGTTTGTACTTATGACTGTGAGCCTAAACACAGCTCCAATGCCATAATTAAGTTACTGATGATACTACTGTTGTTAGAAGCAAAGGTGGTGACAAATCAACTTATAGGAGGGAGATTGAAAACAGTTATGATTATGATGATGATGATTATTATTATTTCCCTTTTTCCTTTCTTTTTATATTTGCAGAGTATGTCTTTTGCACATTGGCTGTTTGTCAGTCCTGTTGGGTGCAGTCTTTCATTGATTGTATTGTGTTTCTTATATTTGCTGTGATTTTCCACAAGGAAACAAATCTCAGGGTTGTATTGTACATAGAGACATATCTGTAGTTTGATAATACAGCGGTCCCCAACCAGCGGGCCGCGGACCGGTACCGGGCCGCAAAGCATGTGCTACCGGGCCGTGAGGAAACGATATGAGTCAGCTGCACCTTTCCTCATTCGCTGTCACGCACTGTTGAACTTGAACATAGGGTTGCCAACTGTCCCGTATTTGCCGGGACATCCCATATATTGGGCTAAATTGGTTTCCCATACAGGACTGCCCTTGTCCCGTATTTACCCCGCTAAGGTAGAGCGTTCCTATGAAACCTTTCGTGCCAAAATGGTGTGAAGCGAAGAAGCAATTACTATTAATTTATATGGGAAAATTTTTTGAGCATTCCCGGACCCAAAAAATAACCTAACAAATCATACCAAATAACACATAAAACCGAAAATAACACTAACATATAGTAAAAGCAGGAATGATATGATAAGTACACAGCCTACATAAAGTAGAAATAATGTATGTACAGTATAGTCGGGAAGATGAAGGCAAAACCGACTTGTGGGGAAGAAAAATCGGCACGTACGCGCATGCGCACATCACATGTGCACGTCACGCATGCGCACACAGGTGCCCATGCAAGGCTTCATGGTCATGGTAGTCTTTCCTGGGATAAAGTGTCCTGGGATTTGACTGTTACTTTTGTCCCTTATTTGGGAGTGAGAAAGTTGGCAACCCTAACTGTAAAAGACATGTTGAGGTGAGTTTAACCGTACTTGAGCACCCCCCTCCCCGGGTCGGCCGATCCGCAAGAATATTGTCAATATTAAACCGGTCTGCGGTGCAAAAAAGGTTGGGGACCCCTGTGATAATAAATTTACTTTGAACTTCAGAATCAAAATCAGAACCAGGATCACGGACGTATGTCATGAAAGGTGTTGCTTTTTGCAGCAGCAGTGCAGTGCAATACATAAAAATACTACACGTAGTAAGATAAATAGCACAGATGGTGAGTAACGAGGTAGTTTTCATGGGTTCATGGACTGTTCAGATATCTGCTGGTGGAGGGGAAGAAGCTGTTCCTAAATCATTGAATGTGTGTCTTCAGGCTCGTGTAAACCCTTCCCAGTTGTAGTGTCATGAAAGGGGCATGTCCTGAAGGTTTTTTAATGATGGTTGCCACCATCTTGATGAACCACCTCCTAAAGATGTCCTTGGTTGATAACGGGGAGAGTTGTGCCCCTGATGGAACTGGCTGAGTTTACCATTCTCTGCAGCCTCTTGGAGACCCCATATAATGCTGTGACGCAACCAGTCAGAATGTTCTCCGCCATACACCTATACAAATTTGCACATCTTTGGTGACATACCATTTCTCCTCAAACTCATAACAAAGTGGACCTACTGGCATCCTTGTGAGTTAAGCATTGGCCAAGTAATCGGGGAGAAATTCAGGGCGGTGTCTTGGGACCTTTTACATCCACTTGAGAGAGCAGACAGGTCCTCGATTTGCTTTATATTCCTTGTAAAGCCTATCAGGGATCTCAGGTTATCCTGACATCCACAGGGATAGAATTCCAACATTCTGCTCTAACTTCCATGGGCACTGCTGATCCTGAAGTGTTGGTTAACATCGGGATGCAATTGGGATCACTTACAGGATTGCACCATTGGCTATTTAGTCAGAGCTATATATTGGGCATGATTGTTAATGTTCTTAGACCATAAGACATAGAAGCAGAATTAGGCCATTCAGCCCATTAAGGCTGCTCCCCTTCTCAACCCTTATTTTCCCTCATGGCCCCATTCTACTACCTTCTCGATAAGAAATGAAGGCAGAGTTAGACCATTCAGCTCATTGAGTTCCCTCTGCCATTTCATTATGGCTGATTTATTATCCTTCTGAACCCTATTTTCCTGCCTTCTCCCCATAACCGTTGACACCCTTACTAATCAAGATCTTATCAACCTCTGTCTAATGTATACTCAGTGACTTGACATCTATGGCCACCTGTGGCAATGCATTCCACAGATTCAGCACCTTCTGGCTAAAGAAATTGCTTCCTATCTCTGTTCTAAATAGAATTCCTTGTATTCTGAGGCTATGCTCTCTGGTCCTAGACTCCACGATGATTGGAGGGTGATTGAAAATTTGGCTGAGTGATGTAATAACAACAATCTCTCACTCAATGTCAATAGACCGAGCAATTGATAGTAGACCTCAGGAGAGGGAAACCAGAGGTCCATGAGCCAGTAATTATTGGAGGATCGGAGGTGGAGAGGGTCAGTAACTTCAAATTCCTGGGTGTCACTATCTCAGAGGACTGTCCTGGACCCATCATATAAATAAAATTACAAAGAAAGCACAGCAGTGCCTCTGCTTCCTCAGGAGTCTGCAAGCGGTTCGGCATGTCATCAAAAATCTTGGCAAACTTCCATAGATGTGTGGTGGAAAGTGTCCTGACTAGCTGCATTATGGCCTGATATGGGAACACCAATGCCTTTGAGCGGAAATCCTATAAAAGGGAGGGGATTTGGCCCACTACATCACAGGTAAAGCCCTCCCAACCATTGAGCACATCTACATGAAACGTTGCTGTAGAAAAGCAGCATCCATCATCAAAGATCCTCACCACCCAGGCCATGCTCTTTTCTCACTGCTGCCATCGGGCAAAATGTACGAGTGCCCCAGGATTTGCACCACAGGTTCAAGAACTGTTTCTGCCCTTCATCTCTCAGGCTCTTGAACAAAAAGGAGTTAACTGCCTTCATTTAAAGACTCTTTTATCTTGTTATTTCTTGCTCATTATTTATTGCCATTTATTTATATCTGCCTTTGCACAGTTTTGTTGTCCATTGTTTACAGTTACCATTCTATAGACTTGCTGAGCATGCCTGTAGAAAATGAATCTCAGGGTTGTATGTGGTGATATGTATGTACTCTGATAATAAATTTTACTTTGAACTTTGAACTATAGGGAACATCATTTTCATGGCACACTCAGATTCTCCCCTTGTATTATTTGGATGTCTGCTAGAAGAATGTGCAGTGGAATCATTAATCTGTGAGATGGAAGTTGACTGCTTAATGCTTATGATTCCTGAGGCAGATTAGAAACCAGGGAACTTCAGGGATGTAGCATGCTTTGTGGACTGAAGCACATAATTGCAGGTCTCCTTCAAGAATGAGGCACTCTTCCATCACTGCCTCCCTAGAGAAGAGATGACGTCTAACATTGTGTTTTTCTCAGACTGATAGTATGTTCCCCTGGTCTGGATGTTGCTGGGTCTGGAGGACCTGAGGTATAAGGAAAGATTCAATAAGTTAGGACTTCAGTCCTTGGAACATAGAAGAATGAGGGGAGATTTGATTGAGATATACAAAATTATGAGAGAGATATAGATAGGGTAATTGCAAGCAGGCTTTTGCCACTAGGGTTGAGTGGGACTACAACCAGAGGCCATGGGTTAAGAGTGAAAGGTAAAAAGTTTAAAGGGAACGCGAGGAAAAACTTCTTCATTCAGATGCTCGTGAGAATGTGGAATGAGCTTCCAGTACAGGTGGTGCATGCAAACTCGATTTCAATGTTTGAGAAGTTTGGTTAGGTACATGGATGGTAGGGGTATAGAGGGATAAGGTTCTGGTGCAAGTTGATGGGAGTAGGCAGTTTAAATGGGTTGGCATGTACTAGATGGGCTGAAGTGCCTGTTTCTGTGCTATACTTTTCTATAGTTCTTTGACTCTATGGTCAATAACCCATATTCAGAGAATAACGACTCCAACAGGCACGTGTTGCTCCAATTGTTATTCCTCTGGATGCAAATTTGTATGTTCCTTCCTCCTGTTCCTCTATTTATCTGGGCAGGATTCTCAGAAGAGTAGCATTTTATCGACACTCGTAATACCAGAAGCCCTTTAATGGTTCAGTGCCCACAGCAAGGTCAATTGGACGTATGGAAGTTGAAGCTCGACGGCCAAAGCCTGGAGACTGGAGGCTGAAGGCCTCTCCTGGAGTTGGAGGACTGTCTGTGTGTGTGGGTGTCTGGGAGGGAGGAAATGGGCTTGTTTTGCTGCTGTTGTTTTGTTGATTATTGCCTTCTGTTTTGCTGTGTTCTGTGTTGACAGGAAGAAGGTGGTACACACCACCAGGTTCATGAGCAGTTATTTCCCCTCAACCATCAGGCTCCTCGACCAGAGGGGACAACTTCACCCAACTTCACTTGTTCCACCACTGAAATGTTCCCACAACCTATGGGCTTTACTTTCAAGGACTCATTATCTCACATTCTCAATATTTATTGTTTATTTATAATTATTATTATTTCTTTTTTTTCTTAAGTATTTGCACAGTGCATTTTCTTTTACACATTAGCCGTTTGCCTATCCTGTTCGGTGAGGTCTTTCACTGATTCTCTTATGTATCTTGGATATACTGTGTATGCCCACAAAAAGACAAATCTCAGAGTTGGACTGTATATAGCAGTGTATATGTACTTTAATAATAAATTTACTTAGAACTTCGTACTTCTTGTTCCAATGACCATGGTGGGCATGGTATGTTGGTGCCTGAATGTGCGGCAGCTCTTGCTGGCTGCCCCCAGCACACCCTTAGGATGTGTTGATTGCTAATGCAAACAATGCATTTTACTGTACGTTTCTATGTTCCAGTGAATCTGAATCCCATACAAATAAAAAGCCTTCCACAGTAGCGTGCTCTTTAATAGCATCTGAAAAGGACATCTTAATGCATTTAGCCAGTTATAGACAGTGGGAAGAAGGGATAAAGGGTCATTCCACACTGAAGCAACATCATGTTCCCCTAATTTTAGTTTAGTTAAGAGGATCCTGCCTATGTCAGCCTGAAAATTTGGCAGCTAGGATTAATTCCTACCCAACCCTTCCCCCAATGGAAATCAGCAAAGCAGAGCAAACAGGGTGGTAAAAGGAATAATAAATCACTCCCTGGATGTCAGGAAACCTTTGAGAAGAGTATTTCTCACTATACACAGCAGAGCACACAATCCTCAAATGGTATGTGAATGTTTAAGCCGTATTTATATAAGGCTACAAACTGGTATCAGCAAAACGGCAAATTTCTTTCATCCATTTCAGTGCACAATTTTCCAGGGTCAAAATTAGTTTGAGTCAGAAAAGTTCAAGTCTATGTTTGTTTTTAGCAGCTGGTGAATCTCCTGTGGTCTTACTTACAAATAAAAATGAAATCGGTAATAAATGAGGATGTGATTGTGAGTTTTTGCATTAGCTGAGTTGTCTTGTAAGTTGACATCCTCACTGAAAGGAAGGACCTGCACTTGTCCAACTTCATATGGTGCAGGCAAACACGAAGGGGCAGGCATGAGAATTTTTAGAAGTGTGGTTTTCTACTGATAACACTGTAAACAAATATACCAAAAAAAGACACCCTCTGTGAACCCTTAAGAGCCAAAGAAATGCGAGTCAATAGAATTCAAAGGTCAACTGAAGGGGTATCCAATCAGGACCGAGACAAGTGAACGTGGGGCTATATAAATGCAAGCGCTCCGAAAGAGAAACACCAACAACTGTGCACCACAACTGGTAACAAAACGTTTGCAAGCTAATTGCCAAGCTCGACGAACACCGCAACATCAAACTTCGTATATAATGCCCCAAAATATTTTACGGTGAATGATAGATTTGCAATAAATACAAGAAATTCTGCAGGCACTGGAAATTCAGAGTAACACACCTAAATACTGGAGGAACTCAGGCACCATCTACAGAGGGGAATAAATGGTCGGTATTTTGGGCCAAGACACTTCATCAGGACCTGAATCGTCCCAGCATGAAACGTCGACTGTTTATTCCCCTCCATAGATGCTGCTTGATCTGCTGTGTTCCTCCAGTATCTTGTCTGTTACTCAAGAGATTTTCTATGTATCGTTGTTGTTGTAACATTGGTAGCCGATTTGTACACAGCAACTTCTCAAAAACAGCAATTTATAGTGACTGCACAAGCTGTTAGCTGAACAGTGGTGTAGTGGCATCTACACCAGACATCGAGGCAAGTGGTCCCGCATTTGAATCCGGCTGGCTCCTCACATGTTTCCCATCCGTGCTGGATTGAGCATCGAGCTAGCAACTCGGTCTTGTAAACAACAGACAACCGCTAAAGGAAACGGCAAGGTTGCCGCCCAATGCGCCACGAGGAGCAGAGAGGAACAGCATACACACTCCGCTGACTGAGAGGTGAACGTTACCTAGGACAGCTGAGACAATGTCTCTATTTCTTTACAAAGTTGTGCGTTGCAATTTTCACATTCACCAACAGGACACTCAAGGCCTTGGCTTAATATGACATCCAAAAAGGTAGCATCTCTCACAGTGTAAAACCTTCAGCACTGCACCAGAGTGTCAGCCTGGATTAGGTACAGCTCTCCTGTGTCGGACTGTAACCCACAATGTTCATGATTCATAGAATTATAGAATAGTGCTGCAACAGAAGGAAATCATTTGGCTCCTCAAGTCTGTGCCAGAGGAAAGAGAGCTACCAAATGAGCCACAGCTAACAGTAAATGTTTCCTACTAACCCACCAGGGATCACACTTATCACTAGACTGATAGCAAGGACTAAATGGATTTTCTTCCTTCTCTCATTGAGTCTGATAAAGTCGTAATGTAGTTGCTGTACATAAAAATATAACCACTAAAAGAACATCCTTCTTTTAATCAAAAGGAATAGATTTTCACTTTGGCTGCTGCCAACATTTTTCCTTTTATAACTAGTGCAATGAAGCAATTTTCAAAGCAGTTAGCTTGCAGAATCTAAAACGATCGATTTCTGAGGAATGCAAAATTGGTTAACATTGCTTTAAATACAATTCATTACTCATCCCTACCTAAAATAGTTGGAAAGAGAGACTGGTATTGCATAGGAGTTTGTTAGTCTAATTCAGCAAACTTCAGCAATTTGGTTGAAGAAAGCCCTGCTTACATTGGCAGGAAGCTCCCCGCATCACTTTTATTCCTTCTCCCCCTAATACTGCAGGCTGAGAATAGTAATGTAATTGTTCAGATAGTCTGTGTCTGACAGGTTAAAATAAGCACGAAGGAATTGAGGGATGACGGTGCTGAAAGCCGTGTTTGTAAAAAAGGACCGATTCCAGGCAACTTTCCTTCCGCTTATTGCAGAGGTCAGAGAGAAGGAAGTCACTAAAATTAGGCATTCCTGTAAGCTTCATACACTCAGTGGCCACTTTATTAGGTACCTCCTGTATGCTTGTGGTATTTCGCTGCTGTAGCCCAAACACTTCAAGGTTCAACCTGCTGTGTGTTCATAGACACTGCTCTGCACACCACTGTTGTAATGCATGGTTATTTGAGTTACTGTACCCTTCATGTTAGCTTGAACCAATCTGGCCATTCTCCTTTCACCTCTCCCATTAACAAGGAATTTTTTCCCACAGAACTGCTGCTCACTGGATCTTTTTTTCACATCATTCTTTGTAAAACTCTAGAGACGGTTGTGCATGAAAATCCCAGGAGATCAGTAGTTTCTAAGATACTCAAAACACCCTGTCTGGTACCAAGAATTATTTCCCAGTAAAAGTCACTTATATCACATTTCTTCCCCATTCTGATGGTTGGTCTGAACAAGAACTGAACCTTTTTCTTCTAGTCCTGAAGATGTTCGACCCAAAATGTCAACTGTTTATTCAATTCCACAGATGCTGCCTGACATGTTGAGTTTCTCCAGAATTTTGTTTGTGTGTGTATGGCGCGTGGTGCTTTAGATTTCAAGCAAAATTTCTCATGTTTATGAACGGAATCTTTTGACCATGTCTACAGGCTTTTACACATTGAGTTGCTGCCACAATGATTGGCTGATTAGATATTTGCATTAATGAGCAGGTGTACCTAATAAAGTGGCCACCGAGTCTGCAGACTACTTGACGAAATTGAAGTTATTCAGACTACTTGAAGAAACATGCTGTGTTGAGATTCAGTTATCTGAGAGATTTCAGCTAAAGCCACGGTTCTTTACCCTTTAACAGATTTCTGTTCAAGGCACAGTTGACAACAAAAGAAGTATATATTCAGGTGCCTTGCCGTTCGGCGTTGGCGATCAAAAGAAGTATAAACAACAAAAAAAAACGTGGCAACAGTTCCCTGCAAGGGGAAGGACCAATGAATTGTCCAATAGATTATAAATGGGAGCACAAACTAGGCATAAAGATCAGATGGATGACATTGTCTGAACTTGTGATGTTTAACTTCCTGGAAGGTTGCAGCTGCCTCTGTTCAATTGAGTTAATGTTAACCATCATCCTCTTAAGTGTTGCAAAAGATCTCATAATACAAAATTTAAAAGGGCCGGAGATAGACAGTAAGTCAGCCAGCACCTGGGGAATGGGAAACAAGGTTAAAGTTTCAGCTCAAAGACTCTACATCAGAATCATGTTTTAAGTTGCTGATGGGAAACTTCAGTTAGGCCACATTTGGAGTATGCAAAATAGAATGCAGTCTCAGAAAATAAGGTTATGTTGTTGGATGTCCACTTGCCTGAGCTGCGGAATATTTCCAGCATTTTCTGTTTTCATTACAGCTTTTCGTCATCTGCAGTTTATTGATCATTCATAAACAAACAACGGTAACCGGTCCAACATATCAGAAGTTAAACCACATGGTACACACAGTTCTTAAAGGTACACACATTCATGAGTATTCTGTGAGAATCAACTGTTTTGTAACCCCAATTATTCCAATCTATCGATTGTGTCAACACAGTTCCTTGTGCACCCTGTCTTCTCTTTAAATAAATGGCATGCTCACGTAAGCACACATACCCGAGATCTGACATCAGAACTTGCTTGCCCAACATGCAATGAGAAAGAAATTTATTTAAGTTATAACATGACAGTATGCCTAATGGTAAGCACAATACGACTGGTTGTAGAATGCGGATTCATCTATGTTACAGAACCATGAATTCTGGCAACGCTATATAAGATTAACGGACCCTGTTTGTGCCTAAGTGAATATGTGTCTGTGTCTATACTGTGGTCTGACTCGAATCCAACTTGTTTCAATTTCCTCCACACTTCACTTTGCCTTTGGTGTAGTGTTTATACTAAAACGGGATTTACAATCCAGGCACAGTGCAGAGTGGACCAGTCTTATTTATATACTGCTGTCTCTCAGGAGGACACCTCCTCGACTGAAATAATTTTTAAAAAACTGCTTATATTAGCTACTGTACCATAAGTCTTTCGCTCAAGATGCTAATTTTCTTTATTTTGGCAGAGGCATGGAGGTTATTAGGCAGTAGCCAATTGAGCATGAAAGGTCAAAGGTAGGACAGGAAGTCGTAGAGACTTAAAGAGCCAAATACTGCAGATAATACGGATAACTTAATACTGCAGATAACTTAAATGGAGATAAAATGGGAGAAATACACAGCAGGTCAAGCAGCAACTGTGGAGGAGGGAAGACTGCTAATGCTTCAGGTAGGTAACCTTTCATCAAACAATGACCTTAGCAAGTGGAAAGTAGGAGTGATTAAATGGCACCAAAAGCAACAGTGTGAGGGAAGGTACAGTGACCCAAAATGTCAGCTGTTTGGGTAACAGAAATTCACAAATCACTACAAAAAAAATTAGAACATAGAATAAAATTTCGATCTTACGGAACTTCTGCGAATAAAACCACAACTTTTACAACTTAGATTTCTTGAAGCACACTCAAATGATGTGGCTTCGTGCTCTGAAAAATCATGACAGAAACGGTGAGTTAGGAATGTAACTATACCCGCCTCTAATGTGGGTGTTCGTCTGTAATGGATTATTGATCGCTTACTAGACTTTCCTGGAATAACAGTGGGCGGACCTGAGCCACAGCAGCCTGGTTTGCATCATACTCACTCCTACACAGAGCGCCGGACCATTGATATAGGGAGGTCGGTGTGAATCCCACCATGGCAGCTATGGAATTTAACTTCAGGGAATTAAATAAATGCAGAATTAAGAAAGAGTCTCTGTAATAGTAACCAGAACATAACTGTACCATCCAAACAATCCTCCTTCTTCACAGAAGTCCTTTGAGAGGCTGGTCAAGGATTACATCTGCAGCTTACTACCACCTACAATTCGCCTACCAACACAACTGACCGACGGGTGACACAATAGCCACAGCTCTACACACTGTCTTCACGCATCTGGAGAAGAAGGATGCTTGTGTGAGAATGCTGTTCTTGGACTACAGTTCAGCATTCAACACTATAGTTCCATCCAGGCTCGACAAGAAGCTGAGATACCTCTGCCTTGACCCTGCCTTGTGCAGCTGGACTCTGGACTTCCTAACAGATCGCCAGCAGGATATAAGAGTGGGCTCCCTCACTTCCAACCCTCTGACTCTCAATACTAGAGCCCCTTAGGGCTGCGTACTGAGTCCCCTCCTTTACTCCCTGTATACCCATGACTGTATCACCACCTACAGCTCCAATCTGCTAATTAAATTTGCCGAGGACACTATATTGATTGGCCTTATCTCAAGCAATAACAAGGTGGCCTACAGGGAAAAAGTCATCTCTCTGACACAGTGCTGTCAGGAAAGCAACCTCTCCCTCAATGTCACAAAAACAAAGGAACTGGTTGTGGACTACAGGAGGAATGGAGATGGGCTAACCCCTATTGACATCGATGGATCTGGGGTTGAGAGGGTAAACAGCTTCAAGTTCCTCGGCATCCACGTCACTGAGGACCTCACGTGGTCTGTACACTCCAGCTGTGTGGTGAAAAAGGCACAACAGTGCTTCTTCTACCTCAGACAGTTCAGAAAGTTTGGTATGGGCCCCCAAATCCTAAGAGCTTTCTACAGGGGCACAACTGAGAGCATCCTGACTGGCTGCATCACTGCCTGCTATTGGAACTGTACCTCCCTTGATCGCAGGACTCTGCAGAGAGTGGTGTGGACAGCCCAGTGCATCTGTAGTTGTGAACTTCCCATGATTCAGGACATTTACAAGGACAGGTGTGTAAAAAGGGCCCGTGGGATCACTGGGGACTCAAGTCACCCCAACCACGATCTATTCCAGCTGCTACCATCTGGGATGCGGTACCGCAGCATAGAAGCAAGGAGCAACAGGCTCCGGGACAGCTTCTTCCACCAGGACTTCAGACTGATTAACTCACGCTGATTTGAGTATACTCTATATTACATTGACTGTTCTATTTATTATAAATGATTATAAATTACTATGACTGCACATGGCATATTTAGATAGAGACATAACATAAAGATTTTTACTCCTCATGGATGTGAAGGATGTAAGAAATAAAGTCAATTCAATTCTGCAAAATTGTCCTACCCAATATGTAACTCCGAGCCAACAACCTGGATGATTTTAACGATTTTTCCTGTTCAGGATTGGAGTATAGACATTGGCCTTGTCACCAACATGCCACTGAAAGAACTTAAAAAATACTTGTACTTATTACTTACTGCCCATTACACTATTGGCACTTAGGGCAGCAATAAAGGTTTTCCATTTCTGGCAGTGCTCAGGGCTTCTTTCGTCATGTCAGCAGCTTCCTCTCAGTTTTCACTACTGTCAGTCATGCAAGTCCTGGGTGGAAATTTAGGAACATCGTTGCAGATACAGAAGAATTTTTTATTGCTGTTTCCACACACCATTTACACCACACGCTGCATCCGCAAAGCAATCAGCATTATGGGAGGACTCCACGCACCCCTCATATAAACTCTTCTCCCTCCTGCCATCTGGAAAAAGGCACTGAAGCATTTGGGCTCTCACGACCAGACTATGTAACAGTTTCTTCCCCCAAGCCATCAGACTCCTCAATACCCAGAGCCTGGCTTGACACCAACCTACTATACCCTCTTCTGTGCCTACTGTTTTGTTTATTATTTATTATTATTTATTGTAATGCCTGCACTGTTTTGTGCACTTTATGCAGTCCTGGATAGGTCTGTAGTCCAGTGTAGTTTTTGTGTTTTTTTTCTTATGTAGTTCAGTGTAGTTTTTGTATTGTTTCATGTAGCACCATGGTCCTGGAAAACGTTGTCTCATTCATACTATGTTCTGTACCAGCAGTTATGGTCAAAATGACAATAAAAAGTGACTTGACATAATAATTTTGTTTTATCATTCAGGATTGTTAGCTCTGAGCTGGACCCCCCAGACCTGAAGAACCAGTGGACTACTCTTAGTCAGGCCTCTACCCTTTGAATTGTTAGACATAGGTGACTCTACCAAGAGTCAAAGCATAAAACTCTGACTCCAGCCAGCATAGCTCTCCAGGTCATTGAGGCATGCAAGCCTCCAAATCCAATGATAAGGCTGTGGTCCTCTTGGAGGCTTGTACTACAACTCTACAATTCTTCAGTGGTGAATAACTATCTACAGAGAGATCTGGCTCAGGGAGTTTTTTGTCCTTTCAAATTGATTGCTTTAGTATCTTGCAGGGTTTGATAGGGCAAATGGAGTGTTGATGTTTTCCGCTGCCTGTGGTGTTCAGTCTCAAAATAAGGCATTAGCCATTCAGCATGGAGATGAGAAGAAATTTCTTCACCCAGAGGATGGAGAATCTGTGGAATTCGCTACCCTAGTAAACTGCAGAGACTCAAGTGACCAGGTAAATTCAGGACATTTTGGCTCAAGATGGTGCTGGCGATATATAACAATGTTTCGCAGGCAGCTCACAAAACTACTAGATATTGTACTAGATATACTTTTCCTGAACTCTGATCACTACGATCCGCAGCCTGCAATTTCTCTTTAAGAAAAGTACTTTTGAACTATCTAAACAAACTAGCAATTTTAGGATCTCCTGAAAGATTTGGCAAACTTGGCTCTCAGGAATGCAGGTATTACACCTTGAGCCAGACAAAGATTGGCCATCACTAGAAGAGAGAATGTTGGGGTGGACTTCAAACTAGATTAAAGTATTGATGCCGGAGAGCGGAAAACAAACTGCTGTTCAGACCCACTACTCTGTGCCAGCAATGATCCCCCACCTGAACCCATCTCGTCTTGCTGCGTTTGACCCCTCTCCTTCCCTTCAAGAAGAGTAAGATGAGGGAACACAAAACAATCTTCATAGAGGGATCAGAAATGGAGAGGGTGAGCGATTTCAAGTTCCTTGGTGTCAATATCTCTGAGGACCTAACCTGGATGCAACATATCTATAAAGAAGGTCAGACAGCAGCTATATTTCATTAGGAGTTTTGGTTTGTCAAATAAAACACTCAGAA
Organism: Mobula birostris; assembly: GCF_030028105.1. Taxonomy (NCBI): domain Eukaryota; kingdom Metazoa; phylum Chordata; class Chondrichthyes; order Myliobatiformes; family Myliobatidae; genus Mobula; species Mobula birostris. Next base: position 101,139,937 of record NC_092380.1, on the reverse strand, counting down.
ACATCAACAAATGTGCCAAGGAGAGCATTCTGACTGGCTGCATCACCATCTGGTATGGAAGGGGCTGCTGCACGAGATTGAAATAAGTTGCAGAAACTTGTAAAATTAGTCAGCTCAACCATGAGTAACAGCCTCCATAGTATCCAAGACATCTTCACGGAGTGATGCATTCATCATTAAGGATCCCCACCACCCAGACATGCCCTCTTCTCACTGTTACCGTCGGGAAGGAGGTACTGAAGCCTGAAGGCACACACTCAGCGATTCAGATACAGCTTCTTGCCCTCTGCCATCCAATTTCTAAGTGGACATTGAACCCATGAACACGACCTCACTCCTTTTTTTTCTGTTATTTTGCACTATTTATTTTAGCTTACCTATTTAATTGACATATATATACACTTAATGTAACTCAATGTTTTTCTCTATATTTATTTATCATGTATTTCATTGTGCTGTTGCCGTTAAGTTAACAAATTTCATGACACATGCCAGTGATACTAAACCTGATTCTGATTCTTCTCATTACGCTTCTATGGTGTTCCAAGCTTCTTATAAATCTCCACAGTAGTGTAGAGCATTTGATACACTTGAGACTTGGAGAGCTTGAAGATCAGAGATGTACTTTATTCAACGACTCATCACAGACTGACTTTCTTTCTCTTGATTTATAAGGTTATAACAATTAGCTCTATTTGTCACCTGTGCATCAAAACATTGAAAACCTACAGTAAAATATATTGTTTGTGTCAACGACCAGCACAGTCCTTGGATATGCTAGGGGCAGCCCACAGCTGTTGCCATGTACCCATTGCTAACGTAGCATGCCCACAACTTACTAATGCTGGGAGGAGAAGATGGTGGCGTGACACAGCTTGCACGGCCACTCCGGTGAATGATATCTGTTATCTGTCAAGTAGGGTGCCATACACAATCCTGATTTGATGGAGACAGACGTGAGAGAACGGAGGAACATCTGGAGAAACTTCTGAAATGCCTTTTTCGCTGCCACTGTTACTGTGTGATCTGGAATCTCCGGAGGGGAAGGCCCCAAATCCTTGGCTTTGCTCGTTGCTCGGCAGCTGGGACGGGGTTGAGGCGCTCGGCAGAGATCGTGCTCGGTGTCGAAGGGCTGGTCAGAGGCTCGAAGTTTTCGGACAGACTCAGGGTCGGCTGTGGTCGGGTGCTTCCAATGCATCGGCAGTTGTCGGTGCCAGGAGGTTTATGACAGAGAGAGTTTTTCCCTTCTGCCACCTGCTATCGGAGACTATCGGGAGTAGGTCAGAACTTTGAGACTTTATTTTGACCGTTCATGGTCTGCTCTTTTTCAAATTATGGTACTGCTTTGCACTGCTGTAACTATATGTTATAATTACGTGGTCTTGTCAGTGTTAGTCTTTGGTTTGTCCTTTTTTTTATGATATCACTCTGGAGGAACATTGTATCATTTCTTAATGCATGCATGCATTTCTAAATGACAATAAACGAGGACTGAATGTCCTCATAATCTAATCTAACCTGTACATCTTCGGAATGTGGGAGGAAACCGGAGAACTCAGAGGAAACCCATATGGTCATGAGGAGAACGTACAAACTCCTTACGGACAGCTGCAGTAATTGAACCCTAATCAGTAATCGCTGGCGCTGTAAAGCATTGTGCTAACTGTGATACTACTGTGCCACGTCTGCTTCATAGTTGGCGTGCAAGCCATGCCCTTAACCAATCACACAGCCACAGCACAGACCATGACACCTTTCAGTCCAGGAACAGTTAGTCATGCGAATCAATCCTCAAAAAAGATGACACCTTAAATAACTATATACTGTTCACAACCAGTATTACACACGGTGCACTGCTTCCTCTTTTTTTTGCATTCTGTGTTCTTCACAGCTGTATTTTATTGAATTTATAGATTAAGTCAATGTTACTGGAATATCATCCATCTTCTGTCTTAATGATGCTGTCTCTTCATGATTCTCAGATATATTTTGTGTTGGCTTGTATTTAATACACAGTAGGTTGGATGAAGTTTGGGAACAGCAGTAAAAATTAAATTTGCTGAATTGCTTACTAACCTTTATGAGCTAATTCTGAGAACCATAAGCCTTCACAATTTCCCTGATATTTCTTCCTCTCATCTCTGACCTTTGAAAGGTCTGAGTACACAGCTCCACTATGGAGAATGAACCTCTTTTCCTTGCAATGCATCCTGTATTGAAGCTCCCTTATATTTTTGTTCTCCAAGTCCATCTGTATAAGACTCAGTAACATCTTGACTCACTTGGGCATCACATCTTAAGTAGGACAATGTACAGCTATGTGTGCGTTTTAGAGAAAATGCCTTGTCAGTGTTTGATCGTTCCAGCCTGTCTACAAAGATTATGGTGAATGCCGCAGTAGCATAGTGATTAGTGCAATACTATTACAGTTCCAGATGTCTGGAGTTCAGAGTTCAATTCCAGCACCATCTGTAAGGAGTGTATACATTCTCCCTGTGATCTGCATTGGATTCCTCCAGGTGCTCTCGTTTCCTCCCACAGTCCAAAGACATATCAATTAGTAGGTCAAATGGTCATTGTAAACTGTCCTGTGATTAGGCTAGTGTTAAGTAGGTGGGTTGTAGGGCGGTGCGCTCATTGGGCAAGAAGGGTCTATTGCATACTGTATCTCTAAATAGATAAATTAAGGTTAAAAAAAGATGTGGACAAATATTAAGTATTAATTGATAGCTACTTAACGCAGTTCAAAATGAAACGTATAAGGCTTTGCAGCACCACAGTGTCCACAGGAGAGGAATTAAGATCTATCTTTGCCACAGATGGCCTTCCATAACCTATTTCATCAACGCCTCTGTTACCATTTGAACGGAACTAACTGCTTCCCCATTTCGAACTGGGTAATAAGGAGAAGTGAAATAGGGCTTTATTTCATTGACTTCAGAAATTGTACAAACTTAGGCAATCTAGACTAGGGACCATTATCTACTACAACTTAGTCTGCACTCTACTGTATATAGGCCTGATGGAGTGGATTTGTGGGCCCCTTCCCTACTCTGAGTGGAATTTAAGTTTGTTGTATTCAATAATCCTGAATCCGAGTCAGGTTTATTGTCGCTGACATAAGTCATGAAATTTGTTATTTTGTAGCAGCGGTGCAGTGCAGGTAATAAGTTACAAGTGAAAATAAATAAATAAGTAGTACGAAAGAGGAAAAGCAAGGTAGCGTTCATGGGTTCATTGACCATTCTGAAATCTGATGGCAGACGGGAAGAGGCTGCTCCTAAGGCATAGAGTGTAGGACTTTAGGCTTCTGTACCTCCTCCCTGATGGACATATCCTGGGTAATGGGGGTCCTTGATGATGAGTGCCACCTTCCTGAGTCACTGCATTTGGAAGATGTCCTGGGATGATGGTGAAGATTGTGTCCTTGATGGAGCCGGTTGAGTCTACAACCCTTTGGAGTCTCTTATGATCCTGCACATCGTTGCCTTCATACCAGATAGTGATGCAATGAGTCAGAATGCTCTCCACAATACATCTGTAGAAATTTTCTTTGGTGACATACCAAATCTCCTCAATCTTCTAATGAAGTATAACCACAGATGCACTCTTGCCATGATTGCATCAACGTGTTGGGCCTAAGGATAGATCCTCTGAAATGTTGACACCCTGGAGCTTGAAACTACTCATCTTTTCCACAACTGACCCGTCAATGAGTTTTTTCCCAATACCCCCTTCCTGAAGTCCACAAACAGTTCCTTGGTGTCGCTGGTATTGAGTGAAAGTTTGTTTTCGTGACACCACTCGTCCATTTATTATCTGTGTCTTGTATATCTTTGTCAATGCTAGGAGAATAGACAAAGAAATGTAGTGTAAAGAAATTTAATACGTCCCTGTCAACCCTCACCAATTTTTATCATTGCACCTTTGATGCACCATCAATAACTCCAAAAGACTGGAGGTAGAGTAAATACTGAAAGGCTTTTATTCGCAGTGAAATGTGACCTCCAGCATGCTGAGTGTCTGCCCCTGGCCTTAGAGGAGGAGCTAAGGCCAAATCGCCTTTATTCAGGGGTCTGTGGGAGGAGCCACAGGGGCAGTCAGCGGAGGGGCATGTCCAGACAGGTGACCCAGTTACAACATATATATATATGGTTTACGACAACCTTATCTGTGGATACATCATGCTGTGCATGTGTCTGCAGGGGACTGCAGGGAGTTGTGGACACAGCTCAATACATCATGGAAACCAGCCTCTCCTCCACGGGCTCTGCCTATACTTCTCACTTCCTCAGTAAACCAGCCAGCATAATCAAAGAGCTCACCCACTCCGGGCATTCTCCCTTCTTTCCTCTCCTATCTGGTAGAAGAGACAAAAGCCACAAATCTTCATGTAAATGTCTTCACAGTATTCTGCAAGGAGTTCTCCATTGTCTTACTTGCAATTCCTTAAGTATGAATGCTCTTGGTTGGTAGATGGTTGAGAAAGCTCCATGCCTTCTTTCAAAGCCATGTCAGAATCATTTCTTAGTTCATGTACTTACCTCAAAACTAAACCTTTTCCTGTATTTCTGGCTACATTTTTCCTCATTGTTAGCAAGGAAATCATCTTTTATAAACGTTGTTTTTGTGGCTTCTTCACAAAGGAATCTTAAAGAGGTGTACAACATCAGAATAGAGGGACATCCATTTAGAACAGAGATAAGGAGGAATTTCTTTAGCCAGACCGGTGGTAAATCTGCGGAATTCGCTGCCACAGACAGCTGCGGAGGCCAGGTCATAGGGTGTCTTTAAAGCAGAGGTTGATGGATTCTTGGTAAGTTAGGGTGAGGAAGGTTATGGAGAGAAGACAGGAGAACAGGTTTGAGAGGGAAATGGATCAGCCATAATGAAATGGCAGAACAGACTTGATGGACAGAATGGCCTAATTCTGCTCCAATGTCTTATGGTTCAATTTTATTTGGATTTTCTAGAGTTGGAATCATATTGATAAACCACCTTTTGCACTTTGATACTGTCATCATAAGAATAGAAACCTTATGTCCCAGATTGGTCAATAGTGGCTTCTGGTCAACAAAACGTGCAATAAATTTCTCAACGAACGTGGATGAAACCATGTAACTATAAATGCAATCACCTACACCTAGCCTCTACCAGAAGTTTCTCTTTTCATTTTAAAAATGTTTGTGAAACGTTGGTAATAGACTTATGCCCATTGTAATGAACCACTACCCTAGCATTACACAAGAAATGATTGTAAGCATGTTTAACATTACATGCACCAAAAATAATGCAGTTTACATTGCATAAATTATAACTGTTTCACAGTTCTTTCCTTTATAATTTAAATATAAACATTGAGATTAGCTTTATTTGTCACATGTACATCAAACCATCAAAACATACAGTGAAATGCGTCATTTGTATCAAATAGAATCGGAGATGGCCAGTCCACAAGTGTCATCAGCATAGCATGCCCACAACTCATTATCGCTCACCCTAACCGGACATATTTGTAATGAGGGTGAAAACTGGTGTAACCGGAGGAAATCCACACGGTGACGGGGAGAACGTACAAACTTCTTACAGACCACACTGTGAACATACAATGTGCAAAAGAAGGCAAACTGTTCAAATAAGTAAATAAATAATACTGAGAACATGAGTTGTGGAATCCTTGAAAGTAAGTGGAGAGGCTATCGAATCAGTTCAGAGTTGAGATGAGTAAAGTTATTCATGCTGGTTCAGGTGTATGATGGTTGAAGGGTAATAACTGTTCCTGAAACTAGTGGTGTGGGATCTAAGTCTCCTGTACCTCCTTTCCAATGTCAGCAGCAAGAAGAGAGCTTGGCCTGGATGGTGGGGGTCTTTGATGATGGATGCTGCTTTCTTTATAGCAGCACTCCTTGTAGATGTTCTCAATGGTGGGGAGGGCTTTGCCTGTGACGGGCTGGGCTGTATCCACCAGTTTTTGTAGACTTTTCCCGTTCTTGGTTATTGGTGTTTCCTGTGGTGATGGATTTGCTTCAAGAGCAAGAAGCATGAAAGGGCTTCCGATAAGACTGAAGGTTGTAAATCTTCAGAATTTTCCACATTAGAGGCCAATGTCCTTGGTTAAGTTTGAATCTGTGATCTATAGATAATCAGAGGTAATAGATAGGTAGGAAATATTTATTTATTTATTGGTTGATTGATTTATTGACATAAAGTGCAGAATAAGCCCTTTCAGGTGCACTGTACAACAAATTCCCCAATTTAATCCTAGCCTAATCATGGGACAATTTACAATGACCAATTAAGCTATCAACTGGTATATTTTAGGACTGTTGGAGGAAACCGGAGCATCTGGAGGAAACCCATGTGGTCACTGGGAGAATTTACAAACTCCTTACAGGCAGGGTAGGCTGTTATCTTACTGAATGGAAACCAGTTTCAAGAAGCCATATGGATGAATCACGTTTCAATTTCTATACTTTAATTTCAGGTTTGGATCTGCTTTGTAGTTCCTGATAATCACTCAACATTCTGTTTGCCCAATGTAAACCACTGTGGTTCAAATCAATCATTAATTGTATATTCCATCAAATGGCATCTATAAATTTGTGGATGATACAGCCATTGTTGACAGAATCTCAGCTGGTGACGAGAGGGCGTACAAGAGCAAGATATACCAGTTAGTTGAATGGTATCACAGTAACAACCTTGCACTCAACACCAGTAAGACCAAAGAGCTGATTGTGGACTTCAGAATGGGTAAGAGAAGGGATCATGAACCAATCCTCGTAGAGAGATCAGAAGTGGAGAGAGTGAGCAACCTTAGGTTCCTGGGTGTCAATATCTTTGAGGATCTAACCTGGTCCCAACATATCAATGCAGCTATAAAGAAGGCAAAACAACAGCTATATTGCATTAGTCATTTGAGGAGATTTGGTTTGTCACTTTAAGCACTCGAAAACTTCTACAGATGTACTGTGGAGAGCATTCTGACTGGCTGCATCACCATCTGGTGTGGGGGGTTTGGGGGCTACAGCATGGGATCGAGGTAAGCTGCAGAGAGTTGTAAAATTATTTAGTTCCATCATGGGTACTAGCCTCCATAGTATTCAAGATTTCTTCAAGGAGCAGTGTCTCAGAAAGGCGGTGTTCATTATTAAGGACTCCCATCGCCCAGTCATGCCATCTTCTCATTGTTACCATCAAGTAGGAGGTACAGAAGCCTGAAGTCACACACTCAGCGATTCAGGAACAGCTTCTTCCCCTCTGCCATCCACACTTTTATTATTATTTCTGTCTTTGCCCTATTTTTAGTTTAACTATTTAACATACATACTGTAATTTATTTTTCTATATCGCTAAGTTAACAAATTTCACAGCATATGCCAGAGATTTTAACCCTGATTCTGATTCTCGTTCTGCTTGAACCCTCATTCAGTTTGTGTAGCTGGAAGACCACATCAGCAGATGCTGAATTCTACCTCAGTTCATCAGCTAGGCTATTGATTTATGGTGGCCAAATGAGTCAAGTTCTATTACACAACATTCTTAGTTGTTTTTTACCAGCATTCTGGGACCTGCATTCTAAAATCCCATCCGTTTACAATTAGAGCCATTGATTTGGACTGACTTAAGAGGTCAAGTTCTATTTTTATTACATGGATTTCCCTGCGTTTTTACTGGTGGCTTGGGAGTCAAATTGCCCAATTCTATCATTTTCCCTGGAAGTCTTAAATCAGATTTCTCCATAATGAGACTGCTGGGGCAGATTTAAACCTGCCTACCCGACAGAAACCAGACTGAGCAGACGCAAGTCACCCACGGGACTCACTCCTCAACACCCCACACAGGTCCTGCAGTCTACAACTTGAACCTGCTCTTCTGAAAAGGCAAGAAGGACAACAACAGAATACAGACAGGGTCCTTTAAGTGTTTGCATTGAACCTTGATGATGTCATCTGAGTCTGACCGCTAGTTTAACTAGGGGCCAAAGCAGTAGCTGTACCACTGGATCAAAGCAGGAGGAGGAAGCAGAATCAGATTTATTATCACTGGCTTCATGAAATTTGTTGTATCGTGGCAGCAATACACTGCAAGACAAAAATTATTATAAGTTTAAATTTTAATTTTAAATGAAACTCTCCACTCAGAGTGTGGTGTGACTGTGTAACGAACTGCCAGCAGAATTTGTACAGCAGATGCCGCTCCGATTTCAAAATTTAAGAGAACTTTGATTAAGTATAGGATGGCTATGGAGGGCTTTGGCCCAGCTGTGACTAGATGAGAATAACAGTTTGGCATGGACTAGCTGGGGTGAAAGGCCTGTTTCTGTGCTGTTGTGCTCTATGACTCAATGACTAATTTAAAAATGGTTCATGGACCATTCAGAAATCTGATGGCAAAGGTGGAGAAGCGATTTCTACAACCAATGCCAGAAGACGCCAAGGTTACATAAGGTCTAGCAATGTTATTATGCAGTACATTTCTATATAACAAATCATTGAATTTTATCAAAATTCCTTGCACTTCCCTAACTTTGATTGATCCTCAAATGCATTTGATGCTGACGTTCAAAGAGAGCCATGGTACAAGTAATGATTGAAGTAAAATGCCGCATTCACTTTGACGTCATGTGCAAGATTGTACAAGGCTTTTCACACTGTGGCAGGCCTTAACGGAAGGTTTGAAGTCAGCTTAAGCATCTCTAAAAGGCAGACCTAATCTAGGCCATTGCCAGATGATAGAGTTGTTTCACCTCGACCAGTTAAGTCTTTCCTTATGTGATCAGTCTTAATAACCGTTCACATCACCATTTCAAATCCCTGCCATTTAGTCCCCCCAACAAACACCTTCTCCCTCACCCATTGCATATGTACAGGGCAGATCCAATCATTAACATGAAAGATTCTGCAAATGCTGGAAATCCAATATAACACACACAAAATTCTGGAGGAACTCAGCTGGTCAGGCAGCATCTGTGGAGGGGAATGAACTGTTCACATTAGGGGCCGAGACCTTCGTTAGAACTGGAAAGGAAAAGGAAAGAAGGCAGAAAAAGAAAGTTGGCGTGAAAGGGAAGGAGTAGAAGCTGGAAGTTGTAGGTGAAACCAGGTTGGGGAGAAGGTAGGTGGGTGGATGAGGAAGAGTGGGGGAATGAAGTAAGAAATTGGGATATGATAGATAGAAAATGTAAAGGGCTGAAGAAGAAGGAATCTGATAGGAGAGGAGGGTAAACCACGGGATGAAAGGGATGGAGGAGAGGCACCAGAGGGAGTTGATGGCAGGGGAAGAGGAGGGGTACCAGAGGGGGGTGACGGCAGGGGAGGAGAAGGAGTAAGAGGGGAGCCAGAATGGAGAAGGGAAAAAGAGAGGAGTGGAATCAGGGAGAAATTGCCATAAGTTAGATAAATCCACAATTCATGCCATCAAGTTGGAGGCCACTCTGAAGGAATATGAAGTGTTACTCCTTTAACCTGAGAGTGGCCTCATTATGGAAGTAGAGGAGGCCTTGGACCAACATATCAGAAAGGAGTGTACAGTGGAATTAAAGTGATTGTTGACCAGGAAGTCCTGTTTGTTGCAGATGGAGCGAAGGTGCTCTACAAAGTGATCCCTCAATCTACATTGGATCTCACTGATATAGTTGAGCTCCAACTATTCTTTTATACCCATCTTTCCAAAAATCTTCTCTCACCCCAAGCGTCTCTTCCTGATTCTCTCCTGCCACTGTGAGATCCAATCCCCAACCTGACCTCTTCCACTGTAAGTTCGCCCACTCAACTCTTCCTGCAAATCTCCAACCCACCCCCAGACTCTCAAACTCATTTCCCAGCATGGTTAAAATTAGGAACAAACATGAACCCCTTTCAGAACAGACAAAGGCAAGTCAGTGGATGTTGCTTACAGAAGGCCTTTGACAAGTTGCTGCACATGAGGCTGCTAAACAAGATATGATCCCATGGCATAACAGTAAAGCAACCAATCTGGTTAGAAGATTGATTGACTGACAGGAGGCAAAGAGTGGAGATAGAGGGGACTTTTTCTGGTTGGCTGCTGTTGACTAGTAGTGTTCTGCAGAGGTTGGGGTTGGAACTGCTTCTTTTCATGTTATATGTCATGACTTGGATGACGGAATTGATGGCTTTGACAGAATTGATATGACTGGGGTCACCCGTCTTGCGAAGACATTGCCCAGAAGAAGGCAATGGCAAGCCACTTCGGTAGAAAACTTGCCAAGAACAATTATGATCATGGAAAGACCACTATTGCCCATGTCATATGACATGGCACATAACCATCAAACAATTTAAGAAAAGATGTGCTGGCATTGAAGAGTGTCCAGAGGAAGTTCATGAGAATCATTCTGAGAATGAAAGGATTAACATATGAGAAGCATTTGATGGCTCTGGGCCTCTACTTGCTAGCACTTAGAAGAATGAGAGTACTTCATCTAAATCTATTGGATGCTGAAAGACCTGAAAAGAATGCATATGGAGATGATGCTTCCTATAGTGGGGAAGTCTAGAAACAGAAGTCACAACCTCGGAATCAAGGGACATCCCTTTAAAACAGAGAGGAGGAGGAATTTATTTAGCCAGAGGTTGATGAATCTGTGGAATCCATTGCCACAGACTGCTGTGGAGGCCAAATCATTGAGTATATTTAAAGAGATGTTGATAGGTTCTTGATTAGTCAGGAGTGTCAAAGGATATGGGGAGAAGGCAAGAGAATGGAGCTGGGAGGCATAATAAGTCAGCCATAAAGGAATGATAGAGCAGATTCGATGGGCTAACTGGCTTAAATCTGCTCTTATGTCTTATTGTCTTATAGTCTTTCCACCATCTCCAGACTAGAACTAGAGGGTATAGGTTTAGGGTGAAAGTTGAAATACATATCTTAGGGGAACCTGAGGAGGAGCTTCTTCACTCAGAAGGTGATGCGAGTGTGGGGCAAGCTGACAACGGAAGTGGTAGATGCAGGTTCAATTGTAGCAATTAAGAGGCTTGGATTGGTGCATGAATGAAAGGAGCAAGAGGGCTATGTTCTGGGTTCAGGTAAGTGGGACTAGGCAGACCAGGACAGCATGGATCAGATGGTCTGAAGGGCCTGTTTCTGTGCTGTACTGCTCTATGACTTAATCTCACGAATTGCATGGTCAGGGTTGAAGCTCTAATCTTGCCCTGAGAAAGAATTGATAGAAGAATATATTAACAGCAGTTATTTCAAAGGAAGTTAACAAATCTCATTAAGCTGCATGGACAAAATTTGGCTTATTGGAAGGTACCAAGAGGGAATGTTAAGCAAAGCTTCAGAACCCAGCATCTGAATCCAATAACGGTTGCTCAAGAGAGCAGAACCAACGAACACACTACTTGGATTGTTACAGGGCTAGAGGTCACATGAATAGGAATATCAGGAATCCGGATACCTTCAATCTGTCTGGGACAAACTGGATTTCTTGGTGGTGAACCGTTTTATTTGCTCTGCCCCTTCCAATGACCTCCTCTGCTGCAACATTGAGGCCACTCTCAGGATGGGGAGTAGCATCTCATATCCTGTCTGAGTAGACTCCAACCTGACAGCACAAACATTGATTTCTCTAACTTCTGGTAATTTCTCCCCTGTTCCTCTTCTCTCTTTTTCTGTTCCCCATTCTTTCTCCCCTCTTACCCTTTCTCTTCTCACCTCCCCATCACTTTCCTCTGGTGTCCATTATCCTTCCCTTTCTCCCACAGTCCACTCTCTCCTCTCCTAACAGATTCCTTCTTCGTCAGCCCTTTACCTTTCCCACCTATCACCACCCAACTTCTCATTTCGTCTCCCCTCCCCACCCACCTAACTTTCCCTCTCACCTGGCTTCACCTATCACATTCTAGCTTGCACTCCTTCCCTTCCCCTCTCCTTCTTCTCCTGGCTTCTTCTTCCTTCCTTTCTAGACATGATGAAGGGCCTTGTCTTGAAACGTGACTCTATTCCTCTCCATAAATGCTGCCTGAGCTACTGAGTCCCCCCAGTATTTTCCGTATCTATCAGAATACAGATTATACAAATCACCATTATCAACCAACAGAACCCACAATTAAAGGGAAGGATAATATTCCTTGAAATTCATATCCTTAGCATGCAACGGTAATTCAAAAATATACCCCATGATCAATTATCACCAGGACCTCAATTCTCATTCAATATACTGCTATGAGGTGAAATAACAATTGTGAAGCTGAAGCCATTTTGCACTTCAAAGTTCAAAGTAAATTTATTAACTAAGTATGTCACTGTATACTACCCTGAGATTCATTTTCTTGCAGGCATTCACTGTAAAACAGAAAAATACAATAGAATCAATGACAAACTGCACACAAAGACTGACAAACAATGAAAGTGCAAAAGAACACAGACTACAATAAATTAAATAAATTGTAATAAATGAATGAACAAATAAATAAACAAACAAGTAAATAAATAGATAGATAAATAATACTGAGAACATGAGTTGTAGAATCCTTAAAAGTGTGTCCATAGGTTGTGTTCAGCATTGGGTTGAGTGAAGTTACCCAAACTGATTCAAAAACCTAATGTTTGAAGGGTAATAACTGTTCCTGAATCTGGTGGTGTGGGACGTTAGGCTCCTGTACCTTCTTCCTAGTTTTCTTGCGAGAATTATGCATGGCCTGTATTATGGGGGTCCATGATGATCGATGTTGCTTTCTTATGGCAATGCTCTTTGTAGATGTGTTCAATGGTGGGGAGGGCTTTTTCTTATCAGTACCCCATAAACAGTATTTAGATAAATGACCAATTAATCTATTTTCATTTGGTTGGGAGACACAAAATGACACAAATTTTATTATCAAAGTACATATATGTCACCACATACAGCTCTGACATTCACTTTCTTGCAGGCATACTCAAAAAGTCCATAATAGGATCAGCCAATGAAAGACCAGACTAACTTGGTCATTCAACCAGTATGCAAAAGACAACAAACTGTTCAAATGGAAAAAGAAAGAAAGAATAATATTAAATAAATAAGCAATAAATATCAGGAACATGAGATGCAGAATCCTTGAAACTGGATCCTTAGGTTGTGGGACCATTTCAATGATGTGGCAAAGGAATGGACTGAAGTTATCCCCTTTGGTTCTAGGGTCTGAAGGTTGAGGGGTAGTATCTATTCATGAACCTGGTGATGAGAGTCCTGAGGCTCCTGTACCTTCTTCCTGATGGCAGCAGCGAGACAAGAGCGTGACCTGTCTAGTTGGAGTCTCTGATGCCGGATGCTGCTTTCCTGCAACAACACTACATGTAGATGTGTTCAATGGTAGGGCTGACCTGTGACGGACTGCATATAAAAAATATACAGAAAGATTATACAACAAAAATAATGCAGTAACAGAATAAAAAATCTCAGTCCAAAACACAGTGAAATTATCAGGAGAACCTTTTGTTCATCTTCCAATGTTGCCTTATCAATCTGAAGATGAAGAGTGACCCCTTATGTTTAACCTGTAAGGAGGTGCTTTCCATAATGTAGTATTGTCATTGTACTGGAGAAAGCATTAGTGTGACTATATGGATTAGATACACAACTACTAAATTCTGGCTCAGGTTCAAGAGTTCCTGACTCAGAGGCATATCCCTGTGCAGATGATTGGTGACTGTGATATGAGGCAAGTGTGTGAGCTGAGAGACATTGTGCAAGTTTACCTTGCAAATGAACATGATATGAGGGTGGAGGACCAGAGAATACACTTGTTCCTGTCAGTATCAAGGTTTAATCAGGAAAAAGAAGAGAAAATAGGACACGTCAGTCATGGTAAAGGATAATAAAGAAAGAAGCATCCAGAGAAACAAAGCATTTATTTACAAAATTTATATTCCCAATTATATTCAGACTCAGTGATGGCCATAGAGCAAAACTGAAGACAGTTAATTGATTTTAGGAATGATGAACTGAACTCATACACATGGGAGGGGGCAGCACTCTTGTTCTTTAATCTCTTGAGAAAATTGTAACCACAAGAGCGTTGCATTGAAAAGAATCTGGTGGCTAACCCATCAGTTTACAAGAATTGTGGGCATCAACTTCGGCAGAATCAGTGATCAGGGAGCAGCATCATTACTCCCATTTGCTGAGTGTTTACAAAATCCTGTGAAAATTGAACAGCAGCAGACAGTAACCCAATTTGACAGGGCAAGTACCTAGAAATCAGTCCTCTGTAGATATTCATTAGCAGATAGCAGATAGTTGCCTGCCTGCACTGCACTTTCTCTGTAACTGGAATTTTATACTCTGAAGTACTATTTTGATGTAATAGTAATAATAGTACTCAAGTTGAGTATGATATTCTCCTCAGGTAGGGGTTCCCAACCTGGGGTCTTTGGACCCCTTGCTTAATAGTATTGGTCCAGGACATAAAATAAGGTTGGGAACTCCTATCCTAAGGGGTTATTCCCTTAATGGAGAAAACCTATGCATGACTTTGTTTAGCATGTGAAGGCTGTAAAGCAAGGGCAGCCACCATACAGTCCTTGACAGAATGGGTTCAAGGTCCAGTGGTTTGAAATACAGTGAAAAGCTTTTGTTCATTAGGATTTGTTATGTCACCAAAAGCAATCACAAATTTCTACAGATATACCGTGGAGAGCATTCTAACTGGCGGTAGCAACTCTGGATAAAGGGGAGAGGGGTGGCTACTGCACAGGATCTAAATATAATCAACCAATACTAAGTAGTGGTGAAGAACTTTGAAGACAATTCTACAGATGTATTGTTGAAAGTATACTGACTGGTTGCATCATGACCTGGTATGGCAATTCAAATGCATGGGAATCCAGGAAGCCACAGAGTGAAGAACTCAGCCCAAGGCACCACCGGCCCATCATCCTTCCTCACCACTGGAAGCATCTGCATGAGGTGCTGCTTCAAGAAGGAAATATCTATCACTGTCCAGGCCATGCTACCTTCACCACCATCAGGGAAGAGGTACAGAAGCCTGAAATCCCATATCACCAGTTTCACGGAACATCTACGCCCCTCTATCAATCAGCAACCTGCACAGCCCTATTCCACCGAGATGCAACACTGAGCGTCATAGGAAGTCATTCCTGCCTGTGGCCATCAAACTTTACAACTCCTCCCTTGGAGGGTCAGACATCCTGAGCCAATAGGCTGGTCCTGGACTTATTTCCTGGCATAACTTACATATTACTATTTAATTATTTATGGTGCAACTGTAATGAAAACCAATTTCCCCCGAGATCAATAAAGTATGACTATGATTATGACTATGACTAATCCCTGCCTCAGTGTAGCAACACTATTACCACTTTGCAAAACAATAGACTTTTTTTTTGTTCTAAATGTGTTCCTTCTTGTATAAATTATGTTCTTTTCTTGTCAGTGCTGTGTTTCTAAAGTTATGTGTCTGTGATCCAGGCTTTTCAGTGCACACGTGCATACATTTACTTGCCCATGTGATGACAGACTAAACTGTGGCACCAAGTAGGAATGGTACTATACTTTATTCAGGCCCCATTGCACACAACGCACTAATGTATGAAAGCCTTTCATTCCTCTCTGTAAGTGTGGCAACAGGGCTTATCCATGGCCTCTACTGTCTTCAGACTATGGGTCAGATCATGCAAGGTTATGCGTTGTAAGTAGTCTGGCTCTGCTTTCAAAGGTTGAAGTACATTTATTATCAAATTATGTAATTTATTATCAAAATACATAATTTATTGTCAAAGTACATAACCAAACATTACTAAGCATTGAAATATGCTTTCCATGGAATTATACCAACATTATGATCATGTTGTTGGAAATCTCCCTTTCATAGGTGTTGGGCTGAAATGAGCCAGCGGTGATTTCCAAGGTCAAATCACAATGGGTAAGGGGAAATCCCCACGGGAACCCAACCAGTTCCATTCTATGCGGTCCAAATTTATGTTGTCCTCCTTTCTGAGTGACAGGTGTTACTGATGCTCATATCCAGCGAGGGAGAAGAGCCATGCTGAGATTTCCCAGTACGACACCACTCGGACATGGCACTGGGTCAAAGCCCCCATTCATTTCAATTGAAGTGTTATTTTCTTTTTAAATATTTTACTTTAACTTAGCAGGTTATTGATTTGTAAACATTAGAATGCTTTTCAAATCTTTTAAAATGTTTTCAATTTAAAAAAAAATTCATATCAAGTATGTATTTTAAAAACCACATGAATATCAGACACATTTAAAAATTTGCAAAAAAAAATATCTATATCAAGTTTAACAGGCTGTAAGGCAGGACCAGTCTTGTCTACTGTCAAATGCTGTCAGAATGTTCTGGGATAGGAATCGCCCAAGGCATACCTGCCACTGAGGCAACACTATGCCTCAGCATATAGCTCCTGGATGTGAGAAATCAGCTAGCCAAATATGAGTGCAGATCAACAGCAAGCCATGTTTAACACCATCCAACTCACTAAACTGTAGGTCCAGGTTCTTTTAGTGGTTAAAGTGAAGAAATCTGTTTTGTTGCCAGTGTTAAATGGTTTCTGAAACGCTGGGTGCTTTTTGTATCCAGCTCCCAGTACTTCTTCCTGCCAAGTTCAAACCTACAAGTTTTAATAAGTGCTATATACTCTTCGGCAACTTTACTGGGTACACCTGTACACCTGTTCGTTAATGCAAATATCTAATCAGCCAATCATGTGGCAGCAAATCAATGCATAAAACCATGCAGACATAAGATCATAAGATATACAAACAGAATTAGGCCACCTGGCCCAACAAGTCTGCTCTGCCATTTCATCATGGCTGTTTCAGTTTTCCTCTCAGCCCCAGTCTCCTGCCTTCTCCCCGTATCCCTTCATGCCCAGACCAACCAAAAATCTATCAACCTCTGCCTTAAATATACAGAAAGGCTTGGCCTCCACAGCTGCCCATGGCAACGAATTCCACAGATTCACGACTCTCTGGCTAAAGAAATTTCTCCTCACCTCCATTCTAAAAGGACAGCCCTTTATTCTGAAGCTGTGTCCTCTGATCTTGGACACTCCCACCACAGCAAACATCCTCTCTACATTGACTGTATAAAGGCTTTTCACCATTCAATAGGTCACCCCTCATTCTTCTGAATTCTAGTGAATGCAGGCCCAGAGCCATCAAATGACAAGCCATTCAATCCTAGAGTCATTTTCATGAACCTCCTTTGAACCCTCTCCAGTTTCAGCACATCCTTTCTAAGATAAGGGGCCCGAAACTGCTCACAATTCTCCAAGTGAGGACTCACCAGTGCTTTATAAAGCCTCAACATTACATCCTTGCTTTTATATTCTAGTCCCCTTGAAATGAATGCTAACATCATATTTGCAGACTTGACCTGCAAGTTAAACTGAAGAAACTTTTGGTATCCTCTTTAATATTATTGGCTAGCTTACTTTTGTATTCCATTTTAGCTAGCCAATAATATCGAAGAGTAAACCAAAAGTTTCTTTAGATATATAAAGCGTAAAAGAGAGGTGATAGTGTATATCGAACTGCTGGGAAACGAAGCTGGAGAGGTATAATGGGGGACAAAGAAATAGTCAAGAGGTTTAGTTGTTTTTCAGACTAAACATCAGAATGTTGAAGAAATGAGATCTAAGTGATTTTTACCATGGTGCCAGCCAACAACTGGTGCCAGTTTGAGTATTCTAGAATCTGCTGATCTCCTGAGATTTTCATGCACAGCAGTCTCTAGAGTTCACAGAGAATGGTACAAAAAGCAAAACTCATCCAGTGAGCAACAGTTCTGAGGTGAAAATGCCTTGCTAATGAGAGAGGTCAGGGGAGAGTGACCAGAATGGTTCAAAAGCTGACATGAAAGTGACAGGAACTCAGATAACCACACATTACAATACTGGTGTGCACAGCCAGTCTCTCAACATACACTTCAAATCTTGAAGAGGGGGGGCTATAGCAGCAGAAGATCATGAACATATACTCAGAGGCCGGGGTCTTGGCCCGAAACGTCGATTGTACTCTTTCCCATAGGTGCTGCCTGGCCTGCTGAGTTCCTCCAGCATTTTGTGGGTGTTGCCAGTATATCTAATTTTCTTGTGCAATTAATGTTAGTGACAAAAGACAAATTTTGAATCTTTTCCATTTCTGGTGATTATTTTTTTTTCTCAGCTCAAGCTGGAAAAACCTGAGGTATGTGCATAGCCAAGCATATTCATTTCTCAATTGCAAGGAATTTTCAGACTATTCCAGTGACTTTTAGTTTTGTGGCTTTCTGAAGATTTTCATCGATATTGCCGTGTAGAGCTAATCATTTAAAACTATTTTGTAGTGCCTTTGGGATGACATCAGCTGTACATATTACTATTGGGACAATGTATACTCTGTTCATGTTCCTTTGTCTTCCAATTTCATCTTTTAATTCAGCATTTTTCTGGTGCCTTTTGCTTTTGATTTTGGTAATTTATGTGTGCTTGGAATGGCTATATCTATTAAGTAACCTGTTTCTGCTTGTTTACCCTGTATTATTATATCTGGATAGTTATTATGGGTTGTTCTATCTGTAATAATGGATCATTTGTCATATAATTTGTGGGATTCTGACTCTAAGACTGACTCAGGCTCGTCTTTGTAGCAAGGTATGGTTTCTTGTATTTTAAAGCAAAGTTTTGGTGAATGATGTTTGCCACTTGATTATTATTATTATTGCTATTCTAGAGCTGATTATTGACAACATGTGGGGATCCTCATTAGGGGATTGGAAGTGGAGAGGGTAATTAAATTGAAATTCCTTAGCATTATCATTTCAGAGGATCTGCATTGGGACCAACAAAGAAGGCATTACAAAGTAGGCCTCTATTTTTCTTAGAAGTTTGTGGAGATTCGGCATGTAATCTAAAACTTTGACAAACTAATATATAGTAGATGCACAATGGGGAGTATCCTGACAGATTGCATCATGGCCTGGTATGCAAACACCAATACCCATGAACAGAAACGCCTACAAAAAATAATGGTTACAGCCCATTCCATCACTGGAAAAGCCCTCACCACCATCCTTAGTCTCTACTGCGAATGCCCACAAGAAAATGATTCTCAGGATGGTATATGGTGAAATATAACTGCTTTGATAGAAATTTGCTTTGAACTTTGAACTTTAGAACGCACTGCCAGATTAAGCCAATGTGGTTGCAGCGTTTAAAAGGCATTTAGATTGATAAATGAACAGGGTAATGGAGGAATTTAGACCATGTAAAGATAGATGGGATTGGATTGGATTGGCAGCATGGTTAGCACAGACACTGTGGGTTGAATGGCCTGTGCAAGGCATGTTATTAAACACTCAGGAGGACACAGCATGAGGCAGCAATCAATGGGAATATTAAGGAAGCAACTACTGATTTAGCAGCCTGCTGCCATCAGGATCAGCTCTTTAGTTCCTGCTAGTTTCTGGTTTTAAATTAATCTCATGTCAGCAGAGACAATATTTGAACTGACGCCAACTCACTCATCCAAAATTGGTTGTAGTTAAGTTATTTTTAGTCTTAATCGGTCTCAGCAAAGTGCTTACTAAGAATGAGGCTGGGGCTGGTTAGCTAGTTTGAGATATTTCTGTGACGCCTGGCCAAATAAAACAGGGCAATGAGATATTTTTGAAAGGTGAAGGCTTAATTCCTAACATGTTATTCGCAAACTATGCTGACAGTCCTACAGAAATTAATGTGCGCTTATTAATTTCAATAATAACCTTACAAGTACCTAATGTTTTTACTTACGTTTTCTTAGCCATTCCTGAAGTTAACAGCAATTTGTCAATACTGCATAGTTTGCTGAATATATTACTATATGCATATTAATTTATGCTCTTTGTTTATCTATGCATAATTCATTTGTAGATTTAATTCTTATTTTCCTAAGTTATCGTGTATTATATGTGTGTTTATGTGTACTACTATGCTTTACCTCCTGGTCTGGAGAACCATCTCATTTGGTGGTATTCATGTATATAGTTAAAAGACCATAAACTTGACTTGACTGTAAGCTCTCACCGTAAGATAACAGCATTGGAGATAACCATACTAAAAATTTTCAGAGGCAAAATGTAGTGATGGAGAAGAATAAGGGTCAGGGCAAACAAAACCAAGTTACACGCACAAAATGCTGGAGAAACTCAACAGGTCAGGCAGCATCTGTGGAGTGAAATAAACAGCCAATATCTCAGGCTGAGACCATTCATCAGGCCTGGAAAATGTCCAGTCCTGATGAAGACACCAAGTGTCTGACTGCAGTTAGAGTCAGAGGAATGAATCTGGTACACAGACAAAGTTAAAGGTTCTTCATCAGAATCACACAGAACTCATTACAGGGAAAGCAAGTGAATGCAACAATAGGTATAAAAGCAACCTAACCGCCATTACAGAGACATGACTGCAGAGCTTCCATAGCTGGGAGCTAAATATTATGTAATGTCTATTTGGAATCAGAGTCAAAATCAGGTTTACTACCTCTGACAGATGTCTTGAAATTTGCAGCCACAGCACAGTGCCATGCATAAAATATACTATAAACTACAAAAAGAAATATATATATATTATTGCTATAAAATAAATAAGTAGCGTAATTTTTTTTGCACACTGGACGTCCGCCCTGTTGGCGTGGTCTTCCATTGGCTCTTTATGTTTTTTGGATTTATTGAGCATGCCGGCAAGAAAATGAATCTGGGAGTTGAACATAGTGACAAATATGTACTGTACTTTGAACTTTGAACTTGGAATCAGAATAACTGGCATATCACTGGAATACGTCATGAATGTTGTATGGCAGCAATATCTTCAACACAAAATTTTAAAAACTATAGATTATAATTTATAGTTAATTTATAATAATTTATAAATTGTTATTAAGGTGGGGAGGAGAAGATGGTGGCACGATGCAGCACGCGCGACCACTCCAAAATGATATCGCGTTTGTTAAATTGGGGCCATGCACAATCCTGATTTGATGGAGGCAGACATGAGAAGCACAGAGGAACATCTGGAGAAACTTCTAAAATGCCTGCTTCACTGCCGCTGCTACTGTGTGATCCAGAATCTCTGGAGGGGAAGGCCCCGAATCCTCGGCTTTGCCTATTACCTGTTGCCGGGGCCGGGGTCGAAGCGCTCGGCAGAGATGGTGCTCGGTGCTCGATGTCAGAGGGCTGGTCGGAGGCTCGAAGTTTTTGAATGGACTCAAGAGTCGGTTGTGGTCGGGTGCTTCCAGGATGCTGCATCGGCAAGTTTGCGGCGCTGGAAGCTCATGGGAGGGAGAGTTTCTCCCTTCTACCATCTGCGTGAGATGATGGGACTTTCGAGAGACTTTGAGACTTTTTTTTTTACCATGCCCATGGTCTGTTCTTATCAAATTACGGTATTGCTTTGCACTGTTGTAACTATATGTTATAATTATGTGGTTGTTGTCAGTTTTTCTAGTCTTGGTTTGTCTTGTGTTTCTGTGATATCATTCCAGAGGAACATTGTATCATTTCTTAATGCATGCATTACTAAATTACAATAAAAGAGTACTGAGTGTCCTCATAATCTAATAATCTAATCTAATTAAGATTTATAAAAAATTATTAAAGTAGTACTAAAAAAAGGGAAAGAACAAAATAGTGATGTAGTGTTCATGAGTTCATTGTCCTTTCAGAAATCTTATGGTGGAGGGGAAGAGGCAGTTGAGTGTGGCTTCAGGCTCCTGTACCTCCTCCATAATGGTAGCAATAAGAAGAGGGCATGTTCTGAGTGAAGGGGGTCCTTGCTGATAGATATCACATTCCTGAGGCATCACCTTTTGAAGGTGTCTGCGATGCTGGGGAGGCTAGTGCCCATGATGTAGCTGGTTGAGTTTACAACCCTCTGCAGCTTTTTCTGATCCTACATGTTGGCCCCTCTGCACCAGACAGTGATGCAACCAGTCTCCATGGTACATCTGTAAAAATTTATCAGAGTCTTTGGTGACATACCAAGTCTTCTCAGGCTCTTAATGAAATATAACTGCTGGCATGCCTTCTTTGTAATTGTTTAAATATGCCAGGCCAAGAATAAATCTTCAAAGATATTGACATCCAGGAACTTGAAACTGGCCACTCTTTCCTCTTGATGATGCTTATCTTATGGAAGAGGGAAG
This sequence comes from Mobula birostris, assembly GCF_030028105.1. Lineage (NCBI taxonomy): Eukaryota > Metazoa > Chordata > Chondrichthyes > Myliobatiformes > Myliobatidae > Mobula > Mobula birostris. The sequence goes on along the minus strand of NC_092380.1, from coordinate 101,117,790 downwards.
CAAAATGAAATTGCCCTGATATTAGAGAATGGGATGAAAGCAATAGACAGGAAAGATCTTAGTTTGGAAAATTAAATAGGGTCAACTTGGTTGTAGTCCAGGGAACAGCAAGGGTAGAGAATATTGGTGGAAATTATACAAAGGCCTCCCAACAGTATTAGTAAACCAGAACATGGTATAAATCAGGCAATTAAAGATGCAAATCACAAGGTAACACAATAATCATAGGGGACTTTAATCTGCCTATTTAGCAGACATAGTGTAAAGGGTTAATTTATGGAGTACAGAGGAAATTCTTATTTTCCCAGCATTAAACATTGAGGAACTAGTGGGAACAAGCTGTTTTAGATCTACATTTGTGCAATGAGAAAATATTAACTGATGATCTGATAGTTAAGAGGCCTTTAGAGAATAATATGATCAAACTTTAAGTAGAAACTGAAAGTAATTTAGTTCAAACTGAAACCAGGGGCTTAAAAGTGAATAAACAACCAAAGCATGAAGTTTGAGTCGGTTATGGTAGAGTGGGAAAATACATTGAACAATATAACAAGCAAACAATGGCTAACAGATAAATAATTCACACAAAGTCTACTAGTCATACAACTGCACATTAAAAATTCTGCAGATGCTGGGAGTTTAGAGCAACACACACGAGATGCTGGGGGCGAGGGGGGGGGTGGAGAAATGCAGTAGATCAGGTAGCATCTAGGGAAAAGAACAGTCAATGTTTTGGACCAAGACCCTTCCTCAGGACTGGAAGGGGAGGAAAGGCACCAAAACAAAACAAGTGGGTGCAAGGTAAGGAGGATGGCTAGAAGGTGACAGGTGAAGCCAGGTGGGTAGGAATGGCAAAGGGCTGGAGATGAAGGAATTTAATAGGAGAGAAGAGTGGACCACAGGAGAAATGGAAGGAAGAAGGAACCCAGGGATGTGATAGGCAGATGAGAAAAGGTAAGAGGCCAGAGTGGGGAATAGAAGAAAAGGGGATGGAAAGGGATTTTTTTACTGAAAGGAGAAATCGGTATTCATGCCATCAGATTGGAGGCTATCCAGACGGAATACAAGGTGTTGCAGCTCCACCCTGAGGGTGGCTTCGACGTGTTACAAGAGGAGGCCATGGAACAACATGTTGAAACCAGCATAGGAATTGAAATTAAAATGTTGAGCCACCGGGAACTTCTGCTTTTGGCGGATGGAATGGAGGTGCTTGACGAAGTGTTCCCCCAATTTACAACGGGTGTCACCAATGTAGAGAAGGCCGGAACAGGAGAACCAGACATAGCTGATCCCAGCAACTTCGCATGTGATGTGTTGACTCACCTGGAAAGACTGTTGGGGACCCTGAGTGGATGTGAGGGAGGTGAATGGGCAGGTGTAGAAACTTTGACCACTTGCAGGGATAAATGCCGGGAGGAAGATTAGTGGCAAGGAACGAATGGACAATGGAATTACAGAGAGAGATCCCTGCAGAAAGTGGAGGGGGGAGGAGATAAAGATATGCTTAGTGGTAGGATCACTTTGGAGATGAAGAAGTTGCGTAGAATAATGTGTGGATGTGGAGACTCATAGGGTGGTAGGTAAGGACAAGAGGAACTCTATCTCTGTTAAGGCGGTGGCAAGATAGGATGAGCAGGGATGTTAGGGAAATGGAGGAGTTGCAGGTGAGGGCAACATCAATGGTGGAGGAAGGGAAATCCTGCTTCTTAAAGAAGAAGCACATCTCAGAACTCTTGGAAAGAAAAGTCGCATCCTGGGAACATATGCAGTGGAGATGAAGAAACTGAGAAAAGGGAATAGCATTCTTACAGGGGACAGAGTGGGAAGAGATATTGTCAAGATAACCATGGGAATTGGTACGTTTATAAAAGATGTCGGTTGATTGTTTGCCTCCAGAAGTGGGGGCAGAGAGATTGAGAAAGGGGAGGGAGGTGTCAGAAATCGGCCAAGTGAATTTAAGGGCAGGGTTGAAATTAGGGGCAAAGTTGATGGAACTGATGAGTTCAGTATGAATGCATGAAGCAGCACCAATGCAGTTGTCAATGTAGCGGAGGAAGAGTTGGGGAGCATTGTTGGGGAAGGTTTGGAACATGGACTGTTCTATATAGCCAACAAAGAGGCAGGCATAGCTGAGGCCCATGCAAGTACCCATGGCTACCCCTTGAGCCTGGAGGAGCTGAAGGAAAAATTGTTGAGGGTGAGGGCCACTTCTGCCAGAAGGAAAGGGTGGTTGTGGAGGGGAACTGGTTAGTTCTATTATTGAGAAAGAAGTAGAGAGCTTTAAGGCCTTCTTGATGGGGGATAGAAATCTGCATCCTGGGAACAAATGTGGTGGAACATCCTGGGACCCAACATCCATGGTGTAAAATGAGGTGGTCAAGGCCAGGGAATTAAAAGTTAGTGAGGAGATCAAGATGTGTGTGGGAAGGGATTGAACCGAGGGGGATAGAAAGGAGTCAAAATATGTGGCCACAAATTCAGTGGGGCAGGAGCAAGCAGAGACAATGGGCTTACCTGGACAATCTGGTTTGTAGATCATGGATAGTAGGTAGAAGCTAGCACATCCCTTTAAGGCAAGAAAGAACCCAGATGGAAACATGGTCCCACCATGACTATCAAGAGAAGTTAAAGATAATATTAAATCTGAGGAAAAGGCTTATGATGCTGAGATGCATCCTAGGATGTGCTGGGACACATTGTCAGTGATGTAATCTGGGGTCATCAGGTGTTTCAGGTCTTTCAACATCAGACACCCTCGCCCAATCAACTTAACCATGGTTGATCAGGCCTCCACTTGTGTCCCAGCACCAGTTATCCATGAGTCACACCTGTCTGAATCCATAGCCATCTGGAGGCACACTCAGCAGCCTCTGAGACGGTCCTGATGGCTCTAAGCTTTGCAGCCCCCGTAATGCCAAGGAGAGATAAAGATTAAAGATTAAAGGCATCCGTTAGTCTTGCGAGACCATAGACCTGCACCTGGAAAGTCTTCACTCTCCAGTGCAGGCCTGGGCAAGGTTGTATGGAGGACCGGCAGTAACCCATGCTGCAAGTCTCCCTTCTCCACACCACCGATGTTGTCCAAGGGAAGGGCAAGGGCCGATACAGGTTGGCACCAGTGTGGTTGCAGAGCACTGTGTGGTTAAGTGCCTTGCTCAAGGACAAAACACGCTGCCTCAGCTGGGGCTCGAACTCACGACCTTCAGGTCACTCGTCGAATGCCTTAACCACTTGGCCACATGCCCACTTCCAAGAAGAGATAATGTTGTCAAAAATAGTAAGCCTGAGGATTGGGGAAAAATATCAGAATTCAGCAAAGGAGGAGCAAGGCATTGATAAGGTAAGAACAAATAAAATGATAAACATAAACAGATTACAAAAGCTTCAAAAGATAAATAAGACAACCAGAATAGCTAACTTTATTGTATCCATTATAGACTGAGACAGGAAAATATACAGAAATTAAGGAAAGGCAGAGAAATTAAATACACATATAATTTCTCTCGAAGGAACACAGAAGATTTCAAAGAAATAATGCTGGACCATAGCCCCAGTATGAGTGAGAAGTCTGCTGATACAGTATTGGGATTTGTGAAAAACTGGAGAAAATAGTGGAATGAAAGGGAAAAGCAAATTCCCAGGACCTGAAGACCTCAAGTTTTGAAGGAAATAGCTGTGCAGTTGTCATTTTGCATAGCAATGTTTTCTAGAGAGTCTCCCGCAGATCAGATGGGATCGAATGTCTGAATCAGAATCAGAGTATCACTGAAATCAGTCATGAATTACTTGTCTATTTGTGGCATTTACCAGGAAGTTCTATAAACGAAGTGCCCAAAGCATCGTTGAGGATTCCATCCAACAACCCCACAATCGCTTTGACCCACTTCAGTCTGGAAGGAGGTACAGGAGCATCAGGACTAGAACTGCCAGACTGGGTAACAGCTTCTTCCCCCCAGGCTGTGAGACTAATGAATATACACTGACACCACCAAGGTCTCATCACTAGGACAGTGAGCTGTTTACCGTTTACTGTTTACCTGTGCTGCGCACTTCACATGCATTTTGAATTCTATTTTATTAACTTATTTGTGGTAATATATTGTTTTATGCACTGAGTGTGATACACAGTATGTAATGTCGTTTTGTCGTGTGTATGTACAGTCAGATGACATTGAATTTTGAACTTGAACTTTGAATTTATTGTTTTGTGAAAGCTGTACCTTGCAAGACTATACATTACGGTAAGTAAATAAACGGTGCCAATAAGGAATAGATAGGTAGTGTTCATGAGTTCATGGGCCATTCAGAAATCTGACAGAAGAGGACAAGTATGCCAGAAATTGGAGAGTGTGCAAGAAGATTTCAGTACAAGTATAAAGATTTCTTTCTCTAGTTATATAGACCCCTATTGAGACCACATCTAAAACACTTTGCTTAGGGCTCATCTTGTCTCTCTATTGATTGAGCGATCTTTAGTAGATTGATTTTGGGAAAGGCGAGTTCCTCCCTTTAGCAGAAGTCTCCTGCGTTTAGAACATGGAGTTGTTGAAAAGTACAAATGGGGGGGGGGGGGGGCGGGGGTGCAGAGTCAATGCAGAAACTATATTCCTCTTGGCAGCAGCATCAGATCATTTGTTAAATAATTAGAAGAAATTACTAAATGGGTGTTGCCTTCCTACAACAACGTTTCATACAGATGTCCATCACGGGTAAATCCCTCCCAACTATTGAGCACATCTACATGAAACACTGCCATAGAAAAGCAGCATCCGTCATCAAAGCTGCTCACCACCCAGGCCGTGCTCTTTTCTCGCTGCTACCAACAGGTGGAAGGTACAAGTGCTTCAGGGCTCACACACCAAGTTTAAGAACAGTTACTGCCCCTCAACCATCAGGTTCTTGAACAAAAGGGAATAACTGCACCCACTTAAGGACTCTGTTATCCTGTTATTTCATGCTCATTATTTATTGATATTTATTTATTACCTGCATTTGCAGTTTGCTTACAGTTTACAATTTACAGATCCTATTTACAGTTACTGTTCTATAGATTTGCTAAGAATCTCCAGATAAAAAGAATCTCAGAGTTGTATGTGGTGGCATATATGTATTCTGATAATAAATTTTACTTTGAACTTTTGAAGATATGCTCAATAGATAGGAGGGGTTTATTAATATATCTATAGGAGGTTACAGAAATGACAGAATATAGGCCTAATTAGTTTTATTTCTCATACAAGACCTTTAACCACTTTTTGCAGCACAATGTGGAGAATGATACTATGATAGCAAAAACGCGGCAGCAGCAAAGTTCTTCAAACAACACATGACTAAGATCTGGAAGTCATACTTCGAAATCTAAGAATGATCAGAAGGGCCAAAGCTCAACTTGACTCTACAAAACTACACACTCAAAATGTTGGAAGAACTCAGCAGATCAGATATTTAAATGCTGAGTCTCTACAGCCTTGTGTGGTAGAAAATTCTGAAGAAATTTCCACCCCTTTCAGTCATCATTCTGAAACTATGTTCCCTAGCTGGAGCGGACAGTCTTTCAGCATCTACCTGTTAATCCTTCTCAAAATTTTGGACGTTCAATGAGATCCCCTCTTATTCTAAACTTTATTGAACATCGGGGAGCAAACTCAGTTTCTCTGAAGGAGACAACCTCTTTAACCAGGAATGAATAAAGTGAATCCACACTTCAATGATTTCAAAACAATAATATCCTTATTTAAGTATGATGGCCAAAACTGCACATAATAATCTAAACAAAATCTTATCAAAGGCCAAATTCATTTTGAATTTCAATCCACTGGCAACCATATATTACTTGCTTTACTGATTGCTTGCATGATTTTCTTTCTGTATCTCATGTACAAGCACACCTAGCAGTACAATGCACCAACGTTTACCTATTGCTCAACATTGAGAAGTACTCTCTATTCCGCACACAAAGGTGAGTAACCTTACATTTTCTCACAGACTGCCATCTGCCACCTTCTCACTCACATAACCTGTTTATATTACTAGGTAGACTGTCTTCCCCACCTAGCTTTGTGTTGCCAGCAAACTTGGAATCATTTCTTCCTGATAATTACTATAAATTGTTGAGAGTCCAGTCACGTTCTCCATGGCACCCTGCTCACATGTCTGAAGCCACTTACTAATATCTCTCATCACTGAATGACCTTATGGTGCAGATAAAAAGATGTCATATTTGTTTTCACAACAACAATGCAATTAATTTGATAAGGAGCATTTTAATTTTTCCTGATTGTCAAAAGTGCTCTTGGAACATGGAATAATTGTCACAACAACAACCTTGCATTTAACGTCAGTAAGACCAAGGAACTGATTGTGAACTTGCAGCAAGGGAAGTCGAGAGAACAGACACCAATCCTCAGCGGTGGACACCCCTGCTGAAATCTGGAGGAAAACACACAGAGGATGCAGAGGGGGATCACAAAGGCGAGGAAAGAGGACTGGGTCGAGACAACAGAGACTTATGGAGAAGAGGAGTTCGGTGGGTAATAAAATGGACGAGTTGACAGTGCTAGCCAGGCGTCAGAGAAAATTTCAGGAGTGCAGTGTTATGTTTTTTACTGGGGCTGCACGAGGATATACCCGATCAAAACTTTTCCATGGAGGGCTTCCAGACCATTCAGGCTGACTGGAAGTGCACTGAGAGCGGTAAGCGTAGAGGAGTTGGGGGCTTACTGTTCTGGTTAACAATGGATGGTGCAATCCTGGTCATATTACAATCGAGGAACGTGTTTGTAGACCGGATATTGAATTTTTTGCTGTTGGACTCCGGCCATATTCCACTGGGCTTTACAGGAGGTTGTTCCTGCCTGTGGCCATCTAACTTTGCAGCTCCTCCCGTGGAGGGTCAGACACCCTGAGCCAATAGGCTGGTCCTGGACTAATTTCCATCTGGCATAGTTTGCATATTGTTGTTTGATTGTTTGTGGTTTTTGTATTGCTATATTTACGCTCTATTCTTGGTTGGTGCAGTTGTAACGAAACCCAATTTCCCTCAGGATCAATAAAGTATATCTATCTATCTATCTGAAGGATCAGTAATGGGAAGGTATGCAGCTTCAATTTCCTGGGTGTAAACATCTCTGAAGTCCTATCCTGGGCTGAACATATTGATGCAAACTTCCTCATTAGGAGTTTGAGGAAATTTAGTATGTCGCCAACAACCCTAGGAAATTTCTACATATGTACCATGGAGAGGATTCTAACTGGTTGCTTCATCATCTGGTATGGAATAGACACTGCACAGAATCGAAAAAAGCTGCTAAGGGTTGTAAATTCAGCCAGCACAATCATGGGCAGTAGCTTCTGCAACATCGAGGACACCTTTAAAAGGCGATACCTCAAAAAGGCAGCATCCATCATAAGGACCCCCACCATGCCCCCTTCACACAAGCACAGTGGATTCAGGTTAATTGGGCCATTAGTTAATTGAGGCAGCCACTTATTTGGGACAACTCTTAAAGATCAGACACAAATTGAGAAAATAGCCGGGTTTCCTTTGTTTACTTGGAACACGATGCCACTTAATTGAGGCAAGTGACTGTTGCCAAACATTTTCTAACAAGCACCAGTTGCATGCATGTCATGCGACTGTTGGACAAGTACAACGTGCTTAGAGCAAAACAGTTCGTAAATAGCATCACTTGTGTGCTTATGTTCAAAAAACAGTGGTCTTCATCGCTGATAGTTGGGGAGTAATACACAATAAGACAAATCAGAACTGTTTTGCTCACTGCGGTTTCAAGCTTTCAGGCTTGGAGATACCAGAAAGGGCAGAGAGCAAAATGAAGTGATTTCACTACTTTGATAAGATAGGAACGACGAAGAATTTGAATGTATCGACAAGTGTCTTAAATGTTACAATTAAAATGAAGATTTGGAGGATGCATCGTCAAAAGCACTGATTTTGTTCATTTACAGTCAATCAAAAGAACACATCAGCATACACTAAATGAATTCTCCCATCAATAGCTATTAGGAACTAATACATAGATTTGTAGCATTCTTGCTGTTTTGGTGGTGTTCAATTTTAGTCTGTATTTTATTTAAATACATAATTTGTCGCTCAGTTAAATGTCCAGGTGTAGAACTATAATTCTGTTGCTCTACAGCAGTGGGTCTCTATTACCCCTCAAACAACAAAGGCAAGTCTTTCTTTCATTTAAGCAACTTTAGTTTCTTAGTCTGAGATCAATACATGAAGGGTGCCATATTTATACCCACAATCCCCCCTCCCGCACATGCCCATACCAGGGAAAGTGTGCATACCAGCTAAATACTTACATTGCCCAGACGAACAGAACACAACATTCTCTACTCAACAGCACTGTGGGAGGACCTTCCCCAGAAATACTGCAGGTGGACAGCTCAGTACACCTTTCAAGCACAATTCAGGTTTGTGTGCAATCAATAAATATCAATAAAGACTGTACCTCTTCCTAGAGATGCTGCCTGGCCTGCTGCATTCACCAGCAACTTTTATGTGTGTTGCAATAAATATTTTGCAAGTTTGGTATCTCCTTCCAATCTTTCACACACAGTCAACATCTCATTGTTTGTGAGAGCTTTCTAAGTCAAATTTAGTTGCTTCCATGCTGACATTACAATAATGAGTTCTTTTCTAAAAGGTGATGAAAGATGTCGGTCCAAAACGTTAACTCTTTATTCCTTTCCATAGATAGCTACCTGAGTCACTGAGTTCCTCCAGGTCAGGCAGCATCTATGGAAAGGAATAAAGAGTTGATGTTTTGTGTGTGTTACTTCTCTAAAATACATCATCGGCTATACAAAAACACGTGGGGCCTCTCTGAAAGGAGTTACTGAGATGAATGGCTTTTCAAATCAGATGCAAAGAACGTTGTATCAGAATGAAACAAAAGATCTGTTGTTCAGCTGACTGAAAGTCTATTTTTTTAAAGTACGTATTGCAGACTGTGTCAATTTTATTGTGCATTAAGATGAGGAAGTCAGCCTATTAACTCATCATTATGAAATAAAACTGCTTCTTTTGTGATGTGTTATTGCTGTACATATGTTAATGAATTTTCGGCACCATCTGACAGGTATACAAGTCCAGGCAGCAGCTCATATTCTTCCAGGACTGCTTCACCCTGCCTTTCTATTACTATTTATAAAGTGACTGTGGGAACTTAAGATTTTTGATAGGTAGGGTGTAGCTAAAAAACTATTATAAATGAGGTACAAAACCTTCCATCAAAAAGGTGCTCTTAGCCCAACATTAACATTTGAAGATGCTTCACAGGAATGTCACCAAACAAAATATTTTGATGTTGAGTGACCTACTATTAGGACAGATGACCAAAGGCTTGGTCAACGACAGAAGGTATAAAGAAAGAAGGAAAGATGAAGTGATTAGGTAGGGAAATAGAGACCATGGAGTCTTGGAAGAGGCATCATAATTGTTACAAACTAATTTGGAGAATTGAGGATACCTAAAATGATTTTACAGTAAGAAGAGAATACACAGAAATAAGTAACAAAATAATGGAAGAAAACATTGAGTTATAGGGAAAGGTTGAATAGGTTAGGAGCATCGGAGAATGAGGGGAGATTTGATAGAGGTATACAAAATTATGAGGGTTATAGAAGGGTAAATGCAAGCAATCTTTTTCCATTGAGATTGGGTGAGACTAGAACCCAGAGGGCATAGGTGAGGGGTGAAATGTTTAAGGGGAATGCAAGGGGGATCTTCTTCCCTCAGAGAGTGGTGAGAGTGTTGAATGAGCTGACAGCTGAAGTGTTGCATGCTGATTCGATGCTTGGATAGGTTCGTGGATGGGAGGGATATAAGTGGCTGCGGTCCAGGTGCAGGTCAATGGGACTAGGTAGATTCATAGTTGAACAAGGACCAGATGGGCTGAAGGGCCTGTTTCTGTGCTGTAATGTTCTATCACTCTAAGACTCTCTTAACTAGGAACCAGTGCGGATCATGGGTGATTGAAGCACCCTGAATTAGGACATAAAGCACCACCTCTACAACGTCGACTCAGGCCTGGGGGGCTGGTGTTGGGCACGATGACGGACTCTCCACTTCTCCCTCTCCCTCTCATAAAGCAGCAGGCAGAGAATTCAGAGAATTTTACAGAAATAGTTATGATTACCAAAAGTGTATTGAAATCAAGTACAAAGGTAACAAGGTTATGGGTAAGATCCAACAGCAGATGAGATAAGATTGTGGTGGAACCATCCATTTTAACAAATTGAAAACTGATGTTCCCTGATGGTGCAGAGGACCATTTGAAGCCACAAATGAATTGGTTGCCCTTTAGTGCAAACAATAGCTTTCAATTCCAGTTTTCATCACCCTTACTGGGCGGTTACTTAATCCAGTTAGAACATGCTACTTTGACAGCTTTAGATGACTTGAAATGAAAAGAATTAACAAAGTGATCACCCCTGCAATTATGCCTTATAACTGCTTGGGAATTAGGAGCTTATTGCTGGTGTTTTTTAATGTGTCACCTTAATAAAATAATAACTTCTTAGTTGTGTGGTATCAATTATAGGCAGGGATCTACCAATCGACATTTCAGGTCTTGGACGTTTCAACAGAATCCGTTCTGATATAGATTTTCCAACTGAAAACATTAACAGTTTCTCTTTCCACAGAAGCTGTCTAAACTGCTTAGTTTTTTTTTCAGATCATCACATCACGAAAACCAGCCTTCCCTCTATAAACTTTATCCATATTTCTCACTGCCTCAGTAAAGCAGCCAGGATCATCCCTCTTCTCCCCTCTTCCTTTGAACAGAAGATACAAAAGCCTGAAAGCACATATCACCAGGCTCAAGGACAGCTTGCACCTTGCTGTTATAAGACTATTAAGTGGTTCCCTAGTACAATAAGATGGAATCTGGACCTCGCAATCTACCTCATTAAGAGTGTGAACCTTATTGTTGGCATGCACCGCACTTTCTTTGTAGCTCTTATACTTTATTCTGCATTGTTAGTCTTTTACCTTATCTTGCTTCAATGCAACATGTAATGATCTGATCTGTATGAACAGTATACAACCAATCCTTTCACTGCACCATCCATTTGCGGGACATATCGCTCAGGGGCTTCGACTATATACCGTATATTTTTCGTGCAACGGTACGTTCGCTTGCTATTTTGAATGTGTTGTGTTGTGCTGTGTGTGTTTGCACCTTGATCCCAGGGGAATGCTATTTCGTTTGGTTGAATTCATGTGTGGTCAAATGAAAATTAAAATTATCTTGACCTTGATAATAAACCAATTCCAATGCCAACAGCAATTCCAATGTATCCTCAGATATGTTAGTCATGTAATTAGTTACAGTAAATACTCTTTGTACACAGGGAGACTCAACCACAGAGTTTAATTAGTACCTCTCCGTCTCTGACTCAGGAAGTGTGTTTACAGTTCAAGCCTCAGTTCAGAAACTTCAGCACATTATCTCACCTGAGATCCACACAGTGCTGCCCGGACAGGATGCCACCTCGTGGATGAGGCATCAAACAAGGGTCCTGTGGCTACAAACAAAATATCCCATGACACCTTTCAAGAACAAAAAGGAAGCTAACATTGTATCTCTGCACATTTTTCTGAATTGTCATCACTAAAGCAGAAACAATAGTTATTTGAAGAATTTTGCTGTGTGCAAGTTGGTTCTTGTATTCCTGACATTTAAGCTATGACTGCACATCGAGGTGTCCCTGATAGGCTGCAAAGTATTTAAGTACCCATGAGAGAAAGCATTAAAAGGAATTAGTCCATTAATAAAAGTCTAAACATGTCATATTCAGTGCAAGGCATTGGTATTTCTGAACAAAACGGCAATAAATAACAAACCGATTTAATCCCTTCTGGTTAACAGAGCGGTTGCTACAGAAACTTAATCAACAAATTGGGATTGCTGTGAGCCACATAGAAACTATACAAATAACTATTAAAATCTGGTAAAGTCATTGCTATAACTGAGAACATTATACTTTAATCATTTAGCTGGTTTCTGTATGCTGTTTAAAATATTCTGTAATGAAGTGGGCAACTAATGTTATCTATTACCTCCTCACCATTCACCACAAGCAGGACTCCCTGGTGGCCAAACATTTTAATTCCTATTTCCATTCCCATTCCGACATGTCAGTCTACGGCCTTCTCTAATGTCAAGTTGAGGCCACCCTCAGGGTGGAAGAGCAATCCCTCGGATACATCGTCTGGGTACCCTCCAAATAATGGCATGAATATCAATTTCTCCTTCCGATGAACACATTTCCACCGACCCCCACCTATTCCCCACTCTGACCATTCTCTTCTTCTCACCTGCCCATTACTTCCCCCATGGGTCCACTCTTCCTTCCCTTTCCCCTGTTGTCCGCTCTCCTTTCCTATCAGATTTTTTTCTTCTGCGGTCCTTGACCTTTCCCACTCACCTGGCTTCATCTATCACCTTCCAGCTAGCCTCTTTCCTCTCTCCCCCACAACCCCCACCTTATTATTCTGGCATCTTTCCCCTTCCTTCTCAGTCCTGCAGAAGGATATCAGCCTGAACTGTTTACTCTTTTCCATAAATGCCGCCTGACCTGCTGAGTTCCTCCAGCATTTTGTGTGTGTTGAATTTGCAGCATCAGCAGACCTCCTCGTGTTTGTATTATTATCTATGCTAGGATATGTTTCAAATTTTTAAGGTTTGGCTGTTCCAGCAGGAAAATTATTGTCCCCTTTACAATTCTACATAAAATCCACTAAAATAAGATCCTTCCAATATATCTTTATGAAGTATTGGATATATCAGAAAGGCCTATCTTTCTTTATATTTCTGTTATTAGCAAATGAATTTCTTTTTAGTTGTCAGTAATTTTATACTCGCTCTCTCTAAGAGAAGGGGCTCTTCCCTCTCCAACGCTGCAACTGAGAGATGTTGGACCATCACTTGTGGAATGTTCATTGCCCAAATGAACTTAAAGTGCCCTGTTGATCAACAAAACCTCACTTGGAGATGATAGCTCGACGGACACACCAAAGTCAACAGGTGAGACCACATGTTCTGCATGTTCAAACAGAGCCACATAAGAAGATAGTCATACTTATATCCTAAAGTGGAATAATAGAGATAGTTTTAAGGGAATAATGTAGACTGCAGATGCTGGAAACTGGAGCAAACAAACTTGTATTCAGTATAAGACATTAGTATTTCCAAACTAAATGGCAACACTTAACAATCTAATTTAATCCCTTCTATTTAACATGTAATACAGAACTGTTGCTATAGCAGCAGTTGCTCTGGGTAAGAGGTTTACTTGACAATCCATCTTAGGTGGATATAAAAGATCTCACAGAAATACTTGTTTAAAGACTAGAATCAGAATCAGAATCAGGTTTAATATTACCTGCATATGTCATGAAATTTGTTAACCTTGCACAGCAGTACAGTGCAATGCATGATAAATGCAGGAAAAACTGTATTACTCTAAGTATACGTATGTTAAATAGTTAAATTAAGTAGTGCAAAAAGAGAAATAAATATTTAAAAAAGTGGTGAGGTAGTGTCCATTCAGGATTAATGACAATGGGGAAGAAGTTATTCCTGAATTGCTGCACGTGTGCCTTCAGGCGTCTGTATCTCCTTCCTGACGGTAACAATGAGAAGAGGGCGTGTCCTCGGTGATGTGGATCCTTAATAACGGACACCACCTTTCTGAGGCACCGCGCCTTGAAAATGTCTTGGATACTATACCATGATGAAGCTGACTGCAGCTTCTGTGGGTCCGGTGCAGTAGCCCATCCCCATCCGTATTCCAAATGGGATGCAGCCAGTCAGAATACTCTCCGTGGTACCTCTTAGAAGTTTGTAACAGGGTGTGCTTCTCAGTGATCTGGTCCATACTTACCCCTAACCAGCACCACAACAGCAGATTAACTGAACACACTGTTTTATTTCAAACAGGAGAAAATCTGCAGACGCTGAAAATCCAAGTAATACACACAAAATGCTGGAGGAACTCAGCAGGCCAGGCAGCGTCTATGGAAAAGAGTGCTGTTGATGTTTTGGGCCGAGACCCTTCAGCAGGACTTTATCACATTGATTATTTGGGGACTTGGCAGTGGATTGTTAAGTTGCCACCCTGGTGGCACAGTTGTGCAGTTGCTGTCTGTAGTGACCCCAGTTCCAATCTGATCTGTGGTGCCGCCTGTGTGCAGTGTGCACATTCTCCTTGTGACTATGTGTGTTTCTATGGGTTCTCTGTCTTTCCTTTCATGTTCCAAAGGCCTGAGGGTCAGTAGATTAACTGGCTGCTATAGACACATCTTAGTTTACAGGCAAGCAGTAGAATCTGGGAGGAATTGAGAAGAACATGGAGAGAATAAAATGAGTGGGTGCTTAATAGTCAACATGGACTCAATGGTGGGCGGCTGGGTGGAATACATCTCTACCAAAAGTGCTATAATGTGTAATCTGTGAGCCTGCCGGTCACCCTTGGGCAAGGTGTAGCACGTGTTTATCACCCCCCTACCCACATGAGGGCAGGAGAGCAGCTATTGAATGGTCTTATGAGCAGCGGCTGCATATCACATGCCCTGGTTGTACGAACACTGACGCCAGGCGGACAATCTCTAAAGACAATGGCTGAGGTTATCCGTCTTGTAAAGACACTGCCCAGAAGAAGGCAATGTCAAACCACTTCTGTAGAAAAAATTGCCAAGAGCAATCATGGTCATGGGAGGAGCATAATCACCTACATCATATGATATGGCACAGAATGAAAAAGAATCAATTGTCCCAAGAGCTTCTTCCTTTGCTCAATGACTCCATGATATCACTGACCATTTTGACCACACTTCAGAACTAATTTGCTGCTCTTTAAAGGAAGTTCTGCCAGGCATCATTAAGTTGCACGTCTTCTTTGCCTGTGCCCATGGCAAAGCAGCTGGTTTCCTGTTGGTGTTATTAAGTGTAGGTTTCCTTTTAATATTGGAATTGCGGCTGCCACTTTGTGCTTGTGGGTTCCCACATGATAATATTCTTGAGATTTGATTTGGGGACAATGATTTGCTGACAGGATTAGCAATTATCGCCCTTCCCGATCTTCATAGTTCAAAGTAAATATATTATCGAAGTACAGTACATATATGTCACCATATACAACCCTGAGATTCATTTTCTTATGAGAATACTCAGTAAATCCAAGAACGATAACAGAACCAACGAAAGGGGACACCCAATAGAGCAGATAAACAACCAATGTGCAAAAGACAACAGACTATGCAAATACAAAAGAGGGAAATAAATAAATAAATACATAGATAGATAGATAGATAGATAGATAAATAAGCAAGCAATAAATATTGAAAAATTGATATGAAGAATCCTTGATTCTGGGAACAGTTCAGTGATGGGACAATTGAAGTTGAATGAAGTTGTCCCTACTGGTTCAAGAACTTAATGGTTGAGGGGTAATAACTGTTCCTGAATCTGGTAGTGTGAATCCTCAGGCTCCTGTACCTTCTTTCTAAAGGCAGTAATGGAAGAGAGCATGTCCTGGGTGGTGTGGTCCCTGATGGTGGAAGCTGCCTTCTTACAACAACGCTTCATGTAGATGTGCTCAACAGAGGGGAGGGTTTTACCCAGGATGGTCTGGGCCGTATCCACTGATTTTTGTAGGATTTTCCATTCAAGGGTTTTGGTGTTTTCATACAAGGCTGTGATGCAGCAAGTCAGTATATCTTCCCCTAAGAATCTGATTTTCTTTCCTTTTCTGAACAAGATTCCAGTAGTTTTATGGTTACCATTTCAAAATCTTTTTTGTTGATCTAAATTCCCAAACTGCTTTGTGAGATTTGAACACCTATCCATAGATTTCATAGAGTCATAACAGAATATTACACCCGTATCTGCACTGAGAAATTATACTAATCGTACACAAATCCATTTTCTTTTTCCCACATTTCCAACAATTCCACCCAGACTGTACCTCTCACCGATATGTGAGGTGTTGCACCCTGCATATCTTGATATGTGGGAAAAACCCATGCAAAATGGTGGGCAAAGTTTCTATAGTGTCATGGTTATCATGTTTGCCTCACACAGAGGAGGTCCCTGGTTCAAAAAGAAGAGCATTCTGGAATCCTTATGGGAGATATGGTAGCCTGGCAGCTAAAGTAAAGCTACTACAGTGCCAGTGACCTTGGTTCAATTCCATCGCTGTATGTAAAGAGTTTGAATGTCCCCCTCATGAATGTGTGGGTTTCCTCTGGGTGCTCCAGTTTCCTCCCACATCCCAAAGATGTACAGGTTCGTAGGTTAATTGGTCACATGGGTGTAATTGGGCGGCATTGGAAGGGCCTGTTACTGTACTATATCGCTCAATAAATAAAATAGAAACTTATGCAGTCACAGGGAAAACATGCAAACTCCACATAAACAGCGCCTGAAAATCAGAATTGATCCTGGTGGCTGAAATTTTGCAGCAGATGCACTACTCTGCTACCTTTGTACCATGCTACCAACTCATATTTACAATATAATAACCATTTATATTATCATGGCCTTTCACTTAAGCTGCTCACCAGGTGTACAACTTTACTCTTTTTTCATCATTACACCATTTATGTTCACTTGAGAGGGCAGACTGATTTACAATTCAACATTTTAAAGGCAGAACCCCTGATAGTGTACCTCTTACTCAATATGACAGCGGAGTGTCATCTTAGACAACGTCCCCTGGTCTAATGAAAACTGGTTGGAATTATCAGAAAAAAAATAAGAAAAAGTGTTTTATTTTGTCACATGTGCATCAAAACATACAGCAAAATGTATCACTTGTATTGCCACATGTATTGTGCCAACATACCTACATAACATGCCCACAACTCACTAGCCCTAACCGTATGTCTTCAGAATGTGGGAGGAAACTGCAGCATCCAGAGAAAGCTCACAAGGTTACAGGGAGAAGATACAAACTCCTTATCAGTAGCAGGAATTGAACCCCAATTAGTGATCTTAGGTGCTGTTAAATAATTGTGCTAACCACTACACTACTTTGCCACCCCATCATCAAGAAGGATAGAAGCAGAAGTAAAACAGATTAATCAAGACTTAGAGAAGATATATGACCATCTTATGCCCATTGCTTGTCTCCCCACTTCCAGTTTCTCCTGCAAATCAATAAACACTTTTGAAAATGATGATCTATTATGTTAACATAGGCAGCCCAAGGTAATTGATGCATTAGTATTTCCCTTCTCCTTTGGAAAGGAGAACTGTTTGTGATCTTTGCAACTCCTCCTGCCAACGCAATCAAGACAGGTGACTTGTATTTAAGTACGTGGACCACGAAAGAAAAAGTTGGACCAATTTTAGATGAATGTTACCGCCCCCACTCCTCCAGGGAGGACAGTTAAATCCTTTCAGGAGGCACCTGGGATCTCAGTGAATCATTCCAAAGTAATTATGAACCCTTTTGTTTGAAATAGAAATGATGAGCTAACACAACTGTTTCATTCAAAATCAGATCCACAGCTACAGTAAACACGAGGAATTCTGCAGATGCTGGAAATTCAAGCAACACACATCAAAGTTGCTGGTGAACGCAACAGGCCAGGCAGCATCTCTAGGAAGAGGTACAGTCGACGTTTCGGGCCGGGTCCTGATGAAGGGTCTCGGCCCAAAACATCGACTGTACTTCTTCCTAGAGATGCTGCCTGGCCTGCTGCGTTCACCAGCAACTTTGATCTACAGCTACAGTAAAGGTTTTACCAGATCCACCAGCCTAGCCAAATCATTGGTGCATCAAAAGAAAATGAGTTGTTTATAAATAAATGAGGAAGTTTTATCCATTTTGATGCAGGGCAGATCATTCAAATGATAACCTTCACCGACGTGTTCGAAAAACTCACCATGGACGGTCCCAAGCCCAACTGTGAAAGGAGAAGGATTGAGGATGGGGTTAGCAAGTCCATACCATAAAAACTCAGAGCTACAGAAATGGCAACAGAAGCTCCAAAGACCTCTTTCTTGGGATAGGAAGGATCTTGGCCTAGAAGACGTACAAAGCTGTGTGGTGAAAGTAGAAGTCACAGGACCAATCAACCTTCTGTTGGCCCAGGTAGAGGACTCTGGTGAGCTGTTGCCAGTGGCCTATGCCCTAATAGGGCTGACAGACTTAAGAAGAAGAAGACACATTAGAATGTGGAAATGAAGACCTTTAAAGGAGCTGTAATTCCATGCACTAAAATCTGTGTTGAAGCGGTCACAATCGGACAAGCACTCCAGTAGAAACGAGAGCTAAGCAAAGACCTCTAAGCAATTCGTAGTATTCGCAAGTCAGCAAGAGGTGAAAGATTAAGTATCTCCAGGAAGCCAGCCACAAAAAGAAAATGAAAGGCTTCCATTTGTAAAGAGTCTCTCACATTTTTCCCAGTATATCCTGGAGCACTGTACACACAATGAAGTCCTCCTGAAGTGCAGTCTCTGCTGTAATGTAAGGAAAACGTCTATCAGCACACAAGAAACCCCACCGAAAGAAGCCAAATAATGATCAAAATAGTAAAAATATGGAGAGGTAACTTCAGACCAGGAACCCAGAGCTGACTCCTCTGTTAGTTTCCAAACAAGCATTTATGGGATCTTTAACATTAACGAGAATGTGGGGTCTCGGTTAACAACTGCCCCAAAGAGACATCTTCAACAATGCAACTTTCTTGATTTTGTGGTACTGGAGCATTTTCTTAAATGCATGGTCTTCTGATCAGAAATTTTAAAGCCATCAGTTAAAATTAATTAAAATCACAGTAAAAAAATTTTGGGTGAAAAGTGAGTAACTTGAATATGTCCTCATGTGGTGCTGGGATTGCTCGGACTGAGATGTTGAATTAGTATCTGATGGGCCAATGCACATTTCCGACATTGTTGTTTAGAGCCGATGCTGATGGCTCAGTTCAGCAGCTACATGACTCAGAGGATAGCCCCAGTATTGTACGTACTGAGTTCTTTGTGGCTTCCAATTCCCTCTACTAGAATCAGATTCAGAATGAAAATCAGGTTAATTATCACTGACGTATGTCATGGGATTTGTTGTTCCTCAGCAGGAATACAGTGCAATACATAAAAAATATTACAAACCACTTCCAGAAATATAGAAAGAATAAATAAATAGTGAAGAAAGAGAATACAATAGTGAGGGAGTGTTCATGGGTCCATGGACCGTTCAGAAATCTGATAGCAGAAGGGAGAAAGTTGTTTCTAAAACATTGAGTGTGTGCTTTCAGGCTCCTGTACCTCCTCTCTGATGGCAATAATGAGAAGGGGGCATGTCCTGGGTGATGGGAATCTTCAGTGACAGGTGCTATCTCTTCAAGATGTCCTCAATGGTGGGAGGCTAGTGCTCATGATGGAGCTAGTTGAGTTCAATACCCTTTGCAGCCTTTTCTGATCCTATGCCTCGGCACCTCCATAACAGATGGAGATTACTCTAGAATACTCTTCACAGTACCCCTCTAAGAATTTGCTAGAGTCAAGTCACACCACAAGAAAAATGCCTACTACTGATCCCATTTTGGGAGCATCTGTTAGGACACAGTCTTTGAAGCAAGGAGAATGCCATAGAGTTCCCAGTAGATATCAGGAACTTTAGAAATGTACAAATACTTGTAGAATTGTGGAGACGATCTGTGAAAATCAATCAGCAATCAACTTTCAATCATGCCTTGTACAACCCTTCTAGGTCCTGAATGTGGCGTCAGCTCTGTGGGGTTAAAGAAGGAACAACACAGGCATCAAGGTAATTAGAATCTGCCACTTTGTACCTTTCTGTCAAATCAAGCAGCATACGTCACCTAATAACTACAGGCTTTTGTATCTTCTGTCCAATGGGAAGGAGGGGAAGAATGCTAAAGACTGGAGGAGTATTTGATTATGTTGTCAGCCATTCCGTGGATCATCACCTTGTCATGGCGGAGAGGTTTGTGAGTTCCTGAGATCCCAAGAGTGATGGTGTCTGGAGCTTAGCCATCCAGCACTTAGCTCCTGGTAGGGTCACCCACAGTGGTAAGGTCAAAGGGGAGGTTCCAGAAAAAGATCAATCCAACCAAGACCTCAGCAGTGGAGTTGGCAGAAGATGATGACACATCACAATGGCAGTGAAGGCAGAGGACGGCTGAAGTAGTGAAGGATCCCATCATCTCACACTCCATGCCACTGGACTTGATCCCCAAGGAGCATGTAATGGCTGCCTGTACACCAGCCTCTTCACATTAAATAAAATTAAGCACAGGCGTTCACTTTAACATCCTGGATTAAGTCTCTCGATGATCAGCAAGTGGCGAAAGGGGCATGATTGTGCTTTACCATCTTGAATCCTGAATTAGCCTCTACAACTAAGTGAGGTCCCAACAATAGTCAATCCCTTAGGAGAACATAATACTCAACTGGGGTGATTGCACTCCTGCTGCTTTGCGGAAGCAAAGAGGAATAGTCATAGTCATACTTTATTGATCCTGGGGGAAATTGGTTTTTGTTACAGTTGCACCATAAATAATTAAATAGTAATAAAACCATAAATAGTTAAATAGTAATATGTAAATTATGCCAGGAAATAAGTCCAGGACCAGCCTATTGGCTCAGGGTGCCTGACCCTCCAAGGGAGGAGTTGTAAAGTTTGATGACCACAGGCAGGAATGACTTCCTATGACGCTCTGTGTTGCATCTCGGTGGAATGAGTCTCTGGCTGAATGTACTCCTGTGCCCAACCAGTACATTACGTAGTGGATGGGAGACATTGTCCAAGATGCAGACAAAGTCCCTGAGGGGAGTCTGGTTTCTGTGAACTGAGCTCCATCCACAACTGTAATGCCATCTGACATTTCAAACCTTTCCCAAATATTCTAATTCTCTTTTAACTTTTCATCCCTTTCAGTAAGAGCTGTGAGTCAACCTCAAATCAATTGTAAAGGAACAATTTTGGACCAGATTTTGAGAGACATGAAAAAAGCGCATCAATGCAAGTCTCATATTTGTAACATAAATCAAGTGATTCCACATCCCATGGACTCACTCCCATTTTCTCAGTATTATCTATTTACTTATTATTATTATTATTACAAAAATTTGAAAACATCTTTTCTCAGCTGGTGGAACCTGAGGTACCAACGTAGACAAGCACACTCATTTCTCAATTGCTAGGAACTTTCAGACTATTCTCGTGGTGTTTAGCATTGTGGCTTTCTGAAGATTTACATAGATATTGCTGTGCAGCCCTAATTGTTTAATGCCATTATGTAGTGACCTTGGGACGATACCAATTGTAGATATTACTATTGGGATAATGTATACCCTGTTCATGTTCCATAGTCTTTCAACTTCCTCTTTTCATTCAGCATATTTCTGGTGTTTTTTACTTATTGATTTCTGTAAGTTAAATATGTTTGGAATGGCTATACCTATTTAGTAAGTTGTTCTTGCTTGTTTATTCTGTGTTATTATACCTAGTTGGTTATTATGGATCGTTCAATCTGTAATAATGGAACAGTCATCATATAATTTGTGGTATTCTGATTAAAAACTGGATCAGGCTTGTATTTCTGAATTTGTATTTTAATAATTGTTATTATTGTTATTATTATCATTAGCAGTTAGCACAACATTATTACAGCTTAGAGTTTGGAACTCAATTCTGCCAACCTCTGAGAAAATTTGGACATTCTTTGCATGTATACATGGGTTTCCTCCAGATGCTCCAGTTTCCTCCCACAATCCAAAGACATACCAATTAATAGGTTAATTGGTCATAATAAATTATCCTGTGATTAGGCTAGGGTTAAAGCAGTGGCTGTTGGGCAGTACAGCTCGGTGGGCTGAATGAGCCTGTTCTGTGCTTTATCTCTAAATACATAAAACTATTTTTGTATTTTCACATTTTGTCTTCTCTTGCACATTGGCTGCTTGACAGACTTTGTGCGTTGTCTTTCATTGATTCTACTGTATTTCTTTGTTCTACTGTGGTAATTAATCTCGGTGGCATATGGCGACAACTCTCCACGACTGCGTGGGTTTCCGCTGGGTGCTCTGGTTTCCTCCCACATTCCAAAGGCATTTGTGTTAGTAGGTTAATTGGTCACATAGATGTAACTGGGTGGCACGAGCATATTGGGCCAGTAGGGTCTGTTACCGTCCTGTATCTCTACATCACAAGAAAGAGACAGAATCTACTTGTCAGAGAACACATTGAGGATTGTGATCGTGTATCACAGAGACAAGAGTCACCAGTTATTGAATATAACGATATATACAGTATGTTTTCATTACAATCCTATTAAGAAGCAAGACGTTGCAACATTATTCCACCCGTGTATGTGAAAAATAATTAATTTCTTTGTTCCTCAGCCCTAGAGCTGAACACAAGTTTTTGCTTTCATTTTGAGAGTTAATATGACGTACAAACCCTGAAGCATTTCACTTCATTTGGCTTCACTTCCACTACCAATGTCGTGTCACGCCCACTATCCTCATTTTGTATGATAAGCAATTGAAAAGCCAATTTCTAACAATAAGATTTAGATTATCTCTGTCTCAGCATGGATGGGTGAAAATAATTACTTGCTGGGGATTACAGAGAATATTTGGCCAATGATTCATTGACATGAATTTTGCAGTGACAAGTTTTCAAGTTTGTTCTGAAGCCTTTTCTTCTGCAATAACCCTGTTAACAAAATAATCACATTGTAAAATTCCTCAAAAATATCACTCTTATTTAAATGGGCCT
Organism: Mobula birostris; assembly: GCF_030028105.1. Classification (NCBI taxonomy): domain Eukaryota; kingdom Metazoa; phylum Chordata; class Chondrichthyes; order Myliobatiformes; family Myliobatidae; genus Mobula; species Mobula birostris. The sequence goes on along the minus strand of NC_092380.1, from coordinate 101,095,002 downwards.
TAATGATAGTCCACACTGTTCAGAAGTTAAACAGCTTCGAAGATTGATTATGTATGTGTGAGTGCAGGCAAGCTGTTTGTCCATGTGGGGGAATTGAGGGCCTATTTTATGAATAAACTAAGATCCAATAAAGATGGAAATTTCTTCTCTAGAAGATAGTGAATCTTGAGAATTCATTACCTCAGAAAGCTACGAGGGTGAAGTTGTTGATTATGTGTGGGGCTGAAACAGACAGATACGAGGAGTATCTGAGAATCAGGTGCTATGGAGAACAGTACGGAATTGTCATTGAGGCCAAGATCAGATCAGTTGTGATCCTATTGAATGGCGAGGGAAGTTTAAGAGGCAGAATGGTATTCTATTTCTTTAAGTGTTGTAATTTCCATCAACAGAGAATTTATAATACTTATATTTAGTCAAGTATTTCTTTGCTATGAGAAGTTTGCATAGGTACATGGATAGTAGGGGTATGGATGGCTATGGTCCCAGTGCAACTTGATGGGAGTAGGCACTATAAATGGTTCTGCATGGACTAGATGGGCCAAAGAGCCTGTTACTGTGCTGTGCTTTTCTATGACTATGACTCCATGCTTGGCACTGCAAAATAATATGGAATTAAATATTTATTTTGCCATCATTGAACCCAGAACATGCTCTTTTCTCACTACTGCCGTCAGATAGAAGGTATAGGAGCCTCAGAACTCGCACTACCAGGTTCAAGACCATTTTATACTCCTCAACCATTGGGCTCTTGAACAAAAGGGGACAACTGCACTCACTTGTCCATCCATTGAGATGTTCCCACAACCAATGATCTCACTTTAAGGACTCCTTATCTTGTATTTCATGTTCTCATTATTTCTTGCTACTTTTTTGTATTTGCACCTGCATAGTTTGTTTTCTTTTGCTCGATCTTTCATTGATCCTGTTATAGTTACTATTCAATAGATTTGCTGAGAATGCCTGCAGGAAAATGAACCTCAGGGTTTTATGTACTCTGATAACAAAATTTACTTTGAACTTTGAGTTTTGAATATTAATATGATTAGCTAGTCAGCGAAATTGATGACCCCACAGCTGCTGAATGAGAGTGTTCCCCTCATTCTACAATAGACATTAAACAGGGGAAGGCTTTCATTGGTTGTATTGCATTTTGGATAACTTCACTCACCTCAACATTGAAGTGATTCCACAATTTATAGACTCACTATCAATGACTCCACAACTCATGATCTCAGTGTATATGTACATACGCACTGAATGTATGTAGTTACTTATTTATGGTTGCTTCTTTGTATTTACAGTTTGTCATCTTTTGCCCTTTGTTTGTTTGTCTGCCTTTGTGTATAGTTTCTTTTCTGATTCTATTGTATTTCCTCATTTACTATGAATGCTTGCAAGAACGTTAATTTCAGGGTAGTATATAGTGACATATATACAGTACATACTTAGATAAGAAAGTTACTTTAAACTTTGAAGTTGTAATCACAGTAGAGCTGCTAGGACTTGATGTTTCAATCCCTACGGTAAGTCGGCACTCTCGATGTTGGCAGTGGGTTTGGAGTGGTGACAAGGAGGGAGGGTAGGTACGTCATCGGGGTCATCAGGTGGGCACCCTCCTTCTTTGACGTTTTGTTGATAAGCCCACGACGTCTCCAGAGGGCTCAACGGTGCTACCTGGTGTCCCAGATACACCTCCCCTCAGTTCCATACCCTCCTGTCTTCATCTTGCAGCCCAGTTGTTGTCTTTCCTTTTAATCCAAATCCAGTTGCTGTTTTCTTCTGCTGCATTTGACAAGGACTTGATTGCTTGTTGGAGGGAGTGACCCCTCACCTCCATCTTCTTCAATAGACTGGTCGTAGATGTAGCATCCCACTTCTACAGGGAAAATCTTGGTCTTCCAGCCGTTCTGGGCAGCTTCAATTGCCAGTTCAGAAGAAAATATTTCACAACCATGTTCTAGATTTTAGGGATTTATGGACATCTAAAATGGATCACAAGATCTGCATTTCAAGATGATTAAGTGGCTTTATGAGTGTACAATAAGTTTATATTGTAGAATATATATCTATATTTTTACTTTTTATTTGGCATGTGGGTACTGCTGGCATTGCCAACATTTGTTATCCATTACTGGATGCCATTGAGAAGATGATGGTGGGATGCCTTCTGGAAACACTGATTTCTTTTTTGGTGAAAATGCTTCCTCCCAATATTATTAGGGAGGGATTTTCAGGATTTACATTCAGGATCAGTGATATATTTCCCAGTCAGGATGGTGTGGAAAGAGGAAGCAACCATGGAAGTGGAGCATTGGGAGCAGGTCTGGGCCCCTTATCTTAGAAAGGGTGTGCTGAAACTGGAGAAGGTTCAAAGGAGGTTCTCGAAAATGATTCCAGAATTGAACAGCTTGTCAAATGAGAAGTGTTTGATGGCTCTGGGGCTATATTCACTAGAATACAGAAGAATGAGGGGTGACCTCATTGAATCCTATTGAATGGTGAAAGGCCTGGATAGAGTGGATGTGGAGAGGATGTTTCCTATGGTCTGGCTGTCCAAGACCAGAGGACACAGCCTCAAAATAGAGGAGTGTTCTTTTAAGTGAAGATGAAGAGGAATTTCTTTAGCCAGAGAGTGGCGAATCTATTGGAATTTGTTGCCACGGGCAGCTGTGGAAGCCAAGTCTTTTATCTATATTTGAGGCAGAGGTTGACAGATTCTTGATTAGTCAGGGAATGAAAGGATACAGAGGGAGGGGGTGAGGTTGGGAGGCAGAAGATTGGGGCTGAGTGAAAAAATGTATCAGCCATGATGAAATGGGGGAGCAGATTCGATGGGCCAAGTGGCTTAATTCTACTTCTATATCTTATGGTCTTATGGTGCTATTTTTGGTGCCCTTGTCCTTCTTGATGGTGGAGATTGTGGGCTTCTGTTGGAGTGGCTTCAGTGAATTTTATAGGTGGTACATACTGCAACAACTCTCCAATCATGGTAGACGGAATGATTCAGATTTAGATTCACGTGTACATCGAAACATGAGTCATTAGCATTAACAACAACACAACCTAACGATGTGATGGCGACAATCCCACAAGTGTGGCCACACGTTTCGGCACCAACGTAGTATACCCATACTGCTCGGCAGAACAACAGAGAACACAACAAGCAACAAAACAAACCCCACCCCTCTCTCCTGCTGACGCACATACACACAGACCCCCAACCCCGTCTTCAGCATCTAGCAGACTCATGAATTCGCATCTACCGGGGCTTCATCTTCCACAGCAGATTCAGAGACTCAGTCTTCCACAGATGTCCGGAGTTACGATTGACCTCCGGGCTTCGATCTTCAATATCGATCCCAGGACTCGCCGATGATGATGAGGACCCTGGATGAAGATCTAGAGTAGCAGAAAGGGCGTCAATCAAACTCACTGCTTGGTCCTGGCTGGTCAGATGTCCTAAGTGTTGTTGAGCCAGCACTTTTCCAAGCCAGTGGAGACTATTCCATCCCACTCCTAACTTGTGATTACAAATATAGGAAAGGGTTCTGGGTGTGAATAGATGAAGCTTTCGCCACAGGATACCTGGCCTCTAACCTGCTCTTATGGTCACAGTGTTTATTTGGCTGGTCTAATTGAATCTCTGGTCAGCAATAACCACCAAGATATCAAGGGTGGATGGTTAAACTCCGTCTTGTTGGAGGTTTCCACGGCCTGGCGAATGTTACTTTCCACTTATTAGTCAACGACTGAATGTTTTCTCTTCCTCAGTGAATGCAGGCTTAGAGGTTCAAATGGAATGCTTTTATAGTTGGCACTTGCATGTATTAAGCATCACTTGCTTACCTTACTGCTGTTTGTAGGAGTTTGCTTTGCATGTATTGTTCTCTGTACTTGCCCCACTTAACATTGACTAGAAGGAAAAGTGAATTTATTGGCTATTTGGAACCCTGATGTTCTAAGAATGTAAATCGTCCTGGCTGAAGTGTTCATAAGGTACCAGGGAAAGTGATCATCAGACTAAGAGGTTATAGTTCAGTAAGTAAAGATGCGGTAAAGTGCAGATCCTATAATTTTAAAAGAGGGAAAAGATGATGGAGAATATCACTCCTCCATAAGACCACAAGACATTGGAGCACAATTAGAAAATAGTCTACACCTTTATTCCTTCTACCAAAGTGTGCAACCATATGCTTCCCTACACTGTGCAAAGTGTCAGATGAAATACACTCTCCTAATCTGCCCAAGTCCTCCTACAGACTCCCTGCTTCCTTGACACTACCTGTCCCTCCACCTATTGTCGAATTGCCTGCAAATATGGCTACAAAACCATCAATTCTGTCATTCAGATCATTGACATATGATCTGGAAAAAACTGTCCCAGCACCAATCCCTACAGATCTTCACTAGTCACTGGCAGCCAACCAAAGAACCCTTTATTCCCACACCTTTGCCTCCTGCCAGTTAGCCAAACTTCCATCCATGTCTTTATTATTTCTGTAATACCAATGAGCTCTTACACGAGGCACCTTGTCAACAGCCTCCTGAAAATCCAAGTAAATAACATCAACTTGAGGAAACCATACTGGCTTTGGGTTATTCCATCATGTCCCTCCAAGCATCCTGAAACATTATCCTTTTAATGGTTTCTAATAGTTTTCCAACCACCGAATTCAAGTTAACTGGCTAAATTCAGGCTAAATTTCCTTTCTTCTGCCTCCCTCTCTTCCTGAAGAGTAGAGTAACGTTTGTAATTTTCCACTCCTCTGGAACCATTCTGGAATCTAGTGATTGTTGAAAGATCATTAATAATGCCTCCACAATTTCGTCAGCTACCTCCTTCAGAATCCTGGGATGTAGTCCATCTGGTCCAGGTGACTTTTCACCTTCAGGTCTTTCAGCTTCCCAAGCACCTTCTTTCCTTCTTTGTAGTAATAGTGACTACACTCACTTCTACCTCCTGACATTCCAATTTCTAGCATACTGTTGGTGCCTTCCGTAGTAAATATTGATGTAAATACTTACTGAGTTTGTCCATCCATTACCTTGTCCCCTATTACTACCACTCCAGTGTCATTTTCCAGCATAATATCCACTCTTCCCTCTCGGTAGCCTCTATTTTGTTATTGTCTAGCTGACCTTCATGTTTCATTTCTTCATTCCTATTGCTTTTTTTAGTTGCCTTCTGCTAATTTTTAAAAACTTTCCAGTCCTTTAGCATCCCATCAATTTTTGCTCTATTATATGCCCTCTTTTGCTTTTGTGCTGTCTTTCACTTCCCTTGTCAGCCATGGTTGCCTTATTGTCGCTATAGAGTACTTCTTGTATTTCTTTTTCTTTAGGATGACTATCCAGCACCTTCTGGTTTGGTTCAAAAAGATTTTTAGCTTCTAGCAAAAATACATTTTGAATCTAATTGGATTCTGTAAAACCACAAGACATAGGAGCGTATTTAGGCTATTCAATCCATCAAGCCGACTCTGCCATTCCATAATGGCTAAGTTATTATTGTTCTCAGCCCCATTTTCCTACTTCCTACCCATAACCTTTAATACCCTTACTAAACAAGAACCGTAACAACTCCACTTTAAATATACCCAAAGACTTGGTCTCCACAGCTGCTTGTGGCAATGAATTTCACTACTCTCTGGCTAAAGAAATCCATCTTCATCTGTGTTCTAAAAGAACATCCTTGTATTCTCAACCTGTGCCTTCTGGTCCCAGATTCCCCCAATACAGGAAACATCCTCTCCATGTTCACTCTGTTTAGATCTTTCAATGTACAATAGGCTTCAATGAAATCCTGGCTTATTCTTCTAAATTTGTGCAAGTGCAGGCTCCAAGCCATCAACCCTTCCTCAAAATTAGATTAGTTTTTACTGTCAGGGCACTGGAGCAGGGATCCAATCACAGACCCAGTACTGTGCACACAGTGATATTAATTGAGCAACAAATCCCAAGGTGCAAACAAAGTCAGCATCAAAGTTCAGGCAGAGATCAAAACATCCAGAGAAATCCAAAAAACCAGAAACAGGCAGAGTTGACATTCAGACAGACAGAGTACAATCCTGAGGTGCAAACAAAGTCAGCATTAAAATTCAGGCAGAGATCAAAACATCCCGAGAAATCCAAAAACCAGAATCAGGAAACAGGCAGAGTCAATATTCAGACAGTGTACAGAAAAAAAACACTAGAAAGACTCAGGAAAATTCGTTGGCGCAATCTAGCAACAAACAGCTGAAAACACAGGACTGAAATACACTGAGCAATAAACAGAGAGGCAGATGATAGGTGGAGCACAATGAGACACAAGTGGCAGCAATACAGGTAACAATGAGAAACAGAAGAGAGACAGAGTACTCAGTAATACAGGGGCCAGAGTAAAGCAGGAGTGGGGACAGGAGCACATGGTAATACAAAACCACAGGCTGACAGCTAGGGAGAAACACTCAAAAGCACAGAGTTCAGCTGGAGGTACTGACATTTACATAGAAAAATTGCATTTGTTGTTTAAAATTCAAACCTAATGTTCAAGGTTCGAAATAGTTTTATTATGTGTGTGTATATGTCATCATATTCCACTTTGAGATTCATTTTCTTGCAGGCATTCACAGTAGAACAAAGAACTACAACAGAAACAATGAAAAACTACACAGAGTCAAATACTGACAACCAACCAATATGCAAAAGAGGACGTGCTGTGCAAACAAAAAAGTAGTAAGTAAATAAATACTACAGAGAATATGAGTTGTTGAGTCTTTAAAAGTGAGTCCATAGGTAGTGGAATCAGTTCAGAGTTGTGCTAAGTGAAGTTATCCGTGCTGGTTCAGGAACCTGATGGTTGAAGTGTAATAACTGTTCCTGAACCTGGTGGTGGGCGGACAAAGCCCAGCAAGTTATTCCGGTTGGTGAGTGATCCACTGAAGACACGGAGGTGTTGTGCACAGTTACATAATCAAAACTATGTCAGACTTAAGTGATTTATCGTGCCCACAATTGAGAGAGGAACCAGATCTTGTTCTCTGTCCAGTGAACCCTACAGGGAGGCAGGTTGTGGCTCAGCTCTGACACTGTCAAGGCTCACGGATAACTCCCACTCATTTGGACAAGATACTAGGCAGCAGTCGGTCTCAGTGGAATCATACCTCAGACCGGCGTCACTGGAATGTCAATAAACAAGTGAACGTGGAAAATGATACCACAGCTGCTTCATTATCAAGAATGTGACAGTGCCCAAGTGTAATGGCTTCTTTCATTTGCTGTGTTTATGTTACAGAAGGAATCTAAGGATTAAAAGGTGGCGATAGATTATACAAACTCGGCTGGTATTCCCTGGAATTCAGAAGGTTAAAAGGTGATTTGATCAAAAATGTCAAGTTATTAAGGGGAATCAATGAAGTACGATGAGGGGCACTCTGTCTTATGATTAGGGATCAATGACCATGGCTCATCATATTAAACTTAGAGGGAAATTTTTCAAGAAAGGAGTTATTAAATAATTTTACACAGAAGAGCTTGTAGATATTTGAAGCTTATTTCCCCAAACAGCCATTGTAGCCAAGTCAATTTTAATTTTTAAAAATCTGACTATCTGAATCCTGATTCCAGGATTGAACAGCTTGTCATATGAAGAGCATTTGATGGCTCTGGGACCTTTATTCACTGGAATTCAGAAGAATGAGGGGTGACCTAATTGGAACTTATCGAATGATGAGATGCCTTGATAGAGTGGATATGGAGAGGATGTCTCCTGTGGTGGGAGAGTCTAAGACCAAAGGACAAAGCCTCAGAATAGAGGGGTGTCCTCTTAAAATGCAGATGAGGAGGAATTTCTTTAGCCAGATTGTGGTGAATCTGTGGAATATGTTGCCACAGGAAGTTGTGGGAGCCAGGTCTCTACATATATTTAAGGCAGAGATTGATAGATTCTTGATTGGTCAGGGCATGAAAGGATAAGAGTGAAAGACAGGAGACTGGGACTGAGAGGAAATATGGATCAGCCATGATGAAATGGCAAAGCAGACTCAATGGGCCAAATGGCCTATGTCTTATGATCCTATGAATGATGGATTTTAGCTTATCTAAAGGTATATGGTGAAAAGTCAATAGATATATAATTTAAGGTCACATCTGGAGTATTGCATTCAGTTCTGGTTGCCCCTCTTTTAGAATAATATGGAGGTTATGGAGAGGGTGCAAAAGAGGATGCTGCCTGGATTTGAGAGCATGTGCTATAAGGAGAGGCTGGACAAACTTGGGTTGTTTTCTCTGAAGAGGTGGAAGCTGACCTGATAGAAGTTTATAAATTATTAGAAGCATAGATGGAGTAGACAGCCAGTATCTCTTAACCAGGGTTGAAATATCTGATGCTAGAAGGCATGTACTTAAGATGCGGGGGTGGTGGTAAGTTCAAAGGAGATGTCCACAACAAGTTTTTACACAGAGTAGTGGGTGTCTAGAATGCACTGGCAGGAGTTGTAGTGGAGGTAGATATGACAGAGGCATCTAAGAGGCTGTCAGATGGAAATGCAGAAAATAGAGGAATATGTACCATGTGCAGGCAGAAGTAACTAGTTTAATCAGTTGTCATTAGCTTAATTAGTCCAGAACAACATCATGGACCAAAGGGTCTGATCCTTGCTGTACTGTTCTATGTTCTATGTCCTATATAGATCTGGGTCTTCTTCCTCCTGGACTGGCATGATCAAGGGTGAATTGTTTCACCTGGTTTTATGGGTTCTGAGATAGTAGTAATGTGCCATCACTCGAGTCAAGAATGATGTTCTCCTCAGGGGTTGTCTATTCCCTTAATCGAGAACACCTGTACATGGCTTTGTTTAATGTGGGTAGGCTGACCACACCGTCCCTGACTGATAGGGTTCAGGGTACAGTGGCCTGGAATGCAAGATGACAGGAGACCATTCACTGCTGTAGCCATCTTCCATCTTCACTGTTATTGTGACGCGTCATCATCTTCCGCCAGTTCCACCATTGAGGTCTTGCTTGGGTTGATCTTTGTCTGAAGCTTCCCGCTTGACCTTACCACCATGGATAACCCTACCAGGAGCTAAGCTCCAGGCAGCATTGCTCTTGGGGTTACGGGAACTCACAAGCTTCCCCGCCACGACAAGGTGACGATCCTCAGAGAAGGGGTTCTGATTTAGGGAATACGTGAAGCCACACATTCCCTAAATGGGCAAGAGGTGCTTACTAAGGCAGGTAGTTAGGTAGGTTGTAAGGTGGTGCACTTCTTCTGCCACCTACACAGACCTTCTGTGTCCTTCCAAAGTGTGGTCACAAGGTTCTCAATGCCATCCCAAATACTCCTTCGCCACTTTGAGCGGCCAAGGGTCAGAGATCTAAAGAATCAATGGGAATTTGTATTTTTTCAAGGAAGATTTGAAAACCTCTTTTATCGTTTCTTCTTGGCAATAACTTCACATGATAGAGCTTAAGTTGGAAAATGTGCTTCAGAAGCTTCTTGAAAGGTATACAAAGGCCCAATGAAGCAGGCTGATTGTAAACTAGGCTCAGTGCCGGGTGCATTGAGACACAATCTAAACGACGGGAGGAGGCATGTATCAGACTAAATTCCTTTGTCCTTATGCAATACATCAAGTGAGTCATCCATATCTGATGAACATTTGGTGTTGAGAAACTGGTTCCATTCATACTGTGAATGGCAATAGTTGCTTCATTCTCTGAACAAAGCTAAAGTAAGATGACAATTCAATGATAACTAGGCAACTTACCCTTTCATTCAGATGGCTATCAAACTTAACCGTTTCCAGATCTAAGAGAAACCATTTATTTGCTGTTGAAAGTTGCACTGAGATTTGAGGCAGGGATTAAAGCTATCTCTTTTGCTGTCAGTGTTTGCTCCAACCATAATTCCCAATCCGCTATAGCATTTTCCCATTCATATTGGAATTGTAATCAAGAAATTGGGCTGCACAGCCAAACACCCGCATAATCACATTGTCAAGTTCAACAATGACGTGACTGTAGTGGGGCTCATCACCAACAGTGATGAGATGACATACAGAGATGATGTCGAAGAGCTCGTGGCCTGCTGCCAGGCAAATAACCTCTTCCTCAATGTCAAGAAGACAAAGGAGATGGTTATTGGCTAGGGAAAACTCATAACACTCACACCCCTCTTTATATTGGTGGCACAGCAGTGGAAACTGCGAGCAGTTTCAAACTCCTGGAAGTGCACATCTCGCACATCCTCTCATTGTCCCAGGACATATCCTAGACAATCTAGAAAGCTCAGCAACACCTTCACTTTCTGAGGAGGCAGAGGAGAGCTGGACTACATGCATCTATTCTCATGTCCTTTTACAGATATGCAGCAGGGAGCATCTTAACAAGCTGCATCCCCGTGTGCTATGGAAAATGCACCGTGGCGGAGAGGAAGGCTCTGCAACAAGTAGTCAAAACTGCCCAATGCATCACTGGCACCAAACTACCTGAAAACAAGGACATGCTGTATATAGAGAAAACTACCAGAAGAGGGCCAGCAATAGCATAAAGGTTCCCATCCACCCTGCTCATGGACTGTTTGTCCCACTCCCATCAAGGAGGAGGCTGCATAACAACCATGCCAGGACCACCAGACTCAAAATAGTTACTTTCTCTAAGCAGTAAGGCTGATCAACACCTCCACACCCCCAACCACCACTTGCTTATCATTTCCTGTCAGAGTCACCTGATGTACAGATACTTCGACACCTAGTGTCACTTTATGTACATACAATCGCTCGATGTATATCAGCTATCTTACGTATTATGTTTATTGTGTTTTTAAATTCAAGATTCAAAGATACACAGTACATTTAATATCAAAGAATGTATCAATTATACAACCTTACAGGCAGCCACAAAGCAAGGAACCCGAAAGAACCCAATTCTTAAAAAGGAGCAGAGGAAGAGAAAAAATACAGATCGGGCGAACAATAGAAGCAAACAACAGCATTGCGAACCATGTTGAGTCCTTAGATCCTACTTCCCAGCGTAGCCAGAGTGGCCCAAAGCCTTGGCCTCAGTTCATTATATTAGCGGGAAAAATCACCACGAAGTCCACAGACATGAAACACAGCAACCAAGGCAATTTCACAGCCTCAGCTCAAAATTGGCCCAGCCATCACCTCTAGTCCCGACACCCTGCCTTTCCAGTCTATCTGAGCCAGTGTCTAAACTGTCTGAACAACATTAAGACCTGGGCTCCGCTGCAGCAAGGTCACTCTGGGCCCAGATCTCACTGCCCTGGCTGAACCTGTTCTCGACCTCTCCAAATCGGCAATACAACCTCACACCCAGGTTAGTTGGATGGGCATCAAAACTCTTCTGCCTCAACTCATCGTCTCCAAATCACTCACTCCAATTCCAGCTGCCTCGATTTTGAAACACACCAGCTCGGTTCATTCCTCGAAATCAATTCGCCTTCGCTTGCCTCTTTGTTGTTTGTGGTGATAGTTTTACCACAACTTACTTCAAAAAAGGTGTTGTTAATAATGTTTTTAGTTGAATTTCTTGCTTTTTGAACTACCAGTAAGCTGTTGCTCGCCTTCAGTAGTGGTATCTTTAAACTGGAACCGGTAATAATTTATTATTGTGTTCTTTATCTTACTGCTTTTTTTTTGTGCTGCATTGTATGCGGTGTAACAATCATCTTGTCCTCTTTTACACCTGTGTATTGGAAATGACATTAAACAGTCTTGAAAATACATGACCAGCAAGGAAGGTGTGGTCACCGCAAATATATGATTACAGCTGTGGTTGACCAGCAGTCTGGTTACAGAGAATATTCAGTTATTAATGTGGAATAATTTTGCAAAATGTAACAGTGTAACTATTGTGATACGTTGTTGTTACATTCCATTGAATAGCTTACTTGTGCTACACTTCTGTTCTTGTTCATTATGGGACCACAGAAAGGTAATGTGCAACAATGCTGGTATTATCATTTAATGTTGAAATGGTTATGTGTTGGTTTCTGCATCCACCTAAGTACATCCGCTGTCATTTAACTTCATTACCATCACCTGTGACTGAACAATTGTTCCCTTAAAGATAAAAACATTGCAGATTCACATCCCACTCCAGGGCTTTGTGTATTAAATCTATGTTGATAACCAACCCGTGAAAACACTGCCTCACTATTTTTGCACTACTTTTTTGATGTGTGTATATAGTACTGTAAAAAAGTTTTAGGCACAGCTGTATAGCTCGGGTGCCTAAGAGTTTTGCACAGAACTGTATTTGTCAATACGGAGCGGAGAGCGAGTTAGCAAATCTGGTGGGAGCAAAGGGAGTTGGGAAAGGTGAGGAGGGAGCTCCGCAGGAGAGGTGTGGGACAGATGGCACAGAAGGAGTGCCGGGGCAGGGGGTGGCGTGGGTGCAGATACACCCAGCCCTGAGATATCAAACAAGGAGATTTGATTCCAAACTATTGGAATCAAACGTCTCTCTGGTGCTTCCCACCCCCTCTGCTTCCCCTTTCCCTTTTCCCAACCATGATTCCCCTCTCCCTGCCTCCCTCCCATTCTCAGTCCACAATAGAGACGCATATCAGAATCAGATTTATCATTACTCATCACGTATGTCATGAAATCTTTTTTTTGCATTAGCCGTAGAGCTCAATGCATAAAATTACTACAGTACTGTGCAAACACCTTAGGCACCCGAGCTATAATATATGTGCCTAAGACTTTTGCACAGTTCTGTATGTATTGCTTAATCGGGACATGAGACATGCCAAACTAGCATAGTCACTGATAATTGGAGAGAAATTAGCAGTAAGACAACTTGGAACTGTCTTGCTCACTGCGGTTTCAGGCATTCAGGCTTGGGGGTGTCAGAAACTGCCGGGAGTGACAAGATAGGAACTACAAAGAATTTGAAGGCATCGACAATTATCTTGACTGTTACAATGAAAATGTGGATGCATTTGGAGAATGCATTTGTTGATGGAATTGTATGAAGATGGTCCATTATCTGCACTAGGTGTCCATGCTGGTTTTGTTCATTTACAGTCAATCAAAAGAGTACGGCAGAGTACTCTGAATTAACTCCTCCATGGATAAATGTTAGGAAATAATACAGTTTTACAGTCCGTCAGAGATATTTGTAGTGTTCTAATTTGTTCTGTATTTCATTTCAAATATATAAATTATTATCATTTAAGCAGTAGTTTATCTTTTTTGTAGTCTTTAACTATTTCCACGAAACTTCAGCTAAATGGGACAGCCACTTAATTGGGCCAAATTGTATTGGTCCCGATGTGTCCTGATTATCCAGAATCCACTGTATATATATTTTTTCTTCTTGTAAGTTATAATTTTTTTAAGGAATACTCTGTACTGCTGCTGCAAAACAACGAATTTCATGATTTATATCAGTGATTCAATGTCTTGGTTTCAGTTGAGGAATGAAAGCAGCTTTTTTCTCAAATGGTTGAGAACCCATTCCTTGGCACCAGCGTAAGGAAGAGCAATAGAATTCTCCCCTGTGTCATGGCAAATATTCATCCAAGCTCACTAAAAATCAAATTATCTGTTCACTATAGAGTTGCTGTTTGTGGTCATCTAGTACGTTCAAGCTGGCAGCAATATATCTGCTGTTTGGTATCTACACTTCAATTGTATGTCATTATCTGTAAAGCAAGTTAGGCTATCCTATCATGCAAGGCCTTTCTCTTATTTCATTCTGGATTCAGATTCATTTATTTATCACATGAATATCAAAGCTTACAGTGAAGTATGTCATTTGTGTTAACAACCAATATGACCTAGGGATCTGCTGGGGTTGCCACACATTCATAGTCATAGTCATAGTCATACCTTATTGATCCTGGGGGAAATTGGTTTTTGTTACAGTTGCACCATAAATAATAAATAGAAACATAGAAACATAGAAAATAGGTGCAGGAGTAGGCCATTCGGCCCTTCGAGCCTGCACCGCCATTCAATATGATCATGGCTGATCATCCAACTCAGAACCCTGTACCAGCCTTCCCTCCATACCCCCTGATCCATTTAGCCATAAGGGCCATATCTAACTCTCTCTTAAATATAGCCAATGAACTGGCCTCAACTGTTTCCTGTGGCAGAGAATTCCACAGATTCACCACTCTCTGTGTGAAGAAGTTTTTCCTCATCTCAGTCCTAAAAGGCTTCCCCTTTATCCTCAAACTGTGACCCCTCATTCTGGACTTCCACAACATCGGGAACAATCTTCCTGCATCTAGCCTGTCCAATCCCTTTAGGATTTTATACGTTTCAATAAGATTCCCCCTCAATCTTCTAAATTCCAAATAAAAATAGTAATAGAACCATAAATAGTTAAATAGTAATATGTAAATTATGCCAGTAAATTATGAAATAAGTCCAGGACCAGCCTATTGACTCAGGGTGTCTGACCCTCCAAGGGAGGAGTTGTAAAGTTTGATGGCCACAGGCGGGAATGACTTCCTATGACGCTCTGTGCTGCATCTCGGTGGAATGAGTCTCTGGCTGAATGTACTCCTGTGCCCACCCAGTACATTATGTAGTGGATGGGAGACATTGACCAAGATGGCATGCAACTTAGACAGCATCCTCTTTTCAGCCACCACCGTCAGAGAGTCCAGTTCCATCCCCACAACATCACTGGCCTTACGAATGAGTTTGTTGATTCTTTTGGCGTCTGCTACCCTCAGCCTGCTGCCCCAGCACACAACAGCAAACATGATAACACTGACCACCACAGACTCGTAGAACATCCTCAGCATCGTCCGGCAGATTATAAGGACCTCAATCTCCTCAGGAAATAGAGACGGCTCTGAACCTTCTTGTAGACAGCCTCAGTGTTCTTTGACCAGTCCAGCTTATTGTCAATTCGTATCCCCAGGTATTTGTAATTCTAATGCCAATATAGCATGCCCACAATGTTTAGCTGAATAACACAGAACACGAGGATTATCCCTCCCATTCACCCACACACAAACTCACGTGCACAGATAATCCTCAACCCCAGGAAAGGCCTCAGGACCTCCATCCTCCAGTGTACTGAAACAATGGGCATACAACTACCCCAGTGGAATCCCAGACTCGTAGACCCAGAGCTCAACCATTGGTCTTCCAACTTTTGGATTTTGATCAGCCTTTGGGATTTAATCTTCAGTGTCAAGCCAGGGACTAGCCAATGAAGGGACCCAAAACTCCAGACTCACCAATGACAGGCCTCCGATCTCCAGACTTGCCAATTCGTCTACCTAGGGGGTGACAGGCCCTTGTGCCTTCTGCTCACAAGGACATCTGATCTCATGACCCACCAACCTGGGAGGACTTGCTGATCTGGTGGGTCCATAAGACATAGGAGCAGAATTAGGCCATTCAGCCCATCAAGTCTGCTCCACCATTCCCAGAACCCACTCAAACTCATTCACCTGCCTTCTCGCCATATCCTCTGAATCCCTGACCAATCAGGGTCAGCAGCTCTCGTCCTCACTGATCCCTTGTCCACATCCACAGAATGTCAACAGTTCTTTCAATGTATGCCTTCACAGACTGATGTCTTGCCTAAAGGACCAGTAGTTAAATATGGGTTTTGACAGTGAGTGTCAAAGGATAACCAGCTATCAAATTCAAGCTGTTTCCTCAACAAAATATGCGTGTACCTACATCAAAAGGCTCTACCAGGAGTGTTCTTTCACTAACCATTGAAGCAGCAAGACAAGTAGACAAGATGGTTCAAAGTAAAAGTTCAAAGTAAATTTATTGTCAAAGTACAAAGATGTCACCATATCCAACCCTGAAATTCATTTGCTTGTGAGCAATCACAGTAAACACCAGGAACACAATAGAATTAGTGAAAGACAGCACCCAACAGGACAAACAACAAAGAATATGACAAAAACAACAAATTATGCATACACAAAAAGAAAGAGAAGGAAAAAAAACAAATAAACAATAAATTTCAAGAAAGCACCCTTGAAGGCAAGTCCATAAGTTGTGGAACAGTTCAGTGATGGGATGAGTGAAGTTTATTTATTACTTATTTAGTGAGATACAACACAGAATCGGCCCTTCTGGCCCTTCAGACTGCACTGCCCAGCAGCCCCCGATTTAACCTTAGCCTAATCAAAGGACAATTTACAATGACCAATTAACCTACCAGCCGGTGTGACTTTGAACTATGGGAGGAAAGCGAAGCTCCCAGAGGAATCCCATGCAGTCATGTGGAGAATTTGTAAGCTCCTTACAGACAGCGGTGGGAATTCAGCCCAGGTCGCAGATACGGTAAGGCGTTATTAATTGTTACGCTATCGTGCTGCCCTTTGGTTCAAGAGCCTGATGGCTGAGGGGTAATAACTGTTCCTGATCCTGGTGGTGTGAGTCCTGCCACTCCTGTACCTTTTTCCTGATGGCAGCAGTGAGAAGGGAGCATGACCTGTGTGGTGGGGGTCCCTGATGAGGGATGCTGCTTTCCCAAGTCAGTGCTCTGTGTTCATCAGAAACAAAATCAGGTTTATTATCACCAGCACGTGTTGTGAAATTTGTTAACTTAGCAGCAGTAGTTCAATGCAATACATGATCATTTAGAAAGAAGAAAAATAAATAAACAAATTACAGCGAGTATATATATATATATGTGTGTGTGTGTGTGTGTGTGTGTGTGTATGTATGTATGTATGTATATTAAATAGATTAAAAATAGTGCAAAAACAGAAATAATATATATTTTAAAAAAGTGATTAGTGTTCATGGGTTCATGTCTATTTAGAAATTTTATGGCAGAGGGGATGAAGTTGTTCCTGAACCGCTGAGTGTGTGTCTTCAGGCTTCTGTACCTCCTCCCTGATGGTAACAATGGAAAAGAGGGCGTGTCCTGGTTGATGTGTGTCCTTAGTAATGGACGTCGCCATTCTGTGGCATCGTCCCTTGAAGATGTCTTGGGTACTATGGAGGCTTGTACCCAAGATGGAGCTGACTAATTTGGCGACGTTCTACAGCTTTTTTTCAGTCCTGTGCAGTAGTCCCCCAGTACCAGACAGTGATGCAGCCTGTTAGAACGCTCTTCACAGTACATCTACAGAAGTTTTTGGGTGTTTTAGTTGACAAGTAAAATCTCTTCAAACTTCTAATGAAGTATAGCCGCCATCTTGCCTTCTTTATAGCTGCATCGATATGTTGGGACAAGGTTAGATCCTCAGAGATCTTAACACCCTTGGAATTGCTCGCTCTCTGCTTCTGGTATCCTTATGAGGATTGGGTCGTGTTCCCTCGTCTTACCCTTCCTGAAGCCCACAGTCAGGTCTTTCTTCTTACAGACACTGAGTGTAAGGTTGTTGCTGTGACACCACTCAATTAGCTGGTATATCTCGCTCCTGTACGCCCTCTCATCTCCACCTGAGATTCTACAATGGTTGTATCATCAGCAGATTTATAGATGGTATTTGAGCTACGCCTAACCACACAGTCATGGGTATAGAGCGAGTAGAGCAGCAGGCTAAGCACACACCCCTGAGATGCGTCAGTGTTGATCGTCAGTGAGGAGGAGATATTATCACCAATCCACACAGATTGTGGTCTTCCGGTTATGAAATTGAGGATCCAATTGCAGAGGGTGGGGTACAGAGGACCAGGTTCTATAACTTATTGATCAGGATTGTGGGAATGATGGTGTTAAACACTGAGCTACAGTCAATGAACAGCATCCTGACATAGCTGCTTGCATTGTTCAGGTGATCTAGGCCATGTGAAATTGAGCCTCCCATAGGCCTATTGTGGAGATAGGCAGATTGCAGTGGGTTCAGGTCCTTGCTGAGGTAGAGGTTGATTCTAGTCATGACTGACCTCTCAAAGCATTTCACCACCATAGATGTGAGTGCTACTGGCCGATAGTCATTAAGGCAGCTCTCATGACTCTTCTTAGACACTGGTATAATTGTTGCCTTTTTGATACAAGTAGGTACTCCTGACCGCAGCAGTGAATGGTTGAATTCTCCCACCAGTTGGCTCAAGTTTTCAGAGCCTTACCAAGTACTCCATCAGGGGCCTGCCACCTTACAAGGGTTCACTCTCCTTAAAGATAGCCTAACATCGGTCTCCAAGACAGAGATCACAGGGTCACCAGGCACAGCAGGGATCTTCACAGCTGTGGTTATATTCTCCCTTTCAAAGTGGGCATAGAAGGCATTTTGCTCATCTGATAGTGAAGCCTTGCTGCCATTCATGCTATTGGGTATCACTTTGTAGAAAGTAATGTCTTGCAAATCCTGCCAAAGTTGTCGTGCATCTGATGTCACCTCCAACCTCGCTTGGAATTGTCTCTTCACCCTTGAAATAGCCCTCCGCGAGTCATAGCTGGTTTTCTTGTACAGACCTGGGACCCCAGATTGAACTGCCACAGATCTAGTCCTCAGCAGACGATGAACCTCCTGGTTCATCCATGGCTTTTGGTTTGGGAATGTAAAACAAATTATCATTGGCGCACACTCTTCCACACAGCTTTTAATGAAGTCGGTAACAGCTGCAGTATACTCATCCAGATTCAAAGATGTATCCCTGAATACAGTCCAGTCCACCGATTCAAAGCAGACCTGTAGGCGCTCCTGTGTTTCCCTAGTCCATACTTTTGTAGTCCTCACTACTGGTGCTGCAATCTTCAGTCTCTGCCTATACTCAAGGAGTGGAAGTACAGCCAGGTGATCAGACTTTCTGAAGTGAGGGCGTGGAATAGCAACGTAGGCATTCTTGATGATGGTGTAACAGCGGTCCAGTGTGTTGTTTCCTCTGGTATTGCAAGTGGTATGTTGATGATAATTATTGAGTGATTTTTTTCAGGCTGGCCTGGTTAAAATCCCCCAAAGTGATGGTGAAGGCATCAGGGTGTGCTGCTTCATGTACATTCATCCCATTGCTCAGATCATCTAAAGCTCGCCTGATATTGGCCTGATGTAGAATGTATACCACTACCAAAATGATCGCAGAAATCTCCTGCAGCAGGTAAAATGGATGGAATTGGGAGACATTCCTGGTCTGGTGAGCCGAATTGGGACAACACTGATACACTTATGCACCAACAGGAGTTGATCGTGAGGTATACATCTCCACCTCTGCTTCTGAGAGACATGACAGTCCTATCCTGACGGTGTATAGTGAACCCATCAATCTGAATCACTGTGTCCAGTACAGAAGGGGTGAATCAGGATTCCATGAAACAAAGGACACATGCAGCCCTAATGTCCCTCTGATACAGCACCCTAGCTCTGAGATCTTTGACTTTATTTACTAGAGACTACGTTTGCCAGAAAGGTAGTCTGTATTAGGAGTCTAAAACCCCGTTTCCTTAAATGTACTGGTATCCCTGACCTGCAGCTGCATTTCTTACGTGGAATCCAGCGAGAAGTACAGCCACAATTGGCATTGTTTCCTTCAGTTTTAAACAGCGATAAATTATTCAATTGCATTAAGACATCTTTATTAACCGTACAGACCTTGGAAGCGGTTGTGATTCTCAGCTGTATCAGGCTGAAATGGTGATATTTAATCTTACCCATCGAGCTCTGCTGCTCGAGATCACCATTCTGTAAGGCACCCTGGAAATTCTGGAAGGTGTGCTCAATGGTGGGAAGGGCTTTACCCATGGTCGACTGGGGCATATCCACTACCTTTCGTTGGCTTTTGCAGACAAGGGCATTGGTGTTTGCACGAAATGCTGTAATGCAACCAGTCAATATCTATAGAAGTTTGTCAAAGTTTTAGATAACATGCCAAATCTTCACAAATTCTAAGGAAGTAGGGGAGCTGCTGAGCGTTTTTTCATAATGGCACTTAGGTGCTGGACCCTGGGCAGATCCTCTGAAATAACATTGAGGAATTTAAAGTGCTGGGTGTTTCCACCTCTGATCCTCTGATGAGGACTGGCTCATGGACGTCTGTTTTCCTCCTCCTGAGGTTAATTCTGGTCAAGATGGCGCCAACGAATAACAATTCCTCCTGCGACGTCATTCAGAAAGCAAATCTTTCCAATAATTACACTTTTTCTACACCTCCAGCTTGCTCTTTCTGTCTTGTTTGTGTGACGGGAACTATTGGAGCCTGTAGAGTTTGAAACTCGATCAAAGGATCCAGTGCTGTGCTGTGTCAGGGGAGCTGCCTTGTGGAGATCAGAGGCAGCGGGCTGAAAAGGTCTGAGAAGACAAGCTGACTCATGGAAAAGACCAGAGACAAAGCAAGGGGTCATGAACGACTCCCTCTCGAAGCAGCGAGGAAGATTGGTGCATCGAGGTGAATGTGGAGTGGTCAGTGATGACTCCAACAGAGATGGTCAGCGGCTGATTGGTGCGTTCGGCCCTAGATTGGCGGTGTTTGCACCCGGGCTGGCAGTCACCTTTTACACAAGGACTGACTTCATGCAGCTGCTTTCCTCATATGAAGATGAAGAGACATTTCCCATATTCTGAGATTTATCTGATTGTTGGACTGTACCCTATATCGGATTCCTTCCATTTTTCGGTGTTTTCTTTCTTGTGGGTGATCTGTTAATTTTTTGTCTGTAAGGGTTGGGTTGGGGGTTTGGTGCTACAGTCCCTGTTTTTTCTGAAAGTAAGGGTGTCAGGGATTGACATGTATAGGGGGTGGGTGATTGTTACTGTGGCTGCGGGCTGGAGGGGGGTGGGATTTTGGGATCTGCAAGTTTTGTTTCTTTTCTTTCTCGTGCTGGTTGGGGGTGAGCTGGTGTCTTTTCTTTCATCAACACCCATGGTTTTCTGTATTAAGTGGCTATCTGGAGCAGATAAATGTCAGAGTTGTATTATACATGCAGACTGGGACAATAACATGAACCTTTGAACCTTTTTAATCACCTCCTTGGTCCTGCTGACATTAAGTGAGTGGTTGTTACTGCCGCACCAGATTTCCAGTTTCCCTCCTATGTCCTGCTTCATCACCACCTTTGATTTGGTCACTGACAGAGGTGCTGTTGGCAAACTTAAATATGGACATTGGAGCTGTGCCTAGCCTCAACATAAAGTATAAAGTGAGAAGAGCAGGGCGTTAAACACACAGCCTTGTGGTGCATCTGTGCTGAGGGAGATTGTGAAGGAAATGTTGTTGTCAATCTGAAGTGACTGGTGTCTGTAAGTGAGGAGATCGAAGATGCGGTTGCACAAGGAGGTATTGAGACCTAGGTCTTGAAGCTTATTGTTAATATGTGTAGGCAAGCATGATATTTTCATTCTAGGTGTGGAATTCAATGACTGAGAGGTCCTATGGAAACTATATAAGACATTGTTTAGGCCTCAGTTAAAGGACTGGGCACAGATCAGATCACCGCATTACAGGGAGGATGTGATGGAACCAGAAAAGGTACAAGGAAGACTTTGGAAGGTATTGCCAGAGTACAAGGATTATAATTATGGCAAGAGACTGTGCAGGCTGGAGAAGTTTTCATTGGTACCAAGGAGATTGAGGGAAACTAATATTTAGAAATACAGGGCAATAACAAGAGAACAAATAAGGAGGAAAATAATTATGGAGTAAAGACTTAATTGCATTTGGAGTACTGTGAGCAGTTTTGGGCTCTCTTATCTAAGAAAGTGTTGGCACGTGGACAAGTGGTTAAGGCGTCGGTCTAGTGATCTGAAGGTTGCTAGTTCGAGCCTCAGCTGAGGCAGCTTGTTGTGTCCTTGAGCAAGACACTTAACCACACATTGCTCTGCGACAACACTGGTGCCAAGCTGTATCGGCCCTAGTCCCCTTCCCCTGGACTACATCGGTGGCGTGGAGAGGGGAGACTTGAAGCATGGGCAACTGCCGGTCTTCCATACAACCTTGCCCAGGCCTGCGCCCTGGAAACCTTCCAAGGCACAAATCCATGGTCTCACGAGATTAACGGATGCCTATATATAAAAAATCTAAGTAATGACGCGCTGGCAATGGAGATACTCCAGAGGAGGTTCACGCAAGTGATCGTGGGAATAAATGGGTTAACATATGAGGATCGTTTGACGGCTCTAGGCCTGTACTTGCTGAAGTTTAGATGTATGGGTGGTTGGATGGGTTGGCAGGGAATCTCCCTGAAGCCAATCGAATAAAATGCCTAAACAGAGTGGACTTAGAGAGAATGTTTCCTATAGTGGGGGAGACAAAAACTAGAGGTCTACCAATCTACCTTATTATGACGTTGCACTTTATTATTTACCAGCATTGCATATTTTTGGTAGCTTCTACACTTTATACTGATTAGCTTTTTTTTATCTTATTCTCGCTCAATGCACTGTGTAATGATCTGATCGGTATGAATAGTATGCAAGACAAGCTTTTCACTGTATCTCAGTACATTTGACAATGATAAACCAACACCAATACCAGTACCAACAGCTATGTTAACCGCAGATCTCATCAGAAGAAAAGGCTTCAAGAAGTTGCATAACAGTCTGGCAGGCATCGCTCAGCTTTGCACCTAGTTGTACAATGTCAGAGCTGCCACAACTCATTGAATATACACTTGGGATACTGTGCAATGTGAAATGAGAAGGCCTGTGAATGACACATCCTGAGCCCTGTACATCTCTTCTTAGTGTCCACCTACTAAAGATTTGCTCCTTAGCTTTGTGCCTCGTAAACAAAGTCTGGAGGCTAGTTAATCACCTATCTAATTTGGTACTCAAGGAAATGACCATGTAGTGATATCATGAGCAGCGCAGCAGACCCAAGGAAAACATCAGCGTATGTGAATGGCAGAGAGATGGGCCGAACACAGGCAGGTGAGACAGGCTTGCGTGACATTGATGAGCTAGGACAAAGCTGTGATCTACGACTATGATTCTAAGAAAAATCGTATGCTGAAGCACCAGAAAAATTCTCAGAATAGCACCAACTGAATTATAAATAATCAGCCTTACATGTAGAAAATCTTTTTTTGTGTCTTATTTTTCACATAAACAACGTGCAGATTGGACCAATTTCAGAATCAGAATCTGAATCAGGTTTATTATCTCCGGCATGTGACGTGAAATTTGTTAACAGCAGCAGCATTTCAATGCAATACATAATATAGAAAAAAAAATTAATTTATTTATTTATTAATTAGTAACTCAGTTACAGTATACGTATTTTGAATAGATTAAAAATTGTGCAAAAAACAAATAATATATATTAAAAAAGTGAGGTAATGTCCAAGGGTTCAGTGTCCATTTAGGAATCAGATGACAGAGGGGAAGAAGCTGTTCCTGAATCGCTGAGTGTGTGCCTTCAGGCTTCTGTACCTCCTACCTGATGGTAACAGTGAGGTACATCAGGCCCTGGGTGCTGAAGATCCTTAATAATGGACACTGCCTTTTTGCGACACTGCTCCTTGAAGATGTTTTGGGTTCTTTGTAGGCTAGTACCAAAGATGGAACTGACTAAATTTACAAACCTCTACAGCTTCTTTCGGTCCTGTGCAGTAGCACCCCCGCCGCCCCCCCCCTGCATACCAGACAGTGATGCAGCCTGTCAGAATGCTCTCCACGGTACATCTATAGAAGTTTTTGACTGTATTTGTTGACATACCAAACCTTTTCAAACTCCTAATGAAGTATAGCTGCTGTTTTGCCTTCTTTATAACTGCATCGATATTTTGGGACCAGGTTAGATCCTCAGAGGTCTTGACATCCAGGAACTTGAAGCTTCTCACTCTCTCCACTTCTGATCCCTCTATGTGTTCCTTCGTCTTACCCTTCCGGAAGTCTACAATCAGCTCTTTCATCTTACTGATGCTGAGTGCCAGGTTGTTGCTGCGACACCACTCCACTAGTTGGCATATCTCGTTCCCGTACGCCCTCTTGTCACCACCTGAGATTCTACCAACAATGGTTGTATCATCTGCAAATTTCTAGATGGTATTTGAGCTATGCCTAGCCACATAGTCATGGGTACATAGGTGTTTGTGTTGTCCAGGTGGTCTAAAGCCATGTGAAGAGCCATTGAGATTGTATCTGCCATTGGCCTATTGTGGCAATAGGCAAATTGCAGTGGGTCCAGGATATCATTGCTATGTATCATTGGTTTGCTATTCTGCATACTATGGCAATCTTTCTCTACATAAGAACACTTGCAGGCTTGTTTAAAGAGATGTCAACAGTTGAAAAGTGACCAGACTTATTCCCTTGGCCTGGCCCCTTTTCTTGTTTACATGAGCATCACATATTTTGAACTCATTGCCCTACAATGCATCTACCTCTCTGGGAGACCTCTTGTGATTCGCAACCTTACTCTTTTTCTCTCAAGCCTTGTTCAGCTCCAGTCTAATTTTTTTGTTCCTCTTGTGGTTTCCACCTTCTGTTATCAGGTTTTCAAGTACATGGATCCCACCTTCTTATTACTCCCTTAGAATTTTTCCTTTTCCTGCTTAAACCCAACTCTTTGCCGAAAACTTTGATCAGCTTTCCCAGTGTCAGCTGGTATCTTCCTCCAACAGAGTGTGTGGGATTAGTTTACGATATCTTATTCTAGATCAGTGATAATGCTCTTTCAAGTCCCATTGAAGCCCAGCCTAAAGTCCAATACAAAATAGAACAGAGAATAGTAGAGCACATGATGTACCAAACAGAATAAACCATTGACAAAATGCCGAACTAAATTGATCCTTTCTGTTGACACGATACCCATATTCCTCCATTCCCTGAACATTCATGTGCTTATCATAAAGACTCTCAAAAGCCACTGTTGTATTTGCCACCAACACCCCAGACAGTGCATTCCCGGGACTATCCACTCTCTGCATAAAAAATCTTGCTCTACACAAATCCTTTGAATGTACATCCAACACCATTCACCATCTTAAATGCAAGCCCTGTCGTATTTAACATTTCCACACAGGGTACATCCATGTACCTATCCACACTTCACTTAAACATTGATATCGAGCCCTCATGCACCACGTGCGCTGGCAACTCATTCCACACTCTCATGACCCTCTGAATGAAAAAGTTTCCCCTCATGTTTCCCTTAAACTTTTCACCTTTCACCCTTAACCCATGACCTCTGGTTGTAGTCCTACCCAACCTCAATGGAAAAAGCCTGCTTGCATTTACCCTATCTATACCCCTCATCATTTTGTATACCTCCATCAAGTTCGCCAATGGCACAACAGTGGTGGGGCTGATCACCACAATGATGGGACAGTCTACAGAGAGGAGGTGGAAGTACTCGAGACCTGAAGCCAGGCAAATAACCTCTTCTGCAATGTCAACAAGACAAAGGAGATGACTTCAGGAGAACTCACACAACTCACACCTCTCTCTGCACTGATGGTACAACAGTGGAAACTGCCAGGAGTTTCAAACTCCTGGGAGTGCACATGTTGCACAACCTTTTATGGTCTCAGAAAGCATTCTACACAATCAGGAAAGCTCACCAACACCTTTACTTTCTGAGTAGTCTGAAGAGAGCTGGTCTATGCACATCTATACTGACAATATTTTACAGATACACAGTACAGATGTGTCCTAAAATGCAGCATCACTATATGGCAGAGAAACTGCACTGTGGCAGACAGGAAGACTCTACGATGGTTAGGCAAAACTGCCTAACGCATCACCACATTACTGGCACCAGTCTACCCACCAGCAAGGACATACATCCATATGGAAAGTTGCCAGAAAGGGGCCAGTAGGACCCACCTGGACAACATCAATACCCATGTTAAGCTGCTCTTTATTGATTACAGCTCAGCATTCAACACAATCATACTCTGAGTATTAATCACCAAGGTTCAAAAACTTGGCCACTCCACTTCCCTCTGCAAATGGATCCTTGACTTCCTCATCAGGAGACCACAGTCGGATTATTGGAGATACACTGGAGCAGGAATTCCCAACCTAGAGTCCATGAACCCCTTGCGTAATGATATTGGTCCATGACTTAAAAAGGTTGGGAAACCCTGCACCAGAGTGTTTCCAATGGCATGATACTCCCTCAGAAAGTTTTCAAACATCAGTTGTGCTTATACATTCACATCTTGAATCCACAAGCTTTGAACTCAGAAGGAAGGACAATAGGAGACCGGAAGTCACTGATCTCACTGTGATACACAATAGTCAATAGGAAAAAGACGTAAGCCAGTATTCTCAGTATGAAGCAACTTAATAGAAAATGGGGGTGTGCACGGATCTCAGGAGAAATTTTGAGTATAACAATTGGGACGTCATAATGCTGCTGTACAAAATGTTGGTCAGGCCGCATATGAGTATTTTGTTGTGTTCTGATTACCATATTACAGGAGGAATGCAATAGCACTTTTCATGCACTGCAAAATAGGTTTCACCTATAACCTGCCAGCTTGTACTCTTTCCCCTCCTCTCATCTTCTTACTCTGACTTCTGCCTTCTTCCCTTCCAGTCCTGATGAAGGATCTCAGCTCAAAACAGTGACTGTTTACGTATTCCTCTCCGTAGATGCTGCCTGATCTGCTGGGTTCCTCCAGTACTTCGTGTGTGTTACTTTGGATTTCTAGCACCAGCAGAATCTCTTGTGCTTATGATTTGCTGCTCCAATGCGAAGTCTCATCAAGGGACGCATACCCTGAAAAAGTTTAAATCTTCTCTTTGACTGGAGCTTAGTGAGACCCTCTCTCCCATTGCTTGCCCTTTGTGATCTCTGCTGCTCTCTGACTCTTCGCTGCCTTCTCCAGCCATTTATCTCTTCAAACTATCACCTCCCACTTACTTCAACACCTAGCCCCACCAACCACCCACCTCCCCCCTCACATGATCTCACCTGTCACCTGCCAGCTTATACTCCTTCCTCACCCCCCTCCCTCTTACTCTGGCTTCTTCCCCTTCCTTTTCACGCCCTGATGAAGGGTCACAGCCCGAAAAGTTGACTGTCTATTCTTCTCCATGGATGCTGTCTGACCAGTTGAGTTCCTCCAGCATTTCAAAATAAGTCAGAAAGTATTTTATTTATTATCAAAGTACACAGTAAAGGCATCCGTTAGTCTTGCGGGACCATGGATCTATGCCTGGAAAGTCTTCACTCTCCAGGGCGCAGGCCTGGGCAAGGTTGTATGGAAGACCAGCAGTTGCCCATGCTGCAAGTCTCCCCTCTCCGCGACACCAATGTTGTCCAAGGGGAGGGCATTAGGACCCATACAGCTTGGCACCAGTGTCGTCGCAGAGCAATGTGTGATCAAGTGCCTTGCTCAAGGACAGAACATGTTGCCTTGGCTGGGGCTCGAACTCACCACCTTCAGGTTAATAGTTCAATGCCTTAACCACTTGGCCACGTGCCACAATCAAAGTACATAGATGTCTCATATTCAACCCTGAGATTCATTTTCCTGTGGGCGTACTCAGCATATCTATAGAATAGTAACTATAACTATCAACTACAGTGCAGAAAACAATAAACTGCAAACACAAATATAAAAATAAATAATAATAAATAACTAGAACATGAGATAACTGAAAAAGAGGCCTTAAATCAATGAATGGGCAAGTGAGTGTAGTTATCCCTTTGTTCAAAAGCCTGACGGTTGAGGGGTAGTAACTGTTCTTGAATTTGGTGGTGCAAGTCCTGAGGCTCTTGTACCTTCTAGCTGATGGCAGCAGCGAGAAAAGAGCATTGCCCAAGTGCTGAGGATCTGTGATGATGGATGCAGCTTTCCTACGACAGCATTTCATGTAGATGTGCTCAATGTTTGGAAGGGCTTTACCCATGATATACTGAGCTGAATCCACTACATTTAGTCAGATTTTCTGTTCAATGGTAATGGTGTTTCCATACCAGCTGTGATGTAACTAGTCAATACCCTCTCCATTAAACATCTGCAGACGTTTGTCAAGGTTTTAGATATCATGCCGAGTCTCCGTAGTCTCCTAAGAAAGTAGAGGCGCTGCTGCGCTTTCTTCACAATTGAACTTACGTGCGGGGTCCAGGACAGACCCTCCGATTGCTTTTGTTCAACAGGATGTTGTCTGGAAAGGAGGGCTTTTCTTCTAAACAGAGATTGCAAGGGCTGGCTATACGTATTCTCACTCACTGTTGGAGGCTGAGGGATGGATTCAGAAAGGTTTACATAACTTCAAAGGGGATAGATGTCTTAGATTGTTTTCTGAAAAATGAGTTCAACACTTTCGGCCACAGGTTTAGGGTAAGAGGGGAAAGGTTTATGAGAGATCTGAGGGGTAGTTTTTCACTCAAAGGGTGGTGGTAGAGCCAGATACAATTATAATGTTTAAGAGGCATTGTGTCAGAGTACTTGGACAGGAAAGGTACTTGGCAGTGTACATGGATAGGAAGCTTCGATTTCAACAATTAAGAGAAGTTTGGATAGGTACATGGATGGTAGGGGTATGGGGGGCTATGGTCCCAGTGAAGGTTGATGGGCAGTTTAAATGTTTCAGTGCTGACTAGGTGGCCAGAAGGGCCTAGTTCTGCCCTGTTCTTTTCTATGACGCTGTGACTATGAAAGGAGTAAAGGTATATGAGTCTAATGTTGGCAAATGGAACAAGCGGATATAGGCTATCAGTTTAGAATGGATAAATAGGGCCATTAGTCCCATTTCTGTGCTGTACAAATCAGTAGCACCATGGTTCTGAGTGACAATGCCAATTAAAGCCAAATCAGACAATTTTTCTGCTTTACCCTTATTCCCACTGGAATCTCGAGCATGCCTACCCAAGCTCACTTGACATTGGACCCTTACAAGCCAGTAGACAGGCGAGACTTTCATTCCATCAGTCCGTGGCACTTTATCAATCTAAATAAATTATGTCTACCAAATTCCCTTGATCGTCCAGTTTGGTTATTTCTTCAAACAGCTGGATCAGGTTTGTCAAATATGAACTTTACTTTCCAATCAAGAACTCTGTAAACCTATGCTTTCTAAAATGTCATTTGCTACTTCTCTTATCATAGTTTCCATTAATTTCCCCATCATTTCTATTACACTTCTGTTTCTAAGCTCTGATTTAATTCCTTTTTGAATAAAGTGACTACTTGTGCTTTTGTCCAACCACATGGCACTTTCCCAATTCTCAACAAACTTTTTGAAATATCCACTGGGACATTACTGGCATTTCCATGAGTACTGTTGCCTAAGTTAATTCTGGCCTTGTTGATATTCTGACCTGCTGCCCTCTCATTGAGTTAACATCCATTAGCAAACTATTTGGGTTTTAAAGCCATTTTCTAAGCAGGTGACAGAGCCAGTTTCTCATGATCAAGAACCAATGTAACATAAAAAATGAATATATTTTCTTTTCCTTCTGGAGTCATTCTATTTGGCTGATATCTACTAGCAGTCCTTTTTCACCTCTAGTTACACTCAAGTTATGTCACCAGTCATCCTTGGTCAGCAATACCATTAAGGATTTCACCCACTCTGCTTGTCCCACTCCCATCAGGGAAGAGGCTATGCAGCAGCCACAACAATTCCACTCGATTTAAAAGCAGTTACCTCCCCCAAGCCATCAAATCAGCACCTCTACATATTAACGCACACCACCACTACATACGCATCAGCCACTCTTCTCCACAGTTCCTCAGCACTCTTCATCCCTCCTTGCAGTGCCTATTTAAGCTTACACTCCACACCTCGTACCTACAGTGTATTCATAAGCCCTGCTGCTACCTACAAGAGCTCCTCTTGTCGAGGGTCACTTTGTCACTTTATCATTTCCTGTTAGAGTCACCTATATAAAAACACTCCTGCACCTAGCATCAGTACGTCCACGGAAAGCGGGGACCCCCACCACTCAGAACGTGCTTTCTTCTCACTGCTGCCATCAAGAAGGTGGTACTGGAGGCTCAGGACCCACGCCATCAGGTTCAGGAATGGTCATTGCCCCTCATCCATCAGGCTCCTGAACCAGACGGGATAACTGCACTCAACTTCATTTGCCCCATCACTGAAATGTTCCCACAACCTATGGACTCACCTTCAAGGACTCTTCATCTCATGTTCTTGATAATTATTGCTTATTTATTTATTATTATTATTTCTTTCTTTTTGTATGTAACGTTCAGTTATATTGGCTCGTATATGTCTAGGGGATATCCCACCCAGTACCCGCCTCAACACTCCCCACAGGGTCGGTTGCCGCCCGAATCAAGCCCAAACATCAATCATCAGCCAGCACACCCAGTAAATTTTAACAAATACACTTTATAGACATTGCTAATTCTATGACATTAATATAAATTCAATACAGAAAGGGAAGTAATGAAAAAAAGGCGCCAACACTTATCAAAGTCCAAGTTCTTTGCGCGCAACAGTTGGAGCTCAATCGGTTCCTGACGACCACCCGAATCCTGTCGACTCACGGCTCAGGACGACCGGAAGTGATCAACCAGAGTCTCTCCGCACGTCCGCCGTCCTCTCCATCTCTCCTCCAACTCCCCGCCAAAAACACCGTCCCCAGTCATATGATACCGCATTGTATCCGAAAACAAAACAATACATGACCAACCATTGGTTAATAGCACCCTGCTATCTGTATTAACCCAAGTAACTGTCTAGTTAGAGACTTTCTCAGCATTCCTCAGTATAACATAACAAAGAAGCCATTTTAAAATTAACAAAAAAGAAAGACCCCGTACATGTATTTGCAGTTTGTTGCCTTTTGCACACTGGCCGAGCACCCAAGTTGGTGCAGTCTTTCATTGATTCTGCTATGGTTATTATTCTACAGATATATTGAGTATGCCTACAAGAAAATGAATCTCAGGGTTGTATATGGTAACATATATGTACTTGGATAGTAAATTTACTTTGAAGTTTAAACTTTGAACTTTATGTACATAAGTCAGTATGTGGATATAAGCAAATCATATATGCATATGGCCACACTTAACAATTATTTGTACATTGTGATTTTATAGGATTGCTTTTAAATTTATATTTACTGTGCTTTTAATGCTAATTTTATTGCCTGTTGCTGCATTGGATCTAGAGTAACAATCATTTCATTCTCCTTTACATTTGTGTATTGAAGAATGACAATAAACAATTTTGGGTCTAGAACCCTACTAGATTTTTGGGGAGTCAAAGACCCCGGAAAAGAACATGGAGCAGAGCCCAAGTCAGATCACGCTCTATTTTATGGAATGGTGGTGCATGCTCGAGACACCATAAAATCTACTCCTGCTCCTGTTTGTACACTTCCTCAAATTAGTATTAGAACATAAAACAGTCTAGCCCATTACAGGCCCTTCAGCCCCCAATGTCAAATGAACACGCATCAGTCCTCATTGAGGGAAAAGTGGCGGAAAGAGACAGCAGTTTCAACTTCCTGGGTGTCAACATCTCTGAAGGTCAATCTATGTCTCAACATGCTGATTCAATTCCGAAGAAGCCCCACCCGAGGATATACTTCATTAGGAGTATAAGCAGCTTTAGTATGTCATCCAAGACCCTAGCAAATTTCTATAGATGTACCATGGATGGTGGCAGGGTGGAGGTACATCTCTACAAAGAAATTGTAAGGGGCTCCTTCCCACCATCCTTGGGCAAGGTGTGGTACCTGCTTAGCCCCCTCCCCGATCAGGGTCACGTGAAGCCATGGGAACAGGCGGTGGATGGTCATGTGAGCAGCTGGTGCAAATCACAGTCCTGGTTAGGCGACCACTGATGCTAGGCAGACAATTTCTGAAGAGTATTGATAATAGCTGGGGCCACCTTTCTTGTAACAACATTGGCTGGAAGAATGCAATGGCAAACCACTTCTGAAGAAAGATTTGTCAAGAACAACCATGGTCATGGAAAGACGATGACCACCTATGACACATGACACAGCACATAATTAATGAACTAGGTACCATGGAGAACATTCCAATTGGTTGCATCACCATCCTTTTAACCCACTCCAGAACCAATCTAATCCTTCCCTCCTAAATTGCATAACCCTCCACTCTTCTTTTAGCCATGTCTCTAAACAAGAGTCTCCTAAATGTCCCTAATGTATCCGCCTCGACCAGCAGCCCAGCCAATGAATTCCAGACACCCACCGCTCTTCATGTAAAAAAACCTACCTCTGACATCTCCCCTAAACTTCTCTCCATTCACCTTAAAAGGATGTCCTCTGGTATTGGCTATTGAGGCCCTGGGAGAAAGGCTCTGGCTGTCCACTCTATCTATGCCTCTTATAATTTTATACACCTTTCTGTATTTGTTCCCGAACCATTGTTGAATTTCCAATTTAAACAGGTTTCCTTTTGTGTTGGTTATTTTCTCTGGCATACTTCATTCTCATTTCACCAACTATTGTCAGCAGCACAAACATTTCTGGTACTTCACAAGTGACTGATCAAATACACACTGATATGACCCAGGGGATGTCAGGCTAGATGACCAAACATTTGCTCAAGGGCTAAGCTTTGTAGTTCATCTTAATGAGGGAAGAGAAGCAGTTAATAAAGGAATTTCTGAGCTTAGGGTGTTGGCAGCTAGGGGTTCTGCTACCCTTGAATTATAGTCAAGCATAGTCATGTGAAGAGATACAGATTAGAGCAGATGTCTCAATGGAACCAGGTTGTACAAGGTTTCAGAGGAAGGCCAGGAAACCAAGAATGAGACAAAGAGTCCATATGGGTCACCAAGCCTAAAAGCTTGGAAATGTTTTGAGGGCTATGTTTTTGGAAAATACTATACATTACCTCAGGACTAGGTCATGAGGAAGCCGAGAATCAACTCATACATTCCAGAATCTTGTTATGAGGTGTGGGGTGTGTTGTGTGCCGGGAACAGATTCATTGAGAAATTTTGTCTTCCACGTGTTCAGCTTACCTTCTCATATCATCAATGAAGGAAGTGCTGTTGAATGGGAGTTTGGATTCTGAGTAGCCCACGCATGCAAGTACTATATGGCTAATGTATGTTGACACCCAAGGCTGAGGTGACCTGCGTTCTGCAGTGGTGGTGTCAAAATGAATCTCAAGTAGTACATGGAGACATTAATTCAGTGGTCACTCTTTTAGGTACGTCAGTACCTAATAAAGTAGCCACAGAGTGTATTTTCATGATCTTCTGTTGCTGTAGCCCATCCACTTCAAGGTTCAACATGTTGTGCATTCAAAGATGTATTTTTACACACCACTGCTGTAACACGTTGTTACTTGAGTTACGGTCACCTTTCTGTCACCTTGAACTAGTCTGGCCATTCTTCTCTGACCATCCTCATTAACAAGGCGTTTTCGCCCACAACACTGTATGTTTTGTTTTTCATACCAGTCTCTGTAAACTCTAGAGATGGTGAAGTGTGAAAATCCCAGGAGATCAGCAGTTTCTGAGATACTCAAACAACCCTGTCTGTCACCAGAAATCATTCCCCAGTCAAAGTCACTTAGATCATATTTCTTCCCAATTCTGATGTTTGGTCTGAAGAACAACTGAACCTCTTGACCATGTCTGCATGCTTTTATGCATTGAGTTGCTGCCACATGATAGGTTGAATAGATACTTGTTTTAATGAGCAGGTGTACCTAATAAAGTGGCCACTGAGTGCTTCTACAATTTGATAATAAATTTACTTTGACTTTTACTTTGAAAGGCTGGACAGTTCTTGACTCATCCTGCAGATTACCTCTACTCCACTGGGTGACTTGCCGGAGATAAGGAACAAAAGTTGCAGCCAAAATTGCGAAGGGAATGCTGCAACAATAGGGCGTTGTATAGTTCTAATCTACGCTGGGTTCAAATCTGTGCTGGGCCGGTTAGCTAGAAACGTGGCTCTAAAATAGAAATAACTAGAAGCATGAAAACAAAAGTCAAGTATCCTAAGCACTTCCTCTTTTTCTGCAGGAATGCCGAACTCTTTCAAATGAATGGGATCACCATATGTGCACCAGCTGGTCCTGGGGTAAAGCTGAGGGGCCCACCTAGCCTCCTTCTCCAGTGCATCACAGCTCCACCACTGGGCCCGAAATGTTCAGCACTTAGCGCTTTGGACATGGCTTCCAAGAATGAGTGGAGACCCACAACGTGCAGAGGTGGAAACATCTGATACGGAGCTAATTGCCACCAGCAACTCAATTCGCCCCAGCGCAACTCATCAAACAAAGGAAATAAAAAAAGCCAAACGAAAAGCACTCACTCCCAAAACATACACATGTCTGTTCCCTTCACTATTGCTACCCAACGTGTTACGTGCTTTGAGCATTTTCTGCTTATGTTTCAGCATCAATCAATAATATCTAATTTGGCTTTTTAAGTAGATTTAAGTATCATTCCAGAGAATGATGTAGTGGCATGCAGGTTTAATGGGTCAGTTTTGTATTCTATTCCTGCCTAATGAAATCCTGCTGTAAAAGACGTTAAGTAATGGCCCTTTTTCTTACCGGACATGTCATTGACAATCATCAGTACACACATTTCAACAGTGCTTTCTTATTAGGAATGTTTGAAGAAAGGAAACATTTTTCTCTCTGTAAGTTCACCTAATAAAGGAATACCATAATACCACATGTTCCTGTTAAGACCTGCACTTAGCTGTAAGTGGAAGGAATGGGCACTATGCAAGATTTTGGCAAAGAGCCCCTGCATTACGTTATCACCTACTATTGTTTTTATAATTGAAGAGTTCTCTGCTTCCGCTCTCATGCACTAATCTTGAATACAACACGCAGGTAAGAGAAGGCAAAGACACACGTTGCCTTGATTTTAGTACTGTCCAATGTCACACCTCTATGTCCAGCGCACTTAGCAGCTCACCACATCAACCCAACCACTTGTAACACCCTGGGAAAGGTTTCCCTGCTAACGTAATGGTCTTTCTGTAAGAACAGTGTTTGGGTTATGGTTAGAGATAACGGGTGCTTTTGGAATGTGAGCTGGGTCCTTTGTTCAGCGTGAGATGAAGAGAGAAGACGCTGGAGAGATGCCACGTGATTCGATGGAACCAGACAGTGAGATCAACTCAGGATCAATGAACTGGTGCACATTTGTCTGTTTAATTATAATGGGCCCTTTTCGTTTTTCATTCTTTCCTTTACTTAACCCTTAGTTAGTTTTTTTTAGATTAAGAGGACACACAGTCCTCTTTTATTGTCATTTAGTAATGCATGCATTAAGAAATGATACAATGTTCCTCCAGAATGATATCACAGAAACACAAGACAGAACAAGACTGAAAAACTGAGAAAAACCACATTGTTATAACATATAGTTACAACAGTGCAAGCAATACCGTAACTTGATGAAAAACAGGCCATGGGCACGGTAAAAAAAGTTCAAAGTCTCTCGAAAGTCCCATCATCTCACACAGACGAGAGAAGGAAGAAAACTCTCTCTGCTGAGTTTCCAGTGCCGCAAACTTGCCGATGCAGCATCCTGGAAGCACCCGACACCAGTCCGACTCTGAGTCGTCCGAAAACTTCGAGCCTCTGACCAGCCCTGCAACAGCGAACACCATCTCTGCCGAGTGCTTCGACCCCAACCCCAACCGCCAGCAGCAGGCAAAGCCGAGGATTTGGGGCCTTCCCTCCGGAGATTCTCGGTCACACAGTAGCTGCGGCAGCGAACCTGGCATTTCAGAAGTTTCTCCAGATGTTCCTCTGTGCTTCTCACGTCTGTTTCCATCAAATCAGAATTGTGCACAGCCCCTATTTAACAAATATGATATCATTTCACTGGAGAGGCCACGCTCACTGTATCATGCCGCCTTCTCCTCCCTATTTTAAGATTCATAAATATAATTCCATTAACCATATTCAGTGTGCTGTCTGTTGTTTCTTGGCACTGAGTTGTCACAGGGTTGCAAATTACACAACACCCACACAAACCGTGGTTTGGGGTGGTACAGCCGTCTCAATCTCGCAGGTTTGGCGGGACCGGACTGTGTCTTCCCTAGACTTACGCAGCCAAGGAAACCAGTAGGGTTTCACACTCTTTGCACTACCCCCAAAATAAAGTCTTTCCTGACATAGAACATAGAACGCTACAGCACAGTACAGATATTTTGGTCCACCATGTTGTGCCAACATCTTAACCTTTTGCAAGGCGGCACAGTAGCGTAGTGGTTAGCACAACGCTTTACAGTACCAGCAACCCCAGTTCAATCCGGCCACTCTCTGTAAGGAGTTTGTACGTTCTCCCCGTGACAACATAGGTTTCCTCTGGGTGATTCGGTTTTCTCCCACGGTCCAAAGACATACTGGTTAGTAGGTTAATTAGTCATTGTAAATTGTCCCGTGAGTAGGCTAGGATTAAATTAGGGGTTTGTAGGGTGGCGTAGCACGAAGGACCAGAAGAGCCCACTCTAC
The DNA here is from genome assembly GCF_030028105.1 of Mobula birostris. Taxonomy (NCBI): domain Eukaryota; kingdom Metazoa; phylum Chordata; class Chondrichthyes; order Myliobatiformes; family Myliobatidae; genus Mobula; species Mobula birostris. The sequence continues at coordinate 101,058,765 of NC_092380.1, read as the reverse complement.
CCTCTATCCAATAAATAAAATCTAACCTTTCCCTCCCACATAGCCCTCAATTTTTCTTTCACCTTCATACTTATCTTAAATACGCCTCTACCACCACCCACTAGACTTTCCTTCAATCACCAAAATTATGTCCCCTTGTATTAGCCATTTCCCCACTGGAAAAAAGTCTCTGTTTTCGAACTTTGAAAGGAGAGTTGGGATGACTTTCATCTCGTGGGATGCCACGTGATCAGAACTGAGGATTCAACTAGCTGGTTGAGCTGGTTGAACTAGTCAGATATGTTGATGGTAGAAACTTCAGTGGAAAAGCAATATTGTGAGGAAGGTAATAATGTGATATGCTGGGTTCAGCTGGTGGTCATAATCTTGGTAAATGGAGTATAACAAAATTGAGAAAGTCTGCAGATGCCGGAAATCCAAAGCAACACACACAAAATACTGAAGGATTTCAGCAGGCCAGGCAGCATCTACGGAAAAGAGTAAACAGTTGACATAATGAGCCGAGACACTTCAGCAGGACTGGATAGGAAGGGAAAAAGTCAAAATAAGAAGACAGGGGGATGGGAGAAAAAAGTACAAGATGGCAGGGGATAGGGGAAACCGGGAGAGGGGGGTGAAGTAAAGAGCTGGGAAATTGATTGGTGAAAGAGATAAAGGGCTGGAGAAGGGGGAATCTGATAGGAGAGGGTAGAAGACCATGAAAGAAAGGGAAGGGGGAGGAACAACAGAGGGAGGTGATGGGCAGATAAGGAGATAAGGTGCGAGAGAGAAATACCAATGAGGGAATGATAAAAAGGGGAAATTACCAGAAGTTTGAAAAACAGATATTTCTGCCTTCAGGTTGGAGGCCACCCAGATGGAATATAAGGTGTTGCTCCTCCAACCTGAGTGTGGTTTCATCGTGTCAGTAGAGGAGGCTCGGTGAGGTGGTCTCGCAATCTATGTCGGGACTCACCAATATACAGGAGTCTACACAAGGAGCGCAGGATACAGTAGATGACCCCAACAGACTCACAGGTGAAGTGTCTCCTCAGCTGTTTAGGGCCCTGAATAGTGGCGAGGGAAGAGGTGTAGGGGTAGGTGTCGCACTTGTTCCGCTTGCAAGGATAAGTGCCAGGAGGGAGATCAGTAGGGATGGACAAGTGGACAAGGAAGTTGCATAGGGAACAATCCCTGCAAAAAGCGGAAAGTGGGGTGGGGGATGGGGGAGGAAAAGATGTGCTTGGTGGTGGGATCCCATTGGAGATGGTGGAAGTTGCTGAGAATTATGTGCTGAGCGCCAAGTCTGGTGGGTGGTAGGTGAGGACAAGAGGAACTGTAGCCCTGGTGTGGTGGGGGTAGATGGAGTGAAGACAGACATGCATGAAATGGGAGAAATGCAGCGTTAATGGTGGAAGAAAGGAAGCCCCTCTTTGGAGACGGAGGTAAATGGACTAGAGCATGAGGAAAGAAGAGTAGAAAAATGGTATATTGTTGAAGTGGAGACAAACTGAAAAGCACCACAGGACAAAACAATCTAGTGTCATTGTAAAGGAAAAAAAGAAGGTTAAATTGACACCAATTTGTTGAGATCCAACATGGATTTGGGGATTGATTTGTCAAACACTTTTTTTCTGTTGCCACAAAAGGCAAGATCTCCTGATGGTTACCAATTGCAAATCAACTCACCATTTCCACTCTAATGTCTGTCCATGGCCTCCTCCACTGCCATGATGAGGTCAAGCTCAGGTGGGAGGAGCAACACCTTATATTTTGTCTCTGTAGTCTCCAGCCTGATGTCACAATGTGGGATAGAAATTCCAATGAGAAATTGAATGGCTATGTAATAAAGGCGATGTTATGATATTCATGGGGGTTTCAATGTGCAGGTAGATTGGGAATATTATTTTGGTGCTGGATCCCAAGACAGGGAATTTGAAGGATGCCTACAATATGGTTTTGTAGAGCAGCTTGAAGTTGAGCCCACTAGTGGAAAGGCACCTTTGAATTGTATATTGATTAATGAACCAGATTTGATTAGGGAAGAAAGGACCCCTTAGAGGTAGTTATCGTAATATGATAGAATTCACACTGCAGTTTAAGAAGGAGAAGATAAAGTCAGATGCATCAGTATTACAGTGGAGAAAACGGAATTACGGTGGCATGCAACAGAAGCTGGTCAAAGTTGATTGGAAGGGAACACTAGCAGCTATGATGGTAGAACAACAATGGCTGGAGGTTTCGGGCACAATTTGGAGGGGCAGGATAGATACATCTCAAAGATGAAGAAGTATTCTAAAGGGAGGATGAAGCAACTGTGGGTGACAAAGGAAGTCAAAGACCGTGTGAAAACAAAAGAGGGGGCATAAAATATCGCAAAAATTAGCAGTAAGTTACAGGTTTGGGAAGCCTTTAAAAACTGACAGAAGGCAACTAAAAACAGCCATAAGGAGAGTAAAAATGAAATATGAAGGTTCTCGAGCCAATAATCTAAAAAAGGATACAAAAAGTTTTTTTCAGATATATTAAGAATAAAAGAGAGGCAAGAGTGGATATTGGACTGCTGGAGAGGCAGCAATAGTGGACAAAGAAATGGCAGATGAACTTAAATATTTTGCATCATTCTTTACTGTGAGAGACATTAGCAGTATGCTAGAAATTCGAGACTGTCAGAGAGCAGAAATGAGTATATTTGCTATTACTAAGGAGAAAATGCTTGGGAATCTGAAAGGTCTGAAGGTAGAAAAATCATCTGGACCAGGTTCTGATAGAGGTAGCTGAAGAGGTTGTGAAGGCATTAGTAATGATCTTTCACAAATCACTAAATTCTTGAATGGTTCCAGAGGACTAGAAAATTGATAAAGATATTCCACTCTTTAAGAAGGAAAGGGAAGGCAGAAGACAGGAAATTACTGTATAGACCATTTAGTCTGACTTCAGTGGTTGGGAACATATTGGAGTCCATTATTAAGAATGAGCTTTCAGTGTACTGGGAGGTGAATGATAAAATAGGCCAAAGTCAGCATGGTTTACTTCTATGAAAACTTGCCTGGCAAATCAGTTGGAATTCTCTGAGGAAATATCAGGCAGGATAGACAAAGGAGAGTCATGGGATGTCGTTTATTTGGATTTTCAGAAGGTTTTTGATAAGGTGCCACACAGAAGGCTGCTTAACATGATAAGAGCCCATGGTATTACAGGAAAGATACTAGCATGGTTAGAAGATTGGCTGACTAGCAAGAGGCAAAGGGTTGGAATAAAGGGGGCCTTTTCTGGTTGCTGCCAGTGACTAATGATATTCTGCAGGGTTTGGTATTTGGGTTGCTTCTTTTCACGTAATATGTCACTGATTTGGATGACGGAATATTATCGTGAAAAGATGCATATGATCCAAAGGTAGGTGGTTGGGTAGGTAGTGCTGAGAAAGTAGGGTGTCTGCAGAAGGATTTGGACAGATCGTGAGAATGGACAAAGAAGTGGCAGATGGAATATAATGTTGGGAAGTGTATGGGTATGTTCTTTGGTAGAAGGAATAAAGGCATGGATTATTTTCTAAACAAGGAGAAATTTCTAAAATCAGTGGTGCAAAGGGACTTGAAAGTCCTTGTGCAGTATTCCATAAAGGTTAATTTGCAGGTTGAGTCAGTGGTAAGGAAGGCAAATGCAATGTTAGCATTCATTTCGAGAGGATAAGAGCAAGGATATAATGCTGAGGCTTTACAAGGTATTGGTCAGACTGCACTTGGAGTATTGTGAGCAGTTTTGGGCCCCTTATCTAAGAAAAGATGTGCTGATATTGGAGTGGGTCCAGAGGAGGTGCTTGAACGTTATTCCAGGAATGAAAGGGTTAACGTACACGGAGTGCTTGATGGCTCTTGACCTGCACTTGCTGGGGTTTAGAAGAATGAGGGGAGGTATCATTGAAACCTATCAATATGTTGAAAGGCCTAGATATAGTATAGGCTGAGAGGATGTTTCCTGCTCTGGGTGAGTCTAGGGTCAGAGGGCACAGCCTCAGAAAAGATGGACAACCTTTACAACAGAGATGAGGATGACGTTTTTTAACCAGAGGGTGGTGAATCTGTGGAATTCATTCCTATGGATGGCTGTGGATGCCAAGTCATTGAGTATACTTAAAACAGATACTAAAAGGTTCTTGATTAGTCAGGGCATCAATGGTTTTGGGGAGAAGGCAGGAGAATGAGGTTCAGCGGGACAATAAATCAGCTCTGATGGAATGGTAGAACAGACTCAACAGGCTGAGTGGCCTAATTCTGCTCCTATGGTCTTTGAACTTACCCCCCTTAAACACATGCCCTCTGGTATTAGATATTTCAGCCCTGGGAAAAAGATATTGTCTGTCAACTCTGCCTATGCTTCTTCTAATCTTATAAACCTCTATCAGATCTCCCCTAAGCCTCCATCATTCCAAAGAAAACAACTCAAGTTAAAGCACATCCACTCTAATCCAGGCAGCATCTTGGTACACCTCCTCTGCACCCTTTTCCAATCCTTGACATCTTTCCTATAATGGATTGACCAGAACTCCAGATACAGCCTAGCTAGACATTTATAAAGCAGCAACATAACTTCCTGACTTTTGACTCAATGCCTCAACTAATAAAGGCATACATGACTTTATTAGTCAGGACTTTGACTTCTACCTATTTAAGAAGGTGCAGACTTGTAAAGGAGGTGGGTCAGAAATATAGCCATTCCTGGGATGAAGAGATACCCTCATGATGAAAGGTTGATCAAATTGAGATTATATTCATTGGGATTTAGATTAATGAGAGGTGATTCTGCTGAAAATGTTTAGATTCTGAGCTGGCCTGACAGGGTGGATGTTGAGATGGATGTTCCCTTCATCAGCAAGTCCAGAGCAAGGGTATATAGTTTTAGAATAAGATACTGCTTTCTTGAGACACAGATACAGAGGATCTTTTTTCTCTGAGAGTATCACTAATGTTTATTGTGCTCTACTTTGGAGCAGCTAAGGCTAAAATGGACAGATCTTTGGTCTGAGGAGAAATCCAGGAACAGGTAGAATAAGCGGGAAAGTGGAAATGAGGCCAAAGTCAGATCACACACATAGAACATACTGTTGCTCAGTACAGGCCCTTCGTCCCACAGAGCTGTGCTGATTTTTTAACCTATTCTAAGATCAGTTTAACCCTTCCCTCATACATAGCCCTCCATTTTTCTATAATCCATGTGTCCATCAAAGAGTTTCTGAAATGCTCCCTATGTATCTGCCTCTATCATCATCCCTGGCAGGATGTTCCATGTACTCACCACTCAGTGTAAAGAACTTACTTCTGACATGCCCCTATACTTTCCCCCAGTCACATTAAAATTATGCCTCCTGGTATGAACCATTTCCAGCAAAAGTCTCCGCCTCTCATCATCCTGTACACCTCTATCAAGCCACCTCTCATTCTCCTTCTCCCCAAGGAGAAACGCCCGAGCTCACGCAACCTATCCTCATTAGACACGCTCCCTAATCCAGGCAATATCCTGCTAAATCCCCGCTGCACCTTTTCTGAAGCATTTACATACTTACTATGATGAGGCAACAAGAACTGAACACAGTATTCCAAGTGTTGTCTAACTGGGGTTTTATAGACCACGGCCTCACGGCTCTTGAACTCAATCCCCCACTAATGAAGGCCAGCACATCAGATGCCTCCTTAACGATACTGTCATCTTCCTATTGAATGCTAGATCCAGTCTAAGAGTTATATAGCCCAATCCTAATCTGGCTGAAGGGTATCATCCTCAAATGTTTATTTCCTTCCACAGAAACAGCCCGACCTGTTGAGTTCCTCCAGCATTTTCTGTGTGTTGCTAATCCTGATAGTTTCATATATTCTAGTGAATATTGTAAGTTTAGACAATATTGAAATAATTGGTAATTAGGAATTCTTGCAGTTGATTTTCTGATCTTTATTATTAGTGGACCAACTCTCCTTGCTCAGAAAATTAGTCCACTTCCCTCAGCATTAAAGCCAGAAATTCACCAGCATAGAAATTATGTCCTCCCCTTCACGCAACCTGAGACTCACACAAGGAGAAAATGCTATCACTGTTTTTATTACATGTATATACAAAATATCCATGCAAATGATACAAAATAAAACATAAAAATATGTATCTATCCAAATAATGTTTTGTATACACACACTTTAGCAAAGGAACAGTTTGGATTTAGTGGAATCTTTAATTTTCTCAGAAGATCACAAAGAGAAATTAAAAATTAATGAACTGTTTTACAACAGTAAATTGCTGCTGTCAATTTCAACACAGTCTGGTCCCTTAAACAGTGGTTAATCTAATTGAATTGATGGTGGCTGGGAGATGAATATAGGCCACAATACCATAGGAGTTTTATTGAGTTTCTTCATGTCTAGGTTTAATCTTTGTCTTTTTTTTACTGAATGCATGGACACTGAAAGTTCAGAGGAATGTGTTGTGTTTTCACACCAAAATAACAAGGCAAAGTTCCTGTTGCAGACTCCCACCGGGTCACTGAGGGTCCCTTAACCTGATTGGTCCACTAGCAACACATTTGGGGAAATCACCACTTGATAGGGTGAGAATGTCCTATGAAAGGGGCAGGAGAAACATTTGAAAAAACAATTTGCTTGCACCCAACCAACCACCCCCTTCCCACACTGTTCTTTTTGCCTCCCACAGCCTTACTTTCTAAAGGGAGCGACTTGTTTTGAAGAAAAATAGCCTCTCTTTGATGATTCAAGCCTTCTTGTCAGACCAGAGTTGCCTCTGCACCTTTGCTTTTATGATGACGGATTGCTTGATTATTCCCAAGGACATGCACTAAACTATAAAATAAATTGTAGCACATTTTAAATACAATATATTTTATATATATATATGGTGCACAAAATTATTTATCCTATGTTCCAGCTTAGTAAGGGACTTGAATTTATTATCATAGCTAACCATAACTATTGTCTAAAATGTTATAGTTTAGCATTTAGACATAAGTAGTTTAGATTTCATTCTTACCAATAAGACAGGTAATACTTCTAACAGTCTTTACAACTGGAAATAAATTTAACATAAATATGGTTAAGCTTCCAGTGTCGCTTCCAAGTTATAAAGCAGGTTTTTTTAAAATGTTTATATTCAAAATTTAATGTAATATAATTTGGTCTTGCCTAAATTGAGGAGGTGTGAAGTGGGAGAGGGTGGGAACAGAACAAGACTGTGGGAATAAAGCGTAAAAAAAAGATGAGGCAAAATAGACAGAAAATCACAACAGTGGAGATTAAGAAGGATTTCACATGCAAATAACTTATCTGACCATGCTTGTCACTTTAGCAATCTTCTCTAGGCTTAGGCATTTCAGGCATCCCTGTTCTTACACTGATGCTCTCTCACCCAGCTGTGCACCCTATGGTTCTGCTCGGCTCCTGCATCAACACAGAGACAGACAATACAGCCTTTGGTCTGATTGAACACAAAACATTCACAGTCTCTGGGTAGAAATGACTGGCGAGCCCCTATTGAGGCTAGACCAGGCTTGTCAAGTTAGCACCAGTGAGGCTTTCCCACTAAGCAGCTGGATGAACATTGACAAATGCAGTGCATGTATAATTTCTATGTGGTTCTGGTCATTATTATTAATACAACTTATGGACAGACATAGTTTTTCAAATTTTTTATTAATTTAAGTCTGGATCACATGACGTCATCAGACTAGCAACACTAGATATAACTTCATGATTACTACTGAATAAAATCATAATCCCCTTTATCTTTTGCAAAATATAAGTTTAATGCAATTTGTATTGCAAAAAAAGGTTATTGAGATAGGCACATTAGGTGAGAAATTCATTTTTGTCTGCTTTAGCTTCAGCAGAACTCTTACCCAGATCCTAATGTCAATAGTTGAGTACAATTGGTGACCATTGTGTTTGCACCTCTTTAAGATCTTATATCTTTCCCCCTTATCTTCAGAAATATATGAAAAACCTTTTCACGTTGTCTCAAATTTCCAAAAAGAACAGTTAGTCACCTGCAATTGTTGTTGGAAAGCAGTAAATAATTTGTACAAAGCAAGTTCCTAAGAAGGTTCACTCTGACGATTATTAAAGAAAGACATTCTAGAAGTTTTAGATGTGATATAAATACAGCATGATAGATAGCACCCTTTCTCTTCAAGATATGAAAGTAAGGATACAATTCTAAGGCTTCATAAGGTGTTGGTCAAACTGTAAGAATTTTTGGACCCCTGTCAAAGAAAAGATGTGCTGACACTGGAGAGAGTCCAGAGGAGATTCATGAGAATGATCCCAGGAATGAAAGGGTTAATGTATGAGGAGTGTTTGGTGGAAGAATGAGGGGCAACTCATTGAAATCTATCAAAGATAAAAGGCCTAGGTAATGTGAATATGGAAAGGATGTTTCCTATAGTGAAGGAGTATAGGGCCAAATGGCACAACCTCAGAATACAAGGTCATCCCTTTAGAACAGAAATGAGGAGGAATTTCTTTACGCAGAGCGTGATGAATCTGTGGAATTCATTGTCACAGACAGCTGAGAAGGCAAATCACTGGACATACTTAAGGTGGATGTTGATAGGTTTTTGAGCAGAAGTGGTGCCAAAGGTTACAGGGAGAACACAGTAGAATGAGGTTGAGAGAAATAATACATCAGACATGATGGAATGGTGTAGCAGTCATAATCAGCTGAATTGCCTAATTCTGCTCCTATGACATGATCTTATTAATTTCTTGAGATCTTTTATGGATATGTGTTAGCTTAACACCTCATCTGAAAGGCATCGGTTTTGACAGTGTAGTACTTCCTTAGTAATGCACTGAAGTTCCAGCCAAGATAATTGTGGTTTTAAGTTTATGAATGGACTCGAGCCCACAGCCTCCCAATCAGATTTGAAGAATTTGCCAACTGAACCACAGGTGACAATGTACAAATGGCATCTGACCACTTTGCCATTATTTCCAATATGATAATTCATCAGTTATGTCCAAATGGAACCATTATCTTTCAAATAACCAAAATCTTGTAGAAGGGCCATCATTTAATAAGATTTTCCATCTCTTTTGTGAATTCGCCTAATTTTAACATCCTTGTTTTTCAACAACCTTAAGTTACAGCAAAGCAACTTGAAGGAAGGGTGATCAGGTCAGGAGTGTGATGGAATACTCTCTACTTGTCTGGATAAGCGCAACTCAAGAAGCTCAACACCACACAAGACACAACAGCCCACCTGATGGAAACCCCATCCATAGCTATTCACTCACTCCATCGTGTATAGGATGCACTTCAACAACTTACCAAGAGCACCCATGTTACCTCCCTACTGGAAGGGCAAGGCAACAAAAGCATCACCATGTAGAAGCTGGCCTCCAACTCACACACTATCCCAACTTGGAAATATATTGCTGTTCCTTTACCACGCTTCTGGCACCAAAATAGCATGCCCACAACTTACTAGCCCTAACACGTATGTCTTTGGAATGTGGGAGGAAACTGGAGCACCTGGAGAAAATCCATGTGGTCACAGGGAGAACGTATATAGTCCTTACAGACAGTGGCAGGAAATTGAACCCCACATGCTGTAAAGCGAGGCACTAACCATTGTCCTGCTAAAGGGTTTCAGCCCGAAACATCGACTGTACTGTTTTCCATAGATGCTGCCTGGCCTGCTGAGTTCCTCCAGCATTTTGTGTGTGTTGCTCAGATTTCCAATATCTGCAGATTTTCTCTTGTTTGCGCTAACCACGATGCTACTGTGCAGCCCCAAGAAGGCAGTTCACTACTTAGGGTTGGTCAATTAAATGCTAGCACAGCTTTCAAAGCTCACATTGTTTGAAAGAATAAAAAAAACGCTTCTCTGAGATCTTGGTGAGACGTTTGTTCAGTGAACGCAAGGTGCCTGCTGTTTCACTGCCTACAGCATGTGGTTCGGACACCTAACTGGAACTTTTGCAGACTTACTGAAGAGCAAATCATTTGTGTTTTGGGATCTGGCGTATGGTTGAGTCTTTGACCAACCCTACTCCTAATGTCATTCGCATGGTCCACAACAATGGTTGAGGATAAACACAAGAGATTTTGCAGACACCAGGTATCCAGAGCAACACACACAAAACGCTGGAGGGACTCAGCAGGTCAGACATCAGCCTCCATAGATGCTGCCTGAGCTGTTGAGTTTTCTGCAGTGCTTTTGTGCGTGTTACGGTGGTTAAAGAGTCAAGTGCTGGAAAATTGGCCAAGCCGACTTCTCACACTGTTTACCAGATCAGTCAAAAGAAAGAAAACAATAAAGTGAGTGAAGTGTGTCTTCTAATGTCTTCAGTATAACAACCTGCAGAAACTAATTCAGCTTCACATTCATTTGGTGAAACGGTCTCCTTATTTATTTATTTAATTTTGTTTGTTTAGAAATATGGCACAATAACAGCCCTTCCAGCCCAACGAGCTCATGCTGGCCAATTACACCCAAGTGACCAATTGACCTACTAACCCATACGGCTTTGGAATGGAGGATCAGACTGGAGCACCTACAGGAAACCCACAGGATCATGGGGAGAACGTCCAAGTTCCTTACACAGAATTGTAAGAATGGAACCTGAGTCACTGGCACTGTAGACTAACCACTATGCTACTGTGCCATCTTATTAAACAGCTTGGAATGAATTACAGCTTTTATTTCAGCGGTTCCTCCCACTGCTTTGTAATCAGTAGATAGAGTTGGAAAAGCAGTCTGGGCAAATAATTGCAAGTGAAACCCAACAAAATCCAACAAACCAAGAAACTGAAACCAGTCTGATCTCATCTGTGGAATCACACCGAAAACATGTCATAATGCATTCCTATGGTCACAGTGAAGCTGTCCTGAATTTCAATGGTATTGAAAAGTGATCGTACTTTATATAATCCTCTCTGCAGCCCTTTAATACACTCTTAATACCTACTTCTCTAACCTGTCAACTTGGCCACCTCTCCTATAATTGCAAATGTCAGACATCATCCACGAAGAAGTCTAAACAAGTCAACGTTTCAGCCCAAGACTGTCGAAGGGTCTTGGCCCGAAGCGTCGACATTTATTCCTCTCCATAGATGCTGCTTGACCTCCTGAGTTCCTCCAGTATTCTCTGTGTGTTCTTGAAGGTTTCCAGCATGTGCAGAACTTCCTATTTTATAATTTCCAATGTAACCTGATGCTAAGTTTTTTTTTGATAATACTTCTTGAGAAATAGCCTGGGATCTCTTGTTTCTTTTGTGATCTGGTCTGACAACTCCCTGCTCCCCTGGTACACAAACTTGGGGCAAATTTGCTAAATTCAGTTTAACACAGGGAAGTTCTGTGGGACGGTTAGAAGAAGAATCAGGTGTCCTTGTGGGGAAATGTTTCTCTTTCGTCATCCGCAAACAAACTAACTGATCCCCGCCAGTGATCACTATGGTATTTAAATTGACTCCCTTTCTTTTTACTTTTCTTACAATAGTAACCAGCAAGGGCAGAATGGGCCAAAAGATCCTTATTTGACTCAAAAAGGCCTTTATTTTTACAATATAACATGAAATTGTTGCTTGAGGATGTTAAGAGGCTCTGTTTAATTCAACTTCAATCTTTAATTTTCATTGTGTGTCTTCACAAAAAGAGATGCGTAATAAAAAAGTAGTTAGCAGTAAGCAGGGAGTGATTATGAAATGGGTTATGTGTAGCAAATTCATTTATTCCAGTTCTATTATACATTCAGTGGCATGACTGAAAGAGCAGAACCTTCTGTTGCCTAAAACCCACAATAGTTCCACTTCATTCTCGTGGCATCAGTTTACACTTACCAAACTCTCTGTTCACTTCCCTTCCATCTTCTTCTGTAAACAAGGTAACAGATGGCCACACACCAGGACTCTTGCCTGCTTGACCGTGCCGTGCAACCTAGATGTGAGCAGAGCTCAGGGCTGACAGACGGAGAGACAAGCAGAAATATTGTTTGCACATTTCTCCATTTGACAGCCAGCCATTTCAAAATATCAGACTTCAGACTATTTAACCTCTTCTTTTATTTGCCTCCAAAAACAGGAGCTTTCCAGCAGATCACCGGTTAGGGATGAAAGAGCCAAGTGCTTCTTGTGTGTGAACAAGATTGGGCTGAAGTATCAGATCTCACTGGATGAATAGTTTCCCAATACGCATTGTCTCAACCCATTAATTTCATTCGGTACCTTGTCTACAAATGTGGAGTCTGTGATCAGATGCCGTCCCAGCCCAGCAGGTAAGTCCGCTGCCTGATGTGGCTCTTACCACAATCTTGAGCGGTGTACACAAAGTGCAGGAGGAAATCAGCAGGTCATGCAGCATTAATGTCTGGGAATAAATAGTCGATAGTTCGAGCCAAGATCTTTCACTGGGACTGGAAAGGAAGGTGGCAGAAGCCAGAATAAGAAGGCAGGAGGAGGGGAATGAGTACAAGCTGCCAGGTGACAGGAGAAACCAAGTGAAAGGGAAGTTGGTGGGTGGGGAAGGGGGCATAAAGTAAGCAGCAATTGTGGATTAGGTGGAAGGGATGAACGAATTTAATAGAGGAGGACAGTGAACCATGGAAGAAAGTAAAAGAGGAAAGCAAGAGATAGGCAAGTGAGAAGAAGAGAAGGACTGAGAGGGTAACCAGAATGCCAAAAGAAAAAAGAGAGAACGAGGAAGGGGATAAAATTACTTTTTCTTCTTCAGCCCTTTACTTCTTCTTCTCCCAGCTTTTTACTTCATCCTTCTCCCCCACCCACCCACCCACCTTCCCCCTCACCTATCACCTGCCAATGAACTCCTTTCTCTCCCACACCTTCTTATTCTGCCCTTCTTCCCCCCTCCTCTCCAGTTCTGGCGAAGGGACTCTGTCAGAAATGTCAACTGTTTATTCCCCTCTGTAGAAGCTGCCTAACTGGCCGAGTTTATGCAGCATTCTGTGTGTGTTGATCATGGTTCCCAGCATCTGCAGAATCTCTTGTGTTACTGACACAATCTTCCTAGTTTCCAACCAAATCCAGTTAATGCAGCCCTTACTGTACAAGAGAAAAGGTTCATTATATTTCTGTTGGAATCCCTATTTGCTTATTCTTTGTTGCGACTTCAAGTGGAATACATGTTGTCAGGAAGGTACCGTGGGAACTTTTCTTGTTGAATTTCTTCAGGGATATTTTCAGTTCTTTCCCTGACTTCAATGTCAGTCTTTGCTGCTGTTGGATTTTTATCCACGTTAACACTCTGAGGAAGCAAGTGTAAACTATTACTGGAGAACTTCAGTAATGATGGAAAGTAAATGTATTCATATGGAGATTTCTACAATCTCAGGGCACTCCAGAGCACCGCAGGGTTAATAAATATTCCTTGAACTCTCATTATGCACAAACCGCAATCTAGACAGGAAACAGCAATGTCATAATGTTCAAATATTCTGCTTTATCCATAATAATATTTGGATAAATATTGGCTGAGTCAGCAGTGACAGTTGGAGTGTGGAGATGTTTTTGGAAAAGTCCCATTTTCTAGCATGAATGGATGCTACGAGACCTTATGCTCATCTGAGAAAGCGGTCGTTCACTTTAAAGTCCCTTACCGAGCAGACGTACCACAGGTGACACAGCACGTATCAAATGTATCATAGTGCCCCTTTAAGTAAATAGCTGATGCACCACAGAAACTTTATTGTTGTCACATGAACTGATCTTCGCTCCAGATCAATACATTACAACAGTGCACTGAGGTCGTACAAGGTAGAACAATAACAGAGAGTAAAATAAAGCATTACAATACAGAGAATGTGCAGTGCAGATAGACGGCAAGGTGCAAGGTCACAATGAGGTAGACTGTGAGGTGAAGAGCCTATCTTGTCATATTGGTGAGTCACTTAATAGACATGACAGTGGGATAGAAACTGTCCTTGAGCCTGGTGGTACATGCTTTAAGGTTTTTGTGTCTTCTGTCCAATGGGCAGGGGAAAAGTGAGAATATCTAGGATGCGTGAGATCTTTAACTATGCTGGCTGCTTTAAAGAGGAAGTGAGATGTGTAGACAGAACCCATGGAGGGGAGGCTGGTTTCTGAGATGTGCTAAACTATGTCCACAACTCTCTGCAGTTTCTTGTGGTCATGGGCAGAGCCAGTTGCCAGCGGTGCCAGATAGGGCACTTTCTATGGTGCATTGATAAGAAATTAGTGAGGGTCACAAGTGTTTAGCTTCCTGAGGAAGGAGGGTCACTTCTGAGCTTTCTTGGGCCTGGTGCTGACATAATTGGTCCAGGGCAGGTTATTGGTGATGATCACTCTTCAGAACTTCAAACTCTCAACCCTCTTGACCTCAGCACAGTTGATTTAGACAGGAGCACTGCTCCTCTTCCTGAAGTCCATGACTAACTCTTTTGTTTTGCTGACAATGTGGGAAAGGGTGTTGTCACAACACCATGTCCCTGCATTCTCAGTCTCCTTCCTGTAATTCCACTCATTGTTATTTGAGAGAGGGTCATTTCAGAGTTGATACCAACTACGTTGTAGAAGAGTTACAACAGAATCTGTCCACATAGTGATGTGTGTAAAGAGAGGAGAGTAAGGAGCTGAGGACACAGTCTTTTGGAGTGCCAGTGTTGAAAATAATCATGGTAGAGATTTTGATCTCCATCCTTTCTGATTGCAGTCTGTTAGTCAGAAAGTCGAGTATCTAGTTAAAAGGGAGGTGCTGAGCCCCAGGCATAGGAATGTGGAGATGAGTTTGTTTAGAATTCACGATGGTGCTGTAGTCAATAAACAATAGTCTTACAAACTGCAAGTGATGGCATTTGCCAAGGACCTCTTTAATCAGTAAGCAAATTACACTAGGTTGAGCCTGTCTGGGAAGCTGGAGTTAATGCTTGCCATGACCAGCCTCTTGGAGCACAACATGGTAGTGGATGTCAGTGCCACTGGACAGTAATCTTTAGGGCATGTTGCCTTACTTTTCTTAGGTACCAGGATGATAGTGGTCTTCTTAAGATAGGTAGGAACATCAGAATGAATGAGATTTAAAATGTCTGAAAGTACTTCCTCTGTGTAGATCTTTGAAAGCTGCCTGCGACATCATCCAGGCCCAAGACTTTTCATGGAAAATAGATCTTATGTCAACAGAGGCAACTGTGGTTCAGGTGCACTGGAGACCCTCAGGATGAGTCGTGTCGTACCCATTCCTTCTACTCGAAATGTACATAGAATGAGTTAGGATTATTGAGAAGGGATATCCTACTGTCAGCAATGCTGTCTCCTTTGACTTGTATCTCATTATAGCATGTAAGCTCTAACACAGCTGATGGCAGGTCTGGTACTCCATTTTGGACTGGTATTGTCTCTTGGGATCCCTGATAGTTTCATGGAGGTCATATCCTGATTTCTTGTAAAGGTCAGTGTCGCCTGATTTGAATCCTGGGCTTCAGTAGGGAGTGGACTTGCCAGGTTATCCATCGTTTCAAGATTGGGGGCACTCAGATTACCCTCTTTGGTACGCAGTCCTCAAAAAGTTTGCGGATTGAGTCCATGAGGGTGGTGTGCGGCATGTTCATCTAGGATGAGTGCTGAGGCTTTGAAAGCGGACTAGTCCACTGACTCAAAGCAAATGTGTTGAAGCTCAGCTTTTTCATCAGTCAGTGCTGGGTCCTAATGCTTAGCTTCTCTTTGTATACAGGAAGTAGGAGCATGGCTTGGTTCTCTGATTTACCAATGTGTGGGCGGGGGAGAGGGGTTGGCATCTTTCATGGTTGTGTGGCAGTGTTCAGGGTGTTTGGGCCCCTGGTGGGACAGGAGACATGATGACAGTATTTCGGTAATGCACTCTTCCATCTACTGAACAATGGGTACAGTTCATTGAAAGCAGGCTCCACAACTGCCTAGGGTGGGGTGTAGACTGCAGTCAGGACAATTAAAAATGGATTCCCGAGGCAGTTGGTGGCATTCTGAGCTGCATGAGAATGTAGCTTTTAGCTCAATTGCTTTATAGCACCAACTATCACCATTCAGGGTTTGATTCCCACTGCTGTCTGTAATGAGTTTGTACGCTCTCCCTGTGGCCTGCAGATTTCCTCTGGGTGCTCCAGTTTCCCTCCACATTCTAAAGAGTTATGGTTAATTTAGTGAGTGATGAGCATGCAATATTGGCACAGGAAGCTGGGCGACTCTTGCAGGCCACCCCCAGCACAATTCTCACTGAATTGATTGGATGCAATTAACACACTTCTCTACTTTGATGTTTTGACGTCCATGTGATAATGCTAAACTTTATCTCCGTTATCTTTTATAGGGGCAAAACTCAACATTAGACATTCCAGGCCGGCTGAGCAGGAACTTGCCAGGACTGTCATGTCCGAGCATGACAAGGTGTTTAGGTAGCAGACCTCCCTGCCTCTAACTTTACCAAAGGGTGACATAGAGTCCATCCAGTGAAGCCCTCAGGTTGTATGGTGCGGTGAGGCAAAGCGTGTGTAAGCCACGTTTCCGTGAGACATAGCATACAGCAGTCCCTCAGTTCTCCTTGGTAGGTCAGTCACTGATAACTGCCTCTTGCTAAATAATTCATCTGATAACTGTCATCTCAAAACCTGCATATCCCATATGTATATACATACATTGATTAAACTTGTAGATGTCTCACTTATAGTGTTGGTCCACCACCCTTACCAAATATTTTCATTTTAAACACTTAAGATTTGATCTTTCTCAGGCACATTGTCTGTCTCTGAAGCATACAAGCTCGAGATTCTAGGTAAGCAGACCTCCACCCAGTAATCCATGCGCAGAGTATTAAAAGAATAAGGGAAACTTCATGATTTCAGGAGAAAGTTTAAAGGGCATTTGATCTAGGTTGATAAAATTAGTAGAGTCTTGAATGTAAGAATTAAAAAGGGCAAGGGTTGGAATGATTTTCTTTGACTCCAGTTTTGTGGATTCTGAGGCAGCTGATGAGACTGAAGTGGGAACAGGCTCTGCCACAACTGGGGTAGGAAGTTTGGGTGTGTGGTTTCTGAAGTGGTGTGCTCCTTACACTGTTAGCCCATCCTCTGGTGCTCTCACTGAATAGCTTCAATGTTCTCAATACCAGCCTGAATAGTCCTTCTCCATTTTGAGCAGTGTTGGGCCCAAGGAAACAGTGAGGATGTTGCGTGTCTTCGAGGAGACTCGAGCAAAACCTTCACGAAATGTTGGAGGAATTCATCAGGTCAGACAGCCTGCATGGGGAGGAATAAACAGTCAATCTTTTGGGCTGAAACCTTTCATAGTATCCCTTCAGGCGGCATAGTAGAGTAGCAGTTAGCACAACCCTTT
The DNA here is from genome assembly GCF_030028105.1 of Mobula birostris. Taxonomy (NCBI): domain Eukaryota; kingdom Metazoa; phylum Chordata; class Chondrichthyes; order Myliobatiformes; family Myliobatidae; genus Mobula; species Mobula birostris. Next base: position 101,041,449 of record NC_092380.1, on the reverse strand, counting down.
ACAGCACAAGGTGCGAGATTAGGGTTCAATTCCCATTGCTGTCTGTCTCTGAAACATACAAACTTAAGATTCATAGTCCAGGGGTTCCCAGCCTTTGTTATGCCATGGACAAAAGGTCCAGGCATCCTTGGTTGGGAACCCCTGCATCAGACCACCAACTTGGTATCCATGCACAGGGTATTAAAGGGGTGAAGGAAGCTCCATAAATTCAGGAGAATATTTAAAGCAACAAACATAATGACAACTTTGATAATGGGGTGGGAGGGAAAACCCACACATTATGGTGACCAAATTGAAACCTATTGAATGTTGAAAGGCCTTGGTAGAGTGAATGTGGAGAGGATGTTTCCTATGATGGGAGAGTCTAAGACCAGAGAACACAACCCCAGAATAGAGGGGCGCTCTTTTAGAACAGAGGTGAGGAGGGATTTCTTTGGCCAGCGAGTAGTGAATCTATGGAATTCGTTGCCACAGGAAACTGTGGAAGTCAAGACTTTACGTATATTTAAGGCAGATGTTGATAGATCTTGATTAGTCAGGGCATGAATGGATACAGGGAGAAGGCAGGAGACTGGGGCACTATGGATCAGCCATGATGAAATGATAAAGCAGACTTGATGGGCCAAATGACCTAATTCTGCTCCTATATCTTATGGTTTTATGGTATAACAATGCATCATAGTTTCAACTCGGTGACACTAAGGTGGTTAATCTGCTGCCACACAGTCTCGAGGGTTTGGGTTCAATCCTGACTTTTGGTGTTGTCACGTGTGTCTCATGACCAAGTGGCATTCTTCCAGGTGCTCTGGTTTTTCCCACATCTGAAAGATGTGTTTGTGGGTTAAATAATGATTGTAAATGAACCCTCAGTCGAGGTAAGTGACAAAAGAACCAAAGCGAGTTGATGGACAAGTGATAGAGACTACAGGGGAATAGTGAGGCACAGACTGGGTATGATTGGATTATTCTGCAGGGAGCTGGCACAGAACAAATGATCTCCTCTGTGTGTAATAAATAAACACAAATTCTTTCACTATTTATGTTCTGTTTTATATTGCTTGGTGTTATTTACATTTTTCTTACAGCTCATTGGTTTTATCTTTTTGATTCTGACTACAATTCTGAAGAACTTCATTGACAGGAAAGGGCTTAGGAACATCTTGCAGTATGGAAGGCAAACAAATTGCCAGCCACTCTGGTTCATCAGTGGAGCTCTGGCTGAGCGATGTCCCTACCCTTTCCCTGAATGGTGCTGTGGTATCTTTTATGTCCATCTGGAAGGGGTGGTATACCTCGGATTAAATCCCAGTTGAGGTACTGCAGGTCTGAAGAATGCTACCACTGAAGCACAGCAGACACAGTAAAACCAGAAGCAGGCAATCAGTGAATTTCTTTCCTCTCCTTTTCTGTTTCTTCCTTCCTTCCTTCTGTCCATTCTTCTTTCATTCTTTTTTTTTCCCTTTTTTCCTTCCCTTATTTCTTTCTTTCTTCATGTCTTCATTCCCTCCTTCCTCTATTTATTTCTTTCTTCTTTCCACCCTTCCTTCCTTTTCTCCTTTTTGTTTACCTTCTTTCCTTCCTTCCTTCCAAATTGATTTTCATCTCAGGACTGACTTGGCATGTGTTCTATCTTTGTACAAGATCTATTGCTCAAGATGCAATGTTACGCTTCCTAGCTTTTATTTATCAGTGAAAGACTCTTGCAATGTGGATTAGCATTCCTTCCCTGACATTACTAGATCAGAATTTTGCCCCAGTATATTTTACTGAGCTATGTTATTTGCAAACGGCTTTGCTTAGAACATAGAACGTAGAGCTCTACAGCACATTACAGGCCCTCTGGCCCGGGATGTTGTGCCAACCATGTAACCTACTCTAGAAACTGCCTAGAATCTCCCTACCGCATAGCCCTCTATTTTTCTAAGCTCCATGTACCTATCTAAGAGTCTCTTAAAAGTCCCTATTTTATCTGCTTCTACCACCTTCACTGGCAGTGCATTCCATGCACCCACCACTCTCTGTGTGAAAAACTTACCTCTGACATCCCCCATGTACCTACTTCCAAGCACTTTAAAACTATGCTCCCTCATTTTAGCCACCTCAGCCCTGGGAAAAAGCCTCGGGCTATCCACACAAATGCTGCTCAACATCTTATACACCTCTATCAGGTCACTTCTCATCAACTGTCGCTCCAATGAGAAAAGGCCAAGTTCACTCAACCGATTCTCATAAGTCATGCTCCCCAATCCAGTCAACATCCTTGTAAATTTCCTCTGCACTCTCTCTATAGTATCTCCTATTCATCATCATTATGTGCTGTGTCAATAAGATGGAAGTGATCATGGTTTCATGACCATGGTTGTTCTTGGCAAATTCTTCTACAGAAGTGGTTTGCTATTGCCTTCTTCAGGGCAGAGCCTTTACAAGACGGGTGACCCCAGCCATTGTCAATTCTCTTCAGAGAATGTCTGCCTGGCATCAGTGGTCACATAAACAGGACTCGTGATCTGCACCAGCTACTCATAGGACCATTCATCACCTGCTCCCATGACTTCATGTGACCCTGATCAGGGGTGACGGGAGGGGGCCCAAGCAAGACCGGCAGGCTAGCGGAGAGAAGGATTGACTTGCACCTCCTTTGGTAGCGATTAGTCTCCATCCCGCCACTCCAAATGCTTATTAATTATTTGAAATGTTTTCTCTTGCTGTATTATTCACTTTGCCTGATGGACAGAAGACCTTGGCAGATTTCCTGGTTGACTTTATTGAAATTAATGCAATGGAACACAAAGCCTGAGTATATTTAGCCCATCATGTTCATCCTGGAAGGACAAGCACACTCCAGCCATCTTTCCAGTTTCCGAGCATTCCTGCAATATATTGTCTCTCCCACATGAGCACCAACTTCCATTTAATTCAACTTGCTGTTAACCAACACCAAGGAAGAGCGTACAGAAGCCAATAAACACAAAGGCACGTTTTTGGGATGTGGGATGAAACTGAAGCTCCCAGTGAAGCAACGGCTGGATTTTATAAACAAGGGAAGATCTGCAGATGCTGGAAATCCGAGCAACACACACAAAATGCTGGAGGAACTCAGCAGGCCAGGCAGCATCTATGAAAAAAAAGTGCCGTCGCCGTTAGATGCTGCCTGGCCTGCTGAGTTCCTGCAGCATCTTGTGTGTGTTGCTGAATCTTATAAACTGTTGATCTGATCAGCCCTTTGAGGTCCTGCTGGTGCAGGTGCCAATTCCCTCCTTCTGGTCCCACTTGCCTCGGAGGAATAAAAATATGCCTTTTCTAACTGAAATGCCAAAGACCTAGCATTATTTTCAGAAGGATCTGAATAGTTATTACATGACAATGAAAAGGCAGTTTGTCCTACCTGATAGACCAAATGGGCACCATAGCAGCATAGTGGTTAGTGCAACACCATTACAGCTTGTGTCAACAGAATTTGGGGTTTAGTTGTGACGTCTGCTGTAAGGAGTTTGGATATCCCTCCCCAAGGATGGGTGGATTTACTCCAGGTGCTCCGATTTCCTCCCATATCCAAAGACGCACCGTTTAATTGATCATTGTAAATTGTCCTGTGATAAGGCTAGGGTTAAATGGGTTGATTGCTGGGTGGTGCAGCTCGTTTGGTTGGAATGGCCTGTTCAGCACTGCATCTCTGAGAAATAAAATTGAAGTACATATGAATCTGCGGACAACAAAAATTTTCATTCATTGAGCACAAAATAAGACAAATAGGAGTCATGGGAATTGTATAGGAATTTTTCACCTCTACGTTACAATCTAAACAAGCTTCACACAATGAGAATCTACTCTGGCTGCAAGGATACGATGGGAAATAATTCTCAGTCATTTATGGGGCTTCTTTACACAGAGGGTGGTGGGAGTATGGAATGAGCTGCCAGATCAGGTGGTAAATGCGGGTTCTTTTTTAACATTTAAGGATAAATTGGATAGATACATGGATGGGAGGTGTATGGAGGGATATGGTCTGTGTGCTGGTCAGTGGGACTAGGCAGAAAATGGTTCGGCACAGCCAAGAAGGGGCAAAAGGCCTGTTTCTGTGCTGTAGTTTTTCTATGGTTTCTATGGTTTCATTATTGAGATGTTATGCAATTGGAATTGAGAAATTCTGTAAGAAACTCAGTGAGGCATAATTTGAAGCATTGTGTACAGTTATAATCAACTACCTACAGGAAGGGTATCAGTAAGATTGAAAGAGTACAGAAAAAGTTTACAAAGATGTTGCCAGGACTTGAGGACCTGAGTTCTAGGGAAAAGTTGAATAGGTTAGGATTTTTTTCCCCTGGAGCATAGGAGAATGACAGGAGATAAAGGTAGACAAAATTATGAGGGGTATACATAGGGTAAATGCAAGCTGGCTTTTTCCACTGAGGCTAAGTGAGACCAGAATGGGATTTCATAAGTTATGGGTGAAAGATGAAATGTTTAAGAGGAACAAAATGGGGGCCATCTTCACTCATAGGATGGTGAGAATATGGAATGACCTGCCAGCAGAAGTGTGGATTTGGGTTTGATTTAAACATTTAAGAGAAATTTGAACAGGTGCATGAATGGGAGGGGAGTGGAGGTCAGATGGGACTAGGCAGAATAACAGTTTGGCATGGACTAGATGGGCCAAAAGGGCCTGTTTCTGTGCATTCTATTTCAACCTCTGCTGGAATTTGGCCCAAAATGCAAATCTGCTTTTAGCAGTAAATCATACTAAATTAATTCATTCAAGTTTTGGGTATGGTGAAGTATTGGAGGGATGGTGTGATTGTATCTGGAGAGAGGGAGATGGAACAGCCGTGATGGTTAAGGAGGTAATATGATGTGGAATACTGTTAGTATGAGATGTTGGAATACACTGACCCAACAGAAGGTTCTAGTCCAATATTCAGAATTACTGACGTAAAGAAACCGTATTTTGCAACTCAGCAGGTCAGGCAGTTGATGTTTTGGACCAAAACACTTCTTCAGGATTGGAAAGGAAGCGGGAAGACGCCAGAATGAAAAGGTTGAAGAAGGGGAAGGAGGAGAGCTAGAAGGTGACAGGTGAAGCCTGGTGGGTGGGAAAGGTAAAGGGCTGGAGAGGAAAGAACCTGATAGGAGAGGAGAGTGGACCACAGGAGAAAGGGAGGAAGGAGGGGACCCAGGGGGAAGTGATAGGCAGGCGAGAAGAGGTAATAGGGCCGGAGTGGGGACTAGAAGAAGAGGAGAGGGGGAGAGATTTTTTTTATTGGAAGGAGAAATCAATATTCATGCCATCAGGTTGGAGGCGACCCAGAATGAATATAAGGTGCTACTCCTTCACCCTGAGGGTGGCCTCATCATGGCACAAGAGGAGGCCTGGGACTGATATTTTGCATTTCACAACTTCTGTAGTTGTACCGTGGTGAGCATTCTGACAGGCTGCATCACTGTCTGGTATAGAGGGGCTACTGCACAGGACTGAAAGATGCGGCAGAAGGTTGTAAATCTAGTCAGCTCCATCTTGGGCACCAGCCTACAAAGTACCCAGGACATCTTTAAGGAGCGGTGTCTCAGAAAGGCAGCGTCCATTATTAAAGACCTCCAGCACCCAGGGCATGCCCTTTTCTCACTGTTACCATCAGGTAGGAGGTACAGAAGCCTGAAGGCACACACTCAGTGATTCAGGAACAGCTTCTTCCCCTCTGCCATCTGATTCCTAAATGGACTTTGAAGCTTTGGACACTACCTCACTTTTCTTAATATACAGTATTTCTGTTTTTGCACCTTTTTAAAATAATCTATTCAATATACATAATTGATTTACTTGTTTATTTATTATTATGTTTTAGTTTATTTATTATTTTTTTCTCTCTCTCTCTCTCTGCTAGATTATGTATTGCATTGAACTGCTGCTGCTAAGTTAACAAGTTTCATGTCACGTGCTGGTGATAATAAACCTGATTCTGAATCTTTTGTAGGTCTGACCTGGGAGTGCTTTCCAGAATATTCCACACAGAAGGCTTTCTATTTCCTAATATTAAACAACAATATTGAGAATGCTGAAAGGAACGTTACTTTATTCCTGAATAAAACATACAAAATGTTGGAGGAACTTGGCTGGTCAGGCACCATCTCTTGCGGGGCGGGGGGGAGGTTAATAAATAGTCTACGTTTTGGTTCAAGACTCCTCACCAGGACTGGAGACTTGGGGGGAAGAAGCCATAACAGGAAGGTGGGGAGGGAGGGGAAGAAGTACAAGCTGGAAGGTGATTGGTGAAGCCTGGTGGGTGGGGGAGGGGGATGAAGTATTCCAGTATTCCTGTTGATGCAAAATATTATCATGCTCTATGAAAGATTATAGTTCAGTAAAATCAGTGCAATTGCACCTGTAATATATCGAACCCCATCTATGAGCCATTCTGCAAATTAACATCTTAATATACATCATTTATACTGAAAACATCTAAAACTTTATTAAATGGCAGCAACAAAACTACTTTTTCATAGTTCTATCTTTCATGTGGATGCTGATGCTAGATCTACAGTGTATCATGTTCCAACACCCGGTTTTGATACCATAGTTGCCACGTAATTGATGGAAGTGTTTTGAGTAATGCCACATCTTAGAGATGACATTTTTACTTCAAAGTTCAAAAGGTTCAAAGTAAATTTATTATCAAAGTGCATGTATGACACCATATATAAACCTGAGATTCATGTTCTTGAAAAAATACTTTGGAAATAATTTGCCAATAAAGGGAAAGTAAGTCATGAGTTCCTATGCATCAAAGGCATCATTGAGACTGAATCATATAAGACACATGATTAGAATTAGGCCATTCAGCCCATTGAGTCTGCATCATTATTCCAATATGGATGATTTACTATCCCTCTCAATTCCATTCTCCTGTCTTTGATGCCCTCACTGATTAAGAACCTATCAACCTCTGTTTATTTCCCATATTGTGGAATTTTAGAATAATTGAAACAGAAAATAGACCATTCAGTCTATCAAGTGTGTGCATGCTCTTTGTTGAGCCATCTAGCCAGTCCCATTATCCTGCTCTTTCCCATGCACACTGCAGATTATTTTCCCATAAATTGACAGCACTGTGGTTCAGCAAGTAGAGCGTAGCTCCATCAACATGGGTTCAATCCTGACTTCTGGTGCTGCCTGCGTGCAGTTTAGTTATTCTTCCTGGGTCTGTGAGCTGCAATGGGTTTCCTCCATGTGATCTGGTTTCCTTACACATCCCAAAATATGTGGGTTGGTAGGTTTATTGGTCACCGTAAATTGCTTCTAGTGTGCTGATTGACAGTTGAATTTGTGGAAGTTAAAAGAAATAAGGATGTTGCCAGACTTCAGTTCCTGAGTTATAGGGGAGGGCTGAATAGATTAGGGCTTTATTCACTGGAGTGAAGGAGAACAAATGGAGGTTTGATGAAGGTATACAAAGTTATGAGGGTAGAGATAGGGTAAGTGCAGACAGGCTTTTTTCACTGAGGTTGTGTGAAACTAGAACTAGAGTTTTTGGGTTAAGCGTGAAAGGTGAAATGTTTAAGGGGAACATGAAGGGGATCGTCTTCACTCAGAGTGTGGTGAGAGTGTGGAACGAGAAAGAGGGACAGTAAAATGCCATTGGGTGTAAATAGATGCTTTACGGCCAGCACCGATGTAGTGGGCTGAAGGACATGTTTCTGTTCTGTTTTGCTTATGAAATGCCTAACCAGTACCTTTTGCAAGACGAGGTTGACTGTGATTCCACCAGTGATAGCCATCATCTGAGTAAAGAAGATTTTCCTCACATTTTGTGACTTGTGTTTTCCTTTAAATCTGTGTTCCCTGCAACACACACCCTCAAATTGAAACAACTTCCCACTCTTTGGTCGACCAAAACTCTTTGTCATCCTGAACACTTCATCTGAAGATGTGAAGTTCTTTTTCTTGGAATATTACTAAGCAAGGTGGAATTAAAAATGATTACTGTCACGTAGAAATAAATGGATTAACCTCACTATTTAGCTTTGTGGTTGTTTTCACATCTTGCATTTAACATTTATCATAATTTCCAACAGTCCTCAGGGGAAAGAATGGCAGATTACCATGTGATATTCCTGCAAGATACATTGTTATGTGATTGTCATGTAGAAATGTTGTACAAATGTGTTCTTAAATTGTACACACAAGGAACTGATCTTAGTAATTGAGACAATCTTGTGCAGCAGTATCAGGATAATTTCAATCCGAGAGACCTAAAGCAGTCAGGAAAATTATTTTATCCTACCTGTGGTTTGCACCAACAAATTGACCTTTAATCAGTTGGTGTCTGTTTAGAAGACAAGAATTAACTTGTGTGGGTGTTGTTTGGTATGGAAAGGTGGAGGTGCTTTTCCAAATCACCTCTATGCTGCAAAAACCTAAGCTATTTATGCAAGTTCCTTGGAACATTTTGAACTCCGTTCTTTCAGTGACAGGGTGTAATATACATTTTTACATAAAGCAATCCATGTATCACTTGGCTTTGGCACTCTGTAAACTGTGGGTGAATTCCAAGCCTTCACGTTGACTTTGCAAACTAGAAAGTGGAAGAGGTCATCTTTGGTCCATCAGGGAAAATAGTTAGGTTAAAATGGGTGTCCTCTATGCACATGGGGAAGCACGTACCCTCAGTTAATTGGCAGTGGGGTTCAGTTAGAGTCATACAGCATGAACACAGGCCCTTCGGCCCATCTTGACCATGCTGACAGTGTTGTCATTTGAACTAGTCCCATCTGCCCAAATCTAGTCCATAGTCCTCAAAACCTCTCCTATCATTGTGCTTATCTAGATGCCATCTAAAAGTTACTAATGTGCCCACCTCAACCACTATTTCTGGTAGTTCATTCCAAATGCACACTACCATTTGCATGAAGAAGCTACATGGGATTTTCTCGAAAATATCTCACCTCTAATCTTAAACCTACACCCTCTTGTTTTTAGCACCCCCTCTCTGGGTAAAAGACTCACTGTTTTAACACTGTCTATGCCCATCATGATCTAACATACCTCCATCAGATCACCCCTCAATCCCTTACATTCCAGGAAATGAAGTCCTGATTAATGCAACTTATCCTTGTAACTTAGACCTGAAGTCCAGGCAATGTCCTCTCAAATCGTAAACATAAAAGACCCTGCAGGTGCTGGAAATCTTGAGTAACACAAGATGCTGGAGGAACTCAGCAGGTCAGGTAGTATCAATGGAAGGAAATGAACAGTTTAAGTTTCAGGCCAAGAGCCTTCATCAGCACTGGGAGAGAAGCGGGAAGAAGACAAAACAAGAAGATGAGGGGATGGCAAGGAGTACAAGCTGGCAGATGGCAGGTGAAACCACGTGAGAGGAAAGGTGGGTGTGTGGGGGAGCAAAGTGATGACATAAGAAGCTGGGAGGTGATAAGGGAAAGAGGTGAAGAGCTGAAGAAGAAGGAATCTAATAGACCATGGAAGAAAGGGAAGGGGGAAATGTACCAGAGGGTGGTGATGAGCAGGTAGGCAAAAGAGAAGGGGAGAGAAGATAACCAGAATGGGAATGGAAAAAGAGAGAAGGGGAGGGGAAGAAATTATCAGAGATTTGAGAAAGCAATATTCTTGCCATCAGCTTGGCGGCTACCAAGGTGGTTTACAAGGTGTTACTATTCCAATCTAAGTATGGTTTCATCAGGGCAATAGAGAAGGCAATGGACCAGTCGTCAGAATGGAAATGGGAAGCTGAGTTGAAATGGGTGACAAAGATTAAATCCTTTCCGCACTCTCTGTAAGATCACCGTCAAGATGGTGCCAGTAAACCACGCAGATGTGTTGCGAGCAACACACATAAAAGTTGCTGGTGAATGCAGCAGGCCAGGCAGCCTCTCTAGGAAGTGGTACAGTCGATGTGTCGGGCCGAGACCCTTCGTCAGGACTAACTGAAGGAAGAGTTAGTAAGAGATTTGAAAGTGGGAGGGGGAAGGGGAGATCTGAAATGATAGGAGAAGACAGGAGGGGGAGGGATGGAGCCAAGAGCTGGACAGTTGATTGGCAAAAGGGATATGAGAGGATCATGGGACAGGAGGCCTAGGGAGAAAGAAAGGGGGAGGGGGGAAGCCCAAAGGATGGGCAAGGAGTATAGTGAAAGGGACAGAGGGAGAAAAAGGAGAGAGGGTGAAAAAGAAAGTGTGTATATAAATAAATAAATACACATTCCAAAAAAGGGTATATGGCTGTGATAGAGAGTCTGCCAGCTTGAAAGTACTAGATGACCACAAACAGCAACTCAATAGTGAGCAGATAATTTGATTTTTAATGAACTTGGATGAATATTTGCCATGACACAGGGGAGAATTCTATTGCTCTTCCTTACGCTGGTGCCAAGAGATGGGTTCTCAACCATTTGAGAAAAAAGCTGCTTTCATTCCTCAACTGAAACCAAGACATTGAATCACTGATATAAATCATGAAATTCATTGTTTTGCAGCAGCAGTACAGAGTATTCCTTAAAAAAATTATAACTTACAAGAAGAAAAATATATATATACAGTGGATCCTGGATAATCAGGACACATCGGGACCAGTACAATTTGGCCCTATTAATTGGCTGTCCCAGTTAGCTGAAGTTTCGTGGAAATAGTTAAAGACGATAAAAAAGATAAATTACTGTTTAAATGATAATAATTTATATATTTGAAATGAAATACAGAACAAATTAGAACACTACAAATATCTCTGACGGACTGTAAAACTGTATTATTTCCTAATATTTATCAATGGAGGAGTTAATTCAGAGTACTCTGCCGTACTCTTTTGATTGACTGTAAATGAACAAAACCAGCATGGACACCTAGTGCAGATAACGGACCATCTTCATACAATTCCATCAACAAATGCATCCTCCAAATGCATCCACATTTTCATTGTAACAGTCAAGATAATTGTCGATGCCTTCAAATTCTTTGTAGTTCCTATCTTGTCACTCCGGCAGTTTCTGACACCCCCAAGCCTGAATGCCTGAAACTGCAGTGAGCAAGACAGTTCCAAGTTGTCTTATTGCTACCTTCTGTCCAATTATCAGTGACTATGCTAGTTTGGCAACAGTCTCATGTCCCGATTAAGCAATACATACAGAACTGTGCAAAAGTCTTAGGCACGTATATTATAGCTCGGGTGCCTAAGATGTTCGCACAGTACTGTAGTAATTTTATGCATTGCACTGGATGGCTAATGCAAAAAAAAACAGATTTCATGACATACGTGATGAGTAATGATAAATCTGATTCTGATATGCGTCTCTATTGTGGACTGAGAATGGGAGGGAGGCAGGGAGAGGGGAATCATGGTTGGGAAAAGGGAAAGGGAGAGCAGAGGGGGTGGGAAGCACCAGAGAGACGTTTGATTCCAATAGTTTGGAATCAGATCTCCTTGTTTGATGTCTCAGGGCTGGGTGTATCTGCACCCACGCCACCCCCTGCCCCTGGCACTCCTTCTGTGCCATCTGTCCCACACCTCTCCTGTGGAGCTCCCTCCTCACCTTTCCCAACTCCCTTTGCTCCCACCAGATTTGCTAACTCGCTCTCCGCTCCGTATTGACAAATACAGTTCTGTGCAAAACTCTTAGGCACCCGAGCTATAGAACTGTGCCTAAAGCTTTTTTACAGTACTATATACACACATCAAAAAAGTAGTGCAAAAATAATGAGGCAGTGTTTTCACGGGTTGGTTATCAACATAGATTTAATACACAAAGCCCTGGAGTGAGATGTGAATCTGCAATGTTTTTATCTTTAAGGGAACAATTGTTGAGTCACAGGTGATGGAAATGAAGTTAAATGACAGAGGATGTACTTAGGTGGATGCAGAAACCAACACATAACCATTGCAACATTAAATGATAATACCAGCATTGTTGCACATTACCTTTCTGTGGTTCCATAATGAACAAGAACAGAAGTGGAGCACAAGTAAGCTATTCAATGGAATGTAACAACAACGTATCACAATAGTTACACTGTTGCATTTTGCAAAATAATTGAGCGTAGATGTTCAGCAAAGTGGTCTCCCAGTCTGCGTCGGGTCTCGCCAATCTATAGAAGGCCACACCAGGAGCACCGGACGCAGTACATCACCCCAACCAACTCACAGGTGAAGTGTCGCCTCACCTGGAAGGACTGTCTGGGGCCCTGAATGGTAGTGAGGGAGGAAGTGTAAGGGCATGTGTAGCACTTGTTCCACTTACAAGGATAAGTGCCAGGAGGGAGATCGGTGGGGAGGGATGGGGGGAACGAATGGGCAAGGGAGTCGGATAGGGAGCGATCCCTGTGGAAAGCAGAGAGAGGGGGGCAGGGAAAGATGTGCTTAGTGGTGGGATCCCTTTGGAGGTGGTGGAAGTTGCGGAGAATTATATGTTGGACCCGGAGGCTGGTGGGGTGGTAGATGAGGACTGATGCGGCTTTCTAAATATTGGTGAGACCTGACACAGACTGGGAGATCGTTTCGCTGAGCACCTACGCTCTGTCCACCAGAGAAAGCAGGATCTCCCAGTGGCCACACATATTAATTCCACATCCCATTTCCATTCTCATTCTGAAATGAATATCCACGGCCTCCTCTACTGTAAAGATGAAGCCACACTCAGGTTGGAGGAACAACACCTCATATTCTGTCTGGGTAGCTTCCAACCTGATGGTATGAACATTGACTTCTCAAACTTCCGCTAATGCCCCACTTCCCCCTCATACCCCAACCATTATATATATTTATATACACACATTCTTTCTCTCTCTCTCTCCTTTTTCTCCCTCTGTCCCTCTCACTAAACCCCTTGCCCATCCTCTGGTCTTTTCCCCTCCTCCCCCTTTTCTTTCTCCCTAGGCCTCCTGTCCCATGATCCTATCATATCCCTTTTGCCAATCAACTGTCCAGCTCTTAGCTCCATCCCTCCCCCTCCTGTCTTCTCCTATCATTTCGGATCTCCCCTTCCCCCTCCCACTTCCAAATCTCTTACTAGCTCTTCTTTCGGTTAGTCCTGACGAAGGGTCTTGGCCCGAAACGTCGACTATACCTCTTCCTAGAGATGCTGCCTGGCCTGCTGCGTTCACTAGCAACTTTGATGTGTGTTGCTTGAAATTCCAGCATCTGCAGATTTCCCCATGTTTGCGAGATGTGTTGCGGGCTGCTTACAAAACTACTAAATATACCTGATTGAATTCTTTGAGTGTCATGGTCTGGTCCATGGACTCTGGACTCCAGGTCTTCTGGCTGTCCCTTGTTTCAGCTGGGCTTAATCATAGGCACCTGATGCTCGTCTTGGGGCTGGGAATATAAATGGCCCTGGGTTTAAATATGGTTGCTGGTTTGTCTTGTTAGTATCTTGTTCTTATCTCTGTGGGGCAAGTCAGGCCATCTTTGTTGTTACACTGTGGATGGATCTGTCCATTTCTGTCCTTGACTCTGTTGGGTAAACCAGGCTGTCTTTGCTGTTAGCCTGAGGCTGAACTGTTCCCTTCCCTTCCCTTCCCTTCCCCTTCCTTCTGAAGCCTTGCCTGCACCCTTGTCAAGTTCAACCACTGGAGTGAGACTGGAGCCTTGCTGTACCAAGATAAGGAACTGTCTATTGTTGAGTTGGAACTGTCTCTATGTCCATCCCTTTGCTAGGTAGGCCTGGCTGTTTGCTGCTACCTAGTATTGGAAACTGTCTTGTTGTGTTCAACATTCTGTGTAGGTCCCTGGCCCCAAGTCCTGTTCCCAAGGAGGGGTCCTGGCCCTTAATCCTGTTCCCAAGGAGGGGCTCTGGCTCTGTGTTCCATGTCCCTGTGTTCCTGTCTCAAGCTCAAGTCTCTGTGTTCCTGTTGTCTTGGGTCCAGGGTGCTGGAGTTCCTGTTGTCCTGGGTTGAGGTACCCAAGCCCTTGCCTAGTTCTGGGGTCTGAGCCTGAGTCAAGACCTAGGTTCTGGGTCCTTATCCAGTCTCTGGCTCAGAGTCCAAGCCCAGGCTCCTTGTTCCCAGATCCTTGTCCTGGTCCTGCTTGCCTAGCCAATGTCGTAGCCCAAGTCTGTGTTCTTGTCCCAGATCTCTAGTCAAGTCCTGTTCCTAGTTCTTCAGTATCTGTCTTGCATTTGGGTCTGCTCCCAGCGCCCCACATTATGACATTGAGGAAGTAACAAAACACATTAATGAAGGCTGAGCAGTGGATGTAATGTACATGGATTTCAGTAAGGTATTTGATAAGGTTCCATCATAAAGTAGGGAGGCATGTGAATCCAGAATTGGCTTGCCCACCAAAGGTGAAGGGTGGTTGTAGGTGATTTGTATTCTGCATGGAGGTTGGTGAGCAGTGGTGTTCCACAGGGATCTGTTCTGGGACCCCTCCACTTTGTGATTTTTTTTTTAAATATAAATGACCTGGGTGATGAAGTAGAAGGGTGGGTTAATGAGTTTGCTGATGACACAAAGGTTGAGGGTGTTGTGGATAGTCTGGAGTGTTATCAGAGGTTACAGTGGGACATTGATAGGATGCAGAACTGGGCTGAGAAATGACAGATAGACTTCAACCCAAATAAGTATGAAGTGCTTCATTTTGGAAATCCACTTTACACTGTTTTGTCCATTGCCATTTCCTCCCAATATGTAATAATGATTTCAAGGGTGAAGAAAGAATATAATATTAATGGTAAAACTCTTGACAGTATGGAGGATCTGAGAGATCTTGGGGTCCATAGGATACTCAAAGCTGCTGCACAGGTTGACAGTTTTAAGGTGTATGATGTGTTCGATTCATCAACCATGGGATTGAGTTCGAGCCGTGAGGTAATGTTACTATATAAGAGCTTGGTCAGACCTAACTTGGGGTACTGTGCTCAGTTCTTGGCACCTCACTACAGGAAGGATGTAGATACAATAGAGTGTGCAGAGGAGATTTACAAGGATGTTGCCTGGATTAGAGTGCCTAACTTATGAGAATAGGTTGAGTGAACTTGGCCTTTTCTCCTTGGAGTGACAGAGGATGAGAGGTGTCCTGATAGAGGTGTGTGAGATGATGAGCATTGGTCTTGTGGTTAGCTAGAGGTTTTTCCCATGTCTGAGAAGGCTAACACGAGGGGGCATAGGTTTAAGGTGCTTGCAATTAGGTACAGGGGGATGTCAGAAGTTTTTCAGTGGTGGGTGCATGGAATGCACTGCCAGCAGTGGTGGTGGAAGTTGATAAAATAGGGACTTTTAAGAGACTCTTAGATAGGTACATGGGGCTTAGAAAAAGAGGGCTATGCACCAGGGAAATTCTTGGCAGTTTCTAGAGTAGGTTACATGGTTGGCACAACATTGTGGGCCGAAGGGCCTGTAATGTGCTGTAAATTTCTGTTCTATGTATTATGTTCTATACCTCTTCTGAATTAAACTCACTGCAATCTGCAGCCTGTAATTTCCCTTTAGGCAACGTACTTTGGAAAAGTCTTAATGAACTAGTAATTTCACGATTTTCTGAAGGACTCTGCGAACTTCACTCTCAATTCCAAAATAAGGCAAACCCCATCAAGGACAAGTTCATTCCTTTGCTGGTAAAATAGGCAAAGTGGAATTTCTACTGCACTTTCCAGCCATTTTGTGTTTCCATGTAGATTTGTGTCAATGTGGGTCTTCTCTGGTTTCTGTTTAATAATCTCTGCTGTAACGGGGAAATTTTCAATCTGCATTTGAGAGACAATGTCGAGGAGTGTCCTTTATCGTAAATTTTTCAAGTATTTCCTTTTCCAAGGGTAAATTGGACAATCCATCAGCATTTACATGATAAATTGTTCTCTTGGATTCTGTCTTGTAATTGTGTCTTCCAAGAAACTGAGCCCATCTCTATTTGTGCTGCAGTGGATTGACACTAGTGGTTGGTTGTTGATCAGTAATTAGGGTAAACTCTCTTCTATGAAAGTACTGGTTGAAATGTTTTGCACCACAAGCCAAACTCAATGCCTGTGTCAACCTGCGCATAATTTTTCTCTGCAGTGGTAAGGAAAATGATGCAAGGCTATGGGGCATTCTCTTCCATCACTCATACTATGCAACATAAGTGTACCTATACCATAAGGTGAGGTGTCACGGGAAAGCTTCTTTGGATGATATGGATCATAATGTGTGAGTATAGTGTTTGACTTCACCATTTCCTTTACCTTTTGGAAATCCAATTCGCACTGTTTTGTCCATGGCCATTTCCTCCCAATATGTAATAATGATTTCAAGGGTGGACCACAGTATCTTTTTAACATTGTCTTGAGATTTTGGAGATGTTCTTTGTCCTCCTCACCAGTAACAATACTGTCATCCAGGTAACATTGAGCGCCTGGGCAGACTTGCAGTGTCTGGTCCATAGCTTTCTGCCTAAGCCCAAGTGGTAGATGACACATCAAAAATAATCCTATTATAGCAATAAAGTCCATTATGAATGTTTGTGGTGAGAAACACATCAGACTCTTCCATCTATGTCTGGATGTTGGCCTCAGCTGTCCACTTTGCTGAAGTGTTTCCCTCCAGAAAGGTTTGCAAAGATATCATCTATCCAGGGTGATCATATTGATCTACTTTAAGTACTGGGTTGATGGTAACCTTAAAATCACCACAGTTTCTGACAGACCCATCCTTTTTTGGCTACTGGGACCACTGGCTCTACTGAACCTTAGACAGAATTCCTTTAGCTTCCATTCAATCTAGCTCACTGGCTACTTTATCACAGAAGATATTAGGAACCAGATGGGCTTTGCAAAACTTGGGTGTGGCATTTTCATTTAACACTATTTTACACTTGATATGTTTGAGTTTTCCAATGCCATCCTTGAACACCGTCCAAGGCATTATTTAATATCCTCCTTAATTCACTTTCAGTTGATGATTGCTGAAGATGTGGCACACAAATGGTGGATAGATCTCCAATCAAGTTGTAGTTGTCTCAGCCAACCATGGGCAAACTATGCCGGCCTTCCTGTTTTTATCTCACAGAACCCCAATGTGGCTTTTTGGTTGTATTTCACTGTTACAGATGTCATTCTCACAGGAGTTATCTTTGCTCCAGTATAAGTTATTAGTTGGATATTAGCAGTCTTCGGTTCAGTATCTTTGAAATGCTGCTCAAAACTCAGCTGGGGCAGTATCCAATTCCATTTTAATTGATTTGTGGTTCACTTCTGGTATAAGCCATATTGCTTTATTCTTAGTTTTCACATAGCAAATCTTAAGGCTACTCAGTCCCCTGTGACTCTCATCATTATCAGATTTTGCATCAACAACATGTAATTAGTGCATTTTTAGAAACAGCAACTTGATTTTTTTAATCTTTTAGTCTTGTGCAGTCCACTTATTTTTGTCTCCCCAAAATGCTCTTTGTATGTGTCCTACTTTATTGCATTTTCTGCAAGATTCGTATTTAACCATATATTGGTCTGGTGTATGTGAGCTTCTGCCACAACTGTAACACAATTTATTCAGCCAGGCAGTTTTCTGTTTAATTTGTTTACACTCACTATCATTCCTGAGTGCAATTCAATTTCATCTCTGGCTGCTGTTTCTATTAAAACAGCAATTTCAACTCTATTAAATGTGAGTTAAACATAGTATTAAACACAGAAATCTACAGTGTTTTACAGGCCCAATGGTCCACAATGTTGTGCTGACCATATAACCTACTCTAGAACCTGCCTAGAATTTCCCTAGCACATAACCCTCTATTTTTCTAAGCCCCATATACCTATCTAAGAGTCTCTTAAAAAACCCTATTATATCTGTCTCTACCACCTTTGTTGGCAGTGCATTCCACACACCCACCACTCTGTGTGGAAAAACTTGCCTCTGACATCCCCCTTGTACCTACTTCCAAGCAGCTTAAAACTATGCCCCCACATGTTAGCCATTTCAGCCCTGGGGAAAAGCCTCTGGCTATCCACACGATCAATGCCTCTCATCAACTTATACAACTCTGTCAGGTCACCTCTCATCTTCCATTGATCCAAGGAGAGAAGGCCATGTTCACTCAACCTATTCTCATAAAGCATGCTCTCCATTCCAGGCAACATCCTTGTAAATCTCCTCTGCATTCTCTCTATAGTATCCACATCCTTCCTGTAGTGAGGTAACCAGAACTGAACACAGTACTCTGGTCTAATTAAGGTCTTGTATAGTTGTAACATTACCTCGCAGCTCTGGAACTCATTCCTACAGTTGAAGGCCAACACACCATATGCCTTCTTAACAACGTTGTCAACCTGCGCAGCAGCTTTGAGTGTCCTGTGGACATGGACCCCAAGATCTCGCTGATCCTCCACACTGCCAAAAGTCTTACCGTTAATATATTAATGGTAAATTGTGCTTCAGTTAGGAGCCATTTTTGAATGTTTCCTTGCAAGACTCCACAAACTAAATGATCTATCAGTGCATCATTAAGCCCATCAATGAACTGACAATGCTCAGACAATTTCCTCAATTTGGCCAGATAAGCTGAAATAGACTTCCTTTTGATTCCAGTTATTCCACTTATGAAATCTAAAGCATTCTGCAATCAGCAATGGTTTTGTTTCTAAACATTCCTGCATTTCTTTGATAGCAGTAAAACTCATTTCAGCTGGTTTGGTTGGAACAGTTAAACTGTATGCTTTCCCACCTATTGCACTCAACCAAACTGGCAGACATTTCTTATCAGCCATTCCATTTGCTTTAAAATAGTGCTTATTTCATTCAGTATACTTCAATTTAACATGCCTATCTTTCTGATGTAGCCAGCCATTTCTGCATTTCTTTATTTATTATTTCTATCACCTGGTATTTGCTGTTCATGAATTTCATCTGTTTCCTGACTTTTTAAACTCAAACATCTTTCTCCCCTTCCAAAGAAAAGAAAATTCTCTGCTTTTTTTTAAAAACTCAAACATCTTTGCCGCCTTCCATGGGGGGGGGGGGGGGGAAATGGTGCTATACTTCACATAGGTTCTCACCTTGGGTTCATTTTAAAACTTACTCATCACACGGTTATGTTTTGTGGTTCCAGAAACTAATCAAAAGATAAACTAAGCAGATCCATTTCCCAGCTGCCTTGTTTTTCTTTGGGTTAGTTTCTGGAACTACAAGACATAGCAACAATAACCTCTCACTCAATATCATCAATGTTAAAAAATTGAATATTGACTTCAGGAGAAGGAAACCGGTGTCTGAGTCAGTCCTTATTGGGCAATCAGAGGTGGAGAGGGTCATCAACTTTAAATTCCTCTGTTATTATTTCAGAAGATCTGAGAGAACGACAGCATCTCTACTTCATTAGAAGTTTGCAAAGATTCAGCATGATATCTAAAACTTTGACAACTTCTGTGGATGTGTAGTGGCAAGCTTGCAAGTCTTCTAAGTGTCTTGAAAGGAAATAAAAATAAACTGTATATAACTTTTCTGAATAAAGTTGGGGTGATGTTGATAAAGAAGAATATTGAGGTTACCAGAAAATGTGGGAAATACTCTGCAGGTCAGGCAGCGGCAATGCAGAGATAAAAACGCTGTTAATGTTTTGTGTTGGAGACATTTCATCAGAGTTTGTTTATCTTCTCACCACTGGTCTTCCCTCCTTCGATTATGTCTACTAAAACTTAATTTCAAAGAAACATCCTAGCAACTAACTCCACAAAGAGACTAACCAGCATCCTATCGCCACATTTTGGATCCACTGCTGATTTCTAGAACATTCAGCAATCATGGAAATACTCCTTCAGTCACATCTTCAGCTGCAACTGTACTACATTGCTTGCACATCAATAATGCCTCTGAGCATAGTCTCACCACTCTACTAGTCCACAGTAAGTATACTGCAAACTCCTGGTTTGTTGAAGCTCAAAAGGGAATTAGACAGGTAACTAAAAGGAAAATAGTCAGCAGGCACATGGAGAATGAGCAGAGGAGTGGGAGATTGCTCTACTAGAGGCCAGCACAAATATAATGGGCAGAGTAGTCTTGTTCTGAGTCTTAATGATTTGGTGATTCTGAGATTATCAAAGTAACAGCCAATAGATTTCAAAGATAATCTAAGACCAATGGAGAAAAACAAATTATAAGTTAACTATGAGCTTGGCTAGAGGCAGGGTGTGATGGCAGAGTGCTAAAGGGGAAGTAACATTTATTAGACTATAGACCATAAAACATAGGAGCAGAATTCAGCCATTCAGCCCATCATGTCTACTCTGCTATTTCATCACGGCTGATTTATTATCCCTCACAGCCCCATTCTCCACCTTCTCCCTGTAACCTTTGATGTCCCTACTAATCAAGAACCTATCAGACTCCACTTTAACTATACCCAAAGACTTAACCTCCATAGCCATCTTAGGAATGAATTCCACAAGCTCACCATCTTCTGGCTCAGAAATTCCTCCTCATCTCTGTTCCAAAGGGACATTCTTCTCTTTTGAGGCTGTGCCTTCTGTCCTAGACTGCCCCATCACAGGGAACATCCTCTGCACATCCACTCTATCTCACCCTTACAGGATTTGGTAGGTTTCAATGAGATCACCCCTCATTCTTCTAAATTCCAGTGAGTGCAGGCTGAGGAGCAGAATTAGGACATTGACCCTCCGAGTCTGCATTGCCATTTCATCATGTCAGATACATTCCCCTCTCAACTCCATTCTCCTACCTACTTCCCATAACTTTTCATGTTCTGACTAATACAGATCTTATCAGCCTCCACCTTAAATGCACCCAATGACTTAACCTCCACAGCAACCTGTGGCAATCAATTCCACAGATTCAACAGCTCGCTAAAGAAATTCCTCCTCATCTCTGTTATGAATGGACATCACTCTATTCTGAGGCTGTGCCCTCTGGTCCTAAACTCCGCCACCACAGAAAATGTCCTCTCCACATCCACACTATCTAGGCCTTTCAACATTCAATGAGATTCTTTCTCCCCCCCCCCCCCACCCAATTCTTTTAAATTCCAGTGAGTACAGGCCCAGAGACATCAATTGCTCCTCATACAATAAACTTTTCATTCCTGGAATCATCCCCATGAACCTCCTCTGAACCCTCTCCGAACCCTCTCCAATGTCAGCACATCCTTTCTCAAACAAGAGCCCAAAACTGCTCACAATATTCCAAGTGAGGCATCACTAGTGCCTTATAAAGCCTCAGCATTACACCCCTGCTTTTATATTCTAGTCCTCTTGAAGAGAATGCTAAAATTGCATTTGCCTTCCTCGCGACTGACTCAACCTGCAAATTAATGTTTAGGGAATCCTGCACAAGGACTCCCAAGTCTCTTTGCACCTTACATTTTTGTAGTTTCTCCACATTTAGAAAATAGTCCACACCTTTATTCCTACGACCATACACTTCCTGACACAGTATTCCATCGCTTACTTCCTTGCCCATTCTCTGATCCGTCCGAGCCCTTTTTCAGCCTCTCTGCTTCCTCAACACTACCCGCCCCTCCACCTAGCTTCATATCGTCTGTGAACTTAGCCACAAAGCCATCAATTCCATCATCAAAATCATTGGCATACAACGTAAAAGGAAACAGTCCCATCACAGACCCCTGCAGTAAAAGGGCTTTGATAAAACAACCATAAAGAGGTGCAACATCTTTACAAACATCACATACAAACTACAAAGTCTCCTTCCTCCCACCCTCTCCCCCGCCAAGTCATACACCACCCTGATCTGGAAATACAATCACAATCTTGACACAATCAATTGGAATAAATCCTGTGACTCACTCTCATTTCACCATAGGAGCTCCTTCTGCAGAAAGACCATGCTGAACCGAATCTCAACAGTCCACCATACTTGCCTCTGATGGTACTTAGAGATGGACGGCAAACATTAGTCCTTCCAACAATGCCTGCTCCCAGAGAACTAATGGAATAATCCTCATATAACCAAACCCAAAATCATACTTAAGTTGGAGAAAAAATTTTAAAAAAGAAATGTAACAGTTAAAAATTAAACAAGGCTCTAATTATAATATAAATAATTCTATCTCTAACTTAGTTATGCAAACAAAATTTTCAACATTGATACAACATGGTAGAATAATCAAGGCACAATAGAATCTATTTATTACAATAACTAGTCTTTCTGCTTATCTTACTTGTTATGACAAGTGTACTCTGCTGAGAAAAAGAAATCACAGCCATCAAACAGCATGTTTATGAAGACAGCCTTCAGATGGGAACCATGTGGTAAAATATGTTGATCAGTGTTGATAGGGAAAACAAGCTCTTTCAGGCCTGTATATTTGCATGAAACTTCAAAACAAATATTCAAAGTTACAGTTGATTCTTTATCTTAATCCTAAAGCTGTGAATGCAGAAGTATGGTCTGCAAGTAATTATTGATCCATACCTTTATTTTTTCAGGTCTTAAACCCTGGCCAAATTTGTCTGAAGTGCCTTTACATTTATTTCCTATAAGAGTGAGTTTTGTGGCCTGGAAGGCTTTTGGATCAAGTTTCATTGAGTAATAATGGTTGAAGGAGGAATGCAAGGGAGGGATTTTAACTACATGATTGGAGTGAAGAGGCTTGGGCAATTCTAATTGAAGCAGAGAAGGTCAAGGAAAGAATTCATAGAGGAGGATAAGATCATGCCTGCCTTTGATGGGGTAAATATATGGACATTGTTCCCTTCCGCAGCTGACTGTAAGACAGTGTTTTGAACAAAGTTTAAAGCAGAGTTCACGGTTAATGATACGATTCTTAGCAGCGTGGAGGACAGAGGGATTTTGTGGTTCATGTCCATAGATCCTCAAAGTTGCCATGCAAGTTGATAGGATGGTTAAGAATGTTTATGGTGTGCTGGCCTTCGTTAGTTGGAGGAATGAGTTCAAGAACCAGCTCTATAAAACTCTGGTTAGCCCATACTTGGAGTATTGTGTTCCTGATTACAGGAACCATGTGGAAGTTTTAGAGAGGGAGCAGTGAAGATTTACCAGGATGCTGCCTGGATTAAGGAGCATGTTGTATGAGGATACAATGGGCGAACTAAGGGTTTTCTCTTTGGAGCAAAGTAGAATGAGAGGTAACTTAATAGAGGTGTACAACATAATAGGAAACATTGATAGAATTGGCAGCCAGCACATTTTCTCTCAAGGCGAATGACTTGCAACAGAATATAATTGAAAGCTGATTGGTGGAAAGTATAAAGGAGATGTCAGGGGCAGATTTTTTTTTTGCAAAGAGTAACGGTGAGCGTGTGGATCACACTGCCAGGGATGATGGTGGAAGCAGATACATTAGGGACATTTAAGAGGCTGTTAGATAGGCACAAGGATGAAAAAAAATGAAGGGCTATGTGTGAAGGAAGGGTAACATTGATCTTAGAGTAGGTTAAAAGATCAGCACAGTATCAGACTGTAGGTTAAAGGGCCTGTACTGTACTGCACTGCACTGTTCTATGTTCTATGTACGATGGACTAGGTAAAGAAAACAGTAGGAAATGAGAAAGCACTATGTCACACAGCAAGGAGACGTGATTTAGAACTTACTGTAAGAATGATGAAAATGCAGTTAATCAAGAAATTTTGAAAAGGAATTGGATCAGTATCTCTAGATCATTGACTTCAGAAAGGGCAGGGTGCGCATGCTCTTGTCTACATCAGTGGTGCTGAGCTTGAGAGGATTGAGAGGCTGAAGTTCCAGATGTGAAATCATCCTGTCCACGTCCAACCACTTTGATGCCATGGCAAAGAAAACCCGTCGACATCTCTACTTCCTTAGGAGGCTAACGAGATTCGCCATGTCCCCTTTGACTCTCACCATTATTTATTGATGCATAGTTGAAAACGTTCTGTCTGGATGTATAATAGCTTGGTACGGCAGCTGCTCTGCATATGACCACAAGAAACTGCAGAGAGTTGTGGGCACAGCTCAGCACATCATAGAAACAGTCTCACCTCTATGGACTCCGTCTCTATTTCTCACTGCCTCAGTAAAGCATCCCGCATAATGAGAGTCCCTGCCCACCCCAGACATCCTCTCTCCTCCCCTCTCTCAGCAGAGAGAAGATACAAAAGCCTGAAAACGTGTAACACCAGGTTCAAAGTCAGCTTCTATCCCACTGTTATCAGACTCCTGAATGGAACTCTTATACAATAAGATGGACTCTTGGCTTTAAAATCTTACTCGTTATGATCTTACACTTTACTACTTACCTGCATGCACTTTTTCGGCATCTTTTACACATTATTCTGCATTGATATTATTGTACCTTATTCTAGCTCAATGTACTGTGTAATGATCTGATCTGTATGAACAGCATGCAAGACAAACTATCTTGGTAGATGTGACAACAATAAACCAATAATCAGTAACCAATAATAACCAATTCACTGTAATGTCCACATTGACCTCTCTGCCAAGGTTGACATGCCCATCAGGCACAATACCTCATGGATGCTGACTCCCCTTCTTGTCACAAGGAGGTTTCTGCCAATGTTCAGATATTTTCTGCAGCCATGTGGTTATCTGGAGGGTGTCTGGGTAAAACAGGTTTGCTGATTTCTTTCCTTTCTATCTCATTGGGCACAGCTCCCCTGATGACTCTTGTTGCCATGTGACAACTGTTGGTTTTGATTGGTCAGCTGAGCTGTCATTCAGCGTTCATTTGTATTTCTGTACTGGGGAAGCATACTTAGTGCTTGGCCTTGCGTAAATATTGAAAGGCCGAGACAGAGTGGACGTGGAGAGCATGTTTCCTATAGTGGGGAGTCTAGGACCAGAGGACACAGCCTCAGAATAGAAGGATTTTCCTCAGAATGGAAATGAGGAGGAATATTTTTAGCCAGAAGGTGGTGTATCTGTGGAATTCATTGTCACAGGCAGCTGTGGAGGCCATGTCTTTGGGTATATTTAATGTGGAGCTTGATAGGTTCTTGTATAGCAAGGGCATCAAAGATTACAGACAAAAGGCAGGGGAAGGGGGTTGATAATAAATTAATCATGATGGAATGGATGGGCATACTCAATGTGTCAAATGTCTGCTCTGACGTCTCATGGTCTTATGGTCTTCTGATAACATAGAACAAGCACTGAGATTTGTCTTCCATCTTAAAGATACAAATTCTAGATGATGGTGTTACAGGCATTAAGTCTTCAGAATCATAATCAGATTCATTGTCGCTGACATACATATGTGATGAAATTTATTGTTCTGTGGCAAGACGGTAAAACAGTTACTGCAAATTCCAATAAGAAAAAAATTAAATGAATGGTGCAAAAGAGGGAAAGTGAGATAGTGTTCATAGGTTCATTGAGTGTTGAGCAATCCAATGGAAGAGGGGAAGAAGCTGTTCCTACAATGTTGAGTGTGGGTCTTCAGGCTCCTTTAACTCCTCCCTAATGGTAGTAATGAGAAGGAGCATGTCCCGGATGGTGAGGGCCTTAATGATCGATGCTACCTTTCTGATGCACCACCGTTTAAAGGTGATCTTGATGGTAGAGAAGATTGTTCCCGTAATGGAGTTGGCTGAGTCCGTACCCTTGTGGAACCTCTTGTGATCCTATTCATTGGAGCCTCCACAGCAGATGGTGAAACAACCTGTCAGAATGCTCTCCACCATACATCTGTAGAAATTTGCCTAATGAAGTCTAATCACTGATGTACCTTCTTCGCGAGTGCATCAGTATATTGGGTCCAGGACAGATCCTCTGAGCTGTTGACACCCAGGAACTCGAAGCTGCTCTCCAATGCAGCCATTGTAAGAAAATGAGGGACCTGGTGTGGTCATATGTGAGTCGTTACAGCTCCAGGCATCTGGGTTTGATCCTGACCTTGGATGCAACCAGCATGGAGTCTGCACATTTTCCCTGTGACCACGGGAATTTCCTGCAGGCACCCGGGTTTCCTCCTGTGTCCCAGAGGCATGCCGATAGTTTCATTAGCCCCTGTAAATTGCCCCTTGGGGTTCATAAGTGGCAAATGAATGAAAAGGAATGTTGGTGCTTATGCCTCCTGTTTAAGATGGCACTGGTGAAGCTCAGGGACTACTTTCTGGGGGCAAATGAAGATTCTCAGTCATCCAGGTGATTGTATATCAAGCCACTCATCCGAGGGGACTGGTGGCTTGAAAGAGGGATTAAAGAAGCCATCTTTGTCAAACTGGAAATCCCAGCCCTGAACAGAAGGGGTGAGGTACAACAACGCCTACCATTTACTTACAATGCAGTCCTAACACCTCTACCCTGGCATCTCCACAACAGTTCACACCTCCATTCGTGCAAAGATAAGGCTAATAACATTCTCATTACTTCTACAACTCTTAACGACCCTCATGTGATTGCTATACAACTCAGAGTTTATAAACCAGAAAACTACTCTCCGTGGATCAGAACTGAAGAAGCCTCTTGCATGAGTGATGAAATGTCTTCTTGAAAACACAGCAAGTCCAGTTGGCTTGATTTGCTACTGCTTGATATAACTAAATACTTTATTAATCACATTTTTCTGGTAAATAATTACTGCAAACAACAGCCTGTAACTTCCCTGTCAGAGCTGAGCTTCTGAACCAGCATTTTTGCAGTGGGAACTGAAGTCTCAACGGTGCAGGACAGTTGCGGCGAAGCAAGTTATGGACAAATCGAGGTGGTGGGGTCTGGGTCGGAAAGTGGTGAATGAACCAATGTTTGGTCATTTTTGGAGAGCACTTGGAGGCAGTTCGATGCAGCAGAACTGAGGCGAGGCAGAGTCTGAGAGCAAAGAAACTGAGTTTGGACGATTTAAGCACCAGGCCAGAGTGTAAAAGTTGGTGTGTCGTGGCTGGAGGCAAGATTCGGGTCAGTGTTCAGCTCACTGCTCAGCAAGGTTTACTAGTCTCTGCACTGAACTGAGGATGTGGCCTGTAACTAACTCATTTTGTGAACTTCAGTTCTGAATGCTATTTGCTTACCTTTATTGTTTGCACATTTTTTATTCTCCATGTGTATTGGGTGCTTGACGACCTTCCTTTGTTTTAATGGGTTCTATTGGGTTTCTTTGTTTTGCAGCTCTCTGTAAGGGAACAAATCCCAAAGTTGTATAAAGTATTCATACTTGGATAATAAATGAACTTTGGACTTTGAAGGAGTTGCAAGGGAATAAGGAAAGAAGAATGAGGTCTATTAGAATTGCTCCTTTGAGAGCTAGCATGGGATTGACAGCCCAGATAGCCACCTTCTGCATAGCTGAACTGGTTTTGTGCAGCGGCTAGGGGTAGCTTCATTCTAATGCAGCCTCAGGACTCATGAATAAACAGCCGCCTCGATGCTTTACACGTGCTGAATCTGCCGTCCCCATTCAGTATGTCCTCCTGAATTAATGAAGTATGCCTCTTGTTGTGCACCGACTTCGGTTTCACCGGTATCTTTGATGCCACGCTTGATCAAATGCAGCCTTCATGCTGGATTCCATCATTCTCACCTTGCACAGGGAATCGAGCTGCTCTGCAGCTGTTTAGGCCAAAGCTGTGCGAAGATCTGGAACCACTGGCCCCAGTAAGACCCAAGTTTGGCATCCGAGAGGAAGTTGTTGGTGAGTAAATGCTGCCTGATAGCTTCCATCATTTTGCTGATGATTGAGAGTCATCTGATGGGGAATGTGTAGACAGGTTTTGATTGTCCAACTTTATGTGAACAGGACATACCTGGGCAACCTTCCAATGATCCCAGCGTGATGTAACTTCTGGTGTATCAAACTATTCTTCTTCACCATGGCAAAATGCCACTACTGATGAACAGACTCTGTCATCGCTCCCTTCATCGGCCAACATATTGGACAAGTTTTTTTGTCTTCTTCCTTGCATTTCCATTGACACCTTACTTCCTCCAGTAACAGGCAGTTTCACTCACTAAATAGAGGGACTGTAGCGATGTGCTACACACAGAGCTAGAAATAACAACACACAGTCTGTAAGTTGCACTCGAGACTAGTTTATTCAAACTTCGCAGCATTGGCTTTTATGCAGTTCCGTTCCTGCCCTTTCCGGGGCGGAAATGATGTCAGAGGTGCGTTACAAATGTCTCTTCCTGCGCGCGGGCTTTCTCCCCTTGCTGGTGAAGAAGGCCCAGCGCCATTTTGGGGCTGGCCTCTCTGCCGACGTGCGCGCCATTTTGTGAGCCAGTTTGACTGCATAGGAAGTGGGTCACCACATAACCACCCCCCAGAATCGGCGATACACCCCGTCAATGTCCACAGTCTGGATCAGTCTCTGTTCGGGCGGCCTGCCTCTGCCCCATGCTGCCTGAACATCGACCTGCTGCGCGAAGTCCACATGGGCCAGTTTGAGTCAGTCCACCATGAAAACTTCCTCTTTCCCCCCCAATGTCCAGAACATATGTGGACCCGTTGTTCCTGATCACCTTGAACGTCCCCTCGTACGACCGCTGTAGCAGTGCCAGGTGTGCGCCCCTTTGTACAAATAAACTTACAGTTCTGCAGGTCTTTGGGTACGCAGGTCGGGCTCTGTCCGTGCTGTGAAGTCGGTACAGGGGCCAAGTTGCCGAGCCTTTCGCGTAGTCTGTCCAGGACTGCTGTGGGTTCTTCCTCTTGCCCCCTTGGGGCTGGTATGAACACTCCTGGGACAACCAGGGGTGCGCTGTACACCAGCTCGGCCGACAAGGTGTGCAGATCCTCTTTGGGTGCTGTGCGGATTCCAAGCAGGACCCAGGGAAGCTCATCCACCCAGTTAGGCCCTTTCAGGTGGGCCATGACAGCCGACTTCAAGTGACGGTGGAAGTGTTCCACTAGTCCGTTCGACTGTGGGTGGTAGGCAGTTGTGTGGTGTAGCTGTGTTCCCAACAGGTTGGCCACAGCCGACCACAGGCTGGAGGTGAACTGGGCGCCTCTGTCGGAGGTAATGTGGGCCAGTATCCTGAAGCGTGCTACCCAGGTTGCAATCAGTGCTCGGGCGCAGGAATCTGTGCTGGTGTCGGTGAGTGGGACTGCCTCTGGCCATCTCATGAACCGGTCTACCATAGTTAGGAGGTACCCTGTTCCTTACAAAACTGGCAGGAGCCCCACGATATCCACATGAATGTGGTCAAACCTCCGGCAGGTGGGTTTGAACTGCTGTGGCAGGGCTTTGGTATGCCACTGCACCTTGGCTGTTTGGCACTGCGTGCACGTTTTGGCCCATTCACTGACCTGTTTGCGAAGTCCGTGCCACGTGAACTTGCTGGAGACCATTCGGACGGTTGTCCTGATAGATGGGTGCTCCAAGCCATGTATGGAGTTGAAAACTCGCCGCCGCCAGGCTGCCGGGACGATGGGGCGAAGTTGGCCGGTAGCCACATCACACAGGAGGGTCTTCTCACCTGGGTCTACG
The DNA here is from genome assembly GCF_030028105.1 of Mobula birostris. Lineage (NCBI taxonomy): Eukaryota > Metazoa > Chordata > Chondrichthyes > Myliobatiformes > Myliobatidae > Mobula > Mobula birostris. The sequence goes on along the minus strand of NC_092380.1, from coordinate 101,012,148 downwards.
AGGAAGTCTTGCAGCTGCAAACCCGAGACTGCGGACCTGTAGCTGGGCATCTGGTCGTCTGCCTGCTGTGCCTCCGCCAGTGCTGCATAGTCCACCCCCTGGGACAGAGCCTGGATAGCTAGTCTGGAGAGTGCATCCGCCATGATGTTGTCCTTTCCTGAGACATGCTGGATGTCTGTGTACTCGGAGGTATAGGCCAGATGTCGCTGCTGGCGGGCCAACCAGGGATCGGACACTTTCGTGAACGCGGTGAACGGCCTGCCTTCTAAGGAGTACCTGAAATGCCGGATGCCAGGTATAGTGCCAACAGCTCCCGGTCGAAGGCACTGTACTTGAGTTTGGGTGGCCGTAGGTACCTGCTGAAGAACGCCAGGCGTTGCCAACGCCCCTCGATGAGTTGCTCCAGCACCCCACCGACTGCTGAGTTGGTTGCGTCCATTCTTGGGTGCACCAGCATCGCGGCGTCTGCCAAGGCTTCCTTGGCTTTAACGAAAGCGGCCTCGGCCTCTTCGTCCCAAGTAATGTCCTTGCCTTTACCCGACATCAGGGTGAACAAAGGGCGCATGATACGGGCTGCTGAGGGGAGAAAGCAGTGGTAGAAAGTTCACCATACCAAGCAACTCCTGCAGGCCTTTGACTGTGTTGGGCCGGGCAAAGACGCGATCCGCCACTACCTTGGTGGGCAGAAGTGTTGCCCCATCTTTGGTAATACCATGGCCCAGGATGTCGATGGTACCGAATCCGAACTGGCATTTGGCTGAGTTGATTGTGAGGCAGAAATCACTCAGGCAGGAGTAGAGCTGGCGGAGGTGAGACAGATGCTCCTGACGACTACTGCTGGCTACGAGGATGTCGTCCAAATAGATGAACGCAAAGTCCAGGTCACGTCCCACCATATCCGTTAGCCATTGGAACGTCTGTGCGGCATTCTTCAGGCCGAACGGCATTCGGAGGAATTTGAACAGGCCGAACAGGGTGATGAGTGCTGTTTTGGGGATGTCTTCAGGGTGTACTGGGATTTGATGGCATCCCTGGACGAGGTCTACTTTAGAAAAGATGCTTGCCCCATGCAGGTTTGCTGCAAAGTCCTGTATGTGCGGCATAGGGTAGCAGTCTGGAGTTGTAGCCTCGTTCAGTCTGCGGTAGTCGCCACATGGTCTCCAGCCCCCGGCTGCTTTGGGCAGCATGTGCAGGGGGGGAGGCCCATGGGCTGTCGGACCACCGTACGATCCCCAATTCCTCCATCCTCTTGAACTCCTCCTTCGCCAGGCGGAGATTGTCCACGGGGAGCCTTTGTGCGCAGGTGTGGAGGGGTGGTCCCTGGGTCGGAATGTGGTGCTGTATTCCGTGTCTGGGCATGGCTGCCGTGAACTGTGGTGCCAGAATTGATGGAAAGTCCGCCAGGATTCTGGTGAATTCGTTGTCAGACAGTTTGATGGAGTCCAGGTGCAGGCCCGGCAACTTGGCTTCACTCAGGGAGAACGTCTGGAAAGTCTTGGCATGGACCAGTCTTTTCCCTTGCAAATCGACCAGCAGGCTGTAAACTCACAAGAAGTCCACCCCCAGGAGTGGTTGGGCCACGGCGGCCAGTGTGAAGTCTCACGTGAACCGGCTGGCTCCGCCGGTCCTTGCTGGTAATCAACACAGGCGTAGCTCAAAGATGTGTGCTTATCCCTCTGCTCTACTCTCATGACAGTGTGGCTAGGCACTGTTCAAATGCCATCTATTAATTTACTGTTGTCTGAAGAATCTCAGATGGTGACAAATAGGTGCACAGGAGTGTGATAGATCAGCTGGTTGAGTGGTGTTACAAAAACTTTGCACTCAACATCAGCAAGCCAAGGAACTGGCTGTGGACCTCAGGAAGGAGAAGTCAGCAGTCTTCATCGAGGGGTCAACAGTAAGCAGCTTCAAGTTCCTGGGCATAAATATCTCAGATCTATCATGGGCTCAACTCATTGATGCAGTCATGAAGAAGACACATCTGTGGCTATAATTCATTTGGAGATTGGGGAGGTTTGGTATGTCACCAAAGACTCCAGAGAATTTCTACAGATAAACTGCAGAGAGCATTATGGCTGGTTCAAAAATGAAGCCTTTCTGCCCTGTATAATTAGGTCGCACAATAAATAAACGCATTGATGAAATATAAGTTCATTATGGTCCATGTCAATTGCTTTCACATGATAGAAGAGCAAATGAATTGTTTTTATTGAACATCTTTCACAGCATTTCCAAAATGTTTTGTAGCTGATAGCATATTTTAGGAGTGTGGACATGATGAACCAATTTGAGCAAATTCAGATCCCTTCAGCAACAATGCAGTAATGATACTTTTTTTACTCGTGTTGCAAGATGGATATATCTTGACTAGCTCATTGGAGTAATGACTCCATTACCCAATACATTGACACTGTCTGATATTTACACATAGTTGAGAGAGGGAGGAAGGACTTCAGAAATTTTTCATCCACTGCTAACACCATCAGCTCGAAGATTCCAGCCCAGATCTTTTGTGTTCCAGTTTCTAGAGTGTGACTTGGGTTTGGACCCTTCTGACTAAAGGTATGGGCAGCTAAACACGAATGACCTTTCTCAGACAAACACCACATCAGAACTGTGCCCATTCAGACAAATACTGCATCATACCAGTGTTCTTTCATATTTTACAAAAAGGTTTAACCACACATTGAAGCTGAGAAAAGTAAACTGACATAATGGATATGTCAATATAAATAAATCTTGAGAATTCATAAACACAAGAGATTCTGCAGATGCTGGAAATCCAGAGTAACACACGCAAAATGCTGGAGTGACTCAGCAGGACAGGCAGCATCTATGGAGAGGAATAAAGAGCTGACATTTTGAGCTGAGACCCTTCATCAGGAAGTGTTCCCTGAGATGGAGGCCGACTCCTTAAATTATTGAAAGGATATGAAGCGTTTGGAGAGAAAATTTTGTTTAGGGCAGAATTTCAGGATGTCTGGTTGATAAGAACTGACAGTGATCAAAACAATATACAAGATGGGATAGAAGATGACCAATGTCATAATTGAAACAATTGGAAAAAAGATTGAACTTGTGAAATCTGCACAACTCTGATTTGATGGAGACAGACGTGAGTGCATAGCGGAACATCTGGAAAACTTCTGAAATGTCCGCTTTGCTACTGCTGCTACTGTGTGGTAATCGGAATCTCTGGAGCTGAAGGCCTTGAAATCCTCGGCTTTGCGTGTTTCAGCAGCCAGGGAGAGGTCGAAGGCACTCGGCAGAGCATGGCGCTCGGGAGGCTGTATCGGAGAGGCTAGTCGGAAGCTCGGAGTTTTCGGACGGGGATGGACTCAGTGTCGGCTGGGGTCGGCTGCTTCCAAGGTATCCGCAAGTTGACGGTGCCTGGAGGTTTATGGCAGGGAGTTTCTCCCTTTTGCCGCCGCTATCGGGGACTCGGGAGCCGATCGAATCGGGGACTTTGAGACTTTTTTTTACTGTGCCTATGGACTGTTCTTCATCAAATTATGGTATTGCTCAGCACTGCTGTAATTATATGTTATAATTATGTGGTTCTGTCAGTGTTAGTCTTTGGTCTGTCTTGTTTTCTGTGATATCACTCCGGAGAAACATTGTATCATTTCTTGATGCATGTATGCATTTCTAAATGACAATAAAAGAGGACTGAGTGTTCTCATAATCTAATACCCTTAGAAAGTTTCTTCCCTGTATCTTGCATATATCTGAAATTTTCCATATGAACTGAAGGGATATTTCTCGGGAAATGGGGCTCCAAGGTAGCATAGTGGTTAGCGTAGTGCTATTACAGCTCAGGGCGTCAGAATTTGGAGATCAATTCCGGTACCGTCTGTAATGATTTTCCCCTTGACTGTGTGGGTTTCCTCCGGGTGCTCCTGTTTCCTCCCGTACTCCAGACATACCAGATAGTGGGTTAATTGGTCATAGTGAACTGTCCTATGATTAGGCTAGTGTTTAATAGGTGGGTTGCTGGGTGGCGTGGTTTGTTAAGCCGGAAAGACCTGTTCCACACTGTATCTTTAAATAAATATGAATTAATAAATAAATGTGTTTGATAGTTTCCCTTTTCTGCCTGCATCACACCATATGGTCTGTATGTCAGGGATGAAGGGAACAAATATTTTCAAGGAAAAAGGGCACACATGGGTTCTTTTAACCTTCATGACTTTAACTGCTGCTGCTTGTGCACTGTTTCACAAGGTCAGTACCCAGCTCAATGTGAAAGAAGCCCTTGATCTGAATTCAAATTTCAAGAGTGTTTAATGTCATTTTCAATACACAAGTGTAAAGGAAAATAAAATAATAGTTACTCACAATCCAGTGTGGGGAAAAACACAATAAGATAAAGAACATAATAAATATATACTGTATTAATAAGATATTACATAAGAGGTAATACTACATAATCCTAATAATACATTAGGAGTTTGAGGAGATTTGGTTTGTCATTGAAAACACTTGAAAACTTCTACAGATGTACTGTGGAGAACATTCTAACTGGCTGCATCACCATCTGGTATGGGGGGTGGTGGACTACTACACAAGATCGAAGTAAGTTGCAGAAAGTTGAAAAATTATTCAACTCCATCATGGGTACTAGCCTCTATAGTATCCAAGACACCTTCAAGGAGCAATGTCTCAGAAAGACGGCATCCATTATTAAGGACCCCCATCACCCGGGACTTGCCCTTTATCATTGTTATCATCGGGAAGGAGGTACAGTCATAGTCATAGTCATACTTTATTGATCCCGGGGGAAATTGGTTTTCGTTACAGTTGCACCATAAATAATAAATAGTAATAAAACCATAAATAGTTAAATAGTAATATGTAAATTATGCCGGTAAATTATGAAATAAGTCCAGGACCAGCCTATTGGCTCAGGGTGTCTGACCCTCCAAGGGAGGAGTTGTAAGGTTTGATGGTCACAGGCAGGAATGACTTCCTATGATGCTCTGTGTTGCATCTCGGTGGAATGAGTCTCTGGCTGAATGTACTCCTGTGCCCACCCAGTACATTATGTAGTGGATGGGAGACATTGTCCAAGATGCCATGCAACTTAGACAGCATCTTCTTTTCAGACACCACCATGAGAGAGTCCAGTTCCATCTCCACAACATCATTGGCCTTACGGATGAGTTTGTTGATTCTGTTGGTGTCTGCTACCTTCAGCCTGCTGCCCCAGCACACAACAGCAAACATGATCACACTGGCCACCACAAGCTCATAGAGCATCCTCAGCATCGCCTGAAGACAAACACACAACAATTCAGGAACAGCTTCTTCCTCTCTGCCATTCAATTTCTAAATTAACATTGAACATTGAACTCATGAACACTAACTCACTACATTTTATTTCTGGCTTTTTTTGCATGTTAACTATATGTTTGTGTATGTATGTATATATACTTAATGTAATTCAGGTTTTTCTCTATATTAATTTATCATGTATTTAATTGTATTGCTGCCATAAATTTACCAAATTTCATGACATATTCCAGTGACATTAAACCTGATTCCAATTACTAGCTTATATACACAGATTGATTGTATGTACCTAAAGTGATAATAGGTACAGGAGTATCTGTACATAAGGTGATTGACAGGAAATAATAAAGTTGTGGTGGTGGGGTGGGTTAATGAATGGAGGTGTTGATCAGCCTTGCTGCTTGGGGAAGGGAACTGTATTTGAGTCTGGCGTGGATGCTGTGTAGCCTCCTCCCTGATGGGAGTGGGACCAACAGTCCATGAGCCGTCTCTCTGGCGCTAAATTCTTACTATATCATCGACTGTTGAATCTCAAATCTTCTGACCTTCAAAGGCAACCACACTTCTAAATTTTGAATGAAAAGCATCTGGACCTAAGATTCTCTTTTGCAATACAATCTCTTCAGTTAGGAGAGTATGTCAACTAAGCTTAAAATCCCCGAAAGAGAATGCAAGAAATTAATTGCCATAACCATGCCACAGAAATACTGCATTCCTTTCAAGCAGTGTGCTACAAAAATCTATGTAGAGCACAGCCAAACTTATGAAACGGAACCGAAGAACAGTGTACAAGATGATAAGAGAAATAGATCGAGTGGATAGCTAGAGACTTTTTCCTGGGCAGAAATGGTTCACACCAGGGGGCATAATTTTAACGTGATTGGAGGAAAGCATAGGGAAAGGTCAGAGTTGAGATCCTTACACAGAGAGTGGTGAGTGTGTGGGACACCCGGCCAGTGGTGATGGTGGCAGAGGCAGATACATTTAGGGATATTTAAGAAACTATTAGGTAAGCAATTGGATGATAGAAAAATGCAGGGCTATGTGGGAGGGAAGGGTTAGAATGAAATCAGAGTAGGTTAAGAAATTAGCACAATATCAGGGGCTGAAGGACCTGTACCTCACTGTAGAGTTCTATGTTCTATGAAAGGTCCCCAACTGTAGTGATTATTCTGCGCTTAACTCATAACGCTAAGTCTTTATACAGGGCATTTACAATTGCATTTCCCCTCACTAAAATTGGTGAGTGTTTCGATTTGAAATAAACTTTTCATTATCTTTAAGTTGAGTGGGCACAGTTATTAATACCAACAGGAAATCCACGACTTTGCCTCTTAGGCCCTGACTTACATAATAAATCCACTCGATACAGACACAGTCTATTTATCACCCATGTGCAACTTGCAGCTGTCCTGGGCTACAAAGCACTGACTGTAGCAGTTGGATAAGAAAGTGGCAGCTGGAACAAGTAGTTTAGCAGTGACTGGATGCAGCTTTTGCTGCCAAACGGGCAGCTGGGAGTCTGGGTGGCAACAGGCTACCGATTCCTGAAAGGCCTCTGATTCATTGATGATAGGCTTCAGCTTGTCAGGGGTGCGGCAGGCAGTCAAGTCCAGTGGTTACCTCATGCTGCAATCCAATTATTCCTCATTAACTCAGAATGGAGTTTAAACTGTAATCTGCATTCTTTGAACAATGTCTGTAATTAACTGTTCACATCAAGAATGAGGCAAGGCCAGCCCACTTTTTATTTGTTTCTCATTTTCTAAGAGTAATTAGGCAGTCGTGTAGGACATAGAAAAGCATAATTAAAGAGATAGCTTCCATTCTGGTGGCCAAGTTTGCACGCAGTATGGAGAAGAAAAATGTTAAAAATGTCCCCCTTCGCACTGGAGATCCTTTTAGTGTTCTACTGAGTTCCTGATGAACAGGGTCAGGGAGAAAGGAGAGTAGGGCACTGTCACTGTTGATCTAGCTGTGTATTCTATCTCCAGTAGGTTATTTCTCTGCCCCTTTCTCAAGGCAATTATTAGCTCCTCCCTACTGTTTGCTAACACCAACAAACTTCCAAATCACACACATTGATTCAATGCCCGTCCTTCTGATCTTTTCAGCAGGACTGAAAAGTGAAGAATGCATAATTCTTCCCCCCCCCCACCCCCAAAGCAGAATAGGATTCATACTCTGGTGGGGGACAATTCTAACATAACTCATAACTCATCCAACAGGTTCTGGAGAGACAAAGAATTAACATGTGCACTGAACTTTCTTCACTGGAAGTCAGAGAAAAATTATATTCCAAGGATTTGAGAGTGAATTGTTGATCTGATTCTGGCAAACTGAGAACTTGAGCACTTGAGTTATAGGGAAACGAACGAATAGCTTAGGACATTATTCTATAGGGTGTAGGAGACTGAGGAGACTTTTGATAGAGACATACAAAATTATGAGGGGCATAGATAGGATAAATACAAGCTTTCTTTTTCCATTGAGGTTGGATGAGAATATAATTTAGAGGTCATGGGTTAAGGGTGAAAGATGAAATGTTTAAGGGAACATGAGGGGGAACTTCTTCACTCAGAGGGTGGTGAGAATGTGGAGTGAGCTACCTGTGGAAGTGGTGGATACAGGTTCAATTTCAAGATTTAAGAGAAATTTGGATAGGTACATAGATGGGAGGTGTAATGTATGGATCTATTTCTTTTAGAGCAATGACCCCCCCCCCACTTAGCACTACATATTGAGCTGTTCTCCATGCATGCGCTGGTGTCTTTACATGTGCCTTGTTCTCTTCTTCTCTCTCTCATTCAATGTGAATACACCAGTTAAAGCCATCTCCCGTATCTGTGCTTTTATTTAATTGATATGTAGTTGTGCACAGACACAACAAATTGGCGACGAGTACGAACCTGAACGTCAGAAAATATCATGAACTGCACCAATAATTATGGGATGAAACAACAAGAGTGAAACTGCACGAGAAAGCTGTCAAGGATGCCAACAAAGACGTGAGTACAGGGCATAGTAACAGTGAAAGATACGCTGAATTTACAGTGAAAATAACGTGCTGGTGGCTTCAGTCAGGAAAGTTGACAAACTTGAAAGTGCCAATGAAGGCTGGGAGTCGTATGTCAAGAGGGTGGAACTGTATTGTAACATGAACAACATGGAGGAGCAAAAGAAAGCCCCCATGCTTCTGAGCTTAATGGGCCCAAGAATATACAGCCCCTTACACAACTTAGTAACCCCTGCAAAACCAGCAAGCAAGACATTTGATGAAATTGTTACAATTTTACCAGATCACTTGAGCCCTAAACTACTGGCAAAAGCTGACCATTGCAATATCATTACAGACTGCAGCAAAAGAAGCAGCAGAAATACAGAAAAGGAGGCCAGAATGGGAAATGCACAAGATGTCGCTGAATGGTGCAAAAATCCAAAAGTGTTAGCGATGTGGCAAATTCTCTCATGATGTAAATGTCTTGGTTCAAAGAAAAATTCTGCAGGAGGTGTCACAGACAAAGTCACATGGAGACAGTGTGCAAGGCAGACAAATAGCACAACTGAGTGAAAAGTCTCAAACACAAAACTAAGCACATGCTAAAGTTACCGAATATAAAACAGAATCAGACAACATAGAGTCTGACAAAGGTGAACTGTCATGCCAAGAACTGCATAGTATAACTGAAGCACATCACAAAATAATCTGGATCACAACAGATGTGTCCGGTGTAAAACTGAAAATGGAGCTGGATACAGGGCCAGCTTTGTCCATAATTCCAGAGGCTGACTACAGCAGATTGTTTTCTCAGAAACAATTAGAGAGGACTTCAGTTCAGTGAAGCTAAAGACTTACACAGGCGAAAAAGTGTCTCCCAAAGGTAAACTGAATGTAAATATGATGTATGGAGGCCAAACACAACAGTTAGAACATTATGTATTGAAAAGTGGAGGGCCAGCACTTTTCAGACATGAATGGTTGAGAAAAATCCAACCAGACTGGCACTCAATCAAAGCTCTCAATATAGCATCAACAGGCAACTAGTGCAAATGGTTGCACTAACCAGAGACTGTCACAGCTGTTTAATGCTAAAAGAAGGTGTTTGAGAAGGGAATAGATAAACAGATTGAAAACATGGCCAAAAGTGTTCAGGATGGCAAAATGTTCAAAATGCACCCTCACAGGCACTGTTATACCCATGAGAGTGGCCGTTGAGAACATGGTGAAGAATATATATTGACTTTGCTGGGCCATTCATGGACTCAATAATTCTGATTGCTGTGGATGCTCATTTGAACTGGCCAGAGGTTATACCAATGAAGTCAACCACCTCAGCAAAGACCGTCTCTGCTCTGAGGACTTTCTCCACCAGAAACGGCTTACCATAACAAATTGTGAGTGACAACGGACCACAATACACATCAGGAGAATTCCAACTGTTCATGAAGAAAAATGGCTTCAAACATTTCAAGTCAGCTGCTCACCAGCCAGCAACAAATGGGTTATTTAAAGGTTTATCCAAACCTTCAAGAAGTCCACTAAAGCAATGGACAAGGAGGACGTTTCTGTATAGCATAAGGTGGACAACTTCCTTTTTGTGTATTGGAACTCTGTTCATGCAACAACAAATCAAACACCTGCAGCGTTGTCCGTGAACAGGGATCTGAGATTTCACATCAACCTCCTGAAACCAGACCTACAGAGAGAGAAGTGCAGAATAAACAGCTCAAACAGTTGCCAAGGTGAAGCAGCAAGGAGCTTCGAGGTTGGACAGGAAGTCCTAGCACTTGTATTTCTTGGTAATTACCAAGAAGACAAATGGACACCCGGTAGGATAGCTACAAGAACTGGACCATTGATACACCCAGTGGATGTTGGAGATCAGACATGGAGAGGTCAAGTGGCCCAGATACTGGATGCTCAATTGGAGAACACACCTGAGTCGATTGCATCCAGCAAGATGGATACCTTACAGTCACCGGACCTATCAGTCACTGATGATGTCATTGACAGCAGCATGACACCCAAAATCGAGAACGTTGTCTTAGACAAGATATCTAGCAAACCTGATGCCTCTGTGCAGGTCCGGAGATGCGATCCTGAAAGAAACAGAGTGCCACCTGAAAGACTAAGCCTTTAGAACTGTGAACTTTAGTTATGGACTGTTCTTGTGAAAACATACTACTGGACTGTTAGCAACACACATCAAAGTTGCTGGTGAACGCAGCAGGCCAGGCAGCATCTGTAGGAAGAGGTGCAGTCGACGTTTCAGGCCAAGACCCTTAGTCCTGACAAAGGGTCTCGGCCTGAAATGTCAACTGTACCTCTTCCTAGAGATGCTGCCTAGCCTGCTGCATTGACCAGCAACTTTGATGTGTGGTTCCTGTGAAAGCATGTTTATTTGGAATATGGGTTTATGGAAGGGGAATTGAATGTTTTGAACATATGAAGTTTTATATTGCATTAATCTAAAGGGGGAGGAAGTGTAATGTATGGATCTATTTCTTTTAGAGCAATGACTTCCCCCCATTAGCACTACAAATGATCTGCTGTCTCTGCATGCATGTTGTTCTCTCTCTCTCACTGCAATGTGAATACACCATTTAAAGCTAGCTCCAGCATGTGTGCTTTTACTTTATCGATATGTAAATGTGCATAGACACAACAGGTGGGGCATGGAGGGCTATGGTCCAGCTGCAGTTCGATGGGATAAGGCAGATTAATATTTCAGCATGGACAAGATGGGCTGAAGGACTCGTTTCTGTGCTGTAGTACTCCATGACTCTAATTTCCCAACAGGAGAAAGAGGAGTGTTCAAAGAAAGCATGGTTCAATTAAAAATGCAACTCTCATTCTTTACCTTAAGACAAGTATCCATGCATTAATGATTGTTTGTTGCATTGTCAAAGGAATCCATGGAGTTTCTCATTCATGAACATAGCCCATGGAGTGTTATTAGTATGTTGATAATTACTAATTATTATCTTAAACCTTTGGTGATTATCCTTTCTAGTCCAGACAGGTCAAACTGTCTTCGAACATAAAGACCATAATTGACTTTGCAGTATACTTGCTAAAATTGAAAATTGGTTTGAATTATATGAAACTCATTTCTTACCAGTGGATATCTGGACTCCAAAGGACCCTAAATGTCCGACAAAGGTAATTTTCTTATCTTAAAAGCTGAGAAACAATCCATTATGAAAATATGAATCTTTTATTTTCTCTTGGCCAGTGCTGTAAAGGAAGAATGATCTGTGTCAGGAATAACCTTTCCTGACATTTCAATCTGCTTCATAGCCAGCTGAATAATTTTCAAGTATAGTTACTACTGCTATAAATGAACCTCAACTGCAAATCTGTACAGAGGCTCCCACTGTCATGTTGTCCAGCCCTGGTCACCTTCTCTTTTTCAAAGTTGTTGCCTTTGAGCCTTTTGCTGAGGTAGAAAAAGCTACCCAAGAATAACCAAATTTGAGAAGAGTTCTCCAGATCTTCCCTTTGTTAAATCATCTTAAGGCTTTTATGGTCTAGTGTGGTTGATGCTACTCCCTGAATCTCCCTTGCAGTTGCCACAAGGAAGATCATATCCACAGAGCCTTTGGAAAGGTGGATTTTGCACTGCAATTCAGGGAGCAATTCTTCAGCCACTAATGAAGATGGCTGATGAGAACCCAGGTGATGACTTCCATATGGCGGACAGCAGAGAGACCACACTTCAGTTACCTCAGATGGGTTTGTCTCATTTTTTTTGAAGGTGGTAATGAATTTGGTAGGTGGCGAGGTGGAGCCATGTCTCTGCCGAAAGAGGTGCAAGGTGCTTTTCCCTCTGCTAGCCTGCAGGTCACCCATGGGCAAGGTGTAACACAGCTTAGCCCCCCAGTCGGGGTCATGTGACGGTACAGGAGCAGGTGGTGGATGGTCCTATGAGCAGCTGTTGCATATCACAAGTCCTGGTTATGTTGACCACTGACGCAGACAGACAATTTCTGAAGAGTATTCACAATAATTGGCATCACCCATCTTGTAAAGACACTACCCAGAAAACGGCAATGGCAAACCACTTCCACAGAAAAATTTGCCAAGACCAGTCATGGTCAATGACCATGATCGCCTACCTCATACAGCACGACACATAATGAATATGGCAGCCCTGTGTTGCACTAGCATGTCCATCTTTTCCTAGTTGGTGGAGCTGAGGTGTTGAATTAGTGGCAAGAGTTCCCCTCATCCCAAGTTCCAGAAACTTACCATGGAGACACAACATGCAGCAGATGCTGGAAGATGCAGCAACAGACAATCTGCTGGAGGAAATCAGCAGCTTGAGCAGTATCTGTGGGAGGCAAGGAATCATTGACTTTTCAGGTTGAAACCCTGCATCCATCCTGATTCCTTTCCTCCCACAGGTGCAGATTGACCTGCTGGGCTCCTCTAAAAAAACTACTTGTTGCCGTAGAGAGTTGCGGTGTGCTCCCCTGGCCTCGGTGTTTCTCAGCTCCCCATGACCTTTTCAACCACTTATCAGAGTAGTGTGGTGGAAGATTGGACTGGAAAGTTTATTTTGGAATGAAGTCAAGTTCACTTACATCAAGGACAGAATATTGGTTAAGGAGTTCTCTGAAGTGTTTTTTCCAACAGGTGCTGAGTGCCACTCTATGCTTGATAAGCTCTCTGTTTCTAGCTGTTGGTGTTTTGGCTATAGATGGCCACAGCATTGACATTCAAACCATGATTCTAACCAATGGGTCAACTTCAGGCCAAATTCCAGTGCAGACTGTGGAGAAATGAGTGTGTATCATTGCTCCAGGCTTCTCTTCAATGTCACTTGCATAATATTTCACTCCACCTCTAACAAACTCCTGTAGGAGTGGAGACAATCCACTGGATAAATGGCAAATAATTCTATCTCTGGCACCCCCCTGTACCAATCACTTCCCAGCTCAGTGTCGAAATGGAGTACAAGGATGACACTTAGTTACATGCCGACTTAGAAGCCAATCTCTAAGCCATCGTCAAATCATTTACTGAAGTTTTCAAGAGAATTGAATTTTATTTTTTTTAGATATACAGCATGGAGTAGGCCCTTCTGGCTATTCAAACCATGCTGGCCCAGCAACACCAACACAACCCCAGGTTAACCCTAACCTAATCACGGGACAATTTACAATGACCAGTTTACCTATCTGGTTCATCTTCGGACTGTGGGAGGGAACCAAAGCACCCAGGGGAACCTATGCATTCTACAGGTACAAACACCTTGCAGAGGATGCTGGGATTCAAATCTGAGCTCTGACGCTCTGGGCTATAATAGCATCGTGCTACCATGGTGCTCTAACTTACACTAAATTTCCAAAACACAATGAATGATCTTCTACCAACCCACGTTCCTGTCCCTCATCTGCACAACAATAATAAAGATCCATATCAAGGACCCTGAGGTGTGGCCTTTCTGTATCTCAAAAGAAACTACTCCACAAAGGTTAGCGTTGATTTTTTTTAAAAATTACTGCTGGTGTAGTATTTGGCCATTTGATTATTTCAAAATCAAGCCCGCCGACCTGGTACTATTTATAGTGCTCCAGGAAGTGACAATCACCACCATCCTCCATTTTGGAGACCAACACACCTCAAGATTCCTCAACAGCTTCTTCCCCACTTCCATCAGGTTCTTGCACCAACCTGAACAAACCTTAATTCTACCTCAAACTACTATTTCCCTCGACTTGCGCTAATATCGTTATTCTGAATTCAAGTAATCGATGCTTTTCATGTCTGTAATGTGCTGTGCTGCTGCCACAGAAAGATCATTAGCATGGGATTTATGCCCTAGTTACATGTTGCCATGACAATAAGCTTGAGTGTGAACAAAGACAAGACATCTCAAGCCACAGGATAAGTATCTTCAATGTGACTCTACTAGGTCTTCCAAGTCTATTGGCAAAATAAGTGATTCACGGTAGCCTAGTGGTTCGTGCAGTGCTTTACAGAGCCATCTGTAAGATCAGGGTTCAGCTCCTGCCTTTGTTTGTAAGGAGTTTGTGTTGAGCCCATGGGTTTCTTCACCCAACAGGATGGGCAGCAACCAATGTTCCAAATTAAAAAAAACAACTGCAAATATGAAAAAGAAAGAAAAAAAAATGTAAGCAAAAAATATCAAGAACATGAGATGAATGTTCAAAGTTCAAGGTAAATTTATTATCAAAGTACATGCATGTCTCATTGTACAATTCTGAGATCATTTTCTTGAAGGCATGCTCAATAAATCCACAGAATAATAACCATAATATAATCTATGAAAGACCACACCAAGTTAGATGTTCAACCAGTGCAACAAACTGTGCAAATACAAAATGGAAGAAATAATAATAATGAATAAATAAGCAACAAGTATCGAGAACATGAAATGAAGAGTACTTGAAAGTGAGTCCATTGGTTGTGGGAACATTTCAACCAATTGGTTGTGGGAACATTTCAATGATGGGGCAAGTGAATTTGAGTGATGTTATCCCCTCTGGTTCAAGAGTCTGATGGTTGAGGAGTAATAACTATTCCTGAAACTGGTTGCATGGCTCCTGAGGATCCTGTACCTTCTTCCTGATGGCAGCAGCAAGAAGAGAGCATGGCCTAGACGGCATGTGTCCTTGATGATGGATGCTGCTCTCCTGTAGGTGTGTTCAATAGTGGGGAAGGCTTTATCCACAATGGGTTGATCTGCATCCACCTCTTTTTATAGGCTTTTAATATAAAGGCATTGTGTTTCCATACAAAACCATGAGGCAGCTAGTCAATACTCTCCACCACACATCTATCTGTATAGAAGTTTGTCAAAGTTTTAGATGACATGCTGAATCTTCACAAACTTCTAAGGAAGTCGAGGCACTGCCATGCCTTTTTCGTAATAGCACATATGTGCTGGACTCAGGACAGATCCTCTGAAATGATAGCACTGAGGAACTTAAAGAAGCTGACCCTCTCCACGTTTGATCTGTGGATAAGGACTGGCTCATGGACCTCTGGTTTCCTCCTCTGAAGTCAATAATTATATCTTTGGTCTTGCTGACATTGAGTGAGAGGCTGTTGTGGCACCACTTAGCCAGATTTTCAATCTCCCTCCTATATGCTGATTCCTCATCACACTTGATTCAGCCAATGACAATGGTGTCATCAGCAAACTTAAATATGGCATTGGATCTGTGGTTAGCCTCACAGTCACACAGCCATAAGTATAAAGCAAGTAGAGCAGGGAGCTAAGCACACAGCCTTGTGGTGCACTTGTACTGTGGAAGATTGTGGAGGACATTTTGCTGCCAATCCTAACTGACTGGGGTTAATTTAAGTGAGAAAATCAAGGATCCAGTTGCACAAGGAAAATTGAGGCCAAGGACTTGAACTTAAAGCTTATTGATCAGTTTTGAGCGTATGATAGTATTGAATGTCAAGCAGTAATCAATGAAATACATCTCATCTTGTTGTATGCAATAAAAGATCTAGTGCCTTCCTGGCATATATGATGGATAAATTCTTCTCAGACTTCCAGCCAGGTATAGGTGTCGATTTTAACCAAAGTGTTGATAACCAACTCTGCCATCTTCATCAGGGATAATGCCTGGGCATGTCCAGTCCGGTGGTATTTATTCATTTATGCCCCCATTATACCCCCATTGCGCATCCCTCCTGATTTGTTAGTCCTCATCCAATCAAGTTTCTGCTGTTCAACCTTGTTTACAATAGAATTCCAGTTCTCATGTACAGCGAGACCTTCGTCTTTGTTAAAGTTCTTTTCCTCCAGTTTTATTTCAATGCATAGTAGTTTTGTGCCATCAAAGTCAATCCTATGGTTATTGCAAAAGCAGTGGTCTGCTGCCACTGATTTTTCCGGGTAATCCAAATGGATACACCTTCTGTGCACCTTGATACGGGTTTCCACCGTGCGTCCCATTCACAGGGAGACCTGTAAATACCAGCTGTCCCGAGTCCCAGGTCATCTTTGACCTGTATAAGCTATGGTTCGAGCTTCCATATGGGTTTGTGGATGGTATTAATCTGATATTTCTTCAGGATCCTGGTAATCCTTCCAGAAACCATAGAAATATAGGGAAGACAGACAGTAGCAATGGGTTCCGCCTCATTGTTAGGTTTCCTGGTTTATCCATTGGCCTTTTTAAGGGCCCGATTGACTTCCTCGCCTTGTAAGAAATGTCATGCGTAATTGTCTTATTTCCTCATGGAGACTCTCTGGGTCCAAAATAATTTTCACCTGGTTAATCAAAGTAGGAAAAAAAACGCTCTGCATTGGGAGGCATGATGGTGGCTGTTATTTTTGAGGTATAAGTTTGTGTGAATGGGTTTCTGATAGACGCCATGTCTGAGGCTACCATCTGGTTTCTGTCATATTAGAACGTCCAGGTACAGGAGGCAACCATTCTTCTCCATCTCCATTGTAAATTGAATGTTTGGATGCATACTGTTCATAGCCCTGAAAACATTGTTTTGACATCATTGCTTCCCCTCCCCCACCCCTTTGTCTTTCAAATTACTGGTCTTTCAACTGACGCTACAAGCATTCTTCAAATCCTTCCCCATCTTTCATTCTTCAGTCCTGACGAAGGGTTCCAGCCCAAAACGTTGACTCATCGTTTCTGACTGATGCTGCCCAACCTGCTGAGTTCATCCAGCGTACTGGGGGTATAATTTCGACTGGACTAGACATGCCCAGGCGTCGTCCCTGATGAAGATGGCAGAGCTTGTCATCAAAACGTCATTTAAAGTCAATACCTGTACCCAGATGGAAGCCCAAGGCAAGTTTATTCATCTTGATGCATGCATCTTCACTATCCAGATGTTCTAGGATTGAGTGAAGAGCCAGTGAGGTGGGATCTGTTTTTGATCTGTTGTGACAGTAGGCAAATTGGAGTAGGTCCAAGTCACTTCTCAGGCAGGGGTTGATATATTTTATCATCAACCTCTCAAAGCAGTGAATGTAAGTGCTACAGAACAATAGTCACTGAGGTAGATTACCACATTCTTCTTGGGCACTTGTACAATTGACGCCTGCCTGAAACAGATGGGTATCTCAGACTGCCGAAGTGAAAGGTTGGAGATATTGGTGAACACTCCAGCCAACTGATCAGCACAGGTCTTTAGTACTCTGCCAGATACCCCATCTGGGCCGAATGCTTTCCATGAGTTCATTCCCCTGAAGGATGCTGTCACTTCAGCTTCAGAGTCTCAAATCACAGGGTCTTTGAGGCTTTGAGAGCTCATGAAGGTGCCTCCATGTTTTGATGGTCAAAGTGAGCATAAAAAGCATTTAATTCATCTGGGAGCAATGCCTTGTAGTCACCAATGTCACTTGTTCCACTTTGTAGGAGGTGATAGCATTCAAGCCCTGTTACAACGGTCGAGCATCCTTCAGCAGTTCAGCGATTCAAGTTTGGTCTGGAACTGCAATTTTGCATCTGAGATGGCTTTCTGGAGATCATACCTGGACCCCTTGTACTTAACTTGTTCACCAGATGTGAATGTCGTTGTTCTGGCCCTCAGCAGATTGCAGATCTCATGGTTCATCCAGGGGTTCTGGTTAGGGATGATTTTGTGAGACACAATTTTCTATGACTGTTTTTGTAAAGACCATGACAAATGTGATGTATTTATTCAGATCCTCTGATGAGTCTTTGAACACAGCCCGGTCTACTGACTCGAAGCAATCCCATAGCCACTCCTTAGCCTCCCATGACCACTTCTTTCTCTAGAACTTTGCTCCATGGCTTCTGCCTGTATGCAGATAGGAGGAGGACAACTAAGTGATCAGATTTACCGAAATGCACCCTGGGCATGGAAAGGTAGGTATTCCATTGCGGGTTGCTCAGCACAATTCTCGCTGGTTGGATGTGACACAAATGATGCATTTCTCTGTATGTTTTGATGTGCATGCGACAAATAGAGCTAATCTTCAAAAATATGTCATTGTTGCTGTTCTCTCCCAGGCTAACATCCACAGACTCTGATATCACTCAACCAACAAAAAGAGGCAGCCCTGTTATCCACAACAATAACACCAGACTCCCAATTCAGATACTTCACTCCAAACCCTGTCATTGCAAGTAATATCCCAGAGGATAGGGAAAAAAATCCTCAAGGTCAGCTTGAAGATATGCTGCGTCCCCTTGCCGCATGGGAATTGCCTGTGACTCTTCCACACTGAGGAAGAGTATTCTGGAAACCACAGGGTACCTTCGTCTGGAGCACAAAGAGGCACAAAATGGCACTCACATTGGAGTTCCCAGCCACCCCGACACCCGAGTACCCTCTGCAACACGGGTACCACAGTGTTCTCCTGACACATCCGTCAGCTGTGTTCACATTTTATCTAGTTCATTGTCCTATGCACAAGTTCATGTCCACACAAGTGCAATGCAAAACCTGCTTGCAACAACATCTCAGGAACAGAGCATCAGATAAAGTAGCATCCACAAGAAAAACATAAACTGCTGCCTCTAGGATGCAGTATCTATCATCAAAGGTCCACAATATTCAGGCCACAGTCATTTTCCTGCAGAGAATTTCCTAGGACCTTCCCTTTCTCATTGCTACAGTCAAGGAGGAGGTATAGGAGCCTGACAACACACACTCAACAGTTTAGATTTCTGAATGGACAATAAACCCATGTACGCTAACTTACTATTTTTTGGGGGTTTTTGCTCTCTTTTTGAACTATTTGTTTAATTTCATATTTTAAAATATATTTCTTACTGTAATTTATATAGATTATTATGTATTGCAATGCTCTGCTGCCAAAAAGCAATAAATTCACAACATATACCAGTAATAATTTCACTCAACTTCTCTCACGCCTTAACTGAACTGTTCCCAAAAACCTATGGACTCACATTCAAGGACTCTTCATCTCATGTTCCTGTTACTTATTGTTTAATTATTTATTGTTATTATTTCCTCTTTTCTATTGTATTTTCACAGTTTCATTGCTTTTTACACGTTGGTTGTTTGCCTGCCCTGTTGGGTGCAGTCTCTCATCGATTGGATTTACTGTGTATGTCCACAATAAAATGAATCTCAGGCTTGTATCTTGTAACGTATATGTACTTTGATAATAAATTTACTTTGACCTTTGAATTTTTTGAACATTGATTCAGATTCTGATTCTGTGTTGGGCAGAGTCCACTACTCTCCATCCCTTCATATGTTCCTACCCAATTGAATTGGCAAACCAGACTATGGTGAAATGGGTCAGGATGCTTTCAACTGTACATCTGAAGAAGATTGTTGACTTACCATTCGACACAATGAACTTCCGTAACCTCCTAAGAAAGTACTGATGTTGGTGCACCTTCCAGGTGTCTCAGGCGGGAAGTTATGGATTGATTGCAGTGTGCTCTAGTCCAGAATTAATGGGGTGCCACATTGTTGGCTATGCTGATCTCATGATGGTACTTTCAACTATCTTCTTCATACGAAGACAAGGGATCCCATAGTCTAAGGTGATTACAAGTTAGGAAGCTTTCATTGTGTGTTAGTCAATAATTATTCATCAACTAACAATTGATCTAAGCCTTTGCCTCTTGGAAGAAACTGCAGTATGAACAATAATGGCTTCATTTGTCTAGCAGGATTTCATGCACTTCCACTGAAATCTGCTGGCACTAAACCACTTTAGAGTATTCAGAGACTGTGAAAAGGAAGTTTATTCTTGGTTTTGACAGCGATCCGGCTGTACAATATCCAACAAAGAAAAAATGGCTCGATAATCTAATCTTAAAGATGAAAGATTAGTTTTAGTTATCGCATGTACTGTATATCAAAACATCGAAACATGCAGTGAAATGCACTATCCGCTTCAAGTCAAATCAGTGAGGAATACGCTGGGCAGCCCGCAAGTGTTGTCACACTTCTGGTGCCACATAGCAATGTGGTATCCTTATAAATCACTAACCTTAACCATCATGTCTTTGGAGTGTGGGAGGAAACTGGAGCACACAGACAAAACCCAAGTGGTCACAGGGAAAGTGTAAAATCTCCTTACAGGCAGCGGTGGGAATCTAACCCTAATCCTGGAGCTGGAGCTATAAAGTGATGCGCTAACCCTTATTTGCAGCGGCATCACAGGCATATGGCATCATGTAATCTTTGGCGGCACGACCAGTTGCATTCCTATTGATTCAATCACTTAAAGCTATTCATGCTTTGGGAGTTCATCTGTGGTGCTTTCTCATGAATTTCTTCATCACCCTGTATAAGAGGCACATGAACGTAACCACAAACTAACAGATACTACCTAAATGTGCATCCAAGTCAAGTGTGCAAACCGTACAGGATAAAGGTGCAAAACCTGTTCCAATTACGGCGTTTCAAAATGAACTGAAATAAACTCTACAAGGATGTTGCAGGGACTTGAGGACCTGAATTATAGAGAAAGCTTGAATAGGTTAGGACTTTAATCCCTGGAGCGCAGGAGAATGTGGGGAGATCTTAAAGAGGTATACAAAATTATGAGAGATATAGATAGGATGAATGCTTAGAGGTCTTTCCTCCTCAGGTTGGTTGAGATTAGAACTACATCTCATAGATTTAGAATGAAAGGTGAAACATTTAAGGGGAATCATGGGGGAAACATCTTCACTCAAAGGGGAAACGGGTATGGAATGAGCTGTCAGCGGAAATGGTGGATGTGGACAACTGCAACTTTAAGAGAAATTTGGGTAGTTACATGGATGAGAAGACTATGGAAAGCTATAACCCAGGTGCAGGTAGCTAGGACGAGGCAGAAAGCCAGGTAAGCACAGACAAGATGGGCTGAAGGGTCTGTTTCTGTACTGTAGTACGCTATGACTGTATGGTTCTATAAATTTTAATATATGACCAAAAGACCTGGACTGAAGTTGCACTGCCTTCAGAAAATGTTTCCTTCTTGCAAGAGGAATCTATGATGTCTTCTGAAGTCTCCATGAAGTTTTCACTTTGTATTTCTATGATTTCTTAGTAGCAGAAAATGATAGCTTTATCTAAAGCAAAAGCACAATTAAATGATAAATGAAACCCTGTAATGTGTGGTGGCAGATATAAGCAATGATGCATTTAAAGCATTTTATGTTCGAGTTCAAGTTTATTGTCATCTGACTGTACAGACATACAACTAAACGAAACAATGTTCCTCCGGACTATGGCGCACCTGCATGCCATTTTTCATGCACAGCACATAGAATAAAATGCTACCACAAATCAGTTAATAAAATATAATTCAAAGTTCATACAGTACACAGCACAGGTAAACAGTAAACAGTACGATGTGCATTCCTAGTCCTAGTGATGAGACCTCACTGGTGGCAGGGTATGCATTAGTCTCACAGCCAGGGGGAAGAAGCTGTTACCCAGTCTGACAGTCTTAGTCCTGATGCTCCTGGCAACACACACAAAATGCTGGAGGAACTCCGCAGGCCAGGCAGCATCTATGGAAAATAGTACAGTCGACATTTCGGGCCGAGACCCTTCATTAGGACTGGATATCGAGCACTAACTTTCAGATGAATGTAATGCAAAGATCACGGGCTGGGTCAGCAAGATCCCACAGTCCCTTCACTGAGAGGAACAGCACAGAAACAGACCCATAGCTGCACCATATCCTTGTTGATCATCAAACACACAATTTTGTCCATATCCCACCCTCGCCCATTGTGTTCTCAGTGCAGTTCCATCAGCTCTCCACATATTCTAACTCTCATATACACACGAAGAGAATTTGGCTGATTACCCTACCAGACTTCAGCTAAGAATTCAGCGTGGACTAGGTGGGCCAAAGGCAATGTTCCCTCTAATTTTTAGGAGTCAGTGTGCACAAAAATCTTATGTTGTGCAAATTTTTTTCCTGTGACAAAAGTATGTGCGCACTGAATGCACACATGGCACAGTTTAAATTGGTTTACAAAATATTTGACATAAAACTGCACAGAATAACAACAAAATAACATACATATTTAAGTCACTCAGTTATTTTTTTCTCTCTCCTGTCTTTGGTATTTACCCATTCTTTATAAACTCTATCTAGACTAATAGAACTTCCATCCAATTGATAGCTTTTGATTCTCATTAACATATCCAAATGACATTCACCTAAACGGTTTCTCAGCTTGTTTTTGAGTTGATTCATTAGGCTAAAACCTCGCTCACAGTCCGCACTAGATGCAAGAAAGGTTCCCCCAATGTCCACCAACTGTGCAAGATCGCAAAGCTGTTCATTTTGAAGTACAAATGACACCATCTCATCAAAGTTTGAAATCAGTTTGGATTTAATTTTTCTTGCACAGAAAATTTGAAATCATTAAACCGTCTAACTATTCCAGTAATTTCAGCTAGAAAATCATGATATTTTAGACATAAGGCATTAACTTGTTCATCGCCAAATGTGAAGTCACAATCTGCAATTGCGGAGAAATCAAAAGCTGACCATTCTTGTACCTCAACTTCAGTAAACCTTTCTTCTAAATGAACACAAAGACTATTTATAAAAGTCAACAGCAAACTTGTATCTACTGTGACGTTTTCTTTACATTGTTGGCTTAGCAAAACTTTAACTTTGTCACCCCACGAAACATTGTCTCCCAGATACTGCTTTCTTATCATGTTAATTTTGCCCCGTGCAAAATGAAATGAATCAATCGGTGTCAGGCCACTCTTTTGCAGGTTTAATCCCACTTCTTTCCACTAGCAAATTCTCCAGCAACTTTCGCATCGCAACAATACAAACAGATAACTCCAGTTTCCGAATCATACATAAATATTTCTCGCAGCTGAACGTTCATGACCTCATGAGCTTTTAGTGTAGCAGTTTCTACTATTTTGTTAAGCCATTCAACTTTAAACAAATTTGCAGTTCTTTTGCGCTTCATGGCCTTTGCTTCTTTTGAATTCGACATAGTGAATCAATATTCTTTCAATAAAAACTTAGTAAGCTATCTACAGGATTTGAAACAGATCTTTGTAAACTTTACGATATGAACACTGTCCGCCAAAGATGGCTGCCACCGCAATGCAGCTGTACAAACCGGAACAGGAAATGTGGTAAATTGGATCTGCAAGTTTGCTGATGACACTAAGATTGGAGGCATTGTGGACAGCGAGGAAGGCTTTCAAAGCTTGCAGAGGGATCTGAACCAACTGGAAAAATGGGCCAGAAAATAGCAGATGGAATTTAATGCAGACAAGTTTGAGGTGTTGCATTTTGGAAGGACAAACCAAGGTAGGACATAAACAGTAAATGGTAGAGCACTGAGGAGTGCAGAGGAACAAAGAGATCTGGGAGTTCAGATTCATAATTCCCTGAAAGTGGCGTCACAGGTAGACAGGGTTGTAAAGAAGGCGCTTGGCATCCTGGCATTCATAAATCGAAGTATTGAGTATAGGACGCAAACACGAGGAAATCTGCAGATGCTGGAATTTCAAGCAACACACATAAAGGTTGCTGTGAATGCAGCAGACCAGGCAGCATCTGTAGGAAGAGGTACAGTCGACGTTTCGGGCCGAGACCCTTCGTCTTGACGGAGAGTCTCGGCCCGAAACGTCGACTGTACCTCTTCCTATAGATGCTGCCTGGCCTGCTGCGTTCACCAGCAATTTTTATTGAGTATAGGAGTTGGGATGTTATGGTGAGGTTGTATAAGACATTGGTGAGACCAAATTTGGAGTATTGTATGCAGTTCTGGTCACCTAACTATAGGAAGGATATCAGTAAGATTGAAAGAGTGCAGAGAAGATTTACTAGGGTGTTGCTGGGTCTTCAGGAGTTGAGTTACAGGGAAAGATTGAACAGGTTAGGACTTTATTCCTTGGAGCATAGAAGAATGAGGGGGGATTTGATAGCGGTTTACAAAATTATGAGGGGTATAGACAGAGTAGGCTCTTTCCACTTAGATTAGGAGAGATAAATATGAGAGGACATGGCTTTAGGGTGAAAGGGGAAAGGTTAAGGGGGAACATTAGGGGGAACTTCTTCACTCAAAGAGTGGTGAGAGTGTGGAACGAGCTGCCGTCTGACGTGGTAAATGTGGGCTCACTATTAAGTTTTAAGAATAAATTGGATAGATACATGGATGGGAGCGGCCTGGAGGATTATGGACTGGGTGCAAGTCAATGGGACTAGCGGAATAAAGTTTTAGCACAGACTAGAAGGGCCGAATGGCCTGTTTTCTGTGCTGTAGTGTCCTATGCTTCTATGGTTCTAGGAAAGGTGAGGTGACGTAAATTAGTGACGTGCATTGTCGTATTTGAAAAACCGACTAACTAGTTAACAGAAACATTTAGCTAAAAGATTATTTTCAATAAGTATAATTATTAATTACTACATTATGTTAGGTAACTAACCTTTCTTGTGCACATTAATTTCCTTTGTGCACTGGTTGAAAAACGTGTGTGCGTGTGCACACACGCACAGCTTAGAGGGAACATAGGTCAAAGGGCCTTATCTGTGCTGTAGTGTCCTATGGCTCTCTGACCTGTAGGTTTTGGCAATCAAATGAACATCCAGGTACTTTTAAATACATTGAGGGTTTATGACTCCACTTTGATTTGAGGCAGTGAGGTCTGGGAGTCAACACAGATTAGGTGAATAAAGAAGTCCTTAACTCCACTCTAATCTTTTTCCCTTAAAGCTATGATGCATAGTTACTTACCTCTTTGCAAAGGGAAATATGCTTTCCTGTTTATCCTTCCTGGGCCTCATATACCACAATTAAATCTTCTTTCTGCACCACTGTTCCAAAGAAAACATATAGCTTCACTGAATAAAGTTAACGGAGCCTCTTAAGTTTTTTATTATCTCAGACTGTATAAAGCTGCATGTTGGTACAGTTTTGGTCTCTTTTGTACAGATGAGGATGCATTATTGATTATGATGATGTGCTGACAGAAAGTTCATTTAGAAGCAGCCCATCCTTTCAAGAGTAGTGTCAAAAATTTACAGGGAGACATCTTTTGTTATGAAAGGAGTGGCTATTAAAAATCAGAGTTGGAAAAGTATTATAACACAAAGTTATTCCCATTATGCATCAGAAAACGCTTTTGCCTAATACTTCAGTGGTTAGATTCTTCGTTCCAAGATCGTCTCTTGAATTCTTGCTCTGTGGTCCAATGTGAAGCAGCCTCCAGTTTGCACACCAACTCAGTTTTAACTTGTTCTGATTACATGGGACATAGATTAACAGAGTGCCTTGTTCTGCCAAAGGATTAGTCTGCAAAGTTAATGGAGATCTTGATTTTATTGAGAGAATTCTTGAATTTACACAAGACCTTTCATAATTTCCCAATATCCTGAAGCAATTTTAAGTCAAAAAAGTTATTTTTGAATTGTTGACGCCATTGCAAAGTTGGGAATGTGACTCCTAATTTGCTTAGAGCAATCTTTCTAATTTGATAATGATCAAATGATCAGTTTAACAGGTCATTGTTGAGGCTTTTCTCTGTTCTCTGCCAAGTAACGCCTTGTGATCTCAGCACAAGAGATTCTGCAAATGCTGGAAACCCAGAGCAACACACGCAAAATGCTAGAGGAATGCAGCAGGTCAGGCAGCATTTATACAGTGGAATAAACAGTCGATATTTCTGGCTGAGACCCTTCAAATGTCCTGATGAAGGGTCCCAGTTTGAAACATCGACTGTTTAATCTTCTCCATAGACGCTTGCCTGACCTGCTGAGTCCCTCCAACATTTTGTGAGTTTGTGTTTCCTCAGTAACTTTCAATTCCCTGGCCCTGATCATCTCATTTCATCATGTATGTTCCTCTGGCAGAACTGGTCCATGCCCTTATCAGTTTCTCTTTTAGCTCCTCCCACATTCTCCACTCAAGATGTAGCCACGGGCACCCACATGTGCCCCAGCTATGCCTGCCCTTTCTTTGGCTACATACAACAGTGCATGTTCCAAACCTTCCCCAGTAATACTCCCCAACTCTTCCTCTGCTATATTGACGATTACATTGGTGCTGCCTTATGCATTCATGGTAGGCTCGTCTATTCCATCAACTTGGCCTCCAACTTCTACCAATCCTTAAATTCACTTGGTTCATTTCTGACACCTCTCTCCCCTTCTCAATCTCTCTGTCTCTATCTTGGGAGACACGCTGTCTATTGATTTCTTTTATAACCAACCAATTCCCATGGCAATCTTTACTGCAATTCTTCTTACCCTGTCTCCTATAAAAATGCTGTTCCTTTCCTTAGTTCCTTTGTCTTCACCACATCTGTTCCCAGGATGAGGCTTTCCTTTTCAGGACATCAGAGATGTCCTCTTTCTTTAAAGAATGGAGTTTTCCTTCCTCCTCCATTGATGTTGCCCTCACCCGAATCTCCTCCATTTCCCAGACATCCATGCTCATCCCATCTACCTTAACAAGAATAGAGTTCCTTCATCCTCACCTACAATCCCGTGAGACTCTGCTGCCAACACATCCTTCTCTACAACTACTGCCATCTTCAATGGGACCCTACCACCAAACACATCTTCATTTCCCTCCCATTCTCTGTTATTCATGGGGATCCCTCCCTCCGTGATTCCCTTGGCCATGTGTCCCCTCTCACTAATCTCTGTCCCAGCACTTATCCCTGCAAGTAACAGAAATGCTACAACTACCTATTCACCTCCTCCCTCACCCCCATTCAGGGCCCCCAAGTTCTTCTAGATGAGACAACATTTCACCTGCAAATCCAGTACTCCTGATGTGGCTTCCTCTACATCAGTGAGACCCAGCATAAACTGGGGACAGCTTTGTCAAGCACTTCCATTCCGTCTGCAAAAAATGGAATTTCCTGGTGGCCAAACATTTTAATTCCAATCCCCATACCCATTCTGACATGTTGGGCCATGGCCTCCTCTTCTCCCATGATGAGACCACTCTCGAGTTAGAGGAGCAACACCTCAGATATAGCCTTCAACCTGATGGCTTGAACATCAAGTTCTCCAACTTTGAGTATTTTTCCCTCCTCCTTCCCTCTTATTCTATTCCCCACATCCTTCCACCTCCTCTCCCCACCTGCCTATCACAACCAAGGAGCAGTATAACATTGCAGGAGCCCTGTACTGAAATATCAGTTTGTATGTTGATGCTTAAAGGTATGGAACAGATTTTAAAACTTCCTTCTTCAGACTCCTCCGAGAGGACCACAACCTTGTCGTGGTTTGGAGGCTTGTGTGCCTCAATGGCCCGAAGGGCTACGTTGGCTGGAGTCAGGGCTTTATGCTTTGGCTGTTGGTGGGGTCACCATGCTAAATGGTTCAAAGTGTAGAGGTCAGACTGTGTGGTCCACTGGTTTGGGGTTCAGCTCAGGGCTAACAACCATGACTGGTACAACAGAATTGTGACTGAAACAGCAATGAAGAATCCTTCTACATCAGAGTATGACAGTATTCCTGGGGCTCCACCCGGACTGCTAAGTTTGAAAATCAAGAGGAAGTTTCTGACATGATGAAGACCACAAGAGATGGAGGACCTTCATTTCTGCCCCAAGTGCCTGTGGTGTAATGGGCATTAAGTGAGTTCTTCAGACTCAGAGGCCAGAATATCTGAGGTACAGGCATGCCAATGAAGCTGAAAACTTGGTCTACTCTCTGAGAGCTCAATTTCTCTCCTCACGAACGCTGCCTGACCCACAGAGTATTTCCTGCATTATTCCATGTATTCACTTTAGAATGAACACTTTACTCTGGGGATGGATGGTTCAGGAAAATACTGAGAGTCTCAGAATAACTTGGAATGAAGAGCAACAATTTTTAGAATCAGAACCAGGTTTAATATCACTGGCGTATGTAATGAAGTCTGTTAACTTTGTGGCAGCAGTACAATGCAATACTTGATAAATATAGAAAAAACACTGAATTACAGTACGTATATATGTATATTAAATAAAAAATTAAAATAAGTAGTGCAAAAATAGAAATTTTAAAAAAGTAGTGACGTAGTGTTCGTGGGTTCAATGTCCATTTAGAAATCAGATGGCAGAGCGGATGAAGGTTCCTGAATCACTGAGTGTGTGCCTTCAGTCTTCTGTATCTCCTTCCTGATGGTAGCAATGAGAAGAGGGCATGTCCTGAGTGATGGGGGTCCTTAGTGATGGACGCTGCCTTTCTGAGGTACTGCTCCTTGAAGATGTCTTGGATACTATGGGGGCTAGTTGCCATGATGGAGCTGACTAATTTTTACAACTTTCTGGAGCTAACTTTGATCCTGTGCAGTAGCTGCGCTTCTCTCCCCCCCCCCCCCCCCATACTGGGCGGTGATGCAGCCAGTCAGAATATGTTCCTGTTGTCTTCGCCAAAGCATTTCTCTCAACCAAGCACCACCATAAACAGATGAAAAGCTCATTCATCTCATTACTGTTTGTGGGATCACATTGCACGCAAATAGCTGCCAGATTTGCCTGTATAACTAGTCACGGCACTTCAAAGTAATTCATGGGAACCACTTGGAGACATTTCTTCAAGACGTGTTAAGGCAATTTATAAACACAAGCCCTTTTCCTTTTCATCTATTGAAAATTGATGCTTCATAAATTAAAGCAATCTTAATGAGAGCAGTGAAGGGCCCATTTGTGTGCAAGCTACTTCCCAGATCAGATTCCAGATTTATGCAGCATATTCTGGCTGCTGTCATGTTCTCCCTTCACTTCTAACTCACTTTCTCCTCCTAAAGAAATAGTTTCAAGTACAAATAAGTTTAAGTGTGTAGGCCGACATTAACCTTGATGGGAGACCTATATTCTTAGCCCCATCACTCAACTGCCTTTAGGCAGGGATCTTTCTGCTAAAGTTATTTCCTCCAGAGTCAATCCTTCTCAGTGCAGTTATCAGCCTGGCCATCAAAAATTCAACCCTCTAGATTGCTTTCCTTTTTGCATTATCTACCTTTCAACACAACACTTCTTACAGATGTTAGACCTGTTGTTAACAATCTCTCTCTGATGTTCTGGCACAGATCAAGCTCGCTCCAGGGGATTTCTTTCATCAAGCATGAAGAATGTAAAAATGCAAAATGCAGCCCGTCCAGTCAGTTGGTCCTACCTGCCTCAACACACCGATTCCCACCTTGTCAGAATCTCTGTGTGATATTTAGATTTGTTCACTTGAATCTATTACACAGTTTAAATGGTGAGAGGTGGCAAAATCATGGCACCAGGAATGGGTTATTAAGAGTTGTGTAGGCAGAAGAGATTAGTTTAGTTGGTCATTTGATGAATAATTTAATTGGTTTGGTACAACATTGTGAACCAAAGGTCTGTTCCTGTGCTGTACTGCTGTATGTTCCATATTCTGTGATAGTTGCAACAAAGAGTTCAATTATTTTGTCAACAGTACTTTAATTAAAAGAAGCTCTTGTGTAACGACATTTCAGAAGGAAAGCCAGTATAATTGATCATCCTTCAAAAAGATTGTGGTAAGCAACCATTTGTCTTCGACTAAATAACCAAACGAATTCCTTTTAGGAAGGGAGGTTTAGGTTTTTAGCCCATCGATGAAGCATGAACTTCAGAATTTATCCAATCAGGATGCTGTTTGATTTGGATATGGTGGTGTTCTCTGCCCCTTTCCTTCCTAGTTATTGGAGGGCACAAGCTTGGAAAGACAATCCAACCTAAGGATTCTTTAAAGTTCAAAGTAAAATTTATTCTCAGAATACATACACGTCACCACATACAACCCTGAGGTCCTTTTCCTGCGAAATCTATAGAACAATAACTGTAAACTGTAAACATCAGAAACTGTAAACAAACTGTGCAAATATAAATAAATAGCAATAAATAATGAGCATGAAATAACAACATAGCAGAGTCCTTAAACGAGTGTAGCCATCCCCTTTCGCTCAAGAGCCTGATGGTTGAGGGGGAGTAACTGTTTTTGAATCTGGTGGTGCGAGTCCTGAGGCTCTTGTACCTTCTACTTCAGTATAGGTTGCACCAGTCAGCTCTCACACAATGCCACTTTCCAATGCATTGAAGAGGTTTTTAAAATAGATTCATCATGAAACTGGCTGTATTATGGAAGCTGTAGAGCTATGAGGAAAAAGTAAGGGAAGCGAATTTGCGAGGCTCTCTGTCAAAGAGCTGGAGAAGGTGTGAGGGGCCAGATGCCCTCTTGTATTGCCGTATGATTCTGTGATTCATACAAAATAATTGATTGACGTAATAAAACACACTATAATCACCTACAAAGTCAGGAGACTATATATGCATATGGTTTAATGAGTTTAAAGTAAACAGTGCCACAGGAGTTCAGAGTTCCATTCTGGTGTCATCTATAAGGAGTTTGTACATTCACCCCATGACCGCATGGGTTTTCTCTAGGTGGCCCCACAGTCCAAAAACATACCAGTTAGTATGCTAATTGTTAATAAACTCTTCTTGGGCTTCCAGCCAGGTGCAGGTATCTATATCCACCGTTGTTTTGATGTCGTACTCTACCATCTTCTTCAGGGATGACGCCTGGGTCAAGTCTAGTCCAGTGGTATATGTACCCCTGTCATCCATCCCTCCTGATTGGTTAGTCCTCAGCTAATCAGGTTTCCACTCTCTCACCTTGTTTACAGTTGAATTCCAGTTTTTACTTAGAGCAAGATCTTTGTCTTTGTTAAAATTCTTTTCCTCTAGTTTTATTTCAATGGCTTCCTTCACCAGGAGATCCCAAAAGCCACTGGCGCAGCGCAGTAGCTTTGTGCCGTCAAAGTCAATCCTATGGCCATTGCTAATGCAGTTTTCTGCTGCGGCTGACTCCTCCAGGTAACCCAAACGGATGCACCTTCTGTGCTCCTTGCTGCGGGTTTCTACCATGCATCCCATCTGGCCAATATATGCTGCTCCGCATTCACAAGGAATCCTATAAACACCAGCCTAAATCCCGGGTCACCTTTTGACCCACGCAAGCTTCCTCATGGGTTTGTGGATGGTATTAATCGAGTATTTCTTCAGGATCCTGGTTATCTTTCCAAAAACCTTGGAAATATTGGGAAGGCAGGAGGTTCCTCCTCATTGCTAGGTTTCCTGGTTTTTCTGTCAGTCCTTTTAAGGACCCAGTTGATTTCCTTCACCTTGTAGCCATGCTGTACAGTTTGGCAGAGTCATCATTGATACCTGTACCTGGCTGGAAGCCCTAGAAGAGTTTATTCATCACATATGCCAGAAAAGCACTATATCCTTTCTCATGCTAATTGTTATTCCTTTTCACGCATGAGGTGCATCGGATGGCATTTTTATCATTTCCATAGCATTTGACTGTTTTTTATGAGGCCAAGTTGCCAGCTGGATACTCAACCCAGCACAAATGGAAAGTGTGGAAGGAGCCGATCGGATTCGAACTCGAGACCATTCACCTCGAAGTCAAATATTGATGCCACTACATCACCAGCTGGCCAGTACCCTAATTGTTAAATTGTCTTGTGACTCGGCCAAGGTTAAATAGGTAGCTACACACATCAAAGTTGCTGGTGAACGCAGCAGGCCAGGCAGCATCTGTAGGAAGAGGTGCAGTCGACGTTTCAGGCCGAGACCCTTCGTCAGGACTAACTGAAGGAAGAGTGAGTAAGGGATTTGAAAGTTGGAGGGGGAGGGGGAGATCCAAAATGATAGAAGAAGACAGGAGGGGGAGGGATAGACCCAAGAACTGGACAGGTGATAGGCAAAAGGGGATACGAGAGGATCATGGGACAGGAGGTCCGGGAAGAAAGACAAGGGGGGGGGGACCCAGAGGATGGGCAAGAGGTATATTCAGAGGGACAGAGGGAGAAAAAGGAGAGTGAGAGAAAGAATGTGTGCATAAAAATAAGTAACAGATGGGGTACGAGGGGGAGGTGGGGCCTTAGCAGAAGTTAGAGAAGTCGATGTTCATGCCATCAGGTTGGAGACTACCCAGACGGAATATAAGGTGTTGTTCCTCCAACCTGAGTGTGGCTTCATCTTTACAGTAGAGGAGGCCGTGGATAGATATGTCAGAATGGGAATGGGATGTGGAATTAAAATGTGTGGCCACTGGGAGATCCTGCTTTCTCTGACGGACAGAGCGTAGATGTTCAGCAAAGCGGTCTCCCAGTCTGCGTCGGGTCTCGCCAATATATAAAAGGCCACATCGGGAGCACCGGACGCAGTATATCACCCCCGTCGACTCACAGGTGAGGTGTTGCCTCACCTGGAAGGACTGTTTGGGGCCCTGAATGGTGGTAAGGGAGGAAGTGTAAGGGCATGTGTAGCACTTGTTCCGCTTACACGGATTAAATAGGTAGTTTGCTGGATGATGCAACTCATTGGGCTAGAAGGGCTTGTTCCACACCAAATAATAATGCATTTTTTAAAAATTCTTGGAGCAATTTATTAGTTGTACTGAGTTAGTTGTTCCAAGTTACAACTAGTTTTAATCTCATAAACTTTCCCCCTTTCTAATGGCAGTTGGTGGTTCCCCGACAGTTTGTTCGCGTGAGTTAAGGATGGGATCAGGTTTGTCTGGGATTTCCCTCCAAATCACAACTTGGTTGTCAACAAGCGGGCAACCAAGTCAATTAATGAACTGACATAAGTCATTGCCTGCAGGACAGCAAAGGGAAAAGCCAATGACACAAGTAATATTTAACCATTTATTTCCAAGTGGCTATACAGGTCTTTTTACAGGATTGAAGTCATGGTAATTTTTCCAAATGGCTCAAATATCAGAACTATAAAAGTGTAAGGGAATGTGGCTGTCCACGTGCAGCTTTGGAGGTCAGGTCGTTGAGTGCATTTAAGGCAGAGATTGATAGGTTCTTAATTGGAAGTGGCATCAAAGGTTACGGGGAGATGGCTGGGAACCGGGGTTGAGGAAGAGATAGGAAAAAAGGATCAGCCATGATTAAATGGTGGAACAGACTCGATGGGCCAGATAGCTTAATTTTGCTTCCAAGTCTTACATCATTTATAGACAGCAGACAGGAACCTGGCAGAGGATTAGAGAGAAATCCAGGAAATGGTAACATGGGTGCTATAGAGTGTCGTAGGCTCATTGGGCCAGATGGGCCTATTACTATGCTATATCTCTAAATAAAATAAAGAAATGCTTTTTCACCTGAACAATGGAAGCAGAAAACTTCATCGTATTTAACAACTATCTTGTTGCATATTGGAAGCACTCTACACTGCAAGGTTATAGACCAAGAACTGGTAATAGATGCAATTGCTATTTAACTCTCAGAGCATGAATACCAAAATGCCATAAAACATAGGAACAAAATTAGGCTACTCTTCCTATCGAGTCTGCTCTGCCAGTCAATCATGGTTTGTTTACACTCAACGTCTACTTTATTAGGTGCATCTGTACACCTACACATTAATGCATATACCTAATCAGCCAATCAAGTGGCAGCAACTCAATGCATAAAAGCATTCAGACATGGCCAAGAGGTTCAATTTGTTGTTCCAACTAAACTTCAGTATGTGATGTAAGTGACTTTGATTATGGAATGATTGCTGGTGCCAGACAGGGTGGTTTGACTATCTCAGAAACTGCTGATCTCCTGGGATTTTTATGCGCAGTCTCCTCTAGAGTATACAGAGCATGGTGTGAAAACCAAAACAAAAAAAATTCAGCATGTGACAGTTCCGTGGGTGAAGACACCTTATTAATAAAAGAGGTCAGAGGAGAATGGTAAACTGGTTCAAGCACAGACAGGCAACAGGAATTCAAAATAACCACATGTTACAACAGTAGTGGAGAAGAGCATCTCTGAATGAACAACATGCTGAACATTGAAGTGGATGGGCTACAGCAGCAGAAGACCATGAACGTACACTCAGTGGCCATTTTATTAAGTACCTCCTGTATTTTCCATCAGTCCATTTTCCATCTCATTCCCATTCTCTTCCTTTCTCCCTGTAAACTTTGATGCCCTGAATAATCAAGAACATAAAAAAACACATCTGCATCTGAAAAGGGACAAAATAAGGCATGTTTGCGGATAGTATGCAAAGTGATCATTTATGCATTCAATAACATTGATGCTCTACATACCTGTGATTGAATTTTAGCTAGTCACTTAAACTCTTCAGCATTGTAAAAGATGCCATTTGATTCTTACAGATCATAAAATTGTTCATTGAATTATTCAAATGAAAAATGCTGTTCCATATAATTAATTATATATTTGTTTGAAGTTTTTGTAAACCAGCAGGATGATTTTAATAATAATAACAACCCCTCTTCCCAGAAACAGAAAGGTTCCTTGCGGCAATACAGGACCTGGTGGTTAACACAGAAAGTTATCAAAAATACGTAATAAAAGACCAACAGATTCAAGATGATAAATGTAGAAAATGCCAACAGAAACCAGAAACAACCCAACACAGCACAGGATCCTGTAGCAGTTTAACTCAATCTGATTACTTACACAGGTACAATCAAGGGGCAAACATCATTCACCAAAATCTTGCTTTAAAACACAAACTCAGCAAAGAAGCATTACCTTACTTTAAACACAAGCCTAATCCAGTTTTAGAGTCAAAGTCCTACAAATTATATTCTGGCCAGACATGGTCCTGTGGTCCGCAACAGCCAAGCTGGCATATGTTGTGGAATTGACAGTACCATGGGAAGATGGTGTCGAAGAAGCTTATAAGAGGAAAAAGACCAAGTACTCTGAACTGGCAACTGAAGCTGCCCAGAATTGCTGAAAGACCAAGATTTTCCCTGTAGGAGTGGGATGCAGGGGAATCGTTGCTACATCTACGACCAGTCTATTGAAGAAGATGGGGTTGAGGGGTTACTCCCTCCAACAAGCAATCAAGTCCTTGTCAAATGCAGCAGAAGGAAGCAGCAATTGCATTTGGATTAAAAGGAAAGACAACAACTGGGCTGCAAGATGAAGACAGGAGGGTATGGAACTGAGGGGGGTGTATCTGGGACGCCAGGTAGCGCCGTTGAGCCCTCTGGAGATATTGTGGGCTTATCAACAAAACGTCAAAGAAGGAGGGTGCCCACCTGATGACCCTGATGACGTACCTACCCTCCCTCCATGTCACCACTCCAAACCCACTGCCAACATCGAGAATGCCAACTTACCATAGGGATTGAACCATCAAGTCCTAGTAGCTCTACTCTACTGACTGATCCATTAGTACAGATAGGACAATCCATAATAACTGTTTGGATATAATAATACAGGATGAAAAAGCAAACACAACTTAAATTGATAGATGTAGCCATTCTAAAGGCACATAACATACAGAAATCAATAAGTGAAAAACATCAGAAGTAGGCTGAATTAAAAGAGGAAGCTGAAGGACTATGGAACATGAACAGAGTATACATTGTCCCAGTAGTAATATCGACAACTGGTATCATCCCAATGCAATTGTTCAATAGCATTAAACAATTAGACCGACACAACTAATATTTTTTTAAATCTTCAGAAAACCACAATATTAAAGACCACTAGAATAGTTCGAAAGTTCCTAGCAGTTGAGAAATGAGTGTGCTTGGCTATGCACATATCTCTGGTTTTACCAGCTTGAGCTGAATAAAAAAGGAATAATAACAATGATTATAATAACAATAATAATAATAATAAAATATAGGCCAAGTGCTGCTGATTATGTGTGGCTGTTCTAAAGGGAATCTCCTGCACTTAGCCACTCCTAGAGGTTCATTTTGGATCTACTGTAACTCCAGGATGATCAGAGTGACAGACGCTGATGCACCTATCGCTCACTGAATCCCTGGATTCCAAGTGGGGTTTGATGGTAGAAACTAGACATTGTGGGATTTCCTGGTATCACGTTGGCGAATCTGCTTCTGTGAACCTAGGCTAGCCAGGTCTGAGATAAGACAGGAATCACCATTCATCGTAAATTCATAAATTCCTGACCAGCGGAATGTGAATGAAAATTTAAGTCTGGCTATTTTAGTTATTTTATATTTAATGCCTTTAATTGCTTATTGTATTTCCAAATGTTTGTATATTTTCAAAAAAATATTTAAAGCATTTTGTAGTTTCTATTGTATTGGAATATATTGAAAATTGTTCCCAGTTTTGACAGGAAATCAGGTTCTATCAGATGCCATCAAGGCCTCACTGTCCCTCACAGTAACTCCTCGAGACAGAGAATCAACTCATTCAAGCTTTTGCATCTAGCCCAGATATGTGTGATCAGTTAGAGCAGGGACTGAATCAAGCTTGATTTGGCCTAATAAACCTGTTACTTCCTTCAGTGTACCTTCAATGGACACGTTAGGCTCAAAGTCAGCCAGAGAAAGACTGAGACCATGACCCTCACTGTAGAGTCTCCTCCTCCCATCAAGGCATATGGCATCGACTTACCCAGCACCGGCCGATTCACCTTCCTGGGCAGCATCATACAGCAAGATGGTGGGTCCAAGGACAATATCCAGTGTAGTCTCAGCAAAGTTAGAAACACCTTCGGATCAATGAGCACATATGGAGACCAATAAAGTACAGCGTCACACCAGAGCTGTGTTTCATCCACGCTCTTCTATGAGTCAGAAATCAGGCATATGACAGAGAGCGAGCTTGCCAAACTGCTGTTCTTCCACACCATGAGCCTCCAGAAGACCCTTTGTATTTTCTGGCTAAGAAAGATCTTCAACCATACCCTACTCTTTCAGTGTCATGAAGAGGACGTGGCCATAATCATCATGAGGAAATGTTAGAGATGGATTGGGTACGTGATGAGCAGAGAGGCCAACTCCATCACAGGACAGAACTTCATTGGACACCTGAAGGGCAGGGACAATGTGGGAGACCAAAGGCAACTTGGCGCCGTACCTTAGAGGCAGAAGTGAGGACCCTCAACCACACCTCAGAATCAATAGAGAAGATGGCCCCAGGACAGGGAGAGATGGAGGACCTTTGTTGCTGCCCAAAACACCAGCTGCATTACAGGCAGTAAGGAAATAAGTAAGTTCCTTCTGTAACATACGTTTCTCTGATATGCTTCTGGGATACAGCAATCAAAAAGACCCATTAGCTTTTGTCATAAGAGGCCAGGAAAACAAAGCAGTGGAAATTAATGCTTCAATTATATGCAGCAATGCCCCACCAAGAGTAATATATTCAAGACAGATTACTGGATCTCAGGAATGATATGTTCAAAGTTCAAAATAAATCTATCGTCAATGTACATTACGTACCATTGTGGCGACCCACTTTCTAGCACACACGAACCGGCTCACAACAGCGCGCGCAGGCAGAGGGCCGGCCCCAAAAAGGGCGCCAGGCCATCTTCACCAGCAGGGGGAAAATCCCGCGCGCAGAAAGGGTCTGGGAATATGCATTCCCCACATCAGTCCCGCCCCAGGGAGGGCGGGAACGGGAAGGCTTTAAAGCAGGCCGCGAAGTTTGAATAAATCTCTTTCATCGCAACTCTAACTCACCGACTCCGTGTGGTTATTCTAGCGCCGTGTGTAGCACACCGCTACAATTGGTGACCCCGACGGCCCAAACGATATTTGGACCAGAGATGACCGACGCTGCATCTGTTCACGCAGTTTCGTTAAAACTGCCAAGCTTCTGGATGCTGCGACCTCATTTATGGTTCGAACAAGCAGAAGCTCAATTCCACATTCGGCAGATAACCTCAGAGTCCACTCGCTACTACTACGTGCTGAGCTCCCTCGACCAGGAGACAGCTGCACAAGTTGAGGAGTTTATACAGTCGCCCCCGGAGGAGGACAAATACACAGCATTCAAAGCCCTACTCATAAGGGCTTTCAGACTCTCACGGTGCAAACGAGCACGCCGCTTAATGCACCTGGACGGCTTGGGAGACAGGCTGCCGTCATCATTAATGAACGAGATGCTGTCCCTGGCTGAAGGACACAAACCCTGCCTCATGTTTGAGCAGGCATTCCTAGAGCAACTGCCCGAGGACATATGCCTGCTGCTGTACGACGCAGATTTCAGCAACCCCCGGGAGGTGGCGGCCCGAGCAGAGGTGCTGTGGAATGCCAGGAAAGAGAGAGGGGCATCCATCGCACAGATCACCAAGCCGCGTGCCCAAAGGCAGACCAGACCGGGCCCGGCAGCAGAGCCTACAAAACCCAGCGACGGGAGTGAGCAGTCCAACGAACAATGGTGTTTCTACCACCAGCGGTGGGGCACAGAGGCCCGCCGCTGCAGACCATCCTGCAAATTCCCAGGAAACGCCAGGGCCAGCCGCCGCTGATGGCTACAGCGGCTGGCCATCAGGACAGCCTCCTGTACGTCTGGGACAAGCAGTCGGGACGCCGCTTTTTGGTCGACACCAGAGCGGAGATCAGCGTCTTACCTCCAACGAGTTATGATACCCGCAACAGAGAACCGGGACCCACGCTGAGGGCCGCAAATGGCAGCACAATACGAACCTATGGCACCCGCATGGTACGGCTACAGTTCAGCTCCAGCCGGTTCACGTGGGACTTCACACTGGCCGCCGTGGCCCAACCACTCCTGGGGCGGATTTTCTACGAGCCCACAGCCTGCTGGTCGACCTGCAAGGGAAGCGATTAGTCCACGCCAAGACTTTTCAAACGTTCTCCCTGGGTGAAGCACAGTTGCCAGCCCCACACCTGGACTCCATCACGCTGTCCGACGATGAATTCACCAGGGTCCTGGCGGATTTCCCATCAGTACTGACACCGCAGTTCACGGCAGCCATGCCCAGACACAGAGTACAGCACCACATCCCGACCCAGGGACCACTCCTCCACACCTGTGCTCGAAGGCTTCCCCCGGACAAGCTCCGACTGGCGAAGGAGGAGTTCAAGGAGATGGAGGAATTGGGGATCATACGACGGTCCGACAGCCCATGGGCCTCCCCCCTTCACATGGTGCCCAAGGCAACGGGGAGCTGGAGACCATGCGGTGACTACCGCAGACTGAACGAGGCTACAACGCCAGACCACTACCTTGTGCCGCACATTCAAGACTTCGCAGCAAACCTACACGGCGCAAGGATCTTTTCCAAGGTAGACCTCGTCCGGGGATACCATCAAATCCCTGTACATCCGGACAACATCCCCAAAACAGTACTTATCACCCCGTTCAGACTTTTTGAATTCCTCCGAATGCCGTTTGGTCTAAAGAATGCCGCACAGACTTTCCAGCGGCTAATGGACGCGGTGGGACATGACCTGGACTTTGCATTCATCTATTTGGACGACACCCTCATAGCAAGCAGTAGTCGGCAGGAGCATCTGTCCCACCTCCGCCAGCTCTACTCCCGCCTGAGCGAATTCGGCCTTACAATCAACCCAGCCAAATGCCAGTTCGGACTCGACACCATCGACTTCCTGGGCCACAGGATTACTAAAGACGGGGCAACCCCACTGCCCGCCAAGGTAGACGTGGTCCGCAACTTCCCCCAACCCAACACAATCAAAGGCCTGCAGGAATTCGTGGGTATGGTGAATTTCTACCACCGTTTCCTCCCCTCAGCAGCCCGAACCATGCACCCCCTGTTCACTCTAATGTCAGGTAAGGGCAAAGACATTACCTGGGATGAAGAGACCACAACCGCTTTCGTTAAAACCAAAGAAGCCTTGGCAAACGCCGCGATGCTAGTGCACCCCAGAACGGACGTTCCTACTGCCCTCACGGTGGACGCATCCAACACAGCGGTCGGTGGAGTGCTGGAACAACTCATCGAGGGTCGCTGGCAACCCCGGCGTTCTTCAGCAAACACCTACGACCACCTGAACTCAAATACAGTGCTTTCGACTGGGAGCTATTGGCACTATACCTGGCAATCCGGCATTTCAGGTACTTCTTAGAAGGTAGGCCCTTCACCGCGTTCACAGACCACAAACCGCTTACCTTTGCGTTCATGAAGGTGTCCGACTCCTGGTCGTCCCGCCAGCAGCGGCATCTGTCCTACATCTCCGAGTACACGACGGACATCTGGCATGTCTCTGGAAAGGACAACGTCGTGGCAGACGCACTATCCAGACCTACCATACAGGCCCTGTCCCAGGGGGTGGACTATGCAGTGCTGGCGGAGGCACAGCAGGCAGACGCTGAGATCCCCAGTTACAGGACTGCAGTCTCCGGTTTGCAGCTCCAAGACCTCCCCGTAGGCCCAGGTGAGAGGACCCTACTATGTGACATAGCTACCGGCCAACCTCGCCCCGTCGTCCCAGCAGCCTGGCGCCGGCGGGTTTTCGAGTCCATTCACAACTTAGCGCACCCCTCCATCAGGACAACCGTCCGGCTGGTCGCCAACAGGTTCGTGTGGCATGGACTGCGTAAACAGGTCAGTGAATGGGCCAAAACGTGCATGCAGTGCCAAACGGCCAAGGTGCAGCGGCACACCAAGGCTCCGCCGCAGCAGTTCGAACCCACCCGCCGGAGGTTCGACCACATCCATGTGGATATCGTGGGGCCCCTGCCAGTGTCACAAGGAGCGCGGTACCTCCTAACTATGATAGACCAGTTCACCAGATGGCCAGAGGCAGTCCCGCTCACCGACACCACCTCCGAATCCTGCGCCCGAGCACTGATCGCAACCTGGGTAGCCCACTTCGGGGTACCAGCCCACATTACCTCCAACAGGGGCGCCCAGTTCATCTCCAGCCTGTTGTCGGCTATGGCCAACCTTTTAGGATTGCAGCTACACCACACAACTGCCTACCACCCACAGTCGAACGGACTAGTGGAGCACTTCCACCATCACCTGAAATCGGCTCTCATGGCCCACCTGGAGGGGCCTAACTGGGTGGACGAGCTTCCCTGGGTCCTGCTCGGAATCCGCACGGCGCCCAAAGAGGATCTGCACACCTCGTCGGCCGAGTTGGTGTACGGGGCACCCCTGGTAGTCCCAGGAGAATTCATACCAGCCCCAAGGGGGCAAGAGGAAGAACCCACAGCAGTTCTGGACAGACTACGGGAGAGGCTCGGTAACCTGGCCCCTATCCCTACTTCACAGCACGGACAGAGCCCGACCTGCATACCCAAAGACCTGCAGAACTGTAAGTTTCTTTTCATACGACGGGGCGGACACCAGGCACCGCTACAGCGGCCCTACGAGGGGCCGTTTAAGGTGATCAGGAACAACGGGTCCACGTTCGTGCTGGACATTGGGGGGAGAGAGGAGGTTTTCACGGTGGACCGACTCAAACTGGCCCATGTGGACTTGGCACAACCGGTCCAGGCTCAGGCACCGCGGCGCAGGGGCAGACCTCCCAAACAGAGGCCAATTCAGGCTGTGGACATTGGGGGAGGTATCGCCGGTTCTGGGGGGGGGGGTTATGTGGCGACCTACTTTCTGGCACACACGAACCGGCTCACAACAGCGCGCGCAGGCAGAGGGCCGGCCCCAAAAAGGGCACCAGGCCATCTTCACCAGCAGGGGGAAAATCCCGCGCGCAGAAAGGGTCTGGGAATATGCATTCCGCACAGCAGTCCCGCCCCAGGGAGGGCGGGAACGGGAAGGCTTTAAAGCAGGCCGCGAAGTTTGAATTAATCTCTTTCATCGCAACTCTAACTCACCGACTCCGTGTGGTTATTCTAGCGCTGTGTGTAGCACACCGCTACACCATAATACTTCTCTAAGATTCATTTTCTTGCAGATATTCATAGTAGAACAAGGAAATACAATAGAGCCAATGAAAAACTACACAAAAAAAGACTGACAACAATCAATGTGCAAAAGAAGACAAACTGTGCAATACTGTAAGTCCAATTGCACCATTGTCTGTAAGAAGTTTGTACACTCTCTCCATGATCACGTGGGTTTCCTCCAGGTACTCCAGCTTCCTCCCACATTCTAAAATTGCACGGATTAGTAGATTAATTGATTACATGAGTGTAACTGGGTAATGTGGGTTTATTGGATCGGTAGGGCCTGTTACTGTGCTGTATCTCTAAATAAATAAAATATAGGAGCAAAATTAGGCCATTCATCCCATCCATAGGACTATACCATCATAGCCGATTTATTATTCTCCTCTACCCCATTCTCCTGTCTTATACCCATAACCTTTGATGCCTTT
Organism: Mobula birostris; assembly: GCF_030028105.1. Classification (NCBI taxonomy): domain Eukaryota; kingdom Metazoa; phylum Chordata; class Chondrichthyes; order Myliobatiformes; family Myliobatidae; genus Mobula; species Mobula birostris. Next base: position 100,969,861 of record NC_092380.1, on the reverse strand, counting down.
ACTAATCAAGAACCTATCAACCTCTGCTTTAAATATACCCAACGAAATCCCAATCCCAATCCAGTTTGATCTACTCAGGGCTGATTTAAAAAAAACTAATAGCTAGTATTATTTAATCCAATAGCCAATGATAGTTACATCAACTATTTGACCAGCAATCTTTCAGTTGTCAAGGAAACCATTTCAATTTACCTATTGAAAGAGGATCCACTGATTCCTTTTTAAAAGATTACTGTAATAGATACGTTATCTCATAAGGTTGTACATATTTGTTCTAAATACTGAAGAACAATTGGAACATATAAGACTCTCAGGAACCTTGACAGGAATGGATGTTACTTCTGTAGGAGAAATTAGAACTGGGATTATTATTTTAAAATATATGAAAAGATTTGATCACTATTTAAGAATGCGATAAGGCACTCCTCTACTTTTAAAATATTATATTTTGAACTTTCTTTCTCCAAGGGTGGTAGAACCAGTCTTTGAATATTCAATAATATACTTAATGTAGATAGATATTTGATAATATCTTTAATTTGGGTGGGAATCAAATTAAAGAGGCTAGGTGAGAGGAGGTTAGTTCACAACAGGGGGATGGGAATCAGTGCAGAGAGACAGAGGGGTGTAAAATGAGGGTAGAAACAAAAAGTAGTAAGGAGAAAAGTAAAAGTGGCAGGCCGACAAATCCAGGGCAAGCATCAAAAAGGGCCACTTTTCAACATAATTGTATAAGGGCTAAGAGAGTTGTAAAAGAGCGCCTGAAGGCTTTGTGTGTCAATGCAAGGAGCATTCGTAACAAGGTGGATGAATTAAAAGTGCAGATTGTTATTAATGAATATGATATAGTTGGGATCACAGAGACATGGCTCCAGGGTGACCAAGGATGGGAGCTCAACATTCAGGGATATTCAATATTCAGGAGGGATAGACATGAAAGATAGGGAGGTGGGGTGGCGTTGCTGGTTACAGAGGAGATTAACGCAATAGAAAGGAAGGACATAAGCCGGGAAGATGTGGAATCGATATGGGTAGAGCTGCATAACACAAAGGGGCAGAAAATACTGGTGGGAGTTGTGTACAGGCCACCTAACAGTAGTAGTGAGGTTGGGGATGGTATTAAACAGGAAATTAGAAATGTGTGCAACAAAGGAACAGCAGTTATAATGGGTCACTTCAATCTACATGTAGATTGGGTGAACCAAATTGGTAAAGGTGCTGAGGAAGAGGATTTCTTGGAATGTATGCGGGATGGTTTTTTGAACCAACATGTCGAGGAACCAACTAGAGAGCAGGCTATTCTAGACTGGGTTTTGAGCAATGAGGAAGGGTTAATTAGCAATCTTGTCGTGAGAGGCTCCTTGGGTAAGAGTGACCATAATATGGTGGAATTCTTCATTAAGATGGAGAGTGACATAGTTAATTCAGAAACAAAGGTACTGAACTTAAAGAAGGGTAACTTTGAAGGTATGAGACGTGAATTAGCTAAGATAGACTGGCAAATGACACTTAAAGGGTTGACGGTGGATATGCAATGGCAAGAATGTAAAGATCATATGGATGAACTACAACAATTGTTCATCCCAGTTTGGCAAAAGAATAAATCAAGGAAGGTAGTGCACCCGTGGCTAACAAGGGAAATTAGGGATAGTATCAATTTCAAAGAAGAAGCATACAAATTAGCCAGAAAAAGTGGCTCACCTGAGGACTGGGAGAAATTCAGAGTTCAGCAGAGGAGGACAAAGGGCTTAATTAGGAAGGGGAAAATAGATTATGAGAGAAAACTGGCAGGGAACATAAAAACTGACTGTAAAAGCTTTTACAGATATGTAAAAAGGAAAAGACTGGTAAAGACAAATGTAGGTCCCCTACAGACAGAAACAGGTGAATTGATTATGGGGAGCAAGGACATGGCAGACCAATTGAATAATTACTTTGGTTCTGTCTTCACTAAGGAGGACATAAATAATCTTCCAGAAATAGTAGGGGACAGAGGGTCCAGTGAGATGGAGGAACTGAGCGAAATACATGTTAGTAGGGAAGTGGTGTTAGGTAAATTGAAGGGATTGAAGGCAGATAAATCCCCAGGGCCAGATGGTCTGCATCCTAGAGTGCTTAAGGAAGTAGCCCAAGAAATAGTGGATGCATTAGTGATAATTTTTCAAAACTCATTAGATTCTGGACTAGTTCCTGATGATTGGAGGGTGGCTAATGTAACCCCACTTTTTAAAAAAGGAGGGAGAGAGAAACCAGGGAATTATAGACCGGTTAGCCTAACATCGGTGGTGGGGAAACTGCTAGAGTCAGTTATCAAAGATGTGATAACAGCACATTTGGAAAGCGGTGAAATCATCGGACAAAGTCAGCATGGATTTGTGAAAGGACAATCATGTCTGACGAATCTCATAGAATTTTTTGAGGATGTAACTAGTAGAGTGGATAGGGGAGAACCAGTGGATGTGGTATATTTGGATTTTCAAAAGGCTTTTGACAAGGTCCCACACAGGAGACTAGTGTGCAAACTTAAAGCACACGGTATTGGGGGTAAGGTATTGATGTGGATAGAGAATTGGTTGGCAGACAGGAAGCAAAGAGTGGGAATAAACGGGACCTTTTCAGAATGGCAGGCAGTGACTAGTGGGGTACTGCAAGGCTCAGTGCTGGGACCCCAGTTATTTACAATATATATTAATGACTTGGATGAGGGGATTAAATGCAGCATCTCCAAGTTTGCGGATGACACGAAGCTGGGCGGTAGTGTTAGCTGTGAGGATGCTAAGAGGATGCAGGGTGACTTGGATAGGTTAGGTGAGTGGGCAATTTCATGGCAGATGCAATTTAATGTGGATAAATGTGAAGTTTTCCACTTTGGTGGCAAAAACAGGAAAACCGATTATTATCTGAATAGTGGCCGATTAGGAAAAGGGGAGGTGCAACGAGACCTGGGCGTCATTATACACCAGTCCTTGAAAGTGGGTATGCAGATACAGCAGGCGGTGAAAAAGGCGAATGGTATGCTGGCATTTATAGCAAGAGGATTCGAGTACAGGAGCAGGGAGGTTCTACTGCAGTTGTACAAGGCCTTGGTGAGACCACACCTGGAGTATTGTGTGCAGTTTTGGTCCCCTAATCTGAGGAAAGACATCCTTGCCATGGAGGGAGTACAAAGAAGGTTCACCAGATTGATTCCTGGGATGGCAGGACTTTCATATGATGAAAGACTGGATGAACTAGGCTTATACTCGTTGGAATTTAGAAGATTGAGGGGGGGGGATCTGATTGAAACCTATAAAATCCTAAAGGGATTGGACAGGGTAGATGCAGGGAGATTGTTCCTGATGTTGGGGAAGTCCAGAACGAGGGGTCACAGTTTGAGGATAAAGGGGAAGCCTTTTAGGACCGAGATTAGGAAAAACTTCTTCACACAGAGAGTGGTGAATCTGTGGAATTCTCTGCCACAGGAAACGGTTGAGGCCAGTTCATTGGCTATATTTAAGAGGGAGTTAGATGTGGCCCTTGCGGCTAAAGGGATTAGGGGGTATGGAGGGAAGGCTGGTACAGGGTTCTGAGTTGGATGATCAGCCATGATCATACTGAATGGCAGTGCAGGCTCGAAGGGCCGAATGGCCTACTCCTGCACCTATTTTCTATGTTTCTATGTTTCTATGATAAGCAAGGTGGGAAATATTATTCAAGAGTAGGCAGGAATGTGATTACAATCAAATAGTGGAGTAGGTTCTAGGAACTGATTTAACTACTGTTGGCATTTTGTAAGTTTGTATAAAGTGTGGGCTGTGCCTCAGAGGTATTAGTATTGGTACTGGTTTATGGTCACATGTACAAAGACACAGTGAAAAGCATACGGTTCATACAGATCAAATCATTACACAGTGCATTGAGCTAGAATAAGGTAAATCAATAACAGTGCAAAATAAAGTGTAAAGGCTACCAAAAAAGTGCAGTGCAGGTAAACAGTGGGTAGAAGGTGTCCTTAAGCCTGGTGGTATGTGCTTTCAGGCTTTTGATCTTCTGCTTGATGAGATAGGAGAGAAGAGAGAATGTCAGGGGTGTGTGGGCTGTTTGATTATGTTGTCTGCTTTTCTGAGGCAGGAAGTATTGACAGAGCCCATAGAGGAAGGCTGGATCTTGTGATGTGCTGAGTTGTGTCCATAACGCTGCAAGTTCTTGTGGTCATAGAACATACAATATAGAAAACCTACAGTACAATACAGGCCCTTCAGCCCACAAAGTTGTGCCAAACATGTACTTACTGTAGAAATTACGTAGGGTTACCCATAGCCCTCTATTTTTCTAAGCTCCACGTACCTATCCAGGAGTCTCTTAAAAGACCCTATCATGTTTTTAAATGTGCAGAGCTATCGTCATGTACAGAGCTTTTGCCATACCAAGCTGTTATACATCAATACAATGCTTTCTATGGTACATCAGTAAAAAGCTGGTTACAGCCGACGGAGACCTGCTGAACTTCTTTAGTCTCCTGAGGAAGAATAGGCATTGGTGAGCTTTCTTCATAGTGACATCAACACAATTGCACCAGGACAAGCTGTTGGTGGAGTTCACACCTAGGAACTTGAAGCTGTCAACACTTCTAAGTCAGATGGCGACATTGAAATGAGACATGCAGAAAATCTTAACTGATGCAGCAGTTCTGTGCTAAGGGATTTACATATTGCCAGAGGTGAATACTTGCAGACTAGAAATTAAGGAAAAGCTATTCATACGTTTGCAAAGCACAGGGAAAATTCATTGTTTTAGCCATAGCATGGGTTATCTGTGGTGTGTGGGAGCTTGCCATACACAGATTAGATGTTTGATGTCCTGAATTACAATAGTGGCTACAGTTCAAAAGGATATTGTTGGCAATAAAACACTTTTTGGATGATCTGAGATCATTAAAATTGCTTTATACATCCAAGTTATTTACTTAATTGAGAATCTGGGATTTGAAAAATGTCTGAAATTTCATTTATGTTAGATAAAATACCCAAACTGTTAGTATTGTCACCATAAGCACAAGAGATACTGTAGATGTTGGAATCCCAAAGTAACGCACACAAAATGCTGGAGGAACTCTATATGTCAGGCTGCGTCTATGGAGAAGAATAAGCAGTTGATATTTCAGGCAAAGGTACTTCATCATGTCCTGATAAAGGGCCTCTGACCAAAACGTCAACTCTTTATTCTTCTCCATAGATACTGCCTGGCCTTCTGAGTTCTTTCAGCACTTTGTGAGTATTCTCACCGTGTTACTTGCAATATACAGGAATCAGATAGGTCAGCTGGTTGAATCATGTCACAACAACAATCTTGCAGTCAAAGTCAGTAGACCAAGGAATCAATTGTGGTCTTCAGGAAGGGGAAGTCAGGAGAATACATACCAGTCCTCATTAAGAGGTCAGTCTTGGAAAAGATGGGCAGCTTCATGTTCCAGGTGTCAACATCTCAAAAGATATCTCCTGGGCCTATCATGTTGACGCAATCACAAAGAAGACATACTAGTGACCTTCATTAGGAGTTTGAGGAGATTTGGTATGTCACCAAAGACTCTAGAAAATTTCTACAGATGTATGGTGTTGAGCATTCTGACTAGTTGCTTGACCATCCGGTATGGAGGCTGCAAAAGCACAGGATTGAAAAAAGAAGCTGCTGAGGGTTGTAGACTCAGTCACTTCCATTATGGGCATGAGTCGCCACACCATTGACAACACCTTCAAAAGGCAGTTTCACAAGAAGATGGCATCCAACATTAAGCACCCTCACCACCCAGGACGTGTCCTCTTCTCATTACTACCATCAGAAACCTAAAGACTTCACCCCTCCATCACGAGATTTCAGAAAGGTCCATGAACGTCTGAACAGAACCTCACTATTTTGCTTTCGCTATGCACGACTTATTTATTTATTTACTTATTTATGATTATTATTGTAACCTGTAGTAATTTTTTAATGTATTGCTCTGTACTGCAGCCTTAAAACAAAATAGTTCATGATAGTGATATTAAATCTGACTCTGATTCTCATTATGGCTAATAAATATGGATTTCAATGCGGAGGAGAAATATCCCGAGGGCTCTCAGTGCGCACGTTTTCATTTGCATTTTGAGCATAGTAAGAGTTTAATTTTCCCACGTTACATCATTACACCAAGTTCATGCATCAACAAGTAACACTCAGTGGCCATTTTATTAGGTACACCTGTACGCCAGCTCATTAATGCAAATATCTAATCAGCCAATCATGTGGCAGCAACTCAATGCATAAAAACATGCAGACATGGTCAAGAGGCTCAGTTGATGTTCAGACCAAACACCAGAATGGGGAAGGAATGTAATCTAAGTGACTGTGACCATGAAATGTTGGTGCCAGATGGGGTGTTCAAATATATCATAGGCTCTCCTGTGATATATCTTAATTAGCCCAAATTTTACAATAAACACAAATGAAAATTACCTTAATTCTTTGCTGTCCCTTAATTCCACCTAGCAAAGGGTGGAATGCATTGAGTTCCTCCATTCTAATTTCTTTTAAGATGTTTCTTTATATTACCCATTCTTTGAACAAAGTGGTTTACTTTACAGATGGAAATGAAGAATCTATCATGTTTGTGGTCAGGAGTCGCATTCCTGCCGCTGTTTGTAAGGAGTTTGTACTTTGTCCCTGTGATGTTCTAGTTTCCTCCCACAGCCCAAAGACGGACGGTTGGTAGGTTAATTGGTCATTGAAATTGTCCTGCAGTTAAAAGGTTCAAAAGGGCAACGTCCATCATGAAGGATCCCCACCCAGGACACACCCTCTTCTCACTGGTACCATCAGGAAGGAGGTCTAGAAGCCTAAAGGCAAACACGCAACGATTCAGGCATAGCTTCTTCCCCTTTACCATCCAGTTCCCGAATGGACACTCAACCTTTGAACTCTACCTCACTGTCTTTTTATTTCTGTTTTTGCTCTACTTATTTAACTGTTTGATATATATATATATATATATATATATTTACTGTAATTCAGTTTTTCTATATTATCATGTGTTACATTGTACTGCTGCCACAAATTAACAAATTTCTTGACAAATGCCCATGATATTAAGCCTGATTCTGATTAGGCTGGGATTAAATCGGGGGTTGCTGGGCGGCACGGCATGAAGGGCTGGAAGAGCCTACTCTGCACTGTATTTCAATAAATAACTAAAAAATTAAAAATAAAACCAAAAGACCTTAAGGTATAGGAGCAGAATTAGGTTTTTTGGCCCTTCAAGTCTGCTATGCCATTCAATCTTTTTTTAAACTCCCTTCTCCCATCTTTTCCCAGTAATCTCCTTGCCAATCAAGAACTTATCAATATCTCCCTTAACTTATCAATCTCTCCCAATGATTTGCCACAGCCATCTATGGCAATAGATTCTACAGATTCATCCACCTTCTAGTTAAAGAAGTTCCTACTTTCCAAATGTCTATCCCTTTATTCTCAGGCTGTGCCCTCTGGTACTAGACTCTTCTATTAATGGAAACATGCTCCCCACATCAACTGTATCCAGTTCTTTCAGTATTTGGTATGTTTCAATGAGATTGCCCCTCATCCTTCTAAATTCCACTGTAGACTGGAGCGACTGGGCTTATATATTCCGGAATTTCGAAGGATGAGAGGGGATCTTATTGAAACATGTAAGATTATTAAGGGATTGGACACACTGGAGGCAGGAAGCATGTTCCCACTGATGGGTGAGTCCAGAACCAGAGGCCACAGTTTAAGAATAAGAGGTAGGCCATTTAGAACGGAGTTGAGGAGAAACTTTTTCACCCAGAGCATGGTGGATATACGGAATGCTCTGCCCCAGAAGGCTGTGGAGGCCAAGTCTCTGGATGCTTTCAAGAAAGAGATGGATAGAGCTCTTAAAGATAGCGGAATCAAAGGTTATGGGGATAAGGCAGGAACTGGATACTGATTGTGGATGATCAGCCATGATCACAGTGAATGGCGGTGCTCGCTCAAAGGGCCGAATGGCCTACTCCTGCACCTATTGTCTATTGTCTATTGTTTATTGTCTATTGTACAAGCCCAGAAACATCATATGGTACTCATATATGTAAATTAGTTAAGGATAGCAACTTCCATTCTCTGAAGATCAGTTTTAACAACAATAGTATTCGTTTACCATTAGAGATGCAGACTTCTCTCTCCTTGAATTTAAATCCTCCGTAGCAATAGATTAGGCCTCTGCAGGCAAGTCCAGAAACCTAAATCCCTCTGGGCACTCCCTTTTCTGGAATTGAGTGAAGATTCAGTCCTATACATTTCGGAAGGAATGAACGCCTCTGAATTCCCTGGTGGTCCTTGCAATCTAGCTGAAAGGAAGGTGGTGGGGAGAAATGGGTTTGACTTTCCTGCTGGTCTTAATCTGTAGGAACCCACTCAGTTTGCCTGGTGGTCTGGTGGTTAGTTTCATTCAGATCCCTGGTGGTCTAGTGAGGGAGTAGGCATCAAATACACAAAGCAAGCTAGTAGTGGGTTGTGTCAGAGACCGCTGTAGACCTTAAGCTGTCTCCCTGCACATGCAGCCAGATTCATTTGCAAAAGTATTTACAATCCATGGGCTGGAAACTTAAAAGAATTGTAATCCATCTAAACACAGTGTTCCACAAGCTATCACTATACTAAGTTGTAATTTTTTTCACTGAGCTACAAGAAGGAGCTTCATTTAAAGGGGCTTCACTAACTGTTGGATATTATGCAAAACCTTTTGATAAATTCATAGATTAATTTCTAGTCCATATCTCATAATGCATTGCAGTTCAGCAAGGGTGATACTCGAAGATTCGGGCTAAAATGCAAGACTTGTGACCTACCAGCTTCCAAAATAGAGAGACAACGTCCATGCAACTTACTAGCAAATTGCCTGATCTGCATTCTATTCACTGAAGCCCTACATCTAAACTATGGGTTTCCAACCTGGGGTCCGTGGACCTCTCAGTTAATAGTAAGGGTCCTTGGCATAAAAAACATTGGGAACCCCTGATCTAGAGTGATGTCTTTATAAATGTACCTTACACATTAATCTTCAATATAGGGCAACATCTTTCCAAAAAAAGTGGTATACAACAGAGACAAGGGAGACTGCCAATGCTGAAACCTGGAGCAGCAAACAAAATGCTGGAAGAACTCAGCCTTTGATGGAATAATGAGGAGGAACTTGTTTAGCCAGAGGGTGATGAATCTCTGGAATTCATTGCCGCAGACAGCTGTGGAGTCCAAGTCATTGGGTATATTTAAACCAGAGGTTGATAGGTTCTTGAGTGGAATGGGAGTCAAAAGTTACGGGGAGAAGGCAGGAGAATAAGATTGGGAGGGATAATAGATCAGCCATGATGGAATGGCGGAGCAGACTTGATGGACTGAATGGCCTAATTTTGCTCCTATGTCTTATGGTCTTTTATTTTTATAGAGGAGGTGGCACCAGGATATGGATATAATGGAAGAACTTGGGAGTAAGCCTGAGATAGCCATAAAGTGGAGCCCAAAATGGTGGATAGATTGAAGAGCACACAACCTGGCTCTGAAAATCACCCTTCCATGAAGTCATCTCCCTGGACCAAGAGGAGAACATTGATACATAACCATCTCAATACCTCCATATCAGTCAAAAGGCTGTTTTATCCCAAGCTGAATGATGAGGACACTACATCTTCACGCAGGTGTAGCAGAGCCTCGTTATATTGCAGAGATCCAGAACATCTGAAATGCCCGCTTTGCTGCTGCTGCTACTGTGCGATCGAGAATCTCCGGATGGGAAGGCCCCAAACCCTCGGCTTTACCTATTGCCTGTTACCGGGGCTGGGGTCGAAGCGCTCGGCAGAGATGGTGCTCGGTGCTCGGTGTCGGAGAGCTGGTCGGAGGCTCGGAGTTTTCGGACGGATTCGGAGTCGGACTGTGGTCGGATGCTTCCAGGATGCTGCATCGGCAAGTTTGTGGCGCTGGATGTTCACCGTCTGTGTGAGATGATGGGGCTTTTAAGAGACCTTGAGACTTTTTACCATGCCCATGGTCTGTTCTTTATCAAATTACGGTATTGTTTTGCACTGTTGTAACTATATGTTATAGCTATGTGTTATAACTATGTGGTTTTTGTCAGTTTTTCAGTCGGTTTGTCATGTGTTTCTGTGATATAATTCTGGAGAAACATTGTATCATTTCTTAATGCATGCATTACTAAATGACAATAAAAGAGGATTGCGTGTCCTCATAATCTAAAAATCAAAGATTTCCAAGTCTACAGTCACAAGAGAAAAAACACTACCAGTCAATAGCATGGGTGTAACAACCATCATTTGGTAATATCCATCTATCATCTTCTCCAAGGATCGTCACCTTCTCATGGTGGGTGCTCCTGAGATCTCGAGAATGATACTGTGTGAAACATAGCTCGTGGTAAGGTCTCCCATGGCAATAAGGTCAAAGCGGAGGTTCCAGAAAAAGAGCAGTCCAACCAAGAGCTCAATGGTGAAACTTATGAAAGATGGTGATATCTCACAACGGCAGTGAAGGCAGAGGAAGGCTACAGCAGTGAAGGGTCCCCAGCCATCTTGCATTGCATGCAACAGGAGCCTGACCCTGAACTGTCAAGAGCTGTGTGGTGGCTGCCCAGGCATCAGCCTCCCCATGTTAACAGTCACACATAGGCATTCTCCACTGAGGGAATATCCCCTCAGGAGCACATCATTCTTGACTCGAGTGATCACACTAACCACAGCTACTACTAATTTCCAAAATTATGTACAAACAACATTTCTTAGTTTATTGGTCAGCATTTAACTTCTTCTTAAAGAAACATAAAGACAGTATGATTTCATGAGGAATCTGAAGCCTGAATTCTCAAATGAAGAATTAACTCTTAGGGAAAAATGACATGTTAATCCTGAAAAGAGGTTCAAAGAGGTAAATGGTGGGGACTCCAAATGGCATTATATACGCCAGTCTTTAGCTTTCCACTACGGTATAATTCTGTATCTGGTTTTTCAGTGGGATTAATGAAGTAGTCTGTGGTACTGGTCAGTGCGTATGATTGGCTGAATATCACCTTAACAGACTCCTTCCAGGGGATTCTATCAAATTGTCCTCTCAAGTTTGGTAGGTCTCTCAAAGAGGAACATGTCCTGTTCCTTCAGCTGCACTGTGACCTTATTCAGCACAGTGAACTTAAGGTGACTGTCTGATCAAGATTTATTCATGCATTTTCTCTCTAGCAACATATGACATCTGAAGGACCATTGAGCACATGTGCAAGGAGTGTTGCCACAAGAAAGCAGCATCCATTATCAAGGAACCCCATGATCCGAGCCATGCTCTCTTCTCACTGCTGCCATTGGGAGTGAGGTAAAGGAGTCTTAGGTCCCACACCACCAGGTTTAGGAACAGTTACTACTCTTCAACAACTGGCCTCTTGAACCAGTTCATTCACCACAATACTGAACTGTGTGCACAACCAATGGAACCCCTTTCAAGGACTCTACAACTCATGTTCTAAGTATTATTTATTTACTTACCTACTTATTACTTTCATTTGCACAGTTCGTCTTCTCTTGCACATTGGTTGTCGGTTTTTGTTTGTGCATAGTTTTTTCTTTTATTCCATTATATTTCCCTGTTCTGCTTCGAATGGCTGCAAAAACATGAAATTCTACGTAATATTTGGTGACATATACTGTACAGCATTTGATAATAATTTTATTTTGAACTTTTTAACCTTAAATGACTTGTAAGCCCACTGCCTTACCTAACATGCCATAACTACCTTTGCATCCAGCCGAACATACGGTAAACGCAAGTATAGCCAGATAGTTGTTATGTTATTTGGGTAATGTGTCAGGCATGGACTAACAATTCTCTACACCAGAGATCTGTGGAGGCGAGACCATTGAATATATTCCAGGCAGAGATACTGAGATTTTTGGGCTATTTGGGGAGCAGACAAGGAAATGGAATTGAGGCCAAGATCAGCTCAGACATGATCTTATTGAATGGTGGAAAACACTCAATGGTTTATATGGCCTCTTCCTGTTTTTTTTCTTAAAACATACAGCAGCTTGAGAATTTTGTAAAAAGAAATATGAATCTTTAAAACACTGCTGGTGTTATGAGAATGACCATGAAACTAAAAACCCAGCTGGCTTAATAATTTACTTTAAGGATGGAAAACTCTTGTTCATACTTGACCCAAACATGGCTCCTGTCCCACACCAATGTGCTTATCTGCCCAATGAAGCACATATTGGTGTGGGACAGGAGTCAAGTGTAGGCCAAGACATGAACAGCAGTTTTCCTTTCTTAAGATAAATTAGTAAACCAGCTGCGATTTTAAAACAGTCCAAAAAAATCCATGGTCACTTTAATGGTATCAGCAGTTTTTAAAAATGTTCATATTTCTTGAAATTCTCAAGCTGCTTTTGAGGGACTCTGCATTGTTGGTCTCTACCTCAGAATTAGTCAAGTTACATGAAAACTCTAGTTTACCACTCATTAAGAGCAATTAAGGCAGTCAGTTTGAATGGCAGAACAATTCATAGCTGTGTCCCCAGAATCTTTGTCAACGAGAACATTTAAGGCAGGGCTGGTCCATCGTATCCGACAATGGCAGGATACCTGTGTGAGAGAGTTTTTAAAATGGAAAAGTTGTTGCAGTGGGACAGTCCCACTCTCTTAACCTCAGAACCCCGGGTGCCAAAAGCCCCAAATAAATCTACAAAACTGAAGCAAAAATTAACAAAAACAAACCATTCAATCTAAAAGCCAGCTATCTACTCTTCTTAAAGTGGAAATCTAAATTGGGTCCAGAACAGATGTACTCTCCAAACCTATAGAAGCATTGCCGGTTGAAGGATTAGACTGGGACTACAAAGGAGATGGTTTGGACAATTAAGCATGTGACATGTTAACAATTCCCTCACCTGTTGAATATAACATGAGATGATCAATGAGGTAAGGAAATGTTCTGTTTTTGGAGCATTGAAAAGCAAATGGGTTTGGAAAAATGGTGGTTTCATTATGATTTCAAAATGTATTTCATCTAATTATTAGGAAAATTAGAGCAGGTGTTCCGATATTTACAGGAGTTTACAACAATTATCATATTGGAGTGACACACACAAAATGCTGGAGGAACCCATCAGGCCTGGCAGCATTTAAGGAAAGGAATAAACAGTTGACTGTTTACTATTTACAAAGAATTCCACTTCCTTGTCTGCTCCCCAGTTTTGGGCTGAGACCCTCCATCAGGACTGGAAAGGAAGGGGGGAAAAGTCAGAATGAGAAGGTGGTGCGAGGAAAAGGAGGACGAGATGTATGGTCAGGGATGAAACCAGGTGAGAGGGAAGATAGGTAGGTGGGTGGGGGAGGGGGAATTAAGAGATAAGGTGGAAAAGATAAAGGATTGAATAAGAAGGAATCTGATTGGACCATGGGAGAAAGGGAAGGAGGAACCATATCGGAAGATGATAGGCAGGTGAGGAGAAGAGAACGGATAAGAGGGAAGCCAGAATTGAGAGTAGAATGTGCAGGATTCCAAACAGGCAGCTACTGAGCAAGTGTTTCCCTGACTTGGAATTTGGAAATGGGGGCATAGTTTTTGAATGAAGGTTCACCCTCAAAAGATGGAAGTGAAGAAGGATTTCTTCTCTTATACTCTAAGACTTAGAGGATTGTACATCTTGGGCGATCACTACAGCTCTCTGCTGAATAAATTCAAGGCAGTGATTGTTGTATTTTTAGTCATAGTCATACTTTATTGATCCCGGGGGAAATTGGTTTTTGTTACAGTTGCACCATAAATAATAAATAGTAATAAAACCATAAATAGTTAAATAGTAATATGTAAATTATGCCAGGAAATAAGTCCAGGACCAACCTATTGGCTCAGGGTGTCTGACCCTCCAAGGGAGGAGTTGTAAAGTTTGATGGCCACAGGCAGGAATGACTTCCTATGACGCTCTGTGTTGCATCTCGGTGGAATGAGTCTCTAACCGAATGTACTCCTGTGCCCAACCAGTACATTATGCAGTGGATGGGAGACATTGTCCAAGATTGCATGCAAATTGGACAGCATCCCCTTTTCAGACACCACCGTCAGAGGGTCCAGTTCCACCCCCACAACATCACTGGCCTTATGAATGAGTTTGTTGATTCTATTGGTGTCTGCTACCCTCAGCCTGCTGCCCCAGCACATAACAGCAAACAAGATAGCACTGGCCACCACAGACTCGTAGAACATCCTCAGCATCGTCCGGCAGATGTTAAAGGACCTCAGTCTCCTCAGGAAATAGAGACAGCTCTGACCCTTCTTGTAGACAGCCTCAGTGTTCTTTGACCAGTCCAGTTTATTGTCAATTCGTATCCCCAGGTATTTGTAATCCTCCACCATGTCCACCCTGACCCCCTGGATGGAAACGGGGGTCACCGGTACCTTAGCTCTCCTCAGGTCTGCCACCAGCTCCTTAGTCTTTTTCACATTAAGCTGCAGACAATTCTGCTCACACCATGTGACAAAGTTTCCTACCGTAGCCCTGTATTCAGCCTCATCTCCCTTGCTGTTGCATCCAACTATGGCAGAGTCATCAGAAAACTTCTGAAGATGACAAGACTCTGTGCAGTAGTTGAAGTCCGAGGTGTAAGTGGTGAAGAGAAAGGGAGACAAGACAGTCCCCTGTGGAGCCCCAGCGCTGCTGATCACTCTGTCAGACACAGAGTGTTGCAAGCACACGTACTGTGGTCTGCCAGTCAGGTAATCAAGAATCCATGACACCAGGAAAGCATCCACCTGCAATGCTGTCAGCTTCTCCCCCAGCAGAGTAGGGCAGATGGTGTTAAAGGCTAACGTGGTATCAAAAATTATGGAGAGTAGGAAGAAAATGGAGGTAAGATTGTGGTTAGATGAGTCATGATCTTACTGAATGCTGAAAAGATCTCTAGGAGACATAAAGCCTCCTCCTGTTACTTCTTAAGCATTTAAAGGATTGATGTACTGTTTCTCATGAGGTTGGTTTTTACAGCTTTTAAGCTGTGAATATGTTATTTATTAATTGACAAACAGCACAGAATTGGCCCTTCCGGCCCTTCGAGCCACACCACCCAGCGATCCTCCTGATCTAATCCTAGCATAATCACGGGAAAAATTACAATGGCCAATTAACCTGCCAACCGGAGCATCTTTGGTCTGTGGGAGGAAACAGGAGTACCCTGAAGAAACCCATGTAGTCACGGAGAGAACAGACAAACTCCCTGCAGTGGCGAGAATTGAACCCAGGTCACCTGTACTGTAAAGCGTTGGGCTAACCACTACGCTACTGTGTTTAGTAGTTAATATGGTAAATACGGTAAACAAAGCTTATTTTCACCTTCATGTGTCACTGACCTCTTACTTCGGTCTGAACTTTTGGCGTAGGTGTTACATACAACCTGAGTTTGTCATTCTCTAAGCTTTTTTAAAAATTTATTTGAGAGGGAAAATGGATCAGTGATATTGAAATAGCACGACAGACCCAATTGGCTGAATGGCTTAATTCCTCCTATATTTTATAGTCTTTATTTTGTGGTCTTTTAAAGAGTAAGTAGAGCAATTAAGGGTATGGGGAAAAGGCAGGTAGATAGAGATGAGTCCATGACCAGGTCAGCCATTATCTTATTAAATGGCAGAGCAGGCTCAACGGGCCAGATAGCCTACTCCTGCTCCTATTTCTTATGTTCTTATGTTCTTAGGTGGAATGGGCCAGATAGCAATTCTTTTTCTATACCATTCCATTTTTCTTTGATGATGCTGCAGAAGTACAAACACCCCTATAGCTCATATTCCAACAGAATTACGCAGTGACAGTGGAAACAGTTTGGTGAGAGTGATATCTCTCCATAAGGGCAAAGAATAGTATTTAATTTGAGAATTGAAATAACCAACCGCAAAAGGAAAGTCACTTGGGACCTTGTAATCTTCTGCGTCAAGAGTAGTCCATCATTATGATATGAAAATCAGTATCATTAGTGATCACGTTGAGGCAAGTAATTGCAGTCCCTCTGAGAAACCACAAGGCAATTTAGAGTCAGTTATATGCATATGCACATCAGCATAGTAATCAGGGAATGCATAGGCAATCCCCTGTCTATTTTTGTAACATAATAATTCATATGTTTTAATATTAGGTTTAATAGTATGAACTTGTTTTTGAAGGCTTGTGAATGTGAAAACCATTCAATATCAGAAAAAGCCTTGTCAGTAGTGATATTGAAGGTGGTACCCCATTGGCTGTTAAAGCATTAGGGAAGGGTACTGGACGACTTGTTCTTGACCAGAGTCTGTACTGGACATTATTGGTATTTGGTTTATTGGGTATTAGTTAATCATTACATGTACAGTACAAAGATACAGTGAAAAGCTTGCAGATCAAATCATTACACAGTGCATGAGCTAGACTAAGGTAAAACAGTAACAGCAAAGAATAAAGTGTAAAAGCTCTGAAAAAGTACAGTTCAGGTAAACGATAAAGTGCAAGATCATAATGTTATGTACAGTACTCTGTGCAGGCATCTTAGGCACATATAAAATTAGTGTGCCTATAACTCTTGCACAGTACTGTATTTGGAACGGAGAGCATGTTTGTAAATCTGGCGGGAGCAAAGGTTGTTGGGAATGGTGAGGATGGAGCGCCACGGTAGGGGTGGTGAGACAGGTGGCAGAGAAGGATGCCGGGGTAGGGAGAAGTGCAGGTGCAAACATGCCCAGCCCTGAGACACCAGGCAAAGTCATTTGATTCCAAATAATTGGCTTATTGATCATTACAGGTCTTTACTGGTGCTTCCTTCCTCCGTCCCCTTTTCCCAACCGTGATTCCCCTCTCCCTGCCTCCTTCCCACTCTCAGTCCACAATAAAGACCCATATCAGAATCAGGTTTATCATCACTCACATATGTCATAAAATTAGTTTTTTTGTGGCAGCGGTACAGTGCAATACGTAAAATTACTACAGTACTACGCAAAAGTCTTCGGCACCCGAGCTATATATATGTGCCTAAGACTTTTGCACGGTATTGTAGATTATTAGGCCGAGAGTGTTTGTTGCTCTGCGTAATTAGAGGTTGTTTTGCTCCTGAAAGAAGGCTTGTCCTTCGCTTCATGATGGAGGTCTGTTAGAGTTTGAAGTTAATGCTGAATCATACCCTCCGAACCACAGCCAGTATGGGCCTGACCCCAATCTGAGCATTTTGGGCAGCCAGGCTATATTTCACAGCCCCGTCATCTGGAGACTAAGTGATGAACAAGTCCAAAACACATTTCAGCTGTGGAAAGAAGTTTGAAAGTCTAATTGCATCAACCCCTAAATTTGTCTCCATCTACTTATAAAATATATAAAAAGTTATGCTTATTTTATAAAAGACTATAAGACCATAAAATATAGGAGCAGAATTAGGCTATTTGGCCCATTGAGACTGCTCCACCATTTATTTATGGCCGATCAAAATTTCTTCTCAGCCCCAGTCTCTTGCCTTCCCCCTGTATCCCTTCATGCCCAGATTGATCAAGAGGCTGTCAACCTCTGCCTTAAATATACATAAAGACTTGGCCTCCACAGCTGTCCGTGGCAAAAAAATCCACAGATTCACCACACTTTGGCTAAAGAAATTCCCCTCATCTCTGTTCTAAAAGGATGTCCCTCTATTCTGAGTCTGTGTCCTTTGGTCTTAGACTCTCCCACCATAGGAAACATCCTCTCCACATCCACTCTATCAGGGCCTTTCACAATTAGATAGATTTCATTTAAGTCACCCCTTATTCTTCTGAATACAGGCCCAGAGCCATCAAATACTATCAATATACCTGAGTATATTGCCATATAGTTATTTACATCCATGTATATTAATGCTTATCTTTGAGTATTTATTCATAGGTATAGCCATGTATAATTGTGTACTTTTACAAATATTTGTGAGTATCCTGTGAATTTGTGCAAATTATTGTAAGTGTATGTACATTTGGTGTCAGCAAATTTCTTTATTTGCAAACTTGTCCAGAACTAGCAATAATCTCCTTAACCAGTGACGGGATCAGAAAGGTGAGGTAGCTGTTTATGAAATACAAACACAAAGTAAATGTAAAGGAAATACGATTGCAGGATATTATTTCATTACGGGTTTGGAATAGGCAATTTAGAAAGACTCGCGACAATATATACTTTGGGTGAGATCATACGTATACTACTATTAACAGTCATACCTACAGAAGAACATACTTGTCTTAGGAATGTTATATTTATTAAACTGAATTCATAGGACAAGGGGGTGGTCCTAATACGAGAGAACCTTTAAGGTGGTTTATTTATCAGGAACTTGGAAGGATGAAATATTATGGAAGAGGTCTGTGTCCTTTAGATGGCATGTCTAGCAGGCGTAGTCAAGATAAGGGGTAGGCTGGAAAGGATTGAGGTGAGGAGGAAAGTCATTATGTAGAGGTTTGAAAAACTATGGAAGAGATCTGTAGATTATTTGTTATTGAATGTATCAGCTGAAATCAATAGATTTTGGGCACCTCAGGAATTAAGGGCTGGAGTTCTGGTCAAGATGGCATCTGCATACAAAGCTCTTTTGGTCGACACCTTCGGAATAGATCAAGCAACCATTATTTTTCACTTTTTTTATGTCTTTTACATTTGTTTCTCATCTTGATTGTGATTCTGGAACTGTTGGAGACTGTGTTTTGCTGTTTGGAGATTGTCTGGGTGATTCGGCGCCCTGCAGCCTCCGGGAGACAGAGGTAGCGTGAGCGAACCTCGTATCAGGCAGCCTGCAGGATGGGGTGCAAGCTGATGTTTGGCTCCATTTCACCGATTAAAGCAATGAAAACGATGAGACATCAAGGTAAGTGCGTAAGTTTGGAGATCGTTTGAGCGTTCCAGTGCTCTGCAGTCTCTGAGAGGATTCCGGAAGGAAGAGGCAGTGCGTGTGAACCTCACAGCGAGCAGGCTGCAGGACGGGGCACACGCCGATGATTAGCTCCATTTTGCCGATTAAAGTGACTAGGGAGATTGAAGCATCATAATCAGTGCAGAGCGCGAGTGTTGGCTGCTTGCCTTTTGGTCAGTACCAGAGAGGGGAGAGCCTGTGCTGCACCCAGAGAGTGTTGTCCAGGTTTTTTTCTGCATTTTCGATTTGGACTTTGGACAATGGACTCTTTTTTTTTCAGTCTTATAGTTTTTATATTCTGTTATTTCACCTGATCTTCTCTTTTATTTGTGCAGGGAAGGGGACTTGGGGATCAATGTGCCTGATCTGTTTTGTTCATTTTTTTGTGTGAGAAGAGGGATTTGGGGGTCAATGTGTCTGATCCGTTTTGTTCGTTTTCTTGTGCAAGAGGAGGGATTTGGGGGTCAATGTGCTTGATCCATTTTGTTCGTTTTTTTGTGCAGAAGGAGGGATTTGGGGGTCAATATGCCTGTTCTATTTTTGTTTGTTTTATTTGGGGAGGTGGAATTTGGGGGCTAATGACTGTGGTCCCTTTTTTTTTCTTGGTTTCATGGCTACAGGAGAATTGAAGAATTTCAGAGTTGTATGCTTTGATAATAAATGCACCTTTGAACTTTTGACCAAGGTATTCAATGTTATCTTATTGAAAAGTTCAGTAGCTTCAAGAGGCTATATGGACTCTTTTTTGTTCTTCATCTGCTCTTGCCTTTCTTAGAACAACATCTAATGTATGTTCCTGAACTAGCTCCTGATAAATCCGCATTGATCCCTCTCTCATTATTCCTGAAGAATGGTTCCCTATGAATTTAAATATTACCTCAGCAACAGGGTGCAGAAGGAGGAGTCAGAGAAGGCAGGGGATCCCATCTTCACATCCATGCCTGCCACTGCCATCACCAACCGATTAAAAAAAGGAAAATTTACAGTTATCGATTCCTACACGAATGATCATCCCATGACACTTTGGGTTTCTACCTGATGCTCCTAAAAGGAGCAGATTTAAAGCACCACTTAGGCTGCTGTCACAAGCTAAGGTATCAACCATACATGTACTGCAGATGTTTAAATATGTGAATGTAAACTAAATTTTCTTGCTTAAATGCACTCAGTGGCAATTGTAATAGAAACCTCCTGTAATGTTAGAACAATGTGGGCCAAATGCAATCAAATATACATACACTCAGTAGCCATTTATCTTCTACTGCTGTAGCAAATCCACTTCAATGTTCGATGTGTCATGTATTCAGAGATGCGAAGCGGTCTCCCAATCTACATCAGGTCTCACCAATATACAGGAGATTGTGAGGCCACTTTGCCGAGCACCTACACTTCATCTGCCAGAAAAGCGGGATCTCCCAGTGGCCACCCATTTTATTTCCACCTCCCATTCCCATACCGATATGACCATCCATGGCCTCCTCCACTGTCATGATGAGGCCACATTTAAGTTGGAGGAACAACACCTTATGTTCCGTTTGGGTAGCCTCCAACCTGATGGCATAAACATCAATTTCTCAACTTCCTGTAATGCTCTTGCCTTCACCATTTCCCATTCCCTTTTCCTCTCTCGCCTTGTCTCCTTGCCTACCCATCTCCTCCCTCTGGTGCTCCTCCCCCCTTTTCTTTCTCCCATGGCCTTCTCTCTCTTTCACCAATCAACTTCCCAGCTCTTTACTTCATCCCTCCATCCCTCCCCCTCTAGGTTTCACCTATCACCTTGTGTTTCTCTATCGCCTCCCCCCCACATTTTAGTCTACTCCTCAACTTTTTTACTCCAGTCCTGCTGAAGGGTTTCAGGCCAAAACGTTGACTGTACTCTTTTCCATAGATGCTGCCTGGCCTGCTGAGTTCTTCCAGCATTTTGTGTGTGTTGCTCGGATTTCCAGCATCTACACATCTCCTTGTTTGTGACTGAAGGAAGGATAGCTCCTGTGGGAATGACATTCATAACAGTGAAATGCAACATCCAACAAGACACATTGGACTTGTAAATGGTAAAAACAGAAGGGCCAGCATTGTGGAGGCGTGATTGGCTGAAACAGCTACAACTTGATTGGAGATCCATTCGCAATTTGCATGCTACGTCCCCTGCAATAAAGTTAACTGAATGCATATTATGAAAGGGACTGAATGATGCCACAACAGTGTTCAAGGATGGCATAGGAAGACTCAAACATAATCAAGAGTAAAATAGTGCTAAATGAAAATGTCAAACCAATCAAGGTTTTACAAAGCTCACCTGGTTCTTTATACCACCTGTGACAAAGTAGCCAGTGAGCAAGATCACATAGAGGCTGAAGAATTCTCTCCAAGGTTGAGTGGAGGTGTTAGCCAATGTCAATGATCCCAGTAGCCGAGAAAAATGGGTCTTTCAGGATCCATGGTGATTTTAAGGTCACCATCAACCCAGTACTGAAAGTAGATCAATACCCTCTGCCTTGGATAGAGGATATCATTGTAAACCATTCTGGAGGAAGGCACTTCAGCAAACTGGACTTAGATGAATCCTACCTACAGATGGATATGAATAAGAGTCCAAAGTGGTTCTCACCATAAACACTCACATAAGGCTTCATTGCTATAATAGGTGGTTTTTAAAAGTACCATTTGCACCTGCACACTGGCAGAAAGCTTTGTACAAGGTCCTACAAGGCTGCCTATACAATCAGTGTTACCTGGATGACACCGTTGTTACTGATGAGGGTGACAAGGAACATCTGTAAAATCTCAAGACAATGCTAAAAAGATTAGAGGATATGGTCTTAGAGCACGACATAACAAATGTGAATTCTTTAAACCAAGCATCACTTACTGTGGTCACACCATTGATGCATAAGATTTACACAAGTGTGCTGAGAAAGTTTAGGCAGCGGTGGATGCCCACAGTCACAGGGCATGTCAAAGTTGCAGTCCTTTTTAGGATTTTTCAGTTACTGCAACAGGCTCCTGCCAAACCTGGCGACTGTGCTCCACCCCTTGAACTCATTACTACAGATCAGGAAAAAATGGCAATGGACAAAACAGCGTGAGATAGAATTACAAAAGACAAAGGAAATAGTGATGTCAGACACTGTACTTGCACATTATGATCCACACCAACCAGTAAAGCTTGCCAGTGAAGCCTCTCCTTATGGTACAGGTGCAGTCATGTTACATGTTATGAGTGTTGGAGGTGAATGCCCCATAGCCTTTGCATCACGTTATCTTACCGCTGCAGAGAAAAATTATGTACCAATTGACAGAGAAGCCCTGTGTTTCATTTGGGGTGTAAACTGTTTCAACTAGTACTTGCATGGAAGAAAGTTTACCCTCAATACTAATCATAAACCACGGATGTCCATTTTCAATCCACAGAAGGGTGTTCTACTAACAGCAGCAGTATGAAAGCAGAGATGGGCTCAGTTTCTTGGAGGACACAATTACAAGATCAAATTCTAAAGGACAACCAATCATGGAAATGCTGATTGATTGCCCCACTTACCCTTGGAAAAAGAAGTACCTGAAAAATTTATAAAAGGAGATGTCCTCTTGATGTATTTTCCCTGAAGCAAATCAAAAGTCTGCCTATTACAGCAGAGATGATCCAAAGGGAAACCAGAAAAGACCTCACGTTGTCTCTGGTTTACATGACCACCCAAAATGGCTGGAATGTGTAGCGGAAACTTGCTCTTGACAGATGTTTCCTTATCTGGGGATTAAAAGTTGTCGTACCATCCAAGCTGAGAGCTAAAGTGTTAGAGGAGGTATATTCCAGTTATCTAGGCCTGGTCAAAATGAAAGCATAAGCTCGAAGTCACCTCTCATCCTCCGTCGCTCCAAAGAGAAAAGCCCTACCTTGCCTAAACTGTACTCATAAGACATACTTTCTGATCCAGGCAGCAACCTGGCAAATCACCTCTGTAAAGCTTCCACTTCCATCTTATGATGAGTTGACCAGAACTAAACATATTACTCAAAGTGTTGTCTAACCAGAGTTTTATAGAGCTGCAAGATTATGTCGTGGCTCTTGAACTCAGTCCCCCAGCTAATGAAGACCAACACAGCAAGCATCTTCTTAACCACACTATTAACTTGCACAGCAAAACTATCATTATGTAACCAATATGTTTACATGAACATGGACATGACTGTAGATTGCTCAATTGTGGGCAACAATACCGTATGTTTCAAACTAAGTTATCAATGACGAAGACCATAATGAACTTGAAAGTTCAGTCTAATGAGTCATTACAGAAAATACCAGTGGTTGCATCTGGTTAGATTAATTGATGCTGCCTGATCTGCTGAGTCTTCCCAGCACTTTATGTTTGTTCTCCAGATTTCCAATGACCAAAGCAGCTGGGTAAAAATTGACTCAGAAATGTTAAGAGAGACTGGAAACAAACATTCAATGATGATGCTTCAGATTTATGCTGACACACGATAATGAAATTATGCAGGGGTATCACAACATAACCAACATAGGTATTTTGATGGACATCTTCCTATCGTCTTCACTGGAGGTGCCATACTAGAGTAGCAGTTAGCCCAACAATATTATAGCTTGGGGCATTGGAGTTCAGAGTTCAATTCTGACATCATCTGTACAGTATCTGTACATCCTCCACGTGGTTTTTCTCTGGGTGCTCCAGTTTCCTTCCACCATACAAAAAAGTACTGATTGGTAGGTTAATTGGTCATTGATTAGACTGGAGATGGGGGCAGTAGTGGTGGTGCAGCTAAAAGGGACAGAAGGACATAAAAAAACTGTGAAGTCAACCTCAACCTGTCTGATACAGTATGTGTTAGAAAACCATGCGGAGAAAGTGTTAGATAAAAACCTACAGGCATTCTTTTCTGGAAATACAAAAACCTTACAGACAGTGGCGGGAAGTGAACCCTGATTGTTGGCACTCTAAAGCATTGTGCTAAATTCTACATTACTGTGCCAGGTCAACGGCCTTGGCCTCAGTGTCGACACGAACACTAGCAGCATGTGTAAACTGCAGCTTCACAAGCAAGGATTGGGTGATATTGGTCCTGAAGTGTAGTCACCATAGAGTGAACAGTTTCCACAGAGAGATCAGTAACTTGGGGCCATAGATTTGAGTTGGTTGGCTAAAGGACTGGAGGAGAAATTATTCCACTCAAAGAGTGGCTGAGGGTCTAGAACTCACTGCCTAAAAGGATGGAAGGGGAAGAAACACTCACCGCAAGCGAGTACTATCAGTACCTCCAGTTGAACTCTGTCTTTTTGTGTGTTTCCCCCAGCCGTCATTCTGTGTTTTTGTATTGCCATGTGTTGTCCTGTCCCCACCCCCACTCTACTCCGGCCCCTGTATCACTGATTACCCCACCTCTCACCTGTTTCCCATTATTGCCTGTATTGCTGCCACTTGTGTCTCATTGTGCTCCGCCTATCATCTGTCTCTCTGTTCATTGCTCAGTATATGTTAGCCCTGTGTTCCACCAGTGCTTTGCCAGATTGTGCCAGTGAGTTTTCCTGAGCCTTTCTAGCATTCATATCTAAACTCTGTCCTTCTGAGTTTTGACTCTGCCTGTTTATCTTGATCGTTCTGATGTTATGGATTTCTCTGGATTTCTTGATCTCCACCTGATCTCTGATGCCGACCTTGTTGCCAAATTTGTTACTCAATAAATATCACCGTGTGCACGGTACTTGGTCTGTGACTGGGTCCCTGCTCCGGTGCCCAGCAATAATCTTCTGAATCAACCATCCCTCCACTCTCTGTAAGGAGATTGTATGTTCTTCCTGTGACCATGTAGGTTTCCTCCTGGTGCTCCAGTTTCCTCCCACATTTCACAAACCTTCAGATTAGTCACATTGGTGTATTTGGGTGGCAGGGGCTTGTTGGGCCAGAAGGGCCTGTAAACATGCTGCATCTCTAAGGTAAAATATGAGCCAGGAGATGAAAAGTGGAATTATCCTTTGATGGGAGGAGCTGGGGCTGGCTCAGTGGTACAGGCAGTAGAACAGCTGTCCCAGAGCAGCACCAACTTGGGTTCAAACCTGACTGATGGAGCTTGCTCATTCTTGCTCTGACTGCAGGGACATCTGCAGAATCTCTTGAGCTTGATTTGGGATACACCATTTGCTGACCCGTGACTCACAGTTTCATTCTTAGAATTATTTCTCACACTTGCTCCCCCTCTGGTTCAGTATGGCCAGCAGAACAGGAACATGCTTGTGAAATCAAGAGGCTTGGCTTCATTTCCATTGACAACTTTTTTTTAATGCGAGCTGTGCAGATTTTTTTTCCCTCTGGTTTCCATGCTGTATCTATCTATAAATCAAAACTCCGTTTTCCACCAGTATGTGCACTCAGTGGCCACTCTATTAGGTACATTTGTACACCTGCTCCTTAATGCAAATACTTAAACAGCCAATCATGTGGCAGCAACTCGATGTATAAAAGCATGCAGACATGGTCAAGAGGTTCAGTTGTTGTTCAGACCAAACGTCAGGATGGGGAAGGAATGTGACTTTGACTGTGGAATGATTGTTGGTGCCAAACGGCGTGGATTAAGTAGTTCAGAAACTGCCGCTGTCCTAAAATTTTCACACACAGCAATCTCTACAGAAAATGGGATGATAAACATCCAGTGAGCGGCAGTTCTGTGGGCAAAAATGCCTTTTTAATGAGAGAGGACAGAGGAGAATGGCCAGACTGATTTTAGCTGAGAGGAAGGCGAGAGTAATTCAACCAGCATGCACTAAAACAGTAGTGTGCAGAAGAACAGTTCTGAACGCACAACACATCAAAACTTGAAGAGGGTGGACTACAGCAGCAGAAGACAATGAACATGCGCTCAGTGGCTGTTTAATTAGGTACCTAAGAAAGTGGCCACTGAGCACATATGATGGGCTGAATGGCCTCCTCCCATGCTTCAGGATTCAGTGATTCTACGGCGCCTAAGTTGGGAAGAGAAGGGATTTCCACACACAGCCATCAGCTGAAACCCCTGCTTCAACTTTTTTTTAAAAAAAGGATGGACAAATCTGTGAACAACTGATGACGAACCCAAAAAAAATGTTTTTTTCACCGCCGAGAATGTCCTGAAACTATTACCCAGGCCAGTGGATTTCAAAGAAGTTTGCCCGCAGAAGGCAAATCTCCTGGGAGGGAGGAGGGGAAAATATCCACACGCCTCGCACTGCAAAAAAAAAAAGTTGTCAATGGAAATGAAGTCAAGCTTCTTGATTTCACAAGCATGTTCCTGTTCTGCTGACCATACTGAACCAGAGGGGGAGTGAGTGCGAGAAATAATTCTAAGAATGAAACTGTGAGACTGTGAGTCATGGGTCAACAAATGGTGTATCCCAAACAGTTGTGGTAAGAAAGCCAATGTTTGACCTGAGTTTTTGTGCGCGCTGTCAGCTAGCCGTGCAGGAAGAGAAACCACAACTCTCGCACAGTATACAGCGAGCTCTGTGTAAGCAGGCGGCCAGAAGATAGATTTCTTTCAGATATGTCAAGCTGCAGGGTGAGATTGTGTTTAACATCACACTGCAGCTTTTCCTACAGGTAGCGAGAAAGCACAAGTGGCATTCTTTTCCCTGTAAGGCTGCCCAGTACTTTAAGAATAAAGATCACAGTGTAGACACATTTGAATTATTAAAAGACCACCACATAGGAAGAAAAAAAGGAAGACTAGAATGCAATGGTTTAGTTAGCATACCATGAGGCCTGCGAGGCCACACAGCAGAAGTAAGCAGAAAGCCAGAGTGAAAACTTCTTTGGAGGTGAGGGAAGGCAGCACAAAATCCCTGAGAACGAACCCATGGAGTTACACAATGCAATCTTCGGATTCGTTTCAAGAACACTAGAATATAAAAGCAAGGATGTAATGCTTAGGCCTCATAAGGCATTGGTCAGATCGCTTTGGAGTATTGTGAGTGGCTTTGGGCCCCTTATCTAAGAAAGGATGAATAGCATTGGAGAAGGTCCAATAAGAATGACCCCAGGAATGAGAGGGATAACGTACGAGGAGAGTTGGATGGCTCTTGGCATGTAGTCACTGGAGTTTAGAAGAATGAGAGGAGATCTCATTGAAACCTATCAAATAGTGAAAGGCCTCGTTAGTGTGGATATGGAGTTGATGTTTCCTATCGTGGGGGATTTTAGGACCAGAGGGAATAGCCTCAGAATAAAAATACATCCATTTAGAACAGATGAGGAGGAATTCCTTTAGCCTGGGAGTGGTGAATCTGTGAAGTTCATTGCCACAAACAGCTGTGGGGGCCAAGTTGTTGGGTACATTTAAAGTGGAAGTTGGTAGGTTCTTAATTAGTAAGTGTGTCAAAGATTACCAGGAAAAGACCGGAGAATTGGGTTGAAAGGGATAATAAATCAGCTGTGATGGACTGGTAGAGTAAACTCAATGGGCTGAATGGCCTAATTCTGCTCCTCTATCTTCTGTTCTTATGGTCCTAAGCAGTATTTCAGATAGGAGCCTCCATACTAAGTGCGATCTTACACTAATTATGATTGGACTGAAATCAGAGTTCGATAGTATTTTTGTTTCTAAGGGATTCAAGCGATATGCAGTTGGTGCTGAGGTTAAAGCGAATCGGCCATGTTCCTGAATAGCAGAACAGGCAGGAGGAAATAAGTGGACAGTCATTTGGTTGTTCCCATGGTGGCAATGGCTAATATGAGGGGGCACAATTTTAAAGTGTTGGGAGGAAAGTATGGGTGGGGGAGTCAGAGCTAGGTTTTCACACAGAGAGTGGTGGGTATGTGGAATGCGCTGCTGGGGTGGTGGTAGACACAGATACATTAGAGACATTTAAGGAACTCTTAGAAAGGTATGTGGATGAAAGAAAAATGGAGGCCTATGTGAAAGGAAAGGGTTAGATTAATCTTAGGTTAAAGGGTCAGCACAACATCATGGGCTGAAGGTCCTGTACTGAGCTGTACAATTCTATGTTCTTTTCCTCAGGAAATAAAACCTCATACTAATTTTCTTTTCATGGCATTGTAAATCAATAGTGCAACCTCGATAATTGGTATGTTTGCACTTTGAGATCCCTTTATTCCTCTGCTCCACTCAGAGTCACACCTTCCACGTAGTCAATGCCTTTCCTATTCTTCCTACCAAAAATGCTTGTTGGTTATAATGTTCTATATTTGATGTTCTAGAAATCCAAGACCGCCTTTCCAAACCTTCTCTTCACTCTTTCGGTGCAGTAGTTTAAATCCAATACATATTATAGCAGGGGTTCCCAACCTGGGTTCCGTGGACTCCTCGGTTAATGGTAGGGGTCCAATACATAAAAAGGGTTGGGAACCCCTGTATTGTGGCAATCAAGCAATATGGGGTTACTGCAGGAGATGAGCAAACACCACCACATGGGAAGGAGAAAGGAGCTTGCGCGTTCTCCCCGTGATCATGTGGGTTTTCTCCAGGTACTCCTCTTTCTGCTCACATTCCAAAGACGTATGGATTAGTAGGTTAATTGGTCACATGAGTGTAACTGGGTGCTGCAGGCTAGTTGGGTCGAAAGACCTATTGCTCTGCTGTATCTCTAATTAACTTGAAAATAAAGATTACAGACACATTTAATTTAATAGTTTATACATAGAGCAGTACAGCACAGGATCAGGTTTTCAGCCTATGACGTCGGTGCTGAATTAGACTAGGTCTCTTTTCCATATATGTCGTCCATACTTTTTCCATTGCCTCTCTATCTAAAAGCCCCCTAAACCCCACTATTGTATCTATTTCCACTGTTCCTCCCAGGCACCTACGTTCTCTGTGTGTAAAAACTTGCCCCACACCCCTCCTCAAAACCTGTCCCCTTTCAGCTTCAATGGATGTCCATTAGTGCTTAACACTTCTCTGAGGAAAAGATGCTCACTATCTGTCCTATCTAAGCCTCTCATAATTTTATAAGAGTCTGTCAGGTCTCTCCTCAGCTCCAACGTACAATTTTACATAATCATAAAAGAAAGAAATTAAGATTGAAATTGCATAAGAATATTGAGTTGGTGTGAACTTTGCTTAAGCTCTATTTCTTTCCCTTTTTGCTACATTAACAGTAACTTTGTAAGGGGCAACAGCTACTATTGTTCATTATTGTTTGCAGAAGATACCTGTCAGGATCTCTTCTGAAGTGGGAAATGCAAATACTCCTGAGCAACACGCACTAAAATGCTGCAGGAACTCAGCACGTCAGGCAGCATCTATGGAAATGAATAAACAGTTGCTGTTTCAGGACGAGACTCTTCATCGGGACTCAGAAGGGTCTTGGTCCAAAACGTCAACTCTTTATTCATTTCCGTAGATGCTGCCTGACCTGCTGAGTTCCTCCAGCATTTTGTGTGTGTTGCTTGGGATTCCCATCATCTCAGACATTTTCCTGTTTATGATTTGGAATGCAAAATAAGTTTCCAATGAGGGTGCTGCACTGATTACCCATCGCCAATTGGTACGTCACTTAAAGGCCAGGCAATGACAGCAAATTCCCTTGCATGATCAAAATAGGCAACCAACTGTCTGTTTGCAATAATCAAGCAATGCAGTCCTTGTTGTCACAAAGCCAGCTCTTTGAAAATAAATAAGACTTGAATGAAAGTTCCATAGCTGCTGTGGAGGGACAGTGAACTCATATCAATGGATCGATAGCCCAAAACTCTGGAGACTTGTCCAACAATTTAAGCAAAACAAGACCATCTCCATTACTTTTGCTCTTTTCTTGCTGCTGCCATCAGGAAGGAGATACCGAAGCCTTAGCTCCCATATCATCAGGTTCATGAAGAGTTCATACCCTTCAACCATCAAGCTCCTGAACCAGAGTGAAAAAACGTCGCTCACCCCAACACTGAGCTCACAACTGATTCCACAATCTATGGACTCACTTTCAAGGTCTCTCCCACTCCTGCTCTCATTATTTATTTATCTATTATTGTTTTGTTTTTCTTTTTGATTTGCACAACTTGTTGCCTTTTGTGCATTGGTTGCCCAACTTTGTGTGTCTTTTTCGTTGATTTTATTATGTTTCTTTCTATTTACTGTGAATGCCCACAAAGCGGCATGGGTGCGTAGTGGTTAATGCAATGTTTTACAGTACCAGCGACCTGGGTTCAATTCCCACCGCTGTCTGTAAGGAGTTTGTATGTTCTCCCCGTGACTGTGTGGGTTTCCTCCGGTTGATCTGGTTTCCTCCCATAGTCCAAAGACATTGGTTAATTGGTCATTGTAAACTGTCCCACTGGGGTTAAATTGGGGGTTGCTGGGCAGCTCGACTCGAGTACGGGAAGGTCCTATTTTGCTCTGTATCCCATTAATTAAAAAAGTGTTATGGGAGATTGAAACATCGAGACAACAGGCTGCTGCTCTTGGAAGAAGGCACCTGCACTTGAGAGGTCCTTCTCTCTCTCTCGATGGTGAATGAGAGCCCGTAGGTCCTCGAGTCAGGGACTTGGAAAGGCAACGAGCAGATTGTAACATTGAAAAAGTGAGCTGCTTATCCCCCGCTCTTATTTATTGCAGGAGCAATGTCTCTCTCTCTCCCTTGCTAGTGACAGAGAGCCTTTCAGAGATGTCAAAGTGTTGAGAAAGACAGTAGTTTTTTGATCATGGTCTCTTTGGGGGCTTTGCTGTTGCTTGCATGATGAGGGGAGGGGATCCGAGCCTTTGTTGGAACAAGTGGGGGGAGGGTTAATGCTTTTGCTGATGCTTGTGCATGGGAGATGGGAAGGGGCTTTGGGGTTCTAATATTTCTGTCATTCATTCTTTGTTTTTTTTCTGTTTCGTGATTGTCTGTGAGGAGTAAGAATTTCAGGTTGTATCCTGTATACATTCTCTGATTTTGAATTGAACCATTGAACTTTTGAAATAAATAAATGAATCTCAGGGTTGTATATAGTGACATTGGTGTACTTTGATAATAAATTTACTTTGAACTTTGAACTATTTTGGTTTTAAGGCTGTGCGTTACAAATGCCACTCAGCTAATGTTATTCTTGATATTTGAAGTGTAGTTAGTTTAAGATATAACTAGTCCTTTGCCAGTCATGGCCAGCTCCACCCTGTTCTAACCCTGCTATATTTATTCATAACAATCCGCTCTAAGGCTGCGCAGCGCCAGTCCCTTGTGTCCTTTTGCCTCAACTTTTACCTTCTGTTTATTCTTACATGCCAAAACAGCACAGATCACCAGCAAAAATCGGAATCAGGTTCAATACCATTGCCATTTGTCAGGAAATTTGTTCTTTTGAGGCAGCATTACATAGCAATACATAATAATAAAAACTATAAATTACAATAAGGAGTATATATAGATAAAAGAAAATTAAATTAAGTAAGTAGTGCAAAAGCAGAGGGGCAAAGTACTGAAGACGTGTTCATGGGTTCATTGTCCATTCAGAAATCTGAAGGCGGAGGGGGAGAAGCTGGTCCTGAAATGCTGAATGTGTGTCTCTTCAGGCTCCTGTACCTCTCCACACAATCTGACTGATCTTTTGCACCATCTAGGGACGGGCGTTTGTCTCTAATTCTGCTTTAGTCACCACTCCACAGCACAGTTGATCTTTCAGAGTGCACTGAGGTTTATTTTCCCTCCAGATATATGGAACAGGTTAAAAAATAAATGAACAGTGTGCTCCACAGAACAGTTATCAACCAAATCACTAATTATAACCTTAACATTTTTTCGTAAAAGGGAAGTAAAAGGAATGTAACAGCACTGGAATAACATCTAATTATCTCCGAATCTAAACAATGCCTAATGGTGGAAAATGAAAATATTATTGTGGGTTGTGATCATAAAGTATACGTTATGTGACTGGATGCATTTGAAACAAACTGCTGTGGAATGAACTATTTGCTGGCATATATATTTGTGAGGTTTTCGGTCCGGCACAGGACCAAAAGAAGCTGCAGAGGGTTGTAAATCTAGTCAGCTCTATCTTGGGCACTAGCCTACAAGGTACCCAGGACATCTTCAGGGAGCGGTGTCTCAGAAAGGCAGCATCCATTATTAAGGACCTCCGGCACCCAGGGCATGCCCTTTTCTCACTGTTACCATCAGGTAGGAGGTACAGAAGCCTGAAGGCACACACTCAGCGATTCAGGAACAACTTCTTCCCCTCTGCCATCCGATTCCTAAATGGACATTGAATCTTTGGACACTACCTCACTTTTTTTTTAATATACAATATTTCTGTTTTTGCATATTTTTAAAATCTATTCAATATACGTATACCGTAATTGATTTACTTATTATTTTTTCTCTCTGCCTGATTATGTATTGCATTGAACTGCTGCTGCTAAGTTAACAAATTTCACGTCACATGCCGGTGATAATAAACCTGATTCTGGTTCTGAATTGAAGCTTTTTTTCTCTCTAACCACCCCTTTTTTCTCCCATCCTGTCTAAATTCTAATGCACTTTCCTGCAATTATCCGTGACAATACATCAAAATGGGTGCCTCTGTCCTCCCCATCACATCCTGTGTCTGTGTCTGTTTCTTGCAGAATCAAGCACATGGCTGCATCATCGTTGTTGCCTTTTGCAGTCCATCCTGTCACCAGCCTCTCTATTTGTGGATCTGATCAAGAGAGAGCTCTCTTCCTCCACCTACAGCACATTACTGGTTCTCCTACTGAATCACAGCTCAGGTTTGGCCTCTTGAAACTAAAAACTACTTTGGCCTTTGGATTAATCTTTGCCAGAACTATAAAGCATGTAAGGAAAAAAAAATTCAATGATTTACATCGCTACAGTGTTTTATCTGCAAAAAAAGGCTAATTGCAACCTTGACATGCCAGAACGTCATGGGAACAGAGGCTTAGTGCTTATGTGATTGGACTTGTAATCCAGGGGACTGGTCTAAAAGTCCAAAGACACAAGTTCAAATTCAGTTCACCAAATAATGTGGAATCAAAAAGAAAATGTCACTGCTGACTTCATTGAATGACCAGATTGTCAGAAAGCCCATCTGGTTCAGTTCCTTATTCCTCCAATCACATAGACATGCTGCTAAGCCGACACCAATGTGAGATCAGTGTAAGAAAATCTTCATCTGAAGAAATTGTACAGGTCAAGAGGCTGCAGAGGGTTGTTGATTGAGCTACATACTGGTGCCTAAAAGACCATATAGATTCCTTGCAAGTGGAACAAGTGCTACACCTCCCCCTGTACCTCCTCCCCCATTCAGGGCCCTGAACTGTCCTTCCAGGTGAGGTAACACTTCACCTGTGAGTCTGGAAGTGTCATCTACTGCATCCGGTGCTCCCAGTGTGGCCTCCTGTGTATCAGTGAGACCCAATGTTGATTGGGAGACTGCTTCGCCAAGCACCTACGCTCCGTCCGCCAGAAAAGGTGGGATCTCCCAGTGGCCACCCATTTTAATTCCACTTCCCATTCCCATTCCAACAAGTTAGTCGATGGCCTCCTCTACTGTTGTGATGAGGCCTCACTCAGGTTGGAGGAGCAGCACCTTATAGTCCATCTGGATTGCCTCCAACCTGATGGCATGAACAGCGATTTCTCAAACTTCCGATAATGCTCCACCGCCTTTCACCATTAACCATTCCCATTTCCTTACCAGCTCATCACCTCCATCTGGTGCTCATCCCCCTTTTCTTTCTTCCACGGCCTTCTGTCCTCTCCTATCAGATTCCCCCTTCTCCAGCCCTGTATCTCTTTCACCAATCAACATCCCAGCTCTTTACTTCACCCCTACTCCCTTCCCAGTTTCACCTTTCACCTTGTGTTTCTTGCTCCCCTGCCCCCACCTTCTTACACTGACTCTTCATCATTTTTTTCTCCAGACCAGATGAAGGGTCTCAGCCCGAAACATCAACTGCCCTCTTTTTCATGGATAATGCCGAGGTCCTCCAGCGTTTTTTGTGTATTGCTAGGATTTCCGGCACCTGCAGATTTTCTCTTGTTTGTGGTAGGATTTGCATTATAGCAACAGACCTAATCCACACCTACCACATAAACAGTATATCCACCTTGACAAACGTGAACTAATTTGCATTTTGGAACAAGGAGTATGCAAAGTGATAGCAAATAATGGCACATCCTGAAGGTTGCAAAAGCTCATTATAACCTACGGGCAAAAAAGTTACTGAGCTCTCCTTCCGCAGATTAAATGCCAGGGTATTATCCAGCAATTTCTTTAATCTGGACATAATAGTTTTAACAATTTAAGACAAATTTACATTTATAATACAACTTTTAATATTCTTAAGTATCCGCAAGCCTTTTCAGAATACAGACGGAATGGATCTTGTTAAAGTATGAGGCATGGAGAGCATTCTGATTGGTTGCGTCACTGTCTGGTATGGAGGTACAAGATTGTAAGAGGTTTCAGAGGGCTGTAGACTCACCCAGCTCCATCATGGGCACAAGCCACCCCACCACTGAGGACACCTTCAAAAGACAGTGCCTCAGGAATGCAGTATCAATCATTAAGGACCATCACTATCCAGGACATGTCCTCTTCCCATTAATACCACCAGGTAGAAGGCACAGGAGGCTGAAGAATCACACCAACATTTTAGGGACAACTTCTTCCCCTCTGCCATCAGATCCCTGAATGGTCCATGAATCCATGACCATGACCTTGCTATTCTTCTCTTTTGTGCTATATACTTACTTTTATTATAATTATAGTAATCCTGCACTGCACTGTTGTTGCAGAACAACAATTTTCATGACTTGCTAATGCGAAATGCTGCAAGCCCGACTCACGGGTTTACCGTATTGGTGGGTGGTAGGGCAGCTGCATGGCCTCAGTCATAGTGAAGACAAGGCCTCAAGCCGTGGTGTCGCCTATTTACAGCTGCCCAGGAGAGAGGCGCCGTAATCAGTGCAGTCCACTGGGGGCAGTGCGGCACAGCATCCAAGCTGGAGTCAATGCTGCCCCCAGTGTTTGCTCGTCAAAAGACAAGCCATATTGCGTTTGACTACACATTTCTGCAACACTTATGGACTTAGGAACTTGGACTTTTTTTTGTTGTCTGACTTTACTTTACTGATTTCTGAAAATATGCTTGCTGCTTTATGTGCAGTATGTACCTTGTGCTGTGTATGACCGTTGTTACTGTGTTTTGCAGCTTGGCCCTGGAGTAACACTGTTTCACTTAGTTGTATTCATGCATGACAATTAAACTTGAACTTGAACATCAAATTGCATCAGTGTCAGTAAACCTAATCATGATTCTGATTCTGATATTGTACTTTAAAAATCAAAAACTACAAATACTGGAAATCCAAAGTGAAAGCAGAGGCAACAGGTAAAATTTCTCAGGATTGGTCACATCAGCAAGGAGGGAAACATATGAGGTCAATTACCTATCATTGTGTTGGGCACATGGCCAAGTGGTTAAGGCGTTCGTCTAGTTACCTCAAGGTCGCTAGTTCGAGCCTCAGCTGTGGCAGCGTGTTTGTGCCCTTGAGCAAGGCACTTAATCACACATTGCTCTAGTCTGTGCGAGGAGCGGCGCCCCACATAGACTTCCAATCTGCGCCTTGTGAGACATGAAAATGCCCGACGCAGGCCTCTCACGGTCTGAGTCGATGTTCCCTCCCTCCCTACCTATCATCAGAATTTCATCAGAGCATCTCTACTTCTGACAGGAGTCTGATGAAGGGATCATTGATATGCACTATCAACACTGTTTCTTCCTTCAGAGATGCTGCCTAACCTATTGAGTATTTTCATCTTCTATCTTTTGTCTATGTTACACTTTAGCAGACCTTCTATAAATTAAGAAAAATACAGTCTTACCACAACATTCCTGTTGGGTGCCTGATTTTAAGTGGCATTGAGTGAGTGAGTGAGGCCTCCATCGGTCAGAGTCAACCCATGGATGCTGTGTCCTAGCTGTCTAGCTACGCAAGCCTGGGCAGTGCTATATCGGGAGCATGCAGCAAGCTCCTCCTCCCCACACATCTGATGAACCCAAAGGAACGACAGAGTCCGATACAGTTTAGTACCAGCGGCATCACAGGAGTTGCCGGTCAGCGTTGATCTCAACAGAGGACTGCGGTAGGGACTCCAGTTCTGGACTTTTCCCTCGGAGTTTACTCCCAAAGTGCAGGTTTGAGATCAGAGCCTTCCCTCTCCTAGAGGAGCTGCCAACCACAGCTGACGAGCCCCATCTGCCCAAAGTAGCATCCATTCATGTTAAATATGCAAAGGTTTTCCACAATATTTTAAATGAAACGCACCATGTAAATTATACTAAGTACAGACAGAAATTTGCTTGGAGCAATGTCATTCTTTTAAATTTAAAGAAGAAAAAGTCTTCGTGGTATTATAATGGGTTAGAACACTGTGGTTAACCTTATAGAAAGGCAGAGGCTGCAATTCAAGAGTAAGCTATTGGCTTGGGGCACTTTGAGTTATGCTGAGAACACACATGGTGTGGTTCAAATACCAGCTCTCTTATTTCCTTGAACCCACAACCAGATTAAAGTACGTTGCTCTTCAAACTGCTCACAATGCTGTTTTCCTCATTGGAGTACATGAGGAGAAGCTGTTTCCACTGGTAAGGTGGGGACAGATGATATTCAGAAGAAAGAAGAGGCAGACTTAAGATAAAATGGTGAGAAAAGGCAATACAGCAAGCTACTGCTACTGCCTGTAAAGTTCGAAGTTCAAAGTAAAATTTTATTATCAAAGTATATTATCATATACAACACTGGCATTCATTTTTTTTTGTGGGTATACTCAGGAAATCAATAGAATAGTAATTAGAACAGGATCAATGAAAGATCAAACCAGAGTGCAGAAGACTACAAACTGTGCAAATGCAAATATAAATTATGCAAGTGCAAAAATAAATAGCAATAAATAAAGAGAATATGAGATAATGAGATAAAGAGTCCTTAAAGTGAGATCAATGGATGTAGGAACATTTCAATGATGGGGCAATTGAGTGTCGTTATCCTCTTTTATTCAATGGTCTGATGGTTGAGGGGTAGTACTGGTCTTGAATCTGGTGGTGCAAGTCCTGAGGCTCCTGAGCCTTCTACCCAATTGCAGCAGTGATAAGAGAGCGTGACCTGGGTGCTGGGGATCTCTGATAATGGAAGCAGCGTTCCTACCACAGCATTTCATGTAGATGTGCTCAATGGTTGGGAGAGCTTTACCCATGATGTTCTGGACTGGATCCACTACCTTTTGTAGGATTTTTCTGTTCGAGGTTATCGGTGTTTCAATACCAGGCCATGATGCAGCCAGTCAATATATTCTTCACTACACATCTATAGAAGTTTGTCAAAGTTTTAGATGTCTTACCAAATCTCCGCAGACTCCTAAGGAAGTAGAGGCACTGAGGCTGGGAGGCTGTAAAAGGGGTAGGAGAAGACTTAATAATTTCTGTCTGGTAATTGGATAAATAACTTAAAAAATTAATACTTTCTGGGTTTTTGTAAAATACAATCTTTGAAACAACTCTCTGAAAGTGCAAACATTTCCATAATGGGTCAAATAGCTTAAGAGCACTCGATGACAGAGCAGAATTAGGTCAAACACCAGCAATTCTGTTCCCCATTCGGCCATGGCTGATTTAACTTTTAATCCCTGTTCTCCCATTTTCTCCCATAACTCTTGACAAACCACCACCGCCTCCCCCCCCCCCCCCGCTTACCAAACAGAAAAAATATATTCTTCCACTGGCTTTTTT
The DNA here is from genome assembly GCF_030028105.1 of Mobula birostris. Taxonomy (NCBI): domain Eukaryota; kingdom Metazoa; phylum Chordata; class Chondrichthyes; order Myliobatiformes; family Myliobatidae; genus Mobula; species Mobula birostris. The sequence continues at coordinate 100,932,202 of NC_092380.1, read as the reverse complement.
CCATTCACTCTGAGGACACGTCATTTTGATCCAGTCTCAGACTTGCTCCAAGAAACACAACTTACCAGCACAGTCAGTAATGCAAAGTTAATTTGCACAAAATGCCAAATTCTCATCCAAGACACAAGCGCTTCTGTAGATGCTGAAAATTTTGAGCAACATACACAAAATGGTGGAGGAACTCAAATTAGGTAGCATCAGAGGAGGGAAATTAACAGTCGCTGTTTATCTGATGAAGGGTCTTGGCCCAAAACACGAACTGTTTATTTCCCTCCACAGATGCTGTCTGACTTGCAGAAATCCTCCAGTATTTCACGTGTGGTTTTTAATCTGGGGGTCAGTGCGGAAATCGGAAGACTCGGACAGTGAGACTGGGAGTGTTCAGTTCGAGTTAGGTTCAGGTCACATTGTAATACAACATAGAGTGAATTATCCAGACGATGTGTTACATTGTCTGATGCGCCAGTGATTTATACAAATTTCTTTGAAAATAACCTAAATATCAGAATCAGATTCATGTTTAATATCACTGCCATTTGCCCGGAAATTTTTTCTTTTGTAGCCATATATCACGTTGCAACAAATAATTCAAAAAACTATAAATTACAATAAGAAATATATATTTAAAAACAGAAATTAAATAAATAGTGCAAAAAAGAGAGCAAAAAAAATATTGAGGCAGTGTATATGGGTTCATTGTCCATTCAGAAATCTGATGGCGGAGGGGAAGAATCTGCTCCTAAAACATTGGGTGTGTGCCTGCAGGCTCCTGTACCTCCTCCTTGATGGTAGCAATGAGAAGAGGGCACGTCCTGGGTGATGGGGGTCCATAAAGATGGATGGCGCCTTTGTGAGGCTTCACCGTTTGAAGACGTTCCCAATGCTGGGGAGGCGAGTGCCCACGATCACGTTGGTTGAGCTCGCAGCTTTCTGCCACTTTTTTCTGATCCTGTGCAGTCGTCCCCCCACCCCCCCATATCCGATGGTGATACAGCCAGTTAGTACGTCTGTAGAAATTTGCGAATGTCTTTGGTGTCGTTCCAAGCCTCCTCGAACTCTTAATGAAACATTGCTGCTGTTATGCCTTCTTCTAATTGCATCAATATGTTGGATCCGAGGTAGATCCTCAGAGATGTTGACACCCAGGAACCTGAAACTGCTCACCCTTTTCATTGCTGATCACTTGATGAGGCTTGGTGTACATTCCCGTGACTTTCCCTTTCCTGAAGTCCACAATCAATTCTTTGGTCCCACTTTGCCAAGAATAGATGTGATATGGGCAAATTTATACATGATACGCAGCTACGCTGCAACGGGTGTAGAGTGAGTAGAGCAGTGAGCTAAACATGCACATGCCTTGAAGTGCACCAGTATAGATTGTCAGCGGGGAGGATATGTTATTTCCCATCCGCATTGACTGTTGTCTCCCAATGTGGAAGGTAAGTATTCAGTCGCAGAGGAAGGTACAAAGGTCCAGGTCTTGGAGCTTGTTGATGGTATGATGGTGTTGAATGCTGAGCTGTAATCAATGAACAGCAGCCTGATGTAGATGTTTCTATTATCTAGGTGATCCAAGGCCAAGTGGTGAACCAGTGGGATTGTATCTGCTGTAAACCTATTGTGGCAATGGGCAAATTGCAGTGCGTCCAGGTCCTTGCTTAGGCAGGAGTTGATTCTGGCCATGACCAACTCTCAAAGCATTTCATTATAGTAGATATAAGTGCAACAGGATGAGAGTCTTTGAGGCAGCTTACCCTGATCTTGTTAGGCACTGGTATGATTGTCACCCATCTGAAGCAGATGGGAACCTCCAACTGCAGCAGTGAGAAATTGAAGATGTCCTCGAACACTCCCACCAGTTGATTGGCACAGGTTTTTCATTGCCCTACCAGGGCCTGACGCTTTGATGCAAATATTCAATTGCACTCTGCTCCCATGAGAGGAGGTCCACCAAATAATGTTGCAAGAGCAAAACAAAATGCTAGAGGAACTCAGCAGGTCAAGCAGCATCAACGGAGGGGAATAAGTAGTCGACATTTCAGGCTGTGACCCTTTGTCAGGACTGGAAAGCAAGGGGGAAGAAGTGAGAAAGGGACTGGAACCCTTGAATTGTTCCTCTCCACACAAACTCAGACAGTGTATAAGCATCTTACGACTGACATTGACAGTCCACTGCCCAGTGATCTTGACATAGCAGATTATTCTATGATTAGCAGTATTCAAGAATGCTGGAAGGAAACATCTTTAAATTGACACTCTAGAACTCCAGATTAATCGGAATTAGAATCAGAACATGTTTAATATCACCAGCATATGTTGTGATATTTGTTAACTTTGTGACTGCAGTACAATGCAATATATGATAAATATAGAAAACGTACTGTATTGCAGTAAGCATGTATATGTATAATAATAGCTACATCAAAATAAGTAGTGCTAAACCAGAAATAAAGAAAAGTATTGAGTTAGTGTTCGTGGGTCCAATGTCCATTCAAAAATCAGATGACAGAGGAGAAGAAGCTGATCCTGAATCACTGAGTGTGTGCCTTCAGGCTTCTGTACCTCCTTCCTGATGGTAGCAATCAGCAGGTGGCACGTCCTGGGTGGTGGGAGTCTTGATGATGGATGCCACCTTTCTGAGGAACCACTCCTTGAAGATGTCTTGGATATGACAGAGGCTAGTATTCCATGACTACCAACCCCAATCTGCCAACTAAATTTGTTTTAGGCTTTAAAAATGTTAAGCAGAATGGAATAATCACAGAAATAATTTGTATCAAACTAAGATATGAAAGGGAAAAAAAGTATCTAGAAAAAATAGCAATGAGTGCAATAGGAACTCGAGTGATGATTAAGAGAAAAATCACATTTTGAAGGATGCACAATTAGAAATAATCTGCCAGCATCTATGTGTAGAGAATGTCCTTTTATCGCTGCCAACAAACCAAGCAACTTAGTCACATTCTCTTGCAATGGATGAACATGAAATTTATTGGGGAACTCTTCAACATCTCTCTGCCCTCTTCTAGAGTTCTGCTCTTCCCCACTCATGCCTAACTCCAGGTTGGACAATGACAAATACCTAAAACGGACAAGAAGAGGTGTGAAGTGTATTCATGTAGATAAAGCAACCTAACACCAGTTATAGAGGGAGCAAATGGGTACTTTTGACACTGTTACAAAATAGTCACAACTTTGCTCAGAGAGTGTTGTACAGCAGGTCAAAGTTCACAGTCACCTCTTGCTGAACCACCTAATCTACTCATTTTCAAGACTTTGGTCTCATAAGTGAGCCTTAAGAATTCAAAAACACAAGAGATTCTGCAGATGCTGGAAATCCCAAGCAACACATACTAAATCCTGGAGGAACTCAGCAGGTCAGGCAGCATCTATGGAAGTGAATAAACAATCGATGTTTCGGGCCAAGAAGGCTTCAGTCCTGAGGGAGGGTCTCAGCCCGAAGTGTTGACTGTTTTCTCATTTATATTGATGCTGTCTGACCTTCTGAGTTCCTCCAGCATTTTTGTCTGTTGCTTAAGATTTCACATTCATAATCCTTTCATGTTCATAAAAGGATTAGTTTAAATGGTCACCTTGGTCATGCTCAGATTATGGGTGGATGAAGAGGGATTTTAACCAAAGGCAAGGGTGGAGAGTCTTTAATCAACTGCATTTTTTTACTAACCAGACTAACCAGCAGTAATGAGACGAAGCGTCATGGTATTTGCAACAGTGAATGACAAAAAAGTATACTGAAAATGCAAAAGTTAGTTACTACCTGTTACACCTCTGGCGTTTAGGGCAGCTTTTTTGCTGTTTCCATAACAATTTTTTTTGACCATTCAGGGTTGGTAGCCCTGAGCTGAACCCCCAAACCCGGAGGACCAGTGGACCATTCTTAGTCTGGCTTCTACCGTTTGTCCTGTTTAGCATGTTTGACCCTACCAAGGCTCAAAGCATGAGACCCTGACTCCAACCAAAATAGCACTCTGGGCCATTAAGGCACGCAATCCACCAAACCCTTGGACAAAGTTGTGGTCCTCTTGGAGGGAAAAATGCAATAACGATCTCATAAATCCAGAATGAGAGTTTTATACAATAACCTCTAAGATCCGACCAAATTCAGGGAGATTTATTAAAGGTACAGCGAAAATCTTTTGTAAATGGATTATGACACACAATAATTCCACTGGGTGGGGAGTAACAGAGACTAATTATGTCTAATTGCTGTAATCACTGTTACAATGCAGCAGAAAGTTATTTGCTCCATGAAACCAGCCTGTGTTCTTTGGTGAAGCTCTCCATTTCTCTCCTTCATCTCCTGTGGAATTCATTGCTTAACAGTTATCCCCATGCATCACCTTTGCCTCTAAAGCTATCTCACCAAAGACTCTAGCAAATTTCTATGCCCATAGAGAGCATTCTAACTGGTTGCTATGGAGGGTCAGATAAACAGATTTGAAAAAAGCTGCAGAGAGTTGTAAGTTCATCATGGGCAGTAGCCTCTCCACTATTGAAGACATCTTCAAAAGGCAATACGTCAGAAAGGCAGCATCCATCATTAAGGATCCTCATCAACCAAGGCATGCCCTCTTCTCGTTACTATCAGCAGAGAGGAGGCACAGGAGCTGAAGTCACACACTCAACATTTCAGCTTCTTCCCCTCCACCATCTGATTTCTGAGCAGTCAATGAATTCATGAACACTACCCCACTATCTTGCCCTACTTATATAGTTCTTATTTTAATTTATAGTATACTTGATGTATTGCACTGTCCTGCTGCCACAAAACAACAAATGTCACAACATACAGTATGTCAGAATACATACATATAGTACATATAGCATTGATATGCTCCTTAAGGTTGTTATCACCGAGGGTGATAATGGGGACAAGCTCCCACTATCTATTGAATGCTCCCATTGGCGTGTGCCTCAATTAGCCTCTGACAACCAAGTCCAGCTCCTGGACTTCACATGTGGTTTAGTGGTGGAACCATTTCTACTGACAGAAGAGAGAAGGCAGGTTACTGGCATGTTAAAACCAATCGCTTCGGGCAGATGGGGCTTATCAGCCATCGTTGGCTGCTCATCTAGGAGAAGAAAATCTCTGCTCTCAAACCTCCGTTGCCTTGCTGTTATGCCCATCCATGGGGAAAACTTCAGGAGTAAACACTGAGGGAAAAATCCAGATCCCTGAGGCAGTCCTACATTGACTTCAATGTTGACTGGCAACTCCTGCCACACTTCAGGTACCAAACTGTGTCGGTCTCTGCCGTTCCTTTGGGTTTATCAGATGCGTGGAGAAGGGGAACTTGCTACGTGGGCAACAGCTTGCTCTTCAGATCGTATTGCCCAAGCTTGCAAATCTAGACATCTAGGACACAATATCCATGGTGAACCCTGACCGACAGAGCCCCTCACCTCACCTCTCTTTGTTAATAAATGTACTTTGAACTTTGATAACTTTGAGTCTGATTCTGCCTTACACTCCTATCCTCTGCCAACCAATACTATGGTACTTGTTGCCGCAAGAATGGCCTTATTCTGAATAAATTCAAAAACATTCTTGCATGTAAAATTAATGATTCTCTGAGCACTGTTCATTGCGTTGAATAGCTCTGCAGTTCCACTTATGAAGTTAGTTAAATGTGCCTCTTTAATAGATTGGTTGAGACTTGTATGTGAAAGTTAATTATTCTGGGATAGTTCAATTTTTGCATATGAGAAACATTGGGCTCATTGTGTGGTACTGTTACTGTAGAATCTAAAGGTTATTACACTGTTATGCAATAAATGGAAAATTTTAGCAATAGGTTTGCACATCTGACTCAATCCCCATAGACACTGTTCACCTTTCAAAAATGTCATAGCCAATATAACACTTAAATGAGCATTTAATACTCTACAGCAGACTACTTGTAGAAAACCAGGCACAATAGGGTGCATGCAGCATCACAGTTTGTCCTTACAAGACCATGATTTGTTGGTCTTCCTTGCAAGTTTGTTATTCCTTTTGGAGCTAAAGGGCAGAGAGTGCCCACATCTCATACCTCTTGAGGAACAGAGTAAATGACATTTTATTCAACCTCACTTCAGATCTTTCCGGTGCCAAGCATTTCAAACAGGTTTCAACCCTTGCACAAAACACATGCAAAAACATATCCAGAAACGAGTATATTGATAAGGGTCTTTCTGAAAATGAGTTGATCAGACTAAAGATGCAAGAGGTTCTGCAGATGCTGGAAATCCAGAGCAACACACACACGAAATGCTGGAGGAACTCAGCAGGTCAGACGCCACCTATAAAGGGGAATAAGCAGTTGATGGCCGGCAATAATCAACCTGCAGATAATGAACACTGAGCTGAACTGAACTGAAATATGCCTTTTGATTTTGTGTTTCACTTTGTGTTTTCACTCTTTTTTTTTGTTGCTATTTGCATGATTTTTTTGCATGCGGATGGTGGGGGGGTTTGATGTTTGATGTTTTTCTTTGAACAGGTTGGTTCTTTGGTTCTTCTCTGTTTCACCACTGTTGTGAGGAAGACAAATTTCAGTGTTGTGTACTGCACACATAGTTTGATAATAAAATGCACTTCCAATCTTTGAATGTTTCAGGCCAGGACCCTTCATCAGGACTCATTGCACAATTAGAAATACAGAGAGAAGAAATAGAGAGAGCACAGAGAAGATTTACTAAAATGTTGCCTGGGTTTCATCTCCTAAATTACAGAGAAACATTGAACAAGTTAGGTCTTTATTCTTTGGAGCGTAGAAGGTTGAGGGGGGACTTGATAGAGGTGCTTAAAATTATGAGGGAAATAGATAGAGTTGACGTGGATAGGCTTTTTCCATTGGGAGTGGGGGAGATTCAAACAAGAGGACATGAGTTGAGAGTTAAAGGGCAAAAGTTTAAGGGTAACATGAGGGGGAACTTCTTTACTCAGAGAGTGGTAGCTGTGTGGAACGAGCTTCCAGCAGAAGTGGTTGAGGCTGTTCAATGTTGTCGTTTAAAGTTAAATTAGATAGATATATGGACAGGAGAGGAATGGAGGGTTATGGGCTGAGTGCAGGTCGATGGAACTAGGTGAGAGTAAGCGTTCGACACGGACTAGAAGGGCCGAGATGGCCTGTTTCCATGCTGTAATTGTTATATGGTTATAAGTAGTTGGTCTGAAGTGCGAGGATTCTCGAAGTAAGAGTTCATACAGTGATAGTGGAGGAGATTCCATTACTTGGTGAGTCCATTCTTAATCCAAACTGAATACGAATCCTCAAAGGATGTAACCTTGGTAGTGAGTTGTAGATATTCCAGTGAAGGATGCGAAAATATGTGGAGGCAGAGTGGCAGCACCAGGGGCTGCAGATGCAGGAATCTGCAGCAACAAACTTTCGGCTTCTCAGGCAGCAGCTGCTGGGGGGAGTTGATATTTTGAGCTGGGACTGTTCATCTGGACAATGAGTGACTGTAAATGTCCGAGTGTTCAAAATGATAAAGGAGGAAGACTTATGAACAAAAGATGCATTGTGACACCACTGTATATTATAGCACATCACCAAAAAGGAGCAAAATGTTGCATTGATATTAGTCAAAGGAGAGTTTCAATTAAAATACATTTGCATCTGAATGTTACAGTAAAGTGATACAAAGCACGCATCAGTATGAAATGCACTGTATGTTCCTCAATTAAAGAAAAATGTCCATTTATATGAGCAGACAAATGCTGGAGGAATTCAGTGCTTCAGACAGCATCTATGGAAAGGAATAATCCATTGTTGTTTCAGGCTGAGACTCTTCATCATTTCCAGCATGTCAGAATCAGAATCAAGTTTAATATTACCGGTATATGTCATGAAATATGTTGTTTTGCGGGTGCAGTACTTTGCAATACATAATTTTAAAGCAATACAAAAAGAAATATATATTTAATATATACTGTATATAATTTCTTAAGGTTGTTATAGCCAGGGATGGTAATACTTTATACTTTATTGTCTCCAAACAATTGCTACTAGAACATACAATCATCACAGCGATATTTGATTCTGCGCTTCCTGCTCCCTGGAGTACAAATCGATAGTAAATATTAATAGTTTAAATTATAAATCATAAATAGGAAATATAAAAATGGAAAGTAAGGTAGTGCAAAAAAACTGAGATGCAGGTCCAGATATTTGGAAGGTACGGCCCAGATGCGGGTCAGGATCCGTTCAGCAGTCTTATCACAGTTGAAAAGAAGCTGTTCCCAAATCTGGCCGTACGAGTCTTCAAGCTCCTGAGCCTTCTCCCAGAGGGAAGAGGGATGAAAAGTGTATTGGCTGGGTGGGTCATGTCCTTGACTATCCTGGCAGCACTGCTCTGACAGCGTGCGGTGTAAAGTGAGTCCAAGGACGGAAGATTGGTTTATGTGATGTGCTGCGCCATGTTCACGATCTTCTGCAGCTTCTTCCGGTCTTGGACAGGACAACTTCCATACCAGGTTGTGATGCACCCTAGAAGAATGCTTTCTACGGTGCATCTATAAAAATTAGTGAGGGTTTTAGGGGACAGGCCAAATTTCTTTAGTTTTCTCAGGAAGTAAAGGCGCTGGTGGGCCTTCTTGGCAGTGGACTCTGCTTGGTTGGACCAAGTCAGGTCATTTGTGATATTGACCCCAAGGAACTTAAAACTTTTGACCTGTTCCACTTGCGCACCACCGATATAAATTGGGTCGTGCGGTCCGCTACTCCTTCTGAAGTCAACAACCAATTCCTTCGTCTTGCTGACATTGAGGGATAGGTTATTGTTTTCGCACCATGCCACCAGGTTCTTAATTTCCTCTCTGTACTCAAACTCATTACCTGAGATATGGCCTACAATTGTTGTGTAATGGGGACAAGCTCCTACTGCCTATTAAATGTTCCCAATGGCATGCACCTCAAATAGTCTCTGACAACCAAGTCCAGCTCCTGGCCTTCACATGTGGCTTAGCTAAACCTAGTGGAACCTTTTCTATTGACAGGAGAAGAGGCAAAACCGGGTTACTGTTGGCTTAAAACCAGTCACTTTAGGCAGATGGATCTCATCAGCCAAGGTTGACAGTTCATCTAGGAGAAGGAAAACTTTGACCTCAAACCTCTGCTGCCTTGCAGCTGCACTCACTCATGGGGAAGACTTCAGGAGTAAACCCCAAGCGAAAAATCTTAAGGCAGTTCTACGTTGAGTTCACTGCTGACTGGCAACTCCTACGACACTTCGGGGCCAAACTGTATCAGTCTCTGCTGTTCCTTTGGGTTCGTCAGACGTCTGGAGAGGGGGAGCTTGCTACGCGGGCAACAGCTTGCTCTCCATATCGTACTGCCCAGGCTTGCGTATCCAGGCAGCTAGGACGCAATATCCACAGTCAGCTCTGACCAACAGAGGCCCTCACCTCACTATATATATATATATACAGTGGTGCTAAAAAGTTTCTAAACCCTTTAGAATTTTCTCTATTTCTGTATAAATATGACCTAAAATGTGATCAAATCTTAGTGTATGTCCTAAAACTAGATAAAGATAACCCAATTAAATAAATAACACAAATACTTGTTCATTTATTTATCGAGAAAAAAGTCCAATGTTACCTGTTTTTGTTGGAAAAGGTATGTGAACCTTTGCTTTCAGTAAACCACTTCCTCCATACAAAATTGTTCAGTTCATCAATATTTCTGGGATACCTTGCATGAACAGCTCTCTTCAGGTCATGCCACAGTATCTCAAAACACAAATTTTCTTCTTTTTAAACCATTCCGTTGTTGATTTACTCTTGTGTTTCAGATCATTGTCTTGTTGCATCATCCAACTTCTATTAAGCCCTAAACCATGATGCTACTTCCATCATGCTTCATAGTTATGAGGTTTTGGTGTTGGTGTGCAGAGTCCTTTTTCCTCTAAGTATAGCAGTGTGCATTTCTGCCAAAAAGTTCAAATTTTGTCTCATCTATCCACAGAATTTTGTCCCAGAAGCATTGTAGAACATTCAAGTGTCTTTGCAAACTTGAGACTTTTTAATTAGAGAGTAGTGGTCTCCTCCGTGGTGTCCTTCCATGAACGTCACTCTTGGTCAATGCTTTTCTTATAGCAGCCACATGAACAGAGACTTCATCAAGTTCTAGAGATTTCTGCAGGTCTTTTGTTGTTACCCTCGGGTTCGTTTTCACCTCTTCCAGCATTGCAGATTGTGCTCTTGGTGTGATCTTTGCAGGATGTCCAGTCCTAGGGAGAGTAGCAACAGTAGTGAAATTTCCATTTGGAGACAATTTCTCTTACTGTGGAGCAATGAACACTCAGGTCTTTAGAAATACTTTTGTAGCCTTTTCCAGCTTCATGCATCTCTACAATTCTTCTTCTAAGGTCCTCTGAAAGTTGCTTTGAGCAAGACATGGTGCACATAAAGAGATCTTTCTGGCAGTAACCTGACTTTGTGTGTCTTTTTTATAGGGCCGGGCACCCCTACAACCCTCACCTCCAAACTCAACTCATTGATTGGAACACCTGACTCCAAAAGCTTTTGTAGAAGGCCTTATCCCAGAGTCCCATACTTTTTTTGAACCTAGACTCTGATTGTTTAAATCGTGTACAATTGTTTGTGTGTTTATTATTTCAGGAGGATTGTGTTTGCCTATTATTGTGACTTAGAGGTAAGATTAGACCATATCTTAGACCATAATTAATGCAGAAAACCGGGTAATTGCAAAAGATTAACAAACTTTTTCTTGCAATATATATATATTATACTAATAGTGCAAATAGAAAGCAAAAAGAAAAGAAAAATTAGTAAGGTAGTGTGCATGGAATCATTGTCCATTCATAAATCTGATGGCAGTAGGAAAGAAACTGGTCCTAAAATGTTGACTATGTGCCATCAGGCACCTGCTCCGCCTCCTTGATGGTAGCAGTGAGAAGAGGGCATATTCGGGGTGCTGTGGCCCACAATGATGGTTGCTGCCTTTTTGAAGCATCACCTTTTGAAGATGTCCTTGGTGCTGCTTGAATCTCTTGTGTTTATGCATTTATATGAGCTGATTTACATATAATGAAGTGTATTTTCAAATAGAATCCTTTTACACCTGTCAATTGCATGATAACTATTATTATTATTATTATTACTCCATAGAAAAGCCTTTCTTTATCCATAGTGAAATTCAGCAATGATCATTTCTGGGTCGCTTGGGATAACATTATTTCCTGTGCATTATTGTTCTGGTCTCCCAATGCAGCACTGGATTTATAGGCTTGCCAGATAGGTTGCTAATTTGCCTTCATTCTCTGGCACTGTACAGTTGGGTTCTGTGGGGAGGTCCCCCATCACACATCCTATCTATCAGGAAAATCAGCCACCCCACGAATGACTCAGTCTACACTTTCCACTATCTCAGGAGAGCTGTTTGCATAATCCAGGGCCCTTCCCACTCCAGTTACTCTCCCTTCTCCACTCTTCTGTTGGGCTCAAGGTAGAAGAGCTTGAGAACAGTTAACACAGTTTCTCACCCATTGTTAACAGATTGTTGAATTGACCTGTCCTGCACTAATTTGCAAACACTTAACTGAGCTTATTGTAGTCCTTGTGTTTTATTTGTCTACCCGCACTTCACTTTCTCTGTAACTGCAATATTATATTCTGCATCTTTTTTATTACATCATTGTAAATATATATGGCATGATCTACTTGAATGGCACACAAAAAACATTCCGTTGTATCTCGGGTACATGTAACAATAATAGTTTGTAGCGATTGCTTTGAAGATGATCTAATAGCTCTAAAGAAAGAACTCAGCCTGAACCATCACTGTTTATTTCTGACTTGCTAAGCAATGTTTCCTCTAATTTGTAATGACCCCTGTGCACAAAAACCTGGTCCTGTGCAATTTTTTGCCCAGTGACAACAACATGTGCGCACTGAATTTTGAAGTGGAAGTAAACCTGAAGCTATTTTAGGGATGCAAACACGAGGAATTCTGCAGATGCTGGAAATTCAAGCAACACACATCAAAGTTGCTGGTGAACGCAGCAGGCCAGGCAGCATCTCTAGGAAGAGGTACAGTCGACGTTTCGGGCCGAGACCCTTCGTCAGGACTAACTGAAGGAAGAGCTAGTAAGAGATTTGAAAGTGGGAGGGGGAGGGGGAGATCCAAAATGATAGGAGAAGACAGGAGGGGGAGGGATGGAGCCAAGAGCTGGACAGTTGATTGGCAAAAGGGAATGCCCCACCTCCCCCTCGTACCCCATCTGTTATTTATTTATATACACACATTCTTTCTCTCTCTCTCCTTTTTCTCCCTCTGTCCTTCTGGCTGTACCCCTTGCCCATCCTCTAGGTTTTTCCCCCCCTCCTCCTTTTCCTTCTCCCTGGGCCTCCTGTCCCATGATCCTCTCATATCCCTTTTGCCTATCACCTGTCCAGCTCTTGGCTCCATCCCTCCCCCTCCTGTCTTTTTCTATCATTTTGGATCTCCCCCTCCTCCTCCCACTTTCAAATCTCTTACTAGCTCTTCCTTCAGTTAGTCCTGACGAAGGGTCTTGGCCTGAAACGTCGACTGTACCTCCTCCTAGAGATGCTTCCTGGCCTGCTGCGTTCACCAGCAACTTTGATGTGTGTTGCTATTTTAAGGAAAATAAGCCATTCCACTATAAATAAACTAGCAGATCTTTTGTGCTTCATGCCTTTTGCTTCTTTGGAATTTGACATGGTAAATCAATAATCTCTTCAATAAAAAACAGTTCTAAAATCTGCTGACAAATCATCACGAACTCCACGTTGTCAACACCATCCTCAACAGAAGCCAGAAAAGGAAATGTGATTGCGTACGATCGTGAAGTATACTTAATATGCCAACAAGGTAGAGGGTGATAACATTGTGTGCTAGTAGCAAAAGATGTGTGTGTGTGCGCGCACACACTCACACCTTAGAGGGAACATTGCTGCTGAGTTCCTCCAGCATTTTGTATGTGTTACTCTAATAACTCCTCCTTCTTTCATGTTCCCACGAGATTGGTAGTATTACTTAATATTACATCACCTTATGTCTTGCCTTCCTAAAGGTGGTAATTTCCTCTTGGTTTATTTAATAATTTGTTTGTCTATTCAGAGAATGCTAACATTTTAAAACATTTTTTTTATCCAGAGTTATTTGAAAATGCCGGCCGGTAGTGTCATGACATCCACACTGGACTTTTGAGACGACTGGTCCCAGTTTGAATCTGGCCGGCTCTTGCAGGCTTTCTATCCATGCTGGGTTGAGCTTCGAGTTAGAAACCCAGCGTCGTAAAACAGACAAACGCTAAAGAAACAACAGGGTTGCTGCCCAATGCTCCAGTGAGGTGTTGGAGGATATTATGTATTATTTATATTTTCAAATAAGTTAATCTTACTCTAAAATGGATGATGAAGTAATATTATAAATTCCAGTAAATATCTGTCCAATCACAATCAAAACTGCAATTTCTCTTACAACTTATAGCTCTTATAAAAAGTTTATTTGAAAACACAAAAGCTTTGCATTTAATAAATACTTCAACCACAAACAAGCTCTTAAATCTCGAAGAATAGTTTACGAAGCTGGTCATTTTCTCAGGCAATCCCTCTGCTTAAGCTACATTCAATGGACCAATTTGCCTCTTGCCTGGGTATATTTTACTATTTGACCCCACAGCTTTTACTGACAACTCGTTATAATGTTGTTTCCATTAAATTTAAGCGTGACTTCCAAATTCCAGGAGGTTGGCATTCATCGGCAAGATTGATTTGATACCAGCTGTAACAATGCCACTTATGATACCACTGTCCAAATACCATGGATGTGCCGAATGCTTTCTAAAGCTGAGAAGCTTTCCCATGGGAATCAAAGGAAACAATAGCTGCTTCCTCTGAGCTGAACTCATCACTGAGCTCCAAGTAAACATTAACAAGAAGGAATTCTGCTTGGATTTGAAGGGAGGCCTGTTTAATCTTTGTAGGTGCTGAAAGTTCAGCACAGAGGGGGTGTCTGACACTCCTGTAAGGAGGAAGTAATTAAGTTCAGGTAATTGAAAAGGGAATAAAAGGCAGAATGAAACCAAACAGACTAGTCTGGCCTAGGTTTTCCAATATCTGCAGCCATTTTTATGTTTTAGTGCTAAGGGATCAAAAATGTTGAACTCTGTAAACTGCTCTGAATGCAACATGACACTGCCAATCAAGCTCTGTATTACACAATTTATCAGTTTGCATCAACTTAAAAGTAAATTAACTGTTGCTATAAAAGTGATTTCTTAATTTTAAATCAGATAAGTTAAAGTCTCATCAAGCATATTTTTGTCATATTTGTTATTCACACATTAGTGATTTTTTAAAAAATTATTTTAATGGATAAATATATTTGTACATTAGCAATATAACTAAAGCAAATTATCTGCTCATTATCACGTTGCAGTTCTGGCAGACCTTGGCAGACATCTTTCCAATATACCACATTGAACATGAGAACAGGAGGAAGTAGGCCACTGAGCCCCTCAAACCTGCCCCTTTGTTCAACATGGTCATGGTTAATCTCCTCCTCTGTACCAGGTGCCATAGCTTTCAAGTCTATTATTTATTTATTGAGATACAGCACAGGATAGGTCCTTGCAGTTCTTTGAGTCACGCTGCCCAGCAGCTCCTGATTTAACTCTACGCTAATCACTGGACAACTTACACTGACCAATTAACCTACCAACCACTACATCTTTAGACTGTGGAAGGAAACCGGAACACCTGGAGGAAAGCCACATGGTCATGGGGAGAAGGTACAACCTATTTACACGCAACGGCAGGATTTGAACCCTGGTCGCTGGTACTGCAAAATGCTGTGCTACCCATTATGCTACTGTGCCATCCCTCATCCTTAATCTTTTAGAAATATTCTAATCCCATCGTAAATATATCTAATGATCTAGCCCTCACTTCCTTCGGGGAAAGAGAATTCCAGAGATTCACTGCAATCTGAAAGAAAAATATATTCAATGCACCTCTTTTAAAAGATTCTCCTTATGTCATCTTGACATATGACAAAATAAGGTTGTTCCAGACTGTCCCACCAGTGAAAACATCTCAATATCTACTCTGTCAGATCCCCTTAAGACTTGATTGTTCGAATAAAGTCACACTTCATTGTTTTGAACTCCAGATCCAAACTGTCTCAGCTCTCTTGGTAAAACAACATTCCCATCCCAGGAATTAGCCCAGTGATACTCCTTTGGAGAGCTCTTGTGAGGGAACAAGACCAAAACTGTGCAGTATTCCAGGTGTGGCCCTACCCTGTACAACTCTAACAAAGCCTCTCCATTCCTAACCTCCACTCGCTTCACAAAAAAGGGCAGGGGCAGTCTGCCATCTTAATAACTTGTTGGATCTCCCTTCTAACTTCTCATGTACTAGAATACCAAGAGCCCTCTGAACTTCACTAATTTCTATTCACTCTCCATTTAGACAATACAGTAATGCGCTTTTTGATTTCTCTTACCAATGTTCGCAACATCACATTTCCCCACATTGGAACCCATTTGCCAGTTTTTCCCCCCAATTACTCAATCTAACAATGTCTCATTGTAGAATGACCATGATTTCATCATTAAACGGCCTTCCACCAATTTTCATATCATCTGCAAATTTGGAAACCTTAGATTTCACTCCCTTTTCTAAGTCATTAATATAAATAATAGAGTATTAAAGGCTGAGAACTTATCTCCAGGATACCCCACATTCCATCTATCCAGGATGAAAAGGGTCAGTTTATTCTAACTTTTTTTTATACATCAGCAAGTTTTTAATCCATGCAAAGATATTTTCTCCAATACTATAGACTCTTAATTTTCCCACTAGTTATCCCAACAACCTCTTATGTTGCACTTTGTCAAATACTTTTTGGAAGTCTAAATATCAGAATTAGATTCAGAATCAGGTTTAATATCGCTGACATATGTCATGAAATTTGCTGTTTTGAAGCAGCAGTACATTGCAATGGATCATAAAAAACTATTCAATCTCAAATAAGTACTTCAAAAAAATAGTGAGGTAGTGCACATGGTCTATTCAGAAGCAAGATCATAAGACATAGGAGCAGAATTAGGCCACTCAGCCCATCGAATCTGCTCCGCCACTCCATCATGGCTGATCCCGGATCTCACTCAACACTATACACCTGCCTTCTTGCCATATCCTTTGATGCCCTGACCAATCAGGAAGCAATCAACTCCACCTTAAATATACACACAGACTTGGCCTCCCCTGCAGTCTGTGGCAGAGCATTCCAGAAATTCACTACTCTCCTGGCTATAAAAGTTCCTCCTGACCTCTGTTCTAAAAGGTCACCTCTAAATTTTGAGGCTGTGCCCTCTGATTCTGGATAATCTCACCAGAGGAAACATCCCCTCCATATCCACCCTATCTAGTCCTTTCAACATTCGGTAGGTTCCAATTAGATCCCATGCATTCTTCTTAATTCCTGTGAGTACAGGCCCAAAGCTGCCAAATGCTCCTCACTTGTTAACCCCTTCATTACCAGAATCATCCTCATGAACCTCCTCTGGGCTCTCTCCAATGACAATACAGCCTTTCTGAGATAAGGGGCCCAAAAACTGTTGACAATACTCCAAGTGCAGCCTCACCGGTGCCTTATAAAGGCTCAGCATTATCTCCTTTTTTCTTATATTCTATTCCCCTTGAAATAAATGCCAACATTGCATTTGCCTTTTTTGCCACAAACTCATCCTGCAAATTAACTTTCTGGGAGTCTTGCACGAGCACTCCTAAGTCCCTCTGCATCTCTGATGGTTGAACCTTCTCCCCATTTAGATAAGGCGAATAATAGTGTTCCCTTTACCAAAATGCATTATCATACATTTCCCAACACTGTATTCCATCTGCCACTTCTTTGCCAATTCTTCCAATTTGCCTAAGTCCTGCTGCAATCGCATTGCTTCCTCAACACTACCTACCTCTCCACCTACCTTTGTAGATTCTGCAAATTTTGCCACAAAGCTATCAAATTCCATTGACAAACAATTTGAAAAGTAGCAGTCTCAATACTGACCCCTGAGGAACATCACTAGTCCCTGGCAGCCAACCAGAAAAGGCCCCTTTTATTCCCACTCGCTACCTCCTGCCTGTCAGCCATTGCTCTATCCATGCCAGTATCTTTCCTGTAACGCCATAGGATTTTATCTTGTTAAGCAGCCTCACGTATGGCACCTTATAAAATGCCTTTAGAAAATCCAAGTACATGACATCCACTGCCTTTCCTTTGTCCACCCTACTTGTTACTTCCTTGAAGAAATCTAACAAATCTAGTGGCAGAGGGGAAGAAGCTGTTCCTAAAACATTGAGTGTGTGTCTTCAGGCTCCTGTACCACCTACTTGATGGTAGCAATGAGAAGAGAGCATGTCCTGGGGGATGGGGTCCTTAAAGACAGAATCCATCTTTTTGAGGCATCAACTTTTGAAAATGTCCTCAATACCTGGGAGGCTAGTGCATCTACTTGTTTTCCTACATCAACTTTCCCTGTCACAATGATATACCTTTGATAAAACCTTTTCATGGGAGCAGTATGGTAGCATAGTGGTTACAATAACGCTTTACAGTGACAGTGGCCCAAATTCCATTCCTTTTGTTATCTGTAATTCAGTTCCCTCCATTCTCCAAGTGGGTTTCCTCTGAATGCAGAAATTGATTGAACATATCTGCCACTTTGTTCTTGCTATTGATTCACCAGCTGCTTTCTCTAGAGGTCCCACATCTACCTTTGAAATCTTCATCCTTTTTATATATTGCAGAAACTCTTGCTGTCTGTTTTGATGTTATATGCATGTTTCCTCTCAAAATCAATTTCTCCCTTTCCTCCTTACGCAGCTACTTGAAATCCAGAATAACACATACGGTCCTTACGAACACACCAAACATCGACCACTTATTCCTGTCCTTAGACGCTGCCTGACCTGTTATGTCCTTCAAGCATTTTGTGTGTGTAACTTCCTCCTAATGAGCTTTCCAGTTTTATTGCAGCCAGATGCATCATGGCTCGGTATGGCATCTGCTCTGCCTGTGACATCAAGAAATGGCAGATTTACAGATACAGTTTTGCTCATTATGGAAACCAACCTCCCTTCAAAGACTACCTACACTTCTTGCTGCCTCTGTAAAGCAGCCAATATGATCAAAGACCCCCTTGCACTCCAACGTTCTCTCCACCCCCTGCCCTACCATCAGGCGGAAGGTACGAAAGCAGGAAAGCATGTGGCTTCAGGCTCACGGGTACTTTCTACGCCACTGTTATAACACCATTGAATGGTAGAGTGGGGGTGGGGGGCTTCAGGGCTTTGATGTTTCTATCATCCTATGGGCTTTCTTAGTTTCGTGGATGTCTGTGAAGAGGATGAATTTCAGGTTGTATACTGTATACATTGATATTAAATGTACTTTGAAACTTTGATAATATGGACTCTTGCTCTCACAATCTACTCTATGATGTCCTTGCATTTTATTGTCTGTCCTCACTGCACTTTCTCTATGTTGTAACACTGTAACACCTTATTCTGCATTCTAGTATTGTTTTACCTTGTACTACTTCAATGCACCGTGTAATGATTCGATCTATGTGATTGGTAGGCAAGACGAATTTTTCACTGTGCATTGATACGTGACAATAATAGACCAACTTACCAATTTAATTTACCCATCTATTTGCATAAAGCCCTGTCTACAGCCCTATGTATACAATTCACCAGGGCACTGATCTCAGCATGGTTCAAGTAAAGTGATTGAAACAGCCCTCTCCTTCCCCAGTCCTGCTGCCTGTGTCTCATGATCAGAACTTCATTCTACTACGCCATGCTTTAAGACATGTGTTTACCTCTCTAATCTTGTTTACTCTTTGCCAATTTGCCCCTGGCTCAGGTAATAATCCAGAGGTTATCATCCCTGTGGCTCTGTTTCTTGGATTTGACCCAAGCTCCTCAGTACTGGAGCCAGGGCAGTCAATGGTGCCATCAGCAATATGGAAATCCAGAGCTGCCTGATTGAAAGCCTCTGAAAATGTCAATGGGTATGACAAATTGATTAGGATTGGGATTCCAATGATGAAGAGGCCGCATTTCATTTATGAGTCAAGATCATATTTGAATTAAGTGTGGTCTCACAATGTTTTTAAATGTTTTTAGGGTTTTATAACCAAGGCAGGAAGGAGAACTAAGATGAGGCTTGATCTACAATACTATGCAAAAGTCTTAGGCACACATATATATAACTAGGGCACCTAAGACATTTGCGCAGTACTGTATTGGTCAATATGGAGCAGGGAGTGAGTTTGTAGATCTGGTGGGGAGCAAAATATGTTGGAAATGGCAAAGGTGGAGCTCCACAGGAATGATGACAGAGAAGGAATGCCAGGATGAAAGGTGACACAGGTCCAGACACATTCAGTACTGAGACACCAGGCAAGGTCATTTGATTCCAAACAATTGGTTTATTGATCATTCCAGAACGTCTCTCTGGTCCTTCCTGGTCCCTTCCCTCCCCCTTCCCCCCTTCCCAACCACGATTCTCCTCTCCCTTTCCTCTTCCCACTCTCAGCCCATAATAGATGACCCATTAACAGAATCAGATTTATCATCACTCACATATGTAATGAAATTTGGTTTTTTTTGGTGCAGCAGCCACAGTACAGTGCAATACATAAAATTACTACAGTGCTGTGCAAAAGTAGTAATTTTTTACTACTGGGAGTACTGTGTCCAGTTCTGGTCGCCTCACTATAGGGAGGATGTGGAAGCATTGGAAAGGGTACAGAGGAGATTTACCAGGATGCTGCCTGGTTTAGAATGTATGCATTATGATCAGAGATTAAGGGAGCTAGGGCTTTACTCTTCGGAGAGAAGGAGGATGAGAGGAGACATGATAGAGGTGTACAAGATAATATGGGGAATAGATAGAGTGGACAGCCAGCGCCTCTTCCCCAGGGCACCACTGCTCAATTCAAGAGGACGTGGCTTTAAGGTAAGGGGTGGGAAGTTCAAAGGGAATATTAGAGGAAAGTTTCTGACCTGCTGAGTTCCTCCAGCGCATTGCGAGTGTTCCTTTTTATTCAGAGAGTGGTTGGTGCATGGAATGCACTGCCTGAGTCAGTGGTGGAGGCAGCTTAATGTGAAAAAGACTAAGGAGCTGGTGGTAGACCTGAGGAGAGCTAAGGCACCGGTGACCCCTGTTTCCATCAAGGGGTCAGTGTGGACATGGTGGAGGATTACAAATACCTGGGGATATGAATTGATAATAAACTGGACTGGTCAAAGAACACTGAGGCTGCCTACAAGAAGGGTCAGAGCCATCTCTATTTCCTGACGAGACTGGGGGACGATGCTGAGGATGTTCTACGAGACTGTGGTGGCCAGTGCTATCATGTTTGCTGTTGTGTGCTGGGGCAGCAGGCTGAGGGTAGCAGACACCAACAGAATCAACAAACTCATTCGTAATGCCAGTGACGTTGTGGGGATGGAACTGGACTCTCTGACGGTGGTGTCTGAAAAGAGGATGCTGTCCAAGTTGCATGCCATCTTGGTCAATGTCTCCCATCCACTACATAATGTACTGGGTGGGCACAGGAGTACGTTCAGCCAGAGACTCATTCCACCGAAATGCAACACAGAGCGTCATAGGAAGTCATTCCTGCCTGTGGCCATCAAACTTTACAACCCCTCCCTTGGAGGGTCAGACACCCTGAGCCAATAGGCTGGTCCTGGACTTATTTCCTGGCATAACATGCATATTACTATTGAATTATTTATGGTTTTATTACTATTTAATTATTTATGGTGCAACTGTAACGAAGATCATTTTCCCCGGGATCAATAAAGTATGACAATGACTATGACTATAACTATACACTCGTGAAGTTTAAGAGACTACCAGATAGGTATATGGAGGAATTTAAGGTGGGGGGTTATATGGGAGGCAGGGTTTGAGGGTCGGCACAACATTCTGGGCCAAGGGCCTGTACTGTGCTGTACTATTCTATGTTCTATGATCTAAAATCTTTTGCACCCTAGCTATATATATGTGTGTCTAAGACTTTTGCGCAGTACTCTTCAAATGTGTTGGAACACAGGTGAATGGGCTGGGGTCATAGATCCAAACTTAATTTCTATGTGTTACAATACTACAGTTCATTAACATTTGAATATACAGCATCATGGCAACAACCATTTTATGGTGAAAAGGAATTAATATGGTTCAAATTGCTGTTCATAAATGTGATGGGGTTGTCACTGGCCAAGCCAGTAGTTAATTCTTAACTGAAGTAAACATTGAGGATTTTGAGAAAGGTGGGAAGGACCTGGATTTTAATGAAGCAATGACATTTCATTTAAATCATTTATGACTTAGACATGTTCTGACAATCCTGCCTTTGAGGTGGTGGGGATCAAATGCTGGGGAATGTTGCTGAAAGGGCCCTGGTGAGCTGCTACAGTTGACAGGACGCCATGATGTATTGGTGATGAAGTCCTGAGCAGTGTTGAGACTCCTGAGTGGTGTTTCAATTGTATTAATCCAAACAAATGGACTCTTCTACACTGCTATTTGTTCATGCTAGGAAGGAACTACATAACACCCAGTCTCTAATTCTCTCTTCTGACCAAACAGGATGCTGATAGTGGGGGACTTGGTAATACCATGAGTCCATAAAACATAGGGGCAGAATAAGGCCGATTGAGTCTGCTCCACCATTCCATCATGACTGACTTATTATCCCTCTCAGCCCCAATCTCCCTGTAACATTATACAACCACACCCTTGCTAATCAGGAACCTATCAAGCTCTGTTTTAAATATGGGGTGGCACAGTATTTGTACTTCTGCTGCGAAAAAAAAACAAATTTCATGACATATGTGAGTGATGATAAATCCTGATTCTATACAGTACCAGCAACCCAGGTTCAATTCCCGTCTATGTCTGTAAGGAGTTTGTACATCCTCCCCGTGACCACCTGGGTTTCCTCCAGGTGCTCCAGTTTACTCCCACAGTCCAAAGACAGACTGATTGATAGGTTAATTGGTCATTGTAAATTGTCCCGTGATTAGGCTGGGATGAAATTGAGGCTTGCTGGGTGGCGTGGCTCGAAGGGCTGAAAGAGCCTATTCCACACTTTATCTCAATCAATCAATCAAAGGTAGTCATAGCCGAAGAGTGGTAGTGGGGACGAGCTCCCACTGCTAAACCAATGCTCTTCATGGCATGCATCTCTAACAGCCTTTGACAACCAAGTACAACTCCTGACCTTCACGTGCAACATAGTTCTTAAGCCCGGCGGAGCTGTTCTCACTGACAGGAAGAGGGGCAAAGGCGGGCCACTGGTGCCTTAAAACCAGTTGCTCCGGGCAGATGGGGCTCGCTAACCACGGATGGTAGCTCAGCTAGGAGAGGGAAAACTCCGATTTCAAACCTCCGCTGCCTTGCGGCTAAACCCACTCACGGGAAAGGCTTTGGGAGTAAACCCAGAGGAAAAATCCGGAGGCATGGCAACTCCTGCGATGCTGCTGGCACCAAGCTGTATTGACTTCCGTCGTTCCTTTGGACCTGTCATCAGCATGGAGAGGGGGGTCCCACTGCATGGGCTCAAATGGATCTCCATATCAACTCTGCCCTGGCTTGCCTTGGAGAGGCCACTCCCAGTGACTACCAGAGGCGCGGTACCCATGGTCGACCATGACCGACGGAGGACACACACAGACACACACACACACACACACACACACACACACACACACACAATCAATCAATCAGTATACCCAGTGACTTGGCCTCCACAGCAGCTTGCAGCAATGATCTTCACAGATTGACCACCCTCTGGCTAAAGAAATCCTTCCTCATCTCTGTTCTGAAGGAACAACCTTGTACTCTGAAACCATGCCCACTGGTCCTAGATTCCTCCCACTATAGGAAACATCCTCTCCATGTTCACACTATCTCGGCCTTTCAATACTGAATAGTTTTCAATGAGATCTCTCCCCCCGCCGACCCCGCACCCCCCCCGCCACACACACACACACACACACACACACACACACACACACACACACACACACACACACACACACACACACACCTAGTCTTCTAAACTGCAGTGAGTACAGGTCCAGAACTACTATCGCTCCTCATATGTTAACCCTTTCATTCCTGAGATCAATCTTGTGAACATTCTCCGGACTCTCTTCAATGCCAACACATCCTTTTCATAGATAAGGGGCCCAAGACTGTTCACAATGATATTCTCTCTTGTTAGGAGTGGTCAATGCCAGCTGCTTCTGTAATATCCCAAAGCCATAAAGATCTACAAACAGATGAGAATCTAGCTACCTGGATGTACCTCCTGCAATATAAGAGGATGATTGAAATCTCTTACATCCTAAGGTGGATTATTTCTTGAGGAAGCTGTCTATAACCAAAAGGCTATCAACTCTTGAAGTCGCAGGACATGTTAAGAATAATATCAGTGGAGATACTCATTCATTCCTGTTTTTTTTTTGTAGAGAATTGTAGTGTAGAATATGATAAACAGATCTTATATCGCAGTTAAAACCATAATTAGTTATTGCATATGGAAAATTTGAGAGAGTGTGTATTTGGGTGTTAGCTACAAAAAGCACAACAGCAGACATTATCTAAATACAGCACTGGCTCATCTTCATGGTTAATCAACTTTCACTGCGGCATTAATCCAATTTATCTGAGAGCTTGGTCAAAGAAAAAGACCTGCCCAAGCATATCACCATGACAGCAGAGGACGAGGCATCTTCAGCAGCCATCAATCTGGATTAACGCTGGTCAGATCTGTGCTTGCATTAAGCAGCGTGCATATTCTACACATTTATACAACAAAAGAGAGTTGGAAAATTCAGGTCATATTCAGCTGCAGCCACTCATCATTAAAATTAGTCAATCAGGAAATATAGATCAACTGTCAGTACTATCGGCTGCTTTGACAGATAATAAAATTGAAAACTCTTTCTATGTCAGAAAGCTAACTGTGAATTTAGTTGTGCCAAATATTCTAAGCAGCAACATAATTTATGACATTTGCTAATTTGTGTTTCAGGAACATCACTGTACAATCTATACAACCTCACTTAACTAAATGAGCAAGGTGTCCAAAAACTCCCAACTCCCACTGTGACACAAACTTTGATCCTTTGCTTTATGTGCCCATAGCACAATGGTGGAAGATGGCTTTCTATTCCAATCTTCACATCATCTTCACAGTTCATTCAATCATCTTCATATATCAACAAAGCTTATTTATTCATTTATCTATTTATTTAGAGATAACAGTGTGGAACAGGCCCTTCCAGATCAACGAGCTGTACCACCCAGCAAATCATCTATTTTCTAGCTCAATCACAGGACAATTTACAAATGACCAACCTAGGTGGTACATATTTGGACTGTGGGAGGAAACCAGAGCACCCAGAGGAAACCCACATGGTCATGAGGAGCTTGTACAAACTCCCTAAAGATGGCGCCAGAACTGAACTTTGAACTCCAGTACGCTCTGGGCTATAACAGCATCGCGCAAGCCACTAGACTACCTTGGCACCCCCAACTGGGTGCTTCGAATCCCTTAATCTATTTTTGCACTTTAGTAAGGCATTTGATAAGGTCCCTCGGAGTAGACTCATCCAGAAGATAAAGATGCATGGTCTCCATGGTGACTTGGCGTAGATTCTTAGTTTGCCCATAGAAGACAGAAGATAGGCCTTATTCTGGCTGGAAGTCTGTGACTAGTGATATTCCATAGGGATACATATTGGGACCTCTGTAGTCTGTGAAATATATTTATAGTTATAAATTATGCAGTTTGTGTAAAAGCATTAGGTACTTCTAGAATTTTATATGGCTTCAGATGGAATGGCCTCCACAGAGCCCTGATCTCAACATCATCGAGGCTGTCTGGGATTACCTGGAGAGACAGAAGTAAGTAAGATAGCCAAAGTCTGCAGAAGAACTGTGGCAAGTTCTCCAAGATACTTGTAACAAACTGCCAGCCATTTTTATTATAAAACTGAATGACAGTGTTCCTAAGAGAACTGATGCAGTTTTAAAGGCCAAATAGTGATCTGATTTAGTTTTTTGCTGTTTGCTGTTCTTTATTGTAATTTTTTTGATATTTAGAAATTCTCCAATTCATTATTCTTGAAAACATCTTCAACTTAGAGAATTGTGTGCCTAAGACTTTTATACAGTGCAAAAGTCTTTGGTAGGTATATAGAATCATAGCACACAGCATAGAATCTACAGCTTCCAAACGATTAATCTGCCTGGTGCTAACGACCTGCACCCAGACCATAGATCTCCATACCACCATCCATGTATCTACCCAAATTTCTCTTAAATGTTGAAATCAAACCCTCATTCATAATTTCCTCCGACAGTTAGTTCCATACTCTCATCACTCTCTGCGTGAAGAAATTCCCCTTTATGTTCCCCTTAAACATTTCACTTTTCACCCTGAACTCATGACTTCCGGTTCTGATATCACCCAACTGCAGTGGAAAAAAACCTGCATTTACCCCTCATAATTTTGTATGCCTCTATCAAATCTCCCCTCATTATTCTTCTCTCTATGGAGTAAAGTTCTAACCAATGCAACTTCCCCTATACTGTAACTCGGATCCACAAGTCCTGACAACATCTTTGTAAATTTTCTCTGCACTCTTTCAATCTTATTGACAATCTTCCTGTAGGTAAAAGGTAAGGTTCCTCCCCACACCTCATTTAGCACATTGAGCAGCAACCTTGCCATTTATTTTAGTCTTTGTCTGTTTTACAAGGCTGAGTTGCTAGCTCGACGCTTAACCCAGCACAGATGGAAAGCGTGCAAGGAGCTGGCCAGATTCGGACCCAGGAACATTCACTCCAAAGTCCAATATGAATGCCACTACACCACCAGCAACCTCCTGTGGGACCAGAACTGCACACAATACTCTGAATTAGGCTTCACGAATGCCTTATACAGTTTCAACAGAACATCCCAACCCCTGTACTCAGTATTTTTATTTATGAAAGCCAAAGATAAACTTCATCTTCCATTTGGATTAAGAAATGGAAGGTGAGGTTTATTCCAGACTACGGGGAAGTGTTGCAATTTAGGAGATCAAATATAACAGGAAAATACACAGTTAATTACTGAACCCTGTATAGTGTTGATGCATAGAGGATATTGGGGGTCTAAGCCCAAAGCTCCCTAAATGTGGCTAATAAGTGTTAAGGAAGGTATATGGCATGTAATCAGTCAAGGTAATCAGTTCCAGAATCAGGAAATAGTTTCTGAGCAGAGTATGGCATTCATACATTCGTAGAGGTGATCTTTTAATGTATCTTCATGGCTGAATAATAGTAAGAGCTTATTCTATCAACACAGCAAGGCCTGCTTTGCATATGCAGGACAATCTATTGGCATAAGTTAGAAGATATCAAATAAAGTGTGTGGATCAGTTGACAGGCATGATTTTATTTGCATGATTCACAAGTCCTAGCATCTCTTAAACAATGTGGCACGGTCTATGGCTGGAACAATAAATACTATTTTGCTGTCTGTTCTGCTAATTGAAGAAATGTTTAACAGGGACAAAACATTCAACTTATATTCTTTGTCACTTTATTGATATTCCCATGAACTGCTGTACAGGAGGTAAATGAATGACTTTGATTTCTCTTTACAGAAAGGTTTGGAATCCGACTCTTCCTGCAGAGGAACTTCTTTTGTTCCTTGTAGGTGTTGGGAGTGTAACCCTCAGTTTCAGTCAGCTGCATAAGTCTAGGGAAGACAATCTCTGGCCCCACCAAATGTATGAGATTGAGGTGTGAAACCTCCTGTTTGTGGGATGCTGCATTACAAATCAGTACCACGAAATAACAGACAGCACACCATATGCAATTAAACAATTTAGCTTTATAATTCTTAATTTGACTAAAGTGTTAGTACAGTAAAACAAAAAGAAAAGGGCCCATTTTTATGAAACAGTCTAATGCGCACAAGTTGGAGCTCACGGTTTCCTTTTTGCTGGTCCTCGATCGATTTCCCCGGGCTTCATCGACTCCCAGTCCCACTCTAAATTCACTCCTTTCTGGTGTCTACAACCTCTCCTTTCTTGCATCTTCCCTCTTCATCTTCTGCCAAACAAAAGACCCAGATCACCCAGGCACACGGCACGAAAACACTCTCCCTTCATTGGACGGCTCACATTTCAAAGCACCCATTATCTCTAACCATAACCCCAAACACTGCTTCTACAGAAAGACCATTACATTAGCAGTGAAACCTTTCCTAGGTATTACACTCTCCCCCCCACCAAATTCAGTCATGTTCTCATGACATTGAGATAACTTGCCAACCCTTCATGCAAAGCACAAACTCCAACCCAGATGTAAGAGGCAGTGACATAGCTCCCCAAGGCAGTAGGTACCTCAGTCTGTTCCCATGGTGCTACATAAGCCAGCCTATCCAGTGGTCTTCTGATTCTCTGAGACCGCGAACAACAGGGATTCTGCAGATGCCAGAAATTCAAGCAACACACATCAAAGTTGCTGGTGAACGCAGCAGGCCAGGCAGCATCTCTAGGAAGATGTACAGTCGACGTTTCAGGCCGAGACCCTTCACCAGTCCTGACGAAGGTTCTTGGCCTGAAGCGTCGACTGTACATGATTCTTTTAGACCTCTGTATCCCCTCATCTATTTCTTCAGGTTCCAACACTACTGGGGATACTTCTGGTCTACCCAGCGAGGCCTCCCCCGGTCTATCACTCGTGCCCTCCTGCAACTCGGAATCCTCTGTCCCTTGGCTGAGCCTCGCTTCATCCCTTGCAGGGTCCCGCTGAAACCCAGGCTGTCCACATATAGCCCCCTCCAACCTGATTTCACCTGACACAGTGTGAGAAGGGTTGGGAATCTCTTCCTCAATCTGTGGGGAGTTAGTAAAAGGCAGCATATACCACACTCCCATTTCCTCATCCTCCGAGTCAGTATCCCATTCAGAGCCAGGTACCGGTCTAATCTCTCCTGCTGTTGTTTCTTCAGTCACTCCTCGTCGCCGCAGAGTCCTCTTATGAGGTGTAGGCTGCAGGTCGGGCTCTGGGTCAACCCACACTTCTTATCCCAGAGGCAGAAGGTGGTTCCAATGGAAAATCTTGAAAGGCCCATTCCCATCCTCTGGTTTCACCCGGAAACCTGGTACGTTTGGCATCTGACTCTCCACTGCATATGGCATAGCCGCTCAGTTGTCAGCCAACTTATGCTTCCCAGGTAGCCCCAAATTCTTTGTGAGGACTCGGTCTCCCAGCATGAGTTGGGAGAGCCTAACCTTTTGATCATACCTCCTCTTATTTCCTTGATTCTGCTTGGCAGCCACAACCTCAGCTAATTCATAAGCCTTTTTCAACTCCTTCTCATATCAGACACATATTTCAGATAAATCTTCCATGGTAGGTCTTCCTCGCCAGTCCCAAAACAAAGGTCGATGGGCAACCTCGTCTTGCACCCAAACATCAGATAATATGGCGAGTACCTGGTAGATTCATCTCGTGTACAGTTGTAGCAGTGGACCAGATGTCAAATATGTTGACTCCACTTGTTCTTCTTGCTGATTTCCAAGGTTCCGAGCATGTCTAACAAGGTCCGATTAAACTTCTTGGGCTGGGGATCACCCTGTGAGTGGTAAGGCACAGTCCTTGACTTCTCGACTCTGAGCATGCCCAGTAACTCATGTATGAGCCTACTGTTGAAATCGCATCCCTGATCACTATATATCTACCTGGGGAGGATATAACAAATGAAGTACTCCCGTAATACTTTAGCCACCATTAACGCGCTCTGGTTCGTGGTAGGGAAAGCTTGCACATACCTAGTGCAGTGATCCATGATGACTAAGACATTCTCCATATTGCTGGTATCGGGCTCTATTGACAGGAAATTCATACACACCAAATCAAGAGGCCCCACACTCTGCAAGTGGGACAACAGAGCGGCCCTCGTACGCAACGTCTTACTCCGTATGCATCGAATGCATGACTTGCAGTGTTCTTTGACCTCTGGCTTCATTTGGGCCAGTAAAACCAATCTCTAACCATAGAGACACAGCTGGTAGATAAAAGTAGTCTTTAATTCGGGACATACTCACAAGCCTTTGGGACATAAGCTCCTTGATCCAACATTACAGCACATTTTATAGGTTAAAGAACAAAGGTAAACAGGACAATTTGTATAGTTACAATGCCCTCATAATGCTGCTTTTGAGTTACATGTAGTTTTCAAATGCCTGTATCTTCTCACCAATCACCGTGGCGTCTGTCATATTCATGCAATGGGATGTTGGTTACATTCATGCCTATGCATACATCTCAGTCAGTAGTATATCTCCTGATCTAAGATTTACTCTAAGCGCTGCCATCTGATTCCTATTCATGCAATGAGGTGTTGATTGTATTCATGCATTTCAGTTAACTAAGTGTTTCCTGGTCTGCAATTTACTGTTCAGAACTGCATTTTCAACTCAATCCACAATCCATGTTCAGGTCTGAAGATTGGTTCCTGATGTTAATATTTGCTAGGTACCCTAACTTCAGAATATGCCCTAATATTGTGCTTCATCTCTAAATAAAGACCCAGTGAAACATGTAGCAAAAAAGAGGCACTCCCGCTGGATCGCGAGAAAGTACCTACTTATCAGGTGCAAGATTTCTTCAACAATGCTGAACATGATGCATGTGTGGTTCATAACTACCTCCCACTGCAGAAGTTACCTCAGCCATTATCCATTTCATCTGGACAGTGTAAAATGGGGTGCATTTGCAGAAGCACAATCTCCAGGAAAAAATATACCTCAGCCTGACAGCACTTTTGCGTGTGCCTACATAAATCTGTACATATACTCTGGTTTGGAAGCAACAAGTGTCACTTCAGGCTGAGGTTCTATCTGCCTCTGGGAGTGCAAGAGATGGGACCAGCCATGCTGTTCTTTGGATGGATCCATGCCATAATGTCTCACCCTCACCAGAGTGCTAGTGTAGAGTCAGTACCTGAAGTAGGCCAATCAACCAGGTGGGCCTTCTCCACCATTCATGACTGATCCAACCTTGGCCTCAGCACCACTTTACTGCTCTTTCCCCTTTACCCTGAATTTCATTATTGTTCATATATACATCTATCTCTACCATGAATATGTTCAACAAATCCCCTTTCACATCCTTCTGATGCAGAGATTTGCAAACCTTTATGAGAATAAAGTCTCTATGTCCCATTCGCAAATAGGCGATCCATTATTCTGAAACTAAACTGGCAAGTTCTAGATATCTCAGTACCCATCCTATTGATCCTAGTCAAAATCTTATTTTTTTCCTTTTAATTTTGATGTCTGGATATTGCTGAGAAAGACCTTTCGGTGATTTCTTTATTATTATTATAGAAGCTCTTTGTTTTTTTACATTATTTACTGGTTTACTCTCAGGCTCCATCATTTTCCCTCTTGATAATTTTTGAACCTTTCTTTGTTGGTTTCCAAATATTTCCCAGTCCTTTGGCCTACCACTCGTCTTCACATCTCCTCTAATTTGATGCCACCCTTAAGTTCCTTGGATAGCTACCGATGGTGCAACCTTCTTACAGAACCTTTCTTTCCCACCAGAATACCTTTGCTGAGATGAGTAAAATATCTCCTAAATGTATGACAATCATGTTATCCTTAAATCCATTTTGAGAGGTTTTTGAGTAGCAGTTCTATTGTCTGCATATTGCTGTCAATGAATCTTAGTTTCAAACCTTTAAACTGGAATTATATATATCTATAATCAGTCCCTCCTAGGAGATCCCTCATTTGAAATTAATCCCATATCATTACACAATGCAGGATCTAAAGTAGCCTGATCTCTGCTTAGTTCCTTAAGAATCCATTTTAAATTACTTCTCGTGTAATTTATTGCCAATTTGATTGGTGAAATCTAAAAGTCACCCATAATTCTTGCAGTACCTTTCTTACAATTATTTCTTTCCATCATTAAGGACATGCCCTCTTCTCATTGCTACCATCAGGGAGGAAATATAGGAGCCTGAAGGCACTCTCTTTTTCCAGCTTGATTTTTTTTATGAGCAGCATTTTCCTCTCCTCCGTTAGATTTCTGATCAGTCTATGATCCCACGAACACCACCGCACTATTTTGCTCCTCTTTTTCGCTTTTCTATCACAGATACGATAGGGTCATTTAAGAGACTCCTGGATAGGTACATGGAGCTTAGAAAAACAGAGGGCTATGGGTAACCCTACGTAATTTCTAAAGTAAGTACATGTTCAGCACAGCATTGTGGACTGAAGGGTCTGTATTGTGCTGTAGGCTTTCTATGTTTCAATGTTTTCAACTATTTTTAATTGTTTATATTCCTTACTCTAACTTTGTGTTTTAATGTATTACGCTGAAATGCTGTGTCAAAACAACAAATTTTATGACATATATCATTGATAACAATAAACCGCATGCTGATTTCTTGATTAGTAAGGTTGTCAAAGGTTATGGGGAGAAGGCAGGAGAACGGGGTTGAGAGGGAAAATAAATCAGTCGTGATGGATTGGTGGAGAGCTTCAATGGGCCGAATGGCATGATTCTACTCTTATGTCTAATGGTCTTATGAATCTCTTGTTGGGACCCTGCATATTACTCCCACCAGTGACTTCTTACCTTTATTTGTTGCTACCTCTATCAAAATTGTTTCTATAGCTTCAGCTTCAGAGTCAAAACCATTTAGCATTGCAGTGATTGTTTCATTTATCAACAAAGCTTCTCCACCAAATTTTTTCCTATCTGATGAAAGATCAAATACTCTTAAATGTTCATTTCCCAGCTCTGTAAAGGTTATCAGATCATGCCCATTTATTTCTATTGTGCTGTCAACTCATCTATCTTGTCACAAATGCTACATGCATTCAGATAAAGAGCCTTTAATTTTATCTTATCATTCTTCTTTACTTTGACTTTATTTGCAGAAAAACACCTTTGACCACAGGTCATTCAGGCAGTGATTTGCTTGGAATATCCTTGAGACCTTGCAAGAGAAAATGATAAATTTATCGAGTCATCCAACTCAGAAACAAGCCCTTTGGCCCAACTCATCCATGCCGACCAAGGTGATGGACTTGATCAGAATGGTCCCAGATCACAGACTGATTCCAGGCCAAAATGATCATGCATTGACACAAGACATTCATGCCTTGTCAAAGTAATTTAGCAGTATTTTCAACATTCTCAACCAAGCACATTACTATCCATCAGAATCAGATATACTATCACTGACACAAGTCGTGAAATTTGTTGTTTTGCACCAGCAGTACAATGCAATACATAAAAAAACTATAAATTACAATAAGAAATATATTTAAAAAATGAAATAAAAAATGAGAAAAAGAGAGCAAAAATAATGAGTTAGTGTTCATGGGTTCATCGTCCATTTAGAAATCGGATGGCAGAGGACAAGAAGCTCTTCCTAAAACATTGATTGTGTGTCTTCAGGTCACTGAAACTCCAGTCTGATGATAGTAATGAGAAAAAGGCTCATACTGGGTGGTGGGGGGGGGGGGGACTTAATGATGGATGCACCTTTTTCAAGAGGTCTGTTGCAGCAACTTTTGAAGATGTCCTCAATGGAGTGGAGGCTCAATCGTGCAGAGTTTCAATCTCAGCGCAGCCATATGTTCTCCTCAAAGCAGCTGCAGTGGAGGGGTTGGACATCATCTTCTGGACCGCATGTTTGCCAAGAAGTCTCAAAAAGGGATGCAAAGGCTTTTTTTTCATTTTCAAATCTTTTTATTATTATTATATTATTCTATTGTTCAAAAATAGATTAGATTATGAGGACACGCAGTCCTCTTTTATTGTCATTTAGTTAATGCATGCATTTAGAAATGATACAATGTTCCTCCGAATGATATCACAGAAACACAAGACAACAGACCTCTTGAAAAAGGTGCATCCATCATTAAGTCCCCCCCCCCAACCACCCAGTATGATCACAGAAACACAAGACAAATCAAGACTGAAAAACTGACAAAAACCACATAATTATAACATATAGTTACAACAGTGCAAAGCAATACCGCAATCTGATAAAGAACAGATCATGGGCACGGTAAAAAAAAGTCTCAAAGTCTCTCGAAAGTCCCATCATCTCACGCAGACAGTAGAAGGAAGAAAAAAAAGACTCTCTTCCTGCCATGAAACTCCAGTGCCGCAAACTTGCCGATGCAGCACCCTGGAAGCACCCGACCACAGACAACTCTTGAGTCCGTCCGAAAACTTCGAGCCTCCGACCAGCCCTCCAACACTGAGCACCGAGCACCATCTCTGCTGAGTGCTTCGACCCCGGCCCCGGCAACAGGCAATAGGCAAAGCCGAGGATTCAGGGCATTCCCCTCTGGAGATTCTCGATCGCACAGTAGCAGCGGCAGCGAAGCAGGCATTTCAGCAGTTTCTCCAGATGTTCCTCCGTGCTTCTCACGTCTGTCTCCATCAAATCAGGATTGTGCACGGCCCTTATTTACAAATACGATATCATTTCAGAGCGGCCGCGCGCACTGCATCGCGTCACCACCTTCTCCTCCCATTCCCACTCGTATTCAAATAATACAAGAACATTGAAGTAAACAACACTTACAATGTCTCAAGGAAAAAAAACATTATTTTAAGGACTGAAAAATTTTGGTGATAATACAAAAACCCTACTAAGCAAAAAAAGTGAGGAAAAAACCCCATTAGGTGTACAACCCAGAGCCATGTGTCATACAAAAAGCTTCTAAAGATAAACATCAAACCACCAGCAAAAAAAAAGTACCAAAAATTTACAATTAGATCATGGAGGAAATCTATCAATTAACTCAAATGATAATAACGAGCAAATGAACCCCATCTTTTCTCAAAATCAAATAAAGGTTCAAACGTTCCAAACTAAGACATAGCATCATTTGAGAGAACCATTGTGACAAAGTGGCAGCTGATGTATCCTTCCACTTCAACAAAATGGCCCTCCTAGCTATCAATGTAACAAATGCAATAACATGTTGGTCAGACACAAAGATACCACGGATATTTTGAGGAATTATTCCAAAAAGCACAGTTAATTTGTTAGGTTTTTAATTAATTTTAAGTGCTTTAGAAATTGTCGAAAAAACTGACTTCCAGAACTGTTCCAGTATAGAACAAGAACAAAACATGTGTGTCAGTATAGCTGTCTCAGTTTTACATCTATCATTTTAACTATCAAAATTAGGAAATATTTTAGACAGTCTCTCCTTCGTCAAGTGGTTACGATGTACAATTTTAAATTGAATGAGTGAATGACTAGCACAGATCAAAGAAGAGTTAACCAGCTTCAGAATCCACGTCCAATCCTCCGTCATAAAAGTCAAATTGAGTTCCTTTTCCCAATCTTGTTTAATCTTAAATAAAGGATGCTTATTCCATTGTAATAATAAATTATAAATTCTTCCAATAGAACCCTTCGTCGAAGGGTTCATACTCATAATAGTATCTAACAGGTCAGCCTCCAATATATAAGGAAAATTACTTAAATATTTTTGTAAGAAATGTATAACTTAAGTATTCTTTACAAATTTGGCTCCAGTTCTGCAATTTTTTTAATCTTAAAAAATTTAAACTTTGTAGTTTAATTTATGAAATTACTTTTTTAAGCCTTCTTTGAGTGATCCAATTTTTTTACTTTGGGAAAATAAAGGTATTAATTCTTTTTTGGATTTATTTAAAGAAGATAGATTGATGTCTTTTGAACAATTAGTTGACAAATATTCTCTTTCATACTCACACTTTTTACAATACCTTCAAGTTAGACATTTCTTACAAAGGCTTTTTTTAAAAAGAGATTCTTGCCAAACAATTGTATAACACAAAGCTCTATACTCTAGGAGCAAACATCAAATGTTGCTCAAAGATTATCAATGAATGATCTGTCTGAAACCTATAGGTCCTCCTGTCCACAACCTAATGCCATGGACTAACAGGTTCCAAGGTCCACACCGACACCTGAGGGATGCACTGAAACACATTGCAGCATCTCCAAGGATCCTTAGGGAAAAGCCACTTTAAATCTTACAGTGTTGCACATTGAAATAATGGGCCTTTGTGCAAAACTCACTCAGAAATGTTGATGATGGAACAAATGTGAATGGGAAATCAATATACAATGAATGAACTGATGAGGAAATATTGTTGCGTGTAATGTATTGGCAAATTTAATGAATAAAATGCATTTGGAGGGAAAATACCTGTCCTGCAGTGCATAATAAAACAAGAAAATGCTGGAAGTCTCTCTCTCCTCTCTCTCTCTCTCTCTCTCTGGCTATCCATCCCATAAGATGATGATGGTTCCTTTCAGTCAGTTCGTGGGGTTTGCGAGGATACCCCACTCCTTAGAAAGGAACAGCATGCGCGTGAATGGACTTTAGGTGAGTAGGGGGTTGCACAGGTCCAGACCCACCCTCTCGACATCCCCTCCCGGATCCAGCTGCATGGTGGGGTCCAAGTCGGCTGGGGGAAGTTCTGTTGCAGTGAATGGCCAGACCAAGCTTTGATGCTAGGGATGCTCTTTCCGCACTTCACGGCACGTGTTTGCTAGATGGCCGTTGACCCTACAAGAGGGTTCATCCGCCCTTTGACAGGACTTGTTTTTTGTCTTGCAGGGTGTCCAGCCACCCTCCTCACTAGGGAAGCCTGGTGGGAGAGCCAGTTTGGTCGCCAACCACCTGACCATGCGACAGGTAGTACTGGGTTACATGGTACCAGTAGCGCTCAGGTGAGTGACCTGACTCAATGTTGGAAGTAGTCAATAGTTCAAGTAGCATCTGTGGATAGAGTAAGACAGTTAATGTTTCAATTTGAAAGCCATTTAGATGTTCCCAACATGTTCTGTTTTTATTTGAAAATTCCAAGGATTTTGTTTTTATTTTATATATGCAGAATAACCACGCAGTCATTTATTTTAACTTATTTTGAGCTAAAAATCGCAGAGTATTTCCTGATTTAAGCTTTACCTGTAAATGTGTTGAGTTTTGGAAGACAACTTCTTCTAAAGCTCAGATTCTATGATTTTAAGAGCAGAAACTGGAAAATTCAAAAAAGTAGAAGTGGTCTGCAAGTTGAAATAGTCCCAGGGGAGAACATAGAACAGAGAAACACCATTATGCATAAAAAACCTTGGTATTGCTGGTGGTCCATGAGAGTGTAGTGAAGTCATGAACCAGTGACAAAGACAAGCTGAGAGCCTTGAAGGGACACTTAGAAACCAAGGTAAACTTTGGTACGTACAACCACACAACAAACAATTCATGGGAGTACAAATGCACAGTTTGCTGAAAGTGGCCACACAAGAAGACGGGTGAGATGAAGAAGGCATCTGAGCATGCTAGTCTTCATCAATCAGGTCAGTCATCAAGTTTACAAGTAGGACTATAATACTCCAAGGAAAAGCTAACCAGTGCTTTATAAAGTCTCAACACTACATTACAGTCTTGTTTTTATATCCTAGTCATATTAATATAATATAATATTAGTAATATCAGAATCAGAATCGGAATCAGGTTTATTATCACCGGCATGTGAGTGAAATTTGTTAACTTAGCAGCAGCAGTTCAATGTAATCTAGCAGAGAGAGAAAAAAAATAAAAATAAATAAAATAAAACATAATAATAAATAAACAAATCAATTACCTATATTGAATAGATTATTAAAAAATGTGCAAAAACAGAAATACTGTATATTTAAAAAAGTGAGGTAGTGTCCAAAGCTTCAATGTCCATTTAGAAATCAGATAGCAGAGGGGAAGAAGCTGTTCCTGAATCGTTGAGTGTGTGCCTTCAGGCTTCTGTATCTCCTCCCTGATGGTAACAGTGAGAAAAGGGCATGCCCTGGGTGCCAGAGGTCTTTAATAATGGACTCTGCCTTTCTGAGACACCGCTCCCTAAAGATGTCCTGCGTACTTTGTAGGCTAGTGCCCAAGATGGAGCTGACTAGATTTACAACTTTCTGCAGCTTCTTTCGGTCCTGTGCAGTAGCCCCTCCAGACCAGACAGTGATGCAGCCTGTCAGAATGCTCTCCACGGTACAACTAAAGAAGTTTTTGAGTGTATTTGTTGACATGCCAAATCTCTTCAAACTCCTAATAAATGATAGCTGCTGTCTTGCCTTCTTTATAACTACATCATTATGTTGGGACCAGGTTAGATCCTCAGAGATCTTGACACCAAGGAACTTGAAGCTGCTCACTCTCTCCACTTCTGATCCTTCTATGAGGATTGGTATGTGTTCCTTCGTCTTACCTTTCCTGAAGTCCACAATCAGTTCTTTCATCTTACTGACGTTGAGTGCCTGAAGATTGAAAGCGCGTGGGATGTTTTTCTGCAGCCAAGTTTCTGCAAGAACAAGCACATAGCAGTACAGATACAGTGAAACAGTTGCTTGCAACAGCATCACAGGCTTATATGTACAGGCAATGCACAAAATATAAAGTATGTATAAATATGACAGCAAGGAGAGAGAGAAAAAAATTGCTATACCCAAAACAAACAAAACAATAATAACGAAAACATGAGGAAATCTGCAGATGCTGGAATTTCAAGCAACACACATAAACGACACCATCCAAGACCAGACATGTCCACAGTTGTGCAAGAGTGGCCCGCAGTGTTCCAGTTTGAGGTAGGTTTAGGGTTGTACAGATTGGTTCAAGAACCTGATGCCTAAAGGAAAGTAGCTGTTCCCAAACATGATCTGAGACTTCAGATTTCTCTACCTTCTGCATGATGTTAGCATTGAAAAGAGAGCACGACCCAGATGGTGGGGAAATCGCTAATGATAGACACCACCTTCCCGAGGCAGTGCACTTGTAGATACTATCAATGGTGGAAAGGAATGTGCCTATGATGGACGGGCTTTGTCGGCAACTTTTGCAACCACTTACATTGCTGTGGTAGGCCATGATGCAACCAGTCAGGATACTTTCAAAAGTACATCTGTAGAAGTTTTCAGAGTATTTGTTAACATGCCAAATCTCTTTAAGCTCCTAAGAACGTAGGAGTGTTAGTCTTAACAGAAACAGAATGGCTGAATAACCAGAATAAAATGTAGGTTGCATATGATGCTTCGAATAACTCTGTGATGCCACGTGAAGATTTTCAGAGGGATATTACCACAGGTATGAACTCGTTAATAGCAGTCCCTTACAAATGCAGTCAGAGCATCACAAGATAGATTGAAAATAGTCATGGCAGATTTGAAGTACATGGAAAGAATCCAAAGAGGGAAAACTAAAGGCCTAGCTTCAAGGTGTATTACAGGAAAAAAAATCTGATGTCTGCAGAGGGACAAAATGGTTTCAAGATGGAGAGCCTAATGAAAAACCAAGGAAGAAATGTTTGCCACTGAGCCCATTGTATTCAGCAACATATTAAATAGAATTAAAATTATAACTATTGAAGTAGTTGGTAAGAATTACTAGTCCTACGTGCACAGCATAGTGTTTAAAGGGACATACAATGGTGGTCAACACACTGCAATACAAAGTTTGAAGGCAAGTATATTGAAGCAATAATTGCAAAATAGAATGTTAGAGTATCTGGAGATATGATCCACAGAAAGTAGTAAGAGATAGCAGGCCAAAATAAAAGTGCTTATGATTATTGAGCTTGATGTAAACTGAAGAACTTCATCTCAGTATACCTTACAAAACATTCTCATCATTAAAAAGAAAATGAACAAGAATAGTTTGCCTAGAAACACTTTACGACAATTAGCTTACATGCACTTAGAAGTTCAATGCCAAATTTCAGTTCAAAGTAAATTTATTTTCAAAGTACATATACATCCTATATACTATACTTTACTATTCTGGTGGGCATTCACAATGAGTACAAAGAAACACAATAGAATCAACGAAAAGTTGCACACAAAGACAGAGAAACAACCAATGTGAAAAAGATAACAAATTATGCAAATACAAAAAGGAAAATAATAAATAAATAACAGGTCTTGAACATGGTGGTGTGGGACCTAAGACTCCTGTGCTTCCTTCCTGATAGCTATCAAAATCCTACAATGATTAAAACT
Organism: Mobula birostris; assembly: GCF_030028105.1. NCBI lineage: Eukaryota > Metazoa > Chordata > Chondrichthyes > Myliobatiformes > Myliobatidae > Mobula > Mobula birostris. The sequence goes on along the minus strand of NC_092380.1, from coordinate 100,893,025 downwards.
AGTTGGGTAATCTATTTCCCTAGAAATGAATGAGTCATGTGGAAGACAATTCAATGGAGAATACAAGCTGGATTGTTTCTTAAAACTCGAAACCATTACAAAAAAATTAACCAGAAGTTCCTACCACTCAATTAACCCTTAAGTGTTTGAACCACCTTCCTATAATGTTCAGGGAAAGCCAAACCATCACTTTTCAAGCACTCACACAAAATGCTGGTTGAACGCAGCGGGCCAGGCAGCATCTATTGGAAGAGGTACAGTTGATGTTTCGGGCCGAGACTCTTCGTCAGGACTAACTGAAAGAAGAGATAGTAAGAGATTTGAAAGTGGGAGGGGGAGATCCGAAATGATAGGAGAAGACAGGAGGGGGAGGGATGGAGCTAAGAGCTGGAAAGTTGATTAGCAAAAAGAATACAAGACCGGAGACAGGAGAGGATCATGGGACAGGAAAGCTAGAGAGAAAGAAAGGGGGAGGAGAGCCCAGAGGAAGAAGGAGAGTAGGCAAGGAGTTATAGTGAGAGGGACAGGGGGAGAAAAACGAGAGGGGGAAAAAAAAGGATAAGTAAATAAATGAATGAATAGATAAATAAATAAACAAACGGATGGATGGATAAATAAAGAAAGAAAGAAAGAAAGAATGGGGTAAGAAGGGGAGGAGGGGCATTAACGGAAGTTAGAGAAGTCAATGTTCATGCCATCAGGTTGGAGGCTAGCCAGACGGAATATAAGGTGTTGTCCCTCCAACCTGAGTGTGGCTTCATCTTTACAGTAGAGGAGGCCATGGACAGACATATCAGAATGGGAATGGGATGTGGAATTAAAATGTGTGGCCACTGGGAGATCCTGCTTTCTCTGGCAGACAGAGCATAGGTGTTCAGCGAAATGGTCTTTCAGCCTGCGTCCGGTCTCACCAATATATAGAAGGCCGCGCTGGGAGCACCGGACGCAGTGTATCACCCCAGCCGACTCACTGGTGAAGTGTCACCTCACCTGGAAGGATTGTCTTGGGCCCTGAATGGTGGTGAGGGAGGAAGTGTAAGGGCACTTGTTCCGCTTACAAGGATAAGTGCCGGGAGGGAGATCGGTGGGGAGGAATGGGAGGGACAAATGGACAAGGGAGTCGCATAGGGAGCGATCCCTGCAGAAAGCAGAAGGGGAGGGGGAGAGGGAAAGATGTGCTTGCTGGTGGGATCCCATTGGAGGAGCTCGCTGACTTCATTAACTTTGCCTCCAACTTTCACTCTGCCCTAAAGTTTACCTGGTCCATTTTTGACAGCTCCCTCCCCTTTCTTGTTCTTTCTGTCTCTATCTCTGGATGATGTCTACTATAAGCCTACTGACTCTCACAGCTACCTGGACTATTCCTCTTCCCACCCTGTCTCTTGCAAAAATGCCATCCCATCTCGCAATTCCTCCATCTCCGCCGCATCTGCTCTCAGGATGAGGCTTTTCATTCCAGGACGAAGGAGATGTCTTCCTTTTTTAAAGAAAGGGGCTTCCCTTCCTCCACTATCAACTCTGCTCTCAAATGCATCTCTCCCATTTCACACACATCTGCTTTCACCCCATCCTCCCGCCACCCCACCAGGGATGGGGTTCCCCTTGTCCTCACCTACCACCCCAGCAGCCTCCGGGTCCAACATATAATTCTCCGGAACTTCTGCCACCTCCAACAGGATCCCACCACCAAGCACATCTTTCTCTCCTCCCCCTCCTTTCTGCTTTCCGCAGGGATCTCTCCCTACACGACTCCCTTGTCCATTTGACCCCCACCCGCATCCCTTCCCACTGATCTCCCTCCCGGCACATCTTTGTAAGCGGAACAAGTGCTACACATGCCCTTACACTTCCTCCCTCACCACCATTCAGGGCCCCAGACAGTCCTTCCAGGTGAGGCGACACTTCACCTGTGAGTCGGCTGGGGTGATATACTGCGTCCGGTGCTCCCGGTGCGGCCCTCTAGATACTGGCGAGACCCAACGCAGGCTGGGAGACTATTTCGCTAAACACCTACTCTCTGTCTGCCAGGGAAAGCAGGATCTCCCAGTGGCCACACATTTTAATTCCACATCCCATTCCCATTCTGATATGTCTATCCACGGCCTCCTCTACTGTAAAGATGAAGCCACACTCAGGTTGGAGGAACAACACCTTATATTCTGTCTGGGTAGCCTCCAACCTGATGACATGAACATTGACTTCTCTAACTTCCATTAATGCCCCTCCTCCCCATCTTACCCCATCCCTTATTTATTTATTTTTTCCCCTCTTTTTTCTCCCTCTGTCCCTCTCACCATAACTTCTTGCCTGCTTTCCATCTTCCTCTGGGCTCCCCTCCCACTTTCTTTCTCTCTAGGCTTCCCATCCCATGATCCTCTCCCTTCTCCGGCCTTGTATCCCTTTTGCCCATCAGCTTTCCAGCTCTTAGCTCCATCCCTCCCCCTCCTGTCTTCTCCTATCATTTTGGATCTCCCCCTCCCCCTCCCACTTTCAAATCTCTTAATAGCTCTTCTTTCAGTTAGTCCTGACGAAGGGTCTCGGCCCGAAACGTCAACTGTACCTCTTCCAATAGATGCTGCCTGGCCTGCTGCGTTCCACCAGCATTTTGTGTGTGTTGCTTGAACTTCCAGCATCTGCAGATTTCCTCGCGTTTGCACTTGAAACAACCCATTAAAAGCTGAAGGAAAAGGGGGAAATCTAACCTTACCATATTTTTTAAATTAAAAAGTTACACGTTTCCCAATGAAACTAAGTGTCAGAAGTAAAGGCTCCATTTATGATGCCAGACCCCTGCTCATCTGCAGTCTGCATCAACATGAAATGTTGTAAAAGTTTGCTAAGATAACAGTGAGCAGATTTAATGTGGGATTATATCCTTCAGCAACATTACATTAAGTTTAGTGAGTCATGAATAATCTGCTCAATACAAAACTATCGGATCTGATAGGTTTGCTTTTCAGAATGAGTCATGCATTCGTTGACTGTCCCACAGAGTGGGAGTTGCTCAGAGCAACTCCTTACCTAAAGTTAGTGATTTTGCTGGAGTGAAACTAATACTACTTTGATACTGCCCCCACACTAGATTTTCAAATGCCAAACCACAGCCTATTCACATGCCCAATTGTTATAAATCTAATCTCTGCAGTACCTGTACCAGGTAGCTAGAAGTCAAATGATTAATAATAAAGTAAAATAGTTTTCAAATAATGTCATACTGCACATACAACAGTTTTCAGAAAGTTACTTAGTGGCCTTTAGAGAAGTTATCTTATTGAAGAAAAGCAGGTGTCTCTTGCTATGAATTTCTGCAGACGTTCATCCTCAACATCCTTGAATAGGCTCCAATTCACTTTCCAAAGTAAGGCACGAAGCAAGAGACACTTAATTCCCCTTCCTGCCAAGAAGTAGGAATTGCACTCGCTTTTTAAGCAAGTAATTACATCTTAACAGCTAAGGAATTTCCAAAAAAGGCAGATTTAAAAAGACGTTTGAGTTAGACACACACCCTCAACATCCTTGGGGAAAACTGGCAAGTTCCATAACTTAGTAACTTTGAGAAGTTTCTGCTGTGTTTGGAGGTGGCTGAGCGTAGTGGGTGCTGGGTACAAGGTAATAGTGAAGATGTGATAAATGAGCTACATAATGCACTTAAAAGAGTCTGTACAAGCCCTGTGTTGGATCGCTAATCTTGTTTGAGATGTAGAAGTGTAATAGTTTTCCATATTCAATCAAAATTGATGAAGGAATGCAATTGGTGTGCATTAAAGCGATACCTCCCGATAATTGTCCAATCACTTTTCTTGGCAGTGAATTTGGTTGCGAAAACATTTGCAATCAACTATGTTGCTCCAAGTATTGTCATGGCTTGTACACGAAGCATGGTTGCCAGTGAAAATTACCCCGAGGACTTGGGTACCTCTAGATTTGGGGAAAGCCAAAAGGCCAATAGCTAGAGTGAAAATCAGAAGACAGGGCCAGAAACTTCCAGAGTGAATTTTATACTGAAGAGAAGAAGAATACTGTATATCAGATCCTAGTAATACTCTGGCAATTAACAACACACATCAAAGTTGCAGTGAACGCAGCAGGCCAGGCAGCATCTCTAGGAAGAGGTACAGTCGACGTTTCAGGCCAAGACCCTTCGTCAGGATGAAGGTAATTAAGTTGTTTATCAATGCAACCATGATTTGCTCAATTAACAGTACAGTATTTAATCAAATGCAAACAATTTTCTCCACATTTCTGTTAAGGACACATCGAACATTCAGTATAATTTACATCTTTTTGCTGCTTTTTCCATCAATAAAACACTCCAACTTCTGTGGTAATAATTGCCATTTTAAAGTGAATTCTCAGCATGACAAGGAACGGTAAAATCTCGTAAGCAGATTACAGCAAATGGGGTCATGATTTATCCTTGGGAAACATTTCCTTTCAGAGAGAGTTACAGCGAAGGATTAATTAGTAAGAGAAAGAGTGTGCCTCAAGAAGATGGCAACAATCACCTTCATCACCTGGGACACTCCCTTAAACTTACAAAAAGTGGTGGATAGAATGTAGTCCATTACAGGCAAAGCCCTCCCTGCTAATTGAGTGCATCTACAAGGAATGCTGCCACAAGAAAGCAGGATCCATCATCAAGGAACCCCACCATCCAAAACATGCACTCTTCCCTAAGGAGGCACAGGAGCCTTAGGTCCCACACCACCAAGTTCAGGAACAGTTATTACCCTTCATCAATCAGATTCTGAATGTGGATAACTTTACAACAAGTCATTGACAACAACCCCAGATCCATCAATGTCAAAGGGGGTCAGCTTACCTCCGTTCCTCCTGTAGTCCGCAACCAGCTTCTTTGTTTTTGCAGCATTGAGGGAGAGGCTGTTTTCTTGATACCACTGTGTCAAGGTGATGACTTCTTCTCTCTAGGCTGCCTCGTTATCTTTTGAGATAAGGCCAATCAATGCAGTATCATCTATGAATTTAATTAGATTGGAGCTGTGGGTGGCGACACAGTCATGGGTATACAGAGAATAAAGGAGGGGGCTTAGGACACAGCCCTGAGGGGCTCCTGTGTTCAGGATCAGACTGGCAGAGATGAGGGAGCCCACTCTCACCACCTGCCGGCGATCTGACAGGAAGTCCAGGATCCAGTTGCTCAAGGCAGGGTGAAGGCCGAGGTCTCTGAGTTTCTTGTCAAGCCTGGAGGGAATTATGGTATTGAATGCTGAACTGTAGTCCAAGAACAGCATTCTCACATAAGCATCCCTCCTCTCCAGATGTGTAAGAATGGTGCGTAGAGCTGTGGCTATTGTGTCATCTGTCGATCGGTTGTGTCAGTAGGCAAATCATAGGGGGTCCAGTGTGGGTGGTAGCATGCTGCAGATGCAGTCCTTGTCCAGCATCTCAAAGCATTTGCTTATTATTGAGGTCAGTGTGACAGGATGCCAGTCGTTCTGACATGTTACCATGGTCTTTTTAGGTACAGGGACAATGGTGGATGTTTTGAAGCAGGAGGGCACTCTACACTGGGAGAGGGAGAGATTAAAAATGTATGCAAACACACCAAGTGTGGTCACAGTTCTAATGTGTGAAAACAAGATTCAACAATCAGTAATGATATCATGACTTGATTTGTTTTTAGTGATGTTGATTGAGGGATAACTGAGGAGTACTCTCCTTTAAAACCATACAATGGGATGGGTTACCTCTGTCCATAGAGGATAGTGTCTCATTTGAAAAGCAGCTCCTCCAAATATGTAGCATCCTCTCAACGTTTCAACCTAGATTGCATGCACTGTTTGACTGCAGTAAAATGTGAGTAAGGGCTACAGTCGGAACCCAGGCTGATCAGATATGGTATGGATTAGATCAATCATCATCAGGACCCCCACCATCCAGGCCATGCTCTCTTCTACTACCATAAAGCAGGAGATATAGGAGTCTTAGGTCCAGTAATTCAGATTGGATTCAAATTCTGATTTATTTATCATACACGCATGGAAATATAGAATGAAGTATGGCATTAGTGTTAACAACCAACACACCTAAGGATGTGGTGGGAGCAGCCTACAGGTTTCGCCACACATTCCGGTGCCAACATAGCATGCCCACCACGTTCAGCCGAACAACCATTCGGCACAAAACAACAACAGCAAAATAAGTTCCCTCCCATAAACCTCCCACCCACCCAAACAATCCAATCCCAAACAGACTTCCAGCCTTCAGTCTCCAGGCTTCGACTTTGGGCTTTGACTTCAGGACTTCTGATCGATCTTTGTGCTATGATCTTCAGGATCGTCCCCCGTGCTAGCCAATCAAGGGACCCAAAGTTCCAGGCTCGAACTCTGGTCTCGGTAAGTGACCACCACTCATGCCTCATAGAAACATAGAAACATAGAAAATAGGTGCAGGAGTAGGCCATTCGGCCCTTCGAGCCTACACCGCCATTTATTATGATCATGGCTGATCATCCAACTCAGAACCCTGCACCAGCCTTCCCTCCATACCCCCTGATCCCTGTAGTCACAAGGGCCATATCTAACTCCCTCTTAAATATAGCCAATGAACTGGCCTCAACTGTTTCCTGTGGCAGAGAATTCCACAGATTCACCACTCTCTGTGTGAAGAAGTTTTTCCTAATCTCAGTCCTAAAAGGCTTCCCCCTTATCCTCAAACTGTGACCCCTCGTTCTGGACTTCCCCAACATCAGGAACAATCTTCCTGCATCTAGCCTGTCCAATCCCTTTAGGATCTTATACGTTTCAATCAGATCCCCCCTCAATCTTCTAAATTCCAACGAGTACAAGCCTAGTTCATCCAGTCTTTCTTCATATGAAAGTGCTTCCATCCCAGGAATCAATATGGTGAACCTTCTTTGTACTCCTTCTATGGCAAGGATGTCTTTCCTCAGATTAGGGGACCAAAACCACACACAATACTCCAGGTGTGGTCTCACCAAGGCCTTGTACAACTGCAGTAGTACCTCCCTGCTCCTGTACTCGAATCCTCTCGCTATAAATGCCAGCATACCATTCGCCTTTTTCACCGCCTGCTGTACCTGCATGCCCACTTTCAGTGACTAGTGTATAATGACACCCAGGTCTCGTTGCACCTCCCCTTTTCCTAATCGGCCACCATTCAGATAATAATCTGTTTTCCTATTTTTGCCAACTTCACATTTATCCACATTAAATTGCATCTGCCATGAATTTGCCCACTCACCCAACCTATCCAAGTTACCCTGCATCCTCTTAGCATCCTCCTCACAGCTAACACTGCCACCCAGCTTCGTGTCATCCGCAAACTTGGAGATGCTGCATTTAATTCCCTCATCCAAGTCATTAATATATATTGTAAACAACTGGGGTCCCAGCACTGAGCCTTGTGGTACCCCACTAGTCACTGCCTGCCATTCTGAAAAGGTCCCGTTTATTCCCACCCTTTGCTTCCTGTCTGCTAACCAATTCTCTATCCACATCAATACCTTACCCCCAATACCGTGTGCTTTAAGTTTGCACACTAATCTCCTGTGTGGGACCTTGTCAAAAGCCTTTTGAAAATCCAAATATACCACATCCACTGGTTCTCCCCTATCCACTCTACTAGTTACATCCTCAAAAAATTCTATGAGATTCGTCAGACATGATTTTCCTTTCACAAATCCATGCTGACTTTGTCCAATGATTTCATCGCTTTCCAAATGTGCTGTTATCACATCTTTGATAACTGACTCCAGCAGTTTCCCCACCACCGACGTTAGGCTAACCGGTCTATAATTCCCTGGTTTCTCTCTCCCTCCTTTTTTAAAAAGTGGGGTTGCATTCGCCACCCTCCAATCCTCAGGAACTAGTCCAGAATGTAACGAGTTTTGAAAAATTATCACTAATACATCCACTATTTCTTGGGCTACTTCCTTAAGCACTCTGAGATGCAGACCATCTGGCCCTGGGGATTTATCTGCCTTTAATCCCTTCAATTTACCTAACACCACTTCCCTACTAACATGTATTTCCCTCAGTTCCTCCATCTCACTGGACCCTCTGTCCCCTACTATTTCGGGAAGATTATTTATGTCCTCCTTAGTGAACACAGAACCAAAGTAATTATTCAATTGGTCTGCCATGTCCTTGCTCCCCATAATCAATTCACCTGTTTCTGTCTGTAGAGGACCTACATTTGTCTTTGTCAGTCTTTTCCTTTTTACATATCTATAAAAGCTTTTACAGTCAGTTTTTATGTTCCCTGCCAGTTTTCTCTCATAATCTTTTTTCCCCTTCCTAATTAAGCCCTTTTTCCTCCTCTGCTGAACTCTGAATTTCTCCCAGTCCTCAGGTGAGCCACTTTTTCTGGCTAATTTGTATGCTTCTTCTTTGGAATTGATACTATCCCTAATTTCTCTTGTCAGCCATGGGTGCACTACCTTCCTTGATTTATTCTTTTGCCAAACTGAGATGAACAATTGTGCATTCTGCTTGCACAGGCGTCCGACCTGGGACAGCCCGACATCCACAGATATCCTTTGTCCACCCATCCATTGGGCTCTTTTCAAGATAATCAGTTCAATTCTTTATAAGGTGGATATAGAGGAAATATGTTCAAGCTTGCAGGGGAGTCCACAACTAGGAAACTGAGGAATAACATACCAAAATGATAGCCAAATTTTTGCTACATACCAAAGCATGGTGCCTGAAAGCTCTTCCTGACGCAAAGTATGGCATAAAAATAGACTTCCCTCCCTACAAGGTCAGTAAGAGTGTGTGAACTGGAATTTTCAACATTTTAGTGTCAAGGCAGCAAGACTGGTGAATAGAAACCACAGAGACCATAGAAAAACTACAGCACAGAAACAGGCCTTTAGGCCCTTCTTGGCTGTGCCGAACAATTTTCTGCCTAGTCCCACATAGAAACCATAGAAAAACTACAACACAGAATAGAATTATAGAATTAAGATACAGATTAGTATTAAGTCATTGATTGGTGGAAGAGATTCTAGTGGACTAAGAGCATAATTCTATTTATTTAGCAATACAGCTTGGAACAAGCTCTCTAGCCCAATGATCCACACTGCCTAACAATCCACCAATTTAATAATAGCCTAATTAGAGGACACTTTACCATGACCAATTATAACCGTACATCTTTGGACTGTGAGAGGAAAACCGAGCACCCAGAAGAAACCCACACAGTTCACGGGGAGAAGGTACAAACTCCTTACAGGAGTCGTGGGAATTGAAATCCGAACTCTGCAACAGCATCAAGCTTACTGCTAGGCTCCTGTGGTGCCTATTACTATGGTCTGGTTCAGGATCATTCAACTTCCATTGAGCATGAGAGGAAATGCCTTTACTTTAGGTAGCAAGATACAGACCTCAGGTCTAATATGAGGCACCCAGAAACAGAAGTTTCATTTGAATGACGTCAGCAGCTCTGTAAAGGAAACAATGGGCAGGAGATAGGAAACCATCGGACTTTTGTCAGAAGATCAGTGTCACCATTTTAGCGCCAGCTATCAGGGAAGCAACTCAACAGATCACTCACAGCTTGGTAATTCCAAAATGGCTAGAGTTTTACTCAATCAATGAGGTAGTACAAGTAACAAAAGTATTATAACAAATTAGACTTATAAATGGCTGAAAGTCATGAGTTGAACTAAGTCACCGCTGAAGAGTGAGGTAGTATTAACTCCCTGAGGCTGTCAACTATCAGAAAAGGTGAGTTTCCCTTAGCCTTGTTCATTTAATCTGTCAACTTGGATGCACGACAACGTTTTTGGAAAACTATTTACCTGGTAACTGTTTTTATTTCAGAGTATCATGTAATTTCTCTTCACCATGACAACCATCTCACTTTGAAAAGCCTTCAGTGTTATTGCAGATGGTATTTATGAGTCCTACTTCTGCCAAGATTTTTTTTATTTATAAAGAAAAACAGTTTAAAAAAAGGTTCCCATTGTCAATTTGACTTTTAAACAGAAGGTAAGTGTACACAATGGTACTTGCCTGGAACTTGAGTTTCCTGCCTAGGGCACATCCCAGTCAAATCTAAGGTGGGAAGGGTTGCTAATTAATGCTGCCTCCAACAGTCACATCATTGATGGAGTATGCTGACAATGCCAACAGCAGGCCCCCCTCGCTGAGTGTGATTACTATAAAAGTGTCTCTTTATAGGGTCTGTTGCATCTAATACGGTTGTGTTCTACATCAACCCCCATGTTTATAAGGTTCTATCGATAGGATTAAGTGTATATAATTTATTGTAGTTGTAAATATACTGTCTCATACCCGGGAACTATCACTCCCACCGTGTGCTGCCCACAGGATGACTGCAGTGGGAAAGAGACGATAGCTCACCTACGAAGAGGGAGGGGAGAAAGATGCACGTGCCTGTGTCGCAGTTCACCCTGAGCAGCAGCGTGACCAGGGACTCTCTGATCTGCAGGCTGTTCCCAGGGGCACACACACACACACGGACATCAAGCACAGCTGGCAGATCATCAACCCGGTGAAGGATGCCTTTTGGTCTGCCCGGACCTTGACCGTGGAAGAATGCTGCCGACTGGCACATTCCAGGCTGTAGGAGTTCATGTTGAGGAACACACCAAAGCTCAGTGCAGCCACCGCAGGGGACTGGTAGGGAAGGACCACAGGGTAACGTTCTTCTGCCACTGGAGAGGGGCCAGGTTATCGTAGTAGCGTACCACCCCAGTGGACCACATGAGTGGCAACAGTTCTATTGACGTGTAAGAGCATAATAGAAATGTACAGAAAGCATTGACTATGACTGTAAAGAATAAAAAGACATGGTTTATTCCTGTAATTTTTTTATTATGAATAAAATTTATTTTGATTAATAAATGTTCAGTCCTCAGGCTTAACTCCCTGGTCTCTCCACTTAATGACTATATATGTTTTATAGTGGCATTATAGCATTCCTGACCCACCTGTGCATATGCAAACAGGTGATAATATCTCTTACTGGTAACTTAGCATTACTTTGTGAGGGAAGTACAGTATTTGCTCTGTCTTTCCTGCAACCAATACAATAGGGAATCAGTTCTATTAATCCTTGCCCAGCCAAAGGAGTGGCTTCTATTCATAAATTGTTTCCAAAATTCAAAACAGCTGCATGCAAATCCTCCTTCTGCAATATTGCCATCAGATTCGAGGTCAGGCTACATTCAGATTTGAATATCTAGTGGGTAAATTAATCTCAAACCTTATCGAATGTTTATATTTCTAAGTGGGTGTTAAAACTTGAATATTTGAAGGAGTATTTGAATGGTGCTCTCATTGCACCAGACTTGCCATTTACAACTACTTGGCTCGTTAGGAATGAATCTTAATGTGCATCTTCAAATATTAGTGGGCGAGGTAAAAGTCTCAAATCACTAATTATATGTAGCTAGGAAACAGCCCTCTTAAACAGTTTGTAGACAATCAGAATCCAGTTTAAGATCATTGACGTATGTTAATCTATTTATATTGATTGAGATACAGAGCCGGATGGGCCTTGTGGCCCATTGAACCATGCTGCACAGCAATCCGCCAATTTAATCCAAACCTAATCATGGGACAATTTGAAATGTCCTATTAACCTACTAATTTGATAGTAGTCTTTGGAATGTGTGAGGAAGCTGGAACACCCAGAGTAAACCCACACGGCCACGGGGAGAACATACAAACTCCTTATAGGCAGTGGCAAGAATTTAACCCATAATCGTGCGCATTGTAAAGCATTGTGCTAACCACTACACTACCATGCCAACGAAATCTGTTGTTTTGCAGCAGCAGTACAGTGTAATACATTTTAAAAAGCTATAACTAACAATAAGAAAGATAAACTGTATTTAAAAATTAAATTAAATTAGTGCAAAAAGAGAGCAAAATTAGTGAGGCAGTGTTCATGGGCTGGTCCATTGTCTGTTCAGAAATCTGATGGTGGAGGGGAAGAAGCTGTTCCTACTTGATTTAGTCATTAATTCCTAGTTTCTTAGTAAACTATGCAGTAAAATTTAATCCAGATTAATTTGTGGCATAAGTGTTTCGGTGTTCTCGCCATTCCCAACATCAATTGCTCCAGCCAGATTTACAAAACTCGCTCTCAGCTCCACTTTGACAAATACAGTACCGTGCAAAGGTCCCAGACACCCCAGCTATGTACTGTATATGTGCCTAAGACTTTTGCAATGTACATTTAAACCACTGAATCCACATTCTCCCTTACTCATTTGCAGGTTGTGGGGTTCATGGGCAAGGCCAGTTTTACTGCCCAGCTCAGTTTTCTTTGAGAACGTGGTGAGGAGTTTCTAGATGCTTGGCAATAAAAGGCTATCTATTTAAGGGAGATAAAATGAGTTGTTTTTTCTTTCTCTCACTCTGTTGTGCATCGATGAAACTGACTTCCATAGGAACTCTTGATATAAAAAAAAGGCTGCAAGATTTTCCCAGGCAGGTGGGATGCCTAATTGATCATTTAATGGTAGGTATGAATGCTTGGATAGATCCTTGAGCCAGTCTTGGTAGAAATCCTTGGGGCTGTCTTGGTACAGTTGGCAGATTTATATCCATGAAAAGCATAGTAAAATGGATGAGATGTGAATTCTGGTTGGCAGTTGTGTGATTGCCATTACTGAAACTAGCTTTAAAGATTGTGCTCCAGCTATTTATTTATTTTGTTATCCAGGGATACAGCATGGAACAGACACTTCCTGTTCAACCCACCTATTTAACACTGGACCAATCCCAGAATAATTTACAATAACCAATTAACCTACTAACCAGTAACCCTTGGAATGTGGGAGGAAACCAGAGCATCTGGAGAAAGCCCACACGGTTGCTAGGAGAATGTCCAAGCTTTTTGTTATGCAGCCATACCTCTTAGCAATAAAACATTATCTTATAAACAGTGCAACTAACTAATGTGTCTGGCAGACAATAAACTACTTGGGAAGTTGGAACATAGTACTATTGTGAAGTACAGCACTGGCCCTTCAGCCCCCAGTGGCAAGGAACAGTGATGTGAGCTGGGCCTTCCACTGGGCTACTGCACACCCGAGTTATAAACGGTGGAGGAGTGGCAAGACAAACACCTGACTTTCATTTCTCACACTCTCAGACAGTGGGGAAATAGTTATGCTCAGGTCAAGAAGGAAATACTTGGTGTAGTGCTTGAAAGCAAAGTAGTTGAAGGTTTTTGCTAGTATGTCAGCTGCCCCCGACCAAAATCAGTTGTTCGTGCTGTCAGACCACAAGAACATTAGGCCATTCGGACCATCAAATCTGCTCCACCATTCCGTCATGGCTGATTAGTCATAGTCATAATCATACTTTATTGATCCCGGGCAAAATTGGTTTTCGTTACAGTTTCACCATAAATAATTAAATAGTAATAAATCCATAAATAATTAAATAGTAATATGTAAATTATGCCAGGAAATAAGTCCAGGACCAGCCTATTGGCTCAGGATGTCTGACCCTCCAAGGGAGGAGTTGTAAAGTTTGATGGCCACAGGCAGGAATGACTTCCTATGACGCTCTGTGTTGCATCTTGGTGGAATGAGTCTCTGGCTGAATGTACTCCTGTGCCCACCCAGTACATTATGTAGTGGATGGGAGACATTGTCCAAGATGGCATGCAACTTGGACAGCATCCTCTTTTCAGACACCACCTTCAGAGAGTCCAGTTCCATCCCCACAACATCACACTTATTATCCCTCTCAACCCCACTTTCCTGCCTTTTCCTCATAACCTTTGATGCCTTTACTAATCAGGAACCTATCAACCTCTCCTTTAAGTACACCCAATGACTTGGTCTCATAGTCAACTGTGGCAATGAATTCCAAAAACTCACAATCCTCTGGCTAAGGCAATTCCTCCTCACCTCTGTTCTAAAGGGATACTTTAGTATCTTCGGGCTGGATCCTCTGATCCGAGACTCACCCGTTATAGGAAACATTTCCACATCCACTCTATCTAGGCCTTTTGATATTTGATAGGTTTCAGCGAGAACCCCCTTCATTCTTCTAAACTCCAGTAAGTACAGGCCACAGCCAACAAAAGCTTCTCATACATTAGTCCTTTCATTCTTGTGAAACTCCCCTCAATCCTCTCCAAAGTCTGCACATCCTTTCTTAGATAAGTGGCCCAAAATGGTTCAAAATACTCTAAATACGGTCTGACCGATGTCTAATAAAGCCTAAGGCAGAATGAAGAATGTAATAATGGACAATCCTTCTATTACAGTATGACTAAGCTATTGGAGAACAAGCATTCCAAACAGAATAACACTGCAGATTTTTTATTGTGGCTGCTGTATAATAACGCAGAATAACGTTTGGAAATGAAAATGTGATCAATGTGCTCACAGGTACACTCACTCTGCTCACTGCTCATCAATCTCTGAAGTGGTGATCATCCTTCTGGTGCGTCCCGACACAGGTAATTTTATTCCCATACACAGCAAGATCCAATGGAAACCCTTGCCCGCATGAAGCACACAAAGTAAATAGCCTGCAGATTAAATTCACTGTAGTGGGGAGGGCGTTTGAATTGAAGTTCACAATTAGAGCAAGCAAAAGTCTTGCTTGTTTGATTCTGCACCTTGGCCCACCAACCAGCCCAAACACCCGCGTGAGAACCACAGCGGATGTGTACCCGATCAGGAGATATTTGACAGACTTTGATGCAGAATCCAAAGTGTTCATGTGGATCATGTGATTGACTAAATGTGGGTATTGCATTCTAAAGTTACACCTAAGCTCAATTTAGTGGTGCAATCAGCTCAAGCCGAGTCCAATGTTCTCCCAAGGGGCTATTCCCTTAATGGAGGGCACCTTGTATGGTTATGTTGAATGTGCAGAGGCTGATTTTCGAGCAGCCAACACACGGTCATTGACAGGTTGGGAATCAGGTCCAGTGGCATGGAATGCAAGACGACTGGAGACCCTTCAACTGCTGCGGCCTTCCTCCACCATCACTACCATTGTGATGTGCCATCATCTTCCGCCAGCTCCCCGGCTGATGTCTTTGGATCGCTCTTTGTCTGGAACTGCTCCTTGACACTGCCATTGAGTGACCCTGCCAGGATCTAAGCTCCAAATGGCATCACTCTTGGGATCTCAGGAACATGCAAACCTCTCCACCACGACAAAGAGATTATCCTTGGAGAAGCAGATTTAGTGAACATTTCAAAAAAGAAAACATCACATTGAAATATATTGACGAGGAAATAGAACCCAGGTCTAGTCCAATATCAGAATCAGAATCAGATTTAATATCACCAGTTGGTGTCTTTGCAGGAGCAGTAAACCGCAATACATAATAATAGAGAAAAAACTGAATTACTGTATATATATATATATATAGAAACATAGAAACATACAAAATAGATGCAGGAGTAAGCCATTCGGCCCTTCGAGCCTGCACCGCCATTTATTATGATCATGGCTGATCATCCAACTCAGAACCCCACCCCAGCCTTCCCTCCATATCCCCTGATCCCCGTAGCCACGGGCCATATCTAACTCCCTCTTAAATATAGCCAATGAACTGTCCTCAACTGTTTCCTGTGGCAGAGATTTCCACAGATTCACCACTCTCTGTGTGAAGAAGTTTTTCCTAATCTTGGTCCTAAAAGGCTTCCCCTTTATCCTCAAACTGTGACCCCTTGTTCTGGACTTCCCCAACATCGGGAACAATCTTCCTGCATCTAGCCTGTCCAATCCCTTTAGGATTTTATACGTTTCAATCAGATCCCCCCTCAATCTTCTAAAGTCCAATGAGTACAAGCCCAGTTCATCCAGTCTTTCTTCATATGAAAGTCCTGCCGTCCCAGGGATCAATCTGGTGAACCTTCTTTGTACTCCCTCTATGGCAAGGATGTCTTTCCTCAGATTAGGGGACCAAAACCACACACAATACTCCAGGTGTGGTCTCACCAAGGCCTTGTACAACTGCAGTAGTACCTCCCTGCTCCTGTACTCGAATCCTCTCGCTATAAATGCCAGCATACCATTCGCCTTTTTCACCGCCTGCTGTACCTGCATGCCCACTTTCAATGCCTGGTGTATAATGACACCCAGGTCTCGTTGCACCTCCCCTTTTCCTAATCGGCCACCATTCAGATAATAATCTGTTTTCCTATTTTTGCCACCAAAGTGGATAACTTCACATTTATCCACATTAAATTGCATCTGCCATGAATTTGCCCACTCACCCAACCTATCCAAGTCACTCTGCATCCACTTAGTATCCTCCTCACAGCTAACACTGCCACCCAGCTTCGTGTCATCCGCAAACTTGGAGATGCTGCATTTAATTCCCTCATCCAAGTCATTAATATATATTGTAAACAACTGGGGTCCCAGCACTGAGCCTTGCGGTACCCCACTAGTCACCGCCTGCCATTCTGAAAAGGTCCCGTTTATTCCCACTCTTTGCTTCCTGTCTGCTAACCAATTCTCCATCCACATCAATACCTTACCCCCAATACCGTGTGCTTTAAGTTTGCACACTAATCTCCTGTGTGGGACCTTGTCAAAAGCCTTTTGAAAATCCAAATATACCACATCCACTGGTTCTCCCCTATCCACTCTACTAGTTACATCCTCAAAAAATTCTATGAGATTCGTCAGACATGATTTTCCTTTCACAAATCCATGCTGTCTTTGCCCGATCATTTCACCGCTTTCCAAATGTGCTGTTATCACATCTTTGATAACTGACTCCAGCAGTTTCCCCACCACCGACGTTAGGTTAACTGGTCTATAATTCCCCAGTTTCTCTCTCCCTCCTTTTTTAAAAAGTGGGGTTACATTAGCCACCCTCCAATCCTCAGGAACTAGTCCAGAATCTAACGAGTTTTGAAAAATTATCACTAATGCATCCACTATTTCTTGGGCTACTTCCTTAAGCACTCTAGGATGCAGACCATCTGGCCCTGGGGATTTATCTGTCTTCAATCCCTTCAATTTACCTAACACCACTTCCCTACTAACATGTATTTCGCTCAGTTCCTCCATCTCACTGGACCCTCTGTTCCCTACTATTTCTGGAAGATTATTTATGTCCTCCTTAGTGAAGACAGAACCAAAGTAATTATTCAATTGGTCTGCCATGTCCTTGCTCCCCATAATCAATTCACCTGTTTCTGTCTGTAGGGGACCTACATTTGTCTTTACCAGTCTTTTCCTTTTTACATATCTATAAAAGCTTTTACAGTCCGTTTTTATGTTCCCTGCCAGTTTTCTCTCATAATCTTTTTTCCCCTTCCTAATTAAGCCCTTTGTCCTCCTCTGCTGAACTCTGAATTTCTCCCAGTCCTCAGGTGAGCCACTTTCTCTGGCTAACTTGTATGCTTCTTCTTTGGAATTGATGCTATCCTTAATTTCTCTTGTCAGCCACGGGTGCACTACCTTCCTTGATTTATTCTTTTGCCAAACTGGGATGAACAATTGTTGTAGTTCATCCATGCAACCTTTAAATGCTTGCCATTGCATATCCACCATCAATCCTTTAAGTGTCATCTGCCAGTCTATCTTAGCTAATTCACATCTCATACCTTCAAAGTTACCCCTCTTTAAGTTCAGAACCTTTGTTTCTGAATTAACTCTGTCACTCTCCATCTTAATGAAGAATTCCACCATATTGTGGTCACTCTTACCCAAGGGGCCTCTCATGACAAGATTGCTAATTAACCCTTCCTCATTGCTCAAAACCCAGTCCAGAATAGCCTGCTCTCTAGTTGGTTCCTCAACATGTTGGTTCAAAAAACCACCCCGCATACATTCCAAGAAATCCTCTTCCTCAGCACCTTTACCAATTTGGTTCACCCAATCTACATGTAGATTGAAGTCACCCATTATAACTGCTGTTCCTTTATTGCACACATTTCTAATTTCCTGTTTAATACCATCTCCGACCTCACTACTACGGTTAGGTGGCCTGTACACAACTCCCACCAGCGTCTTCTGCCCCTTAGTGTTACGCAGCTCTACCCATATCGATTCCACATCTTCCCGGCTTATGTCCTTCCTTTCTATTGCGTTAATCTCTTCTTTAACTAGCA
The DNA here is from genome assembly GCF_030028105.1 of Mobula birostris. NCBI lineage: Eukaryota > Metazoa > Chordata > Chondrichthyes > Myliobatiformes > Myliobatidae > Mobula > Mobula birostris. The sequence continues at coordinate 100,874,958 of NC_092380.1, read as the reverse complement.
ACGCCACCCCACCTCCCCTTCCTTCATGTCTATCCCTCCTGAATATTGAATATCCCTGAACGTTGAGCTCCCATCCTTGGTCACCCTGGAGCCATGTCTCTGTGATCCCAACCATATCATAATCATTAATAACAATCTGCACTTTCAATTCATCCACCTTATTACGAACGCTCCTTGCATTGACACACAAAGCCTTCAGGCGCTCTTTTACAACTCTCTTAGCCCTTATACAATTACGTTGAAAAGTGGCCCTTTTTAATGCTTGCCCTGGATTTGTCGGCCTGCCACTTTTACTTTTCTCCTTAGTACTTTTTGCTTCTACCCTCACTTTACACCCCTCTGTCTCTCTGCACTGGTTCCCATCCCCCTGTTGTGAACTAACCTCCTCACGCCTAGCCTCTTTAATTTGATTCCCACCCCCCAACCATTCTAGTTTAAAGTCACCTCAGTAGCCCTCGCTAATCTCCCTGCCAGGATATTGGTCCCCCTAGGATTCATGTGTGTGTGTGTGTGTGTGTGTGTGTGTGTGTGTGTGTGTGTGTGTGTGTGTGTGTGTGTGTGTGTGTGTGTGTGTGTGTGTGTGTGTATATAGTTAAATAAATTAAACAAGTAGTGCAAAAATAGGAAATAAAAAAGTAGTGAGGTCGTATTCATGGGTTCAATGTCCATTCAGAAATCAGATGGCAGAGGGGAAGAAACTGCTCCTGGATCATTGAATGTGTGCCTTCAGGCTCTTGTACCTCCTTCCTGATGGTAGCAATGAGCACAGAACGTGTTCTGGGTGAAGGAAGTCCTTAATGATGGATGCCACCTTTCTGAGGCATCACCCCTTGAAGATATCCTGGATACGGCGTGGGCTATTGCCCAGAACCAAATCCTGCTAGAAGATCCCAGAAAGGCATTAATTCCTCCAGCGGCAGAGGCACCAGGACCATGGCAGCCAACCAACGCTCTTATCAGAATGAGTATCGGAATTAGGTTCATTATCACTACAGGCTCCAGTTGTGAAAGAGTATGCTTTTTAAATCAAAGTAGTTATTTGGCAACGAAGATATAAAGGTCAGCACAGAAACCAAGCATGGGCTAGAATAGCAAGGACCAATGAATTCCTAGCCCCACGCAGGTATTCAGATGGGCGAGAGTTAATTGCACTGTACTTTGCACAGCCCAGCCCCATAACAATAAACACATTATTCTCAGTGTTGACAATAGTGATTTCCTCAGTGTGCAGAGGCCTTGTGCTGCCCAGCAGGGTGGATCCTTAAAAATGAGTCATTCCACTGTTGCTAGCCAAGAAGAGAAATAAGCATTAGCATAAAACAACTGCTAATTCAGAGGTCCACTGAAATCGCTGTTGCCTGAATTAAATGGAATATATGAAATGGACGGACTGCAAAGTAGTGGATGGAACTGAAAATAGTGTTCTAAGTAATTATTTGTGAAGAAGATATCAGATTACAATTGTGAAAATGAATCCTCATTGCCTTAAATCTCTACAGTGGAGAACAATGCTGAATTATTTGGGAGCATGCCTCTTCCAAAGGTGTTTATCAATGGAGAAGAGCAAGGCGAGGTCTTCTTTATGAAAACATGAGCAACATGCACAATAATAAACACAAGATTTCTGCAGATGCTGGAAATTTTGAGCAATAAAACAACATGCTGAGGAACTCAGGCAACATTTATGGAGGGAAATGAACAGTTGACATTTTGGGCCGAGGTCCTTCATCAGGATGCACAAACTGCTGGTGGAAGTCAGCCGGTCAGGCAGCATCTATGGATGGGAATAAACCGTTGACATTTTGGGCTGAGACCTTTCATCAGGACTGGAAAGGAAGGAAGCAAAAGCCTTCCAGAGATGCTGCCTGACCTGCTGAAATCCTTCAGCATTTTCTGCATGTTGCTCAAAATTTCCAGCATCTGCATAATCTCTTGGGTCTATGAAATCATAACTGGTTTGCTAACGTCAAGGGTGTTTTTCAACAATGTTGGTCTTACATGAAGAAGTGGTTTGCATTACCTGTGTTGAATTATCCCAGACCCTTGAACCTACAGTTTGTGTATTGTGTCGAATGTGTACTCAGAGGAGGTTGAAGAGTAGAAAAAGCAAAATTAATGATAAATTCCAATAATATGAAATAACATATATCTCTCTTGGTAAGAGATGGAACTACATCTTTTGAAAGAGATGACACAGGGTCAAAGAATGCTGATTTTTGTGGGTGGCATTAGGAAACTGCAAGGGTAAAAAAACCATTATCAGAATCATATATAGGCCTCCAAATAGTTGCCAAGATGTAGGGTTAAGATTGCAAAGGGAGCTGGAAAAGCCATGTTATAAGGGTAATGACACAATTGTAATGAGGGACTTCAATATGCTAGGGGATTGGGAAAATCAGGTTGGTGTCAGATTGCAAGAGAGGGAATTTGTTGAATGCCTATGAGATGGCTTTTTCGAGCAGCCTGTGTTTGAGCCTACTCGGGGAAAAGCTATCTTAGATTGGGTGTTGTGTAATAACCCAGACCTTATTAGGAAGCTCAATATAAAGGAGCCCTTAGGAAGCAATGATCATAATATGATTGAATTCATACTGCAATTTGAGAAGGAGAAGCATGTATCACTATTGCAATGGAATGAAGGGAATTACGGAGGCCTGAGAGAGGAGCTTGCCCAGATGGATTGGAGGAAAATACTGGCAGGAATGGCAGCAGAACATAGGTGGCTGAAGTTTCTGGGAATAGTTCACAAGGCGCAGTATAGATATGTTCCACAGAACAGGAAGTGCTCAGACAGCAGGACTAGGCAACCATGGCTGACAAGGAAAGTTAAGGACTGCATAAAAGTCAAGGAAAGGGCATATAAGATAGCAAAAATGAGTGGGAAGTTGGATGATTGGGAAGCTTTTAAAATCCCACAAAAGGCAACTAAAAAGCTATAAGGCGGGAAAAAGATGAACTGTGAGGGCAAACCAGCCAATAATATAAAACAGGATACCAAAAGATTTTCAGTTATGTATAGAGTAAAATGGAGGTGAGAGTTGATATTGGACCACTGGAAAATGATGCTGGTGAGGTAGTAATGGGAGACAAAGAAATGGCAGATGAACTGAATTGAATTGACTTTATTTCTTACATCCTTCACATACGTGAGGACTAAAAATCTATGTTACACCTTCATCTAAATGTGCAATGTGCAATTTATAGTAATTTGTAATGTAGCAGGTACAACAGGACATTCAATATAACATAGAAATACAATTGTATCAGTGTGAATTAATCAGTCTGATGGCCTGGTGGAAGAAGCTGTCCTGGAGCCTGTTGTTCCTGGCTTTTATGCTGCGGTACTGCTTCCCGGATGGTAGCAGCTGGAACAGTTTGTGGTTGGGGTGACTCGGGTCCCCAATGATCCTTCGGGCCCTTTTTTTTGCACTTGTGTATGTAAATGTCCTGAACAGTGGGAAGTTCACATCTACAGATGCGCTGGGCTGTCTGCACCACTTTGTGCAGAGTTCTGTGATTAAGGGAGGTACAGTTCCCATACCAGGCAGCGATGCAGACAGTCAGGGTGCTCTCAATTTTGTCTCTGTAGAAAGTCCTTAGAATTTGGGGAGTCATGACAAACTTCTTCAACCGTCTGAGGTGAAAGAGGCACTGTTGTGCTTTTTCACCACACAGCCAGTATATACAGACCATGTGAGATCCTCAGTGATGTGTAAGCCGAGGAACTTAAAGCTGTTCACTCTCTCAAACTCAGACACATTGATGTCAATAGGGGTTAGCCTGACTCCAGTCCTCCTGTAACCCACAACCAGCTCCTTTGTTTTTGCAACATTGAGGGAGAGGCTGTTTTCTTGACACCACTGTGTCAGGGCCAGTTCAGTCTTCTCTGTAGGCCACCTCATTATTTTTTGAGATATGGCCAATCAATGTAGTATCGTCAGCAAATTTAATTAGCAAATTGGAGCTCTGGGTGGTGACACAGTCATGGTTATACAGAGAGTAAAGGAGCGGGCTTAGGACACAGCTCTGAGTGGCTCCTGTGTTGAGGATCAGAGGGCCAGAGGTGAGGGAATGCACTCTTATCACCTGCCGGCCATCTGACAGGAAGTCCAGGATCCAGCTGCAGAAGGCAGGGTGAAGACCCACATGTCTGAGCTTCTTGTCAAGCCTGGAGGGAATTATGGTGTTGAATGCTGAACTGTAGTCCAAGAAGAGCATTCTCAAATAAGCATCCTTCTTAATGGCTACTTTGCATCTGTCTTCACTGCGGAAAACACTAGCAGTGTGCCGGAGGTCCGTGAGTGTCAGGGAGCAGGAGTGAGTGCCATTGCTATTACAAAGGAAAAAGTGCTAGGCAAATTCAAAGGTGGATAAGTCACCTGGACCAGATGGACAACATCCCAGAGTCCTGAGAGAGGTTGCCAAAGAGATAATGGGTGCATTGGTTATGATCTTTCAAGAATCATTTGATTCTGGCATGTTCCTGGAGGACTGGAAGATTGCAAATGTCACTCCACTCTTTAAGAAGGGAGGAAGGCAAAAGAAAGGAAATTATAGACCAGTTAGCCTAACCTCAGTGACTGCGAAAGTATTGGAGTCTATTATTAAGGATGAGGTTTCGAGGTACTTGGAGACCATTGATGAAATAAGTCAATGTTAGCATGGTTTCTGTAAAGGGACATCTTGCCTGACAAATCTGTTAGAGTTTTTCGAGTAAGTTACAAGCAGGGTGGACTAAGTAAAGGTAGTGGGTGTCATTTACTTGGATTTTCAGAAGGCATTTGATAAAGTGCCACACATGAGGCTACTTAACAAAAGAAAATTCTGTGGCATTACAGGAAAGATACTGTCATGGATAGAGGAATGGCTGACAGGCAGGAGGCAGCGAGTGGGAATAAAAGGTGTCCTTTTCCGGTTGACTGCCAGTGACTACTGATGTTCCTCAGGGGTCAGTATTAGGACTGCTACTTTTCACATGTTTTGTCAATGATTTGGATAATGGAATTGATGGCTTTGCAGCAAAGTTTGTGGATGATATAAAGATTGGTGGAGGGGTAGGTAGTGCTGAAGAAGCAATGCGATTGCGGCAGGACATAGACAAATTGGAAGAACGGACTAAAATGGTAGATGGAATGCAGTGCTGGGAAATGTATGATAATGTATTTGATAAAAGGAACAATAGAGCGGACACACATAAAAGTTGCTGATGAACGCAGCAGGCCAGGCAGCATCTCTAGGAAGAGATACAGTCAACGTTTCGGGCCGAGACCCTTTGTCAGCACTCTAACAGAACGGACTATTATTTAAATGGGGAGAAGGTTCAAACATCAGAGGTGCAGAGGGACTTAGGAGTCCTCGTACAAGATTCACAGAAGGTTAATATACAGGTTGAATCTGTGGTAAAGAAGGCAAATCCAATGTTGGCATTTATTTCATGGTGAATAGAATATAAAAGCAACAAGATAATGCTGAGCCTTTAGAAGGCTGCACTTGGAGTATTGTCAACAGCTTTGGGTAATATATCTCAGAAAGGATGTGTTGTCATTGGAGAGAGTCCAAAGGAGGTCCACGAGAATAATTCCAGGAATTAAGGCATTAACATATGAGGAGCATTTGGCAGCTTTGGGCCTGTTCTCACTGGAATTTAGAAGAATGCTGGGGTATCTCTTTGAAAACTACTGAATGCTGAAGGACTAGATAGGGTGGATGTGGAGAGGATGTTTCCTGTGGTGGAGGTATCAAGAACTAGCGGGCACAGCCTCAAAACTGAGGGTTGACCTTTTAGAACAGAGGTAAGAGAGATTTTTTTTTTAGCCAGAGAGTAGTGGATCTGTGGAATGTTCTGCCACAGAGTGTTGATCGTTTCCTGATCGGTCAGGGTATCAAAGGATAGGGCAAGAAAGCACGCGTTTGGGTTTGAGTGGGATCTGGGATTAGCCATGATGGAATGGCGGAGTAGACTCAATGGGCTGAGTGGCCTAATTCTGCTCCTATGTCTTATGGTCAATGGTTTAATAGTCCTCTGCTTTATGTTATAGATCAATATTTTGCACTCTGTTCCCATAGGTAAATATTTTATAGATAAAGTAATATTGTTCTTTAAAACCACATTTTCCTTCTTATTCAACAGTGTCCATTCAAATTGCTCTTTGCCAAACTATCAGACTGTCCTTGTCACCTCAGCGTGAAAAATAAAGAACTTGAATTTTTGTAGCGTCTTTCACAACCTCCATCCATCATCAAGACCCCCACCATCCAGGCCATGCTCTCTTCTTGCTACTGGCATCGGGAAGGAGGTAAAGGATCCTTAAGTCCCACACCACTAGGTTCAAAAACAGGGTAGACAACTTCACTCAACTTAACACTGAACTGATTCCATAACTATGGACTCACTTTCACTCCACAACTCATGTTATCAGATTCATTTATTTATTATTATTATTATTACTATCATTTTATATAAATTTATTTTTTCTCAGCTCAAGCTTGTAAAACCTGAGGTTCAGGCATAGCCAAGTACCCTCATTGCTAGGAACTTTCAAACCATTCTAGTGGTGTTTAGTTTTATGACTTTCTGGAGATACACTTAAATATTGCTGTGTAGGCTTAATTGTTTAATGCTATTGTGGAGTAACTTTGGGATGATACCAATTGTAAATATTATTATTGGGACAATGTATAACATGTTCATGTTCCATAGTCTTTCAATTTCCTCTTTTAATTCAGCATATTTTGTTGTTTTTCACTTATTGATTTCCGTGTGTTATATGTGTTTGGAATGGCTATACCTATTAAATAAGTTGTTCTTACTTGTTTATCCTGTAATATTATATCCTGATAGTTATTATCGATTGTCCTATCTGTAATAATGGATTGGTTGTAATATAATTTGTAGGACTCTGACTCTAAAATTAGATCAGGCTTGCATTTATAGTAAGGTATGGTGCCTTTTATGAGTTTGTATCTTAAAGCTAGATTTTGGTGAATGATGTTTGCCACTTGATTGTGTTTGCATAAATAATCAGATTGAGTTAAACTGCTGAATCAGGTTTAATGTCACCGGTATGTCATGAATTTTATTAACATTGCAGAAGCAGTACAATGCAATGCATGATAAATATAAAAAAACACTGTGAATTACAGTAGGTACACACATATATATATTTTGAGTCACAGCTCCTTGAGGATGTCTTTGATATTATGGAGGAATAGTATCCAAGATATCTGTTGGATCCTGTAATGTGTTGGATTGTTTCTGGTTTCTTTTGGCATTTTCTGCATTTATTGTCTTGAATTTCTTGATCTTTTATTATGTATTTTCGATTTTTTTTTGTGTTAACCATCTGTTCCTGTATTGCCACAAAGAACCCATCTGTTTCAGGGAAGATTGCTCCAACTCTGAGCCAGGCATTCGATGGTTCTTTGTCGACATCTAGTCTGCACAGATCATGGGAATGTCTTCCATGAAGACTCATGCTCTTCCATTGGTTAACTTTTTCTTTTGTAGTGATAATTTCTTCTTTTTTTTGGGTTGTGCTTTCATTTAAGTTTATTGGTGTGTACTTATCAGAATTGCATGTGCTCAAGTGGAGTGTTTTCATTGATGAAAATATATCCTTAGAAGTCTTATCGGACTGTTGCGTAAATTTTTTACTTCTGTTATTCTTCTTCGTTCTTCTGTCCTAGGTAGTGTTATCTAAGTGCCTTCAAGTGTACATAGTGTTTTCCAAAATTTGTCATTTCAATTTAACTTTGTAAATTTTCCAGATCAGTTTTGGACCAAGAGATAATGCCTAAAGAATATATTAATATGGATATGGTGAAGGCGTTTATTGTCTTTGTTATAATTTTACTGTTGAGCTCAGTTTGGCAGATTTTCTTAAACCTTGAAGTAAATTCTGTCGAAAGTTTTCCCTTTATTGTGCTATGATCTATTTCCTTTGCTTGTTGATATCCCAGATACTTAAGTGTCTCATTCATCCTTCAGTTGTATTGTATCTTGTGTTTTGGATTCTATTAGCTCTGTTGCACCTTTCTTTATGTTTAATATTCTGCACATCTCTAATCCAAAGTTTGTTTATACCTTTAGAAAATAGTTCCACTATTTGAATTAATTTCTTTAGCTTTATAGATGAAGGGGGGCATAATTTCAAATCATCCATAAGTAGATGGTGTGTCAAAGTATAATTCGTTTAGTAGTCTTTGATTTGATACCCTATTTTTGTCCGATTAAGTAAATTGGAGAGCGGGGTTAAGGCTAGACAAAACCATGAAGGGCTTAGTGTCACCCAGGAAAAGCATTGGCTTATTTTGATAAAGGTGGTTTTTCTTTTTTGTTTGTTAATAGATAGGGTAATTATAGCTTGCCAATGCTTCATCAGACGTAGAAGTTTCACAGGAATTGAGTGTGGTTAATATATATTAAGAGCCTCTATTAACCCTGAGCGTGGGACAGAATCAAATGCTTTTTGATAGTCAATATAAAAACATGAAAGTTTTCTGTTTTTCCTCCAGGCTTGATTTAGAATCACAGAATCTATTATCAGTTGTTCTTTGCATCCTTTCAGACCCTTATAGCATTCTTTCTGCTCTTCTGTAAGTAGATTATGGTTACCTAAGTGAGTGGTGATTAGTTGCAAGATGCATAATGTTTTATATATTGCCTGTAAACAAGTAATAGGATTGCACTTTGAAGGGTCATTTATGATTTCTGCTTTAGGTTAGAAATATGTTTTACCTTCGGTAAAAAGTTTGGGCAAATCTTCGGGACTTCTAAGAAAAATTTTCATATGTGCGAATAAGTACTGATGAAGGCAAGTAACTTCTATAATACCAATAATTATGAATATTATCTCTGAGAGTACCGCTCTAGTTGTGGTTATTTTTTATAACCGCTTTTAGCATCCATTATAACCAAGTATTTGCATTTCTTCAATTGTGTGTGTTTTCATTTTCCTCCCTAATCCAGTTTATTTCTTGATTGTGCAAGGCCCTGTTTGACCAGATATTAGACCAAAACTTAATTATCTCTCTCTGTCTGTTGCTAATAATAATCATTATTATTTGTTTTTAATTATATTTGCACAGTTTGTTTTCTAATACACATTGCTTGTTTGTCAGACTTTGTGTTTAGTTTTTCATTGATTTTATTATAGTCATAGTCATAATCATAGTCATACTTTGTTGATCCCGGGGGAAACTGGTTTTTGTGACAGTTGCTCCATAAATAATAAATAGTAATAAAACCATGAATAGTTAAATAGTAATATGTAAATTATGCCAGGAAAAAGGTTCAGGGCCAGCCTATTGGCTCAGGTTGTCTGACCCTCCAAGGGAGGAGTTGTAAAGTTTGATGGCCACAGGCAGGAATGACTTCCTATGATGCTCTGTGTTGCATCTCGGAGGAATGAGTCTCTGGCTGAATGTACTCCTGTGCCCACCCAGTACATTATGTAGTGGATTGGCAACATTGTCCAAGATGGCATGCAACTTGGACAGCATCCTCTTTTCAGACACCACCGTCAGAGAGTCCAGTTCCATCCCCACAATACCACTGGCCTTACGAATGAGTTTGTCGATTCTGTTGGTGTCTGCTGCCCTCAGCCTGCTGCCCCAGCACACAACAGCAAACATGATCGCACTGGCCACCATATTATATTTATTTCTTTGTTCTACTATAAATGCCTGCAAGAAATTGAATCTCTGGGTAGTATATGGTGACATATATGTACTTTGATAGTAAGTTTACTTTGAACTTTGAGCATTGAACCTCGGGACTTTTCAAAGACTTAATGATTTTGCATGCATCCGCAATGTAACCAGCAGCCTCTTATCTTTCCTTTTGAAGCACCTTAATGTTCCATATGATTTCTCCTGTTGAGAAGACAGCCAACAAAATTTCATATTCAGATATGCCATGTCTTGGGCACATAGATGGCTTAATTCTGCTTTTTATGAGTCGTTATCTTATGTCTCCATTTTGTCCATTTTGTCCATTTTGTCTCGCCCTTTTACTTTTTTAAATCAGTCTTCCACTGGTTGGAGTTCCCCAGGAGAGAGACTAGAAATTCTCTAAACCTCCTCCTGCTTCCCTTTCTTCCATGGTCCGCTGTCCACATTGTAAATAGAATGTATTGGTTTCAATGAGGTAATGAATGTTCAAAAAGATATGCAGCGATCATATTGATTGCATGTCTATACTTTTATGAATAGAATTTATTTAAAAGAAGCCTGTATCATGACATCAGCTCTGGCCCCTTCCAAGAGAGGAGTGGGAATTGGTTGAGAGTCAAAAACCCTGACAATCTTGAAGCACAGACTTCAGTTTCTCTCTGGTCATTTGCCCCAGATGTTAGCTAAAGTTCTCTTTATCTCCCACCTTCCTTTACCCCACAACTGGCTACTGACTGGTTAGACACATCATTATCTTATGCCCAATACAGATAAAATAAACGTGACCTCTGCGTGGAGCCAGCAAACCCGAGGTATGCACACAATTTTCTAAATCCCCTGAAGGGATTGACACAAAAGGAAGTCTCATGCAGTGCTCATGTCATTAAATCCTTACCTGAATATTAATCATTCCCTCATTTCAATATTAATTAGCCACTCTCCTTCGCAAACAAGAAATGGCTGTATTGTAAGCTCAACAATCAGCAAAATTGCATTGTTGCCTCCTTTTACCCTTTGATTTTCGGTATACACAATATTTGTTCACTCATGCAGGAATACGAGGGGGTTTGATTTTAATCCTACCCAAATCTGCGTTCCCCTCCCCCATGTCCATCTGCAAAGGTGGAGACACAAGGGTCTGTAGTTGCTGAAATTTCTGAAGCAACACACAAGGTGCTGAGGGATCTCATGGCAGCATTTATGGAGGGAAAGGGACAGAGAATGTTTCAGGTCAAGACTGTTCACCCGGACAAGAATGAATGTTCTTGATCCAAAATAAATACTACCTGACCCACTGAGTTCCTCCAGCATTTCGCGTGTTGTCACGAATTATTCCTGGGTTTAATAGACAATAGACAATAGGTGCAGGAGTAGGCCATTCGGCCCTTCGAGCCAGCACCACCATTCACTGTGATCATGGCTGATCATCCACAATCAGTATCCAGTTCCTGCCTTAACCCCATATCCTTTGATTCCGCTATCTTTAAGAGCTCTATCCATCTCTTTCTTGAAAGCGTCCAGAGACTTGGCCTCCACAGCCTTCTGGGGCAGAGCATTCCATATATCCACTACTCTCCGGGTGAAAAAGTTTTTCCTCAACTCCGTTCTAAATGGCCTACCCCTTATTCTTAAACTGTGGCCCCTGGTTCTGGACTCACCCATCAGCGGGAACATGCTTCCTGCCTCCAGCGTGTCCAATCCCTTAATAATCTTATATGTTTCAATAAGATCCCCTCTCAGCCTTCTAAATTCCAGAGTATACAAGATTTTTGCACTACATATTATAATTATTTAATAGACATATATATACTAACTGTAACTCTGTTTTTTCTCTATATTTATTTAACATGTACAGTATTGTGTTGTACTGCTGCCATAAAGATAACAAACTCCACGACCTATGCCAATGATATTAAACTTGATTCTGATTCTGTGTTATTATTCCTCTCAGCCCCATTCTCCTGTCTTCTCCATGTAAACTTAGATCATAAGCATATCATGAAAAGCTGCAGAAAGTAATCCAGGTAGTTGGTGAAACACTGTTCGAGATCTGAAGGGCAAGAAAGAGGTTTGAATTTACATCAATTGGTGTATTTACTAATAAAACCTCAGTTGGACCTCACCTGGAGCACTGTGAACAATCCGGAGCACCATCCTTAGGAAGGAGACTTTGGGCTTGGTGGGAATACAACACAAGATTATCAAAATGATACCTCTTCCTGAAGGAGAGAATTACACATACAAGGTTGATACTCTATAAAGTTTCAATTAGCGAACTGGAATTGAAATTGGTTCATTATTGTCACAAGTACTGAGATACAGTGAAAAGCTTGTCTTGTATTCTGTTCTTGTAGCTCAGATGGTTGCACAGTGCAGTGAGGTAAAACAATAATACAATGCAAAATAAGGTATAGCAGCTATAGAAAAATTGTCATGCATGTAGACAATAACATGCAAGTGTTTAATGAGGTACTGTAGATTGTGAGGCCAAGAGTCTTTCTAATCATACTAAGGAGCCGTTCAGTAGTCCTAGGACAGTGAAGCTGTACTTGAGCCTGGTAGTACATATGTTCAGGCTTTTGTATCTTCTGCCTGAGGGAAGAGGAGAGAAGAGAGAATATCCAGGATGGGTGGGGACTTTAATTATGCACTACTGAGGCAGCAAGAAATGCAGACAGAGTCCATGGGGGGGAGTCTGGTTTCCATGATGGGCTGAGCTATGTCTGTCCACAACTCTTTACATTTTCTTGCAATCATGGGCAGATCAGATAGGATGCATTGATAAAAACTCGTAAGGGTCAACAGGAACAGCTTCTTTCCAACTGTGATAAGACTGCTGAATGGATCCTGACCCGGATCTGGGCCGTACCTTCCAAATATCCGGACATGCATCTCGGTTTTTTTGCACTACCTTACTTCCCATTTTTTTATTTTCTATTTATGATTTATAATTTAAATTTTTAATATTTACTATTGATTTGTAATCCAGGGAGCGGGAAGCGCAGAATCAAATATCGCTGTGATGATTGTACATTCTAGTATCAATTGTTTGGCAACAATAAAGTATAAAGTATAAGTGACTGGACCAAGATGGGCTATTGGTGATGTTCACTGATGTTTGGGTGTTCAGGAGCCTGAGTACACACATTCAATGTTTTAGCAAACTCTTCTTCCCCTCTGCCATCAGACTTCTGAACGGACAATGAAACAATCCCTAAACACTAGTGTACTATCCTATTTTTTAAATCTCTTTTTGCACTACAATCTATTTCTATTGTAATTTATGATTTTTCATGTATTGTACTGCACTGTTTACTGTTGCCACAAAGGTAACACATTTCATGACATATGTCAGTGATATTAAACCTGATTCTGATTCACTCCGAGGAGCCTGAAGATCTCAACCCTCACAACATCAACACCTTTGATGAAAACAGGAGAATGTGCACTGCTCCCCTGACAATAAATTGTATTTGTTAAAAAATTCTCCAAGTATCAAGGAACAGTGAAAAACTTTGCTTTACAGGTCTTACATATGAACCATATGCAGGACCTGTAAACCCTTGCACTGAGGAAGTACGAGGGGAAACAAAGAGCTCTTGAATTGAGATTTCATGCTGTTGGACAGTGACTGTTCTTATTCGCAGGATATCCAGGGCTGGAGTCACAGGATCATTCGTCACTGAAACAGGCCCAATGCCCCATACTGACCATCAAATACTCATCTACAATAGCCCCATTGATCAGTGCTTGGTTCACATCCTTCTATTCCTTGGTGATTCAAGGGTTCAGTCAGGTACTTGTGAAACATTCTGGGAATACCTGGCTCCATCTGCGGCTCAGGCATTGTGTCCTGGACAGCAGCCACCCTCTGTGTGAGAGTTTCCCCCTCATATCCCTTCTAACTCTTACTACCTGGGAACAGATCATTCAGGAGTGAAGTTAAGAAATACTATGATACATATTCTGTATTTCTTGGAAGAAGCTTAAAACTCCCTTCCCCACGTGGCAATGAGTGTTGAGCTGATGGTTAATATTAAAGTTAGAATCTAGGATTTTTTTCACATTTTCAAAAATGGCAGTATGTGGAAAGATTAGCTTGAATAGTCATATGTATATTAAACCATACAGAGAAATGCATCATTTGCATCAAAACAAATCAGTGAGGATTGTACTGAGCAGCCTGCAAGTGTTGCAATGTTTCCTGTGCCATGCCCACAACTTACTAACCCTAAATGTACTTACATATTTGGAAAGTGGTGGGGGGGGGGGGGGAACCGGAGCACCCGGACAGACCCCACACAGTCACGAGGAGAACACACTAACTCCTGACAGGCAGCGGTGGGAATCAGACCCCAATCCTACAGCTGACGCGGCATAAGGCGTGGCGCTAACCGCTACGCTGCCATGCCGTGGAAGTCAGTCATGATCAGCCTTTATCTCACTGAACATGAAACACGCTGTTCCTGTTACTGCTCCTACAGGAATGAACCCGCTGACTGTAACCAGATGTTTTGTTGCAGGCACTCCCTCCTCAAGCCATCCCTACATACACTCAGTGCATGTTCGTAGTCTTCTGCTGCTGTGGCCCATCCACTTCAAAGTTCAATGAATTGTGTGTGCAGAGATGCTCTTCTGTGTACCACTGTTGGTTCTTTGATTTACTGTCACGTTCCTGTCAGCTTAAACCAGTCTGGCCATTCTCATGAGAAAGTCTGGCCTCTCTCGTAAACAAGCCATTTTTGTTCTCAGAACTACCACTCACTTCACATTTTATGTCTTTTCACACCATTCTATGTAAACTCCAGAGATTATTTTGCATGAAAATCCCAGAAGATCAGCAATTTCTGTGATATTCAAACCACCACATCTGACACTAACAATCATTCCATGATCAGAGTCACTTAGATCACGTTTTTTCCCTATTCTGATATTTGGTCTGAACAACAACTGAATCTCTTGACCATGTCTGCGTGCTCTTATGTGCTGAGTTGCTGAGTGGGTGATTAGGTATTTGCAGGAGTACCGATGTACCTAATATAATGGCCAATGAGCATGGAGCACAGTACAGGCCCTTCGGCCCACAATGTTGTTCCACTGATCCATCCTCCAGGTGGACAGGATTCTTCTGCCAATTGAAAAGGGAGAAATGTCATCCCAGAAATAGAAAGGTGTCCTTCCAAACAATGACCAGAATCTATCAGATGAAAAAGAAAGATTACAAAGCTCAAAGTACATTTATTATCAATGTATACATTATACAACCTTGAGATTTGTCTCCTAACAGGGAAGCACAAAACAAAGAAACCAGAAAGAACCCATAAAAAGAGACCGCCAAACACCCTAATGTGCAGAGAAAAATAAACAACAAGTCACGCAAGCAATAAATGCAAGCAAGTAGCAATGACAATAGAAGCTTCAGTCCTTGCCAGTGTGGATGATAACATTTTAGGTGGTTGAGATCTGTTTAAACTGACCTCTGAATTTTAAATTGGAGATCTTCTGAATCAATGGGGAATAGCACTCCAGTGTTGAGTCAGAACATTGCCAATAATAGTCTCAATCTAGAGACCTAACACATAATCCAGATCAACATTCTAGTTCCACAATGTGTGCATATTTCATCCACATGACATTAAACTACGGTCTCACTTCCTTTCATTGATAGACGTAAGATCCCCTTGGGAACTTTTCACAGCTAATATGAAAAACAAAATGTTTCAAAAATTAATCATTTTACTACATCCATTGTACCAAAATCATCAAAATCAAGGACAGGCGGAGTATAATTGGTCCTTATTTTGTCTTTGTTAAGCCCAGTATTTATCAAGGAACATCCTTTGTTGCACTTGAGGAAGCAGTGATGTGCCTTCATCTTTGACTAACAGCCAGCTGTGCGGGAAGGTGTTCCCAGAGCGCTGCCAGATAATGCATTCCTAGATTTTGATTCAAGGACAATAAAGAAATGTCAGCGGAATAGTCAAACCCCGAGTATCTGAGAACCCCCAAGTCCACTGGAGGTTGAAGACAGCCTGTCCTGGGGTTAGAGGACTGTGTATCTGCATGGGTGCAGGGGAGGAATGGGGCTTGAATTGTTGTCATTGTTTTGTTGCTTGTTGAGTTCTGTCTTGTTCAACCGAGCATTATGGACATGGTATGTTGGCTGCCCCCAGCACATTGGTAGGTTCTTTGTTTGGTCATTAGCACAAACAATGGTATACATTTATAGTACCTCAGATAAATATTATGTGGAGATTTGTGACAAATATGATTATATGATATATATGTACAGTATCTGAAATACATCCTATGGAAACGCTCATTTGATGATGAAATTCAATAAAAAATAAATTACAAAAAAAAGCATTTCACTGTACTTTCGATGTACATTCAATGTCCACTTTCAGTAGTAAATCTGCTCATAATACAAATATCTAATCAGCCAATCATGTGACAGCAACTCAATGGTTAAAAGCATGCAGACATGGTCAAGGGGTTCATTTGTTGTTCTGACCAAACATCAGAATGGGGATGAAATATAACATAAGCAATTTTGAAAAACAAGAATCATCCCGTGAACAGTAGTTCTGCGGGTGAGAACACCTCATCAATGACAGAGGTCAGCGGAGAATGGCCAGACTGGTTCAAGCTGACAGGAAGACAAAAGTAACTCAAAAGACAACCTTGAATGCTTAACACATCAAACATTGAAGTGGATGGGCTACATACAGCAGCAGAAGACCAAGAATGTACACTGTGTAGCTACTTTTTGCACTGAATGCTGCCACAAAACAAAACAAATTTCATGACATATGTGAGTGATGATAAACCTGATCTGATAAGGGTCTCTGTTGTGGACTGAGAGTGGGAAGGGGACAGGGTGAGGGGAATCATGGTTGGAAAAAGGAGAAGAGAGAGGGGAGGTAGCATCAAGCACCAGGGAGTTATTCTGTAATGATCAATAAACCAATTGTTTGGAAGCAAATGAAGTGCCTGATGTCACAGGGCTGGGTGTGTCTGTACCTGCGCCACCACCTGCCCCTGGCACTCCTGTTCTGCCATCTGTCCCACACCCCTCACATATATATATATATATATAGAGAGAGAGAGAGAGAGAGAGAGAGAGAGAGATTAATACTTTGCACAGTATTAAAAATAGCACTCTGTCCAACAATGCTAAAAAAAAACAGCATTTGCACAGTACTGTAGTAAATTTATGTATTGCACTGTATTGCTGCCTCAAAAAAAAGAACAAATTTCATGACACATGTGAGTGCCGATAACCTGCTTCTGACATTTGTCCCTATAGTGGACTGAGAGCGAGAAGGGGGCAGGGAGAGGGGAATCATGGTTGGGAAAAGGGGAAGGGAGCAAGAAGTAGTGATCTGTAATGATCAATAAGCCAATTGTTTGGAATCAGGTTACCTTGCCTGGTGTCTCAGGGCTGGGCCTGCCTGCTCCCACACCAAGCCGCACCCCTGGCACTCCTTCTCTTCCACCTGTCCATGGCACTCCACCCTCACCATTCCCAACAGCTTTTGCTCGCAGCAGATTCACAAATTCACTCTCCACTCTATGTTGACAAATGCAGTACTTTGCAAAGTCCTTAAGTTCCCTAAATACATTTAAGGCTTTTGCACAGAAATGTAAGGTTCCATACGACTGAACACAGACAAACAAGTGCATGGAATTTTGAGAGTGACTGATGTGCTGTCTTTCACATCTGAGCCTGTGATTTCAAACAGAAACTGGTTCTCTTTATCTGGAATCTTCAACCACGCCTGATTGTCCAGCATGGCAATGTGACTGGACATCTTTGGTGCTTACGACATTTAGAGATGTTATTTTACAGTTCAGTGATCGCCATGACATGCTGCTTCATATTTATAATTATTTTCAGATGCAAAGCTGACAAACACAATATTGTGAAACTCAACCAAGTTTGTATCTCCCGGAATCCTGGTTAATGAATGATGATTTACAGCCCAGTGGCACATGTGTAGTTAATAAACGTACTGAAAAAAAGGCCTTTGAAAATGCAAAATCTTCAGAACAAGTTGAAGATTGCAGTATCTGTGCTGTAAGTTCTGATGTGAAAAGGCCATGAACTGGAGTTAATACAGGAAGTCCCACAGAGCACTGGGAATCGTGGGAAACCAGACCCACCTTTATTAAAAGTGAAACCATATGAATTTAAGGCAGCAGCTTGAAATGCTCCTGTTACTGTCTCTAATTTTACCAGATGAAATTAAAAAAAAAACAAGAACCAGTAATCTTTATCAAGCCAAATCTGTCAAAGTGAGTAATTTGGGTCTCCAATTGGAATGGCTATACACAAAATAAGACGCCTTTAGGCTAAAGGCCTCTGCACAGATATAATAGGCCCAAATCCCTTCAAGACTTGCAGACGTGCTCCTCACCTACAGCCTATGCCATGAACATCTGGTCTTGTGCTAAATAATGACCAGGAAGTTTTCAGTTCCTTGCTGCTACAAACAAGCTCCACAAGGAGGCCAGAGATTGAAGGAAATATTTCACCAATAGCATTGACAGCTACTAATTTAATACATATTGATAATTCACTTTAACAGCAAAAATGCACTTTGCTGGAGGAACTCAGCAGGTCAGGCAGCATCTGTAAATGGAAACAGAAGTAGACTCTCAGTCAGGGTGAAGCGTCTGAATCCAAATCATCAACAGTCCATCCACTCCCTTCTGCAGATGCTGCCTCACCCATCAAGTTCCTCCAGCAGTGTGTTCTTTGCCCCAGTTCAAGCACCTGCACTCTCCATGTCTCCAACTCCGTTTAACAGAGATAGGAAGAGGTTTAATAGTAAAGAGAATCAGATTCTCAATGAGGACATAGGGTCACATTGTAATGTCACGGATTCTCCTGTTTCAGATGCATAGACGCATCAAAGTCGAATCACACAGGAAGACAAAAGTAAGAGAAAATGCTGCTACAGTTCGGTGATGTAGGGATAGAGGAGAAAATATGGAACATATTCAGAATCAGATTTAATATCACCAGCATATTTTGTGAAATTTGTTAACTTTGCAGCAGCAGTACAATGCAACACATGATAAATATAGGAAAAAAAGGTGAATTACAGTAAGTATATAGATTTATTTACTATTTATTGAGATCCAGTGTGGAGTCAGCCCTTCCAGCTCTTTGAGCTGCACTGCCCAGCACGCAATCACCACGCAATCCTCCAGTTTAACCCTAGCCTAATCATGGGACAATTTACAATGACCAATCAACCTACCAACCAGTGCATCTTTGGATTGCGGGTGGAAACCCATGCAGTCACGGGGAGAATGTACAAACTCCTTACTGTCAGTGGCAGGATTTGAACCCATGTCTCTCTGTCTGTAAAACACTGTACAAACCATTTCACTACCGTGCCACACAATATGAATATTATATGTATATTAATAGTTAAATTACAACAAGTTGTGCAAAAATGAAAAATACTACTTGCATTCATAAGTAGTTATGCTAATAAACCTGTTTTTTTTTACTATATGTTGTTTTATAAATGTGAGGCCTAATCTTGGATTGAAATCTGGTCAGTTATATTAAACTACCACAGGCAACACCTGTTTAGCTTATCTAGTAGCATTAACTTTGCTCTCAGAAGAATTCCTGGTATAAATTCTAATCTGATATTGCAATTCACAGTGAAAGGACTGCTACTCTTTTACAATTCAGTCCGGATTGGAAGCAGCATCTCCAGCACCATCACACTGAGCACAGGGCCGTGTGCTCAGTCCACTGCTGTTCACTCTGCTGACCCATGTCTGTTCTGCAACACACAGCTCGAACCACATCATCAAGTTCGCCGATGACACGACCATGGTGGGTCTCATCAGCAAGAACAACGAGTCAGCATACAGAGAGGAGGTGCAGCGGCTAACGGACGGGTGCAGAGCCAACAACCTGTCTCTGAATGTGAACAAAACAAAAGAGATGGTTGTTGACTGCAGGAGGACACGGAGCGACCACTCTCCGCTGAACATCGACGACTCCTCCGTAGAGATCGTTAAGAGCATCAAATTTCTTGGTGCTCACATGGCGGAGAATTTCACCTGGTCCCTCAACACCAGCTCCACAGCAATGAAAGCCCAGCAGCGTCTCTACTTTCTGCGAAGGCTGAGAAAAGTCCATCTCCTACCCCCCCATCCTCACCACATTCTACAGAGGTTGTACTGAGAGCATCCTGAGCTGCTGTATCACGGCCTGGTTCGGAAATTGCACCATCTCGAATCGCAAGACCCTGCAGCGAATAGTGAGGTCAGCTGAGAAGATTATCGGGGTCTCTGTTCCCGCCATTACAGACATTTACACCACACGCTGCATCCGTAAAGCAGACAGCATTATGAAGGACCCCACACACCCCTCATACAAACTCTTCTCCCTCCTGCCATCTGGCAAAAGGCACCGAAGTATTCGGGCTCTCAACACCAGACTATGTAACAGTTTCTTCCCCCAAGCCATCAGACTCCTCAATACCCAGAGCCTGGACTGACACCAACCTACTGTCCTCTACTGTGCCTATTGTCTTGTTTATTATTTATCGTAATGCCTGCACTGTTCTGTGCACTTTATGCAGTCCTGGGGAGGTCTGTAGTCTAGTGTAGTTTTTGTGTTGTTTTACGTAGTTCAGTGTAGTTTTTGTATTGTTTCATGTAGCACCATGGTCCTGATAAACGTTGTCTCGTTTTTATTTTGTACTGTACCAGCAGTTATGGTTGAAATGACAATAAAAAGTGACTTGACTTGACTTGAATTGCTGTACTTTGATATTAAACTGTGACCCCTAGTCTGTCTAGCTCTGGGCAAAATTTTGTTGAAATTCATCGTTCTTTAGATAGATTCACATGGGAGTGAATTTGAAACTTCTTAAATGGACGGGTGAATGTTGGTCCCACCCCAGACTCCAAGCTACCTTCGCCCTACCCAGCTGTAAGAACAGCATACGCAGACAAGGTATGCTGACCATTAAAAGTCATACACCAAACTTTGCCTGTATTGAGCCCTTATTCCCTTAAACCATTCCCAACCATAATGGTTAAAATGAGACTAACATTCTCATTTCACCTATTTTTCATGCTTAAACCTAAGTTTAGAGATCTCCAGAATCCCAGCTGTTGAAGGAGCTTATGGACAGCTATATGCAAATGGAAATTCGATAAGTACGTGGATAGTAGAAGTATGGAGGGCTATGGTCCCGGTGCAGGTCGATGGGTTGGGGCAGTTTAAATGTCTTGGCAAGGACTAGATGGACCAAGGGACCTGCTTCTGTGTTGTACCCTTCTATGACTCTATGACATATGATATGACCTGGTTGCAGGAGTCTCCTCCCAGAGGATTCCTACTTTCCCACTTTCTTCCTTTCTACTGGCCGTTGAAGCTGGCTATGTTCTGGAATGTAAAGTGTCAGAGCAAATCTACAGTTTACCCACAGCAGACCACAGCATGTTGGCGAATACGCTAACTTCTATAAACAGACATGAATTTATATTCCTCCTTCCTTTGAATACCTCAAATCTCCTTACAACCAATGAAATAATTCTAAATTGTACTCATTGTTGCAAGGCAAGAATGTGTACACAGCAAACAGCAATGTAAAATTAACCGCTAATCTGTCCTAGTGATATTGGTTAAGGGCAGGAAGCTGGGGACTAATGACCAGATCCTCTTTGGTGCAATGGAATGTTTTGTGTGTCACTGATAGAAAGGAATAAAGATCCTTTAGGCACCTTAACCAACAGCAGGACCTCCCAAACCTCTGTCCTCTCCCATCTTCTCAATGAGGAGAAAGAAATTTCTCCCTCTGGCAAAAGAAATTTCTCCACATCTCTATTCTAAATGGACATCCCTCTATTCG
Source organism: Mobula birostris (assembly GCF_030028105.1). Classification (NCBI taxonomy): domain Eukaryota; kingdom Metazoa; phylum Chordata; class Chondrichthyes; order Myliobatiformes; family Myliobatidae; genus Mobula; species Mobula birostris. Next base: position 100,853,392 of record NC_092380.1, on the reverse strand, counting down.
GAGGCTGTGCCCTCTGGTTCTAGGCTCTCCCACTATAGGAAACGTTCCTCTCCACAGGCACTCTAGGTTTATACACTCTGGCCTTTCACAGGTTTCAATGAGAACCCCCCTCATTTTTCTACACTCCAACAAGTACAGACCCAGAGCCATCAAACATTCCTCATATGTTAACGCTTTCATTTCTGGGATCATCCTTGTGAATCGCCTCTGGACTCACTCAAAAGCCAGCACATCTTTTCTTAAATAAGGGGCCTAAAACTGCTCAAAATACTCGATGCAGTCTGACCAATGCCTTGTAAAGCCTTGCCATTACATCCTTGCTTTTTTGACTTGAAGTGCAACTGTTTCCAAAGTCAGGAAGCCAGTGACCAAATTACTTGCAGCAAAGGCTAATAGTAATAAAACTAGATCATAAGACATAGGAGTATAACTAGGCCATTCAACCCCGAGACTACTCTGCCATTTCATCATGGCTGATCCATTTCCCTCTCGACTCCATTTTCCTTCCTTCTCCCTGCAACTTTTGATGCCCTGACTTATCAAGATTCTATCAACCTCTGCCTTCAATACACCCAATGAATTGGCCTCCACAGCCACCTGTAGCAAGGAATTCCACAGAATCAATACCCTCTGGCTAAAGAAATTCCTGCCCATCTCAGTTTTAAAGAGATGCCAATGTATTCTGAGGCTGTGTCCTCTGGTCCTAGAAGAGCTTGTACCTTCTACAGGATGAAATGCAGCAAGTTGCCAAACCTCCTTAGGAAGCACCTTCCAAAGCCAACATCTCTACCAGAGAGAAGGACAAGGGGACCAAAAGCATGGGAGCAGCAGCACCCAGAGGTTTCCCACCAAAGCCACACACCATCCTGACCTGTCGCTATTCCTTCACCATTAATGGGTCAAATTCCTGGTAGCCTTTCCCTTACAGCATTGTATGTATATCCATAACGTCAAGAACTGAAGCAATTCAGGAAGACATCTCTGAACTACCTTTCCAAGGGCAGCTAGAGATGGGCCAGTCTGTGAAGCTTACATTCCTTGACTGAATCAAAGACATGTCACACAATAGCACCCTGCCATGCAACTTGAGGTAACCCCAACTTCTTGCTCGTATCCTTTGCTAATCCATAAATCATCTGGCCTCTTAAAAGTACAAGTAAAATTCACCATAACCCGGACTTCCCAGTGGCTGAACATTTTAATTCCAATTCCCATTCTCGTTCCAGCATGTCGATCCATGGCCTCCTCTTGTGCCAAGATGAGATGACCCTCAGGGTGGAGGAGCAACACTTTATATTCCAACTGGGTAACCTCCAACCTGATGGCATGAATATCGATTTCTCCTTCCGGTGAACAATTCTTCTGCTGCCCCACCTCCATTCCAAACTCTGACCTTTGACCTCTTCTCATCTGCCTATTACTTCCTCCTGGGTCCCCTCCTGCTTCCTTTTCTCCTATCATCCACTCTCCTCTCCTACCAGATTCATTCTTCTCCAGCCTTTCACCTTTCTCACCCACCTGGCTTCACCTAACACCTTCCAGTTAGCCTCCCTCACCTCCCCCTCACCTTTTTATTCTGGCATGTTCCCCCTTCCTTCTCAGTCCTGAAGAAGGGATTTCAGCCCAAAACATTGACATTCATTTCCATGGATGCTGCCTGACCTGCTGAGTTCCTCCAGCAATTTTGTGTGTTTTGCTTTGGATGTCCATTATCTGCAGAGTTTCTCATGTTTACGTCATGAAAGTTGGTGTTTTGCAGTACAGTGCAAGACATAAACATTTCTGTAAGTTAAATAAGTAAACAAACAAACAAATAAAGAATGAGTGAATGAATAGTGCAAAAGAGGAATAGAAAGGTAGTGTTCATGGATCTGATGTTTTTATGTTTGGATAGGCAAACCTTTCCTATCCGAATTTTACTGAAACATGAGAAGAACTCAGCAGGTCAGGCAGTATCTATGGAAATGAATAAACAGTCAACATTTCGGGCCGAGACCCTTCTTCTGGACCAGAAAGGAAGGAGAAAGAAGCCAGAATAAAAAGGTGAGGGGGACAGAAGGAAGATAGCTGGAAGGTGAAATGTGAAGCCAGGTGGGTAGGAAAATATTTCAAGACATAGGTCAGTGATAATAAACCTGATTCCAATTTTGACTTTCAGGATGTGAGCCAAATGCAGGCCAAAGGCATATGGGGCCAGCTTAGTGGGAGTCTTGGTCAGCATAGGCCAATTGTGCCAAGGTCCTCCTTCTGCAGTGTATGACTTCAGGAATCTATGACCCTTATTTTCAATATGTTTTGAACGTTGTTGTTTTCCTCAATGCAGGAACCCTAAACCACTCATAAACGTTCAATTCAGATAAATGTCAGATATCCAAGAGGGAGAAAATCATTGAGGTAAGCCAATACAAAGTTCTATCTGGACTGCTGAGGAGTGGGTATATATTACCCTACAACCATCAGGTTCCTGAACCAATGTGGAAAAGTTCACTCACCACAATTCTGAACTGATTCTACAACTTATAGACTGACTTTCAAGGTCTCTTTACAACTGTCATTTACAGAGACAGGTGCGTAAAAAGGGCCTGAAGGATCACTGGGGACACAAGTCACCCCAACCACAAACTGTTCCAGCTGCTACAATCTGGGAAGTGGTACCACAGCATAAAAGCCAGGACCAACGGGCTCCGGGACAGCTTCTTCCACCAGGCCATCAGACTGATTAACTCACGCTGACACAACTGAATTTCTATGGTATATTGACTGTCCTGTTGTACATACTATTTATTACTAATTACTATAAATTGTAGATTTCACATTTAGACGGAGACGTAATACAAAGATTTTTACTCCTCATGTATGTGAAGGATGTAAAACAAAAGTCATTTTAATTCCACTCATGTTCTCAGTATATTTTATTTTCACAATTTGTCTTCTTTTGCACAGTGGTTGTTTGTCAGCCTTTATATATAATTTTCATAAACCCTGTTGTATTACGTTATTTTCCTAAAAATGCCTGCAAGGAACTAAATCTCAAGGTAGTATATAATACTGTATATGTACTTCGATAATAAATTTCACTTTGAACTTTGATGCTTCGGAAGTCTATGGAGTCAGCCAACAAGCCAATTTTTGCCCATCTATACTCCTCTTATGTACCAATCTTATTTCAATGTTAACTTTGGCAAATAATTCTTCTACATTGGAAAATCTGAGTTAGTCACATCTCTGCACAAGACTAAAATAAATAAACCATATGTGGGCAAATCAAGTTTTATTCTTCACACTTCGTCAAGTATCCAAAAGATTTTTAACACAAATTCACTTACTGCATGTAGAACAAAGTCTGTCTCAACTACTTGGCAATGGTTCTCAATCTTGTCTTTAAAAGAGCTCGATTTATCTTAATGTAAATAAAAATAATTTAGATATTCAGCAACCACTAATGCAGAGATACATCACTTATGCCTAAATTCTGCCAAGTTATTAAGTAATATCGTAGCTTAAAAGGCTATTTTTAATCTAAGTTTTTAAAATCCCTTGACTTCTAAACCCACTAGCTGATTAAAATCAGAATCAGGTTCATTTTCACTAACAAGTATCATGAAATTTGTTTTGTGGCAACAGTACAAAAACAATGCAATTTTACGCAATACATAAAAATTACTAAAAGTTACAATAAAAAATATATAAGCAGTACAAAACATGAGGAAAAAGTGAGGAATTGTTCATGGACCGTTCAGAAATCTGATGGCGGAGGAGGAGAATCCGTTCCTAAAACACCAAGTGTAGCTCCTCTCTGATGGTAGTACAAAAGAGACGTGCAGGACGGTGGGGGCATCTTAACCTCCATGGCCATCTGCTCTCTGCCAGATATTTACTTGATTTCTGCTAATGATAACATTACTCTGGGAATTTCGTGAAGGACAGAAGTCAGAACTCCAAGTTTAGTGATTAACTGTTTTTTTCAATAAAGGCACGAGTATCTTCAGATAATCATTTTATGAATTCCAATTGACTCTTTCCCATCCAGCACACCCAAGTAGACAGACAGTAAATTTAAGATGGGATTCTTAAATTCAAGACACTATATAAAACAATATACACTCAGTGGACACTTTAATAGTTACCTCCTATACCTAATAAAGTGGCCACTGAGTGTATGTTCATGGTTTTCTGCTGCTGCCCCCATCCGCTCCAACGTTCGCCGTGTTGTGTTGTGCTCTGCACACCACTGTTGTAATGTGTGGTTATTTGAGTTACTGTCATCTTCCTGTCAGCCTGAATCCATTCTGGCCATTTTCCTTTGACCTCTCTTGTTAATAAAGTGTTTTCACCCTCAGAACTTGCTTTGTTTTCACACCATTTTCTGTAAACGCCAGAGACCGTTGTGCATGAAAGTTCCAGATCAGCAATTTCTGAGATACTCAAACCACTCTGTAAGGCACCAACAATCATTCCACAGTCAAAGTCACTTAGATCACATTTCTTCTCCATTCCGATATTTGCTCTGAACAACAACTCAACCTTTTGACTATGTCTGCATGCTTTATGCATTGAATTACTGCCACATGATTGGCTGATTAGATATTTGCATTAACGAGCAGGTGTACAGGTGGGTGTTTTATATGAGATACATAAAATAAAATACCAGTTTAAGTCAGCAAATACAGGCGTTGAAAGAGCAAGACTTGGTGTAAGTTAAGATATGAACAGCAGAGCTTTTGATGAGCTGAATTTACATACAATTTTGCCTGATCTGCAGCCCTCAAAGTGTTAAGAACAAGATTTGACAGTGAGATTTGCATACCAACAAAAACTTTTGCTATGTGATCTTTCAGTGTTATTAAAAGCAAGGTAAACTTGGCACCCAAAAGCCAGAAGCAGCCTATACTTTATGCCATATACAGTATGTCACATCAGCTCCAACAATGTGTCGAATGCAAGGCATTCATCATCCTTACTTCTGGTTCATGCCTTTGATTTGCAACACCACTGCGCTCATGGTTTCATGTACGGTTATATGCCGGGTAATTTTGTAAAGACATAGGCTTTAGTTTAGTAGCTGCAATGATAGAAGAATTATCATCATACTCCCATCACTTTACCATGAAATTGACAATAACTAGAATTTCCAGACGTGTTGTAATCCACATTGATTTAGTGCTCCCTGACACAGAGCTGAGTGATTGACAGCATTAACCAGTGAAGTCCTGGAAATTAGTCAAACACAAGCAATTTGGGGTATTTTTAAACTATTCTCGTGACAAAATATTTTAAAAATGCTGCACTTAGATTTATGAAGCAATAGCTTCCATAGTATCCAGGACATCTTCAAGATGCAGTGCCTCAGAAAGGCTGCGTCCCTCATTAAGGACCCCCATCACCCAGGTCATGCCCTCTTCTCATTGCTACCATCAGCAAGGAGGTACAGAAGCCTAAAGGCACACACCCAACTATTCAGGAACAGCTTTTTCCCCTCAGCTATCCGATTTCCGAATGGACCTTGAACCCATGAACACTACTACCTCACTACTTTCTTATTTCCTATTTTTTGCACTACTTATTTAATTTAACTACTTTATATATTTATACTTATTGTAATTCACGGGTTTTTTCTCTCTCAATTATCAAGTATTCCATTGTACTGCTGCCGCAAATTAACAGATCTCACAACATGTGTTGGTGATATTGAACCTTGAGTGTGTTTTTAATTATTTATTAAAACAGTGAAGATAGTTTTCTGAGTAATAGTAATCTAATGAATGTAGAAGGGATATTTCGAACTATAAATGGATTTTAATTAATGCTGTATTTTAGCTTTCTTAAAGTGTATTTCAGATATTTTTCTAGCTCAATTTTATGTGTGTATTTGAATCCTTATTTCTCACTCCTAACTTGTTCTGAGGTATTAACTAAGTATTTTTTTCTTACTGCCAGTCAAAATTCAAGTTCAGGTTGGAGCTGGAATGGCTATTGTGACTGGGCATGCCGCCATCTTGTTATAATGTCTAAATTCATCATTCACCTGGACTTTGTCAAATCAAGTTCAGTTTATTGTCATTCAACTGTACACATGCATACCACCAAATGAAACAGACCAAGGTGAGTTCACAGTACATGTAACTGATATGCAACCCATAAAGTAAATTTACTACAAATAATAGGGTGCATTTATGACATGAGTTAACAAGTAAACAGTAAACAGTGTTGACAATGCTGGGCAAGGGTGAACCTTGATTCAAGTGGCCAATATCTGCCTCATATCTCTCTAACATCACTTGAGAACATTGCCCAAATTGACAAAGTTCTGCTGCAGAAGTCCCTTAAGGAGACAGATTCAGATGAGTAATGCCAACTGAGGGGCGGCACTTTTGGGTAGGCATACCTCGGGAGGAGGAGGGTTGAAGATAGGAGAAGGGGTCATCAGTAGGGGGAGGAGAATCCTTGCCACAGGAGAAGGGGTCACTTTTGAGTAGACTACCTGACATCTGAACACCAAATTGGAACATTGCCCAAATGAAAATTTGACAATCTAACTGGTTGCATCACCATCCTTTTAACCTACTCCGACATCAAGGAGGGAAGGTGGTATCCTTCCCTCCTGTATAATCCATACCCCTCCACTTTTCTTACATTCATGTACCTATCTGAGAGTCTCTTAAGCTTCCCTAATGCATCAGCCTCTACCGACATTCAGAGTTAGAGAAATCAATGTTCACACCATCGGGTTGGTTGCTCCTACAATCTGAGAGTGGCTTCATTGTGGCAGTAGAGGAGGACATGGACCAACATGGGAATGGGAAGTAGAATTAAAATGGGTAGCCACCAGAAAATCCTATCTGCTGTGTCAGATGGAGCAAAGATTCTCAACACAGTGATCGCCAATCTATTTCAAGTCTCACCAATGCACTAGTCTACCCTTCCACTTCCTCATCCAAGTCATTTAAAATACATTTGTCTTCTTCATTAGTTTATGAACATGAAATTTTTGACTCGATTTTAGAGAGAGAAGCACAAGTTTTCATAACTTCAGGTGACCTTTTACATCAAATTTTCCCAGAATTGAATTGCAATACTTTAGGGCAAAGCACTGTCAGCAGAATCCGCATAAGGAAGACTGATGTCACTCAGTCTGAAAGGCAATTTCATGCACCACACCTTTATGCCTCAAAGCATTAAAAGACTAGAAAGTCTTGCATTTATATTGTGACAGCAACCACCTTAGTTACAACCCTTTTTGTGAAAGAAATGTTGATATAATGTAGTGTTCCAAATGCAGAGGTGAAGGAAAATGTTGCAACCACTATCCTTTCAGACATTTAGGGACAAGTGTTGACAAGGATTTTCTGAGCCGGCACTGCTCTCTTTCACACTATACCGTGGATTGTTTTATATCCACCCCAAGAGTGAGAGAAGGCTTCAACTAAAGCTCCATCCTAAATCTGGCGACAATTAATTGTGACACTCATGTATTTTGCATTAGATTTTTTGAAGCTATTGAGTGGGGCTTGATCCCACAACCTACCAAGCAGAGGCATTGCTGGTCAAAGTTCAAAGTAAATTTATTGTCATATTACACACAGTATATGTCAACACATCCAACCCTAAGATTCATCTTCTTGCAGGCATACTCAATAAATCCAAGAAACATAAATGAATCAATGAAAGCCTGCATTAACAGGGTGGGCAAATTACCAATGTGCAAGAGACAACAAACTGTGCAAAATGAAAAAAGAAAGAAAGAATAATAATAAATAAATAAGCAATAAATATCAATAACATAAGATGAAGAGTCACTGAAGGTGAGTCCATAGGGTAGTTAAGAAAGCTCATGGGGTGTTAGCTTTCATAAGTCGAGGGATAGAGTTTAAGAGTCGCGATGTAATGATGCAGCTCTATAAAACTCTGGTTAGGCCACACTTGGAGTACTGTGTCCAGTTCTGTTTGCCTCACTATAGGAAGGATGTGGAAGCATTGGAAAGGGTACAGGGGAGATTTATCAGAATGCTGCCTGGTTTAGAGAGTATGCATTATGATCAGAGATTAAGGGAGCTAGGGCTTTACTCTTTGGAGAGAAGGAGGATAGAGGTGTACAAGGTAATAAGAGGAATAGATAGAGTGGATAGCCAGCGCCTCTTCCCCAGGGCACCACTGCTCAATTTAAGAGGACATGGCTTTAAGGTAAGGGGTGGGAAGTTCAAGGGGGATATTAGAGGAAGGTTTTTTACTCAGAGAGTGGTTGGTGCGTGGAATGCACTGCCTGAGTCAGTGGTGGAGGCAGATACACTAGTGAAGTTTAAGAGACTACTAGACAGGTATATGGAGGAATTTAAAGTGGGGGCTTATATGGGAGGCAGGGTTTGAGGGTCGGCACAACACTGTGGGCTGAAGGGCCTGTACTGGGTTGTACTATTCTATGTTCTATGTTCTATGTTGCAGGAATAGTTCAGTGATAGGGTGAAATAAATTGAGTGAAGTTATCCCCAATGGATCAAGAGCCTGGTGGTGATAGGTAATAACCATTCCTAAACCTGGTGGTGTGGGTCCCAATGTTCCTCTACCTTCTCCCCAATGGGAACAGTGAGTAGAGAGCATGGTTTGAGTGGTGGAGATCATTGATAATGGACGCTGCTTTCCTGTGATAGTGTTCCTTGTAGATGTCCTCAATGGTGGGGAGAGTTTTACCTGTGATGGACTGCGGCATATTTATTACATTTTGTAGGATTTTCTGTTCAAGGACATTGGTGTTTTCCTATCATATCATGATGAAACCAGTCAATATACTCTCCACACACATCTTGTAAAGTTTGTCGAAGTTTTAGATATCACGCTAAATCTTCTCAAACCTCTGAGGAAGTAGAGGTGCTGCCATGCTCTCTTTGTAACTGTACTTACTTGCTAGTCCCAGATTCTCTGAAATAGTAACATTGAAGAATTTAAAACTGCTAACCCTCTCCACCTCTGATTCCACTGATGAGGACTGGACCTCCAGTTTCCTCCCCCGGAGTCAATAATTAACTCTTAATTATTAATTAATTAATGCTGACATTAAACGAGAGGTTGTTGTTGTTTCAATCTCCCTCCTATATGCTGATTCTTAATCACCTTTGAATTGGCCAACAAGAGTGTCAACAGCAAACTTAAATATGCCATTGGAGATGTGTTTAGCCGCATAGTCGTAAGTGTAGAGCAGGGGGCTTAGCACACAGCCCTGTGGTGCACCTAAGCTGATGGAGATTACGGAAGAGATGTTGCTGCCAATCCGAACTGACTGAGGTCTGGAAGTGAGGAAATCCAGAATCTAATTGCACAAGGTGCTATTGAGACCAAGGTCTTAACGCTTATTGATCAGTTTTGAGGGGATGATGGTAATGAAGGCTGAGCTGTAGTCGATAAATAGCTTTCTGATGTTTGCACCTTTGCTGTCTAGATGTTCCAGGGTTGAGTGAAGAGCCAATGACATAGAAACAATTGAGGATCTGTTAAGCCACTAGGCACATTGGAGCAGATCCAAGTCTCTTCTCAGGCAGGAGTTGATACATTCCATCAGCAACCTCCCAGCATTTCATCACAGTGGATATAAGTGCTACTGGATGATAGTTATTGAGGCAGGTTACCACCTTCAGTCGACACCAATGATGTGCAGCCTAATCATGACAGTAGCATATGAATTCCAATGAGTTAAAAAAAAGCTTTAAAATGCACATTTGATACACCAACAAGCTCAATTCTGTGTTTGCAGAGGCACTTTGATCTGCTTGGTCTCAGCTCTCAGCTATCTCAGTAATCAGCTCCAGTCACTCATGAGCAGCAGAGCCAAATGGTCTTCAGTTCTGGTAACAATCACAACTTTAATCACTCCAGTCACTCCACAAAATGCTGAAGGAACTCAGCATCTGTGGAGGGAAATAAACAGTTGTAGTTTCTGGCTGAGACCCTTCATCCAGACCTGATAAATCTTGGCCCACAACGTTGCAATCTATTTCCCTCCACAGACGCTACCTGACCTGCTTTGTTCCTCCAGCATTTTCTGTGCGTTGTCAAGATTTCCAGCATCTGCAGAATCTCTCGCCTCTATAATCATTCCACTCAGTGAGTTATTGATGCTTGAAACTCTGATATTCCTTCCTGAAACCTCCAGACACCCATACCTCACTTCTCCTGCAAGACACCCCTTTGAGCAAACCTTTCAATTTCTATCTTAGCACCCCATTCCTGAATCAGTATCAATTTTTAAATAATAGCACATTTATAAGAGTAAATGAAGAGGGGCAGTCACGAGGACCAGAGTGGCACGCTCCTGCTTTTGTTTTTTGTGTTCTTAAATAAGCAAAGGACAAATAGACATTATTAAAAGGGAGAAAAGGTCTATTTATGTCTCAGTTATTATAGCTCTTATATTTTTAATTTTGACTCATTTCTTATATTGTGCCAAGATAACTGACTGAACAGTAGATCAGTACAATGATCCGATAAATCAGTTGTTTTCTTTGGAAAAAGGAAATCTCAGGGGAGTTTAAACTTAGGTTGGAAACTTAGCGATCCTAGACAAGGTACAGAAAGACAGAATGGACCCATGTCCCTGAGCATGGAGCTCAGTAATGTGGTGCATGTGATTAAATAAAGAAAATAGAAAATGATTTCTCCCTCAACAAATGGTAGCATCGGGAACTCACTGCCTTGTTAGTGGAGACAGAAATCCCCTCACCTCATTTAAAAAGTACCTATAAGTATTTATGGACCAATATCTGGGAAGTTGGACTAGTTTACAGGAATAATGGGCCAAGTGGTCTTCAGTTGTGCTGTATGTAATCTTTTACATTATTCTGAGTAACACACACGAAACACAGCAGGTCAGGCAGCATCTATGGAGGGGAATAAATGCCTCGGCCTGAAACATCAAATTTTTTATTTCCCTCCATGGATGCTGCCTGGCCTTCTGAGACCCTCCAGCATTTTGTGTGTGTTACTCTGGATCTAAAGCATCTGCAGAATCTCTTGTGTATATCATTGAGTTTATTAGTCAACAGGATTAGACAATACATCAGGCTTCCAGTTATCATACTGAACCCTGGGCATGTATGTCGTTGGAATTAGAATTGGTTTATTATTGTCATATATACCGGTGAAAAGCTTGTCTTGCATACTGTTCATACCGATGAATTGAGGTAGAACAAGGTAAAACAATAACAATGCAGAATAAAGTATTGTAGCAATAGAGAAAGTGCAGTGCAGGTATGTAATCAGGTGCAAGGTCATAACAGGATGGATTGTGAGGCCAAGTGTCCAATTTGTGGTACTAGGGAACTATTTATTAGTCAACAATTGAGGATAGGAATAGGTTTGATAGTTTGCTAGCAACACCTTTCACAAATGAATAGCCCTCTGATGTTGACGTCCTTCTGCTGGATTCATCCATGATCATTTGCCAGTTGAATGAAGCTATGGCAAAACTGCCATTTCTATTGGCATCATCATCTCACTAAATTAAGAATATCGAGGTTAGAGAGATAAGGGAGTGTTTCGTAAATATTCTGGAGCTCTGAAATCATCTGTTTCAGGAAGGAAGATTAGAGCACATTAAATGGACAAGTCCCCAGGGCCAGAGAAGATCCATCCCAAGAGATTGCTGAGGCCCTGAAGGAGATCTTTGCTTCTTCATTAGTCACATGTCTGGAGGATAGCTAATGCTATCCCTTTGTTCAAAAGCAGAGATAAGCCTGGAAACTACAGTCCTCTGAACCTGCATCAGTATTATGGAGAAGATTCTAAAGGACAAATATGTGTTCATGTGGAAATTCAGGCACTGATTAGGAGGAGTCAGCATGGTAATGCACAAGGATTCAAGATTTAAGGTTCAAGTCTATTATTTCACTGGTACATCAAAACATACAATGAAACATGCTGCTTGCATTAACAACCAACAAACCCAAGGATGTGCTGGGGGCAGCCTACGTGTTCTAGCTACACATTCCTGCACCAACATAGCATGCCCACAATGCCCAGCAGAACAACAGAGAACAACAACAACAAACCAGCATTTTGTGTGCGCTCTTTTCCACAGATGCTGCCTGGCCTGCTGAGTTCCTCCAACATTTTAGAAACATAGAAACATAGAAAATAGGTGCAGGAGTAGGCCATTCGGCCCTTCGAGCCTGCACCGCCATTTATTATGATCATGGCTGATCATCCAACTCAGAGCCCCGCCCCAGCCTTCCCTCCATACCCCCTGACCCCCGTAGCCACAAGGGCCATATCTAACTCCCTCTTAAATATAGCCAATGAACTGGCCTCAACTGTTTCCTGTGGCAGAGAATTCCACAGATTCACCACTCTCTGTGTGAAGAAGTTTTTCCTAATCTCGGTCCTAAAAGGCTTCCCCTTTATCCTCAAACTGTGACCCCTCGTTCTGGACTTCCCCAGCATCGGGAACAATCTTCCTGCATCTAGCCTGTCCAATCCCTTTAGGATTTTTTACGTTTCAATCAGATCCCCCCTCAATCTTCTAAATTCCAACGAGTACAAGCCCAGTTCATCCAGTCTTTCTTCATATGAAAGTCCTGCCATCCCAGGAATCAATCTGGTGAACCTTCTTTGTACTCCCTCTATGGCAAGGATGTCTTTCCTCAGATTAGGGGACCAAAACTGCACACAATACTCCAGGTGTGGTCTCACCAAGGCCTTGTACCACTGCAGTAGTACCTCCCTGCTCCTGTACTCGAATCCTCTTGCTATAACTGCCAGCATACCATTCGCCTTTTTCACCGCCTGCTGTACCTGCATGCCCACTTTCAATGACTGGTGTATAATGACACCCAGGTCTCGTTACACCTCCCCTTTTCCTAATCGGCCACCATTCAGATACTAATCTGTTTTCCTATTTTTGCCACCAAAGTGGATAACTTCACATTTATCCACATTAAATTGCATCTGCCATGAATTTGCCCACTCACCCAACCTATCCAAGTCACCCTGCATCCTCTTAGCATCCTTCTCACAGCTAACACTGCCACCCAGCTTCGTGTCATCCACAAACTTGGAGATGCTGCATTTAATTCCCTCATCCAAGTCATTAATATATATTGTAAACAACTGGGGTCCCAGCACTGAGCCTTGCAGTACCCCACTAGTCAACGCCTGCCATTCTGAAAAGGTCCCGTTTATTCCCACTCTTTGCTTCCTGTCTGCTAACCAATTCTCTATCCACATCAATATCTTACCCCCAATACCGTGTGCTTTAAGTTTGCACACTAATCTCCTGTGTGGGACCTTGTCAAAAGCCTTTTGAAAATCCAAATATACCACATCCACTGGTTCTCCCCTATCCACTCTACTAGTTACATCCTCAAAAAATTCTATGAGATTCGTCAGACATGATTTTCCTTTCACAAATCCATGCTGACTTTGTCCGATAATTTCACCGCTTTCCAAATGTACTGTTATCACATCTTTGATAACTGACTCCAGCAGTTTCCCCACCACCGACGTTAGGCTAACCGGTCTATAATTCCCCGGTTTCGCTCTCCCTCCTTTTTTAAAAAGTGGGGTTACATTAGCCACCCTCCAATCCTCAGGAACTAGTCCAGAATGTAACGAGTTTTGAAAAATTATCACTAATGCATCCACTATTTCTTGGGCTACTTCCTTAAGCACTCTAAGATGCAGACCATCTGGCCCTGGGGATTTATCTGCCTTCAATCCCTTCAATTTACCTAACACAACTTCCCTACTAACATGTATTTCGCTCAGTTCCTCCATCTCACTGGACCCTCTGTTCCCTACTATTTCTGGAAGATTATTTATGTCCTCCTTAGTGAAGACAGAACCAAAGTAATTATTCAATTGGTCTGCCATGTCCTTGCTCCCCATAATCAATTCACCTGTTTCTGTCTGCAGGGGACCTACATTTGTCTTTACCAGTCTTTTCCTTTTTACATATCTATAAAAGCTTTTACAGTCCGTTTTTATGTTCCCTGCCAGTTTTCTCTCATAATCTTTTTTCCCCTTCCTAATTAAGCCCTTTGTCCTCCTCTGCTGAACTCTGAATTTCTCCCAGTCCTCAGGTGAGCCACTTTCTCTGGCTAATTTGTATGCTTCTTCTTTGGAATTGATACTATCCCTAATTTCTCTTGTCAGCCACGGGTGCACAACCTTCCTTGATTTATTCTTTTGCCAAACTGTGATGAACAATTGTTGTAGTTCATCCATGCAACCTTTAAATGCTTGCCATTGCATATCCACCGTCAACCCTTTAAGTGTCATTTGCCAGTCTATCTTAGCTAATTCATGTCTCATACCTTCAAAGTTACCCCCCTTTAAGTTCAGAACCTTTGTTTCTGAATTAACTCTGTCACTCTCCATCTTAATGAAGAATTCCACCATATTATGGTCACTCTTACCCAAGGGGCCCCTCAGGACAAGATTGCTAATTAACCCTTCCTCATTGCTCAAAACCCAGTTCAGAATAGTCTGCTCTCTAGTTGGTTCCTCGACATGTTAGTTCAAAAAACCATCCCGCATACATTCCAAGAAATCCTCTTCCTCAGCACCTTTACCAATTTGGTTCACCCAATCTACATGTAGATTGAAGTCATTGCATTTTGTGTTTGTTGCAATGGCAAACCAAATCCCGTTCCTCCCTCCCACCCATAAACATATATGGTCTGTTAACCCCAGGACAGGCCACCATCTTCATCTCCAGCAGACTCAGAATGTCAGGAGAAATCATCTCTCATACATCCGATTTGAGTTTTGAGGTTTTTTTTTAGGAGATAGCCGATGGGGGCGGGGGGGGGGGAAGAGTGATTGATGAAGGTAGGACAATGAATAAGACTGAAATCTACAGGCTCTAAAATTTTCAGGGGACAAGGTGACGAGGCAGATGAATGAACGAGGAACACGGTCAGATCCAGCCATGGTTGTATTGATTAGCATAGTAAGCTCAAGGGGCTAAATGCTCTACTCCTGCTCCTGCCTAAATATCTTACAACATATGATTCGGTTCCCAAAAATCGTAAAAATGAGCAATAGGAATATGTCAGGCTTGGATTCTGAAGACTAAACAGTTGACCATTTAAGGGAAAATCCTACTGCCAATAAACATGGTTTCCATACTTTTACTATCACTTAATAGTTTACAAAGTGAGTTTATTTCAGCAGCAAGCACTTATCAGCAGTCCCCATATATATATAAAAAAAGTTCATCAATTATTAGAAGTCTGATTCCATGATTCAAATTTTTCATGCAATAATCATTTCCTTTAAACACCCATTAAGCTACACAGGACTTCCTCATCAAGGTTGCTTAAAGCAAAGATAAAAAGGCTTCTTTGAGTTGGGCCAGCTTTAGAGTTGTAGATTCTTTCAGCATGAAATCCGGCACTTCAAGTCTGCACCAACCATCAATCAGAAACACAGGATTCTGGAGATGCTGAAAATCCAGAGTAACAGACAGAAAATGCTGGAGGAACTCAGCAAGCCAGGCAGTATCTATGGAGCGGAGTAAACAATTGATGTACTGGGCCGAGACCTTTCATAAGGACCAACCATCAAATATCCAGTTGCACTAATTTCATTTAAACTTCTTTGGAATCCCTTCAAAGATCTTTAAAATGCTTTCAACATTCTTTTCAGGAAACTCATACCTTTGGAGATGGTTTCAGGAAGAGTTAGGAGACAGGGACTTGAAACTGCAAAGTCAGCATTCCCTCAAAGGAATCTCACTTTGGTTGACATACATTTTGGTGATACATCAGTGCAGGAGGCAGTATAAGAAGTCAGAGCAGAGATACTCAACCAGCAGGATGTATCAGCCACAGATAAACTTTCTAGGAGGGTCTCCAAAGTAAACTGTTGTAAAAACAACTTAAATTTCTGTTTATAGGTATATACCACATTACTCCTAGGCCAAAACACTTAATCGTGCAAACTTTCAAGAGTTGTGGCTTAGGTACTCTTAAGCATGTCCAAGATTATCGCTATAGTTTAGCCAGGTAAATAATATGTGACTTTCAGTTCAATGTATGAGTAGGAATTCAGCATCCTGTTCTGTTAGTTACTGTTATCCATTTCAACACTGATCGGCAATTACCTGTGACCCTCTGAATAAAATAACTAATTTTGGATTTATCAGGGAAACAACCTTTTGCAGAGAGTTCAACTTCAAAAAGCAAGCCTTCTGATTTCTGAAAGCTGCTCAAGACTTTTAATAATATTTTAATGTTTAAAGAATTGTTCTTTTCCTTATCCATGATTTCTCAAGGTATTACTTAGTTTTAATGAAACTGAACACTTGGTCTCATAGAACATAGAACAGTACAGCACAGTCCAGGCGATTTGGCTCATGATGTTTGTCAACCTTTAAACCGACTCCAAGATCAATCTAACCCTTCCCTCCCACATAGCTCTCCATTTTTCTTTCACTCATCTGCCTATCTAAGGGTCTCTTAAGTATCCCTAATGTATCTGGCTCTACCACCACCACTTTCAGTGCATTCTACACACTCAGTGTAAAAAAATCTACCTCTGACATCCTCCCTGCACTTTCCTCCAATCACCTTGAGGCTTATTCCCTGAGGCTGTGACACTGCTGAACCTCTCATTACAGCGCTAAGCAGTATTGCGTCCATATTGTACTGTCTCAGTACTTTTATATTTGTCTGCTGTAGCCCCTTTTTTATACGCAGTTATTTTGTAAATAACACTATTCTTTGCATTTCTGGTCAGATGCTAAATGCATTTCATTGGCTTTGTATCTGTACTCGGCACAATGACAATAAAGTTGAATCTAATCTAACCTTAAAATTATATTCTCTCATGTTAGCCATTTCTTCCCTAGAAAAAAGGTGCTGGCCATCCACTCTATCTATGCCTCTTATTATCTCATGCACGTCTACCAAGTCACCTCTCATCCTTCTTTACTCCAAAGAGAAATGTCCTAGCTCAGCGGTCCCCAACCACTGGGCCGCGGACCGGTACTGGGCCGCAAAGCATGTGCTACCGGGCCACGAGGAAACAATATGACTTGGCGATATGAGTCAGCTGCACCTTTCCTCATTCCCTGTCACGCCCGCTGCTGAGCTTGAATGCACGCGAGGTCATTACTCACACGTCATCCATGTCAGCGCGGGAAGGAGATCAACTCCTCGAGCTTGCAAATGACGGCAGGCTGAAAAGCATGTTTGACATAACATCTCTGCCGGCATTCTGGTTCAAAGTCAAAGCTAAATATCCTGAGATAGCCACAAAAGCACTGAAAACGTTGCTTCCATTTCCAGCATATCTCTGCAATGAATGCAACGAAAACTAAATTGCGGAATAGACTGGACATAAGGAACCCCCTTCGAGTATCGCTGTCTCCCATCACCCCTCGATAGGACCGTCTTGTTGCAGGAAAACAAGCCCAGGGCTCCCACTGATCCAGCAATATTGGTGTGTTGCAATGATTTTATATGTTCATACGGGGAAAATATGTGCTGTGTGTTTAATATCCAAACGTTACTTAAAATGTTATGATGCTGTTGACTTATATAACCATATAGCAATTACAGCACGGAAACAGGCCATCTCTGCCCTTCTAGTCCGTGCCGAACGCTACTCTCACCTAGTCCCACCAACCGGCACTCAGCCCATAACCCTCCATTCCTTTCCTGTCCATATACCTATCCAATTTTTCTTTAAATGATAATATCGAACCTGCCTCTACCACTTCTACTGGAAGTTCTTTCAACACTTACTTCAAGCTCCCCTGTCCTCCCCTGATAATTGACTTATCGCTATATTCATGCGAGGAAAATATGCGCTGTGTGTTTAACATTAAATTCGTTAGATAAACCGTTTTAGAAACGAAATTGAGTGTATTAGCCACTTATCACCTATATTGCATTCGTGATTAACACCACCACGAACAGAATCGCCAAAAACGATTTGTAGAGAAAAAATCGGCACGTACATGCATGCGCACTGGTGCCCGCGCAAGGCTTCATGGTCATTGTAGTCTTTCTCGGCGTAAACCCAATGTATTTGACTGCTACTCTCGTCCGTTGGCAACCCACCCACCCGGTCAGCTGGTCCGCAAGAATATTGTCAATATGAAACTGGTCCGCAGTGCAAATAAGGTTGGGGACCCCTGTCCTAGCTTGCTCTACCTCTCCTCATAAGACATGCTCTCAGATCCAAGCAGTATCCTGGTGAATAAATAATCTCAATGAAACCTGGTTGGCTTCGTTTTATTTATTTATTTATTTTAATTAGAAATACAGTATGCCGACAGGCCCTTTCAGCCCAATGGGCCCGTACCGCTGAATTATACCCATGTGACCTATAAACCTACTATCCCGTACGACTTTGGAACATGGGAGGAAACCAGAGCACCCGGAGGAAACCCACATAGTCACGGAGAGAACATAAAAACTCCTTACAGCCAGCGGCGGGAATTGAACCCGGGTCACCTGCACTGTAAAGCGTTGTGCTAACCACTACACTATCACGGCGTGTTAAAAACCCAGTTAATTTGTACAAATTAGATGTACTTAAACTAGCAATAAATTGGTTCACTTAACTTAAAGGAGCTAGAGGAACAGAGTAAGAAGTAAGCCACATGAATGCGGAGCCTGCTCTGTTCGTCAATGAGGTGATGGTTGATGTGCTGGCTCAAGTCCATATGCTTTAGTGCTGAGAGTTATTAACAGGAATAGCTGCACAGTCCTGCTATACAGTTACTGTTGATGATGCCTTCAGATCCAGGAGTACAAATATAGTGTGTCACTTAGTTTATAACTCTTGAGTTATTTTAACAAGATACTTTTGGCAAATAAATCTTTTGGATGATGCATACCTCCGTGCAATTTAAAAGTTGGAAATAGGAGTGGATATACACAATCATGTCAGGAAAATTGTACAGATAAATTCTTACTGTATAATGCTCATTCTGAGGGATAATCTACTTCGAGATGCAGCACCATAACAGGCTCTGCTCAATGAGCCTAATTACACCCAAGTGACCAATTAACCTACTAACTCAGACACCTTTGGAGTGTGGCTGGAAACCAGAGCGGCCCGAGGAAATCCAATTGGTTACAGGGAGAACGTACGGACTCCTTATAGACAGCGATGGAACTGAGCCCTGGATACAGGCGCTGTAATAGAGTCACACAAACCGCTACACTACCATGGTGCCCTTAGCAGCTTATCTTGGCATACCTGACATATCTGCCTACCCATCAAGACGTCAGCGATTCCATGGATAATTGAACAACTCTTGGCTAATGGCACACCCAACAATTATAAAGCACTGGTAACGTGCTGTGGTGGTAATGTTGAGTTCCCACACAGATCCAGTGTGCTTTGTTCTTCAGAGGCACTACAACACAGAAACAGGCCCTTTGGCCCATCTAGTTTATGTTGATCTATTATTCTGCCTAGTACCATTGACCTACACGAGGCACTCCATAGTCCTCCCATCCATGTATATTCCAAATTCCTTTTAAATGTTAAAATCAAACCCACTTCCACTACTGAACACATTCCTCTTAAATATTTCACCTTTCACCCCAACCCATGACCTCTTACTCCAGTCTCACCCAACCTCAGTGAAAAAGCTTGCTTGCATTGACCCCACCTATACCCCTCTTAATTTTATATACCTTTATCAAATCTCCTCTCATTCCCCTACACTCCAGGCAATAAAAGTCCTAACCTATTCAACCTTTCCCTATAACCTGGGTCTTCAAGTTCCAGCAGCATCTTTCTGTATTTTCTCTGCACCCTTTCAATCTTACTGATATCTTTCCTGTAGGTAGGTGACCAGAACTGCATACAATACTCCAAATTAGGCCTCACTGACAACTTATACAACCTCAACGTAACATCCCAGCTCCAATACTCAATTCTTTTTGACTTTTGAAGGCCAATGTGCCAAACACTGTCTTTCTGGCAGTCTCTTCCTACGGACACTATACTAACACATTTTTATGGGGATTGATTTAAGGAAATACACCAAAATCCAGAGCTACAATCAAGCCACTGTGTCTATGCTCCTCTAAGAACGCAACAGCTCCCAAGAACAGCTTGAGGACCTGGAAAGGTAGGACAAATGCCTGTGGCAGACCCATAGTACCCAGTACCCGTTGACCCATAGATCACCACATTAATGCCTGCATCATCAATCACACCAACATCATCCGAATTGCAGACTGCACTGATTCTGCTGGACTGGATATTCCATATATACTGTTAGTACTTCAAGATATGACAAGAGGAAAAGAAAATGCGGAATATCGTACAGTACAGGGACATGATGAGGTAGCTTGAGAGATCAAGAGTTCATCTTTGTTGTGTAAGAATTCAACTCAAGATTCTTACAACAGCAGGATAGAAGTTGTTCTTCAGCCCAGCCGCACATATTCAAGGGGTCCTTGAATACTTTGGCAGCAGGAAGTGTAGACAGAGTCCGTGGACAGGAGGCTGGTCTTCATGATAGATTGGTCTGTGTCCACAATTCTGTAATTTCTTGCAGCCTTGGACAGAGCAGTACCATATTAATATATATCTGGACAGGATGCCTTCTGTGGTGCATCTGTAAAGATTGGTCATAGATTGGTGATAGAGCATAGGGCAGTGCAATGCAGAACCAGCTCTTTGGCCCATAATGTACTGACCCATATAAACCGGCCTCACATTCAATCATGCATAAACATTGAATTCTCCAATTTCCGGTAATAGTCTCCAGCCCCTTGTCACGAGCATTGAATTCTCTAACTTCCAGTAATTCCCTCCCCCTCCTTTCCCCCATCCCAGTTTCAATCTGCCCCCTCCTCCAGCTGCCTATCACCTCCCTCATGGTTCCACCTCCTTGTACTACCCATTGTGCTTTCCCCTATTCCTTCTTCACTTTTCCTCCCTATCCCCTCCCCCACCCCTTTATCTTTCCCCTTACTGGTTTTTCACCCGGAACCTACCAGCCTTCTCCTTCCCACCCTCCCCCCACCTTCTTTATAGGGCCCCTGCCCCTTCCCTCTTCAGTCCTGACGAAGCGTCTTGGCCCGAAATGTTGACTGTTCGTTTCCACGGATGCTGCCCGACCTGCTGAGTTCCTCCAGCGTGTTGCGTGTCACATTCAATCTAACCCTTCCCACCTACACAGGCTGTAACCCTCCATTTTGCTTGCATCCATGTGTCTTTTCAGTGTTACGATTGTATCACTCTCTAACACCACTCTGAGCAGTGCTTACCAGTTATCCTCCCCTCTCTGCGTAAAAAAACCTACCTCTGAGATCTCCCCTAAACTTTCCTCCACTCACCTTAAATGAATGTCCACTGCCATCCTGGAAGAAAGGTGCTGGTAATCTACTGTGTCTACCGTATGCCTCTCACAATCTCATACGCCTCTGTCAAGTCACCTCTCATCCTCCATCACTCCAAAGAGAAAAGCCCTTGCTCAATCAATCTTTCCTCATAAGTTACCAGGGACGTGTTGAATTTCCTTCTGATGAAGTAGAGGTACTGGTGTGCTTTCTTAACTGTATGTGCATCGTTCCAAACAAATATTGGAATTGTTATTGATAATGGAATTGGCTTATTATTGTCATATGTATCAAGATACTCTGAAAAGTTTGTCTTGCATACTGTTCATGCAGATCAAAATATTACACAGTGCAGTGAGGTCGAACAATGTAAAACAATAACAATGCAGAATGAAGTGTAAAAGCCACTGTAAAAGTGCAGTGTAGATAAATGATAAGGTGTAAGGTCATAACAAAGTAGATTGTGAGACCAAGAGTCCATCTTATCATACAAGAAGTCCTTCAAGAGTCTGATAACAGTGGGATAAAAGCTGTCCTTGAGCCTGGTGGTATGTGCTTTTAGGCTCTTATATCTTCTGCCTATTGGGAGGAGGTAGAAAAGAGAAAATCTGGGTGGGTGGTGGTCTTTGATTATGCTGGCTGCTTTACTGAGACAGTATAGACAGAGTGCATAAAGAGGAGGCTGGTTCCTCAAAATGCACGCTTTTGATTTCTCCAAACAATCCCTCATGCAACTTCTGAGGTCCCACATGCTTAGACTGAAGGTTGACCTCAAGGCAAATGTAGGCACCTCAAGATGAGGAGAACAAACCATCAGTTGTCCATATAACACTGCATCCTCAATCATGCAAGACACCGCTTCCAAGAGAAACGCTTTTCCCCTCAAATCTGACAAGAGAGACAGGCAGCTGCTACCCTGGAGTTATTGACCCTTCTGTCCAATGTCCATTCACCCACAAGGAAGTGTTTGCACCTTCTGCAGCTTGGATCTTCTTAATCAATTTTGGACCCAGCAGCAAATCTGTGGTAGACATCCTCCTCAAGTGGAGATGAAGGGCAGGGTGTGGGGAGCTGCAGTGAATGTGCTGTATTATAATGTAATATTGAGTGCAACCATTCTTATGTGAAAGAAGGCAGTTGCTAGGTGGGTCACAACAGTCACAGAGCACTACAGCACAGAAACAGGCCTTTAGGCCCTTTTAGTCCGTAATGAAATATTATTCTGGCCAGTCATACTGAACTGCACCTGACCATAACCTTCCGTACCCCTCCTATCCATGTACTTACCCAAACTCATAAATGTCAAAAACAAGCCCACATCCTCCACTTCCGCTGGCAGCTCGTTCCATGCTCTCACCTCCCTGTGACTGAAGAAGGATCGCCTTGGTTCCCTTAAATATTTCATCTTCCACCCTCAACCCATGATCTCCTGTTCCAGGCTCATCCAACCTCAGCTGGAAAAGCCTGCTTGCATTTAGATGAAAAGCATCTATCAATACTCTTCATAATTTTGTATACCTCTATCAAATCTCCCTTCATTGTCCTACACTGTAGGGAATAAATTCCTAACCTATTCAACCTTTCTCTATAACTCAGCTCCTCCAGTCCCGACAATATCATTGTAAATTTTCTCAGTACTCTTTCAGTCTTATTGATATCTTTCCAGTAGGTAACTGAGACATTAAATCACACAGTACATAGCCACTGCAAGACCAGGCTGGCTGCAAAGATCTGCCTTACACTCAAGTATGACGAGGCGCATCCAGTTTACTTATTCATCCAATTTTCAGGGTCAGCACATAAAGCACATACAAATAGTTCATATCTCTTTTGCCCAGCTATGTTTCACTATGGATGGTTTACATGGAGTAAAACATTTACAGCAATTTTTCCAGCATATGTAAACACTTTAATGCACTGCAGAGGGCAAAGATATACTCGCGCATAGCTTCATGCATTTAAAACGTCTTCTCACATCCATACTTCTTGACACTCGATGTAAAGATGAGAAAGTACAGCCATATAAAAGGCTTTTACTGTACCACGGATGTAGACTTGATGTAGCCGGTACAAGTAAACATTAGGATGAATAAACTACTGTCAGGCTGAAAACTGGCTTCAGGATAGCTTGATCTCAACCAACCTGAAGCTGAACCGTTAGAGTTTACACCATAAGACAAAGGAGCATAATTAGGCCATTCAGCCCATTGAGTCCCTGCCATTCTATCATTACTTTTCTATTATTCCACATTATTGTTGCATATTTAATATTTCAATAATATTTAAATAATCTTGTGTATATATAGTTAGATTAAGCATTCTTAGTCATTTAATTAATTAAATAATTACGGGTTATATGAAAAAATACATAAATTGCATACGACATCATGCTGCCACATGATACACGTGCACATCCCTTAAAGTAAAACCAAAGTTACACCCATATTTCCAACTCCATGTCTTCATTTGAACTATTTTAATGTTTTGAAGTTACAAAAACATAACAATTACCTCTGTTAACCCCATTCTCCTGCCTTCTTTCCATAATCCTGGACACCCTTACCAAGCAAGGACCTGTGTTTTAAATATACCTAATAACTTAGCCTCCATAACCGTCTGTGGCAATGAATTCCACAAATTCACCACCCTCTGGCTAAAGAAATTCCTCCTAATTTACATTGATAATCTGACCACAATCCATAAAAATTAGACCATAACATATAGGAGCAGAAGTAGGCCATTTGGCCCATTGAGTCTGCTCCGCCATTCAATCATGGGCTGATCCAATTCTTCCAGTCATCCTCACTCCCCTGCTTTCACCCCATACCCTTTGATGCCTTGGCTAATCAAGAACCTATCTATCTTTGCCTTAAATACACCTAATGACTTGGCCTCCACAGCCACTCGTGGCAACAAATTTCCACAGATTTACCACCTTCTGACTAAAGTAATTTCTCCGAACCTCAGTTCTAAATGGACGCCCTTCAATCCTGAAGTCATGTCCTCTTGTGCAAGAATCCCCTACCATGGGATATAACTTTGCCATATCTAATCTGTTCAGGCCTTTTAACATTCGGAATGTTTCTAAGAAATCCCCCTCATTCTCCTGAACTCCAGGGAATACAGCCCAAGAGTTGCCAGATGTTCCTCATATGGTAACCCTTTCATTCCTGGAATCATTCTCGTGAACCTTCTCTGAATCCTCTCCAATGTCAGTATATCCTTTTTAAAATAAGGAGGCCAAAACTGCACACAATACTCCAAGTGTGGTCTCACGAGTGCCTTATGGAGCCTCAACGTCACATCCCTGCTCTTATATTCTATACCTCTGGAAATGAATGCCAACAATGCATTCACCTTCTTCACAACTGACTCAACCCGGAGGTTAACCTTAAGGGTGTCCTGCACAAGGACTCCCAAGTCCCTTTCCATCTCTGCATTTTGAATTCTCTCCCCATCTAAATAATAGTCTGCCCATTTATTTCTTCTACCAAAGTGCATGACCATACACTTTCCAACATTGTATTTTATTTGCCACTTTTTTGCCCATTCTCCTAAACTATCTAAGTCTATCTGCAGGCCCTCTGTTTCCTCAACACTACCCGCTCCTCCACCTATCTTTATACTATCGTCAAATTTAGCCACAAATCCATTAATACCATAGTCCAAATCATTGACATACATGGTAAAAAGCAGCGGTCCCAATATCAACCCCTATGGGACTCCACTGGTAACCGGCAGCCAGCCAGAATAGGATCCCTTTATTTCCACTCCCTCTTATCTGCTGACCAGCCAAAGCTCCAACCACGCTCTTAACTTCCTTGTATTCCATGGGTTCTTATCTTGCTAAGCAGCCTCATGTGCGGCACCTTGTCAAAGGCCTTCAGAAAA
Source organism: Mobula birostris (assembly GCF_030028105.1). Classification (NCBI taxonomy): domain Eukaryota; kingdom Metazoa; phylum Chordata; class Chondrichthyes; order Myliobatiformes; family Myliobatidae; genus Mobula; species Mobula birostris. The sequence goes on along the minus strand of NC_092380.1, from coordinate 100,828,199 downwards.
TCCAATTACTGCTAAGTTTTTTTAGTTGACAATTATTGCAATGGCTCATTCAATACAAATAAGCATGACCTAGTATTCAGGCGCCCTTAATTTTCCATGTATGGAATTTCTTTCCTAAATCTCTATCACTTTTATCCCCACTTAAATACATATCATGATGGCACTTTCATATGAGTTACCTGACTTACAGGGAAAGGTTGAACAGGTTAGGACTTCATTCCCTGGAGTGTAGCAGAGTGAGGGGAGATTTGATGGAGGTACACAAAATTATGAGGAGGAATTTCTTTAGCCAGAGAGTGGTGAATCTGTGCAATTCCTTGCCATGGGCCCGCATCCATGACTTCAGCTGGCTGCTCGTTCCACGCTCTCACCACCTTCTGAGTGAAGAAGTGCCCACTCACGTTCCCCTTAAATATTTCACCTTTCATACTTAATCTATAGCCTCTAGTTCTTAATCTGTGTCTTTGGAAATCTTTACCTTGAAGTTAAGTGAAAGCCAAGTCTGAAGTAAGGGCAATTAACTGAGGTCCTAACCTGGTCCCAAAATATCACTGCAACTATAAAGAAGGCAAGGCAGCGACTATGTTTCACTAAGAGTTTGAGGAGTTTTGGCATGTCAACAAAACCACTCAAAAACTTCTATAGATGTACCATGGAGAACATTCTGACAGGCTACATCTCTGTCTGGTATGGGGGAGCTACTGTGCAGGATCGGAAGAAGCTGCAGGGGGTCGTAAATTTAGCTGGCTCCATCTTGGATACTAGCCTACAAAGTACCCAGGACATCTTCAGGGAGTGGTGTCTCAGAAAGGCAGCGTCCATTATTAAGGACCTCCAGCACCCAGGGCATGCCCTTTTCTCACTGTTACCATCAGGCAGGAGGTACAGAAACCTGAAGGCACACACTCAGCGATTCAGGAACAGCTTCTTCCCTGTGCCATCCAATTCTTAAATGGACTTTGAACCTGTGAACACTACCTCACTTTTTCAATATATATGATTTCGGTTTTTGCACAATTTTTGAACTCCAATATATGTATACAGTAATTGATTCACTTATTTATTTGTTTTTCTTCTAGATTATGTATTGCATTGTACTGCTGCTGCTAAGTTAACAAATTTCATGACACATGGCAGTGATAATAAACCTGATCCTGATTCTGATTCTGATCTTAATGCAATACTTCTGATTTGATGGAGACAGACATGAAAGCACAGAGGAACATCTGGAGAAATTTCCGTTGTTACTGCGCGATCGAGGAATCTTCCGGAGGGAAGGCCTCAAAATCCCCGGCTTTGCCTGCTGCTAAGTTAACAAATTTCACGACACATGGTGGTGATAATAAACCTGATTCTGATTCTGATCTTAATGCAATATTTCAAATCAAGTATATTCTCCTAAAAGGCTGCCGTTAATGGAGATCACCTGTGCATGACTTTATTTAACGAGGGGAGGCTGATGCACGGGCAGCCACTACACAGTCCATGACTCATCGGGGTCATGGTCCAGTGGTACTGGGGTTCCTTCATTGCTTCAGCCTTCCTCCGTGTTCACTGCCATTGTGATGTGCCGTCATCTTCCACAAGCTCCACCACTGGGGTTCTTTCTCTGGAACCTCCTCCTTCAACTTACCACTACGGATAGCCCTACCCGGAGCTAAGCTCTAAACGGCATCGCTCCCAGGAACTCAGAAGCCTCCGCCATACAACGAGATGATCATCCTCGAAGAATACGCTAGAGCTAGATAGACATAGAACTTAGAACAATGCAACACGAGTTGGGCAGGACCACAACTAAAGGTCATGGGTTAAGGGTGAAAAGTGAAAAGTTTCGGGGGAACGTGAAGGGAAACTTCTTCGCTCAGAGGGTCATGAGAGTGTGGAACGAGCTGCCAGCACAAGTGGTGCATTTCAACGTTTACGAGAAGTTTGGATAGGTACATGGATGGCAGGGGTACGGAGTGCCATGGTCATGCCTAAGGGACATCAGTAGGAGCAGGCATTTTAAATGGCTCAGCATGAACTAAATGGGCCAAAGGACCTGTTTCTGCGCTGTACTTTTCTATGACTGTATAACAAGTTCCTTTGACCCATAATGTCTTTGAAAACCAGTCTGGCAGAACATGGTTATTATCCCTATTTGCCATTTGAGTCCCTCCAGCACTTTGTGAAGGTTGCTTAAGACTTCCAGCATCTACAGAAACTCCTGTGTTTACTATCGCCCTCAACTCTCTGCCTGTGCATGCCCTTTTCTAAATGCTACTTAGAAGTTGCTATTGTATCTGCTTCCCGGTGGCAATGCATTCCCCGCATCTGCCATTCTGTGTCAAAAAATCTTACCATGTAGATCTTCTCTAAATGTTCCCCCTCTTACTTAAAGGTATGCCCTCTAATATTTGACATTTCCATGCTGGGAAAAATACTTCAACTATCTAAGATAATTAGATACTTGATAAGCGTGGGACTGAAAGGTTACTGTGGTAGATAGGAATGCAGTGTTGAAATTACAGTCAGATAAGTCATCAATTTATTAAAAGGTGGAGCAGGCTTGAGAGGCTGAGTGGCTTACTTCTGATTGTAAACATTACATTATATGTAGACCATGCATTATTTGATGGTACTGCTTTGTTATATTGCTGAACCCACCAACAGTCACCAGGCTACTGTCTCTCACACCATGATGAAATGGCAGAGCACAATTGATGGGCTGAATAGCCTAATTCTACTCGAGTGGCTTATGGTCTTATCATTGTGGATTCCATCATCTCCAAGCATCTAACATGATTGTTCACCAACCACACACTGCCTACTGTTATGTCCTACCCAAGAATACACTGCCTATCTCCCTCTATCTTTTGCTGCAGAGGAGGGGTCTTGACTGTCCATTTCCCTCAACAGATACTGCCTGACCCACTGAGTTCCTCCAGGCTGCTTTATGTTCTAAACACGACAGATTCTGCAAGTGCCGGCAATCCAGATCAACACACGCAAAATGCTGGAGGAACTCAACAGGTCAGGCAGGCTCTATGGAGAATGAAAAAAAGATCAACGTTTTGGGCTGAGACCCTTCATCAGCGGAAAGGAAAGGCGAAGAAGCCAGAATAAGAAGGTGAGGGCAGGTGAAGGTGAAGCCAGGTGAGAGGAAGTGGAAGGGTGGGGGAGTAGTGATGAACAATATTCCCCCTAATCTGTAATGACCCGCGTGCACAAAAATCTTGTGCTGTGCAATTTTTTGCCCAGTGCCAACAGCATGTGTGCATTGAATTTTATATATAGAGGTATTCATTTTAATAGCTAGCAAAATACTGTCAATAAGAACGTAGATCTCTTCTGGGTTTGATCATTGTCACTCTCGTTCATCTGCACTCTCACAAAGCAGACGTAGCAGGACTGTAGTGGGTAATGAAGGATTTTCTCGCCATAGCTTTTGCACACAGTCCATATGTGATTTGCTTGCTAAATGACGCTTTAAAAAGTCAATTTTCTAAATATCACTCCACTTCCCACTTGCAAATTCTTCAGAAACTTTTGCATCAAGACAATACATGCAGATAACACCAGTTTCCGTATTGTACATACTTATTTCTTGTAGTGGCATGTTTCTGACCTCATGAGCTTTCGGAGTAGCACTTTCTACTGCTTCATTAGCCATTTCACTTTAAATAGACTAGCAGTTCTTCCGTGTTTCACACCCTTTGGTTCTTTGGAATATGGCATAGTGAATCACTAATTTCTTCAATTAAAAACAGTATAAATAAGTCAGTTCTAAAATCTCTATATTGTCAACACCATCCGTACCTCATTCCACCGAGATGCAACACAGAGCATCATAGGAAGTCATTCTTGCCTGAGGCCATCAAACTTTACAACTCCTCCCTTGGAGGGTCAGACACCCTGAGCCAATAGGCTGGTCCTGGACTTATTTCCATCTGGCATAACTTACATATTATTATTTAATTATTTATGGTTTTATATTGTTATATTTATACTCTATTTTTGGTTGGTGCAACTGTAACGAAACCCAATTTCCCTCGGGATCAATAAAGTATGACTATGATATGACAATGGCTAAAATGGAAAAGAAAATGTGATTGTGTGTGATCATGAAATATACTCAACATGCCAATGAAATCGAGGGTGACAACCTTTTGTGAGCAGTTTAAATTCCTTTGTGCCCTGGTAGCAAAAGATTCGTGCACACATGCAGGAGCGCACCTTAGTGATGAAGTGAGAAGCTGAGAGGTGATAGGTGGGAAAGGTAAAGGGCTGAAGAGAAGGAATCTGATAGGAGAGGAGGATGGACCATAGGAGAAAAGGAGGAACAGCAGAGGAAGATGAAAGACAGGTGAGGAGAAGAGCAGAGGTAAGGAGGGAGGCCAGAATGAGGAATTAGAAAAGAAATTAGAAATGAGGAATTGCTCCAGTTTCCAGCATCTCCAGTTTCTTATGCCTACATTACTGGCCCACCACTTTGCAGAATTTTGTATAAATGCAGAAACAGTGGCTGAGATTAGAATATTAGGAAGAGAGCAAGTAATAAAATCAATAGCAGGCATAGAATTGCTATAGCCAATCCTGTCATTCAAACAGAGGTGGTTGCTCCTCTCCTCATCTCTCCCATCCTCTCCCGATATCTCCTTATATCTATAGTGTCCCTTCTCTGAGGATTGTCACCTAGCTGTGTTACATAGAAACATAGAAACATAGAAAATAGGTGCAGGAGTAGGCCATTCAGCCCTTCGAGCCTGCACCGCCATTTATTATGATCATGGCTGATCATCCAACTCAGAACCCCGCCCCAGCCTTCCCTCCATACCCCCTGACTCCCGTAGCCACAAGGGCCATATCTAACTCCCTCTTAAATATAGCCAATGAACTGGCCTCAACTGTTTCCTGTGGCAGAGAATTCCACAGATTCACCACTCTCTGTGTGAAGAAGTTTTTCCTAATCTCGGTCCTAAAAGGCTTCCCCTCTATCCTCAAACTGTGGCCCCTCGTTCTGGACTTCCACAACATCGGGAACAATCTTCCTGCATCTAGCCTGTCCAATCCCTTTAGGATCTTATACGTTTCAATCAGATCCCCCCTCAATCTTCTAAATTCCAACGAGTACAAGCCCAGTTCATCCAGTCTTTCTTCATATGAAAGTCCTGCCATCCCAGGAATCAATCTGGTGAACCTTCTTTGTACTACCTCTATGGCAAGGATGTCTTTCCTCAGATTAGGGGACCAAAACTGCACACAATACTCCAGGTGTGGTCTCACCAAGGCTTTGTACAACTGCAGTAGTACCTCCCTGCTCCTTTACTCGAATCCTCTCGCTATAAATGCCAGCATACCATTCGCCTTTTTCACCGCCTGCTGTACCTGCATGCCCACTTTCAATGACTGGTGTATAATGACACCCAGGTCTCGTTGCACCTCCCCTTTTCCTAATCGGCCACCATTCAGATAATAATCTGTTTTCCTATTTTTGCCACAAAGTGGATAACTTCACATTTATCCACATTAAATTGCATCTGCCATGAATTTGCCCGCTCACGCAAACTATCCAAGTCACCCTGCATCCTCTTAGCATCCTTCTCACAGCTAACACTGCCACCCAGCTTCGTGTCATCCGCAAACTTGGAGATGCTGCATTTAATTCCCTCATCCAAGTCATTAATATATATTGTAAACAACTGGGGTCCCAGCACTGAGCCTTGCAGTACCCCACTAGTCACCGCCTGCCATTCTGAAAAGGTCCCGTTTATTCCCACTCTTTGCTTCCTGTCTGCTAACCAATTCTCCACCCACACCAATACCTTACCCCCAATACCCTGTGCTTTAAGTTTGCACACTAATCTCCTGTGTGGGACCTTGTCAAAATCCTTTTGAAAATCCAAATATACCACATCCACTGGTTCTCCCCTATCCACTCTACTAGTTACATCCTCAAAAAATTCTATGAGATTCGTCAGACATGATTTTCCTTTCACAAATCCATGCTGACTTTGTCCGATCATTTCACCACTTTCCAAATGTGCTGTTATCACATCCTTGATAACTGACTCCAGCAGTTTCCCCACCACCGACGTTAGGCTAACCGGTCTATAATTCCCCGGTTTCTCTCTCCCTCCTTTTTTAAAAAGTGGAGTTACATTAGCCACCCTCCAATCCTCAGGAACTAGTCCAGAATGTAACGAGTTTTGAAAAATTATCACTAATGCATCCACTATTTCTTGGGCTACTTCCTTAAGCACTCTAGGATGCAGACCATCTGGCCCTGGGGATTTATCTGCCTTCAATCCCTTCAATTTACCTAACACAACTTCCCTACTAACATGTATTTCCCTCAGTTCCTCCATCTCACTGGACCCTCTGTCCCCTGCTATTTCTGGAAGATTATTTATGTCCTCCTTAGTGAACACAGAACCAAAGTAATTATTCAATTGGTCTGCCATGTCCTTGCTCCCCATAATCAATTCACCTGTTTCTGTCTGCAGGGGACCTACATTTGTCTTTACCAGTCTTTTCCTTTTTACATATCTGTAAAAGCTTTTACAGTCAGTTTTTATGTTCCCTGCCAGTTTTCTCTCATAATCTTTTTTCCCCTTCCTAATTAAGCCCTTTGTCCTCCTCTGCTGAACTCTGAATTTCTCCCAGTCCTCAGGTGAGCCACTTTCTCTGACTAACTTGTATGCTTCTTCTTTGGAATTGATACTATCCCTAATTTCTCTTGTCAACCACGGGTGCACTACCTTCCTTGATTTATTCTTTTGCCAAACTGGGATGAACAATTGTTGTAGTTCATCCATGCAACCTTTAAATGCTTGCCATTGCATATCCACCGTCAATCCTTTAAGTGTCATTTGCCAGTCTATCTTAGCTAATTCACGTCTCATACCTTCAAAGTTACCCCTCTTTAAGTTCAGAACCTTTGTTTCTGAATTAACTCTGTCACTCTCCATCTTAATGAAGAATTCCACCATATTATGGTCACTCTTACCCAAGGGGCCTCTCATGACAAGATTGCTAATTAACCCTTCCTCATTGCTCAAAACCCAGTCCAGAATAGCCTGCTCTCTAGTTGTTTCTTCAACACGTTGGTTCAAAAAACCATCCTGCATACATTCCAAGAAATCCTCTTCCTCAGCACCTTTACCAATTTGGTTCACCCAATCTACATGTAGATTGAAGTCACCCATTATAACTGCTGTTCCTTTATTGCACACATTTCTAATTTCCTGTTTAATACCATCTCCGACCTCACTACTACTGTTAGGTGGCCTGTACACAACTCCCACCAGCGTCTTCTGCCCCTTAGTGTTACGCAGCTCTACCCATATCGATTCCACATCTTCCCGGCTTATGTCCTTCCTTTCTATTGCGTTAATCTCTTCTTTAACTAGCAACGCCACCCCACCTCCCCTTCCTTCATGTCTATCCCTCCTGAATATTGAATATCCCTGAACGTTGAGCTCCCATCCCTGGTCACCCTGGAGCCATGTCTCTGTGATCCCAACTATATCATAATCATTAATAACAATCTGCACTTTCAATTCATCCACCTTATTACAAATGCTCCTTGCATTGACACACAAAGCCTTCAGGCGCTCTTTTACAACTCTCTTAGCCCTTATAGAATTATGCTGAAAAGTGGCCCTTTTTGATGCTTGCCCTGGATTTGTCGGCCTGCCACTTTTACTTTTCTCCTTAGTACTTTTTGCTTCTACCATCACTTTACACCCCTCTGTCTCTCTGCACTGGTTCCCATCCCCCTGTTGTGAATTAACCTCCTCACGCCTAGCCTCTTTAATTTGATTCCCAATTAAGGTGTTGTGATCCTGAGAGTGATGTTGTCTGGAATTTAGCCAGCAGGCACTTAACTCCTAGTAGGACTGCCAGTGACAGTAAGGTCAAGGGGGAGGATCCAGACAAAGAGCGACCCAACCAAGACCTCAATGGTGGAGCTGATGGAAGATGATGATGTATCACAATGGCAGTGAAAGAGGAAGAGGACTGCAGCAATGAAGGGTCCCCAGTCATCTTGCACTGGACCCTGACCCAGATCTGTTCAGGAACACGCAGTAACTGCCCTTGCATTAGCCTCCACATGTTGAACAAAGTCGCAGACAGGTGCTGCCCAATAAGGGAATCCATACTAACATCCCGGATTAGGTCCCTTTGTAATCCCAGACTGGCTTCTCGAACCACCTGAGGAGGCACCAGTAGACAATCTATGAGAGCATCATACTGAACTTGGGTAATTGGTCTACTAGTGTCCAAAAATCTATCAATACCACTTCAGGATTACATTGACCAACCACGACCCTCTATATCAGGAAAATCCAAATATGCATAATCCGCTGAGTAAAGAAACTGTTCCTCCTCTCAGTCCTATGGTCAGCCCCTACCCTGAAGTTCTGTCCACTAGTACTGGACTCTCCAACAACCAACTAACCACCATCTCGAAGGAAATCTTCCTGACGGTGACCACACAGCTAGGAAAGATGGTAAGGAAGGTGAACAGCATGCAAAGGTAAGGTAAGGGGACAGCATAAAAATAGTGTGATCACTTGAGTCGATTATGATATTCTCCTCAATGGAAAACACCTATAGGTGACTTTGCTTAACATAGGGAGGCTGATGCTGGACAGCCACCACACAGGTAGGGTCAGTGTCCACTGGCATGGAATGCAAGATGACTAAGGATCTTTCACTGCTACAGCCATCCTCTGCCTGCACTGCCTTTGTGATGACACCTGCTCCACCACCGAGGTCTTGGTTGGATTGTTCCTTGCCTGAAACCTCTCCTCTTGAGCTTAACACCATGGGTGACCCTACCAGGATCTAAGCTCCAGCTTACATAATCAGAGACCTTTAAAATGTTTTAATATGTATTGGTAGCATTGGTATTGGGTCTTCTACTTTTCACGATATAGGGCTGTCCATTTAGAATAGAAATGAGGAGGAACTTCCTTGGCCAGAGGGTGGTGAATTTGTGGAACTTGTTGCCACAGAGATCTGTGGAGGCCAGGTCATTATTTGTATTTAAGGAGGAGGTTGATAGATACTTGATATCGGGTTATAAAAGGTTACAGGGAGAAGGCAGGAGAACAGGGTTGAGAGGGAAATGGATCAGCCATGATGAAATGGCGGAGAAGGCTCGATGGGCCGAATGGCCTGATTCTGCTCCTATGTCTTGTGGTCCTATGATCTTATGATAAAGATCTGGATGATGCAATTGATGACTTTGTGGCCAGATCCGCAGCTGATACAAAGATAAGTTGAGGACAGATAGTGTTAAGGATGTAGCAAGTCTGCAGAAGTACTTGGACAGATCAGGAGAATGGGCAAAGAAGTGGAAGATGGATATAGTGCAGGGAAGTGTATAGTCATTCCTTTTTCATCAAAGGAACAAAGGCTGAGACTATTTTCTAAATGAGGGAGCAAATTCAGAAATTGGAGACGTAATGGGACTAGGGAATCCTTATACTAGATTCCCTAAAGGTTAGCTTGCAGGCTGAGTCAATGGTAAGGAAGGCAAATGCAATGTTAGAATTCATTTTGAGAGAACTAGAATATAAAACCAAATATGTAATGCTGAGGCCTTAGAAGGCATTCATCCAACCACACTTGCAATATGATGAGCAGTTTTGGGCTCCTATCTAAGAAAGGATGTACTGGCATTGGAGAGGGATCAGAGAAGTCTCATGAGGATTATTCTGGGAATGAAAGGGTTAATATATGAGGAGCTCTGGGCCTATACAATAGCTTTTAAAAAATGAGGGGGGGGGTCTCTCATTGAAACCTATATGGAAGTCCTAGATAGAGTGGATGTGGAGAAGATATTTCCTATAGTGTTAGAGACAAGGAGAAGAGAGCATACCCTCAGAATATAAGGGCATCCCTTTAGAACTGAGATGAGAAGGAATTTCTTTATCCAGAGGCTGGTAATGTGTTGAATTCATTATCATGAACAGCTGTGGAGTCCAAGTCATTGGGTAGACAGTATTTAAAGTGGGGTTTGATAAGTTCTTGATTAGTAAAAGTGTTAAAGATTATTGAAAGAAGGGAGGAGAATGGGGTTGAGGGGGATAATAAATCAGCCATGATTGAATGGTAGAGCAGACTTAATGGGCTGAATGACCTAATTCTGCTCCTCTGTCTTATGGTCTTACATCTTAACATAACTCGTAGCATCTCAGGAACACATTAGCCTCTCAATCACGACAAGGTGGCGATTCTCAGAAAAGATCGTGTCTCAGCTACATAAGGGTTTGGTTCGGCCACACTTGGGGTATTATGTCCAATTCTGGTTGGTCTATTACAGGAAAGATGTGGAGGCTTTGGAAAGGATACAGAAGAGGTTTACCAAGACCCTGCCCCAATCATGTGTTCTACGGAGAGGTTGAACAAACTTGGGTCGTTTTCTCTGGAGTTTTGTTGGCTGAGGGGAGATCTGATAAAAGTATATAAAATTATGTGAAGCATTGATCGGGTAGATAGTCAGAATCTTTTTCCAAGGGCAGAAATGTCAAATATCAAAGGGTATGCCTTTCAGATGAGGGGAGGGAGTATAAGTTCAAAGAAAGTGTTTGGGGCACATTATTTTTTTACACAGAGATTGGTAGATCCAGTAGTGAAAACAGATATAATAATGGAATTTAGAAGGCTGACGGATTTACACACAGATATGCAGAACTAGAGAGATATGAATCGTGTACAAAGAAGATACTTTAGTTTGCCATTGTGTACAGCATAGACAATGTGGGCCAGAGAGCCTGTTCCTGTGCTGAACTGTTCGATGTCTATCTGTGTTGATGTAAGATGTCAACTATTTGGTTGAAAGGCCCAATTTTTCCTTCTATTTATTAAAACAACAGCAATGCAGCACTTGTGGCTTGGGAAGAGGGAAATGAAATCGCATTGCTTTATCACTGAGGTATACTGTTTACAAAAAAAATGTAATTTGAAGCACCTATTGACACCTGTCAATTGTTGAAAGGCCTCAACAGAGTAATCATGGAGAGGATGTTTTCTATGGTGAGGGAATCTAAGACCAGAGGACACCGTCTCAGAATGCAGTGGCATCAATTTAGAATGGAGATGAGGAATTTCTTTAGCCAGAGAGTGGTGAACCTGTGGAATTCATTGCCACAGGCAACAGTGGCATTGGGTATATTTAAGGCAGAGGCTGAGATTAGTCAGGGCATGAAGGGATCTAGGGAAAAGGCAGGAGTTTCAGGCTGAGTTGGAAATGGATCAGCCATGATGAAATGGTGGAGCAGACTCAATGGGCCAAATGGCCTAATTCTGTTCCTATATGGTGTCTTAGAATTATAGAAAAGTACAGCACAGAAACAAGCCCTTTGGCCCATCCATTCCATGGTGTGCCATTTAAACTGCCTACTCTCATCAGCCTGCACCAGGACCATAGCACTCCATACTCCTACCACCCAAACTTCTCTTAAACATTGAAATTGAGCTTGCATGTATCATTCGTGTTGGCAGCTCATTCCACACTTTCATGACACACTGTGAAGAAGTTTTCCCTCATGTTTCCCTTAAACTTTTCATCTTTCGCCCTTAACCCATGACCTCTAATTGTAGCCCCACCCAACCTCAGTGGAAAAAGCCTGCTTGCATTTACCCTATCTATACCCCTCATAATTTTGTATTCCTCAGTCAATTTAATTTTCTATGCTCCAAGGAATAAAGTCCTAACCTATTTAATCTTTCCTTTTAACTCAGGTCCTCCAGACCCGACATCCTTGTAAGTTTTTTCCGTACTCTTCCAACATTATTTACATCTTTCCTGTAGGTAAGTGACCATATCTTATGGTTTTATGAAGCATGAGGCAAATATAACTATATAGTTAGTGCATAGTGTATCAATTGACTCTTTTATTATTGTTGGACTTAATCCATAAGCTCTACCATAGTTTTCAAAAAAGGATTTAGAGTGAGTTCATCGTGCAGTGATGCAAAACAGATAGGATGGATTCTTTAACGATTTGCAGCACTCTTATATTACTTTTTTGAACCTAGTAAGTATATCATGTAAACTCTCTGCTGAGAGAAATTGTCCAACAAAGAGAGGTATGGCTTAGTAGCGTAGCTGTTAGCAGAATACTATTATGACACCAGTGACACAGGTTCAATTCCTGCCGCTGTCTGTAATGAGTTTGAATACTCTTTCCATGACTGCGTAGGCTTTTTCACAGTCTCCCGGTTCCTCCCACATTACAAAGACGTATGGCTTAATAGGCTAATTGGTCTCATGGGTGTAATTGGGTGAACATAAAAAATAGAATAGTACAGCACATTACAGGCCCTTCGGCCCACAATGTTGTGCTGACCCTTAAACCCTGCCTCCCATATAACCCCCCACCTTAAATTCCTCCATATACCTGTCTAGTAGTCTCTTAAATTTCACTATGTATCTGCCTCCACCACTGACTCAGGCAGTGCATTCCACGCACCAACCACTCTCTGAGTAAAAAAACTTTCCTCTAATATCCCCCTTGAACTTCCCGCCCCTTACCTTAAAGCCATGTCCTCTTGTATTGAGCAGTGGTGCCCTGGGGAAGAGGCGCTGGCTGTCCACTCTATCAATTCCTCTTTATCTCTATCATGTCTCCTCTCATCCTCCTTCTCTCCAAAGAGTAAAGCCCTAGCTCCCTTAATCTCTGATCATAATGCTCATTGGGCTAGAAGAGCCTGTTGCAGTGCTGTATCTCTGAATACAAGAAGGTAGCAGAAATGGATAGACATAGAAAACCTTGGAGCTCACGCGGTATAGTATTTGAGGCATTAGAAATGGAGCTAAAATGTGATACCTTGCTTTACCTATCCTACACTTGCATGCGAGAAGTATCTCTGCAATTTGAAGTATCTTTCCCTGTTTCAGGTTACTACACTTTGGGCAATGGAAGCCAAGAGGCTGTTTGCTTTGGCTGGAAACCACAACGACTGTATGAAACCATAAAACATAGGGCAGAATGAGGCCACTGGGGCCGTCAAGTCTTCTCCACCATTCCATCATGACAGATTTATTATCCTTCTCATTCCAATTCTCCAGCCTTCCCCCTGTAACCTTTAACATCCTTACTAATCAAGAACCCATCAGCCTCTGCTTCAAATATACCCAATGACTTGGCCTCCACAACCATCAGTAGCAGTGAATTCCGTGGACACACTGTCCTCTAGTTAAAGTCATTCTTCCTCATCTCTGGTATAAATGGATGTCCCTCTATTCAGAGGCTGTGCCCTCTGAACCTAGACTCACCCACTATAGGAAACGTCCTCTCTGCATCCGCTCTATCCCTGGCCTTTCAGTTTTCGATTTTTAAGTGAGATCCCCCTCCCCCCCCCTCATTTTTCTAAAATCCAGTGAGTGCAGGCCCAGTCATCAAACAATGTTCACATTAACCCTTTCATTCCCAGGATGATTCTTATAAACCTCCTCTGGACCCTCTCCAATGCCAGCACATCCTCTCTTAGGTAAGGGGCCCAAGATAAGGATGCTCTCAGGACATGGGATTAGACATTCAGGGTTAAGATGGAGAAATTCCTTTATGCAGATGTTCATATATTTCTGGAGTTCTATACTCCAATGATGGATATTCCATCATTGTGTACACAAGTCTGCAATCAAGTTTTGGATGCTATTTGGTATATTATTATCAATGCCAATATTCGTTCACAATGATCCACATGGCCCTATGGAAAGCACACCAGTGCTGAGAAGTCTAAGGAAATTTTAGACTGCAGATTTAAGATATGGGTGGCACTCAGGTTCCTTGTTTGCCCTCATACCTGGTCAGGAATCACTTTGTCACTGCTAAACATGATTGTCCAGGTGCAGGTTGGTGAGACTGGGTAGAATAGAAGTTAAGCACAGACTGAATGGGCCGAAGGGCCTGATTCTGTACTGTAGTGCTCTAGTCAGGCAGAAGTAGTTGACCTGACTATCTTGGATCAATTGATTGTCAGTGAGAGCACAACAGGATGGATTGGACCAATGGATGATTCCAGCATTGACTTGCATGGTGCATTTGAGAATGCAAATGTGAGAACAAGTTGATGCCATTGTCATCAACTGTACCAGGTGAAGACCTTCTTATTCTACTGATTAAACAATTAGGTGGCCGGCCACATTGAAACTGTAAGCAAGGTAACAGACTGTTGATGAAATTGTCATAGAATAAAATAAGTTTCCATAAGTAGAATCTTTTCTTGTTCTGGGTTGGGTTTAAAATGACAAAGCTATGTTACAATATCAGTATATGTAAAGTGTGTTAAATGTAGTTCTTTAAAAAGTGGCATGAAGTTTTGAGTCAATGACTGAGACATTTTGTGGATTTGCTTTTGGTTCTTAATCTTATCAAAATGATCTTGTGATTTCAGTGAAATCTCATGTATATCATTTTTCATGCCAGTCACTTTATAGTCTCCCATGAATACGACATGGTCTATATATAAAACTAGGAAAACAATGCAAGAATGCATTGAATAGTTTGAATAGGGTCACATGTATTGCTTGGTACAATGCAAAGACTGATTTGTTGCTGGTTACAATAAACTTGTAGGACCCTGGTGCTGAAGTGTAAATAATATATTTGATTTAAGTCTAAGAAAAATGTAGCAATAACAACCTATTGTTCAAACAGGCATTCCATGTTTTAACTGTTTGGAGGTTAGGATTTTTCAGAGCCATTTAAATAGCTCCACATATTTTATTTGGTTAGTTGAGAATATTAATTAAGCAGCACCTTTTCCATACTGTCATTAATAGCAATCGTCCCTATTTTGAGAATTGGAACTTTAATTTTCCGTGTCTTTTTAAATTGGTTCTTGTTGGCATACATTATTCAACCCTTTGAGACTACTCTACAATTCAATGGGATCAAGGGTTACTCCTAGGTTCTATTTTCTGCCTTTTCTGTATGTCCCTTGATACTCTTAACTAACAAATAAATATCTTTCCATCTCAGCCTTGGAAGCACCAATTATCTGAACATCCTTGTTCAGCTGGGAGGAGTTTCTATTATCCTTTGTATGAGAAAGTACTTCCTGAATATATAACTAAATTGGATCAAACATTAGCCATTGTTCTTTGCTTCTCCCAAAAAAGGAAGGCGTTTTCTATATCTACTTTATGGGATGCTTGTATCCTTCCTCAGACAAACTACTATTTATTCCAGATTCCACATTCTGTCTGCTAGCTGGATTATAAAGACCATAAGACCATATAATATAGGAGCAGAATTAGGCCATTTGGCCCATCAAGTCTGCTCTACCATTCCATCACATTTGATCCAATTTTCCTCTTGGACCCAGTCTCTTGCCTTCTATCCATGTCCCTTCATGCCCTGACCAGTCAAGAACCTTACAACCTCTGCCTTAAATACATCCAATGACTTGGCTTCCACAGCCGCCTATGGCAAAGAACTCCACAGACTCACCACTCTCTGGCTAAAGAAATTCCTCCTCATGATGCTGCTTGGCCAGCTGAGATCCTCCAGCATTTTGCGTGTGTTGCTTTGTTTACAGTGTGCTGCTGGCAAATTGTAGTGTCAGATTTCTTACTCAGCCCCTCTCTTTTCTGAATGAAGTTAATAAAAACGCCTGAATTTAATATGATTCTGAAGTTATACCTTTTAAAAGCCTGAAATATTTGTGAACAATGACACATTGAGATAAGGTGAATGGGTGGTGATATTAAAACTTTCAGTTCATAACATATATCATTGAAACTTAAAGGCTCAATTCAATTTCTCTTACACAATCTACTCTAGACCATAAAAGACCCCAGGAACCACACATTTAGTTTCTATTTTTGATTTTTCTACCATGATTTAGGACCAAATTCCTCCAACTGATAAATGTCAGATGTGACACATTCTTTGCTGATAAAACCCATTGCAGGTGGTATATTTAGATCAAACTTGAATATACAGCATGGAATTTGGTTCAATCATTTATGCTGCTTTTTATGCTCTTTCCACCATTCTTCTTCAACTAATTCTATTGGAAAAGCCTTTCATTCCTTCTTCTCATTCGGCTTTGCCTTCTCCATAACTTTAAGAATTTCTCCTGAATTATTCAGCAGATGATTAATGGTCCTCTAAGTCTTGGATTCCTACTCCACATTGGGGAACATCTTCTCCACATCCAGAGGATATTCTGGTAACAAGTTCTGCCCTATGGATTTTAACCAGCTAAATGTGTGACTTAGGGATTCTGAGCAATAGAATGGGCGATGGTCCTCTTTCATCAAATCTGAAGCTAGTGTCTAAATTCTTCCTATATTTTAGGTTGGAAGGTATTGACTTCATAGAATTACGTGGTTTTGCTCAGCTACAAATAACAGTGTTGGGAGCTATTTTGCTGAGGTTATAAAGTAACCGTGTCCCACTACAAAATTTTCAAGAACTAAACCTGCTATTGAGAATGCCTTTGTGGCAGATGTGACTAGGAGATCTTGACAATGATGTTGGCATGGACAGAAGAGCAATAGAGCAGCTTCCTGCAGGAAAAGAAGAGAAATGGTCTTCTGGGAAGATGCTAAGCTACCTCTATATCCAACTCAACCTGTGAAATAGAGCTTTGCCACAACACCCAAGTCCCATGACATTGACACAATGGCAGACCACACAGCACACAACATGTTTTCTCTATCCACTAATTGACCACAGGTTTGGGATCTTGCTGAGACCCTTCTACAAGTTTTTTTTGTACTCCTCAATGGAAAAGTCTGTGACCTTGGTGAATGAGGGCAAGAAATGAATGAAACCCTAAGCCATTGATCCTAGGGTTCTAATATTCCATCATTCAGATGAACATGAGAAGCTTGTCTTGAAACACCATCACCTACTAGCTGCCCATCAAGTCACCCATTAACCTGTCTTGGAAACCTGTCGGAGATTCATTCATTGTCACTGGATCAAAACGGGGATTCTCTACCTCACAGTGCATTGATGATATTATCAGCATAAGGACAGTTGTGTTTCAGAACAGGACCACCTTTGAATGGCAAAGTAGGGATGGATAATCAATGATGAATTCATTGCTGGTGTCTACATCCTATAATTAAACAAAACTTTTTTATGACCTTGAATCGTCCACATGGAGAAGCTAAGCTATATTGAGCTACTCAGCACAATAAGCACAGACATGGTGGAACCAACTCTTGGGAACATTTCATAGAAGAATCCCTCTCAACCCAAAACAAGCTGAGTTTTAAAATCTGCAAGAATAAAGTTAATACCCATGATTGAATACAATTTCTATAAATACAATTGCCCAGTAGACAAGCAGTTTAAAAGAATTACATATATACAATGGACCATATCTCAACTGAAAAGACTAACTCTGAATAGTCAAGCACGTTTTGCTGGGAATCCAGACACCCAAAACAACCTTCTTTCAAGTTAAGCCAAGCCAAGTCAAGTTTAATGGCATTTAACTATATACATGTATAGCATCAAACGAGACAACATTTCTCCGGACCAGGGTGTTATGCAGAGTAGTAGATAACGCACATAGAACACATAGTAACTTTTTACCATTGCATTGCAGGATAGATTACTAGAAACACACACATTCTAAATATTGGATGACAAATTTGACCAAGATCATGTGTTAATTTGCAAATTAAGCTTTCCCTTATTTTAAGGATTTCAATGCAATCCAATTAACATAGACATTGGATTCATTCCCATCACTGCCTGTGAGGAGTGTACTTTCTCCCCATGACAGTGTGAGTATCCATCCTGTTGTTCCAGCTTCTTCCCGCACTCCAAAGATGTATGGGCTAGAGTTAGTAAGTTGTGCGCATGTCATTTTGGCACCACAAGCATGGCAACATTTGTGGGCTGCCCTGGCACATATTTAGACTGTGTTGTTCATTGACGCAAACAATGCATTTCATTTTATGGTTGAATGCCTTGATGTGCATGTGACACGTCTCAGTATAATCTTCAGTGCAGTACCGAGGGAGAGCAGCACTGCTGGAGATGCTGTCTTTTGCACGAGATGTTAGGCGAGCCAGTCAAAGAAGGGCTATTTTCCTGGCCTAAATTTATCCCATAAGCAACACCTCTTAAAATAGATTATCTGGTGCCATCACATATTTGTTTGTGGAAACTTATTCTCCACATGTTGCCTACTACAACGTCACAAAATCAATTACACTAGGGAAGCAGTTCATTGAGGGTAAACCACTTGTACTTCTTGATAAGGGTGTACAAGATGCTAAATTTTTCAAATCTTTCTTTCTGTGTGCAGGAGTATATTAGCTTACTGCTTATAGCAATCCAGAGGCCGGGACTAAAGATCAGGGTGCGAAAGTTCAAATTCCACATGACATTGGAGAATTCGGGTTCAGTCAAATAAATCTGGAAATTAAAATCTTAGCATTGTTCACGAAACAACCAGCCAGTTTGTATTGGGAAGGATTTCCCACAGTGCTGCATATGTGGTCTTTACTGAGTGTGGCCTATGTGTGACTCCAAAGACATACGGCAATATAATTCATTTTTAACAACGCTTTCAAATAGTCTAAGAAGCCAATCGTTTCAAGGACATGTTGATCTTCCTAACAAAGCTGACATCCTAAGAATGAACATAAAAGACCACCCATCTCACATTATCTAGTGTTGAATCCAACCTACAATATCTAATTCAGTTCATGATACTAGTTTTAGCTTAAACTGCCGTGTTCGTAGATACCAGAGGGAAGTAAACATTGTTATTGTTAAGATGCAAACACTGGTTATAATAGGATCAGAGAGATTAATATTAGCAAACACAAAATTATCTCTACTTATTTATCAATTCCAACAAAAGGTGTGGATATTGCTGACATTATCAGCATTTATTGCCCATTTTAATTATTCCTGAACTGAGGGCACTTCAGAGGTGAACACGTCAGTGGGTTTGCAGACACATGTAAGGTACAATGCATTAAAGCCGCAGAAGCTCTCTCCTGAAGCAAATCAGGTGGGTTTGTGGATACTATTACTGAAACTAGTTTGCAGGGAAAAAAATCCAAATTTATTTGAACTTAAATTCTCCTGTTGCCTACATAAAGGTCAAATTTCAGTCAGAATCGGAGTGAGAATCAGGCTTATTATTACCAAAGCATGTCGTGAACTTTGTTATTTTGTGGCAGCAGTACGATGTAAGACATAAAAAAATTACTAAAAAGAATAAAAAAGAATTAAAATACAGTGCAAAAGAGGAATAGTAAGGTCGCGTTCGTGAGTTCATGAACCGTTCAGAATCTGATGGTGGAGGGGAGGAAGGGGAAGAGAAGGAAGCATTGACTGTACATCAGCAGCATCCTGGTGATGGTAATGAGAAGAAGGCATGTGCCAGATGGTGAGGTTTCTTAATGATGGATGCCCCCATCTTGAGGCACCGTGCTTTGAAATTGTCCTCAGTAATAGGGAGGCTTGTGTCCACAATGGAGCTAGCCGACCTTTTGATCTTGCAAATAGGAGTCTTCATAACGGTCAGAAAGCTCTCCGTGGTACATTGGTAGAGATTTCCTCAAGTGTTTGTAGGATTGTTTGCCAAGCCCAGAGGTTAGGTCACAAGCATTTAGTCACCAGTCTGCAGGATCTGGGCTTAGGGGGTGAATCCTAGATACTCAAGGAACCAATGCTCACAACGATCAATAGCCAGAGATACGGGCCAGCAGAGATCACTCAGCTATCCGGTTGGCCGGGAACTAGCGGAGACTAGCAGGTAGCACAAAAGCCAACCAACCAGAACAGCGAATCGGACCAATGTAAATGCCAGCACTGCACAGAAACCACACTCAATTGCACGCTGATGACGTCACCTCAACTGGTAATGAAACGTTTGCAAGCTAACCCGCAGGCTCAGCGAACAGCCCTACAAACCAGCAGCCAACCCAAGCTACCACTCTTCTCTTTCATTCAATTTACTAGGGTCTTCGGTGACACACCAAATCCCCTCAAGTTCCAAATGAAGTTCAGCCATGGGTGTGCCTTCTCAGTGACTGCATCAAAATGTTGGGCCCAGGAAAGATCTTCAGAGATGTTGATGCCCAGGAACTTGAAGCTGCTCATCCTTTCCACTGCTGACTCCTCGATAAGGGCTGGTGTCTTTGAATCGATGATTTGGAAATCTGGCTGCTGGTCCAGGTTCTACCAGGTGATCCTGTGCACTCAGCCCTGATCCACCAGTTCACCTCTCGAACATTGTTTCAGATTTTTAATTAAACCCTAAATTTGATTGGACAATGCCTGCCAACACCTCAAGGATGAGGACAGCACAAATGACAGTTCTATAATCAAGAATGGAGAAATGATAGTCTATAAAAGTGTTATTCACACTTCACTACCATTTTTTTCAGGCATGTATTGTGCTTGTGTGGCACACTCCCCCTCACTGCTGCCATCGTGAAGGAGGCATGGGAAGGCTTCGGTCCCACACCACCAGGTTCAGGAAGTCATTGCCCTTCAACCGTCACACTCCTGAGCCAGCGTGAACAGCCTCACCTCCGAACTGATTCCACAACCTGTGGACTCATTTTCAAGGAATTTACAACTCATGCTCTCAGCATTATTTATCTACTTTTTTAATTTTTTGCACTATTGGCCTCTTTTGCACATTGGTTGTCAGTCTTTATTTTTTTGTGTAGTTTTTCATAAATTCTACAGTACTTTATTTTCCTGTAAATCCCAGCAAGAAAAAAAGAATCTCAAGGTAGTGTATGATGACATTTACGTACTTTGATAATGAACTTACTTTGGCTTTGACCAACTTGGAGTGATGGAAGTATCCTACCACTGTGCAGCACTGGAATACCCCTGAATTTCTGCCAGAGACGTTCATCTGCCTATAGACAGGCCAAGGAACTCCTTGCTGTAAGTGGGTAGTTGGGAGGTTGCTTGATCAGTAAGCAGTGAGCAGCTCAACCAATAGAGCCATTTTCCAACTGGAAACTCAAGCAAACACCAATGGGTACAGCTGTACCTTCTGGTTGATAGAGTGGATGTCCCAGCTATTGTAAAAGCCTATTAAGGAACTAGGCTGCCCACATGAATGGGTCCAGCCTACATGCACACAGCTGGCAAAAAGCCCATTATTTTACACTAATACCATCAGGCAGGAGGTACAGGAGCCTTACGTTCTACCCCACCAGGTTCAGGAACAGTTATCACACTTCAAGCATCAGGCTCCTAAACCAGCGTGAATAACCTCAACTCTGAACTGATTCCACAACCTATGGACTCACTTTCAAGGACTCTACAACTCATGTTCACAGTTATTTATTTACGCATTGTTTTGTATTTCACAGTTTATCTTCTTTTGCACATTGTTTATTAGACTTTGTGTATAGTTTTCTTTGAAGATATTATATTTCTTTATTGTACTGTGAATGCCTACAAGACAATGTATTCCAAGGTAGCATATGGTGACATACAATGTACGTAGTTTGATAATAAATTTACATTGAACTTTGAACTTTGAAGGACATTCATTATGTTCACTCAATTCCACTGTGCCACATTTTAAAGGCATTTATTTCTTAGTAATCGGTCCAAGGTCATGTTGCCATGAGTTATTTTCAATTTTAGATTAACTCCCTGTAGTTTTAGTGTTAGGATTTGTAACCTGTACACTCATCTTGCACAGAGGTAAAAGCAACTATCCGCTTTAATTTATAACTAGTACTACTTGAACATAAGACATTGCTCTCACTGGCACTGAAAATAGCTGAGAGTATGAGGCAGACCCACATTGGAAGGCAACACTCAAAGAAACTTTCATCTGGCTAGATCAAGGTCACAAATTCTTCTGTGAGTCATATCAGTACTATGCTCGGAGGGATGCCAGGGCAGTTCATTGTAGGACAGCGAAGCATGAGAAAATCTAAATAGGATGTACTGGGTGGATTACTAACCTCCTTGAACCCAACATTTACTGACAAAGGCACTTACTAGATAGGAATGTATTAAATGAACCACTGTTTTCAAAGAATCAGCTGTTGTGCTCATGCATTCGGAATTCTTTAAAAGTTCAGCATGAGATGTAATCAATAATAAATGATCAATTGCGGAGCAAGATAGAGCAGGTTTCTCAGGACAATGGTCCTATCCTTTCACAGAACATAGTGTGCTACTTATAAATGGTAGAGGACAATAAGAGGAGGTTGTTTCTCAAATTCCAGAATTATTTCTCTATGATGGATGAGAGAATACATTCATTCAATGATGGAATGGTATTGGTTTATTATTGTCATATGTACTGAGATACAGTGGAGAGATTGTCCCTCATATTGTTGACACAGGTCAAATCATTTCACAGAGCATTGAGCTATAATAAAATAAAACAATAACAAAATGCAGAATAAAGTGCAAAAGTGACCAAAAAAGTGTAGTGCAGGTAAACAATAAAGTACAAGATCATAATGAGATAGATTGTAAAGAGTTAACGAGGTAGATTGGGAGGTCAAGAGTGCTCCTTATTGTCCAAGAGGTCTGTTCGAGGGTCAAGAAGCTGCAAATCATAAACGTGAGAGATTCTGCAGTTGCTGGAAATCCAAAGCAACACACACAAAATGCTGGAGGAACACAGCAGGCCAGGCAGATTCCATGGAAATGAAACTCAACCCAAAACATTACCTGTTTGTTCATTTCCATGGATGCTACCTGACCTGCTAAGTTCCTCCAGCATTTTGTGTCTGTTGCTTAGGATAGAAGCTGCCCTTGAGCCTGATTTCTGAACCATGGACCCATGAGCACTACCTGATTATTTTTTGTCACTTTTTGCACTACATATTGATTTTTAATGTATATTTTTATTGTAATACATAGAATATTTTATGTATTGCAGTCTACTGCTGCCACAAAACTAAAAAATTCATGATAATAAACCTGATTCTGATTCTGATTTGTATCTATGAATGCTCCTAACAGGACTTGAACTTTCTGAATCGGTTGCAACATCACTACCAAATAATTCACAATTGATACTGCTGCTAAGGTGCCATTGTAACCATCTCACATGTTTCCTGGTTCCTTAGGTAATATACTTTACTTTACTTCACTTTACTTTATACTTTATTGTCGCCAAACAATTGATACTAGAACGTACAGTCATCACAGCGATATTTGATTCTGCGCTTCCCACTCCCCGGATTACAAATATTAAATATTAAAAATAGTAAAAACTAGTAAATAATAAAAATTTAAATTATAAATCATAAATAGAAAATAGAAAAATGGAAAGTAAGGTACTGCAAAAAAACCGAGAGGCAGGTCCGGATATTTGGGGGCTACGGCCCAGATCCGGGTCAGGATCCGTTCAGCAGTCTTACCACAGTTGGAAAGAAGCTGTTCCCAAATTTGGCCGTACGAGTCTTCAAGCTCCTGAGCCTTCTCCCAGAGGGAGGAGGGACGAAATGTGTGTTGGCTGGGTGGGTCGTGTCCTTGATTATCCTGGCAGCACTACTCCGACAGCGTGCAGTGTAAAGTGAGTCCAAGGACGGAAGATTGGTTTCTGTGATGTGCTGCGCCGTGTTCACGATCTTCTGCAGCTTCTTTCGGTCTTGGACAGGACAACTTCCGTACCAGATTGTGATGCACCCTAGAAGAATGCTTTCTATGGTGTATCTATAAAAATTGGTGAGGGTCTTAGGGGACAGGCCAAATTTCTTTAGTTTCCTCAGCAAGTAAAGGCGCTGGTGGGCCTTCTTGGCAGTGGACTCTGCTTGGTTGGACCAAGTCAGGTCATTTGTGATATTGACCCCGAGGAACTTAAAGCTTTTGACCTGTTCCACTTGCACACCACCAATGTAAATTGGGTCGTGCTGTCCGCTACTCCTTCTGAAGTCAACAACCAATTCCTTCGTCTTGCTGATGTTGAGGGATAGGTTATTGTCTTTGCACCATGCCACCAGGTTCTTAATTTCCCCTCTGTACTCAAACTCATCATTACCCAAGATACGGCCTACAATTGTTGTGTCATCAGCAAACTTATATATTGAGTTTGACGGAATCTTGGCTACACAATCATGGGTGTACAGTGAGTACAGCAGGGGGCTGAGTACACAGTCTTGTGGGGCACCTGTGCTCAGAGTGATTGTAGAGGAGAGCTTGTCCCCTATTTTCACAGCCTGGGTCCTGTCTGTGAGGAAGTTGAAGATCCAGCTGCAGATCTGAGTACTTACGCCCAGGTTCCAGAGCTTAGGAATTGGTTTATTTGGAATGATGGTATTAAAGGCAGAGCTGTAGTCAATGAAAAGGAGCCTTACGTGTGTGTCTTTATTCTCCAGGTGTTCTAAGGTGGAATATAGGGCCAGAGAGATGGCTTCTGCCATTGACCTGTTGCTCCAATAGGCGCATTGCAAAGCACCGAGGTTGTCCGGCAGGCTGTGGTTGACGTGTGCCATAACCAATCTCTCAAAGCTCTTCATAGCAATTGATGTCAGAGCCACAGGTAAAGTGGAATTGAAGAAGAAATATCAATGCATTCACAATTGAACAAAATCAAGATAGAACCAAGTCGGATGAGACTGAATTAAGAACATGCGATTAAAGTGTAAGGATCAACACAGTCATTTTATCTTACTCTCAATTCAACGGAGTTAAACGCCATTCAAAGAGCCAAATTGTGAAACTCTGACAGAAATACTTCAATCAGAGTTGGATCCGTAATAAAAAAAAGCATGTCACATTAGAGTCCAAGCACAAAGCTTAATTGCAAGGTGAGTTTTAATAACATTGTATATGGCCAGATATGGGAGTATTATTGCTACCATTGAGTTATCAGGAAAGGTTCAATACAGTACAAGTGTTATCTATTCTGGAAATAACAAACATTCTGCAAAAGTCTTAGGTTAGTTCAAAGTAAGCTACTTAACGAGAGGAAATTACTTATTTGCTTAAAAGGCTGACTGAAAATTGGGCAATTTATATAACCTAATTACTTTTCATAGAGAGAAAGTTCAAAGCAGTATTGCAATAGATGTTTTGTCTGTACAATTCAATTGCCATTCACCAGAATTCACTAGTTATATGGCTTCAATTGCTATTTATGAAGAGCAATTTCAGGTAGGCGATTAGGTAGGTCTAATTTTCATTGACCTTCTTACACCTAGTCTTCTTTCCATAACATACTGTACATCTGTCCTTCATTTCCTTCTATGCAAAAGGTTACTCATAAAATATGTCAACTATGCCCAAGGGAATTGTTTGTTAAATAACTGACACCACTGCTATTGCCCCTGCATCGCATTGCACAGTCAGCAAAGGAATTTCTGATAGCTTCTCTTAAGATAATTGCTGGGAGACCAGAATTTCAAAGCCTTTGTTTATGGTAAACAACTTTTATTTGCTGATGTTGAATTATTAAAAAAAAATTACATGAGTGCACCTCACTTCAGTTGAGTTGATGCACGAGCAACTTCATGGAATAAAACAAATTTCTGTGCAGCATGGGATTCACTTTATCTAATCTTGGTTTTATTAGTCATCTCAGCTTTCAAAGCTCAAAGTAAATTTATTATCAAAGTACATATATGTCACCATATAGCATCCAGAGATTCATTTTCTTACAGGCATTCACAGCAGAACAAAGAAACAAAACAGAATCAATGAAAAACAGCAGGGTAATGTAGTGGTTAGCACGACGCTCTACAGTACAGGTGACCCGGGTTTAATTCCCGCTGCTGCCTGTAAGGAGTTTGTACGTTCTCCCCGTAACCTCAGAGGTTTCCTCTAGATGCCCTGGTTTCCCCCACAGTCCAAAGACTTACTGGTTGGTAGGTTAATTGGTCATTGTAAATTATCCCATGATTAGACTCAGATTAAATCGGGGGATTGCTGGGCTGCGTGGCTCGAAGTGCTGGAAGGACCTATTCCACGCTGCAACTCAATAGATAAGTAAGTAAAGACTGACAAATAATTAATATTCAAAAACTGTGAAAATACCAAAAAAAACCAAAAATAATAAATCAATTAATCAATCAATCAATCAATAATACCCAGCTGTAAATAATAATTCCAGGTATCCTAATGATATCCAAGAGTCTTTGTAGCCAGAATTCTGCTCTTTCTGATGGCTGTTGTATGCTATCATATGCTAGCTGTCAAATGTTGGACGATGCTCAGTTGCCTTTCCTAATTTAATAGTCCAGTCCATCACAGTCAAAGCTCTCTCCCCCTCTGAGCACAATTACAAGGAGCACTGCCACAAGGAAGCATCCCATCATCAAGGATCCCCACCATCTAGGCATGCTCTCTTCTCATTGCTGCCATCAGGAAGGAGGTACAGAAGCCTTAGGACCCTCACCACCAGGTTCAAGTGCAGTTCTTACGCTTCAACCATCAGACTTCTGAACCAGTGTGAATAACGTTACTCACCTCAGCTCTGACATGATTCCACAACCTACAGACTCACTTTCAAGGACTCTACAACTCAAGTTCTCAGTATTATTTATTTTAACTAATTTGTTTTTTTTTAATTAGTTGTACATTGGTTGTCAGTCTTTATTTGTGTATAGTTTTACATGACATTTTTGTACTACTTTATTTTCCTGTAAATGCCTGCAAGAAGATGAATCTCTGGTGACATACAGTATACGTACTTTGATTATGGAGTGTCTAGGGAGGGGTAGCACCTCTGGTGAGTGAGCTTGTCGGGTCCATTCCATGGCAACTCACCCACCTTTGGTCCCCACTGGACACTCAGCTCTCACCTGTGGCTCCAGGTAGATGTCTGCATGTGCCGGCAACCACACCTCAACACCACTTCAACAGGCAGGCTAAACTAGGTGAGAGTAGTAGGCAGCTTCATACCCCGAGGTAGGGACTTGCCTGTCCAGGCGTACGAAATCAGCTCCAGCGGACCAGGTGGATGAAATCTACAGTGAGATCCAACGGTTCGGAAGGAGGTACGACAACACTCCTAGAGAGCAAAGGGCACATCATGGTCGCCACTGCGATCAAAGAAGATCTCAGTTTGTGACTCTCAGTCGTACCACAGGACCTGGTCTCCTGAGGTCAAGAGAGTGGAAATGACCCAGTGCAACGGCTTTTCCACTTTAAAAACTCTCCTGCACAGGTTTCCTGTCAGCGTCAGACACGATAGACAATCACCATTTTGAAAATACCTTTACAGGTTCCCATGCTGACGTTTCTATTCAGAAATATTCCAGCATTCTTGTCCTTCCACATAAATCACAGAAGTATGCAGTATTAAGGATCTTGTTTTGCCTAACAAGTGGCTACTTAATGTTATGATCTTTTATAATCCTATGAACTTAGAACAAAAGCAATACTGTACAATAGCATTCAATAAACTCAAGAGATTCTGCAGCAGCTGGAAATCCAGAGGAACACACACAAAGGTGGAGGAACTCAGCAGCTCAAGCAGCATCTACAGAGAGGAATAGACAGTCGACGTTCTGGGCCAAGGCCCTTCAGTAGGGCTGGAAAGGAAGGAAGAAGGCAGGGGGAGGAGAAGGAGTATAAGCTGGCAGGGGATACCAGGTGAGGGGGGAGCTGGGCAGCTGGTTCCTCTCAACCATCAGGCTCTTGAACAAAAGAGGATAACTACACTCATTTAAGGACTCTTTAATTGTGTTATTTGATGCTCCTTATTTATTGCTATTTGTTTATTATCTGCATTTGAAGTTTGTTAATGTTTCTGATGTTTACAGTTTGCAGATGCTGTTTACAATTACTGTTCTATAGATTTGGTAAGTATGCCCGCAGGAAAAGGACCTCAGAGTTGTATGTGGTGATGTGTATTTACTCTGATAATAAATTTCACTTTGAACTTTGAACTTTGGTGTAAGGGGAGATGAAGTAAGAAGCTGGGAGGTGATAGGTAGAAGAGGTAGTGGGCTGAAGAAGAAGAAATCTTATAGGAAAGGAGAGTGGATTGTGGGAGAACGGGAGGAGCAGGAACACCAAATGGAGGTGATGGGCAGGTGAGGAGCTAAGGAAAGGTAAGAGAGGAGCAAAAATGGGGAATGGAAAAAAAGCAAGAAAGGGGAGGGTTAAGAAATTACTGGAAGTTGAAGAAATAGATATTCATGCCATCAGATAGGAGTCTACCCAAACTGAATATGAAGTGTTGTTCCTCCATCCTGAGTTTAGCCTCAACATGGTGACAGAAAACTGCCAGTCACTGGATGTTTTCTCTTCTTTTTCACACCATTCTGTGTAAAGTCTAGATACCGTTGTGCATGAAAAATCATAAGAGATCGACAGTTTCTGAGATACTCAAACCACCTTGAGTGGCACCAACAATCATTCTATGGTCAAAGTCATTTAGATCACATTTCTTTCCCCATAGTGATGTTCAGTCCAAACAACAGAAAATCTTGACCATGTCTGCATGCTTTTATACATTGAGTTGCTGCCACATCATTAGATGATTAGATATTTGCATTAATGAACAGGTGTACAGGTGTACCTAATAAAGTGGCCACTGACTGTCTAGTCATTTCTAGGCATCTAATAGAAATTAATGTACAAGCTGCACATAATTAATAAAGTGGCCACTGAATGTAAGTTACTCACTGTTTTGTGATTGATCAAGTCACTTATTGTCTGAAATACGTAGTAAAGTACTAAAAATCTACAGTCATTATAAGAGTATTCACAGCATGCCAAAACCTGATGTTCCTTCTCTAACATGTTAAACTTTCAACAACCAGTTCTTGTTTTTATTCTTATAAATGCTTATAGTCCACTTGTGATTAACAGGTCTTTTGTCATAATAGGATACTTCTTGAATACTGTGGTCGAAATCACACAAATTAAGTTTGGTACAACTCTTTCAGGTCTTATGATTAACACAATAAAGTTTTAGCACCAAACGTGTCCTGTTTCAAAATGTTAATAGGCAATATTGGAACTGTACAGTTCAACATTACCTACTGGGAAATCAAAAGCACATGGATGAGCAGGATATGATTCAATGGTATAAACTTCAATGAAAACATTTGGTAAGATTAGATCCAGACCATGCTCTATTCTCGCTGCTGCCATTGGGAAGGAGGTGCAAGAGCTTTAGTTCCCACACCACCAGGTTCAGGAACAGTTACTTCAACGATCAGGCTCTTGAACCAGCATGGATAACTTCATTCAGCTCCACACTGAACTGGTTCCATAAACTATGGACACACTTTCAAGAACTTTACAACTAATGTTCACAAAATTATTTATTTATTGTTGTTATTATTATTATTATTATTATTATTTTGTATTTGCTCAGTTTGTCTTCTTTTGCACATTAGTTGTTTATCTGTCTTTGTGTGTAGATTTTCATTGATTCTATTGTATTTATTTTTTCTAATGTGAAGGCCCAAAAGAAAATGAATCTCTGTGTAGTAACTGATGACATATACACAATTTGATAATGCATTTATTTTGAACTTTTGTATAATGAGTTGGGTTATCCATCTGGGTACAAAGGCATCATGGTTACGTTCTCACATGTGTATGTGTTCTGACAAAGCTACCAGCCTGCAATTTTGGCTTGGTTTCTCTTCCCACCAATGCTGCCTGACCCACTGAGTATTTCCAGTATTTTGTGCACACTTCAGATTTCCAACATCTGCAGTTCTTTGATTTTCATGATGGCTACATTGCTGGAGATGGTTCCAGACATCTGAGCTATTGAACTGCAAACTCAAATAGTTATTACTGGAATCTGGAACTGAAAAGCTGCTACCACTGAAGGTAAGCAAGAAGCTATGAAATTTGTCAGTAAAAGCTCATCTGGTTTACTGATACGTTTCAGGAAAGAAAATCTGCCATCCTTAACCATCCTGGCCTCTGCATCATCCCCTACTTAGGACAAGGGACTCTCAACCTTACTTTAAAATTGCACAGAAAACTAAACAGCCCATGGGAAACTTGGGGTGAGCAGTAAAATGGTGGATCAGCTATATTCCATGAATATATAAGTACTGAAGGAGTAAATACTCAAACAGCATAAAGCTGATCTTCTGACATTGCAATTTTTGCCACAGAATTTTCATTCAACAAACCATAAATCTACGTTTTCTTTAGAGATTTGTGCTCATAGTTTCTCTGGGCATTTGTTACATTCAAAGCAACCAACTTCCTCCAAGGCAAAAAAGAAATTAGGCACCTTGGTCAGTCACTGGAATCATCGATTCTGTCGCTGATGTCCGTACAAGACATGGGATGGATCAGTTTATTTCTGGCAGATTTCTAATCTGGCAGAATCAGCAGGAGAAAGACATACAATATGCAGGCACTGGATCTCACCAAATCACAGATAAGTTCTGGATATCCTGATGCATAGGGTTTTGCCCCAAAACATCGACAACTCCTTTTTCCCCACCGATGCAGCTCGATCTACTGAGATCCTCCAGAAGATTAATTGTTTCTCCAGCTTCCAGCATCTGTGTGCCTCTGTTCAGAACGTCCATCAACAAATTATATATGTCCCAATGAAGGTCACTGATACAAGCCTGAATTTGATCATTATTTCCACAAATATCAAAGTTCAAAGTAAATTTTATTATCAAAGAACATGTATGTCACCATATACAACTTATTTTCTTGTGGGCATACTCAGCTAACCTATGGAATAGTAACTATAACAGGATCAATGAAAAATCAACCAGAGTGCAAAAGACAACCAACTGTGTAAATGCTAATATAAATAAATAGCAATAAATAATGAGAACACCAGATAATGAGAGAAAGAGTCCTTGAAAGTGAGATCTTTGGTTGTGAGAGCATTTCAATGATGGGACAAGTGAGTGTAGTTATCCCCTTTTATTCGGGAGCCTGATGATTGAGGAGTAGTAATCATTCTTGAATTTGGGTGGGAAGAGTCCTAAGGTTCTTGTACCTTCTCTCTGATAGCAGCAGTGAGAAGAGAGAGTGACCTAGTGTTGTGGGGATCTCTGATGATGGATGCTGCTTTCCTATGACAGCATTTATGTAGATATGCTCAATAGTTGTGAGGGCTTTACCTGTGAATTAAATATGTTAGTAACATTGACCACTTTTGTCACCCTTTATAGTATAATTCTGTGGCACACAAAGTGTTGACAGGCTCATGTTTCACAAGGCAAAGAAATGGAGCTTACTCATAAGGTAAATCTTGAGTCATATTATTTTACCTGATTTGCTGTCTTGATTGAAGTTAGAGCCACACTGACTGAATTTAGACACTCATGTGCACACTTCTTCCCTCTCCATTGCAGCCTCTTTCTCCTCCTGGCAGATAGTACGTACATTGCTGCTCTTTACACTTGGTCAAGAATATGCCATTGAGAGCTGAAGCCATTTTGGGAGTGGTGTCCAGCAGAGTGCCTGAAAATGAACAAATTTCGGTCTGGTGACTTCAGGCACTATGAAGATCCCATTTTAATTCATGACTTTACATATAAAATTTGCATATTGAATTTAAGGGATATATTAGAAATTTTGCATTTTTTATTTCAGGGAAACAAGCGAGTATAGGCAACACACACTTGCGTATCTAGACAGCTAGGACGCAATATCCATGGCCAACCCTTACCGACGGAGGCTTCAGAAAGGAGATAGAAAGACTTTACAAATCAGTAAGGGTAGCGATGGAGCAAAGAGAAAAGCCTATTCACAGAGGGGAGATAGAAAGGCTTTACAAATCAATAAGGGTAGCGATGGAGCAAAGAGAAAAGCCTATTCACAGAGGCTACAGCACTCTGACCACGTATTTCACACCATCGGAGGATGGAAAATGGAAGGGTGGGCATTGATGGCAGGTAGAACCAGACTTCATGATGACTTTTTGTAAAATGAGGTCGAAGGGTTATGGTAATTGGCAAAAGAACCAGAGGTGAAATGAGGTAACACTTTTTTTATATGTTGGCATGAACTGTATGAAAAAGAATTGGAAGCAGATTCAACAATGGCTTTCAAAGGGAATTGGATAAATTCGCAGAGTGCTGCTAATTGGCTAGATATTTCAAAGAGTTGGCAAAAGCAGTCTCTTTTCTCTATGATTCTTTGACTCCTTGTTTTATTTATCTCATTTCTGATTGCAGATCCTTGAATAAATTGGCTGCAGTGTTTCTCTATGTTGTCAAATGAGGCTTGGTTCGAGATACACTGTGTTGCTTTTAATCAAATACATGTTTTTTTTTGTAAAATCACTGAAGCATTACTACTTCAGTATAAAAGTAGACAATCATTTTACACTGGTACATTGTGTTTATGGGTAAGTATATTCCTAACTCAGTAAGTTCGTCCTGTACCAGACAGCTCAATGAACACTTTGATGTCAATCCATGAGTCAGTAAACAGTAATGTGTATTCTAGAGATGAGTAAAGAAAGCAGAAATTTTTTCAAATCACTATATTATGATGAGAGGATAAAATAGAAACTCCAAAAAGTATAGCCATTGATTGTCTGAACAATCTTTCTTAAGATTACAGCAATGGTTGTTAATGGCAGGTAAGGAATGGAGCTCCAACCTGCTGCTGCTCCCAGACCAATTATTACAAACTGTATTTGTGGCAGAAACTGTCCTTATTTCCCTATTTCCTAATGGCATAGAAGAAAGGCTCATTTAGCCCATTGAGCCAACTCCATCAAATTTCAAAGTAAATTTATTATCAAAGCACATATATGTCACCATATCCAACCCCAAGATTCATTTTCTTGCAGGCGTACTCAATAAATCCATAATAGAATAATAACCATAATTGAATCAATAAAAGGCGCACCAACTTGAACATTCAACCAGCGTGCAAAAGAGAACAAACTGTGCAAATACAAGAAGAAAGAAATAATAGTAATAAATAAATAAGCAATAAATAGCAAGAACATGAGATGAAGAGTCCTTGATAGTGAGTCCATAGTTTGTGGGAACATTTCCATGGTGGGGCAAGTGAAATTGAGTGAAGCTATCCCCTCAAAGGCACAACCCTTCCCACCATCATTAACGACCCTCACCATCCGGGACATGCCCTCTTAGAGCCACTCTTACAGTCCATCACTACCATCAGGGAAGAGGTACAGGAGCCTGAATTCAAACTCAAATCAGATTCAGATTCATTTACTTATCACATGCACATCAAAACATAGTGAAATAGGTCATCTCCGTTAACAACCAACACAACCTAAGGATGTGCTGGAGACACATCCAGCCCGTAAGTGTCACCACATATTCTGGCACCCGCATAGCATGCCAAGAATGTTCAGGAGAAGACCCACGCTCGTGATTCAGGAACAGTTTCTTCCCCTCTACCATCAGATTTCTGAATAGGCTTTGAACACTACCTCATTATTCCTTTTTTTTAACATTACTAAATCATTTTATAGATATTTATATCTGTGCATTGTATACAGGGGGTGAATACAGGGTCCTGGTGGAGGACTTTGTCAAATGGTGCAAGCTGAATCATTTGCAGCTGAACATTAGATAAGACAAAAGAGATGGTGATGGACTTTAGGAAGACTAGGCCTGCATTGCTCCCTGTTACTATTGATGGTGAGGACATGGATGTGGTGAGGACCTACAAGTACCTGGGCTCACCTGGATGACAGACATGAATGGAACGTCAACACAGAGGCTGTGTACAAATAGGGCCAGAGTCGCCTCTAATTCCTGAGGAGACTGAGGTCCTTTGGAGTATGCAGGCCTCTCCTTCATATGTTCTACTAGTCTGTTGTCGCCAGTACAACCTTCTGTGTGGTGGTGTGCTGGGGCAACGGCATCAACAGGGGTGATGCCAATAGGCTTAACAAACTGATTAGAAAGGCTGACTCTGTTACAGGAGTCAAACTGGACACACTGGAGGCTATGGTAGAACAAAGGACCCTACGGAAAATCCTGGCTACTCCGGACAATGTTTCCCATCCTCTGCATGCCACCCTGGCTGAACAGAGGAGCACTTTTAGTAATAGACTAAGACAACTGTGCTGCTCCAAAGAGTGTTATATGAGGTCATTCTTCCCCTCGGCCAATGAGTCAACCTATGGCTAGGGAAGTAATGATCCCTCCTGTTAGACTGTTTGTGGTAACTTATTTTTTTTATTCTTTCTACTTCTCTTCTAATATTTATATCTGTGCACTTGTAATGCTACTGTGACATTGTAATTTCCTGCGGGATCAATAAAGTAACTATCTGTCTCGTAGTGCTGCTGCAAAACAGCAAATTTCATGTCATGCCAGTGATAATAAACCTGATTTTGAGTCTCATAGCAATCCAATTTCCTCTGGCCAAACCTTCCATAATTTTTTGTGTAATATGTTCTCCCAAAATTCCCATCAAAACCCCAACCTTACCTTCAATTCTGTCTCTCACAGCAGTTTTCTTTTTCATTTCTGCATTCAATCAATTCTCATCACGCCATTATGGGAAGAATGTGGGGGCGATGGAGAGGGTACAAAGATTTTACAAAGGCTTTGCCTGATTAGAGGATATGTGCCATAAGGAGAGGCTGGACAAACTAGGATGCTTTTCTCTGGCTATGAAACACTCTCGGGTTCTGGGGCCTCCACCACGGTGATTGTAGGAATTGACTGTGAGATTGCAAGAAGTGATTTTGATAATGGTTGGCAACTCTCATTTCTAACAATTGATTCTGCTCTCTTCAACTGATCGATGTGTCATCACCAGGTGACATCAGACACTATCTTCAATGTGTAGGAGAGTAGTCAAGTTCTGTCCTTAATCTTCGCAGAGGATTAGAGGATCAAGTCTTGCAAAAGTTTATAAAATCATGGGGGGCATAGATGGAGAGAGCATCTGGTCTCTTTCCCTCAAGCTGAAAATATTTAATACGACAGGGCATGCTTTTAAGATTAGAGAGGGTTAATTCAAATGAAATGAATGATGCAAGATTTTTCCACAGAAAGTGATGAGTGTTATGTTTTGTAACTCCAAAACATAAAACTAATTGAAAGAAAGACAAAGGATTCATGTGTATGTGAAGTTTTACTTTTTAGTGAGGTGCATAAATATGACGTGGTGGCGTAATAACGTGTGCCATTTACATACATCTTACATATAACTCATAATGAAATAAGTAATCAACAAGAATGATTAATCAAATAATATATTTATAATATTATTAAAATATTACTGTATGTTAAATACACAACACTCCATGCTTAGCTATAAAGTCTAACTCAATATAGAATGCATCTCAACTCAAATATATAATCTAGTGCTCTCTAGTTATCTCATATCCACAGTATACTAGATAATGCAACTACTGTATAGTAAATTTTAAATTGTCCCATTCAGGCCTAAAGATTTAATCACTGTGGAGGCTTTCTTAATCTTGTGGGATAACATCTTTCCTACTAAATGGGTTCACTCTGCTTGACAGTTGAGACTTATGGCCGTGAAACATTCTCAGGTTCTGGGGCCTCCACCACAGTGATTGTAGGAATTGACTCTGAGACTGCAAGAAGTGATTTTGATAATGGTTGGCAACTTTCATTTCTAACAATTGATTCTGCTCTCTTCATCTGATCGATGTGTCATCACCAGGTGACATCAGACACAATCTTCAATGTGTAGGAGAGTAGTCAAGTTCTGTCCTTAATCTTCGCAAGTACCCTCTTTTGATCACCTCTGTAGTCCTTCGCCAGGACTGCTTGTCCAGGAGTGAAACATCGAACCCCCTTGCTTGAGGAGCCCTCAATTTGTCTCAGCTGTTTGTCTTGCATACTCCTGAGATTTAGGTTTGAGGAGAGCCAAGTATGAGCACAAGGGACGACCCAGGAACAGCATAGCTAGTGAGTTGTCGGTTGTGGAGTGCTGCATTGCAATCCCAGACAAAGTTTTGAGCCAATTTTGACCATTCTCAATCCCCACAAAAGACAACCTCTGTCAAGGGTAAGTTCATCCGAGCACTGGTAAAAATGGGAGAATTGAATTTTCTGCTGCACATTACAGCCATGTTCAGTGACCATATAGACCTGAGACAGTGTGGGATATTATCTAGTTTCCCTTTGGATCACCTCTGTCATTATAGAGAGACTTTTGATTCCACTTTTGAAACCTAAATCATTTTGCAATCAATAATGGTTCTGTTCCAAATGTTCCTGCACTACTTTCATGATATCAGCAAAGCTAATTTCATCTGGTTTGGTTGGAGCAGTTAAACTTCTTAGCAAACTGCATGCTCTTCCACAAATTATACTCAGCAATTCTGGCACTAACTTTGCATTGGCTGCTTCATTTGCTTCAACTACTGCTCAATTCATTCAGTATGCAATATCCAGTTATCTCTTGTGCAACCCAACATGTCTATCTTTCCAACGTGGCCACCCATTTCTGCTCTTTAAAAATATGTTATTATTATTACCTGGTACTCACTATTTATGAACCTATGAATTATGTGGTGATATAATAACATTTGCCATTCACGTACTTCTTACATATAATGTGTAATGAATTATGTAAACAACGAGAAAGCTTAATCAAGTTAGAACCATAGAACCATAGAACATTACAGCACAGAAACAGGCCTTTTGGCCCTTCTTGGCTGTGCCGAACCATTTTTCTGCCTAGTCCCACTGACCTGCACCTGGACCATATCCTTCCATAGAGTTACTCAAATATTACCGAAGTATTTAAATACACTTCAGCGGGTGTCTGGAACACACAGCCAGGAGTGAAGATGAACATAGATAAGGAGGAGATATTTAAGAGCTTCTTAGATAGACACATGAATACGCAGAAAATGGAGGATATTACCTCATGTTAGTATTAGATCGTTAGACATAGAAGCAGAATTAGGTCATTCAGCCCATCAAATCTGCTTCATAATTCAATGGGATAAATTTCTTCCTTCTGTGCTGGTGATTGTATGTTCCTGGCAACATAAATGATGCATTCTACCAAGTAATTTTCTTTTTTAAGAAGAATAGGTTTATCCTTCTTATCCAGCATTAAGAGAAACGATTCACCTCATAGATCTTTATGTCATCAAAGTTCACCAATTATAGCTTTTCAGTCTGCATGTATGCCTGATAGAAGAGTCTGCTGTTGAAAGTATCTCCTGCCCATTAAACTAGTGGCTGTCATACACTTAACAGGCAATAATTAAATATCTCTGTTTCACAAAAGGACACTGCTCATTCCTATATTTCTTCTTTCCATGTATGAAGAAAACTATTCAGCATTATGGCTTTGAGTCAGATTGTAAAATCAATTAAATCTTGTCAGACATCACTGATCTTGGCAAAGCTACAAAACAGTTGACTGTACTCCTTCACCTCTTGGCATGACACAGTACAATGCCCTGTCACACTAATCGCAACCATTTATATTCAAATAAATAAAAGCAGCATACCACGAAGGGTTTTGTGAAGACATTACTAGACAATCTTATCCTCCTTTCATTCCTGGGTGGAGTCTCTGTTTTAAAATGACTATTTCCCCCATTTTGTCAAATTCTTTCAAATGGTCCTCAGACACCCTACTTTAGCTGGTTGGATTGTGCACCTCCTGCTGGTCAGATTTTGAAAAGTGAGGTGTTGGTTCAATGGTATCATAGCAGGAAGTCCTTTCAGAGAAATAATATTTTGAAAAATATATTAGTATATACCTACTGGAAAACCTTCATTGGGATCTCAAGCAAATGTCAAGTTTAGAATCCTTTGTGATCTATTTGAGGAGTTTGGGATGATCCCATTTCTTCACTCCGAACTCACTAC
Organism: Mobula birostris; assembly: GCF_030028105.1. Taxonomy (NCBI): domain Eukaryota; kingdom Metazoa; phylum Chordata; class Chondrichthyes; order Myliobatiformes; family Myliobatidae; genus Mobula; species Mobula birostris. The sequence continues at coordinate 100,790,515 of NC_092380.1, read as the reverse complement.
AGAAGCACATGTGGTATGGGATTGCAGACCTCAGATCATACCATCCATCTGTCAATTTTATAAGTAGTATGGACAGTCACAATCTTTTCCCCTCGATAGGGAGTCTGAAAGAAGAAGGCACAGGTTTAATGTGAGAGGAGAAAGATTTAAAGGGAGCCCGAGATGCAAGCTTTTACACAGAGGGTGGTCACGCTGTGGAATGGTCTGTCAAAGGAAGTGATGGAGGCAAGTACAATTAACACATTTAAAAAGCGGTGTGGGCAGGCTCATAGATGAAAATTGTTTAGTAGACATGGCCCCCAAGTGCAGGCAGATGCTACTACCTCAGATAGATATATTGGTCAGCATGAACAAAGTTGTTGCCATGCTGTGTAACTCAGACTCAACGTAACATGTGCAAACAAAATGGAAGGACAATTTTTACTTAGTTTCTATGAATTGGCCCCTATCTTTCTTTTAAAAATATTTGTTATCACTATTTTATTATTTCTATCTTCATGTGTATGCTTCCCTCCTCCTTCATCCTCTTAGCCCACTTTCCCGTTCAGTTCTATAATTACTGTTAGAGCTTTTGGGCTGGTATGTTTTCAAAGAGCATGATGGATATGCACTTGGTGGCCATTTTATTAGGTACCTCTGTACATCTGCTTGGTAATGCAACTCAATGCATAAAAGTATGCAGGCATGGTCAAGAGGTTCAGTTGCTCTTCAGAGCAAACATCAGAATGAGGAAGAAATGTGATCTAAGTGACTGTGACCGTGGAATGATTGTTGGTGCCAGATGGGGTGGTTTGAGTATCTCAGGAACTGCTCATCTCTTGGGACTACCCCACACAACGGTTTCTAGAGTTTATGAGAGCAGTGCAAAAACAACGCAAAAATCAAGTAGCAGCAGTTCAAGCTGACAGGAAAGTAACAATAACTCAAAATAATCATGCGTTACAATAATGGTACGCAAAGGAGAATCTCTGAACGCAAAAACATGTCAAACCTTGAAGTGGATGGATTACAGTAGCAGAAGACCATAAACGTACACTTAGTGGCCACTTTATTAGGTACTTCCTGTATCTAATAAAGTGGACACTGAATGCATACGAGCTATGAGCATCCATGCAAAAGAAACAAGGGTATCAGGATGCAAATTCTCCCTCTCCAAGAAGCTCCAAGTGATTGCATCTAATAAAGCAATGATTAGTGCATCATACAGCAAATAATCATTTGCAACGTGCAAATCAGATAAAAGGAAGGTATGTGTGTGGCGGCTTCATTAAATATTAAGTTTAAGGTTGCAAACATTCCAGCAAACTCAGTAAACATTTTAATAAGTCATCTGCTTTCTGTAACCACTTTGTTTAAGTTGAAAGAAAGAATACAACCTCAAAGAGACGCCGATGTTTGGCTGAAGAGAGAGTCAGAATTGGCGGCACCAAGCACTAAAGGTGGCCACTCCTCAAATGCTGCACTCCTAATGAAATGCATTTGTTCTTATTGTCAAAGTCAAGCAAATGACAAACAATTCCATTAATCTCTGGAACTGTTTTGCTTTCCAAAGAGCCTTGAGCAATTATATTTAGTATTCACTGGAGATATCCCTGCCGAGGCATTTCATTAATCCAGAATTAACTTAAAACACAGGTTTGATTAATGCAACTTTAAGGAATTCATGTTACCTAAGGAATGATGTTTTATGGTGTACTGATGTTTTACAGGTCACTGATCAAAGAAAGGATGTTGAGCAAGATGTAAAAATATAAAAGTAAAGGTGGCTTCCCTGGGTGAGAGAAAATGATGAGCTGGGAACGCTGTGAGAGGGACCTTCTGAGGACTCAGCGGCTGAAGAAATAACCGTTGTTCATCAGGAAAGGTGTCCTTTACGATTAAGTTTCACTGATGGCCTAAATATACACACAGTGGCCACTTTATTAGGTGCCTCCACAGCCTAATAAAGTGGCCACTGAGTGTGAGTGTGTGTGTGTGTGTGGTTCTCTGCTGCTGTAGCCCATCCACTTCAATGTTCGATGTGTTGTGCACTCCCATTTGCTCACCTGCACACCACTGTTGTCACACCTGTTTATTTGAGTCACTCTCACCTCCCTGTCAGTTTCAACCAGTCTGGCCATTCTCCTCTGACCTCTCTCATTAACAAGGCATTTTCACTGAAGTTTTCTTTCTGTGTCTTTTTATTGTCATTCTCTGTAAACGCTACAGACTAGGGGTTCCCAACCTTTTTTATGCCGTGGACAAATACCATTAAGCAAGGGGTCCATGGATCCCAGGTTGGGAACCCCTGCTATGGACTGTTGTGTGTAAAAATCCCAGGAAATCAGCAGGTTCTGAGATACTCAACTCACCCCCCTCATCCCCAGTCACCGTCTGGCACCAACAGTCAATCCATGGTCAGTAGTTCAAAGTAAATTTATTATCAATGTACACATATGTCACCATATATAATCCTAAGATTCATTTTTTTGCAGGCATACTCAAAAAACCCATAAAGTATAGTGACCATAATAGAATCAATGAAAGACCGCACCAACTGTGTGTTCAACCAGTGGGCAAAAGGCAACAAACTATGCAAATAAAAAAAGAAATAATAATAATAATAAATAAATAAGCAATAATTATGAAGAACATGATCAACATCCTGTCATTAGCACCTGGCCACTGACCTCGTCTGGGGCAGATGCTTTTCGTGGCTTCAGCCTCCTGAAGGACACTTGTACGTCGGCCTCAGCGACTGAAATCACAGGATCATTGGGAACTGTGGGAGTTCATGATGGTCTGCCATGTTTTGATGTTCAAAGCAAGTGTAGAAGGCATTGAACTCATCTGGAAGTGAGGCCCTGTTGTCATCTACATCACCTGATTTTACTTTATAAGCGGTGATAGCATTCAAGCCCTGCCACAACTGTCAAGAATCCTTCATTGATTCAAGTTTAGACTAAAATTGCCACTTTGTCCGTGAGATGGCTTTCCCGAGATCGTACTTGGAGCTCTTGTAACTTTCTTGGTCACCAGACCTGAATGCCTCTGATCAGTAGCCACTGAGTGTAGATATATTCGTCACATGTACAACGAAACAGTGAAATACGTCTGCATTAACAACCAACAGAGTCTGAGGGTGTGCTGGGGGCAGCTTGCAAGTGTCACCATACCTCTGGCACCAACCTAGCATGCCCACAGTGTTCAGCCGAACAACACACATCCAACATATACGTACAACAAGACAGACACAAACAACAAAACAAACCTCTTCCTACCACTCCCCCCACCCCCCCAGCAGATTGGGACAGCCCAACTCTGGACATGTCGAGCTTGGGCCTCCAAACCCCATAACACCCACCTTTCCCAGGACACCTACCTTCAGGCCTCCAACCTTCGGGCCTCCAACCCCAGGACACTCACCTTTGGGCTCCAACCCCAGGACACCCACCTTCAGGCGTCCAACCCCAGGACACCCACCTTCAGGCGTCCAACCCCAGGACACCCACCTTCAGGCCTCCAATCCCACAACACCCACCTTCGGGCCTCCAACCCCAGGACACCCACCTTCAGGCGTCCAACCCCATGACACTCACCTTTGGGCTCCAACCCCAGGACACCCACCTTTGGACCCCCAATCCCAGGACACTCACCTTTCCCAGGACACCCACCTTCAGGCGTCCAACCCCAGGACACTCACCTTTGGGCCTCCAACCTGCAGACCTCACTGAGTTTTTGAGCCAAAACTTTCTGATGCCAGGCCAAAACTGTTGCACACTGAGCTGTTTTTCCATCACACTGTCCCTCTCTTTGTCATTTGCAAAAAGAGACTTTAGGAACGCATTGAGATATATTGGGGAAAGATGCCAAAAAAGCACTTCGGACAGAAGTCAGTGTCTCTAGCAGTGTAATTCTGAGAGATCATAGATCTGTAACCATGACTGTTTCTCCCACCCTGGGTGATGCTGAGTATTGCTAGAAGCTCCCTCTTGCAGTAAAAAAATAATGTAACATTGACAGAGCAGGGTGTGCCAACATGGTTACTACCTGTACAAACGTGGAAAATCTTAGAATATAGAAAATATAGCATACGCAGAACAGTACAGTACAGGAACAGGCCCTTCAGCCCACAATGTTGTGCATAACCAATTAAATTCAAAACCCTATGGCCAACTAACTAAACTAAACTAATCCCTTCTACCTACACGATATCCTTCTCTTACTCTCGCATTCATGTGCCTACCTAAATGTCGCTTAAAAATCCCTCATGTATTGCCTCTACCACCACCCCAGGCAGTGCATTCCAGCCACCCACCACTTTCTGTGTGGAAGAACTTTCCCCTCACATCTCTTTTGAAATTACCCCCTCTCACCTTAAATGCATGCCCTCTAGTATTTCAACCCTGGGAGAAAAGTACTGTTTGTCTACTCTATCTATACCTCTCATAATCTTATAAACCTCTACCTCTGCCACTCCAGAGAAAACAACCCAAGCTTTTCCAGTCTCTTGTTATAGTACATGGGTCCTAGTCCAAGCAGTGTCCTGTTAAACCTCTTCTGCACCCTCTCCAAAGCCTTGACATCCTTCCTATAATGGGGTGACCAGAAGTGCATGCAAGGCTCCAGTTGCAGCCTAGTTAGATTTAATTCAAACAAATTTCGTCAGAGATTCCAGTCTTTATAGAATCATTTTCAAGTTAAAAGTTAGACAAGAAATGGTAATGTGTTGAAGCCATGTACCCTATCTGTAAAATGAAATCACTAGGGGAATGAAACCCTCTTTAAATTATAACTACACATCCCTTCTGAAAACTCAGAATGCAGAATGGCAAACAACCTGACCATGGCTTAGCACAGTCAAAAGGTAAGACAGGTAAGACTTTAATTCACCAGGCTTTCATACATACAGCTGGCATGACCTTAAATCCAGAAATAATACCTTTTGATAGATTTGAATGGCCTTACCTTTGTCAAAGGGATTAGTGACCTTTCTTACTAAGTCTTTAATGTGGTTAAAAGAAATAGTTTGATATCAAAGTCATTTATATTATTTAGGGCTTGGCCTCTTCTATATAATCCTCAAATACTGGAAGCAGCTATTCATGCTTACAAGGACATTAAGGGACTTACAATCGGTCATCGCATACATACACTGGCACCGTGTGTAGAGCACAGTCTGCTGTTTATAAATAATTACTGGCATCTCTGTGGCCTGGTTTTAATCTGAGTGAATTATGTTTCCCTGTCAGGGCAGTAGCTTTGCTGGAAGAATGCCAATGTTTTAGCCAGTGTTCATTTTGACTGTGAGAAACCACCTTATCTTGCTTTGTTGGACAGGTGCTGCTTTGTGATGTTGGATGTCTTTTTCTTTGTAACTTCATCTCTGGATGAAGTTTTGTGGGGTTTCAGCTGAGGAAAGGCCAGATTATTTAAATAAATGCATGAGTACACTCCTCCGAGAGGACCACAATCTTGTCTTGGTTTGGAGGCTCACGTGCCTCAATGACCCAGAGAGCTACGTTGGCTGGAGTCAGGGCTTTATGTGTTGTCTCTCGTTAGGGTCGCCCATGCCAAATACGTCAAAGAGTAAAGGCCAGACCTTTACCTGTTCACCTGTCCTCCAGGCTGACAACCCTGACTGGTAAAACAAAATTGTTACAGAAACAGCAATGAAGAATTCTTCTGCATTTGAGTATGATGATTTTCCTGAGTCTCCGCCCTGGACTTGCATATAACCATACAACAATTACAGCACGGAAACAGGCCATCTCGACCCTTCTAGTCCGTGCCAAACTCTTACTCTCACCTAGTCCCACCAAACATTCCTTTCCTGTCCATATAGCTATCCAATTTAACTTTAAATGATAACATCGAACCTGCCTCAACCACTTCTGCTGGAAGCTCGTTCCACACAGTTACCACTCTCTGAGTAAAGAAGTTCCCCCTCAGGTTACCCCTAAACTTCTGCCCTTTAACTCTCAACTCATGTCCTCTCGTTTGAATCTCCCCCACTCTCAATGGAAAAAGCCTATCCACGTCAACTCTATCTATCCCCCTCATAATTTTAAACACCTCTATCAAGTCCCCCCTCAACCTTCTACGCTCCAAAGAATAAAGACCCAACTTGTTCAACCTTTCTCTGTAACTTAGGTGATGAAACCCAGGTAACATTCAAGTAAATCTTCTCTGTACTCTCTCTATTTTGTTGACATCTTTCCTATAATTCGGTGACCAAAACTGTACATGACTAACAGTAGTGAAAACTAAGAGGAAGCTACTGACACAATGAAGGAAGCTTTAAGCAGTGTCAGAGATGGCGGACCTTCATTGCTGCCCTACACGCCAGCAGCGTAACGGGCAGAATGTAAGTAAAGCAACACACATCAAAGTTGCTGGTGAACGCAGCAGGCCAGGCAGCATCTCTAGGAAGAGGTACAGTTGACGTTTCAGGCCAAGACCCTTCGTCAGGACTAACTGAAGGAAGAGCTAGTATGAGATTTGAAAGTGGGAGGGAGGGGGAGATCGAAAATGATAGGAGAAGACAGGAGGGGGAGGGATGAAGCCAAGAGCTGGAAAGTTGATTGGCAAAAGGGATATGAGAGGATCATGGGACAGGAGGCCCAGGGAGAAGGAAAGTGGGGGGGGAAGAAAAGCCCAGAGGATGGGCAAGGGGTATAGTGAGAGGGACAGAGGGAGAAAAAGGAGAGAGAGAGAAAGAATGTGTGTATAAATAAATAATGGATGGGGTACGAGGGGGAGGTGGGGCATTAGCGGAAGTTAGAGAAGTCAGTGTTCATGCCATCAGGTTGGAGGCTACCCAGACGGAATATAAGGTGTTGTTCCTCCAACCTGAGTGTGGCTTCATCTTTACAGGAGGAGGCCGTGGATAGACATATCAGAATGGGAATGGGATGTGGAATTAAAATGTGTGGCCACTGGGAGATCCTGCTTTCTCTGGCGGACAGAGTGTAGGTGTTCAGCAAAACGATCTCCCAGTCTGCGTCGGGTCTCGCCAATATATAGAAGGCCACATCAGAAGCACCGGATGCAGTATATCACCCCAACCAACTCACAGGTGAAGTGTCGCCTCGCCTGGAAGGATGCCTGGCCCACTGCGTTCACCAGTAACTTTGATGTGTGTTGCTTGAATTTCCAACATCTGCAGAATTCCTCGTGTTTAAGTATATAAGTAAAATATGGTTACAATGAGAATGTTGGTGTTAGTATTGGCAAAGGAATTGAAAGGGATTTGATGAGGATGTAAGAGAAAATCAGCCACAAGGTTATGGGGATGTAGAAAAGGGGAAATGCAACTGATAAGATTGCTTTCCTGGGAGCCAGAATGCACTTGATAGACCAAACACCCTCCTTCAGCATCATTCTGAATCAGTAACAAAGAAACTCAAATTTTGAGCCAATTACCTCTGGGAGAAAACATCTCAAACCAGAAGCAACAAGCAATAAGTACGATGGCTCAGCTGACTCGAACCTGAACAAATGCTGAAAGTGCATCTTTATCATTATCGAATGCCATCGCTCGAGTTGAGTATGATGTTTTCCAAAAGGGTTGTCCATTACTGGGTCCTCAGATGGTTGTAGAGGCCAATTAGGGATTCACATTACCATGAGGTTAGGTTAGATTCCCCTAATGGAAAATGCCTGTGCTTGATTTTCTTTAATGTGGGGCGGCCGATCCACAGGCCGTCATCATACAGTGCTTGACAGATTAAAGTCAGCATCCAGTGGGCATGGAAACCAAGATAATTGGGGATCCTTCACTGCCGCAGCATTTCTCCATCTTCACTGCCATTGTGAGGTGCCATCGTCTTCCGGTAGCTCTACTGTTGAAGTCTTAGTTGGGTCACTCTTCGTCTGGAACCTTCCCCTTGACTTTACCACCGTGGGTGACCCTACCAGCCGCTAAGCACCAGAATGCTGCAGTCCAGATGACATCACACTCAGGATCCCAAAAACTCACAAGGCTCTCCACCATATCAAGGTGACGTTCCTCCGAGAAGAGTTTGATGTATGACCTTCTGTGGAAGACAGTGGACGTGGCTGCCAATTTTGTCAGAAGTTTCCACAAGCAATCTGATAATAATAACCATTTATTCTGTCAATTGAAATTGTTTAGAGATATGGATTGATTGTGTCACAGGGGATGACTCATATGCTCATCTCCAAGTGATGCATGGAAGCTTTTGTGCCAATCTAAGATAGCGGTTTAAAGTTGGTTTAAACCTTGGTTTAAAGATTCATTAAAAGGCATCACTGCCAGCTGAGGGGCACTCCTTCAGTACTATGCTGGGAGGCACAGTGACATGAAGTAAATCCTAATGCACAAAATGCCTGCAGAATTTTTGGTGGTCTGAGTATCTATCTGCAACCAAGGAATCAAGGAGAGTTGGTGTTTGGATACTTAGATATAAATATTGTTGGGTGTCACAGTGGGGGGATCAGTCTGTCCCAGTCTTCAAGTAATGGTTTTAGGACAATATTCTCTCAAGCCTTTAACAAATTGATCAGTGGTATGGGATAGCTTTCTCACACAGAACCAGTGCTCTATATTGGTGGCCTTGCAGATGTGTACTGACTTGAGGGTAGTTTGTCAAGGCCACAACAGATGAATCTGCACTTCTGTAGCCTCCTCAGAAATCGCTTTTATATTTAACTTGCATAGGTGAGAGGTACGATAATTAGATGTATAACTGCTTGCTAATGCAAATATCTAATCATCCAATCATGTGGCAGCCACTCAATACATGAAAGCATGTAGACATGGTCAAGAGGCTCAGTTGTTGTCAGACCAAACATCGGAATGGGGAAGAAATGTGATCTAAGAGACTTTGATCCTGGAATGATTGTTGGTGCCAGACGAGGTGGCTTGAGTATCTCAGAAATTGCTGATCTCCTGCGATATTTCACGCACACCAGTCTCTAGAGATTTCCCGGGCTTTTTAGGTAAATGAGTTAAAACCAAACAAAAATGTGAAAAAGTAGTTGGAATCTTTGGCGCGGTTTCCTTCATTGCTGCCAAGTAACTCTGTTATCAAAGGATGTCATTCTGGCCTTGTGACCCTTTAGGAATGCAACAGGCAATCTTCAATCCTCCCATTTTGAACCTGAATGCCACTGTTATGTTCCATTGCACCATTTAGAATAGGATTTTATTAATTGCTTCATTGCCAATTCAACAACATTTAATTGTTTTACTCTTATGGACCATGTTTTCTTTTTCAAATATGTTTTAGATACAGATTATCTAAGTACTATGGGAATGCTATGAAGGCAGGAACAATCTTTTATGTTGGATGAATATTTTAACTGCATAAAAGTAAACAATGCAGAGAAATTATTGAAGTATATTTGCCTTCACATCTGCTTCAGTTTTCCATTAGTGTTCTCTGCATTGCTTGGGAGTGCTTGCTATTCATAGACAAATGATCGGCATAACTCACTGTGATTTTACTTGGTTCACATGGTAGCTATCTCTCTCCCTCTTCCCTAGAAATGAAATATTTCTCAATACAGAGGCCAAAAGTTACCACCCACACACTGAACAGAGTGGACATGATCTTGCCTGAGAATGATTCATTTAAGTTAAGTAGTCTAGGATTTTATGTCTGGAGATTCTTATTAAATCAGCAATGCATTGTGATCCACCAGTGTTTACAATGAGGGCGCGCTCTTGCAGAATTCTGAGCTGCATTAATGAAAGACAAAACAATATAAAGGTTAGGCCTTCACCATTAATGCACAGATGGCCAGTCCTTCATAAGCCTGACATTGATGACACGTTCAGAGCAAAGTAAGTAGGAGATGGGTCTGGTGTCCAATTGACACAGAATAGAAAAGAAAAGCCTAGGGTGGGGATTGTCAGGACAGTCACTGAGGCAGGACCCCGAGCGGTAGAGGAGAGGATGTTGGCATGGTTTGGGGATGGTATTTCAATTGTTACTGTGGTTAAAGAACATAGAACATTGAACATTACAGCAAATTACAGGCCCTTCAGCCCACAATGTTCTGCTGACCTTTTAAACTACTCTAAGATCAATATAAAGCTTCTTTCCCACCTAGCCCCAAACAAGAGAACATCTGCAGATGCTGAAAAACTGTCGAAGGATTTTGGCCTGAGACATCGACTGCACTTTTTCTCCACAGATGCTACCTGGCCTGCCGAGTTCCTCCAGCATTTTGTGTGTGCTTACCACATAGCCCTGCATTTTTCTGTCATCTATATGCCTTTCCAACAGCCTCTTAAATACCTTAGCATTGCAATCAGGTTGAAGGGCGGGAATGATAACTGGGTAGGTGTGTATGGAGGAGAGTTATTGTGCAGGGTATTGGTGTGGTTGTTGGTACTGGTTTATTATTGTCACAATACAGCATGCAGCAACTGTCCCTACACATGCAGCAACTGTGGCAGAGCCTGTCGTTCCAGGATCGGCCTCAACAGCCACAGTCGACGCTGCTCGACAAACCAGAGACTACCAGAGGAGCAGTACCCATGGTCGACCATGACCAACAGAGGCCATACACACACACACACACACACACGGTTAAAAACTTGTCTTACATAGTAGTTATACAGATTAAATCATTTCACAGTGCATTGAGCTACAATGAGATAAAACAATACTTTACTTTATATACTTTATTGTCACCAAACAATTGATAATAGAAGGTACAATCATCACAGCACAGCGACATTTGATTCTGTGCTTCCCGCTCCCTGGATTACAAATCGATAGTAAATATCAAAAATTAAATTATAAATCATAAATAGAAAATAGAAAAATGCAACGTAAAGTAGTGCAAAAAGACCAAGGGCAGGTCCGGATATTTGGAGGGTACGGCCCAGATCTGGGTCAGGATCCGTTCAGCAGTCTTATCACAGTTGGAAAGAAGCTGTTCCCAAATTTGGCCGTACGAGTCTTCAAGCTCCTGAGCCTTCTCCCGGAGGGAAGAGGGATGAAAACTGTGTCGGCTGGGTGGGTCGTGTCCTTGATTATCCTGGCAGCACTGCTCCGACAGCGTGCAGTGTAAAGTGAGTACAAGGACAGAAGATTGGTTTGTGTGATGTGCTGCGTCATGTTCACGATCTTCTGCAGCTTCTTCCGGTCTTGGACAGGACAACTTCCATACCAGGTTGTGATGCACCCTAGAAGAATGCTTTCTACGGTGCATCTATAAAAATTAGTGAGGGTTTTAGGGGACAGGCCAAATTTCTTTAGTTTCCTCAGGAAGTAAAGGTGCTGGTGGGCCTTCTTGGCAGTGGACTCTGCTTGGTTGGACCAAGACAGGTCATTTGTGATATTGACCCTGAGGAACTTAAAGCTTTTGACCTGTTCCACTTGCGCACCGCCGATGTAAGTTGGGTCGTGCGGTCCGCTACTCCTTCTGAGGTCAACAACCAATTCCTTCGTCTTGCTGACATTGAGGGGTAGGTTCTTGTCTTCGCACCATGCCACCAGGTTCTTAATTTCCTCTCTGAACTCAAACTCATCATTACCCGTGATTCGGCCTACAATTATTGTGTCATCAGCAAACTTACATATTGAGTTCGATGGAAACTTGGCTACACAATCATGGGTGTACAGTGAGGACAGCAGGGGGCTGAGTACACAGCCTTGTGGGGTACCGGTGCTCAGAGTGATTGTAGAGGAGAGCTTGTCCCCTATTTTTACAGCCTGGGTCCTGTCTGTGAGGAAGTTGAAGATCCAGCTGCAGATCTGAGTTCTAAGGCTCAGGTTCCGGAGCTTAGGAATCAGTTTATTTGGAATGATGGTATTAAAGGCAGAGCTGTAGTCATTGAAAAGGAGCCTTAACTATGCGTCTTTATTCTCCAGGTGTTCTAAGGAGGAATGTAGAGTCAGAGAGATGGCATCTGCCGTTGACCTGTTGCTCCGGTAGGCGAATTGCGAAGCGTCGAGGTTGACCGGTAGGCTGTGGTTGATGTGTGACATAACCAATCGCTCGAAGCACTTCATAGCACTTGATATCAGAGCTACAGGTTGATAGTCATTCAGGCATGCCACCTTGCTCTTCTTCGGCACTGGGATTATCGTTGCCTTCTTAAAACACAAGGGGATCTTAGACTGAAGCAAGGAGCAGCCGAAGGTGTCAGCAAACACTCCAGCTAGCTCGCTTGCACAGGCCTGGAGAACCCGTCCCAAGATGCCATCTGGGCCCGTCACCTTCCTTGGATTTATCTTCAGGAAGGCCCTCTAACGTCCTCCTCGGTGATGATGAATCTCAATGCCACCAGGTCCGGTTCATCCGGAGGGAGCGGGACGCTCTTCTTCAGTTCGAATCTTGCACAGAATACGTTAAGTTCAACAGGACGAGAAGCGCCACAGTTATTGATATTCCCAGCCTTTTCTTTGTGCCCAGTGATCTCATTTAGACCCTGCCATAGTCTACTGGCATACCTTTGGTTAGCCTGGGCTTCCAACTTGGCTCGATATTGCCTCTTGGCGCCCTTAATGGCTTTCCGGAGTTCACGCCTGGATTCCGTGTAGCGACTGGTATCCCTGGGCCTAAAAGCTGCAGCTCTAGCCTTCAAAAGGGACTTGACTTCATAATTCATCCAAGGTTTCCGGTTAGGGAATACCCGGATCGTCTTGTGAGACACACAGTCCTCTGTGCATTTCCAAATAAAGTCCGTGACAGCTGAGGCATACTCATCGAGGTTAGCTGCCGAGTCCTTGAATGCTAACCAGTCCACTGATTCAAAGCAGTCACGGAGGACCTCATCCGTTTCATCCTTCCAACGCAACACTACTTTTGACACCGTGACCTCCCGCTTCAGTTTCTGTTTGTAAGCCGGGAGGAGGAGTACAGCCTGAAGGTCCAATTTTCCGAAGTAAGGTCGTAGGATGGAACGGTAGGCATCCTTGACTGCTGTGTAGCAGTGGTCAAGTGTATTCGGGCCTCTAGTGGGGCAGGAGACATGTTGGTATAACTTTGGCAGCGCCTTTCTGAGGTTGGCCTGGTTAAAGTCCCCAGCTGTAATGAGCAAAGCCTCCGGATACCTGGTCTCAAGTTCACTGATGTTGGCATACAGTATGTTCAGAGCACACTCCACGTCCGCCTGTGGGGAATGTAGACCGCTGTCAGTATGACCGAGGTGAATTCCCGTGGCAGATAGTAGGGACGACACTTCACTGACAGGTGTTCCAGGTCCAGGCTGCAGGATCTTGTCAGTGCCACTGTGTCTGAGCACCACGCAGAGTTGATCAGTAGGCAGACACCACCTCCCCTCGTCTTGCCCGAAGTCGCCGTGCGGTCCATTCGATGGATCGAAAATCCCTCCGGTCGGATGGCACAGTCGGGGGTGGCAGGGGAGAGCCAGGTCTCAATGAAACAGAATACACAGCAGTTCTGCATCTCCCTGCAGTAGGTGAGTCTCCCTTTAAGATCATCCACCTTGTTCTCTATGGCTTGCACATTAACTAGTACGATGGTGGGCATAGGGACCCCGAAGCCCCTCAGCTTCAATCTGACCAGCAGCCCAGCTCTTTTCCCACGCTTCCTCAGTAAATAGTGCATCTTTCCAGGTTTCCATCGATGTAGTGTGTTGTTGTCAGCTCTTTAAGGTTGGTGGACGCTTCCTGTGGGGATTGATCAGTGGCTCGTGTCGTCGGGCACTCCAGGTCGGGCCGAGTGACAAGGGAGGCTCCGTTGCCACTTCCAGCTGCCAGGGGCCCGGGCTGTCGATTGGGTCGGGCCCCGAAGCCGACACTTAATCCCGGAGGGCCGGGCTCCTGGCTGAAACAAGTCTGTAAGCCAAGTCACGGTTGCGGAGGCCTCTGCTCCAGCCGAGCCTCGGGCTCAATTTCCGAGGTCAGTGGTGGAGGCCTCACTTCCGGCAGCTGTGGGTGGCCACCAACGGGGCTTTACGGTGGTCGCTCCGGGGAAGCGTCTGGGACACCTTGAGGTCTCTGACGTCACTTCTGTGTGGTCATCTGCTCCAGAGAGGTGCTGGTCGGAATGGGTCGTGTCTCCAAGCTCTCTGGCACGGTAGTAGGCCGTGGGTCGCCGGGAACATGGTGGGCCTCGGACCAGGCCTCGCTGATCAGGTCCAGGTGCAGTCCGGAGTTTAAGAAGCAATTCTGGTGCGGTGGTCTCCAGCTGGGTCAGTAGCTTCGCCAGGGTGTTGTTGATCTTGCTAGATGTAGCAGATTGGAGATTTAGAAGGGTTTCTCGGGTATAAGATAGTGTAGAGGGCAATTTGCTCGGGAGATCACACGCAGAGTCGCCAGTTACCGGCGCCATCTTAACTTATGCAATAGCAATGCAGAATAAAGTGTAAACACTACCTAAGAAGTCTGCAGTGCAGGTAAATAGTAAAGTGCAAGATTATAACAAGGTAGATTATGAGGCCAAGGGTCCTCATGCAGGAGGTCAATTGAAGTGTCTGATAGCAGTTCTCCTTGAGCCTGGTGGTATGTGCTTTCAGACTTCTGTATCTTCTGCTCAATGTGAGAGGGGAGAAGAGAGAATATCTGGGTTGGGTAGGATCTTTGATTTAGCTGGTTGCTTTACTGAGGTGGTGATAAGTATAGAAAGAGTCCATGGAGAGGAGGAGGCTGGACCTTGTGATGTGCTGAGGCGTGGTCCACGACTCTGCAGTTTCTTGCAGTCACATGCAGAGCAGTTGCCATACAAAGCCATTATGCATCCAGACAGAATGCTTTCTATGGTGCACTGATAAAAACAGGGAAGAGTCAACAGGGACATGACAAATTCTTTTAGCTTCCTAAAAAAGTAGAGGCCTTGGTGAGTCTTCTTAGCTGTGATATCAAGATGGTTAAACCAGGAGCTTTTTGTGATGTTCATACCTCAGTATTTTTTAACTTAAGAAGGGATTACCTCAATTGAAGCCTGCTGTAAGTCACAGCACAGGTAGCTTTATATATAAGATCAAAAGACCATAAGACAAAGGAGCAGAATTAGGCCATTTGGCCCATCAATTCTGCTCCAACATTCCATCATGGCTGATTCGTTATCACTCTCAACCCAATTTTCCTGCCTTCTCCCCGTAACCTTTGACACCCTGCAAGTTAACCTTTAGGGAATCCTGCACAAAAACTCCCAAGTCCTTTTGTACCTCTTCTTTTTGAATATTCTCTCTGTTTAGAAAATAGTTAATGCCTCTATTCCTTCTACCAAAGTGTATGGACGTACACTTCCATCTGCCACTTCTTTGCCCATTCTTCCAATCTAAGTCCTTCAGTAGACTCCTTGCTTCCTCAACACTACCTGCCCCTCATTGTATTGTCTGTAAACTTGTTCACAAAGCAATCAATTCTATCATCCAAATCATTGACATATAATGTGAAAAGTAGAGGTCCCAAATTTGACCCTTGCAAACTGCCGGCAACCAATCAGAAAGTGCCCCCTTTATTCCCACTTTCTTCCTCTGAAGGTCTGCTTTCCACTTCTGACCAGCTGCAAGATGAATGACACAATGTATTGGGTGCCTCCATGTGGTGGTGAACAGATACACAAAGGACCGGAAAGGAAAATTACATTCCATGCAGTTAGTCCCTACACTGTTCATAGGAATCAGTTGTGTACTTTAATAAACATTGTGGTATGCGGTAACACTCCTTGGCAAATATGCTGAGTCCTGTTCAAGGGTCTCAGCCTGAAACATCAACTGTTTATTTATTTCCATAGATGTTGCCTGACCCGCTAAATTCCTCCAGTATTTTGTGTGTGAGATGCTTCTAAGCCCATTTAACTCTGAATCTTAAATCCATTTCTCATGTTTTTGTATGATGTAGAAATCATTCAGCCCATTCACTCTATGCTGGCTCATATCCTGAGATCTGGCAGACTTAAGCACCAGGCTAGATTGAAAAGGTCAGGTATGGGCCCAAGAGCGCATCGAGATAGCTGGGGCTGGGTCTAACAGTGTGGAACAACCCGGCGTTTGGCTAATTTAAGCAGTGGGCCATGTTGAAAAGCTAAGGGTATCAGTGCTGGAGGTGAGGGACGGGCCAGTGTTCAGTTTGCTGCTCCATGAAATTTACTCGTCTCTGCACTGAACTGAGGCTGAAGCCTGCAACTAACTCACTTCTGTGAACTTTAGTTCTGAATGTTATTTGCCTACTTTTACTGCTTGCACAATTTGTTTTTTTTTTTTGAGTGTGTCTTCATCTTGACAGTAGGAGACTGTCCTGGGAGATCGTTTCGCTGTGCTCCCGATGCAGCCTTCTAAATATTAGCAAGACCCGACGCAGTCTGGGAGGACGCTTCACTGAACACCTACGCTCTGTCCGCCATAGAAAGCAGGATCTCCCAGTGGCCACACATTTTAATTCCACATCCCATTCCCATTCTGACATGTCTATCCACAGCCTCCTCTATTGTCAAGATGAAGCCACACTCAGGTTGGAGGAACAACACCTTATATTCCGTCTGGGTAGCCTCCAACCTGATGGCATGAACATTGACTTCTCCAACTTCCGTTGATGCCCCACCTCCCCTTCGTACCCCATCTGTTATTTATTTATCATTATATATATATATTTTCTCTCTCTCCTTTTTCTCCCTCTGTCCCTCTCACTATACTTCTTGCCCATCCTCTGGGTTCCCCCCCCCTTTTCTTTCTCCGTAGACCTCCTGTCCCATGATCCTCTCATATCCCTTTTGCCAATCACCTGTCCAGCTCTTGGCTCCATCCCTCCCCCTCCTGTCTTCTCCTATCATTTTGGATCTCCCCCACACTCTCCCACTTTCAAATCTCTTACTAGCTCTTCCTTCAGTTAGTCCTGACGAAGGGTCTCGGCCCGAAATGTCAACTGTTCCTCTTCCTATAGATGCTGCCTGGCCTGCTGCGTTCACCAGCAATTTTTATGTGTGTTGCTTGAAATTCCAGTATCTGCAGATTTCCTCGTGTCGCACAGCATGGAAACAAGTACCTCAGCCCAACTCAATCATACTGACTGTGGTCCCACCAAGCTAGTCCGATTTGCCTATGTTTGATCCATATAGGAGGACCTGAGTTATCAGAAAATATTAAATAGGTTAGAATTTTTCCCTGGAATGTAAAAGATTAAGAGGATCTTTTATAGAGTTATACAAAATTATGAGGGGTATAGATAGGGTAAATGCAAGCAGGCTTTTTCCCACTGAGGTTGTGTGAGAATACAACTAGAGGTCATGGGTTAAGGGTGAAAGCTGAAATGTTTAAGGGGAACATGAAGAGAAACTTCTTGACTCAGAGGGTGCTGAGAGTGTGGAATGAGCTGCCAGCACAAGTGGTGGATATAATTTCAATTTCAAAGTTTAACGGAAGTTTGGATAGGTACATGGATGGGAGTTGTATGGAGTGTTATGGGCCAGGTACAGGTCGAAGGGATTAAGCAGATTAAATGGTTTGGCATGGACTAGATGGGCTGAAGGACCTGTTTCTGTGCTGTCATTTTCTATGACCACATATTCTTCTAAACCCACCTATGCATATTCTAATCCAGATGTCATTTAAATGGTATTATCGTACCTGTCTCAACCACTTCCTCTGGCAGCTTCTTCCATATCCACACCACCCTCTGCACGAAGAAGTTCTCCCTCAGGTCCCTTCTAAATCTTTCACTTCTCACCTTAAATCTGAGCCATTGAAAGAGCACAAATGAACACGAACATATTTTTCTATCTTTCTTATATACAGAAAAAATATCTTTATATCACAATAATATCATAGGAGTTGCTTGGTAAGGTAGGGGTTGGCGTAACATTATACCAGCACCAGCACTAAGATCAGGGGCCAATTCCTACCACTGTCTGTATGGAATTTACACGTTCTCCCTGGGCTATGACCCCATGGGCTTCCTCCAGATGCTCCAGATTCTACCTGCATCTCCAAGTCGTGCAGTTTAGGCTTAGAAAGTTGTGTGCCTGCTATGTTGGCATCGGAGCTTTCGGGCTGACTCCAGCACATCTCAGACTGCATTGCTCATTAACACAAACAACTCATTCCACTGTCTGTTTCAACGAATATGTGACAAATAACGCCAATCTTTTTCTTTAATCTTCATTTTCTGTTTGAGGTCTAATGGCAGTCAAATATTCTTTGTTTCTTAATTTTCAGTTTATTTAATATGCCATCCATGTATAAAACAGATTGTCACTGGCAAGGATATATGCTTTGGATTTGTTTTGAATCCTGATCGATCTAAAACATAGTTAGAAGTCAACCAAAACACCACGTTGAAGATTCAAGATTGTTTAATGTTATTTCCAGTGCACAAGTGTAAAGGAGAACAAGCTAGTTGTTACTCCAGATCCAATGCAGCACAAGAAAAAACACGGTAAGGTCAAGAATACAATAATTAAAAAAAAATACAATAAATATAAATACACAAGATAGGTTTATTATATGTCTATAAAGTGATGCTAGGCACAGGAGAGCCTGCACATAAGGTGGCTCTGACAGGAAATAATAAAGTCATGGCAGTAGTTATTACTCCACGTACCCAAAGTGCACCAGGGGCTCAACCCAATGCAAGAGACATCTGGCCACATGCACATCATCACTATTGATCTCCTGCTGGTGATACGTTAAACAACACCCCCCCACCCACCCTGACTTGGATCCTAAACCAACAAAGTTATCAGCAGGATGAGAATGCACTTCCTTTAAATTACTGACTCTGGGTGAAACTGATTGGTAGATACGGAGGGTTACAAAGGAAATGCAGTGACCTGCCCACACTTTCCCCGTCATCTTTTGATATATTGGGCCATCTGCATTGTTATCATTGGAGCAAGGCACGCAGTATTGTCTGACCCTGACCCTGACCCCCAACCAACTCTACTTCCTGTTACTGAAATAGAACACAACTCTCAGATTGTTTTGAAGCCACAAATAGTGACGCCTGGTGTTGGAAGGGACAATCAAGACGGCACCACCAGTACTATGTGGGAGGATTCCATTTCCTGATATTTTTGAAGGTCTGCAAGCTATTTTAACTCTAAATGAAATTCCACCTTTTTCCTCTAAAGATCAATTTGTTCACTGTGTATTTGTTAATGCTGGGTTTATCTCTCTTGCTCTCTCCTTTTACATCATAAGACCATAAAACATGGGAACAGAATTAGTCCATTCAGTCCATTGAGTCTCATCCACTATTCCGTCATGGCTGATTGACTTCCCTCTCAACTCCATTTTCCTGCATTCTCCCCATAATCTTTGATGCTCTTACTAATATAGAAGCTACGAACCTCTACTTTAAATATACCCAATGACTTGGCGTTCACAGCCATCTGTGTCTAGAAATTTCACAGGTTCACCACCTTCTGGTTAAAGAAACTCGTCTTCACTTCTGTTCTAAAGGATTCTCCTTCTACTCTGTGCCCCCTGGTTCTAGACTCCCCCATGATAGGAAACATGCTCTTTACATCCACTCTATCTAAGCCTTGTAATAATCAAAAAGTTTCATTGAGATCCCCTTTCATTTTTCTAAACTCCAGTGAGTACATCTTAAGCAGAACCTCATGCACCAGGGAGTCTTGCTTCTACTCTAGTTTTCTGTGTTCTAGGGTAGAAGATTTTAGACACCTCTATGTTCACCCCTCAGTCTCCTATGTTTCGAGGAATAAAGTCCATCCCTAAGCTCTCCCAGTCTTAGGGCCTTGAGTCCTTACAGCAGAGTTTGATGGGCCAGACAGGTAGGTTGTTTGGAATATTGTGCTCTCCTTCTATTCCTCCTACCATTTCTGCATCCTCCTGTCTCAAACACTTTCATTCCCAGATTCAGTTCCTCCACTTTAAGAAGTGATGGGCCAGGTATGACCCAAAATCATACTTTCTCAAGAAGACTTTGATACCACCCTCGAAGCATCTTTTCTGGCCATCTCCATACCATCAGCAATGATATCACGAACTTGCTACATGAATGATTCAACATGCACATCAGAGCTGGCTGATTGTGAACAGAGCCTCGATTTTGCGAATATTGGTCTGGGAGATGGCCCTGACAGTGGTTCACACATCCTCCCAGTGGATTTGAAGGACTTTATGGAGAGAGGTCTATTGGTCGCTTCCAGTACTTTATGGGTTCAAACCTAGAACAGCCTGTCTCAACCTTTTTGCCCAGGAGGAACCCTTGAAATAACTTTCAGGTCTCAGGGAACCCCTGCGCTAAAAATGATTATATCAACAGCTCAAGGTACATTAGCGTGATCAGTACGTTGTAAATATAATAATCCAAAAATAACTGTCAATGTTCTTTTGAGTAGAGAATGAATTTTTATCCCACCTTTCTTGAAATTAATCTCTTTCTTTCCCTTTCATAAATTTTAAAAACGCATAAGACAAACATAGTAAATTTCTGTTAAATAACTGGCTTAAGCCAAAATGGGATTTAATTTTTCTAAAGGTGGGCTCAGTAGATTTAATTTAAATAACGGTTGTAAATTGCTATTTACAACATGAAAATTTATTGACAATGTTGAATATTAAAATTACTAAAAGCCATAAGCCAAAGCAATATGAATAAAAAATAGCCGAAGACACAATTTTATACAAGACTGAAAGAAGTATTTTCTTACTAAGTGACGTGATCAGGCTCAAATATAGACTGAGCACGTGAAACCTGCGCTTGTGTTTTTGCTGCACAAATACTTAATTCTGGGTTGACCTTCAGATAAGTGGCAGACCAGCAGCTGAGTTGCGACGCATAAAAATCCGTTCTTCAGAATGAAAATTTCCCTCCAATTTTCTATTACTCCAGTAGAGTTTGTTTGCTCCCATTAGCCAGACAGCAGCGCATAAGGGGAAGTTGAGGAAGGTGACATAGGAGGGAGAGGTTGGCATCACAGCCCAAGTTGGACGAGTCCATTCAATACTCGGAAAACGCACTTCATGCTCCTGATCATCCTACCATCCTCCCTTCTGTGCGATACTGTGATTACCAATTATCAACGGCTTCCCATATCTTGCGTCGAAAACTGAGAATGGACTCAATCAGATAAGCATGGTCCTACTGTGCACTGCCATACTGGGCTGCGTGATCTCTAGCAAGATTGCTAATGGCTGCTCGCTCACTGCCCACCACTGCAAGCGCTAGCATTGCACGCTCTGCCAAGTTTAAAAAAAAAACAATGATTTTTTTTAATCACGATCACTCGCGAAGCACCTAGCGACCTTTCACAAAACCTTAGGGTTCTGTGGAACCCCAGTTGAGAAAACCTGACATAGAACATTGAACAGTATAGCATATCCCTGGCTCTTTGGCCCACGATGTTGTGCTGACCTTTTAACCAACTCCAAGATTAGTCTAACCCTTCCCTCCTATATTGCCCATATGCCTCCATTTTACTTACATCCATTTGCCTATCTAAGAGTCTCTTAAATGTCCCTCTTCCACCACCTCCGGTAGTGCATTACAGGCACCTACCACTCTGTGTAAGAAATCTACCTCTGACATCCCCCTAAACTTCTTCCCCTCACCTTAAAAAGCATGTCCTCTGGTATTTGCCACTACCACCCTGGGAAAAAGGCTCTGGCCTCCTCTCACCTTCTTCATTTCTATCATGTTGTCTCTCATTCTTGTTCACTCCAAACCAAAAAGCCCTACCTCACTCATCCTTCCCTCATAAGATATGCCCTCTCGTCCAAGGTAGTCCACATCTCCAAAATATACAGTGGGGGAAGGACTTCTGTTACCCAGTTGACCACAACAGCGGTGTCAGGTTTGAGGTCCCTGTCTTTCTTTTCCTCTGATATCTGAAGGCTTTGCTCATACACTAGAAGCAGTCACTATTGATCACCATCCTCACTGGTTCCATTGACTTTTCTACTGCTAAAGAAAACAGCAACAATGAGTAAAAATTAGCCTTTGGTGAGAGGAGCATAAATCTGGCAGTTGGATCAGGAGTCATCAAATTTAAGAGAAAACAGATCACAAATTTCCTGTTTTCTAGCAGCGGCCAATCAGTTTGAGAAGCTTGAGTTAGGGGTCTTTGAGCAAAAGGCCCCAGCCAACGAGAAGAGAGAAGGGAAGGAAAAGAAAAACCAGAGAGGTAAGAGGTGTCGATTAGAGGCCAGAGAGAAGATTAAAAGGCAGGACAAAGAGGAAGATAAGGAGAGGAGGCAGAGGGCAGATCAGAGAATGTAAATGTAGGAAAATAAGGGGTTTGACCTAAGGGTATACCAGAGGCTGAATTTGAGGAATCTTGGGACCTCAAGCTAAGGAGCCAAACTCTGGGGATTGAAGGGATAGCAGAGGATTAAAGAGAGTCAAAACTAGAGAGCAGATGGTAGGATTCTGCGAAAAGGTGATGATTTGGGAGCTGACAAGAGTGAGAGAGTTAAACTGTATCCAGACGGTGAGCGGAGAAGCACCCTATCCTGGCTCCATTTTCAACACTGGGATTCTCAAGACGAGGAAAGCCGAGCTGGCAGAACTAGACTTAAAATGGAGTCTGATTCTGAACACACAGCTTATTATAACATCTAAGTAGCCAACTCATCTCCTCCGAGCAGATCAGTTGACCAGCACCACAACCCACCTCCATTAATCATGGAAGTGGGGGTGGAGAACGTTGGTCAGAGCCAGGTTTCAGATTTTTAACATTGTTGCATCCCACCAACCCTAACCCACTTGCTTTTTGTGTGTGTTAAATCTCCTTGGAACGGGGATCTGATCGAAGGCTGGAATCATCAACAAAGGAGCTCAGAAGTTGGTAAAACGAACTGCCGATTTGACCAGTCTCCACATGTTAGCAATAAAGTGAAAGGTCTGACTGCAGCTTGAATGTGCAATGAGGTATGTATGAGATGGAAACTCAAACATTCCATTAACCAACATTCCCAGCTCACTAAAGGCATAATCCAAGAAGCAAGAATATCTCCTGGGGCACACTGGTTCATAGAGTTTATATATTTATAAAAGAGGCTACCTAGAAATTCATCCCTAGAATGAAGCATTAAATGTGCCACATAATAGTGCTGGTAAATTTTATCATAACTATTGGCACTGAACTTAATGGAATTGAATTTCAAAGACAAAGAGCAATGTGATGATGCTACTATGTGGTTTATTTAGCAATACCTACCAGGAATAAATTTATTCTCTTTAAGATCCTCAGTTAATTTTCACATCTACTAGAACTGTAATTAGTGCTCTTTGCAATGTGTTCTGGTGTTCCCCATCATCAGTTGCGTTTCCAAGTCCAATGTCACAAAATGGTAGCGAGGGAGATGAAGTATTCCTGTTAACGGAAGGGTGCTGTCTAACAAGAATAGGTCCTTTAATGTAACCAAACATTACAAAAATAAAAATTCCTTGTCCCACATCCAAATTTCCACTTTTCCTCTGACAACATATTTTGCTGATTATGCAAATAAAAATTCCATCCAGCTAACCGTCATGGATTCAAAGAACACTGTGCTTTCACACATGAAGCAATAATGTACAGAAATATTAATCTGAGTTCACATTTTAGAAGCAGTGACTTCTTGTGACTGTAAAGAACATAATGACTGAAGGGCAAGGCTTAAGTCTTCGGGACAGTTTCTTTCTCTCCATAGTTGCTGCCTGACTTGCTGAGTTCCTTCAGCACTTTGCGTGTATGTTAAGACTTAAAGATAAGGGCAGACACATATAATTGAAGGATACACACTAGAACACAGAATACAGAACTCTACAGCACAGTCCAGGCCCTTCGGCCACCATGTTGTTCCAACCTATTCCAAGTTCAACCTAACCTTTCCCTCATATGTAGCCCTCTATTTTTCTATCATCTATGTATCTATCTAAGAATTTCTTAAATGCCCCTAATTTATCTGTCTCTACCACCACCCCGGCAGCGCATTTCACACTCGCACCACTCTGTGTAAAAAAAACTAACCGATATCTTACACTATACTTTCATCCAATCATCTTAAAATTATGCCCATATTAGCATTTTCGCCCTGGGAAAAGGTAGTTTCGCTAGCTATCCACTCAACCTATGCCGCTTATCATCATGTACATCTCTATCAATCACCTCTCGTCCTCCTCCACCCCAGAAAGAAAAGTCCTAACTCGCTCAACCTCTCCTCATAATACAAACATTTGTACATGCTCCCTGGTCCCTGGTAAATCTCCGCTGCATGCTCTCTAAGTGTTTCAAGTATTGGCATATATGAAGTAGCTCTCAGTTTCAAACTCGCAGGACACTGGAAGAGTAGTGCACAAAATAGTATTATCACCTGCGTTGGTTTCTCTGTCAGAAGGGAAAACCGTGGGTGATGCACTGGGTGTGGATAAACTGAGCCCCCTTAGCCAGATAGTGCCTGCGGTTTACCAAGCAAGATGCTGGAGGAACTCAGCGGGTCGGGCAGCATCTCTGGAGAGATATTGATGATCAACATTTTAGGGCCAAGACCTTCCATCTGGACTGTAAGATAGCAGGGAGATAGACAGTATAAAGATGTGCTTAAGTTTTGATGCCTGGATTCCTGTCCAAGGAATACAGTGCCATTTGCTGTACCATTGCATAGCCTTGATGTCAGCTTGTCGAGGCACGAGTGTGCAGGCAGGGTCTGCCAGGGAAGCTGAAGCAGTGAATGGTGTGCTGTGCCTCAGCCAATCGCATCCCCTCGCCTTGCACCATTTCTCACCAGCAACATTAAACCCATAAGACCATAAATAGCATAGAAGCAGAACTAGTCTATTCGGCCCATCAAGTCTCTCTATCATTTCATCATAGCTGATTTACCATCCCTCTCAATCCCGTGCTCCTGCCCTTACTAAGCAAGAACCAGTCAACCTCTGCTTTAAATATACCCAATGACTTGGCCTCCGTAGCCGATTGTGGAAATGAATTCCACAGATTCACCACTCTCCTACTAAAGGAATTCCTCCTCACCTCTGTTCAAAGAGACTTCCTTCTATTCTGATGCTGTGCCCCCCTGATCCTAGACACCTCCATTATTAGAAACATCCTCTCCATGTCAACTCCTTCAATATTCAATATTCGATAGGTTTCAATAAGATTCACCTTCATTCTTTTAAGCTCCAGTGAGTACAGGCCCGGTGCTACTAAACGCTCCGCAAATGTTAACTTTTAGAAAGGTGCCCAAAACTGCTCACAAAACTCCAAGTGCATTCTGACCAAGGCCTTAGAAAGACTCAACCTTACATCCTTGCTTTTCAAGATTCAAGTTGGCTTAATGTTATTTCCAGTATGCAAGTGTAAAGGAGAATGAAATAATTCTTACACTAGTTCTGATGCAGCATGAAACACAGTAAGATAATACAATAATTAAAAAATACAAGAAATATAAATGTGTAAGGTAGTTTATATACATAAACTGATTGTATGTCCATAGACACAGAAGAGTCTGTACTTAGGGTGCCTCTGACTGGACTGGAAGTGAAAACGTAATGGTGATGGGTTAGTGGGTGGAGGTGTTGATCAGTCTTACTGCTTGGGGAAAGTAACTGTTTTTAAGTCTAGTGGTCTTGGTGCAGATGCTACATAACCTCCTTCCTGATGGGAGTGGGACAAACAGCAGAGTTGGTTTGATCCTTCATGATGTTACTGGCCCTTTTCCAGCACCTTTTGAAACATAAATCCTTGGTGCTGGAATAGGCTGCTGCTGGTGGTGCATCGGGCTGCTTTGACTACCTGCTGTAGAGCCTTCCTGTCCACTGTGGTGCAGATCCCATACCCTGCAGTGATGCAGTATGTAGGGATGCTCTCTACTGCACATCTCTGGAAGGACATGAGTATAGATCTGCATAGTCCCGCTCCCTTCAGCCTCCTCAGAAATTAAGAGCATTGGTGAGCTTTCCTGATTGTGTAGGATGTATTCTGGGACCATCAGAATTGTGCAAGATGTACACTCCCAGTTGTTTGAAACTGCTGTGCCACCGATGTAAAGAGTGGTTTCAACTGAAATCAATAACCATCCCTTTTGCCTTGTTGACATTGTGGAAGAGGTTATTTGCCTGACACCAGGCCTCGAGCTCTTCCACCTCCTCTCTGTAAAGAAATGGATGACTGGCATTTCAGGGTCAAAGCCTTTCACCTGGACTGAAAGATAGTATAAAGAGGTGCTTTTGTTTTGGAGTCCTGTACAAGGAACATGGTTCAAAGTTCAAAGTAAGTTTATTATCAAAGTCCATATATGTCACCATATACAACCCTGAGATTCATTTTCTTGCGGGCAACCATTCACGTAGGTTTGGCGTTAACTTGTCAAGGCACAAGTGTGCAGGGATTGTCTGACAGAGAGCGTGAAGCAGGCATTTTAACACTAAATGGGCTGTAGTTTAGGAGCACCGTGCTTCAGCCAATAACCTCTCCTCAGCTTGTTCCATCTCTCACCAGCAATATTAAAGGAACCATTAACTAATTTCAGGTTAGTTACTGGTTATAATGTGGCAAGAGCTTGGGGCTTTCCCTTGTGGTTTTAAGTTGCAAAACTCTGCAGGGAGTGGTTTGGCAGTTGTGAAAGGATTCTTTGCTGAACTCACAGCCTCTGTACAAACCAGCTGCTGCCAGATGGGGGTACTTTCCCTTTGAAAACAGTATACCTGGGAGAATGCGCAGAGGATATTCCGTATGTGATAAGCTGCTGGGAAAGTGAATGCAAATGTGAAGAGGAAGAGCTCTGCAAGAAACCCAAACTATCAAGGTGTTCATTAATGCTCAAGGTGCTAACAGCTTCAAATTCCTGGATGTCAACATCTCTGAAGATCTACCCTGAGCCCAACATTTTGATGCATTTATGAAGAAGGCACATGAGGCCCTCCACTGGTTGAGGTTGACCATGGATGCTGCATCCAGACTATCCACGTGATACGAAAGGCAGGGCAGTACAACATGGAAAGCAATCTGTTACCCACGTAGCAGGCATGTACCTAATAAAGAGGCCAGTGAGTGTATGTCAAGACATGTGTTGCTTTGTGGCATCAGTGCAGGGTAATACATAAAATATGCTATAAATTACAATGTATTAAAAATGCAAGAAGTGCAAAAAGAGAGCAACAATAGTGAGGTTTTGTTCCTGTGTTCATGGACCATTCATGGCAGAGAGGAAAAAGTTGTTCCTAAAGTATTGACTGTGTTTTCAGGTTCCTGTACCTCCTCCCTGATGGTAGGAATGAGAAATTTCAGTGTAGGCGGAATAGCTAAGATGGTGGAATACTCCTCCTGTGAGATGTGGTATCTCTGGGTACCTTGAGTCTCCGTGACTACATCTGCCAGAAGTCAGCTCCTGACTGACAAGATCAAGCAAATGGAGCAGGAGGTAATGTACTCGGGACCATCGGAATGCTGGAAACCTTATAGATGAAGCTTTTAATGAAGTGGTCACACCCAGAATGCAGGTTTTAGATAGTAGATGGGTGACCACCAAGTGAAGTAAGAGGAGCCATTCCCCTCAACAGCAAGTATACCCCTTTGGATACGACTGGAAGGTAACCTCGTAGGGCACAGCAGCTGCAGCCACCCAGGTGCTAGGGATCAGGATGCATGGGAGTGACTACAGAATACTCTCAAGGGGGAGGTTGACACCAGTGACATAGCTAGAAAGGGAAAGAGGTCATGTACAGAAAGTATAGGAAGATACTATAAGATAATAGTACAGATGAATGTGTCACGGAGGAACTGGTGCAGGGGGCAAGTTTATTGGATCATTGTTCTTGGGTCATTGGAAGCTCTTCTGGGGCAAGGGTAGCCTGCACGGGGGTTGCATCTATACTGGAGGGGAACCAATATCCCAGCCGAGAGGTTTGCTGGTGTTACTTAGGAGGATTTGAACCAGTTTGACAGGAGGATGGGAACCAGAGCACCAGGTCAGAAAGTGGAGGGCTGGAGAGGAAGGTAGACGCTAGGGCCAGTAAAACAGGCAGGAGCTAAGTAATTGATATGTTAGCATGGATCATTCAAAGCATGTGTACTTTAATGCTAGAAGTATTATAGGTAAAGGTGATCAACTTAGAACACGGATCTGTACATGGAACTATGATGTGTACATGGAACATGGAACAATACAGAGACTCAGTTAAGAGAGTCAACAGGACTGTTGCCACTCATGTGGTGGTACACTACTACAACAACCCTGTCCCTCTCTGTCCAGTAGCGGAAGAACCCTAAAATAAGGTCCTTCCCCACCACAGTAACCACACCAAGCTTCAGTGCATCCCTCAGCACATCACTCCAGCAGCCTGGGATGAGCGTTCCTCCACAGTCATCTCTTTGACCTAAAATGTGGAGTACCTCATGAACCTGCATCTCATCCTCATTGCTCATGCTGCCTCAGGTTTATCCTGCGTAATAGCGGTCATGAGTGTTTAGGTGATGTACCTATCCCTGTTGAATAGAAATAGTGTGAAGTTTGCAGTCATATTAAATATGTGTAAAAGAGGTGATTCAAGGCTATTACTTTTTAATTAAGATAATACTTTATATAAAAATCTATTGAACCAAATTGTCTGATCTATTTCCCTCCTTGAAAACTGGCTGAAGTTCAAAAATTAATTTCCTTTCTGTGAAGATTTTGAATTGCCCTTAAGAAACAAAAATGTGAGTTTTTTTTTCATTTTCATGGTTAACGTATGCACTGCACTTTTAGAAGTGATTAGAATCCCTGGCATTTATCCGAGTCTCTTCCACGCTTCCATTTTTACCAAGTGTTACAGCCCAGTATTCTGATCCATCCAGAATATTTTAAAGGATGTGTTTGTTTTTATATTCACACTTAGGCTGATGTAATACTAACTGAATTACAAAAATAACATCATTCCTAATTGAATGTGTTGATTTAACTTTGTTAGTGTTAATTGTTACATCGAAACATACAGTGAAATGCATCACTTGTGTCAAATTAAATCAATGATGGTCGTGCTCGGCAGCCCGCAATTGTCACCATACTTCCAGCAGCAACGTAGCATGCCTGCAATTTACTAAATCTAATCTGTACATCTTTGGTATGTGAGAGGAAACTGGAGCTCTGGGGAGAATATTCAAACTCCTTACAGACAGTGGCGGAATTGCACCCTGATCTTGCAGTTTACTTTGTAAAGCTTTGCCCTAACCATTACACTACTATGTTGCAAGTTGAGAGTTTTAACATAGAACATAGAATAGTACAGCACAGTACAGGCCCTTCGGCCCACAATGTTGTGCCGACCCTCAAGCCCTGCCTCCCATATAAGCCCCCACCTTAAATTCCTCCATATACCTGTCTAGTAGTCTCTTAAATTTCACTAGTGTATCTGCCTTCACCACTGACTCAGGCAGCGCATTCCACGCACCAACCACTCTCTGAGTAAAAAACCTTCCTTTAATATCCCCCTTGAACTTCCCACCCCTTACCTTAAAGCCGTGTCCTCTTGTATTAAGCAGTGGTGCACTGGGGAAGAGACACTGGCTATCCACTCTATCTATTCCTCTTATTATCTTGTACACCTCTATCGTGTCTCCTCTTATCCTCCTTCTCTCCAAAGAGTAAAGCCCTAGCTTGTCTTGCTTACTCAGTCTAAGACCGTAAGATATAGGAACAGAATTAGGCCATTTGGCCCATTGAATCTGCTCCACCATTTCATCATGGTTGATCCATTTCCCTCTCAGCCCCAAACTCCTGCCTTCTCCCTGAAACCCTTCATGCCCTGACTAATCAAGAATCCCTCAACGGCTGCCTGTGGCGACATATTCCACAGATTCACCACCCTCTGGTTAAAACAATTCCTCCTCACTTCCATTCTAAATGGACGTCCCTCTATTCTGAGGTTGTGTCCCTAACTGTACATCTTTGGAATGTGCTAGAAAACCGGAGAACCTGGAGAAAACCCATACTGAGGGCTATATGGAAGCTCGGTGTAACTGCTACAAATGTTTGGGGTGTGAGAAGAGACCAAGCGTGGAACCCCGGTGACTGAGCCCTGTGAATTGTATCACTAATGGAATGCTTGGGAATGAAAACTTGATGCTATGTTGACATAGTGTAAATATGGTAAGTGAGTGTACTGATAAGTTTCATGTTGTCAATGAAGAAAAAAAATTCCTGTATGAGAATCAGAATCAGAATTAATATCACTGCCTGTTCTTTTGTCTCTGCCACATCTGTTCCCAGGATAAGGCTTTGAGTTCTGGCTAAAGAAATTCCTCCTCAACTCCATTCTAAATGGACATCCCTCTATTCTGAGGCTGTGAATTCTGGTCTTAGACTCCTCCATCATAGAAAGCAGCCTCTCCAAATATACTCTGTCGAGGCCTTTCAAAATTTGATGGGTTTCGAAGAGATCCCCCCACGTTCTTCTGAATTCCAGTAAGTACAGGCCCAGAGCCATCAAATGCTCCTTGTATGATAAGCCTTTCAATCCTGGAATCAATTTTGTGAATTTCTTTTGAACCCTCTCCAATGTAAGCATATCTTTTCTCAGATAAGGGCCCCAAAACTGCTCACAATACTCCAAATGAAGGCTTCACTAGCTCCTTATAAAGCCTAAACACTTAAATTTTGCTTTTATATTCTAATCTTTTGAAATGAATGCTAACATTGCACTTGCCTTCCTCGCCACTGACTCAACCTGAAAATTAAGCTTTGGGGAATCCTACACAAGGACTCCCAAGTCCCTTTCGCCCTTCTGCTGACTATAGGCTGTGAACAGTAATATATTAGGGCCATAGCGTTATATGGTTATAGGACCTTGGCTCTTCAGCCCACCAAGGCTCCACTGCCCAATAATTAATCAGTTACTAGCCATTAACTCGGACTTGCAAGCCATCCATACAGATCATTTTGAGGCGGCTTGTCCTGGGGTTGTCTGGGTGAGTGGGATGAGAAAGGGATTTGTTTTGCTTTTGTTGTTTAGTTGGTTGTTGCCGTTCCTCCTTGAGTTGAACTTCGTAGGCATGCTATATTGGCACTGGAAAGTGTGGCAACACTTGTGGGCTGCCCCCAGCACATTCTTGGGTGTGCTGGTTGTTTACGCAAAAGGGAGCATTTCGACGTATATATGATAAATAAGTCTGAATCTAACATAAGGGCAAGCAATAACAGAATGCAGGATAGAGTGTGGCAGTAACAGAGAAAGTGCAATGCAGGCAGACAGTATAAGTACAAAGCCATGCATGACAAGGATGATTGTTTGATTATTTACACTAATCCTACACTACATATTATTCTCCCCCTATTTTCATCACCTATCCTCCAACACCACCCTCCACCCTACAATTCTAACACTCACCTACACATTCAGGTGTGTTTACAGTGGCCAGTTAGCCTCCCAACTATCACCGCTTTGAGATGTGGAGGAAACTAGAGCACCCAGAGAAAACCCTAGCAGCCACGGGGAGAATATGCAAACACCACACAGACAGCACCGCGATCAGGACTCTGCCCTTTGGTCTGCCTGAAGCCTGTTGGTCTTCCATCACTGCAAGAGGAATGCTGCTGACTGGCACTCTCCAGGCTGCAAGAGAACACGCTGAGGGATGCAGCCAACGCCAGTGCTCCATAGGGAAGGTCCGCAGTCTAGGCTCCTTCTACTACCACACATGGAGGAGCAGAGCCGGGTGGGGAAGCCCCTCGAACAATGAAAAGAATGTATCGCCCCAGGGGACCACACAAGTGGCAATGGAGCTCTGTTTCTTTGTCTGTTTTATTTTATAAAAGAGAGGTTACTGTACTGAATCCAATGGCCACAAATGTAAAGACTTCTTTACACCATTTCTCCTTTTGTATATATATTTTTGTCTATTTCTTGAAATAAAAAAGTAGCACTGGGCTATGAGGCAAAATCTTTACCAAACGTGCTACTGTGCTACCCTAGATATTCTCATTGTTACTTCTGATTTGTTAAATCAGTGCATCCGATTTATCTGTTTTAAAATTGTAATCAGAATCGGGGCTAATTTGCAGGAGTTTTGTATGCTTAACTAGGGCAGTAATGGTGATAGTTGATTTAGGTCAGTATCACAGATAAAGCATCATCAGTTGTGCTTGCAATCACTAAAGTGAACACAAAATACTCTGCAGATGCTGGGGTCAAAGCAACACTCACAACACACTGGAGGAACTCAGCAGGTCGGGCAGCATCCATGGAAATGATCAGTCAACGTTTCGGGCTGGAACCCTTCGTCAGGACTGAAGAGGGAAGGGGCAGAGGCCCTATAAAGAAGGGGGAGGGTGGGAAGGGGAAATGAACATTTAAATAAGGTCGCCCCTCAACAATCAAATTGTTCTGTAAATTGCCATGATTCTACACTTAATGCATTGTTGCCCAATTTCACAGCTTTTGAGAGAATTCACACTCCTACTAAGAGTTGTGGGTTGGTAGACTAAACTGGTCATTGCAAAATTGTCCATAGTATGCAATAAAGGAGTTAATTTCTGGTTTCTGGTTTATAAGATTTAAGATAATGTACTAATATTGCTAAATTCTTTGCTTTCCCACCCTCCCCCCACCTTCTTTATAGGGCCTCTGCCCCTTCCCTCTTCAGTCCTGATGAAGGGTTCCGGCCCGAAATGTTGACTGATCGTTTCCACGGATGCTGCCCGAATCACTAAAGTAAGTTGGTGATTAAGGTGCAATCTATGAGCTTTGTTTCTAGAAAAACGGCAGAGCCCTTGGTTGCAGTGGCCTCTCCAGGTCTAACAGGTGGTGCAATTGTTTGTCTTAAGCATTTTTGTCGTGATCACAAGGCCCCGTTGGACATTGGTAATACAAAATATTGCAAGTCCAGTTCACTACTTCAGTGGTAGGAACCAGGCCCTCTTGCTGCAGTGTTACAGCCACCCGTGGGAGGAAGAGCCTGAAACATGTTGGGGGGGAGGGGGAACAGTGGCGTTGAGGGCTGCCCAAAGAGTTTCGGGCCGAAATGTCGACTGCACTCTTTTCCAAAGATGCTGCCTGGCCTGAGTTCCTCCAGCATCTTGAACAAGAGAAAATCTGCAGATGCTGGAAATCCGAGCGCTACACGGAAAATGCTGGAGGAACGCATCACTATGCTTTGCACCTTAGAACTGGGGGAACATTGTTTCGTTTAGACTATAAGATATAGGAGCAGAATTAGGCCATTTGGCCCATCGAGTCTGCTCCACCATTTCGTCATGGCTGATCCATTTTCCCTCACAGCCCCCAATCTCCTGCTTTCTTCCTGTATCCCTTCATAACCTGACTAATCAAGGATCTGTCAACCTCTGCCTTAATTATACCCGGCCTGACCTCTGCAGCTACCTGTGGCAACAAATTCCACAGATCCACCACTCTCTGGCTAAAGAAATTTCTCCTCATCTCTGTTCTAAAAGGATACCCCTCTGTTCTGAGAATATTCCGAGTCTTAGACTCCCCCACCACTGGAAACTCAATCAAGGCCTTTCAACATTCAATACATTTAAATGAGGTTGCCCCTCAACAATCAAATTGTTCTGTAAATTGCCATGATTCTACATTTAATGCATTGTTGCCCAATTTCACAGTTTTTGAGAAAATTCACGCTCCTACACTTCAAAGAATTGTGGGTTGGCAGACTAAAATGGTTATCGCAAAATTGCCCATAGCATGCAATAAAGGAGTTAATTTCTGGTTTCTAAGAAATTTTATAAAGATTTAAGATAATGTACTAATATTGTTAAATTCTTTGCAAACTCAGTAATGCACATCAAGTCTCACTTCATGGTCAACAGGATCTAAAAGCCACCATCAAAATAATGTAACAGTTCTCACAAAAGCGTCTGCTATCTCAAAGGCAAGAACAGAAAGGGAGTTACAGATTCTGCACCAGCACTGCCTCAAAGCCGAGGGAGATGCTTCAGATTCCTTGCATTTATGGCTTATCCAAACATGTCCACCCTTGCTGTGTATAGAGGAGCAGCTAAAGATCAGACATCAGCAGAATGCTAAGTGATCTCCTCGGTGGGGACAAACACCGCCAGCATCATTTGAAGCCAAAGGCATACGGTTACGGTTAGTGAATGCTATGTTGGCGCTGGAAGCGAGGCCACACTTGCAGGCTGCCCCGCACAATCCTCGCTGGTTTGATTTGATGCTAACGACACACTTCACTGAATGTTTGGCTGTTTCATTGCTCATACGACAAATACAGGTGTCCCCCACTTTTTGAACATTCACTTTACGAAACCTCACTGTTATGAAAGACCTACATTAGTACCCTGTTTTCGCTAACAGAAGGTGTTTTCACTGTTACGAAAAAAATGAGCGTGCGATAAAAAAGCAGCGCACGATAAAAGGATTCGGAACGGCATTGTTTTAACACGTGCCTGTGAGCAGCCGTTTGCAAGATGAGTGCTGAGGTATTGGAAAAGCCTGAAAGAGCTCGTAAGGGTGTTACACTTAGCGTAAAACTAGATAAAATTAAGCGTTTTAATCGTGGTGAACGAAGCAAGGACAACGTGAGTTTGGCTTGTGGAAGCTGACGAAGATGATGTTGAAGAGGTTTTGGCATCCCATGACCAAGAACTGATAGATGAAGAGCTGATGCAATTGGAAGAGGAAAGGATAACAATCGAAACCGAATGCAGTAGCGAAATGAACGTGAAGCAACTGCGTGAGATTTTCGCTGCAATGATAAAGTACAACTTTAATTTTGAAAGGGTACGTAGGTTTAGGGGATATTTGCAGGATGGTTTGAGTGCTTACAAAGAACTGTATGATAGAAAAATGCACGAAGCTCAGCAGTCAATCAAGCCTTCCACATCATACAGCAGACAACAAAACTTGACCTTCGACATCGAGGCGGGCAGTCATAGGAGAAGTTGAGCTGCCTGCTCTAATGGAAGCAGACGACAATGAGATGACACCCCAGTGTCCCACCACCCCAACCCCCGGGCCACGGACAGATACCGATTTGCGGAGAATGCAGCGGTAGCCGGGAGCCACACAGTGCATCTTTAAGAAAAAAGCCGAAATAAGCATTCTAATTAATTAGGTGCCGCCCAACACGTAAATGTCGGCCCAGATCAGAGGCGATGCAATCGGCAATCGACACTGATCTGGGCCGACAATTACGTGTCGGGCGGCACGTAATTAATTAGCATGTTTATTTCGGCTTTTTTCTTAAAGATGTGCTGTGTGCGTCCCGGCTACCGCTGGACCCCTGCATGCTTTGCGGCAATGTATCGGTCGGCGGCCTGGAGGGTGGGGACCACTGCACCACCCAGCCTGCGATGACTCAGTCTAACACACCATCATCAGTGTGCTCGGCGCTGTCTTCCCGATTCCCATAAGTGATACTACACTGTAATACATTATTTCTACTTTATATAGGCTGTGTATTTTTACGTGTTATTTGGTATGATTTGGCAACTTCATAGCTTAAAGGTTACTGGAGAGAGTGTTTTGCCAACAGCGCTTGCATGAGATTTTCTGCCGAGAGGCTTGTGTGAGATTTTCACTTCGGCGAACAGTGCCAGCAATGATTGTGGAGAAGTATTTCTACTTTATATAGGCTGTGTATTTATCATATCATTCCTGCTTTTACTATATGTTACTGTAATTTTAGGTTTTTTGTGTTATTTGGCATGATTTGGTAGGTTATTTTTGGGTTTGCGAATGCTCACAAAATTTTCTCATATAAATAAATGGTAATTGCTTCTTCGCTTTACGACATTTCGGTTTACGAACCGTTTCATAGGAACGCTCTACCTTCGGATGGCGGGGGAAACCTGTAAAGATAAATCTAACCTAATCGAATGATCCACTACAAGGTATCTTTGAGCAGTAGTCCCCAACCACCGGGCCGCGGTCAGGTACCGGGCCGCAAAGCGTGTGCTACCGGGCCACGAGGAAGTAATATGATTTGGCGATTATGAAACGATATGAGTCAGATATGATAAATACACAGCCTATATAAAGTAGAAATAATGTATGTACAGTGTAGTTTCACTTAACAGAATCGGGAAGATTAAGCCAAAACTGATTTGTAGAAAAAAAATCGGCACGTACACGCATGCGCACACAGGTGCCCGCGCAAGGCTTCATGGTCATGGTAATCTTTCTTGGTAAACACAAGTGCCCCGTATTTGACTGCTACTTTTGTCCCTTATTTGGGAGTGAGAAAGTTGGCAACCCTACTTGAACACCCCCACCCACACCCCCGTCAGCCAGTCTGCAAGAATATTGTCAATATTAAACCAGTCCGCAGTGCAAAAAGGGTTGGGGACCCCTGTCTTTGAGGGGTGCCTGCCCTGAAGAAGTTTAAATCTTCTCATCAACGTGAGTTCAGTGATACCCTCTCAAGGTTTAATCTGTTGATTAATTTGTGGATTGGACGCTGTAGTTTATGTTATACATGCTTCTGGTTTCTGGTTACTTCTTTTTATAATTGCTATTTTGTGCAAATTTCACTGAGTTGGACTGGCTCTGCAGCCTGTAATCACAGAACGACACAATCCTAAGATGAACTGAACTGAACTAAATTGAACATTTCTACACTGTTTCAAATATTTGGTTTGGCGTTTCATATTCTGTGTTTTTCACTTGTTTTTGCCATTTGTTCTTATTTTTACTGGATGGGTGCTTGATGCTTTCCTTGATTGGATTCTGTGGTGCTTCTTTGTTTTGTGGCTGTCTGTGAAGAAGACAATTCTCAGGGTTGTATAATGCAGACATTGATAATAAATATACTTTGAATCTTGAATCTCTCTGCTCTCCTCTGTGATCTCTACTACCCTCGGACTGTTCAACCATGTGTTCACCCAGACCTGCTACCACAGCTACGGATCCTTCCTAGGAACTTGTCTTCACTGCCATCTTGTTCCACATGGCTTCCAGCTCCATTTTTAGGTCTCTCAGTTTGGACCTACCAAGGATCCCAGGTTCCTTTATAAGGCACTGGTGAGGACTCACCTTGAGTATTGTGAACAGTTTTGGGCCCCTCATCTTAGAAAAGATGTGCTGGCATTGGAGACGGTCCAGAGGAGGTTGACAAGGATGATTCCAGGAATGAAAGGAACACTTGATGGGTCTGGGTCTGTACTCACTGAAATTCAGAAGGATGAGAGGGAATCTCATTGAATCCTTTCGAATGTTGAAAGGCCTAGACAGAGTAGATGTGGAAAGGATGTTTCCCATGGTGGGGGAGTCTAGGACAAGAGGGCACAGCATGAGGATAGAGGGGTGCCCTTTCAAAAGCAGAGATGTGGAGAAATTTCTTTAGGCAAAGGGTGGTGAACTTGTGGAATTTGTGGCCAGAGATTGATAGGTTCTTGATTGGACATGGTATCAAATGTTACAGGGAGAAAGCTGGGAACTGCGATTGAGGAGGAGAAAAAAAATGATCAGCCACGATTGAATGGCAGAGCAGATTCAATAGGCCAGATGGCCTAATTCTGCTCCTATATCTTATGATCTTCCTATTACCTTCCCCTGTCCACTCTCCTATGGCCCACTCTCCTCTTCTATCAGACTCCTTCCTCTCCTGCCCTTGATCATAGCTACCCACCTGGCTTCACCTGTGACCTCATAGCAATCCTTCTTTCCCTACCACCCCCTTATTATCCTTCCCCCTTCCTTTCCAGTCCTGAGGAGGGTCTCAGTCCAAAACATCGACTGTTTATTCATTTCCATAGATGCTGCCTGAACCGCTGAGTTACTGGAGAATTTTGTGGTGTGTTGTTTTGGATTTCCAGCATCTGCAGAATTTCTCATGTTTATAATCTAATTTAGTTTAATCTTACCTACCTGTATCATAGTGAAAATATATAATTTTATCCCAAGAATTCACTGTTCAACACCCGCCCCCCCCAAGGCCCTACCATTCACAGCATGTGTCCTGACCTCATTTAACTTTCCTAAATACATCAATTCACATTTGTCTGGGTTAAATTTCATTGCCCATTTTGCCAATAAAGGTAATCTTTGATCTTTAGGTCATTAACCTCATTATGTCTTCAGAGATGGTGAATGGTAAAACTATTCCATGGCAAAAGCTGAAAATGGAGAGAAAAATAATTTCACTTCTTCAGTTCCTCAAACACTTCTGTTTTGTTTCAAATTATCCCTCTTTTCCTAGTTATTATTTTTACTAAATCATACTGTAAGAGGGTGGAAGAGGACTCTGAGTTGGAGAGTCTCAGTAAATGGGCAGTGGGACTGTGAAGAATACAGAACTCAAGCAGTGTACACTCCTTAAGGCCACAAGACCTTAAGATATGGGACATAGTAGCAGAATTAGGCCATTCAGCCTAATGTGTCTGCTCCGCAATTCCAATATGGCTGATTTACTATCCCTCTCACCCCCTTTCTCTTGCCTTCTCCCCATAACCTTTGGCACCATTACTAATCAAGAAACTATCAACTTCCACTTTAGATATACCCAGTGACTGGCCATGATGGAACGGCGGAGCTGAGTCAATGCGTCAAATGGTCTAATTCTGTTTCTAAGCTTTTGGGTCTTGTAGGACATACTACTGTCTGTGGTCAATGCTACAGTCTAAAGGAACATTTGAAAGCATTGCAGTGTTCTGAAATTAATGTGGATAAAATATACATTTTTAAAGAGTAAAAACTGGTAAGCTCTCAGAAACCAAAAAAATCCCAAAACCAATTACTTAAAAGGATGTACTTCCTTCCAAAGTTAAACCTTGATCTAGAAGTTGAATGGCTATAAGTCTTATCACTGTGCCTTGACCATTGTAATTAAAATGTTTTTAGAATGTGTACCTTTGAAAATTGAGATGATGTTGCTTTCGAACCTTATGTCTCCTTTCTCTCAGTAAGACCAAAGAATTTCCCTCGCACCTGACAAGTAAAAAGGCATTAATTCTAAAAGGTTTTCAAAGAGTAAATGCTCAAGTGGGGAAGATAAATGAGCCACAGAAAAATCTAAATATTTGAAATTGTCAGCAAGGCATAGCTTGTGGGTCAGAAAATTCTTCACACGAGCATAATAGGTACTTTAGAAGCCTTCGAAATGCCAGTCGTCCAAGCTTAAAAGCTGTAAGTCAGGATTCATTTCATACAATGGATGTCTTAACAATTTAGCAGTTGAAAAATGGTCAGAAAAAAATGACCAAAAGAAAGAACAGATTTGCCACCACTCTGTTCTTGCTCTTGTGAGTTATGAGATATGTTTGTTCTGTTTCCTTTCTGAAGTAAAAACATATGATGCCACTTTAAGAATGTGCATGTAGGTATACAGGAACCCTTGTGCTCTCCACTTGACCTGAAAACTGCTTAATGTATTCAAACAATGCTCCTTCCAGCATCACGTATCCTGACATTTCACTCTTAGGTGCCTGGTTCAAATGAGACTTCTGACACTCACTTGAACTGTGGAAGTAGAAATAAAAAGCCTTTCCTGGTAACTGCGGTAGTGCCCAGATCTCTAAATCAGCATTGTTTGCAGGTTTTCCTTATGAAGACTGAAACACATCATCTATAATGACATTTAAAACGCAATACCCAGAGAAGGCTGCGCTGTAACAGTGCCGTCTTTCAAGATAGTTGTTCCACTGAGGTCCGGTCAGATGGTGATGGTGATCACATGGAGCTATTTGGAGACAATTCGAAAAGGTTTCCAGAACTTCTCCCACCTGAATCTGCTTTTCTCCACTTAAGCATTTCCAATGTAGAATGTCTTCAGTCATGAAGAAGTGTCTTGGCCCAAAAAAAAACCAACCGCTTATTCTTTTCCATAGCATAAACTGCCTCCTCCAAAAGGACCACAACCTTGTCATAGGGTTTGGAGGCTTGCGTGCCTCAATGACCCGAAGAGCTGTGTTGGCTGGAGCCAGAGCATTATGCTTTGGCTCTTGGTAGGGTCACCCATGCCCAATAGGTCAAAGGGTAGAGGCCAGACCAACAGTGATCCACCAGTCCCCCATTTTCGGGGGTTCAGCTCAGGGCTAACGACTGACTAGTAAAACAAAATTGTGTAAGCAGCAATGAAGAGCTCTTCTGCATCTGAGTGTGATGGTATTCCTGAGTCTCCAGCTGGAACTCTCATGACTGACAGTAGGAGGACGCTACTGACATGATGAAGGAAGTCCTGAACACCGCTAGAGATAGAGAACCTTCATTTTTACCCTAAATGCCCGCGGTACAATGGGCAGTAAAGAAGTGTGTAGAGATGCTGCCTGGCATAGTTCTTCAGTCACCTCAGTACTGAACTCGTTCCGCCACCTATACTGAAGTGATTCCACTTTTAAGGAACTCCACAATTCAAATTCTCAGTGCAACACACACTAAATGTTAAGGGAACTCAGTAGGTCAGGCAGATCTGAAGAAGTGTATAAAAAGTCAACGGTTCGGGCTGAGACCCTTCATCAGGACTGGAAAGGAAGGGGGAAGATGTTAGAATAGGAAGGTGTGGGGGAGGGGAGGGAGTACAAGCTAGAAGGTGATAGGCAGAAGCCGGGGCGATGAAGTAAAAAGCTGGAAGGTGGAAGAGGTAAAGGGCTAGACAAGAAAGAATCTGATAGGAGAGAAGAGCTGACTGTGGGAGAAAGGGACAGAGGAGGAGGTGATAGACAGGTGACGAGAAGAGGAAAGAGGGGAGCTAGAGTGGGGAACTGCAGAGGAGGGAGGGGTGAGAGGGAAAAAAAAACACTAGAAGTCAGAGAAATCGATGTTCATGCCACCAGGCATTGGGTCACCTAGTCAGAATATGTGGCACCACTCCCCCACTCCGAGAGTGGCCCCATCATAGCAGAAGAGGAGGTCTCGGTTCTCAGTACTATTTATTTATTAATTATTATTGTTAGTTGTAGTAGTAATAGTACTTATTTGTTTGTACTTGCTCTGTTTGTCTTCTTCCCCACATTGGTTGTTTATCAAGCTTTGCTTGTGTATAATTTTTTTCATTGATTCTATTGTATTTCTTTGCTTCACTGTGAATGCCTGGAAGAACAGAATGTCAGGTGACATATTTTGTACATACCTTGATTATAAATTTACTTTAAACTTTGATCTTCTCGCTTTTGCTAGCTCTGGGCTCCGAGAAGTTCGGTCCTCAGTGTGTGTGCTGCCAAACGAAACAACATTTCTCCAGCCCAAGGTGCACAACACAGTACATATAACTCACATACAACACATAAAGTAATATTACCACAAATAACTTAATAAATAATACGAAGCATGTACGACAGAAGTTAAAAAGTAAGCAGCATAGCGCTACTGAGGTTTCATTCGTGATGAGACCTGGGTGGTGGCAGGGATTCAGTCGTCTCACAGTCTGAGGGAAGAAGCTATTTCCCATTGTAACAGTCCTTGTCCTAATGCTACGGTACCTCCTGCCCAATGGTAGGGGGACAGAGAGATTGTTGGACGGTTGGGAAGAATCATTGACAATGCTAAGGGTGCTGTGTACAAATAAGAGAAGAAAAGTAGCTTTATTTGTCACATGTATGTCAAAACCACAAAACATACTGTACATGGATATGCATTGTATGATTCAATGGCCAACACAGTCCAAGTTTGTGATGGGACAATCCACAGCAGTCACCATGCTTCTGGCACCAACGTAGCATGCCTAATCTTTATCTTGAAAAATGGAAAGGACCTGAGGATATTTTTGTACTCCAAAGGATGAGTGCGGTATTAGTCATTGCTAGCATGCAGTTTTTCATTGATCCTATTGTATCCCTTTATTCTAATATTATTATTTTGCAATTGAGAAGAGAGAAAAGAAAGAGGCAAAAACAGAGAGGAGAAAAGAGAGAGGTAAAGAGAGAGAAAGAAAGAGAGAAGAGAGAGTAAGAGAGGAAAAAATGAGAGAGAGAGAGAGAGAGCGAAAGAGAGCGAGGACAAAGTGAGAAAGAGAAAGAAAGAGAGAGTGATAAAGACAAAGAAAGAGAGAAAGTGATAAAGAGAATGACAGAGAGAGAAAGAGATTGAAGAAAGAAAAAAGAAATAATTTATTCTATAATAATCAGAATTATTCCAATGTGTCAGTCATATTCTCA
The DNA here is from genome assembly GCF_030028105.1 of Mobula birostris. Classification (NCBI taxonomy): domain Eukaryota; kingdom Metazoa; phylum Chordata; class Chondrichthyes; order Myliobatiformes; family Myliobatidae; genus Mobula; species Mobula birostris. The sequence continues at coordinate 100,748,655 of NC_092380.1, read as the reverse complement.
GCAATGTGCATATTGTTCTTCTCAGACAATCAGCTGGAGAAAGTTGATTTGTATTTTTAAATAAAGTCTCTGCTCTGATCAAAAGAGAAAGTGAACTGTTCTGTTACTTTTCCAAACAGCTGATGCCCTGAAAGTTATTGCTATTTCGTTATGTGCCTCTACATTCCTTCAGCCTTTGCTCCTACTTTCCACCACTTTGCTCATCCATAGCTTCCAGTCAACATTTCACTATCTGTGGTGAACCACACAGAGGATCAAGCAAATCATTTTTCTTCCCCAAGTTTCCCACACTCTCGTAGACAGCATGGCTGAGATTAGGAGCTCAACATGCAGCAAAATACTTAAAAAAAACCATGTGATATCATTGTGTGCCACACGCTTGCATCAAAGACTCTGGCAAATTTCTACAGATTTGCTGTGAAGAGCATTCTAACTGGTAGTATCTGAGGATGGAGGATCAGAAAAAAGCTGCAGAAAGTTGCAAACTTAGTGAACTTCTTCATGGGCACTAACCGCTCTAGCATCAATGACATCTTCAAAAGGCAATGCCTCAAAAAGGCGGCATCCATCATTAAGGACCCCCATCACCCAGGACATGTCCTTTTCTCATTGCTACCATCAAGGAGGAGGTACTGGAGTGTGAAGACACACACTCAACATTTTAGGAACAGCTTATTCCCCTCTGCCATCCGATTTCTGAGTGGCCAATAAACCCGTGTACACTACCGCACTATTTTTTCCCTTGGCAGATGGAGCACCTCCACTCCATCTGCCAAGAGTAGAATTTCATGGTGGCCAACCATTTTAATTCCTATCCCCATTCCCATTTCAACATAGTGGTTCATGATCTCCTCTTTTGCCATGATGAGGCTTCTCTCAGAGTGGAGGAACAACACCTCATATTCCATCTGGGTAGCCTCGAACTTGATGGCAAGAACATTGATTTCCAACCGCTTCCCTCTTCTTCTATTCTTAACTCTGGCCTCTAACCTCTTCTCCTCACCTGCCTATCACCTCCTGCTGGTGCCCCTCCTTTTTTCCTTTCTCCCATGGTCCACTCTTCTCTCCTATCAGACTTCTTCCTCAACAGCCCTTTACCTTTCCCAGCCACTTGGTTTCACCTATCACCTTCTAGCTATCCTCCTTCCCCTCCCCTCATCATTTTATTCTGGGTTCTTCCCCCTTCCTTTCCAGTCCTGAAGAAGGATCTCAGCCCAAAATGTCAAATGTTTATTAATTTCTGTAGATGCTGCCCGAGCTGCTGAGTTCCTCCAGCATTTTGTGTGTGTTACTTTCAGCATCTGAAGATCTCTTGTGTTTATTCTTTGCCTCTCTTTTTGCACTAGTTATTTAATTTACATACATACTCTATATATTCCTTATTGTAATTTATACTTTTTTTTATTGTTTGCATTCTATTGCTGCCACAAAACAACAAATTTCACGACGCATACCAATGATATTAAACCCGATTCTGGTTAATTAAGCACCAGTATTTAAACACATGTTGAAGTTAAATTCTAACAATCAATAATCAAAGCCATTCTCTTCATTTACTGCCATAGTTTATTCCATGCCATTTTCTGTATCATTCTAGATAACTTTAACAGGATTACTTTCAAGATATCCAGAATGTTTCTCAATATTTGTGTTTCTTTAATTACATTTATAGCTCTCAAAGTAAAACGACATAATTCTCTTCATTAAGTATTCATGACAGGGTAGCTATCAGGTTGTTAACAAGGAATGAAGGGTAAGTCATTCAGACCCTGGCATCTATTTTACTGCTCAATTAGATTAAGGCTGATCTGAAACAAAAGCAGAAAATATTCAGCGGCTCAGGCAACATTTGGGGATAGGGAAGCAGTCAAGATACCTACTCTGTAAGCTGAGTATTTCCAGCATTTTTTGGTTTTTTGTTTCAGATTTCCAGCATTTGAATCTGAAGTTTACAGAACAAGAATCAGATTTACATGTATATTAAATTAAATATGTAGTGCATAAAGAAAGCAAAAATAATGAGGTGGTGTTCATGGGTTCATTGTCTGTTCAGAAAACTGATGGCAGAGGGGAAGAAGCTGGTCCTGAAAAGTTGAGTGTGAGTCTTCATTTATTAGTTTTCAAAGCTGATCTGTAGTCCCTGCGAAGGGTCTCAGCCAGAAACGTCGACTGCACTCTTTTCCATAGGTGCTGCCTGGCCTGCTGAGTTCCTCCAAATGATGCTCGGATCTCCAGCACCTGCAGATTCTCTCTTGTCTGCAGTTCTTCCTTTTGTTTCAGCAACAGTTCACTCTCAGCTGCTTGCATTCAATGCACAACATGATCGTATCCATCCCACGCTCAGAAAATCCATTCATATACTGTCAGTGAGTGGTATTTCACAAGTGCTACAAACTTGCAGCTGCTATTGCATTGCATATTTAAGACAAGCTATCAAAGAAGAGCTATCCTTTGATATCTCAGACTCAAGTGTTCTAGTTATCTTGGCCTATTAGAGTTGCTGGATTCTGACTTCCAATATGTTGTGCTTGCCTTCGATGCCCAGGATGGAAAAGGCCACAGAAAGTGGTGGATGCAGCCCAGACCATCTCAGGTATCTCCACCATTGAGCACATTTACATGGAGCACTGTCGCAAGAAAGCGGCATCCATCATCAAAGATGTCAACTAAAGATGTGCTCTGTTCTTCCTGCTAGGTACGTAAACCTTGGGTCCCTCTCCACCATGTTCAGGAACAGTTATTACCCTACAACTATCATGCTCCTAAATCAGTGTGGATAACTTCACCCACGTCAACTCTGAGCTGATTCTGTGACTTACTCGAAAGGACCTTTTACATCCCATGTTCTGAGCATTATTTTCATTTGCACATTTTGTCTTCTTTTGCACATTGGCTGTTTGTCAGTCTTTGTCTGTTTATGTCTAACTTTTTGTAAAATTCTACTGTATTTCTTTTTATCCTGTAAATACCTGCATGAAAAGTAATCTCAAGGTAGTACTGTATTTGGTAACGTATACAGTATGTAGTTTGATAATAAATTTACTTTCACTTCAACTTTTAATATATATATAAAGCTAATGTGCTTTAGAGTCTTGCACAGTACTGAGTTTGCCGACGTGGAATGGAGAGCAAGTTTTCCAATCTGATGGGAGCATAGGATGTTGGGAATGGAGAGGGTGGAGCATGGCAGTAGGGGTGTGGGACAGGTGGCAGAGAAGGAATGTCAGGGCAGAGCTTGGTGTGGGTGCAGACATACCCAGCCCTCAGACACGAGGCAAGGTCATTTGATATCCAAACAATCGGTTTATTGATCATTACAGAATGTCGCTCTGGTGCTTCCCGCTCCATCCCCTTCCCCTTCCCCTTTTCCCAACCATGATTCCCCTCTCCCTACCCCTTCCCACTCTCAGTCCACAACAGAGACCCATATCAGAATCGGGTTTATCATCACTCACATACATCATGGAATTGGTTTTATTTTGTGGTAGCAGTATGATACAATACATAAAATTGCTACAGTACCGTGCAACGGTCATAGGCTCTCTAAGATTTTTGCACAGCCCTGCAGGAGCAGAATTAGGCCATTCGGTCCATCATGAATGACCCTCCCCCCCCCATCACCCAGGACATGCTCTCTTCTCATTCTAACCATCAAGGAGGAGGTATAGGAACCTGAAGACATGCATTCAACTTTTCAGAAACAGCTTCTATCTCTCCGCCATCAGATTTCTGAATGTACAGTGAACCCATGAACACAACCTCACTATTTTTTTTCTTTTTTTGGTCTCTTTTCACGCTACTTATTTAATTTAATTTTCATATATATACCTATTGCACTTTAAATTTTTTTGTTATTGTGTATTGCAATGTACTGCTGCCGCAAAACAACTAATTTCATGACATATGCCGGTGATATTAAACCTGATTCTGATTCTGAGCCTGCTCTGCCATTTCATCATGGATGATTTATTTTCTCTCTCAACCCCACTCTCCTGCCTTCTCGTAATCTTTTACTCATCAAGAACCTATCAACCTCTGCTTTAAATGTGCCCTTGGCCTCACAGCCGTCTGTGGCAATCAATTCCATAGATTCACCACCCTCTGACGAAAGAATTTCCTCCTCATCTCTGTTCTAAAGGGACATCCTTCTATTCTGAGGTTGTGCCCTCTGGTCCTAGACTCTCACTGTACAGGAAACATCCCCTTCACATCCACTCAATCTAGGTCTTTCAATATCCGATAGTTTTCAATGAGAATCCTCCCTCATTCTTCTAAACCCGCCCCTCAGTGTTCTACAGTAGAAGGAATGCAAGCTTTTGTTATTAATCCTCTGTTCCTTTTGCTTTGATGTTCGTTCATGGGATATAGATATCATTGGAAGTGCCAGTATTTATTGACCATCCTTTATCTAAATTAGAATGGGAGTTATGAATTAATGACATTGCTTAGTCTGGAGTTATACTGTATAAGAGTGCATACAGATGGTAGTTTTCTTTCCCTGAAAGACATTAGTCAAATAGATGAGTATTTTCATCCAACAATCCAGTATTTGCATAGTCACCATGACTGATGCTAAATTTTATAGTGTTATTCACCAAGCCTGGAAGTTAGATTGCAAATGTTTTGTCATCTGTGCGCAATTGAGTGTCCTTTCTGCAGAGCGCTCACATTTATATTGGTCTAACTTATTGTTCTGACTGGTTGTCCACCTCGCTGGCTGCTAGTCTCTGCTGGGTCGCAGCCAACCAGATAGCTGAGTGACCTCTGACCGAGTGGAGACTAGCGGCCAGTGTGACAGCCAACCAAACAGAACAATGAGTCAGACCAATATAAACACAAGCACTCTGGAGAAACCACACTCAACTGCGTGCTGATGGTGTCACCTCGAGTGGTGACAAAATGTTTGCGAACTAACCTCCAGGCTCGATGAACAACCTTACAAGCAAGCAGCCAACCTGAGCTACCAATCTTCCCTTGCATTTCAAACTAGCTTTCATTCCCAACAATTAATGGCCCAGTTGTAGTGACAGGATTCAAACTCATGTCTCTCAATCAATGGCCAATGTCTCCGGATGTTGATTCTGTAACTTGTGCTTTTTATTTTATTTATTTCTATTCACAGATAGAGCACAGAACAGGCCCTTCCGGCTCAAATAGCCTCATCGCCTAGCAACCCACTTCTTTAACACAGGACAACTTACAATGACCAATTAACCTACTAACTGGTACATCCTTGGAATGTCAGACCCACACGGTACGGGCGGGAGGAGAGAGAGCAGCGTACCGCGCGTGTGCAGCCTCTGGTGAAAAATGATATCGTATCTGTTAAATAAGGGCCGTGGATAATTCTGATTTGATGGAGATAGACATGAAAGCACAGAGGAACATCTGGAGAAATTTCTGAAACGCCAGTTCGCTGCTGTTGTCACTGTGTGATCGGGAATCTTCGGAGGGAAGGCCTCAAAATCCCCGACTTTGCCTGCTGTTGGCAACTGAGATTGAGGTTGAATCGTTCGGATAGAGATGGCGCTCGGTACTCAGTGTTGGAGAGCTGATTGGAGGCTCGAAGTTTTCAGATGACTCAGAGACGGATTGTGGCCGGGCATGGCAGGGAGAGTTTTTCTTCCTTCTCCCGTCTGCGTGAGATGTGGGACATTTGAGAGACTTTGAACTTTTTACTGTGCTCATGGACTTCTTCACCAAGTTATGGTATTGTTGCACTGTTGTAACTATATGTTATAATTATGTGGTTTTGTTAGTTTTTTCAGTCTTGGTCTGTCCTGTGTTTTGTGATATCACACCGGAGGAAATATTGTATCATTTCTTAATGCATGCATTACTAAATGACAATAAAGGAGGACTGCATGTCTTTATAATCTAACTGGTACATCCTTGGAATGTCAGACCCAGGCGGTACAGAGGGGAGAACATACAAACTCCTTACAGACATCACCGGAGTTGAACTCTGCACTCTGGAGTGCCCTGGCTGTAATAGTGTCGTCCTGACTGCTACGCTACCATGGCACCCAAAGCTTCTACCAACATCACATGAATAAAATGGTCCCTAAGCAACAAGTGGTAACATCTTTGCCCATTGTTCCAACTGATTTCTAATCCCAAAGATGCTTATTTATATCATCGCTATTCAGACTTGTTTTTTTGTTTTGAAATTCCTTAGTGTTTACAGGCAGCAAAAACAAAGAGTGATGTCACACATATATTTGGGAACTAAAGGTAAGTACTTCACGGAAAATTAGCAGCTGCTTATTTGTGAGGGGAAAATAACATTATTCAACATGTCCTTGATCTTAGGGCAACTGATGAAATATTCTAATATTATATAAATGAACTCACTTTTGCCGGCTAGCATGCTGGACAATGTGGTGGTTTACTTGGAAATGTGATTTATTTTCAGTGCACTTTCAATAGACTGTTTCTATATCAAGGTTCCCTTCTTTGTTTGCACAATTCTTTGCTTGGCCCATTTCCTAGCAGTCACAAATGTATGCAATAAATCCCCTATAGAGCCCTGAGTTTTCCATGCTCTTTCATATCTGATTTATGGATTTTGTTGGAATATGTTCCGAATGGAAAAGCAAAGCTGTTTCATTTGCATGGTTCAGTATTGTTTGTGCGTTTCTTGCTCAGGCTAGTGATGTGATATTCCTCGGAAAAATACAGAAACACCTCTGCTTAACCATTCTGAACCTAGCAGCAGAGCCGTCCAGGTAGCACACTGGTCTTACAGTTCCAGTGAACTAAGTTTGATTCTAACATCAGCGTTGTCATCTTCCATGCAACATACACAAGATGCTGTAAAAACTCAGCACGTCAAGCAGTATCTATGGAAATGAATAAACAGTTGACGTTTCAGGTTAGGACCCTTCTTCAGGACAGAAACGGAAGGGAGAAGATGCTATAAGTTCTCCCATGACTACTGTTACGTAACCAGCAACAATGAATATTAATCGAGACAGGTTTTATGAAAACAACCAAACATTTATTAACGCAAACAACAGGAATTCTGCAGATGCTGGAAATTCAAGCAACACACATGAAAGTTGCTGGTGAACGCAGCAGGCCAGGCAGCATCACTAGGAAGAGGTACAGTCGACTTTTCAGGCCAAGATCCTTCGTCAGGACTAACTGAAGGAAGAGTGAGTAAGGGATTTGAAAGTTGGAGGGGGAGGGGGAGATCCAAAATGATAGGAGAAGACAGGAGGGGGAGGGGTGGAGCCAAGAGCTGGACAGGTGATAGGCAAAAGGGATAGGAGAGGATCATGGGACAGGAGGTCCGGGAAGAAAGACAAGGGGGGGGACCCAGAGGATGGGCAAGGGGTATATTCAGAGGGACAGAGGGAGAAAAAGGAGAGTGAGAGAAAGAATGTGTGTATAAAAATAAGTAACAGATGGGGTACGAAGGGGAAGTGGGGCATTAGCGGAAGTAAGAGAAGTCGATATTCATGCCATCAGGTTGGAGGCTACCCAGACGGAATATAAGGTGTTGTTCCTCCAACCTGAGTGTGGCTTCATCTTTACAGTAGAGGAGGCCATGGATAGACATGTCAGAATGGGAATGGGAATGGGATGTGGAATTAAAATGTGTGGCCACTGGGAGATCCTGCTAACGTTCCAAGAAAGGATATAAAACATTTATTAAACACATATAAATGATAAGGAGAAAAAAAAACAAAGGAAAACTTTAACCGGAGGTTAACAGGTACACAGCCATTCATCAACTCCATTCGGCTCTGGTTCTTAAAGCGTTAAATGCGGAAACAGTTCTTAAAGCGATACAGTCAGATATAGTTCTTAAAGCGATAACTTCAAAAGTCCAACAGTTTTACGCATTCAATTGGGAGAGACTTCTCTGGAGAAGGATTTCTTCACAGACGCACCTTTACTGCTGGTTCTGTCCACAGGATTCACAATGCCAAAAATAAACAGTTTAAATCAACTGACCTTAAACTCCTTTAGAGAGAGAGAGAGCCTTGTTGCATGAAATTATTGCGCTATTGCAAGAGTTATCTCAATGCAGGTTCTCTTCAACGAAGACTCAATAAGGTCGATCCTTTATTAAACTGCCAAACCGATGCCGACTTCTCTCGATCCTTCACTTCGACAAATTCTTCACTCTCCCTTCAAAACTGTCGGAATTGAGTAAATTGGCACTTCCAGCCACAAATTTCCAGTCCAAATGCAATATCTTGTAAGAGAACACACCTTCTGTTTTAAAAATGAAACTGCGTCACAAAAACAAACACGCAACAGAAACGGAGGCACAGCACGTTCTACATGGAAACCTACAAACTCAAAAACCCACTGCGTCACCTGAGTCGACTCTTATATAGTCACAGGGCACATGTCATCACATGACCTCACATCGGTGGGAAAATCACATCAGGTGACCTCCAAAAGACCATTACATCATTCTCACAAAAAAACCAGATCTCCTTGAGCATGTAACAGTACCTATGTTTCTCCTGGGTACTCCAATTTTGTCCCACATTCCAAAGGGTAGTTCATGATTAGTTGTCTATGAAAATTACCCTTACTGGAGGGGAATAAGACCATAAGACATAGGAGCAGAATTAGGCTATTTGGCCCATCGAGTCTGCTCTGCTATTTCATCATGGCTGATCCAATTTTCCTGTCAGCCCCAGTCTCCTGCCATCTCTCTGTATCCCTTCATGTTCTAGTAATCAAGAATCTATCAACCTCTACCTTAAATGTACATACAGACTTGGCCTCCACAGCTGCCTGTGGCAAAGAATTCTACAGATTCATCACTCTCTGGCTAAAGAAATTCCTTCTCATCTCCATTCTAAAAGGATGCCCCTCAATTCTGAGGCTATGTCCTCTGGTCTTAGACTCTCACACCACAGGAAACATCCTCTCAACATCCACACTACATCCACTCTATCAAGGCATTCAGCATTTGATAGGTTTCAATGAGGTCACCCCTCATTCTTCTGAATTCAAGTGAATAAAGGCCCAGAGCCATCAAATGCTCTTCAGATGACAAGCCATTCAATCGTGGAATCAGTTTTGTGAACCTCATTGGAACCCGTCCCCATTCAATCACATCCTTTCTAAGATAAGGGGCCCAAAGCTGCTCACTATACTCCAAGTGAGGCCTCGCTAGTGCTTTATAAAGTCCCAACATTACATCCTTGCTTTTATATTCTCATCTCTTGAAATGAATATTAACATTAAATTTGCCTTCATCACCACAGACTCAACTTGCAAATTAACCTTTATGGAACCCCACACAAAAACTTCCAAGACCCTGATGCTCTCATGCTGCCAGGTTGAAGATTACCCAGGCAGAATATGAGCTGCTATCATGTTTCTTGGTGTCTTGAGCTGTTCAAAAGCCTTTGCCTTTCTCTCTGACAAAGGACTATGGAGGAAGATGGGGAAGATAGCGGCGCGACACAGCTCACAGCGGCCACTCCAATGGTGATGTCTGTTATCTGGCAAGTAGGGTGCCATGCACAATCCTGATTTGATGGAGACGGACATGAGAGCATGGAGGAACATCCAGTGAAACTTCTGAAATGCCTGCTTCGCTGCTGCTGCTGCTACTGCATGGTCCAGAATCTCTGGAGGAGAAGACCCCAAATCCTCGGCTTTGCTTGTTGCTCGGGTTGAAGCACTTGGCAGAGGATGGTGCTCGGAGAGGCTGTGTCGAGGGGCTGGTCGAAGGCTCGAAGTTTTCGGACGGACTCAGAGTCTGCTGTGGTTGGGTGCTTCCGATGGTGCTACATCGGCGAGTTGGCGGCACTTGGAGGTTCATGGCGGGGAGAGTTTCTCCCTTCTGCCACCTGCGTGGGACTTTGAGAGTCTATCAGGACTTTGAGACTTTTTTTTTACCGTGCCCATGGTCTGCTCTTTATCGAATTATGATATTGCTTTGCACTGTTGTAACTATATGTTATAATTATGTGGCTTTGTCAGTTTTAGTCTTGGTTTGTCCTGTGTTTTCTTGTGATATCATTCTGGAGGAACGTTGTATCATTTTTTAATGCATGCATTTCTAAATGACAATAAATGAAAACTGAACTGAACTGATATCCTTCTCAAATCTGGCTCCCCTCAGAACTAATCACCAACCTACTCATACCCTGCCATGTTGCAGATCCTTTGATTAAGAACATACTGAGCTCTTGACCACTGGATCACCTACAAAGCCAACCTCATGCGAGCTGTTGTTAAACAAGTCAGCTCCATCTACCAATACTTTTTCCATCGGTTTTGCTGTGACACTGCCCTCAGCTCTAACAGGCAAGACAAGACAAACGGGAAACAGCTTAACCTTTGCTGGCTTCACCCCAGAATGACCTTCAGTACGATCTCAGTCAACGAGGTGCGCACTGACAACACCTGCATGTTTGAAGCTTAGGCTCCTCGTTTCCGTCAATGTATGAGGGAATGGGTCTTACACTAAACATCTACTAAGCAAAGATCCTCAACAAAGTGCGGCCACTGCATCATGCCCTCATTAATAAAGACCCATGCTAAGATTTTAAACACGGGCAATTTTTCATATCACAGCCAACATTCTACAAAGGCAGACACCACCATCTCCTTCAGTGTACAAGTGTGGGCTTTAGGCATTTGAACAACAGAGTTGTCGAAAATCAAGAACATAGAATGTGGTTAATACAGCACAGTACAGGCTCTTCGGCTCATGATGTTGTGCTGACCTTTTAACCTACTCTAAGAGCAATCCATATCTCTCCCCTTTTTTTCATCCATGCGCCTATCTGAAAGTCTCTTAAATGTCCCCAAAATTGCTGCCTCTACCACCACTTCTGACAGTATAATCCATGTACCCGTCACTCTCTGTGTAAAAAACTTATCCCTTACATCCCCCTATACTCTGCTCCAATCACCTTAAAATTATACCCCCATGTATCAAGACCTCGGACCTGGCACAAAGCTTGTGTTCTATCAATCAGCAAAGATATTTTTTTTTATTTTTTAGAGATTTAACTCGGTTACAGGACCTTCTGGTCTAACGAGCCCATGCAGCTCAATTACACCCATGTGGCTAATTAACCTACTTAACCCATACGTCTTTGAAATGTGGGAGGAAACCTGAGCACCCGTAGGAAATCCCCATGGTCACAGGGTGAACACACAAACTCCTTACAGCCACCGCCAGGAACTGAAACCCAATTGTGATCACTGTGCTGTAAAGCGTTAGGCTACCCACTCCTGCCTGTATGTATTTTAAACATGTGTTACCTACAGAAGACACCTCAAAGCTCTGGAAAGGTACCACCAACATTATCCTTCAAATACTCTCGCAAATTAAATTAACTAATAGTCAAATGACATTTCCTAAATAAAGGCTTTACATTCAATTGTCCCCAACGGGCAGAGCACTTCATTTACACCAGACTCTCTATTCCCATCATTGCAAGGGGTTACTAGCTGGACAGGAGGAATGATTCAAGGATGTTCTCAGGGTGTAAGTTCCCCACGGACCAGCCCTTGATTCTTTAAAGTGGAGAAGAAACATTCAGAAGAACATTGAGTTCAGGAGAGCACAGAAGCCAGGAGTAAACAATGGAAAGAATGTACCATCTCCCACCTGCCCTATAACCACTCGCAGCCCTGGCCACCTCAGAACCCACAGTACTGCAGTGGAAGCAAGTCATGCTTGACTGTCCAAAGAACGAGCGGGAGAGAGAGAAGTGGGCACAGATCCAAAGCTCCAAATTTTGCTTTGGGAACTCACCAATTGTTGCATGCAATGGTCCTGAACTAGAATTGCATGCTACTGTCTTCACACAAACCTAACATCAAAGCAATATGGTTTTGTTATGGTTAACATCTGCTCAGAGTAGACTCACAAGCAACTGGTCATGATAACCGTGACACGTGACATGTTTTGCGGCAATATTCAGATTTTTGCCAAAGCTACTGATTCCTTCTCTGGATTACAGTGTTTTGTTGTGTAAAAATAAACTTACTGACTCTCATACCTACTTTACAATACATCTCGCTATGGATATTAGTTACAATACACACCAATTAAGGAATTACTGGCAATCAAATCCAACAGCACAGTCCTGTTCCGTCATTTTTAACAAAGACATTGCAGGAAATGAATTGATATTAAAAGACTGCAAGTATAAATCATTGTTATAGAACCTTTTGAAGTTGAATTAAATATTGTTCAAGCAAACCTCTGTGCTGTCTGAGAACAGATTTAGCAGCTCTTTGATCAGCTGCTGTGGCAAACAGGGTGAGGGAGACAAATTGATACACTAAGCTATTAAGCATTGCCAACATGTGGGAAAAGAAATCAGTTTATTTGAAATGTGTCCATCCTTTATTCTCCTTCCATTTTCATTGCTGTGCTGGTACCACTTGAGCAAGTTTACAAGCAGCATGTTTATGGGAAGCAGAAATGTGAGTCAGCATGCAGCAGGCTACAGTAAGTCAATGGGAATAAAACAAGATTAATACTATATTTTCAAATTTAAAGCCGGCTCGTGGTGTAGTGGCATCAGCAGTGGACCTCGAGGCAAATGGTCCGGAGTTCGAATCTGGCCGCTTTCCATCCATGCTGGGTTGAGCATCAAGTTAGCAACTCGGCCTCATAAAAAATAGTCAAGTGCCATGGAAAAAGCAAAATGCTGCCCTATGTGCCACAAGGCGTGAAAAGGAACAACAAACAATTTTCAAATTTGGTTGCACACCTTTGTTGCAGTAGTTAACAATGGTATTCCTTTGCCACTCAGTTGGCAACTCCCACATATTCTTCACATATTATACAAGCAGGGTTGTCAATAAAGTTCTGGTCAATGTCCTGCATGTTGGCATCTTGGTATGCTCTGCACTATCCCTCAATATCGAACATAACAGCCATCGGGCAATGGGACTGGCATGCCAACAAGGACAAGATAAGGCTTTAGATTAGATTAGATTCTTCAGGGTTACAGCAACAGGAAAGAATGATTATGAAATGGTGGCCATCCTTTGAACGTGACGGTATGGTAGCGTAGTAGTTAGTGTGATGCTCTCACAGCGCCGACTGTAAGATTGGGATGCTGCCTGGCCTGCTGCGTTCACCAGCAACTTTGATGTGTGTTGCTTGAATTTCCAGCATCTGCAGAATTCCTGTTGTTTGGGACACATTTCACTGTATGTTTCGGTGTTTCAATATCCACATAACAAATAAAGCTAATCTCTAATGATGAACTTGTGGCAGAGTAAGTACGAAGAGTTTCAGTTTAATTCCAGAAATAGAAATAGAAATATTGCTTTTGCAAGGACTTGGCTTTAAAATAATTTGGTAGATAAAAAATGAGATGGATCATTCTGGGAATGTAGAAGCAATAATTTCAAAAAAAAGAGAAAAGAGAAATGTGAAGGGCTCCAGGTGTATTGTTCTAATGCATTAGTTTTTTCCAGTATCTAGAACAACTATAATGGGCCAGATAGAGTCATTCTAGGCTGCACGACTCGAGAAGGAAATGCAACTGACAATCCACCCATTGAACTTTAATCTTCCTTTTCCCTCTCCAACTTTTAGACCATAAGACATAGCAGCGGAATTAGGCTAGGCAACCCATCTAGTCTGCTCCACCATTCCATCATGGTAGATTTATTATCCCTCTCAACCTTGTTCTCCTGCCTTCTGTCTGTAACCTTTGACACCCTTACTAATCAAGAACCCAGCAGCCTCCACTTTAAATATACCTAATAACTTGGCCTCCACCACCACCTGTATTCCACAGATGAATTCCACAGATTCAACACCCTCTGCTAAAGAAATGCTTCCTCTTCTCTGTTCTAAAGGGATCCTTCTATTGTGAGGCTGTACCCTCTGGTCCTAGACTCCCCAACTATAGGAAACATCCTCTCCACATGCGCTCTATCTAGGCCTTTCAATATTTGATAGGTTTCAATAAGATCCCCACTCATTCCTCTAAAGTCTGATGAGTTCAGGCCCAGGGCCACCACACCGTCCTCATATGTTAACCCTTTCATTAATGGAATCATTCTCATGACCTCCCGACCTCTGACCAGCACATATTTCCTTAGATGAGGGGCTCCAATCTGCTTGCACTGCTCCAAGTGCAGTCTGACAATGCCTTCTAAAGCCTCAGCATTGCATTTTTGTTTTTATATTCTAGTCATCTTGAAATGAATGGAGACATTGCACTTGCTTTCCTTACTTCCAACTCAACCTGCAAATTAATCTTCAGGAAATCCTGCACAAGGTTTTACAAAAAGTTCTCAATGAATAAATTCCCCATGTAAAATTCCACTGAAGAAAGTACCAAGCAGAATTGCAAGAACTCTTGCAGATTTTTAGAAGTTCACTTAATACACTAGTCTAATTATTATGCTATGCCAGACTCTTACGTTTTTCTTTCATCTTGACTATGTACTGTAGACAGAAGCTTCACTTCATAAGAAATTTGGTCTGCTTATGACAATTGGCATTCAGCCATGGTGCAAGACTAAGTTTTGAGAAAGACAGGAAAATGCTTTCAGGCAAGGAATGGCAACATTGGGAATAGACCTGTGCTACAACAAAGGAAACAAATTCCTTGCATTTGTTCCAGTTAACTGGATGAGCCTATGTGTGAATGAGTAGATATCAAGACTCCATTAACTCTAAGCAGATGGTTGGCACAACCATGTCTATATGATGGCACACTTATCAACAAGCTTACTAGCAAAATAATGGAAAATTTTAAAGTGCTGAAAACTATTATTGTAAAAATTATTTAGCAATTCAGAAAGGATGAGATACTTTATATATTGAAATTCACTATGTGAAGCAGGGAGATTTTTATATTTCAAGAAATTATTATAGAACATAGAACATAGAACAGTACAGCACAGTACAGGCCCTTCGGCCCACAATGTTGTGCCGACCCTCAAACCCTGCCTCCCATATAAGCCCCCACCTTAAATTCCTCCATATACCTGTCTAGTAGTCTCTTAAACTTCACTAGTGTATCTGCCTCCACCACTGACTCAGGCAGTGCATTCCACGCACCAACCACTCTCTGAGTAAAAAACCTTCCTCTAATATCCCCCTTGAACTTCCCATCCCTTACCTTAAAGCCATGTCCTCTTGTATTGAGCAGTGGTGCCCTGGGGAAGAGGCGCTGGCTATCCACTCTGTCTATTCCTCTTATTATCTTACATTTTCACAAAAATGTCCATTAACTAAACACAGGAAGTTGGATGAGCCTAAGTTCCTTTTTTTAAATTTTTGTGCATTTTCCGGAGAATAAAGTAATCAAATCTGTGACATTTCACTCCTTCAAATATTACATTGTACTTGGAGATTTTAAAAGTATAAATCAAAAAATCTATCTTCAGAATCTTCTACCAAATCATGATACAGTAATCGATGCACATTGCAGTTTTGTCTGAAGTGTGTTGCCATTAGTCATTTTCAAAAGAAGAATTGAATACCAGCAGAGGCAGAGTGCTCCACAGCACGGGAACACAAAATTTGGCTCAACTTTGCCCTCCCAACCAAGATGCCCATTTACTTTAGTCCCATTATCCTGGGTTTCATCCATATCCATCAAAACCAGGGGCTCCCAACCTTTTTATGCCATGGACCAATATCATTAGGCAAGGGGTCAATAGACCCCAGGTTGGGAATGCCTGATCTAAACTTTTCCTATCCATGTACCTGTCCAAATGTCTTTTCTATGTTGTTGTTGTACCTGCTTCTGCTGGCAGCTCACTCCATGCACATACTACCCTGTCCATAAAGAGCACAGAACATAGGACAGTACGGGCCCTTCAGCCCATAATGTTGTACCAACTTATATAAACCTCCACCATGATCTGTATAAACCCTTCTCTCTACACAGCCCATGGCCCTCCATTTTACTTTTCATCATGTGCTTATTTAAGAGAAGTGCTCCTAATTAATCTGCCTCTGCCACCACTCTCAGCAGTGTATTCGAGGAACTTACCACTCTCTGTGTAAAAAACCTGCCTCTGACGTCTCTGATAAATCTTCCTCCACTCACCTTGAAAGGATGTCCTCTGGTATTAGGGTTTGTTGCCCTGGGAATAAATCACTAGCTGTCCATTCTATCTATCTCTCTTATAATCATATACACCTCTATCAAGTCTTCTCTCATCCTCCTTCAATCCAATGAGAAAAGTCCTTGCTTGCTCAACCTTTCCACATAAGATGTACTCGCTAATCCAGGCAGCATGTGGTAAATCTCCTCTGCACCCTCTCTAAAGCTTCCACATTTTTCCTATTATGAAAAACTGAACACAATATTCAAAGTGTGGTCTAACCAGGGTTTTACAGAGTTACAACATTGCCTCTCAGCTCTTGAGTTCAGTTTCCCAACGAATGAAGGCCACCCGATCAATTTGTGCAGCAACTTCGAGAGATTCATGGATTCAGACTTCCCTCCATTCCTCCACATTGCTAAGAATCCGACCATTAAGCTTATACTCTGCCTTCAGATTCAGATTCAGGTTCATTTATTTATCACATGTATATTGAAACATACAGTAAAATATGCTGTTTACATTAACAACCAACACAACCTAAGGATCTACTGAGAGCAGACCACAAGTTTGATCTTCCAAAGTGTATCACTTCACATTTTTCCAGATCAAATTCTATCTTTGTCAGAAGTTTCCCCTCAGGTTCCTTTTTAAATCTTTCCCCTCTTGCCACAAACATATGCCTTTAGTTTTGATTCACCTTGCCTGGGAAAAGGACTGGGTGTTTATGCCCGTCATGATTTCAAACTCCTCTGTAAGGCCACGTAGGCTACTTAATATCACATTTAGCCATGCAGTAGATAACAAATTTCTATCTTTAGTTTTCATTTTATGTGTTTTTCCTTTTTTCCTTCATTCTTTTAATGCAGTGTTTTTATTTCTCTTTCAGTACCCAACTTCACTCTATTCCTTTCATATTCCTCCTTCTCAAACTTTTAATCTCAGTCTCTAGGAAGACCTTCCCTTGTTCTGAGTATCACTACACTTCTAACAGCTTTGCAGGATGAAACCTCAACTATCTGGAGGTTGAGGAAACTGGCTGTGATAACAGACAGCTCCAGGCAACTTGCTGGAGGAACTCAGTGTGTCCAGCACATCTGTGGAGGTAAGGAACTGTTAATGTTTCGGTCAAAGCTCTCCATTATGCGTGCTCCAGCGAAACCTGGCTCACAATAAAATTGATGAAGGGTCTCGGCCCAAAATGTCATCTCTTTATTCCTCTCCAAAGATGCGACCTGACCTGCCAAGTTGCTCCAGCTTTGTGTGCATTACTCACAATAAAATTTCATTGATTGGAACTGCTAAAACATATTATGGGATGATCTTAATAAACGGTGCAGTTCTAATCAATTAATATAATGTCATCTCAAAGACTGTAACTATCAACACGTTCTTACATATCTGTCAAAATGCTGGATCGTTAATCAATTGGACCCAACTGAAAGCACAACTAAACTATTTCCTTTAGGCTATCTTTACGGTGGAATGAAACATTAAAACAAAATCAGTATAGCTGCCCTGCCTTAATAAACATGAAAGTGCTCAAGGAGACTGTCAGTTTATATTAGAACGTTGAACCTGGCTCAGATCCTTTGCCAGATCCAATCATGGAACCTTTATGTTCCTCAACAAGGCTTGCAGCTGGATGAGATATTAAACACTCCTAGAAATGTTAACTTTTCACTCCCTTAAAAGTGGTTCTCTTTGACAGTTTGTATTATCTGTTATCATTTCTCCAAGGATTTAAGAAATGTTATGGGGGAACACAGCAATATGAGTTTTAAGATCACCTTTGACATTAGTTTCACAGAAAGACTGCATACAAGGAGTTGAACCCATTTTTCCCAAAGATATTTAGGATTCCTTTCCAATGAAGTGGGTAATAATGGAGGGTACCCCCTATGGATCTCTGAGTCCCCGAAGCAGGATATTAACCTAAAGCATGCAGTAACAGAGAGGATGTAAACCTCCCTGTATTGAACCCAGGTCACTGATGCTGTATTAGCATGACATTAACTGCTATGCTACCTTGCCATCCTTCATCAGGTCAAATCAGGCTAGTCTTCAAACTTTTCAAATGGTTAATTAAAATAGTGCCTGTGCTCCAAGCAACACACATCAAAGTTGCTGGTGAGCGCAGCAGGCCAGGCAGCATCTCTAGGAAGAGGTGCAGTCGACGTTTCAGGCCGAGACTCTTCGTCAGGACCTGTGCTCCAACCTCTTTTTACAATTTTCCATGTGTCTTCTCATGCCTTAATCTGGAATAAAAAAAATACTAGAACATCACAAAATTAAGCATTTGAATTTTGGATTTGCATCAGCTTGCCTTTTTGTACAATAGTTCCCACTCACCAGATTTTATTTTTAAGCAGTTAGCAGTGTTTTATGGGAGAATGCCACATTATAGTTAACTTCTGTCTATGGCATTTTACTGGTCACTCTTCTTTCTGCCCCTATAATTAACTTAAATTTGTTTCCACTCTCTTGGCTCTCACGGACCAGTGGGAATGTTCTAGATAGATAGATAGATAGATACTTTATTGATCCCAAAGGAAATTACAATGTCACAGTAGCATTACAAGTGCACAGAAATAAATATTAGAAGAGCAGAAAAAAGAATAAAAAATAAATTAACCACCAACAGTCTAAGAAGAGGGGGTCACTTCCCTGGCTATAGGTTGACTCATTATAGAGCCTAACGGCCGAGGGTAAGAATGCTTTAGAGCAGCGCAAGAAGAGGACTTGGCGAATCTATGTACATCCTTCAATGGATATTTTTTAAAATAAACAACCCATTTTCCAATGGAGCTCGATGAAGTAGGAGTAAACTGAAAGATCACACTGAGTTGGTCTTTGAAATAATGGCGATTCATTAAAAACTGGTGCGTACCAGCAGACCAGTCAAAGCCAATCTACCTAAGCATGAATTGGTACGGTTATACTCAGCTGACGATATTACCAGTAAAATTCCATTTAGGTAACAGAATGGTGTCTAAAGGAAGATTTAATTAAGTCACAGACTTGACCTTGATTACAGAATAGGATGATTGGCCACATGTCTTACAGTAAATCAAATCATCTACTACAAAAATGGATGCACACTATAGCATAATTAACAAATTTTCTGAAACCTGGGAGTTATCACTGCTGCATTCTTTGTCTCTACTTTTGTCTGCAGTTCCCTGTTGCCACATTAGCACAAACCACATCTCTGTTTGCTAGTTATTCATTCGTTAATTATGTGCAATGTTCCCTCTAAGGTGTGCATTTTTGCTATTAGTGCACAAAGATATTTAAACCACACACAAACGGTTGTCACTCTGTTCCTCATTGGCATGTTAAGTATATTTCACATTCGTACATAATCACATTTCTTTTTCTGGTTCCTGATGGGGACGGTGTTGACAACATGGAGTCTGTGATGATTTCTCAGCAGATTTTAGAACTGGCTTATTTATACTATTTTTATTGAAGAAATTATTCAGGGCATTATTCCACAGTGCAAGATTTTTGTGCATACTGGTCATTACAAATCAGAGCAAACATTGGTTATGTGCTGTGTTGTATGGCATAGCCAGTCATGGTCTTTCCATGACCATGATTGTTCTTGGCAAATTTTTCTACAGAAATGGTTTGCCATTGCCTTCTTCTAGGCAGAGACTTTACAAGACAGGTTACCCCAGCCATTATCAATAATCTTCAGAGATTGTCTGCCTGGCATCAGACGTCACATAACCAGGACTTGTGATATGCACCAACTGCTCATATGTCCTCCATATCCCTCCCATCCATGTACCAATCTAAGTTTCTCTTAATTGTCAAAATCGAACCACATCCACCACTTTCTGTAGCAGCTTGTTCCACACCTCACCAAACTATGAGTGAAGAATTTCCCCTCATAACATTTCACCTTAACCCATGACCTCCATCTAGTCACACCCAACCCCAGTGAAAAAATCCTGCTTGCATGTAACCTGTCTATACCCTTCATAATTTTCTATACCTCTATTAAATCTCCCCTCAGTCTTCTACACCGTAGGAAATAAAGTCCTAACCTATTCAAGCTGTCCTTATAACTCAGGTCCTCAAGTTCTGGCAACATCCCTGTAAATTTTCTCTGCAATCTTTTAATCTTACTGTCATCTTTCCTGTTGGTGGGTGACCAGACTGCACACAATACTCCAAATTAGGCCTCACCAATGTCTTGTTCAACTTCAACATGACATCCCATTTCCTAAACTCTGTACTTTGATTTATGAAGGCCAAAGTGCCAAAAATTTTTGTATGAACCAATCTACCTGTGACGCCACTTTCAAGAAAATATGGATGTATTCCCAGATCCCTCTGGTCTGCCGTACTCTTCATTGCCCTACCACTCATCATGTAAGTCCTGCTCTGGTTTGTCCTCCCAAAGTGCAACACCTCACACTTAATGTCTGCATTAAATTTCACCTGCCATTTATCGGCCCATTTTTCCAGCTGGTCCAGATCCCACTGCAAGATTTCTTACCCTTCCACGCTGCCCACAATGTCCCCAAACTTGGTGTCATCCACATAGTTGCTGATCCAGTTTACTACATCATCATCCAGATCAATGATATAGATGACAAACAACAACAGACCCAGCAGCAATTCCTGTGGCATAGCACTAGTCACAGGCTTCCAGTCAGAGTGGCAACCACCTACAACTATGTTTAGGCTTGTCCCACAAAACCAGTGTCTAATACAGTTTACTACCTCATCCTGGATGCCAAATGACTGAAACTCTTGACCAACCTCCCATGTGAGAACTTGTCAAAGGCCTTGCTAAAGTCCACGTAGACAACATCCACTGTTTTGCCTTCATCAACTTTCCTGCTAACTTCCTTAAAAAACTCTGTAAGATTGGTTAGACACGACCTACCATGCACAAAGCTACGCCGACTATCCCTAATCAGCTCCTGACTATCAGTGAATTCCAGTTAAGTGAGCCAGTGGATAATTGGGGCTGCCACTTATTTGAGACAACTCTTAAAGAACAAAAACGAATCAAGAAAATAGTCGGGACTCTCTTCACTTATTTGGGACACTATGCCACTTAATTAGGGCAGCAGAATGTTGCTGAACATTTCCTAACTAGTGTCAGTTGCATGTATATTGTGTGGCCATAGACACTACACCATTCATAGCGCGAACAGTTTTTAAATAACGTCAGTTGCATATTTGCATTCAAAAAGCAGTGATTTTTGTCACTGATAGTCGGCAAGTAATAAACAGTAAGACAATTCAATACTGTTTTGCTCACTGCGATTTCAAATATTCAGGCTTGGAGATGCCAGAAACAGCCAGGAGTGAAAATGAAACCATTCCACTACTTGAAAAATTTAGGAACTACAAAGAATTTGAAGATATCGACAATCATCTTGCAAGTTACAATTAAAATGAAGATTTGGAGGATACAATCATCCAAAGCACTGTTTGAAGGCAGTCCGTTACCTGTACTAGGTGTGTGCCCTGATTTTGTTCATTTACAGTCAATCAAAAGAATGCGTCAGCATACACTGAATGATTTCCTCCGGCAATAACGTTTAGGAGTTAATACACGGGGTTTTATAGTACCGTAGTAGTTTTGGTAGTGTTCTAATTTATTTCATATTTTGTTTAAATATGTAATTTGTTACTCAGTTAAATAGTAGTTTGTCTTCTTTTACATCTTTTTAATTATTTCCATGAAACTTCAGCTAATTGGAAAATGTGTTTAATTGAGCCAAAATGTACTGGCCCCGATTTGACCCAAATAACCAGAATCCACAGTATTTGTATATCTGGCCCCTTAGAATAACTTCCAATAACTTGCCCACTACTGATATCAGGCTCATCATCCTTTAATTTCCCATCTTAATTTTAGAGCTTTTCTGAAACAATGGAACAACATTAACTACTCAGGCACCTCACCCATGGCGAAGAATGTTTAAGTATCTCAGCTAGAGCCCCTTCTATTTCAGCACAACCCTCCCACAGGGTTCAGGGAACACTTTGTCAGGCCCTGGGGATTTATCCACATTAGTTTTCCTCAAGACAAAAAATACCCCCTCCTCTGTAATCTCTATACAGTCCATGACCTCAGTGCTGCTTTCTCTCACTTCTATTGACATGTTGTCCATCTCCAGATGCAAAAAGTCCTTTTAAGATCTGCCCCATCTCTTTCAGTTCCATGCATCAATGACCACTCCAATCTTCAAGAGAACCGATTTTGTCCCTTGCCATCCATTTGGTCTTAATATATCTGTGGAAGCCCTTGGGATTCTCCTTCTCCATGTCTGCTAGAGCCACCTCTTGTCTTTGTTCAGCCTTCCTAATATCTTTCTTTCATCCCTTCTCTTTAGGTGCAGACATTCACAGCAGAATAAAGAAATAAAACACAATCAATTAAAACTACACACAAAGACTGACAAACAAGCAGCGTGGTCAATGTACAAAAGAAGACAAATAATGCAGTTACAAAAAGTAAATAGATAAACAAACAAACAATAAATAAATCAATAAATAAATGATACTGTAAACGTGAGCTGTAGAGACTTTGAAAATGAGTCATCAGTTATGGAATCAGTACAATGTTGAGGCGAGTGAAGTTATCCATGCTGCTTCACGGTAAAAACTGCTTCTGAACCTGATGGTGTGAGATTTCAGTCTCCTGTACCTCCTTTCCAATTGGCTGCTGTGTATTCCTGCATTATAAAGTAACAAAGTTTCTGAAGTACTTGTTCAGAATTGAAGCACTTTGTGGTGTTTAAGTTGTTATGGCAGATGCTGGAGGTGTTTCATTCCTTTGACTTACTGTATCATATCCCATCCACTGCCTGACACAATATTGAGAAAACAATCTCCAACCTTTTCAAAGGTTCAATTATAATAATGCCTGTGCCTCCTCTTCTTTACCTAATTTTCAATTTGAATTCAATGAATGCATGTGATACGTTGAGGAAGACAGAAATAGGCATGTAGTTTACAGTAAGGAAATTATGTAGTCAGAATAATTTGATGTTGAGTCTATTGTAAAGTGGAGGTCAAACTGCAGTTAATTAAGTGGCTGATACTATTCTTTTTTTTGAGATATGTGGATAAAAATCATAAGAAAGCAAACTCAATGACTTAATCCCTGAAGCTCTTCGTTGTTTGTCAAAATATGCATGGTTGTGTCTCCTGTAATGTATTTTCTTTCATTTTCCATCAGCTGGTTATGCGAACTCAAAGTGAAAGCCAAAGTTGAGTTTATTGTCATATCTATAAGTACATGCATGCACCAGTGCAATGAAAGAAGTCCTTTGGAACATCTTATTCCAAATTCAATATTGCAAGTCAAACCTATGCGATTATTGCAACTCTCCAATTTGCATTCCTTTTCATATCATTTCTCTGAATCTTCATTATCGATGTTACACAAAATGTTTAGCTACCCCTGTCTGAGAAACTACGTAAAACAGTTTATCTGCCATGCAAGTTATCTAATAGCATTATGTGGAATGGCAACTAAATTTATCATGCCCTTGAGTTAATAACATTAAGAATTTCATCTCCTTTGAAGGACTTTCGGATCCCTGATGATACAAAGTAAGTGTCCAGCACTAAATAGTCAGGTGATAGAGAAGGGACACACTCAGACCGAGATGTTTCTATTTTAATGCAAGGAGTATTATGAACAAAATGGATGAGCTTAGAGCATGGATCAGTACTTGGAGCTGTGATGTTGTGGCCATTACAGAGTCTTGGATGGCTCAGGGGCAGGAATAGTTACTTCAAGTGCCAGCCTTTAGACGTTTCAGAAAGGATAGGGAGGGAGGCAAAAGAGGTGGGGGTGTGGCACTGTTGATCAGAGGTAGTGTCACAGCTGCAGAAAAAGAGGAAATCATGGAGGGATTGTCAACGGAGTCTCTGTGGGTGAAAGTTAGGAACAGGAAAGGGTCAATAATTCTACAGGATTTTTCTTTATAGACCACCCAATAGTAACAGGGACATCAAGGAGCAGATAAGTTGTAATAATAACAGGGTTGCCAGGGTGGGAGATTTTAAATTTCCCAATTATCGATTGGCATCTTGCTAGAATAAGGGGTTGAGATGGGATGGAGTTTGTTAGTTGCGTTCAGAAAGGTTTCTTGACATAATATGTAGTTAAGCCTACAAGAGGAGAGGCTGTTGTGAAGAACAAAAGGATAAAATGTGAGAGAATAGGACCAATCAAGTGTGACAGTGGAAACGTGTGTATGGAAAAGGCGGAGATAGCAGAGGTACTTAAGGAATACTTTGCTTCAGTATTTACTATGGAGAAGGATCTTGGTGATTATGGGGATGACTTACAGCGGACTGAAAAGCTTGAGCATGTAGATATTAAGAAAGAGGATATGCTGGAGCTTTTGGAAAGCATCAAGTTGGATAAGTCACTGGGACCAGACAAGATGTACCCCAGGCTACTGTGGGAGGCGAGGAAGAAGATTGCTGAGACTCTGCATTATCAATGGGCATGGGAGAGGTTCCGGAGGATTGGAGGGTTGCAGATTTTTTCTCCTTTATTCAAGAAAGGGAGTAGAGATAGTGAGGGAAATTATAGAGCAGTGAGTCTTACTTCAGTGGTTGGTAAGTTGATGGACAAGATCCTGAGAGGCAGGATTTATGAACATTTGGAGAGGCATAATATTAGGAATAGTCAGCATGGCTTTGTCAAAGGCAGGTCGTGTCTTACTAGCCTGATTGAATTTCTTGAGGCTGTGACTAAACACATTGATGAAGGTAGAGCTGTAGATGTAGTGTATATGGATTTCAGCGAGGCGTTTGATAAGGTACCCCATGCAAGGCTTATTGAGAAAGTAAGGAGGCATGGGATTCAAAGGGACATTGCTTTGTGGATCCAGAAATGGCTTGCCCACAGAAGGCAAAGAGTGGTTGTAGACAGGTCATTTTCTGCATGGAGGTCTATGACCAGTGGTGTGCCTCAGGGATCTGTTTTGGGACCCTTATTCTTTGTGATTTTTATAAATGACCTGGATGAGGAAGTGGAGGGATGGGTTAGTAAATTTGCTGATGACACAAAGGTTGGGGGTGTTGTGGATAGTGTGGAGAGCTGTCAGATGTTGCAATGGGACATTGATAGGATGCAAAACTGGGCTGAGAAGTGGCAGATGAGTGTGAAGTGGTTCATTTTGGAAGGTCAAGTACGATAGCAGATTATAATATTAATGATAAGACACTTGGCAGTGTGGAGGATCAGCGGGATATTGGGGTCCGAGACCCCAGGACACCCAAAGCTTCTGTGGAGGTTGACTCTGTGGTTAAGAAGGCATACTGTGCATTGGCCTTCATCAATCGTGGGATTGAGTTTAGGAGCTGAGAGGTAATGTTGCAGCTATATAGGACCCTGGTCAGACCCCACTTGGAGTACTGTGCTCAGTTCTGGTCGCTTCACTACAGGAAGGATGTGGAAATCATAGAAAGGGTGCAGAGGAGATTTACAAGGATGTTGCCTGGATAGGGGAGCATGCCTTATGAGAATAGGTTGAGTGAACTCAGCCTTTTCTCCTCAGAGCGACAGAGGATGAGAGGTGACCTGATAGAGATGTACAAGATGATGAGAGGCATTGATCGTGTGGATAGTCAGAGGCTTTTTCTCAGGGCTGATATGGCTAGCGTGAGAAGGCACAGTTTTAAGGTGCTTGGAAGTAGGTACAGAGGAGATGTCGGGGTAAGTTTTTTTACGCAGAGTGGTGACCGCATGGAATAGGCTGCCGGTGGCGGTAGTGGAGGTGGATACGATTGGGTCTTTTAAGAGACTCCTGGATAGGTACATGGAGTTTAGAAAAATAGAGGGCCATGGATAACCCTCAGTAATTTCTAAGGTAAGGACATGTTCAGCACAGCTTTGTGGGCCGAAGGGCCTGTATTGTGCTGTAGGTCTTCTATGTTTTCTATGTTTCTAGATCACCACAATAATGACAGGTGAAGTACTCATAATGCTTGTGGACACCATAACTGCATAATGAGCACTGCACTTTTCTGTTAGTGCTAACCATCCAGCACTATTAGATTAGATTATGAGGACACTCAGTCCTCATTTATTGTCATTTAGAAATGCATGCATTAAATAATGATAGAACATTCCTCCAGAATGATATCGCAAGAAAACACAGGACAAACCAAGACTAAAACTGACAAAACCACATAATTATGACATATAGTTACAGCAGTGCAAAGCAATACTATAATTTGATAAAGAGCAGACCATGAGCACGGTAAAAAAAAGTCTCAGAGTCCCAATAGACTCATCATCTCACGCAGGCAGCAGAAGGGAGAAACCCTCTCTGCCTTGAACCTCCAAGCGCCACCAACTTGCCGATGCAACACCATTGGAAGCACCCGACCGCAACAGACTTTGAGTCCGTCCGAAAACTTAGAGCCTCCAACCAGCCCCTCCGACACAGCCTCTCCAAGCACCATCCTCTGCCGAGCACTTGGACCCCACCCCAGCCGCCAAGCAACAAGCAAAGCCAAGACCTCGGGGCCTTCTCCTCCAGAGATTCTGGACCACACAGTAGCAGCAACAGTGAAGGAGGCATTTCAGAAGTTTCACCAGATGTTCCTCCATGCTCTCGCGTCCATATAAAGATGGAGATCTTGGAAAGTGACAAGATGACACATCAGTTCATAAGATATAGGAGCAGAAGTAGCCCATTCAGCCCATCGAGTCTGCTCCACTATTCAATCATGAGCTGATCCAATTTTCCCACTCCCCTGCCTTCTCCCCATACCCTTTGATGCCCTGGCTAATCAAGAACCTATCTATCTCTGCCTTAAATATACCCAATGACTTGGCCTCCACAGCCACTCATGGCAACAAATTCCACAGATTTACCACCCTCTGACTGAAGTAATTTCTGCATCTCTGTTATAAATGGATGTCCTTCAATTCTGAAGTCATGCCCTCTTGTCCCAGACTCCTCTATCATGGGAAATAACTTTGCCGTATCTAATCCGTTCAGGCCTTTTAACACTCGGAATGTTTCTATGAGATCCCCCCTCATTCTCCTGAACTCCAGGGAATACAGCCCAAGAGCTGCCTAAAATTCCTCATATGGCAACCCTTTCATTCCTGGAATCATTCTCAGGAATCTTCTCTGAACCCTTCCAATGTCAGTCTATCCTTTCTAGAATAAGGAGCCCAAAACTGCACACAATACTCCAAGTGTGGTCTCACAAGTGCCTTATACAGCCTCAACATCACATCCTTGCTCTTAAATTCTGTACCTTTAGAAATGAATGCCAACATTGCATTTGCCTTCTTCACCACTGACTCAACCTGGAGGTTAACCTTTAGGGTATCTTGCACAAGGACTCCCAAGTCCCTCTGCATCTCTGCATTTTGAATTCTCTTCCCATCTAAATAATAGTCTGCCCGTTTATTTCTTCCACCAAAGTGCATGACCATACACTTTCCAACATTGTATTTTATTTGCCACTTCTTTGCCCATTCCCCTAAACTATCTAAGTCTCTCTGCAGGCTCTCTGTTTACTCAACACTACCTGCTCCTCCAACTATCTTGGTATCATCCACAAATTTAGTCACAAATCCATTAATACCGTAGTCCAAATCATTGACATATATCGTAAAAAGCAGCGATCCCAACATCAATCCCTGAGGAACTCCATTGGTAACTGGAAGCCAGTCAGAATAGGATCCCTTTATTCCCACTCTCTGTTTTTTGCCAATCAGCCAATGTTCCACCCATGCAAGTAGCTTCCCTGTGATCCCATGGGCTCTTATCTTGCTAAGCAGCCTCATGTGCAGCACCTTGTCAAAGGCCTTCTGAAAACCCAAGTACACCACATCTAATGCATCTCCTTTGTCTATCCTGCTTGTAATTTCCTCAAAAAACTGCAGTAGGTTAAATCAGGCAGGATTTTTCTTTCATGAAACCATTCCGGCTTTGTCCTATCTTGTCATGTGCCTCCAGGTACTCCATAGTCTCATTCTTAACAATTGATTCCAACAACTTCTCAACCACTGATGTCAGGCTTACAGGTCTATAGTTTCCTTTCTGCTGCCTCCCACTCTTCTTAAATAGAGGAGTAATATTTGTAATTTTCCATTCATCCGGTACAATGCCAGAATCTATCGATTCCTGAAAGATCATTGTTAATGCCTCTGCAATCTCTCCAGCTACTTTCTTCAGAACCCAAGGGTGCATTCCATCAGGTTCAGGAGATTTATCCACCCTCAGACCATTAAGCTTCCTGAGCACCTTCTCAGTCATAATTTACACTGCACAAACTGCACCTCCCTGACACTCTTGAATGTCCAGTATACTGCAGATGTCTTCCACTGTGAAGAGCGATGCAAAATCAGAATCAGGTTTATTATGACCAGCATTTGATGTGAAATTTGTTAACTTAGCAGCAGCAGTTCAATGCAATACATAATCTAGCAGAGAGAAAAAAAAACAAATAAAATAAATAATAATAATAAATATACAAGTAAATCAATTACGTATATTGAATAAATTTTAAAAACATGAAAAAACAGAAATACTGTATATTAAAAAAAAAGTGAAGTAGTGTCCAAAGCTTCAACGTCCATTTAGGAATCAGATGGCAGAGAGGAAGAAGCTGTTCCTGAATCGCTGAGTGTGTGCCTTCAGGCTTCTGCATCTCCTATTTGATGGCAGCAGTGAGAAAAGGGCATGCCCTGGGTGCTGGAGGTTCTTAAGAATGGACACTGCCTTTCTGAGACACCACTCCCTGAAGATGTCCCAGGTACTTTGTAGGCTAGTGTCCAAGATGGAGCATTCAGTTCCTCTGCCATCTCTGTGTCTCTCATTGCAATATCTCCAGCATCATTTTCTATTGATC
Source organism: Mobula birostris (assembly GCF_030028105.1). Classification (NCBI taxonomy): domain Eukaryota; kingdom Metazoa; phylum Chordata; class Chondrichthyes; order Myliobatiformes; family Myliobatidae; genus Mobula; species Mobula birostris. Next base: position 100,719,756 of record NC_092380.1, on the reverse strand, counting down.
CTATATCTCCCCAACTCTCTTTTACACTTTATAAACTTAAAAAAGCTTTTAATATCTCCTTTGATTTCAAAAGGCACTTATTTTTCTTTTCAAATCAAATCCCACATGCTTAAATTAAAGAATCAAGTTTAAAATAAGGTCTACTAGCTATGACGTGTTATGAGTGTTCCTATGACTGTCCAGGAATTGATATTAATGCATTTTTAATGCATTAGGATTTGATCAACATATTTGTTAAATTATGGACTGAATAGAAGTAGATTCAGTGGTGTAATGGTCAAACTCTACAGTGCAAGTTGCAAACTTGAATTAAATAGGTTTTTGGGTGTATGGGGTGGTGGGGTGGAGATACATCTTTATCAAAGGAAGTGTAAGGCACCCAGGTCCCTCTGCTAGCCTGCATGTCACCACTCACGGGAAGCCATGAGAGGCGGTGGTGGATGGTTATATCGACAACTGGTTCATATCACAAATTCTAGTTGTGCGACCACTGACACCAAGCAGGCAACCTCTGAAGAGTACTTTACTTTATACTTTATTGTCGCCAAACAATTGATACTAGAGCGTACAATCATCGCAGTGATATTTGATTCTGCTCTTCGTGCTCCCTGGAGTACAAATCGATAGTAAATATTAAAAATTTAAATTATAAATCATAAATAGAAAATAGAAAAGGGAAAGTAAGGTAGTGCAAAAAAAACCGAGAGGCAGGTCCGTATATTTGGAGGGTACGGCCCAGATCTGGGTCAGGATCCGTCAAGCAGTCTTATCACAGTTGGAAAGAAGCTGTTCCCAAATCTGGCTGTATGAGTCTTCAAGCTCCTGAGCCTTCTCCCAGAGGGAAGAGGGACGAAAAGTGTGTTGGCTGGGACGTGTCCTTGATTATCCTGGCAGCACTGCTCCAACAGCGTGCAGTGTAAAGTGAGTCCAAGAATGGAAGATTGGTTTGTGTGATGTGCTGGGCTGTGTTCATGATCTTCTGTATTGGAAAAGGCTGAGTTCACCCGTCTTGTAAAGACACTGCCCAAAAGAAGGCAATAGCAAACCATTTCTGCAGAAAAAATTTGCCAAGAACAATCATGGTCATAAGACTATGATTGCTGATGTCTTACGACATGGAATAATTATGATGCCGTTGTGTACATCAGCATCAAAAGAAATAACAAATCTGTCAATCTCCTGCCAAGTAAATGCAGTTAGCTGCAGATCAATGGCATGATTGTAAAAATCTCAGCATCATTGTCAATGCCTACCATAAAGTCCCCTTGTCTTACCACCCTCTAAAGTTTCCGCTCTCCTTCAATACAGGTCTTTAGCACAACTCCCATTCACATGGCTCTACCTAACTCCAGTTATCAAGACTTCAAGCTCTCCCAATAGTTTTCTGGCACTCCACCTCATTCTCCCTTCCCTCACTAAAACCTACGACAGTGTTCCTGATATCACTACCTGTAGCTTATATTTATTTTCGATAAATACGCTCCTGAGGGTCATCTTTGTACATATCACATCATAGAATTGAAGAAGATGTGGACCAGGATTAGCCTATTCAACCCTTTGGGTCTTCTCTATCTTTCAATGTAATTATGACGGATATCACAGTTCCATATACCCCACAACCCCACATTCCCCCATTACTTTTGAAGTGTGTAGAAATCATTCTGTTTGCTTCTTAATTTATTCATCAACTAGGCATCTGCATTGATGTTTTATACTTATTGACATACAGTGTGAAATAGGCCTTTCCAGGCTTCGGGTCATGCCAATCAGCAAGCCCTGATTTAATCCTAGCCTAAGCACAGGGCAATATACAATGCCCAGTTAACCTACTAACTTGTACCAATTTGGACTGTGGGAGAAAACTGGAGCACCAGAATAAAACCCCTGCATTCCAGCAGGAGGAAGTACAGGCTCCTTGCAGATAATATTGGAACGGAATTCCAAACTCTGACAGCCTGAGCTGTAATAGTTTCACACTAACCGCTATGCAACCGTGGTGCCGCCTTTTTCCTGTGGACGAAAATTCCACAGGTTCACCACTATTTCAGTGAAGAGGTTTTTGTTCATCTCCATTCTAAATGTCTTACCCCTTCTACAGAGACTGTAACACTTAGTTCTAAACTCCCTAGTCCAGAGAAACATCCTCTCAGCTAACCAAGCCCTCTGGGGATTTTATATAGCAGTCTCCCGGTTTAATTCAGGCTGAATTTACAATTTATAAAGCCCAATTAACCTATCAGTCAGTATGTCTTTGGATTGTGGGAGGAAACTGGAGCACCCAGAGAAAACCTATGCGATCAAAGGGAGAATGTACAAACTCCTTAAAGACAGCAGCAGAAATTGAACCCAGGTCACTGGTTATTTCTCACTCAAAGGATATTGATACTGGTGAAGAGGCAGTGATTTTCATCTTATTTATAAAGTACTTGGATAAGCTCTTGAAGTGCAATAAAACACAAGGCTACTCTAAAAGATAAAATATGGAAATATTCTTTCTATCTAGTTTTTATTTTGGGAAGCATGGACAGGATGGGCCAAATGGCCTTCTTCTATGCTGTAATTTCTATTATTCACCATTCTTTCATTCAGAAAGTTTGAATTTCTAGCAATTCACTCTGGTAAAAGTATGCTCTCTGAGCACTGTGGTAGATCTTGGCAAAACAGCATTTAAGTTAACCTTGAAATAAATAATAAATATGTGTTATTGTCTCCCTCTTTTAAATAAAATGTCTTTTCAGCACCACGTGCCCTGGGAGTTCTTTCTAACTCTGAGACCACACTTATTCTACAGAATAATTACTTCATGTAACTGAGCTCGAATGAAGACTAGGTCTTCAGTGAAGAGACAGAGATTAAAGCCTAGAAAATGGATGCAGTTGCACATAATACTCATATGCAAATCATACATGAAGACACTTTTACCTGGAATAGATTACATGAGTCTTTTACAGTGGAATCAGTGTAAGTAATTGTGAACTACCTGGTCACCTAGAAAAAATATGAGTACAATTGAAGGAGTGCAGAGAAAATTTACAAGGGTACTGTAAAGGACCTGTGTTATAACAAAAGGTTGAATAGGTTAGGACTTTCTTCTCTGGTGCGCAGGGAAATCAGGGGAGATTTGATAGAGGTATACAAAATTATGAGGGGTATAATTAGGGTAAATTCAAGTAGGCCTCTCCCTATGAGAATGGGTGCGATTAGAATTAGAGGTTGTGGGTTCGGAGTGAAAAGTGAAATGTCTATGGGAAACACCTTCATTCAGAGGGTACTGAGATTTTGGAACGAGCTGCCAACAGAAGTGATGGATGCAGGTTTATTGAGACATGCCCCCTTCTCATTACTGTCATTAAGGAGGAGGTACAGGACCCCAAAGACCAACACTCAGTGTTTTAGGAACACCTTCTTCGCTTCCCCCATCAGATTTCTGAATGGACAATCGATTCATGTACGCTAGGTATGTTGCTATTTCTTTTGTGTGCTATTAACTCATTTGTTTATTGGAGACTTTCTTTTGACATCATTTATATTAGTGGTAGCCAACCAGTCGATCTTTGAGACTTTCCCAGGAGATCCCGAAAAAAATGAAAAATATATACACAAGTACTGTTGTAATGTGAGCATTGGTTGGTTGGTTGTTCGTCCATCGTTGACGTCAATGAGGACCTCGACACCATTATGATGGTGTCGAGACTAGCGCATGATTTGGATTTAAGTGAGGGAGAGTTGCACAGCGTCAGCCTCACTCTCTCTTCCCAATTCCCATGTGGATCCAGTGGCAAGACAGAGTCTAGACGGCTGGAGATGGGATTAGGCGCAGTGGATGACCAGGACGTCTTCTGTGTCTTGTCCTGCTCTACACGTTCCACGACACTTGCAGAGACCGCCTTCGTGACCGTTGGACCTTCCGTAGGTCTCGTCCACTCAATCCGCCAGAGTCTGTCATCACATGCTGGGATAGACAACTCCCTATCACACCGAGGGTTTGAGACCCGTCGGCTACCCTCACCTGGTTTAGCCAACTTGTCGAAGCCGTTGCCCGGGGTGTGGCCGCTGTCGCATGCAAACAGCTACGGGGAGCTACAGGTGAGAGCTGAGTGCCAGGTGGGGACCAAAGGTGGACTAACCGCCCTGAAAAGGATGCGACATGTTCCCCCACCAGAGGTGCTACCCCTCCCTGACACCCCATACACCCCAATGTGAGCATTACAAAAATAAGTAATACTAATTAGGATAATGGTAATATAGCAATACTTCCGCTACTGAAAGCTGTTTTAAAAGAGAGATTGTTTCCAGGTTGCAGGGTTTTAGTTCCGTTCTTTCTGCCCAGTGCGCATGTGTGTAGCTCCCCCGCCATGCACCGCGGTAGAAAAGAACGGAAGTAAACCCCCGCAACCCGGAAATGCTATCATAATGGTATTACTTGTTTTTATAATGCTCACATTACAACACCTTTAATCTATGTTTCATTATTTAATTTTATTTCAACATGAAAAATAAATGAATAAAAATTGACTGTTGCACTCAGTGTGATGACTGGAGCTGAATACTTTCTGCTAGTTCCCTGAAATTTGGCTCATAAATACAGACAGCCAGTTTGAGACAATCTGTGAGGTGTCTATCAGTAAGACAGCTCCTGTACTTAGATTTCATAATTTTCATCTGTTGCAGCGCAGCACCCTGGCAAACCTCCTGACAGACTGAATATTTGAATGGACAGTTTCCTTTGTTAGATAGAATGTTGAATCTGCCACGTTTTTCAGGTGTTTTGTATTGGTAAACTGTTACTGAGACACTAGTATAAGTTTCAGAGGTACGCAAGACAATGACGCCATTGTTTTTTGTTTCCCAGTTCTTTTACATTTGGGGAATGTTGGAATTTAAAGGGGGAGAAGTGTTGCAATGTGAGCATTATAAAGATAAATTAATACCAGTTAGGATAATGGTAATATAGCAATACTCCCGCTACGGAAAGCTGTTTGTAAACAGAAGTTGTTTCCGGGGTTGCGGGGTTTTACTTCTGGTCCTTTCTGCGCATGTGTGTGTAAGCCCCTCTGCTGCATTGGTTTTGCCTTCCCCGATAAAGTTGTTCCTTTGGGCATGAAGTTGTCGAGTGGTCCTTTTTCAAAGTAGAAGTTACTACAAAAGGTATGAAGTATTGTAATATTCTTAAAGAAAGACAGTTATGGCCTGTTTGATATGCTGGTTACAGTGTTTTCTTGGTTGAATTAATTTGAAAGTTTGACAAAAGCATTTTATGTAATTCAAATACAATTAGCCCAAATTTAAGGCCTCAAGTTGGAAGTACAATCTGAGTTGTTTTTTCTCTAAACGATTCAGTGGATAGATCTTGCCTTTCACTAAGGCCGAGGTAGGGGATCTTGGGCTTAAAATGGTTGGCGACCACTAATCTATATAATATACTCAGTGCACTTATTGACCATTTTTTCTTGTTCAGGACAAATCATTATTTTGCTATAACAGGAGAGTTATTTCTTTCAGTTGGATAATGAGATAAATGAGGAAGTGGTTTTTATCTTTGAAATATATTTCTCCACATCCAAGCTTTTTTAAATTAGATTATCTCTTACCCCTTGTTGTCGCTCCAGATCTGTAGCCTGTTGTGTCTACGTCTCAACCCTGTTCTATTTTCGGAAAGAACATGGTATTATGCTTATGTGTGTAGAAACCATACAGGTAAGATGTTAAATGTTAGTGTAAAGAGGCAGTAAGCCAACATCCAACATCAAAACCGCAGTGTTAGGAAACGGCGTCATTCTGATCAGCATTAGAGTGCACTGTGTTTCAGTGCAATTGATCGAGGAAGCCAGTAGCTGTGCAAAGAAAAGGCACCTTCTCAACAAAATTCATCCTTTGTGGAAAGCTTACAGCTACTTGGCTTAAAAGTGGATTTCTAAAAAACTGACAGGAGAAAAATGAGTTTGTCCTTTAAAAACTTGAATTTGACATGAACTTTTATGAGCATTTAAACAGCAAATGTGCTTCAGGTTCAGATTCAGATTACTTATTTATCAAATATACATCAGAACATACAGTGAAATGGGTCATTTGTGTTAACAACCAACACAACCTAAATATGTGCTAGGGGCAGCCCGCAAGTGTTGCTACACTCACTTCTGTCCCCTGACCCTCGTGAATGTCTGTCATACTTCTAGTGTCTTCCACAGTGAAGACCAACACAAAATAATTATTAAGTTTGTCTGCCATTTATTTGTCCCCTATTACTGCCTCGCTAGCATCATTTTCCAATTGTCCAATGGCCACCCTTGCCTTTCCTTTACTCTTTATATATCAGAAAAAACCTTTGACATTATATGACAGTGGTGATAATTCCAATGCACCTCCTCAAGCAACGAAGATGTCCATGCCTGTGTACAGCAGCATTTACTGACCCTTCCAATAAATCATTGTGCAACAAGAAGTCTAACCACCTAGTCTTGAAATTCAGTTATGTTACACTGCCATTAACCTCCCTATCAACATCCTGGTGACACCATAGACCAAAATACAATGGGACCTGCTGCATAGTACGTTAATTGGTCATTGCAAATTAACTCATGATTAGGATTAACTCATGATTGTTGGGCACGTGGCCAAGTGGTTAAGGTGTTCGTCTAGTTATGTCAAGGTCGCTAGTTCGAGCCTCAGCTGTGGCAGCGTGTTTGTGCCTTTGAGCAATGCACTTAATCACACATTGCTCTAGTCTGTGCGAGAAACCACGCCCCACACAGACTTCCAATCTGCGCCTTGTAAGGCGTGAAAATGTCTGATGCAGGCCTCTCATGGTCTGAGTCAACGTTCCCCTAGGTTAGGGTTAAAACAGGGATTACTGGCAGCATGGCTCTTCTGCTATTCTGCGCTGTATCTCTCTCTATATATAGTTAGATATACAAAATGCTGGAGGAACTCAGCAAATCAGACAACATCTATTGGGGAAATAAGCATTCAAGGCTCTTGGTGTGAAACATTGCTTATTCCTCTAAATAGGTGTTGCCTGACTTGCTGAGTTCCTCCAGCATTTTGTGTGTGTTGCTCAAGAACTACCTGAATGAGAGCAACTCCAATAACACAATTTTGGCTCAGCCAAGCACTCAGTTTCATGTTCCGTCTGAGTAGCCTCCAAACTGATAGCATTAACATCAATTTCTCCAATTTCTGATCATTTATCTCTGACCTTCCTGTTTTCTTTTTCCCTCTCACCCCTCTAGTTACCCTCTCACTCCATCTCCTCACCTGCCCATCATCTCCCTATGATTCCCTTCCAGCTTTCCCTTATTCCACGCTCCACTATCGCCGCCTATCAGATTCCTTCTTCATCAGCCCTTTACCTCTTCCACCTCTCAGCTGCTTACTTCAAACCCCTTCTTCCACCCACCCACTTTCCTTCTCACCTGGTCTCACCCATCACCTGCCAACTTGCACTCCTTCCTCTCCTCCCACCTTCTTGTTCTGACTTCTGCCCCCTCCCTCTCTAGTCCTGATGAAGGGTCTCTGCCTGAAATGTCAACTGTTTATTTCCCTTCATAGATCCTGCCTGACCTGCCAAGTTCCTCCAGCATTCTGCATGTTGCTCAAGATTCACTGTCGGCCATCCATTATTTCAAATTTTCATTCCTTGCTTCGTTATTGCATGGTGGGTGCAATGAGTACCATCTGCACTTGCTCTCCAAGACAATTCTCAGGGTGCCATCCAAACCAAGACCTCTACCAACAAAAAGGACAATAGGATCTATTAGAACTCCACCAACTGCAGGTTCATGTCCAACTCACACTGTACTCCCACTGAGGAATGTATCACCATTTCCTCATTCTGCCTGGGTGAAAATTCTTGTACTGTACTCTCTCCCTGACAAAATTATAGGACTATCTTTACAGGAGGGACTGCAGTTGTTCACAAATACCATTTGCCACTGCTTTTTGAAGATAACAATAAATAAGCAGGAGGAAATCTGCGGATGCTGGAAATCCAAAGCAACATACACAAAATGCTGGAGGAACTCAGCAGGCCAGGCAGCATCTATGGTATTGAATAAACAGTTGATGTTTCAAGCTGATACCCTTCTTCAGGACTGAGAGGGGAAGGGAAAAATGCCAGAACTAAAAGGTAAGGGGAGGGAAAGGAGGCAAGTTGAAGCCAGTTGGGTGGGAAAGGTCATCCTTTCCAGTCCTGATGAACGGCCTCAGCCTGAAATGTCACCTGATTATTTCACTCCACAGATGCAGCCTGACTTGCTGACCAACATTTGAGTATTAGCAGACACTTGGGTTGGGGAGGGTTCAGGGGAAGTTTGCAAGAAAGATCCCAGAAAACACAGGGTTAACATCTGAGGAATGTTTGATGGTTCTGGGCCTGTACTTGCTGGAGTTTAAAAGAATGAGGAGGGTATCTCGTAGAAACCTACCAAATATAAAAAGTAATAGAGACAAAATGCTAGAGGAACTCAGCAGGTCAGGAGGCATCTATGGAAACGAATGAACAGTTGAGACATTTCAAGACAAGACTCTTCGCTTGTTTCCATCTCATCATGGGAGTCTGTTTTCCCTCCGTACCTGGGTTCAGTTATTGCCAACTAAGTGCTCAACGTTATAGCCAATATAGCAGCCCTTACTAACCTATACGTCCTTGGAACATGGGATGAAACTGGAGTAGCTGAAGGAAACCCACGCATCACAGAGAGAACATACAGACTCCTTCCAAAATGCCAGTCACAAGTGCTATAAAGTGTTACACTAGCCACAACATTACCATGCTGCCTCTTATGATTGTGTTTACGTACCAGTTCCAGGACAGGTTATTCAACTGATTAATGCTCGGGAATTTAACGTTGCTGTAGGAGTTGCAGAAGGAGTCTAGGCCTTGAGTCCTTTCTTTCCCTAACAACGTATGTTCTCCAAGTCACCCATTCCCCAAAGCCCCTCATCTTCTCCTGCTTTCAGACCTACTCAACTTGCAGAATCTCTGGCCCAGCTTTCAGGATTCAGTCTGACAAGTCACATCAGCACAATATCCCGCAACCAACCTATCAAATTTAGTTTTGGCCAGGGTTCCAGAACTGGTCGTCTTGACGGCGGTGGAGGGGGTGGTGTGTTTATATTCTGACATCCAGCGATGGTAGAAGCGAGAAGAGAGCATGGCCTGGATGGTGGAGATCCTTGATAATGAGGCAGCACTCCTTAAAAATATGCTCAGTGATGGGGTTGATTCATGGCGAATCTGTGCAAACGTCTTAGAAAGTAGAGGCCAAAGCGCAGTGCTGGAAGTCACAGGTAACACTCCACACAATCTCCTTTCTACACCTTCATCTAATCTTGTGAGTATACCTTATTCCTTCTTCCCCCTTGCAATTATCTGGCTGCCTCTCATTTCCAGTCAGAAGCACGCTGCAGTTAATGGTGGAACTTCAAGCTTATCAACAACAGAGTGGAAAGGTCGGTCACTTCACAGTTCTCTAGGTGCTGCTTGGCAAATACTTCTGATTATGATTCATGCCAAAGCTATTGCTTTTGTTACGCATATATTTAAGGAATGGCCCTAAAATAAATGCAGGGAGGGGTGGAGATAAGCCAGTAATAGGTCACTCCACCCAGAAAATCACCTCAGGTCTATACTAGTTTATAACTCTGACTCAGAGCAGCTTTCTGAAGCAGCCGACTTAACACTTAAGCCTTGAATATTTGTAAGCTAATCATAAAGGCTCACTGTCACATTGCTCAGGGCTAGCAAAGGATGTGCAATAAATGCCAGCCTCATGTGCCTGCCAAGGAAAAAGTAAAAAATAAACAGTAGTCGTTATGATGACTTGTTAATGGATTGATGGATGCCAGTTACCATAAGACCGTAAGTCGCAGGAGCAGAGTTAGACTATGTGGCCCATCAAGTCTTCTCCACCATTCAGTCATGGCTGATTCATATTCCCCCCTCAACCCCATTCTACTACCTTCTCCCTGTAACCTTTAGCACCCCGACTAATCAAAAACCTAGCAATCTCCGCTTTAAATTTGCCCAATGATTTGGCATCCACAGCTGTGTCTGAGGCAATGAATTCCACAAATTCACCACCCACAGGCTAAAGAAACACCTCCTTCTCTCTATTCTAAAGAGAAGCCATCCTATCCTGAGGCTGTGCCCTCTGGTCCTAGGATCTCCCAACTATTGGAAACATCCTTTCCAAAACCACTCTATCTAGGCCCTTCTGTATTCATTAGGTTTCAGTGGGACTCCCGTCATTGCCATTTGTCAGAACTATAAAGGGTAACTGAGAGGGTGGACAAGGTGCTTAAAATGTTCACTGCCAAATTAAAACATCTGTGTTGTATCGTGACCTATCACAACTTGACATGCAGATGTTTGTCTGAAGAATAATATAGATCAGTACAGCATAGTTCAGGCCCCTCAGCCTGTGATGTGCTGAACTTTTACCCTCCTCCAAGATCAATTTAAAACTTCCATTTTCTTTCATCCACATGCCTATCTAAGAGACTCTTCAGTGTCCCTAATATATCTGCCTCCACCACTGTATCTGGCAGTGTGCTCCACTTTGACATCTCCCCTATACTTTCCTCCAATCACCTTGAAATTATACCTGTCATATTGGTATCAAAATGGTTGTTGTGACGCATCTAGCGTGGTAGTGTAGTGGGCAGTGCTTGCCGCTTCCACTTTCAGCTTCCACCACTGGCGTGTGAAAAGGAAAGCTGAATGTTTAAGTCTCTCCCTGCCAGTACATAGATTCTCCAACGGCAAACCTCATGTAGTGCCTCATCGCTGGTGATTCATGGAAACTGAACTCCTTTCAGACTCCGGCTGAACTACAGAGGACGGGGAGGAGGCCTGGCCTCTTTACACATAGTACACAGGCCCACTGGTGTGTGGACACGCCCTGGTGCTCGTGAACCAGATCCCCAGCTATTGGTAAGTAGCCCCACTGCCTTGAGGGCAACCTCAGGAGAGACAGAGGCTACGGGAGTAAACCCAGACAGCAAATCCGGAGTGGAGCCCCAAAGGCGGCTGGACATCACTGAATATCCTTCCGACATCTCCTACAGCCAAGCTGGTGCCAGACATATTGCTTCTTAAACTTTCCTTTGGAATACACAGGTGAGGCTGGGAGGGGGATCTTGATGACTGAGCATCTCAGGATTTCTTCCGCCCGGGTTTGTGATGATCATCATCACCCATTCTCCTTCAAGATAGATGGATGCCAGCCAGCTATATTAACCATTTTCACCCTGGGAAAAAGACGCTGGCTGCCCATTCTATCAATGACTCTTATGTTTTATAAACCTCTTTCAAGTCATCTCTCATCCTCCTCTGCTCCAAAGAGAAAAGCTCCAGCTTGCTCAAATTTTCCTCATAAGATAAAGATCTCTAATCCAAGCAGAATCCTGGTAAATCTCCTCTGCACCTTCCCTAAAGCTTCTGTTGTGTATTACCACGTGATATGTGTGCACCTGGCTTAAAGTAAAGACGAAGTTACACCTGTATTCCCGAACTCTCGTGTCTTTCTTTGCATTAGTTTAATGTTTTGAAGTTACAAAACATAACAGCTTCTCCATCCTTTCTATAATGAGGTGACCAGAACTGAACTCAATATTCCAAGTATGGTCTAACCAGAGTTTATAGAGCTCCAGAAATATAAACTGAGAAATATTAAATATTAGTAGAGTTTTTTCATTCAAAATGTATTTTTTTAACAGTAATCAACAGTAGAATGGTATATTTTTAACCAGGAGAAATGTGGAGAAGCTTCTTGCAGAGGGTGAGGAATGCCTAGAATTCTCTACCTCAGAAGTTGTGGAGATCATCAGAAGATCTAGAGTCATAGAAAAGTACAACACAGAAACATGTCATTCAGCCCTTCTAGTCGATGCTGAAACCATTCAAAATGCCTACTCCCATTGACCTGCACCGGGACCATAGCCCTCCATACCCCTACCATCCATGTACATATCCAAACTTCTCTTAAATGTTGAAATCAAGATTGAGTGCACCACTTGTGCTGGCAGCTCATTCCACACTCTCATGAAGAATTCCTCCCACCCCATGTTCCCCTTAAACTTCTCACCTTTCACCCTTAACCCATGACCTCTGGTTATCATCCCACCCAACCTCAGTGGAAAAAGCCTGCTTGCATTTATATATACCCCTATCTATACCCCTTTTAAAATGGAAGTTGATAATTTTTTTAAAGTTGATGGAATTGAGGGCTACGGGTGTTTAGCATGGAAAAACAATTGAGGCCTGGGCCAGATTAGCCATGATCATAATGAATGGCAAGGCAGGCTTAAGGGCCCAGGTGACCTACTCCTGCTCTTAGTTTCTTGTGATCCTGGGTTCTTGTGCTAAAGTTCCAGAGGCATACAAGTTTGAATCTCATTGTGGCACCTGGGGAAGATAAGTATGGGCTTGATGGGTTGAATTGACTTATTTTTTGTACTGCAACAATTCTGTAATTCATTGAAAATTAGCAGCATGCTCATAAATTACTAAGAAACTGAGTAGCAAATGCCAGAGGTTACTGGAGCCAAAATATTATGGATATTAACAATTTCAAAGAAGTGTTGTTTGAAATTACATTCAATCAATAAATCAGGTCAATGGAGAAGATTGCCTACTGTTTACTTGAAAGTAAGTTGGGAATTCTCCAGCCACTGTGATCAGTGTTCATCTCTCGTTAGGAGATTGGAGGTGAAGAGGGTCAGTAACTTTAAATTCCTTGGCGCTATTATTTCAGGGGGTCCGTCCTGGGATCAACACATAAGTGCCATTACTAAGAAAGTAATGCAGCCTCTCTATTTTCTGAGATGTTTGTGCAGAATCGACATGTCATCTAAAACTTTGACAAACTACTGTAGATGCACAGTGGAAAGTATCCTGCCTGGTAGCATCACAGCGTGGTATGGAAACACCAATGCTGAAGAATGGAAAAGCCTACAGAAGGTAGTATATACAGCCCAGTCCATCACAGGAAAAGCCCTCCCCACCATTGAGCACATCTACAAGGAGCACTGCAACAGAAAAGCAGCATCTATCATCATGGGCCTCCACCATCCAGGCCATGCTCTCTTCTCATCAGGCAGCTGGTACAGGAGCATTAGATCCCACACCACCAGGCTGAGGAACCATCAAGCTCCTGAAAGAGGATAGATAACTTCTCTCACAACAGCTCTAAACTGATTCCACAACTTATGGACTCATTTTCAAGTACTCTATAACTCATATTGTTGGATGTATTTGTTTGTTTATTTATTTACTTATTTTTATTGCATTTGTACATTTTGCCTTCTTTAGCATTATTGGTTGTTTGTCGGTCTTTGTGTGTAGTTTTTCACTGATTCTGATGTACTTCTCTGTTCTACTGTGAATGTCTGCAACAAAATGAATCTCAGGGTAGTATATGGTAACATCTACGTACTTTGATTTTGAAAAATACTTCGCGCTTTGAACTTAGAACTTTGACTCATCCTAAACAGAATAACTAATCATTCATCTCACTATGTTTGTGAGAGCTTACTATGCATGAACCGGCTGCCATAAATGAACAAACAACAAACAAGCAGCTCCCTCAAGCAATTTATTGGTGCTTAGGCATGGTCAGGACGTAAATGATACTAAATAAGCCTCAGGAGAGATTCAAGTTTAGTCACCACGTCCGAACGAGTGTGGTGGTGCTGCCCACCAATTCTGTCTTCTAGGTGCCTCTGGAACTGAATAATGGGAGGGGAGCACAGAGTGTGGCTGATGATCTCACTTATTCCCTGGCAGCCAAAGACAAGTCTATCCTTTTATAAATTTTAATCTTTCTTTTAGCACTAAACCTACACCAAACACAAGGTCAGGCCTATTGTCAAAGCAAAATAGTTTGGCATAATTCTTTCTTATTGTTTCTTGTTGCAGAAGTTAAATTGCTCCCTGCCTTGCTTTTTTTCCAATTATTGTCTCCCTTCCTCCAGTTTACATTGGACTTGCACCAGCTGTGGGTAACAGTGAAAGGGAAAGGTCTATTTTCCATCTTGTGTTGTGTCTCTGAGCCTGGGATCATTTAATTCTGCACCTCTCGAAACCAATCCAATACCAAAATACTGCAGATGCTGGAAATACAAAGTAAAGCAGAAAACCTTTGTGAGCACCTTTGCTCTGTCTGCTATGCCAGCTGAGATCTCCCAGTGGCCAGCCATTTTAATTCCACTCCCTATACCCACACCAACCCATCTGTCCTTGGCGTCCTCCACTGCCAGGTCCAGGTTAGTAGCAGATCACATTCTGCCTGGGCAGCCTCCCACCTGGTACCATGGAAACTGAATTCTCAAACTTCTGGTAACTGCTCCCCTCTGTGCCTTTACCCTTTTACCCCTCTCCGCCTAATCAATAGACCAAGACCACAAGATCATAAGACTTAGGAGCAGAATTAGTCCATGCAGCTCATCAGGTTAACTCCACTATTCCATCATGGCTGACTTATTGTCTCTCTCGATACACTCACCTGCCTTCTCCCTGTAGCATTTGATGCTCTTATTAATCAAGAATTATCAACCTTTGCTTTAAATATACCAAATAACTTGGCCTCTATAGCTGTCTGTGGCAATGAACTCCATAGGTTCACAACCCTCTAGCTAAAGAAATTGCTCCTCATCTCTGTCCTAAATGGCCGTCTCTCTATTCTGAGGTTGTGCCTTCTGGTCCTAGACCTCCCCATTGCAGGAAATACCCTCTCTATATTCACCCCATCTAGACTTTTCAATATTCGAAAGGTTTCAATAAGATACACCTCCTTTCTTCTAAACTCCAGCAGGTACAGGACCAGAGCAATCAAATGCTTCTCATACGTCAACTCTTTCATTCCTGGGACATACTCATGAACCTCTTTTAGACCCTCTCTAATGCCAGCATGTCTTTTCTTAGACAAGGGGCCCAAAACTGCTCACAATACCCTAAGTGAGGTCAAACCAATTCTATATAAAGCCTCAGCATTACACTCTTGCTTTAAGATTCTAGTCCTCTTGAAATGAATGTTAACATTACATTTGCCTTCTTTACTGCCAACTCAACCTGCAAGTTAACCTTCAGGTAATCCTGCACAAGAAATCCCAAGAACACTTCGTACCTCTGAATTTTGAATTTTCTCCCCAATTAGAAAATAGTATACACCTTTATTCCTTCTCCCAGAATGCATGATCATACACTTCCGTACACTATATTCCACCTGCTATTTCTTTGTCCAACTGCTTCAAGCCGGCTTCAATTACGCCAGTGCCCAAGAAGAGCATGGTGACCTGCCTAAATGACTATTGCCCAGTTGCACTTACATCCACAATGATGATGTGATTTGAGAGGCTGGTGGTGGAGCATTTCAACTCCTGCCTGAGAGGCAACTTGGATCTGTTCCAATTGGCCTACTGGAGCAACAAGTCCAGAGCAGATGCCACCTCACTGGACCCTGGAACATCTGGGCAGCCAAGGTGCATATGTAAGGATGCTCTTTATTGATTACAGCTCAGCATTTAATACGTCATCCTCTCAAAACTGATCAATAAGCTGTAAGACCTTGACCTCAATACTCCCTTGTACAATTGGAAACTGGATTTCCTCACTTGTAGACCCCAGTCAGTCTGGATTGGCAAAAACATCTCCTCCACAATCTCCATCAGCACAGGAGCACCACAGGGATGTGTGCTCAGCCCCCTGCTCTACTTTCTTTACACCTATGACTGTGTGGGTAAGCACAACTCCAGCACAATATTCAGGTTTGCTGATAACGCTACTGTTGTGGGCTGTATCAAAGGTAGTGACTTTAGGAGAAGGAAATCAGAGGTCCATGAGCCAATCCTCATCGGAGGATCAGATGTATAGAGGGTTAGGTACATTAAATTCCTGGGTGTCACTATCTCAGAGGATCTGTTCTGAACCCATCATATAAATATAATTGCACAAAAAGCACGGCTTTCTGTTGAGATTTGGCATGTTACCAAAAACTTCTATAGATTTGTTATGGAGTGTGTATTGACTGGCTGCATCACAGCCTGGGATGGAAACACTAATGCCTTTGAATGGAAAATCCCACAAAAGGTAGTGGATTCAGCCCAGCATATCACAGGTAAAGCCCTCTCAACCATTGAGCACATCTACTTGAAATGTTATTGTAGGAAAGCAGTAGACAGCTTCACTACTCTGGCCATGCTCTTTTCTTG
The DNA here is from genome assembly GCF_030028105.1 of Mobula birostris. Classification (NCBI taxonomy): domain Eukaryota; kingdom Metazoa; phylum Chordata; class Chondrichthyes; order Myliobatiformes; family Myliobatidae; genus Mobula; species Mobula birostris. The sequence goes on along the minus strand of NC_092380.1, from coordinate 100,703,547 downwards.
CCTCTGCCATCAGGACTTGGACCAACAAGTTCAGGAACAGTTACCACCCCTCAACCATCAGGCTCTTGAACAAAAGGGGATAACTACACTCAATTGTCCATCCATTGAGATGTTCCCACAACCAATGCTCTCACTTTAAGGACTCTTTGTCTTGTTATTTCATATTCTCGTTATTTATAGCTATTTATATTTGCATTTGCACAGTTTACTGTCTTCTAAACTCTGGTTGATCTTTTATTGATCATGTTATAGCTACTATTTTATAGATTTGCTGAGTATGTCCACAGGAAAGTGAACCTTGGGGTTGTATATGGTGACATATATGTACTCTGATAATAATACTTACTTTGAACTTTGAATATCCTCCTAATCTGTCTAAGTCCTTTAGCAGACTCCCTGCTTCCTCATCACTACCTGTCCCTCCACCTATCTTCGTATTGTCCGCATATTTGGCCATAAAACCATCAATTCCATCATCCAAATCATGAACGTATAATATGAGAAGAAGCAATCTCAACACCGACCCAATTATGTTCTTCTCTTCAGTGAGGTGCTGACATATGACATCGTGGTGTAATGACGTACACTATTCCATACTTATATATAACCTGTAATGAATTATGAAAACAAACAAGGAATGATTAATCAAACAATATATTTACAATATTATTCAAATATTACTGAAATACTAAATACACTACAGTCCTCCATGCTTAGCTGTAAACTCCAACTCAGTATAGAATGCACCTCCAACTCAAATATGTGATGTTTTTCTCTCTAGTCATCTTATATATACTACATAATACAACTACTATATGGACATCCACCACATAGTAAATTATAAATTGTTCCACACAGGCCTAAAAATGTAATCTCTGTGGAGGAATTCTTACTCTTGTGGCATGATATCTCTCCTGACAAGGGAGGTCACTCTGCTTGGCAGAAGAGACTTGTGGCTGTGAAACAATCTAAGGTTCTGCGGTCCCCTCCGTGGTGGTTGTAGGAGTTGACTCTGGGACTGGAAGAAGTAGTTATGACAGCTCTAGACACTCTCTTCTCAGCAATTGACTCTGCTGTCCTCAACAGAGTAATGCGTCTTCTCCAGATGACATCAGATGCAATCTCACTGTGTAGGAGAATGGTCCAGTTCTGTCATTAATCATTCTAAGTACTGACGTTTGATTTTCTCTGTGGTCCCTTGTCAGGACTGCTTGACCAGGAGTAAAACATTGAATCTCCTTGTTTGAGGAGCCCTCAACTTTCTCAGCTGTTAGTTCTCAATAATCCTTCTGAGACTGTGTTTGAGGAGATCCAGGCATGAGCGCAAGGGATGACTCATAGCCGGTGAGTTGTTGGTTGTGAAGTGTGCTGCATTGTGATATGCAAGGAGGAAATTGGCGAGCTTCTGATTCAGTGTCTGTGTACTGTGTTCTGATGACATTACTCACAGTGCTTCCTTTAGACTCTGAACGTACCTTTCCACCAAGCGATTTGTAGCTGGGTGGTACGGTGCAGACATAATATGTCTTATTCCATTCATTTTCAGGAATGACAGAAACTGTTCTGCAAGACTGAAGTGGAAGCTATTGGGAACACTTCTGGCTACATTGTAGCTGCACTCACTCCTACCAAGAAATTTGTGCCCATGAATTTGTGCCGAAATCCTCTGCCAGGGCAATGCAGGCCATTTCCACAGACAGAGGAGCACTGTTCTTGGCATCTCCTGGACTTGTTGTTATCCCAAAAAATGCATGGCAAGCTGTTTGATCAGCTGATCTATCCCAGGCCACCAGACAAAGCTTCAAGACAACACTTCCATTTTGCCCTAGATGACTGGCAAAATGTTCCTCCAACACTTTAGCTCTGAGCTTGGATGGTACAACAACTCTAAAACCCCACATCAGGCAACCTGCGCCAACATTCATTCCAGTGCTGGTAAAAATGGAGGAACTAAAATTTCTGCTGCACATCCCTGTCACTTCAGGTTGCCATGTACACCTGACACAGTTTGGGGTCTTTTTTGGTTTCCCTTTGGATCATCTCTGCCGTAATAGTGACACTTTCAACTTGCATTAGGGAAAATACATCAAGAAGAGTGTCTTCTTTTGTAAATATTTCAGGTATTTCCTTTTCCAAGGGTAAGCGGAATAATCCATCAGTATTTCCATCATTAGGTGTTCTCTTGAATTTAATCTTGTAATTGTGTCCTCCAAGAAACAGAGCCCATCTCTGCACTTGTCCTGCAGCTTTTAGTAAACACTCTTCTGTAGATTGAAAATGGACACTAGTGACTGATGATCAGTAATGATGGTAAACTCTCTCCCATACAAGTACTGGTCGAAAATTTTTACACTGCAAACCAGACTCAAAGCTTCTCTGTCAAACTCTGTCAATGTGTGCCATTTTTCTCTGCTGCGGGTAAGGGAACGTGATACAAAGGCTATAGGGTGTTCACTTGTAACATGTGACATGACTGCACCTATACCATAAGGCAAGGCATCACAGGAAAGCTTCACTGGACAATGTGGATGATAATGTGTGAATACAGTGTTTGATGTCACCATTTCCTTTAACTTCGGGAATCCCATACCACTTTATCCATCGCCATTTCTTCCCAATCTGCAGTAATGTATTCAAAGGGTGGAGTACAGTAGCCAAGTTTGGTAGGAACCTGTTACAGTAATTGACACACCCTTTTGGCTTTTGGCTTTGGCCCGTCCACCACAGCTTGAATTTTCTCAGCAAATTTATGTAATCCTCATGCATCTCACACAAAACACACATGTTGTATCATGCTCTGAGTCCATTATCTTTTTAACACTTTTGGAGATATTCTTCGTCATCCTTACCAGTAATAATGATGTCATCCAGGTAACACCGAGTGCCTGGGCAGCCTTGCAGCACCTGGTCCATAGGTTTCTGCCAGAGTGCAGGTGCAGATGCCTCTCCAAAAATAAACCTATCATAGCGATAAAGCACTTTGTGAGTGCTTATGGTGAGAAACACTTCTTCCACCTCCATCTGTAGGTAGGCCTTAGCTAAGTCCACCCTGCTGACGTGCTTCCCTCCAGAAAGGTTTTCAAAGATATTCTCTGTCCTGGGAAGATGGCATTGATCTACTTGAGTTGAAGGTGACCTTAAAATCATCATATGTCCTGACAAACCCATTCTTTTTGGCTACTGGGACCACTTGCGTTGCCCATGGGTTCAACTCAACCTCAGAAAGAAATCCTTCAGCTCCATGTGATCTAGCTCACTGGCTACATTATCAGGGATGGTATAAGGAAACGGAAAGGCTTTGTGGAACTTGGGTGTTCCATGTTAATTTAACACTATTTCACCCTTGATATGTTTAAGTTCTCCGATGCCATCCTAAATCTTGGCTGTGGTATCATCCAGTACCTTTCTTAATTCGCTTTCAGTTGACTCTATCGCAGGGGATGTGGCATGCAAATGGTAGACAGATCTCCAATTAAGCTGTAGTTGTCTCAGCCGATCCCAACCCAACAATGCTGGTCCTTCTCTTTTTACCATATACAGCTGCGATGTGGCTTGCTGGTTGTTGTATTTCACTGTTATGAATGTTATTCACGCAGGTGTTATCTTTTCTCCAGTATAAGTTGGATATCTGCAGACTTCAGTTCGGTATCTTTGAAATGCCGTTGAAACTCATTTTGTGCAATGACTGAAACAGCCATATCGGTGTCCAATTCCATTTTATTTAATTTGCTGTTCACTTCAGGTGTAAGCCATATTGCTTATCTCTTGATAGTTTTTACAATGTCATTCTCAAAGCTAGACAGTCTGCATTGGTTGTGAGCCCCTGCCACAAAAGCAACACACTTTGACCAATTTTGGAATTTTGTTCATGCTCTTGTTCATTCCTCACTGCAACTTAATTGTGTCTTTAGCTGCTGTTTCCTTTGAAACAGCAACCTCAACTGTTCTCTTAAATATGTGTTGTGCTTCAGTTAGGAGCCATTCTTGAATGCTTTCTTGTAAGATTCCACAAACTAAACAATCTCTCACAGCATCATTCAGCCCATCACTGAATGAACAATCCTCGGACAATTTCTTCAATTCAGCCATGTAAGCTGAAATGGACTCTCCTTCCATTTGACCCTGCTTTTAAAAATTAAAGTGCCCTGCAATCAACAATGGTTTTGGTTCTAAATGATCCTACATTACGTTCAATATCTGCAAAGCTAATTTTGGCTGGTTTGCTGGGAGCAGTCAGACTTCAAAGTAAATTGTATGCTTTTCCACCTATTGCACTCAGTAAAACTGGACCCACTTTTCAGTGACTATTTCATTTGCTTCAAAATACTCAATTTGTTCTGCATACATCATCTGTTGTGCAATCAAACACATCTATCTTTCCGATGGAACTGGCCATTTTGACTTATTTTTTATTTATTATTATTGTCACCCGGTGCTCATTGTTTATGTCCATTTTCTGCCTTTTTTTAACTCGACCGTCTCTCTCCCCTTCCAAATAAAAGCGTACTGTGCTTTTTTTTAAATTCAAACATCTTGCTGTGCTTCAACAGGTAGGTGGCCATCTCAGGTTCATTTGAAAACTTACTCATCATCAATGTTATGTTTTGTAATTCTAGAAACAAATCAAAAGCAAAACATAGAAGCCAGGAAACAGGTCCACTTAGTTTTATTTTGCTTTTCTTCGGTGAGGCGCTCACATATGATGTGGTGCTGTAATGACATACGGCATTCACGTACCTGAGAAGTATCATTGTAATGAATCATGTAGCCAATCAGAGAATGCTTAATCAAGCAACATATTTACAATATTACTGAAATATTAAATACACTACTGACTCTGTCACTGGCAGCCAACCGGAAAAGCTCCCACTCTTTGCCTCCTGCCAGTCCACCAAGTCTTCTAACCGTGCTAGTATCTTTCCTGTAATACCATAGGCTTTTATCTTGTTAAGCAGCCTTAAGTGCAGCTCCATGTCATGGCCTTCTGAAAATCCAACAAGCAATGTCCACCGACTCTCTTTTCTCTATCTTGCCTATTATTTCCTCAAAGAGTTCCAACTGATTTGTCAGGCAAGATTTCCCCTTATGGAAACCATGCTGACTTTAACATGTGCCTCCAAACATCATCCTTAATAATGGACTCCAACATCTTTCCATCCACTGAAGTCTGCCTCTCTCCCTTCTTAAAGTGTGGAGTGACATTTGCAATTTTCCAGTCCTCCAGAACCATTCCAGAATTTAGTGATTCTTGAAAGGTGCCTCTACAATCTCTTCAGCTACCTCTTTCAGAATCCTGAGGTGTAGTCCACCTGATCCAGGTGACCTATCTACTGTACCTTCAGACTTTCAGCTTCCAAGCACCTTCTCCTAAATAATAGCAGGTGCCATCTGGCCACATTCGCTCTATTTCTTTACACTCCCTCACCCTCTGCATCTGCCCATCACCCACAAACTCCTCCCACTGCTTTCTCTCCCCACCTTCCTCACCCATCCTCTACAACTCTTTGTCCACCTATCACCTTCCGGCTTCTGACATCATTCCCACATTCCTCGCTCCCTTATCTGCCTATCACCACACTCTCCACCTCTTCTCTGCATCCACGCATCACCCGCCAACTCTTGCCCCACCCCTTCCCTCCACTTTTCTATACTGACAATCTCCCCTCTTTCTTTCAATCGAGACTAAGAGTCTAAAACCAAAAGGACAACTGTCCATTTTCCTTCATAGATGCTGCCTGACCTGCTGAGTTCATCCAGTACAGTATGTGTTGACCAACTGCCTTACCCATTTAGGCTTATAAGTGACTACTATAACCAGGTGACCATTGAATATAATTTTTTGTTGTTAAAGTGCACTTCAGTATTCACCCTGGTAATGTCAAAATAGCTGCCTGTGCCTTTAAGAGAAAATAGTGACATCATATTGCAGGTGCGGAGTAGAAAGAAGAGTTACAAAGTTCTAGAAAGAACGTCGAGTATTGGTCATATAGTAAAGAAAGGTGAATAATATTTGATAATTTATTACCATGTAAATTCGTGTATACTTGTTTGTAAATCTAGAATATCAGTAATTTGACATGTTTTATATGTGCATGCTTTAGATTTTTGTGAGTAAGGTATCAGCACTGGTTAGTGTAGTTGTGCGAAGTTCCTTATTGGCCTAGTAGATTAGTCTTTCTAGTAATTTAACTACAAGACATATATTGTAAAAGCTTTTTAAAGGTTTATTTTCATCTTACTTTATTGTTTCATGACCGAATGTTAATGTAACGAGTAATGTGAATGTATTAATCTCTGTTCACGTAGCATGAGCGAGGAGAACTCATTTCAGGGTCTCTCCTATATGTGTTTGGAAGTTTAATATGTGTGTGCCAATGTGAGCATACCTCTTAGTAAAGATGAGATGTATTTATTCATATTTGTGATGTGTATAAGGTCCAGGGTTGGTGAGATTCTAATGTTCTTTGTATTGTTTTTGAGAATTGCCACTACAGTATGAGTTTTGTATATTTTGTTTTATTTATTTTCATACTGCATACATAACTAGTTGAAAAATAATTGTGTGGACTGAAATTAAGCTGAGATTGTAACAGCAGGAACTGTGTTTTTTCCAAATTCATTTTGTTGTTTTTTTTTGTTTTGATACCTCTTTCTGCATTAAAAAGTCTAAAACAGACAAAGGAATTAAAGACCCAAAAAAGTATTTGCGGTCCTGAGTGTATTTTTCCCAGGCCACACAACCTTAAGAGGGCTGCTGTAGACTCACCTTTGTGATCCTCAGTTTCAAATGTTAATTGCTTATTTTTATTGTCTTCATGATTTGTTTTTTCTTTTGCACATTGGGGCTTGGACAGAATTCTTTTTTTTTGATGGATTCCATGGGATTTCTTTGTTTTGTGGCTACATGCAAGGAGACAAATCTCGAGGTTGTTTATAGTATACATACTATACTTTGATAATAAATGAACATTGTAATTCTTAGAGTATTATTAAGGACTCACTTCTGATTACCACCATAGAGTAGGAGGTACAAGAGCCTGAAGACCCACACACTATGTTTTAGGAACAATTACTTCCCGTCTGCCATTGGCTTTCTGAGTGGTTCATGAACCCAAGTTCGCAACCTCTTTAGTAAACTACTTATTTACGTTTATTGTAACTTTTAGTAATTTCATGTACTTGAGTCTTGTGCTATGTGCTTTCAGTTTTCATATCTTAAGACCATAAGACAATAAGTTATAGGAGCAGAATTAGGCCATCTGGTCCATCGAGTTTTCTCCACCATTTCATCATGGGTGATCCAATTTTCCTCTCAGTCCCAGTCTCCTGCCATAAAGACCTGACCTCCACGGCTGCCTGTAGCAAAGAATTCCACAGATTTACCACTCTCTGGCTGAAGAAGTTCCCCTTCATCTCTAATCTAAAAAGACGCCCCTCTATTCTGAGGCTGTGTTCTCTGGTCTTTAGACTCTCCCACCATGGGAAACATCCTCTCCACATCCACTTTATCAAGGCCTTTCACCATTCAATAGGTTTCAGTGAGATCACCCCTCATTCCTCTGACTTCTAGTGAATACAGGCCCAGAACCATCAAATGCTCTTCATTTAACAAGCCAATCGATCCTGAAATCATTTTCATGAACCTCCTTTGAACCTTCTCCAGATTGAACACATCCTTTCTAAGATAAGGGGCACACAGCTGTTCACAATACTTCAAATGAGGCCTCACCAGTGCTTTATAAGGTCTCAGTATTACATCCTTGCTTTTATATTCCAGTCCCGTTGAAATGAATGCTAACTTTGCATTTGCCTTCCTCACCACGGACTCAACCTGCAAATTAACCTTCAGGGTGTCCTGCACAAGGACTCTCAAGTCTCTTTGCACCTCTGTTTTTTATATTTTCTCTCCATTTAGAAAATAGTTAACCCTTTCATTTCTTCTACCAAAGGACATGACCATATACTTCACAACACTCTATGCTATCTACCACTTCTTTGCCCATTCTCCTAACTTAAGTCCTTCTGTAGCCGCTCCACTTCCTCAAACCTACCTGCCCACCCCACCTATCTTCATATTGTCTGCAAACTTTGCAACAAAGCCATTAATTTCATCATCCAAATCATTGACATATAACAAAAAGAATTGGTCCCAACACAGATTCCTGTGGAACACCACTAGTCACTGGCAGCCAACCAGAAAAGGTTCCCTTTATTCCTAGTCTTTGCCTCCTGCCAATCAACCTATGGATATCAAAGCATGGATAATCTAGCTTTATCCATGCTAGAATCTTTTCTGTAATACTATGCAGCTTGTTAAGCAGTCTCATGTGTGGCACCTTGTCAAATGCCTTCTGAAAATCCAAGTACACAACATGAACCAATTCTCCTTTGTCCATCCTCCGCGTTATTTCTTCAAAGAATTCCAACAGATTTGTCAGCCAAGATTTTCCCTTGAGGAAACCTTGCTGACTACGGCCTATTTTATCATATGCCTGAAGGATCCTGAGAGGGCATGCTTAATAATCAACTCCAACATCTTCCCAACCACTAAGGTCAGATTAACTGACCTATAGTTTCCTTTCTTCTGCCTCTCTCCTTTCTTGAAGAGTTGAGTGACATTTGCAATTTTGAAGTCTTCTGGAACCATTCCAGAATCTAGAGATTTTTGAAAGATCATTACTAATGCCTCCATGATCTCTTCAGGCACCTCTTTCAGAACCCTTCACATGGCCTTAGACCACCTGGACAATACAAACACGTATGTCAGGATGTTGTTCATTGACTATAGCTTAGCATTTAACATCAGCATTCCCACATCCTGATTGATAAGTTACAGAACCTGGGCCTCTGTGCCTCCCTCTGCAATTGGATCCTCAGCTTCCCAACCGGAAGACCACAATCTATGCGGATATAGATGATATCTCCTCCTTATAACCATATAACCATATGACAATTACAGCACGGAAACAGGCCATCTCGGCCCTTCTAATCCATGCCGAACGCTTACTCTCACCTAGTCTCACCGACCTGCACTCAGCCCATAACCCTCCATTCCTTTCCTGTCCATATATCTATCCAATCTGACTTTAAACGACAACATCAAACCTGCCTCAACCACTTCTGCTGGAAGCTCATTCCACACAGCTACCACTCTCTGAGTAAAGAAGTTCCCCCTCATCTTACCCCTAAACTTTTGCCCTCTAATTCTCAACCCATGCCCTCTTATTTGAATCTTCCCCACTCTCAATGGAAAAAGTCTAACCACGCCAACTCTATCTATCCCCCTCATAATTTTAAACACCTCTATCAAGTCCCCCCTCAACCTTCTACGCTCCAAAGAATAAAGACCTAACTTGTTCAACCTTTCTCTGTAACTTAGGAGATGAAACCCAGGCAACATTTTAGTAAACCTCCTCTGTACTCTCTCAATTTTATTGACATATTTCCTATAATTCGGTGACCAGAACTGTGCACAATACTCCAGATTTGGCCTTACCAATGCCTTATACAAGTTCAACATTACATCCCAACTCCTGTACTCAATGCTCTGATTAATAAAGGCCAGCAAACCAAAAGCTTTCTTCACCACCCTATCCACATAAGATTCCATCTTCAGCGAACTATGCACCATTATTCCTAGATTCCTCTGTTCTAAAGCATTCTTTAATGCCCTATCATGTACAATGTATGTCCTATTTTGATTAGTTCTACCAAAATGTAGCACCTCACATTTTTCAGCATTAAACTCCATCTGTCATCTTTCAGCCCACTCTTCTAACTGTCCTAAATCTCTCCGCAAGTTTTGAAAACCTACCTCATCATCCACAACGCCACCTATCTTAGTATCATCTGCATACTTACTAATCCAATTTACCACCCCATCATCCAGATCATTAATATATATTACAAACAACATTGGACCCAGTACAGATCCCTGAGGCACACCACTACACACCGTCCTCCAATCTGACACACAGTTATCCACCACTACTCTCTGGCGTCTCCCATCTAGCCACTGCTGAATCCATTTTACTACTTCCATATTAATGCCTAACGATTGAACCTTCCTAACTAACCTTAAGTGTGGAACCTTTCAAAGGCCTTACTCAAGTCCATATAGACAACATCCACCGTTTTACCCTCATCAACTTTCTTAGTAACCTCTTACTGACGATCCTTGCTGACGATCAACATTGATGCACCTCAGGGGTGTGTGCTTAGCCCACTGCTCTACTCTCTCCATACCCATGACTGTGTGGTTAGGCATAGCTCAAATACCATCTATAAATTTGCTGATGATACAACCATTGTTGGTAGAATCTCAGGTGGTGACGAGAGGTCATACAGGAGTGAGATATGCCAACTAGTGGAGTGGTGCCGCAGCAACAACCTGGCACTCAATGTCAGTGAGATGAAAGAGCTGATTGTGGACTTCTGGAAGGGTAAGATGAAGGAAGACATGCCAATCCTCATAGAGGGATCAGAAGTGGAGAGAGTGAGCAGCTTCAAGTTCCTGGGTGTTAAGATCTCTGAGGACTTTTAACTTGGTCCCAACACATTGATGCAGCTATAAAGAAGGCAAGACAGCGACTGTATTGCATTGAACTGTTGCTGCAAGGTTAACAAATTTCACAACACATGCCAGGGATGCATATATCCTGTGCCTTCCAAATTGCTTCCAGAAATTCCAGCTATTGCTGCTCTGCCATCTTCCCTGCCAGTGCTCTTTTCCAATCAATTTTGGCCAATTTCTCTCTCATGGCTCTGTAATTCCCTTTACTCTGCTGTAATACTGATACATCTGACTTTAGCTTCTCCTTCTCAAATTTCAGGATAAATTTCATCATATTATGATCACTTTCCCCTGAGAGTTCTTTTACCTTAAGCTCGCTAATCAACTCTGGTTCATTGCACAACACCCAATTCAGAATAGCTGATCCCCTAGTGGGCTCAACCACCAGCTGCTCTAAAATGCCATCTTGTAGGCACTCTAGAAAATCCCCTTCCTGGAATCCAGCACCAACCTGATTTTCCCAATCTACTTGAATATAGAAGTCCCCCATGACTATCGTAACATTGGCCTTTTGGCATGTATTTTCTATCTCCCGTTGTAATTTGCAAGCCACATCCTTTACTACTGTTTGGGGGTCTGTATATAGCTCCCAATCAGGGTCTTATTACCCTTGCAGTTCGTTAGCTCAATCCACAATGATTCAACACCTTCTGACCCTGTGTCATCTCTTTCTAATGAACTGATTTTATTTTTTTTAACCAACAGAGCAATGCCATACCCTCTACTTCCCTGCCTGTTCTTTCAATACAATGTGTATCATTGGACATTAAGATCCCAACTATAAGCTTCTCTCAGCCATGATTCAGTGATGTCTACAACATCATACCTGCCAATCTACAACTGTGTTTCAAGTTCATCTACCTTATTCTGTTTACTGCACACATTCAAATATAACATCTTCAGTTCTGTATTCCCTGTTTTCGATTTTGTCCACCTTTTGTTTTGCAACTTATCCTGTTGGCTATACTTTTGCCCTCTCAGTAGCCTCTCTTCACTACACATTGGCTCATTTTGTAATCCAGCTACCTTATCTTCAGTAGTATCGGCCTTTCCTGTGAATCTTCTTGCATTGAAATAGAGGCAGCTCAGGACACTTGCTGCACCATGCTCAACCTTTTGATTCCTAACTTTGAGGTCTTACCAATATCTGCCTCTACAACCTCTCCACTATCTATGCTGGCACTCTGGTTCCCATCTCCCTGCAACTCTAGTTTAAACCCCAGCATGTGGCAGTAACAAACCCTCATGCTAGGATATTAGTCCCCCTCCAGTTTAGGTGCAAACTGTCCCCTCTGTACAGGTCCCACCTTCCCTGAAAGAGAACCCACTGATCCAAAAGTCTTACACCCTCCCTCCTACACCAACTCCTTAGCCACGTATTCAATTGTATAATCTTCCTAATTCTGGCCTCAGTAGCACATAGCATGGTTAGCAATCCTGAGATCATAACCCTGGAGGTCCTGCCCTTCAATTTAGCACCTAATTCTCTGAACTCCCAATGCAAAACCCTGTCACTTGTCCTACCCATGTCATTGGTATCTGCATGGACCACGACTTCTGGCTCTTCACCTCCCACTTAAGAATGCTGAGGACTCGATCTGAGATACCCTGGTACCCAGGAAGCAACATACCATTGGGGAATCTCATTCTTGCCCCACACAGCCTCCTTTCCATTCTCCTAACTAGCGAATCCCCTATCACCACAGCGTGCCCCTCCCCTTCCATTCCCTTCTGTGTCACAGAGGCAGACTCAGTGCCAGAGACCCAATCACTGTGACATTTCTCTGTTAAGCCAACCCCCACCCAATAGTATCCAAGGTGATATACCTGTTGTTCAGGGGTATAGCTATAGGGGTAGTCTGCACTGGCTTCTTAACCCTTCTTGCCTTCCTGACTGTCACCCAGTCTCATGTGACCAGCATCTTAGGTGTAACTACTTCTCTATACGTCCTATCTATCACCCCTTCAGCTCCTGAATTACCTGGAGTTCATACAGTTCCAGCCCCAACTCCTTAACACAGATTGTTAGAAGCTGCAGCTGGATGCACTTCTCATAGTTGTAGTTGTCAGGGACATTGGCGGTCTCTCTGCCTTCCCACATTCTGCAAGAGGAACATTCAACTATCCTACCTGACATCTCTACTGAACTAACTGTGCAGATATAAGAAGGGAAGAAAAAGAAACTTAACCTAGAGCTTTACCGTTCCTTTCGCTGACTGAAGCCTCACCGCTCTGACTGTCCACTCAAACGGCACTTCTGCTGATGCTGAGGGGAGAAGAGCAAATGATCTTACTGAATGTCAGAATAAGCTCAAGAGGACAAATAGCCTCCTGCTCCTGCGTCTTATGTTCTTGCGTTATCAGGCTTTGGAGCAGATGGGCACCACAACTGGTTTTGACTTCTCTTGGCTAAGGAAGAGGAAAGATTATTATCCATGGGTCAGGTTAGGATAAGACTGAGCTCAGCTGCTGTGCGAACTGCAGTTGACATTCACTACTTAAGCTAACATGAGGGGAATGGCCTCCCTGACAAGGTGCTGGAGAGCTGCCAGCGCCTGTGGAGCTGGGCACCATCGGGAGTTAGTTCCTGCACGGTGGCAGAGAGAGTTATTAGCAGCCAGTGAACCAGGCCTTTTCATTGCCACGTTATTCACATCCTCAGAGTGTCCCTGAAGAGCTTCAAAGACATTTAAGCACTTTTGAAAGGTGGTCCCTCTTAAGGCTGATTTATACTAGTGCATCAACTCGACGCTGTAGGGTATGGCGTCGCCGCGAACCCTATGCAGAGCCTACGCCGTAGCCTGACGCGCACCTCTCCCAAAATGTAATTACGCGTCGCGGCAATGCAGACCGATACAACTGTGATTGGTCCGCCTGGTAGCACCGCAATTTCCTCCTACGCTGCAATAGCTTCCCATTGGCCGACTGAAGGGCAGGGAAGGAACTCTGGCTGCAATGCTTTCCATAAAGCTTTACGGACCTCCGAAATTATGGAGGACACATTTCGCTTTTACGAAAAAAGATGCTCGCTTTAAACTTGCTTACACCGAGAAGGACTGCCATGACCATGAAGCCTTGCGCGGGCAGGTGTGTGTGATGTGCCCGAACTGCAGAGCGACTCAGACAGGCCAACGCACAAGTATAAATGCTCACAACGCGCGTAGGCCACTTGCGTAGGTTACGGCGTCGAGTTGATGCACAAGTATAAATCAGCCTTTATTCTGTAGCAAGCATGGCAGCCAATCTTTACACAGCAAGATCTCATGAGCAGAAATTTGAAAATGACTGGCAAATCCATATTATTTTTGAAGTTTTTATATCACATGAGCAAAGCATTTTTTTTCATTTATGTCATAAGGCCAGAATTAGGCTGTTCAGTCCATCGAGTTTGCTCCACCATTCAATCATGGCTGATTTACTATCCTCCTCAAACCTATTCTCCTGCATCCTTCCCATAACCTTTGACACCCCTCATAGAAGCAGGCCCTTCGGCCCATCCTGTCCATGCCGACTAGCAAGTACCCATCCATACTAATCTGTAGCTCTCCATGCCTTGGCAATTCATTACTTGTCTGGGTGCTTCTTGACCATTGCAAGAGTCTATGATAGACCACCTTATCAGGCAATCCATTCCAAACACACGCCACCCTTTGAGTGAAAAATACTCCCTATATTTCCCTAAACTTATAACTCCATACCTTAAAACTATGCTCAAACACCTCACTTATTAACTTTCTCATAATGCTACCTTAAGATTCCCTTAAACTAGTCGGCAATAGTCGTTAAATAAATCAAGAAAAATGTTATCTCAGAATAGATACACTGATCTGGAGTCTTTTACAGTACTTCAAGAGAGACAAATATTCCAGCAACAGGTGCATCGAGTAGCATATTGTACAGTCTTCATTTTACACCAAGTACTTTCTGCACTGATTTTACATTACTTCACCCCTTAAGGAGCTTGCGTAGAAAGCAAGTCACCCGGAAGTTATATCATTCAATAATCATCCAACCAAAAGTTTTGAACATCTGTCCGTTATAATGGAAATGGAAAGATTGTTAAAGCCCAACATATGTGGGCCATTTTCCTGACAAAGGGAATTTTGCATCTGTTATTGAATGGGCCCTTTTTTTTCTGTAGATGTTAGAGTTTGTCAGGAATCTGCTGTGTTTAAATGAAAGCTCAGACTGTTTTCCTGCTTGCCAAACTGTACCCTCAGCCTTCCCATCTGTTCCAGCCTTTTCTGCTCCTGTGCCAAGTAAACATAGTTCAAACTTAAGATCGTCTGTTTAAGCTTCTTTCCCCTCATTTTGCATCGCCGGGCATATCACATATCTGCCATTTGCAATGACATAATAAATATCTTGTAAAGTAAATTTCCCCAGTATCACAGCATAATCAGAAGTGCTCGTCATGAGGGGAGCAGATTTGTGAATTCTGTGTGCACAGTATGTGTGCTTAAATGTTCTCTTTTCAAGAAAAAGGAATGAAGTGTCCATGAGTGCCCGGTATCAAGATAAGTCAAAGATGAATGCAGTTACTTGTTATATCAAGGAGGGCTTCAAGTAATTGACCTTCCTCTGAATTTGATTCAAACATAAAATATTGGAAATATTCAGTAGGTCAGGCAGCACCGATGGAAAAAGTGATTATGTTTCAGGTCAAGGTCAAGTTAATTATTATATGCACAAGTACATGCATGCACATGTCCAATGAAAAAAATATAAGCAGCATTCACAATAAAAATATACGCTTTTTTCAATAAAGAACATAATTACAACAAAAATCAAACTCCAATTTAGTGCAATGTTATTAAAGTGGTCAGATCGTGATGCTGTTCTTTTTTTGTGTAGTTTCCCTTTGAATGACTTCCATGGTTTTCTTTGCTTTCTGGCTGTCTGGAGAAGACAAATCTCAGAGTTGTATATCACATATATAAGTTGATAATAAATGAATCTTTGAACCTTTAAACTGTAATGATTTGGATTGTGCCAATTGGTTCAAGAACCAAATGGTTGAAGGGAAGTAACTGTTCTAGAACATGGTGGTGTGGGACTTCAGGTTTCTGTACCTCCAGCCCTATGGAATGTGAGATGACAACCTCAAGGCTCTCAGGTCCCAAGAGCTTTAATTTCAGTTATCAAGTATCTATAGGGGTTTTATTTTTTGTTATTTTCTTGTATTCCATTCAGTTGACAGAGAGAGTGATATGATTTAATACATTTATCAGAATTCACAATATGTCAAAAGAAACAGTTTAACTCCCTTTTGTATCCAACTCTAAAACACATCTGAAAGACACAGGACATGAACACAGAGCAGACGATTTGTCCGAAAGATGTTTCCTCAGTCCTCAAACTGTTGAGGTACTTCTGCTGATTCAAATCTTTCAATCCATGATTGCCAAGCATCAAGAGAAATTCCAACGGAGTTTCAACCATTCTATTATACTAAGAAGCCATTGAACATCATATAGGATCATAAGACCATGAGACATAGGAGCAGAATTAGGCTATTTGACATATTGAATCCATTTTGTTGTTCGACCATGGCTGATTTATGTATTTTTCCTATTATTTCAAAAGCTCTTCCAGAAATCATGAGCAAAAAGCAATGGTTGAGGGAGAATGCAACTCAACACATAATTTACAACATGGGATATTATTTGCACTATTAAAAAGGAAGACTACAAGAAAATTGAAGGATCAATGCATTAGAATTTCATACCATCCTCAACATCCGAATCACTTCCTCCTCTTCACCAGTATTCCTTCTAAGAGTGGGAGTTCTTAATATTTTGACACTTGGTGGACTGTCTGATGCCATCTATAAAGAAGTGTTAAGCTCCTGAAGAAGGACATCTCAGGAAAGCC
Source organism: Mobula birostris (assembly GCF_030028105.1). Taxonomy (NCBI): domain Eukaryota; kingdom Metazoa; phylum Chordata; class Chondrichthyes; order Myliobatiformes; family Myliobatidae; genus Mobula; species Mobula birostris. The sequence goes on along the minus strand of NC_092380.1, from coordinate 100,687,100 downwards.
ATGCAATTATTTTAGAACAGGATGTTTTCTAAAACTAAGGAAAGGCGATGATACATTCTCTGCCAGACTGCTGCTGTGTGACACGTGTCTTCACAGTGAGCGAATGAGTAAGGATAAAGAAGCAACAGAGAAAAGCACTAAGCCAAACAGATTCACTCACCATGGGTCCTGGCCAAAAATGCCAAAGGCCATGTCCTCAAAGCTCGAGAGCTCCTTCAAATTGAGAGGACCCCCACCAACACGCACACATTCACAATGATTGCATGCAGCCGTCTCCTGGAAGTACTCACAAGACATCCAGATGTTAAAAATTGGCACGGCCCCCAGACAGCCATTCGTGGCTAGACCACATCCTTTCTTGTGGGAGCACATTCCAGTGCAACGTGCAAGTAGTTTCTGGTGGGGGCTTTGTTTCCCGGGACGCCCATCTTTCAGTATATATGGGGCCTCATGGTGCAAAGTGTTTGAATGTCCCACAAAAATGTCCTGCAACCCTCTCTGCCACAAAAGCAGAGGGAAGAGATTTCTATGTATGTTTGCTCCCAACTTGCATTTGTATATCATTGTTAAACATAATAAAAAATATAAAGACTCTTCAGACACCTTACAGATGAGATGAGAAACCGGTCATTGAGTCATACAGCATGGAAAAAGGCCCTTCAGCCTGCTATCATGCACCCATTTTAGTCCCACTGTGTCCCCAGATTCCATTACTCACCTACACAATGAGGCACTTCACAGTAATCAGTCAACCAATGCGTGCTTTGTCAGATCTACATTAGAGATCTTATGGATCTTTATTAAGGGGATCAGTGAAGTTATTCTGATCCATTAATATACCTCAGTCAAAACCACTAAAATAGATACTATAACGCTGTGTTGAGACCTTGCTGTGCACAAAGCAGCTCTGCCTTCCTTACAGTCCAACAAAAGTGCTTCAATGGATGCAAGTGCCTTAGAGCTGTTAAAAAAGGTGTATCTTAAATCAGGCTCTTTTCTGTGACAAGGGGATTTTAGAAACACTTGTTCAAAGAGTAAGGAAGCAGCCAGTGTCCATGAAGGTGCCACAGTCTCCGGCTAATCCTACCTCCTGAGGCTGACAGTTCCATCCTTCCGTATTCTGTAGGGATTTCCATCTGCCTACAGGTTGCAACCATGCAAACAAAAATACGAGTATGTAGTAAACCAAAAACAGCATCCAGTTCCAAATTTCATGCAAGGCTAAGGGCATTTTACAATAGCTCGTAACCCAAGCCCCATGAGCTACACGTGATGCACATGTTCGAAGAAGCACTCAAATGTCGAAAGGCAGGCGAGACATCGTGACTGGTCACTCCCTTGGCAACGTGCTAAGGTCAACTCACAATGAATCATTTTTAGTTCTGCTAATGTCTTTACTTCAAAGAGAATGTTGGTTAAGAAACTGAAGTCAATTATAGCTGATTACTCTTATGTTGGCATATACAACTAATGACTAAGCCTGGGTTATCTCAAAGCTCAAAGTACATTTATTACCAATGTATGTATACTTTGTACAACCTTGAGATTCATCTCCTAACAGGCGGCCACAAAACAAAGGAACCCAACAGAACTCATTCAAACAAAAAAAAAGACCGTCAAACACCCAATGTGCAGAGAGAAAAAAAGCAAAATGTGCAAATGACAAAAGGAAGCAAATAGCATTCAGAACTGAAGTTCATGAAGTCAGGCATTTCTGCAGCCGATTCAGAAGTCCATTAGTTGCAGAGACGGATAAAACTCATGGAGCAGTGAGTTGAACCCAGCCCGTCCCTCACCTCCGGCACTGACACCCTGACCACTTCAGTCTGGCCAGTGCTTAAATCGTCCAAACCTCAGGTCACTCCTCATTCTCAGAAACGAGCCCTGCCGTTTCGATACACTCTTGGGCCCAGGGCCCACTGCCTCGATTTTCCTGTACTTGACCATTCCAATTCAGCTGTAAGGAAAGATTGGCTAGATTTGGTCATTTTACTTTTAAAATTATGAAGGGAACCAGAGAAGTAAATAAGAAGGGTCTACTTTCTTCGGAGAGGAACATACAGTAAATTTAAAAGCAATTGGAAAAAAGTTTAGAGGGGAGATGAGGGAGTCTAGAACTGGCTGCCTGATACGGTGGCAGAGGTAGAAACCCTCATCACACTTAAAGTACACTCAGTGTCCACTTTATTAGGTACTAGACAACTGGATGGCCTGTTGGGGCACCCTTTGAGAGAAGGGTAGTGCAGTCTGATGTGACCAGAATGAACATTAAATTTCCCTGAATGCTATTGCTATCGCTTTGCTTTGGAAGTTAAAGAAGAAAAACTCAGTTTATTAAAGAAGAAAGACGCATAGCAAGACAAATATAGCTCCTGCTCGTTTAACGAAGGACACTTTTGATGACAACATTTCTGGTTGATCTGCCACCCTTCAAGAATACTCTAATGTTTTCATTTCTTTTTCCCCAGCTTAAAGCCGCATACAGCTGACCGTGCTGGAATACCGGTTTCTCCAGATAAATCAACACATTCTCCATGGTTTGGCCTTGTGCCTTATGTATCGTCATGGCAAAGTATGACTGTATCGGGAACTGGCTCCGCTGAAGAGGGACATCTTCCCCTTCTGATAAACTGAGAGTTATTCTTGGGATCATGACAATGTCATTTTTGAATGCACCAATGTTGATCTTTGCTACGATGAGATTGTCGTGCAGTTCTGCTACCATCATTTGCGTCCCATTATAAAGCCTTGGTGGATCCAAGTGCCTCATTGAAATGATGGGAGATCCCCTCTTCAATTCCAATTTATCTGGTGGCAATCCAGAGAGTTCGACCGAATCAAGGAATTCTGTTGGAAAATGAGTGGCGTTAGCTCCTTCACTTACGGCATTGAAGGAACAGTATTCTTTCATGATTCCAGGGAAGTGTCTAATGCATGTGAAGTTTATTTTTCACATCATTTCATTGACAGGAACCAAGATAGAGTTCCTTGAGAGCAGTTCTGCAGGATTGTCGAATGTCGGGTAGATGAAATCAATACATTCTTCCATAGTTTTTGCTGGCAGAATCATATCTTCAGGTAATTCAATTTCATCGTTTTCATTTTTCTCAATCTTGTCTTCTCCAACATCCAATAAGAACTCAGAATATCGTCCTTCTCCCTCACTCAAACGCATGTTTCTCTTCAATTGAAATTTGATGAAGCTTCTCCATAAGTAAGATTTTTTATGCATGAATTCTCCACATCAGCATCATTTCCTCATTTCACAACTGCTAGAAACTGATGGAAATCGCCACAGCAAATGGTTAAAATACCCCCGAAGGCCTCATTCTTGCCGCATACATCACAAAGAGTCCAGTCCACGGCTTCAAAGCTGTCCCTCCTAATCATGGGCACTCATCCCAGACAATAAGCCTCGCATTTCAGAGTAACTTTGCAGGAGTGGTGTTTTTATCGATATTACAAAGGGCATCTTCATTGACTTTGAGGGGTATCTTGACTCTTGAATGCGCTGTCCTACCACCAGACATCAATGTTGCTGCAATACCTGATGATGCTACAGCAATAGCAACACCTCCATCTCCCTTAACTTCAGCGAGGATCAAGTTGATGATAAAGGTCTTGCTCGTTCCTCCTGGTGCATCAATGAAAATCAATGAAGAGCGATTCCTTTCCAAGCAGTCGCACACATATTCATAAACTTCTCTTTGCTCATTATTCAATAGGGGCTCCTTCTGCGAAACAAATTCCTACTGTTCATCTCTGTTGTATTGCAGTTCACGCAATAATTCCAGATTGCCAGCACTTTGAGTAATTGTACTGTTGCTTGGTGTCGGCAAGTTATATTCTTCAAGTGTTGTGCCCAAGTTCTCAAGTTCCTCTTGGAAGTACAGAAGAGCTTGTCCATGATGCCTCTCAATTAGGCTGACCATTTTTTTTTACCTTAATGCTGGATAGAAGATATGAAGCAGTAACAACAAAGCCTCCAGGATGCTGATTTCTATTGATGATATGGTTGGCGATCTCCTAAATTGACATGATATAGTCACCGCTGTCCTTTGACTGTAGCAAAGTGTTTGATAGGTGTTTCAAAGTACTTCATTACAATAAGATTTAATTATCTCTTATTGATGGGTCACAGTTTGATCTGTCCCAATCCTGCACATGCTGATGGTGATTAGCAGAATGTGACCCCTCAAAATAGAGCTGCCCTGCCCTTTTGTCGCAGTTTATGTCGCTGCTGTGAGCATCGTGATGTGCTGCTGAGGCTAGTCGTGCACATGCGTCATGGTGTTGCGTCCTCCATGAAAGCTGGAATCCTGTGTCGAAACCGGGGCCTGTTGACAAGTGAGCAACTTTATATGAGTATAACCCTGACCTTTGCATGCATTCTGTAAGTTAGCGCATTTTAAGTCCACTTAGTCAAAAAAAGTGTCGCCGTAATGCAATGTTTGGGCTAACTTGAGGGCACAAACAGACAGACAAACCGACAAAGAGATAAACAGAATAATAATTTTAGTAATGTATAGATAGATATCTGTACACCTGCTCATTAATGCAAATATCTAATCAGCCAATCATGTGGCAGCAACACAATGATTAAGAGCATGCAGGCATGGTCAAGAGGTTCTGTTATTCTTCAGACCAAACACCAGAAAGGCAAAGAAATGCGATCTAAGTGATTTTGACCATGGAATAGTTGTTGGTGCCAGATGGGGTTGATGAAGTATCTCAGAAACCACTGATCACCTGGGATATTCGCACACAACCATCTCTAGAGTTTACAAAGAATGGTGTGAAAAGCAAAGAAAAATCCAGTGAGCAGTAGTTCTATGGGCTAAAACGCCCTGTTAATGAGAGAGGTCAGAGAAGAATGACCAGACTGGTTCATGCTGACAGAAAAACAACAGTAACTCAATTAATGACACATTACAACAGTGGTGTAGAGAACTCTGGATGCACAAAACATCGAACCTTTGAGGTGGACGGGCTACAGCACCAGAAGACCATGAACATACACTCAGTGGCCACTTCATTAGGTATGAGATGTAACTAATAAAGTAGCCACTGAGTGTATATGTTGATGGGAACATGAAAGAAAGTGATTGTCAGAAAGGTTGAATTAGGCTGGATCATGCTTTTTTACCGGGATAGACAAGTGGTCTTTTTCTGTATTGCAAATTTCCTGTGGCTCTATGATTCAAACCAACCCATACTACAAATGGCTTACAGCAGGCACTGAGTGAAAATACCCACTCTTTATTGACTCCAGGTGAATTAGAACTGTGGCTTGGCTGCATTCTCTCAACAAAATTAAGAACTTCCTCATTGGTCAGCTGAAAACACTGCCATCCTGATTTTGAAATATATTGCTTCTCCTTCAGTGTTGGGTTAAATTTCTGGAGCTCCCTAGTCTCATGGGAGGGCTGGTATCAGTGGGACTACAGTGATCTGGGAAGATGAGTCACCAACAGCAAGGGCATTCAGGACTGGACGTTAAATCTTTGCCTTGTGTGTGAGTTCCAAATCCTGCAAATAATTTAAAAAAATAAAATTGCTTCAAGAACCATTACCCAAAGATGGTTCCAAAAGCCTTTCCTTTCATATCATACCGTCTACTGCTTGCTTTGCCAATCTTCATAAATCTGTGCCTTTGATTTTTAGTCCACCCAACAGTAGAAACAGTTTCTCCTTGTTTATTCAATCTAAACCAATTTAAATCACTTCTGTTAATCAAGTCAAATCAAGTCAAATCACTTTTTATTGTCACTTCGACCATAACTGCTGGTACAGTACACAGTAAAAATAAAACAACATATTTCAGGACCATGGTGCTACATAAAACAATACAAAAACTACACTGAACTACGTAAAACAACACAAAACTACACTAGACTACAGACCTCCCCAGGACTGCATAAAGTGCACAAAACAGTGCAGGCATTACAATAAATAATAAACAAGACGATAGGCACAGTAGAGGGCAGTAGGTTGGTGTCAGTCCAGGCTCTGGATATTGAGGAGTCTGATGGCTTGGGGGAAGAAACTGTTGCATAGTCTGGTCGTGAGAGCCCGAATGCTTCGGTGCCTTTTGCCAGATGGCAGGAGGGAGAAGAGTTTGTATGAGGGGTGCGTGGGGTCCTCCATAATGCTGTCTGCTTTACGGATGCAGCATGTGGTGTAAATGTCTGTAATGGCGGGAAGAGAGACCCCGATGATCTTCTCAGCTGACCTCACTATCCGCTGTAGGGTCTTGCAATCCGAGATGGTACAATTTCTGAACTAGGCCATGATGCAGCTGCTCAGGATGCTCTCAATACAACCTCTGCAGAATGTGGTGAGGATGGGGGGTGGGAGATGGACTTTTCTCAGCCTTCGCAGAAAGTAGAGATGCTGCTGGGCTCTCTTGGCTATGGAGCTGGTGTTGAGGGACCACGTGTCTACCGCTGCTAAAAGAGCATAAGAAGAGAGCTAAATTAAGCCCTGTTTATTTTTATATAAAGATTGTCTTTATTTGTCAAAAGCCTCCAAGAAGACAACAACCTCGTTGTAGGGTTTGGATGCTGGTGTGCCTCATTGACCCAGAGAGCTATGTTGACTGGAGTCAGGGGTTTGTGCTTTGACTCTTGGTAGAGTCACCCCTGCCAAACAAGTCAAGAGGTAGAGATCAGACTAAGAGTGGTCATCAACCCTCCAGGTTTGGGGGTTCAGCTCAGAGCTAACAACCTTGACTGGTCAAAAATTTTTTTATGGAAGCAGCAATGTAGAATCCTGTGTCTGTGTGTGACAGTGCTCCTGGGTCTCCACCCAGGATCTGCAAGTGTGACAGCAGTGAAAACCAAGAAGAAGCTACTGGCACGATGAAGAAAGCCAAGATGGAGCACCTTCATTGCTGCCCTTAACACCAGCATTGTAACAGGCAGTAACCACAACTACTACATTAAAACACACAGTGAATTGCATAATCTGTGCTAACAACCAATACAGTCTCAGGAGGTTCTGGTGGCAGCCCACAAGTGCCACCATGCTTCCAGCACCAACATAGCACACCCACGACTTACTAGCCTTAACCTGCACCTCTTTGGGAACCGGAGCACCCAGAGGAACCCTACATGGTCATGGGGAGAACGTACAAACTCCTTACAGACAGCAATAGGAATTGAACCCGGGTCACTGGCGCCGTAAAGTGTTGTGCTAACCACTGTGCTACCATGCCTGCCCCGCTCTGTGGTTACCTGCCTTTGTCCATGTATGATGCAACAATGTGGCAGGGGGACGCAGCAGTCAGTGCTGCTGCTTCATTCCACCAGGGATCAGGGCTCAGTACACTGTGAGTGGAGATTGTGTACTCTGTCCACTAGAGCATCACTCCTACAGCTCGAGGTGCCAGAGTTCAGAGTTCAATTCCAGCGTCCTCTGTAAGAAAGTTTGCATGTTCTTCCCATGTGCGTGTGGGTTTCCTCCAGTTGCTCCAGTTTCTTCCCACAGTCCAAAGACATAGTGGTTAGTCAGCTAATTGGTCATTGTAAATTGCCCTGTGATTAGGCTAGGATTAAATTGGTTGGTGTGGCTCGGGGGACCAGATGAGTCTTTTCTACAATACATCCCTAAATTAAAAAAAAAATTAAAGGGCAGCTTCTATTTCACTGCTATCAGACACATGAACAGACCTCTTCTACAATAAGATGGACTGCTGGCCTCACAATCTATCTCATTATGATCTTGCACTTTATCATTTACCTGTACTTCACTGTTTCAGTAACTCTTACACTTCATTCTGCATGGCTGCTTTGCTATCTCAGTGCACAGTATAATGATTTGATTTTTATAAACAGCATGCAAGACAAGCTTTTCACTGTGTCCTGGTACGTGTGACAATAATAGACCAATTAACCAATAAACTATTCTGTTTAAATTAAAAGTAAAAGCATATCTCTATAGCAACACACAAAATGCCTTAGGAATTCAGCAGATCAGACAGAATCTATGCAGTGGAATAAACAGCCAACGTTTCAGGCCGAGACCCTTCATCATCTCTGAAAGGTAGAAGCCAGAATAAGGAGGAGGAGGGAGAGGAAGGAGTGCAAGCTGGAAGGTGACAGGTGAAGCCACATGAGGGGAAGGGCAATGAAGTGAGAAGATGGGAGGTGATAGGTGGAAAAGTTAAAGGGCTGAAGAAGAAAGAATCTGATAGGAGAGGACGGTGGACCAAGAAAGAGTGGAGAAAGAAAAGGAGGAGGGGTACCAGAGGGAGGTGATAGACAGGTGAGGAGAAGAGAAGAGGTAAGAGGGGAACCAAACTGGGGAATGGGAAAAGAGAGAGGGGGGATAGTTGAGAAATTATCAGAAGATGGAGAAATCAATGTTTATGCCGTCAGGTAGGAGGTTACCAGTAAGCAAGCTCTTGCTCAGAAGATGCTTGTGCTTGGGTTGGAGAGATTAGCCAACAACAAACATTGTGCTCAGAGCAACTAGAAATATGCAAATGAATTCAGGTGGAGAACAGAATCATATTATATTTTGCAAACAAGAGGAATTCTGCAGATGTTAGAAATTCAAGCAACACACATCAAAGTTGCTGGTGAACGCAGCAGGCCAGGCAGCATCTGTAGGAAGAGGTACAGTCGACGTTTCAGGCCGAGACCCTTTGTCAGGACTAAGTGAAAGAAGAGTTATCTTCCTTCAGTTAGTCCTGACAAAGGGTCTCGGCCTGAAACGTCGACTGTACCTCTTCCTAGAGCTGCTGCCTGGCCTGCTGCATTCACCAGCAACTTCGATGTGTGTTGCTCATATTATATTTCTCTGTTTTTCTTAAAGTCCCATGCAATCTGTCATATTGACATAAGAAACAAGTCTGGGTCTTCCATAACATCTCATCTGATAGATGGTAAATGTGGCAGTTAACTCTTCGTCAATACTGTACTAGAATATGAGCGAATGTCCCCTGATTGGGACTTTAGCCCAGTTGCAAGGATGTCTGTGCTCTGAGAAAATTCCATACTTGACTAATTATACAGTAGAAGAACTTCAATCTGAACCGAAGGACCAAGCAGTATTCAGAATTATTGAATCTTAGCCAGCGTTTAACAGTGGTATTTTTGTGTCTCAATGTCCTTTTGAAATGTTAGTTCTATTTTTATCACATTTTTATGTAAATATATACCATGAAAATCTGTGCATTTTTTATATTCAGAAGCAAATTCCACATTACAACCATTCAGGTAATGGGAATTTGCTTTTAAAGGATTCACAAATCTCTGCCCGCAAGTTTGAGATACAGTATATAATTTATAGACATAGTCATAGTCATACTTTATTGATCCGGGGGAAATTGGTTTTCATTACAGTTGCACCATAAATAATAAATAGTAATAGAACCATAAATAGTTAAATAGTAATATGTAAATTATGCCAGTAAATTATGAAATAAGACCAGGACCAGCCAATCGGCTCAGGGTGTCTGACCCTCCAAGGGAGGAGTTGTAAAGTTTGATGGCCACAGGCAGGAATGACTTCCTATGACGCTCTGTGCTGCATCTCGGAGGAGTGAGTCTCTGGCTGAATGTACTCCTATGCCCACCCAGTACATTATGTAGTGGATGAGAGACATTGACCAAGATGGCATGCAACTTAGACAGCATCCTCTTTTCAGACACCACAGTGAGAGAGTCCAGTTCCATCCCCACAACATCACTGGCCTTACAAATGAGTTTGTTGATTCTGTTGGTGTCTGCCACCCTGAGCCTGCTGCCCCAGCACACAACAGCAAACATGATAGCACTGGCCACCACAGACTCGTAGAACATCTTCAGCATCGTCTGGCAGATGTTAAAGGACCTCAGTCTCCTCAAGAAATAGAGACGGCTCCGACCCTTCTTGTAGACAGCCTCAGTGTTCTTTGACCAGTCCAGTTTATTGTCAATTCGTATCCCCAGATACTTGTAATCCTCCGCCATGTCCACACTGACCCCCTGGATGGAAACAGGGGTCACTGGTACCTTAGCTCTCCTCAGGTCTACTACCCGCTCCTTAGTCTTTTTCACATTAAGCTGCAGATAATTCTGCTCACACCATGTGACAAAGTTTCCTACCGTAGCCCTGTACTCAACCTCATCTCCCTTGCTGATGCATCCAACTATGGCAGAGTCATCGGAAAACTTCTGAAGATTGACAAGACTCTGTGCAGTAGTTGAAGTCTGAGGTGTAAGTGGTGACGAGAAAGGGAGACAAGACAGTCCCCTGTGGAACCCCAGTGCTGCTGATCACTCTGTCGGACACACAGTGTTGCAAGCACGCGTACTGTGGTCTGCCAGTCAGGTAATCAAGAATCCATAATACCAGGGAAACATCCACCTGCATCGCTGTCAGCTTCTCCCCCAGCAGAGCAGGGCGGATGGTGTTGAACGCACTGGAGAAGTCAAAAAACATGACCCTCACAGTGCTCGCTGGCTTGTCCAGGTGGCGTAGACACCGTTCAGCAGGTAGACGATGGCATCCTCAACTCCTAGTCAGGGCTGGTAGGTGAACTGGAGGGGATCTAAGTGTGGCCTGACCATAGGCCGGAGCAGCTCCAGAACAAGTCTCTCCAGGGTCTTCATGATGTGGGTGGTCAATGCCACCGGTCTGTAGTCATTGAGGCTGCTGGGGCACGGCATCTTCGGCACAGGGACGAGGCAGGATGTCTCCCACAGTACAGGAAGCCTCCGGAGCCACAGGCTCAGGTTGAATATATGGCGAAGTACTCCACATAGCTGAGGGGCACAGGCTTTGAGCACCCTGGTACTGACACCATCCGGTCCTGCAGCATTGCTTGGGTTGAGACATTTCAACTGTCTTCTCACCTGTTCCGCCATGAAGTCCACCGTGATGGTTTCGTTTAGCGGAGGGGTATAGTCATGAGAGCAGGGTGGGGGACTGTGAGGAGGGGTAGGAGGGGAGAGTGGAATATGTGTTGGTTGGGGGCCGACAACAGATGGCTCATGTGGGGGATGGGCAGGGGACACAATGTCAAATCTGTTAAAGAACAGGTTAACTTCATTGGCCCTGTCCACACTGCTTTCAGCTCCTCTGTTGCTAGTTTGCCAGAGCCTAGTGATGGTCCTCATCCCCCTCCAGGCCTCTCTCATGTTGTTCTGCTGGAGTTTCCACTCAAGCTTCCTCCTGTACCTGTCTTTAGCCTCCCTGATCCTGGCTTCCGGGTCCCTCTGTATTGCCCTCAGCTCCTCCTTATTTCCATCTCTAAACGCCCTCTTTTTGGCGTTCAGGATGTTCTTAATGTCCTTTGTCACCCATAACAAAGACAGTTCTTGTTGGAACATTGCAGTCCACACAGAAGTTGATGTAATCAGTGATGCACTCTGTGAGCCCATCAATATCCTCTCCATGTGGCTCACATAGTGCCTGCCAGTCTGTCACCTCAAAACAACCCTGGAGCGCCTCATAAGCCTCCTCTGACCATTTCCTCACTGTCCTCGAGGTTGCAGGTTTACTCTTCACCAGAGTTTTAGATGCACCAGGTTGTGATCTGACCTTCCCAGTGGGGGGAGGGGAGAGGAGCTGTATGCATCCTTAACATTAGCGTACATCAAATCCAGAGTCCCCTCCCCCTTGGTTGTACAGCTCACATACTGCGTGAAGTTGGGCAGTATTCTAGCCATGGTAACCTGGTTGAAGTCACCCGAGATGGTAATGAGGGCACTCGGGTGCTGGGTTTGTAATCTGGCTATGGCGGTGTAAATGACGTTACACGCCGACGTCGGGTTGTCAGAGGGAGGGATGTACACAACATCCACAATTGCATGCGAGATTTCCCTTGGCAAATAATATGGCCGGAGTCCAACAGCAAACATACGTTACAGAAAATCATAATCCAGATGGTTGACTAGGAGCATAACTCTCCACTCCCCACCATAATAAGGGGGTTGTCTATATTGTATTTCTTAACCTTGGCAAATAACTGTCTCTTCCTTCATTAAGTTCATATTTCAGATATTTTTATATTATGTATATTATGTTGTGTATTTAATATCTGAGTAAATATATTGTATGATTAAGCATATTCTGTTGTTTATAAAAATGAATTATGAGCTATATGTAAAACTACATGAATGGCATACGTCATCATGCCACAAGGCTATAAATGCACGCTTCGCTGAAAGTAAAAATGAAATAAATACGCATCTCTCAAGCTCCAAGTTCTCCTTTCAATTAGTTTTATATTTTGGATTTACAAAATTAAACAGTGGCAACATGGAGGGTTGAAATGAACCCGAGACAACTACCTACCTGTTGAAGCCCAACAAGATGTTCAAGTTTTTAGAAAAAGCACAGTGAGAAACAATTGAGTAAAAAAACAGTGCAACATGTGCTTCTTTAGAAAAGAACAGATAAGGTTGAGTTAAATAAAAGACAGAAAATGTACAAATTCATGGTTCATTAATAATGAGTACCAGGTGATAATAATCATAAATAAAAAAAAGCAAATGTAGCTAGCTACATGAAAAAGATAGATGCATTTGATTACACAACTGATAACTGGGTGTTGTATACAGAGTAGATTTAGCAGTATTTTCAAACAAATTATATAGCCAATACAAAGTGAGTACCAGATTTGCTCAGTGTACTAGGTGGAGAGCATACAGTTTGCTTACAAATTTAACTACTCCAACCAAACCAGCCAAAATGAGCTTTGCCAGTATCATGAAACTAATGCAGTAACATTTGGAACTGATACCATTGTTGATTGCTTTCATTAGTGGAAACAAAAGGAAGGGAAGTCCATTTCCACGTACGTGGCTGAATTGAAGAGATTGTCGTAGTAATGTCAGTTCAGTGATAGGCTAGGTACACTGAGAAATTGTTTAGTTTATGGATTCTGACAAGAAAGCATTCAAAAAAGCCCCTAACTGAACCACAACTTACAATTAAATGAGCAGTTGAAATTGCAGTGTCAATAGAAACCACAGCCAGAGACATAATTGAGTTGCAGTCAGGAATGAAAGGCTGTATGATCAAAATTGCAATACCTAAATAGAAACCAGCCAAGCTGAACAAATTGTGTTACCATTGTGGCAGGGGCTCACATACACCAGACCAATGCAGATTTAAAGGCAAAACTTTAAGAAGATGCAACAAAGTAGGACACACACAAAAAGCATTCACTGCAGTCATTCATAACACCTGACATGACTGTACCTATTCCATAAGGCGAGGTATCACAGGCAAGCTTTACTAAACGATGTGGATCATAATGTATTAATACAACGTCTGATGTTACCATTTCCTTCATCTTTTTGAAAACCACCCCACCTGCTTTGGCCATTGCCATTCCTTTCTGATCTATAGGAATGAGTTCAGGGGTGGAGCACTGTAGCCAGGTTTAGCAGGAACCTGTTATAGTAATTGACAAATCCTCAAAAATAACCACAGCTGTGACATGTTCTTTGGCCTTGGGGCTTTCACCACTGCTTGAAATTTCTCAGCACACGTGTAATTCTTCTGTGTCAATGGTGTCGCCACAGAATGTGATTCTTGGCTTAAAGAATTCACACTTGTTGCATCTTCTAATCTTTTTAATACTATCTTGAGGTTTTGGAGATGTTCCTTGTCATCCTTACTGGTAACAATAATGCCATCCAGGTAACATCGAGTGCCTGGGCAGCCTTGCAGCACCTGGTCCATAGCTTCCTGCCAAAGTGAAGGTGCAGATGTAACTTCAAAAGTAAGCCTATTATAGTGATAAAGCACATTGTGAGTGTTTATGGTGAGAAACACTTTGACGTCTTCTTCCATCTCCATGTGCAGGTATGGCTCAGCTAAGTCCACTAGGCCAAAGTATTTCGCCCCAGAAAGATTTGCGAATATATTCTCTATCCTGGGCAGAGGACATTGATCTACTTTCAGTACTAGGTTGATAGTAACCTTAAAGTCACCACACATCCTGACAGACCCATTCCTCTTGACTATGGGACCACTGGTGTTGCTCATGGGCTCAACTCAACCTTGGAAAGAATTCATTCAGTCTCCAGGTGATATGGCTCACTGACTACTTTATCATGGATAGTATAAAGAACCAGATGGGTTTTGTAAAACTTGGCAGTAGCATTTTCATTTTCATGTTTGAGATTTCCAAAGCCATCCTTGAACACTTCTGTGGCATCATCCAGCACTTTTCTTAATTCACTTTCTGTTATTAAAAGGGATGTGGCATGCAGATTTTGGATGGATCTCCAGTCAAGTAGTTGCCTCAGCCAATCATGGCCCAGCAATGCTGGTCTCCTGATTTTACCACATACAAGTCCAATGTCGCTTGTTGGTTGTAGCATTTCTGTTACAAATGTCATTCCCACAAGAGTTATATTCTCTCCAGTGTAAGTCCTTAATTGGATATCTGTAGGCTTCGGTTTAGTATCTTTGAAATGCCATTCAAACTCATTTTGTGGAATGAATGAAACAGCCAAGCCAGTGTCCAACTCCATTTAATTAATTTGCCATTCACTTCTGGTGAAAGCCATATTGCTGGTCTCTTACCCATTTTCACATTTTCAATCTCAAGGCTACCCAGTCCTGTGCCATTCACAACAATATCCAACTTTTCATCAACAGCATGGAGAATAGTGCTCATTTTGAAACTGTAACTTGGTTTTCTAAAATCTTTTTCTCTTCCTTGTGTTTTTGTCTGCCTGACAAGGTCTTTTTCCAACTTTATTGCATTTTGTGTAAGTTTTGCCTTTAAACTTGCATTGGTCTGGTGCCTATGAGCCTCTGCCACAATGGTAACACAATTTGTTCAGTCAGGCTAGCTTCTGTTTAGATATTACAAATTGTTCACACTCACTTTTATTCCTGAAAGCAACTTATTTGCATCTCTATCTGCTCTTTCCATTGATACAGTGATTTCAACTGCTTTTTTAAATGTAAGTTGTGCTTCAGTTAGGAGCCATTTTTGAATGCTTTCTTGTAACATTCCACAAACTCAACAATCGCTCAGTGTATCACTAAACTCATTACAAAAGTCCTCCTGTCCCATGATCTTCTCGTATCCCTTTTGCCAATCAACTGTCCGGCTCTTGGCTCCATCCCTCCCCCTCCTGTCTTCTCCTATCATTTTGGAATCTCCCCCTCCCCCTCCCACTTTCAAATCTCTTACTAGCTCTTCCGTCAGTTAGTCCTGACAAAGGGTCTCGGCCCGAAACATCAGCTGTACCTCTTCCTAGAGACGCTGCCTGGCCTGCTGCATTCACCAGCAACTTTGATGTGTGTTGCTTGAATTTCCAGCATCTGCAGAATTCCTCGTGTTTGCGTTTTTAAATTCACTACTGCAGCCTCTTCCAGTGATCCAGTGAAACCATTTCTAACTGCTCCCCATCTGTAATTTCTTCGGCTCTTCAACTTTTCAACCACATTTTGACTCAGACTCACTGTCACAGTCATTCATCCTTTCTTGGAACGTGCCTCCGCCGCCAACTTACTCCAGTTGGCTTTAGGCAAACTTCCGCTAATGCCCCACCTCCCCTTCGTACCCCATCCGTTATTTATTTATATACACATATTCTTTCTCTCTCTCTCTCTCCTTTTTCTCCCTCTTTCCCTCTGACTATACCCCTTGCCCATCCTCTGGGTTTTCCCCCCTCCCCTTTTCCTTCTCCCTGGGCCTCCTGTCCCATGATCCTCTCATATCCCTTTTGCCTATCACCTGTCCAGCTCTTGGCTCCATCCCTCCCGCTCCTGTCTTCTCCTATCATTTTCGATCTCCCCCTCCCCCTCCCACTTTCAACTCTCTTACTAGCTCTTCCTTCAGTTAGTCCTGATGAAGGTTCTCGGCCCAAAGCGTCGACTGTACCTCTTCCTAGAGATGCTGCCCGGCCTGCTGCGTTCACCAGCAACTTTGATGTGTGATGCTCAGACAATTACGTCTATTCAGCCACTTAAGCTGAAGTGGACTCCCCTTCTTTTTGATTCCCCTTATGAAACCTAAAGTATCCTGCAATCGACAATGGTTTTGGTTCTTAATGTTCTTGCATTACTTTCACAATATTAGCAAAACTGATTTTGGCTGGTTTGGTTGGAGCAATCAAACCTCTCAGCAAACTGAAACAACTTTTGCTCCTTGTGAAGAAAAACAACGTGCTGCACTGCTCTTTTTACTCTACTGTTACTCGCTGCACTTTTTAAAAACTTGAACATTTCACTGCACTTCAACGGGCAGGAAGTCATCTCCGATTCATTTAAAACTTACTGATTGCCACTGTTATGTTTTGTAACTCCAAAACATAAAAACTAATTGAAAGGAAAACACGGGAACTGGGAATGTGAGTCTAACTTTGCTTTTACTTTTAAGCAAGGCATGCACTTATCACATGGTAGCGTCATGACGTATGCAATTCACATATTTTTACATATAACACATAATTGATTATTTAAACGAAGAAGAATTCTTAATCAAGCAATATATTTACAACAGTACTCAAATATCACTAATATTAAATACACAACCTACATGGCAACTCAGAATGGCTGAAATGAGCAACAGAATTTCCCTGGAGAAACTCAGTAGGCCAGGCAGCATCTATGGAAAAGAGTAAACAGTTGATGTACCGGCAGAGACCTTTCATCAGGACCCTTCTTCATGAGTCCTGATGAAGGGCCTTGGCCCGAAACATCATCTGTTTACTCTTTACATAAATGCTGCCTGGCCTACTGAGTTTCTGCAGTATTTTGTGTGTGTTACTTTCAATTTCCAGCATCTGCAGATTTTCTTGACTAACAGATATTCCCTCACTTTTACCAGTGCCGGGATGAACTTGGTTGCCTCATGCAGGGATTGAGAGTTGTTGTCCCATACAATCTATGAGCTAAAGTGCCGATCACCTAGGTGTGGTCAAAATGAAAGTGATGGCTTGATGCCTTGTCTAGAGGCCTGGGATAGATCAGCACTGCCTGGCACTGATTGGGATGCCAACACATCCAGAAGAAAGTTACCCAAAGCTGTCAGAACTACCTGCTGCGGAGTCAGAGTCAACTCCTACAGCCACCACGGAGAAGGCCCCAGAATCTGAGATTGTTTTACAGCTACAAGTCTCACCTGCGAAGCAGAGTGATTTCCCTGGTCAGGAAAGACATTACCCTACAAAAGTAAGAAACCTTACACAGCAATTGAATATTTAGGCCTGAATAGGACAACTTAAAATTTACTATGCTGTGGATGTCTATATAATAGTTGTATTATATTGTATACTGTGTATATCGTTGAAGTTCATTCTACATTAAGTTGGAGTCTATAGCTAAACAGGAAGCAGTATTGTGTATTTAATATTAGTAATATTTCAGTAATGTAAATATATTGTTTGATTTTGCATCTTTTGTTGTCTATATAATGCATTACGGGTTATCTGTAAAAGTACATGAATGGTATACATCATCACAACACCACGCCTAAGTGTGCATTTCACTACAAGTAAAAACGAAGTAGATATGCATTTCTTGGCTCTGTGTTTTTCTTTCAATTAGTTTTGTTTTGGAGTTATAAAACCTAACATTTGAACTGAATAGCTTCTATTTCAGATCTGTTCTCGTGGAAATGAAACTACAAAGACAAGCAATGTAAGAATTAGACTGTGGAACTGGCTGGTCACAAATGTCAAGACAATGAACGAGCATGAAAATGAAGCAGGAGATGGTCAGGATTTCTCACAAACCTGCTCCACCAATCAGTGAAACTAAGGATGACCTGATCTTGCTCTCAACCCAGATTTCCCATCTGTTCTCCCACAATTCAGACAAATTGATCTATTATAGCCTCAAATATCTCCAAAGGCTCACTTCCCACTTTTTTTTTTGTGTAGAAAATTTTAAACATTCATGGTTCTGTAAGAATTTCCTCCTCATCTTCAACTTAACATTACTCTCAATATCTGTCCCCAGACTCAGTAATCCCACCTGTAGATACTTCTGTATAGTACCAACATTTCCATGCTTGTATACTCCATCTTGCAATGAAGATCTACATCAGTGGCCACTTTATTATCTACACTTGCGTACCTGCCCTTTAATACATATATCTAATCAGTCAACCATGTGGTAGCAGCTTGATGCATAAAAGCATGCAGACATGGTCACGAGGTTCATTTGTTGTTGGGACCAAACGTATGATTGGGGAAGAAATGTGATCTATGTAACTTTTACCATGGAATAATTGTTGGTGCCAGACAGGGTAGTTTGAGTATCTCAGAAACTGATGATCTCCTGGGATTTTCACACGCAACTGTCTTTAGTGTTTTCCAGAGAATAGTGTGAAAAACAAAACCATTCAGTGAGCAGTATTTTTGTGCACAAACAAAATGCCTTGTTAATAAGAGAGATGAAAGACCAGATTAATTCAAGCTGACAGGAAGTTGACAGTAACTCAAATAACCACACATTACAACAGTGGTGTGCAGAAGAACATCTCTGAATGCACAACACATAGAACCTTGAAGTGGATGGGCTACTGCAGTAGAAGACCACAAATACACATTCACTGGCTACTTTATTATGTACAAGAGGTATCCAATAATATTGCCACTGAATGTATGTTTCACTTGCTTTCTGACTAATTGCTGCACCTCTAAGCCAATTTTCTGCATTTCCTATATAAGTGTGCCCAGGGCAGGATTCTGTTCCATTTCCATTTAAAGTTCAAAGTTCAAAGTAAATTTATTATCCAAGTACCGGTATAATTGAAGCCTGCTAGAAGCAGGAGGGTACCTCAGACTGCCGAAGCGAGAGGTTAAAAGTCTCAGTGAACACTCCAGCCAGTTAGTCAGCACAGCTCTTTAGTATAACATATTCTGCATTTTAATTCTTCTTACTTCACTTTTCCCCGCATTAAACCTAATCAGAACATGAAGAAAATGGTTCTTTTTAGATTAGCCTCTGCTAACATGCTGATGGCAATGGTACAATTTGCTACTGCGGTCTCCCTGTGCCTTTGAACTTCAGTGGCAACAAGCGTGCAAACAGACAAAAAAAAATAAGGCAGTAGCTGAACACTGAAGAAAATTCTTCACTGTGCAAGTTAAAAATATTGCAAAAAATTGTCTGCCAAGACCTTGGCAGTAGCAGCAGCTGCTAATTTCATCTGTCAAGACTTGCCATAGTTCACTCCATCCATTGTTCTGACCAGCAGCAGTGAGTCAGAAGAAAACACACTCAAAAGAGCATCTGTTTATTCTACTTATAAAAGCATCATGCCCTTTGTAACGTTGAAACAATAAAAGCCACGAACATAACTTGTGGATTCATGACTACTGCTTTTTTTTAAAAACACAAAAGCCGTTTGGAAGGATATTCCCACTGGACTGCTACGTAACTGCTTATGACAGATTGAAGGACAGATGAGTGCATTGCTTTATTGCATTACCATATGAACACAGTCTTTTTGCCTGTGCTCGCTGTTGTACAGTTGACTTTGACTTTATAAGAGCAATTGACAATCTAGGGCACGTGTAAGTGTAAAATAACAGTGCCTCCAACTCTTTTTTGAGTTTTCCCCAGAGCTTTTGACCGGCAACCCCAAAGGAATTTCGAGTCAACAGCATTCAATGATACATAGAGGGATTTCTTGCTCTGTCTAAACCTGCTTTCCTATTTTTTAAAAATTTAGACATACAGCGTAGGACAGGCTCTTCCAGCCCAACGAGCTGCAACGCCCTTAGCCGAATCACAGGACAATTTACAAGGACCAATTAACCTATTAACTGCTCTGTCTTTGGACAGTGGTAGGAAACCAGAGCACCCAGAGGAAACACATGTGGTCACAGGGGGAACGTACAAACTTCTTATAAACAGTGACAGAACTGAACACCAAACTCTGATACCCCAAACTGTAATAGTGTCGCGCTCTTTCTACAGCTGTGATTTGGAATGACACTGGTGGGGGGAGTCAGCGCACCATTAACCATTTTATGTATAAATAAAACAAAGTGTAAGGCATTAATTCATTGAGCTTGGAGCAGGTTGTGAGGAAATGTGGATCTGGCCCAAACGAACAACCAGCCAACACGCCCATTTCCTCAAGCCTCATCCACCAGCCCCCACCTGCTCCAATAATAAGAAATTAGACTTGTCATATCTGCATCAGCGGGAGTGTGCATCTCAGTGCATCTCCACACAAGCCAAGTCTGTTCATAATTTCGATCCATTTTCATCCCTTTTGAAACCCGCTCAGCCACATTAAAGAGAGGGAGGGAGAGAACGGAGAGAAAGAAGCTGGCCAGATGAGAGGTGCTAACAGTTGTCCACTTGGCCATAAAGCTAAAGAGTTTCCAAATGGGTGACGTGTTCTCTTCTAGGGCCATTGTTTGAGAGCAGAGACCTTTACAATACCAGCACCTGCCAGATCATGACCCTCCTTCACAAAGTTGACAACAGCATGACACTGTTTTGCCACGCGACTGGCACAAGGCCCTATTGTTAATTTAATCCACATTGTGCAATCATTTTTTTTCCCCCTTTAAAGACAGTAACACGCTGCAGGCTGTTACAGATGGACCAAAGTGGAAGATTTTACATCTGTTGTAAGTTGTAAGCATCAACAAAGGTCAAGCCCACATGATTATTCTTAAACTCTCGGTCTGCACTCAACAAAACGTCTCCATTGTTAATAAAGGAGCACACAGTGTCATTCAATTGTCCAACAGACACTCTCGGTGACTTAACACACAGTTTAACACTCTGTCTTTCTAATGACCACATTCTGTAAGGAAAGTCATTGCATGGAATCTGTGATGGCTTTTTAAAAATAAAATTATGAGGTCAATATTTCATGTTATAAATGCCATATGGCAGCGGATATTCCCACTTATATATTTCCTTCAGCAAACAGAATCAAGTCTAAGATTAATGCTTGTTTTTATTACTGTGTTATCTATTTTTAACCATTTTATTGCTAACTGCTCAATAAGCTTTGCCACTTCCTGAAAACTAAATTTTCAAAAAATTTGGCAATTCATATTTTATGAAATATCTGTAGTAATAACTGATGTTATTCAGATACATTTGTTTTCTGACAGAGCATTTTTGTTTTAGAACCTATTTGCTCATCAAATTCATTCTTGACAGAAAGTAAGTTTCTGATTTTCCTTTCACAGACGAGGAAGGTTCAAGCAAACTGACGGAAGCTCACAGATTCATAATCCCCCTGTCCATCATTATGCTGGGAGTCTAGTTGGTTAGCACCAGTAGATTGATTGGGGATGACAGTCAAGCCTGGCCTCATTCAACATCCATGCATGCAGAGCCTCTGGTCAGGTTCACTGGATGGCAATCAATATGGGAACCACGTGCTGATTCTAAGGTACAAAGGCAATAGGCACATTTCAAATGCTGGTCAAGGTCAGATAAACTGACAGATTAGGAATTAAGTAGAGTACGGAAGTAGAAATCCCAAATGCCAAAGACCAAAGTCGGTGACTCTGGAAGTAGAGGCCCACAAGTCAGTCTATGAGTCGGGGCCAGGGACTGGAGGTTGGAAGCCTAATGTCTGTGAGTCTCAGAGTTTGCAGTCAAGGACTGGAGGCCCAGAAGTTGAAGACCTGTCTGTGTTGTGAAGGGGAGGGAAAGGGGTTTGTTTTGCTGTTGCTACCTTGTTTTGTTTTGTTCTGTTGTTGTTATTGTTGCTGCTTATGTTGTTCTGCTGGGGACTGTGGGCATGCTATGTTGGCGGAATGTGTAGCGACACTTGCTGGCTGCCCCCAGCACACCCTCAGGTGTGTTGATTGTTAATGCAAACAATGCATTTCACAGTCTGTTTCAATGTACAGGTGATAAATAAATCTGACTCTGAATCTGACCTCCAGAGTCCTTCAATACAGGATGCATCTCTCCACCTAAGCTATTCAGTCTTAAGTATTGACCACATTTCCTTATTCATTTTATTTTGATGTGAGTAGAACTGATCAGTTTGCATTCATTGCCCATTTTTAATTGTCCTTGGGAAAATGTCGGTGAGCCACCTTCCTAGGCAGCTGCAGTTTAGCTGAAGCTTTTCAGGAGCGAGTTCCAGATTTGAATGCAAATCCCCTTGACTGCTTCCCCTTCCACAGAAACCTACTGACTTGTTGAGGTTTTCCGGCATTTTCTGTTTTATTCCAGTTTTCAGATCCAGGGCAACACAATAGCTAGGCAGTTAGCGCAATCGCTTCACAGTGCCACCAATCATCAATGAGGGTTCAATTTCTCCCACTGTAAGGAATTCATAGGTTATCCCTGTGACCACGTGGGTTTCCTCCAGATGCTCCAGTTTCCTCCCACATTCCAGAGATGTACAGTTAGGATTAGTGAGTTGTGGCCATGCCATGTTGGCACCGGCTGCCTCAGCCAAGTCCTTGGACTGTTAGAATTTGATACAGAATTACACATTTCAGTGTGTGTCAATGTTTTAGCGTACATGTGACAAGTAAAGCTAATCTTTATCTTTATTGAAGCTCAGCGACAATGAAGGACCAGAAATGTGGAAAGGATGTAACTTCTGAAAGGTAGGGCAATGGAGAAGCAGAGAACATGGAGAAAGAGCAGTTACCGAGGAAAATATATGATAGAGGGAGGAAACATAAAGTTCCCACTCCAAGGAAGCTAGTGTGTAGATCCAAAATGAGTTTCCTGATGCTCTATCCTTTCCTCATCTTTGAGGTTACCATGAGAGGACATCCCCAAGCTGCTGTAGGCTCCAGTTCAGCCTTAATGTCTTCCTGTTCTCCTAACAGTGAGTGTATGTCTGCCCACGAAACCAGGGATACTTCAGTAGTGGGCAAGTTTTTGGAGAAGATCTTGAGAGGCAGGATTTGTGAGCATTTGGAGAGACATAATCTGTTTAGGGATAGTCAGCATGGCTTTGTCAAGGGCAGACCGTGCCTTATGAGCCTGATTGAATTGTTTGAGGATGTAACAAAACACATTGATGAAGATAGAGCAGTGGATAGAGTGTATATGGATTTCAGTAAGGCATTTGATAAGGTTCCCCATGCAAGGTCCCTTCAGAAACTAAGGAGGCATGGGATCCAAGGAAACCTTGCTTTGTGCATCTAGAACTGGCTTGCCCACAGAAGGCGAAGGGTGGTTGTAGATGGTTTGTATTCTGCATGGAGGTCAGTGACCAGTGGTGTTCTGCAGGGACCTGTTCTGGGACTCCTCCTCTTTGTGATTTTTATAAATGACCTGATGATGAAGAAGAAGAAGAGTGGGTTAGTAAGTTTGTTGATGACACAAAGGTTGTGGGTGTTGTGGATAGTCTGGACAAATGTCAGATGTTACAGCAGGACATTGATAGGATGCAGAACTGGGCTGAGAAGAGGCAGATAGAGTTCAACAAAGAAAAGTGTGAAGTGGTTCATTTTGGAAGGTCAAATCTGAAGGCAGAATTTAATATTAACAGTAAGACTCTTGGCAGTGTGGAGGATCAGAGAGATCTTGGGGTCCAAAACACAAAATAATCTGCAGGTGCTGGGATCAAAGCAACACTCACAACACGCTGGAGGAACTCAGCAGGTCAGGCAGCATCCGTGGAAACGATGAGTCGACATTTCGGGCCGGAACCCTTCGTCAGGACTGAAGAGGGAAGGGGCAGAGGCCCTACAAAGAAGGTGAGGGAGGGTTGGAAGAAGAAGGCTGGTAGGTCCAGTTGAAAAACCAGTAATTTGACTGTGGTAGCGGGTCTGGGTCAGGATCTGGTCGAAGAGTCGGAGAGAGGCGGAAATCATCTTGGGGTCCATATGCATAGGACACACAAAGCTGCTGCACAGGTTAACAGTGGTGTTAAGGAAGCGTATGGTGTGTTGACATTCATCAACCATGAGATTGAGTTCAAGAGCCGGGAGGTAATGTTACAGCTATACAAGACCTTGGTTAGGCCCCACTTGGAGAACTGTGTTCATTTCTGGTCACCTGACTACAGGAAGGATGTGGATAGTATAGAAATAACGCAGAGGAGATTTACAAGAATGTTGCCGGGACTGGAGAGCATACCTTATGAAAATAGATTGAGTGTACTTGGCTTTTTCTCCTTGGAGTGATAGCACATGAGATGTGACTTGATAGACATGTATAAGATGATGAGAGGCATTGATGATGTAGGTAACTGCTTTTTACTATGTACGTTTGTATGTCAATGATTTGGACTATGGTATTAATGGATTCATGGCTAAATTTGCCAATGATACAAAGATAGGGGGAGGAGCGGATAGTGTTGAGGAAACAGAAAGCTTGCAGATAGACTTAGATAGTTTAGGGGAATGGGCAAAGAAGTGGCAAATAGAATAAAATGTTGGAAAGTGTATGGGCATGCACTTTGGTGGAAGAAATAAATGGACAGACTATTATTTAGATGGGGAGAGAATTCAAAATGCAGAGGTGCAAAGTGACTTAGGAGTCCTTGTGCAGGACACCCTTAAGGTTAACCTCCAGGTTGAGTCAGTTGTGAAGAAGGTGAATGCAATGTTGGCATTCATTTCTATAAGTATAGAATATAAGAGCAGGGATGTGATGCTGAGGCTCATTCAGGCACTCATGAGACCACACTTGGAGTATTGTGCGCAGTTTTGGGCTCCTTGTTTGAGAACGGATACACTGACTTTGAAGAGAGTTCAAAGAAGATTCACGAGAATGATTCCAGGAATGAAAGGGATACCGTATGAGGAACATCTGGCAGATCTTGGGCTGTATTCCCTGGAGTTCAGGAGAATGAGGGGGAATCTCATAGAAACATTCCGAATGTTAAAAGGCCTGAACTGATTAGATATGGCAAAGTTATTTCTCATTGGTAGGGAATTCTAGGACAAGAGGGCATGACTTCAGGATTGAAGGACATCCTTTTAGAACAGAGATGCGGAGAAATTACTTTAGTCAGAGGGTGGTAAATCTGTGAAATTTATTGTCACGAGCAGCTGTGAAGGCCAAGTCATTGGGTGTATTTAAGGCAGAGATAGATAGGTTTTTGGTTAGCCAGGGCATCAAAGGGTATGGGTTGAAAGCAGGGGACCGGGGATGACTGGAAGAATTGGATCAGCTCATGACTGAATGGCGAAGCAGACTCGATGGGCCGAATGGTCTACATCTGCTCCTAGATCTTATGATCTTATGATCTTATGAATGTAACATCCGTGCTTTCAGATGCTTCAGTGAATGAGTTGGCAATGATTTGGTGCCTGGTTTCCAACAAGACTGGCTTGAAGTGAGATCCTCAAAAACATGGACCACTGGTGTGGGCATACCTGTACCGTATATTGATGATGATATCCGTATTCCATCTGGGTAATCAACAACACAATGGAAAGAATTTTCTGATTTCAGGGAATCCCTATCTCAAGTGTCCCCCTTCTCTCCTTCCAATGCATCTCTAGTCTTCCCATTTTTATTTTTTTCCCATACTCAACACAATGCTCCAATTACCCTTTTTTGTCTCTCTTCCATTTTTGGCCCCATGAACCTTCTACCCACCAGATCTCCTCTCCCACTTGGTGCCACTTGCCCTTTATTTCATCCTTAAAGTTTGCCGTTATCTTCTTCTTTACTAACAGATTCCGGCACTTGTAACTTTTCTGTCTCCATCTTTACTCTCCACTCCCCTAAATGGCCCCATCTACTGCCTTTTCACCCTGCCTGTTTCCACCTATCACCAACCTGCCTCTGTCTCTCAATTCTGTCCTCCATCATCTGGCTCCTTCTGCTCTTCCCTCACCCATCTTTGGTCAACCTATCATCAACAAGCAACATGATAGAGTGTGGATGCTGGAATCTGGAGCAATACACAAATAAACAGTTTAGTCCATGCAAGGTGTCATTACCCAAAATGTTGACTGTCCATTTCCCTCTATGAATGCTACTTGACCTGCTGAATTCGTCCAGCATTTGGTGCATTGTATCACATTGGCCTGTTTCTCATCACCAATCTGCAACCCTCCACACTCCTCTTTATACTTACTATCTCCCATCTTCACTCCAAGCCCTAATGTAGGGTCTCGACAGAAAAACGCCATCAATTCCTTTTGCCCCATGGATGTTACTTAAACAATCTGGCACTGGATTTGGAGAACAACCAATTGTAGTCCAAGACTTATCAATAGGAGTTGAGTAGTACGATGAATTCTGTTGACAGACTTGCTACAGCAATGCAAAAACATTGAGAAGTTTTCTTAGAGCATCTTATGTTACTAAATAGATTGACCGCAACTTCCCATCTAATTTTGTCCAACGATGAGATATTTTTAGTAACTTGGAAATAAAACTTTTAAAACATCCACTAAGCTGATGTTGCTATTCTGGTAAACTGCAGATACATCTAAAATGTTGCACTATCTTTGGGCATATTAGGAGGTGAGGCAAGTTGTGAATCACTCAAGCATATGTTGTGTTCGTGTTTGTGTTGTGGTTGGGTATCTGTTGTTTCATCAGCATTTGTCGGTGTATTGCAAGTTGTTTTATTTACCCAGTGGAATAGCTAGACAGTAACCATTTTTTCTCCTTGTTTGGCAAGTAAGACTTTAGTAACAAGACTGTACTGACTCTAAACATCTAACAGAGAAGTCAGCAGGGAATTTATTTGCCATCAATTAATCATCATAATTATTCATTCCACTTGCAAAGAAGAGATTGCCAATTACAATTACCAGACCTTCAAAAGATATGATGAATATACTTCTTTTTCCATTGAGTTCTTTTTTTTTGCTAATCTTGTCTGCATATATATTTTTATCCATTTTTGAGAAGTGGATATCTCTAAGAATGTCTATTCCTAATAATCCTTTAGGTTCGTGAGCCACCTGTTCAAAATACTGTCACTTGTCTGGTGAGACGATTTGTCAAGAGGTTCCATGAGTCAGGCCCAGTGGTGAAGAAATGATGACATGGTCTGCAGGTTGCAAGGGAGCCTGCAGGTGGCAGTGTTCCCATGTGGCTCTTCTTTGTGGTAAAGGTCATGATCTGGGAGGGACTCTTAGAATAATTTAGAGAAGTAAGCCCAATGCTTTTTGCAAGTGGTATGCTCTATGTGTGGTGGTAGAGGACTGGGGGGAGGAGTAGAGTGACAGCTGAATAGACTGCTTTATCCTGGACATCGTCAAGCTTATTTATTTATTTGTTTGTTTATTTAGAGATACAAAGTGGAATTGGTCCCTCAGGTCCTACTAGCCATGCCACCCAGCAACCCACTGATTTAACCCTAACATAATCACAGGACAATTTACGATGACTAATTAACCTACTAACCTGTAGGTCCTTGGACTATGGGAGGACATCGGAGCAGCTGGAAGAAACCCATGCACACTTGGGAAGGAACATACAAACTTTCTTACAGAGGATGCTGGAATTGTACCCAGAACTCTGACCTGTTACACTACAGTGGTGCCCCAGTAGAAGATGTTGCTGATTTGGAAGATGTTTCAGATTCACTTACCCCAAGTGGAGGGAATTCTGTGCTTATGTTGATTTGTGGCTTGTAGAAGGGGGAGAGGCTTGGGGCGTTGGGATATGAAGTATAGGTTGCAGGGTTGACTGGATCTTAAACCCATAGGTCTCATGCAGCAGATTCATTTGAGGTTCTGGTCAGTGACATTCCCCAGAATTTTGAAGACTGGGATCTCAATGATGGAAATTCCATTGAAAAGTAAATATTTACCCCCTTTCTCTTGTTGGAGGTAGCCATTATCTGGCAATCTGAGCTGCTAATGTTACTTGCTATTCAACAGCCCAAGGCTGCTCCTGCTACATACATGCACGGACCACTAAAGAATTGGTGGGCGAGATCTCTATGCTCACTGCAGAGTAACATTTATGTTTGTGCAACACACACAAAATGCTGGAGGAACTCAGCAGACCAGGCAGCATCTATGGAAAAAAGAATCGTCAACATTTCAGGCCGAAACCCTGGAAAGAAAAAGCTGAGGAGTAGATTTGAAGGGAGGGTAGGGGAGAGAGAAAAACGCCACATGTTAGGTGAAATTTAGAGGGGGAGGAGTGAAGCAAAGATCTAGGAAGTTGATTGGTGAAAGGAACAGAAGGCCATGGAAGAAAGAAAAAGGGCAGGTGGGGAGGAGCACCAGAGGGAAGCAAAGGGCAGGCAAGGAGATAACATGAGAGAGGGACAAGGGGAAGGGGAAGGCATTACTGGACATTTGAGAAATTGATGTTCATGCCATCAGGTTGGAGGCCACCCAAACAGAATTTAAGGTGTTGTTCCTCCAACCGAAGTGTGTCCTCAACCCGATGGAGGAGGCCATAGGTGGACGTATCGGAATGGGAGTGGGAAGTGGATTTAAGATAGGTGGCCACTGGGAGATCCCACTTGTTCTGGCGGATGGAGTGTAGATGCTCGTCGAAGCGGTCTCCCAATCTACGTCAGTACTGGAGAAAAAAAGAGTTTCGGCCCAAAATATCAACTGTACTTCTTTCTATCGGTGCTGCCTGGCTTGCTGAGTTCCTCCAGTATTTTGTGTGTGTTGCTTGGATTTCCAGCATCTGCAGATTTTTTCTTGTTTGATATTTATGTTTATAATGCATCTTTACCTCATTTAACTTCCTGGATTTACACTCTTTTAATCATGATACTTAGCAACGTGTACCCCACCAAAGTATTGATATGTCACCAAAGACTAGCAAATTTCTACAGATGTACCAAGGAGAACATTCTGACTGGTTGCATCACAAACCACAATGGAAGCTCCAGTGCCAAGGATCACAAGAGGCTGCAGATAGTTGTAGGATCAGCCAGCTCCATCTAAGATACAAGCCTCCCCACTACCAAGGACATCTTCAAATGGTAGTACCTCAAGAATGCAGCATCCATCATTAAGGACCCTCACCATCCAGGATATGCCTTCTTCTCATTGCTACCATCATGAAGGAGGTAGAGTCTGAAGATCCACAATCAACACCTTCTTCCCTTCTGCCAACGAATTTTGAATTAACCATGAGCCCATGAACACTACCTCGTTTTGCTCTCTTTTTGCACTACTTGTTTATTATTTTTTATATTTCTTTTCGTAATTTCCAGTTATCTTTTATATATCGCACTGTACTGCTGCACAAAACGATTAATTTCATGACATATCTCAGCGATAATAAACCGGACTCTGAGTCTGATTCTGAAGATAACTTCAGCAACCATTTGGAGAAATGTTCTTGGCTATAAGAAAAGACCAGAGGAATGTTAATCACTGGACAGCTCTTTCAAAGAGGTGGTCCAGGAATTGGTGGGCAGCATTGCTAGCTTTTGAGAAACACAGTTCCATGTCTGAAGATTGGATTAAGAAGCCGCCGCTGAGTAGAAAACAGAGCAACTGATGCTAAAGTGCAGGTGTCATCTAATTATCCACTCTGTAACACCACATGACACTAAGACAAAAGAGCAGAATTAGGCTGTTTAGCCCATTGAGTCTGCTCCTACATTCCATCATGGCTGATGTATTTTCCTTCTCAACTCCATTCAGAATCAGAATCAGGTTTATTATCACTGGCATGTGTCGTGAAATTTGTTAACTTAGCAGCAGTACAATGCAATACATAAAAATATAGAAAGAAAATAAATAAGTATCTAAATTACAGTAGATATATATATATATATATATATATATATATATATATATATATATATATATATGTATATTAAATAGATTTAAAATAGTGTAAAACAGTAACAATAAATAATTAGGTAGTGTTTATGGGTTCAATGTCCATTTAGGAATTGTAT
This sequence comes from Mobula birostris, assembly GCF_030028105.1. Taxonomy (NCBI): domain Eukaryota; kingdom Metazoa; phylum Chordata; class Chondrichthyes; order Myliobatiformes; family Myliobatidae; genus Mobula; species Mobula birostris. Next base: position 100,657,384 of record NC_092380.1, on the reverse strand, counting down.
GGCAGAGGGGAAAAAGCTGTCCCTGAATCACTCTGTGTGTGCCTTTAGACTTCTGTCCTTCCTTCCTGATGGTAGCAATGAGAAGAAGGCATGTCCTGGGTGATGGGGGTCCTTAATAATGAATGCCGTCTTTCTGACACACAGCTCCTTGAAGATGTCTTGGATACAAGGGAGGCTAGTGCCCAAGATGGAACTGACTATTTTTTTCAACTTTCTGCAGCTTCTTTCAGTCCTGTGCGGTAGCAACACCCCCCTCCCCCCCACCCCCCGCAGCCTCCACCCTATACCAGACAGTGATGCAGCCTGTCAGAATGCTCTCCACAATGCGCCTATAGAAGTCTTTGAATGTTTTAGGTGACAAACCAAAATCTCTTCAAACCCCTAACGAAATATAGCCACTGACTTGCCATCATTATAGCTGCATCGATATGTTGGGGCCAGGTTAGATCCTCAGAGATCTAGACACGCAGGAACTTGAAATTGCTCACTCTCTCCACTTCTGATCCTTCTATGAGGATCGGTTCGTGTTCCCTTGTCTTACTCTTTCTAAGTCCACAATCAGTTCTTTTGTCTTACTGACACTGAGTGCAAGGTTGTTGCTGTGACACCACTCAACTAGCTTGGACGATAGTCGTTAAGGTAGCTCACACTACCCTTCTTAGGCACTGGTATAATTGTTGCCTTTTTGAAGCAGTTTGGAACTTCCCACCATAGCAATGAGAGGTTGACAACGTCCTTAGGTACTTCGCCAGTTTTTAGAGCCTTACCAGGTACTCCATCGGGGCCTGACAGCTTGCGAGGCTTAACCCTCCTGAAAGACAGCCTGGCATTGGCCTCTGAGACAGAGATCTCAGGGTCACCAGGTGCAGCAGGGATCTTCACTGTTATACTTATTTTCTCCCTTTCAAAGAGTGCATAGAAGGCATTGAATTCATCTGGTAGTGAAGCATTGCTGCCATCCATGATGTTGGGTTTCGCTTTGTAGGAAATAATGTCCTGCAAACCCTGCCAGAGTTGATGTGCATTGGATATCGCTTCCAACCGCACTCAAAATTGTTTCTTCACTCTTGAACTAGGCCTCCACAAGTCATACCTAGTTTTCTTGTACAGACCTGGTTTATCAGACTTAAATGGCACAGATCTAGCCCTCATCAGGCGACAAACCTCCTGGTTCATCCACGGTTTATGATTTTGGAATGTACAGCAGGTTTTCATAAGCACACACTCATCCACAAGGGTTTTAATGAAGTCGGCAACAACTGTATTCTCCTGCCTTCTCCATGTCATCTTTGACATCTTTACTAATCAAGAACCTATCAACCTCCGCTTTAAATATGCCCAATGACTTGGCCTCCACAGCAGCCTGTAGCAATGAATTCCACAGATTCACCATCCTCTGGCTAAATAATTCCCACGTCAACACACAAAGGTTAGTTTCAAACAAATGTGTATTATGTTGCGCACAATTCTGAAAGAGGAGAAGACACATTTTTTTACTTTCGGTCCATTGGTTGCATTTTTACCTCAACATCAGAATATTTGGACTCAAGGCAGTTGGTAGGACTCAGAATGGTTCTCCTTGTGCAGTGCAGCCCTCCCAGAAATACTATCCTTTGGGTAAGGCATTGACCAAGTGCTCAGTTTTCTTCTTGCCTGAATCCTCAGTCTCAATCTAAGGAGAGCAAGGGACTTCTCATGTCGTCCTGCAACTGTTACGACATGCACCCAGCTGTGCCAGCTTCCAGGGCTTAGACGCTCCAGTTCTCTGGAATATGAATAGCTGATGCAGCCCCTTTAAAGACTCAGGCCCGCCCCGCTAATTGGCGATGTTTTGACAGCAGGAGTTTAATATTTAAAGAGCACCAGGTTCGGTGCTCAATCTTCAGTTCTACTTTGGATTTTCATCTGACATCTAGTTTAGAACCCTGTCTCGTGTGGTGTCTCGATTCCAGTCTCAGATACTCCAACACTTGGGTCCTAACCATCCTCGCAAAGCATTTATTAGACTTAAACAGTACTGTGCAAAAAGTCCTGGGTATTTATATATACATAGGGTGCCAAAGACGTTTGCACAGTACTGTAGTGATTTTATGTATTGCACTGAATGCTGCCACAAAAAAAACAAATTTCATGACATATGTGAGTGATGATAAACCTGATTCTGATATTGGTCTCTAGTGTGGACTGAGAGTGGGAAGGGGAAAGGGAGAGGGGAATCATGGTTGGGAAAAGGGGAAGGGAGAGGTGAGGGAATGGGAAGCACCAGAGAGACATTCTGTAATAATCAATAAACCAATTGTTTGGAATCAAATGACCTTGCCTGGTGTTTCAGGGCTGGGTGTGTCTACACCTTCTGCCCCGGCACTCCTCAGCCACCCACCTCAAAGCACTCTACCCTCGCTATTCCCAACATCCTTTTCTCGCCACAGATATACAGATTCGTTCCCTGCTCCACATTGACAGATACAGTATGTGCAAAAGTCTTAGGCACCCTAGCAATATACGTGTCCCTTAGACTCTTGCAGAGGACTGGCCATTCAAGTTACGCAGTCACAAAAGGACACCATGGGCTGCAAATTATTACTTCATTTGATTCACTATTAATGAGGTTACATAAAAAGTCAATGTTAGTGCAGGTCCAATTTAGTTCAGATGAATGCTGGCAGAAAAGTCAAGAATGAGCCATGGGATAGAAATAAGCCAAATTTACATGCAGAAAACACAGAAGTGTACTGAGCATTGAGAGCTGGGGAAACAAGTGTCGATACCAGCATTCAATTCTAATGGTTTGTTGAACTAAATGGAATAATTATTATTGTATTATTTACATAATAATATAATGCATTATATAGAATACATTGCATAGCGGGTAGTGCAATTGCTTTACCGTGCCGGTGAACACTGGTTGGAGTTCGATTCCCACCACTGCCTGCAAGTAGTTCGTATGTTCTCCCCATGAGCGCATGGGTTACCGCCAGCTGCTCTCGTTTCCTCCCACATTCCAAAGATGTACAATTAGAGTTAGGGTCAATGAGCTGTCGGCACGCTGCAGTATGTTAGTCACAGAATTATGGTGAGACTTGTGGGCTGGCCCCATCACAATCCTCGCTGATTTGATTTGAAGCAAATGACACATTTCATTGTATGTTTTATTTCAATGTACCTGTGACAAACACAGCTGATCTTTATTCTGTAATATTTATTTCAAGAAACGAATTCCATCTCCTAATTCTTTTAGGATGACACTTTGCAAATGTAATAGTTGGGAAAGTGTTAGCAATTCATAGACTTAAGAGATACTGCAGATGCTGGAAATCTTGAGCAACGCACAGAAAATATTGGAGGAACTCGGCAGATGAAGCAGCTTCTATGGAAAGGAATAGAGAGGTAACATTTTGGGCTGAGGCCCTTCATCAGGACTGGAAAGGAAGAGGGCAGAAGCCAGGAGAAGAAGGTGGGGTTCTGGTTTCTGACCCCTTCCTTTCTGATCTGTTGAAGGGTCTGATCCTGAAATGTCGGCTGTTTATTCCTCTCCATAGATACTGCCTGACCTGCTGGGTTCCTCCAGCATTTTGTATGTGTTGCCAAAGTTTTAGCTGCACTAAATACGAATGTATAAAACAGATTTGTTGGGATAATGGGAGATTGAAAACGTCAATATCCATTCAGAATGTCACACTTTGATCCCCAATGCCTTTACACAAATGTGCATTCTCTTCAGAGGGAGCAGATAGAATTGAAACTGAAAGTTAGGACATTTGCTGAGCATTTCAAATCTTAAGGGCAAGTTCCCCATTCCTGCCCTGAAAGAAAATATATTTAGAGTTCCAAGTTTATATTTTTCCCATGACTGTCATTCGTAGATTAAATCAGGTTAAAAGCTACTCATGAGTATGTACTGATGAAGTACAGCAGAAATTACCCCGGCCAACCAAGGAGAAGGATTAAAATCTCATATTTCATCCATCAATTAATTACTCATCAGTTCATCAAGGTTTAATAAAACAATAATAATAATAACTTATTTATAGAGCACTTTTCGTACAGACGATGTAGTTCAAGGTGCTTTATAATGGGATAAAGTGCAAACATAAAAATAAAGATGAAAAGATGTTAGTTAAAAGCAAGGTTAAAAAACAGTTCTTGAGCTGGCATTAAAAGTGCCAACTGAGACTGCGTCCCGTATGGTTCTAGGTATTGAGTTTCACCGTTTACGAATGTAGCTAAAAAATAAGTTGATCTGTCAATTTTCTTTTGGGAGAGATTGTCTGAATTTAAGAGACGAACAGAAGAAAAGCTGGGAACTCGAGAAGGATTATAAAATGAAAGACATTCTGTGATGTACTCTGGCCCCAAATCACTGAGAGCTTTAAAAACAAGTAAGAGAATATTCATGGTTCTGACTCCTGGACGATGAACAGAAAGAGAATAAGAAGTCAGGAATGAGGAAAACCTGATCAGGCCATTTAGTTTTTACGTAGAAATTTTATCAAAGAACCAGAAGTTGCTTGGTAGCAGAACAGTACAGGCAAAACAAATGATTATGAGTTACAATAAACAAATAGTACAAAAGAGGAATAGTGAGAAAGTGTTCATGGGTTCATGTCCCACTCAGAAATCTGATGGCAGCTGGGAAGAAGCTTTTCCTAAAACATTGAGTATGGGTCACTGGGCTCCTGATGGTAGCCATGAGAAGAGGGCATGTCCTGGATAGAGAAGGTCCTAACATTTGATGCCACCTTCTTGAAGTACAGCCTTCTGATGGTGTCTTCAAAGGTGGGAAGGCTTGCGACCATGGTAGAGCTGGCTGAACCTACATCCGTCAGAAGCCTCTTACAATCCTGTACATTGGCACCTCCATACCAGGCTGTGATGTTCTCCATGGTACTTCTATACAAAGAAAAGTCCTTTCAGCCAACAGATTGATGACAAAATGAATGGCTTTCATGCCCCTTCCCACCACTCTTCTCCAAATCAAAGCAGCATGTCTTTGCTTTCCCATTCATGTCCTTTCCTATCTTCCACTTAAATGCTGTTGAATCTGAGTATATGTGGAGTGGACTCCAGAATTGGAGCTGGCGACAGATATGTGAGCATCTTTTGGTTTGGCTCACCCCAGATTTATGGCTGCTTCACTTAAGTCCACTATGCTGAAGTACCAGCATTCCTCTGTTGTTGCATCATGTGCAGTCCAACATTGACACCTCCTGGAGTCCCGTGACAATGTACAAATCAGCCATTATGAAATGGCAGAACAGATTCAATAGGCCAAGTGGCCTAATACTGCTCCTATGTCTTATTGTCCGAATGTAATAGCATCACACTAACCACTACGCTACCGCGACACTTTCTTGAAAAGCTATAGAACTGAGCGGAATTACAAAGATAGGGCTGATGAGACCATGATGGGATTTTGAAATATAGATCAAAATTTTAGAATCCAAGCATTGCCTATTTCCGATTCAAGGTAGAATACAGAGCACAGGGGTGGCAGGCAAGTTTCTGCTCTTTGTGGCACTCTGCTGCATGCAAATAGAATACTTTTCATAGCAATATGCACCATTCTCAAACATCCAGTGAAAAGCTTTTAACTTCCTCTCTTTCTTCGATCCTTTCTTGTCTAATGCATTCTTCTCGTACTAGGTGTCAGATTATGGGTCTGCATATAACCCATGTCTTACTGACTCCACGTGCTACTCAAGGTGTGTCTGACCAGTGCACTGACCACAATTTTAACCTGGCGTCTTGCAGTGAGCTGCTCCAACACTTTGTAACTTGGCATTCAGCTCACTGTGTTCATTGCTATGAAAATGTTATTTGGCATGCTAAGAACGCTAGGAATTCATTAGCACCCAGAACTCTTTCTGGTTCACCTTGGTTATAACACTTCTACCATTGTATACATGTCACATCCATTGTCTTTCCATTGTGAGATGCTTTGCTTTGATCCATGCTGAAGTTTGCCAGCTACTGATTTGCCGACTTTCTTGAATTCCCTTCATCAATTCCCTAGCTCCCCAGAATATGTCTGAATTTATCAATTTAGCGTGAGTGACACTTGCAGTCACTCACATTAAACTGATAAGCTTGCTTCATTAACCTGTTGATGGTAATACTGTTGAAATAAAAAGCAAGAAAGTGAGTGAGCCTCTTCACCAAGAAACAAAACAAAACACTGAGATCCAGTAAAAAGGGTGAATTATACTTGATGGCCACTTTATTAGGTACTTATTATAAAGTGGCCACTGAGTGTACGTTCATGGGCTTCTGCTGTTGTATCCCTCTCACTTCAAGGTTCAACATGTTGTGCATTCAGAGATGCTCTTCTGCACATCCCTGTTGTAATGATGATTGTTTGAGTTACTACTGCCTTCCAGTCAGCTTGAACGAGTCAGGCCATTCTGCTTTGACTCTCTCATTTACAAGGTGTTTTATCCAGAGGTCTGCTGCTCACTGGGTGATTTTTTTTCGCACCATTCTCTGTAAACTCTAGAGCTGTTGTGTGCAAGAATCACAGGAGATCAGCAGTTTCTGAGATACTCAAACCACCCCATCTAGCACCAACAAACATCCCACAATTCAAAGTCACTTAGATCACATTTCCTGCCCATTCTGATGTTTGGTCATAACAGCAAATGGACCTCTTAATAATTTCTGCATACTTTTGTACATTGAGTTGCTACCATATAATTGGCTGATTAGGTATTTGCATTAATGAGCAGGCATACAGGTGTACCTAATCAAGTGACCACTGAGTGTCTCTGGAACAGTCATGAAGCAAGTTATATCTGAAACCAATAAGCAGCCAAATTAAAGAAGAGATGCTAGAAGTTTTATGCAATGCAAAGTCAAACAGTTTGAAGTATTGATATAATGACTAATAATTTTTAAAACTTTCTGTATCCTCACCCTACCCCCTCATTGACAGTGAGAAAATTCATGACTATTCATGTACACATCTTGGCTGTAGAACTGTGATAAGGAATTAGCCTTAGATGCCCAGGACAAAGTCCACCAATACGTGAAGTTTCAGACAAGACTGAAAATAGGGATATAAGATGATAAGAAAATAGGAGTCATATTTGCTCCTAGTGATCTAGACTCCACAAATATCCAGGCAGGGGATTACAGCAATTCACCGGCCTCAGTGAGAAAATGTTCCTATCCATGAGGTTTAAAAGACCACCTCTGATTCTTGGACAATGACCCCTTGTTCGAGATCCTTACTCCAACAGGAATATTTCAGCAGCAAACTAGACTAGGCAGGAGATCTGGTACACATGGAGTAGATGTACTGTAATGCTCTGTTACATTATGACTTTAAGGGAAGGTGGATCATATGGATGAGGCAACCCATGTGTACCTGTTGAAATAAATGGCCTCCTTCTGTGCTGATCAGATCAACCATGAATTAACTGAGTGCCAGAGCAGGCCTAAGATGCTGTTATCGCTCAGTTCTTCTCCTATTCTGACATTCTTCCATCCTTAATTCTCGACCTCAGATTTGTACTCTGAATTCTCAAAATGTTGCTCTTGGATTGGAGAGACCTCTTCTGCATTGTTACTTGAATGTGGGACAGCAACATTCTTCCCCAATTGGGTGACACAAGATGTGAGTGCTCAGTCACGGCATGCAGCTGACTTAACACTCTTGTGTTTTTTGTAGGGAAGTCAAGACTTTGGGCAACAGGCAGAAAAATTGAATTGAAGGAAAGAGTTCTGATTCTGTTAATAATAATACTTCTCAAACATCAATAAGCTAAAGAATTCACACAGCTCACTAGAGTGTAAACTGCAGAGTCACTTAGATGCAGTCATAGAGTCGTAAAGCCATAGAGCAGGGTTTCTCAATTTTTTTATGCCATGGACCCCTATCAGTAACTGAGGGGTCCATGGACCCAGTTTGGGAGCCTCTGCCATAGTGCATACAACAGAGAAACAGGCCATTCAGTCCATCCAGTCCATGCTGACCTGTTTTTCTGCCTAGTCCCATCGACCTGCACCCAGACCATTGCCCTCCATATCATTCCCATCCATGTACCTATCCAGAATTCTCTTACTAAATGGGACAACTAAACCCACATCTACTACTTTTTCTCTTTTCCTCCTTTGTTCCTTATGGATTGACCATATTTCTTAACTGTACCAGAGTTATTTTCCTCCAACTATTGCAAGTGTTACATTTTAACCATTCTTGGTAAAGAAGGTTCACTTAAGTCTCCAATGGCACATGAGTGATTTTTGGCTTTGATTACACACTATGATATGGTTTCTATAGCTCTGACAGGGTAGAATATTTACAACAAGATTCATGCAAGAGCAGAAATTCTTTGTCATCTCTATCTTAAATTGGTAATTTTACTGAAATTGTGCTTGATTTCAACATCTTCTCCATATCTACCCTGTCAAGTTTAACAGAATCTTTTATTCCAGTCAGATAGCCGTTCTTTCTTCCAACACACACTAAATACTGGAGGAGCTCAGCAAATTGGGTAGAAGGGAGTATACAGTTGACATTTCAGGCCTAGACCCTTCATCAAGTCTCAGCCTAAAACATTGACCATTTGTTTCCCTCCAAAGATACTGTCTGATTTGCTGAATTCCTCCAGCTTTTAGTGTGTGTTGCTCAAGATTTCCAGAATCTGCAGAATCTCTTGTGTTTGCCATTCTTTCTACCAGTCTCCTTTGAATATAGGCCCAACCCGCTCAGTTTTTCTCTGTCGGACAACCCTTTCATCTGAAGTGCACTGTCAGACAAATTCATTGCGCCCTGTTTTATAAGACAATAAACTAACTTAATCTAATCTAAGCTAATTTCTGAGGAACTGGGAAACTATATCAGCCCCACCAGTACTTTGAGCAAACACTTTGATTACTCAAATAAATTGGCATTTCCAAGCAAAGCAGGGATAAAAATGAACATTTTCTCAAAACTAAGGCAGCCACCTTCAAAGAAGAAAACTGGAGCGTCCTGTAATAAATTAGGGGAACATTGGCTTGTTCTTCTCACAAGAGACAGAGTGGACTGACACTTATAATTGAGGGGATCTGTTCTCACTAAATTTTCTCATATTGACAGGCATTTTAATCCACTCCCAGTCTGAAGTGCATGATCCACATTGAAACTTTGGCTGAGCAAGAAGAATAAAACAATTGTCAGGTGTGACATTAAGCCATGGTCCAGTGTGGCAGACACTCAGCAAGTATGTTCCTGCAAGGAGTTAACGTCCATCTCAGATTATCAAGTAATAAGTCAAGACATTTCATTTAACACACATCAAAGTTGCTGGTGAACGCAGCAGGCCAGGCAGCATCTGTAGGAAGAGGTGCAGTCGACGATTCAGGCCTTCGTCAGGACTAACTGAAGGAAGAGTGAGTAAGGGATTTGAAAGTTGGATGGGGAGGGGGAGATCCAAAATGATAGGAGAAGACAGGAGGGGGAGGGATGGAGCCAAGAGCTGGACAGGTGATTGGCAAAAGGGGATACGAGAGGATCATGGGACAGGAGGTCCGGGAAGAAAGACAAGGGGGGGGGACCCAGAGGATGGGCAAGAGGTATATTCAGAGGGACAGAGGGAGAAAAAGGAGAGTGAGAGAAAGAATGTGTGCACAAAAATAAGTAACAGATGGGGTACGAGGGGGAGGTGGGGCCTAGCGGAATTTAGAGAAGTCGATGTTCATGCCATCAGGTTGGAGGCTACCCAGACGGAATATAAGGTGTTGTTCCTCCAACCTGAGTGTGGCTTCATCTTTACAGTAGAGGAGGCCGTGGATAGACATGTCAGAATGGGAATGGGATGTGGAATTAAAATGTGTGGCCACTGGGAGATCCTGCTTTCTCTGGCAGACAGAACGTAGATGTTCAGCAAAGCAGTCTCCCAGTCTGCGTCGGGTCTCGCCAATATATAAAAGGCCACATCGGGAGCACCGGACGCAGTATATCACCCCAGTCGACTCACAGGTGAAGTGTTGCCTCACCTGGAAGGACTGTTTGGGGCCCTGAATGGTGGTAAGGGAGGAAGTGTAAGGGCATGTGTAGCACTTGTTCTGCTTACACGGATAAGTGCCAGGAGGTAGATCAGTGGGGAGGGATGGGGGGGACGAATGGACAAGGGAGTTGTGTAGGGAGCGATCCTTGCGGAATGCAGAGAGAGGGGGGGAGGGAAAGATGTGCTTAGTGGTGGGAGGTGGCGGAAGTTACAGAGAATAATATGTTGGACCCTGAGGCTGGTGGGGTGGTAGGTGAGGACCAGGGGAACCCTATTCCTAGTGGGGTGGCGGGAGGATGGAGTGGGAGCAGATGTACGTGAAATGGGGGAGATGCGTTTAAGAGCAGAGTTGATAGCGGAGGAAGGGAAGCCCCTTTCTTTAAAAAATGAAGACATCTCCCTCGTCCTAGAATGAAAAGCCTCATCCTGAGAGCAGATGCGGCGGAGACAGAGGAATTGGGAGAAGGGGATGGCGTTTTTGCAAGAGACAGGGTGAGAAGAGGAATAGTCCAGATAGCTGTGAGAGTCAGTAGGCTTATAGTAGACATCAGTGGATAAGCTGTCTCCAGAGACAGAGACAGAAAGATCTAGAAAGGGGAGGGAGGTGTCAGAAATGGACCAGGTAAACTTGAGGGCAGGGTGAAAGTTGGAGGCAAAGTTAATAAAGTCAACGAGTTCTGCATGTGTGCAGGAGCAGCGCCAATGCAGTCGTCGATGTAGCGAAGGAAAAGTGGGGGACAGATACAAGAATAGGCACGGAACATAGATTGTTCCACAAACCCAACAAAAAGGCAGGCATAGCTAGGACCCATACAGGTGCCCATAGCTACACCTTTAGTTTGGAGGAAGTGGGAGGAGCCAAAGGAGAAATTATTAAGAGTAAGGACTAATTCCGCTAGATGGAGCAGAGTGGTGAAGCCACACTCAGGTTGGAGGAACAACGCCTTATATTCCATCTGGGTAGCCTCCAACCTGATGGCATGAACATTGACTTCTCTAATTTCCGCAAGGCCCCACCTCCCCCTCGTACCCCATCTGTTACTTATTTTTATGCACACATTCTTTCTCTCACTCTCCTTTTTCTCCCTCTGTCCCTCTGAATATACCTCTTGCCCATCCTCTGGGTTCTCCCCCCCCCGTCTTTCTTCCCGGACCTCCTGTCCCATGATCCTCTCATATCCCCTTTTGCCAATCACCTGTCCAGCTCTTGGCTCCATCCCTCCCCCTCCTGTCTTTTCCTACCATTTTGGATCTCCCCCTCCCCCTCCAACTTTCAAATCCCTTACTCACTCTTCCTTCAGTTAGTCCTGACGAAGGGTCTCGGCCTGAAACGTCGACTGCACCTCTTCCTACAGATGCTGCCTGGCCTGCTGCGTTCACCAGCAACTTTGATGTGTGTTGCTTGAATTTCCAGCATCTGCAGAATTCCTGTTGAAGACATTTCATTTACTTGAAAAACGGGAAGAAAATGCTTTGGCAAGTCAAAGCTTGCTTAGCTATATTGCTCGTCTCACAGACAAATAGACAGTCTCTACCTGCCAAGATAACTAGATGTTTGTTTGAAAAGTCAGAAGAATATCATTCAAACTTCTGCCACCTGGTGCAAAAATCTGAACACACCCACTATCCACTAATGATCGAGTTTTATTGATTGTGGATGTTTGTACGGAAATCGCTGTGTGACACCAGTGCTGTTTTCGGCAGCTGTAGGAAATAATAATGCATTGACCAAGCCCTTCAATGTAACTATTTGTTCTTCAAAAGGCACTTTATTATAGGAAGTACATTCTTCACTTTTGGCATACGTTGAACAATCCAAATTGTTTAAACAAGGTACAAGCCTCAGCAAAATACACACACACATACACACGTAAGTAATAAAACTTCAGCAAGTTATCACAATTATTTTACCAATGGCAAACTTTTAAACAAAACATCATTTTCTAAGTTTGCATTGACATCTGCAGTCAGTTGAGATGCTCACATTAAACAATGATGAACTTCAGATGACATTAAGTGAAGCCAATGTAAATGTAGACTCAGTGGCAACTTTATTGCATACCTCCTGTACCTAATAAAGTGGCCACTCAGTATATATTTGTGGTCTTCTGCTTCAAGGTTCAACATATTGTAAATTCAGAGATGCTCTTCTCCACACCACTGTTGTAACGTGCATTTATCCGGGTTACTGTTGCCTTCCTGTCAGCTTGAACCAGTCTGGCCATTCTCCTTTGACCTCACTCATTAACAAGCATTTTTACCCAAACAACTGCTGCTCACTGGATGTTTTTTGTTTTTTTTTGAACCATTCTCTAGAGCAGGGGTTCCCAAACTTTTTTATGCCATGGGCCCCTACCATTAACCGAGGGGTGCATGGACACCTGTTTGGAAGTGCCTGTTCTAGAGAGCGTAGTGCATGAAAATCCCAGAAATCAGCAGTTTCTGAGATATTCAAACACACCTGTCTGCCACCAACAATCATTCCACAGTCACAGTCACTTAGATCGTATTTCTTCCCCATTCGTCTGTTTGGTCTGAACCTCTTGACCATGTCTGCATGCTCTTATGCATTGACTTGCTGCTACATGACTCGTTGATTAGATATTTGCATTAACGAGCAGGTGTGCAGGTGGCCACTGAGTGTTTCTACCTTTGGTATCATCATGGAAAGATGTTTATTAAGTGGACTTACAGATGAATGGTGGCATTTGACTATTATAGATAAATGTCCGTTAACTCTTGCAGTATAATCTTGACTACAGAGTCCGACCAAGCATTCCTCACTAAACTCCCTTCAGAAAAGCAAGAGAAATAGGTGCAGGTTCAAACTATTCAGTTCCATGATTCTGTTCTGCCATTTAATAAGATCGTGGCTTACCTTACTGGGGTGGTACAGTAGCATAGGAGTTAGCATAATGCTAATACAGTACCAACTACCTGGGCTCAGTTTTGCCGCTGACTTTAAGGAGTTTGCACATTCTCTCCATAACTGCATGGGCTTCCTCCAGGTGCTCAGGTTTCCTCCCACATTCCAAAGACGTACGGTTAGTGGGTTAATTGGTTACATGGGTGTAATTGGACCTGAAGGGCCTGCTAACATGCTGTCTCTATAAATAAAATTAAAATAAACAATATTACTGTTGGCATCAGCTCCTCTTTTCTTCCTGATAATTGGAACATGTAGTCCCCTGAAATCCAACTGTGTAGCTTTGACAAAATTGTATAATGTTTGCCTGTAATGAAAGGTCAGAAACAGAATGAGAATTTGTGGAGAAATCAAGTGGAGAAATTTATGCTTGCATTGATACTCCTAATCATGTGACCCTGTAAGGTTCAGGCATTGAAAATGAAATACAGCAGAATTCTGAACTGTAACCTTTGCCCTATCAAAGTTCAAAGTAAATTTATTATCAATGTGCATACATGTAATCATATACGACTTTGAGATTCATTTTGTTGTGGGCATTTACGGGAAAATTTTGGGCGGAGCTTAGAAGGATGATGGCAGCTAATGGCAACTCCTTTGCTTGCATCTCAGCAACAGCTCTTTTTCTATCTTTAATATCTATTTAATATCTCTTTACTTCCTTTTTAGGGTTGTTTTGAAGACCCTGACCTGGAGTTACATGCTGACTTTGGTTCTTTGCCGGAACGGGACCCGCTCTGGGGATCTCACAACTGGCCGCTACTCAATATGCTACAGACGCAGATACAAGACTAGCACACCTTCAGGGGGTGGGTTTCTCGTGGCTCTGGAGGCAGGCGGATTCAAGGCCGGTGCCGCCACCTGATGGTTGTGGGAGTACACGGAAGATCGTAAGCAGCGAGCTGGTTGTTAGCTGTGTGCCCAGAGACCTGAGTTCTTTGGTCACAGCGCTCAGAAGAAGCGACACAACAGACTTTTAACACCATAAATCAGCGAGTTGTTTGTTATGTCTCCTTTCTCGCTGTGAAACAGGGAAACCTCTTTACCCTTATTAGGGAGAGAGAGAGCCTGTGGTATGTCGAATTACCAGATGAACAAGTAGTCTTTGGGATTCTGCAAATCTGTGTCTTTATGATGCTTTGCTGCACGCTTGAGTGCTCGGTGGTGGGTGCCAATGCTTTATTACTGGTGGGGTGGGGGAGGAAATCGTTGCTCTGCTGCTGCTTACGCATGGGAGGGGGGAGCTGGGGGGGTTGGGGGTTCTAACATTTAACTGTCATTCATTCTTTGGGGCACTCCTCTGTTTTCATGGATGGTTGCGAAGAAAAAGAATTTCAGGATGTATATTGTATACATTTCTCTGACATTAAACGTACCTATTGAAAATAAAGAAAAGTAATAGAATTTATGAAAAAACTTTACATAATCAAAGACTGACAACCAATGCATAAATAAAGACAAACCATGGAAATTTTTTAAAGTAAATAAATAATCTGAGAACATGATTTGTAGAGTCCTTGAAAGTGAGTCCATAGGTTGTGGTTTCAGTTCAACGTTGCAGCGAGTGAAGTTACCAACACCTGTTCAGGAGCCTGATGGTTGATTGGTAATAACTACTAAGGTTAAACTTTACCCTTTGTTTTGAAGAAAAGAAAGTACTGAACTTATAAAATTATGTTGAGACAGTATTCTAATAAGTAACCTTACTGAAAACTTTAAATACTACCTCTGTCCTTGTATATTCCTTATACTAGTAGAATATGTTGAAAGTGTTCAGTTGATAGCATTTCCATTTTTGGATTCTTTTTATCCACCTTGAACCTTCTTGTATTCGGAGCTCTGTGAAGCAAGAACGACAATGCTTTGATTACAACCTCATAGGTAAACACTTTGCCATTGACATCAAGACGGCCACCTATTCATCTAGGTAAAGCACATAAAGACACAAGGCTTTGATATTCTGTATGTTATACAGTTGTAAAGCCTCCAAATATGGGCATAATAAACTGCAAACACTTTAATGATTAAAAAAGTGGCGTATACACTTGTACCTTTGAATCAATAGAGCCTTTCCATGACCAAGTCTGTTGCCATTGCCAACTGCATCAACACACACACACACACACACACACACACACACACACACACACACACACACACACACACACACACACACACACACACACTTGACAAGACTCCAAGCAAAATAAGTGGAACATCTGTTATCTTCTGTACCTGAATTATTTTGCACGTTTGAACCTTGTTCTATTAAATATCAACTATAATGATATTTAGTAGAACTCGGGGCACAGGAAAATACTGTATATCTACATGGAATTTAAGTGGAAAGATAGAACAATGATTATGCTCCCGGGTAAGTGCTCAGATGCCTAGATTATTGATCCATGCCCAAGATTTCAATTCTCAATTGGAATAAAAAGCAAGAATGCAACTTGAAAACGTAACTGAAGGTTTTCCACTCAAAACATCAACTATTTATTTCTCTCCATGGATGTTCCCAGACCTGCTCAGTGGTTCCAGCATATTATGTGTCTTGCTCTGGATTTCCAGCATCTGCAGAATCTTTTGTGTTCATGACTGCTTGGCTGATTTTATAAAGAGCATGGGAATACATTGTGGCCTTGACAGTGATTCAACATTATGTTAATGAATACAACAAAAATAGTCTTATTTTCATATGGCTCTGAAACAGGCAGTTTGGCCCTTTGAATCTGTGCCCGCATTAATGCACACACACTTATGCTAATCCCTTTTTATTCCTATTAGCACCATGGGAACGCTACGGTTGATGTAGGAGTTAGCACGATGTTATTACAGCTCAGGGGTCAGATTTTGGAGGCCATTTCTGATACCGTCTGTGAGGAGTATGCGAGTCATTCCTGTGAACGCGTGGAAAGATGTGCCAGTCAGTAGGTTAATTGGTCGATGTAAATTGTCCTGTGACCAGGCTGGCATTAAGTAGGTGGGTTGGTGGCGGTGTGGCCTGCTGGGCCGGAAGGGCCTGTTCCACGCTGAATCTGTAAATAAAATAAAAGTAACTCCCCCGGAACAACCCCACCACACACGTCTACACACCACAGGCTATTTCCAACACCAATTAATCAATCAATGTACGCATCTTTAGGCTGTGGGAGCATCAGGTATGTTTCTCAGCGTCAGTTTTTTTAAAAATCTCTTTATAAGAATTATTTTGTTTAATCAGTAAATGAAAAATAAAATTATATTTTTGTGTAAACCTCTTGTCACCTGCCAATCACCTCCCCTTGGGCCCCCTCCTCCTTCCCTTTCTCCTATAGTCCACTCTCCTCTCTTATCAGATTCCTTTCTCTCCAGCCCTTTATCTTTCCTACCTGCACCTGTCACTTTCTAGTTATTCTCTGTCCCTTCCCTCTTTTATTCTGGAGTCTACCTTTCCATACCTGAAGAAGTGTCTCAGCCCGAGATGTTGACTTTTTTTTTTAACTTCCATATATGCTGCCTGACCTGCTGTGTCCCTCCAGCATTTTGTGTGTGTTGCTTTGGTGTAAAATTGTTTTCACTTGACATACTGTTCCCCACAGGAATCAGGAAAAGGATTAAACCCTGTTCCCCATCAAAAGCAAGTCATCTGTGTTTAAGCAGCAAGACAACATTTAGAGAATGTCCAGTCTTCTCCTCTTGGCTAATTCTGAAGAGAAGGGGTGAATCTGTGGAATTCTCTGCCACAGGAAACAGTTGAGGCCAGTTCATTGGCTATATTTAAGAGGGAGTTAGATATGGCCCTTGTGGCTACGGGGATCAGGGGGTATGGAAGGAAGGCTGGGACAGGGTTCTGAGTTGGATGATCAGTCATGATCATAATAAACGGCGGTGCAGGCTCGAAGGGCTGAATGGCCTACTCCTGCAGCTATTTTCTATGTTTCCATGTTTCTATGTTTCCAATATGTGGTCAATATTCCTCCCTCAACACATGGTGGAATCTTATTAGATGGTCAAAAGCTGCTACAGTTGATTATGTAATTAAGCAAGTATGATGTATTAAAGAAATGGTTGCTTAGTGGCCACTTTATTAGGTACACCTGTGCAATTGCTCATTAATGCAAATACCTAATTGTCCAATCATGTTGCAGAACCACATTACGTAAAAGCATACAGACATGGTCAAGAGGTTCAGTTGTTGTTCAGACCAAACATCAGAATGGGGAAGAAATGTGATCTAAGTGACTTTGACTTCATTTGTCACACCTCCATTAAAACGTTGAAGCATACTGAGAAATGGGTCATTTTTATCAATGAGCAACACAGTCTGAGCATGTGCTGAGGGCAGCCCGTAAGTGCTGTCGTGCTTTCAGAGCCGACATATCGTTCCCACAACTCAGTAAACCTCTTTGGAATATGGGAGGAAACAGGAGTACTCGGAGGAAACCTACATGATCATGGGGAGAGCATCCAAACTCCTTGCAGACAGAAGTGGGAATGAACCTCGACCTTACAGCTGGTGGTGTAAAGCGTTAACAGCTACATTACAGTGTTGCTCTGGTCATCGTTTTTCACGTGAGGCTCTGGGTTCTCCAAATTTCCTCTGTGTAAAGCAACAAAGTTATGTGAAAGGATGCCTCTTCCATGTTCCAATACAAGCCTGCAGTGAAATCATTTTTAACAAGAAGCTTTGTTGTACTACCTTACATAGATTCAGAAGAAGCAATATCTCATTCCCAATGAATTAGCATTTGCAAAGTAGTGTTTATCTAGCTGCAGAAGTCCAACCCTAATTCTGATCGTTTATAATCCAACCATTGCTTTTTGAATGATGTACAAATAAAGATTTTACTCCCTATTAAACAGCTCGGGGTTTAAGCCTTCATTTCTCAGGTGTTGTAAGCTGCCTATCTCAGCAGGGTGAGTTCTGTCAATTCTGGTGTGAGCCACTAGATGGAGCATCAACTAGTGTTGATGTTGGCACTACAAAATCCCAATTCACTTAAATAGCTCCTATCGGTTAATATGGTCTTGGAGAAAATTGTTCTATATATAGTACCAAGCTATATATAGAGCTGGAGACCAAAATCCCTTCGAGTAAAACAGAGATGAAAGTTTAGACAAATTAAATCTTTCACCACCTCCTAATTGTATTAACACTGGGAAATTGCAATACGTTTTAATCCCTTGGGAAGGTAAAAGAATACTATCATCACTATTTCCTACTTAAAGCTATTTTTCTCTTCTCAGCTCATTCCAAGTCTCCATGTACCACATTCTCAGACAAGGAAATTCTCGAAAAATGTTTTTGTCACTTCTGTATTAAAACAGGAATATCAAATCAGCCGCACTGCAGTTTTCCTTGCTTCTGATTTTTTTATACCAACACCATAAAGTAAAATTTGCCCTAAAAAGAGAAAGATTAAAGGTTCATTTACGTAATATCTTTGTTATAATATGCACCCGACTGTACCAGCTTCTGGGGTTTAGATGCGCTGACTCTCCAGAATGTGGATAGCTGGTGCAGCCCTTTTAAAGATTCAGGCCCGCCCCGCTAATTGGCGGCCATGTTTAGGCGCCAGGATTTTAATATTTAAAGAGCACCTGAGCTGAGGTTTGGTGCACAATTATCGGCTCTACTTTGGATTCTTGTCTAGCGTCTAGTTTAGAACCCTGTCCTTGTTTTAGTTTCGTATTGTGCCTCGGTTCTAGTCTCAGATACTCCAGCACTTGGATCCCAACCATCCTTGGCGAGCCTTCTCTGAATTCAGTTAATCCAAAAGTACATAGAGTGCCAAAGGGAACTTGAAGCATTGGCAGGCCTCTGCTTACGAGCTTTCAGGTAATTTGAGACTGAAGCATTGGCAAGCCTTTGCTTATGGCTTTCAGGTGATTTGAGACTATAAAAGTGCTCTGTGATTATTTTGATTTTCCCATCTTCCCGATGTACAAGCTCTGTGAGACCAATCTGAATCAAAGTATCCCATAATATTCCACCTCTACCGTCGTTAAGTGTATTGTCTCCAAAGAACTAATATTTACCACATAAACAAACTCCAGGGTCAGTTGATTTGGGATTAAGGTATACTCTCCCACTTTGGGCACAATGGACGCAACATCTCTTTAAATGCTGAAAATGTAAATCCTTTCATTCATGCTGTGTTGGTCAGTCTTCAAAGCAGTCCCTTTTGGATAGAAAAGAGGAGGAATTTCTTTACAAACACAAGAAAATCTTCAGATGCTGAAAATCCAAAGCAACACCCACAAAATGTTGCGGAAACTCAGCGGGGCAGGCAAGATATTTCTGGCCAGGAATTTCTTTAGTCAGAGGGTGTTGAATCTGTGCAGTTCACTGCCAGGGAAGGCTGTTCAAGCAAAGTCATTTATAGGTTCTTGATTAGTAAGGGAATCAAAGGTTTCGGGAGAAGGCAGGAGAATGGGGTTGAGAGGGGCAATAAGTCGCCATCATGGAATAGCAGAGCAGACTTGGCCTAATTCTGCTCCTACATCTTATGGTCTTAAGGTCTTAGAAGGAATTAATAGTTACAGAATCAAGATGACATTGACATAAAACTGATGCAAAATTCCCTGGAATTGAATTTAACTTCTTTTTAGTGTAACCTTTGATTTTGTTTCCTTATTCTCCACAATGGAATGTTGCAGACAAAAGAGCCAACAGCTTCAGTCGGCCCTTGAAGTCAGTAACTTCTTTATTTGGACATCCAGCACTTCACAAAGAACACAAGGAAACAGAAGAAAAAATAAGCAAGATACCTTGTCTCCAACTGAGACAATCATGCCTTCCCTGCCCTATCGCTTCACTTTAGTTCCCATGGGGCACAAGTAATGATCGTGACTTTTGACCCCGGATTTATCTAAAGTGGGTCCTCCATGATTATAATCCTTTGGCTTGTTGTGTCATACTCTGCGAGCTCATATGCATGTGTTTAACAATACTTATGGTGTAAGTTTGCTTTTTACTTCAGATAAGCCCAGTTCTGCTGGTCACAATGGCTACTCATATCATTGGTAATAATTTTCTAAGCGCTAGACCACACTAACTCCTATGGATTGAGCCAGATTTGCAGAATTCACCAGGACACGAGCAGCAAACTTAGGCGTCACATTCTCAGCATGTCCTTGATGTCCTTACAAAGTCCGTATGGGCCCTGAAAACGCTGATGAAGAATCTCAGACCGAATCTCTACCTGATCATTTCCTTCCGTGGATGCTTCCTGATCTGCTATGTCCCTCCAGTATTTTGTGTGCATTGCCTGATGTCCTTCAGCAGGCTTTCTTATCATCTTGACTAATCACGGACAGCTAAAATTAGTCCAGATCTATGCAAAACTTCAAAGTTCAAATTTCAAAACAAATTTATTATCAAACTACAAATATGTCACCATATAGAAACTTGAGATCCATTTTCTTGTGGGAATACTTAATAAATTTAAAGAATAATAACCATAACTGATTCAATAAAAGACTGCCCAACTAGGGTGTTCAACTAGTGCAGAAGACACCAAACCGTGCGCGTACAAAAGAAATAATAATAATAATAAATAAGCAACAAATAGAGAATATGAGATGAAGAGTCCTTAAAAAATAATAAATTTATTTTAAAACACATTAAACTGAAAGCATAAATATGTAACACAATAAAAGTAAACAAAAGAGCTAATCTTTAATGAAGGTTTGGTGGTTCTATTCAAATGGACGGTCAGCATAAAACTCAGAGGCCTGGTACAAAAGTGCAGAGCACCTCAGATTAGCAACGCACACAAGCACCTTGCAATCAATGCTGACTCCAGGGACGTAGTGAGAGGTCAAATATGCCTGGATATGACCACAGGCCACAGTTCTGTACTGCAGAAGTTCTCTATGGAATTATTGGCAAATTATCAGCACGATTCTGCCCCCTGTAGCTGAAGCCTATTCAAAGTGGGCAAAGATTTGTCTCTGAAACTGATAGTAGGCCTAAATCTGTTGAGTTTTGAGTCAGATACTGTGATAAAATAAGAGTTATGCGCAAGACCGAAAAGTGTCACTTGGATCTTTTTGACAATCACATGGCCCATCCCTTGGCTAAAGAAATTCCATTCCTCCTCTGTATTCTTATGTTGGTGCAATCTGGTGGTGAATTTGTGGAACTGATTGGCACAGATAGCCTTGGAGGTTAAATCATTGGGTATATTTAGAGCAGAGGCTGATAGGTTCTTGATTAATAAGGGTGTCAAATGTTGCAGAAAGAAGGCTAGACAATGGGGTTGAAGAGGATAATAAATCAGCCATGATCGAATGGAACTCCACCATGGATGGTACCAAGCCCAGGTGCAAAAAGAGGAGAGTTGGGTACGGGGGTAGCAAATCCATCTTGTAAAAATCCAGATCTACAAAAATGCCAACAGAAGCTCCGCAGACCTTGGGAGAGGAAGGATCTTCAATTATAAGATATATGAAGTTGTGTGGTGAAAACTGAAGCCACGGTGCCGATCTATTTACCCTAACCTTCTATCTATCTAACCTTCTATCAGTCCAGGCCAGAGGACCTGGTGAGCTGCTGTCAGCTGCTGCCTTTGCCCCAGTAGTGGAGATGGGCTTAAGAAGAAGAGAGAAGAATGATCAACTGGTGCATCAGAATCGATGGGCCAAATGGCCCAATTCTGCTCCTGTGCCTTATAGTTTTATTGTCTAAGATTTGCAGCTTAGATGCAGAGAGATCTGGATACAACTTAGTAGTGAGCAACTGAACCCAGAGTAGTCCATCGGATAAATCCATGTGAAAAAAAAGAGTTCTTCAGACTACATAGGCCATTCAGAGAAGATATTGGCCAATTACTAACCAAGGATATCATCCCAGGAATAGCAGAGGAAACATTATTATAAACCTGCTAATGCTCTATGTTCTCACTGGCACATGAACAATCTCTGCATGAGGAGAGTGTCACAAAGTTAGAAACAAATTGCAGCAAAAGTCACTCTCCTCTTGAGAGGGAGCATTTTGTTTGTCGTAGTTAGACATTCACAGCAAGGCTGGTACTTACAGGCCACGCCACCTTTCCGAACCACTGACTACAATTACTGAGCATGCTAGCTCATCTCAGATGGTGGTTAAGAGAGGACTACTTTCTGGGTCAAATGGAGTTATGTTGGGCCATGAACAAGAAGAACATCAGGCCTCTAGGGCAGGAAGCAGATGTGCTGTTAAGACTCTCTGGTAGTTTCATAGTCACCTTTACTGATATAATTTTTATTTAGAATTTTTTTTAAGTCAGGAATTAAAGTTTTTTCTATTACTATGGTAGAATTGAACTCATGTACCTACTCCAAGGGTGGTGTTACCAATACTTTACAAAGCCTCAGCATTACGTCCTTGTTTTTATATTCTAGTCCTATCAAAATGAATGCTAACATTGCATTTGCCTTCCTTACCATTCAGAAACCTGTCAGATCACTTCCACTTTTTAAAGTCATCCCACTATTAATTACAAATTTCAATCTCTTCAGAAAGATGGTGGAATTAACTCTACAGTACCTTGTGAAAAATCAGCAAAATTACATCTACAGTAATGGATGGTGTAGTGAATGACTGGATCAGACATGTTCCTGGTGGCTGGAACTGCCTGAGAAGATTTTAAAATGAAAACATGATATGTCAAAAATATGCATTGTGAATACAGAATATAATTCTTCAGTCCTGAAGAAGGGTCTTGGCCTGAAACGTTGACTGTTTATTCATTTCCATAGTTGCAGCCTGACCTACTGAGTTCCTTCAGCATTTTGTGTGTCTTGCTTTGGATTTCCAGCATCTGCCGATTTTCTTGTGTTTGAGGATATAATTCATCTCTTCCTTTATGATTGGGAAGCTGCAGGAAAAAAAAACGCTTAAATTGATTTGTTCCACTGTCCAATTTGCCTTAACGTGACATCCTTATACTTCAATTTGCATTAAAGTTAGCCATCTCCTCTGTCCAACCTTCGTTAACTGTTGCAGTTATAGAGCAGAGGTGGCAATAATCTTCTAGAAAATTATCTTCAGTAGCATGGTCATTTTGAGCAGAGATTGTCACTGATTAATGAATTAGTAACATTAGTTATGTACTTTTTAAGCAAAAAAGGATGAATCATTTTGCTTACTTACATATAGTTATTGTTTTACCATTAATACAATTATAACAGAGATAGATTGAAATAAACAAAGCATTTTAGAAAATCTGTTCAAACTTATCAACTTTTTAAGAAGACAATTGAAAAATAACATCATTCCTAAATAGTATTGTTATTGTAATCATTTACTGTCCAAATACTGATCCAGACACCAGGTCTGTTAACATTTCAAAATGTATCACCCAACAACACCTTTTCTTGCAACCATCTAGCTGGTACCAGGCTGACACGAGAGATCTCCTATGGAAGTATCTCACTGCTCTTAGGTTGTAAAAAGCATTCATTGTTTCATTTGGCAGTTGAGATAATCATTACATATTTCTTTATTATGACTGAGGTTTAAGGAATCAAGGGATGACAATGTCTGTCGCAAATCAACAATATTTTTCTGTGCCTCCTTATGCACGTGTGCCGTAGGTCTATCATCGCTATTAGAGTCATACCCCATGGAAACAGGCCTATCAGCCCAACAAGTCCATGCTAGCCCAGATTTCTGCCTGACCTAGTCCCATATCCCTATGCTTGGCCCATGTCCCTCTAAGCTTTTCTTATTCATGCATCTGTCCAGGTTTCTTTTTAATGTTGTTAATGTACCTGCCTCAACGACTTCATCGACTAATTCATTCCATATTTACACTGAGAGAAAATGTTACCCCTCAGGATCCTTGTAAATTTCTCCCCTCTCTCCTTAAACCTATGTCCTACAGTTCTTGATTCCTCAACCCTGGGTAGAAGACTGTGTGTATTGACCCAATAATGTCCTTCATGATTTCATACACCACAATAGAGTTCCCATCATTCTCCCACATTCCAAAGGGAAAAGGTACAACCTACTCAGCCTTGCTCTGTAACTTAGATGTAACGTAAAGATCTTTAATCCTCATGTGTGTGAAGGATGTAGGAAATAAATTCAATTCAATTCAGTTCCGATCCCGGTAACATCCTCATGAATCTCCTTCCAGCTCAATGCCAATTTTCCTATAACAGGGTAACCAAAACTTGAATGCAATATTCCAAATGTGTCCTCAGCAACATTTTGTACAACTGCAACATCGCAAGTTCTATACTGACAAGGGTCAGGGTGCCAAAGACCTGCATCATCATTGTAACATCCCAAGCACTAGAAATCCCCACTAATTTGATGAAAATATGTTTCTTCACGAACCCTTTGACACACCCCAAATGATTTCCTCTGATCCCCCTGGCAACCTTTTCCATGATGAAGTTGATTGTAGAGAGCCTTGTTTTGGGGTTCTGGAATTATGTATCCAAAAGGTGTAGCAAGTCCTTCGGAGGTGGCAGAGTGTAACCTGAGGCTTGGAATTCAGTGGCTTAGGAGAGGACACTCTCCTAAGTTGCTTTGCTTTTCTTTCCTGTAGATTTGTAAATTTGGTTAAGCTAATATTGGAGGTATCTCTCCAGTGCTTTTTACATTCCTTTTGTATGTAGTCTATATCTCAGAAGCACACATATTTATGGGAAGCAGTTCTGTCCATATACCATGTGCTTTATGCTGTGGTTAGATCGTTATTTTGAAATTTTTTCTTCACGTGACCCAGAGCTGCACAGACAATGGCAGATTTCTACCATCAGTGGAAAGAAGTCCAGGGCCTTGTGGATCTCTGTTATCTAAAAGGTCACGTGCAGGACGTTTATCAAAGTCTTTCTGTATGTCATAAAGTCAGTCATATTGTCACGTCTGTAACATTCTTCTAGGAATAATGTGAAAACTAATTTCTGTTACAATTGTTGGCATCCTCACATGAGGCTTAAGTATTAAATTTCAGTACTACCCATAGACTTGGACACTAAATTTAACACCATTCCAAGCAATGTAAAGTTGTGTTCAAACGTAAGAGTGCTTTACTGCCAACTTTTCTTCAATGTTGCAAAGGATCTAATTGTACTTTTGTGCAAGTTAAATGACCTTGGTCTCCAGGCTAATACATCCCTCAAACAAGAGATATTTTCTTTAGAGCGGAAATCAGAATGAATTTTTTTAGGCAGAGGGTGGTTAATCTGTGGAATTTATTGCCACAGATGGCCATGGAGGCTAAGTCATTGGATATATTTAAAGCAGAGGTTGATAGCTTCTTGATTAGTAAGGGTGACAAAGACTGCAGGGAGAAAGCAGGAGAATGGGGCTCTGGTTAATAAATCAGCCATTATAGAATGGCGGTGCAGACTCGATGGGCTGAATGACCTAATTCTGCTCCTATGTCTTATGGTCTGATGTCCTAAATGATGAGGGTCCATAATGATGAATGCTGCTTTTTTTGGGCAATCACCTTCTGAAGATGTCTACGATGCTGGGAAAGCTAATGCCTATGATGGAGCTGGCTGAGTTTGCATTTTTCCACAGTTTTTTTTCTATCTTATGCAGTAGCTCCTCCATACTAAACAGTGATGCAACTAGTTAGAATGCTCTTCATGGTACTTCTGCAGAAATTTGCCAGAGTCTTTGGTGACATACCAAGTCTTTTCGAACTCCAAATGAAATATAGCTGCTCTTGTGCCTTCTTTGTAATTACATCAATATGTTGGGCCTAAGATAGATCTTCAGAGATGTTGACACCTAGGAACTTAAAAGTACTCACCCTTTCCACTTCTGATCCTCAATAGTGACGGGTATGTGTTACCCTGAGGTCCCTTTCCTGAAGTCCGTAATCACTTCGTTGGTCTTACTAACACTGAGTACAAGATTGTTGTTTCAATAACACTCAACCAACTGATCTATCTCACTCCTGTACACTTCCTCATCCTCATTGGAAATTTCTGTCAATAGTTTTGTCACCAGCAAATCTATAGATGGTGTTTGAGCTGTGCTTAGCCATGCTGTTGCGGGTGTAAAGAGAGTAGAGCAGTGGTTAAACACATATTGTTGAGGTCTGCCAGTGTTGATTGTCAGTGAGGAGGAGGTGCTATTTCTGATCTGCACTGACTGCGGTCTCCCGATGAGGAAGTCAAAGCTTCAGTGGCAGAGAGAGATACAGTGGCTCAGGTTGTGGAGCCTGTTGATTAGAACTGAAGGTATGCTTGTGTTGAATGCTGAGCTGTAATCAATAAACTGCAGCCTGACATAGGTATTACTATTGTCCAGGTGACCCAAGGCCGAGTGGAGAGCCAATGAGGTTGCATCCACTGCAGATCTATTGCGGCGATCGGCAAATTGCAGCAAGTCCAGGTCCTTGCTTAGGCAGAAGTTGATTTTGGCCATGACCAACCTCTCAAAGCACTTCAGCACAGTAGATGTGAGGGCAACTGGGCAATAGTCACGGAAGTAGCTCACCCTGTTCTTCTTGGGCACAGGTATAATTGTCACCCTTTTTAAACAGTTGGGAACGTCCGACTACAGCAGTGAGAGATTTAAGATGTCCTGAACACTACCACCACCACAAGTTTTTATTGCCCTACCAGGTAGATCATCAGGGCCTAATGCCTTGCAGGGATTCACCCTCAGGAAAGATGTTCTTACATCAGCCTCTGAGACAGCGATTATAAGTTCACCAGATGCTGCATGGATTTGAACAAGTGCAGTTGCATTCTCTCCTTCAAAGCGTACATAAAAGGCACTGAACTCATCTCAATTCATCACAGCCACTCACAATGTTAAGTTTCACTTTGCAGGAAGTAATATTGTATCATTTTGCTGTACATAAGGTGGCTGCCAAAGTAGATTGCATAAGACTGGCCATTGGGCAGAATTTCTTACTTTGTTAAAATGAAGGATCGATTGTGTTGGTAGAGGAAGAAATTTGCAAATACCCAATAAGAAAACTACTGTAACTGAAAACGTTGCTTAATGTATGTATACAGTGTTTTAAGTTCTGTCCCAACAACTATTGACAATTAAGATAGTCAAAGACAAAGTCAAAGTTTATTGCTTTATGCAGAAGTACGTGTATGCACGGGTGCAATGAAAACTTATTATAGCTGCATCATAGACTCATTACATGAAATACACAGCTTTCACTAGAAAAACAAATTGTAGACTATATTGCTGCAAGTAGGCTCTTTTATTTAGACAAATTAATATATGATATGACTTTAAAAGTAGACTTGTCATTACAAACATCAACTGTTTTACAGTTAAAATCTGATCACGTTGATAGTCAACAGGGTGTTGATACAACAGCAATTCACTTGGGTGTGTTTTCCTCAGGTGAATACAACAGGGATAAACTGATCATGACAAATCTTTAGAATAGCATCTGAAATGGACAGTATTTGATCATTGGCTTGAATGTATCACTAGCAATGTACTGTGCAAAAGTCTTAGCCACATGTATCTATGGCTAGGGTGCCTAAGACTTCTGCACAGTACTGTATTTGTCAACGTGGAACAGAGAGCAAGTTTGTAAGTCTGGCAGGAGCAAAGGATATTGGGAATGGCAAGGGTGGAGCTCCACGGGTGGCGTGCGGAATAGGTGGCAGGTGGCAGAGAGGAGTGCCAGGAGTGGGGGTTGGCATAGGTGCAGACACACCAAGCATAGTTATATGATTCCAAACAATTGGTTTATTGATCACTACCGAATGTCTCTCTGGTGCTCTCTACTCCGTTCCCTCTCCCTTCCCCTTTTCCCAACCATGATTCCCCTCTCCCTACCTTCTTCCCACTCTCAGTCCACAATAGAGACCCATATCAGAATCTGGTTTATCATCACTCATGTATGTCACGAAAGTTGTTTTTTTTTGCGATAGCAGTACAGTGCAATACATAAAATTACTATTGTACTGTGCAAAAGTCTTAAGCACCTCAGCTATATATATGTGTCTCAGACTTTTGCACTCAGTTTCTTAATCCAGGCCTTTGAGTTTGTAATTTAACTATTGCTCATTCATTCCTGCATCAATGGTTTACTCAAAAGAATATGTACTTGTACACTTGTTTTATCAATCCCCAAGGTGAAAGAAAGTCAAGTTTTATCTCTAACAGTTAATAGTATATATTCATTGGCTACTTTATTGTACCCACTGAATATACATGTACAAAAGTTTTAGGCACCCCAGCTATATATATGTGCCAAAAACTTTTGCACAGTGCTGCACAGTTTGGCATGGGCACAAGAAGCAATGTACCAAATGAAATTACTCAATGTTACTGCAGCTAAGTTTTGATTGCCAATTCTGTGCACTTCTAACAAGTTTCCAGGAATAGATGGCAGCCAGGATAGTTAGACTTGCAATATGTTACATTCATCACTGTACAAGCAGAAAGTGCAAGGTACTAAGTACAATTGAAAGTTTAAAGTACAAAGCTCAAAAGTTCAATTCATCCATTTACTTTCCAGGAAGGTTTGGTGAAGCTATGCATTTACTGAATATGCCATCTAATTCTGTGACCTCTCTGCCGAATTTATTCCTTGTGTAGAGCTTGTGTCCTCTTCAGTACAATTATTCCATTTCACAGTGACATCTGCAGTTCACATTCTTTCACATGAGTCTGAATCGCTGTCATGTGAATAACAAGCAATAAGAATGAAATGTGGCCACAATGTTACCAAGCCTGTGCTAATTGAGGGCCTAACAGCTTGGCTTTTAGTTTTTTCTTCAAAAGTTAAGAATCAGAATAAATTAAAACCTTTTTTGCTCTTAATGGATCATGGGTCACTCTGGCATCCAGTTGATTGGCATGTCCTGGTGGCTTGTTCAAAGCTACTGTGTTCAGGATCTCACTGACATGTGTGGATCATTGACTGACTGTTAATGATGAAATCATCTTCCCTTACTGTCAATCATCTATGTCCTTGGAGGAACAAAATACACAACCCAAGGCAATTGCCAGAAAGCACCACAAACACACATAAGGTTCATTCTTCTTTCCTCCTTTGTGGAAATGCATTTCCGCAGACTTCAAAGATCACATCTGGGTTTTAACTACATGAAAGGAGAGATGGTAGGAGTTCTTCATGCATGCAATTTCCCTTAAAATAGTGAGGAATTGACCTTTGTCATGGTTCACAACTTGATGTGGAGGAACAGTGGTCACTTTATGTTTAGTTTCCTACCTGACCTCTCAATACATCATCAATTAACAGCAAGATCTCTGCGCACTGCATCTCACATGCTCGCGGGTGAAGTTGGTGTAGTAAACAGATATAAACATTTACAAATGAAGAACTCTACTCTGATTTTTTAGAACGATCAGACAAACCTGGACCAAGGCATTTTCTGCCCAGTGTTAATAAACCTATTTACTCTGTCTCAGATACTAATATTTTTAAGAATAACTTTTTATTTCTACTCTCTCTCGAATGTAACATACGTTCAAAGGATCAAATTACTTCCTCAAGCTTTGAGGATAGTTAGGGATGCCTTTTCATTAACACGTTCCGTAACTTCTAATTGCCACATACTTAACCAAAGTTAGATAACTTATTTAAAAATAAAGCTGCAGCATAGAATAAAAGAGTAGGAAGTCAAATTGCATAAAACATTACTTACAAGCACAGCTAGAATATCACATGCAATTCTGGTGGCACTATGGGTTCTATTGGAGAGGGTGTAGAGGAGATGTATGAGTTTTTTTCCAAGGCTGGACAATTCTGGTTATGAAGAGATGTTGTCTAGCCTGTGGTTGTTTCCTTTGGAACAAAGGAGACTGAGGAAAGTCTTTAAGTAAAGCGAAAACATTGTAAGAGACTTGGACAAAATGAATAGGAAAGCTTCTTCCCTTAACAGAGAGGGCAGAAGCCAGGTGGATTGCCTTAAGTTAACAAGCAGAAATATTTTTCACTCAACATACACAAAATGCTGGAAGAACTCAGCAGGGCAGGCAGCATCCATGGAAAAGAACAAACAGTCGACATTTCGGGTCGAAACCCTTCTTCAGGAATATATTTTTGACTCAACATTTTTCAGTGCCTGAAAGGTTGTTGGAAGCAGAACCATTCATCATGGTTAAACCAATCAGAACTTGAAGTATCGCAGCCTTCAGAGGTTCAGATCAAGAGCTGAGAAGTGGGATTAAGCAAAAGAATTTACCACATGAATAAATGGTCCAAATAGTCTCTCTTTATGTTGTATATTTCTCTGAATCTATAACTCCTTTTCATTCACATTGAAAGATTCCTTTGAGTCCGAATCATAATCAACTGAGTTCCATTGTGAAATTAGCCAACTTTCAGACCATCTGTAAACCTTATTCATTACATTTGTTTCAAAGACATTTATTTCCATTCAGTTAAAAAGAGGTTGGTCATGCTTAAAGTATGCATAATTCTGTTTCTCCTCCATGGAGCTACCAGTCCAGATCCATACAACAGCAACGTATCTACCCTTTTTGACTACTCACCTCCACACTATTCCTGGCACCTCATTTGCCCTGAAAATAGATCCGTACATTATGCATAGGACTTCTCCAAATCTCTTAATTTCCTAAACTATCCCACACTCAATTAACCTGCCACGAGCCTCACCACCATCAAGAAAACTTCAATAGCCATTGCCTCAAGAAGGTAGCTTTCATCATTGCGGGCCCTCACTATCCAGGACAGGCTACCATCAGGGAGGAGTTGCACACTCAACGTTTTAGAAGCAGCTTCTTCCCCTCCCACAGCAGATTTCTGGACGGCCCATGAAAGCATGAACGCTGCATCACTTCTTGCTCTATTTCTGCATGACTTAATTTTTTTTAAATATCTCCTACTGTAACTTATAGTAACCTTTTTATATCTTGCAACTGTACTGCTACCACAAAACAGAAAAAAATGATGACAAATATCGGTGATAATAAACCTGATTCTGGATTTGATTCAGAGCTTCATAAGAATGGGGATGGGGTAAGTGACTGACACTTCATAAGGAGCAAAATTAAAATGTTTCCAGCACTTTCTCTTTCCATTTCAGATTTATGGCTTCGGTGGTCCTTTGACTTTTAGTCTAAAGTCCTCTTGAGCAAATTGAGCTTATTGTTTACTTTCCCTGCCGTATTACAATTTGTTTTGTATTATTATTGTATTAGAAATAGCTTCTTCCCCTCCGCCATCAGATTTCTGACCTGACAATGAACTACCTCACGCATAAAAGTTGCTGGTGAACCCAGCAGGCCAGGCAGCATCTCTAGGAAGAGGTACAGTCAGCGTTTCAGGCCGAGACCCTTTGTCAGGACTCGCCCGAAACATCGACTGTACCTCTTCCTAGAGATGCTGCCTGGCCTGCTGCGTCCACCAGCAACTTAAGTGTGTTGCTTGAAATTCCAGCATCTGCAGATTTCCTCATGTTTCCGAACTACCTCACACTTTGTTCTATTTTTGCATAACAGAGAGGGGCACGATTGGGAGCATCTTGACTGGCTGGTATGGGAACTGTACTTCCCTCAATCGCAGGATTCTGCAGAGAGTGGTGCAGACAGCCCAGCGTATCTGTAGATGTGAACTTCCCACTATTGAGGACATTTACAAAGACAGGTATGTAAAAAGGGCCCGAAGAATCACTGGGGACCCAAGTCACCCCAACTACAAACTACTCCATCTGCTACCATTCGAGAAACAATACCACAGCATAAAAGCTAGGACCAACAGGCTCCGGGACAGCTTCTTCCAACAGGCCATCAGACTGATTAATTCATGCCGACACAACTGTATTTCGATGTTATATTGACTGTCTTGTACATACTATTTATTATAAATTACAATAAATTGCATATTGCACAACTAGACGGAGCCATAAAGACTTTTACTCCTTATGTATATGAAGGGTGTTATTAATAAAGTCAATTCAATTCAATTATTTTTTAATATACTTATTGTAACTTAGATTTTTATGTATTGCACTATGCTGCTGCTGCAGGGCAACAAATTTCACAACACCTTGTTCCTCCTTTCAGATATTCCTGAAAATTCTCCCTTTGACTGAAATATCTGTGTGTGGTTTGGAAGCTAATGAGGTTTGACAATGAGCCTGTGAATTCCATTGAGATATTTCATTACATTGAATACATGTTCTTGCGGTTTCTTCCTTGAAATCACGTTTCACAAGAACAAAGGGAATCAGAATCAGATCTAATATCACTGACATATCATGAAATCATTTGTTTTGTGGCAGCAGTCCAGTGCAATACATAAAAAATTATAAATTTCAATACTAAAAACAATACTGTGCAAAGTCTAAGTCACATATATATACGGCTAGGGTGCCCAGGACTTTTTGCAGAGTACTGTAGTAATTTTATGTATTACACTGTACAGCTGCCACAAAAAATAATAATTTTTATGACATATGTGAGTGATGATAAACCTGATTCTGATATGGGACTCTATTGTGTATTGAGAGTGGGACGCAGGCAGGGAGAGGGGAATCATGTTTAGGAAAAGGGGAAGGGAGAGGGGATGGGAGAGGGGAAGGACCAAAGAGACATTCTGTAATGATCAAT
This sequence comes from Mobula birostris, assembly GCF_030028105.1. NCBI lineage: Eukaryota > Metazoa > Chordata > Chondrichthyes > Myliobatiformes > Myliobatidae > Mobula > Mobula birostris. The sequence goes on along the minus strand of NC_092380.1, from coordinate 100,624,950 downwards.
AAACCAATTGTTTGGAATCAAGTGACCTTGCCTGGTGCCTCAGGGCTGGGTGTGTCTGGACCCGCACCACCCGCCCACCTCTAACGCTCCTTCTCTGTCACTTGTCCCACGCTCTTCTCACAGTGCTCCAAAGTAAGTTTATTAACAAAGTACCTATTTGTCACCATATACAACCCTGAGATTCGATTTCTCAATAAATTCTTAATAGAATAATAACTATAACAGAATCAATGAAAGACTTGTAAGTGAATCCATTGGTTGTGGGAACATTTTAATGATCGGACAAGTGAAGCTGAGTGAAGTTATCCCCTTTGGTTCAAGATCCTGATGGTTGAGGGGTAATAACTGTTCCTGAACCTGGTGGTGTGAGTTCTGAGGCTCCTGTACCTTCTTCCTGATGGCAGCAGCGAGAAGAGAGCATGACCTGTGTGGTGAGGGTCCTTGGTGATAGATGCTGCTTTCCTGCAGAAATGTTTTGTGTAACTAGGCCATATACACTACTTTTTGTAGGATTTTCCATTCGATGGCATTGGTGTTTCCATACCAAGCTGTGATGCAGCCAGTCAATATACTCTCTACTACACATCTATAGAAGTTTGTCAAAGTTTTAGATGTCACGCCGAATCTTTGCAAACTCCTAAAGTTGAGGTGCTGCAGTGTTTTCTTCATAATTGCACTTACATTCTGGACTCAGGACAGGTCCTCCAAAATAATAGCAGCGAGGAACTTAAAGTTGCTGAACCTCTCCACCTCCAGTCCTCTGATGAGGACTGGGTCATGGAGGTCTGGTTTCCTCCTCTTGAAGTCAATAATCTACCATCACCATTATCACCATCCTTTGCTTATGGCAGATCTACAAACACTCTCTCTGCTCCATATAGCCAAATACAGAACTGTACAAAAGTCTTCGGCACCCTAGCTAAGACTTTTGCACTGTACTGTATAAACAAATTAAATAAGTAGTGCAAAAATGAGAGTACAAAAGAGAGACAGCATTTGGAAACACAAGAGACTGCAGAAGTTGAAAAAGGGAGCAATGAACAATCTCCTGGAAGAAATTGACGGTTCGAGCAACATTAACAATTCTTTCCCTCCCACAGATGCTGCTCGACCCGTTGAGTTCTCCCATTCGACGTCTGCTGTTTTCATGAGAACAATTTTGGCTTCCAAACACGTAAGAAATGTTCTCACAGCACTCCTGAGCTTGGACATAAACAGGAATAACAACATGACTTAGGCAACCAAATGGTCAAAGAATTCAGAGAGTTATTTAATGCTAGAGAAGAGCGATCCCCGAAAATACTTTGAGACAGAATAATTTATCTTCAATTTTTTTTAAATCTGGGAGTCCATGGGTGAACAGATACTTTTTTAAATCTGGGCAGTGCCTGGGTTTAATCCTGTAAAATAGCTCTCAAGGAGCTGATCACTTTTTGATTTGAACGTGACTGTCACATGAATCACAAGGTCTGAGCAAACAAACATAGCCTCTCAGTCAGGGGTTAAAGGAAACCAGGGACTGATTGCATTGCTGTGTTTGGGGGGGATCACTTCACTGATAAATCACAGTGGAGTAACCAATGCTTTTAAATCTTGCCCCAGGCATGTTTAAAATAAATATACCAGAGGTTTGTGTGATTAGTGGAAATAATTGCAGGCATTCACGATCAATTAGCTTTAAGTCTTAATCAATTACTGTTCAAAAAGCCCTTATAATTGTTACCATGCCCTGAATGCATTTTTTTTAGTGGTGGCAGAGACAGTGTGAAATTTTGGATATTTCTGCTGTATTTGATGTAATATGGTTGTGCAAATTTAATCCCCGTAAGGTTTGACGCTCTCAGTGTACTGCCACCCAGGGTGCAAGAGATGAAAGCTTGATATTGGCCTGGAATCTTATTTCCTTAATTTGACTTGGGGTTTTCCAAGTTGCATTGGCATTGCATAAGACACTGGCGAGCCTAATTTGGAGTATTGTGTGCATTTCTGGTCACCTACCTACAGGAAAGATGACAAATAAAATTAAAAGAATACAGAGAAAATTTACAAGGATGTTGCTGGGACTTGAGGACCTGAGTTATAGGGAAAGGTTGAATAGATGAGGACTTTATTTAGGAGAATGAGGGGAGATTTGATAGAGGTATACAAAATTATCAGAGGTATAGATAGGGTAAATGCAAGCAGGCTTTTTCCAACTTTCACCCTGCCCTCAAGTTTACCTGGTCCATTTCCGACACCTCCCTCCCCTTTCTAGATCCTTCTGTCTCTATCTCTGGAGACAGCTTATCTACTGATGTCTACTATAAGCCTACTGACCCTGTTTCTTGCAAAAATGCCATCCCCTTCTCGCAATTCCTCCGTCTCCGCCGCATCTGCTCTCAGGATGAGGCTTTTCATTCCAGGATGAGGGAGATGTCCTCCTTTTTTAAAGAAAGGTGCTTCCCTTCCTCCACTATCAACTCTGCTATCAAACGCATCTCCCCCATTTCACACACATCTGCTCTCACTCCATCTTCCCGCCACTGCACTAGGAATAGGGTTCCCCTGGTCCTCACCTACCACCCCACCAGCCTCCGGGTCCAGCATATAATTCTCCATAACTTCTGCCACCTCCAACGGGATCCCACCACTAAGCACATCTTTCCCTCCCCCCCCCCCGCTTTCTGCAGGGATCGCTCCCTACGTGACTCCCTTGTCCATTCGTCCCCCCCCCATCCCTCCCCACTGATCTCCCTCCTGGCACTTATCCTTGTAAGCAGAATAAGTGCTACACATGCCCTTACACTTCTTCCCTCACTACCATTCAGGACCCCAGACAGTCCTTCCAGGTGAGGCGACATTTCACCTGTGAGTCAGCCGGGGTGATATACTGTGTCTGGTGCTCCCGATGTGGCCTTCTATATATTGGCGAGACCCGACACAGACTGGGAGATCGTTTCGCTGAACACCTACGCTCTGTCCGCCAGAGAAAGCAGGATCTCCCAGTGGCCACACATTTTTATTCCACATCCCATTCTCATTCTGACATGTCTATCCACGGCCTCCTCTACTGTAAAGATGAAGCCACACTCAGGTTGGAGGAACAACACCTTATATTCCCTCTGGGTAGCCTCCAACCTGATGGCATGAACATTGACTTCTCTAACTTCCGCTAATACCCCACCTCCCCCTCGTACCCCATCCGTTATTTATTTATATACACACATTCTTTTTCTCTCACTCTCCTTTTTGTCCCTCTCACTATACCCCTTGCCCATCCTCTGGGTTTCCCCCCCCCCCCCCTTTCCTTCTCCCTGGGCCTCCTGTCCCATGATCCTCTCATATCCCTTTTGCCAATCAACTGTCCAGCTCTTGGCTCCATCCCTCCCCCTCCTGTCTTCTCTTATCACTTTTGGATCTCCCCCTCCCCCTCCCACTTTCAAATCTCTTACTAGCTCTTCTTTCAGTTAGTCCTGACGAAGGGCCTTGGCCCGAAATGTCAACTGTACCTCTTCCTAGAGATGCTGCCTGGCCTGCTGCGTTCACCAGCAACTTTTATGTGTGTTGCTTTTTCCATTGAGGTTAGTGAGACAAGAATAAGAGGTCATGGGTTAAATGTTTAAGGGGAACAGGAGGGGGAACATCTTCACTCAGAGGGTGGGTGAGAGTATGGAACGAGCTGCCAAAAGAAGTATTGGATGCAGGTCTGAGAAGTTTGGATAGGTACAGCACATGGATGAGAGGGGTATGGAGGACTATGGTCCAGGTGCAGGTCAACGGGACTAGACAGAATAATAGTTCAGCAAGGACTAGATAAACTGAAGGGCCTGGTTTTGTGCTGTAGTATTCTAATGCTCTATGTCTCTAAGTGTGTGAGATCACGAAGTTTTCAGATAGCTCAGTGACATTCCCCAGCAAGGCAATTCCAGTGACAACTTCAGATCCAGGTTCATGCATGCAAGTTGCTGGAGGAACTCAGCAGCTCTGGCAGCATCTACAGTGAGGAACAAGCAGTCAATGTTTCAAGCCAAGACCCTTCATCAGGATTGTTGCCTAGCTTTTGTGAAGTCAGCGCCACATATCCCTGTATGTGGGCCTCCTTGAGGATGAATGTGATAGGTTAATTCCATTATCAGCCTATAGGACATTTCACATAGTGAAACAAAGCCTTGAAAAACTTAAACAAGTTGAGGCCGTATTCTAGGAATGGGTCCATAGTGCAATTTTAACTCAAGTCCTGGTCAGGGAAACCTATCTCAGCTAAGGGAATGTCCTTCTACTAAATCTATACGTATATTGTAAGTGGGAAAGTTGCAGAACCAACAAAGGAAGCTATAGCCACCACAGCACATTTACATTTCCTTTATTTGCATTTACATTTCTATAGATATGCGGTGGAGAGCATTCTGACTGGTTTCACACAGCCTTCATATGCAATCATGAAGAAGGCATTCCAGCAGGTATACTTCATTAGGAGTTTGAGAAGATTTGGTATGTTACCAAACACCCTAGAAAATTTGTACAGATGAACGGTGAGAAGCATTCTGACCAGTCGCTTCACCACCTGGTGTGGAGGTACCAATACACAGGATCACAAGAGGCTGCGGAGACACAGGAGGGTGTAGACTCAGACAGCTCCTTCAAAGGAGCAACTCTCCCCACCATCGATGGTATCTTCAAGATGAGTGCCTCATGAAGGCGGCATCTATCACTTAGGATCTTTATCATCAGGGACATGCCGTCTTCTCAATAGGAGATTAAGGAGGAGATACAGGAGCCTGAAGATACACATCCAATCATTCAGAAACAGCGTCTTCCCCTCTGTTAGCACACTCGTGAACAGTCCATGTACCCAAGAACACTACCTCAGGATTCCTTCTTTATGCATCATATATTTACTTCTGTAATTCATAGTAATTTTATGTCTGCACTAGACTTCTACCACAGAACAACGTATTTCACATCGTATAATCCAGTGATAATAAATCGGATTCTGATTCCTCCCGGAATTCCCATCGCTGCCTCTTAGTTCGATTGATTCCTGAATGGCATCGAATGGCAGATTGTAACTATTTCCCATAACAGTCTGAGGGCATCGCATGTGGTGAAGCAAAGAGGGCCAGATCCTTGAATGACCTTGGCAAACTGAGCTTCTGTTCCAGCAGTGTGTGCCCAGCACAATTGGCTGTGGTCCTCCTGAGGCACCAGTTAAAAGTGGCTTGGTCATTAGACTCATTGCAGTCACCAGTTCCCTCCATCAAGTGGCAAATAAACTCTGCGTAACAGTTGCCTTTTGGAAATCCCTTTGAGTTAAAGTTCAAAGTAAATTTATAATCAAAGTAAATATACGTCATCATATACAACCCTGAGATTCATTTTATTGCAGGCATACTCAATAAATCCAACAACCATAATAGAATCAATGAAAGGTGACCAGTGTGTAAAAGTCCAATCGACGTTTGAGTCCATGCCTGTTCAACCCCGGTTAGAACAATCACTTTACAACGCTAACAATCACTGATTGAGGATCAATTTGCTCTGCTGCCTGTAACTAGTTTGTATGTTCTCCCTGTGACCACAAGGGTTTGCTCTGGTTTCCTCCTGTATCTCAAAGATGTAAGGGTGAGGGTTAGTGAGCTGCAGGCAAGCTACACTGGCACCGGAAGCATGGCGACATTTGAGGCCTGCCCTGCACAATCGCTGCTGACTTGATGTGGCGCAAACCAGGCATTTCACTGTATGTTCTGATGTTCCGATGTACATGTGACAAATAAGAAATAGATTATATAGACGGTTCTGTCATTTAATATTTCCGAGCTGTAGCACACTGGTTAAGTCAGCAGCTTATATCAGTCAGTTGGTCTAGAGGCATGAGTTTGTGTCTCAGCCAAATCACTGGGGGTGGTGGGAGTGAGATTTAAATAACTAAGCAAACAGATAATTCTGAAGGTGGCAATTAACCCACAGATTTGTTTATTATTGAGGGACGGCTGCCATTATTACCCGGACTTGCCTATGTATAATTCCTGGCCTAACAAACCAGTTGACTTTTGTTTCAATTACATAACATTCAGCATTGCCAGTGGTCTCCACATCTTAATATGAATGAATGGATAAATAAGTGTTAACTTTTGCCATATTTGAACTATATCTTACTCTGGGCAACCTTAAAGTGTGATTGATGGCAACTTTAAATATCCTACTGATTGCTTCCTCATAATGAGGTAATTTTATTTATTTTTATTTTATTTGGAGATACAGCATGGAAACAAGTCCTTCCAGCCTAGTGAGCTTGAGCTGCCAAATCACTCCTGTGTGACCAGTGACCCTACTAACCCAGAGGAAAGCCATGCACTCACACTGAGAATGTACAAACTCTTACAGGCAGCGGTGGGAATTGAACACTATTCAAATCACCACACTACCAAGCTGCCACCTTTGCCATAATGGACAAAACAAAAAGCCATTGCTATGGGAGGGAGCCCCTCAGTATGTTTTAAAACCTATGAACATGAAATCAGCAGGCAAAGATGGCGATAATATTTACTCAAAAAAGGATTGTTTAATGTGTCATTATATGAGGAATAGTATGGGCACGTGGCCAGGTGGTTAAGGCATTGGACTAGCGACCTGAAGGTCGTGAGTTCGAGCCCCAGCCGAGGCAATGTGTGTTGTGTCCTTGAGCAAGGCACTTAATCACACATTGCTCTGCGACGACACTGGTGCCAAGCTGTATGGGTCCTAATGCCCTTCCCTTGGACAACATCGGTGTCATGGAGAGGGGAGACTTTCAGCATGGGCAAATGCTGATCTTCCATACAACCTTGCCCAGGCCTGTGCCCTTGAGAGTGAAGACTTTCCAGGCGCAGATCCATGGTATCGCAAGACTAACGGATGCTTTAATATGAGGAATAGGAGGAGGAGCAGGTCAGTCGTCTTCTCGAGATGACTCTCATATTCAACAATTTCATGGCTGATTCTTTGCCTCTTCCCCTTTTTAGACCAATTTCCACATCTTTTGAACATAGAACATAACAGAACAGTACAGGCCACCTGGCCCACAATGTTGTGTCGACCTTTTAACTCTAAGACCAATTTAACTCTTCCCTCCCACATAACCCTCCATCTGTCTATCATTTATATGCCTATCTAAGAGACTCTTAAATGTCCCTAATGTATCTCCTTCTACCACCACCTCTGGTAGTGTGGTCCACACACTCACCACTTTGTGTGAAAAACTTACCTTTGACATTCCCCTTAGAACTTTCTCTAATCACCTCAAGATCATGCCACCTCACTATACCAGTTTCCACCCCAGAAAAAGGGTCTCTGGCAGCCCTCTCAATCTGTGCTTTTTATTAAATCACCTCTTATTCTGCTCTGCTCCAAAGAGAAAAACCCTAGCTCACTCAATCTATCGTCATAAATAAGACATGCTCCCCAATCCAGGTAGCATCCTGGTAAATCTCCTCTGCACCTCTCTAATGACTCCCTTAGCATCCAAAATCTTGGCAATCTCAACCTCAAAAACTAAGCACCAACATCTCTCTGCCAATAAGTTCTAAAGGTTAACAATTTCTTGATTAAAAAGTATTCCAATGACTTTATGCTGTGACTATACCACTTATTGAAGTGTCTGTGTATTGAGGAAGCACCTTCCCAATTTCTGTCAATTCCTTTTACAATTCTAACTATCCCAAATGCCAAATTAAGCAAACAAAAGCAACTTACATAATTCCCAGATTTTACCTTTGTATCCATTTCACTAGCACTCTCAGACATTAGAAATCAGCTTTGCTTCCTAGGAAGGGTGGCTAAAACTAAGATGAGAGATTCTTATCGAAATGTCAGAATGGAAGGATAGTAGATTTGCATTACTGTCTGTCTGTATCTCGTTTTACGGCGGTTGGCATCCAGCTTAATGGTGCATTACCGCCACCCTCTGCTCCAGAATGTGCACTAGACATACATTCTAAATCCCTTCACCCAAACGCACACACACACACACACACACACACATATATAAATATATATATATATATATATATATATTCAAACCTACACTTCACCCTCCCGTCTTTGACCATTCTAGTATTTGCATTACTGCAAGGATAAAGTTTAATTAATGGTGGGCCCAGTGTGACATAATGATTATCTCCCATTTAATACACTCATTAGATATACCTGTATACCTGTTTAATTTCAAATATCTAATCAGCTAATTAGATGTGGCAGCAACTCGATGCATAAAAACATGCAGTCATGGTCAGGAGGCTCAGATTTGTTCAAACCAAACATCAGAATGGGGAAGAAATGTGATCGAAGTCCTTTGACTGTGGAATTATTGCTGGTGCCAAATGAGGTGGTTTGAGCTTCTCAGAAACTGCTGATGTTCTGGCATTTTCGCATACTCTCTCCAGTTTACAGGGCATGGTGCAAGAGAGAAAAAAAATCATCCAGTGAGCAGCATTTCTGTGGACGAAACGAGAGAGGTCAGAGGAGGATGGCCAGACTAGTTCAAGCTGACAGGAAGGCGACAGTAACTCAAATAATCATATGTTACAACAGTGGTGTGCAGAAGAGCATCTCTGAACACACATCACGTCAAACTTTGAAGTGGATAGGCTACAGCTGCAGAAGACCACACCAGGTTCCCCTCCTGTACCTAATAAAATGGCCACTGAATGTATGTGCTAATAGCTTAGGACAAACTAAGGTCTATACTCTATTTGCTTCACAACCATGCATGCAATTAAATAATTATTTTAAAGAGGCCCTCTAAACTTCAAAGTTATGCCGCTCTATATCAAAGACACAACTTAGTTTGTTTTTATTATTAAAATTTCCTTCTACTTTATATGTACAGTAATTTTAATCAAAATCCATTGTTGAATTGTCACAAATTATTGACAAAACTTCTAGTATTCAAATCTTCATTGATATTGACTGCAAAGTCAATAATCCAGTTTCAAACTACTTGTGCTTTGTTGAAAATATTGTCTCTACAATCAATTAATTAAAATAAAAAGTGTCTGTTTACAGTCTTGGAGAATTGTACATAGCAGCTTAAACTAATAACTGGTTTCCTCCAGATTATGGGACAATTACAAGTGGAGACTTGTTTAAATAAACACCACAAATAACATCGCATTTAATTAACATTGATTTAAGTAGCTCTATCATAAACCTGTTCACTTAAGCAAAAACAGGTGGAGCTGAGTTTTTCAAGGAAATTTAATTATTATTTCACAAAGGGAGTTCTTACTCAAAAATGGAAGGGAAATCCGTGGATGATGGTTCGGTGTGATTTGATGAAATGATTGTCGACAGCAAATATAAATCATCAAACTCTCCTTTTAAGTAATAAAGGTGATGGGGAGGTCAAAATACAGTGGGAGAACAGTTCATTAGAAATTGAATCCATTAGCAGAGATTCTTTACATGCAACCTACACATAAAAAGATTATTTTCCCTAGGCTAGATCACTCTGGCAATCTTTGTTGGCTGTCCATCGATTTAGATTGCGTTTGTGCACCTGATCTGATGTGTGTTTGGAGGTGACTGTAGAGGACAATTCTTGAATGGCATAGACATTCATAGTGGCAGCAAGGGGGTTGTCCTGATTCCATAGGCACGGCTGTTGCTGCTGCTTTCCTCTTCCACCAGCGGTCTCCAGGTCTGCGTCATATCTATCTTCTAAGATGCTGTGAGCGAGTTTAATCAAGGCACTCCAACCAGTACTGTCTGGTGCCATATTTTCTCGCTATAAGCAATGCTAGCTTTCACACAGTCTTTATATCTTTTATGAGGTCTACACGGTCTCTGTGTCCCCATGATAACTGGCCATAGAGCAGCTGCTTATTACCATGGTAATTACTTCTGTATGAAACTGCACCCATCAAAACATCGGCCTGGGGGATTGCAAGCACCATTCCTACAGTAAGTCATGCCCTCAGCCCTACCATCAAAATTTTACCTGGTCATCATATAGAAGTTAACCTTCCAAAGGAATGACAACAATATGGTCACCTGATATCCTTTTATCAATTCCATTAGGCTCAGACCCTTGGGAATACCAGAAAAGCTACCTGCTCCTATTCAGATGCCCCTTTGAAATTCATTAATAAGGCTTTCTGTTAAAGAGAGTCATGGTTTGGTGATTATCTTGGTTTTGCCAGTGGTGCCCACACTGTAAACATTGAATAAATGAAACCAAATCACCTGATGTGCAAAATGTATCTGCTTAGTCATAGTCATAGTCATACTTTATTGATCCCGGGGGAAATTGGTTTTCGTTACAGTTGCACCATAAATAATTAAATAGTAATAAAACCATAAATAGTTAAATAGTAATATGTAAATTATGCTAGGAAATAAGTCCAGGACCAGCCTATTGGCTCAGGGTGTCTGACCCTCCAAGGGAGGAGTTGTAAAGTTTGATGGGCACAGGGAGGAATGACTTCCTATGACGCTCTGTGTTGCATCTCGGTGGTATGAGTCTCTGGCTGAATGTACTCCTGTGCCCAACCAATACATTATGTAGTGGATGGGAGACATTGTCCAAGATGGCATGCAACTTGGACAGCATCCTCTTTCCAGACACCACCGTCAGCGAGTCCAGTTCCATCCCCACAACATCATTGGCCTTACGAATGAGTTTGTTGATTCTGTTGGTGTCTGCTACCCTCAGCCTGCTGCCCCAGCACACAACAGCAAACATGATAGCACTGGCCACCACAGACTCGTAGAACATCCTCAGCATTGTCCTGCAGATGTTAAAGGACCTCAGTCTCCTCAGGAAATAGAGACGGCTCTGACCCTTCTTGTAGACAGCCTCAGTGTTCTTTGACAGGTCAGAAGAGCCATCAGCTGATGTTCTCACAGATAGCCATACATCAACACACTGAAGAGGGTAATCCTTTCATTGGTGGTATATTAGGAGCAGCACTGTAGCATAGCCCTGAGTTTAATGCTAATATAGTGCCAGTGATCTGGGTTCAATTCCCACTCCACAAGTAAAGAGTTAGGATGTTCTCCCTGTGACCGCATGGGTTTCCTCTGGGTGCTCTGGTTTCCTCCCACATTCCAAGGACCTACAGGTCAGGAGCCTTAGGTCCCATACAACCAGTTTCAGGAACAGTTATTATCCTACAGCTATCAGGCTCCTAAACCAGCATAGACATTTTCACTCACCTCAACTCTGAACTGATTCCATGACCTGCAGACTCACTTTCAAAGGACTCTACAATTCATGCTCTCAGTATTATTTATTTTTCTTTATTTGGACATTGCATCTTTGCCAGTCTTTATGTATAGTTTTTCATAAATTCTATTGTATTTCTGTATTTTCCTGTAAATGCTGGCAAGAAAATGAATCTCAAGGTCATATATGGTGACAGACAAATTTTGATATTAAATTTACTTTGACTATGACTTTGACTTTAGTTGGTGAATTGGTCATGTGTGTACTTGGGTGATATGGGCTCATTGGGGCAGAAGTGCCTATTACCACACTTCTCTCAAAAATAAATAAAATCTCTCCATTCAATAGGGCATCAAGTAGCTCCCACTTTCATCCAGCCCTCAATCTGCTTCCATGTGGCAGATTTCAGCTTTTAAGAGAAATTTGGAGAGGTTCATGGATGGGAAGGGTATGGAGGACTATGGTCCAGGTGCAAAGTGAAGAGGCTGCACAGGTTAATATTTTGGCATGGACTGAATGGGCCGAAGGGCCTGTTTCTGTGCTATACTGCTCTATAATAGATACTGAAGATTTGAAACAATCTGAAACAAAAGTGCCAAAAGTAAGTGTCAATGTTGAATTTAGCAAAATGATATTTTGCATAGTTACTTCTACCAAGCCTAACATATGACCACATAAAATAAGCCTTTTCCTTTTTAATGGGTAATCATGAAGTTATAAAGGTCAAATGCACATTGTGAGAAACATTATGGACTGTTCAATCTAACGTTATCACCTCAAGATGTCACTAGACTAATTTTTTAGTAGCATAAAAATGTCCAGCAGCAGGAAATAAACAATCAGTTTATAGTTTTTATGTCAGTTGTTGTAACCACTGGACTCCCAGTTATGCTGTAAAATGTGGACCTTACGACTCTGAATCTATAGATACAGATGTTAAAAGGCAAACAGTATGTATATAACAGTACCGTGTTCAGATAATCATTTTTTGTGATCTTGGTTTAGGGATAAAAATTGCCCAGGCAGAGTAGCTGTGTGGAATGAGCTTCCAGCAGAAGTGGTTGAAGCAGGTCCTATGCAAACAACAGGAATTCTGCAGATGCTGGAAATTCAAGCAACACACATCAAAGTTGCTGGTGAACGCAGCAGGCCAGGCAGCATCTGTAGGAAGAGGTGCAGTTGACATTTCAGGCCGAGACCCTTCGTCAGGAAGCAGGTTCTATGTTGTCGTTTAAAGTTTAATTGGGTAGATATAAGGAATGGAGGGTTATGGGCTGAGTGCAGGTCGGTGGGAATAGGATAGGGTAAGAGTTCGGCACGGACTAGAAGGGCCGAGATGGCCTGTTTCCATGCTGTAATTGTTATACGGTTATATATGGTTATATAGAGGGTATGTACTCAGTGGCCATTTTGTTAGGTACTCGTTAATGCAAATATCTTATCAGCCAATTGTGTGGCAGCCACTCAATGCATGAAAGCACACCGACATGGTCAAGAAGTTCAGTTGTTGTTCAGGCCAAACAAGAGAATGGGGAAGAAATGTGATCGAAGTGACTTTGACTGTGGAATAATTGTTGCTGCCAGACTGGATGATTAGAGTATCTCAGAAACTATTGATCTCCTGGGATTTTCACACACAAGAATTTCTAGAGTTTACAGCAAGTTATGTGTAAAACAAAGAAAAATACAGTGAGCAGCAGTTCTGTGAGTGAAAATGTCTTGTTATTTGGAGAGGTCACAGGAGAATGGCTGAACTGGTTCAAGCCTATAGGAAGGTCACAGTAACTCAAATAACTATGCGTTGCAACCATGGCGTGCAGGAAGCATCTCTGAATGCACAACATGCCAAACCTTGATGTGGATGGGCTACAGCGGCAGAAAACAACAAACATTCATTCGGTGCCTACTTTATGCGGTACAGGAGGTATCTAATAAAGTGGCCACTGAGTGTAGGTTTAAGGTGTGATTGGAAAGATTTAAAAAGGACTTGAGGTGCAAGGTTTTCACAAAGAAGGTGAGGGGATTATATGGAATGAATGGCCAGAGAAAGTGTGAGAGGCAGGTACAGTTACAGGATTTAAAAGACAAAAGGTTTAGACCAGGGGTTCCCAACCTTTTTTAAGCCATGGACTCCTACCATTAACTGAGGTGTCTATGGATTCCAGGTTGGCAGCCCCTGGTTCAGAGAGTTATGAGCCAAATGTAGGCAGATTGGACTAGGTTATGAAGGCACCTTGGTCTGCATGGATCAGATGGGCCAAAGGGCCTATTTCTGTTCTGTATAACACTATGATTCCACAAGGATTAATTCCTATTTGTCTTTGAAATTGTGCCATTAACTATTTTACATTGGGGATGGGGAAATCACCTCATCCAAAAGACAATGGCCCTCACTTTTATCCTTCCTCGTCGATCAGAAGTCCAGACGTTGAGGTCTGGTGGCTGAAGCCCTGAGTCTGTGAGACCACTGGGGAAGTCAAAGGCCCAGTGTCTGTCAATCCATGGTGTCGGTCTATCCTGGGGTTAGAGGACTGTGTGTGTGTGTGTGTGTGTGTGTGTGTGTGTGTGTGTGTGTGTGTGTGTGTGAGAGTGTGTGTGTGTGTGTGTGTGTGTGTGTGTGTGTGGGGGGGGGGAGAAAGGGGCTTATTTTGTTATAGTTGTTTTGTCGCTGTTGTTCGGTTGTTGAGAACACCGTGGGCATGCTATGTTTGCACTGGCATATGTGGTGACTCCTGCAGACCGCCCCCAGCACATCCTTTGGTTGTATTATTTGTTAATGCAAACAATATATCTCACTGTTTGTTTTGATATACGTGATAAATAAATGAATCAGAATCCTCATTAGCCCAGACATTATGCTCAATTCTAATGAATAGGAGTTGAACTTACAACCTTTTGATGCAGAGGGGAAAGACTTATCAATGTGCTGACCCCACAGATGGTTATCCAGTGCCCTCTCAAATTCAGAGTTACGGGAATATCTTAACCATAAATTTAATTCTGAGTTGACAATGCATAATTACTGAGCATATTTTTGAAAGGTTACCTGACAGGTTGGCATGATTCCGGTGAGGTGCTGCAGATTTCTTTGTCTGAAGCCAGAATCCCTACCCTAAGGTGTAACCGAGAGCTTGACAAGGGATATGCTGGAAACATGTTACTGTCTTCTTTTTGCTGAAGACAATGAACAAAAGAACCAGGGGGCAGGTGAGGAAGAATGTTTCGACGTACAAATAAATCTGAATCTGAAGCTGAATGTTTATGTTGTAACATGAACAAAATCACCACAAAGGCACTGAAGCTAGTGATGTAGAAGTGTTCCATTCAACAAATGAGTAACAGGCATCATATTGAGATCCTTTTGGAGGAAGAGGCTTCCCGGCCCAATATTACATGACATTTTTATACGCTAAAATTCAAAGGTAACAGCAGGACAATTCTATAGTTACAATGTATCTACAATGCTTCCTATGAATTACATATAGTTTTCACACACCTCCTTCTTCGCACACTCCGAGCACCAAAAACAAATATGAATCAGCATTGTCTGGTTTGCAGTCAACTCCACTTTACAGCTCCAGGAAGACTATTGTTCAAAGCTGCATTTTACATTCACTCTACAATCCACATTCACGTCTGAAGATTGGATGCCGGCCTGGACTTGTGGACTTGCAGACTTGCAGAGGTCAAACCTCTGATGTTTGAACAAATCGACCCATAGGCCTTGACCTTCAGGTCTCAAGGCCCGGCTTCACTGGCTTTGGTCTTTGACCTGTGGACTCAACAATCTCTGGCCTTCAGCCTTCAGCTTTGCCCTCCAGACTTCTCCAGCCTCTGAGTACTAAATCCAGGATTCAACAGTTACCAGTTTGACCTTCAGCCCCCAACTCCAGAAAGTTCTGATCATAGGTTTCACCTTCAAGCCTTGACTTCTGGACTCACACTGACTCTCGACCCTGCTCTCTTGCCAACCTGGGGATCGTTGGTCTTCTCAAGGCCTTCTCCAACAACTTGCCCACCACTAAAGTAAGACTCACTGGTCTATAACTTCCAGTGAACCACAATATAACTCTCACCAACGATAACATGTATAACAATATACAGGTATCACAATGCAACTCTCACCAGAGGATAGCAGGTATAAGTGTAGGGTTGGACACGAGGGATAACTCTCTTTCCCCTCTTAGAAACATTATTGTGGGGTTTTACAATGTTTGACAGAATCAGAATCAGGTTTATTATCACTGACATATGTTGTAAAATGTGTTGTTTCATGCAGCATTACAATACAAAATTATTATAAGTTACAAAAATAAATAATGCAAGAAACAAATAGCAAGGTAGTTTTCTTGGATTCATGGACTGTTCAGAAATGTGATGGTGGAGTGAAGTCTAATACCAGGAGCCACAGCCTCATCGCAGGGGATAGGCTCTTTAGGACTGAGATAAGGAGAAGTCCTTTCATACAGACAGTGCTGAATCTTTGGCAGCC
The DNA here is from genome assembly GCF_030028105.1 of Mobula birostris. Classification (NCBI taxonomy): domain Eukaryota; kingdom Metazoa; phylum Chordata; class Chondrichthyes; order Myliobatiformes; family Myliobatidae; genus Mobula; species Mobula birostris. The sequence continues at coordinate 100,609,276 of NC_092380.1, read as the reverse complement.
TCTGGCCTGGAGGGCTGTAGGTACTCAGTCAATTCACTAATTCAAAACCCAGCTCAATACATGCTTGGATATCAAGCGAAACAAGAGTTACGTGGAAAGTGTAGGAAAATAAACCAGCCTCAGAGGACCAGATGGATACCCCTGCTCCTAATTCTTATCTTCTCATTTCCTTATTATCCTTTGTCTCCATCTATGGGGATAATCAGGACCCCAATTTTATGGAGGCTGCAGGCCAAAAACAGCTTGTCCTGGGATTAGAGGACTGTATATGTGCTCGGGAAGAGGGAGGGAAGGAAGAACAGGGTCTGGTTCACTGCTATTACTTTGCTGCTTGTCTGCATTCTATTTTGTTGTGTTCTTTTTGTTCTGCTAGGCATTGTGGGTATGTAATGTTGACGCTAAGTTGTATGGGTACACATCCTTGCACATCCTTGGGTATGTTGATTGTTAACGCAAATGATTCAAAGATTCAAGGTACATTTATTATCAAAGTATGTGTGCAGTATACAACCCAGAGACTCGTCTTCCCACAACCAGCCATGAAACAAAGAAAACCAGGAGACTCATTCAGAATCAGAATGTATCGTGCAATTTGTTAACTTAGCAAACATCGCAAAAAAGAACAAATCGCGCATATGGCAAAAAAAACTGAGTGAACAACACACAGAATATTAAACATCAAACCGCAGAGTCCTTGGAGCAGTCTAGGAATATTTAGTTCAATTCAGTTCAATACAATTTAGCGCTATGCTGTTCGTTGACTGCAGGCCGCTGAGCCAGTCTGCCCCAATCAAAATCATGCAAAGTAGCAATTTTAAAAAAAAAGAGTAACTAGAAATCAGAAACATATATAACATGAACTGCAGAGTCCTTTAAAAATGACCCCAATCCACAAACTGTACCGACCAAGTCTTGCCCGAGACCCAAGACCTCCAGCTGCAGCGAGCAAAAGGGCAAACCATTTCACTGTGAGTTTCGGCATACATGTGATAAATAAATCTGAATCTGAACCTTAATCCAATACCTCAATCTAACACCACAGACCATGCAGGACTGTACTGGAGAGTCAGCTGTGAATTTTGTGCTGGACTGCCCTGGCTTCAATTTGACTCAGCAACAACAACGCTATTGGATCATAGCTAGCCTTCTTTAATGTACAACAGGGCACACTACAATGTGTTATTTATATCTTCTCTTTTGAATATCATGACATTTTTATCTTCGGATAGTGGATATTACCTCCTTTGATTTATATTGTCAAAGAACAATTTTGAAATTCTGCTATTTTACGAGACAAATTTAAATGCAGAATCAGAGTCAGGTTTATTGTCACTGACATTCTCTCAGCGGCCACTTTATTAGGTACCTGCGGTAGTCCATTCACTTCAAGCTTCAACATGTTGTGCACTGAGATGATCTGCACACCACATTGCAACCCATGGTTATATGAGTTACTGTCACCCACAGAACAGTTGCTTATTGGACGTTCATTTTTGTTTCTACCACGATTGTCCCCAGAACAGGGGTTCCCAACCATTTCTGTGCTATGGAGCCTTGTCATTAACCCTTTGGAACCCCTGCTCTAGAGATTGTTGTGTGTGAAAATCCCAGGAGATCAGCTGTTTTGAGATACCCAAGCCACCCCATCTGGCAGCAGCAGTCATTCCTCGGTCAAAGTCACATTTCTTCCCCATTCTGCTGCTTAGTCTGAACAACTGGACCTCTTGACCACGTCTGCATGCTTTTGTGCATTGAGTTGCTGCCACATGATTGGCTGATTAGATATTTGCATTAATGGGCAGGTGTACAGGTGTTCCTAATAAAGTGGCACTGAGTGTATGTCGCCCAGGGAAGAAAAGTTGCCTTCCTTACCTAGACAGGCTTAGAAGTGACCTTAGATCAACCAATGTAGTTGATTCTAAACCATATCTTCAGCAGAGGGGCTATCAGGTATGAACAATAAATAGTGGTATTGCAGTCCATAAAAGAATGAATGTTAAGATTGAATCTGCTTTCATTGCCCTTTCACACAGTGTATTCATACCATAACAATTCTATACCGAAAATGTTTTCTCTCATCCCTCGCTCTCCAATCAACTGCCTTTAGTCTCTTCTACTTGCTAACTTCCTGCCATCAAAATCAGTCTGAATCTTAAAATTAACCTTTATCCCAACCAGATCGAAAGAGAACTAACTCAAAATACTCTGACCAGCTTATATCAAGTTGATTATAGGATTTACAAGTAATCGAACCACGGTGTTTCAGCCAATGAAATGAGTTAATAGGCTCAACAGAAAGGAGCAATTTCCCTGGTTAGAAAATCCAAAACCAGATTTCATGGCCTTAAGATAAGGAGAGTGCATCGAATGGAGATTACAGAAAATAAACATTGGCAGACAGATATCTACACAAACAGATCTCCACAGAAACAAATAATCACACACATATCCACACAAAATAACCTTCACAAAAACAGATCTCCACATAAACAGATATCCACATCAATATCCACAAAAACAGACCTCCACGGAAGCAGATCTCCACACATTCAGATCTCCATTCAGATACCCACACAAACAAACCTTCCACACAAAACAGATAGCCACACAAAATTAAGCAAAATCTGAAATTCTCTCTCCCAAGTAGCCTCATACAAATGAAATCATTGATGGGCAAGGTTTACAGAACCAAAATACAAGGAGATAGAGTTTACAAGTCTAAATGAATAACAGATCAGGTTCAATGGGCTGAATGGCCTACTTTGCTCTTAGCAGCTCCATGCAACTGAAGTCCCTCATTACCTCTACCATATGATAAAGTCATCATAATCGAACTTCACTCTTGGGAACTAAACCCAGGGATCACTACCACACTGTTCTTTCATTTCTGCATGCCTCTGTCAATAAACTACACCATAACATGGTGGTAAAAATATTTAACACCAGTGTAGACACATTGGGGCCACCCTAACCCCTTTGGGAAGCTTTATCCCCTTGATTAGCGCAGCTAAGCTGAATCGAAGGTCAGGATTTGAGAAGGAAAGGTTTGTTTCAAACATCACCATCTGGCAGCTGTTGCTGAACTCGTAAATTTAACTATTTCCTTTTAACTGGCAAAATTTGCTTTGAAACGTGTGTGATTGCTTTAGATTCCCCTTCCATAAATAAGGCAGCTTTTAAAATCAGTCACTCTGTTAAAAAGGAAAATGCTGCAGCAAGTGCCCTCTTCACTCTGTATCCATGGTGTTTTCTGCCTCGTGTTGCAGGGAAGGATTTGTGGACAGTAGTGTGGTGGTTAGAACAACGCTTTACAGTACCAGCGACCCGGGTTCAACTCCCGCCTCTACCTGTAAGGAGTTTGTATGTTCTCCCCAAGACCATGTGGGTTTCCTCCAGGTGCTTCACTTTCCTCCCACCAGTACGATGACATACCTGTTGATAGGTTAACTGGTCATTGTAAATTGTCCCACGACTGGGCTAGGGTTAAATCAAGGGATTGCTGGGTGGCATGACTTAGAGGGCCAGAAGGGCCTATTCCACGCTGTATATATACAAATATAGAATCAAAATGGCTGGAGTTATCTTGCAAGCTTCCCGGATTTATTTCACATGCTCAAGAATTAACAGTCAAGATAAAACATATTGACACAGAAATTCATAAACACAAGAATTTGTGCAGGTGCTGGAAATCCAGAATCAAGATCATCATCATCATTATGTGACAAGTCGTATGACGTGAGCAACCATGATCCCATGACCACGATTGTTCTTGGCAAATTTTTCTACAGAAGTGGTTTGCTGTTGCCTTCTTCTGGACAGTGTCTTTACAAGATGGGTGACCCCAACCATTATCAAAACTCTTCAGAGTTTGCCTGGCTGGTGTCAGTGGTCGCATAACCAGGACCTGTGATATACACCAGCTGCTCATACGACCATCCACCACCTGCGCCCGTGACTTCACATGATCCTGATCTGGGAGGCTAATCAGGGGCTATACTTTGCTCAAGGGTGACCTGCTGGCTAGCAGAGGGAAGCAACGCCTTACACCTCCTTCAGTAGAGACGTGGCTCCATCCCACCTCCTGAAATCTAGATTAAAACACATAAAATGCTGGAGAAACTCAGCAGGTCAGGCAGTATCCATGGAGAGGAAATAAGAGCCGACATTTCAGGCCAAGAAACGTCCCAATGAAGGGGCTCGGCCTAAAACGCAGGCTCTTTATTCCTCTTCATAGATGCTGCCTGATCTGCTGAGTTCCTCCAGCATATTGTGTGTGCTGACCCAGAAGTTCAATCAGGTAACTCACATTTTAGTCATTAAAAGTTGAAATGCCGTGTTGGTAAGCTTCAAACGCACATCCTTGAAAGCACATACATATAAACAAGGATGTTGTTAGACTCATGGACCTGAGTTATAAGGAAAGGTTGAATAGGTTTGGACTTCATTACATGGTGCATAAGATAATGAGGGGAGATTTGATGCTGACATACAAAATTCTGAGGGTTACAGCTAGGGTGGCAGCAAGCAGGTTTTTTCCACGGAGGTTGGAAGAAATTCAAGCTGAAGAGTGAAATAGTTGCAGGGAACATGAGGGGAAACGTCTTCACTCAGGGGGTGGTGAGAGTGTGAAATGAGCTGCCAGCGAAAGTGGTGGGTGTGGATTTTATTTCAACATTTAAGAGATGTTTGGGATAGCTATATGGATGGGAGAGGTATGGAGGGCTATGGTCCGGGTACAGATCAATGGAACCAGGCAGAATAATAGTTCAGCATGGAATAGGTGGTCCAAAGAGACTCCTTCCGCACTGTATTGTTCTGTGACTCTGTGATATATCAACGGTGCCTGTCACATAACATAGGACACAGATTTGACACATCTCCTCACTGGCCCCCACACATGCAACAACGAGACATTGCAGGCTTCAAACAACAATTTAACTCAGCGAACAACCCTACCAAGGGTGACATCTCCAAGATGGGTCACAAAGTAACTCTTTTCACTTCCTTTTTTCTCCTTCAATTTATTTCAGATGTGGTTCTGCTTCTGTTGGAGCTTGTTGTCTATATTCTGGCAGTGCTTTTTTGGGCCAATTGGGCGACCTGGTGCTCTGCTAACTCCATGAGGGTTCTGTGAGGCCGCGAGCAAAGCATGTGGTATGAAAGCAAGGAAGCCTGGGGACTGCTGCCGGAGGAAGGTGTCTGTGTATGACGGTCTCTCTCACTCACTGCTGTCTGTTCACATGATCTTCCTCTCTCCCTCCTTTCCTCCCTCAATGCTGTCAGAGCAAGGTTTAATTGATGTGGTTTGTAGATTGGACTTCACATCATGTTCTATTTTCTGGTCACTCCTTTTTTATTGTTGCCATTTTTGGGGGGATTTTTGAATAGGGACGGCCCATAGACAATGAATACAGTACTGAACTGAACTGAAATATGCCCTTTGATTTGATGTTTTACATTTTGTGTTGCCGTTTGTGCAATTTGGCTTTTTTGCACGGGGGGTGGGGTTGATGTTTTTTTCTTTGAACGGGTTCCATGTTTCTTCTGTGCTCATGGCTGTCTGTGGCAAGACGAATCTCAGGGTTGTATACTGCATACATACTTTGATAATAAATCCACTTTGAATCCTTTGAATTGAATTATTCAGCCATTGCTTTACATTGCACAGTCGTTTTGAACTCCATTTCCTTAATAATGCTGCGTTGAAGGGCACAGCTATAGAAAAGAGTGTGAAGCCTTCCACGTGCACAATGAGGTGACTCCACCAAATACCCAGACAAACTGGGGCACGTACCTCATTGTGGCAAATATTTTTATGCACTGAGAATTGTCTACCAAGGACTCTTGGCCTCACAATCTACCTCATTATAATCTTGCACTTCAGCGTTTACCTGTTCTGTCGTTTCTGCGTAGCTTTTACACTTTTTTCTACATTGTTATTGTTTTACCTAAATGCACTGTGTAATTGATTAGATCTATATAAACAATATGCAAGACAAGCTCTTCACTGCATCTCAGTACATCTGACAATAATAAATCAATTCCAATACCGGTACTTGAATTTCAGTGGCAATTATCTGCAGAATGATTCTCATGTATAACAGGTAGGCTTTCAATTATTGAAGAGCTACTTTCCATTACTGATCACTATTACTCTAATACAGTGCATCTGTAAGATCATAATGCTCTTGAATTTAAGTGACATCAATAACTCCCCTTTATCTGACACCACCTACACCCAGCAGTTTGGTAAATTTCAGGTCATTGATAGGAATCAGCACTTGGGATTGGAATTCATTACAGGGATGGAAGATAATAGACTTGGTCATCCTAATATTTAGTTGGAAGAAATCTCTGCTCAACTAGCACCAGATGTCAGACATTCGATTATCTCAGGGATAAGAGAAGAGGCAAAATCAGATGATGCTTTGGAAAAATCGGAGTTAGGTCACAATTTTCAGCATAACTCACTGAGTCATACAGAAACTTTCCTGTTTATGTAAAGAAACCATAAAATTACTTAACAGTAATTCATTGGAAAATGATTCTGCAATCAACAGCAAACACTTCCAACATCCAATAAGGAAACTAATCTATGGTTTCTTATTATCCAGTGAATGATTGTTTATTCTTCTTGGATATTGGAAGTGTTTGTTACTGTTTGCAGAATTGTATATCCAATGAATTAACGTTAATATTTACAAAACACTATATTTTCTGGATAAGAAGGAACAACTTGTGGAAGTCATTGGCATTACTACTGTTGTAACGAGAACAAAGTCACTGGAGCAACACTGAAGCTAGTGGATATAGAAGTGTTTTACTCAACAAAAATCAGCAGCAGGCATATTGGGGCCCTCTTGGAGAAAGAGGCCTCCCAATCCAATATTACCAGACATTTTTATATGCCAAAGATCAAAGATAACAACAGGACAATTCTATAGTTATAACGTATCTACAATGCTTCCTTTGAAAATAGCCATCACACACCTTCTTCACACCCACATCCAACACCCCAAAAAAATGTGAATTAGCATTGTCTGGTTTGCAGTCAACTCCAGTACACAGCTCCAAGAAAACTATTGTTCAGGGCTGCATTTTAAATTCATTCTACAATCCACATTCAGGTCTAAAGATTGGTTGCAGAAGTTAATATTTGCTATATAGCCTAACTCCAGAATATGCCCTAACACTACAAGACCATAGATGGAAGTTGCCCTGTTTTAGTTGCTGTTTCTGATGTCACTTCCTTCACCATATGAAGCATACATAAAAAGGTGGAGATATCTCCACTATATGTTAGAAGAACTCAAATTCGTATGAGATGTCATTGACTTAAAAGTTAACCGTATTTTCTTCTTTCTGCAGGTGCTGCCTGACCTGCTGAACATTTCCAGCATTCAGTTTATATACTCCTCTGCCAGAGCCAGGACTTTGGAAATGTTGGAGAGATAATGGGCTGAAGTGACTTATGCAAATGAAGGATGATAAACATCCAAAAACACCTCTGTCCACAGATGCTGTGTGATTTGTTGAGTCTTTCAGGCATTTTGTTTTTATTTCATATTTCAAGTGACTGTAGTTATTTTGGTTTTCAAACATCTTTTGCGTAAACTGTTGAAGCTGGAGGTTATTTGAAGATTTGGAAATGGAGGTGACAGATCTTTGTTTTCCCCTGCTCAGGATCATCAAGGGTTACAATGCAAATTGAGTAGATGAAGTTAATACACAGTTCAGCCAATGTCTCACTGAAAGACAAGCTCAAAGAGCTGAATAGACAACTCCTTGTCCTCTGTTCATGATTTTATTGTTCCTGAAAAACAATGAGAATTGCTTACTTAGTATTACAGAATGCTTGCTTTGCCTTTTATGTTGCACTGTGTTATGAAGGCCTGGCCAGTACTGAACAATATATATGGAGTATTGGTCGTAAGATCACCATTTCTGAAGGTATGGGGCCTCATGTCATCCATCAGAGCGGGCTAATTCCTTTTCTTCTCAGGGTCTGGAAATCTCTGAGCCATTTTGTAGTCAATGTACACCCCAACACACCACCACATAAAGAACCGTACCAACAGAATGATCACAAGGAACACCATTAGTAGTACTTCCGATTCCATATTAAATCCAAGGGAGAAAAACTGGAAATAATGAGCTCATTTAAAAAACACCCTCAGAGAACTAATTGTCAAATGTACTGTTTTTTCCTCTCTGTTCTTTCAGCCTGTGCTATGTAACCTGGTAAATGCTTTCAGCATTCCAGCTGAAATGATCTCAGAGGGCATGTGACATTTATATAGTGCAGCTGACAGATTAAGGACATGTACGAGTTTCATTTAGTCCACTGTGCTAATTCGAGAAAGGAGCTGGCGAACTCACGGGTGACAATAAAGAGAAAATGTTGGCATTAACCAAAGATTGCTGATCCAAGCTTGCAGAATCCTATGTTCTATGTGTTTGTGTGTGAGAGAGGGGGGGGGAGAGAGAGAGAGAGAGAGAGACTATAATTGTGAACACACGCGTTTGTGTGTGTCTGTAAAGTGCCGTTTTTTTTTCTCTCCTGACATTGACGTAATTCCGAATCCTTTGCGGCCCCAGCTGCTCAGCAAAATCCGGTAACCCCTCCTTCCTCTCTGGGTCTATCAACAGGGCAGCACTGGATCTTCCAGCCACTAGCGAAGACAATTGGGTTTTTATTCTGTGGAGAAAGAAACAGAATTAGTGTTTCAGCTTGCTGACCCTTCTTCAGAACTGAAAAGCATTAGAAATTTAACAGACCTCTCCCCTACACTCCAATTCCAGAGAACAAGAGGGTTAACTTATAGGGACTGGATGCAGAAAACAGGCATGTGTGCCACGAATATGGAAAGAGGATGTAAAAGGCATTTACAAACATGGTAGAAACCCACAAAACACATGGAGATAAATTATAATCTCTGCTGGGAGAGTCCAGAACAAGGGAGCATAAAATTGGTGCCAAACCGTTCCGAGATGATGTCCAGAAACATTTCTTCACCCAGAACGTAGTGGAAATCTGAAGCAATTTCCACAAATGATTAAAATTTTTTAAAAAAAATAGTGGATTAACAGTTTCCAGATCCACAGTGGGTATATTAAAACACAGAGCAGTCATGTTCTAATCCAATAAACTGCACAGGTACTAATTATTTTACTCAACTGCCTAATAGATATTTCCCAGAAAGTACTTGCTTTAAATTCTAAATTTAGTCATGCAAAACATGCTTAATTAAACATAAGTACAGATACATTAACCTCCTTTTGCACATATCTACACACAATCCCAAACACCCAGAAAAATGCACTCAGCCACACACATACAAACACACACTCCCAAACATACACACACATTCACCCGCACATACAGCCAAACATAAATGCATTCACACACACAGATAGACATGGACAGACACATGCACACCTGCTATGTAAACTATACACACATTCAGACCCAAACGACGCAGAGCATATAGAGAATTCAAAGCAACACTTTAACACTTGCAACCTGTTTATTCAATACATCTTATCTATGCACTATATAGTCATACTTTATTGATCCCGGGGGAAATTTGGTTTCGTTACAGTTGTACCAACCAAGAACAGAGTATAAATATAGCAATATAAAACCATAAATAATTAAATAATACCATGCAAATTATACCAGGAAATAAGTCCAGGACCAGCCTATTGGCTCAGGGTGTCTGACCCTCCAAGGGAGGAGTTGTAAAGTCTGATGGTCACAGGTAGGAATGACTTCCTAAGACGCTCAGTGTTGCATCTCGGTGGAATGAGTCTCTGGCTGAATGTACTCCTGTGCCCACCCAGTACATTATGTAGTGGATGGGAGACATTGTCCAAGATGGCATGCAACTTGGACAGCATCGTCTTTTCAGACACCACTGTCAGAGAGTCCAGTTCCAACCCCACAACATCACTGGCCTTACGAATGAGTTTGTTGATTCTGTTGGTGTCTGCTACCTTCAGCCTGCTGCCCCAGCACACAACAGCAAACATGATAGCACTGGCCACCACAGACTCATAGAACATCCTCATATCCTTATATCTTAGCAAAGGCAGAAATCAATGGCAAAATACATCACCACATTACAACATATCAGTACGTGGTCATCTGAAGAAAAAAGTGATAAAGATCATGAGGTCCAATCCTGCACTGAGCCCACAGTGTACTAGTACAGCAGTGATCCCTGCAGTTGCGTATCTTTCAGAAACATGGATGACATATAGCAGGCATCTCAGATATCAGTGCTTCAATGTCCCGAATATTCTCCAAATCCAAGGGAAGGATTAGGAAATCAATTAGTGTGTCCAGCCTGAGGCCAACATACTTGGAGCATGGCTCCAACTGCGTTCAGCTTGCACGGGTGGGAAAGGCACACTGTTCACACGGCCAACATGAGACTCCTGAAACAGACACTCCATTCTAAAGGTTAAAGGTTAGCATTATTTGTCAAATGTACATCAAACACACAATGAAATGCATCATTTGAGAGGCGAGCAACGCAGTCTGAGGATGTGCTGGGAGGCAACCCACAAGAGTCACCATGTTTCCAACACCAACATAAAATGCCCACAACTTACCAGCCCCTAATCTATTTGACTTTTTTTGGAAAAGGGAAGAAAACTGGAGCACCTGGAGGAAAGCCACACAGCCTAAGCTCTATTCGAGAGATTTCAGGAGGGCAAAGAAAACACGTCAATAACATTACCGAAACATCCTTGAGGAATGTAAGTAACATCCCCATTTATATGTTGGAATTGCAGACAGGTGACTACTCAGACTGGAGTAGGAGAATGCAGAAAAGCATTGATCAATGGGAGCGTAAGGAAAAGCAAAGCAAAAGGAGCTGAAACACAGAATTTCATTAACAGACCATGTACCTGTCTCATTTCCAGACCCCACTAAGGTCATCTTCAGGTCCTATAAAGCCCTGATCGTCCACCTTGGATCTTATAGAGCTAGTGTGAATGCAAGTTACCCTTCACTCTGAGATTCAAGATTGTTTAATGTCATTTCCTATACACAAGAGCAAAGAACAAAATAATTGCTACTCCAGATCCGATTCAGCAAAAAAACATAATAAGATCAAGAACACAATACTAATTTAAAAAACAATAAATATAAATACGTAAGCCAGCTTATTGCCGTGGATTGATTAAATATCCATAGTGATGCTAGGCACGAGAGTGTCTGCATATAAGGTGACTGACAAGAAATGATAAAGTAGTGGTGGTTGGGGTGTGGAGGGATCAGTTAGAGAGTGGAGGTGTTGATCAGTCTTACTGCTGGGGAAAAGTAACTGCTTTTGAGTACAGTCATATTGGCAAAGATGTTATGTAGCCTCCTCCCTGATGGGCGTGGGACACACAGACCACGTGCAGAATGGATGGGATCCTTCCTGATGCTTCGGACCCTTTTCCAGCACTTTCTGTATATATGCCCTTGATGGCAGGTCGGCTGGTGTTGGTAATGCACTGGGCAGTTTTGACTACCGTCTGCTGTAGTGCAGTTTCAGTGCAATGCAGTGATGCAGCATGTTATGGTGCTCTCTACTGTGCATCTGTAGGATGTTATGGGAATAGATGTGCACAGCCCAGCTCTCTTCAGGCTACTCAGAAAGCAAAGGCATTGGTGAGCTTTCCTGATGCTGTAGAATGTGTTCTGGGACTATGAGAGGTTGTGCAAGATGTGCACTCTCAGGAGATTGAAACTGTTCTGTTTCCACTACTGTGCTGCCGATATGAAGGGCGGTGTGAGTGGTGTGAGTTCTCCTGAAAGTCATAACCATCTCCTTGGTCTTACTGACATTGAGGAAGGGATAATTTGTCTGGCACCAGCCTTCGAACTATTCCACCTCCTCTCTGTAGGCTGTCTCATCATTGCTGGTGATGAGCCCCATAACTGTCATGTCAACAGCAAACTTATGTGATTACTTGGTTGTCTGGCCGTGCAGTCGTGTGTGAGCAGAGTGCACAGTAATAGGCGGCTGGTGGCGTAGTGGCATCAGCGCTGGACTTCAGGGCGAGAGGTGCTGAGTTCAATCCGGCCAGTTCCCTTGCACGCTCTCCATCCGTGCTGGGTTGAGCGTCGAGCTAGCCACTCGACCTTGTAAAAAGTACTAATGGTGTCGAGGTCTTCATCGATGACGATGGACGAACTTTACAGCAATAAGTTCAGCACACGGCCCTGGGGGGGTGAGGGGTGCACCCGTGCTGTGGATGATGGGGACAGAGGAGCAATCCTGACTCTGAGGTCTGTTGGTTCGGAAGTCCAACATCCAGATGCACAGTGGTGTATGTAGACCTGCTTGTTAACCAGGATCTGTAGCACAACAGTACTGAATGCTAAACTGAAATCCAGAAACAGCATTTTGACATAAGTGCCCTTGCTTTCATGGTGCGAACACAAATCCACAAGAATCAAGAGCAGAATTAGGCCATTTGGCCCATTGAGTCTGCGCCACCTTTCCACCATGTCCAATTTATTATCTCATTCAACCCATTTGTCCTTCCTTCTCGCTGTAACCTTTGATGCCCTTTCTAATCAAGAACCCATCTGCTTGATTGATTGATTGATTGAGATACAGCATGGAATAGGCCCTTCTGGACCTTCAAGCCACACCACCCAGCAAACCCTGAGTTAACCCGAGTCTAATCATGGGACAATTTACAATGACCGATTAACCTACCAATTGCTATGTCTTAGAACTGTGGGAGGAAACCAGAGCACCTGGAGGAAGCCTACACAGTCATGGGGAGAACGTACAAACTCCATACAGGCAGGGCAGGTATTGAACCCAGGTCACTGGCACTGTACAGAGTTGTACTAACCACTACACTACCATGCCACTTTAAATATACCCAGTAATGTTCTCCACTGCAATCTGTAGCAATGAATTCCACAGATTCACCACTACCTGGTTAAAGAAATTCTTCCTCATCTCTGCTCCAGAGGGACGTCCTGTATTCTGAAGCTGTGGCCTCTGGTCCTAGACTCCCTCATTCTTGGAAAGTGAGAAACTGACTGAAAAGGAAAACCCTCAGTTACACATTCTACACGACTTCGCTCTTTTGAAAGGAAAGTACAACGCATAACCCCCTTCACAGTTTTACTTTGACCTCCTGAAAATGACTTGTGTCACTGACATTCCATGCACATTTTGGCAAAGAAGTTGAAACTTGACTCATTTCTGTGGAATGTGGTTACATTAGCAGTCTCCACTGGATAAACATCTAGATTTAAGATTCAAAGTTCAAGATTCACCGTCCCATGTTCCTCCTGTCCACACAGAACACTGATTCTAGAACCCATCAATAACTCACTGACCCTTGGTGGTCCACGCTTAGATGCCGACCCATCATTCAACCACAGATGTCCCACATCCGCATGGCTGGCTTTCAAACGTGGAGCAGAGGCTTAAACTCTGGCCTGACCTATAATTTCCCCACATCCCAGTCTCTAAAGCATAAACTGACCCCTAATTCAACTCTGTCCCAAATCCACCCCCATTTACCCAAGGCAACTGAAAAGCAAGTAAATTTGAACTGCTACCTCGAAAGAGACTGCAGCTCAGCACCATCTTGCCCTCATAATTATGATCATGAGTACAATCATGAGATCAGAGCTCAATAGTATTCTCTTGTATTGCTGTTAACAGGGTTAAAACAAGTTATGTATCAAATTGTATTGCTTATTTTCAAAAGTTATGCCCTTATGCTGCAAACTTCAACAAGCACTGCATCCATAAGCCATAAGACATAAGAGCAGAATTAGGCCATTCAGCCCATCAAGTCTGCTCCACCATTCCATCATGTCTGATCCTGTATCCCACTCAACTCTTTCTTGCCATATCCTTTGATGCCCTGACCAACCAGGAAACTGTCAATTTCCAGCTTAAATATATCCATGGACTTGGCCTCTACCGCAGTCTGTGACGGATTCACTACTCTCTGGCTAAAAAAAAAATCCCTCTTTACCTCTGTTTTAAATGGTTAGTCCTCAGTTTTGAGGCTGTGCCCTCTAGTTCTGGATATCCCCATGAAAGGAAACATCCTCTCCACATCCACCCTATCTAGTCCTTTCAACACTTGGTAGGCTTCAAGATCCAGAATCAGAATCAGGTTTATTATCATTGACATATCATGTAATTTATTGTTTTACAGTAGCAGTACAATGCAAGACATAAAAATACACTTTGTGGCCACTTTATTAGATACACATGTACACCTGCAAATATTTAATCATCCAATCATTTGGCAGCAACTCAATGCATGAAACATGCAGACATGATCAAGAGGTTCAGACCAAACATCAGACTAGGGAAGAAATTTGATCTAAGTGACTTAAATTCTTGGTGCCAGACGAGGTGGTTTGAGTATCTCAGAAACTGCTGTTTTCTTGGGATGTTCACGTACAGTCTCTAGAGTTTACAGGGAAGGCAACTGTAACTCACGTAACCGTTTGTTACGACAGTTGTGTGCAGGGCAGCATCTCTGAATGCACAACACGTCAAATATTGAAGTGGATAGGCTACAGCTGCAGCAGACCAACAAGACCTGCATTTCTAATAAAGTGGCCACTGGGTATGTATTATGGGATGTGTTGTTTTGCAGCAGCAGTACAATGCAATGCATATGAAAATAACTATCAGTTATGAAAATAAATAAATAGTGCAAAAGACAAAGTTAGTTTTCATGGATTCATGGACCATTCAGGAATCTGACGGCAGAGAGGTTTTCAGGGTCCTGTACCCCAACCTTATTTCTCCCACTTCTGAAAGTCAGATTCTCTCGATGTGTAAACACACAAATTCTGTCATGTTGTTTAAAGCATTTCCTCCAAGTCTTAATTTCACTTCCATCTCACCTGCCTCCTCCTTCTCAGCTAAACTAAACCCTATCATGTTCTAATTCATCTGCTCCTCAGTAACCCAATCATGTTTTAATTCATCTGCTCCTCAGTAACTCAGCAAGAATGTGACATCATTCTGTGGTCTATCAGGAAGTTCAATGTCTCATTGTTAAACTTAAGGATCCCTGTGATATTTGCTTCATTGATGTTTCCTTGACAATTTCTACTGACCTTTCCATCTGACCATTTGACGCTGCATGGTATAGTGTAATAAGTTCATGTGTTTTGTTTCAAAAAACACTCAAATAGAAATGAGCGAAGTTGAGGCCTGTTATCTGAGATTAATTCTTCTAGAGGGGATTAATTATATGAGAAAATAGTTTTAATTTTTTTCTTTGTTGTGGTACAGAGCCCAGAATTTTTCACTTTGACTCACTTCATATAAAAATCCAGGAACATTAAGAGGGTTTCAATGCTCTTCTCAATACTTATTGGTCCTTCTTTGGGGAAAGTCACAACGGCTATTTCCAACTGTGTATTAGTGTTTTTACTGGCTTGAATCTACCTTCCCTACCTTTAGCTACCAGCTCTTCAGGATATTTATCTTACTCCGGTCAATAAACAAAATCTCTGGTCATTGCATTTATGCACATAATGCCAGTTAGAAATCCTCCTAGAACTTTTTATTTTCAGCATTTTCCTCTTGGTCCCTCGGGATCAAGGAAGATTTGCTTTTGATGTAGTTTTGTAGATTCTGAGGTGGTTAATGTAGGAACTGCAAACTCTGGCACAGATGGGACAGGAGAGTGGATAGTTTGAAAAGTGGTCCATTTCTTCCACTGCGTACACGGGACTTCTCTGTGCCCCCAATATAGGCACTCAAAGATCTCAATGTCTTCTCGCCAAATGCTCCTCCTTCACCTTGAACGATCATAAGCCAGTGATTGTAGGAGTCAATGGAAAACATATGTCTCCAAAGAGACTTTCATATCCTTTGTTTCTTTCTTCTTTTAATGGGTGAAGCTCTTACGACATGGATTGGAAAAAAATTTCAACCATAATACTTTATCCCTCAGTACACTTGGGGTGACAATTAACATACTCTTACCCCATCAATAACATACAACACTGGCATACATGACTTCATCTGAATGTTTGTTCGATCAATTCCATCCTTTAAAAAGTCTTTTGTTTTTAATGTCCTTAGAAAAATATGGACGTTCACAGTATGTCCATTACTGTAACCATCGCTACTTCTTCCACTAACGTGGTCTCCAGGGCCTCCCTCACCCCCTATTTATGACATTTACAAAGATGAAGGACCAGAAGCATTGTTGAAGATCCCTACCACCTATCCCACAATCTCTTTGACCCACTATCATCAGGAAGGAGGTACAGAAGCATCAGGCCTAGAACTGCTAGATGGGGTAACAGCTTCTTACCTCAGGCTGTGAGACTAATGAATACCCTGCCACCACTAAGGTCTCATCACTAGGATAGCGGGCTGTTTACTGCTTACTGTACTGTTTATTATTTATCTGTGCTGTGCACTTCATTCATTTTGAATAATTTATTAACTTATTTATAGTAATATTTTGTTTTGTGCTGTATACAGTATCTGTTTTGTAGATGCACCATGGTCTAGAGGAACGTTGTTTCATTCAGTTGTATAGATGTACAATCAAATGACAACAAATTTGTTCTTGAACTTGAATTTGAACTTGAGCTTACAGCAAGAAAATCTTGCAGTCACACGCTGTGCCTGAGTCCTCATGTTAACAATGCATCTGCAATAGCATTTTGTTTAAAAATGTTGTAGTTAATCGTTTCCAATCCTGAGGTATTGATTATATTCAATAATGAGGTGAGGAATAGTTTAATTTTACATCCTAAATGTTGCCACTGTCAAAATTGCCAATTTAAGATTATGGAATACTAACAAAGGCTTTTGGACTGAGACCAAAGCAAAATATCTGTCTAATAATAATTAATAAAACGTCTTCAGTCCTGAGATAATCTGTAATGTCTCTCAATTTGGATGTAAATTTTTTTTACAATCATCCATTACTGTTTGCACCACGATTCCTATTTCATAGCGTTAAAAGGAAGATTCATCATATGCATTGCATAATGGTGAACCAACAAAGACTTGTTTCTCACATTCTTCTTCACATGAATGATACGCTTTTTGCTATTTTTAGTGCATGTTTTATATTTTGTCTTTCTTTAGTAACTTGAAGTAATGGGATCAGCAGTATTGCAAATCTAGCCACTCAATTCAAGATTCAAGATTGTTTATTGTCCAACGACAACCTTGAATCTGGAATCTCAAGTAGTTGATCCCCAGTTACAAAAGAAAGCAAAATACAGTCCAGTATAATACATGATCTAAATTTGGTAAAATTTTCATACTTGCTTGCTTCTACTTTCTCTTTGAGTAGCTGTATCTATTGGCATCTACCTTTAATCTAAGAAAATCTGCTTTCGGCATAAATGTCTCTTTTGAAATTTATATTGTGTTTGTGTACCCTCCAGAACATCTCTTCCAATATTCAAATACTTGTTCCGTATTTGTCACTGTTGGTATATCAGCTTGTATATTACAAAGGGCAGTGCTACTTATTTGCTAAATTCTGGATGAAATTTGCTTTTTGGAAAACAATTTATGAAACTGCTTAATGTTCTTAGAATTTTTTTCTGGTTACATGAGAAGTCTCCATTTAAATAGAATGACACATGTGGGCTGTCCCCAGCACATCCTTAGGCGTGTTGGTTGTTAACGCAAAGAACTGTATACTTTCATGAGCATATGATAAATAAATCTGAATCTCAAAGTTCACTGTACTTAAATGCATTTCAACTGCTTCTAAATCCTGCTGGATGTTAAGAGCATTCAGAAAAATGACTACCGAGCACTGGCTGTCAGGAGACCACCAGGCCAGTTAAGAGCAAGGTTTTAAATGCAGCTGCCTAGTGACAGTAGCCCACTCATGGACTTTTCTATCCTCTGATATAGACTCCAAGACCCTGAGAATCATACAACCATTGACATTTGGGTTCAACCAAGGCTAATCTGCAAATGTGAGGCAAACTGTACTTAAACATGACATAGCGCAGAATACTCTAACATTCTGACATCAAAGTTCCAGTTCTTTGCAACTTCTGATACTTTAAGGTTAAAAGGTTCATATAACCTTCTTCCTAATAGCTAGGCATTGACTCTTGCTCTTTCCACAGATGCCACCAGACCTATGGTGGAGCAGGTAATACTGCTGCTACTGTGGTCCAATGCTGACCTGCAGAGCACTCTAAATGGATCTTGCATCTTCTCTCTTTAGTCATATCGTTCCTTCCCAAATCCCAAAGGAATGGTTGTTGATAAACTAGTTCCTGAAAATTATCCTCAGTGTATGTCAGAGATAACAGTGTAGAATTGATAACCATAAGACATAGGAGCAGAATTAGACCACCCAGCCCATCAAGTCTGCTCTGCCATTCATTCATGACTGATTCCTTTTTACTCCTCCTCGACCCCAGTTCCCGGCCTTCTACCCCATAACCTTTGATGCCATGTCCAATCAAGAACCTATCAATTTCTGCCTTAAATACACCCAATGACCTGGCCTCCACAGCTGCATGTGGCAACAAATTCCTCAAATTCACCACTCTTTGGCTAAAGAAATGTTTCCGTATTTCTGTTTCAAAAGGGCGCTCCTCCATCCTGAGGCTGTGTCCTCTTGTTGCCCTCTTGTTCTGGTCTCTCCTACCATGGGAAACATCCTTTCCACATCTACTCTGTCCAGGCCTCCCAACATTCGAAAAGTTTCAATGAGATGCCCCCTCAGCCTTCTGAATTCCAGCGAGTACCATCAAAACCATCAAACATTCCTTGTATGATAAACCTTTCTTTCCTGGAATCATCCTTGTGAACCTCTTCTGGACGATCTCCAATGCCAGCACAACTTTTTCTAAGATGAGGGCCCAAAACTGTTCACAATACTTAAGGTGAGGCCTCACCAGTGTCCAATAGAGTGATCAGCGGCACTGGGGCTCCACAGGGGACTGTTTTGTTTCCCTTTCTCTTCACCATTTACACCTCGGACTTCAACTACTGCACAGAGACTTGTCATCTTCAGGAGTTTTCTGATGACTCTGCCATAGTTGGATGCATCAGCAAGGGAGATGAGGTTGAGTACAGGGCTACGGTAGGAAACTTTGTCAGATGGTGTGAGCAGAATTACCTGCAGCTTAATATGAAAAAGGCTAAGGAGCTGGTGGTAGACCTGAGGAGAGCTAAGGCACCGGTGACCCCTGTTTCCATCCAGGGGATCAGTGTGGACATGGTGGAGGATTACAAATACCTGGAGATACGAATTGACAATAAACTGGACTGGTCAGAGAACACTGCGGCTGTCTACAAGAAGGGTCAGAGCCATCTCTATTTCCTGAGGAGACTGAAGGCCTTTAACATCTGCCGGACGATGCTGAGCATGTTCTACAAGTCTGTGGTGGCCAGTGCGATCATGTTTGCTGTTGTGTGCTGGGGCAGCAGGCTGAGGGTAGCAGACACCAACAGAATCAACAAACTCATTCGTAAGGCCAGTGATGTTGTGGGGATGGAACTGGACTCTCTCACGGTGGTGTCTGAAAAGAGGATGCTGTCCAAGTTGCATGCCACCTTGGACAATGTCTCCCATTCACTACGTAATGTACTGGTTGGGCACAGGAGTACATTCAGCCAGAGACTCATTCCACTGAGATGCAACACAGAGCGTCATAGGAAGTCATTCCTGCCTGTGGCCATCAAACTTTACAACTCCTCCCTTGGAGGGTCAGACACCCTGAGCCAAAAGGCTGGTCCTGGACTTATTTCCTGGCATAATTTACATATTACTATTTAACTATTATGGTTTTATTACTACTTAATTATCTATGGTGCAACTGTAACAAAAACCAATTTCCCCCAGGATCAATAAAGTTTGACTATGACTATAAAGCCTCAGTATCATATCCTTGCTCTTGTCTTCTAGATCTCTTGAAATGAATGCCAACATGGCATTTGCTTTCCTCACCACCGTCTCAACCTGCAAGTTAATCTTTAGGGTGTTCTGCACAAGGACTCCCAAGTCCCGTTGCACCTCAGATTTTTAGATTTTCTCCCTGTTTAGAAAATAGTCTGCACATTTATTTCTACTACCAAAGTGCATGACTATGCATTTTCCAACATTGTATTTCATTGGCCACTTTCTTGCCCATTTTCCTAATTTGTCCAAGTCCTTCTTCATCCTGTTTCCTCAACACTACCTGCCCCTCCATAAATCTTCGTATCATCTGCAAACTTGGCAACAAAGCCATCAATTCCATCATCAAAATCATTTATATACAACGTAAGAAAGAAGTGGTCCCAACACCGACCTCTGCGGAACACCACTCATCACTGGCAGCCAACCAGAAAAGGATCCTTTTATTCCCACTCGCTGTCTCCTACCAATCAGCCAATGCTCTAATAATGTTAGTAACTTTCCTGTAATACCATGGGCTCTTAACATGGTAAGCAGCCTCATGTGTGTCACCTTGTCAAAGGCCTTCTGAAAGTCCAAATATCCACTGCATCCCCTGTATCTATTCTACTTGTAATCTCCTCAAAGAATTCCAACAGGTTCGTCAGGCAGGATTTTCCCTGAAGGAAAGCATGCTGAATTTGTACCATCTTGTCCTGTGTCACCAAGTACTCCATCACCTCATCCTTAACAGTTGACTAACATCTTCCCAACCACTGAGGTCAGGCTAATTGGTCTATAATTTCCTTTCTGCTGCCTTCCTCCTTTCTTAAAGAGTGGAGTGACATTTGCAATTTTCCAGCCCTCTGGCACCATGCCAGAGTCCAATGATTTCTGAAAAATCATTTCTAATGCCACCACAATCTCTACGCTACCTCTTTCAGAACCCTAGGGTGCAGTTCAACTGGTCCGGGAGACATGTACCTTTAGGTCTTTCAGCTTTTTGAGCACCTTCTCTCTTGTAATAATAACTGCACCCACTTTTCTTCCTTCACATACTAAGCACGTCAGGGGAAAATGAGTTATTAAAAATAAGTGAAGGAGTGAGATTGATGAGATTGCTATAAGAGCTGGAACAGACTTGATGGGCTGAATGGCAACTGTCTGTGTAATAAAAAGATATATGTTCGTCCACTATCATCTGTTTTTATTTCAGGTCTCCAGCATTTGCAGTTTTATTTTCCTATTTTCAAGACATCGTTTGCATTCACTGCTGATTAAAGATTTACCAACATTATGTACACTTCAAGTAATTTTTCCATCCCAAGGGACCACCTAAGATGTTCCAGAACCCACATCAGTCAGAAGGATAACTTTTATGTGCTTCCCCAATAGCTTGGTTTTGCACAGGCACGTTCCCACAGTTACCATCGAATTCCATTACCTTGTGGTCAAAGTATTTCCTTACATCTTGTTAGGAACTGAAACTCTCATGCACCAGAGCTGCCAGTGAAACCCGCCTGCATAGAACAGTTGAGCACAGGAACCGGCCCTTCAGTCAAGATGTTGTGCACAGCCGATTAAATTAGCGATCAAATGGCTGACCAAACTGATCCCTTCTGCCTACACAATGTCCATATCCTTCCATTTTCCTCACATTCATGTCTCCATCGAAACATCTCTTGAAAGTTCCTAATGTATCTGCCTCTACCACACCCGAGGCAGCATTTTCCAGGCACCCTCCATTCTCTAAATATATGCCCTGTGGAATTAGACGTTTCAAACTTTGGCAAAAGGTACTGTCTGTCTACTATAACTATGTCTCTCAATCTTATAAACCTCTATCAGATCTCTCCTCAGCCTCTGCCACTCCAGAGAAAACAACCCAAGTTTATCCAACCTTTTGTTATAGATACCTGCCTTCTAATCCATGCAACATCCCAGTAAACCTCTTCTGCATCCTCTCCAAAGCCTCAACATCTTTCCTATAATGAGACAACTAGAACTACATGCAATACTGTGTACCCAATTTCTTTCTTCTGTTAAGGTGATGCATTTACTATACAAGTAGAATGCACTTAACACAATATTTCCCTGCGCTTTTTATCAACACACTAATGTTTCCCTCAATAGCGGCACAAGAGTCCACATATCAGCGCCTCTACTTTCTTAGAAGTTTGCACAGAATTGGCATATCACCTAAAAATTTGACAAACTTCTTTAGATGTATAGTGGAGTGTATCCTGGCTGGTTGTATCATGGCCTGGTATGGAAACACAATTACCCAAGAACAGAAAAGCCTGGATACAGCTCAGTCACAGGAAAAGTTCTCCCCACCATTAAGCACATCTACAAGGAGAGCGCCACAAGAAAGCAACATACATCTTCAAGGACTCCCACTATCCAGGCCATGCTCTCTCCTCTCTGCTGCCAACAGGAAGGAGGTACAGGACCCTTGGGTCCGATAGCACTAGGTTTTGGAACGGTTACAGTATTACCCTAACCACCTCCTAGACGATAAATGTGAACTCTTGATATGTTGGTCTAATTCACTATGGCCCTTGCAATGTATTTGTCTACCTGCACTGCACTCTCTGTAAATGGTAACAATGCTTTCTACTCTATTTCTCTTTTTCGCTTTCATATTTCCTCAATGTATTTATGTATGGAATGATCTGCCTGGATGACGTACAAACACAAGCCTTTCACATGAGACAATAACAAAGCAAATACCCCTTGGCCTCAAATCATCCTTTGTGCAATTGGATCCTCGATATCCTCACTTACAGACCCCAGTCATTTCGGGTTGGCAACATCTCCTTCACAATCTCCATCAGCACAGGAGCACCAGAAGGTTATGTGTTCAGCTCCCTGCTCTGTGATGACTGTGAGACTAAGCAAAGCTCCAGTGCCATATTCAAGTGTGCTGTCGACACTCTGCGATAGGCTGAATCAAAGATGGTGATGAATCAGGAAATAGGAGGGAGGTTGAAAATCTGGCTGAGTGGTGCCATAACAACAACCTCTTACTCAATATCAACAAGACCAAGGGGCTGATGATTGACTTCAGGAGGAGGAAACCACAGGTCCATGAGCCAGTCCCCATCAGCAGATCAAAGGGGGAGAAGTTCAACAACTTTAAGTTCCTTACAGGACCTGTCCTGGGCCCGGCATGCAAGTACAATTATAATGAAAGCACAGCAGTGCCTCTACTTCCTTAGGAGTTTGCAAAGATTCAGCACGATATCTAAAACTTTGATGAACTTCTATAGATGTGTAATGGAGTGGATACGGACTGTCTGCATCACCAGCTGGTATGGAAACACCAATGCTCGAATGGAAAACCCTACAAAAAGTAGTGTATATGGCCTAGTCCATCATGGGTAAAGCCCTCCCCACCATTGAGCACAGCTACACGAAACATTTCCACAGGAAAGCAGCATCTATCATCAGGGGACCCGCATCACCCAGGTCATGCTCTCTTCTCGCTGCTGCCATCAAGAAGATCATACAGGAGCCTCAGGACTCACACCACCGGGTTCGTATATAGTCATTACCCCTCAAACATCAGGCTCTTGAACCAAAGGGGATAACTTCACTCAACTTCACTTCATCATTGAAATATTCCTATAACTTATGGACTCACTTTCAAGGACTCTTCATCTCATGTTCTCAATATTTATTGCTTATGTATTTATTATTATTTCTTTCTTTTTGTATTTGCACAGTTTGTGTCTTCTGCACACCGGTTGAGCACCCAAGTTGGTGTAGTATTTCATTGATGGTTATTGTTCTATTATGGATTTACTGAGTATGCCCACAAGAAAATGAATCTCAGGGTTGTATATGATCACACACACACACAAATATATTTACTCTGAACTTTGAACCATTTATCATAGTAACCCCCTCAAAATGCTGGAGCAACTCAGCAGGTCAGGTAGCATCAATGGAAAGGAATAACAGTCAACATTTCAGGCTGAGACCTTTCATCAGAGCTGCCATTTTGATCCAATTATCATAATTGAACCAAAATACCTGCTACTTCTCATTCTACCCCTCTCTGCCCTTTGAGTTATTTTTGCCTTGGTTCCTTATTATTCCCTGCTCCTCTTGCCCCTGAACAACTCTGTTCCTCAGGGATTATGTCTCCTGCTCTCTCTCAGTCTAACATTCAACTCTCAGTGATCACATTTTCCACTCTGGTCCTACATTAAAACTGGTCCAGACTGGCATTAAATCAAAAACAACAAACCAAAAATTACTTACTGCTGCAGTGCCTTGCTGTTTAACGATTGTACAATATTTTTCAAGACTAAGGAGGTCCTCATATGTGAAAGAAAAGGGTGAGACAACTTTCCCCTGTGCCATTTAGTTTGACAGCAGTGGCTATTTCAGTTTTACCCAACTCCAGCTTCCCTCCCCTGGGTTCTCATTATAATGAGACAGAAGAGGCAAAGTTCAAACCTTAAAGGCAAGATGACAGAGTAAACCTAAATTATAGATAAGCATCCAGAAGCCTAGCCTACTGATCTGAGGACGTGAATTCAAACTCTACCACAGCAGCTGGAGAAACTAAATTCAAGCCCATAAGATATAGGAACAGAATTAGGCCATTTGGCCCATCAAGTCTGCTCTGTCATTTCATGATGGCTGATCCATTTCCCTCTCAGCACCAATCTCCTGCCTTCTCCCTGTAACCCTTCACGCCCTGACTAATCAAGAATCTCTCAACCTCTACCTTAAATATACCCAAGGACTTGGCCTCCACAGCCACCTGTGGCAATGAATTCCACAGTCATTGAATAAATCTGGAATTAATGCTCTAACATCAATAATGGTGGCTGGGAAACTGTTAAATTGTGATGGAAATCCATCAGTCTCACCAATCCTCTTCAGGTGCTGGTGAATTGGATTATTAATTGGCACTTGATGCTCAGCATAGACATGAAGGCTGAAGGGCCTGTTACTGAGATGGATGACACCACGACTCTTTGTAAGAAATGTGCTATCCTTATCTGGTTATGACTCCGTCAACCATTCTCCAAAAATGACCTCAGAAGTCCTTTAGACCCAATGAGGAATGGGTAAATGGTCTTGGTCAGCTAACCTGTGAATGAATTAATTGAAAACATGACTTGGTAGATGCAGGTTCTATTGTAACATTTGATATTGGGATTGGTTAATTACTTGTCACATACCAAGATATAATGAAAAACTTGTCTTGCATACTGCTTGTATGGATTAAATCATTAAACTGTGCACATTGAGCTAGAATAATAATAACAATGCAGAATTAAGTGTAAAAGTGACTAATTGCAGTGCAGATAAATGATAAAGGCAAATTGTGAGGTCAAGAGTTCATCTTATCATATTAGAGGTCCGTTCAGGAGTCTGATAACAGTGGGAGAGAAGCTGTCTTTGAGCCTGGTGGTTCGTGTTTCTAGGCTTTTGGATCTTCTGCCCAATGGGAGGGTAGAGAATGACTGAAGTGGATAAAGTCTTTGCTTATTCTGGCTGCTTTGCAGAGGCAGTGAGGTATAGACAGAATCCAGAGAGGGGAGGCTGATCGCTATGATGTGCTGAGCTGTGCCCACAATTCTCCGCAGGGTTTTTGTGGTCATGTGCAGAACAGTTGCCATATCAAGCCATTATGCATCCAGACTGAATGATTTCTATGGTGCATTTATAAAAATAGTAAGAACCAACAGGGACATGCCGAATTTCTTTAGCCTCTGAGAAAGTAGAGGTGCTGCTGAGGTCCCTTGGCCATAGCATGAACGTGGTTGAACCAGGTTAGGCTGATGTTCACACACCAAGGAACTTGAAGCTTTCAACCCCCTCAACCACAAGACCACTAATGTAGACAGGAGCATGTGCACTGTCCCCATTGACCAAGAGAAGTTTCGATAGGTACATGGATCAGAGGGGTATGGAGGGCAATGGTCCAGGTGCAAGTGGATGGGACTAGGTAGAAGACCAGTTTAATACAGTCTAGATGGGTCTATGGCCTGTTTCTGTGCTGTAGTACTCCATGGCTCCATGTCTTGGACTTGTCCAACTGCTGCCGCTGGGCTATAAACGTGCAGGAGCAACGTGTGGTTAATTGCCTTGCTCAAGGACACAACACGCTACCTCAGCTGAGGCTCGAACTTGCGACCTTCAGATCACTAGACCAATGCCTTAACCACTTGCCCATGCGCCAACACTGACGCTTAACTATACCCAAATGATACTCTAGTTTACATTCAATGAAATTTACTCTAATGTAGGACACTATAGATCCAAAACGCAATACAAAATTTGATACCAGGATCCAGGTATGGGTTCAGAGAAGGTGTCCTCTGTATCTACTCCCTCCCCTGACTTTTGTTCATACCCTTTTACCATGCATCTTTGGAATGTCCAAGTCTAAGACATGCAGGGAGGTGAATGAGATACTCAGAAGATACTGCCTTTGAAAGCTATTGCCCAGACTAACACCACTCCGCAGATTCGCTCTCAAATGGCCACATCTCTTTTGACGCACCTCAACACAGGGAGTCACTGATGTTTGGAAGATGCTGCAAGAGGTGGTAGAGGAAGCAAATATGAAGGTGCTGTTTAAGAGGCTTTTAGATAGACACATCAATATGCAAGGAACAAAGGATTTTGATCATGTGCAGGCAGAAGAGATTCATTTAATTTGGTGTCATGCTCATTGCAGACATCATGGCCATTACAGACATCATGGCCAAGGGGCAAGTTATTTTTTTTTTTTAATTTAGCGATACAACATGGAGTAGCCCCTTCCGGCCCTTCGAGCATGCCACCCAGCAACTCTCGACAATCCTGATTAATTCTAACCTAATCACAGGACAACTTACAATGACCAATTAACCTACCAAATGGTAGGCCATTGGACTGTGGGAGGAGACTGGAGCAGCTGAAGAAAACCCACACAGTCACGGGGAAAGCGTACAAACCCCGTACAGACAGCGGCAGGAATTGAACCTAGCACGGTAAAGCGTGCTAACCACTAACCAGTTTCTTAGCCTGACACCTTGGCAGTGCTGCACACTTCAGAAGTCCCTGACTAGAAAGGTAGCAATGCATTTGTAACATGAAACAGAGTGTGGAAACAGAGGGATGGCCAACATCTCAGATCAAGACCCAGCATCAGAACTGCGAGGGGAGGAGGAGATGAGCAAGGTAAAGAGGTGAGAGGAAAGGGAGAGGCAGAGGATGGCACACAATAGGAGGAACCAAGTGAGGAGAAGGACATGAGGAGGGACACATTGCTAAGGGCAAAAGAGAAGTAAAAACCATAGGGGGAAGAAATAAGAGAGGAACAAAGCAAGTCCACTTTATTGTCATGGGCACAAGTACACCGAGGTAAAGGGACAATGTAAAATGTTCTGGCAGCAGCACTACAAACAAGTAGAAACAGATAACACCCCAGAATATTGGGCATCACGGTAGCGTAGTGGTTAGCACAATGCTTTACAGTACAGGTGATCAGGGTTCAATTCCCGCTACTGCCTGTAAGGAATTTGTATGTTCTCTCCGTGACAATACGGATTTCTTCTGAATGCTCCGGTTTCCTCCCACAGTCCAAAGACTTACCAGTTGGTGGGTTAATTGGTCGTTGTAAATTAAGCTAAGGTTAAATCAGAGGACTGCTGAGGGCATGACTCAAAGGGCTGGAGGGGCCTATTTCGTGCTGTATCACAATATATATTAATATAATATAAATTATACAATATAATAAGGAGAAAGAAAAAAAGACACTCACATTACTCACATTGAAGAGAGGAGAAAAGCTTCTTCAAAGTGGGCATACCATAAGGGAATTTTGGAGTTGAGAAATAAAATAGTTAGCACTGTATTTGGTACTGGTTGGCCCTACTTATCCTAAACCCGTGCGATCATGAACCAACCACAAGCAGCTGAACAAATTTACAGGGAAACATAAAATGCAGGAGAAACTCCGCTAATCAGGCAGCAACTATGGAGAAAAATAAACGATCAGCGTTTATTCCCCTCCATATATGCTGCCTAACCTGCTGAGTTCCTCCAGCATTTTGTGTATTGCTCTGGATTTCCAGCCTGACAAAGGGTCTCAGCCCAAAACATCGACAGTACCTCTTCCTAGAGATGCTGCGTTCACCAGCAACTTTTATGTGTGTTGCTTGAAACTCCAGCATCTGCAGATTTCCTCATATCTGCAGAATCTCTTGTGTCTGTGAAGGAATTTACAGGGCTAATTGAAAGTTCACACCTCTACCAGCAGGCAGTCTGTGGCCCTGCCAACAGCAAAACACTTGAAGACGGATTAAAAACAGAATGCTCAGCGGGTCAGACAGCACCTGTAGAGAGAGAGTTAATTCTTCAGGTCGGCGACCTTTCAGCAAATGTCTGCTTTTATTTCGGATTTCCACCACCCACACTATTTTGATTTTGAATTTGAAGACTGAGGTTGGGGATGGAAAATATAACTTTGAAGGCTAACCAACGGAAGGTAAAAAATATCCATTCTGTTCAGGTTATGGTCTGAATGTTCAATCATAACTCAGCCACTGAAACAAAAGTATGTATTAACAAACATTTCTCTGTGTTTCAATCCTTGTTAAAGGCTCTTCTTGGAACCATTTACAGTACAACCTCTTGTTAAAAGTACAAGTGCATAAAATGGTAGTGGACAATTCATTATGAAAAACATACAGAAGGATCTGACACACTGTTTTGGGTACTTACACCTCTCTCTTGCCGAGTTGCTCCAGCTGAGTTTGACTCTACTACTGGTTGAAAGACCCTTCCGGCCACCGATAATAGTACCACAAGAAGGCTGCAGGATCTTATCTTGGAATTTCAGTAGAATAGGTAGAACGAGTTTATCTCATTGTCTTTGACATGACCTTAGCTTTCAAAGGAATGAACAAGTATAAAGCAATATGATTTCCTATCTTCAATGACTCCGAGTCCAAAGGTTTTTCAAGCAAGGTCAGCCTTGAATGTGAATATAGGAATATACCCACATTGGTATAAAGTATGACAGTTTCGGTCCATAAGCTTCCTCTTATAATAGGACAAATCTTTCCCCTTGGGGACCAAGACACCGTAAACACAAGACATTCTGCAGATGCTGGAAATCTTGAGCGATACATATAAAGTGCTGGAGGAATTCAGCTAGTCAGTCAGCATTTATGAAAGTCAACATTTCAGGTTGAGGCCCTTCGTCAGATTGCCACCTAGGACACTTTGGGAAAACTCCTGGATTTGGTTATTGTTATTATTATTGTTGTTGTTATTTATTTTTATTGGAGTTGTAGTCCCTTGTGACCCAACTAGCCTATGCCACCCAATTATACCCATGTGGCAATATAATCTTCTGGTCCATACATTGTTAGAATGTGGGAGGAAACCAGAGTACCCGGAGGAAACCCACCCAGTCACAGGGAGAACATACAAGCTCCTTACAGACACTGGCGGAGTTGAAATTGGGTCACTGGCACTGTAATAGCATTACACTAACCACTATATGATAATGTATGATGTATGGTTCTCCGAGTTCTTCATCTTCCATCTATGTTGGCAGATTTAGTTTAATGCTCCATCTTCAGCTGTGCAGAATTCCATTCAATGCTGCTCTGATTCACCAGAAGCTGCACACTGTTTCTGCCACTCAAGACGGAATATACCACTGAGCCAAAATTGTAAACAAGATTTAAAGTAAATCTTATAGAGTCAGAATGCTGCAGCACAAAAGCAAGCCCTTCTGTTCTGCCTAGTCCAGTCGGCCCACACCAGAATCACAGTCCTCCATACCCTTCCCATTTGTGTACTTATCCAAACTTCTCTTAAATATTACACTCAAACACAGACCCACCACTTCCACTGGCAACTCGTTCCACACTCTCACCACCCTCATATTTTCTTCAATAAAGAAGGTCCCCCTCATGTTCCCTTAAATATTTCACCTTGCACCCTTAACCCATGACCTCCAGTTCTAGTCTCACCCAAATTCAGTGGAAAAAACTTGCTTGCGTTTATCCAGTCTATACCCCTCATAACTTCATATACCTCATTCTCCTACGCTCCAGGGATTAAAGTCCTGACCTATTCTGCCTTTCCCTACAGCTCAGGCCCTCAAGTCCTGGCAACATGCTGTTAAATTTTCTCTGCACACTTCTGATTTTATTTATATATTTCCTGTAGATAGGTGGGCAGAACTAAAAACAATACTCCAAATGTGGTGTCACCAACGTCTTATATAACTTCAGCATAACATCTCAACTCCAAACATGCTGGGAAAAGAATTAAAACATATTCAGCACTGCAGCCTCATAACAGTAATCTGTTAGTCTCTGCAGCTTAAAATGGGACAGAAGTCTATAGCTAGTATGCCCAGATTCAGGGGTTATAGTTTCCTATATTTATACTCTATTCTTGGTTGGTGCAACTGTAACGAAACCCAATTTCCCTCAGGATCAATGAAGTATGACTATGACTACTTGCCTGTGGGAAGGGCGACACAGTAGCATAGTGGTTAGCACAACGATTTACAGTACCAGCGACTCGGGTTCAATTCCCACTGCTGCCTGTAAGGAGTTTGTACATTCTCCCCATCGCCGTACAGGTTTCCTCTGAGTACTCCAATTTCCTCCACAGTCCAAAGACTTACAGTTGGTAGGTTAATTAGTCATTATAAATTGTCTCATTATTGGGCTAGGGTTAAATCGGGGTTTGCTGGGCAGCACAGCTGGAAGGGCTGGAAGGCCCTACTCCATGTTGTATCTGAATAAATAAATAAAGTGTATACAAGGAAATGTGGAACCCTCGTCTATAGGAAACTTTTGAGACAAAGTGGTAGGCAATTTTCAAACTGAGATGAGCTGAATTTGATTTGGCAAGATTATTAAGGGTTACAGGCTTGATGGTGTTAAAATACAGATTATCCATAGTCTAACTGAATAGCAGAGCAGACTCAAGAGGTTTAATAGCCCAATACTGATCTTATGGTCCTAATTGCTCTACAAGCTTGACTGCTCAGGTGTGGGTGGAATTTTCCCCCAAAGGTACGTGGAATCCAAGGGTGTTGAAATGATCAATGAGCTGAGCAGTGTTTAAATGAGTTGCCACCCAGCGTTTGGCAGCACATTACGTGAGATCATCACTTGGTTTCCTGCAGAATAAAGTGGCAGTGCCACAGAAGTCAATGTAATCACATACAGCCTAATGGCTGCAGCATGAGGGATGGTGAGACTGGGCTGTGTTCCCAAGCCTGAGGAATGTGCCGAAGCCACACTCAGAGTTAACCTGCTAATATATCCAGATTATCAGTGGAAGATTTCACATAATGCCAGAAGTGTAATCTTTTCTCCGAAACAGTGAGCTACTTCAGACTCTGTTATCCCAGGAATAAAAGGCCTAACGTATGTGGAGCCACAGTCTGTAAGGAGTTTATACATTCTCCCCTTGATGCGTGGTTTCCTCTGGGTGCTGCAGTTTTCTCCTACATTCCAAGATGTATAGATGAGTTAGGAAATCAATTGGTCATGAGTATAATTGGGCAGTGCAGGCTCATTAGGGCAGAATAGCCTATTACCATGCTGTATCTCTAAGTAAATAAAATTTAAAGGACTGTTTGGTGGCTCTGGACTTGTCATTATTGGATTTCAGAAGGATTAATGTGGATGAGGATGGGAGGGTGAAATCTTATTGAAACTACAAGATTCTGAAAGGCATGGACACCATGGATGTGAAGAGGATGTTCCCATTAGTAGGTCTAGGATCCAAGGGCGCAGCCTCAGAATAAAGGGACGTCTCTTCAGAAAAGAGTTGAGAAATTTCTTCAGCCAGATGCTGGTGAATCTGTGGAATTTACTACCACAGAGGCCTACACAAGCCAAGTCATTGAGTCTACTTAAGGGAGAGATTGGTAGGTTCCTAAGCAACACACACAAAATGCTGGAGGAATTCAGCAGGCCAGACAGTATCTATGAGAAAGAGTAAACAGTTGACATTTTGGGCGGCGACTCTACAGCTAATGGTGTGGGGAGAAGGCAGGAAAACAGGGTTAAAGACAATCAGCCATGACAGAATGGCAGAGCTGGCTCAGTAGGCTGAGGGCCGAATTCTGCTCCGAGATCTCATGGTCTTTTGGTGTTAAATTTAAAAGATATTAAATTCAAAGGATTCAAACACAAATTAGGTGAGGCACATAAATACTGTATACTGAGGTGAAAGCAAAAAATGCTTTAGATATTCATCAGCACAAGTAGCTGGTGTGGAGAGAGCATTCCCAGTCAGGATCTGATGATGTTTTGCAGGTCATATCTAACATGAGCAAATTTTCAACAGCTGTTCAGCTGGTTTACCTTAAGATGAACCATTATAAGGTAAGGGGGCTGAATACAAGATCATAAAAGAAGAAGAGAAGAAATCTTCACTCCCTTGTCCAATCTCCATTATCTTAACTCTCCTCTAGTTTATATGTTCAACTTTCAATATGACAGTATCAACAGCTCTCCAGGTAACAGTATTACAAATACTTGCAATCCCCTGAGAGAAAAAAATTGCCCACCAGTACTACCTTGTTAATGAATGGCTGATCCCTGGTTCCATATAATGAAATATACACTTCATTATCACTTTATTAGGTACCACTTAGTCTTCTGCTGCTGTAGTCCATCCAATTCAAGGTTCAACATGTTGTGTATTCAGAGATGCTCTTCTGCACAACACTGTATTAACATATGGTTATTTGAGTTACTGTCACCTTCCTGTCAGTTTGAACCAGTCTGGCCATTCTTCTCTGCTCTTTCTCATCAACAAGGCATTTTTGCCCACAGAACTGCCCCTCACTGGAATTTTTCTTTGGTCCTCCCACCATTCTCTGTAAACTCTAAACATTGTTATGTGTGAATATCTGAGGAGATTCTGTATTTTCTGAGATTTTCAATAACCCATCCAGCACCAAAAACTTTCCATGGTCAAAGTCATTTAAATCACATTACTTCCCTCATCCTGATGTTTGGTCTGAACAACTGAACCTCAACCATGTCTGCATTCTTTTATGTAATGAGTGGCTGCTACATGATTGGCTGATTAGATATTTGCATTAACCAGCAGGTGTAAAGTGTATCTAATAAAGCAGCCACCAGGTGTAATATACTCCATTTCATTTTGCAGTCTGCTGAAAAATGAAACGGGGCTTGTTTTGCTGTTGTTGCTTTGTCATTTGTTGTGTTCTGTTTCATTGTGATCTGTGTTGTTCTGCCAAGCATGCCGGGCATGCTATTTTGGTGCTAGAATGTGTGGTGACACTTGTCCAGTACATCCACGGGTGTGCTGATTGTTAATCAAATGATGCATTTCACTCTATATTTTGATATACGTGTGATAAATAAACCTGCATCTGAATCTGAATTCAGATCCTGTTGGACAGAGAGAGCCTTCCATAAGTTTCACCCACTTCAGGCCGGTCTTAAGCATTCTAGCAATGGTCCAAAATTCAAGGGTCCTGAGTAAGGTGTGCAAAAGGTAGCCACATATTGTTTTAGTTATTGCATTTAATGAGAGCCTTTTCCTTCTGGCTTTGCAAATCTGCGATACATTGACAAGTCAGAGCTCAGAGCCTTAGTTTCACCTCCCTGTTCCTGTATCCATGCCACTTTGACATTGGCCACCCTGATTGAGACTGAAAAATGGTGCCTTTTGTTTTGCCAGATTGCATATAAAATTGTTCTGGAAGCTCTCATTGACTGAGCTTGGATGACAATGCCCAGATTAATTTCCTGTCGGTCCATGCAGCTAGCAAAATGACAGGAAGCTATTATCCCATCAACACGACCTCTAAACCCCAGAGGTGAAAGGGCAATGTGCTAATCTACTACAGTACCCAGTACCTACATGCAATGTAAGAGCTCGATATAACCACCCTGTTACCACCTCATTAAGGTAAAGCAACAAAGAAGACAGAATTCAGCTGTTTACCTTCTGTTCAATGTTCTTTGTTTCTTTTTCTCACTTTTAGGCCTTGGGAGAAATTATATTCTGAAAAAGAGAACGTTGTCGCAATTAAACTCACAATTCTAACCTAAGAAAGGTTTAGAAAAGCTAAATAGTTTTCACCATCTTGCCTGAACTATAAATCACAACGAAAGTACACTAAACTAAATGAAATGGTGTCCACAAACTGCCCTCATTACCTCAAGCTAGTTCTCATTAAGCCTGATTCCCACGGACTTCCTTCCTGTCCTCTGCACTTTCTTCATTGAGTTATGCTGCCCGATGGGTTCCGTAAGGTCTATTGAAATTTGATATTCGGAGTTTGATGGTGTTTGCAGACCTGTCGTACCTTCATTTGAAAAATATTGAGCTGTGTTCAACATCAGTAAGTCACAACTACTCAATTAACAACTCAGAATTAGAACCTGGTTTAATATCACTGGCCTGTATCGTGAAATGTGCTGACGTCACTGCAGCAGCACAACGCAATACATAATAATAGAAAAACTGTGGATTACAGTAAGTACATATATAATAATTAAATTAAATTAGTCCAAAAATAGAAAGTCAAAAAGTGAGGCTGTGTTCGTGGGTTCAATGTCCATTTAGAAAATGAATGGCAGAGAGGAAAAAGCTATTCTGAATTGTTGAGTGTGCGTTTTCAGGCTCTTGTACCTCCTTCCTGGTGGTAGCAATGGGAACACGGTATGATCTGGGTGATGGGGGTCCTTAGTAATGGACACTGCCTTTTTAAGGCATCACTCCTTGAAGATGTCCTGGATACTATGGAGGCCGGTGCCCATGATGGAGCTGCCTGAGTTTACTACTTTCTGCAGCTTCCTTCAATCCTGTGCAGTAGCTTCCCCCACCCACCCCAATACCAGATAGTGATGCATCCAGTTAGAGTACTCTCCACACTACATCTGTAGAAATTTGGAAGTGTTTTAGGTGACAGACCAAATCTCCTATTCTTTCCAATGATTATCTACCACTGTGGGTCCCGCCCTTAATCTTATAACTAAAATAATTTTATAAAGAGGATCACCAGTACAGTTTCCTCTGTCCTAATTTATCCTCGGACATGGTCGAGAAAGGCAAGTATGTTCACCAGAATCACATTATCTTCGAGTAATAAGGCTCTGAAACATGTCCACACACTGTAAGCTGGTCTCAGTTGCCCACATTTGGCCCACATTCCTCTAAATCTTCGCTAGTCATGAACCTGAATTGCTTATGTATAATGTTCCTGTCATGACTAAAAGGCTGGAAAGTATGTGTAATATGTGTGGAGGTAGTAGTAAGTGTCTGAGTATATTTTGCAGGATAAGATTGTTAAGTGGGGCTGCATGGCATAGAGTGCTGTGTAAAGCTATTACAGCACCAGTTATCTTGTATTAGGATTCAATTCCTACAGCTATCTGTAAAGCGTTTGTATCTTCATTCCATGCAGACAATACTCTCTGTATAAAAACAACTACCTCTGACATCCCCCATATACCTTCCTTATCATCATGCCTTAATGTGTTATTCATTTCCGCACTGGGGAAGTTCAAAGTACATTTATTATCCAAGTATGTATACATTACACAACCTTGAGATTCGTCTCCTTACAAGCAGCCACAAAAACCAAAAGAGCCCACTTTAAACAATTGACAAACACTCAATGTGCAGAGAGGGAGAGAGGAAAAATCGTGCAAACAATTTAGAAAAAGCATTCAGAATGAAAGTGAGTCCTCAGACATGAAGCCCTGAGCAAGAGCGGGCCCGCAGCCTCAGCCTCAGTTCAGCACCCAGCAGAGTGAAAAGGTGCTCACTGTCCTCGCACTCAGAATGCTGGAAGAACTCAGCGGGTCAGGCAGCATCAATGGAAATGAATAAACAGTCAATGTTTTGGGCAAAGATCCTTCTTCAGGACTGGAAAGGAAGGGGGAAGACGCCAGAATAAAAAGGTGGGGGGGGGGCGGGGGAGGAGGACTAGCTAGAAGGTGTTAGGTAAACCCGGGTGGGAGGGAAAGGTAAAGGACTAGAGAAGAAGGAATCTGATTGGAGAGGAAAGTCGACCATGGGAGAAAGGGAAGAAGAGGGAAAACTGGGGAAGGTGATAGGCATGTGAGGAGAAGAGATAAAAGACCAGAGGGGGGATATATAAGAAGAGGGAATAGTGGAAGGTGAAATCAGTGTTCATGGGCAGGTATACCATTTCAGTCATTTGCAGGAGTACATAGTCATAGTCATACTTTATTGATCCCGGGGGAAATTGGTTTTCGTTACAGTTGCACCATATATAATAAATAGTAATAGAACCATAAATAGTTAAATAGTAATATGTAAATTAGGCCAGTAAATTATGAAATAAGTCCAGGACCAGCCTATTGG
Organism: Mobula birostris; assembly: GCF_030028105.1. Classification (NCBI taxonomy): domain Eukaryota; kingdom Metazoa; phylum Chordata; class Chondrichthyes; order Myliobatiformes; family Myliobatidae; genus Mobula; species Mobula birostris. The sequence continues at coordinate 100,573,021 of NC_092380.1, read as the reverse complement.
CTCAGGGTGTCTGACCCTCCAAGGGAGGAGTTGTAAAGTTTGATGACCACAGGCAGGAATGACTGCCTATGACACTGTGCTGCATCTCGGTGGTATGAGTCTCGGGCTGAATGTACTCCTGTGCCCACCCAGTACATTATGTAGTAGATGGGAGACATTGTCCAAGATGGCATGCAACTTAGACAGCATCCTCTTTTCAGACACCACAGTGAGAGAGTCCAGTTCCATCCCCACAACATCACTGGCCTTACAAATGAGTTTGTTGATTCTGTTGGTGTCTGCTATCCTCAGCCTGCTGCCCCAGCACACAACAGCAAACATGATAGCACTGGCCACCACAGACTCATAGAACATCCTCAGCATCGTCCGGCAGTTAAAGGACATCAGTCTCCTCAGGAAATAGAGACGGCTCTGACCCTTCTTGTAGACAGCCTCAGTGTTCTTTGACCAGTCCAATTTATTGTCAATTCATATCCCCAGGTATTTGTAATCCTCCACCATGTCCACACTGACCCCCTGGATGGAAACAGGGGTCACCGGTACCTTAGCTCTCCTCAGGTCTACCACCAGCTCCTAAGTCTTTTTTACATTAAGCTGCAGATAATTCTGCTCACACCATGTGACTAAGTTTCCTACCGTAGCCCTGTTCTCAGCCTCATCTCCCTTGCTAATGCATCCAACTATGGCAGAGTCATCAGAAAACTTCTGAAGATGACAAGACTCTGTGCAGTAGTTGAAGTCCGAGGTGTAAATGGTGAAGAGAAAGGGAGACAAGACAGTCCCCTGTGGAGCCCCAGTATTGCTGATCACTCTGTCGGACACACAGTGTTGCAAGCACACGTACTGTGGTCTGCCAGTCACATAATCAAGAATCCATGATACCAAGGAAGCATCCACCTGCATCACTGTCAGCTTCTCCCCCAGCAAAGCAGGGCGGATGGTGTTGATCGCACTGGAGAAGTCAAAAAACATGACCCTCACAGTTCTCGTTGGCTTGTCCAGGTGGGCGTAGACACAGTTCAGCAGGTAGATGATGGCATCCTCAACTCCTAGTCAGGGCTGGTAGGCGAACTGGAGGGGATCTAAGTGTGGCCTGACCATAGGCCGGAGCAGCTTCAGAACAAGTCTCTCCAGGGTCTTCATGATGTGGGAGATCAATGCCACCGGTCTGTAGTCATTGAGGCCGCTGGGGCACAGCGTCTTCGGCACAGGGACGAGGCAGGAGTATGTGCCAGGAGGGAGACTAGTGGGGAGGGACGAATGAATAAGGGAATCATGGAGGGAGCAATCCCTGCAAAAAGTGGAGAGGGTAGGGGGGAAAGTAGGTAAAGATGTGTCCAGTGGTTGAATCCTGTTGAAGATGACAGACGTTGCAGCGAATGATGTGTTGAATGCAGGGACACACCCAGTCCTGAGACACCAGGCAAGGTCATTTGATTCCAAACAATTGGTTTATTGATCATTACATGATGTCTCTCTGCTGCATCCCATTCCCTCTCCTCTCCCTTCCCTTTTTTCCAACCATGATTCCCCTCTCCCTGACTCCTTCCCACTCTCTGTCCACAATAGATACCCGTATCAGAATCAGGTTGATCATCACTCACATATGTCATGAAATTTGTTTTTCTTTGTGGCAGCAGTACAGTACTGTATATTGAGAATATTATTCTATATTGAGAATATCATGTCCTGTCATGTCATCTCACATCGTCTTTTGCTTCAAAGAGAAAAGCATTAGAACACTCAACCTTTCCTCATAAGACATGGTCTCTAATCCAGGTAAATCTCATCTGCGCCCTTTCGAAAGCTTTCACATCCTTCCTATAATGAGGCGACCAGAACCAAACACAATAGGAACATTGTTCACAGCAGGATCATTTCAGTTTGACTCAGTTTTTCCCGTCTGCTCCTTAACTCCCTCCACACAGCCCTCAATCCCCCACTCACTCATTTGATTCTCTGTTATATTCAGGCTAACATCAGAGTTCGGCAAATTACTGAATATAATGATCAACTCATAAATGGAAATATGAAAAAATTAAAGGAATATATGTTTTTCAATTCCAGCTAAGCATGAAGCTGTTGAACAAAGGTCATGTATGTCCTTTCAATGTTCAAAGGTCAAAGTTCACAATAAATTTATTAATAGAATACATATACAGTATGTTACCATATACTGATCTGAGATTCATTTTCTTGCTGGCATTCACATGAACAAAGAAATATAATAGAATCACTGGTACATTACACAAAGACTAAAAACAAATTTACTGAAGAAGACGAACTGTGCAAATACAACAAACACAAATAATACTGAGAACATAAGCTGTAGAGTCCATGAAAGTGAGTTCGTAGGTTATGGAAACAGCTCAGTGTTGAAGTGAATGAAGTTATCTGCTCTGGTTTAGGAGCTTTTTGCTTGAAGGGAAATAACTGTTCCTGAACCTGCTTCTCTTCCCTCATTCAAGGAAGCCAGTTTCTCCAAAAGAAGCAGTGATTCCTGTGCACTCCTCCCAATCTACTATACCCCATTCCATGTTAACAATGTGGCTTCTCTACAATAGAGAAACCCAATGCTGATCGGATGATTGCTTTGCACTCAGTTTACAGGAGAGACCCTGAGCTTCTGGTGGTAGGCCACATTAATTCCCACTTCCAGTTTCACTCTGGAGTTTCTGTCTGTGGTCGACTGTGCGATTAGAGTTAGGTCCAATGCATTTATTTATTCTGAGCCTGTACCCTCAGATCCTAAACTCTCCTACTAAAGTACAATCAGACTTCGGCCTTGAATCCACTTCCCAGTCTCCCTTTGGAGATGTATGTCTTTGGTGGTGTGTGTCAGTCTTTCTGTATTGCTTTTCAGTGATCCTATTGTATTTCTTTATTCTACTGTGAATGCCTGCAAGAAAGTGAATCTCTGGATAGTATATGGTGACACATACTGCACGGACTTGGATGATAAATTTACTTTGAACCTTAAACTCTCTTGTGCTTTAAATGTTCATCAGCCCCCCATTTGCACAATGAACTCATCACCATAACTCTCTGAGGTGGAGGATTTGGCAGATTCACAATCTCCTGAGAAAAGAAATTCCTCTTTATTTCCACAGTAAACAGTTGACTTTTTGTTCTGAAACTTTAACCACAATCCCAGAAATTTCTAGTAAGAGGAATGTCTCCTCAGCATCCACTCTGTCCATGTTCCTCAGAAACCTATGTTTCAATCCTCTGGTCTTCAATAAGATTGTTTTCATTCCTCGACTGGAATTGGTATGGGTTATTATTGTCACATGTACCAATATATAGTTTGCTTACCATCCATAAAGTTCATATACTCCAAGGTAGTAAAAAGATAAACACAGTGTTGAATATACATAGTCTTACAGTTACAAAGAAAGTGGTTGCTTGAGGCTGTCAGAGCTGTGGTTGGTGGGGAGAAGGTAGAGGGGATAAGCTCTCACCACCTATTAAATGCTCCCAATGACGTACGTCTCAAATAGCCTCTGACAGCCAAGCCTAGCTCCTGGTCTCTACGTGTGGCTTAGTTACTAAACCCGGCGGAACCATTTCTACTGACAGGAGACAGGTTATTGGCGCCTTAAAACCAGCTGCTTCAGGCAGATAGGGGTCGTCAGTTGTGGTTGACAGCTCATCTGGGAGAAGAAAATCTCTGATTTCAAACCTCTGTTGCCTTGTGGCTATACCCACACATGGGGAGTAAACCCCAAGGAAAAATCCAAAGCTGAATGAGCTGCCACAGGACATGGTTCCGGCAGGTGCATTAACAAGATAAAAAAGACAGGTACTTACTGCCTGTTACTCCGCTGACATTTATGGCAGCAATGAATCCTCCACCTCTGGCAATGTTCAGAGTTTCCTTCATTGTCTCAGTAGCTTTCACTACTGACAGTCATGTAGGGCCTGGGTGGAGACTCAGGAATACCGTCAAACTCAGATGTAGAAGGATTCTTCATTGCTGGTTCCATAACTATTTTGTTTTACCAGTCAGTGTTGTTAGCCCTGAGCTGAACCCCCAAACCCAGATGACCAGTGACATCTCCGGTCTGTCCTCCACTCTTTCACCTGTTTGGCATGGGTGACCCTACCAAGAGCCAAAGCATAAAGACCTGAATACAGCCAACATAACTCTCCAGGTCATTGAGGCACACAAGCTTCTGAACCCAATGAAGAGGTTATGGTCCTCTTGGAGGAAATGGACAGGTACATGAACAGGAAAGGTTTAGTGCAGGGATTACCACCTTTTTTATGCCATGGACCAATACCATTAAGCAAGGGGTCCATGTACCCTAGGTTTAGAGGGATATAGGCCAAACGTTGGCAACTGAAACTAGCGTAAATGGGAATTTTCCTCGGCAAGGACCCGCTGGGCCAAGGGGCCTGTTTCTGTGCTGTCCTATTTAATGACTCTTTGTCTCTATGACAACAGTGGGATAGAAGTTGGTAGTTCATGGTCTCAGGCTTTTGTATCTTCTGCCCAGTGGGAGAGGGGAGGAGAGAGAAGGACTGAGGTGGGAGGGGTCCTTGATTATGCTGGGTGTGGGAAAGCTGAGATGGAGTCTGTGGAAGACAGTCTGGTTTTCATGATAGACAGGGCCAAGTACACCACTCACACCACTGAGTTTGCTCCACCATTCTGCTATTTTTGATTTATTAACCCTCTCATTCCCTTCTCTCTGTAACCTTTGGCATTCTTACTAATGAAGAACTTAACAACCTCCACTTTAAATATATCCAATGACTTGGCCTCCACAGCCATCTGTAGCAATGAATTTCCACATATTCACTACCTTCCAATTAAAGAAATCCCTCCTCATCTCTATTTTAAAGAGACACCCTTGTATTCTGAGACTGTGCCCTCTGGTTCTAGCCTCACCAACTGTAGAAAAAAATCCTCTCCACATCCACTCTATCAATTCTTTCAATATTTGTTAGTTTTCTATGAGATCTCCCTCTCATTCTTCTAAACTTCAGTGAGTACAGGCCCAGAGCCATCAAATGTTTCTTGTACATTAATCCTATCATTCCTGGAATCATTCTTATGAGCCTCGTCTCCAACGCCAGCACATCCTTTCTTAGATAATCTTCCCAACGTCTCTTTGTACGCCAGCCCCTTCATCCCAGGATTCAACACAATGAACTCAGAGATCAATATCATCATCCTGGAAATAAAACGGGAGCAAGAAACAATGGGTGCAAATGTAAAAGTAAGTTGGATGAGAGCTCATTGTGCAAATGATTAAACATTTACCAGCACTGAAATCTGATAAAAAAAACCAAAGTTATCAAAGGGGTAGAGTTACAGTGCGGAGTACAATGACCCGAAAGCTGGAATCGATCAAAGAGCACACATCATAACTAGAGGGCATGGGTTTAAAGTGAGAGGGGAACAGTTTAAAGCAGGGGTTTCCAACCTTTTTTATGGTATGGAGTCTTACCATTAACCAAGGGGTCTGTAGACCCCGGGTTTAAAGGACACCTGCAATGCAAGTTTGTTTTACACAGAGTGGTAGATACCTAAAATGCAGTGCCAGGTGTAGTCCAAGCCAAAGTCAAAGTAAATTTATTATCTAAGTATGTATACATTGCCATATACAACCTTGAGATTCATTTTCTTGCAGGCATTTACAGGAGAATAAGGAAATATAATAGAATTCATGAAAAATTGTATGTAAACAAAGACTGACAAATAACTAATGTGCAAAAGAAGACAAATTGGGCGAATAAATAAATACAGAGAGCATGAAGTGTAGGGTCCTTGAAAGTGTGTCTATAGCTAGCAGAATCAGATCAGAATTGAAGTGAATGAAGTTATCCACAGCCTGATGGTTGAAAGGCAATAACTGCTCCAGAAACTGGTGGTGTGGGACCTAAGGCTCCTATACCTCCTGCCCAATGATAGTAGTGAGAAGAGGGTATGGCCCCAGATGGCGGGAGTCCTCAGTGGCAGATGCTGCTTTCCTTGGCATGTGCTCAGTACTGGGGAGGGCTTTGTCTGCGATGGACAGGGCACTATCCACTACTTACTGTAGCCTTTTCTGCTCCTGGGCATTGGTACTTCCATACAAGGCTCTGATGCAACCAATCAGGATACTCTCCACCGTGCATCTATAGCAGTGCCAATATGCGAGTGATGGAGGCAGGTCAATAGCAATCTTTAAGGGGTGTTTAGACAGACTGATGAGCAGGGCACGGACTCAGTTAAAGGACACCAACCAAGCAGATGGGATTGGTTAAAATGAGGCATCCTGTTTGGACAAACATGATGGGTCAAGGGGCCTATTCTTTGGCTGTAGAGTTCTATAATCTAAGAGACAAATCTCCCCTAAAGCATGCACGAGAGCCTTCACTACAGCGCGCTGGATTACAACTTTTCACAAAACACTCAGATGCAATGTGATACAACTATATAAAATAGCCTGTCAGAGGACCACTATGTATATATCTAGGCAGAGTTCATCTTGGCAAGCCAGCTCGAGTGTGATCACACAGGAGTTTGCTTGCCGGATTGTTTTGTCTGAAGAAACCTGAGCACGAAAAATCTGCAGCACTCTCTAAGTGGGTTTGGAGGAAAGGATGGGCCATAATTTACAGGCATCAAAATACGAGGGATTCAGGGCAAATAAACAGAAGGAGAACTCCTCTGAAAGAGCCAGTGACCTGATAAAGTCAGTCAGCCAGATCAGAGGAAACGGCTGTGGAGGAAAATTCATTCAGTAACTAAAACAAACACAGTAAAAGGTCAAACGATTTACTTCCTATGAAAGGGAGCAAGTCAGACAAAAGACAAAGAGAGTGTCACATCAATTTCTCAATTCAAATTTCACATCTGCATCAGGCAATTCTTTTCATAATTCCTTAAATTACTAGTCACTCAGAAACAGGTAAAATGTGGGTGATTAATGATTCCCTGTTTGTGATTATCACAAAGATTTCCTTGTACAACTATTGAAAGCTATCATTAGCACAAGCTTTATTCATTCATTATTTAATCAATGATGCACTTACAGGGACATAATCATTTTGATAGGATATTAAGTTGAACCTTTGTCATCTGCCTTAGGAGACATGTTTCCAACATAGCTTATTAAAAGGGTTTCAATGGCTCTAAAGCACTTGGGAAAACCTGCATTGGTTAAAGTCACCATGTACACGCAAGTGTTACTTTATGGTGTGCTGAATAGTTGAGTGTTAACTGAATTTGTAACTGCAATGGAAGTGAACTACTGCTGTTGCCCTTTCCATGTCATGAAACATTACTCTCGAACTGATTCCGAGTTTCACAACCGTCGAAGTGAGACAACTTTCATTACAGACTGGGCCGTGGATCCTGCGCTTGTCTCTTGCCTCTCGTTTTTCCTTTAGAAGGGGATGATTGGTCCTTGGAGCAGAAGGTCTGATCAGGGTAGTAAAGCATCAGATAAAAGATTGCAAAAATTATTTCTTCTGGTGAGAGAGTCTGAAACAAAGAGGCATCACCTTAAAATTAAAGTCAGTTCTTCAGGAGTAGAGTCAGAAAGTACATCTTCATGGAAAGGGAATGGGCATTTGGAAAAGTATCCTGTAGCCAGTGGCAGAACAGATCATCATCCTACACCAAGGTCAAGATATCCCTCCCCTTCCACATAACACTCTATCTTTCTTTCACCCATGTGCCTATCTAAGAGTCTCTTTAATGTCCCTAATGTATTTGCCTCCACCAGCACCCTGGCAGCACATTCCATACACTTAGCGCTCGCTGAGTAAAAATCTTGAACGTCTCCCTAAACATTCCACCAAACACTTTAAAGTTATGCCTTCTCATATGAGCCATTTCTGCCCTGGGAAGAAGTCTCTGGCTATCCACTCTATCTATGCTTCTTATCATCTTGTACACCTCTATCAAGTCACCTCTCTTTCTCTCCAAAGGGAAATGCCCGAGCTCACTCAACCTACCTTCAGAAGACTTTTTAATCTTGGCAACATCCTGGTAAATCTCCTCTGCACTCTCTCTTCAGTTTCCACATCATTCCCATAATGAGGTGACCAGAACTGAATATGATACTCCAATGTGGGCTTTTTAATAAAAAAAAGATGTGCTGGCATGGAAGAGGATCCAGAGGAAGTTTCAGGAATGAAACGGATACCATACGAGGAGCATTTGATGACTTTGGGCCTGGACTCACTGGAGTTTAGAAGAATGAAGAGGGGTCTCATTGAAATCTGTCGAATATTAAAAGGCCTAGATAGAGTGGAAGTGGAAAGGATGTTTCCTACAGTTGGTGAGTCTAGGACCAGTGGGCATAACCTCAGAATAGAGGAACGTCTATCTAAAACAGAGATGAGAAGGAATTTCTTTAATCTGAGGGTAGTGAATATGTGGAAATTCATTGCCACAGAAGGCTGTGGAGGCCAAGTCATAGCTATATATTTAAAGCAGAGTTTGATAGATTCTTGATTAGTAAGAGTGTAAAGGTTACGAGGAGAAGGCAGGAGGATGGAATTGAGAGGGATAATAAATCAGCCATTGTGGAATGACAGAGCAGACTTAATGGGCCAACTGCCCTAACATTATCTTATGGTTTTTGATCTCATGGTGTGATCTAACCAGGATTTTATAGAGCTGTAATATTACCTCAGGGCTTTTGAATTCATCCCCCGAATAAAGGAAGCCAACACACTATAAACTTTCACTGCAACTTTGAGGGATCTATGGACATGAACCTCAAGCTCCCTCTGTTTCTCCACACTGTTAAGAACCCTGCATTTTGGATCTGAAGTTAAAATGCTGGCCAGCCAAGACTATTTGGATGGCAGAACAGACTCACTGAGCTGAATTTTCTCCTCCTGTTCTATGCTCCAAACTATTCCATGATGTAACTGGAAGTTCTCTCCAAAGAAATCTGGAATCCGTTGCCATTGAGTGTGTTAATATTGGACGGTGAGGTAATTAGTGTTTAAATGAGTTGCCACCCAGATATTTTACAGGGTTTGGCACAAAAGAGCATGAGCTCATTGTTTTATTTCCAAGAGGATAAAGGTGCAGGTAGGTCGAGTCATGACATGGATCAGACATGATTTTACTGATTGACAGAATAACTAAGAGGCACTGAATGGCCATCTCATGGTCCCAGTTCATACTTCTCTTTGTAGCTAGTGGTAGAGCAATCTCCTTCCCACTGGACCATTGTTCACAACTGCACAGATACTTTACAGCTGGGGTTCCCAACCTTTCTCAAGCCATGGGCCCCTGCCATTAACCGTGGGATCCATGGACCCCAGGTTGGAAACTCCTGCATTAAGGCCAATTTATACTTCTGCGTCAAATGTACGCTGTAGGTACGGCAAGGCCACATACCCTACACTGTACCCTATGCCGTACCCTACGCCGTAGCCTGACACACACCTCTCCAAAAATGTAATTAAGTGTTGTGGTGACGCAGACCGCAACAACTGTGATTGGTCCGCTTGGTAGCATCACATTTCCTCCTACGCATTTCCGGTGGCTTCTTTCTCTCCGTCATTTTAGAATTGAGAGGGAAGAGGGAAGAAGAACGTGAGTTGAGCGTGACCAAATCGAGGAGAGGTTAATTGAGGAAGTCTGAAAATATGTACATTTGTACGACTCTTCATCGCCAGACTATAAAGACTGCCAAATGGCATCAAATTCGTGGAAAGAAATTTCCAAAAACATCGGTCTGGACATCATGGAATGCACAAAGAAATGGAAAAACTTGAGGGACAAGTACGTGCGCGTCCGGAAAAGACTCTCCAAGAGGAGCGGGGACCCAGGTGGAAAAAAAAACGCCGGTGTTTTATTTGTTTCTTTCCTGGCTGGCACCACATATTAAGCACTGGGAAACAGAGTCAAATTATGATGACAACAAGGTAAATATAACGTTCTTTGTATCATAAACCTCTATGTTGTTGTAAGTGTTTGGGCTAGCAAGCAAGCTAGCAATACTGTCTAGTTGTAAACACGGCATATTGATTTGCGCAAAAATAATGCTTCCGTGAAAGAAAAATGTAATATGTAATAGGCTTTAATTGTATCTGGCTTGCTCATAATGCAAGCGCAATAATCAGTATTCTGCCAATGTAGCCATATGCCATTTCTTGTTTTCATGGCTATGCCAATCCGTGTGCAGACACTGAATGCATATATTACCTCTATGTATAATTACAAAGACTAACTTAAACTATTTGCAATTTCTTTCATAATCACAGGATGGAAATGAGTCGACCTCAGGGTTGTCCACCTCTTCAATTGCTGAGGAAAACCAACCACCAGACATTCCATCTTCGCATGCAGAATCATTATCAAGTAGTGAGGCAGCTCCTCTGTCCCCCCCACCCAGCTCCTCTGCCCCCCCAGCCCAAGGGTAGCACAGAAGAAGAAGAGGAAAGAACATGGTGACTGGTTTCAGAAGCAGGTCGCCCAGCTGGATGAACGTAGGGTGGAACTGCAACATAGACCGTTGAAAGAAGATGATGAGCTGTCCAGGTTTGAACGAGCAGTTGCAGACATGCTGCGGAGGCTGCCGGAGGAGCACAGGCCACGGACAATGTTCTATGTCTACAAACTGCTACTTGAGAGGCAGCAGCAGAAACAATGAACAATTGCATATTTTATTATTTTGTTTTTTTATATATAACACTTTGCACCTTGTTTAATATTGTGCATGTTACTGCAAATAAATAACAACTTGATTTTATAACAGGCCTTTATTTTTTTATTCAAACAGCTACATGTTATTTATAGGTTCATTTATTTTATGTCCTTACAATTTACTGATTAAGTTGGTCACGACACACTACGTTGTTCTGTCATGGCAAAATTCCATGGGGTGATTGAAAGAGGGCCATCGGGTCCTTCCGTACACCAAGGGCAGTTCTTGTGGAATGGTGCCTTGAAGGCTAATGAGGATCTAGAGTTTCCAAAAGATTCGTGTCCCCTGCCACCACTCTTCGCCACTCGCCTGGCTGAGGTGACGCTGTAGCGTCCGAGTCTGCAAAATGAGCAGGGATGTATCTGCTCACAGGAGTGTGGGCTTCATCAGTGTAGGCCAGGAGGTTGTGTAGAGCAATACAAGCTTTGACAATGCTCACTGCTTTGTCAGGCAGGAATTCTAGTGGGCGACCGGGGATTCTCCACCTTGCCACCAAAATGCCAAACGTGTTCTCAATCACCCGCCTGGTTCTGGAGTGACAGTAGTTATACATCTGCTTTGTCATGGTCATGTTCATCCTTATTTAGCAAAACGTAAAACATAAAACATTGAGTATTAATGAATAGGAAATCATTATGTGCCAATGTAGCTGTGATCACTACAAACATTTAGGGGAATATATATATATAATCACACAAAGCAAGCAGTATTACATGAAATTACATGACATTAATTCTCATTGAATTCAATATCTGTGACATACCTGGAAAGGGACGCATGAGATTGTTGTGTAGGGGGAATGCAGCAACACCAACGATTACATGCGGGATTTTGACTCCTGTTCCTGGAAGATTGGCTGGTGTGGGCAGGTTCAGTTTGTGTTCAAGCAGCATAGAACCAAATCTGCTCTCCTTGAAGATGCCTCCGTCACTTTCCCATCCGTATCCCCCTACGTCCACCATGGTAAACCGATACCTGGCGTCGCAGGTAGCCATCAGGACAATGGAGCATGCGCCCTTGTAGTTGTAGTAGTCGCTCCCAGCGTGCGGCGGTGCCTTGATGTTCACGTGTTTTCTATCTATGCTGTCGACACAGTTCGGAAGGTTCCATAGTCGCCAAAAATCAGCTGTAATAGCTTCCCATTGGGCAACTGAAGGGCAGGGAAGGAACTCTGGCTGCAATGCTTTCCATAAAGCTTTATAGACCTCCAAAATTATGGAGGACCCTGTGCTTGACGCCAATTTGTAGCTAGCTGCTACAGCCTGTTGACTTGCACCTGAAGCTAAAACTCGAATGGTGATTGCCAGTCTCTGAGTTTACTGTGCGTACACTGATGCAAAATAAATGGTTGGAGACATGAACCAAATCGTCAAATCTACCTGCCGACATCCGAAAATATTTGAAATGCATTTCCTCGTCCATGTCTCTCAGTGGCCGGACAAGCACAGAAAATTCACCCACCTTCTGCCTCAATCCGTTCAATGGTCATACACACCATCTCCTCCGCCGTCTTCTCTCTTTTCTGCGTTACAGTAATTTCAATAAAAGTAACTCTTATTCACCACTTATTAGCTCCAACTCCAACGTGATGTGCTCAGTTTCAGTCGCCATTGTTTGAAGTACACAAAGAAACTCAACAAAACCTCTTCACACAGCGAGTGGTGAATCTGTGGAATTCTCTGCCACAGGAAACAGTTGAGGCCAGTTCATTGGCTATATTTAAGAGGGAGTTAGATATGGTCCTTGTGGCTAAAGGGATCAGGGGGTATGGAAAGAAAGCAGGTACAGGGTTCTGAGTTGGATGATCAGCCATGATCATACTGAATGGCGGTGCAGGCTCGAAGCACCGAATGGCCTACTCCTTCACCTATTTTCTATGTTTCTATGTAACACAATGGCATAGAAACCCCACCACCAACTAGTGTTTTGGCAGTGAATCGCAGAGCGATGCAGATACACCAATGCACAAGTATAAATGCTCACAACAGCGTAGGCCACTTGCGTAGGCTACGGCGTACAGCCTTCGCAGAAGTAAAAAATCAGCCTTTAGAGGGAATGCCTCCTGACAACTGGAAAATGCCCTTGCAAATTTTTTCTTGGTTCCCATTCACAGTTTGATATACAGTATTTAAGGCCAGAGATGCTTTTCCTCAGGTAAATGTAGATTAGCTCAACTGCCCATTTTCAAGGAAGACACAGGATTCCAAAAGATCCAGCATGAAAAAAATGCAGAAGAGGTTTGCTTCAGGCCCAGAAGATCAAATCTCACTCCATTTTGATAATAGCTCTCATCCAATTACAAATATGACAGAATATCTTAATATTTATATTGAGTTGAGTAGTAATCAGCTATGGATTTTCTCAAGCCATGCTCCAATGAAATGCTGAGGTTAGACACAAGAGACTGCAGATGCTCTAATCTGGAGCAACAAACAATCTCCCAGAGGAACTGAAGCAGTGCACAAAATGCTAGAAGATCTCAGCGGGTCAGGCAACATCTATGAAGGGAAATGGAAATCTGCAGATTCCAGCATCTGCAGGCTCTTGAGTCTCCATTTTAGCGAAGGAATCAACGGGTCAAGCAGCTTCTGTGAGGGGAAAGGAGTTGTCGGCATTTCAGGTCAAAAGCCTGCCACAGGACTGCTATGGGAATCCTGCACTGGCCAGAGGTGCCATCTTTTAGATGTGACCTGCCTTCTCAATTACTGTAGATATAAATGATCATACGCATATGATTGTGTTGGCGCGTGGCCAAGTGGTTAAGTCATTCATCTAGTGATTTGATGGTTGCTAGTTCGTGCCTTGGCTGAGGCAGCATGTGTGTCCTTGAGCAAGGAACTTAACCACGCATTGCTCTGAGATGACACTGGTGCCAAGCTGTATGGGTCCTAATGCCCTTCCCTTGGACAACATCGGTGGCGTGGAGAGGGGAGACTTGCAGCATGGGCAACTGCTGGTCTTCCATACAACCTTGCCCAGGCCTGCACCCTGGAAACTTTCCAAGGCGCAAATCCATGGTCTCATGAGACTAATGGATGCCTATATAATGCATTTGATAATCTGGGCCTGTACTCACAGGAGTTTAGAGGAATCGTGGGGGATCCCATTGAAACCTACCAAATATTGAAAGGCCTAGTGGACATGATGTTTCCTGTATTTGTGAAGTCTAGAGCCTGAGAGCCTAGCCTTAGAATATAAGGACAGAATATATTTGTCAAGCTGAAAACACCTTTAGAACAGAGACAAGGATGAATTTCTTTAGCTCAATATAGAAGAACATTCTTTTAAAACAGAGATGAGGAGGCATTTCTTTAGTCTGAGGGTCATGAGCCTGTGGAATTCATTGCCACAGAAGGCTATGAAGTCTAAGTCATTGGGTATATTTAAAGTGAAGATTGATGGATTCTTGATTAGTAATAGTGTCAAAGGTAACAGGGTTAAGGCAGGAGAATGGGGCTGAGATGTATAATAAATAGATCATGATGGAATGACAGAGCAAACCTAATGGGGCGAATGACTTAATCCTGCTCCTATGTCTTATGGTCCTATGGATTTACAAGACATAATCTAAAGGAAACCAGTGGAGCTCTGTCCACTGTTCCAGCCAACATAGCTAAAACAAGTGATCAGATGTGTTATTGGTCCAGCCAAGCAGAGTTCACTGCCAAGAAGGCCCACCAGTGCCTTTACTTCCTGAGAAAACTAAAGAAATTTGGCCTGTCCCCTAAAACCCTCACTAATTTTTATAGATGCACCGTAGAAAGCATTCTTCTAGGGTGCATCACAACCTGGTATGGAAATTGTCCTGTCCAAGAACGAAAGAAGCTGCAGAAGATCATGAACACGGCGCAGCACATCACACAAACCAATCTTCCATCCTTGGACTCACCTTACACCGCACGCTGTCGGAGCAGTGCTGCCAGGATAATCAAGGACACGACCCACCCAGCCAACACACCTTTCGTCCCTCTTCCCTCCGGGAGAAGGCTCAGGAGCTTGAAGACTCATACGGCTAGATTTGGGAACAGCTTCTTTCCAACTGTGATAAGACTGCTGAACGGATCCTGACCCAGATCTGGGCCGTACCCTCCAAATATCCGGACCTGCCTCTCGGTTTTTTTGCACTACCTTACTTTCCATTTTTCTATTTTCTATTTATGATTTATAATTTAACTTTTTAATATTTACTAATTTTTACTATTTTTAATATTTAATATTTGTAATCCAGGGAGCGGGAAGCGCAGAATCAAATATCGCTGTGATGATTGTACGTTCTAGTATCAATTGTTTGGCGACAATAAAGTATAAAGTATTGTTTACGGGGTTTACTGTGTTGACTGGTGTTCTAATATTACAACAACTACAATTGAAATTGGGTATACGTCTCTCTGGGACACTTGAGGTACCATATCTATACAAGTTCTTTCAGTGCTCTATTCCAGCTGAACATAGCCAGTACCAGGAGACCATCAGACCATAAAACATTTTAAGTAGAATTAGGCCACTTGGCTTATCAAGTCTGCTCTGCCATTCCATCATGGCTGATTTATTATTCCTCTCAATGCCACTCTCTTGCCTTCGCCCTGTAACCTTTGACCCTTACTCATCATGAACCCATCAGCCTCATCTTTAAATATACCCAATGACTTGGCCTCCACCAATGGTAATGAATTCCGTAGATTCACCACCATCTGGCTAACAAAATCCCTCTGAACATCAATGTTCGATAGGTTTCAATGAGATCCCCCTCATTCTTCTAAACTCCAGCAAGTACAGGCCCAAAGCCATCAAATTCTGCTCCTGTGAGATATGGGATTTCAGGATACCGGACAGTCTCCCTGATGAGTACATCCGCAGGAAGTGCATCCAACTGTAGCTCACGGTACTGGAGCTGGATGTGGATGTACTCAGGATCATCTGTGAGGCTGATTACCTCAGAGATGAGATTTTTACTGAGGTTGTCACAACCAGAGTGCAGGATTCAAATTGTAGATGGCTGATCACCAGGAAAAGTAAAGGGGTGAGCAGTCAGTTGAGTGTTCCCCTGTGACTATTTGCCTTGGCAACACGTATACCCCTTCAGATACTGTGAGGGTGGGATGACCTATCAGGGCTGAGCAGCAGCCACCAGACCAGTGGCACAGCGGGCTGGCTCTGAAGCTCAGCAGGGAAACGATAGTGATAGGAGACTTGAGGGTCGAGGGAGTGACAGGAGATTCTGTGATCATGAAAAAGTCACCAGGATGGCGTGTTCCCTCCCAGATGCTTGGATCCAGGATGTCTCAGAGCAGCTGCAGAAGACTGTCAAGAGGGAGGGTGAGCAGCCAGGGACTGTGGTGCATATTGGTATAAATGACATAGGTAGAAAGGGAGAAGAGCTCCTGTGCTGTAAGTACAGGGAGATAGGGAAGAGGCTGAAGAGCAGGACCTCCAAGGTAATAATCTTTGGATTATTTCCAGTACCATATGCGAGCTAGGGCAGAAGTAGGATGACAGAACAGATGAATGAGTGGCTAAGGAAGTGGAGCAGGAGGCAGGGTTTCAGATTTCTGGATGATTAGGATCTATTTTGGGTAAGGCATGACCGATACATAAAGGATGGCTTACATCTGAACGTAAGGGGAAACCAACATCCTTATGGGCAGGTTTGTTGGAGCTGTTGGGGAGGGTTTAAGCTAATTTGGCAGGGGTTGGAGACCATAGTGATAGGGCAAAGGATGGGTCAGTTGGTATACAAGTCAATGTATTATATAGTGAGACTGGCAGGTGAAAAAGCAAAATTGCAGTCAGTAGGATGAGTTGAAGTGTAACATGGGGGGGAATACAGGACTGAAGCTGTTATATTTGAATGCACACAGTATACAGAATAAGGTAGATGATCTTGTGGTGCAGTTACAGATTGGCAGGGTGGGCATGACGCTGTGGGCATCACTGAGTCATGGCAGAGAGCTTAATATACCTGTATACACGTTACTAAACTAAACTCCTGGTTGATAATCAATATTCTATGTGTTTTTAGCTCGCTTTTTGCCATTTGCACAATCTGTTCTTTTTTGTGTGGTGTTTTCTTGAACGGGTTCCATGGTGTTTCTTTGTTTCGTAGCTGCCTGCAGAAGGACAAATCTCAGAGTTGTATTCTGTATACTTACTTTGATAATAAATGTACATTGAATCTTTGTATCGAAAGGGCATCTGGTAGGCAGAGGGATGGGGTGGCACTGTTGGTAGAAAAATGAAATCAGATCCTTTGAAAGATTGGAAGATGTAGAATCCTTGTGAGTAGAGTTAAGAAACTACAAGAGTGAAAAAAGCCTGATGAGAGTTACATACAGGACTCCAAACAGTAGCCAGGATGTGGGATATAAATTACAATGAGAGATAGAAAAGGCATGTAATAAGGGCAAGGTTATGATAGTCATGGGGGATTTCAACATGCAGGTAGGTTGGGGAAAATTAGCTTGGAGCCAGATCCCAAGAGAGAGTATTTACAGAATGCCTATGAGATGACTTTTTAGATCAGCCTGTGGTTAATCCACTAGGGGAAAGGCTATTGGGTGTTGTGTAATGAACCATATTTGATTATGGAGCTTAAGGTAAAGGAACCCTTAGGAGCCAGTGGTCATAATATGACAGAATTCATGCTACAGTTACTTCAAGAGCGTCAAGGCGCAGGGGTGTAGTTGCTATTACTAAGGAGAAAGTATTTGGGAAGCTAAAAGGTCTGAAGGTAGATAAGTCAGTAGAACCAGATTTAATACACCTCTGTATCCTGAAAGAAGTAACTGAACAAATTGTGGAGACATTAGTAATGATCTTTCAAGAATCTCTAGATTCTAGAATGGTTCCAAAGAATTAGAAAATTTCATGTGTCACTTTACTCTTTTAGAAGAGAGGGTGCCAAAGAAAGGAAGTTATACACCAGTAACATGACTTCGTTGGTTGGGGAGATTGTTTCCTGAAGGGGAAACCTTACCAGATAATTCTGTTGGAATTCTTTGAGGAAACAACAGGCAGGATAGACAAAGGAGCATCAGTGGATGTTGTTTACTTGAATTTTCAGAAGGCTTATGACAAAGTCTCACACATGAGGCAGTTTAACAAGATAAGAGTCCATGGTATTACAGGAAATAGACTATCACAGATAGAAGATTAGCTGACTGAAAGGAGACAAAGAGTGGGAATAAAGGGGGCCTATTCTGGTTGCCTGCTGGTGATGGGTGATGTTCCACACGAGTTGGTATTGGGAATGCTTCTTTTTACATTATATGTCAACAATGACAGAATTAATGGTTTTGTGGCCAAGTTTGTAGATGATATGAAGATAGGTGGAGGGGCAGGTCAAGTTGAGGAAGCAGAAGGGCTTAGACAGATTAGAAGAATGGGCAATGATGTGGCAGTCAGAATACAGTGTCTGGAAATATATGGTCATGCACTTTGGTAGAAGAAATAAAAGTGAAAACTGTTTTCTAAATGGAGAAAAAATTCAAAAATCTGAGGTGCAAAGGGACTTGGGAATCCTCAAGCAGGATTCCCTAAAGGTTAACTTGCAGATTGAATCAGTGGTAAGAAAGGCAAATACAACATTAACATTCATTTCAAGAGGAGTAGAATATAAGAGCAAGGATGCTATCTTAAGGCTTTATAAGACATTGGTCAGACTGCACTTGGAGCATTGTCAGCAATTTTGGGCTTCTTATCTAACTAAGATGTGCTGGCACTGGACAGAGTACAGAGGAGTTTCATGAGAATGATTTCAGGAATGAAAGGGTTAACATATGAGGAGCATTTGATGGCACTGGGCCTGTATTCACTGGTGTTTAGAAGAATAAGGAGGGATTTCATTGAAACCTATCGAATATTGAAGGGCCTAGAAAGAGTGGGTATGGAGAGGATGTTTCCTATCCTGGGGGAGTTCAGGACTCGAGGGCACAGATTCAGAATAGAGGGACATCCATTTAGAACAGAGATGAGGAGGATTTTGTTGAGCCATAGGGTGGTAAATCTGTGGAATTCTTTGCCACAGATAGCTATGGAGGCTAAGTTATCAGGTATATTTAAAGTAAAGGTTGATTAGTTCTTGATTAGTAAGAGCACCA
The DNA here is from genome assembly GCF_030028105.1 of Mobula birostris. Lineage (NCBI taxonomy): Eukaryota > Metazoa > Chordata > Chondrichthyes > Myliobatiformes > Myliobatidae > Mobula > Mobula birostris. The sequence goes on along the minus strand of NC_092380.1, from coordinate 100,554,258 downwards.
AAGGTTAAGGGGAGAAGGCAGGAGAATGGGCTGAGGGGGACAGTAAATCAGTCATGATGGAATAGCAGAGCAGACCCGATGAGCTGAATGGCTGAATTGGGTCAGAACATAATTCTGGTCCTACATTAACCCTTTAATTCCTGGAATCACTCTCATGAGCCTCCTCTGGACAATCACCAATCCCAGTACAGAGAATACACGATGGTGGGTGTAGTTCAGGTGCCAGACAAGTTGATTAAACCTGTCGGACAAAAAGCCTCTGTACATCTTGCACAGTTGAAACATCATCAGGTATACAAATTCTGATCCAATCAATCAGACAGTGCTTGTGGAAGTGCAGTATTAGCTACAGTTTCAGAAGTGATATACGGTGCTTTATGCAAGGTTCAAAATATTTCCTTTGCTTCAAGATAACTTGCCTATTTTTGGGAGAAGCTGGATAAGTTTATGCCAAAAACCTACCTCCCTGGAGCTAATATTTGCCCTTCCAATTCTCTCACGGTGTTGTGTTATAAAGGTGACCTTAGGGTATGTGCATTCCCGGACACAGAAATAGCTAGTGCCAAGGCCAGTCTGTTCGAGTGCTAAGGATTTTACAGTATAACCACATAAAGTGTTTCATACAATAAGGTAGGTTTTTGTTTGATCTGACTAATCTCACTCTCTGAACACAAAGAGACAAAATCTTCTGTGATCTCTCATCTTGTTCTCATTGTCCTCTGATAATACAGCAGTGACATATGTCAATTAAATGTTGCTTAAGGGTGTAAAGCTCCAAGTACTCAGTGCACATACACATACATACTGTACATTTTCACAGACAGGAAGAACGTAGCAGGTACATTGATACCGGCCCACATAAAACACACAAACTCACACTCACACACACACACACACACACATACACACACACACACACTCACTCACACTCATACGCACACACTCACTCACACGTACACACACACACACACACACACACACACACACACACACACACACACACAAAATGCTGGAACTCAGCAGGCCAAGCAGCATCTATGGAAATGAATAGATAGTCAATGTTTCGGGCCAAACCCCTTCTTCAGGACAGAGAAGCAAGAGGGGAGACGCCACAATGAAAAGGTGGAGGGGGAGGGGGGAGGAAGGGAAGGAGTGTAGATGGAAGGTGATTGGTGGGTGGGAAAGGTCAAGGGCTGAAGAGGAAGGAATCTGATAGAAGAGGGGAGTGGACCATTGGAGAAAGGGAAGGAGGAGGGGACCCAGCGAGGTGAGAATAGGTAAAAGTTAGATTGGGGAGTAGAGGAAGTGGGGGGGGGGCGGGGAGTTGCTGAACACACACACACAGCCTTACATATGTACTTTCTCTGTAATTCTGCACTCTACTATTCTTTTATTTTGTATTTAGAGAAACAACACAGTACAGGCCCTTCCGGTCCAGCAAGCTATGCTGCCCAGCAAACTACCTATTTAACACTAGTCTAATCACAGGACAGTTAACAATGACCAATTAACCTACTGACCGGGTATGTCTTTGGATTGTGGGAGGAAACCGGAGCACTTGGAGGAAACACACAGAGTCATACAAACTCTATACAGATGGCATCAGAAATGAACTCCAAATTCTGGAATATCTTGAGCTGTAATAGCATCACACTACTGTGATGGCCCAATTTTACCGTGAACTACCTCAATGCACTGTGTGAAGAGAATGCAAGACAAGTTTTTCACTGTACCTCGGTACCAGAAGGAATGAGGATTTTGACTAACTCAGGTGAATGCCATTGCAGTCAGGTGGATGTCTGATATTTTGTGTAGTATCTATATACAGTATGGTGTGTTTAGTGAAAAGTAAATCGCATTTACCTCGTTATGATCTTCCAGTTCTTCCAATCTTCCGCTGCCCTTTTTCAGGAGCTTTTGCACTTTATTCTGCATTGTTATTGTTTTACCTTGTTCTATCTCAATACACTGACTAATGACTTGATCTGTATAAACAGCATGCAAGACAAATTTTTCACTATACCTCGGTATATGTGACAATAATAAACCAATTTACTAACTTATTTCACAATTTACAAAGACACGCAGACATGCATGCAGGCTATCACCAGATTACAACTGTAATCCTTTCCTGAGAACTGTTCATAACCCAATCAGTTCGTAAATCAAAAATTAACAAAACCAGTGTGTGGGGGAACAGCTGTGAGGGGAGAGTGAGTGAACATAGAAACATAGAAAACCTACAGCACAATACAGGCCCTTCGGCCCACAAAGTTGAGCCGAACATGTCCCTACCTTAGAAATTACTAGGCTTACCCATAGCCCTCTATTTTTCTAAGCTCCATGTACCTATCTAAAAGTCTCTTAAAAGATCCTATCGTAACCGCCTCCACTACCGTCGCTGGCAGCCCACTCCATGCACTCACCACTCTCTGCGTAAAAAACTTACCCCTGACATCTCCTCTGTACCTACTCCCCAGCACCTTAAACCTGTGTCCTCTTGTGGCAACCATTTCAGCCCTGGGAAAAAGTCTCTGACTATCCACACGATCAATGCCTCTCATCATCTTATACACCTCTATCAGGGTCACCTCTCATCCTCCGTCGCTCCAAGGAGTAGGAGTGGGAAGAGCAGCTGCCAGCCAGCCTCACTAACTCGGTGAGTGTACGTGTGGGTCTGCTGAACTCTCCGCTCTGCAAAGCTCAGTGGCTCTGCCTTGGGGTGGGTGGCCATTAGGGAGAGGAGGAACACAGAAAGTGCCCCATCCCCAGCCGGCAGAAAGATGTCGGCAGCCCTGCAGCAGCCGGTAAGTGCAATGCGCCGCTGTCCCAAACACTCACGTGTGTGCTCGGGTTGTTTATTAAGTCAAGAATGTGTATCCTGCGGAGGAACCCTGTTCACATGCACCATGTGCACACACACGTACACATAGAGGTTAGCACAATACTTTTCAGTACCAGCAACCCAGGTTCAATTCCCACCGCCGTCTGTAAGGAGTTTGTACATTCTCTCCGTAAATGTGTGGATTGCCTCCAAGTGCTCTGGTTTCCTCCCTAGTCCAAAGGTGTACCAGCTGGTAGGCTAATTGGTCATTGGCTAGGTTAGGATTAAATCGGGGCTGCTGCGTGGTGCGGCTCAAAGGGGCCAAGAGGCCTTTTCCGCCCTGTATCTCCATAAAATTTAAAAACCCACAAGCACATAAATAACCACCGCACACAGAGAGGAACAGTTTAATTGTTGAGTAAAGTTTTATGACAACTTTACTCAAAAGATAAAATCCAAACAGTTCGAAACTAGCACTTTTCCTGAGCCCTTCAATTTTCTTCTGGGTAACTCATGTTAAAAGTTACCCCCACAGATGAGTATACTGACAACCTACACAGTGTTACTGCCTAATCCCAGTCGGTAAAATTTAGGGAAGTACCATGCAGGGGATCAGAATGCCTGGCTGTGGTTTGGTTATCAAAGCAGGGCTGGCATTAACTCACTGCAGTTGCTGCAAAGACACAGAGCGGTAGAAATTTGTCCTTTGCTTGCTGACACCAACAGATACTATAGCACCGGACGCACACTGTACTCCCCACCCGCCCCGGTATTCAGTAACATTGAAGTCATGTGATACAGTGGAGGAGGGGTGTTCAGTCATTCTGCATTATCCCATTGTTCCTAAAGTAGTAAAGATCTGTCCCAATATTTGAGGCCATTTTGGGATGGTCTGAACTCAGTTTGTCACATCCCTTATTTGGAGAAAGAAAGAGAAATAATAAACAAGCCATCTGCCCGTTCGTTATGAGGGAACAATGGTGGTCCCTAGGAAAAAGAGCATTGCTGGAATGTGGCATCAGAGAGGACACAGAGTAAGAGGACTGTTCGAGAGGCAATGAGGTTAGGTGAGTTCTGGTGGTTGTGTTGAAGATATCTAGCAAAGTGCAGAACATATTTAAAGACAAATTCACTGTCACTCATTACTGATATTGAAAAGATAATGCATCAAAACTACATCAACGATTGCATTGGTGCTGCTTCCTACACCTATGCTGAGCTCATCGACTTTATCAATTTTGCCTCCAACTTCCACCCTACTATCAAATTTACCTGGTCCATTTCCAACACCTCCTTCCTTTTTATCAATCTCTTGGTCGCTATCTCTGGAGAAAGTTTATCTATTGATATCTTTTATAAACCCAGTGATTCTCACAGTTACCTGGACTATACCTCCTCCTACCCTTTCACTTATAAAAATGCCATCCCTTCTCTCAATTCCTCCATCTCTGGCACATCTGCTTCCAGGATATGTTTTTTCTTTCCAGAACTAATGAGATAAAACTATAAGGCCATAAGATATAGGAGCAGAATTAGGCCATTTGACCCATCAAGTCTGCTCCGCCATTTCATCATGGCTGATCCATTTTTCCTCTCGGTCCCAATCTCCTGCCTTTCCCCTGTATCCCTTCATGCCCTGACCAATCAAGAATCTATCAACCTCTGCTTTAAATATACTTAAAAGCCTTGGTTTCCACAGCTGCCTGTGACAAAGAATTCCACAGATTCACCATTTTCTGGCTAAAGAAATCCCCCCATTCTAAAAGAATGCCCCTTTATTCTGAGGCTGTGTCCTCTGGTCTTAGATAGTCCCACCATAGGAAACATCCTCTCTGCATCCACTCTGTCAAGGCCTTTCACCGTTCAATGGGTTTCAATTAGGTCATCCCTCATTCTTCTGAATTCCAGTGAATACCAGTCCAGAACCATCAAACAGTCTTCACATGACAAACCGTTTAGTCCTGGAATCATTTTCGTGAACCTCCTTTGACCCCTCTCCAGTTTCAGCACATCCCTTTTAAGATAAGGGGCCCAAACCTGCTCACAATAGTCCAAGCGAGGCCTCACCAGTGGCTTATAAAACCTCAACATTACATGCTTGTTTTTATATTCTAGACCTCTTGAAATGAGTGCTAACATCGCATTTGAGATGTCCTCCTTCTTCAAAGGGCTTTCCTCCACCATCAATACTGCTCTTAGCCACATCTCTTCCATTACACGCATGTCTGCTTTCACCCCATCCACCCGCCATACCACTAGGTTCCTCTTGTCTTCACATACCAACCCACCAGCCTCTACATCCAGCACATAATATCTCCATAACTTCTGCCATCTCCAATGGGATCCCACCACCAAGCACATCTTTCCCTCACCCCCACCACTCTCTGCTTTCCACAGGGATCGCTCCCTTCGCAACTCCCTTGATCATTCGTCCCTCCTCACTGATCTCCCTCCTGGTACTTATCCTTGCAAGTGGAACAAGTGCCACACCTGCCCCTACACCTCCTCCTTCATGACAACTCAGGGCCCCAAGCAGTCTTTCCAGTGAAGTGACAATTCCCCTGTGAGTCTTTTGGAATCACCTACTGTATCCAGTGCTGCTGCTCTGGCACCCTCTATATCAGTGGGACCCGGGGTAGATCGGGAGACTGTTTCATCAAGCAACTACTCTCTGTGGCCACCCATTTCAATTCTACTTCCCATTCTCATTCTGACATTCTATGGACTCTATTGCCGCGATGAGACCACATTCAGGTTGGAGGAGCAACGCCTTATATTCCATCTGGTTAGCCGCCAACAATGTAGCATGAGCACTGATTTCTCAAGCTTTCAGTTATTGTACCCCCCTCCCACTCACCTTCAGCATTCCTCATTTACATTTCCCTCTCTCACCTTATCTCCTTACCTGCCCATCACCTCCCTCCACTGTTCCTCCCCTTTCCCTTTCTTCCATAGCCTTCTGTCCTCTTTTATCAGTCCCCCTCCTCCAGCCCTTTGTCTCTTTCATCAATCAACTTGCCAGCTCTTTACTTACCCCTTCCCCTCTCCCAGGTTCACCTATCACCGACTACCTTTTACTTCTTCCTCCCCTCCGCCCACTTCTTACTCTGACTTCTCATCTTCTTTTTTCCAGTCCTGATGAAGGGTCTCGGCTCCAAACGTCGACTGTTTACTCCTTTCCATAGATGCTGCCTGGCCTGCTGAGTTCCTCCAGCATTTTCTGTGTGTTGCTTTGATTTCCAGCATCTGAAGATTTTCTCTTGTTTGTGATTCAAAACAACAGATGTTCCTTTGGTACAATGCAGAGTCAATGTGGCTTAGGTGGCAGCACTCTTGCCTCTAGGTCAGAAGATTGTAGTTCAAGTTCCACTTCAGAAATAAGGGAATGAAGGCTAACACTATGGTATTTCATTAGGACTGAGGAGATTTCGTATGTTACAAAAGACTTGAGCAAATTTCTACAGATATACCGTGGAAAACATTCTAACTGGTAGCACGACTGTCTGGTATGGAGGGCCCACTGTACAAGATCAGAAAAAAGCTGCAGAGGGTTGTAAACTCAGCCAGCTCCGCCATGGGCACTAGCCTCCCCATTATTGCACCTCTTCGAAAGCTGATACCTCAGAAGGTGGCACCCATCATTAAGGGCATGTCCTCTTCTCATTATTACCATCAGGGAGGTGGTACAGGAGTCTGAAGGCACACACTCAATGTTTTAGGAACAGTGTTATCGATACTGCCGTTAGATTTCTGAACAGACAAGGAACCCACAAACACTATCTCACTACGTTTGCTCTCTTTTTTCTCTAATTTAATATATTATTTATAGTATATTTTATGTGTTACACTGTACTGCTGCATCAAAACATTAAATTTCATGACATATCAAGTCAAGTCAAGTCACTTTTATTGTCATTTCGACCGTAACTGCTGGTACAGTACACAATAAAAATGAGACAACGTTTTTCAGGACCGTGGTGCTACATGAAACAATACAACAACTACACTGAACTACGTAAAACAACACAAAACTACACTAGACTAGAGACCTACTCAGGACTGCATAAAGTGCACAAAACAGTGCAGGCTTTACAATAAATAATAAACAAGACAATATGCACAGTAGAGGGCAGTAGGGTGGTGTCAGTCCAGGCTCTGGGTATTGAGGAGTCTGATGACTTGGGGGAAGAAACTGTTACATCGTTTGGTCGTGAGAACCCGAATGCTTCGGTGCCTTTTGCCAGATGGCAGGAGGGAGAAGAGTTTGTATGAGGGATGCGTGGGGTCCTTCATAATGCTGTCTGCTTTACGGATGCAGCATGTGGTGTAAATGTCTGTACTGGTGGGAAGTGAGACCCCAATGATCTTCTCAGCTGACCTCACTATCCGCTGCAGGGTCTTGCGATCCGAGATGGTGCAATTTCCGAACCAGGCAGTGATGCAGCTGCTCAGGATGCTCTCAATACAACCTCTGCAGAATGTGGTGAGGATGGGGGGTGGGAGATGGACTTTTCTCAGCCTTCGCAGAAAGTAGAGACGCTGCTGGGCTTTCTTTGCTATGGAGCTGGTGTTGAGGGACCAGGTGAGATTCTCCGCCAGGTCAACACCAAGAAATTTGGTGCTCTTAACGATCTCTATGGCGGAGTCGCCGATGTTCAGCGGAGAGTGATCGTTCCACGTCCTCCTGAAGTCAACATCCATCTCTTTTGTTTTATTTACATTCAGAGACAGGTTGTTGGCTCTGCACCAGTCTGTTAGCCGCTGCACCTCCTCTCTGTATGCTGACTCATCGTTCTTGCTGATGAGACCCACCACAGTCGTGTCATCGGCGAACTTGATGATGTGGTTCGAGCTGTGTGTTGCAGCACAGTCGTGGGTCAGCAGAGTGAACAGCAGAGGACTGAGCACACAGCCCTGGGGGGCCCCTGTGCTCAGTGTGATGGTGTTGGAGATGCTGCTTCTGATCCGGCCTGACTGAGGTCTCCCAGTCAGGAAGTCTGGGATCCAGTTGCAGAGGGAGGTGCTCAGGCCCAGTAGGCTCAGCTTTCTAATCAGTTTCTGAGGAATGATTGTGTTGAATGCTGAACTGAAGGCTATGAACAGCATTCGAACGTACGTGTCTTTTTTGTCCAGGTGGAGGGTGATGGCAATGGCATCGTCTGTTGAACAGTTGGGACGGTACGCGAACTGCAGGGGGTCCAGTGAGGGGGGCAGCAGGGTCTTGATGTGCCTCATGACCAGCCTCTCGAAACACTTCATGATGATGGATGTGAGTGCAACGGGACAGTAGTCGTTGAGGACACTGAAGACATTTTCGACACGGGGACGATGGTGGCGTTCCCGCCACCATCAGGTCAATGTCAGTGATAATAAACCTGATTCTGATTCTGATGGAATCCTTCGCTATATAAGAAAGCACAATCACTCAAGTCAAATATGGTGGTCTCCTCATGGGTTGTCTATTGTTGTTAGAGATGGTTATAGAGGCCGATCGGGAACCCACATCTGCTGGTGCAGTGTCGGCAAGTGTAATGGTGGTTATGATTTGTGGCTGGGTCTTTTGGTTGTTCAGTCTCTCCTTTCACAGCAACCACTTGTAGCGCAGCTCCCTCCAGGCAAGTGAAATGTCTTCCCAGTTTTTAGATATAATGTTGAATTTCTTCAGGCTGATTTTGATGCTGTCTTTGAAACATTTCCTTTGCCCACCAGGGGCTCACTGACCTTCCTTTAACTGGAAGTACAGGGTCTGCCTGGAAAACATGTAAGGTACTATCCTTGGTATTAAAATATTATACCCAGATCGTATCTGCTCATTTTAGGGATGTAACAGTTCACACTTCTCTACTTTGAAGAATAGTTGGGGTGTTATACCCATTACATAACGGCAGTGTCGATAAAGCTGTTCCTAAAACATTGAGTGTATACCCATCTTGTGGAGATTGATTAGTCAGGGTATCAAGGGATATGGGGAAAAAGCCGGAAATTGGAACTAGATGGGAGAATAGTTTAGCTCATGGTGGAGTGGCGGAGTAGACTCGATGGGCTGAATGGCCTACTTCTGCTCCTTTGTCTTGTGATCTTGTGATTATCCTGCCCCTCAAACAATGTCTTGGGGTTTCATTACCTTCTCACTTTGACTGCCTCAAGGAGTCTTTTCAATGTCCAGGTTCCTCTTCCAGTCATATGATCAAATCCGCAAAAAGAGTTACCAGAGAGGAAACTTGGTCAAATTGATTTTTTATTTACAGGATATATGCATTGCTCACAATGCTTGATTTATTGATAGATATAATGGCATGGTAATATACTGGTTTGTCTAATACTAGTACAGAGCCAGTGATCAAGGTTCATTTCCTGCCATTGTCTACAAGGAGTTTGTATGCTCTCACTGTGATCACTTAGGTTTCCATCAAGTGCTCCAACTTCAGTAAGTATGGGTTAGGGTTAGTAAATTCTGGGCGTATTTTATTGGCACTGGAAACACTTGCAGACTGTCCCCGGCACATATTCAGACTGTGCTGGCTGTTGATGCAAATAATGCATTTCACCGCATTTTTTGATGCACATGTGACCAATAAGGCTAATCTTTCATCTTTAATAAACCATGCCCAGTTGCTCATGAGAGGGGTACCCAACTTTTAAACCACCGCAGATCTTCTAGTGAAGATGCCACCACAGTGCATCTGGGCAGAGAGTTCGTTGCAGGAGTTAGATCCAGTGATGACGAAGGAACAGTCTAAGTCAGGATGGGCTGTGAGCCCAAGAATGACCTACAGACGAGGAGTCGCGTGCATCTACACCCACATTCTTTATGGGTTTAGAAGGTGCTAACAGATTACCCTTGATAAATAATAGCAGGTCTTTGTGAGATGGCACACAGTGATGGAGGGAGCGAGTGTGTGGGATGGGGAACGGATGCTTCATCATTATTCTAAACTTTGGTTGCATCCTTAGGCCCCTGCACTTCCCCCTGAACATTCGTGACTGCATGGCCAGATTCCGCATCCACAACTTTGTAGATGACACCCCATAGTGGGCTTCCATACAGGAAGGAGACAGGGATAGTTACTATACTTGGAGATACAGTACTGCATAGAACATCCTTCTGGCCCAATGAAGCATGCTGCCTGCAGCCCTCCTACTTAACACCAGTCTAATCAGAGGAAATATACGATGACCAATTAGCCTACTGACTGGTACGCCTTTGGACCAGGCTTAGTAGCTAAGCCACATGTGAAGGCCAGGAGATGGACTTGGCTGTCAAAGGCTAGTTGAGGCACATGCCATTGGGAACATTTAATAGGTAATGGGAGTTTGTTCCTATTACCACCTCCAGCTATAACAACCTTAAGGAACGGACTCCAGAGCCTGCTGGCCCTGAAACTAGCAGGCATGAACTTCAGATTGCGGCTCCTGCCATTGATCTCGCCGGCTCCAACACCTCAGGGCATATTCAAAACCCGGACTCCAGCAACGACCATGGCCACCTTCACAGCGATTGCGCAACCACCAACTGCGACTCCAGCCTTGAACTCCAGGCCGGGTCTTTATGTGCTGCTATTGTGACTCCTGTCTCCCCTTCCCCCACCAATACTCTGCAATCCCGTCTCCCTCAGATCCCATTGTCAGCTCCTGGGTACTCAGAGGCTCCATCTTCCTCTCACCCCAACGCTTCCCTCTCCATTGACACCCCCAGCCTCCCCCCTCCCCCCTCTGATCCCAGCTGTCATCCGTGCCGGGTCTTTACCATCCCCTCCGACCTTCAACTGTCGGAGGCAGAACGCTCTGTTCTCAGTAAGGGCCTCACCGTTGTCCCCTTTCGCCCACACCTCAGCGAGTTCCATGTTCACCATGATGCGGAACTTTTCTTCCGCCGTCTCCGTCTCCAAGTCTACTTCTTCGGCAAGGACTCTTCCACCCCCACCGATGACCCCTTCTCCCGTCTTCAACCCTCCTCTTCTTCATGGACACCCCGCTCTGATCTTCTGCCTGCTCTGGATCTCTTTATCGCTAATTGCCGACGGGACATCAACCGTCTCGACTTCACCGCAACTTGTCCCCATTCCAACCTCACTCCTTCGGAACGCTCTGCTCTCCACTCCCTCTGCACTAATCCTAACCTTATTATTAAACCTGCCGATAAGGGGGGTGCTGTTGTAGTCTGGCGTACTGACCTCTACCTTGCCGAGGCACAGCGACAACTCGCGGATACCTCCTCTTATTTACCCCTCGATCGTGACCCCACTAAGGAGCACCAGGCCATTGTCTCCCACACCATCACCGACTTTACCCGCTCAGGGGATCTCCCATCCACTGCTACCAACCTTACAGTTCCCACACCCCGCACTTCCCGTTTCTACCTCCTACTCAAGATCCACAAACCTGCCTGCCCTGGCCGACCTATTGTCTCAGCTTGCTCCTGCCCCACCGAACTCGTTTCTGCATACCTCGACACGGTTTTATCACCCCTTGTTCAATCCCTTCCGACCTATGTTCGTGACACTTCTCACGATCTTAAACTTTTCGATGATTTTAAGCTCCCTGGCCCTCACCGCTTTATTTTCACCATGGATGTCCAGTCCTTATATACTTCCATCCCCCATCAGGAAGGTCTCAAAGCTCTACGCTTCTTTTTGGATTCCAGACCTAATCAGTTCCCGTCTACCACCACTCTGCTCCGTCTAGCGGAATTAGCCCTTACTCTTAATAATTTCTCCTTTGGCTCCTCCCACTTCCTCCAAACTAAAGGTGTAGCTATGGGCACCCGTATGGGTCCTAGCTATGCCTGCCTTTTTGTTGAGTTTGTGGAACGATCTATGTTCCGTGTTTATTCTGGTATCTGTCCCCCACTTTTCCTTCGCTACATCGACGACTGCATTGGCGCTGCTTCCTGCACGCATGCAGAACTCGTTGACTTTATTAACTTTGCCTCCAACTTTCACCCTGCCCTCAAGTTTACCTGGTCCATTTCCGACACCTCCCTCCCCTTTCTAGATCTTTCTGTCTCTGTCTCTGGAGACAGCTTATCCACTGATGTCTACTATAAGCCTATCGACTCTCACAGCTATCTGAACTATTCCTCTTCTCACCCTGTCTCTTGCAAAAACGCCATCTCCTTCTCGCAATTCCTCCGTCTCCGCCGCATCTGCTCTCAGGATGAGGCTTTTCATTCTAGGACGAGGGAGATGTCTTCCTTTTTTAAAGAAAGGGGCTTCCCTTCCTCCAATATCAACTCTGCTCTTAAACGCATCTCCCCCATTTCACGTACATCTGCTCTCACTCCATCCTCCCGCCACCCCACTAGGAATAGGGTTCCCCTGGTCCTCACCTACCACCCCACCAGCCTCCATGTCCAACATATTATTCTCCATAATTTCCGCCACCTCCAACGGGATCCCACCACTAAGTACATCTTTCCCTCCCCCGCCTCTCTGCATTCCGCAGGGATCGCTCCCTACGCAGCTCCCTTGTCCATTCGTCCCCTCCATCCCTCCCCACTGATCTCCCTCCTGGCACTTATCCGTGTAAGCAGAACAAGTGCTACACATGCCCTTACACTTCCTCCCTTACCACCATTCAGGGCCCCAAACAGTCCTTCCAGGTGAGGCAACACTTCACCTGTGAGTCGACTGGGGTGATATACTGCGTCCGGTGCTCCCGATGTGGCCTTTTATATATTGGCGAGACCCGACGCAGACTGGGAGACCGCTTTGCTGAACATCTACGCTCTGTCCGTCAGAGAAAGCAGGATCTCCCAGTGGCCACACATTTTAATTCCACGTCCCATTTCCATTCTGACATGTCTATCCACGGCCTCCTCTACTGTAAAGATGAAGCCACACTCAGGTTGGAGGAACAACACCTTATATTCCGTCTGCGTAGCCTCCAACCTGATGGCATGAACATCGACTTCCCTAACTTCTGCTAAGGCCCCACCTCCCCCTCGTACCCCATCTGTTACTTATTTTTATGTACACATTCTTTCTCTCACTCTCCTTTTTCTCCCTCTGTCCCTCTGAATATACCTCTTGCCCATCCTCTGGGTCCCCCCCCCCTGTCTTTCTTCCCGGACCTCCTGTCCCATGATCCTCTCGTATCCCCTTTTGCCTATCACCTGTCCAGTTCTTGGGTCTATCCCTCCCCCTCCTGTCTTCTTCTATCATTTTGGATCTCCCCTTCCCCCTCCAACTTTCAAATCCCTTACTCACTCTTCCTTCAGTTAGTCCTGACGAAGGGTCTCGGCCTGAAACGTCGACTGCACCTCTTCCTACAGATGCTGCCTGGCCTGCTGCGTTCACCAGCAACTTTGATGTGTGTTGCTTGAATTTGCAGCATCTGCAGAATTCCTGTTGTTTAAGGAACCTTAAGAGTTGTTTTGATGTACCTATGACAAATAAAGGACATCTCTAATCATCTCTTATCAAATGCAGGGATATTCCATTACCCACCAATTTGTGCCTGATAGGTGACAGAATTGCCTAGAATGTCGGGAGTGAGTTACTTGGCACAGGATAAAAAGCCTCTGACAGTTCCCGCCAGTTGACGTGGTTGGAAATTTCTCAATCCAGAGATTTCACCCATCTTTTCTTATCCCAGCAGGGATGAGCTAGGATATTCTTGGTCCGCATCTACAGGAAAGATGTAAATAAGGTTGAAAGAGTGCAGAGAAAATTTACGAGGATGTTGCCGGTATTGGAGTACCTGAGTTATAAGGAAAGATTGAATAGATTAGGGTTTTATTCCTCAGAACATAGAAGATTGAGAGGAGATCTGAAAGAGGTAAACAAAACCATGAGGGGTACAGAAAGGGTTAATGCAAGCAGGCTTTTTCCACTGAGGTTAGCTAGAACTGCAACCAGAGGCCATGGATAATGAGCAAAAGGTGAAAAATTTAAGGAGAAATTGAGGGGAAACTTCTTCACTAAGAGGGTGATGAGAATGTGGAATGAGTTGCCAGCACAAATGGTGCATGCAAACTTAATTTCAACGTTTAAGAGAAGCTTGGATGTCAGGGGTATAGAGAGCTACAGACCCGGTGCAGGTCGATGAGAGAAAGCAGTTTAAGTTGTTTGGCACCAACTAGATGGGTTGAAGGGCCTGTTTCTGTGCTGTAATTTTCTATGACTATGACTAGAGAGAGAATGATTTCTACCAAGGATTCCCCTCTGCATTGGGTTAAGCCTTTCCATGTCAAACTATGTTTAATGGATTTGAGTGGCCAATATCCCAAGACAAGACAATGAAGAAAATTTGAAGGGAAAATTCATTCACCTATTCACATGAGCTGATAGCATTACAGCTTTAAGCAAAACTCAGTGAAGCCAAAGCACAATACGTAAAAGAGGGGATTGTTGCAGAGCAATTGTTACTCTGTTGGTAATCCAGAGACATCAACTAATGATCTGCAGAAATGAGTTCAAATCCAGTCACAGAGCACCTGGGAAATTTAAATCCCAATAATTAAATAAATCTAGAGTTTCTGAAGAAACAACTTGCATCAGTAACATTGGTTGCTCATTGTTGTCCTTTAAAGGTGGAAAGTTGCTGTTCTTTACTCCCCTTCACCCATCAGGCTCCTGGACATCTTCACTCACCACAACACTGAACTGATCACTGAACAGAATCTATGTACTTGCTTTCAAGACTCTACAACTCATGTTTTCAGTGTTATTTATTTACTTATCTAATTATCATTATTATATATTTTTTTCTCAGCTCAAGCTGGTAAAACCTGAGGTATGGATATAGCCTAGCACACTTATTTCTCAAGTGTGAGGAACTTTCAGACTGTTCTCGTGGTGTTTAGCATTGTGGCTTTCTGGAGATTTACATAAATATTGTTGTGTAGGCCTAATTGTTTAATGTTACTGTGTAGTGACTTCGGGATGATACCAGTTGTAGTTATTACTACTGGGACAATGTATATCCTGTTCATGTTCTATAGTCTTTCAATTTCCTCTTTTAATTCAGCATATTTCTAATGTTTTTCACTTATTAATTTCTGTATGTTATGTGTGTTTGGAATGTTTACATTTATTAAGTAAGTTGTTCTTACATGTTTTCTTCTTGTATTTGCAGTTTGACTTCTTTTGCACATTGGTTGTTTGTCAGTCTTTGTGTGTGATTTTTAGACCATAAGACCATATAGTATAGGAGCAGAATTAGGCCATTTGGTCCATGGAGTCTGCTCCGCCATTTCATCATGACTGATCGATTTTCCCTCTCAGGCCCAGTCTCCTGCCTTCTCCCTAAATCCCTTCATGCCCTGACCAATCAAGAATCTACCAACTTCTAACTTAAGTATACCCAATGACTTGGCCTCCACAGCCACCAGTGACAACGATTCCACAGATTCACCACACTCTGGCTAAAGAAATCCCTCCTCATCTCTGTTCTAAAAGGACACGACTCTATTCTGAGGCTGTGTTCTCTGGTCTTAGACTTCCCATCTTAGGGAGCAGTCTATCTCTACCTCCACTCTATCAAGGTCTTCCAAACATTCAATAGGTTTCAATGAGGTTACCGCTCATTTTTCTGATTCACTGATTCTATTGAACTGCTTCATTCTGCTGTGAACGCCCATAAGAAAATGAATCTCAGGGTAGTACTTGGTGACATATATGTACTTTGATAATAAATTTACTTTAAACTTTGAACTTGATCTTGACTTTATGTGACACTAGATCCAGAATAACCACCAACCTAACTTTGGGATGGCAGAGGAAACCAATAAAGGATATAATCAAATGCCGCTTTTGTTCCACGAATGAACAAAATAAACCAAATCAAATCAAATTCAAGTTAATTTATCATTCAGCCATTCTTGAATACAGCCAAACGGAACAGCATTCCTCTGGGGCCAAGCTGAAAAACATACACAACACATTCAAAATAGTGAGCAAAAAAACATAGTCACACAAAAAAATATAGTCACACAAAAAAATACATATATATTCCAAGACCTTGAGCAACATCTCCCACTGTAAACCAGCCTGCCATTCCACCCATGACATGCTGGAGGAAGTCAGCAGGCCAGGCAGCATCTGGAGATTTTCTCTTGTCAGTCATTCCACCGATTGAACATTGGAGGGAGATCATCGACGGGAGGTGCCAGCCCCCAAATGAGCCTGGACACCACACTGCACCATCTCCAGCGTCTCCTCTCCTGTTCTGCAGCTTGAGGTCTAGTCCTCACTACAACCAAGGCCACGTAGCTCCCACACCACCTGGCATGCCACCAAACAAGGGAAACAGGTCTGTGGCACCTTAAATTATCAATGTCCAACAATTGCAATTCAAAGTATATACTGTTGAGTGAAACCAGCAGTGATTTTTTAAATTATAATATTTTGGATTTAATGCAAATCTCCATGAGGCATTGATAACCATAACAATCTTTTAACTTAAAAAATGAAATGGTTTGACCGAGAAATTCTTTGTGCTTTACATGCATTGCTTACACCGATTCATTTGTTTTTCAATAATAAGGAACAAAAGTATATGCCAACAAGAATCAAAGTATACATTTAATATAAACAACACACATCAAAGTTGCTGGTGAACGCAGCAGGCCAGGCAGCATCTGTAGGAAGAGGTGCAGTCGACGTTTCAGGCCGAGACTCTTCGTTAGTCCTGACGAAGGGTCTCGGCCTGAAACGTCGACTGCACCTCTTCCTACAGATGCTGCCTGGCCTGCTGTATTCACCAGCAACTTTGATGTGTGTTGCTTGAATTTCCAGCATCTGCCGAATTCCTGTTGTTTGCATTTAATATAAACTTCAGACCACACAACACCACATGCTCAACATGAAGATTTATAAAGACGAGTGTTGTGAATTTGCCACCATCAAATCAAAAGCATACAACCATGTGAAAACCATGAGGGACATTGCAGAAGAGTGATAATATCTCATGTTGTGAACTTGCATTAGAGTGAAGTTAAAATATAGCTCTTCATCTAATGCTGACTTGTGGTTAGGAGCCAAAGCATTGTTCTGATGTGAAGAAAACTGACCTTGTGCAAAGGGTGAACTTCAGTAACTTTAATCTTTTGTGAGAAAAATCCAAGAGTAAATGGAAGGTCACAGCTTCAATTCATCAAATTCGTAAAGAAAGAAAGACTTGCATTTACACTGTGGCTTTTATGACCTGAGGACATCCCAAAGAACTTTGCAGCCAGTGAAGAACTATTTGAAGTATCTTCACTGTTGTAAAGTAAGGAATGCCACAGTCAATGTATGCACGGCCAGCTCCCACAGTTAGCCATGTCATAATTACCAGATGATGTGTTTTGGTGCTGTTGATTTAGGTGAAAATATTGACCACATGTGAACAAGAGGTAGGCTCCACCTTGAAATCGTGGGCTCCTTTATATCCATCTTGCTATGAAGAACTTAAATATGTTTTCCCTGAGGTTTGGAATAGGTTGCTCATGGTGCTTGGCAACAAATTACAAGACTACAATGTCAAGGCGTGAGCTGCATCTCACCAGCTCACTGCTGCGCTTTAATCAATATTTATAATGGGGTTGCAACGACACATGCCAACAAAGAAGCAAAGAACATCAGTTTATTGAATTAGATCATGGCCTCTTTGGGGGCTTTGTTATTACAGCATGGTGGGTGGTGGGGAGTTGATGCTTTTGCTGGAGTAAGTGAGGGGAGGGACGGAGAGGAGGGTTGATGTTTTTGCTGCTCCCTGTGCATGGGGGGGCTTTGGGGTTCTGTCATTCATCCTTTGGGGTTTTTTCTGTCTCGTGGAGGTCTGCGAAGGGTAAGAATTTCAGATTGTATGTTGTATACATTCTCTGTTATTAAATTGAACCTTTGAACCTTTGTTTCTTCAGTAGGGGCATGTGCACCTCTATGTTAGAAGCCCATCCCATTCCAGAAACATAACACAACTTGAATATAGAGCAGGAGAAATACTCCCCTGAAACCCAAATCAATACCTATCCCTTAACCAACATCTATGAAAAGAGGTTATCCTTACCACTTCCTGATTACCTAGTTATATATGCAATAAATAATCAGATCTCTGCTTACTGGGTGCAAGTCTGAAAGGCATCCTATGACTGCGATGTGCAAATGCAAATTATTGGAATTTCAAATAACAATAAAATAGTTTTTCTATAGCAATTCCATTAACTAATGAATATCAACCTCCTCAAAAGGAATCAGGGGAGACACAAGAGACTCCAGATCTGTCAGGTGGTACACTTCTTGTAGGAGCCATGCATCTATTTTCTGCCTGTGTACGTTTTATTTTGTGTGCACGTTTATTATGGGTTATTTGTCACGTGGATCTGGGCATGGTGAATGTGAAGAGTTTAGTTACGTAGTCATTCTTTGCCTTTAGTTCAGTTTTAGTCTGGTTAAAGTAGGGAGTAGGTTGGGGGAATGATTTTTTTTGTTGACTGTTTAAGAATGCTTGCTTTAGTATGTTTAAATTTGCTAACACTTAAGTATATTTGAATACACTTAGAATGCATATTTTGTTAAATCACTAGTTTTAGTTTCATTAGGTTTTAATCATTACAAGACTGTTCGCTTTTGCTGTTTTCTTAAAAAAAGATCAAACATATTTTCTTCGACTTAGAACTTTGTTATTGGAGTGCATGGTACAGTGTCAACTCGTCTCTGAGTGGTTTTGGTTTGTTTAAAGTAACCACTACACTGTTGATGCTATACTTTAATAGGAAAACATTGAATACGCATAAGTAAGCAACAGGACTCACCTTTTTTCCTTTAAAAAATCCATAATTATTGTTACTAATTCATTAATCAATAATAATCTTTGTTCAAGATTACCATAGCACACAAGAGAATATTTTCAAAGTTCAAAGGTCAAAGTAAATTCATTATCAAAGTTTGTATATGTCACCATATACTATCCTGAGATTCATTTTCTTCCGGGCATTCACTGTAGAACAAAGAAACATAATATAATCAGTGAAAAACTGCACACAAGGACTGACAAATAGCCAATGTGTAAAAGGTGACAAATTGTACAAGTCAAAAAATAAATATGTAAGTAAATAAATAATACTGAGAACATGAGCTGTAAAGTCCTTCAAAGTGAGTCCATGGGTTGTGGAATCAGTTCAGTGTGGAGGGGAGTGAAGTTATCCATGCTGCTTCAGGAGACTGATGGTAATAACTGTTCCTGAACCTGGTGGTGTGGGACCTAAGTCTCTGTACCCTCTTCCCAATGGCAATAGTGAGAAGAGAATGTGGCCTGAAGAATAGTTTAGAAGATTATCGAAATTTCCAGGTTTGTTCGTTCACTATATGTGGGTGTCTCAAGCAGGCCAGAATTTATTACCCATCACTCGATGTCTTGTAAGTACAGGTTAGGAGATTCATCCATATTTGTGGTGGGTCTGCAGTCACACGAAGGCCACGTTAGCTAAGAATTACAGTTTTCCTTCTCCTAAAAGTATTATTCAACTAAATAAGTTTGTACAGCAGTTCTATAGTTTAATAGTAACTGATTCCAGGCTCAATTGAGTATATGAATTTAAATTCACCATCTTCCTAACTTGAATCAGGCTCATATTTCTGAAGAGCCTATGGCACATGCAAAAATATTGTTGGCATGTAGTATTTGGTGCTGCCCCTCGGTTCTTTAAACCCCATCCGTAATAAAAAGATACATAATAATTATCTTTACCATCAAATGAAGCTGCAAAATATTTTTTTACAACCCGTGAGCAATGAGATACTTTCACAGGAAACGCCTCACGTCGGCTTGGCACCAGCTAAACAGTTGCTAAAACACGTGACAGTGGGTAATACATTTGGAAACCCTTGCCAATCTGGTGTACACATCAGTATTTTGATAGTGACCAGTTGCATTAACATTACTGTTTGGAAGTTATATGATTTTCAATTGTCTTTATAAAAGATTAATATTAATGCTTTTCAAACAGGATTTCTAAAATGCTTCATTTAGTTTAACATGTCTCTGTTATATTTTCGTATTAGAACATTGAATACATGTAAGTAAGCAATAGAACTGATCACTTTTTCCATAAAATGTCCTTAATTATTATTACTAATTTATTAATCAATACTAATCTCTGCTCAAAATTACTATGGCATGACAGAGAGCTTGTTAGAAGATTATTGTCAATTTGTGCTCGCGTTCTCAAAGTTCACCACCCCTACTCTAGACCTCTGGGAACCTAATGCAAAAACCTAACCCTTACCTTACTGCATTGACTCCCAGGAATCTCTGACTAATGGCCATTCGAATTGGAGAAGCAGTAATTAGAATGGTATTGAGAACACAAGAGATTCTGGGGATACAGGGAATCCTTAACAACATACACAAAATGATCAAGGAGCTCAGCCAGTCGTCTATGGAGGGGAAAGAACATTTCAGGCCAAGCACCTTCATCAGGACGACCAGCCACCGCCTTGTACATCTTTCCCTAACCCACCTTCTTTTTCTGGCTTCTGTCCACTTTCTTTCCAGTCCTGGTTAGGGTCTTGGCCCAAAACGTTGACTCTTTATTTCTCTCCATAGATGCTGCCTGACCTGCTGAGTTTCTCTCATATGTCTTAAAGGAAAGGTTGAGGAAGCTAGGGCTTTTCTCTTCAGAGCGAAGGAGGGTAAGAGGTGGAAAAGGGAAATATATTAGAGACTGGGATTCGAGGCCTCGTGCTCGGTGATCAGTGGGTCCTGGGATTGAAGACAAGGACTGAGGATCAAGCAGAAGTCTGGAAGCTGAGATGGAACCCCACGTCTGCTCACCTCTGCTAATCCCTGCAAGTCTGCTGGGGAAATGAAAGGTCGAATGTCTGGCAAGTCCAAGGCTCAGGTCGGTGGAGGCTGAAGGTTGAAGATGGCCTGTCCTGGTGTTGGAAGACTGTGTATGTGTGTGGGAGAAGAGTGGCTTGTTTTACTGGTATTGTTTTGTTGTTTGTTGCGTTCTGTTTTGCTGTGTTCTGTGTTGTTCTGCCAAGAACTATGGCCACGTTACGTTGACGCTGGAATGTGCGGCAACACTTACAGGCTGCCCCCCCCACCCCACCTCCCAGAACATCCCTAATTGTATTGGTTATTAATGCAACTGATACATTACAGTGTGTGTTCCAATGCACACGTGGGAAATAAATTTGAATATTGAAATCTTGAAATCCGACATTTAAAAGATTCTTTGATAGGTACATGGATGAGAGAAAAATGGAGCGTTATGTGGGAAAGCAGCGTTAGATTGATCTTGGAGTTGGTTAAAAGGTCAGCACAACATCGTCGGCCAAAGGGCCTGCATTCTGCAGTATAAAGTTCTGTGTTCTATTTTGTGTGACATTCAGAACATCGTCCATGTTCAGGAAGCACACGCTACAGCAGAAGGAATGTGCCACCTCACATAATACCCACATTCCCATCAGTCACCTCATGCCTGCCTGCAAAATAGTCTGCAGTTCCCATACTGGTTTCATCAGTTGCCCCAGGGTAACAAACCTGGAGGGGAAGCAGGTCACCTTGATCCAAAAGGGCTGACGACAAAGAAAACAATAGCTTACTCCCAAATATGTTGGTAAACATCTGAGTAGGAACTATAGTTATGCTAATTAAGTCAGACAACGTTCTTTGTACAGATTTTGTACCATAAAAACAGAGACCTACATTCACGCTGCACATTTGAATGGAAAATCCTACAAAAGCTAGTGGATATGGGCCAGTCCATCGAGGGTAAAGCTCTCTCCTCCACTGAGAACATCTACACAGTGCGCTGTCACTGGAAAGCAGCATCCATCTTCAGGACCCCCACCACTCAGTTCATGCCCTCTTCTCATTGCTGCCATCAGGATGAAGGTGCAGGAGCCTTTGGACTCACTCCACCAGTTCATGGCCATCAAACTCTTGAACTAATGGGGATAACTTCATTCATCTTCACTACTCTCATCACTGGACTGCTCCCACAACTTATGGACACACACTTAAGGACTCTTCATCTCATTTTCTTGATATTTATTGTTATGTATTTATTTCTATTATTTCTTTTTTTTCTTTTGTAACAAATCTCAGGGTTGTATATGGTGATATATACATTGATAATAAATTTACTGTGAATTTTGAACTTCACTTCCATTTTAGGTGTTTTACAGCCAATCACACACTTAAAGTGTAGTCACAGTATAAAGTAAAATATTCTTGAAAGGTTTCAAGCTGCCCCCAAGCATATAAAAAATTCAGAAGCTGTTGACTGTTAATTATCACAATATATCAGGCTAGCTTTCATCTGAAATGTTTTCCTTTGAACCCAGTTTCCAATTACACTTGAATTGTTTCATCTAATGGGAGA
Organism: Mobula birostris; assembly: GCF_030028105.1. Taxonomy (NCBI): domain Eukaryota; kingdom Metazoa; phylum Chordata; class Chondrichthyes; order Myliobatiformes; family Myliobatidae; genus Mobula; species Mobula birostris. The sequence goes on along the minus strand of NC_092380.1, from coordinate 100,532,119 downwards.
AATCCTAGAGATTATTGCAGGGCGCTTACAAAGAGTGTTATATAGAATTGAAAAGCTCAAACGATACAAGTTCAGTGGCCAACAATTGTCACAGTGATCTGGGAATTTTGTTTTAATTAAGAAGCAGAGCTTTTCTGGTTTTAAGTTTCTCTCATCCTGACGATAAGGAATGAAGAAAATCAGGAAAAGATTAGGAAAAGCCGGGTATAGTAACCAGCACACAGAAAGCAATATGCCAGGACAGATGTGGAATTCAAACTCAAACTTGAGATTGTACAAGGGGACACTCATACCTGTTCTAACCAATAAATTCACTTTTTTCTTCAAAACGTGAGAGGTTCAAAAGAGAATACTGTTTGAGTTTACCTTAATTTAAGGAAGCTTGTCATAGTGAAATGAGAGGGCAAAAGAATTCAAACCAGAAACCTGAGATTCGAAAGTAGAATCAGGCAAACTGGGATATGTTGCTAGCTAGAGGCATTTAGTGATGAGAATTCAATCTGAGGGGGTACACAGAACAAGCCAGAATCTGGGAATCTTTGGGGGAAACAGAAATAAGTGAGGTCAGCACAACAAAGTGAGTGCACAGGACTTGATCGGAGAACAACACAGTGCTGTAGCCAGAGGAACCGATAGAGTACAGACAAGTACAGCTGGGGCTTTTACACCACCTAATGGCGTAAAAGGGGCAATTCCAAATATCTGCAATCTAGTGCTCAAGGCAGCAGAAGACAGTTGTCAATGAAAGAAAATGCCACTCTTAATCTTTCCCTTATGTTCCACAAGTTTACATCTTTAAGATATATAAAACTTCAACATTATACCACTGCTAAAAATTCACTGTCAACATACTTAATCGATTTTGGTATTGGTATTGGTACTGTATTGGTTCATTATTGACACGTGTACAAAGATGCAGCAAAAAGCTGGTCTTGCATCCTTTTGATATAGATTTGACATTTTACACAATGTATTGAGCTAGAATAAGGAAAATCAATAACAAGACAGAATAAAGTGTAAAGTAACAAACAGTAAAGTGCAGGTAAGTGATGAAGTGCAAGATCATAACCAGGTAGATACGATTTCCTGTTCATTAAGATTCTGCGAAACACAATATACACTCAGTGGCTAGTTAATGAGGTATTTCCCATACCTCATAAATTAAGTGGTCACTGAGTGTATGGTCACGATCTTCTGTTGCTGTAGCCCATTCATTTCAATGCTCGATGTGTTGTGCGTCCAGAGATACCCTTCTGGACATCATTGTTGTAACAGGTGGTTATTTGAGTTACTGTTGCCTTCCTGTCATCTTGAACCAGTTTGGCTATTCCCCTCAAGCCTCTCTTGTTAACAAGACATTTCTACCCACAGAATTGCCACTCTTGTTTTTCGCACCATTCTCTGTCATCTCTGAAAATCCCGGGAGATCAATAGTTTTTCAGAAACTCAAAGCACCCCGTCTGGCACCATTCCGCAATCAAAGTAATTTAGATCACATTTCTTCCCCATTCGGATGTCTGGTCTGAACAACAACTGAACCTCTAGAACTTATCTGCATGCTTTAATGCATTGAGTTGCTACCACGTGACTGGCCGATTGGATATTTGCAGTAACAAGCAAGTGTACATGTGTACCTAATAAAGTGGCCACTGAATGCTACACAAAATATCGAACATCTTACATCTGACCAAAATGCCATTCAGCTGATTTAGTTCTTCTGGTGGGAGGGGGGAATGTTTACAGAGACTGGATCATCTGTCTGAGTGAATGGGAACATTTTGGAGTGAATCTACTTTCAAAAAGATCAGTTGCCACCATCAGATAAAATAATCGATCCATCTGCATTGACGGAAATATTGGATTGTGGTAGAATTATATCAGTATACAGGACTGTGCAGAAGTCTTAGGCACATATATATGGCCAGGCTGCCTAATACTTAAACAGTACTGTAGTAATTTTGTGTATTGCACTGTACTGCTGCCACAAAAAAAACAAATTTAATGAGATATTTGAGTGATGATAAACCTGATTCTGATATGTGTCTCTATTGTGGACTAAGAGTGGGAAAGGGGCAGGGAGAGGGGAGGGAGCAAGAAGCACCAGGGAGACATTCTGTAATGTCCATTAAACCAATTGTTTGGTATGAAATGACCTTGCTTGGCGTCTCAGGGCTGGGAGGGTGGAATGTCCACATTCGCGCCACGCCGACCTTGGCACTCCTTCTCTACCACCAGTACCACACCCTTCCTGCAGCACTCCACCCTTGCCATTCCCAACATCCTTTTCTCTCGCCAGATTTACAAACTCGCTCTCCGTTCCACACTGACTGTACTGTGCAAAGGTCTTAGGCACCATATCTATTTATATGTGCCTAAGAGTTTTGCACAGTGCAGTATAGAGATGTCACATAAAGAGACCATTCAGTCCATTGTGTCCTTGCTAGCCAAAGCAGACCTATTCAACCATATCCCAACTCCCAACTCTTGACTATTGTCAACACAAAATAATCTGCAGATGCTGGGGTCAAAGCAACACTCACAACATGCTGGAGGAACTCAGCAGGTCGGGCAGCATCCGTGGAAAAGATCGGTCGACGTCGACCGATCTTTTCCACGGATGCTGCCCGACCTGCTGAGTTCCTCCAGCGTGTTGTGAGAGTTGCTCTCGACTATTGTCTTCTGGTGAGAAGGCTTCAGTGCACATTCATGTACATTTCAAATGTGACAAGAGTTTCTCTCCGCTCTCGCCTTCCAGACCCTCCAGCTTCCGGGTGAAAACGCTTCTCCTCAATTCCTATCTAATTCTTCAACCTATTACCTAAATCTGTGTGCCTGACCTCTCAGCAAAGGGAAATAGGCCCTTCCTGTTCCCCCTCATAACTCTACATGCCTCGATTAAATCTCACCACTGTTCCAAAGAAAACAGCCCTGGCCTAGTCAATCCTCCTCACGGCCGAATTAAAAGTAGCATATTGAGCAGCAGTTGCGAAAAGCGAGAGGTTTGACTTGTGTGGGAGGCGAGATGAGAGAAGCTCAGAGAAGCAGGCTGCCCACACGAAGAGAGAGATGCAGAGAGTCTTCCAGACCACTTCCCCTGTCAATCCCCCTCAGTCTCATTGCTCCCATTTCCTCTGCATTTCAAATATTGGCAGGTAGGACGCGGCTTGATTCGTGCCAGGCATGTGTCGGTTGGCAGCTCCTCCGACCGGGCTTGTGCCTTATCTGACATAATATTAACGGCCAGCTGTATGTTGTGTTTAATTGTTGTGGTAAATGACTAATTGCGTTCTGGCTGCAGTTTTATAAATTAGCACCAGCATCCAACCCCACCCCACACACCCCCTCAAAAAAAAAAGAGTTAATGAATCCCTTTCTGCACTAAACCCTTAACAAAACCAGCTTTTATAATGTAGAATGTGTATGAGTATGGGAAATGAAACAAGGGCTCAATGTGACCCAACGAGTTGGCGCCACTAGTTGATGAGCAGAACACAACTGATAAAGATTTACTGCAAGAGAAGAGGAAACACTCTGCTGGCCTGATTATAGCTGTGAATACAAAGTTTCTCAGTGTGAATGTTCCAGATGAGTGATCACAGGCTGTTCGTGCAGTGGTTATTCTTCAGCCTGACAACAGCTGCAAGGCTTGCTGGGTGGGAAAACAAAACGCACATAACACAGCACAGAAAAAATAGTTGACAGGTTGCTGTTAGCAATGGCAACTGTGTGAGGTTTTGAATGTTGGTGGTGGGGAGGGTGCTGGGGAGGAGGGGGGGGGAGGGTGGAACAGGGCCGTTTAGCATGAGATGGGTTATGAATGAACTTTTTCACACAGGAACAACTGAAAATAGGATAACTATACAAAAAGAAATATCGGTGTGGAGAGACGCCACTGTTTTTTTTTCCCCGAGCCACAATATCCTTCAATGGCCCTCTTTGAAGTGATTGTTCATAAAGTAGCCTAACCCATGCTCTGAAAAGTTCAGTTTAAAGATGTTTCTCAATGGAAAATAAGCAACATTGATACGTTGATAATTAATAATCAGTATAGGAGCTGTTGTAATAAGATTGCATAGATCCTTCTTATAAAGTTATAGAACTAGAATGATTACCATCGCAGTTTATTATGCACAGGGTTTAAAAGAACTATTTCTCAATGATCCTTTAAGGTTGTGAAGGAGCATAATCTTTCAAAAGGGATGTATCTGGGTAAGACACTGCTGGCAGTATCTTGTATCAGGTAGGAAGTCATTCAATATTCCTTCATGCTAAATATTTGCACGCCCCCAGAAATAGAGATTAAATGGTTGTGATTATGTTTCAAGAAATTCATAGACACTGTAATATGGAGTATTATTAGGTACACTGTCAATTATTTAAGTAAAACTCCTTCATGGAATTTTTGTTTCTAAGAAAATGAAAGGGTATCAAATGCAATCCCCAAACAGACAGAGGCAGGGTTATGGTAGTTAATAGATGCTTGAGGTGGTCAAAGGTCTCAATTCACCCTGAGAAACTGTTCCTTTATTTTTTGCAATCCATGCTATTCTCTTAGCATATAGGGTAGCTGTCAGGAGTACATCTTTAATGCAATACGACAGCAGGGCATGTAAGATATTACAATCTAATGCTGGTCAGGGCATATCATCACTGGCGGAACATTGGGAAAGCACAAAAGGGTTTATTCAAAAAAAAATGACACACAAGTACTTGACTTGTTGGGTTCAATTATATCATTACTTACTCACTTTAAAAGCGCGATAGAATAGGGAAAGCTTTGGGGGAAATCTGTGCCTAGGGTGGGATAAGCAGAAGACAAGGATAAGCAAGAGGCTTGGATATGCAGAAGGCACAGATACTCAGCAGGGCAGTCCAGCTGCAAGCCTTCAGTGTGCTTGCCTGCCTTCAGGGGCTGTGTGCAGCGAACAATGGCTCGAACCCAGTCCAGTGCCAAAAGAACTTGTCTATCAATTCCTGTGCATTCAGAAGCTAACCTCCTGCTGGGCCGGTAAAGATCGTGCCAAAACTGGGACCAGAGTGCCATTACAAAGACGGCACGGCAACGCCTCCCCTTTCTTAGAAGTTCGCACAGATTCGGCACGTCAGCTATAATTTTGACAAATTTCTCTCGATGCACAGTGAAAAGTATCCTGACTGGTTGCATCATGACCTGGGATGGAAACACCAATGCCCCAGAATGGACAGGCCTACAAAGAGTAGTGGATACAGCCCAGTCCATCACAGGAAAGATCCTCCCGACCATTGAGCACATCTACAAGGAACATTGCCACAAGAAAGCAGTAGCCATTATCTTAAAGCCCAACAGCAGGCCATGCTCTCTTCTCGCTGCTGCCATCAGGAAAGAGGTACAGAAGCCCTAAGTCCCAGGATCAGGAACAGTTATTACCCTTTAAGCATCAGGATCCTGAACCAGCGTGGATAGGTTAACTCAGCACAATTCTGAACTATTCACTTAACACAACCTATGGACTTTAAAGGACTCTACTAGTTATGTACTCAGTATTATTTACATATTTATTTATTATTTTTATTATTATTTGTTTCTTGCCTTGTATTTGCACAGTTTGTCTTCTTTTGCACATGGGTTGTTTGTCAGTCTTTGTGTGTAGTTTTATCATTGATTCTATTGTATTTATTTGTTTTACTGTGAATGCCTGCAAGAAAAAAGAATGTCAGAGTAGGGACATATACATACTTTGATAATAAATTTACTTTGAACTTTGAGTGGATAAGAAAGGTGGTTGTACCTACAAAGGCAACCAAGCAAATATTCCCAACCCACATTCCCACCCAACCCAGTCCCTGCAGCAGCCCGTCCTCCATTTCTCCACCTCCCTGGTACCAAACATAATGGCTCCCCCATCCTCCACGAAGGTCAATAGCAGGCCTGCTGCTGAACTGACAGTAAGAGGGAAAAAAAAGATAACAAGAGCTGACAGGGTAGAGATACATCTCTACCAAAGGAGGTGTGAGGTGCTTTTCCTACCATTAGCCTGCAGATTACCCTTAGGCAGGGTATAGCACCTGCTTAGCCCCCCGATCATGGTCACATGGGAGTACGTGGTGGATGGTTGTATGAGTAGCTGATACATATCACAAGTCCTGGTTATGTGACCACTGAAGTCTGGCAGACAATCTCTGAAGAGAATTGATAATGGCTGTGGTCATCCGTCTTGTAAAGACACTGCCCAGAAGAAGAAGATGGCAAACCACTTCTGTAGAAAAATTTGCCGAGAACAATCGTGGTCAAGACCATAATCACCCACGTCATAGGGCACGACACACAATGACGTGTTCAAGCAGATTTCCCTCTGTCGGAATATACCATATGTGCACATAAATAGGACACAGTTTAAGCCCAAATCAGGCTTAAATGCCATTCTGTATACATTTGATATTACTAGCAAACCTCACAAACTTTGGGAAATTGTCCTACAGGATCCCATTTGGAAATGTGATATTTTCCCAGTGTCAAGCATGCAAATAAAGATGTCAGTGCACTCATTTCTGCAATTACCCACTGAAGTACAATCAGAGTCAAATCAGGTTTATTACCATTGACATACCGTACGTCATGAAACTTGTTGTTTTGTGGCAGCAGTACACTGCATGGCATAAACAATTACTATAATTACAATTAGAAATATAATAAATAAATTGTGCAAAAAGGTAGTAGTGAGGTAGTGTTCATGGGCTGTTCAAAAATCTGATGGCAGAGGGGAGAAACTGTTCCTAAAATGTTGAGTGGGCATCTTCAGGCTTCTGTGCCTCCTCCTTAATGATAATAATGAGAAAATGGTATGTGCCATTTGGTGAGGGTCCTTAATGATGGATATTACCTTAGAAACATAGAAAACCTATAGCACAATACAGGCCCATCGGCCCACAAAGCTGTGCCAAACATGTCCCTACCTTAGAACAACCTAGACTTTACCCATAGCCCTCTATTTTTCTAAGCTCCATGTAGTCATCCAGGAGTCTCTTAAAAGATCCTACCATTTCCGCCTCCACCTCCGCCGCCAGCAGCCCATTCCACACACTCACCACTCTCTGCGTAAAAAACTTACCCCTGACATCTCCTCTGTACCTGCTTCCAAACACCTTAAAGCTATGCCTCCTGTCTTGAGGCGTCATCTTTTAAAGATGGCGGGGAGGCTTGTGTCCACGGTGGAGATGAATGACTCTGCAATCCTGTGCACTGGAATCCGATACCAGAAGGTATCGCAAGCTGTTAGAATGCCATCCACTTTGCATCTGTAGAGATTTGTCAGAATCTTTGGTAACACACCAAATCTCCTTAAACTCTCAATGGAATGTAGCTGTTGACATGCCTTCTTGGAGATTGCATAAATATGTTGGGTCTAGGATAGATCCTCCGAGATGTTAATGCCCAGAAATTTGAGGCTGCTCACCCTTTCCATTCCTAACCCCACAATGAGGACTGGTGGGTGTTTTCCCAACTTCCCCTTCCTGAAGTCCACAATCAACTCCTTGGCCTTGCTAACGTTAAGTACACGGAAACTGAATAATGAAATCTACAAACTACATTTAGAACTCATAAAAAATAGCAAAAATCAAACCCTGCTGCAAGTCGGCATAGGAATGTGGGTTTTAAGGGTCTGTTGCCTCAATATATTGCATTTATTCATCACCGTGTACCTAACAGCTTTGCCGGATGTCCCATAACTTCTACCAACCCTTCTACACCTTTCAGGGCAGACACACACAATACCTACCAGGTTAATGAGCCCATGTCTTAACACTGACATGACTTAAGTCTTAAGGCACTAGATTCCACTCGGTAGAATATCATGGATGGTGTTAAGAATCAGACACACCCGAGTTACATATAAGTCAATCTACACTCCTACAGTTCCACGGACCCCTCAATTAATGGTAGGGGTCCATAGTATAAAAAAGGTTGGGAACCCTTGACCCAGAAGGCAGGAGAATGGGGTTGAGCTGGATAATTAATCAGCTATGATGTAATAGAAGATCAGAATCTACGGGCCAAATGACCTAAATCTGCTCTCATGTCTTATGACTCTATATACCCCACTTCCTCCGTGTTTTCCCTCCCTCCCCACATCTTCCCTCACACCCACAGCATCCTCTTTTCCCAGAAGTTGAAAGGGTGGTAATGAAGGAGTATGGCATGTTTGCTTTTATTAGTTGAAACATTAAGTTCAACTGTCAGGAAGTTATGTTGCAGCTTTATAAAACTCTGGTTAAGCCACATCTGGAGTACTGCATCCAAATCTGGTCACTTCTCCCCCCCCCCCCCCATTATAGGAAGGATATGAAGACTTTGGAGTGGGTACATAAGAAGCTTACCAGGATGGTTTTGGATTAGAGGATATGTGCCATAAGGAGGGTTTGGACAGACTTGGGTTTTTTTGCCACCAAAGCGGTGGAGGCTGAAGGGAGACCTGATATAAATACATTAATGAGAAGCAGAGTATTAATTTAAGTTGAGAGGGGATGTGTTCATAGGAGATATGCAGGGGGAGTATTTTTAAACATAGTGGTGGGGGTCATTGGATTGTGGTGGAGGCAAATACAACAAAAGCATTTAAAAGGCTCTTAAATAGGCAGATGAATCTGCAGAGAATAGTAGGGTACGGGCACATGTAGACAGAAGGATTCAGTTTAGTTAGGCTTTTAATTAGTTAGGCACAACATTATGGGCCAAAGAGCCTGGTACTGTGCTGTCTTATTCTAAGTTCTTCTGCTGATTTAAAACATCAAGTATTTGGTCAAAAGGCTTTGTTCTATGTTCAATGTTATTCTTTTCTGTAACAGCCTGTTCTTTTAAGGCTTTGATAACTTTCCGACGCTTTTAAAAGCAATGCGTAACAGCCACCATCTCTCATTGGGAACCGTGTGGGCCAGGGGTTCCCAAACTTTTTATGCCACATACCAATACCATTTATCAAGGGATCCGAGAATCCTAGGTTGAATCCCCTGAAGGGTAAAGTTTCACAGGTGAATAAAGTGGTAAGTTCCAAGAGAATTTTCATTAAACTGGGTTTTCTTTTCCACTTCCATAAGATGTAAGACATAGGAACAAAATTAGGCCATTTGGCCCATTGAGAAACAGTGAGCACCAGTTTCTAGGCCATTAATATCTGATGTCAAACCTAGAATTAGCACCCAATTTCAAGGCAAATTTATGGAAAAGTGAGAATCTCAACTTTATAACAAGGGGTTGAAAATGTTCGCCCCCTTGCTTATGATCAATAAAATCTAGGTGCCAGTATAATGGATTGTGAAGTTAATAACCTGTAATCAGTTAGTCAAAAATTCCTTTCAGGTAACATTACCACATTAACCAACATACCAAAATCCAAATGTCACTTTTAAGTAATCAGTCAAGTCAAAGTAAATTTATTCTCAAAGTACATACAGTATATGTCACCATATACTATCTGAGATTTATTTTATTGCAGGCTTTCACAGTAGAACAAGGAAATACAATGGATTCGATGAAAAACTACACACAAAGATTGATAATCAATGTGTAAAAGAAGTCAAATTGTGCAAATTTAAAAAAATAAAAACAAACAATTGTACTGAAAACATAAAGTAAAGGCATCCATTAGTCTAGCAAAACCATGGATCTGCGCCTGGAAAGTCTTCACTCTCCAGGGCGCAGGCCTGGGCAAGGTTGTATGGAAGACCAGCAGTTGCCCACGCTGCAAGTCTCCCCTCTCCACGACACCAATGTTGTCCAAGGGAAGGGCATTAGGACCCATACAGCTTGGCACCGGTGCCGTCGCAGAGCAATGTGTGATTAAGTGCCTTGCTCAAGGACACAACACGCTGCCTCAGCTGGGGCTCGAACTCACGACCTTCAGATCGCTAGTCGAATGCCTTAACCACTTGGCCACGTGCCCACACACTGAAAGCATAAGACCATAAGATATAGGAGCAGAAGTAGGCCATTCAGCCCATCGAGTCTGCTCCACCATTCAATCATGGACTGATCCAATTCTCCCAGTCATCCCCACTCCCCTGCCTTCACCCCATACCTTTTGGTTAATCAAGAACCTATCTATCTCTGCCTTAAATACACCCAATGACTTGGCCTCCACAGCCACTCGTGGCAACAAATTCCACAGATTTACCACCTTCTGACTAAAGTAATTTCTCTGTTTCTCAGTTCTAAATAGACGTCCTTCAATCCTGAAGTTGTGCCCTCTTGTCCTAGAATCTGCTACCATGGGAAATAACTTTGCCATATCTAATCTGTTCAGGCCTTTTAACATTCAGAATGTTTCTATGAGATCCCCCCTCATTCTCCTGAACTCCAGGGAATACAGCCCAAGAGCTGCCAGGCGTTCCTCATACAGTAACCCTTTCATTCCTGGAATCATTCTTGTGAATCTTCTCTGAACCCTCTCCAATGTCAGTATATCCTTTCTAAAATAAGGAGCCCAAAACTGTACACAATACTCCAAGTGTGGTCTCACGAGTGCCTTACTGAGCCTCAACATCACATCCCTGCTTTTATATTCTATACCTCTAGAAAGGAATGTCAACATTTCATTCGCCTTCTTCACAACCGACTCAACCTTGAGGTTAACCTTTAGGGTATCCTGCACAAGTCCCTTTGCATCTCTGCATTTTGAATTCTCTCCCCATCTAAAAAATAGTCTGCCTGTTTATTTCTTCCACCAAAGTGCATGACCATACACTTTCCAAAATTGCATTTCATTTGCCACTTCTTTGCTCATTCCCCTAAACTATCTAAGTCTCTCTGTAGGCTGTCTGTTTCCTCAACACTACCCGCTCCTCCACCTATCTTTGTACATTGGAAAATTTAGCCACAAGTCCATTAATACTGTAATCCAAATCATTGACATACATTGTAAAAAGTGGCGGTCCCAACACCCACCCCTGTGGAATTCCACGGGTAACTGGCAGCTAACCAGCATAGGATCCCTTTATTCCCACTCTCTGTTTTCTGCCAATCATCCAATGCTCCACCCATGCTAGTAACTTCCCTGTAATTCCGTGGGCTCTTATCTTGCTAAGCAGCTTCATGTGCAGCACCTTGTCAAAGGCCTTCTGAAAATCCAAGTACACCACGTCTACTGGATCTCTTTGGTTTACCCTGCTTGTAATTTCCTCAAGGAATTGCAGTAGGTTAGTCAGGCAGGATTTTCCTTTCAGGAAACCATGCTGGCTTTGGCCTTTCTTGTCATGTGCCTCCTGGTACTCTGTAATCTCATTCCTAACAATCGATTCCAACAACTTCCCAACCACTGATATCAGGCTAACAGGTCTATAGTTTCCTTTCTGTTGCCTCCCACCCTTCTGAAGTAGCAGAGTAACATTTGCAATTTTCCAGTCATCCGGTACAATGCCAGAATCTATCAATTCTTGAAAGATCATCGTTAATGCCTCCACAATCTCTCCAGCTACTTCCTTCAGAACCCAAGGGTGCACTCCATTAGGTCCAGGAGATTTATCCACCCTCAGACCATTAAGCTATCTGAGCATGTTTTCAGTCGTAATTTTCACTGCACAAACTTCACTTCTCTGACACTCTTGAATGTCCACTATACTGCAGACGTCTTCCACTGTGAAGACCGATGCAAAATATGCATTCAGTTCCTCTGCCATCTCTCATCACAATATCTCCAGTGTCATTTTGTATTGGTCCTATATCTACCCTCAACTCTCTTTTACCCTTTATATACTTAAAAAAGCTTTTAGTATCTTCTTTGATATTAGTCAGCAGGTTCCTTTCATAACTCATCTTTTCCTCCTAACGACCTTCTTAGTTTCCTTCTGCAAGTTTTTAAAAGCTTCCCAATCTTCTATCTTCCCACTAGCTCTGGCTTCCTTGTATGCCCTCGCTTTTGCTTTTACTTTGGCTTTTACTTCACTTGTCAGCCACAGTAGTGTCCTTCTTCCCTATGAAAATTTCTTCTTACTTGGAATATATCTGTCTTGCACTTCCCTCATTTTTCGCAGAAAGTCCAGCCATTGCTGCTATGCTGTCCTTCCTGCAAATGTCCCTTTCCAGTCAACGAACTGTAGAGTCCTTGAAAGTGAGTTCATTGGTTGTGAAATCAGTTTAAAGTTGGCGATGTTAGCCATGCTGGTTCAGGAGCCTGATGGCCAAAGGATTATAACTCTTCCTGAACCTGCTGATGTGGACTTGAGGTTCCTGTACTTTCTACCCAATTGCTGCAGCAAGAAGAGAGCATGGCCTGGACAGTGGAGATCCTTGACGATGGATGCTGCTTTCTTGTAGCAGCGCTCCTTGTAGATGTGCTCAATGGCGGAGAAGGCTTTTCCTGTGACAGAATAGGCTGTATCCATTACTTTTTGTAGATTTTCCGCTCTTAGGGATTTTCTTTCCACAACAGAAGCAATCTCTATAACTAGAGATTTTGGACCAAGATTACAAAGTTGTTGTTCTTTGTCTTTGGCCCTTAACTCCCAATGGAGCATAGACCATTGATGACCTTCCATCTACGTCGTCCACAAAGTCGATGGTATGGTTGAATTTTATCAATGTTTCTGTAATCTATAGTACAGGGTATTGGCCTCCACCGGAGCCCTGTTAGCCAGACTTACCCATTTCCACCTCTCGTGACAGGTATGTAGGGTTGGAATTTGAGAGCCCGCCAAAGTTGTTGCCCTTCTTCAGGTTGCCGATACATTGTTACTTCCTCCTCAGCTCAAGGAGGAGGTCAGTGAAAGAAGGGTTGGTGTTCATCAGTCGCGGTCTTATGGATCCAAGATCCCTTTGCAGCCAAACACAGAGATGCCTCTACTTTAGCCCACCTCACACAATTAAACATGATGGAACTGGTGACGGCTGGCCAATATCCAGCATGAAAAGCAATGTTATCCTGCAAACAAAATCTTCTTGGATTCTAGTCAAGGTCCATGGTGAAGAGGGAGATATGTAGTATAGTGGTTCCAGTACTGAATTGAAAAACCCCTTTTGCCTCTCAACACTTCCCATGCGTATTATAGAACTCCTATTAAACACAGAGAAGTCAAAGTTAGATAATAGTCAGCACTTATCAAACAGGGATATTCCTCCAACAACCAATAGCTACTCTATAGCTACTAATATTTCAAAGCTTTCTGCAATAGACCTACATTGGATGTGCCAAAGATCGCAACCCTGAAAATCAAAGAACCACACAGCATTATCCTATTGCATTCCTTTTGGCACAGATAAAATTCTTGAAATTTCACAAGAGGGTAGGTTGAAATTCTTGCTAAAGGATTGCCTGGTTAAGGCGTGCTGGGAGGCAAAGTGGCTTATGAGGGTCACTTGACTCTGTGTTTTATCTCGGCAGTGCTGAAAGATTGTGAACAGATGTGACTACACTAGCATTCAAGGAAATGAATGGCACTGACAGTCTGCATATCACACTGGGCTTGTGGAACATAAACTCTGGTAGACATAAACATGGAGAAGCTCTTAGGATCTTGGATGGACAGTTTTCTCATGCTCAAAACCTCTTCCTCTCCCATATTGGAATCTCCCACAAATTGGATCAAGGATCATCTTGATTCGCCATATACATGTATTATGAATTTGCTGTGGTGTGTTGGTGTGACATGCAATAAGAAAAAAACAGCATTCAACAATCACTGAATAAAGAATGATAAAAAAAATAAAGTTAGAAGTACAGATATGGAGTAAAATGTGCATAATTACATAAATACGAGCATGTATTTACAATATTAACAGCATTATAAACAATGGACCAGAAGTGTTTACAGTGCACTGCAGTGACTGAAGGGGTGTGGGGGGCTAATTTAGACTGTTGATCAGATTAAATTCCTGGGAGAAACAAGTATTATTGATGGCTGTCAGAACTCTTCTCAACAATGGTTTTTATTGCTCATCAGGACTTGGACACAAGAAGTGGAAGGAGATGGCTGATCAGCACCACAGTTCTGTTCTCTCATTAAATTGTGACTGGACTTCAACCTTGACACCCTCTAGGTCTATCCCTGTTTCAAAAGAGAATGCAGAAAACACTCAACAAATCAGGCAGCATCTGAGGAAAGAGAAAGAATTTTTTTTTAGATTATGAGAACACTCAGTCCTCTTTCATTGTCATTTAGAAATGCATACATGCATTAAGAAACGATAGAATGTTTCTCCGGAGTGATATCACAGAAAACAAGACAGACCAAAGACTAACACTGACAGAACTACATAATAATTACATATAGTTACAGCAGTGCAAAGCAATACCATAATTTGATAAAGAACAGAACATGGGCACAGTAAAAAAAGTCTTGAAGCCCCGAGTCGATCAACTCCCGAGTCCCCGATAGCAGGCGGCAAAATGGAGAAACCCCCTGCCATAAACCTCCAGGCACCGTCAACTTGCTGATACCTTGGAAGCAGCCGACCCCAGCCAACACTAACTCCATCCGTTCGAAAACTCCAAGCTTCCGACCAGCCTCTCCGCTGCCTCCCGAGCGCCATCCTCTGCTGAGCGCCTTCAACCTCTCCCCAGCCACTGAAACACGCAAAGCCGAGGATTTCGGGGCCTTCAGCTCCGGAGATTCCGGTTACCACACAGTAGCAGCGGCAGCGAAGCAGGAATTTCAGAAGTTTTCCAGATGTTCCCCTGTGCTCTCACATCTGTCTCCATCAAATCAGGATTGTGCACGGTCCCCTACTTGACAGATAACAGATATTCATCACCAAAGTGGCCGCACACACTGTTGTCGCGCCGCCATCTTTTCCTCCCTCCCGGGAGAATTTTTAGGTATTGTCAAACTAGAAAAGAAAGAAAGTAAGCTCATTTTAAGTAGAATAGAAGATAAAGAAGAGATAGGCAGCATAAGGGAATGCCACTGATAGGATGAGACCAAATGATTTAAAATAGTATTTAGAAACCCACTGTTCATCTTTGTCCCATCCCTTCCCGCCTTTTCTGCTACTTAAAACTACCTTGCTTTCTTTTTTTCCTGTCCCAACAAAGGATCTAGCACTTGAAATGTTGAACCTTTCGCTCTCCAGAGATTCAGCCAGTGTTTCCGGCTGTTCATTTTTATTTCAGATTTCCAGCATCTGCAGGTTTTTTCCCAATTTTCGTTATGCCTCTTCTCCTTGTTCTCTTGGCATCCAAAACCTATCAAGTGTCAATTTTGAAGATACTCAACAACTGAGGATCCACGGCTTTCTGTACTAGAAAGCTCCAAGGTTTCCTAATCCCAAGTGAAGCAATTTCACCTTCAAAGTTCGAAGTAAATTTATCATCTAAGTACTTACATATACGTCACTATATACCAGCCTGAAATTTACTTTCTTGCAGTCATTCACAGTAATTACAAGGAAACAGAATAGAATCAATAAAAACTGCACACAGCAAAAACAGACAGGAAAAGACAATAAATTATGCAAATACAAAGAAAAATAAAATAATAGATGAATAAATAATAAATATTGAGAACATGAGTTGTAGAATCCTTGAAAGTGAGTCGATAGTGTGTGGAATCAGTTCAGCTTTGTGGTATCCCTCTGGTTCCAGGGTCTGATGGTTGAGATGTAATATTGTTCCTGAACATAGGAGTGTGGAACCGAGGGTCTTGTATTTCCCCCCAATGGCAGCACCAAGAAGAGACCATAGCCTGGGTGGTGGGCGTCCTTCGTGATGGTGGCTGACTTCCTTCTTGTAGAGCTCAGTGATGGAGAGAGCTTTACTGCTGATGGACTAGACTATATCCACTACTTTCTGTAAGCTTTTCCATTCAAGGGCATTGGTGTTTCCATACCAGTCCATGATGCAACAAGTCCGTATACTCGCCACCACACATCAATGCAAATTTGTCAAAGTTTTAGATGACATGCCAAACTTACACAAACTTCTAAGAAAGTAGATGTAATGGCATTTTTGTGCCAGACCCAGGACACACCCTCTGAAACGATAACACTGAGGAATTTGAAGCTGTTAACGCCTTAACTGAATTTTGAATGGCTGGCCCTTCTGTTCTGATGCTGTGACATTTAGTTTCCAGGCAAAAGAATGATATTCCCAGTATCCGAGAGTTTAAAAAAGAAATATCATGGGCAGCTTCTTTGTGCAAAGGATGGTGCATATCTGTCAGATATAGAGGTTATGGGGGGTACATCAGCAACATTAAAAAGCCATCTAGATAAGTTCATGAATAGGAGAGGTTGAGATGGCTATGGGCCAAATGTGGGCAGGTGCTACTAGCTCATTTGGGCAACACAGTTGGCATGCATTAGTTGGACAGAAGGGATTGCTTCCATGCTGTTTGACTCTATCCACCCCTGTCAGCCCCATTAAGAAACATGTCTGCTCTCTACAAGGCCACCATTTAAACTCAAATGCTGAAAATCTGAAATGAAAAGAGAAAATGCTGTCATACCCACTGTGTCAGGTAATACACTGTATGTGGAGAGTAAAACTGAGTCAACATTTCAAGTTGAAGTCTTCCATTTTGGATCTTCCACTGTGACTCTTCCATCCAAAATGGAGAAAAATTAAACGTGTTGCACGTCTTAAGCAAGTACAGAAGAAGGATTGTGAGAAGTTAAAGAAAGAATAGCAGAGAAACTCTGTCATAGCACAAAAGGCTTCACTGCTTATTCAGTGTTGAAAAGGCCTTACAGTTAAATATTGCCTTTCAGGTTACTTCTAGGACATCCCAAGGTGTTTCAGCGTCATTGAAGTGCTTCTAAAGTGTGATTAAAATGTTTTTTAAATGAGCATTAAGCTTCCTTTATTAAACACAAATAGCACAACTTAAACTTGCCTTCTCTGGAGAAGTGCTCTAATAATAATTTCCATTACTTTACTTTTGGAATACTGTTCCAAATTATTAACTTGGAAACAACTCCATTTTGTATTCAAATAGCTTACTGGAGGTGTTGTTGCACACAGTAGACTGAACGATTGCTGCTGACACGTTTATGTATGCATTTAGAATGTTCACAATGAATTCACTGCAATCTAAAAATGTTTCCCCTCTGTCCCATTTTCATACTTATTTCATGAAATTAAAGTCTCTTGTCAAAAGTAAGTACAAGGCTATTTGGAGATATTAGTTCAGCAATCCTATTTCCTGCCAGGGTTTCTGAATACAATCTACTTCTGAATCACTGTAGGTTCATTATTGGTGGGGAAAAAATGAGACAAAAACAAAAACAAAAAGATATTTATAGTCAGGCTGAAGGAGACCCTCAGGGAGATATCAAACTAAAGTTTTTAACTTTATTGAGCTCTTCCTCAAACTGAGCTGGGTAGAATGTAGCAGGAGTTACTGTTTGACACAGTTGGATTAAGGGGCTGCGAGTTCTGAAACCTCAATAAATAATCCACAGATTAACCATTCACATTTCATCCCAACAGCTCAAGAATTTCATAGTTCAAAGTCCAATGTAAATTTAATTTCAAACTACGTATTTGTTACTATATGTGCACTGCATTACTTTGAGATTTATTTCTTTGCAGGCATTTACAGGAAAAAAGAAATACAGATTTTTCTGAAAACTATGCATAAATATATACATAAACTATACAAAAATTATATTTAAAACTTTACATAAAAACTATACAAACTATACAAATAGAAATTATATATATATATATATATATATATATATATATAAACTATACCTGTACAGACTTTGGTAAAGACCAACTTACAAAAGAAGGCAAACAGAGCAAATAAAAACAATACAGAGTACATGAGTTTTAAAGAGTCCTTGAAAGTGAAGCTGTAGGTTGTAGACAGCAACACTCATCAAAGTTGCTGCCTGGCCTGCTGCATTCACCAGCAACTTTGATGTGTGTTGCTTGAATTCCCAGCATCTGCAGAATTCCTGCTGTAGGTTGTAGAATCAGTTCTGAGTAATGGAGAATGGAGTTATCCAGCATCTGCAGAGACTGTACCTCTTCCTAGAGATGCTGCCTGGCCTGCTGCGTTCACCAGCAACTTTGATGTGTGTTGATGGAGTTATCCATGTTGGTTCTGGAGCGTGATTTTTGGAGGATAATTATTGGTCCTGAACCTAGTTGTGTGGGACCTCATGCTTCTGTTCCTCCTACCGGATGGTAGCAGCAAGAAAACAGCATGGTGGATGGTGGAGACTTTGACAGTGGATTCTCCTTTCTTGTGGCAGTGCTCCTTGTAAATGCACAAAATAGCAGGAAGGGTTTTGCCTGTGACTAAGCTGTACCCACCATTTTCTGTAGACTTTTCCCATTTCTGAGCATCGGTGTTCATTATGCGACCAGTTAGGATACTCTCCACTGTACCTCTAGAGAAATTTGAATCCAGTTTGACATTAACTCTGCAAATGGTGAAATTCACTTGGAAGCACTTGGGTTGTAGTTTACCCCGCATGACTGTTGTTCATTTTGGGAGGATACCCAAAAAGATCTATGAATAATTTGGATCATTAACTTTTAATTATCCTTTGAATAGCCCAGAGAGCTATTTCTCTGCAACAAAAAAAAAACACTGTGGTTCGAAAAGGAGAGCTAATCCCATGTTTTTAATGTGGGCAGGTTGGTAATGCAGTTGCTGAGCTGGGAAGACTAATATCTAGAAACCTGAGATCAAACCCCACAATGACAGCTGTGGAATTTATATCCAGTCAATAACCTGGAATTTGAAAAAAAAATGTTACTCTTGGTAATAAAAGTCACAACACTTTTTATTTAACTGTAAATATCCATCAAATTTGTTCATACCCTTGAGTCCAGGAAATCTGCCACTTTTATCCCATTTGGTCAAGTCCGAGTCCAGGCCCACAAAAAAATGATTGTCCATCACGGATAAAGCCCTCCCCACCATTGAGCACATCTATACAGAGCGTTGTTGCAGGAAAGCAGCATCCATTATCTGGGGCACCCACCACCCAGGCTATCCTCTTTTCACTGCTGCCATGAGGAAGAAGGTACAGGAGCCTCAGGACCTGCACCACCAAGTTCAGGAACAGTTATTCCCCCTCAACTATCAGGCTCTTGAACCAGAGGGGATATCGTCACTTGCCCCATCATTGAAATGTTCCCACTATCTATGAGTTCACTTTGAAGGACTCTTAATCTCATATCCTCAATAGTTATGGTTTATTAATATTATTATTATTCCTTTTTTCCTTACTTTTGCATTTTCATCATTTGTTGCCTTTTGCTTACCGAGATAGGGCTGGGAAATAAATTAGCATTGTTAGCAATACTCAGGTTCCAAAAAATGAATAAATTAAAAAACTAGAGTAAACAGAGAATAAATACCAATCACACTTGCATCCCAGAAATGAATTCATTTGAAGGAGACTCTGCTACTTCTATCCCTAAATTCTACTTAGAGAAATCATTATGTTAGGGAATACAACTTTTCCTTCCTTGCTCCACGGTGGCATCCTGGTACTTTGCCTTAACTTAATCTTTATCAACATTTAGTTACACATACGACCCAGCTGAGCAGATGTCATCTGGTCAACAGCCTGGACAGTTTAGCTTAGGTCAGGTTTCAGTAGTTGCCTATACAGGTTAAGGAATAAGAAACTGAGCTGTACTGTGACTTCACTAATCTCTTGTGTGTGTCATGTTGTATATTAATAATAAAACTACCTCACATCCCTTTATTAATTTTGTTTAATCTCAGTTTTTATTATGCAGTGGGCATCTTTAATCAAACAGGCCCTTCTGGCCCAAAGAGTCGGTGCTGCCCAATTAAACCCATGTGACCAATTAACCTACTAACTCCTTACATCTTTGGAATATGGGAGGAAACTGAAGGACTCTGGGGGAAACCCATGCAGGATGTACAAACTTCTTACAGACATAGAAACATAGGAACATAGAAAATAGGTGCAGGAGTAGGCCATTCGGCCCTTCGAGCCTGCACCGCCATTCAGTATGGTCATGGCTGATCATCCAACTCAGAACCATGTACCTGCCTTCTCTCCATACCACCTGATCCCTTTAGCCACAAGGGCCATATCTAATTCCCTCTTAAACATAGCCAATGAACTGGCCTCAACTGTTTCCTGTGACAGAGAATTCCACAGATTCACCACTCTCCATGTGAAGAAGTTTTTCCTCATCTCAGTCCTAAAAGGCTTCCCCTTTATCCTCTTTATTTTATCCCCTTTATTTTAGACAGTGGCAGGAATTGAACCCAAATTGCATGCTCTGTAAAGTGTTCTGCCAGCCACTATACTACCATGCCACTCCCAAATAGTCATAGCCATAGTCATACTTTATTGATCCCAGGGGAAATTGGTTAATGGGAAATTAATGAGAAATTGGGAAATGTCAATTTACATGTTAATTTGAAATGGACAACTCTCCCTTAATAAAGCAAAATTGAAGAATTTTCTTAGAGGGTTAGTGTATTGGTAAACAGGATCTATCAGTTAATGTTAGCAGCACCTATGGGATACTTAAATTGTGTGAAACTACAAAATCACATGAAACCTGTTCACTCCATTCCAATGTGTGCCTTCAGCTGACCTCAAACACTATAAAAATAACAAGCTATAAATCTTCTTTTCCTCTTGCCCTTGATGTACATATCACAGTCTTTTTAAAAATGTTATTTAACAATTAAATGAATCAAATGAAAAGCAAAATTAAATGAAGAAACTTTTTAATCTCATACATTTATGCCTTTTAGCTCACTAAAACAGTCTCAGCTCATGTCGCTCCCTTAGTACACAGGAAACCACAAGAAATCCTTTTGCGTCGGCCAGCCAATCAAACATTAAAAGGGAAAAGTAACTTAATAATTGTATGCACAGGAATGTCATTAAACGTGGCTATTGATTGAAAATCAAGTTATAGGAAACAACACAAAGGGCAACAACATTTTTACCTCAAATTTGACCACATCCATCAAACTCACAGCTCAGGGTAAGTATTGCCACAGTTCTAGCAACCCCTGGCTTATCTGTGGTCTAGCTAAGCCAAACAAGAATAATTGTACCAGATTTTTCATAGTGATATAAAAGAGAGCTTATTATAAATCACTATAGTCTATATGGGGCTTGGAGTACAGGCATTGTTGCACCATCTACTGCTGTTAATTGGGAGTTAACGAACAATGTTTTGTTGGTAGCTTGACTTTTGTTATTTGCCTTTAGAAGCAGAGCACTAAGGTGTCTCTGAACAGCACAGTGCTGATGTTTAGAGCAGAGGTTCCCAACCTTTTTTATGCCATGGACGAATACCATTAAGCAAGGGGTCTGTAGACCCCAGGCTGGGAACCCCTGGTTTAGAGTGTTATTGGCTGAAGAAGGCAGTAATCAAATGTGAAGTTAGAAGAAAGTCATGTTCTCTGGGCACATCAGTGATGTGAGGTTATCTACTTGGGCAGGGAAAAAATGTCTCAAATGATGAGAGATGGGGAAATGGTGTTCAGAGGGGCCTGGGTATCCTTGTATATTAGTCACCAAAATGTATATTTGTTTAGTTTTATTTAGATGTACGGCATGGTAACAGGCACCTCCTACCCAACATATCCACACTGCACAATTACACCCATGTGACCAATTAACCTACTAACCCAACTTTGGACTGTGGGAGGAAACAGGAGCACCCGGAGGAATCCCATGCAGTCATGGAGAGGATGTTCAGAAAACCCACAGATGTCAACAGAATTCATCCCAGATCGCTGGCACTGTAATAACGTTACGCTAACCAATACGATACTATCCTACACAGTTACATATACAAGTGGTGTATGGGCCTTTATGGCAAGAGGATAATAGTGCAAGTACGAAGATGACTAATTACAATTTATCGAATCTTGGTGAGACCACAACCAGAATACTGTG
The DNA here is from genome assembly GCF_030028105.1 of Mobula birostris. NCBI lineage: Eukaryota > Metazoa > Chordata > Chondrichthyes > Myliobatiformes > Myliobatidae > Mobula > Mobula birostris. The sequence continues at coordinate 100,510,290 of NC_092380.1, read as the reverse complement.
TATAATTTTTGCCTCCTCACCTCTAGAAGTAAATACTTGTAGAGGGCGTACTGCAATGTTTTACCGGACTGGCTCATGAGATGGCAGGTGTGTCACATGAGTAGAGGTGGGTAGACTAAGCCTCTATTCCTTAAACAGTAAAAAGAGGTGACCTCATTGAAAAGTACAAAATACCTAGAGGACTCAATAGGGAAGATACTAGGAGGATGTTTGCCTGGGTGAAGAGCCTTGCACTAGGGGCTTACGGTCTCCAATTAAACCGTTTAGGACCGAAATGAGGAGAAATGTCATTACTCAGAGGGCAGCAGTAATAAAGATTGGTTGATTTCTGGACATTACAGTAATCAAGGGATAATTTCCTATGCTGGTAGGCAGGAGGCATGATGGACATGTCTGAGGGCATTGAGTATAGGAGATGGGACATTGAGTCGCAGTTGTACAAGACATTGGTGAAACTATAGCTGGGGTATTGTGAACCCTGTCATGGCAAAGACGTTTTCTTTACCCTGCTATGGCAAAAATATCATTAAGCTGGAAAGAATGCGAAGAAGATTTACAAGAACACTGCCGGGGCTCGAAGGCCTCGATTATAAGGAGAGGGCAATATCAGAGGGATGGGATGCAGACCGAATCGAGGCAGCTTGGTTGAGGCCCCGGAGTATATCGAAGCAACTAAACCCAATGTTTGGATGATGATTTAAGCACCAGACCAGAGTAAAAAAAGTCAGGGTGTCGGGACTGGAAGCAAGGGTCAGGACGATTCAGCTCGTTGGTCTGCTCTGTCCTGAACCAAGGGTCTGTGGGTGGACTCCCTCTGGACTTCAGTTCAGAACGCCATTTGTTTGCATTTATTGTTTGCATCATTTGTTTGTTTTTCCTCGCTGTACATTGGGTGTTTATTTGGGGTTTTTTTGGGTTTCTTTGTTTTGTGGCTGCCTACTAGATGAATCTCAAGGTTGTATAAAGTATACATACTTCAATAATACATATACTTTGAACTTTGAACTTTTGAGGTTGGGCAAGCTAGGACTTAACTCCTTGGAGCATAGGAAAATAAGGGTCTTTTTCTAGAGGAGTATAAAGTCATGAAAGGCATAGAAAAAGTGAAAGCACACAAGGAAAGGAACTCAAAATCTAGTAGCCATTGGTTTAAGGTGGGAGGAGAAAGATGAAAGGGGAACTGAGGGGCAATTTCAGGGTGATCTGCCAGAGGAAGTGGTTGAGGCAATGTAAGAACAACATTTCAAAGATGCTTGGACAGGTACGTGGATAGGAAAGTTTTGACGGGATATGAGACAAACACAGGCTAATGGGTCTAGCTTAAATGGGCACATTGGCCAGCATGGACAAATTGGGTCAAAGGGCCGGTTACCTGTAGTACTCTATGACTCTCAATCTGATCAATCTCAGCAATTTGCTCTCTAAATGAAGCAAGTGAAAATGTTCCAAAATCACCATCAGTTTCATTATCACTGGCTTATATGATGTGGGATTTATTGTCTTGCGGCAGCAGTACAGTACAAAAACATAAATTTACTATTATTTAGAAAATAAATAGACAGTGAAAAATAAAGGAATAACGAGGCAGTGATAAGAGGTTTGCGGATTATTCAGAAATCCGATGGCAGAGGGGAAAAATACTGTTTCTGAATCATTGAGTGTTGGTCTAAATTCAGCTCATGAGTGAAGAGTAGGTAAGAAACAGTATTTGCATGCTTGGTTTTGCTAACTCTGTAAATAATCATATACATATGTAAATAATTATATATAATCATAAATGTAAACAAGGGTTCTCCATTGCTGTTTCTGCAACAGTTTGGTTTTTGCAGTCAGGATTATTAGCCCTGAGCTGAACCCCTAAGCCTGGAGGACCAGTGGACTACTTTTCATCTGGCTTCTACTCTTTGACCTGCTTGGCACTCTATCAAGAGCCAAAGCATAAAACCCTGACTCTAGCCAACATAGCTCTCCGGGTCATTGAGGCACACAAGCCTCCAATCACCACGACGCTGTCATGGTCCTCTCGGAGGACCGGTCCCAGATGGGATTTGATTATTTTCATCAGAGGAAACTTGGTTTGTAGCTAGACCCCTGTTATTTGCCCAGTAAGCAGCATGTCCAAAGACCGCGCACTTATGACAATCACCAACATGCTTTAGAGAGCCATAAAGTTATACAGCAAATTATTTCCTTTGCTACTGTACAGAGTGACAGAAGTTACAAGATCCTCTACCTTTAGACAAGCAATCAAAGACCCTTTGCTTCAGTGAAGTAATGCACATCTTAGCATCACTTGAAGGATAATTTTCCCACTGTCCACGTACTAGAGATTTATTGAATATGCCCACAAGGAAATGATTCTCAGGGTCATATATGGTGACATATCCATACTTTGATAATAAATTTACTTTGAACTTTGAGCTACCACACTGTGATAGTTCAGAAGCCTCATGAACTAATGGCATCAATAACAAAAATCAGAAAGATGGCGGGGGGGGGGAATCTTATTGAAGTGTCCTGAATATGGAAAGGCCTAGATAGAGGGGTAATGGAGAAGATATTTACATTTGCAGGAGAGTCTAGGAACTTCTCAGCCAAAGGGTGGAATATTTGTGGAATTCATTGCCACATAGGGCTGTGGAGGCCACATCGTTGGGTGTATGTAAGGCAGAAGTTGACAGGTTCATGATTGATAAGACACTGCCCAGAAGACAGCAATGGCAAACCACTTCTGTCAAAGAATTTGCCAAGAACAATCATGGTCATGGGACCATGATCGCCTACATCATACGACACAGCACATAATGAAGATGATAAGGGTTACAAGGAGATGTCTGGAGAATGGGATTGAAAAAAAATCAGCCACAGTTGAATGATGGAACAGACTCAATGGCCTAATTATGCTCTCATATCTTGTGTTCTAATAACTCAGCCTGCGTTATCCTGATCCTACAACACTGTGTACATAATTGTATTTCAAATCATGTTATTCTTTTTCCATGTGAAGTAAAATACAAACTTTAATGTTACACATTTGTGAAATATGCCACAAACTTACATTCTGCTACTTGTCTGGAATGTATCTAAAACTAGTGACTATTATAATATAAATGACACATTGCATAGAGAGAGCTATTTGGATTATTTGCCATTCGAAGTTTACAGGATTTTAACTCCCAATTAATTCTGTGCGCTATGTATTAGCACACTTGCATGTTAGCTTTCAATGAATCATACTAAAGAGCATTCCCATCTACATTTCACTCTTCAGAATATCAGTCTTTTTATAAACATGAAAACTGTACTTAAAACAGAGAAATTCAGTACTTTTGTTAACTTGGCATTAACAACAAAAAATACACTGCAGTTTATCAGGATTTAAGTGCAAAAGCAGGTCAGTCAGTCATTCAGTTACTCTGCTATTCAATTAGATCACGGCTGATTGGTATCTTAACTCCATTTATTAAACATGTTTCTGTGACCCTTACTACCCTAGACTGATAAGAAGTTATCAAATTGGTTTTGAAGTTTTCTATTGAACTAGAACTGGGACCTCCAGTGGTTTATGTGTGAAAATTACTTTCAGATATCCCCCTTAACAGCTTGGCTTTATGCTAAGTTTTAACATCAGCTTAAGTTGTAAACACCAAGACCACACATACTTGCATAGAACATAACAACATTGTACAGGCTCTTTGGCCCAGAATATTGTGCCAATCCTTTAACCTACTCTAAGATCAATCAAATCCTTCCCTCCCACATAGTGCTGCATCTTTCGACAATCTATCTTTCTATCTCAGAGTCTCCTAATATACCAGCCTGTACCACCACCCACAGCAGTGCGTTTTATGCTCTCACCACTCTATGCAAAAAAATTAGCTCTGACATCCACCTCCCCCCCCCCACAAACACACACACACACATACTTTCCTCCAATCACTTTAAAATTATGCCCCCGCATATTAGCCATTTCTGCCCTGGGAGTCCACTCGATCTATGCCTCTTATCAGCTTGTACATCTCTATCAAGCCACATCTCATCCTTCTTCACCCCAAAGAGAAAAGTCCTAGTTTGCTCAGCCTATCCTCATAAGACATGCTCTCTAATCCAGGCAGCAACCTGGTAAATGTCCTCTGCACCCTCTCTACACTTACAACATCCTTCCTATATTGAAGCAACCAGAACTGAACACAACATTCAAAATGTTGTTTAACTAGGGTTTTGTAGAGTTGCAACATTACCTCACAGCTCTTGAATTCAATCCCTGACTAATGACGGCCAACACACCATATACTTTCTTAAAAACCCTATCAACTTGTGCAGCAACTTTGAGGGATCTATAGACGTGAACCCCAAGATCCCTCTGTTCCTCCACACTGCTAAAAATCCTGTCACTGACCCTGTATTCTGACTTCAAATTCGACCTTCCAAGGTGAAGCATTTCACACTTTTACAGGTTGAACTCCATCTGCCACTTCTCAGGTCTACGTTCTATCAATGTCCTGTTATAGCACTCGACAACCTGTGCTATCTACAACACCACCAACCTTCAGCTCCACTCATTCTCTCCAGATGAAAGCTGTAGCTATGGACACGGGCACACATACAGGCCCAAGATTTGCCTGCCTTTTTGCAGGATGTGTGGAGCAGTCGTTGTGAGCCAGACCCACTCCCTCAACTCTTTTTCCAGTACGTCGATAACTGCATTGTGCTGCTTCCCGTATTCATGCAGAACTTAATCATTTTGTTATTTCTGAAGCCAAAACGTCCACTCCATCATCACCTTGACATGGCCACTCTCAGACTTACCCTCTCCTTTTCTGGATCAGATACCATCTCCAGGAGATAGGCTAGGCACTGATATTCATTACAAGCCTACCAACCTTGTCATCTTCATTGTACCCTAGCAGAGACATCATTAGCGTTCTCCCATCCTTCCTGCAGGTTAACAAATCTTTATTTTCTTCTCTCCTTCTCAATTCTGACGAAAGATTGACAACCTGAAATATTAAGTCTGTTTCTCTTCCCATAGTTGTGGCTGACCTGCTGAGAATTTCAGGATATTTTGTTTCCATTTTATCATCAGTAGTTTAGTTTTATCTTGACAGCGTATTGCTTAATACCTTCTGATGTTGCAATCCATTAATATTTACTTACCCCAAACTTAATGGTTGAGGATCAGAGCTATATGTCCGGGAGCTTTATGGTGCAAAACGTTTCTTGTTATCCCCTGTGCCGTTTCTTTATAAATTCCTTTTACGAAAAAAGATATTTATTTATATATGACCTTGGCACATTCAGAGGCTTATAGCAGATGCACAGAGGTATGCTATGATCCTGGAATTATGATGAATCCAATGTTCCCCCTAATTTCTAATGACCAGTGTGCGCAAAATTCTTGTGCTCTGCATAATTATGCACACTGAATAATTTCTTCAATAGAAACAGTATAAATAAGCCAGTTCTAAAATCATTGCAAACTCCACGTTGTCAACACCGCCTGCATCAGAAACTGGAAAAGGAAATGTGATTGTGTATGATCGTGAAATATAGTTAACGTGCCAGTGAGGTAGAAAATGACAACCCTTTGAGTGCAGTTTAAATTCCTTTATGCATTAGTAGCAAAAGGTGTGTGTGCATGTAATCAACGCACACTTTAGAGGGAACATTGGATGAATCTTTAGAAGCTCCTGTCTATTTCTTTATTAGACAATCTGATGGTCGGGTTTTGTTCATGATCATCATCTTTGAGTGCCATGTCATATGATCACGATCTTCCATCTGTACCCATGACCATGATTGTTTTTGACAATTCTTTTTTACAGAAGTGGTTTGCCAGCGCTTTCTTCTTGGCAGTGTCTTTACAAAATGGCTGACCCCAGCCATTCAGAGATTATCTGCCTGGCGTCAGTGGTCACATAACCAGGACCTGTGATGTGCACCAGCTGCTCATACCACCATCTACCACCTACCCCCACGGCTTCACGTGACCCTAACAGGGGCTGAGCAGCTGCTACACCTGACCCATGGGTGACCTGCAGGCTAGCAGAGGAAAGGAGCACCTTACACCTCCTTTGGTAGAGACGTATCTCCATAATGCCACCCACAGGTTTTGTTATGACTACCAAAAATGAACAAATGCAGTAAAAATTCATGTTTCGAGTAGGGTGTTCATGTTTACAGCAAAGCTGGTTCTGTAAAGGTGGAAACGTGGGGTGGTCTGAGCTTCAGGGTGACTTACTGAAAGATAAGCTGCAAGGATACCAACCCACAGTATGCCTACCGTCTTGTTCCTTACTTGGTCAGCACCAATATAGCCAGTGCTTCTATATGCAACTCATGACAGGAATTGATTTATTATTGTCACTTGTACCAAGATACACGGAAAAGCTTTTGTTTGCTTGTCATCCAGACGGAACATGCCATAAATAAGTACCCCAAGGCATCAAGTCGCCTCTCATCCTCCTTAAGGTCAGAGGAGGAAGAGGAGCAGTGTAAAGAGGTGTGCAAAGAGGCATAGATCGAGGGGATAGCCAGAGACTTTTTCCTGGAGTGGAAGCGGCTGGTTGTGGACTGCAGGAGGAATGGAGACAGGCTAGCCCTTTTTGACATCAATGGGTCTGAGGTTGAGAGGGTGAACAGCTTTAAGTTCCTCGGAATAAACATCATCGAGGATCTTATGTGGTTTGTGCATACCAACTGTGTGGTGAAAAAAGCACAACAGTGGCTTTTTCACCTCAGACGGTTGAAGAAGTTTGGTATGGGCTCTCAAATCCTACGAACTTTGTACAGGGGCACAATTGAGATTATCCTGACTGGCTGCATCACTGCCTGGTATAGGAACTGTACTTCCCTCAATCACAGGACTCTGCAGGGAGTGGTGTGGACAGCCCAGCGCATCTGTAGATGTGAACTTCCCACTATTCAGGACATTTACAAGGGCAGATGTGTAAAAAGGGCCCAAAGGGTCATTGGGAACCCGAGTCACCCCAACCACAAACTGTTCCAGCTGCTACCATCCGGGAGACAGTACCGCAGCATAAAAGCCAGGACCAACAGCTCCAGGACAGCTTCTTCCACCAGGCCATCAGACTGATGAATTTGTGCTGACGCAACTGTAGTCCTGTGTTATATTGACTATCCTGTTGTACATAACATTTAGTATAAATGACTATAAATTGCACTCTACACATTTAGACATAGACGTAACGTAGAGATTTTTACTCCTCATGTATATGAAGGATGTAAGTAATAAAGTCAATTCAATTTAATTATATGAGGGGGTATCATTTTAAATAATTGGAGGAAAGTATAGGGGGATGTCAGAGATGAGTTTTTTTTACACACACACACAGAGTGTGGTGGGTGTGTGGAATGTGCTACCACGAGTGGCAGTAGAGGCTGATACATTATGGACGTTTAAGAAACTCGATAGGCGCATGAATGATAGAAAAGTGGAGAGCTCCAAAGGTGGAGGGGTTAAGTTGACCCTGGAATAGCTTAAAAGGTTGGCATAACATCGTGGACCACAGGACCTGTACTATATGATACTGTTCTATGACCTGTGTTCTGAAATGCAGACCTAGAGTGAGAGATACAGAGAAAATGCTGTGCAGTTGGACATATTAAATGCAAGAGCCAAGACGAGTTAGATTAGGAGGTCAAGAGTTCATCTTTTGGAGGTCTGATAACAATAGTGTAGAAGCCCTCCTTGAGTCTTGTGGGACATGTTCCCAAGCACTTGTATCTTCTGTCAAAGCAAGAGGGCAAGAAGAAAGGATGACCAGGGTGGGAAGAGCTCCTGATTATCATTATAGCAGACTCCATTGGAAATTGTTCTCACTGCAATTCAGGTGGTTCCAGATGATGCTCTGGGTAAATGCAGCCTACAACCAAGTTGTGTATTACAGCATGTTCAATAGTCTGACCACTTGCCAGATATACTCATTGTATTCCAGGCCACTGGGTCCTCCTGAAGGGTCTTGTCCTGAAACATTGACTCTTCACACCTGCCTGACTTGGTCCTCCAGCATTTTGTGTGCAGTACGCTGGTGATACTGGTGCTCTGGCTGATTTGGCACATTATTGGGAGAAGAAATTCATCTCACTTGGCACCAGATAAACCCTGTAACTTATTGACCCAAACATTGAACAGACAGCAGGACCTGAGTCAATGCTAACATACTGCTTGGTTTACAACAAACAACTGTCACATCTCGAGGACAGCTAAGCCTTTATCTTTTGCAATTTTAATGCATTCATAGCCTAAGGATTGTACTGGCCAAGAGCCCATCATCCATCCCTGAATGAGGAGGTGCTGCTGGTTGCCTTTGTGAACCATGGAAGATGATTTGGTTATGAAACCACTAGCCACCTGACACTGCAACCTTGTTTATTCCAGAACGGTCCCTCATCCAGTTTTCCAGTGGGACCCCAGCTCCCCATGCATTGTCAGAGCAAAGTGTAGCACAAGGTCTTCTCAGCCGTTCTTTAAGAATGCTTTTGACAGTCACTGAAGACCTCCCCTCCACCCTTGCCACTGCCTAAGCTATGGATGTTATTGAACATTGGTTCAAACACTCAAAATCATGGGGCACCAGTTAAAAAATAATTTAAATGTTATAAAAAATGCTTAAAAGTTAAAAGCCCTAAAAATCACTCCAATGTAAAAAACAAACTAATATGTACACTTACATTTTTGACATTTCAAAGTGGGCTGCTCAGAGATCAGAGGCAGTAAGGGTACCACTGTTGAAGATGGTGTTACTTATGAATCCCACAGAAGCACTGGATACCATGACTTCTACTGAATGGTGTGGTTAAGACTACTATAAAATTGTGTGAAAGATCTGCCTTTTCACCTCTCCTTCCCCTTCCCCCACCCTCTTATTCTGGCTTCCTCCCCCTTCCTTTCCAGTCCTGATGAAGGGCCTCAGCCCAAAATGTCAACCGTTTATTCCTCTCCAAAAACGTTACCTGAACTGCTGAGTTCCACCAGCGTCTTTCACGTGACACTCAGGATTTTAGCACCGGCAGGATCTCTTGTGTTTGAAATTTTCTGCACTTTCAAGTCCAGTGATCTTCTGAAAAATCAAGAAGATTATAGCTGCTGTAAATCTGAAACATATAAAAACACAGAAAATGCTAGAAGCTCAGCAGGACAGGCAGCATCTCCACAGACAGAAACAGGTAACATTTCTGTCTGTGGACTCATCATGATACCTGACCTAATCCACTGACAGATTCTCTTTTCATGGATGCCGCTTGACCTCTGAGTGTTTCAGAGACTGTTATTCCAGTACCCAACTCTATCTCCGTGCTATATCACTGGCAGGAAGGTGCATCTAAGCTCCCTGAGTTTAGGTAATGGAGTGCAAGATACTACAGATTTAGTTGCAGGCCAGCCCACCACTGCAGATCAATAGGCTCCAAAGTGCAGCATTTTCCCCGGCTGGTTATATCACTATTTTCACAAGCTCAAACTTCAAATAGAAGAAGGGGAAAACATTCCATTAAAATTTGGCTGTAGAATATATTTTTTAAAAGGAAGAATGATTTAGATAAAGAAAAATATATCCAACATGCACCTCAGCACAAAAGGAATTCGACACACATACAAACAGAACCCATATGATGTTAGTATTTGATATGAATGGTTTATCCTCCTCCTGATACCACGTCCAGACAAAGCAATTACATTCTGTGTCTCTTGCATATCAAAACAATATGTGTATTTTTTGTGAGCAGACCTGAGTTTAGTGTCTGTCTGAGCTACCACTGAAAAGAGAAAACTACCAAGTCACTGGTGAAAGGCATGAATTTTGCCATATTTTCTCCAAAATCTGTCCACTGTGTTTCCTGTAGCATGATGAGTTGCATTTATAGTCACCGAGCACAGCTGGTCCAATTGGTCCATGCCAACCAAAATCTCAAGCCAAGCTAGTCCCTTTGGACTGTATTTTGTACATGTCCCTCTAAACCAGAAGTTCACAACATTTTTCATGCCAATGAGCCATAATCGAGGAGTCCATGGACCACAGGTTGCGAGCTCCTGCTGTAAATCATTCTTATCCATGTACCTGTCCACGTAACTTTTAAATTTTCCTAATGTACCTGTCTCAACCGCTTCCTCTGGCAGATCATTCCATATGCTTATCATCTTATGAGAAAACTGTCCCTCAGATCCCTATTAAGCCTTTTCCCCTTCACCTTAAACCTTTACCCCCTATTTCTTGATTCCCCAAACCTGGGGAAAAGACTGTGCTCATTGCCCATGATTTTGATAAGATCAAACTTCATTGTCATAGACATGAGGAAATCTACAGATGCTGGAAATTCAAGTAACACACAAAAAAAAATTCTGGTGCAACGCAGCAGTCCAGACAGCATCTATAGGAAGAAGTACAGACTCATACAGCATGGAAACAAAGTTCAAAGTAAATTTATTGTCAAAGTACATAAATGTCACCATGTACAACCCTGAGATTCATTTCCTGTAGGCAATCATAGTGAATACAAGAAACACCATAGAATTAATGAAAGACCACACCCAACAGGACGGACGATGTGTGGGAAAAAAAACAACGAACTCTGCAAGTACAAAAAGAATGAGAAAAAAATGAATAATAATAATAGATAGATATTGAGGACATGAGATGAGAAATTCTTGAAAGTGAACCCATAGGTTGTAGGAACAGTTCAGTGATGGTGCGAGTGAAGTTATCTTCTCTAGTTGAGAGGTAATAACTGTTCTTGAACCTGCTGATGCTGGTCTTGAGGCTCCTGTGCTGTCTTCTTGATGGCAGCAGTGAGAAGAGAGCATGGCCTGGGTGCTGGGGGTCCTTGATGATGGATGCTGCACTCCTGTAATAGTGTTCCGCATAGATGTGCTCAGTGGTGGGGAGGACATTACCCTCCCCACTAAGCCATATCCACTACTTTTTGTTGGCTTTTCTGTACAAGGGCATTCGTGTTTCCATAACAGACCACGAAACAACCAGCCAATATACCCTCCACCACACATCGATGGAAGTTTGCAAAGTTTTAGATGACATGACAAATCTTCACAAGCTTCTAAGAAAGTAGAGACACTGCTGTGCTTTCTTCATAACGGCACTTTGTGCTGGACCCAGAACAGATCCTCTGAGAATAACAAGATTTAAAGTTGCTGACCCTCTCCACCTCTGATCCCATAATCAGGACTGCCTCCATGGACTTCTCGTTTCCACCTCTGACCTGCTGACATTGAGTGAGAGGTTGTTGTTGTGGTACCACTCGGCCAGGTTTTCAATTCCCTCCTACTGTATATGCTGATGCATCACCTCCTTTGATTCATCCAATGACAACGATGTCATCGATAAATTTAAATATGGCATTGGAGCTATAATTAGCCTCATAGCCGTAGGTATAAAGTGAGTAGAGCAAAGGGCAAAGAACACAGCCTTGTAGTGTGCTTGTGTTGAGGAAGATTGTGGAGGAGATCTTGCCTCCAAGCCAAACTGACTGTTGGACCTCCAATCCAAACTGACTGTTGGGTCTGCGAGTGAGGATTCTTGTCCTAGAATCCCCTATCATGGGAAATAACTTTGCCACATCTAATCTGTTCAGGCCTTTTAACATACGGAATGTTTCTATGAGATCCCCCCCCACCCCTCATTCTCCTGAACTCCAGGAAATACAGCCCAAGAACTGCCAGACATTCCTCATACGGCAACCCTTTCATTCCTGGAACCATTCTTGTGAATCTTCTCTGAACCCTCTCCAATGTCAGTATATCCTTTCTAAAATAAGGAGCCCAAAACTGCACATAATACTCCAAATGTGGTCTCACGAGTGCCTTACAGAGCCTCAACATCACATCCCTGCTCTTATATTCTATACCTCTAGAAATGAATGCCAACATTGCATTCACCTTCTTCACAACAGATTCAACCTGAAGGTTAACTTTTAGGGTATCTTGCACAAGGACTCCCAAGACCCTTTCCATCTCTGCATTTTGAATTCTCTCTGCATCTAAATAATAGTCTGCCCATTCATTTCTTTCACCAAAGTGCATGACCATACACTTTCCAACACTGTATTTCATTTGCCACTTCTTTGCCCCTTCCCCTAAATTATCTAAATCTCTCTACAGGCTGTCTGTTTCATCAACATTACCCGCTCCTCCACCTATCTTTGTATCATTGGCAAATATAGCCACAAATCCATTAATACTGTAGTCCAAATCATTGACATACATCAACCTGTTGCCATTCCTCAGGCAGGAGTTGATATACTTCATCACCAACTGCTCAAAGCACTTCAAAACAGTGGATGTAAGTGCAACCACATGTTACTCATTGAGGCAGGTTATCATGTTCTTCTTAGGCACCAGTAGAATTGAAGCCTGCTTGAAGCAGGTGGTTACCTCAGGCTGCTGGAGCGAGAGGTTAAAGATCTCAGTGAGCACTCCAGCCAGTTGATCAGCACAGGTCTTTAGTACTCAACCAGGTACGCTGTCTGGGCCGGGTACTTTCCATGGGTTTGCCCTCCTGAAGGATGCTGGCATGTTGGCTTCAGAAACTGAAATCAGAGGGTCATCGGGGGCTGTGGGAGTTTGTGAAAGAGCCTCCATATTTTGATGGTCAAAGCAAGCACAAAAGGCACTGAGCTCATCTGGGAGCAAAGCCTTGTTGTCACCTGTGTCATTTTGTTGCACTTTGTAGGAGGAGATAGCAATCAAACCCTGCCACAAATGTTGATCATCCTTCAGAGATTCAGGTTTAGTCCAGAATTGCCACATTGCACATGAGATGGCTTTCTGGAGAGTGGAGCTGGACCTCTTGTATTTAACTTGGTCACCATACCTGAGTGCCACAAAACGGGCTGTCAGTAGATTGCAGATCTCATAGTTCATCTAGGACCTTCAGTCCAGCTGATTCAACCTGGCCAAGATGTCCATCTAAACCTGGTCCCATTGCTCAGGTTTGGTCCTTATTCCTCTAAACCAGGGGTGGCCAACCTTTTACATTCCATGCGTCAATTTTTTCACTCAGGAGTTTCGATGTGCCATACAACTCTTGTACCCCCATTCAATTCTTGTAAAAGTATGTTAATATGGGACTCATGCATGAAAAGATTGACACATGGAATGTAAAAGGTTGGCCACCCCTGCTCTAAACCTTTCCTGTCTGTGTACTTGTCCAAATGTCTTTTAAATGTTGATTTGAGTGGGCATATCTAAACATCGGTAACATGGCCATTGGGCACTTCACAGATTCATTATCAAACAAAATTTCACATTAAGACCCCCAAGGAGTCAAAAGAGCAAATGAACTAAAGCATTGTCAGAGTGGTAGATTTGAAGCAGCATCTCAATGGAGACAAGAGACACCAACAGATGAGTGAGTTTAAGGAATGAATATTTAGGGCTGTGGCAGCTGAGAGCAGAACTACACGTGGTGGAGCATTTCCATCTCAGGCTGATTAAGGTGCTTGACCAGAAGAGTGCAGATAGAAAAGTGTCAGAGAGGGTGCAGAGGAGATTTACCAGGATGCAACCTAAATTAGAGAGCATGTCTTATGAGGAAAGGATGATTGAGCTAAGGAGGATGAGAGGCAACTTGACAGTGATGAATAAGATTACCAGAGGCATAGATAGAGAAGGCAGCCTGCTCCTTTTATCCAGGGCTGCAATGGCTAATACCAGATGACATCTTTTTAAGGTGAAGTTTAGAGGATATGTCAGAGGTAAGTTTTTTTTACACAGAGAAAGGTAAGTGCCTAGAATACACTGGCAAGGGTGGTGCCAGAGGCCAATACATTAAGAGGCTTTTCGATAATTACTCGGGTGAAAGAAAAGTGGAAGGTTATTGGTTATGTAGGAGGAAGTGCTTAGATTAATCATGGTGTAGGTTTGTATAGGTCAGCACAACATTGTGGGCCTTTACTGTTCCACATTCTTTATCTTGGAGGGATATGTGGCTGGAGGAGTCTGCAGAGATAGGGAGAGGAGGACTGAAAGGGGATTTTAAAAACCTTTCTTTGGGTGATGACAGGGCTGATGAGTGAATGGGACTCGGAAAGACTTAGGACACGAGCAGGGGAACTTTGAATAACCTGAGGTTTATAGGGAACAGAGCAAGGCCTGGAATGCATTTGTATGGTTGCACTAAGAGGTATCAGAGACTGCTTGTGTGGGTTTCTCTGAAGTTTGATGTGGAGCACTTTAAACATGTTAGCAAATTCCATTCATATCAGGCACCCAGCTAATCTTAGTTTTGTCTATGATTCCTGCCTCAAGCATTTTCCCTCTACCTCCTCCTCACTCAACCTTCAACAAGAAAGCCATCTCAGCCAGAAAATCCCAAACTCCTTTAAGCACCAACACCCTGCCACTTTGCACTTTCAAAAGTCTTCTCACAACATATCTTTCAGGCATGAATATGATTATATCTCTGCTGCTCATATTTACAAATGTGAAGGATAACTTTATCAAAGTTCAAAGTACATTTATTATCAAAATACACATATGTCATCATATACTATCCTGTGATTCATTTTCTTGTGGGCATTTGTAATAAATACTAAGGAACACAATAGAGACAATGAAAATCTGCACACTACGAAGTCAAACAACCAATGTGCAAAAGACAACAAATTGTGCAAATGTAAAAAAGAATGAACAAATAATACATACATAAATAATATTGAGAACATGAGTTGTAGAGTCCTTGAAAATGAGTCCATAGGTTGTGAAATCAGTTCAGTGATGGGCAGAGTGAGTTATCCACTCTGGCTGATGGGGTAATAACACCTACTGAAGCTGGTGGTAGTCATAGTCATACTTTATTGATCCCGGGGGAAATTGGTTTTCGTTACAGTTGCACCATAAATAATAAATAGTAATAAAACCATAAATAATTAAATAGTAATATGTAAATCATGCCAGGAAATAAGTCCAGGACCAACCTATTGGCTCAGGGTGTCTGACCCTCCAAGGGAGGAGTTGTAAAGTTCGATGGCCACAGGCAGGAATGACTTCCTATGACGCTCTGTGTTGCATCTCAGTGGAATGAGTCTCTGGCTGAATGTACTCCTGTGCCCAACCAGTACATTATGTGGTGGATGGGAGACATTGTCCAAGATGGCATGCAACTTGGACAGCATCCTCTTTTCAGACACCACCGTCAGAGAGTCCAGTTTCATCCCCACAACATCACTGGCCTTACGAATGAGTTTGTTGATTCTGTTGGTGTCTGCTACCCTCAGCCTGCTGCCCCAGCACACAACAGTAAACATGATAGCACTGGCCACCACAGACTCGTAGAACATCCTCAGCATCGTCCAGCAGATGTTAAAGGACCTCAGTCTCCTCAGGAAATAGAGATGGCTCTGACCCTTCTTGTAGACAGCCTCAGTGTTCTTTGACCAGTCCAGTTTATTGTTGATTTGTATCCCCAGGTATTTGTAATCCTCCACCACGTCCACACTGACCCCCTGGATGGAAACAGGGGTCACCGGTACCTTAGCTCTCCTCAGGTCTACCACCAGCTCCTTAGTCTTTTTCACATTAAGCTGCAGATAATTCTGCTCACACCATGTGACGAAGTTTCCTACCGTAGCCCTGTACTCAGCCTCATCTCCCTTGCTGATGCATCCAACTATGACAGAGTTATCAGAAAACTTCTGAAGATGACAAGACTCTGTGCAGTAGTTGAAGTCCAAGGTGTAAATGGTGAAGAGAAAGGGAGACAAGACAGTCCCCTGTGGAGCCCCAGTGCTGCTGATCATTCTGTCAGACACACAGTGTTGCAAGCACACATACTGTGGGACCTAGGGCTGCTGTACCTCCTCCCCAATGGGAGTGAGAAGAGAGCATGACACCATTTGTATCAGACATTACATATGACCTGCAGTTTAGTAGGGAGTTACTGTCTTGAATAAAAGATGCTCTATTTATTTGTTTACGCATACAACACACAGGAAGGTGCAGGCACATATTAGGTTTCAAATCTGAAGTCACCAGAACCCACACTTTTTATTAATTTGTAACATTTTCTTAATTATTATTGGTTTATTATTGTCAGATGTAGTGAAAACCTTGCTTTACATACTGTTTCATATGAATCAGACCATTTCCACAGAGCACTGAGGTAGAGCAAGGTAAAACAAGAACAGTGCAGAACAACCGTGTAACACTACAGGGAAGGTGCAGTGCAGGTATATAATATGCTCAAGTGGTTTTAAGACTGAAAGTCAAAGAACTGCAGAAGTTGTAATCCAAAATTTAAAAAAAAAGAATATGCCAGAAACAGTTCAGTTTTGTTCCTTTTGAAGCATCAATCATTTACCCCATCCCCATTCTCATGAAATTCTGAATTGAAATCTGAATCAGGTTTATTATCACTGATATTTGTCATAAACTTTGTTGTATTGTGGCAGCAGTACAGTTGTAAGACATAAGAAATTACTACAATATGCAATAGGAAATGTGAAAAGTAAATAATAAAGAGAGGGAAATTGTGAGGAAGCCTTTGTGGATTCATGGACCATTCAGAAATCTGATGGCAGAGGAAAGAAGCTGTTCCTAAAATGTGTCTTCAGTCTCCTGTACCTCCTCCCTGATGGCAATAATAAGAGGGGGATGTCCTGGATGGTGAAGGCCCTTAATGATGGAGGCTACCTTTTTGATGCCTCCTTGAGGCATTGCTGTTTGAAGATGCCCTTAATGGTGGAGAGGCTAGGCCCTTAATGATGGAGCTGTCTGAGTTTTACAACCTTCTACAGCTTTTTCCCAATCCTGTGCCTCTTTACCAGACAGGGAAGCAGCCAATCAGAATGCTCTCCAGGGTACATCTGTAGAATGTTGCTAGAGTCTTCAGTGACATACCAAATCTCCTCGAACCAAATCTGTCAAAGTACACAAAACCATCGTCCTCATGCAGGGTTTCAACCTGAAATGTCAACAGTTCCTTTTCCCTCACAGATACTGGTCAACCCTCTGAGTTTCCCCAGCAGACTGTTTGTTGCTTTAAACCATGAATCCAACTTTATTGTCCAGTGCCTTGGTTTCAATCCTGTACAGGAAGATATTGCAAGATCAGATTTGTGGATCCAACTATATTTTTTTATATATTTTGCAATTTGTCTTGACAGTCTCAGCACAAATAACAGTCTCAAGCACAAATGAAGTGCTGTGGACCAAGAAACAGAAAAATGTTGATGCTCTTACATGGAACTACAAGCAGTTAATGGTGGAAATACACAGCAGGTCAAGCCTCATCAGCGGGAAGAGAGAGAAATGGAGGTACATCAGTTGCTATGTTTCTCTCTTCAAACTTGCCATGGAGTTGGAATCAGAGAGGACACCCACCTGTAAAAGACCTCTGCCAATCATTGTGATACAGACCGACATAATCAACGAAGCTGGAAGGCTCCCCTTTGGTAACGTCTTGGTAACAAAGGTCCATTAAGGTCGAGGGAGGAGAAGATGGCGGTGCGACGCAGTGCGCGCAGCCTCTCCGGTGAAATGATATTGTATTTGTTAAATAGGGGCCGTGCCCAATCCTGATTTGATGGAGATGGACGTGAGAAGCATGGAGGAACCTCTGAAATGCCCAGTTCGCTACGGCTGCTACTGTGCGATCGAGAATCTCTGGAGGGACGGCCCCAAATCCTCGGCTTTGCCTGTTGCTGGCAGCCGGGGTCAGGGTCAAAGCGCTTGGCAGAGATGGTGCTCGGTGCTCGGTGTCGGAGAGCTGGTCGGAGGCTCGAAGTTTTCAGACGGACTGAGAGTCGGGCTATGGTCGGATGCTTCCAGGATGCTGCATCGGCAAGTTTGCGGCACTGGAAGGTCATGGCAGGGAGAGTTTTCTTCCTTCTACCATCTGCGTGAGATGTTGGGACTTTTGAGAGACTTTGAGACTTTTTTTTTACCGTGCCCATGGTCTGTTCTTCTATCAAATTACGATATTGCTTGCACTGTTGTAACTATATGTTATAATTATGTGATTTTTGTCAGTTTTTCAGTCTTGGTCTGTCTTGTGTTTCTGTGATATCACACTGGAAGAACATTGTATCATTTCTTAATGCATGCATTTCTAAATGACAATAAAAGAGGACTGAGTGTCCTCATAATCTAATCTAATCTAATATGGCCATGGCGTTTGGAGATACAGGACACAACCATGATTCCGCTTAGATGGGACAAGTGAGGGAAGAAGAAGAGATTTTTACAGCTTCTGGTATCCCATCTGAAGCAAAACTTTATCGGAAATTACTCTAAATATCCACTTCTTTGTTGTCTGCTCATGAGTCCAAGGTTTAACAGATTCATGAGAGGACTTTTATTGTCCTCAACTCAGAGTACAGGTTTATTTTTCATAAGAATTCATCCCAGCAAGCAACGCTGAATCAGTTACAGTTGAGGTGCATTGTACTCCAAATGAACGATTCATGAATTGACCAGTGGAACTCTATCTTGGAGTTAACGTGCAACACAGCATCTCTGGTATACTACACATTTAGTGCTTCTGACATTTCATTCTGGAATATGCTGATCAGACCCTCCTCCTGAGGCAACATTTTGTATGGTGGGAGACATTTTCTTTTTACTTATTGAGATGTAGCACGGGCCCAGCAATACCTCTACTTAATTCTAGTCTAATCACGGGAAACTTAAAATAAACAACTAATCTACCAACTGGTACGTCTTTGGACTGTGGGAGGAATCTAGAGCACCCAGAGGAGACCAGGCAGTCACGGGGAAAACGTACAAACTCCTTACAGGCAGCAGTGGGAATTGAACCCAGGTCACCTCCACTGTAAAGCACTATGCCAACCATTACACTAATGAGGGGGGTTGGACGCATGGACTCAAGGCTAGAGATTGGGATGAGGAAGCAGTGAAGGTGGAATTCAGGACTGGGTGTAAGCCTGAGGAGCGTTGTAGGGGCAGGAGGACACAGATCAGGTGGGCTGGTGCCTAGAGAATTTTAAGGAATTGTTTTAGTGCAAAGGAGTGAGTCCAAAGATGTGGGTAACCATTCTGCTTCCCATCCAGGGGCTGCTTTCGTGAATTTGACAGACCATGGTCCGTCCTTTGGCAGACAACCACGGAGCGACCCTGATCACATCCCCTAACAATAGTCTGAAAAGAACAATGATATCACATGCATTCCTTTTACCTTGGGGGAGGAGAGGGGGAAGGAAGACTGCCGCTCAACAGGAAGTTCACAACTGGTGTGATTTAACCAGGGAATGCTTAGAATACTAGCTTACTCCGGATTCATCAAGTTTCAATCTCCTGGCAAGGAAACAAAAGTTAGCAGCAGAGATCAGTTTCTCAGCAATTGTGTTCAGTAACATAAGGAACAAATACCAGAGTGTGCAGAGTAAGTTCATATTAAAGGCAATCCAAGAACAAAACAGAAACTTATTCTCAGATATGTTGGCTAAAGGATGAATACTTGCTTAATACAAGGGAAGAGCTTTTTATCAAAGATCTATGAAAACTGACAGAACCCATTTCATTTTACAGAAGGGATTGTCTGACATTGCTACACTCCCTCGGTACTCATTTTAAAGTGAAACGTGCTTGAAAGACCCGGCAAATCTATCAGCATCCGGGGAGACAGTAAGAGTGTGAGCATTTCAAGTGGATGACCTCTCCTCTCTCACTGGTCCCTAGAATTTCACGTAAGTTTCTATAATCAGCTTCAAACTCACGGCCCTACCAGACCACAGATGATTCCTCTGCAAGAGCATGCAGCACTTCCGATCTTGGCACCACGTTAGCCTCGGTGACAGCTTCTCAGTGAAATTGCACCCGATGGGAAGAGGACAATTGAAAGGGACTTTCCATCACTGGAACAGAACAAAAACTAAAGGCCACTGCAGGAGAGCTCCTTAAGATGATTAGCGTGGCAGTGCAAGTGTCTCTGCCTAAAGCCATAACTCCAGGACACTTGGCAGATCCCACATTTCAGGCAACAGGTCTCAGATTCTAACCTGAATCCCGCATAAAAACTGCCAATCACGCCAGCTCTTTTGGACTATGGACCATGCCACCTGAAAAGGGGGCAAGCATCAAAACTGGCAGCTTGTGGGTTCTCTGTGAGTGGAATAGTTAACGATACAGCTTTCTTTTTGGGGGTTTACAAGCCAGAGCTGGTGCACATTTTAAAAAAAATAGGAACAACGTCATTGAAATTGTTCTTCAAATTTTGGGGGAAAAAGATACTTTCCCACAGATGAGGACACAGAAACTGCATCTCTGTCTCACCTGAAATACAGGAAGTGTCACTTTGATTGATTGTCATTGATAAGGATCCGTAGCAACCAACAACCAAGGTGTGCTGGACCCCGTCCAAACCTGCATCAGACAGATGAAAGGAACAGAGATATTCTCACGTCAAGCACGGGTGCTGAAGCCTTGCAGATAGTGGTTCTATTGTCTGCTGACACCATAAGCTGTGGGAAAATACTTGATGCAAGAACATGAATAAAGTGTAATATCTCATAGTTCATTATTTCCACTGGCAAAGCAGTGCAAATATCCTAAACTGCCTTCTTAATCCATACCAATAATATAGGCTTCCTAACACTTTTGTGCATCACCTATAGGACAAGAGTGTTGCTTCTTTTCTCTCATATTTCCTTACAATATAAGGAAGGAGGTCATTTGGCCCATCAACTATGTGACTGCTCTCATAGCAATCCCATTAAACCCCATCCTCATTCTCTCTCACCAGCCCATTAACACAATTATCGGGAAAGATTGAGTAGGTTAGGTCTTTATTCCCTGGAGTGCAGGAGAATGAGGGGAGATTTGACAAAGGTATAGAAAGTTATGAGGGGTATTGATAGGGTTAATGCAAGCAGGGTTTTTCCATCGAGGTTGGGTGAGACTAGAATTGGAGGTCATAGGTTAAGGATGAAAGGTGAAATATTTAAGGAATGTGAGGGGGAATTTCTTCTCTCAGAGGGTAGTGAGAGTGTGGAACAATCTGCCAGCATAAATGGTGACGCGTGCTCAATTTCAACCTTTAAAGGAAGTTTGGATATGCACATGGAATGGGAGGGATGTGGAGGGCTATGGTCTAGGTGTAGGTTGATGGGACTAGGCTGGATGATAGTTCAGTACAGTCTGGATGGGCTGAATGGCCTGTTTATGAGCTGTGGTGCTCTATAACACCCCACTTGATTTTCTTTCCACCTACTTACACAGCCAAGGGTAATCGACAATATCCAACTAAATTACCAGTTATCCTTCAGATGTGGGAGGAAACCAGAATGTCTGAGGGAATCCTGCACAGAATCCTGGAAACTCCACACAGTCAGCACTTGAGGGGAGATATGAACATAGTTTGCTGGATGGAGCAGTGAGGAAACTGCCCTACCAGCAGTGCCGTTGTGAACCCTGTATCCCTACTCATTATACAGTAGATTCCTCATTCTTTGTAACACAGTGGCTGAAAAAAAAACAAGGGAAATATAAAAGAACAACTGACAAAAGAGGTGGATGTGAGTTTGATTGCAACATTTAAGAGAAGTTCAGGTGGGGGGAATTATGGGGAGCTATATGTTGTTGTGTATTTAATATTTCCTTAATATTTGAGTAAACTTGTAAATATGCTGTTGATTAAGCATTCTTGCTTGCTTAAAATAATTCATTATGGTTATATGTATAAGTACATGAATTGCATATGTCATCATGCCACCTTCTGAGACGTGTGTGCCTCACTTAAAGTAAAGACAAAGTCAAACTCACAATTTGGGCTCCTGGTGTATTCCTTTGAATTAATTTACAATCATTGCATGCTCCACATGGAAATTGATGTGACTAGGCAGAGCAACAGTTCAGCACTGACTAGACGGGCCAAAGGTCCTGTTTCTGTGCTATAGTGCTCTGTGACTCTGTGACTCCATAAAACAAATCATCTGCATGATTTGCTGTGAATGGCCTGGCCTCTGATAGTCTACTTGTACCAAGGATTAATTTCCATGCCTGGAAATATTAAAGGAAAAAAAATCCATGGATAAATGGCCAGAAATACAAAGTACTCACACTTAAATAGGTTGTTCGTAGTCTGTCTAGAGTTTTGGTCAAACCACAAAAGGTTCTGACTGGTTTACAAAGTGATGTGTGGTCTCCCCATCTGCATCAGCCTTGTCCATCACCCAGCTCCTGCTGCCTTGATAATTGCACAGAATGGCCGGACATCAGCCAAATGACAGATCCCACAGCAGAATGTTTATTTTCCAGAATAGTTTTATTCCCGTCCTCAGTCTCCAAGGAGTTGTATTTGTTTGTTGCTGGTCTGTTTAAAGAATTGTTTAATGACTTAAATCACATTTAGGAATAATGGTTTGTGGAAGTAATGACCGAAAGAAAAGGATCAAAGGTTCTGGAAAGGCAGATACAACTATTGGCTAAACATACAAAATTATTATGAGCAGGTCCTTCGAGTTCACCCCACGCCGTAATAAGCAGAGATTAATGAGTAGTACAATTGTTCCTTCCCCTCTAGTCTCCAACCACCCACACACACACACACACACACACACACACATATATATGTATATACATGTATGCATATGTATGTATATATGTGTGTGTGTGTGTATATATATATATATATATGTGTGTGTGTGTGTGTGTGTGCGTGTGTGTGCGTGTGTGTGTGTGTGTGTGTGTGTGTGTGTGTGTATGTGTGTGTAAACTTATCACAAGATAAGGAAGCAAGTTAAAAACCAACCAGGGAAAGTATAATGCAATGTTCCTCTGTCCCTCTTCTTCTAGCAATCAAGAGCAGCCAGAGTCGGTCAGGAGACGATATCAAGGCACTGTCTTCTATATAACAAACTATATGGCCAAGAAAGTTATCATCCCCACCATGAGGGCAATGCAGAGAGACAGCATCTTCAGCACAATCTGGCAAAGTACACCAGAGCTCACTATTCCCTCTGCAGGCCTGCACATCACTCCCCAACTCTTCACCATCTGCCTTCTTGTCATCCTTGGCTGGTGGCCCTTTCATGACCACGAGTCTTTGTTTGGGATAAGCCCTCTCTCAAATCGCAAGCTGAACACAAGAGTGTGAGTGTGGTAAGAGAGACACAGATAATATTTTTCTCATGAGCATAGTGATTCAAACATTTCTTTTGTCAGAATAATATTTATGATAGCTTCTTCTACATTTCCTGCCTTACAATAGTCATGCCATTCCACAAAGGCTGTAAAGTACTTTGCAAGGTCATGAACCTCGCAGGAATGTGCAGCCTGGTAGGTAAATGTGTGATCATTATCTGCCCCTCATATGTGGCTGAGTGGTAGAACTATTTATTTATTTATTCAGATACAACATGGAGTAGGCCCTTCCAGCCCTTCAAGCCGTGCTGCCCAGCAACCCCCGATTTAACCCTAGCCTAATCATGGGACAATTTACAATGACCAGTTAACCTACCAACAGGTACATCTTTAGACCATGGGAGGAAACTGGAGCACCCGGAGGAAACCCACTCAGCCACGGGGGGTGGGGGGGGGAGACATAGAAATTCCGTACAGTCAGCGGCGGGAATTGAACCCCGGTCACTGGCACTGTAGAGCATTGTGCTAACCACTGCACTGTGTGCCATCCCAATCTGGAGAAGTTGGTGGGAATGAGGGGAGAATAAAAGGATAAGCCTAAAAATGGCTTCTTGTTTGTAGTACAGAGCAGATGGACCGAATAACCTGTTTCCATCTGACTCCACGATTCTAAAGGAATGCATAAATGTGAATTTTTCTTAATTCATTTGATGCCTTTATGACAGAAAATTCATAGTCAAAGTCAAAGTACATTTATTATCAAAGTATGAAATTCATCTTCTTACAGGCAGCCATGGAAACAAAGAAACCCAATAGAACCCGTTTAAAAAAAAGACCATCAAACACCCAAGGTGCAGAAAAGACAAATCGTGCAAATGATAAAAGTAAGCAAGTAACATTCAGAACTGAAGTTTGCCAAAGTGAGTCCACAGCCATGAAGCCAGTCATCACTGCAGTGGGTCCAGGAGCCCGTTCGTTGCAGGCCACAGCCTCAGTTCAGTGCAGAGGTGAGTAAACCTTGCCAAGCAGCGAGCTGAACCAGCCCGTCCCTTGCCTTCAGGCCCAACACCCTGACCATTTCAATCAGGCCTGATGTTTAACTCATCCTAAGCTCGGTCATTCATCGCCCTCGGATCCAGGCCCTGCCACTTCGATTCAGGCCCGGGCCCTGCCGCTTCGATACCCTCTCGGGCCTGGTCCCATCGCCTCAGCTTTAAGTACATGTCACGTGATTTGTAATAAAAAGGTCTGCAAGGAATAGGTGAAATAGAACAGTCCAACTGAAATAAATGTCCTGTGACAGCATGAGGGGCAAACAGAATTCGAACACATTCTGATACATCTGTCTGTTCAGGATCTATGTACGACTTTATACAACAATATACAAACGTAGACATCAAATGAAGGCCACCACATCTGTTACCACGACAATCTAGCGCTCAGCATCAGCAAGACCAAGGAATTGATTGTAGGCTTCAGGAAGGGGAAGTAGGGGAACACGCACCAGTTCTCGTTGAGGGGTCAGTGGTGGAAAGGGTGAGCAGTTTCAAGTTCCTGGGCATCAACATCTCAGAGAATCTATCCTGGGCCCAACGTATCGATACAGTCATCAAGACAGACTGGCAGTGGCTACATTTTGTTACGGGTTTAAGGAGATTTGGTATCTCATCAAAGACCACAAGACATAGCAGCAGAATTAGACCTCCCTTCCTTCTTAAATAGTGGAGTGATATTTGTAATGTTCCAGTTCTCTAGAATCATTCCAGAATCTAGTTATTATTGAAAGCTCATTGCTGATGCCTTCAGCTATTTCTCTTCAGCTATTTCTTCCAGAACCATGAGTTGAAGTCCATCTGGTCCAAGTGACTAAATTTCTTTCAGAGCTTTCAGCTTCCCAAGCACCTTCTCTTTAGTCATAGGAACTCCTGCCCCCTGACACTCCTGAATTTGTGACATACTGTTTGTGTCTTCCCCAGTGAAAACTGACACAAAATACTTATTAAGTTTGTCATCCTTTTCATTGCCCCTATTACCACCTTGCCATTGTCATTTTCAGTGGTCTGAGATCTACACTTGCCTCTCTTTTACTCTTTATACAGTATATCTGATAAAACTTTTGATATCCTCTTTTGTATTATTAGCTAGATTACCTTCATATTTCATCTTTTTCTCTCCTGATGGCTTTTTTGTTGCCTTCTGTTGACTTTTAAAAGCTTCCCAATCCTCTACCTAAGCAACACACACAAAATGCTGGAGGAACTCAGCAGGTCAGGCAGCATCTATGGAAATGAGTAGACAGTTGACATTTCGGGCCGAGACCCTTCATCAGGACTGGAGAGAGAAAGATAAGAAATCAGAGCAAGAAGGTGGAGTGGAAGAAATGTCATACCTGCCCATCTCTATCTGCATTATAAGATCATCTACATTAATCTGTATACTGCATGCATTCAAATATAACACCTTCAGTGCTGTATTCATCACCCTTTTTGATTTTGCCTTTTGTTACACTTCAACTTATCCCACTAACTACAATTTTGCCTTATCATCTGCCTGAGCTTCCTCAAGCAAATTTCTACAGATGTGCCATGGATAACGTTCTGATTGGTTACATCGCCGCCTGTTACAGAGTCTCCAATGCATAGGTTCAAAAGAGGCTGCAGACCAGCCAGCTCCATCTCGGGCACAAGCCTCCCCACCATTGAGGACGTCTTCAAAAGAGACAGCATCCACCACTAAGACCATCATCACCTGGAACACGCCCCTTTCTCACTACTACCATCAGGGAGGAGGTACCGGAGCCTGAAGATCCCCACACTCAGCAGTTTCTTCCCCCCTCCCATTACCATACCCATGGTCAAATTACCCTTTATCAAATTACGGTATTGCTTTGCACTGTTGTAACTATATGTTATAATCATGTGTTTTTTGTCAGTTTTTTTAGTCTTGGTTTGTCTTGTGTTTCTGTGATATCATTCTGGAGGAACATTGTATCATTTCTTAATGCATGCATTACTAAATGACAATAAAAGAGGACTGCGTGTCCTCATAATCTAATTAGATTCCTGAACAGTTCATGATCCCATGAACACTATCTCAATTTACCATTTTTGCACTATTTATTTATTTATTTATTGTAACTTAAGAAAACTTTTTTTGCCTTGCACCACAGAGCTGCTGCAAAACAACAAATTTAATGACTCACAGTATGCTAGTGATAATAAACCTGATTCAGATTCTGACCAGATAGAGCTGGTTGGTAACAAGAGTCAGATGCAAGGACTGCTAGTTTTGGATAAAAGCATTGACTGAGGTCACCAAAGTCAATATGAATTCAACTCACTGTGATCCTTTTTGTTTTGAACTTGCCCATTCTCAGGTAATTATCTCAGATCAATAGAAACACACTGTCCCTTTGCAGTGTGCTGTGTCCAGACGTTACGTGTTGTAAGTATACTCAGTGTGCACTTAATTAGATACCCCTTCTTCTTAATGCAGAGGGGGGAACATCGACGTTCATGGTCTGAGTCGAGGTTCCCCCTTAATGCAAATATCTAAACAGCCAATCATGTGGCAGCAAGTCAATGTATAAAAGCATGTATATACGGCCTAGAGGTTCAGTTGTTCAGACCAAACATCAGAATGGGGAAGAAATGTGAACTAAATGACTTTATTTATTTATTTAGCGATACAGCATGGGGTAGGCCCTTCTGCCCTTTGAGCTACACCATTTTGTACTGACAAACCCAATTAACCCTAACCTAATCACAGGACACGTGGCCAAGTGGTTAAAGCACTCGACTAGCAACCTGAAGGTCGTGAGTTCAAGCCCCAGCCGAGGCAGTGTATTGTGTCCTTGAGCAAGGCACTTAACCACACATTGCTCTGCGACAACACCAGTGCCAAGCTGTATCGGCCCTTGCCCTTCCCTTGGACAACATCGGTGTTGTAGAGAGGGGAGACTTGCAACATGGGCAACTTGCCAGTCTTCCATACAACCTTGCCCAGGCCTGCGCCCTGGCGAGTGAAGACTTTCCAGGCGCAGATCCATGGTCTCGCAAGACTAACGAATGCTTTAAAATCACAGGACAATTTACAATTTACGATGACCAATTAACCTACACGGTACATCATTGGAGGAAACCGGAGGACCCAGAGAAAAGCCATGCATTCCATGGGGAGGATGGATGGAGACTCTTTAAAGAACAGCACCAGAACTGAACTCCAATCTCCAGACCACCCTGAGCTGCAATTGCATTGTGCTAACCACTGCACTACCATGTCTCTGGAATGATTACTGGTGTCAGATAGGGTGGTTTGAGTATCTCAGAAACTACTGAATCCTGGGATTTTCACGCACAATCGCCTCTAGAGTTTACAGAGAACGCTGAGTAAAAGGGAAAAAACATCCAATGAGCAGCAGTTCTGTGTGCAAAAACATCTTGTTAATGGGAGAGATCAGAGGAGAATGGCCAGGCTGGTTCAAGCTGACAAGAAGGTGACAGTAACTCTAGTAACCTCACATTGCTACAGTGGTGTGCAGAAATTCTCTGTATGCACAACACATAAAACCTTGAAGTGGATGCATTACAGCAGCAAAAAGCCACACAAGGTCCTACTCATGTACCCTAATAAAATGGCCACCAAGTGTCTAGCTGGACAGGAATGCAGGAGGATCAGATTCTTCCTCCTGAAGGTGGGTAACTTGGTACATGAAAAAGACGATTTAACAGATCATCCTAAACTATAATGGAAGATTTGTTACAAAATGTTTAATTAAAAATGTTGCACCAAATCTACATGTAAACAAGAAAGGGAAGTTAAAGCTATTGTTATAGTCTGCTTCTCCGGGCATCAGTTACTTAAGGTTAAGCTGATGGAAAATCTCCCTCTGTGGATAGAATGTGGGATGGGATGTACAGTATATACTCTAATAGATCTGGTATCTGAGGACAGATGAATTTATTCATCTTCCTGCTGCTGTCTGTAAGGATTTTGTACATTCTCCCCGTGACCGTGTCAGCTTCCTCTGGGTCTCACATCCCAAAGGCATCTGGGTTGGTAGGTTAACTGGACACGTGGGTATATTGGGTGTTGTGGGCTCATTGGGCCAGAAGGGCCCATTACTGTGCTGCATCTCTGAATAAATAAAAATTTAAAAACAACGAATACTAGGAATTCTCAGCACACTGGGCAACATCTGCAGAAAGAGAAAAACAATCAACATTTGATGTCCAAGGCATTTTATCAGAACTGTTCTGACATAGCGTCTCAGACCTTTATATTTCTCACTGCCTCAGTAAAGCAGCCAGCGTAATTCAAAGACCCCACTCACTCCAGACATTCTGCACTCTCCCACTGGGCAGAAGATACAAAAGTACCTACCAGGCACTGTTACCACCCTCTTGGACAGACCTCTTGTATGGTAAAATGGACTCTTGGCCTCACAGTCTACCTTGCTATGATCATGCACTTTATCATTCACCTGCACTGAACTTTTTCAATAGCTCTTACGCTTTATTCTGCATTATTCTAATCTTACCTTTTCTAGCTCAATGCACTGTGTAAATGATTTGATCTGTATGAACAGTGTGCAAGACAGGCATTTCACTCTATCTTGCTATATGTGATAATAATAAACCCATTCCAACATCAAAAACGAAACCAAACGTTGCAGTGTAACAGAAATATGTGGTGAATGGGGCTACCATGGACCAGCTGAGCTCCACTGTAAAAAGTGGTACATAAAATTAAATCAATTGTTCACGTCCTATGAATCCGGGCCTCTTCATACCACATCCATGTGCACATCTCTTTCTCTTCAGTCCATCATTAGCTGAACAGCTCACAGGCAAAGATGAACATTTGCCAAAATTCACTCCTCCCATTTCCCTCTTCTCTGCCAAAACTGCTTAGCATTACATTCGTCTGTCTTCACTCACTTATTGACTCTTTTTGATCTTTGAAATAATTGAAACCCCCTGCTTCCTCAATACTCTACAGGACAATCTAATCTTTTCTTATCCAAAGAAGGGCAGTCACTTTGGTAGAACAGAAGTTCGCTTTTTATACTACATACTGTACTCCTGGGTGGCAGGGTGCAGATAAGTCTCTACCCAAGAGACTTAAGGCACTCCTTCCCTCTGCTCGCCTGCAGGTCACCCTTGGGCAAAGTGTAGCACCTATTTAGCCCCCTCCCACCCCCGATAATGGCTGGGGTCACTCGTTTTGTAAAGACACTGCCCAGAAGAAGGCAATGGCAAAGCACTTCTGTGGAAAAATTTTGCCAAGAACAAAGACCATGATTGCTCACGCCATTTCACACGACTCATAACGACGATGATGATGACTCCTATAAGAAGCAACCTAGGAAATGGCCAAGTATCTTTTAAGGACAGACGCTGAAATCCAGAGTAACAGACACAAGATGCTGAAGGAGATGACCAGGTCAGGCAACATCGATGAAAAGGAATAAAGAGTCAACATTTCAGACTGAGAACCTTTGTCAGACCTTTCATCCTTTAAAGGCAGTCCTTACGTAATTCAATTCTTGCTCTTCATTAAATATCAGCTTATCCCCTGAATGTGTCCTGGACAGAATAATTCTACAAGGTTTCTGGGGGCTGGGGGTGATTTGTCCTCTGAACCTTGAGACTAAAAAGTCTTCGATCAATGGAAGACACAAATTAACAGCGATGATAAATCTGCCTAAGGAACTCAGTGGGTCAAACAGCAGCGGTGAGCTGATATGAATTATGGGCATGCCCTTTCCCAACTCCACCTCCCTCCCACAGATGCTGCCTGACCCAGTGAGTTCCTCCAGGAAATAATTTGTTACTCTAGACACCAGTATCTGCAGTCTCTTGTGTCTACAATTTAAATGCCTGTTTTTCTTAATCAGAGGTACTGAACAAATGGCAGTGCTGTGTGCTGTGTTCTGTGTTGGTGGTTATGAGCTACCTGGACACTTTTAATTCTGGTCTCTTGTATGAACCTGATCTTAGCTGTTCCACTGTTGGTGGTCGTGCGTTCCCTGAATTCTCTGGAACCCTCTCTTCCCTATCTCCTGTTCCTTTTGTAAGCTCTACCTATCAACGCCTTTTTTTAACTGGTTTGTTTCCAGATTCCGGTTGATAACATTCCTGTGAGTCATCTTATGATTTATTACTACATCAAATGCACTACATCAGTGCCACACTGGGATGCAGCAGTATAAGGGTTGAAGTAATCAGTGATCAAGAGTTCAAGTCCTACCATGGAAGGAGGGAATTTAAGTTCGGATATCTAAAAGAAGACCTTTCTTTAAAATCTCTACCATTTGTTACAGAAACCATGAAAATATTGGATTATCATTATGACCCTTACTTACTTACTTACTGCCCCTCATGCGGCTGACATTTAGGGCAGCAATGAAGGTCCTCCATCACTGGCAGTGTTCAGGGCTTCCTTCATCATGTCAGTAACTTACTCTCAGTTTTCACTGCTGTCAGTCACGCAGGTCCTGGGTGGACACTCAGGAATACCATCGCACTCAGATGTAGAAGGATTCTTCTTTGCTGTTTCCATAACAATTTTGTTTTACCAGTCAGGGTTGTTAGCCCTGAGCTGAACCCTTGAACCTGGAGGATCGGTAGACCACTCTTACTCTGGCCCCTGCCCTTTGACCTGTTTGGCATGGGTGACCCTTCCAAGAGCCAAAGATAAAGACCAGGCAACTTAGCTTGCCGGGTCATTGAGGCATGACAAACCACAACAGGGTTGTGGCCCTCTTGGACGATCATTATGACCCATCTGTTCACTTATGTAGATACGTATGCTGGAATCCAGAACAAAAAAAAACAAAATGCTGGAGGAGCTCAGTGGCGGGAAATGGATTGACAATCTTTCAAGTTGAGAACTTTCATCTGGGCTGACAATCCGTCTGGTGTAAGCTTCACTGAAGTGTTTCAACGAACGAAGTCTGCCATCCTTACCCACCCTGGCCTCTCTGTGACTCCAGACCACCAAGTGTGTGACCCTTAAGATCCTGCAAGTTCATGGGAAACAAATGATAGGCAATAATGGTGTTGTCACTGACTACAGCAATCCGTGATGAATAATTCAAGACCTTTTTCTTAAAACCATAAGACATAGGAGCAGAATTAAGTCATTTGGCCCATCAAGTCGGATTCCCTATTACATCACAGTTGATTTATTAACCCTCTCAAACCCTGTCTCCTACCTTCTCCCACAGCCTTTGACACCTTTACAAATCAAAAACCTATCAACCTCCAATTTAAATATACACAATGACTTGGCCTCCACAGCCATCTGCGGTAATGAATTCCACAGATTCCACTCTCCGGTTAAAGAAATTCCTCCTCATCTCTGTTATAAAGGGACATCTTTCTATTCTGAGGTTCGGCTCTCCGGTCCTAGACATTCCATGTCCACCCTATCTAGGCCTTTCAATATTCCACATGTTTCAATGAGATCCTCCTTTGTTCTTCTAAACTCCAGCAAGTACAGGCCCAGGGCCATCAAACACCCCTCATACATTAAACCTTTCAATCCCAGAATCAATCTCGTGAAACTGCTCTAGACCCTTTCCAATCTTAGATCCTTTCTTAGATAAGAGGCCCAAAACTGCTCACAATGCTCCAAGGGTGGTCTGACCAATGCCTTATAAAGCCACAGCATTACATCCTTGCTTTTATATTCTAGATCTTTTGAAATCAATGCCAACATTGCATTTGCCTTCCTCACCACCAATTCAACCTGTAAGATAACCTTCAGGGAATCCTGCACAAGGATTTGCACATCTGATTTCTGAATTTGCTCCCCATTTATAAAATAGTCTTTGCCTTTATTCTTTCTATCAAAGTGCATGAGTTCTTATTATAAATGAAAGTTTCAAGATATTGTTTGAACAGAGTGCACAGGTCATGTAAGTGATTGCACGTAAGATTAATTGAAGACAGAAATGAGCAGAGGTTGATTCAACCAAAGGGCAGTGAATCTTTAGAATCCTTGACCAAGAGGCCTTTGAAGGTTGTCATGGGGAATATTTATTGACACAAGTCAATAGCTTTTAGAATCAAGTGTGACAGGAGCATTATGTTCCACACCACCAGGTTCAGGAACAATTATTACCCTTTAACCACCAGGCCCCTGAACCAGCTTGTACAACTTCACTCATCTCAATGCTGAACACAACCTGTAGACTCACTTTCAAGGACTCTACAACTTTTGTTCTCATATATTATTAATTAATTAATTAATTAATTAATTATTACATTATTATTATGCATTTGCAGTTTGTGTTCTTTTGCTCATTGGTTGGTTGTTTGCCTTTGTTTATGTGCAGTTTTTCATTGATTCTGTTGTCTTTCTTTGCTCTACCGTGAATGCCCGCAAGAAAATGAATCTCAGGGTAGTATATGGTGACATATACATACTTCAATAATGAATTTAACTTTGAAAGGAACACTAAGGTAAACAAGAAACAGCTATAATCTCAACAAATCATAAATTAATAACCAGCTCCTGTTCCTATTTCATGTTCTGAATATTGAGGCATCTAGGGGCTCCTCAGGTTATGGAAGAGTTGATAAATGGAAATCTGACAATGCAAATCCTCCTATAAATGGGTAGCTACAGAAAATGGATGACAGTGTGATGCAGCCCTGAGTGAAAACAGAGCAGAAGATCAGGAAGGGAGGCTCAAAATATTTTGGGCAATGGGTCTTTACTTTGGTTTGGGCAATTTGTTTCTGACTTATGGAGAAATTGGTTCCAAGAGAGCTCTCGGGAACGGAATGCTTACATAATGTGGGGACCTCTTGTACTGCTGGTTTAATGGGAACATGGCTTCTTCCCTTATTACCACACCCAAGACACTGACCATACTGAGGGTTTATGCCATGTTCTTAAAAAGGAACTATAGCCAGGACTCATATGAAATAACACAGCAAATCAACAACAGTTTGACAAAGCAAGTGAAGATTTGGTACATAAGCAATTCTAGTCACGTACACATGCAATTGCTCCACTTCCTTTCTCCAGATGTGAGTGGAGAATTGAGTTCAAGAGCCACGAGTTACATGAGTTGCATCTCTACAGAACCCTGGTTAGACCTCACTTGGAATATTATTTTCATTTCTGCTCACTTCATTAGAGGAAGGATGTGGAAGCTTTAGAGAGGGTGCAGAGGAGGTTTACCAGGATGCTGCCTGGATAAAAAGTATATTTTATGAGGTTAGGTTGAGCGAGCTAGGGTTTTTGTCTTTGTAGTGAAGGAGGATGAGAGGTGAATTGATAGAGGTGTACCAGACAAGAGGAGTATATAGCCAGAGACTTTTTTCCCAGGGTGAAGATGGCGAAAAGAGGGTGTATAATCTTCAGGTGACTGGAGGAAAGCATAGGTGGGATGCCGGAGATAAGTTTTATGCTCAGACAGTGCCTAGTGCATGAAACGTGATAGAGGCAGATACATTAGAGACATTTAAGGCACTGTTAGATAGGCACATGGATGAAAGAAAAGTGGAGGGCTATTGGGCAGGGAAGTGTTAGATTCATCTTGGAGCAGGTTAAAAGATCAGCACAACATTGTGGGTCAAAGAACTGTACTGTACTGCAATATTCTATGTTCTACATTCTCTGAAATTTCAGATTTGTTTTATATTTCTGTACATTAGCAGTAACATGTTGTACTGGGAAACTGGTTGGCCAGAAAAAGCTCTGTTTTGCAACTCAGGAAGCAAGCAGATGGCTTCAGTGTATTGAAGGTGCATAGTGGGAAGTTCAGCTTGATGCAAGGGCCATAACAAAGACAGGGTACAGCACACAACGTCTTATGAAACATTACTGCTGTGTGAAAATTCTTTCCCTGTGTAAAAAGTCCCTATTAAACCTTTCATTCTATGCACAGCCCAGAAAGAATCCACATTATCAACCCACTTCCAAAATAAGTCCATGGGGGAGGAGGTGAATCTTTCCATTGGAAACTACATAAAAAGCTGAGAAATTAGTAAAGATGGCTCATTGTTGGTATTTGGCCGAGTTTTCAGAGTGAGCCCTCCCTAATCTCTCCAAGGATTAAAGCACGTTCAACCTTGTTTTGCAGTGGGGTAAATAAGAGAAATTATCAAACAGTACCTAAGTAAATAATCAAATGTTTCTCACCTTACAGGAACGTAATATAGAAAGTGAAACTAGCGCAGTGAGTATACTAGGTCAGGGCAGCAAAGAGTTGTATGATCCAAATGATTATCGTTTAATTAGCAAAGTGTCCCACTCCTCTTAAACAATAAGCCGTCTGTACTACGCAGCAATGGAACAGGGCCAAGTTTGTCAGACACAACACCATATAGCATGAAATAATTCGCACTGTCCAAAATAGGCCTTGGCTGCCAATTAGAATGGAAGCAGACAGCAACTCACCTCTTGAGAAACAATGGGAATGTCTTATCGTTCTGTAGAGTACTGCTCGAAACCTCTTGCATCCTAGTTTTCTAATTATTGCTGCATTTTACAATGACTAGTAGCATGACACTAAAACAAAACACACTCTGTATTGGCCCACATTTCGATTGTCACAAGCAACGAATTAATTTTGTTTAATAAAATAGCCTTATTCTGGGATTTATTTTTTGGAGGAGGCAGTGGTGCGTTCACTGGCTGAAGGGCGAGTGACCAGAGGACGCGGGTTTAAGGTAATTGGGTCGAAAGAGCCAGCCTTTGTAGTGGGGTTTGGAGGAGAGGATGGAAGCAGGACTTTTATGAACACAAGTACAGTGAGTTCATTCTACCCTGGGCCTAACATACCGATAAACACAAGAGATTCTGCAGTTGCTGGAAATCCAGGGCAACGCTCAGGCACAAAATGCCGGAGGGACACAGCAGTTCCAGTGTCGTCTACGGAGAGGAATAAACAGTCAATGGTTTGGCCCGAGACCCGCCATCAGGACTGGAAAAGAAGGGGAGAAGTACTAATGTATTCATGAAGAAGGCACACCAGCATCCGTGCCTCATTAGGAGTTTGAGGAGATTTTTGGCACATCACCAAAGACTTCAGCAAATTTCTA
The DNA here is from genome assembly GCF_030028105.1 of Mobula birostris. NCBI lineage: Eukaryota > Metazoa > Chordata > Chondrichthyes > Myliobatiformes > Myliobatidae > Mobula > Mobula birostris. Next base: position 100,475,157 of record NC_092380.1, on the reverse strand, counting down.
CAGATACACCGCGAGACAGCATTCCGACTGGTTGCAACACCACCTGGCATGCTCGGAAAAGCTACAGTGCTTTGTAGACTCAGCCATCTCCATCACGGGCACAAGCTGCTCCACAAACGAGGACATCTTCAAAAGGCAGTTCCTCAGGAAGACTGCATCCATCATTAAAGACCCTCATCATCTGAGTCATGCCCTCTTCTCACTGTTATCTTCAGGGAGGAGGTTCAGGAGCCTGAAGATGCACACTCAATGTTTTAGGAATAGCTTCTTCCCCTCCACTATCCGATATCTGAATGGTCCATGAACCCATGAACACTACCTCACTATTTTGGTCCCTTTTTACATTATTTATTTATTCCTGTAATTTATAGTAATTCTTAATATATGGCACTGTACTGCTGCCACAAAACAACAAATTTCAGAACACTTCTGAGGGTAATAAGCCTGATTCTGATTCGGATTCAGATTATTGAGATTGAAGACAAGTGAAAAAGTTTCTGCGAGTCGCTAGGATCCGGAATGGATCATTGGAAAGGGCAGTGGAAGCTGATCCAATGGTACATTTCAGATGAAAAGACGTAAATCCTGAGGAAGCACCATTTGTATGTCTGCATATGAATATAGGAACACATGAACTGGGAGCAAAAATTAGCAATTCAAAATTAAAGATTAGCTTGATTTGTCGCATGTACATTGAAACATACAGGGAAATGCATTGATTGCGTCAAATCAAGTTAGAGAGGTTGTGCTGGGGACAGCCCACAAATATCGCCATGTTTACGGTGCCAACATAGCGTGACCACAACTCACTAACCCTAGCCATACATCTTTGGAATGCAGGAGGAAACCAGGATGAGATAGAAATTCCTTACTGAGAACAAACCACAATTGGTGATCACAGGCGCTGCAAAGTGATAGCACTAACTCCTACACGATCGTGCTGCCTTTTCAGCCGATAATTCCTCCTCCGTCATTTGCGGCTGTTCTGACTGCAAGGTCAGCGCTACATTCCCACGTGGCCAAAGCCCGGAGACAGGCAGCCGGAGGACTGTCCATGTGCGGGTGGGTGGGAGGGAGAAAGAAGGCTTGTCTTGATGCTGTTGTCTTGTTGCTTGCCGTGTTCCATGTTGCTCTGCCAAGCATTGTGGGTACGCCATATTGGCGTCAGAATGTGTAGCGACACTTGTGTGGCATCCCTAGGTGGGTTGGTTGTCAACATAAACGACACATTTGTAACAAAACATAAATCTAATCAGAAGGAAAACACAGGGTGAGGAGATGTGTGTGTATTTCATTTCTTACCTTAGTGAGGTGCGCACATTATGATTTGGTGGTGTGATAATAATATGCTATTGATGTACTTTTACATATAAGACCATAAGACCATCAGACAAAGGAGCAGAAGTCGGCCATTCGGCCCATTGAGTCTGCTCCACCATTTTATCATGAGCTGATCCATTCTCCCATTTAGTCCCACTCCCCCGCCTTATCACCATAACCTTTGATGCCCTGGCTACTCAGATACCTATCAATCTCTGCCTTAAATACACCCAATGACTTGGCTTCCACTGCTGCCCGTGGCAACAAATTCCATAGATTCACCACCCTCTGACTAAAAAAATTTCTTCGCACTTCTGTTCTGAATGGGTGCCCTTCAATCCTTAAGTCATGCCCTCTCGTACTAGACTCCCCCATCATGGGAAACAACTTTGCCACATCCACTCTGTCCATGCCTTTCAACATTCGAAATGTTTCTATGAGGACTCCCCTCATTCTTCTAAACTCCAAGGAATATAGTCCAAGAGCAGACAAACGTTCCTCATATGTTAATCCTCTCATTCCCAGATATATAACCCATAATGGATTAAGTAAATGACAAAGAATGTTTAATTAAATAATATATTTACAATATTCCTCAAATATTGCTGAAATATTAAATTGACAACACCCTACCTACTTAGCTATAAACTCCGACTCAATATAAAATGCATCTCAACTTCTATAGATACACATATACATATAGAGTATACTATATAATACAATAGAGACATGCTCAGCATAGCAAATTTTAAATTGTCCCATTCAGGCCGTAAGATTTAATCACTATGGAGGATTTCCTACTGTTGTGGGAAAACATCTTCCCTGACCAGGGTGGGTAGAGGGCATGGTCACTCCGTTTGGCAGGTGAGATTTGTAGCTGTGAAACAATCTCAGGTTCTGGGACCTCCTCAGTGGTAGCTGTGGGAATCTGGGACTTGCAGGAGGAGGAGGAGAAGATGGCGGCGTGACGCAGCGCGCGCAGCCTCTCTGGTAAATGATATCTGTAATCTGTCAAGTAGGGTACCGTGCACAATTCTGATTTGATGGAGACAGACGTGAGAGTATGGAGGAACATCTGGAGAAACTTCTGAAATGCCCGCTTCGCTGCCGCTGTTACTGTGTGGTCTGGAATCTCTGGAGAGGAAGGTCTCGAATCCTCGGCTTTGCTTGTTTTGGCGGCCGGGGCAAGTTCGAAGGTGGTCGGCAGAGGATGACGCTCGGGAGGCAGTATCGGAGGGGCTGGTCGGAGGCTCGAAGTTTTCAGATGGACGGGCTCAGTGTCGGCTGTAGTCGGGTGCTTCCAATGCATCAGCAGTTGTTGGTGCCTGGAAGTTTATGGCAGGGAGTTTCTCCCTTTTGCCCCCTGCTATCGGGGACTCAGAGTCGATCGGGACTTGAGACTTTTTTTTACTGTGCCCATGGTCTGCTCTTCATCAAATTATGGTATTGTTTTGCACTGCTGTAATTATATGCTATAATTATGTGGTTCTGTCAGTGTTAGTCTTTGTTTTGTCCTGTTTTCTGTGATATCACTCTGGAGGAACATTGTATCATTTCTGAATGCATGTATGCATTTCTAAATGACAATGAACGAGGACTGAGTGTTCTCACAATCTAATCTAATCTAATGTTCTGACGTTTCTGGACATGCTGGCATCCCAAACAGTGCGTGGCAAGCTGTTCGATCTGCTGATCTTTCCCTGGTCACTAGCTAATGCTTTCATTTCGACCACACCTAGATGACTGACATGTAGCTCCTCCAACACTTCAGCTCTCAGCTTGGATGGTACAACAACTCTCAATCTCTACATAAGGCAACTCCCGTTAAGGGAAGGTTCATTCCAGCACCGGTGAAGAATGAGGAAACTGAAGTTTCTGCTGCACATTCCGGCCATTTTGGTTGGGCATGTAGACCTGAGTCAGAGTGGGCTCTTTTCTGCTTTCCCTTCGATCATCTCTGCTGTAATAGCGAGACTTTTGATTTGCATTGGGGAGAATGCTTCAAGAAGAGCGTCCTCTTCTGTAAACATTTCAAGTATTTCCTTTTCCAAGGATAAACATGACAATCTACCAGCACTTCCATGATTAGTTGTCTTCTTAAGTTCAATCCTTTAACTGTGTCCTTCAAGAAACAAAACCCACCTCCGCATTTGTGCTGTTGCTGTTGGTGGAACAGCCTTCCATCTGTGGATTGAAAATGGACACCAGTGGCTGAGGATTAGTAGCAAGGGTAAACTCTCTCCCATACTGGTTAACACATTTTGCACCCCACACCATACTCAAGGCCTTTATCAATCTGTGCATAATTTTTCTCTGCAGCGGTCAGGGAACATGATGAAAAGGCAATGGGACATTCACGTCCATCACTCAAAACATGTGACAGTGGCCAGGTTTGGAAGAAACCTGTTATTGTAATTGACAGATCCTAAAAAGGACCACAACTGTGACTTTCCTTTGGCCCTGTGGCATCCACCACTGCTTGAATTTTCTCAGCACACTTGTCTTATAATTAAAGTGCAGGTGCAGATGCTACTGCAAAAATAAGCCTATTATAGTGATAAAGCCCTTGTGTATGATGAGAAACACTTTGGACTCTTCTTCCATCTCCATCCGTAGGTAGGCCTCAGTTAAGTCCACTTTGCTGAAGTGTTTCTCTCCAGAAAGGTTTGTAAAGATATCCTCTATCCTGGGCAGAGAGTATTGATCTACTTCCAGTTCTTGGTTGATTGGAACCTTAAAATCATCACAGTTTCTGATGGACCCATTCTTCTTGGCTACTGGGACCACCAGCATTGTTCATGGGCTCCGCTCAACCTTGGAAAGAATTCCTTCAGCCTCCATGCAATCTAGCTCATGGGCTAATTTAACATGGATGGTATAAGTAAGCAGACAAATTTTATAAAACTTGGGTGTGACCTTTCCATTTAACAATATTTTACACTTTATATGTTTGAGATTTCCAGTGCCATGCTTGAACACTGCTGTGGCATCATCCAGTACCTTTCTTAATTGACTTTCAATTGACTCTATTTCAGGAGATGTGGCATGCAAATGGCAGATAGATCTCTAATTAAATTGTAGCTGTCTCAGCCACTCACACCCCCACAATGCTGGCCGTCCTGTTTTTACCACAAACAAGCTCAATGTGGCTTATTGTTTGTTGTATTTCACTGCTACAAATGTCATTCCCACAGGAGCTAACTTTTCTCCAGTTTAAGTTGGATATCTGCAGGTTCAGTTCAGTATCTTTTAAATGCAATTCAAATTCATTCTATGGAATGACTGAAACAGCCAAGCCAGTGTCCAATTCCATTTTAATTAATTTGCCATTCACTTCTGGTGTAAGCCATATTGCTTGTCTGTTAGTTTTCACATTGTAAATCTCAAAGCTACTCAGTCCTGAGTCACCCATCATTATCAGATTTTTCATCAACAGCATGCAGATTAGTGCTCTTTTAGAAACTGCAACTTGACTTTTATCATTTTCTCTTCCCTGTGCGGTCCATTTATTTCTACCTGCCTGACATGTTCTTTGTATATGTCCTACTTTGTTGCATTTTTGCAAGATTTGCCTTTAAACCTGCATTGGTCTGGTGTATGTGAGCTTCTGCCACAATGGTAACACAATTTGTTTCGCTAGGCGGGTTTTGGTTTAGAACTTGATGTTGCAATTTTGCTCATGCTCACTTTCATCCCTGACTTTCAACTCAATTTTATTCCTGTTTCTATTGATACAGTGATTTCAACTGTTCTTTTAAATGTGAGTTGTGCTTCAGTTTGGAGTTGTTTTTGAATACTTTCTCGTAAGATTCCACAAACTAAATGATCTCTCAGTGCACCATTAAGCCCATCACTGAACTCACAATGTTCAGATAATTTCTTCAATTCAGCCATGTATACTGAAATAGACTCCCCTTCCTTTTGATTCTACTTACAAAGCCTAACATGTTCTATAATCAACAATAGTTTCAATACTAAATGTTCCTGCATTACTTTCATGATATCAGCAAAGCTCATTTCAGCTGGTTTGGTTGGAGCAGCCAAACTTCTCCAAAGCAAACTGCATTACTTTCCACCCAATGCGCTCAGCAAAATTGGCAATCACTTTTCATTGACTATTTCATTTGCTTCAAAATACTGCTTAATTCACTGAGTATAGAATATCCAGTTATCTCTTGTGCAATCGAGCGTTTCTATCTTTCCAATGTAGCCAGCCATTTCTGTTTTTTTTAATTCATGATTATTATCACCCAGTGTTCACTGTTTACGAACCCGTGAATTTCATCCATTTTTTGCCTTTTTTTAAACTCTACCATCTTGATGCGCTTCAACAGATAGGCAGTCATCTCAGGTTCATTTTAAAGCTTACTCATTGCCGCTGTTATATTTATAACTACAGAAATTAATCAAAAGAAAAACATGGGAGAGCCAGGAATAATTCATGTCTAGTTTCATTTTTACTTTAGTGAGACACATACATAGTAATGTGATGACATGATGACATGTGCCATTCACCTACTTTTACATATAACTCATAATGAATTATGTAAGCAACAAAGAATGCTAATCAAACAATATATTTACAGTATTACTCAAACATTATTGAAGTGATAAATACATAACACCTATCCCTACTAATATTTCTTCTCCTTGGTTATCATGAATCTGTCTATCTCCATCTTAAATATATTGAAAACCTCTTCTTCCACCAGCCTTTGAAGAAGAGAATTCCAAAGTCTCATAACTCGCTGGCATAAAAATTCTCTCCTCTCTGCGTTCAATGGACAATGATAAGGAAAATCAGTCAGGTGAAACAACTATATACACAACACACACAAAATGCTGGAGAAAGTCAGCAGGTTAGGCAGCCTTTATGGAGGAGAATAAACAGTCAGCATTTCAGACCAAAACACTATATCATTGCTGGAAAAGAAGGGGGAGGAAGCCAAACAAAGAAGGTGGGGAGAGGTGATAGGAGAAACCACATGAGGAGAATGTGGGTAGGTGGGTGGATGGGGGAGGGGGATGATTTGAGAAGCTGGGATGGGATATGTGGAAGAGGTAAAGGGCTGAAGAAGGAATCTGTTAGGAGAGAATGGTGGACAATGGGAGAAAGGGAAGGAAAAAAGAAATCAAAGGGAGATGATGGTCAGGTGAGGAGAAAAGTAGACGTAAGAGGGGAGCCAGAATGGGGAATGGAAAAAGAGAGAAGGGGGAAGAAACCAATGTTCATGCCATCAGGTTGGAGGCTACCCATCAGATGGAATATAAGGTTTGCTTCTCCAACCTAAGCGCGACCTCGCTGTGGCAGTAGAGGAGGCCACGTCAGAATTTGAATGGAAGGTAGAATTATAATGGGCAGCCATTGGGAAAACATAACTCCTGTGGTGGACAGGGACATACAGACAAATAATTTTAAGCGGTGTACTACATTGAGGCTTGGGTTAAAAGTCTGTTATCCTGGGGTCATTAGCGGAAGTCAAGGCTCTACAGTTGAAGCTTCTGAGTCAGTGTGTCCCTAAGCTTGAGGTCCACATGTGCGAATTTGTGAGTCAACTGGAGACTAAAGGCCCAGAGTCATCCTGTCCTGGGGTGGGAGATCATCTGCCCAGAAGTGAATGTCGTTGCTATTACTAAGGAGAAGGTGCTTGGGAAGCTGAAAGGCCTGAAGGTAGATAAGTCACCCGGACCAGATTTCTGAAAGATACAGCTGAAGAGATTGTGGTGGAATTAGTAATGATCTTTCAAGAATCACTAGATTCTGGAAGTCTGGAAAATTGCAACTGACATCCCACTCTTTAAGAAGGAAGGGAGACAGAAGAAAGGAAATTCCTGCCAAAGTGTTTCGGCCTGAAGTGTCGACTATACTCTTTTCCATAGCCTGACCTGCTGAGTTCCAACAACATTTTGGGTGTGTTGCTTGGATTTCCAGTATCTGCAGATTTTCCCTCGTTTGAAATTGTAGGCCAGTAAGCTTGACCTCAGTAGTTGGAGCCTATTATTAAGAATGACGTTTCGGAGTACTTGGAGACACGTAATAAAGTAGGCCAAAGTCAACATGGTTTCCTTAAGGGGAAATCTTGCCTGACAATTCTGTTGGAATTGTCCTGCCTGTTGGAACTAACAGGCAGGATAGATAGACAAAGGAGAATCAGTGGATGTTGTTTACTTGGATTTTCGGAAAGCTTTTGACAAGGTGCCACACATGAGGCTGCTTAACAAGGTAAGAGCCCATGGTATTACAGGAAAGATACTATCATGGACAGATTAGCAGACTGATTGGGAATAAAGGGGACCTATTCCGTTAGGCTGCAGTGGACGAGTTGTGTTCCAAAGGGGTGGGTGTTGGGACTGATTCTCTTCATGTTGCATGGCGGAATTGATGGTTTACAGATGATACAGTGATAGGTTGAGGGGCACCAATCAGGTAAAGTTGAGGAAGCAGAGAGTCTTCAGAGGACTTGGACAGATAGGGAGAATGGGCAAAGAAGTGGCAGATGGAATATATTGCAGGGAAGTGTTGGCCATGCACTTTAAAATGCACTTCAGAAGCGGGAGGAGAAGACGGTGGCGCGACGCAGTGCACGCGGCCGTTCCGAATGATATCGTATGTGTTAACTAGGGGGCCGTGCACAATCCAGATTTGATGGAGACAGCCGTGAGAAGCACAGAGGAACACCTGGAGAAACTTCTGAAATGCCTGCTTCGCTGCCACTGCTACTGTGCGATTGAGAATCTCCAGAGGGGAAGGCCCCAAATGCTTGGCTTTGCCTATTGCCTGTTGCAGGGGTTGGGGTTGAAGCGCTTGGCAGAGATGGTGCTCGGTGTCGGAGAGCTGGTCGGAGGCTCGGAGTTTTTGGACGGACTTGGATTCAGACTGTGGTCGGATGCTTCCGGGATGCTGCATCGGCAAGTTTGCGGCGCTGGAGGTTCACCGTCTGCGTGAGATGATGGGACTTTGAGACTTTTTACCGTGCCCATGGTCTGTTCTTATCAAATTATGGTATTGCTTTGCACTGTTGTAACTATATGTTATAATTATGTGGTTTTTATCAGTTTTTCAGTCGGTTTGTCATGTGTTTCTGTGATATCATTCTGGAAAATCATTGTATCATTTCTTAATGCATGCATTACTAAATGACAATAAAAGGGGACTGCGTGTCCTCATAATCTAATCTAATCTAATTTAATAGAAGGAATAAAGCATAGTCTATGTTCTAAATAGGGAGAATATTCAAAAGTCAGAGGTGCAAAGGGACTTTGGAGCCCTTGTGCTGGATTTCCTAATGGTTAACTTGTAGGTTGAATCAGTGGTGAGGAAGACAAATGCAATGTTAGCATTCATTTTGAAAAGACTAGAATATAAGAACAAGTATGTAATGCTGAATGTTTATAAGGGATTGGTCAGATCACACATGGAGCATTGAGAGCAGTTTTGGGGCCCTTATCTTAGAAAAGATGTGCTGGTATTGGAGAGGGTCCAGAGGAGATTCACAACAAATAATTCCAGGAATTAAAGGGTTAATATATGAAGTGCATTTGATGGTTTAGAAGAATGAGGGTAGATTTCATTTTAGAAGTTATTTAATATTGAGGACATAGATAGAGTGGATGTGGAGAGGTTGATTCCAATTGTAAGTAAGTTTAGGACCGGAGGGCACTGCCTCAGAATAGAGGGACGTCTACTTAGAAGAGGAGGAATTTCTTCAGCCAAGGGGTGAATCTCTGGAGTTCATTGCCATGGATGGTTGTGGAGGCCAAGTCATTGAGTATGTTTAATGCAGAGGTTGACTTGTTCTTGATTAGTAAGGGCGTCAAAGGTTACGGGGGAAGGCAGGAGAATGGTGTTGAGAGGGATAATAAATCAGCTATGATGGAATGGCAAGGCAGACTTGATGGACTGAATGGCCTAATTCTGCTTCTATGTCGAAGGTCCTGCTGAACCCTGTAGGTACGCTATGTTGTGGCAGCACCTACAGGCTGCCCCCAACACATCCTGAGGTTATGTTTGTCGTTAATGCAAATGATGCACTTCACTGTATGTTTCAATGTACATGTGACAAATAAATTAATCTGATCTGAATCTCAAGCAACACACAAAATGCTGGAGGATCTCAGCAGGTCAGGCAGCATCTATGGAGGGGAATAAATAGTTGATGTTTCAGACTGAGATGCTATACCTATCTTGTCTTCCTGTGGGGTACCATTCCACATTGTTCCTCGTGCACTTGAGGCCAAGAAAGCGCAAAGACCAGTGATCCATCCCACACAGGAGTGGGGGGGGGGCGGGGGGGAGCATGCCAACATGATTCCCAGTGTGGCCGGCTCTGTATTCCACGTGGCCAGGGGCACAAAGAAGTAAGCACAGAAAGCAAAGCCATGCTTACCCACACCCTGTCAATCAGCAACGCAGTTAAAAATTCCAGATAGAATCTCAAACGGCCAGAAATCTAAAACAGAAAACGCTCGGATTCCACAGTTCGGGCTGCAACTGTAAAGATAAAAGTGGCGAAGCTGAATACTTTCTCAGGGCTTAGGATTCAGTTACAGAACTGCTTCAATAAAAGAATAAGAAAAAAGGCATCTAATCTGCAAATCCGTAATAACCGATAGGAAACGAATCTGTAAGAATGCAGGAGCTGGGAAGCGGGGAGGTGGGGGGGGTGGTTGCAAGAGGAGAGGTAATAGAGAAGGTAAAGTTGATAACTAACCAACTCCAATGACCGCTGCTTTATTTAAAAGCCCCTCAAAAAAATGGTCTCAGTGTATTTGCTCTCATTGAGAAACATGAGCTCTACAGCTAGAATGGTGTAGTAAAACTTCAAAAGGCCAATATACTTGTTATACATTTTAATTGAGGTTTACAAGAAGCCAAGGATAAGGAATAGAGCGCCTCATTACCATTAGTGAGACTGGCAGTTACTTTTATTTGCAAGAATGCTGAATTGTGGCATTATGTAATGAATAATAATGTAACCGGAGCACTTGCTATACCCTCTGGTAATCTGACATTAAGGTCTGTCCTCTGATTCCTCTGGTGTGTTCCTGCTGTCACCTAGTGGGATCTTTTAGTACTGCAGGTCTCTCTTTTGTCCTGCACTCAGCTGGTCCACAAAGACCCACCTTCATCAGGTAGATTACAGGATACTTTCAGCTGCTCTACTAAAAGCAGCTGAAAGTGTTTGGCATGCCTGCAGTGACCTGAACTTAACTGCATGCCGCACCTCCCTCACCTGTATGCAAATACAACCTTGATTGCTTTTATCTGCCTGCCAAGTCTGAGTAAAAATTGCAGCACCTTATCATTATTCGGGTAACAAAACACTGATTGTGCTTGCTCTGGGTTAATTTTTAGTGGAAATCTTCTAGCTAAGCTCTGTGAAAGGAATCATTTTTCCCTGGGCTTTGGCATGATCACTGCTTTGAAGAAAAGAAAGACAACTGCCAGCATATGCCTGCCAGGAAGAGAAGGAAAAAGACACACCTTTCAGAACATTTACTATAAAACATTCCATCAGGATGAGCATCCATGAGCTGTAATCAATTGGGCAATGTCTCCCTAATCAACGTGAAGATCCAGTTTCAAATCATGATTCAAATCAGAGGCCCAAAATGGTATAATACAATACAAATTTAGAATAGAAGTTTATTGTCATTACTCAAGGCAACAAGATCAAGTCAAGTCAAGTCACTTTTTATTGTCATTTTGACGATAACTGCTGGTACAGTACACAGTAAAAACGAGACAACGTTTTTCAGGACCATGGTGCTACATGAACAATACAAAAACTACACTGAACTACGTAAAACAACACAAAACTACACTAGACTACAGACCTACCCAGGACTGCATAAAGTGCACAAAACAGTGCAGGCACAACAATAAATAATAAACAAGACAATAGGCACAGTAGAGGTCAGTAGGTTGGTGTCAGTCCAGGCTCTGGGTATTGAGGAGTCTGATGGCTTGGGGAAAGAAACTGTTACATTATCTGGTCGTGAGAGCCCGAATGCTTCGGTGCCTTTTGCCAGATGGCAGGAGGGAGAAGAGTTTGTATGAGGGGTGCATGGAGTCCTTCATAATGCTGTCTGCTTTACGGATGCAGCGTGTGGTGTAAATGTCTGTAATGGCGGGAAGAGAGACCCCAATGATCTTCTCAGCTGACCTCACTATCCACTGCAGGGTCTTGCGATCCGAGATGGTGCAATTTCCGAACCAGGCAGTGATGCAGCTGCTCAGGATACTCTCAATACAACCTCTGCAGAATGTGGTGAGGATGGGGGATGGGAGATGGACTTTTCTCAGCCTTTGCAGAAAGTAGAGACGCTGCTGGGCTTTCTTTGCTATGGAGCTGGTGTTGAGGGACCAGGTGAGATTCTCCGCCAGGTGAACACCAAGAAATTTGGTGCTCTTAACGATCTCAATGGAGGAGTCGTCGATATTCAGCAGAGAGTGGTTGTTCCGTGTCCTCCTGAAGTCAACAACCATCTCTTTTGTTTTGTTCACGTTCAGAGACAGGTTGTTGGCTCTGCACCAGTCCGTTAGCTGCTGCACCTCCTCTCTGTATGCTAACTCATCGTTCTTGCTGATGAGACCCACCACGGTCGTGTCATTGGCGAACTTGATGATGTGGTTCCAGCTGTGTGTTGCAGCACAGCCGTGGGTCAGCAGAGTGAACAGCAGTGGACTGAGCACACAGCCCTGGGGGGGCCCCGTGCTCAGTGTGATGGTGTTGGAGGTGCTGCTTCCAATCCGGACTGACTGAGGTCTCCCAGTCAGGAAGTCTAGAATCCAGTTGCAGAGGGAGGTGTTCAGGCCCAGTAGGCTCAGCTTTCCAATCAGTTTCTGAGGGATGATTGTGTTGAATGCTGAACTGAAGTCTATGAACAGCATTCGAACATACATGTCTTTTTTGTCCAGGTGGGTTAGGGCCAGGTGGAGGGTGATGGCGATGGTGTCGTCTGTTGAACGGTTGGGATGGTACACGAACTGCAGGGGGTCCAGTGAGGGGGCAGCAGGGTCTTGATGTGCCTCATGACCAGCCTCTCGAAACACTTCATGATGATGGATTTGAGTGCTACGGGACGGTAGTCGTCGAGGCAGGACACTAAAGACTTCTTCAGCACAGGGACGATGGTGGCGGCCTTGAAGCACGTAGGAACGACGGCGCTGCTCAGGGAGATGTTGAAGATGTCAGTGAGAATATCCGCTAGCTGGTTTGCACATCCTCTAAGCACTCTGCCAGGAATATTGTCTAATCCAGCAGCCTTCCATGGGTGGTGCTACTCCAGTCCATGCAAAAACACGTATTAGCAATGCATGGGGTACAGCTTAATTTTTTTTTAATTCTCATATTTACATGCAACAATTGACTTTGATAGCCCATAACACTCAAAGGCTGAGGTGTAGCGTTATTCACTCGCATAAGAGCCCCCAGGAAGAAGGTGATTTTCAGTCTTACTGTCTTGGCTATGGTGTTTCTATATCTCCTACCAGCAAGCAGGAGATTGAACAGACAGTGTCTGGGGGGAATGGGTCCTTACTGATGTTACGAGCCAATTGTAGGCAACGAGAGCTGTAGATTGTCTTGAGGTCCCGTAGTCGAGTCCCAGTGATGTGCTGATATCGTTTTGTCCAGGAAATTCATTTTCTTTTACTTCAATAATCTTCATGCCAGCAATAAATACTCACTTCACAACAACAGGAGCTTCGATTCATTCTGCTTTCAGAATGCAATATACGGTTTCAAAATGCTCCCAAAGAGCATGGACCAATTCCATTGTATGCCAGGCGTGTCGATCAGAGGTGTGACAACGGGGCACAAGTCTACAAGGTAAAAGCCTAGGCCATTCCATAGAATCACACAAAACTGCAGAGGGTTTTAATCTCACCCACCTCCATCATGGCATTTAGCCTCCCGAGACTGAGGACATCCTCAAAAGGCTGTGCCTCAAAATGGCAGCATTCATCATTAAGAATCCCTACCACCCAGGACATGCCCTTTTGTCATTACTAGCATGAACACTACCTCACCTTTGCCCTCCCTTTGCACTACTTATATTCCTTCATGTAACTTAATGTAATTTTTTGTATTGCACTGTACTGCTGCCACAAAGCAACACATTCCATGACAAATGTCAGTGATAAACTTGATTCCAAGTATTCTGATGAAGCTCCTTTAGATTGAAGAGTTCACCCTGTTCCTTTTCTCAGATGCCATCTTACCTGCGGAGACACAGGTCCCTGCAGCACAGAAGCAGGTCCATCAGACCAGCTTGTGTGTACCGACAAAGCTTTCAGTCCGAAATAGTCCTATTTGCCTGTGCTTAACTCGTCTCCCTCTAAACCAGGGGTTCCTGACCTTTTTTATGCCATGGACCCCTACCATTAAATGAGGGGGCTTAGACCCCAGATTCGGAACCGCTCCTCTAAACTTTTCCTATCCATATACCTATCCAGATGCCTCATAAATGCTGTTAATGTGTTGTACCTGCCTCAACAACTTTCCCTAGTGGCTCATACTGACCATCTACTGGGGGAAAAAGTTGCCTCTTGGGTTCCTATTAAATCTCTCCCTTTTGTACCTTAAATTTATGCCCTGCAATTCTTGATTCCCCAAGCCTGGGAAAAAGACTGTGCACATTGACCCTATCTATGCCCCTCCCAAATTTATAAACCTCTATAGCATCACCTCTCATTCTCCAATGAAATAGTCCCAACCTGCACAAATGCCCTCTATAACCCAATCTCTCAGATCCCAGCAACATCCTTGTCAATTTCCTCTGCACTCTTTCCAGCTGAATGACATCTTTCCTGCAGCAAGGTGACCAAAACTGAACAGAATATTCCAAATGCCTATTTCCAGTATTTTCGATTTCACTTCAGCTTTGCAGCATCTGCTTGAAGTTTTTTTTAATTTTTAGGATAAACGGGTAACAAGAATGGGGTGAAAAAAAGTTGCTTGTGATTATATCCAAGAGAATGAAGATTTTAATCAAATAAATAACTATGATAAACCTTAAATAAGTCCGTAATTATTATTGCCAATTTCAATTCAGTTGAGCTTCACAGACACTGAAAATCATTACATCCTTCAAGTAATTTTTTTAATCCTCCAAAATTTTATAGTTCTGCTAAATGCTCAGATAAAACTGATGGAGCAATAGACAATAGACAATAGGTGCAGGAGTAGGCCATTCAGCCCTTCGAACCAGCACCGCCATTCTCTGTGATCATGGCTGATCATCCACAATCAGTATCCAGTTCCTGCCTTAACCCCATAACCTTTGATTCCGCTATCTTTAAGAGCTCTATCCATCTCTTTTTTGAAAGCATCCAGAGACTTGGCCTCCACAGCCTTCTGGGGCAGAGCATTCCATATATCCACCACTCTCTGGGTGAAAAAGTTTTTCCTCAACTCCGTTCTAAATGGCCTACCCCTTATTCTTAAACTGTGGCCTCTGGTTCTGGACTCACCCATCAGCAGGAACATGCTTCCTGCCTCCAGCATGTCCAATCCCTTAATAATCTTATGTGTTTCAATAAGATCCCCTCTCAGCCTTCTAAATTCCAGAGTATACAAGCCCAGTCTCTCCAATCTTTCGACATACGACAGTCCTGCCATCCCGGAAATTAACCTTGTGAACCTACGCTGCACTCCCTCAATAGCAAGAATGCTCTTCCTCAAATTTGGAGACCAAAACTGCACACAGTTCTCCAGGTGTGGTCTCACCAGGGCCCTGTACAGCTGCAGAAGGACCTCTTTGCTCTTATACTCAATTCCCCTTGTTAAGCACCCCCAAACTAACACCAATTTTGGATCTAAAAGATTCCATGTCCTAGCACTAAACAATTGTGAGCAATGGATTTATTCTCCTACAGGTGGAGAAAAAGAAAGTTAGTCAGGAGAGGAATTTTTATGAAGATTGCAAAGTACTGGGGTTGAAATAACAGAACTGCACTTCGTCTACAAAGACGGACATGCAAGTTACCATCGTTACGTGTTGCATCAGCCATCATTTTCAATATTGGGTCATTGCTTCCTGTATAGTCACAGAGAGTTCAAAGGGCCATGGGATTTGGAGAACTACTCATATTTTTATTCAGGATCAGTCCACTCCAACTGTTCCATGCTTCCTGTAAATCATTCTCATCGCCCAGTTTCTCAATGCTATTCACTGCCACCTGTACATGCAACGAACTTCTGCCCAACAAGGAAGATGAGGTGCAGAGCTCGAGTCCTGATTTATTAACCCCCTCAACCCCATTCTCCCGCCTTCTTCTCACAATCTTTGGCCCCCTTATCAATCAAGAATCTATCATCCTCCAGTTTAAATGTTCCCAAAGACTTGACCTCCACAGCCATCTGTGGCAATGAATTCCACAGATTTACCACCCCCAGCTAAAGAAATTCCTCCTCATTTCAGTTCTTAAGCAACACCTTTCTATTCTCAGGCTGCGCCTTCTGGTCATAGACATTTGCAGACAAGGTATTGGGTGGCATTGTTCTGCAGAGAAGACACAACATGAAGTCAAAACTATGCCGAAGATGCTGGAAATTCTGAGCAGTACACACAAAATGCTGGAGGAATTATTGCTGTTTGACCTGTTGAGTTCCTTCAGCATGTTGCGTGTGTGTCTGTGTGTGTGTGTGTTGCTCAATACTATGCAGAGTGTATACTTTATAATCTGCAATATACTTTACTTCATTGCCTAAAGTCTTCACCACCAACTGATGACTCATAAAATGCCTACTAATGATAGCCCTCAGCAAACCAAAGGATTGGTAATTAGCAAATGGCCTATTATCATCAAGATGCGGTGAAAAGCTGTTTGCGTGCCATCCAGAACACATTATTGTATACATAAGTATGTCAAAGTAGTACAGAAGTGAAAAAAAGATTCCATTTCCCCCCTGCTGGTTGTCCAGAACCAGGGATCACTCTGTTACAATGAGAACTTGATCATTCAGTCAAATTTAAGAAGGAATTTATTTACTGAGGGGGAGAGAAGACTTTGTATTTTATCACAATGATACTCTTCTATGTGGCATAGTAGTGTAACGGTCAACGTAACACTATTACAGTGCCAGCAATCAGCAAACGGGGTTCAGCTCTCGCCACTGCCTGGAAGGAGCTGGTACGTTCTCCTGGTGCCCGTCTGGGCTTCCTCTGGGTGCTCCAGTTTCCTCCCACATTTCAAAGACGTAGAGTTAGGGCATGCGATGTTAGCACTTAAACGTGGCGACACTTGTGGGCTGCCCAGCACAGTCCTCACTGATTTGATTTGACACAAAATGATGCATTTCCCAGTATGTTTCAATGCACGTGACAAACAAAGCTAATCTCGCTCTCTTTAAAAACAAAGTAGAAATTTAATTACCAAAAGGGTGATAAATCTTTGCAATTCTTTACACCAGAAGTCTTAGTCACTCAGTATATTCAAGAAATTGATAGATAGTCTTTCAGACGTTTATGGGAATCAAGGGGTCAGGGAATAGTGCAAGGAGCTGGCAAGGAGATAAATAAAAAGTTGTGTGTGCTCTCCTAAGCTATGTTTCTCACTCCAAACATGACACTCTTCTGAATCAGTAGACCATAAGACATATGAGCAGAATTATCCATTCGGCCCATCGAATTCTATTTAACCATATAACCATATAACAATTACAGCATAGAAACAGGCCATCTCAGCCTTTCTAGTCCGTGCCGAACTCTTACTCTCGCCTAGTCCCACCGACCTGCACTCAGCCCATAACCCTCCATTCCTTTCCTGTCCATATATCTATCCAATTTCACTTTAAACGACAACATCGAACCTGCCTCAACTACTTCTGCTGGAAGCTCGTTCTGCACAGCTACCACTCTCTGAGTAAAGAAGTTCCCCCTCATGTTACCCCTAAACTTTTGCCCTTTAACTCTTAACTCATGTCTTCTTGTTTGAATCTCCCCCACTCTCAATGGAAAAAGCCTATCCACATCATGGTTGATCCATTCCCCTCTCAACCCCCATTCTCTGTCCTTCTCCCCATGACCTTTCATGGCCTAACTAGTCAAGAACCTCTCAATATCCTCCTTAAAAGCACCCATTGGCCTGGCCTCCAGAGCCACCCTTGACAATGAATTCTACAGACTCGCCACCCTCTGGCTGAAGAATTTCCTCACCTCAGTTCTAAATGGAAGCTCTGATAAAACGATGGTGACCCGCACCATTGAATTTCTGCCATGCTTTTGGTGAAGGTGCTCCCACTCTGCTATGTGGCATGATGATCCTGGATTTTGAGCCAGCAGTTCCGCCATGTCCATCCAAAAGGGAACAGTGTGTGACTTAATCCAGATCTTAGAGTTAATAACGAACACGAGAGGTTCTGCAGACACTGGAAATCCAGAGCAACACACACAAAATGCTGAAGGAACTCAGCAGGTCAGACAGCATCTTTGGAAATGAATAAGTCCTGAAGAAGGATCCCGGCCTGAAACGTCGACTGTTTATTCATATCCGTAGATGCCGCCTGATCTGCTGAATTCCTCCAGCATTTTGTGTGTGTTGTCTTGGAGATAATAGGCGTTCTAATGTACTGCTGGCACAGAGCCCACAGGCAAAGGGATATTGAGCAGCCTTTCCTTGATCCTACCTGTATTTTCTTATCACTTTAACCACCATATTCGTAATGTAGGCATGCTACGTTGATACCAGAGTGTTTGCTGACATTTGCAGGCTGCCCCAGCATGTGTTGTTTGTTAATAAAATGACACATTTCACAGTATGCTTCAATGTACACTCAAATAAATCTGAATGTATTTGTGTAGAGGATCATCAAAGTTTACACTGAACCTATCCTAATGTCTTAATGGCTAGGTAAACCACACTCGGAGTATTATGTTCAATTCTGCTCACCTCATTATAAGAAGGATGTGGAAGCTTTAGAGAGGGCGCAGAGGAGATTTACCAGGATGCTGCCTGGATTAGAGAGCATGTCTTATTACGATAGGTTGAGCGAGCTAGGGCTTTTCTCTTTGGAGCGAAGGAGGATGAGAAGAGGCTTGATGGATGTGTATAAGATGATGAGGCATAGATAGAGTGGACAGCCAGAACCTTTATCCCAGGGTGAAAAAAGCTAATAGAGGACATAATTTTAAAGTATAGGGGCAGAGGGATGGGATTGTCAGAAATAGATTTTTTATATACAATGAGCGGTAGGCACTTGGAATGTGTTACTAGGGGTGGTGGCACAAGCAGATACGTTAGGGACATTTAAGAGGTACATGGATGAATGGAAAGTAAAGGGCTATGTGGGAGAGACAGGTTAGATTGATTTTGAAGTAGGTTAAAAAGTCGGCACAATATCACGGGGTGAGGAGCCTGCACTGTGCTGCACTGTTCTATTTTGTACTCCTATTAGAGCTTTCAGAGGCGGTCTCATGTGATACAGCCTGATTACTCAAACAGCAATTGAATAACGACTAGGAAGTCAATAGGTTTAGTGATGACTTCCCGGGCTGCTCAAACTTCCTAGGTCATCAGAGATAACATCCCTTGTCTTTCTTGGGAATATTTTTTAAATTAGCTTCATTTGTCACATGTACATCAAAGCACAAGGTAAAATGCATCTTTTTTTTGGTGATTGCTCGTCGTTGACAAGAGACCTGTGCGGTAGAGTTTTTAAAGTGGGAAAACCATTGCACTGGGGCAGTTCCACACTGTGCGGCTCCAGTGGTATGAACAAGCATCACAAACTGGGGTAATTTATGTCAAATCAAATCCGTGAGGTTTGTGAAGGGCAGCCCGCAAGTGTCAACATACTTCCAGCACAAGCATAGCATGCCTACAACTCACTAAGCCTAACTGTATGTCTCTGGAATATGGCGGAAAATGGAGTACCCAGGGGAAACCCATGCAGTCACAGGTAGAACATACGAACTCCTTGTAAACAGGAGGGAGGAGAAGATGGCGGCGCGACGCAGCGCACGCAGCCATTCCAAGTGAATATTGATTATGTGTAACTAGGGGCCGTGCACAATCCGGATTTGATGGAGACAGCCGTGAGAAGTGCAGAGGAACATCTGGAGTAATTTCTGAAATGCCTGCTTTGCTGCCACTGCTACTGTGCGATCGAGAATCTCCGGAGACGAAGGCCCCAAATCCTCGGCTTTGCGTATCGCCTGTTGCCGGGGCCGGGGTCAAAATGCTCGGCAGAGATGGTGCTCAGTGCATCGGTGTCAAATAGGTGGTCGGAGGCTCAGAGTTTTTCGGATAGACTCGGAGTCGAACTGTGGTCGGATGCTTCCAGGATGCTGCATCGGCAAGTTGGCGGCGCTGGAGGTTTACTGTCTGCATGAGATGATGGGACTTTCGAGAGACTTTGAGACTTTTACTGTGCCATGGTCTGTTCTTATCAAATTACGATATTGCTTTGCGCTGTTGTAACTATATGTTATAATTATGTGGTTTTTGTTAGTTTTTAAGTCGGTTTGTCATGTGTTTTTCGTGATATCATTCTGGAAAAACATTTTATCATTTCTTAATGCATGCATTACTAAATGCAATAAAAGTGGACTGTGTGTCCTCATAATCATCATCATAAACAGCGTTGGGAATTAAACCCCGATCAGTGATCGCTGGCGCTGGCACTGTAAGGCAATTGCACTAAGCGCTGTGCTACCGTATCGCCCCTGAATAGGCCTGAACCCACAACCTTCTGACTCAGAGGTAACAATGCCACTGGACCACACTGAATAGCTGACTAATATCCAAAAATTCTGCCAATCTGGGTGATAGGGCCAAAGCACTAACCTTTGTTCATTAATAAAGCTGACGATCTTCCATTTGAAATATTACACATAATGGAATTATAACATTTCAATGAAACACATATTTGTGAGATATAAAGAACAGCCAGTTCACAAGCAGCTGAGGATCATAGCAGTAACCCACAAGGACAAAGTGAAATTCAAAGTCACAGGAATCTTCACTATTTCAATAATTCACCAAGAAATAGTGTTTTGGGGCAAATCCAAAACGTTTTATCTTTTAGGTAACTGGCTTGGAACACAAAAGACTACTGACAAATCACACTAAATATATTGCTTTAAAACAAAAAATATTCAAGTAGAACCTTGGTGAGAGCTCTTCAATTTGCAATCGGGTGTTAAAAAGTTAAACACACAAAGTTGCCTTCCGAAAAGATGTGTATCCATAACAAGAGTCAGGTCTTTGAGTTTTAAACTAATTTAAGCATTCAGTTTAAAAACAACTGTTTTCAATGAGCATTCATTTACTGTTAGTCAAATTCTGTGTTGAAGACTGAATCTTAACAGTTTACTCAAACAGGAATGTTCCAAGTTTGATCTCTTTTCCGATTTCAATTTTCTGATGAATGAACTTCCCCTGTATAAACTTGTCTCCCCTGTAGTTTGAACTTCTGCCAATCAATCAATCAATGTAATATTCAGATTATTTTTCCACTCCTGGCTGTGAAGAGAAATTTTCATCTGTAGAATTTGTATCGAAATGGCCACACCAGCTAGCTTTGCACATCAAATCCACCAAATGCATGAGATTGCATGAATCCAGGAGAACTAACTAATAATTTTGGAAAGATGAATTTGAAGGCAGAATACAAGGTTCATGGCAGAATTCTTAGCGGTATAGAAGAACAGAAGTTCCACATTGGTTCCACGGTGGGGTCCACACATCCATAGTTGCCACACAAGTTGGTAGTGTTGCTAAGAAGGCATATGATATGTTGGCCTTCATTAGTTGGGGAATTGAGCTCAAGGTAATGTTGCAGCTCTATAAAATCCTGATTAGACTTAGACCACACTTGGAATATTGTGCTCAGTTCTGGTTGCCTCATTATAGGAAGGATTTGGAAGCTTTAGAGAGTGTGCAGAGGAGATTTCACAGGATTCAGCAGCCTGGGCTATAGGACATGTCCTGTAAAAATACTGTGGGTTGAGAAAGCTAGGGCTTTTCTCTTTGGAGCAAAGGAGGATGAGAGGCGGCTTGACAGAGGTGTACAAGATGATAAGAGGCACAGACACAGTGAATAGGGCATAACTTTAAGATGATTGGAGGAAAGTATGGAGGGGTGTAAGAGCTAACTTCTTTACACAGAGAGTGGTGGGTGCATGGAACATCGTACCGGGGTGGTGATAGAGGCAAAAACATTAGGGCATTTAAAAATCTCTTAGATAGGCAAATGGATGATAGAAGAATGGGGGTCTGTGTAGGACGGAAGGATTCAACTGATCTTACAGTTAAAAGGGGAGTCAAAGGGCCTGTATTGTGCTGTAATACTCCGTGTAATTGGATATACATTTGGTTTAATAACAAGAAGCAGAGAGTGATGATAGAAGTTTGTTTCTCAGACTGGAAGCCTGTGACCGGTGGTCTGCCCCGAGAGTCGATGCTAGGCCTTACTTGTCATCTGTATCAATGATTTGGATGAGAATATACAAGGTATGGTTAATAAGGTTACAGATGACACTAAAATTGGTTCTCAGGATCTTGATCAGCTGGATATGAGGGCTGAGGAAAGGCAATTGGAATTTAATCTGGTTAGGAGGTGTTGCACTTTGCGGGGGCAATTAAGTGTTGGACATTCATTGTGAATGGTAGAGGCCTGGGCAATGCTGTAGATCAGAGGGACACAGGAGTACAAGTACATGGTTCTCTGAAGGTTGTGCCACAGCTAAACTGGGTGCTGAAGAAGGCCTTTAGCACACTAGCTTTCATGAGTATAGAAGCAGGATTGGTATTTTTGCAGCTGGACAAGACAATTGAATATTGTGTTCAGTTTTGGTCATCCTGCTTTAGGAAAGGTGTCTTTAAGCTGTGATGAATGCAGGGGAGATTTCTGAGGATGTTGCCAGGTCTCAAAGGACTGAGCATAGACAGAGATTGAGCAGGTTGAGACCTTATTCACTGGAACTTTGGAGAATGAGGGGTGATCTTACAAAGTTGTATAACATCATGTGGGGCGTACAGGGGATCAATGCACACAGTTTTTTTTTTCCAAAGGTTGTGGAATCAAGGACTAGAGGACAAAGTTTTAGAGTGAGAGAGGAAAAATTTGATAGGAACCCGAGAGGGCAACTTTTTCACCCAGAGGGTGGTCAGTATACAGAATGAGCTGCCAGAGGAAGTGGTTGAGGCAGGTGCATTAACAACATTTTTTAAAAACTTGGACCGTTAAATGGATGGGTAAGGTTATGATCTAAACACAGTCAAACTGACCTAGCTTAGAAGGGTGTTCTAGTTGACATGGACCATTTGGGCCAACGGGCTGTCTACCTCCTTAACATTAATTCAGTCACGTGGGTTCTTCCTCAGAGGCCATTGTGTAGAAAAAGGAGATTACCATCAAAAAATGTTTCAAGGAACAGAGGAAAACAGAAGTAAGACATTAGGCAAAAGATACAAGAGAACTGTGCTAAAAAAGATACACCAAGAGGTAACCCACTCCCTCGTGGGTACGGCCCTCCCCACCATTAAGCACATCTACAAGGAGCATTGTTGCAGGAAAGCAGCATCCATCATCAAGGACCTCCACCATCCATGCCATGCTCCCTTCTTGCTGCTGCCAACAGGAAAGAGGTAGATGTTCAGGAAGGACAACTGTTCAGAAGGTTAAACAGGTTCAGGAACAGTTATTACCCCTCAACCATCAGGCTCTTGAAGCAGAGGGATAACTTCACTCACCCCAAAACTGAACTGATTCCAGAACCCATGGGCTCACTTTCAAGGACTCTACAATCTCATGTTCTCGATGTCTATTGTTTATTTATTTATCATTGCTATTTTTTCTTTTTTCTATTTGTACAGTTGTCTTTTGCACATTGGTTGTTTGTCTTTGTGCAGTTTTTCATTGATTCTATTGTGTGTCTTTGTATTTACTGTGAATGCCATCAAGAAAATAAATATCAGGGCTGTATACGATGACATATATGTAAAGGCATCCGTTAGTCTTGCGAGACCATGGATCTGTGCCTGGAAAGTCTTCACTCTCCAGGGCACAGGCCTGGGCAAGGTTGTATGGAAGACCAGCAGTTGCCCATGCTGCAAGTCTCCCCTCTCCACGACACCGATGTTGTCCAAGGGAAGGGCATTAGGACCCATACAGCTTGGCACCAGTGTCGCCGCAGAGCACTGTGTGATTAAGTGCCTTGCTCAAGGACACAACACACATAGCCTCGGCTGGGGCTTGAACTCACGACCTTCAGATCACTAGTCGAATGCCTTAACCACTTGGCCACGTGCCCACTGACGTATATGTACTTTGATAATAAATTTACTTTGAACCTTGAACTCTATGTTATGATGTTCACTGCAAGTGAGATGGCAGAAATAGAATCAACCAGAGCTTTCAAAGTGAAGTGGACAGACACTTGAGAGAGAATAATTTACAATACAACAGGGAAAAAAATGGGCAGGCAAAACAAACGGGATTGTTCTTCTACAAGCTAACCGACTCAGTGGGCCATCCTAGATAGAGTGGACGTGGAGAGGATGTTTTTTATGGTGGGGGAGTCAAAGACCAGAGGGCACAGCCACAGAATACAAGGATGTCCCATAAGAACAGAGCTGAGGAAGAATTTCCTTAGCCAGTAGGTGGTGAATTTGTGGAATTCATTGCCACAGATGGCTGTGAAGGCCAAGTCAATGGGTATATTTAAAGTGGGGGTCAGCAGGTTCTTGATTAGTAAGGGCAAAGGTTAAAGAGGAAAAGGAAAGACAATGGAGTTTAAAGGACAATGAATCAGCTAAGATGGAATGGCTGAGCAGACTGGATGGGCTGAATGGCCATCTACTCCTGTGTCAAAAAAAATCAAGTCCATGGTCTTACATTTGAAATAAGATCAATACTTCAAATGATCTGATTTTTGAAGTTTGAGAACAGAAGTGGAAAAGTTGTGTTGAGACCAAGATTAATTCAGCCCTGAGCTTCTGATGCTGCCTGTGTGAAGTTTGCATGCTCTCCTTATGAACACATAGGCTTCCTCCATATGCTTCTGTTTCCACATGCTGGTTGGTAGGTGACCTGGACACTGTAAATATGCCTTTGCATAGGAGAATCAGGCTGGATTTGATGAAAATCCAAAAGAGTGGATTATAGGGAAATAGGGTTGCACTGAGGGACAGCACATTATCCTGGTGGGCTGAACAGCCTCCTTCTAGGTTATAAGAATTTGTGAAATACATTCCCTTAAACCTCAGTACTGTACTTGAAGTCTCAATGGCCTATGGTCCTAATGTCTCCCACCACCCACCCCAGCACCTAGGATATTTTCTAATACAAACCATGATTCTCTTGTAAGAATGAGGAAGCACACAATGCTTTAGAGGCGATATGGTAGTGTAGCAGCTAGCATAACGCTTTTATAGCACTAATGACCCAGGTTCAATTCCTGCCACCATCTTTAAAGAGTTTATATGTTCTCCCTTGGACTGCATGGGCTTCCTCTCGATGTTCTAATTGGGCAAAGAGGGTTTGTTAGCTGGAAGGGCTTGCTACCATGCTGTTTCTCTAAATAAGGCCTGATCTTCAGACAATGTCACCTTGGAACTTTGCAGCATCAAGCCCTCGCACTGAACATACGCTGCCCTATCACAATCAACACAAGTAACATATCCTTCCTCTGTAACAGAGCTTCTGGACATGGACTATTTTAGTAAGACCAGAGTTTGTGAAATTGATATTCCAATGCAGAGCTGAAGAGCATCTCACCCTAACTGTAGAATTTCAAGCCCATGTGCCTGCAAAAAAGACCTGCCTGCATTTTAATAGTGCCTTTCAGGATGTCCCAAATGGACTCACAGCCAATGGAGTAGTTTCACCATGCAGTCATTGTTTGAAAGTCGGCGACCCAATAACTAACTTACACAGAAATAATAACAGCATTTAAAAGATATTTGGCTGGGTAAGTGGATTAGAGACTCTATGAGAAGCACCAGCCATTACGATAATAATCACGTAATCCATTTTTTAGTGATAATACTTGAGGAACGAATATCAGGCAATGGATTTAACCCCACTTCTTGTCAAAGTTGTGCACAGAATCTTTTACAAAAACATAGAACATTGAACAAAGCAGCACAATAGAGGCCCTTTAGCCCACAATGTTGTGCTGACATTCTATCCTCCTTTAAGATCAATCTAACCTTTTCCTTCCACAAAGCCCTCCAATTTTCTATCATCTATGTGCCTAACTAAGAGTGTCTTAAATGTCCCTTATGTATCTGCCTCTACCAGCACCCCTGGCAATGCGATCCACACACTCACCTCTCTTAGTGGAAAAAAAATTACCTCTAAGATCCACCTTATAGTTTCCTCCAATTACTTTAAAATTATGCCCCTTCTAATTACCTGCTTGCTCACCATGCCCCTTCTTCACTCCCAAGGGTCCTATAACTCATGTTCTCAGTATTTATTTAGTTAGTTAGTTGTCTATTTTGCATAGTTTGTCTTCCTGTACGTATTGGTTGTTTATCGCTCTTTGTGTGTAATTTTTTTATTGCTCCGTTGTATTTCTTTGTCCTGCTGTGAACAGTTGCAGGAAAATGAATCTCAGGGTGGGTGGGAAAACGTACCATTTGTGGTAAAGAGCATGGTGATATGTACGTATTTTGATAATGAATTTACTTCGAAGTTTTCTGCCCTGGGTAGGAAAGTCTCCAGCTGTCCACTCGATCTCCGCTTCTGAACGTGAACCGGCAGAGAGCCAAGGGCGAACGCCTCAGCCAGACTGCAGACCCTCCAGCATTCCTGTGCTCCCTCTCCGCTGCACTGCAATGCCACACTGGATTTTTTTTTGTGCGCTGGGGAGGAGTGGAACTTGAACCCGAAGCTTGCCACCTCAGAGGCAAAAAAATACCGCCGAGGATAACATCCCCCCCCCCGCCTTTACAGTTTAACAGCTTTAGTCCCGCCAATGCTCAGATCAGCTAAAAGCCCAGATCTCTATTAAGCTGCAAACACACCTGCACAGCAGGTGTACAAAAGTCACCTGACTGAGTTATGGATTAACAGCCGGGTCTCAAGGCAGTGATAACCTGCTTCAAAAAAAACACTGGGGCAGGTGCTCCCTCTCCAGAAGAAGCCAGAAGCATTGAATGAAGTTCCGATGACAAAAAGAGTTTTCATTAAGTGAAACCTGATTAGAGCAGGGCAAGATCGCTTCCTGTGCAAGGTGGCACTGTCTAAAGCGCGGCTCATCTGGTTTATTATGCCCTTCTGTTAGTCACTTTGATCTAACTTCCATTGTTTGCCATCGGCACCTTTGCTCAAAGAAGCTGAGAACCTCGCTCCGCCAAGCAGAAAGATTTAGAAGGGTTTTTGATACGAGCTCCGCAGACCAAGGGTGCCAATTAGCCAGGGCACATTACAAAGTGTGTTCAAATGCTCATTTTAATTCTCACATGAAAAAGCAGCGTGGGGTTCCTGTGGTGCACTGAATACCTCATTCACTTATCAAATTCATACACGGCCTTTGTCTTAATGATCAGATGAGCAGGGTCCATATGGTATAGAAATTACTAGTTAAGAACCTCAGGTTACTTTTTGTATTCAGGTCACTTTCGCTCAGTCAGAGTATATTCTCTTTACCACTTCTGTTTTTCCACCCAGCTCGAAAGTGCGCAGCGGCTCCAGGAATCGTCGGCTGCGTTCTTTGTCTGGCTCTGCATTCGAAAATGCGCTCTTTGTGTGAGGAGCGAGCGGGGGTGGACAAAGCCGGCACCAGGGTGGGGGGAAGTGGCACTGGTTTGCCAGGGTCGGACACGGCGGCTGTGAGGTGGCGTGGGTCACGTGGCCGGGACTCGGGCGCAGACAGCGCAGTGTGCACAGCTGCACCCTCGGACAGCCCCATCAGTAAGCAACAGGTGAAGAGATAGGGAGGACGCTGATAACCAGGCAACAACCCCGCTGTAGGAAACGAGTCCACTAAATGTTTTTGCTTAGACTGGCACAAAGTCATCAAAAGGCTGCCTTCAGTACGCTTGTAAATTCTTTAATGCGCTATTAACTCCCAATGCTGAATACACCTTTTTTTTAAAAAAATGGGTTAATTAGTTTATGCTTATTTTTTAAGAAAAAAGTTTGTTCCAAAACACATTAGTTTCACCTTTACCATTCACCAGGTTACAAATTAACCAGTCTTTGAATAACGAGCTGTATTAAGCAAACATTGCATTCCCTTGAGTAGCTGGCTGGCTAATTCAGATTGGAAGCCATCTTGGATAATAAAAAATGGCCGGGTAAAATCTAAACAGGCTGGCCAAAGATGGTAGTAAAAGGTTAATCATTTTATCTTGTACTGTAAATAGTTAATATTGCAAAAAAAATATTAATTTTATGGGTCAGCAACATGTTAACTACAAAGTAAAAGTGACCCATCTGGAACACTGCAGAATGACGAGTTCACATGGATCTTAACTGAGGCTTACAGATGGCCTCCCCCAAGTGAAAATCTCATTAATTAACAGAGTAAGTGCAAGCAATAACCCTGGGGTTATCCATTGATAATTAGTGTTGGAAATCTTCATTCAGACGAGTGTCTTGGGTGTGCATGTGAATTATAGAGTCAAAGATAGCACATTCACCTCATCAGGTCCACACTGGTCAATAAAAGATTTACTCAGTCTTTTCCCATGCTGTGGACTAAGATTTAAATATAGCAAGCACTTATACATTTACCACCCTTTCAGGCAGAGAGTCCCAGATCCCGACCGCCCTAGGATGAAGGAAATTTTCCTCCTCTACCTTTCTTCCTTCTGTCACTGTTTCAGTTCCCTTCACCACCAGCTCCTTGATCCTATCGCCAAGGGAGATGACCCCTGAAAATTGTATACACTTCAATCTTGACTCCCCTCATTTCCAAATTTCCAACATGCTACTCTAATTCACAGAGTCACCATGTGAGAGAGAACTACAGCACGGAAACAGCCATCTAGTCCATGCTGCCTAGTCCCAGCCACCTGCTCCCTGACCATACCCCTCTCATCCATGTGCCTATTAAAACTTTTCTTAAATGCTGCAATTAAACCCACATCCAGCACTTCCATAGGCAGCTCATTCCACACTCACACCTCTGAATGAAGAAAATCCCCCTCAGATTCCTTCTAAATATCTCACCTTTCATCAGAAACCCATGACCTCTAGCTCCAACCTCAAGGGGAAAAGCATGCATATATTTACCTATCTATACCCTTCATAATTTTGTATATCTCCATAAGACCTCCCTTCTTTCTCCTGAATTCCATGGAGTAAAGCCCTCACCTATTCACCCTTTCCTATACCAATCTTCCTTCCTTGGACTCACTTTACACCGCACGCTGTCGGAGCAGTGCTGCCAGGATAATCAAGAGCACGACCCACCCAGCCAACAGACTTTTCGTCCCTCTTCCCTCCGGGAGAAGGCTCAGGAGCTTGAAAACTCATATGGCCAGATTTGGGAACAGCTTCTTTCCGACTGTGATAAGACTGCTAAACGGATCCTGGCACGGACCTGGGCCGTACCCTCCAAATATCCGGACCTGCCTCTCGGGTTTTTCTCTGCAGTACCTTACTTTCCCTTTTCTATTTTCTTTTTATGATTTATAATTTAAATTTTTAATATTTACTATCGATTTGTACTCCAGGGAGCGTGAAGCACAGAATCAAATATCACTATGCTGATTGTATGTTCTAGTATCAATTGTTGGGCGACAATAAAGTACAAAGTAGAACTCAGGTCCTCAAGCCCCAGTAACGTTCTTCATAACTAACATGTTTTAGTCTTAGCAACATCGTTGTAAACCTTTGCTCTCTCTCTCACTGGCCTTTCCACCCTTCCTATAGTGCATGCGATATTCAGTGGAACAATTAGTGTTAGAACTGTACAGCACAGAATCAGACCCTTCAGCCTACAATATCCGCAGTAAACATGATGTCAAATGAAATTAAATTGCTTCTGGAAGGAAGGCAGGAGGTACAAGAGGTACAGGACTAGAACTACTAGACTGGGTTACAGCTTCTTCCCTCAGGGCGTGAGTCTAATGAATTCCCTGCACTCACCGGGTTTTTGTCACTAGGACAATGAGCTGTTTACGGTTTATGTATGCTGCATAACACATGCAATTTTGAATTATATTTTTATTAACTTCCAGTACTGTGCATAAATCTTAGGCATGTATATAGATAAAGTGTCTTTGCCATCCAATTTCTGAATGGACGTTGAACCCATGATCACTACCTCACTACCATTTTTATTTCTATTTTTGCACTACTTATTTAACATATATACACACACACTTACTGCAATTCATTTTTTGCTATTATTATGTATTTTATTGTGCTGCGGCTGCAACGACAACAAATTTTACAATGTATGCCGGTGATAGTAAACCTGATTCTGATTCTGTATTCGTCAACATGGAGCGGAGAGCGAGTTTGTAAATCCGGCAGGAACAAAGGATGTTGGGAATGGTGAGGGCGGAGCACCGTGCGAAGGATTTGGGACAAGAGGCAGAGGAGTGCCAGGGGTGGTGATTGGCACGGTGCAGACACATGCATCCCTGAGACACCAGATTCCAAATAATTGGTTTGTTGATCATTACAGAATGTCTTTCTCGCTCTGGTGTTTCCCACTCCCTCCCTCCCTTCCCCTTTTCCCAACCATGATTCCCCTCTCCCTGCCCCCTTCCCACTCCCTATTCACAATAGAGACCCATATCAGAATCAGGTTTATCATCGTTCATATGTCATCAAATTAAGTTTTTTTGTAGCAGCAAAGTTCAATACACAAAATTAATACAGCAGAGCGCAAAAGTCTTAAGCTCCCTAGCTATATATATGTGCCTAAGACCTTTGCACAGTACTGTTTTAATGGTAATATTTTGTTTTATGTGGCATGTGTGCTATATGTTTTGTAGGTGCACCATGACCTAGAGGAACATTGTTCCATTAGTCTGTATATATGTACAGTCAGGTGGCAATAAACTTGAAATTGAACATCTGCCTGCACATGATCTTTATCCCTCCATTCCATTCATATAGAAGGGGCATAATTTTAATGAGTTGAGAGGAAACTGTAGGGGTGATGTCAGAGTTAAGATTTTTACATAGCGAGCTGTAGGTGCATAGAACGCACTTCTAGAGTTGGTGATAGAGGCAGAAACATTATGGGCATTTAAGAGACTCTTAGATAGGTACATGGATGAAGGAAAAATCGGGGGCTATGTGAGAAGGAAGGCTTGGGTCAATTGTTGAATAGGTTATAGGGTCAGCACAACATCATGAGTTGAAGGGCCGGTACTGTGCTGCACTCTTCTATGTTCTGCCATTAGGTTCTGAACTCCCTACCGTATCGCATTCAAAGTGTCACCGGTTAATCTGATCTGCACCTTACATTATTTAATTTATACGCTTTACTTTGTTAATTTATGCATAATTCATCTGTAGATTTTATCCTTACTTTCCTAAGTTATTGTGTGCTATATGTGTATTTATGTGTCCTTAAGGTTGTCATAGCCCGGGGGTTGGTAATGGGAACAAGCTCCCAATACCTATTAAATACTCCCAAAGGCATGTGCCCCAAATGGCCTCACAACCAAGTCCAGCCCCTGGCCTTCACACGTGGCTTAGCTACTATGTCCAGCGGAACTGTCTCTACTGAGGGGCAAAAGTGGGTTACTGGCACCTTAAAACCATTTGTTTCAGGCAGATAGGGCTCATCAGCTGTGGTTGGCAGTTCGTCTAGGAGAAGGAAAACTCTGATCTCAAACCTCTGCTGCCCTGCGGCTATACCCACTCATGGGGAAGGCTTCAGGAGTAAACCCCAAGGGAAAACTCTAGAGCTGGAGTCCCTGAGGCAGTCCTGCACTGAGGTCAATGCTGACTGGCAGCTCCTGCAACACTGCTGGTACCTAACCGTATCAGTCTCTGCCGTTCCTTTGGGTTCCTCATGGAGAGGGGGAGCTTCCTACATGGGCAACAGCTTGCCCTCCATATCGTACTGCCCCAGGCTTGTTTACCTGGACAGCAAGGACGTGACATTCATGGTTAACTCTGACCGACGGAGGCCTCACACTCACACGTGTACTAATGTGCTTTACAGCCTGCCTCCAGGGAGATGTTGTCTTGTATG
Organism: Mobula birostris; assembly: GCF_030028105.1. Lineage (NCBI taxonomy): Eukaryota > Metazoa > Chordata > Chondrichthyes > Myliobatiformes > Myliobatidae > Mobula > Mobula birostris. The sequence goes on along the minus strand of NC_092380.1, from coordinate 100,443,711 downwards.
ACAATATACATGTATTTAGTTAAATGACAATAAACGACTTGACGTCTACATTAGTGGGTCTATCAAAAAGTCTCTTAAATGCCACCATCATATCTTGTTCCACCACTATTCTTTGCAGCCTATTCCAGGCACCTACCTCTCTCTGTATAAAACACTTGCCCTGTACATCTCCGTTTAACTTTCTCCCTGCCAACTTCAATGCATGATCTCCGGTATTTGACATTTCTGCCCTAGTTTGCACTTGACCAGATTACAGTTCTAGGACAAACTATTCCCTATGTAGCGTCTTGGCTGATAAAGGATAGCTTTCCATGTGACTTTTTAACCACCTACTCTCTTTTCCTTAAGTATCTGTGGACATAAATCCATTAGGTGGGGGGGGGGGCGGTAGAGGATCCCATTTAAACCTATGGAATATTGAAAGGCCTAGATAGTGTGGAGGTGCAGAAGATGTTTCCAATAGTTGGGGAGTCTAGTACCAGAGGGCATAGCCTCAGAGTAGAACAGAGATGAGAAGGAATATTTTTCAGCCAGAGTATAGTGAAACTATGGAATTCATTGCCACAGTTGACTGTAGAGGCCAAGCAGAAATAGACAATAGATGCAGGAGTAGGCTATTCAGCCCTTCGAGCCAGCACCACCATTCACTGTGATCATGGCTGATCATCCACAATCAGTACCCCGTTCCTACCTTCTCCCCATATCCCTTGACTCCACTATCTTTAAGAGCTCTATCTAACAATTGGATGTATTTAAAGTGGAGGTTGATAGGTACTTAATTAGCAAGGGTAACAAAGGTTACAGGGTGAAGACAGAAGAATGGGATTGAGAGGGCATTACGGGTTCAGTTCCCACTGTTGTCTGTAAGGAGTTTATACATTCTCTCCGTGGCCATGTGGTCTTCCTCCGCATGCTTGTGTGAAGTCAGGTTTGTGAGTTCAGTGAGTGGGGACAGAAGACACTCACTACCGGTAAGTAGGTTAATTGTTGATTTACAGGACAAGACAGACACTAAGTATTCAGACAGTGGCAAATACTTAACTAAAGTGTGCACCCGTGCCCCTTCTACTGCAGCACACTGCCACTGTTTACCATTTCCGTGACAGCAGCTGCTACCTTGTCCATAGTGACCCAGAAGGCAAAAGCAGTCATGTGATACTGTGCGATAGATTTAAACTCCGCTGATGGCATGACATTATCATGTAGGCTTTCAAAAGTAAAACAGTGGAGGCGTTTTATGTTCAGGAAAATCCATAGCAACTCATTTATTGAAAACCAAAAAACCGAGCCCAAAGCATGGTAAAACTCTTTATGTAATTACCTCAACACGTCAGACCAGCCTCTTAAAGTGAATCCCAACCCCTTGTTGGTGGTTGCGAATTCTGAACGTTTCCGCCAATTCATTAGTCTTTAAAAATTAAAGGCATCCGTTAGTCTTGCGAGACCATGGAAAGTCTTCACTCTCCAGGGTGCAGGCCTGGGCAAGGTTGTATGGAAGACCAGCAGTTGCCTATGCTGCAAGTCTCTCCTCTCCACAACACCAATGTTGTCTAAGGGAAGGGCATTAGGACCCATACAGCTTGGCACCAGTGCCGTCACAGAGCAATGTGTGGTTAAGCGCCTTGCTCAAGGACACAACACATTCCCTCGGCTGGGGCTCGAACTCAAGACCTTCAGGTAGCTAGTCCAATGCCTTAACCACTTGGCCACGTGCCCACACAATTAGTCTACAAGCAGCTATATGACAGGTAGTGGCAGGGACTGCCACTTACATGGACTACTTACATGGACTACTCCTACAAGGCAGTGGTTTCAATGAGCGGGTAAGTTTGACACTTACTGCTACAGTGCTCCTGTTTCCTCCCAACTTCCAAAGACGTGGATTAACAGGTTATTCGGTCACATAGGCGTAAATAGGTAGCACTGGCTTGTTGGACCAGAAGGGCCTGTTACCATGCTGTTTTTCTAAATAAACAAATGTTGGATCATTCTGAAGAGTGCTGTGCCTCTCATCCCCATTCCAGAACAAAATGTTTGTATTGTATTGAAACATTCCAATTTAAGCTGCCATCCACCTACACCGCACTACTACAATGGTGCGTAATGATCCAATCTGGAAGATGATTCACAAGCTGCTATTCAGCCTGAAAGGGGGAATCGTGGAGCTGGGAACATATGAACTAGGAGTTCCTTTGGGAAAAGAGATGTTCCATTTTCAGGTTCCTGAAGCAGAGGGGATAACTTCACTCACCTCAACCCTGCACACAACCTATGGACTCACTTTCAAGGAATCATGTTCTCAATATTATTTATTACTTACTATAAATTTTTGTATTTGCACACTTGGCCTTCTTTTGCACATTGTTTGTCCATCATTTGTGTGCAGTCTTTCATTGATTCTATTGTGTTTCTTTATATTTGCTGTGAATGTTAGGCTCCCAAAAGAGCAACAGCCGGACTAATTTACCTAGAAAGTCTCCTTTCATCTTAAATCACTTCAACAGCACTAACGTTATCTCTTCATATTCCATATGGATTACAGACGTTGCGAGACTATAAGACAAAAGAGTAGTTTGAAGCCATTCAGCCCATCGAGTCTGATCCATCATTCCATCATGGCTGATTTATTCTCAACCCCATTCTCCTGCCTTCTCCCCAAAACATTTGATGCCTTCCTAGTCAAGAACCTATCAACTTCTGCTTTAAATGTAGCCAGTGAATTGGCCTCCACACACATCTGTGGCAATGAGTTCCACAGATTACCACCCGCTGGCTGAAGAAATTCCTCCTCATCCCTGTTCTAAAGAGATATCCTGGTATTCAGAAGTTATGCCCTCTGGTCCTAGACTCCCCCACTATGGGAAACATACTCTCAATCTAGGTCTTTCAATATTCCATAGGTTTCAATGTGATTCCCCCACTGCCCCCCTCATTCTTCTAAACTCCAACAAGTGCAGGCACAGAGCCATCAAACACAAGCTTAAGCGCAGACAGAAAACGAACCAACTGAAAATTAAACCATTTCAAGTAAAGTTTCCATAAACCCGAAGGACATTCATTAATCAAAACAACCCACAAATGAGCACAAATATGAACTTAAATCCACAAAACCCACTGTAAATCTAACCCAGTTGGTTCCCACAGTGCATATTTTGAAATAATTGCAATCATTCAGACTTTTGTGCTTGATGCATATTGAAACAAGAAAGCCCCAGTGAGAAGAGCAAATGTCGTTGCTTGTTTTTCCCCGACAATATTTACAAATGTAATATTTTGAAGTAGGTGCTTTGCTAAAAGCTCACCTCCCTCTGCCCCAGTCTTGCAATGAAATGTACAGGAATAATGCCATCTAGTGCTAACCTGGTGTATGTGCAGAAACAAATCTATATTACTGTACTGAAATAAGAACATTACGGGTATGACAATAGGCTGTTCAACTACTTCCTACTGCTCAGCCTTTCAAAAAATTTCATGTCTGATCATTCAGCTCAGCATCATTTCCCTCATGACTACCAAACTCAAGCTCCAACTCTTACAATCAGTACCTCTGCTGATAAGGGCCAGCACACCAAAAGCCTTCCTCACTACCACTGAGAGGATAGTGGAGGTGGCACTTGCCTTCGTATGCTGAGGCACTTTTTGGGTACAAAATATTGGTCAGGCTGCACTTGGAGTATTGTTTATGAGAGAGACATTGGATAGTCTGGGTCTGTCTTCCAATGGAGTGAAGGAGGCAGAGAGGTGATATGAATGAGGTACTGCCTGTTTCCCTCAATAGCGGTGTCTAAAACAAGAGGGGATAGGGTTAAGGTGAAAGGGTGAAGGTTTAAAAGGGAATTTGAGGGGTTTTTCCATTGATTCTATTGTATTTCACTCAGAAGGTCGTGAGTGTGGAATGAGCTGCCAGAGCAGTGGTGCGGGCAAGCTCGATTTCAACATTTAAGAGAAGTTTGGGTAGGCACGTGGAGAGTAAGGGTATGGGGGACTATGGGTTTGGAGGCTTGCGTGCCTCAGTGATCTGGAGAGCTGTGTTGGCTGGAGTAAGGGCTTTATGTTTTGGCTCTTGGTCAGGTCACCTATGCTAAACAGGTAAAAGGGTGGAGGCCAGACTAAGAGTGGTCTACCAGTCCTCCTGGTTCAGCAGTTCAGCTCAAGGCCAACAACCCTGCATGGTAAGAAAAAATTGTTACGGAAACAGCAATGAAGAATCCTTCTACGTCTGAGTAAGACGGTATTCCTGAGTCTCAATCCAGGGCTTGCATGACTGGCAGCAGTGAGACCCGAGAGGAAGCGACTAACACAATGAAGAAAGCCCTGACCACCTGAGATGGATGACCTTCATTACTGCCTTAGACACCAGCAGTGTAATGGGCAGGAAGTAGTAAGTAGGAGGGCTATGGTCCCAGTGCAGGTCAATGAGAGTAGGCAGTTTAAATGGGTCAGCACAGAATGGATGGCCTGAAGGGCCTGTTTCTGTGCTGTACTTTTCTACAACTCCATTTCTTTGTTCTACTGTGAATGCCCACAGAAAGGTGAATCGCAGGGTAGAATATGATTATATACGTACTTGGATAATAAATTTACTTTGAACTTTGTTCTGGTCCAAATACTGTAGGAAATTTAATAACATTCAAGAGTGCAGGAAAAGATTCACAAGTCTGTTACCGAGACTCAAGTTATAGAGAGACATTGGATAGTCTGAGTCTGTCTTCCATTGGAGTGAAGGAGGCAGAGAGGTGATATGAATGAGGTACTGCCTGTTTCCCTCAATAGCGGAGTCTAAAACAAGAGGGGATAGGGTTAAGATGAAAGGGAGGAGGTTTAAAAGGGAATCTGAGGGGTAAATATTTCACCCAAAGATTAGTTAGTATCTGGAATGAGCTGTCAGCAGAGGTGGTGAAGACAGGATCAGCATCATTTAAGGAGCACCAAGACAAGCAGTCAAATAAGGTACAGAATGAAGGCATATAGAATTGGTACAGAAAAGCATAATGGTTGGCATCAAAGTGGTGGGCCATGCATTATAGGTGTGACTTTAATATACTTTGATTGTGGAGGAACAGAGGGACTATGGATCCTGAAAAGTGACAGAACAGGGAGATAAAGTGATTCAGGTATACAGCCAAGGAACACGAAGGAGGTCAATGCTGGAATTGCATAAAGCCTTGGATGGAAAGACATCCAAGGGAGCGAAGGATATTTACAAGGATGATGCCTTGACTTGTCAACGATAGCAATCAGAACCAGACTTGTGTTCACATGAACAGGCAGCTCATGGAAGTTAATGTTACATATACAAAATTTTGTGGGTGGCAGGGTGGAGATGCGTCTCCACCAAAGGAGGTGAAAGGCACTCCTCCCTATGCTACCCCAAACAGGGTCACATGAAGCCATGGGACAGGTGGTGGATGGCCAAGTGAGCAGCTAATATGGATAAAGCAGTGGCTAATTGGCAGGAGGCAAAGAGAGGGAATAAAGAGAGCCTTTTCTGGTTGGCCTCTGGTGACTAGTGGTCTTCCACAGGGGTTTGCGTTGGAACCAATTTTTTTTACATTTAATGTCAATGACTTGGATGAGGGAATTGATGGCTTTGTTGCAGTTTGTGGATGATACGAAGATAGGTGGAGGGGCACGTAGTTTTGAGGAAGTAGAGAGGCTACAGAAGGACTTCAATTAGGTTATGGGCAAAGAAGTGGCAGATGGAATATAGTCTTGGGAAGAGTATGGTCATGCACTTGGTGGACGAAATAATGGGGTAGACTATTTTCTAAATGGGGAGAAAATTCAAAAATCTAAGGAGCAAAGAAACTTGTAAGTCCTTGTACAGAATTCCTTAAGGTTAATTTGCAGGTTGAGTCTGTGGTGAGGAAGGCAAATGCAACGTTAGCATTCATTTCAAGGATGTAACGTTGAGACTTTATAAAGAACTAGTGAGGCCTCAGTTGGAGTATTGTAAGCAGGTTTGGGCTCCATATCTTATGACACTGGAGAGGGTTCAAAGGAAATTCACAAAAATAGTTCCAAGATTGAACAGCTTGTCATATGAAGACCATTTGATGGCTCTGGGCCTGTATTCATTAGAATTCAGAAGAATGGGGGGCATCCTAATTGAAACCTATCAAATGTTGAAAGGTTTTGATAGAGTGGATGTGGAGAGGATGTTTCCTATAGTGGGAGAGTCTAAGACCAGAGGACACAGCCTGAGAATAGAGGGGTGTCCTTTTAGAACAACGATGAGGAGGAATTTCTTTAGTCAGGGTGTGGTGATTCTGTGGAATTCATTGCCTAAGGCAGCTGTGGAGAAGTCTTTAGGTATATATAAAGGCAGAGGTAGATAGATTCTTGATTGGTCAGGGCATGAAACAATACAGGAAGGTGGTAGCAGAGTGGGGCTGAGGGGAAAATTGGATCAGCCATGATGAAATGGCAGAACAGACTCAATGAGCCAAATGGCCTAATTCTAGTCCAATTTCTTATGTCTCAGTCTTTTATCATAAGTCCTAGTTGTGCATCCACTGACACCAAGCAGACAATCTCTGGAGTATTGATAATGGCTGGTGTGACCAGTCTTGTAAAGACACTGCCCAGAAAGTGGCAATGGCAAAGCACATCTGTAGAAAAATTGGCCAAGAATAATCATTGTCGTCGACCCTGATCACTCACGTCATACACCACCAATGATAAAATTCATGCAGGCCAATACCCACTTTCTTTCCAGCAATTTCAAAAGGCAAGTGGTTGTGATTTAAAGTGGTTGGCAAAAGAGCTGGAGGAAAAGATAGAGGATGGTGCAGGTCTGGAACGCGGCCCAAAATGGTGGTCAGCGGAGAAGCCCTCATCACATTGAAAAGCTATGACCTGAAGGACTGTAGGCCTGGTGTTGGGAAGAAGAAACTACACAGAACAGCTTTTTATTGACTGATCTGGATAAAATAGATTCAAGAGATCAGCTACGAATTAAATGGAGTTTTAGAACAGAACATTAACGTGGAAATTATCTGCAAGGAATTGTCTTCAGCTAAACACCAGACTAATTTATCACAAACCCATGTTGCCTGAGGAAATTTGGGCAATTTGAAGCTGCTCATTTAAGTCTCAATAGGAATGACGTAACACACAAAGTAGCCATTTGCACTGCATGCATGCTGGGTCTTTGAAGGTTCAGGTTTTGCAATGATCTTGTACCTGCCCAAGTACTTATCCAGTTCAGATCTCAGATATTTAACTAAAGCTTTTACTGAAGCAAAGCACAATGGTGTTTAGGAGCTGACATCTCATTGGGCACCACAGTAGCATAACTGACAGCATGGTGCTATCACAGCTCAGGTTGTCAGAGTTCAGAGTTCAATTCCAGCATCCTCTATAAGCAGATTTGTACATTCCTTCTCGTGTGCACGTGCGTTTCCTCTAGGTGCTCCAGTTTCTTCCCACAGTCCAAAAATGTACTAGTTGGCAAGTTAAGGGAGGAGAGAGAAGCAGCGCGCCGCGCATGGGCAGCCCGCCGGTGAAAAATGATATCGTATCTGTTAAATAGGGGCCGTGGAAAATTCTGATTTGATGGAGATGGACGTGAAAGCACAGAGGAACATCTGGAAAAATTTCTGAAATGTTCGTTCGCTGCTTTCGTTACTGCGCATCAGGAATCTTTCAGAGAGAAGGCCTCAAAATCCCTGGCTTTGCATGCTGTTGGTGACCGAGATGGAGGTCGAATCCTTCGGATAGAGATGGCGCTCAGTACTCGGTGTTGGAGAGCTGATCAGAGCTCGAAGTTTTCGGATGACTCAGAGTCGGACCGTGGTCGGGTATGGCAGGGAGAGTTTTTCTTCCTTCTACCATCTGCGTGAGATGTGGGACATTTGAAAGACCTCGAACTTTTAGTGTGCTCATGGACTTCTTCAAGTTATGGTATTGTTGCACTGTTGTAACTATATGTTATAATTATGTGGTTTTGTTAGTTTTTTCAGTCTTGGTCTGTCCTGTGTTTTGTGATATCACACCGGAGGAAATATTGTATCATTTCTTAATGCATGCATTACTAAATGACAATAAAAGAGGACTGCATGTCTTCATAATCTAATTGGTTATTGCAAAACTAATTCAATAGATCCTCTGTCCTCAAAAGTGCTGCATCACACTCCCAATGTGCCCTGAACATGTGGAAATTTTTGGGGAGTAACTTCCCACAGGATATCCTGCCTGCAGGTGCCATGTATCTACTTTCTGTCTGTATTGTACTTTGTGTTACACATTTATGATGGGTAATTTGTCACATGGGTTGGGGTGTAGTAGAAGCAAATGAGTATAGTTACAAATTCATACTTTGTCTTTAACTCAATTTATTCTGAACTAGAACCAGAGAGGCAGCCGGAATGATTTTTTTTGTTGATTGCTCTTGGAATGCTAAGCTTGTTTATTTCCCACTAGATTGCTATTATATCATTATTACGCCGCTTATTTCATTATAGCACTAGTTTTAGTTCCATTTGTTTTTTATTGCTACAAGATTGTTCGTCTTTGCTGATTTCTTAACAAAGAATTAAATGTACTCTTTCAAGCTTTATTGTTGTGTCATAGTGCTGTCCTCATGCTTAGTCTCCGAGCGGTTTTTGGGGGCGGGGCGGGGGTTGACATCGTAAAGTAGCAATTGGCACTAACACACAAACTCGAGATCAAATAAGAAAAATAGTTGCCTTTAATTCATATCATACAAAACAGGTTATTTGTCCTCTGACCAAGTTTAACTAGCAGTCATTTCAAGTATTGTGTACAAGCGTTATCCATATTTTGCAAGTCCTAAAGAACATTTCCAAAATGACAGAATATCTCCATTATAAACAACTTCCCCACTGCAGCGCTTTAGTTCAGATGAAGCCACAAATAGTGAAAAATACCAAGACCTATGAAACAAGTAACAAGTATGGAGAGGACAAGGTAGATTTATGCACTGAAGATTTATCAGCTGCATTTGGTTCCCCCAACGTTTTCCCATTGTTTTACAGTCATTCTTTTCTGAAACCGCTGAACAAAGTATTGACAGCATTTAAAATGGACTGGAAAAAAGTGTTTAAAAATCTCAAATATTTGATAAAAAGAATTATGTGCATTTACAAACCATATGCAATACTATGGGAAATTGAGGGTCATCGTTAATAGTTGAAACAACTTTGTTTGCTCGTTTAGTTCTAGAGACAATTGTTAAAGGTCAGCAATTCGTACAACACCCAAACCAGGTGAGAGCGAGGCACTTGCACAAAGCCCAGAAACAAAGTCACATTCCAAAAAGTGTTCTTGTGCTGCAGAGAGAAGACTACATGGGTCCCTTGGGTAAATGGAGGTGTGGGTGCTGTCGCAGTCTCTCCAACAACGCTTCCTCAGTTGGCTCCTCCAAATCATCCCTAATATTTTTTAAAAATTTGGAATTAGATGAGATTACCAGAAGTCACAAAAACATTGGTGACATTTGTGATACAAAAAACATAGGAACATTTAAACTCTTAGTCCAATGGCTGAGAGAAAAATGGAGGGCAATGTAGGTAGGAACTGTTAGATTGATCATAGAGCAGGCTATAAGATCAGCACAATATTGTGGACCATAGAGCCTGTACTGTGTTGTATTATGTTCTAAATAAAACCAAGGTGAATACTGGTGCTTTCCAAAAGCAATCCATCTCTTTTTCTTGTTACAAATGACAAATACCATCTCCCAACTCTTTGAGAAAAATCGAGATCTCAATGAATTATCCAGAGGAGAACCTAAACAAGTGTCCTTAATTGAGGGATGGGAAAGAACATTAGGATGTTCGCCTCTGAAGCACAATCTCCATATCTTCATTTTCAATTCTACTTGCTGGAAATAACAATACTGTTATCCTCTGTATTTACTCGCAACACCCAAATTCAGGCCTTTAGAAAATCTGAGGATGCTATCCAAAAATTATGACCTCCAGATCGCCTTGCATCTCCATTTTGCAAATCAGTTATAAATTAAATAATAATTTGTTTTGAGTTGTTGTGCTAAAGTGGACAAATTGACATTATGCTTGCATTTGCCAACTCGCTTCATCTTTCTACATTTCCCTGAGGCCTACTCACGTATTCTTTACAATTTACTTTCCTATCTATTAATGCGCTGTGGAAAAAAATAGCAAATACACTTCTGGCTTTCACCCAAGTCATTGATTTAAGTAGTAAAAGATTTTGGGCCTCAGTACCGGTACAGCACTGATTACATATTATCAAACCCATCTTAAAATAAAGCCCAGGTGAGTGAAACTGGCAGTCAGGCTGAGTTACATGCATGCAATCAACAGCTAAAGCCATCTCATAGGTAATAGATCAAAGTGTGCAGTCTGACCACATTTGGCTGAAAATGGTAAACAGAAACTGGGAGGAAACATCTCCAAGGCCATCCCTGTCCTTCAAGTGACCACGAAATTCAAGGTGGAAGCATTCACAATTATATTCAAGCAGAAATGCTCCAGATTTCACCCGAGATCTCAAACTTAACAGAAGCCAGTCTTCACCAAATTCATTTCAGTCCACGTAAAAATCAGAACTGGCCAGGAGAATGGTTCCCTTGTTGGATTTATTGGAGGCCATAGTTTCATGAAAAGGGGTCAGCCATTCGGGACCAAAATAACTCTGATGGTAAATGTTTGGAGCTCCCTGTCCCAGAGAGCTGCAGGAGCTGAGACCAACAGACATTTTAGCTACAACAGAATCAAAAGGGATTGGGCAGGGAATTGGTTGTGAGCCCAAAGATTGGGTCGGCCTCCACCTTACTGAAGGAGGACGACAAAAATTCTAAAAGATCCACAGGAAATGGGAAGGTACTCACCTGAACATATCCTGCACACTCATCTGATACTCAGATTCCTGATCTGAGACAGACAGATGATAGCTCCGATCCCATTTATGAATGAAGTTCTGTGTCAAGCAGAAGGGTATGTCATGTGATACATTCCATTAAAAAATACCATGTTAAAAATCTTCATAAAGATATAGAATGTACTGTAGTTCAAACATTCTAATATAGAGTTAATGCCACGTTCAGTTAAAATCGGACCTCCTTGTCAGTGCAAACTAGCAGCAGAGTCGCCACCAACTGTGTTCAATTCCTGCTTACAGAAAGTTCACATCAAGGCTAACTAAGTGCTTTGCATTCTGATGGTCTTCCAGTCATGGAGCATGTACTTGGACAAGGATGCAGGGTCACTGAAGAACCTGCACATCAAGTGAAAGGGCAAATCAACACAGATTTAACTAAGGTTTAATTGTATACAATCGCAAAGACAATTCTTCATTCCCAGACGTGCTTGCATTTTCAATTCCTACTTTGGGTCAGGAAATCAGCTTTTAATCCAAAGCCTTAATTTTAAAAAATGATCCCCTTCAAGTGGAACTTTGTCAACAGACAGGAGTTATTGCAGTAAGTAGTTTTGCTTTTTTTTTTTGAATTATACTTACCTCAAGAATCAAAGCCACAAAGAGGTTAACCCAAATAACAGAGGAAACCAGCCACCAAGCTACAAAATAGAGCTTGGACCACCTGCAAGATGAAAAGGCAAAGACCTTAGAAATTAAACAAGATGCCATCCATTATTAAAGTGTTCTTGCTGAATGGAATAAATCGCTAACCCAAAGACACACAGAAAAATGTACACAAAATTTAAACAAATAGCTGCTGCTTTACATTGCTTGGTTTTTGTCAATGATACTAAGTCACAAAATTACACAGTCAAATACAATCAAGACAAAATCTCCACTTCATTTCACATTCAATTTTAACTACAGTGGAGTCCTGTCAATTGGGCCATCGGTGAAGTGGGATAGCCATTATTTGGGATAACTCTTGGAGAACTAAAACTAATTCAGAAAATAGCCAGGATACCCTTCCTTTATCTGGGACACTATGCCTCTTAATTGGGACAGAAGACTGTTGCTGAACAGTTTCTAACTAGCGTCAGTCACTGGCATTTGTGTGGCTCTTACACACTACACAGTGCTCAGAGTGAACAATTTTAAATAGCATCAGTTGCTTGTGTTTGCCTTCAAAAATCAGTGATTTTCATCAATGATATTGGCCAGAAATAAGCAGGAAAACAAAACAAATTCAGAACTGTTTTGCTCACCGCAGTTTCAAGCATTCAGACTTGGAGATGCCAGAAACAGCCAGGAGTGAATATGAAATGACTTCACTACTACAAGGTAATCATCTTGAATGTTAACAATGAAAATGAAGATCTGAAGGATGCAATCATCTAAATCATTGTATGAAGACAGTCCATTACCTGCACTAGGTGTCTGTGCTGATTTTGCTCATTTACAGTTAAAAGTAGTATACACTGGATGAATTTCTCTCTGGGTAACTATTAAGAACGAATAAGCAGTTTTATAGTACTATAGTAGTTTTGCTAGTGTTCCAATTTGTTCTGTATTTCATTTAAATACTTAATTGTTACTCAGTTAAATGGTAGTTTGTCTATTTTATACCTTTTTAGCCATTTTGATGAAATTTCAGCTAATTGGGGTAGCTACATAATTGGGCCAAAATGTACCCAGTGTACCAAGATGTGTCCCAATTAACCAGAATCCACTGTTTCACAAGGAACTCGGCTACAGTTCTCGTGGCAAAAGGTTCATACAGTTCCCGTTCCACTACATGAACTCAGCACCACCCTGAACAATGTTAACTTAAACTCATTCTTCACAACAGTAATTGGATGGTAAACTAACTACAAAACTTCCAGAATTGCAACTGATTATCCAAAATAACACAATGGCAAATGAGAAAGGGGGAGTCCACGGACGATAATTTAAAAAAAATTCCAGAGCAACGCTCACAAAACACTGGAGGAACTCAGCAGGTCAGGCAGCTTCTATGGAGGGGAATAAACAGTCAACATTTTGGGCATCTACTGTATCCAGTGCTGCCAGTGTGGCCTCCTGTAAATCGGTGAGACCCAACGTAGACTGGGAGACCGCTTCACTGAGCACCTATGCTATGTCTGCCAGAAAAAGCAGGATCTCCCCGTGGCTACTTATTTTAATTCCACTTCCCATCCCCTTGTCAGTCTGTGGCCTCAATGAAGGCACACTCAGGATGGAGGAGCAACAGCTTATATTCCGTCTGGGTAGCCCTCAACCTGATGGGATGAACATCAACTTCTTTAACTTCTAGTAATGCCCCCTCCCCCTTCACCATTCCCTCTCTTACCTCATCTCCCTACCTGCCTATCACCTCCCTCTGGTGCTCCTCCCCAATTTTCTTCCTTCCAAGGCCTTCTCCTATCCGATACTCCTTCTCCAGCCCTGTATCTCTTTCACTGATCAACTTCCTAGCTCTGTACTTCACCTCTCCCATCCACACCATCACCACCACGCCCACCTCCGATTTCACCTTCTTTCTTCCTCTCCTCCCACCACCTTCTAATTCTGACTGATATTTTTCTCCAGTCCCGATGAAGGATCTCAGCTCGAAACATCGATTATACTCTTTTGCAAAAATGCTGCCTGGCCTGCTGAGTTCCTCAGCATTTTGTGTGTTTTGCAAATGAGTTATCCTAAGTTACGTGAAAAGGCTAAAATTAGGCTATTCAAAAATCAAATTGACATAATTTTATGAAAGGAAAGTGCCAGAATAAAATGTTTTTTTTGTAGATGCAATCAGCAAAATGGATTACAGCGGGAACTGTAGCAATGGGATTCCTAAAGGCATTTGATAAAAAGGTGGAAAATATTAAACTTATTCCACAAATCAAGAGCTTATGACATTCAGGGTTATGACACTGGGGTGGCATGATAGCACAGTGGTTAGCACAACGTTTTTTTAAGTACAGGTGACCCAGGTTCAATTCCCACCACTACCTCTAAGGCACATTCTCCCCGTGATCTCGTGGGTTTCCACCCACATCCAAAGATGTACTGGTTGATAGGTTAATTGGTCATTGCAAATTGTCCCTAGATTAGGCTATCGTTAAACCAGGGGTTGCTGCGCGGCGGGGCTAAAAAGGGCCAGAAGGGCCTATTCCACGCTGTATCAAGAAATAAATTAAAATAACTAGCAAAGATTGTCTAATTACTAAAACAGTCAGGATTAATGGGTCATTTTGCAGGTTGCCAACTTCAGACTAATAGGATGCCACAGGGATCAGAGCTGGAATGTCAACTGTTTACAAGGTGCATTCAGTGACAGGGTTGAAGAGAGAGGGAATTGTGGCCAAACCTGCCACTAACAGGTGTGAAAGCAACCAAAACAGAATGCTGGAAACACTCAGCACGTTGGGCAGCATCTGTGGGAGTAATATCAGTTAATCTTTCAAGTCCAGGACTTAGTTAGAATTAGAAAGAGAAACACAAGTTAGCTTTCAGCAGATAGGGAAAAGTTTAAAAAACAAAAGGCAGTATCTCTAGTTATTATAGGAAAGTTGCTGGTAAACGCAGCAGGCCAGGCAGCATCTCTAGGAAGAGGTACAGTCAACGTTTCGGGCCGAGACCCTTCATCAGGACTAACTGAAAGAAGAGATAGTAAGAGATTTGAAAGTGGGAGGGGGAGGGGGAGATCTGAAATGATTGGAGAAGACAGAAGGGGGAGGGATGGAGCCAAGAACTGGACAGTTGATTGGCAAAAGGGATATGAGAGGATCATGGAACGGGAGGCCTAGGGAGAAAGAAAGGGGGTGGGGGGGGTCGACTGTACCCCTTCCTAGAGATGCTGCCTGACCTGCTGCATTCACCAGCAACTTTTTTGTGTGTTGCTTGAAATTCCAGCATCTGCAGATTTCCTCGTGTTTGCATCTCCAATTATTGATCATCTCCACACCTTGCGCCACATAGGTCGGCAACCTCGCCATCTCTTTAGCATTTAATCTGTTTTTTTTTTTTACGGTGGTGAGTTACTAGCTCAACATTTAACCGAGCACGGATGGAAAACTTGCAAGGAGCTGGCCGGAATCGATGCATTTAAGTGGCTAGCATGTAGCACATGACAGACTATATAAAAACGCAAGAAAGCAAGAAGGAGGGCAATTTGCAAGGGATATAACTAGGTTAAGCGAAAGGCCAAAAGAATAATTGTCAGAGTAATGTATGCAGAATTACAGGATGAAAGGAAAGAATAAAGAGCCATCATATATAAAACACAAATTTAGTATACAAGTTCAACACTGAGGCAATTTTACATTACATTACGGGACCAGTTCAAATCGCATAGATAGTCAGTAAATTGACCAGGAATAAAGAGCTGGTATCAGTACAGAGGGCATTAAAAGTACCTAATATTCATTATTCATCTCTTCGGCTTGTCTCTTGTGACCGCAAAAGAAACATGGTAAATTTTCAACCGGGACAAAACATGCCAAACCCAATCGCCCATACCAAGGCAAATTTAGAGGTCCTGTGCCTGAATAGGAACCACTTTTATAGTCAAGTCTAGCACTAAACTGTCAACCATCTGCACAGAAGTATCTTCAATTGAACTCCCAAACTTTCGTGGCTGAGGACCTGCCCCACTATGAGACAGGTACCTCAAGTGCTGAAATAACACACAAGTGCTCAGCTACCAACTATAAATTCCCCAGGTCATACATTGTGACAGAGAGCGCTTGGTAAATGCACTCCTTGCGCACGCACACACAACCTTGTCATTCTGCTGTCATTGCGCTAAGTGCGCACACTTCAATGTCTTATCCCAATATATTCTCATAATGGGTCCTAATGGGATGAATTGATGGTGCATTTCCCCCGTACACGGCAGAGTATTCTACTTCTTTGGTAATGGGATATGCAAATGTGTATATGTTGTTTGCATGCTGTATTTAAGGAGGATACATCTGTTTAATTTGTAATATGGCTGTAACTACATTGTGGGGTGCATCAGATTCTAATTCATGTGTAGTCTTAAATTCACTTTGCAGGTAATTGAAGATGATATGTCCTGTCGCCCTAATAAACAGGGATCATCACTCAGTAGCAGAGAGATTGGAGCTGCTAGGAGTTCACACCGGACAAAAATAGTATACAGCTATAATAGTGGCCAAAGGACCTAGGGTAATGGATGAACTGAAGGAAATTTATATTAGGCAGGAAATGGTGTTGGATAGACTGTTGGGTCTGAAGGCTGATAGGTCCCCAGGACCTGATGGTCTGCATCCCAGGGTACTTAAGGAGGTGGCTTTAGAAATCGTGGACACATTGGTAATCATTTTCCAATGTTCTATAGATTCAGGATCAGTTCCTGTGGATTGGAGGGTGGCTAATGTTGTCCCTCTCTTCAAGAAGGGAGGAAGAGAGAAAACAGGGAATTATAGACCGGTTAGTCTGATGTCGGTGGTGGGAAAGATGCTGGAGTCAATTATAAAAGATGAAATTACGACACATCTGGATAGCAGTAACAGGATCGGTCTGAGTCAGCATGGATTTACGAAGGGGAAATCATGCTCGACTAATCTTCTGGAATTTTTTGAGGATGTAACTGTGAAAATGGACAAGGGAAAGCCAGTGGATGTAGTGTACCTGGACTTTCAGAAAGCCTTTGATAAAGTCCCACATAGGAGATCAGTGGGCAAAATTAGAGCACATGGTATTGGGGGCAGAGTACTGACATGGATTGAAAATTGGCTGGCTGACAGAAAACAAAGAGTAGCGATTAATGAGTTCCTTTCGGAATGGCAGGCAGTGACCAGTGGGGTACCGCAGGGTTCAGTGCTGGGACTGCAGCTGTTTACAATATGTATTAATGATTTAGATGAGGGAATTAAAAGTAACATTAGCAAATTTGCCAATGACACAAAGCTGGGTGGCCGTGTGACATGTGAGGAGGATGTTATGAGAATGCAGGGTGACTTGGACTGGCTGGGTGAGTGGGCAGATGCAGTTTAATGTGGATAAATGTGAGGTTATCCACTTTGGTGGTAAGATCGGGAAGGCAGATTATTATCTAAATGGAGTCAAGTTAGGAAAAGGGGAAGTACAACGAGATCTAGGTGTTTTTGTACATCAGTCACTGAAAGCAAGCATGCAAGTACAGCAGGCAGTGAAGAAAGCTAACGGCATGCTGGCCTTCATAACAAGGGGAATTGAGTATAAGAGCAAAGAGGTCCTTCTGCAGCTGTACAGGGCCCTGGTGAGACCACACCTGGAGTACTGTGTGTAGTTTTGGTCTCCAAATTTGAGGAAGAGCATTCTTGCTATTGAGGGAGTGCAGCCTAGGTTCACAAGGTTAATTCCTGGGATAGCAGGACTGTCATATGTCAAAAGATTGGAGCGACTGGGCTTGTATATTTAGAAGGCTGAGAGGGGATCTTATTGAAACATTTAAGATTATTAAGGGATTGGACACGCTGGAGGCAGGAAGCATGTTCCCGCTGATGGGTGAATCCAGAACCAGAGGCCACAGTTTAAGAATAAGGGGTAGGCTATTTAGAACGGAGTTGAGGAAAAACTTTTTCACCCAGAGAGTGGTGGATGTATGGAATGCTCTGCCCCAGAAGGCTGTGGAGGCCAAGTCTCTGGATGCTTTCAAGAAAGAGATAGAACCATAGAACAGTACAGCACAATACAGGCCCTTCAGCCCACAATGTTGTGCCGACCCTCAAACCCTGCCTCCCATATAAGCCCCCACCTTAAATTCCTCCATGTACCTGTCTAGTAGTCTCTTAAACTTCACTAGTGTATCTGCCTCCACCACTGACTCAGGCAATGCATTCCACGCACCAACCACTCTCTGAGTAAAAAACGTTCCTCTAATATCCCCCTTGAACTTCTTACCCCTTACCTTAAAGCCATGTCCTCTTGTATTGAGCAGTGGTGCCCTGGGGAAGAGGCTCTGGCTATCCACGCTATCTATTCCTCTTATTATCTTGTACACCTCTATCATGTCTCCTCTCATCCTCCTCCTCTCCAAAGAGTAAAGCCCTAGCTCCCCTAATCTCTGATCAAAATCTATACTCTCTAAACCAGGCAGCATCCTGGTAAATCTCCTCTGTACCCTTTCCAATGCTTCCACATCCTTCCTATAGTGAGGCGACCAGAACTGGACACAGTACTTCAAGTACTGATGGATAGAGCTCTTAAAGATAGCAGAATCAAAGGTTATGGGGATAAGGCAGGAACTAGGTACTGATTGTGGATGATCAGCCATGATCACAGTGAATGGCGGTGTTGGCTCAAAGGGCCGAATGGCCTACTCCTGCACCTACTGTCTATTGTCTACTATTGTGTTCTCTGGTATATATCTTCTAGTAAATATTGGCAGCTTTCTTTTTGCTATTTTCACAAATTTTTGTAAGTTTGATTTTTGACGCACTTAATAAACATCCTTCTGCAATAGTGCTAAGCGAATCCACCCGGTCATAACCCACATATCTAACACACACCATCCTAAACAAACAGAGGCAGTGTCACAGCATGGAAGTAGATCATTAATACTACCATATCCACAGTTTCATTGCCAAATTCTTTGTCTAAATTCTAACAGTACATTAGATACATATTCCCCACAAGGTTGGGAGGTTCAATACTTAGTCTATATCCCAAGAAAGAATAAAAGTTAAGCTACAAAGTCTGCCCTATCTGACACAAGTTCATAAGTCATTGCAATCGTTTGCTATTCAAAAGCCATTCATCCTCTGTATTTCCTGTCATTGCTTAATTTGGCCACATGGTGGCGCTTCATGACAACATGCAAATATAGTTCAGCAAGAAATACAGCAAGCCTTGCCAATACCAATGGTGCCAGTCAATAATACAAAGAAAAAAATATAAGCAAAATAGAGACAAAAAAAACTGATTGGAAGTCATTAGCCAAACAACCCAGATATTAGTCGTGTTTTAACGCTGACAACTCGAGAAAAATACATAATTCAAGGGACAATCAAATCCAATGAGTTTCCCCTACATGCAGAAAATAAAATACACAAAGTTTGGTTAAACACTTCCTTGAAAGCCTGGAGACAGAAGGGGCAACCATCAGTTGAAAACATGCCATTTTTACCTCAATAGGCAAAATGGCCTAATTCTGAACACAAAATACTCTGCAGATGCTGGGGTTAAAGCAACACTCACAACACGCTGGAGGAACTCAGCAGGTCGGGCAGCATCCATGGAAACAATCAGTCAACGTTTCGGGCCGGAACCCTTCATCAGGACTGAAGAGGGAAGGGGCAGAGGTGGGGGGAGGGTGGGAAGGAGATTTCTCAAGCTTATTGGAGGTATTCAAAAACTTTAGATTTTGACACATTAAGAAGCCTTTGCCTCTCAAAGTCCAACCCAACATC
Source organism: Mobula birostris (assembly GCF_030028105.1). Lineage (NCBI taxonomy): Eukaryota > Metazoa > Chordata > Chondrichthyes > Myliobatiformes > Myliobatidae > Mobula > Mobula birostris. The sequence goes on along the minus strand of NC_092380.1, from coordinate 100,424,437 downwards.
CCCATCGTGAGAGATGGAAACGGGCAAAGCTAGCTTACAGAGCTATGGTGAAGCTGTATAGGTCAATCCGCTATACAGTGGATACAAGGAATTACAGAAATACTGATGAACTTCAACCATATCATTGACTTTGAATGAAGGTCATTAATGGCCTAAGGCCCCAAGGAGGAAACATTTAATCATGTGCATGGGCCTATTAACAAAAGGTAGCAAGCTGCTTTGATATATGTTATGAGAAAGAAAAGGTGAAGTAACCATTCATGATCAATTTCATCAGAATCTTGAAAACCAACACAGTCAAAGGAACACACACACACACACACACACATAATGCTGGAGGAACTCAGCAGGTCAGGTTGCATCTCTGCAGAATAAACAGAAAACATTTTGGAAATCAAAGTCACTTTTTTTTTAAAACCATACAATATAGTTCCACTTTCCACACATGATAACGCAGTAACAACTTCTGTACCATACCCCACACACGGGTTAAACTCCACTCTCTCACCGTTGGCAATAAGAACAGGCCAAAATCAATATTTTAATATAAACAGCAGCAACAAACAAAAACCTGGAGCAACCCAGTGGGTCAGGGAATGTACTCACGGGTTTACATATCTTGAAAAGACATCGAGGAAAACCTGCCAGTTGTTCACCACCATTACATCCCATAAGGTAACCAAAGCAGCCTGTTGTAAACAGAAACCAATTACAGCCATTCATTCCTGAAAGCATCTAATACATACAGTTGGCGGTTATTATCAGGAGCCAAGCTTCATGGCAGAAACTTCAGCCATTTTTGACACAGAATGTGACAACTTACAGCAAAGTCATTGAAATTGTTGGGCCAATAATTCAGTTGTTCATAGGTGCCACACTGACGTGTTAGGTTCTCTGGGGTGTCTTCATTAAAACTAAAAGCAAAGAGCACAAATAGCACCAGCCTCAATTTCTGACATTAAAAAGCAATATTTTCACATCCGATTAAAAGAGTTGTTTGTGATATACAAAGTTAGTGAATGAGAGTCCAAGCAAAATACAGAGCAGAAAGGAACAATGCTTTCTCAATGCAATACAAAATCATTTTCATTTGTATATTTGAGGGCCCTGTAACCTCGTCATTCACTCATACCAATCTTAGCTGCATTTCCCTTTCCAAATCACTCTGTTAAGAGTAGCTGAACTATACAAACTGGGATGAATAGACAGAGGTAACAGGCCTCAGACTTATGACTGAGGGATACGTTCCCATCCTGATCACCAGTTGCTGTTCTCAACTGGAAGTAGCTGTGCGTGGCCATTACCTGAACATAGTAACACAAGAAAATAGCAGGAGCTGGTCACTAGGATCCACAAGCCAGACCCTCCATTCAACATCACAAACTGTGACTGGATATACAAGACCACAAGACATTGTCCTAATTCTGCTCCTTTGGCCCAATGCATCTACTCTGGCACTTGATCATGGCTGATCCATTTCCCTCTCAACCTCATTCTCCTGCCTTTTCCCCATAACCTTTCATACCTTGACATCCAGATTCTATCAACCTCCACTTTAAATATACCCAATGACTTGGCCTCCAAAGCTGCCTGTGGCAATAAATTCAACAGATTCACCACGTTCTAGCTAAAGAAATTCCTCCCCATCTCTGTTTTATCTGGATGTTCCTCTGTTCTGAGGTTGTACCCTCTGGTCCTAGACTCCCCCACTACAGGAAACATCCTCTCCACATACACTATCTCAGCCTTTCGACATTCAGTAGGATTCAATGAGATATCCCCAACTCCTGCCCCATTCTTTGAAATTCCACTGAGTACAGTCCCAGAGCCATCAAACGCTCCTCAAATGAGGAGTTTTTCATTCCTGGAATCATTTTCATGAACCTTCTTTGAACTCTCTCCAATGTCAGCAACATGAACCAACATGTCGAGGAACCGACTAGAGAGCAGGCTATTCCGGACTGGGTTTTGAGCAATGAGGAAGGGTTAATTAGCAATCTTGTCGTGAGAGGTCCCTTGGGTAAGAGTGACCATAATATGGTGGAATTCTTCATTAAGATGGAGAGTGACATAGTTAATTCAGAAACAAAGGTTCTGAACTTAAAGAGGGGTAACTTTGAAGGTATGAGATGTGAATTAGCTAAGATAGACTGGCAAATGACACTTAAAGGATTGACGGTGGATATGCAATGGCAAGCATTTAAAGGTTGCATGGATGAACTGCAACAAATGTTCATCCCTGTTTGGCAAAAGAATAAATCAAGGAAGGTAGTGGACCCGTGGCTGACAAGAGAAATTAGGGATAGTATCAATTCCAAAGAAGCAGCATACAAATTAGCCAGAGAAAGTGGCTCACCTGAGGACTGGGAGAAATTCAGAGTTCAGCAGAGGAGGACAAAGGGCTTAATTAGGAAGGGGAAAAAAGATTATGAGAGAAAACTGGCAGGCAACATAAAAACGGACTGTAAAAGCTTTTATAGATATGTAAAAAGGAAAAGACTGGTAAAGACAAATGTAGGTCCCCTGCAGGCAGAAACAGGTGAGTTGATTATGGGGAGCAAGGACATGGCAGACCAATTGAATAATTACTTTGGTTCTGTCTTCACTAAGGAGGACATAAATAATCTTCCAGAAATAGTAGGGGACAGAGGGTCCAGTGAGATGGAGGAACTGAGCGAAATACATGTTAGTAGGGAAGTGGTGTTAGGTAAATTGAAGGGATTGAAGGCAGATAAATCCCCAGGGCCAAATGGTCTGCATCCCAGAGTGCTTAAGGAAGTAGCCCAAGAAATAGTGGATGCATTAGTGATAATTTTTCAAAACTCGTTAGATTCTGGACTAGTTCCTGAGGATTGGAGAGTGGCTAATGTAACTCCACTTTTTAAAAAAGGAGGGAGAGAGAAACCGGGGAATTATAGACCGGTTAGCCTAACTTCGGTGGTGGGGAAACTGCTGGAGTCAGTTATCAAGGATGTGATAACAGCACATTTGGAAAGTGGTGAAATGATCGGACAAAGTCAGCATGGTTTTGTGAAAGGAAAATCATGTCTGACGAATCTCATAGAATTTTTTGAGGATGTAACTAGTAAAGTGGATAGGGGAGAACCAGTGGATGTGGTATATTTGGATTTTCAGAAGGCTTTTGCCAAGGTACCACACAGGAGATTAGTGTGCAAACTTAAAGCACACGGTATTGGGGGTAAGGTATTGGTGTGGGTGGAGAGTTGGTTAGCAGACAGGAAGCAAAGAGTGGGAATAAACAGGACCTTTTCAGAATGGCAGGCAGTGACTAGTGGGGTACCGCAAGGCTCAGTGCTGGGACCCCAGTTGTTTACAATATATATTAATGACTTGGATGAGGGAATTAAATGCAGCATCTCCAAGTTTGCGGATGACACGAAGCTGGGTGGCAGTGTTAGCTGTGAGGAGGATGCTAAGAGGATGCAGGGTGACTTGGATAGGTTGGGTGAGTGGGCAAATTCATGGCAGATGCAATTTAATGTGGATAAATGTGAAGTTATCCACTTTGGTGGCAAAAATAGGGAAACAGATTATTATCTGAATGGTGGCCGATTAGGAAAAGGGGAGGTGCAACGTGACCTGGGTGTCATTATACACCAGTCATTGAAAGTGGGCATGCAGGTACAGCAGGCGGTGAAAAAGGCGAATGGTATGCTGGCATTTATAGCGAGAGGATTTGAGTACAGGAGCAGGGAGGTACTACTGCAGTTGTACAAGGCCTTGGTGAGACCGCACCTGGAGTATTGTGTGCAGTTTTGGTCCCCTAATCTGAGGAAAGACATCCTTGCCATAGACAGAGTACAGAGAAGGTTCACCAGATTGATTCCTGGGATGGCAGGACTTTCATATGAAGAAAGACTGGATGAACTGGGCTTGTACTCGTTGGAATTTAGAAGATTGAGGGGGGATCTGATTGAAACGTATAAGATCCTAAAGGGATTGGACAGGCTAGATGCAGGAAGATTGTTCCCGATGTTGGGGAAGTCCAGAATGAGGGGTCACAGTTTGAGGATAGAGGGGAAGCCTTTTAGGACCGAGATTAGGAAAAACTTCTTCACACAGAGAGTGGTGAATCTGTGGAATTCTCTGCCACAGGAAACAGTTGAGGCCAGTTCATTGGCTATATTTAAGAGGGAGTTAGATATGGCCCTTGTGGCTACGGGGATCAGGGGGTATGAAGGGAAGGCTGGGGCGGTGTTCTGAGTTGGATGATCAGCCATGATCATAATAAATGGTGGTGCAGGCTCGAAGGGCCGAATGGCCTACTCCTGCACCTATTTTCTATGTTTCTATGTTTCTATGTAAACAAGGGGCCCAAAACTGCTCATAATACTCCATGTGAGGCCTCACCAGTGCCTCGGCATTACATCTTTGTTTTTATACTCTAGTCCTCTCAAAATGTATGCTCACAGTGCATTTGCCTTCCTCAACACCAACTCAACCTGCAAACTAACCTTTACGGAAACCTGCACAAGGCCTCCCAAGCCCCTTTTAGACCTCGGATTTTTGAATTTTCTCACCACTTAGAAAACTGACCACACATTTATTCCTTCTACCAAAGCGCATGACCATGCACTTCCCAACACTGCGCTCACTTCTGTAACAGCTTGTCGACCCACTTGCTAACTTTTTATGCACTATAACGCCTAGATCCCTCTCAACTCCATTGATTTGCAGATAATTTGCCTTTTGGTTACCAAGGTACAGGACTTCATACTTCCCCATGCTGAACTCCTTTTGCCAGGTTTTCACAACTCATATCCCAACTGCACTACAAGCTCACTCAAGAGTCAAGTTTATTGGTCGTGCATACATCAAAACAGAGAAGTGCATCACTTGTGTTCACAGCCAACACCCCAAGAGTGTGCTGGGAGTAGCCTGTAAGTGTCCCTCACATCTTGGTCCCCAACATAATATGCCCACAATGCTCAGAACAACAACACAGATCACAGTAAAACAAGCTGCATACTTCTCTCCAACTCAGAAACATACACAATCCTCTAACCCCGAGACAGGCAGTCTTCTTCAGCCTCCATCAGCTTCAAACATGCAGGCAGTGGGCCTTTGAGTACCCCAGCAGACTCGCAGAGATTTACAGACCCAGGCTCCGGCCAAACAACTTCAGGACTTCCAATCTGATCCTCTGCAACGAGCACAGGACCCATCGATCACCAGGCCTTGATCTCTGGATTTGCCGATGACGGAGCCCTGGACACCAGGCATCAAACGCCGATCTCACCAGTTTGTGAACCCGGGGCGGGGTCCATTGAACCTTGTTCTTCCTGCCCAGATGGAACTCCCACTCCAGAACCCACAGACTTCTCACTGAGCCCCCAACCTTCATCCACACTGGCTTGTCAGCCAACTTCTGGACGAACATCCCACCCATCTGCAGACAACCCAAGTCCCACGTAACCACCCTTTGAATACAGACTGGAGACTTAACACACCTATCTGTCCTTTAGTTCCCTGACGTTCCTGTGCCCAGGTCATTCACAGTAAACTTGCTTAGGCTATGAAGAGGACAAATCAGACCCAAAGTGCATTGTCCACTTCCAAAATAGTGGACACATGACAAAAGTAATTTATTATTTATTTCGGGCTTTGGGGTTCTGCTATTTCTATCATTCATTCTCTGAGGTTTCTAATTTTGTGGCTATCTCTGTGAAGAGCAAGAATTTCAGGTTGTATTTTGTATACACTCTCTGATATTAAGTTGAACCATTTGAATATATACTTTCACCAACAGTTTAAGACCCACTAAAAAACATAAGGATTTGTACTCAGAATCAAACTTACCTTGAATTTGTAAAGTTATGGGGAACTGGTATTTTGTCTTTAAAAATTACGACACCAACAATTGCAAACACATAATATGCAACCTGCAACAGAAAGACAATAGCACTTGGAACAATGAGTGTTAAGCCTTGTAGAAATTAGAGAACATAAAAAGGGAAATGCTGTATTCCGTGAAGTGACAGCTGTATTTGGCAACATACACAAAATGCTGGAGGAACTCAGCAGGCCAGGCAGCATTTATGGAAAAGAGTAAACAGTTGATGTTTTGGGCCGAGACCCTTCATCAGGACTGGAAAAAAAAGATGAAAAGTCAGAGCAAGAAGGTGGGGGAAGGGGAGGAAGTAGTACAGGGTGGTAGGTGATGGGTGAAACCAGGAGAGGGGGAGGGGTGAAGTAAAGAGCTGGGAAGTTGATTAGTGAAAGAGATAAAGGGTTTGAGAAGGGGGAATCTGATAGGAGAGGGTAGAAGACCATGGAAGGGAAGGGGGAGGAGCACACCACAAGCATCTGTATTGACAGTCACTTCCCATGACAAAGCACAGATGCCTAGCTCCATAAAGATGCATTGCACCAGCTCTCCAAAATATCTTCAGCCCCAACCCTATGACCCACACTTCCCCCAAATTGGTTGTGAAAATAGAGAATCCCACATATTACTCAGTAGTTTCATAATGCGATGGGAAGTATAATTATTGGAAATTTGCATGCTCCAGCCCAATAGGCATCTGGGCTCCAAAACAGGGGTTCCTAACCTTTCATATGCCGTGGACCAATAGCATTAAGTAAAGGCTCCATGGAACCCCTGCTCTAGAGCTTGAAGCAAGCCTACACAATTTATTGATTCAAAAAGATCGCACTGATTGCTTGAACCACAAGGCTGGGAGAAATACCTCAGAAATGTGGATGTTTAAAAATGCGTCTCCACAGCTGAGATATTATTGCAGAGAAAAGGAGAAATGAGAAAACTTACAAATTGTAATTGTCAAAAATAATGCAAGCAAAATTACCCAAGATAAAACAAACACTTCAATAAAGATTTCGCTGAGCAGAGGTTTCCCAACCCTGGGGTCTACGGAGCCCTCGGTTATTGGTAAGAGTCCAGAACATAAAAATGGTTGGGAACCCCTTCCCAGTCCAGAGCAAGGGAGGCAGAATAAGAAATGTTTTCGCATTAGCCTGAAAACGGAAACTAAAGTCAGCCACCCCATATCGCCATTCAAACTTAAACAGAAGAGATTCTGCAGACAACACACATCAAAGTTGCTGGTGAACGCAGCAGGCCAGGCAGCATCTGTAGGAAGAGGTGCAGTCGATGTTTCAGGCCGAGACCCTTTGTCAGGACTAACTGAAGGAAGAGTGAGTAAGGGATTTGAAAGTTGGAGGGGGAGGGGGAGATCCAAGATGATAGGAGAAGACAGGAGGGGGAGGGATAGAGCCAAGAGCTGGACAGGTGATTGGCAAAGGGGGTACGAGAGGATCATGGGACAGGAGGCCCAGGGAGAAAGAAAAGGGGGGGGGGGAACCCAGAGGATGGGCAAGGGGTATAGTCAGAGGGACAGAGAGAGAAAAAGGAGAGTGAGAGGAAGAATGTGTGTATAAAAATAAATAACAGATAGGGTACGAGGGGGAGGTGGGGCATTAGCGGAAGTTAGAGAAGTCAATGTTCATGCCATCAGGTTGGAGGCTACCCAGACGGAATATAAGGTGTTGTTCCTCCAACCTGAGTGTGGCTTCATCTTTACAATTGAGCAGGCCGTGGATAGACATGTCAGAATGGGAATGGGATGTGGAATTAAAATGTGTGGCCACTGGGAGATCCTGCTTTCTCTGGCAGACAGAGTGTAAGTGTTCAGCAAAGCGGTCTCCCAGTCTGCATTGGGTCTCGCCAATATATAGAAGGCCAATATATAGATTCTGCAGATGCTGGAAATCCACAGCAACACACACACAAAACGGTGGAGAAACTCAACAGGTCTGGCAATATCTATAGAAATGAATAAACAGTTGACATCTTGGGCCGAGACCCTTCACTGGGACTGGAAGAAGCCAATATAAAAAAGTGGGGAGAGGGGAAGAAGTACAAGTGGCAGGTGATAGGTGTGACCAGGTAAGAAGAAGGTAGATGGGTGGGGGGAGGGGGGGATGAAGTAAGAAGCTGTGGGGTGACAGGTGGAAATGGTAAAGAGCTGAAGGCGAAGGAATCTGACAGGAGAGGAGAATGGATCATTGGAAAATGGGAAGGAGGAGGGAAGTGATGGGCAGGTAAGGAGAAATGAAAAGTTAAGAGGACAGCCAGTAAGGGTAATGGAAAAAGAGAGAAGGAAGCAGAGGAGAAACTACCAGAAGTTAGAGAAATCTGTGTTTATGCCATCGGGTTAGCGACTACACTGATAGAAGATGAAGTTGCACTCTCCTCAAACCAGACAGTGCCCATTAAAACTATTTCACAAGCATGCTTGAGATTTTAAAACTATCCCATTCCTTAACAATTTAAAATGCATTGTCTTCTTAACAATGGGTAACAGTGTTAAATTAAAATTTCAATACTTACCACAAGAATTCCAGCAAAAGCTCTCAGATTCTTCATCATATCAAGAAGACTACTAGCCACTAATGCCGTCAACTACAAAATACAAACAGTAAATACCTGAAAATATGCCAGCATGCAAATCAGGCAACTTGTACAGAATGGACATCACAATGTAAAGCGCACATTTCTAGATTCAAAAGTCTTCAGGAACAAATCGCGTTCAATTATTGTCAATTGGGATAGTCTACAGCAGTGGTCCCCAACCTCCGGGCCGCGAAGAATGCAGCAGTGCAGCGGTGGCCGGAACACACCCAGCACATCTTTAAGAAAAAAGCTGAAATAAACAAGCTAATTAATTAGGTGCCGCCTGGCACGCAAGTGTCAGCCCAGATCAGAGGCGATGCAATCGGCAACCGCCTCTGATCTGGGCCAATATATACGTGCCGCACGGCACCTAATTAATTAACTTGTTTATTTCGGCTTTTTTCTTAAAGATGTGCTGGGTGCGTTCCGGCCACAACTGCATCCTTCACGGCAATGTATCAGTCCACGGCCCGGAGGTTGGGGACCACTGGTCTACAGAAACACGTTACACTCATGAAAATGGGAGTATACCTCCACTTGGATTTTCTCATCAAACACAAGGCCATGAAAATACCTAGCAAAAAATGTCTACAAATAAAGATAGCTTTATTTGCCATACTTCCATTGAAACATACAGTAAAATGTGTTGTTTTTGTGTCAATGACTAACACAGTCTGAGAATGTGCTGAGGGCAGCCAAGTATTGCTACATAACATGCCCACATCATCTTTGGAATGTGGGAGGAAACTAGAGCACCTGAAGGAAATCCACATGGATATGGGAAAAATGCATAAACTCATTAAAAAAAGCGACAGAAATCAAACCCCAATCTATGCTACTGAGCCGCCTTGACACCCTAAAATGACCCACTACCATTCTAAACTACGTACAATAGTTGAACAAAAAGTCAAAATCTATTTGCAATCATACTTTCCATGTTCAGAAACAAATGCATTTTGAGAATTTATATTTGACATTAAGTTACTCTGTTGAGATTTCCTGTTGAGTTGCTGTCATGGAAACTTTGGAATTCTGAAAACAAAGTTCTAACATTATAAACTAATAAGGATAGAAAAGCTTTTGGCAGGCCATACTATCTCAACCCAACATCTGCACTAACCGCATGACAAAACCACAGCCAATAGTGGATGACAAAGTACAGGATTCCTTTTGAAATATAGTAAATAATCACTGACGCAAGAATCCACAACTTCCCCCCACCAGGGTAGACAATGGAAAAGACTCAAGGAAACCCCTCTTCAGACTGCAGGAAAATTTTCCAGCATAATCAAGCATATTGATGCACTTTACCAATAAATCCAATCACTTCAGGCATTTCTATTAAACTGCACAGCTGATCAAAGTTAAGACAAACTGGGAAACACCTAACTCTTTCATACAGAGAATGCAATATTACATCTTGTTATGGATAACTTCACAATTTCACATTGAAACAGACATGCAGTTCAGACATGAAATCTAATTTATTAAAAATACTCAAGATTTAGAGAAAATGTACATTTCAATGGAATCCTCCGAATATCCGGGCCTGCCTCTCGGTTTTTTTGCACTACCTTACTTTCCCTTTTCTATTTATGATTTATAATTTAAATTTTTAATATTTACTATCGATATGTACTCCAGGGAGCATGAAGAGCAGAATCAAATATCACTGTGATGATTGTACACTCTAGTATCAATTGTTTGGCAACAATAAAGTATAATAATTGAACTGATTGTGTAATGAAACCTCCATCTTACAAACACCTACTCCCCTTTCAAAAACAAAAGTACAATGCAGTCAGCATATCATAATCTAAAAATTACCTTGATGTTGGGTATTATCCGAAGGAATCGGAAAACTACGAGCATGTTCGCCAGTCGAACAGTCTCCCAAAGAGTGAGCAATCCATGCAAATCTGGATTCCTGGAGGGATGAGATGTTTTAAAGATCAATTATTTCTTACAAACTATAGACAGCTGTGGCAAAAAGGCATTCATGTGAGGCACATCCAACTAATAAAACTTTTATAGCACCTGCAATGGAACATCTGAAGTTTCATTTGATACTTCTGTAGCCCCCCCCGGCCAGCCTCAGGGTCGCTTGGCTCACTGTCGTCTAGGGAGACAGCCCTCGGCCCCACCAAACTGGGTAATAGTTTGTGCGGATGCTGTGTGATGTACCCCGCCCCGCCCAAATAACAGACAATACACCAGATACAATTAAATTATTTACAGTTTATAGATATTATTGGAACTATATAATTAATAGAGAATAAAATATAAAAGGAAAATAAAAGGCGCCACACTTATCAAAGTTCAATCTCTTCGTGCACAAAAAAGTTGGAGCTCAAGACCCTTCTTCTTCTTCCTTCGACTCCTCGACCACCTCGACTGGCCGCCTGGGACCAATAACGGTGGTCGACCAGATGCTCTACACGAGTCCGTCTCCTCTCCTCGCCGAACGCCCTCCTCGGGGTCCGACCCCGTTAGTGGACTCACAGCACCTGGTCCATCCTCAGTCTTTCTCTCCTGCCTTCTGCCTCAAAACCCCGTGCATACAAATCTTCCAGATACACCAAAGTCATATCAACTATCCTAATTGGTTCGTAACATCCTCTTATCACCCCCTAACCCACAAGCTGCTAGCGCAAAGCTTTCTCAGTGTTTAACATAACAAAGCATTCCCGATTATAACATAACAAAGAAACCATTTTAATTAGCCTCCGCAGTAACATAAAAGACAAAACCCCCTTACACTTCAAAGCACATTTATACGAGATCTAGATCTACTTTCTTAAATCACATTTTAAAATCAGTTCTGAAATTAGTTATTAGTGTAGGAAGTGAGGCAGAATACATACAAGTATGTTTGCATGTAGATGTTGTAGGAGCCATGTATCTATTTTCTGTCTTTATTTTGTTTTGTTGTGGGTTTCCTATGGCTACTTGTCTTGTGTGTTGGGGTGTGGTAGAAGCAAATGAGTACAGTTACATATTCACACTTTGCTTAGCTGTTGTTTACATAGAACATAGAATAGTACAGCACAGTACAGGCCCTTCGGCCCACAATGTTGTGCTGACCCTCAAACCCTGCCTCCCATATAAGCCCCACCTTAAATTCCTCCATATACCTGTCTAGTAGTCTCTTAAATTTCACTAGTGTATCTGCCTCCACCACTGACTCAGGCAGTGCATTCCACACACCAAACTCTCTCTGAGTAAAAAACCTTCCTCTAATATCCCCCTTCAACTTCCCACCCCTTACCTTAAGGCCATGTCCTCTTGTATTAAGCAGTGGTGCCCTGGGGAAGAGGCGCTGGCTATCCACTCTATCTATTCCTCTTATTATCTTGTATACCTCTATCATGTCTCCTCTCATCCTCCTCCTCTCCAAAGAGTAAAGCTCCCTTAATCTCTGATCATAATCCATTACATCGCAACTCTTAAACTCCATCCCTCGACTTATGAAAGTTAACACCCCATAAGCTTTCTTAACTACCCTATCCACCTGTGAGGCAACTTTCAGGGATCTGTGGACATGCACCCCCAGATCCCTCTGCTCCTCCACACTACCAAGTATCCTGCCATTTACTTTGTACTCAGCCTTGGAGATTGTCCTTCCAAAGTGTACCACCTCACACTTCTCCGGGTTGAACTCCATCTGCCACTTCTCAGCCCACTTCTGCATCATATCAATGTCTCTCTGCAATCTTTGACAATCCTCTACACTATCTACAACACCACCAACCTTTGTGTCGTCTGCAAACTTGCCAACCCACCCTTCTACCCCCACATCCAGGTCATTAATAAAAATCATGAAAAGTAGAGGCCCCAGACCAGATCCTTGTGGGACACCACTAGTCACAATCCTCCAATCTGAATGTACTCCCTCCACCACGACACTCTGCCTTCCGCAAGCAAGCCAATTCTGAATCCATCTGGCCAAACTTCCCTGGATCCCATGCCTTCTGACTTTCTGAATAAGGCTACCGTGTGGAACCTTGTCAAATGCCTTACTAAAGTCCATATAGATCACATCCACTGCACTTCCCTCATCTATATGCCTGGTCACCTCCTCAAAGAACTCTATCAGCCTTGTTAGACATGATCTGCCCTTCACAAAGGCATGCTGACTGTCCCTGATCAGACCATGTTTCTCTAAATGCCCAGTCTAGTTTGGTTAGAGACAACTGGGAATGATTATTTTATTGCTCGCTGCTAATTTTGTTCAACCTCTAACTAATTTGAACGCTTAGTTGCACTAACGTCACAGTTATGCTATTCGACTGTTATTTATGCTATTCAACTGCTTATTATCACTAATATCATTATTAGACCGCTAATTAGACCATTATATCACTAATTTAGTTTTGTTAAGTTTTTCTTTAAATAATCGCTGTAAGATCATTCGTCTTTGCTGGTTTCGTAATAAAAGATCAAATGTACTTTTTTTAATTTGGAAATTTGTTATTTTTAAGTGCGTCATACAGTCACAATTACCTGGCTTAGTCTCTCAGCGGTTCTTGTTTGTATTCAAGTAACCTCTACACGTGAAAAATAAATCTGAATCTTAAGTGTCACCATGCATTCCCCAATCTTTTAGACCTCAACCAAAACTTAATATGCAAGCAACTTTGCAGTGTGGAGTGAAGAGTTAAAATGTGCATGTGAAAAAGCTAGAAGTTGAAATTTCAAAAGGCCAGTGTTGTTGTTCTCTCACCTACAGATCAATATGCCCATTTGACTTTTTAAGCAGTACTTCATGTCTTTTGAATATTCATCGTGCAAAGAATCTGATAGGATGTAATTTTTTATGCAAGTTTACACTTCACAAGTTTCACAATTCTGGTGAAAGCAAAGTAGAATAGTCTTTTGGGTTTTGAAAAGATGAGAAAACATACATACTATTAAAGCCATGAGTGCCATCAGTAGAGAAAGCCATTTTTTAAAAAAATATATTTCTCTCATATCAGGAGGTAAAAAGAACATCCATTTATTGTCCTTTAGTTCTACTTTGAATGATCAAGCTACATATTACTTATTAAAAAATGTGCTCTTACGAGAATACTAACTGCCCAGAGAATGATCTGAAGTGTAGACAAATTGTGTACAGTAGTGTGCAGAAGTCTTAAGACACCCTGGTTATATGTACCCATGACTTCTGCACAGTACTGTAGTAATCTTATTTATTGCACTGTACTGCAGCTGCAAAAAAAAAAAACTAATTTCTTGATATACATGAGTGATGACAAACCGGATTCTGATATGGGTCTTCATTGTGGACTGAGAGTCGGAAGGAGGCAGGGAGAGGGGAATTTTGGTTGGGAAAAGGGGAAGGGAGAGGCAAGAGAGCGGGAAGCCTCACAGAGACATTCTGCAATGGTCAATAAACCTATTTAGAATCAAATGGCCTTGACTGGCGTCCCAGGGTTGGGTGTGTCTGCTCTCGTGCCACCCGCCCCCCCCCCCCATTCCTGGTGCTCCTTCTCTGCCACCGGTCCCACACCTCTCCCGTGACACTCCATTCTAACCATTCTCAACATCCTTTGCTCCCGCCAAATTTATAAACGCTCCCCACTCCACGTTGACAGTACTGCGCAAAAGCCTTAGGCACCCTAGCTACATACATGTGCCCAAGACTTTTGCACAGTACTGTCAACGTGGAGCTGAGAGCGAGTTTGTAAATCTAGCAGGAGCAGAGTATTGTACATTCTTGATCTTTTATTGATGCAGCACAGTACCAGGCCCTTCCAATCCAATGAACCTGTGCCACGTAATTACACCCATGTGACTAATTAACATACTAACCTTTAAATCTTTCCAACATGGGAAGAAACAGTTATAAAATACACCTTCTGGTGCTACTTGGACAAGTCTTCAGTGATGAACCCGGGGTCTTAGGGTGTTTCGGGTCTTTAATCATCAGACACCCTCGCCCAGTCGACCCAGCCGGGGGTGATCAGCCCCCGACTTGTGCCCAAGTGGCGCACTAATCCATGGATCTCCCCCACTCCAGAGGAAACCCACGTGGTCACAGGGAGAATGTACAAACTCCTGACATATAGTAGACGGATTGAACCCGGGTCGCTGGGGTTTTAATAGTGTTATGTTAACTAGTACTTGCTGCCCCGAAACATGATTTAATAGTTATTAATTGATAATAAATTCAAAGCGTACCAACCGGGATGAGGAAAGCCATATTGTACAAGAGATGACAGCTGTAGAATCTACATACGAGAGGAAAAAAAAGATCAAAAATCATTCATGGTCACACTGTTCAGCATTTAGAAATTGTTCTTCTCATTCACCTTTACCCCAGACAGCAAATGAGCAGTACTTCAAACAGGCAAATTAAATTGTCAGTCGACACTCAGCCAAAGAATACGTCAGAGCAGGTTTAGGAAAAGAGACTCGAGGGAGTGGCCGGCAAAAGTCTCAAAATTATTCCAACACCGTGCACTGCAAATACTTAAATCATTGACACGACTCCCAGTGTTAATGATAACACCATTAACAAGCACACATCTCATTATGTGCATATAGAACCCGACTTTCAAGCTGTTCAGTAAATTGCTGCAACAATTTTCTCAAGAGCTCTTGCACAACTAGTGTAAAACTGGCAAAACAACTTGAGCAAGTCTCTCTCTGCAGAATAATACAGACACGGTATTAAACTCTTACAAGCTAATCTATTAAGTGCTGAGGCGGGTCATGAATTTAATAGCTTTTATTTTATATGGCAATACAGTGCAGTGTCAGCTCCTCCGACCCTACGAGCAACCCCCGACAAACCCGATCAACCACACCCCAATCACGGGACAATTTACAATGGCCGATTAACCTACCCAGTAGGTTTTTGAAAGGTGAGAGTAAACCAGAGAACCCGGTGAAAACCCACACATTCCAGGGGGAGGACGTACAAATACTCCTTACAGAATGGCACCGGAATTGAACTCCGGAAAGTTCTGAGCCGCAATAGTGTCGCACTAACTGCTATGCTACCGTGGTGCCCATCTTGTAAGCTTAAGAATCTTCAAGTACTCATTCATGTACTAAATTCATGAACAGCCAAGAGCACATATATATTCTGCCCATTGAGAGCAAAGAAGTACACTTACCATTAGAATGAGAGTTAGCAACCCATCAAATAAATTGCTTTTGTACGAACAATAACCCTTAATGCCAAGAGCAAAGATTTTCAATGCCATTTCCAACAGATAATACAGGACAAAGGAACCATTCACAACCTGAGAAAAAGCCCCAAGATAACAAGTTTTATTTTCTTTCAGTCATTTAAAAGATTGAAAGGATATGAAAAAAAAATCTGCTCATTTTCCAAAGTAAATGTGTTTAAGACTTACCCCGGAAAAGAACTCATCACGCTTTGAAATTGGCTTCTCTGCATCAAGTACCAATGCGACCTATTAAAACATGGCAAGTCAGTTACCAGAATTTTCATGACTTGCATGTCATCTTACACTGCTACATTTCTACTCCTGCATTTAAGGACTTTCCTCGTGTCCTTTGGCTGAACAAGGAACTGCAGTCCAAGTGCACTATTTCTTTTTTGCAACAGTTATAGTGGCTGATGACCAGCATACAATAGATCATCGACATAGACTGACAAAAGTTACTGAGTTCCTCACAAAAAACTAGTTAGCAAAACGGAAACGTATGGAGCTAGAGGATTAAAAGTAATGTGGGAGCAAAGTACAGTATCTATTTGTCTATATTGTATTTTGTGTTGCACATTTATTAGAGGTAATTTGTCACATAGGTTGGAGCATGGTAGAAGTGCTTTGTCTTTAGGTCATTTTTTTTTGTCAGTTTAGAGTAGGAAGGCAGCCAGGAATGATCTTGTATTGTTGACTGCATCCTTTATCATTTAAATATGTTTAACACTTGGCTTAAGTACATTTGAAAATGCTTCGACTGCTTATTGAGTGAGATCACTAAGTTTTAGTTTCAGTAGTTTTATCGTTCAGTTCAGTGTGTTTTGCTGGCTCCTTAATAAAGGATTGAATGTACTTTCTTCAGCTTAGAACTTTGGGGAGGCACAGTGACATAAGCATTCTTCGATTTAAAGAAATTACTTTGAAATTTGATTTGCTGGAATGCCCACTTTTTCTTAGAATTCCACAGAAGTAAGGTGTAGCTACTTACAAGTATGCAAATCAAGTGCACCACAACCATTAGGTTCCCGAAATAATCAGTGTAGTAGTGACTTAGCAGAGTCTGTGCTTTCTGCAGGAACGGTGATCGATATTCTGGCTTTAATGGGTGCTGAAAGGAAGAAATGCATTAATATCAATTTTTGATCACCCAAAATTAAATTGCAAAAATTGTCATAGAGTGATTTGCAACAGTTTTGTTAAATCCAGATCATGAGATCACTCAATTTCTGATAAAAGGTTTATAATTAAACAAAAAACTCAATTGACGAGGGTATTCCCAAGACCACACTTTCATGTACTAGAAATCAA
The DNA here is from genome assembly GCF_030028105.1 of Mobula birostris. Classification (NCBI taxonomy): domain Eukaryota; kingdom Metazoa; phylum Chordata; class Chondrichthyes; order Myliobatiformes; family Myliobatidae; genus Mobula; species Mobula birostris. The sequence goes on along the minus strand of NC_092380.1, from coordinate 100,407,517 downwards.
TGAGTTGTGATTGCAAACCTATAGAAACTGAAACAATAGCATCTCCATTAAGATAATTCTGTGCGAGCAAGGCAAGTTAAATGATAGAAACAATATTAATTTTAGAGGAATTTTCTGAACAAGCAATATTTCATTAGGAGTTTGAGGAGATTTGGCATGTCACCTAAAACAGTTGCAAATTTCTACAGAAATAATACCATGGAGAGCATTCTGACTGGCTGCATCATCGTCTGGTTGGGAGAGAGGCAACTGCACAGGATCAAAGTAAGGTAAAATTAAGCTGCTCCATCATGGGTACTACACTCCATACCATCCAGGACGTTTTTAAGGAGCAATGCCTCAGAAAAGCGGCATCCATCATCAAGGATCCCCACCACCCAGAATATGGTCTATGTTCATTGCTACCATCAGGAAAGAGTTACAGAAACCTATACTGCTGTTGTAAAATTAACAAATTTCACAGCATATGCCGGTGCTATTGAACCCGACTCTGAAATACTAATTCAAAAAATATATACTGATGAATATTTCACTGTCTAGAACACAAGAAATTGCAAAAATTCCAAGCTAATTACAGATTCAGGGTTAATACAGGGAGGGGAGGAGAAGATGGCTGCGCAACGCAGAGCGCGCAGCCGCTCCAAAATGATATCGTATTTGTAAGTAGGTACTGTGCACAATCCTGATTTGATGGAGACAGACGTGAGAAGCAGGGAGGAACATCTGGAGAAACTTCTGAAATGCCCGCTTCGCTGCCACTGTGCGATCGAGAATCTCCGGAGGGGAAGGCCCCAAATCCTCGGCTTTGCCTGTTGCCGGGGCCGGGGTTGAAGCGCTCAGCAGAGATGGTGCTCGGTGTCGGAGGCTCGAAGTTTTTGGACAGAACAAGAGTCGGCTGTGGTGGGGTGCTTCCAGGGTGCTGCATCGGCACGCTTGCGGCGCTGGAAGCTCATGGCAGGGAGAGTTTTTCTTCCTTCTACCGTCTGCATGAGATGATGGGACTTTTGAGAGACTTGGAGACTTTTTTTTTTTTTACCGTGCCCATGATCTGTTCTTTATCAAATTACGTTATTGCTTTGCACTGTTGTAACTATATATTACAATTATGTGTTTTTGGTCAGTTTTTTTTTTAGTCTTGGTTTGTCTTGTGTTTCTGTGATATCATTCGGAGGAACATTGTATCATTTCTTAATGCATGCATTACTAAATGACAATAAAAGAGGACTGCATGTCCTCAATCTAATCTAAACTAACATTAATAAATCTACACAGTCATTCTCAAAAATTGTGCTCTTTGAGGTAAAGGGGATATTAGGAAGGATGGCAGATAAGCAACAAGAGGCAGAGCAGTATACAAAGTGAGAGGTAAGTAGACACTAACAAGAGAAAAATCTGCAGGTGCTGGAAATCCAAAGCAACGCAGACAAAATGCTGCAGGAACTCAGCAGGCCAGGCAGCATCTAGGAAAAACGTACAGTCAACGTTTCAGGCCGACATTTTGTGTGTGTGTTACTCGGTGACCAGACACAGGTCAGTTTGAGAGGCCTTTCTAAATTATGAGCAAGTATGATCTTTTCATCCACTAAATCTCATGACTATGCAGTCGTTACAGTGTAGGAAAATTAAAACAAGGATTCATGCAGAGCTCAATTCCCACTGAAGCCCAAAGCTACTGCTGCTCAAGTTCTATCAAACACACAAATGTCCCACCCAACACAAAACAGGACTAAAAAGATTTCCAGCACTGAGCTGGGTATTAAGTTCAAGTCATGATCAAGAATCCTACAAGAAGATGTGGCCATCACTGAGACCTGGCTAAAGGATGCATGTCTCTGGGAGCTGAACGTCCAAGGATACACGGTGTATCGGAAGGATAGGAAGGTAGGCAGAGGGGGAGGCGTGGCTTTATTGGTAAGAAATGATATTAAATCATTAGAAAGAGCTGATATAGGATCGGAAGGTACAGAATCTCTATGGGTTGAGCTAAGAAATCGCAGGGGTAAAAGGATCCTGATGGCAGTTATTTATAGGCCTCCAAACAGCTGCAGGGATGTGGACTACAAATTACAACTGGAAATAGAAAAGGCTTGTCAGAAGGGCAGTGTTATTATAATCGTGGGGGATTTTAACATGCGAGTAGATTGGGAAAATCAGGTCAGCACTGGATCTCAAGAGAGAGAATTTGTAGAATGTCTGCGAGATGGCTTTTTAGAACAGTTTGTTGTTGAGCCTACTAGGGGATTGGCTGTACTGGATTGAGTACTGTGTAATGAACCGGAGGTGATTAGAGAGACTGAGGTGAAGGAACCCTAAGGGGACAGTGATCATAACATGATTGAGTTCACTGTGAAATTAGAAAAAGAGAAGCCGAAATCTGATGTGTCGGTATTTCAGTGGAGTAAAGGAAATTACAGTGGCATGAGAGAGGAACTGGCCAAAGTTGACTGGAAAGAGACACTGGCGGGAAAGACAGCAGAGCAGCAGTGGCTGGAGTTTATGCGAGAAATGAGGAATGTGCAAGACAGGTATATTCCAAAAAAGAAGAAATTTTCGAGTGGAAAAAGGATGCAACCGTGGTTGACAAGAGAAGTCAAAGCCAAAGTTAAAGCAAAAGAGAGGGCATACAAGGAAGCAAAAATTAGTGGGAAGACAGAGGATTGGGAAGTTTTTAAAACCTTACAAAAGGAAATCAAGAAGGTCGTTAAGAGAGAAAAGATTAACTATGAAAGGAAGCTAGCAAATAATATCGAAGAGGATACTAAAAGCTTTTTCAAGTATATAAAGAGTAAAAGACAGGTGAGAGTAGATATAGGACTGATCGAAAATGATGCTGGAGAAATTGTAATGGGAGATGAGGAGATGGCAGAGGAACTGAACAAGTATTTTGCATCAGTCTTCACTGAGGAAGACATCAGCAGTATACCGGACATTCAAGGGTGGCAGGGAAGAGAAGTGTGCGCAGTCACAATTACGACAGAGGAAGTACTCAGGAAGCTGAATAGGCTAAAGGTTGATAAACCTCCTGGACCAGGTGGAATGTACCCTCGTGTTCTGAAGGAAGTAGCTGTGGAGATTGCGGAGGCACTAGCGATGATCTTTCAAAAGTCGATAGGTTCCGGCATGGTTCCGGAGGACTGGAAGATTGCATATGTCACTCCGCTATTTAAGGGGGCAAGGAAGCAAAAAGGAAATTATAGACCTGTTAGCTTGACATCCGTGGTTGGGAAGTTGTTGGAGTCGATTGTCAAGGATGAGGTTACAGAGTACCTGGAGGCATATGACAAGATAGGCAGAACTCAGCATGGATTCCTTAAAGGAAAATCCTGCCTGACAAACCTATTACAATTTTTTGAGGAAATTATCAGTAGGCTAGACAAGGGAGATGCAGTGGATGTTGTATATTTGGATTTTCAGAAGGCCTTTGACAAGGTGCCACACATGAGGCTACTTAACAAGATAAGAGCCCATGGAATTACGGGAAAATTACATACGTGGATAGAGCGTTGGCTGATTGGCAGGAAACAGAGAGTGGGAATAAAGGGATCCTATTCTGGTTGGCTGCTGGTTACCAGTGGTGTTCCGCAGGGATCAGTGTTGGGGCCGCTTCTTTTTACATTGTACATCAACGATTTGGATTATGGAATAGATGGCTTTGTGGCTAAGTTTGCTGACGATACGAAGATAGGTGGAGGGGCCGGTAGTGCTGAGGAAACGGAGAGTCTGCAGAGAGACTTGGATAGATTGGAAGAATGGGCAGAGAAGTGGCAAATGAAGTACAATGTTGGAAAGTGTATGGTTATGCACTTTTGGCAGAAAAAATAAACGGGCAGACTATTATTTAAATGGGGAAAGAATTCAAAGTTCTGAGATGCAACGGGACTTGGGAGTCCTCGTACAGGATACCCTTAAAGTTAACCTCCAGGTTGAGTCAGTAGTGAGGAAGGCGAATGCAATGTTGGCATTCATTTCTAGAGGAATAGAGTATAGGAGCAGGGATGTGACGTTGAGGCTCTATAAGATGCTGGTGAGACCTCACTTGGAGTACTGTGGGCAGTTTTGGTCTCCTTATTTAAGAAAGGATGTGCTGACGTTGGAGAGGGTACAGAGAAGATTCACTAGAATGATTCCGGGAATGAGTGGGTTAACATATGAGGAACGTTTGTCTGCTCTTGGACTGTATTCCTTGGAGCTTAGAAGAATGAGGGGAGACCTCATAGAAACATTTCGAATGTTAAAAGGCATGGACAGAGTGGATGTGGCAAAGTTGTTTCCCATGATGGGGGAGTCTAGTACGAGAGGGCATGACTTAAGGATTGAAGGGCGCCCTTTCAGAACAGAAATGCGAAGAAATTTTTTTTAGTCAGAGGGTGGTGAATCTATGGAATTTGTTGCCACGGGCAGCAGTGGAGGCCAAGTCATTGGGTACATTTAAGGCAGAGATTGATAGGTATCTGAGTAGCCAGGGCATCAAAGGTTATGGTGAGAAGGCAGGGGAGTGGGACTAAATAGGAGAAAATGGATCAGCTCATGATAAAATGGCGGAGCAGACTCAATGGGCCAAATGGCCTACTTCTGCTCCTTTGTCTTATGGTCTAAGATTGCAATTTTGTCATGGCTTGGAGGCTTGTATGCCTCAAAACCCAGGAGAACTGTGTTGGCTGGAGTCAGGGCCTTGTGCTTTGGCTCTTGGTAGGGTTACTAATGCCAAACAGGTCAAAGGGCAGAGGTCAGACTAAGAGAGGTCCACCGGTCCTCCAAGTTTGGGGGTTCAGCTCAGGGCTAACAACCCTGACTGGTAAAATAAAATTGGTACAGAGGCAGCAGTAAAGGATCCTTCTAAATCTGAGTGGATATTCAGGGAACAACCAGAGATGGAGGATATTCATGGCTGCTTTAAACACCAGCAGTGACAAACATACACACACACACACACACACACACACACACACACACAATCAAGAATGGCAAAATTATGTTCAGTTTCCTTCCTCTCTTCCTCCATCCCATCATGGAGAAGGTGCAGAAGAGGTTTACCCTAATCCTGACTAGAATTTCTGTCAGGATCAATAAAGTATGACTATGACTATGATCAGAGAGCATGTATTACGAGGAGAGTTTGGACAAACACTACACCAGCAGAGATTTGAAAGTTCATAAAATAATGTGAGGCATAGATACCTCTTTCCCAGATTAAAATGTATAGTACTAGAGGACACAGAGAGGGAAAAGTACAAAGGAGAGAGGCTTTTTTTTTAAATACACAGAGTGATAGGAACCTGCTATGAACTGCCAAGGGTGATGGTAGAGGCAGATAAAAAAAGCAGCATTTAAGCAGCTCTTAGTTGGGCACATGCATATGCAGAGAAGGGAGGGATCGGTCCCGGGCCTGGCCTAACATATTAATGCTGGTACGAAGAAGGTACCACAGCGGCCCTATTTCATGATGAGTTTGAGGAGATTTGGTATGTCACCAAAGACACTTGCAAATTTCCACAGATGCGGTGGAAAGCATTCAAACTGGCTGCATCATTGTCTGGTATGGGGGGGCGGGGGGGGCACTGCACAAGATCAAAATAAGCTGCAGAAAGTTGTAAACTCAAATGGTTCAATAGGCACTAGCTTCCCCAGAGTCCAGAGCATCCTCAAAAAGGCAGCATCCATCATTAAGGACCTCCGTCACCCAGGACATGCCCTCTTCTCATTGCTGCTGTCGAGGTGGAGGCACAGGAGCCTAAAGACACACACTCAACGATTCAGGAGCAGCTTCTTCCCCTCTGCCGCCAGAATTCTGAGTGGTCATTAAACGCACAAACACTACCTCACTACTTCTGTTTTCTCTTCTTGCTCTGCTTATTTAAAAAAATACACACACACACATTGTAATGCTGTATCGTAGTTTTTATTCTGTATTGCAATCTGTGGCTTCCTTCAGCAGGCCGTTAAAGTTTATCTTGTGGTCATTACGCATGCAATGTTCAGCTACCGCCGATTTCTCCAGGTAACAGGTTTACAGGATTCCCTGGGTGTGCAGAGCAGCGTTTATCAGCCAGATTGGGTACGGTGGAAACCCGCATCGAGGACCAGAGGAGGTTTAACAATTTACCCAGAGAAATTGGCGGTAGCAGAATTCTGCATATGCAATGGCCATATGACTGACTTTGATGGCACAAAACTACTGTGCCGCGCCAATGGCTTTTGAGACACCCTGGTGAAGCAAGCCACTGAAGTAAGACAAGAGAATTATGAGGGGGATAGATAGAGTTGACGTGGATAGGCTTGTTCCTTTGAGAGTGGGGGAGATTCAAACAAGAGGACATGAGTTGAGAGTTAAGGGGCAAAAGTTTAGGGCTAACACGGGGGGGGGAACTTCTTTACTCAGACAGTGGTAGCTGTGTGGAACGAGCTTCCAGTAGAAGTGGTTGAGTCAGGTTCGGTTTTGTCATTGAAAGTAAAATTGGATAGGTATATGGACAGGAAAGGAATGGAGGGTTATGGGCTGAGTGCAGGTAGATGGGACTAAGTGAGAGTAAGCGTTCGGCACGGACTAGGAGGGCCGAGATGGCCTGTTTCTGTGCTGTAATTGTTATTTGGTTATATAAGATGAAGGTCTCGCTCTAACGACTGGAATACAATTTTAAACAAGGTGGGACAGCGGAAACCTGATTGGTTGAGAACTAACCAATCACGAGGGACGCATGATGGGAGTTGAGTATACAGTATATACCACCGGACTGGACTGTCTATGCATCATCCCTGATGAAGATGGTGGAGTCTGTCATCAAAACATCAGTTAATACTGACACCTGGACTATAATGGAAACCCAAGAGTTTATGTATCGCATACGCCAGGAAAACATGAGATCCTTTTTCAAAAACTCAGTACACAGAAAGAACATCTCATCTGATACCCAAGATCAGTCAATCCCAAACCTAAATTGACAAGGAATTAAGATTCACAAGAAATTCTACAGATGCTGGAAATCCAAAGCAACACACACACAAAATGCTCGAGTAACTCAGCAGGTCAGGCAGCATCAATGGAAATGAACAAACAGTCAATGTTATCAGACCAAAGCCCTTCTTCAGGACTGGAAAGGAAGGGGGAAGAAGCCAGAATAAAATGGTGGGGAGAGGGGAAGGAGAACAGCTAGAAGGTGATAATGAAGCCAGCAAGGTAGGAAAGGTAAAGGGCTGGAGAGGAAGGAATCTGATTGAAGAGAGTGGACCGTAGGAGAAAGGGAAGGAGGAGGGGACCCAGAGGAAGGTGATAGGCAGGTGAGAAGTAGTAAGAGGCCAGAGTGGTGAATAGAAGAAGAGGAAAGTGGTGGGAATTTTTTTTTTTTTTTTAAACTGGAATGAAAAATTGATATCATTCCATCATTTGGAGGCTAGCCAGACCGAATACAAGGTGTTGCTCCTCCACACTGAGAGTGGTCTCATTGTGACACAAGAGGCAGCCATGCACCAACATGTCAGAACTGAATGGAAATCAGAATTAAAGTGTTGGGTGTCTTCAGTCTCCTAATTGTTGCGCCCAACACCTCCCAGATTTTCATATCATTTCTTCTCTCCCACCCCCCCACCACCACATTCCCCTTCCCCTATCATTTGCCTGACTTGCCAAGCTCCTCCGGCATTTTGTGCTGCGTGGTTGTGTTGAAAGAATTAATTCCACTTGATCACAAACCTCTTTCATGGTTTCCTTCTGCAATTCATCAAAGAGGAGTCGAAACTGCTCTGCTGTAACACAGTCATGAGTGAACGCCTTGACTTGCTATAAAAGTACAAATGATTGCAGCAATTACAAATTGGCAAACAGACACTGTCACCGATTACATTCTTGTGAAAAAGAGGCTTCAAAGCAGAACTATTCAATAAGCTCTAATATAAATAAGTGCACTGTATTCGCATTCCAACTGCTGCCATTATCATACTTCAAGTGATTAAAAAAATTTACAAATATTGGCAAGCTGCCAGAATTGCAGATGAACCCATCACCCCCAAGCTGGGGTGGCCATGGTAACAGTACTTGGCATAACATCTTACAGTATCAGCAACCCATGTTCAATTCCCGCCACTGTCTGTAAGAAGTATGTACGTTCTCCCCATGGCCGCCTGGGTTTTCTCTGGGTGCTCTACCTTCCTCCCACAGTCCAATGATGTACCTGTTGGCAAGTTAATTGGTCGTTGTAAATTGTCCTGTGATTTGCTCGGGTTAAATCCGGAGGTTGTTGGGCGGCACAGCTTGAAGGGCCGAAGGGCCTACTCCATGCTGTATCCCAACAAATAAATAAAACCCATGCCCAAACTTGCTTGAGATTTTCCCCCAATAACCCTTAAACCCGGCATAAAATACCCTACGCACATGGCCTCTTTTCAGCCAACAAGCTAAGCAGGCAGTAACAAGAGAAGAATTCTTGGATGGCAGCCGATATCAATTTGAGCAGCTGAAAAAGCATTTCACTCTGAGTCAGGTGATTTCAGCCGAGTTCCAGACATTCTATTTGGACCTATTTGGTCACATTTGCCAACAATTTCTGCTCTTGATCGATCCGCCTCCTCAGATGTAATGAAGCAAGAGAAAATTACAATTCAGGTGAGAACTCAAAGAACATTTCCGTTATACATTCAGTGGGTGGCCTCTTTATTAGGTACACCTGCTCATTAATGCAAATATCTAATCAGTCAATCAGCTGGCAGCAACTCTATGCATAAAAGCATGCAGACATGGTCAAGAGGTTCCAAACATCAAATGGGGCAGAAATGCAATTTGAGTGACTGGGAACCATTCATTGGTGCCAGACGGGGTAGTTTGAGTGTCTCAGAAACTGCTGATCTCCTGGGATTTTCACGCACAACAATTTTTAGAATTTTTTTTTAATCCAGTGAACTGCAGTTTCGTGGGCAAAGACACCTTGTTAATGAGAGAGGTGAGAGGAAAATAGCCAGACTTGTTCAAGCTGACAAAAACTCAAATAATGTTACAACAGTGGTGTGCAGAAAAGCATCTCTGAATGCACAACATGTTGAAGCTTGAAGTGGATAGGCTACAGCAGCAGAAGACCGTACCCGGTTCCACTCCTGTACCTAACAAAGTGGCTACTGTGTATATTCTCAGAGTGATGCCCCCCTTTTTCTTACCAAGGAGTGTCTCACATACTCAAGGAAACTTCATTCACCTTAATAATTTCTTGCTTGTGCATCGGAGACATGGTTACTTTTTGCAGGACTTGGAGCACAGTGTTGGTGCTTACCGTCATTCTGCTAATGAAAGTTAAGAGAACATTTAAAATCACCTCATTGCAGCCAAAGCTCATTTGCAACCCTTCCACAGTGGGGAAAATCCCAAATCTCCGGCACCATAATGCACTTAAAGAGAATCAGTTTTCACGTCAACCTTCCTTACCCTTGGGTTCAATCTCAGCCTTGATGGAAATTCTTCGGACTCAACCACTGTGATATCCTGATGTGCCATGCAATCCTTCACTATCCGAACCAAATCCCATCCAGATCTGCCATATCCCAGACCACACGATCCCACTCAGCTGGCATTTGCTTCCCGACTTCCCATGACAACCCTTGAGGTTGAGGGTTTTAAAACCCAATCCTATTGCTTACTTGCTCATCACCAACTTCCTCCAATCACACAGTTCTACAAATGTTTAGTTCATCAGATATTTGATATAACAAGATAGCTGATTATTAAGTTCATAAATCTACCAGTAAATTGCTAAAGACAGGAAAAAAAGTCATTGTAGACACTACCCACCCCACAAACTGCCTTTTCCAAATGATCCTTCCTAAAGAGTGCTATAGAGCTATTAAAACAAAAACTTCATGCCATGTTAGAAGTTTCTTCCCCCAGGCTGTTAATTTGATCAACCACTCTAGTTAGCCCCCACCCCACCCCCTCCTGTATCTACTACCCCACCACAGCACTGTAAATACAGGTTTCCCCGCCATCCGAAGGTAGAGCGTTTCTATGAAACGGTTCGTAAGCCAAAATGTCGTAAAGCGAAGAAGCAATTACCATTTATATGGGAAAATTCTGTGAGCATTCGCAGATCCAAAAATAACCTACCAAATCATGCCAAGTAACACATAAAACCTAAAATAACAGTAACATATAGTAAAAGCAGGAATGATATGATAAATACACAGCCTATATAAAGTAGAAATACTTCTCCACAATCATTACTGAACTGTCCTCTGGAGCGAAAATCTCACGCAAGCGCTGTCGGCAAAAACGCGCAAGCGCTCTCCAGTAATCTTTAAGCTATGAAGCTGCCAAATCATACCAAATAACATGTAAAAATATACAGCCGATATAAAGTAGAAATAATGTATGCACAGTGTAGTATCACTTACGGGAATCGGGACAGCGCCAAGCACACTGATGATGGTGTGTTAGACTGAGTCGGAGTTTGGGTGGTGCAGTGGCCCCCCACCCTCCAGGCCTCTGAGCGATACGTTGCCGCAAAGAACGCAGTGGTCCAGCGGTAGCCGGGAGGCACACAGCACATCTTTAAGAAAAAAGCCAAAACAAACATGCTAATTAATTAGGTGCCACCTGTAATTGTCGGCCCAGATCAGTGCTGATTTCCGATTGCGTCATCTCTGATCTGGGCCGACAATTACGTGTCGGCGGCACCAAATTAATTAGCATGTTTATTTCAGCTTTTTTCTTAAAGATGTGCTGTGTGCCTCCCGGCTACCTTTGCATTCTCTGCGAATCGGTACCTGTCCATGGCCTGGGAGTTGGGGTGGTGGGACACTGAGGTGTCATCTCGTCGCCTGTTTCCATTAGAGCAGGCAGCTCATCTTCTCCTATGACTGCCCGCCTCGATGTTGAAGGTCGAGGTTCGTCATCTGCTGTGACTGATGCAGAAGGCTTGCTTGACTGCTGAGCCTCGCGCATTTTTCTATCATACAGTTCTTTAATAAGGACTCAAACCATCCTGCAGATATCCCCTAAACCGACGTACCCTTTCAAAATTAAAGTCGTACTTTATCATTACTCATTTGGTTTCGATTGTCATCCTTTTTTCTTCCAATTGCATCAGCTCTTCATCTGTCAGTTCTTGGTGATGGGATGCCAAAACCTCTTCAACATCATCTTCATCAACTTCCACAAGCCAAACTCACATTGTCCTTACTTCGTTCACCATGATCAAAATGCTTAATTATGTCTAGTTTTACCGTAAGTGTAACACCTTTACGAGCTCTCTAAGGCTTTTCCGATACCATAGAACTCATCTTGCAAACGTCTGCTCACAGGCTCGTGTTTAAGCAATGCCAGCGAGAATCCGGGGGAGAGCGGCTGCTCGGGGCGCGCTGCCTTTTATTGCGCGCTGATTTTTTCGCGTGCTGATTTTTTATCACGCGCTGAATTTTTTTTTCGTAACAGTGAAAACACCTTCTGAAAGCGAAAACAGGGTACTAATGTAGGTCTTTCGTAACAGTGAGGTTTCCTAAAGCGAACGTTCGAAGAGCGGGGGACACCTGTACTTTAAACTACTTTTTATAACTGATTATATTGTAAATACATGCTGAGATTCACGCATTTATGCACATTTTATTCCATATCCATATGATCAGAGATTAAGGGAGCTAGGGTTTTACTCTTTGGAGAGAAGGAGGATGAGAGGAGACATGATAGAGGTGTACAAGATATTAAGGGGAATAGATAGAGTGGATAGCCAGTGCCTCTTCCCCAGGGCACCACTGCTCAATACAAGAGGACATGGCTTTAAGGTAAGGGGTGGGAAGTTCAAGGCGGATATTAGAGGAAGGTTTTTTTACTCAGAGAGTGGTTGGTGCGTGGAATGCATTGCCTGAGTCAGTCGTGGAGGCAGATACACTAGTGAAGTTTAAGAGACTACTAGACAGGTATATGGAGGAATTTAAGGTGGGGGCTTATATGGGAGGCAGGGTTTGAGGGTCGGCACAACATTGTGGGCCGAAGGGCCTTTACTGTGCTGTACTAGTCTATATTCTATATAAATATCTGTCCTTTAACCACTAACTTCAGTAATTTTATTAACTTATATATAATTATTCATTTTTATACAATTCTTTGTTCATTATAATTGTTGAATGTTGTTCCGGTTACATGTTATGCCCTGATCAACACACCACAGCAAATTCCTAATACGTGTAAATATACATGGCAAATAAAGTTGATCCTTGACATCATGAATTAATATACAAGAGAATAAAATGCAGAAAGCAAATCCACGTTAGACAAAGGAATATTTCAACCTCAGGTTTAGATGACACTTCCACACAAGCCTTACAAATTTAGTAACTTACAGAGAATTCCTTCGTCCAGATTTGGCTGAGCGACCACAACAAAGCACCTCAAATGCACCACGAATGCCCAGACATCTTCGGACAACAGATGTCTGAATTGAACTCTACAGAAAGACGAAATAAACTATGAACACAAACCTTAAAGGGAAATTTATTTATTGACATATCGTGTGGAACACCTTCCGCACTCCTTCCAGCCCTTCAAGCTGTGCTGCCCAGCAACCCCCAATTTAACACTAGCCTAATCATGGGACAATTTACAGTGACCAATTAACTAGTATGTCTTTGGACTGAGGGAGGAAACCCATGCAGTCTCAGGGAGAATGTACAAGCTCCTTACAAGTGGTGGCAGGAATTGAACCCCCTTTCACTGGTACTGTGAAGTATTATGCTAACCACTACACGACCATGCCGCCCCAATCTGCAAAGATTTAATTAGAATGCATGGGGTCATGCCAAAGGAAATAATAGACATGCTCACACTGGGAAGGAGCCCTAGCATGCTTAACTTCACATTGTTCAATCAAAATCTAATTAAATAATAATGCTGGAAATAATCAGTTTAAGCAACAAACATTTCAGAGTAATAACTTCATCTCAATAAAAATTACAAAATTGAGGCAAATGTTTATTAAATGTCTCAATTTCTTGGATGTTTTTCAGAATAACTGGTTAACCTGTACAGTAACCATGATTGACATTACTTTTTTTAAAAAACTGCTCATTATCCCGAACAGATTTTTCTCCTGTTAAGAGAAAGCCTTCTATTAGAGTTCTTTGAATTGTTTACTTTAATTTTAACCTGTATCTTTATGAACCCCGGGAGCTAAGTATCCAAACTTCACGAATCCAATAATCAGAGTCATAGAGCACAGAAGCAAACCCTTCAGCCCATCTACTTCATGCCAAATCTTATCAGATCTATTCTCAATAGGAGACATGTCCATTAGAATGATTCATGTTTTACTTTGTTTCACATTTTAAAATGAGAAGATTTTTAATATGTTTGACTTGCTTGCTTAATTAGGCCAAGTTGACCCACTTAAGCAACATCCCTATAAAATGAATTTAGAAAAGAGTAAAATGGCTGAACAAGAAATTGGGGGCATGCTGACAAACGGTATCATTAGGCCCTCAACATCAGACTGGGTGTCGCCCTGCGTTATTGTGCCGAAACCTGACGGCAGCATGAGATTCTGTACTGATTACAGGAAAGTTAATGCAGTGACCAAGACAGGTGCTTATCCTATTCCGAGAGTGGATGACTGTATTGATAAGGTGGGAAAGGCTAAATACCTTACAAAGATGATTCTGATTATGAAGACACACAGTACCCTTTTGTCATTTAGTAATGCATGCATTAAGAAATGATAATAGATAGATACATAGATAGATAGACATACTTTATTGATCCCGAGGGAAATCAGGCTTCGTTACAGTTGCACCAACCAAGAATAGAGTATAAATATAGCAATATAAAACCATAAATAATTAAAGAATATGTAAATTATGCCAGATAGAAAATAAGTCCAGGACCGGCCTATTGGCTCAGGGTGTCTGACCCTCCAAGGGAGGAGTTGTAAAGTTTGATGGCCACAGGCAGGAATGACTTCCTATGACGCTCTGTGTTGCATCTCGGTGGAATGAGTCTCTGGCTGAATGTACTCCTGTGCCCACCCAGTACATTATGTAGCGGATGGGAGACATTGTCCAAGATGGCATGCAACTTGAACGCATCCTCTTTTCAGACACCACCGTCAGAGAGTCCAGTTCCATCCCCACAACATCACTGCCCTTATGAATGAGTTTGTTGATTCTGTTGGTGTCTGCTACCCTCAGCCTGCTGCCCCAGCACACAACAGCAAACATGATAGCACTGGCCACCACAGACTCGTAGAACATCTTCAGCATCATCCGGCAGATGTTAAAGGACCTCAATCTCCTCAAGAAATAGACACGGCTCTGACCCTTCTTGTAGGCAGCCTCAGTGTTCTTTGACCAGTCCAGTTTATTGTCAATTCCTATCCCCAGGTATTTGTAATCCTCCACCATGTCCACACTGACCCCCGGATGAAAACGGGGGTCACCGGTGCCTTAGCCCTCCTCAGGTCCACCACCCGCTCCTTAGTCTTTTTCACATTAAGCTGCAGATAATGCTGCTCACACCATGTGACAAAGTTTCCTACCGTAGCCCTGTACTCAGCCTCATCTCCCTTGCTGATGCATCCAACTATGGCAGAGTCATCAGAAAACTTCTGAAGATGGCAAGACTCTGTGCAGTAGTTGAAGTCCAACGTGTAGATGGTGAAGAGAAAGGGAGACAAGACAGTCCCCTGTGGACCCCCAGTGCTGCAGACCACTGTCTGACACACAGTGTTGCAAGCACACATTGTGTGGTCTGCCAGTCAGGTAATCAAGAATCCATGACACCAGGAAAGCATCCACCTGCATCACTGTCAGCTTCTCCTCCAGCAGAACAGGGCGGATGGTGTTGAATGCACTGGAGAAGTCAAAAAACATGACCCTCACAGTGCTCGCTGGTTTGTCCAAGTGGGCGTATACACGGTTCAGCAGGTAGATGATGGCATCCTCAACTCCTGGAAAATGTTTTTCCAGAATGATATCACGAAAACACATGACAAACCAACTTAAAAACTAACAAAAACCACATAATTATAACATATAGATACAACAGTGCAAAGCAATACCATAATTTGATAAGAACAGACCATGGCACAGTAAAAATCTCAAAGTCTCTCCGAAGTCCCATCATCTCACGCAGACGGTAAATCTCCAGCGCCGCCAATTTGCCGGTGCAGCATCCTGGAAGCATCCAACCACAGTCCGACTCAGAGTCCGCCCGAAAAACTCCGAACCTCCGACCCCCCTCTTCGACACCGAGCACCATCTCTGCCGAGCGCTTCAACCCTGGCCCCAGCAACAGGCAATACGCAAAGCCAAGGATTTGGGGCCTTCGTCTCCAGAGATTCTCGATCGCACAGTAGCAGCGGCAGCGAAGCAGGCATTTCAGAAGTTACTCCAGATGTTCCTCTGCGCTTCTCAAGGCTGGCTCCATCAAATCCGGATTGTGCACGGCCCCTAGTTATACATAATCAATATTCATTCGGAATAGCCGCACGCGCTGTGTCGCGCCGCCATCTTCTCCTCCCTCCGCACCTGTTAAAAGGGTACTGGTGTGTTCCCTTGACAGAAAGGGCTAGAGAAATCTCTGCGTTTGTCACACCATCTGGACTGTATGAGTATAATGTTTTACCCTTTGGAATGAAAAACGCTCCAGGTACGCTCCAAAGGATGATTGATTCTGTGATTCAAATTATGAATGTTGTACAACTGCAAGGCAAATCAATAACTAAAAGCAATAACAAGAACTATTTATAGCAATATTGTACACTCATCCCACACCATTTTTTTAAAGAAGCATCTTCACAACATAATCTTCAGTACACATTTAATAATCAAAACATTTCCCCAATAGGTCAAGTATTGTGATAAAGGCAGATACCAGAATAACTCATCAGTAACATGAAAATCCCAACTACACATCTCTTAAAACTTCAGAGGAGATGAGATGTTTGCAAGTTCTTCTTAGCAGCAGCATTTGGGACACATTCTGATTAATTTTTTTTTAAAACAGGATAATTTATGTCTAAGATATTACATACTACACTGCCACAGTTTATAAGGCAGAAGGAAGATTGAATGCACACTTAAATACTTGTTCAAATAAGACTGGTGTCATCAAATTAACTTATCCGCATAATCCCTGGAAAAAAAAGTCATCAAATAATCAATGTGATAAATCTTTTCCAACAAACAAGAGAGGGAAATTAAAACGGTCTCTTTTTAATTCCACCAAAAGATCCCGGGGGAAAAAGCCTTAAGGAATACCTAACTTTGTGTACCAATCCTAGATTCATTAATACTGAAACCAAATGACCGCCAGGAGATTTATGGAGTGCCACCTCATTCCAGAGCCTCTTGCCCTTGGGAATTCTTCTGAATGTAATTGTTAATGAAAAGCATTCACAGGAATACTTACAAGTAAATATCCGCGAAATTGATTATAAATAATAGCCGTCAGTAAGTTCATTAGCAAGTAGGTTCCTGAGGAAGCACAGAAAAAGCAGCATCTCAATTTTGTGAAAGACCAGATTAATTTTCTAGAAGCTATCAGGCTACATTTTAAACACAAGAAACAAACATTTCATTTGGAAAGCTGTATAAATGTATATAAACATGAGAAAACCTGAAGATGCTGGAAATCCAAAGCCACACGTACAAAATACTGGAAGGACTCAGCGGGCCAGGTAGCACCAATAAGTATTTAAGTGTATCTAGATGCTTTCATAATGTCCAGAATAAGACCATAAGATTTAGGAGCAGAATTCGGCCATTCAGCCCAATGAATCTGATCCATTACCTAATTATGACTGATTGTCAAGTTTGATCTGGGAATGGGCCGAAATTCAGACTGAAGTGTTAACTGACTTGAAATAAAATTCTAGTGCTAAATCTGTATACCTATGTTGAAATGTGGGTATGCAATTCAACTATATACACTTAAAGCAACATACACATAGTGCTGGAAGAGCTCAGCAGGCCAGGCAACATCTATAGAAAAGAGTAATTAGTCAATGTTTTGGACCAAGACCTTTCAAGAGGCCTGTGGGTCTCAGCCTGAACGGTCGACTGTTCACCCTTTTCCATTGGTGCTACCTGGCCCGCTGAGTCCTTCCAGTATTTTGTACATGTGGCTTTGGATTTCCAGCATCTTCAGGTTTTCTCATGTTTATATACATTTATACAGCTTTCCAAATGAAAGTAACTCAAGTTTCTTTGCAAATTAAAATTCCACAACCAGGGATTTTTCCAAGAAAGGAGATAGCGAGTGGCAAAAAGAAGAGCCCGAGAGCAAAGTCAGTCAATAATATAAGAGTCAAGGGTGTGAGAAGATAGATTGAAAGGCTTGAAGGCAGACAGGTCTCCAGTAAAAATAACCATCCGTTTGGTATGCCGTTAACATCAAGAGTTCACAAACTGTTGAATGGAGTTTCTTTCGCCACCTCCACGCTATTCATATAGGTATAACCAATCTCAGGTCTTCTAAAGACATTTTGTTGTATTTGTATGCATGGAAATTGTAAATCAAAGCACAAAACTTACCAATAATGCTAAAAGTAATGAAGAAAAGTGCATAAAGTCTGTTTCTTGAATAGGCTGGCATCATCACTAAGAGGAATAAAAGCATTACATAATTCAGTACAGGGTAACTAGCATACAGTTTTTAAAAGCAAATTGTTAATTTTTGCAGTCAAGAAAGACCAAGTCAAATTCTAGCGCTTACGCTGGCCAACTGTTTCATAAGCATACTGATAGGAAACATAGATATGGAGATAATGGTAATCAGAAGCATGATAACCCCAGGAAGCAGTGAACTATAACCTTTGGTTAATTCCGTTCACCAATAAGAACAAGGGGTTAGGAACTATGTCTTCAGTGTCCTTGGACTGGGAGGGCAAAAACATCACTTCAGTATTAGTGCTATCAATCTGTTCGCCATTGGATACATCTAGAATCTGGTGCTAGAATAACCCCTTCCATTTATAAATATCAAAAACCATGTCCAACCTCCCACTGAAAAAAATAACCACTGAACTTTACCACCACACAAACCAGAACCTAATTTGCTTAGTGCGTGTTTTTTTTAAAAAGTGGAGGGAGGGGGAGGAATTGAGTTGCAGCAAACAATAACTACAGAAACATTATGAACTTGTCCAACCACCATTGTTCGGTCATTTTTATGATAAAAAGAATATCAGACACAGATCTGTACACAACAGGAATTCTGCAGATGCTGGAAATTCAAGCAACACACATCAAAGGTGCTGGTGAACGCAGCAGGCCAGGCAGCATCTCTTGGAAGAGGTACAGTCAACGTCTCAGGCCCAGACAGTTATTTGTAACCTTTGAACCTATGAATCTTTATTTGATTTTGAGAAAAGATGGGGCTGATTTGCTCGTTATTATCATTTGAGTTAATTGATATAATTTTTCCATGATCTAATTGTAAATTTTTTTAGTATATTTTCTTCTCTTGCTGGTGGTTTGATGTTTATTTTTAGAAGCTTTTTGTATGACGCATGACTGCGGGGTTGTACACCTAATGGGTTCTTTTTTTTTCCTCTCACTTTTCTGTTTAAAGGTTTTTTTTGTTATCACAAAATTTTTTTTCAATCTTTAAGATGATGTTTTTTTTGAGGCATTGTAAGTGTTGTTACTTCAATGTACTCATGTTATTTTTCCTGTATAATATAACAATAAAAAGATTTGAAAAGGAAGAAATAACACATACAAACACTACATAATACAACTACTATATACACATAAACAGCAGAGTAAATTTTAAATTATCCGATTCAGGCCTAAAGGTTTAATCACTGCGAAGGATTTCTTACCTCTTGTGGGATAGCATCTTTCCTGACAAGGGAGGTCTCTCCATTTGGCAGGCAAGACTTGTGGCTGTGAAACAAACAAGAGAAAATCTGCAGATGCTTGAAATCCGAGCAACACACACAAAATGCTGGAGGAACTCAGCAGGCCAGGCAGCATCCAAGAACAAGAGTAAACAGTCGACGCTTTGGGCTGAGACCTTACAGCAGGAGCAGAGAAAAAAAGATGAAGAGTAGAATTAAAGGTTGGGGAAGGGGAAGGAGAAATACAAGGTGATAGGTGAAACCTGGAGGGGTGGGGGGGGGGAAGTAAAGAGCTGGGAAGTTAATTGGTGAAAGAGATTCAGGCTGGAGAAGGGGGAGTCCGATAGGAGAGGGCAGAAGGCCATGGAAAAAAGGGGGGAGGAGCATCAGAGGGAGGTGATGAGCAGGCAAGGAGGTAAGGTGAGAGAGGGTAGAGATTGTCAACTGTACTTTTTTCCAGGGGTGCTGCCTGACCTGCTGAGTTACTCCAGCATTCTGTGTGTGTTGCTTGGATTTTCAGCATCTGCAGATCTTCTCTTTTTTGTGATTGGATCACTACACTGCGAAGTGTCTTCCAGGATGCCTACCCTGAAGAAGTTTAAGTCTTCCCTTTGGCAGGAGTTCAGTGAAACCCTTTCTCACTGCTCTCCCTGTGATCTCTGCAGCCCTCCAACTCGCCGACCACATGCTTACCCAGACCCATTACCACAGCCCTGTATCCTTCCTAGGAATATGTCTTCATAGCCAGCTTGCACCACATTTTTTCCCTCATTCCCTTTTCCCTCTCTCATCTTATCTCCTTGCCTGCCCACCGCCTCCCTCTGGTACTCCTCCACGATTTTCTTTCCTCCATGGCCTTCTGTTATCTCCTAATAGATAATTGCCCCTTTTCCAACCCTGTATCTCATTCACCAATCAACTTCCCAGCTCTTTACTTCAACACCCCCCCCCATCTTTTAATTCTACTCATCTTTTTTCCCCAGTCCTGCTGAAGGGTCTTGGCTTGAAGCGTCGACCGTACTCTTTTCCATAAATGCTGCCTGGCCTGCTGAGATCCTCCAGCATTTTGTGTGTGTGGCTGTGAAACAATCTCAGTTTCTGCGGCCTCTTCCGTGGTGATTGTAGGACTTAGAACTCCTTCCTGTAGTCTCAGGGTTGACAGCTCTGGACACTTTTCTTCTCTAACAATTGACTTGGCTCTCCTCATCTGATCAATGTGTCCTCTCCAGAAGACATCGGACGCAATCCCCTTTGTGTAGGAGAGTGGTTCAGTTCTGACCTTCATCTTTCCAAGTACTCACTTTTGATCACCTGTTCACCCTCACCAAGACCGTTTGTCCATGAGTGAAACATCGAACCTCCTTGTTTGAGCCTTAAGTTTATCTCGGCAGTTGATCCTGCATACTCTTGAACAGCACAATTGGTGAAATGCTGGTTGTTGAATGTGCTGTATTGTGATATGCAAGGAGGAAGCTGGAGAGCTTCTGATTCAGAGTTAGTGTACTGTCTTCTGCTGACATTGTTCACTGTCCAGTCTTTAGACTCTGGGCAAACATTCCCACCAAACCACTTGTAGCAGGGTGGTCTGGTGCAGATGTAGTATGTTGTTGTAATGTGAGCATTATTAAAAGATAATACTAATTAGGATAATGGAGGGGGGTTTACTTCCGTTCTTTATACTTCCGGTGTGCTTTGTGTATATTGTGCGCCCGCCATGCCGTACGGGTTGTGAAAGCCTCTGTATATACATAACGGTTTTGAAGTTCGACATAAAGTTGTTTCTTTGGGCATGAAGTTGTCAAGTGTGCCCTTTTCAAAGGAGAAGTTACTACATATTTCTGACGATGAGGTGAACTGGTTTTGTGAACGTATCGGCACGTTTTTCGAACGGGAGGTTCGCGTTTCAGATGGCTATGTTTGGAACCATCAGTGAATTTCTGGAAGGAAACGAGGACTGGCCCGAGCATGAGGAAAGGCTGGGGCACTTTTTTCGGTGCTAATGGAATTACTGAGGAGGCTAAGAAGTGCTCTATTCTCCTGAGTATGTGTGGGGCAAAGACTTACAAACTAATAAGGAATTTAGCCGCACCGCAGAAACCGGGGGACATTCCATATGACAAACTGGTCAAGCTCATGGGGAACCACTACAATCCAGAACCTTCTGTGATAGTCCAACAGTGTAAGTTTCACAGCCGTTTCAGGAAGCCAGGTCAGTCTGTGGCCAATTTCGTGGCCAAGCTTCGGCAGCTGTCAGAGCATTGTGATTTTGGAGTGGTGTTGAATGACATGCTCCATGATAGATAGGTATGCAGCATTAATAATGACGGCATGCAACACCACCTGTTAGGGGAAACCCCACCACTGACTTTCAAGAAAGCCTTAGAGATTGCCCAAGGCATGGAGATGGCTGCTAATAATGTCAAGGATATCCAGAAAGGACATGGGGGGGTCGCAGTCGGCAGCAGTGCACCAAGTCAGGAGGGAGACTGGTAAACAGGCAAAGCGGGTGGAATGTTTCCGGTGTGGAGCGACGCACTACGCAAATGATTGCAAATTCAAAGACACTCTGCCATGCTTGTAGCAAAAAGGAACTTTTAGCTAAAAAGTGCAGAAGTTCAAAGGGTAAGATTAAGCCTGGGCAGGGGAAAGCTCAACAGGCTCAGGCAGCCACACACCATCTAGAAGAAGCAGATGAAGAGGCAGCATGTGCCTACGATATGTTTGCACTGGAAACAGATGAGGAACCACCTGAACCATATTATGCCACAGTCACTGTCAGGGGAGAGGACATTAAGTTTGAGATTGATTCAGGGCCTACTGCATTGGTCATTAGTGAGGAGACCTACAGGAGGACATGGGGGTCCAAGCTGCCTCCCATTAGACCGTCAAAGCTCAAACTTAGGACCTATACGGGTCAGCCCATACCTCATTTAGGGGTGATATATGTGACATTTCAGCCGGGAGTCAGAAGGCTGAAGCCAGGCTAGTGATAGCTAAGGGCAGGGGGCCCAGTCTTTTGGGTCACAATTGGCTTTGCAAAATCCGGCTAAGCTGGCATGAAATTAAGTATGCACACACGACGGAAGACATTCTGCAGCGGTACAGTGATGTTTTCAGGGTTTGAGCTAGGAACACTGAAGGGCGTAAGAGTGAAACTCCATGTCGACCCTGAGGCTACACCACGTTTTTAAGCCCAGGTCGGTGCCCTATGCCATGAAAGGCAAAGTCGAGGAGGAGCTGGAACATTTACAGAGGCTAGGCATTATTCAGCCTGTCCAGTTTTCAAGGTGGGCAGCTCCCATTGTTCCAGTTTTGAAGGTAGACAAAACGGTGGGGATATGTGGGGATTTTAAGCTTACAAGGAATCAGGTCTCTAGGCTGGAGGAGTATCCATTGCCACGGGTGGATGACCTGTTTGCGACCCTGTCAGGGGGTAAGCTGTTCACAAAGCTGGACATGAGCCACGCCTACCAACAGCTGCTGCTCGATGAGGATTCCAAGGAGTACGTCACAATTAATACGCACAGGGGATTATTCAAGTACAATCGCCTGGTGTTTGGAGTGGCGTCCAGCCCTGCCATTTTCCAAAGGACAATGGACACTTTGCTGCAGGAGATTCCACATGTAGCAGTGTACCTTGATGATATTTTGATCACAGGGGCTACGGAGGTGGAGCACCTGGCTAATTTAGAACGGGTGCTGAAGAGGTTCTCAGACGCAGGGCTGCGGTTGAAACGCAGAACATGTGTGTTCCTGGCATCGAGTGTGACTTACCTGGGACACGAGATCACAGCTGAGGGGCTTTGCCCTGTGGAGGACAAAGTGAGAGCTATTAAGGAAGCCCCAAGCCCTAAGACTGTCACGGAACTCAGATCATTTTTGGGCACGGTGAATTATTATGTCAAATTTCTTCCTGACCTCTCAAGGGTTTTGACCCCACTGTATAAGCTGCTTCACAATGACACTAAGTGGCAGTGGGGTGAAGAGCAGGAGAAAGTTTTCAAGGAAGTGAAAGAACTCCTCCAAAGCTTTCAAGGAAGTGAAAGAATTCCTCCACTCAGTGAAGCTGCTTGTTCACTATGACCCAGACGAGAAGATCACCCTTGCATGCAATGCCTTGCCCTATGGAGTCGGGGCAGTTCTCTCACATGTAATGGAGGACCGTTCAGAGAAGCCTATTGGTTTTGTTTCACATACCCTGACAGCTGCTGAGAAGGGATATTCACAGCTAGACAAAGGAGGTCTGTCCATTGTTTTTGCGGTCAAACGCTTTCATCAGTACCCTTATGGACGCGCATTTACAATTTATACAGACCATAAACCACTGATGAGCCTGTTCAGTGAGACTACATGCATCCCACCACTAGCCTCAGCCAGGATACAGCATTGGGCTCTTATATTCTCAGCCTACCGGTACACTATAGTGTACAGAGCGGGTGGGAATAATGCAAATGTTGATGCACTGAATCGACTACCTATACCTGAGACACCTGTTACTACACACGTGCCTCCAGAGACTGTGTTTTCATTGAAGAGGCTGTCAGAGACACCCGTAAAGGCAACCGAGATCAGGCAGTGGACAGAGAAGGACCCAGTCCTGTCCCAAGTCAAGACTTTTCTTTTACAAGGTTGGCCCAGAGTCATAAAAGGAGAGGAACTGAGGCCTTATGCCAAACGCAAGACAGGACTCAGTCTGCAGGATGGCTGCATTTTCTGGGGGGGGGGGCGAGGGTCATCGTGCCTCCCCCTGGCCATTCACAGATTGTGGAGGAAATTCATGAGACTCATCCAGGAGTGTCTCAAATGAAAAGCCTTGCAGGATTGTACGTTTGGTGGTTAAGAATGGATCAGGATCTGGAGAACAAGGTAAAATCATGCACGCAATGTCAGACTAATCAGAATGTGCCACCACCAGCTCCTTTGCATCCATGGGAGTGGCCGGACCACCCGTGGTCTAGGCTACATTTGGACTTTGCTGGCCCTTTTATGGGACAGATGTTTCTTGTCATGGTAGATGCACATTTTAAATGGATCGAAGCTCACATCATGAGCAACATCACAGCCCCCTCAACCATAGGCAAACTCAGGCAAGTGTTTGCAGTCCACGGGTTACCTGACACACTTGTCACTGATAATCGCCCGACGTTCACTAGTGAACTGTTCAGTGAGTTCACGCAACAGAATGGCATTCATCACATTCAGACGGCCCCTTTCCACCCAGCCTCAAATAGTTTGGCTGAGCTGGCTGTTCAGACAGTGAAAGAAGGCCTGAAGCGGATGACAGGGGACTCTCTTAGCATTCAGCTTTCACATTTCCTGTTTAAATACTGCCTCACACCACAGACTACGACTGCCCGCACTCCAGCAGAGATGCTGATGGGGCGTAGGCTCAAGTCAAGATAGGACCTGCTGCGCCCAGACATGAAGGCAAAAGTGAGACAGACTACTGTGGAAGCATGTCCACCAGTGACTTTGCCAGAGGGCGAGATGCTGGCAGAGGGGTCAGGGTCCCCTGAGGAGGATGGACACATAGACCCCTCTCATGCCCCCAACACCAGACCCACCCAAAACACCATCACCAGCGGTGTTTGCTGGGTCACCAGGGGTAGTGCGCAGATCACAGCGCACTCATAAACCTCCTGACAGACTGAATCTTTGACGGGACAGTTCTTTTTTTGTTGCTGTTAGATTGAATGTTGAATCTGTCACATTTTCCAGATGTTTTGTATTGGTAAACTGTTGCGGAGATACTAGTATAAGTTTTCAGGGGTACCCAAGTTAATAACACCACTGTTTTTATTTCCTAGTTTTTTACATTTGGGGATGTTGGATTTTAAAGGGGGAGAAGTGTTGTAATGTGAGCGTAATTAAAAGTAAGTTAATACTAGTTAGGATAAAGGGGGGGTTTACTTCTGTTCTTTTTACTTCTGGTTTGTTTTGCATATAGTGTGCCCGCCATGCCGTACGGGTTGTGAAAGCCTCTGTGTATACATAGCAGTTTCGAAGTTCAAGATAAAGTTGTTTCTTTGGGCATGAAGTTGTCAAGTGTGCCTTTTTCAAAGTACAAGTTACTACATATGTCTTATTCTATTCGTCTTCAGGAATGACTGAAACCATTCCGCAACAAACTGTCGTCCATTGTCACTAACTAAGTGTTCTGGAACACCAGTCCTTAAGAAGAGGCTTCTCAAAACATCAGTGTGAGAGGCTGTTGAGGAGGCTATTGGGAACACTTCTGGCCACTTTGTAGCTGCATCCAATACTACCAAGTAATTGGTGCTCACGAATGGTCTGGCAAAATCCACAGCCAGGGCAATGCAGGGACGGAGAGGTGTTGCTCTTGGCATCTTCTGGGCATGTTGGCATCCCAAACTGTGCAAGGTGAGTTGCTCAATCTGCCGATCTATCCCAGGCCACCAGACAAAGCTTCGGCCCAATGCTTTCATTTTGACCCAGCCTAGATGCAACTCCTCCAACACTTTCGGAAGTTTTCAGATGACCATGCCATAGTTGGATGCATCAACAAGGGAGATAAGGCTAAGTACAGGGCTACGGTAGGAAACTTTGTCACATGGTGTGAGCAGAATTATCTGCAGCTTAATGTGAAAAAGATGAAGGAGCTGGTGGTAGACCTGAGGAGAGCTAAGGTACCGGTGACCCCTGTTTCCATCCAGGGGGTCAGTGTGGACATGGTGGAGGATTACAAGTACCTGGGGATATGAATTGACAATAAACTGGACTGGTCAAAGAACAGTGAGGCTGTCTACAAGAAGGGTCAGAGCCGTCTCCATTTCCTGAGGAGACTGAGGTCCTTTAACATCTGCCAGATGATGCTGAGAATGTTCTACGAGTCTGTGGTGGCCAGTGCGATCATGTTTGCTGTTGTATGCTGGGGCAGCAGGCTGAGAGTAGCAGACACCAACAAAATCAACAAACCCACTCGTAAGGCCAGTGATGTTGTGGGGATGGAACTGGACTCTCTCACGGCGGTGTCTGAAAAGAGGATACTGTCTAAGTTGCATGCCATCTTGTCAATGTCTCCCATCCACTACATAATGTACTGGGTGGGCACAGGAGTACATTCAGCCAGAGACTCATTCCACCGAGATGCAACACAGAGCGTCATAGGAAGTCATTCCTGCCTGTGGCCATCAAACTTTACAACTCCTCCCTTGGAGGGTCAGACACCCTGAGCCAATAGGCTGGTCCTGGACTTATTTCCTGGCATAATTTACATATTACTATTTAACTATTTATGGTTCTATTACTATCTATTATTTATGGTGCAACTGTAACGAAAACCAATTTCGCCCGGGATCAATAAAGTATGACTATGACTATACTTCTCCCCACATAAGAGCAAGTTCATCCTGGCCCTGGTAAGCACTGGGGAACTGAGATTTCTGCTCCACATTCCAGCTATTTTGCATTGCCATGGAGACCTGAGACAGTCTTTTCTGGTTTCCCTTTAGATTATCTCTGCTGTAATAGGGAGACTTTCGATTTGCATCAAGGAAGTCAAGGGAGAGTCCTCTTTTTTAAATTTTCCCCCCCAGTATTTCCTCTTCCAAAGGTAAATAGGACAATCCATTAGCACTTCAATGGTTAGTCCTCTTGAATTCGATCCTGTAATTGTGGCCTCCAAGAAACAGAGCCCATCTCTGCATTCTCAGGAAACTTGCATGGTTGGACGCCCACACAGACAAAAGGAAAATGAGCAAGCTCCTTACAGGTAAAAACAGGACTGAACCTGGTCCTCTAGTGCTACAATGTTGACTCAAAATGAGTACCGGTGGTTGATGATCAGCAATGAGGGTAAACACTCTCCAAACCAGATGCTGGATGAAACAAGGCACAATCTGCAGGGGGAAGGGAACTTCCACTTCCTTCACTCATAACATGTGACAGGACTGTACCAACACCACAAGTTGAAGCATCACAGACAAGCCTCATTGAGTAATGTGGACTGCAATGTGCAAATACAATGTTTGATGTCACCACTTCCTACGTCCTTTGGAAAGCCACCGCACTCTGCTTTGTCCAATGCCATTACCCCACTCTGTAGTAATATGTAGTAAATCCTCCCTGGAGGGAGGAGAGATGGCGGCATGACGGCAGCGCACACGGCCACTTCGGTGGTGATGTCTGTTATCTGTCAATTAGGGGACCGTGCACAATCCTAATTTGATGGAGACAGATGTGAGAGCACAGCAGAACATCTGGAAAACTTCTGAAATGTCTGCTTTGCTACCACTGCTGCTGTGTGGTAACCGGAATCTCTGGAGCTGAAGGCCTCGAAATCCTCGGCTTTGCGTGTTTCAGCGGCCGGGGAGAGGTCGAAGGCGCTCAGGAGGCTGTATCGGAGAGGCTGCTCGGAAGCTCGGAGTTTTCGGACGGATGGACTCAGGGTCGGCTGCTTCCAAGGTATCAGCAAGTTGACGGTGCCTGGAGGTTTATGGCGGGGAGTTTCTCCCTTTTTCGATCGACTCGGGACTTTGAGACTTTTTTTTTTACTGTGCCTATGGACTGTTCTTTATCAAATTATGGTATTGCTTTGCACTGCTGTAACTATATGTTATAATTATGTGATCTTGTGTTAGTCCTCTTTTATTGTCATTTAGAAATGCATACATGCATTAAGAAATGATACAATGTTTCTCCGGAGTGATATCACAGAAAACATTACAGACCAAAGACTGAGTGCACTCATAATCTAATATGGAGCATAGTAGCCAGGTTTGGCAAAAATCTGTTACAGTAATTGGCAATCCTAAAAAGGACCATAACCATGACGTGTCCTGTGGCCTTGGGACATCAACCACTGTTTGAACTTACTCAGCACACGTGCATAATCCTTGTGCCTTGTAGCACCTGGTCCATAGCTTCCTTACAGAGTGCAAGTGCAGATGCTACTCCAAAAATAAGCCTATTTGATAAAACCTTTTGAGAGTGTTTATGGTGAGAAACACTATGGACTCCTCTTCCATCTCCATTGGCAAATAGACCTCAATGAAATCCACTTTGCTGAAGTGTTTCCCTCCAAAATGATGTGCAAATACATCCTCTATCCTGGGCAGAGGGTATTGATCTACTTTTAATCCTGGGTTGATGGTGACCTTAAAATCATGACAGATCCTCACAGACCCATTCGTCATCGCTACTGGGACCATTGGCATTGCCCATGGGCTTCACACAACCTTGGAAAGAATTCTTTCAGCCTCCATGCAACCTAGCTCACTGGCTACCTGATCATGGATGGTACGAGGAATTGGAGGGGCTTTGTAAAACTTGGGTGTGGCATTTTTATTTAACACTATTTGAACCTTAATACGTTTGAGCTTGCCGCCCTTGAGCACTGCTGCGGCACCGTCGGCACCTTTTGTAATTCACTTTCGGTTGACTCTATTGCAGGGGACGTGGCATGAATCTCCAGCCCATCAATAATGGCCCTCCTGTTTGTAACCACATACAAGCCCAAAGCAGTTTGTTGGTTATTGTCTTTCACTGCTACAAATATCGTTCACAGAGAAGTTACTTTTTCAATAGTTCAAGGTTTCAGATACAGACTTCAGTTCAGTATCTTTGAAATGCCACTCAAACTCATTTTGTGGATTGACCGAAACAGGCAAGCCTGTGTCCGATTCCATTTTAATTAATTTGCTGTTCACTTCTGGTGTAAGCCATATTGCTTTCTCTTGTTAGCTTTCGCCAACCAGGCTCTTGAACCAGAAGTGATAACTTCACTAACCCCATCACTGAACTGTTTCCACAAACTATGGACTCACTTTCAAGGTTGTTTCGTCTCATGTTCTCAATATTTACTGCTTTTTTTTTTCTTTAGTATTTGCATAGTTAACTTTTGCATATTGGTTGTTTGTCCATCCTAATGGGTGTAGTCTTTCATTGCTTCTACATCGTCGTACCTCTGGAACTGGCATAGCATGCCCACAACTTACTAACCCACACATCTTTGGAATCTGGGAAGAAATGGGAGCCTCCCAGGAAACTTACACGGTTGGACGCCCACACAGACAGAAGGAAAATGAGCAAGTTCCTTACAGGTAAAAGCAGGATTGAACCCAGTCCTCTAGCGCTACAAAGCGTTACGCTAGCTGCTACACTACCCTGCTGCCCCATCCCAGATGAAGCATATTTCCCATTAAGCAATTATAAGCATGATACAGCAATTATATTTGGCAATAAATAAAACCTCAACTTACCATCAGGATTATTGGCTGTTGTTAGCAGCACTAATAATGAGGTCACAGAATCTGGCCAATTCCTAAAATAGGTCTTCCACTCATTGTCCTCTTTCTTGTTCCAAATGTTGTTTTAGAAAGAAAATGCAATTGTAAATATTCTTAACCAATGATTATGCCTTTGAACTTGCAATGATATTTAATATGCATATATAAAATAAAACAGCTTGATCACACAAAGGACCATCTAAGGACAAGGACAATTAATTGGTTTTTAAAAAAAAAAACAACAGGGACATAAATGGCTCTGAGAGCTGATAAATTTACAGGGCCTGTTAACTTCCATCCCCAGACACAGCTGAGGAAATATTCCATACGTTAGTTTATAATCTCCCAGAACTTTGAGATACAGCGTGGAATAGGCCCTTCCGCCCCTTCGAGCCACACCGCCCAGCAATCTCCCGATTTTAACCTAGCCTACTTATGGGGCAATTTACAATGACCAATCAACCACTCAATCTTCGGACTGTGGGAGGAAATGGGAGCACTTGGAGGAAACCCACGCGTTGACACGGAGAACGTACAAACGCCATATAGGCAGCAGTGGGAATTGAACCTGGATCGTTGGTACTGTAATGCACTGTGCTAACCACTACGTTACCGTGCCATCCATCATGCGGGTGCAAAAAACAGCAGAGCCATAGTTGATTCATCGGTCATTGTATCAAGAAGATTCGAGTGCAACAGCAAGAAGGTGCTGCTGCATTTACACAGGGTCTTGTTGAGGAGTACAACACACAATTTTGGTCTCTAACACAAAAAAGGATATTGTACAAGGGGTGTGCAACAAATAATTTTGGGTCTGCAGGAGGAGCAATTAAGTGGCCTAGGACTGTATTCACTAAAGAATAACAGGGAATCTTATAAAGACATACAAAACTTCGACAGTGCCAGACAGACTGGATGTGGGAAGAATGTTTCTCCCAGCTAGAGCGTTGAAAGTGAAGAGTCACAAAGCAAAAGATTTAGGGCTGAGATGAGAAAAAAACATCTCGCTCAAGGTGGTGAACTTGGATAATTCACTGTGACTGAGGGATGCGGAGGCAAATGACTTCAGGACAAACATGGATATAGGGAAGAGAGCAGAAATATGATACTGACAGAGAATGTAGAGTGGTCAGTCTTGAATCTGATGGTAAGGTTGAAGGGGAATCTTGCCACGTAGTCTTTGACATTGTTTCAAACAAAACATTTTTCTTACCACCCTATTTATATCTATCCTCTAATTCCCTGACCTATGAGTTTTTTTGTTTTACTTGTGTCCAAACAACTTGGCCTCAACATTCTCTACACAACGCCATCATCTCATTGGGATAAAGCAACCACAGAAAATCATCTCGTCATGAGCCCAAAAGGAGGAAAGGGAGGACAATGATTCTGACAAGCAAGAGAGTCTACCATTTGCTGGAATATTCCAATCTTCAGCGCTTTGGGAAAGAAACGTCACAGGTCTTACCTTGTGTTTTCAACGCTCTTTCCAAGTTTGGATGTGGATTGAATCAAGGAAGACTGACTGAAACCTCAGGTCTCAGATTGTCCTTAATGTGGACCCAAAGGCAGGAAATAAAGCTCCAAGTGCAAAAAACAGGGCAGGGCAATGAATCTGCTTCAGTTACAAGACAAACAAGATTGGGACCAAAGAAGCAAGGACAATACTATGGCAAACCTGCTCAGGGAAAGTCTGAATTCTATCAACAGGCAGGGGACTCCGGTGCATAAAAATAAGAACAGTCAGGATGGGAAAGTGTTTCTTCCCCCAGGCCATTAGCTCCTGAACTCCCTGTCATATTGTATTTGAAGTGTCACTGGTCAATCTATTCTGCATCTTACATTATTTAATTTATGCACTTTACGTTGTTATTTATGTGATTCATCTATAGATTTTATCCTTGCCTTCATAAGTTATCATGTGTAATGGGCATTAAGTGTATGACTGTGCTTTACACACTGGTTTGGAGAAATGTTGTCATATATAAAACAATAATCTTGACTTTGCTCACAAATAGAACCACAATCATTGTTTAAAAACACAAACACGAGGAATTCTGCAGATGCTGGAAATTCAAGCAACACACATCAAAGTTGCTGGTGAACGCAGCAGGCCAGGCAGCATCTATAGGAAGAGGTACAGTCGACGTTTCAGGCCAAGACCCTTCGTCAGGACTAAGTGAAAGAAGAGCTAGTAAGAGATTTGAAAGTGGGAGGGGGAGGGGGAGATCCAAAATGATAGGAGAAGACAGGAGGGAGAGGGATGGAGCCAAGAGCTGGACAAGTGATTAGCAAAAGGGTTATGAGAGGATCATGGGACAGCAGGCCCAGGGAGAAGGAAAAGGGGGAGGAGGGGGAACCCAGAGGATGGGCAAGGGGTATAGTCAGAGGGACAGAGGGAGAAAAAGGAGCGAGAGAAAGAATGTGTATATAAATAAATAACAGATGGGGTACGAGGGGGAGGTGGGGCATTAGCAGAAGTTAGAGAAGGCAATGTTTATGCCATCAGGTTGGAGGCTACCCAGACGGAATATAAGGTGTTGTTCCTCCAACCTGAGTGTGGCTTCATCTTTACAGTAGAGGAGGCCGTGGATAGACATGTCAGAATGGGAATGGGATGTGGAATTAAAATGTGTGGCCACTGGGAGATCTATCCACGGCCTCCTCTACTGTAAAGATGAAGCCACACTCAGGTTGGAGAAACAACACCTTATATTCCGTTTGGGTAGCCCCCAACCTGATGGCATGAACACTGCCTTTTCTAACTTCCATTAATGCCCCACCTCCCCCTCGTACCCCCTCCGTTATTTATATACACACATTCTTGCTCTCACTCTCCTTTTTCTCCCTCTGTCCCTCTGACTATACCCCTTGCTCATCCTCTGGGTTCCCCCCCTCCCCCTTTTCCTTCTCCCTAGGCCTCCTGTCCCATGATCCTCTCATATCCCTTTTGCCAATCACCTGTCCCGCTCTTGGCTCCATCCCTCCCACTCCTGTCTTCTCCGATCTTTTGGATCTCCCCCTCCCCCTCTCAAATCTCGTACTAGCTCTTCCTTCAGTTAGTCCTGACGAAGGGTCTCGGCCTGAAACGTCGACTGCACCTCTTCCTAGAGATGCTGCCTGGCCTGCTGTGTTCACCAGTAACTTTGATGTGTGTTGCACAAGCATTGTTCTCTCCCCTCTGGTCTCCTATAATGATGTTTTGCAATTATTAGAACAACTGTAAATACTTCAGAAGTACAGATTACTACCCTTTCCTCTGTGGATATATCAAGGCACAAAAAATGACGACTGACTCTGCATCATGATTACATAGTTAGTGGATTATTTTAGATGTTATTTATTTATTGCGATTATTTCTTTTCTTCATTTATTTTGTTGCCTCGTATATCATTTTTATTCCATACACTTGGAAGAAATATTAATTGTTGAAAAATAACAGTCAATTTGTTAAAACTATAATAGCTAGGATGCAAGAATGTATCATATATTCTTATTTGGTTTGTTGACCATGATTTTGTTTAAACATTAAAAATGTTGCAGAAAATGCAGCAACATGCAGGTTAAGTTGGTGGTGAGGAAAGAAAATGCAATGTTCGCATCCATTTCAGAAGGACGAGAGTATAAGAGGAAGGATGTCATGCTCAGGTGTTATAAGGCATTGTTCATACCACACCTGGAGTATTGTGAGCAGTTTTGAGCTCTTCATCTTAGAAAAGATGTGGTGGCATTGTGGGTCTAGAAGTTGTTCACAAGAATGATTCTGGGAATGAAAGGGTTAACAAATGAAGTACATTTGATGGCTCTGGGCCTGTACTCACTGGAGTTTAGAAGAATGACAGGGGCAGATCTCACTGAAATCTATCAAATATTGAAAGGCCTAGATAAAGTGGATGTGGAGAGGATGTATCCTATAGTGGGTGAGTCTAGGGCCAGAGGTAACAGCCTCAGAATAGAAATCTAGATTTAGAATAGAGAGGAGTAGGAATTTCTTTAGCCTGAGAGTGGTAAATACAAACCCCATTTCCAGTAAAGTTGGGATATTTTCCAAAATGCAATAAAAACAAAAATCTGTGATATGTTAACTCATGTGAACCTTTATCTAACTGAGAAAAGTACAAAAGGTTTTCAATAGTTTTACTGACCAACTTAATTGTATTTTGTAAACATACACAAATTTAGAATTTTGATGGCTGCAACACACTCAACAAAAGTTGGGACAGAGGCATGTTTACCATTGTGTTACATCACCTTTCCTTTTAATAACACTCTTTAATCGTTTTGGAACTGAGGATACTAATTGCAGTAGATTTGTAATTGCAAATTTTGTCCATTCTTGTTTGATATAAGACTTCAGCTGCTCAACAGTCCGTGGTCTCTGTTGTCTGATTCTCCTCTTCGTGATGCGCCATACATTTTCCAATAGGAGATAGATCTGGACTGGCAGCAGGCCAGTCAAGCACACGCACTCTGTGCCTACAAGCCACGCTATAGTAGCCCGTGCAGAATGTGGTCTGGCATTGTCCTGCTGAAATAAGCATGGACGTCCTGGGAAGAGACGTCGCCTTGATGGCAACATATGTCTCTCTAAAATCCTAATATACACCTCAGAGTCAATGGCACCTTCATATATATGCAACTCACCCATGCCGTGGGCACTGATGCACCCCCATACCATCAAAGATGCTAGCTTTTGCACCTTTCACTGATAGCAATCTGGATGGTCGTTTTCATCTTTGGCACGGAGAACTCAACACCCATTTTTTCCGAAAACTAGCTGAAATGTGGACTCATCTGACCACAGCACACGGTTTCACAGTCTTTCGGTCCATCTGAGATGAGCTCAGGCCCAGAGAACTCGCCGACGTTTCTGCATAGAGTTGATGTATGACTTCCTCCTTGCATAACACAGTTTCAAGTTGCAATTCTGGATGCAGCGACGAACTGTGTTGAGTGACAATGGTTTTCCGAAGTACTCCTGAGCCCAGGTGGCTATAATTGTCACAGTAGCATAACAGTTTCTTAGGCAGTGCCGTCTGAGGGCTCGAAGATCACGCGCATTCAACAGTGGTTTCCGACCTTGCCCTTTACGCACTGAGATGTCTCTGAATTCTCTG
This sequence comes from Mobula birostris, assembly GCF_030028105.1. Lineage (NCBI taxonomy): Eukaryota > Metazoa > Chordata > Chondrichthyes > Myliobatiformes > Myliobatidae > Mobula > Mobula birostris. The sequence continues at coordinate 100,373,347 of NC_092380.1, read as the reverse complement.
AATCTTTTCACAATATTATGTATTGTAGATGTTGAAAGACCTAAATTCTCCGCAATCTTGCGTTGAGAAATGTTTCTTTTGAACTGACTAATAATTCTCTCATGAATTTTGGCGAAGGGGTGAGCCACGACCCATCCTTGCTTGCAAAGACTGAGCCTTTGATGGACACTACTTTTATACCCAGTCATGATACCTCACCTGCTACCAATTAGCCTGTTTAATGTGGAGTCTTCCAAACCGGTGTTACTTGAATATTCTGTGCACTTTTCAATCTTATTTTAAATCTGTCCCAACTTTTGTTGAGTGTGTTGCAGCCATCAAATTCTAAATTTGTGTACATTTACAAAATGTAATTAAGTTGGCCAGTAAAACTATTGAAAGTCTTTTCTTTGTACTTTTGTCAGTTAAATAAAGGTTCACGTGAATTAACATATCACAGATTTTTGTTTTTATTGCATTTTGGAAAATATCCCAACTTTTCTGGAAATGGGGTTTGTATGTGGAATTCATTGCTACAGACAACTGTGGAGGCCAAGTTATATTTATAGGCTCCTGATTAGACAGGGTGTCAAAGGCTATGGGGAGAAGGCAGGAGGAAGGGGTTGAGAGGGATAATAAACCTGCCGTGGTGGAATGGCAAAGCAGACTCGATGAGCCGAATGGCCTAATTCTGCTCCTATGTCTTAAAATGTTCCAGATAATATTGATAACTTAAAATGAATTGGCAGCCTCTCTCTGACAAAGAAAACAAATACAAGAGCTTAAAAATGTAGACATAACAAAATAACCTCAAGGTCACAGGTTAGGGGTGAAAGGTGAAACACTTACGGAGATCTTCATTCAGAGGGTAAGGACAGTGTGGAAAGAGGTGCCAGCAGAACTGGTGGATGCAGGCTTGATTGCAACATCTAAAGGAAGCTTGGATAATTATATTGATGAGAGGGGTACGGGGGTATGGAGGGCTGTGGTCTAGGTGCGGGTCAATGGGACTACACAGAGAGAAAATAAAGTGCAGCACAGACTAGGCGGATATTTTTTGCCCCTGTATTGCTCTATGATTCTATGACATTAAAGAAAAAGGAAGCAATAGGAGTTCCTAATTTAGCTCCTTTGATTATGAAAATTCCACCCCTTCCCCTTTTCACTTCCTTCCCCCCTTCCCTCCATCCCCCCTCCCATCCCAATGTAAGGAGGACTGAATACTAGTCACACATTAGCACTAACACTCAGTCACAGAGCGGTCACAAAATGGTGAGAATATACTGAGTCACGGTGAACAAAATGAGAAGTGAAACCGCTCGAGTTATGTGAACACAACTGACATTTAAAGATTTCCATTGTTAAACAATTCATCAAAATAACTTATAATTGTGGAATTCAGTTCACCTGGCCTCGGGCAAACAGCAACATGGCAATCATTGTGAACAGCAGCAGGTGCAAGGCCAAAAGCAGCATGACACTGGAGAAGTACAACACAAACATAATTAACTTTTCATTACAGTTTTAATCTTTATGCTCCTCCCTACATACGACCATAGTTTGAGACAAATAAATTAAATGCCCAGGGAGCTCTGATAGCTGTGAAGATCTACTCTTTGGGTACATTTAAAGCAGAGGTTGATAGGCTCTTGATTAGTAAGGATGTCAAAGGTTACAGAGAGGAGTCGTCAGATGAATGGGGCTGTTGTTGGGATAATAAATCAGCCATAGTCAAATGGCGGAGCAGACTCAAGAACTAAATGTGCTAATTCCACGCCCATGATCTGAGCTTGACTGTCGACTTTTAAACCAACTTGCATATGGAAAATAACTTCAGCTACCAAAATAAAACAAAAAGTCAAATTTGTTACAAAATGTCTTGCAAGATTTTAGAACACAGAACAGTTCAGGTCCTTTGCCCACAATGTTGTGCCAACTGAATTTGGCTAATGAAACCCTAAATCCCTTCTGCCTGCACATGGTCCATATCCCTCCATTTTCTGCACATTCACGAGCACATCTAGAAGCTTCTTAAATACTTCCATTATATTCCCTTCCTCCACCACCACTAGCAGTGAGTTCCGGGTAACCACCACCGAGTAAAAACAACAAACTTGCCCCAAACATCTCCTTTAAACTTTAGGCGTCTTACTTTAAATGCATACCCCTCTTGAATGAGACATTTCAACCCCAGAAAAATGCTACCAGCTGTCAATCTATCCCTCAATTTTATCAAATACTTTGAGGTATCCCCTTGGCCTCTGCTGCTCCAAAGAAACCACCCTAGTTTGTCAAACCCTTCCTTAAAGGATATGTACTCTAATCCAGGCAACATCCCGGTAAAATTCTTCTGCATCCTTTGCGAAGCCTCCACATTGTTAACCTGAATTTCTAATCTGAAAATCACCCACTAAAACTGGCAATCATGTGTGCATGGGACATGGTTGCTAAGCTTTGCAGCAAGTACTTTAAATACCAAATAACCCAATGCACCCGAATTGAACTCAAGTACACTGGACAACAAAGATTTTGCTTCCTGAATACCTTTGGATGTATCTTGTGAATTTTGGGGTGTTGATCATGAAAATCACCATGAAATTTCCCCATCATGCACTTTTAAAAAACATATTTTTTTTTAAAAATTGCCTATATTTGTTTCTTCAAATTGTAATTCAAGTCAATTAAAATGTTAACAACAGGAATTCTGCAGATGCTGGAAATTCAAGCAACACACATCAAAGTTGCTGGTGAATGCAGCAGGCCAGGCAGCACCTGTAGGAAGAGGTACAGTCGACGTTTCAGGCCGAGACCCTTCGTCAGGACTAACTGAAGGAAGAGTGAGTAAGGGATTTGAAAGTTGGATGGGGAGGGGGAGATCCAAAATGATAGGAGAAGACAGGAGGGGGAGGGATAGAGCCAAGAGCTGGACAGGTGATAGGCAAAAGGGGATACGAGAGGATCATGGGACAGGAGGTCCGGGAAGAAAGACGGGGGGGGGGGGGGGGGGACCCAGAGGATGGGCAAGAGGTATATTCAGAGGGACAGAGGGAGAAAAAGGAGAGTGAGAGAAAGAATGTGTGCATAAAAATAAGTAACAGATGGGGTACGAGGGGGAGGTGGGGCCTTAGCGGAAGTTAGAGAAGTTGATGTTCATGCCATCAGGTTGGAGGCTACCCAGACGGAATATAAGATGTTGTTCCTCCAACCTGAGTGTAGCTTCATCTTTACAGTAGAGGAGACCGTGGATAGACATGTCAGAATGGGAATGGGATGTGGAATTAAAATGTGTGGCCACTGGGAGATCCTGTTTTCTCTGGCGGACAGAGCGTAGATGTTCAGCAAAGCGGTCTCCCAGTACCTCGTACCCCATCTGTTACTCATTTTTATGCACACATTCTTTCTCTCACTCTCCTTTTTCTCCCTCTGTCCCTCTGAATATACAGCTTGCCCATCCTCTGGGTCCCCCCCCCTTGTCTTTCTTCCCGGACCTCCTGTCCCATGATCCTCTCGTATCCCCTTTTGCCTATCACCTGTCCAGCTCTTGGCTCTATCCCTCCCCCTCCTGTCTTCTCCTATCATTTTGGATCTCCCCCTCCCGCTCCAACTTTCAAATCCCTTACTCGCTCTTCCTTCAGTTAGTCCTGACAAAGGGTCTCGGCCTGAAACGTCGACTGCACCTCTTCCTACAGATGCTGCCTGGCCTGCTGCGTTCACCAGCAACTTTGATGTGTGTCAATTAAAATGTTGCCCACAATAGAAGCTGAGAATCTTCTATCATATCCAGGTATGCTTAGACAGGGTGGATGCTACATAGCAGGCCAGGTTTTAGAAAGGCTATAAATTTCTGTGAAGGATTTCAATATTTGAGACAGCTGTTTCTCAGAATAACTGATACCAAGTCTAAGGAAGGTATTTTTGTTGGTCCACAAATCAAACCGATCAATGACAGGCAATTCGAAGAACCTCTAGTGGAACCAGACCGGAAAAAAAAAAAAAATCGCACAGAAGGCATTCAAGGATGTTGCTGAAAATTTTCTTGCGACTAGAGAGCAACAAACTACCACTTTGTACATACAGCTGGTTGGCAACATGCTTTGAGCATACAAAACCATGAAGACATGTCACAAAAGATTAATTTTCTTCATTCCCATTAAGACTTCTTCCCTGCAAATCTTGGTGCTGTTAGTGAAAAGTTTCACTGGGACATTGTGGTCATGGAGAAACAGTGTCAGGGCAACTGGAATCCATCAATGCTGGCTGATTATTGTTGGACACTTCAGCGAGAAGCCTCAAACACTAAGTACAAATGAAAATCATCAACAAAGCATTTTTAGCTTAGTTGAACTATTGCAAAGCGTCAGCACTGTTATGCGATTAAAGTTAATTTCTTGTTTCTCCAAATTCTTACACGATACAAGTAGTCTGAAATTATATTTGTGTTCAGCTTCAACCTATCATAAACAAAAAAGATTTGATGAAGCAACATTTTCAAAAAATCTTTTTGTCCAGTGTTATTAAATATCTATCAACTACTACAAAGGCCCACACCCAGATAACCATTTCTACTTGTATAAAGTTTTACGTGGATTTACAGTTTCTTATATTAAATGCACAATGGAGGAAATGCAAGTTTAAAGTAGTTTGGCAGGTCTCACCTGGCGATCTGTGGCAATGTTCGTCGCAAGCATTTTAAAGTCTTTTTCATCATCGATGAGTTCTGGAGGAGGAAGAAGGGCCGCAAAATTCTCCTTACCCTGACCTTCTGTAAATGGGGAAAAAGAATAATGTACAGATTCATGAACAACACAGACTGGGGGCATTTAACATAACACTTTACAGCGACCCAGGCTCAAATCCCACCACTCTCTGTAAGGAGTTTGTACATTCTTCTCGTGACCGTGTGGGTTTCCTCGACCTGCTACTACATGAACTTGGGCAAGCTCAAACATGTGGTGAAAACAGAGGTAACTGCACACACTGGAGAACATGGTTTTCTGCCAGCAGAGCAAAGTGTCAAAGGTCAGTGACGATGCAGAGGTACAAAGGAAACTCAAACAATATAGCACCTATAAAGCCAGTTAAAATGCAAAAAGACTGTCAAGGGTTAACCACCATCACTTAGCATACAATTTATAAGACCTTCTTTCACAATCTTAGGATGTTAGAAATTACGTGACCATCTTGTAATTCTTACATATATTCACTTATAGCACAAAAGCAGAGTTACACACAGTAACACACACAAGATACTGGAGGAACTCAGCAGGCCAGACAGCATCTGTGGAAAAGAGTACTGTTGACGTTTCAGTCCAGGACTGTTGTAATGTGAGCGTAATTAAATGTAAGTTAATACTAATTAGGATATCGGGGGGGGGGGGGGGGTCTACTTCCGTTTGTTGTTCGTCCGGTGGCCCTCGTGTACATAGTGTCCCCGCCATGCCATACGGGTTGTGAAACCCTCTGTATATACGTAACGTTTTGAAGTTCGAGATGAAGTTGTTTCTTTGGCATGAAGTTGTCGAGTGTGCCTTTTTCAAAGTAGAAGTTACTACATATTTTTGGTGATGAGGTGAACTGGTTTTGTGAACGTATCGGCACATTTTTTCGAACGGGAGCTATCGCGTTCAGTATGGCTATGTTTGGAACTATCTGCGAATTCCAGGAAGAAGCCGAGGACTGGCCGGAGTATGAGGAAAGGTTGGGATACTTTTCTGTGCTAATGGAATTACGGAGGAGGCCAAGAAGTGCTCTATTCTCCTGAGTGTGTGTGGGGCAAAGACTTACAAGCTAGTAAGGAATTTAGCCGCACCGCGGAAACCGGGGGAAGTTCCATTTGACGAACCAGTGAAAATCGTGGGGAACCATTTCAATCCAAAACCTTCTGTGATAGTCCAACGGTGCAAGTTTCACAGCGGTTTCAGGAAGCCAGGTCAGTCGGTGGCTTTGCGGTGTTGGAAGACATGCTCCGTGATAGATTGGTATGCAGCATTAATAATGCCAACATACAACGCCGCCTGTTAGGGGAAACACCACCGCTGACTTTCAAGAAAGAGATTGCCCAAGGCATGGAGATGGCTGCTAATAATGTCAAGGATATCGGGTCACAGTCAGCGAAAGTGCACCAAGTCAGGAGGGAGACTGGTAAACAGACAAAACGGTGAGGATATGTGGGGATTATAAGCTTACGGTGAATCAGGTCTCTAGGCTGGAGGAGTACCCATTGCCACGGGTGGATGACCTGTCTGTGACCCTGTCAGGGGGTAAGCTGTTCACAAAGCTGGACATGAACCACGCCTACCAACAGCTGCTGCTCGATGAGGATTCCAAGGAGTACATCACAATTAATACGCACAGGGGATTATTCAAGTACAATCGCCTGGTGTTTGGAGTGGCGTCCAGCCCTGCCATTTTCCAAAGGACAAAGGACACTTTGCTGCAGGGGATTCCACACGTAGCAGCGTACCTTGATGATATTTTGATCACGGAGGCGGAGCATCTGGCTAATTTAGAACAGGTGCTGAAGAGGCTCTCAGACGCAGGGCTGCAATTGAAACGCGGAGAATGTGTGTTCCTGGCATCGAGTGTGACTCACCTGGGACACAAGATCACAGCTGAGGGGCTTTGCCCTGTGGAGAACAAAGTGAGAGCTATTAAGGACGCCCCAAGCCCTAAGACCGTCATGGAACTCAGATCATTTTTGGGCATAGTGAATTATTATGTCAAGTTTCTTCCTGACCTCTCAAGGGTTTTGACCCCACTGTATAAGCTGCTTCACAATGACATTAAGTGCCAGTGGGGTGAAGGGCAGGAGAAAGCCTTCAAGGAAGTGAAAGAACTCCTCCACTCAGCGAAGCTGCTTGTTCACTATGACCCAGACAAGGAGATCACCCTTGCATACGGTGCCTCACCCTATGGAGTCAGGCCAGTTCTCTCGCATGTAATGGAGGACCGTTCAGAGAAGCCTATTGATTTTGCTTCACATAGCCTGACAGCTGCAGAGAGGGGATATTCACAGCTAGACAAGGAAGGTCTGGCCATTGTTTTTGCAGTCAAACGCTTTCATCAGTACCTTTATGGACGCGCATTTACAATTTATACGGACCACAAACCGCTGATGAGCCTGTTCAGTGAGACTAGAGGCATCCCACCACTAGCCTCAGCCAGGATACAGCGTTGGGCTCTTACATTGTCAGCCTATCAGTACACTATAGTGGGAATAATGCAAATGCTGATGCACTGAGTCGACTACCTTTACCTGAGACACCTGTTACTACACATGTGCCTCCAGAGACCGTGTTTACATTGGAGAGGTTGTCAGACACACCTGTAAAGGTGACCTAGTTCAAGCAGTGGACAGAGAGGGACCCAGTCCTGTCCCAAGTCAAGACTTTTCTTTTACAAGGTTGGCCCAGAGTCGTGGAAAGAGAGGAACTGAGGCCTTATGCTAAACGCAAGACAGAACTCAGTCTGCAGGATGGCTGCATTTTCTGAGGGGTGAGGGTCATTGTGCCTCTCCCTGGCCGTTCACAGATTGTGGAGAAAATTCATGAGGCTCACCCAGGAGTGTCTCGAATGAAAAGCCTTGCAAGATTCTATGTTTGGTGGCCAGGAATGTATCAAGATCTGGAGAACAAGTTAAATCATGCACACAATGTCAGACTAATCAGAATATGCCACCACCAGCTCCTTTGCATCCATGGGAGTGGCCGGACCACCCGTGGTCTAGGCTACATTTGGACTTTGCTGGCCATTTTATGGGGCAGATGTTTCTTGTCATGGTAGATGTGCATTCTAAATGGATCGAACCTCACATCATGAGCAACATCACAGCCCCCTCAACCACAGACAAACTCAGGCAAGTGTTTGCAGTCCACGAGTTGCCTGACACTCTGGTCACTGATAATGGCTCAACGTTCACTAGTGAACTGTTCAGTGAGTTCATGCAGCAGAATGGCATTCATCACATTCGGATGGCTCCTTTCCACCCAGCCTCAAATGGTTTGGCTGAGCTGGCTGTTCAGACAGTGAAGGCAGGCCTGAAGCGGATGACAGGGGACTCCCTTAGATTCATCTTTCACGTTTCCTGTTTAAATACCGCCTCACACCACAGACTACGACTGCCTGCACTCCAGCAGAGATGCTGATGGGGCATAGGCACGTCAAGATTGGGCCTGCTGCGCTCGGACATGAAGATGAAAGTGGAGAGAAAGCAGGAAAAGCAGAAGGAGGGACATGATCAACATGTGCGAGAGACGCAGTTAAAACCGGATGACAATGTCTATGTGAGAAACAATCAGCAATGGCTGCCTGGGGTTATTCTTAAGCAGAGTGGTCCTGTCTTCTATTTTGTTAAGCTGACTGATGGGCGTGTTTTCCGCAGACATCAGGACCATGTGCGTCTGCATCATGATACCGGCTCAGAGGCAGACAGTTCCATGGAGTTTCCATTGGTGAGACAGGCTATGGTGGAAGCATGTCCACCAGTGACTTTGCCAGAGGGCGAGACGCTGGCAGAGGAGTCGGGGTCCCCTGAGGAGGATGGACATTCTCACACAGCAACACAGACCCCTGTCATGCCCCCAAAACCAGATCCACCCAAAACATCCTCACCAGCGGTGCCTGCTGGGTCACCGGGGTAGTGCGCAGATCAGAGCACTCTCGTAAACCTCCTGACAGACTGAATCTTTGATGGGACAGTTTATTTTGCGCTGTTAGATTGAATGTTGAATCTGTCACATTTTCCAGATGTTTTGTATTGGTAAACTGTTGCTAAGGTACTAGTATAAGTTTACAGGGGTACACAAGTTAATAACACCACTTTTTTTTATTTCCTAGTTTTTTACATTTGGGGATGTTGGATTTTAAAGGGGGAGAAGTGTTGTAATGTGAGCGTAATTAAAAGTAAGTTAATACTAATTAGGATATCGGGGGGGGGGGGGGTCTACTTCTGTTTGTTGTTCGTCCGGTGGCCCTCGTGTACATAATGTTCCCGCCATGCCGTACGGGTTGTGAAACCCTCTGTATATATGTAACGTTTTGAAGTTCGAGATGAAGTTGTTTCTTTGGCATGAAGTTGTCGAGTAAGCCTTTTTCAAAGTAGAAGTTACCACAAAGACTCTTCAGCAAGACACAGTAAGCTCATACAAACAGCAATGCCATAAAGAGAGCAAAACCCATTGATGTGTAGCAGAGATTTTTAAAAAAGAAAACAATTCCTCCAGCTGGAAAACCTATGAGATGGTGGAAAGCATGTCTGAACAAACCAATTCGAAGTGAAGAGCACCACAGAGTTTGGTTTCGATGGCTTGTCTGACTTTAAGTGTCAGTGACCACCACATTGTGGCCACTTCCTTGACAGGGGTCAGCCAGCAATTTTCTTTTATTGAAGACAAAACTCACTCATAACACCGGCTACTAACACAAAAGAGTTTTAAAAAAATTAGGCTAATTTGATGTCACAGGATTTGAAGCACTTCTCTATAGAGGTGGGACTAAACAGAACCATCCGACACAACAGCTCTCTGCATCCAATCTACTTGCAAACACACATCTTACCTCCTCACAAAAGAAGCACAGGGAGATGGTCCAATCTACAGCAGAAGCAGCTAGTACAAGGATGTAGGCAATCAGCCATTTTGATTTCTGAAATTCCTCCCATCCAATTAAATAACTCTGCATTAAAAAAAATTAAATACATGTTAAAAAAAATTTCCAGAGATAAGACACATACTAACAGAAACAATCACAAAGAAAGGTACGTTCAGAAGTCCCAAATCGCCCAGAGAACTGAACAATTCACGGCACCAATGCTATTTCAGGGCAGCATGGTAGCATAGTGGTTAGCACAATGCTTTACAGTACAGGCCACCCAGGTTCAAGTTTAGCAACGCTTGTAAGAAGTTCGTACGTTCTCTCCGTGACCATGGGGGTTTCCTCCAATGCTCTGGTTTCATTCTACAGCCCAAAGATATGCTGGTTGCTAGGTTAATTGGTCATTGTAAATTGTCCCCGTGATTAGGCCAGAATTAAATCAGGGTTGCTAGGCAGCGTGGGTCGAAAGGTTGAAAGGGCCTATTCCACTTTGTAGTGAAATAAATAAATAAATAATAGAACTCAAGATGCAAGTACACTTGAACACAAAACAGGCACAGAAAAGTCAGTCAGCAGAAGCTTATTTGATTTCTTTGGGAGATCTTTCCTCCATATCTTCCAGCCTCATGCAGTTTAAATGATCGTGCTACGCTGGCGCCGTAAGTATGATAACACTTGCGGACTGTTAAGCACAATCCTCCTGATTTGGTTTCATGCAAATAATGCATTTCATTATGTTTCAATGTACACATGACAAATAGATATAATCTCTTACTTACACAGCACCTCCTGGCCAAGGTCAATAAGCAGGACTGTTCAGACATACACATCTTTCAACCTGCCCTTACCCCAATGAACAGATTCATTCTTACCTCAGTACTATCCTTGCTCTCTCGCCCAGTCCTGTCCCACTTCCAGCTGGGCCCACCTGATGCCCTTTGCCACCTTCACAATTTCTAGCTCTCAGGTCCCAAATGCCTCGTCTTTATCAAGGCACCTCCAATGCCTTTTGCCACCTTGATCATTTCTAGTTTTCTGATCCCAACTCACTTTTATCAAGGTCCTAGTACACAATCCCCCTACAACTCCATTCCACAAAAAGACTTGGTGAGGATATGTTGTTGAGACTTGTTACAAGCAACACAATGTCACTTAAGTGACCAGAAGCATGTTACAATTTAGCCAACAACTTTCAGAATGTCCTCCAAGACCACAACCTTGTCATAGGGTATGGAGGCTTGCATGCCTCAAAGACACAGAAACCTCTGTTAGCCGGCATCAGGGCTTTTATGCCTTGGCTCTTGGTAGGGTCACCCATGCCAAACAGGTCAAAGGGTAGAGGCCAGACTAAGTGCAGTTCACCAGTCCTCCAGGTGTGGGTGTTCAGCTCGAGGCTAACAAACCTGACTGGTCCAAATAAATCAATCAATCAATAAATAAATAAATCAATAGTTATGGAAACAGCAATGAAGAATCTTTCTACATCTATGTCCAGTGGTACAGGCACAGACAGAGGAGAATTTTCATTGCTGCCGTAAATACCAGCAGTAACAAACTTTCAGAATGTTGAATCCTATTGAAATAACTGAAATATAAAATTGATTTTTATAATTTTTCAGTTATTGGCCTTAATTTGAGTCATCTTAGAATAGAATTTTAAATGCCAGTTACAATAACTAATATTTGAGACAAACGACATAGGAGCCAATTTAAGCAACACACACAAAAGTTGCTGGTGAACACAGCAGGCCAGGCAGCATCTCTAGGAAGAGGTGCAGTCAACGTTTCAGGCCGAGACCTTTCGTCAGGACTAACGAAGGGTCTCGGCCTGAAACGTCGACTGCACCTCTTCCTAGAGATGCTGCCTGGCCTGCTGTGTTCACCAGCAACTCTTATGTGTGTTGCTTGAATTTCCAGCATCTGCAGAATTCCTGTTGTTAAGGAGCCAATTTAAGCCATTTGACCCACTGAGTCTACTCCGCCATTCTACCACGGTTGATTTATTATCCTCTTCAAGCCCATTCTCCTGCCTGGAATTTATGGGATATTCAAGATGTTTAATGGGGTTAAATTGGTTAAAGCATATTGAAATGAAACAAGCTTCAAGAAGGATAAATATTGCTGCAAGGTTTTATCCTTGGCCTAGAGACTCTCAAAATATGTTTGGAATACTTGAAAATCCAACAACTTGGATGGACATTGAAAGATCAAAATGGCCAATGATCAGTGCCTTACCTTTGTTATTACATCTACTATAAATACAATAAGACAAAATGCTTCAATCCCTTCAGTCAGTCCACATGGAGGCTCCCAAAGTACACGACAAAATCGGACATCTGATGTAACACTCAAAGATGAAGGTTTCTCAAAGAAGGCTAAAATCAAAATCACAAATATAGCAGCATAAAGAAACCTGTGGAAAAGAAAAATAATTAGTATTGTCCACAACACAGTAAATCTAAAAACAAAGTCAGCCTATAGCCGTCTTCAAGACGCTCAAAATATTCCTTTAAGAGATCAAAATACAGTAGTAACCAACTACAACAATCACATGTATACCAAGAATGTAGGTTCAAACACTTCTATTTTACATATGCAAGTTCAAGGCAAAAGAAAAATTTAGTCTCCACACAGTTGTAACTTTCAAAAAACAGTTCCCACATGAGACAACAGGAGTCTCCCCAACTATAAAATTAAAACACTGATGCAAGTTCAGCAACCCAAGGTTGTCCAACCTTTCTTTGTAGCTCATACCCTCTACTCAAGGCAGCATCCCTGGTAACTGGATTCAGGGTGAACTGCTAGCTTAGCTTGGCCATAGAAGACCAGGTAGAGGTAGAAGACCATTTTTCTGGCTGGAGATCCATAACTAATGGTGCTCTGCAAGGATCAGGCTGAGACATCTGTTGTTTGTGATATGCGTGAATGATTGTGATGAAAATGTAGAAAGGTGCTTAGCAAGTGTAGAGTCTATCAATGTGTGGTATTTCGATCTGTATTGTAAGCAAGCAAATCTCAAGATTGTGTAACTTATACTTTGGGTAATAAATGAACCTTGAATCTTGCATTTTGTGTTGTGCATTTTTTAAGTAGCTAGTTACGTGGGTTGGGTGTGGTAGAAGCAGTTTAGTTACATATTCATGCTTTACCCTTGGGAGCCAGTCTAGTTTGGGTAGAGTTAGAGATAGCCGGGAATTATAACTTTTTTGCTGACCACTTAATTACATTTAAGAAAGTTTAAACACACTTATAATCGGTTGAATACGATTAAATATGTTTGAATATTCTTTCCTACATTTAAGACCACCTAGTTTAAGTACATTTAATATGCCAAGACTGTTTATTTTGTTTTATCACAAGTTTTAGGTTCATTTTATCGCTTCAAGATCGTTTGTTTTGCTAGTCACTAAATAAAAGATCGAGCGTATTCTTCAACTTTGGAACCTTATTATTGGTTCGGAGAGCACATCATACAATCAGCCCACCACTGCCCCACCACGCTTAGTCTCCAAGTGGTGCTCAAGTTGCCGCCACAGCAGGTTTGTGGATGACACCAAGATTGGTGGAGTGGTAGACAGTGTAAAAGTCTACCAAATAATACAGCAGGAGACAGGTCAGTGACAGACATGGAAAGTGAGGTTCAATTCTAAGAAATGTGAGGTGTTGCAATTTAGGTTAAATGAAAGGATGAAGTATACTATTTATGGTACACCCCTTAACAGCGTCAAGGTACAGGGATCCAAGTACATAATTCACCTGAAGTAGCTGTGCAAGTGGATAAGCTGGCAAGGAAGACACAAGGTGGGAGTGAAGCACATGGAATGCTTGCCTTCATTTGGTAGGGGTGTTGAATCCAAGAGAAAGGAAGTTATGCTGCAGCCATATATAGCTTAAGTCAGACCACACTTGGAGTATCGCCTGCAGTTCTGGTCACCTCATTATAGGAAGGATGTGGACAGCGTACAGAAGCAGTTTACCAAGATGCAGGCTGAATTAGAGGGTATAAGCGACAGTGAAAGGTTGGAGAAACTTGGGTTGTTTTCCATGGTATGTCAAAGGAAGTTTATTTTAAAAATTATGAGTGGCATAGATAAGTTCCAACTGTCAATCCTTACCCAGGGTAGAGATGTCCATCACCAGAGAACATACTTTCAAGGTTGGGGTGTTGGGGGTGGGGGGTCAATTTAAGGACATCATGAGGGCAAGTATTTTCTTAAAAACAGAGAGCAGTAGATGCCTGGAATAGTAGTGGTATCAGGAGCAATACTGCAGTCAGCCATTCTAGTGGAGTTTGAGGCTTATTAGATTGACATGTGATTATGAAGGGATTGGAGCAATATGGATGTTACACAGGAGGAAATTTAGTATAAATTGGCATCAAGACTGGCACAACGTTGGGGGCCAAATGACCTATCCAGTGCTGTACTGTTCTATTCTCCATATGTTCCAAGCCTAAGCCTATCACAGGCTAAACACGCCCAGCAGACGAGAGAAATTACCTCACCACAACTAGCATGAGGCATACCTATTATCTATTGAAGATATTTCTCCCCAATCAGAATTGTAAATCTGCCAAAAATAATCACAGATTTGACCCCGGGTTTATCACTGAAGACGTGTCCAAGTAGCACCAGAAAGTGTATTCTACAACTAGAGTTCACATTGAGATTTGAACAATGTTCTGCAACAACATTACAGTAAGTGGTGCTTACAGGACTAGTTTTACAACAGTGACTTGCAGAAATGCAGATCCTATTACGAAAACAAGATTGCCACTTCCAGCTATGCAAATCATAGCCCTGTGCTTCAGCAAATCTCTGGATAAATGTTAATTCCACCTGCCTGCAGAATGGTGCTTTAAGCATTGAATACCCAATGAATTTCCCATCCTCTCCGCAACCAAAAGAATAATACAATTACTAGCCTTTACTCCATATCCCTTTACAACCTATTCGTGTGAATTTTCTAACAATCTAATGTGACAAGTCAAACATTTTCTGAATATTTCAAAGCACATCATTCACTTCAGCCAAAAAACAATTCACTCACTTAAATTCTAAACATAATCTAATCTAAAAAAAACACCAAAATCGATAAACATGCAAATATATTTGAAAATTGTCAAACATCACAACAGCCAACTTTTAAAAAAAATTGCAAAGACTAATGAAAGGCTCATCTAGTACTGGACTCACCCCTGACACAGCTTTGAGTAGTACCATTGATAAAGTTGCAGAGATCGGGAATCTACACGATGATTTATGGTACGATACTGAAAGCAAGATGAAAAGACTAAATGAGACAAAGAACAAATTCAATGAATAGCTGCCAGTTTCAGGTTAGTTTATAAAAAAATTTTTAAAAGCATTTGGGCATTAGAATGTAAAATAAACTATTCAAAGGACAGCACAAATTAATATTCCTCCAAATTAATAGATCCAGAAGGAATGTTTCTTGTTCACAAATGGGGCTAGCATAAATTTTAGCAACATACATGTTGATCAAAAACTATTGTACTGTAATTTAATCAAATTAATTATGCATGTATTTCAATAATGCAGAAGAGGAAAATGCTTTGGGGAAATTGTGTTAAGAATATACTGTCCTCTGCTTGGAGGTCAGACATCCCACCTCTCCCGGAAGTTCCGGGAGTCTCCAGCATACAAATAGTGGCTCCCTAATGCCCGCAAATTATATACAATGTCCAGGAAATTAATTTTTTTGAGAGCGTGAGCACAAGAGAGACCATGAGAGAGCGCAAGAGCAACCACGAGAGCGACCATGACAGAGCGACAAGAACTCGAGAGCGAGCGCGACCACGAGAGCGAGAGAGAGAAAGCGAGCACGAGAGAGACCACGAGAGCGAGCAAGACCACGAGAGAGCGAGAGAAAGCAAGCACGAGAGAGACCACGAGAGCGAGAGAGCGAGAGCGCGCGAGAGAGCAAGAGCGCGCACGCGCGCCATGGCAGAGTGTTCCAAAAAAAGAAAATATAAAAAATATGTCACCCCAGGCTACACTAAAGTGTACCCCTGCCTAATAGGGGTCAAAAATAATGACAGTGTTGCTCGCTGCACTGTTTGCAACAGTGACTTTTCTATTGCCCATGGTGGGTTAAGACTGTAAAAGACATGTTGAGGTGAGTTTAACAGGTGTCATTCGTTCATTAGCATAGCTAACGTTATTTAAACTAGCTGGCTAGCTGCTAAGGAGCTACTCTACTGCAGACATCCCACCTCTCCTGGAAGTTCCAGGAGTCTCCCGCAAATTGATGGTGCTACCTCCCTGAAATGAGTTTTTGCAGGGTGGGATGTCTGGGAGGTAGACTTAAAATATTTCAGGAAGTTCAAGCTATTCCCAATAATGCATTAAACTGGCTTTAGAAAACAAGTTTAAGTAGAATCTGTACAATTTGGAAGAAATATCAATGTAGACAGCTTTGAAAACTTCTACAAACTTGGAATTGACAGAATGCAAGCTGCAGCTTCTGGCACAACTCCTTTCAGTATTCGGGAAGCCCTCCAATACAATTACATTTTCAGGGATAAAATAAGGCACTGCCGACTAGTGCACTCAATGTCATACGTTATAATGGAGCCATTTATTTTACTATTGCGACCAAATAACTTCTAAAGATCTTGGATCCCTTTGCAGCACCGCAAAGTAATTAAGAAAAATAAATCACCTTCCTGAAGGTTGCTGAGCAATGGAATGTAGAAAGAATTTTCTGACAGAATTAGAAAAGTTTTGGGTAAAAACAGTAGAGTCAGTTCACGTGATGCTATTACAGCTAGAGGCATCAGAGTTCAGAGTTCAATTCCCATATCATCTGTAAGGAGTTTGTATGTCACCCCCATGAATTTCCTCCAAGTGTTCCAGTTCCCTCCACAATGCAAAGACACACTGGTTAGAAGGTTAATCGGTGATTATAAATTGTCTCCTGATAAGGCTAGGGCTAAATCAGTAGGTTGCTAGCAGTGTGGATCAAAGGCCTAGATGGGCCTATTCTGCACTGTACAGTGGCACGCAAAAGTTTGGGCACCCCGGTCAAAATTCCTGTTATTATAAATAGCTAAGCGAGTAAAAGATGACCTGATTTCCAAAAGGCATAAAGTTAAAGATGACACATTTCTTTAATATTTTAAGCAAGATTACCTCTTTTATTTCCATCTTTTACAGTTTCAAAATAACAAAAAAGAAAAGGGCCCGAAGCAAAAGTTTGGGCACCCTGCATGGTCAGTACTTAGTAACACCCCCTTTGGCAAGTATCACAGCTTGTAAATGCTTTCTGTAGCCAGCCAAGAGTCTTTCAATTCTTGTTTGGGAGATTTTCACCCATTCTTCCTTGCAAAAGGCTTCTAGTTCTGTGAGATCCTTCGCCGTTTTGCATGCACTGTTCTTTTGAGGTCTATCCACAGATTCTCGATGATGTTTAGGTCGGGGGACTGTGAGGGCCATGGCAAAACCTTCAGCTTGCGCCTCTTGAGGTAGTCCATTGTGGATTTTGAGGTGTGTTTAGGATCATCCTGTTGTAGAAGCCACCCTCTTTTCATCTTCAGCTTTTTTTTTATATACAGATGGTGTGATGTTCGCTTCCAGAATTTGTTTGTATTTAATTGAATTCATTCTTCCCTCTACCAGTGAAATGTTCCCCATGCCACTGGCTGCAACACAAGCCCAAAGCATGATCGATCCATCCCCGTGCTTAACAGTTGGAGAGGTGGTCTTTTCATGAAATTCTGCACCCTACTTTCTCCAAACATACCTTTGCTCATTGCAGCCAAAAAGTTCTATTTTAACTTCATCAGTCCACAGGACTTGTTTCCAAAATGCATCAGGCTTGTTCAGATGTTCCTTTGCAAACTTCTGACGCTGAATTTTGTGGTGAGGACGCAGAAAAGGTTTTCTTCTGATGACTCTTCCATGAAGGTCACATTTGTGCAGGTGTCGCTGCACAATAGAACAGTGCACCACCACTCCAGAGTCTGCTAAATCTTCCTGAAGGTCTTTTGCAGTCAAATGGAGTTTTTGATTTGCCTTTCTAGCAATCCTACGAGCAGTTCTCTCGAAAAGTTTTCATGGTCCTCCAGACCTCAACTTGACCTCCACCGTTCCTGTTAACTGCTATTTCTTAATTACATTATGAACTGAGGAAACGGCTACCTGAGAACACTTTGCAACCTTCTTATAGCCTTCTCCTGCTTTGTGGGCATCAATTATTTTGATTTCCAGGGTGCTAGGCAGTTGCTTGAGGAGCCCATGGCTGCTGATTGTTGGGATGAGGTCTGAGGAGTCAAGGTATTTATAAAGCTTTGAAATTTGCATAACCTAGCCTTTCCTAACAATGATTGTGAACAAGCCGTAGCCCTAACAAGCTAATTAAGGTCTGAGACCTTGTTAAAAGTTATCTGAGAGCTCAAATCTCTTGGGGTGCCCAAACCTTTGCATGGTGCTCCTTTCCTTTTTTCCCGTCTAAAATTGTACAAAACAAAAATAATACACTAATCTTGCTTAAAATGTTGAAAAGAATATTTCATCTTTAACTTTATGACTTTTGAAAATCAGTTCCTCTTCTACTCACTTAACTATTCACAGTAACAGAAATTTTCACCGGGGTGCCCAAACTTTTGCATGCCATTGTATCTCTAAATAAATACATAAATCTGCAGTCTTGTGTCTCGATGTCACCGCTGTTATTCTGGTTTTGCATGCCAGGTTGATCAATGAGAGCCAGAAATACACTCAGTGGTCACTTTATTAGTACTGGAGTGGAACCTGGTGTTGTCTTCTGTTACCGTAGCCCATCCACGTCAAGGTTCGACGTGTTCTGCATTCGAAGATGCTCTTCCGCGCACCACTATTATAACGCATGTATATTTGAATTACTGCTGCCTTCCTGTCAGCTTGAACCAGTCTGACCATTCTCCTCGGACTTCTCTCATTAACAAGACATTTTCGCCCAAGGAACTGCCAGTCAATGGATTTTTTTTGTTTTTCCACACCATTCTCTGTAAACTATAAACTGTTGTGCGTGACAATTCCACCAGATCAGCAGTTCCTGAAATACTCAAACCAGCCCAACAGGTACCAACAATTATTCCAGTCTGCTGTTCCTCTTCACGGAATGAGTCAAAGTCATTTAAGTCACATTTCTCCCCCATTCTGGTGTTTGGTCTGAACAACAACTGAATCTCTTGACCACGTTTGCATGCTTTTATGCATTGAGTTGCTGCTACATGACTGACTGATCAGATATTTGTACTAACAAGCAGGTGTACCGGTGTACCTAATAAAGTGGCCACTGAGTGTCTGCTCAGCAATTTTACTCATTTCGTGAAGAGCAGGGTGGCAATTTGGAGCTAATTCAGCCTTCGATCAAAACAAAGTTGTTCTTTTTCATTTCTAAAATGTAACATTTTTATCCAATAAAGAGCTTTTAATTTTTTTCTTTGAAAATTGTTTCCTCCTGGAGTGGGTTTAACCAGTTCTCAGCACTGCCAATAGATTTATAAATGGAAGTTTTCCACCCAAGAAGCACTGAGAGCTCAGGCGTTTACAGACAGAAAAGCAGTGTGCAGTGATGGTCTCAGGAAACTCCATGACAACACAAGGAGGAAAGTGTAGAGTTACACATACAAAATACTGGAGGAACTCAGCAAGTCAGGCAGCATCCATAGAAAGGAAACAAGCCGACATTTCAGGCAAGACCCATCATCAGGACTGGAAAGTAAGAAGCCAGAATAAGGTGGCGGGTGAAGAGGAAGGAGTACGTGGTAGAAGGTGATAGGTGAAGCTAGGTGAGGAGGTAGGTGGGTGGGGTGAATTGAGAAGTTGGGAGGTGATAGTCAGAAGTAAAAGAAATCTGATGAGAGAGGAGAGTGGACCATGAGAGAAAAGGAAAGAGGAAAGAACTCCAGAGAAAGGCGATAGGCAGATGAGAAGAGAAGGGGTAAGAGGGGAGTAAGAATAGGGAATAGAAAGAGAGAGAAGGGGGAAGGGGGAGAAATTAACAGAAGCTAGAGAAATCAATGTTCCTGCTATCCATCTGGAGGCTACCCAGATGGAGTATCGGGTGTGGCTCATCCAACCAAGAGTGACCTCATCTTGGCAGTAGACTAACATGCCAGAATGGGAATGGGCAGTGAAACTGAAATGGTTGGCCACCGGGAAATCCTGCTTGTGGCGGATGGCGTGAAGGTACTCAACAAAGAGGTCCCCCAGTCTACGTCGGGTCTTACTTATGTAGAGAACCGAGTTATTTCATTTTAAAACCATCAGCCAGCGATCCATGTTCAACTCAGATACCACTTTATTTGTAACTGAATGCATGATCAGAATCAATAAATCCCACAGGATAATTCGCAGAGCGTCTGCCACAAATTCATGCTCTCATGTCATCACTACACAAACAACTCCACTTTTCATTGGCTTTAGGATATTAGAGAGATACTGATAATACAAGTGAGTACATTCCTCTTCTCTTGTGCTCCATCAATTGTTTGCATAGTGCCCCCAGCTGCCTAATGTGCACTCCTGCAACTGTTCTACAAAATAGTACTTCCAGAATGCACAGAAAAATTCTTCATTACAATACCACTGACACCCATTTCCTTTTTGACAATCTAGTTGATTAGATATCTCACATGCCCGCTTCCACAAGCATTGGGTCGGTAGTCATTAATTCACTGAAACTGAATAATCTGCAAAAGCCAGGCTACAATTTAACCATTTCCTTTACCCTAAAATTTTGTTCCATGATCAGTGATTTAAATTAAAGCCAAAATAATACTGACAGAAACCAAAATATTTGTTGCTATAAGTGATATTCACTTCCTCTGCAAAAAAAAAATTGCTGGCATATTTTATTTTTCATTCAAATTAAATGAGATAGGACGTTTTAATTTAGTTCTGAAGCCTACAAGATTGGTAGGGAGAACATATTTCTATTCTCATAGAACATATAAATGAGGAATAGTCAAATCAACCCTTAGAGCCTGCTCCTCCAGTTAACAAGATGGCAGCTTATTTGACATAACCTAACCGCCAACTCGAAAACAAGAAAGATCAGGGAATGGAACTAACAGAACTCCTCTAGAGACCAGAGCTGACTTGGGGAAATGTGCTGCATTCTGTCTGTGAAACCTTAGCCATTATTTCTTGCATTTGAAAATAAATCTTAAAGTAATCCCTTGTCTTGCAACAAGTAATCCCTGCCTTCAAAACATTTAACACTGAACAGATTATTTGAAACATACCTGTATTGCATCCTCAATAAACACAGCAGCTTGTTGAATGTAGAGGTCATCTGTCAATTTAATTTTAAAAATTAAAGTTGAGGTCTTGCAGCCATGAAAAACAGGTCAACTCAATCATCAAAGAAGGAACTAATTTTAGCTCAGTGACTTTTTTCACCTTCAGTCTCCTAAAAAAACATAGTTCCAAAAACAAAAGACCAAACAAAGAAAAAAAATTCAATCTGCTGTACAGTGCACATTAATACCAATTCCAGCCAACAGGTCCATCAGAAAACCTCAATATTAAAGTTGTCGTATACTGTAGAAAAGCCATTTCCTGCAACAGATTTTCCAAAATCAGTAAATAACATTTTTAAAAATAAGTTTCAACAGGATTATATTACAGCATTTTCAAGAAAATGCTCAGTGTGGAATTAAATGGGATGATCCATCAAAAAACTGTTTACTCTGAACACCTCCTTCAATGTTGGAGAATTCTACAATTTCATGAGTGTTGAGACAATCAGTTGATAATTCTGCCACACAGCCTTACCTAGTAACCTCTCATCTAGGAGACACTACCAAACCCTTACTCTACCTAAGCCTTAGAGTTGTCGGATCTTCATAGGTACCTGGAAGATGATTTTGGCTAGGCTTATCGTCAGATGTTGAACTCTCAATGATGTTGTGCACAAGAGTAAAAAAGGCCATTTGACATTGTTAAAAGTTAATACTTAATAGATTTAACAAACACCTTGGACAAAGAGACTCTTCAGCAACCTGTCATAAGGCCTATAGTGGATGTGGAGAGGATATCTCCAATAATGGGAGAATCTCAGATCAGAGGACACAGCACTACAAGGATGTCCCTTAAAAAGAGAAATGAGGCATTTCTTTAGCCACAGGGTGGTGAATCTGTAGAATTCATTGCCACTGATGGCTGTGGAGCCAAGTCATTGGGTACATTTAAAGCAGAGGTTGATAGTTTCTTGATTAGTGAGGGTGCCAAAGGTTACAAGGGGAAGGGAGGAGAACAGGGTTGAAAGGGAAAATTAATCAGCCATGACTAAACGGCAGAGAAGACTCAATGGGCTGAATGGCCTAATTTGCTCTTATGGTTTAACTTCAAATGTAAGCAACAAAGAATATGATGACACAAACTAATCTGCAGATGCTGGGATCAAAGCAACACTCACAACATGCTGGAGGAACGCCCGAAACGTCGACTCATCGTTTCCACGGATGCTACCCGACCTACTGAGCGTGTTGTGAAAGAATATTATGAAGCACTGCTCAAGTTACATCACAACTAAAGCTGCAGAAATAACTATTTTATGGGGCTCATATGTTGTCACTTCACAGAGCAGTATTATAGATCAGACCCTGATATTATTGAATTAAGGAAAGAAATTATCACTTCAGCCTGTTACAGGTCTACTCATTTTCCTGCCCCGCACATCACCCTGAGGTGTTTCCTATCTCAAGTGTTGCAGCACGTTCTGAAATTGCCGATGGAGTCTTATTCAAATAAGTACATCATTCAAAACCAAAAGTGCTTCAAGACTTCGACAGATGCACCGGTCTAAGTATTCTGAGTGATAACATACAAAAGAAAATCTGCAGATGCTGAAAATCAAAGCAACACACCCAAGATGCTGGAGGAACTCAGCAGGCCAGGCAGCATCTATGGAAAAAAGTACAGTTGGCATTTCATGTCTTGGCCTAAAACTTTAACTGTATTTTTTTCCTCCCATAGATGCTGCCTAGCCTGCCGAGTTCCTCCAGCATTTTGTGTGTGTTGCTGACTGGTAACATGATGATTTATTACAGTACATACAATGCACAGTAGCACCAGAGTCATGGACACAAACCAGCCCATCACGGGGACAGAGCTCCTCACTTCCGATCGTATCGACAGGAGGTGTTGGCTGGAGATGGCAGCAGCCATCACCCCCACCATACGGGTCTTGCCCCATTTTTGCTGCCACCTTTAGACGGAAGGTGCAGAAGCCTAAAGTCCCACACCACTAGGTTCTGGAACAGCTACTTTCCAACAAACACCAGTTTATCGATCAACCTGCACAACTGTAACCTGAAACTCCAGAGATTCTGTAGGTGCTGGAAATCCAGATCAACGCACACTAACTGCAAGAGGAACTCAACAGTTCCGTCAGCATCTCAGGAGAGGAATAAGCAGTTCATGTTTTGGGCTGGCACCCCTTCATCAGAACTGGAGAGGAAAGAGGAAGAAATCAGAATAAGAATTTGGGGAGAGGAGTACACGCTGGCAGCTGATAGGCAACACACACACACACACAAAATGCTGGAGGAACTCAGCAGGCCAGGTAGCATCTATGGAAAAGGTTGACATTTCAGCCTGAGACTCTTCAGAACAGGTGAGAGGAAAGGTGTGGGGGTCGGGGGTGGGAAAGAGGGATGAAGTAGACGCGTGGGAAGGAATAGGTTGGAGGAGATAAAGGACTGAATAGGAATCTGATAGTAGAGGACAGTGAACCATGGGAGAAAGGTACCAGAAGGAGGTGATGGGCAGGTGAGGAGAAGGGACAAGAGGGGAGCCAGGGAATGGGAAAGATAGGGGAACGGAGAGAAAGTGTCCGAAGTGCGGGAAATCAATATTCATACCAGCAGGTTGTTTCGCACTTCACCACCACCCCGCCACCGGCCTGGTTCCACCTATCACAAGCTTGTACGCCTTCCCCTCCCCCACCCATAATTCCGGATTCGTTCCAGTCCTGATGAAGGGTCTCCGCCCAAACGCGACCATTTATTCCTCTCCACAGATGCAGCCTGACTGGAGTCTCTCTTCCCCCACCCACCCACCCCAGCGCTCTGTGTGCGTGATCCCAACGTGACCTCAGTAATGCCACACTCCAGAACACCATCACGGACTTGTCTTTGGCTTTGCACGGAAGCTCTTGTTCTTGCCGGGTCTTTCCCCTTTCTCTCCCTTCACTGACATATACAATTCATATCCCGTGTGTTTCCTAAACCCCGGTGCCTGTGACGCTGCTGAGAGTTTCTCACTGTACAATAAACTCGACTTGACTTTGAAATCCTGTACTAATGTTTCGATTGCTGCCTGCACCTCGCAAGCACAATCATATGTTTACGACAGTAAAAGTCAACCAAGCCGGCCGCTCAATTACCTATTTATGCAGAGACATGCAAACGGAGTTTAAGATGCAGAAGCATATTGGGATTGGATGTGGGATGGATGTTGGGGTGGGAGGGGAGATATGTTTCTAATTCGGGGGTCCCCACACATGGAGCGCACACTCCCTGGGCTCTCCCCAGCCACCCACCCCGCTACCGTACCGAGCTGCCCATTGTTACTGCTGCTGCAGCTCCGGGAACCCGAGGAATCCGACCGGCGACTCTCCTCGTCCACGCCGTACGACGAGCTGCTACCGCCACGGAGGAGCGACTCGGTCTCCATGAAGACTTGTCGCACAACAGAAAGGTCTAGTCCAAACCGGCCGGATGGTAGTCACTTAAATCCACGCCCGCATAAGTTTTTCCTTTTAAAATAAAATTGTTCTGAAGTTGAAAAGTTCGCTAACAGATCACTAACATGTGTCACCCCTCCTCTCCAAGTTCGGGCTTCGCTCTCAACTCAGAGGCTCCACCGTTCGAACTCGGACGAAGTTAAAGCCAAACTTTCCCCCCCCAACTCGGCATTTTAACTCGCGGGCGAGACCAGGCAAGTGGTGCGCATGCGTGCCGAGTTTTGGCACTCTGGGAAATAAAGGCAGTGTTTGCTCAGCCTTGAACTCGAATCTCCGGAAAGTCTCCGGCTTTAGACGACAATTCCCAGTGGACAGTTCGCTAGCCTTTCCGCAAGACCTGAAGCGAAATAACACCTAGTTAAAGGTAATTCCCATTTCTTCTAAACTGTGATTTAGAATGCCACTCCTATCCGCCGTAATCCAGCGATGTTATACCTATATATAAAATATAGTCCCGATTCCAATAGAATTTATTCATTTGAAAAGCGCTGAGGTACATTCACTGAAGCAGATGAGAAAGAACTACTTGAGATGAACTCGATGTCCCAATGAACCTCGTTCGTAGTAGACCAGAAGATATAAGAGCAGAAATAGGCCGTTCGGCCCATCGAGTCTGCTCCGCCATTCAATCATGGGCTGATCCAATTCTTCCAGTCATCCCCACTCCCCTGCTTTCACCCCATACCTTTTGATGCCCTGGCTAAACAATACCCTATCTATCTCTGCCTTAAATACACCCAATGATTTGGCCTTCAGAGACGCTCGTGGCAACAAATTCCACAGATTTACCACCCTTTGACTAAAGTAATTTCTCCGCATCTCTGTTCTAAAAGGACGACATTCAATCCTGAAGTCGTGCCCTCTTGTCCTAGAATCCCCTACCATGGGAAATAACTTTGCCTTATCCCGTAGTTTTTCCCGCTTGGGAGCGCAATAACATCAGCGCCAGACTCCGGAAAAAAAGTTCCCGAGTTCGATTCCAAGTCGGGCTGAGCGTTGAGCTAGCGACTCGGCCTCGTAAAAGCAAGAATAGCTTGCTACGGAAACACCGTCATGACGGTGCCCCGATAACTTCACTGCCGAGTTAAGGGCTATTCTTCTTCTTTATCTGGTAGTTGCACTTTGTTTATATGCCTGCACACACTTTCCAGTAACACACTATTCAGCATTCTAGTTTCCTCTGCAATTTCTCCGTAACTGTAACATAATGTTTATTCTATATTCCGTTTACCTCTGCGTGACTTCAGTGCATAGAACGGTCTGCCTGGCTGACACGTCCAAAAAACGCGTTTCACTGGACCTCAGTACATACAACAATACATATTTAAAATAATCCGAGAATTATCCAAGCTCCCACACCACCTGGTTCAGGAAGAGTTATTACCTTTCAACCAGGCTCCCGAACCAGCGTGGATAACTTCATTCACCTCAGTACTGAAAGGATTCTACAACCTTGACTCACTTTCGAGGCCTCCTCAACTCATGTTCTCAATATTATTGATTACATTTCGGATTTTTTGTATTTGCGTAGTTGTAGTCGTTTGCACATTGGCTGATTGTCCGTTTAGCTTGTGTGCTGTTTTTCATTGATACTACCGTGGTTCTTTGTATCATCTATGAATGCCCACAAGAAAGCAAGTCTCATGATGGCATACGGTGACATATAGGTACTTTGCTAATAGATTTAGTTTGAACTTTGAGCATATCTACCCTATTCATCTCTCTGTGTGACCGCTGGACACGGCCTGATACAAGTTCTATACAGAAGTTAGTATGGAACTGGCTATCAGGGTCACTACAGAACTCATGGGCAGGAATCCCAAAAACTCCGACAATTCACACAAAATAAACTTTAATTACAGAATTACTATTTAAATGGACATTGAAACCTTGCAAACTACCTCACTTTTAAAAATATATTA
Source organism: Mobula birostris (assembly GCF_030028105.1). Classification (NCBI taxonomy): domain Eukaryota; kingdom Metazoa; phylum Chordata; class Chondrichthyes; order Myliobatiformes; family Myliobatidae; genus Mobula; species Mobula birostris. The sequence continues at coordinate 100,347,095 of NC_092380.1, read as the reverse complement.
TTTCAGTTTTTGCACGATTTTTAATCTATTAATCTATTTATCTGCTGGTGAACGCAACCAATGTGTGTTGCTTGAATTTCCAGCATCTGCAGAATCCCTGTTGTTTGCGTTTTTAAAATTCACTACTGCGAAGCCTCTGCCGGTGATGCCTACACCGAAGAAGTTTAGATCCTCGCTTCGACGGGAGTTCAGTGAAACCATCTCTCACTGCTCCCCATCTGTAATTTCTTCGGCTCTTCAACTTTTCGCTCCATCCCTCCCCCTCCTGTCTTCTCCTACCATTCTGGATCTCCCCCTCCCACTTTTAAATCTCTTACTAACTCTTCCTTCAGTTAGTCCTGACGAAGGGTCTCGGCCTGAAACGTCGACTGTACCTCTTCCTAGAGATGCTGCCTGGCCTGCTGCGTTCACCAGCAACTTTGATGAGTGTTGCTATTTTACTACCTTCCTTCTTCATAATTGGATTCGGTATCTGTATGAGCATCGGCGTCAGTGTTTACTTGGACAGACAGCTCTGATCCCTAAAACAATTATAAATGAGGACAGCAAAGAGCAGAATTCAGTGGAAGGGGAGAAATAGAGATACAGGTTTTTGCTTAAAACCTTGACCAAGTTGAGAAACTGGCTAGAACCACTATTCTAAGCTCTCGTGACTGTCCTGCCCTGCTGCTCGTTAGTCACGACAGTCCACCTGTTATGAGTCACGTGTCTGTTTTATGTCTTGGTGTTCTGTTATTTAGGGCCATTCTTCTTCCGAGGATCATCACCGTATCATGGAGGAGAGGAATCGGAGTTTCTGAAGTTCGAATCAGTGACATATGTCGTGAAATTTGTTGTTATACTGCAGCAGAACGACCGCTCTCCGCTGAACATCGACGACTCCTCCGTTGAGATCGTTAAGAGTATCAAATTTCTTGGTGTCACCTGGCGGAGAATCTCACCTGGTCCCTCAACACCAGCTCCATAGCAAAGAAAGCCCAGCAGCGTCTCTACCTTCTGCGAAGGCTGAGAAAAGTCCATCTCCCACCCCCCCATCCTCACCACATTCTGCAGAGGTTGTATTGAGAGCATCCTGAGCAGCTGCATCACTGCCTGGTTCGGAAATTGCACCATCTCGGATCGCAAGACCCTGCAACGGATAGTGAGCTCTGCTGAGAAGATCATCGGGGTCTCTCTTCCCGCCATTACAGACATTTACACCACACGCTGCATCCATAAAGCAGACAGCATTATGAAGGACCCCACGCACGCCTCATACAAACTCTTCTCCCTCCTGCCATCTGGAAAAAGGCACCAAAGCATTCGGGCTGTCACGACCAGACGATGTAACAGTTTCTTCCCCCAAGTCATCAGACTCCTCAATACCCAGAGCCTGGACTGACACCAACCTACTGCCCTCTACTGTGCCTATTGTCTTGTTTATTATTTATTGTAATGCCTGCACTGTTTTGTGCACCTTATGCAGTCCTGGGTAGGTCTGTAGTCTAGTGTAGTTTTGCGTTGTTTTACGTAGTTCGGTGTAGTTTTTGTATTGTTTCATGTAGCACCATGGTCCTGGAAAACGTTGTCTCGTTTTTACTGTGTACTGTGCCAGCAGTTATGGTCGAAATGACAGTAAAAAGTGACTTGACTTTACTTGAATAATAAGAACTGCGAATTACAGCGGTCAACCGTGGTGGCAAATTCGAGGCTGAGATGTCAGACAAAGAGCAATCGAAGTAAGATCTCGTTGATGGAGCTGACAGATGATGACACAACACAACGGCCGTGACGGCAGAGGAAGGCTGCCGCTGTGAAGGGTCCCCAGCCATCTTGCGCTCATTGGCACCGGACCCTGACCCCGATCTGTCAAGGACCGCGTGGTGGCTGCCCAAGGTTAATCAATGTCACACACCGACGTTCCGCATTAAGGGAATCCACGCTAACGTGGTGATCGGCTAGTGATGAAAGGGGCAGGATTCCTACACTGCACCAGAGTATGTGGATCCCGGATCAGCCTCTACAGCCACCAGAAAACCCTCCAAGGGACGACGCTTGAGGAGAACATCAGACTCGGCTCGTGTGTTCGCACTACTACTACTACGAGCACTCACTCTACACCAATAAACGGCACGATCCTGGAACTCAAATGAGAATTTTTATCACCGACATTTGACAGGAAATTTGTAGTTTTGCGTACAGTACTGTGCAAAAGTCTCAGGCACACATATGGCTAGGGTGCCTAAGACTTTGACCGGAGAGCGAGTTTGTAGATCCAGTGGGAACAAAGGGTGTTGGGGGTGGCGAGGTTGGAGAGCCGCGGGAGGGGTGTGGGACACAGGTCAGCTAAAGTCAGAATGGGCTGAGTGTAGGGCGGCGCAGATGCAGACACACCCAGCCCTGAGACACCAGGCAAAATCGTTGGATTTCAATCAACTGGTTTATTGGTCATCACAGAATGTCTCTCTGATGCTTCCCGCTCCCTCCCCTCTCCCCAACCACGAGTCCCCTCTTCCTGCCCCCTTCTCACTCTCGGCCCAAGTTAGATACTGTAGATGTGTATAAGACTTTTGCACAGTACTGTAGTAATTTTATGTATTGCACTGAACTGCTACCGCAAAAAAGAGACACATTTCATGACATATGTGAGTTATGATAAACCTGATTCTGATATGGGTACAGTACTGTATACTGCGTGGCTCCAAGACATAAAATCAACACAATACAAAATAAATAAACAGTGTAAAGTAGCCGCTGTCATATCACTCCTATTAAGAGAAAATCAAAATATTACAGTTTCCATTTGACTGTCCCCTTCATTCCCGCTTTCTATAGTAACGTAGGAAATAAAGCGAGCGACTTCCAGTATACATGCAGCAAACTCTCTCGAGCATAATGCATGAACAATAGGATATATTGAGGGGAAAATATTACCCATGACACCTGAAATAATCTGTTCTCCTTTAAAAGACCAACTGTGATGGGGGGGGGGGGTGATCTCATTTAACCTCTCACCTGTTGTTTCTTCCCACGCCCTGTGGCGCATCGAGCGGAATCCCTGCAGCTTCGTTAGCATTTTATCTGCTTTGCTCGTTGGACACTCAACCAGTGTGCAAGGACCCAGCCGGATTCGAACCCGGGACCACCCTCTTCGAAGTCCGGTGCTGATGCCACCAGATCACCGTCTGGCCAACTTCTCGCCTGGAAGGGGGCATATCCAACAATTAACTTCACTGTTCTGAAGTGAACTTCAACTTGGAACGTTCTACAGTATCTCAGTCAGCATGCTGTCCGCCCGGCCATGGCTGACATTGAAAAACACGACCACATCATTGTGACATCTTTGGAGGAAAATGCAAATGTACAGTAGGTGGCCCGTTTACATAAATTAAGGAGATAGCCAGACACACACAAATACGCCCGTGGTTTTATAGCATTCAAACAGTATTCAAATAAATGCTGCAGTTCACGCTTACAGTTTGCATTATTTCAAACACACCATTACTAGAAGCATTTCCGATGGCATTGATGTTAAAAAAAATACATGTGCTCTTCATGACATTGTAATTATTTGTCATTTGATTTTTAATTTTGTAACAGCAGAGGAAAAACAGGACTTCTTGACAAAAAAAATCACGTTAGCCATTGAATTGGAGAATGGGTGGGATAGTGCTGACACTTAATCTAAGTATGTTGTTGTCTGTTGGTGGATCCAGGTTCCACATATTCGTGTGCAGTGTGGGCAAGAGTAAACGGTGGTTCTGGTGAGTGAATGGGTGGGGTAAAATGACTCACAGTCATCTATTTAACAATGCCAGTTTGCTCAGAGTCTATAGAAAAAACATCATGTCCTAATAAAAGATAATTTAAGTAGTATGTGCATAAATTCAATCTCCATTAAGCTTGATTGACAATGCAATTATGTCAAACATATTGCAACGGAACCATGGAATTATGTCCTACTGCTTCCATTTCTCACCTGGCCAGAACATTTCTGCATGTAGTCAGTAGGAAATGGGCTCTAAAGCAAACTATGGTAGGAGCAAAGTGGTAGTTATCTCCAGGGATAGAGAAAAAAAACAGCATACAAGGTCGTCCCTTCTCTATACAAATGTAGCTTAACGAGCTGAGTATTTCCACAGTATTTCTGTTTTAGTGTCAGATAACATGAAAGATTAAAAGATACAGGTTGTCTACGGGTGTAAACAATACTTATTTATTCAAAGACAACCTGAAGCCACTTGATAAAGTTCCATTCCAATTTAAAGCACATGGAATTGTAGAATAATATTAGAGTACCGTTTACAGCCGCCCAGGAGAGAAGCGTCGAGTCGGAGGTCTCCACCGGAGTGCCGGGGGCGAAGTGACGCAGTATCTAAACTGGAGTCAGTGCTGCCCCCTGGTGTTCGCTCTGCAGAAGACAAGTGTATTGTGTTCAACTACAGACTGCTGCAACATTCATGAACTCAAGGTCTTGGACTTTTTCTGAGTGACCATATTTTACAGATATCTTATACAGAATGTGTTTGCTATCTTGTGTACTATATGTGCCTTGTGCTGTGTATGGCTGTTGCTACTGTGTTTTGCGCCATAGCCCTGGAGTATTGCTGTTTCGTTTGGCTGTATTCATGGGTATTCACTTTTGGATGAATGACAATTAAACTTGAATTAACTAATTAAAATGAAAATAATTATTAAAATAGTCATATTGGAAGAAAGTAATGTCTGATCGTCTTCTACGATGGAGCCTTGAATATTCTCTGCACAGTTTTATGACCTGGAGTGAATTACAGGGTGACATATGGTTAAGTTTGCAGAAGATACAAGGAACTGAAGATACTGAAATCTGGAACAATGAACAACCTGCTGGAGGAAGTTAGTAGGTTAAGTAACATCTATAGAGGTGAAGTTTCATGTCATAACCCTACATCAACACTGAGAACTCAGAGGAAAGATAGCCTGTATAAAGGGATGAGGGGAAGGGTTTGTGACATAGGCAGGTAGGTGATAGGAGAAACTGGTGAGTTGGGGATAATAGACAGCTGGATCTAAGTGGGAGAGGTGGAGGGTTAGTTTGTAGGCAAGTGATGGTGGAAAAAGGGCAGGTGGAGGCAGGGGAGAGGGAAGGAAGAGACAGAGGTTGTAAGGTGATGGGAAAAACTGGATAAAGGAGGGACTGTAAGCGCCTGGAACCAGATGTAGAAGGGGATAGGTAGAGGATGGATAGGTGTGTGGGTGGTGGGCAGATGGAAACAGAACGAGAGAGAACTTAGGTGGACTGTGAGCACAGGGGCCCGAAATTGAAACATTCAAGTCCACCTTCTGAGCTTCTCTAGTCTACGTTCAAGGCCTTTTCCGGGTCTCAAGCCTACAACTCAATGGTTCATACCATTGGATTGTAGGCTACCCAAGTAGAATAGAATATGAGGGATTGATCTAGTTTGCATGTGTCCGCACCAAGGTGGAGGATAAGCAGGTTACAGTGGGAACGGGAAGGGGAGTCGAAGAGGCATGACCAGAAAGAAATCAAGTATGCAGAAACAGTAACATTGCAGGAAGATTAAGTGGTACAGAAAAGAGACATAATGCAGGTCCTTCCGAGATTCCGAACACCCGATTAACTTGACAGCCCGTATATGTGAACAAGCATTCGGGGAGACCAGTGGCGTGGACGTGGGTGGATTTGCTGGCTGCAGTGGGGCTTCAAGAACTTATGTCGGGCAATTCCACGTGCGTTTCCTTCCTTCTTCTCCAACCCTCCCTTGAGCCTGATATTGAGGGCTAGACCGAGAGAAGCCGAGTTGGGAGAGCTGGGAAGTCTCGCTGAGTCAGTGTAAGCGACCGGCGGCCGCGCCTGCACACGCCTTCCACCCCCATTACCGCTTTTCTGCGATCCATCCCCACATTGTTGTTCACTTCTAGCCCCAACCAATTTCCCGTGTTTTGAACAGCTTTCAAGAACGGAATCGTCAACGGCCCGTATCACAGAGTAGCTAAAACAGCCGGAGTGACTGAGTTGAACCGTGACAGGTACATTTCAAAACAGAATGAAGACATCCATTCTGGCAATCGGTCAACTGTGATTTCAACTGGAAAAAGATGAGCTCTGTAAATCTACAGAGTTTAGGAACCTTTATATATTGACAGTAAAACACAATTATGCAAACATTTTAATATATTTATATACAGTTTAACATCTACTCTGTATCGTGCTTCCGCATGTTTCATTGCACAGAAATAATTTAAAATAAGGCACTATTCTTGTTCAATAGATTTTTTGTGTTTTGGTCCTTCAGACATATTCCTTAAACAATGACCAAAAGTATATTACAGAAAACACACATCAAAGTTGCTGGTGAACACAACAGACCAGGCAGCATCTCTAGGAAGAGGTACAGTCGACGTTTCGGGCCGAGACCCCTCGCCAGGACTAACTGAAGGAAGAGCTAGTAAGAGCTAACGCCTTCGTGCTGGGAATTTCTTCCTGAGGAACTATCCAGAGGTTGACAACCTTGACTCCTCGCAACAGCCCCGAGGCCAGCGCACAAGCGCATTTGTATGTGCGCAGGATGGAGACATAAACACGGCTCGGTGGTTGGGGAAGCAACGAGCAGGGAAGGAGTCAGTACATGCTTTAATTGTGCCTCATAATCGCAAAGGAAGGAAACCCGCGCCCCGCCAATAGTGGATAGTGTCCAGAACAGGTTTTAATGTGCTAAGTAATAGATTACACAATTTAGGTTAGATCCCTCGAACATGTATTTTAAGTAACTTGCTTGGGGCTATTAAGAATTGATAAGGCAAAGAGAAACATTTTCTCTTTATGTGGACAGAACTGTGGGTAGCGCAATGGTTAGCATTGCCCTTTACAGCGACAGCAATCACAGTCCGGGTTCAATGACCGCTGACGTCCGTAGGGGCTTTGTACTTTGCACAGGCTACCTCCAGGTGATCCTCTCACATGTCAGAAACCTTAAGTTAGTCAGTTGTATACTATGCGCTGTAGATTTAATATTTCTGTAATATTGTAAATATGTTGCTTGTTTAAAATGATTCGTGCTATAGGTAAATATACGTCCATGGTATGCGTCAGCACGCTGTATGTCATGTGTGCGCGCCACGCTTAAAGTTAAAAGTGAACTTTAAATAATCACCGGCTCCGAGGTGTTTTGTTTTGCTTTCAATTAGTTTTAATGTTTTGGGGGTTACAAGACATAACACTATGCTGTTGCCGAAAGCACGGCGATACCTGTGGGCTGCCCCGAGCACAATCCTTGGACTACACATCAAAGTTGCTGGTGAACGCAGCAGGCCAGGCAGCATCTCTAGGAAGAGGTGCAGTCGACGTTTCAGGCCGAGACCTTGGACTACGTTGGCCGATGATGCAAATGAAGCATGCCACTGTATGAGAATCGGGTTTTCAGTCACCGGCATATGTCACGAAATTTGTTGTTATGGCAGCAGCACATTGCAATACATAATAATAAAACCTGTGAATTAGTTAAATGAATAGTGGAAAAATGTAGATAAAAAGTCATGAGGTAGTGTTCATGGGTTCAATGTCCTTTCGGAAATCGGATGGGAGAGGGCAAGAAGTGTGTGCCTTCAGGATTCTGTACTCCCTCCCTGATGGCAACAGTGAGAACAAGTCATGGCCTGGGTGATAGGGGTCTTTGATGATGGGCGCCCCGTTAGTGTGGCTTCACTCCTTAAAGATGTCCTGGATACTGCAGAGGTTAATGCCAGTGACTGAGTTGGCCAGTTTACAATTCTATCGCTTATTTAAATCCTGTGGAGTTGCCCCCCCCCCACCCTAGACAAAATGTAGCCAGTTCGAAGGCTCTGCATAGCACATCTGTAGAAAACTGTACGTTTCGATATTTCAAAACAGGAGAAAATCTGTGGATCACACATAAAAGTTGCTGGTGAATGCAGCAGGCCAGGCAGCATCTCTAGGAAGAGGTACAGTCGACGTTTCGACGGGACGAAGGGTCTCGGCCCAAAACGTCGACTGTACCTCTTCCTAGAGATGCAGCCTGGCCTGCTGCGTTCACCAGCAACTTTTATGTGTGTTGCTTGAAATTGCAGCATCTGCAGATTTCCTCGTGTTTGCGTTTAGAATCTGTGGATGCTGGGAATCCACGCAACGCACAGAAAATGCTGGATTAACTCAGCAGGCCAGGCAGCATCTATGGATAAGAGTCCTGCCGAAGGATGTCGGCCCGAAATGTCGCCTGTACTCTTTTCCATAGATGCTGCCTGGCTTGCTGAGTTCCTCCAGCATTTTGTGTGTGTTTCTATATCTTGAAGTATTTATGACAAGTATGCCAAGTTGTCTTGTATTCTTTATACAAGACAATCTCAACCTCTTTATCTTTCACAAAAGCAGAACCAGAATATTTTGGAAAAGTGAGGTTAAAAAAAATGTTTGCAAGGCAAATATTTAGGAGTTATGGAGAAGGCAGCGAAATGAAGATCGGCAGTAATCTCAGTGAATCACTCCACAGAGCTGAGCAGCTGAATAGTTTTCTATTGCCTTGTGTTTCCCCAACTCTTTTCTTCCTTTAATTCAATGTTGATGTTTGTGTCAGTACAGGGATATTATTTGCTACTTAGGAGAACAGCAGATAGTGCTGCTTTTGCACAATTTTGGTTACAGATGGTGCAGTTTGCACATTCTCCCTGTCACCACAGTTCCTCCCACCTTCCAAGGACATGCTAGTTGGTTGGTAGAAAGGTCCAATTGTAGTTAAGATGGCAGGGTAATCATGGGAGGTACAGTCAGTGGCCACTTTATTAGGTACACTTCCTCATTAATGCAAATATCTAATCAGCCAATCATGTGGCAGCAACTCAATGCATAAAAGCATGCCGACATGGTCAAGAGGTTCAGTTGTTGTTCAGACCAAACATCAGAATGGGGCAGAAATGTCATCTAAGCGACTGTGACTGTTGGTGCCAGACAGGGTAGCTTGAGTACCTCAGAAACTGCTGATCTCCTGGGATTTTTATGCACAACAGTTTTAAGAGTTTACAAGAAAATGGTGAGAAAAAATTTTTAAAAATCCAGTGAGCTGCAGTTCTGTGGGCAAACACACCTGGTTAATGAGCGAGGTCAGAGGAGAATGGCTAGACTTGTTCAAGCCGACAAGAAGGCGACAGTAACTCAAATAAATAACGTTACAACAGTGGTATGCGGAAAAGCATCTCTGAATACACAACACGTCAAACCTTGAAGTGGATGGGCAGCAGCAAAAGACCACAAATGTACTCAGTGGCCACTTTATTAGGTACAGGTGGGGTTACTCATAAAGTGACCACTGAGTGTATTTGGGCAGGTGAGAAGGAATACTTTACAGGGGGAAAAAGTGAGAGAATGGAGAGGAAAGAACATAGAACAGTATGATACCTTCAGCCCCATGATGCTGCACCAAGCTTTTAACCTGCTCCGTTCAATCTAACCCTTCCTTCCCACATGGCCTTTCCTTTGTCTTTCATTCATGTGCCTACCTAGTTTTCAGTAACAGGATTCCAGTCTAACGAGCCTGTGCCATCCAATTATACCTTTGTACCCGATTAACCTACTAACCCGTATTTGTTTGGAGTATGGGAAGAGAAAGGATCACCCGGAGAACATACAATCTCCCGACAGGCAGTGGCGGGAATTGAACTCAGATTGCTGGTACTGTAATGGCACTACACTAACCACTAGGCTACTGTGCTGCCACTTAATGTCCCCAATGTATCTGCCTCTCGCACCACCCGAAGGCAGCGTGTTCCACGCACATTCCACTCTGTGTAACACACCTAACTCTTACATCCCCTCATACCTTCCGGCAATCATCTTAAACTTGCGCCCTCCAATATTAGCTATTTCCGCCCTGGGGGAAAAGGCACTGGTTGTCCGCTCTATCAATGCCCCTTATTACCTTATGCATTCCGGATGGGAATGATGGAATCAATCAGACAGCCCAGACACTTGAGGAGCACAACTGTTATTTGCCACTCATTAGCCTTTGGCTGAATGTAGTCTTAGGTCTTGCTGCAAACAGGAATGCACGTTATCTCGGCAGCTGTAAATGGACTTCTGCCATCGGGCGGATCATGGCCACTTCTGACTTTACAATGGAGGAAGTGTTACCGATGTAACAGTTCATAAGCCATGAAGACCGCCACGAGGAACTCTTACGGCCATATTCTGGAGATGATGAAATTGGTCTCAAGCAACCTCAGCCATCTTCCTTTGAGTTAGATAATACATCAGCCCATGGAGAGTTTCCTCTCAGTTCCAGCTGATTTCAATTTTATTGGGTGTCATGGAACATAAGAGTACAGCACAGGATCGCCACCTTGTGGTGGAGAGGCTTGCGAGTTCTGAGATCCCGAGAATGATGCCGTCTGGTGCTTAGCTCTGGGTACGGTCAACCATTGCAGAAAAGTCGAGGGGGAGGTACCAGACAAACAGCGATCCAACCAAGGTTCAATCGTTATTGCACTCTGAGATTTGTCTTCGCCAAATAGCCACAAAACAAAAGAAAATCCATGGATGATGTTCAAAGAAGAAAGATCAAACCCACCTCCCTTGACCAAAAAATGACAAGACAATTATAAACCACTCCCCACCGTCCTCCCGCACAACTTCCCCTTCCCCTGCACATGGAAACTAACAAAACAGACAAGAACATTGTCCCCAAACCACCCTCACCTTCCAAAAAAGAAACAACAGGCAAAAACACTGAACATAAAAACCGTAAAACCAAAAAAGTCTACAGTCCATAAACACAATAGTCCAATCCATAAACGCAGAACCTCAGTAAATTGATCAGACATCATCGAAAGAGAGAGACAGCACTCAAACATAGAGGCCTACTCTCCAGCCACAGCCAGCTGCCACACAGATTCCTTCTCTGGCAGCAGAGGGATCCCATCAGCAATCAAAAGGCAGGCAGTCAGCACTGAACCCTCACTCACCTTCCGTATTTGCCTTAATGTTTCAATCTTCCTCGACACTTTAATCAGTGAAATGGAGCCAAACATCGGTTCGCGCCCTTTCTCCAAGTTTCTTCGCCTCGTGGGCGTTCAAGCTCACGCTCGCTTCCCGGAATCTTCTCGGAGCCAGCAAAGCACTGGATGACTCATCTCCAAACTGTAAATCACAGGGCCTAAGAGTTCCAGGAACACATTTAAGATGAAAAACAGACGTGAAGGAAGTGAAATTAGCAGTTTTGTGGACTATCTGGAAGATGTTGACCATGTTGTACGTGGGCATCACCAAGACCTCAGTGGTGGAGCTGGCAGCAGATGATGAAACATCACAACAGCAGGGAAGGTGGAGGAAGGCTCCAGGAGTGAAGGGTTCCCAGTCGTCATGCCATTGGACCCTGAGCCTGATCCCGATCTGTCAAGTGTAGTGACTGCTCGTGCACCAGTCTCCCGACATCAAAAAAAGTCACACACGGGCTTTGCCCATTAACAGAATCTACCCTAGCATCCCAGAGCTAGGTGGATCCTGGATCAGTGTCTACAGCCATCTGAGGAACCACCGATAGACAACCTCCTGGGAGAACACCATACCTGACTCCAGTGATCCACATTACTACAGCACATGGATGGACCCTTGAGTACACGTCAAGTGTTGCCTTAATATCAAGTCTTGCACTGCCTCTGCAGTTCTGCCCTTATATCCAAAGCTGTGGTGGGATCTGGAATGGTGTGCAGCTGGTATACTCCAAAGGAAGCACCAATGTTTAAGTTTAGGATGAGTTGGCAGTAACTTTTAAAGCACTGCCCACAGCACCATCATTTTTGTTGGTGATCACTGAGGTTACCGTCAATGGGAATTCCCTCTACGGATCAATCAACCTTCCGCTCACCTTTCATACTAGGGTCAAAACATTTTAAAGTACATTTATTATCAAAACATGCAGACCATACATACATACAAGGCTATGAACTCGTTTTGGGGGACTTTGAGGCCTGCAGGTAACAAACGACACAGAGTTCGATTGAAATGAACTGAGCTGAACTGAATATGCCTGGACTCTCTTGATTTTGTGTTTTACATTGTGTTTTTCGCTCATTTATTTTTCTCTTTTTCGCCATTTGCACGATTTGGGTTTTTTTTTGCATGTTGGTGGGGGTGATGTTTTTCCTTGAATGGGTTCCAGGGTTCTTTGTTTCATGGGAAGATGAATCTCTGGGTTGTAAACTGCATAAATTCTTTGATAATAAATGCACTTTGAACCTTTGAATGTTGCATGTGTTTCTGGATTCTGGTTACCCTTTCTTTTTGCTGTTTCTGAGTGGGAGATCAATGTGGACTGGGGTGCTTTGGCAAAGTGTAGCCCTGCAGCACTGAATACTACTGGACTCCTGATTTGATGTCTGATTTCCTATGTGTTGTTCGATCGCCTTTTGCTATTTGCGCAATTAGTTCCTTTTTTATGTATCGAGTGTTCAACGTTTTCTTGAACATGATGTTTCTTTATTTTGTGGCTGCCCATGGGGAGATGAATCTCAGAGTCATATTCTGCAAACATGCTTTGATATTGAATGCACTTTCAATATAAAACCTTGGGGTTTATCTCCCAGCAACACACATAAAAGTTGCTGGTGAACGCAGCAGGCCAGGCAGCATCTCTAGGAAGAGGTACAGTTGACGTTTTGGCCTGAGACCCTTCAGGTCCTGACAAAGGTCCCAGCCCGAAACGTTGACTGTACCTCTTCCTAGAGATGCTGCCTGGCCTGCTGCGTTCACCAGCAACTTTCATGTGTGTTGCTTGAAATTCCAGCGTCTGCAGATTTCCTCGTGTTAGGGTTTATCTTCTTACAGGTAGCAGCAAAAGAAAGAAACACAAGGGAATCCACTAAAATCCATCAAACATCCAACGTGCGAAAGAAAAAAAACAAATTGTGCAAACAATTTTAAAAAATGAACAAACAATACACAGAACGTAAATCACAGAGACCACGAAAGTGAGTCCACAGCCACAGAGACAATTCGCTGCTCAGGAGAGTGCAGCCAGTCAAGACTCCTGCAACTTGCACCCAATGGTAGTAGTGAGAAGAAAGGGAGACGGGTCCGACACAAGCAGACAGGACAGGCTCAGGTGGGGGATCCTGACTGACACAAGAGTAGTGAGCTGAATACCAGTGGTTAAATTGGCTTAACATCGGTCTGTTTCTCACTCTCGAGCCCGGGCCGCACCGCCTCATTCTGACCCGAGTTTCAATCCGGCCGGAAGTCTGCTCCGGAATTGGCTGACTCAGCCGTAGCTGCGTTCTCGAGACTCCAGTTTGCCGAATCCTTCAGGGTACTCCAAAAATGCCCGATCGTTCAGACGGCTCAAAAACACAGCTCCCAAAGGGAAATTACAGGCTGCAGATTGCAGTTATCATAGTCCAGAAAAAGTATATTTAGCAGAATAGTTTGGTTAGTTGCCCGCAAAATGTTACCGTCTATCACCAGCACCAGCTTGGGATGGACTTGCTACTATCAAGAATTCTGTTTCCCCCCTCAGTGTTTGTTTGGCTTGAGGTCAACTTTTTTGTTTGATCTGAGTTCCACCAATTTGGGAGATATGCTATGTTACAAGTCCAATGTTGGTACTATTATAGTGCAGGAAAACAGTGTTATTACACAATAAGATAACATTTTAATTAGAACCAATCATGTTATTTTTGGACTGGACATTAGAAAACAAGTTCCGTAGCTAGATTCTCTGAATACATGGCAGGCAATTGAATTTGATCGTATCAATACATGATGGGCAACTGAGGTAGCAGCATTCAGCTGAGCTCATTGCAAACAGCACAAACGCTCCGTCTTTAAGTACTTTCCAGTTTTGTGACCTTAAAAAAGAAAAGAATAACTGACATTAGAAATAGCAATTACTGAATCTATTGTACAATTCATATTAAATTTAATTTCTACAAGATATCCTGTTTAAAAAGACCTTGGAAGTATCAACAACAAACTTCATTTCTCTTCCATGCTGCAGCTTCCAGTAAAGCAAGATTAAGGAGAAATTCTCTTCAAGGAGTATTGATGAGTACACCAAATTTAGATGTTTAAGTCTGTAGGTAGTAGGTGCTTTCGTGTAGAGAATGCAAGCACTTTACAGCAGAGGGTGTCAAGATCTCTACTGGCTGTGCCCCGATCTCATTGTTCCATTTCACCCGTCACCCACCTGTTACTGATCAACTGAGCCCCCGTGAGAGACAACTTCATGAATTTGCAATCCTCATCAAATTTCTCTTTCATATCAAAACTCCTCATCTCTGTAATCTCCTCTGACTTTTAACAGGCCAGCAAGTCTCCAATTCTCATCTCTTGGCCATCCTTAAATTTAACCAGTCAACTTGCCTGCTAAGACCCTGAGCCCCAGAATGGCCTCCAGAACTCATTCTGCCTCCCACCATCCAGAGACACAAACAGATACAAGCGAGGCAGAAATTCACTTGTGTTTCTTTCCATTTTGTGCATTATAGTCAATGTGGTCTCCGCTGTACCAGAGAAAAACAAAACAAATAGAGAATGATGTCATGTTTAATATGTGATAAATTTGTTTTCTTTTCTTGTGGCTGTGGCTTGTATGAATCCATGCGCCAGTGATGCTGCTGTGAGCCAGCTTTTCATTGCACCTGTCAAACATGTACTTGCGCACATGAAAATAAACTTGACTTTTAGACTGTATCTGTTCTGCAGAACACAAGAAAAATAGGAAGACTAGGCCACTCCGACTCTCAAGCCTGCCCCGTCATTCAATGTGATTATGGCTAGTCTATGCTGGTCTCAACCGTTCCCTATAACCTTCAATTCCTCAATCTTTCAAACATTCATCAATCTCCACATTAATTATATCTCATCATCTGGCCTATGCCACCCTCAGTTGAAATTCCTCTGCTCTCACACAGCCTCAGTTGGTAATAATAATAGAAAATGTCAGAAATACTTTGCTGATAAAGCAGCTTCTGTGGAGTGAGTCAGAAACCAAGTCATCAAGTGAAACATTGCTTGTTTGTCTCTTCACAAATGCTGTCTGACTTGCTGAAGTTTTGTTCTTAATTTTGGTTTTCCAGCATCTGTAGCATTTTGCTTTTGCCTCACCAGTAAACGCAGCAAAACTGTGCAAGCCACATCATTAAAATATTCTCAGAAGAAATTCCCACCCTCTCTCAGTCCAATCACACCCACCCCCTTCAGTTACATTACCATTGGTTATTACAAGTCAATTTGAACATCCAAGTAGGTTCTCCAGCTAGCTTTAACCGAAAGCCTTACCTGGTTATCTATACACCTGAATTGCAAAGACCAGCTGGTATTGTACAGGAATGGTCGGAGGTCAAAGCGATTATCATCAGGATTATAGTCTTCGGCGTGGTATGAAGGAGTCAGCGTGGTCATTTTGTGCCGGTTAATAGAATACATGCGGAAGAAATGTTTTACCTTCTCAGCCACCTTGAGATAAATTAACATTTCAAACTTACTTCAAAAGCCATGACTTAAATGCTCTTTCATGTTCCAATCTGAAGGTAATAATTGCTAATTTTACATTATGAGCTTAGTAAGATCTTAGTTAAACTAAAGCGAGAAAGGATATGGACGAAAGGAAGAAATATGATGTAGTTTCAAATCCACCTTGGTCATTAAGTGACTCAAGAGAATGAATGCCCTAGTTCAGCTCGGTAATGTAATTACTGAGTACCTCTCTTCAAGAACTGTGTTTGCTTTGGATCAAGTCCTTTGCTAATATAACTACTTTGGTTCACAATCAACTTTTCTGCACTACATTACACAGTAGACTGAAGCAAGCCAAAAAAGATACATTTATAAAATTTTTTAAATTCTGGACATTCTGTGAAAAATAACAAGTTTTGCAAATCTAGTGATTTTAACAGAATTGGGTTTATTATCACTGATGTAAGCTATGAAAGTTGTCGTTTTGAGGCAACAGTACAGTGCAGATATAAATTATTAAAGGTTATAATTAAAAAAAAGTAATGCCATAGAGGAATAGCGAAGTGGTGTTCATGGACCATTCAGAAATCTGATTGTAGAGGAGAAGAAGCTGTTCCTAAAACACTGACTGTGGGCCTTTCGGCTCCCGTACCTCTTCTCTTTGCTGGTAGTAATGAGAAGAACTTATATGTATATTGTATCTAAATCTGAAACTGAATCTAAACATTGGTCGCCAATGTCTTCTCACACCGTTCAGTTCTAACATTATAAAGTACTAACAATATATCCTGAAAGTTTTAGTGGAATTTCTTCTCTAAATTTTAAAATAACATATTCTGTGTACTTACTTGATACTTATTGCAATATTAGGCTCACCTGCCGAGGAGTGCAGACGGTTTTCCATATGTGTATTAGTTTGCAGAACATGCTGTAAGGACCACACTTTGCAATCTTCCTTAGCTTCCCGAACACTGAGAGTTCCCCGTACGTCATTCCCATATCGGCCTATGTGGAAATGATGGATTGAAACATTTGCTTTATGTTGGAATGGAAATCCCCGTCTACATAATAACTGTTGACATCGGTTCAAGATGGCACAGGTGAAACACACTGATGACTTACAGGCAGCAAACAAGTCTACTAACTACTCTATTAATCACACTTTTTCTCAACAATGATCACTGCAGTCAATAGCCTGTAACTTTCCTTTCTGTGATGAGGTTTTGATCCACCAGTAAAACTTGGCATTTTTGTGCTGTGAACTGAAGTCTTGAAGGTGAAGGACAGCTGTGGGGTGGCACGTATGAGCCAAACTGAGGCAGCGGAGCCCGGGCCCGAGAGCGTATCAAAGTGGCAGGGCTCGGGTCTCAGAATGAGCAACAAGCCGATATCCAGCCGATTTAAGCACTGGTCCAGATTGAAAGAGTCAGGGTGACGGGCCCAGAGACGAGGAACGGGCTGGCATTAAGCCTGATGCTCTGCAAGGTTTACTCACTTCTGCGCTGAACTGAGGCTGTGGCCTGCAACGAACGGGCTCCTGGACCAGCTGCAGTGATGACCGAATTCGTGGCTATGAACTTACTTTGGTTAACTTCAGTTCTGAATTATTTGCTTACTTTTTATTGTTTGTATTTTATTTTTGCACATTGAGTGTTTGAAAATCTTTTTTAATGAGCTCTATTGGGTTTCTTTGTTTTGTGGCTGCCTGTAAGGGGAGGAATTTTAAGGTTGTATTTCGTGCACAGTACTTTGATAATAAACGTATTTTGAACTGTAAAAAATGGACTGTACCATCCACCAGGTGGAACATAACTCTTGCAAACAATAAGCACATTACAGTACATGCTGACTGGTGTGATACCTCTGCAGGATGCATTTCACCTGGGTCAGACTCTGATTAGGCCAACCTGCATTCGTTTCTGATTACATTTTAGATGTGGAGGCTTTGGCGAGCGTGCAGAAGGGGTTTGCCAGGATGCTGCATGGATGAGAGGGCATGTCCTATAAGAAGAGGTTGGACAAACTTGGGTTGTTTTCTCTGGATAGGCAGAGGCTAACGGGAGACCCGACAGAAGCTTATGATTATGGGAAGCACAGATAGAACAAACTGCTTGTACCTTTTTCCAAGGGTTGAAATGTCTAATATAAGAGGGTATGCATTTTATTAATAGAGGACTCTGCGAGTGAGGGGGTTGGGGATTTGATGTTATTGTCGTTTTTTTTCTCTGCAAGGGAGGTGGTTTTCAGGGTTTGAGAGTTTCATTTCTTTCCTTTGTCATGCCGGGGTAGGGGAGTTGATGTCTTTTCTTTCAACAACTCCCATGGTTTTCCTGTATTTCATGGCTATCTGGAGAAGACAAATGTCAGAGTTGTATTGTACATGCATATCTTGACAATAAAATGAACCTTTTTGACTTAACAGTGAGGAGAGAGGAGTTCACAGGAGGTTGGTGGGGAAAGTATTTTTTTTTAAAAAGAGAGTGGTGGGTGCCTAGAATGAACTGCCAGGAGCAGTGCAAAGGTCTGTGAGAATAGCTGACAGGACCATAGAGGTCTCCCTACCATCCGTTGGGGACATTTAGAAAGAGCACTGCATACACAGGGCCCTTTGTATTATTAAAGATCTCACCCATCCATCATCCTCTTTGACTTTCCACCATCAGATAGGAGACTCCGATGCATAAAACTAAGAACAGTCAGAATAGGAAACAACAGGAATTCTGCAGATGCTGGAAATTCAAGCAACACACATCAAAGTTGCTGGTGAACGCAGCAGGCCAGGCAGCATCTCTAGGAAGAGGTACAGTCGACGTTTCAGGCCGAGACCCTTCGTCAGGACTAACTGAAGCAAGAGTTAGTAAGAGAGCGCTCTGTCCGCTAGAGAAAGCAGGATCTCCCAGTGGCCACACATTTTAATCCACATTCCATTCCCATTCTGACATGTCTATCCACGGTCTCCTCTACTGTAAAGATGAAGCCACACTCAGGTTGGAGGAACAACACTTTATATTCCGTCTGGGTAGCCTCCATCCTGATGGCATGAACATCGACTTCTCTAACTTCCACTAATGCCCCACCTCCCCCTCGTACCCCATCCGTTATTTATTTATATACACACATTCTTTCTCTCACTCTCCTGGTCCCTCTGTCCCTCTGACTATACCCCTTGCCCATCCTCTGGGTTCCCCGCCCCCCTGTCTTTCTCCCCGGACCTCCTGTCCCATGAACCTCTCGTATCCCCTTTGCCAATCACCTGTCCAGCTCTTGGCTCCATCCCTCCCCCTCCCGTCTTCTCCTATCATTTTGGATCTCCCCCTCCCCCTCTCAAATCTCTTACTAACTCTTCCTTCAGTTAGTCCTGACGAAGGGTCTCGGCCTGAAACGTCGACTGTTCCTCTTCCTAGAGATGCTGCCTGGCCTGCTGCGTTCACCAGCAACTTTGATGTGTGTTACAGTCAGAATAGGAAACAGTTTCCACTCTCAGGCCTCTAGGCTTCTGAACTCTCTGCCACAGCGCCTTCGAAGTGTCACTGGTTAACCTGTTCTGTACCTTACGGTATTTAATTTAAACACTTTAGTTTGTTGTTTATGTGTGATTCATCTGTAGATGTTATCCTTACCTTTATGAGATATATGTGTTACGTGTACTACTGTGTTTTACACCCTGATTTGGAGAAACATCCCATTTGACGGTATACGTGTATATTGTTAAATGACAATAAATTGACTCGATGGTGGAGACAGATATGATAGAGACATTGAGGTCTTTAGAGAGGCACATGGATGTACAGAGAATGTACATCCATGAACCTCTCTAAGAGATCCCACAGGCAAAAAGGGATCACCTTAGTTCGGTATTTAATTACTAGTTTA
This sequence comes from Mobula birostris, assembly GCF_030028105.1. NCBI lineage: Eukaryota > Metazoa > Chordata > Chondrichthyes > Myliobatiformes > Myliobatidae > Mobula > Mobula birostris. The sequence continues at coordinate 100,327,783 of NC_092380.1, read as the reverse complement.
ATTCGTTTGGTACATCATTTGCCAAAAGGGTCTGTTCCCGTGTTGCACTGTTCAATATTCTACATGTGCGTCACTGGGTGCAGTTGTATAAACCTGATGCACCTTCAAAGCTCTCTGCTATTCCCATGTATTAAACTGCAGACACCAAACATTACTTCATTGCAGTCGAGAAGTTGAACATGATCACTTGTTAATTTTAATGCCCGGGGTGAACCTACACAGAGCATACAATGAAGGCTATTATAAAAGGTCACAGAAACCAGGCCAAGATTAATAATGACGTTAGACAAAAAGCAAGGAAGTTATAACTGAACTCTTATAAAACACTTTATCTCTGGGCATCACATTTCAGGAAGAATATCTGAATGAAGTGGAGGAACACGTTTACCAGAATGATAAAAATGCAATAAAGATGTCCATAAGATGGAAGTGAGATTTACAGAAAGATCAAATCATTTACTCAAAATTATGTGGCGTTTCGTTAAGTAAAGAAATTGTTTCCAATTCAGTGCAATCACCGATGAATCAATGCTCAGGTGATGACAATATTGACATGGAACTTTGAGTGCGTGCAAAATTGGGGACCCTTTGAACAGTTTCCAGGAATCCTTGCATGAAGTCACTGAAACCAGACTGAACACTTGTCTTCACAGGAGGCTGGCCAAGTACAAATGTTAGTGTCAAAGGCAAGAAGTACAAAGGACACAGGCAAAGAATAGTTGCATGGCACTTGTAAAAGCTTGACCTCCTCAGCTATACCGCTCCATACATCTAAATTTCCATTATGCTTAATAACATCTGGCCCTAATACTTCAATGCTGAGCTTTCTATTTAAAATGGCAAGTACCAATGCATATTGTAGACAAACAGAAGTTACACTGCATTCAGCAAGCAGGAAACGAGTACCTCATCCGTCTGTGCTATCTGGCCCTCTGCCAGTGGCTCCAGTTCAGCAGTCGGTGGCGCAGACATAATGCTGTTAACAGAACAACACCATAATCCTCAACACGAACGGACAATGAAAGGCTCAAAGTACTCATATTTATTCATCATATGTACATCGAAAATAAAGCAGTGAAATGCATCGTTTGTGTTATCAACCAACACAACTGAACGATTTGCTGGGGGCAGCCTTAAATATTACACTTTCTGGCACCAACATAGCTTGCCTGTAATGCTTGGCAGAACATGGAAGTCAACAAATGACAAAACAACATGAAAACAAGCCTCATTCCTCCCTCCCTCCCAACCACACACTGACAGTATCTCCAGGATTAAGACCATAAAACAAAGGAGCAGAATTAGATTGTTCAGCTTATTGAGTCTACTCCGCCATTTAATCATGGCTGATGAATTATCTCTCTCAACTCCATTCTCCTGCCTTCTCCCCATAATCTTTGAGGCCCGTATTAATCAAGAACCTATCAACCTCCATGTTAAATATGCTCAATGACTTGACCTGCACAGCATTTGTGCCAATGAATTGCACAGATTCGCCCCCCCTCCAGCTAAAGAAATTCCTCCTCAACTCTGTTCTAAAGGGACACCCTTGTATTCTGAGTGTGCCCTCTAGTCCTAAACTCCCCCACTATAGGAACATCCTCTCCACATCCACTCTACCTAGGCCTTCCAATATTTGATGTTTCAATTAGATCCACCCCTCATTCCTCTAAACTACAATGAGTAGAGGCCCAGAGCCATCAAATGCTCCTCATACATTAACCTTTTCATTCCCAGGATCATTCTCCTGAACCTCCTCTGGAACATCTCCAATGCTAGCGCATTCTTTGTTAGATAAAGAGGCCCAAAACTGCTCACAATACTCCAAGTGCAGTCTGATCAATGCATTATAAAGCCTCAGCATTACATCCTTGCTTTTATATTCTAGTCCTCTCAACATCAACGTGAACATTGAATTTCCTTTCTTCACCACCTACCCAACCTGCAAGTTAACCTTCAGGGAATCTTGCAGGAGCGGTCCCATGTTTCTTTGCACTCCTGGCTTCTGAATTTACTCCCCATTGAACCCGAAGGAAGCTCAAATTACATTTTGAATACAAAATTAAAATAAAAGATAACACTACACACTTACTTTCGGAGAGCTGTGATCTGGAAGTTTTCGATACAGTACTGGATGAAGTTTCTGAGATCTGTCTTACTAATGCCGCCAATTGGATTGATATCTGCACTGGAGCAGTCGTACTTGGTCAGGTATCCTCTGAGACTGTAAAAGATCAGCATGGTAAGGCTAGGGAACCAATTTCTGTTCAACACCCCCACCTCCCCCTCCACCCAATTTTGCACTGGATTTCATATCCACATATCCATAATTGGCTAATTTCAAGGCTGCACCAAAAAGGCATGTTTTCACATGGACTGTAACACCAACTCAATTCTTTCACTCATTTGTTAATGCCATGTTATATGATGCAGGTGATCATGTTCTGCAGAAGTGGTTTTCCATTGCCTTCTTCTGGGCAGTGTCTTTACAAAACAGGTGACACGAGCCATTATCAATACTCTTCAGAGACTGTCTGCCTGGCGTCAGTGATCGCAGGACTTGTGATATGCACCGGCTATTCATATGACCATCTACCACTTGTTCCCCACTAAATGCTGCAAGAAACGCATCGCTCCTGGAGTGGAACTGGGTTGGTCGAAAGGGAAGCATCCATTGTTGATGCAGCCTTGATACTCAAACCCATGAGCACAACATGCATTAACCACCAGAGACAACACAGAAGCATTAGCACAGGAGCAAGCGACTGCTGGAGGAACTCAGTGGGTCAGGCAGCTTCTGTGGGGAGGAGGAACTGTCAGTGCTAGGAGTTGAAACCCTGCACCAGGACCAAGTCTGGGAGTGCACCCAGTATGGAATTTCTTTTAGTCATTTATCTCACAATCAAGCAGTCCGATGAAATACAGAACTTTTCAAACCAGGCAGGAAAAGCTCATCTCTCATCTATGGGAAAGGTAGAAAAAAACACCACCGAAGCTGAATCTCAGAAATAGAAGCAGGAGATTCAAGAAATTCTCAGCATGTCGGAGGGAGAAACAAAGTGAATGTCTCAGGTTAAAAAACTCTCATCATATATTTGATTTCTGTCTTCACAACTTCTGCTTGACCCACTGAATGTTAAGCATTCCATCCTCCACAGGTGTTGCAGAGCGCTGACTTGGTTGAGCAGTTAGCGTTACGGGAAAAAGACGGAAGAATGGGGCTGGTAAAATAAGAATCAGCCACGACTGAATGGTGGAGCAGACTCAATGGGCTGAATGGCCTGCTTCTGCTCCTATACTTCACAGTTTATTCCTCCACAGAGGATGCCTGACTAGATGCGACTTCCACTGGCTTTAATCTCACCTCTCATCCACGTTGGCGGATCCCAGAATCAACAATCCTCCAGGTTTCCCAAGAGTCCATAAGCTCAACTGAGCAAAGAGATAGGCAAGGACCATTCGGATTCTAGCCTTAAATGGACAAAAGATTATTCTATCATGTTAATACCTTCACAAAGGACTCTTACCAAGTACCACATCTAGGATTTCAAACCAAAGCAGCAAATTTTGCATTAAGGAAGCTATTAATTATAATGACTGTTTCCTCCTGATAACGGGACTGTGAACAATGTTACAACAATAAAGCTCCGCCAGTGGGTATAAAACCATTAGAAACACATTAATCTATCAAACATGTTTCTATTGCCAAGGCAGACGTTACAGGTCTAATTCAAAAGTACAGTACTGTGCAGAAGACTTGGGCACATGTACAGTATATAGCCAGATTTTCCAAGTCAGTGGCACATTACTATATTTGTCAACATGGAGTGGTGAGCGGGTTTGCAGGAGGAAAGGATGTTGGGAATGGGGAGGGTGGGGCACTGCAGGAGGGGTGAAGGACAGGTGGCAGAGAAGGAGTCTCAGGGGCGGGGAGTGGCGCGAGGGCAGACACCCACAGCCCTGAGACTCCGGGCAAGATAATCTGATTCCAAACAATTGGTTTATTGATCACTACAGAATGTCTCTCTGGTGTTTCTCACTCCTTCCCCACCTCCTTCCCCTTTTCCCAACCATGATTCCCCTCTCCCTGACCCCTTCCCACTCTCAGTCTGCAGTAGAGACCCATATTAGAATCAGGGTCTTCATCACTTGCATATGTCATGATTTATTTTTCCAGCAGTACAATGCAATACTTAAAATTAATACAGTGCTGTGCAAAGAGGTCTTCGGCACCTCGGCTACATATATGTGTCTAAAATTTTTGCACAGTACTGTACTCTCATATGAGGTTAGTGCACAGAAAAGATACCTTCTTGTGTTTCAGCAGATTGAGAATGTGCACAGAGAAACACTGAAAAAAAGGAAGTCATAAAGTAAATTCAAAACATCTGGTCTAAGACCAGGCACAAGGAATAAGATGTTCTGTGAATGAATATTGCAATTGAACATTTATCTAAACTTCTGCAAAATAATCACATGCATTTTAACAAGTTGGTTCACCAAGAGGATGCCTTGGAAATATTAACTGCTTTAAAAAGGTGATCTTGGATGCCTTCTGCTGCATATATTATGATAATTCTCCAAAACCTCTGAAGTGAGAGGTCACAATCCAGGACAGGTTGCTGAAGAACCAAATAAATGTTACCAGGTATTCATTAACTTGGGGAAGGTACTATCACATGAGGAGTGTTTGATGACTCTAGGCCTATATTCGCTGAAATGTAGATGAATGAAAGGCCGGTATCGCATTGAAACCTATTGAATATTGAAAGGCTTAGACGTGGAGAAGATGATTCCAACAGTGGGGAGAGTCTAGGACCAGAGGGCATGGTCTCAGAATACAAGGAATCTCATTAGAACAGAGATGACGAGGAATTTGTTCAGCTAGAGAGTGGAGAATTTGTGGAATTGATTGCTACGGACAGTAATGGAGGCCAAGTCAATGAGCATATTTCACATGGAGGTTGACAAGTTCTTGATTGGTAAGAGGCTCAAAGGTTATAGGGAGAAGGCAGGAGAATGGGGTTAAGATGGATAATAAATCAGCCACAATCAAATGGCAGAGCAGGCTCAATGGGCTGAATGACCCAATTCTACTCCTATATCTTCTGGTCTTCTGGTCCTGCAGAGGGATGACTGGACTGTTCAATCAGCTGTGCACAAATCAATAATACAGAATTACTGCAGACTCCCAACTGTGCTCCCAGGGACATGATTTCCACTATAAGCTGATGTTAGATGTATTGGGATCAGTGTGCGATCGTCATAACTCACCCACCTCCATTAACTGTAACTGAACCATATCAGACAGTTCATGTGAATGTGGCAAATGTGCTTGAGGCCGACTGAACGTGCAGTGAACCGACTGGGCCTCCTACACACAGAAGCCTCTCTCTTCTGTCCCGCAGGCGTAATACCACTTCTCTAAACAAGGTGGCACACGAATCCTAAGAAGATTGAGGCAAGCAAGGCTCCCCCTTCCTACCCTACCATCTTAACTGTGTTTTACAGGAGCACCATTGAGAACGTCCTGACAAGTTGCATCTCCATCTTGTATGGGAGCAGTCGAGCATCAGACCAGAAGTCCCGACAAAGAACTGTGAGAACAGCTGAGAGGATCATAGGGGTCTCCCTGCCATCCATCAGGACATTTATCAGAAGCACTGCATACGCAGGGCCCTTAGTATTGTTAAGGATCCCACCCATCCATCCAGCATCCTCTTTGGCTTTGTCCCATCAGGCAGGAGACTACGATGCTTAAAAACAAGAACGGTCAGGATGAGAAACAGTTCCTTTCCCACAGGCCATTAGGCTTCTGAACTCCCTGCCACGTCATATCCTAAGTGTCACTGGTTAATCTGTTCCGTACCTTACAGTATTTAATATTACAGTAATGCACTTTAGTTTGTTAATTATGTGTGATTTACCTGTAGATTTTATCCCTACCCTCATAAGTTATCATGTGTTATGTATACCACTGTGCTTTACACCCTGGTTCGAAGAAATGTTGGCTCCTGTATATATATGGTTATGTACATTATATACATGCGTGCGCAGCTCTCCGGTGAAAATGGTATCGTATCCGTTAAATAGGGGCCGTGGACAATTGTGATTTGATGGAGAATGGACGTGAAAGCACAGAGGAACATCTGGAGAAATTTCTGAAACACCCATTCGCTGCTGTCGTTACTGTGTGGTTGGGAATCTTTCGGAGGGTAGGCCTCAAAATCCCTGGCCTTGCCTGCTTTTGGCGACCGAGAAGGAGGTCGAATCGTTCAGGCAGAGACGGCGCTCAGTACTCGGTGTTGGAGAGCTGATCAGAGCTCGAAGTTTTCGGATGACTCAGAGTCGGGTTGTGGTCGGTATGGCAGGGAGAGTTTTTCTTCCTTCTCCCATCTGCGTGAGATGTGGGACATTTGAGAAACTTTGAACTTTACTGTGCTCACGGACTTCTTCATCAAGTTATGGTATTGTTACACTGTTTGTAACTATATGTTAAAATTATGTGGTTTTGTCAGTTTTTTCAGTCTTGGTTTTTCCTGTGTTTTGTGATATCACACTGGAGGAAATAATGTTTCATTTCTTAATGCATGCATTACTAAATGACAATAAAAGAGGACTACGTGTCTTCATAATCATATATAGTTAAATGACAATAAACTTGACTTTCGAGTACGCATACATTTTATCTCAGTGGGCCCAATTCATCGATCCTGCACTGTCGGTTGCCCCCACGTGTACTGTGGCTGACAAGACTGAGTAAGAGTGTTTAATCCTACTACACCATTGTTGTTCTTGCTCCACACATGCATAACAGTAACTAGAAACAAGAGTGTATTATGTCCCATCTTCATCTATCGCATACACCATGCAAGTGACATTGGCAAAGAAACAATTGGTTCTACGTACCTGCAAATTCTGAAGAGCGATGTTCTCCCGGCTACAGCCACCATGCACTGTAAATTGTGGTAATTTGCCAGTTACCAACTTGAAAATCATAATCACAGCCTTCACAGCAGGGTCAATGTTCAGGTTTATGTGATGACTGAAATAAAATCATAAGAGTACGGAGGTTAAATGCACATTAACATCCACCCAGTGGCCACTTTCTTAGCTACACCTGCTCATTATGAAAATGTCTAACCAGTCAATCATTTGGCAACAGTTCAATGTATAAAAGTGTGCAGACATGGTCCCGAGGTTCAGTTATTGTTCAGATCAAACATAATGGGGAAGAAATGTGACCTAGGTGACTTTGACCATAGACTGATCGCTGGTGCCAGATGGGGTAGTTTGAGTATCTCAGAAACTGCTGATATCCTGGGATTTCCACAAACAATAGTCTCTAGAGTTTATGGTGCAAAAAGCACAGAAGCATCCATCGAGCTGCAGTTCTGCGGGTGAAAATGCCTTGCTAATGAGAGAAGTCAGAGCAGAATGGCCAGACTGGTCGAAACTGAAAGGAAGGCGACAGCAACTCAAACGATCATGTGTTACAACACTGGTGTGCAGAAGAGCATCTCTGAACACACATCTCAAACCTTAGTGTGGATGAGCTACAGTAGCAGGAGACCATTAACATACATTCTGATGTCTCTTTACTAGGTGCAGGAGGTGCCAAATAAAGTGACCACTGAGTGTAGAGTGGAATTTTACAACAAAGGTCCTCTCAAAGCTATATGTTTATGATCTCCGCTGACAATGCTCACTATGGGGTGTTAGCTTTCATAAGTTGAGGGATAGAGTTTAAGAGTCACGATGTAATGATGCAGCTCTATAAAACTCTGGTTAGGCCACACTTGGAGTACTGTGTCCAGTCCGGGTCGCCTCACTATAGGAAGGATGTGGAAGCATTGGAAAGGGTACAGAGGAGATTTACCAGGATGCTGCCTGGTTTAGACTGAATGCATTATGATCAGAGATTAAGGGAGCTAGGGCTTTACTCTTTGGAGAGAAGGAGGATGAGAGGAGACATGATAGGGGTGTACAAGATAACAAGAGGAATAGATACAGGGGATAGCCAGCGCCTCTTTCCCAGGGCACCACTGCTCAATAAAAGAGGACATGACTTTAAGGTAAGGGGTGGGAAGTTCAAGGGGGATATTAGAGGATGGTTTTTTACTCAGAGAGTGGTTGGTACGTAGAATGCACTGCCTGAGTCAGTGGTGGAGGCAGATACACTCGTGAAGTTTAAGAGACTACTAGACAGGTATATGGAGGTATTTGAGGTGGGGGGGTTATATGGGAGGCAGGGTTTGAGGGTCAGCACAACTTTGTGGGCCGAAGGGCCTGTAATGTGCTGTACTATTCTATGCTCTATGTTCTATATGCTAATGACTGCCATGCAATCGCTTTATATTTTATACTTTCTTACACGTAGGAGCTCATTCAGCCAGCTCAGAGCAACATGATCAAACCCAGTCTCCTATGTTTCCTGGAAACCAACACTCCACCAGGTTCTGATTAATAACCCCTGATTCTCCTATCCCACCCACCCCAAGGACAATTAACCAACAACCAATGGCTTATTGGGATGACAGGGGAAACCAGGGCGCATGTCCACCGGGGCAACTTGCAAACTCCACACAGATAGCACAAGAGGTCAGAGATAAATTTGGGTTATGGGAGCTGTGATACAGCTGCACTACCTACATGGTTACCATGCGCTACTGCATTTCCACAGGACATGCCCTCTTCTCACCACCATTAGAGAGGAAGTACAGGAGCCTGAAGACACACACTCAACATTTTTGAAAAAGCTTCTTCCCCTCTGCCATCAGATGTCTGAATAGACAATGAACCCAAGAACGATATCTCATTATTTCTGCTCTACTTACTATATATATGTATGTGTGGGTGGGTGTATGATAGGCTTAAGAAATGCAGATAAATGTTCCTACTATATCAAGTAGAACAGAATGTCAAGCTGAAAGACAGAACTTTGCTTTTGAAATGAAAATACTGAAAAATCACAGGTAAGAAAGTTCCTTGAAAGATAATGAAAAATGTTTATACAAATTAAAATTAATCAATGTTTTGTCTTCAAAACAGGTTCTGCACTGCAAGCACTATTGAGTGAACTCAACAAACCTTAAAAACACGAGCTCATTAGTTTCCAGTGTTATAAATCATTGTTCAAGGTTCAGAACATTGGACAAGTGAATGAACCAATTCTGCACAGTCAGTGTTTCCACTCATGCCTCACCTGCCTATTTGCTCAGCTACCTCTTTGGCCCGGTTACAGGTACCTTGAGACGAGTTCTCGCTGGCCATGTAGCAAGTGGTGAAGATGTGTCGACAGAATTCCCGCGGGTCTTTGGGTGTGTAATTAGGATCATTGACAATCCTCCGGGCATCTTCCAGCACCTGCTGATCTGAATGGACATTACAGTAATTTTCAGAGCTAATTCACAGGTTATGACTTCTATAGGTGTGTGGCAGAGAGTATATTGATTGACTGCATCACAGCCTGGTATGGAAACACCAACATCTTTGAATGGAAAATCCTACAAAGAGTAGTGTATTCAGCCCAGTACCACATGGGTAAAGCCCTCTCGACCATCGAGCCCCTCTACGTGAAACAATGTCGTAGGAAAGCAGCATCCATCATCAGAGATCCCCACCTCACAGGTCATAGTCCCTTCTCACTGCTGCCATCAGGTAGATAGTACAAGTTCCTCAGGACTCGCACCACCAGGTTATTACCCCTCAACCATCAGGCTCTTGAATAAAGTGGGATAACTACACAACTTCACTTACCCATCATTGAAATGTTCGCATAACCAATGATCTCGCTTTCAAGGACTCTTCATCTCATTATCTCATGTTGTCTATTTATTAATATTTGTATTTGCAGTTTGTCGTCTTCTGCACTCTACTGATCTTTCATTGATCTTGTTGTAGTTACTATTCTATAGATTTGCTGAGCATGTCCAAAGAAAATGAATCTCAGGGTTGTATATGGTGACATACGTACCTTGATAGTCCACAATAAGCAGTATTTTGATCTAAAACCTGGTGAAAGTTGTTAAATTGCTTACTCTAAATATTTCCACTTAAAAGCAAAATTGTTGTGTTGCTGATCGTTAATCATCTTGGACTAATAATCTAAACGTGACAGTTCAAAGCACACCATGTCAGAAGAGGAATTTACATTTAACAAATTAATTTAGAATATCCAGCGTGTACCCTGAGTAGTGGTACTAGTTTCAATTGGTATGGGTTTCAATGGGAACACTTAATGTCAGAGAAATGTATACAACATACATCCTGAAATTCTTTTTCTTCGCAAACATCCACAGAAACAGAGGAATGCCCCAAATAATGAATGACAGTTAAATGTTACAACCCCAAAGCCACCCCCAACTTCCCCTCCCATTCACAAGCAGTAGCAAAGTAATGACCCTCTCCCCCATCAGCAAAAAGCATCAGCACACTCCACCGAGCACTGAGCATGCAGCAAAGCATCATAGTGGCTATGAAGATAAGCATCTTCATAAAAATCCAAGTTGTTCTGCAAATCAAAATGGCTGACCGTGTTTCTATAATGTGGGTGATGTTGAAATGCTGAGAAGCCTTTCATTTCAAAGACATTAGCCTTTCCGGCAACATCCCACCATTTGTGATTGTTTTTTCCTTTTAATATTTTAAAATAAACTTTGAATACCACAGGAAGCCAGGCAGTAGAGACAAATAACTTATTGGTTACAACTCCAATGAGTTCACCTCACACATTAACCCCAGCAACAGGGCTCTATCACAGCCTGCCAGTACTAGTCAGCACATAGATGGTTTATTTATTTGTTTAAAGATACAGTGCAGAACAGGACCTTCAGCCTAACGAGCCACACTGCCTAGCAACCCAACTATTTAACACCAACCTAATCACAAGACAATTTACAATGACCAATTAACCTACTAACCAGTCTGTCTTTGGACTGTGGGAGGAAACCGGAGCACCTGGAGGAAACCTACGCAAGGGGAGAACATACAAACTCCTTACAGAGGGCACCGGAATTGAACTCTGAACTCCAGAACACCCCGGGCTGTAATAGCGTCATGCTAATGGCTACACTACCCACTGAGATTTGGGACACAAACACAAGAAAATCTGCAGATGCTGGAGGTCCAAAGCAACACACACAAAATACTGGAGGAACTCAGCAGGCCAGGCAGCATCTATGGAAAAGAGTAAATAGTCGGCTTTTCGGGCCTTGAGCCTTCCTCAGGACTGAAGAAGGGTCTTGGCCCAAAACGTCGAAAGTTTACTCTTTTCCTTTAACGCTGTCTGGCCTGCTGAGTTCCTCCAGCGTTTTGTGTATGTTGCTCTGAGATTTGGGGAATGGTTGGAACAACTCAATTCCTTTCCCTCTGTGAGGAGAATGAACTTGGCTACCCATCCAGAGTCCGGTGGGACCTAATGAAATACGTCAGGTTCGTGTCAACTTGGTGGATAAACTGATTAAACATTTTGCATTGGTTAGGGCCAGGTCACCCCAAATGATCAATGCATAGTGTTTTGATATCAAGCCAGCCAAATGCCTTTTGTAGATTAATTATTCATGACAGTGGCACATCAGATGTCGCCACAAACCTGAATCCTGGGGCTCAAGACTCAGGTCTATATTGATGGTGGTTGGGGTTTGGTTTTAATTCAACACCTGAGTAGATCTCTAAATATAGGGAACCATGAGAATTTACTCAGTATCACTACCAAGTTAGTTGCAATTTGGTATGAAATACAAGCTACCCCAATGCAAAACAGAAAAACATTCCATAATGTAACACGAGCTGGCCAGTGGCGTATGCACCACATTTCAAGGCGAGTGGTCCCGGGTTCAAATCCGGCCGGCTCCTTGCACGCTTTCCATCTGTGCTGTGTTGAGTGTCGAGCTAGCAACTCAGCCTCATAAAAAACAAACAAAATGCTAAAGAAACTGCAAGGTTGCGGGCCCGCTGTGCCACCAGGAACAACAGCAATAATGCAACGCTGCTGTTATCAACCACTGGTTGTTACTAAGTAAGGATCCAAGGGTCAAAGTCTTTGCACACTTGAACCCAAATAGACCACGTTTTGGGTAAGAAAATCAGATTGAATGGGAGAGTTGGGTTCACACACAGCATCAGCTGCAACATTACTGAATGACGGGGAAGATTTGACAACAGTATGGACAACCCCTACCTCTATCACAAAAGACAGGGGACTGGGAGTGTAAATGAGACAAAATGGATCCGCACAGTTACTTACTTCCATTTGACACAGCAGAGCACACTTGACAACACATGGAATAGACAATGCAGGCTGAGGCCGAACTATCAATGCCCCCACTGAGAGGGAGAAAAAAACCAGCCTGTGGACACAGAAAGAACAGGATGAAATGGCAGGAAATGACAAGCAAGGAGCCTGCTAAACCCAGAACATCTCCTACATAGATCCTTCCTGCCGGTTCACCAGTGCAGGGACAGGTACACAGTGGGGAGTATCCTGACTGGCTGTATCATGCCTGTTATGGAAACACCAGTGGCCAAAGGTCTACAAAAAGGGGTGGATTAAGTCCAGTTCATCACGGATAAAGCCCTCCCCACCATCGAGCACATCTACAAGGAGCACTGCCGCAAGAAAGCAGCATTCATCTTCAAGGACCATGCCATCCGGACCATCCTCGCTTCTCGCTGCTGCTATTGGGAAGGAGGTACCAGGGGCCCTAGGTCCCACTTCATCAGGTTCAGGAAGTTATAACCCCTCAACCATCAGGCTCCTGAACTGACACGGATAACTTCATTCAGCTATACACTGAACTTCCAATGACTTTACAACTTATGTTGTCTATTATTTATGTTTTTTTTTTGTATTTGCACAGTTTGTCTTCTTTTGCACATTGGAGGCCACGGACTGACATGTCGGAATGGGAATGGGAAGTCAAACTGAAATGGGTGGCCACCGGGAAACCTGGTCTTTCATGGGGGACCAAGCAAAGGTGCTCGCCAAAGCTATTCATTAACAAAAAAGTGTAAGGAAATGCACCCACAATCAATGTATCTGTGACAATCTAGGATCTTCCTCAGATGCTGCCCCACCACCACCACACCGCTTCTCATTTCTAGCACACCCTGTTTCTATTTCATATTTCCAGCATCTGCAGCTTTCAATGAGGAAATCTAAACGAAGTGGCCACTTTATTCGGTACACCTGCTCATTAATGCAATTATCTAATCAGCCAATCATGTGTCAACAATTCAATACATAAAAAAACATGCAGACATGGTCAAGAGATTCAGCTGTTGTCCAGACCAAACATCAGAATGGGGAAGAAATGTGATCTGAGTGACTTTGATTGTGGAATGATTGTTGGTGCCTGATGGGATGGTTTGAGAATCTCACAGACTGCTGGTCTCCTGGGATTTTCATGTACAACAATCTCTAGAGTTACAGAGAATGGTGCAAAAAAAACCAAAAAACATACAGTGAGTGGCAGTTCTGTGAGTGAAAACACCTTGTTGATTAGAGAGGTCAGAGGAGAATGGCCAGACTGGTTCAAGCCGACAGGAAGGCGAATGTAACTCAAGTAATCACTGGTTGAGAGTGCTGTCACAACAACATTGCACTCAACATCAGTACGACCAAAGAGTTGACTGTGGAAATGGAGGTCGAGGGAACACATGCCAGTCCTCATCAAAGGTTCAGCAGTGGAAAGGATAAGCAGTTTCAAGTTCCTGGGTGTCAACATCTCTGAAGATCTTTCCTGGGCCCAACACATCGATGCAATTACAAAGAAGGCACCACAGCGGGTATATTTCATTAGGAGTTTGGGGAGACTAAGCGTGTCATCAAAGTTTCTCACAAATTTCTACAAATGTACTATGGAGAGCATTCTAACTGGTTGTATCACCGTCTGGTATAGAGCGGCTTCTGCATAGAATCGGAAAAAGCTGCAGAAAGTTGTAACTCAGCCAGATCCATCATGGGTGCTCGCCTCCCCAGCATCCAGGACACCTCAAAAATGCAGCACCCATCATTAAGGACCCCCGTAATCTGGGACGTGCCCAAGGTGGTGGTACAGGGGCCTGAAGACACACACTCAGCAGATTCTTCCCCTCTGACTAGACCATGAACCCACATACATTACCTTACTATTTTTTGCTCTTTTTTGTACTACTTATCGAATTTACTGTTATATATATTTCTTATTGTAATTTATATTTTTAAGGTTATGCATTGCCATGCACTGCTGCAAAGCAACAAGTATGACGTTACATGCCAGTGATATTAAACCTGATTCTGAACCACACTTTACAACAGTGGTGTGCAGAAGAGCATGTCTGATCACACGTCGAACCTTGAAGTTGCAGCAGGAGACCACAAACATACACTCAGTGACCACTTTACTGTACCTAATAAAGTGGCCACTGAGCGTAGAGGGGTATTTTCCCACAAAGATCCTCTCAGAGAAGCTTCATAAAGTGTACGATACCCATAAACTAACATTTGAAAATCACAGGGTGCAATTAAACACACACAACACGTCCAAACACAGGGCACCAAGGAATGAAATCACATCAGCTCACACACCCAGTCCTTCTGTCCTGACGGAAAAAACAGGAACACACTCCCAGTGGAGGATCAAAATTCAAGATTCAAATTTATTTATCACATGTACAGTACTGTGCAAAAATCTTAGGCACATATATTATATATACAGTTTGTGTGTGTATATATAGTTAGGGTGCCTAAGACTTATGCATAGTTCTATACTGTATATTATGTCTTACCAGTTACCAAATAACACTTAATACTACTGAACTAATATAGAGCTCAGAGTTATAGAGAAGTCCAGCACAGAAACAGCCCCTTCAGCCCATTTAGTCTATGCTGAAACCATTTAAATTGCCTACTCCCATCGACCTGCACTGAGACCATACCCCTACCATCAATGTACCTATTGAAACTTCTCTTAAACATTGAAATCAAGCTCGCATGCACAACTTATGCTGAGAGCTCATTCTACACTCTCACAACCCTCTAAGTGAGGAAGTTTCCCCTCATGTTCCCCTTAAACTTTTCACCTTCCACCCTTAACCCATGACCTCTGGTTGAAGTCCCACCCTACCTCAATGGAAAAAGCCCACTTGCATTTACCCTATCTCTACCCCTCAGAATTTAGCAAACCTCTATCAAATCTCCCCTCAATCTTCTACATTCCAAGCAATAACGTCTTAACCTATTCAATCTTTCCTTATAACTCAGGCCCTCCAGACCCAGCAACATTCTTCTAAATGTTCTCTGTTCTCTGTCAACCTTGTTTACATCTTTCCTGTAGACTGGTGACCAAGACTGCACCCGGCTACTCCAATACTCCAAATTAGGCCTCACCATCATCTTATGCAACTTCAACAAAATATCCATCACCTGTACTCAATACTTTGATTTATGAAGGCCAATGTGGCAAAGGCTCTCTTTATGACCCTATCGACCTGTGATGCCACTTCCAACAAATTATGGACCCATATTTCCAGATACTACATTCCTCAGTGTCCTAGCATTAACTGTGTAAGACCTACCCAAATTGGTCCTACTGAAATGCAAAACCTCACACTTGTCTGCATTAAGTTTCAGATTCAAGATTCAAATTGACTTATCACGTGTACAGTACTGTGCAAAAGTCTTACGCACCCTAGCTACAGTATATAGATGTATCCAAGATATCTGCACAATACTGCATATCGAAACATCCAGTGAAATGTATCATTTGCGTATCAAGCAACCAGCAAATGTTGTCAATGGAGTATGCCCACAGAGGTTGGAAAGTGCTGATCCACTCCTGAAAACCTCTAACATATCAACCAAAACCTAAACACTTTCACAGATGCTCCATAATAAGAGGCAACATGTTCAACTGCACTCTTTGTGAACGGTCAGAGTGGAAAATATTGAAAGTGGTACTGGAATTGTCATCACAGCTCTGGACTCCACACTCTCAATTCTTCAGGACAGGGCTATCAATGGCTGTCACATTAGTATGCTCTGTCTAAAAAATATGGAAATGTTTGCACATTAACAGGGCATGTGGCGAGTAAGGGCGAAACAATTGCTTCTCACTATTCCCACAGTTATCAAACATGTTAGGAATATGCTTGTATGTTTAAATGTGTGCATTTGTTCCGCACCCTCTAAAAAGAGTTAAGTTAGTTAAAGTTAAAGTCTGTCTCGAGCATTATAGGCTCAACTGGCCGGTGCTTATGCCGGTTTCTGTGGTGTGGACCCCCCCCCCCAAGAATGGACACCAGTCTATCGCGAGGTCCTCGGCTAGGCTCGGACTCACAACCTTCAGATCACTAGTCCAACACCTTAACCACTTGGCCACGTGCCACCCTCTAAAAAGAGCCTAATGTAAATTTACGCTCTCCATTTCCGAAGCTGTTTTAATTGCAAACAGATTTTTATGCTAAAAACTTCCTAGCCTATAGTAAAGAATAAATGCATCCTGAACATCAGAAAACATAGAAAGCCTACAGCACAATACAGGCCCTTCAGCCCACAATGCTGTGCCAAACGTGTACTTACTTTAGAAATTACCTAGGGTTACCCATAGCCCTCTATTTTTCTAAGCTCCATGTACCTATCCAGGAGTCTCTTTAAAGACACTATCATATTCGCCTCCACCACCGTCACCGGCAGCCCATTCCACGCACTTACCACTCTCTGCATAAAAAAACTTACCCCTGACATCTTCCTCTGTACCTACGTCCAAGCACCTTAAAACTGTGCCCTCTCGTGTTAGCCATTTCAGCCCTAGGAAAAAACCTCTGACTATCCACATGATCGATGCCTCTCATCATCTTATACACCTCTATCAGGTCACCTCTCATCCTCTGCCACTCCAAAGAGAAAAGGCCGAGTTCACTCAACCTATTCTCATAAGGCATGCTCCCCAATCCAGGCAACATCCTTGTAAATCTCCTCTGCACTTCATCTTCATCTTTTCCCTCTAGATCATCCCTCGGGGTCAGAGATGACTTGCTTCTGCTCCAGTTCTGTGTGGAGGTAATGGACGACACTAACGTGGGAAAAGGAATGCTTCCACAAAAGGGGCAGGATATACATGAAGGGCCGAATGGCTAGATTATTTGGAAGGTGATCATCATCTCATGGTATTTTTTGTGGGCCAGTGTGTGATCCAAACATGTGGAACTATCAGGAAGTTATCACATTGCTCGATGTGGAAACTTGCTGTGCACAGATGCATCACTGGTTCGCATTACAACAGTAATCGGGCAGCATATCGGTGCAGCAGGGAGTGCCAGTAGCTCTCGGGTGGGTTTAATTGTGACTTCTGCTGCAGTCTATGTGGAGTCTGCACATTTTTCCTGTCACCACACAAGTCTTCCTTGAATGCTCTGTTTCCTCCCAAACCCCAAAGGCACGCTGGCTAGTCGGTCAACTGGTTACTCCTCATGCTCTTGGGTATGGAATTAGGGGTGGACAAGTGAGAGAGAATCGATCAGGATCAGAATCAGGTTTAATATCACCCACGTGTGTTGTGAAATTTGTTATGTGGCAGCAGTACATTACAATAATAACTGTAAATTATGCTGTGTGTATATATATTTCGGCACAGAGTAATTAGTGTAAAAAGAACAAAAAAAGTAGTGAGGTAATGTCCATGGGTTCAATGTCCATTCAGAAATCTGACGGCAGAGGAGAAGAAGCTACTTCTCAATTGCTGAGTGCACACCTTCAGGATCCTGTATCTTTCTCCTGATGGTAGCAATGAGAAGAGGTATGTCTGGGGTGATGGGCTGAATGGCCTAATTCAATGGGCTCATTCCGCTCCTACGTCTTTTGGTCTTGTAATGGAGGGTGCTAGGTCCTTGTTTAGTCAGGGCGTCAAAGGTTACAGGGGGAAGGTAGGAGTATGGGCCTGAGAGGGATAATAAATCAGACAAGATGCGATGGTGCAGCAGACTCGACGGGCCGAACGGCCTAATTCTGCTCCTGTGTCTTATCAGAACAAGTGAATGAGCAATGGGCTTGGTGGGATTAGAGCCAACATAAATTTGATGGGCCAGTAGCCTCATCAATACGAAAATATGAAAAATGATGGGAAACAAAACGATCAGTTGTCATTAAAGCGGACATGTAACTAAAGGATTTAAACTTCTTCAGGGTAGGCGTCCCTGGAAGAGATTTTGCAGTGTAGCAGCCCAATCACAAACAAGAGAAAACCTGAAGATGCTGGAAATCCAAGCAAGTGCAACACACTTGCTTGGATTTCCAGCATCTGCAGACTTTCTCTTGTTTGTGATGTAAGTAAAAGACCTCTTTAAGAGGTTGCATAGGAATATTTAAAAATCCAACTGGTAGCTAAATTTTAAAATTGCCATGCAAGAGAATTAAATCTAATTTCCGTGGTTCCATCTTTGGCAGCAATACCTCACACACACTTGAACCTAAACTCCTCTGAAACACACACACTGAAATAACCTCTCAAAGTAACTCAAAGAGTTAACTCTCCCTCTCCCTCACACAAGGAAGTGGCCAGAGTCAGCCGTACCAATGACCACCAGCACAGTACGGTCACTCAAATGGGGGATAAGTGCCAAATCACGGCATAATCCAATTTATCATGTTTTTGTTATAGGATGCTACAACGAATCCCAAGTTACCACTCTTCAATACATAATGTGACCCTTTCACCAAATCCCTCCTCAATTTACAGCGAGATTAAGTGAATTGTTCATTGCCAAGTCTCCTACAGTTAAACCAATTTGGCTGAAAATGCCTCCGTTCATACCTGACACCTTACCTTAGTTCTGACGTTGACTTACCTGTGAGCTACGTCGGAGATAATCCCACAGCCAACAGGCAGGTCCAAGGCTAAAGAGAACAGGAATAAATGTCAAAGAACAATAGATCACGTGTTTCTTCTTCACAAATAAAAGAATAGATGGACACAGGGGTGGGCCATTTATATCTTAAGCCCGCTCTGCTATTCAGCAAAATCTCTGCAGATGTTTTCAATCACTGCCACTTTTCAATACTAACCCCGTAATTATTGAATGATTATAGCGTGAATAAAGGTTATTTGGCTCATCATATGCGCATTGGCTCTATATGGGCACAATCAAGCTAGCTTCTCTCCTCTCAGCTCTTCAAGTTCTTTCCTTACAGGTATTCATCAACTCCCTCAGGAATGCTACTATTGAGCAGTGAACATGCCAGCACTCCCAACACTGACAAGGCATTCTACTTCCCAGGCACTGTGTAAAATGGAAAAGCACTTTCCTTCTATCGTCACACAGAGGAGATTCTGCAAATGCTGGATATTCAGAGTAGCACCCACAAAATGCTGTAGAAGCTCAGCAGGTCAGGCAGAGTCTATGGAAAGAAAGTCAATATTTCGGGCCAAGACCCTTCATCAGGACTTGTAGTACCAATCCTGTTGAGATCCTCCAGCACTGTGTGTGTGTGTGTTTCCTTATGTCAGGTTCGATTCTGAGTAAATAGAGATGCAAAAGATCCATTTAAGATCTCCCCCATCTCTTTTGGCTCCAGGTATAGATTTTCACTCTGATCTTCCAGAGGTCCAATTTTGTTGCTTGCTATCCTTTTGTTCTTAAAATACCTGTAGAAGCCCTTGTGATTCTCCTTCACCTTGTCTGCTAGAGCAACCTCATATTTTCTTCTGGCCCTCCTGATTTCCTTCCTCAGTGCTCTCTTCCATTTCTTACACTCCTCAAGTACCTCATTTGCTCCCTCCTGCCTATACCTACTATGTAACTCCTCCTTTTACTTAACCAGCGCCTCAATATCTCTCAAAAACCAAGGTTCCCTAAACCTGTTATCCTTCCCTTTTTTTTTTCCCTGCCAGGAACACAGAAACTTTGTACTCTCAAAATTTCACTTTTGAAGGCATCCCACTTACCAAGTACACCTTTGCCAAAAAGCAACCTGTCCCAATCCACACTTGCCAGATCCTTTCTGATACCATCAAAATTGGCCTTTCTTCAATTTAGGATCTCAACCCAAGGACTGGTTCAGTCTTTGGACCGTGGGAGGAAACTGGAGCACCCAGAGGAAACCCACACGGGGTGAACATACAAACTCTTACAGGCAGCATCAGGAAATTAACCCGGATCACCTGTATCGTAAAGTGTCATCCTTACCACTATGCTACCCTGCTGCCCTGGTTGGGAGGCAATAGGTTCATCTGCAATTTTGACAACTTGCCAATGTTTGTGAATTTTTAATCTCTTGAAGTCTGGTAAAGGCAGCAGTCAGAATGGAAATACAATATCTTTAATTATGCAAAAGAGTTTATTGAATAGTAGTTCTGCTTTGAAACTTTGAGCCTTTATGAATTGGGAGTGTAGAAGGGGATGTGGTAAATGGCAAGACAGGTTTGAGAGGCTTCCTCCTTTGCCCATGAATTCTGGACAATGTTCTGCATATTACAATTCAAGAAAAGAACTAAATCCTCTCTCATTTCATATCTTGGTTGGGCCCTGTGTTTATACAAAGCCTGTGCAAGATTAGTTATTGCATGCTCCAGAGTCTAAGATGTAGACATAAATTTTAAAAAAAATTATTGCCGCTTTCACAAATTCCACATCTCTTTATGGAATCAAAGAATCCAACAATCAGATTACTGCACTTACCGTATCTCAAAGATTCAAGATTCAAAGTATATTTACTGTCAAAGTATGCATGCAGTATACAACCCCGAGACTCATCCTCCCACAGACAGCTAAAGAACAAAGACAACTATCAAAAAATATCAACTCCCCCCTTCCCCATGTACAAAAATAAATCACACAAATGGCAAAAAAACCCACAAAAATGAAAGAGTCCAGGCATATTCATCATTGCTCAGCCCAATCCAATCTAGCGCAGCGTCACCCACTATCTGCGGGCTGCATGATCTCCAAGGTGTCCAACTACCACCCTACCCCAATGCTTTCTCTCCACAGTCCACAAGACATAAGAGAAGAATTCAGCCAAATGAGCCTGCTTCACCATTCCAGCATGGCTGATTTCTTATCCCTCTCAACCCACAGCTGTGACATGAGTGTTTCTTTTAAGGAAAATACTAGCTGTACAAGTTATCATAGTTTCAAATGTCACCTCTGTAAAGCCAAAATTGGAAAGCTGCCACACACCTGATTTCTTCCTCAGGAGTATGGTATCGGATCTGAATTGGCTGAACTGAGGGCAGGTAGACATCATCAGCCGAAGTCAGTGTGAAGCTGACATTCACTCGAGGATACACTTCATTTGCCTGTTTGGAATATAATTCGCGGGATTGGTAAATTCTGAGATTCAGAAAAATTTACAAATGAAGACACAAGCAGGGTGGCTACCAGTAAAATGAAACAAAACTCCCACAAGAAGAGCGAGTGATGAGAATTCCCCATTTAACACGCTCAAGAATCAAGCACATTAATTTCAACAAAACTGTGTACCAGTTGACAAATTCACATGGCTGACATCAACAGGGGAGACACCCGTCCTGGACCGAATGCTCCCCGATCCAAAGTTTTCAGTTTGCTTTTATTACTTATCTCGAGCAGCAGCTGCGAAAGGAGAGACTGAACAACCAAAAGACCCAACTTCTTAGCCTTGTCCACATTGCAGCAGAATATGTGGATCCCAGATCGGCCTCCGCAGCCACCTGAGGATCCATCAACAGACAACCCTTGGGAGAACATCGTACCTGACTCTAGTGATCGCACCATCTCTCCTATTTCTTACCTAATTTTACCTTCACTATCTTTACCCCACATGCACTGTGTATACATGAGTGAGGTAAGCCTTTTGTCGTGTCAAGCTTCAGAACGGCAGCACAGTACAGTTCCTGGGTTCAATTCCTGCCGCTGTCTGGAAGAAGTTTGACCATTCTCCCCGTGACCTCTGGGCACTCCGGTTTTCTTCCCCAGTCCAAAGACATACCAGTTGGTAGATTAACTGGTCATTGCGAATTGTCCTGTGATTAGGCTGGGGTTAAATCGGGGGTCGAGGGGCGGAGTGTCCCAAAAGGCCGGAAGGGCCTCCTCCGCGCTGTATCTAAATAAGTGAATAAGTAAACCTATGTTCTGCACCAGCTGTTTACAGTTCTGCTTTTACCATACATGTACAATGGCACACTTCTATCCTGGAGTCTTACGAAGCTGTTGCTAAGCCAGTCCTCCAGGCACGGGTTTACTAGAGCTCACCCAGACCTACAGTTTGTGGCTTGGGTGGCTGAGCCTCTTACAGACTTTCACTGCCTGGAACCAACCCTGTAGGAGTCCCCTTTATCACACATACACAGCCCTCACCCCATCTCTCTCTCTGCTGTGCTACAGAGCCAAGAATTCACTAGTCCTTTCTATCAATTTACTATTTCCTATTTCCCACTACAAGCCAACAATCAGCTGGCAAACCAATCCAGTCTGTTTTATATAGTTATCTTGATCCAACATCACCTACCATGGAGTCCTGTTAATCACATATATAATGTTAATTATAAAAAACAGCATTGAATACCAGGATGGAGGTCCATCCTCCGTTGCTTAAGCTAAATTCACAATTCAAACACAGATACTCATCCAAGGCCATTTCTGGAATTCAGTTTCATTATCCAATGAAATACAAGTGTCCCCCGCTTTTCGAACGCTCGCTTTACAAAACCTCACTGTTACGAAAGACCTACATTAGTACCCTGTTTTCGCTAACAGAAGGTGTTTTCACTGTTATGAAAAAAGCAGTGCGCAAAAAAAATCAGCGCGTGATAAAAGGCAGCACGTGCCCCGAGCAGCCGCTCTCCCCCGGATTCGGAACTGCATTCCAGCCAGCATTGCTTAAACACGTGTCTGTGAGCAGCCGTTAGCAAGATGAGTTCTATGGTATCGGAAAAGCCTGAAAGAGCTCGTAAGGGTGTTACACTTAGCGTAAAACTAGACATAATTAAGCATTTTGATCATGGTGAACGAAGTAAGGACTAAGTGAGTTTGGCTTGTGGAAGTTGATGAAGATGATGTTGAAGAGGTTTTGGCATCGCATGACCAAGAACTGATAGATGAAGAGCTGATGCAATTGGAAGAGGAAAGGATAACAATCGAAACCGAATGAGTAATGATAAAGTACGACTTTAATTTTGAAAGGGTACGCCGGTTTAGGGGATATTTGCAGGATGGTTTGAGTGCTTACAAAGAACTGTATGATAGAAAAATGTGTGAGGCTCAGCAGTCAAGCAAGCCTTCCACATCAGCCACAGCAGACGACCAACCTCGACCTTCGACATCGAGGCTGGCAGTCATAGGAGAAGATGAGCTGCCTGCTCTAATGGAAACAGACGACGAGATGACACCCCAGTGTCCCACCACCCCAACACCCAGGCCACGGACAGATACTGATTCGCCTTCCGGAGGGTGGGGGCCACTGTACCACCCAAACTCAGATGACTCAGTCTAAGACACCACCATGAGTGTGCTCTGCGCTTCCCCAATTCCGGTAAGTGATACTACACTGTACATACGTTATTTCTACTTTATATCGGCTGTGTATTTTTACGTGTTATTTGGTATGATTTGGCAGCTTCATAGCTTAAAGGTTACCGGAAAGCGCTTGCGCCATGTTTTTGCTGACGGCACTTGCGTGAGATTTTCGCTACGGAGAACAGTTCAGGCAATGATTGTGGAAAAGTATTTCTACTTTATATAGGCTGTGTATTTATCATATCATTCCTGCTTTTACTATATGTTACTATTATTTTAGGTTTTATGTGTTATTTGGCATGATTTGGTAGGTTGTTTTTGGGTCTGCGAACGCTCACGAAATTTTCCCATATAAATAAGTGGTAATTGCTTCTTCGCTTTACGACATTCCGGCTTACGAACCGTTTCATAGGAATGCTGTACCTTCGGATGGCGGGGGAAACCTGTATCAGAAATGGATCTCAGAATTCATACAAACACCTCTTTACATTTTCAGTTCAATATCCACCTTGTTTCACTCTTCCCAAAAAAATGTGTTTAGCAAGTTAAATGGTAAAGAGAGAAGATTAAAAAAAAGGCAAATTAGCAAGAAATATAAAGATAATCATAATAAATAATGGGCGTAAATGGAGAACTGGCTAACTGTCAGGAAGGACAGAAGTCATACTTAGGTATGATCAACACCGATAACGAGAACTGAGAATGACCGTCCTAATTCAAACTACTGGTAATTCAACGTCTTTAAGAGATCAGATCAGTTTGCCTTGATGATAAAGGCTGATAGAGAAATCAGCAGAAGAGAAGGAGGGTGGGAGGACAGGAGGGAGGGGGCGATGGGGAGAGGGGAGATGTGGGGGGAGGGGGGAGATGCAGAGGGGGCAAGGGGGAGCTGCGGAGGGAGGGGGCGAGCGGGAGCTGCGGAGGGAGGGGGCGAGCGGGAGCTGCGGAGGGAGGGGGCGAGGGGGAGATGCGGAGGGAGGGGGCGAGGGGAAATGCGGAGGGAGGGGGCGAGGAGTAGCTGTGGAGGGAGGGGGAGGGGTCGAGGGGGAGCTGCAGAGGGAGGGGACGAGGGGAGATGCGGAGGGAGGGGGCGAGGGGAGATGCGGAGGGAGGGGGCGAGGGGAGATGCGGAGGGAGGGGCGAGGGGAGATGCGGAGGGAGGGGGCGAGGGGAGATGCGGAGGGAGGGGGCGAGGGGAGATGCGGAGGGAGGGGGCGAGGGGGAGCTGCGGAGGGAGGGGGCGAGGGGGAGCTGCGGAGGGAGGGGGCGAGGGGGAGATGCAAAAGGAGGGGGTGAGGGGGAGGGATACAAGAACAGACCCTTCAGCCCACTGAGTCTGCACTTACCTATCTGTTTCTGCTAATCCTATGTTAATCCAATGATTTATATAATACCTTCATATTCTCATTTTTTTCTTGCATAATCTACCACCCACCTATACATGTGGTGCAACTTTCAATGGCAAATTAACCTAGCAAACTGCAGAACTTCGACATGTGGGAGAAAACTGGCAAACCCAGACAAACTCCATGTGGTCACATGGAAAACGAGCAAACTCAACAAACAGAGAGGATTGAACCCAGATATCTGGAACCATGAGGCAGTAGCTCTATTAACCTATCAACATCTCTTGTAAACTTTTATACTCTCCTCTCAGCCAGTTTTTACATCATCTTTTGTGGCGTTTGCAAATGTGGCTTCTTCTTTAGTTCATACCTCCAAGTCCACAAATGTTGTAATCATTTGTGATTCCAGCACTAATCCAGATGGTCACTGGCTGCTGAATGGAAATTGATTTCCTGGTCCCTACTCGATGCTTCCTGCCAGTCAGTTAGTCCCCTATTTTTGCCAATTATTTATTTATTATTTATTTTTCTATTACTTGCTAATTTGCCTTTGTATTTATTTTCTGTCTTTACCATTACTTCATTTTCCTTTGCTCGATTCTGAATTCACCTGCCTTCAACTAACCTTTGCTTTCTTTTCAGATTAAAAGCTGGTCTTCCAAGTCACAAAAAAAGGATTCTGAATTCAATTTCCAAGACCATGAGGTTCTTGAGAGTTTGTGAGGCACCTTGTCAAGTGCTTCTGGAAGTCCAAATATAATTAATTCCCTTATATCCACATTTGTTGAGACCTTAAAAGAACTCCAATAAATTTGTCTGAAATGGTTTTCCTCTTATGAAGTTAAAGACTTCACTTGATTATGACTTTGCAAGTGTTCTTACATTTTTTCCACATCAAATCTTACCTAATTGGGCTATAGTTGCCAGCCTTTTGTCGCCTTCCCTTTTAAAATAGGTATATCGCATTGGCACCTTCCCTATTTCTCATGTATTTGTCTAGAATTTAAGGATGTTTGTAAGATTGTTATTAATTCATCCACAAATAATCACTTTGCTTAGGCTCTGAGGACACCAGCTGTCCAGGCCAGGGAACTTATCATCCTTCAGCTGCATTATCTTGGCTAATCATATTTCTGAAGTGATACTTGTGCAATTTAATTTCTCCCCAGTGTTATTCAATAATAATGGGATTTTCATGCTATCTTCTACTGTAAAGACTGGAAAATATCTGTTGACTCCTCCACAATTTTCTTGTTCCCTGTAGCTCTTTCCCCAGCCTCATTCTCTCAGAGGCATTTGAAGGTCTTTGTTTTGTGGCTGCCTGTAAGGAGACAATTTTCAAGGATGTATATAGTAATCATAACTTTGATAATTAATGTACTTTGAACTTTTTAAACTTTGCTGTGTACAGGATCTTGTAGCAGCCAAAATGACCTCAGCATTTTATTCAATCCAAATGTAGCCACAGTCATTGACCCTAATGTGTATTGGGGCATCCTGAGACAAGGGAGCCTGCTAAAAGGAAACAGTTTTAAAACAATTCAACACAGAGGTAATCTCATTTACAAACCATTTTAAATTTTTGGCTGCTCTTGTCTATGCGGTAGGTTCTTACATCTTCCAAGTCCTGAGTGGTTGTTAGAACTTCCTAAAGAGAGAACAAAAACAAAATTCCGGAGAAAGATCCATAAGAAACAGGAGCAGAATTAGGTCATTTGACCCATTGAGTCTGCTCCACCATCACAGCATGGTTGATTTATTCTCCCCAACTCAATCCCATTCTCTTGCTTTCTCCCTGTAACCTTTTACTCCCTTAATAATCAAGAATCTATCAACCTCAGTACCTAATGACTTAGCCCCTACAGCCATTCTGCAGATTCACCACGCTCTGGCCAAAGAAATTCCTCCTCATCGAGATGGGTGGACTCCAACTGATGTCTAATTCTGCAGAAACTAACTTTGTACTTTTTGACCATTCAGAGAAGGTGGTAGAGTCAGCCCCAGAAGTCTCTACATTATTCATAGCTTACCACATCATCCAATGAAAACTGTGATCCTTGAGCCACTATATGCCCATTTACACCAATCATAGCACAGCCATCGTAATACAGGCGATCACCATCACAGCCCTTCTGGTTAGCCAGGAGATATATTCCACCATTCTGAAGGGATGGAAGAGGAAAATTAGTCAAACATGGCCTCCTCTACTGTCACTATGAGGACACCCTCAGACTGGAGAAGCAACACTTCATGTTCCACCTGGCTTGCATGAATATTAATTTCTCCAACTTCCAGCAATTTCTCTCCCCTCCTCCTTCTCTTCTTTTCCATTCTCATTCTGTCTCCTCTCCAACCCTGTCTCTCTTCCTCACCTGCCTATCATCTCCCTCTGGTGCCCCTCCTCCCACCCTTTCTACAATAGTCCACTCTCCTTCTTCATTCCACCAATCACCTCCCAGCTTCTCACTTCGTCCTCCCTCTCCCACCCACTTACCTTCCCCCCTCAGCTGGCAGCTTGTACTCCATCCCCTCCCCCCTCCCCATCTTCTTACTCTGACTTCTTCCCTCTTTCCTTTCCAGTCCTATTGAATGGTTTCAGCCCTGTCAACTCATTATCCCCTCCATAGATGCTGCCTGACCTGCAGAGCTCCTTCACCATTTTGTGTATGTTGCTCAAGCCATAAACTCATCTCCTCTGATATTAAGCCACTCACCAGATCATGATTCCTGTGACATTACTGTTAAACCATGAACTTTAAATTAAACTATGATGTGGTATGATACCTGGCTAGCAACATGATAAACAAAGAAATTTGCTCAGAGTAATTTATTTAAAATATTTCCTTCAGCAATTCTTATAGCACAGCTGAAAGCCCACTGACATTTGGAAATACCTCTTTACCCACAATTTTACCTTTGCAGTAGCTGACTTTACAAGATCGGTCCTCAAGTAACTTTTACGAAGAACATGGTGGCTTGCAGAAGAATTGGTAAATATCTCCACCCCATCCATCGCCATGGTAATGTGAGGACTGGGAAGGGAAAAGAACAAGGAAAGCTTCGTAAACTTCTGTTGCAACTGGCAAAGACGACTTTATTTTTGTTTAAATATACAACCATATTTTAGATCTCATCCTTTTTTTGCCCTTACAGGTAGAAATAGTTCATGGCAGTATAACAAAGGAGCAGGAAAGTTTTCCATAATGTCCAAGCAAGCAGTTACCCTTCATGTACACTAGTAGGGGTTATTGCACAAAACCATCTTAGTAACTGTGCAACCAATTTCAGAATCAGAACCAGGTTTAATATCGCCAGCATATATCAAGAAAATTGTCGTTACGCAGCAGCAGTACATTGCAACACATAATAAAAACTGTGAATTGCAGTAAGTTATTTAAATATATCAAAAAGTTAAAATAACTAAGTAGTGCAAAAGAAGTACTGAGGTAGTGTTCACACACAAAATGCTGGAGGAACTCAGCAGGCCAAGCAGCATCTAGGAAAAGAATACAGTCAATGTTTCAGGCCGAAATCCTTCGGCGGGATTGAAGGGTTTCGGCCCAAAACCTAGACTTTTCCAAAGACGCCTCCTGGCCTGCTGAGTTCCTCCAGTATTTTGTGTGTGTTGCTTGGGTTTCCACCTTCTTCAGATTTTCTCTTATTTGTGAGGTAGCGTTCATTGGGCTCAATATGCATTCAGAAGTCTGATGGCAGAGGGGAAGAAGCTGTTCCCAGTTAGGATATACTGTGAATAAGGTTTTCAAGTTATACCGAGGTTTGTGAGTTTTCTCTGTACAGACACAGCTTCACCTTGAAAAGAACAAGTCTTGTAATAATTTGAAGTATGAGTGAGAGACATCGTTCCAAGGCAGGAGCACAGGCAGATGTTCTAAGCAAGTTTTTAAAAGTATTTTTTCCTCTTTGTCTATATAGCTAGTGCGCTGAGAATGTGTCCAGAGTTAGTTGTATGTTCTTTGTGTGAGATGTGGGAACTCTGGGAGGCGTCCAGTCTCCCTGATAACTACATCTGCACCGAGTGCATCGAGCTCCAGCCCCACAGAGACCATGTTCAGGAACCAGATACAGCTCAATGATCTTCGGCTCATACGGAAGAATGAGGACATGATAGATAGGAACTACAGGGAGGTAGTCACCCCTGGGATGCAGGAGGCCGGTAACTGGGTGACTGTCAGGAGAAGGAAAGGAAACGCTAGTCAGTGCAGAACACCCCTGTGGCCATTCCCCTCAATAATGTATACAGCTTTGGACATTTTTGGGGAGGACAAACTACCAGGGAGAACCTGCAGCGAACAAGTCTCTGGCACCAAGTCTGGCTCCGTAGCTCAGAACAGAAGCGGGAGAAGAGGCATGCAGCAGTGATAATGAATACAGGACTGACTGTATTATTTTTGAAATACATGTAGTATTTGGAATAAGGTTGATGATCTTGTAGCACAGTTAGAGCTTGGCAGGTACTACGTTGTGGGCATCACAGAGTTGTGGCTGAAAGAAGATCATAGTTATGAGCTTAACGTCCAAAAATACACATTGTATTGAAAGGACAGGCAGGTAAGTGAAGGAGGTGGGGTGGCTCTGTTGATGAAAAATGAAATCAAATCTTTAGAAAGAGGTGACATTGGATCAGAAGTAGAACCCTTCTGGGTGGGGTTAAGAAACTGCAAGGGTAAAAATATCCTGATCTGAGTTACATATAGGCCTCTGACCAGTAGCCCGGATGTGGGATAAAAATTATGAGA
The DNA here is from genome assembly GCF_030028105.1 of Mobula birostris. Taxonomy (NCBI): domain Eukaryota; kingdom Metazoa; phylum Chordata; class Chondrichthyes; order Myliobatiformes; family Myliobatidae; genus Mobula; species Mobula birostris. The sequence continues at coordinate 100,298,208 of NC_092380.1, read as the reverse complement.
CAGGAAAGGTATGTAAAAAGGACAACGTTGTGATTGTCATGAGTGATTTCAATATGCAGGCAGACTGGAAAATCAGGTTGGTATTGGAAAACAAGAGAGAAAATTTGTAGAATACCCACAAGATGGTTTTTCAAAGGAGCTCGTGGTTGAATCCACAAGGGGAAAGGCAATTCTGAACTGGGTGTTGTGTAATGAAACAGATTTGATTTGGGAGCTTAAGGTAAAGCAACCCTTAGGATGTAGAGATCACAATATGATAGAATTCATTCTGCAGTTTCGGAGGGAGAAGATAAAATCAGATGTATCAGTATTACGATGGAGTAAAGGGAACTACAGAGGTACGAGAGAGGAACTGGCCAAAGTTCATTGGAAGGGGACACTAGCAGGGATGTTAGCAAAACAGCAATGGCTGAAGTTTCTGGAGAGCAATTCAGAGGGCGCAAGACAGATACATGCCAGAGATTAAAAAGTATTCTAAAGGGAGGATAAGGCAATCATGGCTGACAAGGAAAATCAAAGGCAGCATAAAAGCCAAAGAGAGGACATATAATCAAGCAAAAAAATTAATGGGAAGTAGAGGATCAGGAAGGTTTTAAAAAAAAATCGACAGAAGTTAACTAAAGAAGCATCAAAGAGAGAAGAGATGAAATAAGCTAACCAATAATATAAAAGAGGATACAAAAGATTTTTTAGATATATAGAATAAAAGAGAGGCAAATGGATGTCAGACTGCTAGAAAATGACACGAGAGGTGGTAATGGGGGACAAAGAAATGCAGACGAACTTACTAAGTATTCTGCGTCAGTCTTCACTGTGGAAGACATTAGCAGTGTGATGGGAATTTGAAAGTGTCCGAGAGCAGAAGTAAGTATAGTTGATTGGGAAGCTGAAAGGTCAGAAGGTAAATAAGTGACATGGACTAGACGGATTACACTCCAGAGTTCTGAAAGAAGTAGTTGAACATATTGTGGAGGCATTAGTAATGATCTTTCAAGAATCACATCTGCAGAATTCCTCGTGTTTACTAGATTCTGGAATGGTTTTGGAGAACTAGAAAATTGCAAATGTCACTCCACTCTTTAAGAAGGAAGAAAATTATAGGCCAGTTAGCCAGACTTTAGTAGTTAGGTCCATTATTAAGGATTTGGTTTCCTTAAGATACCAGCATGGATAGAAGATTGGCTGACTGGCAGGAGGCAAAAAGTGGGTATAAAGGGGGCCTCTTCTAGTTGGCTGCCGGTGACTAGAGGTGTTCCGCCGGAGTTGGTGTTGGGACTGCTCCTTTTCACGTGATATATCAAGGATTTGGATGACGGGATTGATGGCTTTGTGGCCGAGTTGTAGACAATACAAAGATGGGTGGAGGGGCAGGTAGTATTGAGGAAGCAGGGAAATCTACAGGACTTGGACAGCTTGGGAGAATGGGCAAAGCAGTGGCATATGTAATATAGTGTAGGGTAGTATATGGTCATACTCTTTGGGAGTAGAAGGAATAAAGGAGTAGACTACTCTCTAAACGGGAAGAAAATTCAAAAATCTGAGGTACAAAGGAACTTGGGAGTCCTTCTGCAGGATTTCTGAAAGGTTAACTTGCAGGATGAGTCAGTGGTAAGGGAGGCAAACACAATGTTAGCATTCATTTCCAGAGGACTAGAATATAAGAGCAAGATTGTGATGTTGAGGAGTCATAAGGCATTGGTCAGAGCACAAAATAGATGTGCTGGCATTGGAGAGGATCCAGAGGAGGTTCATGAGAATGATTCCGGTAAAGAAGTGTTAATATATGATGGCTCTGGGCTTACACTTGATTGAGTTAAGAAGGATGGTGGGGTGGTGGTGGGGAGCGAAAAATCTCATTGAAACCTATCAAATATTGAAGGCCTGGATAGAGTGGATGTAATGTTTCCTATAGTCGGCGAGTAGAGGACCAGAGGGCATAGCCTCCATATAGAGGGACATTTATTTAGAACAGAGATGAGGAGGAATTCCTTTACGCAGAGGGTAGTGAATGGAATTCATTGCTACAGCCAGCTGTGGAGGACAAGTGCAGAATATATTTACAGCAGTGGTTGATAGGTTCTTGATTAGTCAGGATTTCAAAGGCTACAGGAGAAGGCAGGAAAATGGGATTAAGAGAGAAATAAATCAGCCATAACGGAATTTTGAAGTGTAGATGACCTGAATGGCCTAATTCTGCTCCTATGTCTTATGGGTATCAAATGCTTGCCCCTTTACTATCCTTGAATGTCTTGCTTGGCCATTTGGAATGATATTTAAGGACAACAGTCAACCAAATTGCTATGGAAAACATAGTCACATGTAGCTTGTGCAGGTGACTAAATTTCTGTTCCTAAAGAACAGAACCATCTGAAAAATCATTTTAATCCAGTTATTTCATAATATTTATTACTGATTCTCTTAAAGCTGCATGCAGTGATAAGCAACAGCATTAAAAGGTGGACAGCTGGAACTTTCCCCTGTCAATTAGACTTGGTGATCACACTGCTCTGAGGCCACGTCCACACTAGACCGGATAATTTTGAAAATGCCGGTTTCGCGCAAAAACCATAGGCGTCCACACCAGGCGTTTTTGAAAATACCTCCGTCCACATTAAAACAGGTATTTGGACGAATCTCCTCCTACTGAGCATGCGCAGGACACAGCTACAGAATTCACCCACTTCGACGAGTACGCCCGACTCCGACAGTTTGGACCAAGCAACAGGTGATGGCTGCAACATGTTTGGTGGGGAAACTCGCCGTGAAAGACTTGGTGTGCGTTTGTCCAGTTACAGACTAGAAAAACTTGAAAGGAAATTGCCAAACGACGGGCAGCTGTTGGCTCTCACGCAGGACTTAAAACTAAAAAACAAATACTGGAGCGTATGGAGGCAACCAACAGGGAATTCACGTACAATATGACCCGGCTGACAACGAACATTGAAAAACCGACTAACTCTGTTGCAGAGGGATTTGCAATGATGGGGAATATAATGGCTCCCTGCCCGGCACATTTCACCACCACAATACCAGCCTCACATCCACTCAATAGCTACACATATGGACACACAGACCCCCAGGTGGCCCCACCAACATCTTCCCCACCCCCACAGAGGGGTCACCCTGGAAACATTTTCTACAGCCATAGTCTCTTCACCAATGAAAGGGACGACAGCTACAACTAAATGCAATAAGGCTTGTTACTGGGCAAAAGTGTGATTTGCTGTTACCTCATTTGTTTGCCTTTACTTTTGCTATGTCTTTCTGTATAATTTTGCTGTATCTAACATGTGCAATAAAACAAGTTACTGGGCAAAAGTGATTTTATTTTTACCTGAGTAGAAGTGAAACTTACAATTTTCCTTTTTCGGCCTTAACATTTTTATGTCTATGCCAAACATAAGCTACAACTTAAAAATGACATTTTGGAAGTAGTGACAATTGCATCTGTTGAATGTTTGCACAAGCAATACATTAATAAAGCACCTTGTTAAATGTATAAAACATGTCTGCATCAGTGTTATCTTGTATTTCCATACAATGTTACATTAGGCTGTTACACATCTATTGTCAGAGAAGTACTTGCATAAATAGGTAAACAACCTCCACACAAGCAAGGACAGAAAACAGGGCAAAGTGAGCATACTTATTTATTCAGTATTCAATAAGTTACGGGTCAAAGTATTTGGTGAGTACATTTCTAACTCTTCTGGCTTCAGTCTCGTTGCCGTCTGTTCTGAAATTGTTAGGTTGTGTGGGTGGGGGTTTGAAATTAACGTAGACAACAAAGTAAACAACACACGCATGAAGCCGTCTGCCATTGTTGTCGTGGTGTTGGAGGTTGCATTCAAGAAAACAATGAAATGCCGCGCTGCCACCACCATCTGTTCTGGCACGTCATGACAGCGTTTTTAAAAAGAGCTAGTTACCCCATACACACTACACCAGCCATTAGGCCTTTTCAGATTTATTCACTCTGGAGAGTGTTTCTGAAAAGCTCCATTTTCAGGGGAGGAAAACGCCGATTCGGTGTGGACGGAGGGTCAAAACGAAGAGAAAAGGCTTCGGTTACGGGTTTATCCGGTCTGGTGTTGACATAGCCTGAATGATTTAAACTGATTCAATATGCGTAATACAAAAGCAACCATCTTCCCCTTACTGTTTTCCTTCTGCTGCAGCAATAACCACTTTTAGTCGGAGAACTTGTTCTATTTCCTCACCTTGCGTAGATTGTGTTTAGCTGGATCATAAATAATGAGTCCACCTCATTGGCTGACAGCGTTAGAAATCTGGGAGAGATTTAGTGGTCAAGTTATTTTACTAATTAGCATCGGAACTCATCCCCACAGTGCATTAGATATAACATCTAGAGTGAAGGTCAAGTTATCCAATCATTATACCCCTGATTCATCAATGACCACACTGCAAAGGTATCTCATGGGATGTACTAAATTTCACTACGGGCATAGATGTTGAAGGCACAATGTGGCTCAACACATCTCTCTTTTTATTCCGTTTACAAGGGTTTACAACTTGAGTCAGACTGTAGAGGTTTCATTCTCACAGAAGAGCGCCGAAACAGGAAGCAAACTCCTTTTTCTCTTTTGAGAAATTCAAATATTCAAGTCAAGTTTAGGCAAAACAGCAGCAAATCAAAGTAGAAACTTGGGTGAAATATATTACTTTTATATCGAGTTGTTTCGTTGGTTCCAACTAGTCGCATCTTGTCTTGACACAAGCATCAGACCGTGAGACGAACAGATTGCTAATGTTAAGAAAGGGATCAAAGAGTTCACTTTGAACCTGAGGCAATTCTCCACCATATACACTGGGAAATCCATCCTAAACTAATCTGCATTACAATGATTGCAAGGGTAATCTTGGTTAATTTGCATTTACTTTAGGATAAATTGCATTTGTTTAGGTCCCCAAATTCGCATGGCGTTTTTTTTGACAAAATAAGTATTTTAGGCAACACACACAAAATACTGGAGGACCCCAGCAGGCCAGGCAGAATCCATGGAAATGAATAAACAGTCAATGTTTCAGGCCAAGACTCTTCTTCAGGTCTGAAGGACCTTTATTTATTTCCACAGGTGCTGCCTGAACTGCTGAGTCCCTCCAGCATCTTGCGTGTTAGTTTGGATTCCCAGCATCTGCAGAATTTTTCGTGTTTAAGTATTTTAAGTGTTTTTTTTGAAAAAGTAGATCTAATAACAACTGCCAAAGAAGAGGCTGGAGAGCAAAGTGTTGGCCCGCGGAGGTCGGGTGTCGTGGCTTTGCAGGCCAGTCGCTCTGCAAAGTATACACTGCAATTGGAATCATGGGAGAGAAGGAGGAGAGCCACTTCTACCACCACAGATGCAGCAGAGAAAGTGTCAAGATGGCTCTGGATATAGAGGGCAGATACGTGGGTTGCTGCTAGGACACAGGCCGGGGTCTGATCAACCCCGGTCGGGTCGTCTGGGCGAGGGTTATGATGTTGAAAGACCCGAAACACCTGACGACCCCAGGTAACATCACTGATGATGTGCCCTAACTTAGCATCATACAGATGTTCCTGTAAGAACTAATATTTAAGTACTTTTATAAGCTTTAATTGCCAGATACAAAAACATTTCCAATTCACTGGGCAGGGCTTGTTCCACCCTCCAGATGCTCATTATAAATGTCACAGAATGCCTTGTTGTCAGAGAGTTTTCACCACAGGTGTAGGGACAGGTTCAGCCAGATCATTGACACTGGCAGATCAGCAATTAAAGCTAATTCCCTCCAAGTGCATAAATCAGCAGTAAATAAAGATACCTTGGAGAAGCACTTAAGGCTGTGCTGATATTTTTTTTTAGAAAACAGGAGGCTAAAGGAGGACTTCAATAAAGTTTAAAGTTTTCCACTGAGGTTGGGTGATACCAGAACTAGAGGTCATGGGTTATGGTAAAAGGTAAAATGCTTAAGGGGGGGATCTTCTTCATTGAGAGTGTAGAAACAGATACTAGCAGAAATGGTGGATGCAGGTTTAATTTTAACATTTAAGAGAAATTTGGATAGACACATGGATGGGAGGAGTAGGGAGGGTTATGGTCCCAGTGCAGGTTGAGGGGACTAGGCAGAATAATATTTCGGCACAGACTAGGATGGCTGAAGGGCCTGTTTCTCTACTGTATTGTTCAATGTCTCTAAGGTTTATAAAGTTCAGGAGCTTAAGTAAACAGGAAGGACCTATCTCCTCAGCATAGAGTTAAAGGAAGTGACAGAGGAGAGCTGGAATAGCGTCACGCTAACCACTACATTAACGTGGCGCGTATCATTTTCTGTGATGCCTCATTGCATTTCCTCAGTTACATAACTTATCCTTGGGCAGATCATGTCAAAGCAGCAAACCTGATCTCCTGCTGTGCCCAGCACCAAGTCCTCAACAGTTCCTCATTTTATTCAGCTTTACAGCACGAAAACAGGCCCTTCACTCCATCTAGTCTGTACCAGACTGGTTTCCTGCCTAGCCCCACCTACTTGTACCCAGTGCTCCATACCCGTCTCATCCATGAGTCCATCCAAACGTCTTTTAAATGTTAGCGTAAGATACAGGAGGCTCCACCAGTTCATCATGGCTAATCCAGTTTTCCTCTCAGCCCAAAACTCCTGCCTCCCCATGTATCCCTTCATGCCCTGACCAATCGGGCCTTTAGTGTACAAAAATACTTGACCTCCACAGCTGCCTGTGGCAACGAATTCACAGTTACTGTTGAATCCATATCTACCACTTCCACTGGCAGCTCGTTCCCACACTAACACCACACCTTGAGTGAGGAAGTTTCCCCTTAAATATTTCACCTTTCACCCTTAACCTATGACCTCTAGTTATAGTCTGACACAACCCAAGGAGAAAAAGCCTGCTTTCATTTACCCTCTCTATATCCCTCAATTTTGTATACCTCTAAAATCTCCCCTCATTCTCCTCTCCTCTAGGAAACAAAGTCCTAACCAATTCAACCAACTCAGGTCCCCAAGTCCAGGCAACAACCCTGTAAGCCTTCTATTCACTCTTGTACCAACCATAGCAGGTTTATCTTTATTTGAATGGGGAGCTGTCAACCTCTATTAAAATGTTTAAGATATGTCACAAAAACAGAAAATATCAGAAGCACTCAGCAAGCCAAAACTCCACCGTGGACAGTCCCAAGACCAGCTGCAAAAGGAGAAAGTTTGGGGATGGGGCTATTATCCCCGTCCCAGAAAAACTCAGTGCTACAGAAACTCCAAAGACCCCATCCCTGAGAGAGGGAGAAGACACCAAAAGGATGGGCTATACCTGGAGATAATGTGAAAGACTGGTCTAGGACAGAAGAGTCTGGCAAGCTACTGTAAGCAGCCTATGCCCCAGCAGGGCACATGATAAAATAGCTAAAGTCAGCATGGCTTCCTTAAGGGGAAATCTTGCCCAACAAACCTGTTGGAATTTTTTTGAGGAAATAACAGGCAGGATAGACAATGCAGATTCAGGGATGTTGTTTATTTGGATTTTCAAAAGGCATTTGACAAAGTGCCACACATGAGGCTGCTTAACAAGATAAGAGCCAATGGTATTACAGGAAAGACACTAGCACGGATAGAAGATTGGCTGACTGGCAGGAGTCAAAGAGTGGCAATAAAGGGGGCCTTTCCTAATTGGTTGCCAGTGACTAGTAAGTTAGCAAGCCAAACAATACTCATCAAAGGAAAAGAAGGAAATATTGTTGATATTTCAGGTCAGTGACAACTTCATCAGATTTGAAGCTAAATGTCTCATCTTTTATTTTAATATTCTGATTAACTTGAGGATACACCCTTTGACAGAAGGGATGTTATGTTGAGGATGTTATGTTGAAGATGTACATGATGTTGCTGAAGCCAAATTTGGAGTATTGTGTGCAGTTCTGGTCACCTACCTACAGGAAACATATCAAAAAGATTGAAAGAGTGTAGAGAATATTTACAAGGATGTTGCTGGGACTTGAGGACCTGAGTTAAAAGGTTAAAAAGGTTAGGACCTTATTCCCTGGAGCTCAGGAGAATGAGAGATTTCATATAGGTATACAAAATTATGACGGGTACAGATAGGGTAAATTCAAGTGGGCTTTTTCCACCGAGATTGGGTGAAAGTGAAATATTTAAGGGGAACTTGAGGGGGAAACTTCTTCACTCAGAGGCTGGTGACAGCGTTGAACGAACTGCCAATGGAAACGGTGGGAGCAGGTTCATTTGCAACATTTAAGAGAAGTTTGGATAAGTACATGGATGGGAGGGGTAAGGAAGGCCATGATCCAGGTGCAGGTCAATGAGGCATCTCAGAATAATAGCTTGGCACAGACTGGAAAGAGCAAAGAGCCCGTTTCTGTGCTGTAGTGTCCGAGTCTACTCTGGAAGCAGGGGTCGAGGCAGCAGCAAGCGTTGGAAATCTCAATAAAAGGGGAAGAACACCACTGGGAGACATATACAAGCTTTGGGCTGGGGCAAGCACATTCTGCCCAAATCTAAACCAAACGCTCCCACAACCTACACAGACTCAACCAGTCAGGAGCCCACTTGGCAAAGATTTGTGCAATTTTACACCAAATCTTTGAAAACCCAGGTACACCATGTCCACTAGATCTGTTACTCACTGACTGAAAATCTGATTCATTTTGACCAACACACATCATGAAGTTTGTTGTTTTGCAGCAGCAGTACTGTGCAGTACATAAAATTAAGTTGAATAAATAAAAATAAATACTACAAAAAGAAAACAAACTAAATTAGGTAACACACACACAAAATGCTGGGGGAACTCAGCAGGTCAGGCAGCATCCATGGAAGTAAACAGTCGACATTTCAGGCCGAGATCCTTTCAAAGTTTAAGAGAAGTTTGGATAGTAACATGGATGGGAGGGGAATGGCAGGCTACGGTGCAGGGGCAGGTCGTAGCCACTAGGCAGATTAAATGGTTCAGCATGGACATGATGGGCCAAAGGGCCTGTTTCTGGGCAGTAGTTTTCCATGACTCTACATTCGCGTTACACACACCAACAGTACTGGATGAAGTGTGCCAACATGGATTGAAAGATGACCGGCTCATAGAATAAGAAAAAGCAGGAATCAGCCAATCAGCCTGCGAGCCTGTCTCAAGCACTTTTCTTGGGTCTGGTCTCTACATCAGTCTGCATGAGCATGCTATTTCCAATATCACTTAGTGACCGACTGAGGTCCCTTGCTTGGTAGGCTGCTCCAGCGGGTTATAGCACACCAGATCCAAGGTGAGCCGGCTCGTTGGATCCAACGTTTGTTTGGTGAAAAGAAGCAGAGGATTGTAGTAAGACAAAGGAGATGGTGATCAACTTTAGGAAAACTGCCTGCATTGCTCCCTGTTACTATTGATGGCAAGGATGTGCATGTGGTAAGGACCTACTAGTACCTGGGGGTGCACCTGGATGACAGACTTGAGTGGAGCACCAACACAAGAGGCCGTGTACAAGAAGGGCCAGAATCACCTCATCCTGAGGAGACTGAGGTCCTTTGCAGGATGTAGGCCTCTCCTTCACATGTTCTTCCAGTCTGTTGTTACCAGTACAATCTTCTATGTGGTGGTGTGCTGGGGCAATGGCATCAGCATGGGTGATGCCAACAGGTTCAATAAACTGATTAGAAAGGCCATTATAGGAGTCAAACTGGACACACCAGAGGCTGTAGTAAAATCCCTGCAATTGCATTTCTCATCCTCTGCATGCCACCTTGAATGAACAGAGGAGCACTTTTAGTAATAGACTAAGACAACTGTGCTGCTCCAAAGAGCGCGATAAGAGGTTATTTGGCTCTAAAGTGAGTTAACCTATAGTCGGGGAAATGATGACCTCCTCCTGTTAGACTGTTTGAGGTAGCTTTTTTTTCCCTTTTACTTCTCTCCTAATATTTGTATGTCTATGCACTTGTAATGCTACTGTGACACTGTAATTTCCTTTGGGATTAATAAAGTCTCCATCTATCTAGTAGAAGAATATTTTTCTGGTGGTAGTTTTTGACTGCTGATGTACCAGAGGAATCCATACTCAGATCATAGCTGTTTGTTATTTAATTTAACAACTGGGATATGAAGATCAAGTTTGCAGATAACACAAAAATTGATGGTGTGAGAGATTGTAAGGAAGGCTTCAAATGGAAATTTTGACAGACCATTGTCAAGAGTGTGGTAATGCATTTTGGAAAGTCAGATGAGTAAATGTAGGGGTCCTAAGAAATGTTAATTTTACAGAGAGCCTTAGGGATTTTGGTGTCTGTGGTGGCCAGTGCTATCATGTTTGCTGTTGTGTGCTGGGGCAGCAGGCTGAGGGTAACAGACACCAACAGAATCAACAAACTCATTCGTAAGGCCAGTGATGTTGTGGGGATGGAACTGGACTCTCTCACGGTGGTGTCTGAAAAGAGGATGCTGTCTAAGTTGCATGCCATCTTGGTCAATGTTTCCCATCCACTACATAATGTACTGGGTGGGCACAGGAGTACATTCAGCCAGAGATTCATTCCTCCGAGATGCAGCACAGAGCGTCATAGGAAGTCATTCCAGCCTGTGGCCATCAAACTTTACAACTCTTCCCTTGGAGGGTCAGACACCCTGAGCCAATAGGCTGGTCCTGGACTTATTTCATAATTTACTGGCATAATTTACATATTACTATTTAACTATTATGGTTCTGTTACTATTTATAATTTATGGTGCAACTATAACAAAAACCAATTTCCCCCGGGATCAATAAAGTATGACTATGACTATGACTATTTAAGTCCATAATTTTATAAAAGTCGCAACACGGGTCACTAGAGTTCAAGAAGGCACATGGCATGATTGCCTTTATGGGTCAGGACATTGAATATAAAAGTTGGGATGTTATGTTGCAATTTGGCAAGACAATGATCAGGCCACACCTAGAGTATTGTCTGCAGTTTTAAAGTGAGGACGTGTTGCACTAATCAAAATGCACAGGAGAGTCTCATCTGCAAGCGGGGCCTCTGTGAATGATGCTTGTTGCCTGATCCAACTTGAGGCAGCAGCAAGCGTTGGAGATCTCAATGAAAGGGGGAAGTATGCCTGTGGGAGACAAACACAAGGCTCTGAGCTGGGGCAGGTACATTCCACTCAAGTCTAGAACAAAACTTCCCACCAACCTACACACACTCAACCACTCAGTAGCCCACTTAGTAAAGATTTGGGCAATATTGTACCAAATCTTTGAAAACCCAGGTACACCATGTCCACTAGATCTGTTACTCACCAATTGAAAATCAGATCTATTTTGACTAATGTATGTCATGAAGTTTGTTGTTTTGCAGCAGCAGTATGGTGCAATAAATAAAAATATTATTAAGTTGAATTTAAAAAAATAAATACGACAAAAAAAGAACAAAATTATGAGGTCACACACACACACACAAACCCAGCAGGACTGGAAAGGAAGTGGGGAAAAGGTGAGGGGAGAGGAAGCAGCACAAGCTGGAAGGTGACAGGTGGTGACAGGTGGGTGGGGGAAATGGATACAAAATGAGAAGCTGGGAGGTGAGAGGTGGAAAAGGTAAAGGACCAAATAAGAATTCTTCCATTGCCCACTCTGGTGCCCCTCTCCCTCAGCTGCCTACCACTAAAGTAAGGACAGAACGTGAAGGAGATTCACAAGGACTTTGCCTGTATTGAAGGATTTTAGTTATGAGGAGCCTGGATAAGATGTTTTTTTTTAAACCCCTGGAGTGAAGAACACTGAGGGGCAACCTGACAGAGGTGGATAAAATGATAAGAGGCACAAATAAAGTAGATAATCAGAATCTTTTCCCACGATGGGGATTAAAGACAATAGGTTTAAGGCAAGAGGAAGGAGTTCTAAGGAGAAACTTGGAGGCAAGTCTTCCTTCTACACAGAGTGTGATGGTATGTAGAACATGCTGCCAGAGGCAGCACTGGAATCGGATATAGTCACTGAGTTAAAGAGGCGTTTAGACAGCCACTTAAATAGACAAGGCACAGAAGGAGACAGTCCTATTGTGGGCCAATGAGATTAGTGTAGGTGAATAGAAAGGGGTCAGCATGGATGTGGTGGGCTGAAGGGCCTATATCCTGTCTGTACAACTTTGACTCTATGGTCAAGTTATACCTGAAAACAGTTAATCTCCGACTCACCACACAGTACAGCAATACCAATTCAGTGCTCGAGCTGGTGAGTTGTTTTCCTGGCATGTTCTCCAATATCCAATGCTTCCAGGAGTCATTTCCAACAACTCTGCTCATTACAGCCCAATCCAATGGTCACTAGAAAATTAAAATTTCTCGTAACCATCTAAATGCTCCTCTACCTTTAGCTTGCAACAGAATCTCTCGTCCCAATAAGTACCTCAACCCAGAGGTGTGCAGCAGATATCAATGATCAATCTTTTGAAAAAGTTCAAAGTTTATGATCAAAGTATATGTTACCATATACCACCACGAGATCCATTTTCTAATGGGCATTCACAGTAATTATAAAGAAACACAACAGGATCAATGAAAAACTGCACACAAAGACAAACAACCAATGTACAAAAGGCAGTAAATATAAATAAATAATAACTATTGCGAACATGAGGTGCAGAGTCCTTGAAAGTGAGTCCATAAATTGTGGAATCAGTTTGGTGTCAGGGGTGAATGAAGTTATCCACACTGGTTCAAGAGCCTGATGGTTGAACCTGGTGGTGTGGGACCTAAGGTTCCTGTACCCTCTTCCTGATGGAGAAGAGAGCAACTGTTGTATTGGATTTACTTTAGCAATACCTCATAAATCACTGGTTTTTAAAATCTCAGAAGAACTTCAAAGTGCTCACTGACGGAATTACTCCAATTCCTTTATTCTGCCGATCTGGCCTGTCAGCCTGTTGATCCTCAAAATGAAATATTAACGATTTTTAAACCCAATTACATTCAATGAATAATAAATAAGGAAACGCTCCTGCAGTAGTTCAATTTCAAATCCGCTCAATCATAGCTCTTAGCACAGGAATTCTCCTGAACAAACTCCTTCTAAAGCCAAACACAAAAAATACTCTGCAGATATGGGGTCAAAGCAACACTCACAACACACTGGAGGAGCTCAGCAGGTTGGGCAACATCCGTGGAAACAATCAATCAATCAATCGTTTCAGGCCGGAACCCTTCGTGAGTCCTGACAAAGGGTTCCGGCCCGAAACGTTGACTGATCGTTTCCACGGATGCTGCCCGACCTGCTGAGTTCCTCCAGCGTGTTGTGAGTTTTGCTCCTTCTAAAGCCACTGGTATGTACAGTTTAAAAAAAAAGATACAAAATGGTTAATATAATTTAAAATCGTCAAGAATTAATTGGAGCTGTTTACAACACTTCATTTGTATACACCAATAACAAGGGCACACATCCCATGACAAAAAAAAGATTAAAATCAAAATGTTTGTCAGTACACAAAAGGATGTTCTTCATTGAAGGACGTTCACTCCAGAGCAATCAGCAATCCTGGGTGTAGTCTTTGAATTATTTAAACAGACACCGGCAGTTCATTTGGCACACAATGCAATCTGTCAAACCAATATTAATCATTGGAATTCAATGCAGTGAAGCCTGACATGACAGAAAAATCATACGCTTGTTAACCAGTGCTGATCCAACATTGTTTCTTAAGGTAGTCATAGCTGGGTGGGGCTTGGGGAGATGAGCCCCACTACACCCTATCCTCGTTATATGCGAGGGATACGTTCCTCGAAGTTGACACATAATGTGAAATCACATAAATGTGAATAATTATTTAAATGGAGAAAATAGGGATGCGTTCCAGAGGGCTTCCTAAATATGTCTTATCTGTAATTTATCCACATTTTATACCAATACGACACAAAAGCAGTACTACAAGACAACATTTATATTATATTTAATCCATTTAAGGTAATATTCAATGTAATAAATCATAGAAAGTTAACATCCTAGGGTGTACAGTACTCATCAGGTATGTTCGCTCTGGGAGATGTGTGGTTGTCGTGGTGTTGGGCAGCTTTACACGGATAAGGTGGGTGGTTGTGGTCGTCAGGATAATATCAAGCACAGCAAGGGGTGAAGGAAGACTCACAGACCTCTTAGAACTGCTGGCAGCAGAAGATTATAGTGATTTGCATAAAATGGTGAGGGTCGTTTGCTTGGCAGCATTTTGTTTTAAATTTGCTTGTAGGGAAGAAGGGTTGACGGCAGGTAACGACTGAAATGCTGACTCCTTTCTAAACTTGGGTCCATGTCCATTGCCATTTGTGCCAAGTGTTCCGACTTCCACCATTCCCTCACCGTTGGTAAACTCCCGGGATTTTCAAACTCGTCTGTTGCTTGCAGCATCTGAGAGATAGTTTGCCGTAAAAAAAAAATACGTACGCCTTGAATGTGGGTCACACCGGTCAAGTGGTTGAATCAGTGATGTTGTGTTAAGCGGCAGGAAATGCACTGTTATGCAAGAATGAACGCTGTCCAAATGTTTAAGATGGGCTGGCGCATTGTCAAGCAACAATAAAAAACTTTAAAGGCAAGGTTCTGTTCCTGGCAGTCGCGTCCCAGAGCTGTGTTACCTTCAGCTGATACCGCGCTGTTTATAATTTACAACTTTTTTTCAAGTGTTAAAGCGGTTCTCTGCCGCTCGGCTGACGGCCCAAGACATGACATCAGACGCTTAGGAGGCATAGTTAAATATTTCAAGCGCAAAATCACTGCACCGTAGGTAAAAGCAACAAAAGTTTACGATCGCGCATCCACACCTTGCCAAAACCAATGCAAGAGTGGCGGGAGAGAGATTGTGAGGCGCGCGCACCTGACTTGTATTGGCGGGAAGGCAGTGCTCCTCGCATAACTGTGAATTTTGGACGCATATAACAAGACATTGGTAGAAATAGGTTCCTCGCATAACTGTGAATCCGCATAGTCTGAAGACGCATATAACGAGGAGAGGGTGTACCTATTAAATGCTCCCAATGGCATGCATCTCAAATAACCTCTGACAAGTCCAGCTCATGTGTGGCTTAGCTACTAAGCCAAGCTGAACTGTACCTACTGACAGGAGAAGGGTTCAGAATCTGGTTACTGGGACCTTAAAACTAGTCGTTCCAGGGAGACTGTGGGGGGGGGGGGTCATCAGCTGTGGTTGGCAGCTCATCTAGAAGATAAACTCTGATCTCAAACCTCTACTGCCTTGTGGTTATACCCACTCATGGGGAAGGCTTTGGGAGTAAAAACCGAGGAAAAATCCAGAGTTGGCGTCCCTAAAGCAGTCCTACGTTGAATTCGATGTTGAATGACAACTCTTATGATGCCACTGGTAGCAAACTGTATTGATCTCTGCCATTCCTTTGGTTTCGTCAGCTGTGTGGAGAGGGGGAGCCTGCTGCATAGGCGACAGCTTGCTCTCCATATTATAGTGCCCTGGTTTGTGTACATAGACGGCTACAGAAGGATACAACATCTATGCTTCCGACCAACATATAGGTTAGAATTTCGTTTTGGAATGTCAAGCTCTTTTTTCTTGCAGTGGCATATCCCGGGTCCGTACTGGCTCGAGCATTCAGAATTAAAATTAATTGGATCGGAGGAGAGATAAAGTGATACAAACAGAGAATTGTTTGTCTACCAGGAGATAAAGAGCAGGAATACACGGATTCTTTTTCAAATGGCAGGCAGTGACTAATGTGATACAAAGATTAGTGCAGGGACACCAGCTTGTCAGTCAAAGCCTGGTTATCCAAGTTCCCATAACTCAGATACACTCAGCGACCACTTTATTAGGTACACCTGCTTGTTAACGGAAATATCTAATCAGCCAATCATGCAGCAGCAACTCAATATATAAAAACATGCAGACATGGTCAAGAGGTTCAATTGTTATTCAGATCCAGGATCAGAATGGGAAAGAAATGTGATCTAGATGACTTTGACCATGGAATGATGGTTGTTGCCAGATGGGGTGGTTTGAGTATCTCAGAAACTAGTGATCTCCTGGGATTTTCATGCATCACATTCTCGAGAGTTTACAGAGAACAGTCAAAAAAAAGCAAAAAATATAAATCAGTGACCAGCAGTTGTGGGGGTGAAAACTCCTTGTTAATGAGAGGTCAGAGAAGAATGGTCATACTGGTTCAAGCTAACGGGAAGGCGACCATAACTCAAATGACCACACATTACAATACTGGTGTGCAGAAGAGCATCTCTGAACACACAACACGTCAAACCTTGAAGTGGATGGCTACAACAGCAGAAGATCATGAACATACAATCAGTGGCCACTTTATTAGGTACAAGAGGTATGTACTAAAATGGCTACTGAGTGCAAACATACTTTGAAAACAAACTTCATTTGACTTTTTCTTCAGGCAGAATGATAAACTTTTGGAGAAAACACCAACATTGAGTGTTTAAGGTAAGTATACACAGAATCTCTACAAGCAATTGGATGCTTCATTGAGGGATCATCAAAATTTCTTAAGATCCAATAAAGATGGACTGAATAGTTTTAAACATCTATTATTAGCTTCTGAACACCTTGGAAGTGTAATTGAAGATATGCACTTAGTTTGTCATTATCCTTGACAAAATTATCTGTTTATTACCCAGTAAACACAGTCTACCTAAGGAGCTGTGAAAACAGAATCAAGCAACTATTTCTGCAGCAAAAAGCAATGGGTAATATCAGAATCAGAATCAGGTTCATTATCACCGGCATTTGATGTGAAATTTGTTAACTTAGCAGCAGCAGTTCAATGCAACACATAATAGAGAAGAAAAAAATAAAAATTTTAATAATAATAAAGTAAATCAATTACAGTAAACATATATTGATTAGTTTTAAAATTGTGCAAAAAAAACCCAGAAATACTGTATATTAAAAAAGTGAGGTAGTGTCCACGGGTTCAATGTCCATTTAGGAATCAGATGGCAGAGGGGAAGAAGCTGTTCCTGAATCACTGAGTGTGTGCCTTCAGACTTCTGTATCTCCTACCTGATGGTAACAGTGAGAAAAGGGCATGCCCTGGGTGCTGGAGGTCCTTAATAATGGACGCTGCCTTTTCTGAGACACGGCTCCTTAAAGATGTCCAGGGTACTTTGTGGCTAGTACCCCAGATGGAGCCTTCTGCAGCTTCTTTCAGTCTTGTGCAGTAGCCCCTCCATACTAGACAGTGATGCAGCCTGTCAGAATACTCTCCACAGCACATCTATAGAAGTTTTTGAGTGTATTTGTTGATATATCAAATCCCTTCAAACTCCTAATGAAGTATAGCAGCTGTCTTACCTCCTTTATAACTACATCAATATGTTGGGACCAGGTTAGATCCTCAAAGATCTTGACACCCAGAAACTTGAAACTGCTCGCTCTCTCCACTTCTGATCCCTCTGAGGATTGGTATGTGTTCCTTCACCCTACCCTTCCTGAAGTCCACAATCAACTCTTTCGTCTTACTGACACTGAGTGCCAGGTTAGTGCTGTGGCACCACTCCACTAGTTGGCATAGCGCACTCCTGTACGCCCTCTCGTCACAATAATAAACATGAGAAATTCCGCAGGTACTGGAAATCCAAAGCAACACACATAAAATGCTGGGGGAATTCAGTCAGCCCCGGCATTTTGTGTGCATTACTTTGATTTCCAGCATCTGCAGATTTTGTTTATACTCAGTGGCCACTTTATTAGGTACATCTGCTCATTAATGCAAACATCTAATCAGTTAATCATATTGTAGCAACTTAATGCAGAAAAGCATGCAGACATGGTCAAGAGGTTCAGTTGTTATTCAGACCAAACATCAGGATGAAGAAGAAACACTCACAACACACTGGAGGAACTCAGCAGGTCGGGCAGCATCCATGGAAAAGATCAGTCGACGTTTCAGGCCAGAAGCCTTCGTCAGGACTGTAGAGAGAAGGGGCAGAGGCCCTATAAAGAAGGTGGGGGGAGGGTGGGAAGGAGAAGGCTGTTAGGTTCCAGGCGAGAAACCAGTAAGGGGAAAGATGATTAGAATGAAATATCCAGTGCAGGTAGAAGGCCCAGGCAGGGTGTCCAGGAGGAGGAGGAGGAGGAGGAGGGTTGAAGAACCTACCAGCCTTCTCCTTCCCACCTTCTTTATAGGGGCTTTGCCCCTTTCCTCTACAGTCCTGACGAAGGGCTCCGGCCCAAAACGACGCCCGACCTGCTGAGTTCCTCCAGCGTGTTGTGAGTGTTGCTTTGACCCCAGCATCTGCAGATTATTTTGTGTTTAGGATGAAGAAGAAATCTGATCTAAGTGTTGGTGCCAGACAAGGGGGTTTGAGTACCTAATAAAATGCCCTCTGAGTGTATATTTCAGTCTGCTATAAAAGGTAGAATAGCAGAGAAGTTAGAGGATTGAGAAAAGCCAAAATGGACTCAAAGGAACTTATGCTTGACAAATCCACTGGAACTTTTCTCTTTTCAGGATGCAACAAGGAGAAAAGATTTGGGAGTACCCATGTAAATGGACTTTTGGCCAGGTTTTGTTTGGGTCCCACCGCTCTACGCTCTCTACACCCATGATAGTGTGGCATGGCACAGCTCAAATGCCATCAATAAATTTGCTGACGACACAACTATGGTTGGCTGAATTTCAGTTGGTAATGAACAGGCATACAGGAGTGAGATTTATCAGTTGTTAAGAGTGGTGTCACAACAACAACCTTGTACTCAACATCAGTAAGAGCAAGGAATTGATTGGGGACTTCAGTAAGGGGAAGTCAAGGGAGCACACACCAGTCCTTATCGAAGGATCAGCAGTGGACAGGGTGAGCAGTTTCAAGTTCCTGCAATTACAAAGGCGGCATGCCAGTAGCTATATGTCATTAGGAGTTTGAGGAGAATTGGTATGTCACCAAAGACACTCGCAAGTTTCTACAGATGTACCACAGAGAGCACTCTGAACTAGCTGCAACGTCGTCCAGTATGGGGGGGGGGGGGGCACTGCACAGGACTGGAAAAATTTGCAGAAAGTTGCAAACTCAGCCAGCTTCATTATGGGCACTCGCCTCCCCAGCACTGAGGACATCTTCAAAAGGCAGCATCCATCACGTTGGGCTTCATTAGCTGAGGGATTCAAGGGCCTGAGTTAATGTTGCAACTTGGTAAAACTGGCTGAATCACACTTGGAATGCCGTGTTCAGTTCTGTTTGTCTCATTATCGGAAGAATGTAGAAGATAGAATGCTGCCTGGACATGTCTTATGAAGATAGGTTGAGCGAGCTTTTGGGCGTTTCCTCGTTGGAGCAAAAGGCACACGACAGGTGACTTGACAGAGGTGTACAAGATGATAAGAAGCATACAGAGCGTGGATAACCAGAGACTTTTCTTCCCAAGGTGGATATGGCTGATACAAGCCAGAATAACTGTAAGATGATTGGAGGAAAGTATGGAAGAGGCTGTGTTGTCAGAGGCAAGTTCTTTACACAGGGAGTGTAAAGATGGTAGATTAGGGGTATTTAAGGAATTTTCAGATAGGCACATAGCTGATAGAAATATGGAGGGCTATGTGGAAAAGAAGGGTTAGATTGATCTTAGGGTAGGTCAAAAGATCGGCACAACATCATGGGCTGAATACCGCAACATCAAGTTTTATACCCTCAACATTTTCTGTACTTGAGTCATGTCATACATGTTACCTTCATGTTTGTGGGCACACAAAGCTGGGTAAGAGAGCAAACTTTAAGGAGATGCAGAAAAGTTGATTTGGACAAACTGACTGAGTGATGAGATGCAATATAGCAGGATAACTCTGAGATTGTCCTGTTTGGTGGCATAACAGGAAAGAAGATTAGCTCAACAGTGATAGATTGGGAAAAGTGGAAGTTCAACAAGACACTGAGGCGTCTTTGTGCAGGTGTGACAGATAATTAGGGAAGCAAATTACATGATGGCCTTCATATTGACAGGTCTCAATTGTCTTGTGTCATGTGGTCTATTTTATGAACAGATAAAGGCAAAGTTCCTTACGAGGTTTCTTCATTTTCAACACAAAGAGACATTTCATCAGCCCCAACTGTTTAAGAAAATTGATCACAGCCTCAGATAAGATATGAGCACACTCTCAGGTTTTCACTAAAAATTAAATTACGAAGTAATTAACCCCAGTGTTATCTCAGACTTCTATTTATTCAAACATCAAAAAAACAGTTTATATGATAATGATCAGAGTACTAGCTGTGAGGGGAGGTTGGAAGACCTTAGAATGTTTACTTTGGGGCCTCAGAGGCCAAGGGGAAACCTGACAGAAGTTTATAAGATTATTCAAAGATCCAAAGTATATTTATTATCAAAATATGTATGCAGTATACAACTCTGAGATTTGTCTTCTCAGATAGCCAGGAAACAAAGAAATAAAGGAACACCATGGAAACCGTTCAAAGAACATATCAAACACCCAATGCACAAAAGAAAGAGCAATCTGCGCACACAGCAAGAAAAAAAACACAAGCAGAACAACACAGAATACAAAACATCAAACCACGAAGTCATTGAACCAGTCTAGGAAAGTTCAGTTCAGTTACGAAATATGTCCATAAGGCAGGTAGTCAGAATCTTTTCCCAAGGATAGAAATGTTAAGTATTAGAAGGCATAATTTTAAGATGAAAAAGGAAATATTTGGAAGGGATGTGTGGGTCTATATTTCTTTCACCCCCAAAGAGAAGCAAGTGACTGTCACATATTACGAGGAGTGTTGGGGGAAGCAGAAATCAGAGTAGCTTTAAGAGGATTTTAGACAGACATGAATAAGCAGGATATGTAGGACTTCAGTGTGTGTCAGCAGGTGTGTCGTGGGAGACGGAAGATCGAAAGCAGCGAGCTGGCTACGAGCCCAGAGACTCGAGTTCTTTGGGCACAGAGTTTGGAAAAAGCGACACAACGGACTTTTAACGCCATAAATCAGCACGTTGTTTATGTCTCCCCTCTCGTTGTGAAACAGGGACACGTCTTTTTCCATTATTAGGGAGAGTGAGAGCCTGTTGTATGTCGAATGACCAGGTGAACGAGTAATCTTTGGGATACTGCAAATATGTGTCTTTGCTGATGCTTTGCTGCATGCTTGGCTGCTCGGTGGTGGGCGCCGATGCTTTTTTTTTGCTGGTGGGGGAGGGGGGATTGTTGCTTTGCTGCTGCTTACACGTGGGAGGGGAGAGCTGGGGGGGCTTTGGCGTTCTTACATTCAACTGTCATTCATTCTTTAGGGCACTCCTCTGTTTTCGTGGATGGTTGCGAAGAAAAAGAATTTCAGGATGTATTTTGTATACATTTCTCTGACATTAAATGTACCTTTGAAACCTTTGAAACTATGGAACATGTGCTGGCAGAAGGGTCAAGTATAATTTAGCATCATGTTCAGCACAGACATCGTCCCTGTGTTTTACTGTTCTCTGTTCTATATTCTGTGAATGCTGCCATTTAATGGGAGATTACTGTGCACCACTTAACTGTTGCATTTCCAAAAACTTTGACTTTGGTGACACTTCTAAAACGAAAGTCCGGCAGGCTGCAAAGCACATGCTGAGACCATGAAAGATACAGAACAAAAGGAAAGGTTTATACCTATTGGCAGCCCAAAGTTCCTCACATATTTCACTTCCAAGACAGGTGTCCTTTGTTGCCAACACAGCATCACCAAACGGGACCGTTTCCTTAAAGAAGAGCATGCATTTTGTTACTGTCTTCTACTTCCTTTTTTCTCTCCAATACACTTAATTCTCAAGAAGTCTATGCATTTCAGAACAAGATAGGCTCAGGAATTGCACCCATTTTGTTGCTGGACCTTCACAGAACTGGTTTCTTTCATTTGCTCAGATTCTGGGGGATGAGTGATGTTAGGAAGGCCAGCACCCAGTGCAGATCACCACTCCTCTGAAAAGTGGCGCTGATCCATCCTCTTAAACCACCGGCCATTCCTGTGAACTCCAAACAACTGACAGGATGCACAGCTGCCCCGAGAAATAGCAGATAGAGTCCGAGTGGGAAAAGTGTTAAGTAATTCACTTTGAAAGGTCAAATTTGAAGGCAGAATACACGGTTAATGGCAGGATTCATCGTAGCATGGAGAAACAGAGAGCTAGGAGTCCACGCCCATAGATCCCTCAAAGTTGATGGGGCTGTTAGGAAGGTATATATGGTGCATTGGCCTTCATTTGTCAGGGTTTAAGTTCAAGTGCACGAGGTAATGTTGCAGTTCTATAAAAGCATGGTTAGTGGACACTTGGAATATTGTGTTCAATTCTAGTCACTTTATTATAGGAAGGCAATCAAAAGAAGAACAACAGAAAAAAAGTAATTCAGGTATTACTTTGAAAAAAGAGCCAGATTGCAGGAAAAAGTGAATAATATTGCCAAAAGGCAGCTCAACAATTGATACAATTTCAAAATTCACTAAAGGAGGAAGAAAGCATTGATAATAGAAAGCAGAATACAGAACTGTGAAAGTCTTAAGCACATACATAGAGATAGGGTGCCTAAGACTTCCAGAACTGTAGTAATTTTATGTCTATGAGATCATATACAACACTGCAAAAGTCTTCAGCACATATACAGGTGTCCCCCGTTTTACAAACGTTCGCTTTACACCACTTCACTCTTCCGAAACACCTACACTAGTACCTGTTTTCGCTAACCGAAAGAGGGTTTTCACTAACCGAAAGAGGATTTTCGCTTTTGCGAAAAAGACGCCCCCTTTAAACTTGTGTTTACCCCGAGAAAGACCACCACGACCGTGAAGCCTTGCACAGGTGTGTGTGCATGTGGGTATGTGCTGATTTTTTTCTAGAAATCGGTTTTGGCTAAATCTTCGCCATTGTTAAGTGAAATTACACTGTACATACATCATTTCCATGTTATATAGGCTGTGTATTTATCATTATCATTCCTGTTTTTACTATATGTTAGTGTTATTTTAGGTTTTATGTGCTATTTGGTATGATTTGGTAGGTTATTTTTTGGGTCTGGGAACACTCAAAAATTTTTCCCATATAAATTAATGGTAATTGCTTCTTCGCTTTACGCCATTTCAGCTTATGACCAGTTTCACAGGAATGCTCTACCTTCGGATAGTGGGGGAAACCTGCATATAGTTAGGATGCCTGAGACTTTTGTATTTGTCAACGTGGAGTGGAGAGCGAGCTTGTAAATCTGGCAGGAGCAAAGGATGTCGGGAATGGCGAGGGTGGATGGGTGTGCGACAGGTGGCAGAGACGGAATGCCGGGGCAGGGGGTGGCACGGGTGCAGACTCACCCAGCCCTGAGACACCAGGCACAGTCATTTGATTCCAAACAATTGGTTTATTGATCATTACAGAATGTCTCTCTGATGCTTTCCACTCCTTCCCCTTTTCCCAACCGTGATTCC
This sequence comes from Mobula birostris, assembly GCF_030028105.1. Classification (NCBI taxonomy): domain Eukaryota; kingdom Metazoa; phylum Chordata; class Chondrichthyes; order Myliobatiformes; family Myliobatidae; genus Mobula; species Mobula birostris. The sequence continues at coordinate 100,274,803 of NC_092380.1, read as the reverse complement.
CCTCTCCCTGCTTCTTTCCCACTCTCAGTCCCCAATAGAGACCCATATCAGAATCAGGTTTATCATCACTCACACATCATGAAATTTGTTTTTTTGCTGCAGTAGCAGCACAGTACAATATATAAAATTACTACAGTACTGTGCAAAAGTCTTGGGCACCCCACCTATGTATTTGTGCTGAAGATTTTCACACAGGCTAGTGAGAAACAAACTGTAAATGCTTTCAATCCAAGAACCTCTGTAGAAGGTGCAAGCTTTTTCCAATTATGGGTTTGCACAAACACCCAGTGGAAGAGATTTTACAAAGTCAAAGGCCAGATATGAGAATAATGAGCAACTGGAATTCAAAACAAATTCCAGCCCATAACAATAAGCAAAACAGTAACCAACAGCTGTTCAGCTCACCTGTCCCGTCACAGACTGGATTATTTCTGGAAGATAATACTCTTCTACTACCCTAAGAATAGAAAGGAATAAACAACAAATTATTTAGATTCTTCCACATAGAAGATTTTAAACATTTTAAAGTCACTTCTGCAGTTTATCAATCAACATACTTTTTAAAACTGCGTTTCAGGTTTATGGATCATTGGGATCTCTTCTGGGGAAGGTACGACCCGAACCAAAGAGACGGGTTACATCTGAACCCGAAAGGGTCCAATGTCCTTGAAGGCAGGTTGGCTAGATTTGTTCGGGAGGATTTCAACCAATTTGGCAGGGGGATGGGAGCCAGAGTGGCAATGCTGAGAATGAGGTAGTTGTTTTTACAAACAGAGACAATGTGGAGTGACTCCTAGCAAGGAGAGGCTGATGACAGGGCAAAATTGCAGTCAACAGGATTAGTTGCAACGTAAAAGGCGGACAAAATCGAAAAGGGTGAATACAGGACAGAAAGTGTTATATTTGAATGCGCGCAGTATATGGAATAACGTAGGTGAACTTGTAGCATAGTTAAAATTGGCATGTACAATGTTGTAGGCATCACTGAATCATGGCTGAAAGAAGATTATAGTTGGGAGCTTAATATCCAGAGATAAACATTGTATCGAAAGGACAGGCAGGAAGGCAGAGGGGGTGGCATTGCTCTGTTGCTTAAAATATGAAATGAAATCATCAGGAAGAGGTGACATAGGGTCATATGATGCTGAATTATTGCAGACAGAGCTAAGGAACTGCAAGGGTAAAAAGATCCTGATGGGAGTTGTATACAGACCCTCAAACAGTAGCAAGGATGTGGTCTACAAATTACAACGGGAGATAGAAAATGCATGCCAAAAGGGCAATGTTACAAAAGACATGGGGGATTTCAATATGCAGGTAGATTGGGAAAATCAGCTTAGTGCTAGATTCCAAGAGGGGGAATTTCTGGAATTTCTGGACTTTTTAAGACCAGCTTATGGTGGAACCCACTAGGGGTTCAGCTTTTCTGGATTGGGTGGTGCGTAAAATTGATTAGAGACCTTAAGGTAAAAGAACTGTTAGGGGCAAGTGATCATAGTATGATCGAATTCACCCTGAAATTTGAGAAGGAGAAGCTAAAGTCAGATCTTTCAGGCAGTGGAGTGAAGGGAATTACAGAGGCATGAGAGAGGATTAGGCCAGAACTGATTGGAAAAGAACACTGGCAGGGATGATGGCAGAACAGCAATGGCTGGAATTTCTGGAAGCAATTGGGAAGGTGCAGATTACATACATCCCAAAGAGGAAGTAGTATTCTAAAGGCAAGATGACACAAATATCTATGACAAAGCCAAAGAAACAATACTGGGACTTGGAAAACTCCACTACAAATGTCTTCAAACTCTAAAACACGTGTGGACATCATACTTTGCGTCCACTTTGTCAATTCCCCTTAGGCTTTTTCCTCATAGCAAAGAGCCATGCAAAAATTCCAAAGAAGCTTCATCAAAATTGCAAATTCCATTGCCTTCTTGTCACTTCTTCTAAAAACATAGTCAAATTGGTTAGATACAACCCAGGCGGTTTCGATCTGATACAAACAACACATTTCACTGTATGTTTCAATGTACATGGGTAATTGAACATAGAACATACAAAAAGTTTAAAAAGTCCAGATGGAGTGGACGTGCAAAAAATATTTCCTGTAGTGGGCTGGGGGGTGGGGAGTCTAGGTCCAGAGGGTAAAACCTCAGAATACAAGGATGCCCATTTAGAACAGAGATGAGAAGGAATTTCTTTAGCCAAAGAGTATATTTAAAGCAGAGGTTGATTTGATTCTTGATTAGTAAGGGTGTCAAAGGTCACAGGAGAACGCAGGAGACTGGGGTTGAGTGAACCTGACTTGACTGGCAGAAGCCCAAGGCTGCTCCTGTCTTATGGACAAATAAAGCTAATCTCTAATATTAGCCAGCTTTTCATGACTAATTGCTGACTGGTTTCTAACTGATGATTAATTGTGTCCCTCAGAACCATTACAATAATTTTCTCAATAGTCTTCACTCTTTAGCAATAATATAACATTACCAGCTCACCAATCCTCATGTACTTTGCTTAAAACTATGGAGGATTTGGAAATCAATGGTTAGAGCCTTTGCTATTTCTTCTTCTCCAGAATAGAATTAAAGCAAAGTACTAAACCAGGCGTTTCCAACCTTTCTAAATGGTATTGATCCCTGGCATGAAGAAGGTTGGGAATCCCAGCACTAAACCACCTCATCATCTTAATCCTACTCATCATTTCTGATTTCCCTACATGATAAAGCCTGCATTATCCTCCTCAGAGGAGAATGGCAAGACTGGTTCATGTACTAAGAACCTTGACCACCCAACCATAAAGCGTTTGGTCTATATAGGCCCTTTCTTGATCTTAATCAAACATTTGTCCACATCTTTTTACTCTCATCCCTTTGTATACTCTATAGACTTCCATCTCTCACATATTTGGGAAGGTAGTTAAGCAACTATGGATTGCAAAATAAGTTTAATGTTTGACTTGTCATACCAAAGGTAATATCTTATTGTTAGTTGACTTATTCCTCCAAAGATAAAATGGTTGGGACAAGTTTATTAATGATTGGTATTTGTTCGAAGTTTGAACACAATGGCATTTTCCTATTGGAATAGTGAATAAATATGATTCAGAATACCTGTCACCCACCCACAGATCCTAACATGCACACAGTTACCACTTTATTAGTTGTCGTCTGCACCTAATGAAGTGGCCACTGAGTGTATGTTTGTGGTCTGCTGCTGTAGCCCACCCTTTTCAACATTCAACATATTATACATTCAGAAATGCTCTTTTGCAACCACCATTGTAACTCATGGTTACTTGAGTTACTGTTGCCTTCCTGTCAGCTTGAAGCAAGTCTTGCCATTCTCCTCTGACCTCTCATTAACAAGGCACTTTCGTCCACAGAACTATCGCTCACTGGATGTTTTTAGTCTTCCATCATTCTTTGTACTCTTGAGACTGTCGTGCATGAAAATCCCAGGAGCTCAGCAGTTCCTGAGATACTCAAACCACCCCATCTGGCACCAGCAATTGTTCCACAGTCAAAGTCACATAGATCACATTTCTTCCAAATTCTGACGACTGGTCTGAACAACAATTGAATCTCTTGAACATGTCTACATGTTTTTATGCATCGAGTTGCTGCCATATGATTGGCTGATTAGGTATTTGCATTAACGAACAGGTGTATTGCTATACCTAATAGCACTGAGTATATAATAGATTAAATGATTTGGTGGATTCTTCTCCAATGGCAAAATATTAAACTAGAGAAAATGACAGCATAAAAGGTTCAAGAAATAAAAAGTTACATGTTATGACTTTGTGGCTAATGGAAGAAAACTGCATGTGATCGCTTGGATAATGCACCAAAATACAGATCTCCAATATAGAAGACATTTAGGTAGAAGGATTAAAGTAACTGAACTTGCTTATCCAGACACTTTGTTTTGCACTGCTTTGAAAGTTCCATATTCATTACCTCAAAAACTGAGCAAAAGTGGCTATAAAGTGTTGGTCAAGATTGATGGCCACTCACATATTGCATGTCATCCATATAAACTGTTTAATCATTGATCAGAAAAACATCAGCTTTTCTTTTTTCAGTTATTCATTGATAGTAACATTGACATCACGGGCTAAGCTCACATACCCTGCTCAATCCCAGATGTCCTCAAACAAAAGTCTAATAGAATAGAATTTCAGTAAGGAAGCCAGTCATTGGTGCTTCTGGAATCTTAAACACCAGACCTAGTAAGGGGTGACACCAATTTCCTTCCTTGAAATACACGAATGAACCAAATGGTTTTTTTAACGACAATTGAGTGGGTTCATGGTAACATTACCAAGACATTATTCATTACAGATCCTTCCTCACCTTATTACAGATTTTCCCCAGCTCATGGATGCCTGATTTATAAATAGCCTGTACGTATGAAAAAGTATTTTAGAGACTGTTGATACGGATTTGCCAGTTACCGCTTAGTTACGGGCATCTACTGACAAACGGTGACATGGTTTGTAGCTGTCTTTCCGACTTGCAAACTATCCAGGTTATGAACAGATTACAAGAGTGGAACACTGACGTAGCCAGGTTGCCATGGAGAGATCTGAACTCACGTCTCCTGCAAAACACTCCAGGCCTCCGATTACTGGTCTCGGAACAAATCAGTGTATCAAATGTTTGCCTTACCTTGGTTTATTCCATGGCAAGAACCAGCGTAACTCTCTGTAGTTACCTCCATTTGCCATCAGCAACTTTGGTCTAATTAACAATATCTTTCTGTAATATCAAAGCACAAAAGTATTACCAATTTTCTTTACGATTAGGAATAAAAGCACATGAACACGCCAGTAAAAGCATTCCCAACAACAGATCTTGAATAATTCATTTATTATTATACCCAAGACACAAATGTTCTAAATATCATGCAAGTTCTCACAGAAAACAAGAATAATTAACCAGGAATTCAAGAGGCCATTTATTGTCTAAATGTAGGATGTCACATTTTCAGTCCTCCCTCCCAACTCCGATGCCATTTCATGATCGAGATACTGTGCAGAATAGGCCCTTCTGGCCCGTCAAGTCATGCCAGCTAGCAAACTCCTGATTTAATCCTAGCCTAATCACGGGACAATTTACAATGACCAATTAACTACCAACCAGTACGTCTTTGGACTGTGGGAGGAAACCAGAGCGCCCAGAGGAAACCCACACGGTCACAGGGAGAATGTATAAACTCCTTGCAAACAGCAACGGGAATAGAACCCGGGCCATCTGTACTGTAAGGCATCGTGCTAACCACTTCTCTATCACGTAGACAAGCCCACATCTGTACCACTGGCCTGATCCCAGAGAAAATTCATTCCAGATCTATTTGAATATAAAGATCAAAGAAACTTTGTCACCTGTACATCAAAACATAGTGTGAAATGCATAGTTTGCATCGAATCACCGAGGATTGTGCTGGGTAGCCGTTCTGGCACCAACATAGCAAGCACGCAGTAACCCAAACCATAAGTTTTTGGAATGAGGGAGGAAACCAGAGCATCTGGAGGAAATCCACGCAGCCACAAGGATAACGTACAAACTCGTTACAGACAGCAACAGGAATCGAACCCTGATCAGTGATCATTGGGTCTGTAAAGTAACTGCACTATCCACTATGCTAGAGTGCTGCCGTAACCAAAATGCAAAGCAACAACCAAAGTTTTCCTTATTAAATCATGAAACCGGGATATCATTAGCAAAGCTATATTGACCAACCATCCTGAATTATCTTGAAGTAACGATAGAGAAAGAGCAATATATTTCCAAGCTCAGTGCTGAGAGAGGTGACGAAGAACATTAAAGCAATAACATTCACGCACCCCTTGTACCCCTGATCTTCAAAATAGCTTTGATCACAGATTTGGGTATTGGGGCAAGTAAACAGTACTGTATCTGATTGATTCTGAGAGTGTGGCGAGTGCACATGTGGCTGATCGACAGCGCGGTGAATCAATTAGGTCTCCTACCCACAGGAGACACCCTCTTTTGGGCACGGGCTTTCAAGTGCGTATTTTTTTTTTTGTCTCAGCAGGCCCAGTTCGTCACTCCCACTACAAACAAGTGTCAGTAAAAACATTTAATCAAACAACTCCTGTCGTTTCTGCTCCATGCAAACATAATATTCTGGCAAAGAGAATCAAATCAAAGAATGGCCACTCTACTCCAAGCACCCAATTCGTTTTTGGGTGGCAGAAGCCAACTGCCAGAACCTGGCTGCAACAGAAGACAACAATGCACTCTTACGAACTTTAGCACCAGCAGCAAAGCTGGTGAAAGCAATTAAACTCAAGCTGCTCGGGAAGAAATACTTCAATGCTCTGCACCTTTCAACCAATTTGAACTGACAGACGTGTTTGAGGCTTTGGACAAAGTTTGAGGGACGCAGGACAATGTCTTTATGACATGCTTCAGGTTCTCACAGCTACAGCAGGACCCCGATGAGAATGTAGATGATTTTGTCACAAGACTGACCCTACCAGTGCTGGAATGCAAGTACAAAGATATTCCCCCGAGCAAATTTGAAGCAGCAATGCTTATCCACACTTTGACTGTTGGAGCCCAAGATCGGAGGACACAAGAGAGCCTCCTGTCTATAAAGCATAATTCGTCCTGGGACAAAACATGCTCCACAGATTGCCACCAGGAGGCAGTCAAGAGAGGCCTTACAATCCTCCTGAAAGGGTCAATACTTGTTAGTGGATACCAACCTGCAGCCTAAGGTCTCCACAGAGATTACATAAGCCTCCACAAAGATAGCACTGCTGCGGGGAAAATCATGACCAATGGTCCAATTGTAAGCATCAGAAGACAGTCTGCTGGTTCTGTCAGAAGGCAGGCTACCTTGAGAAGGTGCCCTTGCCAAACGACGCATCATGAGAATACGGAGGAATTCAACCATCAAATCCCCCATGTCAGAGCGAAAAAGGGGCCATTATTTTCCAAACTCATGATATGAGCCACCAATTCCAGCCTCCTTACTTGGTTACACTCACAGTAAATAACCAGCCCGTGAAATTTGAGCTGGACACGAGGTCATCCTTAGCACAGATTCCAAATTATGACCGCCAAATTCAGTGCTCTGCAACTACACTGCAGATAGTGAGGATAGCTTTTTTCCATTATTTCTGGTTTTTGCACTACTATTTTTAAATTTAACTATTTAATATGCATATACTTTCTGTAATTCATTTATTTTTCTACATGTATTGCATTATAGTGCTGCTGCTAAGTTAACAAATTTCACAACACATGTTGGTGATATTAAACCTGATTCTGATACTGACATGTGTGTTGTCTTTGTGGCAGAAGTGGTTCACCAGGGGTATCTGTTTCACTTAACTATGCACATGGTTACAGAAGACCAACTGCCTAATTTGCTGGGCAGAAATTGGATCACGATGACAACTTTGGTGATGTCCTGCATCAATGGTTTTGGGTGGAACCCTCATCTATTACAAAAGCGCCAGTGGCTTTTCTAAACTGAAAATTCCGGTCAAATACCATGGTCCAGTAGCCAAGTTCAAGTTTAAGGAGAACTGTCAGCTGATGTTTTACAAGGCCTGCCCAGTGTCATATGCATTGGGCCCAAAGGCAAAGAACTTGATTGCCTACAGAGAGCAAATCTCCTACAGCCAGCCGTTTGGGAGCTATGAAACAATATGATATGCACACCAGGCGTGCCAGGGACAAAGTCTACACATGCATCTCGCAGGAAGAAAACTGGCAACTGGCTGTTGGCAGAGATCATCACGGTCATATTACAGAGCTGAGCTCACAGACGGACAAATTGTTAGGTGACATTTAGAACATACAAGTCAGCGACCTTACGGGAGAAACACGGAAGCTACAGAAGCATCTTCTGCTGATGAGGCCAGTGTCCCAGCAGATGAACGAATGGACGTTTCATCAAGAGGAGAATCACAGCCTAATGCCCTCGATGTCAGTTGACCAGGAAGGCACAGAGAGAGAAGCTCCCTCCTCCAGAGGTCCACAAGGGTGCACCAACAAGTTGACCAGTACCAAGATAGATATTTCATCATTTTTCTTGGTTAACCTCACTTATCTGGGTCCTCTGCAGTTCCCATCGATAGGAGGGAAGAGATGTATTGTATAGCCAGTTGATCATATGGTGAATTGACTAGGCCTCCTGCTCTTTTGGGTACGGGCTTTTGAGTTCTCATGTTTTTGTGTCAGCGGGCCCGGTTTGTCACTCCTACACGGCAAGTTGCCCAGCATGTACTGTTACTTACATGACCCAGTAAAAACGTTTAATCAAACTGACTCCAATGTAGCTCTTGCTCTGCACATACATGGCTCGACTACTGAAATGACCTACAGAAGTTCAGTGTATAGATGTTTAGGGAACTAGGGGGTGAAAATCAAAAGGTATTCCAATGGGATTTGATAAAGGAAACCATGCATCTAACAGTACATTGACATCAATCAGGTTCCAGTATGATATTAAATAAGCTTCTCAAGTACTAGTAGTTTGGACCGTTTCATTCCTTTTCCAAGAGTTTTCCCACACGCTGCCAATTTGAAATGAATGTCATGCTCAGCAACACACCATGTCTGGGGAACTAAACGTCAACTCATTGCTTTATGTAAAGTGTCAACCTTTTAAAAGTGGTCATAACATAAAAGCTGATGGAATTGTCCCTTTTTATATGAACATATTTGGTTGAGTATGATAAACACAGCAGAGCTCCACATTGTAGTCAACTGAATTAAGACTTGTGAAAATATGCAATAGACAGACAGCATGCTTTGAGCAGAGTTGATGTTTTTGATGGTATTACAGGTTGAAATCGAGACATTTTGTACAATGCCTACAAGCTCACCAAAAGCATTAGAAGACCTAACTCAAACACCTAGCAGAGGGACTAGCAAAGATCAAACTCACCTGTTGAGAAAGATCACCCTGCAATTGAAGAGAGCATTTTTATGCATAACTGGCCTGAAATATAAGACAAATATGGAAAGATAAAGACAATTATGAAAGAATCTTGGCTTATTCAACAAATCTTTTAACTAATTATTGATTTTTAAATCACATAGAGGGAAGGCAGTAAGGTGCCCGAGTTTAGGATCTAGCACATGGAGGCAAAGCTTTGAAACCCACAATTCGGAGCTAGGATCAGTAACCCCAACCATGAAACAACTGAACTGTCTGAAAGTTAGAACAAAAGATTCTTGACCCAAAATATTAACTTTGTTTTTATAGATGCTGCCTATGGATATTTCCAGCATTTTTCCATTATCATTGGAAGTGTATTTTAATATTGATAGACAGATAATTCAATCCTTGACTTCCCAGTCCATGTGACAGAGTTATTACATTCATTATCCTTACAGAGTCTATCTGTTGCACTTACTATGGAAAAAAAAATGATACCATTGCTGTTACAGCAGAGAATTATCGCTTCTTTCCACAAAGACTACACATCTCCCTGTGCGAAAAAGCATCTCCAAGTTCATCTCACTGACTGGAGTCAACATAACCTCTCTTTTTCACATGACATTCCAAGATCACATGGTTCCTGCTCAAATGTCTGAACAACTCAATTTCCTTCTCTTTCTGCTCTTTCAGGCTAAATCCAAGCACCAGATCCTGTTCTGGAAACCAAATTACACTCCAAAACACCCATTGCCATCAAATCTGACATCTACATACTAAGTCTCATGTTCTACTTCAACTCTTTAATGATCCAATTGTTCCCTTCATTGCTGGTAGAACCCTCACCATTGCCCCTGTGAACTTCCGAAAGCTCTTCTCTATCTTTGCTATTCAGGTGTTTTTAAATTAAATTCTCGTAAAAATCTACCTCTTGGACTGAAGTATCAGTTGTAGCCCTAAATTCAACCCTCACAAGCTACTCTTCTCATTTTGAACAATATCTTCAGGAATTTCATAAATTTGAAGACCTTTTGGGTTTTCTTTTGGTTAAAAGAACTTTTACCTCCTGTATCTAATAAAGTGGTCACTGAGTATGTGCTCGTGGGCCTTCTGTTGCTGTAGCCCGTCCACTTCAAGGTTCAACATGTTGTGCATTCAGAGAAGCAAACCACTGTTGTAATGTGTGGCTATTTGAATTATTTTTGCCTTTCAGCTTAAATCAGTCTGGTCGTTCCTTTGACCACTCCCATTAACAAGGCATTTTCTCCCACAGAGCCACCTCTCACCTCCAACCTGATGGCATGAACATTGACTTCTCTAACTTCCGTTAATGCCCCTCCTCCCCCTCGTACCCCATCCGTTATTTATTTATTATATATATTCTTTTTCTCTCTCTCCTTTTTCTCCCTCTGTCCCTTTCACTATACCCCTTGCCCATCCTCTGGGTTTTTCACCCCCCTCCCCCTTTTCCTTCTCCCTGGGCCTCCTGTCCCATGATCCTCTCATATCCCTTTTGCCAATCAACTGTCCAGCTCTTGGCTCCATCCCTCCTCCTCCTGTCTTCTCCTATCATTTCAGATCTCCCCCTCCCCCTCTCAAATCTCTTATTAGCTCTTCTTTCAGTTAGTCCTGACGAAGGGTCTCGGCCCGAAACGTCGACTGTACCTCCTCCTAGAGATGCTGCCTGGCCTGCTGCATTCACCAGCAACTTTGACGTGTGTCACCTCTCACTGGATTTTTTTTTTTTCTGCACCATTCTCCTTAAATTCTAAAGACAGATGTGTGTGGAAATCCCAAAGGATCAGCAGTGTCTGAGATACACAAGCCACCCTGTCTGGCACCAACATTTATTCCACAGCTTAAAACACTTAGATCACATTTCTTCCCTATGCTGATGTTTGGTTTGAACAACAACGGAATCTCTTGACCATGTCTGCATGCTTTTATACATTGCGTTGCTGCCACACAATTGGCTGAGTAGATGTTTGCACTAATGAGCAGGTGTATAGGTGTACCTAATAAAGTGGCCACTGAGTGTCAGCTAATGTGCTGTATACAAAAGGCTTCAAATCAGCAAACCAAATAACATCAACATTACCTTTAAGTTTCTCCTGCTATCTGCACCTTGGAGTTGGACTTCCACCCTACCATCATAATGTTGGTGATTTTATCATGGAGGCTCAACAAGTCAAAGTCCACCAAGCTTTTCCCCCTTACACTGGTCATAGTTAGCCTTTTTATTAAAAAAAAGATCTTTTCGTGAAGACTACGTGTTTATTTATAAACTCTATTTTGTGTTGTTTCAGTATAGGCATTAACTTAATTGTGTTATAATGCCTGTGTAACAATAACCATAAATGTTAGGTACAGGTAACTATTTCAGTCATCTAAAGTATCAGTTGTAAAATAATATGATTAATTTAAATTAAAAATTCAAATTAAAATTTTGGCATTTCATCTACTTACATGCCTACATCACATATAATGTCTTCAGTAACTGGAGAAACCAAGAGTTCTGCCAGCATCTGGAAGGAATGCAGCACAGTATCAGACTCCAGATAGTGATCGCCACAGCCATATCCACTGAAGAGAAGACAACATAGAATGGCTCATTACAAAAATGATACAGACACGAGATCTATTGAATAGGAGCCATCAATCTATCTTTTAAAGCTGTTCTAAAGACATTGTTTTCACAGCTGCCATTTAACTCTAAGATTCAAAGTACATTTGTATGCAGTACAAAACCCTGAGATTCATCTTCCCCACAGACAGCCAGGAAACAAAGAAAACCTTGGAACCCGTTCAAAGAAAAACATCAAATCCCTTCCCACACGCAAAAAAACATGGCAAAAAAAGAAAAAAAAAATCAAGCAATGAACACAGAACATAAAACAAACAAAAAAAGTCAAAAGAGTCCAGGTACATTCAGTTCAATCTAGCGCTGCGTTGTTCATTACCTGCAGGCTGCACTGATCAAAATCGCCAAAATAGCAACAAAAAAATGTGACCAGAAGCGAGAAACTCTAAATTTTAGACACCACGAGATTCCCTCCCATATATTCACAATGCAAGAGACATGACCAAAGGGAAAATTGTAGAAATATTATCACAGTCAGGGTCATATCTTACAGTGGCCCCACACCCCTCTGAGTGCCAAGCATCAAGAACCCATTTATACTAATCCCATTTGGATTTACCAAACATACCCATCACACATATACTCAGTTATAGAAAAGTACAGCATAAAACAGCCCCTTCAGCCTAGTTAGTCAACACCAAACCATTTAAACTGCCTATTCACATCAGCCTGCACCCGGACCATATCCCTCCCATCCATGTACCTATCCAAATTTCTCTTAGATGTTGAAATCGAGCGTGCATGCATCATTCCTACTGGTAGCTCATTCTGCACTATCACAACCCATGAGTGAAGTTTCCCGTCATGTTCCCCTTAAACTTTTCACCTTTCACCCTTAACCTCTAGTTGTAGTCCCATTCAACCTGTGGAAAAACTCTGCTCGCATTCACCCCACCTATACCCCTCAATTTTGTATACCTCTATCAAATCTCCACTTAATCTTGTACACAGCTTGTACACAAGAGGGACAATTTGCCTGTAGTTGTTTAAACTTCCAACATGCACACCTTTGGGACATGGGGGAAACCAGGGCATCCGGGAGGAACTCACACGATCACAGGAAGACCATGTAAACACCACACAGGCAGCACCAACAGTCAGTTCTGAACCAATGTTTGCTGGAGTTGTGAGACAGCAGCTCTCCCAGCTGTGCCGCTGCATCCATTCCTCAACCAGATAGAGAAAAAAGCATGGTGACCATTCACTTATCTTGAATGTTCACAAAGATCTTCCAGCAATACCAATCAATCAGCTTTTATACACAGTTAATGTTCAGTCACTGTGCACAATGGTCTGAATATGGGATTCAAAACTAGCTTCAATGGACATTTTAGTCAGTATGAATGAGATGGACCAAATGGCCTATTTCCATGCTGTACTACCCAAACTATCGAAATCCAAGGTCAGTTACAAGGACACCAGCAGGCTCTTTTGTCCTTGCCAAGTAATCCACCAAGTGATTACTATAATCTTAATAATTGATTCTCTTCAGAAGACCTCCCTGTCAGAAAGCCTTTTGTATGGTCCCAACGTAATAAAAGGAGTCATATCACTCCCTCCTTTTAGTCTCTTTCTGACATCACCTACCAGATTTCCAGCTCTGGTCCAAGTCGATATCTTGCTCCTTTTGATTTTGCTATTTCAATACCTGTCAATATTTAAAATGAAGTATTAGAGAATAAGTATTACAGAATTTTAAATCTATAAGGTATCAAACACGCAAACCTGGGCAAGTTACGAGAAACAAGGATGGGGAATAATTGTGATGAGGACAATCAGACTCAAATGATTTGTCTACACAAGAAAACCAAGGAAAGTCTGGCTTTACACCCATACCATAAAATTTTAATTCACTTCTCCAAACTTGTAAAAAATCAAAACTTAGAGAAAATGAAAAAAAAATTCCAATGAGCACCTTGCCACAAAGGGGGGAAAATGAGAACAGAGAATCAGAATCAGAATCAGGTTTATTATCACCAGTGTGAGACGTGAAATTCGTTAACTTAGTAGCAGCAGTTCAATACAATACATAATATAGAAGAAAAGCAATAATAATAAATCTTATTCAGTATATTTTATACAGTATACTTATATCGAATTGATTAAAAATTGTGCAAAAAACAGAAATATTACATATCTTTTAAAAAGTGAGGTAGTGTCCAAGGGTTCAATGTCCATTTAGGAATCAGTTGGCAGAGGGGAAGAAGCTGTTCCTGAATCGCTGAGTGTGTTCCTTCAGGCTTCTGTACCTCTTACCTGATGGTAATAGTGAGAAAAGGGCATGCCCTGGGTGCTGGAGGTCCTTAATAATGGACACTGCCTTTCTGAGACACCGCTCCTTGAAGATGTCTTGGGTACTTTGTAGGCTAGTACCCAAGTTGGAGCTGACTAAATTTACAACCCTCTGCAGCTTCTTTCGGTCCTGTGCAGTTGCCCCCCACCCCCATACCAGACAGTGATGCAGCCAGTCAGAATGCTCTCCATGGCATTGAAGTACATTGAAGTTTTTGAATACATTTGTTGACATGCCAAATCTCTTCAAACTCCTAATAAAGTAGACCGCTGTCTTGCCTTCTTTATAACTGCATCAAAATGTTGGAACCAGGTTAGATCCTCAGAGACCTTGACACCCAGGAACTTAAGGCTGCTCACTCTCTCCACTTCTGATCCCTCTCTGAGGATTGGTATGCGTTCCTTCATCTTACCCTTCCTGAAGTCCACAATCAGCTCTTTCATCTTACTGATGTTACGTACCCCGTAAATGGGTTGCCAAACCAGCAGAAATGGACCACTTAGTTGGAGTCTGGATTATTGGAACTAAGAAAGTTTTATTAAAGAAATAAGTAACACAGTACTCTAATCGCAAGGATATAAATACAACAGGTTAGCAATGATAAAACACACATGTACACAGAACTAGGATAATAGGAATCAATCAAGCTCTATCGCAGTCTAGGGGTAAAATGATCAGTCTCAAGTGACGCAGAGTTCAGTTCAGCTGAGTACAGTTCGCAGTAATCGCTGTTGTGCCGTTGGGGGGGGGGAGAGAGAGGGAGAGAGGGAGAGAGAGAGAGAGAGAGAGATAATATGCAAATTCTGGTTCACAGAGACCTTCGTTCTTCGCAGTTAGCTTTCGGGCGAACCCTTTTCTGTCTTCCGTGGTCACCGATTGTGACCCCTCCATTCTGGATACGACCATTCCCACCGATCGTACCTTTTCACCCTGTGCGTCTATGGTCGGTTCCGCGATCAGACCTCCAAACTTCCACCAACTTGTGGGGGCACACCGCATTTCCAGGGTCTCGTTATCTCATGATCTCGTGGTGTCTCCGTGCCTTAGCGAACCTGTTCCTTTTATCCCCCTGCTGGGGTATCGTCTGTCCATCAAACTTCAAACAGTTCAGGTTCAAAGCAACCGGTTTGTCAATACTCGGAACTGTGTCTCTTTTCGTTAATCTCTCTCCTCTCTCATTAACATTTTGAACGCTTCTCCCTTTGTCTCTCTTACCTCTCTCATCAGCATCAATCTTCTGATAACTTGGTTTTTCGTTACACTGACATTGAGTGCCAGGTTGTTGCTGCGGCACCACTCCATTAGTTGGCATATCTCACTCCTGTACGCCCTCTCAACACCACCTGAGATTCTACCGACAATGGTCGTATCATCAGCAAATTTATAGATGGTATTTGAGCTGTGCCTAACCACACAATCATGAGTATACAGAGAGTAGAGCAGTGGGCTAAGCACACACCCCTGAAGAGCGCCAGTGTTGATCATCAGTGAGGAAATGTTATCACCAATCCGCACAGACTGTGCTCTTCCGGTTAGAAAGTTGAGGGTCCAATTGCAGAGGGAGGTACAGAGGCCCAGGTTCTGCAACTTCTCAATCAAGATTGTGGGAATGATGGTATTAAATGCTGAGTATAGTTGATGAATAGCATCCTGACATAGGTATTTGTTTTGTCCAGGTGGTCTAAAGCCACGTGGAAAGCCATTGAGATTGCATCTGCCATTGACCTATTGTGACGATAAGCAAATTGCAATGGGTCCAGGTCCTTGCAGAGGCAGGAGTTCAGTCTAGTCATGACCAACCTCTCAAAGCATTTCATCACTGTCAATGTGAGTGCTACTGGGCAAAAGTCACTAAGGCAGCTCACGTTATTCTTCTTAGGCACTGGTATAATTGTTGCCTTTTGAAGCAAGTGGGAACTTCTGCCCGTAGCAGTGAGAGGTTGAAAATGTCCCTGGAATACTTTCGCCAGTTGGTTGGCACAGGTTTTCAGAGCCCTGCCAGGTACTCCATCGGGATCTTCTGCCTTGCGAGGGTTCACTCTCTTTAAAGACAGTCTAACATTGATCCTGGAGACAGAGATTACAGGGTCATCAGGTGCAGCACTGATCTTCACAGCTGTAGTTGTATTCTCCCTTTCAAAGCTGGCAGAGAACAGGACGCAACTCTGCAAGCAAATGTTCTTAAAAAATATTTCTTTTTCTATTCCCTCAGAATTCTAAAACAATGGTTAGACATTGCTGGAATACGATTTGACTTTGCTGTTGACCAGTCTCTCCACCATAACAACCTGGTTGACAAAGTTACTTCAGCAGCCTTACCTCTCTCCTCCTCCCAGCTGAGAGGTACAGATAAGAGCACACCCTTCCCAGCCCCCCAGCCATGAAGTCCAAATTGCAACGCTTTAGTCATGCACAGTTTTCATTTGACATTTTTGATACATTAATTCAACACGTCATATTGAAGAAATTCAAGTTCAACTTGTTAACTAAAGGATCTGAAGGAACCTTCCAGTTGTCCTCGAATTCAAGGGAAATTAAAGGGAGATAAAAGGAACAGATCAGGTTTAGCCAGTGGAGCACGAGGAGCTTTGCATGTAACACAGACCATCTACGCTAAATTTGCCTCTTATCTAAGAAAAAATACGTTGGTAATGGAGAGTGTCCGGAGGAAGTTCACAAGAATGATCCTGGGAATGCAAGAGTTAATGTATGATGACTCTGGGCCTGTACTTGCTGGAGCTTAGAAGAATGGCGGGGGTGGGGGTGGAATCTCATTGAAACCTATCAAACATTGAAAGCCAAGATAACATGGAAGTTGAGAGGATGCTTCCAGTAGTGGGGGAGTCTCGGGCCAGAAGGCACACCCATGAATACAAGAATGTCTCTTTAGAACAGAGATAAGGAGGAATGGTGAATCTGAGGAATTCATTACCACTGACAGTTGTGGAGACAAAGTCGTTGGGTACATTTAAAGCAGAGGTTAATAGGTTCTTGATTGGTGAGAACATCAAACGAGAAGACAGGAGAATGAGTTCAGAGGGATAATAAATCAGCAATGATCACATAGCATAACAGACTATGGGCCAGAGAGCCTAATTCTACTTCATGTCTTATGATCTCATACAGCTTTATGCAAACTAAGTTCCAGAAAATATCTTTTAATTTAGAATTCAGATATTTCCAGAGTTGTTTCGTGACCCTCTCTGAAAAGAAAAATTATCAACTCTGCTCTAATCACAAGTTATGTTCAACCCTTGTTAATCAGAGATACCAAAGACAAATATCCAATCCAAATGCATTCAAAGTTAAGATGCTGGTGCATTCCACATTCCTGTTGAAGAAAGCGCTCTCTGTGCAACAGGATATCCTACTACCCCTCTGCTTCCATAAGGTCCTAAACCATTTTGAAAATGAGAAAATTGTGTTTGCGACACTTATTTCTACTGTCTGCCCTGAACGTCACATTGAGGTGATGTCAAGAGAAAGCATATCACACTAATAATTAGGCAGAAAAATGAAATTTTACATAAATTAAGAACATCCCCAGTATGTAGCTCAAGGAAATAATACTAGTAGCCACAAGATAAACCAGAATCAGGTTTATTATCACTAACACGTGTTGTGAAATTTACTGTTTTGCAACAGCAAAGATATAAAAATTAAGTTACATGTAAACAGCGCAGAAGAGAATTAACAAGGTAGTGTTCATGGCCGTTCAGAAACCTGATGGCAATTTGTAAAAGAAGTTGTTCCCAAAACACTGAATGTTGACTTGCCATCTATTTGCTGATGATACAACCACTGTTGGTAGAAACTCGGATGGTGACGAGAGAACGTACAGCAGCAAGATATACCAGCTAGTTGAGTGATGTCCTAGCAACAACCTTGCACTCAACGTTTGTAAGACCAAAAAGCGGATTGTGGACTTCAGAAAGAGTAGAACGAGGGAACACAAACCAATCCTCAGATAGATCATAAATGGAGAGAGTGAGCAATTTCAAGTTGCTGGGTGTTAATATCTGAGGACCTAATCTGGTCGCAACACATTGATGCAGCTATAGAGAAGGCAAGACAGTGGCTATATTTCATTAAGAGTTTGAGGAGATTTGGTTCAACACCCAAACTTCTACAGATGTACCGTGGAAAGCATTCTGACTGGCTGCATCGCCGTCCAGTATGGGGGCTACGACACAGAATCAAAGCAAGTTGCAGAAAGTTGTAAAATTAGTCAGCTCCATCATGGGTACTAGCCTCCATCGTATCTAAGGCATCTTCAAGGAGCAGTGCCTCAGGAAGGCCACATCTGTTACTGAGAACCTCCTTCACCGAGGACATGCCCTCTTCTCATTGTTACCATCGAGAAGAAGGTGTGGAAGCCTGAAGGCACACACTCAGCGATTCAGGAACAGCTTCTTCCCCTCTGCCATCCGATTTCTGAACGGATTTTACCCATGAATACCACATCACCAATTATTTATTTCTGTTTTTGCACTAGTTATTTTAACTTAACTATTTAATATGCATATATACTTACTGCAATTCAGTTTTTTTTCTATATTATCATCTATTGCATTGAACTGCTGCTGCCAAGTTAACAAATTTCATGACATTTCCTGGTGATATTAAACCTTTCCTCTTCCCAAACTATAACAACACAAAGAGGGTACATCCCTGGATAGTGGGGGTCTTTAATGATGGATTTACAAGCATATGAATGAGGAAGAGTAGATAATTTTGCCCTCAGCCACCAATCTCCACCATTTAATAAGATCGTAGTTGTGCCAATTCTAACCTCAACTCAGCATTCATAGTTACACACATCCACTGAATTACTTGAAAATTTATATCTATCTCTGCCTTAAAAATATTCAAAGGGGCTAGTTCAACCATCCTTAAGAGGAAAAGAGCTGCAAAGCCCTCAGAGATGAAATACCTCAATAAAGCCAAGGCCCATAGATGCAGATTCACCCACAAAAAGCAATGTATGCAAATTCAGATCCCCTTGAGATGTGCACACTTACCAATCAGGCCACCTTCATTATAATCCAAATACAGACAAAATTGCCAGGATTTGGACTGTTACAGATTTCTAGTCAGAAAAAGTAGCCACCCTTCATGACCTGCTGCCTCTTAGTACCAAGACAATTTTGGATCTTGCTTGCCAATATACCTCAGACCTCCTGTACCCTTCGGACCTACCTATACCTCAGACTTCCTGTACCCTTTGGACCTACCTATCTGCAAGACCTTGTTTAAATGTGTTCCAAGCAAAGAATAAACTGCTGGAGGAACTCAGACGGTCAGGCAACACCTACGGAGGGAAATACACCATCTTTATTTGGTAAATTGGTTTATTATCGTCACGTGTATGGAGGCACAGTGGGAAAGCTTGTTTTGCACACTGCCCAGTCAGATCCACTCACTGAGGTCGTTTTTACGCTAACTCCTGTCAAAGTAGGGGTGCTGCTGTGATTTCTTTGTAATTGCATTTACGTGCTGGGCCCAGAACAATGGAAGGAGAAGGACCAAGAGAAAGCCGTTGAAATACCGGAAATTGATTTTTTTTTTACGTATCGATATTCCTCCAATAAATGTTATTTCTACACAATAGAACTACCATAATTCAAAAAGATAAATTGTCAATTTGTGAATTCTGCGAGGGCGTGGTTGCTAATCTGCGAGTAGTAAAAATAAATTATAATCCTAAATAACATACTGAAAAAAACAGAAATGTTTTGAGTTTAGAGTGTAAAAGGTTTCCGATTGACACAACACGCAATTCCGAAGTATTCACTTACAATGTTATCGACATTCTTCCATTAAAACTTACTTTTCAAAATTCTTTGAAGATTTCCTTCAAAATCTAAAGCCCACTGGTTCAATGCGCAAGTCGCCAATGTCACTTTACGACCCAGCATTGTACAAATAGAGCACCTCCAGTAAATGTTGGTGATGTTATAATTGGGATGGATAACACCGAGTTAAGCCTGATTCCTATCTCAAACTCCACACTGCAAGATGCTGGTGTTGCTTCAGTTCCCTTCCGGGTCAGTTTCGCCTTGAGCAGCAGAGGGCAGTGCATTTCAATCGCAAACTGTCATTTCCAAACAGAACTGCTAGACAGTGACTCTTTGTATTAAATATGTTCCCTTGCCACGGGTTTGCATAGCCATCAGAGTGCAGATAGTATGGAATGGATGTTATTCTTTCAAAAGCCAACTGTACACCCAGCTGCTACTTTGCTGTTTGCCCCCATCTACCCCTACCCTCGGACGATGGTTGAGTCGATCAGGAATTATCCAAACTGAAGTCGCCTTTTCAGAAAATATCCCAGAAATAAAAGAAGCCCATTCATGTGCGAGGGAAGTATTAGAATATTTTTAATACACGAGTTTAATCGTTGCAAAGTTACCAGAGTTAGGAACTAACTAATAATTTCGATTGACTAGCATATCAGCCAATCGGATAGAAATAGATTTTCTTTGCTCTCCAATTGGTCTCAGAAGACACGGAGATATGTGATTGGCTATCTAAATTGTCCATTCACATATAGGGGAGGAACAGCAGTCATGTGACAAATCCGACGTTTAATCCATCCGCTATTGGCTACATCAATTGTAATCAAATAATCTGTAAGGACATTTTGTTAAAGTTCATATTCCTTTATAGCACATTTAATCTGTTTGGTTCGCAGTGAGAACTGTGATCAAAATGAACCACAACTAGAGACTGAAAATATCACCCAACAGCAGTCCTGGAGGAGGGCAGATATTGGGATGCTAGTGAATGAACTGGAATTTTCACCACACAGACTCCAATAGATTTTGGCTGGATTAAGATATATCTCTGTTTTCTTAGTTCGTTTCTCAATAATGTATTTTTTTTCTGAAACTCTTGCCATTTGATTTCCAAATGGACTTGTTTCCTGAGTAACAAACAGGAAATGCTGGAGAGACTCAGCATGTCAGGCAACATCTATGGAGAGGAATAAACAGACAATATTTTGGGTCAAACCTCTTCTGGTCAGAAAAAGGCAGACTAAGAACACTAGAACACCACAGCACAGTACAGGCCCTTTGGCCCTCGATGTTGTGCCGACCCATATATTCCTAAATAAAAAGTACTAAACCCACACTACCCCGTAACTCTCTATATTTCTTTCATCCATGTGCCTGTCCAAGAGGCTCTTAAATACCTCTAATATTTTAGCCTTCACCACCATCCCTGGCAAGTTATTCCAGGCACCCACAACCCTCTGTGTAAAAAAAACTTACCCCTGATGTCTCCCCTAAACTTCCCTCCCTTAACTTTGTACATATGCCCTCTGGTGTTTGCTGTTCGTGCCCTGGGAAACAGGTACTGGCTATCCACCCTATCTATGCCTCTCATAATCTTGTAGACCGCTGTCAAGTCCCCTCTCATCCTTCTATGCTCCAAAGAGAAAAGTCCCAGCTCTGCTAACTTTGCCTCATAAGACTTGTTTTCCAATCCAGGCAATATCCTGGTAAATCTCCTCTGCACCCTCTCCATAGCTTCCACATCCTTCCCATAATGAGGTGACCACAACTGAACACAATACTCTAAATGTGATCTCACCAGAGATTTGTAGAGTTGCAACATGACCTCCCTACTCTTGAACTCAGAGTGTGGGGGGGGGAGGGAGAAGGAGTACAAGCTGGCAAGTGGTAGGGGAAATCAGATGAGGGGGGAGGTAGGTGGGTGGCGGAGGGGTGGATGAAAGGGGAAGCTGAGAGGTAATTTACCCAATTTCCCTTGGGATTAATAAAGTATATCTATCTATCTATCTGTCTATCTATCTATCTAATAGATAGAAGAGGTAATGTCTGAAGAAGAAGGAACTTGATAGGAGAGGAATGTGTATCATGGGAAAAAGGGAAGGATGAGGAGGCACCAGAGGAGGTGATGGGCGGGTGAGGAGGGGAAGGGATGAGAGTGTAATCAGAATGGGAAATGAAAAAAAGAGAGAAGAGGGAGGAGAGAGAAATAACTGGAAGCTTGAGAAATAATGTTCATGCCATTAGGTTGAAAAGACTATCTCTAAACAGAATATAAGGTGTTGCTCCTCCAACCTGAGAGTGGCCCTGTTGTGGTAGTAGAAGAGGCCATGGATCGACAGGTAGAAATGGGAATGGTAAGTAGAATTAGAATTGGTGGCGTCCAGGAAGGCCTGCCTTTTGTGGCAGACAAGAGCAATGGACCTCTTTCCTGACCTTTTTTTGTTTTCTCTCATTCTTTCCCTCGTTTCGTGTTGATATTTACCTCCATGACAGGTTTTTGGGCAGAAATGCTCTCATTCTACTTTTATGCTTCTTCACATCTGACTCATTAATTTTTCTTTTTTTTTAATTTTATTTTTATTTGGATAAGGTATTCACAAGTAATACACAAACTTTTTTTTACATATATCACCTTTTCCATTTTTTATGTGAGTGTATCTATATTAATTTGTACATTCACAAGTGCACATTGAGATAATCTACAAATGTTTGTAGAAAATAATTAGGCACTCAAATAGATGTTTATGTGCAATTGTAATTCCACTCTATTAAACTAAATAATGATAATAGTTGTTATAAAAAATATTAATAATAGTGGTTGAATACTAATTTCCATGTATCTCTTCTGGTCCATTTCTTTCTGCTCCAAAATTTCCCCAGATTTTTTCTTTACTTGTGTTAATTCCACACTTTCCAAAAAAAAGAACAGTAAATATTCGAGCCAAGGGTGGTTACATTAACACTATTACTATGTTGGTGAGACAAACAGTATAAACTATTAGGGGAGTCATCTAAAGTCTGCTCACTCTGAGGTTATAAATTCAATCCAATTATTCCAAATTTGATAAAATTTTTCATTTTGAATTCTCAGAGAGTAGGTCATCTTTTCCATATTAAATAGTTCCAAAATGATTTCTTGCCAATCTTTTAATGTATTTAACCGCTTTCTGGTGATTGATTTCTTACTTGCCGCTAAAAGGGCCTGCAGCAGCTTTATATCTTTCTTCTGTTCCAAAAACAATACATGCCCCAAGTAAAGAGTCTCAAAGTTCAGAGGTATCTGAGTCTTAAATACCTTAACTAATGCTGACTCATTATTTTTTCAATAACTTTAATACAAAAAGATGAACGATATCATTATGCGTTAAAACAGGACGGACAGTAAAATAGCCTGCACAGTAAGATTAGCACAAATAACTTCAGCATGAACCTTACTGGGGACTCATATCTACCCAGTGTCATAAAGAGACATTGCCTCTAACTTAACAGGCAGTGCCCCGCCTCCAAATCCCCCTTCCCCTCCCTCTCCACTGCATTAACCATTTCACACTATGTTGTTAATTAGCTATATGTCTGACACCAGCTTCTCAGTACAAGCTCACCACGTGTTCCTACAGCTTGTTTTATTTACAAGATAAACTTTACTCATAATAAAAATTCATTTACAAGAACAAACTGTTCAATGCCTTTTCATTCCTTGCATACAAGGTCAATGCTTTCAGCCCTGTTCTATTACATTCATACAGATTAATAGTACTGCTGACACTCATGTGGCCCTCTGGGGTGATGTACTAACCACTACAATAAAAGAGGGGCTTCCTCCGACAACCTGCCCCTCCCTCTGCTGTAGAGGAATCCTACACGGTGGTCCGTCCCCACCGAGCACCTGCAGAGGCTGTGCCAAGCTTCAGTGCGTCAGTCAGCATGTACTCCTGCAGCCTCGATTCTGCTAGTCAGCAAGCAACATTCCTCCACTGACACCTCGATGAGCTGGTAGGCTAATAATTTTCAGGCAGAGTAAAGAGCGTCTTTCACCAGGTTGGTGATCTGTCAGCAATGCCCGGAGGTTCGTTTCCGTGTGTGTTTCTGGAAACAGCCCAAAGGTCAGAGAGTCCTCTGTCACACAGCTCAAAGGTTCATTTACTATCAAAGTATACAACCCTGAAATTCTTCAGTTCTCTGGGTAGCCATGAAACCAAGAAAGAAAAGAAAGACAACGCAATCATCAACCCCCAAATCTCACCTCCCTGCAAAAAAAACGGAGCAGGCACATCAACCCCCCAAATCACTCCTCCCGCACAAAAAAATAACCAAGCAAATCAGATCAGGCATGTCGACCCCAAATCCCTCCTACTGCACAAAAAAAACCCAAACAGAACAAATCAGGCACACGGACCCCCAGATTTCTCTTCCCACTCAAAAAGACAAACAAAATAGATCAGTCACATCAGCCCCAAACCCCCCTCCCATACAAAAAGAGTGAGAAGATTGAGTGAAAAAAACACAGAATATAAAAGCTATAAGATTGAAAAAAAAAGTCTATATTCTAAGTCCACATCCAAAATGCAGAAAACACCTGGGCAGCAGCAGGCTCTCTGGTACGGTGCAACTGATCAAAAGGCAAGCAGCTGGCACTCACCATCTGCACTCGCTTCGATGCCTCAGTCTCCCTCGTCGCTTTAATCGGTAAACTATGGAAGCTATAATCAGTGAAATGAAGCCAAACAGCAGCTTGCACCCTGTCCTACAGCCTGCCTGCTACGAGGTTTGTGCACACTCCCTCTGCCTCTCAGAACCTTCTCAAAGACTGCAGAGTGCTGGAACGGCCAGACGATCTCCAAACTTCACCACTCACTTTGATGTTTCATTCTCCCTCATAGCTTTAGTTGGTGAATAATGGAAGCTATGATCAGCGAAGTGGGATGAAATATTGGCTCCTGTGCCATCCTGCAGTCTTCTCGCTCCTTCGTGGAAAGATGGGGTGGGTCAGACAGGTCATGTCATGCTGACTCCCTCTCCAAACCCCTTTTTGGAGCGTATGTCCATCACATATGTGTGTGATATCCTGTCAATGGCTTTCTCCTGGTCCAAGCTGACCTGGCAGGCATCCAGCCCCTGTCCTGCACGTAGGCGATAGTATTCCTCAGTAGCACAAGGTTGTCAAAGATCTTCATGCCAGGTAAAACACAGTTTTGGTTCAGGTGGATCACCTATCCCAGAACAGACTTGGCCCTGTTGGTGTTGGCCTTGGATAAGATTTTATAGTTTACTTTCAACAGCGAAGTGGGTCTCCAATTCCCGATGTAATTCCTTACCTCCTTATATTTGTAAAGGAGCGTAATGGTGCCCTTCCTCATGGAGTCCAACATGCTGTCAGCTAGAAACATAGCACTGTACAGGTCTGGGCCCACCCAGTTTCACAGAGCCAAGTACGATTCAGCTGGTAAGCCGTCACTTCCGGGAGTTTTATTCGAGTCAAAGGAACAGATGGAGCCAGTCAACTCCTTCAGGATCGGTGGCTGGTCCGGACTCTCCTACTTGTTGTCTACCACCTCCGTGATAGACAACAGGAAGTTCTCGGAGGCGCTGGTGTCTGTCAACTTTCTGTTATATAGGCTGGCTTAGAAGTATCAGCAGATCCTCAAAATGTCCATCTGTGAGGTTGCCATTGAGCCGACGTCTTTAAGGTTGTGGATCACAGAGCTTGTGAGCCTTTTGGAAGAAGAAGTGTGAGTACGTCTCTTCCTGTTCCACAGTGCAGACCTTGGATCAGAAGGTGATTCAGTAGCGAAGTGTTGGGTTTGCCAGCCTTTCCCTCATGTAGCTCCTCCTTCACATCCGACCCCTTTGACTGCAGAAGAAGTTGGTGCAATCTTGTCCAGAGTTTACGCAGATCCCTCTGACCCTGCCTTGTTTTCTGAACCCCTCTGTGGGTGAAAAATCTCTCGATGCCTCTCCTGCTACCAATCTCACTTTTGCACACTCAAACATCCCCAGATGCACCACAGGTGTCTTTGAGTGGTAGCATCCTTCGACGATCATAAGACAAGAACACATTCTCTGAGAGACTTTAATGAATCATTTATTTTCAACCCCTCTTCTCTGAAGGATTCTTCAAAATTTGCAAGTTTGAAATATTAACAATATCATTTATCTAAAAGTTTACATTTGTAATGCGAATATATGGCTCTGACCTGGATCTTTGATTTTACCAGAAAAATGGGGGCAAGATAAACAGGATAAATAAATCATGCCAATTCAATCTGAGATGCCAACTGGGATGACAGAAGGTCTTTGCACATAAGCTTCAGCTTTGCTCTACTCAGCTCTCCTGAGCGTTTGTTCCAAAATTTGCTAATACAAATGCAATATTTTAAGGGGATTGCAGAAAAGAATGAGGGGAATGCCAGAGGAAAGTATCTTATACAGAGAGTGATGGGTGCATGGAATGCCCTGCCAGAGGTGGTTGAAGAGGAAGATACATTCAGGACATTTCAGAAACTCTTAGATAACACATGGATGATAGAGAAATATGTAGGAGGAAACATTTAGATTGATCTTCAGCAGATTAAAAGGTTGGCCCGACATCATGGACCGAAGGGCCTGTACAGTGCTGTAATATTTTAAATGTCTAAAAATATATCAATCTAATAAGTTATTATCAATTAGTCTTTCTTCAAAGGGTAGTAACAGTCTTCTCATTAGATCCCGCCATGTTCCTCTTCTAAGTTGTCCCCAGTTCCCAATTAAAAACATGAACTCACTCCTTTCCTTAATGCTCTTTTGCTCAGCCCCTGTTCCTAGCAAGTGTCATATTTCAGATAACCAGCCATTCCTGTTGGTATAATCAGATCCTCCTGATCATAACCATCATGTGCATACTAACTACTCTCATTCAAGTGAGCCATTGATGTTCATTCGCAGTGGGACAGTTTATGTGGTACTAGTCCATTCAAGTTATTCCATGATCACTTGGGAAAAGTTTCTGGATATTTATTTGATCCTTCCTCTCTGTTGTACACTAATGCTGACAGAATGGTCATCTGCAGTTAGTCTGGGGTTCCATCATACCTGTGATGTCCCACAGGCAGTATTGAGAAAAGTGCGGAGTCTACACTTCAATCCATGGAGTGGCTGTTAGAGATTCATGTGCAAAGGTGGTGATTGGATCCACCACAATATTATACATAGAATGTAGAACAGTACAGGCCTTTCAGCCAGGATGTAGTGCCAACCCTTTAACCTACTCTAAGATCAATCTAACCCTTCCCTCCCACATAGCCCTCCATTTTAATTTCATCCATGTGCTTATCTAAGGATCTCGTTCTTTTTAAGCCCATCACCTCTACTGAGACATAAGCCCCCAGCAGCAGCTGCCAAGAGTATTCTGACCTGGACCAATCTTTCAAGTTGTCCCCAGGTGTATCCCATCTTATGTTTTCTATGTAAAGATAATTTCTCTCCCAGGGATGAGGTCTTTGGAACTTCTGCTGGCATTTCTGTAGCCCTGGGTTTTCACAGGATGGGGTTACTAGCTCCATGCCCAACCCTCCTCCTTTTGCAGTAGGGATTGGGATCATCCATGGAAGAGTTAAGAGTCTCTTAAATGTCCCTAATTTTTCTGCCTCCACCACCACCCCTGGTAGCATGTTCTATGCACCCACCACTCTCTGTGTAAAAAAAACTTGCCTCTGATATCCCCCTCTATCTTTCTTCCAAACACCATAAAGATATGCCCCCTCATTTTAGCTAATTCTGCCCTGGGAAAATGTCTCTGGCTATCCACTCTATCTATGTCTCTTATTATTTTGTACACCTCTATCAAGCCACCTCTCTTCCTCCTTCTCTTCAAAGAGAAAAGCCCTAGCTCACTCAACCTATCCTCATAAGACATGCTCTCAGATCCAGGCAGCATCCTGGTAAATCTCCTCTGCACCCTCTCTAAAGCTTCCACATCCTTTCTATAATTAGATGTCCATATGCCAGCTGAGTGGGTTATAATCTAAGGCATGAATAAGGCAGAGACCTCAGCATTGTCAAGGACCCTTCTCATCTATCCCATAACCTCTTTGATCACCTGCCATCAGGCAGAAGGTAGGGCAGTATAAGTACAAGGATCCCAGGCTGTGAAACTTCTGAACACATGGTACACACTATTTATGACAGCACCGGTAGAATTGTACTATTGTATATTTGAGGTTAACAGGTCTCATTCGTTCATTAGCATAGCTAACGTTATTTAAACTAGCTGGCTAGCTGCTAAGGAGCTCTATTGCAGACATCCGACCTCTCCCGGAAGTTCCAGGAGTCTCCCGCAAATTGATGGTGCTACCTCCCTGAAATGAGTTTTTGCAGGGTGGGATGTCTGGCCTCGACATTCACTTGTGGACATCCTGAAGACCAGCAAGAATCGAGAAGCCAACTGAGGGTGAGCCACTAATTTTCAACAGCACTGCTAGCACTTTGTGTGCATTGCATTGGATTTCCAGCATCTGCAGATTTTCTCGTGTTTGTGTTTTGCATTTTATTTTTAAATGCGTTCACCGTTGCATCCCTGCAAAGCCCTTTACAAATGTTGATTATTTCGCATAATTAGTTTTGTCTGCTTTGCATCTAAAGGCTAGATCAGTGAATGTTCCAAAGGGGAATGATAAAATGTTTTCTTTCTGCTGGATTTCTAACGGTTTCAACACACGCCTGTTCTAACGACTATCTCCGCCTTTTTGCTATTACATAAACAGAGTGCCCAATTGTTACTGAGCGGGGACATCACCCAGATCGAACTATAAAATGGGTTCAGGCTCTTGACCAATCGCTGTCGAGGGACACGCTCCTCTCTTTGTGAGATCAGAGGAGTGGTGAAATCTAATTGGAGGATATGATTGTAAAGGCGTTCCATTCCAATTGGTGATTGACAAATTGAGCCTTTTACGGACTGGTGCTGAAAGCCGGGTATTACATGAGCATCGTCGTGAAAGCGCAGGGCAGAGTTACGTGATCACAGTTCTACGGAAACAAAGCGCACGGTAAGGATGCAACAAGTATAATCCAATGCTATATTGCAGCTACGCCCAGGTATGGTCATTTTTAACGGTTCTTCAGCATGCGCCTGTCGATAAAATCGAGGGATCGTGTTTGCAGATGGTCCGTCTTTCTGCCAGTGGAATTTAACGCCTTATTTGGACAATATGCACTGTTTGCAGCGGATTTTATATATATTCCCTTCATTTTGTAAACCATTGTGAGGTGGAGTTGGCTTTGACAGACCATATATGCCCCCCTCCCTTCGGGGCTGTACTGCTCCTGTGTCAGAAGCGTTTAATCAGTGATGCAAATGAGGTGAAGGGTTATAGTTATGTCACCAGGAGACTTGCTGCTGAAACCTTCCCTCTCCCCATCTCCAGCGGGAAATGGCGCTTTGCATTTCAGCCTTTGGTGAGAAGGTTCCCGTTTTAGCGTCGCGATGCAGACTGTAGTTCCAGAGGAGGATCTGCGGTAAATTAAACCGTCCATTTAAAAGCGTGGTTTAGAGCGGATCCTAACCAACAGTTTCATGAAGCCAATGGACATTTTGATTCTAGATTTTTAAAAAAAAGTTACTCCGAGGCAAGATAATGCATCTGTTTTTGGACTAGCAAATAGAAATCCTCAATAAAAATTCAGCCGAGGAAGCTATGGAATGTACAAACCCAGTTATAACTTTTAGTGTGATTGAACAATAACCCTTCATTTCCTCAGAATGTCGTCCTTACTTCAAAATACCAGCAGTCTGGTTGACTCTGAGAAGTCCTGTGAATAGCTGTGTGGGGGACTGGGATTGACTGGGTGGCTCTTTCATCCAGAGCAACCCACACAAAATGCTGGAGGAACTCAGCACGGGCAATTAACAGTCGACGTTTCATGCCGAGACTCTCTGCCGGGGTTTTTTCATCAAATCAGTGTGGACACAGTGGGCCAAATTGCCGCTTTCTGTGTTGTAATTCTGTGCTGGATTATGTCGAGTCTGTTAGTGAGTAGGACTAGATCTTGCATCAAGTCCGTATGGACTTGTTGAGCCAAATGGCCTCTCCTATGGCTGTGATATGTCGTTCAAACCTTTTGCAGCTGCCGCTTGTTCTCTGCGGTACAAGCCCCTTTTGAACGGAGTTCCTCCAGGTTATCTGTTGACTGCAGCGTTTAGATGGATTTGGTGCTCACAGTTGAAGTGGCCGCCAGCTTGCCTTGTAAGGTTTTACTGTGTGCTTTGAGATTTTATGGATCACTGTGTTTGGTTTGCTTTCACACTGATAATGATCTTGATTTGATTTTGTACTTGGTCTCAGCGTCTGATCATGTATTGATTGACATTGAAGGCCAGACCATCATCGCTCCAGTATTGGGAGAAACTTTTTCTGCCTGTTGTTACCTGAACAACACTCAGAGCAGAAGCTAGTCTGTGTTGGAGCCACACTGTGGTGAAACTAACTCGTACCTCCTGATAGAGGGTTTACTGCTTACGAAAGAACACCTTCTGGGCAATTTTTCCAAAACGCGGAGAGTGATAACCAAGCAGTTTTAACTGCGTTCAGAAACGAAAGATCTGCAGATGCTGGAAATCCGAGCAATCCGTCCTGCTGAATTCCTCCATCATTTTGTGTGTTTAACTGCGTTCAGAACTGCATAGTCAGACATGTAAATTCCTCAGGTATTCTGAAGGAATCCTTTGCATTTTTCAAACTAGTCAAAACTTACACCCTCACTGTCCCTGCCCAACATAAGTTAAATAGCCTTTTTTGTTCTGTTGATAGTTACTTATCTGTTCGTATGTTCACATGTATTTATTTGATTGTTGACGTTTGCGCATGTGACCATTGTAAATTGTTGGTTGCTACTGTGTTGTTGTATTGTCCCGTGTTTTATGCTTGGCACCGAACCACAATCAATTTTTTGTATGTTCCACATACTGGCAATGAAGTGAATCTGATTTCACTGCAGTGACATTCCCATTCCCATAGGCAGCGACAGCAGCCACTCATTAAGGTTCAGTCCCTGCCAGTCTGTCTGACCTATTCAGTAATTCCAGCTTTCCCTGTTTTTGTTTCACAGATAAGTGGCAAAGATTATTTTTACAAACTTTAAATGATTTTTGCTTTGATGAGGAAAATATTGAAAAGTGCTTTATTGTTGAAGTTTAGGTTTCTATGATTGTGGACTATTTGATTTTTGAATGAGACTGCAGAACCGGGAGCATAAATTACGACCAGGACTAATTCATAGAAATAAGTTTTGCAATGAGGGCTTGGAGGATTCTTTCTTCAAAGACCACTGGATACAAGAATGAACACCAAGATAGAGCAGCTGGATTCCCCTTTTTAAAAAAAAATTACTTTTTTTGCAGTGTACTACTGCCACAAAATAAATTTCACATATATGTCAGTGATATTGTCAGCATACCATGCATACCATACTGGCCCTTCCAGCCTAATAAACCCAGTTACACCCATGTGACCAATCAGCTGACTAGCCCATATGTCTTTGGAATGTGGGAGGAAACTGGAGCACCTGGAGGAAACCCACATGGTCACAGGGAGAACATACAAACTCCTTACAGACAGTGGTGGGAATTGATCCTGAGTCGCTGGCACTGTATTATGCTAACCACTACGCTACCATGCTGCCCGCCCCTGATTCTGATTAAATAATTTATTCTTATTCTGAAAGTGATCTCTTTGATCATCTCCATGAATTTCTTTAACTTTATTGCCAGAGAGTAGTGAATCTGTACGATCTTTCTGTCCAGTCCTGATGAAGGGCTTCTGCCTGAAATGTCAACTGTTTATTCATTTCCATTGAGGCTGCCTGGCCTGCAGAGTTCCTCCAGCATTTTGTGTGTATTGCTTTGGATTTCCCGCACTTGCAGGTTTTCTTGTTGGTGAGTCTGTGGAATTTATTGCCACAGGCAGTTGTGGAGGCCAGGTTTTTACATATATTTAAGGGAGAGATTGATAGATCCTTACTTAGTCAGGGCATGAAGGGATTTGGGGAGGAGGCAGGAGATTGGCGCTGAGAGGGAAATAGATCCGCCATGATAAAATGGTGGAGCAGACTCGATGGGCCACATGGCCTAATTCTACTCCTATATCTTATGGACTTGTAGTCTTATTGGTTAATTACTGAAGAACAGGTTCTACAGTATGGTCTCCAGGTATTCAAATAGACATACAACACCATTGAAAGGTTACTGCATGGTTGTTTACCTTTTGACTCATCAAGTCCATACAAGCTCAATGCAATTAATTCCAGGTCTCAATCTCCTTTTATAATCTGCTGTGTTTCTCTTCCAAGCATTTACTCAGCTACCATATGAACACAATTGAATTTGCTTCCATTGCCACCTCAGTCATATATTCTGGACCCAAATGGGTGAACGTGAAATGATATTGAGATACAGTGCAGAATAGGCCCTTTTGGCCCTTCGAGCTGCGACACCCAGCAATCCCCCTTTTTAACCCTAAAGATAAAGAAAATTTAGCTTCAGTTTTCACATGCACGTTGAAACATACAGCCCTGATGAAGGGTCTCGGCCCGAAGCATGTTCCTGCTGATGGGTGAGTCCAGAACCAGAGGCCACAGTTTAAGAATTAGGGGTAGGCCATTTAGAACAGAGTTGAGGAAAAACTTTTTCACCCAGAGAGTGGTGATATGTGGAATGCTCTGCCCCAGAAGGCTATGGAGGCCAAGTCTCTGGATGCTTTCAAGAAAGAGATGGATAGAGCTCTTAAAGATAGCGGAATCAAAGGTTATGGGGATAAGGCAGGAACTGGATACTGATTGTGGATGATCAGCCATGATCACAGTGAATGGTGGTGCTGGCTCAAAGGGCCGAATAGCCTGCTCCTGCACCTATTGTCTATTGAAACATCGACTGTTTATTCATCTCCATAGATGCTGCCTGCTGAATTCCCCAAGCATTTTGTGTTTATTGCTTGGATTTCCAGCAGCTGCAGACTTTGTCGTGTTTATGATAGAGTAAAATGTGTGATATATGTCAAATCAAATCAGCGAAGATTGTGCTGGTGAGTAAATGTCACCACTCGTCCAGCGCTAACATAGCATGTCCATTCTTGAGGGCAGGTTTACTAGAGTTGTTGGGAGTGGTTTAAGCTAATATGGCGGGGGATGGGAACCAGTATGATGGAGTTGAGGATGAGCCAGCAGGTTTACAAGTAGATGATGGGTGTAACATGAATGTAAGGGTGGTCAAGCCAATGATTGGATACATATGCAAACAGAGCAAAGAGTTCAATTGTACCACAGAGGCAAAATTCAAAAGGGTAAAGAATGCAGGACTGAAGGTGCTGTATTTAAAAGTGCGTAGCATTTTGGAATGAGGTGGATGAACTTGTGGTGAAATTAGAGATTGGTCAGTATGACATTGTGGGCATCACTGAGTCATGGCTGAAAGAAGGCCATAGTTTGGAGCTTGACATCAAAGGATATACTTTGTATTGAAAGGACGGGCAGGAAAGCAAAGATGGTGGTGTGTCTCTGTTGATAAGAGATGGAATTACATCTGAAGAAAGAGGTGACATCGGGTCAGAGAATGTTGAATCTTTGTGGGTAGAGTTAAGAAATTCATTATGGGAATCATATATCGGCTCCAAATTGTAGGATGTGGGGATTGAGGTTGCAAAGGGAGCTGGAAAAGACGTACTAAGGGTAATGACACAATTGTAATGGGGGACTTTAATATGAAAGGGGATTGGGAAAATCAGGTTGGTGTCGGATCATGAGAGGGAATTTGTTGAATGCCTACAAGATGGCTTTTTGGAACAGCTTGTGCTTAACTCCGGGAAAGGCTACCTTAGACTGGGTGTTGTGTAATAACCCAGATTATATTTGGGAGCTTAATGTAAATGAACCCTTAAGAAGCAGTGTTCATAATATGATTGAATTCATACTGAAATTTGAGAGGGAGAGACATAAGTCACATGTATCACTATTGCAGT
Organism: Mobula birostris; assembly: GCF_030028105.1. Classification (NCBI taxonomy): domain Eukaryota; kingdom Metazoa; phylum Chordata; class Chondrichthyes; order Myliobatiformes; family Myliobatidae; genus Mobula; species Mobula birostris. Next base: position 100,241,161 of record NC_092380.1, on the reverse strand, counting down.
GGAATAAAGGGAATTATAGAGGCATGAGAGAAAAGCTTCCCCAAGTGGATTGGAGGAGGATACTGGCAGAGATGACGGCAGAGCAGAGGTGACTGAAATTTCTGGGAATAGTTGATAAGGTGCAGGATAGATATGTTCCACAGAAGAAGTAGTTCTCAAATGCCAGGAGTAGGTGACTGCGGCTGATAAAGGAAGTTAAAGACTGAATAAAGGCCAAGGAAAGTGCATAGAAGGTAGTAAAAGTGATTGGGAAGCTTTTAAAATCCAACAAAAAGCAACTGAAAAAGCTATAAGAAGGGAAAAGATTAAATACAAGGACAGACGAGCCAATAATATAAAGCAGGATACCAAAAGTTTTTTTTGATTATATAAAGAGTAAAAGGGAAATGAGGGTTGATATTGGACCACTGAAAAATGATGCTGATGAGGTAGTAATGGGGACAAAGAAATGGCAGATGAACTTAATGGGTACTTTGCATCTGTCTTCACTGTGCAGTGTGTCAGAGGTCTGAGTGTCAGAGAGCAGGAGTAAGTGCTATTACGAACAAAAAGTGCTAGGTAAACTCAAAGGTCTTAAGGTGGATAAGTCACCTGGACCAGATGGATTACATCCCAGAGTCCTGAGAAAGGTTGCTGAAGAGATGATGCATTGGTCATGATCTTTCAAGAATCACTTGATCCTGGCATGGTCCCAGAGGACTGAAAGTTTGCAAATGCCACTCCACTCTTCAAGAAGGGAGGAAGGCAAAAGAAAAGAAATTATAGGCCAGTTAGCCTAACCTCAGTGGTTGGGAAAGTGCTGGAGTCTATTATTAAGGATGAGATTTGGGGGTACTTGGAGACTAATGATAAAATAAGTTAAAGTCAGCATAGTTTCTGTAAAGGGAAATTTTGTTTGACAAATTAGTTAGAGTTCTTCGAGGAAGTAACAAGCAGGGTGGACAAAGGAGAGGCAGTGGATATCATTTACTTGGATTTTCAGAAGGCATTTGATAAGGTGCCACACATGAGACTGCTTAGCAAGATAAAATCTTCTGGCCTTTCAGAAGAGATACTAGCATGGATAGAGGAAAGGTTGACAGGTAGGAGGCAGTGAGTAGGAATAAAATGGACCTTTTCTGGTTGGCTGCCAGTGACTAGTGGTGTTCCTCGGGTTAGTATTGGGACCGCTACTTTTCAAACTGTTTGCCAGTGATTGAGATAATGGAATTGATGGCTTTTTGGCAAAGTTTGCAGATGATATGAAGATAGCAGGAGGGGTCGGTAGTGCTGAGGAAGCAACGCGATTGCAGCAGGACTTGGACAAATTGGAAGAATGGACTAAAATGGTAGATGGAATGCAGTGTTGGGAAATGTATGATAATGCATTTTGGTAAAAAGAACAAATGTGCAGACTGTTACCTAAATGGGGAGAAAGATCAAACATCAGAGGTGCAGAGGGACTTGGGAATCCTCCTGCAAGACTCCCAAAAGGTTAATTTACAGATTGAGTCTGTGGTAAAGAAGGCAAATGCAATACAAGTGTCCCCCGCTTTTCGAACGTTCGCTTTACGAAACCTCACTGTTACGAAAGACCTACATTAGTTCCCCGTTTTTGCTAACAGAAGGTGTTTTCACTGTTACGAAGAAAGGCAGCGTGTGAAAAAAATCAGCGCGCGATAAAACAAGCAGTGCGCGCCCCGAGCAGCCGCTCTCCCCTGGATTCAGAACGGCATTCTCAGCGGCACTGCTTAAACACGTGCCTGTGAGCAGCCGTTAGCAAGATGATTTCTAAGGTATTGGAAAAGCCTAAAAGAGCTCGTAAGGGTGTTACACTTAGCGTAAAACTAGACATAATTAAGCGTTTCGATCGTGGTGAACGAAGTAAGGACAAAGTGAGTTTGGCTTGTGGAAGTTGACGAAGATGATGTTGAAGAGGTTTTGGCATCCTATGACCAAGAACTGATAGAAGAAGAGCTGATGCAATTGGAAGAAGAAAGGATAACAATCGAAACCAAATTCAGTAGCAAAAGTGAAGTCGTCCAGAAACTGAACATGAAGCAACTACGTGAGATTTTCGCTGCAATGATAAAGTATGACTTTAATTTTGAAAGGGTATGTCGGTTTAGGGCATATTTGCAAGATGGTTTGAGTGCTTACAAAGAACTGTATGATAGAAAAATGTGCGAGGCTCAGCAGTCAAGCAAGCCTTCCACAGCAGACGACCAACCTCAACCTTCGACATTGAGGCAGGCAGACATAGAAGAAGATGACCTGCCTGCCCTAATGGAAACAGACGACGATGAGATAACACTTCAGTGTCCCACCAACCCAACCCCCAGGCCGTGGACAGATATCAATTCGCGGAGAATGCAGTGGTAGCCAGGAGACACACAGCACATCTTTAAGAAAAAAGCCGAAATAAACATGCTAATTAATTAGGTGCCGCCCAGCACGTAAATGTCGGCCCGGATCAGAGGTGATTGCCGACAATTACGTGCTGGGCAGCACCTAATTAATTAGCATGTTTATTTTGGCTTTTTTCTTAAAGATGTGCTGTGTGCCTCCAGGCTACCGCTGTACCCCTGCATGCATCGCGGATCGGTATCGGTTGGCGGCCCGGAAGGTGGGGGCCACTGCACCACCCAAACTCCGACGACTTAGTCTAACACACCATCATCAGTGTGCTCGGCAAGCTGTCTTCCTGATTCCCGTAAGTGATACTACACTGTACATACATTATTTCTACTTTATATAAGCTGTGTATTTTTACGTGTTATTTGGTATGATTTGGCAGCTTCATAGCTTAAAGGTTGCTGGAGAGAGTGTTTTTGCCAACAGCGCTTGCGTGAGATTTTCTGCCGAGAGCGCTTGCATGAGATTTTCACTACAGAGAACAGTGCCGGCAATGATTGTGGAAAAGTATTTCTACTTTATGTAGGCTGTGTATTTATCATATTCCTGCTTTTACTATATGTTACTGTTATTTCAGGTTTTATGTGTTATTTGGCATGATTTGTTAGGTTATTTTTGGGTCTGTGAACGCTCACGAAATTTTCCCATATAAATAAATGATAATTGCTTCTTCGCTTTACGACATTCCAGCTTACGAGCCGTTCCATAGGAACGCTCTAACTTCGGATGGTGGGGGAAATCTGTATTGAAATTTATTTCAAGGGTGAATAGAACATAAAAACAAGGAGATAATGGTGAGGGTTAATAAGACACTAGTCAGGCCACACTTGGAGTATTGTCAACAGTTTTGGGCACCATATCTCAGAAAGGATGTGTTGTCATTGGAGAGAGATTGGAGGAGGTTCACGAGGATGATTCCCAGAATGAAGGGGTTAACATATGAGCATTTGGCAGCTTTGGGCCTGTACTAGTAGAGAGAGTTTTATTTGGGTTTTCTTTAGCGCTGGAAATGGTTACATCCCGACACACGGGACAGAAGCAAGGTCGCATTGTGTATTCCACGGACCAGCAAACACCGGCCGGCTTAGCGAACAGAGTGGTGGACACGCCTGCTGAAATCCCAAGGAAAACACAAAGAGGGGGATCACAAAGCCGAGGAAAGGGGACTGGGTCGAGACAACAGAGACTTTTGGAAAAGAGGAGTTTGGTGGGTAATACTGTTCTGGCTGACCGGAAGTGCACTGAGAGCGGTATGCATAAAGGAATTGGGTGCTTACTGTTCTGGCTAACAACGGATGGTGCAATCCAGGGCATATTACGATTGAGGAACGCGTTTGCAGACTGGATATTGAACTTTTTACTGTTGGACTTTGGCCACATTCCACCGTGATACAACACTTGGCGGCACAGGAGGTCGTTCCTGCCTGTGGCCATCGAACGTGCAGCTCCTCCCGTGGAGGGTCAGACACCCTGAGCCAATAGACTGGTCCTGGACTTATTTTCCATCTGGCACAGTTTGAATATTGTTGTTTGATTGTTTGTGGTTTTTGTATTGCTATATTTATGCTCTATTCTTGGTTGGTGCGGCTATAACGAAACCAAATTTCCCTCGGGATTAATAAAGTATATCTATCTATCTATCTCACTGGAATTTAGAATGCGTGGGGATCTCATTGAAATTTACTGAATATTGAAAGGATTAGATAAGGTGGATGTGGAGAGGATGTTTCCTGTGGTAGGGTATCCAGAACAAGAGGGCACACCCTCAAAGTTGAGGGGCGACGTTTAAGAACAGAGTTAAGGAAGAATTTTTTTTGGCCAGAGAAGAGTGAACCTGTAGAATACTCTGCCACAGACTGCAGTGGAGGCCAAGTCAGTGTATATATTTAAGGCGGAAGTTGATTGCTTCCTGATCGGTCAAGGCATCAAAGAATATGGCGAGAAGGCAGGTGTATGGGGTTGAGTGGGATCTGGGATCAGCCATGATGGAATGGCGGAGCAGACTTGATGACTAATTCTGCTCCTACGTCATGTGTCTTATTTAAAAGTCCATAAGATACAGAAGCAGAAAGGCCATTGGCCCATCAAGTCTGCTCCATCTATCTCTCTCTCTCAACCTCATTCTCCTGTCTTCTTGCCCTCTCCTTATAAACCTCTGACACCCTACTAATCACGTACACATCAACCTCCACTTCAGATGTCCCCAATGACTTGGTCTCTGCAGTCATCTTTTGATCCTATGTGATTTTCAGTTTTAATCTTTTTTTTTCACAACTTGCCCCATTATTTCAAATGATCCTTGCAGATGTACCCTGTGATCTGTCATCATCCCATTTAGAATTACGTTCTCATGTTTATATTGCTTTGCTTTTCCCTTCCTTTCAAAAAATACCACTTCTTATTTCTCTGCTTTAAATTACACCTGCCATCTATCTGACTATAGTAGTAGATTTCAGAATTTCTGAAGGCTGGCGGAATAGTCACGAGAGGTTAACCTGTTGTTCTAAGGTGAGTGTGAGGCCTCCGTCAGTCCAGGTTGACCATGGATAGTGCATCCGTGCTATCTAGGTCTGAAAGCCGGGGTAGTACAATATGGAGAGCCAGCTGTTGCCCACATAGCAAGCTCCCTCTCCACGCAGCTGATAAACCCAAAGCAACAGCAGAGACTGATACCGTTCGGCATTGAACTCCACAAAGGACTGCCTTAGGGGCTCCAGCTTCGGATTTTTTATTCCTCGGAGTTTACTCCCAAGACCTTCCCCGTGGGTGGGTATAGCTGCAAGACAGCAGAGGTTTGAAATCAGAGTTTTCCTTCTCCTAGATGAGTTGCCAACCACAGCTGATGAACCCCATCTGCCCGAAGTGATTGGTTTTAAGGTGCCAGTAACCCACCACTGCCCCCTTCTACTGTTAATAGAAAAGATTCTGCTGGGCTTAGTAGCTAAGCCACACCTGAAGGCCAGGAGCTGGACTTGGTTGTCAGAGGCTATTTGAGGTGCACACCATTGTGAGCATTTAATTGTTAGTGGGAACTTGTATCCCCACTATCACCACCTTCTATAATAACATTGAGGAACCATCCACTCTAAGGTATAAATGTTAGACTGGTAATAAATCATTCTTATTAGATTATGAAGACACACAGTCCTCTTTTATTGTCCTTTAGTAATGCTTGCATTAAGAAATGATACAATATTTCCTCCGCTGTGATATCACAAAACACAGGACAGACCAAGACTAAAAAAACTAACAAAACCACATAATTATAACAATACCATAACTTGATGAAGAAGTCTATGAGCACAGTTAAAAGCTCAAAGTCTCTCAAATGTCCCACATCTCATGCAGACAGGAGAAGGAAGAAAAACTCTCCCTGCCATGCCGACCACAGTCCGAGTCTGAGTCATCCGAAAACTTTGAGCCTCTGATCAGCTCTCCGACACCGGGTACTGAGCGCCATCTCTGTCCGACCAATTCGACCTCAATCTCGGTCGCCAACAGCAGGCAAAACCGGGGATTTTGAGGCCTTTTCTCCGGAAGATTCCCGACCGCGCAGTAACAACAGCAGCGAACTGGCGTTTCAGAAATTTCTCCAGATGTTCCTCTGTGCTTTCACATCTGTCTCCATCAAATCAGAATTGTCCACGGCCCCTATTTAACAGATACAATATCATTTTTCACCGGAGGGCTGCGCACGCACAGCGCGCTGCTCTCTCTCCTCCCACCTTAAAGTCTCTTGGTACCAACTAAATTGCAATTAAAGTCACTTGGTACCAGCTAAATCTATTGAGTTACCCGACTGGATGTTAACCGTGTACTTTGTGGCATGTATTGCCAAAAGTTATAATCTTGTTACATAGAACAATACAGCACTGTCACAGGCCCTCAGCCCACAGTGTCTGTGCTGAGCACAATGCAGAATTAAACTAAACCTCTTTAACCTGTATATGTCCTATATCCCTGTAAAGTCATGTCTTTATCTTACAGCCAATATCAGATGTGCTTTCACCACCATCCTGGCAATTTATTCTAGAAACCTACCACTCCCTATGTGTAAATAATACCAAATAAAAATAGTCCTGCATATACCCTTGAAACTTTTCCCCCCCATCTCACCCTCTAGTATTTGAGGTTCCTACTCTAGGAGGAAAAAAAAACCTCTGACTCTCTATCCTGTCTCTCAAAATCTTTGAAACTTCTTTCAGGTCTTTAATCCGGCAGCATCCTGGAAAACCTCTTTGGCACCTTCTCCAAAACCTCCACATCTTTCCAATAAGTGGCGGTGGGGGAAGCTGGGTGCAGAATTGCACACAGTATTTCAAGACTGGCCAAACCAAAGTTTTATATAGTTGTAACATGAATATTGAGTTTTGTTCTGTGTCCAAGAGAGTGGCTGCTTAGAGGTGTTGATATTTCCTGTAATGTTTGTAGTTGTTTTGTTGGAGGAGATGTATGCCACGTGCTGTGGCAGTGACTCACATCTTGCTTATTTTGTGCATTTGTTCCATTCATTAAGTACACTTGGAAAGATACAACCTAGATGATATTCCTGGCTAGAATTGTCAACTATCTGGATTGATACTGATCTAACATCTGGGTAGAAAAATCAAAAATGCTGGAAATATTTAGCATGTTGGGCAGCATATACGGGGGAGAGAAAATCAGTAAATGTTACAGGTCGGACTCTTCAAAATATGGCCCCGCCAACACTTTCTTAAACTTAACATTTACCTTTTTATAATCTCCATCCCAATTCTCATCAAGGCTCTCTGACTTGAAATGTTGATTCTGTTTCATGCTCCATAGATGCAGCCTGACTTACTAAACATTTTGTTTGTCGTTCAGGGTTCTAAAATGTACAGTTTTTTTGATAGCCAGATCTGTGTTGCATGATTCATCTTTTAGTCACAAGATTTGACAAAACACTTGGCAACGAGTTATCAGTTTTACTCTGATAATACGTGTAAAGGTATGGCATTGAAAACAGCTTTGATAAGTTGATCTAGCCCTACTGCTAATTTTATCTCTTGGTGTTGTTGAAGTTGGATACTCTTCTAAACTGCAGAACAAAACTTTTGTTCATGAAGATAGATATGTATTAGATAAATGCTCATGTTGGTTGAATTGTTGGAAGAAAATAGTGACAACATTATAATCTGAGCTACAAGTACAAACAGGTGCCATGTGTCAAGATTACAAGCTGATTTTGAGCCAATAGATAACCATGATAGCAACGGCACCAATGGACTGACTATTTTAATAATTTTATTGAGATACAGCACGAAATTGGCCTTAATGAGCCACGCTGCCCAGTAAACACACACGTGTGTAAGTGAAAAACAAGCCATCTTTCCCAGCTTCAGACCTTTCCAAAGTCCAGTGAAGTACTTTTAAAGTGTAGTCAGTGATGTAACATGTTATATTTTACACTTTATACATTCTGACCTTGTTCAGATTCAAGGGTGCTCCTAATACCCCGTAAGGCCTTTCAGGGTTTTAAAATGCAAAATTCCCCCTCCTCCACAATCCCTGGAAGTCCCTGTCCCATCACCCCCTCACTGTTCAAAGTGTGCAGGAAGCATTGCTTACCTCAAGTGCATGGAAACTCTGATAAACGGTAGCGAGGCTGTAACAGCTGACAGACCATCTGCCTGACTGCACAAGCACTTCCTGTCCATCTAGTAAAATCTGCAGGGCTGATGTTGGTTGTTTACCACAGGGCCAGAATGGGAGGAAATTACTCTTGATCCTGAACGGCAATCTTGAGAAAAGTTTATCAGTTCATTGTTAGTATAATCATGCTGCTTGACCTGCTGAGTTCCTCCAGCATTTTGTGTGTTGGTTTTGAGCATGTTATAAAGCTGATATAAATGCAAATCTGTTCTTTATCCTTCTGTTCAATAATTAATTTGTTCTCGCTTACCATCCTTTTACCATGGTTATTTTAAGCAATTCCTGATGAATGAAGACAGAATGCAAAGAGCCAAGCAAAGATTAAAGATGGGATGAAGATTAGCTTTATTTGTCACACGTACATCGAAACATACAGTGAAATGCATCATTTCATCTCAATAACCGACACAATCCGACTATTGTCCTGGGGACAGCCTACAAGTGCCACCACAATTACATTGCCAACACAGCATGCCCAGAACTTACCAACCCTAACCCATACGTCTTTTGGGAGGAGAGAAGGCAAGACGATGGGGTTGGGAGGGACACTAAATCAATCGTGATGGAATAGCAGAGCAGACTTGATGAGCTGAATGGCCTAATTCAGCTCCTGTGTGTTATGGTCTTAAACCTACAGTCACGTGGAGAAAGAACAAACTCCTTACAGACAGCAGCTGGAATCAAACTCCGATCTGTGATTGCTGGTGCTGTAAAGTGATTGTGCTAACGACAATGCTACTGGGCTTCCCAAACTAAAGTGGCAAAGTCCCACCTTCTCTCAGCTCATATCACACCACTTGTGTCACTCATTCTTTCCGGTTCACCAACCTATTCATGTCTTTAGCTTTTGTTTGTTCTTTGAAACAGAGTAATGAAAAGTTCGTTAGGAAGTATCCTGGAATTTTGTGATCATATCAGATATTTATCAGCATCATCAGGTGCCATGCCCAGTTTGAGCTTTGACTGCCATGGCCCACACACTCCTGTTTCGGGTCAAGTGGATCAATTCATTGGTGTTCATTTCCAGTTCTCTGGCTGCTGTCTCCATCATCATTTGTCTTTGCCTTCCTCTTGCTTTCTACCCTTCAATCTTTCCCATAATTACTGTGCATTCTAACTCCTCTTTCCTAATCACATGTCCAATGAAGTCACGTTGCCTTTTCATGATCTGATACACTATTTCTCTTGTGCTTGCTCTGTTCATGACATCCTCATTACATATTTGTTTTGTCCATAATATTCTTTGCATCCTCCTCAAAAACCACATCTCTGCTGCTTCAATTTGTTTCCTCATGTTACTAGACATTGTCCAACATTCTGAGCCATATAACATAACTGGATAAACGTAATATTTCAGTGCTCTGAGGCAGGTTGTCAGATATTATTTCAAGCAAAAGCCAGTTTTCAGTTCTTATTATAAACTGCAAGCAGTAAATTGAAATTAAACTGGCCCACACATTAAGAGATATGGTTTGCAAAAGCTTGCATATGCATCAGACAATGGGGTTGTGTTAATTGCCAGTTGCAATCCAGGCAACTATGGATTTGGGTAATTTGCATTGTTGCAAGTGACTTCAGGGAAGCTTGCAATTAGCAAAGGTACTTGAACTTTGAGGTTTCTCCCAGTGTAAATATGTAACTCAAAGGAAGCATTGTCAAGCAAAGTATTAAACAGCATTATTGTTTATTGAAACTGCATTGAGTCACCTTTGATATTAAGGGTATAAAAATGTGATGTATTTCTGGGTTTGTGAGCCTCCACCAACAATGTCTTCAGAATATCGTCTGCTTGTTGTGCTGAATCAAGACTTCTCCCTATAAATCACCAACTTGAGCGTCTCTCCAGTGACTTCAGTCACAGTCACAACAAGGCTATCTGTGTTGACTATTAACTCTCATTTCTTTCTTCATGTACCATGCTTCACTTGCTGAGCACACTTACCATTTTTTTTTCTGGCGCGTGCCTGCGTGCGTGCGTCCATGATGATGGCTTTTTCATGACTTTTACAAGGCACGGAGCGAGAGAGAGAGACTGTATAGTGCACCACTCCTCACACAGACATTTTCACAGTATTTTCCCTTTATTTTATGAGGTCGAGCTGCGTTCTCGACACTCAACCCGGCATGGATGGAAAGCGTACTCGGGGGTGGACCTGACTAGTTTCGAACCCGGGAACCTCCGCTCCCGGGTTCGGCGCTGATGTCGTTGTGTCACCAGCCCGCCCCACACTTAGCATTTCTATTGTTTTGTAGTTTTTTCAGATTCTTCAATAGTGTGCTCTTGTTGTACAATACTTTGCTATGACATCACTTGTTGAGCCCAAAAGCCACTGAAATAGGGTAAGGACTGGCTTTGGTATAAAAGTGTCCACCCTGACTGGGAGTTTGAAAGGATTTGATGTATCACTAGCGACTCTAGCAAATTTCTATTTGTGTACCATGATCTATGCACTTCGCGTCTGCGAGCTTTGTGGCGATTTGCCCACGATATGATAGGCTGAGGCTTCGGGCCCACTCTGGCTGCTTTGGGATTCGGATCTATGGACACAATTCGGTTCGGATTGCTGTTGTTTGCTTCTATTATTTGCATGGTTTGTGTTTTTTTTTCTCTTTCCCTATCGGGTGTCAGTCTTTTTTTTAAAATTGGGTTCATTCTGGTTTCTTGCTTTGTGGCTGCCAGTAAGCAGATGAATCTCAAGGTTGTATAATTTATACATACTTTGATAATATACTTTGAACCCTTTGAGAACGTTCCAACTGGTTGCATTACCATCTAATGTACAGGACTGGGAAAAGCTGCAGAGAGTTGTAAACTCAGGCAGGTCCATCATGGGCTCTAGCCTCCCCACCATTGAGGACATCTTCAAAAGGCAGTGCCACACCTCACAGGATATGCCTCCTCTCATTACTACCATCGAGGAAGGAATACAGAACCTTGAAGGCCCACACTCAGAGTTTTAAGAACAGCTTCTCCTCTACAATCAAATTTCTGAATGGTCCATGAACACTATCTCATAATTTTGCTCACTTTTGAACTGCTTATTTTTTTCAATATATTTCTTATTGTAAATTAAAGTATTTTATGTACTGCCACAAAAGAACAAATTTTATGACATGTTAGTGATAATAAACCTGATTTTTGATTCTGTTTGTTGTTGTTTTCTATTTACTTCAGGGATGTGGACAAATATAATTATTTATCCATCCTTAATTGCCCCTAAACTAGGGGGCTGTTATGAGTCGGGTATGTTGGGTCTGCAGTGGCATTATAGCCTGAAGGATGTTGGTGTACCAGACTTTTTTTTTATTATGGCAATCCAATCATTACCAAGAATAACCTTGTTTTAAATTCTGAAGTAACTTACTGACATGAATTAATTTAAATACTTTACTTGCCATGGTGGGATTTAAGCTTCTTTCAAGAAAAAAGTCCACATTTTTGGTTGCTTGGCCAGTAACTAATCCTCTGCCCAACCATGAAGATACAAGTGTCTACAGATGCAATAGTATGGAACAAAAAAAAACAAAATATTGGAGGAACTACAGTAAGTAGGTCAGGCAGCAACTGTGAAGGCAGAAGAACGGTTGACGAATTGGGTTGAGACTCTACACTGGGCCCTGAAACCATCCGTTGGTCTCCACAGATACGGTCTAACCCACTGGGTTCCTCTAGCAGTTTTACTTCCACTCTACTCAACCATACTGCTCAATATCTCCCATAATAGGTTGTCCACACCACTCTGTCTCCTTTTTCTCCCTCTGTCCCTCTGACTATACCCTTTGCCCATCCTCTGGGTCCCCCCCCTCCCCCTTTTCCTTCACCCTGGGCCTCCTGTCCCATGATCCTCTCATATCCCTTTTGCCAATCACCTGTCCAGCTCTTGGCTCCATCCCTCCCACTCCTGTCTTCTCCTATCATTTTTGGATCTCCCCCTCCCCCTCCCACTTTCAAATCTCTTACTAGCTCTTTCTTCAGTTAGTCCTGACGAAGGGTCTTGGCCCGAAACGTTGACTGTACCTCTTCCTAGAGATGCTGCCTGGCCTGCTGCGTTCACCAGCAACTTTGATGTTTGTTGCTTGTATCTCCCATAATAGGTTGTCCACACCACCCTACCTCCCTCTATCGATACTGCCAGCTAGTCATCAAGCTAATGACTGCAGTCCAGCTGCCTTTTCTACCATACCCCACCTGACAATTGTTCCCCCAAAGCGCCCCGTTCTACAATCTTCTCTTCGATCCCAGCCCAGTCAGTTCTCGAGCTGAACTTCCAGAGCCATCTGATCTTCTCCTCAGTTGTTGCTACTTTCTGCAACGGTGTGGAGCTGTGAAGGAAAGGCTCCATACTGCAGGGTGCTATGGATCTGGTATTTCTCAGATTATTTGTGGCTCCCCTTCGGGAGTACACTCAAGTGGATCAGGCAAGATTTGCAAACCTCAGTGTACTGTGTAATGAATTGATCTGTATGAACAGTATGCAAGGCAGGTTTTTCACTGCACATCGGACAGTAACTCAGATATTTGTCATATTTATAACATCTAGATTTTAGGATTTAAAGATTAGATTTATTTGCCACATATGGGTCCAAGCATACGGTGAAATGTGTGGTTTGCACCAGCGAGGATTGTGCTAGGCAGCCAGCAGGTATCATCACGCTTCCAGAACCAACATTGCATGCCCACAACTCACTAACTCCAGGTGGGAGGAAACCAGAGCACCCAGAGGAAACCCACACGGTCACGGGGAGAGCGTACAAGCTCCTTACAGACAGTGGCAGGAATTGAACCCTGATCTTACAGCTGGCGCTGTAATTGTCTTGCGCTAACCACTATGGTACCATGTCATCATTTACAGATTAAGTTCAACTGAGCATTATATTGTACACTTGATCTTCAGGTTGGTCTTCCACTGAGGTCCTCTCACGGATCAAATTAGCAATCACAGTGACTTGTTTATGCAACAAGCTTCTGAAGTTGTGAATAATAACTGTTTCCACACAAGCCAACCTTCAGCTCTCTTTCCTCCTTTAACAGGCACCATGATATCTACAGAGTCTTCAGGTGCCCTGAAAAGGCAAAGGAAGGATTCTGGAAATGGAGGCGATCCCGATGAGAAGAAACATCTGGGGCAATGGGGCAGGGCCTGGTAAGAAAATGTATATAATATTTAAACATGTGGGAAATTGGCAGCGGGAGACTTCATTAATGTCATTCTAGGCTGGTGTAAATGGTAATGTTAAATGGACTTCACTGTGAATTTTGCCTTAATTGAATTTGAAAGTATTTTGTACTTAAAGTAGTGGTTTGGTGTTTTAAGGGTTTTTATTTCCATTGGACCTTTCTTGTACGTCGCAGGAGGCCCAAGAGGCCAATCAGGAGGTGGCTAAATGGAGAGTTAGAGTTAATTGAGCTGTATGAAGTTATAAAAGGCCCGGTGAAAGTGAAAGGAGACCTGTTTCCGTTATCAGAAAGATCAGTAATTCAGGAAGGAGGGTTAAATTGGATTAGAGAGGAGCTGAAGACAAATCTTTCCACCTAGTGGAGAATAGGAGCACGAGAAATGGCTGAGGCAGAAACTGTTGCAACATTTGATGGGTACTCACCATTACGGATACAGGTCAAAACTGGAAAGGGGCCACCTTTTGAGATACAAATTTCAAAGATTCTGTAGACAGAGTGGTGGACTCATCAGAACTGATAATCGGGGATACTGGGTAAAGTCACAGATAGGAAGGAAAAGACCAATAAGGAAGGGTAAAAAAAAACAAAGAACGATGAGAAGTCTCTCTCTTTGCCACAAGCATGCTGAGGCAGCAGCTGCATGCTTCAAGTGAGGTGTGACCACAAAGACTGAGGTATTTTTAATTTAATGAAGGGTTATCTGAATTGAAGCCTCCTTAAGTCAAAGCACTAGTAGCTTTATACATAGGAGCAAAAGACATAGGAGCTGAATTAGTCCATTTTGGTTCATCAAGTCTGCTTTACCCATTCGATCACAGCTGATTTGTATTCCCTCTCCTGCCTTCTCCATGTAATCTTTGACACCCTGACTATTCAAGAACCTATCAGCCTCCGGTTTAAATGTACCCAGCAACTTGGCCTCCATATCTGTCTGTGGCAATGAATTCCACAGATTCATCACACTCTGGCTAAAGAAATTCCAACTCATCTCTGTTCTAAAGGGATGGCCTTCTATTCTGAGACAGTGCCCCCTGGTTATAGACTCTCTAACTATCAAATTCATTCTCTCCATGTCTTCTCCATCCAGGCCTTTTAACAGTTACCTCCAACCAGTGACACAATTGTCTCCAGTCTCCGGACCGGTGATACAGAGTGGATCCAGACCTTGGATTTCACCACCAGCGACTCCAGTTCCTATGACACTGGAGACATTCACACTACAAATTGTGTGGCCTCTAACTCCAGCTCTAGCCTGGACTTCATCCGGCAGCATGTCCGGGCTGAAACTTAACATGCTGTCATTGGGCCCCAGGTTCTTTACTGCCCCAACACCACTCTCCAACCCAGGTCTCTCAGGCTCCATTTGGGTTTTCAAAGCCTCCATCTTCCTCCCACCTGATCTCCCTGAAAAACCCAACCCTCCTCTCTCTTTAGGCGCTGTGAGCCTCCTTACCAGCCCATAAGCCTCCACACCCAACACATCATTCTCCACATCTCCAAGTGGATCCTACCGCCAAACACATCTTTACCTCCCACCCGCCCCCCCCCTTCCCACTTCACACAGGAATCGCTCCTCCTTTGATTCCCTTGTCCATTTGTCCTTCCCCACTAACCTCCCTCCCAGCACTTCCATGCAAGCGGCCAACGTGCTACATCTGCCCGTTCACCTCCTCCCTCACCTCCACTCAGGGCCCCAAACAGAACTGGGTGAGGCAGCACTTCACCTGTGAATCTCCTGGGGTCACCTGTTGTGCCTGCTCCTGATGTGGCCTCTTCTACACTGGTGAGATCCTTTGTAAATTGGGGGACCTCTTAGTCGAGCACCTCTGCCCCTTCGGCCAAAAGCAGAACTTCCCGGTGGCCAAACGATTTAATTCCGATTCCCATTCTGACATGTCGGTTCATGGCCTCCTCTTGTGCCACAATGAGACCTGCATCAGGGTGGAGGAGCAGCCTCTTGTATTCTGTTTGGGTAGCCTCCAACTTGATGGCATGAATAATAATTTCTCCTTCTGGTTTTAAAAAAAATCCCTCCTCATACCCTCTTGTTCTATTCCCCACTCTGTCCCTTATCTCTTTCTTCTCACCTGCCTATCACCTCTCCCTGGGTACCCTTTCTCCTATAGTCCACTCTCCTCTCCTATTAGATTCCTTCCTCTCCAGCCTTTTACCTTTCCTACCCACCTGGCTTCATCTATCATCTTCTAGCTATCCTCTTTCCCTTCCCCCACCTTTTTATTCTGTCATTTTCCCCCTTCCTTCTCTGTCCTGAAGAAAGGTTTCAGTCTGAAGTGTTGAGTCTTTGTTTTTTTTCCATAGATGCTGCCTGACCTAATGAGTTCCAGCATTTCGTGTGTGTTCCTTTCAATATTTGTTGACTCAGCAGGTTTTAAATTCCAGGAAGTACAGGCCCAGAGCTATCAAACACTCCTCAGATGTTAACCCTTTCATCTTTGGGATCATTCTTGTAAACTTCCCCAAACTCTGTCCAACCCAACTGTTTGCTAATACTCAGGTGTTTTTCGTAGGAACTAAGCACTTCAAATATAGCCTCAGGCCTTGTCCAGTGTTGTGTTTTTTTTTTGGTATCATTGCTGTCCAGACAAGCAAACTGTTGTTTGAAAGTTAACCTCACTAAGTGTAATGAGGAATGGAGTGTGAAATTGAGTTTGATATAGTCAGCAAACAGAAATGATCAATCTATTTCAGCTCGTCCATATTCCAATGGTAGTGTTTTTGAAAACCCTATAGGGAAAAAAAAGGATGTTGTTGGAACTGGAGGACCTGAGGAAAGATTGAAATTGTATAAGACGTTGGTTAGGCCGAATTTTGAGCATTGTGTCCAGTTTTGGTCACCTACCTACAGGAAAGATGTAAATAAGATTGAAAGACTGCAGAGAAAATTTGCAAGGGAGGTTGCCGGGACTTGAGTTATAGGGAAAGGCTGAACAAGTTAGGACTTAATTCCCTGGACCTTAGAAAGCTGAGGGTAGATTTGATGGAGGTGTACAAAATTGAAGGGAAGAGATAGGATAAATGCAAACAGGCTTTTTCCACTAAGGTTGGGTTTGACTAGAAACCAGAGGTCATGAGTTAAGGGTGAAAGGTGAAATGCTTAAGGGGAACACGAAGGGGAGCTTTGTTACTCAGAGATTAGTCAGAGTGTGGAACGAGCTGCCTGTGGAATTGGTGGATAAGGGGTCATATAAGAGAAATTTGGATAGGTACATGGATGGGACAGGTATTGAGGACAATGGTCTGGTGTAGGTTGGTGGGACTAGGCAGGTTAATGCATCGGCACAGATTAGAAGGGCCAAAGAGCCTGTTTCTGTGCTGTAGTGTTCTACGACTCTATAGTAACTCCTTCATCCCCTCAGTCCTACGAGGGGTGATGATAAGTTCGTGGCCTAAGGTAGAAGGAGATGAGTTATATAGCTCTCGTTACATGCACATGCAGTTCAACTCTTTGATTATGCAGGAAGTTTGAAGTTAGTAATTCATCTCCTACCTTAGGCCACAAACTTATCAATCACTCCTGATGAATTATTAACCTCAAACTTTCTGCATAATCACTCAGAGTTGAACTCCTCTCCTTCTATCTTAGGCCGCGAATTTAATAATCACCCCTGCTGTGGGCACTTTCTGGAGGTCCAAGATCCGTATGCTTCACACCGCTGGACTAAGTGTGTAAATGTAGGAGGGGACTATGTTGAAGAATAAATGTGCTAAAATTGACTCCTTCTACCTTAGGTCACGAACTTATCAATCACCCCTCGTATGCTAGAAACGTTCATGTCTGCTTGAGGGAACATAGTGGGACCTCGGTTTGCTGGAGGAACTCAACAAGTTAGGCAGCATTTATAGAGGGGGATAAACAGAATGTTTATTCTCCCCCACCCCCATCTAGATCCTGACTTACTGAGTTGCTCCAGCATTTTGTGTGTGTTCCTCAGGATTTCTTGCTGCAGAAGCGCATGCGTTTGGGACCTCAACTTAACGCCTTACCCAAACGCCTTTGTGTTGCAGCACTTCCTCAAAATTGTGCATGTTAGTTACTGCCCGTTACACTGCTGGGCAGAAATGAAGATCCTCCATCTCTCTGTCCTTGGCCACACAGATATAAAATTCTTCATTGCTGTTACAGAATTTATTTTTGACCATGCAGGGTTGTTAGCCCTGAGCTGAACCCCCGAACCCAGAGAATCTGTGGATCAGTGGACCACTCTTAGTCTGGCCTCTACCCTTTGACCTGTTTGGCATGGGTGACCCTACCAAGAGTCATAACACAAGGTCCTGACTCAAGCCAATGTAGCTCTCCGGGTCACTGAGGCACGCAAGCCTCTAAACCATGCACGAGTTCAGATACGATTTTTTTTCACGCACAAGTTCTATATTAACATTTTTACAAGAATTGTGGAGGTACAAGAGTTGTATGGCGCATCTGAATTCGTGTGTGAAAAAATTGATGCATGGAATGTAAAAGGTTGGTCACCCCTCCCCTAAACCCTACGAGGTTGTGGTCTTCTTGGAGGATTATACAGGAGGATTGGCCTAAATGTTTGTGCTCAAGCTGTTGGGATTGGGGCTTGAAAATGCACAAAAACTGAAAACTTGTATTGATTATGACTAAATCTACAAAAGAAGAGGATGTCACGAAGATAGATCTTATCATTGCAGTTACACAAGGTATAGGCACAAACTTCCCTGCACAGGATCTGTACAACGGCAACATGGTTCCTCTGAATAAAGGCAAATTGCACGTGATGTCTTTATGTCATTCGTCTGAGGTGCATAATGTTGTAATGTCGTGCTCAAGAGGGATAACCAAGAGAATCAACGAGGATGACGGCTAATGTACAAGTAGGAGCAGGAAGGAATGCCAAACAAAATACTGTTAAAACAACTTGTCACACCCGGGATCACACTTCATCAGCACGGCATCATAATCCCACAGCAATCTGAAATGCTGTGAACTATATAATTCAGATGAGGCCCCCAGGATGGTAATAGCTCTAATTTTGAGCCATCTTCTAATCATTCTTGCTCTGCACCCTACCTGCAATAAATTGGAGGGTGAGTGGAAGGCACTGACAAAGAGCTGGTAGGCAATATTTGACATAAGTGAGGTTACCCACGCCAGTCAGATTCAGATTTATATACCACATGTATAATTGACACATACAGTGAAATGTGTCATTTGTGATTGATTACCATTAATGTTTTGTTATAATTTCTGAACGTGACACTTCCCTGGTTTGAATGGCACTCCACAGTATCTCTCCACTGGCATCCTCCAATCACCCAGTTTCCTACAGCTGGTTGCCATTCAGGTGAAATCCAACTCTCTTGCTCAGCAGTCCCTTGAACCTGAGGGTGACTTGCTTCCACTCTAGTTGTAGTTTATTATCATGGGCATACAGTACATACCCAGGGTATAATTGCCACAGAAGTTTGTTTTTTTTTTACAGAAGCAATGCACATTACAAACATGACACCATACAGTATATAAACTGAAGTTAAAGATTCAAAGATTAGCTTTGTTTGTCACATGTACATCGAAACATAGAGTAAAATGAATCATTTTGTTTCAACTCAGTGCAAGGATTGTGCAGGGGGCAGCCTACAAGTGTTACGTAAACACGAAATAATCTGCAGATGCTGGGATCAAAGCAACACTCACAACACACTGGAGGAACTCAGCAGGTCGGGCAGCATCCGTGGAAACGATGACTGGACGTTTCGGGCCGGAACGCTTCGTCAGGACTGAAGAGGGAAGGGGCAGTGGCCCTATAAAGGTGGGGGAGGGTGGGAAGGAGAAGGCTGGTAGGTCCAGTTGAAAAACCAGTAATTTGAAAGACAAAGGGGTGGGGGAGGGGAAGCAGGGAGGTGATAGGCAGGAGAACAATGGGTAGTAGAAGGAGGCAGAATATTGTTTTCCTGCCTATCACCTCCCTGCTTCCCCTCCCCCACCCCTTTGTCTTTCAAATTACTGGTTTTTCAACTGGACCTACCAGCCTTCTCCTTCCCACCCTCCCCCACCTTCCTTATAGGGCCACTGCCCCTTCCCTCTTCAGTCCTGACGAAGGATTCTGGCCCGAAACGTCGACACATTGTTTCCACGGATGCTGCCCGACCTGCTGAGTTCCTCCAGCGTGATGTGAGCCCACAAGTGTTGCCCCACTTCCGGCACCAACATAACATTCTCACAACTAACCGTAACTGAGTGTTCTTAGAATGTGGAGCATCCGGAGGAAGCTCACACAGGTACAGTGAGAACATACAAACTCTTCCAGGCAGGGATGGGAATTTGAGCCTGGTTGGTGATTGCTGGTGCTGTAAGGCTTTGTGCTAAGCTCTGCACTACTGTGCTTAAATTCTATATCACTTACACAATAAACAAATATTACCAAATGACATTTAGTGCAAGTTTGCGAGTTGAGAGAAGTGTAGTTGGAGGTAGAATAGGGTTTTCAGATCAGTTTAAGAACATGGTGGCA
This sequence comes from Mobula birostris, assembly GCF_030028105.1. Lineage (NCBI taxonomy): Eukaryota > Metazoa > Chordata > Chondrichthyes > Myliobatiformes > Myliobatidae > Mobula > Mobula birostris. Next base: position 100,221,418 of record NC_092380.1, on the reverse strand, counting down.
GTAGGGAAGAGGAAGTTGTTGGGTCTTCAGGCTCCTATACCTCCTGCCTGGTGGCAGCAATGAGAAGGGGGTTTAGCCTGGGTGCTGGGGGATCCTTAATGATGGATGGCATCTTTTTGAGACATCTCCTTTTGAAGATGTCCACAATGCTGGGGAAGCTCGTGCAGGTGACGAGAGGTGGCCTTTTGTAGATGCCCTTGATCGTGTGGAGAGCTGAACCCAGGATGGAACTGGCTGTGTCCACCAATCCCTGCAGCCTTCTGTGTCCCTATGTGTTGAAATGCCCGTTCCGGCCCATGAGGCAACCAGCCAGATTGCTTTCCACTGTACAGCTGCAAAAGTTTGTCAGAGTCACATGCCAGATCTCCTTAAACTTTAAGAAAGTCGAGGCACTGGGTCCCCTCTTGTTGCTGGGCCCAGGACAGATCCTCTGAGATGTTGACACCCAGGAACATGAAGACACTCACACATTTCACTGCAGCTCCTTCTACTCAGAGGGTGGTATGGTAGTGTTGCGGTTAGTGTAACACGATTACTGTGCCAGCGATAGGATTGGGGCTCAAATGACCAACCACTCAAAGCGCTTCATCACTGTAGATGTGAGTGCTACCAAGCGACAGTCATTAAGGCAGCTCACATTATTCTTCTTAGGCACTGGTATAATTGTTGCAGTACTGTATAATTAGTACATTAGGCAGCACAAGCTCATTGGGCCAGAAAAACCTGGTGCTATGCTATAGTTTTCATGACTCTATGACTCTAAAATTTTGGTTATCACATAAAAATTTTTGAGAAAATGAAAAATAATCATTTCCAGTCACTGGACCGGAAGATATAGGAGCAGGGTTAGGCGTTTTGGCCCATCAAGTCTGCTCACCATTTCATCATGGCCAATCTATTTTCCTTCTCAGCCCCAACCTCCTGCCTTCTCCCCGTATCCATTCATGCCTTGACTAATCAAGAATCTATCAAACTCTTGTCTTAAATATGCCCAATGACTTGGCCTCCTCTGCCATCTGTGGCAACAAATTCCACAGGTTCACCACTCTTTGCCTCAAGAATTTCCTCCTCATCACCATTCTAAAATGATGTTCCTATATTCTGAGGCTATGTCCTCTGGTCTTAGATTCCCCCACTGCAGAAAGTATCCTTTCCACAACCACTCTGTCGAGGCCTTTCAAGATTTGATAGGTTTCAATTGGGTCTCCTCTCAATCTTCTGAACTCCAGTGAATAGAGGCCCAGAGCTATCAAACACTCTTCATATGATAAGCCTTTCAATCCTGGAATCATTTTCATGAGCTACCTTTGAACTCTCTCTGATGTCAGCACATCCTTTCTTTGATATAGGGTCCAAAACTGCTCACAATACTCCAAGTGAGGTCTCACCAGTGCTTTATAAACCCTCATCGTTACATCCTTGATTTTATATTCTAGTCATATTCATTGAGGAGTAATCTTTTGGCAGAAAACTAGCGAGAATTCTCTTTCCCTTCATTAGCCTCCATAAGCCTTCATAAGACCTGTTCTGCCCATTTTGATTTGTAGAATAAGTACAACTAAACACTTTCGTAACTGTGATTACACTGTGTAACTGATCAAGTAACTATGTCCAGGCTGGACAGACAGGACTTTAATTTTAATATCTCATCAAACAGTAATTGCCTCCGACAGCAAGGTAGCTCCTCATTACCTGATGGGAGTTGAGATCAATTGTGCATTGAAGTTCTGTTGTTGATCTTTAAAAAAACATTTTCAGGTTCAAGTGAGCCAAAAACTTCCTCAAACTATGAATAACAGTTAATTCATAAATATAAAGTTTTGTTTTAAAGCTGATATCTTCCAACAAATAAAATTACTTAATCCTGCTCAAATCGTCAATGTTACCAGTCTGCATCCTTAGCAGTATATTTAACTAGTATGTTCCTATTCTTTAAACCATACACTATCTTTTACTATCGTTTAAACAATGCAGCAGTCCTGATGAAGGGTCTCAACCCAAAATGTGGACTATCCATTTTTGTTACTCGCGAGATTATGCAAATGCAAAAAATCCAGAATAACACACAAAAGTGCTGGAGGAGCTTAGCAGGTCAGGCAACATCTGTGGAAAGGAATAAAGCTTTGGTGTTTTGGGGCAGGACCCTTCAGGGGTCTGTTGCCTGACCTGCTGAGTTCCTCTAGACATTTTTGTGTGTTGTTCTAGATTTCCACCACATCTTCTGTCACCATAATGTTAGCATTGATTTAACCGTTTCTTCTGTATGAGTGTCAAGAGCTAGATTTTTTAAAACTAAGATTTTCCAAACAAAGCAATAGCCAAAGAGTTTTATAGTTTTGTCCTGTGGTCACATAATTTCAGCCTGTGGGACTGGAATCTTCTTATCCAAACAAGTGTACACAGGTGTAAGAAAAATCATGAACATTTGTCAAAACAGCAATGTGAGAATACAAAATAAAACTCAAACTGGCTGAACGTTCAGTTTAATCTTTAGATATGTTTTTTTTAATCTTTTCTTTTCTGTAGCCGCTATCTGAGTTTGAAGTTTGCATTGTAAATACTTCAAGGCACTAAAAAAATGTCATGGTGCTTTGTAATGTACTTTGACTATCTTGCCAACCAGTGCTTCTTGTTTTCCCTACAGTCCATTCATGCTTCCTTTGGGATCTGTGTTTCATTGCTGCATGTTATGGGTCTGGAGCGCTTGAGTCACAAGGAGCTGAGGGGTGACCCTAGAGAGGCACCTAAAGATCATCACCTAGCATTGGAGAAGGTTGAGAGGAAGTTAGTGATAGAATAGAGCACTACAGTACAGAAATAGGCCCTTTGGACTATGTAGTCTGTGCCAAACTGCTGATCTGCATAGTCCAATCAACCTGCATGCTCTATACTCCTCCTACTCTTTTAATCTTACTGATTTCTTTCCAGTAGATAGGTGACCAGAACTGCACACACAAATTGGATCTCGCCACAATACTCCAAATTGGATTTCACCACCAACATCTTTTTAGCTCAGCATAATGTCCCAACTGGTGTCCTCAGGAGTTGATTTGATTTATGAGGGCCAGTGTGCCATAAGCTTTCTTTATGACCCCTCGTGTTCAGGAGGTATTGAATACCGAGCCCTTCCGTTTTTTTCTGAGACAGGTTTGTGATAAATACACAACTGTTGGGTAAACAATAGTTTGTGTTTTGTTGACAGCAGATCATGGTCTCTTTTTGGGGCTTTGCAGTTGCTTGGTGGGTGACAGGCGCTGACGCTTTTTTGCTGAAATGGGGAGGGAGGAGTGTGATGTCTTGCTGCTGTTTGCACGGGCGAGAGGAGGTTTTGGGTTTCTCTGGTGTTCATTCTTTGGGGTTCTGTTTCTCGTGGATGTCTCTGAAGACAAGTATTTCAGGTTGTATACTGTATACCAGCAGTCCCCAACCATGAGGAAACGGATATAATTTGGCGATATGAGTCAGCTGCACCTTTCCTCATTCCCTGTCACGCCCACTGTTGAACTTTAACGCACGCGTCATCCATGTCAGCGCGGGAAGAAGATCAACTCCTCAAGCTTGCAAATGACGGTGGGCTGAAAAGTATGTTTGACATAATATCTCTGCCGGCATTCTGGGTCAAAGTCAAGGCTAAATATCCTGAACTAGCCACGAAAGCACTGAAAACGTTACTTCCATTTCCAACATATCTCTGCAATGAATGCAACGAAAACTAAATTGCGGAATAGACTGGACATAAGGAACCTCCTTTGAGTATCGCTGTCTCCCATCACCCCTCGATGGCACCGTCTTGTTGCGGGGAAACAAGCCCAGGGCTCCCTCTGATTCAGTGATATTGGTGTGTTGCAATGATTTTATATGTTCATACGGGGAAAATGTGTGCTGTGTGTTTAATATCCAAACGTTACTTAAAATTTTATGATGCTATTGACTTATAAGTGACTTATAACTGACTTATTACTATATTCATGCGAGAAAAATATACGCTGTGTGTTTAATATTAAATTCGTTAGATAAACCCTTTTAGAAACGAAATTGAGTGTATTAGCCACTATCACCTATATTCCGGTCGCGATTAACACCCCCGCCCCCCCCCCCGTACAGAATTGCCAAAAACTATCTGTAGCAAAAAATCAGCACGTACACGCATGCGCACTGGTGCCCGCGCAAGGCTTCATGGTCATGGTAGGCTTTCTCGGGGTAAACCCAACGTATTTGACTGCTACTCTTGTCCGTTGGCAGCCCTCCCCCACCCTCCCGGTCGGCCGGTCCGCAAGAATATTGTCAATATTAAACTGATCCGCAGTGCAAAAAAGGTTGGGGACCCCCTGCCGTATACATTTTCTGATAATAAATGGAACCATTGAATGATTGGATGTACATAACGCGCTTTGTACACTGCCATTGCAAAGCAATCACAATTCAGTTATTTTGTATTTCAGTTTTCACTGACCCCAACGAAATCCATGTATTGACCCAGTCCATCTTCTCCATTTGCCTTGGCTATTTAGTCTTTAATTTAACATTGTGTTTTATTGGGAGCAGGAGTGCATCCTTGGTCCCAGGTGAGAGAGATTGCCTAGCCTCAAGCTGACTGGAATACTGAACAAACAGCCGGTGTACTGTTACCTATGAAATGGTACAAAACTGTAGCTTTGGAAGGACAATGGGAGGAAAAGAGGTCAAAATCACTCGTATCTTTGGAATTCCATTATTAAAGCGATGAATATTTTTATTTGCTGCACACACACCACAAGATGCTGGAGGAACTCAGCAGGTCAGGCAGCATCTATGGAGATGAATTAGCGGTTGACGTTTTGGGCCAAGACCCTTCTTCAAGACTGGAAAGGAAGGAGGAAGATGCCAGAATGAGAAGGTGGGGGCAGGGGGCTAGAAGGTGAAAGGGAAAGGTAAAGGGCCGGAGAGGAGAGGAAGGAATCTGATGCGGTGGGGGGGGGGGAGAGGGTGAACCATAGGACAAAGGGAAGGAGGAGGGGATCCAGGGGGAACTGATAGGCAGGTGAGGAGAGGTAAAAGACCAGAGTGGGGAAATAGAGGGGGGGGGGGATGGGTAAGGAAAAATCCTCTTACTGGAAGGAGAAATTAATGTTCATGCCATCAGGTTGGAGGCTACCCAGATGGAATATAAGGTGTTGCTTCTCCAACCTGAGGTTTGTTTCATCTTGGCACAAGAAGCTTTTTTTTTGCCGTGTAGCACACTACAAGCCCTTTAGCTCACAATGTTCTTTTAACCCACTGGAAGATCAATCTAACAGCCCTCCATTTTCCTTTCATCCACATGCCTATCTAAGAGTCTCTTAAATGCCCCTAATGTATCTGCCTCTACCACCACCCCTGGCAGTGTGTTCTATACACCCACCACCTTCTGTGTGAAACGTCTCATCTGAGAATCCCCTGTACTTCTCCCCCAATCACCCTAAAATTATGCCCTCTTGTATTAGCCGTTTCCGTCCTGGAAAAAGGCGTCTAGCTGTCCACTCTGTCTGTGCCTCTTATCCTCTTGTGCACCTCTGTCAAGTCACTTCTCATCTTCCTTCACTCCAAAGAGAAAAGCCCTAACTCACTCAACTTGTCCTCATAAGCAATGTTCCCTCTGATTTTTGTTCTAACAGCTGCGCAGACCAACTGTTGATCTGAGCAGGAAATTTTTACTGAAAAATGCACAGCACTTTAATAAAACATTATATAAAGGAAAATTCAAGCTGCAAGACCACAAAGGCTATGTATGTGGGGGCATTTCAGTTACTGTGCAGCCACGTACCTGTGCACTTTAGAGAGAACAGTGCTTGTAAGCTATGCCCTCTAATCCAGGTAGCATGCTGGTAAATCTCCTCTGCACTTCTCGAAAGCTTCCGCATCCTTCCGAAAATGAGTGACCAGAACGGAACACAATATTCCAAGAGTGGTCTAACCCTCTTTTATGGAGTTGCAACATTACATCGCGACTCTCAAACTCAGTATTGTGTGCTTAATATTGCAGTTATCTTTGAGCAACCTTGAGTGAGTTAGTGAGTGTGTGTGTGTGTGTGTGTGTGTGTGTGTGTGTATATAATATAGTTTGATTAAGCATTCTTGTTTGTTTAAATAAAAATAAATAAAGGCATCCGTTAGTCTTGCGAGACCATGGATCTGCGCCTGGAAAGTCTTCACTCTCCAGGGTGCAGGCCTGGGCAAGGTTGTACGGAAGACCAGCAGTTGCCCATGCTGCAAGTCTCCCCTCTCCACGACACCGATGTTGTCCAAGGGAAGGGCGTTAGAACCCATACAGCTTGGCACCAGTGCCGTCGCAGAGCAATGTGTGATTAAGTGCCTTGCTCAAGGACACAACACGTTGCCTCGGCTGGGACTTGAACTCACAACCTTCAGGTAGCTAGTCCAATGCCTTAACCACTTGGCCACGTGCCCACTTTATTTAAATAATTACAGATTATATGTATGAAAATATGAATTACATATATCATGACACTACCACGTGACACACGCACACATGGCTGAAAGATGAAGATACACCTGTATTTCTGATTCCGTTGTCTTCCTTTGGAATACTTTAATGTTTTGAAGTTACGAAACAAAACCAGTTTCCCAACTGATGAAAGCCTTCTTAATCTAAAGTACATTTGCAACTGAGAATCCACCTTGCTATCTCATATCTGTGCTTTTGTTTTTGTAGGGAGGTTGACTGGTTTTCCTTGGCATCTGTGGTCTTCCTGCTCCTGTGCGCCCCGTTAATTGTATTCTACTTTGTGATGTCTTGCGACCAGTTCCAGTGTGCCCTGTCCGGTCCTCTCCTTAGTGTGTACTCCGGCAAAACCAGCATCAGCGACATCTGGGATCGAGCGCCATCCTTCAGTTGGACGGCTGCTAAAATCTATACCCTCTGGGTGTGCTTCCAAGTAAGTATCTCGGTGTTGGGCCTGCAGGCTCTTAAGCTTTGTGAAAATATATCAGGTACAAATTCTGTACAGTACTGTGCAAAAGTCTTAGGCACATATAGCTAGCTAGAGTGCCTAAGATGTTAGCACATTACTGTAGTAATTTTTATGTATTGCGCTGTACTGCTGCTGCAAAGAAAACAATTTCATGACATGTGAGTGATGAAAAACCTGATTCTGATATGGGTCTCTATTGTGGACTGAGAGTGGGAAGGGGGTAGGGAGAGGGGCATCGTCATTGGGAAAAGGTGAAGGGAGATGGGAGGCAGTGGGAAACACCAGAGATGTTCTGACATTCTGTAATGAGCAATAAACCAGTTGTTTAAACGACCTTGCCTGGTGTCCCAGGGCTGGGTGTATGTGCACCTGCGCTATACCCTGCCCTCGGCACTCCTCTGTCACGTGTCTCATGCACCTCCCAAGGTGCTCCGCCCTCGCCGTTCCTGTCCTTTGCTCCCGGCAGATTTACAAGCTCCCCTACAATTGACAAATACGGTGCTGTGCAAAAGTCCAGGTACCCTAGCTACCTATGTGCCTAAGACCTCTGCACAATACGGTATATTGCTGCATTGACAGATGCTAAGGCAAAGTTTATGCTCCTATCAATTCTTTATCATCTTTATTTTATGCATCAGTGAGACTAGAACTAGAGGCCATGGGTTAACTTTTTTTATTTATTGAGACACAGTACAGAATAGGCTCTTCTGGCCTTTTGAGCCACGCCTCCCAGCAATCCCCTGATTTAATCCGAGCCTAATCACGGGACAATTTTACAATGACCAATTAACCTACCAACCAGTCTGTCGTTGGACTGGAAGGAAACCGGAGCACCCAGAGGAAACTGACGTAGTCACAGGGAGAACGTACAAACTCCTTACAGGCAGTGGCGGGAATTGAACCCAGGTCATCCGTACTATAAAGCATTGTGATAACCACTACTCTACCATACCGCTCCAGGGGTTAGGGGTGCAGAGCCAACAACCTGTCTCTGAATGTGAGCAAAACAAAAGAGATGGTGTTTGACTTCAGGAGGACATGGAGCGACCACACTCCGCTGAACATCGACGATTCCTCCGTTGAGATCGTTAAGAGCACAAAATTTCTTGGTGTTCATCTGGCAGAGAATCTCACCTGGTCCCTCAACACCAACTCCATAGCCAAGAAAGCCCAGCAACGTCTCTACTTCTGCGAAGGCTGAGAGAAGTCCGTCTCCCACCCCCCATCCTCACCACATTCTGCAGAGGTTGTATTGAGAGCATCCTGAGCAGCTGCATCACTGCCTGGTTCGGGTATTGCACCGTATCGGATCGCAAGACCCTGCAGTGGATAGTGAGGTCAGCTGAGAAGATCATCGGGGGTCCCTTTTCCCGCCATTACAGACATTTACACCACACGCTGCACCCGCAAAGCTAACAGTATTGTGAAGGAGCCTACGCACCCCTCATACAAACTCTTCTCCCTCCTGCCATCTGGCAAAAGGTACTGAAGCATTCGGGCTGTCACGACCAGACTGTGCAACAGTTTCTTCCCCCAAGCCGTCAGACTCCTCAATACTCAGAGTCTAGACTGACATCTACATCATTTATTATTATATTGTAATTTGTCCTCTACTGTGCCTGTTGTCTTGTTTATTATTTATTGTACTGTCCTGCACTGTTTTGTGCACTTTATGTAGTCCTGTGCAGGTCTGTAGTCTAGTGAAGTTTCTAGGTTTTACATAGTCTAGTGTAGCTTTGTGTTGTTTCATGTAGCACCATGGTCCTGGAGGAACGTTTTGTTTTTTCTGTGTACTGGACCAGCAGCTTATGGTCGAAATGACAATAAACCTGACTTGACTTGACTTGAAGGGTGAAAGGTGAAAAGTTTAAGGAGAACACGAGGGAGAACGTCTTCACTGGAGGGTGGTGAGAGTGTAACAAGCTGTCAGCAGAAGAGGTGGATGCTGGTTTGATTTTAACATTTAAGAGAAGTTTGGATAAGCACATGGATGGGGGGGTACGGAGGGTTATGGTCAGGGTGCTGGTCAATGGGACTGTGCAGATTAATAGTTCAGCACAGACTCGATGGGCTGAAGGACTTGTTTCACTGCTACAGTCTTGTAAAAGTTCTTTAAGGAGGAAAGCTTTAATTTATGTACTTATTTCCATGCCCTATCAGGAGGGTGAAGTGCTTTTGAAATTTAAGAAACACAGTGATTAACGTGGATGGTAAGATCCCGCAAACGGAGCTGTATTTGTCACATGTGCAACGTAGCATGTAGTGGAGGGCACCGTTTGTACCAATGACCAGCACATTGTGCTGGGGGCAGCCCACAAGTGTTGCCACGCTTCCAGCGCCAACACAACTTGCCCACAACTTACTAACGTTAACTTTGGAATGTGGGAGGAAACCAGAGCACCTGGAGGAAACCCACACAGTCACGGGGAGAACAGACAAACTCTTTCCAGACACTGGCAGGAATCGAACGTTGGTCACTGGCACTGTGAACTGTTACTCTAATTGCTGTCCCTAATAACAATGATAACAAAATGATAAGGATGAACAAAAATGCATTGTTTGTGTCAAAACAAACCAGTCAGGACAGTGCTGGGCAGCCCGCAAGTGCTTCCAATAATGATAACATTCTGATAACAGTGACAGAAGTAAGATGGTGTGCTGTTAATGAAAAGGTACAGATACAGAACTGTGCAAAGGTCTCAGGCACATATGTATAACGAGGGTACCTAAAACTTTTGCTCAGTACTGTATTTGTCGATGTGGAACAGAGAATGAGTTTCTAAATCTGGCGGGTGCAAAGCTTTAAGGTATATTTAATTACAGAGCAATGGCAGCAGAGTGCAACTTCAAAGGAAAGAAGCATGTGTTTGACAAAGCCCTAAATTATATGCAAACAATTTACAGCAAGGATTGCTTGCAGGATTTTGCATATCCATTGGAAGCAGTTTTTAAAGTCTTTTAAGTTCATGACCTTTATATAGGCATCCATTAGTCTCATGAGACCATGGATTTGCGCCTTGGAAAGTTTCCAGGGGGCAGGCCTGGGCAAGGTTGTATGGAAGACCAGCAGTTGCCCATGCTGCAAGTCTCCCCTCTCCACGCCACCAATGTTGTCCAAGGGAAGGGCATTAGGACCCATACAGCTTGGCACCGGTGTCGTCACAGAGCAATTTGTGGTTAAGTGCCTTGCTCAAGGACACAACATGCTGCCTCAGCCAAGGCTTGAACTAGCGACCTTCAGATCACTAGACGAACGCCTTAACCACTTGGCCATGCGCCAACACTCATGAGCTAATAAGTATGCTAAATGAGAAGAAATTTTATATTCTGACATTTTGTTATGGTATAGCAGTTAACACATTGCATTACAGTGTCACTGGTCACAGAGAGGGGTTCAATTCTGCTGCTGCCTGTACTTTTTCCCCGTGATCTCATGGATTTCCTCCACGTGCTCCAGTTTCCTTTCACGTTCCAAAGTTGGAGCAGTTAATGTTAGTGAACCTTGGGTATGCTGTGTTGGCGGCAGAGGCATGGTTAACAACAACTAAGTCATAAACACAAGAGGTTCTTCAGATGTTGAAATCCAGAGTAACACACACAAAATGCTGAAGGAACTCAGCAGGTCAGACAGCATCTGAGCAGAAGAATAAAGAGTCAACATTTCGGATGAAACCCTTCATCAGAACTTGAAATGGAGGGTTGTTTTAAGTATGAAGGGTTAGATTAATCTTGGAGTAGGTGAAAAGGTCAACACAACCATATATGGTGCTGTAGTGTTCTTTGTTCTATGAATTTCCAATGTCAATCAGCAAGCTAGAAGAATCTCTTGGAATCAGTATTACAGATGTTCCCAACCACTGGGGACCCAGGCAGGTCTGCTGAACGTTGGGAGACACATTCTTTTGGTTCAAGTTCCTGGATGTCATCGTCTCTGAAGATTTATCCTAGGTCCAACGTATTGATGGAATTGCAGAGAAGTCACATCAGTGGCTATATTTCATTAGGAGTTTGAGGAGATCTGGCATGTCACCAAACTCGCAAATTGTTAAAAATGTACAATGGAGGGCATTCTAACTGGTTGAATCACTGACTGGACAGGATCATAAAAAACTGCAGAGAGTTGCAAACTCAAAGTCAGCTCTATCACGGACACTAGCCTCCCCAGTGAGAAGGGCACCTTCAAAAGGCAATACCTCAAAAAGACAGCATTCATCATTAAGGGACAAGGGACATGCTGCCTTCTCAATGGATCTGGGGTTCAGAGGGTGAACAACTTTAAGTTCTTCGGCATACGCATCACTGAGGATCTCACGTGGTCTGTACATACCAGCTGTGTGGTGAAAAGGGCACAACAGAGCCTCTTTCGCCTCAGACGGTTGAAGAAGTTTGGTACGGGAACCCAAATCCTAAGATCTTCGTACAGGGGCACAATTGAGCATCCTGACTGAATCGCAGGACTGCAGAGAGTGGTGTGGACAGCCCAGCGCATCTGTAGATATGAACTTCCCACTATTCAGGACATTTACAAAGACAGGTGTGTAAAGAGGGCCTGAAGGATCATTGGGGACCCGAGTCACTCCAACCACAAACTGTTCCAGCTGCTATCATCCGGGAAAAAGTATCGCAGCACAGAAGCCAGGGCCAACAGGCTCCAGGACAGCTTCTTCCACCAGTCCATCAGACTGATTAATTCAAGCTGACACAACTGTATTTCTATGTTATATTGACTGTCCTGTTATACATACTATTTATATTAATTACTATAAATTGCACCTTTAGACAGAGACATAACCAAGATTTTTACTCATGTATATGAAGGATGTAAGTAATAAAGTCAATTCAATTCAGTTCATTGTTACCATCAAGGAGGAGGTACAAGAGCTTGCAGACACACACTTGGGAACAGCTTCTTCCTCATCTGCCATGAACACTACCTCACTATCTGTTTATTTATGACTCTTTTTACAATATTTATTTAATTAGTGTTTATGTTTATATGTGGGACACATTAGGGCTGGTACATTTTGGCCCAATTAAGCAGCTGCTCTACTTATTTCAAATTTCATGGAAATCGTTAAATGGTATAAAAATGACAAACTACAGTTTAAGTCACAATTTATGAATTTAAATGAAATACAGGACATACTAGAACACTTTTTTGTTCGTGTATAGAGGAGTGGAGTTAACGACAAATAGTAATTTTAGCCGATGTAATATGACAGCCCAATCTTTGTTTGTTTGTTTTTTAGTTTAGTTTTTTTAGTTTAGGGTTTTTTTTTTCTCTTTATAAAATATCTTTTTCATGGTTAGTTACTAAGAGATTGGGAAGCTAAACTATATTTGTTACTTGGAATCTGTGCTTGTACATGTTAACCGTTGTTAATGTAATCCCGATCTCTTTGTATCATTATTATTACTGTTATGTTTATTAATTTTGAAAGTTAATAAAAAGATTGAAAAAGAAAGAACACTACCAATACCTCTATAGTACAGGTGGCCCCTGTTTTCACTAACAGAAGGTGTTTTCACTGTTATGAAAAAAGGCAGCGCGTGCCCGGAACGCCAAGCTCCTCCCGCGGAACTGCATTCTAGCCGGCATTGCTTAAACACGTGCCTGTGAGCATCTGTGCTTTATCTCGATTTATTTTGTGCATCTGTAAGCAAGATGAGTTCTAAGGTATTGGAAAAGAACTCGTAAGGGTGTTACACTTAGCGTAAAACTAGCCATAATTAAGCGTTTCGATGGTGGTGAACGAAATAAGGAGATTGTCCGCACGTTGAACTGCCTGCGTCCACCATTCGCACTATCTATACGCAGAGAGAAAGAATTTTGAAAGCTGCCGATGTTACTGTTCTGCTCGTAGCGAAGTGGTCTCTCTTAGTCGGCATCCAATAATGGATAAAATGGAAAGTTTATCGCTTGAGTGGATTGATGGGTGTACAAAGCGTGGTGTTCTGTTAAGTTTTCTTATACTTACGGAGAAATCAGTCAGTCTTTTTAATAAGCTGAAACAGAAAGCACTGGACGATGGTGATGAAAGTGTTGCGAAAGTGGAATTTAAAGGTAGTCATGGGTGGTTTGATTGGTTTCTGAGGCAAGGGCAGCTTCATAGTTTAAGCAGTGGTGGTACCCAAACTCCGGGCCGCGGACTGATACATTGCCGTGAAGAATGCAGCGGTGCAGCGGTAGCCGGGACGCACCCAGCACATCTTTAAGAAAAGAGCCGAAATAAACAAGCTAATTAATTAGGTGCTGCCTAGCATGTAAATGTCAGCCCAGATCAGAGGCAATTGTCGATTGCGTCAGGTGGTTATTCGTATAAGCAAGTGTTTAACTGTGACGAAACTGCAATTTATTAGAGTCTTCCTGATTCAGGTAAGTGAAACTACACTGTACATATATTATTTCTACTTTATATAGGCTGTGTATTTTTATGTGTCATTTGGGATGATTTGGCAGCTTCATAGCTTAAAGGTTACTGGAGAGAGTGTTTCTGCCGAGAGCGCTTCCGTGAGATTTTTGCTGCGCTAGACAGAGCTGCAGAAAAGTATTTCTACTTTATATAGGCTGTGTCTTTATCACCAACCAATATCAAAGTTGCTGGTGAACGCAGCAGGCCAGGCAGCATCTCTAGGAAGAGGTACAGTCGACGTTTCAGGCTGAGACCGTTCGAAGGGTCTCGGCCTGAAATGTCGACTGTACCTCTTCCTAGAGATGCTGCCTGGCCTGCTGCGTTCACCGGCAACTTTGATGTGTGTTGCTTGAATTTCCAGCATCTGCAGAATTCCTGTCGTTTGTGTATTTATCATATCATTTCCTGCTTTTACTATATGTTACTGTTATTTTAGGTTTTATGTGTTATTTGGCATGATCTTGTAGGTTATTTTTTGGGTCTGGGAACGCTCAAAATTTTTTCCCATATTAATAAATGATAATTGCTTTTTCACTTTACGAATTCCAGCTTACGAACCGTTTCATAGGACCGCTCTACCCTCGGATAGCGGGGGAAACCTGTACTATAAAACTATGAGTTCCTACCAGCTATCAGTGGAGGAATTCTGCTGTGTTCTTATGACTAACTGTAAATGAAAAAATCAGTGCAGACACGTAGTGCAGATAGCAGACTGCCTTTGTACAAAATCATCTAAAGTATGATTGCATCCTCATTTTAACATTCAAAATGATTAATTTGTTGACGTAGTGAAATTGTTTAATTTTCTAGCATCTCCAAGCCTGGATTTTTGAAACTGCAGTGAGCAAAACGGTTCCGAATTGTCTTACTGCTCCTTTCTCACCAACTATAAGTGACAAAAATCACTGATTTTGAACACACACACAGCTGACACTATTTAAAAACTGACCACTCTAAGCATGGTGCAGTGTCTAATGCCATGCAAGTATATGCGACTGACACTAGGTAGAAACTGTTCGGCAACAGTCTCCTGCCCAAAATAAGCGCTATATTGTCTCAAATAAATGAAGGAATCCCGGATATTTTCTCAATTTAGCTTTTGTTCTTTAAGAGCTGTCCCAAATAAATGGCTCCCTAATTAACCAAAGTCCCAATTAACCGGAATCCACTGTATATATCTTATTGTAATTTATGTTTTTTATTATGTGTTGCAATGTACTGCTGCAGCTTAACAAGAGATTTTATGACATATGCCAGTGATATTAAGCTTGAACCTGATTCTGGTGTGTGGCTGTGGAGCTTGTTATAGTACTGCCTGAAGTGTTATCATATCCTTACTGCGTCATGGAAATTGGGATGGTATGCAGTACGTGAGCTGTGTTGTGACTACACTTTTGTCTGCAGTTTAAACATTTCTTTACCGTTCTGACATTCCGGTGCCTTGGGTACAAAGGGCAAGATGCCTGCAGTCTGCCTAACCCTTCTGTTTGTTTCAATGATCTGTTCCACACCTCTCGGTATTTTAAAATCTGAATACATTGCTCCATACTTTCATACCTTCCACATTACCCTGTTCAACTACTTGTATAGATAGATAGATACGTTATTGATCCCAAAGGAAATTACTGTGTCACGGTAGCATTACAAGTGCACAGATCTACAGATATTAGAAAAGAAATAAGAAGGAATTAAAAAAAATATGACCTCAAACAGTCTAACGGGGGGGGGGGGGGTGATCACTTTCACGGCTGGATTATAGAGTTTAATAGCCAAGGGTAAGAATTATCTCATATACTGCTCTTTGGAGCAGCACTGTTGTCTTGGTCTATTACTGAAAGTGCTCCTCTGTTCAGCCAAGGAGGCATGCAGAGGATGAGAAACATTGTCCAGAATTGCCAGGACTTTTCGTAGGCTCCTTTGTTCTACAACAAAATGACCAGTTTGACTCCTCCAACAGAGCCAGCCGTTCTAATCAGTTTATTGAGCCTGTTGGCATCACCCATGTAGATGCCACAGTACTAAAGATTGTACTGGCAACAACAGATATCATAAAATGATTACCACCTCATACAAAATCGAGCAAAGCTATCCCATCACCATGGTGTGGGCAGCATGGTATTGTAACAATTAGCGTAATGCTGTGACAGCGCCACTGTCTGCCTGGAGTTGGTATATTCTTCCCGTCACTGTGTAGGTGTCCTCCTGTTTTCCTCCACGTTCCAAAGACGTGCAGTTAGGGCTAGTGAGTGGTGGGCAAGTTACGTTGGCGCCAGAAGTATGGTGACACTTGCAGGCTGCTCAGCACAACTCCCACTGGTTTTATTTGATGCATTATACTGTCTGTTTTGATGTACTGCATATGTGACAAATAAAGCCAATGGAATCGAATCTAATCTAACCTCTGGATTTCTCCTCCCTGACTCTCTCATTTCTCTGCAACCAAGAATCTCTGCAAATCTGGAATTTGCAAATTTTCCTGTTTCAAAAAGCTTTCTGCAAATCTGGAACTGTTTTCCTGCTGTTTTTATTCAGATACAGCGCAAGATAGGCCCTTTGAGCCACCCTGCCCTGTAATCCCCCAATTTAATCTGTGCCTAATCACAGGACAATTTCCAATGACCAATCAGCCTGCCAACTGGTATGTCTTTGGAGGAAACAGGAGTACCCAGAGGAAACCCACCCAGTCACAGGGAGAATGTTAGACTCCTTGTAGGCAGCTGCCTCTTCACATGTACTGCTTCAGTGCTTCTAACATTTTAACTTTCTTCGCCTTCTGCGGTATTTTGCTTTTGGGCTAGAGAGAAACTAACGAGGCTCCAAACTGTAAGAGACCCCATCTGATGATTCCGATTACTTGTTTGTGAATGTCTGCACATCATTAAAACCTCCGCTTTTTTTCCCATGAGTGATTCTCAGAGAAACCAAGTGAAGTACAACCCTTAAAAATGTGTGCAAAATAGCTTATTGCTAATTACTAAAATGTTATTTTCTGTAAATGAATTCCAGGCGTTTTTGTACATTTGTGTGCCTGACGTTTGCCACAAGTTGATCCCTGGCTATATTGGCGGTATTCAAAATGGCGCATGCACTCCTGCAGGTAAGAACAACCTCTTTATTTTGGTCGACAATATATCTAAAAGAATTTTACCAATTCTGCTGTGATTGATTGGACGTACGGTAGCATCGACACATACAATAAAATGCGTTGTTTGCATCAATGACCAACGCAACCGGAGGATGTGCTGCGGGCCGCTGTCAAGTGTTGCCATGCTCCTGGCGCTGACATAATGTGCCCATGATTTATGTACCTAACCAATACGTGCATGGCCACAATCACCATGAGGAATCGTTGGAGGTGGATTGGGGGCACTTAATGAGAAGAGAGGCCCACTCCATCAAGTCAGCACTTCATTGGACCGTGGAATGGGAGAGGAAATAGGGGAGACCAAAGGCAACTTGGTGCTGTAACAAAGAGGCAGAAATGAGGGCCCTGAGTCTCACCTGGGGCACAATAGAGAAGATGCCAAGGACAGACAGAGACGGAGGACCTTCATTGCCACCCGGAGCGCCAGTGGCATGACAGGCAGGAAGTAGGTGACCTGAAACACAAACAAGAGAAAGTCTGCAGATGCTGGAAATCCAAGCAACATGCACGAGAATGCTGGAGGTACTCAGCAGGCCAGGCAGCATCTATGGGGGGGGGGGGGGGAAGTTCAGTCGATGTTTCGGGCCGAAACCTGCCGAAGCATTTTGTGCATGTCGCAAGTAAGTAACTTGTACATCTTTGGAATGTAGGAGGAAACTGGAGCTCCTGGAGGAAACCCAAGCAGTCACAGGGAGAAAGCACAGACTCCTTACCAACAGCAGTGGGGATGAATCCTAATCATTGGTGCTATAAAGCATTGAGTTAACTGCTGTGCTACAGTCCTGCCTCAGTATATTGTAATACCATACATTGCAACAAAGGCACAAGACATTCTGCCATCAGTGTGGAAAAGAAGACAGTTCACTCAGCTTTAGTTCTTCAGGATTTATTCAAAGTCAAAGTCTACAATTTGACTATATTAAATGTGCATCTCCACTTGGCCCATCACTCCTGTATTGTTTTTTATTCATAATTGTAAATCATTTGAACATGAAACTAAATATTTATTTTCTCAAGCAAACACTGAAGATAACTTTAGATTTTGAATTCATAAAGTACATTCATACTTTTACCTTTGCTTTGATTGCAAGAAGGGTGTGTTGATACTTCCAGATTTATATTTTTAAAACAGAACTTGAATTAATATGAATTCATATTGCATCATTCATATTTCTTTCATGGTGTCCCAAAGATCTGTGCAGACAATGAAGTGTGGTTATTATTCTCAACAACTTTGCTCACAACAGCCTCCCGCAGCATCTCAACCTCCATAACTTTCTCCTCATTAATCTTTCCCACTTGACCAAGCATTTGGTCAGCTACTCTTGTGGTTCAGTGTCAAATTCAGCTGATGGAGTGTTTTATTGTATTAAAAGCATTATACACATGTAAACACGACATTCTGTAGATGCTGGAAATCTTGGACAACACACACAAAGTGCTGGAGGAACTCTGAGGTTCTAACATTTTTCTATCATTCATTCTTCGGGTTTTCTCTGTTTTGTGGATGTCTGTGAAGAGTAAGTATTTCAGATTGTATACTGTATACATTCTCCGATATTAAATGGAGCCATTGAACTCAGAGAGTCAGATAGTGTCTATGGACAGGAATGCTACGATGAGACCAAACCCGGATTGGATGAGGAATATCTCATAGTCTGGGTGACCTCCAACCTGGGGCGTGAACATCAATTTCTCTAACTTCCAGTAATTACTACCCCCTCCCTTCTCTTTTTTTTCCCCATTCCTCTTTCTAGTTACTCTCTCACCCCTTCTCCTCACTTGCCTATCATCTCCCTCTGGTTCCCTTCCTCCCTTGCCTTTCTCCAAGGCCCCTCCCTGATATATTCCAATATTTTTCAGCTTTTTACCTCCTCCACCCAACACCTCCCAGCTTCTTTCTTCATTCCTCCTCTGCACCCACCCACCTTCCCCCTCACACTTTTTTCACCAATCACCTGCCAGCTTGTACTCCTTCCCATTCCCCATCATCTTATTCTGGTTTTTTTTCCCCCTTCCTTTCCATTCCTGGTGAACGGTCTCTGCCTGGAACACCGACTGTTTATTCCTGTCCATAGATGCTGCCTGACTTGTTGAGTTCCTCCACCATTTTGTGTGTGTGTGTGTGTGTGTGTGTTGCTCATTCAACACATGCAAGTTGTAAGAATCTATAGGGGATGGGAGTGAGGGTGAGATTATTGCAATGTTTTAGGACACAATTTATTGTTTTTTTTTTTAAAATTTAGAGATACAGCTTAATAGACATTGGCTTTGTGGAAGAAGCCAGAGAGCGGTAGTAGATGGTTGCCTCTCTGACTGGAGCCCTGTGATGGTGTGCTGCAGGGATCATTGCCAGGGCCATTGTTGTTTGTTATCTATATCAGTGTTCTGGATGATAATGTGGTTAACTGGATCAGCAATTTTGCAGATGTCACCAAGTTTGGGGGTGTAGTGGACAACGAGGAAGGCTATCATGGCTTGCAGTGGGATCTGGACCAGCTGGGAAAAATGGACTGTAAAATGGTGGAAGGAATTTGGTGCAGACAAGTGTGAGGTTTTGCACCGGTAGAACCAACAAGGGTAGGTCCCACACATTGAACGGTAGGGCACTGAGGAGTGCTGTAGAACAAAGCGATCTGGAAATACAGGTCCATAATTCATTGAAAGTGACGTCACAGGTAGATAGGGTTGTAAAGAAAGCTTTTGGCACATTGGCTTTCATAAATAAATGTATTGAGTACAGGATTGTTGAAGTTGTATAAGACGTTGGTGAGGCCTAATTTGGATTATTGTGTGCAGGTTTGGTCACTGAGAGATGCAAAGAGAGATGTAAATAAGGTTGAAAGAGTACTGAGAAAATGTACAAGGATGTTGCTGGGTCTGGTGGACCTGAGTTATTAGGAAAGATTGAATGGGTTAGGACTTTATTCCTTGGAATGTAGCAGATGGAGAGAAGATTTGATAAAGGTATGCAAAATTATGAGAGGTATGGATAGGGTAAATGCAAGCAGGCTTTTTCCACTGAGGTTGGATGGGACAATAACCAGAGGTCATGACCCGGATCTGGGCTGTACCCTCCAAATATCCGGACCTGCCTCTTGGTTTTTTTTGCACTACCTTACTTTCCCTTTTCTATTTTCTATTTATGATTTATAATTTAAATTTTTAATATTTACTATCGATTTGTAATCCAGGGAGCGCGAAGCGTAGAACCAAATATCACTGTGATGATTGTACGCTCTAGTATCAATTGTTTGGAAGCAATAAAGGGTTAAGGTGTGTAAGGGGAACATGAGGGGAAACTTCACTCAGAGGGTTGTGGGAGTGTGGATGCAAGCTCAGTTTCAACATCTAAGAGAAGTTTGGATACGTACATAGGTGATAGGCATACGGAAGGCTATGGTCCTGGTGCAGGTCAATGGAACTAGGCAGTTTAAATTGTTCTGTATGGACTAGATCAGCCACAGGGCCTGTTTCTGGGCTGTACTTTTCTATGACTGTATAATAACAGACCCTTTCGCCCCACTAAGCCCTCACTGCCTCAAAACTGAGCCATACAGAAGCTGTAAGTGGGAAGTGTGAAAGTCTTTATTCACACAGTGAAGCTGCCAGAGAGCGTCCAGGAGAATCGCACTCTCCTGACATGATGGTCTATACTTCCTCAACACAAAGATTACAATAAACGTTTATCTACATTCCAATTGCTATAGTCACCTACTTCACCATTATGAATATAACCATATAACAATTACAGCATGGAAACAGGCCACCTCGGCCCTTCTAGCCCGTGCCGAACTCTTACTCTCACCTAGTCCCACCGACCTGCACTCTGCCCATAACCCTCCATTCCTTTCCTGTCCATATATCTATCCAATTTAACTTTAAACGATAACATCAAATATAGTCAGGTAAATTTTAATATTCACTTTATTTTAACTTCTACAATTTGAAGATAGTCAGGTAAATTTACATAATTACATACTTAGAAACCCTTCCAGCCAATCCCCAATAACAGAACTCCTTTGAACATTCAATACCAGTGTCTGTTCCAAAATTCAGACACACAAAACATCTCTCTTCAATTACAGTGTCCATGGATGGACAATGAATGTACAACCCACCAAAAGGTTAAATGACAAAACAGATCTGTGCATTAATTGGCAGCAAACACCTTTAACATTGTGCTAATTATAGGAACATTCATCTTTTACCTTCCCCTACAGAGGAAGATGCCTTTTTTCCCCAATGGTAAGAGATGGCTTCAAGAATATGCAAATTACCAGAAGGTTAAGTGACAAAATAGACTTGTGAGTTTCCAGCATCTGCAGAATTCCTGTTGTGCAGTAATTGGCAGGAAAGCAGTTTTAATAATATGCTAATAGCAGGAACATTCTTCCAGCAGCTTGTGTGTGTGACTCAGTTCAAGTTCAATTATCATTTCACCACACATGAATACAGCCAAAACAGAAGAGTGTTTCTCTGGGGCCAAGGTACAAAATATACACAGCACAAGGCACATCTGGTACATCTAATAATAGATTAATAATAATAGGATATCTTTATTGTCATTGTTGTGGAGCAATAAAACACTGTTTAGCAGCTCAACGTTTTGCAGCATGACAAAGAATATATACATAAAAATAAACTCTAAAACCTCAAGTTAGTCCTGACGAAGGGTCTCGGCCTGAAACGTTGAGTGTACCTCTTCCTACAGATGCTGCCTGGCCTGCTGCGTTCACCAGCAACTTTGATGTGTGTTGCTCTAAAACCTCAGGAGTGCAGTCCAAAATTAATAATATATGGATAGTGGGGTAGGACTATTGCACACCTGCCATTCCTGGAAATGTTATGCATTTAGCTGCCGCCATCTTAGGAGGCGGGCAGGAGAAGGGAAGGGGGTGTTATACATATGATAGCAAGTAAACATATAATTACACAAAAAATATATACAGCATATATGTATTTACTGTATAGCCCAAGTTCCTGAGGGACATGCTTTGTAAATTGATGGTGGCATCGGCAAGAGAAAGCTGCTCTCAGCAGTCCAGAAAAACTAATGTGTACACACCCCTCAAAGTTGCTGGTGAACGCAGCAGGCCAGGCAGCATCTCTAGGAAGAGGTACAGTCGACGTTTCAGGCCGAGACCCTTCGTCAGGACTAACCCTTTGTCAGGGTTCTTGGCCTGAAACGTCAACTGTACCTCTTCCTAGAAATGCTGCCTGGCCTGCTGCGTTCACCAGCAACTTTGATGTGTATTGCTTGAATTTCCAGCATCTGCAGAATTCCTGTTGTTTACGTTGTAATGCGTACACATATATGCAATCCAGGTTGTCATTCCAGCAGTTGAACACTGGAGAGGAACGCTGAGCAGAGCCGCTGCACTACGCCGCCTCCTGCTTTTCCCGTCCTGGACTGCAGCAACAGCTTAGGGTCTAGTCCTTGCTACAGCAGGCCACACAGCTTCCTACTGTTGTCGTGACAATAAACAAGAGAAATGGACTTGCAGCATTTTACATTTATCAGTGTCCGACAGGGTCTTGCGCCTGCAAGAGAAACATCCAGTGTAATCACTCACTGTAGACTGCACACCGCCTTCGTGCACCAACTCTGATGCCTTCGATACCGTTCTGTAGCAGGCAGTAACACAGTCCGCACCAAGTCCAGCCCCTCTGCCAGCGAGCGGCTCGGTGATGGGGGGAGAAAAGGACAAAAACACCTTTGGTTGGCTCCCGAGAGGCTGCTGCAGCTGAACACACTGCCATCTAACTGGAAGTCAGGAAACATTGATCAGATGGCATCCCCTTTGTAGAATCAGAATGTCTCATTAAATTGTCAACAGGTTTTATTTCTTGGAGACTGATTCTTATTTTATTTAATCCTTAGTTATGCTACCCATAATGTCATAATCTGGAATGAACCCTAACGAGTGTCTTTACACCTGCAGGGCTGATCAGTAAATACGAGATCAATGGATTACAGGCCTGGATTATTACACATTGTCTCTGGTTTGCCAATGCCAGCTATCTGCACTGGTTCTCTCCCACCATCATATTTGATCACTGGATTCCTCTCCTGTGGTGTGCCAACATCCTGGGCTATGCAGTGGCAATTTTTGCAATGTTGAAGGCGTATTTCTTCCCCACCAATGCAAATGATTGGTAAGGATTTAATCTGCAGTCTGTTTTGAAGTTTCTTTCAGGTGATGACTTGTTACTATCGATGGTTGTCCTTCAAACAGTCTATAGTAAACACTCAGCATGCAGGCGTATTGAATCATTTCATGAAGTAAGAATGAACTTGCAGTTGGGGGAGGGGTGGGGATGGTTTAGACTATAAGACCATAAGACAAAGGAGCAGAAGTAGACCATTCAGCTCATCGAGTCTGCTCTGCCATTTTATCATGAGCTGATCCGTTCTCCTATTTAGTCCCACTCCCCCGCCTTCTCACCATAACCTTTGATGCCCTGGCTACTCAGATACCTATCAATCTCTGCCTTAAGTACACCCAATGACTTGGCCTCCACTGCTGCCCGTGGCAACAAATTCCATAGATTCACCACCCTTTGACTAAAAACATTTCTTCGCATTTCTGTTCTGAAAGGGCGCCCTTCAATCCTTAAATCATGCCCTTATTTTGAACATAGCCTGTCTAACCATAACCTGTGGCTACACTGGTTGATAGGTAACATCTGCATTATTTAATAATAAATTTACTTTGAAGTTTGAGTCGATGTATATGACTCCTGCATGTTTTGGGGCAGTAGGCTAGAACTACTGTGACCCAGCGCTTAACATAACAATGTTAACTACAGGTATGTTGCCTTTTAACCATCTGTTCAAATTAAAGACTTTTTAAACTTGTTTAATCCTCTTCCTCAGCAAATTCACTGGCAATTTTTTCTACGACTTCATGATGGGGATTGAATTTAATCCGCGCCTAGGAAAGTGGTTTGACTTCAAGCTTTTCTTCAACGGCCGTCCTGGCATTGAGGCATGGACTCTGATCAACCTCTCCTACGCTGCTAAACAGCAAGAGTTGTATGGCCAAGTGACCAATTCTATGATCTTAGTAAATGTGTTGCAGGTAGAGGATATTTCAGTTTTTTTAAAGAAATATTGCAGTTTTTTTAAATTTGGAAGATGCATTTATTCTCTGTAATTTAATTGACTTATACTGTACTCTTAGGCAGTTTATGTGCTGGATTTCTTCTGGAATGAAACTTGGTACCTAAAGACGATTGATATCTGCCATGATCATTTTGGCTGGTACTTGGGCTGGGGTGACTGTGTGTGGCTTCCGTACCTTTACACTCTGCAGGTAAGGCAATTTAAGGTATCTTTGCTTTCAGATTCCTTCACCTTGATGGAAAAGTGACAATAACGTGTTTTATCTTAAGGATAGGTGGTGAAGTGGAGATGTGTCTCTACCAGAGGAGGTGTAAGGCACTCCTTCCTTCCGCTAACCTGCAGGTTACCCTTGGGCGAAGTGTAGCACCTGCTTAGCCTCCCCCCAGTCAGGGTCATGTGAAGTCATGGGAGCAGGTGGTGGATGGTCGTCTGAGCAGCCGGTACATATCACAAGTCCTGGTGATGCGACCGCTGATGCCAGGCAAGCAATCTCTGAAGAGTATCGATAATGGCTGGGGTTACCTATCTTGCAAAGACACTGCCCAGAAGAAAGCAATGGCAAACCACTTCTGTAGCAAAATTTGCCAAGAACAATCATGGTCATGGAGGAGGCCATGATCGCCCACGTCAGTATCACACGGCACATAATGGTGACAATGACCTTGAGGAAAATAACAAAATGTGGGGGGAGGCGGCGGCAATAAAGTCCAACCTGCCAAATATCAATGATTAGTCTGGGACCAGCACATAAGTGTCATCTCAAAGGAAGTACAACAGTGCTTCTACCTTAGAGGTTTGTGTAGATTTGGCACGTCACTAGAAACTTTCACAAACTTCTATAGGTGCATGGTGGAGAGTATCCTAACTTGTTGCTTCAGAGCCCAGTATAGAAACACCAATGCCCAGAAACAGAAAAGGCCACTGCAAGTGCTGGATACATCCCAGACCAACACAGACAAAGCCCTCTCCACCACTCAGCACATTTACATGGAGCACTGCCACAAGAAAGCAGCATCCATCATCAACAACCACCACCATCCAGCCCAGGCACTTCTCACTAATACAGTCAGCCAGGAGATACAGAAGCCTTGGGTCCCACACCACCAGTTTCAGGGACAGTTATTACTACAGGCTCCTGAACTGGTGTGGATAACTTCAATCACCATTATGAACTGTTTCTAGAACCTATAGACGTTTTTTTTTTTTTTTTTTACTGCATATTGGGTGTTTGACAGCCTTTTTTTAATAGGTTCTGTTGGGTTTCTTTGTTTTGTGGCTGCCCGTAAGGAGATGAATCACAAGGTTGTATACAGTGTGCATACTTTGATAATAAATGTACTTTACATAGAACAGTACAGCACAGGAACAGGCCCCTCAGCCCACAATGTTGTGCCAAACCACCTAAAAAGCAAATCACAAGCACTAATCCCTCCATCTTCCTCACATCCATGTGAATATCTAAATATCCCTTAAAAACCTCTAATGTATTTGCCTCTGCCACCACACCAGGCAGTGCATTCCAGACATCTACCACTCTCTGAGTGAAAAAGCATCCCTCACATCCTCTTTAAGCCTACCCCTCTCAGCTTCAATACACGCCCTCATGTATTAGACATTTCAACCCTGGGAAACAGATAACACCCTGTCTACTCTATCTATGCCTCTCTCAATCTTGTAAACCTCTATCAGCTCTCCCCTCCGCCTTCACTGCTCCAGAGAAAACAACCCAGGTTTATCTAGCCTCTCATAACAACACATGCCCCCTAAACCAGGCAGCATCTTGGTAAAAACTCTCCTGGACCTTCTCCAAAGCCTGAACATCCTTCCTAGAGTGGGGTGACCGGAACTTAATACAATATTCCAGATGTGGCGTAACCAGAGTTTTATAAAGTACTTTGAATGTTGATGCCCTCATTTGTAAGTTTGGAGCTAATGATTAGTTCTTCATCACAGGGTCTGTATCTGGTCTACAACCCAGTCCAGCTACCAACTGGCTCTGCAGTTAGTGTTCTTCTCTTGGGATTGGTTGGCTACTACATCTTCAGAATGGCCAACCACCAGAAGGATCTCTTCCGGCGCACAGGGGGAAACTGTGAGATATGGGGCAAGAAGCCGAAGTACATTGAATGTACCTACTCGTCCATCGATGGCACGACGCACCACAACAAACTGCTGATCTCCGGATTCTGGGGGTTGGCACGCCATCTTAACTACACTGGTGATCTTATGGGCTCCCTTTCTTACTGCCTGGCCTGCGGATTTGGACACCTCCTGCCTTATTTCTACATTATTTACATGTCTATCTTGCTGGTCCATCGCTGTATCAGGGATGAACACCGATGCCTGAACAAATATGGCAGAGACTGGAGGCGTTATACAGATAAAGTGGCTTATCGTCTTTTACCTGGGGTATTTTAGGACTGTTTGCATCAACTCCATAGTTTTCAGAAAGACTTATTTTTCCTTAAGCAAAGTCAGTTCACCAGTAGAAGCCCTGATTTCCAAGTAAAACCATGCCTTAAAAGTTCAAAATAAGAAAGAAAATACTGTGCATTTTGAAGGTGGAAAAAAATGTTGAAGATATTTCACAAGAATTAACTGCCAGCTAAGGTCAATAAGCTTACATTCACATTGCATTTCCTTTAAGTACAGTTACATTTACAAAACTGTGGCATGTATCTTCAGTCAGAAGCATACTGTTTTGGTTTTATGGTATCTAGATGTCAGAGATTTTTACTGTTGTCATTAGTTAAATTAATTCAATTTCTTTAAGTTGATCAATGGAAGTCTCAAATGCTCTCAATCCTGCTGGGAATTGGAATTTGTGTGTTTGCTTACTGCTCGCTACACCGCTGGTGTTCAGGGCAGCAATGAAGGTCTTCCATCTCTTGCAATATTCAGGGCTTCCTTGGCATCACTTCCTCTGGATTTTCACTACTGTCAGTCATGTAAGTCCCTGGTGGAGACTCAGGAATACCGTCACACTCAAATATTGAAGGATTCTTCGTTGCTGTTTCTGTAACAATTTTGTTTTACCAGTCAGGGTTGTTAACCCTGAGCTGAACCCCCAAACCTGGAGGACCGGTGGACCACTGTCTGGCCTCTACCCTTTGACATGGATGACCCCACCAAGAGCCAAAACCCTGACTCCAGCCAACATGGCTCTCTGGGTCCTTAAGACACACAAGCCTCCAAACCCAACAACAAGGTTGTAGTGACATTTAATAAACAGTGAATGGCTAGACATTATGAGCTTAAATATGCATTATAATTAGGCTTGGCAGAATTTATTTAATAATTTTGACATAAACATTACTTTGACACATTTGTTTTGACTGTAAGTGATTTGAATTTTCATGATTGCATCAAATGCAAGCTGTGAGAAAAGACAATTTCAGCAGGTCCTTTTTTATTTGTTAAAATATAAAGAGCCTCAATATAAAGTAAATATCCACAGATTAGTCGTATGAATGTTACCTCCTTTAAGTCATTGTTTGTGTTAAAGTTACATTTGCAAACGAAATGGAGAGCACAAGCACCTTCCTCAGGTTGTCTGCTTAATTTTAAAAGATTTGTCTGATCATTAGTTTGCATTACTAATTTCTTACTATTAATGAAAGTTAATGATTTTCTCAGTGTGAGACGAAGTCGATAATTAGCATTAACAGATTAGGGAAAAAAAGCACATTCTGCCAGGACTGATTATAATTTAATTTATAAATGGGTATTTTGGGTATCTTTCCCCAGACAGGACATTGAAATTTTCTTCTTTTTCCAAACTGTTAAACTGTTTAAATGAGTTAATAGTTATGTTTGAGAGGAAAATGAGAAACCTTCATTTTTCTAGTGATAAGAAAACCAACAGATGCTAGAAAGCTAAAACAAACAGAAAACATGGAATTACTCAACAAGTCAGCTGCATTTGTGGGACAAGAAAGAGTCAATGTTTCCTATTGGTGACCCATCATCGGAATAGAACGGAAACACAAGAAGCTTGTGAAGAAGCAGTGGAGCGGGAAGTCTTTGATAGGGTAAAACCTGAGTGACTATGGGGATAAAATATAAAAGAATAGGAGCATTTAGAGAGTGAGAACATACAGAAGAGCCTAGACCAGGGAACCCCGACCTTTTTCGTGCCATGGGCCAATACCATTAGGCAAGGGTCCGTGAACCCCAGATTGGGAACCCCTGGCCTAGACAACAGAATATGGGAGTTGCAAAATGTAGAGCTGGGGGATGTGCCTGGCAGATCAGGCACAGCATGTCCTCCACTTTTACTCTGTGAGGTGGGAGAGTAAGAAACAAGGGATGGGGTACAAATTAGGCTTATCAGAGACATCCACCACAAGCTCCCCCCCCCCTTTCAGTTTTACAAACTTCCATCTACATTCAAGTTCTGACAAAGGGTCACTGATCTGAAACATGAACTGTTCCTGTTCGATCTGACTTGCTGAGTATTTCCAGCATTTCCTGTTCTCATTTTGCATTTGTAAATATCATACCTTTCACAGCCTCGGGAAATCTTGTTTACAGTTAATTCACTACTTGTTCAATGCACGTTCTCAGAAAAATATGGCAGCCTGTTTTCAATGTAGCCAGTAATTTGAAAATCAACAGATAATCTATCTTTAGTAAAATTGTTTGAGGAATGAAGGGCAGCAAGGATAACTTTTCTCCCTCTGAAGGATACTAAGCAACAAGGCAACAGTAGGGAGGAAGGTTTGCAATTATCTGATGTGACACATTCATTGAGACAGCTGTTTGAAAGTAGCTGTCTTGATTCTCATTCAGTCTCGCTTTATCAGTTTTTAAATTTAGATATTGTAGACCAAACCAGGAGGAATGATCTTCACATGTATTTATACTTGAGACCATGTGTAATAGATTGGGTCCCTCGCTGTTCATGATGCCTGACTAGAAGTGCACTTGCATATTGTTGCAGACATACTCAGCCACAAAAGGTGAAGTTACATTGGAGCAACACTGAAGCTGTGTGAATGCGTCTCAGTAATAGTTATAGTTGAATAATTTTTGACTTGATATATTGGTAGTGAAATTTTACAGCTGTTATCTATGTCAGTTGTACCAATTGTATTCCATTTTAGAGATTTCCTTAAAAAATCAGGTTTTGGACAATAATGACACCAAAAATGCTAAGACGTCCCAAGTTTCTTTCTAAATCTTCTGAAAATTCCATCTTTTCTTCTGTCCTGGAAACAGTGTGCATTAAATCTGTATTTTTGAAAATATATATGTTTCTTCATGGTACGTAGACATCACTGGCAACAACAGCATTTACGGTCCATCTCAAATTGCCCCGGAATTGAGGGGGCAAGTACAGAGCCAAATACACTGGTGGGTCTGGAGTTACACAGAGACACAACCAAGTAAAGAGAGACCTTTCATCAGGACTTGGCCCATATGTGTTGCTCTGAATTTCTAGCATCTGCGGAGAGTAGATGTCCCTCCTTTAAGGCTGTTGGAGAACCAGATGCGTAACAATTTACAATGGGAAATCCAATTTAGTAAAATGTTGAGAAATAAAGTGGAAAAAATAATTTCGAAAAGTGTTGTGTATTTTTGTTTTGACTTTATAAATTGAAAGATAGTTTGTGTGTCATTTTTAATTCCTGCAAAATGTGGGTCTTGATTTTAAACTCTTCCAATTTTGAATGCAAATAATTCAAGCTGACTCACTCAAAGGCTGAAAAGAGAAAGTCAAAGATAGATTTTTATGGACAGTACTAGAGCAAATTAATAAAGATGTAATAAACTGCATAAAGAACAGGCCCTTTGAGTCACACTGCTCAACAACCCCTCATTTAACCCTAGTCTAATCATAGGACAATTTTCAATGGCCAGATAACCTACTAAGCTGGCCGGTGGTGGTGTGGTGTCAGCCAGGTTCGAATCCAGCGGGCATCTTGCACGCTTATCATCCGTACTGGGTTGAGCATCAAGCTGGCATCTTGGCCTCATTAAAAACAGATAAAATGCTAAAGGATCGGCAAGGTTGCCACCTGATGAGCCACAAGGTTACTGAGAGGAACAGAAAAAAAATTAACCTATTAACTAGTATGTGAGAGGAAATTGGAGCACCTGGAGAATATCCACCACTCCATGGAGAGGATGTATAGACTCCTTACAGACGATGTTGGAATTGAACTCTGAACTCTCGCCCTGAGCTGTAGTAAGGTTGCACTAACCACTAAGATGTTGGGATTGTGCAAGTTAGCTATATGATTCATTTCTGGGTAATTGTAAACAGTATAAACAAGGAGCGCTTTGCTGATTTGAGTGAGGTGGATTTGGCTACTGTCTACACTATCTAAAAATAATGTTGAGACTATCACACACAAAATGCTGGAGGAACTCAGCAAGTCAGGCAGCATCTATGGAGGGGAATAAACAGCATTTTAGGCTGAGACTGCACATCCGGACTGGAAAGGAAGGGGGCAGAAGCCAAAATAAGAGGTGAGGGGAAGGAGTACAAGTTGTCACGTGGTAGTTGAAACCAATCGGGAACGGTGGGTGGGGTGGGGGGAGGAGGGGATGAAGTAAAAAGCTGGGAGGGGATAGGCAAAGAAAGTAAAAGGCTGAAGGAAGAATCTAAAAAGGATAGTGGACCATGGAAGAAAGGGAAGGACAGGGGAACCAGAAAGAGCTGATTGGGTAGGTGAGAAGAGAAATGGTGGGAAATTCAAGATTTAGTTTTATTTGTCATGCGTATATCGAAACATGGAGTGAAATGCATTGTTTACATTAGCAACCAACACACCTGAGGGTGTGCTGGGGGCAGCCTGCGAGTGTCACCACTCTTTACAGCACCAACATAACATGACCAGAATGTTTGGCAAGACAACACAGTATATAACAAGCAATTAAAACAAGCCCTGCCCATCCCTCCCAAAAGAATGGGGATCTCCCCACCTATCCCCTTCAAGCCTCTCAGTTCATCATCCACCTCTCCCACCCAGCTACCTTCCCCCTGGCCTGGTTTCACCCATCAGCTACCAGACTGCACACCTTCCTCTCCCCCCACCATCTTACATTACCTTCCTTTCTGGCCCTGATGAAGGCTCTCAACTCAGTATGCCGACTGTTTATGCATCCCCATAGACGCTGCTTGACTCGCTGAGTTCCTCCAACATTTTGTGTGTGTTGTTCAAGATTTCCAGCATCTGCAGAATCTCCTGTGTTTATGTCGACATATTTAAGTTTGATGGAATGTTTCTGTTTCCATATACAGGTATGCGTTGCTTAAAGTCCATGATATGTTCTGTGAAACCGGACGTTATGTGATTTGGATGTTGTGCGAACACCATATTACTGTATATACTTAGCAAACCTATATGGAGTACTGCAGTGTACCTGTATTGACTAAATCCATTGTCATTAGCAATTTCTCCATATCCGATATAGGTCCCTCTCGCATTTTCGTGAGCCTTGTAGTTTTCAGTGAAGCCCATCCTTTAACAGCTTCGAGAATTTCTTCTTTGTTTTTCAGGATCGAAGTGATTGTCGATTGTGACATGCCTAAATCCCAAGCAGTAGCATTCACTGGTTTTCCACCTTAATATTGTTTAATAACCTTTTGTTTCATTTCCAAAGCCATACTTTTCCTTTGCCCCTTGCTGCTGCTATCAGCAGGAGTGGTTTTGCTGCGTTTGGAAGCCATGATGCACTTTATGGTAATATTTTCAAAAGAAGATTAAACAGAGAGATAACGCTACTACACTCAAGAGGCGCGCGGTATACATTGGTTACGTCCGCTATGTCACGTTCTCTGGTCAGGATTATGGACGTATATGCGATCGGACGTTAAGCGGCGCACTTGGAATTGGAATTCAGAATCATGATGGACCACACATTGTTCCTTGCCATTGTACTTCTGGGTCTTCAAGATTTTTTAATGTCATTTAGAGTACACAACTGTAAAGAAGCACGAGAAGATAAAAAAAAACAAACAAATAAATATAAATACATAGGAAGCTTATATATATTGATTGTATGTCCATAAAGTGAAGCTGGGCACAAGAATGTCTGTACATAAGGTTAAAAAGGGTAAGGGTAAAAAGACCTTGGATAGTAAGGATGTGGCCTACAAATTACAACAGGAGATAGAAAATACATGCCAAAAGGGCAATGTTACAATAGTCATGGGGGAATTTCAATATACAGGTAGATTCGTAAAATCAGGTTGGTGCTGGATTACAAGAGGGGGAATTTCTAGAGTTCCTACAAGATGGTTTTTAGAGCAACTGGTGGTTGAGCCCAGCAGGGGATCAGTTATTCTGGATTGGGTGTTGTGCAATGAATCAGAATTGATCAGAGAATTTAAGCTAAAAGAACCCTTAGGGGCAGGTGATCATAATATGATCAAATTCACCCTGAATTTTGAGAAGGAGAAGCTAAAGTCAAATACATCATTATTATATTGGAGTAAAGGGAATTACAGAGGCATGAGAGAGGAATTGGCCAGAATTGATTGTAAAGGAACACTGGCAGGGATGATGGCAGAGCAGCAATGGCTGGAATTGCTAGCAGCAATGGCTGGAATTGCTGGAAGCAATTCAGAAGGCACAGGATATATACAACTCAAAGAGTAAGAAGTATTCTAAAGGAAAGATGACACAACTGTGGCTAACAAGAGAGGTCAAAGCCAACATAAAAGCCAGAAAGAGGATGTACAATAGAGCAAAAATTAATGGGAAGTTAAAGGATTAGGAAGATTTAAAAAACCAATGGAAGGCAACTTAAAAAGACATTAAGAAAGTAAAGATGGAATGCAAAACCAAGCTAGCTAATAATATTAAAGAAGATACCAAAAGTTTCTTCAGATACTTAAAGTGTAAAAGGGAGGTGAGAGTAGATAGCCAATGCTGGAGGGGGAGTAATGGAGGGCAAGGAAATGGCAAACGAACTGAATAAGTATTTTGCATCACTGTGGAAGACACTAGCAGTATGGTGGAAGTTCCAGGTATCAGGAGTCATGATGAGTGTGCAGTTCCCATAACAAGAGAAAAAGTTCTTAGGAAACGGAAAGATCTGAAGGTAGATAAATCATCTGGAACAGATTGTGTACACTCCAGAGTTCTGAAAGATGTGGCTGACATGTTTGTGGAGGCATTGGTAATGATCTTCCAAGAATCACTAAGTTCTGGAATGGTTCGGGAAGACAGGAAAATTGCAAATGTCACTCCACTCTTCCAGAAGAGAGAGAGGCAGAAAAAAGAAAACAATAGGCCAGTTAGTCTGATCTCAGTGGTTGGGAAGATGTTGGAGTTTCAGGGTACTACGAGGCACATGGTAAAATAGGCTGTAGTCAGCATGGTTTCCTCAAGGGAAAATCTTGCCTGACAAATCTGTTGAAATTCATTGAAGAAATAACAACAGGATAGACAAAGGAGAATCGGTTGATGTTGTGTACTTGGATTTTTAGAAGGCCTTTGACAAGGTGCCACACATGAGGCTGCTTAACAGGCTACGAGCCCATGGTATTACAGGACAGATTCTAACAAGGATAAACCAGTGGTTGATTGGCAGGAAGCAAGGAGTGAGAACAAAGGAAGCCCTTACTGGCTGGCTGACAGTGACTAGTGGTGTTCCACAAGGGTCTGTGTTGGGACTGATTTTTTTTTACATTATATGTCAATGATTTGGATGATAGAATTGATGGCTTTGTTGCAAAGTTTGCAGAATTACGAAAATAGGTGGAGAAGCATGTAGCTTTAAGGAAGTAGAGAGGCTACATAAGGACTTAGACAGATTAGGAGAATGGGCAAAGAGATGGCTGATGGAATACAGCGTCAGGAAATGTATGGTCATGCACTTTGGTAGAAGAAATGAAAGGGTTGACTATTTTCTAAATGGAGAGAAAATACAAAAAAAACTGAGGCACAAAGGGATTTGGGAGTCCTTGTGCAGGATTTCCTAAAAGTTAATTTGCAGGTTGAGTCTGTGGTGAGGAAGACAAATGCAGTGTTAGCATTTATTTCAAGAGGACTAGAATATAAAAGCAAGGATGTAATGTCGAGACTTTAGAAAACACTGGTGAGGCCTCACTTGGAGTATTGTGGGCAGGTCTGGGCCTTTATCTTAGAAAGGATGTGCTGAAACTGGAGAGGGTTCAAAGAAGGTTCACAAAAATGATTCCAGAATTGAATGCTTGTCATATGAAGAGTGTTTGATGGCTCTGGGCCTGTATTCACTAGAATTCAGAAGAATGAGAGGTGACCTCATTGAAACCTATCAAATAGTGAGATACCTTGATAGAGTGGATTTGGGAGGATGTTTCCAATGGTGGGAGAGTCTACAACTAGAGGACACAGCCTCAGAATAGAGGGGCATCCTTTTAGAACGGAGATGAGGAGTAATATCTTTAGCCAGAGAGTGGTGAATCTGAGGAATTATTTGCCACAGAGAGCTGTGGAGGCCAAGTCTTTATGTATATTTAATGCAGAGATTGATAGATTCTTGATCTGTCAGGGCATGAAGGGATATGGGCAGAAGGCAAGTGATTGGGGCTGAGAGGAAAATTGGATCACGTATGTTGAAATGGCAGAGCAGACTCAATGAGTCAAATGGTTTAATTCTGCTCTTACATCTTATGGTCTTATAAGGTGACTGGCAGGAGATGATAAAGTGGTGATGTTTGGGGCTGTGGTGGGATGGGTTAGTTGGTGGAGGTATTGATCAGCCTTATTGCTTGGGGGAAAGTAGCTGTTTTTGAGTCTGGTGGTCCTGCTGTGGATGCTATGTAACATCCACCCTCATGGGAGTGGGACCAACAGTCCATGAGCAGGGTGGGTGGGATGCCTCATGATGTTACTGGCACGTTTCCGGCACCTTTCTGTGTATGATGTCCTTTTTGGTGGGTACACTGGTGCGTTGAGCAGTTCTGACCACCCGTTTTAGAGCCTTCCTGTGCACTGCAGTGCAGTTTCCATACCATGCAGTGACACAGCATGCTAAGATGCTCTCTGCATGTCTGTAGAATGACGTCAGTATAGATCTGCATAGTCCAGCTCGCTTCAACCCCATCAGAAAACAGATGTGTTGCTGAGCTTTTCTGAATATGTAAAATGTGGTCTCGGACCATTAGAGGTTGTGCGAGATGTGCACTCCCAGGAATTTTGCAAGTGCTCACAGTTTACACAGCTGTGCCACTGATGTAAAGAGGAGTGTGAGTGGTGCGAGTTCTCCTGGAGTTAATAAGAATCTCCTTTGTCTTGGTGACATTGAGGAAAAGATTATTTTCCAGGCACCAGGCCTTGAGCTTTTCCACCTCCTCTCTGCAGGCCGGCTCATCGCTGGTGATAAGCCCCGTCACTGCTGTCTCATCTGCAAACTTGACAATGTGATTACTCAGGTGTTTGGCAGTGCAGTTATTGTGAGCAGAGCGTACAGCAACAGAAGTTAGCACACAGTCCTGGGAGGTGGGGGGCACTCGTGTTGAGGATGATGGGGAGGAGGAGTGGCTGTGCATCCTGACTACCTGAGGTCTGTTTGTTAGGAATCCGACAGCCAAATGCACAGTACTGTGTTTGCTAACATCGTCAGCCTCCTCTTGCACAGTGATTTCATCATAAGTCCCCAAGTTCAAAGTTCAAAGGAAATTTATTGCCAAATTACAAAAACGTCACCATCTGAGTTGGATGATCAGCCATGATCATAATAAATGGTGGTGCAGGCTCGAAGGGCCGAATGGCACCTATTTTCTATGTTTCTCTGTTTCTATATACAACCCTGAGATTCATTTTCTTGAGGGCATACTCAACAAATCCATAATAGAATAATAACCAAAATCAGAACCAATGAAAGACAGCACCAGCTTGGGCATTCAGTCAGTGTGCAAAAGACACCAATCTGTGCAAATACAAAAAGAGACAAATAATAATAATAAATAAATAAGCAATAGATACTGAGAACATGAGAAGAGCAGAATCAGAATCAGGTTTATTATCACCGGCATGTGATGTGAAATTTGTTAACTTAGCAGCAGTTCAATGCAATACATAATCTAGCAGAGAGAAAAAAAATAATAAATAAAAATGTAAATCAATTACATATATTGAATAGATTTAAAAAACATGCACAAAAGAAATACTGTATATTAAAAAAAAGTGATGCAGTGTCCAAAGATTCAATGTCCATTTAGGAATTGGATGGCAGAGGGGAAGAAGCTGTTCCTGAATCGCTGAGTGTGTGCCTTCAGGCTTCTGTATCTCCTACCTGATGGTAACAGTGAGAAAAGGCATGCCCTGGGTGCTGGAGGTCTTTAATAATGGACGCTGCCTTTCTGAGACACCGCTCCTTAAAGATGTCCTGGGTACTTTGTAGGCTGGTGCCCAAGATGGAGCTGGCTAGATTTACAACCTTCTGCAGCTTCTTTCAGTCCTGTGCAGTAGCCCCTCCATACCAGACAGTGATGCAGCCTATCAGAATGCTCTCCGTGGTACAACTATAGAAGTTTTTGAGTGTATTTGTTGACATGCCAAATATCTTCAAACTCCTAATAAAGTATAGTCATTGTCTTGCCTTCTTTATAACTACATCAATATGTTGGGACCAGGTTAAATCCTCAGAGATCTTGACACCCAGGAACTTGAAGCTGCTCACTCTCTCCACTTTTGATCCCTTTATCAGAGTCAAGTGTTTCCATTGGTTACTTCCTGCCCAATCCAAGATAAAGACCAGGATCACTGAAGATCAGCCCAGAGATAGTGGTGAAAGGGCCTGTTCTTCTTTACTGTTCTATGTTTTAAGATTGTTACCCCTTCACCAGCAAATAGCAAGTGGTTTGCAATGCTTGCTATCAAAGAATGATAGATTTAATATAAATTTGCTGTTTGACTATTCCTGTCCAAGGCAGCTGGAAAAGAGCTGTTGAGAACTTTTTGGCTCTCAGTACAGTGCCTTGTAAGTTACAGCAGTTTATCGAGGTACTGTTCAAGAATGATCTGTGTTCCCGCCTCAGCTGTACAAGATTTAGATTTAGATTAGATTTTAGATTATGAGGACGCGCAGTCCTCTTTTATTGTCATTTAGTAATGCATGAATTAAGAAATGATACAATGTTTCTCCAGAATGATATCACAGAAACAAGACAAACCAACTGAAAAACTGACAAAAACCACATAATTATAACATATAGTTACAACAGTGCAAAGCAATACCGTAATTTGATGAAGAACAGGCATGGTAAAAAAAAGTCTCAAAGTCTCTCGAAAGTCCCATCATCTCACGCAGGTGGTAGGAGGAAGAAAAAAACTCTTCCTGCCATGAGCTTTCAGCGCCGCAAACTTGCCGATGCAGCATCCTGGAAGCACCCGAACACAGCCGATTCTTGAGTCCGTCCGAAAACTTGGAGCCTCCGACCAGCCCTCCGACACTGAGCACCGAGCACCACTTCTGCCGAGCGCTTCGACCCCCGCCCTGGCAACTGGCAACAGGCAATAGGCAAAGCCCAGGATTTAGGGGTCTTCCCCTCCGGAGAATCTCGATCGCACAGTAGAAGCGGCAGCAAAGCAGGCATTTCAGAAGTTTCTCCAGGTCTTCCTCCATGCTTCTCACATCCACCTCCATCAAATCAGGATTGTACATGGCCCCTAGTTAACACATATGATATCATTTCGGAGCAGCCGCGTGCGTTGCATCGCGCCGCGATCTTCTCCTCCCCCTCTTTGCACAAAATGAAAGAGAACAGATATAATATTCTTTCTGACAACAGGAGGAAATATTGAAACATGATCCAGGGAACTTAAAAGTCTTGGCCTGAAATGTCAACTGTTTATTCCTCGCCATAGATGCAGTCAGACCTGCTGAGTTCCTCCAGCACTTTGTGTGTGTTGTTCTGGATTTACAGCATCTGAAGAAACTTTTGTGTTTATGATATAAAATTCCATATTTCATATAAGGTTCCAAGGTTGTCAAGTCAAGGAGTGGTAGTGGGGACAAGCTCCCACTACCTAAAAGTTCTCACGGCATGCGCCTCAAATAGCTTTCACAATTGAAATCTCTGGATAACAACTCAAACAAAATTTTGTGTTACATTTTGTGACATAGATTAACAAGTTACTTCTCAGGTGTACTTCATTGCTGATAATATCCATGGAGACCAGAAGTACAACCAGTAATTTAGATAGAACCTGATGACTACCTCTAAAGTAACATTGCCTTTAGATTCAATCTTCAAGCACTCTGAAGTTGCAACACAGTGCAGTGTTTGTATTTTCATTACAGTGGAGTTATTGAACTTTGTGGTAGCTGTATCAATTTATCTACTCTAGCTTTTTTTCTGAGTAATTGTTCGTGAGTGCCCTCGGTGGATTTTTATTTACACTTAATCTAATTTTAACTACATTCAGCTACAAACACATGAATAAGCAAGGCATAAATTTCTCCATTTCCCATTCCGGCTTCCCTCTTACCCCTTTTCCTCAACTGTCCATTACTTCACTCAGGTGCCTCTCCTCCTTCCCTTTCTCCCATGGTCCACTCTCCTCTCCTCTCAGATTCCTTTCTTCTTCAGCCCTTTACCTCTTCAACCTATCACATCTCAGCTTCTCACTTCAACACCACCCCCTCCTCCCACTCACATATCTTCCCCCTCACCTGATTTCACCCTGCCAGCTTGTACTCTTTCACTTCCCTCCCCCCACCCCAACTTCTTATTGTCTTCCTTCCCCCTTCCTTTCCTGTCCTGCTGAAGAGTCTTGGTCCGAAACGTTTCTCTCCACAGATGCTGCTTGACCTGCTGTGCTTCTCCATCATTTTGTGTTTGTTCCTTTGGATTTTGGCCATCTGTGAAATCTTTTATGCATACAATAGAGAAGGAGCAGCTGATATCCTGGCAAATATTGATTCCTCAATCAATAATACCAACAGATTATCTGGCCAATACTATGTTGCTTTTGAGAGCTTCCTGTGTACCAACTGGCTGCTTTGTTCCCTATATTTCGATCGGAACCACTTAAGTGATTTATCCCCTTCCTTTCCAGCCCTGAAGAAGGGTCACGGCCTGAAACATCGACTGTTCACTCTTTCCTATAGATGCTGCCTGACTTGCTGAGCTCCTCCAGCACTTAGTATGTGTTGCACCTGAGTACTTAATGAAATGCAAGTCTTTCTTAATGAGTTTTAATAGGTTCTGTGTACAATACACACAGTGAGTTTACTTTGGCGAGAGAACAGAGCATGTCCATACATTCAGATAGGATTATGTCATTGAGTAAACAAGAGCCCGCCAATGTGATGTACCTAACCTTGTTACGAAGCAATTAACGTTTCCAAAAATTAAAGCTAACATTGTTTAGTCAATTGGAATCTCAGTGATAAAAGTTGCAAATTGGATCATTGCTTGTACTAATTTTCACTCTTCTCATCAGAATGCTTGGAATGTCCTGCCAGGGGTGGTGGAGAGGCAGATACATTAGAGACATTTTAGAAGCTCTTAGATGGGCACGTGGATGATAGAACAATGAAGGACTATGAAGGCAGGAATGGTTAGATTGAATTTAAAGTAGATTAAAATGTGAGCACAACATTGTGGGCTGAAGAGCCTGTACTGTGCTGTAATGTTCTATGTTCTAGAACATTGCCACACTATGTTCCCAACCTGGAGTCCACGGACCCATTGCTTAATGATATTGGTCCATTGCATTAAAAGGATTGGGAACCCCTGTTCTAGAGGCTATAGCTAATGACCAGTTCAATAATTAATGATGATTTTTGTGACCCTTCCTGTGATCTTCAGCCACCTTACTGATGTGCCTTGGACAATGTTCACAAGGAAGCTCTTGTTATCCAGAGGCCAAAACTGTCAGACATATCCATTTCCCTTTGCTTGGCAATAGCTCCCAAACAAGAAAGAGATTTGTAAAGGTGTTGAGCAGCACCCAGAGGTGGATCAACGTTCACAGTTTCTGAGTACCAGATTAGACTGAAAAAGGCCGAAAGACTATGAGATGGAATTTGAGGACAAGATCACTTAGGGCTGGCATGAGAGAGTAGGACACGAGGAGAATGGGAGTATTTGAGGCGTGTGTGTGAATTGGTCTGAATGGTTGGGGTATGGAGAAGTGAACTCATGTAGAATTGCAGTAGTTGAAAGAATGGCTACCATGTAGGTCACTTGCACTGTTCAGCTATAGTGGAGTTGCTACAGCTGAGAAAGAGGTTGTCTTTGCTGTTCCAGATCCTGGAGGAGTAACCACTTTAGGGGTTCATTGCCTCTGTTCACAATTCATCAATGACCAATGTTTTTGCTCTTGCACTTCAACAAACCATACAGCCATGCACCTTATTATCATGGCACAGAAAGTAACTCTTCACCTGCCAAGGCCATAAGATGTAGGAGCAGAATTAGGCCATTCAGCCCATTGAGTTTGTTCTGCCATTCCATCATATCTGATTTATTATCCCCCTCAACCCCATTCTTCTGCCTTCTCCCATAACCTTTCACGCCCTTTCTAATCAAGAACCTATCAATCTCCACTTTAAATACAACTGCCTGTGGCAATGAATTCTACAGATTCACCACCCTCCGGCTAAAGAAATCTCTCCTCATCTCTGCTCCAAAGGGACGACCTGAGGCTGTGTCCTCTGGTACCAACCCTCAAGGACCCATCTGTACCAGATCCATTTACCAGCACCTGCTCCATAGACTTCTATGCCTTCTTGATTCGAGTGTGTGTTTGTTTAATACTTCAGTTAATGTTTTCCAAATGCCCCTTTGCAAAGCCACTCATTGAATTTTGCACACTGGATACATGAACAAGTTATAGGGCCAGCTGCCATTTGTGGCTTTGGTGAGCCACTTTTTTCCAAATACGAAAAGCTGAGGGGCATGATTTTATGGTGTTTGGAGGAATGTATAGGAACTTCTGTTGAGGTTTTTTAAAATAACTAGAATGAAAGTGATTATCTACTCAGCAAGGAGGTGACAAATCTGCATATAGGAGGGAGTTTCAAAATCTGTCTGAATGGTGCCACAACAACCAGCTCTCACTCGACATCTGCAAAACTAAGGAGCTAATTATTGACTGCAGGAGGAAGAAACCAGAGGTCCATGAGCTAGTCCTCATCATGGGACCAGTAATGGAGAGGGTCAGTAACTTTAAACATCTCGGCATTATCATTTCAGAGGGTTTGTCCTGGATCCAGCATGTAAGAGCCATCACAAATAAGGCATGACAGCACCCCTACTTTTTTAGATCTTTGCCATGATTTGGCATGTTATCTAAAACTTTGACAAACTTCTATTACTGCACAGTGGAAAGTATACTGACTAGTTGCACCACAACCTGGTATGGAAACACCAATGCCCTTGAATGGAAAAGCGTACAAGAAGTAGTGGATACAGCCCAGTCCATCACAGGTAAAATCCTCCCCACCAGATGTAGGTGCATCTACAAGGAATGCTGTTGCAGAGAAGCAACATCCATCATCAAGGACTCCCCCCACCACCACCTCCACCTCCACCACCATCCAGGAAATGCTGTCTTCTCACTGCTGCCATCAGAAAAGAGTTACAGGAGAGTTAGGTCCCACACCACCAGGATCAACCATTAGGGTCCTGAACCAAAGTGGGTAACTTCTCTTACCCCAATGCTGAACTGATTCTGCAACCTTTCAAGGACTCTGCAATTAATCTTCTCAATATTTATTACTTACTTATTATTAATATTATTTTGTTTTCCCTTTTTGTATTTGGTCAGTTTGCTGTCTTTTGCACATTGGTTGTTTATCCGTCTTTGTGCAGTGTTTCTGTTGTGTTTCTTTGTACTTACTGTGAATGTCCAGAAGAAAACAAATCTCAGGGTAGTATACAGTGACATACATGCACTTTATTAATAAATTTACTTTGAACATTGAGCTGGACTGAGATACCTCATGTGCGCGACTTCATTTTGTCAGAAAATATGCAGGATATCCAAAACACACAGTATTGGTGCACTGAGGCCAGGTCCCTCACTTATCATGTTTTCTCTCCCAAGTATAAGTTGTGCTATTGTAAATTCAATCTTAGAGTGTTGAGTGGCAATTAGTAA
The DNA here is from genome assembly GCF_030028105.1 of Mobula birostris. Classification (NCBI taxonomy): domain Eukaryota; kingdom Metazoa; phylum Chordata; class Chondrichthyes; order Myliobatiformes; family Myliobatidae; genus Mobula; species Mobula birostris. The sequence continues at coordinate 100,179,728 of NC_092380.1, read as the reverse complement.
AACTACCAAGATAGGTTTGGAAATGTATTTATCTCATTAAAATTAAATGTGAATTCCTGTGCTGAATTCTTCTGTGTTACTAACTATCAGCCAGACCTATCTATGGATTTCTGTGGAGATTGTTGGCCATTTAATGACTGTTTTGTCTCCTTACTCAAATCCAGTCAATAGTTTTGACTAGAATATGGGAGGGTGTGATCTTGTAAAACCTCAGCTTCAGAACGAAGGAGGAGCTCTACTTGCTGTTACTTTAGTTGGTGGTGCACAATTTTTGGATAATTTTCTCTCTCTCCCTCTGTCTCTCAAGGTAGACAAATTTCAAAGTCGAAAGTGGAAAGCTGAAAGTAAAGAGTACATACATGTCACCATGTACAACCCTGAGATTCTTTTTCCTGTGGGAATACTTTAAAAAAAAGGGCAGTAACTGTAAATGGGATCAATGAACAACAAACTGTGCAATTGCTGTCTTTTTCCAAAGCAACTGATTGCTGTCTTTTTCCAAAGGGCAAGGTGTAAGAGGTAAATTGAATAAGACCATAAGATATAGGAGCAGAATTAGGCCATTTGGCCCATCATGTCCACACCGCCATTTCATCATGGCTGATCCAACTTTCCTCTTAGGCTCGATCTCCTGCCTTGTCCCCATATCCTTTCATGCCCTAGCCAATCAAGAATCTATCGACCTCTGTCTTAAATATACATTTAGGCTTGTGACAAAGAATTCCATAGATTCACCACTTGTTAGCTAAAGAAATTCTTCCTCATCTCCATTCCAAACGGTTGCCCCTCCATTCTGAGAGGGTGTCCTCTGATCTAGTACTATATATACTCATTAATAGTAATAAAAAACTACTGAAATACATTTCAACAGTCACAACAATCACATGTGACTCCAGTGTGACTGTTTTAAAAATGTCGTAATTATATTGTAAAAGCTTATTAAATGCACAGTCATGCAGGAGTGAAACAGTTTTCCAGTGAGTACTGAGGCTTTTATATTTTATTTTTTACTGCCCGTTATGGCACTGGCATTAGGGCAGCATTGAAGGTGCTCCATCTCTGGCAGTGTTCAGGGCTTCCTTCATCATCTCAATACCTTCCTCTCACTTTTCACTGTTGTCAGTCCTGCAAGTTCCAGTTGGAAATTCAGGAATACCATCACACTCAGATGTAAAAAGGATTTTTCGTTGTTGTTTCTGTAACAATTTTGCTTTGCCAGTCAGGATTGTTAGCCCTGAGCAGAACCCCAAAACCTGGAGGACCAGTGGGTGGACCATTCTCAGTCTGCCCTCTACCCTTTGACCTGTTTGGCATGGGTGACCCTACCAAGAGCCAAAGCATAAAGCCCTGACTCCAGCCAACATGGCTCTCTGGGTCATTGAGGCACACAAGCCTCCAAACCCTATGACAAAGTCGTGGTCCTCTTGGAGGGAGGCTTTTGTAGTAAACATCTTATTACAGTACCCATCTGAAGACACACTGTTCCTGAACCTGGTGGTGTGAGCCAGGAAGAATGCACAGGAACCTCAGGACTCACACCACCAGGTTCAGGAATCGTTATTACCCTTCAGCCATCAGGCTCTTGAGCCAAAGGGGATAACTTCATTTGCCCATCACTGAAATGTTCCCACAACCTATGGACTCACTTTCAAGGACTCTTCATCTCATGTTCTTGATATTTATTGCTTATTTATTTATTATTAATATTTCTTTCTTCTTGTATTTGCACAGTTTATTGACTTCTGCATACTTGGTTGAACATCCAAGTTGGTGCAGTCTTTCATTAATTCTATTATGGTTATTATTCTATTATGAATTTATTAAGCCCACAATAAAATGAATCTCAGGATTGTATATGGTGGTATGTTTGTACTTTGATAGAAAATTTATTTTAACTTCCATCACCTACAGGGATATCAGACCTCAATGTGCATCACTGTACAGTATATACCTGAATATCTAGAACTCTGTAGCTTTTACAACATATCCAATTCCCATTCCAGCATCGCTGCCCATCGCCATCTTTATTGCCAATGATAAGGCCATTCTCAGATTGTTGGGAGTATCACCTCAAAGTCCATCTTGCTAACCTCCAAACTGACGGTATGAACATTGATTTCTCTACCTTCCAGCATTTTCCCCTCCCCTTTCTCTCTCCCTCTTTTCATTCCCCATTCTGCCTATCCACTTACCTCTTCTCTTCTGCTCACCTACCTGTCACTTTCCTCTGGTGCCCCTCCTCCTTCCCGATCAGAATCAGAATCAGGTTTAATATCGCTGGCCTATGTTGTGAAATTTGTCACTTTGCAGCAGCAGTACATTGCAATAGATAATAATAAAACAACTTAAAGTTACAATAAGTATGTCTATTAAAACAATGTAAATTAAGTTGTGCAAAAAGAGAAGAAAAATGAAGTAGTGTTTGTGGATTCATCGTCCATTCAGAAATCTGATGGTGAAGGGGAAGATGCTGTTTCTAAAACATTGAGTGTGTGTCTTCAGGCTCCCGTATGTACCTCCCCCTTGATGGCAGCGATGAGAGGAGAGCATGTCAGGGTGACAGGGTCCTTAATGATGGCTGTCACCTGTTTGAGGCATCACCTTTTGAAGGTGCCCACGATGGGGCCGGCTGGGATTACAACTTTCTGCAGCTTTTTCTAATCCTGTGCAAGGCCCCCTCCATATCTTACTGTGATGCAAGCAGTGAGAATGCTCTCCACGGTACATGCAGAAATTTGCGAGTGTCTTTCGTGACATATCGTGTCTTTTTAAACTGCTAATGAAACATAGCTGCTCAAATATTCTCCCAGGTCCTCTCCCCTCTCCTGTCAAACTCCTCCTTCTTCAGGCCTTTACCTTTTCCACATATCACCTCTCAGCTTCTCCGTTGCTCCCCCTCACCTGATTTCACCCATCACCTGCCAATGGTACTCCTCCCCCTCCCTCCTTCTCCTTATTCTGTCTCCTTCCTCCTTTCCTTTAGAGTCCCGGTGAAGGGCACCGACCCAAATCACCAAGTTTATTCCTCTCCATAGGTGCTGCCTGACCTGCTGAGTTCCTCCAGCACCTGCAGAATTTCTACGTGTTTGTTTTACAGCAAGCATTTTGTTGCACTCTGTCACCTATTGGGGGGAAAATGTGTGTAAGCTGTGACTATAATTTTGTGGGTTCTTCAAAGGCAGAGACGTCTACCTCCAAATAGGGATGATCATGGAAAGCACTGTAGAAAACAAAGGAAGTTGCAATGCCATGCAGTTTGTTGTTTGTGCAGATAAATTCTGAAACTATTCTGATGTTTCTTTGAACTCTTCCTTGAGACACCATTTAGGTTTGATTGAATTTTTCCACATTTAGATTCTGAAAGAGTGAAAATGTTGAATGTTATATTGATGATCAAGATGTAATGAACTGGTTACTGTGGCGGTTGTATCAAAGGATTTTAAGGAGAGAATTCATCATGTCATAACTCCGCCATGGATGGTCCCAAGCCTAGCTGTGAAAGGAGGGTTGGACATTGGGCCATTAATCCCATCCTGTAAAAACTCAGCCTTACAGAAACAGCAACAGAATCGTCAAAGATCTCATCCATGGGAGAGGAGGGATATTTGTCCAGGTGGGAGACATCTGGGGACAACTTGAAAGACTGTCACAGGTCAGAGACTCTGGTGAGCTGCTGTTGGTGGTCTATGTCCCAATAGGGGTGGTGGGCTAACTAAGTATTCCTCGCGTCATGGCTTTAACTTTTCTATCACCTTATATATGAAGTTTAAAAACATGGTTTGCTCTTGAATTGATAAACCTTCAGATAAAAGACCATAAGACGAAAGAATAAGTGCAACATTGTGTAACGTAATTGGAGGGATGGGCAAGCTCAATTTAAATACAATTATTTGCAGATATCTTATCCCCACAAGGGGTCAAAGTGCTACACCTGCCCATTCACCTCCTCATCCCATACAGTCACTCCAGGTGAGGTAACATTTCACCTGCGATTCTGCTGGGGCCTTCTATTGTGTCCAGTGCTCCTGATGTGGCCTCCTCCATATTGGTGAGGCTCATCATAAATTGGGGGACCACTTCATTGATCACCTCTGCTCCATCCACCAAAAGCAGAACCTCCCAGTGGCTGAACATTGTAATTCTGATTCCCATCTGACATACTGGTCCATTGCCTCCTCTTGTGCCACGATGAGGATACCCTCTGATGGAAGAGCAACACATTCCATTCCATTTTGGAAACCTCCAACCTGATGGCATGAATATTGATTTCTCCTTCCAGTAAAAATATTTTTCTCGCCCCCCCCCTTCCCTTCTTTTTCTATTCCCCACTCTGGCTTCATACCTCTTCTCACCTGCCTATCACCTCCCCTGGGTTGCCTCCTCCTTCCCTTTCTCCAATGGTCCATTTTCCTCCATCACATTCCTCCCTCTCCAGCCCTTTACCTTTGCTACCCACCGAGCTTCACCCATCACCTTCCAGCTATACTACTTCCCCTCCCCCCTACTTTTTTCTTCTGTCATCTTCCCTCTTCAGTTCCAGTACTTAAGGAGTGTCTTGGCCCAAAGGATTAATTACTTATTAATTTCCGTAGATGCTGCTCGTCCCGCTGCGTTCTTCCAGCATTTTGTGTGTGTTGCTTTGGATTTTCGGCATCTGCAGAATTTCTTGTGTTTATAACTTGCATACATATGTTTGGCAGCTCTCTTTAAACTTATTACAATAAATGTAAAATATTTGATACAAGTATAATTTTGATGAACATTCTTTAGCCCAGATTTATATTGTCAATCTAAAGCCAAAAATGCCCATTTAATAAAGAATAATGCTCAGGACATCAGTCAATAATCCAGTTTATCACAGATTCAAAGAAACAAGCCCATTCAGCTTATCTCATCCATGCCAACCATGATGTATAGCTCTGCTAAACCCATTTGCCTGCATTAGGCCCATATCCCTCTAACTCTTTCCTACACAAGTACTTGTCCAAGCATCTCTTAAATGTTCAGAACGTAACCTGTCTCCACCAGCATACTTTCTCTGGCAGCTCATTTCAGATATTCAACACTGTTTGAAAAACCTACTCCTAAAAATCCTATAGATTTCTCTCCTCTCATCTAAAATCTGTAAAACCTACACACACTTTGAAAACTTTGGGGATCATAATAGAACATAGAACAGTACAACACATTACAGACCCACAATTTTTGTGATGATCGTTTAACCTACTCCAAATAAATATAACACATCTCTCCACCATAGCCTTCCATTTTTCTTTCTTAGATAAGCACAGAAATGAGTCTCTTAAATGTCCCCAATGGTGGCCTCTACCACTGCTGCTGGCAGTGCTTACCACTTATGTTCGGAGTAAAGTCTCACATCTGACATCCCCCTTGTACTTTCTCTGATCACCTTAAAATTATGCCCCCTTATATTCACCATTGCTGCCCTGGGGGGGGGGGGGGGTGGAATCAGTGGCTTTGCACCCTGTTTATGCTTTTTATCATCTTATACACCTCTATCAAGTCACCTCTCATCTTCCTTCACTGTCCAAAGAGAAAAGCTATAGCTTGCATAACTTTTCCTCATAAGACGTGCTCTCTAATCCATCCTGGTAAATCTCCTCTGCACCCTATCTTCTGAATGAATCATCTGAGCGGTAGAGGCCAATAGAAGAGAAAAACAACTCCTCATTCACCATGTGAACTGGGGTGTGTATTGAGGAACTAAATGGCTTGAAAAAGTCTGATGATTCAATTGCTGAACCCAGTAGTACTGGCAAAAGAAAAGCTATTATTGTCAGATAATCACTTTTGAACAGAAGAACGTACCAATTAACCTCACGCTTCAAGCCAATGATGATTAGACATGGGAGGTTCACTTTGGTTTGTGAGAAAGGGAGCGGTTTCCATTGTTATTTTTCAGACATTTCAACTACTTGAGAGAATTGTGCAGCAATTTTCTTTACCATATCTAGTTATGATTATTATCCATCAAGTAAAAATAAGAACATAAGAAATAGGAGCAGGAGTAGGTGATTTGGCCTGTCGAACCTACTCTGTCATTCAATTAGATCATGGTTGATCTGGCCATGGACTCATCTCCACCTACCTGCCTTTTCCCCATAATCCTTAATTGCCCTACCATGCAAAAATCTATCCAATCTGTCTTAAATATATTTACTGAGGTAGCTTCCATTGCTTCATTAGGCAGAGAATTCCACAGATTCACCACTCTCTCAGAAAAGCAGTTTCTCCTAATCTCTGTCCTAAAACTACTCCCCCAAATCTTGAGGTTATGTCCCCTACTTTGAGACTCCATACCAGTGGAGACAACTTTTCTGCCTCTACCTTATCTATCCCTTTCATAATTTAATATTTCTATTAGATCTCCTCTCATTCTTCTGAATTTCAGCAAGTACAGTCCCAGGCGACTCAATCTTTCCTCATAGTCTAAACCCCTCTCCTCATAGTCTAATCTTTTTAGATCTTTTATATGAAATAATTCTAATCCTAATCTCTAAATTGCCTACCTGGGAAGATGCTACTGTTTTGGAAAATAAATATGCAATAAAACATTGTATGTACTTGGACCCAGCCATGATTGGAGACTGATTTTCCTTAAGTGTCACTCAAAAAAAAATACAAAAGGGACTTTGAATACCAGTTATTTTTAATGTTTTTGATTGTACTCAAGATTTTTCTTCAATACAATTGTCTTTTTTTTCCCCTCAAACACAAATGTAACTAAATTTTTTGAAGATTCACACATTCATTCCTGAAATGGAAACTGTGTCAGCAAAGATTTATCTTCCCCAGCCCCGAGTTTATGCAATAAACTGTGCAAGCAAAAACCTGAAAAGTGTACAAAGCTAAGATTTTTGACAGCAGGCCAAAAGGAAACACCAGTTATCAATCTAGTAATGAGAAATGAAAACATTTTCATACAACATAGAAGAGCATAGCACAGGAACAAGCACTTTGGCCCATAATATTGTACTGACCCAACTAAATGAATCCCTCTGGCTACATAACCTTGATATCCCTTCATTACCTGAGCATTCATCTCTCTAAGAGCCTCTTCAACAGCTCTATCATATTTGCCTCCACTACCACCCCGGCAACATAGTCCAGGCACCCACTACACTCCCATCAACAGGTGGTTCATAGGCACCCACCACACTCCCATCAACAAGTGGTTCATAGAATCACAGCAGCATTGAAACAAGCCCCACTGCCCATCACATCCTTGCCGACCGTTTTACCTGCACTAATCCCATTTGCCCCCATTGGAAATATTCCTTTCCCATTTAAGTGTGTGTCTTAATGCTCAAAGTTCAAACTAAATTGTCAAAGCTTGTAATATGTTCTAATTGTATTTAACTTCCAGCACTTCTTCTGACAGCACGTTCCCAATATCAGTCACACTGTGCAAGAAACTACTTAACCCTTAGATCCTCTTCGTCTCAAATTAAATCTGTGCCCTTCTGTTTTTGATACCCTTATTATGGGGGAAAAAAAGACTTTGACCATCTCCCCTTCTGTTCCTCTTGGAATTTTGTATATCTTATCAGGTCATCTCTCAGTCTCCTTTGCTCCTGGGCAAGCCAGCTGATTCAATTTCTCTTCTTAACTCCAATCCCCCAAACCAGGTCGCATCTTGGTGAGTCACATCCTTCCTTTCATGTGGTGACCAGAACTACACATAATGCTCAACATGTGGCCTTACCAGTGTTTTGTAAAGTTGCAACATAATGTTCCAACTCCTGTATTCGATGCCCTGACCTATGAAGGCAAACATACTATTAATTAGAAATGGACAGCATCAGAATTTAATTACTCTATAACCATTGGGTATATTATGAAAGTGCTCTAGAACGTCAGTCACCTATTAATTTCCACCCATGAAATATATTAGAAAACCAACATTGGTGATGTTGTGGATGACAAGGAAGGTTGTACAAGGATGTAGATCAAATGGAAAGTTGGGCAGAGTGTTGGCAGGTGGAATTTATCCTAGTCTAATATTAGATGATGCACGTTGGAAAGTTAAACAGACCCACCAACCATTAATGGCAACTATGGACTTGGACCACGTCTCTCTATTTATCAACATTCCTTAACATCCTAACTATACATGTTCTGGGCTCTAGAGGTACAATGCATTTTGTATTGACATCACTTCCTGTACGCAAGTTTTTAAAAAAAATATCATTTCCTGCACAGGTAATTTGGATTTGACTTGAAGCACAGGGTAGAAAGGCATCCATCTCCATCATCTCTTTATTTGCCCTTGAAAAAGCAATACCCTTTCACAAAAAAACCTGAAGGAAATTTCCATCTCAGGTGATTTTTGAGAAAGTGCTTAACTCACTGCATTGCTTTATACATATGCACTGCAAGGGCAGTAGAGTGAATAGGTAACTTGTCTTCTAAGGCATTGCCCGTGGACTGGAGACATGTCTGAATGCCATAGACCATTATGTGGGCTTGTGACCCAAGCAAAGTCAATCGCCAAGACCTGGAAGTGACATCAGAACGTGGCTCATCAATCATGTTGTCACGATACTCGAATGAGTGCACAGCATCTGGTAAGATGGCAGCACATGCAGACACAGCGGCCTCTCAGGGGCTAACCAAAGGCGCTTTATTCTTTATTAAATGTGTTTTTTTTTAATCATAAGTCTACACTGGACTCCAATAACTATGAGTACAGCAGGTCTACCAGAGCAATGAGCTGCTCATTGTTTGGAGTAGCCGGCTGGGATGTCGTAGGAGTTGGCCAGGGTGTTGTAGAAGTGGCCGGGAGTTCAGAGAAGGTGAGGCCGGCCACTGGCTGTAGGAGGACAGTCGGGCTGCCGGGCCACGTTGGGAGAGTCGCAATGGGATGGGTGCTGCTGCAGTCCAGGTGAGGTTAGACAATGGAGGTAGTGTAGTGTGGTGTCTGTGCCCGGTTGGGGTAGTCTCTCCTGCTGATGCTGCCTTCCAGTGTTAGATCGGTAGGGTTACAGGCTGGACTGCTCAGAATCATCAATTTGCGGGACTTAACGCTCAGGGCCTTGGACTAACAACGTGTTTTCTTGTGCGACTATGTTCTTTTTTTCTCTGTCAGTATTTTGAACGTGCGTGTATGTTTTGCACGTTGGCCCCAGAGGAATGCTGTAGCATTCTGCCGCATCCATGAATGGTCTGAATAACAATTAGACAAAATTCTATTTGATTAACATAATTGCTGTATGAGCCCGTGCTGGAGCAGAAGTGGGAAGAATGAAAAAGGCTTACACTAAGCTCAAAGTTGAAACGCAAATGGAGAAACGTGGAGACAGCATGTGTCGAGGCTATATTAAACAAGGAAAAATGTGAAGCTAAGGCAGCCTCAGCAGAGGCAGAGCTGTGTGAAGCAGCAGCTGACTTAGACAGTGGTGAATCTATAACCAGAACCAGTCATGCTTTGCCGTAACAACCAATGTATCTTACCAAAGAATATGTCCAAGCACATTTTGGCTATAAAAGTGTGCTCCACGTCTACAAGGAGAAGTTGTCCACACCACACAGCCAAAATGCCTTCCACATAGTCCAGGTAATGACAAATTAAGTCTGTGGCAGCAAAGATCCACAACACCCCCATTCTGTAATTCTACCACAGCAAAAACCTCAGTGAGTTGCTACTTGCATCCATCTCAGGGCACACATTTGGCAAACCAGTTTCCACAATGCTCCCATTCAGGAGCTGCAGGTGCATGAGCATTGGCTTGGTATCTGGCTTGTCGAGACCTGGTCACAGCAGGACTAAAAGTGTTCGACAGCCAGTCTCCCAGTTATCAAGCTTTGCCATTGCCATGGAAGGACTAAGTCTCAAACCTAGAGAAGAGCTGGATCTTCTCTGTAAGTGGCTTGATAGGAAGTCACTACAAGGGTTAGAGTAGTTGTTTGGGCTTTTACTTTGAAATATAGCCCTGCCAACTTTTATTCTGATTGAGGTGCCAGCTTTAATTCTAATGGTGAGGCCGCCTTTAAATTTGAAAGTCAGTTGGACCATGTGAGAAGATCAGCCATTTTGTTTCGACGGGGTTTTTCAATCAGACTGAAGCAGATTTATACGATCCTGTGTTGTCTTTCCTTTGTATGCGTCATCATTTGTAAGTTCTTACAGGGCAGGTATGGTGGAAAATCTCCAAAGACTAATGGAAATGAACCCAGAAATGAAAACACATCTGGGCAGCCATCAAGAAGCAAAAGGTATGTAGAAGAACAACTGTGTGATCAGACAGCTGTGAGTGAAGAGAGTGTCAACACCGTATTATGGATATTTTACATGCACATCTAGCTTCATATATTAATTTCTAATAAATTTGTGACTTAATCATTGTACGTTTGCTGCATTAAATATTTACAGCATTTTTCTGGTTCTCTTTTTTTGCGTGTGCCTGCATGCATGCGCGTCTGCATGTCCCTCCGTGCGTGCGTCCGTGATGATGGATTTTTTATGGCTTTTTCCAAGGCGCAGAGTGAGAGAGAGAGAGAGAGAGAGAGAGAGAGAGACACACAGAGAGAGACTGTGCGGCACGCCACTCCTCACACAGACATTTTCTCAGTATTTTCCCTCTGTTTTACGAGGTTGAGTTGCGATCTCGACACTCAACCTAGCACGGATGGAAAGCGTGCTCGGGGGCAGACCCGACTAGTTTCGAACGCGGGAACCTCTGCTCCTGGGTCCGGTGCCGATGTCGTTGCGCCACCAGCTGGCCGGCATTTTTCTGGTTCATTCTCAGTTTTACTCTTACTTGATTGAGGAGTTTCACAGTAAAAAAAAAATGCTACCCAGCAATAATAATAATAATGAGTCCTGACGAAGGGTCTTGGCCCAAAACATCGACTGTACCTCTTCCTATAGATGCTGCCTGGCCTGCTGCATTCACCAGCAACTTTTATGTGTGTTGCCAGCAATAATACAGGGTACACATGAGTGTGTGAGCGATTGCATCAGAGACCAAGCCAATGTCTTAGCCAGCAGTCTGCTACACAACACAGAATCAAAAGTCACAACACTCAGGAGATTGAGGCTGAGAGGGAAAATGGATCAGCCATGATAAAATGGTACAGCAGACTTGCTGGGCCAAATAGCCTAATTCTGCTCCTATATCTTATGGTCTTATTCAATTTACCTCTTACACCTTGCCCTTTGGAAAAAGACAGCAATCAGCACACTGTAACTAGTGGTCACCCTCCAGTAAATTGCTCACGGCAAAGTAGAACCTTTGGCCTCAATGAGTAAAGTATGTTTGGGGAAAAAAGGGCGCAGAATTTATGAAAAGAACACCTCTCCAACTGCTAAGCACGGGGGTGGATCGATCATGCTTTGGGCTTGTGTTGCAGCCAGTGGCACGGGGAGCATTTCACTGGTAGAGGGAAGAATGAATTCAATTAACTACCAGCAAATTCTGGAAGCAAACATCACACCGTCTGTAAAAAAGCTGAAGATGAAAAGAGGATGGCTTCTACAACAGGATAATGAACCTAAACACACCTCAAAATCCACAATGGACTACCTCAAGAGGCGCAAGCTGAAGGTTTTGCCATGGCCCTCACAATCCCCCGATCTAAGCATCATTGAAAATCTGTGGATAGACCTCAAAAGAGCAGTGCATGCAAGACGGCCCAAGAATCTCACAGAACTAGAAGCCTTTTGCAAGGAAGAGTGGGTGAAAATCCCCCAAACAAGAATTGAAAGACTCTTAGCTGGCTACAGAAAGTGTTAACAAGCTGTAATACTTGCCAAAGGGGGTGTTACTAAGTACTGACCATGCAGGCTGCGCAAACCTTTGCTTCTGCCCCTTTTCCTTTTTTGTTATTTTGAAACTGTAAAAGATGGAAATAAAAAAGTAATTGCTTAAAATATTAAAGAAATGTGTCATCTTTAACTTTATGCCTTTTGGAAATCAGGTCATCTTTTACTCGCTTAGCTATTCACAGTAACAGAAATTTTGACCGGGGTGCCCAAACTTTTGCATGCCACTTTAACTCTTACTTGCCTGTCCAGCACCAAACAAGAAACACAGCTACGTTTAAAACAGAAAAGAGAATGCCAAGGTTTGACAGTAACGATCCACATCGGCCGCCAAGATTTAATATCCCATGGTACAAAGGTAGCAGAAGGCCGACCAGAGTTTTCAATCGTGATGAATGTGGCAAAATGTCTGGCATGCAAGGAGCTCACAAGCACTGGCCTATCATACTTTGATGACCATCCAGAAAGTTATAGAGTACGGAAGTCATCTTTTAATAGTACAACCAAAGACCTCAATCTTACAACTGGTGAGGAATTGGACGTGCTGTCACTGTGGCTTGGTATGGAATCCTCAGGCTATGTTGGGTGCTTTAGAGTAGTTTACACAGGCAACCCAGCTGCAGCTTAAAGAATGACCTGGGACAGACTTGACAGATGTTACAGTGCATCATTGGTAATAGACAGTGCACTTTTCAAGAATTGGGTAGCATTCCAAAGTTTTCAAATAAGGATAATGCGAAGTTAAGAGAACTTGGGGATATGTTAATGGAGCTGCTTTCAGCAATGGTTATCTGCCTGGCTTGGCTTACTTAGACACTGCCCACAGCGTTAGTCCTTTTGCTGCCACAGCTTTTGCAAGAGAAATGGATTTCTCAAGGTTCAAGGTACAAAAAAAGAGAATGGAGTCACATATCCCCCGTTTTCCTTCTTCACTGATTTTGTCTGCCGTCAAGCTAAAATAAGAAATGACGCCTACTTCACTCTTCCCAGCCACAAGCTCATCTTGGAGCAAGAAGCTTCATCTGAGGCACACAAACATTAGGACTCCAGTGTCAATGCCTAAAACCAATGTCTCCCAATTTACAACTCAGAACGAATCTCTACTTACAGATAACCCAGCAAACATTGTCCCATCCATTATAAACCTCACCCATTGTGAAAGAGCCGTGGCTTTAGGTTAAAAACCATTGACAAACGAAAGACTTACCTGATAGAGCAAGGGATTTGCTTCAGATACTGTTCTTCATCATCCCATCTCACACATAGCTGCATAGCCACATCAAGGTGTGATGAATGCAACAGTGACGGTCATGTTATGGCCCAACATCCTAGTCCTCCTCTGCAGGCATCCAACGTTTTAGATCACACTTCAGAGCGTGGTGGGCAGGAAGAGAAAGAAACTTTACCATCTGTGAACTTTTTATATACAGAGATTTGTAACAGCTGTCTGGCCACTAAATCCTGATCGAAGATGTGCTTAGTTAAAGTATACCATAAAGGGCAACGAGAGAATGCTTTCCAGATATATGCAATGCTCGATGACCTGAGCGACACATCTTCAGCCCTGTCAGAGTTCTTTGATCTGTTTGGCATTCATGGCGATTCATCATCCTACATCTTGAAGACCTGGGCTGGTGTAATGGAGAGATCAGGAAGAAGAGCGACAGGTTATCAGATTGAAGTGTGAGATGGTGGCATTACTCTTACACTTCCAACACTGATTGAGTGTAATGACATTCTAGACAATCGCAAAGAAATACCAACTCCTGAGGCTTCTCTCCAAATCTCACCTCAAGGGTCTTGCTGAACAGATCCCACCTCCAGATGATAAAGCACAAATCCTACTTCTGCTTGGGAGAGATATCTTCACAGCACATGTGGTTAGGAAGCTTATCAATGGTCCTACTAATGCATACTTCACACAGAAGCTGGGCCTACAATGGGTCCCTGTGGTGATATGTGTTTAGGGAAATATCCACAGACCTTCTGTTCACAGCTTTAAAACAAACATTCTGGAAAATGGAGATCTTCTCTGTTCAATAGAGACCATGTTAACCTTAAAGAGAAGGTAAACTCCAGTTCACAGCCTCAACAAGGTCTCTTGCAAAGCATCAGTATCAGTGGAATGTCCCAAAATAATCTGCCTCCTGAAGTAGATGTGGCAGACGCTGGACTTGGTGTTAGAGAAGAATTAGGAAGGGAGAGGGATGCAAGGAGTACCAGTCCTTAGACCAGGAGTGCAGGGATAAAGGATGGAGGACATGGCTATTCACTGCAAAGATCAGCTGTGGAGGGTTCCCAGCGAGGTCAGCATGGAGGTTGCTGTCTGCGCTGGGCCTTGATCAAAAGCAGTGGTGTATCTAAGGTATGGCAGGTGCCCTGGGCGCCACTAAGCAGTTTCTATTAAAGTCAGACAAGCCATCCAGATAGTGAAAAAAGAATTTTCTTCAGATGTATGATCTGTCTTTGTTTATCATGGGTGAGAAGTACTAGGATGGCCTTATTTCAGAGCATTGTGTAAGACGACCATGAAATGTTTCTTCACGAAGAAGGAAAGTGGAGCTGAAGGACAGAAGAGACGAAAGTTGGAGGCGGAGGAAGCCAAGAAGTCGAGCAAGTTCTTCATGCCCTTCTTTGAAAAGCCCAGAATAAGTAGTTTGACAAGTTCCATGGAGTTGCCTGCACCTGCTACAAGTTTGTAAGAAACCGAAGGTGGATCAAGTACAAATGCATCACAAGCCGAGGAGGAAGTCAAGTCAGATAAATCCGAGTATGAGGAAATTAAGAGTGAGGCTGCCACAGAGAACATGGACATGGCAGGAGGAGAAGGCGATGGTGGTGGTGGTGATGTTGAGTTTATTGACAAGATTTTACCTGATGAGATTGAACCTGACGACACTGAACCTAGTGAACTGGATGGTGTCAAAGAGCCTCAAACTGTCATACCAGAAGTGATTGAACAGCATTACAATGGACTTCTGAAGTTTGACAAGGATACTGGAAAAGCAATTCTGCCTGACGCATTGAGAACAGAAATAATAAAGCTGGGTTCGAAGTATTTCCAGAACATTGAGGGACCTTTCCTACCAACAAATAACCGCTCAATGAACAAAACTTGGTTCAAGAGGAAATTGGGAAATGGTCATGGTGAGGAAGTGACTCGCTCACGGCCGGTCCATTCCCCATCTAAAAAGTCTGCATTTTGTATCTGTTCCCAGTCAGACTCATTGGAGCAGGAAAGTGGATTCAACCAGCGGAAAGCACCTGAAAGGATTAGTGTTCATGAAAATGCCAAGAATCATCCGGAATGTTTCACACAGTGAAAAGAAATGGAAAGAAATTTACCTCGAAACAGAGGAGTTATTGATGCAGTATTCCAGTCACAGATTGAGAAGGAAAAGCAGAAGTGGCGTGATATCTTGACGAGAATCATTCACTGCATAAAATTCCTTGCAACTCAGAACCTGGCTTTGCGATGACACAGGGAGTCACTTCAGCTAGACGATGACTCCAATGTGGGAAATTTCCTTGGCTTACTGAAACTACTGGCCATCTTTGACCCTGTCATAAAAGAACACCTCACTCATTTGGAAAGTCATCCTGGATCCACGTCTTATCTTTCACCAGGTGTCCAGAACAAATTCATCCACATGATGGCATCCACTGTTCGCCACAGTTTACTGAGAAGCATTCGTAAAGCCAAGTACTATGGTTTCATGTGCAACTCGACTCCTGATCAGACACACCGTGAGCAGATGTCAAAAGTAGTGAGGTATGTGGAAGTCGATTTTGAGAGGAAAACAGTCCATGTTAGAGAGTCCTTCCTTGGTTTTGTCCAGATAAGCCAGAAGGAAGCTGAGAGCTTGGTTGAAGACATCTTGAAACAGCTAGAGAAGGATGAAATGGAGCTACAAGATTGTCAGTCACAGAGCTATGACAACGCTGCTGTGATGGCTGGACACAGAAGTGGTGTTCATCAAAGAATAAGTGAGAAAAACAACCTGGCAGTGTTTGTAAATTGCGACAATCACTCACTCAACTTGGTGGGTGTACATGCAGCCAAGCAGGATACAATGATGGTCACGTGTTTTGGAACCATCGAAGCTCCCTACATGTTTTTCTCTTGTTCAACACGGCACTGGGAAAAACTCAAAAACGCCGTGCCTGTGGTTGTTAAGTCAGAGTCTGAAACCAGGTGGAGTGCAAGGACAGAAGCAGTGAAGCCCGTCAACAAGTACCTTGAGGAGATACTTCAAGTTCTTCAGGACATGTTAGAAAATGAAAACGAAACCAGAGAAAAAAGAAGTGATGCAAGGCAGCTGAATAACCGCACGTTGAGTTGCTTTGCTAGGATTTTGGAAGAAAATACTCATTCGCATTGACCATATTCAAAAGAGGCTGCAGGATCCTAGCATGAACTTCCACAATGCCGCGCTGGATTTGAAAGCCCTCCGAGATCATTTTTATGATGAAAGAGAAGTGTTGGTCAGTGAGTCACTCGAAAAAGGAGTCGGTCTCTGTCAAGAATAGAATATTGAAGTTGAAAGACGTCAGCGATGAAGGAAACGAATGGCTGATGAAAACTCGAGAAACGCTGAAATGAAAAGAGTCATGAAGGGAACACTCGACTGTCTTCACAGAGAAATTCACTCGTTTGCATGACACGGGTGCCAAGTTTGGGTTCCTTCTCAATGTTGAGGGACTGTGTTACGGTGCCGACAGTAACGACCTAAAGAAGTGCGAAAATTTGGGCAAATTGTACAGCTCTGATTTTGATGGACAGCAGCTAAATGAAGAAATTCTGGATTGCAGAATGCTGCTATCAAGGTGGGTCAACATGAAAATATCAAGACCTGAAGAGTTTCTTGAATTTATTGTTCAGTACGGAGATGAGAGCGTCTTCCCCAGTCTTCACATTGCTATTCAGATAATGCTAACCATCGCAGTTTCCATCGTTAGCTGTGAGAGATCATTCAGCAAGTTAAAACTAATACTTTCGTATTTGAGAGTCTCCATGGGTCAAGGCAGACTCTGTGATTTTGCTCTGCTGAGTGTAGAAAGAGAAGAAACTGAAAAAACTGACTTTGATCACATTATAGACCAATTTGCATCAGTGAAAGCAAGGAAGGTGCAGTTATCATTTTCATGTAGTGCCATAATTTGTTAATCAAAAGATTAACAAGCTTGACTTGTATTTTGATCACATTATAGGCCAATTTGCATCAGTGAAAGCAAGGAAGGTGCAGTTATCATTTTCATGTAGTGCCATAATTTGTTAATCAAAAGATTAACAAGCTTGACTTGTATTTTGATCACATTATAGACCAATTTGCATCAGTGAAAGCAAGGAAGGTGCAGTTATCATTTTCATGTAGTGCCATAATTTGTTAACTAAAAGATTAACAAGCTTGACTTGTATTTTTGAGCTGATGTTATGGTAAAGTTATCTAAAAGATAGGTGTCAGATGTTTGGACCGGGGTACAATTTCAGTGCTTGCCATAGGCGCTATTTTCCACAGATACGCCCCTGATGAAAAGATCAAGAACCAAGCAGCTCACAGGATGGGGGGAGGAGGCAGAAAGAGCCTCCTGCTGGATATGGAACAGGTGAGAGGAGTGGAGCTGGAAATTAGGAGCAGATGGGCAGTGACTTGGTCACCTCCACTGACCTACCAACTGGAGAGTCTGGTGGTTAAGGTTTGAAACACTATGAGGGTTGGGCACCACCTGATGACATCTGCTCTTGGCCAAAGGCTATGGTTACCTCATCAGGTAACTGAAGAGAGCACCCTGGTGTATGATACAAGCTAAACGCAGTTTCTCTGGCCAACGCCCAATTTCTAGGCAAAACTGCAGGGCAAATCCAGGGTATGGCGGAAAAACTCCAAAGACTAATGGAACTGGTCCCAGTTCCAGGCAGCCATCAAGAAGCAAACGGTACGTAGAAGAACTACGGTGTGATCAGGTATCAGTGCATGGAGGAAGTGTCAACACAGTGTATTGTGTAGACCATGTGGTTCCCAATGAGCCAGCAGCTGTGTGAAATGCAGTGAAGGACTCTAAGGTGCAGAGGTATATCAACAGCCAAGGCTGCACTTAGAACTTTAATCCACCACACATCTCACACAAGGGCGACACATGGGAGCACATGAAGGAGAATCTTGGCCCCTTTTCGGACGTTCACAGAATTTTCCAGCTTGAGTCATGAAGTTCCATGTACTCATGGAAGAAGTAACGGCAATTATCAATTTGAGCCCATTCGTTCAGGTCTCAGCAGATGCAGATTTACCTTTGATTCTTATTCCTGCTATACTTCTCACACTGAAACACAGTGCACCACCTCCAGCTGGAAACTGTACAGAAAAGGACCTCTATAAACTGCAAAGGCGTCAAGTACAGAATTTAGCTGATCAATTCTGGAAGCGATGGAAACAAGAATTTCTGCAGTCAGTGCAAGCTTGCCATAAATGGCGAAGAGTCATGCTCTAACATTGAAGAAGGTGATGTTGTACTTCTGAAGGACAGCAGAGTGGCCTGAATTTACCAGTATGAGGGAAAATCTTCCAAGGCAAATGCTGCTCTAAAATGTGTCTAGCCAATATCTACCCAAAAGATCACCCTGAACAAAAAAAAATAATGGCATAGGTGATATTAGATGATATGAGCAATGTGTCCTTGGTAAAATCAACATTCTTTTACATATTCAGTAGTCAAAGTTCTGTTTCCCCATATGTTTTAAAGACATGTTCTGCAACATCAGAAGTTGTAAGAAGAGCCAGTACTCTCATTTGAAATGGAGTTAAAGGGAGGGGGACCCTCCTTACACTTATCAACCCTCACCGAGTGCGACCACCTTCCTAACAACAGGGATGAAATGTCAACTCCTGAAGCTGCACATGTTCATTCACATCTTAAGGCCATAGCTGACAAGACTCCCCCACTTGTCTCTTCTGCGGAGATTCTCCAGTTGCTTGGCAAGAGGCACTATTTCGTCCACATAAGGTACATGAGCAGCACAATGATCAGCACAATCACCTTATGCCCAACAACTGGTCCTGGGTTGGGTTATAGTGGGTACAGTAAACCTTGATGGTGCTTATCAGCTCACTGTCACACATTTAAGACTAATGTCACCCAAGACATTTCGGACCCTGTGAGAGTATCAAAGAGAAGATTGTACGCAAGCAAACCAAGTGCCCTGGCATACTTACCTCTGCTCAACCAGATTAAGGCAAATTGGTCTTCAGTCAATAAGTAGATGATTATAAGCTGGCACCTTTCATCGAAGATGAGGTCTTCCTTTGAATCATGAACAAAGAACTTAGCAAAGACAAGTCAAACAGTTGGGTAGCACCCCTTCCTTTCCACTCCCCACAACAACTACTACCAAACAACAGAGAGCAGACTCTTTGCCGACTCGTGTCCCTTAGTCATACATTGAGAAGGAAACCAGAAATGAGGATCATTACATGGAGAGTGCCTTCAGGAACAATCATGCTGAGTTAGCACCTCCACCAGATCCCGACTAAGAAAACTAGTATTTGCCCATCTTTGGAATTTACCACCCCCAGAAACCTGCACAACTATGCAACATCTTTAATTCAGGTGCTTAGTTCAAAGGCATATCACTGAACAATGTGCTCTTGCAGGATCCAGACCTCAGAACTGGTCTGCTCGTGTCCTCATGCACTTCAGAACTGAGTCCATCGCAGTGATGGCAGACATCGAACAAATGTTCCACAGCTTCCTCGTGAGAGAGAATCATGGAGACTACCCCAAATTTTTGTGGTTTCATCGCCACCAACTAGACAATGAGAGTCTGGAGTACTGCACAAGAGTTCATGCATTTGGTAACTGTCCCTCATCAAGTGTGCAATCCATGGCATTAAACGGGCAGAAATCAAGGGAGAGAAGGAATTCAGGATTGAAGCACAGAGGTACATAGAGACATTTCTATGTTGATAATGATCTTAAATGGGGTGTATGGGGTGTCTAGGGTGGGGTAGCACCTCTGGTGGGGGGGCCTGCCGTGCCCTTTTCAGGGCAGTTCTTCCACCTTTGGTCCCCACCTGGCGCTCAGCTCTCACCTGTGGCTCCAAGTAGCTGTAACATGTGCAGCGGCCACACCCCTGGTAAACTGTCTCGGCAGATGGGCCAAACCAGGTGAGGACAGCCGACAGGTCTTCGACCCTCAGTGAGGTAGGGGATCTGTCTATCCCAGCGTGCAAAGTCTGGCCTTGACAGATTGAGCGGAGGAGATCAATTAATAATCAAACAGTCAAGAACGGTCAAGAAGGCAGGCCCAGCAGGCGTCGTGGAGTGCTAAGAGCACGACAAGACACTTAGGCTTCTCTTATCCATATGTATTGGGCTTGTCCTAGTTTGGAGAAATTTTGGAGAGAAGTCTTTTTAACTTTATCCCATATTCTTAATTGCCACTTAGAACCTAACCCTTTGATTGCTCTTTCTGGCACCTTGGGTGACGTTTGAGTCTGACTAAACGTCGAACATTATCTTTTGCCCCTCTTTTGGCTAGACGTTTAGTTCTTCTTAGGTGGAGAGATGTTGCCCCACCCACTCATGCTCAATGGCTTAGAGACATTATGTCCAGCTTAGATCTTGAAAAGATTCATTATTCAATTCTTAATTTAGACATAAAGTTCCGTAAGGTGTGGGGTCCTTTTCTTGAGTATTTTCATAATTCCCTTTTAGATTAAAGATTTATTCTCCTTTTTTTGTATTTTATTCCCTTACTTTCAGCTTTTTTTTCTGGTTAAGTTTTACAGTTTTTTTCATGTGAAATATATTACAGTTTAGGTAGTAGGCATTATACTTTTTTAAAATATTTACAGTTCTGTGGTGACAAAAGCTCTGTTTAACTTTTTTTTTAACATCGAAATGGTTGGCTTGGAGTTGCGTAGTGGGAGGGTGGGGAGGATACTAACTATATATGATTTTATTTTGGGTGCTTTTTCTTTACTGTTATGAATTGTATATTACATGTTTGTTTTGCACTGTATAAATCTCTTTTTTGCTGTTAGGTTTTTTTTCTGTTGTATTGTAGAAATCATTAAAAAAATTAATTTTTTAAAAATGGTCCAATGGTCAAGAAGGCAGGCCCAGCAAGCGTTGTGGAGCACTAAGAGCACAAGACACTTAGACTTCCTAGTCATCGACCGCAGCAGGAGAGGTCTCCAGCTGTAACGGTCATCCGTGCCACTGGATCAAGGTCTCTTCTGCCGAGAGAGTGGGATTGCTCCTGTGCAACGGCTGTTCCACTTAAAACTCCATCACACACAGGTTTCTGTTGTGCGATTCATCCCAATCCAAACTCAACTTGTGTCTTCTCTGAATCCGAAGGACTACCAATAATGATCTTAAATAATTTTCTAGTGCAGTAGAAGCAATCAGCATGCTGAAAACAGTGCAAGACATGTTGGTGCAGTCTAATCTCAGACTGCATACAATCGCATCCAACCATGTTGACGTGATGCAACATTTCCCATCTGAAGCCCTGGCCAAAGGTCTACAAAATCTCACACAGGACCTCCCTCCTATGCAGTACAGTCAGGGCCTTGGGTGGGGCCTCATTACCAACAACCTTGTTTTCCAGGTCACTGATGTCAAAAGACCCATTATGTAATATGGCTTGATATCGACTGTGTTAAGAGTGAGTGAGTGTGAGAGAGAGTGAGTGTGAGTGAGAGAGAGTGAGTGTGAGTGAGAGAGTGAGTGTGAGTGAGAGAGAGTGAGTGTGAGAGTGAGAGAGACAGAGTGAGTGTGTGTGTGTGTGTGTGTGTGTGTGTGTGTGTGTGTATGTGTGTCCACAGCCAAGACCCTATTCACACCTGATTACAAACGTCAATAAATGAGGACAATGTTAATCCTACATAATGGTTGACTAGCACAGCCTGGACATTAATTATCACCTGATTTGATTTTAATGAATCAATAGCGGATTACATAATTGGTAACCAATTGGCACATATACCGCCCACACACACACAAACTGACTAATCACAGGACACATAAAAGACAAACAATGTAGATCACCAACATTTCATTCAAAGTTGCACTGATGACGTTGCCTAGCTAGGTAGTGAAACAAAACAAGCTAACAAGCCAGCTCTGCAAGCCACTCAACAACATCCTCAACCTGAGCTACAAATCCTTTCCAACATCTTAAGGAACTATGTTCTGACTGATCGTGCCAAACAGGGCTACAAGCTAATCAGCTCACCCTTTCCTCATGGTTAACTGGTCCAGCATTTCTTGTTGATCCCCACCAGGAACGACATCAAGGTTGGTATTTTCAAAGTGATAATGTTTAAAGACGGTGTAGTAAGACTTTAAGACCAATCTCTGACACCATCCTTCTTTTACCAAAGATTTCATGAAATGATCATTTGACTTTTCGTTTCAGAGGTTAAGTCTGACATCCTATGGATGCCAAGTGGGGAGTGCTCTGGCCTCTAGAGGCAGAGTTGATTTTGTATGGACATAAGCTGTTTTTTTTTTATATATCATTTCATGTGCAGGTAGACCATAAGACCATAAGACAAAGGAGCAGAAGTCGGCCATTCAGCCCATCGAGTCTGCTCTGCCATTTTATCATGAGCTGATCCATTCTCCCATTTGGTCCCACTCCCCCGCCTTCTCACCATAACCTTTGATGCCCTTGGTAACTTGGATATGACTCGAAGCACAGGATGAAAAGGCATCCATCTTCATCCTCTCTTTATTTGGCCATGAAACAATATCTTTCACAAGTAAGATCTCATTCAAAACCCTGTAGGAAGCTTTCTTCTCTGGTGATTCGCTTACTGCATAGCTTTCTACGTATGCACTGTGAGGGCAGTAGAGTATATGTCTTAACACCATTTGACTTGCCAAAGTGCATCACCTTTGCTTTCATAATATATCTCCTAACCTTTTCTGACACTGACCATTTCTAATTAATTTATTGTTCGTGCAGCTGTTGTTCTCCTCAGTTGGGAAATGTGCTTCTCCAGAGAGGAAGGAGGGAAATCTTATCATTGCTCCAGTGTTGTCCTTCGCTATTAACCCTTGTCACAATCATGACATGGATGGTATCTTTGAGTGAGGGAATTCACAATACGTTACCATACCTGTAATATTGATTTTCATTTTATCTGTTATTGGTTTCATTTAACTTTAGCAAGCAACGTTTAATTTTCATACAATTCTGAATCAGCAAACCACTTGACTAATATTCATGTATCATGAATGTTCCAAAAATAATCTAATGGTGCAAAGAGAACCAGCATTTGTCATTTTGTTCAAAGTACAATTTCTTGCTGGGTCTTCAAGAGATGTTCCACATTACATCTCAGTTTTTTTGCCTCATCCTCCTCCAGCTTTTGTTGGATGATTCCACACACTCCCGTGGCACCCAGAAGGCAGGGAAGACTCAGAAACACGTCAGCTTTGATCTTGTGTTCATCCTGAAGTATGAGTGGAACAAATATAACAGTGCAGAAGACTTTATTTGGTATGAAGATACAAGTCTAGATGTGCGCAATTACTCAATAAAAGGAAATCAGTAAAAGAGGTATCTTAATATATAATCATTCTGAGATTTTCCCTCATTTCTCTGGAGCTGAACAAGAACTCTCACTGAAAATTTACCTAATAGGTAAATCCACTCTCCTCTCCTATCATATTCATTCTGCGTCAGCCCTTTACTTCTTCCACCTATCACCTCCCTCTCACTTCATTTCCTCCTCAACCCCACCTACCTACCTACCTGGCTTCACTTAGCACCTAGCTTCCCTCCCCTCCACTTCTTATTCTGGTTTCTTTCCCCTTCCTTTCCGATCCTGATGAAGGGTCTCGGCCCTTCTTCATCCATCTCTTTCTTGAAAGCATCCAGACACTTGGCCTCCACAGCCTTCTGGGGCAGAGCATTCCATATATCCACCACTCTCTGGGTGAAAAAGTTTTTCAACTCCATTCTAAATGGCCTACCCCTTATTCTTACACTGTGGCCTCTGGTTCTGGACTCACCCATCAGCAGGAACATGCTTCTTGCCTTCAGCGTGTCCAATCCCTTAATAACCTTATATGATTCGATAAGATCCCCTCTCAGCCTTCTAAATTCCAGAGTATACAAGCCTAGTCGCTCCAATCTTTCGACATATGACAGTCCCGCCATCCCAGGAATTAACCTTGTGAACCTACACTGCACTCCCTCAATAGCAAGAATGTCCTTCCTCAAATTTGGTGTAGCCCTGTATTCTAAAACTCACTGAAGCAACATTTATAGGACTTGGTGGGACTACTATGATTATGTCTTTCTAAAATGTTCCCAGCAGTAAAGATAGGAAGAGTTCTTTTACACCATTGTATTAGAAAGTTAAAGGTCTCTGTGATATTAGATCCCACCAATACAGCAGAACTGCACAAGATTTACATTTTTCATTTAATTACAATTATTAATATTAAGTATTTGTCATATGTGAAGGCTGTGGTTCCCACAGTCTAAGCTAATACTATTTTATCTTACTACAACTGTCTTGGGTTGCACATTTGTGCAAACACCAAGGAGGAATCCAAAATGACTTCTGGCGAATTTTAACTCTTTCCTTACAATATTTGGTTGAGAATATTTTTTTCTCTTTAACTTTACCTCCATATAGGAAATCTACCATAGGGTGCCAAGTGTCTCAGCCAGACTCATTATCACAAATTCTAACAGGGCTAGACAGACTGAAAGGGAAGGGGGAGGAATCATTGTCCCTGGTAAAGGATTTAATACAAGCTGGGGGATGGGGCAAGGTTATAGTCACAGATAAACAGAGCAAGAAGAGCCTTCACACAGAAGGGTGTGAATTGACAAAAATCACAATCAGAGGTTTACGGAGGTCGATTTGCCCGCTGTACTCGCGAAGGAAAATGATGTGAAAGACATAAAGGGGTAATGGAGAAAGTATGGAGATATAATTAGCCTCAATCACATTCAATGGTAGAGCAGGCTCAAAGAGCCAAATGGCCCACTCCTCTTCTTATTTTCTATGGTACAATGAACACTGGCTGGTTTAACTGTTCTGTAAGGTTCACCATAACTTCCTTGGATTAAATAACTCAAATAATAAAGCCATGGTTCCTAAATGATTTCTAAACAGACTTAACTTGTCTTGCCACTTTCTAGGGCAAGTATATTCATTTTTTTTCTTGTAATTGATAGTTGTGACTCTAATCAGTGTAAAGGAATGCATATTTTGTCAGGTTACAAGTGAGTCACTGCAAGAAATTAAATAGTCATTTCTGGTTTCTATAATTACATTAATCACATGGTTGTATGGGGTGTCCAAGGAGGGGTAGCAGCTCTGGTGCAGGGGCTTGTTGTATTCCCTCCAGGACAGTTCTTCCACCTTCAGTCCTCACCTGATACTCAACTCTCACCTGTGGCTCCAAGTAGCTGTTTGCATGCGACAGTGGCTACACCCTGGTACACCGTTTTGACAGATGGGCTAAACTAAGAGGGTGGCTGGCTTCAAACCCCGGTGAGACAGGGATATGCCTATCCCAGCATGCAAAGTTGGTTACAGTGGACAAAGCAGATGAGATCATCAGTGACAGCGGATAGCCAGGAAGGCAGTCCAGCAGCGCTCTGCGGACAGCGAAGGGCATAGCAAGGCACAGAAGACGTCACGGCCATCCACTGCAACCAAGGAGGTCTCCAGTTGTGAATATCACTCGTACCACTGGAATAGGACTTCTGATGTTGAGAGAGTGGAACTTCCCCACTGCGACAGGTTCTCCACTTTAAAAGTTTTCCGGTATGTGCTCCTTTGTGTGGCACATCATTACTCAAGCTTACTAGGTCCTGCAGCAATGGGTGAAGCAACAGGTGGAGGTAATGTAGTTCCAAGCCTGCACAAAGGTCGCCTGCGAACTCAAGCCATTTGGCTCTGATTCCAGGACAGCACAGGAGAACGACACATCCCAGGTTATTCAGCAGCCCTATTTAGTACTGATCCTATTTAGCCCTAAATAGGATCAGTACTGGTCACCCTCCAACAAGGGAGGCGACTAGAAAAGGTGTCCCAAAACAACTGGTCAGCATGTCGTGGCTGGCAGTTTTACTCCTACAGGGGTCGAAAATTCATGAAAATATAAATGATTTTTGGAGTTTGGAACATCTGAACTCTGCTGGACAATGATAATAGTGATACCTGAGTGAAGAACAGCTCTCATGGCACCTTTCAACATCGAAACTGCTTTGTTGAATGAGGCCAGGCTTTCAGACCAAAATTCTATTTCTGAGTCTGAGGACAGTTACACCCTCTTCTGGAAAGGCAAACCAGTAAGTGAAGATCATGGAGTAGGATTAGCTATCAAGACTTCACTCCTTCCTCAAGTACCAACACTGCCAACCTGTGTCAATAAACGATTAATCACACTTTGCTTTCTGCTCAATCGCTCTCGTCACATCACAGTTTTCAGTGCTAAAAGATCATAAGATGCAGGAGTAGAATTAGGCCATTTGGCCCATCAAGTCTTCTCTGCCATTTCATCATAGCC
Source organism: Mobula birostris (assembly GCF_030028105.1). NCBI lineage: Eukaryota > Metazoa > Chordata > Chondrichthyes > Myliobatiformes > Myliobatidae > Mobula > Mobula birostris. Next base: position 100,153,396 of record NC_092380.1, on the reverse strand, counting down.
GATCCATTTGCCCCTCAGCCCCCAATCTCCCGCATTCTCCCTGTATCCCTTCATGCCCTGGCTAATCAAGAACCTATCAACCTCTGCCTTAAATATACTGCTTGTGGCCAAGAATTCCACAGATTCATCACTCTCTGGCAAGAGAAATTCCTCATCTCCATTCTAAATGGATGTCCTTGTACGTTGAGGCTGTGCCTTCTGGTCTTAAACTCCCCCGCTTTAGGAAACATCCTCTCCACATCATTCAACAGTTTTCAATAAGATCAATTATGCATCTACTATGACATGCAGTGATGGAATCGAAGAAAACTTCTAAGCCAATTTTGGTCAAATCGTGAAAGAAACACATCCAAGTGACGAGCTCATCCTGATGAGTGACTTCAATGCCAGGGTAGGCAAATACCCCAATTAAACTGGAATGGGGTACCAGGACATCACAGTGTTGGTAAACTCAAACCAATGGCTTACTGCTGTTCAGTTTCTATACCAGAACAGTATGGCTATCACTTAACACTTTCTTTAGACAGGCTGACAAACACAAAATAACATGGATACACCCCAGATCCAAGCAATGGCACTTGATCAATGTGGGACACTCGTGATTTTAAGATCACTACAGCGAGGCAAGCAGCGGAGTGCTGGACTGATTGTCACCTGGTTAGATTAATCCTCTCAATGCTCATCGCCCACCTGCCACCAAAAGAAACCAAAATTAATCCGATAAGCTCTTAATACCAACAAGTTGCGGCACCAAGAGCAATTTGCAAACAGTTTCAAAGATGCATTGGTGTCCTATAGGCCCCTGAAAGGTAGCGCAGCACAGAAGTGGGATCAATACAAGATGTTAGTGATGAAATCAGCAAAATTAGCCCTTGGACCAAAAAAATAAAACATCAGGATTGGTTTGATGAAAAATGATGACAACATCATCACGTTACTTAAGGAGAAGTAGAAGGCGTTTCTCACCTGGCTGAATGATACTTCTTCCATCCTAAAGATTCAAAGTACATTTATTAACAAAGTATGTATACAGAATTTAAATCTGAGATTTGTCATCCTGCAGGCAGCCATGAGACAAACAAATACTATGGAACCCGTTCAAAGAAAAACAAACACCCAACGCATGAAATAAAAAGAACAAATTGTGCAAACAGCAAAAAGTGAACAACGCATAGAGTATCAACATTGAACTAGGGCTTCAGGAATATTCCGTTTAGTTCATTTCTGCATTGATAGCCAAATGCAAGCCACAGAGCCAGTCTCCACTGAAACGCCCCAGTCCACATCGATCATCCCGATCAAACCACTCAAAAGCAGCAAAAAAGAGTAACCAGAATCCAGAAACACACACACACACCATGAACCTCAAAGTCCTCCAGAACGAGTCCACAATCACAAGCCTCGCTGATCAATCCTTGCAATGTGCATCCCAACACTCCTGCACTTTCCTCTGACAGCAGCTAGCGAGAAGTAGAGGAAGACCGATCAAACGCAGGTAGATAAGGTGGAACACCAACCCATCCCCGCTCTGCTCTTCGTTGACTTCAACCTTGCACAACACCTCAACTGGAGAGAAGCAATGAGTAAGTCATGCATGCCTGTAAATGGAGTGTCTGCATCCAGGCATTCAAGGCCACACACTCTGCTCCCAACCTCACCAAGCTCCCTCAGGGACAGCAAAGCACCAGATCACTCTATTGGCTCAAAAACACAAGGTCAAAATGTAAATCACAGGTTCCAATCACGCACGGCTGAATAGCAGAATCATACTTGAAAGAAGTAAAGGTAGTTTCATGAATGGTCTGCAGGAAGTTGTCGCTAGTTGTGTAGTTCACTGGCCCCATTTTGAACAATACCAATGAATTCAGTGACGTTTCGATCGTATCTCTTTTCAAGAACAAAGGCAGCAGAGCCCGCATCATTCTCAACCACCTAATCCTGAAACTGGATCACTTCAAACATCCTCACAGGTCAAGCACAGACCGCACTACGCGGAACGTGAACTGAATGGTGGGAGAGAAAGGCAGAAATCAGTGCTACGCTGACACCAAAATCTTTAAGATGCTCTTTGGTCCCATTAGTCTATGGACTACACAAGTCACGCCCACATCCCCTCTGTCAGCAGGTAACACAATCTTACTCAGATAGAAAAACATTAATGACAGGTTGAATGAGCACTTGAGCAACTTGTTCAACAGGCCTTCTACTGTAGACCAGGCTGCACCTGAGCAGATCCTCCAGAAACCCACTGCCGACAGCCTCGATCTCCGCCCTCCAATGGTTGAGTTCAAAGAAGCCATTCTTCATTTAAATTCTGGAGAAGACTCTGGGAAGGACTGAATCCCTGCCAAGATCTTCAAGTCAATGGGTCCAGTTGCACTAAGGGCCTTCCATGACATTCTAACGAGCATTCAGGAAGAAGATGACATTCCAATGAATTCACAGACATTTCGATCATACCTCTTTTCAAGAACAAAGGCAGCAAAGCTGACTGCAGTAACTACCGGGACATCTCGCTGCTGCCGATGGCTGGAAAGATCCTAGTCCACACCATTCTCAACCACCTAATCAGCAAAGATCCTGCCTGAGACACAGTGTGGGTTCTGCCCTGGAAGAAGCACCATTGATATGATGACCGTTGCCTGTCAAGCTCAAGAATAATATATCGAGCTGAACCTGGATCTGTACTATAATCACATTTAAAATGTTTAGTGAGTAGATGCCTTTAAGTAAATACTTCATCCAGATGATCTTTTGCAGATACCTGAAATTTTTCTCTCCAACAGTAAATTTGGATAATCCATGATTTTTCTATACCATTTTTTAAACAGAGGAATTGGCACCCACAGAACTGCTATTCCTTGTGTGAGTTTCACCAATATTGACACAATAATACATGGTCTTCACATGAATGACAGGTGGTTAAAACTTACCTTTGCATTAGTGGACACCAGTTGGATGTTCTTGAGGTTTCCACAAATTGAATTAACAATATTCACCACACTTAAACCAATCGCCCAGGAAATGCATCCTTTTAGCTTTATAACTTCATTGGCACTATGGTAAGGAAAGGAAATAAAAAACACACTTAAATCCCAACTGCTCCTTTGAAGTTTTAAATCACATCATTCTACTATCAACTGTCAGATGCCTTTTTGTGCTTTCCAGAAATGTAAAGCCAAAACATTTATACACAGTGTGGTGGTGGGAGCTGAAACTCACTAAATGAAAAGGTAGTGGAATTCATCCATCATGGCTTTCAAAAAAGGTAATTGTATAATGATTTGTAGGTCAATGAGAAAGAACAGGAGAATGGGATAGCCAGATTTCAGTCCCTGATGCCAGCATGGATTTGATTCAAATGAGTTGAATCCCCTTTTCTGCTGTGACAATTTAGGATTTACTAATTATAGTGGTACAATGTAAAACGGGGAATTTTCACAGTTAATAAATCGAAATTCTCAGTTTACTTCATCCATAAATCACTTATGCTTTTCTGTCTCTTCATTCTATCTGAATCCCATGATGAAATTACCACACTACATTTTATAGGCAATTATAATCCTGTGTGAATGTGAAGTTATGTAATCTGAAGGCAGTGTTCCCATATCAGTTTTACATGGTCATCCAGCACCAAATACAAAACTCCAAATAATGTTTAAGATAGAGCTTAATGTTCTCCCAAAATCCTTGAAGAATCTTGGGTCCAGAAATACTGCTATGGCATTCTGGTCTAGAACTTCTGCTACAGCTGCAAGATGATAGATTTGGTAGGACCTATTTCAGTTGGAATAGACAATGATCAGCACTCTGACATAGGTGTTTGTATTTTCTAGGTGATCTAAGGTCGTGTGAAGAATCACTGAGATTGCACCCTTACATCCTTTTAGAATGGAGATGAGGAGAAATTTCTTTAACCAGAGAGTGGTGAATCTGTGGAATTCTTTGCCACAGGTGGCTATGGAGGCCAAGTCATTGGGTATATTTAAGGCAGAGGTCGATAGGTTCTAGATTAGTCGGGGTATGAAGGGATATGGGGAAAAGGCAGGAGATTGGGGCTGACGGGGAAATGGATCAACTCTGATGAAATGGTGGAGCAGAAGGAGTACAAGACCATTTTACAACAAAGTTAAAAACAAAAAAAACATTTGTTGTTCCCTTCCCTATTGTAACACAGAGCTCTACACCAGGGATATTCCTGCTATAATCTGTTGTTATGAGTAGGCTTTAGCAAGAACCCACTAACACTTACCTTTCAATGACCATTTTATGAATTTCATTTACATCTTGCTTTGAATCTCCTCCAACCAAACTGCTTAGATTAATACCAGCCACATTTGTGTTACTCCAAACAGCAACTACAGAAAAAAAAACAGCATTAGGTAGCAGACACACATTTTGTGCACCATTAAGCAATAAGTGCAGTAATTTAAATAAATAAAGGCAAAACTAATTACAGGGGATATCAACAGCTTCTCAGACAATCAAAAATATATTTATCGTCACATAATGTCAAGAAATAAATGATCAAGAAAAGTAATTTTTCCATTTAAGCACTTCCCTGCATTTACTCTGTCATTATCATTGAAACTGAAACCGTTGCCATAGTTTTCCATTATTATCTGCTGGAAAAAGCTGTTCTTGCAAAATAATTAAGTGGGAGGGGTAAACAATCAGTAATGTAAGAAAAACAGATTGCATTGTTTTCATGTTGTAAGAGCACTGTTACAATATATTGATGGATATTTACAGAAAACTGTTCAGTAAATGAGTTTCTGTCACCAAATCCTTCATTAGCAAGAATACCAAGGGTCACCGCTGACAGACACGTGTGAAGATGATACTGTTACCTACTACAGCGGTAAGACGAGAGAAATGCAAGGCCAGCGATTCAACGTTCCTGGGTCTAGAATCTTCAGGTGTGACTGGGAATGTGGGGACAGGTGTAGTTGAGGGGCCATTGCAGTTCACCTACCACACAAAGGTCCGATGGCAAAGAGATTAAGATGGGTGAAGGCCAGGCTCTGCTGCACAGGATGCTTGAGGTATAGGAGCAGAATGATCATGCTCTGCCTTTCAAGTCCTGTTTGCCCTCCTCATTTCCCATCTTCTCCTCATAAACTCTCAATCTTCACCCCCCCCACATACCCAGCCAAGAACCTATCAATCTCTACCTTAAAATAAATCTAATGACTTGATCTCCACAGCCCTCTATGGTGACGAATTCCATGGGCATTCACTTCAGTCACAAACACAAATGTACACTGACAAATATTCTGCCACATCTATTTACCTCAACACGTTTCCCTCCAAACCCATTCAAGGTCTTCTACCCCTAAGGGTGCCCTTCTCCTTCCAGTCTCAGTTTCCTGCCCGTCTCATACTAACACAGATTTACATGTGTGCAGAAAGGCAAATGCCTGATGTGCAACAGACTGAGCCGAGTGATCTTACAACCAAGAAATCAGATCCACCTTTTATAACCCTACCATGCCCAGTGGTGAATGATGGAGGACAGGGAGCCTGTGAACTGAAGGGCAGGCATGGAAGTGCCAAAGACAAGGCTGAAGTAGTCACGATCCCATTCGGCCAGCATGCCACATAGAAAATCCATGGCATAATCATCATGTTCACTAGTCTTCACACACATGTGGTGGCACAATACTAGCAGCAACCCAGGTTCAAATCCACCACCGTTTGTAAGGAGTTTGTAAGTTTTCCCCTTTGGCCACGTGGGTTTCTTCCAGGTGCTCTGGTTTCCTCCCACCGTCCAAAGACGTACCAGTTAGTAGGTTAGTTGGTCATGTGATTGTAAATGGGTGTTGCAAGATCATTAGGCTGGAAGGAACTCTAAATAAAATAAATACATTTGATGTTGAGAAAGCTTTTAACGTACTGAGTACTCTCCAGTCTATGGGAGCAAACAATAACTGAACCCACACATTGAAGACTTGCTCTCCAGAGCCAGGTATGCCTCTAGTCGAACAGTTATACGAGGGGAGATTGATAAGTTCGTGGCCCAAGGTAAAAGGAGTCAATTTTAGAAAACCTAGCACATTTATTTCTCAACGTAGTCCCCTCCTACATTTACACACTTAGTCCAGCGGTCGTGGAGCATACGGATCCCTTCTTTGTAGAAGTCGGCATCTTGGACCTCCAGAAAGTGGTCCACAGCAGGGGTGATTGATAAGTTCGTGGCCTAAGGTAGAAGAAGATCAGTTATACAACTCTCGTTACATGCACATGCAGTTCAACTCTTTGAGTGATTATGCAGAAAGTTTGAAGTTAATAACTCATCTCCTTCTACCTTAGGCCACAAATTTAACAATCACCCCTCGTAATAGTTACAACATTGGCATTTATGCTGAAAGAATGATATAGGTAAGCAAATGATTGGAATTTCTGTTTCTCTCAGTAGGTGCAATGAAAGTGGGGAGATATTCTTCATCCATTGCTCTATTTCTTTTAAGCTGGAGACTCATCCAGCTATACCTTGTTCACAAAAATCTACCACGTTACATGAGGCATCAATGACATGAACAATTTGATTAGAAGTTTTCCATTTGTTACTCTGATCATGTCACTTTAGACGATTCAACTTGGAATGCAAAGTGATATTTCTGTTGAGAAATTGCGCATTTCATAGCCCAGCATAAAATATCTTCAACTATATTTCATCAATGTTGATGAAATTGACAGATATCCACTCACCACTTCTATGTCCTTGTTCACCAATAATGTAGGCATGAACATTCACTGGATTAATTTTCAATTTTTCACCAAGTAAATAACGAAGCCTTGCAGTGTCCAAGTTAGTACCGGTACCAATGATACGGCTCTTTGGAAATCCACTGAGTTTCCAGGCAACGTAGGTTAATAGATCCACTACAAAGTAAACCAATCCAGGAGAAAGTAATCGAACTATAATCATGCAACACAATTAAAATTAAACTTGACCAGGTGAAAACAATTTTTTTTGTATGGTTGATTGTCCTATTATTATAAGTGTTCTCCAGTTAAAATGTAAAATTATTTTAATTAGAGACAGGTTTACTCTCCTTGCAATCTTCAGAGGTCTTTAGAAGATGCCCACAATTAAATACAAAAATGAGTAAAAATTATTTTAAAAGTTTAAATAGCAGTTTACTTTTTTGTCAAAATTGGACATTTATCCAATGGTCCTGGAAGTGGTGAACTCTATCACTTATATTGTTTTATCATACAAGTCTAACCACTTGGCCTTTTGATCAAAATCAGTCAATGGTTATTGTATTCAAATAGGAACTACTAGGTAGCGTAGCAGCACTAGCAACCTGGGTTCAATTCCACCACTGCCTGGAAGTAGTTTTACGTTTTCCCCCTGACTGCACAGATGGAGCTGATGGCATTCATTGAAATACTTAATCAATCAACTTTACCTGGCTGAGTAACAATAAGCAAAATTGCATTTGGACTATGCTTAGCCACTTGAGGGATAATTTCCTTGAAAATAGCAATATTCTTCTCCAGCAGACACTTATCTGGTTTTCCATCTTTTGCCACCTCACCAACACAGATGATGCATATCTTAGAGTCTTGCGTTGCTTTATAATCTACAGAATGAACGATCATTTGAAAAAGAAAGTCAGTTAAACCACTTATTATAATGCTGCTTACACTGTAAATTACACTGATATTTATGCACTTTTTATTCCATTCACATATTTTTATCTCTAAGTTTATATTTCACATATTACTTTCCCCCGCTATCCAAATGTACAGCGTTCCTATGAAACCGTTCGTCAGCCGAAATGGTGTAAAGCGAATAAGCAATTACCATTAATTTATATGGGAAAAATTTTTGAATGTTCCCAGACCCAGAAGAATAACCTACCAAATCATACCAAATAGCACATAAAACCTAAAATAACACTAGCATATAGTAAAAGAAGGAATGGTATGATAAATACACAGCCTATATAAAGTAGAAATAATGTATGTACAATGTAGTTTCACTTAACAGAATCGGGAAGCTTGAGCCAAAATCGATTCGTTGAAAAAAACCGGGACGTACACGCATGTGCACGTCACGCATTCGCATGTACACGTATGTCACGCATGCACACACACCTGCCCGCGCAAGGCTTCATGGTCATGGTAGTCTTTCTCAGGGTAAACACAAGTTTAAAGTGAGCGTCTTTTTTCGTAAAAGCGAAAATCCTCTTTTGGTCAACGAAAGCAGGTAACTATGTAGGTCTTTTGTAAAAGCGAAATGTTGTAAAGAGAACGTTCGGAAAGCGAAGGACACCTGTACTTTATAATTATTGAATGTTTTTGTTGCACACTGCACCAACACACCAAGCTAATTCCTGATACATGTAAATGTATACGGCAAATAGAATTGATCCCTGATGAAAGGCAGGTATTTTAAGTTTATGGAATGCAGCCAAACTTGCACTATGCAAAGTCTTTACGCCAATACTATCAGTACAATATCATTCCTCAGCACTACAGATCTGCACGGTATTGGCCACCACTAATTAAACCTGCATTGAAATGCAAACTCTGTTATACAAGTCAAATTTGGTAATATTATCCCAATGGCCTGAGAACTGCTGAACTCAAGAGAAAGAACGGACTGATGCTTACAAAAACGCAAGAGATTCTGTAGATGCTGGAAATCCAGAGCCGCAAGCACAAAATGCTGGAGGAACTCAGCAGGTCAGGCAGCATCAATGGAGAAGAATAAAGAATTGATGTTTTGGGCTGAGACCATTCATCGGGGTTACAACATAGAAAAATGTGAATGCATTTGACACAACTGGTTTACAAGTAAAGAAAAACTAGTAATGTTCTTGTTAAACAATCAGCAAGCTCTTTCGTAACTTGTTATGCTTTAGGAGCTGTTACTTTTGAAACACTTCTGGAATTTAAAATAATTGCGCAAAAGGCAGTATCTGTATAATTAGTTTAGCAATTTTTTTTTAAATTATTGCAAGTAGCAAAAAGCAAGCATTGTAGTCAGTTGCTTATCCAGCTGCCAAGAACCGCATTTGACTTAATACTATGCACTGTTTTTAAAAAAACCTGACCTAGGGCATTGGCTCCTAACTCAAAATATTCAGGCAACCAAGAAGTAGCCTAATGTGTACTTAACAACCTTGCTTAGTGTTGCTTTTGAAACACTTGCTGTGTTGGCTGAGCTCTGCTGGTAAAATTCTTGCCCTCAAATCAAGACCATGAGATATTGGAGCAGAATTAGGCAATCTGGCTCATCAACTCTACTCCACCATTTCATCATGGCTGATTCAATTTTCCTCTCAGCTCCAGTCTCCTGCCTTATCCCTGTATCCCTTCATGCTCTGACCAATCAAACTCTACCTGAAATATACATAAAGACTAGGCCTCCACAGAACCCTGTGGCAACAAATTCCACAGATACACCACTCTCTGGCTAAAAAAATTCTTCCTCATCTCCATTCTAAATGGACGCCCCTCTATTTTGAGGCTGTCCCCACTGGTCTTAGACTCTACCACCATAGGAAATATCCTCAGCACATTCACTCTAACATGGCCTTTCACCATTTGATAGGTTTCAATGAGGTCATCCCTCATTCTTCTGAATTCGAGTGAATATAGGCCCAAAGCCATCAAACATTGTTCACGACAAGCTATTTAATCCTGGAATCATTTTAATGAACCTCCTTTGAACTCTCCAGCTTCAGCACATCCTTTCTAAGGGGCCCAAAACTGATAACAACATTCCAAGTCAAGTCTCACCAGTGCTATATAAAGTTTTATCCTTGCTTTCATATTCTAGTCCTCTTGAAATCAATGCTAACATCACATTTGCCTTCCTCACCACAGACTCATCCTGCAAGTTAACCTTTAGGAAATCCTGCACAAGGACTCCCAAATCCCTTTGCACCTCAGTTGTTTGTATTTTCTCTCCATTTAGAAAATAGTCAACCCTTTCATTTCTTCTACCAAGGTGCATGACCATACACTTACTGACACAGTATTCCATCTGACATTTCTTTGCCCATTCTCCTAATCTGTCTAATTCCTTCTACAGCCTCTCTACTTCCTCAAAATTACCTGCCCCTCCATCTATCTTCATATCTGCAATCTTTGCAACAAAGCAATCAATTCCAACATCCAAATCATTGATAGATAACGTAAAAAGAATCGGTTCCAACACAGACCCCTGTGGAACACCACTAGTCACCGGTAGTCAGCCGGAATAGGCTCCCTTTATTCCCAGTCTTTGCCTTCTACCAATCAGCCTCGGCTTTATCCATGGAAGAATCTTTCCTGTAATACCATGGGCTGGTAGCTTGTTAAGCAGCTCCATGTATGGCACCTTGTCAAAGGCCTTCTGAAAATCCAAGTACACAACATCAACTGACTCTCCTTTGTCTATCCTGCTTGTTATTTTTTCAAAGAATTCCTACAGATATGTCAAGCAAGATTTTCCCTTTAGGAAACCATGCTGACTATGGCCTATTTTATCATGTGCCTTCAAGTACCCTAAGACCTCATCCTTAATAATCAACTCCAACATCTTCCCAACCACTGAGGGCAGATTAACTGGCCTAAATTTCCTTTCTTCTGCCTCTCTCCCTTTTTGAAGAGTGGAGTGACATTTGCAATTTTCCAGTCTTCTGGAACCATTCCAGAATCTACTAATTCTTGAAAGATCATTAATAATGCTCCCACGATCTTTTTTAGCCACCTCTTTCAGAAAGATGGTGTGTACATGATCTGGTCCAGGTGACTTAGCTACCTTCAGACCATCTGGGTTCCCAATAACCTTCTCTCTAGTTATGCACTTCATTACCCCTGACACATGGAGCTTCCACCATACTGCTACTATCTCCCACAGTGAAGACTGATGCAAAATACTTACTCAGTTCGTCTACCATTTTGTTGTCCCCCATTACTACCTCTTCAACGTTGGTGGTGAGCTGAAAATTAAAGTGTGCTTCCTGTACTTGCTGAGAGAGTGCCACATCATCAGAGATGCTGTGGTTTGAATGAAATACTAAACAGAAGCCCTGCCTTCTCTCTTGAATGAATGCAGAAGATCCTGGGGCACAGCTCATTGATATGCAGGGATTTCCAGTATTCACATTAACACTCTTCTCTTCAAATGCAAAATAAGCTACTAAAGAGCTTACTATCTGTTTAACAGAACATTGCTGGCTTTTCTTTTAGTTGAAAACTAGTTACTGCAATTCACTCATCTTGTCCACTGTTGTAAGCTTCAGTCCTGTTCTTTCGCAATTAATAATCAGGCATTATTAATGTATAGTTTTTCATAAATTCTATTGTATTACTTTATTTTCCTATAAGTACATGTAAGAAAATGAATCTCAGGGTTGCATATGGTAATATTTATGTACTTTGAGCAACATGCTTGGAGGAACTCAGTAGGTCAGGCCACATCTATGAAAATTAATAAACAGTCGACGTTTCAGGCCGAGACGTTAATCGGGACTGGTAAAGAAGGGGGGACACACCAGAATAAAAAAAAGTGGGGGAGGGAAGGAGGATAAGCTAGGTGATAGCTGAACCCAGGTGGGTGGGAAAGGTAAAGAGATGGGGAAGGAGGTGGCTGATAGGAGGGGAGAGTGGACCACAGGGGAAAGGGAAACATAGAAAATAGGTGCAGGAGTAGGCCATTCGGCCCTTCAAGCCTGCACTGCCATTTATTATGATCATGGCTGATCATCCAACTCAGAATCCTGCACCAGCCTTCCCTCCATACCCCCTGATCCCCGTAGCCACAAGGGCCATATCTAACTCCCTCTTAAATATAGCCAGTGAACTGGACTCAACTGTTTCCTGTGGCAGAGAATTCCACAGATTCACCACCCTCTGTGTGAAGAAGTTTTTCCTAATCTCAGTCCTAAAAGGCTCCTTCCCCTCTATCCTCAAACTGTGACCCCTCGTTCTGGACTTCCCCAACATCGGGAACAATCTTCCTGCATCTAGCCTGTCCAATCCCTTTAGGATTTTATACGTTTCAATCAGATCCCCCCTCAATCTTCTAAATTCCAACAAGTACAAGCCTAGTTCATCCAGTCTTTCTTCATATGAAAGTCCTGCCATCCCAGGAATCAATCTGGTAAACCTTCTTTGTACTCCCTCTATGGCAAGGATGTCTTTCCTCAGATTAGGGGACCAAAACTGAACACAATACTCCAGGTGTGGTCTCACCAAGGCCTTGTACAACTGCAGTAGTAACTCCCTGCTCCTGTACTCGAATCCTCTCGCTATAAATGCCAGCATACCATTCGCCTTTTTCACTGCCTGCTGTACCTGCATGCCCACTTTCAATGACTGGTGTATAATGACACTCAGGTCTCGTTGCACCTCCCCTTTTCCTAATCGGCCACCATTCAGATAATAATCTGTTTTCCTATTTTTGCCACCAAAGTGGATAACTTCACATTTATCCACATTAAATTGCATCTGCCATGAATTTGCCCACTCACCCAACCTATCCAAGTCACCCTGCATCCTCTTAGCATCCTCCTCACAGCTAACACTGCAGCCCAGCTTCGTGTCATCCACAAACTTAGAGATGCTGCATTTAATTCCCTCATCCAAGTCATTAATATATATTGTAAACAACCGGGGTCCCAGCACTGAGCCTTGCGGTACCCCACTAGCCTGCCATTCTGAAAAGGTCCCATTTATTCCCACTCTTTGCTTCCTGTCTGCTAACCAATTCTCTGTCCACATCAATACCTTACCCCCAATACTGTGTGCTTTAAGTTTGCACACTAATCTCCTGTGTGGGACCTTGTCAAAAGCCTTTTGAAAATCCAAATATACCACATCCACTGGTTCTCCCCTATCTACTCTACTAGTTACTTCCTCAAAAAATTCTATGAGATTCGTCAGACATGATTTTCCTTTCACAAATCCATGCTGACTTTGTCCGATGATTTCACTGCTTTCCAAATGTGCTGTTATCACATCTTTGATAACTGACTCCAGCAGTTTCCCCACCACTGACGTTAGGCTAACCAGTCTATAATTCCCCGGTTTCTCTCTTCCTCCTTTTTTAAAAAGTGGGGTTACATTAGCCACCCTCCAATCCTCAGGAACTAGTCCAGAATCTAACGAGTTTTGAAAAATTATCACTAATGCATCCACTATTTCTTGGGCTACTTCCTTAAGCACTCTGGGATGCAGACCACCTGGCCCTGGGGATTTATCTGCCTTTAATCCCTTCAATTTACCTAACACCACTTCCCTACTAACATGTATTTCGCTCAGTTCCTCCATCTCACTGGATCCTCTGTCCCCTACTATTTCTGGAAGATTATTTATGTCCTCCTTAGTGAAGACAGAACCAAAGTAATTATTCAATTGGTTGCCATGTCCTTGCTCCCCATAATCAATTCACCTGTTTCTGTCTGTAGGGGACCTACATTTGTCTTTACCAGTCTTTTCCTTTTTACATATCTATAAAAGCTTTTACAGTCAATTTTTATGTTCCCTGCCAGTTTTCTCTCATAATCTTTTTTCCTCTTCCTAATTAAGCCCTTTGTCCTCCTCTGCTGAACTCTGAATTTCTCCCAGTCCTCAGGTGAGCCACTTTTTCTGGCTAATTTGTATGCTTCTTCTTTGGAATTGATACTATCCCTAATTTCTCATCAGCCACGGGTGCACTACCTTCCTTGAGTTGTTCTTTTGCCAAACTGGGATGAACAATTGTTGTAGTTCATCCATGCAATCTTTAAATGCTTGCCATTGCATATCCACCGTCAACCCTTTAAGTGTCATTTGCCAGCGTATCTTAGCAAATTCATGTCTCATACCTTCAAAGTTACCCCTCTTTAAGTTCAGAACCTTTGTTTCTGAATTAACTATGTCACTCTCCATCTTAATGAAGAATTCCACCATATTATGGTCACTCTTACCCAAGGGGCCTCTCACGACAAGATTGCTAATTAACCCTTCCTCATTGCTCAAAACCCAGTCTAGAATAGCCTGCTCTCTAGTTGGTTCCTCGACATGTTGGTTCAAAAAACTATCCCGCATACATTCCAAGAAATCCTCTTCCTCAGCACTTTTACCAATTTGGTTCACCCAATCTACATGTAGATTGAAGTCACCCATTATAACTGCTGTTCCTTTATTGCACACATTTCTAATTTCCTGTTTAATACCATCTCCGACCTCACTACTACTGTTAGGTGGCCTGTACACAACTCCCACCAGCGTCTTCTGCCCCTTAGTGTTATGCAGCTCTACCCATATCGATTCCACATCTTCCCGGCTTATGTCCTTCCTTTCTATTGCGTTAATCTCTTCTTTAATCAGCAACGCCACCCCACCTCCTTTTCTTTCATGTCCATCCCTCCTGAATATTGAATATCCCTGAACGTTGAGCTCCCATCCTTGGTCTCTCCGGAGCCATGTCTCTGTGATCCCAACTATATCATAATCATTAATAACAATCTGCACTTTCAATTCATCCACCTTGTTACAAATGCTCCTTGCATTGACACACAAAGCCTTCAGGCGCTCTTTTACAACTCTCTTAGCCCTTATACAATTATGTTGAAAAGTGGCCCTTTTTGATGCTTGCCCTGGATTTGTCGGCCTGCCACTTTTACCTTTCTCCTTACTACTTTTTGCTTCTACCCTCACTTTACACCCCTCTGTCTCTCTGCACTGGTTCCCATCCCCCTGTTGTGAACTAACCTCCTCTCTCCTAGTCTCTTTAATTTGATTCCCACCCCCCAACCATTCTGGTTTAAAGTCACCTCAGTAGCCCTCGCTAATCTCCCTGCCAGGATATTGGTCCCCCTAGGAAGGAAGAGTACCAGAAGAATGTAATAGACAGGTGAGCAGAAGAGATAAGAGGCCAGAGTGAGGAATGGAAGAAGAGGGAAGAGGGAGGGGAAAACTACCAGAAGGAGAAATCAATGTGCTTGCCATCAGGTTGGAGGCTACCTAGATGGAACATGAAGTATTGCTCCTCCACCCTGAGAGTGGCCTCATCATGGCCAGAAGTGTCATGGACTGACGTGTCAGAACGGGAATTGAGATAGGAATTAAAATGGTTGGCCAATGGGAAATTCCGCTTTGTCAAGGTGCTCAAAAAAGCAGTCCCCCAATTTACATCGGGTTTCACCAATGTAGAGCAGGCCGAATCACGAGCACCGAATTACAACAGACGACCCAACAGATACACAGGTGAAATGTTGCCTCACCTGGAAGGACTGTTTGGGGCCCTGACTGGAGGTGATGAAGGAGGTGAATGGGCAGGTGTACCATTTCTCTCACTTGCAGGGATAAGTGCCAGGAGGGCAATTAGTGGGGAAGGATGAATGGACAAGGGAAGCCCTGCAGAAAGCGGAGAGTGGGTGTGTGGGGGGGGGGGGGGGGGAGTAAAGATGTGTTTGATGGTAAGATCCTGTTGACGATGGCAGAAGTTGCAGAAAATGATGTGTTGGATGCAGAGGTTCATGGGGTGGTAAGTGAGGTTAAGAGGAACACTTTCCAACATTGGCTGTGAGAACAATGTTTAATGTCTGTATGTTTGTATGCTCTTCCCATGGCCACATGGATCTCCTCTGGGTGCTCCAGTTTCCTCCCACATTCCACAAATGTACAGTTAGGGTTTGTGAGTTGTGGGCACGCTATAGACAATAGACAATAGGTGCAGGCGTAAGTCATTTGGCCCTTTGAGCCAGCACCACCATTCACTGTGATCATGGCTGATCACCCACAATCAGTGCCCCGTTCCTGCCTTCTCCCCATGTCCCTTGACTCCGCTATCCTGAAGAGCTCTATCTAACTCTTTCTTGAAAGCATCCAGAGAATTGACTTCCACTACCTTCTGAGGCAGAGCATTCCACAGATCCACAACTCTCTGGGTGAAAAAATTTTTCCTTAACTCTGTTCTAAATGGCCTACCCCTTATTCTTGAACTGTGGCCTCTCGTTTTGGACTCCCCCAACATCGGGAACATATTTCCTGCCTCTAGCGTGTTCAATCCCTTAATAATCTTATATGTTTCAATCAGATCCCCTCTCATCCTTCTAAGTTCCAGTATATACAAGCTCAGTCGCTCCAATCTTTCGACATATGACAGTCCCGCTATCTTGAGAATTAACCTCGTGAACCTGCGCTGTACTCCCTCAATAGCAAGAATGTCCTTCCTCAAATTTGGAGACCAAAACTGCACACAGTACTCCAAGTGTGGTCTCACCAGGGCCCTGTACAACTGCAGGAGGACCTCTTTGCTCCTATACTCAACTCCCCTTGTTATGAAGGCCAACATGCCATTAGCTTACTTCACTGCCTGTTGTACCTGCATGCTTACTTTCAGTGACTGATGAACAAGAACAACTAGATCTTGTTGTACTTCCCCTTTTCCTAACTTGACACCATTCAGATAGTAATCTGCCTTCCTGTTCTTGCCACCAAAGTGGATAACCTCACATTTATCCACATTAAACTGCATCTGCCATTATGGCACTGGAAACATAACATTTGTGAGCTGCCCAGCACAAAGAATACTGATCTGATTTGTGCAACGATGCATTTCAGTGTAAGTTTTAATGTACAAGTGACAAATAAAGCCATTCTTTATCTTTTAACCTTTTTTATTATAACTTGGCTGTCAAGTTTCCTGCATTAAAACCACATTTCTAACATACTGTTATTGACATAATAAGCTGTGAGCTACACTTAGGTTTTAAAATACACAAAACAAATGCTAATCTGTCTATTTTTTTCCCTGCACGGTAGGCTAGTCTGGAAGGTTAGATCGCATGGGACCCAGGGTGTGCTAGACAATTGGATACAAATTTGGCCCGGTGGAAGGTGTCAGGGGTGGCATGGGAAGGTTGTTTCTCACACTGGAGGCCAACTAACTGTGTTTGCTTTCCTTCAAGTTTGGTGCATTTTTTTAAATGGAGCAATTTTATTATTGTAGGAGCATCACCAGTGCAGCTAAACTGATTGCTTAGCATCATTGTGATGTGCTGCATTGATCAGTCTTGGCTCCCCAGCTATTTCTCACATATTGATTTGGATGTAGGTGTCATGATTAGTAAGTTTGGAGTTAGCAGGAAAAAAAATGGTTGTATGGTAGACAATGAAGAAGATTACCTACATCAGGGTCGAGATCTGCTAGGAAAGTGGACAAAGAAATGGCAGGTGGAATTTAACTCACAGGTTGAAGTGATGCATTTTGGGAAGTTGAACCAGAGCAGGACACACAGTGAATGGTAAGGCCCCAGGGAGTGTTGTAGAACAGATAGGTAAAACAGGGAGGTGAAGAAAACATGAAACCTTGCCTTCATCAATCAGGGCACCAAGTACGAGAGTGGAACATCATGTTACAGCTACACAAGTTGTTGGTGAGACGATATTTGAATTATTGTGTATAGTTATATTATAGAAGGGTGCGATTAAGCTAGGGAGGAGGGAGAAAAGATTCACAAGGATGTAGTCGGACTGGACAGCTTGAATTATAAGGAGAGACTGGATAGGCTAGGGCCAATTTCCCAAATCTGCAACTTAATAGAGGTTTACAAAATCATGAGAGGGGCATAGATAAGATGGATAGTGATAGTCTTTTTCCAAGAGTAGGGGATTTGAAACTGGAGGGCATAGGTTTAAGCTGATGGGGAAAGATTTAAAAGAAATCCAAGGGGAAAGTTTGTTTTCCACACAGATGATGATAGGTATACACAACAGGCTGCCAGAGGAAGTGGTAGAGGTGGAACACTTAAAATGTTTAAACAATATTTGGATTGACTTATGGATAGGAAGGATCTAGAGGGATACAGAACCAACACAGGCAAATGGGATTAATTAGGTATGCACAATTGTTGGCATGAATAAGTTGGGTCGAAGGGTGACCCTATTTGATTAGACTGGGAGATTATGGAACAAGCTAAAATGAGCATTTGTTGATCACATTCTACACGATTCCTCCTCTGGCAAATATTTTGTACAGTCAAAATATTTTATCAGCTATCCAGTGATCCAGAAAGGCAGTCAGTCCCAGGGCTATTGTAACTATTATGAAATCCTAGATACGGGCAGAATGCCTTGTATCGAGATGAATTAAGGCAGAGTAACCCAGTGGCACCCCTCCTCTTTGCTGAATGCATCTGAAATGACCAGTGAGCTCCTGTCAAAATAATAAGAACTGAGTCTATTTTGAAAATCCCCAAGTGATTTCCTTTTGAGTTTTCTAGGTCCTAACATCTGGGGGACTGGGTGCCTTCCTGTTTGGTTCAATGAACAAAGTTCAGGGATCTGGAATACAAATGCACTTTGCTTTTTCATTAATTAATTTATTACATCTGTATCTTTTTTTTAAAAAGATATAAAGTTAGAACTTTGACAATGAATAATGAACGCAAGACATTATCTTCTGTACAATGAAAATGGCACATGGAATATGAATGTGCTGCTAGGGATTTCATTGTACTCTTTCTAATACATGATGCTTGTTAGAAATGCCAGCGGACAATTGATAGACAGAGAGACAAGCTTTAAATTTAATTAGGCTTCAAATCTTTGATTAAATTATGTCATAATAAATCCCACAGCCTGTTACACACCTGTAGCTGATGTTATCTTGGATTTTAGAAACACGCTACCATGCAACAGGTCCATCGCTTCCCCCTTAACTCTGTTTGCCATCTTATCGACAAGGACCAATTCATCAGCTAAACTCTGTAAAAGGAAAAATTGGAAAACTCTGGCTTTAAAGTGATGGAGGTGATTCTAAGTGATCCAGCATTCAGAGCTTCCTTTAATCAGAAATATCCAAACATTAGCTCAAAGACGATGGGTATCATCCATCTACAGCACTTAAAGGCCATCATCACGCACTATCATTTATCAGCTTCTACATTTAAGATGCCCTATGAGTAGAGCAGTTGTTCTATATATAACTGTGCACGTACAGAGACTGGAAGTTGCTTTTATAGTTTTAGATTATGTCAGAGAGAATTTTAATATCATTTTAATCAGATGTTCTGAGGCATTAAGTTGCATGAATAAAATTTGCTCACATGCTCCCTATATACCAATCTACCTTGCTGAGAAACTTCCTCAACAGACTGACAATCAGACAACTCCTCACAACTAACACCACTAAACAGGTTACTTACTGAGAAAAAGCCACTGTTGTCAGAGAAAAGCTTTATGTGTTAACAGTGTGTCATATTTTTGGACAAGCAAAGGAGAGGGCATACAAGGAAGCAAAAATTAGTGGGAAGACAGAGGATTGGGAAGTTTTTAAAACCTTACAAAAGGAAATCAAGAAGGTCATTAAGAGAGAAAAGATTAACTATGAAAGGAAACTAGCAAATAATATCAAAGAGGATACTAAAAGCTTTTTCAAGTATATAAAGAGTAAAAGACAGGTGAGAGTAGATATAGGACCGATAGAAAATGATACTGGAGAAATTGTGATGGGAGATGAGGAGATGGCAAAGGAACTGAACAAATATTTTGCATCAGTCTTCACTGAGGAAGACAGCAGGATACCAGACACTCAAGGGTGGCAGGGAAGAGAAGTGTGCACAGTCACAATTATGACAGAGAAAGTACTCAGGAAGCTGAATAGGCTAAAGGTTGATAAATCTCCTGGACCAGATGGAATGCACCCTCGTGTTCTGAAGGAAGTAGCTGTGGAGATTGCGGAGGCATTAGCGATGATTTTTCAAAAGTTGGTAGATTCTAGCATGGTTCCAGAAGACTGGAAGATTGCAAATGTCATTCCGCTATTTAAAAAGGGGGCAAGGAAACAAAAAGGAAATTATAGACCTGTTAGCTTGACGTCGGTGGTTGGGAAGTTGTTGGAGTCGATTGTCAAGGATGAGGTTACAGAGTACCTGGAGGCATATGACAAGATAGGCAGAACTCAGCATGGATTCCTTAAAGGAAAATCCTGCCTGACAAACCTATTACAATTTTTTGAGGAAATTACCAGTAGGCTAGATAAGGGAGATGCAGTGGATGTTGTATATTTGGATTTTCAGAAGGCCTTTGACAAGGTGCCACACATGAGGCTACTTAACAAGAGCCCATGGAATTACAGGAAAGTTACATACGTGGATAGAGCGTTGGCTGATTGGCAGGAAACAGAGAGTGGGAATAAAGGGATCCTATTCTGGTTGGCTGCCGGTTACCAGTGGTGTTCCACAGGGATCAGTGTTGGGGCCGCTTATTTTTACATTGTACATCAATGATTTGGATTATGGAATAGATGGCTTTGTGGCTAAGTTTGCTGACGATATGAAGATAGGTGGAGGGGCCGGTAGTGCTGAGGAAACGGAGAGTCTGCAGAGAGACTTGGATAGATTGGAAGAATGGGCAGAGAAGTGGCAAATGAAGTACAATGTTGGAAAGTGTATGGTTATGCACTTTGGCAGAAAAAATAAATGGGCAGACTATTATTTAAATGGGGAAAGAATTCAAAGTTCTGAGATGCAATGGGACTTGGGAGTCCTCGTACAGGATTCCCTTAAAGTTAATTTCCAGGTTGAGTCAGTAGTGAAGAAGGCGAATGCAATGTTGGCATTCATTTCTAGAGGAATAGAGTATAGGAGCAGGGATGTGATGTTGAGGCTCTATAAGGCACTGGTGAGACCTCACTTGGAGTACTGTGGGCAGTTTTGGTCTCCTTATTTAAGAAAGGATGTGCTGACGTTGGAGAGGGTACAGAGAAGATTCACTAAAATGATTCCGGGAATGAGAGGGTTAACATATGAGGAACGTTTGTCCGCTCTTGGACTGTATTCCTTGGAGTTTAGAAGAATGAGGGGAGACCTCACAGAAACATTTCGAATGTTAAAAGGCATGGACAGAGTGGATGTGGCAAAGTTGTTTCCCATGATGGGGGAGTCTAGTACGAGAGGGCATGACTTCAGGATTGAAGGGCGCCCTTTCAGAACAGAAATGCGAAAAAATTTTTTTAGTCAGAGGGTGGTGAATCTATGGAATTTGTTGCCACGGGCAGCAGTGGAGGCCAAGTCATTGGGTGTATTTAAGGCAGAGATTGATAGGTATCTGAGTAGCCAGGGCATCAAAGGTTATGGTGAGAAGGCGGGGCAGTGGGACTAAATAGGATAAAATCGATCAGCTCATGATAAAATGGCGGAGCAGACTCGATGGGCTGAATGGCCTACTTCTGCTCCTTTGTCTTATGGTCTAATTCTGCAAACTTACTTAATCGGTAACACTGTACTCTAGAAAGTCAGTCAGTCCCAAAGCCATAGTGACAATTGGGATATCTAAGAAGCAGTATGCCTTGTATCAGAATGGTATCCCTCACCTTCATTAACTACATCAGATATTCCTATATACATCATGTCAGAGGCTTGAGTCTATTTTGAAGACCGAAGTGATTTCACTTTGAGTTTATCTAGGATCAGGTGTTCCCTGATTAGTCTCAATATACAAGATTCAGAAAGTTTCAATATAAATGCACTTTGCTTGTTGATTAATTTCTTTATCAAATCTGGGCCATGCCATCTTTTCACAACAACTATTGGATTGCTACTAATTACTACTTTCATAAGACTGACAGATACAGGAGCAGAATTAGGCCATTTGGCCCATCGAGTCTGCTCTGCCATTTCATTAGGACTGACCCATTTCCCTCTCAGCGCCAATCTCTTGCCTTCTCCCAGTATCCCTTCAGTCCCTGACTAATCAAGAATCTATCAACCTCTACCTTATATATACCCAATGACTTGGCCTCCACGGCCACCTGTAGCAAAGAATTCCACAGATTCACCACTCTCAGGCTTCCCTTCAACTAGTCAGTTCTTGAAGGAACCCGGCAAAATCCTAATCACTTTACGTTAGCAACATGATGACCACTTTACACTAAAATGATCTTTATTTGTTCTAATTGTGTTTTCTTGTAAGAATTGAGTACAACACATATTCACGTTTTTCTTATCAATGCTACTTGTATGATGTTGTGTCTGTGATGCAGCTGCAAGTAAGGTTTTCATTGCACCTCTGCATACATGTACTTGTGCGTATGACAATAAACTCAACTTTGTCTTTACATCTGGATCTTTAACATAAAGGAAAGAAAAATAGAGTTTCAACAATGACTAATGAAAGTGAGACGTTACCTTCTCCAGAATGCAAATGGCACATGACATACCAACTCTCCCAGTGCCCACTATTGAGATCTTTGAAGAAGGTTTGACAGACGTTAATGGGGCCACCTGTTTCATTAGATTTTCTTGCAGACTCATTGCCTTTATTTCTGCTGTCAATTTGGAATGGTAAGAAATCTAAAGAAGGGAAAGAAAGACTTTGGTTTCTGTAGTACAAAAGGTGAGCAACATTAATTTTAAAAAATACTACAATTGGGGACATACTCTAGATCAAACTTCAAAGTAAGTTCATCAAAGTATGTACTGTATATGTCGACATATACTACCTTGAGATTCGTTTTCTTGCAGCAATTACAGGAAAATACAATACAGTTTATGAAAATCTGAAAATAACAATAATGCATGTACAAAAGACAAATCATGCAAATAATAATTTAAGTAAATAATTAATACTAAGCTGTAGAGTCCTTGAAACTGAGTGCATAGATAGCAGTGGGTAGCTCAGTACTGAGGTGGGTGAGGCTATCCACGCTGGTTCGGGAGCCTGATGGTTGTGGAGTAATAACTATTCCTGAAACTGGTGGGTTTTTTTTACTGAACATGGGCCTGGAAGAAACTTTAAAACTTCTGCTTTATTTCTGTTCACATGTTAGGTCGTGTATTTTAACTCACATCATGGAGATGTGCATATTAGGAAAGTAATTTATCCCAGAGTGGGAGAGCACATATAGTGAAAGGACACTGAGTAAAGTCCATAGGCCAGGCTGGTTAAGAAATAACTGAAGGTAGTAGCGGGAATCAGAATAATGTTTAGTATCACTGGCATATATCATGAAATGTGTTGTTTTGTGGCAGCAGTACATTGCACAATGTGTTGGTGCGTGGCCAAGTGGTTAAGGCAGTCGCCTAGTGATCTAAAGGTCGCTAGTTCGAGCCTTGGCTGAGGCAGCATGTTGTGCCCTTGAGCAAGGCACTTAACCACACATTGCTCTGCGACGACACCGGTGCCAAGCTGTATGGGTCCTAATGCCCTTTCCTTGGATGACATTGGTGGCGTGGAGAGGGGGGACTTGCAGCATGGGCAACTGTGGGTCTTCCATACAACCTTGCCCAGGCTTGCGCCCTGGAAACCTTCCAAAATCCATGGTATCACGGGACTAACGGATGCCTATATATATGTATATTGCAATGCTATAAAAATCTATAAATTGTAATAAGAGATGTATATTAAAAATATACATTAAGTAGTGCAAAAAGAAAGAAAAACAAATAGTGAGCCAGTCTACATGGGTTCATTGTCCATTCAAAATCTGATGGAGCAGGGGAGGAAGCAGTTCTAAACACTGAGTGCCTGTCTTTAGGCTCCAGTATTCCCTCCCTGATGATAGCAAAGAGAAGAAGGTATGTCCTTTGTGATGGGGTCCTTAATGATGGATGCTGCCTTTTTGAAGCATTGCCTTTTGAATACATGTCCTCAATGCTGGGGAGGCTAGTGCCCATAATGGAGCTTGCTGAATTGGCAATTTTCTGCAGCTTTTCCTGATCCTGTGCAATAGTTCCTCCATATCAGACAGTATGCAAAATACATAAATCTAAGTAAATTGTTTTGTAAATAAAAATTGTTTTATTTTTATTTCACCATTGAAAAGTAATGAGTTCATAAGTATCCTTAACATCAATAATGGATAAAGCAAAGATTAAAGTATCAGACTTCATTCCAGCTGCAATATAAAAAACCTGCACTCAAAGTTCTGGCTTCTTCCCTCTTCTTTTGGACTCGACCCAAAAGGTCGACTGTTTATTTCCTTCCATAGATAATGCACGACCTGCTGAGTTCTTCTAGCAGCTTGAGTGTATTACTGGAGAATTAATACTGGATGATAAAAAAAATGAAGGGCCATGTAGGAGGGAAAGGTTAGATCAGGGGTACCCAACCCCTTTTATGCCAAGGACTAATACCATCAAGCAAGGGGTCCATGGACCCCAGGTTAGATTGATCTTAGAGTAGGTTAAAAGGTTGGCACATCATCCTGAGCTCAAGGACTTTTACTGTGCTGTGGTGATTTATGTTCTAATTGTGCCTTTGACAATGCTATTCCATAGTTCAAATGCTGTCATCTTCCTGATGTGGAAGACTGATCAGGTACATCCTAGTAATAAAAAGTAAATCAAATCCAATCTGGCCGTCCAATCTCTCTACCTTCATTAGTAACCTGAGGGAAGCCACCATCAACAGATCAATCACCCAGTCAACCATCCTTCCTCTGCCAGATGCAGTGTACACAGGCACAGCAGTAGGAAATAGGAGGTCAATGAGTTAGTCCTCATTGGGGGATCAGAGGTGGAGAGAGTCAGTAGCTTTAAATTCCTTGCCATTATCACATCAAAGGGGCATTACAAAGCCAGTACAGCAATGTCTCTAGTTTCTTAGAAGTGTGTGTAGATTCAGCAAGCCCACCTAAAACACTGACAAACATCTATAGATGCACTGCAGAGAGTACCCTAACTGGTTGTATCAGGACCTGGTGTGGAAACACAAATGCCCAGGAAAAGGTTACAAAAAATGGTAGAGACATAGTCCTTCACAGCCAAAGTCCTCCCACCATTCATCACATTTACAAGAAGCACTGTCACAGAAAGTAGCATCCATCATCAAAGACCTCCACAATCCAGGTCCTGCCCTCTTCCCTCAACCACCATTGGGTAGGAGGCACATAAGCTTAAGTGCTACAACACCAGCTTCAGGAACAGTTATTACCCTTCAACCATCAGGCTCCTAAACCAGAGGGAATAACTTCAATCACCACAACCCTGAACTGATTCTACAACCTACAGCCTCACTTTCAAGGACTCTTTACAAATCATATTCTCAGAATTATTTTTTTTAAATTATTTGCACAATTTGTCTTCTTTTACATATTCTGTCTTTATGTACAGTTTTTTTTCCAAAAATATATTTTTAAATTTCCTGTAAAGAAAATGAATCTCAAGATCATAGACATGGATAAATGTGAACATACCCATTTTGGTTCTAAAAACAGCGATTACAGTGGAAGATTGGGTAAAAAGGAGATGCAGCGAAATCTGTGTAGAAGCAATTATTAAAGATTAAACTGAGCACTAAGAATAATTCAAGGCAATCGAGCAAAGTCAATGCCACTTTTTTTCAAAAAGGAAATCATGTTTGACCAATTAATTAGCATGCAACATATGTATAAGATGAAGAGGGACATTGATCGGCTGGATAGACAGAGGCTTTTTCCCAGGGCTGAAATGGCTAACACAAAGGGACATAGTTTTAAGGTGCTTACATCAGCGGTAAGTTTTTCAGAGTGGTGGGTGTGTAGAATGCTCTGCCGGCGGCGGTGTTGGAAGCGGATACGACAGGGTCTTTTAAGGGCCTCTTAGGTAGGTACATGGAGCTTAGAAAAATAGAGGGCTACGTGCTCGGGAAATTATAGGCAGTTTCTAGAGTAGGTTACACGGTCGGCACAACATTGTGGGCTGAAGGGGCTGTAATGTGCTGTAGATTTCTATGTTCTAACACAGTACACATGTTTAATAATAAATTATATTTTTGACTTTGATTTTTGAGTTAACTACAGACTATTCCGATTGAATTTTCCAAAGCTACCATCTCCACTGACAAAGAAGACAAGTATGCGGACACCAGCATTTGTAGGTTCCGCTATTGTAAGTACGCCATCCTAACCTGAATATCTCAGGACCTCCAAGTCTAAATCCTCGAACTCAGATTTTACAGCAACACAGGGACTATTCACCACTCACCTCCTCGAGGGCAGTCAGGGGTGGGCAAGTAAATATACACTTTCCTGCGATTTCCAGAACCCCAAAGTGATAAAAAATGGAAACGCTGTCTTTAAATTTACGTGATATGATTTTATTCGTAGATATTTTTCCACTATCCACTCTGTTTTAACGAAGTTCCAATTCAGTTACATAAACCGTTCTGGAGATAAGAACCATGCTCTTTTCCGAGCTCCGAATTCTACCTTAATTTTCTCCTCTCCCAATTTGCTTCAACTCATTCAGTGTCATCTCTACTACACCTAACACGGCTGACCTGTTTTGATTAGTCGTCTCCTCCACTTTTCCGCAAAGTCTTTATTTCCTTCCCAACGGGGGCTCCTTCTTCGTTTCCCCTCTCAAAACTTTGCAACCAAAGTTCGCCCTTAGCTCGTCACCAGTCCCACATCAATGGTCTGCGATGAACTTTGAAACACGAAAATGGAGAGCAAGTCACCGAACCAGTTAACAGTAACCGCTATTCACAAGGCAGCACTGGGAAGAGTGTCGCCTACCAGTACTCTAACCGCCTCGATTGTCACGACTAACCTGACACACCATACGTAACACTCGTGAGGAGGCAATACACGGCGAGGCGCCATAAGGCAAGAAATGCTGGAAATATTGATCAGACCGGGCGGCTTCCAAGCAAAACTGGAAAAATGTACAAAGTAAATTTATTATCAAAGTACATACCGTTTGTTCGCTATGTGCCGTGCTGTATGACGTGAGCGGCCATGATTGTTCTTGGCAATTTTTTTTCCTGCAGAAGTGGTTTGCCTTTGCCTTCTTCTGGACAGTGTCTTTATGAGAGGGGTGATCCCAGCGATTATCAATATTCTTCAGAGATTGTCTGCCCGGCGTCACTGCTCATACGACCAGCCATCACCTGCTCCCATGGCTTCACGTGACCCTGATGGGAGAGGATTGGAGAACTAGGTGCTACTCCTTGTCCGAGGATGACTTGCAAGCTAGCAGAGGGGAGCTGCACCTTACATTTCCTTTGGTAGCGACATATCTCTACCCCGACACCAAGAAGTACGTTTGTACATATATGTCACCATATGCTAACCTGAGATTAATTTTCCTGCAGACATTCACAGTAAATACAAAGAAACGTAATAGAATTAATGAAAAACTGCACACAAAGATTGACAGACAACCAATATGCAAAAGACAACAAATAGTGCAAATACAATTTTTTTTTAAAACAGAATAATTATAAATATTGAGAACATGATTTGTAGAGTCCTTGAAAGTGAGTCCATAGTTTGTGGAAGTTGAGTCCATAGGTTGTGGAAGTTATGTGGCTGAGTGAAGTTATCCCCTCTGGTTCAGGAGCCTGGTGGTAATAACTGTTGCTGAACTGGTGGTGTGGGACCCAAGGCTACTGTTCCTCCTTCCTGATAGCAACAGCAAGAAGAGAGCATGCTCTGGATGGTGGGGGTCCTTGATGATGGATGTTGCTTTCCTGTGAAACAGCGCTCCCTGTAGATGTGCTCAATAGAGGAGAGGACTTTATCTGTGATGGACTGGGCAGCACTCATCACATTTTGTAGGTTTTTACATTCAAGGGCATTGGTGTTTCCATACCAACCTATGATGCAACCAGTCAGTATATTCTCCACCACGCATCTATAGAAGTTTGTCAAAGTTTTAGATCACATGCCGAATCTTCGCAAATTTCTAAGAAAGCTGAGGTGCTTCCATCCCTTGTTAGTAATGGTACTTACGTGCTAGACCCAGTGAAATGATAACACCGAGGAATTTAAAGTTGCTGACCCTCTCCACTCTGATCCATTGATGAGGTTCATGGGCCTCTAGTTTCATCCTCCTGTAGTCAATAACCAACTCCTTGGTTTTGTTGACATTAAATGAGAGGCTGTTGTGGCACCATTCATCCAGATATTTAAAGGTAGAGGGCAGAGCAGGGGAGAGGGTCAAAGGTTGAATGGTAGATATAATAATGGAACAAAGGAGAAATCAAATGACAAATGTTCAAAGTAAACTTATTATCAAAATACACCTATGTCACCATATACTACCCAGAGGTTCATTTTCTTGCAGGCATTCACAGTTGAACAAAGAAATAGAATAGAATCAATGAAAAATTACAATGACAAACAACCAATGTGCAAAATAAGACAAACTGTGCAAATATTTAAAAAAATCAAATAATAGTAACAATATTAAGATAAATAGGAAGATAAGTAAACAAATAGACAAATAGGTAGATAGATAAATAAACAAACATACAGCATTGAGAACATGAGTGGTAGAGTCCTTCTAAGTGAGTCCATAGTTTGTGTTTAGCGATCAGTTCAGTGTTGCAGTGGGTGATATTATTCACGCTGGTGCAGGAAATGAGGTAAGGGAAATGAAGGAAGAACCACCACTTTTGTCATTTAATGTACTTTGCATGTCACCTCCACACAGAATTGCTCAACCCCTTTCCCGGTATCTTAAAAACTTCACATAAAGGGTCATCAAACTGAAACATTAACTCATACTTCTTTCCACAGATGCTACCTGATATGCTGAATATTTCCAGTGCATACAACAGGAATTCTGCAGATGCTGGAAATTCAAGCAACACACATCAAAGTTGCTGGTGAACGCAGCAGGCCAGGCAGCATCTCTAGGAAGAGGTGCAATCGATGTTTCAGGCTGAGACCTTTCGTCAGGACTAACTCAGTGCATAGTGTTTTATTTCAGCTTTTCAGTACCTGCAGTCTTTTTGGTTGATTTTCACAAACTTTCCCCACCTGATTCTTGACTAGAAATGTAAACTCTTTTCTGGCCAGGTGCCCCTTGGCGTGGTGGATCTGGAAGACATACTGTAAGTTTGGGTGTTGGACATGGCATGTTTGGGTAAGAATCACAAAAAGTTGAGCAGAGAGGTAGGGGTGGTTTGTAAACAGTACAAAGATTGATGTTGGGAAAAGATGTTAGGGTTAACTGAATAAGAAGGTTCAGATGCTTTATAATGAGAGGAGATTGCTGGTCAGTTGGGGGAGGTTGCCTTATTTCAGAGAGTCAATTGGTGAGTGAGGATCAGTATTTGGTAGATAATTGATAGTTGGAGGATAATAGATTGGTAAATTGCCCCAGGGCTGTGTGATCAGTCCACTGCTGTTCACTCTACTGACCCACAACTGTGCTGCAACACACAGCTCGAACCACATCATCAAGTTCGCCAATGACACGACCATGGTGGGTCTCATCAGCAAAAACGATCAGTCAGCATACAGTGAGGAGGCCTATCTCTGAATCTCAATAAAACAAAAAAGATGGTTGTTGACTTCAGGAGGACACGGAGCGACCACTCTCCACTGAACATCAATGACTCCTCCGTAGGGATCGTTAAGAGCACCAAATTTCTTGGTGTTCACCTGGTGGAGAATCTTACCCGGTCCCTCAACACCAGCTCCATAGCAAAGAAAGCCCAGCAGTGTCTCTACTTTCTGCGAAGGCTGAGAAAAGTCCATCTCCCACCCCCCATCCTCACCATAGAACCATAGAACCTACAGCACAGAAACAGGCCCTTTGGCCCTTCTTGGCTGTGTCGAACCATTTTCTGCCTAGTCCCACTGACCTGCACACAGACCATATCCCTCCATACACCTCCCATCCATGTATCTGTCCAATTTATTCTTAAATGTTAAAAAAGAACCTGCATTTACCACCCCGTCTGGCAGCTCATTCCAGACTCCCACCACTCTCTGTGTGAAGAAGCCCCCCCCTAATGTTCCCTTTAAACTTTTCCCCCCTCACCCTTAACCCATGTCCTCTGGTTTTTTTCTCCCCTTGCCTCAGTGGAAAAAGCCTGCTTGCATTCACTCTATCTATACCCATCATAATTTTATATACCTCTATCAAATCTCCCCTCATTCTTCTACGCTGCAGGGAATAAAGTCCTAACCTATTCAACCTTTCTCTGTAACTGAGTTTCTCAAGTCCTGGCAACATCCTTGTAAACCTTCTCTGCACTCTTTCAACCTTACTTATATCCTTCCTGTAATTTGGTGACCAAAACTGAACACAGTACTCCAGATTCGGCCTCACCAATGCCTTATACAACCTCATCATAACATTCCAGCTCTTATACTCAATACTTCGATTAATAAAGGCCAATGCACCAAAAGCTCTCTTTACGACCCTATCTACCTGTGACGACACTTTCAGGGAATTTTGTATCTGTATTCCCAGATCCCTCTGTTCCACTGCACTCCTCAGTGCCTTACCATTAACCCTGTATGTTCTATGTTGGTTTGTCCTTCCAACGTGCAATACCTCACACTTGTCAGTATTAAACTCCATCTGCCATTTTTCAGCCCATTTTTCCAGCTGGTCCAAGTCCCTCTGCAGGCTCTGAAAACCTTCCTCACTGTCTACTACACCTCCAATCTTTGTATCATCAGCAAACTTGCTGATCCAATTTACCACATTATCATCCAGATCATTGATATAGATGACAAATAACAATGGACCCAGCACTGATCCCTGTGGCACACCACTAGTCACAGGCCTCCACTCAGAGAAGCAATTCTCTACCACCACTCTCTGGCTTCTTCCTTCGAGCCAATGTCTAATCCAATTTACCACCTCTCCATGTATACCTAGCGACTGAATTTTCCTAACTAACCTCCCATGCGGGACCTTGTCAAAGGCCTTACTGAAGTCCACGTAGACAATATCCACTGCCTTCCCTTCATCCACTTTCCTGGTAACCTCCTCGAAAACTCCAACAGATTGGTCAAACATGACCTACCACACACAAAGCCATGTTGACTCTCCCTAGTAAGCCCCTGTCTATCCAAATGCTTGTAGATTCTGTCTCTTAGTACTCCCTCCAATAACTTACCTACTACTGACGTTAAACTCACCGGCCTATAATTTCCCGGATTACTTTTCGATCCTTTTTTAAACAACGGAACAACATGAGCCACTCTCCAATCCTCCGGCACTTCACCCATAGACAGCGACATTTTAAATATTTCTGCCAGGGCCCCCGCAATTTCAACACTAGTCTCCTTCAAGGTCCGAGGGAACACTCTATCAGGTCCCGGGGATTTATCCACTTTAATTTTCCTCAAGACAGCAAGCACCTCTTCCTTTTCAATTTGTACAGTTTCCATGGTCTCACTACTTGATTCCCTCAATTCCATAGATTTCATGCCAGCTTCCTTAGTAAATACAGACGCAAAAAACCTATTTAAGATCTCCCCCATTTCCTTTGGTTCCGCACAAAGCCGACCACTCTGATCTTCAAGAGGACCAATTTTATCCCTTACAATCCTTTTGCTCTTAATATACTTGTAAAAGCTCTTTGGATTATCCTTCACTTTGACTGCCAAGGCAACCTCATGTCTTCTTTTAGCCCTCCTGATTTCTTTCTTAAGTATTTTCTTGCACTTCTTATACTCCTCAAGCACCTGATTTACCCCCTGTTTCCTATACATTTCATACAACTCCCTATCAGAGTTGCAATATCCCTTGAGAACCAAGGTTCCTTATTCCTATTCAATTTGCCTTTAATCCTGACAGGAACATACAAACTCTGCACTCTCAAAATTTCCCCTTTGAAGGCTTCCCACCTACCAGAGAACCTACATCTTTGCCAGAGAACAACCTGTCCCAATCCATGCTTTTTAGATCCTTTCTCATTTCTTCAAATTTGGCCTTCTTCCAGTTCAGAACCTCAACCCTAGGACCAGATCTATCCTTGTCCATGATCAAATTGAAACTAATGGTGTTATGATCACTGAACCAAAGTGCTCCCCTACACAGACTTCTGTCACTTGCTCTAATTCGTTTCCTAACAGGAGATCCAATATTGCATCCCCTCTAGTTGGTCCCTCTATATACTGATTTAGAAAACTTTCCTGAACACATTTTACAAACTCTAAACCATCTAGACCCCTAACAGTATGGGAGTCCCAATCAATGTATGGAAAATTAAAATCGCCTACCACCACAACTTTATGTTTCCTGCAGTTGCCTGCTATCTCTCTGCAGATTTGCTGTTCCAAGTCTCGTTGACCATTGGGTGGTCTGTAATACAATCCCACTAATGTGGCCATACCTTTCCTGTTTCTCAGCTCCACCCATAAGGACTCAGTAGACAAGCCCTCTAATCTGTCCTGCCTGAGCACTGCTGTAATATTTTCCCTAACAAGCAATGCTACTCCCCCACCTTTCATTCTATAGAGGTTGTATTGAGAGCAATCCTGAGCAGCTGCATCACTGCCTGGTTCGGAAATTGCACCATCTCAGATCGCAAGACCCTGCAGCGGATAGTGATCTCAGCTGAGATCATCGGGGTCTCTCTTCCCACTATTACAGACATTTACACCACACGCTGCATCCGTAAAGCAAACAGCATTATGAAGGACCCCACGCACCCCTCATACAAACTCTTCTCCCTCCTGCTATCTGGCAAAAGGCACCGAAGCATTCGGGCTCTCACGACCAGACTATGTAACAGTTTCTTCCCCCAAGCCATCAGACTCTTCAATACCCAGAGCCTGGACTGACACCAACCTACTGCCCTCTACTGTGCCTATTGTCTTGTATATTATTTATTGTAATGCCTGCCCTGTTTTGTGCACTTTATGCAGTCCTGGGTAGGTCTGTAGTCTAGTGCAGTTTTTGTGCTTTTTTTACATAGTTCAGTGTAGTTTTTGTATTGTTTCATGTAACACCACGGTCCTGAAAAACATTGTCTCATTTTTACTGTGTACTGTACCAGCAGTTATGGTCAAAATGACAATAAGAAGTGACTTGAGAGATCAGGTCAGCTGATAGAGAAGGAATCAGGTTGGCATTTGGTGGGTAAAGGACACAGCATGGGGACGACTGAGGATCTGAAAGTATATGTAAAGAGACCTGACTATGGTAATCTCAGCACTGAACACAATGGGTTGGGAAAGCTTAGACAAGTCTCCTTTAAGTGATGCTGAAGCTGAAGTCTCATACACTGTGCTCTGTTCTTTTTGCTCCAGTAGCCCACATATACTATTTATGTAAGTCTCCTGTTTTCCATTGCAGTTCATATTTTCTCTGACATAGAATCTGTTTTTATCACATGATAAAGACAGCCTGAATGAGTAGTACCAATTTCATGAACTTCAGTATTGCAATGTCTTTTCACTGATGTCTTTATGAAGGGCTTTGTCTGCAGTTCGAAGATGAATATGACAGAGATTATTCTGTACTTGGGATTTAGAGGCGTAGTCACGCAGGATGTGTGCAGGTTTACACACCACTGAGTCAATGTCAATTATCAAGCATACATGCTCTTTTCTCACTGCTGCCATCTGGCGGAAGTTACAAGTGCCTCAGGACTCACACCATCAGTTCAAGAACAGCTCATATACCTCAACCATCAGACTCTTGAACAAAAGAAGATAATTACATTCATCTATTGCGATGTTCCCACAATCAATGATCTCACTTTAAGGATTCTTTATCTTTTTATTTCATGCTCTTGAAACCATAGAAACCATAGAAACTACAGCACAGAAACAGGCCTTTTGGCCCTTCTTGTTATTTATTCATTGCAGCATTTTGACAGTTTGTTGTCTTCTATGCTCTTTCATTGATCCTATTTACAGTTATGATTCTGTAGATTTGCTGAGTATGCGCACAAGAAGAAGAATCTCAGGGTGGTAAATGGTGACATGTATGTACTCTGATAATAAATTTTACTTTGAACTTTTATACAAATTCCTAAACTATCCTACACAAATCCTATTTTATTCCCATCAGTTTTCCCTGGATGTTACTTCACCTATACATGGGGTAATTTACAGTGGCTTGTCAATTCACTAACCTCTCATCCTTGGTTTCTGGGAGAAAGCTTGAGTGCCTGTTGGAAATCCATACAGCCAGAGGGAAAATATGCAAGTTCCACATATACACCACCAGAGGTCAGGAGTGATCAGACAACTGTGCTGTCTCCTGCCCTTGACAAAGTGATTGATCGATCCTCCTCAGAAACTACAACACCATGTTGTTAGGTTGGGAATTCTAACATTTTGACCCAGCATTAACAAAGGAACATCACTCCTCACTACTGGTTATACAGTGTATATATAGAAGGCACTGCCTCAAGAA
This sequence comes from Mobula birostris, assembly GCF_030028105.1. Lineage (NCBI taxonomy): Eukaryota > Metazoa > Chordata > Chondrichthyes > Myliobatiformes > Myliobatidae > Mobula > Mobula birostris. Next base: position 100,119,359 of record NC_092380.1, on the reverse strand, counting down.
GGCAACAAAGATCCTCGCAACCTGGACCATGCCATCTTCTCAGTTAACCATTGAACAGGAGGTATGGAAGCCTGAAGTCCTCCATCACTAGGTGCCAGTTTCCAACCACCTAAAATCGAGGAAAAACTTTGCTACAGTAGAGGAACTGCCACACAGAACATGCCCCCAAATATACAGGATTGACCTCTGGCAACAAACAGAAGTCAGAACCCCACAAAACACTTCAACACTGTGGATGCAACTGCCAATGGGCGATAGTCATTGAGGCAGGTTACCATGCTCCTCTTGAGCACCGGTATGATTGAAGCCTGCTTGAAGCAGGTGGGTACCACACACTGCCGGAGTGAGAGGTTAAAGATATCTGTAAACACACCAGCCACTTGGTCAGCACGGGTCTTCAGTACTTGGCCAGGTACTCCGTCCAGACTGGCTGCTTTCCTTAGATTCACTCTCTTAAAGGCAGCCTGTCATCTTCAGATACTGAGACCAAAGGATCACTGGGAGGCATGGGTATATGCGTTGGTTCTTCCCTGTTCTGATGGTCAAAGTGACCATAAAAGGCATTGAGCTCTGCTGTCTCCCATTGAGCTTTGCTGTCCACCATGTCACTAGATTTAATTTTGTAGAAGGTTACGGCATTCAAACCCTGCCACAGCTGTCAAGCATCCCTCCAGTCTAATCCAGAATCTCCACTTCACCCGTGAAATGGCTTTCTGGAGATCATATCTGCACTTCTTGTAGCATTCTCTCCAGACTTGAATGCCTCTGATCTGGTCCTCAGCAAATTCTGGATTTCATGGTTCATCCAGGGCTTCTAGTTAGGGTAAATGCTGAACGATTTCGTGGGGACACACTCATCTACAGCTGTTTTAATGAAGTCTATTAGAACCCTGGTGTAGTCATTCAGATCCTTAGATGAGTGCTTGAACATGGCCAATCCAATGACTCAAGGCAATCCTGCAATAGTTCCTCTGTCTCCCATGACCTCTTCTTAGTTGTCTTGATCTCTGGAACCTTGTCTTTAGGCTCTGTCTGTATGCAGGTAGTAGGAGTGCAGTGAAATGATCTGACTTGCCAAAATGCAGTCTGTGAAGGAAACGATAGGCATTCCTTTTTGTGGTGTAGCAGTAGTCTAGTGTGTTGGGACAGGTTAGAACAGGTTACAAACTGGTGACCTTCAAACAGGCCTGGTTGAAGTACCTGACTATAATTTGAAATGTGTCGGGATGGTCTGTTTCTTGCCTGCAGCCGACATCGAGCAGTTTCACAAGTATTTGCTTATAATCAGTACTGGAGGTATATAAGCTGCATCAGGATCACGGATGAGAACTCACAAGGCAAATAGAATGGTCTACATTTGATCGTTAGGTGCCTTAAGTCAGGGGAACAAGAGGCTGACATAACCCCCCTGTCCGAACACCAAAAAGAATTGACTAAAAAGCACACACTGCCAGCTTTTTCCCTACCAGAGTTCGCAGTTCGATCCATTCTGAAAATCGTAAAACCTTCTGGTCAGATTGTTGCGTCTGGTGTGTTCACTCTTAACCAAATCTCGATGCAACAAACAGTACAAATCATGAGCAGTAACATCATTTGTCCAGTAGTTAAAGCTTTATGATACAGTTAGGCAATCTTGGACATTATTGGGCTTATGAATGGTGAGAATACAATCATTATTTACCACATTGTTGCCAAAGTTATGGTTCATAGTGCTTAGGCATACAGAGAATGCTGGAGGTTGGAGGTTACCTGCTCTCTAAAGATTCCACATTCATAAGGCAACTAGAACTGAACACAATATCCATGTGTAGTCTAACCAGAGTTTGATAGAATCTACATATGTGATCTGACTAAAGTCTTCAAGATTTGCACTGTCCATACTTGTAATGTCCAATCATCTACAGCAGGGGTTCCTAATCTTTTTTTCTGCCAAGGACCAATACCATTAAGCAAAGGGTCCGTGGACCCTTGATCTATATTGATGCTAACCATTTTCCATTTTCACTGATGTCAATTACAAGAGCAGGGATAAAGTCACTTTCTTTCCTGGCTGTACCATTTCAGTCATCCAGACTGAAGTAGCTTTATCATAGAATAGGGCATTGTTTTTACATGAGGGGTGGAAAATTTACAGCAGATTTGAGGGAAAAAGCGATGACCACAGGATCATTGAAATCTCGAATGCACTGCCAAAGGAAACGGTGAAGACAGGCACTTCCACAACATTTAAGAAGTATAACTGGGCCAGCAGTTAATCATGGCAGCCGCCTATTTGGAACAACTCTTAAAGAACAAAAAAAATTAGGAAAGTAAGAAAGTAGCCGGAATTCCCTTTGTTTATTTGGGATACTATGCAGCTTAATTGGTCAGGAGACTGTTGCCAAACATTTTCCGACTAGTGTCAGTTGTGTGCATGTCATGTAGCCATTAGACATTAGACCATGCCTAAAGGCTTAGAGAAAACAGTTTTTAAATAGCATCACTTGTGAGTTTGTGTTCAAAAACCAGTGATTTTTGTCACTGATAGTTGGCAAGTAGTGAACTGTAAGACAATTGAGAATTATTTTGCTCACTGTGGTTTCAAGCATTTAGGCTTGGCGATGCCAGAAATGGCCAGGAGTGAGAATAAAATAATTTCACTACTTTCTCAAGTTGGGAACTATGAAGAATTCAAAGGTGTTGACAATCATCTTGAATGTTACAACTAAGATGAAGATTTGGTGGACGCAATCAACAAAAGCACTGTTTGAAGGCAGTCCATTATCTGCATTAGCTGTCTGTGCTGGTTTTGTTCATTTACAGTCAATCAAAAGAACTTGTCAGTGTACATTGAATGAATTCCTCCGTCAATAACTATTAGGAACTAATACACAGTTTTGTAGTACTGTAATAGTTTTGGTAGTGTTTGAATTTGTTCTGTATTTCATTTGTTCCTCAGTTAAATGTTAGTTTGTCTCTTTTATACTTTTTAAACAATTTCCATGAAACTTCAGCTAATTGGGGCACTTCGCTTAATTGGGCTAAAATGTACTGATCCTGTGTCCCAATTAACTAGAATCCACTGTAGTTAGACAAACACCCTGAAATGCTGTGGTACAGACGTCAACAGTCAGGTGCTGGGAACTGGCTGGTTACTATCAGTATAAATACGGTGGGCCAAAGTGCCTGTGTCCATGTATGATTACACCATTCTAGGACTTCAGTAGACCATGGTCAGAGTGTAATATGACGCTGGTCAGGATGTGAAAATGTAGAACAATGGCATATATGACAATGTTCCCAACCATGTACAATAAAAGGAGAGTAAAGGTTTGAATTGCACTTACTTCAATGCAAGAGGTAAAATGGTTTCCTCAGTGTGTGGACTGGCTTTGCGTACTGGGATATCAAAACCTAAACAGAAACATGGCTGAGGGAAGGACAGAACTGGCAGCTCACTGTTCCAGCATGCAGATGCCATAGGGGTGACAGAGGTGTGGGTAAGAAAAGAGTTGGCGTTGTCTTCCTGATGAAAGAGTATGTAGAAATGGTCATTAGAGGGGTTATTTCGAAGGGACCATATTAGAAACAAGGTCACTTTGATAGGATTATGTTATAGGTCCCCCATAGGCAGCGAGCCCACTTTTGAAGGGCCTGTTTCCATGCTTTATGAATCTATGAAGCAGTTCAAGATGATTGGGTACAGAACAATTCCTGCAGTGATGTTCTAGGAATGGGATGATTGACCTTCAACAATGATAATGACCTTCCTTTGCACAAGGTATGACTCTAACCATTGGAGTGCATTGCTCTTGATAGCCAGTGAGCTAAATTATACAGGGGTTTCTTGGTGTCACATTTGGTTATACGTTGCCTTGATAACATGGACTGTCATTCTTGCCTCCTGCCTGGAATTTGGTTCTTTTAACACACACAAAATGCTGGATGAATTCAGCAGGTCAGGTAGCATCCATGTATTCTTTCACCCATGTTTGGGACAAGGTGTCACAATATACAGAGGAAAGACAGACTCCAATGTAAATATAGTTCATTCATAATAATTCCAAAGGAACATCGGTGTCAGTTGAGCGACAACATGAGAAATAATATTCTCAAAATTACGACCCCACAATTAGTGCTAATCAGATATCCACTTGGACTCCAGTGAGCACCACGTTGGTAGGTAAGTTCAGGTTAATAGCACCGTCATTAACAGATACTTAAAGATAGGATGGAAAAAGATAGGGAAGTACATGCAATGCATAGTAGTTAGGACTTCTGACAAAGAAAGGCCTTGCAGATTAGAGATCTGTAGTGCATAATGCAATCATATTTCTAGCTAATTCCCTGGCAGATGTAAAACTTCATCTTCTTTAAAGAGACATATCCTTCAAGGAAAATGTTTAGATTTTATTTCAGGGATGAACTTTTGGAAGGATATGATAGCACAAGAGACATTGCACAGGAGATTCTCCAGGAATGGAGTACTTCATTCTGAGGAGATGAAAAAGCTGAGGAAGGTGTTAATAAAGTTCTACAAATTTGTCAGGGGTGTAGAAGAAGTAGATAGAAGGAAACTTTTGCCATAGTGAAGGTATCTTCAACTAAAGGACTAAAGGCAAGGGGATAAGAAGTTTAGCGGGATCTTGAGGAAGAACATTATCGCCAAGAGAGTGATTGGAATCTGGAATATATTGCCCATGTGGTTGAAGCAGAGAGTCACACAAGGTTTAAGAAAGTCTAAAGTATTGGTTACCCTGTTAGAGGAGAAATGTCATTAAGAGGGCATAGGTTTAAGCTGAGAGGAGAACGGTTGACAATGGATCTGAGGGGCAACTTCTTCACACAGAAAGTGGTGCATATATGGAACAAATTGCCAGAGGAAATAGTTGAGGCAAAATTCAAAGTTCAAAGTAAATTTATTATCTAAGTACATATATGTCACCATATACAATCCTGAGATTCATTTTCTTGCGGGCATATCTAATAACTCCATAATAGAATAATAACTGTAATAGAATCGATTAAAAACTGCACCAACTGGGCATTCAACCAATGTGCAAAAGAGAACAAACTCTGCAAATATGAAAAGAAATAAATAACAATAATAATAAATAAGCAATAAATATCAAGAACATGCGATAAGAGTCCTTGAAAGTGAATCCATAGGTTGTGGGAACATTTCAGTGATGGGGCAAGTGAAGTTGAGTGAAGTTATCCCCTTTGGTTCAAGAGCCTGATGCTTGAGTGGTAATAACTGTTCCTGAACCTGGTGGTGTGAGTACTGAGACTCCTGTACCTTCTTCCTGATGGCAGCAGTGAGAAGAGAGCATGACCTGTGTGGTGGGGTCCCTGATGATGGAAATTGCTTTCCTGCAACAACGCTTCATGTAGATGTGCTTAATGGAGGGGAGGGCTTTACCCGTGATAGACTGAGCTGTATTCAATACTTTTTGTAGGATTTTCCATTCAAGGGCATTGGTGTTTCCATACCAGACTGTGATGCAGGCAGGTACAATAACAGCATTTAAAAGAGACTGGGGCAGATTGGAGGGTAGGGAAGGTTTGGAGGACAATGGTCCACACAGGAGTAAAGAGGACTCACTCATAAGGGCACCTTGGATGTTAGGCTGAAGGGCTATTTTCTGTGCCATGATTCCAAACGCCTCGATGAGTACTTGACTCACCAAGGTATTCTACGGACTAAGTTCTGGCAAAGAGGATTAATACCAATGGTCAGCAGAGATATGGTGGACCAAAGGGCCTGTTTCTAGGAGTGCGTAATATGACTAACACTGCGCAATTATTAAACAAGAGAATGTCTGCAGCTGGTGTAAATTCAAAGCAACACACACAAAACACTAGGCAATCTCAGCAGGGCAGGCAGCATCTATGGAAATGAATAAATAGTCGATTCAGGCCCAGACTCTTCCTCAGAACTGCAAAGGAAGAGGGAAGACATTTATGTTGGAAAGCAAGTTATCTACTAGCTGATTGGGGCAGGTTTCCCATTTGTCTGGCGTCTTCTCCTCAGATTTGAAACTGGCCCTCCAGAAAAAAAGCTGATAAACTTTTTTTTTGCTTTGCAAAGAGAGGGGCAAATTTACCTGACGGCGGCAACGCGGCTGCCATGGTATTGATGCATACAGGTTCCGGGGCCGCCGCACCGCCGTGCAGGTAGTCGGAGGCACGCTCGCTTTCCGTCGCCGTGGAGACGTGGGCGGTGCGCGGTGACGCACAACGCTGCACACGGCCACGGGCCGCTGGGTCGCGCGTGGAAGGAAATCGGAAGGGCCGGCGATGGAGGAGTGGCCCGATCGGGGCCGTCAGGTGAATACCAGCGCCCCTAACCCGCATTCCTGTACCATGGAGACGGGGAGCGGGTAGAGAGAAGGGGTCTGTGGGTGAACAAGGAGTGATGGACCCTTCCGGGGTGACGAGGCACTCGCGGAACAGCGAAGGTGGTGGTAAATGAAGTTAGACCCACAGCCAAGGGTTGGGAGTTGTGACAGGGTGAAGATCTGCAGGGATGGAGCGGGGAAATCTGTAAGGCCTGACGGGGCGAGAAAGGGCTGGGTTGGGAGGAAATGGAAGTAGGAAGAGATCAGGGGAGTAGAGAAAGGGCGGGGGTATAGGGGTTGGTATATGGGTTAAAAGTGCTGTTGAGGGGCGATATTTTGAATGGACTATTAGGGGAGGGAACTGGCATTATTGAGGGAGCACCTTTGGAAGAGAACTGACTTTTAGGATGGGTGTCGGTGGATGCTAATAGGTTTGGGAATCTTAAGTAAGAAATTAAGTATGAGAAATTGAAGGTGGTAGTTTATCATTTCTCAATCTCCGTTTGTAATCTTGGAGGCTGGCGACCAAATGTACTTCCTGCACTCACTTCCCCAACAAGGTGTCATTTGTCCTAATTCTCAAATTACTGACAATGATAAACAGGGGTGCAGGCTAATTTTTTAGGTGCTGGAGCTGTTACCATTTCCTATATCCTCCCCCCCCCCCCGCCTCTATATTTCTCTCTTAGTATCTATATCTATGTCAAACCCAATTTGTGTACCTGCTCATTTCATGTACTGCCAACTTCCTTGTCAAGCACTAAACCAAGATGTAAGAAATATTTGAATTCCAGAGCTCCACAGAAATGTCATGGAACCATTCGGCCTTTCCAGTCTGTGTTGAAACATTATTCCACTAGTCCCATTGACCTGTATCCAGGCCATAACCCTCCAGACCTCTCCCATCCTTGTACCTATCCAATTTATTCTTAAAACTTAAGAGTGAGCCTGCATTTACCACGTCAGATGGCAGCTCGTTCCACACTCCAACCACTCTCTGAGTGAAGAAGTTTCCCCCTAATGTTCCCCCTAAACCTTTCCCCTTTCACCCTAAAGCCATGTCCTCTCGTATTTATCTCTCCTATTTTAAGTGGAAAGAGCCTACTCGCATTTACTCTGTCAATACCCCTCATAATTTTGTAAACCTCTATCAAATCTCCCTTCATTCTTCTACGCTTCAAGGAATAAAGTCCTAACGCTGTAACTCAACTCCTGAAGACCCAGCAACATCCTAGTAAATCTTCTCTGCACTCTTTCAATCTTACTGATATCCTTCCTATAGTTAGGTGACCAGAACTGTGTACAATACTCCAAATTTGGCCTCACCAATGTCTTGTACAATGTTCCCATAACATCCCAACTCCTATACTCAGTACTTTGATTTATGAATGCCAGAATGCCAGAAGCCACCTTTACAACCCTGTCCACCTGTGACACCACTTTCAGGGAATTATGTATCTGAACTTCCAGATCTCTTTGTTCCTCTGCACTCCTCAGTGCTCTACCATTTACTGTGTATGTCCTACCTTGATTTGTCCTTCCAAAATGCAACACCTCACACTTGTGAGACATTAACAAGATTATAGCCTATCACTACATTTCAGTGTATAGCTGGTACAATAAAACATATAATACTCAATAATACACGGTTGCACTCAGTAACTATCATAAAATATAATTATCAAGCAAGTAAAGAAAAAGATGGTAATCATGTATTTTACCAATTTAAAAGTAATTACCTACTTACCAAATGCCACCAATGGGAAGTTTCACAATAATTTCCACAAAGGGTCAGGTGTAATATGTGTTTGGGGGTCTGAAACAATTCTTGTCCTGGTGTCATCTGCTGATCTGTGGTACCGCAGCCATGATGTGACCTATGGCTCAGGATTCCACTGAACTAGAGGAGGACTGTGTAGTTTAATAAACATAAGTGATGATACATGATTCATGAGAATTCTTGAGCGTGTTGTTGTTATTATCAAGTTCATGTGACTGAATCTTCTCTGACACTCAGCAGTACTAATAGGAATAACTTGTGAACAGCTCAGTAATGGACGTAATCTTCGGGGATGCGGTGTCCACGATCCTCCACACAATCTCTGAAGACATTTATTACAGAGGAGGAAGAAAGCTTAAACCTCTCACAGAGAGATGATATTGCAGCTTCTCCATAACTAGGCGGTATTTCAGCAGGCCAGTTATCTTTATCAAGGACACACATTTCACTTAGCAGAGATTTATACATACTTTAAGGTTTAGAAGTTTGAGAACCTTGCAAAGATGTTGCTGTGAACATACAGTGCTGCAAATTGTTTATAAGACTAGTAAGAAACTAGATAATTAATGGAGGCAATTTTGTTGTTGCTTGTTAAGGTAATTTTTCCAAACTTCCCCTTTTCAACTGCCTCTTGAGCTTCTAGAGTTTTTGTACCAGGTTGCCCTTTCAGTCCATGCAGTGCTCTTACCGACCTTACGGCCCACTTTGCCAAGCGACATGCCACTTTTCAAAAGATCTAAGATTTTTATTTAGGAGCATTGTAAGAAAGGTGGATGAGCTTAGACCATGGATTGATACCTGGAAATATGATGTTGTAGCTATTAGTGAAACATGATTGCAGGAGGGGTGTGATTGGCAACTAAATATTCCAGGAATTCGTTGCTTCAGATGTGATAGAATCAGAGGGGCAAGAGGGGGAGATGTTGCATTGCTTGTCAAAGAAAATATAACAGCGGTGCTTTGGCAGGATAGATTAGAGGACTCGTCTAGGGAGGCTATTTGGGTGGAATTGAGGAATAGGAAAGGTGTAGTGATGCTTATAGGGGTGTATTATAGACCACCTAATGGGGAGCGAGAATTGGAGGAGCAAATTTGTAAGGAGATAGCAGATATTTGTAGCAAGCACAAGGTTGTGATTGTGGGAGATTTTAATTTTCCACACATTGACTGAGAAGCCCATTCTGTAAAAGGGCTGGATGGTTTGGAGTTTGTAAAATGTGTGCAAGATAGTTTTCTGCAGCAATACATAGAGGTACCAACTAGAGAAGGGGCAGTGTTGGATCTCTGTTAGGGAATGAGATAGGGCAGGTGACAGAGGTATGTGCTGGGGAGCACTTCGGGTCCAGTGATCACAATACCATTAGTTTCATATAATTATGCAGAAGGATAGGACTGGACCCATGGTTGAGATTTTTGATTGGAGAAAGGCTAACTTTGAGGAGATGCGAAAGGATTTAGAAGGAGTGGATTGGGACAATTTGTTTTATGGGAAGGATGTAATAGAAAAATGGAGGTCATTTAAAGGTGAAATTTGGAGGGTACAGGATTTTTATGTTCCTGTTAGGTTGAAAGGAAAGGTTAAAAGTTTGAGAGAGCCATGGTTTTCAAGGGATTTTGGAAACTTGGTCGGAAAAAGAGAGGGGTCTACAATAAATACAGGCAGCTTGGAGTAAATGAGGTGCTCGAGGAATATAAAGAATGTAAAAAGAATCTTAAGAAAGAAATTAGAAAAACTAAAAGAAGATATGAGGCTGCTTTGGCAAGTAAAGTGAAAATAAATCCAAAGGGTTTCTACAGTTATATTAATAGCAAAAGAATAGTCAGGGATAAAATTGGTCCCTTAGAGAATCAGAGTGGACAGCTATGGGCGGAGCCAAAAAAGATGGGGGAGATTTTGAACGATTTTTTTTCTTTGGTATTCACTAAGGAGAAGGATATTGAATTGTGTAAAGTAAGGGAAACAAGTAGGGTAGTTATGGAAACTATGATGATTAAAGAAGAAGTAGTACTGGCGCTTTTAAGGAATATAAAAGTGGATAAGTCTCTGGGTCCTGACAGGATATACCTAGGACTTGAGGGAAGTTAGTGTGGAAATAGCAGGGGCTCTGACAGAAATATTTCAAATGTTATTAGAAACGGGGATGGTGCCGGAGGATTGGCGTATTGCTCATGTTGTTCCATTGTTTAAAAAGGGTTCTAAGAGTAAACCTAGCAATTATCGGCCTGTGAGTTTGACGTCAGTGGTGGGTAAATTGATGCAAAGTATTCTTAGAGATGGTATATATAATTATCTGGATAGACAGGGTATGATTAGGAACAGTCAACATGGATTTGTGTGTGGAAAGTCATGTTTGAAATATCTTACTGAATTTTTTGAAGAGATTACTAGGAAAATTGACGAGGGTAAAGTGGTGGATGTTGTCCATATGGATTTCAGTAAGGCCTTTGACAAGGTTCCACATGGAAGGTTAGTTAGGAAGGTTCAATCGTTAGGTATTAATATTGAAGTAGTAAAATGGATTCAGCAGTGGCTGGATGGGAGACGCCAGAAAGAAGTGGTGGATAACTGTTTGTCAGATTGAAGGCCGGTGTCTAGTGATTTGCCTCAGGGATCTGTACTGGGTCCAATGTTATTTGTCATATATATTAATGATCTGGATGATGGGGTGATAAATTGGATTAGTAAGTATGCAGATGATACTAAGATAGGTGGCGTTGTGGATAATGAAGTAGGTTTTCAAAGCTTGCAGAGAGATTTAGGCCAGTTAGAAGAGTGGGCTGAAAGATGGCAGGTGGAGTTTAATGCTGATAAATGTGAGGTGCTACATTTTGGTAGGACTAATCAAAATAGGACATACATGGTAAATGGTAGGGCATTGAAGAATGCAGTAGAACAGAGGGATCTAGGAATAACGGTGCATAGTTCCCTGAAGGTGGAATCTCACGTGGATAGGGTGATGAAGAAAGCTTTTGGTATGTTGGCCTTTATAAATCAGAGCATTGAGTATAGGAGTTGGGATGTAACGTTGAAATTGTACAAGGCATTGGTAAGGCCAAATCTGGAGTATTGTGTACAGTTCTGGTCACCGAATTATAGGAAAGATGTCAATAAAATAGAGAGAGTACAGAGGAGATTTACTAGAATGTTGCCTGGGTTTCATCTCCTAAGTTGCAGAGAAAGATTGAACAAGTTGGGTCTTTATTCTTTGGAGCGTAGAAGGTTGAGGGGGGATTTGATAGAGGTATTTAAAATTATGAGGGGAGTAGCTAGAGTTGACGTGGATAGGCTTTTTCCATTGAGAGTGGGGGAGATTCAAACAAGAGGACATGAGTTGAGAGTTAAAGGGCAAAAGCTTAGGGGTAACATGAGGGGGAACTTCTTTACTCAGAGAGTGGTAGCTATGTGGAATGAGCTTCCAGCAGAAGTGGTTGAGGCAGATTCGATATTGTCATTTAAAGTTAAATTGGATAGATATATGGACAGGAAAGGAATGGAGGGTTATGGGCTGAGTGCAGGTCGGTGAGACTAGGTGAGAGTAAGAGTTCAGCACGGACTAGAAGGGCCAAGATGGCCTGTTTCCGTGCTGTAATTGTTATATGGTATATATTTTCTTGGCGAACAATGCTCAAACAACGAATGCTGCAGAGACTGAGGATCTGTGAAATGGCGGGAGGTTACAGCAAGGTATGCTGGGACAACGGGTCGAGCAAGGAGGAATTTCACAAATACCTAAATAAAAAACAGTCACAGCTCCAGGATTTCACCAAAAATGATCAAATATCCTAAAGTTATTAGTGGTATTTTCCCCACCAGCCACCACCCCTCTCCGCAACCCCCGCTTCAGTAAAATTCCCTCTATTTAATATGCAGCCGCTGTTAAATTCCCCGCTTGTTTATTTTGACTTATTTTTACAGGGGTGCCGGAGTGGTGCTCTGGTGAGCTCCAGCAGCACTGCACCCCTGATTATAAATTAGATTAGATTAGATTATGAGAACACTCAGTCCTCTTTTATTGTTATTTAGAAATGCATACGTGGATTGACACATAGAATTACGACATTATAGCCATTAGTGAAACTTGGCTACAGGAGAGGCAGGACTGGCAGCTTAATGTTCCAGGGTTCTGATGTTTCAGGCATGATAGAGGCAGAGGAATAAAGGGTGGGGGGCATTGCTGTTACAGCAGTGCTCAGGCAGGAGAGATCAGAGGGCTTGGCTACCAAGGCCATATGGGTGAAGCTGAGAAACAAGAAAGGTATGACCACATTAATGAGGTTCTATTATAGACCACCCAATAGCAAGAATTGGAGGTGCAAATCTGCAGAGAGATTGCAGACAACTGCAGGAAACATAAAGTTGTGATAGGGGATTTTAATTTTCCACATATTGATTGGGACTCACACTGTTAAAGGTCTAGATGGGTTAGAGTTTGTAAAATGTGTTCAGGAAAGTTTTCTAAATCAATATACAGAGATACCAACTGGAGAGATGCAATATTAGATCTCCCATTAGGAAATGAGTTAGGACAAGTGATGGAAGTGTGTGTAGGGGAACACTTTGGTTCCAGTGATCATAACACCATTACTTTTACCTTGGTCATGGATAAAGATAGATCTGGTCCTTGGGTTGAGGTTCTAAACTGGAAGAAGGCCAAATTTGAAGAAATGAGAAAGGATCTAAAAAGTGTGGATTGGTACAGGTTGTTCTCTGACAATGATGTGATTGATAAGTGGGAGGCCTTCAAAGGAGAAATTTTGAGAGTGCAGAATTTGTATGTTCCTGTCAGGATTAAAGGCAAAGTGAATAAGAATAAGGAACCTTGGTTCTCAAGGGATATTGGAACTCTGATAAAGAAGAAGAGAGAGATGTATGACATGTACAGGAAACAGGGAGCAAATAAGGTGCTTGAGGAGTATAAAAAGTGCAAAAAAAAACTTAAGGAAGAAATCAGGAAGGCTAAAAGAAGACATAAGGTTGCTTTGGCAGTCAAGGTGAAGGATAATTCAAAGAGCTTCTACAGGTATATTGAGAGCAAAAGGATAGTAAGGGATAAAATTGGTCCTCTTGAAGATCAGAGTGGTCGGCTATGTATGGAACCAAAAGAAATGGGGGAGATCTTAAATGGGTTTTTTGCATCTGTATTTACTAAGGAACTGGCATGGAGTCAATGGAAATAAGGCAAACAAGTCGTGAGGTCATGGAACCTATACAGATTGAAGAGGAGGAGGTGCTTGCTATCTTGAGGCAAATCAGAGTAGATAAATCCCCAGGACCTGACAGGGTATTCCCTCGGACCTTGAAAGAGACTTGTGTTGAAATTTCAGGGGCCCTGGCAGATATATTTAAAATGTCGGTATCTACAGGTGAGGTGCTGGAGGATTAGAAGATAGCTCATGTTGTTCCGCTGTTTAAGAAAGGCTCTAAAAGTAATCCGGGATAGTATAGGCTGGTAAGTTTGACGTCGGTAGTAGGTAAATTATTGGAGGGAGTACTAAGTGATAGGATCTACAAGTATTTGGATAGACAGGGACTTATTAGGGAGAGTCAACATAGCTTTGTGTGTTGTGGTAGGTCATGTTTAACCAATCTTTTAGAGTTTTTCGAGGAGGTTACCAGGAAAGTGGATGAAGGGAAGGCAGTGGATGTTGTCTACATGGACTTCAGTAAGGCCTTCGACAAGGTCCCGCATGGGAGGTTAGTTAGGAAGATACATTCGCTAGGTATACATGGAGAGGTTGTAAATTGGATTAGACATTGGCTCAATTGAAGAAGCCAGAGAATGGTAGTGGAGGATTGCTTCTCTGAGTGGAGGCCTGTGACTACTGGTGAGCCACAGGGATCAGTGCTGGGTCCATTGTTATTTGTCATCTATATCAATGATCTGGATGATAATGTGGTAAATTGGATCAGCAAATTTGCTGATGATACAAAGATTGGAGGTGTAGTGGACAGTAAGGAAGGCTTGCAGAGGAATTTAGGCCAGCTGGAAAAATGGGCTGAAAAATGGCAGATGGAGTTTAATACAGACAAGTGTGAGGTATTGCACTTTGGAAGAACAAATCAAGGTAGAACATACAGGGTAAATGGTAAGGCACTGAGGAGTGCAATAGAACAGAGGGATCTGGGAATACAGATACAGGTTTCCCCCGCCATCCGAAGGTAGAGCGTCCCTATGAAATGGTTGGTAATCCAGAACGTTGTAAAGCGAAGAAGCAATTACCATTTATTTATATGGAAAAAATTTGTGAGCGTTCGCAGACCCCAAAAATGACCTACCAAATCATGCCAAATAACACATAAAACCTAAAATAACAGTAACATATAGTAAAAGCAGGAATGATATGATAAATACACAGCCTACATAAAGTAGAAATACTTTTCCACAATCATTGCCTGCACTGTTCTCCGTAGCGAAAATCTCACGCAAGCACTCTTGACAGAAACACGGTGCAAGCGCTCTCGGCAGAAAATCTCACGCAAACGTTGTTGGCAAAAACACTCTGTCCAGTAATCTTCAAGCTATGAAGCTGCCAAATCATAGCAAATAACACATAAAAATACACAGCCTATATAAAGTAGAAATAATGTATGTACAGTGTAATATCACTTACCAGAATTGGGAAGACAGTGCAGAGCACACTGAGGATGGTGTGTTAGGCTGAGTCGTCAGAGGTTGGGGTGGTGCAGTGGCCCCCAACCTCCAGGACATGGACCGATCCCAATCTGCGAAGCATGCAGGGGTACAGCGGTAGCCGGGATGCACCCAGCACATCTTTAAGAAAAAAGCCGAAATAAACAAGCTAATTAATTAGGTGCTGCCCAGCACATAATTGTCGGCCCAGATCAGAGGCGGTTGCCAATTACATTGCCTATGATCTGGGCCATCAATTACGTGCCGGGCAGCGCCTAATTAATCAGCATGTTTATTTTGGCTTTTTTCTTAAAGATGTGCTGTGTGCCTCCGGGCTACCGCTGCGTTCTCCGCGAATCGGTATCTGTCCGGGGGCCCAGGTGTTGGGGTGGTGGGGCACTGGGGTGTCATCTCATCATCGTCTGTTTCCATTAGAGCAGGCAGCTCATCTCCTCCTATGACTGCCTGCCTCGATGTTGAAGGTCGAGGTTCGTCGTCTGCTGTGGCTAATGTAGAAGGCTTGAAAACGACAGTATGCTTGACTGCTAGCCTCGCGCATTTTTCTATCATACAGTTCTTTGTAAGCACTCAAACCATCTTGCAAATATGCCCTAAACTGACGTACCCTTTTAAAATTAAAGTCGTACTTCATTATTGCAGCGAAAATCTCACGCAGTTGCTTCACGTTCAGTTCCTGGACAAATTCACTTTCGGTCCGTTTGCTACTGCATTTGGGGATTGTTATCCTTTCCTCTTCCAATTGCATCAGCTCTTCGTCTATCAGTTCTTGGTCATGGGATGTCAAAACCTCTTCAACATCATCTTCGTCAACTTCCACAAGCCAAACTCACTTTGTCCTTACTTCATTCACCACGATCAAAACGCTTAGTTATGTCTAGTTTTACGCTAAGTGTAACACCCTTACGAACTCTTTTAGGCTTTTCTGATACCTTAGAACTCATCTTGCTAACGGATGCTCACAGGCACATGTTTAAGCAATGCCCGCTAGAATACAGTTCCGAATCTGGGGGAGGAGTGGCTGCTTGGGGTGCGCGCTGCCTTTTATCGCGCGCTGCTTTTTTTTCACGTGCTGCCTTTTTTCGTAACAGTAAAAACACCTTCTGTTAGCGAAAACAGGTAACTAATGTAGGTCTTTCGTAACAGTGAGGTTTCGTAAAGTGAACGTTCGAAAAGCAGAGGACACCTGTACAAAATTCCCTTAAAGTGGCGTCACAGGTAGATAGGGTCGTAAAGAGAGCTTTTGGTACATTGGCCTTTATAAATCAAAGTATTGAGTATAAGAGTTGGAATGTTATGGTGAGGTTGTATAAGGCATTGATGAGGCCGAATTTGGAGTATTGTGTGCAGTTTTGGTCACCAAATTACAGGAAGGATATTAATAAACGTTGGAAGAGTGCAGAGGTTTACAAGGATGTTGCCGGGACTTGAGAAACTGAGTTACAGAGAAAGGTTGAATAGGTTAGGACTTTATTCCCTGGAGTGTAGAAGAATGAGGGGAGATTTGATAGAGGTATATAAAATTATGATGGGCATAGATAGAGTGAATGCAAGCAGGCCTTTTCCACTGAGGCAAGGGGAGAAAAAAACCAGAGGACATGGGTTAAGAGTGAAGGGGGAAAAGTTTAAAGGGAACATTGGGGGGGCTTTTTCACACAGAGTAGTGGGAGTGTGGAATGAGCTGCCAGATGAAGTGGTAAGTGCGGGCTCCCTTTTAACATTTAAGAAAAACTTGGACAGGTGTATGGATGAGAGGTGTATGGAGGGATATGGTCCAGGTGCAGGTTAGTGGGACGAGGCAGAAAAGTGGTTCGGCGCAGCCAAGAAGGGCCAAAAGGCATGTTTCTGTGCAGTAATGTTCTATGGTTCTATTAAATAAATAAGCAATAAATATTGAGAATATGAGATAAAAAGTCCCTGAAAGTGAGTCCATCGGATACAGGAACATTTCAATGATTGGGCAAGTGAAGTTATTCCCTTTGGTTCAAGTGCCTGATGGTTGAGGGGTGGTGCAAGTCCTGAGGCTCTTATACCTTCTTCCTAATGGCAGCTGTGAGAAGAGTGCATGTCCTGAATGGGGGTCCCTGATCATGGATGCTATTTTCCTGCGACAACAATTCAGTTGTGTGAGGGAAAGGTGGATAAGATAAAAGGTACATCTTTGTTTGAGTGAATTATGGATTGTACTGGAGTTGGGCAATTGTTTAAACTACATGGTTGATAGGTTAAGAAGGAAAATTAAAGAGACAGAAAAAGCAAGAACATAAAAGGTGTAAAATGTGAAGGAAATGTCGTGCAAGTCAGGTTATCAGAAGTCAGCTTGGGAAAGAGAATTAAAGTTCAGGTGCCAAAAGCCTATGGTTGTACTGTGAACTTAGCTCATATGTTCAGAACCACACACACAGAATTCTGGAGGAACTCAGCAGGCCAGGCAGCATCTATGGAAAAGAATAAACAATCAACATTGGTCTCAGCCCAAACGCCAACTCTTTACTCTTTTCCATAGATGCTGCCTGGCCTGCTGAGTTCCTCTAGCTTTAGTGTGTTGCTTGGATTTCTGCCATCTGCAGATTTTCTCTTGTTTGTTATATGATCAAGAAATCAGTCACCCATCTGCGTATGTTTTCTTCTTAGAAGAGACTGAATGTAGTCCACATCATGTCCTTTCACCTCATATATTTTATCCCCATGGCAACTCTGGCGTCACCTTGTCACCTCCTCTTCCTGGTCTCCATCCCATTTCCCTGTTGTGACAAAGAGTCATGGACCTGAAATGTTAATTCCCTTTTTCTCTCAAAAGACCTACTGAGCGTTTCCAATATTTTCTGTTTTCTGCCTTGAGAATTAGTTTCAGATTTAAACGTATTTCCTACTGAAACTAGTAGATCAGATTTTTGTGAACTCTGTATGGGAGGCCAGTCCTCCAATACTAGTCCCAGATTAGTTACTCTTTGTTATATTTGTAACAATGGATAACCATATGACAGTTGAGTGGTACAGAACTGGGGTATTTTAGTTACTTTGTAATTTTAGCTTCAATCCCTTTAAATTTAATTATAATAAGGTCATGTGTCGCTGGATTCTGGATTTCTTGACAGAGAGACCACAGTCAGTCCGTGTTGGCAGGAACATCTCTGACTCCATCACACTGAGCACTGGATCCCCACAAGGCTGTGTGCTTAGCCCATTGCTGTTTACACTGCTAACACATAACTGTGCAGCCAGATTCAAGGAGAACCTGATCATTAAATTTGCACAGTGGTGGGGCTCATCAGCAAGAATGATGAAACTATGTACAGGGAGGAGGTCAAACACCTAGAGAGCTGGTGCAGGGATAACAACTTGATGCTTAATGTCACCAAAACCTAGGAGATGATCGTCGATTTCAGATGGTCTCAGCCTGAGCACACACCCCTCAGCATCAGTGGCTCCACAGTGGAGAGAGTGGAAAACATCAAGTTCCTTGGGGTGCAGATCTCGGACAATCTCACCTGGTCCAGGAACACCACTGGGATTGTGAAACGGGCCCAGCAGAGATTGCACTTTCTGAGGAAGCTTAAACAAGCATCACTCCCCACTAACATCTTAACTACATTCTACAGAGACGTGGTTGAGAGTGTGCTGACCTTTTGCATCACAACCTTGTACTCCAGCTGCAGTGCTGTCGACAAAAAAGCCTTGCAGAGGGTGGTTAGGGGAGCAGAGAAGATTATTGGGGTCTCCCTACCTTCTGTCCAAGACCTCTTTCAGAGTCGATGCCTCCAGAAGACATGGTACATCATTAAAGACCCTTCACACCCTCTCCGTGAACTGTTTGTTCTTCTGCCATTAGGCAAACGTTACAGGAGCATCAAAACTGAAACCACAAGGCTACTAAACAGCTTCCTCCCACAGGCAGTCAGACTGCTAAATAGCTGCTCTACCTGACTCTGCTTTTGGACACTTTTAACTTGCACTGGACACTTAATAACTGATTTAACTGACATGTGTTGTGTTTTACTACTTATTGTTATGTTTATTATTTAGCATTGCGTTTGTTATGTTATGATTGCACTGCCCCTGAGGAACGCCGTCTCATTCTGCCCTGCAGAGCTGATGTATGGTTAGAATGACAATGAAGTTTTTTGAATCTTGAATCTAATATGTCTGTGTTATTTGCTTGTTCATCATGTACTGTGTCATATGACATAGGTGATCATGGTCTTTCCATGACCATGATTGTTGTTAGCAAATTTTTCTACAGAAGGGTTTGCCATTGCCTTCTTCTGGACAGTTTCTTCACAAGATGGGTGACCTCAGCCATTATCAATACTCTTCAGAGAGTTGCTGATTCAACCATCTACCACCTGCTCCCATAGCTTCACATGATCCTGATTGGTTGGGGGTGGGTGGGAGGGAGAGTAGTGCTAAGCAGAGTGACCTGCAGGCTAGTAGAGGGAAGGAGTACCTTACACTTCCTTTGGTAGAGACATAGCAATTGGTGACGGTTGATAGATGATCTGAGTCTTCTTGGAATTGACGGTGAGTCCAAGTTTCGTGTATGCATAGAATAGTATGCAGAGAACCATCATTTCAACTTGGCGAAACAACCCTAGAAAATGTGGACCACTTTCTGTATCTTGGAAGTCACCTCTCCTCCAATGTCGACCTTAATGACGAGGTTCAACATTGTCTTAAATGCACTGGAACAGCTTTTGGACATCTCCAAACAAGAGTCTTTCATGACAGTGACGTTCGAACGGACTCCGAAATGTTAGTGTACAAAGCAGTGGTAATCCCAATGCTCCTGTATGAATCAGAAACCTGGACAACATACCGACGACATCTGAAGGCACTTGAAAAGTTCCATCAATGCTGTCTTCGAAACATCTTAAATATCAGCTGGAAGATAGAAGAACCAACGTCAGTGTGCTAAGTGAAGCAAAAACAACAAGCATTGAAGCCTATGTCATCAAGAACCAACTAAGATGGAGCAGTCATGTTGTTCAGATGAAAAATGAACGTCTGCCAAAACAAATCTTCTACTCCCAGCTTAAAGAAGGCAAATGTTAAAGAGGCGGACAACAGAAGAGATTCAAAGACGTCTTAAAAGCCAACATGAAGAAATGTAACATTGACATCAACAATTGGGAAACCAATGCCAAGGACAGGAAACTCTGGCAAACCATCATCCGAGAAGGAACAGCAACTTTCGAAGCCAACAGATGTGCAGAATTAGAAGAAAAGAGAAGAAAATGGAAAGAGAGGCAGCAACAACCAAAGCCCAATCTGCCATCTGGAACTACCTGTCCTGAATGGGGAAGAACTTTCAAAGCCAAGATTGGACTCATAAGCCACTTGAGAGCCCAGAAGTAGATCAACAGAACGAAGACCATCATCCTCGACCTCGAGGGATAGCCACAACGACGACGAGAGACATAGCTCCACCACCAACCCAGTGACTGTATTGAGGTGTATAAAATCATGTGGGGCATAGAAAGGGTGAATGCAGACAGTCCTTTGCCCAGGAGGTTTTGTTTTCTTTGTTCTAATTGTGTTTGTAATGCCCTAGTTCAGAGTTCTACTGCTATGCTGTCGGTATTTCATTTTAGTAGGTTTCTGCAAAAGCAGTGTGTCCTGCTGGTAGAATGTTTTGGTTTCGGCTAAAGGTAAGAAGCCTGTTGTTTAACTTAGGAATGTTGTCTCAGCCAATCAGGATGTTGGGATCTGGAGACAGTTCTAGAGAAAGTGAGGCAGAGAGAGTTTTCTGAAGGACAGTGGTCTGGTTTGGGTTCTTCTGGCAGGAGCTGCGGAGTGGGACAGAAGGGAAGATGCCGCAGAATGCCGTTGGAAGGAAAGTCCCTGTTGCAGGAAGTGCTTTGTGTAGACGAATGGCTCCAAGGAGGAAAGGCAACACTCCTGAGAGAGAGAGCCAGTTTGCTTGAGATGTTCTTCAAAGAGAGTTTGAAAATGTGGCAGGTGTGTTGCGCGGACTATGTGCCAGCGTATGAGTAAAAGATACACCCCCGAATACTCCAGTATGAGCTGCAATGGTTTTGTGCACTTTGGGCTGGTTTAACTGTTATGGGCCCTTTTGTTTATCTTTTCCTTATAGTTTTATGCAATGTACAACTTTGTAGGGACTCCTTAATTTCATTAGACAGAATTCGCCCAGACTGTTAAGGGTTAATTTCGCAGTGTATATGTTTTGGGGGTGGGTTTTTTCTTTTTTATATATGTGTGTGTATATGTGTATATATATGTATATGTGTGTATATATATATATATATATATATATATATATATATATATATATATATATATATATATATATATATATATATACACACACACACACACCCCCCGACATCACCATTTGTTGGCGGTTTCAATAAAGTAATAAGTATTTAAACTTCATCAATTTTAGTCGATACTCCTACAACCTGTTATTTCTTGCCGACGTATAATTGTGTATGGAGAAACTTCACACAGCATTCGCTCAAATCGAAGTTCCATTAATTGGAACATCTCAACTTTTCTGTTTGGTTAAACCCCAAATCACACCAACCCTGGATGCATCTTGTTTATAAAGGTGGCCTTCTCATCACTTGGTACCCTGGCTGTTAGCCGAGTTAGCTCTGAGCCAAGTTTGCATACAACCCCAATGAGAGGGTTATATGTTATATTTTGAATAATTCATATTTTTCTTGTGAATATTGTGCCAGTTATGTTATGTGCCTTGATGATGTTGTAAATATGTTTTCCATTGCAGCTGTACGTACATGCTCTTGTGCACATGACAATAAACTTAACATTGACTTTGGAAAGAGAACCAAAAATTGAATGGTATATGTTTAAGGTGAGAGGGTAAGGTTCAGGGGAGATCTGAGGGGAAAATTTTCACACAAGGGAGAGATGTATATATGGAATGAGCTACCAAAGACAGTTGTTTAGGCAGGTACAATGATAAAATTTATGACATTTGGATAACTACAGGGATTGGATAGGAATATGGGTCAAATTAGGACAAACGGGGCTAGCAAAGGTGGGCTCCTTATTCAGTATTCATTAATACTTTCACAAAAATACGCATTTATATGGTTGTGCATTTTTGTTATTTCCTGAATTTAGATGTGCATCTGTGCTGAGAGTCTCAGAACAGATATAATAGAGGTCTGATGAAATGTCATTGACCCGAAGTGTTAACACTCTCTCTCCACAGCTGTTTCTTAAACCTGCAGGTATTTCTAGAGTTTTTCAGTTTTTGGTTTTGGAAGAAAATTACATGAATATTCCTGGAAGATAGAATAGGTCAATTTGACAATTTTTTGTAGTTTTTAGCAGGTGTAATTTACTTGGCATAGAAAGAGTTTTTTTCTTTTTTTTCAACAAATAATAGCCTGGCAGAGGCAAATAATATTTTGGCTCCCTACAAATGCAATATTGCACCCAACAGTACCAGGTTATTACACTGCTGTGTTAAAATGTTTGTCTTATCTTGACACAAGTTTGGAGTAGCATTGAGGAAGCAGGGAATCTGCAGAAGAACTTAGATTCATAGAATGGGCCAAGCGATAGATGGAATATCATGCAATGAAGTGTGTTGTCATGCACTTTGGTCAAAGGAATAAAGGCATATACTGACATTGGAGAGGGTCCAGAGGAGGTTCACAGGAATGATCCCGGGAATGAATGGATTAAAGTATGAGGAGTGTTTAATTGCTCTGGGTCTGTACTCACTGCATTTTTGAAGAATGAGGGGGAATCCAATTGAAACCTATTGATTATTGAAAGGTCAAGGTAGAGTGAATGTGGGGAGGATGTTTCTAATAGCGCAAAAGTCTAGGAACAGAGTGTACATCAGCAGAATAGAAGGACGTCCCTTTAGAGCAGAAGTAAGCTGGAATTTCTTTAACCAGAAGCTGGTGAATCTTGGTATTCATCGCCATAGATGGCTGTGAAGGCTAAGTCATTGGGTATATTTAAAATGGAGGTTGATAGGTTCTTGATTAGTAAAGGCACCAAACATTATGGGGAGAAGGCAGGAGAATGGTGTAGAGAGGGATAAGAAATCAGCCATGATGGAATGGCAGAGCAGACTCAATGGGTTGAATGACCTAATTTTGCATAATTAAACTGTTAACGTTTTTTTGCAGTGTCAAGTCAATTGTCCTCATGGATATCATGGAACTCAAAAACACCAGGAGGAATATAACAATTCAAGTCAAAGCAAGAGCCCTGATAAACATCACGGTGATCTTACCTTCATAGATGACTATAGTAACTGGGATATTGTAAGAGCCACACAGTAAGTTTAGCGGGAATTGCTTTTGCCTGTTATGTATCAATTTGAGTTGTCTGGGCTGCAATGGTGCTGAAATTTTTTTTGCCCTTTTCAGCAAAACAAAAACAGAAGCTTCAAATGATTTTGCATGTCTTAAAAATCAAATAAAGAGGTTCTTTGAATGTTCCATCTTTGTTGAATCGAGGTTGAAACTGGATAATATGCTATTGTAGAGAGGGGTGATTAAGGTGAGGATATGAATGAAATGTGAAGTAGCAGAAAGTTATTTTATGTAGTTTATGACACTACATGACCAGCTGGATATTTCCTGCATCCAAAGTATTTTGCTTTTGTATTTTTAAATACAGTGGGTTCCAGTTAATTGGACACATCGGGACCAGTACATTTCGGCCCAATTAAGCAGCTGCCCCTTTAGCCATATTTCATGGAACTAGCTGAAAAGTTATAAAAAACAGATAAACTGCTGTTTAACTGAGTAACAAATTATGTATATAAATGAAATACATTACAAATTGGAACACTACTACGGTACTATAAAACTGTGGGTTAGTTCCTAATAGTTATCAGTGGAGGAATTCATTCAGTGTACTCTGCCATGTTCTTTTGATTGACTGTAAATGAACGTAGTATGAAATAGTATCATAATCCAACAATAAATTTTCTGGCATCCTGTGTAGTCACTAATTTTTCAACAAGTGTCCAATCTTTTGAAGCTATCTTAGCAAAGGTCTGAAATTTTTAAAGTTAAAATAAAAAAAAACAAGATGATCAAGCATGACTGCTTTTTGAATTGGTATCCGGTGATGGAAATGGATAACAATATCAGCAGGTGCAACTAACATTATTTAAAAATTGTTTGCTCTAAACACGGTATAGTGTCTAACAGCCACACAAGTACACACAACTGATGCTAGTTAGAAACTGTTCAGCAGCAGTCTCCTGTCCCAATTAAGCAGCAGTGTCCAAAATAAATGAAGGGACTCCTCTCTATTTTCTCGATTAGTTTCTGTTCCTTAAGAATTGTCCCAATTAACCAATGGCCCAATTCACTGAAATCCACTGTATTTCCTTTTATTTATTATTCATTTTACTTTTTGAATATAATATGGAATTTTTTGCATAATATAGTTATTGTTTGCTTAATATAATATTGCATAAATATCGATTAAATGAACATTCCTGGCATTTTGTATTCATTATCACCGAAGTCTTTACCAGCAGAAACATGGCTACAGGACAACATCCCAGGCACCATCAATCTACAGGCCATGACGCTCAGGGACTTGAGCTATATTATTTTTTTGTGACTATGTTTTTCTGCTTTTGTATATAGTTGGCTTGGGACCTTGTCTGTCCAAACCAGCAGTCGTGTACAGGCAGTCTGCTATAATGTGGAAGTTGAGTTCCAAAGAAACCTTGGTTTATGGAAAATGTAATTGTACAAACAGGAAGAAGGACACACAAGTGATTGCAGATGCTGGAATCCTGAGCAACAAACAATCTGCTCGAAGAACTCTAGCAAGTCAAGCAGCATCTGTGGCAGGGAAGGAATTGTCAAATCAGAGCTGAGGCAGAGTTTCAACCCAAACTGTCGACAATTCTTCTCCTATCATTTCAGGTCTCTCCCTCCCCGTCTCAAATCTCTTACTAACTCTTCTTTCAGTTAGTCCTGACGAAGGGTCCCGGCCTGAAACATCGACTGTACCTCTTCCTATAGATGCTGCCTGGCCTGCTGCGTTCACCAGCATTTTTTGTGTGTGTTGCGGTCTGTGTAATATAGTGTTCCCTAATTCATCAAATGTGTCATATGCAATTCACTTAATAGAAACATGTTATAGCAGAGTTACCTGTATTCTAACCTTGCAGCAGAGACCACACTGGAAAAAAAAGACTACAAAGCATTTTTTTCATCACTTTGGATGAGGTTCATGTTTATCTCTATTGTTTAAGTGCATTTTACACTTACAGATATGGAATAATCGACCGATGTAAAGAGCTGATTGAAGCTGGTTATGATGTCCGACAGCCTGACAAAGAAAATGTGACCTTACTTCACTGGGCAGCCATCAATAACCGAACAGAGCTTGTGAAGTAAGATCTGTTCTGGGGATGGTATTATCCTCCTTGCATTCTATTTAAATTGTATAATATACTAATAAAATTTATACTTTTCATACTGTATTAAATTCAACAAATTCCCTCTACAGATATTACATTTCAAAAGGTGCGATTGTGGATCAGCTGGGTGGGGATTTAAATTCAACAGCTCTTCATTGGGCAACCAGGTACCATTCCCGAAATATTCAATATCTTTGTTATTAGTTTGGCACAACTTTGCGGGTGAAAGAGCCCGTTCCTCTGCTGTGCTGTTCTATGTTCTACCTTAATGTCACTTTCAAAAGCATATATTGTAAGATTGCCATAAATTCCAAGTACTTAGAATGGACAATTGCATGCATTATTTTCCGTAACCTTTTGATCTCTCACCTCACCATTTTGAGTGAAAACCATTGTAAAGCTAAGGAATCTTCCAAATGTATGAGCATACGCAGTTTTGGCTTTTGCTAATAGAAACATAAACTCAGGGGCCATTTATTAGGCGAAAGAGTGGAACCAGGTGTGGTCTTCTGCTGTAGCCCATCCATTTCAAAGTTCGGTGTTGTGCATTCAGAGATGCTTTTCAGCACACCACTGTGGTAACGTGTGGTTATTTGAGTTTTCTGTCAGTTTGAACCAGTCTGGCCATTCTCTTCTGACCTCTCTAATTAACAAGGCATTTTTGCCTACAGAGCCGCTGCTCATTGTATATTTTTTGTTTTTTGCACTATTCTCTGTAAACTCTAGGGCAGGGGTTCCCAATCCGGGGTCCACATATCCCTTGCTTAATGGTATTGGTCTATGGCATAATAAAGCTGGAAACCCCTGCTCTAGAGACTGTTGTGTGTGAAAATCCTAGGAGATCAGCAGTTTCTGAGATGCTTAAACCACTCCGTCTGGCACCAACAATCATTCCACGGTCGTGCTCACTGCGATAACATTTCTACCCTATTCTAATGAGCAACAACTTGGCCTCTCAACCATGTCTGCATGCTTTTATGGATTGAGTTGCTGCCACATGATTGGCTGATTAGATATTTGCATTAATGAGCAGGTGTACCTAATAAAGTGGCTACTGAGTGTAGTTACAGCTAAACAAGTTGTAATCCTGACCGCCAGTTCAGTCTGTGTAAAGTTTGCCCATTCTCGCTCAGAATTTTAAAAAGTGAGGTAGTGTTCATGTTTAGGAATTGGATGACAGAAGCTGTTCCTGAATCGCTGAGTGTGTGCCTTCAGGCTTCTGTACCTCCTACCTGATGGTAACAATGAGAAAAGGGCATGCCCTGGGTGCTGGGGGTCCTTAATAATGGATGCTGCCTTTCTGAGACACCACTCCTTGAAGATGTCCTAGGTATTTTGAAGGCTAGTACCTAAGATGGAGCTGACTAAATTTACAACCTCTGCAGCTTCTTTTGGCCCTATGCAGTAGCCCCCACATACCAGATAGTGATGCAACTAGTCAGAATGCTCTCCATGATACAGCTATAGAAGTTTTTGAGTGTTTTTGTTGACATACCAAATCTCTTCAAACTAATGAAGTACAGTCGCTGTCTTGCCTTCTTTATAGCTGCATCAATATGTTGGGACCAAGTTAAGTCCTCAGAGATCTTGACACCCAGGAACTTGAAACTGCTCACTCTCTCCACTTCTGATCCCTCTATGAGGATTGGTATGTGTTCCTTTGTCTTCCCCTTCCTGAAGTCTGCAATCAGCTCTTTCGTCTTGTGAGTGCAAGGTTGTTGCTGCCACACCACTCCACTAGTTGGTATATCTCGCTCCTGTACGCCCTCTCATCTCCATCTGAGATTCTACCGATAACGGTTGTATCATCAACAAATTTATACAAACATTTCTAGATGATATTTGAATATGCCTAGCCACACAGTCATGGGTATGGAAAGAGTAGAGAGGTGGGCTAAGCACACACCTCTAAGGTGCACCAGTGTTGATCGTCAGCAAGGAGGAGATATTGTCACCAATCTGCACAGTTGTAGTCTTCTGATTAGGAAGTCAAGGATCCAATTGCAGAGGGAGGTACAGAGCCCCAGGTTCTGTAACTTATTAATCAGGATTGTGGGAATGCTGGTGTTAAACGCTGGGCTATAGTCGATGAACAGCATCCTGACATAGATGTTTGTATCGTCCAGGTGGTCTAAGGCTGTGTGAAGACCTATTGAGATTGCATCTCCTGTTGACTAATTGTGGCGATAGGCAAAATGCAGTGGGCCCAGGTCCTTGCATAACAAAATATATTCAAATTTCGAATGAGTATGTGCTGTGCATGGGTGTGGGCAGTTGCTGGTAAGCTGCTTGGGTAGCAAACTGACAGATACCTGAAAGGCTGCATGTTGCCTTTTGCTCTGCAACCATCGTATGATTTAAATTGCAAAGTCAAATAATCATTTAACACATAGTGGAGACAGGTTCTGTTTAAGTTTTCAAATCGGAATTGGATAAATATATGGTGAAGAAAAAAAAATTGGGGTGGATTGAGTGAGTTGCTTTGGTATAGAGCCACTGTGGACATGGTGAGACAACTGGCCTCTTCCTCTGCCGTAACTATTTGTTGATACAAATACCAATCTTTCGTTAGTAAACTCTTGCTGAAAATCTCTTAAATTTGAACAGTTTATATTCAAAATAATGTCAGCCTAATCAACAGTACTTTGATTAAATGGGTTGTCGAAATTAATTATGTGCTTTAAATATCATATTTCCACTCTCATGGTAGTTATGTCAGAACCAGAGAGGTGATTCATTTTGTTAATTAAATATGGTTTGTTTACATATCTCCACTGAGTTACAAATAATAAATGACTGGATTGCATTTCTTTTTCTTTTCAAAATGGTTATTACCAATTAAGTTTATTTTTTATTAAATAATTTAAATAGAAAATTATATTTGGTTGTAAATCATACTGCTGTAAGTTTGTAGTATTCACTACTTAGCAAGCTTTGCAGAATTGATTTTGGAATCCCCTAGTAGTGTTTTAATGTAATTTCGAGCTTTATCTTTGTCCGCTTCATCAATGATGGAAGGATTTGCCTATCCCTTTTGTGTGCAGTACTCCAACAAATGAATGTTATAAACCAGTATCACTTTTGGCATCACTAACCCATGAGATAAATAAGCAAACCAAGCTTCGATTTAAAAAAAAAAACTAAATTAAAAGTGAGTATATGATTCAGAAACAACTTTTGAACGATGCTTCAAAACTGGAACTAAATACTGAAAGTCATAAGGGATGCAGACTCAGTTGATATTGCATTACAGCCTGGTATGGAAACATCAATGCCCTTGAATGGAAAATCCTACAAAAAGTAGTACATATGGAACAGTGCATCACCAGTAAAGCCCTCCCCTCTGTTGAGCATATCTATACCAAATGCTGTCGCAGGAAAGCAGCGTCCATCAATCAGGGATGCTCACCACCCAGGATGTGCCCTCTTCTCATCAGGAAGAAAGTTCAGGAGCCTCATGACTCACACCACCGGGTTCAGAAGCATGTATTACCCCTCAACCATCAGTTTCTTAAACCAAAGGAGATAGCTTCGCTCAACTTCACTTGCCCAGTCACTGAAATGTTCCCACAACCTAAGGGTTCACTTTCAAAGACTCTTCATCTCATGTTCTTGATATTTATTGCTTATTTATTATTATTATTATTTTCTTTTTGTATTTGCACAGTTTGTTGTCTTTTGCACACTGGTTGAATCTTTGCGGTCTTTCATTGATTCTGTTATAGTTATTATTCTATGGGCTTATTGAGTAAGTCTGCAAGAAAATGAATCTCAGGACTGTATATGGTGACATATTGTATAGTGAGGAGAGGCTGTAGATAAGGCAAAATTGCAGTCAACCTTTACAGTTGCAATGTTAAAGGAGGACAATTGAAAAGGGTGAATGCAGGACTGAAGGTGTTATATTTGAATGCGCACAGAACTCAATAAGGTAGATGGACATGTGGCACAGTTACAGATTGGCATGTACGATTTAGGCATCATTGAATCATGTCTGAAAGAAGATTATAGCTGAGAGCTTAATGTCCAAGGATACATATTGTATCAAAAGGACAGGCAGGAAGGCAGAGGGGACAGAGTTGCTCTGCTGGTTTAAAAAAAAGAAATTAAATCATTAGAAATAAGTCACATAGGGTCGGAAAGTGGTGAATCATTGTGGATAGAGCTAAGGAATTGGAAGGGTAAAAGCTCTCTGATGAAAGTTGTACACAGATACCCAAACAGTAGTAAGGATGTGATCTACAAATTACACCAGGAGATAGAAAATGCATGCCAAATAGGCAATGTTACAATAGTCATGGGGGATTTCAATATGCAGGTAGATTGGGAAAGTCAGCTTGGTGCTGGATTTCAAGAGGGGGAGTTTCTAGAGTGAGTACGAGATGGCTTTTTAGAGCAGCTCGGGTTGAGCGCACTAGGGGATCAGCTATTCTGGGTTGGATGTTGTGCAATGAACCAGAATTGATTAGCGAGTTTTAGGTAAAAGAACCCTTGGGGGCAAGTGAGCATAATATGATTGAATTCACCCTGAAATTTGAGAAAGCGAAGCTGAAGTCAGATATATCAGTATAACAGTGGACTAAAGGGAATTACAGAGGCATGAGAGAGGATTAGGCCAGAATTGATTGGAAAAGAACACTGGCAGGGATGATGGCAGAGCAGTGATGGCTGGAATTTCAAGCAATTTGGAAGACACAGGATACATACATTCCAAAGAGGAAGAAGTATTCTAAAGGCAATATAACACAACTGTGGCGAACAAGAGAAGTAAAAAACAACATAATAGCCAAAGAGAGGGTATATAATAGAGCAAAAATTAGTGGGATGTGAGAGGATTGGGAAGCTTTTTAAAATCCAAAAAAGTTTTTACTGGCAACTAAAAAAGTAATTAGCAAGGTAAAGATGGAATGTGAAAGAAGGCTCGCTGGTAATTTTAAAGAGGATACCAAAAGTTTCTTCAGATACATAAAGTGTAAAAGAGAGGTGAGAGTGGATATCAGACTACTGGAAAATGATGCTGGAGAGGTAGTAATGGGGAGGGGTGGGACAAAGAAATGGCAGACACATTTAGTATGTATTTTGCATCATTCTGCACTCTGGAAGACGCTAGCAGTATGGTGGAAGTTCCAGGCGTCAGAAGTCATGTAGTGTGTGAAGTTACCATTTCTAGAGAGAATGGTCTTGAGAAACTGCAAGGTTTGAAGGTACTGTAGATAAGTCACCTGGACCAGATGATGTACACCTAAGTGTTCTGAACGAGGTAATGATCTTTCAAATTGCAGTGTCACTCCACTCTTCAAGAAAGGGGAGAGGCAGAAGAAAGGAAACTATAGGCCAGTTAGTCTGACCTTAGTGGTTTGGAAAATGTTGGAGTCAATTATTAAGAATGAGGTCTTGGAGTACTTGAAGGCACATAATAAAATAGGCCTTAGTCAGCATGGTTTCCTCAAGAGAAAATCCTGTCTCACAAATCTGTTGGAATTCTTTGAAGAAATGGGTATGGAGAGGATGTTCCCTCTGGTGGGGTATACAGAACTAGAGGGCACAACCTCAAAATTGAGTGTTGACCTTTTTGAACAGAAGAAAGGAGGATTTTTTTTAGCCAACGAATAATGAATCTCTGGAATGCTCTGCCACATACTGCGGTGGAGGCCAAGTCTGTGGGTATATTTGAAGCTGAAGTTGATAGATTCTTGATTGGTTGGGGCATCAAGGCATATGGTGAGAAGGCAGGTGTATGGGGTTGAATGGGATCCAGGATCAGCCATGATGAAATGACAGAGCAGTCTCGATGGGCTGAATGACCAAATTCTGCTCCTGTGTCTTATGATCTAAATCACGAGCAGGATAGATGAAGGAGAATTGGTTGATCTTGTGTACTTGGATTTTCAGAAGGTCTTTGACAAGGTGCCACACATGAGGCTGCTTAACAAGCTATGAGTCCATGGTATTACAGGAAAGATTCTAGCATGGATAAAGCAGTGGCTGGTTGGCAGGCAGCAAAGAATGGGAATAAAGAGAGCCTTTTCTGGTTGACTGCTGGTAATTACTGGTGTTCCACAGGGTTCTGTGTTGGGGCTGATACTTCTAATGTTATATGTCAATGATTTGGATGATGGAATTGATGGCTTTGTTGCAAAGTTTTCAGATGATATAAAGATGGGTGGAGGGACAGGTAGTTTAGAGGACGTAGGTTAGAGAAGGACTTAAGACAGATTAGAAGAACGAGCAAAGAAGTGACCAATCGAATACCGTGTTGGGAAGTGTACGGTCGTGCACTTTGGTAGAAGAAATGAAAGGGTTGACTGTTTTCTAAATGGAGAGAAAGTACAAAAAGGAACTTGGGAGTCCTTGTGCAGGATTCCCTAAAGGTTAATTTGCAGGTTGAATCTGGTGAGGAAGGTGAATGAGATGTTAGCATTCATTTCAAGACTACTAGAATATAAAAGCAAGAGTGTAATGTTGAGGCTTTATAAAGCACTGGTGTGTCCTCACTTGAAGTATTGTGAGTAGTTTTGGGCTCCTTATCTTAGAAAGGATATGCTGAAGCTTCAGAGAGTTCAAAGGAGTTTTACGAAAATGATTCCCGGATTGAATAGATTGTCATATGAAGAGCATCTGATAGGTCTGGGCCTGTATTCGCTAGAATTCAGAAAAATGAGGGGTGACTTCATTGAAACCTATTGAAAGGCCTTGATAGGGTGGACATGGAGAGGATGTTTCCTATGGTAGGAGAGTCGAAGACTAGAGGACGCAGCCTCAGAGTAGAAGGGCATTCATTTAGAATGGAGATGAAGGATTTCTTTAGCCAGAAAGGTAAATCTGTGGAATTCTTTGCCACAGGCAGCTGTGGAGACCAAGCCTCTATATATATTTAAGGCAGAGTTTTATAGATTTCTTGATTGGTCAGGGCATGAAGGGATATGGGATGATGGCAGGAGATTGCGCTGAGAGGAAAATTGGATCAGCCATGATGAGATAGCTGAGTAGACTCGATGGGTCAAATGGCCCAATTCTATGCCTATATCTTACACATGTACTAAGTCTGCTTTTACATATTTGCACTACAATGCTACAAAACAATAAATTTCATGTCATATAAAGCAGTGATAATAAACCTGATTCTGATTCAATTCATGATTCAGTTTAAGGTGGTGAGAGTGAAGTAAAAGTTTAGGCAGGAAGTTGTGGATGAAAAACCAAGGAGCTATTGTTTCTGCTGCAGCTTGAATTGAAGCTAGAAACTACATTCATATTCCATTTAAAATGACAAAATTATGAAATGTGTCAGAGGGTATGTAATAACGGGGTGAAATTTAATCTCTATTTGACAAAGAACTGATCTGTTTGCTAGCTCTACAAGTTATAGGTAGAAATTCCAAAGCTGATGTGGTAGGTAAGATAATCTAATGGAATTTTATAAACAATATAAAAACCTTTTTTTTATTTCAGACAAGGCCATTTGTCTATGGTGGTGTTGCTGATTAAGTATGGAGCAGATCCCTCCTTAGTCGATAGGGAAGGATTCACTTGTCTTCATCTTGCAGTTCAATTCCATCAAATGCCAATCATTGCTTACCTTGTAGCAAAAGGTCAGGTATGTTCAGTTTTTTCTTTCTTTGTCTTGATTAGGCCCTACTTCAAGTTAATAGGTTACCTATAATGCAATTGCAAAATATGGACTGTTCCTACCCACTGTCAACTTATGCATCTATTCTGAGATATGAAGATATAAGACATGAAAACTGAAAGTACTATTGTGAGATGGTGTTTCTCTGAATATTTTTTTCCTGCTAGGTTACCATCCATTCATTACTTCTTAGTGAATTGGTAAAGAGGTTCAGAATTTCCAAGCGAAACTTTATTTCTTTGTGGACAGCATAGTCTTCCTCTACTTTTTTGTAAAATGACTCATTTTTAACATATATAGGCTAGGGCAGGGCTCAATCTTACTTGTTACATACACCTGTTAGGGTGTATTCTCCAGATACCTTATAAGGTAACCATAGCCTTCAGCCAGGAGCAGATGTCATCAGGTGGTTCCCAACCTTCACAGAGTGTTTCGACCCTTAACCACGACACTCTCCAGTTGGTGGGCCGGCAGTTGTGGCCAGATCACTGCCCATCTGCTCCTGGCTTCCATCTTCCCTCTTCTCACCTACTCCAAATCCAACAAGAGGCTCGTTCTGCCTCTTCCTCCATCCTACGAGCTGCTTGTTTTTTGCTCCTTTCGTCCAGGCCCAGAGCTGACAATAAATCCCACGCTGACTTGGCTGGGAAACCTCTGCAGCCAGTCTCCACAGGGAACAACCATGCCTGCAATCCCTTGTCTTTGCATTCCTATACTAAGGGCTGGTACTTCAAGGCCTTTCTCTCGTGGGCCTCTTCCCATCCCTCCTTCCACAGCACAGTCAGCTGAACCAGAATTATTTTCCTGTCTTCAGTTGACCACAGTACAATGTCCGGGCATAGGGTTGTGTGCACCACATCTGGGAACTGCAGCCTCCTTCCCACATCGACCCTCAACTCCCAGGACCTGGCCATTAGCAGCAGATTGGGCTTTGGTTGTTTGGTTACGAAAGGCCTCGCTCCCTCTTTGATGAAGGTGATGGCCTTCCTCAAGTCCGTGCCAGCCGTCCTCTTCTTGCATCTCTGTCATAAATAGGTGGACCATTTCTTTTTTTAAAATATTTCATGTTTTAATTAAACATGATGTTTTCCATTGTTTAAGAATGTAGATGCTGCTGATATGAATGGACAAACGCCATTAATGCTTGCAGCTTCCCGAATAATAGGGTAAGTGTAGAATATTTATGCAAGGCTTTATATAAATGCGATGGTACATAGTTAACCAGTATTACAGTTTCCTTTTGCTTCCTTCTCACTCATTTAGGCCTGAGCCTACCAGATTCCTCATAAAATTAAATGCTTCAATAAATGCTGTTGATAAATTGCACAAGAACACACCTCTGCACTGGGCAGTACTATCAGGAAATGTGGCAGCACTGAATGTACTGCTAGCTGCTGGTGCAAATGTTGAAGTTAAAAACGCAATGGTAAGTGCATATCTCTGTTCTGTATAATTTTTGTCAGGAGACTTAAGTTGGTTTCAGATTCAGTTGAGTTCTGTTTTGATGAAGTGTCCACAATTGGCTATATAGTTATGGTGATCGTAGTATCAGTATGGATGAAATTGGGCAATCTACAGAATGTGAATCCGCAATCAATTTTATCAAGTACATTCAGCTGTGTGTAAGCAGATTTGGCTGAATTAGCCGATACCTACCTGAACAATTCTGTGATGTAATAGCGTGCTTTGAAGACCCTTCAAAAATAAGTAATCAGGACTATCCTTGGAACAGTATTAAGATAGTTCAGAAAGCAGTTTCAGTGCATCAGTGCCAGGTAAAAATGTTTTCATATTAGAACTTAAGAAGTAGAATCAAAGGTATGTCAATAACCGTCGCTCTGCCATTCAGTAAGATCATAGCTGATCAAATCTGGTATTCAACACAATTTGACCACTCTCTTCCCACTACCGGTTGTCTTTTTTGTAGTTTAAATGTCTTGCAGTCTTTCCCTTGAATATATTCAATGATTCTGCCTCTGAAGTAGAGATTTGTGAAGATTCACTAATCTTTGAGACGTGAAATTCTTCCTAATTTCTTCCTTAGTTGGATGGATTTTATTCTGAAACTGTTGCTCCTAGTTCTAGATCTGCCTACTCTAGAGAAACATCCTTACCACCTCCACTTCATCAATTCGTCTTTGAATCTGAAATAAAAACAAAATAATGGAGGCAATTAGCAAGTCAGGCTTTTTATGAATAATTTTCCCGCACTCCATTCCATGTACTAACTTCACGCCCAGTTGCCTCACCCAAATCCCTTTTTGTGCTCTTTTGTATTCTTCCAACTTGTTAATTTTCCATTATTTGCAAATTTGGCAATGCTACAGTTAGTCCATTCATCTAAGTGATTAATATGAATTATAAATTGTTCTGGCCCCAGCACTGATGAGAGTGAGGTTTATCATCACTTACATATATCATGAGATGTGTTATTTTGCAGTAGCAGTACAGTGGAAGACAAGAATAATTACTATTTATCATCCTTATCATGTGCCATGTCGTATGACATTGGTGACCATGATATTCTTGGCAAATTTTCTGCAGAAGTGATTTGCCAATGCTGCCTTCTGGGCAGTGTCTTTGCAAGAAGGGTGACTCCACCCATTATCAATACTCTTCAGAGATTGTCAGCCAGTGTCAGTGGTCACATAATCAGGACTTTTGTGATATGTACCAGCTGCACATATGACAATCCACCATCTGCTCCCATGGCTTCACGTAACCCTGATCAGGAGGTGGGGGGCTAAGTAGGTGCTACATCTTTCCGAGGGGTGACCTGCAGGGGAGTAGAGAGAAGGAGCGACTTGGACCTCTTTTGGGGGGCATGCATCTCCATCCCTCCACCTGCATTATAAATTACCAAGATAAGTAGTGTAAAAGACAAATAACCAGATGGTGTTCATGGACCATTCAGAAATTTGATGTTGCAGGGGAAGAAACTTGACAATCCAAAAATGACTCTTTAATTCTAATTCTTTTTTTAATTAGCCACTTTCCAGTCCATGTGTGTTCCCTTAGTTCCATGTGCTTTTATGTCTTCTGAAAATCTAAACATGCTTGTCTGATTGTTCTCCCTTGTGCTAAAAAAGGACATGTTTTTGTTTTGTTCAAACGACTTTACTTTCAATGTTTCCATTCAATACCTGAAGGCCACCACCTTTACATTTCCCCCCACAATTCCCCCCTTCTTCTCCTGTGTGTACGTGCATAACATGGAGAGTGTGTATGCGTATTAAATACTTACATAGTCTAAATTAACAGAACGCAACAATCTCTCATTCTTTTTATGTATATTAAAAATGAAATTTGAAAAAATTTAAAGACAATTCAAATGTCCTAACAATTCACATGTCCATTAGATATGAGAATTAGTTCTAACCCTTGAAGTTAATACAATTCTTAAAGTACCAAATGCCTGCACTAAGTGCCTTTAAGAGCATAAGAGCTGGAGCTCCCTTCTTGGTGAGCCAGTCTGCTCGTTGTCCCTTTGTAGTTGACCATAGCACGTGATGATCTTTCTGTGCTTGGACAAGTTCTTTAATGCTGCTTATGTCTAGATGAAGCCTCTTCTCTGACTTGGTGATTTGATGGCATCAACCAAATAGTGGTTGTCTGTGATACAAGTTATTTGTAGACTGTGCAATAGATCAATAGGTGCATTTAATTTAAGAGAAATGTATACAATACAAATCCTAAAATTCTTTTTCTTCGCAAACATCCACGAAAACAGAGGAGTGCCCCAAAGAATGAATGCCAGTTAAATGTTAGAACCCTGAAGCCCCCACCAGCTCCCCCGTCCCACACATAAGCAGCAGTAAAGCGATGACCCCCCCCCCCCGCAGCAAAAAAGTTCCCAACTGCACTCTCTGTTATCCTGTCTATGCCACTGTTGAGCAACTTCGTTGGGGCTTTAGCTGCACTCTCCTCATGCCTTTCTGTGTGATGTGGCCGTGTGCCAGGTAGGTGCTTTTCATTTTTTGTGTCATTCTCCATGGAGTTCTGGTGGTTTTCAGTTTGTGCTTCACATAGTCTGAAATGATGTGCTCTCACATACATTCCTCCATGTCTCACGAATACCACAACTCTATCCTGAACAATGACAACTCCTGGACTCCTCCATTCTGTACAGTCCGCCCTTTTGAAATACACTTTGTCCCCTGTGTCGTATTTGTCATTTGCAGGACAGACGTGTGCCCTCAGTGCTCTTCAAATTCTCTCTGAACACCCTGCTTCAGTGAACGCCTTCCTTGATGCATGCAGTGTCGAAATATGTTTCCCAACCCACTCACTCCTCGTAGTGCCCTCTAGAACAGGTGACAGGGAAGGTTTGGATTCTGGCCGAACACCAATAGATACAGGCTATAGCCATGTACATTGTGCATGGTATTCTTCACCTCAGGTGCCCAGTCCAGGGCTGTGTTCCAATCACAGCCATTGCTTTTCTTTACCTTCAGCATTATTTCAGTAAGCATTTGAATGAATTAAATTGAATTGACTTTATTTCTTACATCCTTCACATACATGAGGAGTAAAAATCTTTACGTTATGTCTCTATCTAAATGTGCAATATACAATCATAGTAGTTTATAATAAATAGAACAGTCAATGTAATATAGAGTACACTCAAATCAGCGTGAGTTCATCAGTCTGACGGCCTGGTGTAAGAAGCTGGCCCGGAGTCTGTTGGTCCTGGCTTTTATGCTGTGATACCCTTTCCCTGATGGTAGCAGCTGGAATAGATCGTGGTTGGGATGGTTTGGGTCCCCAATGATCCTACAGGCCCTTTTTACACACCTGTCCTTGTAAATGCCCTGAATCATGGGAAGTTCACAACTACAGATGCACTGGGCTGTCCGCACCACTCTCCGCAGAATCCTGCGATTAAGGGAAATACAGTTCCATACCAGGCAGTGATGCAGCCAGTCAGGATGCTCCCAATTGTGCCCCTGTCGAAAGTTCTTAGAATTTGGAGACCCATACCAAACTTCCTCAACCGTCTGAGGTGAAAAAGGCGCTGTTGTGTACAGACCACGTGAGGTCCTCAGTGATGTGGATGCTGAGGATCTTGAAGCTGTTTACCCTCTCAACCCCAGATCCATTGATGTCAATAGGGGTTAGGCCATCTCCATTCCTCCTGTAATCCACAACCAGCTCCTTTGTTTTTGCGACATTGAGGGAAAGGTTGTTTTCTTGACACCACTGTGTCAGAGAGATGTCTTCTTCCCTGTAGGCCACCTCGTTATTGTTTGAGATAAGGCCAATCAATGTAGTGTCATCGGCAAATTGTGTCGCTCCAGAAGTCCATTACTCCAGGGATGATATGCCACTGTTGTCTTTGTTTCAATGTTAAAGTTCTCTGCCATATCTCTTATTATTAAATTCGCCACCATTATCACTGACTACTTTCCAAGGTGAATCATGCACACTTATTCAGGAATGGATGAAGTTTTTTACTATTTCTGAGGGTCTCTTTGTATTTACAATGCTACCAGCACTGAAGCATGTGAACTCATCAATGATGTGGAGATACCATACTCCTTGCTCCAGTCTATGGCTACTGTTTCATTGTTAGTGGCAGACCAACTTGGGCTTTCCAAACTTTTGGCATGTCTCACGGCTGTTAATTATCTGCTTTAGAATGGAAAAATAATCCACACCTTTGTCTCCTGAACTCCTGAGCAGTTTCTGAAGACTATCAATTGAAGTGTGTCTAAACTGCTTGTGAAGTTTGAACAACACTTTGCATTTTTCATCTATGGATATGTTTTGTGTAGCAGTTAGCACTTCATTCTCACATTGATTCTCAGTAATGTCTTTGTCTAGAAAGTTCACAGAGTAATGTCCAGAGCTGGTGAGCTCAAGAGACACTGGCAGTTGAAACATCGTTGCCTGGGGGGGGACTTCCGGGTCATCAAGGGAATGGCAGCATAAGGAAAAGGTCTCTCGACAAAAAAGAGGGTAAACTGCCCCAAAATCGAATTTAGACAAATACTTAATATTGCATAACTATATTAATAAAAGGGGCAAAGATGATGTCTAAGAACAAGATTAAAAAGTCCGCTCCGAAGGCTGATAAACATAAAGAGACGCAGAAAGGCGATGGGCCTAGCTCCCCCACGGCAAGCCAGGACGGAGATAATGAGGGGGAATTGGTGACTCTGTCCTTGATTCTCGGAGAGATTCGCGAGTTCCGACAAGATAACAGCAAACAGCTGGAAGATATTAAAGGAGAAATAGTAGAAACTAACTCGCGGATAGATGAAGCCGAAGCGAGGATTGTTGGAATTGAAGAGAAGCTACAAAACACAGAGGAGGTGATAGCAGAAATGCTGAAGCTACAAGACCAGCTCCAGTGGAAACTAATAGATCAAGAAGGCCGCTCGAGAAGGGAAAATGTGAGGATCTACGGAGTTCCCGAAGGAACCGAAGGTAAACCCGGATTGATGATTCCCTTCGTGGAGAAGCTGCTTAGAGAGAACCTTGATATACCGGCCACAAAAGACCTACAGGTAGAAAGGGCTCACCGCACGTTGGCACCACAGTCCCCGGCAGGCGCCCAGCCCAGATCGATTCTGGTCAGATTTCTCAGCTACAGAACGAAGGAAGAGGTGCTTAAAAGGGCATGGCAAAATAAAGGTTTCATGTGGAACAACTGTAAAATCAGTTTAGACCACGACTACGCACCGGGGATTCTTGCCAGACGGAAGGAATATACGGAAACACGGAGAGTCCTGAAGGAAAACAACATCAGGTTCCAGACCCTGTTTCCAGCTCGGCTGAGAGTCTTTTATGACGAAGGGACAAAAACTTACGCTACGGTGGAGGAGGCAACGTTGGACCTGGCGGACCGGGGACTACCTATTAAAGTTATCACCCAACCGGAGTCGCTACTGGAGAGGATTCGGCAGAAGTCGTGGCAGTCAGTGGGGCAAGGATGCTCCACTCGAACCAGAGTGTCAAGCTACAAGGAAAAGCTGCAAATATTCAGACGCGAATGTACAGAGAATACAGATTAATTAAGAGAAATGACTGAAAAGAGTAAATTGGACTTAAAAGTAAAATGAAAACTG
The DNA here is from genome assembly GCF_030028105.1 of Mobula birostris. Classification (NCBI taxonomy): domain Eukaryota; kingdom Metazoa; phylum Chordata; class Chondrichthyes; order Myliobatiformes; family Myliobatidae; genus Mobula; species Mobula birostris. The sequence continues at coordinate 100,079,507 of NC_092380.1, read as the reverse complement.
GTAACTGAAAATAAACTAGGCGGAATAACTTGAATGATAGCAATTTGATCGAGACATAAATAGGAGAAAATTCTCTATGATTATTCAAACTGCTGAGGGCCCTCTAACACGGTGAAGATAGAGGTTATCCCTCTGAACTGAGGCGGGTCGGTGCTCAGGCCTCACTGTGGGAAGTCGGGAAAAATTTTCAAATGTCTAGGGTGTGGTTATATGTCTTGGTTTACTGTTGAGAAGGGATTGCTTACTGTTTGGTTAGAAAAGGAGAGTGTTTTTTTTTCTACTAGAGAAAAATGCAAACTGAATTGGTAAAAATAATTTCCTATAATGTTAATGGGGTTTTGAATCCAATTAAAAGAAATAAGATTATGTCTAAATTGAAAAAAGAGAGGGCACAAATAGCTTTCCTCCAGGAAACACATATGAGCCAATCTGAACATGGAAAATTAAAAAGAATGGGCTTTAAGCATGTATTTTATTCATCATATAAATTGAGTCACAAAAGAGGGGTAGCTACTTTAATATCAAGTACTCTTAATTATGAACATATTTCAGAGACTAGAGACAAAGAAGGACGGCTTGTAAAAATCACAGGAAGAATAGGTACAGAAATAACATTGCTGAATCTTTATGCTCCTCCAGGTTGTGAATGGTCATTTTATAGACACATTTTTGACCTAATGGTCAGTTCTCAAGGGGTAGTAATTTGTGGAGGGGATTTTAATATTAGATTAAATCCTATATTAGATTCTTCAAGAATAGTTACTCAGAATAAACCTCTGACTCGGAAAGTGAATTCATTGATGGAGGAGTTGGGAATTATAGATGTCTGGAGGGAATTACACCCTACTAGTAAAGATTATACATATTACTCTTTCCCTCATTCAGCCTATTCAAGGGTAGACTATTTCTTTATCTTTAATACAGATAGACTCAGGATAAAAAACTGTAATATTGCAACAATTGATCTGTCGGATCATAGCCCAGTCTCTATGTCTCTAATCCTGGAAAGGAAAAGGAGGAAAACACTATGGAGGCTAAACTCACATATACTCAATAACCCGAAAGTAATGGAGAGATTAAGGGGAGAAATCAAAGAATATCTAGACCTTAATGACACGGGAGAAACATCACCAGTGACTTTATGGGATACATTGAAAGCTGTACTGAGAGGGAAAATTATTTCCATTACTACTCACATGAAAAAAATCAATGCACAAAAATTAGCAGACCTTCAAGGAAAATTAAAACAACTTCAAGTTGTAGATAGCAACAAAAGTAATTCAAATCGAAAACAGGAAATTAGGAAATTGCAAAGTGAAATTGACGATATTTATACGTTGGAAACTCAAAGAAATTTTCTTTACCTGAGACAAAAGAATTATGAAGTAGGAGGTAAATCAGCTAGATTATTAGCATATAAATTACGAAAACAACAAGCAGACAATACAATTCATAAAATAAAGAATCCAAAGACAAAGCTTGTGGAGAGTACAATAGGGAAAATTCAAGAGAGTTTTGAAACATATTATCGAGAGCTGTACTCCCAACCCCGGGCCCCCAATGAGCCCTATATAGACAGTGTATTGAATTTTTTAGATCTACCTAAACTTACAGATTTACAAAATGAATGTTTGTTAGAACCAGTAACTGTCAAAGAACTGAACGTAGCCATCTCTAGGTTAAAGGCTGGAAAGTCCCCGGGTTCTGATGGGTTTACCTCAGAGTGGTACGAGTCCCTGAAGACACAGTTAGCCCCATTACTACTTAACACCTTTAATTGGATCTTGCAGAGAGGAGAAACTCCACCTTCCTGGACAGAAGCGATTATTTCAGTTATTCCTAAAGAGGGTAAAGATAAACTAGAATGTGGCAATTATCGGCCAATTAGTGTTCTTAATTTAGATTACAAACTATTTATATTAGCGCGCAGATTGGAAAAGCTTTTACCTGGCCTAATCCATTTAGACCAGACTGGATTTATTCAACAAAGACAAACACAGGACAACATAAGGAGAACTCTGCACATATTAGAACAGGTTAATAAGAACGAGACAGAGACAACGGTAGTAGGATTGGACGCTGAAAAAGCTTTTGATTCGGTTAGTTGGGCATTCCTATACAGAGTGTTAGGAAGATTCGGCTTTCAAGAAAGGTTTATTAAAGTAATTCAGACTCTATATGACAGCCCTACAGCTCGAATTAAGATAAATGGGGACCCCTCTGACTCCTTCATCTTAGAGAGAGGCACTAGACAGGGATGCCCAATTTCTCCTCTCCTTTTTGCGCTATATATTGAACCACTTGCCCAACTAATAAGACAGAGCGAAATCGTAAAAGGTATCAAGGTGGCAGGGATTGAACAGAAAGTGGTGTTATTCGCAGATGATGTTTTGGTCTATCTGAGTGAACCAGAAAAATCATTTATAGGATTGTTTACACTGTTGGATGACTTTGGGAAAATATCAGGTTATAAAATAAATGTAAAGAAAACGCAGGTTATGTCCCTAAATTATACACCATCCAAATAATTGCAGGATACATACGATCTTAAGTGGGAAGCTAAATCATTAAAATATTTAGGAATAACCCTGCCGAAGGATCTTTCAACACTGTCACAGGTAAATTATGGGCCATTAATCTCAGAGATAAAAGCAGATATGCATAGATGGAATCTTATCCCCTTTTTAAGTTTAAATTCAAGGATAAATACTATAAAAATGAATATTCTTCCTCGGTTATTGTATCTTTTCCGTACTTTACCGGTGGAGGTGGATGATAATCAATTCAGGTAATGGGACAAATGGATTTCCCGCTTCATTTGGCAAGGAAGGAAACCTAGAATTCGATATAACACCTTACAGTTAGGGAAGGAAGGAGGAGGTATGGTTCTTCCTTGCCTGAGAAATTATTTTTATGCCTCACAGATAACCCCTCTGTTATATTGGTGTAATAGGGAATGTAAGGCTAGATGGAAGGAAATAGAATTTGGATTAGTTGACAGTTTTCCTCTTCAGGCCTCAATAGCTGACAAAGGATTGATGGCCCAGTTGGAAAAATTTAATAACGCTTGGATAAATCTTACATTAAAAGTATGGCAGAAGGTGGTTAATTCATGTGGAATTAACAACATGTTAAAACTCTTTAGATGGTGTGCATATGATACCAAATTCCTTCCCAACAGGGGAGATAAAAGATTTGAGCTATGGATAAAGAAAGGTCTTACAACCTACCTCTCATTTATAGATAAAAGAGTATTACAAAGTTTCCAAATCCTGCAGGACAAACATGGCCTAGAACATAATGACTTTTTTAGGTACCTTTAAATACGAAACTATGTTAACCAGAGTTGTAGATATACAGACCTATCAACAGTAGAATTAGAATTTTTCAAGATTCTGAATTCGGCTTGCAGTTCGATACCTAGTAAATCAGTTTCTCACCTATATAATGCACTCTCCCATGCTAAAAATGTAAATATACTGTATATTAAAGAGAAGTGGGAGAAAGAAGCGGGGTTGGTACTTTCAGAGGAGGCTTGGGGGAAAATCTGCAGCTTTCAATGGTCCTCGACTAATTCTTTGACTTGGAGAGAACATTGTTGGAAAAACATTATAAGATACTTCAAGACCCCATATCAGGAAAAATATAAAGATACAAATGTGATGTGTTGGAGAAGGTGCGGCTCCAAGGAGGCAAATCATTTTCATATTTTCTGGGATTGCCCTAAATTAAGTCTATTTTGGGAAGGTATTCATAGAACATTAGTTAAGGTACTTAGGTCCCAGATACCTCTGAACTTTGAGACGCTCTATTTGGGGCATGTATTGTTCCTTGAACAGAAGGAAGATATAAAGTTGCTGCAGGCCCTCTTAGCGGCAAGTAAGAAATCAATCACTAGAAAATGGCTAAATCCAATACCACCTACATTAGAAGATTGGTACGAAATTATCTTGGAAATATTTAAAATGGAAAAGTTGACTTACTCCCTGAGAACTCAAAAAGAAAAATTTTATCAAATCTGGAATAAATGGATTCAATATATAACCCCAATGCGAGCAGACTTTAGATGACTCTCCTAATGATTTATATTGCTCTTCTCATCAACACAGTAATATTGCTAACGTAAGCACCCCTAGTCTAAATGTTTGGTTTTTTTTGGAAAATAGAGAATTAACACAAGTAAAGGGAAAGATTTGGGAAAGGGATAAAAAAAAAAGAAAAAATTAAGTAAATAAGTACATAGGGATTGGATAATTATGTCTGCGGGCAGGAGCAAGCATGAACAAATTAGGATATAAACACCTACAATGGTTGGTATATAGGCTTGTATACAACATTTTGGACCAGTGGAAATGGTCCAGAAGGGTTGTGTGGAACCTATTATTACCATTTTTCTTAACAACTAATTTCATTACTTAGCCTAATAGGTTAGATTTACCACAGTACATAATTATCTATTTAAATATTTATTTTCCTTTTATATCATCTCAATGTGTACTTAAGAATGTATAAATAATTGTAGTTTTATACATATAAAAAAATGGAAATGAAAAAATGTGTGAAAAAAGTACATGATATTTGTGAATTCCTTATTCAAATAAAAATAAAATTAAAAAAAAAAGAAGGAACATCGTTGCCTGGTCATTCTCCATATCCGGTACTGCTCCTGCTTTCTTTAGGGAAGATTCACTCAAGGGTAAAGGAATGTTCACTGGTACCACTTCTGTTGCAATTTAACATTTTGTCTGCTCTGTTTTTGCAGAAATTTTCACTCTTAGTGGAATGTACAATCTTTCCATCTCCAAATTTGAATGCTTTGTAACTAGGTGTATCTACATTCACCAGTTTCTGAACTTCATTCTGATTTAGTTCACTTACATAGATTTGAAGCCATTTTTCTCCACGCACTGTGCATGTGCATGCTGTATCAATAACAGCAGGTCCTTGAGATTCTATCATCAAAATTTCTGCCTCAGATCTCTCTGCATTAGTAAATGATTCCTTCACAAACAATGCGATATGGCACTCTTCTACATCTTCAGATTTGCTATTTTCTTCAGTTAGCCTAACTTGTTCGGTTCCGTGCGGACGATTTCTTGCCCGGTGGTAAATACTTTGACATACTACACATTTCGATTTCCTACTGTACTTATTAATTGGATTTGTGCCAGGTAATGGTACCCTTGTCTGATCCCTCTGGGATCTACGCTTGCTATACTCTTGTTTCTGCTCAGTCGAGTATGCTATTTCCTGTCTCAAACTAACTCCGGCTGTTGTCTTTACAGCCTTTTCTCCAAAAATCCTCTTCACTGCTGATTTCATAAATGCAAATGTAAGTTCTGTGAATGCAGAACTAGTTGTCTGTCCTTTATAAGTTGCTGGTGAACGCAGCAGGCCAGGCAGCATCTCTAGGAACTGCCTGGCCTGCTGCGTTCACCAGCAACTTTTATGTGTGTTGCTTGAATTTCCAGCGTCTGCAGAATTCCTGTTGTTTGTCTGTCCTTTATGTCTAGATACACAGTATCCAACAATTTAAAAGCCAATACAGCATCCAGAAATTCCATTTTGTATTCACACATGAGATTGTACTTTTGTTCAAAACCAATAATATAATCAGCCATATTTTGAGAATTGTCTCTGTAAATTTTGTCAAAGTCTGAAAATGCCTCATAAATCTGATCCTTTTCTTCCTTCAAAAAAAACAGTCAAATGTATTTATTAATGTATTCATACTGTCGTCTTTGTTCAAGTCTTCCACCAAAATTCTCATTGTGGTCTTTCTGTCTCTTCCCGAAAGTGACAATGCAACAACCAAGGCTTGCTTCATCTTCTCCAGTTCCGTAACATGAGTCCGAATTGCAATTTCATTTTACCAGCTTTTGTAAGGCTTGCTCTCGTCAAGTGCCAGTGGGCTCCTACAATTGGGAACCATCCTCTGCTACCTCTGTTAACACCCAAACAACAAGGACTTTCTCCCACGCTCACCGGCACAACAGGGAGAGCGCGCATGCATACTAAATAATTACATAGTCCAAATGAACAGAGCTCAACATCATGTCCATCTTTATATCCTCAAAGTACAAATTTAGGCAAATTTATCAAACACTATTTCCTTGAAATAAAGCCAAATTAATTCTGCTTAATTGCCTTATGAATTCCGTTGTGTTCTCTATCACCCCAATGGATTTCTGCATTAACCCAATAACAGTTATTAGGCTAATGGGCCTCTAATTTCCCACTTTTGGTCTCCTATCTCTGTTGAATTTTCAGCTTTTCTGAACTTGAAGCACGGTTCAATAACATAACCATCACACCGCTGTAGCCCAACAAGATAGCAGTTGTTCTTTTTCCTGAGATTGCAAAACCCTCCTTCCTAAATGTAAAAGGCCTCTTATTATTGGCCATAATGACTGGGAAGGGAGAAGGGAATTTGGTCTGGTGTGTATTGCTTATTCTTTCAATGTGCTTTCTGGAGTAGAGGATGCCATCGTCTACCTGCTGAACCGTGTCTACGCCCACCTGGACAAGCCAGCGAGCACTGTGAGGGTCATGTTTTTTGACTTCTCCAGTGCGTTCAACACCATCCGCCCTGTTCTGCTGGGGAAGAAGCTGACAGCGATGCAGGTGAATGCTTTCCTGGTGTCATGGATTCTTGATTACCTGACTGGCAGACCACAGTACTTGTGCTTGCAACACTGTGTGTCCGACATAATGATCAACAATACTGGGGCTCCACAAGGGACTGTCTTGTCTCCCTTTCTCTTCACCATTTACACCTCGGACTTCAACTACTGCACAGAGTCTTGTCATCTTCAGAAGTTTTCTGATGACTCTGCCATAGTTGGATGCATCAGCAAGGGAGATGAGACTGAATACAGGGCTACGGTAGGAAACTTTGTCACATGGTGTGAGCAGAATTATCTGCAGCTTAATGTGAGAACGACTTAAGGAGCTGGTGGTAGACCTGAGGAGAGCTAAGGTACCGGTGACCCCTGTTTTCATCCAGGGGGTCAGTGTGGACATGGTGGAGGATTACAAATACCTGGGGATAGGAATTGACAATAAACTGGACTGGTCAAAGAACACTGAGGCTGTCTACAAGAAGGGTCAGAGCCGTCTCTATTTCCTGAGGAGACTGAGGGCCTTTAACATCTGCCGGACGATGCTGAGGATGTTCTACGAGTCTGTGGTGGCCAGTGCTATCATGTTTACTGTTGTGTGCTGGGGCAGCAGGCCGAGGGTAGCAGACACCAACAGAATCAACAAACTCATTCGTAAGGCCAGTGATGTTGTGGGGATGGAACTGGACTCTCTCACGGTGGTGTCTGAAAAGAGGATGCTGTCTAAGTTGCATGCCACCTTGATCAATGTCTCCCATCCACTACACAATGTACTGGGTGGGCACAGGAGTACATTCAGCCAGAGAATCATTCGACCGAGATGCAGCACAGAGCGTCATAGGAAGTCATTCCTGCCTGTGGCCATCAAACTTTACAACTCCTCCCTTGGAGGGTCAGACACTCTGAGCCAATAGGCTGGTCCTGGACTTATTTCATAATTTACTGACATAATTTACATATTACTATTTAACTATTTATGGTTATATTACTATTTATTATTTATAGTGCAACTGTAATGTAAACCAATTTCCCCCGGGATCAATAAAGTATGACTATGACAATATAAAGAAGTAAATAAAATTTTCCATTCCTTTTCAAGACTTAGCACAATATGTCACGGTAAATGTAAATAATTATGAAGTCTAGCTATTATTGTGATATATGAGATACTGGCAGATTACTTGGGGTTTGCATGTTCACAATAATAATGCAACATCTTTTATAGTAATAATAAATGAGAGATAAGTATCGAATCAGAATGCTGGGGCTAACTCCTGTGAAATATCCATGCCCAGTTGTTTAGGTGAGAGAGCAGGGAGGTATTGTTCTACATCTTGTATTGCAGCTTACTTGCAGTTTAAAAGTTTCATCATCAAGTGTCCACTGTGGAACTGAAGGGAGGGTGGTTTTCATTTGGACCAGTACTGCTGCGCTGACTGCAACTTTGCTATTTTTACATTACAATGGCCTAACTTTCCAGGTCTACAAATATGTGTTACTGCATGTTGTTGTATTTCTGAGCTTAATGTTTCTATTTTTTAACAGTTTAATTTTTTTTAAACTGTTCACTTGCTGGTGAACTAAAATGTACTAAATTGTTCACAGGGTGAAACTCCTCTGGGGCTGGCCCAGCAAAACAGAAATCCTTGGATAATCCATAGTTTGATTGACACAAATGCTTCTAGAAGTAGAAGCTCTTTTGTGCTGAAGCTTTTCAAGAGTTTTGAAAAATACAAGGTAAGTCACTGAGAATACTTACACTTGAATGTTTTTATTGAATTAGAATCGGTTTATTATTGTCACATGTACCAAAATATAGTGAAGAGCTTGTCTTGGCTTCTGTTTATACAGATCGAATCGTAATAGCAAATTGAGCTAGAATAAGGTAAAACAATAATATTGCACAATAAAGTGTAAAAGCTATTGAAAATAGTGCAGTGTAGCTAAACCTAAAGGTATAAGATCATAATGGATTGTGAATGTATTGTTTGATTTATGGTCTAATTGATGACAGTGACGTATTGTTTTGGATGTACCATGAATTGGAGATCCAGCTGCCATCTTTTAATTGCTGCTTGCTTTTCTAAGCTTTGTTCTTCCTATGCAAGTAGGAAATGGCCAGAAAGCATGGTAAGATTGTGTTGTAACTCCATCTACAAGTTTGCAAATGATACCACTGTATCTCAAATAACAATGAGTCATGGTACAGGAAGGAGATAGCCTAGTAACATGGTGCGTTGACAGCAATCTTTCCCTTAATGGCAAAATAACTGGTCATTGATATCAGAAAGGAGCAGTGCACATGCTCCTGTCTTCATCGGTTATATTGCAGTTGAGAGCTTTCAAGTTCCCAGGAGTCATCAGCATCAGAAGCCACAGCAAAACAACCTACCAATGCCTCTACTTTCCTGAGTAGGCAAAAAAATTTGACATGTATCTCTCCATCTTGACCAATTTTTATTGACGCCTTATAGAAAGCATCCTATCTGAATGAATAAAAGCTAGATATAGCAACTGCTCTGCACGTGACCCCAAGAAACTGCGGAATTTCACAGGGAATTGCAGAAAAGAAAACCTCATCTTGATCCCAAATTTAGTTTCTATGCTGCTGAATTCTAGACCTCTTCAGTCTGAAGAGGTTGATTTGGCATTTTCTATCATTCTGTTTCACTGGAAACAGTATCTTATCTAATCTTTCAGAAGCATTATTTTGAACAGCTTATTAAATCTCACCCTAATTTTTTTTTTGTCCACTTCTTGCATGTTACAAGTTTTTTTTTAAATCCCTCGTTCCATTTCTGTTGATCTTTTCACCTACTTCAGAGCCCTGGTGCTTTCCTAAAACAAGCTGGCCAAAATTGTCTGTAGAGCATCCACTGATCAATATTTAATTAAGGTTTAACATTGCACCACCTTTGTCTATGCTATTATTTTCAAAGTGATAGATCCTGTATATTTTTAACAGACTGCTTTTATCTTCAAAGATTTTGTATCCATATGTCCATTATCCTATAACTATGGTCTTCAATTTTGATGATTTTTTTTTGCTAATCATAAACATTTTCAAATTTCATATGCATATTAGCAACACTGTCTGATCAACTCAGTTTGTTATTTCAATAAACTCAGTCAAATTAGCCAATTTTGATTTCTCTTTTACGGATATACTCGTACTTAGTTTCATTAATAAGCCCACATTTTTTTCAAATAACAGTTTATTTCGTTTGTTTTTTATTGTCTCCCTACCAGCCTACTGGCCTTTCTGTTACTGGGTTTATCATTCTTTCCTTTTCTTCAAATGAACATTTAGAATCACCTGGTTCTTGGGCATGACCTGTATCTAAGGATGAGGACTGGAAGATTGGTATTTGGTATTGTTTGTTATTGTCACATGTAGCAAGGTACAGTTGAAAGCTTATCTTTCATACTACTGTGCAGATCAAATCATTACATGGTTCACTCAGCCAGAATAAGGTTAAATAATAACAATGCAGAATAAAGTGTAAAAGCTATTGGAAAAAGTAAATTATTGAGCGCAAGATCATAATGAGGTAGTTAGTGAGGCCAAGAGTCCATCTTGAAATTCAAGAGTCTTGAGACCAGAGATCTTGTAACATAGTCCTTAAGGAGCATGAAATGCTTTCCATCTGTCTAGTTTGACATCTGTTTTATTTTCCTTTGAATATTGCCAATCTTTATCTCTACAGTCTATTTTTATTCTAACTTCTTTTCCAAATACTTCTTTACTGTGACATTAGCATTCACTGAAGAAGAGGACGCTGACAAGACCAAATACTCATTTCGTACCTCAATGTGATGATCATTGAGTCATTAACTGGTAGTGCCCTCTTGACAAACTTTTATTTTTTTCTTTAGATTCCTTTTTAGACTTTGGGTTCCATTTTGGTCGCCCACATATGTATTATAATACTGTTTAGCTTTTGTTTGTAATCTTCTGAGCTGCTTGTATTCAATTTGATTCTCTATTTACCATAAGCCTATTTTTACCTGTTTTCACTTTCTTTCCTATAATTCGAGTCATCCAGGGAGCTCTTCCTTTGGATGAGAATCCTTCTCTTGGAACTTATCCAGCGTTGTCCAAGCAAAATATTGTACAAGGCTAAAATATGCAATAAAGAAAAAAATGCTGGAAATACTGTAGTGTGTAGTAGACAGACTCCACTCCAGGAATCCATGTTCAATCCTGACATCAAGTGCTGTGTGTGTAGAGTTTGCACATTTTCTCCGTGTTTCTGCTGAGTGCTTCCATTTCTACCTGCAAATTCCCCTTAGTGTAAGTAAGTTGCAAAAGGATGATTTGCAAACCTGCAGCCAGGGAGCGAAAGGGGGACTTGGGCTTATTAAACGGTTCTGCTAAGAGTTGACATAAACCTGATGGGCTAAGTGCCACCTCCTGTTTCATAGTAAGCACTGAGTGAATCAAGTACCAACAAAATTAACATTTCAGAGAATTGACTTTAACCAAAACTACCTATATTGTCATCATGTTTTACCATTTAATCTTCGGTAATTGTTGATATCCCTTCTAGTTCATCCATTCTTTCAAGACGTACTAAGTTGCCACTTCATTAGTTACAGCTGCTCATTAATGCAAGCATCTAATCAGCCAATAATTTGGCAGTAATTCAATATATATAAGCATGCAGACATGGTCAACTGGTGGAGTTGTTGTTCAGACCACAAACCAAACATCTGAATGGAGCAGAAGTATGATCTAAATGACTTTGACTTTGAAATGATTCTGAGTGCCAGACGGGATGGCTTGAGTTTCTCAGAAACTGCTGATCTCTTGCTATTTTCACACACAATAGCCTCTAGAAATTGCTGAGACTGGTACAAAAAAAAAAGTATACATCCAGTGAGCGGCAGTTCTGTGGGTGAAAACACCTTAATAAGAGGTCAAAGGAGAATGGCCAAACTGGTTCAAGCTGACAGGAAGGTGTCAGTAACTCAAATAACCATTCATTACAACAGTGGTGCATAGAAGTGCATCTCTGAACACACAACACGTTGAACTTTGAAGTGGATGGCTACAGCAGGAGAAGACCATGGGCGTACATTCAGTGGCCACTATATTAGGTATAAGAGGTACCTAATAAAGTGGCCACTGAGTCCAAATGTGACTAGATTCGTCAACATGGTTGACTTTTAATTTCTCTAAATGAAATTACCTATAGGTTATTGAGTTAAAGGGTAGCTAAAGATGGATAATAAGTCTGGTGCTCAAAACCCTGTGAATAAATAAAAGAAAAATCGTTGTTTCCCAAATCCTTCCCACTTCCCCTACGTCAGTCTTCAGAATTAGATCCAGTGCTACATCTTCCTCTGAGTAGGAAGCTTACTGCTCAAGAAAATTCTCCTAAACCCTTAAGAGAATCCCTTCCCTTCTTTGTCTTTCACACTTTCATGTTCCTGGTCTCATTAAATATTGGAGTAAGAAGTATAAACTAAAAATATTGATTGATTTGTCAGTGATTTGTCTTTTGATCGGCAGCTTCTCCTGTTGTTTTTGCTGTCAGTGGGAGTAATATGGATTACAGGCTACATAGCAGACTTGGAATCTGACTCCTGGCTTCTGAAAGGCATATTGTTTGTTTCCACTTGGCTCATAATACAGCTTATAATAAGGTATGCACCTTTGTCTACACATGTGATTTAACTGTCTGTCTTTTTTTAATGGAATATAGTGCTGGTCATTCAACTTTGAAAAGCACATTTACTTGAATTGGTATGAGGTAATTAATCTGTAAACTTATTGCAACAAGATTTTTATATTGGGCAGCTAGGAAAATTAATCATGGAATCTAAAAATGAACAAGTAATCTTTCACAAAACAATTTTAATCAACCTAATATTTTCAGTTTATATATTGAAGAGGGAATCTTGTGATCAGGGTACAACATTTTTTTCAGGGCTCTCTAGGGACTTAGCAACATAAAATTACTGTTCTTCATTTATGCTTGCTAAATTGGAAGATGTCCAGCTGAGAAATTTCAGTGAAGGTTGACATGTTCTTACTGTCATGTCTTACTAATAGCTGGAATTGCACGGAGCTTGAAATAACAAAATAATACATGGAGAATGATCATAGAAGGTAATGTCTGAAGTCCAATAACTAATATAATATAGCAAGAAATAATGACTAAAATTACATCTTGGGAGCTGGTAATTTTGGCTGCTGCATTCAGAGGTTCTCACCTGCTCAATCTTACTGGTGTCTGAGAAGAGCAGGGTGGGCTGCCTCAAAGCCCTGGTGGGCTGGCAGAACTCAGTCTACTGTGAAGAATTGTTTTGAGAGGTTGGTCATGGCTAGAATTAGCTCCTGCTTAAGCAAAGACCTGGATCCACTGCTATTTGTCTACTGCCACAATAGGTCAAGAGCTAATGCAACCTCACTGGCTTGCCCCTCAGATCTGGAGCACCTGGACAGCAGCATGATGTACCTCAGACTGTTGTTTATCAATTACAGGTCAGCACTCAACACCATCAGCACTAATCAGCAAGCTTCAAAACTTGGGCTTCTGTGCCTCCCTCTGCAACTGGTTTCTTGACTTCCTTATTGAGAGATCACAGTCAGTGTGGATCAGTAATAACATCTCTTCCTCGCAGACTATCAACACAGGCACACATCAAGGATGTGTGCTTAGCCACTGCTCTACTGTCTCTACATTCATGACTGTGTAGCTAGCTGCAGTTCAAACGGCATCTATAAATTACTCACTGTTGTTGGCAGAATTTCTGATGATGATAAGGATGCGTACACGACTGATAGGGATCAGCTGTTTGGTGTGGCAATAAGAATCTTGCACTCCAAGTGAGCAAGACCAAGGAATTGATTATGGACTTCAGGAAGGAGAATTTTGGAAAGCACACACCAGTCCTCATTGAGGGGTCATTGGTAGAAAGAGTGAACAGCTCAGGTTCCTGGGCATCAACATCTCAAGAATATCCTCGGCCTAATACATTGATACAATCACCAAAGATTCACACATTTCTACAGATGTACTGTGGAGAACATTCTGACAGGTTACATCACCTAGTACAAAGGCTCCAATGCACAGAATCAGAAAAGGCTGCAGAGGGTCAGGCTGAGCCAGCTCCATCATGGACACAAGTCTCCCCATCAGTGAGGACATTTTTAAAAGGCTGTGCTTCAGGAAGATGGCATCCATCATTAAGAACCCTCAACATCTGGGACATGCTCTCTTTTCATTCCTACCATCACAGAGGAAGTACAGTAGTCTGAAGACCCATATTCAATTTTTCCCTCTACCATCAGATTTCTGAAAGGTCAATAAATCTTTTCCTAAAATCTTTTCCTCTTTTGCAATAGTTGTTTAATATATTGTATAATTTTTTATTGTAACTAATAGTAATTTTTAAAGTCTTGTGCTGTACTGCTACTGCAAAACAACAGGCTTTATGACGTCAGTGATAATAAATCTAAATCTCAGCCTTACAGCAGCGGTCCCCAACCATTGGGCCGCAAGGCATGCGCTACTGGGCCGCGAGGAAACGATATGATTTGGCGATAGGAGTCAGCTGCACCTTTCCTCATTCCCCGTCACGCGCACTGTTGAGCTTGAATGCACGCGAGGTCATTACGTACGCGTCATCCATGTCAGCGCGGGAAGGAGATCAACTCCTCGAGCTTGCAAATGACAGCGGGCTGAAAAGTATGTTTGACATAACATCTCTGCCGGCATTCTGGATCAAAGTCAAGGCTAAATATCCTGAGATAGACACGGAAGCACTGAAAACGTTGCTTCCATTTCCAACATATCTCTGCAACGAATGCAACGAAAACTGATTGCGGAATAGACTGGACATAAGGAACCTCCTTCGAGTATCGCTGTCTCCCATCACCCCTCGATAGGACTGTGTTGTTGCCGGGAAACAAGTATTCAGCCCAGGGCTCCCACTGATTCAGCGATATTGGTGTGTTGCGATGATTTTATATGTTCATACGAGGAAAATATGCGCTGTGTGTTTAATATCCAAATGTTACTTAAAATGTTATGATGCTATTATAAGTGACTTATATAACCATATAACAATTACGGCATGGAAACAGGCCATCTCTGCCCTTCTGGTCCGTGCCAAACGCCACTCTCACCTCGTCCCACCGACCTGCACTCAGCCCGTAACCCTCCATTCCTTTCCTGTCCATATAGCTGTCCACTTTAACTTTAAGTGATAATATCGAACCTGCCTCTACCACTTCTACTGGAAGTTCGTTCAACACTTACTTCAAGCTCCCCTGTCCTCCCCTGATAATTGACTTATCGCTATATTCATGCGAAGAAAATATGCGCTGTGTGTTTAATATTAAATTTGTTAGATAAACCCTTTTAGAAACGAAATTGAGTGTATTAGCCACTTATCACCTATATTCCGGTTGTGATTAGCACTCCCACCCCCCCCCCCCCACCCTCCCCCGAACAGAATCGCCAAAAATGATTTTTTTAAAAATCGGCTTGTACATGCATGCGCAAGTTATGCTTGCGCACTGGTGCCCGCGCAAGGCTTCATGGTCATTGTAGTGTTTCTCGGGGTAAACACAACGTAATTGACTGCCACTCTTGTACGTTGGCAACCTTACCCCCCCCCCGGTCGGCCGGTCTGCAAGAATATTGTCAATATGAAACTGGTCTGCAGTGCAAAAAAGGTTGGGGACCCCTGCCTTATAGGACTTAAAAAAGGGTTTGCTTTGAACAATTTGTTACTCATTTCTCTCATGTAACCAGGAGAGGGCAGTGTTTACTTCACTATTTCCATCAAATTTCAGATTGGACTTTGAACCATGAACACTACCTCACTACTTTTTTTCCTTTTTTTTTCCACTACTTAACTTTAACATATACACACACACACATATTTAAAGTTTTATTGTGTGTGCTGGTGCATAACAACAGAATCAGGCGACCTTCAGAATTTACTTTCAGAGTATTTTCACTGTAGCTACTGACAGTAGAGAGCAGTAGAATATCAACGCAGATTATAGAACATTTTCCAGATTTTCATATGATTCAATAAATATTTATATATATCTAGGGTTGGAAGTTTTTCCGTACACAGTGGGCTCGGCCTGTATTCTCTGGAGTTTGGAATTCTGTGGTTTCACAAGGTGAGGGAGGATGTTTCCCTGGGCTGGTGAGTCAGAATAGGAAATAAATTGTTTAGGTCTGAAATGAGAAATTTCTTCTCACAGAGGGTGGTGATTCTTTAGAACTCCATGCCTTGGAGGGTTGTAGTTATCCTGTTGAAGGTTGACTCAAAACATATAGATTTCCTGATATTAAAAGGGATGTGGAAATAACGCAGCCTAGATGGATGATCAGCCATAATCCTGATGAATAGTAGAACAGACTTGAAGGGCTAAATGGTCGACTATTGCTTTTCTTTTTAATGTTAATTTTTCTTAAGGGGTGCCTGGAATCTGTAATGTTTTTGCATATTCTCTTGAAAATCTTTTCAAACTAAAATAATGAGAGCATGTGCAAAACCTTTACTGCTTTGGCAATTCAGATGAACCACACAGAGTGGAAACCCAAATCTATGTTAACTATGCAATTTTTTTGTGCAAGGGTAGTAATACATATCTTCAAGTTAGGAAAGGAAAATAAGCTAATTTTCCTGAAGTCTCTTGAGGCATAGCTATAAAGACCTGCTGAGGCTGGGCATGCTGGGCTGTAACATAAGTCTTGATACCTTCGTAAAGACAGAGTAAAAGACTAATAGAATAAAAAATGAGGGAAGTTGCTGTTCAGTAACTCATTATTTGTTATTGTTTTACTTCCATAGGAGATTTTTGAGTATGCAGACTTTTGGCTACATTCCTCTAGCATTTTTGGCAGCATCACTTTTTTGGATGGTCGTCACGTGGTTCATCCGGTTCTTGCCTGATATCCTTTTATTAATCTGGGTATGGAAATAGTATTCTTTATGATTTCCCACATCTGCAATCTCTCATGTCTCCATTGATGAATGACAAGTTTACCTTAGTATTCCCATAAAGTGCATTTCACAACCTTAATATCATGTTTTGCTTGGCCAGAAGTAAGATTAATATAATTAGATGACTGTCAGACAGGATCTTGGGATCTGTTCTGTAATTAATTGGAATTTATTAGGGTGGGACGGTAGCACAGTGGTTAGCCCACGCTTTACAATACAGGTGATCTGGGTTCAATTCCCACCGCTGCTTGTAAGGAGTTCTTCTCCCCGTGATTGCGTGGGTTTCTCCCGGATGCTCCAGTTTCCTCACAGTCTAAAAACATGCCAGTTGTTAGGTTAGTTTGTCATTGTAAATTGTCCCATGATTAGGCTTGGATTAAATCGGGGGATTGCTGGGCAAAGTGGCTCGAATGGCCAGAAGGGCCTATTCACACTGTATCTCAATAAATAAATAAATAGCCATGTGCTACCCTACATGAACTTGCTGGGTTGAATGACCTGTGAGTCATAGAACTGTCAGCTTTCATTTTGAAGATCCACCCCACTAGTGGTTTAATTTTGGACATGTTGATATAGGTAAAGAACAATAATAACTGATTGCTACCCTTAAATATTTGGTTTGTATAAAATATATTTTTTGTCTTGTTTGTAATGCTATTATGGATTTGACACTGGATTACACTTAAACTAAATTTAGTTTTATTCCAAAGGGATTTTATTTTTTCAACTATTTTCCACAGTCATGGTTCTGTTAGAAGAATTTGATTTATATTATCTTGATAATAAATTTTCTGTCTGCTTTATCTGGTATATATTTGCATGTTGTGCAGGATTTGAAATGTCCTTTTATCAATTTTAAAAATTCCATGTACATGAAATCCTCAGTTTACCATATGTCATCTTCCTCAGTGGATGGTTTTACAGTCATTGTTTTCTGATTTTATATGGCATGAAAAATGTATTTTGAAATTTCCTTAACCAGGAACTTACATTTTCCGGATTCAGTATTTCAGATTCCATTTGCTGTCAGCATAACAGGTTGTATCTATTACTTCTATAAAACCTGGACAACAGACCCTGGATACATCAGAGCTTCAGAGGAAGACAAGAAAAAGGTAATGATACTTCATTATCTTATATTAAAAGATGTTCCTCAATAAGATTTTAAGCTTTTAATTGTGCTTTCACAATTTTTCATTCTTGCATTTTCTAGCTGACTTGCTTTTTGCTTTCTTTCTCGCCTAAACTCCACAGAAAATGTTAGTAATTTCTTAAATTCAAATATGAAGATCACAGCTGCTTTATTAATGTGTAATTTGCTATAAAACTAATGGAATTGCTAAATTGCAGATGGGGAAAAACTTGCTGTTACCGTGGTATATGCTTTAGGTGATGGGGGTACAGTAGATAACCTGTTAATTTTGTGAAATAAGAATAGAATTGAAAATAGGCTACAGAGTTGTGGTGATATTTCTTTGCACCGATGAAACTCATATATTAGTGCAGTAAAAATGTTATGACTTAAACCACACTGGGCATAAACAGTGCCTCCATCAGTGTCACCTGGACTCCATTGATCAGCATACCCATATGTCAGGAAGTTATGGTTTCACATATTGGGCACGAGACTAAACTAACATTTCAGCAGAGTATGTTCGAAATCCTTCAATGTCAGTTATGGCTTTATTTGGATGAGATGCTATACAGAGGGCCATCTGTTTGTTCATTTGGATGCCAGAATTGCAGTGGTGTCATTTCAGAGAAAAGCAGGTGAATTATGCCTTGTGTTCTGTCCAGATTTTATTAATTAATTGAATATATGAACATCGAAGTTCAGAGTACAAGCAGACTACTTAGCTCCTCTGTCTGCTAATGAGATCATTCATTGCTGCTTGCAACCTGACCTCTGCATTCTCATCTACTCCAGTAACTCTTCACCTTATGGTTATCAAGAATGCACCTACTTCTGCCCATGTATCTACTCTTCCTCAAAGAGTTGTAGAAGTCTTCTGAGAATTGACAACTCTCAGAGAGTATTTTGCCTCATCGTCTTAATTGAATGAGCTTTTATTTTTAAGCATTTCAGCCTTCTTCCCAGACTTTCCTACAAGATGAAGCTCCTCTCCTAGAGTACATTATCGAGATTTTAAAGCTCATTTTATATTTCAGTCAAGTTGCCTTTCACTTTCTGACCACCAATGGACAGAAACCTAGTCTATAATGTTCTCGTAAGTCACCAGGTCCGTTTCAGGTATTAATCTTGGAAACACTCTCTGATCTGCTTACAGCTTATTCAGAACCAGCCTTAAATAACAATAATACTCTGTATAACCAAGACATCATCTCTCTACTTTCGCATTTCATTCACTTTGCTTAGCAATTAGCAATAAGCAATAATGTGCACTTTCTTTCTTACCTGCTGTATCTGAATACTGGTCTTTTGGGTTTAGGCAGTTCCACCTACAGATTCCTCTGCATCTCAGAGCTCTGCAATCTTTCAATGGTTAAATAATATCCTTTTTTATTATGTTTTTCTTATCCAATGGACAATTTAACATTTTCTGGAATTTACCAGATCTTTGACCGCTTGGTAAGCCTGTCTATATCCCGTTTGTAGTTTCTTTATTCTCTACACAACTTGCGATTTGTGCAAATACTCCAACAATATTTTTGACTTTGTCCAAAGCATTTATGCAATTTCTAAGAAGTTTAGGCCCCACAGAAATCCCTAAAGCCTGGTTTATACTTCTGCGTCAACGCATCGCCGTAAGTACTGTGTCACCGCAAAGCTGATGCGGAACCCTACGCGAGAGCCTGCGTTGCTGCGACGCGCAGCTCCCCAAAATGTAACCGCACATCGCGGCAATGCAGACTGCAACAGCTGTGATTGGTCCGCTTGGTAGCATCGCATTTCCTCCTACGCTGCAATAGCTTCCCATTAGGCGACTGGAGGGCAGGGAAGGAACTCTGGCTGCAATGTTTTCCATAAAGCTTTACAGACCTCCGAAATTATGGAGGACACATTTCGTTTTTACGAAAAAGACGCTTGCTTCTTGTTTACCCTGAGAAAGACTACCATGACCACGAAGCCCTGCGCGGGCAGGTGAGTGCGCATGCGTGACGTGCACAAATTGCAGAGCGACGCAGACACACCAACGCACAAGTATAAATGCTCACAACGCGCGTAGGCTTCTTGCATCGGTTACAACGTCCAGTTGATGCAGAAGTATAAACCAGGCTTAAGGCACATTAGTCTTTACATCTTGTCAACCAGAAGATGACTTATTTATGCTCATTCTGTGTCATTTTGGCTACAATGTCTTTGATCCATCCAATTTGTTGTAACCTACACCGTAAACATTTATTTTCTGTAATTAATTTTATATGGCATCAACGTAAAATCATACCATCCAATCATTAGCATGGTGCTCTATGACATCTTGTTATGAGTTAATTGTCCATTGCATTTTGCTATACTATAAAATTTCAGAAGGTACCTCAGGTTGTATGATATCCTGAAAGTGATATGAAAGATGCTAACCTGCATTTCTCAATCATTCAGCTTGAAAATGTTCTGCATCTTTTTGGTATGCCATGCCAGATGAAGCAATGCAAAATAAAATAACTTATGTTAATTGTATAACAATGATCTTTGAAAACTATTTAATCTATTTTCCAGACTGTTATATCACTTGCAGAAGCTGATTGCTTGGACCCAAGGATCTTCTGCACTATGTGTCTTGTAAGTGAATATTATTGTTTATACTGAAACACTGTCCATTCTTCAATAAAGTTAACTTGCCAAGCTTAGTGGCAATTTTATAATTATGGCTAAAATACTAATATTGTGTGACAAATGCTTTGCTTTTACTAATTAATTTCTTATACATCAAATATTTTGTCATTTCTACTTTATACTATATTAGTTTACAGTTGAGTTGCTTTTCTTCCCTCCACCCACCTCTTCCACTGGATTTTTGTTTCATTCCAACCTTCTCTTCCCTGACCCAGTCCCTTTTGTGGTAGAATATGTTCATTTATGCTCTTATTACCCCTGCCCCATTCCCTTTCTGCTTGTGTGGCTACACCTCACAAGCACTTTAAAAATTTTGAAGCAGCATGTTACCGTCAAAATATTTTTTGATCACCCATTGTTATTTCTCCCATGATCACTGCTAAAGGTAATTCATTGGTGAGCTTTCCTGCAAAAGTAGATTGAGCTGTTACAATGTGACTATCTGATATGGTCATATTGGCTCAAAGTTTAATAGGTACATTTTTCACCATATTGAAACATAGGAAAAGATAATATTTTATTGAATTTTCATCATCTTCAGAAAACAAAATAATCTCTGTATCCATAAACTAAGTCTTAATTTATTGAGAGTGGAAATTAAGTGTTAGTGTAAGATAAGTCTTTCAAGAAACAAAGATAAACCAAATAATGATTGAATGATTTATAGTACATACTCGTTGCAGGAGTATGCCAATCAGCCTTTGTCATAACTCATCTTTCACCTCGTGTGACTTCCCTGAAATAATCCTTACCCTTTGATTCGTTTTATATTCAGACATGTGAAGAAAAATGCAATATTGATTTGCTTAATCCTCAGAATCACTACCGACTGAGTTTATGTCTAGTTACCAAGTTAGCTTAAAGCTAAGAGTAATTTTCTTTCTTTTAAAAAAAAAAGCTCTTGCCAGCTAAAGTATCAGTATGTCTTCAGAGATATTCAGTTGAATTGCTGACGTGCTTGGTCATCAACAGCTACTGCTGTGGGAACAAAATGTAATTTTCAAATGTAGGACTCAACTAATAACCCACAAATGGCTCTAACAGCCTTCTGCTATAATTATCTTCAAAATTCCACAGCTGCTGTAGTTTTTACCTTGCTGACAAAGAAGCTAGTCTTCAATAACACGCAATTTAAATTAATTATTGATCTTTGAGAAATTTATGTGAGAGAGCTTTGTGACAACTACAGCAGTAGATCCCAATGCAAAATATCGACTATTCATTTCCCTCCACAGATGCTGCCTGATCCACTGAGTCTTGTTGTTCCAGGTTCCAGTATCTGCAGTCTCTTGTGTCTACGGGATTAAATATTGGTTGTCATAGCGTCTTTCTAGTTTGCAATTCTTTAAAAATACAAACGTATATATGTGAATGTATTACTTTATTGCAGCTGTGATCCTCTTGTCTCCCTTGAAGCCATTTATGATGGCTGTTGAACATTCTGAATGTGGATAATTTTTGCAAATTAATGACAATATTTCCAGGTGCGCAAACCTCTCCGATCTAAACACTGTCCCGTTTGTGACCGTTGTGTAGCCAAGTTTGATCATCATTGTCTATGGATTGCACGGTGTATTGGTGAGTCACCTTTTGTTGCAGTGCAGTCTCAATATATAAACGATCAGACTTCTGAATGGTAGTTTTGGAACTAGCTTAAACTAAACCTGCCAAATGAGCTCTCAACAAGAAATCAGTATTGAGGTACTGCAAATTTCATTGTCTGTGAATGAGTAAATAAAGTTACACTGATCATTGTCAGTGAGTTACAAGATGATGATGTTTCCATAAAGTCGTCTTGTATTAACGCTAGTAATATTAAGGCTGGGTCAGACCAATCTTCTTTCTCTAACTGCTGTTTCCTGTGTGAGGGCTGCGTAATGGTAATTATTACACTTCTACAGGTATCTCCAAATAATCTGCTTTCTTTGTTTTTGATAATTTGATATGGTTTCTTTATAATGAAATGGTGCTTCTATATAAGAATGCATGGTTGGCAAATTATTTGTCAGAGTGTTTACCTTTATTCTACTCTTTGTAAAGCATGAGTAATGGTTTTATGTTGTGTGCTTTATATGATATGGAATATGGGTGTGTTTCTTAAGGCTATTTTTTTTCTATTTTTTTTCTTCTCACTGATAATGCCAAGTTCACACCTTCCTTTTGTAATCTTTAGTAGAGGGTTTGAGTGGTTACAATGCTGAAATTGTGTGTAGCACCACTGAAGCTTCTTTTATTAGCATAAATCAAGGCCAAGACTACCGCATAGCTAGCTTTCTTGTTGGTTCCTACAAAACTCAACAAAAATTGTCCACTGTCTTGCAGATGGAGCCTTGTAAAATACACTCAGTGGCCATTTCGTTAGGTTCACCTGTACACCTACTTGTTAATACAAATATCTAATCAGCCAATCATGTGGCAGCAACTCAATGTTTAAAAGCATGTAGACGTGGTCAAGAGGTTCATTTGTTGTTCAGACCAAACATCAGAATGAGGAAAAACTGTGATCTTAGTGACTTTGATCATGGAATAATTGTTGGTGCCAGACAGGATTGTTTAAGTATCTTAGAAATTGCTGATCTGGGATTTTTGCGCACAACATTCTCTAGAATTTACAGAGAATGGGGCAAAAGACAAAAAAAAAATCAGAGGATGGTAGCTGTGGAAGAAAATGCCTTGTTAATGAATTAAGAGAGGTCATTAGAGAATGGTCAGATTGGTTGAAGCTGACAGGAAGCACTAATGCAAATAATCATGCATTACAACGGTGTGCAGAAGAGCATCTGTGAACGCACAACACGTTGAACCTTGGAGAGACTAGGCTATACAACAGAAGACCACGCCGGGTTCCACCTCTGTATGGAATAAAGAAGCCACCGAGTGTAGTTTGAGTGCAATGTATTTTAAATTAGAGAGATTTAATCAAGAGTAATCAATACTACTATGTATTGTTTGATATTGTATGTTACTCTTAGGATTTCTTTTATTTACAACTATTATATTGCAACCATCCTATATGCTTCCCACTATTATTGGTCCAGGGGCTTTTTAGTTGCAGAATGATAGCTGTACTGTTATAAAGTAAAACTCCATCTGCTTACTCACTTCCCCTGGTCAAAGTAATTCTGAAGTCTTCCAGTAAAATAGACCAAATTTGAATACTATTGCAGCCGTATGGTCCTTTCGGCTGAGGAGTAGTTCAATTTTCTTTTTTTGACAATTTTATTTTTTCTTTATTACAGGTTAATGAAGATATTTTGCAAGTTAGTTAGTAACGTGAATCTGTTTATTTTGATAATTGTGGCACTTTTTAAATTTTATTTTTCGCCATTTTGGAGCAGATGTTTTGCCTCATAATAACAGTATATAGTATTTCTACACACAATATAATATTAAAGTTGGTAAAATAAAAAACATTGTAATTGTTGAGATATATTTAACCACAGTCTCAAAGGAAAAGAATCTAGTGAGAAATAATACCAAATCTTAACAACCATTTCCCTTGTCACATTTTTTTATTTTGAAAACAGGTGCTTGGAATCAGCGATATTTTGTTAGCTTCCTGTTTTTCGTGTTCACTGTACTTCTCTGGATGAGCTATGGAACGATTGTGTGTAAGTGGCCTTTTTCCAAGAGTCCTATTAATTGCCTTTCAAAAGCACACCTGTTATTTTAAATAATAATTGAATTATGTTCCCTTTCAAGTGAACAGTCAGTTGCTTGCACTTGAAGCAAAAATCTTAATGATATAATTTGTGCAAGATTGATCTTCTTCTTATTGAAACAGTGTCAGCTATAAATCCTTGGGCTTCCAGCCAGGTCCAAATATCGATTTTAGCGAACGTGACAAACTCCGCCATCTTCATCAGGGATGATGCCTAGGCCTGTATAGTCCGGTGTATATATACTCAACTCCAGTTGTCCGTCTCTCCTAATTGGTAGGTCCTCAACCGGTCAGGTTTCAGCTGTCCTGCCTTGTTTAAAATTGGATTCCAGTTTTTACGTAGAGTGAGACCTTTGTCTTTGTTGAAATTCTTAAACTCTAGTCTTACTTCAAGGGGCCGAGGTTTATCCATTTGGGTTACCTGGAGAAATCGGTGGTTGCAGAACATTGCATACACAATGACCACAGGATTGACTTTGGCACAAAACTGCTGTGCTGTGCCAGCAGTTTTTGGGACTGCCCAGTGAAGGAAGCCATTGAAATAAGACTAGAGAATAAGAATTTCAACAAAAAACTGGAATATGATTTTAAACAAGGCGAGACAGTGAAAACCTGAGTTGTTGGGAACTAACCAATCAGGAGGGATGGATGACGGGAGTTGAGCATATATACCACCGGACTAGATGGGCTTAGGCATCATCCCTGATGAAGATGGCGGGGTTTGTTATTGTAGCGGTGGTTAAAATCGATACCTGGACTCGGATGGAAGCCCGAAAAGAGTTTATGTGTCATGTATACTGGGAAAGCACTATATTCTTTTTCAATGTTATGTTTGGGTGATAGTAAACTATCTGCAGTCTGGTTCGGGCATTATCTCTACAAACGAGACAAGTGCTACACCTGCTCCCTCACCACTATTCAAGGCCCCAAACAGGTTGAGGCAACACTTTACCTTAAGTCTGTTGGGATCATCAAATATATCCAGTGATTATCTGTATTGGTGAGACCAATGTCAATTGGGGAATGCTTTGTCAAGCACATTAAAGCCTGATTTATACTTCTGCGTCAACTCGACGCCGTAAGTACTGCGTCATTGCAAACCCTACGCAGAGCTGACGTGGATCCCTACGCGTAGCCTGATGCGCACCTCTCCCAAAATGTAACTGCGTTGCGGCAATGCAGAACGCAGCAGCTGTGATTGGTCCGCTTGGTAACATTGCATTTCATCCTACGCTGCAATAGCTTCCCATTGGGCGACTGAAGGGCAGGGAAGGAACTCTGGCTGCAATGCTTTCCATAAAGCTTTACAGACCTCTGAAATTATGGAGGACACATTTCACTTTTACGAAAAAAGACGCTCGCTGCTTGTTTACCCTGAGAAAGACTACCATGACCATGAAGCCTTGCGCGGGCAGGTGTGTGCGCATGCGTGACTTGCGCGAATTGCAGAGCGATGCAGACACACCAACGCACAAGTATAAATGCTTACGATGCGTGTAGGTAATGGCGTCGAGTTGATGCAAAAGTATAAATCAGGCTTAACTGTCAGCAACAGGCAGGATTTACCAGTGGCCACCTATTTTAGTTCTGCTTCCTATTTTTATTCTGACATGTCAGTCCATGACCTCTTCTGTTGCCTCAATGAGGCCACTCTCAGGTTGGAGGAGCAACACCTCATATTCTGTCTGGGTAGCCTCCAACTGGATGACATTAATTTCTCAAACTTTCAGTGTTTTCTCCTCCCTCCACCTCTTTTTTTTTCCCATTCCACATTCTGGCTCCGCTCTTATCTATTCTCCCCACCTGCCTATCACCTCTCTTTTTCCCATGGTTCACTCTCCTCTCTTATCAAATTCCTCCTTCAGCCTTTTAATCTTTTCCACCTATCACGTCCCAACATCTTACTTCATCTCTCGTCTCCCACCCCTCCCCTCCCCTCACCTTCATATTCTGGCTTCTTCCCCCTTCCTTTCCAGTCCTGATGAAGGGTTTTGCCTGGAAATGTTGACTGTTTATTCTTCTCCGTAGATGTGGCCTGACCTGCTAAGTTCCTCCATCATCTTGTATATGTTACTGTGAAATGTTTTTTGATCCAATTCAAGAAGAGCGTATTTCCCTTGTCCTACATTGGCTCCTTCTGTCTACAAGATTTGCAATGGCTTTTAAGTTAGATTCCTTCAGTAGGACTAATTGGATGCATATTCTTCAGAGAATGAATATAAAATTCATAATATTGGAGTGGCTACCTATCAGACACCTTTTTATCTGTATGAACCTTAATAAGAATTCTTTGAGTATATTTTAATTAATTTATTTCCTAAAGGTGGCTTATAAAGAACCTCTTAGGTTAATTGGCTCCTGTAAATTGCCTCCAGTGTAAGTGGGTGTAGGAAAATAGGAGAGAGCTGATGAGCATGTGAGGGAATGGGAGATAAGTGAGCATATTAAATTGATGGATGTGCTTTGAAAACTAGAATTAATGGACTAAACGGTTAACTCCTGTGAAATAAAGAAGTACAATGTGGAGAAGTTTCTGCACTGGTACAGCTGCTTAAGATGATTTCTTACTGTGTTTCACAGCTTTAAGTTAACTGTAGGTTTATTAATCAGTTGACTATTTGGTCTGTTTTTGGGTGCCATGGTAGTATAGTGTAGCTTGCTGCTATTACAGCTCAGGGCATCAGAATTCAGTCTCGGCATCCTCTATAAGGAATCTCTGTACATCCTCCCTGTGGAATGCACGGGTTTCTCCGGGTCCTCCAGTTTCCTCCCAGAGTCAAAAGACATACCGGTTAATAGATTAATTAGTCATTATAAATTGTCCCATGATTAGGTTAGGATTAAATTGAAATTGTTGGGGGATGCTGGACAGTACAGCTCAAAGAGCTGGAAAGGCTTATTCTGTGCTGTATCTAAATAAGATAAAGTAAAATAAAATAAATAATTACATAAGATCATCTGTTCAAAAGAATACCTTAAAGTGAGGGTATATGGTACAGCTGCAGGAATTGGCCAGAAGGTTTCTCAAACCTGCTTTGTCATTTAGGGTCATGGTTGAATATCAAATTCAATGGCAAAATACTGTGCTTTTCACATATCCTTCTTTTCCTTTTGTTCACAAATATTGACAGTTGGAGAATTCCAATAATTCACAACCCACGAGTGAATTTTTTCCTTTTTCCTTAAATGACCCCAGTCCTGGGTTCTCCAATAAGAGGGAACAGTGGCTCATCATGTTGTTTGCCTCAATAGCATTAGTACTCTAAGCTAGCCAACTAGATATTGAGATCCTAACTGCTAGTAAGTTTTCAAAAAAAAAAGCTTCAAATAAATAATTCACAATTTAAATTTAAGCGCGGTCAGTATAGTGATTAGTCTGGTGAACGAGTCATTCGATTTGTATTATTGCGTTCAGGAATGTTGGGTGTGATGAGTGCATGTATTGCAAGCGTTCTAGAAGGTAACCCTGTTATTTCACATGATTACAGACTGGTCCTCACATTGTGTAACCAGCTATGAGAAGGATGGATTATGGATACTTCTGATCCAAATTATTTCATGTTCCCCATGGATAGTTTGGATTTTTCTGCTAGTGCTATTCCATTCCTCATGGGTCATATTTCTGCTATTTAACCAGCTCTATCAGGTAAACAATAATTTCCAATTATCCGTGGAATTTAATTAGTGCTGTGCCAAAGATGCAATAACCTGCCCCTTGTCACAATATAAAATTGTGGCACACTTTACTGAGACACCTGGTAAAAATGAGGAAAGTTGCCCAGTTATGCACTCTGTTGAAATTTGAGAATTCTTAACATTTTAGCACTAATATACATTCTATATATTTATAAAAGTAGTCCATTGCTACCTTTGTTTTTCTTTAAGGACCCTTGAACTGCAATTGTGTCATGAATCACCCTCAGTTACTGCTATGTGGCAGCTAAATATAATAAGGCAACGTAAGACTACACATGCTGGAAATCTGGAGCAACACACAAAGTTGGTACTTGTGTGTTTTATACATGAGTTCCCGCAACGCCTTTGTTTGTTGCACGAATACAATTTAATGAGGTTGACGGTGGGTTAAGAATTTATGCAGTTATTATAACAGAAGGTCAAGTGTGACAAATAATTTGTGCAGTTAATGACTAACTGATAGCTACAGGCAGTAGAGTATATAGCTGGCATGAAATTTCATATTTGGTATTGGTTTATTATTGTCACATGTATCAAGATACAGATCCAGAATGGCACAGCTTTTCTTGAATACTTTTCATACAGATCAAATCATTCCAAAATGCATTGAGCTAGAATAAGGTATAATGCAGAATAAAGTGTAAAATTACCAAAAGAGTGTAGTGCAGGTAAACAAGGTGACGATCATAATGAGATAGATTGTGAGGCCAAAGAGTCCATCTTTTGTCCGTTCAAGAGTTGATAACCAATTGTGGGAGAGAAGTTTTCCTTGGAGCCTGGCAATACATGCTTTCAGGCTTTTGCATCTTCTGTCTGGTGGGAGAGGGGAAAGAGAGAATGGCTGGGGTAGGTGGAGTCTTTGATTATATTGGCTGCTTTACTGAGGCAGTGAGAAATGGAGAATGAGTCTTCAAGGGTGGTCAAAATCAGCAAGCCTAAAAGGTTTGGCAGAGTATCAATTCTATAGGAAGAAGGTGGTTGCCAATAGCTTCAGTTTCTCTTTTAAATATAAGAACGTTTTGAAATTCTATTTATCTGAAATTTCACCTTTCAATGTCCTATAAATATTGGCATAGGATATTATGTGAAGATAAACATCCCATGTCAGTTTGTTTATTAGGAACACTTAGATTTCTTGATTAATACAATTAACAATTCGTAACAATTCACTTTGATTTTCTTGTCATCTCTGCTTTCTAGGAGTTAGCCTGTGCATTAAGTTTGAATAGAAAAATAAAAGTATCATAGTCATAGTCATACTTTATTGATCCCGGGGGAAATTGGTTTTCGTTACAGTTGCACTATAAATAATTAAATAGTAATAAAACCATAAATAGTTAAATAGTAATATGTAAGTATGTAAATTATGCCAGGAAATAAGTCCATGACCAGCCTATTGACTCAGGGTGTCTGACCCTCCAAGGGAGGAGTTGTAAAATTTGAAGGCCACAGGCAGGAATGATTTCCTATGACGCTCTGTGTTGCATCTCGGTGGAATGAGTCTCTGGCTGAATGTACTCCTGTGCCCAACCAGTACATTATGTAGTGGATGGGAGATATTGTCCAAGATGGCATGCAACTTGGACAGCATCCTCTTTTCAGACACCACCATGAGAGAGCCCAGTTCCATCCCCACAACATCACTGGCCTTACGAATGAGTTTGTTGATTCTGTTGGTGTCTGCTACCCTCAGCCTGCTGGGGGTAAAGTGGATCAATTTATTTATCCACTGTTGTGCATTATTAGCCATAAGCTTGGTTTGTCAAGTTTAAAACCTAGAAAAATTAATAGCAGATTTTCAGCATGACTTCTTGCAATCATGATACAGTACACTGCTCCTGTACAAATCAGCTTACTGTATTTAAATGAGCATTTAAAATTATTTTCCCGAGCCCAATTGCATTGGTCTTGATAGGGTTTGTCAAGCTATTCTTGAATTCAAAATCTGAAGGCATGAACTCACACTTGTATCTGGTCAGAGATGAAGAGGCACGTATTAAAAACAAAACCTTAACTCTGTTTCTAGCTGTTGAAATTCTCATTTCAGCAATTGGAGCAGTGCAGTGATCTGACACTGCTTCTCACCCTAAACGCTTCTTGCACAGTATTTTATAAAATTCTAAAATAGATTCAAATACAGTTTCACACTTCACTATCCTGGTATTTTCTCATGCAGGTGGTACTCCAAATATGTACTTTAGTTTAATTTGTAATCTTAATTTGGATCTATCATAAAAAGTTCTGAAATGTAAACATTGTTTTTACAGTAATTGCAGTCCGCCTCAAGTATATTTTGTTGAAATAGTGTAACTACAAACTGAGGCTTTTGTTAACTTAAACAAAATCTGCAATTACAAAGTGTATCACATTCACAAAAGCATTCTGAAAGTAACAAGGGGAAGATATTATGCTTTTAGCTTAATAGTTGAAATGGCAGAACTTTTTTTTAAATTTACCCTCTCATGCAGAGAATATTCTGTATCATTTATACATTTCGTGTGTATTTAATTTTTGTGCACGCTAGTCTGCTGAGTTATTGTGCAACTACGTCAGGGAAGCAGCCTTTGAAAAGTAGCTTTTTAAAAGTAAGCACATGCTTCGAGTGAGTTAAGTGTGCAGGATTCTGCCAAAGCTCACTAAATCTTGACGTAATTCTTGTGATCTGGCTCTTTTGGCAGTATTAGTGCCTGTCCTTTTGGCTAGCAAGACAATTAAGTGGCAGGATTAAGATTGGGTTCACTGTATAAAGCATCGTATAATGCAATGTGACAGCATGAGCTGCTGAATCACAAAATAGATATTTCATGGTCAATCTTTACTTTAATATACTTTTAAAAATGGGGGTTCAGATGGGGAAAAGAAAGTTTATGACAGTTTAAAACCGATTTTTGTTTTAAATTTAGATTTTGTATTTGGGTCTAACAACCAATGAACGGCTCAGTTTGATCAAACGTGCACATTCTGGACGTATTGTTGGAATTCAGCAAAATCCGTTCAAGTAAGTACGTTAGTGATATGGATGAGAATGTACAAGGTATGTTTAGCAAGTTTGCAGATGTCACCTAAAGTAGGTGGTCGTGAAGATGGGTATCAGACACTACTGAGGAATCTTGATAGTTGGGTAGTTGGGCTGAGGAACGGAAAGAGAAGTTTAATTTGGATAAGAATGAAGTGTTGCATTTTGGGAAGAGTAATAAGGGTAGAATTTTCACAGTGAACAGCAGGGCCCTGGGATTGTTTATAGAACAGAGAGACGTAGGAATAGAAGTATATGGTTCCCTGAAAGTGGCATCACAGGTAAGCAGTAGTGATGAAGACTTTTGGCATGTTGGTCATCATGGTTCAATATTGGGATATTATGTTAGAGTTGTACAAGAAGACATTTATGACAGCACATTTGAAATATTTTGTTTAATTTCAGCCACACAGCTGTAAGAAGGATACCGTTCAGCTGAGGAGAGTGCAGAAAAGATTTACAACAATGTTGTTAGGACTCATGGACCTGGGTTGTAGAGAGAAGTTACAGAGGTTGGGACTTTATTTATTGGAGCTTAGGAGAATTAAAGGGGAAATAGAAGCGTATAAAGTCATGGGAGGCAGAGATTGGGTGAATGTGCATAGTCCTTCTCCCAGCATTAGAGAAATCAAAAATTAGAGGACATAGCTTTACAGTGAGAGGAGAGAGATTTAATAGGAACCTATGGAACAGCTTTTTCACCCAGGATTTAGGATATATTACAACTAGCCTTGGCTACTTGTGTAAATCTTGGAACTGAGGTTTAATAGCTTGTGATAGAGAACAAAATACTTCCATGGATATGTTCATTATATCAATTTTCCAATGTCTATCAATTTGCTTGCTTACCACTTGTTTCAAGGATACAGGATGTTTACATCTTTTAATGTTTGCATTAGAAAATTGATAGAGTTGCCATAAAATCTACAGAAACTGCCCTTGAAGTGACAAAGTCCCAGGATTTCTGCACAAAGAGTAATCCATCATTTTTATCTCTGACCAGCAATTATTGTAATCAAAAACATGTGTAGCACCACAGCCAAAATAGAAGACGATAGCAGCTATACCAGAGAATTATGCATTGTGCACAAGGATAACAAAATTTCATTATTGCAGCAAAGTTTTGGCTCTTAATCCAGTGCAGCATATGCTGAAAAGGGTCCAGAATAAACTGTTAAATTAGATTAAGATTAAAGTCTGTCATGAGCCTCGTGGCCCATCAGGCTGGTGCTTATGCCGGTTTCCGTGGTGTGAAGCGACTGAGAGTACGAGACTCCCCTCCCTCTCTCCCCCCCCCCCCCCCCCCCGGATAGGACGCCAATCTATCACGAGGTTAACCCCCAGCATTTTTGCCGGTCCCCATTGGACACCAGGCAACCACTAATATTGTGACAGGTAGAGAGACCTCTTTGCTGG
This sequence comes from Mobula birostris, assembly GCF_030028105.1. Classification (NCBI taxonomy): domain Eukaryota; kingdom Metazoa; phylum Chordata; class Chondrichthyes; order Myliobatiformes; family Myliobatidae; genus Mobula; species Mobula birostris. Next base: position 100,047,324 of record NC_092380.1, on the reverse strand, counting down.
TGCCTTTTCACTTGCTTAGCCTGTTCCTGTGTTCAACTGCAGGTGAGGGCATGACTTCAGAAACACGTATGTGTTTTGCGATGAAGTTCGATTGCTGATATATCCAGCATTGCTTCAGTAGAGCCATGTTGCTTGTGGAACATAAGAGGGGATGTATTATGCTTCTTATCAAATCTTAGTTTGTAATTGAAAATTGTATTTATTGCAGTCATGGCTGTTTCCAGAACCTAGTGGACTTCTTCCAATGCCGCTGTTTTGGTCTGCTCAAGCCAAGCAAAATTGACTGGAGTCAGCAGTACACAATGGGCTTTGACCAACCAAGGACAAATGAGTTTCAGTTTATATGAGAAGTGTATGTGGGGGAATTGTAATAATTTTTTTATGTATAGATTTCTTGTTTTTGACAGAAGATAAAAGAGTTGGCAGATGGTTCTTATCAGTTGTATAATTCATGTATATCTCAGGTGATGTGATTTCAGTAATTTAAATTGTGACTTGTGTTAAATTGTTTAAGTCATGTTCAACTTCATTAAGTAATGGGGTACTAGTCCAAAGAAAGTAATATTTTGGAGGCAAAATATAGTCAAATATTTGTGAAATAAGATTAAAATCAAATTGATATTATAAATTATATTAAATTGTACACTTTTTAACAAAATATGTATTTTTACAATGATTACTTGTTTAAAAAAACTAATTGCTTTTATTTCAAAAATCCATCGTCATCTATAAGTTAGCTCTGGACATATCTGAACTTTTCGTTGCATTCTCTCTTGTCTCCAACTGTACCAACACTTAGACAATCTGATTTGGTTGTATAGGAATAATTATTGTAACCACAAACTGAGGAAAATACTGTCCCCTTATCTTTATCCAGACTTGCTGTCAGCAAGTAAACCTCTGATACTAAAGCGAAAGCACAGCGGATCCTGGAAATCTGAAATTAAAAACAGAGTGTTTAGTTCTAAAAGCAGGACGGTTTCTGAGAAGACAATGAAATTTGCTTTCCAGACCCACGTCCTAAGACAGGGAAAAGTTATTGACCTGAAACATTAACTCTTTGTTTCTCACAGATGGAGCTTTAATTTAGAGCCTAACACCTACAGTAAACTAATCCACTATGTAACCATTTACATCATGAAGTTCCTTACACAGCAGTGGTTCCTGTCTCATTTATTTAGACAAAGAAACTGCAAATTTACAGACTTGTGATTATATTTGCTTCAATGTACCACATTTAAATTTGCTTGGAGCTCTTATTTTGCTTCATCTTTACATATTCAACCATAGAAAGGAGATGAAGTATAGGCATATGGCTAATTATAATATCAAGCATATCACCAAGCATTTGTGTTTCTCATCCTAAAGCTTATTTATTTTAATAAACTTTAAGGGGGAATACTAAAGATAATAAAGAAATATGGTCATTAAAGTTCAGTTAAACAGTTTCAATTTACCCCTGAGTATTGTGTTAGACAGTTTTTTCTTTTAACAGATCTGGCTAATATAGCAAAACCCAACGTCATGCAATGCTTCATGGGAATGCTATTCCATAGCATTTGACATGTTAAGACTAAATGGCCAAAAGCTTGGTCAAAATAGTGTTTTTAAGAAACTTCTTAAATCACGGGGAGAGGTTTGAAAACTTTTGGTAATTCTCGTCCTTGGGATCTAGACATTTGGAGGCATGAGTGATTGAACGCACAGCTTACAAGAATTCAGACCCGGAGGAACAGTAAACTCCTGAAGGCTCAGATTTTGTAGAGGTCAGACTTAACGTGCAAAGATGAAGAAAGGAAATGTCTGAGATGAAATGTCTGAAAATGGCTTTTCTAGTATAACTGAGCAGTTAACTGAGTCCATTGGTATAATTAAGCATGATGCATCATATATTTTAAGATGATCAATGAATTGCTGTCTACAAAGACTTAATACAGCCAGCTACCAGCTGCATTTCGAGGATACGAAAGCTATTCTCAGCAATTTTATATATTTGCTGGAAATCTGAGACGCTGTGAAGTGAGTCCTCATGAACTTTTAAGTCATATGAAACAGTTTTGTCAATTAAAATGAATGACATGTATATACAGTTGACTTAAGAATGTTTCATAATTTGTATTTTTATGCAAGACGTCTCAATACAGTAAAACTTTGAAACAAAAGTGTTAATTGACTGCAGTGATGTAACCTTTGCTCATCAAGGGTTAAAACTACAGTATCGGCCTGAACCTTCATTTGCTCTATTGGCCTGAGTGTACAATTGCTGTACTTTTGAGCAAATTCCTGAAACAAGGAGGCAGCAAATTAAACATTAGATTCATGGAGTAATCACACAAGCAGACAAGCAATGTGTTAGGCTCTTAGACCCAAGCTGGTCCAGTGAAATGAATAAATCAGCTGAGGCAGGAATGTGAAGACCAGGAAGGAATGGAAAGAGTTAGAGAGAGATGCAATGAAGGTGAGTGGTGGTGTGGGGGAGGGCGGGGTGGGATAGAGGACTGCAGATGCTCAGTTTTGAGCATCAGTATGTTTGTCATCTCCTTACTATTAAGGTTCCCTCAACCTTAATGTTCCCTCAAACTAGGTATAAAAGTTATTTATCATTATAAAACATAATTTTTTTGTTAACTTCTACGTCACTTAAAAATTGAAATAGGAAACCTTAAACCACACAGTAGTTCACCTCATAGAATCGCAACTTGCATCTCCAGAGGACCAGGTTCAATATGACTTCTGGCACTGTCTGTGTGGAATTTGCACCTTCTCCCTCAAACCATGTTCCCTACATTGCTGTAGTTTCCCAAAGGTGTGAGTTAATGGGTTAACTGGCGATTGGAAATTGCTCTTAGTTTTAGCGGAGTGGGAAAATCTGAGGAAAGTTTATTAGAATGTGCGCAGAATGAAAAGTTGATTGATGTATAAGATTAGTGTAATTTTGTGGTTGGTGATTGAGGATCTAACCCAAAGGGCCTGTTTCCATGCTGTTTACCTCTAATTAATAGTTTAATCGTGAATATATCCACATTTATTCAAAAGACATGATATACTGATTGGCGCATTTGATTTTCCAGCAGAATGAAGGAAGATACCTAATCCATCTTTCAATGACATCGAGTTCTGTGATCCAAGTCCCTTATAGCACGATATCCTGTAACACCTTCAATGGAAGTATTAGACCCAGCATCATATGTCTTCAGCAGAAAATAGTTTGGTCAAAATGTGTTTCCTGACCCTTCCTGAAAGTCAGTCTCTGATTTATTCCCAGACCTCCCAACCAACTGAAATAATTTTAATATTTTAAAAGCTTTTTTACATTTTTTTACAGTAATCTTTTATTATCCTTCCCAGTTATTCTGTTGAATAGTGATTGTGTTTCCTATATCTCTTTCAACTGTTTAGTGCCTTATCGATCTGCTATTGCTTTGTCAATTTCCTAATTAGGTCAATAATTTGCCTTTAAATGACCTTCAGCTTTACCTCATGGTCCCTAATTAGAGACCATATATGAATTTACAGATGTCATTTCATAAATGACATCTGCAGACATTCCCTTGTCTGCTGCTTTAGTCACCATTTCAAAATGCGTTCAGTTAGGTTTGTCAGGGATGAACAATTCCAATATACCATTCTATACCAATATTTGTAGAAAGAGAAAGTAGTAAACATTTTGAGTCAATGATCCTTCCTTAGAAGTGAGGGGTGGGTAGTGTAGAGGGGTCTGTAGCTTTTAAAGCAGAGCTGGGGGAGGACAGATGTCTAAAAGACTATATGGAGATATAAGATAGTAATCATGCTCCCCATCGCCTGATAAGTTAACAAGCTATTTTAAAGAAACAGTGTGAGAAAGAGACATAAGCATAATAATCAGAAATGATGTGTGAGCAGTTTACCTGAAGATGGTGAACTCTACCAACCCGATCCCTTATCCTGTCACCTCCCTAGCTGTTCTCACCTCCGAGTATCCGTCCCTTATCTCGTTTCCCTCACAACATTCCTTTATCAAATTCCATAATCTACAGATCTCTGTTGTCTTTAATAATCACCTCCCAGTTTCTGCTGCTACCTCCACCCCTTACAGTTCCACTGGCTCTCTTCACCCAATAATCCTTCCTCATCTGGTTCCACCTATCACTTCCCAACTTTGACCTCACCCCTGCATCTTGCCTCTCTATCCTGACCCCTTTATACTCTGTACTACTGCAGGATCACAACTCAGAACATAAACTGAACGTTTGCCTCCACAGTTGCTACCTGACCTGCTGAGTTCCTGGAGTAGTGTACTTTTTGATTGGAAATTTAGTGTTCATTTCGGAAGGTTGCGAAGTTTCTGGACAGAAGACAAGATGTGCTAGTTTACATTGATCTTCACTATGAAAGTGGGTGAGGTGACTAGCATATCAGAATCAGGTTTATTATTGAAATATTTCATGAAATTTGTTGTTTTGCAGCAGCAATAGAGTGCCTTGTATAATTTAAAAATTACTATAAGTTACAAGAGATCAAAGTAGAGAGGTAGGGTTCATGGAGCATTCAGAAATCTGGTAGTGGTGGAGAAGAAGCAAGACCTTAAAACATTAAGTGTATGTCACAGATGTGAGGTATACTTCCAATACAAGGACTGCACCAGTTCAAGAAAGCAGCTCATTCCCACCTTCTCAAACACAACTAGGGATGGATAGTTAAATGCTGACTCAACCTGCAAAGCCCACATCCCTTGAATAAGGACATTTAAAAAAAATACAGGTTGAAAAAGGGTGATTGAGAATTAAAGTGGCGTGCAACAGGATGCTCGGGATCACCACTGCAAACAGTAAAGCTTCCTCACTTGCCTCAATTCTGAGGAAAAGTTATTGTCCTGAAACATTGATTTCTCTTTTCACAGATTCTGCTTGACAGGCTCAATTCTTCAAGGGTTTCTGTTTTACTTCAGATTTCAGCATCTGTAGTTTTACTCAATTTCCAGATTGGACACAAGGTGGCAGCAGTGCATTCTTGTGAGATTCTTGTGAGTCAAATAATGGAAACCTAACGAGAGGCTGTAGTTTATACACTATGTTTTTATTTTAAGTGGACTAACGATTGTGATTATTTGAAACAGAAGTAGAACTTTCATTTACCTTGGTGTTATTTTACATACAGACAATAGTTTTAGACACATATATATAGCTAGGGTGCCTAAGACTTTTGCATAGTACTGTAGTAATTTTATGTTTTGCACTATACTGCTACCACAAAAAAGACTAATTTCATGACATATGTGAGCAATGTTAAACCTGATTCTGATTTGGGCCTCTATTATGGACTGAAGCAGGAAGGGGGCAGGGAGAGGGGAATAATGGTTGAGAAAAGAGGAAAGGAGAGGGAGAGAGCGGGAAGCACCAGAGACGTTCTGTAATGATCAATTAACCATTGTTTGGAATCAAATTACCTTGCCTGGTGTTTCAGAGCTGGGTGTGTTTGCACCCACGACCCACTGGCACTCTTTTGCCACCTGTCCCACACCCCTCCTGCACCACTCCACCTTTGCCATTCCCAACATCCTTTGATCCTGCTAGATTTACAAACCTGCTCTCCGCTCCACGCTGACAATTCCGGATATGTGTGCCTAAAACTTTTGCACAGTACCACAGAGTTTTAATTGAAAACCTATGAGCATTGCCTATATTTGGTATATACAACACAGAATCAGATACGTCTTGATAGTAGCCAAATTCCTGTTGACCATCAAGTCCTATCTATACTAGTCCCATTTACCAGCTCCGTCCATAGTCAGCCATGCCCTTGATGATTCAATTGCTTGTCTAGATGCTTCATGAGAATATCTACTTGCAGCATGTCGACACTGAATTGAATTGAATTTATTTCTTACATCCTTTACATACATGAGTAAAAATCTTTACGTTATCTCTCCATCTAAATGTGCAATGTGCAATCATAGTAATTTATAATAAATAGAATTTCAATGTAACATAGAAATACACTCAAATCGGCATGTAAATCAGTCTACACACATCAAAGTTGCAGGTGAATGTTATTCAGTCTGATGGCCTGGTGTCCCAGAGCCTGTTGGTTCTGGTTTTTACACTGCGGTACCATTTCCCAGATGGTAGCAACTAGAATAGATTGTGGTTGGTTACAAATAGATTGCAAAACTTTGTACCAGTTTTGAAGCATTTCTAAATAGTCTTTGGGTTAGGTAGCTCTTGAAGGGGCAGATGAGCTGGGGTTGGTTTATAAAATTGTAGAATGTGTGTTTTGTCAGGAAGACCATTATTTTATGTCTATTTCTATTTGTGAGCTGCTTTCTATACAGCAGAGATACCCACATTATGCTGTTAAGATTCAGATGCAATAGTTACTGTATATGACTAGGAGAGAACTTTACTTGTAATGCCTGCCCGTGCACTAGATTTCTTATGGGAAGTAGAGATTCCATATTTGGGAAGTGACTTAGCAAGTTGCTGTGGTGTACCTTGCAGATGGTATTGGAACCAATGCTAGTAGGAGAGGGAAGCTACAAGGTGGTGGATGGAATCCCAATCAAACAAGCTGTTTTGTTCTTGATGGTGTCAAACGGCTTGAGTGTTGTTGGAGCTACACTCATCCCAGAAATGTGCATTTGAATAGTCTGTATCTTGTTGGAGATAGAAGAGCTTTGGAGAATGGACAAGACACTCACTCAATGAAATATCAAGAACTCTAACCAGTCGTAGTAGCTACCTACAGTAGTTAGTGAGTGGTTTAAGTTTAGTTTCTGGTCAGTGATGTATCTCAGGATCTTGTTGAAGGATTTCAAGGTTCAAAGTAAATTTATTATCAAAGTACATATATGTCTCCATATACTACCCATAGATTCATTTTCTTGCAGGCGTTTATAGTAGAACAAAGAAATACAATAGAATCAATGAAAAACTACACACAAAGGCTGACAAGCAAACAATGTGCAAATGAAGACGAATTGTGTAAATGTTAATAATAAATAAGTAAATGAATAATACTGAGAATATGACCTGTACAGTCCTTGAAAGTGAGTCCATAACTTGTGGAATCAGTTCTGTGTGGAGGTGAGTGAAGTTATCCACGCTGGTGTTAATAAAAAATTATTTCTGAATCAAGAAAAGCCAATAGAAGATCATCTACTTATGCTTTTAACTGCAGCAAGATCACACCTGCTACACTGTTGTAGGACTGTAATTACATTTAAAAAATGATTAAGTCAATGCCCTTGAATTAATGAACAGCATAACTTTAATTTTCTGGCAGTGGTGATAAATAATTAGATTTACAAAATAATGGCTTGTTTTAATAGACTTTCAAGAGACTAAATACAGAAGCCCTTTTGGACAGAAGACTGCCGAACACAGCCTGTGCAGTTTATCATTCTGGTTAGACATCATAGAAAATACGAGTAAAAATGCAGTTTCTGATTAAATTAAAGAGCACAACTTGTGAAAGGTCAGTCATTGCAGTATTGATTTATTTTGTCATATATATGTTGCCAGGATATTTCTTACAGAGTGCTCAGTTACTCAGATAATACAGTTAACTCTAAAAGCCGTGATGTGACATTTACAAGCAATCAAAGAAATGAATAAAGCTTTTAATTTATAATTGGCACATTTGCCTCATGCATCTGTCACACATTTCTAGACTACCTAAAGTGAAAACAAATTAATCTTTGTTAAAGCATAAATCCAGCTGCTACTGGAGAGTCTGAAACTTGTAAGGAACAGTACCTCTGAACTGAAGGATCATGGAAATTCTGCACCAGTATGTTTTCAATTGGGCCTCAATCCTGGACAACTATCCACAGTTGCATACATTGCAAGCCACAGACATCCACATTCATTAAACAAGTACTGGAAAATGATTGAACAATGAAGCACATTAGAGGATTCCCTTAGCGACTAAGGATAAATCTCAAGCAGTTCCCCAATAATGCCGATCTTCACTTCTGCTCCACAATCCAGTTTTTATGGCATCAGCTGTGTGAGAGAATATTTGTATTTACCCCAAGGCTTTCACATTAATTAGTGTTTTGCACTCAATAAATTCCTTTGTTATATAGTCAATTTGTAGACAGGGTCTCACAAAATGGGCAAATTTGGAGGGATTAATGTTGATGTCTACCTGCATGGTGACATACATGTACTTTGATAATAAATTTACTTTGAACTTTGATGAAGAAGATTATGTCCTTTAATATATTACTGAAGGGTTACTTACACCAATTTGAACAGCTGAATTAAATGTTTTCCAATCATCCTGTACTATGAGATAATAACATATAGGTGCAGAATTAGGCCATTCAGCCTATTAACTCTGCTCCCCCATTTCATCCTGGCTGATTTATTATCCCTCTTAACTCCATTCTCTTGCCTTCTCCCTGTAAGCTTTGATGTCCTCACTAATCAAGGAACGTATCAACCTCAACTTTAAATATACCCAATGACTTGGCCTCTACAGCTGTCTGTGGCAACGGTTTCCATAGATTCACTTCTCTCCAGCTCAAGAAATTTATTTTACAGCACAGCTATGCTCTTCCGGCATAAGTGGTGCACAGCCTAGCAGCCCACCTATCTAACTCTAGCCCATTCACAAGACAATTTTCAATGACCAGGTAACCTACGAACCAAGTTCAAGTTTAATTATTATTCAACCATACATGAACCAAGCAAAACTGTTTCTCCAGGGCCAAGGTGCAAAACATCTTGCACACTACACATGGCACATAGCACATATGGTTATGATTTCAGAAGAATATACAGTCATAAAGAAAAAAATACAGTAGAGACCAAGTCCTTAAGTGGCACGACCAGGATTGATGGTTAAGTTGCCCTGGTCCAGCTTGTTCTTCCACCATGCAAACAGTGGAGGGCAGCACCCAACGCAAGTACAGATTCCAACACATCCCACAGAGGCTCTCCCACACCACCACACCATCTTCTCTCCTGGTCAGCTGCCACAAGCAAGCCTGCAGCTTGGACCTAGTCCTTGCCACAACCAAGGCAAAGCAGCTCTTCCACTGCCAGTCTCACCAATGAACCAGTGAACTGGACTTGCAGTATTCTACAATCCAACAGGTACTTGCGATCACAAGAACGTCCATGACAATCACTTGCTCCGTTTGTTGGACCATGCACCATCTCGGCACAATGGTGCATGATAAGTCCAGGCAGCAACATAATGGTAGTCAATAAGTACAGCTCTATTGCTATTGAGCAACTCATTGATGAGATAGTCCTACAGTACTTAATGTTCTTAGTATCCAGCAGTGACTTGCGATCATAAAAAAGATGTACAATATGAATAAATATACCTTTGTTTGGAGCCAGGGTGGCCGCCGAGTCCGAGCACACCACCATCTTTCTCAACAGTACGTATTTGGACTCTGGGAGGAAACCAGAACACCCAAAGGCAACCGATGCAGTTTCACGTGAAGAACATACAAAGTCCTGACAGATGGCATTGGAATTGAACTCTAAACTCCGACCCCCCCCAAGCTCTAATAGTGCCGCGCTAACTTCTATGCTACCGTAGTGCCCAATCCTCCTCATCTCTGTTCTAAAGAGGCATCCTATTATGAGGCTGTGCCTTGCTGTCCCAGACACTCCCACTATTGGACACATCATCTCCAACCTGAAAAATGCACTTTGGTAGGACCAACCAAGGTAGGCCTCACACAGGGAATTGTAGGGCACTGAGGAATGCAATAGAACAAAGGGATCTGGGAATACAGGTCCATAATTCATTGAAATTGAGGAACAGAAACAGGAAGTATGTCTGTGAGGCCAGTGTTCTGTACTGGTTGTTAGATGTGGGAAGTCGGGGAGCCTCCCAGCCTCCCAGACGGCCATATCTGCGCCAGGTGCATTGAGTTGCAGCTCCTTAGGGACCGCGTTAGGGAATTGGAACTGCAGCTCGATGATTTTCGTCTGATTAGGGAAATTGAGGAGGTGATAGAGAGGAGCTATAGGCAAGTAGTCACACCGGGGCCTCGGGAGACAGGTAAATGGGTAACAGACAGGAGAGGGGAGAACAAGAGTCTGATACTAGAGAGTACCCCTGTGGCTGTGCCCCTTAACAATAAGTACACCTGTCTGAGTACTAATTGGGGGGGAACAGCCTACCTGGGGGAAGCAACAGTGGCCGCGCCTCTGGCACAGAGCCTGGCCCTGTGGCTCAGAGGGGTAGGGAAACGAAGAAGGCAGCAGTAATAGGGGACTCTATAGTTAGGGGGTCAAACAGGCGATTCTGTGGACGTAGGAAAGAAACTCGGATGGTAGTTTCCCTCCCAGGTGCCAGGGCCCGGGATGTTTCTGATCACGTCCACAATATTCTGAAGTGGGAAGGTGAACAGTCAGTGGTCGTGGTACATATTGGTACCAACGACGTAGGTGGGAAAAAGGAGGAGGTCCTGAAAACAGACTACAGGGAGTTAGGAAGGAAGTTGAGAAGCAGGACCTCGAAGGTAGTAATCTCGAGATTACTGCCTGTGCCACGCGACAGTGAGTATAGGAATAGAGTGAGGTGGAGGATAAATGCGTGGCTGAAGGATTGGAGCAGGGAGCAGGGACTCAGATTTCTGGATCTTTGGGACCTCTTTTGGGCAGGTGCGACCTGTACGAAAAGGACGGGTTGCACCTGAATCCGATGGGGAGGTTTGGCAATGAGGGAGGTTTGCTAAAGCTCTTGGAGAGACTTTAAACTAGAATTGCTGGGGGGTGGGAACTGAACTGAAGAGATGGAGGAAGAGGCGGTTGGCTCACCAATACAGAAAGCTTGGAGACAGTGCGAGAGGGAGGATAGGCAGGTGATAAAGAAGGGATATGCTCAGACCAATGGTTTGAGATATGTCTATCTTAATGCAAGAAGCATCATGAACAAAGCGGATGAGCTTGGAGCTTGAATCAGTACTTGGAGCTGGCAGAGGTAAATAATGAATTATACTCCAATGTATTTTCCCTCTGTCTTGACAGGAATCAAGAACCTAATGTGAGTAAACATGCTACCATAAGATCTAGGTTATTATGAGCTGGGGGCAATGAAAATGAAGCCTCAAATCTGGAATAGTACCTATCTATAATTCAGCAACACAAGTTGCAGTTAATTAATGAGGTTTAGTAGCAGCCAGGTATTTAGTCTTTATTTGCTACCCTGTATCTGGATGCAGATATGGGTCAAATAGGCAAAGAGGTCTACAAAGACAAGCTATCAGGAAACATGAATATCCTAATGCACTTGCACTGTAATGTCTTTAAATCTGATTATTTGATGCCACCTTTATAATAGCCCAGGTGTGTGAAACTGATGTTGCTTCAAGAGCTTTGTTGGCCAGGACCAGTATCTACAACCCTCGGATACTGTTTAGGCTGCCTTCACGCCATTGACTTCATGATCCACCTGTGTTAACCAAAACACACAGTTGTCTGCATCATTTAATTGGATGTTGCGCAGGCCATGGAAAATAGTTGCTTCCCATTTTCAGTAACTGCATAATTAGTCGATCACAATAATTGATCAATAATTTTCCCCATTACCCCCTCCTGATTGTTGATGCACTGAGTAGGTCGCAACAGTCAAGGTGCCACAGAGGGCCACTTGTCTTGCAGTCTGCTTTTGAATACAGAACAGTATAGTGCGGTATGGGCCCTTCAGCCATTACCTGCCAACATATACTGCACAAATCTGCTCAACGATCAATCCACCCTCTCCCTCCTGCATAGCCCGTAACACTCCAAATTTCACTCATTCATCCAAGAGCCTGTTAAATATCCCAAATGTATCAGACTCAACCACCTTGCTCAGTAGGCTATTCCAGGCACTCTGTGTAAACAAAGAACCATCTCTGACATCTCCCTAAGCCTTCCTCCGCTGGTATTAACCATTGCCATCCTGGGGAAAAGGTACTGGCTGTCCATACTATCTATGCCTCTTATAATTTTATCCACCTCTACCAAGAAGTCTCTCCACTCCTAAGAAAAAAAAAGCCCCAGTTTGCTCCTGTGAGAAGCATCTCTTTGTCAAAGAGTCTTTTATCCCATCTGCTCAGCTGTAGGATGGAGATCCTGTGTGGTCATCTCCTACCCTTGCTTTTGAACATGGCCCTCAGCTTCTGAGTATGCTTGTTGTTCTTTCTTTGGAATGAGCTGCTAACTTCAGCAGACTGTGCTCCCCACTGCGAAGAAACCTCTACACTCTGATGCTGTAAACTGCAGGACTAGATTCATGGAGCCACTGCAACCTTGCTTTGAAAAGAAGATTGGTATTTTTCATAAAGGTTCTTTATTTGTGCGGCTTTTGTTCATTAAGCTGTGGTAGGAGCCGTAAGTATTTGAGAGGCAGGAAGATAGAGAGCAGCCCATGTTCCATGGGATTCAACTCTCTGACCACTGAAAATATCCAACAGTCTGGTAACCATATGATTGATGATGTTATATGTGTTGCCAGTTAATACGGTATTGAACTTGAAATTATGTACCACCTGCACTCTGAGGAACTCGAAATGTTTCCTGTGAGAGAGGCTAGGACTTTACTCAGATCCCTAATGAGCATGAGATGCAATTAACAGCAGCTTTCTTGGAATCCAGCAATGCAGGAGGGATTCCCAGGGCAAAATAGCTAATACAAGAGGGCATAATTTTAAGGTGATTGAAAGAAAGTACATGGGGGGGGGGATGTCAACGGTAAGTTTTTTTTAACACAGGGATTAGTGGGTGTGTGGAACACACTGCCAAGGACAATGGTAGAGACAGATACTTTAGGGAGATTTAAGAGACTTAGATAGGCACGTGAATAAGAGAAAAATAGAGGGCTATGAGGGAGGGAAGCATTCGATTAATTTTGGAGTAAGTTAAAAGATCAGTACAACATTGTGGGCTGAAGGGCTGGAACTTTTCTGTAGTATTCTACACACTGTGACCACTTTATTAGAGTCAGGAGGTACATAATAAAAAGGTCACCGAGTATTTCTCTATGTTTGTGGTCTTCTGCTGCTGTAGCCAATTATTTCAAAGTCTGGTGTCTGTTCAGAGATGTTCTTCTGCACAACACTTGTAATGTGTGATTATTTGAGTTACTGTTGCCTTCCTGTGAGCTTGAAGCAGCCTGGCCATTCTCCTCCGACCTTTCTCATTAACAGCACCGCAAAACTCCCATTCACTGGATGATTTTTGCGTCTCGTACCATTCTCTATAAACCGTAGAGATTTCAGTGCGTGAAAATCCCAGGAGATCAGAAGTTTCTACAATACTCAAACCACCCATCTGGCACCAACAATCATTTCAAGATTCAAGATTCAAGCTCATTTAATGTCATTTCCTGTAAGGAGAACAAAATAATTGTTATACTCAATGTCTCTTAGATCACATTTCTTCCCCATTCTGATGTCTGGTCTGAAAACATCTGACCATGTCCATGTCTGAATGCTTTTATGTATTGAGTTGCTGCACATGATTGGCCGATTAGATATTTGTATTATCGAGCAGGTGAACAGGTGTACCTGATAAAATGGCCACTGAGTGTATGTTATAACAGATTCTACTGCCCAAAAATACTATTAGTTATCGATGAAGTCAAACTAACTGAAATAATCTCCATGCATAAAATGCTGGAGGAACTCAGGAGATCAGGCAGCATCTTTGGAAAAGTGTAAACTGTCGACATTTCGGACCAAGACCCTTCAAAAGTATTTCCAGTCCTGATAAAGGGCCTTGGCCCGAGGACTGCTTACTCTTTTTCATAGATGTTGTCTGGCCTGCTGAGTTCCTCCAGCATTTTGTGTGTTTTGCTTGGATTTTGAGCATCTGCAGACTTTCTCATCTTAATCTCCGTGCATGCTGTGCCTGGATGAACCTTTTATTACAACAGAGAGCAGGGAATCAGAAGACCTGGTAAAGATGTTGAAAGTCAATGTGACCTTCACATTGATAGAAGGAGCAGTCCATTAGATCATAGCTGAAGCTCCAAACCATATTGTCAGGGAGGTAATAGGTAGGATGCAACATTTCTGAAGACCTTTTACAGAAGGATGGGTCTTCCGCATGGAGGGCACTGACCCACCCAATGTGGCCCGTCATGGCCTCACGTCTCATTCAGTGACAGATTGCTACCAGAATTGCTGCCACTGCAGTAACCATTGAATGAGTATCTGAGTAATTAAATTCAGGAGGAAGCTCCTTGGTCAAGGTCAACCATAGATGTTGCATCCTATCTGTCTACTCGGTGCAGTATTGTCTGTGCTCGAAGAGACCAATGCGAGGGTGGCAGTCTCTGTTGAAAAGGTTGCTTCTGTAAGTGATCGCAGCTCTACTGGAGATGCAGCGTTCCTTGCTATGGGCCTGTTTGTCTTCTGTTGCTCTCAGGAATTTTACTTCGCCTGACTTAAGGTGTTGTTTCAGGGTGCTTCTCCATCTGGTGCCTTTGGCTGTAAGTTACTCCCAGGACTCAATGGTAATATCCAGCGCCTTCGTGTCCCTCTTGCAGACTTCTCCGTAGCGCAGTTGTGGGCAGCCAATGGTTCTCTTGCCCGAAGCCAGCTCACCAGAGGGGACCACAGACAAGGGAAAATCTGCAGATGCTGGAAATCCAAGCAACACACACAAAATGCCGGAAGAGCTCAGCAGGCCGGGCTGTTTATTCTTTTCTATAGATGCTGCCTGTCCTGCTGACCATGGAGGATGTCTTTCGGGATGAGGCCATCCTGCCTGTGTCAGATGTGGCCCAGTCAGCTGCCTGAGCAGGGTGTACATGCTTGGGAGGCCGGCACGAGAGAGAACCTCAGCTATTGGTACTCTGTCTCTCGAGGAGATGCCCAAGATGCGACAAAGGCACCTTATGTGGGAAGTGTTGAGCCCTTTCTTCTGCTGAGCGTATGTTGTCCATGTTGTTTTGACTGAGAGTTTGGGAGTTCTCTCACACTCGTGTGGTGAAGCAGGCAAGAGTTGCTGGGGCCTTCCCGATGCGCTTGTTGATTTCTGCATCCAAGGGGAGGTTGTTGTTGATGAAACTGATGAACAACATCTATTTTGTAGCTATCAATGGTAATGACTGGTGGCGACTCCATGTCTCCATCTCCAAATCCCAAGGCATTTGTCTTTTTCAGGCTGATAGTCAGACCAAATGCCTTGCAGGCCTGGGAAGAGCATCCATCAAGCTCTGGAGGTGCTGCAGAGTGTGGGTTGCATGACGGCAAACAGCACGTCTGTGATCATAGCCTTGTGCACTTTGATTTTGGCTCTTAGGCGGGTGAGGTTAAAAAGCCTGCCACCTGATCTAGTGTGTTGCAGTGCTGAATGTGTGCCTCAGGAGAAGGGCAAAAAAAAAGACGCCAAAGAGATTTAGGGTGAGAGCACAGCCTTGCTGATGCTGCTGCAAATGTCAAAGAGCTGCTGTTTTAGCACACAGTGCCCTTCATGCTGTTGTGGAAGGACTTGATCATGCTCTGTAGTTTTGGTGGGCAGTGTCGCTCAGAGAGGATCTGAAAGAGCCCGTCTCTGCTGACTGAGTCAAAAGCCTTGGTGAGATTAACAAGTACAACATAGAGGGTCTTCTTAAGTTCTCTGCCCTTCTCCTGGAATCAGCAGAGAGAGAAAATCACGTCCACAATTGACCTTCCAGCACGGAAACCATCCTATGACTCCAGGTAGACAACTCCTGTAGGCAGACCAAGAAGACTCAGGTAAAGACTTTGCCAACAACGTTCACAAGGGGGATGCCCCCATAGTTGTTACAGTCACCTCTCTCACCTTTATTTTTGTAGAAGGTAATGATCTTGGCATCCCTCATACCCCGCGGTCCTTCTTGCCAGCACTGACTGAGCACTTCATGCAGTGGGTGCAGAAGGGTAGTCAGGATCAGAAATGGGGGAGTCCCATCATTACCCGGTGCCTTCCCTAAGGCCAAGTTGCCGATGGCCTTGCTGAGCTTCTCTAGGGTCTGCTCTGCATCCTGTTCTTCCACTGTCAACAGGCACTCAATAGAGTCCAAGGCCGAGGTGGTGACAGTGTTCACTCTGGAGTAGAGCTCAGAGTAATGTACTGCCCATCTCTCCATCCGTTTGCCCCCGTCTGTGATTTCTTCCCCATCAACGGATCTGAGGGGAGCCAATTTTCTCTGAGAATATCTACCCCTAATATTGCCTGTCAGGTCCTCTCAGTTGGCAAACACTTATACACAGGTAGGGCAGCACATTTGGTTTCATTGACGGGGGTCAACTCATTGGATTTAACTTCAAACCAGTCATTTGTTTTCAGGATCTTCTTCTCAAAGGTATCTAAGGCTGTGCTGTAGATGGTATTGCGACAAAGTTCCCATTTCTCTGTGACAAGAGTTTTCAGGCTGCTGGGTGTTCAGTTCTTTCTTGAAGGACTCAGTAAAATGCTCCAGAAGGTCTGGGTGAGACATCTTGCTGACATGAACGCAAGGGTTCCCTTTTTGTTTAGCACAGTGGAATTTCTCTGACGGCGGTCTGATCTTGCAGCACAACACTAAGTGGTCTGTGCCACAGTCTGCACGATAGTAGGAATGTGTGAAAAGCACACTGCTGAGGATAGAGCGCCTGACCAGAGTCAAGTCCAGCTGGAGCCAGTGTCTGCAATAATGGTGTCTCCGGGAAACCTTGTGTTGAAACGTGGTCTGGAAGTATGAGTTACTGATACGTAGATTATGACAGGTGCAGAACTCCAGCAGTCACTGCCTGCTCTCATTCATCTTGCCCACACCAAAGTGACCAAGGCAGGAGGGCCATGAGTCATGATCTGCACCCACTCTGGCATTGAAGTCACCCAGGAGAACGAGATGTTCCTTGCTGATGGTTTTCCTGACGGTGGCTGCAAGGTTCTCATAAAACTCATCCTTTGCCTCAGATGTGGAGCATAATGTGGAGCGTACACACTGACAAGAGTAAATGAACCTTCAGGGGTTTTGAAGCTGAGAGTACGAAGTCACTGAGATCCATTGTTGCCTGGTTTCAACAATGTGTTCCTCACTGCAAAGCCTACTCCGTGCTCTCTGGGCTCGTCAGGGCCCTTCCCTTTGAAGAAAAAGGTGTAGCCTTTCTCCACTAGTGAGTCCGAGTCAGCCAGACGTGCATCCTGGAGGATGGCTATGTTACCATGAAGTCTTTTGAGCTCCTCATTTATTACAGCCGTCTTCCTGACATCACTGATGTCTTGAAGGTTAACAGCGAGGCCAGTCATCATTGTCCAAACATTGCAACGTGCTGCTATTAGAGTTGGTCTCTTTCATTGTGTTGTCTTGCCCGATGCAGTGTCTCAGATAAAGCCTCATCTTCAAGCACCCAATGAGGAAGCCAGACTGTGGCGAACAGCTCCTTTTAACTTGGGGCTGTCCACCTTAATGCGGGCAGTAGCTGTCTACTGAGATCCAAGAGTCTCTTCCACTGCCAGAAGCATCTCCTAGGTGAGCTGCCTAGCACAGCTGACGAGTCCCATCTGCTTAAAGTGTCTATATTGATTGCACATAATGGTTTATAATAGAACATAGAATAGTACAGCACAGTACAGACCCTTCGGCCCACAATGTTGTGCCGACCCTCAAACCCTGCCTCCCATATAACCCTCCACCCTAAATTCTTCCATATCCCTGTCTAGTAGTCTCTTAATCTTCACTAGTGTATCTGCCTCCACCACTGACTCAGGCAGTGCATTCCACGCACCAACCACTCTCTGAGTTAAAAACCTTCCTCTAATATCCCCCTTGAACTTCCCACCCCTTACCTTAAAGCCATGTCCTCTTGTATTGAGCAGTGGTGCCCTGGGGAAGAGGCGCTGGCTATCCACTCTATCTATTCCTCTTAATATCTTGTACACCTCTATCATGTCTCCTCTCATCCTCCTTCTCTCCAAAGAGAAAAGCCCTAGCTCCCTTAATCTCTGATCATAATGCATATTTTCTAAACCAGGCGGCATCCTGGTAAATCTCCTCTGTACCCTTTCCAATGCTTCCACATCCTTCCTATAGTGAGGTGACCAGAACTGGACACAGTACTCCAAGTGTGGCCTAACCAGAGTTTTATAACCTCTGCTGAAGCCAGTGTAACCTCTGCTTCCCATGTCATGTCAATGCCATGAGACAAAGAAGAAGTGTCTTCTCCTGAATTGTGTCTATTGTATATTGAATATTACAATAATATTTGAGTAATCTTATATATATATTGTTTGATTAAGCATTCTTGTTCATTTAAGTAATTCAATATGGGTTATATGTATAAATACATGAATTGCATATGTCATCACGCTATGAAGTGATACGTGTATGCCTCGCTTAAAGTAAACACTAAGTTAGACCCATATTCTTGGACTCCTGTGTTTTCCTTTGAATTAGTTCAATGTTTTGGAGTTGCAAAACATAATATTGTCAATTTTGCAAGGTGCAGTCACTATGCCAGCCAGGTCAGTACGACATGGAGAGCAAGCTGTTCAGAATGAGAATCAGAATCAGGTTTATTATCACCGGCATGTGACGTGAAATTTGTTAACTTAGCGGCAGCAGTTCAATGCAATAGATAATCTAGCAGAGAGAGAGAAAAAAAATTAATAAAATAAAACATAATAATAAATAAACAAGCAAATCAATCACATATATTGAATTGATTTTTAAAAATGCACAAAAACAGAAATACTGTATATTAAAAAAAGTGAGGTAGTGTCCAAAGATTCAATGTCCGTTCAGGAATTGAATGGCAGAGGGGAAGAAGCTGTTCCTGAATTGCTGAGTGTGTGCCTTCAGGCTTCTGTACCCCCTACCTGATGGTAACGGTGAGAAAAGGGCATGCCCTGGGTGCTGGAGGTCCTTAATAATGGACGCTGCCTAGAAGTCATTTGTGTTAATTGATAATTTTCTCCACGATCTAATTGTAAATTTCTGGTATATTTCTTTCTTGATGGTGGTTTGATGTTTATCTTTAGAAGCTTTTTGTATGATGCATGGCTCCGGGGTTGTACACCTAATGGTTTTCTTCCCCCCTACTTTTTCTTAGTAGGGTTTTTTTATTATCACAAAAATTTTTCAATCTTTAAAATAATGTTTTTTTTCTTTGAGACATTGTAAGTGTTGCTTACTTTGATGTACTTGTGTTATTTTTGAATAATAATAATAATAATAAAAAGATTTGAAAAGAATAATGGATGCTGCCTTTCTGAGACACCGCTCCCTAAAGATGTCCTGGGAACTTTGTAGGCTAGTGCCCAAGATGGAGCTGACTAGATGAAGCTCTTGCCCCTGCAGCAGGCTCCCCCTCTCCACGCAGCTGATGAATCAATAGAAATGGCAGGGACCAAGATAGTTTGGCACCAATAGCATTGCAGGAGTTGCCAGTCAGTGTTGAACTCAATGTAGGACTGCCTTGGAGCACCAGCTCCAGCTTTATCCCAGGGGTTTACTCCCTGTGAGTTGTTATAGCCACAAGGCAGCGGAGGTTTGTGATCTGAGTTTTCCTTCTCCTAAATGAGCTGCCAACCATGGCTAATGATCCCTATCTGCCAAGTGGGCAAAACCTGCTCTAATTTTCCGTTTTTGTGTCTGCCGGCCTGCTGTCCGAGAGGGGTGCAGCTGTTTGGGAGGTGGTTGGTCCCTCGGCCTGGCCTCAGGAGGAAGAACTCCCTGGTAATTTAAGCACATTTTGTGAACTGAGCATGAAAGACCTTAGGGAATGTCCAGTTAGAATTCCCAATACCTACAAATCCTCCTTTTAATTAGCACAGTTCTCATAATGTTACTAAAACTTGTTCCTTGACAAGTTTAGATTGCACACTCAAGTTGCAATTTTTGTTGGTAAGAGTGGACGTGGATTTCAACAAACACCGATATTAGTTGTTGGATATCTAATGCTGGACACAGGTCAGGCATGTTGGCATGGGTCATTCACAGAAGAGTTCAATCCTGTTTTTTGACTGACTGAAAATAATAGTCCAATCTGGCTCAAGTAAAATTGATCATTTGCTTGATTGATGCCAAACAAAAAGGGGACTTCTTGATCCAATGCTTAGGCAGCTTCCCCCACTCACTTACTTCAAGGTCCACAAAGGTGGTCATCAACAAGGAGGAAAATGAAATGATAGCAATGTTATTTTTTATTAAGACTAGTATTGCAGGTTGGATTATCTTTTCAAAAATAGTGCTTGTTTTGTTGATAATTACCATCAAATGCAAAGTAACATCTTATCAATGGAGCTGATGGTGATACACAATGAGAGATGAAGCTACAGTTTTGAATACTGTAATTATACTTGTTGGATTGTGCCTTCTGTCTGCTGTACAATAATGGAAGAACAAGTGCAGGAAGAGTTCAGATTCATAATGCTGCTGTTCCTGCAGCCAGTCAACACTGATGCAGTTTCTATCTCTGGAACACAGATCATAAGAAAGAGTTCCAGGAGTTCACTCATTGGAGATTGTTGCCATGGTACTGCACTGACCCGGCCAACTTGAAGCATGTGTGTGTGATAGTCATACTAAAGCATGTGTTATCATCACATCCAAGTGTCAGGTGCCTGTAGTTAACAAAGGAGAGGGATGCTCAGTGCTGGTGAAGAGATGAGAAGCAAGTCCAACAAGGTATTAGGAATAAAAAAAATCAATCTTGTTCTATTGAACTGTGTTACTTTGTTCTACTGCAAATGCCCGCAAGAAAATGAATCTCAGGGTAGTGCATGGTGACATATATGGACTTTCATAAAAAATTTACTTTGAACTTTGAACTTTGATCTTAATTCAAATGTTATGTTGCTGGTGCCTATGTTGCAGTGTAGTTCATCTGATATCACTAATCTGGTATTAAATTTTTCAGAAATCTCTATTCAGGCTCACCAGGTTCAACTTGTCGTGTTCCTAGTAAACCCAGTAGGACATACCCTTTAAATTCAGCAGGGTCCTGTTTCCAAAACACCCTTTGAACACACTGGGTTCAAAGTGCAAAGTGTGTATACTGTTATCCAACCCTTGATATTCGTCTCCTTATGGGTAGCTACGAAACAAAGTACCCCATAGAACCCATTAAAAACAAAAGAAAACTGTCCAAACACCCAGTGTGCAGAAAGAGAAAAAAAATCAGAACATGCAAACTATAAAAGCAAGCAAACAGCGTTCTGAACTGAAGTTCACAATGCCAAACATCACTGCAGCCGATCCAGAAGTCCACTAGAAGTCCACCAATTTCCTGTGACTTCCCCATAAGTTCACTGGGGACAGGTTTTCAACATTATTTTTAAACAATGGGTTCAGTGGAAAATTTATTATACTAGATTAAGATTAATTTATTTATCACATGTGCATTGAATCACAGAGTGAAAAGTGTCATTTGCTTTAAAAACCAACACAACTACAAAAGAAAATGTAAACTTGAAGTGTATTGGGGTGATTGGGTTCATGTACAATAATGCTGAAAATCTGCTGTTCTGCATTCACCAAGTGTATCAAACTATCAGAGTTTTACTATTTAATATAAAATAACAGCCTTGCCTTGCAAAAGACTTGTTGAGGACTGAACCAAAACCTGAAGCAGCAAACATGAAATACTGCATTCAATTTCAGCACTTAAGGGAAATTTGGATAGGTATATGGATGGGTCTGATATGGAGGGCTAAGGTCAATGGGAATAGGGAGATTAAGAGTTCAGTACAGACTAGATGGGCCGAAGTACCTATTCTGTGCTGTAGTGTTCGATGACTCTATGACTATGACTCTAAGTCGTTGTTCATGCCATTGGGTTGGAGGCTACCCAGATGAATATGAGGTGTTGCTACTCCAACAAGCAGCTGGAGAGAAATTTTAAGAGATGAACTGCATGAAGCAGTGTATTTAGTACAGTCTAAAAATATCAGAGAGCAGCTCATGTGAGGATATCTAAACAGAAATACAAGAGTGGGGGTCGAGACTGAAAGGCACAAAGTAGTAGATCATTATTTTGTTGAGGTCAGTGGTATCTCTAGTGCAAATGGAAACAATGTGTTGTTTGTTTTTCTCACTGGTGTGAATGATATCAGTCTTGGAGTTGTTGAGAGTCTGATGATAATATAGTGAAGGCTTCATCAATAATCCACTCAAAATCAATCACTGAATACTATCAGAAAGGAATCATTGTGGCCCAAAATATTTTTCTATGGCTAATTTTAAAAGATGTGAAACAATTGTATGTGGAATATAAACAACTTTTAACTTTAATTGATGATCCTGACCAC
Source organism: Mobula birostris (assembly GCF_030028105.1). Classification (NCBI taxonomy): domain Eukaryota; kingdom Metazoa; phylum Chordata; class Chondrichthyes; order Myliobatiformes; family Myliobatidae; genus Mobula; species Mobula birostris. The sequence continues at coordinate 100,025,125 of NC_092380.1, read as the reverse complement.
AAATGTCTTTAGATATCCTTTAGATCAATGACCTGAGGACAGTTATTGTAAATATTTTATGTGCAGAGATTGTAGAAAACCGTACTGCTAGCTAATAACACAGGTTTTAAAAGATGCTAGTTACTTGAGTCTGCCTCTTGCAGTAGTCTGAATGTAACATTATTTTTTTCTGTCCTAATGTTGTGCATTCCACATCAGCTTGAGATCTCATGTAGTTGCAATTCTTCCCACACTTTTATGAACGTGATGCTTTAGCACAGTAGTAGGCCATAGGGACTATACAAAAAAAGCATTAGATCATAAGATATAGGAGCAGAATTAGGCCATTTGGCCTATCAAGTCTGCTCTGCCGTTTCATCATGGCTGATCCATATTTTCTCTCAGCCCTGATCTCCTGGCTTCTCCCCATATCCCTTCATGCCCTGATCAATCGAGAACCTATCAACCTCTGCCTTAAATACAAAAAAGACTTGGTCTCCACAGCTGCCTGTGGTAAAGAATTCCACAGATTCACCACTCCCTGGGTAAAGGAAATTAACCTTCCAACAATGTGCAAAATAAATAAGGGGCAGCTAGTCAAAGTCTTATGACATGGAAACAGGGCCTTTGGCCCATTTTATCCACGCCAACCAAGATGTCTGTGTTGATAAACACGAGAAACACTACAGATGCTGGAAATCCAGAGCAACGCACACAAAATGCTGGAGTAACTCAGCAGGCCAGGCAGCATCTATGGAAATGAATAAACAGTCGAGTTTCAGGCTGAGACCCTACTTCAGGAGATGTCCATTTACCCATGTTTTGTACCTGTCCTTCTGGAGGTTTACAAGAGCAAGATGGATAAGCTGGTTGAGTGAAGTCTCAACAACCACCTTGCACTCAAGGAATTGATTGTGGACTTCAGGTAGGGGAAGTCGAGGGAACACACACCAGTCCATATTAAGGGTTTAGTGGTGGAAAGGGTGAACAGCTTTAAGCTCCTGGCCATCACTTTTTCAGAGGGTCTACCTTGGGTCTAACATATTGATACAATCACAAAGAAGGCCCGCCAGAGGGGCTTGAGGAGATTTGATAAAATCTCCAAAGACTAGCAAATTTCTTTAGATGTACGGTGGAGAGCATTCTGACTGGTTGAGTCACCATCTGGTATGGAGGCTCCGATGCCCAGGATTAAAAGAGGCAGCAGAGGGTTGTAAGCTCTGCCAACTCTATCATGGGCACAACCCTCCCCACTCCTCACCATTAAGGACATCTTTGAAACAAGGTGCCTCAAGAAGGTGGGATTCATCACTAACGACCCTAACCACCAGGGATATGTCTGCTTCTCATTATTACCACTGGGGAGGAGGTACTGGAGCCTGAAGACACACATTCATTTTTTTTAAGAACAGGTTCTTCCACACCACCACCAGATTTCTGAAAGGACCATGAATTCGTGAGCACTACCCCACTATTCCTCCTTTGCATGTTAATTTATTTATGTTTGTAACTTATGGTAGATTTAAGTCTTGTACTGTACTGCTGCCACAAAACAACAAAATTCATGACGTAAGTCAGGATAATAAACCTGATTCTAATTCTTGGCGATGGTGGTGATGACAGCAGTCACGTGTCCTGCCACTCTGGAAGCATTCCTCCTGGCAAATGCTGGAAGTTTCTGCTGACAGGATCGCTGAGTCTGTGAATTCAGTGACAAGGTAAAGTCACCCAGTACTGGTCACAAAACCTCACACCTTAGTGACTACACAGTGACTACAGGACAAATTGCTCTAAGGTCTCCACATTAATATGTGCCATAAGGTGACTAAACTACATGGGAAAAGGAGTACCTTGTAAGCAGCATCCAATTTCCATATAAATTCTGGGTTCCCTGTCTGTATATAGCACTGTCCAGCAGTCATCTTTATTTGTCACGTCTACATCAGAACATACAGTGAAATGTGTCATTTGTGTCAATTCAAATCAACGAGGATTGTGCTGAGAGGTCGCTTTCTCAGTTTGGACAATTACAATCGAGTTGGCACTGCCTTGGGATAAACAGTTAGTGGTGAAGTTTGAAGCTGCTCAGAGAACTGTATATTTCAGAATAGTCTATGCCACAGAGTGATGGCTTTGCATTCATCACAGGAATGTGTGCAGTTGTTAAATCCAGCCACCTATTTAGTGGGTGGCAGATTGGAGGTACATCTCTACCAAAGGAGGTGCAAGGTGCTACTTCCCTCCACTAGCCTGCAGATCTCCCTTGGGCAAGTTGTAGCACCTGCTTAGCCTCCTGATCAGGGTCACATGAAGCCATGGGAGGCAGGTGTCGGACGGTCCTATCAGCAGCTGGAAGAAACCCACGCGTTCACGGGGAGAAAGCGCAAATGCCGTATTGATGGCGTCAGAATTGACCTCTGAAGCCCTGAGCTGTAATGATGTTGTGCTAATCACTTCGCAGCCATAGTGACCATCAGCAATATATTTAAATAAAAACGTAGGTCAACCAATAGTAACAAGTTGCTGAACCGGGGAGTTTGACTCAACCATTCAGAAATTGCTGTGAACCCAGTTCCCACATGACAGGTGATTCCTACAGCCTCACAGCAGCCAGGAAATCCATACGGCCGGACCTGCCTTGAGATTCAGCAATCAGTTCTTCGTCTACTGGGAGGAAGGGGTTGAGGGGAGCACAGGCCTAGAATATGGAGCACAGGTCACCTCTCCTTACTGAGGAAACATCTACTCATGACAGAGGGATCACTAGTTTGATTCCAGCTATGGAGGTCAAGTCTATGAGGAGAGATTAAGTAAGTCGGGCCAGGAAGAATAATGGGATGATCTTGTACAAATAAGTAAGGTTGTTGTTGGGCTTGACAGGGTAAGTGCAGGGATAGTGTACCGACTGGCTGGGATGCCTGGAACCGGGAGTCGGATTCAGATTCACATTCATTTATTTGTCACAGATAAACCAAAACAAAGTGAAATGCATCATTTGTATAAACAACCAAAACAGTCCGAGGATGAGCTGGGGGCGGTCAGAGGGTCGCCACACATTCCAGCGACAACGTAACATGTCCACAATGTTCAGCAGAACAACACAAGCAACAGAACTAAGATCAAAGTAAATTTATCATCTGAGTACATATATGTCACCACACAGAACCGTGAGATTCATTTTCTTGCGGGCAATCACAGTAAGTACAAGAAACGCAATAGAATTATTGAGAGTCCGCACGCAGCAGGATGGACGACAACCAATTTGCAAAAAAAAAAGCAACAAATTATGCAAATGCAAAAAGAAAGAGAAAAATGGAAATAATAATAATAAATAAGCAATAAATAGAGAGAGGATGAGATAAAAAGTCGATAAAACTGAGTCTAGTTCAGTGGGAACAGTTCAGTGATGGGACAAGTGAAGTTGAGTGAAGTTATACTGTCCGGTTTATGGGTCTGGTTGAGGGGTAATAACTGTTCCTGAACCTGGTAGTGCGGGTCCTGAGGCTCCTGTATCTTCTTCCTGATGGTGGCAGTGAGAAGAGAGCATGACCTGGATAATGTGGGGTCCTTGCTGATTGATGCTCCTTTCCTGTGACAGCTCTCTTTGTGGATGTGCTCATCAGTGGGGAGGGCTTCAGTCGTGATAGACTGAGCCATATCCACTATTTTTGTAAGCTTTTCCATTGAAGGGCATTGGAGTTTTCATACCAGGCCGTGGTGCAACTAGTCAATATACTCTCCACAATACATCTATAGAAGTTCGTCAAAGTTTTAGATGACATGCAAAATCTTTGCAAACTTCTGAGAAATTAGAGGTGTAGTCGTGCCTTCTTTGAAATTGCACTCACGAGCTGGGCCCAGGACAGATCCTCTGAAATGATAACACCGAGGAATTTAAAGTTGCTGACCCTCTCCACCTCTGATCCCCCAGTGAGAACTGGGTCATGGACCGCCAGTGTCCTCTTCCTGATAATCATCTCCTTGGGCTTGCTGACATTGAGTGAGAGGTTGTTGTTATGGCATTGCTCAGCCAGATTTTCAACCAACAACAACATGCCAGAATGATAAAGCAAGCCCCATTCTCACCCACCCACAGAAACAGCCAGCCCTCCAACCCCAGGCCAGGCAACTTCTAGGCCTCTACCCACCATTCCTTGGCCCCATACTCTCAGCCTTGTGGACACTGGGCCTCCACCTCCCGTCCCTGGCACTGACTCATAAATCTGTGACCTCCAGACATGATGACCCAGAGGTCTAGACTTTCAGGCTTTGACCTCTGGACTCATTGATCCCTGGACTTTCCTGACCTTTGGGAATTGACCCAGGACTTGCCAATTATGGGACCTCACTTTGATCTCCAAACTCAATCTCACAATAAAGGGTCAGGCAATTAAGAATGAGATAAGATGAAATGTCTTCACCCATAATGAATTACTGGAATTCCCTATTTAGGAGAGCTGAGGTGATTCAGTCACTGAGTATACTCTAACCAGACGTTGGATGTTAAGAGAAACAAGAGTTTGTCCAGGAAAGTGATGCTGAGGTGAAAGGTCAGCCTTGACCTTACTGAGAAGTAGGCACGAGTGACCAGATGTGCTATCTCTGCTTCTGATATTTATTTAATTCTTTCAACTCACCACCCACCTGCTGCCATAACATACCCTCTCTGATCCTCCCAATCTTGGCTCAGTCCCAACCTACTTACTGGACGCCCAGCTTTGCATCACCAACCACAGCCTCTCCCATCCAGGCCCAGATAAGTTTCTTCCCTGTCCCCAGTCACTAATGCTCCCCCGCCTTCCCAAATCTTCCCCAAAAATGTTCATTCACTTACATCCCAAAGATTCCTTTCCCAACTTGGATTGCTAATCCAGAAGATCATGATACGTAGAAGTAGAATTAGGCTATTTGACCTATCAAGCCATTCAATATTGGCTGATTTATTTTCCATCTCAACCCCATTCTCCCGCCTTCTCCCCATAACCTTTGACACCCTTACTAATCAAGAACTTATCGACCTCCATTTTAAATATGCCCAATGACCTGGCCTCCACAGCCACCTGTGGCAATGATTTCCACAGATAAACTGGCTAAAGAGATTCCTCCTCATGTCTGTTTTAAAGGAAGGTCCTTGTATTCCGAGGCTATGCCCTCTGGTTCTAGGATTCCCCACAATTGGAAACATCCTCTCCTCATCTACCATATCTAGATTTGGGGTTCCCAACCTTTTTTATGCCATGGACCCCTACCATTACATGAGGGGCCATGGATGCCAGTTTGGGAACCCTGATCTAGGCCTTTCAATATTAGGTAGATTTCAATGAGATTTCCCCCCGATTCTTCTAAACTCCAGCGAGTACAGGCTGAGAGCCATCAAATGCTTCTCGTTTGTTAACCCTTTCATACCCTGGATCATTTTTGTGAACCTCCGCTGGAAATGCTCCAATGCCGGCCGGCACACCCTTTCTTAGATATGGGGTCCAGCTCTGATCCCAAAGCCATCAAACACTCATTTGTCCAAAAACTCTGCAGAGAGAATGAATCCTCAGGAAAAGTGGATGAGTTGATGTGTCAAAAATAATCAGTGTCCTTTTAGATGCCAATAACTCTTTATTTAAGGCTACAGAGCATTGATTAATAGGTACTTCTACAGGCTTGCAATGGTAACAGAATAAGCTTGGTGAGGCATTTTATCATACAACACTCAATTCCATTCGGTGTCAAAATAACTCTCTAAATAATTTATCACTGAGTTACAACAGTGCTTCTAAAAATAGATCTGGCTATTGTTTGCCTAGTACACATTGTTTGTAGTTTTCTTTCCATCCTGGACAATCTGTGTTGAAATAATGGCAAATATAGCTGATGTTTGGAAAATTAAAATATTTAGGAAATATAGCCACATTACATATGTCTATCCAGTGTTACAATTAACTGTCCTGATTTGAGGGACTGGCTGTAAGTAATGGTTCAGTGGTTGTGAGGGAACTGAGTAGGTACTAAAGGATGAAAGCATATCCACTGTGAGAAGATGCTTCTTAGTCTGCGCTGGGTAATGCCCCACCAGATTGTCCGTGGCCAACTCCTTTAGGTCCAAAGTTCCTTGCGTAACAAGCTGCAATTGGAAAAAGAAATAGTAATGATTTGAGTAGCACATCGGCACAGCTGCTCGGACTGCTGTCTCACAGGACCCAGGTTCAACCATGATTTGTCTCTGTTCTGTCTGTAACTGTGTGGGTTCTGTTGGGGAAATATTTGAGTAATCTTGCATATATATTGGTTGATTAAGCATTCTTGTTCGCTTATATAATTAATTACGGGTTATAAGTATAAATATGTGAATTGCATTCGTCATCACACTACTATGGGCATGCCTCGCTTGGAGTAAACTCGAAGCTAGACTGGCCTTTCAGACTCCTATGCCTTCCTTTGAATTAGTTCAATGTTTTGAAGCTACAAAACAAAACAGCTTTCCTCTGTGTGTTGCAGTTGCTTCCCATTGCACAAGGGCATACATCCCGGTAGCTTCACTGAATGCTGTGTATGATGTTAACTGTGCAGATGACTGGAAGAACCTGGAGGGAGTTAAGGAGAATTTTTTAAAAAGGGATTAATGTGGGATTATTGTGAATAGGTGTTTGAAGGCTAGCAGGGACTCAATGCCCTAAAGGGCCTATTTCTGTGTCGTCTCTCTCAATAACTCTTTGCTTCTGAATTAGGTGGAATGTGTTAGCTTTCTACAATGGATATTGTATGGTTGTCTGTATTCTCTTCCACTAAAACTGAAAAAAAAACACATTTACCATCAGTTTGTTGGCTACAGTCTGTAATGCAACACAAGTTAGACCCAGTCAGCGTGCCTCTCATTGCTGGAGGTGCTGGTGATTGTCTGTCGTGTCCAACGATGACAGGAAATCTGTGCAGGAGAGCTTTTAAAGAGGAAAAACCATTGCACTAGAGCAGTTCCACTCTCTCGATCTCAGAAGTCCGGGGCCAGCAGTACAGACAGGCATCACAGACTGGGGTCCTCCTTTCTTGCAGTGGGTGACCACGGAGTCTTCTGCGCCTTGTCATGCCCTTCTCCCTCCACGGAGCGTTGCAGAGCTGCCTTCCTCACCATCCGATCTCACCGTAGATCTTATCTACTCCGTCCGCCGCAGCCGACCTCACATGCGAGGACAGCCATGTCCCTATCTCACCGGAGAATGAAGACATCTGGCTACCCTCATCTGGTTTAGCCCACTCGCCGAAGTGACATACCGGGTTGTGGCCATAGTCGCAGGCAAACAGCTGCTTGGAGCCACTGATAAGAGCTTAGTGTCCAGTGGGGACCAAAGGTGAGAGAGTTCTCCTGGAATGGACATGAGAAGCCCCTTCACCAGAGGTGCTACTTATCCCTAGCCCCACTACTGAATGATTCAAACGTTCTACAATGTCTTAGTGTATTTTAGTGAAGGGCTACGCCAAAGTGAGTCACCCCTTGAATCAGCTTCTGTGTGGTTACCCTCCCTTGGGGAAGAAAAGGACAGGAGGGTGGAGAATATCTAAACCCGTCAGAGCCCTTTGGACAGAGGTGGGACATGAAATGTGAGGTGGCTTTTCAGTTGCTGACCCAGGCGCCGGTGCTGGCTTTTGCGGACCCCCGATTGCCGTGTGTACTGCACGCAGATGCCAGCCGAGAGGGTTTAGGGGGCGTCCTGTATCAGGATCAGGGCACCGGGTTGAGGCCTGTGGCATTTGTCAGCCAGAGTTTGTCGCCCTCCGAGAGAAACCATCCCACGCCTAAGTTGGAATTCCTGACGTTGAAATGAGCGGTGGTGGATAAGCTGAGTGACTATCTCTACAGGGCCAAGTTTGAGGTGAGGACGGACAACAGCCCCCTAACTTACATCCTGACCTCGGTGAAACTGGATGCCACAGGCCATTGGTGGTTGGCAGCGTTGTCTGCCTATGATTTCAGCCTGAAATACCAGCCGGGGAGCCGGAACATTGATGCGGATGCTTTGTCCTGACGGGTGCATGAGGGACTGGACAGGGACGAGAAGTGGGAGAGCGTTCCTGCCCCTGGGGTGAAGGCCCTGTGTCAGTTTGCCATCACCGTGAAGGCAGAGGAAAAGGCGAGGCAGGAACGAGCAGTGGATCAATTGGGGGCTTCTGATGAAGACATACCACAAGTTTACTGTAACCTTACTGCTCTGAAGACAAATCAGCTGCTGGAATTGAGTTCTGGGGAAGTGGCAGCTGCTCAGTGAGATGACCTGGGCATTGGTACCATTTGGTCGGCGGTTGAAAAGGGAGACATGGCTCAGGCGGAGAAGACGAAACAAACTTCAGTGCCTCCATTACTGAAAGAAGGGCCTCGGTTGGAGTTGAAGAACCGGATCTTACACCGGATCATGTCAGCCCCGGACCGACCTTGGCATTGCCAGCTGGTTCCGCCTGAGAAGTATCGGAGGATTGCATTGAAGTCACTTCATGATGATTCTGGACATTTGGAGGTTGAAAGGGCCTATGGATTGCTCAGAGACCAGTCTTACTGGCCCCGAATGAAGTCGGAGGTTGAAGAATACTGCAAGTTGTGCATTCACTGCATACAGCGGAAGACACTGCCTACGCGGGCAGCTCCTTTGTCCCACTTGCAGAGTGCAGGTCCCCTGGACCTGGTGCGTATGGATTTCCTGTCCATAGAACCCAATGCCAGTAACACGGCGAATGTCTTAGTCATCACGGACCACTACACCAGATATCCTCAGGCTTTTCCTACCAAGGACCAGAGGGTGACTACGGTGGCGAAAGTGTTATGGGAGATGTATTTAGTTTATTATGGCCTTCCCAGGTGGATACATAGTGACCAGGGATGGGACTTTGAGAGCAGACTCATCCATGAGTTACTGGGCATGCTTGGAGTTGAGAAATCGAGGACCACGCCCGATCACCCACAGGGCGATCCCCAGCCTGAGAAGTTTAATTGGACCTTGTTAGACATGCTCAGGACTCTAGAGATCAGCAAGAAGAGCAGGTAGAGTCAGCATATTGGGCATCTGGTTCACTGTTACAACTGTACACGAAATGAAGCTACTGGGTACTTGCCATATTACCTGATGCTTGGGCGCGAGGCGAGGTTACCCCATTGACCTTTGTTTTGGGACTGACGAGGGTGACTTACCACCGAAGCCTTATCTGAAGTATGTGTCTGATATGAGGGGAGAGCTGAAAAGGGCTTATGAATTGGCTGGGGCGGCGGCTGCCAAGAAGAATCAAGGAAATAAGAGGAGATGCGATCAGAAAGTGAGGTTCTCCCAACTCCTGCCGGGAGACTGAGTCCTCATAAGGAATTTGGGGCTACCTGGAAAACACAAGTTGGCTGACCGCTGGGCGGCCACACCCTATGTGGTGGAGAGTCAGATGCCAAACCTACCGGTTTTCCGGGTGAAACCAGAGGAGGGGAATGGGCCTGTCAAGATTCTCCATTGGAACCACCTGTTGCCCATGGAACAAGAGGTGCCGGTAGACCCAGAGCCTGACTTGGAGCCTACACCTAGTAATAGTACTCTGTGAAAACGCAGGGCGACTGCAGGGCCCACAGCAGGAGAGACTGGGCTGGGCCCCACCCGTGAGGGAGATACTGATTCGGAGGGTGATGATCTGGATGTGTGGTACATGCTGCCTTTCGCTAACTCCCCATTGATTGAGGAGGAGACTCCCGGCCCTTCTCCCACTGAGTCAGGTGAAGTGGGGGTGTGCTATCTGTGGGCAGCCTGGGTTACAGCAGGACCCTGAAGGAGAGGAAGCAGGGCCTGGGCACGAGACAGAGGGCTCTGAGTTGCAGGGGGGCCTGAGTGATAGGACTCGAGGGAGGACTCATCAAGTAGACCCGAAGTATCCCCAGTAGCGTCTGAGCCTGAAGAGTTAGGTAAGGAGGTACGGAGGCCTCAGAGAATTAGGAGACCACCGGATAGGTTGGCCTATGTAGCACCTGGGGAACAGGGCGTGATCTCTACTGTATTGGGGAACTATATCACTGCTTTTTGCTCCTGGTTTGGGCTTTGTGTTTTGCAGGAAGGGTTGGCGAATTATCTCAATGTCTTGAGGACATGACTAAATTTGGTGGGGGGAGAGTGTAACACGCTGTAAGGTTTCACTGCTAACGTAATGGCCTCTCTATAATGTTCACTGCTGAGGTAACGGTTTCTCTGTAGCAGCAATGTTTGAGCTATTGCTGGAGATAATGGGATGCATGTAGCCAATACGAGATTTGTGGCTGTGTCTTGTGATTCTGGAAGCAGTTGACTTCGTGGGCTTTTGCCAGAGGGAGAGAGAGATGAAGAGAGAAGACGCGAATGGAGCGATTTGGTATACTGCCGGACGGGGTGGACTCGGACCGAGGGTCCGAGGGGCAGCGATGATCGAAGGAAGATCAGCGAAGGGGAAACCGTGAGCTCCAACTTTGTGTGCACAAACAGTTTAATAAGATTTGGGCCCTTTTTCTTTTATATTTTGTTTCTCTACTAACCATATAGTCAAAATAAGAGTTATAAAGCTTAATTGTTTATTTACATATTGTGAACTGCTGTTATTTCGGGGTACTGATTTGTAACAGGGGACACATCGCGCAGCACCCACCCAAACGAGATTTCTTAAGTTTGGCCGAGTAGGGGGTTATCACCCCCTATATTAAGCCGCTAGGTGAAGCGAGTGTTACATATATAATAATAATAAATTGGCGGAATAATTACACAGCTGATATGGCTGGATTATTTGAAAAAGGGAAGGCTTAAGTTCTGCATTCCACTCTCATAATTTCTCTTGTATCTCGGAAAAAAGACCGAGGCCAGACTGGTGGGTTGTAATGCTGACTTTATCAGGAATCTTTACTGATTTATCAGGAATTTTAACGGTTGGCTGATGATTCTAGGTTTACTGGAGTCCTGCCAGAGCTGAGGGATAGCCAGCAGAAGGTTAGATTGGAGAATACAGGATTGTTCTCCTCAGTGAAAGGCAGGCTGAGGGACAGATACATTTGGGACATTGAAGAGACTCTTATCTGTGTGACTATATGTGACAAAAAATGGAGGGCGATGTGGGAGGGAAGGGTTACACTGATCTTAGAGTTGGTTAAAAGGTCGACACAGCATTGTGAGCCATGTGCTGTTCCAGTATGTTCGATATTTGAGAAGTCATTCAAATTATGAAGGATTTAGACAAAATGCAAACTGTTTCCCAGTTACTGAAGAGTTAAACCCCATTCAGAAATTGTTGGTGAAAGACCCAGACGATGGAAAATTAAGAAAAAGATGCTGTGGGAAGTTAGGATCTAAAACTTGGTGGCTGATAAGAGGATGGAACCAAAATTAACTACAGCCTTCTCAGAAATTAGATAAGGGAAGTGTTCAAATTCTGTCTTTAAGCAGGAAGCAGAACCTGAAGGAGAACAGACAGAAGTAATTGAATTGGCTTTAGTAAGAGCTGGTACAGATTTGACGGTCGACTGCTCTACTTGTCACCTTGCAAATGGACTCCTCCTGTGTCATGCCACAGATATCCACTTTAGCTCGGGTTGTGGGTTAACACCTTCAGTGCATGTGACATAACTGTTCCTCTCCGGATATCTTGTGTTGAAATTAGAAATTACTTGCACATGCAGTGCTTTAACCACATTTCCAAGAAAGGTCTGACTCACGTCACCAGCACATGATTTGCTTTGAACTGCAGACACTGGATAGATATGGATAAATGCATTTGCCATTTTACTCTCCGCATAATCTCTCCAACAACAGCAAGGTGATTGATTAGTTGAGCTATTTCTGGAAGGGTTATTAAGAGGGAGAAATGTGGCGATGAATTCCCTGTTCTGGCTGCAAATGAAAGGAAGAAGACTTCTCACAGTCATCTGAATTGAATTAGAAGCAATATCAGTCCAAAAGCATTTATCCAAAAAACATTTCTAACAATGGGCTCTCTATCAGTATGTCCCAGGATCAATAGATCTAATTCTAAGTCATTCAACTACAATAGAATTCCAAGAACTCGTTATATTGGGACTTTGGTAGTGCCAGACCAACAGATTTGCTGGATTGTTATTTCTCTTCAAGATTCAAGACTGTTTAATGTCAATCTTCAGTATGCGAGTGTAAAGGAGAACAAAATGATTATTACTCTGGATCTGATGTAGCATTAAAATAAACACATTATGCGTAAAGAACACAATAAAAAACACAAAAATACACAATAAATGTAAATATAAAAGCAATATTTTAAAATGCATAAAACACAACGTACAAGTAACTTTTGTATATATAGACTGACCGTATACGTACATCAAATATTGCTAGGTGATGTGTGGGTTAATCAGTAATACACTTTTCTTAAGATGTTCAGCAGTATTATAATAAATTTTCCCTGGAACTAGGGAAGTCAGCGTGGATACACAAGAGAATGCAGACGCAGGAATTAGAAGCTGGAGGAACCGCGCGTCATCTGTGTTGGGGGAGGGAAGGGGGAAGGAACTGTGAACATTTTGGGTTGAAACTCTGCGTCAGGACTGGAAGTAGAAAGGGGGAGATGGCCAGTGTAAAGAGGAGATGGGGAGCGGTGAGTGGACAGAGCATGCAAATACCAGGTCCATTCCACGTGGATAAGAGGAACTCCAAACATTGCCTGGTGAACCGAATACTGAACCACTGGGGCAGTATATTATACAATGGTCGGACAGTAGATTATCTGACTTTTACTGACTGCCACCTTGATTATCAGGACAGGAAAGCTCTACAACTGGTAGTCCAAACTGCCCAACACATCATTGCCACCAGCCTATCCACCATTGAGGACATATATACAGAAATGTGCCAGATAAGGGCCAGTAACATCGTGAAGGATCCCATCCACCCAACTCATGGAGCGTTGGTCCCACCCCCATCAGGGAGGAGGCTATGTAGCATCCACACCAGAACCACCAGATTCAAAAACAGTTACTTCCCCCAAACAGCAAGGCTGATTAACACATCCAGCTAGCAACCCACCTCACCACAGCCCCCAACCACCACTACCTTATCACATGCAGGGATAGACAGACTCTGGCGGATTGAGCGGACGAGACCAATGGAAGGTCCAATGGTCAAGAAGGTGGCCTCTGCAAGCATCGTGGAACGTGTAGAGCAGGACAAGACACAGAAGACGTCCTGGTCATCCACTGCGCCTAATCCCATCTCCAGCCGTCTCGAATCTGTCTTTCCACTGGATCCAGATGGGAATTGGGAAGAGAGAGTGAGGCAGACGCTGCGCAACTCTCCCTCACTTAAATCCAAATCACGCGCAGGTCTCGACACCATCGTAATGGTGTCGAGGTCCTCATCAACGACGATGGACGAACACACATGTATAGACACTCCTGTACCTAGAATCACTTTACACAAATATACATAGAAACATAGAAAATAGGTGCAGGAGTAGGCCATTTGGCCCTTCGAGCCTGCACCGCCATTTATTATGATCATGGCTGAACCCTGCACCAGCCTTCCCTCCATACCCCCTGACCCCCGTAGCCACAAGGGCCATATCTAACTCCCTCTTAAATATAGCCAATGAACTGGCCTCAACTGTTTCCTCTGGCAGAAAATTCCACAGATTCACCACTCTCTGTGTGAAGAAGTTTTTCCTAATCTCGGTCCTAAAAGGCTTCCCCTCTATCCTCAAACTGTGGCCCCTCGTTCTGGACTTCCCCAACATCGGGAACAATCTTCCTGCATCTAGCCTGTCCAATCCCTTTAGGATCTTATACGTTTCAATCAGATCCCCCCTCAATCTTCTAAATTCCAACGAGTACAAGCCCAGTTCATCCTGTCTTTCTTCATATGAAAGTCCTGCCATCCCAGGAATCAATCTGGTGAACCTTCTTTGTACTCCCTCTATGGCAAGGATGTCTTTCCTCAGATTAGGGGACCAAAACTGCACACAATACTCCAGGTGTGGTCTCACCAAGGCCTTGTACAACTGCAGTAGTACCTCCCTGCTCCTGTACTCGAATCCTCTCGCTATAAATGCCAGCATACTATTCGCCTTTTTCACCGCCTGCCGTGCCTGCATGCCCACTTTCAATGACTGGTGTATAATGACACCCAGGTCTCGTTGCACCTCCCCTTTTCCTAATCGGCCACCATTCAGATAATAATCTGTTTTCCTATTTTTGCCACCAAAGTGGATAACTTCACATTTATCCACATTAAATTGCATCTGCCATGAATTTGCCCACTCACCCAACCTATCCAAGTCACCCTGCATCCTCTTAGCATCCTCCTCACAGCTAACACTGCCACCCAGCTTCGTGTCATCCGCAAACTTGGAGATGCTGCATTTAATTCCCTCATCTAAGTCATTAACATATATTGTAAACAACTGGGGTCCCAGCACTGAGCCTTGCGGTACCCCACTAGTCACCGCCTGCCATTCTGAAAAGGTCCCGTTTATTCCCACTCTTTGCTTCCTGTCTGCTAACCAACTCTCCACCCACACCAATACCTTACCCCCAATACCGTGTGCTTTAAGTTTGCACACTAATCTCCTGTGTGGGACCTTGTCAAAAGCCTTCTGAAAATCCAAATATACCACATCCACTGGTTCTCCCCTATCCACTCTACTAGTTACATCCTCAAAAAATTCTATGAGATTCGTCAGACATGATTTTCCTTTCACAAATCCATGCTGACTTTGTCCGATCATTTCACCGCTTTCCAAATGTGCTGTTATCACATCCTTGATAACTGACTCCAGCAGTTTCCCCACCACCGACGTTAGGCTAACTGGTCTATAATTCCCCGGTTTCTCTCTCCCTCCTTTTTTAAAAAGTGGAGTTACATTAGCCACCCTCCAATCCTCAGGAACTAGTCCAGAATGTAACGAGTTTTGAAAAATTATCACTAATGCATCCACTATTTCTTGGGCTACTTCCTTAAGCACCCTGGGATGCAGACCATCTGGCCCTGGGGATTTATCTGCCTTCAATCCCTTCAATTTACCTAACACCACTTCCCTACTAACATGTATTTCGCTCAGTTCCTCCATCTCACTGGACCCTCTGTCCCCTACTATTTCTGGAAGATTATTTATGTCCTCCTTAGTGAAGACAGAACCAAAGTAATTATTCAATTGGTCTGCCATGTCCTTGCTCCCCATAATCAATTATACAATCAATGTATAAAAGCTATCTTATGTATTCACATTTATTGCATTTTTAAATATTATTATTGTGTTCCTACATTGTGCCTTTTTTTGGTGCCGCATCAGCTTGAGTAACAATTATTTTGTTCTCCTTTACATTTGTGTATTAGAAATAACATGAAACAATGTTGAATTTTGATTATCAGCTCAGCCATGCAGTGCTCAGGAAATTGAACATGCAACAAGCAGCTCTGCATACAATTGACACTGCCATGTACTGCAGTCCCAGTACAATGGATCCCCTTCATTACAAGCAGCAGCCGATTCTTGCTTGGCCTTACCTTTACAATAGATTTCTCCGTCTTTGTCTGTGACATTGGTGGATTCCAGGCTTTTGCCGCAGAGTGCACAGCGGAAGCAAGTCTTGTGCCAGGCCTGTGGTGGATTGAAGGTTCCAAGATTTAACCAAAATGATGGATCATGGATTGAGTAAACAGTAGTAAGTGTTTCACCTATGGGGAGGGGGCACTGCACAGGATCGAAAGAAGCTGCAGAAAGTTGTGAACCCCAGCCTGGGCACGAGCTTCTGCAGCGTCCAATCCATCGTCAAGGAGCTGCGCCTCAGAAAGGCGGCACCCGCCATTAAGGACCCCCCGGCACCCAGGACATGCCGTCTTGCCATTGCTACCATCAGGGAGGATGTACAGGAGCCTGAAGACACACACTCAATGATTCAGGAACAGCTTCTTCCCCCTGACATCTGATTTCTGAATGGTTCATAAAACCTTGAACACTACCCCATTACCTTTTTTGCACTACTTGTTTCATTTAACTGTAGTTAACTTAAATATGTAAGGTGTTTCTTCTTTTATGTTACTGCTAAGGCTAATAAAATGGCTTCTTTGTTATGTTATTAAAATGTCTTTCCTGTAATAATAACTGCGATGTAAGGAGTTCTGTCTCTCTCTCTGCTTGTTTGGGTTATATTATTGATAAGAGGGAGAACGAACCGATGAGTGTCCATGTTATTCTTTTTGCGGGTGATATTCTGTTTCATATGGCTGGGAACCGGTGGTTTGGTGGGCTTTTCAGGAGGAGACCCGGAGAAGAAGGGTGTGCTGGATGCGCTCTGGTCGACCACCGTGATTGGTCCCAGGCGGCGAGTCGAGGAGGTCGGAGGAGATCGAATGGTGGAAAGAGGACCCTGTTAATTGAGCTCCAACGGTTGTGCATGAAGTGGTTGAACTCTGATAAGTCTGGCACCTTATTCTTTCCCTTTTATGTTGTATCTCTATTAATTACATAGTTCCAGTAAGATTTATAAAGTGTAATCTGTAAATCGTACATTGTGTGCTGTCAGATATTTGATGTGTGAGTTTGTACCAGGTGGCATTACACAGCAACGACGCAACCGTGAGACACGGTTTAGCGGGCGGACGGGGTTTCCCCCTAGATAAACACGAGCCGATAGACCTGAGCTTTACAAATGAGTCGTGCAAGAAAAGCCATGAAGTCACGGGTCCAACACCCATTCAGAACGCATATAAAATAGTTAAATTTAATCAGCATAACAACAAATTTCATGACATGAGCTGGTGATACTAAACCCGACCCTGATATAAACTTATGACGCAAACCTTTCAAAGTAACCAGAAGGCCCCCCAAGTAATTGCTGCAAATACGCTTAAAGTTACTGATTTCTGTTATACTTTCAGATCCTCAGCATCGGTCATGTTTCTTGTTTGCTTCATTGGAACATACAATTAAAAGCTCCTGCCTATTCCCAGCTCTCTCACTCACTCCATTGATAGTAACAACGTATACCATTCAGTACTGCAGACCAGTGTAAGAGCAATAGACCTGTACCCACCTGTGCATACCCCACAATGACTGACATGTACCCTTCAGTATAGCACCTCAGTGCTCTACAGGAAGTGAGCTGTACCCACAAGTGTAGTGCCTGTTTTATGGTGACAGACCCATTCAAATCAATGCAGTACATCCAGTCTGAAGCTGGATGTGATCTGGATCTGTGCTTGAATCAGCACCACATTTATTATCACCGATTGATATGACATGAAGTTGGACCCTGAAGATCCAGTCAGGTACTGTACAGTCCCACGATCGGGTGAGCTGGCAGCACCGAATCGTCCCATCTTGAATCTTCAGCTGCAGCCTCTTCATCCATCCTCCTGGTCTCCGCATGCAGCCCCCAAACATATCAGAATCAGGTTTAATATCATCGGCAATATTGTGAAATTTGTTGTCTTAGTTAAATTAATTAAGTAGTGCAAAATTAATAATTAAAAAAGAAATGAGGTAGTGTTCATGGGTTCAATGTCCACTCGGAAATTGGATGGCAGAGGGAAAGAAGCTGATCCAGAATCACTGAGTGTGTGTCTTCAGGCTCCTCTACCTCCTCCCTGATAGTAGCAATGAGAAGAAGGCAAGTCCTGTGTGACAGAGATCCTTCATGATGGATGCCGTCTTAATGATGTCAGCGGCTTCTCCTTTCAAGGAATTGGGCTGGGGGCTTCCTGGGAGCACGGGCAACCCTGCAGCAAGAACCAGTATTGTCGGGAGTGGCCAGGAGGGTCAGAAACAGGGCTGCAAGGATGGTGAATTGTGCTGTACAGGATTAGAGGTGGGGATCGATGAGGCTTTGAAGAATGTGAAAATAAGGTTGGGAATTTTAAAAGCAACATTGGTCAGGGTAGTGAAAGAAGCACAGGGACAACGATTGAATGCAATATGGTCCAGGAAAGGAGCATAGATAGCATTGTCATTGATTTCTCTCACTTCCAGTAATTTCTGCCCCTTCCTCCTTCTCTCTTTCTTCCATTCCCCATTCTGGTTCCCCTGCCACCCCTTCTCTTCTCCTAACCTGCCCATCAACTCCTTCAGGTGACCCTCTTCCTTCTCCTTCTTCCATGATCCACTGTCCTCTCCTATCAGATTTCTTCTTCTTCAGTTCTTTACCTCTTCCACCCATCATCGTCTCACACAACCCCCTTCCCCCACCTTCCCCCTCACCTGGTCTCACCTATCATCTGCCAGCTCATATGCATTCCCTCCCCCCACCTTCCTATTCTGGATTCTGCCCTCTTCCTTTCCTGTCCCAATGAAGGGTTTTGGTTGGAACTGTTGACTGTTTTACTCCCCTCCATAGATGCTGTCTGACCTGCTGAGTTTCTCCAGCGTTTCGTGGGAGTTGCTCTGGATTCTGAGCATTCACAGAATCTCTTGTGATGATCAATATACACTGATCTACCAGACATATCAGCTGCTATTGTAGATATGAAGACAAAGTCCAATTGAAGTGGTGTGTCCTGTTAGCCTTGCCACTGGCAGGCACAGCAGAACAAAAGTATCTCCACGGCAACTGGGAATTCAATTTACAGTTTATCTTGCTGGAGTTGCACAGCAATTTAATTTACTGACTGAGTGAAATTCACAGTGAATAAAACTTAATTAAAGCGCAAGATTCCAGTGAAAAAGCAGAATTTACCTTCATTGTTGCACTCAGTAAATGCTGATTATATCGATTTTTGAATGAAAAATTACAGTGGTATATGATTCATTTATGATCGCTCTCAGGACAACAGACTTTTCATTTTATCAGGAATGAAACAAGGTTAATTTAGCTCATAAAAGATGAAGCTATACATCTCCATGGTATATCTGTGGAAATTTGCCAGAATCTATCTCACTAAAGACTTGCAAATTTCTACAAATGTGCCCTGGAGAACCTTCTCACGAGTTGCATCGCCACCTAGTTTGGAGCCTCCAATACACAGGTTGAGAAAAAACCACTGAATCATGTAGACTCAGCCAAATCCATCATGGGCACTAGCCCCCTCAGCATCAAAGACATCTTGAAAAGGGAGCACCCATTATTAAACACCCTCACCATCCAGGACATGCCCTCCTCTTAACACGACCATCAGGGAGGGATATAGAAGACTGAAGACCCATGCTCAATGCTTTAGGAACAATTTCTTCCTCCCCATCATCAGGTTTCTGGATGGTCCATGAATCCATGTACAGTACCTTGCTATTATGCTCTCTTTCTGCATTATTTATTTTTTATATTTCTTATTGTAATTTAGTAATTTTTAATGTATTGCACTGTACTGCTGCTGCAAAGTGACATATACAGTATCAGTGATAATAAACTTGATTCTGATGTCAAATAAAACACACCTTTATCATACAATCTTGGGTATATATATATAAATATATATAAAACCAAGTTTCAAACAAAGCATACAGTAAGTGCTAATTGCCCATCATTATTCAATCTGTTTACAAGCAATCCCATATGTGGTAATGAAACCACCTATGTTTTTTTCCAAGCCATACACAATCTTACTTCAAAGTTCAAAGTGAATTTATTATCAAGTACATATATGTCACCATATACAACCCTGCTAGGCCCAGTACAGGTCCTCAGAAATAATAACACAAAGAAATTTAAAGTTGCTGACCCTCCCAGCCTCAGATCCTCTGACGAGGACTGGCGCATGGACCTCTGGTTTCCTCTTCCTAAAATCACTAATCAGCTCCTTGGTCCTGCCGACATTCAGTAAGAGGTTGTTGTTATGATACCAGATTTTCAGTCTTCTCCTATATGCAGATCCATCACCACCTTTGACTCAGCCTACGACAGTGGTGTCATCAGCAAATCTGAATGTGGCATTGGAGCTGGGCTTAGCCGCACAGTCATAAGTGTAAAGCGGGGGCTAAGCACACAGCCCTGTGGATACTCCTGTGCTGGTGGAGATCATGGAAGAGATGCTGTTGCCCAATCTGAACTGACTGGGGTCTGCAAGTAAGGAAATCGAGGATCCAATTGTACAAGAAGGTATTGAGGCCAAGGTCTTAGAAATTATTGATTAGTTTTGAGGGGATGATAGTATTGAATACTGAGCTGTGGTCAATAAAGAGCATCCTGATGTATGCATCTTTGCTGTCCAGACAACCCAGAGTTGAGTGAAGAACCAATGAATGAACCACCAAATAGTCGTTCCACTAGGCAAATGAGAGCAGATGCGTGTCGCTTCTCAGGCGGAAGTTGATGTGTTTCGTCACCAACCTCTCAGAACACTTCTTCACTGTGGATGTGAGTGCAACTGGACAATAGTCATGGAGACAGATCACCAGGCTCTTCTTAGGCACCGGTGTAATTGAAACCTGCTTGAAGTAGGTGGGTACCTCAGATTACCGAAAGATCACAATGTTTCCAGCCAGTTGATAAGAACAGGTCTTTAGTCCTTTAGTACTTGGACAGGCACTCTGTCTGGACCAGATGCTTTTCATGGCTTCACACTCATGAAAGCTGTTTGCATGTCAGCCTCACAGACTGAAATCCCAGGATCATTGGGAGCTGTGGGAGTATATGATGGTTCCTCCATGTTTTGACAGTCAAAGTGAGCATAGAAGTCATTAATTTCATTTGGAAGCAAAGCCCTGTTGTTGCCTACATCACTTGAGCTATCTTTATAAGAGGTGATAGTATTTAAGCCCTGCCACAACCATTGAGCATCCTTCATTGATTCAAGTTTAGTTCGGAATTGCCATTTCCTTTCTGCTGCCACCCTCCTTTCTAAAAGAGTGGAGAGACATTTGCAATTTTCCAGTCCTCCAGAACCATGCCGGAGTCCAATGCTTCTTGAAAGATCATTACTAATGCTTCCACAGTCTCTACTGCTAACCCTTTCAGAACCCTAGGGTGCAGTTCATCTGGTCTTTGAGCTTTTTGAGCATTTTCTCCTTTGTAATAGTGACTGTACTCACTTCTCTTCCCTCCCACTCTTCAATACCTGGCACACTGCTAATGTTTTCCACAATGAAGACTGATGCAAAATATTCATTTAATTCATCTGCCATCTCCTTGTCCCCAGTTATTATTTCTCCAGCCTCATTTCCTAGTGGTCCTATATTCACTCTCATCTCCCTTATTTTTTATGTACTTGAAAAAGATTCTTCTATCCACCTTTATGTTGTTTGCTAGCTTGCTTTCATATTTCATTTTTTTCTCTCCTGATGATACTTTTAGTTGATTTCTGTAGGTTTTTAGAAGTTTCCCAATCCCCCACCTTCCCACTACTTTTTGCTTTGTTGTATGCCTTTCTTTTCCTTTTACAATAGCTTTGACTTCCCTTGTTAGCCACTGTTGTACTCATTTTGCCATTTGAGTGTTTCTTTGTTTTTGGAATACATCTATCCTGCACCTTCCTCATTTTTCCCAGAAACTCTGCTGTCATCCCTACCAGTATCTCCTTCCAATTTACTTTGGCCAACTCCTCTCTCATACCACTGTAATTTCATTTACTCCACTGAAATACTGCTACTCCAGACTTTACTTCCTCCCCATCAAATTTCAAGTTGAACTCGATCATATTGTGATCACTGCCTCCGAAGGATTCCTTTACCTTAAGCTCCCTAATCAGCTCCATTTATTACATAAACCCAATCCAGGATAGCTGATTCCCTAGTAGGCTCAACAACAAACTGTTCTAAAAAGCCTCCTTGTAGGCATTCAACAACTTCACTCTCTTGCGATCCATTACCAAACTGATTTTCCTCATCTAGCTGCATATTGAAATCTCCCATGACTATTTTAACATTGCCCATTTGACATGCCTTTTCTATTTCCCGTGGTCGTGGTTAGTGTAGTTGTTTTACAGTGCCAGCAATCAGAGATTGAGGTTCACCTCTCACCTCTGTCTGCAAGGGGTTTATGCGTTCTCCCCATGATCATGTGGGTTTCCTTTGGGTGCTCCCATGTTTCAAAGGTATACAATTAGGGAGAGGGTGAGTAAGTTGTGGACATGCTATGCCAGCTCTGGAAACTTGGCGACACTTTCGGGCTGCCCCTAGCACAATCCTTACTGATGTGATTTGATGCAAATGACATATTTCACTATATGCTTTGTTGTGTCAATGTACACATGATAAATAAAGCTAATCGTTATCTCTTTATAGTCAAGTGCAGGTTAGGGCAGGGTTCTGTTCCTGTGAACTGTTTGTTACCCAAACAAATCACAAGTAAGAAATGCAGCTGCGAACTGGGCTCTCACTCAGCAGTAGATACCTGTAGCCCTAAGCAGCCGGCAAATCCAACCCACCTCTCTCCCAAATGCTCGTTCAAATGTATCGCCTGTGCATAAGTTAGATGTTCTGGAGAGGATCTGTAATATTGTTCTGTCTATGCTGATAGAAGCCACAACTTTAGTCTCCCATTGGCGTGCAGGTAGGTAAAATATCTTGGCACAGTCACGTGGCTGTAGTCAATCCTGAATGAATCAAGATCTGCTTCATTGCTTACGGATGCTGAATTTGATGTATAAATCTAAAATCTAATCCAGGGGTTCCCAACCTGGTCTCCACAGACCCCTTGGTTAATGGCAGTGGTCCGTGGCATAAAAAAGTTTGGGAACTCCTGGTCTAATCTAATCAGAGCAAAACAGAGTGGTACACTATCCTTTCTTATCACATTCCTCCCTCTCCAGCCTTTTGCCTCTTCCACTGATCACTTCCTAGCTTCTTACTCCATCTCCCACCCTCCCACCTACCTTGCCCCTCACCTGGTTTCATTTATCATCTGCCAGCACCCCCACACACACCTTCTATTCAATATAGGTAATTGATTTACTTGTTTATTTATTATGTTTTAGTTTATTTATCATTTTTTTCACACTCTCTCTCTCTCTCTGCTAGATTATGTATTGCATTGAACTGTTGCTGCTAAGTTAACAAATTTCATGTCACATGCTGGTGATAATAAACCTGATTCTGATTCTGATTCTGAAGTTTCAAATGTGACGCAGAATCTTTGCAAACTCGTAAGCAAGTAGGAGCACTTTCTTCGTAATTGCACTTACGTGCTGGGCCCAGGCTAGGTCCTCTGAAATAATAACACCAAGGAACTTAAAGTTGCTGACCTTTCAAATGTGCTGCCTGATTCGCTGTGAAGCTCCAGCATTTTGTGTGTACTGCTCAAGGTCTCCGACATTTGTAGAATCTCTTGTGTTTAAGATGTTGATCAGATCAATAAGCTCTGGAATGCTGTGTACACGCACTGAGGCAACACAAGGCCTACATGCAGCATCCACTATCCGATTCCCTTTTAAACACCTGACTGTCTGTCAATCACACATTTCAAAAGGGAGTCGGGGCAGAATCAATGGGTCAAAAGGCTTAATTCTGCTCCTATACCGTATGGTCTTAAAAAATTTGCAGGCCATAGGGAAAGAGGCAAAAGAACTCATTGGGATACAGTGTAAAGAGCCAGAATGGCTACAGTGGGCAGAATGACTTCTTGTTCTATGATAATCAGATAATTCTTTTAATATTTAAACATATCAGCTACCCTTGGGTTTCCTCAGTCTGACTATTCTGCTTCAGGTGTTCTTTTGCTTAAGCATAAAGATTCAAGATTCAAAATTGTTTAGCACACAAGTGTAAAGGAGAACAAAAACATTATTTTTCTGGATCTGATGCAGCACACAAAAACACAATAAGATAAAGATCACAATAATAAGAATGTACAAAATACATAATAATATTTTTTTCATACCTTCCCTCCTCCAATCACCTTCTCAGCAGCGTACACCGACTTATTACATCTTGGACACTTGTCGGCACCACCAAACTTGTGGGCAAACTTGGAGGAGCTGGGGTTTGGAGACTGATGAGGTTTGACCCTTGGAAAAGGAAATAAAGAGAGCTTAAACTCATTGGGCTGAAGGGTGTCAATCCAAAATGTTGGCACTTTATTCCTCTCCATAGATGCTGCCTGACCTGCTGAGTTCCTCCAGAAGTTTGTATCTGTGGGGTAAAGGTTTGTCAAACAGTATATCCCAAAGACATACAGGTAAGAATTAGTGAGATGCGGGCAAGCTATTTTGAAGTTGGAAGTGTGGCGACACCTGTGGTCTGCCCAGCACAATCCAAGCTGATTTGATTTCATGCAAATCAGACATTTCACTCTATGTGCTTTCTGAGACTGAGTGTGTGCCTTCATGAACATATCATGGATGAACCAAATGATTTGATGGCTAGATCTGTGTCATTCAAGACCAGTAATCCAAAACTATACAAGAAGTCCGGGTAGGACCTATGTAAGGCTATTTTCAGAGTGAAAAAACAATTTGGATTGAAGTTGAATGCATGTCATCTCTGGCAGGGTTTGCAGGCCATTACTTCCTACAAGGCAAGAACTAACATCATGAATGACTGCGGTGCTCCCATGATGCACTCATTGAAAGGGAGAATAAAACTACACCTGTGCGAATCTCTGCAGCATCTGATAACCCTGTGATCTCTGTCTTGGAGCCTGGCATCAGAATCTCTCTCAAGAGGGAACCCTCGCAAGACGTCAGGCCCTGATGGTGTACTTGGTAGAGCACTGGAAACTTGTGCTGGCCAACTGGTGGAAATGTTCAAGGACATCCTCAATCTCTCACTGCTGGAGTCAGAGGTTCCCACCAGCTTCAAAAAGGTGTCAATTATGCCAGTGGCTAAGAAAAGCAGGTGGGCTGTCTCAACAACTATTGCCCAGTCGCACTCATATCTACAATGATGAAGTGCTTTGTGAGTTTAGTCATGTCCAGAATTAACTCCTGCCTAAGCAAGGTCCTGGACTCACTGAAATTTACCTATTGCCAAAACAGATCTACAGCAGATGCAATCTCACCGGCTCTCCGTTTGGCCTTCGATCACCTGGACAACTATAATACCAACGTCAGGCTGCTGCTTATTGAGTATAGCTCAGCTTTCAACATAATCATTTCCTCAATTCTAATCAACAAGGTCCAAAACCTGGGCCTCTGTACCTCCCTCTGCAACTGAATCCTTGACTTCCTCATCGGGAGACCACAGTCAATGCAGATCAGAAATAACATCTCCACCTCACTGACAATCAACACTGGAGTATATTACTGCTTAGCCCACTGCTCTATTCTCTCTATCCCCATGACAGTGTAACTCAAACACCATCTATAAATTTGCCATTGACAGACTTTTGTTGGCAGAGTTTCAGATGGTGACAAGGAGGCATATAGGAGAAAGATAGACCAGCTGGTTGAGTGGTGTCACAAGAACAACCTTGCACTTAACAGCTGTATCACCAAGGAATTGATTGCAGACTTCAGGAAGGGAAGGTAGAGGGAACATACACCAGGCTTGTCGAGGGATCAGCAGTGGAAAGGGTGAGCAGTTTCACGTTCCTGGGTGTCAAAATCTCTGAAGGTCTTTCCTGGGCCCAACATATTGATCCAATTACAAAGAAGGCATGACAATGGCTATATTTCATTTAGAGTTTGAGGAGACATGGTCTGACACCAAAGACTTTTGCAAACTTTCGGAGATGCACCATGTGAGTATTCTAACTGTCTGGAATGGAGCAGCAACTGCACAGGATCAGGAAAAGCTGCAGAAAGTTGCAAACTCAAGCAGCTCCATCATGGGCACTAGCCTCTCCAGCGATGCCTCAAAAAGGCAGCAGCTATCATTAAGGACTCCTATCACCCAGTACATGCCCTCTTCTCATTGCTACCATCAAAGAGGAGGTATAGGAGCCTGAAAACACACATTCAACGTTTTAGAAACAGCTTCTTCCCCTCTGCCGTCAAATTTCTGAATGGACAATGAACCCATGTACAATACCTCAATATTTTTTTGTTCTCTTTTTGCACTATTTACTTGATTTAGTTTTTAAAATATATTTCTTATTGTAATTTATTTTTTTATTATGTATTGCAATGTAATGTACTGCTGCTGTAAAACAACAAGTTTTGCGACATATGATAGTGATATTGAACCTAATTCTGGATCTGATGTTTTGACGTACATGTGATATATAAAGCTAATCTTAATCTTAAATGCAACCGGCACAATAAAAAGGGGCTATTAAACTGAAGGCAACGGAAAGAGTTTCCTTACTTTGAGTGTATGCAAGATATTTTCCAACTCAATAGTTGCACACAAATTATTTTGAATAGAATAAATATCTTCCATAAAGTGTTTAAAAATGTCCTATATTCCTTGCAAAATAAATCCATTTCCCATAAATTTAACTTTGAAATGCTAAGATTGATTATTCATGAGCACATAAATAAAATCTTTCCCCCTCTGCTGGAAAACAGAAAGCATCTTTGTTTATCTGTGTTTTTACATTCGTAGTCTTCAAATTTCCCTTGGTTAGAGAGCAAAGATCCTGATTCCATAAATGTACAGGCAGAGATCTATTACAGGAGAACGCTGAAGTGATGGATACGGGTTTAATTTCAACCTTTAAGGGAAATTTGGGTAAGTACATGGAAGGGAGGGGAATGGAGGGCTGTGGTCCGGGTGCAGGTCGATAGGACTAGGCAGAAAAATAGTTTGGAATGGACTAGATGGGATGAATGGCTGTTTCTACGACTCTGTGACTTTATATGGCAACAGGATTTGATTTCCTTATCTAGCAACAAATAACTCATCAGTTCTCCAGTCTGTATTCACCTGTAAGTTGTAACTATTGCATGGATGGGGTGAGAAAACAGGGTCAGTGTCCCTTTAAACACACCAACAATTTCAGGGCAAATGACTGTACACTTAATTCACCCCAAAGCATCTTGAAACATTTCTTCAGAAATTGCCCCGTCACCAGAGCAAACCTCACAACTGCTTGAATTGCAGTTGCTACACGAGCCTTCGTCAGCGGTGTGGTAGCTTCACTCCCACGCTCGGAAAAGGGATGGAGGCTTTGTGGACAGTGATCACAAGATGGACTTCTTCCTGAGTTTTCCTGTCAAGGTACTCTAGCCTGTGAAGTTACCCCAACAAACCAGATTCGGATTCATTTATTTATCACATGCACATCAGAACTTACACTGAAATGCATCATGTGTGTTAACAACCTTTTGAGAACTTGGCCATTTTGATGTAATTTGAACAGTATTCCAGCACAATGTGTTTGACTGCTCATACTTATCAGTAACTCTACTCGGAATACATATAGACAGAAAGATGCCAGGAAAAGGCCAACAATGTCATGAAGGAACCCAGCCACCCTGGGCATTGGACTTTTTGTCCCACTGCCTTCGGGGCGAAGGCTGCATAGCATCCACGCAAGCACCACCAGACTCTAAAAGCAGTTACTTTCCCCAGGCAGTAAGGTTGATCAGCACCTCCTCCCGCTATCCCACCACCTCTACTTTATCACTTCTTGTCAGTCACCTTATGTACAGACACTCCTGTATCTAGCATCACTTTATGGACATACACCTTCTCCCCTAGTTAAACATGTTGTGTGGCAATGGCCCGGCACAGTTCAGTACATCCCCTCCATGGACACTGTTGACATTTCTCACCGCCTCGGTAAAGTAGCCAGCATAATCAAAGACCCTGTCTACTCCAGACATTCTGTCTTCTCCCCTATCGCCTTGAGCAGAAGATACAAAAAGCCTGAAGCCATATACCACCAGGTTCAAGGACAGTTCCTACGTGTCTATTAAGGGATTATTGAATGGTCGGCACAGTAACACAGTGATTAACATAACGCGCTTCAGTACCAGCAATTAGCAACTGAGGTTCAATTCCCACCACTGTCTGTAAGGAGTTCTCCCCGTGACCACATGGGTTTCATCCAGGTGCTCTGGTGTCCTCCCACATGTCCAGTTCGGGTTAGTGAGTTGAGACTATGCTATATTGGTGTCAGAAGCATGGTGACAATTGCGGGCTTCCCCCAGCACAATCCTCGGACTGTGTTGGCTGTTGATGCAAATGATGCACTTCACTGTATGTTTTGATTTTTCACCACACCTGAGACAAATAAAGCTAATCCTTCATCTTTATTCAATAAAATGACCTCACGGTCCACCTCTTTATTGCACCTTATTGTCTGCCTGCACTGCGCTCTCTCTGTAACTGTTAACACGGCTTGGCATCCTGTTATTGTTTTCCCTTGTTCTACCTCATGTACAGATATGATGAAGTCATCTGTATGGATGGCGCGCAAAACAATATTTTTCACCAGTGCCGTGGTATGTGTGACAATAGTAAACCACTTGTCCAACAGAAGAACGCTTGAGCTGGCTGAAATATTCCATAGTGGTGGAGCTGTTTCGTTGATATGTGTCATCTGACCACGAAACAGGGAATTAATCGGGTCAGGGGCTGGTGAGTGACTTCCTTTTCTCGCTTCCTTCATTTTCTTCGGGCCATCTTCCTCCCACCCTCCCCATAAAGAGGTTTACTGCTTTATGGAGTAGGGTTCCTGTAGTTTGTCTGGGTGGATGGGAGATAGGAAAAGGGCTTGTTTTATTGGTATTGTTCTGCTGCTCTTGTTCCGCAAACATTGTGGGCATGCTATGCTGGCATCAGACTGTGTGACGACACTTGCAGGCTGTCCCCAGCTCAAAGACTCATAGGGTCATAGAGAAGTACAGCACAGAATCAGCCCCTTCACCATTCTAGCCCATGCCAGACCATTTAATCTGCCTAGTCCCATTGATCTGCACCTGGAACATAGCCTCCATACCCCTCCCATCCAGGTATCTAACAAACTTCTCTTAAATGTTGAAATCGAGCTCGCATGCACCCCTTGTGCTGGCAGCTCGTTCCACACCCTCATGACCCTCAGAGTGAAGAAGTTCCCCATCATGCTCCTCGTAAATCATCCTTCAATTATGCTGGTTATTAATGTAAATGATGCATTTCACTTCATGTTTCGATGTAAGTATGATAAATAAATGAATCTGAACATTTTATGCCACAGCTGATGAAGTCAAGCATCCCAAATGCCCTCTTCCCCAGCCTCTCCATCTGTGTTCATCCTTTCAGGCACCTCAGGACAGGAAATATACCAGCGTAGTCTGAGGCTTAGATACTTAATTACAATAAATTAGATTGGATGAATAATGAGTTGAAATTTCCATGATAAGCACAATTCAAAATTATGGAGGAGCACAGTCCTGAGTTTTAGGGAAAGATTAAAAAGGTTAGGACTTTATTCTGTGGAGTGCCAGAGAATGAGTGGAGATCTTTTTAAAGGTATAAAAAGTTTTGAGGGGTATAGATAGGGTAAATGCATGCAGGGCTTTTTTTCCTTCAGGTTAGGTGAGTCTAGAACTAGAGATTGTAGGCATAGGGTGAAAAGTGAAATATTCAAGATCAACTTGAGGGAATCTCCTTCATTTGGAGGTTGGTGCAAGTGTGGAACAAGCTGCCAGCAGAAGTGGTAGATACGGGTTCAATTGTAACATACAGTACAAGAAAGGTTTGGAGGGATATGTACAGGTGTAGATAGGTCAGCATAGACTGGATGGGCTGAAGGGCTTTTGTTCAATAGTATGCTATGACTGAATGGTTACAATAAATGTGACATAAATATATATATGTACAATTGTCTGAGCCTGCAGCTGAAGGATTTTCGCAACTGATTTATGTTGAACTGCTCAAAATTCCCCTTTTCTTTGTGGCAATGAGTCCCTGCAAATTTGATCCACGATGGGAACCTGAAACAGTGTGTTCACAAATATTTTTAACACTTACTCCACATGTTGACTGGGTTGACTCTCATCGGCTGCAGAGCTGAGCGTTCCCGCACCTTGACCATAGCCATAGCCCTTGGGTCCATACTTCTTGCCATAGCAGGACTTACAGTAGATTTCTGCTTCATGGGCAGCCATGGTGGTGCTGTCCAGGGCTTTTCTGCAGGTCACTAGAGACGGAAGGGAGAGAAAGGAAACAAAAGCTACTGCAGACTGAGTTCCTCCAGCATTTTGGTGTGTTACTCTTGATTTCCAGCATCTGCAGAATCTCATGTGTTAATAATTAGCAAAGGGTCAGTTTGCATGTATACAGAAAGGTGCCGGGAAAGGGCCAGTAACATCATGGAGGATCCCACCCACCCTGTTCGAGGACTGTTTGTCCCTCTCCCATCAAGGAGGAGGCTACGTAGCATCCACACCAGGACCACCAGACTCAAAAGCAGTTATTTTCCTCAAGCAGTGAGGTTGATCAACACCTCCACTGACGAACACACCCTTCACCCCCCAACCACCACTACTTTATCACTTCCTGTCAGTCACCTTCTGTACAGGCGTTACTGTACCTCACGATGTCACTTAATGGACATACAATCAATCTATGTATACAAGTTATCCTGAAAAAGATATAAGCTACATGAAGGGCCCTGACGAAGAGTCTCGGCCCAAAATGTTGACTGTTTGTTCACTTACATGGATGATTTCTGACTTGCTGAGGGTCTCCAGAACCTTATGTGTTTTGTTTTGGATTTCCAGCATCTGCAGAAGTTCTAGTGCAGATATGCTATCTTATGTATTTATATTTATTGTTTTTTTTATCTTATTGTGTTTTTGTGTGCTGCATCGGATCCAGAGTAACAATTCTTTCATTCTCCTTTACACCAGTGTACTGGAAATGACATCAAGCAATCTTAGATCATAAGACATAGAGCAGAAATGGGCCATTCGGCCCATCAAGTCTGTTTTGCCATTTCATCATGGCTGATCCACTTTCCTCTCAACCCATTTTCCTGCCTTCTCTCCGTAACTTTTCATGCCCTGACCAATCATGAACCTATCAGTGTCTGCCATAAATACACCCACTAACCTGACCTTCACAGCCACCTGAGGCACTGAATTCCATATATTCACTGCCCTCTGGCTAAAGAAATTCCTCCTCAACTCTATTCTAAATGGACATTCCTCTATTCTGAGGCTGCACAGAACACAGTCCTAGACTCCCCCGCTGTAGAAAACATCCTCTGCACACCCACCCTATCTAGGCCTTGCAGCATTCGATAGGTTTCAATGAGATATCCTCTGATTCTTCTAAATTCCAGCAAGTGAAGGCCCAGACCCATCAAACACTCCTCATAGGATAGGCCTTTCATTCCAGGAGTCATTCTCCTGAACCTCCTCTGAACCCTCTCCAGTGTCAGCACATCCTTTTTTAAACGGGGGCCCAAAACTGCTCACAAGACTCCATCCAAGTGAGGCCTCACCAGTGCCTTATAAAGCCACTGCATTACATCCTTGCTTTTATATCCTAGTCCTTTCAAAATGACTGCTAACATTGCATTTGTCTTCCTCATCACTGACTCGGCATGCAGATTAACCTATAGGGAACCTCGCATGAGAACTCCCAAGTTCCTTTGCACCTCAGATTTTTGAAATTTTTTCCCTGTTTTGAAAATAGTCTATGCTTTTATTCCTCCCACCAAAGTGCATGACCATACATTTTCCAAGATTGTATTTCATTTGCTACTTATTTTCCCATTCTCCTAATCCAGCGGTCCCCACCCACCGGGCCGCAAAGCATGCGTTACCGGGCCGCGAGGGAACGATATGATTTGGCGATAGGAGTCAGCTGCACCTTTCCTCATTCCCCGTCACATGCACTGTTGAGCTTGAACGCACGCGAGGTCAATACGCACACGTCATCCATGTCAGCCCGCGAAGGGGATCAACTCCTCAAGCTTGCAAATGACGGCGGGCTGAAAAGTATGTTTGATATAACATCTCTGCCGGCATTCCGGATCAAAGTCAAGGCTAAGTATCCTGAGATAGCCACGAAAGCACTAAAAACGTTGCTTCTATTTCCAACATATTTCTGCAATGAATGCAACGAAAACTAAATTGCGGAATAGACTGGACATAAGGAACCCCCTTTGAGTATCGCTGTCTCCCATCACCCCTCGATAGGACCGTCTTGTTGCGGAGAAACAAGCCCAGAGCTCCCACTGATTCGGCAATACTGGTGTGTTGCAATGATTTTATATGTTCACACGGGGAAAATAAGTGCTGTGTGTTTAATATCCAAATTTTACTTAAAATGTTATGATGCTATTTACTTATATAACCATATAACCATATAGCAATTACAGCACAGAAACAGGTGATCTCTGCCCTTCTAGTCCGTGCCGAACGCTACTCTCACCTAGTCCCACCGACCTGCACTCAGCCCATAACCCTCCATTCCTTTCCTGTCCATATACCTATCCAATTTTTCTTTAAATGATAATATCGAACCTGCCTCTACCACTTCTACTGGAAGTTCTTTCAACACTTACTTCAAGCTCCCCTGTCCTCCCCTGATAATTGACTTATCGCTATATTCATGCGAGGAAAATATGCGCTGTGTGTTTAATATTAAATTTGTTAGATAAACCCTTTTAGAAGCGAAATTGAGTGTATTAGCCACTTATCACCTATATTCCGGTCGTGATTATCACCCCCTCCCCCAAACAGAATCGGCAAAAGCAATTTGTAGAAAAAAGTCGGCACGTACACGAATGCGCAAGTCACGCATGCGCACTTGTGCCCGCTCAAGGCTTCATGGTCATTGTAGTCTTATTCTGGGTAAACCCAACATATTTGACTGCTACTCTTGTCCGTTGGCAACCCTACCTTCCCCCACCCCCCCCCCCCCCACCGGTCGGCCGGTCCGCAAGAATATTGTCAATATGAAACCAGTCCGCAGTGCAAAAAAGGTTAGGGACCCCTGTCCTAATCTATTCAAGTCCTTCTGCAGCCTCTCTGCTTCCTCAACACCATCTGCCCCTCCACCTATCTCCATATCATCTGCAAACCTGTCCACAAACCCATCAATTCCATCATCTGTCATTGACATACAACATAAAAAGAAGTGGTCCCACATCGACCCCTGTGGAACTCTACTAGTCAC
This sequence comes from Mobula birostris, assembly GCF_030028105.1. NCBI lineage: Eukaryota > Metazoa > Chordata > Chondrichthyes > Myliobatiformes > Myliobatidae > Mobula > Mobula birostris. The sequence continues at coordinate 99,992,293 of NC_092380.1, read as the reverse complement.
TGGCAGCCAATCAGAAAAGGCTCCCTTTATTCCCACTCTTTGTCTCCTGCCAGTCAGCTGATGCTGTATCCAGGTAAGTATCTTTCCTATAATACCATGGGCTCTTATCTTGTTAAGCAGCTTCATATACAGCACCATCATCATCATAGCTTGTCACACCAGATAGCCAGCCACTCTAGTGTTTGGTTGACGTTGAGCAGGTCAATGTCAGCTAAATCAGGTGAGAGTGGGCAGTTGCGCAGAACGTGTTCAATGTTCTGCACCCTTTCGCCACACTCACAGGATTTGCCAGTCTTTAAACCCCACTTCACCATATTGTCTCCCGTCCTACAAACTCCCGCTCTCGCTCTGTTGAGAGTGCACCACTTCTGTCTGTCAAGCAGTGCCCCATCTGGTAACATATCTGTGGGGTCTTGCACTGTATTGTTTGGTGGGGTTCTGGCTTCTGTTTGTTGCCAGAGGTCAATCCTGTATGTTTGGGAGGATGTTCCGTGCGGTAGTCCCTCCACTGTAGCAAAGCTTTTCCTCGATTTTAGGCGGCTGGAAACTGGCACGTGATGATGTAGTGGGTGCCATGGATCCAAGTTCTGTTTACCTTCTTCAATTTTTGTTGTAGTGTGTCTCCGGATTTCTGGCGGAGCAATGCCTGCAAGTCTGTAAACGATGTTAGTGGGTGTGTGGCGCAGTGTGAAAGGATGAAAGGATACTGCACCATGTCAAAGGCCTTCTGAAAATCCAAGTGCACAACATCTCCTAATTCTCCTTTGTCAGTTCTGCTTCTTATCTCCTCAAATAATTTCAACAGATTTTCCTTGAGGAAACTATCCTGATTATGGCCTATTTTATCATGTACCTCCAAATATTCCAAAACCACATCCTTAACAATTGACTCCAACATCTTCCCAACCACTGAAGTCAGGCTAATTGGCTTATAATTTCCTTTTTTCTACCTCCGTCTTGAAGAATGGAGTGACATTTTCAATATTCCAGTCCTTTGGAACCATGGCAGAATCTATTGGTTCTTGAAGGATCATTACTAATGTCTCCACAATCTCTTCAGCTACCCCTTTCAGAACCCTGAGGAGTTAGTTCTGATGAAGGGTCTCGATCGGAAATATTGACTTTTTTTTCCCTCTCCATAGATGCTGCCTGACCTGCTGAGTCTCTGCAGCATTTTTTGCGTTTTTATCTGGATTTCTGGCATCTGCAGTACCTCTTGCATATATGAGTTAATCAGGGCACAGGTTCATGGGCAGCCCTTTGATAGCTGACAGAAATGATGGTCTGAGTACATTGTGTACAAGAGTGCATGCGGGTAATTTTGCAATGAGGCGCCCACCTTTTAAAGCAAAGTTAAATTATAGCTATCAGCTGCCGAGACATTGAAACCCTTTCATTTTGTACTCTGAGCAGTTTCTGAGTGTGCGACCTTTCTTGTTACTTTAATACATGCTCCAAGATCAGGATCATTTGGCAAAGATTTGAATTAATTACGTGACTACTGTGAAATATTATTAGGCCTGCTATGCCTCTGGGAAGTTCATTTCTCATTGCCGGTGCTCAAAGTGCGCAGAAGTTCAACACACATTTATCAGAGACCAGAAGAGTTTCTGCCAGTTGCTCTGATTTCCTTGAACATTTCAAGGATGTGCTTGTTGGTTAATTGGGTAATTATTGGTAAATTGGACCAGTTGAACTAAGGGGGAAAAAGGAGGAAACAGGACTGATGAGATTAGTCTGTGGAAAGCTGACTCGGATCCAAAGGATTGAGTAGTTTCCTTCTGTGGCAGAGTGAGTGAGTAAAATATAATACTGGTTGCTGTTTTCAAGGACAATACAACTTATGTCCTCAGCATTATTTATGTATTTATTGGCCATTTATCTATCTATCCATTTATTAAATCTATTTATTTATTTCTTCCATTTATTACATCTATTTTTATTTATTTTTTCATTTATTAAATCTTTTTATATATCAATTTATTTTACTTTATTATTTGTCTACTTATTTATTCACTTGCTTAATTATTTGACCACCTATTTATCTGTTCTTTTTTTCTTATTTATTACTTATGTGTCTGTTTGTATATTTTATTTATTACATTTTTATATTTGCTGTTTGTTTTCTTTTGCACAAATGGGTCTTCATTGGTCTTTGTGTGTAGTTGTTCATTGATTCAATTGTATTTTTTTGTTCTGCTGTGAATGCCTGCAATAAAATGAATCTCCGAGCAGTATAAGGTGAAGTCTACATACCTTGATAATAAATTTACTATGAACTTTGAAAGATTGTACCTGTAGCTCCACTGAGGTTGACAGAACCAAATGTGAAATGCTAGGTACCAATGGCAAATGATACTTTCAAATCACATTTCCCCCAAAAGATCAAGCTCAACTGGTCTGGTACTGAAGAGTGTGGTAGAACAGAGGGATATGGAAATAAAGATCCATTGTTCCTTGAAAGAGGTATCACAGGTAACAAGGTGGTAAATAAAGCTTTTGGCACATTGGCTTTCATAAATCAGAGTATTGACAAGAGTCAGAATATTATATTGAAGTTGTATAAGAAATTGGTGAGGCTCAATTTGGAGCACTGTGTGCAGTTCTAGTCACCTACAAAACAGGAAAGGTATCAATAAGATTTAGAGTACAGAGAAAATTTATAGGATGGAGCTGGGACTGGAGGACCTGAGTTAGATTATGAAGACATGCAGTCCTCTTTTATTGTCATTTAGTAATGCATGCATTAAGAAATGATACAATATTTCCTCCGGTGTGATATCACAAAACACAGGACAGACCAAGACTGAAAAAAACTAACTAAAACTAAGTTATAGAGAAAGGTTGAATAGGTTAGGACTTTATTTGCTGGAGCACAGGAGAATGTGGGGGGATTTGATGGAGGTACACAAAATCATGAGGGGTATAGATAGGGTAAATGCCAGCTGGCTTTTTCTACTGTTAGATGAGACTAGAACTAGAGACCATAGGTTAAGGGTGAAAGGTGAAATATTTAAGGTGACCCTGAGGGACATCTCCTTCACTCAGAGGGTGATGTGAGTGTTGATTGAACAGCCAGCAGAAGTGGTAGGCTCAGGTTCTAGTGCAGCATTTAACAGGTTTGGATAAGTACATGGATGGGAGGGGCGTGAAGGGCTATGATCCAGGTGCAGGTCGATAGGCTTTGGCAAAATAACAGTTCGGTATGGTCTAGATTGGCCAAAGGGCCTATTTCTGTGATGTAATGCTCTATGACAAATTCCTATCCAACAAAAATGATATATTTTTTTGATCTATACTTTGATACTGAGCCACATGAAGGGGACAATCTTTCGGGAGAACATCTTGCTCAATTCGAGTGATCGCACTAGCATCATTTACTTGTAAATAGTTACCTTGCTTAAAGTCGACTCCCTACGAATCTAAGTAAATCTACTAATTTACTAACCTGCCAGGTATTGGGGCAGCATATTGGAGCAATTTCTTGTTTGGAATCATTAATAGGAATAAAAAAAATCAGACAGACCTTGAAGTATATGCATAATCTGATTGCACACAAAAAAAACACTTAATGCATATGCTGGTGAAAAATATGATTTGCCTTTCAATTTTAAACAAGGCGACATCTGACCAGCATGTTGTTAATTGATAGTCCGACAGTGCTGATGAAGATGATACATTAAGAAAATGTAGTCATGTCGTAAAGAATTTCTAATTTTTAATTTCTTTTTATTTAGAGATACAGCATGAAACAGGCCTCCTGGTACTCTGAGCCACACTGCCCAGCGATTTTCCCCCAATTTAGTACTAGCTTAATTTAGGACAAATTTATAATGACCAATTCAGCTATCAACTGGTACATCTTTGGACTGTGGGAGGAAACCCACGAGGAATGGGGAGAACGTACAAACTCCTTACAGGCAGCGATGGGAATTGAACCCTGGTCGTATGTATGGTAAAGCATTGTGCTAACCACTAGGCCGCCCCTTCAGTGAGGTGTTTTAAGTTGGTACTGGTGTTTCAGGAATTATTTTATTTATTTCAAGAAACAGCACAGTTTCTGATCCAACAAGCCCATGTATAACGTACACTCATGTGACCAATTCATCTACCGAGCCGCGTGTCTTCTGGAACCTGGGAGGAAACCGGAGTAATGGTGGATCCCAATTCCTTGGAAACCAGTAGGCTGGTTACACACTGGCGGGGTATCTGCTGCAGGATGTGTTTTATTTTTGCTCCAGGGTTCTTTGTTTTGGGAGGGGTGGGGGAGAACTGACAACGCGTACTTACTGCAATTGAAGCAGGTTTTGTGGAAGCTTCGGTTGTTGCATTGTATTTCCTCTGCGTGGTAGACCAGCTTGTCACAGGCAGCACACTTGGTTCCACCACCCCACTGCGGCATTGCACCAGAGTACAAGGAAGGCAAAGAACTAGAGAAGAGAAAAGAACACAGACGTAATCAGAAGGAAATAGGTTGACTATCACTGATACACATCAAGAAATCTGCTCTTTTAAGGCAGCAATAGAGTGCAATACATAAAAATTACTGTAAGTTAAAGTGTTGGAAGTGACTGTACCACTGAGAGCATTCTAACTGTCTACATCACCAAATGGTATGGAGGGGCCACTGACAGGATTGGAAAAAGCTGCAGAGGATTGTAAAGCAACACACTTTATCAAAGTTGCTGGTGAATGCAGCAGGCCAGGCAGCATCTCTAGGAAGAGGTACAGTCAACGTTTCAGGCCGAGACCCTTCATCAAGACTAACTGAAGGAAGAGTTGGTAAGAGATATGAAAGTGGGAGGGGGTTTGTAAACATGGACAACTTCATTATGGGCACTAGCTTGCCACCACTGAGGGCATCTTCAAAAGATGTTGCCTCAAGCAGGCCGCATCCATCATTGAAGACCCTCACCATCCAGGACTTGCCCCCTTCTCATCAGAGGGGTGGGGGGGGGGGTTACAGGATGCCTAAAAAGCCACATTTAATGTTTGAAGAACAGCTTCTTCCCCTCCACCATCAGGTTTCTGAATGGACAATGGACCCGTGAACACTACTTGCCCGTTCACCTCCTCCGTCCCAATTCCAGTCAGAGCCCCAAACAGTCCTTCCAGGTGAGGCAACACTTCACCTGCGAATCTGTTGTGATCGTCCATTGTGTCTGGTGCTCCCATTGCGGCCTCCTCTACATTGGTGAGGCCCATTGTAAATTGGGGGGGGGTGCTGCTTTGTCGAGCACCTCCACTCCATCCGCCAAAAGCAGAACTTCCAATTGGCCAAACATTTTAATTCCCATTGCCTCTCCTGTTCCGACATGCCAGTCCATGGCTTCCTCTTGTGCCACAATGAGGCCATCCTCAGGTTGGAGAAACAACACCTTATATTTTGTCTGGGTATCCTCCAATCTGATGGCATGAATATAGATTTCTCCTTCTGGTTTAAAAAAAATTCCCTCATCCTCTCCTCTTCTTCTATTATCCACTCTGACCTTTTAACTCCTCACCTGCCTATCACCTCCCCCTTGTGCACCTCTTCCTTCCCTTTCTCCTATAGTCCACTCTCCTCTCCTATCAGATTCCTTCCACTCCAGCCCTTTACCTTTCCTACCTACCTGGCTTCACCTGTCACCTTCCAGCTATCCTCCTTCCCCTTCCCACCTTTTCACTCTGTCATCTTCCCTCTTCCTTTCCAGTCCTGAAGAGAGGTCTTGGGCTGAAACGTCGACTGTTTATTCATTTCCTTTGACGCCGCCTGACCTGCTGAGTTCCTCCAGCATTTTCTGTGTGTTGCTTTGAATTTCCAGCAACTGCAGATTTTCTTGTTTATTTTTGCTCTCGATTTACGCTACTTATTTATTTTTTATTTTTATTTCTTGTTATAATTTATAGCATATTTTCAGTCTTGCTGCTGCAAAACAGCAGATTTCATGACCTGTATCCGTGGTAATAAAACCTGACCCTGATTCTGAAAAAAATAGTTCCAAAGATTCATGGGTTCATAGTCATTCAGTGGTATGATGGCAGATAGGAAGAAGCTGTTCTTAAAATGTTGGACACAGGAGTATTGATGCAAGTGTCATTGACCAGTGCAGGGAAATGCTTTTGAATCACTTTCCACCATTTTCAGCAAGGAAAAAGTTGTAAAAATTACAACAAAAACTAAATTTGGGATGGAATCTGTGGGATTTATGAAGAGAGTGATTGAAATTGATGGAATTTACCTTGAAAGCCGAAAGGAATTTTACTATAGTCATAAAAAGTAAATAAAACTTAATACTGTGATACTGTGTTGTTTGTATCTGTAGCTTCACTGCACAGAATCAAATGTAAGGAGCTGATGTGAAGTTACCAGTGACAACTGTTACTTTCAAATCGCATCAACTTGAATCAATATTAAAATTAATGACAGTATCTCATAGAGGTGAGAAAATTTGATACTTAGTTATACCAGGAACTAGATAAGGGGTAAGTTCAAAGGAAATGAGGGGGGGGAGGGCTTGTTTTTTTCACCCAGTGAGTGATAGGTGCCTGAAATGCACTGCCTGGGGTGGTGGTAGTGGCAGATACATTAGGGATTTTTAAGAGGTGTTTAGACAGACACATTAATGTGAGGGAAATGGAAGAATATGGACAGTAACACACGCCAAATGCTGGAGGAACTCAGCAGGTCAGACAGCACCTATGGAAATGAACAGTCGACGTTTCAGGACATGTAGGCAGAAGGGATTAATCTAGCTGGCCATTTGATTACTAATTTATTTGGTTCGGCCTAACATTGTGAACCGTAGGGCATGTTCCTGTGCTGTACTGATCTATTGCCTTCATCAATCGTGGGACTGAGTTTCGGAGCCAAGAGGTAACGTTGCAGCTATATGGGACACTGGTCAGACCCCACTTGGAGTACTGTGCTCAATTCTGGTCACCTCACTACAGGGAGGATGTGGAAACCATAGAAAGGATGCAGAGAGGATTTACAAGGATGTTGCCTGGATTGGGGAGCATGCCTTATAAGGATAAGTTGAATGAACTTGGCCTTTCTTCCTTGGAGTGGCGGAGGATGAGAGGTGACCTGATAGAGGTGTATAAGATGATGAGAGGCATTGATCATTTGGATAGTCAGAGGCTTTTTCCCAGGGCTGAAATGGCTAACACGAGAGGGCACAGTTTTAAGGTGCTTGGAAGTAGGTACAGAGGAGATGTCAGGGGTAAGTTTTTTTTATGCAGAGTGGTGAGTGCGTGGAATGGGCTGCCGGCAATGGTGGTGGAGGCGGAGACTCCTGGACGGGTACATGGAGCTCAGAAAAATAGAGGGCTATGAGCAACCCTAGGTAATTTGTCAGGTAGGGACGTGTTTGGCACAGCTTTGTGGGCCTAAGGGCCTGTATTTTGCTGTAGGTTTTCTATGTTTCTATGTTCTATGTTCAAACAAGTTCTTTTTCAGAGAAACACATTTGAAAAATGTTCAAAAAGGAATAGACTGAGTTTTCAGAGTCGATCCCAGAGCTCTGGGCTCAGGCAAATGAAAGCATCCACTATCCACATCAAGCTCTCTTCACTACACCATCAAATTCAGAAAAAGTTATTACCCTTCAACCATCAGTCTCTTGAACCACAACCTAAGGACTCACTTTCAAGGACTCTGCAACTCATGTGCTCAGTATTATTTATTTATCTGTGAATCAATCCATCTATTTATTATTGTTAATTTTTTTAGTATTTGCATAGTTTGTCTTTTCCACATTGTGTTTTTTTGTCAGTCTTTGTGTGTAGTTTTTTTAATTGATTCTACTGTACTTCATTGTTCCTGTGAATGCCGGCAAGAAAGTGAATCTCAGGGTAGTATATGGTGACATTTTGATAATAAATTGACTTTGAACTTCAATGGTCTTAATGTCGGTGCTGGAGTTTTTCTAAATGCACCCAGAAGTGTAGAGGCAGGAAAAGCTCACAAAATAAGAATAAGGGGAAAATCCATAAAACAATTCAAAAATGAAGCTAAAAATGTGAAAGCTGTGGTTTTTAAACTGGATCAGGTGCTAATGCAAGCCCAAAGGTGATGGCTGAACAGGTCTGGGTATGACAGTGAATGCAGACAGAAGGACAAGTTAGAATGAGCAAGTCTTGAAAGATTCAAAGATCTGGGCAGGTTAAACACAGTTTCAGTTTAGCTGAAAAAAATAATACAGGCAGAAACATGACCTTAAATCAGAGTATTGTCCAGTCCTGATGCAGGGTCTCAACCCCAAATGTCGACCATCCCTCTGACTCCACCGATGCTACCTGCCCTGTAAGTTCCTCCTGTAGTTTAAACACCAGGAATTCTGCAGATGTTGGAAATTCAAGCCACACACTTCAAAGTTGCTGGTGAACGCAGCAGGCCAGGCAGCATCCCTAGGAAGAGGATCCTCCCGTAGTTTGTTCTTTTTACCTCAGGTTACAGTGCATTTGCTGTTTTGTTTCTTCACAGTACAGTATTGTCTAGCTTGTCTTGAGAACTAAAATCCACTAATTGCACATAGAGAAAAATTGCTTTCTAGTTGATGTAATTCACCGGTTGCAGCAGGTTGTATTTTTCAAATAATAATATAATTATTCTTGAGATTAGGATCCAGTAACATTTACATTGTGCAAAGCAATTGTGTGTTGTGTTCATAACTTTTGTATCCAAATAGAATTTATTTGCATTAGCTTGTAACATACTGCAAAACAGAACGTCAGAATCTCGGCTAAAACCTGCCCTTGCTACTACCTATATGGTTCAATTCCTTCAACGTTATTTTACATCTTCTGAGAATCGTCTCCTTGTCGTGGTGGAGAGTTTTGTGAGTTCCTGGGATCCCACGATTGATGCCAACTTGAGCTTAGGTACTGGTAGGGTCACCCATGGGGGTAAGGTTGAGGGGGAGGTTCCAGAGAAAGAGTGGTCCAACCAAGACCTCAATGGTGGAGCTGGCAGAAGATGATGACACATCACAATGGCAGTGAGGGGGTCCCCAGCTGTCTTGCATTCCATGCCACAGTCAAAGACTCTGTCAATCTGTCAAGGACTGTGGGGTGGCTGCCCGTTACTCAACCTCCCCATGTTAAATAAAGTCACACATAGGAGGTCTCTATAAAGGGAATAACCGAATGGGTGAACATCATGCTCCACTTGAGTCGTTGCACAACAACTGTTACTATACCTATTGCCACAATTTAAAACGCCACTGTTACCAAAGCTTTCTCCCCCCACATCCTCTTTTTGTTTCTATCTCCTGATCATTGAATGCCATAAAATGTCAGTCTGTCAAACAGATACTATCCGATAATTCATTATTGGCTTGCTGCTATGCTTTGACAGAACAGGTTCATTCTCACAATAGCTACAGCTGAACTTCCCACTAGAATCCATAATTGGAATTCACACTATTGCTTAGCATAACTGTGGTCTTTATTAATGGGGGAGGACAAATGAGATCATTTGTTCAGGAGAACAAGATTAGTTAGGACTCCCAGAAATAAACCAATGAATATTTTATAACCTGCCTCACGAGTTCTCTCCATTAAAGTACAATCAGGGGAATCTTTACAGAAATGTGAAAAACGGCTTACAGATCTAATTTAAAATGAGCCCTTTTGTATTTACCATCTAAGTTTAACAGTAAATTGTTCTAGATAATAGCAATTTGCACACTTTAAAAAAAGTGAACCATCTCAAAATACTCCTGCTTATTCAGTCAGTTAGAATCTCCCAGACAGAGATGGTACACTAGTGTAGTAGTTAGCACGTGTTACAGTGCCAGTGACCTGGGTTCAATTCCCGCCACTGTCTGTAAGGAGTTTATACGTTCTCGCTGTGACTACATGGGTTTCCCCGGGTGCTCTGGTTTCTTCCTACAGTCCAAAGACTATGATTTGGCAGGTTAATTGGTCATTGCAAATTGTCCTTTGATTGGGCTTGTGTTAAATTGAGAGTGCTGGGTGCTGCTCAAAGGACACCCCTCTGTTCTAAAAGGACAGCCCTCTATTCTGAGGCTGTGTCCTCTGGTCTAAGATTCTCCCACCACTGGAAACATCCACTCTACCAAGGCCTTTCACCATTCAATAGGTTTCAGGCCCAGAGCCATCAAACACTCTTCATATGACAAGCCATTCAATCCTGAAATCATTTTCGTGAACCTCCTTTGAACCTTCGCCAGTTTCAGCACATCCTTTCTAAGATAAGGGGCTCAAAACTGCTCACAATACTCCAAGTGAGGCCTCATCAGTGCTTTATGAAGTCTCAACGTTACATCCTTGCTTTTATATTCCAGTCCTCTTGAAATGAATGCTAACATTGCATTTGCCTTCCTCACCACAGACTCAAACTGCAAATCAACCTTTAGGGAATCCTGCACAAGGACTCCCAACTCCCTTTGCACCTCCGTTTTTTGTATTTTCTCTCCATTTAGAAAATAGTCAACCTTTTCATTTCTTCTACCAAAGTGCAAGTCCATACACTTCCTGTGACTGACTTTCATTTCCCATTTTTTTTCCCCATTCTCCTTATCTAATTCCTTCTGTAGCCTCGCTACTTCCTCTAAACTACCTGCCACTCCACCTGTCTTCATACCATCTGCAAACTTTGCAGCAAAGCCATCAATTCCATCATCCAAATCATCAACATACAAGGGCTGATTGATAAGTTTGTGGCCTAAGGTAGAAGGAGTCCATTTTAGAAAACCTAGCACTTTTTTTTCCCACATAGTCCCCTCCTACATTTACATACTTAGTCCAGCGGTCGTGGAGTTTACGGAGCTTGAAACTCTAGAAAGTGTCCACAGCATGGGTGATTGATAAGTTCGTGGCCTAGGGTAGAAGGAGATGAGTTATACAGCTCTCATTACATGCACATGCAGTTCAACTCTTTGAGTGATTATGCAGAAAGTTTGAAGTTAATAACTCGTCAATTAATAACCCGTCAGGGGTGATTTATAAGTTCATGGCCTGAGGTAGAAGGAAATTAGTTATTAACTTCAAACTTTCTGCGTAATCACTCAAAGAGTTGAACTGCATGTATGTAACGAGAACTGCGTAACTCATCTCCTTCTACCCTAGGCCACTAACTTATCAATCGCCCATGCTGTGAACACTTGCTGGAGGTCCAAGATCCGTATGCTCCATGACAGCTGGACTAAGAGTATAAATGTAGGAGGGGCCTATGTTGAAAAAAATGTGCTAGGTTTTCTGAAATTGACTTCTCCTACCTCAGGCCACGAACTTATCAATCACCCCTCATATAATGTAAAAAGAATGATTCCCAACACAGACCCCTGTGGAACACCATTAGTCACCGACAGCCAACCAGAAAAGGCTCTTTTTATTCCCACTCTTTTCCTCCTGCCAATCAACCACTGCTTTATCCATGCTAGAATCTTCACTGTAATCCCATGGGTCCATAGCTTGTCAAGCAGACTCATGTGTGGCTCCTTGAATAGAAGAATCAACAAAAATATTCTCACATTATTACTTCCAGCTACAGGTCTGTCATAGAGTCATACAGCACAGCAGCCTGTCCTTCAATCCGTGCTGACTAAGCTTGTCCCACTTACCTGGATTTGACCCACAGCCTCTAGGAGCTCATTTCATACACAGACCACTCACTTGGTGAGAAAGGTTCAAAAGCTATTTTCTCTGAAGTGGTCAATCTAAACATTATTTCTGATTATCTTTCCACAGTGGTGCCTTCAACATTTTCAGGAGCAACACATACAAAATGCTGGAGGAATTCAGCAGATCAAGCAGCATCTATGGAGGGGGAGAAAAACAATCCATGTTTTCAGCCAAGACCCTTCATCATGGCTGGAGGAAAGCGGTAGAAGTCAGAATAAGAAGGAGGGGGAAGAAGTACAAGCTGGCAGGTGATAGGTAAGGGGGATGAAGTAAGAAGCTGGGAGGTAGACAAAGAATACCAACTGTTTATTCCTCTCCATAAATGCTGCCTGACCTGCTAAGTTCCTCTCGCATTTTGTGCGATTTTCTCTGGATACCTGGCATCTGCAGAACTTAACGCAAGAGTTTAACATAGGGAAAAGGTGAATAAGGTTAGGGGCTTATTATCTGAAGTGTTGGAGAATGAGGGGAGATTTAACAGAGGTATACAAAATTATCATCGATATAGATAGGATTAATGCAAGCAGGCTTTTTCCACTGAGGTTGAATGAGACTAGGACCAGAGGTCACAGGTGAAGGGTGAAATATTTAAGTTGAACCTGAGGGGACCTTTCTTTTCTCAAAGGGAAGTGCAAGTGTGGAACGAGCTTCCCGCGGAAGTGGCGAATGTGGGCCAATTCTAATATTTAAGAGAAGTTTGGAGAAGTGCATGGACGGGAGGGGTGTGTGGAGGGCTATGGTCAATGGGACTAGGCAGAACAACAGGTCAGCATGGACTCAATGTGCCGGGGGCCTTCTTCTGTGCTGTAGTGCTCTTATGACACGATTGCCTTTTTTATATTTCAGATTACCAGAAACTTCTATATTTTGCTTACGTATACTTTATAGGCAAACGTTTTGAATAAGTATCTGGAAATTGACATGATGGGTTTGAATTTTTACTGTAACAACCCCTGAGCCTGCGGGGAAGTTTTTATTTTCAGGGCCCAGCTGTTGTTCTCTTTCAGTGAGAGGAAAAAAAAAATCAATTCCCCGCACGATAAGATAGAAATGACTGGCAGTCTGAACTGATTGGCTCTAACATCACAGCTAATTCTGGTGTGGTATCAGTGAATGAAGAAAGGGGGCTAGCTGGAATGCTTTGATAAGGATCCAGGAATAGCTGGGTCAAAAGCCCCAATGACACTGCGATAATGGTGTTTTATTTTCCCTGAAATTACTTTGCCTCAGAAGGCTACTCCAGAAGTAACACTGATTATGTTACCTTTATATAAAAATGAGTCACTCCTTCCATTATGTGTGATTGGAGTGTACAGTTGTTTCACTCACAGTTGAGGTTAGCAGTGCTTTAACCTTCAGCTTGTTGCAGCACCAGGCATCTAATTATTTCTACAGCTTTCTTTTCAAAGTTCAAAGTAAAGGTATTATCAAAGTACATTTCTACATAGTACATATACGACCCTGAGATTTATTTTGTTGCAAGCAATCACAGTAGAGCAAAAAAAACAACAGAATCAATGAAAAATTACACACAAAGACTGACAAACGACCAATGTGCAAAAGAAGAGAATATGAGCAAATATATAAAAGTAAATAAATAAGTAGGTTTAGATAGATAGATAAATTAATTAACGCTGACAATGAGCTGTAGAATCCTTGAAAGTGAATCTATAGGTTGTGGAATCATTCCAGATTCGAGGTGAGTGAGATAATCCCCGGCTTTGCCTGCTGCTGGCGACTGAGGCTGAGGTCGAATCGTTCGGATAGAGATGGTGCTCGGTACTCGGTGTCAGAGGGCTGATCAGAGCTCGAAGTTTTCGGACAACTCAGAGTCGGACTGTGGTTGAGCATGGCAGGGAGAGTTTTCTTCCTTCTCCCATCTGCGTGAGATGTGGGACTTTCGAGAGATTTTGAATTTTTTTACTGTGCCATGGACTGTTCTTCATCAAGTTATGGTACTGTTGCACTGTTGTAACTATATGTTATAATTATGTGGTTTTTGTTAGTTTTTCAGTCTTGGTCTGTCCTGTGTTTCTGTGATATCACACCAGAGGAATATTGTATCATTTCTTAATGCATGCATTACTAAATGACAATAAAAGAGGACTGTGTGTCCACTTAATCTAAATCTAAAAAAAATTCACAGTTTTTGTTAACCTACTGAATGTTTTACTTCTTCTGAGGCAGTCCTTCAGAATCGAGGATGGCCTGCTTCTACTCTAGTTTTGTAGGTTCTGAAGTAGCCCAAGGCCAGTGTGGCAGCCACACAGATGGGGCAGGAGGTCCCTGATGGAGCGGGCAGGCACACAGTTTAAGACACAAGGGTCTGCAGATGTCGGAATCTGGAGCAAAACAAAAAATAAAATGCTGGAGGAACTCAGCAGGTCAGGACGTGTATGTGGAGAGGAATAAATAGTTGACGTATTGAGCTGAAGACCGTTTATTAATACTGTCTGATCTGCTGAGTTCCTCCAGCATTTTGTGCGAGTTTCTCTGGATTTCCAGCATCTGCAGAATCTCAAACAAGAGAAAATCTGCAGGTGTTGGAAATCCAAGCAACACACACAAAAAACTGGAAGAACTCAGAAGGCCAGGAAGCTTCAATGGAAAAGAGGACAGTTGACGTTTCATGTCGAGACCCTTCATGATTAAGGTTATGGGGAGGAGGTAGGAGAATGTTTGGCTCTTATGTCTTGTGTCTTAACTTCAGGAGTGAGAGAACACTCTCAATATTATCCAAGGCTTTTGATTAATTAGGTACACTTTGTATGAAATTCATAACCTGGACCTCAGTCTTAGCATCTTGCATTTTTCATCTCTCAGGATGCAAAAATAAAGTTGGAAGAGCAAATTAAAACATGGTCAGAGATGTGAGCTTCTCCCAAAGATATATTCAAAAAGTAGAACTGGAAGATCAGAGACCGTAAGACATGGGAGCATAATTAGATCATTTGACCCATCGAGTCTGCTCCGCCATTCCACCATGGCTGATTTATTATCCCTTGCAACCCCATTCTTGCCTTCTCCCTGCTACCATTGATGCCTTTACTGACCAAGAACCCAAGAACTCCCATTTCAGATATACTCAATGACTTGTCCTCTACAGCTGCCTGTGGCAATGAATTCCACAGACTCACCACCCTCTCTCTGGAGAGGTTGAAAGAATTCCGAAGGCTAGCATCAAAGCAGTGGCTTATACAGGATAAAGAGCTGAACTTTCCTTAGTGCCACTGAGTGTTTGGAAAGAGGCTGGAAAATTGACCCAAAGTGTCAGTTTAGATTACAGGATGCCGCCTCAGAAGCTGGACATAAACCCCCAACCTCTGACTCAGAGGAAAGAGTGCCACACTCAACCACAGCAAACACCAGTCAATATAAAACAGCTTCTCCAAGTGTTACAGAACACTGCACTGATGCCTTGTTCCGGCAGGGAATGAGTTTCTGCTGTTTTCCAAACATACTGACTTTACCTTAAAAATGATTATTCTGGAAGCTCGCTAGCCATTTCCAAGAACACTTTATATCAGATTAAAAATTGTGCAGAAGGTCTGATGGCTTTTGTTTCATTTGTAACAGTGAAATGACTTTTATTTTCAAGCTGGGAGAATAAAATGCAGCTAGTGTAAATAGGTGGTTGATAGTGCAGATATGGTTTTACAATTTATATTCTCAGTATTATTTATTTGCTGTACTGTGCAGAAATCTTGGGCACATATGTAGCTAAGGTGCCCACGGTACAGTACTGTAGTAATTTTATGTATTGCACTGAACTGCCGCAAAAATAAACAAATTTCACGACATGTGAGCGATGATAAACTTGATTCTGATATGGGTCTTTATTGTGGACTGAGAGTGGGAGGGGGCAGGGAAAGGGAAATTACAGTTGGGAAAAGAGGAAGGGAGAGAGAAGAGAGCAGGAAGCAGCAAAGAGACATTCTGTAATGATCAATAAACCAATTGCTTGGAATCAAATGACCTTGCCTCGTGTCTCAGGTTTGGGTCTGCCTGCACCTGCACTACATCCCTCCCCCTCCTTTTGGCTCTGGCACTCCTTCTCTGCCACCTGTCCCTCCCACCTTCCCCTGGCCCTGGCACTCCTTCTCTGCCACCTGTCCTTCCCTCCTTCCCCTGGCCCTGGCACTCCTTCTCTGCCACCTGTCCTTCCCTCCTTCCCCTGGCCCTGGCACTCCTTCTCTGCCACCTGTCCTTCCCACCTTCCCCTGGCACTCCTCCTCTGCCACCTGTCCCACAATCCTCCTGCCACACTCCACCCTCGCTGTTCCCAGCTTCCTTTGCTCCCGCAATATATATCTAAGACTTTTGCATATTTCTGTATTTATTTTTTTGTACTTGCTCAATTTGTTGTCTTTTGCATATTGGTTGTTTGTCAGTCTTTTGTGTGTAGTTTTTATTGATTCTATTGTATTTCTTTGTTCCACTTTGAATGCTTGCAGGAAAATGAATTTCAGGGTAAAATATGATGACATATAGGTACATTGATAACAAATTTATTTTGAACTTTAGTGGGCTTAAGGTCCTATTTCTGTGCTGTAGGAGTTTATGACTTAAAGTGAGAAAAGAAACTTCTACTGATGTGGAGAGATTGGATTGCAAATTTTAGATAATTTTAGGGAAGGTGCAAAATTGGTGTGTTAATGCCATTTTATATTCAAGTCTGATTACTTATGTGAAGATCTGTTACTGCAGACTGCTCCAATATTCGTGGACTCAGGGACTTGGACTGTATTTTACTGATATCTTATATGTGCCTTGTGCTGTGTATACTGTTGGCACTGTGATTTGTACCTTGGCTCTGGAGTAACGCTGTTTTGTTGGGTTGTATTCATGGCTATTCAAGAATGGTTGAAGGACAATTAGACTTGAACTTGCATCAGTTGGGTTAGTTGTGCAGAGCAGCAAATGAGCCCGGGGAGAAAAAGTAAATAACAATAATGCCAATTTATATTTGACTAATTAATCATATGAGAAAAGATAAGAAAAAGAATGTATTCTTCATGAGCCTAGGATCTGAAACAATGTAGTTTGTGTAATAAATTTCATTGTAATAAATAAGTAATTCCAATCTCATTTATAATCGGTTAAGTACTTCAGAAGAGTAGCCACTGTGAAAAAATGTCACCATTAATTCCTGCACAGACCTCAAACAGCAATATAACAATAGCAAATGAGAAAACTGCAGATGCTGGAAATCCAAAGCAGCACATGCAGAACACTGGAGGAACTCAGCAGGCCAGGCAGCATCTATAGAAAACAGTAAACACCCAACGTTTTGGTCCTGCTGAAGGGCCTCGGTTCGAAACATCAACTCTTTTCCATAAATGCTGCCTGGCCTGTTGAGTTCCTCCAGCATTCAATATGATAATGACATTGTGATATTGGCTGAGGAATGAGAAAATTAATTTTGGCTGGGACATCCTGGAAGAATGCTTTTGTTCCATTTGGGAGACTTGGTTTAATATCTCTTCTGAGTGTTGGCATCTCTCGATTAATGTCTGGTCAGGTCTAGTGCACAAGTCCCACAAAAGAGTCTTTGGCTTTGTAACAAATTTTCAAAATTCTCACAACATATTTGCAATCATTTCTTGGCCCCACTCCCTGCTTACAGCACAATGAAGAGCTGTACATTTCCAGTTCTAGCTTCTTGATCAACAGTTTAATTGCACTTCAATGACAATTGTTTTTGACTAACAATGCCTTCCCTAAAACTCATCATTACTCATAAGACCATTAGATATAGGAGCAGAAGTAGGCCATTTGGCCCATCAAGTCTGCTCTGTCATTCAATCATGTGCTGATCCAATTCTTCCAGTCATTCCCACTCCCCTGCTTTCTCTCCATACCCTTTGATGCCCTGCCTAATTAAGAACCTATTTATCCCTGCCTTAAATGCCTTGGGTTCCACAGCCGCTTATGGCAACAAATTACATAGATTTACCACCCTCTGACTAAAGTAATTTCTCCACATCTCTGTTCTAAGTGGACGCCTTTCAATCCTGAAGTCGTGCCCTCTTGTCTTAGACTCCCCTATCATGGGAGATAGCTTTGCCATATCTAATCTGTGCAGGCCTTTTAACATTCGGAATGTTTCTATGAGATTCCCCCCCCCCCCCCATTCTCCTGAACTCCAGGAAATACAGCCCAAGAGTTGCCAGACATTCTTCATACATTCCTGGAATCATCTTTGTGAATCTTCTCTGAACCCTCTCCAATGTCAGTATATCTTTTCTAAAATAAGGAGTCCAAAGCCACACACAATACTCCAAGTGTGGTCTCACGAGTGCTTTATAGTGCCTCAACATTCACATCCCTGCTCTAAAACTCTATACCTCTAGAAATGAATGTCAACGTTGCATTCACCTTCTTCACTACCGACTCAACCTGGAGATTAATCTTTAGGGTATCCTGTACAAGGACTCCCAAGTCCCTTTGCATCTCTGCATTTTGAATTCTCTCCCCATCTAAATAATAGTCTGCCCATTTACTACTTCCACCAAGGTGCATGACCATACACTTCCCAACATTGTACTTCATTTGACACATCTTTGTACATTCCCTAAACTATCTAAATCTCTCTGCAGGCTTTCTGTTTCCTCAACACTACCTGCTCCTCCACCTATCCTTGTATCACTGGCGAATTTAGCTACACATCCATTAATCCCATTGTCCAAATCATTGACATACATCATAAAAAAAGCAGTCCCAACACCAACCCCTGTGGAACTCCAGTGGTAAGTGGCAGCCAGCTAGAATAGGATCCTTTTATTCCCATTCTCTGTTTTCTGCCAATCAGCCAATGCTCCACCCAAGGTAGCAACTCCACTGTAATACCATAGGCTCTTATCGTGCTAAGCAGCCTCATGTGCAGCAGCTTGTCAAAGGTCTTCTGAAAATCCAAGTACACCACATCTGCTGCATCTCCTTTGTCTACCCTGCTTGTAATTTCCTCAAAGAATTGCAGTGGGATAGTTAGGCAGGATTTTCCTTCAGGAAACTACAAACGTTTGTATGCTGGCTTTGGCCTATCTTGTCATGTACCTCCAGGTACTCCATAGTCTCATCCCTAACAATCAATTCCAACAACTTCCCAACCACTGATGTCAGGCTAACAGGCCTATACTTTCCTTTCTGCTGCCTCCCACCCTTCTTAAATAGCGGAGTAACATCTGCAGCTTTCCATTCATCTGGTACAATGCCAGAATCTATCAGTTCTTGAAAGATCATTATTAATGCCTCCGTAATCTCTCTAGCTACTTCCTTCAGAACTTGAGGGTGCATTCCATCAGGTCCAGGAGATTTATCCACCCAGACCATTAAGTTTCCTGAGCACCTTCTCAGTCTTAATTTTCACTGCACATATTTCACTTCCCTGACACTCTGGAATGTCCAGTATACTACAGGTATCTTTGACTGTGAAGACCGATGAAAAATACACATTCAGTTCCTCTGTCACCTCTGCGTCTCTTATTACAAAATCTCCAGCATCATTTTCTATTGGTCATATATCTACCCTCAACTCCTTCAAAAATCTAGATCTTTGTCACAAATGGTGCTGCTGGAGCTGACAGTCCCATGGGAAGATAGCTTGGAAGAGGCCTTTAAAAGGAAGCTCTCCAAGTACGCAGGACTGGTCAGCAACTGTCAGCAGGCTGGATGGAGAGCAAGGTGTCTCCCAGTGGAGGTTGGTTGTAGGGGACTCGCTGCCTGTTCCTTAGCTAGAGCCTTCATCAATTTGAGCATCGAGGGAGAGAGGAAGAGGAGAGCCATCCGCAGTACCACCAATACGGCAGAGAGGGCCTTAAGATGGCTGTGGCTCAAAAGAGGGGAGCCATGGAGTCATAAGTAGCTAGCCATCTGGACACAAGCTGGGGTCTGATCAGCCCCGGCTGGGTCACCTGGAGGAGGGTGTATGATGTTGAAAGACCTGAAACACCCAATGATTCCAGGAACATCACTGAAGAGTTGTACAGAAACATCAGTAGATGTATGTACACAGTCTCATTCTTTAACTAAGCGTTTGCCTATCAGCCCTTGCATCTCTTTATGTAGTTCAATGGTAAATTTTGTTTGAAGTGTTCGTGTGAACCACCTGGGGACACTTTGTGTTGTTACAGTTGGTGCTATGTCAATACAGCAGTGAGTTAATGCAACCTCCGACCCAAGCTTGGCACCAAAGCAAATAGCTTTTAAGGTTGGGCTGAATCACAGTGATATTGTCACTGATGCTCTGACAAGCTGTGCCCTCACTGGTAGAATTCTAAACTTCAAGATAAATCATTTTTTGCTGCCTTTTGCAAATTTATTGCACCTACAATGGGCCAGAGACTTTCAGTGACCTTATACTTTAGAATTTTCCATTCATTTTGCCAATGGCAAATGAATTCCGAAGAGATTTTTATTCTTAGACTTTCATTCTTAGATTGTAAACATAAGTGTAATTGTATTTTTTTTAAACAAGAGACATCACAATAATATGCTGTTTCAGCCCTACGAGCCTGTGCTGCCCAATTACTCCTATGTGACAAATTAACCTGTACGTCTTTGGAATGAGCGAGGAAACCAGGGCATCTGGGGGAAATCCATATGGTTACAGGGAGGATATATAAACTCCTCACAGACAACAGCAGAATCAAACCTGGGTTGTTGGCACTATAATAGTGTTACGCTAACAGCCTCACTACTGTTAAACACTCTTTTGCCATCAGCATCCATTTAGCAAGCATTCACTTTCTTCTTAAAAACCCTTTTAATTGAATTATTCCGTTTGCTGCCTATTATTCCCCATGTCACCAAGGACTAGTAAATTTTTTACAGGTGTACCATGGAAAGCATTCTGACTGGTGGAATCACCGTCTGGTGTGCAGGGCTCCGATGCACTGAAATGGAAGAAGCTGTAGAGGGTTATAAGCTCAGCCAGCTCCATCATAGGGACCTGCCTCCCCATTATCGAGGACGCCTTCACCAGGTAATGCCTCTAGAACAAGAGTTCCCAACCTGGCGTCCACAGACCCCTTGCTTAATGGTTTTGGTCCATGGCATAAAAAAAAAGGCTGGGGTCCCCTGTTCTAGAAGGTGCTATCCATTTTTAAGGATTATCACCACCCAGGACACGCCCTCTTCTCTTTGCTACCATCAAGGAGGAGGTACAGGAGCTTGAGGACACACACTCAACGTTTTAGGAACAGCTTCTTCCCCTCTGCTGTCAATTTTCTTTCTTTCTTTTTAAATCTTTTTATTGAATAAGTATACAAAGGGTAAACCATAAAGGCACTAATACACTGTTAGAAATTACAGGAGATATTAATACAGAAGAAAAAATTGATACAAACAGTGCAATTTAAACATAAAATAATATGGTAAAATAATAGTATACTGATTTATATATATATATATATCAATAGAGAAAAGAAAAAAAAAACCCAAATAAAGACCCCCAAAAAAACCCACCGTGCAACTAAACTAAAAGCAAAGCAAAGCAATGGGCTAACTTGGAAACAGGTAGAGTTGAAGAACTTAAAATCACGTCCTCAAACCCGACCTCCATTAAAAACAGTTTAAAAAAAAAGGCAAGAAGGGAATATAAATATGGAACAAAAGAGAAAAAAATTTTCTCAATTCTCTGAATGGACAATGAACTCCTCCCGGGAGGGGTGGGGGGAGAAGATGGTGGCGCGACGGCAGCGCACGTGGCCACTTCGGTGGTGATGTCTGTTATCTGTCAAGTAGGGGACCGTGCACAATTCTGATTTGATGGAGACAGATGTGAGAGCACAGGGGAACATCTGGAAAACTTCTGAAATGCCTGCTTTGCTGCCGCTGCTACTGTGTGGTAACCGGAATCTCCAGAGCTGAAGGCCTCGAAATCCTCGGCTTTGCGTTTCAGCAGCCGGGGAGAGGTCGAAAGCGCTCGGGAGGCTGTATTGGAGAGGCTGCTCAGAAGCTTGGAGTTTTCGGTCGGATGGACTCAGTGTCGGCTGCTTCCAAGGTATCGGCAAGTTGACGGTGCCTGGAGGTTTATGGCAGGGAGTTTCTCCCTTTTGCCGCCTGCTATCAAGGACTCGGGAGTTGATCGACTCGGGACTTTGAGACTTTTTTTTACTGTGCCCATGGTCTGTTCCTTATCAAATTATGGTATTGCTTTGCATTGCTGTAACTATATGTTATAATTATGTGGTTCTGTCAGTGTTAGTCTTTGGTCTGTCCTGTTTTCTGTGATATCACTCCGGAGAAACATTGTATCATTTCTTAATGCATGTATGCCTTTCTAAATGACAATAAAAGAGGACTGAGTGTTCTCATAATCTAATCTAAAATCTAAAACTCATTTTTTAATATTTCTTTTTGTAACTTGTAATATTCGGAATGTGTTACACTGCACTGCTGCCGCAAAACAGCAAGTTTCATGAGATACATCAGTGATAATAAATATGATTCTGAAACACTCTTGATTGCCAGTACATCTCCCAGGCTGAAAATGAACCTCCTTGACCATCAGCAGATATTAGTGTATAATCCAGACATGCATTGCGTTCAGCAGAAGGTGGCTTTAACAGAACTTCCCAAAGCCTTGACCGCTGCCTCTGGGCATGGGAACACCACCGACTGCTGGTTTCAAATCACCTAGCTTCCAGGTCGGAAAATAGATTGCCTTTCCTTCATCATTGCTGGGTCTAAATTCTGTATCTCCCCATCAAATAGGTTGTGGCAGAGATATCAATTAAAAGCTTACAAATGTTCACCATCAATTATTATTCTTGATAAAAAGAAAACTATGTCCTTCTCTAATTATCAAGATAAAGCTCAGTTTACCTCTAAGATCTATATAACATAAGTAAATAAGAAAATTCTGTGTTTGGATTGTTTAGAATAGATTTATTGTCATATGTACATCAAAATATTGAAACGTAAAGTGAAATGCGTCATTTGCATCATTACAGTTCAAAGATTTGCTGGGGGCAGCCCGTAACTGTTGCCATGCTTCCAGACCCAATTTACCCTGCTCACAGTTTAGAAACCCTAACCCTAAGTTAGTCTTTGGAACGTGAGAGGAGAAGGAACTAGAAAAAAAACACAAATTGAGTTTGGCACAGGATACACTAGAGGAAATTTTAAAAATTAGGAATGAAATGAATAGTTTGGCTACACAAGAAATTAGAAAAAATTTAAATGTTTCTGAAACAGAGACACTATGAAAGTGGATCTAAATCTATGAAAATACTGGCGTGGAAACTGGAAAAAAAAGATAGCAGGAAATACAATTCATAGAATTAGGAATCCAAGACAAAAGTGATAAAAAATAAGCTAAGTGAAATTCAAGAAGCTTTTGAAATGTTTTACAAAACTCTATATTCCAAGGTTCCAGGGGGAAGCATAACCCAAATTGACACCTTCCTGAATTCTTTAGAGTTACCCACTTTAAGCAAAGAACAAAATAGAACGATGACTGCTGACATAACTGAAACTGAACTAAAAACTGCAATTAGTAGGCTTAAATTAAGCAAGTCACCAGGATCAGATGGATATACAGCGGAGTGGTATAAAGAGTTTAGAAGTGAGTTAATTCCTGTTTTACTCCTCACACTGAACTGGGCTCTGAGAAAGGCGCAAATGCCACCCAGCTGGAAGGAGGTGATAATCTCAGCTATACCAAAAGAAGGCACGGATAAAATGGAATGTGGGTCATTTAGACCAATATCTGTTCTTAATGTGAATTATAGAATATTTACCTCCATCATGGCCAAACGATTAGAAGAATTTCTACCCACACTGATACATAATGGTCAGACAGGTTTTAGACAACAACGCCAAACACAAGACAATATACGAAGGACACAACATTATGGATCATATTTAAAAAAATGAAATTGAAGCAATAGCGATAAGCATGGATGCTGAAAAGGCATTTGATTCGGTCAATTGGAATTTTCTCTACAGAATTTTACATAGATTTGGTCTGCATGACACAATTATTAAAACTATGCAGGCACTATACGACAATCCTACTGCCAGGATTAAAATCAATGGGTACTTATCTAGTAGTTTTACCCTAGAAAGGGACATGAGACAGGGTTGTGCATGGTCACCGCTACTCTTCCCATTATATCTGGAACCATTAGCTCGATACATCAGACAAAATGAAGGTATCAGGGGAATTACTATTAAAGGGACAGAGCATAAATTGGTCTGTTACGCAGATGACATTTTGATCTGCCTAGAGCAACCAACATACTCTTTAATTAAATTGATGCAATTCTTTGAACACTATGGCCAATTATCAGGATACAAGATCAACATAGATAAAACCCAACTACTTTCATATAACTATATTCCCCCAAGAGAAATTGAAAGTAGATATCCTTGGGCATGGCAAACAGAGTCTGTCAAATAATTGGGCATCATTATGCCAAGAGATTTGGCAAAATTATCTGAATGCAATTATCAGCCTATACTATATATATAAAAAAAGGAAGATATAACAAGATGGAACCTAATTACTTTTCTCGGTCTCAGTTCAAGGATTGAATTTACTAAAATGAATATACTGCCCAGACTACTGTATCTCTTTCAGACCCTACCAATACAGATTAACCAAAATCAATTCAATGAATGGAACAAGATGCTATCCAGATATATATGGCAAGGTAAAAGGCCTAGGGTTTGTCTCCAAACTTTGCAATTAGCCAAGGAAAAGGAGGGATGGGGCCTACCTTCTCTTAGAGATTATTATTTTGCAGCACAGTTGAGAGCCGTGATATGCTGGTGCAACCCATCATATGACGCTCAATGGAAAAACATTGAGGAGAGGATACTTTCCATCCCCATACAGGCAATTTTGGCTGATAACAACCTACAAAGTTACATAAATAATATTGACAACCAGTGGATGAAATGGACTCTTAAAATATGGAAAACAATTATAAAAGAATATAAACTAGAGAGAGACTTGCAATTCTTAAATGGTGTGCATATGACTCGGATTTTATGCTGAATAAACTGGATGCTAGATTTAAGAACTGGACAGCTAAAGGAATAACAGCTATTTGCAATATAACGAAAGAAGGAACACTGTTCAGTTTTGAAATGCTCAAAGAGAAACACTTATTAGAAAAACAAGACGTTTACCAGTATTTACAGATGCGACAGTATGTTACTAGGACAGTTAAAAATGTAACCAAGGCAAGTACATGTCTGATAGAGCTATTTAGAAAAGCATATAATTCAGACAACGGTAGTAGAATAATTTCAAGCGTGTATAAGTGTTTGTCAAATCTTAAAACACATTCGACTTCATACATTAAAACAAAATGGGAGAAGGATGGAGGGATAATAATATCTGAGGAAGACTGGACAATAATATGGAGGTATCAATGGAAGTGTACCAAATCACAGAAATGGAGGGAGTTCGGGTGGAAAAACTTGATAAGATATTTTATTACACCCTCTCATAAATCCCATTATGATAGTAACCTGCCTGTTTGCTGGAGAAATTGTGGAAAACAAAATGCAAACCATTATCATATTTTCTGGGAATACCCTGTTATCAAAGACTATTGGAGTGGGATACATAATGCCCTACAAGACATGTTTAAATGTGAAATACCCTTAGAGAGTAAGACCATATATTTTGAGTATATACCTCAAGAATGGTTGAAAAGAGATAAATATTTAATGAATGTACTGCTGGTGGCTTGTAAAAAGACCGTTACCAGGAAATGGTTATCACAGGAGAGCCCAACTTTAAATGTATTGATGGGAGTTACAATGGACATTTACAAAATGGAGGAGATAACAGCATCTGTTAATCATATGTTGGAACAATTTTATTCATACTGGAAAAAATGGTTTAACTACATAACACCTCATAGCAAACACACGGAAATCTGCAGATGCTGGAATTTCAAGCAACACACATAAAAGTTGCTGGTGAACACAGCAGGCCAGGCAACATCTCTAGGAAGAGGTACAGTTGACGTTTTGGGCCGAAATCCTTTGTCAGGACTAACTGAAAGAAGAGCTAGTAAGAGATTTGAAAGTGGGAGGGGAGGGGGAGATCCGAAATGATAGGGAGAAGACAGGAGGGGGAGGGATGGAGCCAAGAGCTGGACAGTTGATTGGCAAAAAGGATATGAGAGGATGATGGGACAGGAGGCCTAAGGAGAAAGAAGGGGGGGGGAGCCCAGAGGATGGGCAAGGGGTATAGTGAGAGGGACAGAGGGAGAAAAAAGAGAGAGAGATAAAGAATGTGTGTATATAAATAACACCTCATAGGTCTGATTTTATTCTCACAAGTCAATGAATATGTTGTAAAAAAAAAGATCACTCCCTACTCTGTACGTAGTTTTCTTCTTTCGATTGTTCTTTCTTTCCTCTCTTTTCTATAAGTGTATACCTCAGATAAATATTATGTGATTTGTGACAAATATGATTATATGATATATATGTACAGTATCTGAAATACATCTCATGGAAATGTTTGTTTGATGATGAAATTCAATAAAAAATAAATTACAAAACAAAAGGAATGTGGGAGGAATCAGGAGCATCCAGAGGAAAACCACACGGTCATGGGGAGAATGTACAAGTTCCTTATAGCCAGCAGTGGGAATTGAAACCTGATCTTTGATCGCTGGTGGTGGAACGTGTTGCCCTGACTGCTACAATTCACCACGTACTGGAGAGCAATAGTTTACACTAAAGTCAACAAGTTCTGCAGAGGGGTGGATACCCTCCATTTCTTGATTTCCGTCTTTAACGAACTTAACAAAGAGGACACAAAAAATAAAACGTGACAGCGGCATTTACCATCAATATCCCTAAAATTAGAGAAGTATAAGGTTGCATACAAGAAGGTAATCATTTCTCGAGGCTTAGAAAGGAGTACAGAAACCTGTACCAGTCTGATAGACTTGTCAATGGACAAGTCCAAAACATAATGAACAGCTGAATCGATTCAAAGCATCATCTTCAGTTACATTTTCACAGGCACAAGTAGTCTAGTCCAGTCCAGTCCATCACCCAGCAACCATTGTTTATAAACTAAAACAGCATGCATTTCAGTAGGATTTGGCCAAAGGCACATTACAGCTGAGGTAATCCTGTGATTATGTGACAAATGCACTTTCCGGTAAAGAGGGGTGAAGTGTCTGTAACCATCAGGAGTGCAAATTTCATACCAAAAATATCAAATCAGATACATTTTCCACAAGGCAATGCTGGATCCTGATAACTTAACAAAATAAATGTAAAACAAAATCTTCGACTCAACCAAATGAAAATCTGATTATATATGTGGTCGATGTTTAGAGATCTCTTGCAGGATGTTAGGGATAAATTTGTCCCGGTGAGGAAGATAAAGAATGGTAGGGTGAAGGAACCATGGGTGACAAGTGAGGTGGAAAATCTAGTCAGGAGGAAGAAGGCAGCATACATGAGGTTTAGGAAGCAAAGATCAGCTGGGTCTATTAAGGAATATAGGGAAGCAAGAAAAGGGCTTAAGAAGGAGCTGAGAAGAGCAAGAAGGGGGCATGAGAAGGCCTTGGCAAGTAGGGTAAAGGAAAACTCCAAGGCATTCTTCAATTATGTGAAGAAATTAAGGATGACAGGAATGAAGGTAGGACCGATTAGAGATAAAGGTGGGAAGATGTGCCTGGAGGCTGTGGAAGTGAGCGAGGTCCTCAATGAATACTTCTCTTCGGTATTCACCAATGAGAGGGAACTTGATGATGGTGAGGACAATATGAGTGAGGTTGATGTTCTGGAGCATGCTGATATTAAGGGAGAGGAGGTGTTGGAGTTGTTAAAATACATTAGGACAGGTAAGTCCCCGGGGCCTGACGGAATATTCCCCAGGCTGCTCCACGAGGCGAGGGAAGAGATTGCTGAGCCTCTGGCTAGGATCTTTATGTCCTCGTTGTCCACGGGAATGGTACCGGAGGATTGGAGGGAGGCGAATGTTGTTCCCTTGTTCAAAAAAGGTAGTAGGGATAGTCCGGGTAATTATAGACCAGTGAGCCTTATGTCTGTGGTGGGAAAGCTGTTGGAAAAGATTCTTAGAGATAGGATCTATAGGCATTTAGAGAATCATGGTCTGATCAGGGACAGTCAGCATGGCTTTGTGAAGGGCAGATCGTGTCTAACAAGCCTGATAGAGTTCTTTGAGGAGGTGACCAGACATATAGATGAGGGTAGTGCAGTGGATGTGATCTATATGGATTTTAGTAAGACATTTGACAAGGTTCCACACGGTAGGCTTATTCAGAAAGTTAGAAGGCATGGGATCCAGGGAAGTTTGGCCAGGTGGATTCAGAATTGGCTTGCCTGAAGAAGGGAGAGGGTGGTGGTGGAGGGAGTACATTCAGATTGGAGGATTGTGACTAGTGGTGTCCCACAAGGATCTGTTCTGGGACCTCTACTTTTCGTGATTTTTATTAACGACCTGGATGTGGGGGTAGAAGGGTGGGTTGGCAAGTTTGCAGATGACACAAAGGTTGGTGGTGTTGTAGATAGTGTAGAGGATTTTCAAAGATTGCAGAGAGACATTGATAGGATGCAGAAGTGGGCTGAGAAGTGGCAGATGGAGTTCAACCCGGAGAAGTGTGAGGTGGTACTCCAAGGCAGAGTACAAAGTAAATGGCAGGATACTTGGTAGAGTGGAGAAGCAGAGGAATCTCGGGGTACATGACCACATATCCCTAAAAGTTGCCTCACAGGTGGATAGGGTAGTTAAGAAAGCTTATGGGGTGTTAGCTTTCATAAGTCGAGAGATAAGTTTAAGAGTCGCGATGTAATGATACAGCTCTATAAAACTCTGGTTAGGCCACACTTGGAGTATTGTGTCCAGTTCTGGTCACCTCACTATAGGAAGGATGTGGAAGCATTGGAAAGGGTACAGAGGAGATTTACCAGGATGCTGCCTGGTTTAGAAAGTATGCATTATGATCAGAGATTAAGGGAGCTAGGGCTTTTCTCTTTGGAGAGAAGGAGGATGAGAGGAGACATGATAGAGGTGTACAAGATAATAAGAGAAATAGATAGAGTGGATAGCCACCGCCTCTTCCCCAGGGCACCACTGTTCAATACAAGAGGACATGGCTTTAAGGTAAGAGGTAAGGGGTGGGAAGTTCAAGGGGGATATTAGAGGAAGGTTTTTTACTCAGAGAGTGGTTGGTGCGTGGAATGCACTACCTGAGTCAGTGGTGGAGGCAGATACACTCGTGAAGTTTAAGAGACTACTAGACAGGTATATGGAGGAATCTAAGGTGGGGGCTTATATGGGAGGCAGGGTTTGAGGGTCGGCACAACATTGTGGGCCAAAGGGCCTGTACTGTGCTGTACTATTCTATGTTCTATGATCAAGCACGTTATTAACAGTTGGCAAGCATAGGATAATGAATACTAGTGATGACTCTTATTCTCCCATTATAAATACTTCACGCTATAAAAATATGTCCCATACCCTATTTATAAATTGGCCTTCTCAAATTTAATTGCAGCTCTTTAATGTCCTGAACAGTTCTTCTGTAAATTTACTTTTCCATTTGGCTGTGTTCCAGAAATGACCACAGTTCCTGATTTATTCAAAGCGCAAAGTGTGGACTTAAAAAAAACTGGCAGGCAAGTGAGAATTCAAGAACTTTCCCTGAATACTAAACACAGACAGCACACATACATATATTGTTCTGCATTAAGTTTTGACATCTGACTGCATGCTGCGAATAAAGCAAAGATGAATAGTATATTGCTTTTTAATTGCTGGCTTGGGTCTTCATTGAGTCATACAGCTGTAAACACATAACCAGGCCCACTATATCCATGCCAACCATTTTGACCAATTACACCAATTCCATTTGCCTATGTAAGTACCTGACAAAATGCCTCAGAGACGTAATGATGTATTTCCAGACACATTTCAAAGTTTGAAACAACTGCGTAAAAGGAGAGTTAAAGTTCAAAGTTTAAATTAAATTTATTATCAAAGTAGTTTTATACAAAATTATGAGGGGTATAGCTAGGATAAATGCGAACAGGCTTCTTCCACTGATGTTGGGTGAGACTATGAGAGATCATGGGTTAAGGGTAAAGGCGAAATGTTTAAGAGGAACATGAGGGGAAGCCTCTTTACTCAGAGGGTGGTGAGAGTGTGGAATGAGCTGCCAGTGCAAGTGGTAGATGCAATTTCACTTTTATCGTTCAAGAGAAGTTTGTACATGGGTGGGAAAGGTATGAAGGGCTATGGTCTGGGTGCAGGTTGATGGGAATAGGCAGTTTAAATGGTTTGACATGGACCAGATGGGCTGAAGGGCCTGTTTCTATGCTCTAGTTTTCTTTGACTTTAATGTCTCCATATACTACCCTGAGATTCATTTTATTTACTTATTTATTGAGATACAGTGTGGAATAGGCCCTTCAACCTGTGCCGCCCAACAACCCCTGATTCAACCTAGCCTAATCATAGGACAATTTACAGTGACCAATCAACCTACAGCTTGTTTTGCTGTTGTTGCTTTGTCTGTTTCATTGTGTTCTGTGTTGTTCTGCCAAGCATGATGGGCATGGCATGTGTGGAGACACCTGTGGGCTGCTCCCAGCACATCCTTGGGTGTGTTGTATGTTTCCATGTACAGTGCGTGTGATAAATAAATCTGAATATGAATCAGAGCTAAACTTCAAAGCATTAGAAAAGTAAATCTTCAATGTTAAATTCCACCTTGATGGTTAAAGTCTAACTTCCCAATTTTTTAGAACTAATCTTAATGCTACCTTGGGGGCTTTAATAACCTCTTGACCTCATCTCTTACAGTTAGTGGCTTAATTCATGTTACACAGAGGATATGCAACAGTGTTTTAGTAACACTTTGCCATAATCTATGGTTGTAAAGTTACAGGCCAGATGAAATTGAACAGCTGGGCAACAAAATCCCTGCGCTGATGGACTACTGTCAATATATATCAAAAATAATGTTATTTAATCCTTTGACTTCTTAACTTTAAAGTCAAGTCAAGTCAAGTCACTTCTTATTGTCATTTCGACCATAACTGCTGGTACAGTACACAGTAAAACCGAGATGTTTTTCAGGACCATGGTGCTACATGAAACAATACAAAAACTACACTGAACTACGTAAAACAACACAAAACTACACGAGATGACAGACCTACCCAGGACTGCATTAAGTGCACAAAACAGGGCAGGCATTACAATAAAAAATAAACAAGACAATAGGCACAGTGGAGGGCAGTAGGTTGGTGTCAGTCCAGGCTCTGGGTATTGAGGATTCTGATGGCTTGGGGAAAGAAACTGTTACATAGTCTGGTCGTGAGTGCCCGAATGCTTTGGTGCCTTTTGCCAGATGGCAGGAGGGAGAAGAGTTCTTATGAGGGGTGCGTGGGGTCCTTCATAATGCTTCATAAAGAGGAACAAAGCTAAATCGATACTTCAAAGAAGCTATGGGTTGTTCAACTAACCAAGGTGGGGCATAGAGGCAATGAGATTGTGGAAGGAAACTGACGAACCTGCAGGAAACCCACATGGTCATAGGGAGAACGTACAAACTCCTTAAAATGGTGCCTGAATTGAACTTCAAAATGTGCCATCTGTAAGGAGTCTGATCTGTATTAAAAGCACGCAAGACAAGTTTTGACTGTATCTTG
This sequence comes from Mobula birostris, assembly GCF_030028105.1. Taxonomy (NCBI): domain Eukaryota; kingdom Metazoa; phylum Chordata; class Chondrichthyes; order Myliobatiformes; family Myliobatidae; genus Mobula; species Mobula birostris. The sequence goes on along the minus strand of NC_092380.1, from coordinate 99,960,994 downwards.
GTACATTAACCAATTCCAACAGCAATCTGAAATTTGCATTACTGAATTACGGTTGTTCCCTCAGGAAGGCATCTTTCAGATGAAGTATTAAACTAAGATCCATTTTCCCCTTTAATTAGATGTAAAAGGTTCTATGGCACTATTCTGAGAGAAGGGAAGTTATCTTCATTTTGGCCAATAGTTGTTCCTCAATGAATATTTAAAAGAAAATCCACACATAATACTTTGATCTTTCTGGGAAATTGGAATATAATATACAAGAGCAGAATCAGGCCATTGGGCCATCGAGTTGGCTCCGCTGTTCCAACACGGCTGGTATATTATCCCCTCTCAAATCTGTTCTCCTGCCTTCTGCCCATATCCTTTAATGTCCTTGCTAGTTAAGAACCTGTCAACCTCCACGTTAAATATACTCAGTGACTTGGCCTCTACAGCTGTCTGTGGTAATGAATTCCACAGATTCACCACCATCTGGCTAAAGAAATTCCCTCTCTTCTGTGTTTCGCATCTCAGATTTACCACTGGTGTTCTTATTTCACAACAGAAGCTTCACTTTTCATGAAGCACCATAAAGGTCACTGCGTGAATCATGTCTCAGTGCAAGTTGTTGTTTTACCACCCTTTCCCTCCAACTACCTCTCTCTGGGACTTCAATTTACTTGAGTTTAAACTATATTTAATAGGTTTCAGTCGCTACATTTAATGACAGAGAAATGTATGCAATATACATCCTGAAATTCTTTTTCTTCGCATCCACAAAAACAGAGGTGTGCCCCAAAGAATGAATGACAGTTAAATGTTAGAACCCCAAAGTCCCCCCAGCTCCCCCCTCCCACACGTAAGCAGCAGCAAAGCCACGACACCCCCACCAGCAAAAAAGCATCTGCACCTTCCACTGAGCATTCAAGCCTTTGCTTTGTAGTTTTTAAGTCAATAAAAAGAAATACAAATTTTGTACACTCTATTTACTCTGATAACCTAATTTACCATATTTGTCTAATAAATCTGTTGCTTCACGCAGAGTTCAACATGGAAGCTCATAAATTTGCACAAATCTACCAGCGGTGATGAAAAATAAGCATTTTCCGCAGGTGTAATTTTACTTATTGAACATACCAGTATATTTATTGGCATTTATTGCAAGGGAAATGGAAAACATATGTTAAAACCAGTGATCTGGTATTGGTGAGAACACATCTCAAATATGACGTCGAGTTTCAGCCTCCTTATTTAAGGAGGTGTATTTGTGCACTGGAAGCAGTTCAAATAGTCCTTAGGTGAATTTGTGGGATGAAAGGATTATTTGAAGGGGAAAGATTACTCTTTGAATTTCCTAAGTATGAGAAGTGATTTTTCCCTCAATTATTCAAGATAGTGGGTTACTTAATAGGGTCAGTGCTGAGAGAACGTTTCCTCTTGTGAGAAAATCTAGAATTAGAAGGTTTAGTTTCAGGCTGAGGGATCACTACTTAAGATGGATAAAGAGAAGATTCTTCTTTCCAAGGGTTGTGAACCTTTGGAATACTCCATCTCGGAAAGTTCAGGAGGTGAGCTCAAAGAAGGGATTCAAGACTAAAATGGAATGATGTTAGAAATTGCAGCATTCAAGTGTTCCCCATAAATCTTGAATAGTCCATACTCCCCAGGTCTTTTGGAAAGTGCATTTAAGTCTAAGATTCAATTAACTATGATTTGTTGAATGGCAAAGCTATCTTAAGTAACTTTTTAGACTTTTTTCCTCTCCTTTATCTTTTATTCTTACAAGTTATATCTGTAGACATCCCATGTGCACCTGGCTCCTATTTTAGTCCTTCCAACAATAACTAGATGCATTTATTAATTTTATATTTCATTATTGTCTATAAAAGATATTTCTTTTTAAGACTGATTCAAGCACATTGTATTACATGGAAATATACAGTACTTTGATGGCTATAATTGAATTTTTGCTGATAAAAATAGTTCAGATCAGATTAATCATTACGATTGATTCTGAAGAAAATGACACTATATTGATTTATCTTACCTGACTCTGAATCAAAGGCAGTTCTTGTAAGCACTGCTGAAGTAATTGGATTGTCTGGTGTTTCCCACAAAGGCTTCAAGGGCCACTTTAAATATCTTCACTACGACTGACTGGGAGGTCTCTCAGTCAGCCAACCTGTGACGTGACAAATTTGTGACTTAAAACAGCCACTGACAAAGCGCAGGATGAATCCATGCATCACAAATTATAAATGAACCAAGTAAAAGATAGAAATGACCCTCAAACAAATATAGGCGCAGGGTGAGTGCATGGTTATTTTTGGAAAGTGATTTACAAGGTCCTTTATTTCTCTTGAGAAGTGCTGAGGGACATTGTTAAATCTATTTTAGGTTTTAGAATGGTTTGATCTAACATGATTTGCCCAGAGAAAGTGATCTTCTAATGGTACAAATTGTTGGTTAAGCTATACATTGGAGGATATACAGAGGTACGGTGGTGATATAGAGGTTAAGTCACCAGGCTGGTAATCCAGAGACACAAATTTAAATCCTACCATGGCACCTGGGAAAACTTATATACAGTTAATCAGCTAAAAATTTCAAGAATAACAACTAACCATCGATTTTTTAAAATAGATTCATGGAGTAAAACAGTACTGTCACTCGTCTCACTGCCACCATCAAGAAAGAGGTACAGGAGCCTTAGGCATCAGGAACTGGAGAGGAGGCTTGACCCAAAAACAGAGCAGAAGAGTTAATTTAGCAATAAACAATACTTTACTAATAGACCATAAAATAACCAGCCACAAGGGCCAAAAAACAAGAGAGACCAGAAACTAATCACAACAGGTAACAAAGAAAACTTGAAGCAACGCTGGGAGCAACAGGTTGATGAGAGATGGGTTTAAATAGGCTGCAGGAGATGTGTTGGAAACAGTGACAGGTGATCCTGTTAGCTGGCTGGGACCGGGAAGTGCAGGCCTGACAGTGTTTCTTTCACTAATATGGTTAAGTGCTGGCAATAAATGTCATCCATGCAGAATTTCCATTTTAATTCATTTTTTTTTTAATGAGGATACTGCATGTGTCTTTCAAAACACTCATGTAAGCAGCTGACCAATCCCATTTATCCATCATTAGAGTTGTATCACTGGTGAAAAAGGCTTAAGTGAAATTGTGAGCTGACATGGGGCAAGTAAATGTTTTGTAGAAGAAGGAACAAAGATAAAGTCTAAACAAGTGGGTAATTGCTGTTTTTAATTATCTCAATTTAGTGTTGCCTTAGATAAACTGAAAGTTGGTGCAGAATAAAAATACAAAAGATATTAAGTTTCTGAAAACTGAAGAAAAAATAACCGGAACCAAAATCAGTCATCAACCATCAGGCTCTTGAACCAGTGTGGAGAACTTCTCTCAGCACAACAGTGAACTGATTATTGAATACGACCAACAGAGTCACTTTCAAGGACTCTACAATTCAATTCAGTATTTATTTATTTATTTATTTTAAATTTGGAGTTTGTCTTCTTTTGCTCATTGCCTGCTTATCAGTCTTTCCTTGTGTGAAGTTTTTTCATTGATTGCACTGTATTTCTTTCTTCTACTGTGTATGCCTGCAAGAAATTGAATCTGGTGACATACTATATTCGTACTTAGTTAATAAAGTTACTTTGAAATCACGCTCTTATTATAAAGTGTATCTCATCAGTCTGAATGTTCTGGTGAAGGATCATAGATGTAATATTTTTACGTGGTTAACTGGAATGCAAAAATAAAGAACTACAGTAATATATGACACCAAAGACTGTTGTATAAACTTCTCTATACACTTTTGATATTCTTTAGTTTTACCTAAGAAAATGGCTTCTGGTAAGGTCAGCAAAATCACATAGTTGTGTTTTCAGTTCATTTGATTGAAATGAATCCATGGGTTCTTTGGGTCAAAGAATCACTTAATATCTAATTGGGCAATTGTATCGCACCAGTACAGTATTGTCATATCAGTATCAAATAGGTGTTCGAGTCCATCAGAAAATAGATGAAATTCCTTCTCTTGCTTTCAAATTGTGTCTTTAGCCAGGGAACACCATGCCTTTTATTTCAAGGGTAGTTTTATTTCCCAAAGACTTTTACCAGAGCAATGAATCACTTGGCTTCCAGGAAATTTTTCTTTTAGTTAAATGTTCTAAATCAATCAACATGTTTGAGAGTTTGCAATATTAACACTGGTAGTGTTTATATCTTATTTTATACTTCTTAGTTAAATGGGACAAGCTGGGAGAGATTAACACATAACACTATGACACTGTTAGTGATTGCAACTTCAGCTACTTCTTTCTTACTTATTTAGTCTAGCTTCAGCTGTCACAAGGTGTACATAGTGGTGCAGTTAGTAGAGCTACTTCCCCATAGCTCCAGCAAATCAGGGTCAATCCTGATCTCCGATGCTGTCTGGATGGAAGTTGCATGTTCCCTTCTGACTAAATGGATTTTCTCCACCTGCTCTGGTTTGTTCCCACATCCCGGAGATATACAAGTTATTGGGTAGGCTGGCCAATGTAATTTGCCCCTGGTCCACAGGAAGATGGTAGAATTTGGGGAAGTTAATTGGAACATGGTGAGTAAAATGGGATTTGTGTAAATGAGTGCTTACTATAAATATATTATAATATGCTTAATATTTAGTGTTGACTCCATGAGCTAAGAAGACCATTTCTGTATTGTTTTGTTCAGTTTATTGGACACGTTCCACACGCCTGCACTATTGATCCAGAGACACAAAATTGAATCTCACCAGATTCACAATGCACACAGATTTAAAAATATGCTCGCAGTATCATCACCCAGTATCAAAATCTGATCTGAAATGCTGACATCCTTCAGAGAAGGAAGTATTCCATTCTTTCTAATCTGGCCAAAATATGACTCCAAATCAAAGGCTCGGACCTTCCAGTCAAGATGGCGCCAGCAAACGGTTCTTCAGGTGACATCTTCCAGATAGTAAATCTTTCCAATTATTTCATTTCCTATGCCTTCTGCGTGTTCTTTTTGTCTTGCTTGTATCACGGAAGCTGTTGGAGACTGTGATGTACAGTTTGGAACTCGATCGAAGGATCCTGTGCCATGCTGTTTCTGGAGATCTGCCTCGTGGAGATCAGAGACTGGGGGGAGGCAGGTGGGGGTGGATGGTGAGGAGGTCCAGGAACACAAACTGACTCATGGAAAATACCAGAGATGAGGCATGGGGTCGTGAGTGACTCCATCTCGAAGCAGTGAGGAAGATTGAAGTATCGAGGTGAATACAGAGGGGGTCAGCAATGGTTCCCAACAGAGACAGTCAGCAGCTGCATAGGCACATCCAGCTCTAGGTTGGAGGCCACTCCTTACGGAAGAACTGAGCTTGTGCGGCTGCTCTCCTCATATGCAGATGAAAAGACGTTTCCTATATTCTGATTATAGGACTGTAGTTTATATTGGTTTCCTTCAGGTTTTCGGTGTTTTATTTCTTGTGGATGATTGGCAGGTGTGTGATCTGTTAAATTTTGTGTGTAGCGGGGTTGAGGGTTTGGTGCTACTGTCCCTGTTCTTTTCTGCGAGTGAGGGTGTCAGGGATTGTTATGTGTAGGGGATTGTTGATTATTATTGTGGCTGTTTTTTTGCTGCAGGCAAGGGAGGAATTTTGGGGTCTGTGAATTTTGTTTCTTTTCTTTTTTGTGCTGGTTAGGGGGAGTTGATGTCTTTTCTTTCATGCTCTTTCTGTACTTAATGGCTATCTGTAGTAGACAAGTATCAGTTACATCATACATACATACATACTTTGACAATAAAATGAACCTTTGTTATTATCAATGTATATGTAACCATACACTATATTGAAAGTCATCCTCTTGCAAGCATTTACATGAAAATAAAGAAACTCAATAAGATTTATGAAAATCTTTTACATAAACAAAGGTTGACCAGCAAGTAATGTGCAAAAGAAGATATATTGTGCAAATAAAAGGATAAATAATCCTGAGAACATGAGTTGTAGAGTCCCTGAATCAATTCAGAATTGAGGTGAGTGAAGTTATGCACATGTTCAGGAACCTGATGATTGCAAGGTAATAACTGTTCCTGAACCTGGTGATGTGGGACCTAAGGCTCCTTTACCTCCTTCCTGATGGCAGCAGAGAGAAGAGAGCATGGCCTGGATGGTGGTGGTCCTTGAAGATGGATGCTGCTTTCTTGTGGCAGTGCTCCTTGTAGATGTGCTCATAGGGGAAAGGCTTTGGCTGTGATGAACTGTGCTGTATCCACTTCTTTCTGTAGACTTTTCTGTTCCTGAGCTTTGGAGTTTCTATACCATATTGTGATGAGACCTAGTTTGATACTCTGTGCATCTATATAAGTTTGTCAGTTTTAGATGATGTGCCAAATGTACACAAAGTTCTAAGTAAAGCTGCTGTTGTGTCCTCTTTGTGATGACACTTACATGCTGGTCCCAGGACAGACCCGCTGATATTTCATCAAGGAACTTAAAGTTACTGACCCTCTCCACTTCCTGACTTTCAACTGCCTTCTTCAATGGCACAAGCTACTCTGTTCGTGGACAAGAAATTCTCAATGTCCTGATCTTCGTATGAATTGAAAAGTGAACTATTTTCTTCCCTTTCTAGCAAATACTCTAAATCCATATTTTCTAAACAAGATTTTTCAGCCCCTGTAAGCTAGCTCTAGTGTGGTCCTGACCTCTTCTATGAAATACTTCAAATGATCTATTTTTAAAAATGCAATAATCACTATATATATATATCCAGAATTGGCTTGCCTACAGAAGGCAGAGTGGTTGTAGATGGGTCACGTTCTGCATGGAGGTTGGTGACCAGACGAGTGCCTCAGGGATCTGTTCTGGGACCCCTACTCATTGTGATTTTTCTAAATGATCTGGATGAGGAAGTGGAGGGGTGGGTTAGTAAATATTCTGATGACGCAAAGGTTGGGGGCATTTGTGGATATCCACAAATATATTGTGGATATATATTTGCACAATATATCTTCTTTTGCACATTACTTGCTGGTCAACCTTTGTTTATGTAAAAGAACAATGTTGGGGGCATTGTGCATTGTAGGGCTGTCAGAGTTTACAGCAGGACATCAATAGGATGCAAAACTGGGCTAAGAAGTGGCAGATGGAGTTCAACCTAGATAAGTGTGAGGTGGTTCATTTTGGTAGGTCAAATATGATGGCAGAATATAATATTAATGGTAAGAGTCTTGGCAGTGTTAAGGATCAGAGGGATCTTGGGGTCTGAGTCCATAAGACACTCAAAGATACTGTGCAGGTTGACTCTGTGGTTAAGAAGGCATACGGTGCATTGGCCTTCATCAACCATGGGATTGAGTTTAAGAGTTGAGAGGTAATGTTGCAGCTATATAGGACCTTGGTCAGACCCCACTTGGAGTACTGTGCTCAGTTCTGGTTACCTCACTACAGGACGAATGTGGAAACTATAGAAAAGGTGCAGAGGATATTTACAAGGATGTTGCCTAGATTGGGGTGCATACCTTCTAAGAATAGGTTGAGTGAACTTGGCCTTTTCTCCTTGGAGCAATGGAGGATGAGGGGTGACCTGATGGAGGTATGTAAGATGATGAGAGACATTGATTGTGTGGATAGTCAGAGGCTTTTTCCCAGGGCTGAAATGGCTAACACGAGAGGGCACAGTTTTAAGATGCCTGGAAATAGGTACAGAAGAGATGTCGGGGTAAGTTTTTTTATGCAGAGAGTGGTGAGTGCGTGGAATGGGCTGCTGGCGACGGTGGTGGAGGCAGATACAATAGGGTCTTTTAAGAGACTCCTGGATAGGTACATGGAGCTTAGACAAATAGAGGACTATGGTAATTTCTGAAGTAAATACATGTATGGTATAGCGTTCTGGGCCGAAGGGCCTGTATTGTACTGTAGGTTTTCTATGTTTCAGAATAATAAGTTTTGTTGTACTTGTATCTTTAATGATTCAATTGTTGTGGTTTGGTGGAGTCTAGATTTTGGTTAAATTAAAATGATTTTGGTTAAATAAATTGTCTTTATTTGGAAATAAACTTTTGGCTCGTATGTACAATGACAAAACTTGGTGGTTCATTATGTTATAACGTATTAAAAATAATTCTATGCAAAAAAAGCTGTTTTGTACCTTGTTAAATCCAAACAGCACAGGTAGGTAACAGGAAGTCATCTACTTTACCACACAACACAAAGAAGTTATATCTCATGCAGTTGGATTTAAGAACATTAAGAAGCTGTAAATTTGTTACCCTGTTCATTCTTGAAAACAGGGCTTGATCAATTCCGCTGCATTCAGAGGGAATGTCTATTTGTGATTTCTACGTGAGAAAGAAACTCCAAGAACCCTTCTAGATGAGTGAGCTTGCGATATGAAGGATGACTTATAAATGAATTTAGCTCTATTTAATATCATATTGACAGTTATTGAATCAATTCTTTAAAAACTCAGGTTTGCTTTGAGATTCAATGTGCTATGTGATAGTAGTCATGTTGAACTGCAGTCTCAAGAAAGGTAAATATTTGCCATATAGCCTTGCTTATTAATTAGGCAACAAGTAAGAACCACTTATTGTGTAGAAGTTATTAAAAAAAAGTACAGATTTATTTTTGAACCAGTCACAGTAGAGAACAGCAGAAGAATATAAATAAAATTGAAATAATTAAGACAGAATCTTGATTGAACTAACACAAAGATCACTTTCCACATTTTAAGATTTAATTGTTAATAGCGCCAAAAAAATCATAACAAACCTATGACTTTCTACAGTTCACAGTACCTGTGCAGGCTGGTTTTACAAGAGACAATTGAATAAGTATACCAATTTGAAATTAAATTCCATTTAAAATTAATGCTTTAATGTAATATAAATATAGCATTATGTACAAGTTACAGTACTTGTATTTTTTCAATGGATTATCATGTTTGTCAAGTACAGCCATACTATTTTTCACCTCCAATCAGTTGGTTAGTTTCATCTTGATTTCCAACAGACCAAGTTGTGAAGTAACTATTACCAGCTAGTGTTCTCAATGGAGGAGGTGACTCAATACTACATATTCATCTATGCAAGTATGTTATTCCCTTTGGACGATATTCATGGAATCCACAAGTTCAAGTGTGCAAATGGTTATACCACTCATACACCCACATAATAAACCAACTTCTAGGTAGGATAGAATTCATCCTAATATCTTTCATGTCTTGTGTGCAAAGTGAATATTACTTGTAATTTTTGCTATGTTTAAACACATCACTTTCTGTGAATATGATTTCATACTGGGTTTTATTCTGCTGAGGCAGATCATGGTTTAGTTAACTCTGTCTATTGTTAACAGTCACATTGGTACAATGTAAACTTTTCAAATACAATTCTTTAGAGCAATATGCACTGCCAGGTAACAAAAAATGCATTTAACGCAAATTACGCGTTACACATTTAGAATCGACTGAGATTTGTTCTTAGCCTGGTAATGCATTAATTTTTATAATAAACAGACCATTTCAAAGTCATTGAAATTCTTCAGTGCAGACCTTGAGCTTTCGTTGAGGAAGGTGCACAGTTCCTTGAGGACAATTGCCATTGGACATAACAGTAGATACTGATGACAGGATGGAAGATGATGGACGTCCTGGAGTACGGAAGAAATTCTCCCTACTGATAGACTGAGCGTCCTCAGCTGTAGCTGGCACACTGGGCTGTAGAATTAAGAGAGAGTTGACTGTTAAGTTTTAATTGTTTCATAAAACAGCTTGGAATTGCTTTATTAGCACCACAGTAGAATAGAGGGTAGCACAACGCTATTACAGCTTGAGGGATCAGAGTTCAGTTCTGATGCTGTCTGTAAGGAGTTTGTGCATTCCTCCCTGTGAAGGCGGGGAATTATTCCAAGTGCTCCGGTTGTCACCCACATTCCAAAAACACACTGGTTAGTTGGTTAGTTTGTCATTGTAGATTGTCCTCTGATTAGGCCAGAGTTAAATAGGTAGGTTGTTCTGCTGTGTGGCTCGTTGAGCCGGAAGGGTCTGTTCTGTGCTGCACCTCTAAATAAATAAAGCGAATTACAACTGCCTCTCTATTAAAACATATTTGACAATATTTTAAATGGAGCTGATGCACAGAAATCTACCAAGCTGGTATGTTGTCTTAACTAAGGACGCCTTTTTAAAAAACCTGACATCGCATTTTTTGTGTTTTTAATAAAATAAACATGGTATTCTCAAGAATAGATCAGAAACTTGCAGTACTTTTATGTATGTTGATAAACATGCAAATTTCTTAACAAATTTTAAACTGGTAATCAATATCACTGAGGAACTGTCAAACCCATTTCATCGAAACAGAATATACCTTGGAATGCTGCATCTACTCAAAATAAAACTAATTTAAGAATCAAGAGGCAGAATCTCTGGCATTTATATTACCAAGTACAAGTTTGACACTTTGAAAACAATACTAATAAACTGACTCATTTTTGAAAATTGAACATTTTGTATTACTTTCTCAAGATTCATCCATTTTCTTCAGCAAGACTTGTAGTGAATTTTGAATAAACTGAACAGATACTGGTTAGTCCCAATTTCTCACTTCTTGAGAGCCAGATGTAAGAAGTAAACCTACTGCCATTAATATTGCACCTTACGTCTAACAAAACATACAAAGCCCTTTTCAAAAAGTGTTAACAAACAAAAAAAATGAAGCCAGCCCACATTAGGAGATATTTGTGCAGTTAATTAAAGGGTTAGTCAAAAGAACATGATTTATATCTGAAAAGAGGAAAAAAGTCTAAGAAGATAGCAGAATTCCAGGCCTTGGAAGCACAACTGCCAGTGGAGGAATATTTAACCTCAGGTATTTGTGAGCCAGATATTGAAATAACTCAGTTACAGAAGAGAAAGACGTTACAGAGTCAGCAAGCACAGTGTTAGGTCTTGGTTTGAGCTAGGAAATGAGCAAAAGTGAATTACCTTTGTATATGCTTCTAAGACCTGGATAACTAAAGCAGGCACCTCAAGGTATTAGCATGAGCCCTCCAAAACCGTTTCCACAAAATCTTCCAAATTCATGGGAAGCAAACCAACATCAGTTTCCTCTCCCAAGCTGCATTCCCAGAATCAAAGCCCAACTTACAATCAGTCAGCCCCCAACTAACTTGCCACAATTTTCCAATATTGGACACCAAAACTCCCAAAGCAGACACTCTAATCCAAGCTCTTTCACAGGAAGAGATTACCAAATTTACAGAGGAAAATATTGTTGAATAAGATGCAATATCTGCACTGATTCTTTAAGTCTTGATTCTTGGGAATCTCTGGCCATAACTGCCAAGATTGAAGGAGCAGTTAGAATGCTATTGTGAACTTTTGAGTCTATTCATCAGGGCTCACAGAAGTTTGCACACTTTCATCCAAAAGAGGGGAAGGGGTAGGAAATATGTTCTAGATTTGTTATTGTACTGTGTTCAGTTCTGTGAAAGCTGGTATGAACTAGCCATTCCTCACACTGGGGCCTAGTTGCAATTATGAATAAGCTACTTGAATAAGGAACAAGGCCCAATGTTAAGAACTGATGGAAGTCTTATGTCTTACATGCAAACATTCCCAAAAGATGAGTAACAGGAATTTCAGATTCCATTCCAAACCCCTTTCTGAATCACACAAATGAGAAGTATTACCAATGCTGACAATCAAGTTATATCAGATAATAAATTGCAGAATTATTTACCAATAAAATGTTATTTCAATATTGAATTCTTTAGGCAAGCTACTACTTGAATCAAAAGAAACTTTAAATATTAGCTGTGGCTTTGAGCATTTGAACAGCAGCTCACCTGTGGTATACTGATCAATGCTACAGACTGGTGATGAGGAGATACTGGCTTAACAAAGATCATCTTTCCATGTTGAAGATTTGTGTGTGCTGTGAGAGAACCAGCTTGTTCTGGGGAAGCAGTTGTCATTGAAGGTCCCTGATTCACCGAAAACTGCATCCCTGGATTGATTAAACCAAGATTCTGCAGTGTGAAATTCAGAATTCCTGGGCTGGGACTGTGACTAGGAAAATGATGACTTGAAGAAGCGAAAGATGATGCATTGGCTTGGCTCACAACAGGAAGGGAGGCAACTGAAGATGGAACAGCCATTGGACAAGGCAATTTCAAAGGGGTGATGTGAGTGGCAGGTAAATTGGCAGGGGAAAAATCCGAAGTTGTCATTGGTGTAATGCCTAAGGGGATAAAAAGAGCATTTTAAATGCTTATTGGCAAAGCTAGAATGAATACTTTTTAAAAAAAGCATTGTAAAGTAGTCAAGACTTTAAACAGATAATAATGACAAAAATTGCATAAGCAGCAGCAATAGAATGCAACTAATACTTTCCCCTTAGTCCATGTAACATAATTTTATCTGAAAGACATCAAAATTGCTGGAATCAGCAACTTCTGCACACTACCATGCATATTTGTCTTCAGACAGAGTATCAAAGAATTGGCACAAAGCAGCTGTTCAAGTGAAGAGAAATCGTGAAGAGAAGTAAAATTTAAACCGGTTTTAGTGAAAGATGATAATCAAAACAGGAAACATCTTAAACAAAAAAATCTGATAGAATTATGAGACCTGAAAAGTAAAATGCATTCAGGATTTCATAATTTAGATGAAATTTGAAAGTTAGGAAGATGGCCACAGAAGCTTTTCTGACAAAGGAACATTAAGTTACAGCAGATTTAAGAACTGTGATTTTCTGTGGCTACCTGATAATGGCGAATGATAAAGCTGTTGCTCAGGCGAGGACACGGAATTGTCTTTCATTTCAGGAGATCTATCACTTGAGTTACTACAAGATGATTGCTGTGGCAATGGGATGAGATATCCTGATGGCATTAAAGTCTAAGGCAAATAAAACAAAATAAACTATGACAATCATGACCAATGAAAATTCAAACCGTGTGGAAAGGAACGGATTCTTTTGATGCTAGAACTAATCTGAGAAGTGAAAAAGTGATTTCAGCCTCAGGCTCATGGCTAATTTTGTTAATCATATTTATCAGTTTATAAAATCCAAATCTTACCTCAGGGACTGAACGAAGATGGGCAGGAAATGCAAATGCCACTGGAACATTTTTGACCATGGCGGCTTGTCCTTCTGACAAACCAATCCCACACTTCTCTTCATTCTCAAGAAAACATTCAACACTGTGTTCTAGTTTTTCTGAACCAAGACTCTTATCTTCAGGGGCGTTGATGAACTCTGGGTCAAGATGTAGGGCCCTAGGGGAAGGCCGAGTTGTCATCAAGGCTCTGCGGGCCTTCAGCCTTGCTTGATGAATCTCAAAAAGCTGATCTTTATTTGGTGATTGGCCCTTCAAGAAAAAGGAGAATTTTTCTCATTTTCAGAGCGTATCAGTTCAAATATAAACAGAGAAAGCAAGTTACGTAAAATTACTGAATTCATTTCCAAGTCTTTAAGATGATTTTGTTTTAGTTTCTCAAACTTACATTGGAAATCATTATAACGTTCTGATAGTTCAGAGGAGGAACAGGAAGAATTAACGTGACTGTCAGTTGGTTAACAGGATGCTAATGTACTTGGTTATGAAATATATCATAAAGTTAACAGTGCTGTATAACAGGCACTAATGCCATTTTAAATTGGACCATCCTTTTGTACAAATATTTCCACTGATCATTTCAGATTAGAAGATTCATGCAGCATGACAAATAAATATTAAGAGTATTGATCATCTCAAAGTGCAAATTGCATAAGGAGGTAAACTAAATTTAAATATCAAAGAAAGACAACTTCAAAACATGAACTTAGCATAATCTGAAATAAAACAAAAATTCATAGTTTCTTTGACGTGTATACATGGGATGTAAACTAGGCATCCGTTAGTCTCGTGAGACCATGGATTTGCACCTTGGAAGGATTCCAGGGCACAGGCCTGGCCAAGGTTATATGGAGGACCAGCAGTTGCCCAGTCTCCCCTCTCCACGCCACCGATGTTGTCCAAGGGAAGAGCACTAGGGCTGATACAGCTTGGCACTGGTGTGGTTGCAGAGCAATATGTGCTTAAGTGCCTTGCTCAAGGACACAACACGCTACCTCAGCTGAGGCTCAAACTAGTGACCTTCAGATCACTAGACCGATGCCTTAACCACTTGGCCATGCGCCAACACTCATGGGATGTGACAAGTGTATATAGTCAAAAAAAACAGGACCTTTACACATCAAATTCTTTAAAAGATATTTCAAAGACAGACTTTTAACAAATTTTCTAGCACATTAGCAGTCTGCTCCCAATGAGGCTCATTTGTTGGGCTGTTGATCTCAGAATGAAGTATTCTTTGAAACAAGCCTCTACTTTTACTGCACTATATAACAGAAGGGCATGAATTGATCAATTGTCAATAATACACCTGTTAGGTTATTATACAAACTTCTCAGTAATTTGTAAAAGTCACCTGTAATAATTTTTGTATAAATCCAATCACAACCAAAATTATAAACTGAGCAAGTGTAGATTAAATGCAGAATATAGGCATCAGGGTTGAGTGTTATACAGCACAGAAACAGATCCTTTAGCCAACCATGTCCATGCCAACCATCAATTGCCCATGTATACTAAGCCTATTTACCTGTTCTTGGTTTGTAGCCAATTCAAGTGCACCTTTAGATCTTTCTTAAATATTAAGAATGCTCACTTCAACTATAGTTATAGTCATACTTTATTGATCCCGAGGGAAATTGGTTTTCGTTACAGTTGCATGATAAATAATTAAATAGTAATAAAACCATAAATAGTTAAATAGTAATATATAAATTATGCTAGGAAATAAGTCCAGGACCAGCCTATTGGCTCAGGGTGTCTGACCCTATCAATTCAGGTAGTGCATTTCAGATTCCTACTATCCTCTGCTGAAAAATAATTTGTCCTCAGATCCCATCTGGGTTATTTTCTTTTAGTCAAATCATGCCCTCTAGTTTTTAACAGCTCTCATTGTGAAAAATCTATGGCCCTCACAATATTGTATGCCTTATCAAGTTCCCCTTCAGTCTTCTCCATTCCAGAAATTTTTTAAAAAAGCAGCCAATCCAGTTTTTCCTCAAAACTGACGGGTTTCATTTCATGCCTGGCCTGCTGAGTTCCTCAAGAACTTTGTGTGTGTTGCTCGGATTTCCAGCATCTTCAGATTTTCTCTTGTTTGAGGTTTCATTCCAGACAACTTCTTGAACCCCTCTGCACCTTCTCCAGTGCAAGCACACCCTCCCTATGTGACCAGAAATGGACACTGAACCCTAGATGTGGTATAACTATACAGTACTTTCTGCTCTTACAATCTATGTCCTGGCTAATGAAGGCCAGTATTCTGTGAGTAAACCACACAAAAACTCAGTAGGTCAGGCAGCATCTGAGACCCTCTCCAGTTTTCAGTGTCCTGCAAGCCCTCTTCATTGCCTTACTTACCTGTGTTTAGGAATCCTTGATGCTGTACATCAAGGTCCACTTATTCCTCAGTAATCCTTAGGGGCTGACCACTCATTGCATCATCCCAAATACCCAAATTGTATCATCCTGTACTTACTAGAATTACATTCCATCTGTTATTGCTCTCATTTTTACCAGCTGATCAACATCTTCCTGTCATTCGAGTCTTTTCCTCGGCAATTTTCATTTCAAACGCGTACCTAATCATACCCCCTACCGTCGTATCTAAATCATTTATGTAAACAATAAACACAAAGGTTCCACTACTTAGACCCATATACCTATGATCATAGGCTTCCAATCACAAAAACAACCCTGAACAAAACCCTCTATGTTCATCATCAAGCCAACTTGCCAACTAGCCTTTGAAAGTAGAGGCATAGGTTTAGGGTAAGTGTCAAGGAGCTTGGGGGGTGGGGATGCAGGAATTGGAAGAAGAATATACACTCAGTGGCCACTTTATTAGGTACCTCTTGTCCAGTGATGGGTTCCTTCAGGTTGTTATATTATAGCAGGGGGTGGGGTGGGGTGGGAATGGAGATGAGCTCTCACTACCTATTAAATGCTTCCAATGGTGTGCGCCTCTGACTACCAAGTTCACATCCAGGCCTCCACACATGGCTTAGCTACTAAGCTCAGTGGAACCTTTCTATTGACAGGAGAAGGGGCAATGGTGGGTCACTTTGGGCAGATGGGGCTTGTCAGCTCATCTAGGAGAAGGAAAACTCTGATCTCAAACCTTGCAGCTATACCCATTCATAACCATATCTCTTGACTATATCTACATGCTTTTATGCATTGAGTTGCTGCTACATGATTGACTGATTAGATATTTGCATTAACGAACAGGTGGACAAGTGTACCAAATAAAGTGGCCACTAAGTACAAAATTTTTAAAGACCTGGTAGGTTCAAGAGCCTGCTTCTGCACTGTATAACTAATAATATTACACAGGTTAGTTCAACTTCTATAGAGTAATTTTGTCTGTGGAGAGATCAAATAGAGTAATAACATAACAAACGTAAATTAATTTGATAGGAATCTGCAAAACAGCAGTCCTAGATTTTTGCTTTGCGGTCAATCCAAGATACATTTGTTGTAAAATAAAACTATCGCACAGTTGTAGGAATATGATACCATTTTCTGGTATCACCCAGTTTCTGGAGAGCAAGGTTTATGTATGTGTGGAAACTTAATTCTCTTAACTACTGATACATGCAGTTTTTGTCTTCTACAGTCTGCCTTTAAAGGATTCACTCTGCCAAGGACAGAGATCGAATAAGTAGGAAGGAAATAAATCCCTGGAATAATCAAATTGTGTCTTAGGGGTAAAGGACGGATTTAACCAGAGTGCAGGTAACCTTTCTGCTGATGATCCAACCTAGCCCCTTTATCTGTAATGCAGTATCATGGAAAACAGCTCTCTAACTCATAGAAATAGCTCAACCCTTCAAAATACCACCACTGAACCAATCAACACCACTCACTAACAGTGTATCTTCGCTTCATGGTAGGCAGAAGGAAGCTTTTATCCTATTAAATCAGACTGGGTTTAACAATAATAGAGGAAAACAGATTAAATTAAAAGACCATGGAAACTAGTTCTTATTTGAAGGACGGTTTCAGCGATTAAAATGCATTAGTTGATTATTTCTGATAGAAAAATTAATAGCTAAATGAATTTCTCTGGTTCATAATCATGGAGGAGGTGGGAAGAGAGTAAGAAGAAAAAAATCACTGGTCTCTGTTGCGGTGACCTTATGAATGATAGCTGTGACACCACACTGAAATTGCTATTCTTCACAAACCTTGGCAAACTATCATGTTAACAGGGAGTTTGCCAGGGTTCACTTAGGCATGCTTGCAACTAGTAACGTAAAATAATCAGGAAACCCAGTATATTTTGAGACTATTTTGCATGCCTTAATACTATCTACGAAATCAATCACCAGTTAAATGATTAACGTTACTTTCAATAGCTCCAGGACGCCACAAAAGTATATTAGAATTGTCAAAAAGCAGAAATAAAAACATCAGGTGCTGGACGTTTGAAATATAAACAGTAAACATTGGGCATTCTCAGGAGGTCAGGAAAAATCTGTGGACTGAGAAATGTTGAAAGTAATTGTGTCAACTGAACAACCTTGGTCTTCAGCTGATCACAGATATTCCCTTTATGGCTTACATTGTGCTCCCTCTGCAACTTAATTCAAGCTTGTTTTCTCATTTTTTTCTAATTCTGATCAAGAGTCATTGACCTGACCATTAATCTTATTTCTCTCTTTAGCGCCTGACCTTCTGAGTAAGCCTATGTTTTCTGATTATGTACCGTTAAGAGACAATGATATTTATGAGACTTGCACTAATTTACCCTCAATGAAACAGTTTCCTTCTCTGGCTGGCTCTCTTTATTGGCTGCTTCCTTGAAATTTTTGGAATTCCAAACTTCACTAAGGTCATGCTTGGAAGGCTGTTTCAGACACTGGTCAGGGAGAATATCACATTTGGCTGCTTTACTAGCTTGGTCCTTGTAACCTGTACCTGATGCATCAGCATACATCTCAGCAGTCCTTTTACTAGCGTGGATTCTTGACTTTGAATCATTTGGACTCGAAATGTGTTTCTCAGTGGCAAGGGGTATAGATGGTACTGCGGAGCCAGAAGAGGATGCAGTCAGGTTCCTTGGTTGTGCAGGTTGCAAATAAATTGTATAAGATCCACCAGAGTGGCATTGAGGTAACACCACTGGTAAAACAGAGGAATACTGTCTGTGAACCAAAGGAAAGACTCCAAGAGGCTGAAATGTGGGTTTAACCTGAGGGAGTACCGAATTAACTCCAGTACGTTGAGTTTGTTCTACAAGTCCAGGGAACTTATCAAGTTTTGAATGCTCTTGTGAGGAAGAGGTTTCTGATGGCGAGGTTGTGAGTTTACTGTCATTCTTCCTAAGGGGAAAGAAAAATAAAAACTTAATTCAGAACAGTTTAAAAAAGTGACCATATTTCATTTTGTATACTACCAAATAAATACCACCTTCAGTGACAATGAATATATTGTTCCAATTATTCTTGTAGACTAAATTAAAAACACATTGATTTAGTGTTTGTAAAATGTCCAAATTTTAAATCAAATTTGATTATACATTAAGCTTATGATTTTTACAATGGAGCAAAACATTGTTTCTATATAAAATTTCAAAATCTATTTGGGAGATATTGAATGAATTTCTGACACTTACTTGGATTGTGCCTCCAAGCGAAGTTTACAGACTGTGGCAAGTTGGTCCATTTTACTGGGATATAATCCAGGTTTATCCCAATCACCTTTATGGAAGGGAAACAAAATCAACATTCTGTAAATTCTATTAAAGTACAGTACCATTGCAATAAGCAATAAGCTTGTTGTTGGAATTATATCTTGTGTAACAAGAAAGTGACCCATTACAGCACCAGAAAGGTTGCTGCCAAAATAAATTATTCTTCCATGTTGTTAAAGAAAACACCATTAACATTGCATAACACTAAAATACTGATGCTTGAAAAAGAAATACACATCTGAATATCAGTAACCAATATTTTGCTCAGTAATTGACTTCAGACATGGAAAGATAAACCTGTCCTGTTATTTCTCATAGACGTCTCTCCATTAATTGAATTTCAAAAAAAATGATTTGAACTGCTAAAATGGTTTTCTTCAAAGGTACAAAAAACCTGAAACAAGAACCTTCTATCCACATTTACCGCTACTATTTTCATAAAAGCAAACCAAGGTGGAATCATCAAAACAATTGTCAGTATTCAAAAAAAAGAAACAAATATAGTACCAGTAAACAAGTGAATGAGGTGCAGGCCTATTCATTAAATTATCTGCTTTTAATTTTGGTCTTTATTAGTCATTCTAAAACATAGTGGATTCTGGTTAATTGGGCTATCGGTTCATTAGGGCAGCTGCTTATTTGAGACAACTCTTAAAATAACAAAAACTAATCAAGAAAATAGTGCGGATTTATTTGGGACACTATGCCACTTAATTGGGACAGGAGATCTGCTGAACACTTTCTAATGAATGTCAGTCACATGCACTTATGTAGCCATTAAACACTACACTGTGCTTAAAGCGAACAGCTTTTAAATAGCATCAGTTGCATGCGTTTATCTTTAAAAAGCAGTGATTTTTTTCACTGATTAAGCAGTAAAACAATTCAGAACTGTTCTGCTCACTGCAGTTTCAGGCTTGGAGATGCCAGAAATGGCTGGGAGTGAAAATGAAACAATTTCAGCAAGTTAGGAACTAAGAAGAATTTTAAGGTATCATTTTGAATGTTACAATGAAAATGAAGAGTTGGAGAATGCAATCTTCAAAAGCATTGTATGAAGGAAGTCTATTATCTATATTTTGTTCATTTACAGTCAATCAAAAGAAAGCTAAGAATCAGAATCAGGTTTATTATCACCTGCATGAGACGTGAACTTTGTTAGCAGCAGCAGATCAATGCAATACGTAATATAGAAGAGAGAGAAAAAAAATAAATAAGTAAATCAATTACAGTGTATGTATATGGAATAGATTAAAAAAGTGCAAAAAACAGAAATACTCTGTATTAAAAAAAGGTGAGGTAGTGTTCATGGGTTCAATGTCCATTTAGGAATCGGATGGCAGAGGGGAAGAAGTTGTTCCTGAATTGCTGAGTGTGTGCCTTCAGGCTTCTGTACCTCTTAACTGATGGTAACAATGAGAAAAAGGCATGCCCTGGGTGCTGGAGGTCCTTAATAATGGACGCTGCCTTTCTGAGACACCGCTCCCTCAAGATGTCCTGGGTACTCTGTAAGCTAGTAGCCAGGATTGAACTGACTAATTTACAACTCTCTGCAGCTTCTTTCGATCCTGTGCAGTAGCCCCTCCCACCCCCATACCAGACAGTGATGCAGCCTGTCAGAATGGTACATCTATAGAAGTTTTTGAGTGTATTTATTGACATGCCAAATCTCTTCAAACTGCTAATGGAGTATAGCCGCTGTCTTGCCTTCTTTATAACGACATCGATATGTTGGGACCAGGTTAGGTCCTCAGAGATCTTGACACCCATATATTGGAGCTACACCATATAGTGGATGAATTCCTCTATCAATAACTATTAGGTGCTGAAATACATCCTAGGATGTACCAGAACACATCACCAGTGATGTAACCTGGGGTCATTGGGTGTTTTGAGTCTCTCACATCAGACACTCTTGCCCAGGCGACCCAGCAAGGGTTGATCAGGCCCTGGCTTGTGTCCCTGCAGAACTAATACACAGTTTTATAGTACTGTGGTAGTATTGATAGTGTTCTAATTTGCTCTGAATTTTATTTAAGTACATAATTTGTTGCTTGGTTAAACAGTAGTTTGTCTTTTTAAAAAAATAACTTATTAACTATTTCCATGAAACTTTGGCTAATTGGGACATCTGCTTAATAATCGCAGAGTGTTACAATTAACTGGAAACCACTGTAATGATTTTTAGCAAAGAAGTAGAGCAGGTAGTAACAAAATTGATGACTTAATGTCATTTTAGGAATTTAAAAATAAGTTGCAGCACAGTTACAAATTAAAATTAGTAGTAATATATACCGCATGTTTTGCCAACTGGGCTACTCGGTGCAGAGCTGATTCTCCTCTGATCGTTCCCAATGTTTGGCATCAAGTGGTTTAAAGATGCATGTCGAGTGAAACTTTGCTTGGTGGTAGAGGCAGGGAAAAGATTTTTGACAAGTGTTTCTTTTGAAATCTTAGGTGATGGAGTATTATTTGCAATTGAGGTAGTCAGTGTAATAGGCTTCACATCTGCAAAGACAAGTTTCATTTTTATTTAAAGGCTCATTCCTTAATTGTGAAATCAACTCTTACACAAAAGGTATCTAAAATTTTAGGAACAAGAAAAATACATTTTTTAAATCAAAATAATTGTGTACCATTTACATCTGGAAATGCCTCTGGTCCTATCCATTTAAAAGCTGGCTTCCGTCCTCTCACCTCTGTTACGTGCACTTTCTTTATAAGTTCAAGGCTGGTGAGAACATTGGCTATATCGTAGAGTCGCCTTATTTTAGCTGTGAGGTAAAGACATTGCCATATTGTGAAACTATTATTTTCAAAAATTCCTAAATGTTTCAAGGATGTAATCCTGATAATATCTGTATTTATTTATTGCCTTTATCCACAGCACCTGACTGATACAAAGAATTCAATAGTTACCTCCCCATATTAAGTAAGTGTTTATTTCAAAGATTTCAGAACAAAGGAAAGACCTACACACATTAATAAAAGATGTGATCACAAAGCTGTTGTAACCATTGAACAGATAATCATGGTTTCTGGTCTATGAAGTATATACACTCTGTCATTGTGATTTGGTCTATAAAAACAAAACAATGAGTTAACAATTTATCTCACATTGTGGTTAGCAACAATGTAGTATTGTTAAATGTAAAGTATGTGGTGGATTAGTTTAAATCAGATTCAACAGAACAAACAAACAAATCAATTCAAACAACGAACGGGGAAAATAGCAATCAGTTATGCAGCATTAATGCATTGCAAGGCCTTGGGGATGGAAGTGTGGTACTTGGAAAGCAGACATGGTCTCATTTTAAAAACCATGTCAGTAAACAATGGCTGATATTCCATTGGTTATGAAGGGGGACCTCTGCCAAGGAAAATACTGATTTGCAAAATAATATTCATATGCTTTGAGCATGGTGACCTGCTTCAATGATTACCATCAGTGGCATTTACATCAATCAACTCCTGTTTGAAAGATGACCTGGACTTACTCCAATTTGTCTTTTCCCACAACTGGTCAACAAAAGATGCAATTTCTCTGGCTCGTCACTCCGCTCTGGACCATCAGGAAAACAGAAACTTGTACATCAGGCCGTTGCTCATCGACTACAGCTTTGCATTCAACACAATCATCTCATCTAAACTCACCATCAAGCTTCAATACCCGAGCCTCTGTACCTCCCTGTGCAACTGAATACTGAATCTCCTTATCAGTAAACCTCATTCAGTGAATTAGTAGCAACATCTCTATCTTGCTGACCATCAAATCAGAGGTACCTCAATGCTGTGTGCTGAGTTATAACGTGACTGTGCAGCTAAGCACAGCTCCAAAGCTGTCTTCAGGTTTGCTGATAACACTACTGGTGTTGAACAAATCATAGGTGCCAATGAGTCAGATTACTGGAGCTAGATAGGTCACCTGGCTGAGAGGTGCCACAAAAAACAAGCTCTTGCTCAACATCAGCAAAACTAAAGAAATTAATGTTGACCTCAGGAATGTATGTCAATGATCTGGACTACGTTATTAAGGGACTTGTGGCTAAATTTTTGCCGAAGGGTGGAGGAGCGGGTAGAGTTGAGGAAACAGAGAGCCTGCAGAGAGACTTAGATAGCTTAGGGGAATGGGCAAAGAAGTGGCAAATGAAGTACAATGTTGTAAAGTGAATGGTCATGCATTCTGGTGAAAGAAATAAACAAGCAGACTATTATTTAGATGGGGAGAGAATTCAAAATGCAGAGATGCAAAGAGACTTGGGGGTCCTTGTGCAAGAAATCCTATAGGTTAACCTGCAGGTTGAGTCGGTTGTGAGGAAGGCGAATGTAATGTTGGCATTCATTTTGAGAGGTATAGAATATAAGAGCAGGGATGTGATGTTGAGGCTCTATAAGGCACTCGTGACACCACACTTGGAGTATTGTGTGCAGTTTTGGGCTCCTTATTTTAGAAAGGATACACTGACATTGGAAAGGGTTCAGAGAAGATTCATGAGAATGGTTCCAGGGATGAGAGGATTACCGTAAGAGGAATGTCTGGCAGTTCTTGGGCTGTATTCCCTGGAGTTCAGGAGAATGAGGGGGGAGAAAGGCCTGAACAGACTAGATATGGCAAAGTTATTTCCCATGGTAGGGGATTCTAGGACAAGAGGGCATGGCTTCAGGATTGAAGGACGTCCTTTTAGAACTGAGATGTGGAGAAATTACTTTAGTCAGAGGGTGATAAATCTGTGGAATTTGTTGCCACGAGTGGCTGTGGAGGCCAAGTCACTGGGTTTATTTAAGGCAGGGATAGATAGGTTCTTGATTAGCCAGGGCATCAAAGGGTATGGAGTGAAAGCAGGGGATTGGGGATGACTGGATGAAGTGGATCAGCCCATGATTGAATGGTGGAGCAAACTCAATGGGCCAAATGGCCTACTTCTGCTCCTATATCTTATGGTCTTACAGAATGGGAAGGCGGGTTAACATGTCCCAGTCTTCACTGGGGGGAATCCTCAGTGGAGAGTCGCTTTAAATTCCTGGGAATTAACATAGCAGATTATCTCTCCTTGATGCAATCAGTTGAGAGGGTGAGGAGTTTGAAGTTCCTCAGTATACACATCACCAATGATCTTACCTGGACTGTACACTCTGGCTTTGAGGCAAACAAAGCACAACAGCGTCTCTTCCATCTCAGGCTACTGAAGAAGTTTGGCATGGGCACCTAAATCCTCAAGACCTTCTATACAGGCACCACTGAGAGTATAGTGACTGGCTGTATCGCCGTCTGGTACGGGAACAGCACCAACCTTGATCACTGGGCACTGCAGAGAGTGGTACGGGCAGCCCAGCATATCTGTGGATGTGAACATTCCTCCACTGAGGATATTTGTAGTAGCAGGTCCAGAAAGAAGGCCTGGAGAATCACTGGGGACACCAATCACCCCAACCATAAACTGTTTCAGATGTTTTCATCTGGCAAATGCTACTGTAGCATTAAAGCCAGGACCAACAGGCTACGGGACAGCTTCTTTCTGCAAGCTATTGGACTTTTAAATTCACATGTCTGTACATGCGACAGAGTCATAATGCAAAGATTTTTACTCCCTCATGTCGTGATAGGGAAAGTGCATCAGGATCTTTATTTTCTTATGAGGTTAAAGAGATTAGCTTTATTTGTCACATGTAGCATCAAAATACACAGTGAAATGCAATGTTTTGCGTCAATGGCCAACACAGCCTGAACGTAGCACTCCCACAACCTACTCACCCTAACCCTATGGCTTTAGAATGTGGGAAGAAACTGGAGCACCCGAAGGCAACCCACACAGTCACAGGGAGAACACACAGCTTCTTACAGACAGCTGCAGGAAGTGAACCCCAATCTGTGATCGCTGGCACTGTACAGTGACTGTGCTAACTGCTATGCTACTGTGCCACCTGGGTTTGGCTTGTCATTGAACACTCTACAAAACTTCTACAGAAGAACTATTAGTATCCAGTCTGGTTGCATCTGTATGGCAATTCAAATGCACAGGAAGCTACAGAGTAGTGAACTTACACCAATACATCACAGACACATCCCTCATCATTGGTAGTTTCTTCAGAAGGCAACATCTATCATCAAAGATCCTTGGAAGCTTGAAGTCCCACACAACCAAGTTCAAGAATATCTGCTTCCGTTCAAGCATTCAGTTCTTGAACGAACCAGCAAAACCCTAACTAGTTTAGCAATACTATGACCACCTTGCACAGGACTTTGCTTTTTTATTCTAATTGTGTTCTTTCTTATAAAAAATCGTATATAATTTATTTCATTTATGTAACTTTAAAAAGTAACAACCGTCACATAGACAACAGGAATTCTGCAGATGCTGGAAATTCAAGCAACACACATAAAAGTTGCTGGTGAACGCAGCAGGCCAGGCATTCAAGCAACACACATCAAAGTTGCTGGTGAGTCCTGACGAAGGGTCTCGGCCTGAAACGTCGACTGCACCTCTTCCTAGAGATGCTGCCTGGCCTGCTGCGTTCACCAGCAACTTTTATGTGTGTTGCTTAACCATCACATAGCTCAATGATCAAAATTCATTAGTCCAATTATCATAACGATATACAACACTCATAATTATACAAGTGGTTTCAGGTCTTGTATTCAAAAGAAAATCAGGTAAGAATGTATTAAAAGTTTTGCCATTAGCTAACGGAGGATATATATGAAAGACATATACCAGTATGAAATAGTTAAGACTGAATTATCTGTTTTGGTTCTACATATTTCCTGTAATTTTAAACATGGAAATAAAAAGTGAAGAATTTATACTTTTAAATAGGTCTGTATGGTTAGCATTCGATCATTTGTTATAGTGATTAGATATTCTATCAAATCATTAATACACTTACTCTTAAATTTGCTATGATCCAAATCCACCTTCTGGTCATCACCAATTAGGATTTTAGCAGCAGTGTCAAGGCTAACCACTCGTGGCTTTGATACCAGGAATAACATGACAAATTTCTGACTCATTACTCTCAGGGATTTATCCTTCCGCCCATTTACTGAGGCTGTAGGTGAAGAAATTATATCTTAATTGCAAAATTGATAAGAACTTAATTCAAATAAATGAGTGTCTATTATTCTACAAATATGATTTGCTGCTTTATTTCTGAATCACAGTAACCAATCAGAAATATTTCTAATCATTGATACTATATCATAAAGCTTTTCATATACAGTGGATTCCGATTAATTGGGCCAGCCTCTTATTTGGAACATAAACAACAGGAATTCTGCAGATGCTGGAAATTCAAGCAACACACATCAAAGTTGCTGGTGAACGCAGCAGGCCAGGCAGCATCTCTAGGAAGAGGTACAGTCGACGTTTCAGGCCGAGACCCTTCGTTGTTATTTGGAACATAATGGCTGGTTAATTGGAGCACATGCACTTGTATGGCCATTAGATACAATGCCACTTTTTGAGCGAACAGTTCTTAAACATACTCAGTTGTGTGCGTTTATCTCCAAAAAGCAGTGATTTTTGTTACTGATTGTTAGTGAGAAATAAGCAGTACGACAATTCAGAACTGTTTGGCTCATGGCAGTTTCAAGCTTTCGGTCTTGGAGATGTCAGAAAATCATAAAAATGAAACAATTTCACTACTTCAGCAAGTTAGGAACTATGAGAAATTCAAAGACATCAACAATCATCTTGAATGTTACAATGAAAATGACAATTTGGAGGAATCCATTGTCGAAAGTATTGTATGAAGGCAGTCCAATATCTACACTAGGCCATTTCGCAGTCAACCAAAAGAATGAGGCAGTTTACAGGTACACTGGATGAATTCCTTCATTGATAGCTACGAAACTGATAGTTTCATAATACTGTAGTAGTAGTATTGGTAGTTTTCTAATTTGTTCTGTATTGCATTTTAAGTACATAATGTGTTACTCAGTTAAACAGTAGATTGTCTTTTTTATATCTTTTTAACTATTTCCATGAAATTTTGGTTAATTGGGCCAAAATGTACTGGTTCTGATGTATCCCAATTGACTGGTATCTAATTTAATTATAATGCAAGGTATCATCATACAAGAGCGAAGGGCATTGTGTCTGTGAGAGTTATCCAATTACTGCTGCTTTCTTTGTAACCTTGCTCTATCTAATACACTTTTGAACATTACTGTTGCATCAGATTTTCCCATCATCTCAGGAAAGCATCCCAGATCCAGTTTGTTATATTACAAAAATTCTTATCTCTCTTTTGCCCAATCATCTTAAACTATGTGTTCTATGGTTACTCACTCCATTGCTAGTGGAAAGTCCAACAAAACTCTTCACTAGAAGTATAAAAATAATCTTCATTTGAAATACTGTATTGCTAACTATGTCACATAAAAGCCTTGATGGAGCAGATGTGGAGAAGGTGTTTCCTATAGTGGGGCGGGGGGGGGCGTGCATCTAGAACGAGAGGGCACAACCTCCGAATAGAAGTAAGTGCCTTTAGAACAGATGAGGAGGAATTTCTTTCGTCAGATGGTGGTGAATCTGTGGAATTCATTGCCGCAGACAGCTGTGGTGGCCAAGTATTGGATATTTTTAAAGTGGAGGTTGATAGGTTCTTGATTAGTGAGGGCGTCAAAGGTTATGGGAAGAAGGCAGGAGAATGGGGTTGAGAGAGATAATTAATCAGCCATGATGGAATGGTGGTGGAACAGACTCAATGAGCATAATTCTGCTCTTATGTCTTATGGTCTAAACCAGTTTGAAACTAAGGAATGACTATATGGCAAAGAAACATTACAAAATATATATCTGAAAGGAGACAGCAACTGTAGGAATGTAACTTGTTTCTAGACAATGGAAAGAAGGGGCCAATGGCTTTGTTTTGTTACAGCACTTAACAGTGCTGTACTGGGGTGTCACAGTAGTGTAATGGTTAGCGCAACGCTGTTACAGCTCGGGGTGTTCAAGAGTTAGGAATTCAATCCTGGTGCCGTTATGTAAGGAGTCTCTGTACGTCCTCCCCGTGGAGTGAGCCATCTTGCCAAGAACCGGTACTCATGGCATGGCCGTCATAATCTCACTCACACAGTCCAAAGACGTACCAGGTAGGTTGGAAATTGACCTGTGCTTTGGTTAGGATTAATCAGGTTTTCTGGAGGTTGCTGGGGTGGTGTGGCTTGAAGGGTTTACTCTGCATTATATAAATAAAGCATTTTGTTTTTATAGAATGTAAGTTACTCTACAGGACGGGCACAGAAAATCAAGGCAATACACAACTTCAATGGGTTCTGCAATAGCAGAGATAATGCTGTTTGTGCATTAAAATTGTGCAAACAGATCAATAAACCTGAAGACATAAATACCTGCTCGAAATTCCATTCCAGGGAGTTCCACAAAGTACATCTCCTTGGGCTTCACTTCACCTTTGTTAGCAGAATTTTGTTCACGTAGTGGCTCTTTTACATATGTCTCATGCAGTTCAAATCCTTTCTTCTTAATGTTCAACATTTGTTCTGCATATTTTTGATCTTCACCAACATTTTTCAATGTTCCTAGTGTGTGAGTGAGATTATGACGGCCATGCCAGGTGTACCGGTTCTTGGCAAGGCGACTCACCATATGTAAGCTTTCTAGAACATTCACAATATCATAGATACGTCGACGTTCAACATCTATTGCAAGCAGACACAAAATTCCATTAGTTGAATAGGTATATCATTTCCAGATGACTTAAACAGTATTTTAATCATTCTATTGAAGAAGGGTCTCAGCCCGAAACATTGGCTGTTTGTTCATTTCTGTGGATGCTGCCTGACCTGCTGAGCTCCCAGCATTTTGTTGTATGTTCAATTAAAAATAAGTTGTTTCATAAATTATACTCTTACAGTTAACTTAATTTTTTCCTCTCCATCTGAACTTGTACTTGTCAATGTTTTTACAAAGATGCATGATCCCCTCTATTACTATACTTAATTGAAATTGTGTGGAAAAGGTAAGAAATTTGGATAAAATAGTACGTTCATAGAGTTAATGCTCCATTAAACTATGTGCAAACACCACAGGCAGAGAAACAAAGAAAACCTACAGCACAATACAGGCCCTTCGGTCCACAAAGTTGTGTCGAACATGTCCCTACCTTAGAAATTATTAGGCTTACCCATAGCCCTCTATTTTTCTAAGCTCCATGTACCTATCCAAAAGTCTCTTAAAAGACCCTATCGTACCTGCCTCCACCACCATTGCCGGCAGCCCATTCCACGCACTCACCACTCTCTGAGTAAAAAACTTACCCCTGACATCTCCTCTGTACCTACTCCCCAGCACCTTAAAACTGTGTGCTCTTGTAGCAAACATTTCAGCCCTGGGAAAAAGCCTCTGACTTATCCACAAGATCAATGCCTCTCATCATCTTATACACCTCTATCAGGTCACCTCTCATCCTCCGTCGCTCCAAAGAGAAAAGGCCGAGTTCACTCAACCTGTTTTCATAAGGAATGCTCCCCAATCCAGGCAACATCCTTGTAAATCTCCTCTGCACCCTTTCTATGACTTCCACATCCTTCCTGTAGTGAGGCGATCAGAACTGAGCACAGTACTCCAAGTGGGGTCTGACCAGGGTCCTATATAGCTGCAACATTATCTCTTGGCTCCTAAATTCAATTCCACGATTGATGAAGGCCAATACACCGTGTGCCTTCTTAACCACAGAGTCAACCTGCGCAGCTGCTTTGAGCATCCTATGGACTCGGACCCCAAGATCCCTCTGATCCTCCACACTGCCAAGAGTCTCACCATTAATACTATATTCTGCCATCATATTTGACCTACCAAAATGAGCCACTTCACACTTATCTGGGTTGAACTCCATCTGCCACTTCTCAGCCCAGTTTTGCATCCTATCAATGTCCTGCTGTAATCTCTCACAGCCCTCCACACTATCCACAACACCTCCAACCTTTGTGTCATCAGCAAACTTACTAACCCATCCCTCCACTTCTTCATCCAGGTCATTTATAAAAATCACGAAGAGCAAGGGTCCCAGAACGGATCTCTGAGGCACACCACTGGCCATCGACCTCCATGCAGAAAATGACCTGTCTACAACCACTCTTTGCCTTCTGTGGGCAAGCCAGTTCTGGATCCACAAAGCAATGTCCCCTTGGATCCCATGCCTTCTTACTTTCTCAATAAGCTTTGCATGGGGTACCTTATCAAATGCCATGCTGAAATCCATATACACTACATCTACTGCTCTTCCTTCATCAATGTGTTTAGTCACATTCTCAAAAAATTCAATCAGGCTCGTAAGACACGACCTGCCCTTGACAAAGCCATGCTGACTATTCCTAATCATATTATACCTCTCCAAATGTTCATAAATCCTGCCTCTCAGGATCTTCTCCATCAATTTACCAACCACTGAAGTAAGAATCACTGGTCTATAACTTCCTGGGCTATCTCTACTCCCTTTCTTGAATAAAGGAACAACATCCACAACCCTCCAATCCTCCGGAACTTCTCCCGTCCCCATTGAAGATGCAAAGATAATTGCCAGAGGCTCAGCAATCTCCTCCCTCGCCTCCCACAGTAGCCTAGGATACACCTCATCCAGTCCTGGCGATTTACCCAACTTGATGCTTTCCCAAAGCTCCAGCACATCCCCTTTCTTAATATCTACATACTCAAGCTTTTCAGTCTGCTGCAGGTCATCACTACAATCACCAAGATCCTTTTCCGTAGTGAATACTGAAGTAAAGTATTCATTAAGTACCTCTGCTATTTTCTCCGGTTCCATACACACTTTCCCACTGTCACACTTAATAGGTCCTATTCTTTCACGTCTTATCCTCTTGCTCTTCACATACTTGTAGAATGCCTTGGGGTTTTCCTTAATCCTGCCCGCCAAGGCCTTCTCATGGCCCCTCCTGGCTCTCCTAATTTCCTTCTTAAGCTCCTTCCTGTTAGCCTTATAATCTCAAACAACAGGAATTCTGCAGATGCTGGAAATTCAAGCAACACACATCAAAGTTGCTGGTGAATGCAGCAGGCCAGGCATTCAAGCAACACACATCAAAGTTGCTGGTGAATGCAGCAGGCCAGGCATTCAAGCAACACACATCAAAGTTGCTGGTGAACGCAGCAGGCCAGGCATTCAAGCAACACACATCAAAGTTGCTGGTGAGTCCTGACGAAGGGTCTCGGCCTGAAACGTCGACTGCACCTCTTCCTAGAGATGCTGCCTGGCCTGCTGCGTTCACCAGCAACTTTGATGTATGTAGCCTTATAATCTTCTAGATCTCTAACATTACCTAGCTCTCTGAACCTTTCGTAAGCTTTTCTTTTCTTCTTGACTAGATTTATTACAACCTTTGTACACCACGGTTCCTGTACCCTACCATTCTTTCCCTGTCTCATTGGAACATACCTATGCAGAACTCCACACAAATATCCCCTAAACATTCGCCACATTTCTTTCGTACTTTTCCCTGAGAACATCTGTTCCCAATTTCCTGCCTGATAGCCTCATAATTCCCCTTACTCCAATTAAACGCTTTTCTAACTTGTCTGTTCCAATCTCTCTACAATGCTATTGCAAAGGAGATAGAATTATGATCACTATCTCCAAAATGCTCTCCCACTGAGCGATCTGACACCTGACCAGGTTCATTTCCCAATACCAAATCAAGTACAGCCTCTCCTCTTGTAGGCCTATACATATTGTGTCAAGAAACCTTCCTAAACACACCTAACAAACTCCACCCCATCTAAACCCCTTGCTCTAGGGAGATACCAATCGATATTTGGGAAATTAAAATCTCCCATCACGATAACTCTATTGTTATTACACCTTTCCAGGATCTGTTTCCTTATCTGCTCCTCGATATCCCTGTTACTATTGGGCAGCCTATAAAAAATGCCCAGTAAAGTTATTGACCCCTTCCTGTTCCTAACCTCCACCCACAGAGACTCTGTAGACAATTGTTCCACGGCGTCCACCTTTTCTGCAGCTGTGACACTATCTCTGATCACCAGTGCCACGCCCCCACCTCTTTTGCATCCAATCCTGTCCTTCCTGAAACATCTAAAACCCGGCACTTGAAGTAACCATTCCTATCCCTGAGCCATCTAAGTCTCTGTAATAGCCACCACATCATAACTCCAAGTACTGATCCATGATCTAAGCTCATCCGCTTTGTTCACAATACTTCTTGCGTTAAAATAGACACATCTGAAACCGTCGGTCTGAGCGCGTCCCTTCTCTATCACCTGCCTATCCTCCCTCTCACACTGTCTGCAAGCTTTCTCAATTTGTGAGCCAACCGCCTCTTCCCCAGTCTCTTCAGTTCAGTTCCCACTCCCCAACAATTCTAGTTTAAACTCTTCCCAGTAGCCTTAGCTAACCCCCCACCCCGCCCTGGGCCAGGATATTGGTCCCCCTGGGATTCAAGTGCAACCCGTCCTTTTTGTACAGGTCATACCTGCCCCAAAAGAGGTCCCAATGATCCAGAAATCTGAATCCCTGTCCCCTCAGCCACGCATTTATCCTCCACCTCATTTCATTCCTATACTCACTGTCGCGTGGCATAGGCAGTAATCCAAGGATTACTACCTTTGCGGTCCTACTTCTCAACTTCCTTCCTAACTCCCTGTAGTTGTCTTTTCCTACGTATGTCATTGGTACCAATATGTATCACGACCTCTGGCTGTTCTCCCTCCCACTGCAGGATATCTTGGACGCGATCTGAAACATCCTGGACCCTGGCACCTTGGAGGCAAACTACCAACCGAGTTTCTTTCCTGCGTCCACAGAATCGCCTGTCTGACTCCCTAACTATAGAGACCCCTATCACTACTGCCTTCCTCTTCCTTTCCCTACCCTTCTGATCCACGGGGCTGGACTCTGTGCCAGAGGCACGGCCACTGTTGCTTCCCCCAGGTAGGCTGCCCCCCCCCCCCACAACAGTGCTCAAACAGGAGTACTTATTGTCAAGGGGTACAGCCACAGGGTTATTCTCTAGTACCCGACTCTTCCCCTTCCCCCTCCTGACTGTGACCCACTTGTCTGTCTCCCGTGGCCCCTGTGTGACCACCTGCCTATAACTCCTTTCTATCACCTCCTCGCTCTCCCTGACCAGACGGAGGTCATCGAGCTGCATCTCCAGTTCCCTAATATGGTCTCTTAGGAGCTGCAGCTCGGCACACCTGGTGCAGATATGGTTGTCCGGGAGGCTGGGAGACTCCAGGACCTCCCACATCCGACACCAAACACAGAAAACTGGCCTCACACACATACTACTTCTTTTCCTCAATTAACACAGGTAATCCTATCTCGCCTCGTCCCGTTACCGCCTAAGCCCATTGAGCCAAAGCCCTATCACTCTGCCACCTGCTGGATATGGCAGTCTTCTTTTTAAACTTTTCCCGCTCTACTGGCTGAATTTCATAAATTAATTATCTCTGGAGATCATCAACTTTGGGCAATATTTCAAAGATTTTTTTTCTAATCAAAACACTCCCCCCCCCCCCAAACATCATACTCTATCTCCTTGCTACATATTTGCATTTTATAATGTGTGTGAACTCACTCAGCTCTGCTGCTACTTCATCCAAGCAAATATCATTGTTCACTGCAGGATTTGGATAGTCAGGATACCGTGCCAAGAATCTGTAGCACAACAAACCCAGACTCTTCTCTTTACGACTCGGATGAAATTCTTCTCCAGATAATTGATTCTGAAATTCACAGTACATTTGCCTTACTTTCTTCACATTAAGAGATGTTAATAATTTGTTTTTTTTTTAATTTTTGAAGTTATGGTACCTGTAAATTCTCAACTGCCTCAGAAGTATGGTCTTCATCCACAAGCAATTCCCTCTTCTTTTCCCTGTTCCTGATCTCCGGACTAGCAGCACTGATTAACATTTTCAGATTAGCAGTAGGAGTCCATGGCTCTCCAACAGTGCTGTCTTGAAGTTTTGTTGGAGTTGTCATGGTACTCAATTCTGGCCTGATTGCTCCTAATACTGAATGTGAGGTAGAGGATTGCTGCTTCAATGGTGTTTTTGTTGTTTTTTTATGCGGTTCTAAAAACTTACTTTCCTATTTTGAAAGAGAAAAAAAGACAAAATACAGAAACATTTGTTGTTTCCAAACATTGCATCAATTTCAGTCCATTATACTTAACTGCCATTTTTAAAGAAGAGTTAAGGTTTTGTCACAGCTTTGAAGACAGCACTTTTTAAAAAAGAAAACCAAACACGCGGCATATTCACCCTTGATTCTTTATTGGAATATGAGAGTCATTGATCACGAAGCACAAGAGTAAGTACACAAAGTCTGTATTCACTATCAAGCACACATTTACACCTTTTACACCAATGTTCTCCCCAATTTATGACCAGTGTGCACAGAAATCTAGTGCTGTGCAATTTTTTTGCCCAGTGACAACATCTGTGCACAGAATAATTTCTTCAATAAAAACAGTATAAATAAGCCAGTTCTAAAATCTGCAGACAGATCATCGCAAACTCCCCATTGTCAACACCATCCATATCAGAAACCCGAAAAGGAAATATGACCGTGTACGATCATGAAATATACTTAACATGCCAATGTGGTTGAGAGTGACAACCTTTTGTGCACAGTTTAAATTCCTTTGTGTGCTAGTAGCAAAAGACGTGTGTACGTGCACACCTTAGAGGGAACATTGCACCAATCCCATTTTATTATCCCTTCAGCTTCTCTGAGAATCTCCCATTCACATGTGCCTAGGGGCAACTTACAGTAGTAAGTAAAACCAGTGGATCTAGACGAAGGTCCACTGTATCACAGAGAGAATGTGCAAACTCGACAAGACAGAGTAAGAGGTAAAGTTGAACTGGATTTATTGGTGCTTTGAGGCAGCAGCACCTCTTGCTTCACACCACTGTGCTCCCTCGCCGCCCCCCCCCCAGATTCAAACTTGTTCTTGCCTAACCAGCTAAGATCAGAGACAGAAAGACATTACCAGTTCTTCCATCTGGCACTGTAACTCTTGCCTCATCAGATCATCAGCTCTGTGTCAGAAGGCAGCTGAAGTGAAAGAAGTCCCCACAATATCATACCTCTTTGTAACTAGGAAGTAAGCCATTATAGAGAAACCCACCTTTTGGTTAACATCTATATCAGCTTCAGATTTTCCATTTCTGTCAGCCCTATTCAAGCTTTCGCTCATGTTTTGCACCTTTAAACAAAAGTTTGTCTTCTTGCTTACCTAGAATTGGGAAAGCAAACTCCTATTATGTAGAGCATGGATCTAAATTTCAAAATAAAATAGCGGGTTTAAATAATAACAAACAAGAGGAACCATAAAATTACATAACTGTAAGAAAAAAAGATACTTTCGAAGAATGCATAAGATATACAAGGATAAAAGTAGTTCTTGAAAAGCCCTAAGCTTTTTACAGTCGGGCTCATTTGAAATACTCTAGATGGACTGTTGGAAAATCTTCCAGTTAAAATCACGCACGGCAAGCTCCAAGAAACAGCAATGGATTGCATCAGTTAGTTTTGCTGTTGTTGATAGATAGGGGCTCAACTTTTAACAGCTAAATGTATTTATGCAACAAATTATGGAAGTTAGAGAACACAACATGAAGATGTCCAGACATCGATATCAAAGCCCTAACGCGAAAGCCCAGTGAGTATTTCCTCACTGGCGGACAAGTTTTCGTCCCGTCCTCGACTGACAGGCAGCCGGCGGGGCCAATCGAAGCCCCGTTACCCGGAGAAACGGCCCAAACAGTAGGCGGCCCCTACCTATCAGCGAGAGGAGGAGCCGGGACTTCGAGTCAACCAGTAAGTTCGGTTGGCTCCTGGAGGAAGGGAGGAAAAAAATGCGGCTTTTTGAAATTGGCGCGTAAACGAAAAGATCCCGCGCGCGGTTGTCAGAAACGCTCAAAACAGTAGGTTTTACGGCGGCGGAGTCAGGCAACCTGCGCAGAATTTAACTGCAAGGAATGGCAGATCTGTTCCTGATCTATGAAAGGCAGAGACAGGAGAGAGAGACAGAGGTTGATTGTCAGTGAGGCGCCCACCTCTCTCCCGTCTCAGGTCGCGGAGGTAGTTATTGTTTACTCTCCTCGATTAACATGTCAGGCGTTGAGAGGGAAGCGGTATGCCAGAGCCAGCGGCGGTTATC
This sequence comes from Mobula birostris, assembly GCF_030028105.1. Lineage (NCBI taxonomy): Eukaryota > Metazoa > Chordata > Chondrichthyes > Myliobatiformes > Myliobatidae > Mobula > Mobula birostris. The sequence goes on along the minus strand of NC_092380.1, from coordinate 99,924,991 downwards.
GGGCTGACGTTTGAATGGCGTTTCCCGCTGGGCATTCGAGGACACGAGCCCGCGCAGAACGGGGTTCGAATCCGGATCCCGCGGGCTCGGGAAGGGGTCTGAATGCGAGAGGGGGCGGGGCGAAGCGAGGGGGGGCAGAGGGGGCGGGGCGAGAGGAGGGTGGACAGAGGGGGCGGGGCTAGGGGCAGTGGGGTGGGAGCGGGGTAAGTAACTGAGGGAGGAGGGGACATGTCAAGTGGAGGGGGCGGGGAATGATGTCCTATCCTGGAGGTTAGAGGTGCGGCAGGAAGATCTAAGCGAGCCTGACCCCTGGGGGAAGAAGTATAGGGGGCAGTTGTGACCCCTTGGGGTGGGAGAAGATCAGACGTGGTTAGGGAAAGTTCTAACCCGGAGGAGGAGTTGGAGGGGTGGGATCTGACTCCTAGAGTAAGATAGGGAGGGAGGAGAGTCTAACCCTGTTGGGAAAAGGGAGCAGGGGAAGGTCTGATGGGAAGTAGGGGGTCATTTGATTCTATAGCGAGGGGGAAAGATGCGCGAAAAGGTTTTGTGGGGGAGGACTTCTTAGTCTCTCAAAGTATTGAGAAAAATGAGAACTAAAGCAGAAGCACCCAGTCCGCCTCCAAGAGCATCGTGTCCGCAGTGAATGAGAAATCTCTGCTGGATATGGGCAGGAGGACGCTCCGCGGGTATGAGGGTCGTGATCGTCGTGACATTGTTTCTTCTTTGAATATCGGGCGAGAATATAACAGCTCGGACTGGGACTGGGAACATTGCCCTGTAGGACTGTCCCCGAATGCATGGTACAACCATTATCACCCACTGCGAGTAAATATATAACGCTCCTGATCAGTGGAACCTTTTCCAACGTCAGCTAACTTCACAGCCCTCGCCCTCCAGTAACCCGCCAGTTTCTCGTCCCCAAATAGTTAACAGGTTGCTCAGTCTGACGTATTGTCCCCTGACCCCCCAGCAACTCACTTTACGCCTCTCTCCCCTCATTGCTTAAGAGTTTAGCTGCTAATGTAATCGTGTTTGACAATCTTTTAAATTGAAACTGCAGTTGTATCGATCAAAGCTGCAGCGTTGATTTTCGGCGCCACAACAGAACCCTCTCACTGAGTCACTCTCATGATCATATCAACAATCGGTGTTTGCACCGGTATCTAACGTCTTCCATATACACAGAGGAAACAATTTACCTCTTAATAAACACCTTACCCCAAAACATTAAGCAAAGTTGAAGTTTCTTTTAATTTTACAAAAACCTTACCCGAAGAGTCTTTTCCATTTAATCACTCACTGGCGTGTGGGTGGGATAACAAAATTACTTAAAGTAATTCCATTGAACGGTTATAACTTCTGTTCTCATTACACAGACCTGTAAGATGTTTGCCCTTTTCAAGAATGAAAAAATCAGTAAGATGCTTTGCTTCCTTCATTTGCAGCCCAGGAGAAAAGTGGAAATTTGTTCTTTGTACCGCCGCTGCCATTTGATGGAATCCCGCCCCAGTATGGCTCCTCCCCTTCCAAAACTTCTCCGCCAATCATAATACGCGCAATAACTCCCTCTGACCAATCCCAAAGCGTAGACAACTTTCAGACAGGAATGTAAAATTGGCGGGGGAAAGAGCGCGCAAAAAAAAGCCTGCAGTTTAAAAATCATGTTAGCTGCAACATCTCTCGTTTGCAATTACTTGTCATTTAGACTTTGTGGTGTGTGTATTCATTTTTGATATTAATTACAGAGTTGTTTTACTTGTGTCGATACCTGCGACAATGACTGTTCCTCACGTATCATTTCGGACGGTTATCTGTTCCAACATTTTCATTCGAAATTGCTCAAGTAACACGTTACTGGTGAATGCTGACAAAGTACTTCCATTGCAGATGAATTTCCGGAAAACATCGTTTTCCTAAAAGAAAATATTGGATGTGGAACAGACAGCAGCATTTTAAAGCTGGTATTAGCACTTTGTGAACTTGCTATCTTCGGCGCCAAATTGAAATTGAAACAAAAGGATGGCGCTATGGGGTTTGAAGAATCCTGTTCAAAGTAGCCTGTCTAAGGTTCAGTCTGACGACTTATTAGAAAAGCAGATGTGATACGTTCATTTTGCTATCGTTTTGACTATCTTATGTATACAGGCACCACTAAAAGAATGGGAAACAATTTTCCGAATCGAAATAAAGAAGGAGCGCTTATCACAACATCTTACGTGTTTGAAAAAAAAGAGAATGACAATCCATAATTAAACGATTCAAAATAGATTGAAAAGTATTACTCAAATATCAATCGGCTGAGTATTTTAATAGAAGTAAGTCAGTCATCACGGCAGTGTAAATTTCACAGATAAAATAACTATTCATTGAGACTTTAAACAGATCTGGATTCGTTCATTTTAAAGTTTAATGGACGATATTTATGCAACCAAAAACCGACTCCTGGATATCAGTTTTAACTTTCATTCGGTTCTATACTAATTAATTCTGAGAGAGCGATGTTGGCACTTGGGATGACAAGCATGCGTAGCGTGACAGGGTCTTCTGGTAGCTGTAGAATTAAGCGAAAGAATTATACTGAATGGAAACAGGCCCTTCATCCCACTGAGTCTTATCAGTCCTGTCTATATTCCCAGTAACCCAATAGTAATATTGTATGCCACAGGATTTCAAGGGCTTATCTAAATACTTCGTAGGAAATAGTGAGACTGCATGCCTTCACTATTCCCTCAGGCATATGTTCCAGATTTTTGCCGAAAATTTTAAAAATCCTCAAATTCCCTTTAAAATCCCTACCATTAAATCTATATCCTCTGTTTTCTCAAAACTTCTGCCAAAGGGAAAAGTTTCTCATTCTCTACCCTTTTCATGTCCCTTTTAATTATGTATAACTCTGTCAGGTCCCTCCTCAGCTTCCAATGTAAACAAAGCCAACAAATCCATTCTCTCCTGATAGCTAAATATTCCCAGCAACATCCTTGTGAATCTCCTCTGCACTCTCTCCAGTGCAATCACACTCCTTTCTCACAGTGCAGCAACCAACATTATTCAGCACTCCTTAACATTTTATATTTTGCATGATAATCTCTCTTATTATTTTCAGTGCCTGGTTAATGAAGGCAAGTACCATGAAAGGTCTTGATCCGAAATGTCGACCCTTTGTTCCTTTTCCTAGATGCTATACTAAATACCTACTGAGTTCCTCCTGTAGTTTCTGTGTGTTATTCTGGATTTCCGGCATCTGCAGAATCTCTTACGTTAACAAAGACAAGTATCCCACGTGGCTTATGACCCCGCTTATCTACTCGTGCTTTCTTTAGGACTCCTTGGCCCCTCTGTTCCTTCACACTTATGAGAGTCCTTCGGTACGTTATGTACAGATTAACATTATGGGGTCTTCCCAAAATCTCATATTTTTAAAGCATTAAATGATCAACGTTGCTTTGTAGATAAAGAAAAGATTAGTTTTATTTGTCACATTGTCACAATGGTGGGGCATTGGGAGTAAGGGTGGACCCAAATGCAAGACACATCTTGTGAGGTTACTTAGGTTTAGCTTATTGTTCGATACCAGGAGAGCTAGGCGGGAGCAGGAGTAGTGAACTGGACAAGGACTCAGGACTACTACTAGGCTGGGACTAGGGGTCTGGGCTAGGACTCAGAATTGGATCCCAGAACCAGAGGAGAAATGAAGAGGCTAGGGTATGGACTCCGAGCCAGAGACTGGGCAAGGACCCAGTACCTGGGTCTTGCCTCTGGCTCAGACCCCAGAACCAGGCAAGGACATGACATGGGCTAGGGAGAGGAGGAACATGGGAACACAGAGCCTCGGTCTCGGGAGAGCAGGTACATGTAACCAGGGACACGTACATAGAACACAAAGCCGGGACCCCTCCTTGGGTACAGGACATAGGGCCGGGACTCATGACCCCTGCGGGGCAATGGCAAGACGGCCTGACTTACCCCACAGAGGCGAGGACAAGACAAGACCCCCCACGGAGCAACAGCAAGACGGACTGACTTACCCCACGGAGGCGAGGACAAGACATGACTCCCCGCGGAGCAACGGCAAGATGGCCTGTCTTACCCCATGGAGGCGAGGACAAGACAAGACAAACACCAAAGAACAACACAGTTCCTATCTAGCTCCAGCGATAGAACTAGACCGAGGTGCAGGCGAGGGCTAGAGGCAAGAGGGGCAGAGAAGGGATTCAGACAGGGGGGTAGGACAGGAATCACAGACCGCCAGGGCCAGGTCTTGACTAGGTACTCGGATGACGCCAGGGCCAGGACTTGACGTGGTACTCGGATGCCGCCAGGACCAGGACTTGACTTGGTACTCGGATGCTGTCAGGGCCAGGACTTGACTTAGTACTCGGATGCCGCCAGGGCCAGGACTTGACTTGGTACTCGGATGCCGCCAGGGCCAGGACTTGGACTTGGATGTGGTACTTGGATGCTGCCGGAGCCAGGACTTGGACGTGGTACTTGGATCCTCCGGGTAGTGGCGAGCTCTAGACTCGGCCCAGGAACAGTAGGCAGTGGCTCCTGATTCTCTCTGACGTACCCAGAGAGAATCTTTGTAGGCTCACTTCGGCGAGGTAACTGGACAGGGTTGCTCCGGTGAGGAAGGGCAAATTACCGGCACCGCTTCGGCAGAGTCAAGGCTTGCTCCAGCAGATGACATCAGCACACTGTACCTTTGATGACTTTGCAGATGCTCCTGCACCGAACGGCTGAAAGCCGGAGACTATAAACTACCGATTCAGCCGTGCGTTAATTGCCTCTAATCACCAAAGCCGAGGGACACGGAAAAACAGGGAATCAATGGTCCAGAACGTAACATAAACAAGGTAAATTTAAAGGGACCCCGATCTGGACCATGACACACATGTATATTGAAAATACAGTGAAAAGTATCATATGCATCAACGACCAACACAATCTGAGGATGGGGCTGCAGAAGAGTAGTGGATGCCTGGAACTAACTGCCAGGGGTGGTCATAGATGTTGACACTATAGGGGCATTTGAAATACTCTTAGATTGGCGCATGGATGTAAGAAAAATCGAGGATTATGGGCTGTGTAGGAGGGACGGGTCAGATTGATCATAGATCATGGAAAAATACTTCACTGTGAAGCCACTCTGTGGTTGGAAGAGCAACACATATTCTGTCTGGGTAGCCTCCAGCCTGATGGCATGAACATTGACTTCTCCAAGTTTCGGTAACTTTCCCCCCTCTCCTCCTCCCTCTTCCTCAATTCCCCACTCTTACCTCTTCTTTTCTCCCAACCTAGCTATCACCTCCCCATTTCCTCTCCTTCTTTAGTCTCCCCCAAGATCCACTCTCCTCTCCTATCAGATTCCTTCTTCGGCAGCCCTTTACCTTTTCCACTGATCACCTCCTTGCTTCTTACGTCATCCCCCCTTCCCCCACCTACCTGGCTTCACCTGTCACCTTCTAGATTGTACTCCTTCTGCTCCCCCCATATTCTTATTCTGGCTTCTTCCCCCTTCCTTTCCAGACCTGATGAAGGGTTTTCTCCTGAAACATCGACTGTTTATTTCTTTCCATGGACGCTGCCTGACCTGCTGAATTCCTCCAGCGTTTTGTGTGTGATGCTCATTGTTTTTGCTCTCTTTTTGCACCATTTATTTAATTATTTACACATATTTCTAATGATAATAATTTGTATTTTTTATGTATTGCACTATTCTACTGCTGCACAACAACAAATTTCACACCACATGTCTGTGATATAAAACTTGATTCTGAGTATGTTTATGTACTGTATGTCAGTACAACATGCTAGGCCAAAATGCTTGTACTGTTCTATATTCTCTGTTCAAAGATGCAGTATATACTCTGGATAGAGAATTCAACATCAACTATCATGTGTGGCTTGGTAGAGGCATCACTGACCAAGCTGTTGAGTCCTGAAGAGAGAGTTACAAATTTATATGATCCCCTGCGAAAAAAAACTTCCTTATTTCACTCTTCAGTGGCCCCATTTTCCTTATAAGATTATCTACTCACCAAAATAAAATGTTTTTTGTACACTGTTAAATCTTTTATTATTTTTAGTTGCCTCTTTTCCTAATCTTCTATACTCAAAGGATTACTGTACAAGTAAAATTTATGTAACCAGTCCTTGTTATTTATCTTTATCTCCCAGTATAATTCAGAACATATGGTGCACCTTCTTTAATGGGAATTTAAACTTACTGAAACAAATGCAAAAATATATCATTGTTTGTACAGGCACTGGGTATCCTGGTACTGTAGAAGGAGCGATAACAATGAATGCCTTTCTTACTTAAACCTTCAGTTCAGTACAAATTAATTTTCTCTTTAAATATCAGGTGATGAAGCAAATAACATCAACACAAGGAATTCCGCAGATCCTGGAAATCCAGAGGAACAAAAATTCCAAATGCAGGAAGAACTCTGCGGGTCAAATATATGGAAAAGAATGAACAGTTGATGTTGCTAAACATAAAGCTGGTTTTCTCTGCTTCCTAAAATGGGAATATCTGGGAATATTAACAATTATAAAAAGCAATCAAAGATTTTAACTCTTTCCAAAAACACGGAATTTACGAGATCAATTAATAATTTTAGTTGTGAAACTTACCAACTGGAAGCATTAAGGCATATGGAGTCTAGGCAGGCGAAGGGAGGTAAATCTGCCAAGATGGAAACAACACACACAAAATGCTGGAGGAACTCAGCAGGTCAAGCACCATCTGTGGAGGGAAATGACCAGTGAAAGTATTCAAAGCACATTTATTAACAAAATATGTATGCAGTATGCAACCTTGAGATTTGTCTTCTCTACAGACAGCCACGAAACAAAGAACCAGGGAACTCATTCAAAGATAAAACATCAACCTTCACTCCATGCACAAACAGGAACAAAAAAAAACAAGTGAAAAACACAAAATCAACAGAAACATTTCAGTTCTGCTCAGTGCATCGGGTTGAAAAAATCAACCGCTCATTTCCCTCCATAAATGCTACCCTGATCTGTAGAGTTCTTCCAGCATTTTATGCACTTTGCTCTGGATTTCCTGCATCTGCAGAATCTCTTGTGAGCCAAGCTGGAAATGTGTCAGAAAGACCAGTAGTTCACACATTGAGAGGAAGAACCACTAACGATATGTATTAAGGGCAGGAACCACATGCAAAGATTTTTTTGTTTTCCAGATCTGACTGCAACCAAGTTCCAACACTTGAACTATTAGGTTTTCAGCGCTAGGTTTGTGGGTATTGATTAGTGTAGCAGCATCTTCTAGAGGCATTTAGAAATCTTTAAACATACTCTTTAATTTGAATTCAAATACAATAGTTTCTGGTTAATTGGTCCATCGATTAATTGGGTAGCTGCTTATTTTTGGAGAACTCTTAAAGAACAAACTAGTTGAGAAAATAGCCAGGATTCCCTTTGTTTAATTGGGACACTATGCTGCCTAATTGGAACAGGAGAATGTTGCTGAACAATTTGTAACTAGTGCCAATTGTGTGAACCTGTGTAGGCATTAGGCACTACACAGTGCTTACAGCAAACAGTTTTTAAATAGCCTCAGTTGTGTGTACTTGTGTGTACAGTGATTTTTTTGTCACTGATGGTTGGCAAGAAATAAGCGGTAAGACAATTTTTAGGTTTCAAGCATTCAGGCTTGGAGATGATAGAAACAGTTAAGAGTGAAAATGAAAACAATTTAGGAACTACGAAGAATTTGAAGGTATCATCTTAAATGTTAGAATGAAAATGAAGATTTGAAGGATGCAATCATCAAAAGCATTGTATGATGGCAGTCCATTATCTGCACTAGATGTTAATTTTGTTCCTTTACAGCCAACCTAAACAGCAGTGTGTTGATCTTCTGTCATTCAACAATGACAGTGAAAGCTGTGCAAAAAGAGTGTTTAAAGTGGAAAAGCCATTGCACTGGGACAGTTCCCCTCCTCTCTCGTCCTTCAAACTCTGGCTCATCACAAACTGGGGTCTTCCCTGGTTGCAGTGGATAACTATGACTTCCTCTGTGCCTTATCGTGACCTTTGCTCTCCACGAAGCATTGCAGAACTACCTTCTTAGTCGATGGATCTCATTGTTGATCTCATCCACCCATTTGCTAGGACAGGCATGGTCCTATCTCTCTGGGGTATGAGACCCACTGGCTACCCTCACCTTGGTTAGCCTCCCTGTCAAAGCAGTATACCAGGGTGTGGCCACTATCACATACAAACAGGTATTTGGTGCCACAGGCTGAGAGCTGAGTGTCCAGTGGGGACCAAAGGTGAGTGAGCTGCCCTAGATTGCACATGATTAGCCACCTTCACCAGAGGTGCCACCCCTCCCTGGACACTCCATACATTGAGGTGTACATTGTATGAATTTCTCCTTTGATAACTATTAGGAACACAGTTTTATAGTACTGTAATAGCATTGGCAGTGTTTTAATTTAATTTAATTTGTTCTGTATCTCATATAAATACAGAATTTGTCACTCAGTTATATTGTAATTTATCTTTTTATAAACCTTTTTAAGTCACTTATTTGGGCCAAAATGTGTTGCCTCTCTTTGTGATTCCCTTGTCCACTTGTCCTTTCCCACTGATGTCCATCCTGTCACATCCCTGTAAGCGGAAGAAGTGCTACACCTGCCCATTTATCTTCTCACTCACCTCCACTCAGGGCCCCAAGTAGTCTTTCCAGATGAGACAACACTTTGTCTCGAGTCTGTGACGCTCGTCTTCTCATGGCAGTGCTCCCAATACGGCCTCCTCTACAGCAATGAGACCCGAAGTAGATTTGGGGACCACTTTGCAGCACATCCTTGCTCCATCCACAACAATTGGAATTTTAATTCCAATCCTCGTTCCCATTCTGATATGTGAGTCTACGCCCTCCTCTACTGCTATGATGAGCCAAATCTGAGGTTGGAGGAGCAACACCACATATACCTTTTGGGTTATCTCCAATCTGACAGCATGACCATTGATATCTCTAAATTCCGGTAATTTCTCTCCTCTCCCCCTTTCTCTTCTCTTCCATTTCCCGTTCTGGCTCCCCTCTTATCTCTTCTCTTCTCCTCACTTTCCTCTGGGTGCCACTCCTCCTTCTCTTTCTCCCATAATCCACTCTCCTCTTCCTTGTTGGATTTGATTGTAAAAATGTAATTTTCTTTGTAGTTTTACAATTTTTGCCTGCTTGTATTTTATATAACTACCTATACACATATAACTGCATATTATGCTTCCTAGTGGTCACAGTAGGTATATGCTATTGTTCAGTGTGTTCCCTAATGATTACAATTCTTTGTATAATTTTGTTATTGCATTATTTGAATAGGGTCTATCTGATTGGTAAACCCTTATCTACAAATTTGAATGGAATGTCTTTTATCTGTGGCATAAGAAGGGCTGAGCATATTGTCCTGACATCTTTTTCTTTCCTCTCTTCTTTGTTTTAGACTCCTGCTACAGTCCATTTACAATTCCTTTGTTTTCTTAGCACTTAATAAAATGACTGTGAAGCAATCATTTGACTTCCGAAAGAACTTTGGATCAAAAACATCAAAATCCAATACAGTCCTTCCTGATGAAAGGTCTTGGCCTGAAATATGACTCTTTCCATAGATGCTGAATTCTTCCAGCATTTTGTGTGTGGGTTCCTTAGACATCTTCAACAAGGTAAAACATTCTCAAATGCTTCACTAAGTTTAGTGGGGTAGGGGGAAAACAAATGGGAATTGGGGGAGGAATTGTGTGAAGTAATCAAAAGTGTGATTAAAGAGGTGGGTTTTGACGTCTCCCAGTGAAGAAGCAAAGCAATTAACTACTTTCCCACCTCGACCCGGCAAGTGCAACTTCCAATACATAGTTCGGGCTTAAGTGAGGTTATTGGGGCTGACTGCTAATTTTAAACTAGGAGGTAAGTGGATAGTTGAAGCTACCGAGCCATCAATTCATAGGTGAGAAACAGGAATATTTAATACGTTAACACAATTTTCTATGAAATTATGAGAACATTGAGGTGACAAAAATAGTCAAGCCAACAAAATTGAAGAAATGCATTTTCAATATATTAGACGTAGGGTTTGAAACTCCCTCCTGTTCCTAACAGGACATTGAGATTGCGGTGTGTTAGGTTTAAATTGGACAAGCAGCCGGTAAAGTAATGGAATGAGAAATTAGACTGCAACATTTGTGGCCAAGCCATCTTGAACAGCTTCATTTTATTTATTGAGTGCAGTGCAGAATAGGCCCTTCGAGCCACGCCTCCCAACAACCCTAACCTAATTACAGGACAATTCATAATGACCAATTTACCTACTAAACAGTATGTCTTTAGACTGTAGAAGCAAACTCACTCACTCCATGAGGAGAATGTATAACTTCCTTATAGCCAGCGCCAGGAATGGAGCCCAGGTCAGTGGTACTATAAATTGTTGTGCTAACCACTACACCACCATGCTGCCCCACAGACATTAGTAAAGCCACAACTACCCTGTACTTGTTTTGGAATTAGGTTGCTGGATGCATGAAGAAATGTAAAGTCACTAAGATGTGCAGGTGATAAAGGAATCTGAATTTGAATCTAATATATTGGTCAATATGCAAATGTTGAAACTATAATATTGAGCAGTAATAGGATGACAACAGAGGAGTGGTAAAGTTACTAGTTCTTTAATTCAGAGTCCTGAGTCTGAATCCCACCAGGACATCTGCTGTCTGTGGTACTTCAGACTCAACAATGTGGTTGACTCCCAACTACCTATTCATTTCAGTGGCAACAAGGGATGGATCGTGAATGAAGCCTTGGCAACAACATCCATATACTGAAGGTGATTTTTTTTTAAAAACTGAAGTAGGAAAGTTGGCTGAATTTATTCCTTCTCCACAGTAGTGACAATGTAAGTACTCTCAGTGGAGGAGTGTGCATAGCATTTCATGGAGTCTCAAATTATGTAAATCTTTGGCTCTACATTATCCTCAGAAGTCCTTTGACCACCATGTATTATCTACTGCCAGAGAAAACTAATTACATCCAGTACGAAATGTCAAATAATTTATTCCATTTTTCTTCTCAGATGGTAATTTTGCATAATGTTTTCTTACAGGTAGATTTAACTTACGAAAACTAAATGACCTTGCTGAAGAAATAGGGCTTGCTGCTCAGAGATAAATATCCACAAATTGAGTAACAATTAGCGGTTAGCATAACTCTATTGCAGTGCCAGGGACCAGGGTTCTATTCCACCACTGGTTTCTACATTCTCCCCATGACCCTTCCTCCAGGTACGCCAGTTTCCTCCCACATTCCAAAGACATATCCAGTTAGTAGGTTAATTGTTCACAAGGGTGTAATTGTTCTAAATGCTATTTGCTTACTTTTATTGCTTACAAGATTTGTTTTTTCTCTCTACACACATTGGGTGTTTGTCTTTTTTAATGGGTTCTTTTGTGTTTCTTATTTTGTGACTGCCTGTCAGGAGACAAATCTCGAGATTGTATAATGTATGTATACTTTGATAATAAATGTACATTGAACTTCGAACTTTGAATTGGGCGGCATGGGCTTGTTGAGCCATATCTCTAAGTGAAATGAAATTTGTTCATATTTACAGCAAAAAAAACAAACCAAGGTGGAGAGCAAATGTAAGGAAATAGAATTTGTAGGTTTTCTTTATGTCTTGTAACATCTCCCTTAGTCAAGCTATTGTCCCCAGATGCTTCAAAACCTCTACAATCATCCCTTAGCAAAGAAATCAGTTGTAGCCTGTCTGAATGACTACCGTCCCATTGCCCTGACCCCCATAGTGATGAAATGTTTTGAACAGCTTGTCAAGCCTCATATCACAGCCAGCCTCCCCTCATCACTGGATCCTCTACAGTTCTCTTATCGTCCAAATCGCTCTACGGAGGATGCAATATCCACCACACTGCACACAGTTCTCTCTCACTCGGACAACAAAGACACTTATGCCAGAATCCTGTACATTGATTTCAGCTCAGCATTTAATACCATCATCCCGCAGAGACTAGTGGAGAAACTGTCACTGCTTGGCCTTAGCACTGCCATGTGTTGCTGGATTCTGGATTTCTTGACAGAGAGACCACAGTCAGTCCGTGCTGGCAGGAACATCTCTGACTCCATCACACTGAGCACTGGATCCCCACAAGGCTGTGTGCTTAGCCCATTGCTGTTTACACTGCTAACACATGACTGTGCAGCCAGATTCAAGGAGAACCTGATCATTAAATTTGCAGATGATACCACAGTGGTGGGGCTCATCAGCAAAAATGATGAAACTATGTACAGGGAGGAGGTCAAACACCTAGAGAGCTGGTGCAGGGATAACAACTTGATGCTTAATGTTACCAAAACCAAGGAGATGATCGTCGATTTCAGACGGTCTCAGCCTGAGCACACACCCCTCAGCATCAGCGGCTCCACAGTGGAGAGAGTGGAAAACATCAAGTTCCTTGGGGTGCAGATCTTGGACAATCTCACCTGGTCCAGGAACACCACTGGGATTGTGAAACAGGCCCAGCAGAGATTGCACTTTCTGAGGAAGCTTAAACAAGCATCACTCCCCACTAACATCTTAACTACATTCTACAGAGGCGTGGTTGAGAGTGTGCTGACCTTTTGCATCACAACCTGGTACTCCAGCTGCAGTGCTGTCGACAAAAAAGCCTTGCAGAGGGTGGTTAGGGGAGAAGAGAAGGTTATTGGGGTCTCCCTACCTTCTGTCCAAGACCTCTTTCAGAGTCGATGCCTCCAGAAGACATGGTACATCATTAAAGACCCCTCACACCCTCTCCATGAACTGTTTGTTCTTCTGCCATCAGGCAAACGTTCCAGGAGCATCAAAACTAAAACCACAAGGCTACTAAACAGCTTCCTCCCACAGGCAGTCAGACTGCTAAATAGCTGCTCTACCTGACTCTGCTTTGGACACTTTTAACTTGCACTGGACACTTATAACTTGATTTTAACTGACATGTGGCTGTTGTGGTTTACTACTTATTGTTATGTTTATTATTTAGTGTTGCGTTTGTTATGTTATGATTGCACTGCTCCTGGGAAACGCTGTCTCATTCTGCCCTGCGACGCTGATGTACGGTTAGAATGACAATAAAATTTTTTGAATCTTTGCTGCTGCCATCAGGACGGAGGTACAGGAGCCTTAGATCCCACACCGCCAGGCACAAGAACAGTTATTACCCCTCAACCATCAGTCTCCAAAACCTAACACTGAACTGGTTCCACAACCCATGGACTCATTTTCAAGGACTCTACGACTCATGTTCTCAATATTTATGACTTATTTGTTTATTATTATTATTTTGTTTTTCCTTCTTTTTGTATTTACACAATTTGCTGTCTTTTGCACCTTGGTTGTTCATCCCTCTTTGTGTGCAGATTTTTTCCTTGATTTTCTTGTGTTTCATTGTATTTACTGTAAATGCCTACAATAAAATAATTTCAGGATAGTATATGGTGAGATGTACAGTATGTACTGAGATAATAAACTAATTTGAACTTTGATCCCGAGGGACCAATGAAAAAGTACTAAAACAACATCATAATTATCCCAGAAACTTGCACCTTTACTTAGTTCCACGTCAATTTCACATTGATGGTCGAGCATTCCCTTTGAATTATATAAAAAAAAGACACCTGGATTCTGTGCTGATCCTGAGATTGTTATGTGCTTATTGACAATGGTACACCATAATTATTGAAAACCGGGATCGAGGTGAACCTGAGTGCTCATTCTGCCTGTCAACATAATGGTGGAAATAAATGTAATAATATATTTTGGCAGATTATAAGTAGGTCAGGCCAATTTTGTGGGAAGAGTAGGAGGGTCAATGTTTCAGGTTCACGGCCCTTCATTAGAACTGAAAATACGAGCGAAGAAGCTTACCGTCGGGGAATTAAAGTGGCATTTCCTCCACTCTAGTGTTGTGCACCTGATGTTCAGAATGTGCTGAAGCAACCAGACACAGATAGGGTGGTTGCTTTGTGGATTCATTTGGCAGGACGAACTGAGTTCCTGTTGTTTGCCACTTTAGTTCTCCATTGCACTCCAATACTGATCTCTCAGCCTATGGCATCTTGTATTTGACACACTGAGGCCCAATACAACTTGAGGAACTGCTCCTCATGCCACATTTGGTCACGTTGAACTCTTTCTGGACTCTATATTCAACTCTGCAACTTGACTTCTTCATTGCCTATTAACTCAACTTGTTTTTTTCCCCCATTCTTTTTGTTTCTTCCTCTTTGGAAGTGGAGGACATGCTCAGCCTGTCCTGCTGCTCTGCCTTTCACAACTCACACAATCCTTAGTCCAGGTTCATTTGTCTATGTAATTGCGCCCATCCACATATTAATCAGATAATCTCCTTTATAGTCATAGTCATACTTTATTGATCCCGGGGGAAATTGGTTTTCGTTACAGTTGCACCATAAATAATAGTAATAAAACCATAAATAGTTAAATAGTAATATGTAAATTATACCAGTAAATTATGAAATAAGTCCAGGACCAGCCTATTGGCTCAGGGTGTCTGACCCTCCAAGGGAGGAGTTGTAAAGTTTGATGGCCACAGGCAGGAATGACTTCCTATGACGTTCTGTGTTGCCTCTCGGTGGAATGAGTCTCTAGCTGAATGTACTCCTGTGCCCACCCAGTACATTATGTAGTGGATGGGAGACATTGTCCAAGATGGCATGCAACTTAGACAGCATCCTCTTTTCAGACACCATCGTCAGAGAGTCCAGTTCCATCCCCACAACATCATTGGCCTTACAAATGAGTTTGTTGATTCTGTTGGTGTCTGCTACCTTCAGCCTGCTGCCCCAGCACACAACAGCAAACATGATAGCGCCGGCCACCACAGACTCGTAGAACATCCTCAGCATCGTCCGGCAGATGTTAAAGGACTTCAGTCTCCTCAGGAAATAGAGACGGCTCTGACCCTTCTTGTAGACAGCCTGAGTGTTCTTTGACCAGTCCAGTTTATTGTCAATTCGTATTCCCAGGTATTTGTAATCCTCCACCATGTCCATACTGACCCCCTGGATGGAAACAGGGGTCACCAGTACCTTAGCTCTCCTCAGGTCTGCCACCAGCTCCTTAGTCTTTATGCTCCTTTACAGCATAAATCCATGATCACTCCAATTTTATTCTATCCCCTCCTCCACACAGAAATCTGGATCAACACAAACACAATGCTAGGAGGACTCTGCACTTCAGGCAGTGCCTATAAAAGAAACATTACATCCTTTTACATTATACGTCAATGATTTGGATGACAGAGTTGATGGCTTTGTGGCCAAGTCTGCAAATGATAAGAAGATAGATGGAGAAGCAGGTAGTGCTGAGGAAGCAGGGAGGCTACAAAAGGACTTAGACAGATTAGGAGAATGGGCAAAGAAGTGGCAGATAGAATACAGTGTTGGGAAGTGTATGCTCCTGCACTTTAGTAAAAGGAATAAAAGCATAAACTATTTTCTAAATGGAGAGAAAATTCAAAAATCTGAAGTGCAAAGGGACTTGGGAATTCTCATGCAGGATTCCTTTAAGGTTAATGTGCAGCTTGAGTCGGTGGTGAGGAAGGCAAATGAAATGTTAACATTCATTTCAGGAGGATGAGAATTTAAAGGCAAGGATGTAATGTTGAGGTTTTATACAGCACTGGTGAGGCCTCAGTTGGAGCATTGTGAGCAGTTTTGGGCTCTTTAACTAAGAAAGGGTGTGCTGACATTGGAGGGGGTTCAAAGAGGTTCACAAAAATGATTTCAGAATTGAAAGCTTATCATATGAGGACCATTTGATGGCTCTGGGCCTGTCCTCACTGGAATTTAGGAGAATGAGGGAGAGTTCTCATTGAAACCTATTGAAAGTTGAAAGGCCTCGATAGATGTGGAGAGGATATTTCCTATGGCGGGAGAGTCTAAAACCAGAGGACAGAGCCTCACCATAGAGGGGAGTCCTTTTGGAATGGAGATGAGAAGGAATTTCTTTTGCCTGGGAGTGGTGAATCTGTGGAATTTGTTGACACAGGTGGCTGTGGAGGCCAAGTCATTAGGTATATTTAAGGCAGAGGTTGATAGATTCTTGATTAGTCAGGGCATGAAGGGTTACGGGAAGAATGCAGGAGACTGGGGCTGAGAGGGAAATGGATCAGCCATGATGAAATGGTGGAGCAGACTCAATGGGCCAAATAGCCTAATTTTGCTCTTATATCTTAAAATGAACAAACTCTGTTGAGGGGTTTTACCTGAAACGTTGACTTTTCATTATCCTCCTTAGGTGCTGCCTAACCTACTAAGTTCCTCCAGCATTTTGTGTGTGTTGACCTTTCTCCAAACTCCTTTTACAAGCTTCTGTCTCCTTTTTGTTCTTTATTTTGATTAGAGCTACTGCATGGTAACAGACCCTTCCAACTCAAGAAGCCCACTCTACCAATTACACTCGTGTGAACAATTAACCTACTAACTCTTTGGCATGTAGGAGGAAAGAGGAGCACCAGGAGGAAACCCACAGTCTTGGGGAGAACATACAAACTTCTTATAGACAATGGCAGGAACGGAACCTGGATTGCTGGTGCTGTATTAGTGTTATACTAACCCTACACTACCATGCCTGTCAAAGCATCTCTGACTTGGAACCTTAACTCTGTTTCTCCTCTTACAGATGTGAGCTGATCTGCTGGATATTTTCAGCATTTTTTATTTTTGTTCTTTATTTCGAGCATCTGCAGATCTTCCTACAAAAGGCAACTGATCACCCAACATCTGATTGTGACAATATCACTGTGTGTGTCTTAGTTCTGGGAGAAGTAAGCTGAATGTCTGTCGGTGAACCATATGACAAGGATAAGGTCTTCAGTAACCACTTGCCGGCACGTTTTGTTTTTGCACATAGTACATAGAACAGTACAGCATGCTACAGGCCCTTCAGCCCATGATGTTGTGCTGGTTCTTTAAACTACTTCAAGGTCACTCCCACATAGCCCTTCATTTTTTTTTCATTCATGTGCCTTTCTAAAAGTTTCTTAAATGTCCCTAATGTATCTGTCTCTATCGTCACTCTGACAGCGTGTACCAGGTGCCCACAACTCTGTGTTAAAAACTACCTCTAACGTTCCCCCCATACTCCTTCCGAACACCTTAAAGTTATGCCCCTGTTATTAGTTATTTCCACCCTGGGAAAGGGTCTCTGGCTGACCACTCAATTTATGCCCCTTAACATCTTGTTCACCTCTATCAAGTCACCTCTCATCCTCTTCCTCTACAAAGAGAAAAGCTCTAGCTCACACTACCTATCTTCATAAGACAGGCTTTCTAATCTGGACAACATCCTGGCAATCTCCTCTGCCCGCTCTCTAAAGGTTTCACATCCTTCCTATAATGAAGTGAACAGAACTGAACACAATTGATAATCCTCCATCACACACTCCCCCTAGCTTCCCAGCTCCCCCCTCACACCTGTCAACCTGCCCTCCCACTCCCTTCCCTCACAATCATTGTGTTTGCAGTGGATTTGAAATTCTTCTGGTGTGCCGTCAAACAATGCAGACATATCTACTACAAGTATATTTCAAAGATAATTTTAGAAGGTTACTTGTTACAACTGATTACTTAAATCTTGAGTAACACACACACACACACACAAAATGCTGGAGGAACTCAGCAGGTCAGGCAGTATGTATGGAAAGGAATGAAGAGGAGACTCTTAATCAGGTCCTTTCTCGATCTTTCCACAGATGCTGCTTGACCTGTCAAGTTCCTCCAGCATTTTGTGTGTGTTACTCTGGATTTCCAGCAATGGTAATTTCCGGTGGCCAAACACTTTAATTGCCATTCCCACTCCTGTTCCGACACGTCGGTCCTCTTGTGTCATGATGAGGCCATGGGCAGGCTGGAGGAGCAACACCTTACATTCTGTCCAAGTAGTCACAACCTGATGGCATGAATATCTGTTGTTCCTTCCAGTAAAAAAAATTACCCTCTCCCTCCCCTCTTCTTCTATTCCCCACTCTGGGCTTTCATCTGTTCTTACCTGCCCATCACTTCTCCTTGGGTCCCCTCCTCCTTCCCTTTCTCGTATGGTCTACTCTCCCTCCCATCAGATTCCTTCTCCAGCTCTTCACCTTTCCCACCCACCTGGCTTCACTTATCACCCTCCAGCTAGTCTCTCACCCCTCTCCCCACTTTTTTTATCCCAGCGTCTTCCCCGTTCCTTTTCAGTCCTGAAGAAGGGTCTTAGCCCGAAACGTCAGCTGTTTATTCATTTCCATAGATGCTGCCTGACCTGCTGAGTTCCTCCAGCATTTTGTGTGTGTTGCTTTGGATTTCCAGCATCCACAGATTTTCTTGTGTTTATGATTTGCAGAATCTCCTGTGTTTTAAATCCATTTGTTCCGCATTTCAGAACACTACCAGATGGTGGGAGAATTTAATTATCTACACAGGCAATGTTGTCATCACAAATTCTTTACAAATACTGACATCACTTACAGAGGTTCCTTTTCAGAAAATAAATACAATTTCCATTTTTAATAGCATTTTAAAAGGTTATTTTTAATTGGATAAATGCTATTGCATTAATGAAAAATAATTTGATCTATTTAATAATTTGATTTGATAGTTTGAGTATTCCCGTGCAGTCCAGATATAATAGCTGGAGCTTTTATTTACATGGTACCTTTGTCGTGAAATAAAGTACGTCTTCTGGTACTCTAAGAGATTAATTAAAACAAAAGAAGAAAATAGATAATAAGACAGGTATAATATAAATAAACCTCCAGTTAGAGCAGGCCAGAAGAGGTGACTTAAAGTTTGTTCAAAAAGATAAGATTAAATATGGTTTTCCAAGGGGAGATGGAGAATGAAACAATAAAGTGGAGAATGTTCCAATCTGGCCAAAAAAATTAATAGTTCTGCCAACAATGGTGAGGCGAGGAGAAGGGCAATGCAAGAAGGCATGAAGCAGAGGACCAAAGAGTGTGGGAAAGGAATATAAAAAATTGGAGGAGACTTTCAGATTCCGTATGGACAAGGATGTGGATTTAAAATTCCACCACTGATGAAAATGAAGCCAAAATAATCAGAGGGAATAATGTTATGCAAGAACCATATATATTTTAGTTATTGTGGGCAGAACATTGCAATAAGCTGTTAGCTGATGGAAAGTGGGTGGTCTACTTTGGAGATGCCAAAAGCATGCCAAAGAGTTAACCAGGCATGTATGAGACAGGTTGTAAGGTAAGTAGTGTTAGGAAGCACCAAACAAGAGGATGTTATTTATGGTCATGCTTATCTCAGACCATTCAGGTTTTAAAGTACTGTTAAGTCTGACTGATCAGACAGCAGCAGTCTCCGACTAATTTTAAATGAGATAAAACTGGACAAATAACCTGCTTCTGCAGATTACTTTATAAAGATGAACATAATAATCCCCCAAAATCTGAATGAACATTCTGACACAAACAATGTAAACATTTTGAAATAAATCCTGTGGAATACAAGAGATTATTGGTATTATTTAGTGGACAAACCTCCTGCGATCTTTAAACTTGACATGTCTTCATTCTTAAAAAGGTGACATGGTACTGAAGCGGTTATCATAACATTATTACAGCACCAGCTGTAAGATTGTGGATCAATTCCCATTGCTGTCTGAAGGGAGTTTGTATGTTCTCCCTGTGGGCTTTCCTCAGGGTGCTTTGATTTCATCACACATTCCAAAAGTGTATGGGTTAGGGTTAGTCAGTTAGTGAGCATTGTGATACTTGCAGGGTGCCCTAAGCACATCCTCAGATTGTGTTAGTCATTGATGCAAACAACACATTTCACATATTTTGATGTACATATGAGAAATAAAGCTAATCTTTATCTTTAAATATCCACTTTCTTAGACTCTACGGGAAATGGAATGTGGTTTATACAAAGCAACATTTTCCAGCTGTTTATACTTTTCCTCTTTGGAAGTATGTAGTGAATTTATTGATATTAACTGTGTGCAATTAAAAGACTGGTAGACTACTTTTGTCCCTTTGCATAGCCATGCCAGGCCTATGTGCATCAGAAATCAGTTAAAATATGTGATCAGAAGTTAGCCAAATAATGGCACGCTCATTCCAATGGCTTGTGGGGAAATATTTGACGGATGATTTGAAAAAGACCACCTGTGATGGATAAACTACAAAGAGAGAGGAATAATTTGTTTGAATTGGAACTCCCACAACTTCTGGCTGTTGCACATTAAGTATGTAGTATATAAATTGAAAATACATTTTTAGAGCACTTTTTTTAAAGATCATTTTATCTGCACTTGCCAATCAGATAACATGTTCTCTGCAAAAAAGAATGTTTGTGTGGTTGGCAAATTGAAGGTTTGCTGAGTGAAGCTAGTAACACTTTGCTGGATTGTTCTTCTCCAGAGATGGACACTTTACTGTTGGGCTATGATCCACTGCAGTAACTTAGCCAAAATCTGGAAATGAGTGCAGGTGATCTCAAGTATTAATTTCAGCAAGAACTCAAATCCTCAATTCAATACTTATAAGCCAAGTACTTTGTCAAAATATTAAGACCATTCAAGGAAAAATACCTTTAGCTATTTTCTAACAAATTAATTTTAAAACAGTGAGTTTTATATTTAAATATTAAAAGGATGGCTGCTTCTAGTTTTGACAATTTTTCTTTTTAAAATGTGTTTTTTATTATCGTAAGACTATACTGGACTCCAAGAACTATGGTTCCAACAGACCTACTGCGTCAGTGATCTGCTCGTTGCTCGGAGCAGCCGACTGTGGTGTCAAAGGAGTCGACAGTTGGGTCGGAAAAGGAGAAGCCAGTGGTTGGGCTGGAGAAGGAGAAGCTGGCAGTAGGATCAGAGAAGGAAAAGCTGGTGGTTGGGCTGGAGGAGGGGAAACTGGCGGTCAGACTGGAGAATGAGAAGTCAGCAGTTGGGCTGGAGAAGGAGAAGCCAGCGGAAGGGCCGGAAAAGGAGAAACCTAGGGTGGGCTGGAGAGGTTTCAGAGGGGTTGACCTGAGTGCAGTGTAGCTACCTGCTACTTAAAGGCATTAGTTGGAGCATGAAAGCAGCGTGCAGTGTAACCATGAGACTATCTTGGATGATTCTCTTGTGATTGCAAACCCTGTTGGACATTGATAATGTAAGATGCCATAGGCCTGTTTCCCTTGTTTGATGGGGAGACAGGCGACATGGCAGCAGTGTCGCCTCAGTTGTAGCGAGAAGTAGGTCTCAAGCTGCGGGCTTGCCCTGCTGCTGCAGTCCAGGAGAGGAGACATCAGAGGCTGTGCAGTGTGGCGTCCATGCTCAGTTGGGGAATGGCGTCTCCTGTCAATGCTGCCCTCCAGTGTTCGAATGGTGGAATGACAGGCTGAATTACCAGGCACTGTACCATCAATTTGCACATCACTCAGGGTCTTGGACTATACATGTGTTCTCCATTGTAACAATGCGTGTGTCTGTTTTTTTTCTCTTGCTATTTTGATGTATGTTATGCACCTGGGCCCCAGAGGGATGTTCGACTGTATCCTTGTATGGTTTGAATGTTAATTAAATTTGATTAGATTTGATATTTAACCTGCATCTTCTTCTGCATCAGCTTTTTGATGCATTTTCTCTAACTGGGCAAAGAAAATTAGTGTTTTCTGACCACTCTCATTGAATTTAAAAGTTGCATTACAGCAGGAAAATCTGCCCAAGTTTTCCATCTTAATGGAAGCACCTTCTCCAAGGTAACCCAAGCTGAAATCAGGGATTTACTACATGGAAAATCTGCAGCTCTTTGCTCCATGACAGACTGATAAACTAATGTGCTGCAATATTTGTCATCATACAACTGCAGTCTTTAGTTTAGTAGTTTTTTTAAACAGTGATATCTATCCATTATCCCAGTCACTGCACTGTGAACAGTTTGAACCACTTTTTATAATGCTGTTTACATTGTAAATACATGCTGGTATTTATATATTTATGCAGAGTTTATTCCATACCCTCTAATTTATTTTTATAAAATTCTTTTTTCTTTATAATCGTTGAATGTTGTTTTATGTGCATGTGGTGCCAACACACCACAGCAAATTCCTAATACATGTAAATTATATGGCGAGTACAAAGTTTATCCTTGACATCATTGTAAATGAGATTAGAATTGTATCCGAGAGGACTTGGTGGGGGGGGGGGGGGAGCGTATAAAACAGGCCTGGTCAGTTGATGACAATGTACTTTGCTGTTCAGATCATATGGTTTTCGCTGCTTCTTTCTCTAGGGCAGTGATTCATGCTGGGTGATAGTCTCAACATTCCACCTGAAGAACCATCCTTGTGTGAATTTAGACCGCATGTATCAAGATTGACAGTAGATGCCTTGCAGACAAGTTGACCTTCCTTTCATGTGGTTTCACTTTCTTGTTTGCTGTTAGCCATCAGGATCTATGACTGTTTTCCTTTCCTTGTATTCTTCAAACACCGTGTGCAGTCTGATTTGACAAACGTTGGTTCTGCATACACTGAGAATCTCTCAGGTATTATCTAACAACAAGCAAAAGCTAACATTATTACTCTCCATTTACTCATCTGGTTCACAAACTCAGTTTAAAGGAGCAAAGATTATGGCTGATGTAAACTGAGCTGACTCAGGCCAAGGACAGTACCCGAGACTCGTTGCATTATTATGGCTCAGTATCCCATTAGCCATTTTATTTACGGAAGAGCCAAGGAGATCCTGGTCTTCACATTTTCAAACCAACAGCACGCTTAATTTAAAATTATTCCCTTGGTTTTCATGTGATAGTGAGATAATAGGGAGGGGCGACACATTAGTGCAATGGTTAGCACAACGCTTTGAGATACCAGCAATCTGGGCTCAATTCCTGCCGCTGCCTGTAAGCAGTTTGTACATTTTCCCCATGACCACATGGGTTCCCTCCAGGTGCTCTGGTTTCCTCCCACAGTCCAAAGATGTAGCAGTTGGTAGGTTAATTATTCATTGTAAGTTTTCCTGTGATAGTTTTCAGGGCTAGGGTTAAATGGGGAGTTGCTGGGGCAGCGCAGCTCAAAGGGCAGGAAGGGCCAATTCCACGCTGTATCTCCAAGGTTCAAAAGGTTCATTTATTATCAAAGTATGTATGTAGTATACAGCTCCGAGATCTGTCTTCTCCAGATAGCCACAAAACAAAGACAATCATGGAAGGCGTTCAAAGGACAACATCAACCCCTGTTCCCGTACAAAAAAAAATTACAAGTCATGCCAAAATTACATTGCTCAGATGGCAGCCAGAAACAACGGGTGAAAACGCAGAATACAAATGACATAAAATGAAAAAAGAGCCCAGTCCAATCCATTAATCCTCCAACAGCCTCAGGAGAGGGGGAGACCTCTCGAATGCAGAGGCAGAGCAACAACGGAGATAGGCCATCGCACACGGACATCTTACCCGGCAACATTGAGCAATAGGCCATCACTGACAGACATCTTATCCAGCAACATCGAGCAATAGGCGGTCACCCACAGACATCTATCCGGTAGCATCGAGCAATCGGCCATCACCCACAGAAACCTTATCCAGTAACAGCAAGCGATAGGTGGTTGCATATAGACACCTTTTCTGGCAACAATAAGTGATCAATAAACAAACAAGTAAATAATAAAGGATTGCACTAAAGAAGCAAACAGCTGCAATAATAGGAACAATATTTAGGAATCTCAAACCAGCATCTGCTATGAATGTTAACAGGTGAACATAAATTAAATGCAAGACTGTAATTTTAACCTCTGGGCTTAGACAATTATTAACAGTTCTGGCTTGAATTCTCCATGCCCTATGATCCTCTCAGGTGGATAACTGCCTTTTAATTCACTTATTGCATCCATTATCCAATATGCACAAGAAAACCACATTGGATGTTGACATCTGTAAATGTTGGTAAAGAATATTGTTTTATCTATTTTGTCTGTTCAATGTGGACACTGACAGGCTCTCAAATACTTAATAACAATCAGAAGATTGATGGCCATAACTGATCTCGCTGTTGTTGGTTGTGCTCTCTCTTTGGAACATATCACAACACACAGTTTGAAATGTCATGACCCCAATTTTCCCTTTGGAATAATCTCACACTGCTTTGTGTTTGGCCCATTAAAAGCCTACAATGGGCCAAACAAAACACATCTTTTTCCTGCATTCATCCTTGAATGCTAGTTTTGATTTCAATTATAATTTACTGCTTTTTGGTCAGCGACTTAATCATGTTATTACTTTCTTGCTTAAAGAACATTATTTGGGAAATCCACCCATTTTTGAGAATGAAATGTCAGCACTCAGCACTTCCAGACCAAAGTGAGTTGGATGCTGATTGACTTCTTTCACTCTACCTGAAAATTAATTTTCAGCCCGAACTCAGAAAAGCTGGCACTGTTACAGAAATGAATTTACATCACCTGAAGGGCAAGAAAGTGTGCCAATGTTTCTTGAAGGGAGGAAATAAAAGTAAACTAGCTTGGAATGAGAATGAAAGGGAAGAATACCAACACATCAAAACTTAACATCATGTCAATTTTGTGCTTTTAAGTACAAATCTGAGGGTCGATGTTTGTGGAAAGAGACTCACAAAAGCATCCAACAGATCAAGCGTTCCCACCCTATTTAATGCCATAGACTAATACCATTTAGCACTGGGTCCGTGGACCCCAGGTTGGGAACTCCTGCAATAGATGGTTTAAACTTGTCTTTGGTTGATAGCTGTGTGGAGTTTGGATATTTTTTCCATGATAGCATTGGTTTCTTCCAGATGATTCAATTCACTGTCACATCCCAAAGATGTACTGGTAAAGGTAAATAGCCACTGTAAATTATCCCTACTGTAGGTTAATAGCAAAAAAAATCAAAGGGCAGCTGACTGGCATGTGAAAAATAAAACCAAGCTATTGGACAACACCCATGTGGTCTACAAAATCCAATGTGGGGACTGCAGCAAATATTACATCGGCCAAACTGGGAGAAACTATCCAAAAGGATCCATGAACATCAACTGGCTATTAAGTGGCATGACCAACTCTCCCTAGTCTCTATCCATGACAACTCTCCCTAGTCTCTATCCATGAAGCTTGAGAGGGGCACAAATTTGACTGGGCATCAGCGAAAGTCATGCCGCAAGCAAGCAGGTGACGTGCTAGAGAATTCATAGAAGCATGGTTTTCTGCAAACAATTTTATAACCAGACATGTAGGCCTCAAACCCATTTATAAGCCAACGCAGGCAGAAATTCCAGACAACGCACAGGGTTTGCCATGCAAACATTCAGTGGCAACATCTCTTCCCTATGTCACAATTTAGTTTCCATAATGATGACCAATCAACTAATTGATAAGTACATAAAGGCCAAGCATTTGGAGTACACACCACAAGTGAACAATGCTCTGATGATGTCTTCTTCTATGGTGACAAAACATTTGCAAATGGATTGCCAAGATTAGAAAGCCTACAGCACAATAAAAGCCCTTCGGTTGTGCCGAACATGTACTTATTTTAGAAATTACCTAGGGTTACTCAGAGCCCTCTATTTTTCTAAGCTCCATGTGCCTATCGAAGAGTCTGTTAAAAGACCCTATTATATCCGCCTCCACCACCATCGCCAGCAGCCCATTCCACGCACTCACCACTCTCTGCGTAAACAACTTATCCCTGACATCTCATCTGTACCTAGTTCCAAGCACCTTAAAACTGTGCCCTCTCATGTTAGCCATTTCAGCCCTGGGAAAAAGCCTCTGACTATCCACACAATCAATGCCTCTCATCATCTTATACACCTCTATCAGGTCACCTCTCATCCTCTGTTGCTCCAAAGAGAAAAGTCCGAGTTCACTCAACCTATTCTCATTAGGCATGCTCCCCAATCCAGGCAACATCCTTGTAAATCTCCTCTGCACCCTTTCTATGGTTTCCACGTCCTTCCTGTAGTGAGGCGACCAGAACTGAGCACAGTACTCTAAGTGGGGTCTGACCAGGATCCTATATAGCTGCAACATCACCTCTCGGCTCCTAAACTCAATCCCAAGGTTGACGAAGGACAATGCACCATATGCCTTCTTAACTACAGGGTCAACCTGCGTAGCAGCTTTGAGTGTCCTATAGACTCAGACCCCAAGATCCCTCTGATCCTCCACACTGCCAAGAGTCTTACCATTAATACTATATTCTGCCATCATATTTGACCCACCAAAATGAACCACTTCACACTTATCTGGGTTGAACTCCATTTGCCACTTCTCGGCCTAGTTTCGTATCCTTTCAATGTCCTGCTACAACCTCTGACAGCCCTCCACACTACCCACAACATCCCCAACCTTTGTGTCATCAGCAAATTCACTAACCCATCCCTCCACTTCCTCATCCAGGTCATTCATAAAAATCACAAAGAGCAGGGGTCCCAGAACAGACCCCTGAGGCACTCCACTGGTGACCAACCTCCATGCAGAATATGACCCGTCTACAAGCACTCTTTGCCTTCTGTGGGCAAGCCAATTCTGGATCCACAAAACAAGGTCCCCTTGGATCCTATGCCTCCATATTTTCTAAGTAAGCCTCGCATGGGGTACCTTATCAATTGCCTTGCTGAAATCCATATACACTACATTTAGTCACATCCTCAAAAAATTCAATCAGGCTCGTGAGGCATGACTTGCCTTTCACAAAGCCATGCTGACTATTCCTAATCATATTATGCCTCTCCAAATGTTCATAAACCCTGCGTCTCAGGATCTTTTCCGTCAATTTACCAACCACTGAAATAAGACTCACTGGTCTATAATTTCCTGGGCTATCCCTACTCCCTTTCTTGAATAAGGGAACAACATCTGCAACCCTCCAATCCTCCAGAACCTCCCCCATCCCCATTGATGATGCAAAAATGATCGCCAGAGACTCAGCAATCTCCTCCCTTGCCTCCCACAGTAGCCTGGGGTACATCTCGTGTGGACCCAGTGACTTATCCAACTTGATGCTTTCCAAAAGCTCCAGCACATCCTCTTTCTTAATATCTATATGGTCAAGCTTTTCAGTCTGCTGTAAGTCAATCCTACAATTGCTAAAATCCTTAAGTACACATTAAGTACCTCTGCTATCTCCTCCAGTTCCATACACACTTTTCCACTGTCACACTTGATTGGTCCTATTCTCTCACATCTTATCCTCTTGCTCTTCACATACTTGTAGAATGCCTTGGGGTTTTCCTTAATCCTGCCTGAAAGACCTTCTCATGGCCCCTTCTGGCTTTCCTAATTTCATTCTTAAGCTAATTTCATTCCTGCTAGCCTTATAATGTTCTAGATCTCTATCATTAAGATCGGAGAATAACTCAAGTACTCATTTTGAGTTATTTACAAGATAAGTAAGCTTCAAGGGTACAGAAAAACATCTCCCATGTTGAATTGAGTTAAAAGCCTTACTAAAGTCCAACTAATATCTGCATTATCCACATTAAAACATTTTGACACCTCAAAAAAATTCAATTGGTTACTGAGGACCTTCCCATAACAAAGTATTTGCTATCCCTGATTAATTTCTGTCTCTCCAAATGCAGAAATATCCCTGAGATTATTTTCCAATAATTTACTTAACACTGATTTTATTTTGTTGTAACACATCAATAATTTTCTCGAACATGAATCTTAGACATCTACCACCTGGAAAGAGAGAAGTGGGCCTATGCAAATACTGCCACCTACAGGTTCCCCTATGGATGACATAGTCTGAACTTGGAGAGATATTGCTGTTCTGTCAGTATTGAATTAACAAAATTAGTAAGAAGACAAAAGATTTAACATAGATTTCTCTATCTTCTAATAATTTCTCCTCCTTCCTCTTCTCTCTTTTTCAATCCTTGCTCCCATCTTACCCCTTATTTTCTTCTCACCTGCCAATCACCTCCCTCTGGTGCCCCTCCTCCTTCCCTTTTTCCTGTGGTCCACTCTCCTCTCATATCAGGCTCCTTCTTCTTCAGTCCTTTACCTTTTCCACCGATCACCTCCCAGCTTCTTACTTCATTCCCCACTCCCCCATCTACCCACCTTCCCCCTCAAAGGGCTTCACCTATCACCTTCTAGGTTGTATTCCTTCCCCTTCCCCCACCTGCTCATTCTGGAATCTTCCCCCTTCCTTTCCAGCATTGAGGGAGATTCTTGGCCTAAAACGCCAACTGTTTATTCCTTTCCATAGGAGCCGCCTGACTTGCTGTGTTCCTCCAGCATATTTATTTGCGTTGAGACATCATCCCGACTTCCTTTTTCCCCTCACATTTTTCAACTTTTGAGTTCAGATCATTGTTTTTTATCTCATTACTATGGACATATTATTATTCTCTTCCCCAACTTTAATTTGGTATTCACCATTCATAGTTCTCACCACAAATTCAAGCATTTTGATCCATGTAGTTGCAATTCACAATTATTTTGCTGAGGAGTTCTTCCAGCAACTGCTTTAGATCATGAAACAAATAAAGATAACTAAATCAGAGTTAGCCTCTGTATAAATTTATAAAAGACTGCAACATTTGCACAGTAGTAGTGTTCTCTATGTACAAATTGTGCAATTGATTTTTTTAAAGTTTGCATTTCTGAATATATTATGCCTGGAATCACTTGAAGTGCCCATTGCCTGCTGCCTTTTGCACACTGAAGGCAACAAAATAGTTCACCTAACTACTTCATGGTACATTTTGGGTCAATCATATTACTGTGGCATTGGAATGGTACATAAGATTCAGAATCAGATCAAGTTTAATATCACTGCCATATGTTGTGAAATTTGCCGCAGCAGTACATTATAACAATAAAAAATCTATAAATTATAGTAATAACTATCTATATCATATCAAATTAAATTAAGTAATGAAAAGAGAGAGCAAAACCAAAATAGTAAGGTAGTGTTCATGGAGTCAATGCTAATTCAGCAATCTGATGGCAGAGAGGAAGAAACTGTTCCTGAAATGTTGAGTGTGTGTCTGCAGACTCCTGTACCTCCTCCTTGATTGTAGCAATGAAAAGCGAGCATATGCTGGGTGGTGGGGGTTCTTAATGATCGTTGCCGCCTTCTTGAGGCATCAGCTGTCCTTGATGATGGGGAGGCTAGTGGCCATGATGCAGCTGGCTGAATTTACAACTTCCTGCAGCTTTTTCCAAGCCTGTGCAGTGGCTCTTCCATATAATGCTCTCCATGGTACACCTGTGGAGATTTACCAGAGGTTTTGGTGACATATCAAGTCTTCTCATACTCCTCATGAAATATATGCGCTGTTGTGTTTCCTTGACTCAGGATAGACCTTCAGAGACATTGACACACAGGAACTTGAAAATGCTCACCCTTTCCACTGCTGATTTTTTGATGATGGAGTGTGTTCGTTTGACTTTCCCTTCCTGAAGTTCACAATCAATTCCTTGGTCTCACTGACATTGAGTGAAAGGTTGTTGTTCCAACACAATGTAACCAGCTGATCTATCTAGCTCCTGTATGCCTCCTTGTCACCATCTGAAATCCTGCCAACAATAGTTGTTTCATCAGCAAATTTATAGGTGGCAGTCCTGGGTGTAGAGAGAGTAGAGCAGTGCGCTAAGCATACACCCTTGAGGTGTGCTAGTGTTGATTGTTTGCAAGGGGGAGATGTTATTTCTGATCCACATTGAGTACAGTCTCTTGATGAGGCAGTCAAGGATGCAGTTGCAGGGAGATAGAAACATAGAAAACCTACAGCACAATACAGGCCCTTCAGCCCACAAAGTTGTGCCGAACATGTCCCTACCCTAGAAATTACTAGGCTTAACCATATCCCTCTATTTTTCTAAGCCCCATGTACCTATCCAAAAGTCTCTTAAAAGACCCTATAGTATCTGCCTCCACCACCGTTGCCGGCAGCCCATTCCATGCACCCACCACACTCTGCGTAAAAAACATCTCCTCTGTACCTACTCCCCAGCACCTTAAACTTGTGTCATTTTGTGGCAACCATTTCAGCCCTGGGAAAAAGCCTCTGACTATCCACAAGATCCATGCCTCTCATCATCTTATACACCTCTATCAGGTCACCTCTCATCCTCCATTGCTCCAAGGAAAAAAGGCCGAGATCACTCAACCTGTTTACATAAGGCATGCTCCCCAATCCAGGCAACATCCTTGTAAATCTCCTCTGCACCCTTTCTATGGTTTCCACATCTTTTGTGTAGTGAGGCGACCAGAACTGAGCACAGTACTCCAAGTGGGGGCTGACCAGGGTCCTATATAGCTGCAACATTACCTCTCAGCTCCTAAATTCAATTCCACGATTGATGAAAGCTAATACACTGTATATTGCTTTCTTAACCACAGAGTCAACCTGCGCAGCTGCTTTGAGCGTCCTATGGACTCGGACCCCAAGATTTCTCTGATCCTCCACACCGCCAAGAGTCTAACCATTAATACTATATTCTGCCATCATATTTGACTGACCAAAATGAAGCACTTCAGAGATACACAGAGGCCCAGGGTTTGGAACTTGTTGATTTGAAATGAGGATATGATTGTGTTGAACACTGATCTGTAATCATCAAACAGCAGCCTGATGTAGTTACTACTATTGTCCAGGTGATCCAAGGCCTAGTGGAGAGCCAGTAAGGTTGCTTCCACTGTAAACCTATTGTGGCAAGAGGCAAACTGCATTGGGTCCAAGTCCTTGCTTAGGCAGGAGTTAATTCTGGCCATGACCAACTTCTCAAAGCATTACTTTGCAGCATATATGAGTGCAACAAGGCAATAGGAGGAAGCTCACCCTACTCTTCTTGGGCAGTGGAATAACTGTCATCCTTTTGAAGCAAGTGGGATCCTCATACTGCAGCATTGAGAGATTGAAGTGTCCTTGAGCCCTCCTGCCAGTTGGTTGTCCTTGAACCCCCCCCCCCCACTTTCAAATCTCTTACTATCTCTTCTTTCAGTTAGTCCTGACGAAGGGCCTCGGCCCAAAACGTCAACTGTACCTCTTCCTATAGATGCTGCCTGGTCTGCTGCGTTCACCGGCAATTTTTATGTGTTTCCTGAATATTGTCCAGCCCACTGGCTCAACACAGTCCTGTAAGTGTTTCTCCATCTCCCTTGACCATAACCTCTTGGCCCTCACCAATGGTGCTGTGGTCTTTAGTCTCTGTGGTCAGTAGCCTATACACAGCCAGGTGAATGGACTTTCCAAAGTGTGGGCATGGGCTGGCACTGTAAGTGCTCTTCATGATGATATAACAGTGGTCAGGTGTGTTGGCTCCTCTGGTTCCACAGGTGATGTGTTGGTGGTGGTTTTTCAGAAACTTTCTCAAGCTGCCCTGGTTAAAATCCCCCACAATGATAGGGAAGGCATGCAGGTGAGCTGTTTCATGATTATTGATCACAGCGCTCAGCTATTTCAGTGTCAGCCTGACACTTAATGTATGCTGCTACCGGGATGATGGCAGAAAACTCCTTGGCAGATAAAATGGACATTTGACTGCTCGATGATCCAGGTTGTGCGAGCATGATTGAGACGGAGCTGCCACATCTGTGTACCATGATGCTTTAATCATACAGCATCCGCCACCTCATCTGAAAGACCTGACTGTCCTGTCTTTGGAATGAACGGTGAAACCACTGGGTGAAAGTAAGCCCTGTTTCCCTGAAGCAAAGTACATAGCATTGCCGGATGTCCCTTTGGTATTGCAATCTTGCTCTCAGGTCTTCACTTTTATTTTCCAAAGACTGAACATTCTCCAGCAGGATAGTTGAAAGGCCTCTGCGTTTCAATCATACCTGTAAGCCATTGCAGCATTCCCTCTTTCACTTTCTTCAATGGGGATTTGTGCTCGTGGCCTGAGTCTTCCATCCAGGGTCCACTGACATCACTAGATTTGCCTACTGAGGTACTGACGGCTGTGACTGTGGATTTCTGCTATCGTATCCAAAACCGGAATATCTGATGATTTCCATTGGAGCTACATGCAAAGAGTCGCGCATTTCGTCATTATCTTGATCACAAGCAAATTATAGCTGTACTAACATTTAACATATAGTATGAAATTAACTCAGTTGTTTTGAATATAGTTAAATTTAATATGTAGATTTTATGTATATTTATATGCTAATGAGAATTACACCCCAATGGCTGGAATGTCCTAGCAGCTTTAAACCTGTACATGTGGAAAAGAATTCAACTCCAGATCCATTTGCTTCTTGGATCGCCAGGACTGAGATATCGGTGATCTTCATTGTCAGTATGTAGAGAAAAAAAAAGACTTGCAATTATATGGCACTTCTCGTATTTCTTTCAGAACATTCCAAAATTCTTACATGTAATGAATGAGTTCTGAAGTATTCTCACTGTTGAAATATAGGAAAATAGCACTAATTTGCACACAGCCAGCTTCAGCAAACTGCGAAGTGATATCAATCAGCTGGTCTTTTAAAAAAAAACATTCCACACATACAACATTTGGCATCAGCAGATTTATAAGGGATTACATCAAACAATTTAGAAAAATGGGTTGCTGCCAATTCAGCTAAGGTTTTTATTTGATGCATACACACACACTGACATTACTACAAACGAGAAATATTTTGCTTTAATGTCTTGTATACAAAGTTGGCTTGATGACTATTTTTTTTTCTCTTCCACCTTTTGCTGTTCATGCTTTTCTTTTCCTGGAAGATGACTACCTTACTTTGCAGCTGGCTCCAAAGCCAGAGGTGTTAAAAATATTCTTCATGAATTGTACAATGGTGTATCAAAATCTATTTTATAATTGAGTGGGGAGGTTGTGATGGGACGTTGTATGTGTCCACAATCTTATGCTTGTCTGATATCCAAATATATTTAATTCCATACTTGCTAAATATCATTGTTTTGAACTGACATTAACCCATTTTTTTCCAGTATATTTCAAGACAAATCAGGACTTTTCTCACAATGATAGGAGAAAAGTAAATCAACAGATTACCAGGGTTGCTTTTATATTTGCATTTGCAGTTTGTGGTCTTCTGTGCTCTTGCTCTTTCGTTGATCCTGTTTACAGTTACTATTCTATAGATTTGCTGAATATATCTGCAGGAAAATGAATCTTGGGGTTGTATGTTGTAAGCAGGGAAACCTTTAGGTAAACTCATGAATGATGGAAGTTTCTATTACAAAGTATCACTTTCCTCTGTGAGGATGTGCTTGTCTTTTTCTATTATTGTTCTCCCACGAAATTGCATACTGAAATCAAGAACTTAAAATTTCTTTACTCTCCTTTTCATCAACAACTCCAAGTTTCCTTGTATCAAGTCAATACCTCCCTTCAAAGTGCTTTTTAAATGCAGGAATTTTTTTGGAGTCTTTGTATGCGCACAATTTAATAGGTTTAGCATAATGTTTAATTATTTGTTTTTGTAATTCATTTTTGGGGAAATTAATAAAACAATATCCAAGAAATTAGTTCATCACATATGGGCCAAAGTGACTGCAAAAAAAAATAATCGTGAACAGAATAACAAAATGTCAGAAATATGATTTGTCCCAGATTGGATTGCACTTAATAAAACCATGCCAATCTCTCATTGATTTTTGAATGTAATTTGATATTATTCCCAAGATAATTTGAAGGAAGTCATTTCAAGTATGTTTTCTTCAGATATTAAATAATTCATAGTATACTAAATTATAATATTTTTCTCTTGCACTGCTTAGAAAAATGTATAGGTTTAAGGTACGACAAACTATTCTGTAAGCTGCATATAAATGAACCTCCCTAATCCTAATATTTCCATGTTATGCCAAATGAGTAATGAATAGGAAAACCAAAACTGTGTAACAGACCCTTATAATAGAACTTTTGTCAATTAATCATTTGTTCATCGGTTCCTGATGCCACAAAATCAGCTCTGTTAATTCCCTATCTATTGAAATTGTCATTCTTCATGTGACCCAAGCAGTGAGAGCCAAATAGATTTTTACTTCAGCATATGAATTTCTTACACACATTTAACACTCTAATGGATAAGTCATAGAAAAGTACAGCACAGAAACAGGACCTTCGGCCCATCTAGGCCATGTGAACCATTTAAACTGACTACTCCTACTGACCTGCACGGAGACAATAGCCTCCTATAATCCTCCCATACATGTACCTATCCAAGCTTCTGTTGAATGTTGAAATTGAGCTTGCATGCACCACTTGCACTGGCAGCTCATTTCACACTCTCATGACCCTCTGAGTGAAGAATGTCCTAGCTGGAATTTGACTGCTCGATGATCCAGGTTGTGCAAGCATGATTGAGATTCATTCATTCATCTCCCTTCATCTTCCCATCAAAACTTCCATACCTCAGCGATTCAGAAGTTCTCACAAAAATCTCCAATGTGGTTCAGTATCCACTAGGTAATGCATTTATCCACTGGATTGTTAAATGTCATATGCTTGTGATATAAGTCATTCAGGTTATGTTGCCATCAACCATATACAACAAAATACATCAGCACATCCTGGTCCATAGTTCAACACATGCAAAATGCTGGAGGAATTGGAGAAGGGTCTTGGCTTGAAACATCAACTGTTTAGTCCCTTCCATAGGCACTTCTTGACCTGCTTAGTTTCTCCAGCATTTTTTGTACGTTGCTCTGGATCTCTAGCATCTGAAGAATCTCTTGTATTTCTGGTCCACAGTTCATCAATGTTGGTTCAAGTGAATTCATGACTTTAATGGATTCTTATGGTCATATACGGATAGAAATACAGTCATTTCACTATCAGATATAATGTACACATGACACATGAATGGGAAACAGCTTCTTCCCCCAGGCCATGAGACTACTGAACTCCCTCCTGCCACCCAGGTCTCATCACTTATGAAGCATCAGTAGCATTCCCACTCACACAAAAGGGGTGCTGTTGTAATGTGGTGGACTGACCTCTACATAGCTGAGGCCAGGCGGCAATTCTCAAGACACCTTCTCATACCTACCCCTTGAAGAAGACCCCACTCTGGACCATCAGAAAACTGTCACCAAAACCATCATTGACCTCATCAACTCTGGAGAACTGCCACCAAACTCATAGTTCCCTTACCCCCACACCACTTGCTTCTACCTCCTATACAAGATCCATAATCCTGACTGTCCGGGTAGGTCTATTGTCTCCTGCCTGATCCTGTTCCACTGAACTTATGTCCTCATACCTCAACTCCATTCTTTTCCCCTTGGTTCAGAGCCTTCCCACCTACATCTGTGACACTTCTCATACTCTCGATCTCCTCAGTAACTTTCAATTCCCTGCCTGACCACCTCATTTTCACCACAGATGTTCAGTCCCTATACACTTCTTTCCCCATCAAGAAGGCCTCATTGCTCTGCTTTTTTCTTAATAAAGAAATAACCAGTTCCCCTCCTCCATCTGGTAGAACCAAAGTTGGTCCTCACTCTCAACAAATTTTCCTTGGCTCCTCCTACTTTCTCCAAACTCAAGGTGTAGCCATGGACCTAGACTATGCCTGCTTCATCACTGTAGAATACTCCATGTTCCAAGCCTTCACCGGTAATTCTCCCCAACTCTTCCTCCGCTGTATTGATGATGCTTCGTGCACCCATACTGAACCCGTCAATTTAATCAACTTTGCCTCTAACTTCCATGCTGCCCTTAAATTCACTTGGTCCATCTCTGACACCTTGTTCCCCTTTCTCGATCTGTTTCTATCTCTGGAGACAAACTGTGGACCGACATCTTTTATGAACCTACTAATTCCCATGATTATCTTGACTACAGTATTCCTCTTCTAACCCTGTCTCCTGTAAAAATGCTATTCCTTTGTCTCCACCGCATCTGTTCCCAGGATGCAGTTTTCCTTTCCAGGACATCAGAGATGTCCTCCTTCTTCAAAGAATGGCGTTTCCCATCCTTCTCTATTATTGCTGCCCTCACCCGAATCTCCTTCATTTCCCAAACATCCAAGCTCACCCCATCTTCCTGCCAAAAGTTCCTTGTACCCTTACATACCATCCCATCGGACTCTGCATCCAACAGATCATCCTCTGCAACTTCCTTCATCTCTACATCAGCGAGATCCATCGTAAATTGGGGGACTGCTTCATCAAGCACTTCCACTCCATCTGCCAAAAGCGTAAATTCCCGGTGGCCAAACATTTAAAATCTGATTCCTCTTCCCATTCTGACATGTGGGCCCATTACCTCCTCTTGTGCCAAGATGAGACCACCCTCAAGGTGGAGGAGCAACACGTTATATTCTGTTTGGGTAGCCTCCAACCTGATGGCTTAAATTTTGATTCCTCACCTGCTTATCACCTCCCCCACTTTCTCCTGTGGTCCACTCTCCTCTATCAGATTCCTTCTTCTCCGGCCCCTTTCTAATCACTTGGCTTCACCTATCACCTTCTAGCTAGCCTCTTTCCCTTCCCCCACCTTTTCATTCTGTCATCATCCCCCTTCCTTTCCAGTCTCAGTCCAAATCATTTATTATCTGCATTTGCACAGTTTGTTTACGGTTCATGATGTTTACAGATCCCGTTCACAGTTACTGTTCTATAGATTTGCTAAGTATGCCTGTAGAAAAAGAATCTCAAGGTTGTACGTACTCTGATAATAAATTTTACTTTGAACTTTGACTCTATTCATTTCCTTCGCTGCTGCTGACCTACTGAGTTGCTTCAGCATTTTGTGTGTTTCCAGTAGCATTATACTATTTACTTTTCAGCTTGTTTCGTAAATACACCTTATGCTAAATGTCAATCTTCTGCAATACATCTTATCATTTGTTAATTTGTTTGTAGTAATATTACTGTGTTGTGGTAATATTGCTTTCAGTTATATGTATTGTGTTGTTCACCTGTATATGTTTGAATGACAATAAACTTGAACTTAAACTAATGCATTGAACTTGTTATAAAATTGACTGTGTAAAGGTTTTAGGAGCTGATGGAATTTTAGAAGGAAAAATAAACTTTTAAGAATGTGAACTGATGGTTAAGTCTAACAGAGGTGTTAAGAATGAGCTGAAGAGAGATAATAGAATGTAATAAAAATGGTCTTTGAGAGTTTGATGTTCTGATTAAAATCCAATCTAAAATTTTTCCAGTGGTGAAGGCATTTCAATGCAGAAGAAAAGGTTTAATCAATTGTGGTGATGTTTGATCCTGAGGGTTAATCAAGTGGCAGGTTTTGTAGAGAAATAATTTCCCTAAACAGATAATGCACTTATGAAAAATAAATCAATTTGATGATAATGTAAAGTTGAAATTTGAAGCACAAAGCCTGCTTGCGTGCAAGTAAAAAGAAGTAACACTATAAACTTGTTTGCTTGAAAATGAGCAGGCATGACCTAAAGGCAGGCAATAATTTTGAAAAGACTGTGACTGCATTACATTCTTGTCATATGTTCTCTCTCCAAAGCTTCAAGTTCTATACATCGTAGCCTGCGTTTTATGATTATAACCACAACAAAACAATGAGCTAACCAGTCTAGAAATGGTTGTGGACGGCATCCAGAAAAGAATAACAGAACTTTTTGAAAGGATACTGCAGCAACTTTAGTACAATCTAACAGTGCAGCGCAGTGCCTGTATTATGCAAGAAACTGAGAAAATAAGGAATTGAACCTTAATTAGTGCACACGTCCCTTTGAGGCATTTCCAGCATTCAGTAATACCTTGTACTTCCCAAGAGCATTTACCAGGCAAAACATACAAGATTCTGGTGTTCTTGACAGGTATGCACAATTTATGTATATATTCAGTGTGTTGTCTGTACCTATGTGCCTGTGAGGCTGCTGCAAGCAAATTTTCCCTTGTACCTGTACCTCACTGTATGTGTGCATATGACAATAATCTCAATAGCTTGACTTACACACATCCTCTTTAAGAATCTCAAATAGGGGTCACTGCCAAGAGCTCATCCCTTAAATACAGAGGTGAGGTGGTTTGTTTTATCTCAGTGGATTGCTGGTCCTCAGAACTCACTTCCCTGAAAGCTGGTGAAACAAAATCTTCTTTGAAGCTGCCTTTTGATAATTCGGGAGGTGTAAGGTTACAGGAATGCAGAACTGAGGTTACAATAAGATCAGTAATTTTATTGAATAATTGAGCAGTTTTGAGAGTCTGTGCAGACAACACCTGCACCAAATTCATATCTTTGCATGTAAGTAGTGTGGCTGACCCAAATGCATCTCTGATTTCAACTGCAGCTAATCATATATAGTATTACTGAAGATAGACCGGAATCGCTTACAAAGTCAATACACAACCACTACTTTATCATGTCACTCCTGTGATGAGCATCAATTTATGAAAACACAATCAATCTTTGTATATAAGCTACTTCATGTATTTATATTCGATGTGTTTTTTTATTGTGTTCTTTATCTTTTTGTGCTGCGTGAGATGCGGAGTAACAATTACATCATTCTCTCTCTGCAACTGAATCCTCAACTTCCTAACCAGATGACCCCAATCTGTGTGGATTGTAAATAACATCTCCACCTCGCTGACGATCAACACTAGCACACCTCAGGGAGGTGTGCTTTGGCCACTGCTCTACTCTTTCGACACCCATGACTGGGTGGCATGGCACAGCTAAATTTGCTGACAGCGCAACTATTGTTGGCAGAATTTCAGATGGTGACGAGAGGGTGTACAGGAGCAAAATACAAGGGGTGATTGATAAGTTTGTGGCCTACGGTAAGCGGAGTCAATTTTAGAAAACCTAGCACATTTATTTTTCAACATAGTCCCCTCCTACATGTACACACTTAGTCCAGCGGTCATGGAGCATACAGATCCCTTCTTTGTAGAAGTGGTCCACAGCAGGGATGATTGATAAGTTCGTGGCCTAGGGTAGAAGGAGATGAGTTATACAGCTCTCATTACATGCACGTGCAGTTCAACTCTGAGTGAAAATGCAGAAAGTATGAAGTGAATAACTCATCTCCTGCTACCTTAGGCCACAAAATCATCAATCACCCCTGCTGTGGACCACTTCCGGAGGTCCAAGACGCCGACTTCTACAAAGAAGGGATCCTAAGTGTGTAAACGCAGCAAAAAATAAATGTGCTAGGTTTTCTAAAATTGACTCCTTCTACCGTAGGCCACAAACTTATCAATCACCCCTCGTACATCAGCTAGTTGAGTGGGGTTGCAGCAACAACCTTGCACCCAACACCATTAAAATCGAAGAACTGATTGTGGACTTCAGAAAGGGTAAGATGAGGGAACACACACCAATCCTCACAGAGGGATCAGAAGTGGAAGCAGTGAGCAATTTCAAGTTCCTGGGTGTCTATATCTCCGAGGATCAATTCTGGGTCCAACATATTGATGCAGCTACAAAGAATGCATGACTTGGCTGTATTTCATTAGTAGTTTGAGGAGATTTAGTATGTCACCAAAAACATTTGGGAATTTCTACAGCTGTACGGTGCAGAGCGTTCTCACTGGCTGCATCACTGTCTGGTATGGTGGAGGGAGCTACTGCACAGGATCAAAGTAGGCTGTAGAAAGTTGTAAACTCAGTCAGCTCCATAGTATCCAGGACATCTTCAAAGAGTGATGGCTCAAAAAGATGGCGCCAATCATCACCCAGGACATGACCTGTTCTCATTGTTACCATCA
Organism: Mobula birostris; assembly: GCF_030028105.1. Taxonomy (NCBI): domain Eukaryota; kingdom Metazoa; phylum Chordata; class Chondrichthyes; order Myliobatiformes; family Myliobatidae; genus Mobula; species Mobula birostris. The sequence goes on along the minus strand of NC_092380.1, from coordinate 99,885,291 downwards.
GGGAGGAGAAACAGAAGACTGAAGGCACACACTCAATGATTCAGGAACAGCTTCTTCACCTCTGCCATCCAATTTCTAAATGGTCATTGAACCCATGAACATTACCTCACTACTTTTGTTTTTATTTTTTCACTATTTATTTAACTATTATATATAATACACACACAATGTAATTTATAGTTTTGTCTCTCTATTATTATGTGCTGCTGCCGCAAAGACAACAAATTTCATGACATATGCCGGTGATATTAAATCTGATTCTTCTTCTTTATACTTCTGTACTGGAAATGACATTAAACAATCTTGACTGTAAATAGGTTGGAATTTGTGCTTGTTTATTATAATTAATATTACTGATAACCATTAACAGCTGTATCATTTTTCCATGCCCCCAAGTGTGAAGGATTGTTTATAATAGGGGGAAAAGCTTCATAAATTGAGAACACTGCCTTGAAGAATGAGTTGTGCTACAGTGAAAATACGTAAGAGGTCACGTATCATAGACCACTTGTATTATCTGTTGCAGTAGCATATATTGTCATATAATTATTGATTCTTGAATATTCTCTTCTCATGTTTCCAGCAGGGTATAGCTATCGAATTTAACCAACATTTCGATAACAAACTCTGCCATCTTCATCAGGGACGATGTCTGAACTTGTCTAGTCTGGTGGTATTTATAACCCTGTTGTCCATCCCTCCTGATTGGACTAGGACTAACCAATCAGGTTTCTGCTGTCTCACCTTGTTTACAATCAAATCCCGGTTTTTACTTAGAGCGCATCCTTCACGTTTGTTAAAATTCTTTTCCTCTAGTTTTATTTCAATGGCTTTCTTCACCAGGTGGTCCCAAAAGCTAGTGGCATGGCACAGTAGTTTTGGGACTACCTGGTGAAGGAAGCCATTGAAATAAAATTAGAGGATAAGAAATTTAACAAAGATAAGAACAAGAATTCAACTGTAAACAAGGTGGGATAGCAGAAACCTGATTGGATGAGGACTAACCCATCAGAAGTGATGGACGATGGGGGGATTTTAAATACCACCAGACTAGATGTGTACCAGCTCCATTCCTGACGAAGATGGCAGAGTTTGTCATTGAAATGTTGGTTAAATTCGATACCCATACCCGGCTGGAAACCCAAGAAGAGTTTATTTATCAAATATGCTGGGAAAGCACTACTTTCTTCATACTTAGTTATAAAAAATACACAAAATAATTACTTAACATTCCAAGAAAAATTAATATATTTTCCATGCATTTAAACTGCATACAGTGAATGAAGGTTTCCTGTATTTTTAAGAAAATCCTATTCCATGAGCTGAATCACATCACTCAGCATTTAGCAAATAATGGCATGTTTTCTCCTGGCTGTTTGTTACCCTGTACAGATGAAGATGCAGAGATACAACCTAAGATGCGCTAGGACACATCATCGGTGATGTAACCTGGGTTCACGGGGTGTTTTGGTTCTCTCAACGTCAGACACCCCCCGGCCAGGGTTGATTGGTGCATGGCTTGTGTCACACCTCTTGATCCACAGCCATCTGGAAGCTCTGCGATTGCCCTAATGGATCTTTTCTTTGCAGCGCCCTTATGCCAGGGAAAGAGTAGGCTCTGCAGAGCGAGCAGCCAGCAAATCCTCTACATCCCACCTCTACAGGCTCACATCGTGCCCTCTACCAGTCTCTGGCATTGCTCTACCAGTTCCTGGTTTTTGGCTTTCTTACGTTCCAACGTCTCTTCAACCCATTCTTCCCAAGGCATTATCAAAGTAATTTGTGGTTCACTGGAAGATGAGCCATGAAAGGCTGTAGATTCCATTTTCTTTACATTAATTAAATTGGTGAGATGCCTCAACTAAATAATCCATTGAAAATATTTGCCCTTATTCTCAATTCTGCTGATCTGGTGCTTCATAAACCAGTTTACCATGGAAATTTCATATAATATAAATTGTTTTTTCAGAATTGGTTTATTAGTTCAAGTTTAATCATCACTGAACCATACATGAATACAGCCAAACACACCAGCGTTCTTGCAGGGACAAGGTGCAAAACACAATACAGACAGTCTTACACAGCACAGGACGCGTATAACATACATAAGATAGCTGTAAACATACAGTAAGACAAAAAATATGTATTAGAGCTCAAGTCCCTAAGCTTCGTGTCCCATAAATTGATGGAGTATGAATGTTGTCAGCAAGAACAACCCCACAGCAGTCCACAGACGAACACACGCACTACCGCAATCCGACTTGTCTTCCACTGAGTGAACACTGGAGGGCAGCTCTGACCGAGGAGCCTGTCCCTGATCCAGCATGGGCACTGCGCCACACCGCCTCTGGTATCTCCTCCTGGTGGTTGCAACTGGCGACACTAGGGCATGAGGCCTCATCCTCGCTACAAATGGGGCCATGCAGCTCCCCTGCCATTGGTCTCGCCAATAAACCAGTGACCAGACTTACAGTATTCTACCAATGTCTAACAGGGTCTTGTGATCACAAGATGCCCAGGGTAGTCACTCACTGTTAGATTGCACACTGCCTTCATGCACTTTCTGTAGCAGGCAGCAACACAGTCCGCACCAAGTTCAGCTCCTCTGCTAACGAGCAACTTGCTAACAAGCTTCAGTACTTGAAGTTCTTAATGTCCTGCGGTGTCTTGTGACCATAAAAAAAATTCTTCAAAAGGTCAAAAACACCTCTTGAGGCTGCTGTGTCTGAGCACACTGCCATCTTACCAGAATATAGTAAAAAACATTTGTTTAAGCATCATCTGGCGTATCATGCCAAACATAAAGAATGCAGAATATGGTGTTGCTGTGAAGGGGCAAGTATGGTCCAAGATCTCTTCCGAGGATCATCAATGTGTTGAGGTGGAGAGGGTTCTGTGTTCCTGAGATGCTGGACAATGCTGTCTGGAGTTTAGCTCCTGGTAGGGTCACCCATGGCGGTAAGGTCAAGGAGGAGGTTCCAGACAATGAACGATCCAACCAAGACTCAATGATGGAGATGATATCACAGCACAAATGACAGTGAAGGCAGAGGAAAGCTGCAGCAGTGAACAGTCCCCCGTTGCCGTGCCACTGGACCATGATCCCAATCTGTCAAGGACCATGTGGTGGCTGCCTGAACATCAGCCTCCCCACGTTAAGCAAAGTCTCACACAGGCATTCTCCATCAAGGAGAACGTCATACTGGACTCAAGTGAGCTCACTGCTACTATAGTGTAAATGCCACATTTCGTAATTCAAAAGACCAAAAATTCATCTTTTGCATGAGGGGTAATTTCACTTGTCTGATAAAAGTCAGATTGTAGCTTTCCTTGAATTGGGTGCTACCTGCTTTCAAGCTTTTGTATCTTCTGCAACACGCACAAAAAGCTGGAGGATTTCAGCGGGTCTGACACGGAGAGTTGATGCTTTGGGCCGAGACGTCATCAGGGCTTTGTATCTTTTGTTCTGGTCCGAGGACAGAACAGAGTATGACTGGCATGGTGAGGGTGTGGGGAGGGATGGGGGGGGGGGTTGCACAGTCTATGATGATGCTGGCTGCAGAAAGTGTCGTCAGAGTCAACAGATTTGCATGATATACTCGATTGCGTTCACAACTTTCTGCACTATCTGCACAGCAATTGCCATACCTGGCTGTGATGCATCCAGGAGGGATGCTTTCAACATGCATCTGTAAAGATGGTTAGAGTCAAAGAGGACATGGTCAATTTCCTTAGCCTTCTGAAGAAGAACCTTCAGATCTTCCGCTGGGCTCTTAAATTTAAAGAGTCGCCCTCAAAGGATAATTGGCAGGTCAGCCTGTTTGAACTATGCTCCTAAACTGTGAAACTCAATACCTAAAACTAAAAGGGATGCAGACTCGGTTGACACCTCTAAATTCCAGCTCAAAACCAATTTATTTAGCCTTCTTTTTAACTAACATTGTTCTGATTTTTGTTTTCATGTTTGCACTTTATCCAATTGTAAATCACCTTGAATTACATTGCTTGTATGAAAAGTGCTCTATAAATAAGTTATTATGTTAAGGCAATAGTGCATTTGTTTCACTGTACTGTCAGTGTGGCTGGTTGAGGATAAATTGTTGGTGATATTTACACCTAGGAACTTGAAGCTGTCAAGCTTTTCCATTTCAGCAAAGATACAGAAAGGGGTTGGTTGATTAACTCACTTTCTGAAGTCAGACTAGGAGATTTCAAGTTAAGCTCCAGGAAAGTAATTTAAAATAAAGTTAAAATATGTTCTCTTCTCTCCTCACACCTCTATCGAAAGAAAAAGAGCAATTGATTCATTGATTTACAAGCATCTTGGTGCATCTCTATCTGCCTTAAGCTGTAGATTGTTCAACCATCTCAGAGGCCATTTATGATTCATCATTATTAATGTAGGTATGGAATCAGGTAAGGGTGACTAATTTTCTTCCCCAAAAAGATTTTAGGTGAACCACATGGTTTTTTTTACAATAATTCAGATACTTAATTTCTAAAACTAGGTTTTTACTCTAGGTTTATATGCTTAATGGGATTGGAAATTTCTCAGTCACAATGGTGGATTCAGGCCACTTGTTCCTAGATTATTAAGGATGAGCTACACAAAGCTGTACAGGAACAAAACCACTATGCTGCTTAAAGCCCTAGAACGGTAAATCCTTTGGCTGGAGAAGTATTGTGTGTGACAATTGAAAACTGAATGGATTTAATTGATAAAGATTTCAACAGTCCATTATTTGATTCCATGATTTATTTGACTGCAGGACTGCAGCATTTTTGGTTGCACTATTACAAACGTTTGTAAATGGAACATCAGATTACTTTCAGGTGAATTTTGAAGACTTTAAAAAATCTATACCAGAAGGAGAAAGGGAATTATCTCCATTATTTCAGTTTCTATCCAATCCTCAAGTACCCGCAAAAACCTGATTTTCTTATCACTTACCTCCTTGCTGAATGTAAATCACCCTTTAAATTATTCCAATAAATGGGAATATACTTCACTGGCTTTCATGAACAGCAGATCATGGAAGTCATTACCCAAAGTCGAGTTCCAGGAGAGGACAAACATAGATGTAATGAGCTGAAAAGAATCATGTACTTTCAACATTTATCTTGTCTCATCCCTGCAAAAATTGCCGTAGGCACAATTAATGTCACTGCTTGGAACCTGCGTTGCCTGTAAAACACACAAACGTAACAATTGCTTACACTTGCTAAGACCCATCTACCTCGCCCTCTGCCATTATATTTTTTTTAAAAATGATACATTTCTTCTAGAGTTATTACTTAATTAATCAATTAAACATTACTTCCCGATTTAGTTGGAATCCTTTTACGGTATTCTACTTGACAAATTCACACCGGAGCAATAAAGCTATACATTAATTATTAAAAACGAAGACTTTATATTGCGCCTTTCGTGACCTCAGGCTGTCCCAAAGCACTTTACGGCCAATTAAGAACATTTTAAAGTGTATGAATATCGGAAATGCAGCATCCAGTTCGTATACAATAAACCCACCGTTGGCCACGTGACAATAACTAAATAACCTAATTGATGTTTAATGAGGGATTTAGTCTTGGCCAGCGCTAAGGACCCATTTTCAAAACTGGGATGAGATGTACCTGAAAGGACCTTACAGGGTCCTTGATTTAACATTTCAGCTCAGAGAGGACATATCCGTTCGCGCAGCATTCATTTAACAATGGACTGGGGTATTTGCCTAGCTTTTCTGCTTAACAGTCTGGAGTGCGACTTCGCAACTTGCTAACTCACAACCTTCAATGACACCGCCGTTGCCGTGCACTAAATAACCACCAGAGAGAATAGCCGCAGCATCCACATTCAGCGCTACGACAATGAACATAAGCAAATACATCCCTAAAATCTTTGACCTTTTCACTGTAAAATGAAGAGTCCTGATAAAGGGTCTTGGCCCCGAAACCTTCACGGTTTACTGTATTCCCCTCCACAGATGCCTTGTGAATTGCTGAGCTGCTCCAGTATTTTGCGTGTATGCCGTTCGCGATCTCCAACATCTGCAGAATCTCTTGCGTTACTGTAACACACACACACACACACACACACACTCAACCTTTCAAGATTTTACATGGGCGCCCGGGCTGTCAAAGCAAGCAGGACAGTAAATATCGACTGCAGATTATTCGTTAAAAGCCAGAAAAGGAATAGTTTCCTTCCTGTTGATGATGGACAGCCGTAAACACGAGGATAATGAACAACCCTGAGCGAGATTGTTGCAAGAGAGAGTGGCACGTAATGCAAATTCCAGGCCAGCAAATACGATTGCTATTTCGGAGCGCTAAAATAATGAGCAGGTTGCCTTTCTTTCCGCACGCCCTCGGCACAGCGAAGAAGCTCATGTGCCTGCACTTTCACTTTCCGCCGTTCCTTCCACCCCCCTCCTCCCTTACCCACCCTCTTGATCGTGGGTCCGCAGTAGTAGTGAGGGGCCACGTGCACGCCGCCGGTGGTTGCCGTGGAAACGGATCACTTTGGAACGTTGTGCGGGCGAGGAAGAGGCGCGAATCCGTGACGTCACGTTGGCCCCTGAACAATCTGCGTACCCCCCCCCTTTTCACTCCCTGGGATAGGGTTCTGTCTCTGCAGAGCGCTTCGCTTGCGGGGTAGGTAACTCTCAAATGCTTTGCGTTTTGTAATTAAGCAGCAGCAACCAATAATCTTCCTTGGTGTCAAAAATATGCATGTTAAAATATAGATTAAATCGCCTGGAAGAAAGCAGCTTTTTTTTGGACGGAATGCAAAGATATCGTATCTTGTGCCGCTGAAGATGTAATAAATCCTGGTGACAGAATGACTTTTTTTTGAAAAGAGTCCCTTGATTCCTGGAGGGCTTGCAAAGGTATCATTCATCCTTTACTGGCGTTCCCTTCACTGAAGAATACAGGATTACTTCCTTCTTCAAAACAAAAACATCTGTTTCTTTTAGATACTTTCTGAATACATGAAGAAGACAGCCTCGCACCGCGATTGCTATTTTTCCTCTCTCGCTCTCGCTTTTGGTAAACTTGTAGCACTCCACTGGCTGACAAAAGAAATCTCTGCAAGTGCTTTTTTTTTGGAAGGTGGAGAAGAAGAGGCGGGTGAGATTGATCATCACATCTCATAATAGGCCGGGAAAGTGATGCTGATCAGATCAACGTGGCGGACAACATTTACAGCAACAATCGGCATATCATTTGCATGTTTCTGGATAAAATGGAGAGGATGCAGAAGCAGTAATGTGGCAGGAAGCATTCGTGCTGAATTCGAGATGGAAATTTGGCTGCGATGTGTGCACAAGACATTCTAGGATTGAAACTGAAATAGTTTTTTTCTGTCAAAGGGTGCAGAACATTGGTGGGCGAGGGAAGAGGGAGAAAATGACTTTAAGCCGGCGGAAAGTTAAATTTGTATAACGTTGCCGGTGATGGATGATACCAGATCAAGATACAAGGGTGCGTTGCCGAATTGAGAGGATATATTTTGCCCCACCACGGCTCATTTTGGGTGGGTTTAAAAAAAATTTCTTTCGAGAGCTGTCGACTCAGAGCTGATAGCGGGGAGTTCTGATGTTGGAAATGGAAACGGGGTCGGAGTCGAACCGTCACCAGAGAAAGCTTGTAACGCACGGACTGGAAGACCAGAAAAGGGTAAGTGATCAGATATATGGAAACAGCGTATCTTTCAGTGCCGTATTACAAATGTGGTCGCATTGAAAGTTGCATGCATTTGTTGCGGTATAAGCGGAACCAACTGCTATTTTGTATCAATGTCACTCGCACAATGTGGAAACAAACATTACGGCTTCGCTTTCGTGTCGTGGAATGTTATTGTGTTTATTACGCGCTTCGACAATATTGCGATGATGTCTCGCTTGTTTAATTTTAAGGGTGCTTGTTGTGGGGTGTGCATATTGGCCAGCAGATCAAACGCAGTTTCGCATTTCTAAGATCCATTAAATGTCATATTGGTCATAAAATTAATACGTAATTAGGGGTTGTGGTGCCTTGTTGATGAGGCTCTACATTGCCCATCTGTTGTTGGCACTGACCGCAGAGTGCACTTGGAATCTGCGAGACTGTAATATAACCCAAGTCGGGCTGCCGTGGCAGCTGTGATAACATCAATTGGTCACGGTTTAGTGATGTTCATTTTAACTTTACCCCCAATCGTCACAGCGATTATTTAATTTCATAACGTTATATGAGGGATTATATTCGATGACTGTTCAGAATCGAGTTTATGCTTTTCTCATATTCGCTGAGAGTCTTTCAGATTTTTTACGCACTATAGATCTGTTCCAAAAGAAGACGATGTACGATGTGATTAAATGATTTCGGAATTAAAATGCGAATACTTTCTGTGAGCGTTATGTAAACATTTTCTGGACTCAGTTTATTTTGCTGGCAGTGATCATTGCACAGGTTTTGAGTAAATAGCATGGCGTTAGCTTATACGTTTTAAATCAAGAATTTAACATAAGCTTTTGTTAAAATGACATTATGCTTATTTAATTGTTTCCCAAACCAGTGCTTAGGATTTTGAAGCATATAAATGTATCTTTACACTTTCTGAATCAAAAGCTTATACCTGTAGATATAATACAGATGCTTCTAAAAAGTCAGAACTTATTGTATATTTCCACCGTCAATTAATTAGTTGTGTTGCTAAGGAAAAGTGAAATCACAGACTGCTTGAGATGGAAAAAATATGGACTTGTACCATTGAGTTTGGATTTGAATACTAATAACAAAAAGGGTGCCAGAATAGGTAAGATTATTGAAGCCATTTCATTTCTTTTTACAAGTGAATGGTTTGCCTCGGAGTTATTTAATAATGAAATTTCTGATATCCACTGGTGCTAGGAAGTTCAGAATTATGTAGGCATGCCATGAGAAAGATCTGAGCAAGGTGTTTAGTGAGTAAGGTATGTGAGAATACAGATTAAGAATACTGTATTCCCAATCCAATCAATCTCAGGCAATAGATTGAAAACATTCCAGACCTAACATTTGAGGTAGACTCTGAGCATAGTGGTAGGACACAAGTTTGTTCTAAACTCATCTCTGTAGTTTTTTTTACCTGTATTGCAGGGAGATCTTGTATGCAGGCCAGGCCAGGCTGCTCTTGAGAAGATGGAGAATAAATTTTGTGACTGTTGCATCACATTAGTTGCAAATGGGTTGAAAGGAATGAGCATGGGTAATGCATACAGCTGAGAAGACTGTCAAACTTTGGATTGTGCTGTACGTCTGTGAAAGCCCATAAAAAGGGACGTTTAGTTGCTTTTGTAGTCAAACATGAACAGACTGCGAGACTGGTGGACATGTATACCCTCTTGAGCAAAGGCTGTGAGTTTGAATCCCACTTCTAATAATCTACCCTACTGGACAGGGTATTAACTGACAGGTCTAATATTGCACTTTCAAAATGACATCTGGTGTGACCAGTATCCCTTTATTAAGTTAATTGACTTGACAATATTGACAACAGCATTGAAAGCCTCTTTCAATGGCAATGGGAGAGGTAATGGGGTGCTGATGATGGAAAAATATTTTGGCAGAGTGAAAAGAGTAAATACACTATTGTTAAATTCTGATTTTACTTTTAGATATGTTGGAACTAGTTAATTAATGTTACTTTCTTTAACTGCAGACTGTAAAGTCAACGTTAAAAGAGGAACGCTCTTTTGTTTTGCTATATTAATATATCATTGAATAATAATGAAACTTGCAGCTGTATTGCCGTGAACTCATAACTGCAATCAGTAATTAATGTTTTCCTCCCACAACCCAAAAATGTGTGTCTTGCTAGGTTATTTGGCCATCATATATCGCTTGTTGTGTGCCAGTTGGTGAAATCTGGGGAGTTAATGGAAATGTGCAGTGAATACAATCGTTTAGTGTGTTTAATAAAAATGGATAGTTGATGTTCATTATAGACTCAGTGGGCTGAATGACCTCTGTCCATGCTGTATCTCTGGGTCTATAATATTCTGAGCCTCTGCTTTTACACAGGAGCTTGTGCCTCTGCCTTGTATAAATGGGGGCTGCTGTTCATGAGGTTGTTAGAGTTTGCAAACTCTTTTGGTATGAATAGATGTGCAATGTTTCTTTTTATTTAAAGAAAAGGTATTAAGGTGCTGGAACTTCTATGTAAACTTTGTGGCCAGGTTTGTCTGTAGAATAAACACTAAATATAATTTAAATGTGTAGCATTCTCCATTTATAGCAGATATGGGTACCCATTGCATTCTACTGTCTGTTGTGGAAAAGAAGCTTGCCCAGTAGGAATGGAGTTTGTTTCTGTGCGCAGCGAAAATACTCAGTGAACAGAATGTGTGTTGCTTCAGTGAAGCTGATTGCATTCAGTATTGAATAAGAACAGTGTTTGAATGGAAAAGCCTGCATTTATCTTCTCAAGTTCACGAGCTCTCAAAGCACTTTAACAGTCAATGGAGTTGAGTCATTTGCAGTGAAGAAGTGTGGAAACAAATGATTTTTTAAGAAATTTTCATCCTAAATGCTGAGATTTACACATGTCCTCCAGTAGTGGCCAGTATCCTGTCAAAGAAATGTTAGTCATAATTTTACTGTTGATGTGAATCTCACTGAGAAGCTATGTGTACTCATTTGAAACAGGTCCTCTGAGCTCGTGTTCCACTTTCTCTTCTGTTATGTCCTTGCTTTGAGAAGTCAAAAAAAAAACAGAATTAGATTTGTTATGATAAATGTGTTTTTGTTTTGCAGAAGTACAGTGCCATACATAAAAAAAATACATAATTGCAAGAAGAAAAAATAGTCTAAAAAGAGATGAAATAGTGAGGTGGTGTTGATGGGTTCATTGTCCATTCACAAATCTGAAGGTGGTGGACAAGAAGCTGTTCCTAAACTGTTGAGTGTGTGTGTTTTCAGGCTCCTGTGCTTCTTCCCTGATGAGAAGAAGGTATATCCCAGATGTTGCCTTCCTGAGGCATCACCTATTGAATACTATTGCACTGATTATATGCATAGACTTTTTAAAAATGATTGTGTGTGTAGGTTTTCAAAAAAAAAATCTTTGAATATTGAGTAGACCTGCTAGTGTGCTTTCAGTGTAAATGCTGAATTTGTTCTACAAAAAGTAAAGGAACACAACATAAACATTTATACATGTATTAAGTCAATTCATTTGTGTTCCTTAAATTGTTTATATAAAGTGTATATCTTGGTTGGTGTGCAGCTGAAGCTGATATATGCAGTGTTATCTATTTATGCATGTTAATATAGTTAAAACTAATTACATATGCATTGTGATTTGTTATTTCTGTTATGCAGTATGTTACAGACAGATATGCTAACGGTGGAGTTTTCGAAGGATTTGCAAAGCCTCTGCTTTAAGGCACTTATATTATTTTAAATTTGGTTGAGTGAAGTTAGGCATAGTTATAATTTGCTGCAAACTAGCACCTTTTTTTGTACTTTGGAAAGAAAATGAAATTTTCTTCTACAAGTAGTTAACAAAATTCAGAACTTGTTTCTGTTTCGGGTCCTGCAAAACTCAGGATGTATCAGATGCTTTAAAATGTGGTTTGTGTTGTCTTTGTGTATAATTTTTCATTGATTATATTATACTGCTTTATTCTACTGTGAATGCCTGCAAGAAAATCCTCTACTTTATACTTATGACTGTGAGGCTAAGTACAGCTCCAATACCTTATTTAAGCTTGCTGACGACACCAATTTCTCTTAGCCGAATCAAAGGTGGTGTTTAATCAGCATGTAGGAGGGAGACTGAAAATTTGGCTGAATAGTGCCAAAACAACCACCTCTCACTCAGTCAGCAAAACCAAAGAGCTGATTATTTACAGCAGGATGGGGAAACCAGAGATCCATGAGCCAGTCCTCATCGGGAGATCAGAGGTGGAGAGGGTCAGTAACTTTATTTTCCTCAGCATTGTCATTTCAAAGGATCTGTCCTGGGTCCTGCACATAACTGCCATCACAGGTAAAGCCCTCCCTACTTTTGAGCACATATACATGGAACACTGTCATAGGAAAGCAGCATCCATCATTAAGGAGCCCTACCATCCAGGCCAGGGGTCCCCAACATTTTTTGCACTGCAGACCGGTTTAATATTGACAATATTCTTGCCAACCGGGGGTGGGGGGCGGGGTTAATCATGATCGGAATATAGGTGAACTATTAGTCACTTATAAGTGGCTATTACGCTCAATTTCATTTCAAAAGGGTTTATCTAACGAATTTAATATTAAACACACAGTGCACATTTTCCTCCCATGAATATAGTGATAAGACAATTATAAGTCACTTATAAGTCAATAGCATCATAACTTTTAAGTAATGTTTGGATATTAAACATACAGCGCATATTTTCCCTGTATGAACATATAAAATCATTACAACATACCAATATCGCTGAATCAGTGGGAGCCCTGGACTTGTTTCCCTGCAACAAGATGGTCCCATCAAGGGGTGATGGGAGACAGCGATACTCGAAGGGGGTTCCTTATGTCCAGTCTATTCCGCAATTTAGTTTTCATTGCATTCATTGCAGAAAATCCTGCTTCGCAGAGATATGATGTTGGAAATGGAAGCAACGTTTTCAGTGCTTTCGTGGCTATCTCAGGATATTCAGCCTTGACTTTGATCCAGAATGTCGGCAGAGATGTTATGTCAAACATACTTTTCAGCCCACCATCAGTTGCAAGCTTGAGGAGTTGATCTTCTTCCCACGCTGACATGGATGATTCACCGGGGACATTCACAAAGGGGTCATGGACCCATTCCTTTGCACGTCTTGGGTCATTTGCTGTTGGGAAGTAACGCTCAAATTCTGCTGACAGCCAAGTTAGGTGATTGCACACCAGCTGTGAAAAAGACGGTGCAGCCTCAGTCTCTCCCAAAATCCCAGTTAATGTTGGGAACAAGTCAAATATGCCCCTGTCCACTCACCGTCCCCACAGTTCCAGTTTGGCTGTGAAAACAGGCACTTTATCTGCCAAGTTGAAGACAGTCGCCATTCTCCCCTGAAGTGACAAACTAAGTTCATTGAACAGGTTGAAGATGTCACACAGATAGCCACTAAGTACGACACTCTCAGAGCAGCAGCATTTGTGGAGGTGGTTGTTCTCTGAACTTGCTTCTGTCCCACTTGCTCACATTTTTTCCTCTCAAAAAACTCAACAGGTTTGTCATTAAGTGCAGGGACTCAAGGTGCCAAAGCAGTTTTGAGGGCTTCATTGCCTCATTAGACAGCTTGTCTTCACATATCACACACGGGGCTTGGAGCGTGCAAGTCACTGGTTGCAATAAAGCCATATTTTCTGTACGACTTGTCGTATTTTCTGTTGAAGGAAGCTTTCTTTTTTTTTTTGCAGTCTCTGTCACAGCTGTCTCTGCGTAAGGCCTTTTATGTCCTCTTCCACCTCTTCCAAAGAAACTCTCAAGCGACGTTTGTTTTTCACTCATACTGACTGATGACCTCGCGTGGGTAATGACCTTGCGTACGTTCAAGTTCAACAGTGGACGTGACTGCGAATGAGGAAAGGCGCAGCTGACTCATAGCGCTTCATACCACCAAATAATATCATTTCCTCACGGCCCGGTAGCACATGCTTTGCGGCCCGGTGGTTGGGGACCACTGATCCAGGCCATGCTCTCTTCTCACTGTTGCCATCAGAAGGGAAGTACGTGAGCCTTGGGTCGCACACCACCAGATTCTTGAACAAGTGTGTTACAAGTCTATTGTGTTTGCATTTACCATGAACTCCCACAAGAAAATGAGTCTCGGGGTAGTATATGGTGACATATGCACTTTGGTAGTAACTTTGAAATTTGAACATATTAAAATTTTGATATTAAAATCAATTTGAACTTTGCCAGCATAGACAAAGGCAGGTCCCGCAAACTGCTTTGTGACAGTGATGTCTTGAATCAAAAGACACTGACTGAAGAACGCACAGTCGCCTGGTCTTTTATGACATCGTGCTGTGGTACCTTTTATGTTTGTGTGAGTTGGAAGACATTAACTGACTCATCTGAAAGATGGCACTTTTAACACTTCCTTGTTGTTATTCATGTACGTGAGCCTAGAATCTGTGCGCAGGTATTTGGAGCATGACTTGAACGCCCAATCTTGACATGGAGCTGGGTGGGCTGCCACTGAGCCATGGATGACACATCAACAGGTGATAAAATCCTTCTCCTATGAGCCAGCTCGAGTTCATAAGAGAGAAATAGTTGTGGCTCGGCATGCATAACCACATTGCAAAACTGCGGCAGCTGGACTTATTAGAAAAAGCAGAGCTGAAAGAGAATTTCACTCAGTGGCCACTTTATTAGGTACAGGGGTGGAACCCTGCATGGTCTTCTGCTGCTGTAGCCCAACATGTTGACCTGTTGTACACTCAGATGCTCTTCTGCACACCTCTGTTGCAATGCATGTTTATCTGAGTTACTCTCACATTCCTGTCAGCTTGCGCCAATCTGACCAGACCTCTCATTAACAAGTCATTTTAGCCCACAGAGCTGCTGCTCACTGGATGTTTTTTTTTGTTTTTTCTCGCACTGTTCTCTGTAAACTTTTTTTATGCCATGGACCAATACTATTAAGCAAGGGGTCCATGGACCCTGTGTTGGAAACCTCTGCTCTGGAGACTGTTATACATGAAAATCCCAGGAGTTTATGAGATACTCACACCACCCCATCTGGCACCAACAATCACTCCACAGTCAAAGTCACTTAGATCACATTTCTTCCCCATTTGATATTTGGTCTGAGTCACAACTGAACCTCTAGACCTTGACTGCATTCTTTTATGCATTGAGTTGCCGCCACATGATTGGCTGAGTAGATATTTGCGTTAATGAGCTGGTGTACAGGTGTATCCAATAAAGTGGCTACTGAGTATATGTGGCAGACACATTAAAATCAAATAAAAATAAAAGCAACACACAAAATGCTGGAGGAACTTAGCAGGCCAGGGAGCAACTATGGATTTCTAGCATCTGCAGATTCTCTTGTTTGTGAAAATCAAATAAAAAGTGTGTTTTTGGACATTTGTACCTATGATGACATAACAGTTGCTGTGGACTTGCCTGAGAACTCCAAACAACTTATTGGCTTGAATTGCTTAGTTTACCAATTTGAAATTGGTTTCTTTCAGGCTTTGATAAATGCTCTCAGAAATGTTACATCTCTGAAGATCAGCATTGTAACATTATGTGTGGAAACAATTCATCAGTTGGCCAGTGGCCAAAGGATTTTACATTAACCAAGCAATTCACACAAGATGCTGGAGGAACTCAGCGGGCCAGGCAGCGTCTATGGATGAGAGTAAACAGTCGATATTTCAGGCCGAGTCCCTTCATCAGAATTGGAGAAAAAAGTTGAGAAGTCAGAGTAAAGAGGTGGAGGGGAGGTGAAGAAGAAATACAGGGTAGTAGGTGATAAGTGAAACTGAGAGTGGAGAGGGATGAAGTAAAGAGCTGGAAAGTCGATTGGTGAGAGAGAGATAAGGGACTGGAGAAGGGAGAATCTGATAGCAGAGGGTAGAAGGCCATGGAAGATAAGGGAGGGGGAGGAGCACCAGAGGGAGGTGATAGACAGATAAGGAGATAAGGTGAGAAAGGGAAATGGGAATGGGGAATGGTGAGTCTACGTAGATTGACCATTAGGTTGGAGCCTACTTAGTTTGAATATAAAGTGTTGCTCCTCCAATCTGAGTGTGGCCTCGTCGCGGCAGTAGAAGAGGCCATGTACTGTCACGTCAGAATGGGAAGTGGAATCAAAATGGGAGATGCTGCTTTTTCTGGTGGATGGTGTGTAGGAGCTCGGTGAAGCATTCTCCCAATCTACGTTGGGTCTCCCTGATATACAGGAGGCCACGCTGAGAGCACTGGATAGGAGATGACCCCAACAGACTCACAGGGGAAGTGTCGCCTCACCTGGAAGGACTGACCAATTGACCGATCAGTTTCCGAATTTTTCATTACTGCCCATGCATGTAGCTATTGGTGTTTGTGGTTTTCAAATAGAGTTTTTAAAGTTCATCATTATGAGAAGAGCCTGAAAAGTTAATTGCATTTCAAAATTCTTTTGATGAGGAACAGTCTCAAAGTTGGTATTTTATTAAAATATGCTTTATGGTATTCAAACTGCATATTTGTTATACTCTAACAAGTCTTTGGAATGAAGTATTAAAACTTGCTGTCTTTTGCTGTGAGAATCAAGGACACTAACAAAATTCCTTGCTTGAAGAATGTGGTTACTTTTTACTGCATTATATTTCCATGCCCATTATTTATCATGGAAGAAACTGCATAATGGGGAAACCAAAAACCAAGTACATGTAGATAAACAGAGTAATATTGTGAACCTCTTGATTTAATAAAGGACTTACCGATTTAATCTCATTGCAGTGGGTTCAGTTAATAATTCTGTTTAATGTTCTGGAGATGGACATGATTATGACTGGATTATAGTTTCCTTATCAACTATAAAGTAACTGAAAGATAGATGTAGAAGAAATTATATCGGAGAAGTTTTGTTGGTCATCAGTTACATGGGGTTCCCTGTGGATTGATTACATATTTTGAATTCTTTTGCTACTTTGAGAGCATTTCCAAAGAAAAAATAAATTTTGAAATGAAATTCCTTTTATTCTCTTTCTTTAAAGATAAAATTCCTTTTGGTTCCCATACTAGGAATAGGGTGGCATGTTAGCATAGCGGTTAGTGTAATGCTTTACTGTGCTGGTGATCTAGGTTGAATTCCTGCAGCCATTGGTAAGGAGTTTAAAAGCTCTCCTCGTGACTGTGTGTGTGTTTCCTCCGGGTGCTCTGGTTCCTTCTTGCATTCCAAAGACGTACAGGTTAGAGCACACTAATTTGTGACTAACGTGTATGTTGGCACTGGAAGCTTGGTGACATTTGCAGGCTGCCCTTGGTGCAGCTTTGGACTGTGTTGGTCATTAATGTAAACAACACATTTTGCCCTATGTTCTGGTGGTTTGATTATATGTGACAAATAAAGTTAATCTTTTCTTTGTCTTTAAATGAGAAAGTATGCTTCATATTTTCCTGTCTCCATTCTCTCAAATCAGCAGTTGGAAAGTGCATGCAACAACTCTACCTGCTTGTGAGGACTCCTCTTCTCTGAGTGCAGCATTAGTTCTCAATTCTTCTGTAATGTTCCTTAGACCAGGTATTGATAAAGCTGTGTAGATCAATGTCCATTAAAATATATATACTAAAGTGCTAGAAGTTATTATTACTGTACTATTTGCTAAAGTTTAGTGCAGAATTAATTTTCATTTTGGTTACTAATATTTGGCCCCTCTGACAATATTTAAAATTCCATATGTTGTGACTATTGAGTTATATAATTTCTTTAAGGGCCAAATGGACTGTAGGACAGATTATGCATGTTTTGCATGCGATACTAAAACAATTCTTCCACTGAATGAGGGAGGTTTGTAATATACCAGGTCCTCATTGTTCATGAGGGATAAAGGCACGGGTAATCAAAGAAATGGATACTCTAGCAACACTGTCAACGACGAAGGCCAGCGTGTCATACCCCATGGATGTAACTTAGTTGGAAGTTTCAGCTTGTGTGTTTAAATTTGTGAAAGCAAGTTGAAATGTACAAGTGCTCCAGTTCTGACTGCAACCCCAACCACATTCCTTAACCCCAACCATATTCCCTAACCCCAACCACATTCCCTAACCCCAACCACGTTCCCTAACCCCATTTTTTCCAAACCCTGATGCGGTGTCTGTCTGCACACCTGGCCCTACCTCGACGACTATTGATATTTCACAATGCAACATCAGATGTACTCTATCTCATGGCAAACAGGATTTGAACTCAGGAGCTTTCACTCCGAAGTCCGGCGCTGATGCCACTATGCCACCAGCCGGCTACAGTCGCAGAGAAGTGCAGTGCAATTCGACAAATAAGGTGCAAGGGTTATGCCGAGGCAAATTGTGAGATAGTGAGATTAAAAAGGATCTCAGTTTTTAAAAGATCAGAAAATGGATAGTTCTGGGGAACTGTCATAGGAGAGCTGAGGCCTGGGGCAGATCACACGTGAACATATTGAGTGGGGCAGGCTTGAGGGATCATGCGTCCTGCTTCTGCTTTCAGCTTGTGTTCTAATCTGGGAGTAGGTGAAAGACCGTTTTTAAGGATTAGCTTTGTTTGTACATTGAAACATACAGTGAAACGTGTTGTTCGTGTCAATGACCAACCCAGTCCGAGGAACTGCTGGGGACAGCCTGCAAGTATCACCATGCATCCAGCACTAACGAAACATGCCTACAACTTACTATTACCCAACAGTGGTGGAACTCATTTATTTTGCTGTCAAGGCCAGCACTTGCTGCTTACTCCCCAGAAAAGGTGTAGTAAGCCACTGTATTGAAGCACTGTCCTTACAGTGTTGGTGGGAAGTAACACCAATGAAGAAATGGTCATATATGTCTAAGGTAGGATGGTGTGCATCTTTGAGCAGAACTTCCATGAGCCTGTTTTCCTCCTGCTTTTCTTTTCCCTCTGGTTGGCTGGAATTGAGGCTTATGAATTGAAGAAACTTTGGTGAGCTAAAGTGGCTTGTTTTGTAGCCCCCTTTAACTAATATCGAAACTCAGGGCATGCCTGAATCCTCTGGTTTAGTGTGTAAGCAACACATAGGATGAGAGATGACTTCAGAGAGGTTTATAAGATTATAGGAGGCATGGATAGCCAGAGACCTTTTTCCCAGGGTAGAAATGGCAATTACAGGGGAGTTTAAAATGCAAACACGAGGAAATCTGCAGATGCTGGAATTTCAAGCAAAACACATCAAAGTTGCTGGTGAACGCAGCAGGCCAGGCAGCATCTCTAGGAAGAGGTACAGTCAACATTTTGGGCCGAGACCCTTCGTCAGGACTAACTGAAAGAAGAGCTAGTAAGAGATTTAAAAGTGGAAGGGGGAGGGGGAGATCCGAAATTACAATTTCAATTACAGGGGAGCATCATTTTAAGATGATTGGAGGAAAATATAGAAGAGGAGCTGTTGAAAGCAAATTTATTATCGAAGTACATACTGTATATGTCACCATATACAACCCTAAGATTCATTTTCTTGTGGGCACTCAATGAATCTATGGAATATTATCATTACAGAATCAGTGAAAGACTGCCCAACTTAGGGAGTTCAACCATAGTGCAGAAGACAACAAACTGTGTGCAAATACAAAAAGAAGAAATAATAATACTAAATAAATAAGCAATAGGTATTGAGAACATGAAATAAAGAGCTATGAAGAGATAAAGATTAGAGGTAAGTTTTTATTAATACAGACAATGGTGGGTGCTTGGAGTACACTGCTGGATGATGGTAGAGGTGAATACATTAGAGACATTTAATAAACTTAGACACATGAATGATCGAAAAATGGAGGGGTATTTAAAGGGGAAGGGTTAGATTGATTTTAGAGTATGTTAAAATTTGGCACAACATTGTGGACCGAAGGTCCAGTACTGTGCTGTAATATTCTATGTTTTATCATTCTAAGGCTTCAGAAGTAATTTTTTGTAAGTGATGTGAAAATAATCCTGTACTGATTAACGTCATTTTGCCTGCCCAGGGTCTTGTGCACATCTGTCACCCACATGGAGGACTTCGGACTAAAATTTTGAAACCATTACCAGCACATTAAATACCCAATTGGATTAGTTATTGATCAAATTCTGACCTGTTGCTCTGTCAGCATTTTCAGGGTTGTTGTTCCTTTCCACGCCTTGTGGTGCATCAGGCGGCAACCTTGCCGTTTCATTAGCATTTGTCTTTTTTTTATACGAGGCTGAGTTGCTAGCTCGACACTCAGCCCAGCACGATGGAACGTGTGCAAGGATTTGAACCTGGGAACACTCCCCTCAAAGTCTGGTGTGGATGCCACTACACCACTGGCTGGCTAAATTTTCAAAGTAGTGAACCTGAACGACAAGCAACTTACCCGATGCTGAACTTGGGTTTTGAATTGGCTTCAATTTTTCGATGCAAGGTCGCTGCAGGTGTTATTTTCGTAGAGCATCAGTGTTGATTCAACAGCATCAGTTTGGCACTGCTCACAGCTTGTTTTGATTTTATCCTAAGTTGTTTATGTACATGGAGCGAGTGGATAGCCAAAGGCTTTTCCCAGAGTGATAACTGGTAATATGAAAGGGCATGATGGATGCTGCTATCTTGTGACAGCACTCCTTATAGGCGTGCTCGATGGTGGGGAGGGCTTTACCCCTTAATGGACTAGGCTGTATCCACTTATTTTTGTATGGTTTTCCATTCAAGGCTTGCCATTCTTGCATAGTTGGGCCTACATGTCACTCCAAACTTGCAAAAATCTGGTTGAATCCCTGAAATGGCCTTGTTTTGGCACATTACTGATGAGAATCCAGATCATGTCACCAAAGACTCTAGCGAATATCTATAGATGTACAGCTGAGACTGGTTGCATCACTGTCTGGTACGGAGGGGCCACTGCACAGGACCTGAACAGAGATGCAAAGGGCTGTAAACTCAGCCAGCTCCATCATGGGCACTAGCCTCCCCAGCATCGAGGACACCTTCAGAAGGCAGTGCCTCAGAAAGACGGCATCCATCGTTAAGAACCTTCACACCCAGGACAAGCTCTTTGATTATGACCATCTGAGCTGAGGTACAAGAGCCTGAAAATACACACTCAGCATTTTAGGAACAGCTTCTTCCCCTCTGCTGACAGATTTCTGAACGGATAATGAACCCATGAACACTACATCACAATTTTGCTTTCATTTTGCACTATTTACAGTACTGTGCAAGAGTCTTAGTTACATATTTACAGCTAGGGTGCGTAAGACTTTTGCACAGTACTGTGTTAGTCAGCGTGCAGTGGTGAGCAAGTTTGTAAATGTGGGAGCAAGGGAATGGCGATGGTGGAGAGTTGTGGGAGGGATGTGAGACAGGTGGCAGAGAAGGAGTGTCAGGAGTGGGGTGGCGCAGGCGCAGACACACCCAGCCTCGAGACACCAGACACGGTCATTTGATTCCAAACAATTGGTTTATTGATCATTACAGAGTGTCTCTCTGGTGCTTCCCGCCCACTCTCTCTCCCCTCTCCTTTCCCATTTTCCCAACCATGATGCTCCTGTCCCTGCTGCCTTCCCACTCTCAGTCCATAAGAGACCCATATTAGAATTAGATTTATCATCACGCACGTGTCTTGAAATGTTTTTTTTTGCAGCAGTACATTCAATACGTAAAATTACTACTGCACTGTCCAAATGTTGTAGGCACCTTAGCTATAAATTTATGTGCCTAAGACTTTTGCACGTGGCCAAGTGGTTAAGGCATTGGACTAGCAACCTGAAGGTCGTGTGTTCGAGCCCCAGCCGAGGGAACGTGTTGTGTCCTTGAGCAAGGCACTTAATCACACATTGCTCTGCGACGACACTGGTGCCAAGCTGTATGGGTCCTAATGCCCTTCCCTTGGACAACATAGGTGTTGTGGAGAGGGGAGACTTGCAGCATGGGCAACTGCTGGTCTTCCATACAACCTTGCCCAGGCCTGCGCCCTGGAGAGTGAAGACTTTCCAGGCGCAGATCCATGGTCTCGCAAGACTAACGGATGCCTTAATTAAGACTTTTGCACAGTACATCTGTATTTTTTATTGTAATGTTATAATTTTTTTAATATCTTGTAATAGTACTGTTGTTGCAGAATAACAAATTTCACGAGATATGTCAGTAGTAATAAACCTGATTCTGGTGTATGTATATTTGCACGTTGTATTTTACAATACGACTGATATGGTATCACACCAAAGTAATAAAATGAAGATATGTAGAAGGTAAAATTTCCTTTAATATGCAAGTGTTTTGAAGAGTTCCATAAACCAGAATAAAGCACCTGATTCTTTAGTTTTAGTTTGCACCTCTTGCTTTTAAAAGAAAAAGGAAATTGCTGTTTTAGATCATCGTCTGCTTGTTTTTCACTGCAAGCTCTCCTGATGGCAACCTGCCAGAGAGAGAGAGAGAGAGAGCAGAATTCTTGCTCACTTGCCTGGGGTTGTTGATGGGCTTTGCTGTTGATGACAGGTGGTTGGCCCTGGCTTCTGTTTTATTGGCCCTTGTGCATATTTTCTACCCTCCCCACACCTTTTTGAAAACTTTTGTGCCTGGCCTGATGCTTGCCAGTGCCATCTGGAGATGTGCACGCATGAGAGAATTGACCATGTGCTGCCTGTCAAATCTCCTCATACGCTACAAGTTTTTAAGGTCCAGAGTCACTTCTTAAAAGTATAGATAATTGCAACAACAAAGAAAAATGTTCTCATCAAATCACCATGCTCAGTTCATTATTTCTTTTGAACATTATACTGGAGATGGAAAGTGTTGATCTCTTTCAACTAGTTCTTTCATTTAGTATCATAGAACATGCATGGAACAGTACAGCACAGTACAAGTTGTAAGGCCCACAATGTTGTGCTGACCTTTTAACCTTCTCCAAGATCAATCGAACACTTCCCTGCCAGATAGCCCTCAATTCAAGCCATCAGTTCTGCATTATCTTCTCCTCCCATTGAACCCACTGTTTTCTGACCATTAACTTAGTATGCTACCACTTTGTTTAGGCTGATCTTGTTCAACTGGATGCATCTGAGTAGGCAGAAATGTGCAGATGTTATTAGGCAAGGGTAGGATGGAAACCGGCCACAACTTCCTGTCGTGGCCAGTTTCCATCCTACCCTTGCCTAATAACAGCGCACAAATGTCAAAGTGTAAGCTTGTACTTGTAAAGCTTTTATTTGTTTCTGTAAGCTTTTGGTAGCCAATAAAGTGGTCAAACTAAAGGCAAGTAATTTGCATATGCCAAGCTTGGTAAATAGCAGTTTGATAGCGACCAGATGATCTGGTCTAATGGCACTCGGGTACCAAGTATCGGTCTTGAGGAGGAATCTCAGATGAAAGGAGGCTCTGTGCCTTGGGGCAATTTTGCTCGTACTTCGGATTAGCCACTTAATAGAGATTATGGATGAAGCACAGGATCCATCCAGTCCACATGATGTGAAAATGGCCCCAACTTCTTATTCTGGCTTTTACTTTCTTCCTTTCCAGTCCTGATGGTCTCGGCCCAAAACACTTGAAGAAAATGGCTGTTCGTAAAGATTTTTGTATTTCAAAAAGCAAACGGAGGACAAATTAAACAAAGGAGACAACAGTCCATGTAACTGCATGAGTTGGCTGTAATTATGCCGAAATTCCTTTGGTCTGCAGGGTTAGAGTAATTAGGCAGGATGATGGTCTTTCTGCTCAGCTGGTTCCTGCCAAGCAAGATCCCCACCTAAGCTCATCCCATTCGCCAATCATAGACACGCAGATAGGAGAACAAATCTGTACGACTCACAAGGCAGTGACTACCTATTTCAATTGGACTTCCCATTCTCATTCCTACACGTCTGTCCAAGGCCTCCTCTACTGCTGCAATGAAGGCAAACTCAGTTTGGAGGAGCATCACCTCATATTGGCTGGGCAGCCTCTAACCTGATGGCATGAGTATAGATTTCTCCACTTTCAGGTGATTTCTCCCTCATCCCTCCTTCTCTCCTTATTCCATTTCCCATTCTGATTACATTCTCACTCCTTTTCCTCACCTGTCCATCACTTCTCTCTGATTCTCCCCTTCCTTCTCTTTCTTCCATGGTCCAGTATTCTCTCCTATTAGAATCCTTCTTCTTCAGCATCTTACTTCATCTACCTATCACCTCCCAGCTTCTTACTTCATCTGCTCCCCTATCCAGCCATCTCCCCCCTCACCTGGTCTCACCTGTTACCTGCAGCTTGTCCTCCTTCCTCTGATTCAAATATATGTTGCAGGTTATGTGAGTTATTCTCTCATTTGTCTGAGACCTCGAATAAAATTACTACTAGTCGTCCAACTAGTGCTAATCATACATAGAGTGGTACATATGTGGAAGAAGCTGCCACAGGAAATGGTAGAGGCAGGTACAGTTATGACATTTAAATAACATATTGATAGGTACATATTAAAGGAAAGAATAGGAAAGGTTAGAGAGATATGAGCCAAACACATGAAAAAGGAAACACGAGGAAACCGGCAGATGCTGGAATTTCAGGCAACACACATAAAAGTTGCTGGTGAACGCAGCAGACCAGGCAGCATCTCTAGGAAGAGGTACAGTCGATGTTTCGGGCCGAGACCCTTCATCAGGACTAACTGAAAGAAGAGCTAGTAAGAGATTTGAAAGCGGGAGATCTGAAATGATAGGAGAAGACAGGAGGGGGAGGGATGGAGCCAAGAGCTGGACAGCGAAATGATAGGAGAAGACAGGAGGGGGAGGCGAAATGATAGAAGAACTGTCCAGCTCTTGGCTCCATCCCTCCTCCTCCTGTCTTCTCCTATCATTTTGGATCTCTCCCTCCCACTTTCAAATCTCTTACTAGCTCTTCTTTCAGTTGGTCCTGATGAAGGGTCTCAGCCTGAAACGTCGACTGTACCTCTTCCTAGAGATGCTGCCTGGCCTGCTGCGTTCACCGGCAACTTTTATGTGTGTTACATGAAAAGGGAGTCGTTTAGATTGATGTCGCCTATCACCTGCCAGCTTGTACACCTTCCCCTCTTCCCCCCCAACTTCTTATTCTGGCTTTTACCTTTTTCCTTTCCAATCATGATGAAGGGTCTCGGCCCAAAGCATCAATTGTTTATTCCCTTCCAAAGAGGCTGCCTGACCTGCTGAGTTCCTCCAGCATTTTGTGTGTGTTACCCATTTGCCAGTGTTTAGTCTATATCTCTGTACCTTTTTATCCATTCCCTAGTCTGTTCTTTGATTGCACTGAAAGGTCAGACCATTATCCTGACAAACTGTACCGAACACCGAATGGATCAACCTGAAGACTTAGTTATTTTTTTGTGTAGCTGTCCATCTGAGGATTCTATTGATAGATTTCCATGTGCATTTGTGAGAGACCAGCACATCTTGTATTTCCTGAAACAGTTTATATTGCCTTTATTTCCTCTTGGGGACTATAGGGGCTCAGTGCTACATCTCTTCTCCATTCTAGAGGTCAGCTCGTAAAACTTAAGAGCAGAATTAGGCCATTCAGCCCATTGAGTCTGCTCCACCAATAAATCATAGATGATTATTTCTTTTAACCACATTCTTCCATTTTCTCACCCCAACCCTTTACCCTTTTAGTAATCAAGAACCTCTGCCTTAAATATCTTCAGAGACTTGGCCTCCACAGCTGTCTGTGGCAAAGAATTCCACAGCACCACCCTCTGGCTAGAAATTTCTCCTCATTTCAGTTTTGAAGTGATACACTTTTTATTCTGAGGCTGTACCGTCAGATCCTAGCCCCCTCCTAATGAAAGCATTTTCTCCAGTCAAGCACCTTTTGGGTTGGTGTAGACTTGTGGAAACCCATTGGGAAGGGGACTCAATGCCAAAGTGCTGGAGGAACTCAGCAGGTCAGGTGCCACCTACGGAGGGAAATGTGCAGTTGATGTTTTGAGTCAAAAGGCATCAACTGGAGATAATTTTGGCAGGCATGATCCCATCCAGCCTCGTTTGCTTGCTGATTTCCTTTCTGCTTCAAGCACAAAGGTTATCTCCATTTTATTTCTTGCATCACTCGTCCAGATTATAACCATTTCTCCTTGAGGGCTGTGGCCTCAAATAATCAAGCAGCATTAATTAGGCCTAGGACTGAATGGTCAGATTTTCCCAATGTTCATGAGATTTTGAACATCCTCATATGTATCACATCTTCCACCTTCTGCTCTTGTAAATTTTACAATGTCTTTACCTGAGTTAGTGGTTATGATCAAGTTCTAGTTTATTGTCATTCAACTATATACTTGTATACAGCTAAACGAAACATCGTTCCTCTGGGGCCAAGGTACAAAGCAGCGTGCATAAAGTCACAGACAGCACATCTGGTAATGTTCTGGCACATACTGTATATCACAAAATAATATTAGCACAAGCCCCTGAGTAATGTGGCCTGAAGATCGACAGGTTGACATAAGGTGCGAGGTGCATGTTTAAGTAAGACGGTGTAATGTTACTTTTATGATTATAATAAAACAAGCAGTCATGTAGATTAGATTATGATTATGAGGACATTCAGTCCTCATTTATTGTCTTTTAGTAATGCATGCATTAAGAAATGATACAATGTTCCTCTAGTATGATATCACAGAAACACAAGACGGACCAAGACTAAAACTAACAAAAACCACATAATTATAACATATAGTTACAACAGTGCAAAGCAATATTGTAATTTGATAAAGAACAGACCATGGGCACGGTAAAAAAATAAGTTGCAAAGTCCCGATAGCCCCTTCATCTCATGCAGACGGTAGAAGGAAGAAAAACTCTCCCTACCATGAACCTCCAGCACCGCAAACTTGCCGATGCAGCACCCTGGAAGCTACTGACCACAGCCGTCTCTGAGTCCATCCGAAAACTTCGAGCCTCCGACCAGCCCTCCACCACCGAGCACCGAGCACCATCTCTGCCAAGCACTTCGACCCCGGCCCCGGCCGCCAAGCAACAGGCAAAGCCGAGGATTCGGGACCTTCTCCTCTGGAGATTCTCGATCGCACAGTAGCAGCGGCAGCGAAGCAGGCATTTCAGAAGTTTCACCAGATGTTCCTCTGTGCTTCTCATGTCTGTCTCCATCAAATCGGGATTGTGCATGGCATCCTACTTGACAGATAACCGATATTCATTTCGGAGTGGCCGCTGTGCGCTACATCGCGCCGCCATCTTCCCTTCACATATAAATATGTGAATCAACAGTAGTAAAAGATGAAAAGTGACCAGTGCGGGATGAGGGTATGTCAGTGAGTTGTAGGGTGGGAGGGGTCAGCAGGGCATTCAGACAGCGTGTATATGTGTGCTTGATGGCAGCAGGGTGTGAAGAAGTCTAATAGCCTGGGGAAAGATCTGTTACCCAGCCTGACAGTTCTAGTTCTTATGCTGCGGTACCTTCTGCCTAACTTCAGGAGGTCAAAGAGAAGGATGGGAGAGGTTTTTGACAATGCTGGAGGCTCTGCGAGTGCAGCATATCTGATATATATCTTGAATGTTGGGGTCGGGGGGAGAGGGAGACCCTGATGATATTTTCAGCAGGCCTTACTATCCATTCCTGAAGCATTGCAATTCCCATACAAGACGGTGATGCAGCTGGCCAGGACACTCTCAATGGTACTCTGGTAGAATGTGGGGAAAATAGGGAAGGATGGGGGTTAATTATAGCCACAATGTTGTATCAAGTAGATTGTGAAGACTCAGTTGCCGCCATCTCATCCCCATTGCATGTTGTGGGTCTTTAAGATTTTCCACTCCAAATTAAACTTGCAAGGCAGTTTTCCTCTCCTCGTTCCCATTACAATTCTCTTGACTGGCAAATGCAGAATGAAGGTCTACTTCAACGTCTGTGTACCAAGTTTTAAAGTCAGTTCAGATGACAACATAAATTTCAGCCTGTTCTGACTTTTTTAACACCTGTTTTTTTGTGGTAATACTAGAATCAGCAAATCATGAGTCATTTCCCCAGACAACTCAAACCATTCTTTTTGACAGGGGAAAATTAGTTTCTTCAATGTTGGTTAGTTGTAGCCACTGGTACGAAGGGTCACAGGAGTGGTGCTGGATGAATAATCCAGATGTCTCTGCTGACAAGTTGGAGAAACATGTGTGCTACCCTCCGTTAGTTCTCAAAATCAGAATCGGGTTTAATATTACTGGCATATGTTGTGAAATTTGCTAATTTTGTGGCAGCAGTACAATGCAATTCATGATAATATAGAAAAAATTAATTACAGTAAGTGTACATGTATATTAAACAGTTACGCTAAAATAACTGGAGCAAAACAGAAAAAAATTGAAAAAGGTAGTGCTCATGGGTTCAATGTCCATGGAGAAATCGGATGACAGAAGGGAAGAAGCTGTTCCTGAATTGCTAAGAGTGTGCCTTCAGGCTGCCATACCTCCTTCCTGACAGTAACAATGAGAAGAGGGAAAAATAACCATTGCAGGAATTGAAAGTTGGAATCGGTAAAACAACCATATTGTAATTAAATACCATAAATATAATTAAATTGTGCTGACTTGTAATGCAGTGGTTGAAGAAGATGGCTCAGTTCCACATGACAATCATGGATAAGAAAATTAGCAGTGGTATTTGCATTGTGAGATTTCATCATCATCTGGTGTGTAAGTTAGTTTGATCTGAAAGTTTTGAAAGTCCTGGTCTGCAGGTCAAAGGCATGAGGACTTCAATTGTCAAAACTGGCTTGAGTTAGTTTGTTTTCAGAAAAAAAGTATGCCAATATAAAACTGCATCTGATCAATTCAATTAACATGGATTTGTTCGTTCGTTATGTGCCATGTTGTATGATGTAGGCGATCATGGTCTTTCCATAACCATGATTGTTCTTGGCAAATTTTTCTACAGAAGTGTTTTGCTATTACCTTCTTCTGGGCAGTGTCTTTACAAGACAGGAGACTTCAGCCATTAGCAATACCCTTCAGAAATTGTCTGCTTGGTGTCAGTGGTCGCATAACCAGGACTTGTGATATGCACCAGCTGCTCATATGGCCATCCACCACCTGGTCCCATGGCTTCACGTGATCCTGATCAGGGGGCTAAGCAGATGCTACACCTTACCCAAAGGTGACCTGCAGGCAAGCAGAGGGAAAGAGTGCCTTACCCACCACCCATGGATATGAAATAGATCTAACATGGATATTAAATACGTTTGGCCTTGTAATTGTGTATTACTTTTATTTTCTTTCTATGTACTGCATAAGCATGGAAATGAGCCATCTGATCCATACTCGAGTTCACACTTCACTATTAGTAGCGAAAGGTTTAGTTCCATATGCTCGTCTGCAGTCTCCTTCCATTTTAAATAATCTTGGAGGCCCCTGAAGAAATGAAGTGAATGAAATATTTGCTTAGTGATTAGTCATGTACAAAATGAAGGTTAGTTCATGTTCAGCCCTTTGATTTGGATGTTAGATTAAATTGATGCTGCACTGAGGTACAGTGCATGCAGTAACAGGACACAGGAAATGGTTTCGGGTTTACACTATGGATTCTTGCTCTCGGTGACCCATTAGAGCTGTTTTGGATTGCATATCAGAACAGTGAAATGTCATGTTCACAAGGACAGTGTTGGAACGTGATACTTGAGCCGGATGGACTAAATTGAAAATGAATAGGATTGTGGCTGCCTTTGCTTGGCAGTTTGGAAACCATTAATGTGATGAAGCAAAGTTTCCTCCCCCTAAGGTTAGCAAGAGTGTCTTGCCATAAAGAGTTCTCCTATGATAAATTGTGAAATCTATGGTGGGTTTGTGACCAAATGTCACCTGAAATCGTAGAAGATGCCAGATTGTTTCTGATCATCTGTCACTTTTGCAGCAAAGTATTGTGGAACTGAAATAGGAGAGAATATCTTTGAATCGCCAAAATCAATGACCTGTGCAACTACTTCATTATTTTGTTGTTATAATGTTGTCGGTTGTGAAGGAGTAGCAATTAGTCTTGGAATACTTGTGGCCTGAAGAAGTAATATACAAAATGAATTTGAAAAATCAATAAAACTGAAGACAGTTTGTCTCCACGTTGTGATGAAATATTAATGAACGATAACATCCTGCTGGAGAACATCATACGTTTTTGAGACTATTGAGAGGTTGGGAAAAAGTTGTTTCATGGAAACAGACACAGCAATTCCCTTTTCAAAAAAAGTTATTTGCTCTAAATCTTGCCTTTTGATATGAAAATATGCATTTTTTTCCTAAACTTCAATTGATCTTGCCTCTAAGATATAGTAGTCAAAATTGAATATATTTCAATAATTTAAGTCTTTGATCTCTATTTCAAACTGGTTTGAGATTATCTTGAGGTAAAGTTTAGTGTTCCTAATTCAAAATAGTTGCTGATGTTTGCTCATGTAGATTTCATTTTAAAATTCATTTTATTGAAAGTAATGGTGTATTGTTAAAGATCATATTTGCATTTATTTTTGGATACCTGACATCATTTGTCAAATAATCATAGTGACTTTCAACACCTACGAAACACTGGAGAAACTCAGCAGGCCAGGCAGCATCTATGGAAAAGAGTAAACAGTTGATATTTTGGGGCGAGACTTCTCGTCAAGGTACTCACCAGCCCTGATGAGGGGTCTCAGCTGAGAAGAAGGGAGTGAAGAAATCGGGTGCAAAAAGTCTTTTTTTTTAAACACAGCTCGGGGAGAAGGGCCTGCACTGCGCAGGGAGTGTGACATAGCGCACCAAGTTTTAAAAAGAGATCACCATATACAGCGGGCAGCGGAGTGAGCGGGAGCAGAGTGGGACGGCTTTGGCTCAACAGGCTTCGGCGAGAACAGGCAGAGGCCAGGGTAGGTTCCGGTAAGTTTTTTGTTCAGATTGTTCAGTGCAGTGAGAATGCCAGGTGGGATGTTCGAATGCTCCTCTTGCAGGTTATGGGAAGTCAGGGAGCCCTCTGGTGTCCCTGACAACGACACCTGCAAGAAGTGCATCCAGCTGCAGCTCCTAACAAACGTTAGGGAACTGGAGCAGGAGCTGGATGACCTCCGGATCATTCAGGAGGATGAGGAGATTATAGATGGTAGCTCCAGGGAGGTAGTTACGCCAAAGGAGCACAGCACAGGAAATTGGGTCACTTTCAGGCGAGGGAAGAGGAAAGGGCAGGCAGAGCAGGGTTCCCCTGTGGCCAATTCCCCTCAACAACAAGTATACCGCATTGGATACTATTGGGGGGGATGACTTACCTGGGACAAGCTGCAGCAGCCAGATCTCTGGCACTGAGTCTGGTTCTGCAGTGCAGAAGGGAGAGTAGAAAAAGAGGAGAGCGGTAGTGATAGGGGACTCGATAGTTAGAGGTGCAGATAGGAGGTTCTGTGGTCGTGACAGAGAATCCAGGATGGTTTGTTGCCTCCTGGGTGCCAGGGTCAAGGATGTCTGTGATCGCTTGCATGACATTCTGAAGTGGGAGGGTGACCAGCCAGATGTCATGGTGCACGTCGGTACCAATGACATAGCAAGGAAGAGTGAGGAGGTCCTGGAGATTGAGTATAGAGAGCTTGGTAGGAAGTTGAAAAGCAGGACCTCGAGGGTGGTGATCTCAGGATTGCTACCTGTGCTACGTGCCAGTGAGGGTAAGAATAGGATGCTCTGGAGGATGAACAAGTGGCTGAGGAACTGGTATAGGGGGCAGGGTTTCAGATTTCAGGATAATTGGGACCTCTTCTGGGGCAGGTGGGACCTGTACAAGAGAGACAGGTTACACTTGAACTACAAGGGGACCAATATCCTTTCAGGGAGGTTTGTTAGTGCTATTGGGGAGGCTTTAAACTAGATTTGCAGGGGGATGGGAACCAGAGTGCCAGAGCTGACAGTGGGGCTGGAGCGAAAATAAATGATGTTAAAAGTTCAAGCAAAGCTGCAAATAGAGAGGTTGTGAGTGGTGGTAAAAATCTTCTGAGGTGTATATATTTCAATGCTAGGAGTATTGCGGGGAAGGCGGATGAGTTGAGGGCGTGGATTGACACGTGGAATTATGATGTTGTAGCAATTAGTGAAACTTGGCTACAGAAGGGGCAGGACTGGCAGCTTAATATTCCAGAGTTCCGATGTTTCAGATGTGATCGAGGCAGAGGAATGAAAGGTGGGGGAGTAGCATTGCTTGTTAGGGAAAATATTACAGCAGTGTTCAGGCAGGACAGATTAGAGGGCTTGTCTACTGAGTCCTTATGGGTGGAGCTGAGAAACAGGAAAGGTATGGCCACATTAGTGGGATTGTATTACAGACCACCCAATAGTCGACGAGACTTGGGAGAGCAAATCTGCAGAGAGATAGCAGACAACTGCAGGAAAGATAAAGTTGTGGTGGTAGGGGATTTTAATTTTCCACATATTGATTGGGACTCCCATACTGTTAGGGGTCTAGATGGGTTAGAGTTTATAAAATGTGTTCAGGAAAGTTTTATAAATCAGTATACAGAGGTACCAACTAGAGGGGATGCAATATTGGATCTCCTATTAGGAAACGAGTTAGGACAAGTGACGGAAGTGTGTGTAGGGGAGCACTTTGGTTCCAGTGATCATAGCACCATTAGTTTCAACTTGATCATGGATAAAGATAGATCTGGTCCTAGGATTGAGGTTCTAAACTGGAAGAAGGCCAAATTTGAAGAAATGAGAAAGGATCTAAAAAGCGTGGATTGGGACAGGTTGTTCTCTGGCAATGATGTGATTGGTAAGTGGGAAGCCTTCAAAAGAGAAATTTTGAGAGTGCAGAGCTTGTATGTTCCTGTAAGGATTAAAGGCAAAGTGAATAGGAATAAGGAACCTTGGTTCTCAAGGGATATTGCAACTCTGATAAAGAAGAAGTAGAGAGAGTTGTATGACATGTATAGGAAACAGGGAGTAAATAAGGTGCTTGAGGAGTATAAAAAGTGCAAGAAAATACCTAAGAAGGAAATCAAGAGTGCTAAAAGAAGACATGAGGTTGCCTTGGCAGTCAAAGTGAAGGATAATCCAAAGAGCTTTTACAGGTATATCAAGAGTAAAAGGATTATAAGGGATAAAATTGGTCCTCTTGAAGATCAGGGTGGTCGACTATGTGCGGAACCAAAAGAAATGGGGGAGATCTTAAATGGGTTTTTTGCGTCTGTATTTACTAAGGAAACTGGCATGAAGTCTATGGAATTAAGGGAAACAAGTAGTGAGATCATGGAAACTGTACAGATTGAAAAGGAGGAGGTGTTTGCTATCTTGAGGCAAATTAAAGTGGATAAGTCCCCAGGACCTGACAGAATATTCCCTCGGATCTTGAAGGAGACTAGTGTTGAGATTGCAGGGGCCTTGGCAGATATATTTTAAATGTCGGTGTCTACGGGTGAGGTGCCGGAGGATTGGAGAATGGCTCATGTTGTTCCGTTGTTTAAAGAAGGATCGAAAAGTAATCCGGGAAATCATAGGCCAGTAAGTTTGACGTTGGTAGTGGTTAAGTTATCGGAGGGAGTACTAAGAGACAGAATCTACAAACATTTGGATAGACAGGGACTTATTAGGGAGAGTCAACATGGCTTTGTGCGTGGTAGGTCAAGTTTGACCAATCTATTGGAGTTTTTCGAGAAGGTTACCAGGAAAGTGGATGAAGAGAAGGCAGTGGATGTTGTCTACATGGACTTCAGTAAGGCCTTTGACAGGGTCCTGCATGTGAGGTTAGTTAGGAAAGTTCAGTCGCTAGGTATACATGGAGAGGTGGTAAATTGGATTAGACATTGGCTCAATGGAAGAAGCCAAAGAGTGGTAGTAGAGAATTGCTTCTCTGAGTGGAGGCCTGTGACTGGTGGTGTGCCGTAGGGATCAGTGCTGGGTCCATTGTTATTTGTCATCTATTTCAATGATCTGGATGATAATGTGGTAAACTGGATCAGCAAATTTGCTGATGATACAAAGATTGGAGGTGTAGTGGACAGTGAGGAAGATTTTCAAAGCTTGCAGAGGGATTTGGACCAGCTGGAAAAATGGGCTGAAAAATGGCAGATGGAACTTAATACAGGCAAGTGTGAGATATTGCACGTTGGAAGGACAAACCAAGGTAGAACATGCAGGGTTAATGGTAAGGCACTGAGGAGTGCAGTAGAACAGAGGGATCTGGGAATACAGATACAAAATTCCCTAAAAGTGGCGTCACAGCTAGATAGGGTCGTAAAGAGAGCTTTTGGTACATTGCCTATATTAATCAAAGTATTGAGTATAAGAGCTGGAATGTTTATGATGAGGTTGTATAAGGCATTGGTGAGACCAAATCTGGAGTATTGTGTTCAGTTTTGGTCACCAAATTACAGGAAGGATATAAACAAGGTTGAGAGAGTGCAGAGAAGGTTTACAAGGATGTTGCTGGGACTTGAGAAACTCAGTCACAGAGAAAGGTTGAATAGGTTAGGACTTTATTCCCTGGAGTGTAGAAGAATGAGGGGAGATTTGACAGAAGTATATAAAATTATGATGGGTATAGATAGAGTGAATGCAAGCAGGCTTTTTCCACTGAGGCAAGGGGAGAAAAAAAAACAGAGGACATGGGTTAAGGGTGAAGGGGGAAAAGTTTAAAGGGAACATTAGTGGGGGCTTCTTCACACAGAGAGTGGTGGGAATATGGAATGAGCTGCCAGACGAGGTGGTAAATGCGGGTTCTTTTTTAACATTTAAGAATAAATTGGACAGATACATGGATGGGAGGTGTATGGAGGGATATGGACCGTGTGCAGTTCAGTGGGACTAGGCAGAAAATGGTTCAGCACAGCCAAGAAGGGCCAAAAGGCCTGTTTCTGTGCTGTAGTTTTTCTATGGTTCTATGGTTTCTATGGAAATGCCCATTGTTTACTCTTATCCATTGATGCTGCCTGACCTGCTGAGTTCCTCCAGCATTTTGTGTGTATTGCTTTGGATTTCCAGAAATTGCAGATTTCCTTGTGTTTGTGAATTTAACAGGCCTTTTTAACCATGGGATAAAGACAAATCTTTTGGCTCTGGCATTTCAATTCTATTTGCTCATAATGAATACAATAAAATATGTGTAATTTGGCAGCATTTAAATACAGATTGTGCCTGAATGTTTAAACCTGCAGTAGTGTTGGAACAATGAGCAGTAATCAAGCTCTAATGACCAATGTGGAATGAAACTCCTGTGTAGAATTCAAACTTTGTGAACATTGTGTGGCCAGAAACTGATAGCTGGGTGTGAGTTCAAAGTGTACTCCAAATTTGAGTTAATAAGGTTTTATACTGCTTCAATCCTGCACTTCATGCAGTAACATAATATGAATTTGTTGATTGGATTACCATTTTACAATCACTGCCACATATCTAATATGCTATACAAATCGTGACAGAAATTGTTCAGATAAGTCTTATGTTTTTACAATAAAGCTCTGTTGTGAAATGCCCTTTGGGCCAAATTATATCACTATTAGGTGGCGATATTTGCTCCGTTAATTCCCAGGGAAGAAAAAATAAGCCAGCCTTGACTGCACATAGAAAATTGAAACTTCACATGGAAGCTAGCCCATTAGAAGGAATAAAGGTTTGCGTGGTAAATAAAGTATCAAGTTGTCTTTGTCTAGTCCTTTGAGTCTTTTGCAAAACAGCCCTTCTGTTGCATATCTGAGAAGAACTCTTGACCTGATGAGTTTACTGCCCTTGGCTAGTTTTTATCTCCATTAAGGATGCCGATGCCTGGAAATAGTTGGTAGCAGTAAACGCGCTATCTATTACTGAAGGTGGCTGAATCAAATGGGGGCTGGAGTTCAGAGGCAGAATATTTGGTTCTGCAGGAAGAATGTGGTGTGCTTAGGGCTACCAATTGGAGATGAATTAGAGGTGTGACATCTTTTATGTATCAAAAATGAGTATGTTGTTTGAAATTGGTTTCTTAACGCAAATCATTCATCCACCAGAAAGCGGAAATGTCAAGGGAATGTACTTTTTACGTAATCTGTCTTGTAGAAGAAACTGAGGTAACTGTTATTTCTATTTACAGTTGTCATGTTTAGACTCAAAACAGTGGAAACACTCTGCAGGCCGGTCAACATCTGTGGGGTGAGGAGCAGTTAACGTTTCAGGATAATGACTTGTCATCCTTATTTTGATCTACAGCAGCAAGGATGCTTTAACAGGTCAGGCAGCATCTGAGATGTCCTCCTAATTCAAAGAATTGGGTTTCCCTTCCTCTACCATTGATGCTGTTCTCACCTGTATCTCCTCCATTTCCTAAATATCCACCCTCACCCCATGACCTCCTCTGTTGCTCCATTGATGCTGCCTGACCTGTTGAGTTCCTCCAGAATTTTGTGTGTGTTACTTAGGATTTGCAGCATCTGTGAGAATACGAGGTTGGAGGAGCAGCACCTCGTATACCGTCTGAGTAGCCTCCAACCTGATGGCATAAACATCGATTTCTCTAACTTCCGGTAATTTTTCTCCCACTCACCCTTCTCTCTTTATCACTTTCACCATTCTGGCTGCCCTCTTACTCCTTCTGTTTTCGTCACCCACCCATCATTGCCTCATCCTTGCCTTTCTCCCATGCTCCACTCTCCTATCAAATTCCTTCTTCTTTAGCTTTCTACTTTTTCTATCACCTATTATCTCCCAGCTTCTCACTTCATCCTCTCCCCTCTCCCTTCCACCCACCTTCCCCTTCACCTGGCTTCACCTATCACCTGCCAGCTTGTACTGCTTCCCTTTCCCCCACCTTCTTGTTCTGGTTTCTTCCCCCCTCCTTTCCAGTCATGATGAGGGGTCTCAGCCTGAAACGTCTGCTGTTTGTTCTGCTCCATTGATGCTGCCTGACCTGTTGAGTTCCTCTGGAATTTTGTGTGTGTTACTCAGGATTTGCAGCATCTGTGAAAATCTCTAGTGTTAAGGATGCTTCAAGCAGTGATCACAGGAGATGGAGGTTGAGACAAAAGTTGTCACTAATGTAAACCAATGATTGATTTGATTGGAAGTCTTTGGTTCTTCAGTTACAGAAGTGGGTGACTTGCACTTCCAAAGTAAGAAGTAATGACTTGTATGAGTTTATTTAAAAAATGCCTTGCAGCTTTGGATCTGCTTTTGAAGTGCATGTTCCTTTAGGACTACGAAAAAGAGGAGAGAGTTTTAGCTGAACAGGCTGTTTGAGGAGTTGAAGGCGCTGTTTCGGTTTTTGTAACTGAACTATTACATTGTATAATATAGTGGCAAACCACTTTTGCCACATAGACCACAAAGACTGCAATCAGTTCTAGCTAGTTGGGCTCACCACAGAGCAGCAAATAATGTGGATACGAATGTAGATGGTAAAATGCCATCTTTATGTTAATAAATCCTGCAGTCTTTCAAGCATTCCCTCAAACAACTTCATTTTTGCAAACTTGGTTTGAATGTCATCTGGAGTTACTTCATTTATTAACCTCTTCATTGTTGGTGTCACTAGCAATGTTCTCATCAGACTTGGGTGGCCCTGATGGCGGGATGGGGAAAAATTTATTGCAGTATTTACACAGAACGGAGTACACACAACATTTACAGCACAGTGCGGGCCCTTCAGCCCACAACATCACAACGTTGTGCCAACTTTTTGACCTACTCAAAGTTCAGTCTCTGCCACATAGCTCTCCATTTTTCTGCCATCAACTTGCCTATCTCAGAGTTTCTTGAATGTCCTAATGTATCTGGCGCTACCACCCGTGCCCGCACAGGGTGTTCCATGCACTCACAGCTCCCTCTGTGTAAAACAATATGTAACTCTGACATCTGTCCTATACTTTGCTCCTGTCAGTGAAATTATGCCCCTCGGTATTAGCTATTCAGCCCTGAGGAAAAAGTCTGGTTATCCACTGGATTTATGCCTCTTAGCATCCTGTACACATCTATCGGGTCACTTCTCATCTTCCTTCACACCTGAGAGAAAAGCTCTAGTTCACTCATAACCTATCCATGCCTTGTCAGGATGTCCATACCATGTATTAGATGAAGAAAAAAATATGCTATACTATTGCCAAGCCATTTAAGATGCATGAAATCAGAATGATAAAGCTGCAAATTCTTCAGATTTGGTTCACTTAGTGTCTTGCTGAGAGAAAGAAAGACTTTTTTAGGTGGGGAACAGCATTTTCTCATTCATTGCATGGTAAAAAGAATTTATAACTAACTTGGGGTGGATTATTTGAGAATTTTATTCATGGTATTTATTAGGATATTTGCTTTGTCACTGCCCGAATACATTTAACGTAAGTTCTTCAAAGGCAGCAGTGAGAAGACTTGTCGCTACAGGTCCAAGTTGAGAGGGGAAAGATTTAAAGGGGATCAGAAGAGCAAGTTTTATGGAGCATATTGAGTGTACGGAATGAGCTTCCAGAGGAAGTGGTTAAGGTGGACTTCGTTGTAATGTTTAGTATTTAAAGACATTTGGACAGTTTTGTGGATAGGAAGGGTTTAGAGGGATATACTATAGGCTGAACACAGGCAAATGAGGCTATCTTAGAAACGTACTCCAATATAGACAAATTGTGTTGAAGGGATCATTGTCAAACTGTATATGTTGTGACCTCTAAGAATCTATTTATTTATTTATTGAGATACAGAGTGGAAATAGGCCCTTCTGGCCCTTCGAGCTATGTCACCTAACAGTCTTCCGATTTAATCCTAGCCTAATCTTGGAACAATTTACAATGACCAATTAACCTACCAACTGGTACATCTTTGGACTGTGGCAGGAAGCCAGAGCACCCGGAGGAAGCCCACATGGTCACAGCGAGAACGTGCAAACTGCTTGCAGGCAGCAGTGGGAATTTAGCATCCTCTGAATGCTGAACCATTAGGATAGTGGATTAGTAGCTTGTCAGTTTTTGTTTGTGTGTAGGTTTTCATGAATTCTATTGTATTTCCTTATTTTCCTACAAATGCCTGCAGGAAAATGAATTCCAAGGTAGTATTTCGTAACATAAGCAAACCATATATAACTTTGAAGTCTAGCTCAGTGTTGTGGCATCTTTCAAATCAAAGAATTAAATAAATCTAGATTTTGATATTGTAAAAACCCACCTTACTAATTAATGCCCTTCATGGAGATAAATCTGCTTTCCTTATCCAGCTAGACCTTAAGGCTGCGGGGAACTGGCAGGGAAGAGGAGGCCAGTGTAGATGAGCATGATTATGTTGAATGGAAAGGCAGCCTTCTGGGGCCAGGTGGCCCTATTCCTCCCATTTTCTTGCGTTCTGTAGGCGAGCTGATAAGAATCAGCCTCATTGATGGTTAAGTTCAGCTGCCATAAGGGATGGGCGATAAACCCAACAATGTTTGTCATATCATTCATGAATGAATAAATAAATAAAATTAGTCTGGATGATATTTAAATCTGCTTGCAGAACTAAAGATGTTATTTGTAAACCTGCATCATTTGGTTGTACTTTAGATCAGTCCATTTCATTTACTGTAATCTCATTTTCATTCTCTGCAGTATTTGCACTTCAGGCATTTTGTGTGATTATTATAAGCCTGTTTGCTCATCTCTACACAACTGCTACACTTGCTTTTGCAATATTACTTGTTGTGTATTTAATATTTCAGTAATATTTGAGTAACTTTCTTACTGTCTGTTATGTTGCTGGCATTTAGGGCAACAGTGAAGGTCCTCTGTCTCTGTCTGTCCACACCACCGCACACAGGTATAGGAGGATTCTTCATTGATTTTTCCATAACAGTTTATTTTTTCACCATTCAGGGTTATTAGCCCTGATCTGAACTTCTGAACCTGGAGGACAGGTGGGCCACTCTTAGTCTGGCCTCTACCCTTTGACCTGTTTGACCTGAATGACCTACCAAAAGCCAAAGCACAAGGCCCTGACTCCAGTCAACATAGCTCTTTGGGTCATTGAGGCATGCAAGCCTCCAAACCACGACAACGTTGTGGTGCTGTTGGAGGAATATTTCAGTAAACTTGTAAATATATTGTTTGGTTAAGCGTTCTTTGTTGTTTATGTAGTTCATTATGGTTATATGTAAAAATAAGTGAATTGAATATGTCATGATGCTACCACATGATATGTGCTTTCCTTGCTTAAGTTAAAGAACAAAGCTCATCTCTTCTCTTGGCTGTCTTATTTCCTTTTGAAATAGTTTAATGTTTTGAAGTTACAAAACATAACATTCCTGGTCATCATTTCCAATGCAGATATCTTGTTTGCACTTTTCAAGAGAATATTGTCAGACAAAAATTTGCTTCCAGTCAGCACCTTTAGCATCATGCAGATGTTTCTGTAAGAATTTGCAACTAATTTCTAATAACTCAATTTGAATTATCCCAAGAGATGTACCAAATATTGCTGAGTGTTTTGAAAGGCCCTCTTAAGCTCTCTAATTCATTTGATAATGTATACCTTCAATAAGTTATAGTCAGTTTATCCTACTTACATGGTGGTTATATGACAAAAATAGTGGTTGGTGTTGTGATCAGTATTATTTTTCTGTATTTTCTAAATCATTTGCTGATTTGAATCTATTTTTAATTGAAGATATAGTTTAAAAAGTTTAAAATTATTGGCACTCAATTGCCCACCATTGAAAACATCTACTATAAACACTGCCTGGGCAGGGCGAAAAGCATTATCAAGGATGCATCTCACCCTAACCATGGACTTTTTACTCTCCTCCCATCCGGTAGGCGCTACAGGAGCCTCCGCTCCCGCACCAGCAGGCACAGGAATAGCTTCTTCCCTGAGGCTGTGACTCTGCTGAACCTCACATCACAGCGCTAAGCAGTACTGCATCCGTATTGGACTGTCTTAGTACTTTTATATTTGTGTGCTGTAGCACTTACATTTTATTTGCAGTTATTTTGTAAATAACACTATTCTTTGCATTTCTGGTTAGATGCTAACTGCATTTCATTGGCTTTGTATCTGTACTTGGCACAATGACCATAAAGTTGAATCTAATGTAATCTAAAAAGTTTACAAAGCACTGTTATAAAAAGCAGAAAGGCTTGCATTTATGGAGAAATTTTCATGATATCTAGATGCCTTAAAGCAGCTTGCGATAATGTGCACAACGTTTCCACTGTTGTACTGAAGGAAATGGGGCAAGAAACCTGTGCATCAAGCTAAGATAATGTGATCATCTGTGGTTAGCTGGTATTACATTGAGCAAAAACAATGGCAGGACATCAGCACAAATGCTCCTGTTTTTTCTATTGAACTCCTTCATTCAGGGGAAGAGGTGTGACCCGTGGACCAGTACTGCTGGGACACAACCCAGGGACTGATCAACCCTAACTTGGTCGTCTGGGGAGGGTGGCTGATGCTGAGAGACCCAATGACCCCAGGTTACATCACTGATGATGTGTCCCAGCGCATCCTAGGATGTATCTCAGCCTGCTTCGATGCTTCAATCTTTAAAATGACTTTGGAAGTAGTAAACTTAAGACTGCACTGGTGACATTGCTACCAACTTATCACAGTTTACACTTGTGATCATATTGATCACAATAGTTAGATTTTCAAAATGCTTCTCTCTCCACATCTACTACATTGCATGTTTTCTTCTCATTACTACCATCAAGCAGGAGGTAGAGGAGCCTGAAGACACACATTCTGTGTTTTAGGAATGGATTCTTCCCCTCCGTCATTGGACTTCTAAATGGATATCGAACCCATGTATATTGCCTCACTATCTTTAAAAATTTTTTGCTCTGTTTTTACACTACTTTTTTTTATGTTTCTTACTGCAATTTATAGTTTTTTGTTATTTAGTATCGCTGCTGCAAAACAACAAGTTTCACAACATATGCCAGTGTTATTAAACCCGATTCTGATTCGGAGCCTTGGGTCCTGTATTATAAGGTTCAGGAACAGTTATTACCCTGCAACCGTTAGGCTTGTGAAGCAGAGTGGATAACGTTACTCAACTCCACATAGAACCTATAGACTCAATTTTAAGGACTCTACAATCAGTATTATTTATTTATTATTTGCATGATTTGTCTTCTGCAGATTGGGTATCAGCCTTTGTTATTTATAGTTTATAAATCCTGCTGTTTTTCTTTATTTTCCTGTAAATGCCTGCAAGAAAACTAATTTTGTGGTAGCACAGTGACATGCGTACTTTGAGAATAAATTTACTTTGAACTTTCAAGACTAATCAAAGGTTGTTTGATGACTTGATGGTGAATTTGTGGAATTTGTTGCCACAGATGCCTGTGGAGGCCAAGTCATTTGGTGTATTTTAAGCCAAGGCTAGTAGGTTCTTCATTACTAAGGGTGTCAAAAGTTACGTGGAGAAAGCAGGAGAATGGATTTGAGAAGGATAATGTATCAGCCATGATGGAATGGTGGAGCAGATTCGATGGGCTGAATGGCCTAATTCTGCTCCTATGTTTTATGGTATTATTATTACAAGTACTTTAGCTTTTATTTCCAGAATCTGCATTTTTTTTGCTTTTCAGTGTCTGTAATTCTAGATTTTAATAGTTGTGCTTCACTTTCTTCTGCAGCAAGCAAAGCAACCTGCTGAATTACAATACTCTGCTGTTAATTCATTGCAGAAATAAAATTAAATAAAGCTGCTTGGGTAGTCTAGCAGTGCTTCATTGTTAATGTTGTATGATAAGATGACCGTGTAACAATTATGGATGTACAGTATTTATGGCTGCAGTACTTATTTTGCAAGTGTAAAAAGTAATGAGAGCTTCTTCATTGGTTTGACTATCAAATAATTTCTACAAATGGCATGGGAGCAAGCTGGTTACAAACACAGGCTTTTCTCACCTAGAGCTAGGTATGTAGAAGAAGCCATTTATTCAGGCATGGAAAGCAGAAGTCAAGTCCTGCTGCGATATAGGTTATTGTCCCATGGTTTATGATTCTAATGTAGCTTATGAAAGGCCTGTGAGACCTGCAGATATTAGGTTGTGACGTTCTGCCTTGTTCTGTCCAGTTCCCTCCCCATACCTTATTTATAACTTAATGGGGCTGTCTGTCTCCATCTTTTCTTTTGTGTGTGATTAATGTTGCTCTGATGAAGTCCAAGAGATTGTGGTCAATTGATTGAACCTCATGTATCAGTACTTTGAGCTGGGGAGATGTTTGGAAGAATGGATCCAAACCTAGTGGTAGATTACCATAGAATTTAACTCGTAACAGTTTAAGTAAATATGTTAGCAATAGTGAACTTTTGTACTTGCACTCATGCGTGAAGTATAAGTCCATTTACTGCTTTAACAAGGCAATATTCACCATTGGAAATTTACAGAGAACAGGTGATGCTATGCATAGATGACGGCTGATCACTGTGCAATTACCTTACAAGTAATGTTGCCTCCTTTCATGTCAATGTATGGTAAATTCTGGTAAGTTGATAACATTGTGCTGTCTGACATGTTGATTTTTCTCAGATTGTAGCTGAAATAGATTTTTTTCTGCCTCTGGAGCACAATTGCTTCCCGAGATTGTACCTTAGTGAACCCTGTTGTTTGTTGAAGAATGAAAAAGATTATGAACCCTGAAAGTGGTGCTGCACTGATCTTAAATGTGTGATGAGCAAGTTATGCTTAAGGCTAGCAACCTATGGCGTGCCCACCTTTGGTGAGCGGACCTGATCAACTTAATCAAAATATTTAAACGGCAGGCGATGATTTACTTCTTACTGCCAGAATGTGAGCATAAAATTGCAAACTAGTGGATGCAAGCTGGTAAACAAGGAAATTAGTACTGCTATCCAAAAAGTGTTTTTATATGAATCAAGAATAGTGTAGAAAAGATGAGGATCTTGAGCCACAAAGGAGAAGGCAGTGACAAGCTTCAGAAAAAGTAGGTTGCTGCAGAATAACGAAAGAACTTCCATCCTCAATGTTTGTCTCGTTCAGGATCAGGTTTAATATCACTGCTATATTTTGTGAAGGTTGATGTTTTGCAGCAGAAGTACAGTGCAATAGTAAAAATACTATAAATTACAGTAAGAAATATATTTAAGGACTGAATTAAGTAGTACAAAAAGAGAGCAAAAATAATGAGATAGTATTCATGGGTTGGTTCACTGTCGCTTCTGAAATCTGATGGTGGATGGGAAGAAGCTGTTCATAAAACACTGAGTGTGCATCTTCGGGCTCCTGTACCTCTGCTCTGATGGTAGTAATAAAAAGAGGACCTGCCCTGGATGATGGGG
The DNA here is from genome assembly GCF_030028105.1 of Mobula birostris. Taxonomy (NCBI): domain Eukaryota; kingdom Metazoa; phylum Chordata; class Chondrichthyes; order Myliobatiformes; family Myliobatidae; genus Mobula; species Mobula birostris. The sequence goes on along the minus strand of NC_092380.1, from coordinate 99,841,458 downwards.
GTCTTAAATGACCGATGCTGCATTGTGAAGGCATCGCCTTTCATTTCGAGGCATCATCTTTTGAGGTGACAGAACTAATTCAGCAAGAGTCAATGAAAAGCCAGGATGCAAAGCACCCAGAAATAAAACTGCGCGTATTATGCTGGTAGGTCAGAAATGCATTAAAGTTTGACATACTGCAAGGTCTGTAATCATAGCAGAGAATTTTCATTTTCCCTAACTCCTTGGATTATGAGCAGGGCAAGCAAAAAGAAACCATTTTAGTAGAATATAATTTTTTTCTCAAAAAATATGATTTTATGCATTTACGTGCTTGGTATTGTTTATTTAAATGCGGGTGGCTATGTAGAATTTATTGCTGTAGTAAATTTAAATCCTTTTGTGTTTGTTGCTAAAATATAAATCTGTCAAGCAACAATATTCAGTGGCGTCCTTCTTATTGAATATAATTGCCTTATTTTTAATGTAATTTAATTTTATTGAGTTACAGGGCAGAATAGGCTCTTCCATCCGTTTACGCCATGCCACCCAACAACCCCCCAATACGTGGGACAATTTATAATGACCAATTAATCCAGTGGTCCCCAACCACCGGGCTGCAAAGCATGTGCTACCGGGCCGTGAGGAAACGAGGGTTGCCAACTGTCCCGTATTTGCTGGGACATCCCGTATATTGGGCTAAATTGGTTTGTCCCGTATTTCCCCTGCTAAGGTAGAGCGTCCCTATGAAACCTTTCGTGCCGAAATGGCGTGAAGCGAAGAAGCGATTACCATTAATTTATATGGGAAAAATTTTTGAGCGTTCCCAGACCCAAAAAATAACCTAACAAATCATACCAAATAACACATAAAACCAAAAATAAATAACACTAACATATAGTAAAAGCAGGAATGATATGATAAATACACAGCCTATATAAAGTAGAAATAATGTATGTACAGTATAGTCGGGAAGATGAAGGCAAAACGGATTTGTGGGAGGAAAAAAATCACGTACGCGCATGCGCACATCACATGCGCACATCACGCATGCGCACACAGGTGCCTGTGCAAGGCTTCATAGTCATGGTAGTCTTTCCTGGGATAAAGTGTCCTGGGATTTGACTGTTACTTTTGTCCCTTATTTGTGAGTGAGAAAGTTGGCAACCCTAACTGTAAAAGACATGTTGAGGTGAGTTTAACCCTATTTGAACACCACCTCCTCCCCCTCCCCCCCCCCCACCCCCTGGGTTGGCTGGTCCACAAGAATATTGTCAATATTAAACCGGTCCGCGGTTGGGGACCCCTGAATTAACCTACCAACCGGTATGTCTTTGGACTGTGAGAGGAAATCGGAGCACCTGGAAGAAACCCACGAGGTCACGGGGAGGAACATACAAACTCCTTACAGTCAGCAGCAGGAATTGAACCCAGGTCGCCTGGACTGTAAAGCATTGTGCTAACTACTACGCTACCGAGCTTCAGTGCTGCAAGGGAAATTATGTTACCTTTTAATGAGACTGATTTTTTTTTTCCCTCTTGTTCTGCTGATGTTGAGGAAAATTATTGGAATGTCGAAGCACAAAATTCTGACCACGCATCGCTGTAGCCACTATAAAGTTTATTTGTGTGCAAGCGCAGTTTTGTTTTAATTGTTGGTGGCAATAAGCACTTGGCCCAAGAATTAAATTAACAGTTTGCCAATTTTAACCGTTATTGTACAACTGTTTCATATCTTTCCTTCCAGTGCTCTGAAATTTGCCCCATGATATAAAAGGCAAAAACAAGACTTTTTTAAAAAAAAAGCTTTTCTCACTCAAAGCTAATGGATTCTGTAACATTTAAAGTCCAAAGTTAATTTATTATTGAAGTATATATACTATGTACAACCTTGAGGTTCTTCTTTCAGGTAGCTACAAAACAAGGGAACCCAATAGAACCTATTGGGGGGAAAAAAAGATCATCAAATACCCAAAGTGCAGAAAAAAATCATGCAAACAATAAAAATAAGCAAATAACATTCATAAATGAAGTTCACAAAAGTGAGTCTAAAGTCAAGAAGCTAGTCAAAGCCAATCCAGGAGCTCATTGGTTACAGGCCAGTACAGAGATGAGTAAACTTGGCAGAGCAGTGGGCTGTACACCAGCCTGCCCCTCTCCTCCAGCCCTGACACCCTGACCTTTTCAACCTGGCCTTGCGTTTAAATCGGCAAAACAGCGAGCCGTTTTGCAGCAGCCGAACATTGGCTCATACCCTCCTCTTGCGCACAGGCCCTGCCGCATCGATTTGGCCCACACACGCCATGCCACAACCGTCCTGCACCTTTGAGACTCCAGTTTCACACCACTTAAACGCCAGGTTGTACAGGTGGCTCCAGAGCTCAACTCCGAATGGGAAAATACAGGCTATTAATTGCAGTGATAGTTTTCGAGAAAAAGTGTGATTAATAAAGAAGTTAGGAGTTGTTCCTGCTGCCAGCAAGTTGTCACTGTGCTTCAGCAGCGCCAACTTAAACTGGAAGTTAGAACCAATATCAAAGTATGAGTGTCAACCAACCAAAGTAATTTAGACTAAAAATCTCGTAGGCTAGTGCCAGCGTTTACAAATGAAATGCAAACTATTGCTGAAATCTTGGGCAAATGGACAAAAATAAAATGAGCTGTCATTTCTTATCAGCTAGTAATGGACATAAAGAATTTAAGGAAAAAATGAGTTGAGAATGAATTATGATAAAAATTTGAGATATGCGAGGCCTAATCAAGTCACCAAACATAGACAGATTCATATTTGGCCACAGAAGACATGCAAGGTCTGAAGACTTAAAGCTGTGATTGGTAGGTGAGATAGGTTCAAATGATTGAACTCAAATGCATCCACCTGTGCATAAGACAGAGCTGAGGAGCCAGTTTTAAGAAGGAATATAGATAAGTGAAATAAAAGCAATTGAATGTGCTCTGTGGTTAAGGGTGAGCCCTGCAGTTAGATCTTGATTTATATTGAGGCATAGTTTCATATCCTGACTAATCAAGAACCTATCAACTTTTACCTAAAATACACCCAATGACTTGGCCTGCACAGTTGCCTGTGGCAAAGAAATCCACAGATTCACCACTCTCTGGCTAAATAAATTCCTCCTCATCTTCATTCTAAATGGATGTCCTTGTATTGTAAGGCTGTGACCTTTGTTCCTAAACTCCCCCACTATTGGAAACATGCTCGCCATATCTAGTCTATCTAGGCCTTTCAACATTCGATAGGTTTTAATGAGATCACCCTCCCTTCCCTCATTCTTCTAAACTCTGGCAAATACAGGCTCTTCATAAATAACCCTTTCATTTATGGAATTAATATCATGAACCTCTTCTGAACTCTCTCCAATGTCAGCACATCCTTTCCTAGAAAAGAGACCTAAAACTGCTCACAGTACTCAAAGTGAGGCCTCGCCAGTGCTTTATAAAGCCCCAGCATTACACCCTGGTAGTCCTCTTGAATTGAATGCAAACATTGCATTTGCCTTCTTCACCACCGACTGAACCTGCAAGTTAACCTTCAGGGAATCTTGTACGAGGACTCTCAAGTCCCTTTGCACCTCGGATTTTTGAATTTCTACTGTTCAGAAAATAGTTTACACGTTTGTTCCTTTTACTAAAGGGCACGACTATACACTTCCGGAAACTATTCCATCTGTATCTTCTTTACCCATTCTCCCAATGTGTCCAAGTCCTTCTGCAGCCTTCCTCGACATTACCTGCTTCTCCATCTATCTTCGTAATGTCTGCAAGCCTAGCCACAAAGCCATCAATTTCATCGTCCAAATCATTGCAGATGATGTAAAAAGAAGCGGTCCCAACACTGATCCCTGTGGAACATCACTAGTTGCTGGCAGCCGACCAGAAAAGGCTCCCTTTATTCCCATTCTTTGCCTGCTGCCAATCAGCCAATCCTCTAACCATGCTGGTATCTTTTCTGTAATACCATTGTTAAGTAGCCAGATGTGCAGCACCTTGTCAAAGGCCTTCTGAAAATCCAAGAACACAACATCCACTGCTTCTCCTTTGTCAGTCCTGCTTGTTATTTCCTCATAAATTTCCAGCAGATTTGTCAGGCAAGAATTGTCCTTAAGGTAGCCATGCTGACTTTGACCTATTTTATCATGTGCCTCCAAGTACCCTGAAACCTCAATCTTAACAGTCGACTCCAACATCTTCCCAATAACAGGCCTAAAATTTCCTTTCTTCCTGCCCCTCTTCTCCATGAAGAGTGGAATGACATTTGCAATTTTCCAGTCCTCTGGAACCATGCCAGAACCTACTGATTCTTGAAAGGTCATTGCTAAAGCCTCCACAATCTCCACAGCCACCTCTTTCAGAACCCTGTGGTGTGATTCATCTGGTGCAGGTGATTTATCCACCTTCAGACCTTTCAGCTTCCCAAACACCTTCTCCCTAGTAATAGCAATTGTACTCTTTTCTGCCCCTGAAGCTCTTGAACTTCTGGCATGCATACTCCCAGTATTTTCTGCAGTGGAAAATTACTATCTCTCCAGCATCAATTTCCAGGAGGTCTGATATCTACTTTTGCCTCTCTTTTACTCTTCATAGATCTGGAAAAAAAACCCTTTGGTATCCTCTTTGATATTATTATTATTGGCTAACGCCTTCATGAATCATCTTTTTCCTGTTTATGGCTTTTTTAGTTGCCTTCTTTTAAAAGGTTCCCAATCCGCTAACTTTGCACTAAGTTTTGCACTGTTATATGCCCTCTCTTTGCATTTATGGTGTTTTTGATTTCCCTAGTCAGCCACAGTTGTGGCATCCTGCCTTTAGAATACTACTGCTTCCTTGGGATGTATCAATCCTGTGCCTTCTAAATTTCTCCCAGAAACTTCAGCTGTTGCTGTTCTGTCGTCATCTTTGCTAGTGCCTCTTTCCACTTTGGCCAGCTCCTCTCTTATGTCTCTGTAATTCCATATACTCAGTTGTAATACTGATACATCTGACTTTCGCCCTCTCAAATTGCAGTGTGATATTATGATCACTGTCTCCTAAGGCTTCCAATACCTTGAGTTCCCTGATCAAATTCAGTTCATTACACAACACCAAATCCAGAATAGTCTTTCTCCTAGTGGGCTCAACCACAAGCTGTTCTCTTTCTTGGGATCCAAAATCAGCACCAATCTGCTTTTTCCAATCTGCCTGCATAATACAGGCCCTTCGGCCCACAAAGTTCTGCCGAACATGTCCTTACCTTAGAAATTACCTCGTGTCACACATAGCCCTCTATTTTTCTAAGCTCCATGTACCTATCCAGGAGTCTCTTGAAAGACCCTATTGTATCCACCTCCTCCACCATTGCACGGACCCACCACTCTGCGTAAAAAAACTTACCCCTGACATCTCCTCTGTACCTACTTCCAAGCACCTTAAAACTGTGTACTCCCGTGCTAGTCATTTCAGCCCTGGGAGAAGGCCTCTAACTATCCGCATGATCAATGCCTCTCATCATCTTATACACCACTTTCAGGTTACCTGTCATCCTCTGTCTCTCCAAGGAGAAAAGGCCGAGTTCACTCAACCTATTCTCATAAGGCATGCTCCCCAGTCCAGGCAACATCCTTGTAAATCTCCTTTGCACTCTTATGGTTTCCACATCCTTCCTCCTGTGAGGCAATTAAAACTGAGCACAGTACTCCAAGTGAGGTCTAACCAGGGTCCTATATAGCCACAGCATTACCTCTCAGCTCCTAAACTCAATCCCACAATTGATGAAGGCCAATACACCATATGCCTTCTTAACCACAGAGTCAACCTGCGCAGCAGCTTTGAGTGTCCTATGGACCCAAGATCCCTCGGATCCTCCACACTGCCAAGAGTCTTACCATTAATACTATATACTGCCATCATATTTGACTGACCAAAATAAACCACTTTACACTTATCTGGGTTAAACTCCATCTGCCACTTCTCAACCCAGTTTTGCATCCTATCAGTGTCCCGCTGTAACCTCTGACAGCCCTCCACACTACCCACAACACCCCCAACCTTTGTGTCATCAGCAAATATACTAACCCATCCCTCCACTCGTTCATCCAGGTCATTTATAAAAATCACAAAGAGTAAGGGTCCCAGAACAGATCCCTGAGGCATATCACTGGTCACTAACCTCCATGTAGAATATGCGTTGTCTACAACCACTCTTTGCCTTCTGTGGGCAAGTCAGTTATGGATCCACAAAGGAATGTCCCCTTGGATCCCATGCCTCCTTATTTTCTCAATAAGCCTTGCATGGGGTACCTTATCAAATGCCTTGCTGAAATCCATATACACTACATCTACCGCTCTACCTTCATTAATGTGTTTAGTCACATCGTCAAAAAATTCAATCTGGCTCGTAAGGCATGACCTGCCTTCCACAAGGCCAAGCCGACTATTCCTAATCATATTATGCCTCTCCAAATGTTCATAAATCCTTCCTCTCAGGATTTTCTCCATCAACTTACCAACCAGTGAAGTAAGACTCACTGGTCTATAATTTCCTGGGCTATCTCTACTTCCTTTCTTGAATAAAGGAGCAACATCCACAATCCTCCAGTCCTTTGGAACCTCTCCCGTCCCCATTGATGATGCAAAGATAATTGCCAGAGGCTCAGCAATCTCCTCCCTCGCCTCCCACAATAGCCTGGGGTACATCTCATCCGGTCCTGGCGACTTATCCAACTTGATCCTTTCCAAAAGCTCCAGCACATCCTCTTTCTTAATATCTACATGCTAAAGCTTTTCAGTCTGTTGCAAGTCATCCCTATATTCGCCAAGATCCTTTTCCGTAGTGAATACTGAAGCAAAGTACTCGTTGAGTACCTCTGCTATCTCTTCCGGTTCCATACAGACTTTTCCACTGTCATACTTGATTGGTCCTATTCTCTCACGTCTTATCCTCTTGCTCTTCACATACTTGTAGAATGCCTTGGGGTTTTCCTTAATCCTGTCTGCCAAGACCTTCTCATGGCCCCTTCTGGCTCTCCTAATTTCATTCTTAAGCTCCTTCCTGCTAGCCTTACAGTCTTCTAGATCTCTACCATTACCTAGTTTTTTGAACCTTCTGTAAGCTCTTCTTTTCTTCTTGACTAGATTCACAACAGCTTTTGTACACCACGGTTCCTGTACCCTACCATCCTTTCCCTGTCTCATTGGAACGTACCTATGCAGAACTCCACGCAAATATTCCCTGAACATTTCCCTGAGAACATCTGTTCCCAATGTATGCTTCCAATTTCCTGCCTGATAGCCTCACATGTCCCCTTAGTCCAATTAAATGCTTTCCTATCTTCTCTATTCCTATCCCTCTCCAATGCTATGGTAAGGAGATTTTGACTTGTGTGTTCTCTCTCCTGTTGTAATTTTCAGCCCACACTTCCGGCTATTGTTTGGAGGCTTGTATGTAATTCCCATCAGGGTCTTTTTACCCTTGTATTTTCTTAATTATACCCAAAAGCATTCTACCTCTTCTGATCTTAGGTATTGTCTGTCTAAGGATCTGATTTTATTTTTTATCAACAGAGCCACGCCACCCCCTCTGCCTGTCTGCCTGTCCTTTTGGTGCAGTGTGTATACTTGGATGTTAAGCTTCCAATTATGATCTTTCAACCATAATTCAGTGTTGCCCACATCGTCGTGCCTACCAATCTTTAACTATGCTACAAAATGCATTCAAATATACCATTTTCAGTCCTGTATCCATCACCTCTTCGGATTTTGTCCACATTTTACACTGCAATTTTACCCAATCGTCTTGCCTGTCCTTCCTGACAGTCTCACTGCACACTGCATTGAGTTGTATGCCAACTGCCCTATCATCAACCCTATCATGGAAAAGAGAGAGTGCAGAGGAGATTTACAAGTGTGTTGCCTGGATTGGAGGATGTGCCTTATGAGAATAGGTTGAGTGAACTTGGCCTTTTCTCCTTGGAGTGACAGAGGATGAGAGGTGACCTCATAGACGTGTATAAGATGATGAGAGGCATCGATTGTGTGGATACCCAGAGGCTTGTTCTCAGGGCTGAAATGGCTAACACAAGGGGGCATAGTTTTAAGGTGCTTAGAAATGGGTACCAGGGGGATATCAAGGGTAAGCTTTTCACACAGAGAGTGGTAGGTGCGTGAAATGCCCTGCTGGCAGTGGTGGTGGAAGCAGATACAATAGGGTCTTTTAAGAGCCTCTTAGATAGGTGCATGGAGCTTAGAGAAATAGAGGGCTATGTGTTAGGGAAATTCTAGGGAGTTTCTAGAGTAGGTTACATGGTTGGCACAACATTGTGGGCTGAAGGGTCTGTAATGTGGTGTAGATGTCTGTTGTTCTATGTTCTATCACCCTTTTTCCCATCACCCTGCCAGTGTCAGTTAAACCCTCCCCAACAGCTCTAGCAATCCTTCCAGCAAGGATAGTGGGCCCCTTCGGGTTCAGGTATAACTGCTTTTATCAGTCTTCGTAGTTCCATCTTCTGTGAATTTCTCAGTGACATTTCCAATAAACAGAGAACTCAGTTAACCATGCCAAGCCTCTATCATAGCCTAATGAAGAGTTAAACTCTAATCTTAAAAAAAGAATGCATGAAGAGTTCCCAATATCAACACAACTTTTCTGATTATCAAACAAGAATAATTTGTCACTATTCAAATCAAATGGGTTAAAAGGTTTGCGATCTTTTTTAAGTGGTGTCAGGTAAGATAATGCACATTATCTTTTAAGATCGTCGTTCACCGTAGTATCTCAATTTCGCAAAACATATTCTATCCACAGAAAGCAAAACTAAACTGTGAAAACTTACTTGGATTTGAAATATTTTATTGCACTGTGGGTGGGCTCTGCTTTTGCTAGTGTTATCCAGTCCTGTGTATAACAGACATTAAAGTTTGGCCAGTACTTGAGAGGCATTTTGCTAATGATTCCGCAGAGAATCCTGATGTCCTTTTTGCCTTCGTGATGTCAGCTTGAGTTGAAATGATCTTTCAGCTCAGAGATGATGAAAGAACTGCCATGCATTTCCAAGTTGAAACTGTCAGAAGGGAAGCAGCAAGTAATGTTGTTCAAGACCCGTCTTCCATGTTATTCACACCCGGTGATTCAGGAATGGTTCCCCCCCCCCCCCCCCCCCCCGTCATTACATTTCTGAACAGTCCAGCCATGAATGCTATCTCATCATCCCTTTATTTATTTATTTTGTAATTTATATTAATTTTATGTCTGCACTATACAACCGTGGCAAAGCAACAAATTTCACGTCGTAAAAGACGATGGCAATAAACCTACTTCTGACCCATGCTGAAGGAGCCACTTTGGTGTAGAGCACATAATTTGGTTTCTTTCCGTTACTCAGCAGGAACATTTTTGTTTCCTTTTGGGTCTTTTAAATACTGCAAATCAGTATTACCTACTCCCTCCACCACCTTTATGCTGTTGGCAATTAGGGCAGCAATAAAGGTCCTCCATCTCTGGCACTGTTCAAGGCTTCCTTCCTTCATCGTGTCAATAGTTCCCTCTCAGTTTCCACTACTGTCCGTCATGCAAGCTGGAGACTCAGGAATACCATTGCACCTAGATGTAGAAGGACTTTTCATTGCTGATTCTGTAGCAATTTTGTTTTACTAGTCAAGGTTGTTAGCCCTGAGTTGAACCCCCGAACCTGGAGTACTGGTGGACCACTCTTAGTCTGGCCTCTGCCCTTTGACCTGTTTGGCACGGGTGATCCTAACAGGAGCCAAAGCATAAAGCCCTGACTCCAGCCAACACAGCTGTCTGGGTCATTGAGGCATGCAAGCCTCCAACCCCCGTGATAAAGTTGTGGTCCTCTTGGAGATCAAATGGGAATTGGACCTAGTTAATTGTGTGTTCATGTTCTGTAATAATTATTTTTACTTCTGACTTCTGTTGTCAGAGTATTTGGCAAAATGAAGGATTTTGAGTCTCCTCGCTCCCCAGTGTCTGAGCCTTTACAACTTCTCTTTCGGTTTGGTAAACTGTTGGAACTGCGCCCAAAGCAGCAGGATTTATGAGATTATATAACTGCACAACATCTGTTAAGGATCACAATGAAGATGAAAATGCGCCTTTTTGGATGAGCTTTAGTTGTATTTTTGAGGCTGTGTAAGTGGAGATCAGAGTAATTATGGCATCTAAAGCACAAAACAGTGATTTATTGCTAAAAAGAATACAGAAACGGGGGAAAATTACTTTTCTCATAACCATTATCTATATCTCCCTTTATTGGGCACTAAAATTTTATTCACTATCGGTGCATAAATGCCAGGATTTTGCTTTGAAAGTAGTGCAATATTCATTTTAATTGAGGGCAATTTAAAAACAAAGTTCTTCATTACAAATGATAGGATTACAGGAGAACCTGGAAGGAATTATTGATTGTTAAATCTCTCCAGCTGTGAAATTGTTGAGGTATTCAGATTTTGACCCTGGCTCAGCCGAGGTCAAGAAGGACAAAGGCAAAGTCAAAGGATCAGGAGGCGACAATGTGATTAAAATAAGGTTTTCACAAATAAATACAACTGAAGCACAAATTAAGTGACCAGTATTTGACAGCTGAGTCAAGTTTTGAGATTGAGCCACATTTCCGAAACTCTATTAGGCCCCCTGTTCTATTGAACGCACGGATAATAGAAAATGGAGGGCTGTGTGGGAGGAAAGGACAAGAATTATCTTTAAGTATGTTAAAGGTCTGGCACAACATCTTGGGCTGGAGGGACTCTACTGTGCTGTACTGTTCTATGTTCTTCTAGATTTTTGATTGAGGACACAGCCTCAATCAGAATAGAGGGATGTCCTTTTAGAATGGAGACGAGGAGGAATTCAGCCAGAGAGTGATGGATCTGTGGAATTCTTTGCCACAGGCAGCTGTGGAGGCCAAGTCTTTATGTATATTTAAGCCAGAGGTGGATAGATTCTTAATTGATCAGGGCAAAAAGGGATACGGAGAGAAGGCAAGAGATAGGAGCTGAGAGGAAAATTGGATCAACCACGATGAAATGGTGGAGCAGACTCAGTGGGTCAAGTGGCCAAGTTCTGCTCCAATAACTTATGGTCTTGTGGTCTTAAGGCCTAGGAGAGACAATAAGACCTTAGTGGTTGGGAAGAAGGTGGAGTCAATTAAGTGTTGTGTCTGTGCACAACTATATATCAAGAGAGGAGAGAGAGAGAGACAGAGAGCCAGAGAGCAGTGCAAATGTATGGACAATAGATCAGTGCACATGCACAGACAACAGATCAATACGTACTGCTAAGGGGGAGGGCCATTGCTCTAAAAGAAATAGATCCATACGTTACACTTCCTCCCCCTTTAGATTAATTCAACATAAAACTGTATATGTACAAAACATTCAATTTCCTTTTCATAAACCAATATTCCAAATAAACAAGCTTTCACCGGAACAGTCCATAACTAAGTTCTAAAGATTCAGTCTTTTGGCTGGCACTCTTGTTTCTCTCAGGATAGTGCCTCTGGACCTGTGCACTGGCATCAGCTTTGGCAGGTGTCTTGCCAACAATAATGTTCTCGTCACGCCTCTGAGCCTGTGGAGTAGCATCAGGTTTGCTAGGTGTCTTGTCTATGACAATATTCTTGGTGTCCAGTGTCATGCTGCTGTCAGTGACATCATCAGTGACGGATAAGTCCAGTGACAATAAAGTGCCCGTCTTGTTGGATGCAATTGACTCAGGTGTTTTCTTTGGTTGAGCATCCAGTATCTGGTCCACATGATGTCTCCATGTCTGATCTCCGGAATCCACTGTGTACATCAGTGGTCCTGTTCTTGTAGCTATTCTACCGGGTGTCCATTTGCCTTCTGAGTAATCATGCGCTGGGAATCTCGAAGCTCCTTGCCGCTTCACTTGGCAACTGGTTGAACTGTTTATTTTGCACTTCCCTCCATAGGACGGGTTTCAGGAGGTCTATGTGAGATCTCTGATTCCTGCTCCTGGGGAGCATTGCAGGTGTTCGATTTGTTGTCACCTGAACAGAGTTCTGATAAACAAAAAGGAAATTGCCCTCCTTGTCCATTACTTTAATGGATTACTTGAAAACTTGGATAAACCTTTCAGCTAACACATTCGTTGGCTGGGTGGTAAGGAGCTGACTTGAAATGTCTGATGCCATTTTTCTTCATAAACAGTCTGAATTCTTCTGACGTGCATTGTGGTCCGTTGTCACTCACAATTTGTTCTGGTAAGCCATTTCTGCCAAAGATGGTCCTCAGACCAAAGACAAGTCTTTGCTGAGGTGGTTGACTTAATTGGTATAACCTCTGGCCACTTCGAATGAGCATCCGCAGCGATCAGAATCATGGAGTCCATAAATGGCCCAGCAAAGTCAATATGTACTCTTTGCCATGGTGACAGCAGCCACTCCCACTGGTGTAACAGTGCTTGTGCAGGTGCATTTTGAACTTTTTGCCATCCCGAACAGTTTTTGACCAAGTCCTCTATCTGTTTATCTACTCTTGGCCACAACACATAGTTCCGGGCAAGACTCTTCATATTGACTGTACCCAGGTGTCCTTCATGCAGATTTTCTAACACTCTGGTGTGCAGTTTTGAGGGAACTACAACACAAGATCCACACTTGAGTGTTCTTTGACATATCGACAGTTATATTCGTCTCGCTGAGAACTCTGGAAACTTAAGGTTGCCGTGAGCTGGCCATCCTTGCATGGTGATTTCATAGACTTTTGATAGTATTGGGTCATTCCTTGTTTCCCTTTGTATTTGGGAATTTGTTACTGGCAACTGGCCCACCACTACAGTGTAGAACACCCCTATGCTGGGTCACAGTATGAAGAGTTCTTTAGTTGCCAATAGAGGAAGACATGACAAGCCATCAGTGTTGCTGTGTTGTTTGGTACCCCTGAACACTATGTCATAAGAGTGGACTCCTAGGAGTAGTGTCCAATGTTGTAACTGGGTATCACTGGAATTCCATTCATGGGATTGAAAATGGACACAAGCAATGTTTGGGAGAAGTTGATGGTAGTCGTTTACAAGGCCTAAGTATGACCTGAGTTGTGACATATTTTCCAGTTTGAGTGCCTGTAGCACTGCTTCAGTCTTCTCTTGTGACTTATGTAAGCCATGTTTGTCAATGATACTGTATATCCACAGTATGAGATTTCGTTCTTGAAAAACTCACATTTCTCTTTCTTTCCATGTGGACCATACTCACTCAGCCTGGTAAGCACTTTACCAAGGTTCTGGAGGTGCTCTTCATCATTTTTTACCAGTCATGATGATGTCATCAAGGTAACATGGCTTTCCTGGGATACCTTGGAGCACTTGGTCCATTGCTCTTTGCCAAATTGCTGGAGCAGATGTGACACCAAAGATGAGGCAATTATATTGGAACAGTCCCTTGTGAGTGTTGATTGTGAGGAACTTCCTGCTTGACTCCTCAATCTTCATTTGCAGATAGGTTGTGACAGGTCAGTCTTTGAAAACCTCTCCCCGCCTGCCCAAGATGCTAAAATATCTTCTATTCGAAGCAGGGGATATTACACATAAAGCAGCACTGGGTTGATGCCCACCTTGAAATCCCCACATATGCGAATGGCTCTGGCCTTCACTTTGTTGATCAACAGGACAATGGACGTAGCCCAGTCTCTCCACTCAACCTTGGAGAGAATTCCAGATGCCTCCAAGCTCTGCAGTTCAGCATCCACTTGAGGACGTTGTGCGTAAGGCACTGGACGCGCTTTATGGAATCTTGGTGTTGCCGTTTCTTTCAGTTCAATTCTGACCTTCATGCCTTTGAGTTTACTAAATACTTTCTCATTTTCATTAAGCAGTGGTGCCAGTCTTTGGTTAGTGGTACTGTTTGGGCTGCCTTTGCCTGTTGATGTCACACTGAGGGCTTTGACTGAGTGCCACTCTAGTTGGATTTTTCTCAACTATTCACCTCTGAAAAGTGCTGGCCCTCCACTTTCCAATACATAAATCTCTAACAGTTGTGTTCGGCCTCCATATGTGACATTTACTTTCAGTTTGCCTTTGGGAGACATTTTTTCGCCTGTGTAAGTCTTTAGCATTTCTGAGGTCTTCTGTAATTGTATCTTAGAAAACAGTCTGTTGTAGTCAGCCTCTGGAATTATGGACAAAGCTGACACTGTATTGAGCTCCATTTTCAATTTTACACCGGACACATCTGTTGTGATCCAGATCATTTGGTGATGTGCTCCAGTTGTACTATGCAGTTCTAGGCATGGCAGTTCACGTTTGTCAGGCTCTATTTTGTCTGATTCTGTTTTACATTTGGTAACTTTATGAATTTGCTTTGTTTTGAGTTTGAGATTTTTCACTTGGTTGCACTTTTTGTCTGCCTTACTCGCTTTGTACCTTGTCTGTGACACTTTCTGCATACTTTTTCTTTGAACCAACAGTCATTTGCATCATGGGAAGATTTGTCACATCGATAACATCTTTGGCTTTTTGCACTGTTCTGGGGCATTTTGTGCATTTCACATTCTAACCTCCTTTTCTGTAGTTCTGCTGCAGCCTCTAACGATATTTGCAATGATCAATGCCCGCTCTAAGGTTAGGTCTCTTTTGGACAGTGGCCTTTTTTGGTACCTTGACTATGCATGCTATATACAAGCCTGTCCTGTAATGCATGCATAGACAACAGTGCATGTGCAGACGGCAGATCAAGACATGGTGCTGGGGAGGGGGGAGGGGGTCATCAATAGATCCATACAAATGAACTTCCCATGATTCAGGATATTTGCAAGGACAGGTGTGTAAAAAGGGCCTGTAGGATCATTGGGGATCCGAGTCACTCCAACCACAATCTGTTCCAGCTACTGCCATTCGGGAAATGGTACCGCAACATAAAAGCCAGGACCAACAGGCTCTGGGACAGCTTCTTCCACCAGGCCATCAGACTGATAAACTCACTCTGATTTGAGTGTATTCTATGTTACATTGACTGTTCTGGTTATTATAAATTACTATGATTGCACATTTATTTAGACGGGAACATAACGTAAAGATTTTTACTCCCCATGTATGTGAAGGATGTAAGAAATAAAGTCAATTCAATTCAATTCAATTCATTACGTTAAGGATGAAGTTTCAGGGTACTTGGAGACACATGATAAAGTAGGCTGTAGCCAGCACGTTTTCCTCAAGGGACAATCTTACCTGACAAATCTGTGGAATTCTTTGAAGAATTCTAGTCACAAGCAGGATAGACAAAGGAGAATTGGTTAATGTTGCGTACTTGGATTTTCAGAAGGCCTTTGATAACGTGCCACACAAGGCTGCTGAACAAGCTACAAGCCCATGGTATTACGGAAGGATACTAGCATGGATAAAGCAGTGGCTGATTAGCAGGAGGCAAATAGTGGGAATAAAGGGAGCCTTTTCAGGTTGGCTGCCAGTGACTAGTAGTGTTCCATAGGGGACTGTGTTGAGACTGATTCTTTTTACATTATATGTCGATAATTTGGATGATCGATTTAATGGCATTGTGGCAAAGTTTGCAGACAATATGAAGATACATGGAGGGGCAGATAGTTTTGAGGAAGTAGAGAGGCTACAGAAGGACTTAGACAGAGTGGGAGAGTGGACAAAGAAATGGCAGATGGAGTACAGTGCCAGGAAGTGTATGGTCATGCACTTTGATAAAAGAAATGAAAGGGTATACTATCTTTGAAATGGAAAGAAAATACAAAAAACTGAGGTGCAAAGGGACTTGGGAGACCTTGTGCAGGATTCCATAAAGGTTAATTCGGGTGTTGAGTCTGTGGTGAGGAAGGCAATTGCAACGTTAGCATTCATTTCAAAAGGACTAGAACATAAAAGCAAGGACGTAATGTTGAGACTTTATAAAAGAGCTGGTGAGACCTCACTTGGAGTAATGTGAAAAGTTTTGGTCCCCTTATCTTCAAACGGATGTGCTGAAACTGGAGAGGGTTCAAAGGAAGTTCACAAAAATGATTCCAGGTTTGTCATATGAAGAGTGTCGGATGGGTCTGGGCCTGTATTTACTAGAATTCAGAAGAATAGGGGGTGACCTCATTGAAACCTATGGAATGGTGAAAGGCCTTGATAGAGTGGATATGGAGAGGATGTTTCCTTTGGTGAGAGGGTCTAAGACCAGAGGGGACAGCCTCAGAAAAGAGGGCTATCCTTCAGAATGAAGATGAGGAGCAATTTCTTTAGCCGGAGAGTGGTAAATCTGTGGAATTCTTTGCCACAGGCAGCTGCGGAGGCCAAGTCTTTATGTCTATTTAAGGCAGAGGTTGATAGATTCTTGATTAGTCAGGTCATGAAGGGGTGCAGGGCGAAGGCAGGAGATTGGAGCTGAGAGGAAACTTCAATCAGCCATGATGAAATGGCAGGGCAGACTTGATGGGCCAAATGGCCTAATTCTGCTCCTATATCTTATGCCGGTGAGAAAATTGATAGTTATTCTCATATAATTTCTGGAGAGTTGTACTGTGATATGTGGAAATTTGCCAAGTGATATTCTGAACAGCAAGATTCCAGAAGCAAAAAATGGCATGAAGGGTTGGTTAAAACTGCTTTCCTACTTACTAACCTGAAAGTTATTTTTGGATGTTTTAGCCAAGAGACTATTCATCAAGTATGATCCCTGATCCTCACTGTTCAGTCACTTCACACACTCAATCACTTTCCAGTTCTCATTTAATCTTCAGAAGAATGAGAGGGGATCTTATAGAAACATACAAAATTTTGAAAGGGATAGGTAAGATAGAAGTAGGAAAGTTGTTTGCGTTGGTAGGTGAGACTAGAACTAGGGGACATTGCCTCAAGATTCAGGGGAGAAGATTTAGGATGGAGATAAGGAGGAACTGTTTTTCCCTGAGAGTGATGAATCTGTGGAATTCTCTGCCCAGGGAAGCAGTTGAGGCTTCTTCGCTATATATATTTAAGGTACAGTTAGATAGATTTTTACATAGATGGGGAATTAAGGGTTATGGGGAAAAGGCAGGTAGATGGAGTTTACGGACAGATCAGCCATGATATTGAATGGCGGGGCAGGCTCGATGGGCCGGATGGCCTACTCCTGCTCCTATTTCTTATGTTCTTCTAAACAGGCCAAATTGGTCAGCGACCATGCTCACCGAACTCAGAATATATTTGCCTTCTTTAACTTGGATATTGAAATTGACTCTGTTATTGTGAAAATCTACCACAGGAATGGTGGGCTGAGTGGCCTTCTTCAGTGTTTCTGTTGGTGATCTGCTTTGAACCAGCCATGTCAAT
Source organism: Mobula birostris (assembly GCF_030028105.1). Lineage (NCBI taxonomy): Eukaryota > Metazoa > Chordata > Chondrichthyes > Myliobatiformes > Myliobatidae > Mobula > Mobula birostris. The sequence continues at coordinate 99,824,195 of NC_092380.1, read as the reverse complement.
AGACCCAGGCCAATTGACTTTGAAGTTTCCTCGTTTTTGCAGCCCAGCTACTGACTGCCTTAACACCCAAGGCAGTTGGGAGGCCATATGCTGTTTCTTTCTAATGCCCAGCAGAAATACCTTCTCAAACCTAGGTATCTGCAAATATTTCCGCAAAAAGCACTGTAACACAACCTTTTATTTCATGTCAGTTGTATAAAGGAAGTTAAGATACAGACAGTATTAATTGCATACCATTGTGGGTCAAACACAGGGTTCATGAAAGGAACAAAGCATAATGGAGGAAGATTTAACTGAACACAAATACTTATGAAGATTTTTCTGTTTAAAAAGATTATTTGTGACTGGTTGTGTCAGAGGTGGTATACACTCAGTGACCATGTTATTTGGTACAACTCTTTGTTAATTTAAGTATCTAATCAGCCAACCCTGGCAGCAACTCATGCATGTGGACATGGTCTAGAGGTTCAGTTGCTGTTCAGACCAAACATCTGAATGGGGAAGAAATGTGAACTAAGTGACTTTGATCGTGGAATAATTGTTGGTGCCAGATGGGGTGGTTTGAGTATCTCAGAAATTGCTAATCACCTGTGATTTTCACACACAACAGACTCTAGAGTTTACAGTGAATGGTGTGAGAAACAACAACCATCCAGTGAGCAGTGGCTCTGTGCGTGAAAATACCTTGTTAATGGGAGAGGTCAGAGGGGAATGGCCATACTGGTTTAGGCTGACAGGAAGGAACTCAAATAACAACAGGTTACAACAGTGATGTGAGGAAGAGCATTTCTAAATGCATAACACATTGAACCTTGAAGTGACACACACAAAATGCTGGAGGAACTCAGCAGGTCAGGCAGCATCTATGGAAAAGAGTAAACATTGAACATTTTGGGCTGAGACCCTTCATCAGGACTTGATGGGCTGCAGCAGAAGAAGACCACAAGCATACACTTAAGTGGCCACTTTACTGAGTACAGGAAGTTCCTAATAAAGTGGCTACTGAATGTTTAATAACTGCAACACATTCTACTGCATTAGCAAAATGAATGCCCATTGTAAGGAATTCCAAAACACTTCTGAAAAGGCCTCTCATGTAGATGATGAAGTACAGAACTGGCAATGGCTCTCAGTGTTGTCGTTTCAACTGTTCTGTAGTGGTTCCTCGTGGTTTCCAGTGGCAAATTTCCAACTCTCTGTAGCTTCCCGGCAGATAACTGCGAAATCTGCCCACACTTACACCTGGCACAGATGCCGTGCCTTACTTTCAGTGGAGATAAGAAAGCTCCAAGCAAGGCAGGTTTCAAGTCGTGAACATTTTTGTGTGAAGTGATTGAGTGAGCTTTAGGAAGCAAGTTACTGCTGTTGTAAAGCATAGCGATGAGCAAGGACAGTTCATTGCTCACTTAAGAGCCCACAGGTGCAGAACAGGATCAATAACGTCTGCACTTAGGGTTAAGCAATTTCAGGTAGAGATGGGGAAGAATTTCTGTGGGGGCAGATGGGAAGGGAAGATAATTTTCTAACCTCACTTCCTCGTATCTGGGTATTGCTGGAAAGGCCCGTGTAGTGGTTACTTGTAAACAAACCAAAACTGCTTAGAGACTGAGTATGAGGGTCGATACCATGTGACGCGCCTCCAAAATAATTAAACTCCAGCTCAAAAAAAGTACATCCGATGCTTTATTGCGAAACCAGCAAAGACAAACGACCTTTTAGTGATAAAACTGGCAAAACTGAAAATAGCGATATAATGAAATAAGTGGTCTAATAATATTCCAATTAGTAAAGTTAGTGGTCGAACCAAAGTAGGAAGACTAGATATAATAGAGAAATCAACGGTCAACAAAAAAAATATCATCCCCAACCTACTCCCTGGCTCTAACTAGACTAAAACAAATACTAAAACCTGTATTAACCAGTATTAAACCAGACCAAGCAAATACGTAACTATACTCATTTGCTTCTATCACACCCTGACCCACATGACAAATAGCCCATAATAAATGCACAACTCAAATTACGTACAGGCAGACAGACGGAAAATAGATACATGGCTCCTACAGCCTGCATTTTAATTGCTCATCCCATATTCTCCTTGAATAGAATGGCTTGTTCTGTAATTTCAGAGAATATTTTAAGATTCAACCTCATGATGGCTGCAGGTCACATAGAGATCAGGTGAATAAAGATGAATAGCAGATTTCTTCCTGTGAGGATGGGTCTTTAATGATAATCCTGTAGTTCGTGTGGTCATCACTGGACATAGAATATCAAAGGAGAATGAGAGGTGACTTGATAGAGGTGTATAAGGTGATAAGACTCATAGAGAGAGAATCGGATCAGATTTCATATCACTGGCGTATGTCGTGAAATTTATTATTATTTGGCAGCAGTATATTGCAATACATAATAATAAAAACTGAATTACAGTAAATATATAGTAGATGTATATGTGTGTGAGTCTGTGTTTGTGTGTGTGTATTTCTAGATATAGGTATGGATGAAATAGTTAAATACAGAGTGTAAATAAAAAGGAGTGAAGCAATGTTCATAGGTTCAATGTCCATTTAGGAATTGGATGGCAGAAGGGAAGAAGCTGTTCCTGAATTAATTGAGTGTGTACCTTCAGGCTCCTGTACCACCTCTCTGATGGTGGCAATGAGAAGAGGGCATGTCCTAGGTGATTGGGGGTCATCCGCACCTTTTTCTTCGGGTGGTAGTGGCTAATATGAGAAGGCATAATTTTATGGTGATTGAAAAAACAGTACAGGTAAGATGTTTGAGGTAGGTTTTTTTACACAGAGAATGATACGTGTGTGGAACATGCTGCCAGGGGTAGTGATAGAGGCAGATACATTAGGGACTTTTAAGAGATCCTTAGATAGACACAATGTAGACCTGTGTAGATGGGAAGGGTCAGATTGATCCTGGAGTAGTTTAGAAGATTGGCACAAGTTTGCGGGCTTGTCCTGTACTGTTCTATTTTTTTGTACAGCACAGTGCAAGCTCCTAGGCTCATAACATTATGCCAACCTATAAAAACCTACTCCAGGATTAATCTAACTCTTCCCTAATACATAGCCCTTCATTTTTCTTTTGCCCATGTGCCTAACTAAAATGTTCCTAATGTGTGAGCTTCAACCACTACCCCCAGCAGTGCATTCCACGCACCCACCACTCTCTGCATATATAAAAGAAAAAAAAACCCTGGCTCTGATAGCTCCTCTGAACTTTCCTCCACTTTCCTTGAAAGAATATCTTTTTAGATTAGATTAGATTATGAGGACACTCAGTCCTCGTTTATTGTCATTTAGAAATGCATGCATGCATTAAGAAATGATACAATGTTCCTCCAGAGTGATATCGCAGAAAAACAGGACAAACCAAAGACTAACACTGACAGAGCCACATAATTATAACATATAGTTACAGCAGTGCAAAACAATACCATAATTTGATAAAGAACAGACCATGGGCACGGTAAAAAAAAATCTTCTGGTATTAGCCATTGCTGCCTGGGTGGGTGGGGGTGGAAATCGCTGGCTGTTCACTTATTCTATACCTGTTATAATTGTATACACCTCTATCAAGTCACCTCTCATCCTCCTTTGCTCCAAAGAGAACAGCTCAACCTTTTCACATAAGATATTATTCTCTAATCCAGGCAGCATCCTGGTAAATCACCTCAGTGTCTTCTCTAAATCTTCCACATCATTCTTATAATGAGATGGCCAGAACTGAACACAACACTCCAAATGTAATCTTGGTGTGGCCCTTGCTAAAACTGTTTTGTTAGAATATCTGGATGCTGGAAGCACACAGGAAGTTGGGCAGCATCTAAGGAAGGAGAAACATGTTAATGTTTTACACCAAATGTGTTTATTAGAACTGGGGAACAAAAGAATAGTTGCAGAGAGACTGGTGGAGGGATGGATAGGACTAAGGAAATATCATTGATCAGTCGAAGCCCGGGTTGCAGTGGCGATAAAGTTTTGAAGCATCTGGTTATTTAGGGAAGATGGTAATAAATGATATGAGCAAAGAAATTTAAAATTTGGGTGCTGAAAACAAACAAAACAGAAAGGAACATTAGAACTGCAAAATGCAGAACTGTAGGGAATGCAACACCCTGGGTGTGTAAGCCCACTGGGGAGGTTGGAGACTGAGAGTTGGCCTGTCCTGGGTTCAGAGTACTCTGTGTGTGAGTGAGTGGGTGGGTGTTTATGGAGGAAGGGGTATTGTTCAGCTGTTGCTGCTGAGCACTGTGTGCATGCTATGTGTGGCGACATCAGTGGGCTGCACCCAGGGACATCCTTCGGTTGTGTTGCTTGTTGAAGCAAATGACACATTCTACTGTATGTTTCAATGTATATGTGATAAGTAAATGATTCTGGGAACCTCAATCAGTCCATGCTAATGGAGAGAGAAATCGAAACCAGTATCAGTTAGATGATCTGTGACATAACCGGCAAATTCTGATACAAAGGTAGAGTGGGCAAGCTGAAACCACTGAATCTGGATAGCTGAAATGTGCCTGGATGAGATATGATGAGATCGTGTTTGTCAAGCTTAAACAGGGCCACGTTTTAACAATGCACAGAGGAGATGCGGGGTGGAGAATTGAAGAGGCAAGGAACAGGAAACTTGGGATTGGCCTTGTAGATTGCACACAGTTGCTACCCTGCCTTAAAACAGTGACCTAAGCAAGGCTTCTCTGCCTGACAAATTTATTTTCATTTGTTGAGATACAGCATGGAATAGGTCCTTGGTCCTTCATGCTGCACCGCCCAACAACCCCGATTTAATCCTAAACTAATCACGGGGCAATTTGTAATGACCAAGCAACCTACCAACTGGCACGACATTGGACTGTGGGAGGACACCAGAGCACCTGGAGGAAACCCCTGTAGTCACAGGGAAAGTGTACAGATTTGTACAGACAGTGGCAGGAATGTTACGGTGATTCCATTTGTTTTAATGCCACTATAACTTCTGAAATCAGAGAAGGATCTGCTGCTCATTGTCTTTTTGACATACTGCAATTTGTCATGATTAAAGGCACGAGATTGATGTAGTTGCTTAAGATTTTACTTCCCACAACTGATCAGTATCCCAAAGTTGCCATTAAGAAATTCTTGTCAGTTTGATATAGCTGTAGTTTTGCAGAATGGGGTAATGATGAAAGTACCAAACTTGTTTTTTTTTAAATCCCTCCTTAATGAAGAGGTATTTAATTCCTATCTGAGAATCCAGGTCTCTTTCAGATTTTTCAAATCCCATGATTCTTTCCAGTGAAGCTGGGTAAAAAGTTAAGATACAAAAACAAAAGATGCAGAGTCAGTGGTAATCTCAACTGGAAAATTCAAATCATGGTATTATTGTTGGATAATGTGCAAAATCGCTGCTGTGACTCAATTCTCCAGATGAGATTTAGAAACACCACCTAGCTTTTGGACATATTCTGCATTTTTTGACTTCTAACTGTAAACTTTAGTTTCAACTCGTTTAGACCCCTGGTGTCCAAGAAATATGAGCATGTTTGCTTTTGTGCCAAATGTATACCATGAAAATATTCTAGACAGACATGGAGTCCATTTTACATAGTTATAGTCATACTTTATTGATCCTGGGGGAAATTGGTTTTCGTTACAGTTGCACCATAAATAATAAATAGTAATAGAACCATAAATAGTTAAATAGTAATATGTAAATTATGCCAGTAAATTATGAAATAAGTCCAGGACCAGCCTATTGGCTCAGGGTGTCTGACCCTCCAAGGGAGGAGTTGTAAAGTTTGATGGCCACAGGCAGGAATGACTTCCTATGACACTCTATGCTGCATCTCGGTGGAATAAGTCTCTGGCTGAATGTACTCCTGTGCCCACCCAGTACATTATGTAGTGGATGAGAGACATTGACTCTTGCTTTATAAGCAGTTCCCCCCCACCCCCACACTATTGGCAAGTTGAAAATGTTTTATCACAGATAATGTCAAGTAGAAAATGTAGATACTGGGCAGTTTGATCCCATGACTGCATGGGTTTCCTCCCACAGTCCAAAGATGTACTGGTTGGTAGATTAATTGGTCATTGTAAATTGTCCCATGGTTAGGCTAGGGTTAAATCAGGAGTTGCTCGAAGGGCCAGAAGGGGTATTCTGCGCTGTGCCTCAGTAAATAAATAATAACAAAAAAAAAACTTGCATCAAAATTACTGGTGTCCAAGGAAAACAGAAAATGATGGAAACAGTCAGTAGATCGGGCAGCATCTGTGGAAAAAGAAATGGCATTAATTAAGTTTCAGGACGAAGACTCATCGTGAGGATCTATCTTACTCTACACGATTCGTATCTGGTCTCTTCAGTTTTCCAGCATTTTCTATTTCAGATTTGCAGCATTTTAGCTTTTTGATTTAGTAATTGGTGTGTACGTTTGCTGTTTCTGCCACAGGTGCAAGAAAAGATTTCTAAATGTGACTTCAAATTCTCACTGCAGCAGAATTGTAATGTGATCTTTGGAGACGCAAGGGACTGCAGATACTGGAAATCTGGAGCAACGCGCAAATGGGCTTGTGATTTTGTTTTGTGTGTGTGGGTGAGAATGTGATTTTGTTTTGCTGGTCCTCGTTTCTACTGAAGACTTAATCAAGCTGTATAAGGTTGTGTGAGAGCTAGAAGTGTGAAACTGGCATGGTCGCATCGTGGTTAGTACAGTGTTTTCCAGACCTGTGACCTGGGTTCACTTGCTGCTGCTGGCTGTAAGGAGTTCGTATGTACTGTCCATGACTGCATGTTTTTTTCTCCAGGGGCTCTGGTTGGTAGGTTAATTGGTCATTGTTCATTGTCCTGTTATTAGGTTAGGATTAAATGGAGATTGCTGGGAGGCGTGGCTTGAAGGGCCTATTCCATGCTACACCTCAATAAATAAATAAACAAACATTTATGACTATGGGATAAAGATTTAAAATATATTGAAGACCTAGGGTTTTAAGGAAGGGTTTTGCCTAAATGAGCATTTTAGGGGTAGAGGCACTGAGGCTCGTAGTCTGACAGAGATTGTGGAAGTGGAAAACCAGCACACATTTCAAAATAACATTGAGCACACAGTGATATGGTAGATGATGTTACTGTTTCATGGCTCCAGAGACCCAGGTTAATTTCTGAGCTCTGGTGCTGTCTGTGTGGACCTTAGATGTTCTTGCTGTCACTGCAAGGGATGTAGGAAGTTGGATGGGTGTAGGAGAGGAGTTGAAGGGCACATGAAGGAGAGAATAGGTTGCAGAGAAACCAGTAGGGAGTGTGATTGGAGGCTCTTAGATAAAATTCATCATAGCTCTTGTATCTCCACTTAGTCCTCGCTATTGTGTGGCCTGTTTCCAAGCCACTGCAGGAGATGCAATAAGTGTCCTTTTGGCTCTTCGCTTTCCACCGTCTAGTGGCTAAACAATCTTTTCATCTTGTTCCATGTCCTCTATGCAAGAGAAACCAAATGCAGGTTCATTCATTGTTTGGTGGAGCACCTCTGTTTAGTATGTGTGAGTGACCTTGAGCTTTTGGTTGCCTAGCACATGAATTCCCCATCCCACTCCCACTATGTCCTCTCTGCCTGTGGCCTTATAACCATATAACCATATAACAATTACAGCACAGAAACAGGCCATCTCGGCACTTCTAGTCTGTGCCGAACTCCTACTCTCTCCTAGTCCCACCAACCTGCACTCAGCCCATAACCCTCCATTCCTTTCCTGTCCATATATCTATCCAATTTAACTTTAAACAACAACATCGAACCTGCCTCAACCACTTCTGCTGGAAGCTCATTCCACAAAGCTACTACTCTCTGAGTAAAGAAGTTCCCCCTCATGTTACCCCTAAACTTTTGTCCTTTACCTCTCAACTCATGTCCTCTTTTTTGAATCATCCCCACTCTCAATGGAAAAAGCCTATCCACGTCAACTCTATGAATCCCCCTCATAATTTTAAACACCTCTATCAAACCCCCCTCAACCTTCTACGCTCCAAAGAATAAAGACCTAACTTGTTCAACCTTTCTCTGTAACTTAGGAGATGAAACCCAGGCAACATTTTAGTAAACCTCCTCTGTACTCTCTCAATTTTATTGACATCTTTCCTATAATTAGCCGTGTACTGTTGGGAATAATGGGAACAATGCAAGCTTGAAGCCTAACACCTAACGTCCATTGGGATAGGTTGTAGCCTTTTGTATTCCATTGAGTTCTCCAATATCAGAAAGATACTTTTAGTGTCTGTATCAGAACTGGCCTTTTCTGTTTGTTCCAAAGTAGACAAAAGAACAGAGGTTTATCCTTTTTCTGTGTTGTCTGGCTTGCTTGCCATGTCCCACAGCCTTACTGTGAACAGTATATCACACAGCAAAACCTTTATCTCAAAGGTTCATTTTATTATCAAGGTATATATATCGCCTGGGGAAAAGTACACACTCAGGACAACAAATACTTTTTTCGGGTTTTAATTCCTTTATCTGTTTTAGATGTTTCAGTGCCAGAAGAGGGTCTCAAAACAAAACGAACAAATTTACAACCAGTTGCTGCCATTACAATCTCAGTTTAACTTTCGATCCACACTCTTGTGTATCGACAAATTGCATATGCAGTATAAAAATACATAAAGCAAACTGCACAAAACTAATATGATAGTGGCAATTCTGAGGGAACACAATACAAGCAACATTAGAATCCCACCAACCCTGGACCTTATACATAGCAGCAAAAATGTAAGCGAATACATCTCACCTAAGGCGTCTACTCCCTTTTAGTACACACGTGCTAAGCTTCCAAACAGAGACTAAACATTCACGTTAGGCTGTTACATTCACAATCAGTCATGATACAATAAAGTTAGACAAAAGGTACACTTTGGCACAACTTTTACAAGTTATTGCCTGGTAGTTAAATTACAGGAAGACTGACCTACTTGGCCGGTAAGGAACTTTGCACCAACCACGCTATCCAGCGCCGATGCCTTCACTCGTGAAAATCTAAAGCATCCACATGTAAAACATGTCACATTACCGATATTCTCAATTTGCCAACAAGCATAAACAAATTCACATGGATATCATCAATTAATACTCAGCTTTCTGCACCATGCCCAGTATCTCTGGGAGGAACTTAATCCCAAAGCCCCACCGGCTTCTTCTGCAGAAAACAAAAATGGTGTCTCACCACTATCCCACGTGTGCGTAATGACATCACAGTCTCCACTTAAAGGCACAGACAACTATTCTAGCATTGCCTAAGTACACTTCTAACGATAATGAATAAGATTCGACAGTCACCCAGTTACATATATGCAGAATACAACTCTGAGATTTGTCTTCTCCAGATAGCCGCAAAATACAGAAAACCATAGAAATAGTTGAAAGAAAGACATCAATCCTCCCCACATGAAAAGAAAAAGAAACAAAAACTCGCAAACCCCAAACACCCCCTAATACCCCCCTCGCACAAAAACTAACAGATTACCCAAACACCCAGCCCGTAAATCGGCATCAATAAAGAATGGGTGAAAACATTTTTAAAAAACATAGAACTGAAAGAGGCCTATATGAACTACATTCCACTCCATAAATCTCAGAATTTTGAACCAGTGGCTTCTCCGAGGGCAGCAACACGAACCAGCAGCCCTCCAAGGGCAGTGACAGGAACCAGCAAAACTGACTGTAAATGCTATTTAAAAACGCCAACACGAGGAATTCTGCAGATGCTGGAAACTCAAGCAACACACATCAAAGTTGCTGGTGAACGCAGCAGGCCAGGCAGCATCTCTAGGAAGAGGTACAGTCGACATTTCAGGCCGAGACCCTTCGACTGACGAAGGGTCTCGGCCTGAAACGTCGACTGTACCTCTTCCTAGAGATGCTGCCTGGCCTGCTGCATTCACCAGCAACTTTGATGTGTGTTGTGTAAATGCTGTTTGTTTGTTCCTTATGTGTTGTGTTGTAAGATGTGGGGGATTATGGCTGCCTTTGACCATGATCGTTCATTGTCAAATTTTTCTACAGAAGTGGTTTGCCATTTCACTTCTGGGCAGTGTCTTTCCTAGATGGGTAACCCCAGCCATTTTCAATACTCTTCAGAGATTGTCTGCCTGGCGTCAGAGGTCGCATCACCAGGACTTGTGATGTGCACCAGCAGCTCATACGACCATCCACCACCTGGTCCCATGGCTTCACGTGACCCTGATCGGGATGGGGGGTGGGTGGGTGGGAGTGAGGTGGGGCTAAGCAGGTGCTACACCCTGCCCAAGGGTGACATGCAGGCCAGCGAAGGAAAGGAGTACCTTACACCTCTTTGGTAAAAATGTATCTCCACCCTTCCACTTAACCACCATGTTAATTTTGGTCAACTCCTGTTGGAGAGATTCCCTCTGTTCTATCCGTAAGACAAGGAATGAAAGGGTAAACATATGAGGAGCATTTGGTGGCTCTGGGTCTGTACTTGATGGAATTTAGAAGAATGAGTGGGGAGGGATCTCATTGAAACCTACCAAATTTTGAAAGGCCAAGACAGTGGATGTGCAGACAATACTTCCAGTACTGGAAGAGCCTAGGACCAGAGCACACAGGCAATTTTCCCTCTAACCTGTAATGACCAATGTGTGCAAAGATCTTGTGCTGTGCAATTTTTTGCCCAGAGGCAACAACGTGCGCACTGAATTTTTAAGTGGAAGTAAACCTGAAGCTATTCAAAGTATGATAACCTACCAAGTCCAGTCTGTTGTTCATTGTTTAAAAGAAATAATATAATTGCCAATAAGGGCTTTCATCTCCTCCGGGTTTGATTGTTTTCGCTCTTGTTCATCTGCGCTCTCACAAAACGTACGTAGCAGGTAACGAAGGATTTTCTCGCTGGAGCTTTTGCACACTGTCGATATGTGATTTGCTTGATAAATGACACTTTAAAAGGTCAAGTTTCCAAATATCACTCCTCTTTTTCCCACTTGCAAATTATCTAGCAACTTTTGCATTGTGATAGTACACATAGGTAACACTGAAGGGCAATAATGAAGCATTGCATATAAATATTTCTTGCAGCTTCATGGTCCTGACCTGAGAGCTTTTGATGTAGCAGTTTCTACTGTTTCATTAAGCTATTCCACTTTAAATAAACTGGCAATTCATTTGGGCTTCATGCCCTTTGTTTCTTTGGAATTGGACAGAGTGAATCAATAATTTCTTCAATAAAAAAGTGTAAATAAGCCGGTTCTAAAATCTGCAGACAAATCATTGTAAACTCCACATTGTCAACACTGTCCCCATCAGGAACCAGAAAAAGGAATGTGTTTGTGTACAAATGTGAAGTATACCTAACATGCCAACAAGGTGGAGGGTGACAATCTTTTGTGTGCAGTTTAAACTCCTTTGGGCGCTATAGTAAAAGATGTGTGCGCGTGCACACCTTAGAGGGAGCATTGCGCACAGCCTCAAAATACAAGAATGTCCCATTGGAACAGAGTTGAGGAGGAATTTCTTTAGCTGGTGAATCTGTGCAATTCATTGCCAGAGACAGCCATGGAGGCCAAGCTATTGTGGTATATTTAAGCAGAAGTTGATAGATACATAATTAGTCAGGGCATCAAAGGTTCTGTGTAGAAGGCAGGAGAATGGGGTTCGGATGGAAAATAAATAAGTCATGATCGAATGGTGGAGGAAACTCAATGGGCCAAATGGTCTAATTCTGGTCCTGTATCTTATGATTATCACACCCTCACCTTTTCTGTAACTAAAACTGACTTGTTTTCTCTCTCTTTTGCAGTTCTTGCACCACCTCTTCCTTCCATCATTTTATACTGGCCGTCTCCCACTTTCTTTCCAGTCCAAATGAAGGATCTTGACCCAACATATTGATTATTCATTTTCCTCTATAGATGCTACCGGACATGCTGAGTTCCTACAGCACTTTTTTTTTGTTGCTTGTTTTCTTTATTTTCTAATTCTGCTGAAGGTTCCCGCACCCTAAACATTTTGTTTTCACAGATGCTGTCTGACTTACTAAGTGAATCTAGCATTTTCTGTTTTTACCCCCATCATAGATTAAGTGAACCTAATGACTTCCTATTTTGTAAGAGAATTTGAAAACCTATTAAGCATCTATCTGAGAACTGGGAAATATAATTAATCTAACTAGCTCAGTACTTGGCCTGCATGGGCATGTTGGATGAACTGGGTGCTTCCTGTGCTGTAATATTCTGTGGCACTGTGCTGACATGCATGTAACATCTGTCTTTAGAAGAGGTGTTCGGGCATATTCTGGACTTGGGCAAAATATTAACTTCTGCCACTAACTTCAGCAACCAGTCTTTAGACCTGAGCGTGGACTGTAGATTAAATTAAAAATGCAGCCCTAGACAATAGTTTCCTAGAGCTGTGGACATCAGGTAACTGAAAAACCAGATAATGCTGATTAACATTCATTTTGGTTGTCTGGAGTGTGGGTGCGAAGAAGAAGGTGTGAAAGTTGTATGTAATTCAAAGGAAGCATTGTAGATACATTGTAAATATAGAATTCCCCTTTTTAAAATGTCATGTAATATTTGGTCGAACAGACCTATTCCTTCAGAGAGTGTCTCATATTGTTGAATAAAAGACTACGTTATATCTACCATCTGCATCTCTCCAGTGAACTTTGTTCACATTACAACAAGGGCAATTGAAAATAGACTTGGAAAATTAAATTTTGTGAATTTGAAAAAGAATTATTGACTGTGTCTGAGGCAAATCCATAATTAGATAAGATTATAAACACAAGAGATTCTGCAGATTCCTCTCCATAGATGCTGCCTGGCCTGAGTTCCTCCAGTATTTTGTATATGTTACATTAGATAAGATTTGCTTTATTTGCCACATGCACATGGAAACATTCATCAAAATGCGTTGTTTGTGTCAAATCAAATCAGCAAGAATTGTGCTGGGCAGCCTGCAAGTGTTGCCAGCTATGCTTCCAGTGCTGAAATAGCATGCCCCAACTCACTAACCCTAACTCGTACATCTTTGGAATATGTGAGGGAACCACATGAATTAACTCATTGCCTGAAATGTGTGGATAAAATATGAATAATGGCAAGGAGTGGGAAGTTGGAAATATGATGACTGAAAGTTAGCAAACTTGGACTTAGTACTTAGAATCAGTGTGCTGTTTTATGTTAATTATCTGTGTACTTGGCACTCAATTCTTTTCTGAGGATCTGCTGATGGAATCTTAGTGCAAGTTTTCTAATATTGGAAGGTTGTTGTTCCTAATTATTGCATTTGAAAACTTGTTTATTTCATTACTTGAGCCAGGTAACTCTTTTCACTGTTGGAGATGGAACAGGCATGGTTGAGGAATGCAGCAAAATAATTTTCTTTTAAAATAGACCTGCCGCATCTTTAAGACTTCTCTAAAATTTATAACAGTTGGATGATATCCAATTCCACATGCAGTGAATCAATTTCAGTGTCATCTCCCAAGCCAACATCTTCAGCATCAAGTACGTAATTACAGTCACAGATCTCTTCCAGGCAGTACACAACATTTGCATGTTCTGAGCCAGAATTCCAACATAGTCACTCTATTCTCAACTCCATCATGACAACAGATCATCAGGTGGACTAAAGAAAAGATTCAAGGATGTTCTTGACATCTCCTTGGAAAAAGTGCAAAGTCTTCATTGATGTGTGTGAGTCCTTGGTCCAGTAGTACTCACACTGAAGAAGAAGCGTCTGGCATGGCTTTGAGAACCACTTGCTGGGACCACACCAAAGCTCACCATAGACAATGCAGCACCTCCCAACATACCCACTCAACTTATTAAGCATGCATTGTCCTACCCGTGCAAAGATGCAACATTTGCTCATCAGTCACTCTAGAATGGAAGCAAGTTATCTTCACTCTTAGGAACTGTCAAAGAAGAATCTGAGGCTAGAAGTGAAAGAAGAAGGACTATCTTGTGGTTAGAGGACTGTGTATGTTTATATGTGGGTGGAAGAGAGGAATGGGGCTTGCTTTGATGTTGTTTTGTGGCTTGTTTTGTTCTGCCAAGCATTGTGGCCATGGTATGTTGGCGCCAGAATGTGTGGTGACACCTGTGGGCTCCATCAGCACTCTTGGGTGTGTTGGTTGTTAACGCAAATAGGATATTTCACTGTATATTTCAATGTACAAATTATAAATAAGGTTGAATCTTGAAAAATAGACTTCTTAAATACTGTATTAACTCAAAAAACGTGATGCCTTCATAAAGCTCTTCCAATTGTGGTAAGATGAGCAATAGTGCCTTTCATGTGCCTGGGTACAGTTTTACCTGAATCCTACACAGTATTATATGCAGAAAAAAATTAACACTGACTTTTGCAACTGAGATTTGGAAGCAGTGTAAAATACACAGCAATTTCTCTGTTGCGTAGTTAGTGTTACTGATCGAGGATGTATTTTGAGGTAGTAGTCTGTTAAAATTAACGAGTGCAATTGGAATGAGCTAGCCTGACCAACTATATAAATTCTTGCCTGACCATCAGTTAGTGAGGGTCTTCACTCGTGTTGGATTCGGTAACATTTCAAATAAATATATTCAACCTAGAATAATAGTTAGCCCCCAACAAATTTTTCTTCTTTAAAAAAACTTATCTGGTCATTATCACAGTGAAGTTTCTCGTGTCCTGCTGTGCAGAACTTGACTATCCCATTACAACTAAGTGTCACTTCAAGCAGAAAAAGTGCTTAATTGACTGTAAAAATGCATTGGGACATCCTGAGGTCATGAAATGCAGTCGAAAATTGTAAGCCCTTCTACCTACATCTGGAACTGTAATATATTTTTTAAACTTGGTTGATGTATAATGAAAGTCCCTGTTTAAATTTTGTGCTGCTGCCTGGCAACCCTGTTATCCCTTCCCCAACACCCCCCAAAAGTTGCAAAATCACAATCAGCAACTTTTTCTGATGATGTTGGCTGACATGAAGTGTTAGATTTGATTTGTGGCCAGCCATCCTTAATCATACAGTCATCCTATCCCTTGTTGTTAGAGTACAGGGGGAAAGGGCAGGAATCCCGGTTCAGAAATGACCCCAGCATTGAATTATGCTCTGACTTGTTAAGTCTAAAATGGTTTGATCTTATTAAATTGAACCTTGGCCATAATTTACCTTGTGTTCAATCAAAGTAGTATGTACACAGAAATATGTTGACCTTGAGCCAAAATTGATGTCACTTGATTTTATCTTAAGTGGGCCCAACAGTATTAATTTTGTCCATACTCAATGAAAATTAAATTCACTATCTAGATACAATGTCCTCATGGGTATAGGTGTAGTGCATATCAATAACTGACAGCTATTTGGCAACCGTGTGGAAAATAAATCTGTTTTCAGTAATCCTTGAGTATGGAGTGTTTTTCAGACTTCCATTTGCTTTGTTTTTTTAAGGTTTAAGTTGGAAACATGATTTATTTCCCCCACCTCTCTGTTTTTGGAATAACATAAATATAGGGTATAAACCGTGCTGTATAAATGTATTATAATTCAAAGATTATATTGGAATTAAGGGAATGTTAAAAAAGAGTGGCATTAATTCTTAAGACTTCTCTTTTTGATTAACCTGTGAGTTTGATGGAGATTGTTGCATGGGGTGTAGGCTTCCAAATTGTTGTGAAGCTTCTGCTGATAATTTGTAGGTTAGAATATAGATCTTTCCAATATCTGAAGCCAAGCACTGGGCAAAATCATGTTTTTCATTTTCATTCAGGATTTATTGCTGGAGTGGTGTGTAGACTTTGATCAACAGTGGAGGAGGAGATAAAAGCAAGTTATCCTTGGATGCAAGACTTAGATCAAGAATATTTACTACACATTGAAAGTACTTCATTGGCTATAAAATATGTCAGGAAGTCCTGAAAAAGAAGTTAGAGGGCTCAACATAAATACAAAAATGGACAATATAATGTATCACAAACATGAGAAAATATGCAGATACACGAAATTCAAAGCAACATGCACAAAAAGCTGGAGGAACTCAGCAGCTCAGGCAGCATCAATGGAAATAAGTAAGTAGAAAAAAAACATAGAAAACCTACAGCATAATACAGGCCTTTTGGCCCACAATGCTATGTTGAACATGTACTTACTTTAGAAGTTACCTAGGGTTACCCATAGCCCTCTATTTTCCTAAGCTCCATGTACCCATTCAGGAGTCTTTTAAAAGACCCTATCTTATCTGCCTCCACCACTGTTTCCACTCACTCACAACTCCCTGCCCACACAATCAGTGCCTTTCATCACCTTATACACCTCTATCAGGTGACCTCTCATTCTCCATTGCTCCAAGGAGAAAAGGCCAAGTTCACTCAACCTATTCTCATAAGGCATGCTCCCCAATCCAGACAAAATCTTCTCTGCATTCTTTCTATGGTTTCCACATCCTTCCTGTAGTGAGACAAGCAGAACTGAGCACAGTAATTGCTCAGTTAATGTTTTGGACTGGGATCCTTCATTAAGACTCAATGTATAATTTTAAATTGGTATCTTTCACTCTTGGTTTTTGGGAATAAGAAACTGGGTCTGTGATTATTTGGGGAAATTGAGAAATTGGGATGTTAACCAATTTGTTTATTACATTTGTATTTTTTTATTGGTAATCTCTTAGGGATTTAACAATCTAATATTCTGCTTCAGAAAAAAAGATAGGCATAACCGAAAGTTTTTAGAATATAACAAAATGGGTGTTAACATTGCTGTGATGTAACTGAGATATTGAACTGTTGACCACGAGGTTACATGATGCCATCTATATAAGGCAGTCAGTTGGAGAGAAAAGATGTTTCTTTATCACATTCCTTCCATGATGTCTTCAATATATAATTTTTTTTGCATGTAGTCACAAAGTTAAGGAAAGGTAACAGATAATATTTTATACCTTGGTGTACTTCATCAAATGAAATGGGATCATTAACACTAAGGGAGTATCTATGACTGAGAATACAAGGGGTCCTATACCTTACTCTTCTTTTGTAGAAAAACCCTCCTTGCATTTATGTAGTGCCTTTTGTATCTTCTTCAGGACTTCTGAAAGCACTTTGTAGACTGTTTCACAGTGGAGGGCAAGTGGCACCTGTTTATGTACAGACAGCTGCATTATGGCAATGAAAGAATGATCTCTTTTTGGTGATGTTGGTCATGACACCAGGGTAAAATCCTTTGTTCCTAAAAAAATAGTGCTATAGAATCCTCTGTGTCCATTTGAAAGGTATAAGGGGCTGGGAATATGGCTTGTCTGAAATATGAAAATCTGTGTAATGGTGCTGGTGCACACTAATTGTTCAAACCAATCAATTCAAAAGGAAAGTATTTTGTGGTTGTGGTGTGAGAAAGATCAAATGTTGCTGAAATACTTTGAGTGATGAGTGCGTGTGTGTGTGCTTCTGCGATATTGACTTTTCATTTTAAGTTAATAGGCTGAATTATCCCGAAGGCTTGAGTTATTTGTGTTTATATTTTAGGTTCTATTTGATTTTTTTCAGTTTATTTTTATTGTTTGGCATAGTAGAGGGTTCTTGGTTATTACTATAAAAATGAATTAAGCAGTTACATCAACTGGCAGTAATAGTAGCAACACAGATGTGTTGAAATTCCAGTATTTTCTGTGACTTATCTGCATGTAAGTGGAGTTAGTCAGCAGTTTTGTGGTATATCCATACTTTAATGCTTCATTCTTAAAGCTAAAATCCCAAGTGATCGTACAAAAAATTACAGACACAATTATTGATTCATAGAACTTTGAAATAGACACTTCAGTCCATCTACAATAGTATTGTGCAAAAGCCTTGGGTACATAGTGTGCCTATGACTTTTGCACAGTGGTGTATTTGTCAACATGGAGCAACGATCGAGTTTATAAATATGACAGGGTTAAAGGATATTGGGAATGGTGAGGGTGGAGCACCGTAGAATGGGTGTGGGATGGGTGGCAGCGGAGTGCCAGGACTGGGGATGGGGGTGTGGCATGAGTACATACTCATCCAGTCCTGAGACATCAGGCAAGGCCATTTGATTCCAAACAATTGATTTATTATTACAGAATGTCTCTCTGTTGCTTCTCACTCCCTTCCCTCTCCGTTTCCCTCTTCCCAAGCATGATTCCCTCTCCCTGCCCACTTCCTACTCACAGCCCGCAATAGAGACCCATATCAGAATCAAGTTTATCATCACTCACAAATGTCATGAAATTTGCTTTTTGTTTTGTAGCAGTATAATACAATGCATTATATCATAGTGCTGTCGAACAGTCTTGGGTACCATAGCTGTATATATTACACATATTTAATACTCAAGCTTTTTGCACAGTACTGTACATATTGTACTTATTTCTCTGCTTGCTCGTACTTGTCTTTTACAGCTTCTACCACTTGCACAGTAAGGGCATCTTAATGTGGCCAATTATCCTAGCAATCTGCACATGTTAAACTGGCAGACTATTATTTAAATGGGGAAAGAATAAACGGGCAGACTATTAGTTAAATGGGGAAAGAATTCAAAGTTCTGAGATGCAATGGGACTTGGGAGTCCTCGTACAGGATACCCTTAAAGTTAACCTCCAGGTTGAGTCGGTAGTGAAGAAGGCGAATGCAATGTTGGCATTCATTTCTAGAGGAATAGAGTATAGGAGCAGGGATGTGATGTTGAGGCTCTATAAGGTGCTGGTGAGACCTCACTTGGAGTACTGTGGGTAATCTTGGTCTCCTTATTTAAGAAAGGATGTGCTGACGTTGGAGAGGGTACAGAGAAGATTCACTAGAATGATTCGGGGAATGTGAAGGTTAACATATGTGGAACATTTGTCCGCTCTTGGACTGTATTCCTTGGAGTTTAGAAGAATGAGGGGAGACCTCATAGAAACATGAATGTTAAAAGGCATGGACAGAGTGGATGTGGCAAAGTTGTTTCCCATGATGGGGGAGTCTAGTACGAGAGGGCATGACTTAAGGATTGAAGGGCGCCCATTCAGAACAGAAATGCGAAGAAATTTTTTTAGTCAAAAGGTGGTGGATCTATGGAATTTGTTGCCACGGGCAGCAGTGGAGGCCAAGTCATTGGGTGTATTTGAGGCAGAAATTGATAGGTATCTGAGTAGCCAGGGCATCAAGAGTTATGGTGAGAAGGTGGGGGAGTGGGACTAAATAGGAGAAAATGGATCAGCTCATGATAAAATGGCGGAGCAGACTCGATGGGCCAAATGGCCTACTTCTGTTCCTTTGTCTTATGGTCTTATGTTGGTAGATTGTCTGCTGTAAGTAGCCCCTCATTTGTAGGTGATTGGTAGAATCTGTAGAGAGCTGATGTGGGGAGATCATGGAAAATTAACAAGGATTTGGATTGTTCTGTAAACCAGCGTAGAATCATTGGGCTGAAATTACCTCCATTAATCATGTTAAAACCCTTGAGTTTAGCAGAGGTAAACTCATTAGAAGATGGGACATTCTTGGGGAACTTGACAGGGTAGACATTGGGAGAACGTTTTGCCTGACTGAAGCTTCTAAAACCAAAGGCCATCGTCCGGCTTTAGGACTGGCAGCAGAAGAAATATTTTTTCACCTGGTTGGTAGAATATATTTCGAACTTCTCTACTTTAGAGAGGAATTGGTTCAGTAATTGAGATCAGCAGCAGGCCAAGTGGCCTATTCTTCCCTCTATCTGACCCGGATCTGGGCCGTAGCCTCCAAATATCCAGACCTGCCTCTCAGTTTTTTTGCACTACCTTACTTCCCATTTTTCTATTTTCTATTTATGATCTATAATTTAAATTTTTAATATTTACTAATGTTTCCCATTTTTAATATTTAATATTTGTAATCCAGGGAGTGGGAAGCGCAGAATCAAATATCGCTGTGATGATTGTACGTTCTAGTACTAATTGTTTGGCGACAATAAAAGTATAAAGTATAAGTATAAAGTATCTCTTGTGTTCTCCCTGGCATTTTGTTTCATTGTAGTCATTGTAATGCCTTTGTAATCTATATTTTAAAAATCAACTCAAAGTACGTTTTTGGTACGTGAATTACTTAGTAGACCTCAGCAAATAGATTGTTGCTTCATGCTGAGAATGTGTGAAACATGTTTACTGACTGAGATTCTAACATCAAATAATTAATTGGAGCATATTTGACTTGGTGCCTGCCCTCTTCATACTGTTACTGTTTGAATTTGGATTATTCCTGTGTTTCTCTCCTTCCCCTGCCCCAGATATCAAAGCCCATTACCTAAATAACAATTCATGTTATTTGTGTAGGTCATTAAATACCAAAAACTTCTCCTAACCCTAAATAAAATGCAAGTTTAAAATGTGTGATCCAGTTGTCCAGTGGTGAGAATTGAGGTTGGTCTTGTCTTCCTCCAAGGTATTGGGACAGATTTCTGTGCTGATCTTTTGCCATGTATTTTCAGGAGTTACCAGAGGGGGAATGGAATGTGCCACTGTCTGATTTCATCTTTTTCTCATTTCATGGGTAAATCTTTTTTACTTGTAAGGTACATTATTAAAATCTGTGGATGGATCTGGAATTGTTACCTTTCAATGCATCAACTTCTGCTGGTAATCTATTCAGACCTGTTTGTCCAATCCTTCCCCATAATCCCTTTCAGTACGCTGGATGAACTCAGCAGGTCAGGCAGCATCAGTTGGAAATGATGAGAGAACGTTTCGGGCCGGAACCCTTTGTCAGGACTGAAGAAGGGTTCCGGCCCGAAACGTCGACTCATCGTTTCTAACTGATGCTGCCCGACCTGCTGAGTTCATCCAGCGTACTGAAAGTGTTGCTTTGATCACAGCATCTGCGGATTATTTTGTGTTTCCCATAATCCCTGTAATGTTTTTACATATATGGTGAAATATATGTATTTTGAAGTCACTTAGATCACATATTCTTCCCCAGTCTGATGTTTGCTCTGAACAACAACTGAACCTCTTGACCATGTCTGCATGATTTTGTACATTGAATTGCTGCCACATGATTAGCTGATTAGATATTTGCATTAACAAGCACGTGTACAGGGGTACCTAATAAAGTAGCCACTGAGTGTATATCCAGATTGTATTCCATTTTTTGTGGAATTTTCAACTCCATGTTATTTTGAAGGAAAGGAAGGAATAGAGTTGATGTTTCTGGCCAAGTCCTTTCCATTTATGCTGCCTGACCTGCAGAGCATTTTGCGTGTGTTACTCTGTCCCACAGTTGTGTATGTCATTGTGGTTGGCTATAAACTACCATTGGCAATCCTGGGGCCATTTAGATACTTATGCAGTTCCTTGATTAGGCGGGATTGAAGAAGAAGACCTTTTAGAAGAGAAGAGCAGATATATTTCTCATTTCAAGCAACTACCTCTTGAATAACCTAAGAGGCCTTCACACAATAATTACAGCATTGCCTTAATCATTGGAAAGGAAGTGAGTTCTTATTGTAACAGAGTACTTCTGTCTTTTACATTCAGATGTAACATACTGCAGCTGGGTTCATTCAGAATCATTGTCTAGTTCGGCTGATTAGAGTTGTTCTGTTTTGACTGATAACTGTGTTGACAGAAAAGTAACGAGGGTGCTGACCCCCTGTTGTCTATTTGAGGATCGTCCTTTCAAATATTTTTGTGCTGGGAAGTGGAGGTTAATGGCATTCTTTCAATTTATCCATGATTAGTTGCAAGTTTTGTATTCTTTATCAACAACAATAAAGATCACGTCAAATTAGGCAAGATATGTGCTGTCGCCTTTTTGAAGGTTTAATTGGAAGAGGATTTGTGAGGTGCATTTCTCTTCTCCTTCACAGGAACCACCCTAACCGCGACTCCTGCCCGGCTTCATTGATGCTCATAAGTTTCTTGCTCACAGTGACTGAATCATGCATGTATTCCCTGCGGCTGCTGTTTTTCGTTCCAAATATAGGAAAACAAGAATTGTTCGGGATTTTCGCAGCTTCTGATCTGGGCGTGACTGACATGGACATTTGTGTAAACTGATTAAACAAGTGTAGCTGTTTACCATGACTGAGTAGGCAGCTCCACGCAGTCCACCTTCACGTTTCGTCAGTGGTAAACAAAATCACAAAATTATCATTAAAACCTGAAAATCGCAGTGAGTGGCTAAGGGAATGGATATAAACAGGAGAGAGTCTGCAGACGCTGGAAATCCAGAGCAACACACACAAAATGCTGGAGGAACTCAGCAGGTCAGGCAGCACGTATGGAGAAGGGTCTCAGTCCGAAATGTAGGCAGTTAATTCATTTCCATAGATGCTGCCTGACCTGCTGAGTTCCTCCAGCATTTTGTGTGTGTTACTAAGGGAGTAGGTATGCTGAGGGGTGAAACTAAGGAGATACTTTCAGTGGATTTTAGTCTGTTTTCTAAAATGTACTTTCAGGAATGTTGCGGATTTATAGTGTGTTACTTTCACGGTGCAAGAAAGTGTGTAATTTGTTTTACTGATGTGACCTTGACAGCAGTTTTCTTTCATGATCACTGTGAGAAGTAGGTCTGAGGGCCATTTTACACGGGCTCCGGCCTGTGCAGTTATGAAAGGGCCATTAGCATATGGCATTTCATCACAGAGCCTTCACAGTAGCTGGACGAGGCTTTTGCTATGTTTCCTCGCATGAGCACAAGAGTTTCTGCGGACGCTGGAAATCCAGAGCGGCGCACACACAAAATGCTGGCGGAACTCAGCAGGTCAGGCAGCATCAATGGAGGGGAATAAAGAGTTGATGTTTCAGGCCAACGTCCTTCATCAGGACTGGAACAGAAGGAGGAAGAAGCCAGAATAAGAAGGTGGGTTGAGGGTGGGGGAGGGAAGGAGTACAAGCTGGCAGGTATTAAGTGAAATCAGGAGAGGCGGAAGGTGAGTGGGAGGGGAGGGATGAACTGAGAAGCTGCGAGGTGATAGGTGGAAGATGGAAAGGGCTGAAGAAGAAAGAGTGTGATAGGAGCGGAGAGTGGACCATGGGAGAAAGGGAAGGAGGAGGGGCACCAGAGGGAGGTGATGGACAGGTGTGGAGAAGAGAAAGGGTAAAAGCGGAGTCAGTATGGAGAATGGAAAAAAAGAAAAAGGGGAGGGAGGAGAAATTACCGGAAGTTAGAGAAATCGATGTTGGAGGCTATGCAGTTAGAATATGAGGTGATACTCCTCTAACCTGAGAGTGGCCTGTTTGTGCCTGTAGAGGAGGGTGTCGCCCGATATGCCAGAATAAGAAATTAAAATGGGTAGCTGCCGGGTAAACTTGCCTTTTCCAAGCATGAAGGAACGGATCGGTCTGCGCCATCGGAACCTGGTCACCTCCTTCCCCCAGGAGAGCACTGTGTTTAGGGCAGCCTAAAGTGTTTTTTTTGTGTTAGACTGGTAATCTTCCTGCACCAGTTGACATTAGTTAGACCATAAGATAAAACAGCAGAAGTAGGCCATTTGGCCTATCGAGTCTTTTCCAGTATTCCATCATGACTGATTCATTATCCCTCTCAACACCATTCTCCTTCCTTCTCCATGTAACCTTAGACACCCTGATGAATCAAGAACCTTTGAACCTCCGCTGTAAGTATACTCAGTGACTTGGCTGCCGCAGCCATCTGTGGCAGTGAATTTCACAGATTCGCCACCCTTTGGCTAAATAAGTTTCTCCTTATCTCTGTTCTGAAGGGAGATCCTTGTATTCTGAGGCTGTACCCTCTCCTAGACTCTCCTACTTTTGGAAACATCCTCTCTACATCATCCACTCCACATCATCAACTCTACATCATCCACTCCACATCATCCACTCCACATCACCCTCTCCACATCATCCACTCTACATCATCCACTCCACATCATCCTCTCCACATCATCCACTCCACATCATCCTCTCCACATCATCCTCTCCACATCATCCACTCCACATCATCCTCTCCACATCATCCACTCCACATCATCCACTCTACATCATCCACTCCACATCACCCTCTCCACATCATCCACTCTACATCATCCACTCCACATCATCCTCTCCACATCATCCACTCCACGTCATCCTCTCCACGTCATCCACTCCACATCATCCACTCCACGTCACCCTCTCCACGTCATCCTCTCTACGTCATCCACTCCACATCATCCTCTCTACGTCATCCACTCCACGTCATCCTCTCCACGTCATCCACTCCACGTCATCCACTCCACGTCATCCACTCCACGTCATCCTCTCCACGTCATCCACTCCACATCATCCACTCCACATCATCCTCTCCACATCATCCTCTCCACATCATCCTCTCCACATCATCCTCTCCACGTCATCCTCTCCACGTCATCCACTCCACGTCATCCACTCCATGTCACCCTCTCCACGTCACCCTCTCCACGTCATCCACTCCACGTCATCCACTCTACGTCATCCACTCCACATCATCCACTCCACATCATCCTCTCCACATCATCCACTCCACATCATCCTCTCTACATCATCCACTCCACGTCATCCACTCTACGTCATCCACTCCACATCATCCACTCCACATCATCCTCTCCACATCATCCACTCCACATCATCCACTCCACATCATCCACTCTACATCATCCTCTCTACATCATTCACTCCACATCATCCTCTCTACATCATCTTCTCCACGTCATCCACTCGACATCATCCTCTCCACATCATCCACTCCACATCATCCACTCCACATCATCCACTCCACATCATCCACTCTACATCATCCACTCCACATCATCCACTCCACATCATCCTCTCCACATCATCCTCTCTACATCATCCACTCCACATCATCCTCTCCACGTCATCCATTCCACGTCATCCACTCCACATCACCCTCTCCACATCATCCACTCCACATCATCCACTCCACATCATCCACTCCACATCATCCTCTCCACATCATCCTCTGCACATCATCCTCTCTACGTCATCCACTCCACGTCATCCTCTCTACATCATCCTCTCCACATCATCCTCTCCACATCATCCTCTCCACATCATCCACTCCACGTCACCCTCTCCACGTCATCCACTCTACATCATCCACTCCACATCATCCACTCTACATCATCCACTCCACGTCATCCTCTCCACGTCATCCACTCCACATCATCCTCTGTACATCATCCACTCCACATCATCCTCTCCACATCATCCTCTCCAAGTCATCCACTCCACGTCATCCTCTCCACATCATCCACTCCACATCATCCTCTGTACATCATCCACTCCACATCATCCTCTCCACATCATCCTCTCCACATCACCCTCTCCAAGTCATCCACTCCACGTCATCCTCTCTACATCATCCTCTCCACATCATCCACTCCACATCATTCACTCCACATCATCCTCTCCACATCATCCTCTCCACATCATCCACTCCACATCATCCTCTCCACATCATCCACTCCACATCATCCTCTCCACATCATCCACTCCACATCATCCTCTCCACATCATCCACTCCACATCATCCATTTCTCTCTAGGCCTTTTACTGTTCAACAGATTTCAGTGAGATTCTCCTCCCCCCCCTCCACATACACACGCACATTCTTCTAAACTCTAATGAATACTGGCCATCAAGCACTCCTCATAAGTTAACCCTTTCATTTCCAGGATCATTCTCTTGAACATCCTCTGGATCCTCTCCGATGCCTGCATATCTCTTCTTAAATAAGAGGCACAAAACTGCTTACAATAGTCTCAATGTCCTTCCTTAAAAATGGTCAGGAGACCACAGTGTTCAGAACTAGCCAAGACAAACACCAGAGCATCTCTTTCCAGATGTTCTTGAATCACAATTCTCTCATTGACTTTCACCGTGAAAGTATTTATTTTACCATCAGAGATGCCCTCCTCCTTCAAAGGATGATGTTTGCCTTCCTCCACTGTAGATGCTGTCCTCACTTGCACCTCCTCCATTTCCCTAACTTCTGCATTCAGTCCATCTTCCTACTGCCTTAACGGTTATAGAGTTTCTCTTGTTCTTACCTACCACCTCATGAGCCTCTGCATTCAATGCATAATTATCCGCAACTTCTACCATCTCCAAAGGGATTCTACCACCAAACATACAATTACCTACCCCCTCCCTGCTTTCCGCAGTGATTGCTCCCTCCTTGATTCCCTTGTCTCTTCATCCCTCCCCACTAATCTTCCTCCTGGCACTTATCCCTGTAATTGACCAAAGTGCTCTGCCTGAACATTCCCCTACTCCCTCACCCTCATTCGGGGCCCCAAACGGTCCTTCCAGGTGAGGCAACACTTCATCTGTGAATCTGCTGGGGTCATTTATTGTGTCTGGTGCCTCCCGAGGAGGCATCCTCAACAATGGTGAGACCCGTCGTAAATTGGAGGGCTGCTTTGTAGAGCACCTCCACTCCATCTGCCAAAAGTGGAACTTCTGGGTGGTCCAACTTATTAATTCCGATTCCTATTCCCATTCCATGGTGTCGTCTTGTGCCCCAGTGAGGCCACCCTCGGGTGGAGGAGCAACACCTTAAATTCTGCCTGGGTAGCCTCCAACCTGATTGCATGAATATCGATTTCTCCTTCCAGTACAAAAATTTTACCTTCCCTTCCCCTCTTCTTCTATTCCCCACTCTGGTGTCTTAACTCTTCTCATCTGCCTATCACCTCCCCCTGGATCTCCCCCCACCTCCTTCCCTTTCTCCTATGATCCACTCTGTTGTCCTTTCAGATTCTTTCCTCTCCAGCGCTTTCCTACTCACTAGGCTTCACCTATCTCCTTCAAGCTCTCCTCTTCCCCCCTCCCCCTTCTTTATTCTGGTGTTTTCACCTTTCCTTTCCAGTCCCGAAGAAGGGCCTCAGCTCAAAACATCAGCTGATTGATCATTTCCATAGACGCTGCCTGACCTGCTGAGTTCCTCCAGCATTTTACGTGTGTTGCTTTGGATTTCCAGCTTCTGCAGCATTTCCCTTTTTTAATTTTATCATTTCACATTCTATCCCCCTCACTTTGAATTCTGCTTCAGATACTGTGTGTTAGTGATTTACATTTGTCTCCTCTTTCCTTTTTTATTCATCTTTTCTACACTTACCCTTTTGAATGCTTAATGTCCTCTGGTCTAAAGGGATATGCAGCCATCTGTGGAAGAGAGTCTCAGTCTGATCAATCCTTCCTGGCAGATTTTGTCCATGAGGAAACGTGATGTCAATTTAAAATCAAACAAACACCCCAATTTGTTTTCTTCAGACCTGAAAAGATATAGTATTAAGTTTCAATATCTTCGACGTCCAACTTCTCAGCCTTTAAGCAATACCAAACAGTGAGAGGTGGCCTCTTGTGACCTTGCACTTGATGATCTAATGCAATTGGGAGCAAGGTTGGAGTCCGTGACACCTAATTTGCACGGCTCACTCATGTTGTTCAGTGGTCGTGCATTCATCTCTAGGTCAGAAGGTTGTGATTATATTCCCACTTCAGAGACCCGCGGCCAGCAATCTGGCTTAGTTCTTCAGAGTGACTCACTGTTTGGGAAAAGCTATTAAAGAGAGGTCCCACCTGCACTGGATCCCATAAGGCTAGTTATATGAGGAAGCAAGGAAATTATCTATTATCCTGACCAATATTTATCCTTAATGAATTGACTGTAGTGTTATACACGTGTTGCTGGCTGAGCTGAAATGGGCTTCTTTATAATGTGGCCATGCTTCCAAAGCAATTCTTCAGCTGGAAAATAATCTTGGATGGCGTCAAATCCACACACTGAGCGATTCAGGAGCAGCTTCTTACTCTAGCCATCAGATTTATATATGGATATTAAACCCGTGAACATTACCTCTCTACTTCTTTTACTATTTCTGATTTTGCACTACTTCCTTTAATTTAAATATTTAGTACAGCGGTCCCCAACCACCGGGCCGCGGACTGGTACTGGGCCGCAAAGCATGCGCTACCAGGCCGTGAGGAAACAGTATGATTTGGCGATAGGAGTCAGCTGCACCTTTCCTCATTCCCTGTCACGCCCACTGTTGAATTTGAACACACGCGAGGTCATTACGCACGCGTCATCCATGTCAGCGCGGGAAGAAGATCAACTCCTCGAGCTTGCAAATGACGGCGGGCTGAGAAGTATGTTTGACTTAACATCTCTGCCGGCATTCTGCATCAAAGTCAAGGCTAAATATCCTGAGATAACCACGAAAACACTGAAAACGTTGCTTCCATTTCTAGCATATCTCTGCAATGAAAGCAACAAAAACTAAATTGCAGAATAGACTGGACATAAGGAACCCCCTTCGAGTATCGCTGTCTCCCGTCACCCCTCGATAGGACCGTCTTGTTACAGGGAAACAAGCCGAAGGCTCCCACTGATTCAGCGACATTGGTGTGTTGCAATGATTTTATATGTTCATACGGGGAAGATATGTGCTGTGTGTTTAATATCCAACGTTACTTAAAATATTATGATGCTATTGACTTATATAACTATATAATCATATAACAATTACAGCACGGAAATAAGCGATCTCTGCGCTTCTAGTCCGTGCCGAACGCTACTCTCACCTAGTCCCACCGACCTGCACTCAGCCCATAACCCTCCATTCCTTTCCTGTCTATATACCTATCCAATTTTTCTTTTAAATAATAATACTGAAGCTGCCTCTACCACCTCTACTGGAAATTCGTTCAACACTTACTTCAAGCTCCCCTGATAATTGACTTATTGCTATATTCATGCGAGGAAAATATGCCCTGTGTGTTTAATATTAAATTCATTAGATAAACCCCTTTAGAAACGAAATTCAGTGTATTAGCCACTTATCACCTATATTGCGTTCGTGATTAACACCCCCACCCCCCCCGAACAGAATCGCCAAAAACGACTTGTAGAAGAAAATTGGCACGTACACGCATGCGCACTGGTGCCCGCGCAAGGCTTCATGGTCATTGTAGTCTTTCTCGGGGTAAACCCAACGTATTTGACTGCTACTCTTGTTCGTTGGCAACCCTACCACCCCCCCGCCCCCCCAGTCGGCCAGTCCGCAAGAATATTGTCAATATGAAACTGGTCCGCAGGGCGAGAAAAGTTGGGGACCCCTGATTTAGTATACATATATTTACTGTAATCCAGTTTTTATCTGTATTTATCACGTATTGCATTGTCCTGCTGCTGCAGAGTTAACAAATTTCATGACATATGCCAGTGACAATAAATGTGATTCTGATTCTGATAACACTGGGCAACAAATTTTTTTGACAGTGTTGCTTTCTCAGAATTTTTTTTGGTTGATGATAGACTGCTTGAAGCTGAACACAAATATAATTTCAGACCACTTGTATCTTGCAGGAATTTGGAGAAAAATGTAATTAACTTTTATTGAATATTATAGGCATCCGTTACTCTCATGAGACCATAGATTTGCGCCTTGGAAGGTTTTCAGGGCGCAGGCCTGGACAAGGTTGTATGGGAGACCAGCAGTTGCCCATGCTGCAAGACTCCCCTCTCCACGCCACCGATGTTGTCCAAGGGAAGGCCATTGGGGCCCATACAGCTTGGTATCGGTGTCGTCGCAGAAAAATGTGTGGTTAAGTGCGTTGCTCAAGGACACACATGCTGTCTCAGCCAAAGCTCGAACTAGCAACCTTCAGATCACTAGATGAATACCTTAACCACTTGGCCACGCGCCAACACTATTGAATATAATGCATAATAGCGCTGATGTTTTGCAGTAGTTCAACTAAGCCAAAAATGTTTTGTTGATGATTTTCATTTGTACTCAGTGTCTGAGGCTTCTTGCTTAAGTGTCCAACAACAATCGGCCAGCATCGATGGATTCCAGCTGTCCTGATACCGTTTCTCCATGACCACAGCGTCCTGTTGAAACCTTTCACCATGCTCGTCACTGACAGCACCAAGATTTGCAGGGAAGAAGTTGAAATGGAAAATCAGAAAATGAATCTTTAGTGACATTTTGCACTTCATGGTTTTGTATACTTGAAGTATATTGCCAACAAGCTGCACGTAGTTTGGTGCTCTGTAGTTGGCAAGAATATTTTCAACAATATTCTTGAACGCCTTCTATGCAATTTTCTCTGGTCCCATGAGAAGTTCTTCGAGTTGCCTGTCATTGCCTGTCAAATACGTCATGTATTTGATTTGTGGACCAACAAAAATGCCTTCCTTAAACTTAGCATCAGTTATTCTGACTTGAATTACGAATTGAAGTAACAAATATAGACAATTTCAAACAATTGGTGCGTGATAAGGAAATTTCAAGGTGATTTTCATAATCAGCATCCCAAGATCCCTAAGGTACACCCAGAAGTATTCAGGAAGCAAGATTTTTGTTGTCCAGTATAAGGTGTGATGTAATTGAAAATTTTACTTGTGTGATTGAAATTACTCTTTTGTAAATGTAGGATAACATTCTAAAAGTAAAACAGAGTTTGAGGAAGCCTTATTATGTTTCTTTTCATAATCTTAATGTAGCTGGCATGGGGGAGGCGATTTAAGTGATAGATAAGGCATTGAGTTGCACAACATAACACCCAGTGCTCCACCTTTGGAAATGAAAACTTGATGACAATCCTGACAAGTTCTTTGTGCATTTGACATGTTAATACATAGGCATCAGTAGGTACTCTTGAATTAGTAGCAATTAGTAGTTGTGTAAAGCATCTCAGTTGTCACTCATGATTTTCCAATGCACTCACCTCTGGGTTGGACTGTAACACCAGACGTTGCTTAGAGGGTGAAGACCTGCTTCTTTGTTATTTTGAACAAAGATAAACAGAAGATCAGCTTCATTTGTCACATGTACATTGAAATATACAGTGAAATGCATTGCTTACGTCGGGGATGTTCTCGGTGCAGTTCGTAAGTGTTGCCTTGCTTCCGGTGCCAACATAGTATGTCCACAATTTACCAAGCCTAACACATGTGTCTTTGGAATGTGGGCAGGGGTTGGAGCACCCAGAGGAGACCCATGCGGGCATGGGGAGGAAATATAAACTCCTTGCAGGTAATGGCAGGAGTTGAACCCAGGTCGCTTGTACTGTAAAGCGTTGTGCTAACCACTATGCTACTGTGGCACCCCACAACCTGTCTTTTCCCAGACCCTGAGTGACTCCTCCTTAAATGGAATGATAATTACAGCCATTGAAGTAACTGCTGCCCTTCTCAATTCTAACTGTACCCCACTTCTCGATCCATTTGAGAACTTATTACCCTAATCCTAGTAGTTTGAAAGACAAGATTGTATGTTTTTTCTTTGTTATAATTCACACAAGGTTCATAATTACTTATTTTAATATACATTACGTGAGTTATTCTCTCATTCCTCTGAGACCTCGAATAAAATTACTACAGGTCCTCCAAATAGTGCTAATCTCACAGAGAGTGGTGTATATAGAGAAAGGTCTGCAGAGGAAATGGTGGCGAAAGGTGCAGTTTGGCATTTAAATAGCATGTAGACAGATACATGGATAGGAGCCAATCACATCAAAAGGGAATATCTTAGATAGATGTCACCTGTTGTTATATTTTGTAACTTCAAAACATAAATTCAAATGAAGGCATGGGTGTCTGAAATGCAAGTTGTACTTTGAGTTTACTTTGAGCAAGGTGCACACATGGTAGCATGATGATGTATGCAATTAATGTACATTTACATATAACCCATAATTATTTTGTGTGTTCATACACACACACACAGTGGCATGCAAAAGTTTGGGCACCCCAGTCAAAATTTCTGTTACTGTGAATAGTTAAGTGAGTAGAAAATGAACTGATCTCCAAAAGTCATAAGGTTAAAGATGCAACATTCTTTTCAACATTTTAAGCAAGATTAGTGTATTATTTTTGTTTTGTACAATTGTAGAGTGGAAAAAAGGAAAGGAGCATCATGCAAAAGTTTGGGCACCCCAAGAGATTTGAGTTCTCAGATAACTTTTACCGAGGTCTCAGACCTTAATTAGCTTGTTAGGGCTACGGCTTGTTCACAGTCATCAGGAAAGGCCAAGTGATACAAATTTCAAAGCTTTAAAAATACCCTGACTCCTCAAACCTTGTCCCAACAATCAGCAGCCATGGGTTCCTCTAAGCAGCTGTCTAGCACTCTGAAAATTAAAATAAATGATGCCCACAAAGCAAGGGAAGGCTATAAGAAGATAGCCAAGCGTTTTCAGGTAGCCGTTTCCTCAGTTCGTAATGTAATTAAGAAATGGCAGTTAACAGGAATGGTGGAGGTCAAGTTGAGGTCTGGAGGACCAAGAAAACTTTCCAAGAGAACTGCTCGTAGGATTGCTAGAAAGGCAAATCATAACCCCCGTTTGACTTCAAAAGACCTTCGGGAAGATTTAGCAGACTCTGGAGTGGTGGTGCACTGTTCTACTGTGCAGCGGCGTCTGCACAAATATGACCTTCATGGAAGAGTCATCAGAAGAAAATCTTTCCTGTGTCCTCACCACAAAATTCAGCGTCAGAAGTTTGCAAAGGAATATCTAATCAAGCCTGATGCATTTTGGAAACAAGTCCTGTGGACTGATGAAGTTAAAATAGAACTTTTTGGCCGCAGTGAGCAAAGGTATGTTTGGAGAAGAAAGGGTGCAGAATTTCATGAAAAGAACCCCTCTCCAACTGTTAAGCACGGGGTTCATGCTTTGGGCTTGTGTTGCAGCCAGTGGCACAGGGAACATTTCACTGGTAGAGGGAAGAATGAATTCAATTAAATACCAGCAAATTCTGTAAGCAAATATCACACTGTCTGTAAAAAAAGCTGAAGGTGAAAAGAGGATGGCTTCTACAACAGGATATATATCCTAAACACACCTCAAAATCCACAATGGACTACCTCAAGAGGTGCAAGCTGAAGGCTTTGCCATGGCCTTCCCGGTCCCCTGAGCTAAACATCATCGAAAATATGTGGTTAGACCTCAAAAGAGCAGTGCATGCAAGACAGTCCAAAGATCTCACAGAACTAGAAGCCTTTTGCATGGAAGAAGGGGCAAAAATCCCCCAAACAAGAATTGAAAGACTCTTAGCTGCCTACAGAAAGCGTTTACAAGCTGTGATACTTGCCAAAGGGGGTGTTACTAAGTACTTACCATGCAGGGTGCCCAAATTTTTGCTTCGGGCCCTTTTCCTTTTTTGTTATTTGAAACTGTAAAAGATGGAAATAAAAAAGTAATCTTGCTTAAAATATTAAAGAAATGTGTCATCTTTAAACTTTATGCCTTTTGGAAATCAGGTCGTCTTTTACTCGCTTAGCTATTTACAGTAACAGAAATTTTGACCGGGGTGCCCAAACCTTTGCATACCACTGTGTGTGTGTGTGTGTGTGTGTGTGTGTGTGTGTGTGTGTGTGTGACACACAGTTATCCAAATGTTATTGAAACATTAAATACTCAACAGCTATCACCTGACAGCTTGTACCCCTTCCCCTCCCCAAACCTTATTCTGGCTTCTACCCCGTTGCTTTCCAGCCCTAATGAAGAGTCTTGGACTGAAACATTGACTATTGATTCCCCTCCATAGATGCTGCCTGACTTGTTGAGCTCCTCTAGCATCTTGTGTGTGTTGCTCATGATTTTTCACTGTTTGCCAAATCTCTTGTGCTTAGTTTAGATAGGTGCCTTGAGCAGCATGAACAATGTGAGCCGATAGATCTGTTTCCATGCTGTGCAGCTCTATGACTAATTCAATGAGTACTTTGAAACAATGACCATTGATTTTATTTCCTTGGTCCAGCCACACATAATTATCTCTGCCTTATATTTATAAATATCTAACGTGATTTAACTCTATACATTCTCAATTACATGTTGCAGAACACTGCCCCAATTTAATAATCTAATTGTTCTGGTCACCTTGGATTGGAATGAGAAAATGTCTGCCTTAGGTTTGCAAAAGTGGGAATATGAGAGCAAACTGCAAAATACCGCAGATGTCTGAAATCACACAGAAAAGTAATACTCTGCAGGTCAGGCAACATCACTGGAGGCAGAGGTAGTAGTGATGTTTCAGGTCCTCGTGTGGCTTTGACTCACTCTTTTCCATATTTTCAGCTTCTATAGATTTGACCCCAATTTTCAATGTGATTTTTCTTAGCCAGCTAAACTCCTGTAGACTAGCTCTGAATTTATTTTAATGCAAAACATTGAATTGAGTTGTAAAATTCATCTGCTCCATGTGGTTGAGCTCCTTTTAATTAACTGATGTGATGTTCCCTGATGGGTGTATTTGATCTTTAATTGGCTGCTAAAATGCTTTGAAGTCAACCTGCCATTAAAAGAAGGTGATCTAATAAATGGGTTTTTTATATATTTTAGTTGTTTTTTTACGGTTTTCAATAACTTTTTGAAGTGATGCATTGGGAAATATGCAGTATTTAGTAATCTGAAAGTGCAAGAAGGAATTGCAAAAACAGTATGCAGTACTGTGAATGTGATTGTAAATGAATACTTCTCATTTGTATTCACTAAGTAGAAGAGAATATCAAAGTGTGAGTTCTGGGAGGGGTACATAGATAATCACACTGGGAGATGTTAAAGAGGAGGAGGTGCTGGATGTCATGGGGTGCGTTAGTATTGATAAATCCCATGGGTCAAAGAGATCCATTCTAGCTTGCTAATTGGGAGGAAGGAAGGAGATAGCTTGGACATCTTTGTTAGCCACAGTGAGGTTCAGAAGACTTAGAGGAAAGCCAGGTCAGTACAGGTCTGTAAACTTTATTTTGCTGGTAGGGAAATCTTTGGAGAAAATCTTAAGGGATAGGTAATGTATGTACATTTGGAAAAGTGTGTCTGGTCAGGGCCAGTCATTATGGCTCTGTGTCGGGAAAATCCTGCCTCATAAATTTGAATAAGCTTTTCAAAGGAAATAACTGGGAAATTAACACAAACACGAGGAAATCTGCAGATGCTGGAAATTCAAGCAACACACATCAAAGTTGCTTGTGAATGCAGCAGGCCAGGCAGCATCTCCAGGAAGAGGTACAGTCGACGTTTCGGCCCGAGACCCTTTGTCAGGACTAACTGAAGGAAGAGCTAGGAAGAGATTTGAAAGTTGGAGGGGGAGGGGGAGATCCAAAATGATAGGAGAAGTCAGGAGGGGGAGGGATGGAGCCAAGAGCTGGACAGTTGATTGGCAAAAGGGATATGAGAGGATCATGGGACAGGAGCCCTAGGGAGAAAGAAAAGGGGGAGGGGGGGAAAGAAGCCCAGAGGATGGGCAAGGGGTATAGTGAGAGGGACAGTGGGAGAAAAAGGAGAGAGAGAGAAAAAGAATTTGTGTATATAAATAAATAACGGATGGGGTACGAGGGGGAGGTGGGGCATTAGCGGAAGTTTGAGAAGTTAGTGTTCATGCCATCAGGTTGGAGGCTACCCAGATGGAATATAAGGTGTTGTTCCTCCAACCTGAATGTGGCTTCATCTTTACAGTAGGACAAGCTCCAAGGCAGAGTACAGAGTAAATGGCAGGATACTTGGTAGTGTGGAGGAGCAGAGGGATCTGGGGGTGCATGTCCACAGATCCCTGAAAGTTGCCTCACAGGTAGATAGGGTACTTAAGAAAGCTTATGGGGTGTTAGCTTTCATAAGTCGAGGGATAGAGTTTAAGAGTCACGATGTAATGATGCAGCTCTATAAAACTCTGGTTAGGCCATACTTGGAGTACTGCATCCAGTTCTGGTCGCCACATTATAGGAAGGATGTGGAAGCATTGGAAAGGGTACAGAAGTGATTTACCAGGATGCTGCCTGCTTTAGAGAGTATGCATTATGATCAGAGATTAAGGGAGCTAGGGCTTTACTCTTTGGAGAGAAGGAGGATGAGCGGAGACATGATAGGGGTGTACAAGATAATAAGAGGAATAGGTAGAGTGGATAGCTAGCGCCTCTTCCCCAGGGCACCACTGCTCAATACAAGAGGACATGGCTTTAAGGTAAGGGGTGAGAAGTTCAAGGGGGATATTAGAGGAAGGTTTTTTACTCAGAGAGTGGTTGGTGCGTGGAATGCACTGCCTGAGTCAGTGGTGGAGGCAGATGCACTAGTGAAGTTTAAGAGACTACTAGACAGGTATATGGAGGAATTTAAGGTGGGGGCTTATATGGGAGGCAGGGTTTGAGGGTCAGCACAACATTGTGGGCCGAAGGTCCTGTACTGTGCTGTACTATTCTATGTTCTATGTAGAGGAGGCCGTGGATTGACTGTACCTCTTCCTAGAGATGCTGCCTGGCCTGCTGCGTTCACCAGCATCTTTGATGTGTGTAACTGGGAAATTGATAAAGAGGAGACAGTAGACGTCGATCTGGATTTAAGTAAGTCTTTTTGACATGTTCAAGCATGATGGGTTGGTCCAAAAGGCAAAGGCACTTGGAATCCAAGCCGAGATAGGATCCAAAATTATGTTGGTGGTAAGAACCAGAGGATTTGCCAGAAGGATGCTTTTCTGATTGAAAGGTTACAATTAGTATTTACTGCTGGCATTGGTACTGACACCTTTCCTGGTTGTGATATGTGTAATAAATTGGATGTGAACGTAGGAGGTTTAATAAACAAGTTGGCAGATAACATGAAAGTTGGTGGTGTTGTGGATATCAAGATAACATAACTAAGGCTACAGTTGGATATAGATCAGATGGAAAGCTGGGTGTTGCAATGGCAGATGGAATTTAATCCTGACAAGAATAAGGTGATGTATTTTGCAAAGTCCTGTAGGGGAGGAGATATCCTATATATAGAAGGGAGCTGAGGAATATTAATGAAGAGAGGTACCATAGGTTCATGTCCATAGTTCCGTGAAAGTGGTAGCATGAGTAGGTAAGGTGGAAAAGCGGGCAAATGGCACGATTGTCTTTAAGGTTTTGGATAAAGAATATAAAAGATGGTGCATATGTTGCAACTTCATAAGACATTGGCTAGGCCACATTTGGAGTACTGTGTATTATTCTGGTCACCACATCAAAAATTGGAGGTGCACAGGGGCCTGTGAGTCCTCTTGCAGAATTCCTTAAAGGTTAGCTTGCAGGTTGAGTCTGTGGTGGGGAAGGCAAATGCAATGTTAGCATTCATTTCAAGAGGACTAGAATATTAAAGCAAGGATGTAATGCTGAGGCTTCATAAGGCACTGGTGAGGCCGCACTTTGTGTATTGTGAGCCGTTTTGGGCACCTTTTTTGAAGAAAGGATGTGCTGACATTGGACAGGCTTCAGAGGAGGTTCACGAAAACGATTCTGGGAAGAAAGCAGTTATTATATGACGAGCATTTGATGGCCTTGGGCCTGCTATACTCACTAGAATTTAGAAGAATAATGGGGGATCTCATTGAAACCTTTTGAATATTGAAAGGCCTAGACAGAGTGGATGAGGAGGAGATATTTCCTGTAGTGGGGGAGTCTAAGACAAGAGGGCACAGCTTCAGAATGGAGGACATCCATTTAGAATGGAGATGAGGAGCAATTTCTGCAGCCCGAGGTGGTAAGTCTGTGGAATTGTTGCCACACCAGTTGTCGTGGCCAGGTCATGGGTGTATTTAGGGACGAGGTTGATCTGTTCTTGATTAGTCAGGGTGTGAAATGTTACGAGGAGAAGGCAGGAGATAATGGACCAGCCATGATGAAATGGCGGAGCAGACTTGATGGGCCATGTGGCCTAATTCTACTCCAGTCTCTTCTGGTCTTGTGTACTGGAGTGAGCTCAGATGAGATTCACTAGGATTTTGTTTGGAATGGAAGATTGTTGTCACAAGGAGAAGCTGGGTACTCTGGCCTGGTTTCTTTTGGAGCCAAGAAGGCTGAGGAGTGATCATACAGTGGTAAATAAAATTTAAAAGAGGATAAAATATAGTAGATAATCAGAATCTTTATCTCATGGTAAAAGTATCAAAAACAAGAAGGACATAGGGGAAGAGACAAAGGAGTTTAAAAGGGGATACAAAGAGTAAGTTTTTTTTACACAGTTGTAGAAATTTGGAATTCTCTGCCAGTGGATGTGGTGGAGTCAGATATTTTCACCACTTTTTGGAGACATTTAGTGAGGCAAAACAATGTGGGAAATAGGATTAGAGTAAATGGGTAAAATGGTCAGGATGGAAATGATGAGCTGAAGGGCCTATTTGTATAGTACAAACATAACGGTGACTCTTGGTTTGATGTAGAGTTTCATTAGCAGTATGAAAAAAATAAATTATGTTGGGAGAGAAAGGTGAGGAAAGGAAAGGTGTTGCTTTGTTAATCTGAGGATCTCTTCACATATTTTTCTTTCTCCTTCTCATGTGCCTGATTTGTTTTCCTGCTGTGGCTCCAGGGCCCAATGCTGTTAAAATATGTAAAATATATTCATATTTTCTAATTTCCCTTCAGGGCTCCTTTTATCCCAAACTCTTGTAATCTCCTTCAACCCTGCATCCTTCATTTCTCATGTGTCTAACATTCCTGTTTTCTAGGCAGTTCTCATGTCCATTCGACAAGCCTTGGAACTTTGGCCCTAATATCCGATTCTTCCTCTCTAAACTCTCTCTTCCCTGTCCTTTAGAAGACCCAAAACCTCTGCCTCAGTGTAAGCTTTAAGTTAGTGTAACACTGTTAACAGTGGTAGCG
This sequence comes from Mobula birostris, assembly GCF_030028105.1. NCBI lineage: Eukaryota > Metazoa > Chordata > Chondrichthyes > Myliobatiformes > Myliobatidae > Mobula > Mobula birostris. The sequence continues at coordinate 99,785,601 of NC_092380.1, read as the reverse complement.
ACCCGGGTTTAATTCTTTCACTGTCTGTAAGGAGTTTGTACTTTCTCCCCATGATGGTGTGAATTTCCAACTGGGTGCTTGGATTTCCAAAGATGAACAGGTTAGTAAGTTAATTGGTCACATGTGTGTAATTGGGCAGCACAGGCTTATTGGATTGGAAGGGTTTGTTACTGTTTTGTATCTCTAAATGAGATTAATGATAACTCCTGTTATCTGAGTGGCATGGATGTTTCTCTGTATCAAATCTGGTGTACAAATGCTTATTAACTCATACAAGATGCCTGCCTTCCTGTTTTGGCTGTTGTGTGTTCTCCATTGCTAGACACTATATTTGCTTATTTATTGAGCTACAAAATGGAATATACTCTTCAAGCCCTTTGACCCATGCTGTCCAGCAATTCCCTGATTAAATCCTGGCATAATCATGGGACAATTTACAATGACCAATTAACCTACTGAACAGTACATCTTTGGACTGTGTGGGTCACGGGGAGAATGTTCAAACTCCTTACAGACAGCAACAGGAATTGAACCCCAGCTGCCTGTATTGTAGAGCGTTGTGCTAACTAACCACTACACTACCGTGCCATAGTTGGGAAGATTCCATTGGCTGCAAAACACCTTGACATGTTGCCTATAAATGCATAACTTTTGCTTCTCAGGAAACTTAAGTTTGGCATTAAGTGGAGTAAGGTCCCTTGTTTTGTTTCTGAAGAAGGCAGAGATAAAAGTAAGGCATTGTGGGTTGTTTAGGGACTGGATAAAGCATATTAAGGCAAGCAAGTAAAAGACTGAATCCTTCATTTCTGTTCTGCGCCCACAATAATAAAAATGACTTTCTATCACTAGTTTAGGCATGTAGAGCAGGTGTTGGTCAAAGGAATGTACTTGGTACAATGGTCACATTTAGAGGGCTGAAGCAGCCAAAAATATATCTCTCCAGGTGTTATGAACTGTTGGAAGACGGCCAGAGAAGAAAGGTGTGCTATTCATGCATGAAATGAAGTTGTCTGTCTAAACACAGTGCTTCAGAGTAGATGTGTGGGAAGAGAGTAAGCATGAGGCATCCCTTGGGAATTTGTTAATGAATGGGCGAGATTATAAACTTTACTTGTTTGGATGAAGTAATTATTTAATGGACAATCATTTAAAATTGAGGCACTTATGAACTTGTTACGGAGAGTAGTGAATCGTTGGAATTCCCTACCCGTAGGTTTCTGGAGGCTAGATCACTGGGTGTATTTAAGGAGGAAGTAGATAAATATTTGGGGGAAAAATCAAAGAATTTAGGGTTATTTCGTGTATTCCTTTCAAGAGGGCTAGAATATAAAAGCAAAGATGTGAAGGAAGGGAAGTGATGACAATTTAGAAGTGCAAAGGAAATGGCATATGGAAGAAAAGGAGCAATTATTTATAAAGTGCAATTGTAGCTAATTAGGATGAGTGGGCTAATGAAGAACACCACTATTTAGTAGTTTGTAGGGTGGGCATGTCTGTGTTACATGATTGTATGGTATATTGTGCAGCATCATTGACACCATATAATTAGTCTTACATATAATATACTTAACACAAGACAAGGACTCTTCATCAACTATAGCAGCAACTTGCAAATATTTTTGATTTTAGTTACTCTGCCCCGCAGAAGCTGTGTTGATTTATTGAGTTGGCGATAACATTGTAACTCTACCCTCAGTGACCACTTTTTTAGGTACTCCGGTACACTTGCTTGTTAATGCAAAATCTAGTCAGCCAATCACTTAGAAGCAGTTCAGCACAGAAAAGCATGCAGACATGGTCAAGAGGTGCAGTTGTTGTTCAGACCAAACATCAGAATGGAGAAGAAAATGTGATCTAAGTGACTTTGACCCGTAGAATGATTGTTGGTGTCAGACGAGGTGGTTTGAATATCTCAAAAACTGCTGATCTCCTGGGATTTTCATACCCAACAATCTTTAGACCAGGGGTTCTCAAAATTTTTTTATGCCACGCACTTTTACCATTAATCGAGGAGTCCGGGACCCTAGGTTGAGAACCCCTTGCTTTGGAGCTTACAGAGATTGGTGATGCAGTTCTGTGGGCGAAAACACCTTGTTAATGAGAGAGGTCAGACGAGAATAGCCAGACTTGTTCAGGGTGGCATGAAGGCAACAGTAACTCAAATAACAGCCCTTTACAACAGTGGTGTGCAGAAGAGCATCGTTGAATGTACAACACACCGAACCTTGAAGTGGACGGGCTACAGCAGCAGCAGGTCACACCGGGTTCCACTCCTGTGGCCACTTTATTAGGTACAGTCCTGTGTATCTTGTGACAATTTTATCCCCAGTAACTTCAAAGAGATTAAAGATGGAAGTCAATGCGATGTCGCCTGTTTGTAGCTGCCCATAGGGAGATATTGGAGTCAGGAGTTCTGACGAGGTGATGGAGACTATGCTACTGTAGGTACCGCCGCCCACCATGTTCGCTTGGCAGAAGATGAGCTGTATTGCGTTCGAATGCAGACCGCTGCAGCCTTCATGGACTCAGGGACTTGGACTATATTTTTTTTTGTGTGACAGTTTTTTTTTACTGATATCTTATGTGCCTGCTCTCTTATATGTGCTATGTATGCCTTGTGCTTTGAATCATCTTTGGTACTGTGTTTTGGAGCTTGGCCCCGCAGTAATGCTGTGTTGGTTGGCTGTATTCATGAGTATTCATGTATGGTTGAAGGGCAATTGAACTTGAACTTGAAAGATCAGCCTTATTTGTCACATGAACATTGAAACATATAGTGAAATGCAGTGTTTTTGTGTCTGAAGTTTGTGCTGGGGACAGCCCGCAAGTGGTGTCATGCTTCCAGCGCCAACATAGCATGCCTACAACTTATTAACCCTAATGCTAACCTGTATGTCTTTGGAACGTGGGAGGAAGACATAGCACCCAGAAGAAACCCACAGTCATGAGGAGAATGTGCAAACTTCTTACGGACAGCAGTGATTGCTGGTGTTGTAAAGCGATTGTGTTAACTGCTATGCGTCTGTGCCTCCCACATGGTAAATTGTTATATAACCAATCTGACATTGCTTCAGTAATCATGACAAAGATATCGTTCATCAAACTGTGTTAGAACTAGGCTGTTGAGTAGCTTTTACCTTGACCTCTAGAGAACTTAGCTTTAAAAAGGACAGTGTTAGTCCATGGATTTTTAGATAGGGATAGTTAAAATATGGATACCGTTCAAAGCTGGATATGCATGTATCTTTGGAGCTCTCATCCTGAGGGAGTAGCGGAAGCAGAGTCTTTGAATAGTTTTAAGGTAGAAATGAACTGACTATTGATGAGCATGGGGGTTTAACGATTGTAGCAGGTGGGAATGTAAGAGTTGAGATTGCCAAGGGCTTGCTAAATAGTGGAGCAAGGTCAAAGGCATGAATAGAAAACTCCTGTTCCGTAGTTGTACGTCTGTAAATGGAATCATTTGACCATTACTTATATTTTTTGCTGCTATTGTTGTAGAATAATTAATTTTCATGTTTCATTTTTTGTACAGTTGTGCCTTGTCTTGCCAATAATTACTTTTGCATGCCTCCAGTCTTGAGCAGCGTGTAATGTTGATTCAACATCATAGGATCATTGGAAGTGGGCAGCACTGGCTTGTGTAGTATTTATTGCTCTAGTGGTGGGCTGTTTCAGAGGAGTGACATGTAGGTAAGACTGGAGAGAACTTGAGGGATTTCACACCAATTCAGTCGTTCTGTGGTCATTGTTGCTAGCTTTTTATTTCAGCTTAATGTTGCTTCACTTAATTGACTTCAAAGTCGCAGTTGCCATGATGGCACTTAAATTTATGCCCTGCTCAAAAGTGCAGGCCTCTGGATATTAATCCAGTGCTTCAACCATGCCAAGATTAGCAATAGTGAACATAAGTGTAAATCTCTAAGGCCTATTGCTTGGGGGTTTAGCATCAATTTGTGACAATACAAATTGATCCTGTTTGAAGATGACATTTAGTTCAAAAGTGAAAGAGAGGAGGTAAACATCTCAAAAACAGACTCTGATCATTACACCATTGATGTTATTGAGAACTTGCTGTTTGCACATTGACTGCTGTGTTTACGACATAAACAGTGCTTGAAAAAACACTAGATGCTGTAAATGGAACATTAGGTTATTAGATTATGAGGACACTCAGTCCTCGTTTATTGTCATTTAGGAATGCATGCATTAAGAAATGATACAATGTTCCTCCAGAGTGATATCACAGACAGAAAAGCAGGACAAACCAAAGACTAACACTGACAGAATCACATAATTATAACATATAGTTACAACAGTGCAAAGCAATACCAGAATTTGATAAAGAGCAGACCATGGGCACGGTAAAAAAAAGTCTCAAAGTCCTGATCGACTCCCGATAGTCCCTGATAGCAGGCAGCAGAAGGGAGAAACTCCCTGCCATAAACCTCCAGGCACCGACAACTGCCGATGCATTGGAAGCAGCCAACAACAGCCGTCCGTCCATCTGAAAACCTCAAGCGTCCGACCAGCCCCTCCGATACAGCCTCCTGAGAGCCAACCTCTGCGAGCGCCTTCGACCTTGCCCCTGCCGCCGAAACAAGCAAAGCCGAGGACTCAGGGCCTTCTGTTCCGGAGATTCCGGTTACCACACAGTAACAGCAGCAGCGAAGCGGGCATTTCAGAAATTTCTCCAGATGTTCCTCCGTACTCTCCCGTCTGTCTCCATCAAATCAGTATTGTGCATGGTACCCTAATTGAACATGAGGAATCACTCGACAGGTCAGGTATTACCTGTGGAAAGGGAAATATGTAGTTAACATTTTAGGGTTGGATATCCTTCATCTATGACCAAAACATTAACCGTGTTTCTTTTTCCACAGATGCAGTCTTAAAGCTACTTTTAGTTGAATTGTGCTTTAAGAGCATGGCAAGCTGTCCATAAATGGAAATGGTGCATGAAATGTATTTTACATGTATTGCCTGTTGCCAGTGGTCTTACTTGCGTTGAGTTTAAATGAAAATTAATTTTATAAGTCACAGCCTCTAAAAAAGAATGAAGTGATTGTGCGTTTGAAAAGCTGTGATAAATAAGCAATGGTATGGATTCCTATGATGCAGTAAGTGGTAAGGAATTTATTCATTTGTATCAAATATTAATCAAGGCAATTTAAGATCATATGAAGCAATATGTTAATATAAGTCAAATTAGGAATCAAATCCAGCTCATCTGACGAATATTTTATGATACAGTATACTTGCACTTTGAACCAGCAGAATTGTAGAAAAGGCGACGACAAATCAAATGTTGGCGCTCTTTGATCTACCCTTCATTTTGACATCTGAGTAATTATGACTTTAAGGCAATTGGCTTTTCTTTCAGCATGAAGTGGTTGTTTCCGTGCTTCCAAAATTACAGCCTTTATTTGTTATCAAATGAAATTGATCAGTCTTATTTAATCCAACAACCAATTGTGGTTTAGTCCCTTTTTAAAGAATTGCTACTATGCTGGGAGATGATACTAATTTTTGCCTACAGCGCATACTTTGCATTGATAGATTGTTTCAAGCAACAACCTATGTGACCGAGGCCACATTCGCTGTGTAAATGAATTGTCCCCTCAATCTCATTGCCCATTAATTTGTGTTAATTGGTTTGTGATGGTGTCATACAGTTTCCTTTGTTGCTCGATTTTTAATGCTGCTGACAAGCAGAGCTGACTGGATCACTAATCAGGTAATGGCATTGAGCATGGTGATGATTGTTGTCCCTAATCTAATTGTGGGCTGGCGAAGCCTACAAGATTGTGTTATTGAGCATGGATATTGAGCAGATTAGGAAGGAGCTGCATTGTTTCTGCAATGCGCAACATCTGGACAAGCCATTATTGGCTTCCAGAGCCTGTAGACTATTTGAAATGAAGCAGAGTATGGTGTCTGTGAGGTCCTGTTGAAAGCACGTTTTATTTAAATATAACTGCTGCTGTTTTATTTTAAGTAGATGCCAGTGAAACTGAAACATAAGGTTTTAATTTTGATTTTGCACTTGAAGGCATTCCTTCAATTAAAAACTTTTTTGCTTTTCTGAATTTTAAAGGAGATATTATGGAGAAGACAAAATAATTAAATGCTCAACCTATGAATTGGGGATGTAAAATATGAGTCAGTTTAACATTGTTACTGATATTAGTATGGCCTTTGTCTAATATAAACACTGCCCAATAACTGCATTTTGTAAGTGGTCTTGACAGAATGGATTAGCTTTATTTGTCACATGAATCAGAATCAGGTTTAATCATGAATTCTGTCCTGAAGAAGGTTCTCGGCCTGAAACATTGACTGTTTACTCTTTTCCATCGATGCTGCCTGGCCTGTTGAGTTCCTCCAGCATCGTGCGTGTGTTGGTTTGAATTTCTAGCATCTGCAGATTTTCTCTTGTCAGGTTTAGTATCACTGACATATGTTGTGAAATTTGTTGTCTTTGCGGCAGCACTACAATGCAATAGAGAAAAAACTGTGAATTACTGTAAATTGGTTTAAATAAATAGTCACATTCACAAGTTACAATGTGATATTGCAGGTGTTCCTCATTCTGTTGATTAAATCAGTGTTCGTCATTGTTCCACAGTCTGTGGCAGTACAGTAGAGTAGTGATCTGTGCATCGCTTTGCAGTGCCAGCATTTGGGGTTCAAAATCTATTGCTGTAAGGAGTTTGCACGTACTCCCCATTACAGTGTGGGTCTGCTCTCCTCCCTAAAGGAGGAATCTAATAGGAGAAGACGGTGGACCATGAAAGAAAGGAAGAAGGGAACCAGAGGGAGTTGATGGGCAGGTGATAAGAGGAGGAGTGAAAGGGTAACCAAAATGGGAAATACAAAAGTGAGAAGGGGCAAACATAGGAGAAATGATCACAGAACTTAGAGAAATCAGGCTGGAGGCTACCCAGATGGAATATGAGGTGTTGTTCTTCCAACCAGAGTAGTTGGTGACTTGTTACAAGATAAAAATAGAGTAAATTGCATTTTATTGAGTTAATAAAATAGAAGATGAATTTATCAGTTCATTGCATGTTGCAGGACCACAGACGTGAAGCCAGTCACCACTACAGCCTGAGCAGGCCACAGCTTCAGCTCAACACAGAGCTCAGTAAATGTTACAGAACAGTGAGCTGGACTGGCCAGTTTTTTGCCTCTGGTCCCGACATCCTTACCTTTTCGATCTATCCTGATGCTTAAATCAACCAAACACTGGGCCGTTCCTCACTTATGGACACCCCTGGGGCCTGGACCCTGCTGCCATGATTCGGCCTGTACCCAACCTTTCCGATTTGGCCCGGTGCTTAAACTGATCAGACATTGGGATGTTTCTTACTCTCCCCTTCGCCATGCCTTGCCTCCGCCTTCGCCTCTGCACACCTCTCGATTGTTGGCACTAGTCATTATTAATAAAGTGTTTAGTAGTTTTTCTTGTTTTATATTTTGCCACTGATAAGTAGTCACTGGGCATCACCAGTGCCATCTTAAACTGTACATTTGTTAGTGAAATGGGGAAATATGTGTGCTCTGTCTGAAGAGTGATTAACATTCCAAGCACAAGAAATGTTGACCTTCCATCTCAATTCCTCTTATCTCCCCCACCCCTTCTTCCCCAGAAACACAAAAGACACTAGATGCTGGTATCTTGAGCAATGAACAGCTGGAGGAACTCAGTGGGTTGAGCAGCATCTAGTGGGAGTAATTTTCAAAACCCGGATTTTGATCCAAAGGGTCACCAGTTCCTTCCCCACTTCCAGCAGATGCTGCCTGGCCTGCTGAGTTTGCCCAGCTGATTGTTCCGTGCCCCTCTTCCTTCCCTCTTTATTTTTATCATTTAGTGTCTGAGGAGAGGATCTTCAGTAAGTGATGAAAAAAAATTAAGAACAGAAGTGTTGGAAATTCTCAACAGACCAGTTAACATCCTGGAGGAGATGATATATTTAAAGTTATGGAACTATCAGAAATACAATTGTGATGAAAGGTCACATTAACTGTTTTTCTTTCTTCCCCCCCAGATGCTGGACCTGATTTATTTCCAACACTTCCGATTAAAGTTTAGTTTTATGTGTTACATGCACATCAAAAAATAAAATGAAATGCACAGTTTGTGTCAATTTAAATCAGCGAGTATTGTACTGCGCTGCTCACTCAGATTTTCAACATCTGCAGGATTTTCTTTTAGTATTAGAGTACATAAGTATTTAAAACTGTATCACATCAAGGAATAAATCCGAATGTTCAAAGTAATTTTATTATCAAAGAACATGTATGTCACCATATATAACCCTGAGATTTATTTTCTTGTGGGCATACTTAATAAATATAGATTAATAACCATAATAGAACTAATGAAAGTGCACCAACTAGGCATTCAATCAGTGTGTAGAAGATGACAAACTGTGCAAATACAAAAAGAAAGAAATAATCATAAATAAGTATCAAGAACATGAAACGAAGAGTGTTTAAAAGTGAGTCCATAGGTTGTGGGGATATTTCAATAATGGGGCAAGTGAAGTTGAGTGAAGTTATCCCTTTTGGTTTAAGAACCTGATGGTTGAGGGGTAATAACTGTTCCTGAACCTGGTGGTGTGAGTCCTGAGGTTCCTGTACCTTCTTTCTAATGGCAGCATCGAGAAGGGACCATGGTCTGGGTGATGCGGGGGCCCCTGATGACGGATGCTGTTTTCCTGCAACAACATTTCGTGTAAATGAGAGAAAACAATTGCACCTCAGTGTTTGAAATGGATAATCCCTTATTTTTAAATGGCCATTTCTAGTTCTCAATTTTTAGCATAGAAGAAGCATCTTCTCCACATCCACAGGAGGTCATGGCATTTTGCTCAGGTTCCCTCCCTTCTGAATTTGAATGGACGTATGCCTTGTCGATCCAAGATTTTCTGGAATGACAATCTGCCCTCTTCCAGATATTAGTCTGGTAAATATTCTGTAAACTACTTCCAGTGTTCCTGATAGAGTCCAGAAAAGACTAGTACTGTACACTCAACTCCAGATGCGATCCTACCAATGCCTTGTATAACTGAAGCATTTGGCTTTATTCAGCAATAGTATAGTAACCTTTTCTATACTTCTAAGGCAAACCTGAATGATAAACACTGATGGGTCTAAACAGCCACAGTTCCAAAAAGCAATACTTCTGAGGTTTTTGATCATGTGGCAGATCCCTTGGGGGGGGGGGTGGCGGGGCACAAACCATCCAGCTATGACCTTATTGTCTTAAGAATAAATTTTCCTGTGTTTTTGGATCAAGTGTGGGAGATGGATGGGTCTGATTTTGGCTTGAACCTAGAACTTCTCAGAAAAGTAAATTCCCTTTTGTATTAGCTTCTTCCAACCAGCTGTAAACTTTTAAACCTACTCCCCCAAGGTTGACTTTACCAAATCATTAAATTCTCATGACTTTTTGTCTGTTTTTCCCTCAGTCTGGGGGTCTTGCGCATTGGCCATAATCCATATTCTAAATTTTAAAATGTGTATAATATGACTTTAATATTGACTTTCTCTGTGGGGTCATGACCTCTCACCTTTTTGAAATACATCCATGCACACTTTCCAGCAGTGTATCTCTAACACAGGCATTTCTGCTTAAATTGCCTGATGTGTGTTCTGCCTTGGCAAAGTTTACAAGAAGTCAACAATTAATCTTTTCCCCTATCAGTACATTTGGGTGTAATGTTACAACACATGGTGTGTTTACCGCCTCTGCTATGCCTAGTAGATTTTTGTAAGTGTAAAGCTAAAATCTAAGTGTTTTTTTTCAACCTTCATGTTGTTACAGAAGATTTATATTTGCTTTTTTATCAATATCTTCTACTCTCTATCTCCCCATTCTCCCTCCTGAAAACACATAATTCTGGCAGATGAACTGTTCCATTGAATGCTTGCTCCTTCTATTCTTTGCCCAAGTGGCCATTATCTGTATGTGAATATTGATTGCCGGAATGCAATTTGACCCAGTCCTCCATCTTCCCATTTATTCATTGACTCTTCCTGAAGTAATAATTGAAAAGTAATTAGGAGTGAAGGATGCAAGCTTTTCCCTGTTCCATAATTTTGCCCTCCCATAAGCTGTTCAAAGTTTGTTTCTCTGCAGCTGAGTTCAGAGTACTTACATATGGATCAAACATTGCACTTTTCTTGTTCTGTATAATTTAGCTATCTCTAGTCTTGTCCATTTGTCATGCTTGAAGATTCCTGGGACAGTAATGTTGTTGGAATTAAGCAGTTTAAGGTATAACTTCCTTGAATTTGAAAAAAATGACTTAATTTAAACATAGAAAATTCATAAAGGTACATTTCCTAATGGTTTTGATAGGGTATGTTTCCCTTGTCTAGAGAATATTGACAAACAGGAAGTCACCATGTCAAAATAAAGTCTTTTCTATTCAGGACAGAAATGTGAAATTTCTATGGCCAAAAAAGTCTCTGATCAAATGAACAGTGGAAGCTCAGTTCAATTAAGATGGGGAGAAGATTTTTAAATATTTGGAGTATTGAGGAATATGAGGTTAGTGCAGAAAGTGGCATTGAGGTAAAAGAATATGCCTCTTTCATACTGAATGATTAATTGGAATTGTTTATTATTGTTAAATGCACTAACTTATAGTAGATAAGCTTAGTTTTATAAGCCATCCATAGAAATAATTTCAAAACATTAATACATCAAAGTAGTGAGAAGGGAAAAGTAATGACAGAATGCAGATTATTGTGCATTACACACAATATGCTGGAGGAGCTCAGCAGGTCAGGCAGCATTTATGGATGGGAATGAACAGTCAACATTACAGGCCAAGACCCTTCATCAGGACTGGAAAGGAAGGAGGAAGACATCAGAATAAGAAGGTGGGGGGAGGGGAGGAAGAAGCACAAGGGGGCAGGTGATAGGTGAAACCAAGAGAGGGTGAGGTGAATGAAAAGCTGGAAAGTTGATTGGTGGAAGGGATAAAGGGCTGGAGAAGGGGGAGTCTGACAGGAGAGGACAGGAGGACATGGACAAAAAGGAAGGGGGAGGAGCAATTCCCGGAAGTTTGAGAAATCGATGTTCATGCCAGCCGTTTGGACAGTACTCAGACAGAATATAAGGTTTTGCTCCTGATAGAATGTTTTCAATGGTGCATCATTAACAATTGGTTTGGAGCTTGGTAGAAATTTGTGAGTGGAGCCTGTATGGCTGACTACTTTGATTTAGTTGTATGTACATGATAAATTTTTTGATAAAACTGCTTCTATACTGAAGTTGGCCAGTCAAGAGGAGATAGAGTGAAATGGGTCAAGGGCTGAGAGCTGCAGTCATGGGAAAGGCAGAAGCTAAATGTAAACCTATTGCAAAAGAAGCAACAGATATATTCTATGTTCATCTGGAGGTGGGGAGGGGTCTGGAGATAATGGCACAGTTAAATCATAGTGGAGTTGGGTGTGGATCTGGGGATAATAGCTCAGTTAAACCAGTGTGATATTTAACTTGTTTTCAACCTGAGAATGAAACTGACCATGCAAGACCTTTTGATCTGCCCAGTAGTTGTGGATGTTTGGCACAAATACGCACAGTAATCTTGGTCAGCTCCATTATGGACACTATCCTCCGTAGTATCCAGGACATCTTCAAGGAGCAATGCCTCAAAAAGGTGGCATACATCATTAAGGACCCCAGTCACGCAGGTCATTCTGTTTTCTTGTTGATACCATCAGGAAAGAGGTTTAGAAGCCTGAAGGCACACCCTCAATGATTTCTTTCCCTCTGCCATCTGAGTTCTGAATGGACATTGAACCCATGAACAGTACCACACTACTTTTTTATTTACAGTTTTGCACGACTTATTTAGCTATTTAATATACATATATATACTTAATTAAATTCAATTTTTTTCTATTATTATGTATTGCATTGTACTGCTGTCGCAAAGACACAAATTTCACAACATATGCCAGTGGTATTAAGCAACGCACATCAAAGTTGCTGGTGAACGCAGCAAGCCAGGCAGCATCTCTAGGAAGAGGTACAGTCGACGTTTCGGGCCGAGACCCTTCGTCAGGACTAACTGAAAGAAGAGATAGTAAGAGATTTGAAAGTGGGGCTTCTCCAACTTCCGTTAATGCCCCACCTCCCCTTCGTACCCCATCCGTTATCTATCTATTTATTTATTTATTTATTTATTTCTCCATCTCTTCTTCTCCCTCTGTCCCTCTCACTATACCCCTTGCCCATCCTCTGGGATTCCCCCCTCCCTCTTTCTTTCTCCCTAGGCTTCCCGTCCCATGATCCTTTCATATCCCTTTTGCCAGTCAACTTTCCAGCTCTTGGCTTCATCCCTCCCCCTCCTGTCTTTTTCTATCATTTCGGATCTCCCCCTCCCCCTCCCACTTTCAAATCTCTTACTATCTCTTCTTTCAGTTAGTCCTGACGAAGGGTCTTGGCCTGAAGCGTTGACTGTACCTCTTCCTAGAGATGCTGCTTGGCCTGCTGCATTCACCAGCAACTTTTTTGTGTGTTGCTAGGTAAATCTTTACTGTCCCAGAGATATCTTCTCTGATTCTTTGAAGTAGTACCTATACTCGATCTCCAAAATGAAATGTTTATTCATACATTTATTAATTCCGGCTTCTTCCCATTCCCGCCCCCCCACCACCCCACCTTCTTTTCCAGTCCTGATGACGCCTCAGCCCGAAATGTCAACTGTTTATCCCCCTCCATAGATGCTGCCTAACCTGCTGAGTTCCTCCAGCATTATGTGTGTGTGTGTGTTGGTCTCTATTTATTCACAGTTTGCCTCCAGTGTTCCAGCAGCATTTCCATTTTCACAGAGCGACATGAACTGGGCAGGGCTGAACACAGCTCCCGCCACGGTTTTTCTCAGAGAACAACTCTCTCGTTCCAAAGGATAAATTTTAAGTATGATACTTGAACCATTTTAATTTAAGTCAGACTTCACTATGGTTGCCGCTTCTGCTTGGGGTTTCTATTATATTTTATCATATTACCTGCCTGAATTATATTTATGCCCTCATGTTTTCATCTATTGAATGATAATTCATAGTGAAACAGGGGTTTTAAGCGTGGCCTAATCTTGCTGATTAGCATTCTGTCAGTCGGCAAGAGCCTAGTGTTTTATCAGCTTCCATTCACTGAATGCAAATGACTTTTTAAGAAGCTTATCACATTCTTGCCACAGCAAATTTGAATTACAGGTACTGACTCTGCCTCGGCTAACTGTTTGCATCTGACATTTAGGTCAATATCCTTGAAACAAAATTATTAAACCCTGTAGTGTTGATCCTGCAGTCTGCTGGCTTTGTGTCAATATGCTCTCTGAATCAAACATCACATGATTTGTTAGCGATTTTCAAGCTTGTAATATTCACGGTGCTGTGAGTAAGTAATTCATCCGGAGTTTACTGTCAGTAAACTGCTAAGCTTGGAGAGATAACAGAGAAAAAAGAACAAAGATTCTTTTCCTCTCTCAACCTCTCCACCATAATGTACAAATACTTTGGAATGGGCTTCTCTCTTTCACAAGTCAATATCGAAAAATATTCTTTACTGCAGTCTTAATCTGCACCGTAGTTATAGTTTTCTCAGTGAGCTTTGATCTTATCCTATCAATCTCATTGAGCCTTCACAGTTTGCCGCCGTTCTTATATCTGTTTTTGTCTGATTTTTGTTTTTATTGTCTACACTGATGAATCCCTACCCAATTAGTTCAAAGTTCAAAAGTAAATTTATTATCAAAGTACGTATACGTCACTATATACAGCCCTGTGATGCGTTTCTCTGTGGGGCCTACTCAATGAATCTATAGAATAATAACCATAACAAAATCAATGAGGGACTGTACCAACTTGGGCAAAAGTCAATAAACTGTAAATACAAAATAATAATAAATAAATAAGCAATAAATATCAAGAACATGAGATGAAGAGTCCTTGAAAGTGAGTCCATTGGTTGTGGGAATATTTCAATGATGCGCCAAGTGAAGTGGGGTTCCATCTGGTTTAACGACCTGATGGATGAAGGGTAATAACTGTTCCTGAATCTGGTGGTGTGAGTCCTGAGGCTCCTGTACCTTCTTCCTGATGGCAGCAGTGAGAAGAGAACATGTTCTGGGTGGTTCCTGTATTAATAAGCACAGCTTAGCAAAACATACCATCCTGACTTGCATAAAATTTAGTTTAGCTGCGTTCAATTCCTGGATGACCTGGAAGCACGATTTACTGGTTTGACTCCAAGCTATTAGGCTTCTGCTATTTTCAGTTCCAAGGCAACTGCTGATTATTTTTAGTACTTGAATTATTTTACCAGAGGGACAGTCCAGAAATCTATTCATTATACTTACGCAACACATTAAGCCAGTTTTACCTCTTACTTTAAGAAAACATTACTTTGAAGTGTGTACGTTCTGTGTGGATTACAATTATTTGTGGACACATGGTGCGATGTGCTGGCCTTTGACATGAATTGGGAAACATAATAATGTGTTCGGAAGGCAAGAATAGTGGGAAATTAGAATCAGTAAAATCATTGTCCAACTTCTGAATGTGTTAGTATTGTTTATTGTCACTGCTAATTTACTTGCAACTTATTGCAGGAGTCAAATATTGGTGCATTTGCCTCGGGTTACAGAAGGTACCGATTTTTTTTTGGCAAACCTTAATAACTGAGGACTTGGCTCTGAAATGAAGCAAAAATCAAAGTTAAAATAAAATCAGACTCATATTATTCTCTTTGCTTTGGTTACGTTATTTTGTCAGATTTTAGCATGGTGCTGTTCTATGGTGAAGTGAGGAATGAGGCATTCGGCAGCTTGATTTCTGTTTGTTCCCAGCTGGTGCCAGAATCATACTGCGAGCGATTTCCATCTGTGACCACAGGTGGGATTTTCTGGTGGCCACCCGTTTCAGTTAGATTTCTCATTCCCAGTCAGACATGTTGGTCCAAAGCTTCCTCTACTGCTATGGCGAGGGCACTTTCAGGGTCGAGGACTAACACCTCATATTCTGTCTAGGTAGCCTCCAACCCAGGCATGAACACTGACTTCTTTAATTTTATACCCCTCCCCCTTCTTTTTATCCATTGCCCATTCTGGCTCCCCTCTTACCCCTTATCTTCTCATCTGCCCATCTGGTTTTCCTCTTCCTTCCCTTTCTTCCATGGTCCACTATCCTCTCTTACCAGATTCCTCCTTCTTTAGCCCTTTATGTCTTCTACGTATTGCCTCCTGGCTTTTTACTTCATTCCCCCTCCCCCACCCACTCACCATGCCCTTCACCTGATCTCACCTATCACCTGCCAGCTTCCCCTCTCCCCATCTTATTCTGGCTCTTCCTCCTTCTTTCCCAATCCTGATGAAGGGTCCTGGCCCGAAATATCGACTGTTTATTCTCTCCATAAATGCACCCTGACTCGCTGAGTCCCTCCAGCATTTTGTGTTGTTGCTCAAGATTTCCAGCATCTGGAGAATTTCTTGTGTTTATGATGCTACAAAGTCTGGAGCAGCAGCACTTCATAAAAGCAAAGAGTTAAGAGGATGATCAAGATGGCCTTCACTGGATAAGCAAAGCTATCCAGGTCTGAAATAACAAACGACTGTGCACTGTCAACAGAATGGCAGACTACTTTAGGCATCCATGACTTGTGATGATGTACATTAATGATTCCCAACCCCTTTAAGTGAAAGCCTCATTTATTCACACAAGATATGCTCTTTCTCATCAGACCATAGGCACTCGATGGGTAGCACAGTGGTGCAGCAGTTAGCATAATTGGTTACAGCTCCAGCAATCACTGATCACGGTACAATACCTACCACTGTCTATAAAGAGTTCGTATGTTCTCCCCTTGCCCGCATGTGCTTCCGCTGGGTGCTCTGATTTCCTCCCACATTCTGAAGACCTGCATTTAGGGTTAATGAGTTGTGAGCATCCTGCTTTGGTGTTGGAGGTGTAGTGAGACTCACAGGCTGCCTCCAGCACAATCCTCAGACAGTTTTGGCCATTGAGTCAAAAAAGATGAATTTTGCTCTATGTTTCAATGTATATTTGAGAAATAAATAATCTCTCTCTTTGACGACATCATATGCCTCGAAGGACTCAGTATTGAATCTGACCATTTCAAAGAATATGATTTTCTCTCTGCAATTAGCATTCACCTGTGATGTTTTCCACCTGCTTTGTGTATTTTCCCCCATAGATTGGAGGATATGATTGGTCTGACCTGACGGCTATGTCTTCCAGCTCTGCATTTCACAACTCCTATATTCTTTGCCCACGTTCCCAATATCAAGCTGCTCCCGTTCAATCATTACCACAAGAGGTTCTGCAGATACTGGAAATTTTGAGCAACACACACAAAATGCGGCAGGAGCTCTTCAAGTCAGGCAGTACATTTGTCCTGTCTTCCACGAAAGGCAGGGTCTTCCCCAAAATGGTGGCTTCCCATTTTATTTTGACTTCCTGTTCACATTCTGACACACCAATCCTTTCCCATTCGCATTCTGACATACCAGTCCATGATCTGCTCTGCTGCCATGATGAGGCCAGACTCTGGCTGAAGGAACAATACCTCGTATTCCATCTGGGTAGCTTCAAACTCAATGTCATGAACACTGATTTCTCCAACTTCTGGTAATTACTCCCCTTTCTTCTCTCTTTTCCATTTCCCATTCTAGTTGCCCTCTCAACTCTTCTTTTTATCACCTGTTCATCACCTCAAGTCAAGTTTATGGTCATTTCGACCATAAGCTGCGGGTACAGTACACAGTAAAAACAAACCAGTGTTCCTCCAGGACCCTCTAGTTCTCCTCCTTCTCGTTCTCTCATGGTCGACTGACCTTGCTTATTAGATTCCTCCTTCTTCAGCCTTTTACCTCTTCTATCTATAAATCCCCCCCAACATCTTAATCATCTCCTTCTCTTACCCACCCACCTTTCCCCCTCACCAATCACTTGCCAGCTTGTACTTCTCGCCCTCCCCCACCTTCTTCTTCTGGCTTCTGCCCCCTTTCTTTCCAGTCCTCATGAAGAGTCTCGGCCCAAAGCGTTTATTCCCCTCCTTAGATGCTGCCTGACTTGCTATGTTTCTCCATTATTTTGTGCGTTCTGTCCATTGACTCATTGAACATTTAACCTGTTTGGAGATTATCCCCATGGTCACCCTGCTTTTTAAAACTTAGTTATTAGGCTACAGAGCGGAATAGGCAGTTCTGACCCTGCGAGCTGCACGGCCCCGTAATCCCCCGATTTAATCTGAGTCTAATCATGAGGCAGTTTACAATGACCAATTAACCTACCAACCAGTCGGTCTTTGGACTGTGGGAGGAAACCAGAGCTCCTGGAGGAAACCCATGCAGTCGCAGGGAGGACATACAAACTCCTTTCAGGCAGCGGAAGGAGTTGAACCCCTGTCATTTGTACTTTAAAGTTTTGTGCTAACCACTACGCTACTGTGCCGGAGGATGCATGCACTTCTCTGCAGGTTAATGAATTTTTTTCTTGTTCCGTTTTCTGACGAGGGTGTCATCAATCCATTAACTCTGTTTCTCTTCCCATGGATGTGGCCTGACTCACTATGTGCTTTCACCATTTTCTGCTTTTATTTTCACCATCTTCTGCTTTTATTTTGGATTAACAGGTGTCTTCATATTCTTTAAATATTCCTCATACCTTCTGGACCTGTCCTGGGAATTCCTCGGATTGCGTGCTGCAAGGCCGTGTATACAGTGTGCCAAAAACCTCTTGCAAATTTTACATCAAACTTATTAAAGCTTCATGTGGTTCCTGTGATTTTTAGAGAACTGTGAGGCTGCATTAGTCAGGCCGGGCACTAATTGTAGTCAGATATGTGTTGTGGAAACTGCCTTATTTATTTTTCAGAACTGGTTTGACAGAGCTTGGATCCATTTTAAAGCCTTTATTGTGATGGAAGTGGATCACATCCAGCACCAAAATACTCCCAGTGACAACACCGCAGAGTAAATTGCATGAAAGTATTTGATGCCAAAGCACTGGAGAAACAGTACAGTAATGATATTTTAATGAGGTAACTGGTGTGTAGTAAATTTGTGCCAGTTTCATATGAAACATCACTCCATATGAATCATAAACAAGGGATTCTGCTGAGTGTTTTCACCATTTTCTACTTTTATTTTACATTATCAAACATTTATGTTTTTTTTCAATTTTCTTTTACCTTTTGGACCTGTCCTGGAAATTCCTAGGATTACAAGCAACTAGGCTGGGTATGTGCAGTGCCAAAAATCTCTTGCAGACTTTATGTGAAGCAACCTAGAGTAGAGCAGCTCACACAAAATGTTGGAGGAACTCAGCAAGTAAGGCAGCCTCAGTAGAGGGGAATTAACGGTCAACATTTCAGGCTGAGGTCCTTCATCAAGACTGGAAAGGAAGGGGGCAGAAGCCAGAATAAGAAGGTGGTGGAAAGTGGTGGGGAGAGGGGAAGGAGTACAAACTGGTAGGTGATATGTGAAGCCAGCTGAGGGGGAGATGGAATGAAGTAAGAAGTTGTGTAGTAGTAGGTGGAAGAGGTAAAGGGCCGAAGAAACAGGAATCTAATAAGAGAGGACAGTGGATCTTGGAAGAAAGGGAATGGGGAAGGGAACCAGAGAGAGGTGAGGGCAGATGAGGAGAAGAGTAGAAGTAACGAGAATGAAGAATGGAAAAAAGAGAAAAGGAGGGAATTTTCTGTTTTTATCTGGAGAAGAGAATCATTCTGGCTAGATGTCACCAGGGGTAAAGCCCTCCCAACCATTGAGCACATCTACATGAAACACTGCTGTAGGAAAGCAGCATGCCTCGTCAGAGACCCCACCACCCAGATCAGGCTCACTTCTTTCTGCTGCCATCAGGTAGAAGATACAAAAGCCTCAGGACTTGCACCTCCAGGTTCAAGAACAGATAATACCTTTCAATTGTCAGGCTCTTCAATAAAAGGGATAACTACACTCACTTGAAATGATAACTACCCATCATTGAGATGTTCCCACAACCAATGATCTCACTTTAAGGACTCTATCTCATTTTTTCATGTTCTCGTTATTTATTGCTATTTATTTATATTTGCATTTACATAGTTTGTTGTCTTCTGCACACTACTTGATCTTTCATTGATCCTGTTATAGATACTATTCTATAGATTTGCTGAGTATGCCTGAGGGAAATTAATCTCATGATTGTATACGGTGACACATATGTTCTTTGGTAATAAAATTTACTTTGAACTTTGAAATGGCTTCAATTCTGCTCATGGATGTGTGACTATGAAACTGGAAGTGCTGCTCTGACACCGGAAACATACTGATGAGTTTTGTCATTTCTCTTCTGTGAAAAAGCGGTATCTAAACTTCAGTTCTTCTTCAAAGCAGTAGTGTACTTTCTAACCATTTATTGTTCTTGGTCCAGTTTTCGTTGAAGTCATAGTTGGGGTTGCTGCAGCTGTGATTGTTTCGAGCAGGTGTATGAGTGCCTTTGTGGGGAACGTAGTTGCTTCAAAGTGCAACTTCAGCAATACTTATCAACAATACCAATCTGATTTGAGGTTGCATCTATGGTAAGGAAGACCAATGCAATGCTAGCATTCATTTCCAAAGGACTAGAATATAAAAGCAAGAATGTAATACTGAGGTCTTATAAGGCATGGGTCAGACCTCCCTTTGGAGTATTATGAGCAATTTTAGGTCCCTTATCTAAGAAAGGATGTGCTGGCATTGGAGAGGGTCCAGAGGAGGTTCACAAGAGTGATCCTGGGAGTGAAAGGGTTAATATCTAAGGAGCATTTGATGGCTCTGGGTCTGTACTCACTGGAGTTTAGAAGAATAAGGTGGGGCGGGGGGGAGAGATGTGATATCATTGAAACCTATCAAATATTGAAAAGTCTAGACAGAGTGGTTGTGGAGAGGATGTGTCCTGTAATGGGAGTGTCTAGGACCAGATGGCACAGCTTCAGAATACAAGGACATCCCTTTAGAACAGAGATGAGGAGGAATCTCTGCAGATAAAGGGTGGTATATCTGTGGAATTGAGTATATTTAAAGTGGAGGTTTTTAGGTTCTTGATTAGTAAGGGATTCCAAAGATTATGGGGAGAAGTCAAGAGAATGTGGCTGAGAGGGAAAATGTATCAGCCATGATCAAATGGCTAAGGAGACTCAGTGGGTTGAATGGCCTAATTCTGCTCCTCTGTGTTATGGTCTTAATACTCAAGAAGCCTGACACTCAGACAGAACATGACAGCCTGCTTTATTGGTCCCCCATTCACACCATTCCCTCACCCCACCTCTGATGCACAGCTCAAGGCCTAGCACCAGGCAACTAATCTCTTCCTTAATGTCAACAAGACAAAAGAGGTGGTTATCGACTTCAGGAGAACTGGCGCCAACCACACACCGCCTTTTATGTCGGCGGCACAGTAGTGGAAAGTGCGAGCAGTTTCAAACTCCTGGGAGGACACATCACACACGACTTCTCATGGTCCCAGAAAACACCATGCACAGTCAGCAAAGCTCATCAATGCCTTTGCATTCAGAGGAAGCTGAAGAGAGCTGATTTGCACATCCATACTCGGGTCCTTCTACAAATGCGCAGCACAGAACATCTGAACAGGCTGCACCACTGCTTGATACAGAAACTGCATTGCTGCATACAGGAAGGCTGTACAATTAGGCTAAACTGCACTAAGCATCACCAGCTCCAACCTAGCCACCAATAAGGACATATATAGAAAGGTGCCAGAAAAAGGATGGGTAACGTCATGAACGATCTCAGCCACACTGCTGATGGACCGTTTGTTCCATCCATCAGGGAGGAGGCTACATAGCATACATGCCAGGACCACCAGACTCAAGACAGTTCCTTTCCCCAAGCAGTAAGGCTGAATCACACCTCCACCCACTAACTCCACCACTGCTTTATTGTTTCTTGTCAGTCACCTTACGTACGGCCTAACGGCACTTTATGGACATACAATCTACGTAACTAAGCAATCTTACAAACTCATATTTATTGTGCTTTAAACTTCATTAAAATGCAGTCTCTCTACAGGCCCGGGAACCAAATGGCTGCCTTTGCGTGTATGATGAAGGGTCAGAAACCAGGAAAGCAGAAAGATTTTGCTATTCACTGCTGCTATGATATCTTTATAATGAATCTAAAGGAGTATTAAATAGCCGGAAGCACCGTCAACACACACAACACTGGAGGATCTCAGTGGGTCAGGCAGCACCTATGGAGGGAAATGGACATTCAGTTGGAAACACAAGCCCTTTCCTGAGATGTTAGTTTCCTTAATGGCCATTAAGGCCGGCGAGAGCAAAAACTCATCCCAAAATTGGCACAGAATCTTTCAGTGACGAAGCTGCTGAAAGGCATGTGGTCCCTTTGTCTTTTTATTGAAGCGGGGGTGTTTGTCGATGTATGTCATTTAGGCTGTTGGTTCCTTGCCAACAATGGAACAGCTGCTGTGGCTGACCAGGAATGTAAATGGGCCATTAGAATGGAATTGTGCTTTGTGGAAGATCATAAAAATTTTATACCTCTGCGGCACATTGTATTGTATCACAAACTCATTTGACCATCTTGCCACAGAGTAATTTATCTTTAACTAAAGATAGGCTTTCCGTGCTAGTGTGGCTTGTGTTGCTCTGTGCAAAACACGATGTGGCATTTTAGGAAGCACTCAAGCTCCATGATTATGAGTGGTAATCACGGTTTATAAAACCAAAGAATCAGATGTTTATTTTCTTTGTTATAAGCGATATTTCTTGTTCACAGAACTGAAGGTTTTGTGAGAGAGCTGTTCCCGACAGTATGGAAAAATCCCCTCTATTTTTGTTGGAATGCAAATTAAATTTCAGCATTGTTATCAGAATACCTTCTGGTGGGCACGTGGCCAAGTGGTTAAGACATTGGACTAGCGAGCTGAAGGTCGTGAGTTCGAGCCCCAGCCGAGGCAATGTGTTGTGTCCTTGAGCAAGGCACTTAATCACACTTTGCTCTGCAACGACACTGGTGCCAAGCTTATGGGTCCTAATGCCCTTCCCTTGGACAACATTGGTGTCGTGGAGAGGGGAGACTTGTAGCATGGGCAACTGCTGGTCTTCCATACAACCTTGCCCAGGCCTGCGCCCTGGAGAGTGAAGACTTTCCAGGCGCAGATCCATGGTCTCGCAAGACTAATGGATGCCCTTATTTACCTTCTGGTGCCTGTGAGGAGTTTGTACGTTCTCCCCGTGACCGCATGGTGTTTCCTCCAGGTGCTCCAGTTTCCTCCCACGTTCCAAAGATGCACTGTTAGTGAGTTGTGGGCATTCTGTGTTGGCGCTGGGAGTGTAGCAACATTTGTGGGCTGCCCCCAGCACATCCTTGGACTGCATTGGTTGTTGACGCAATGCAACGCATTTCACAGTTCCTATATTTCAACGTACGTGTGACAAATAAAACTAGTCTTTAATTAAACCAGTGTACTGCACAAGTGTAGATTATTTCTAATATGCATCTGGCTCCCTGAGTCCTTTGATTCTTACTTCAAAACCAGATTTCCAATTAATTCTCTCTGACACAAATTTCACCTATTTACCTCTGAAGATTATACAATGCTGAGTTAGCAACTGTGATCACAAATCCCTATTCTTTTTAACTCCAGCTGTTTGTAGAATGCTTACAGAGCACCTTGAATACACAAGAATTTGGGTCTCCTAGTTAGGAATCTAATCCAGACAGCCTTGTTCAATTGATCTGATGTTATGCATAGAACCTCTTTTATGTCTGTTTCAGTTATTAGTTTCTCTAATGAAGTGCGCTGATGGAAAAATGATTGCCACCTGACCGAGTTTAGCTGCCGTCGCATTCACTAAGCACAGAGGAAGATCGTGCTTTCAGCTTTTTCTCAGTGTTTTGCAGGATGAAAGGGTATGATGGATTGGTGTTACTAATTTACTTCTGCTCTGTGTGACTATCTGAGAATAAAGAACACATGAATAAGAGCTTAATTATTAATTACCATAATTTGGAATTGGAGGAGTTGTATCCCTTCTCTTGCTGCTACTGTTCATGAGTGTGATGTTTAAATATTTTATTTCTCGTCAGATTTCAGATAATTGCAGATTGACATTTAATCTTTTTCATCAGGCTGGTGTTGAATGTAATTACCTGCCATTATTTCTATTTGCAGTTATTTATTCTGAGAGTCATATAGAGGTATAGCACACAAATAGACTCTTTGCCCCGATATGACCAAACAAACCATAATTTGCAAGGATCAAAGTTCAAAGTACACATATGTCACAATGCACAACTCTGAGATTCATTTTCTTGCGGGCATGCTCAATAGATCCATCATAGAATAATAACCATAATAGAACCCATGAAAGACGAACCATCATAGGCGTGATGCACCAACGGTGTGCATCTCTCTTGTCCCCTTTTACTGGAGTTGTGGAGTCATAGAGCACAGAAACAGGCCCTTTGGCCCATCCAGTCCATGCCAAACTGTTATTCTGCCTAGTGCTATTGAACTGCCCACGGATCATAGCCCTCCATACCCCTCTCATCTATGTACTTATCCAAACTTCTCTTAAGTGTTGCAGTCGAGCCTGCATCCACCACTTCCATTGGCAACCTGTTCTACACTCGCATCACCCTCTGAGGGGGAAGAAGTTCCTTCTCAGGTGCCCCTTAAATAGTTCACCTTTCACCTTTAACCTATGACTTTTCATTTCAGTCTCCCTAGCCTCAGTGGATAAAGCCTGCCTGCATTTGAAATTGAAATTGAAATGAACCGAACTGAACTAAACTGACCGTTCCTAGAGTGTTTCAATGACTTTGTGGTGTGATGTTTTATATTCTATGTTTTTTGCTGTTTGTGTGATTTGTTCTTTTTTTTAACACGCTGGGTGTTTGATGTTTTCTTTGAATGGGCTCCATGGCATTTCTTCGTTTTGTGGCTGTCTGCGGGAACACAAATGGCAGGGTTGTATACTGCATATATACTTCGAAATTTGTATTTACCAGCTGTATTTCCCAGTTGTATTTCCCCTCATAATTCCTCACATTCCCATTGGTCCTTTGAGTTTCTGCCATTCACCTTCTCCTTAGGGAAAATTTGTAGCAGCCATTAATCCTCCAATCCTTGGGATGTGGGAGGATACCACAGTACCTAGAGGAAACTCTGACCATTATATGGGGAGTATGCAGGCTTCAAGGATTGAACCTCGGTTATTTGTGCTCTGAGGCAGCAGCAATCTGCCGACCTATGGATTTCTGATTGAGACCTGTGTCACAGGTGACCTGTGGTAGTTAAATAGTACCATGATAATATTTTAGAATAACACACACAAAACACTGGAGGAACTTAGCAAGTCTGGCAGCACGGAAATTAATAATTGACATTTTGCTCCTACCCCCTTCATCAGAAGTCGGCCCAAAATGTCGACTGCTTATTTCCCTCACAAAATGCTGGGGGCACTCAAAGTTCAAAGTACATTTATTATCAAATTATGCATATGTTATACAACCTTAAGATATGTCTCCTTACAGGCAGCCTCAGAACAAAGAAACCCAAAAGAAGCTATATAAAAAAGACCATCAAACACCCAGTATGGAGACATTAAAAAACAAATCATGCAAGCAATAAAAGCAAGCAAATTGCATTCAGAACAAAAGTTCTGAACGGAGCAGGCCACAGCCTCAGCCTCAGTTCAGCGCAGAACCGAGTAAAGTTCGCAGGACAGCAGGTGGAACAGGCCCGACCCTCACCTCCGGTCCAGACTCCCTGCCTCTTCAATCTGGCCTGGCATTAAAATCATCCAGACATCAGGGCCCTGTTACTTCCATATGCTCTGGGTCTGGAGCCCGCCGCCATGTTTAGGCCTGTATCCGACCATTTTAAATCAGCGTGGCGCTTATGTCAATCAAACATTGGGTGTTCCCTCTCTCTTGGTTTAGATGGACAAGCCTCAAATCTTCCACGCCTCTGCTCGCTCCGACTTTGCCTTTGCTCACCTTGAATCTGCTTTGACTTTGCCTTGCACCTGTTTGCTTTAATCCTCAGCTCAGCAGGTCAGGCAGCATCTATGGAGAGGAAGAAAGAGTTGATGTTTCTGGCCTTTCGTCGTGCCTGACTTGATGAGATCCTCGAGCATTTTCGGTGTGTTGCTTCCCAAGATTTCCAGCAACTAATGGGCCCTTGGACCGGCTGCAGCGATGAACTAGCTTTGTGGCTGTGGACTCACTTTTATGAAACTTAAGTCCTGAGTTTTACTTGTCTTATTTTTATTGCTTGTGTAATTTGTTCCTTCTTCACATTTTGAGTGTTTGATGGTCTTTAATGGGTTCTATTGGGTTTCTTTGTTTTTGAGGCTAGCTGTAAGAAGATGAATTTCAAGGTTGTATACAGTATACATTCTTCGATAATGTACTTTGAACTTTGATCGGCATAATCTCATGTGTCTAATATTTTGGAATAGCTATCTGGGAAGAAAACCATGGTAAAATATGTGTACATTTATTTTAAGGCAAGAATATGCCTTCCTTTGTCATTCACATGATAAAGCTGAATTTCATCTGGTGAAAAACTGATACCTTAATCTGTCCACTTTTGTCTAAGATGAATCAAAAAAATGTATGTGGAGATGATTTTTACCCTCAGTTTACTGAAATTTTCCATAAATTTGTTTCTATCAAATAAAGTCAAATTAATTTTGGGATCATTGATTCAGTGAAGCCAAAACTATGTTGGAATGTGTGCAGTGAGCAAATGGCCAGCTTTGTCTTGCAAGGTGTTGTACTTGGTCATTGCTGGAGGGGCACCCATATCTGCTAATTTGGAAGCATTGTGTCACGTATGACTTGTTCTTTGATGTAAATGCTTTGAGGTATTAGAAAGTGAGACAGTCTTTGCATTCTACCAAACTTCTTTCCTCTGTTAACAGTAGCATTTTTAGCGTAATTCAGGGTGATCGTGTTATTAGTACTCTCATTGCAATATTCTACTAGTACCAGAAATTAGTAACAAACTCAAAATATATATTAATAGTTGGATAAAATTGATTTGGACTTTTAACCTTTGCAATCATGGTGAAGTTGGGATAAAGGAAGAATTACTTCCATTTTCCTGTAAAATAGAAAATTGCAGAAGTGAACAACTTTGAGCTATACACATAAAAGTTGCTGGTGAACGCAGCAGGCGAGGCAGCATCTCTAGGAAGAGGTACAGTCGACGTTTCGGGCCGAGACCCTTCGTCAGGACTAACTGAAAGAAGAGCTAGAAAGAGATTTGAAAGTGGGAGTGGGAGGGGGAGATCCAAAATGATAGGAGAAGACAGGAGGGGGAGGGATGGAGCCAAGAGCTGGACAGTTGATTGGCAAAAGGGATATGAGAGGATCATGGGACAGGAGGCCTAGGGAGAAAGAAAAGGGGGAGGGGGAAGCCTAGAGGATGGGCAAGGGGTATAGTGAGAGGGACAGAGGAAGAAAAAGGAGAGAGAGAAAAAAAGAAAGTGTGTCTATAAATAAATAACAGATGGGGTATGAGGGGGAGGTGGGGCATTAGCGGAAGTTTGAGAAGTCAATATTCATGCCATCAGGTTGGAGGCTACCCAGACAGAATATAAGGTATTGTTCCTCCAACCTGAGTGTGGCTTCATCTTTACAGTAGAGGAGGCTGCGGATAGACATATCAGGATGGGAATGGGACGTGGAATTAAAATATGTGGCCACTGGGAGATCCTGCTTTCTCTGGCGGACAGAGCGTAGGTGTTCAGCGAAACGATCTCCCAGTCTGCTTTGGGTCTCGCCAATATATAGAAGGCTGCATCGGGAGCACCGGACGCAGTATATCACCCCAACCTACTCACAGGTGAAGTGTTACCTCACCTGGAAGGACTGTCTGGGGCCCTGAATGGTAGTGAGTCCAGTGCTCCCGATGCGGCCTTCTATATATTGGCGAGACCCGACGCAGACTGGGAGATCGTTTCGCTGAACACCTACGCTCTGTCCGCCAGAGAAAGCAGGATCTCCCAGTGGCCACATATTTTAATTCCACGTCCCATTCCCATCCTGACATGTCTATCCGCAGCCTCCTCTACTGTAAAGATGAAGCCACACTCAGGTTGGAGGAACAACACCTTATATTCCATCTGGGTAGCCTCCAATCTGATGGCATGAACATTGACTTCTCTAAGTTCTGCTAATGCCCCACCTGCCCCTCTTACCCCATCCGTTATTTATTTATTTATATACACACTTTATTTTTTTCTCTCTCTCCTTTTTCTCCCTCTGTCCCTCTCATTATACCCCTTGCCCTTCCTCTGGGCTTCCCCCCTCCCCCTTTTCTTTCTCCCTAGGCCCCCTGTCCCATGATCCTCTCATATCCCTTTTGCCAATCACCTGTCCAGCTCTTGGCTCCATCCCTCCCCCTCCTGTCTTCTCCTATCATTTTGGATCTCCCCTCCCCCTCCCACTTTCAAATCTCTTTCTAGCTCTTCTTTCAGTTAGTCCTGACGAAGGGTCTCGGCACGAAACGTCGACTGTACCTCTTCCTAGAGATGCTGCCTGGCCTGCTGCGTTCACCAGCAACTTTTATGTGTGTTGCTTGAATTTCCAGCATCTGCAGATTTACTTGTGTTTGCAAACTTTGAGCTATATTTGCAACATAGTAAAGGCATCCCATTAGTCTTGCGAGACCATGGATCTGCACCTGGAAAGTCTTCACTCTCCAGGGCGCAGTCCTGGGCAAGGTTGTATGGAAGACCAGCAGTTGCCCATGCTGCAAGTCTCCCCTCTCCATGACACCAATGTTGTACAAGGGAAGGGCATTAGGACCCATACAGCTCGGCACCAGTGTCATCGCAGAGCAATGTGTGATTAAGTGCCTTGCTCAAGGACACAACACACGTTGCCTCGGCTGGGGCTCAAACTCACGACCTTCAGTTCGTTAGTCCATTGCTTTAACCACTTGGCCACGAGCCCACTTTGCAACATAGCTCTGTAAGATCGGGAAGCTTTTAGTAACATACACAAAATGCTGGAGGAACTCAAAAGGTCTGGCAGCATCTACGGAGGGGAATAAACAGTTGACTTTTTGGGCCAAGTTTATACCTGTCCATAGATGCTGCCTAATCTGCTGATCTCCTCCAGTGCTTTGTGTTTGTTGCTCCAGATTTCCAGCATCTGCAGAATCTCATGTGCTTATGGGAGGTTTTGAGATCTGTTAGAGTAAAATCCTTCACTGCAACACACATTGCATTTTACTGTAACAGATCCAAAAAGCTCTCCTAAGTTACCACTCAAATTAGTATAATTTTATTTTTAGCATTTTGAAACCAAGCTTTTCAGTGCCTCTCTGGTTATCTTGAAACATATGGCTCTTTCCTTCTCTATTCTGATTCAAGAAAGGATGTGGTCTTGGAAACTGTACATTTGGAGTGAACTTCAAATCTTGATTCCAACAGTTTGCTTGTCTTGCTGTGACTTCAGCTCATTGAAAAGCTGATGAATTTTCACTTTGTAATTTTATACTGCATGTGGATGTAGCAATGATAGTCCTTCAGTTAGTCCTGACGAAGGGTCTCGGCCTGAAACGTTGACTGTACCTCTTCCTAGAGGTGCTGCCTGGCCTGCTGCGTTCACCAGCAACTTTGATGTGTGTTGTAGCAATGATAGTTTCAGGTTTCACCAACTATGGAACTCAAACTCTATGGTGCAACTGATTAAACAGTCCAGTTGTTCCTTCTTTTTGCACTACAGTACATATATATTTTGTAATTTATAGCAATTTATCTATTGGCACTAAACTGCTGCCACAAAACAACAAATTTCATGTCATAGAAGACAATGATTCTGATTCTGACATGTTGATGAAGCCAAGATAATATCTTAAAAAATAAACAAGAGAAAATCTGCAGATGCTGGAAATCTGAGCAACAGACAAAATGCTGGAGGAACTCAGCAGGCCGGGCAGTGTCTTTATCAACATGTAAATCTGTTAATGGGGAGACTTGCTATTCCATATCACTGATCGGTGATGTTTTGAATCTATTGCTAAAGCGTGGGGGAAAATATCATTTGTCTGGAGGCTGGGGGGGGGGGATCTGACTGATGTTCATAAGATTATGAGAGGCGTAAATAGAGTAAACAGTTGGTATCTTTTTCCCAGGTTTGAAATGTCTGTTACCAGATGGCACGTGTTTAAGGTGAGAAGGGTAAGTTCAAAGGTGATGTGTGGGATAAGATTTTTTTTCCCCCCACACAGAATGGTGGATACTTGGAGTATGCAGCTGGGCTGGTGGTGGTGGAGACAGATGTGATAGAGGCTATTAGATAGGCGCATGTATGTGCAGGAAATTGAAGGATGTGGACTTTATGTGGCAGAAAGGATTACTTTAGTTGGGCATTTAATTATTAATTTACTAGGTTCAGCACAACGTCATGGGCCGAGGGCCCTGTATTGTTCCATGTTCTATGTGTCTGTTCTACATTCAAGTGAACTATGCACACAGAACATATAAAATTACAGCACAATACAAGCACTGTAGCCCATGATGTTGTGCTAATCAGTCTATCTCTTCCCTCTTATATAACCCTCCATTTTTTCTGTCTTCCATTTGCCTATCTAACTGTTTGTTGAATACATCTAATTTATCTGCCTCTACCACCACCCCGGTGGAGCATTCCATTTTCACACAACTCCCAGTGTAAAGAACTTACCACTGACACCCCCCCCCATACTTTATTCCAATCACCTTAAAATTATGCCTCCTTGTATTAACCATTTTTGTCCTGGGAAAAAGTCTTTGGTTATCCACTCTATCTATACCTCATCATCCTGTGCACCTCTATCAAGTTACCTCTCATCCTCCTTTGCTTCAAAGAGAAAAACCCTAACTCACTCAACCTATATTCGTAAAACACGCTCTCTATTTCAGGCAGCATCCTAGTAAATTTCCACTGCACAGCGCAGTGTTCTAGGGAGACTTTAATATAAAATAAATATCCTAACATAAAGAGTAAAAGTGAAGTATAGAAGTTCATAATGCTTACATCAGTATATTGACTTAATGGGAATCTGTTAAATGGTTATTTAACTTGGGACTGAATTCTGCTATATAATTTGTGGGACTCAGTCCCAATGAAGAACCATTGAGCACAACTACAAGGAGCTTGCCACAAGAAAGCAGCATCCATCATCAAGGATCCTTACTATCCAGCCCATGTTCTCTTCTCGCTCTTGTATTCAGGTAGGAAGTACAGGAGCCTTAGGTCCCATACCACCATGTTCAGGTGATTACCCCTCAACCTTCAGGCTTCTGAACCAACGTGAATAACTTCAGTCACCTCAACATTGAAATGATCACTGAGCACAACCTATGGACTCAGTTTCAAGCATTCTACAACTCATGTTCTCAGTGTTATTAATTAATTATTATTATATTTGTTTCTTTTTATAATGTGCAGTTTGTCATCTTTTGCATGTTAGTTGCTTGTCAGTCTTTGTGTAGTTTTTCATTGATTCTATTCTATTTCTTTGTTCTACTGTGAATGCCTGCAAGAAAATGAATCTCCGGGTAATATTTGACGTGTACTTCGAAAATAAGTTTACTTTGAACTTTGGGATGAAAAGATTTGCTAGAAGCTTTCGGGGTCAAATATTTTGGCATGGTTTGATTGTTGGTTACATTTCAATAACAATTGTTGCAATCTTTTTCCCCCCCAATTGCTCATCGCATCAACTGTACTATAGTGCAGTAACAATTTCTGGTTAATCAAGCATTCTAGCCCTGTTGGATTTGGCACAGCTCATATACAGGAGACACGATCACCCCACTGAGTATCAGCCTTGTATGTTTTGAGATGCTCGGTAATTGCTGGCATTTCTTTGTGGGCATTTCTCTGTGGTAATGGGATCTGTGCCAACAGTCACTGATAGTGAGGAGCTGTAATTAAAACTCTGAACGCTTTTTGTTCCATTTAGTATGAAAATACACCCTGCTTCCATAGTTACCTCCTGCTTGCTGTTGGAAAGCTTGTCCAAGAAGGTGATCATCTACTTGCAAATCTCTCATTTCTATGGAGTGCAAAATCTCTGAGAGTAAAACAACTAAAGTAAGGGCATTAAAGAGTGAGGAGTGAAGAAATATATATTAATACCACTTTTGTCCCACTGATGAGTCTCACGTTTTTGCTATCAGTTCCTTGATTCAACTGGGCACTGGGTATGTGGCTTTGGACTGGGTTTCAGTTCTCCACTGTTAACTGCTTCAGCTAATAATGTAACTCTTGTAAATTTGGAGTGCAGAGAGGTGTGCTACTGCTGGTATTTGGTCTCCACTTCTAAATTCCCCAATACATGGATTCAAAAAATCAGTATCAGGTGTAATATCACCGGCATTTGTCGTGAAATTTGTTGATAAGTGCAGCAGTACAATGCAATACATAATAAAAACCGTGTATTGTAGTAAGAAGTATATGTGTATATATTTAAAAAGTTAAGTAGTGCAAAAAGAAAAAGAAAAGTAGTGAGGTAGTGTTCATGGGTTCATTGTCCATTCAGAAATGTGATAACAAAGGAGAAGCTATTCCTGAAGTGTGTGCCTTCAGGCTCCTGTACCTCTTAACTGTTGGTAACAATGATTAGATTAGATTATGAGGACACTCAGTCCTCGTTTATTGGCATTTAGAAATGCATGCATTAAGAAATAATACAATGTTCCTCCAGTATGATATCACAGGAACACAGGACAGACCAAGACTAAAACTGACAAGTAAAGGCATCCGTTAGTCTTGCGAGACCATGGATCTGCGCCTGGAAAGTCTTCACTCTCCAGGGCGCAGGCCTGGGCAAGATTGTGTGGAAGACCAGCAGTTGCCTATGCTGCAAGTCTCCCCTCTCCATGACACCGATGTTGTCCAAGGGAAGGGCATTAGGACCCATACAGCTTGGCACCAGTGTCGTCGCAGAACAATGTGTGATTAAGTGACTTGCTCAAGGACACAACACACATTGCCTCGGCTGGGGCTCGAACTTATGACCTTCAGGTCGCTAGTCCAATGCCTTAACCACTTGGCCACGTACTGACAAAAACCACATAATTATAACATATAGTTACAACAGTGCAATTTGATAAAGAGCAAATCATGGGCACGGTAAAAAAAAGTCTCATAGTCCCGATAGCCCCATCATCTCACACGGATGGTAGAAGGGAGAAACTCTCCCTGCCATGAACCTCCAGCACCGCAAACTTGCTGATGCAGCACCGTTGGAAGCACCCGGCCACAGCCGACTCTGAGTCCGTCCGAAAACTTCAAGCCTCCGACCAGCTCTCAGACACCGAGCACCGAGCACCATCTCTGCCGAGTGCTTCGATCCCACCCCGGCCGCTGGACAACAACCAAGACTCAGGACTCGGGGCCTTCTCCTCTGGAGATTCTGGATCACACAGTAGCAGCGGCAGCAAAGCAGGCATTTCAGAAGTTTCACCAGATGTTCCTCCATGCTCTCACATCTGTCTCCGTCAAATCAGGATTGTGCACAGCACCCTACTTGACAGATGACAGATACTCATCACTGGAGTGGCCGCTGCGCGCTGCGTTGCGACGCCATCTTCTCCTCTCCAACATCCTTAACAACAGGGCATGTCCTGGATAATGGGGGTCCTTAATGATGGACGCCACCTTTTTCAGACATTGCTTCTTGAAGATGTCCTGGATGTTGGGGAGGCTAGTGCTCATGATGAAGCATTCACCTACCCAGCATCCCAATCTCTTCCAAATAGTACATCCATTTTGAATGAATGTGACCTATGACTCATGGTTCAAGAATAGGTGGTATCTTTCCAGTGCCTGGCTGTGTTTGCTGTAGGTAATCCAGATCTCAAAAACCCATGGGAGAATTGGAATCAGTGCTGTCTTGTGACCATGAAAATTGTGCTGATTGTGAGGTCCTGTTCCTCAAACATCCTATGTCCAAAGACCATTGGACATAGGATCAGAATTAGGCCATTCAGCCCATCAGATCTGCTTCTCCATCGATCATAGCTGATTTATTTTCTTCCTCAACCCCATTCTCCTGTCTTCTTCCCATAGCCTTTAACCCCCTGTAAATAAAGAAACTATTAACCTCCACTTTAAATACACCCAATGGCTAAGCCTCCACAGCCATCTGTGGCAATAGATTCCACAGATTCCTCACCCACTGGCTGAAGAAATTCCTCTTCATCTCTGTCCTAAATGGCTGTGCCCGCTACTGCTAGACTTTCCTTTAATTGGAAACATCTTCTCCACATCCACTCTATCAAGATCTTTTAATATTCAATAGGTTTTAATGAGATATCCTTTCATTCTTCTAAACTCCAGTGAGTACAGGCCCAGAACCATCAAATATTCCTCAAATTTTAATCCTTTTTGTAAGGGGTTCCTTCTTTTATGTTACTGAGTAGCCTAATTAAAATGGCTTCTTTGTTATGTTAGCTGCTGAGAAAGTTCTCTCTCTAGCAGCTTGTTTGGGATATAAAGAGAATTATATTCATTTGCTAACCAATTGGGATAAATGTTATTCTTTCTTGTGTGTCTGTAAGCTATTGTGTCGCGCGGGCTTTGGCGCAGAAGGCGCGATGGGGACAGAGAGAGGTGACGCAATGCTGTAAGCTGGCTGATGGGACAGACCCCGAGTGGGAGTCTGAGGCCCAGGGTCTTCGGCGAGCAGAGGAGACAGATACAGACTCATGTGGAGCGTCTGGTCGACCACTGTGGTTGGTCCCAGGCGGCGGGTCGAGGGGATCGGAGGGGATCGAATGGTGGGAAGAAGACTCTGTTACTTGAGCTCCAACTGTTGTGCACGAAGTGGTTGAACTTTGATAAGTTTGGCGCCTTTTACTTTCCTTTTATATTTTATCTCCATTAATTACATAGTTCCAGTAATATCTATAAATTTGTAATCATTTAATCTCATATGGTGTATTGTCTGTTATTTGGTGGGGTGGGGTACATCACACAGATCCACACAAACTTGATTACCCAGTTTGGCAGGGCCGAAGGCTGCTCCCCCAGACGAAAGCGAGTTGAGCGAGCCTGAGGCTTACCGGGGGCTCCATTTTATTCCTGGGATCATTCTCATGAACCTCCTCTGGACCCTCTCCAATGCCAGCATATCCTTAGATGCAGTATAAAACCTCAGCTAAAAGTAGCGTTAGAAGTATGGATATAGAATAAAATGTCCCTAAGCATTTAAATATCAGCATTATTTACAATAAAGACAGCATTATAAAAAGTAGTTTAAGGTATTTAAACTATTCACTCCGAGTGTGGGTGAGTGGTAGATTCTTGGAGTAGATTGGTGAAAGGGAGAGGAAAAAATAGGATTAATGTAAATTCAATTCAAGTTTAGTTATTATTCAACCATACATAAATACCCATGAATCCAACCAAATGAGACAGCATTCCGGGGATCATTCGGGGCCAAGGTGTAAAACCCAGTACCAACAGTCACACACAGTACACAGCCCATACCAGATAGTAACCACAAATAAGATACACATCAAAGTTGCTGGTGAACGCAGCAGGCCAGGCAGCATCTGTAGGAAGAGGTGCAGTCGACGTTTCAGGCCAAGACCCTTCATCAGGACTAACTGAAGGAAGAGTTAGTAAGAGATTTGAAAGTGGGAGGGGGAGGGGGAGATCCAAAATGATAGGAGAAGACAGGAGGGGGAGGGATGGAGCCAAGAGCTGGACCGGTGATTGGCAAAGGGGATACGAGAGGATCATGGGACAGGAGGCCCAGGGAGAAAGACAAGGGGAGGGGGACCCAGAGGATGGGCAAGGGGTATAGTCAGAGGGACAGAGGGAGAAAAAGGAGAGTGAGAGAAAGAAAGTGTGTATAAAAATAAATAACGGATGGGGTACGAGGGGGAGGTGGGACATTAGCAGAAGTTAGAGAAGTCGATGTTCATGCCATCAGGTCGGAGGCTACCTAGACGGAATATAAGGTGTTGTTCCTCCAACCTGAGTGTGGTTTCATCTTTACAGTAGAGGAGGCCGTGGAAAGGAGGCCGTGTTGTTTGCGAAATCTGTAGTTGACTACTTTACAGCTTGTCTTCTCCTGAGTGAACACTGGGGGCAGCACTGACTCCAGCCTGGACGCTGTGCTGCACTGCCCCATTGGTGGAACACACTGACTCTTAACGCCTCTCTCCTGGCAGCTGTAAACAGGCGACAGTGCGGCTTGAGACCAGCCCTTGTTCCGACCAAGGCCAAGCAGCTCCCCCGCCGTCTACCCCTTCTGTCCGCCAATAAATCAGTAAATTGGGCTTGGGTGATTATCAATTGGCACAGACTTGGGATAACGGTCCAATTTGTCACTATGAATCTGTGATTCCAGCAGGCATGTTCTTGGTGCAAAGAGCGCATGGAGAGACATTAGTCTACAACTAGGTGCTCTTGGCAGGTGAGTAAGAGCAAAGTGTCCGTGAGGCATAATACCACACGTGTGCAGCCTGAAAATGCCTGCATTTTGAGGCGGTCCGCGATGCAGGCAATTCCCTACATTTGTCCTTTCTGAGCATAAAGTAGATGAAGGCTTCTGTCCATGTAATGGAGCGTGGGTGACATCCCTTGTGCAGCAGTGAGCAGTAGATTGTCAGGTTTGATGGAGATCAGTAGTAGCAGCCTGAAGTAATCCTGAGGCAAGAAAGATTCGATTGACTGTGACCTTGATCTCTTCAGGCAGCACGATGCAGGTCAGTGTTTGAGCAAGTCAGACTTTCAGGCCATTGGAAGTCGCAGATCTCGGTGAGGGCAGTTTTAGTGTCAGCCCTTTCATGAGCAGAGTCTCTAGGGAAATGAAGTTAGTAAAACTTGTTAGTCCAATGCAAGTTATTATGACTCTCCCATTTTAGGTTGAGAAGTCTCACTGGCTATCTTACGAGATATTTTGAAGCAGTTTTGCCGGGGAAAGGTGCTAAGACAAAAAAAAAAATCTGCTTGCTGGTCAGCAGTCCAGTAGGCGTGGTGAGGTGTAATCTATAAATCATGTGTCCAAGATGGCAAGCGTGCAACAATTCTTTAAACCCCATCCATACTAATAAAGAGAATGATTATCTTCACTGCCAAATAAAGCAGCAAATGATTTTTTACAACCCAAGAGCAGTGAGATTATTGTTACTAGTTCATTAATGATGATCTCTGCTCAAAATTACCATGGCACAGGAGAGAATTTTTAGAAGATAATCACCAGTTTGGGCACATGCTCTCTGAATGTTCACCACCCTTGCGCCAAACAGCATACGAGGGAATTTTTAGAAGATAATTGCCAATTTGGGCAATTCTCTCAAAGGTCCACCACACCAATCCTACAGGTATAAAAGCACCTGGAAATGGGGCAAAGTTGCATAACTCTCCATTAAACTAATGTTCAATTGCACAGTGTCAGTTTTGGAGTTGTGTGAAGGAGTTTCTAGGCCTATTTCTCTCTCTACAGATGCTGTCTGATCTGCTGTGTGTTTCCACAGCCTCAGCTTTTATTTTGGATATCCAACAAGCAGCATATTTTAGTTTGTTTTTCCGGGTTTTTTTTGCCACTCTTTTTGAGCCAAGACATGAATATTTACAAATACTTTGCTCCAATTATTTTTCTCATTGTTTTAACAAGGAAAATCCTGGTGAAAACAAGAAGTCTTTGCCATAAACAGTTAAAAATAACAATACAAGCGTACACAGCTTCCCTGGCTCTGAAGCGTAAGATACCATGACAGTGTTACAACACATTGATACAGGTTGACAATAATTTCTCTGTATGACAGCAAAATGAGTTCCTGAAAATTACATTTTGTTTCACAACATGTTTTTGAGAAATTAGACATTCTTTATGCCTTTATTCAGTTCCCACTGCACAAATAACATCTTAGGATTGGTCAGTGGATTTTAGGAAATCCATTGCAAGACAGATTAACTGTGAAATATTTGAATCATAATGACAAGTATCATGAAAGATTCACCAGTGTAAACCAGCGGCATCAAATTGAGGCTGTTTGGTCTGTGTGCTTTGATAGCCATTCGCGTTAACGGTTTTAAATCTCATTTTGCTGGGCGGCATGGTAGCGTAGTCATTAGCACGATACTTTACGATACCAGCGATCAGGGTTCAATTCCTACCACAGGCCATTTTGTACGTTCACCTAATGATTGTGTGTGTTTCCTGCAGGTGCTGCCATATTCTAAGGATGTACGGTTAAGGGTTAATAAGTTGTGGGCATGCTATGATGGCGCCGGAAATATTCAGATTGTGTTGGTCGTTGATGGAAACCGTACACTTCATTGTATGTTTCAATGTATATGTGACAAAAAAAAGCTAATCTTAAAAATCTTATCAAAAGCCTTTGTTGTTGAAAAGCACTGAGGCAGATTAGCCAGGGTGCAGAATGATTCGATTTTTGAGATCTGAGCAAGGCTTCATATTCTGTTTACTTTTTGTTGCTGTTCCTTCAGAATAGGGGTTCCCAGCTTGGGGTCCAAGGACCCCTTGCTTTTGATGGTTTTGGTTCATGGCGTAGAAAAGGCGGGAACCCCTGCTCCTGAGGGTTTTTCACACTGTGCGGAAAGACACCAGGAATAGTGCTACCTTGCTGGATTGTTAATGATGTAGTTAGCTGATGGTGCTGCAGGAGGCCAGGTAAAATGGAATTGGCTTCCAGTAATGCAAGCTGCTGGTGAAGTCACGTGGAGAAGCGATCACTGATTAAATGCCATCATTATCTGCATGTTTCATTTTGGGGTTTTTTTTGTTCTAATTTTTGATTAATGGGCACAATAGAAATATGCCTCATGGGATTGAGGATGACTTACTTGCCTTTCAGTGGGCTTTGAGGTGGCTGATGATGCCCAGGTGGGACCTGCAGGCTCTGCCAGAGGTGGAATAAATGATGCTGGATAGGAAGGGGGGAAGATGTGCTACCAGTTAGGCTTCTGTGTACTCGTCTTGAGATTCTCAATATTTTTTCTGATTCAACTGGTCCATTTGGAGCTGTCCTGCGCCTGAAGATTTCTACAAGTCTCTGGGGATGTGACAGTTCTGTGCTGTTGTGCTCTATGACTTGTAAGGGACAATGTGGAAAGAAATTTGAGAAGTTACAGAACAGAAAGGATAGTTACAGCATGATCTCTTTGGGCACATGTGTTAGTATAATTCATGAGCAATCTGCCTTTTTAACACTTTATCTACCTCTTCAGTGGTCTGCACATAGACTTCATGAGTGGTTGTGTTTTCAGATGTAAGGATTATCACTCTTTCTAGGTTGTACTTTTTCTTTGCAGTAGTTGAATGCAGAGTACCAAAGCAGTAAGTGAATTCTGTGTAAATGAAGGTGCTGGAAAGCCAATTATTATTTCTTCCTTTCCTGTCAATTTCAAGAACTCTTTAGACCTTTCTGAGGACTATAGATTCAATTTTCCTCAGTGGATATCAGTGCCAGCAAGATCTGCGGGTTTGTTACAACAGTGTCACATGGTGTTATGTGTCGTTAATGAGAAGGCTCAAGGTTACAAAGAGCTTCTTCCCACATGGCCGACTTGATGTTTCGTTAGAAGGCAAAAAATTGTCAGAAGCAGTAGCAAGGCAGCTTCTGGCTCCTGACGATATCCCGGGGTTTTATCACTTGGGTCTGTGTGTGAGGAGGTGAATCATACCAGCTTTGTTCTTGACGATTCATCGGTGTTTTTTTCCAGACATCTGGTTGGTGTGTCATGTTAAAATGATGTACAGCCTCTGGGGAGCATAAAGACTGATGTCCATCTTGTCCTGCTTAAATTATTGCCTCTTGCCAGCTGATCACAGAACACTGATGGCAGTTTGAAGACCTAAATAAAACACAGAGCACAGCAAGTCCTTCTGTGAAGGTGAAATGTGCGTTACCGTTTTGATATTTAACATGGGTTTTAGGCTGAGTTTCTCATATACTTTGTCCCCTCTGCTGCTTGCCCATAAAGATCATAACATATAGGGACAGAATTAGGCCATTTGGCCCGTCGAGTCTGCTCTGCCATTTCATCATGGTTGATCCAATTTTCTCTCTCGGCCCCAAACTCCTGCCTTCTCCCCGTATCCCTGACTAATCAAGAATCTATTAACCTTTGCCTTAAATATACCCAATGGCTTTGCCTCCACAGCCGCCTATCGCAATGAAGTCAACAGATTCACCACTCTCTGGCTAAAGAAGTTCCTCCTCATCACCATTCTAAAGGGACGCACCTCTATTCTGAGGCTGTGTCCTCTGGTCTTCGACTCCCCCACTATATGAAACATCCTCTGCACATCCACTCTATAGAGGCCTTTTAACATTCGATAGGTTGAATTGGCCTTGATTTTTTCAGCTAAAGGCAATGGTATACTTTTAAAACTGAAAGACATAGGAGCAGAATTAGGCCATTCGGCCCATCATGTCTGTTCCACCATCCTATCATGGCTGATTTATTATCCCTTTCGATCCCATTCTCCTGCCTTCTCCCAGTAACCTTTGACACCCTTACTAACAAGAACCTATCAACCTCTGCTTTATACTGTATATGCCGAATGATTTGTTCATCCTAGTCATCTGTGGCAAAGAATTTCACAGATTTCAATTTTTTTTAACATATAAACAGTGCCTTTCAAGGCATGCCAAATCTCTTCACCTGTGTTTGAAGGGAGTCACTGTTAGAGTGTAGGAAGTGTGGTATTGACAGAACTAGATAGAGTGGATTTGGCAAGGATTTCTCCTACAGTGGGGGAGAGGGCATTGCCTCAAAATACAAGGATACTCAGCCTTCAGAACAGAGGTGAAGAGGAATTTATTTAGCTAGCCGGTGGTGGAACTGTGGAATTCATTACCACAGACAGCTGTGGAGGCCAAGTCATTGGGTATATTTAAAGTGAAGGTAGATTGGTTCTTGATTAGTAAGGGTGTCAAAGGTTATGGGGAGAAGGTAGGAGAATAGAGTTAAGAGAGATAATAAGTCAGCCATGATGGAATGACAGAGCAGACTCAATGGGCTCAATGGTCTAATTCTGCTCTCATGTCTTATGGCAGGAAGTTAGCCCAGAGAAATGTAATAAGGATACTACTGATCTTTTAATCGTTATTATCGAGTGAGGACATATTGACCAGGACATTGGGATAATTCCCCTGTTCTTCAAGAGCGTGATATGTGAGGTCTTGTGTCCACATTGCCTAAACCAATAAATATGCAGAAAAGAAAGGTGTCAAGGTGAGCATAGGCCCTGAAGGGAATGAGATGGGGGAAGTAGTTAAGGAGAA
The DNA here is from genome assembly GCF_030028105.1 of Mobula birostris. NCBI lineage: Eukaryota > Metazoa > Chordata > Chondrichthyes > Myliobatiformes > Myliobatidae > Mobula > Mobula birostris. The sequence goes on along the minus strand of NC_092380.1, from coordinate 99,745,268 downwards.
GTGAAGTAAATATTTTTCATTGGACTTTATAGCAAAAATGCCAGAAACGTAGTATAATGCTAGGGAGGAATTGAGTACTCTCACCATTACAGAAGAAATAGCATTGAGTGAACTAATGGGGCAGAAGGCCCATTTGTCTTTGGATGGCTTATGTCCAAGGCCTCTCAAAGAATTGGGTGCCAAGAAAGTGGATACGTTGGTTATAATCTTCCAAAAATGCTGAAGTCTGCAGATGTCCCGGAGGGTTAGAAAGTTGCCATTGTGACATCCCTATTCAATAGGATGGGAGGCATAAAGTGAGTAACTGCAGGCCACAGGCCACTTGCCCAGAAACTAGAGATGGAACAGTATTAGAACCGATCACTTAGAGTCATGCAGCAGGCCTCTCACTCCACTGCACCCCAAAGTCTTTCAGGAACCTATTTATACTAATTATGTTTTTCTCTACTGGGTCAATAGCTGTCTGTAACACACACAAAATCCGGGAGGAACTCAGCAGGTTGGGCAGCATTTATGGAGGGAACTGAATAGTTGATGTTTCAGACCAAGTCCTGACCTGCTGAGTTCCTCCAGCATTTTGTGCGTGTGTTACTCAAGATATCCAGCATCTGCAGAAACTCTTGTGTCTACAACAACCTTCTGTACCTTGGTGTTTCAGATGCCCAGCTGAGTACTTAAATATTGTGTGAGTACCTGCCTTCGACACCCCTCATTTACAGTGCATTCTAGATTTCAACCACGTTCTGGGCGAAAGAATTCTTCCTCAAAATCTTTTACTCCCTGACATAACAATGCCCTGTGATTGCAGACACCTGCTAAAGGAAAATGTAGATCCCTATCTATGTCCCTCTTAAGTTTGTTTCTCTGTCAGTCAGGTCACCTCAGCCTTTTAAGCAGGACTTCTCATCCTGGAGCCCACTGACCCCTCGATTAATAGTAGGGGTCCATGGCATGAAAAAGGTTGAGAACCCCTGATCTACAGCAAGCTCAGTTGATTCATTATCACCTCATAACGGAAATACGTCATTCCAGGCAATCTTCAGTGCAGTCACATCATTTGTATGGTGTGGTGAGCATTACTACAAATAATATTCCCTTCATGGCCCAATCAATATTTAATACATCTATACCTAGACCTTGCAGCTTGTGTATTCTGTGATTCAGTTAATGAAGGCAAATAACCCTCATTGTTTCTTACTCATCTGATTTAACCTCTGCTGCTGACTTCATGCATCATTGGATTTGTGTGTCAAGACCCCCTTCTTTTGTCCTCTACCATTCAGTTTATGTTAAAGTCTTACTATTCCTCTCAAACTGTATCACCTCACATTTTACAGAATCAAATTACCACTGCTATTTTACCAACTGATCAATATCATTCTGTTGCCAACGACTACCCTCTTTGTTATCAACACGGCTGACTTGTTGTGTTCTTGTCGGCCTGGAGTAGGTCAGCCGTGATTGTGTTCAAGGGCAAGCAGGCTTCTGGGGTCAGGGTCGCTGTATATAATCGGGGATGGACAGGTAGATTTTTAATCAGAGAAAACAGGTTGAGTGTTTAGAGAAAATAACAGATCAGCCACAATCCTATTGAATGGTAGAGCAGGGTCAAGGAGCTGAATTGTCTACTCTGGCTCCCATTTTTGAGGTACCAGAGCTCTCTATAATCAATTTTGTAAATGCCTGAAAGAAAATGAATCTTAAGGCAGTATTTGGTGACATAGATGTACTTTGATAATGAACTTACTTTGACATTGTCTTTGTGACCTCTGAATCCAGTGAACGTGAAATGATAAAGTGAGGGACTTGGAAGGCTTCATAAAACTGTGAGATGTCTTGCTAATTGGCTGCTAAGAATTTCCAGCAGCACAAGTAGTTTTCATCATTTTAAGTTGCATTTCTGTGATTCTCTGCAACATAGTATTTTTTTCCTGCTGTTTTTTACTTAGTTCTTCCAACCCTCCCCTCCCCATTCATAGCTCATTAAATTCCTCTGCCAGTATAGGTTACCCTCTCTTGTTAGGCTTCAGCTGCCATTGTTCAGGTGAACCTTGATTGAGAACATTAACAGACAGCATGCCTGTGGGGAGGTTGTTGCCCCCATGCGTAAAAGATTCCTGACAAAGGTCACTGAATTGCATTTAGGAAGGGTAAGCGTATATGGTTTTCCTTTCTCGAACTTGAGACTTGAACTCGGTGATGGAGCCTCCCCTGCTGTCTCAGTGCAAAAGAAGAGGCTCTTGTAAGCATTTTTTTGATGAACACAAGATCGTGCAGATGCTTAAAATCTGAAGCAACACACACAGAAGACACAAAGCTCCATCATTAAGGACCTCCTCCATCCAGGATACACCCTTTTCTTATTACTATCTTCAGAAAGGAGGTACAGGAGCCTGAAGACACACACTCAACGCTTTAGGAAAAAACTTCAGATTTCTGAATGGAAAATGAGCCAGCCCACAAACTCTAACTCACTATTTTTGCTCTCTTTTTGTACTACTTATTTAATTTAATTTTAAATATATAATTTTTTATCATAATTCATAGTAATTTTATGTATGGCACTGTACTGCCGCTGCAAGATGATAAGGTTCACGGTGCATGTCAGTGATACTAAACCTGATTCAGATTCTGACAAAATGCTCGAGGACCTCAGCAGGAGAGGGGGCATCTGCGGAGAGGAGATAAACAATCGACGTTTCGGGCTGGGACTAGAAAAGAAAGGGGAAGAAGCCAGGATTAGAAGGTGGGGAGGGGAAGGAGCACAAGCTGGCGAGTGAAAGGCGAAATCAGGTGAGGTCCCTTCTATGCTACTGCAGGAAGGAATTCGTCAGTCCAAATGAGAATCTTCCCCAGTAGGTTGAATGAAATTGTTGATAAAATATAAACTAGCTGTCAAAGTTTAATCTGAGACGGCCTCTCGCTCTGGTTGGGGAGTAAATGCACTGCCATGTGGTGCTGAGTCAAGCTTGTCTTGCTTCACAGCCTGGCTTCATTGATCTCAGCTGGGGTGTCAGCAGGGGTTGCAATTATTTGCTTTAGCGAGGTTGGGTGGATCTGAAAACTTGGAATAATTCCCATTCCTCACTGTGATCCTATAGGCACAGACATGTGATGCCCAAGAGGGAACCAGACCAAGCTCAGCTGTGGTGTCTCCTCCCCCTCTTTCCTCATCAACCCCCCCTCCCTTCCCCACCCTACCCCCCCAAATTGGTTGAATAGCCATCTGGGCTCACACATGGAAGAACAGCCACCCAGGCCATTTAACAAAAGTAAATTGGTGCCATTAGACATGTACTGAAACATATGCTGCCACTTCCAAGAGGTGCGGTTTTTGGGATAAGGGAGAATTTAAAAGGATAATTATTTGAACACTCATCCTCTATGTATAAGGCTGGTATGGAATGGATTGATCTGAATAAAGCTGAGGCATAACTGTGGTTTTGGTATTTATATGCGAAATTATTACTGGAGAATAAATTGTCATGTGGGGTTTTATATTTGATCTGTATCTATACAGTTTTTGGGATAAGGGAGAATTTAAAAGGATAATTATTTGAACATTCATCCTCTATGTATAAGGCTGGTATGGAATGGATTGATCTGAATTAACCTGAGGCACAACTGTGGTTTTGGTATTTATACGGCAAATTATTACTGGAGAATAAATTGTCATGTGGGGTTTTGTATTTGATCTGTATCTGTGCGGCAACTTTTGTTCCCTGTCCACACTGAGTTATCCCAACCACTTGACTTCTTTACAGCTGATGTTTATGTGGAATGGATCGAGAAATCAGAATCTGAATCAGGTTTAATATCACTGACATATGTTGTAAAATATGTTGCTCTGTAGCATCAGTACAGTGCAATCCCAAAAAGCACTATAAATTACAATAAGTATATATATATATATATAAAAAATCAAAATTAAATAAATAATGCAAAAAAGGGCAACATAGCGAGGTGGCGTTCATGAGTTGGTTCATTGTCCATTCAGAAATTTGAAGACTGAGGGGAAGAGGCTGTTATGAAAACATTGATGGAAAACAGGCTCCTGTACCTCCACTTTGATGGCAGTAGTAAGAAGAGAGCTTTTCAGAATCGGAATCAGGTTTATTATCACCAGCATGTGTCGTGAAATTTATTAACTTTGCAGCAGCAATGCAATGCAGTACCTGATAATATAGAAAGAAAACAAAGTAAATCAATTACATTAAGTAATAAATAAATGAATTTTATATTTATATATATATACGAAGTAGATTAAAATGGTGCAAAACAGAAATAATATTTCAAAAAATGTGAGTTAGTGTTCTTGGGTTCAACGTCATTTAGGAATTGGATGGCAGGAGGGAGGAAGCTGTTCCTGAATTGCTGAGCGTGTGTCTCAGGCTTCTGTACCTCCTTTCTGATGGCAACAATAGGATGATGGGGGTCCTTAATAATGGACACCACCTTTCTGAGGCACTTGAAGATGTCTTGGATACTATAGAGGCTTGTACCCAAGATGGAACTGACTAATTTTACAACTTTCTGTAGCTTCTTTTGGTCCTGTGCAGTAGCCTCTCCCCATACCAGAGAGTGATGCAGTGTCAGAATGCTCTCCATGGTACATCTATAGAAGTTTTCGAGTGTTTTAGTGACAAATTAAATATAGCCGCAGTCTTGCCTTCTTTATAGCTGCATCAGTATGTTGGGACCAGGTTAGATCCTCAGAGATCTTGACACCCAGGCACTTGAAATTGCTCACTCTTTCCACTTCTGATCCCTCAATGAGGATTGGTTCATGTTTCCTTGTCTTACATTTCCTGAAGTCCACAATCAGCTCTTTGGTCTTACTGATGTTGCGTGCAAGGTTGTTGCTGTGACACCACTCAACTAGCTGGTATATCTCGCTCCTGTATGTCTTCTCATCTCCATCTGAAATTCTACCAACAGCAGTTGTGTCACCAGCAAATTTATAGATGGCATTTGAACTATACCTAGCCACACAGGACTTAGATAGATTAGGAGAATGGGCAAAGAAGTGGCAGATAGAATATAGTAAAGAGAAGTATATGGTCATGCACTTTAGTAGAGGATTAAAGGCAGAGGCTGTTTTTTAAATGGGGAGCAAATTCAGAAGTCAGAGGTGAAAAGGGACTTGGGAGTCTTAGTGCAGCATTCCCTAAAGGTTAATTTGCAGGATAGCGGAGAAGGCAAATGCAATGTTGGTATAAATTTTGAGAGGATTAGAATATAAAAGCAAGGATGTAATGCTGAGATTTTATAAGGCATTGATCAGACTGCACTTGGAGTATTGTGAGCAGTTTTGGCTCCTTATCAAAGATGCATGTACTGGCATGAGAGAGGGTTCCAAGGAGGTTCTCGAGGATGATTAGATTAGATTAGATTATGAGGACACGGAGTCCTCTTTTATTGTCATTTAGTAATGCACGCATTAAGAAATGATACAATATTCCTCCGGTGTGATATCACAAAAACACAGGACAGACCAAGACTGAAAAAACTAACAAAACCACATAATTATAACATATATTTACAACAGTGCAACAATACCATAACTTGATGAAGAACAGTCCATGGCACAGTAAAAGTGTTCAAAGTCTCTCGAATGTCCCACATCTCACGCAGACGGGAGAAGGAAGAAAACTCTCCCTGCCATGCCCGACCACAGTCCAACACTGAGTACCGAGCACCATCTCTATCCGAACAATTCGACCTCAGTCTCGGTCGCCAGCAGCAGGCAAAGCCGGGGATTTTGAGGAAGATTCCCGACCGTGAATCTCCGGAAGATTCCCGACCGTGTAGTAACAACAGCAGCGAACCGGCGTTTCAGAAATTTCTCCAGGTGTTCCTCTGTGCTTTCACGTCTGTCTCCATCAAATCAGAATTGTCCACGGCCCCTATTTAACGGATACGATATCATTTTCACCGGAGAGCTGCAATGATCCCAGGAATAAAAGGGTTAACATATGAGGAATGTTTCATGGCTCTGGATGTGCATATGCTGCAGTTTAGAAGAATGGGGGAGGGGGGAATCTCATTGAAAACCTGTAGTATATTGAAAGGCCAAGACAGAGCAGATGTGGAGAGGGTGCTTCCAATAATTGGGGAGTTTCGGACCATAGGGCACAGCCTCAGATTAGAAGTAAGCCCTTTTAGAACATAGATGACGTGAAATTTATTTAGCCAGAGGATGGTGTATCTGTGGAATTCGTTGTCACAGACATCTGGAAACTAAGTCGTTGGGTATATATAAAGCAGAGATTGATTGGTTCTTGATTAGTAAGAGTGTCAAAGGTGTGGTCAGAAGACAGGAGAATGGAGTTGACGTGGAAAATAAATCAACCATAATTGAATGTCAGAGGAAAATTGATGGGCCAAGTGGCCTAATTCTGGTCCTATATCGTATGGTCTTTGGTATATTATTTATTTTAGAATAGAAGTATTGTTGTAAATGATTTTGAGATACATTCTGCAGATGTGCTGGGACACATCATCAGTGATGTAACCTGGGGTCGTGGGGTGTTTCGGGTCTTTCAACATCATACATCCTCGCCCAGGTGACCCAGCCGGGGTTGATCAGACACCAGCTTGTGCCTCAGCAGCATTGGCTCACAGATCACCCCTCCTGATCCATAGCCAACTGGAGGCTCTCTCGGCGGCCTCTGTGATGGTCCTGATAGCTTCCCTCTTGCCAGCCCCAGTGATGCCAAGTAGGGTATAGACTCTGCAGAGTGAGCAGCTGGCAAAACCCCTACACCCGACTTTGATGGGCTCACAGCGAGCCTCCCAGCCCTGCCTCCAGCTCCGCTCCACCAGCTCCTGTACTTAGCCCGCTTCCGCTCATTTGCCTCCTCAATGCGATCCCTCCCAGGGAACTGTCAACTCAGTGAGGACAACCTGCTTCGAGGACACTGAAGAAAGGACCACATCCGGCCTCAGTGAAGTTGTTGCTATTTGGTTGGGAAACTTCAGCTGCCTCCCCAGGTTAACTTGAAGCAGCCAATCTGATGCGGTGCTAAGCAGGCCCGATGATGAAGCTGGTCTGGGCTGACGTAGGGACTGTGCTCCAGCTCTGACAAAGGAGATGTTCTTCCTCTGACCACTCTGTTTGCTGGTGGTCATGACCATCGCAATGTTCTCTGCCACTGCCTTCAGCACCTGGTCATGACGCCACCGGTAGCGACCTTCCCCCAAGGCTTTAGGGCAGCTGCTAAGGATGTGTTCCAGTGATCCTCTTCCTGGACAGAGAGGACATGCTGGTTTATCGCTCCTGCCCCAGACATGGAGGTTTGCAGGGCTTGGCAAGACATTATAGACAGCCCGGATCATAAATTTAATGCACTGGGGTTCTGCCCGCCAGATGTCAGACCAGGAGATTTTCCGCACCTGCCCGCCTTGTCCATGCTCCCTGCTGCCACATGCCCACCATCCTGCTATTCCTCTCCTCCTCAACGCTAGGCCGCACTTCCTCCAGGACTCATCGGCGTCTGACTTTGCCTCTGGCCTTGTCATAGTGAGGTTGTGAAATGGAGCCCAGCCCCGCTCGCCCAGTTGACACTGTCCCCACCAGAGCCCTGTGTCTCAGCTGGGACTCTGCTACCACCAGCCCTTCCTGTGCCTTCCACTTCCTGCCCGTCCATACCTGGATACCTGCTGCTGCCACTTTAGGGCCCTTGGAATCCCTGTACTGCAGCACCCCTCTTGTGCGGGAAAACCTGAACTCCTTGTCCAGGCTGCTGAAGGGAAGTCGCAGCTTATTGCACCTTTCGTACAGTGCTGCACCGCTCAGACTACGAGGTAGGCCCAGCCACCTTCGAAGGTAGTTACTGACCTTCCTCTCCAGCAACTCCACAGTTGTCACAGGCACCTTGTATACCAGTAGCGGCCACAGGATTTGGGGTAGGATGCCATGCTGGTAAATCCAGGGTTTGAACCTTCCAGGTAGGCCTGATTTGTCCACCATGGTGAGCCAGATCTCAAGGTCTTTGCAAGTTGATCGGATGGCAGCTGCATCTCTGAGGCCACAGTCGAAGACCTTCCCCAAGCTCTTGACTGGCTTCTCAGCGATAGATGGAATTGTAGTGCCATCCAAGGTAGACCTGTGTCCAAAACTGTATGAGTTATATTTCCTGGGCAGAGTGATGGATTTCCTCCACTTGGGGAAATGTTTGTACTTGAAAAGCTTGCTCTTTGAATTGTATCTTGAAGTTCACCAGAGAGTGGGATTTATACTTAACGTTACAAAGCAGAGCTATCTGCTTCGACTACAAAGATCTGTTTTGAAAGTTAGGACTTTATTCCCTGGAATGTAGAACGAAGGGAGATTTGATAGAGGTTTCAAAAATTGAGTATAGATAGAGTAAATGCAAGCAGGCTTTTTCCACCGAGGTTAGGTGAAACTATAACTAGAGGTCATGGGTTAAAGGAAAGATGAAATGTTTAAGGGGATCATGGGCGGAATGTCTTCACTCAGAGGATGGTGAGAATGTGGAATGAGCTGCCAGCGGAAGTGGTGATTTGGGCTTGATTTCAACGTTGAAAAGAAAATTAGTTAAGTGCCTGGATGGGAGTGAGATTGAGGGCTTTGGTCTGGGTGCAGATCAATGGGCCTAGGCAGATTAATAGTTTGGCATGGACTACATGGACCAAATGGCCTGCTTCTGTGCTGTGGTGTTTTATGACTCTGACACTATCCACAACAAGGCCCTAGGCAATGTGGACCACTTCTCATTAGTAAGGAGCCACTTTCAGCAAAGATGGAAGGGAGCGATGAAATCAGCTATTGTGTAGACTGTGCTAGCACATCCTTTGGTCAATTGAAGAATCCTAAAAATCTAGACCTCAAACTCTTTTCTAGCTTATGGTCTAATAGCAGCAGATTACAGCCCTCCTGTACCCTACTAAGACATAGCAGTGTGGGTGTACCCAACCCTCACAGGCTGCAGTGGTTCAAGAAAGTGGTGGCAGAGAAGTGAAGTAAGACCAGAAACTGCTGGAGATGCTCATCATGTCAGGCAGCATTTTTGGAGAGAGAGTGAAACAGTATGAGTGACCTTTTCAGGTTAATGTTCTTTCAGTAGAACTGTAAAAAGTAAGCAAACAGTGGTGTTTTATATTGCAGAGATGGGGAAAGTGAAGGGAACAAATGGACTGTCTGTGAACGAGTGGGGACGGAGATTTCCTGGTCAGATAGTGTTGGTGATGTCCTAGAGAACATGATGAATGCTTGTTAATCTTGACTGAACTATCTGGAAGAGTGTAAATAGAAGAAATTGAATGAAGTAGTTGAGAGGGAGAAATAAAACTGAGGGACAGAACGGAACAGTTCCTGAGATTCTAAAATAAAAACTACTGATTAAGAAGCATCTGTGAAATGATGAAAACTGTGCTAATATAACAGGTTGATGTTAGTAACAGAGCTGGGAATTTTAATGTTATTTTTATTTATCTTATTTAGTGATATAGTGCAGAGCTACTCTGCCCCTGCAATTTGGATTCCTTTGTTTTCCTTTCAATTACTTTTTGTTGTTGGGTTACGAAACATAACAGCTGCGACAAGGAATTTTAAAAAGGACTCAAGATGACTACCAACCTGTTGAATAACATAAAAAAAGTGTATTGGGAAATAGTTGAGTAAAAGTAAAACAGCACAGCATGTGCTTCTTCAGGAGGAGACAGAGACATTCGAGTTTGAAAAAAGACAGAAAATGGACAAATTCATGGGTTCATAAAGAGAGCATACCAGGGGATAATCATCATAGATTTTAAAAAATGCAGAAATGGCTGGCTACATCGGAAAGATAGTCATGTTTGACTGCAAAAATGATAACTGGATTAAAGCAAATAAAATGCCCAATGAGAAACGAGTATTAGTTTTGCTGAGTGCATTGGTTTTAAAGGCATACAGTTGGCTTTGGAATTTGACTGCTTCAACCAAACCAGCTGAAATGAGCTTTACTAATATCGTGAAGGTAATGCAGGAACATTTAGAACCAAAACCATTGTTAATTGGAGAATGCTTTAGGTTTCATAAGCAGAATTAAAAGAAGTTGGAGTCTATTTTAGTGTACATGGCAAAACTTGTGGAAAAGACAACAAAGTAGGATACATACAAAGAGCATGTTGGGCACACAAAAATAAATGGACTACAAAGTGAAGAGAAAAAGATAAAAAGTCAAGTTGCAATTTCAAACAGCATTAATCTAAATGCTGTTGATAAAAATCTCATATTGATGAGACTGCCACAGCATTGTGCTGCCTTGAGATTGACAGTGTGAAAACTAATAACAGACAAGCAATATGGTTTTCCTCAGAAGTGAATGGCAAATTAATTACAATAGAATTGGACACTGGCTTGGCTGTTTCTCTCATTTTACAAAATAAGTTTGAATGGCATTTCAACGATACTGAACTAAAATTTGCAGATATCGAATCAGGAACATATACTGGAGAAAAGATAACTCCAGTGGGAATGACATTCGTAACAGTGAAATACTACAACCAACAAGCCACGCTGGGCTTGTACGTTGTAAAAGCTGGAGGGCCAGCATTATGCGGCTGTGATGACTGAGACAACTACAACTTGATTGCAGATCTATCCACCATTTGCACGCCTCATCCCCTGCAATAGAGTTAACTAAAAGCAAGTTAAGAAGGCTACTGGATGATGCATAGTAATGTTCATGGATGGCACTGGAAAACTCAAACATATCAAGAGTAAAGTAGTGTTAAATGAAAATGCCACACCCAAATTTTGCAAAACCCATATGGTTCCTTATACCTTCTGTGATACTGCAGCCAGTGAGCTAGATCATGTGGAGGCTAAAAGAATTCTGTCTAAGGTTGATTGAAGCTTGTGGGCACAGTAGCCAAGAAGAATGGATCTGTCAGGATCTGTGGTGATTTTAAGGTTGTCGTCAACCCAGTACTGAACGTAGATCAATGGCCTCTGCCCAGGATAGAGGATATCTTTGCAAACCTTTCTGGAGGAAAGCACTTCCGCAATGTGGACTTAAGTTGAAACTTACCCACAGATGGAGATGGAAGAAGAGTCCAAAGTGTTTCTCACTATAAACACTCAGGAATGGTTTCATCATCATAGGCTTATTTTTGGAGTAGCATCTAAAACGACACACCTGGCAGAAAGCTATGGACAGGAAGAGAGCATGGCTTCAATGGCGGAGGTCCTTGATAATGGATGCTGCTTTCTGCAACAGTGTTCCATGTAGGTGGACTTAATGGCTGGGATGGCTTTACCTGTGATGGGCTGGCTTTATCCACTACTTTTTGTAGGCTTTTCTGTTGAAGGGCATGGGTGTTTCCATACCAACCTGTGATGCATCCAGTCAATATACTGTCCACTGCACATCTATAGAGGTTTGTCAAAGGTTTAGATGGCATGCCGAATATTTGCAATCTTCTAAGAAAGCAGATGCACTGCTGTGTTTTCTTTGTAATGGCAGTTACATGCTGGACCCAGGCCAGATCCCCTGAAATGATAGCACAGAGGAATTTAAATTTGCTGACCATCTCCACCTCTGATTCCCCAATGAGTACTGGCTCATGGATCTCCAATTTCCTTATCCTGAAGTCAATAATCAGCTCTTGGGTCTTGCTGGCACTGAATGAGAGGTGGTTATTGTGGCACCACTGAGCCAGATTTACAATCTCTCTCCTACATGCTGATTCATCGCCAGAAGTTAATGACGCTTAAGAAGTTGCTATTCCTAAGAAAGGACTGATGCCTAAAGAAGTTGCTATTCTTAGACATCATTGGGAGAATATAGGAGGCCAAAGACTGTGGTCAATGTGGCTGGAAGCTTAGAGTCATCCTTAGGAGGTCAATGGAGATGCTTTACAATGTGCTCACCTAATCTGTGTTTAGTATCTCTGCTGTAAAGGAGACGACAGGATCAGCACTGAATGCAATAAACTATTTTGGGTGATGTGCAAGTTGGCTTCAGGAAGGATGTTTTTGTATTCCTGCTTGGTTGAAAGGGAAGAGACAAAAGAGAAGTTGTAGTTCCTACAATTGGAAGGGAAAGAGATCTGAAGAGGGCAGTGGTTGGGGGAAATGGAAAATCAATGTTCTATCCACTACTAATATTCATTGCCATGTTTTCCATATCTAAGTGTGCTCAAATCGGTAACTTTGAATTGACTACTTATGGGATATTGTAGGTTCTAAAAGTCAAATTTTTATCTTGCCAGGGCCACAAGAGTCCCTGGTATGAAAGGCTCATTCAATGATAAAACATTTTTGAGTATTTTGTTTCTGTGTCAGATCAAGATGTTGGTGTGAAAGTTTAAAAATAAAACCTGGAGGCTGATGTCAACTTTTAGATGGATGGCTTTTAAAGGACTTCTGATCTTGACAAATGTTGTTTTTCTCGGTATGTAATCTTACCCTTTATATGTACAGAGGCATCCAGGTGATTCATTTGTAGTTTGTGATCATGTCACCGTGGGAATGGTTTTTACCTTCACTTTCCTTGGTATTTGGATATGTTTCCTTTATTGATTATAGGGTGAATTATGAATTTGTTGTTCTCTCTGGTTTTATGAATAGTGCACCATAATCCCAGTGATAGGTCAGCCATTAGACAACTGTTTGAACTTGGATTTTGCTTTCCTACATATCCAATTGTCACAAATTATTAACAACATATCAATTTAATGCACTGCTTGATCATATGTGCAGACAAGTCAGTGTATTCTTGGTTTCTGTTTTAGATGCTTGTCCATCTGACATTCAGTGGTTGCTGTTTTCTCTACTTCATCATTTGGTGATGAATGCTTTAAACAAGATTGATATAAATTGTAGTAAAGATTGAGTGAAGTGGAACATGCTTAGGAAATGCTCAGTCCACTGGATTTAGCAGTCTCCCTCAGCCAATCAATTTGCAAAACATAATGTGAAATAAGTAAAGACAATGAATAAATGTTCTATGGTAACTCTTAAGTAATGGACTGCATTCTTCACTACAGTACACCCCAGTGTTTAAGAGGAGTTGAGTTCCCAGAAATCCTTCCATTATTGCAATTTACAGAACGAGTCCTTGATAAAGTCAACAAATTTGTTGTTCCTTTGGTATTTTTCATCTATTTAGTTATTTTTTTTCTCATATAGATTTTGTAAGAGTGAATTTAATTCCTTAACTCCAATATTTTGGGATTCAAGTCCATTGCTCTCTTCAAGTGGCTGATCAAATTGATAGGATGGTAAAGAAGGTATATGGTATGCTTGCCTTTATTTGTCTAGTCATTAAGTTTAAGAGTCAGTAAAGTATATTTCTAGCTTTATATAACTCTAGTTAGGCTGCTTCTGGAGTATTACATGTAATTCTGGTCACCTGGCATTGGAGAGGGTTCAGATGATGTTTACTAGAATGCTGCCTGGATTAGAGGGTATGTGCTACAAGGAGAGGTTGGACAAACTAAGACTGTTTTCTCTGGAGTACTAGAGGCTAAGGGCAAACCTGATAACTTTATAAAATTATGAGATGCGTAGGCGGACAGCCGGTATCTTTTTCCAGTGGTCTAAATCTCTAATATTAGAAGGCACACAACTTAGGTGAGAATGGGAAAGTTCAAAGGATATGTGCAGGGCAGATTTCTTTTTTTTACAGAGAGAAGTGGGAGCCCAGAATGCACTGTGAGGGATGTTGGTGGAGGCAGATACGACAAGCATTTAAGACATTCATAGGCTCATGATTATGCAGAGAGAATGGAGGGATATACACCATGTGCAGTTAGAAGGAATTTAGTTTAAATTGGGCGGACGAACCTTTTCACTGTGCTATACTATTTTCTGTGCTATACCATTCTACACTCAGTGGCCACTCTTTTAGGTACCTCTTATCTGCTTGAACCAGTCTGGCCATTCTCCTACGACCTCTTTCATTACCAAGGTGCTTTTGACCACAGAACTGCTGCTCGCTGGATATTTTTTGTTTTTTTCCACCATTCTCTCCGCAAACACTAGAGACTGTTATGTGTGAAAATACCAGGAGCCCAGCAGTTTCTCAGCTACTTAAACCACCATGTCTGGCACCAACAATCGTTCCACAGTCAAAGTCACTTAGATTACATTTCTTCCCCCATTCTGATGCTTGGCCTGTACAACAACTGAACCTCTTGACCATGTCTGTGTGCTTTTATGCAGAGTTGCTGTCACATTATTGGCTGATTAAATATTTGCATTAATGAACAGATGTACCTAATGAAGTGTTTGTTAGGCTTCACAAATTACGTGAGTGAAATTCTATTACCCAAACTACCATGATACAGGAGTACATTGTGTTTCTCCCCATTTTCCTGTGCCCTCCCATCTTGTTTAAAAATGGAAGGGCGAACCCTATAAAAACTGAACTGTAGTATTTGGAGTAAACTTGTGTTGCTATCACATTACTAATCACATACCTTCTCAGTACAAAGCTGAAGCCTTTATCGTGCCTTCATGTAGTTTGAAATCAGAAATGTTAACATTCCTGCCACTACTGAAGGTGCATGGCGCAGTGTAGAAACTAAGACCTGATATCAGAGTTCTGAATCTTTCAACTTGTATAGCAGTGCATTTTCAGATGCACCATTGTTTGGTGCTGTCAGGGCTGCAAAGCCCAAGGCTTGTTCTTGAATGGCTGGCTTTATCACAAATCCTAGTCATATCAATTTAATATATTTTGACTTTGAAACTTCAGCAAGATAACTGAAGCAATGAAGCTTTGCTTGCAATGTTCAGCTAAGCCTGTGGCTCACTGGGGAATGGGTGACATGACTGAGAGAAGTTGTGAGCTGCTGTAGTACCTTTGCAGTTGAATATTTAGATTCTATTCAGTTTTAAATCCCGTTGGGAACTAACAAAGCTTCAAGAGCAGGCTTGGTTACAAAGCTGCCATGAAGATTTTTTTTCATGTGAATCAGGCAAATAGAGGAAGAGGAAAATGAAGAAGTTAGGATTATAGTTGGTTACTAAACTTTACACTATAATTAATGAATATTTTGTGGTGTCACTGAGTTAAAAGTAGGTTCATGTAGAAAATAATGTAAGATAATATTCAATTATTTAATGTATTTCAATAGGAATTTAGAGCATACAGATCATTAGAATATATGCAAAATCATTCATAAAGTGTGGAATATTATTTCTGTAATTTATTAAATTATTCATTGAAGATATAGAATAAACTAGAAAACATTGGTATATATTCAGGGAAGGAGCATGTGTACTGAAATTGTGAATTTGATGCATAGTACATTCATTGACGCATTTATCAACTATAAAGCCATTGTTAGCATGGAATAGTTGCGTAATGAGGTAATTCCCCTGACAATAGAGATGTAAATAGATTATAGAAGGAAGTCTTTCTGTTTTACAGGGTGCAATTTATTCTACTGAATGCAAAGTGTGAAACTGGCAATGCTACAGTCAGACAGTTGCCCTATATCTTGGATTATCAGGCATTGTTTTGCCTTCATTAGTAAGCAAAAGTTTTGCATTCTGTGCGCAGCTCAAATTCCTTTTTATAAATGTATAACGCCCCTTGGCATTCATTCCTTCCGAATGATTGGATAAAAAGGCACCAGTGAGATTCATCTCCGCATCGAAAGCTGAATGTTTGTTCCAGCCAGTACAGGACATGGCTATTTGGCCCCATTGAGCTTGTGCTAGCCCTCCCCAAGAACAATCCATTTACAACCATTCCGAAAACTTTCCATATTTCAGTCCAGATGAAGGGTCTCAACCCGAAACGGTAACATTGCGGTAAGATCTCACTGGTAACATTTTATCCAATTATTTGGAAGGAATGAATGCCAAAGGAGTGTCATGCATTTATAAAAAGGAATCTGAGTTGAGCATAGTCTTTTTCCTTCCATAGATACTGCTTGACCCACTGTGTTCCTCCAGCAGCTCGATTTTATATTGCTCTTTCTCTGTACCCTTGGAGCTTTTAACATAGAACATAGAATAGTACAGCACAGTACAGGCCCTTCGGCCCACAATGTTGTGCTGACCCTCAAACCCTGCCTCCCATATAAGCCCCCACTTTAAATTCCTCCATATACCTGTCTAGTAGTCTCTTAAACTTCACTAGTGTATCTGCCTCCACCACTGACTCAGGCAGTGCATTCCACGCACCAACCACTCTCTGAGTTAAAAACCTTTCCCTAATATCCCCCTTGAACTTCCCAGCCCTTACCTTAAAGCCGTGTCCTCTTGTATTGAGCAGTGGTGCCCTGGGGAAGAGGCGCTGGCTATTCACTCTATCTATTCCCCTTATTATCTTGTACACCTCTATCATGTCTCCTCTCATCCTCCTTCTCTCCAAAGAGTAAAGCCCTAGCTCCCTTAATCTCTGATCATAATGCATACTCTGTAAACCAGGCAGCATCCTGGTAAATCTCCCCTGTACCCTTTCCAATGCTTCCATGTCCTTCCCATAGTGAGGCGACCAGAACTGGACACAGTACTCCAAGTGTGGCCTAACCAGAGTTTTATAGAGCTGTATCATTACCTCGCGACTCTTAAACTCTATCCCTCGACTTATGAAAGCTAACACCCCATAAGCTTTCTTAACTACCCTATCCACCTGTGAGGCAACTTTCAAGGATCTATGGACATGTACCCCCAGATCCCTCTGCTCCTCCACACTACCAAGTATCCTGCCATTTACTTTGTACTCTGCCTTGGAGTTTGTCCTTCCAAAGTGTACCACCTCACACTTCTCCGGGTTGAACTCTATCTGCCACTTCTCAGCCCACTTCTGTATCCTATCAGTGTCTCTCTGCAATCTTTGACAATCCTCTACACTATCTACAACACCACCAACCTTTGTGTCGTCTGCAAACTTGCCAACCCACCCTTCTACCCTCATATCCAGTTCGTTAATAAAAATCATGAAAAGTAGAGGTCCCAGAACAGATCCTTGTGGGACACCACTAGTCACAATCCTCCAATTTGAATGTACTCCCTCCACCACGACCCTCTGCCTTCTGCAGGCAAGTCAATTCTGAATCCAGCTGGCCAAACTTCCCTGGATCCCATGCCTTCTGACTTTCTGAATAAGCCTACCGTGTGGAGCCTTGTCAAATGCCTTACTAAAATCCATATAGATCACATCCACTACACTACCCTCATCTATATGCCTGGTCACCTCCTCAAAGAACTCTATCAGGCTTGTTAGACATGATCTGCCCTTCACAAAGCCATGCTGACTGTCCCTGATCAGACCATGATTCTCTAAATGCCCAGAGATCCTATCTCTAAGAATCTTTTCCAACAGCTTTCTCAGCACAGATGTAAGGCTCACTGGTCTGTAATTACCCGGACTATCCCTACTACCTCTTTTGAACAAGGGGCAACATTCGCCTCCCTCCAGTCCTCCAGTACCATTCCCGTGGACAACGAGGGCATAAAGATCCTAGCCAGAGGCTCAGCAATCTCTTCCCTCGCGTCGTGGAGCAGCCTGGGGAATATTCCGTCAGGCCCCGTGGACTTATCCGTCCTAATGTATTTTAACAACTTCAACACCTCCTCTCCCTTAATATCAACATGCTCCAGAACATCAACCTCCCTCATATTGTCCTCACCATCATCAAGTTCCCTCTCATTGGTGAATACCGAAGAGAAGTATTCATTGAGGACCTCACTCACTTCCACAGCCTCCAGGCACATCTTCCCACCTTTACCTCTAATCGGTCCTAACTTCACTCCTGTCATCCTTTTTTGCTTCACATAATTGAAGAATGCCTTAGGGTTTTCCTTTACCCTACTCGCCAAGACCTTCTCATGCCCCCTTCTTGCTCTTCTCAGCCCCTTCTTAAGCTCCTTTCTTGCTTCCCTATATTCCTCAATAGACCCATCTGATCCTTGCTTCCTAAACCTCATGTATGCTGCCTTCTTCCACCTGACTAGATTTTCCACCTCACTTGTCACCCATGGTTCCTTCACCCTACCATTCTTTATCTTCCTCACCGCGACAAATTTATCCCTAACATCCTGCAAGAGATCTCTAAACATCGACCACATGTCCATAGTACATTTCCCTGCAAAAATATCATTCCAATTCACACCCGCAAGTTCTAGCCTTATAATCTCATAATTTGCCCTTCCCCAATTAAAAATGTTCCTGTCCTCTCTGATTCTATCCTTTTCCATGATAATGCTGAAGGCCAGGGAGCAGTGGTCACTGTTCCCCAGATGCTCACCCACTGAGAGATCTATGACCTGACCCAGTTCATTACCTAGTACTAGATCTAGTATGACATTCCCTCTAGTCGGCCTGTCCACATACTGTGACAGGAATCCGTCCTGGACACACTTAACAAACTCTGCCCCATCTAAACCCTTGGAACTAATCAGGTGCCAATCAATATTAGGGAAGTTAAAGTCACCCATGATAACAACCCTGTTATTTTTGCCCCTTTCCAAAATCTTGGGTATTTATTGAGATAGAATGATCTGAATTGGTTCTACCACTTTTTTTCATCTTGGCACTTCTAATGAGTTGCTTTATATCTATGAAGACGTAAGAGACTGCAGATGCTAGAACCTGGAGGAACTCAAGGTCGAGTGGTGGTTGTGGAAGGAAAGGGTTTGTTGGTATTTCAAAATCTGATGTAGTGTTTGCATAAGATCATTAGACATAGGAGCAGAATAAGGTAATTTGGCCCATTGAGTGTGCCTCCCCATTCTATCATGGCCGATTAATTTTCCCTCTCAAGCCCATTCTCCTGCCTGTAACCTCTGACACCCTTACAAATCAAGAACCTATCAACAGCTACTTCAAATATATCCAAATGTCTTGGCTTCTACAGCTGTCTGTGGCAGTGAATTCCACAGATTCACTTGCCCTATTCAAAAGGGATGTCCTTCTATTCTGAGGATCAATTCAATATCAACAGCTTCTTTCCTTCCGTAGGATCTACTTGACTATCTCAGGTCCTCCTGAAAATGGTTGCTTTAAGTCTGTTTTCTCATTCTGAACCCAGAATCAAAACAGTTTCCTATCATTTTGGTTAACTGTTGGTAATTTTGATAAAGCCTTGATGATATAATGCAACAGGAAACATTTGAGTAATGTGTGATCATCTTCATCGCTTTGAGAGGTTGGTCATGATTAGTCTGAACTCCTGCCTCAGCAAGGACCTGGACCCATTGCAATTTGCCTATCGCCACAATAGGTCAATGGCAGATGCAATCTCAATGGCTCTCCACACGGCTTTAGACCACCTGGACAATACAAACACCTACGTCAGGATGCTGTTCATCGACTATATCTCAGCATTTAATACCATCATTCCCACAATCCTGATTGAGAAGTTGCAGAACCTGGGCCTCTGTACCTCCCTCTGCAATTGAGTCCTCGACTTCCTAACCGGAAGACCACAATCTGTGTGGATTGGTGATAACATATCCTTCTCGCTGATGATCAACATCGGCACACCTCAGGGGTGTGTGCTTAGCCCACTGCTGTACTCTCTGTATACACATGACTGTCTGGCTAGGCATAGCTCAAATACCATCTACAAATTTGCTGACGATACAACCATTGTTGGTAGAATCGCTGGTAGTGACAAGAAGGGCATACAGGAGTGAGATATGCCAACTGGTGGAATGGTACTGCAGTAACAACCCGGCACTCAACGTCAGTAAGATGAAAGAGCTGATTGTGGACTTCAGGAAGGGTAAGACGAAAGAGCACATAGCAAACCTCGTAGAGGGACCAGAAGTGGAGAGAGTGAATAGCTTCAAGTTCCTGGGTGTCAAGATCTCTGAGGATCTAAACTGGTCCCAACATATCGATGTAGTCATAAAGAAGGTAAGACAGCGGCTATACTTTATTAGGAGTTTGAAGAGATTTGTCATGTCAACAAATACACTCAAAAACTTCTATAGTTCTACCATGGAGAGCATTCTGACAGGCTGCATCCCTGTCTAGTATGGAGGAGCTACTGCACAGGACCAAAAGAAGCTGCAGAGGGTTGTAAATCTAGTCAGCTCCGTCTTTGGCACCAGCCTGCAAAGTACTCAGGACATCTTTAGAGAGCGGTGTCTCAGAAAAGCAGCGTCTATTATTAAGAACCTCCAGCACCCAGGGCATGCCCTTTTCTCACTATTATCGTCAGGTAGGAGATACAGAAGCCTGAAGGCACACACTCAGCGATTCAGGAACAGCTTCTTCCCCTCTGCCATCCAATTCCTAAATGGACATTGAAGCTTTGGACACTACCTCACTTTTTTTAATATACAGTATTTCTGTTTTTGCATATTTTTAAAAAATCTATTCAATATATGAAATTGATTTACTTTTTTTATTCTGTTTTATTTTATTTATTATTATTATTTTTTCTCTCTCTGCTAGATTATGTATTGCATTGAACTGCTGCTGCTAAGTTAACAAATTTCAAGTCACATGCTGGTGATAATAAACCTGATTCTGTTTCTGCAGGAACAATTGATTATTCCACGACATGAAAGGATGTTTGCTGTTGTTTGCTTGCTTGAACATGTAAAGCAAGGAAAAGGACTGGTCCTTTTCATGGACCAGATGTTCAATATGGAGGCACCTTTCAGCAGACATTTCTGCCAACCCACTTGTCTAACATGCAGATTTACTAATACTTGGAAGTGGAGTTAAATGAGCAGCCACTACTATTTTGCATATTTGGGGTCAGGAAAAGACTTCAAATAGCTATCAACTGAAGCTTGAAGTTTATTTTAATTAGCATACCAGCTCGCCTTGATCTACATCAAATGAAGTCTTGCCAGTTGTTCCCATGTCCTGGAAGATGAATAAAGAAAATTACAGTTTTATAAAGCTAGTGAGCTGTGCAACAAAGTTTGTGAGGTACCATTAATTTACCTTTGCAAGATGTGTATTGTGTTCCCTTTAACTGTCTATATTTTTACTATTACTACATCACACTGCTATTTGTTCCCTCCCATTGACGTGCAGAATGCATCTCATGGCAAATTGAACAAGTTCCCAACTACTCCTTGGTCTGTCTACTTCCACCTTCCACTCTCCTTGCTCCCATTCCGAATGTTGTTTCCAATTTAAAATTCTCATTTTTTGTTTAAATCTTTGCTTGCTAGGCCTGCCCTTTGAAACCGTTCCTTTCTGACAACTCGAGAAATATAGCTTTCTTATCATAATGCTCTGGTTCAGAACATGTTTGATTGTATTCCTACTGTGATGCTGGTAGGTATTTTATTTTCTGCAAAACACAGTGCATTCTGTTAATTAAACTTCATGGTCCAGTACTTTGGTTTCTGCTAAGATAGGGAGTCACTTAATGAATTTAGGAATGATGTGTCAGCCAATTGGGTTTGTCTCGATGACATCCTGTCCAGAGGGATGGCATGGAACATTTTGACAGAGATTGTGGGCATCAAATTTCAAGGAGAAAGTGGATTGGTTTTGGGTGTTTTGGGAGGTGTTGGAAGAAGATGGAGGTGCGGAGAAGAGCACAAGGGAAGACACTTGCGGAACCCCGCCTGAAGAAGAGACACCATTGTAGAAAGTGCTTTGTGCAAATGAACGTTTCCAAGGAGGAAGTGCCCATACTTCAGAGCTGGCTAATTCTTTCGTAATGGAACTGTGACTGGTGTCTTTCAGACAGAATGTGTGTTCAGCGCTGAGTGAAGCACCCAACTACCCAGCAATGAGTTCCAAAGTTTATGTGCACATTATTGACTGGTTTAACTGTAATAGGCCCTTTTTCTGTTAACTGTTTGTTAAATTTGAAATATCTGTAAAAATATTTCCATTTTAAGTTTATGCCATTGTAAGTTTTGCTATTTCCTTGAGAACGATAACTTTGCATGATGCAGTATTTATACAGCATTCACCATAATTTCCAGACCCTTCTCAGAACATTCCAGCTTTCCTGTTTGGCTGAGCCTGAATCATACCGACTATTTGTGTGTTGCCTGTTGAAAGTGGCCGTCTCACCATTACCCATGCAATGCAGAGTCACGTGGCTGTTATCCAGAGTTGGCTAACGAGCCTAGTTTATTACGAGCCATGGTGAGAGGGTTACATTAACTTGAACAATTTCACACTACCTGTGCATAACAATTTCTGCACGTGTCACTTTATAACTCTTACCTAAAAATTTAAAAAGAGAGATCAGGTTTTCTGTCACAGTGAGATGCGTCGTTTTGTCTCAACGATCAACACAGTCTGTGGAACTGCTGGGGGCAGCCCGCAAGGGTCACCACGCTTCCACTGCCAACCTAACATGCCCATAACTTGCTAATCCTAACTGAACGTATTTGGAAGTGGGAGGAAGCCAGAACACCCAGAGGAAACCCATGCGGTCACGGGGAGAATTACAAACTCCCTATATGGAATGGCGGGAATAGAACCCTGTCTGGTGATGGTTGCGATGTAAAGTGATTGTGGTAACCGCTATGCTACCGTGCCACCCAGATTTGCTTCCTACCATAGTACTGTACCACGTTGAGATCACACTCACCAACTGCATCTCAGTGTGGTATGGCAATTGCCCCGTAACGAACCGCAAAGCACTCCATCGTGTGGTGAAAACTGCCTAGCGGATTATCGGCACCCAATTGCCCACCATTGAGAACATCTAACATAAACGCTGCCTGGGCAGGGCGAAAAGCATTATCAGGGATGCATCTCACCCTAACTATAGACTTTTTACTCTCCTCCCATCCGGTAGGCGCTACAGGAGCCTCCGCTCCCGAACCAGCAGGCACAGGAAGCGCTTCTTCCCTGAGGCTGTGACACTGCTGAACCTCTCATCACAGTGCTAAGCAGTATTGCATCCGTATTGTACTGTCTCAGTACTTTTATATTTGTGTGCTGTAGCACTTTTTTTATTCACAGTTATTTTGTAAATAACACTATTCTTTGCATTTCTGGTCAGGTACTAAATGCATTTCATTGGTTTTGTATCTGTACTCGGCACAATGACAGTAAAGTTGAATCTAATCTAATCTAATCTAATGTAGTGGTTAATGGCTAACCATGGCACTATTATAGCACGAGGCATTCCGGAGTTCAGAGTTCAACTCCAGCACCATATTCTAAGGGGTCTCTGTATGTCCTCCCCGTGAAATATGCTGGTTTCCCCTGGGTGCTCGGGGTTCCTCCCACAATCCTATGATGTCCCAGGTGATTGGTTAATTGGTCATTATAAATTGTCCCGTGATTAGGTTAGGGTGAAATCAGGTTTGTGGGTTTGCTGGGGTGTTGTGGCTCAAATGACTGGAAGGGTCCTTTCCATGTTGTACTGCTAAATAAATACATTGAAACTTTGTGTTCTTCCCTTTTACTAAAGCACCTTAAAACCCTGTCTGGACTAAGTTTCTGTCATCTTTCTGTGATCTCTATTGGTATTGATTGATCATCTTGTCATATTTTTCTATGTTGAAAGCACTGAACAGGTGAGCAGGTTTTCTTTTAGTAACAGCGAGGGCTGGTTTTCTGAGTTTAAACTTTCCTTTTATCAGAATCAGATTTAATATTACCAGCGTATGTCATGAAATTCATTGTTTTGCGACACCAGTACATTGCGATACATAATAACAAAATCTATAAAAACTCAATTACAATAAGAAATATATAAAAAAAAGTACTGAAAAGCGGGGGGGGGGAGAGAATCTTGAGGAATTGTTCATTGGTTCATTGTCCATTCAGAACTCTGGTCGGGGGGGAAGAAGCTGTTCCTGAAACATTCAGGGTATGTCTTCATGCTTCTGCACCACTCCTTTGATGGTAGCAATGAGAAGAAGGTATATCCTGGGTGATAAGGATCTTTAATGATGGGTGCTGCCTTTTTGAGGCATCCCTATTTGAAGGGGGCCTGGATGCTAGGGAGGCTAGACCCACTGATGGAGCTGACTAAGTTTACAACTGTCTGCAGCTTTTTCCGATCCTGTGCAGTGGCCCCTCCATACCAGATGGTGTTGCAACCAGTTAGAATGCTCTCCACGGTACATCTGTAGAAATTTGCGAGTGTCTTTGGTGACATACCAAGTCTCCTCAAACTCCAAATGAAATATAGCCGCTTTCGTGCCTTCTTTGTAATTGCATCAATATGTTGGGCTCAGGATAGATCCACAGAGATCTTTTAATGCTTAATACCATTGCATCCTTAAGGCACTCAAATTTAAAATGTTATTAATTGCAAATGTTCTCAATGTGTGTTGTCTCCTGTTTATTTATAAAATGCTCACTAGCCGTTTTGAAATTGGTCCAGATTTCTGGAGAGATGACATTTAACGCTTCATTGGCTGTCATACGTGAGGCTATGTGAAATTTGTGTGTGTGAGAGAGAGAATTTTCAATATATTCTTGCATCATATTTATGTTAAAATCCTTGAGTTCCCCTCAAGCTTTCAAAGTATATTTATTATTAAAATATGTGGGCACGTGGCCAAGTGGTTAAGGCATTGGACTAGCGACCTGAAGGTCGTGAGTTCGAGCCCCAGCCGAGGCAACATGTGTTGTGTCCTTGAGCAAGGCACTTAACCACACATTGCTCTGCGATGACACTGGTGCCAAGCTGCATGGGTCCTAATGCCCTTCCCTTGGACAACATAGGTGTTGTGGAGAGGGGAGACTTGCAGCATGGGCAACTGCTGGTCTTCCATACAACCATGCCCAGGCCTGCGCCCTGGAGAGTGAAGACTTTCCAGGCACAGGTCCATGGTCTCGCAAGACTAACGGATGCCTTAAAATTATACAACCTTGAGATTCATCTGCTTACAGGTAGCTACAAAGCAAGAAACCTGAAAGAACCCAATTTTAAAAAAAGACCAACACCCAATGCATAGAGAAAGAGGAAAAAAAAGCAAATCATGCTAATAATAAAAGCAAGCAACAACATTCAGAATCAAATAGAATCCATAGACCCAGAGGCCAGAGAAGGCCCATAGCCTCAGTCTCAGTTCCATCACATAGTGGAACGAATTGGCGCAAAGCTCACAGATACGAAGTGTGTAGCAGCCCGAGCAGCCTCACAGACTCAGCGCTGATATGAGTAAATGATATGAGTAACTGATATGTTACTCATACTTAGCATCCAGTAAATATTATGCAAAAACAGTGTTATCCAAAGCCCTAGCATATCATTAATAATCCATGACAGATTATTGTACAGGTGACTGCACTTTAAGTTCATTTTATCTTGCACAATCTAGTGTATTTCACAGATAATTGAGTACCAATGACATAACCTCATCATAAATGTGGCCATTTTGAACCTCATGGCTGTAGACATTACCTTGAAAGACTTTGGACTTTACGACCAGGAAAGTTTCTGACATAGGAAGTTGAGAAGAATTTTTCTTCAAAGAATCATAGTTCCTGCTATCTTTTAAACATCACTCTATGTATCATTAAATCTAAGTGACATGCAATTGTGTCTTGATTCAAAGCCTCCTTTTTTATTATACTGTGGTATAATGCGTTACTGCTTAGTGCTTCAATAATCCAATTATTTTTGAAGACATTAATTAGTGTCAAATTGTGTAACATACAGACACACTACTGAGCATGTTGCAAAGAGAGAAAAAAGAAAAATTAACTAACCATGAAATTAAATAGAAATCTGAACTGTGTTTAAATATGCATACTGAGTAATTTTGAACTCAATAAAGATTATAGGTCTGGTCAAATTCCTTCATTTTTTGAATTCATTAGCCTAGACATTGCTCTTCTCGGGATGAAGAGGTGAATGCTTGATTGGCTCATGTCTCATTTCTATATATAGTAATTACATATATGAGCAGTTTTCAGCCTCTTATCTAAGAAAGGATGTGAAAGGAACGAAAGGCTTAACATATGAGGAGTGTTTGATAGCACCAGGGCCTGTACTTGCTGGAGTTTAGAATGAGGGAAGACCTCATTGAAACCTAGCAAATATTGAAAGGCCTAGATAGAGTGGACGTGCAGGGGGAGTCTAGGACCAGAGGGCCTCAGAATAGAAGGACATCCATTTAGAATAGAGAATATGGAATTGCGTTAGCCAGAGGGTGGTGAATCTGTGGAATTTATTGCAACAGCGGGCAGTAGAGGGAATCATCGGTTATATTTAAAGTGGAGGTTGATTGATTCTACTTAAGTAAGGGCATCAAAGGTTATGGGGAAGTGGCAGGAGAATAGGTCAAAAGGGATAATTAATCAGCTGTGACAGAATGAAGGAGCAGACTCCATGGGCCGAATGGCTTAATTTTGCTCCTATGTCTTATGGGCTTATAATATCAGCCTATTATTTAAAATAGTGAGCTGAGAAATGTTATGTTAATACAGCATCCAACTAGCATCTTTCCCCTTCCTTTCCAGACCTGATGAAGGGCTTAAGTCTAAGACATCGCCTGTTTATGCACTTCCATAGATGCTGCCTGACCTGCTGAGTTTCTCCAGCTTTTTGTGTGTGTTGATTATCCAGTAATAATTAGGAAGTGAAACCCCACTTCTTTGGCATTCGTGACGATCCCTGTTCTTCAGTCTCATAGTCTATCCTGTCGCCTGACTGGTGTCTGAGCCTGAACCAGGCTGTATGCAGTTTCCAGTGGTATTTTTGTCCCCTTAGAACAGTACAGTACAGGAACGGGCCCCTTAGCCCACAATTCTGTACCAAACTAATTAAATTAGTAATCAGATGCCAACTAAAGTAATCTCTTCTACCTTACACAATGTCCATATGCTTCCATTTCCTCCACATATTGTCGAAGAGCCTCTTGAACCTCCCAGGCATTCCACTGCCCTAACTACCATCCTGTCTACACTGAATCAAAGACTAAGGACCACCTACAAAATAAAACCTCAACTGGGCCTTCTCAATGAATCTACACACAAATATTGCTTCTGACCACATATCTGGTGCCAGATAGGGTCAGAAACTGCTCATCTCCTGGGATTTTCACACACAACAGTCTCTAGAATTTTCAGAGAATGGTGCAGAAAAAAAACATCCAGTGAGTTGCAGTTCTGTGGTTGAGAATGCTTTGTTAATGAGAAAGTTCACAGAAGAAAGGCCAGCTGGTTCAAACTGACAGGAAGGTGGCAGTAACTCAAATAACCACGTGCTACGAAAGTGTTGTGCAGAAGAGCATCTTTGAATGTACAATATGTTGAACTTTGAAGTGGGTGGCTGCAGCCCCAGAAGCTCCGAACATATTCTCAGTGGCCACTTTATTAGGTACCTCTTTGTTGATTCTTGTTTTTCTTCTTGCAGTTGACAAGGACAACTGTCATCAGTATTGCACCTTGACATATTGCAAAGTGAACTTAATTATACACTATAACGAGAAAACAGAGGTTTTGCTGAGGAAAGCTGGAGAGTAAAGCAAGAGAGGATAATAAGGCAGTTCCAGAGTGTAGGCCTTTGGCAGTTAAGGGGATCGTTGCCAGTAATTAGAGATGCTCAAGGCATTAGAGTTATTGCTGTGCAGATATTTTGGATTAGAAAACCAAAACCTTGAAGAGATTTGGTGACATGCTATCATAGTGGTTAGTGTAACACTTTATTGTACCGCCTTAAGATCGGGGTTCAATTCTCGCCATTGACAGTAAGGAGTCTGCATGTTCCTCTGTGATCACATGGGTTTCTTCCAGGTGCTCTGGCTTCTTCCCACATCTGAAAGTTTGACTGGTTAGGGTTAGGAAGTCATGGGCATGCTATGTTGGCACCAGAAGCATGGTGTCATTTGTGGGCTGCCCCCAGCACATTTCATTGGTGTTGGTTGTTGACGCAAAAACAACACATTTCACTGTGTTTCGATGTACTATACCCTGCAAGAGTCTTACATATGTATAGCTAGATTATATAGCCTCATACTTTTGCACAGTACTGCAGTAATTTTATGTGTTGCACCGTACTGCAGCTGCAAAAACAAAATCCATGACAGATGTGAGTGATGATAAACCTGATTCTGATATGGGTCTCTATGGTGGACTGAGAGTGGGAAGGGGGCAGGGAGAGGGGAATCGTAGTTGGGAAAAGAGGAAGGGAGAGAGGAGGGAGCAGGAAGCACCAGAGAGACATTCTGTAATGATCAATAAACCAGTTGCCTGGAATCAAATGACCTTGCCTGATGTCTGCGCCCGCACCATCCCCACCTGGCATTCCTCTGCCACCTGTTCCACACTCCTCCTGTGGCGCTCTACCTTTGCCATTCCAAACATCCTTTGCTCCTGCCAGATTTACAGACTCACCCTCTGCTCCACGTTGACAAATACAGTACTGTGCAAAAGTCTTGGGTATCCTAGCTATGTGTATGTGTTTAAGACTTTTGCGAAGTATTTCACATGTAACAAATAAAGCTAATCTAATCCTTCTAAATGAGGGGCAATAAGTCCATTTTATTTTGAACCACACATGTGGTTGTCTCCCCTTTGTTGGTGTATTCAAATCTTATCCTGAAATACTAAGCAGAAGTGTTGCCTCTCAGATTGGTCAGATAAATCTGATCATGTCTCCATAACCGCTGTCAATAATTTAACTCCCATGTGTTCTGTGATAAAATGATACTTTATTGAACTGGCTTTTTACTATCTATTTCATAGTATTCTACACCTGTCTGTTCATGAGCTGTAATTCAATTTTTTTCATTTTTGAACTAAATTTTTGGCATGACCTCTCTTTCCACCATGCTTTCCGCTGTCTCCCTTTTGTGGCTAAAAGCTACTGTTTATACATGCATGCTAATACTAAATTTATCTACATCCAGAGGGTAGAGAAGAACTTGGAACTTCCTCTGTAAATAGGATGTTGAGGCAATTGCTATTGTCAGATCTTTGACTTATTGTAAACTAATGATATGAAGGAATATGGAGTAAAGTTATCCATGTATGTTTAAGTCATAGATCACAAATGGCAATACAGTCACGAAAGTTTTCTCCTTATGGTAAAAAAAAACGCACCTCCCCTCTTCTTCTATTCCCCACTCTGGCCTATTACCTCTTCTCACTTGCCTATCACCTCCCCCGGTGCTCTCCTCCTTCCTTTTCTCCTATGGTCCACTATCAGGTTCCTTCCTCTCCAGCCCTTTACCTCCCTGGCTTCACCCATGATCTTCTAGCTAGCCTCCTTCCCCTCTCCTCACCTTTTGATTCTGGCGTCTTCCCCCTCTGTTTTAGTCCTGATGAAGGGCCTCAGGCCTGATCTGTCAACTGGTTAATCCTCTCCCTGGATGCTACCTGATCTGCTGAGTTCCTTTAACATTTTGTGTGTGTTGCTTTGGATTTCCAGCATCTGCAGAATTTCAAGTGTTTAGGAGACTAAATGCCCTCCTCCTCTTGTTGTTCTATCCATAAATTAGATTTTCCTTATGCAAAGAATGTGGAAGTTTCATGTGGACTCAGAATTGGCTGAACAAAATTATTTAATCAAAAAGTCGTGTTGTCTGTTGGATGAGGGCTAACAGCTGGGTGACAGGCAAATTGCATTTTGAATTTGCGAATGTGAATTTCAGGCTTCATTTTTCTCTGCTTGTATGTTGTTTAATCTTGAGGCTGCAGAATTGCTGTTAATTATTCAGTTGACTTGACTGTTGTCATGCAAATTATGGCATCTTTCTCAGTGACAGCACAGGGTGAGATTAGAGGCGGAAAGCTAGTCCCATTGACCAGCTGCTGCTTTTTTTAGTGTGTGTGTGCGTGCACTTGCCTTCCTTGTATTTTCCCTCATTACTTTACTTTGGAATAGTGGGGAGGAATGATGATGAGGTGGGGGTGACTGGTAATGTTGTGATAATACCGTCCCAAGGGGCTGGCCCGGTGAACAGCATATCAAAACTGCCTATACACAGCTGCTGGGATGCGTAATGCAAGGGCAGGTGGTATACCTCGGGGAATGTTTTTGTCTCAATCGCTAGCTCCTGCTGTTAATATCTCCTTGGGAAACTGTATGTCAGGGGTGAAACAGGGGTGGGTGTGCTTGTGATGGTGGATACCGAGAAAGGGACGGAAAAGGCTAGATCATTCTTGCAGCAAAAGCTGAAATGCTTTGTGAGTTTGCACCTTTAAAACAAAATCCAGTAGCTCATTTTACAGTCCTGATTGCTGTGTTCTTGCTTTTGAGTTAGCAGATTAAGGCACTGAGGTATTTTGGTTCTTGGGGTGGTGCGGTAGCCATTCTAGCTAATGTGTTGCTTCTCACTGGTAGATTTTGAAGGTCAGGTGTAACACTATATTCAGTGTGATGTGCTATTAGTGTAACCGTTTTCACTTATTTTGGATGAACCTCAATCTCTTGCAGTATCTTTTATTGGGGCAGCAGGGTAGCAGCGCTTTATGGGTTCAATTCCTGCCACTGCCTGTAAGGAGTTTATGTGTTCTCCCTGTGACCATGTGGATTTTCTCCAGGTGCTCCATTCCCTCCCCCCACAGTCCAACAACTACCAGTTGGTAGGTTAATTGCTGATTGTAAATTGTCCCGTGATTAGGCTAGGGTTAAATCGGGGAGGGGTTGTTTGGCGGCATGGCTCAAAGGGCCTATTCCACACTGCATCTCAATAATAAACAACTAAATATATAAATAATCCATGTGGCATGTTTGATTTTTCTTCATTTGCCATCTTCAGTCATCTAAATTGCAAGCAGTTTTCTTTTGACTGCTTTCTCAAACCCAATTCATCGTGTGCTCAGATTATTTAGCTAAATAACATTCAAACTTATCGGGGATATAAATGCAAGAGCCATTTTGAACGGGGTTGGGTGCGACTAGAACTGGAGGTCATGGGTTAAGGGTGAAAGGAGACATGTTTAAGGGGAACAAGAGGGGGAACTTCTTCACTCAGAGAGAGGCGAGATGCCAGCAGAAGTGGTGGATACTGGTTTGATTTTAGCACTTAGGAGAAATTTGGATATGTACGTGGATGGGAAGGATATGGAGGGCTATGGTTCAGGTGTAGGTCAAATGATCTAGGCAGAATAATACTTTGGCATGGTCCAGGTGGGCAGAAAGGCCTGTTTCTGTCCTGTGGTGCTCCATGACTCTGACTTTAAAGTTACTGAACTGCCAGATCTACTCTGGGGTCTCTTCCTTAGCAGAACCCAACAGCTTCCCGCCCCCCATACCACTATTAAATTTGCATTGCCTTTGGGACCTAAGACATTGTTTTTTCTCTCTGTCCCTCAGCCTGGGATTAGTTACTGTGTTCCCTTCTGCAAAAAGTTAGCAAAGCCTGCAGACTGAACCTGAGGCTATTCTGGTGTGCATCGCTTGCTATAAGCTAGGCATCACACGATTTCTGTGCATGACCATACTTCTATATATAGGAAAATAAATGGAACAGTAATAATAGATTTAATTTCAGTATTATGTAAAGCAGTGGCATATCTTTTGGTGCGTTCAAAAATTAC
The DNA here is from genome assembly GCF_030028105.1 of Mobula birostris. Lineage (NCBI taxonomy): Eukaryota > Metazoa > Chordata > Chondrichthyes > Myliobatiformes > Myliobatidae > Mobula > Mobula birostris. Next base: position 99,713,913 of record NC_092380.1, on the reverse strand, counting down.
AGCAGGGCTTGAATAAAGTTGTGGTAGTTTAGTAAAAAAGTTAATAATGCAAGTGAAAATGTATATAAAAAAAATACCAACACACAAAATACTGGAAAAACTCCGCAAGTCAGGCAGCATCCATGGACGGTACTAAAGAGTCAAAGTTTGAGGCTGAAACGCTGGCCCCGTTTATTAACTTCTGGGATCCCTGGGACAGTCCCAACTCTTCACAAGCTATAACTCAGATTTCTGAACGTCACTGAGTAAGTTCTTGACCTGGGTTGGTATAGCAACATTGCGATTGTTACCAACCCAAACGCGCGTGCAGGCTGACCCAAACCAGGCACTTGGTGTCGTCTGTCCCATTGAGCTTGAGTTGGGTAGCCAGGCTTTTCTCTTGTTTATATGAGTGGTCAAAGAAGAATTGATCCCCAATTTCTCACTTCTGTATGAGACTGTATGAAGGTACTAAACCATTTATAAGAGCTGGAAGGGGTTAGGCTACAGGTGGGATGAGATCTCATTGGTACAAGCAAGAGAGGCTGTATGAAACCCGCCTATTCTAAAGCTGTTTTGTGAAGTTGCCTGAAGTAGAAGCGTTTAATTATCATCATCATCATGGTCTTCCGTCTGTCTTCAATCTGAACTTATTCTTTTCTCTTTCCATGACCACGATTGTTCTTGGCAAATTTTTCTACCGAGGTGGGTTGCAATTGCCTTCTTCTGGGCAGTGTCTTTACAAGGTGGGCGACCCCAACCATTAACAATACTCTTGAGAGATTTTCTGCCTGGTGTCAGTGGTCGCATGACCAGGACTTGTGATTATGCACCAGTTGCTCAGGCAACTCTCCACCACCTGCTGTCGTGGCTTCACGTGACCCTGGTCCAGGTGGGGGGGGGAGGGGGGACTAAACAGGTGCTGCACTTTGCCCAAGGGCCACCCACAGGCTAGTGGAAGGAAGGAATGCCTTGCACGTCCTTTTGTTGAGGCATATCTCCACTCTGCCAGTCATAAGTGTACCAAAACCATCGGAGACCTAGATGGAGATGACAACCAGGGTTTTTTTCCAGGGCAACAGTGGTTAATACGAGAAACCATAATCTTAAGGTGATTGGAAGAAAGTATACAGGGAATTTCAGAGGTAAGTTCTTTATACAGAGAATGGTGAGTGCCTGTGGTGGTGATAGAGGTGGATGCATTAGGGGCATTTAAAAAGCTCTTAGATTAGATACGTGGATGACAGAAAGATGGAAAGTTGTACAGTAGAGAAGGATCAGATTGATTTCGGAGAAGGTTAAAAGGTCGGCTCAACATTGTGAGCCAAAGGACCTGTGTTGTACTGTATTAAACTTGTAAGAAGAAGGTATGGTTACTTGTAGCTTTACAGCAGAATTAAATGATTACATTAATAACTCAACTTCAAGTTGTCAGATTTCTAATACAAAACAAAGTGCATCTGATAGGATATATTCTGTTTGGGTAGCCTCCAACCTGATGAACAGTGATTTCTCAAACATTCGGTAATTGCCCCCCCCTTCACCATTCCCCACTCCTGTTTCCCCCTCATACCTTCTTTCTTTACCTGCCCATCATCTCCCTGTGGTGCTCCTTCCCCCTTACTTTCTTCTATGGCCTTCTGTCATCTCCTATCAGATTTCCCCCCTCTCTAGTCCTTCATCTCTTTCACCAGTCAACCCCAGCTCTTTACTTCACCCACTCCCCCTCTCCCAGTTTCACCTATCACCTGCCGCCTTGTACTTCTTCCTCCGCCACGTCTCTCACCTTCTTAGTCTGACTCCTTCCTCCCTTCCTTTCCGGTTCCGATGAAGGGTCTCGGCCTGAAACATCGGCTGTTTACTCTTCTCCATGGATGCTGCCTGGCCTGCTGATCCAGCATTTTGTATGTGTTGCACCTGACAGTAGATATATTCCAGTTAAGACCACAACTTATAAATATCAAATATAAATAGTGTGATTTTGATCAAGGATTGAATGTTTTTGAGACTATCCTGCTCTTCATGTGGTTATTTGTGCTGATCACTGTACTTGATTGCTTTATAACACTTAAGTGCAGTGATTAAATCTGATCCATTACACTTGAAGAGAATTGACTGTTCGCGTCTCAGTGCATGTTCATTGACTTTCTTCTTTTGTGCTATAAGATTCCAACCCCTATAATCATGTAATCTGCTCTTTATGGCCATTAATGTCTTACAATGTTGAATCACCAAAATATTGCTGACAGTGCAGATATTTTAGAAAATATAACGTGACATACTGTAACTGACATTCAACGCAGTAGCATTGTACCTTTGCTAAGAAATTTGCTGAAATCGGGCTCTATTTCAACAGACATGCAACAGTGGAGGAGGTTATTTCAACCTGTCTGCTCTTGGTGAAAGAACCTATTTCGGGCAAAGAACAAGACAACTCTCTAATTTCAATAACACAAGGAAATCTGTAGATGCTGGAAATCCAGAGCAACACACAAAACATGCTGGAGGAACACAGCAGCTCAGGCAGCATCTATGGAAATGAATAAATGGTCAACATCTCGGGCCGAGACCCTTCCTCAGGACTGGAAAGGAAGGGGGAAGTGGCCAGAATAAAAAGGTGGGCCGAGGGAAGGTGGATAGATTGAAGGTGATCGGTGAAGCCAGGTGGGTGTAAAGGTAAAGGGCTGGAGAGGAAGGAGTCTGATAGGAGAGGTGAGTGGGCCGTAGGGGAAAGGGAGGGAGGGGGAGTTGATAGGCAGATGAGAATAGATAAGAGGCTAGAGAGGGGTATCGAAAAAGTGAGGGGGGGGGAGCAAATTTTTTTTAACCAGAGGGAGAAATCAATATTCATGGCATCAGGTTGGAGGCTACCCAGACAGGAATATAAGGTGTTGCTCCTCCACCATCAGGGTGGCCTCATCTTTGCAGAAGAGGAGGCCATACCAACATGTTTGAGCGGGAATGGCATTTGGAATTAAAATGTTTGGTCTCTGCGAAGTTCTGCTTTTGGTGTATGGAACGGAGGTGCTCAATGAAGCTTGCCCCCAATTTACGACAGGTCTCACCAACTTTTAGCCTAAGTGACAGAAACTCTCATAGTGGAGTCCATGATGGACCCAGGGCAATGCAGGATCCTCTGTATGGCAGCAGCATTGTTAAGCTTTAGTTTTAGCTTTTGAAGCATTGTGATCCTGGCTATACATTCCAAGACTGAGAAAGCAAGCTGTGATTGATTTGATGTTGTTCCTATCCTTTCCCAGCCAGTAGAAAATGCATCATTCAGCTTTCCTAAACAGCACGACACTTTCATCCACATAACTTGAAATAATTTACTCATCAGTTTATGTGAGAGGCTTGCAGAGTTAATTGGAAAAATCTAGAGTAGAATTCTAAACAATGAGGCATATTTCTACACATGAAGCACTGCAGTAGATCGATGCTCAAGAATGTGCGAATAAATTCTGCAAGAAGTGCTTGGGTTGAATTGTCTTGATACATAGAAAGAAATTCAACAGCATAAACACAAAAGATTCTGCAGAATCTTGAAATCTAGAGTAACACACACAGAATGCTGGAGGAACACAGGAGGACAGACAGCATATATCAAAGTTCAAAGTAAATTTGTTTTTAAAATACATAAAGGCTATATGTTACCATATACTACCCTGAGATCCATTTTCTTGCAGGTATTCACAGAAGTACAATAGAATCAGTGGAAAAATTCAAAGACTGACAAGCAACCAATGTGCAAAAGAAGACAAACTGCACAAATGCAAATAAATAAATAAATGAATAAATAAATAATACTGAGAATATGAGTTGTAGAGTCATTGAAAGTGAGTCCATAGGTTTTGTTCAGCACCCAGTTCATTGTTGAGGTGAGTGAAATTACCTGCGCTTGTTAGGAGCCTTATGATTCTAGGGTAATAACTGATCTGAGTTGGTGAATTTAATTGGTCTGATACACTGAAAGAGTTCGAAGTTCTAATTAAATTTATTATTAAAGTATATATATATATTTCACCATATATAACCATGAGATTCATTTTCTTGCAGACCTACATAGTAAATCTAAGAAACACTATAGCTCTCTCAATAACAATGCACTTTCGTCCACAGAACTGTTGCTTACCAGATGTTTTGTTTTTGTTTTTCATACTATTCTCTATAAACTCTGAAGACCGTTGTGTGTGAAGGTATCAGGTGATTTGCAGTTTTTGCGATACTCAAACCACCCTGTCTGGCACCAACAATCTCTCCAGGGTCAAAGTCACTTAGATCACATTTCTTCCCCATTTTGATGTTTGGTCTGAACAACAACTAAACCTTTTCACCATGTCTGCATGTTTTTATGCATTGAATTGCTGCCACATGATTGACTGATACTGGATTTCGTACAGGTGTGCCTAATAAAGTGGTTATTGATTGTATAACAGTTACTTCTACATGGCAGTTTATATGGTTGCTTTTGTATATATATTGTGTTTTTTTGTTTTTTTATTGTATTCTTTATGCTTGTTGTGTTTTCTTGTGCTGCAGAGAATCTGGACTAACAATCATTTTGCTCTCTACAATCACAATAACAATAAACAATCCTGAATCTTGAAATCTTATGATATAAGGGGCTTGATGTTTAATGGATAAGTGTCTTTCAAATATTCGTCTCTACCATGCCTTTATACACATACAGGGTATGAAAACCCAATGCAACCAGCCGAGATGATGCTCAGTAGCGTGGAAGAAGTTACAGTCTATAGCTTTGTTGGACCAACAGGAGTGGCTATTTAACCTTTTATTCACTTGAGAAGTCTGATGCCACTGGTAGTGAAAGCACTGTGCAAAGAGCTCTGTGGCAGCTACTTCAATTCTGAATTTTAGTCTGAAGCCAATAGATTGAATAATGTGAGTTTATATCCATGGGGGAGGGGCCTACTGTCAATTGCAAAGAGTGGTGGGTATGTGATTGGGGAGACACTTGTTGCTACACTTGGGAATAAAGCGAGCCGGCGAAATATGTTTTTGTTCCTTTTTTATTTTGGGTTCTTGAATGATTCTTCAGATTTTTGTTCCAATATTTTTAGTCATTTAAAAAAACCTTCACTTGGATTTATCATCATTCAGTTTCTTTAAGATGTTTTTTTAAAACAAAATCATTAAAATTATAAGAACTCTAAATCAAACTTATTGTCATATGCATGCGTAAATGTATCTGCAAATGCAAAGAAAAACTTACTTGCCGTGGCATCACAGGTAAGCAGAATTCACCAAAAAGATGAAAATTACGAATAATACATACTTTACAGGAAAGAAAATGATTAGAACAAAAAAAGAACAAAATCCATTTTACTACAAAGTGATAAAGTGGTCATAGTGTTGCTATACTGAGGTAGTGATTGGGTTTGCCCAGGCTGGTTCACGAACCAAATAATTGAAGGGAATTAGCTGTTCTGGTGGTGTGTGACTTCAGACTCCTGTACCTCTTGTCTGATAGTAGCTGCAAGAAGATGGCATGGCACAGATGATAGTTGTTGGCACTTTGAACTACTACTATTAGAAATTACTGATGGTGGAGAGGAATGTGTGTGTAATGTACTGAGCTGAATCCACTACTCTGTGCAGCTTTTTGCATTTCAGAGCATTTGAATTGTTTCACAAGACCGTGAAGCAATCATGGAATCATAGAAAAATACAGCACAGAAACAGGCCCTTCGTCCCACCTTCGAACCATTTAACCTGCCTAATTCCATTGATCTGCACCTGGACTATAGCCATCCATACTCCTACCATCCATGTACCTATCCAAGTTTCTCTTAAATGTTCAAATCAAGCTCACATGCACCACTTGCAATTGTAGCTTGTTATACACTCTCACGATCCTCTCTGAGTGAAAATTTTTCTCCTCATGTTCCCCTTAAACTTTCCCCCTTTCACCCTTAATCCATGGCCTCTAGTTGTAGTCCCACCCAACTTCAGTGGAAAGAGCCTGCTTGCATTGACCCTGATAATTTTGTACGTATCTATCAAATCTCCCCTCAATCTTCTACGTTCCACGGATTAAGGTGCAAACCAATTCAATCTTTCCTTATGATTCAGGTCCTGTAGTCCCAACAAAATCCTTGGAAATTTCCTCTGTACTTTTTGAAGCATATTTATGTCTTTCCTATAAATAGGTGATCAAAACTGCATACAATGCTCCAAATTAGGCCTCACCAATGTCTTGTACAATTTCAACATAACATTCCATCTCCTGTACTCAATACTTTGATTTATGCCTAAATGCCACTGTGCCTAAAGGTTTCTTTACGACCCTGTCTACCCTAGTTTGACATGGACTAGATAGGCTGAAGGGACTGTTTCTGTGTTATATTTTTTATACTCTATAACTTTACCTGTACTGCCACTTTCAATTAATTATCGACCTATATTCACAGATCACTTTGTTTTACTCACTTCTCAATGTCCTACCGTTTATTATGTAAGACCTATCCTAGTTGGTCCTCCTGAAGTGCAACATTTTGCTCTTCTCTACATTAAATTCCGTCTGCCATTTTTCGGCCTATTTTCCCAGCTGGTCCAGATCCTTCTGCAAGCTCTGGTAGCCTTCCTTGCTGTCCACTACACCCTCAATCTTGGTGTTATCCTCAAATTTGCTGATCCAGTTAACCACATTATCAACTAGATCATTGATACAGATGAGAAACAACAAGGACCTAGCGCCAATTCCTGCGGCACACCACTGGTCACAGGTGTCCAATCAGAGAGGCAGCCATCTACTGCCAGTCTCTGGCTTCTCCCATAAAACCAATGTCTGATCCAATTTGCTAACTGTTCTTGAATGCCAAGCGACTAAACCTTCCTGACCAACCTCCCATGCAGGACCTTGTCAAAGCTCTTGCTAGAGTCCATGTAGACGACATCCACTGCCTTGCCTTTTTCGATGTTACTGGTAACTTTTTTGAAAAACTCAATAACATTGGTTAAACATGACCTGCCATGCACAAAGCCATGCTGACTATCTCTAACCAGTCCCTGTCTATCCAAATACTTATATACTTGGTCCCTTAGAATACTTTTCAGTAATATTCCCACAACTGATGTCAGGCTCACCGGCCTTTAACTTCCTGGCTTATTTTTAGATCCTTTCTTAAACAGCAGAACAACATCAGCTATCATTTCCATTGTTTTGCATTTAACATATCTGTAGAATCCCTTAGGATTCTCCTTCACCTTGTCAGCTCGGGTAAACTTATGCCTTCTTTTAGCCCTCCTGATTTTATTCTTAAGTGTCCTCTTGCATTTCTTATAGTCCATAAGCACCTAATTTGTTTCTACCTGCCTATACCTACTATGCACCTCCTTCTTTCCTTAACCAGAGTCTTAATATCTCTTAAAAACCAAGGTTCCCTGAACATATTATCTTTACCTTTTATTCTGACATGTACATACAAGCTTTGTACTCTCAAAATTTCACTTTTGAAGACCTCCCACTTAGCAAGTACACCTTTGCCAGAAAACAACCTGTTCCAGTCCACACTTGCCAGATTCTTTCTGTTACCATCAAAATTGGCCTTTCTCCAATTTAGAATCTCAACCCACGGACCAGAACTAACTTTTCATACATTTACTTTTAAACTAATGGCATTATGATGACTAGATACAAAGTGTTCCCCTACACAAACTTCTGTCGCCTGCCCTGTCTCATTCCCTAATAGCAAATCAAGTATCACACATTCTCTTGTTGGGACTTCTATGTACTTCTTAAGAAAACTTTCCCGAACCTATTTGACAAACTCTATCCCATCTAGTCCTTTTACAGTGTGAGGGTCCCAGTCAATATGCGTAAAGTTAACATCACCTTGTGATAACAACCTTATGTTTCTTGGAATGGCCTGCAATCTCTCTACAAATTTGTTCCCCTAAATCCTGCAGACTGTTGGCTGATGTAATATAGTGTTGTTAATGTTGCCATACCATTCTTATTTCTCAGTTCCACACATAATGTCTCACTAGATTAGTTTTCCAGTCTGTCCTGACTGAGCACTGCTGTGACATTGTCCCGGACTAGTTACACCACCTCTCCCCCTGTAATCCCTTCTGCTCTCTCGCGTCTAAAACAACAGAACCCTGTGGAATATTGAGCTGCCAGTCCCGTTCCTCCTGCAACCAAGTCTCATTAATGGCTATACTATCTTAATTCCATGTGTTGATCCATGCCCTGAGCTTATCTGCCTTCTCTACAATACTCCTTGCATTGAAATATATGCAGCTCCGAACATTAGTCACACCATGCGCAACGTTTTGTCTGAGACCTTAACAACATTGTTTTCCACAACCTCTCCACTATCAGTAAGGATACTTTCAACACTATATCTTTCGATGTTCATTGGAGTGTTGAGGGTCATGCCGGACCTCTTTAGCCTTCTAAGAAAGCCTAGTTCAGGGTCTGCTTTAATTATTTCTTTGGAAAATCATTTTCTTTCAGGACCACCTTTCTTTCACCCCTGTCACTGCAGTGCATTTTTCACCACTGACCTACAAAATTCAAGCATCAGTTTTGCAAAATGTATGTTAATCTGATGACAGTAACAGTTTACAGTGGCTTGCCTTGTCTTCCAGGTCTTGTTTTTGAGCATTTAACAAAGCTGTGAACAATGAATGATTATTGAGCAAGGGTCATGTGACCACGGCACAGGTGAAGTCCTGGAGGACTGGCAAGTAGTTAATGTTGTTCCATTAATGAAGAAGGGAACCTGGAAACTATAGACTGATGAGTTTCACGTCAGTTGTAGGGAAATTACTGGAGAGAAATCTTAGGGATATGATTTGTGAGCATTTGGAAAACTATGACCAAATCAGAGAGGGTCAGCATCGGTCTGCGCGGGCAAATTGTGTCTTATTAACTTGACTGAGTTTTTTGATGAGGTAATGAGGGTGATTGATAAAGGTAGAGTTGTGGATTTTGTTCACATGGATTTTGGTGAAGGTTTCACGAGGTTCCTCATGGGAGGCTCATCCTGAAGATTAAAATGTACTAGACAATGGGGTGACCCGTTGGGGCACCTGTTGAGAGAAGAGTAATGCAGTCTGATGTGACCAGAATGAACATTAAGTTTTCCTGAATGCTATTGCTATTTCTTTGATTTGGAAATTAAAGCAGAAAAACTCAGTTTATTAAGAAGACAAATATGTGACCAGAATGAACATTAAGTATCCATGAAGTAAATTTGAAGTAATCAGGCTTGCTGGGTCAGGTCTGGAATTAAGTGTCCGATGTAATGATGGATTTGGCCTTGAATAATCACAGAAGGATTCAATCGATTCTTAGTTGGAATGACTTCTTTGGCACCAAAGGATGTCATTTGGAAGAGGCAATTGTATTGTCTGATGTTCTTCCTGAACTCGTTTGCAATAGGTTCATCATTGCTGTACAAATTGAGGAGTTCATTAGGTAGAGGCTGCAAATTGCCTATCCTGACCTGTCCCTTCATACTGCAGAAATGTGAGGTTTCTCCAGTGAATAGGAAGGCGCGACAGTGAGGGCATACTCTGGTCATCGAACCAACATCAGCAGAAATGTGACGGTATGCGAGTCATGCATTTTGCCTTGCTCTTTCTCTGTCGCGATATCATCGTCGAAAGTGGCCATTGTCATCTTCAGCAATTCTCGCAATAATTACTCTGTGCCACATATTCTTGAGTTGATCTTTCCTTTTCTCCTCTGTCTCTTCCTCTCTCCTCCTTCTCTGCCTGTTTTTGTCATTCTGGAGACGTGCAGCCCTTTCATCCTTTGTCTCTTCATCTCTTCTACCATTTGTTCTTTCTCTCTGATCCTGGAGTCGTGCAGCCCTGGCCTGATCCGATTGTTGTTCTCTCCCTCTCCTTGCCGCTTTCCGGTGACATTTGGCATCATCTCTTGACCATAATGTCCCCCTTCTCTTTCCACACGGCATAATTAGGCTATCCATATATTTTTACCCTAATGCTTGATAGAAGATAAGAAGCAGTAACACCAAAGCGTCCAAGCTGCTGAGGCTGGTCGTGCGCATGTGTCGGGCTGTGGCGTCGCGGTCTCCATGGAAGGTGGAAGTGGCTCTGTGAGCATCGTGAGGCGCTGCTGAGGCTGGCTGTGCGCATGCGTCGGGCTGTGGTGTCCCGATTTCCATGATGGCCGACCGGGTCTTGGGTGAAAGGCAGCCTGTTGATTTTTGGTGAATGAGCAATATTATACGAATATCTAGCCCTAAACTTTGCCTGCATTCTGTAAGTTAGCGCATTTTAATTCGATTTAGTCAAAAATAGTGCCGCTCTAATGTACCGTTTGTGCTAATTGGAGGTCACAAACAGACAGACAGAGCATGAGAGTTTCAGTAGTATATAGATAGGAGCAATGGTGAATTGGCCGTTTGGATTCAGAACTGACTTGCCCGTAGAAGACAGAGGGTAGTGGCCGAAGGGAATTATTCCAGCTGGAGTTCTGTGATTAGTGGTGACATGCAGAGACCTTTGTTGTTTGTGATTTATATAAGTGACTTGGATGAAAATGTAGATGGTGAGTTAGTAAGTCTGCAGATGTTACATAGATTGGTGTTGTAGATATCATAGAAAACTGGCAAAGAATGCAGTGGGAAATGGATCAGTTGCAGGTATGAGCAGAGAAATGGCTGTTGGAATTTAGCCTGGCCAAATGTGAAGTGTTGCACCTTGGTAAGACTCTTAAAAGTGTTGATGAGCACAGAGCTGTTGGGTCCAAATTCATAGCTCCCTAAAATGGCTACACAGGTTAATTGGGTGGTTAAGAAGGCATATAACATGTACTTAGTTAGAAATGGCCTAGAGTTCCCCATAGCCCTCTATTTTTCTAAGTTCCACGTACCTATCCAGCAGTCTCTTAAAAGACCCTATCGTTTCTGCCTCCACCACTGTTGCCGGCAGCACATTCCATGCACTCACCACTCCCTGCGTAAAAAAAAACTTACCCCTGACATCTCCTCTGTGCCATACTTCCGAGCACCTTAAAACTGTGCCCTCTCATATTACCCATTTCAGCCCTGGGAAAAAGCCGTTGACTATCCACATGATCAATGGCTCTCATCACCTTATACACCTCTATCAGGCACCTCTCATCCTCTGCTGCTCCAAGGAGAAAAGGCTGGGTTCACTCAACCTATTCTCATAAGGCATGCTCCCCAATCCAGGCAACATCCTTGTAAATCTCCTCTGCACCCTTTCTATGGTTTCCACGTCCTTCCTGTAGTGAGGTGACCAGAACTGAGCACAGTACTCCAAGTGGAGTCAAACCAGGGTCCTATATAGCTGTAACATTACCACTTGGCTCTTAAACTCAATCCCACGGTTGATGAAGGCCATATGCATCGTATGCCTTCTTAACCGCAAAGTTAACCTGCACAGCAACTTTGAGTGTCCAATGGACTCAGACCCCAAGATCCCTCTGATCCTCCACACTGCCAAGAGTCTTACCATTAATATTATATTCTGCCATCATATTTGACCTACCAAAATGAACCACCTCACACTTATCTGGGTTGAACTCCATCTGCCACTTCTCAGCCCAGTTTTACATCCTATCGATGTCCCGCTGTAACCTCTGACAACCCTCCACACTATCCACAATACCTCCAATCTTTATGTCCTCAGCAAACTTACTAACCCATCCCTCCACTTGCTCATCCAGGTCATTTATAAAAATCACAACGAGTAGGGGTCCCAGAACAGATCACTGAGGCACACCACTGGTCACCGACCTCCATGCAGAATATGACCCATCTACAACCACTCTTTGCCTTCTGTGGGCAAGCCAATTCTGGATTCACAAAGCAATGTCCCCTTGGATCCCATGCCTTCTTACTTTCTCAATAAGCCTTGCATGGGGTACCTTATCAAATGCCTTGCTGAGATCCCTATACACTACATATACTGCTCTACCTTCATCAATGTGTTTAGTCACATCGTCAAAAAATTCAATGAGGCTCGTAAGGCATGACCAGCCTTTGACAAAGCCATGCTGACTATTACTAATCATATTATGCCTCTCCAAATGTGCATAAGTCCTCCCTCTCAGGATCTTTTCCATCAACTTACCAATCACTGAAGAAAGACTCACTGGTCTATAATTTCCTAGGCTGTCTCTACTCCCTTTCTTGAATAAAGGAACAACATCCGCAACCCCCCAATCCTCTGGAACCTCTCCCGTCCCCATTGATGATGCAAAGACCATTGCTGGAGGCTCAGCAATCTCCTTCCTCGCCTCCCACAGTACATCTCGTCTGGTCCTGGAGACTTATCCAACTTGATGCTTTCCAAAAGCTCCAGCATATTCTCTTTCTGAATGTCTAGACGCTCAATCTTTTCAATCCACTGTAAGTCATCCCTACAATCGCCAAGATCCTTTTCCATAGTGAATACTGAAGCAAAGTATTCATTAAGTACTTTTGCTATCTCCTCCGGTTCCATACACACTTTTCCACTGTCACACTTGATTGGTCCTATTCTCTCAGGTCTTATCCTCCTGCTCTTCACATACTTGTAGATGCCTTGGGGTATTCCTTAAACCTGGTCGCTAAGGCCTTCTCATGGCCCCTTCTGGCTCTCCTAATTTCACTATTAAGCTCCTTCCTGCTATCCTTATAATCTTCTAGATCTCTATCGGTACCTAGTTTTTTGAACCTTTCATAAGCTTTTCTTTTTTTCTTGACTAGATTTACAACAGCCTTTGTACACCACGGTCCCTGTTCCCTGCCATCATTTCCCTGTCTCATTGGAGCGTACCTATACAGAACACCACACAAATATCCCCTAAATATTTGTCACCCCTGCCATGCATTTCCCTGAGAACATCTGTTCCCAATTTATGCTTCCAAGTTCCTGCCTGATAACTTCATATTTCCCCTTACTCCAATTAAACACTTTACTAATTGGTCTGTTCCTATCTCTCTCCAGTGTTATGGTAAAGGAGATAGCATTGTGATCACCATCTCCAAAATGCTGTCCCACTGAGAGATCTGACACCTGACCAGGTTCATTTCCCAATACCAGATCAAGTACAGCTTCTCCTCTTGTAGGCTTATCTTCATTTTGTGTCAGGAAACCTTCCTGAACACACCTAACAAATTCCACCCCATCTAAACCCCTTGCTCCAGGGAGATGCCAGTCAATATTTGGGAAATTAAAATCTCCCACCATGGCAGCTCTGTTACTATTGCACTGTTCTGGAATCTGTCTCCCTATCTGCTCCTTGATGTCCCTGTTACTGTTGGGTGGTCTATTAAAAAAAAAACACCTATTAGAGTTATTGACCCCTTCCTGTTTCTAAATTCCACCTACAGAGACTCAGTAGACAATTCCTCCATGACTACCTCCTTTTCTGCAGCCGTGACAATATCTCTGATCAACAGTGCCATGCCCCTACCTCTTTTGCCTCCCTCCCTGTCCTTTCTGAAACATCTGTAGCCTGGCACTCTAAGTAACCATTCCTGCCCCTGAACCATCCAAGACTCTGTAGTGGCCACAACATCATAGTTAGCTATTTGATTACCTATTTAATTGATCTGCACAACCTTTTGGGCCAATGAGCCCAGTGTACTGTTCTAAGTTATAATATTTTTTGCTCTCTTTTTGCACTACATATTTAATTTTATATGTATAATTGAAAAAAAACAAATTTCACACCATATCCAGTGATAATAACCCCGATTCTGATGATTGATGCATGTTGTTGAAAGCAGTCATCAAATGGCATGTTCAATATGGGGAAAGGGAATTGTAAAGAGTGTTGGCAAAATCTTCTTGTGCAGTGAAGATAACGTGACTTAAAATCCCAGAGCAAAGGGAAGGTAAGCCTGCAAGATGCAGCATATCTGACCAGATATGAAGTCTATTAAACATGGCATTGAGCATTGAACAAAAGCTTGCCCCTTCTGGCCTCAGTCTGAACAGGTAGCCAAGACGTTTGGTGGAATGAAGGCCAGAGGCTCATAGGTGTGTGAGACACCCAAGGAAGGTTGGATTATTCAGCTGGTGTGAGTCGGATTTCTCCACTGCTGCTCAGCTTCGATAACATCAGAGTTGATTCTGTTAACATGACAGCAAAGCTGTGGATTGGTAATAAGACCATCTGCGAGGAGTCTGAAACCAGTCTTTTGTCCCAGGCAGCATTTCCATTACCACGGTAACAGCTAGGCTGTTGATATATTAATGCTAATTTTCATGTGGTTTGGGAGTGTTGACACAAAGGAGATTACTAGCCTGAAACCAGGACCGATAGGGCTGATAACGAGGAATATAAAGCAAGCACAGTGCTGACCGGCCCAGCACCAAGAGCCGACAATGATCCATCTGACATGTGAGACAGACCTGGGGCCAGTCGAGCCCACCGAAGCTGCAGCTCACATTATTATCACTTCTTCCTTGCTGCGGGTTTTTCCCCAAAGCTCACAGCAGAGCCAGCCGTCCACACAAACGTACACAGACTGTGTCACCGTTATCTTTGTGACTATCTCTGCCTTTGCTGCAGGTTCCAGACGGAAAGGTGCAGTTGATGCGACTGGACACTTTAATCTGACTGACAGTGTTGTCATAGGAATGAGTTTTTCTTTTGTCCAGCAGGCATTTTGATGCTCAAGAATAATTACGTAATAAACACTGCTTCTCTTTTAGAGATCACATTTTTGTGCAGAGCGCATGAAAAAAAAAATTGCATGAGGCTAAAGAATTTACAAGTCTGTGTATTTGTCTTCTGTTCCAGCTCCTAAACTGCCATAACATATGCTGAGCAAAGTGCCCTGGTGGTTCCAATTCAAACAATTACAGCTCCGTTTTTCTTTTTTGCAACGATTGTTGCTGTGCCAATCCCCTCCTTTCTCCCTCTCTCCATGTTGTCCATTTTCCCTCCCTTGTGTCAGACTTGTCATTAACACAAAGGGTTCTGCAGAAGCTGGAACTCCAGAGTACCACACACAAAATGCTGGAGGAACTCAGCAAGCCATGCAGTATCTATGGAGGGGAATAAAGAGTCGACATTTTGAGCAAAGACAATTCACCAGTCCTGATAAAGGGTCTCAGCCTGAGACATCAAGCATTCCTCTAGCATTTTGTGCGTGTGTCTCAGACTTTTCTGTTTCTCTTGTCCTTTGCCTAAGGCTGTGCGCTTCCATTTTTTGTTTGACTCTCGATGGGCAGAGGGCTTGCGTATCATCTTTATGTCTCTCAGTGCTCCCCACAAGTTACTAGTATCAAAAGTGTCATCCAACACTTCAGTGGAGTTAAACTACCCTGAGAATGTTGTACTGTCTGAGGGCCTATCTGTCAGATGAGACTTTAAGCTGTCCTCATGTGTGTTTTAACGAAAAAAAAATCCACCACACTATTTTAAGAGGAAAGGAGCGTCTTGTTTGACGTTTAGCTCTCGAACAGCAATAATCAAAACAGATGATCTGATCCCTTATTTCATGTCGTTTAATGGTACCTTGCTGTGTGCAAATTACCTGCTTCATTTTTCTACATTACAGATTTAAAATATGAAATTGCTTGTGACATACTCTAGAATATCCTCAGTTCACATAAGACACTTAATAAATGCAAATTACTTCATTCTGGTATTTTAATAAAATTCACGGTCCACTGCAAATTGATGTATACAAATAATAGAACGGGTTAAAAAACATAAATCATGTGATTTATTCCCAAATTCAGTATTTGTTCCCCTCTCTGTCAACACCTATGCGTCCATATCTTGAATCTGATGAGATTACGCCTTTCTATTTTCTCAGCATCTGTCTGCTTCCATCGTTCTTTGTGCGAAATTGAATCTGAACCATTCATCTTTCACCTCCTGGCTTGAGTGTAGTTTTGTCAACAATTGATGATTGATCTGTTGATGTATATACCACTTAGAACCTTATAGATATCAAATAAGGTACTTCAATAACCTGCATGAAAGGTATGAGCTGCTTCGGCCCTTCCCCAGCTCAGGTACTCGATGCTTAGTAGGCTCTCTGGCTTTCTGTTATTCCTTCTTGAAAGGCATGGAGCAAGAAATTCTGTGGCATGGCAGAATATTTTTGAAAGAAAGTTTGGTTGTGGATTGTGATCCAGAAAACTTGTTCTCGATCCTTGGGTGAATACACAGGGAGAGCACTGGGGAAACCTCAGCAATGTCTGATGTTGTTCAGAGTACCTCCTGATGTGAGCAGCACCGTAGCGTAGTGGTTAGCACAACGCTTTACAGTACCAGTGACCCGGGTTCAATTCCGGCCTCTGCCTGTGAGGAGTTTGTACGTTCTGTACGTTCTCCCCATCATCGTGTGGGTTTTCTCCGGGTGCTCTGGTTTCCTCCTAAAGTCCTACCAGATGGTAGGTTAATTGGTCACTGTAAATTCTCCTGTGATTAGGCTGGGGTTAAATCGGGGATTGCTGAGTAGCAGCCTCGAAGGGCCAGAAGGGCCTATTCCATGCTGTATCTCAATAAATAAATAAATTGATCACTTGGGCAATGTTTGCACATGCACCTGGTGCCAGCTAATGGATCCCTAATCATAACACCAAGCCTTGGAGTAAGTTAAACCCTTTTGCTCCAATGGAATGGACTGGTTAGGTGCTGCTGCTGTTTAGGTGCTTTGAGTGGTATTTGCTCCCACTTTTCTGTCCACCTCCAGATCTCTCGCAGTATAGACTTCAGCCTATCTGACCAGCCTCAGACCTCAACGCTTTTACCAGTCTCCCCTCTCAATCACTGGCCCACAAACACACTCACCCCTCCCACACACCCAGATAACACCCCTGATCGCTGACATCCTCTGTCCTTCTTGTCAACCTCATTTTATTCTTTACAGTCTTCATCTCACAGTTTAACACCTATTGTTTAGAATTATTGTTTTTTCATTCAGGACATTTAAGCCAGTCATGTTAATTTTCTTTTACCCCTCAAAGTGATAGAACAAAATGTAAAAATTATCGATACCTGATTATCATGGATATCTTGTGTGAAAATGTAGCTCAAGTTGTATTATTACTAAATGATATTAAGTTATACAAATGCAAAAATCATTCCCAAAGAAATCAAAATGCTTGAAGTGCAAGTTCAAATGCTGCTTGCTTATTTATTTATTTAATATATGAAAACCATTTTTTCTGTCTAAACAGTTCTTGGTTTATTTGGCCACCCTGCTATTTGAGATCTGATTTGTTGTCTGTTTTATCATCAGATTTATATACCTGAAAAAGTTGTATGTGATTTTCATTCCTGAACAATGCTGAGGTTCTATATTATAGCTGGTCTAACAAAACCCACAACTCTTAATTTACAAGTAACATGCCACGAGATGTTGCAATTGGAATTTTTCCATCAGAAGTTGTCAATTTTTGTGAAACTGCTTCAGAAATAATTTTTTGCACATGGATGCATTAAAGCTCTCAAAACTTAAAGGTCAGGAAATAAAGCCTTTTGAGGTATTACTGTGTAGCTAGAGAAGCAACTGAGTTTCTGAGTTGTGTTACCCTGTTGCTTAGCTATGAGGAGCGCCTACCTTGGTTGCATGAACAATTGGGATGCATAAAAGGGCATCTTGAGCCAAACATTCACTATCTCACTATTTTGATCTATTTTTGCACTACTTTTATGTATTGCAATGTACTGCTGCTGCAAAGCAAAACATTTCACGATATATAGTCAGTGGCCACTTTATTATGTATCTGCTGTACCAAAAGAAAAGTGGCTACTGAATGCATGTTCATGGTCTTCTGCTGCTGTGATTCAGCTGCTTCAAGGTTTGATGTGTGTTCATCGATGCTCTTGTGCACAGTACTGTTGTAAAGCGTGGTTATCTGAGTTACTGTTGCTTTTCTGTCAGCTTGAACCAGTCTGGCCATATCTCTCTGACCGCTCTCATTCAAAAGGCATTTTCGCCCACAGAACTGCCATTCTCTAGATGTTTTCTAGTTTTTCGCACCATTCTCCATTAACTCTAAAGAATGTTGTGCGTAAAAATCCCAAGATGTCAGCAGTTTCTGAGATGGTCAAACCACTGCATCTGGCTCCAACCGTCATTCTTTTGATCCACCTTGTGAACACTCTTTAAATACTTCGACCATAACGTATAGGAGCAGAATTAGGCCATTTGGCCCATCGAATCTGCTTCACCATTTCATCATGGCTGATCCATTTCCCTCATAGCGCCAGTCTCCTGCCTTCTTCCCGTAACCCTTCATGTCCTGACTAATCAAAAGTCTATCAACATTTGGCTTAAATATATGCAGCCAGTGCCACGGTTAGTGTCACTTTTGGGTCACAATTCTTCACTGTTCTGATATATGATCTAAACAACAACTGAACCTCTTGACCATGCCTGCATGCTTTTATGCATTGTGTTGCTGCCACATGATTGGCTGATTCAATAGTTGTATTAACGAGCAGGTGTACCTTATAAAGTGGCCACCGTGTGTATGTTGGTGATATTGAAACCGATTCTAATACTGAAGTGCACAACAATGGTGCTTCTGATACAATCAAGACTTTCCTTCATCTGTACTTCATCTTACCTTTTAAGTATACCCGTCTATTCCTCTTCTCATTTACTTTATTCAGCTCTTTAAGTCCCATAATGTTGTGTACTGTATTACGATGCACAGAATTTGTGGGAATTATGTTGGGAATTGAAGTGATGTCTCTATTTTTTACGTTGTATTCTGCATGAGTGTGTGTGAAATGAAAGAGGCTCACTATAAGTAAACACATGAGATTCTGCAGAAGCTGGAAATCTAGAGCAAACACATAAAAGGTACTGGAGGAACTCACAGGTCAGGCAGCACCTATGGAGTAGAATCAGCAATTGACATTTTGGGCCGAGACCCCTTCAGTGTCCTGATGAGGGCTTCTGGCCCGAAATATGGAACTGTTTATCCTTCTCCACTGATGCTGCCTGACCTGCTGAGTTCCTCAGGCATTTTGTGTGTGTTGCACTCCATAGGTGCCACACATTAATAGCTAGCTGCTAATAAGGCTGTATATTGCTGTGCACAGATTTCTTGGGGCATTGAGGTGTTATGTCTATTTTTTTTGCATCATTTTGGATTCTGTCTGAAGAGTATATGAACGAAGGCTCTCTGTGGGTTCACATATTCTCGATTTGGAGACCCTCTTTGATTAACAGGCTTTTTGGTTAATCAGTCATAATATTTCCTTACTTGGCTCAATACAAATTGCAGATTCTTCTATAGGGTGCCTTGGGAAATTTTAAAGCTGTTGCTGATTCTTCATTAGGTCCACCAACAGGGTTTAAAATGTTTGTTCCATGACAGAGGCCAAAACCTGGCAAGAGTACAGTGGCTCCATTGAAGTCAATGGGAAGCGACAGCTGCTAGGGAAAGTGGTAAATCATCTTATTTGGTTAGTTTAAATGTGTTTGATTGCCCTTCTGCCTGAGCATGCACTTCTTTCATGTCGTAATATTTTAAGTTAATTCAAACTTTTTATTTTTTATCCAGTCCTCCTGGTGTTTCTGAATGCTTGCGATGACTGAAGCCAAACATTTGATTCTATGATAGCTCTGATAATGAATGAGCCTAAGTCATAGTCATAGAAAACTACACTGCATAAACAGACCTTTCGGCCCATCTAGTGTGTGCTGAAGCATTTAATCTGCCCAGTCCCATTGACCTGCGTCCAGACCATATTCCACTATGCTCTCCATCCATGAAGAAGAAGAAAGCCCTGAACTCTGAGTGGAGTCATCAGGACACCGTCATGGCAACGTTTTTTTAAAATCAGGCTTTCTTATTTTTTACGAGGCCGATTTGCTAGCTCGACGCTCAACCCAACACGGATGGAAAGCGTGCAAGGGAGCGGGCTGGATTCGAACTCAGGAGCCTTTGCTCCAAAGTCCGGCGCTGATGCCACTACGCCACCAGCCAGTGCTCTCCATTCATGCACCTATCCAAATTTCTCTTCAGTGTTGAAATCGAACCCCCCTGCACCAGTTGCACTGGCAGCTCGTTCCATCTCTCAGCACACTCAGAGTGAACAAATTCCCTATCATGCTCCCTTTAAACATTTCAGCTTGTACCCTTAACTCATGACCTCTAGTTATAGTCTCACCCAACCTCAGTGGAAAAAGCCTGCTTGCAATTACCCTATCTATACCCCTCATAATTTTGTATACCTCTATTAAATGTCCCCTCAATCTTGTATGTTCTATGGAATAAAGTCCCAACCTTCTCATCTTTTCCCTATAACTCAGGTCCTCAAGTTCCAGCAACATCCTTGTAAATCTTTCAATCTTATGTACATCTTTCTTGTATGTAGGTGAACAAAATTTCACACAGTGCTCCATATTGGGTCTCACCTACGTCTTACTCAATTTCAACATAACATCCCAGCTCCAGTACTCAGTACATTGATTTATGAAGGTCAATGTGCCAAAAGCTTTCTTTATGACCTCATCTCTTTGTGATGCCACTTTCAAGGAAGTATGGATCTGTATTCCCAGATCCCTCTTCCACTGCGCTCCTCAGTACCCTACAAACTCACCTGGTTGGTCCTCCCAAAATGCAGCACCTCACAATTGTTTGCATTAAATTCCATCTGCCATTTTTCAGCCCATTTTTCCAACTGGTCCAGGTCCCGCTGCAAGCTTTGATAGTCTTCCTCACTGTCCACAACACCCCAATCTTTGTGTCATCCACAAATTTGCTGATCCAGTTTAGCGCATTATCATCCAGATTATTGGTTTAGATGACAAAAACAAAGGACCCGGCACTGATCTCTGGAGCACACCACTAGTTTCAGGCCCCCAGTCAGAGAGGCAACTATTTACAATTACTCTCTGGCTTCTTCCATGAAGCCAATGTCTAATCCAATTTACTACCTCATCTTAATACCAAGTGACTTAACCTTCTTTACCAACCTCCCATGTGGGACCTTGTCAAAGCTCTTGCTAAAGTCAATGTAGACAACATTCACTGCCTTGCCTTCATCAACTTTTCTGGTAACTTCCTCAAGAAACTCCATAAGATTGGTTAAACACGACCTACCACGAACGAAGCCATGCTGACTATCCCCGATCAGTCTCTGTCTATCCAAATACTTATATATCCAGTCCCTTAGAATACCTTCCAATAACTTTCCCACTACTGATGTTGGACTCACTGACCTATAACCTCCTGGCGTAAGCACAGGGACAATATTAGCTATCCTCCAATCCTCTGACACCTCACCCATGGCTAAGAATGCTTTAAGTATCTCTGCTAGCATCCCTGCAATTTCTGCACTAGCCTCTCACAAGGTCCAAGAAAACACTTTGTCAGGCCCTAGTGATTTATCCACCCTAATTTGCCTTAAGACACCAAACACCTCCTCCTCTGTAATCTGTCTAGGATCCATGACCTCGCTGCTGCTTTGCCTCATTTCTATAGACGGCATCCATCTCCTGAGTATATACAGATGCAAAAAAATCCGTTTTAGATCTCCTCCATCTCTTTGGGCTCCATGCATAGATTATCATTCTGATCATCCAGAGGAGCAGTTTTGTCCCTTCCTATCTGTTTGCTCTGTCTCATTTCATAATAGGAGATCCAGTATCACACTCTCTCTAGCTGGGACTTCTATGTACTGATCAAGGAAACTTTCTTGAACACATTTGACAAACTCTTTCTCATACAACCCTCTTACAGGATGGTATTTCCAGGCAATATGTGGAAAGTTAACATCACCTGCTATCACGTCCTTGGGTTTCTTGCAACAGTCTGTAACCTCTCTACAATTTGCTCCTCTAAATCCCACGCTTTGTTGTGGGGGGGGGGAGGAGGGTTCTATAATATAATCCCATTAACATGATCATAGCTTTCTTATTCTTCAATTCAGCCCATAAAGCCTCAGTAGATGAGCTTTCCAGTCTGTCCTGACTGAGCACTGCCATGACATTTTCCTTAACTAGTCATGACCACCCTCACCTCCCAATCCCTCCTGCTCTATTACATCTAAAACAACAGAACCATGGAACATTGAGCCTCCAGTCCTGCCCGTTCTGCAACCAAGTCTCACTGAAGGCTACTATGTCATAATTCCACATGGGGATCCAAGCCCTAAGCTCATCCACCTTTCCTTGCAATAAAATATATGCAGCTCCTTGCATTGAAATACATGCAGCTCAGAACATTATTCCCATCATGCTCAACTTTTTGATTCCTGTCATTGTATGTAGGCTTAACAATATCTTTCTCCATAACCACTCCACTATCTGTTCTGGCGTTCTGTTTCCCATACCCCGGGAACTCTGGTTTAAACTCCCCACCCATGCAGCACAAGCAAACCTTTCTGCTAGGAAATCTGCCCCCCCTCTAGTTCAGGTACAAACTGTCCCTTCTGTATAGGACCCACCTTCCCTGGAAGAATGATTTAAAAATATGAAGCCCTTGCTTCTGCACCATCTGCTTTGCCACGTATTAAACTGTATAATCGTCCTATTTTTGTCCTCCCTACCACATAGTGTGGGTAGCAATCCTGAGATCACAGCCCTGGAGGTCCTGTCCTTTATTTTAGCATCTGTCTCACTGAACTCACTTTGCAGGACCTCGTCACCCCTCCTACCCATGTCATTGGTACTGACGTGGACCACGGCCTCTGGCTGCTCCCCTACCACTTGAGAATTCTGTGGACTCCATCTGAGATGCCCCTGACCCTGGCAAGCAGGAGGCAACATATCATCTGGCAATTTAGTTCTTGTCCACAGAACCTCCTTTCTGGTCCCTTAACCAAAGAATTGCCTATCACTACAGTTCACCTCTTCTCCCCTCTTCCCTTCTGAGACACAGAGCCAGAGACCTGGCACTCTGGGCCTCACTGGCTGTAAAAGCCATTCTATCAGTGCAGTCAGTCATTTTGATGGGAGAAGCTCCGGTCTGCAGTGGGTTTCACTGTTCTGCCACATGTATTGCATGGAGCTCCGTGGTGGTAGATAGAGCTCTGCCCACTCCAAATGACTGGCAAACTTAACACTATCTATCTTGTTTTGTCCTTCATTGGTTGTTTATAGTTTTTCATAAATTCTATTGTATTTCTTTATTTTCCTGCAAGTGCCTGCAAGCAAATGAATCTCAAGGTGACATGGGCCTATTTTGATAATATATTTATCTTGATTTTGACTAGCTCGAATACTTTTTCTCTCCCTCAGTCTTGCATCTATTAGTTACATATAATTTATGTTAATTTAAGATTATGTTAACTGTGTTTGTCCTTGTCTTGTAATGTACTGTGCTGCTGCTGCAAAAAGCTCATTTTAATGACATGTATCCCCTGTTAACGACATAAATGCCTGTGATAGCAGTGAACTTAAACTCAGGGCAGTGGAGTATCTTCAGTAATGAATCTCTCTTCTGGGATTGTGTGATCAGTAAGATCTACTTTATGCAACTAGTTTCCCAGAATCAGAATTAAAAGAGCCATAATATAAAAGCAGTTTCCATTGTGTTGGTAAGTATTTTTGAAGTCCTGTGATATTTATTTGCAAAAAAACCCAGAGCTGACAGAACTTGGAGAACTGATAGACTGATTTATTGACTTAGGGGGCCATGGTAGCATTGTGCTTGGTGTGACGCAGTTACAGCTTGAGGCATTGGAATTTGGAGTTTAATCATGGCATCCTCTCTCAGGAGTATGAACGTTCTCCCGTGACTGTGTGGGTTTTCTCCAGCTGCTCTGGTATCCTCCCATAATCCAAAGGCCCACTGGTTAGTAGGTTGTTTGGTTGTTATAAATTGTCCTATGATTAGGTTAGGGTTAAATGGGGGCTGTCAGGGATTGCTGGGCAGCACAGCTCGAAGAGATAGGAGAGCCTATTTTGCGCTGAATCTCTAAATCAATAAATTTAGGACCATCACCTGAACTTCTGTCCGGGTAGCCGCTAACCTTACAGCATGAACATCAATTTCTCTAACTTTCAGTAATTTCTCCCCCTGCCCCTTTTCTATTTTTTCATTGCCCATTCTGGCTACCCTCTTACCCCTTTTCTTAACCTCACCTGCCTATCACCTTCCTCTGCTGCCCTCTCCTTCTACCTTTCTCCCATTGTCCCCTGCCCTCTCCTTTCAGATTCCTTCTTCTTCACCCTTACCCTATCACCTCCCAGCTTCTCATGTCATCCCTCCTCCCCACCTTCCCCCTCCCCCCTTCACCTGGCTTCACCTATCACCTGCCACCACGTACTCTTTCCCCTCCCCCACTTTCTTATTCAGGCTCCTCCCCCCTCCACCCCTTACCCATCTGGATGATGTGTCTAGTCCGGAAATGTCGACTGTATTCCTCTCCATAGATGCTGCCTGACCTGCTGAGTTCCTCCAGCATTTTGTGTGCGTTGCTTTGCACCTCCAGCATCTGAACAATCTCTTGTGTTTGTAACCTGATTTTATTCTGGTTCCTTACTGCTGGCCCTGGTGAAACTGGCACGCTGTAACTGGATGCATGTTTGCAGCTTGCAGTTCAAGGTTCAAAGTAAATTTATTATCAAAGTACATACATGTTACCATATACAACCCTGAGATTTGTTTTCTTGTGGGCATACTTAGTAAATCCAAGAACCATAATGGCACAATTTATATGTGAACGACAACAAAGTATACAAATATAAAAAAGGAGGAAAACACTAAATTAGCAATAAATATTGAGAACATGAGTTGAAAAGTCCTTGAGAGCGAGTCCATAGAGTGAGTGAAGTTGAGTGAAATTATCCCCTCTGATTCCAGAGCCTGATGGTTGAGGGGTAATAACTATTCTTGAACCTGGTGTTGTGAGTCCTGAGGCTCATGTACCTTGTTCGTGATGGCAGCAGTGAGAAGAGAGCATGGACTGGATGGTAGTTAGGTCCTTTTTGATAGATGTTGTTTTCTTGTGACAGCCCTTCATGTAGGTGTGTTCAGTGATGGGGAGAGCTTTACCTATGTTGCCCAGGGCCTTATCTGCTACTTTTTGTTGGATTTTCCATACAAGGGCATTGGTGTTTCCTTACCAGGCCATGATGCAACCAGTCAATATAGTCTCCACCACACACCTACAGGTTTGTCAAAGTTTCAAATGACGTCCCTAATCTTTGCAAATTTCAGAGAAAGTAGATGCACTGCTGTGCTTTCTTCATAATGGCACTTAGGTGCTGGACCCAGAACAGATCGTCTGAAGTGATAACACTAAGAAATTTAAAATGGCTGACCCTCTGCACCTTTGATCCTCCGATGAGGGCTGGCTCATGGACCTCCGGTTCCTTGTCCTGAAGTCAAAGATCAGCTCCTTGGTCTTGTTGATATGGAGTGAGAGATTGTTGAGACACCACTCAACCAGATTTTCAATCTTGCCCCTATATGCCAATTCATCACCACCCTCAATACGGCTAATGACAGTGGTATTGTTGGCCAACTTAAATATGTCATTGGAGCCTCACTGTGCTGAGCCTCACAGTCATAGATATAAAGTGAGTAGAGCAGGGAGCTAAGCACTCAGCCCTGTGGTGCACCTGTGCTGATGGAGATTGCGGAGGAGATGTTGCTGCCAATCCGAACTGACTGGGGTCTGCATGTGGAGAAATTGAGGGTCCAGTTGCACAAGGAGGTATTGAGGGCTCGGACGTGAAGCTTATTGATTAGTTTTGAGGGGATAATAGTATTCTGTCACTGTGCAAAGCATTCTGACAGGCTGCATCACTGTCTGGTATGGGTGGGGAGGGGGGAGGTCGGGGGCTACTGCACAGGACCAAAAGAAGCTGCAGAGGGTTGTAAATTTAGTCAGCTCCATCTTGGGTACTAGCCTACAAAGTACCAGAACATCTTCAGGGAGCGGTGTCTCAGAAAGGCAGCGTCCATTATTAAGGACCTCCAGCACCCAGAGCATGTCCTTTTCTCCCTGTTACCATCAGGTAGGAGATACAGAAGCCTGAAGGCACACACTCAGCGATTCAGGAACAGCTTCTTCCCCTCTGCCATCCGATTCCTAAATGGACATTGAACCCGTGAACACTACCTCACCTTTTTAGTGTATGCTATTTCTGTTCTTTACAGGATTGTAATCTATTCTGTATACATATACTGTAATGGAGTTACTTATTTATTATATTTTTTCTTCTTCTTCTATATTTTGTATTGCATTGAACTGCTGCTGCTCAGTAAACAAATTTCACGACACACGTTGGTGATAATAAACCTGATTCTGATTCTGAATCTGAATTCTGAGCAGTAGTCAGTGAAGAACATTTGGATGCATGTATCTTCACTGTCCAAGATTTCCAGGATTGAATGAAGAGCCAAGCAAGTGGCATCTGCTGTTGACCTGCTGTGACGTGGCAAATTGGAATGCATCCAAGTTGCTTCTCAGGCAGGAGTCGATATGTTACATCACTGTGGATATAAGTGCTACTGATTGATAGATATTGAGGCAGGTTAGCATGTTCTTCTCAGGCACTGGTGTAATTGAAGCCTTCTTGAAGTAGGTGGGGGCCTCAGACTGCCGTAGCAAGAGGTTAAAGTTATCAGCGAGCATCCCAGCTGGTTGATTGGTGCAGTTCTTTAGCACTCGGCCACATACCCCATCTGGGCCAGATGCTTTCCTTGGATTCACACTCATGAAGAATGCTCTCCTTGGGATAGCACTGTAGCCTAGCTTTACAGTACAGGCAACCCGGGTTCAATACCCGCCACTGCATGTGAGGAGTTTGTATGTTCTCCCCATGACCACATGGCTTTCCTCCGGGTGCTCTGGTTTCCTCCCACAGTCCAAAGATGTACCGGTTGGTAAATTAACCGGTCACTGTAAATTGCCCCGTCATTAAGCTCAGATTGAATCGGGGGATTGCTGGGGAGTGAGGCTCGAAAGGCTGGAAGGGTTTGTTCTTTGTGCTATCTCAGTAAATAAACACATCAGCCTCAGAGACTGATATTACAGGGTATTTGGGGATCCCACTGCTCACATCCACCCATTTTAAATATAATTTTTTGTTAAAGAATTCCAGTGGCCTTTTAATTCAGTATTAATGACTTCTTTTGGAGTAACTTTGCCTTATTCCAGTGAACTCCAATACAGTGGAGTAAGTTGAAAGAGTGTGTAATGCTCAGGTCTATCGGCTTGTGTTTATCTAGGGGGAAATCCCGTCCACCCGCCCAACCGTGTCTCACGGTTGCGTCGTTGCTGTGTAATGCCACCTGGTACAAGCTCACACATCAAATATCGGACAGCACACAATGTACGATTTATAGATTACACTTTATAAGTCTTACTGGAACTATGTAATTAATAGAGACACAATATAAAAGGGAAAGAATAAGGTGCCAGGCTTATCAGAGTTCAACCACTTCGTGCACAACAGTTGGAGCTCAATTAATGGGGTCCTCCTTCCACCATTCGATCTCCTCCGATCCCCTCGACTCGCCGCCTGGGACCAACCACGGTGGTCGACCTGAGCGCTTCCAGCACGTCCTTCCTCTTCAGGTCTCCTCCCGAAAAGCCCGCCAAACCACCCGGTTCCCAGCCGTATGAGACAGAATATCACCCACAAAAAGAATAACATGGACACTCATTGTTTCGTTCTCTCTCTTATCAATAATATAACCCAAACAAGCAGAGAGAGAGAACATCCTTACATCGCAGTATTTATTACAGACAAGCCATGTTTAATTCTAACATAACAAAGAAGCCATTTTAAGAGCCTTCGCAGTAACATAAAAGAAGAAACCCGTTACAAGTGTTTAGACATGGGTGAACATAAATCACAAATACAGACGATGAACTGAATGTGGTACTGTTGTTACTCCTGACAGACCTGAACTAAATTTCAGTAGTTATTTTGCACTGCTGTCACATTGTGAACAGCTTCATCAGAGAGAAGTGGTAGCTTAGTTGAGTTTCAGCTGTACTTTCCATACGCTGAGGTTGCTATTGATGAGATTACATCTTGTGCAGCATGTGATGCGAACCCATTGAGGATTGTTTCAAAAGGCAGAAATGAAGCTAAGGACCTGAAATAAAAGTAGAAAAAGCTGCAAGAACACTGTGTCTGTAAGTGTATAGTGGCACAGCCATAGTACGTACGTACTTACTGCCCGTAACGCTACTGGCGTTTAGGGCAGCAATGAGGGTCCTCCATCTCTGTACCATTGAACTCAGATGTGGAAGGATTCTTCATTGCTGTTTCCTTAACAATTTTCTTTTGACCAGTCATGGTTGTTAGCCCTGAGCGAAACCCCTGAATCTAGAGGACCAGTGGACCCTTCTTAGTCGGGCCTCTACTGTTTGACCTGTTTGGCATGGGTGACCCTACCAAGAGCCAAAGCACAAGGCCCTGCCTCCAGGCAACGTAGCTGGACCTCTTCCTTCAGCAACCCCTGCCCCTTTTCTCTGTGGCTCTAAAACCTTTCCTTTTAATCGGATATCCAGTTCCTTCTCACTTTATTCTCACTTCAGTCTCACTTTATTTTCTCTTCAGCTTTGTGCTTTCCAGTGTTATGGATCGAGGACAGAGTGCCTTTTCTGAACAGTGGTGCCAAGTTGGAGAGGAAATGAAACTCAGTAACTGGATAAATCATGGATATATTTGAATTGCTAGAGTTAAGATGGCAGCCAGATGGTTTATTGTGACATTTTGCTTCATCAGTGCACCAACTGGAAGGTGGCCATGAAGTGCTATCTTTCATTGATTTGATCTAGTTTCCTTTTGCAGAGTTGCCTTTATTGGGCATATCTGTTAGAAGCTGAGCTCATGCCTTATGGCTCATCGTGCCTGTTGCTTAGTGAGGTGCTGTTGGTCCTTTATTTAATTTTAGGATACCTGACGCATCTCTGTGGATCTAGTGGTATCAGTCCCATGATTTTGTTCTCCAGACCAGATGGACAGCATGCACAATTTTCAGACCTGCTGATTTCTGATGGGATCACAATATCTGCTTGAATCTGAGAATTTCTGCATCGGGTGAAGTGAATTATTGGATCAGAGAAACAGATGCTGCAGTAGGCTGCATTTGAGCTTGCTCTGTTATTCATTAAAACTTCTGCTAATCTTGTGCCTTATCCATGTTCCCATATGATCCCGATGTCCCCAGTTCCTTCATTCTCTGTCAGTCTATGCCTTGAATATACACAGAAATTAGTTAGTAATGCATGCATTAAGAAATGATACAATGTTTCTTCAGAATGATACCACAGAAACACATGACAAACCGACTGGAAAAACTGACAAAAACCACATAATTATAACATATAGTTACAACAGTGCAAAGCAATTTGATAAAGAACAGATCATGGGCATGGTAAAAAATCTCAAAGCCTCTCGAAAGTCCCATCATCTCACACAGATGGTAAACCTCCAGCGCCACAAACTTGCCGATGCAGCATATTGGAAGCATCCGACCACAGTCCGACTCCGAGTCCGTCCAAAAACTCCGAGCCTCCGACCAGCTCTCCGACACCGAGCACCGAGCACCATCTCTGCCGAGCGCTTCGACCCCGACCCCGGCAACAGGCAATAGGCAAAGTCAAGGATTTGGGGCCTTTGTCTCCGGAGATTCTCGATTGCACAGTAGCAGCGGCAGCAAAGTGGGCATTTCAGAAGTTTCTCCAGATGTTCCTCCGTGCTCTCACGGTTGTCTCCATCAAATCAGGATTGTGCACGGCCTCCTAGTTAACACATACGATATCATTCGGAACGATCACACATGCTGTGTCACACCGCCATCTTCTCCTCCTTCCTCCTATGATTATAATTTGATCTGTATGAATAGTGTGCAGGACAAGCTATTCACTATATCGTGGTACACGTGGCAGTAATAAACCAATGCCAGTTAAGTAAGCAATTGGAATTTCATGGGCAGAGAATTCCAAAGGTCTGCAACCTGTCATGCCAGTAAATTTCTCCTTCTGTCTTGCTGGCCCCTCAGGGTGCCTACCAATGTTTTGATACCAACCAATGTCCAGGTATCATGATTGAAAGTGGGGATTGATGGACAATTAAGAGTTTGCTTCTGATGGCTCACATGGTCATGTAGTGCAGAACCGTTCTATATAAGCTCGTGTACAAGGAACTGCATTCGGATAGAGACCTTGGAGGCCTGCCTCACTGACTCTGAAGGAGTGTGCAAGCATAAATTGCCAAAGTCTGAAAAGAAGAAGGGGTTATGGGCCAGTGGATGAAACATGCACTTAAACTTCAGAGACAAGTTATTTATTTCTCAGCACCTGGACATCATTGACAAGGGCAGCATTTATTGCCCATTTGTAATTCTCCATGAGAAAATGACAGTGATCTACCTTCTTGAACCATAGCACTTCTTGTGGTGAACGTATTTCCACCATGCACTTCCAGGATCAAGATCAAATGGCAGTGAAGGATCACCAGGTTGTTTCCCAGATGTGTGATTCAGAAGGAAAACTTGCAGGTGGTGGTGTTCTGCTGCACCTGAAGTCCTTATTTTGCTTTGGAGGCTACAGGTTTTGGGAAGGACTGCTAGAGCATTCCAGTGACTGCAGTGCATACACATTGCAGCCTCTGTGTGCAAGGAAGAGGGAATGAGATGTTTGGGAATAGGTGGAGCTTCTAATCGCACTTTGGTCGGGTGGATGCCGAACTTCGAATCAGAATTCGATTTCACGTCACTGGTATATGTCGTGAAGTGTGTTGTTTTGTGGCAGAGGTACATTGTAATACATAATAAAAAATCTATAAATTACAAGAAATATATAATAAATCATTAAATCGTGCAAAAAGTGAAAAGAAAGAGCAAAAAAAGAGGAAGATAATAGTGGGGTAGTTTTCATTGTCTATTCAGAAATCTGATTGCAGAGGGGAAAAAGCTGTTCCTAAAACTTTGAGTGTGTGTCTTCAGGCTCCTGTACCTCCTCCTTGATGGTAGCAATGAGAAGGGGGCATATCCTGGGTGATAGGAGTCCTTTATGACAGATGCTGCTGTTTTGAGGCATTGCCTTTTGAAAATAGCCTTGATGCTGGGGAGGCTAGTGCCTGTGATGGAGCTGACTGAGTCTGCACCTTTTTGCAGCTTTCTGCAAACCTGTGTAGTTCCCCCCACCCATAATAGACGGTGATGGACCCAGTAGGCTCTTGGGGTTGCACTCAGTCAGGCAAGTGGAGAGTATTCATTACACACTTGATTGTTTGTTTCTGGTCAACTGTAGGGGGCAGGAGGTGAGTCACTTTACACTGTGTGTCAATTCAGTTCAATCCAATTCAAGCTTAATTGTCATTTAACCATATATGAATACTCATGAATGCATCCAAATGATACAGCTTTGCTACAGGGTCAAGGTGCAAAGACACATTACCAACGGTCACACACAGTAAGCACACACAAGTTCATTAGCACATAATACGAGTCCTCGACACCCACCTACCCCCCCCGACCCCGTGATGCTGCGGTTTGATGCATACGAGTTAACAAACTCATATAGAATATCAGTAACAATTCAACAATGCAGAATATGCATAGTCCAGACACCACCCTCCCCCCGCAGCCCACCGATATCACCTTTTGACTGAACCCTGATGCCCGCTTGACAATGTCGTGGCGTTGAGGCCTCGTTCTCGCCCGATGTTTGACTCTCATTAGGCAAGTCCTTGGCTTTGAGGCCCAGACCTTGCATATACAAGCACATATAGATTAGTAAAAATACAACCAGACAAGTATATATGTATATAATCCTGACCCCTCAGTCCAATTTAAATCTTCAGTCGCCACAACTGTGCTCTGCTGCCCCCAGTAGAGCGCGATGGCATGGATGCCTCTCCTCTGGCAGCTGAAACGCGAGTGACCCGGCAGCCTGGGGCCCATGTCCAATGAGAAGAGGGCATGTCCTGGGGTGGTGGGGACCTTCATGACGGATGCCGTCTTTTTGAGGCAACGCTCCTTGAAGATGTCTTGGATACTACGGAGGCTGGTGCCCATAATGTAGCTGACTAATCAGTGGATTAAGGTGGCTGTTCTACATGTCTATATCTGTTCTATATTTGGATTTTCAGAAGGCCTTTGACAAGGTGCCACACATGAGGCTATTTAACAAGGTAAGAGCCCATGGAATTACGGGAAAGTTACATACATGGATAGAGCGTTGGCTGATTGGCAGGAAACAGAGAGTGGGAATAAAGGGATCGTATTCTGGTTGGCTGCTGGTTACCAGTGGTGTTCCGCAGGGATCAGTGTTGGGGCCGCTTCTTTTTACATTGTACATCAACGATTTGGATTATGGAATAGATAGCTTTGTGGCTAAGTTTGCTGATGATACGAAGATAGGTGGAGGGGTCAGTAGTGCTGAGGAAACGGAGAGTCTGCAGAGAGACTTGGATAGATTGGAAGAATGGGCAGAGAAGTGGCAAATGAAGTACAGTGTTGGAAAGTGTATGGTTATGCACTTTGGCAGAAAAAATAAATGGGCAGACTATTATTTAAATGGGGAAAGAATTCAAAGTTCTGAGATGCAACGGGACTTGGGAGTCCTCGTACAGGATACCCTTAAAGTTAACCTCCAGGTTGAGTTGGTAGTGAAGAAGCCGAATGCAATGTTGGCATTCATTTCTAGAGGAATAGAGTATAGGAGCAGGGATGTGATGTTGAGACTCTATAAGGCGCTGGTGAGACATCACTTGGAGTACTGTGGGCAGTTTTGGTCTCCTTATTTAAGAAAGGATGTGCTGACGTTGGAGAGGGTACAGAGAAGATTCACTAGAATGATTCTAGGAATGAGAGGGTTAACATATGAGGAACGTTTGTCCGCTCTTGGATTGTATTCCTTGGAGTTTAGAAGAATGAGGGGAGACATCATAGAAACATTTCAAATGTTGAAAGGCATTCCTGTGATGGGGGAGTCTAGTACGAGTGGGCATGATTTAAGGATTGAAGGGCGCCCATTCAGAACAGAAATGCGAAGAAATTTTTTTAGTCAGAAGGTGGTGAATCTATGGAATTTGTTGCCACGGACAGCAGTGGAGGCCAAGTCATTGGGTGTATTTAAGGCAGAGATTGATAGGTATCTGAGTAGCCAGGGCATCAAAGGTTATGGTGAGAAGGCGGGGGAGTGGGACTAGATGGGAGAATGGATCAGCTCATGATAAAATGGCGGAGCAGACTCGATGGGCCAAATGGCCGATTTCTGCTCCTTTGTCTTATGGTCTTATGTCTCCTTTTCTCAGAATTAGCTGCTTAATTAGATTAAGATCAGGAAGAGTGACTGCTATTGACAAGTTTTAAATTATGGCAGCATTGGACTGACTGCCACACAAATTACTCAATAAGATAAGAGCATGTATTTCCTTTCCACTGTAGAATCTTGTTCTTGTGCTTTATTATGTATTGGAAAGAAATTTAAAATTTCTTCTCTTTCACCTTTGGTTCAAATAATGTGGGAATTATTTTTCCTTTCTCTTGTATTGTGTTTTTTTTCTCTTCAAGTATTGAAATGCTGGAGTGTTCTTTTGATGCCTCTGCTAGAACATTGCATACTATGTAAACACAAAGACCATTTCCTTCACTAGTCACTGTATAGCAGATGAATGTCAATGGTACCAATCTTGACAGATGTATTTCATCCCTGGTCAGGTGGGTTAAACCAATTATATCACCTATTCTCAAAACATTAGTCCTTTACTTTACCAGATTGAATCTTGAATTTTCATGGCTCCATTCAGTCATTCCTTAGCTGTTCCTTACAGACAAAGATGATTGCATCCTAAGGAATATTTTATTTATGCCTCCCTGGATAGCTGATGAGGCAAATTCAAGGTTAGAAAGTTCTCCTGAAACTTGATTAGGTCAACAGTCTGCTGTTCCAGCCAGTACTGCTCATCTGTTTACTTCTTTGCTACATCATTTTTAGTGCTAGCCATGGACAATCATCTCCCAATAGTGGATGATGGTGTACATCTTCATGGTTTAAGAAACCGTAGGACAATTAATCATCTGATCAATTATGCATTCATTGGCCATTTTGACCATATACAGTCAGTGACAACTCCATTAGGTTCACCTGCACACCTCATTAATGCAAATATCAGATCAGGCAATTATGTGGCAGCAACTCAATGCAGAAAAGCATGCAGACATGGTCAAGAGGTTCAGTTGTTGTCAGACCAAACATCAGAATGGGGAAGAAATGTGATCTAAGTGACTTTGACTGTGGAATGATTGTTGGTGCTTGGTCATTGATAAATTGGCCTGTAATTAGGCTAGGATTAAAGTAGGGGATAGCTGGGTGGTGTGACTTGAAGGGCCAGAAAAACCTATTCCATGCTGAGTATCAATAAAATAAAAAAAAACAATAGTGGCGTGCAGAAGAGCATCTCTGAATGCACAACACGCCAAACCTTGAAGTGGATGGGCTTATCTAACAAAGTAGTCACTGATTGTAGCTTCAACATTTCCCTTCTGCTTTGTGCGGTGCTTCGAGAGGAATGCTTTATCGACGAAAGTAGCATATCACAGGGCTAGTAATTAAAGTCTGTGGTGTCCAGTGACTAAAAAGCACAGTACTGATCAAAACTTGCTAATGGTGTGGATAAATTTACATTTGAGAGTGCTGTAAGGATGGTTTTCTCTCTGTTCTCTTGTGGTGTGTCGTGATGGTGATGGCAATTAAGTAGTTAATGCCTAAGGAGTTGGTAGAATTTGGCCTGTTGCCTTTCAATTAAAATGTAAACACCATTAGCAAGCTTCAGTCAGTGCAGTGCTTCTTACCCACTGCTTTTGACTATTCCCATGGTTGATCAATCTGTGATGTACTGCTATTTTCAATTATATCAATTATCTGTTCTTATCATCTGTATTAATGAATTAGATGATAATGTGTAAACTGGATCAGCAAATTTCAGATGACACCAAGGTTGGGGATATAGTGGATAGTGAGGAAGGCTTTCAAAGCTTGCATAGAAAACTGAACTGTCTGGGAAAATGGACTGAATATTGGCAGACAAGGGTAAGGTATTGCGTTTTGGGAGGACAAACCAGGGCTTGTACAGTGAGTGGTAGGGCATTGAGGTTTGTGGTGGAACCATGGGACCTGGGAATGCTGACTCATAATTTGTGGAAAGTGGTATCAAAGGTAGATTTAGATTTTTAGATTCATAAATCAGGCTACTGAGTATAGGAATTAGGTTATTATGTTAGAGATATATAAGACATTGATGAGGCTAAATTTAGAGTATGTGTGAAGTTCAGGCCACAAAAGATACTAATAAGCCTGAAAGAGTGTAAAGAACATTTTCAAGGATATTTCCTGGACTTGAAGATCTGAGTTATAGGGAATGGTTGAATAGGTTAGAACTTTACTCCCTTGAGCGCAAATGGAAGATGTTAGAGGTTTATAAAATTATGAGGAAAGGTACAAATAAACTTTTCCCTTTGGGTTGAGTGGAACTAGAACTAGGTTTAGCTGAAAGATGAACTATTTATGGGAAATCTGAGGGGAATCTTCTTCACTCCAGTTGGTGCGAGTGTGGAATGAGCTGCTAGTAGAAGTAGAAGAAGCAAGTTGAATTGTAACATTTAAGAGAAATTTGGATTATTTCTTAGAGACATTTACAGGAAAATAAAGAAGTGCAATGGAATATATGAAAAACTATCAAAAACAATGACTGATGAACAACCAATGTGCAGTAGGAGTCAACTGTGCAAATAAAAAAAATAATAATACTAAGAACGTGAGTTATAGAGTCCCTGAAAGTAAGTCTGCAGATTGTGGAATCTGTTCGGAATTGAGGTGAGTGAAGTTATCCATGCTGGTTCGAGATCCTGATGGTTGTTGGGTTATAACAACCATCAAGTTCCTGAACCTGGTGGTGGTGGGGAACTAAGGATTCCTGAACCTCCTGTCTGATGGTCGATGCAAGAAGAAAGCATGGCCTGGATGGTGGGGAAATGCAGGTATATGGACGAGAGGGGTGTGAAGCACTCTGAGCTGAGTGCAGGTAGGCTAGGCAGAAATCCAGATCGGCATGGATGAGATGGGCTGAAGGGCCAGATTCTTTGTTGTAGTGCTCTTTGACTTTGTAATATTCCTCTCAATGCATTGTAGGAGCAAATATAGAATATTGAACTTGCAATTGATTGGTCGATTAATTGTCCATAAGACCGAATGACATAGGAGTGTAATCATTACACATCAGATCATGACAGAGTGCATTGAGGTAGAACAAAGTAAAATAACAATAGAATGCAGAGTGATGTTTAATACAAAATCATAATGACATAGATTGTGAGGTCAAGAGTCCCTCTTCTTCTAGGGAACCATTTAATTATTGTAGCAGATCGATTTTTCCAACAGTCTGGCAGTTTGCAATCACTATAGTGAAGCTAATTTTTAATTCTAACTTTAATTGTTTTGAATTTTACTTTCCCAACTTCTGCTTCGAGGTTTGAATAGCTTTCTCTAGACGTCTGCTCCAAGCCTCTGGATACCAGTGTAGTTAGTAGCCCTCATGCAGTGCTAATACTTGCTGCAGCTGATAGGGTGATTGGGTATGGAAGCCAGCTGGCACAGTATACTGGTGAGAAAATTGTCAACACACTCAGAACAAATGGGTTAGGGATATGATTGTACTGCCAAGAGGTAGGAAATATTTTCACTCCCTTGGTTGACAGTTGAGGGAGCTTGATGCCTTGACTTCAGGTCTTTGATTCCTGTTGCAAAGAGAGACCAAATAGTGCAAGACGTTTCTTCAGTGCAAAGAGAAAGAGTTTGCTTGTGTTTCAGTTGCCTCTGATTATGGATCAACTTTATTTGACATGTATTAGAAATTTTCAGTGGTGTGTTGGTCATGGTACAACATGCAACAACGTTAAATAATTATAAAAAATTATATAAAAGTAGAGGCCAATGTACAGATATGGAATAAAATGTGCATTAATACACAAATACCAGCATGTTTTTACAATTTAGACAGCATTATAAAAAGTGATTTAAATTGTTTACTTGGCGGGGAGTAGGGTAGGGCTAACAGAATGGTTGATTCAATTAACTACCGAGGGGAAGAAATTTTTAACATAATGTGAAGAAACCTTTACAATGTTACTCCAGAAGGGTAATTGCATTCACCAGCAGCAAAACCATTTCTTCTCAATTAGAGAGGCAACAATTTCATCCTAAAAATTTCTATTATGAAAATGGTGGTTGGAATTGGTTTGTTATTGTCACATGTACCGCGATCCAATGAAAAGCTGTTCTGGTACATGGTTCATACAGGTCAGATACAGATCTGATCTGTATGAACTGTATGCCAGAACGGCAAGGTAAAACAATAAAAATGCAGAATAACACACACAAAATGTTGGAAGAACTCAGCAGATAAGGCAGCATCTAAGGAAACGAATAGTCAACATTTCTGGGCCATGACCCTTCATCAGGACGTGCTGGAGGATCTCAGCAGATCAGGCAGCATCTATGGAAATGAATAAACAGTCAATGTTTTGGGCTGAGACCCTTCATCAGAACCTGACAAAGGGTATTGGTCCAAAAAGTTGGCTCTTTATTCTTCTCCATAGATGCTGCCTTACCTACTAAGTTCCTCTTAACATTTTGTGTATGTTGCTCTTGTAGTAAAAATGCAGAACAATGCAATTACAGAGAAAGAACCGTGCTAGTGAATAATAAAGTGCAGGATATTAAGGTGGAATGTGAGGTCAGGAATCCAACATCGATAGGGAACTACTTAGCAGTCTTATAACAGCAGGGTAGGCACTATCCTTGAGTCTGGTGATACAGCCTTTCAGGTTTTTGTATCCTCTCCCTGATGGAAAAACAGAACAGGGATCGTTTGGGGTGGGTGTGATCTTCGTCTGTTTTACTGGGGCAGTGACAAGTGTAGCCAGAGTCCATGGAGTGATGAGTTCTGAGAGCTATTGATCTCTGAATTTAAACTGGGGTATTTTTCTGCAGGAATCTTCTTCACTGTTGTTGCCCTTCTGATGTAAAGGTCAAAATGGTTATCGTTTAAGATTTGCTGCGCAGGATCAAAAGAGGATTCACACCCAGGTGTATTCTGCTTTCCTTCCATTTCTCAAGCCTACTGGCGAGAAAGACAGATTGGCTTATGTTCACAGTTCCATGCGTAAGTCTGTCACTCTGCCATGAAAATTAACCATTGTTCATGCTGCACATTGGGGCACTTTCATAAAGATGGTAAAGTTCAGAGGTAATTTTTTTCTCCTATCTTTTAATAACTGTGTCTTATTTACTTAATTGTAAAAGGCCTGTTCTATTGTGTTTTGTTCAAGGCTTGACTATCAACCTCTAATCCTTCTATAAATGTTAGTTTGGACTTGCTGTGCAGTTTCATTCACCACAGGTCATTTGTGAAGAACTTGTCTCTGTGCATGCTGGCAGCGGGCCATAATCATATTTTCATCAGTTCACTGGGAATACTCAGGATAAGTTCCTGTATTACTTAAATGGTGTATTCTTTTCAAATGTAACAATTATCATTTAGTACTTGCTCTATTAGAATTAGGTCTGTTTATCGCACTTCTGTGAGCCCTTTGCATAGTAATGTGATTACCACACAGTAAGTGCTTAATATGGAGTATTGTATTGCAATCCACTATAAGGATATTTATAATTTTAATGAGTATAATTAATTCAAATGTCATGTCAGCAAGTGTTGGTATAGTCCAGTATCTATAATTGCACATATCTTTCATAAGAGTCATAGAACACTACAGCACAGAAAGAGGCCCTTTCTGCCCATCTAGTCCGTGCCAAAATAATAATCTGCCTAGATCCATTGACCTGCACCAGATCACAGTCCTTCATAAACATACCTTCCATGTAACTTACCAAATTACTTTAAATGTTGAAATCAAACCGGAATTCACCACTTCCACTGGCAGCTTGTTCCACACTCTCATCATCCTCTGAGTGAAGATGTTCCCCTTAAATATTTCCTCCTTTTACTCTTAACCCGTGACCTCTAGTTCTAGGCTCACCTCCCCCCCCCCCCCAGTGGAAAAAGCCTGCTTGCATTTACCCTGCCTATGGTATTGGGGGTAAGGTATTGGTGTAGGTGGAGAGTTGGTTAGCAGACAGGAAGCAAAGAGTGGGAATAAATGGGACCTTTTCAGAATGGCAGGCGGTGACTAGTGGGGTACCGCAAGGCTCAGTGCTGGGACCCCAGTTGTTTACAATATATATTAATGACTTGGATGAGGGAATTAAATGCAGCATCTCCAAGTTTGCGGATGACACGAAGCTGGGTGGCAGTGTTAGCTGTGAGGAGGATGCTAAGAGGATGCAGGGTGACTTGGATAGGTTGGGTGAGTGGGCAAATTCATGGCAGATGCAATTTAATGTGGATAAATGTGAAGTTATCCACTTGGTGGCAAAAATAGGAAAACAGATTATTGCCTGAATGGTGGCCGATTAGGAAAAGGGGAGGTGCAACGTGACCTGGGTGTCATTATACACCAGTCATTGAAAGTGGGCATGCAGGTACAGCAGGCGATGAAAAAGGCGAATGGTATGCTGGCATTTATAGCGAGAGGATTTGAGTACAGGAGCAGGGAGGTACTACTGCAGTTGTACAAGACCTTGGTGAGACCGCACCTGGAGTATTGTGTGCAGTTTTGCTCCCCTAATCTGAGGAAAGACATCCTTGCCATAGAGGGAGTACAGAGAAGGTTCACCAGATTGATTCCTGGGATGGCAGGACTTTCATATGAAGAAAGAATGAATGAACTGGGCTTGTACTCGTTGGAATTTAGAAGATTGAGGGGGGATCTGATTGAAACGTATAAGATCCTAAAGGGATTGGACAGGCTAGATGCAGGAAGATTGTTCCCGATGTTGGGGAAGTCCAGAACGAGGGGTCACAGTTTGAGGATAGAGGGGAAGCCTTTTAGGACTGAGATTAGGAAAAACTTCTTCACACAGAGAGTGGTGAATCTGTGGAATTCTCTGCCACAGGAAACAGTTGAGGCCAGTTCATTGGCTATATTTAAGAGGGAGTTAGATGTGGCCCTTGTGGCTACGGGGGTCAGGGGGTATGGAGGGAAGGCTGGGGCGGTGTTCTGAGTTGGATGATCAACCATGATCATAATAAATGGCGGTGCAGGCTCGAAGGGCCGAATGGCCTACTCCTGCACCTATTTTCTATGTTTCTATGTTTCTATGTTTCTATACCCTTCACAATTTTGTGTATCTCTATCAAATCTCCCCTCATTCTCAGGGAATGAAGTCCAAACCTATTCAACCTTTCCCTGTAACTCAGGTCCCGGCAACATACTTGTAAATTTTACTCTGTACTCTTTCAATCTTGTTGATCATCTTTCCTGTAGTTAAATGGCCAGAACTACACACAATACTCCAAATTAGGTCTCACCAATGTCTTGTACAACTTCAACATAACATCCCAACTCCTGTACTCAGTACTTTGATTGAGGATGCCCATGGTGCCAGCAGTTCCTTTTACAACCCTATCTACCTTTGATACCACTTTCAAGCAATTATAGATCAGTATTTCCAGATCCCTGTGTTCTACTGCACTCCGAGGTGCCCTGCTGCTGACTGTGTAAACTGGGGTATTTTTCTGCTGCTTTGTCCTCCCAAGGTGCAACACCTCACACTTGTCAACCACCTGCCATTTTTCAGCCCATTTTTCCAGCTGATCTCTAGATTTAGCTGCAAGCTTTGATAGCCTTCCTTGCTGTCCATTACACCTCCAGTCTTGGAGTCATCTGTAAATTGGCTGATTATTAAATTATCATCCAGAATGTTGATATACAGTAGATGCCAAACAACAATGGACCCAGCACTGATCCCTGTGGCACTCCATTAGTCAGAGGCCTCCAGTCAGAGAGACAACCATCTACTACCATTCTCTGGCTTCTCTCATGAAGCCAATGTCTAATACAATTACTACCTCATCCTGAATGCCAAGTGACTGAATATTCTTCAACAACCTCCCAAGTGGGACCTTGAAAAGGGCCATGTTAAAGTCCATCTAGACAACAGCCACTGCCTTGCCTTTATCAACTGTCCTTGTAATATCCTCGAAAAGCTCTATAAGGTTGGTTAGGCATGACCTTCCTACCACACACAAAACCATGTTGACTATCCCTGGCAGTCCCTGTCTAACCAGATACTGTATATGTGGTCCCTTTGAATACCTTTCAGTAACATTCCCACTGCTGATGTCAGGCTCACTGACCTATAATTTCCCAGCCTATTTTTAGAGCCTTTCTTAAATGATGGAGCATTGAGTGATTGTTACATGTTTTGTTCATTTTAAATAGCAAAGCTTTATATTTTCAATGTTGACTTTTGAATTCAGCTGCTATGTAGTTAGAATGTTCATGCCTAGTAAAAATTCCTTAATGTTCTTATAGCCAGGTTGTGGGGATAAACTCCCTCTACCTCTAGATGCTCCCAATGGCATGCATCTCGAATTAGCCTCTGACAGCTAAGTTCAGCTCCTGACCTTCACATGTGGCTTAGTTACTAAACCCGGCAGAACTATTTCTATTGACAGGAGAATGGGCAAAGGTGGGTTACTGGTTCCTTAAAACCAGTTGCTTCGGGCAGATAGGGCTTATCAGCCGTGTTTGGTAGCTCATCAAGGAGAAGAAAAACTCTGATCTCAAACCTCTGCTGCCTTGCGGCTATACCCACTCATGGGAAAGGCTTTGGGAGTAAACTCCAAGGAAAAATCTGGAGATGGAGTCCCTCAGGCAGCCCTGCATTGAGGTCAATGCTGACTGGCAACTCCTAGGATGCTGCTGGTGGCAAACTATATGGATCACTGCTGTTCCTTTGGATTCACTGAGCAGAACTAAATATGCCTAGATTTTTTCAATTTTGTGTTTTATATTCTGTGTTTCTCGCTTGTTTTTTCTTGCCATTTGAGTGATTTTTTTTGTGTGTGTGGCGGAGGTGGGGATTCATGTTTTTATTTGAACAGGTTCCATAGT
The DNA here is from genome assembly GCF_030028105.1 of Mobula birostris. Classification (NCBI taxonomy): domain Eukaryota; kingdom Metazoa; phylum Chordata; class Chondrichthyes; order Myliobatiformes; family Myliobatidae; genus Mobula; species Mobula birostris. The sequence goes on along the minus strand of NC_092380.1, from coordinate 99,672,000 downwards.
TTTCTTTGTTTCGTGGCTGTCTGTGGAGAAGGCTAACCTTGGGTTGTATACCACAAATGTACTTTGATAATAAATACACTTTTAATCTTTAAATCATCAGCTGTGTGGACAGGGGAAGCATGCTGCCTGGGCAAAAGCTCGGTCTCCATATCGTACTGCTTTGGTTTGTGTATTGGCTTTTGTATCATGTAGACAGCTGGGACACAATGTCCAATGTTGATCTCTGACCAGCAGACAGCCTCATCAGTAAAAATTAGACATGAATGTTCTCTGTTCCAGATACCCTACTATCTCATATTTGGTTAGGTGAAGACAATGGCAAATGACTTTTGTTCCTCTTTTGACTATTACAGTCAAAGTAAGTGGCAAGATATGGGTTGAGTAAAGGAAATTTACTACTATAATATGTAATAAAGATTGTAATGGATTAAATTGTAAAAATAACCCATTAATATTGTTAATGAGGCTCTCACAGTCTGAAGTTTTTGACAGTCTCTGTTAATGGAGCATAAATAGCTGGGATTATTAGTTATCTGATTGATTTAGGTCTGCAAGAGGATTCCAGGAGGCTGGTTGCAGGACAGGGCACAAGCCGATGTTTGGCTCCATTTCGGCGATTAAAGCGACGAGGAACATCGAAGCGAGTGCAGAGAACATAAGAATATAAGAAGTAGGAGTAGGCCATCCAGCCCATCGATCCTGCCCCTCCATTCAATAAGATCATGGCTGATCTGTCTGTAAACTCAGCTCCATCTACCTGCCTTTTCCCCATTCCCTTACTATGTAAAAACCTATCTAACTGTTTCTTAAATATATTTAGTGAGGAAGCCTCAACTGCTTCGCTGGGCAGAGAATTCCACAGATCCACCACTCTCTGGGAAAAACAGTTTCTCCTCATCTCCGTCCTGAATCTTCTCCCCGAATCTTGAGGCAATGTCCCCTAGTTCTAGTCTCACCTACCAATGGAAACAACTTTCCTACTTCTATCTTATCTATCCCTTTCAGAATTTTGTATGTTTCTATAAGATCCCCTCTCGTTCTTCTAAACTCCAGAGAGTATTGTCCCAGGCAACTCAATCTCTCCTTATAGGTTAACTCCTTCATCCCTGTAATCAACCTGGTGAACCTCCTCTGCACTGCTTCCAAAGCCAGTCTATCCTTCCTCAAGTACGGAGACCAGAACTGCACACAGTACTCCAGGTGCGGCCTCACCAGTACCCTGTATGGTTGCAGCATGACCTCCCTGCTCTTGAATTCAATCCCTCTAGCAATGAAGGCCAACATTGCATTTGCCTTCTTAATAACCTGTTGTACCTGCAAGCCAACTTTTTGCGATTCATGAACAAGCACTCCCAAGTCCCTCTGCAACAACAGCATGCTGCAATCTTTCACCATTTAAATAATAATCTGCTCTTCTATTATTCCTTCCAAAGTGGATGATCTGATGCGTGCTGGCTGCCTGTCTTTTGATCAGTTGCTTTGTACCAGAGAGGGGAGAGCCTGCTGCTGTGTACGGGCCTGGAGAGTATTGTCAAGGTTTTCCTGTGTTTTGGATTTGGACTTTGGACTATAGACTTTATTTTTCAGTCTTGTAGTTTTTATGTTGTATGTTTTTTTGCCTGATCTTGTTTTTTTGTGGGGAGAGGGGGATTTGGGGGTCGATGTGCCTGTTCCATTCTTGCTCATTTTTTTGTAGAGTGGTGGGATTTGGGGGCGGGGGGGGGGAGTGTTGATGATCGTGCTGCCTTTCTTTTCTTTTTCTTTCTTGGTTTCATGGCTATTTGGATAATTGAAGAATTTCAGAGTTGTATACCTTATTAATAAATGAACTTTTGAACCTTTGCACAGGAAAGGCAATTATTCTCCACAGCTTTGTAGCACATGGTGTAATTGTGATCTGTGTAGAACAGGGAAAATATTCCGATGAAATATTAATTCAGAATCCAAATCAGGTTTAATATCACCAGCATATGTTGTGAAGTTTGTTAACTTTGTAGCAGCAGTACAATACAGTACTTGATAAATAGAGAAAAAAATGAATTACTGGAAGTATATATATGTATATTAAATTCTTATAAAAAGTAGTGCAAAAACAGAAATAAAAAAAGAGTAGTGAGGTAGTGTTCATGGGTTCAATGTCCAATTAGAAATCAGATGGTAGAGGTGAAGAAGCCATTCCTGAATCGTTGAGTGTGTGTCTTCAGGCTTCTGTGCCTCCTTCCTGATGGTAACAATGAGAAGAGGTTGTCATTAATCTTGAGTAGAAGTGTTGTCACAATGCTGTGTTTCTGGATTCCACTTTTAAAAGCTACCCAGTTAAAAGAAATACATTTGATTTTTGTTATATGAAACACTGTGGGGAAACTTATAGACAAAAAAGATTCTGCAGATGCTGGAAATCTTGAGCAACCCATGCAAAATGCTGGAGGAACTCAGCAGGTCAGGCAGCATCTACGGAGGGAAATAAAAAGCTGAAGTTTTGGACCCTAAGTGTTTGGCCTGAAATATTGACTGTTCATTTCCCTCCATCGATGCTGCCTGACCTGCTGAGTTCCAAAACCATTTTCTGGGTATTGTGGGGGAAAGTACTGGTGAAATGAAGATCATTGGTGGTGGTTGATCTTTCTCAAATCTGCTCTCTGTCTTGCATGTATCCTTTTTAATAATCCAGTGAGAAAATGGGAAACTTCAATTAGCTTTATTTTGATTGAATTTTTTTTAAGACATCAATTAAGTAACACCCTGATTACTGGCTGCATGTCATAGAGTCACAGAGTTATGAATATCTGCATTTATTATTCATCTCGTGGATTTAAGTGTGAATAGGAAGGCAGTCATCCCGCACAACTTCATGGCACATGACTTAATTGTGACCTGTGTAGAACAGATGACTGGGAAACAGGCCATTCAGCCCATCAAACCCAGGACTACCAGGTGGCACCATCCCCTCTTCCACCACTTGTCCTGTAGCCTTCTATGCCAAGGCAATTCAAGTATTGGTTTATTTCCACATGTACCAAGAAACAGTGAAAAGCTTATTTTGCTTGCCGTTCATACAGATCAAATCTTTACACAGTGTATTGAGGTAGAACAAGGTAAAATTATAATACTGAATTAAGTGTAACAGCTGCAGAGAAAGTACAGGTAAACAGTAAGGTGTACGAGATAGATTGTGTGGTTAAAGAGTCCATTTTATCAAAAGTAACACATACAAAATGGTGGAGGAGCTCTAACAGGGGAATAAGCAGTCAAGATGTTTTGGGCCGGAACCCTGCATCAGAACTCATAGTACGAGGGAACCATTTCATAGTCTTGTAATAGTGGGGTAAAAGTTGTCCTTGTGCCGCTTGGCCCTTGTCCAGATGCTTCTTAAATGCTGTCAGTGAGTCTGCTTCCACCATGCTGTCAGGGAGTGTAGTCCAAGTACTCATCACTCTCTGGGTGAAAAAGCTCTCAGAATGATCCCTTCTAAATCTCTTGCCGTTTGTCTTCTAGCTTTATTCACATTTATTAAGGGGAAAGGCTTCTTGTAATCTACTCTACCAATACCACTCATAATTTTAAAGACCTCAAGTCATTTTGTATTAAGTCTCCTTTGCTCCAGGGAAATCGGACCTAGCCTCCACTTTCAAAGTTCAAAGTAAGTTTATTGTCAAAGTATGAATAAGTCACCATAAATGAACCCTGAGGTTCATTTTCTTGCGGCATTCACAGTAGAACAAAGAAATATAATAGAATCAATGAAAAACTACACAGAAGGACTGACAAACAGCCAATGTGCAAAAAAAAGACAAACTGTGCAAATGCAAATAAATAATTAAATAGACAAATTAACGAATGATACTGAGGACTTGAGTTGTAGAGTCCTTAGGTTGTGGAATCAGTTCAGAGTTGAGGTGAGTGAAGTTATCCACGCTGGTTCAGGACACTGGTGGTTGAAGAGTAATAATTGTTCCTGAACCCGATGGTGTGCGACCTGAGGCTCCTGTATCTCCTTCACAATAGCAGCAGTGAGAAAAGAACGTTGTCTGAATGGTGGGGGTCCTTGATGATGGATGCTGCTTTCCTGTGTCACTGCTCCTTGTAGGTGTGCTCAATGGAGGGCTTTTCTTGTGATGAACCAGTCTCTTTGTAACAAAAACACTCCATCCTTGTGAAAATCTCTCTGCATCTTCTCCAGCCCTATCACAAGAAGCTTCTGTGCCACTGTTGGGGTTCTGAGATCACTGTGAATTAAATACTTTGTGGATGTTTAACATGAAAAATGCAGTGGAAATGCAAAATTTTGATCATTCATTTTTTCATTATGGTTTGGCCGATGAGGTTTTTGGGTGTGTTTTTTAAAAACTGTCCTGGGTGATGGGCGAAACAATTGTATGGTGGGTATGCATGAACCTGTAATATTACAAAGAATAAATTGAATCCCTCGCACTGAGCAGTTTTAATATTATTTTCATTGCTGTTGGGAGATATTGCCAGAAGTTGTAAAGGATGTTAGAAAATTTATATGTCATTAAATACATTTGTGCAATTTATGCATACTTACTTCCAGTCATAAATGTAGGCTTATTATAGGTTTACATTGTCGTCTTTTGTAAGCCTACTTTTTTGGGGGTGTGTGGGTAAGGGTGATGTGCCAGGCATTGGGTGAGTGCGGTGATGAATATGTATGTTTCATATTCATCGCCATGCGTCTGTTTATACTGCAGCCCCAATTTATCAGACTGAGCCAGTGATGATATATTCAAATTTATTCTCGTCTGTCAGCTTTCTTCTCTCCTCACCCCTGCTTCTCCCATTAGCAAATTTTCACGGCCTGGTATGGAAACACCAATGCCTTTGAAAGGGAAATCCAATAAAAGGTAGTCGATTCAGCCCAGTGCATCACGAGCAAAGCCCTCCCAACCATTGGGTACATCAACATGAAATGCTATTGTAGGAAAGCAGCATCCATCATCAGATATCCTCACCACCCAGGTCATGCTCTCTTCTTGCTGCTGCCATTAGGCCAAAGGTACAACAGCCTCAAGACTCACAGCAACTGCTCTTGAACAAAAGGGAATAACTACTGTACATTCACTTGCCCATCCACTGAGATGTTCCCACAACCAATGATTCCTTATCTTGTTATTTCATGCTCTTGTTATTTATTGCTACTTACTTTATATTTGTATTTGCAGAGTTTGGCGTCTTCTGCACTCTTAATTGATCCTTCATAGATCTTATTACAGTTACTATTCTATAGATTTGCTGAGTATGCCCACAGGAAAACAAATCTCAGGGTTGTATGTGGTGACATATATGATAATTAAAATTTTACTTTGAACTTTTAAACTTTGAACTCTGGTTGCCAGTCCAATGAAAGTTGCCCCCATCTCACCCACCTACAACCCCTGAATATGCCTCCTTCCTTCCAGCCAACACCCCTCCCAACATCATTGCTATTCCATCTATTTTGTTGCATTTCTAAATGAACAATAGTGTCACCTTTATTCTTGCCTGTTTATGCTGTGCTGTGCAGTTGGAGTCGGAATGTACATTGATCAGGACAATAATTAAAACAACCACCCTGAGCCAGTAAGACGGAGCCTTTGAACCAAGAGCCTGATATGTGTGAATGCTCTAATGAGGATCCACAGGAGTGCATTCTGCTGCTGATTTGATCTCGCTTGGCATGACTTTTAAAAGAGTTTGAAATATTTACTTGAATATTTATAATGAATCATTATGGAGAAGTGGTACAGTCAATGTTTAATTAAGGTTACTAATTTGAAAAATGGGGCATCTTTAGTCAAAGCACGTTTCAGCTGCCTCTTTTTTTTTCCATTGGGATAAATTTAAATATTCCACTTTAACGTCTCCAATGTGTCATTCTCATCCACTGAATTATGTATAATATTGCTTACAAGAGAAGCAAATGAAATGGAAAGGGGATGGTTTTCTCTTCAACAACTCCTCTCATGTTGCTGGAGTGTTGTGTTGAGGTTAGATAGTTCATTTGAGTGGCTAAGTGCGACCGATGACTGTTTAGTTGTTTGTTTGCATCAGACCTGACCCAGCTCTCAATTGATACCCATGAGGCTACATTCCAGCCTTCATACTGGATAGCATTTGGCCTTCTTGAGTTTCCCACCTTCGAGTTGTTCATTGGGCATTCACAATTCTGTGGGTGGTTGGCTTAGGGGTAGACACAGATACAAATCTTATCCACATCTGGCCAGAGTTTCATTGTCATCTGTTGCTGCTGCTCTTTTGAGATTGGCTCATCATCAGCCTGCTCATTGAAACACAGAAATCAAGGATGTGCTGGAGGTTAGATGCCTGTGAATCTGACTCTGTCCTTACCACTGTACGTATGCAGCTGATCTATGCAGGATAACTCACTTTTCCATGGATCTCTGCCTGATATTAAAACGCTGAGTCCAGTTAAACAGGTTTAATTTTTAATTTGCCTTTTATTTGTACTTTGTTTTTTATATATTTTTAATTTTTAATTCATTTTTTATTTTTAATTGGTTATTAAATTTTAATCTGGATTTTAATTAGTTAAATTCTTTTAGATCCTGTTCAAGGATGAAGGGAATTTAATGAATATACTAAAAAAAAACAATTAAAAAGATCTTTTGACAGCAGTGGGCCTCAGGATCTGCTGCCTGTACCTCCATCTTGCAAAATGGCTGCAGCAACCAGGGCCCTGGACCAATCCATCCTGCAGGGGCTCAGGAGGTAAGTGTGGCTGCATTGAAAGTATGAGTCAGATCAAGCTCAAATTGCCCAATGTTTATCACACAGCCCACATCACTGAAAGGTACGTGGGCTATGACCAAAGAAAAAATGGCTGGAGTTGCTTAGCACTTTAGTTCAAGGGTGCTTATTAGGTGTGTCAAAAAATCAACAAAAATTAGCAAAAATAGTAAAAGAAAACTGCCAATATTACACGATAACAGCTCCATACTTTGTCCATTTTGAACTCCTGGCATCTCAATCAATCAATCTCTCTTGCTCTCTCTCTCACTCTCATATCAACCCCGTTTATTAGGCACCAGGACATACCAACTTTAATTACCCACAAGCTTAACCTAAAGCTACACATGAATTAAAATATGATGCACTCTACAATGTAGTTACAATCATATTACAAAATAAACTGAAGTATCTACGTTAAATACAGTATACAAGTACCACACACACATTTACACATCCCTGTTATTAAAGGAATGGAATATTCTGTCATGATTGCAGGAAAGGCACCATAATGCCTACCTGAGCACATCAACTCTTATGAAGATATACATGGGAAGACATTGAAGTGTGCACCACTGTTTGCAGATGACAACACTGTTGTGGGCTGTATCAAAGGTAGTGATGAATCAGCATACAGGAGGGAGATTGAAAAATTGCCTGAGTGGTGTAATAACAACAACCTCTCACTCAATGTCAGTAAGACCAAGGAACTGATTGTAAATTTCAGGACAGGGAAATCAGATGTCCATGATCCAGTAATCAGTGGAGGATCAGAGGTAGAGACGGTCATTAACTTTAAATTCCTGGGTGTCATTATCTCAGAGGACCTGTCATGGACCCATCATATAAATATAATTGTGAAGAAAGCACGACAGCACCTCAAGTTCCTCAGGAGTCTGCGGAGAATCAGATGTCATCAAAAACCTTGTTAAACTTCTATAGACGTGTGGTAAAAAATGTGTTGACTGGCTGCATTACAACCTAGTATGGGAATACCAATGCCTTTGAGTGGAAAATCCTACAAAAGGAACTGGGTTTGGCCCAGTAGATCATAGGCAAAACCCTCCTAACGTTACCGTAGAAAAGGAGTGCCCATCATTAAAAATGCTTACCACTCAAGCCATGCTCTTTTCTCACTGCTGCCATCGAGTAGAAGGTACAGGTGCCTCAGGAATTGAAACACCAGCTTCAAGAATAGTTACCACCCCTCAACCATCGGGCTCTTGAACAAAAGGGGATAACTACACTTATTTAAGGACTCTTTTATCTTGTTATTTTATGCTCAGTATGTATTGTTATTTATTTATTATGTGCATTTGCACAGTTTGTTTACAGTTTATAGATACTGTTTACAGTTACTGTTCTATAGATTTGCTACGTTTGCCTACAGAAGAAGAATCTCAGGGTTGTATGTGGTGACATGTATGTACTTTGATAATAAATTTTACTTTGAACTTTGAATATTCAGCACAATGGCAGCAGAATTAAAAGGCTGTGTGTGTGTGTGCGTGTGTGTATGTGTGTAAGGAGTGCATTTACAGAGCGTTCTCTCCATCACTATCACCATTAACACTTATCTGGTTATTGTTTGCAAATTATTTGCTTCATTTTCATATATTTCAGCAGTTCAAGACTTAATTTTGAAATGTGTGCTTTGACAATTTGAGCCTGAACTAATAAGCAGCACCATGTACATGCCGGCTATGCCTTTTTTTGGCTCAAGAATTTTCTCAGGGCATCACTGAGAGAGACAGCACAGAAATGGGTGCTTTGGCCCACCAAGTCTGTGTTGACCATCAAGTGCCCATTTTAACACTAAACCTGTTCTAACCCATTCCCTCACATACCCGTCAACTTTCTCCAGATTTTACCCCTTGTCTACACACTAAAGGCAATTCGCTAGTAAGGAAAACCAAGGCAGTGTTAGCATTCATTTCAAGAGGACTACCAAATAAAAGCAAGGATGTAATGCTGAGGCTTCATAAGGCATGGGTCAGATCACACTTGGAGTATTGTGAGCAGTTTTCGGCCCCTTATCGAAGAAAGGGTGAGAGGATCCAGAGGAGGTTCATGAGAATGATTCTGGGAATGAAAGGATATGAGCACCACTTGATAGTTCTGGAACTGTACTTGCTGGAGTTTAGAAGAATGGGGGGTGGGGGGATCTCATTGAAACCTATTGAATATTGGAAGGTCTAATAGCTTGGATGTTAGGAAGATATTTCCATTAGTGGGGGAAGCTGGGACCAGAGGGCACAGCCTCAGAATTAAAGACATCCCTTCAGAACAAAGATGAAGAGGATTTTCTTCAGCCAGAGGGTTGTGAATATATATAATTAATTGCCACAGATAGCTGTAGTGGCCAATTCATTAGGTATATTTAGCACAGAGGTTGGTGGTTCTTGATTAGTTGAGGGCGTAAAAGACTGGAGTTAAAAGGGATAATAAGGTGGAGCAGACTCGAAGGCCAAATGGCCTAATTCTGGGACTATGTTTTATGGTCTTTTGGTGGCAAGTTACCAACCAGCCTGTGCAAATCTTTAGGATGTGGGAGGTAACCGAAGTATCTGGAGGAAGCCCACATGGTTCAAACCCTATACAGACCTCACCAATCTTGAGGATTAAATCCAGGTTACTGGAAATGTAAAGCCCTGTCTTTACTAGCTGCCCCACTGTGCTGTGTGCGGTCGTACATTGTTTAAACTCATTGGGGAGGGAAATGCTGATTCAAAGAGAATAAACTTGGCCAAGTTTGAACTCTATAATATAAATAACTGAACAGTTTTCAGGTGTATGTTACTTTGTGGTTGCACTTGGTATAATAGCTGTCAACCATAGGGAATAGATTATGGAGCAGCTGACTAATTAACTGCTTCATTAGTCTGCTCAGTAATTGTTATAATAGGTCTGTTCTTATTTACAAACATTGTTCAGTGTTGCTGAAGATTCAACTAATGTTCAAATACTTGTGAGTACTGCCATAAAACAAGCCTCAATCACTGTTACTTAAAATGACGTTCATCAGAATAAGTTGAATCAAAGACTACATTTGAGTAAATTATTTAGATTTTGTTCGGAAGACTCGTTGATGTCTGAGTTAATTTCTTTTTATGATCTTGCAATAAATCTGCAGATTTTCAGATGTTGAGGAGAAATTCTCAGCCTCCCATCAGACGTGAAAAATAGGTTCTCTGGAGGTCGTGCGTCGCAAACAAACCAATCCCAGATGGCTAAGAGTCTGCTGTTCACACCTCATTTACTTCACGCTAGAAATGATTAATGTGATTGAAAAGAATCCTCCTGATCTTCAAATGCTTCCGAGGAAATCCCAAGAAAGAACAGGAATATTCCTTCATTTAGTCCCTAGTTTTTGTGCGCCTGTTCTGTATACAGGCTTTGAAGACCGGATAATGCAAGCTGCAACTGTCTGTATTATAGAGACTCAAGGAGATAGTGAGGGGAAATCAATTGTAACAAGGACAGTAATCCGGCTATGGAAGTCTACCTTTCCAAATGGGTGATTTTAATTCTGCACCTGAAGCTGGACATCAGTCACATTTTCCTAGATGCTGTTTGGAATCAGCACGGAAAAAGCCCACTCAGCTTTATTTGCCAGTGCTGGTTCTCTTGAAGATGGCGCTGGTGAACAATGCAACAATTTGAAACAAGTCACAAAACTATGAGGTGTATTTCTTCTGACCTGCAGTCTGCAGCCTCCAATTTCCCTTTATGGGATGTACTTTTGAACCATCTGAAGTTTTAAGAATAAATTGGATAGGTACATGGATGGGAGAGGTCTGGAAGGCTATGGACTGGATGCAGGTCAATGGGACTCGCGGAATAATGTTTCGGCACAAACTAGAAGAGCCGAATGGCCTGTCTTCTGTGCTGCAGTGTTCTATGCTTCTATCTGAAAACAAAACTTCCATGCTAGAAGAAATCTGCTTTGCTGTTAGCTTCTCAAAACTCCTCATAATTATGAACATTATGATTAATTTGAGCATGTCTACACAGGGGAGCATCATCCATTATCGGGGAACCCCCCCCCCCCCCCATACAGGGCATGCTCTCTTCTCACTGCAGCCATCAGGAGTCGTCTCAGGACCCACACCACCAGGTTCAGGAACAGTTATGACCCAACTATCACACCCCTGAACAGAGGGGATAACTTCAGACGACGTCACTCGCCCCATCACTGAACTGTTCCCACAACCTATGGACTCACTTTCAAGGACTCTTCAGCTCTTTTTCTCAATATTTATTGCTTGATTATTATTACTATTCCTCCTTTCCTTGTATTTGCACAGTTTGTTGTTTTTTGTGAACTGGTCATTGTCTTGCCCTGTTGGGTGTGGTCTTTCATTGATTCTGTTGTGTTTCTTGTATTTACTGTGATTAGCCACAAGAAAATGAATCTGGGGGTTGTATATGGTGACATAATAAATTCAATATCAATTTTCTTTGAACTTCATCCTGCTGTCCTCCAAACCCAGTCATAACCCTGGCCCTGTCAGGCTCTTGTTGTCTTCGATTTATTTTGTTGTATTGACCTTGCCATTGTCCTATCTCCTCTTGAAGGCTTATTGCAAAATAAGATCGCTGCAGCTGTGAACATTGATTCACAAGCTGGTAAAACCATTTTGTATTGGCAGTGGAAGGCACCTCTGTGATTTACTAGCTGAGTGGGCCCCCAAAGTAAATGGTCCTCCATTTGAGTTTGTTTGTTTATTTTTTCCCTTCCATCTCTCCCCCCCTTACAAAGTGGATGCCTTCTTTCTACTGCATGCAGCTAGGTGAAGGTGGATGCTGTAAATGTCATGGAAATACTCAGAAACTAACCATAGCTATCTGTAGAGGCAATGCTCGGCACACTTAGCACATGTGCACGTTCCCTGGGGATTTGCTGTGTGTTAATTGCCGTGTAATGCAGTTGCAGCCCTGACAGATATTGGCAGAAAGCTAACAGATTTTGCAGTACAATAGATCCCTGCAGAAAGAATGGGCGAGATGGCGGCTGCATATTTCGTTTTGTTTCGTGATACAGTGGGGAACAGGCCCTTCCGGCCCAACGAGCCTCACCGCCCAGCAATCCACCTATTTAACCCTAGCCTAATCTCTGAACAATTTACCCACTAACCAATTATCCCACTAACCGGTACGTCTTTAGAATGTGGGAGGAAACTGGAGCACCTGGAGGAAACCCATGGGTTCATGAGAGGACGTGCAAACTCCTTACAGTTCCAAACTCTGACGCTCCGCGGTATAATAAGAAACAGGAGCAGGATTATGCCTTTGTTTGGAGGAGGGAAGGAAATGTGGAAACTTGATCATCGTTTTGAATATTATGAGGGGCTTTGAGAGACAAACAGCAAACAAATACCTATGTGTGTTAAGTATCTCTACAGATCAAGGGCGTATAGACCCAGCTCATGAATCCATCTGGTTGTCATAATAGCTGATCTGAAATTCCTTTAAGACAGTGATTAGCACAACACTTCACAGTACAGGTGACCTGGCTTCAGTTTCTGCCGCTGCCTGTAAGGAGTTTGTACATTCTCCTCGTGATAACGTGGGTTTCCTCTGCGTGCTCCAGTCTCTCCCCACAGTCCAAAGATGTACCAGTTGGTAGGTTAATTGTTCATTGTAAATTGTACCGCGATTAGGCTAGGATTAAATTGGGGCTTGCTGGGCAGCATAGTTCGAAGTGCCGTTAGGGCCTATTCTGTACTGTATCCCAAGAAATAAATAGATAAATTAATTAATTTCATCTGGATATTCTCTCACTTAAATGAAGAAAGGTAATTTCAAGAACATTGTCTTTTGTTGTGGGTCAAAACATGACATTTATGCTTGGTTCTGTTTACATGAACGTGTCTAATATGAATTAGTGCTTCAGGGGAAAAGAACCTGAGTACCTGCTACTAAATTTTTAGAATTATTATTTTGGAAAGTGTGTAATGTTGTCAGTAATCTGCAGTTAATGGCCACCTCTGAAAGTATTTCTACATTTGATTGACAGCTTTTCTTGCAGTGAGGCACAGTGGGGCACCGAAGATAATGTAAATGTAAAGTGGAGAGAAATGCAAAACTATCTGTAAAACAACAGATCAGGTAATCACTTCTGGATGGCATTGTTGAGAGATTTATTTCATACCAGCAGCACTATTGTTATTCCAAAATTCTATTTACCTCTTATTTAACTTTACAGAGTGAAAATAAAATCTTTTTTGTTTTGCTCTAAATTTGCCTCACGAAAGAATCACAGGTCACCCTTTGAAATATTAATACCCATTTTGTTTTGCAACACATAGGAATTTTAGAATAGATAACGTACCATTTAGCAGAGAGTTGCCAAATCAATCTAGTACTTGTCCATCCAATGATATATTTGTCTTAATGCATTCAATGTCCTGGATGTAGTTCATATCTGTCTTAGCTGTCACTCTTAATAACACTTTTCATTTCGTAACACTCTCCCTGCGCTACTCAGCACCAAGTAGCATATTAAAGAGTTCAGAGTCAAAAGACCAGGAAATTAATGGAAATTGCCACTGAGAAACTATTGTGGTAACACACACAAAATGTTGGAGGAACTCGGCAGGTGAGGCAGCATCTTGGTGGGAAATAAATAGTCAGTGTTTCTGGACATCAGGACGTGAACGGTCTCTGCCTGAAACATTGACTGTCTATTTTCTTCCATTGATGCTGCCTGACCTGCTGAGTTCTTCCAGCCTTCTGTGTGTGTTCCTCAAGATTTCCAGCAACCGCAGGTATCCTTTGTATCTAGAAAGTATTATGAACCTGTCTAAGCCACCAGTCCTGGCTGATTGGTCAGAAGTAGCTTCCCACAGAACTACTTAAATTACTCAGCTGATCATTTAAAATATTCTATTATGCTGGGATTTTTCTTTTGGTTTCCGTAAGCCAAAAGTAGTAATCAAAGCAACATGAAGACATAATAATAAGTAAATCACAAAATTGTTCTTTATATTGTTTATTGTTGTTTGAAGAATTTTCTAAGGAATTCTCCATCTGTGAGGAAAAACTTTGATATTTTTGCCCAAAATTTGCAATGCTGCCTCTTGTCTGAACATTTACAGTGTTGGCCACTAAGATGCATTCACCTACTTTTTCGTGGAAAGGTTTTTGGATCCGCTTAGTTAAGGCAGAAATACACAAACTCCAATTATCTAATTAGAACTACAAAACTAAGTACACTAGCACAGAACAGAGCAAGCATTAAAACACTATCTAGGTGTGTGTGGGCCCCTCTCACTGCAGCACACCTCCCATTCAGTCTGCAGCACTGTTCCCAACCTTAGTTGAATTCCCAGAGTAGCAATCAAAGTTCTGTTACGTTGAAGGCCACAGTGGTGGTGAAATATTTGACAAGCACAAAGATGAACCTTATACAATACACCTACAGAATGAGTACTGCTGGCAGAGCCAGCACTTAATATAGTCATAGTCATACTTTATTGATCCCGGGGGAAATTGGTTTTCGTTACAGTTGCACCATAAATAATAAATAGTAATAGAACCATAAATAGTTAAATAGTAATATGTAAATTATGCCAGTAAATTATGAAATAAGTCCAGGACCAGCCTATTGGCTCAGGGTGTCTGACCCTCCAAGGGAGGAGTTGTAAAGTTTGATGGCCACAGGCAGGAATGACTTCCTATGATGCTCTGTGCTGCATCTCAGTGGAATGAGTCTCTGGCTGAATGTACTCCTGTGCCCACCCAGTACATTATGTAGTGGATGGGAGACATTGACCAAGATGGCATGCAACTTAGATAGCATCCTCTTTTCAGACACCACCGTGAGAGAGTCCAGTTCCATCCCCACAACATCACTGGCCTTACGAATGAGTTTGTTGATTCTTTTGGTGTCTGCTACCCTCAGCCTGCTGCCCCAGCACACAACAGCAAACATGATAGCACTGGCCACCACAGACTCGTAGAACGTCCTCAGCATCGTCCGGCAGATGTTAAAGGACCTCAGTCTCCTCAGGAAATAGAGACGGCTCTGACCCTTCTTGTAGACAGCCTCAGTGTTCTTTGACCAGTCCAGTTTATTGTCAATTCGTATCCCCAGGTATTTGTAATCCTCCACCATGTCCACAATGACCCCCTGGATGGAAACAGGGGTCACCGGTACCTTAGCTCTCCTCAGGTCTACCACCAGCTCCTTAGTCTTTCTCACATTAAGCTGCAGATAACTCTGCTCACACCATGTGACAAAGTTTCCTACCGTAGCCCTGTACTCAGTCTCATCTCCCTTGCTGATGCATCCAACTATGGCAGAGTCATCTGAAAACTTCTGAAGATGATAAGATTCTATGCAGTAGTTGAAGTCTGAGATGTAAATGGTGAAGAGAAAGGGAGACAAGACAGTCCCCTGTGGAGCCCCAGCGCTGCTGATCACTCTGTCGGACACACAGTGTTGCAAGCACACGTACTGTGGTCTGCCAGTCAGGTAATCAGGAATATCCATTCCTCCTTGGCCTTGAGAAGGTTTTCGTGATTGCTGCCATCTTCCGGGTAAAATTTATTCCAATTGGGAGGGTAGTTGTAGCACTTAGACCAAAATAAAAAGAAAGAATGCCAGTATATGTAAGAGTGGCATGGTGAAGTAGTGTTATTACTGTGCCAGTAACCCGGGTTTAATTGTTCTGCTCTCTGTAAGGGGTTTGTATGTTCTCCCTGTGATACATGGGTTTTCTCCAGGTGCTTCAGTTTCCTCTCACATTCCAAAGACGAATGGACGGGTTAGTAGTTTAATTGGTCACATGGGTAAAATTGGGTGGTGTGGGCTGAGGGGGCCTGTTGCCGTACTGTATCGCTAAATAAAATAAAAAATGCAAACATATTTCCAGGAGAGGATGGCATATGACTTGGAGTGAAATATATAGATGGTGGAAAACCCACAAGCTTTGATCGAGGTCTTGGATTCAGGAGTTGGAGAGTTGTAGTCATGGATCATTGGCATCTCTTCTGGGGGAGGTATGACCTGTTCAAAAATGACGGGTTGCACCTGAACCCGAGGGGGCAGGTTTGTTAGAGCTGTTGGAGAGGATTTAAGTTAATTTGGCAGGAGGGTGGGAACCGGAGTGAAGGGTCTCAATATAGACAGATGGTTAAAAAGTGAAGGTAGCGTGCAGTCAGACTGTCAGGAAGGGCAGGCAGGTGATGAGACCTGGTTGCAGCCAACAGGCGGAGTATCAAATCATTAGGAATGCAGAATCAGAGAGGCTAGCAGATATGGTGCTCAAGGTGTTGTATCTCAATCTGCGTAGTATAATAAATAAGGTGGATGATCTCATTGCACTGTTACAAATGGCCAGGTATGATGTTGTGGCCATCACTGACTCGTGGCTGAAGGATAGTTGTAGTTGGGAGCTGAATGTCCAAGGTTATGTGTTATCTCGGAGGGATTGGAAGGTAGGCAGCGGGGGTGGTTTGGCTCTACTGGCAAAGAATGGCATCAAATCAGTAGAGAGATGTGACATAGGATTGGAAGATGTAGGATCCTTGTGGGTTGAGTTAAGAAACTGCAAGGGTAAAAGGACATTGATGGCAGTTATATACAGGCCTTCCAACAGTGGCTGGCAGGTGGATCACAAGTGACAACAGTAAAGTCTGATGTCGCAGTATTTCAGTGGAGTAAGGGAAATTACAACAGTATGAGAGAGAAGTAGGTCAAAGTAAATTAGAGGGAGCTGCTGGCAGGGATGTCAGCAGAGCAGCAATGGCATGTATTTCTGGGAAAAATGAAGAAAGTGCTGGACATAATGTATTCCAAAAATGAAGAAATACTCAAGTGATAAAATAGTACAATCATGGCTGACAAGGGAAGTCAAAGCTATTGTAAAGCAAAAGAAAGAGCATACAACAAAGCAAAAATTGGTGGGAAGATAGAGGATTGGGAAGTTTTTAAAAACCTACAGAGAGAACCTAAAAAAATCATTAGAAGGGAAAAAATGAAATATGAAAGCAAGCTAGCAAATAATATCAAAGTGGATAGTGAAAGTTTTTACAAGTATAAAAGAGAAAAGAGAGTGGATATAGGACCGCTAGAAAATGGGGCAGGAGAAATAATAACGGGGGACAAGGAGATGGGACATGTGAGTTCTTGTGCAGAACACCCTGAAGGTTAAGTTGCAGGATGAGTCGATGGTGAGGAAGGCAAATGCCATGTTAGCATATATTTTAAGAGGTTTAGAATACAAGAGCCAAGGATGTGATGCTGAGGCTTTACAAGGCACTTGTGAGGCCTCACGTTGAGTAATGTGAACGGTTTTGGGCCCCTCATCGTAGAAGAGATGTGCTGGCATTGGAGAGGGTCCAGAGGAGTTTCACAAGGATGATTCCAGGAATGAAAGGTTATCATACGAGGAACATTTGATGGCTCTGGATCTGTATTTGCTGGAATTCGGAAGGACGGGGGTGGGGGGGTGGTGGATCTCATTGGAACCCTTTGAATGTTCAAAGGCCTAGACAGAGTAGATGTGGAAAGGTGGGAGAGGCTAGGCAAGAGGGAACAACCTCAGGATAGAGGGGCGCCCTTTCAAAACAGAGATGTGGAGAAATTTCTTTAACCAAAAGTGGTGATTTTGTGGAATTTGTTGCCACATGCAGCTGTGGAGGCCAGGTCGTTGGGTGTATTTAAGGCAGAGATTGATAGATTATTGACTGGACATGGCATCAAAGGTTATGGGGAGAAGGCTGGGAACTGGGGTTGAGGAGCAGAAAAAAAAGGATCAGCCATGATTGAATGGTGGAGCAGACTCAATGGGCCAGATGGCCTAAGTTGTCTAAGATCATCTAGTTGTCTAGGAGGTCATAAACCATAAGACATAGGAGCAGGATTGGGCCATTTGGCCCATCGGATATGTTCCACACTTTGATCATGTCTGATTTTCCCTCTCAACATTATTCTCTACCTTCTCTCCATAACCTTTGACATCCTTACTAATCAAGAACCTGTCAAACTCTGCGTTAAATATACCTAAGGACTTGGCCCTCATAGCCACCGGTGGCAATGAATTCCATAGATTCACCATCCTCTGGCTAAAGAAATTCCTCTTCATTTGTGTTCTAAATGGATGTCTTTCTATTTTGAGACTGTGGCATCTGGTCCCGCTATTGGAAACATCCTCTCCAAGTGCGCTGTATGTAGGCCTTTCAATATTCGGTAGGCTTCAAAGAGATTCCCCCCTTGTTCCTTTAAACTCCAGTAAGTACAGGCCCAGAGCCAATGCCCTCATGGCCTTCCTAAGCACTGCACTTATAGTACTTGTCTCTGTTTTATTATTTATTTAGAAATGCAGTGTGGTAACAGGCTCTTCCGGCCCAACGAGCCTGTGGTGTCAATTACACCAATGTAACCAACTAACCTACTAACCCATATGTCTTTGGAATGTGGAGGGAATCCAGGGCACCTGGAGGAAAGCCAGCAGTTGTGGGGAGAACATACAAACTCGCTACAAACAGTGGTGGGAATTAAGCCCACGTCACTAATCATTGCACTAATGTGCTACTTCCGTATAAGAAAAGTTAAGTTTCAGCCATCCTACTTTCCTAGCAGTTGTATGTACTTTTCTTCAAAATAGTTCGCCTATGTTGACCTGAAAATGATTGAAGCTCCTTAGCTTGATAACTTGGAAACTTTTTGTCCGCTGATGGGGTAAAAAAAACAATCCAATGTCATTCTTCATCATCTTCTCCGAATAAACGTCGGCCATTTTGGACTGGAATGCACAATTTCTTCACCGAATCTTTGGAGTTTGTGATTCTGGAGTGACTCGGAGGCTTGATGACTGAGCTTATTCAAAGGGAGGTGCAATAGATTTCTGGACATTAATGGGAATCAAGGAATATAGAGACAGTGCAGGAAAATGGCAATGAAGTTAGAGACCAGCCATGATTTTGTTGAATGACAGAGTGGGCTTGCTGGGTCAAATGGCCTCCACCTACTCCTGTTTATTCTGTTCTGCCTCCTTAAACATGCACTTATTGTCAGCTTGTATTCTAATTTCTGACACCATACTACCCTAATTTAAGCAAAAATTCTCTTAATATTCAACAACCATGCACTTGACAAAAGACTGCAGTTTTCCTTGCTATTCTTACACAGATCATGAAAGAGCAAAGGAATGAGTCCTTCGTCTGGCCATGATTCCACTCCAGACTAATCCCACCACCTCCAAGTAGTCTGTATTCCTCTGTTCCCTGCTGTTCGCGTGTCAGTTAGAATACCTCCTAAGTGTTGCTGTTACTTCTACCACCAACCTTTGTAGCACATTCTAGGCATCTACTGCTGCTGTAAAATAAGAAACCTGTCCTGTAGTTCTCCTTTGAATCTTCCTCCTCTCACCTCAAAGCTCAGGTCTCCAGTATTTAGCATTGGTACCATTGGGGAGAAAAGACTCTACCCTGTCTATGCCTCTTGTAATTTTATAAGCTTAGTTTTAATTCTTTGAAGTTTTCTCAGGCCCTTTTTAAGTAAGGAATTTACAGTTCCACAGAGGTTAAATTTTAGAGTTCTGTAGCTTTCTCACTACATTCGTCTGCTGATATTATATAACTGTTTGGAGTTGTGTGAAATATTTCAATAAAATATTAAATCTTGATCCAACTCCAGTTTGCCCACTGTGGTGGTGCGTGGGATCTGCTTTAAATGTTCGGGAGTTTTGCCAGATGTATCTTCTTGTTTTAATCATTACTGCTGGATTGCCAGATCTCACAGCCTGACAGATGCAAGGAGAACTGTAACTATTATGGCTAGGCATGAGGATTGAAGGATTGAATACTCCATGTTAACCAAATCCTCTACTTTTACTCTACTTCTGCCAACTGAACCTTGCCCCAAATCATTCAAAGACCAACACAGCTTGATCTAAAGACCCAGCCCCCTCCTTGCTTGCTCAAGACTGTTCCCCATCTCATTGGAACCACAGCCTGTTCCTGGGTTAGCGTGCTGTAAAGGAATAAAAACATGTGACCAGGTTCCCTGAGGGGAGAGAAATTCATCTTTAATTAATAGCCATCATATTCTTGGAGCTCCACTTCTAGAGCAAAGGACAAGCCCTGTTTGGTACTCATGGACTTCATTATCTCCGGCGACTGAACGTAAGTTTCCTCCTCCTCTTCCTCATCTTTGAACCCTAATGTGGTCAGTATGGGGACCAGAGGAACGTTAGTTTTCCAGTGAAGCCAAAAGTTTATCTCAAAATCTTTATGATTTGGTGCTAATTGTTTCAAAAGAAAAAGCAGAGCAATGGTTAGCCAAAAAAAGACTGAACATTCATATTGGTAGCCAAGGCACCACAATATCCTTTTAGGCATTATGTTCTACGTTACTCAGGTCTGTCGATAGTATCGAAATCTGACTGCTGAGAAATAGGAGAACAATATTGAAGTGATTGAGACATGCAGAAGGGAAGGGTTAGATTGATCTTGGGGTAGGTTAAAAGGTCAGTCAACATCATGGGCCAAAGGGCAGTTATGTTCTATGGCAAGCGAATTTTTCTATATTGATGCCCAATGTAGAGGAGTAAGTCTATCCTACAGCATAAATTTTTCTTTGACAGGCAACGAAGGAAATGTGCAAGATGCAGTCCTGTAAAGAATATTGTTGATGACTTAGCACCAGAAGTACAAATTGGGAACATGGGGTGGAGGTACAGTAAAGTTAACCTTGGGGTTGATATCAGCTTGTGCACAATACACTGTGTCTAATGAATTACAGTAGTTTACATCAGTGGGTACCAACAAGTAAAAATAATTAATTGGATGTACAATAAATTGGAGGTGGGGTGTTAAGATATCTGTAGAGGGATAAACTAAAGTTGGACATTTGGCTGCCTTCAACTGTAATTATATTACATTGTAAATCCTTCATTAGTACTTGAAATTAATTTAAAAGCAATTTGTAGCTCCAAGCATATAAAAAATAATAGGGTGGAGTTGGAAGGAAGTGGAAAGTAATGTTTATTTGGCAACGAAGCAGCCAGTAAGTTTAATTGTCCCCAAAGAAATTAAAAAAGTGCAAGACTCTCATATTAGTGAATGGTTTCCTGTGATTATCTGAGCAGCTTGACAAAGATAAAAATATAAATATTACTAGCAGGAGCTTCACATTAATTTTTAAATTAAAAGACGAAAGATGTGAACTTATTTTTGTCTGTTATCTTTGTTTCCATGTTCACATTTCCCCAACCGTTCACACAGGCACTGATTATTGCTGGATGGAGAAAGATACCATGGTATCTCTCTTGTGTGAGAGAGACATTATTATCACTCTGTTTAACTTCATTGATTATGTTCCTTGACCCGCTGAACAGAATTCAGGAGCAGAAGTTTTTTTTTGAATTCTCACAGTATTTTCTCTAACATGATTCTAGACAAAATCCAGAGTCAACATTTGAATACCTGACCTCTATGGTTTTGTCATTGTACTATCAAGAGTGATTGGTTGATGTTGTAGAAATGAAGATGTTGAAATATCCCTTGGAAATATTTGTTTGACGGTTGGTTAAATAACGCATTTGGGGTTGAAGAATGAACTAGTTACCAGATCTGTTGAGAAATACAACATTCTGGAGGGAAAAGAGCTTATTTTGGGAGAAAAGGAAGCTATTTTTGAAGAATGTTTAATTGCCATAATTAAATATTAAACACCAAAATGACTTCCTTTATTGTTGTGCAGAGCAACAACAGGTACATCAGAAGGTTGTAGGTTCAATACTGAGAACTGAATATGCCTGGGCTCTTTCAATATTCTGTGTTTTATTGCTCTTTTTTTTTGTTGCAGTTAGCGTGAATTTTTTATGTGCATGGGGGGAGGAGGTTTGATGTTTTTCTTTGAACAGTTTCCATGGTTTTCTTTATTTTGTGGCTGTCTGTGGGGAAGACTAATCTCAGGGCTATTTACTGCATATACACTTTGATAATACATGTATTTTGAATCTTTGAATCTCTCTCTGCTGAGTTGCCTGACCTTGGCAGAGGGGTTTTTTAGGCCACAATTATAGGATGTGGTATACATAAGCTGGAAAGAAAATGAGCCTCTGGTCTTGTTCTTTGCCAGTGATCACTTCAGAAAGGGACAAATGTGACCCAGTCAGCTGTTAACAAAATGGTGTGATCTCAGACTTCAAGGTTGAAAGATGTCCCCGTGTTGTGATTGTGCTTGTCTGCATTTTTTTAAGGTCCATGCTTGCAGAACTGCCGCAAGGACACATGACTCATTTGAATTATACTGTAGTTCCTAAATGTTTGGCCTGTAAAGCTGGAACAAGGAACTGTTTTATTTTGAGAGACTAGAGGCCGCAGATGCTGGAATCGGGAGCAACATACAATCAGCTGGAAGAAGTCAGCGGGGGTCGAACGGCATCTGCGGAGGAAAGGAATTGTCGATGTTTCAGTTCGAAATCCTGCTGTTGGATTGATGTTTCTTTCCCAGTTTCCAGCATTTGCCATCTGTGGTAACCCTGGCACCACTACACCGGATTCTGCTGATGTGGGCTAAGTGGTGACCCGGCCTTGGGCTGGAGTGAATAGGCTCTCCCCTCAAAATACTTCCATTGAAAACTGGTAGAGCCCCAGCCCAGCCTTGCAAGCTGTAAATGATTAAAGTAATTTTGAATAGGTGCAGAGACATTCAAAGCTTTTCATATACTGTACAGAAGAGAATTATAATTGAGGAACATAACTAAAACAAGTTTAAATACATTAATAATTAAAAATATTAAAGGAAAGTAGGTTAACTTTCCCCTTTGCTGCCCATCCCCATGGAAATCAGTGGGCTGTTAGAGTGTGTGCCAAGTTTGATAGAGAGCTCTAATTAAGAGACAGTTCCCCAGCGCAACATGGGGAACCCTTACATGACTGGGCTCCGCCTTTGGATTTTGACTTCAGGGTGGAGAGACCAAACAAATTCAGCCTTCAATTCAGGCAGAGAATTGAAACTTGCAGATGCCCAGAATCAGAAAGAGGACCAGGTTTATTATCACTGACATACACTCAGTGACCATTTATTAGGTACAGGAGTGGAACCTGCCTTGGTCTTCTGTAGTTGTGGCCAATCTGCTTCAGGGTTTGACATGTACATTCAGAGATGCTCTTCTGCACAGCAATCTTGTAAAGCGTGTTTATTTGAGTTGCTGTTGCCTTCCTCTTAGCTTGAACCAGTCTGACCATTCTCCTCTGACCCCTCTCATTCGCAAGGCATTTTTGCCCACAGAACTGGCGATCACTGAATGTATTTTGTTTTTGCACCATTCGCTGTAAACTCCAGAAACTGTTCCGCATGAAAATCCCAGAAGACCTGCAGTTTCTGAGATACTCAAACCACCCCGTCTGACACCAACAATTATTCCACGAAGTCACTTAGATCACATTTATTCCCCATTCTGATGCTTGGTCTGAACAGTAACTGAACCTCTTGACCATGACTGCATGCTTTTATGTATTGAGTTGCTGCCACATGATTGACTGATTAGACATTTGCATTAACAAGTGGGTGTACTGGTGTACCTAATATAGTGGTCACTGAGTGTATGTTGTGAAACATGCTGGTTTGTAGCTGCAGTACAGTGCAATACACAAAGGTAATGTTTGTGGGTTCATGAACTGACCAGAAGTCTGATAACGGAGGGGATCTCACCACTGTCTGTAAAGAATTTGTATGTTCTCTCTGTGATTGTGTGGGTTTCCTCTGGGTGCTCCAGTTCCCTCCCACAGTCCAAAGTCATACCGGTTGGTAGGTTAATTGGTCATTCTGACTTGTCCCATGATTAGGCTAGGGTTACATTGGGAGTTGCTGGGTGGCATGGCTCGAAGGGCCGGAAGGACCTGTTCCATACTATATCTCAATAAATAAATAAAGAGGATATTCCCAAAATGTTGTGTATGTATCTTTAGACTGCTGTACCTTATCCCTGATGGTAACAATGAGAAGAGGGCATGAACTAGGTGGTGGGGTCCTTAATAATGATAATGGATGCTCAGAAGTCCTAGATTTTCCGCTTTTCATGTAGCTAAACGCCACTGGGACTGACTGGAACAGAACACCAGAATCCAGTCCAGAATATCTGTATGGGCTTACGATGGCGTACATTTGCTTGTTTTCTTTTCTGCTTCCTCTGTGGTACATGTTAATGGATGAAACATTTCCCTCTGTGCATCTCCAAGGTTAATGCAGCTGAGAAATTAATAACTTGTGAAATTAATCCTCCATGTTTTCAAGCTGAAACTGGCACTCTCCCAGTGATCTGGCTTAAAACTGACTTCCTCCTATGCGCAATGTGTGTGTTCCAGTCATCCACAGCTTGTTCCTACAACCATGTTGATGAAAGGCACATGACTGCTTCTTTGTCACCGCAGTGGGAAAGATGAAATGAAAACATTTAATTCCTAATATGCCACTTGTCCAGTGAGTCCACTGACTGTTAAGAGTTCGTTTACAAAAGTAAGTAAATGGTGGGCCGGCTGGTGGTGCAATGACATCAGCGCTGGACTCCGGAACGAAGGTTCCTGGGTTCAAATCCAGTCAGGGTTGCTCCCTCGATCCGTGCCGGGTTGGTTGTCAAGATCGCAACTTGACCTCGTAAAATAAAGAGAAAAACACTGTGAAATGTCTGTGTGAGGAGTGGCATGTCACACAGCCTCTCCCTCGCTCCGCGCCTTATGAAGGCATGAAAAAGACATTGTCTCGCCAACATTGCACACACACGCACATGCCAAAAAAAAACAAAAGTAAGTAAATGAACTGCAAGAGCAGGTGTTTTACAAGAATAGCTTGTGATGTTGCTCCAAAGTATTGTCATTGTCTATTACATAGCCAAAGAAAATCAGATTCTAGATTAGCTTTATTTGTAACGTATACATCAAAACATACAGGAAAATGCTTTGTTTTCATCATCGACCAACACAGTTCAAGTATGGCCATGCTTCCAGTGCCAACACAGTATGTCTGCGACAAATTTCCACTTAGTAACCCCTGCGTCTTTGGAATGTGGGAGGAAACTGGAGCACCAAGAGGAAACCTGCATGGTTACGGGGTGAATGTACAAACTCCTTACAGTCAGCGGTGGAAATTAAACCCTGATCACTGGCGCTGTAAAGTGTTACTGGCTACTACATTACCGTGGTACCAGCTTCTTGAAGGAAGCTAAAAACATGAGAGTAAAATTGAGGAGTTCAGGTTTAATATAACCAGCAAGTATTTGTATTACTGTGCCTTGATGACTTTGGATTGGACATGTTTTGAATCATTAACAACATGGAGACATCACTGGCAAGATCAGCATTTACAGATCATCCAAAATTACTTCTGAACTGAACCGATTTGCTCGGCCTTTTATGAGACAGAACATATTGTTGTAGATCTGAAGTCATTTACACCCACTGGCAATGATTGCAGATTTCTTTCTTTAAAGCATAACTGTTGGCTTTCATGGTAGTCTGTGAGTTTTGTACTCACCATTCCTGATGGTATACAGTGGATTCTGGTTAAGTGGGCCACTTTCCTGATGAAGGGTCTCAACCTGAAACATCGGCTGTTTACTCTTTTCCACAGATGCTTCCTGGCCTGCTGAGTTCCTCCAACATATTGTGTGTGTTGCTTTGGATCAACTCTTAAGGAGCCTAAACTGACTGAGAAAATAGCTGGTATTCCCTTTGTTTACTTGGCACATTATGCTGCTTAGTTGGGACAGGAGACTGTTGCCAAACATTTTCTAACTAGTGTCAGACAGTTGAAACTGACTGATGGGGTAGCCTTGACTCAAAATGCTGACAGCCCATTTCCCTCCACAGATGTTGCCTGACCCACTGTTTCATGCTCCAGATTTCAGTATCTGCAGTCTGTCTATGTTACGCCCAGCCTAACATAAGAATATGAGAAATAGGAGCAGGAGTAGTCCATCTGGCCCCTTGAGTCTGCTCCACCATGCAATAAGATCATGGCTGATCTGGCCACGGACTCATCTCCACCTACCTGTCTTTTCCCCAAAACCTTTAATTACCTACTATGCAAAAAACCTTGGCAAAGTTTTTTACACAAAGGTGGTACCAGTGAACAACGATTCCTCGGACAACATCTTCCAGATGTTCAATCACTACAGTTATTTTATGTCTTCTACTTACTCTTTTTATCTTAATTTTGTTTTTGAAACTGTTGGAACCTGTGACTTGCAGTCTGTAGTTCTGCCAAGTGAGCTAGCGCTCTGCTGTCCCGAGAAAACTCCAGGGGAGAAGTGCGAGCATGAGCTACCCTGAGGAGATGCTTAGAGACGAGACGAGAGGCCATGATCAATTACATTTCTCTCTAATTAAAGCATCGAGGAAGATTGAAACTTTGAGGCAAATGTGAAGGAGACTGAATGGTTCTCAGAGAGGCCGCTGGTTTGAGTCACTGCCCTTGGAGGGGCTGCTTGTTCGAGTCGCTGCCCTCAGAGGGGCCACTGGTTTGAGTTGCTGCTGTTGGAGAGGCTGCTTGTTTGAGTCGCTGCCTTCGGAGGGGCTGCTGGTTTGAGTTGCAGCCCTCGGAGGGGCTGCTGGTTTGAGTTGCAGCCCTCGGGGGGGCTGCTGGTTTGAGTTGCTGCCCTCGGAGGGGCTGCTGGTTTGAGTTGCTGCCCTTGGAGGGGCTGCTGGTTTGAGTTGCTGCCCTCAGAGGGGCTGCTGGTTTGAGTTGCAGCCCTCGGGGGGGCTGCTGGTTTGAGTTGCTGCCCTCGGAGGGGCCACTGGTTGCAGTTGCTTCCCTTGGAAACGACGCTGGTTCAAGTTGCTGCTGTTGGAGGGGCTGCTGGTTTGAGTTGCTGCCCTTGGAGGGGCTGCTGGTTTGAGTTGCTGCTGTCGGAGGGGCTGCTGGTTTGAGTTGCTGCCCTCGGAGGGCTGCTGGTTTGAGTTGCTGCCCTCGGAGGGCTGCTGGTTTGAGTTGCTGCCCTCGGAGGGCTGCTGGTTTGAGTTGCTGCCCTCGGAGGGCTGCTGGTTTGAGTTGCTGCCCTTGGAGGGGCTGCTGGTTTGAGTTGCTGCCCTCGGAGGGGCTGCTGGTTTGAGTTGCTGCCCTCGGAGGGGCTGCTGGTTTGAGTTGCTGCTGTTGGAGGGGCTGCTGGTTTGAGTTGCTGCCCTCGGAGGGGCTGCTGGTTTGAGTTGCTGCCCTCGGAGGGGCTGCTGGTTTGAGTTGCTGCCCTCGGAGGGGCTGCTGGTTTGAGTTGCTTCCCTCGGAAGGGCCACTAGTTTATGTCTCAGCCCTCGGAGGGGCCACTGGCTCCTGATGCTCCCGGTAATGTTATCGAAATTCTGAGATTTATGGATTGGACTGTAGTTTACTCTAACTGTAGTTTATACTGGCCTCTTTTAGTTCTATGTTTTCTTTGTGTTCTTCCCCATTATTTCTTGTTACCCATCATATAAATATAACTGCAAAGAAAGCACAACAGTGCCTCTACTTCCTGAGGAGTCTCTGGAGATTCGGCACGTCATCAAAAACATTGGCAAACCTCTATAGATGTGTTGTGGGAAGTGTGATGACTGGCTGCATTATGGCCTGGTATGGGAACACCAATGGCTTTGAGTGGAAAATCCTACAAAAGCTAGTGGATTTGGCTCAGTACATCACAGGTAGAACCCTCCCAACCATTGAGCACATCTACATGGAACATAGTCATAGAAAAGAAGCATCCATCATCAAAGATCATCACCACCGAGGCCTTGCTCTTTTCTCGTTGCTGCCATCAGGTAGAAGGTACAAGGGCCACAGGACTTGCACCACCAAGTTCAAGAATAGTTACTATCCCTCAACCATCAGGCTCTTGAACGGAGGGGATAACTACCACTCATTCTACTTCTGGTGTTCCTACAACCAATGTTCTCACTCTAAGGAATCTTTATCTTGTTATTTCATGCTCATTATATATTGCTATTTATCTATTTTTGCATTTGCACAGTTTGTTGTTCATTGATCTTGTCTACAGGTACCTTTCTATAGATTTGCTAAGTATGCCTGTAGAAAAAGAATCTCAAGGTTGTGTGTGGTGACACGTATGGACTCTGATAATCAATTGAACTTTGAACTTTGGCAGGCTGGGGGTTTGGGGTTTGGTGGTATTGCTGTTGTATCTCCATGTGGGTGATCTGTTAGTTTTTCTGCGAGGGAGGGGTTTGGGGTTTGCAAGTTTTTGTTTTATTTTCATGCGAGGGTGGGGGTGGGCATCGATGTCTTTCTTTCAACTACTTCTATAGTTTCTCCTGTATTTTATGGCTATCTGGAGAAGACAAATCTCAGAGTTATATTCTGCATGCATACTTTGATAATAAAATGAAGCTTTGATTGAGCTGACCTTTTATACTACTCTAAGATCAATCCAACCCTTCCCTCCTCCATAATCCTCTATATTTCTATCATCCATTTGTCAATCCAAGAGTATCTTAAATGTCCCTAATGTATCTGCCTCTACACCCCGGTCAACAGGGGCATTTCACACACTCACCACTCTCTGTATAGAAGAAATACCTGTGATAATCATTTCACACACACTGAACATAGTCCGCAGAACCAGTCTCCTTGTGTTCGTTTATTCCACCAATTGAAATGTGGTTAAAATCATACTTCAAGGATGAATTGGATAAATATATTATGATTTTATTTTTATTATTTCATCGTCCGATTGCAGAAAATGGTACGTCTTTGTTGCCTCTTGGATTTTGAGTGTTGAAATTGCCACACAAAAATTCCTTGTATGTTGTGCAGTTTCAGACAATAGCATCATCAGCTTGCCCATGTTATTAGCAGCTAATTTAATATGAGAGATTAATTATTCCAAGCAACTAGAGAAATTTCTGCTTTTATCACCCTGCTTTCATTTATATATTAATGAAGCTCTAAGTCTAGTACAGGTAATGTTACATTGTTTTGTAACCCATAGTGCCTTTTTGTAGTTAGACTGTTGAAGCTCTAGCACATTTTTATTTTCTGGTCTGTGATAATTTGTGTCAGAGAAAAGAATGAATGATGTAATGGAGTCAAAATTGAACCTAGAGTGTTACATTCAGGATAGGCTGAAGACATGAAGGATATCAATGGACGAGCAGGTTTCCATTGTTGCGTGAGTCTGTGTAGTTACAGTGGTATTGCCATAGAAACCATTCATGAGAGCTGTTACTTTCCTACTCGCTGGTGTAGTGGTACATAATAACGGTAATCAAAAGGAGAATGCCAAACTGGGGGTGAAGTTTGTAGCAGAAAAATCCTTGGAACAGCTAACATTCAATGCAAAAAAGCTTTCATGAATGTTATATATAAATACACTGCCTTAATTTACTAGATATTTTCATTATCAAAATGTTAAATTTTTCTTCTTCCAAACCACGAGAATTTTCATGAAAGAGAACAACATCATTTATTGATTCGATGATTAATTTAATCAGTTGAAATTCAGTATTTCTGGGGAATAGAAATGAATATATTAACCTTGCTCGCCCTTATAAATTAAAGCTTAATGAAAACATGGAACTCTAGTCATAATCCATTGTTTCTCAGCAGTTTGTATACGCTCTCTGTCTGTCCTCATTTGTACAGTGGATCTAAAAATCGAATGCATTACTCATGGCTCTTGATCTGCTGATATTTGGTATTCTGCATTTTTAGCATGTTTACTATTCCACCCCTTTTTCCATAATGTTTTGTGTTTTAAATGATGAGCTGACATCTCCCCAGAGCAACACATAAATTTCTCATGAATTTCAGACTAATCAAACAGCATTTTGATTGAAGATAACACATACAAAAATGATGGAGGAGCAGCATCTGTGGAAAAGAACAAACGGTTGACATTTCAGTCCAAGACCCTTCATCAGGACTAAAAAGGGAGGGGTATGAAGTCAGAATAAGAAGGTGGGGGGTAGGAGTACAAGCTAGAAAGTGAAAGGTGGAGACGGGGAAGGGGGATAAGGTGAGACGCTGGGGTGGGGATTGATAGATGGAATGTGTAAAGGGCTGAAGAAGAAACTTCTTCAGGATAGGCATACCTCAAAGAGACTTTGGAGCGGAGCAGCAAATCATAAAGACAGGAAATCCTGGAGTTGCTGGAAATCCAGAGCCACACACTCAAAATGCTGGAGGAGCTCAGCAGGTCAGGCAGCATCTACAGAAAGGAATAAAACAACCGATGTTTTGGGTTGAAGCCCTTCATTAAGACAGGAGCACTCTTGTAATTTTGATTGAAAGTGTTTCTTCTGCTAATACAATTGTTGCAGCCATTCTGTCCATGATTATGTTCATTCTAATGTCCCATTAACTGCGGGCAAGTAGCCATGTCGTCGCTTGACCATTGTGACCTGGCACTGAGTTTAAATGCTTTCTTTTACATTAATTGTTGTAAAGTTCTCACAATGATGTATTTATTTATCTACCTATATTTATCTATCTGTCTAGTTTTCTGTCTATCTAATTATTTATTGAGGTATGGTGCGGAATAAGCCTTTCTGGCCCTTCAAGCTGCACCGCTCAGCAATCCCTTGATTTAATCCTAACCTAATCGTGGGACAAGTTACAATGACCACTTAACCTACCAACTAGTACCTCTTTGGACTGTGGGAGGAAACTGGAGCCCCCATAAGAAACCCACGCAGTGACAGGAAGAATGTACAAACCCCTTACAGACAGCAGTGAGAATTGAACCCGGGTCGCTGGTACTGTAAAACATGCTAACCACTACGCTATTGTGCTGCCCCAGACTTGTTTTATAAGCTTCTTTAGGTATGGGTTGGGTGGAGGAGGGCTGCGCCCTCTGTTGGTTGGAGTCATACTTCACTCAAAGGGAAATGATCGTAATGGTTGGAGGTCAATCATCTCAGTCACTGGACATCTCTGTAGGGTTCCTTAGGATGGTGTCCCAGGCCCAGTTATTATAGGCTACTTCATCTCTGACCTAACTTCAGTCGGAAGGTCAGAAGTAAAGATGTTTTCTGAATGGACAGTGTTCAGCCTGAGTCCAATGGAAGATGGAGGGCTGGAGATGGCCTGTTCTGGGGTCAGAAGGTTGTGTGAGTTGGTGCGTGAGTGGCTGGGAAGAAGATATAAGGGGCTTGTTTTGATGCTGCTGTTCTGTTATTGTTGTTGTTGCTTGTGTTTTCTGCAAACATGGTGGGCTTGCTCTGTTGACGCCGGAATGTGTGGCCTACCCCAGCATATCTTTAGTTTCAGCTGGCTGATAACGCAAGTGCTTTATTTCACTGTATGCTTCAATATAGTTGTGATAAATAAATGAATCTGAATCTGAATCAGATAATGAAGTCCACATCCAAATGCAGAAGGGCCTGGATTATATCCAGGGTTGGCCTGATAAGGTGGGAGGTTACGTACCAGGACTGAAGCCCCCACCATCAATACCCTGGTGGTTAATTTTGACCAGGATAGTGAGACCACACCTGGAGTATTGTGTACAGTTTTGGTCTCCAAATTTGAGGAAGGACATTCTAGCTATTGAGGGAGTGCAGTGTAGGTTCACGAGGTTAATTCCCGGGATGGCGGAACTGTCATATATTGAAAGATTGGAGTGACTGGGGTTGTATACACTGGAATTTAGAAAGATGAGAGGGGATCTGATTGAAACATATAAGATTATTAAAGGATTGGACACGCTAGAGGCAGGAAACATGTTCCCGATGTTGGGGGAGTCCAGAACCAGAGGCCACAGTTTAAGAATAAGGGGTAGACAATTTAGAATGGAGTTGAGGAAAAACTTTTTCACCCAGAGAGTTGTGGATCTGTGGAATGCTCTGCCTCAGAAGGCAGTGGAGGCCAATTCTCTGGATTCTTTCAAGAAAGAGTTAGATAGAGCTCTTAAAGATAGTGGAGTGAAGGGATATGGGGAGAAGGCAGGAAAAGGGTACTGATTGTGGATGATCAGCCATGATCAGAGTGAATGGTGGTGCTGGCTCGAAGGGCTGAATGGCCTACTCCTGCACCGATTGTCTGTTGATATGAAGTGAAGTAGTTTTGTGAACAATGTGGATGCCATGTGTAGGTCAGGGGGTAGGAGTCCTTCAGCAAGTAACTCCCCTCCTTGCTTCCAAGAGCCTGTCCACTGTCTACAGTGATCAAGCCAGGAGGGTGATGGAATAGCTGCCACTTGCCTGGATGAGTCAGCTGCAGCCACACTCAAAGAGACATAGACAGCACTACCAGGGACATAGCACCCTGTTTGATGAGCACCCCACCCGCATTCATTCACCTTACTCCTCCACCGCTGCATAGTAGCAGCAGTGAGTGTGTCATCGACAGGGTGCATTGCAGAGACTCACCAACACTCATTAGAGAGCAGTTTCCAATCCTATAGCCACTACTAGCCGGAAGGATAGGTGTCGTGTCGTATCAGAGGTGAGGGTCAGGCTGGTTCTGCTTGCTGCTTTGCAATATTTTGCTCGGACATGTGATGAACTGAGGCTGAGGCTATGGACGTGCTCCAGCTGCTGAGTGCTTTGTCTGTGTGGACTCACTTTCATTCTGAATGCTGCTCGCTTGCTTTTAATATTTGCAAGATTTGTTTTTTTTCCTCTCTCTCTCTCTCTCTCTGCATACTAGGTGTTGGTTGGATTTTTTTTAATGTGTTCTTTTGCATTTCTTATTTTGTGGCTGCCTGTAAGGAGTTGAATCTCAAGGTTGTATAATGCAGGCATGCTTTGATAATAAATAAACTTTGAACTTTGGACAGGGACAGCAAAAGGGTGCGAACATCATCTTCAGTTTCCCCTCCAAGCCACACACCATCCTCACTTGAAAATTTATATTTCCGCTCCTTCACTGTTACTGGGTCAAAGTCCTGGAATTGAGTCCCACATACCATAGTGTGTACACCTGCACCTCATGGCCTGCAGTGGTCCTAGAAGACAGCTCACTGTCACCTTCTTAAAGGTATTCAAGGACTGGCAATTAATTGTGAAGCCCATATTCCTTGGATGAACAAGAGGACACTCTGCTACGCTAATTCAAGTATTACCAATAATAAGTATCCTTATTACTGACAATATATAAGTTATATAACAATATACTTAAAGTAATAAATATCCTTATAATGGTATGGATATGTGCCACGTTTGTTCGTTTTGTGCTGTGTTGTATGACAGGGGCAATCATGGTCTTCCCATGACTGTGATTGTTTTTGGCAAATATTTCTACAGAAGTGGTTTAGTGGTTTGCCATTGCCACCTTCTGGGCAGTGTCTTTACGGGATGGGTGACCCCAGCCATTACCAATGCTTTTCAGAGATAGTCTGCCTGGCGTCAGTGGTCACATAACCAGGACTTGTAATATGCACTCGATGCTTCATGTGAACCTGACGGGCTAAGCAGGTGCAACACCTTGCCCAAGGGTGACCTGCTGGCTAATGGAGGGAAGGAATGCCTTGCCCCTCGTTTGGTAAAGACCTATCTCCACCCGGACGTCCCATAGTGGTACGTATCTGTATAATGAGGGAGGCAAGGTACTGTAGTGGTTAGCACAATGCTCTTACAGTGCTATGGATCTTTGATCAGGGATTGATTCCGGCCACTCTCTGTAAGGAGTTTGTACGTTCTCCGTGTGACTATGTGGGTTTCCTTCGCATGCTCTGGTTTCTTTCCACATTCCAAAAAAAAAGATATGGTTAGGGTTAGTAAGTCGTAGGCATGCTATGTTGGCGCTGGAAGGGTGGTGACACTTGTGGGCTGCCCAGCACAATCCTCCCTGATTTGATTGGATGGACACAATGTATTTCACTGAATGTTTCGATGTCCCAATGTACATGTGACAAATAAAAGTTATTCTCTTCAATAAGCATCAATAGCAAAGCTTGCCTTGGAGAAATGGTGTTGTCTCATAGCACTGTAACGTTCTCTTTCTTGGTCTGAAGATCAATGTTCCCTCTAATTCGTAATGACCAGTGTGTGCAAAAATCTTGCGCTGTGCAATTTTTTTTGTCCATTGACAGCAACATGTGTGCACTGAATAATTTCTTCAATAAAAAGAGTGTAAATAAGCCAGTTCTAAAACTTGCAGAGAATTCATCAGAAAATCCATGTTTTTAACAGTGTCCACATCAGAAATTGGAAAAGGTAATGTGATTGTGTACGATCATGAAATATACTTAACATGCCAACGAGGTAGGGGGTGACAACCATTTGTGCGCCATTTAAATTCCTTTGTGCCCTAGTAGCAAAAGATGCACACCTTCGAGGGAACATTGCTGAAAATTAGGGATTTGGAAGAAATAGCAAAATCAGTCAAATTTCAACAGTGCCAAATCAGAAATAAAGAAATGCTGCTTTTTTTTTTAAAGATCCTGTCCTCTAACGTAGATTCCTCACAGAGTTGTAGATTACCTTGACTTTGCCACTTGATACTACCACCTTGGCAACTGAGCTTCAAAAGCCTGGTTATACCTTTTCCGCACTATTTTAGTTCAGTTGTCCAAGTTATTCTGTTACTAATTCCTGTCTCTGTCTGCAAGGAGTTTGTACATTCTTCCCATGGTCGAGTAGGTTTCCTCTGGGTGCTGCGGTTTCCTCCTACTTTCCAGAGACATACCGGTTAGTAGGTTGATTGATCACATGGGTGTAATTGGGTGGTGCTGACTTGTTCGGCCGGAAGGGCCTGTTACTGTGCCATTTCTCTGAATAAAAAATAAATAGATCAATATTTCAGGAGCAAAATTGGCTGAGTGGTGGGGTGGAGATACGTCTCTACCAAAGGAGGTGTAAAGTGCTCCTTCCCTCCGCGAGCCTGCAGGTCACCCAAGGTGTAGCACCTGCTTAACCCTCCTATTACTATCACGTGAAGCCACGGGTGTAGGTGGTGGATGGTGGTGTGAGTAGCTGCTGCATATCACAAGTCCTGGTTATGCAACCCCTATCGCCAGGCAGGCAATCTCTGAAGAGTCTTGATAATGGCCATCTTCTAAAGACGAAGGCAATGGGAAACCACTTCTGTAGAACAGTTTGCCAAGAACAGTCGTGGCCATGAGACCACGATCACCTACGTCATATGACACGGCACATAATGATGGTGTGTTTGGCTGAATGGCTAACTCTTGTGCTGTTCCTCAAGAGTATTCTACACTCTGATGCTTTTTCTCCTGTTCTTGCATGCAATGTGCTTGGGATGCTATATTCAATAATATAAACTTCATTTGCTAGCAAGATTTCACATATCACAAATTTCTAACTAAGTTTTCATCTGGTTCTTTGTATTGGAGGTCCCAACTCCATCTTTTCTTGATGAAGTCATCCTGTGCCATAAATCTCCTTACTATGAGTTGAACTTGAGGCTTGGCAAACCAATTATTTGTTGCCAATCTCTAATAGGCTCTGATCTATTAAAGGCCTGGCTTCACGCTTGTAAGGCGCTTAGCAGTGATCTTTTGCTAATCTGTGTTAACTGGATGGCTTAAATTCTCAGAGTTTGTGATCTAAGTGCTGTCGATGTGATTCACTGTGCTTAAAGTGAACTTGTCTGAGGGTGATAGAGCGAGGTTGTTGGTGTTTAGTTCAGGAAGATGGGTGATGGGTGGAGAGTTGAAATTCTGGTAAATCTATTTGTTACAGATTAATAACACCAAAGATGTTTTTGTCTTTTTAAGCATATTTTTTACTCTCGCAACACCCTGCTGGATATTAAGAACTTATATTAAGAACAGGTCTACCCCATCAGCGAGTTGCTTGTTGGCGGAAAAACTGAAGGAGCTGGACTTGGTGTGGACTGTGATGCTGTTGAGAGGCATCTGTGGAGAAAGGAGGTGTGTAGTCCAACAACGAGTGATTGTCTTTGTCGCTTTCCTTGTGATCACAAGTTGCTGTTGAAGATTGGTAGTGTGGAATGCTGCAAGTCCAATTCATTGGTTTATTGGCAGGTGGCAGAGAAACTTCCCGTGGCCTCGGTCATAGCAAGGAGTAGGCCTCAGGCTGGGGCGTCGTGTGTTTGCAGCTACCTGGGGGAGGGTTGGAGTCAGGTGCACACTGGAATGCCAGTGGTGGTGTGTTGTAGCATCCCATACTCAAGTCAGTGCTGTGCCCTCCCCCCCCCAATGTGTTCGGTTGGCAGATGACAAGCTGTGTGTGTTCAACTGCAGACTGCTGCAACATTCATGGCCTCCGGGACTTAGACTATATACTTTTCATTTGTGACTGTATTTTACTGATATCTTCTATGCTGTGCACTACGTTTTACACCATCATTCCCAGAGTAACGCTGTTTCATTTGGCTGCATTCCTGGGTATTCATGTATGACTGAGTGACAATTAAACTTGCACTTAGTAGCCTATGTTGTAAAAATGAATCCCTATTTTATTGATGCATCATGTGGGTATCCATAACGGTGCAGTCTGTAATGTTAAGACTATGAGCAGATGTTAGTTAGTACGTCACTTAGCTTTAATAAAGCCTTTGCTTTATTAACTTGGTAAGTAGGTTTATTATTGTCACAGGTACTGAAGTACAGTGAAAAACTTGGGATACAGTCCACACAGATCAATTGATTACAAAGCTGCAT
Source organism: Mobula birostris (assembly GCF_030028105.1). Lineage (NCBI taxonomy): Eukaryota > Metazoa > Chordata > Chondrichthyes > Myliobatiformes > Myliobatidae > Mobula > Mobula birostris. Next base: position 99,635,722 of record NC_092380.1, on the reverse strand, counting down.
TGAGGTAGCATAAGGTAAGAGAATAACAGAGTGTGGAATAAAGTGTTTTATGAAGGAGAGAGCTCAGTACAGACAGTAAGGTGCGAATTCATTATGAGTTACTTTGTGAGGTCAAAAGTCCATCCTATCATACAGGGAACTATTCAATAGTTATAAAACAGTGGTTTCAAAATTATGAACAGGAATTCAATGAATGCTGCTTGTCCTGAGATGAAATACTAACAGATGACAGTAATTGGTGATTATGGTGTAATTGCGTTAGTATGGAATGACAGGTGGGTTAAAAATACAGTGCATTATAACCTAATAAAGCTGCTGCAATTTAAATATCTGTGTCCCATCTTATCTGGAATTAACTTCCATCCAGTTTATATGATTGATTTTTTTTTGCCTTGAGGACTAGTAGACATTGTAATTATGTGCTTGATGTTACAATGTGTAATAATGCAGGGCTCGTGAATTAGCATTCTTGAAAGGAACTGCGCTGCACTTTGGCAAACTTTCTGTGCAATAAAGGTACAAACTCAAATCTGTTACAGTTACTCATTTCAACAGATGGATTCAAGATTCAAGAATTCAAGAGATTCTGCAGAAGCTGGAAATCCAGAGTAACAAGTGCAAAATGCTGGAGGAACTCAGCAGGACAGGCAGCATCTATGGAAGGGAAGAAATGGTCGACCTTTCAGACCGGGACCCTTCATCTAGAAAGGAAGGGGGAAGAAGCGTGAAGAACAAGGTGGGGGGGGGAGGGTAAGGAGTACAAGCTGGAAGGAGATAGGTGAAGCCAAGTGAGGGGGAAGATAAGTGGGTAGGGCAGTAGGATGAAGTAAGAAGCTGGGAGATGATGGATGGAAAAGGTAAAGGACAGAAGAGGAGAGGAGTGTGGACCATGGGAGAAGGGCAAGGAGGAGGGGCATCAGAGGGAGGTGAGGAGGAGAAGAAGTAGGAGGGGAGCCAGAATGCGGAATGGAAAAGTAGAGGGGGGATGGGGGGGAATTATCAGAAACTAGAGAAATTGATGTTCATGCTGTCAAGTTGAAGGCTACTCAGATGGAATATGGGGTGTTGCTCTTCCAAGATTCAAGATTCAAATTATTTATTATGTACACCAAAACGTGCAGTGAAATGTGTTTGTAACAGTCGTCACACCTGTGGGAGTATTAGGGGGCTACCTGCAAGTGGCGTCATGTGTTCCTCTGCCATTGAACAGTGTTAGTGAACATACTCCAGAGCATTTCGAGAAAGTCTGTTTTGAGCCAATACCAGACTATCTGTAGAGATGATGTACCTTCAGACATTGAAAATTGTCAGATTCCAACAACGAGTTAAATGTTGGATTCCAAAGGCAATTCTGCAATCCATTAACAAACAGAAGGAGAAACAGAATTAAGGCTGCCTGCCAATTCTGGAGCACTTTGATTTGTTTAAACACCAGTAATTTAGATAGGGTAAAACAAAAAAGGGCTGGAGGAACTCAGCAGGTCAGGCAGCATCAATTCAGGGGAATAAACAGTTGACGTTTCAGGCTGAGACCCTTCCAAAGTTCTTACGGATTCGCCTATCACCTTTTAGTCTGTACTGCTTCTCACTTTATCCCCCCCCCCCCTCCCCCAGCCACTTACCTTCACCTCATCTGGTTTCACCTCTCACCTTCTGGCTTGTACTCCTTCCCCCTCCTCCCCCACCTACTTATTCTGGCTTCTTTCCCCTTCCTTTCCAGTTCTGATGAAGCATCTCAGTTGAAACATCAACTCTTTATTCCTTCCCAGAGATGCTGCTTGGACCTGTTAAGTTCATCCATCAGTTTGTGTGTGTTTCTCCGGATTTCCAGTATCTGGAGAACCTTTTGTGCCCATGATTTCTTTTTTTCTGCTGTGTGACTTGACTTAATGATAATTCTTTTTTTAGTGTATTCAAATCTATATCAAGTATTTCTCACTTAATGCAATTTTAAAAAAAATATTAAAGATAATTTGGTTGTTAGATGAGGGATCTTACTGAACCCACGTTGGCTGCCATGTTCTTCTGCAATGTGACAAGGATCATGCTTCATAAGATAAATTAAATCTGTAGTTATTATAGATTTAGGAAGCCCTAAATACATACACCACATGGATGTGTAGCTCTCCCTCTTTTAATTTTGTGGTGAAATAAATATTTTGTTGACTTCAGCTTGCATCATTGTAAAAGCTTGGGACACACATATCCATAAGACATAGAAATATAGTGAGGCCATTTGGCCCATCGGGTCAGCTCTGCCATTCCACCATGGCTGACTTATTATCCCCTTCAACCCCATTCTCCTGCTTTTTCCCTGTAACCTTTTTTGCTGAACTAAACAATAACCCACCATTCTTCGCTTTAAATATACCCGATGACCTGGCCTCCACAACCACCTGTTGCAATGAATTGCACAGATTCACCACCCTCTGACTAAAGAAATTCCTTCTCATCTCTGTTCTAAAGGGACCTCCTTCTATCTGAGGCTATGCCCTCTGGTCCTAGTCTCCCCGGCTATCAGAAACATTCTTTCCATGCCCACTCTATCCGGGCCTTCCAATATTTGATGGATTTCAACGAGATCTCTCCTTATTCTGCTGAACACCAGTGAGTACAGGCCCAGAGCCGTCAAACGCTCCTCATGCGTTAACCCTTACATTGCTGGGATCATTCATGCAAACCTCCTCTGGACCCTCTCCAATGCAGCACATTTTTTCTTAGATAAGGGGCCCAAAACTGCTCACAGTACTCAAAGTCCGACCAATGCCTTATAAAGCCTCGGCAATCCATACTAATCTTTTAAGTCAGACAACCAGCTAGTCAGTGGCTGATTTATAAACTCAGCCAGCGTTTTACAGGACCTACTGCAGTTCCTAATGTATAGTGCTTTTGACACATTAAATACCAGCAAGTAAAACCATAAAAATGAACGAGTGTGGTTGTTGGATAGAGGCAGGTGATGTAAAGTGATTGCTTTTTGACAACAGCATTGGTTCAGCCTTGGTTAGTCTACTAATTACTGCAGCTTTTGCCCTTCCTGAGTAATTTTGTAAAAACTTGGATGATTGTCAAGAGTAGGAAACTATTACTGCTGGAGAAACCACAATGATGTTGGTGAAATACTGTGAAAATTTTCAGTCATCTAAAAAAGCTACTAACTATTCTACTTTTTCTGGACTACGATCACTGCAATCCAAAGCCTGTAATTTCCTGTGCTTTTGAACCTTCCGAACAATCTGACATTTTTGCGGTATCTTGAAGGATTTGGCGAACTGAACTCCTGAGAATGCGGGTACAGCTGCAGCCATTGCTAGAGTGGACTTTGGTCCAGATTGAAAACTTCGGGCCGGAATAACGGGGTGGGGCCCAGCCCAGAGAGCAAAAAATGAAGCGATGTTTAGCCGATCTAAACACCGAGTCAAATTTAAAAGATTAAGATGTCATTGCCATAGGAGGAGGAGAAATAGGTGTTCAGCTCACTGCTCCGTGCCTTACTCACCTCAGTGCTGAACTGAGACAGCAGCTGCAGCCTGCAGCCATTGTGCTCCTGGATGGCTGCATTTGCCTCAGCTCTGTGGCTGGGGACTCTGCCCTTCATGTTCTATGTATTATTTGCTTACTTTTTGTATTGTTTGCATGATTTGTACTTTTTTCACACATTGGGTGTTTGATGGTCTTTGTGTGGGTTTTTTTGTGGATTGTATTGTCTTTCCTTGTTTTGTAGCTGCCTGCAAGAAGATGAATCTCAAGGTTACTTTGATAATAAATGTACTTTGAACTTTGATCTTTCTGGGATATTTTAGACTGAAACAGAGCAGGCTAGGGCAAAGAAATTGGAAAACATAATTATCAAGTTCAGGGGAAATTTATTATTAAAATGCATATATGTCACCATATACTGCCCTGAGATTCATTTTCTTGCAAGCATTCACAATAGAACAAAGAGATACAACAAACAGAACCAATGAAAACCTACACACAAAGACCAACAAACAATGTGCAAAAGAAGACAAACTGCACAAAAACAAATAATAAATGTATACCTAATACTGAGTACATGAATTGAGTCTTTAGAAGTTATCCACACTGGTTTTTATTATAACTTATAGTAATTTTTTGTGGCTGCACTGCTGCCAAGAAATAACAAACTTCACAACTTCTATCAATGACAATAAATATGATTCCGAGCAGAGCAAGTAGTCATAACTCAATTTAATGCCATCAGGTTGTAGGGTAATAGCTGTTCCTGAACCTGGTGGTGTGGGGCCTGAGGCTTCTGTGCCTCCTTCCCAATGGCAGCGGTGAGAAGAGAGCTTGTCCTGGATAGTGTGGGGTCCTTGCTACTTTCCTATGACAGTGCTCCTTGTAGGTGTGCTCAATGTTGGGAAGGGCTTTTCCTGCAATGGACTGGGCTGTATCCAGCACACGGGACATGATGAATGCTCAGTGGAGGTTTGATTGCTCACTGACAAGCACTGAGAATAAAACAAGTTTCTCTGAGGATGAAGAAGCAGGTATGATTGAATTATTAAAGTATGGATGGACCTAAATAGTAAAGGAATGTTGGCTTAAGAGTCTAAATTGAGATTTGTTAGTGGTTTTGAAAACAGAGTATGGCATTAAATTGATTTCCGACTATTTGCTCTGCTTTGGGAGGAGGTGAAGCAGAATCATATTTGTTGTCAGAAATCATGAAATTCATTGTTTTGTAGCAGCAGCAAGGAACAAGCATAAAGTTTTAATCAAAATAAATCGTGCAAAAGAGGAATAGTGGGGTTGTGTCCATAGAACGTTCCGAAATCTGGTAGAATGGAAGAAGCTCTTCCTTAAGCTTTGAGGATGGGTCTTCAGGCTCCTGTACCACCTTCTGGTGCTCCTAATGTGGCCTCGTGTATATCAGTGAGACCTGACGTAGATTGGGAGACCACTTCGCCAAGAACCTTCGCTCCGTCCTCCACAAAATAAGGGCATCTCCTGGCCTCCATTGGTCAGAGTGGACGTGGATGTTGCATCCTAACTGTCTAGATACACAAGCCTGGGCAGAACAATGTAGAGAGCAAGCTCCCCCTCTCCACACACCTGATGAACCCAAAGGAATGACAGAGACCGATACAGGTTGGCAGAAGCAGTGTTGCAGGAGTTGCCAGTCAGTGTTGAACTCAAAGTAGGACAACAGACAATAGGTGCAGGAGTAGGCCATTCAGCCTTTCGAGCCAGCACCATCATTCACTCTGATCATGGCTGATCATCCACAATCAGTACCCTTTTCCTGCCTTCTCCCCGTATCCCTTCACTCTGCTATCTTTAGGAGCTCTATCTAAGTCTTTCTTGAAAGAATCCAGAGAATTGGCCTCCAATGCCTTCTGAGGCAGAACATTCTACAGAACCACAACCCTCAGTATGAAAAAGTTTTTCCTCAACTCCATTCTAAATTGTCTACCCCTTATTCTTAAACTGTGGCCTCTGGTTCTGGACTCCCCCAACATCGGGAGCATGTTTCCTGCCTCTAGCATGTCCAATCCCTTAATAATCTTATATGTTGCAATCAGATCACCCCTCATCCTTCTAATTTCCAGCGTATACAACCGCATTTGCTCCAATCTTACAACATATGACAGTCTCTCCATCCCGAGAATTAACCTCGTGAACCTACGCTGCACTCCCTCAATAGCTAGAATGTCCTTCCTCAAATTTGGAGACCAAAACTGTACACAATATTCCGGATGTGGTCTCATCAGGGCCCTGTACAACTGCAGAAGGACCTCTTTGCTCCTATACTCAATCCCCCTTGTTATGAAGGCCAGCATGCCATTAGCTTTCTTCACTGCCTGCTGTACCTGCATGCTTACTATCAGTGACTGATGAACAAGGACACCTAGATCTCGTTGTACTTCCCTTTTTCCTAACTTGACACCATTCAGATAGTAATCTGCCTTCCTGTTCTTGCTACCAAAGTGGATAAGGACTGCCTTAGGGACTCCAGCTCTGGATTTTTCCCTTGGAGTTAACTCCCAAAGCCTTCCCCGTGAGTCAGTATAGCCCCAGGGTAGTGGAGGTTTGAGATCAAAGTTCTCCTTCTTCCAGATGAGCTGCAAACCACAGCTGACGAACCCCATCTGCCCAACTGTTTTTAAGGCAGCAATAACACATTTTTTTGCCCCTTCTCTTATCAGTAGAAACAGTTCTGCCGGGCTTAGTGACTAAGCCGCACATGAAGGCTAGCAGCTGGACTTGGTTGTCAGAGGCCATTGGGGGCATTTAATAGGTAGTGTGAGCTTATCCCCATTATCATCGCCGGCTATAGCAACCTTAAGGAACCTTATAATATACAATATGGCTCTCGCCCAATACCATTTTTTTCCCTGTAAATCAACTTAAGGAAATAAAGTTTTAAAACAAGAACATTAATCTCCACCTATAGAAACAGGGGAATCTGTGCAAAATCATTGCATCTCCGTGAGGAACATAAGAAATAGGAGCAGGAGGAAGGCAATAGTTAACACCAGCCCATACAACAGAAGATGAGCAATCACAGTATTTGCAGTGCATTGTCCACTTCAGGAGATCCTGATATGGAAGAAATGGTTATTTTTCTGAAAATATGAACTGCAGTGCAGGTACTGTACCTGATTATCATGGGAGCATTCAGCAAAATAATAGATTAAATGCAACATTCTTCATGGTTTTGATGAGACCCAGGAGTCGAAGATACTAATCTAATAGCCAGCACATATATCATACTCGTGATGTTTGATTACAGTCAGGAGGCATGATTTATTGAATGTTGTACACATTTTTAAAGTGTGATTGCATTTTTCTCCCATTTGTTTTTTTTCTTTGAGGAAAGTTATGTCAAGAGATGCAGAAATTGCACACTATTTTAGAAATGTATTGCCAGGTTAACAGGGACATGCAGGTTTGATTCCAGTTATATTTGTATCACCTTTACAGTAAGCTGATTAAAAGAGGAACACTGCAGAAGCTTTAAGTTTAAGCTTAAAACAATGCTGGAAATGTTCAGAGTAACACACACAAAATACTGGAGGAACTCAGATCAGGCAGCATCTATGGAAAGGAATAAACAATTGACATTTTGGGCTGTGACCCTTCATTACATGACCTCAGCCTTGAAACATCAATGATTTATTCCTTTCCATAGATGTTACCTGAGCTACTGAGTTCTTCCAGAATTTTGTAAGTGTTACTCTGGATTTCCAGCATCTACAGAATTTTTTGTGTCTCTGACTAGAAAGTGTTCAGTTGTACAGGCAGTATTTTTGGATAGAGGAACAGACTCGATGGGCCGATTGGGCTAATTCTGCTCCTATATCTTATTTGGGGTTGATTGCTTTTTAATAGAGTGAAATTGAATTGTAAATGTACATTTGATGTCAAGTGCAAAAGTACCACGTAATACCTCTTGTATAGTGAGTTGATTTATGAATTAGACCAGCCAGTTAAAAATATCAAGGCATTTCCTTGCATCTGTCATTCTTAATATCAGCATATTTTAAATCTCTGTGGTCTGTAGCTTGCTGAGTTTCTGTTCCATGAGAATCTGCAGGCATTGCTCAGTGTAAGTGCCAATACATTTGGGACACCTGTAGGAAGCAAAAGCCTTGAACTCACTGATTGGAACTTGCTAGCTGTTTTCCCTCTAAATTCTGCTATGAGGACCACATGGAGGAACAGCTCTTTACCGATGTTTGCCACCATTTACACTAGAAAACATGTCAGGACTAAACTTACATGCAGTATGTGAGCCCATTCCTTTATTGGAGTCTATTAAGCAATGACAAAGAAGAGGAAGAATTTGTTCAACTATTTTAGCTATATTTTCAGTGCTTGTTGTAATTGAAGTGTTTTTCAGTGGTTAACTTGAGAAACTCAAAGTAATTTGCAGTTTTTTAAATGAAATGTTTTATTTTTCACCACTATTTACATACAATTGAATGTCAGGGACATTCAGTACCATTGAAAAACCTTAATGTTTTTTGACAGCTGGCAAAGCTGGAGGAGTGGCTTTTTTGGAAGTCAAAGTTTCCTCAGCAGTTTCTAGGTTAGGGAATGCTGTCGACTGACCTGCTTCACTTAATTGCATTACATGAAGCTCTGGCACTGCTGGGAATCTTGGTTGCCCAAGACTGTCTAGGCCACCAAGATTAGTGTGACATTGCTATATTTTAGCAGAGAGCATGAGTGGTAGGCTGTACTCAATAAAATCTGGGTTTGTATGTTTAAAAGCAGCATTGATTAAAGTAGTAATTGCCATTGTCACCTGGCTAATGTGGTTCTGTTTTTCATTGTTTGCTTTTGCTTGCTCTGGAAAAGTGGGAAGTTGAATGGGAGATATTTAGAGTTTATACATTACCGCTGCTGCAAAGCAACAAATTTCACGGCAGATGTTGATGCTAATAAATGTGATTCTGATTCATTAGGGAACCATATGTTTTTTTTGGTAATTCACCAGTTTTCTGGCCATCATTAGTGAACCTTTTTTTAAAAAAGAAATTTCCAGATGGTTTCTTCATTCATTGTATGCTGTGTGATATGACGTGGTGATCATGGTCTTTCTATGATTGTTCTGTAGAAATTTTTCTACAGAAGTGGCATGCCATTGCCTTCTTTTGGGCAGTGTCTTTACAAGTCGGGTGACCCCAGCCATTATCAATACCCTTCAGATTGTCTGCTTGGTGTCAGTGGTTGTGATATGCCACGACTTGTGATATGCACTGGTGCTCATATGACCATCCATCACCTGGTCCCTTGGCTTCACATGACCCTGATTGAGGGGCTAAGCAGATGCTACACCTTGCCCAAGAGTGACTGGCAGGCCAGCAGAGGGAAGGAGCATCTTACACCTCCTTTTGGCAGAGACGAATCTCCACCCTGCCACTAATTCCAGATTACTGAATGAATTTAAATTTCATAGCAGTCATAAACTCAGGTATCTGGATTGTTATTTTTTTTAATATGATCATTCAATGGATGTGAGCTTCGCAGGTTAAGCCAGCTTTTAATTGCCCATCCCTCGTTGCCCTTGAGTAGATTCTGTAAGCTGCCTTCTTGAACCTTCCTGTTATTTCTGGGTTATTTGCCTTTTAACATGATCAAAATGCCTGATTAAAAATGCGCACCAGGAAGTTGATGGTAAGAGAATTGTCAACTGCAATACCATGGGTAAGTAGCTGGGCTCTTCTTTGATGGAGATGGTTATTGACTCAAGACTTTTGTATCACAAATGTAACTTGCTACTTAACAGCGGCACCTGATTGGATTAAGGCTCGAATGACTTGTGGAGCTGAATAGCCCTGGTGGGACTCATTGAGGCTCCAGGTCCAAGTTATTAGTGAGTACACACAGCTTGACAGCATTGTCAAAGGTCCATTCCATCACTTTGACGTTTCAGGGTTATTTTAGGAAATCAAGACTTCTTGATTTATACTTTCCACCTTATCATTCTAGGCCCTAAATATTGGCTATTTTCCAATTCCTGCTACCGTCAGACCAACCTTGTTGATTAAAAAAATACTATACGTTGTGAACATTGCAGTAAATTTAAAGTCAAAAATACTATTAAGAAGCATATGTTCTGAAAATCATTAACGGTGCGGAAAGGCATGATTACTGAAGCACGTCACATCTCTCCCATTTTTCTTTACTTCATGCAAGACTAGCTGATAGAAAACCAGTTTTAACAAACATGTGTCTTGTGTATTGTCTGAGCAACACTACTGCTTGTTACACTTCTGTGTGATCTTATCATCTGCTAGACAGAGTTTTGTAAATAATATTTAGTTATCTAATGAGGTGGCAGGGTAATTCACAGATAGAACAATAGCATTCACTTGTGATCTAAGCTGGATATTAATGTCAATCACACATCTACTAATTCTGACAACAGACAGTTTCGATGGTAAGGCCAGAAGGGGATTGTTTAATACAAGAGAATTTAAAATAAATTACAGACAACTGATAGATTCGGGGAAATAAATTATAGGGCTGTAACAAAGGAACTGGTAATGAGACTGATGGGTGAGATCAGCAGACAGCCAGATAGGTGATGGTTCAAGTTCCTTGTTTATGCTTTATTTATGACTATAATCATACTAAATAAGTTGGGCGCCACAGTTACCTAGTGGGTAGTGTGACGCTTTACAGTGCTAGCTATAACAATGGGTTTCAATTCTCTCCTTGACCCTGTGGGATCCCACACCCCATGTTCCAAAGACATACGTTTATGATTAGTAAATTGAGGGAATACTCTGTTGGCACCAGAAATGTGGTGACACTTGTGGGCTGCCTGCAGCGCACCCTCGGATTGTGTTGCCTCGTTGACGCAAACAGCGCTTTTCACTGTGTGTTTCGATATTTCAATGAACGTGTGACAAATAAAGCTAATCCTTAATCTTTTTTCTTGCATATATTGGATATTGACTATGCAAAATAATAAAGCTGTAGACAAAAATAGGCTTTTTCATATCAATGGGTTGCTATGTATTTGACATTTCAATATTTAAGTAATCTTGTATACATATTTTTAAACTAAGCATTCTTGTTCATTAATATAATTATGGGTTATATGTAAAAGTATGTTAACTGCATATGTCATCACGCTGTCATGTGATGCATACGCCCCTCGTTTAAAATAAGCTCGAACTACACCAGTATTTTCGGACTCCTGTGAGTTTCTTTGAGTTAGTTTAATGTTTTGAAGTTACGAAACATATCAGTAGGCAATCTTATTTGTACAAAGCAAAATGACTCTTCAGATTTGTTTATTCTCATCTTCCGAATCTAGCTACAGCCTGCTCTCTTTCTTTTGGTTGATAGTCTGACTGTTGGAAGTCTGTGGTTTGATTCAGGGGAGATTAACAACCTGTTGTTAGGTAGCCCACTCTGAGTACCCCAGGCCAGGAATGTTTATGGTGTTGATTAGTGACCGCCAAGGTTAACAAATTGCTTGCACTTTGCAGTCGTTGGCAAAAATAACTTGAATCCCCTATGCCATTTACATTTTAACCACCCTTCATCTCATTGCTTTCCTTTTAAAGTTTAGTGAGTCCAATTTCTTTAATTAAAGTTAACTATTTCCAAATCCCTACTTTGAAAAAAATGTGATCGAATCCTAAACCATGACATCAATTATTAAGCATGAAGCCAAATGCTTCGAGCGCAGTCCCTTTCATCTAATTATCAGTGACTTCAACATTTGCAATTGCAATGAGTTGGCAGCTTAGTTGAGGAAGACTGTATACTATTGCCAAACCTGTTCATTCCAGTTTTTAAGATTTTGTATTCAAATAATCATCAGCAACAATCACTGCACATGTATTTGAATGAAATATGATTATTGCATAAATTATGTTCTATTTTTACATTTCACTATAAACCTACATCTGTGTAAGATTTTAACAATCTTTTTTTCAGATGCTTTCTCTAATCATTTATATACATCTCATTGAAAGATCTACCATTAGACATCAAAGTTCAGCCAGACCTCCGTTAACCATATTGTGTCTCTCCAATCCTCACATTTCCAAACTCATTACAACTCAAAATGTCAAGGCATAGAAGTATGTGGACCAAGGGCTAGAAAATTAGATGAGCATAGACAAGTTGGTATGGAGACCTAAGGTGTCTGTTTCTGTAATGTATGACTTCAGTGCCCCCTTTTCTCTTTAAAGTTCAAAGTAAATTTATTGTCAAAGTGTGTATACCATATTGAATCCTGAGATCCATTTTCTTGCAGGTACCCACAGGAAAATAAAGAAATGCACTAGAATCCATGAAAATCACAATGATGACCGACAAGCATCCAATGTGCAAAAGAGCACAAATCATGAAAATAATAAATAAAAGTAAACAAATAATACCGAGAACATGAAAATGAGTCCACAGACTGTGGAGTCACATTTTACACAAGTTTTTTACATTATCTTCTCATCTTAACTTCTTCAGTTTTCTTCTTGTTCGTCTTCAGTGTGAAGTACTTAGAGTAATTGATGTACAGAACTGTGAGATTGTGATAAGATGAGAATCAAGTTTATCATGAATTCATTGCTTTGCAGCAGCAGTACAGTGCCAGACTTAATGATTAGTATAAGTTACAAAATGGGAAATGGTGAGGTTTTCATAATAAACCATTCAGAAATTTGATGATGGAGAGGAATCAGAATCGGAATCAGGTTTATTATCAGCGGCATGTGATGTGAAATTTGTTAACTTAGCAGCAGCAGTTCAATGCAATACATAATATAGAAGAAAAAATAATAAAATAATAATAATAAATAAATAAATCTTATTCCGTATACTTTATACAGTATACGTATATTGAATAGATTAAAAATCATGCAAAAACAGAAATATTATATATTTTTTTGAAAAGTGCCTGCAAAGGAACTGGCCGAATTTGCAAATTCTTTTCATCCTGCACTTTGGAGCTTCCTTATCAGTCAGTAATGCAACCAGTCAGAATACTCACCGTGGTCACCATGGTTCATCTGCAGAAATTTGCTGCAGTCTTTGCTGACATACTAAATCTCCTCAATATCTTAGTGAATTATAATCACTGGTATGCGTTCTTCATGTTTACAGCAATGTGTTGTGCTCAGGATGGATCCTTTGAGACGCTGATGCCCAGGAACTTGAAGCTGTTCACCCTTTTCACTACTGACCCATCAATGAGGGTGTGTTCACAATCAATTCCTTGGTCTTGCTGACATTGAGTGCAAGGTTGTTGCTGCGACACAACTCAACCACCCTAGCTGTCTCACTCTCATATGCCTCCTCAATGCCACCTGACGTTCTGCCAAAGGCAGTGGTGTCCTCAGTGAATTTATAGATGGAGTTTGAGCCGTGCCAAGTTACTTCCAGACTCGCCGAGTTCCATCGTCGGTCATGAGCGTGGAGAGATTAGAGCAGTCGGCTAAGCTCACATCCTTGAGATGTGCCTGTGTTGGTTGTCACTGAGGACGAGATATTATTTCTTATTCAGAGTGACTGTGGTCAGCAGATGAGGAAATCAAGGATCCATTTCCAGAAGGAAATACAGAGCCTCAGGTTAATGATGAGTACCGAGAGGACGATGGTGAGGGAAATGCACCATTTGCGTTTATGACCAACACAACCTAAGGGTGTGCTGAGGGTCACCCACAAGTTTTGCCACATATTTCGCTGTCAACCTGCCCGCTACGTTCAGAAGAGCAACACAAGCAACAACAAAGTAAAACAACAACAGCAAAACAAGCCCCTTTCATCCTACCCGCCACATTCACACAGACAGGCCTGCAATCCCAGGGCAGGCCACCTCTGGGCCACCAACCTCAAGTGGACTCACAGACTTCAACTCTGTTGGGCGTCAACTTCCAGACTCACCAACTTCTGTCTTCAGTCTTCGTTCCCACCTCCAGGACTCACAGCTGACTGCACCCTGTACCTCAGGCCTCGAACTCCGAGCCTGCCGACTTGCCGACCTTCTGAACTCTTCAGGGGACCATCTGAACTCTTGCCTCTTGTCCATACAGACCCCTGATCCCAAGACCTGCCGAACAGGGGTGGCAATATTTGATACAAATCAAGAAGGTTGCCGACAACCTTCAGTCAGCCCCTACGCATCTACATGGAATGCACTTTCCTTCAAGTTATTATTTTCAGCTTTGTCTCTTGTGACCTTGTAAAACATTTTCTTTTTGCTAATGCATTATTCACAAAAATACCACATTCCATTTCATAAAATAAAACAAAATTCTGTGCTCCCATAGTGGTTGGCAAGCCATGCAAATATGGTCCTGATTTAATTGTTTTGTTTTTATAAGCTTGATACGAGGAGCTCTGGGGGACGAGTGTAAAACCAGTTGGTAGAACCTGCTAATGGCTGTATGTTTCAAATAACAGGGCACAGTAAGCCATTCCTGGAGTTTTAGATGAATAAGAACCAGATGCCTGGTTATATACATTTGTTAATAGACATACTTTATAGCTATTAACGGTGCATTTCATCTCCACAATCTGTGCAAGGTGACCTACTGAGAGAAAAGACTTGTGTGCATATCAACTCTGCTTTAAGATATCCTTCCTGCTGTTGGCACATCTGCCTTGGCTTCATGTTGTTTTGTTCGCAGTTCAAGTGTTTTATTTTCGGGGGAGGGGACTTCTTTTCTCTGTTTACCTTCTACTAATCCTGCTATTTGCACGTACAGTTTCTTCCGCAGAACTAAGCAGGCAAATTATCCGCGGGAGAAGAAAGTAATCTTTTTATTCTCTTGTCATGATGTGCCATCTCTAGCGCTCTGAGAGGAAGAGGATGCATTTGCTAGTTGTCATGTTTCAGATGCCTGATGGAATAGGAGACTGACTGCCTATTTATCTTAAAGGCTGTTAAAATTGTGAAGTCGATGACTCTTGAATAAATATAGTTTCAATATTTGTAGGTGACATGTTTAAGATAAAACTTTATTGTAAGAACTGCAGTCATGAAGTGTTGCAAAATATGTTTCCTCATTTCCCGCTTCTAATCTTTATTTTATTGTGTTAAAGCAATATTACTAAAATTGTAGATTTTTAATCAATTGTAATCAGATTATAGTGTACTTGTAAATTAACTTGGCTGTGATTCAGAGAGGTTCTTCAGAAGTCAAGAAAGATTTGTAAATCTTGTAATTATAGCCGTATTTATTATTAGCTCATAACAATAAAAAAAATACAGCAGTAACCTACTCACTCTACTGTAAGGGAGAGACAGAAAGCGAAGGAGGAGAACAGAGAATAAAAAACAAAGTTTAGTTGTCTTATACTGCAAACTGGCTTACTGGAGAGATAAAACATATTCCTGTCATAAGATGCAAGATATGAAAAAGCCAGATTCTGTGGCATGACCCATGCAGCAGAGAAACTTCAAGAAAATACAGAATCAGCTATACTATATACTGTACTGTGCAAAGGTCTTAGGCACATATACACAGTATACTGTAGCTAGGGTGCTTAAGACTTTTGCACAGTACTGTAGTAATTTTATGTATTGCACTGTACTGCTGCCACAAAAGACACAGAAAATTTCATGACATCTGTGAGTGATGGTAAAGCTGATTCAGATATGGGTCTCTATTGTGGACTGCGAGCTGGCAGGGAGCAGGGAGAGGGGAATCATGGTTGGGAAAGGAAGGGAAGGGAGAGGGGAGGGAGCGGGAAGCGACAGAGAGACATTCTGTAATGATCAATGAACCAATTGTTTGGAATTAAATGACCTTCCCTGGTGACCCAGGCTGAGTGTGTTTGCACCTGCACCACCACCTGCCCTCACACTCCTCTGCCACCTGTCCCACATCCCTCCCGCAGTACTCCATCCTTGCCATTCCCAACGTCCTTTCCTCCCACCAGACTTACAAACTAGAACTCTGCTCTACGTAGACAAATATAGTACTGTGCACACAGGGTGATAATATAAAATTATAAGCAAACATAGACAAAGTTAAACTACAATGAAAAAATAGCAATTTTACACTCTAATCCAAAACGTGTAATCAATATAGTTAAAATTTTTATTTCTATTGCCCTGAAAAATCTGGTTTTTACAGTTGCTTATTTTTTTATTGAGATACAATGCAGAATAGGCCCTTTGGCTCTTCGAGCTGCACTGAAGAGTAATCCCTTGATTTAATCCTGGCCTCATCATGGGACAATTTACAATGACCAATTAACCCATTACCTGGTAGTACATCTTTGAACTGTGGGAGGAAACCGGAAACTCACACAGTCATGGGGAGAACATACAAACTCCATACAGGCAGTGTTGGGAATTGAACCCTGGTCGCCTGTACTGTAAAGCATTGTGCTAACCACTACGCTACCGTGCCACCCCATAAATTTATAATTTATACATGTCTATGATTAGATTAGATTATGAGGACACTCAGTCCTCGTTTATTGTCATTTAGTAAAGCATGCATTAAGAAATGATACAATGTTCCTCCAGTATGATATCACAGAAACACAAGACAGACCAAGACTAAAACTGACAAAAACCACTTAATTATAACATATAGTTACAACAGTGCAAAGCAATACCGTAATTTGATAAAGAACAGACCATGGGCACGGTAAAAAAAAAGTCTCAAAGTCCCAATTGCTCCATCATCTCACGCAGACGGTAGAAGGAAGAAAAACTCTCCCTGCCATGAACCTCCAGCGCCGCAAACTTGCTGATGCAGCACCCTGGAAGCTACTGACCACAGCTGACTCTGAGTCCGTCCAAAAACTTCGAGCCTCCGACACCGAGCACCATCCTCTGCCGAGCACTTCGAGCGATATTCCATACACATAAAAGTACAGCGTCTGTTGACTGTAAAATAGAAAATGGTGATGTGGCACCTTCAGAGAAACATAAAATGCAAGGACTAATACTTGATACTGGATGAAACGTCAGAGGTATTTTCTTGTACTTTCCAAGTGTTAGATGTGGTTCTGCATTTACTTGGGGAGTTGCTTGGAAGTGACTAAATCAGCTACATACTTTTCAAGTTGTACTCTGATTTTTTTTTAAAGCTAAGATTAGATTTCGGTTGGAATACTTGATCGACCCAGATCCAATCTCCATTGAGACAGATTGAGGGTTTAATGTTTTGTGGCTGCATTGAGCCACCGTGCTTGCTGCTACACTTTGCGGCAAGCATTGCCCACCTTTGTCCACCTGTGCTCATAAACTGTCTGATCCTTGATCTTAAAGCATTATATTTACAAGGATTGTGTGATGTTATGACCTTGTAACTAAATCAGGAGGTTTGCAAGACAAGCCTCACCTATGAATATACAGAAAAATATTTGCCAGCCAACTTAGCCAGCTTGATTGGCTTCCACACCTGTTTAAAAACTATATGTTTCTGAATATCTGTGATACATAATCAGAATCAGGTTTATTATCACAAACATATGTTATTAAATTTGTTATTTTTCTGATTGCAGTTCAATGCAGTGCATAAGAAAATCACTGTAGGTTACAATAAGAAAGATAAAAATAATTAAGTAGTGCAAGAAGAGAACGTAGCCTCAGTTGTTGCGTGGACTAGGCCTCAAGTCGCGGTGTCGCCTGTTTACAGCTGCCTGGGAGAGAGGCATTGTTGGTGCATTCCACTGGAGCGCCCGGGGCGGTGTGGCATAACGTTCAAGCTGGGGTCAGTGCTGCCCCCCGTGTTCGCTCGGCAGAAGACAAGCCATATTGTGTTCGACTGTAGTCTGCTGAAACATTCATGGACTCAGAGTCTTGGATTTTTTTTTAGTATGATTGTATTTTACTGATATCTTGTTACGTTATATATACTCTATGTGCCTTGTTTTGTGTATGACTCTTGGTGCTGTGCTTCACACCTTGGCTCCAGAGCAACACTGTTTTGTCTGGCTGTATTCATGTATGCTTGAGTTAAACTTAAGCTTGAACAAAATAGTGCCGGAGTGTTCATGGTCAGATTTCTGATGGCAGAGGGGAAGAAGCTATTTCTAAATTGTTGAGTGTACATTGTCTGGCTCCTGTACCAACTTCTTGATGTTAGTAATAAGGAGAGCGCAAGCCCTGGACGATGAGTGTCCTTACTAATGGATGGCCCCTTCTTCAAGCACTGCTGTTGAAGATGGTGGGGAGGTGAATGCCCCTGGTGGAGGTGGTTGCGTTTACAATCCTCTTCAGCTTTTTCCAGTCTCTGCTATATTAGTTTGCCAGATTCTTTGGTGATATACCAAATCTCAAAATCCTAATGAAGTACAGCTGCTGACATACCTTCATCATCACTACGTCAGCTTGTTGGGCCCAGGATAGATCCTCTGAGATGCTGATGCCTAGGAACTTGAAGCTGATCACCCTTTCCACTGTTGACCCTTTGACTGAGCACAGGTGTGTGTTCTCCTGGTACTGACTTTCTGTAGTCCACAATCAATGCCTTTATCTTGGTAATGTTGAGCGTAAGGTTGTTGTTGCTGCTAATATTGCATAGATATTCGGAAAGAACTGAATATTCGGCTACAACACTTTTAAAAATAAATGGTGTTTTAATTCTAATAAACCCTTAAGCATAATAGTGCAGATTTTCTGTAACCAAGCTGGTTCAAGTAATAATAGTATTAATAATAATAAATACTTTATTGATCCGAATGAGAAATTCTTTCATTACTGCAGCAACATTTTAAAAACAAGTGGGGTTGTATTTGCAACGAAAACACCAATCTCACATGCTTTCTTTGAATTTACATCTGAAAGAGCTGACAAGGGGAGCAGCATTCAAGAAACTTTCAAGATGGCATGTCCTGGGGTTGGAGGACTAAGTATGACAGATCCGGACCAGAAGACATACGAGCAGAATTATGCAATTGAGCCCATCAAATTTGTTCTGCCATTCAATCATGGCTGATGTATTAACCTTCTCAATCCCATTTTCCTTCCTTCTCTCTGTAACCTTTGACACCCTTACTAATTAAAAACCCATCAGCCTCTGCTTTAAATATATCCACTGACTTGGCCACCACAGCCATCTGTGGCAATGAATTCCACAGATTCACCACCATCTGGGAGGTCAAAGTGTCCCAAACTGGTGGGGGAGGGAAGTAGGAAGGGAATTGTTTTGCTAGTGTTGTGTCTGTCTTGTATGTTGGCTGTGTGCTGTTCTGCTGAACATTGCGGGCATGCTATGTTGGCGTCAGAAGTGTGGCAACACTAGCAGGATGCCCCCAGCGCATCCTCTGACTGTGTTGAATGTTAATGCAAATGATACATTTCACTGTATTTTTTAATGTACATGTGATTAATAAATATAATCTTCAATCTCAAAGCAGTTTTCATGTTGAAGAATCTCGTTAAGGTACCTCATTGATGTTGACCCCTGTATGATGATTTCAAAACGGATGGCCCTAAGTTTCTTCAAAGAGGTTAGTTTTAATAAGTTCCAGCGGAGCAGTAGGGTGGCACATTAGTGTAGTGATCAGCACAACGGTTTCCAGGGCAGGCAAGCCATGTTCAATTCCTGCCACTACCTGTAAGGAATTTGTACATTCTCCCCATGACTGCGTAGGTTTCCACTGGGTGCTACAGTTTCCTCCCACAGTCCAAAAAGATATACTAGTTGGTAGGTTAATTGGTTGTTGTAAATTGTCCTGTGATTCATTCAGTCAGTGGGAGCTGTCCCAAACCCGGGGTTGGCAGCTATGCACCTCCATCTTCTTCGATCTTGCGACAGCACCGAGCACAGCCTTTCCTCCAGCTTGTTCTCGCTGACCCCCTTGGCACCACCCATCGCCGCCCCCGCTGAACTTGAGCCTGAGGCCATGTCAGCTTCCAGCCACGGCCGCTTCTTCGAGCTCAGTCCTTCCTTAGGCGGAGGCCTCGGGCAGGTCCAGGCACACGGTGCAGCGCCCAAGTTCATCATGTCTCTTCTAACTCAGTGCATAGCATACGATTCATAGATACATGGTGAGGCTTTAATCTCTTCCACGGAAGATGGCCTTTGGCTCACAAGGAGCTCATCCGCCCTTTGTCAGGTCTTATTTTTTAGTCCTGCTGGGTATTCTCACAAGCCTGGTGGGGGAGCTGGTCCAAGTTGCTGACCACCCGACCACGGCCCCTGGCCGAGCACTGGACACCCGCCCCCCCCCTCCCCCGCCCCCCCCGCCGAAACTCTCCGAGCGTCCAGCACCCAACCAAAAACCATGGAGCAACCAATCCTGTGATTAGGCTAGGGTTAAATTGGGGGGTTACTGGGCAGTGTTGAGTGTTGTTCAAAAGGGCAGAAGGGCCTGTTCCATGCTGTAGCTCAGTCAATCAATCAATCAATCAATCAATAAATAAGGAAGGCTCAACAATCTAGAAAAGGAAGTAGACAGCTTTCGCCGACGGTTTATAAGATGGAAAAGAATGAAGGTACAGAAAAGTGATGCCCTGTAAGGTTTTGAAACTGGCAAAGCACAAGGCATTGTAGTCACAGAGTGCAGAGATGATGGTGTGCGTTTATTAGAGCAGCAGTATACCCCTTTGCATACTGCTGGGGGGGATAATCTATCAGGGTACAGCAGCAGTAGCCAGGCCAGTGGCACTGTGTCTGGCTCTAAGGCTCAGCAGGGAAGGATAAAGTCAGGCAGAGTGATAGTGATAGGAGATTTGATAGCAAGGGGACAGCTAGGGGATTCTGTGGCTGCAAAAGAGATGCGTGAATGGTGTGTTACCCACAAGGTGCAAGGGTTTGGGAATTCTTGGAAGATTCTCAAGGGGGAAGCTGAGCAGTAGAAGGTCGTGGTACACATTGATACCAATGACATAGGTAGAGAAGGGGAAGAGGACCTGTGCAGTGATTATAGGGAGTTAGGGTAGAGGCTAAAGAGCAGGACCTCCAAGATAGTAATCTCTAGATTACTCCTAGGTGAATGTAAATCTTGATTTTTAATGAAGATGGTTTGCACGGATATTGTTTGCAATGGTACATTGACAGTGTTGTCAGCATTATAGCAGTAAATTTTGTTTCAGGCTCTACCAGATTACTATATAGATTGATGCAGGCAATCTCCTGGCGGGGACAAGTGTGGAATTTAGCTTCCTCTTGGTTATAAGGCAGAGAGGTGGTAGGAACATGCTTAAAAATAATTCTATTACGAGTTATTGAGAATCCTTTTTTTTTTCAACGGTTCTTGTTTCAGTCGAAGCAAGCAGCTGAGAAGGAGTGAAGAAATCGGGTAGAAAAAGTCGTTTTTTTTTAAACACTGCTCGGGGAGAAGGGTCTGCACTGCGCAGGCGCATGACGTAGCGCGCCAAGGTTTAAAAAGCAGACCACCATATACAGCGGCCATTGTTGTAGCAGCCATCGTCGGAGCGGACTGAGTCAGAGTGGGGCGGCTTTGGCTCAAACAGGCTTCGGCAAGAACAGGCAGAGGCAAGGGTAGGTTCCGGTAAGTTTTTTGTTCAAATTGTTCGGTGCAGTGAGAATGCCAGGCAGGATGTTGGAATGCTCCTCTTGCAGGATGTGGGAAGTCAGGGAGCCCTCCGGTGTCCCTGACAACGACACCTGCAAGAAGTGCATCCAGCTGCAGCTCCTGACAAACCGCATTAGGGAACTGGAGCAGGAGCGGATGACCTGCGGATCATTCGGGAGAATGAGGAGATTATAGATCGTAGCTACAGGGAGGTAGTTACGCCAAATGAGCAGAGGACAGGAAATTGAGTCATTGTCAGGTGAGGGAAGAGGAAAGGGCAGGCAGAGCAGGGTTCCCCTGTGGCCATTCCCTTCAACAACAAGTATACCACATTGGATACTGTTGGCGGGGATGACTTACCTGGGGCTAGCTGCAGTAGCCGGATCTCTGGCACTGAGTCTGGCTCTGCAGTGCAGAAGGGAGGGGGGAAAAGAGGAGAGCGGTAGTGATAGGGGACTCGATAATTAGAGGTGCAGATAGAAGGTTCTGTGGTCATGACAGAGAATCCAGGATGGTTTGTTGCCTCCCGGGTGCCAAGGTCAAGGATGTGTCTGATCGATTGCATGACATTCTGAAGTGGGAGGGTGACCAGCCAGATGTCGTGGTGCACATCGGTACCAATAACATAGCAAGGAAGAGTGAAGAGGTCCTGGACAGTGAGTATAGAGAGCTTGGTAGGAAGTTGAAAAGCAGGACCTCAAGGGTGGTAATCTCAGGATTGCTACCTGTGCTAGGTGCCAGTGACGGTAGGAATAGGATGCTCTGGAGGAGGAACAAGTGGCCGAGGAACTGGTGTGGGGGGCAGGGTTTCAGATTTCAGGATCATTGGGACCTCTTCTAGGGCAGGTGGGACCTGTACAAGAGAGACAGGTTACACTTGAACTACAAGGGGACCGATATCCTTTCAGGGAGGTTTGTTAGTGCTATTGGGGAGGCTTTAAACTAGATTTGCAGGGGGATGGGAACCAGAGTGCCAGAGCTGACAGTGTGGCTGGGGTGAAAGTAAATGATGTTGAAAGTTTAAGCAAATCCACTGATAGAAAGGTTGTGAGTGGTGGTAAAAATCTTCTGAGGTGTATATATTTCAATGCTAGGAGTATTGCGGGGAAGGCGGATGAGTTGAGGGTGTGGATTGACACGTGGAATTATGATGTTGTAGCAATTAGTGAAACTTGGCTACAGGAGGGGCAGGACTGGCAGCTTAATATTCCAGGGTTCCGATGTTTCAGATGTGATTGAGGCAGAGGAATGAAAGGTGGGGGAGTAGCATTGCTTGTTAGGGAAAATATTACAGCAGTGCTCAGGCAGGACAAATTAGAGGACTTGTCTACTGAGTCCTTATGGGTGGAGCTGAGAAACAGGAAAGGTATGGCCACATTAGTGGGATTGTATTACAGACCACCCAATAGTCAACGAGACTTGGAAGAGCAAATCTGCAGAGAGATAGCAGGCAACTGCAGGAAACATAAAGTTGTGGTGGTAGGGGATTTTAATTTTCCATATATTGATTGGCACTCCCATACTGTTAGGGGTCTAGATGGTTTAGAGTTTGTAAAATGTGTTCAGGAAAGTTTTCTAAATCAATATATAGAGGGACCAACTATTGGATCTCCTGTTAGGAAACGAATTAGGGCAAGTGACAGAAGTCTGTGTAGGGGAGCACTTTGGTTCCAGTGATCATAACACCATTAGTTTCAATTTGATCATGGACAAGGATAGATCTGGTCCTAGGGTTGAGGTTCTGAACTGGAAGAAGGCCAAATTTGAAGAAATGAGAAAGGATCTAAAAGGCGTGGATTGGGACAGGTTGTTCTCTGGCAAAGATGTGATTGGTAGGTGGGAAGCCTTCAAAGGGGAAATTTTGAGAGTGCAGAGTTTGTATGTTCTTGTCAGGATTAAGGGCAAATTGAATAGGAATAAGGAACCTTGGTTCTCAAGGCATATTGCAACTCTGATAAAGAAGAAGAGGGAGTTGTATGAAATGTATAGGAAACAGGGGGTAAATCAGGTGCTTGAGGAGTATAAGAAGTGCAAGAAAATACTTAAGAAAGAAATCAGGAGGGCTAAAAGAAGACATGAGGTTGCCTTGGCAGTCAAAGTGAAGGATAATCCAAAGAGCTTTTACAAGTATATTAAGAGCAAAAGGATTGTAAGGGATAAAATTGGTCCTCTTGAAGATCAGAGTGGTCGGCTTTGTGCAGAACCAAAGGAAATGGGGGAGATCTTAAATAGGTTTTTTGCATCTGTATTTACTAAGGAAGCTGGCATGAAATCTATGGAATTGAGGGAATCAAGTAGTGAGACCATGGAAACTGTACAGATTGAAAAGGAGGAGGTGCTTGCTGTCTTGAGGAAAATTAAAGTGGATAAATCCCCGGGACCTGACAGAGTGTTCCCTCGGACCTTGAAAGAGACTAGTGTTGAAATTGCGGGGGCCCTGGCAGAAATATTTAAAATGTCGCTGTCTACGGGTGAAGTGCCGGAGGATTGGAGAGTGGCTCATGTTGTTCCGTTGTTTAAAAAAGGATCGAAAAGTAATCCGGGAAATTATAGGCCGGTGAGTTTAAAGTCAGTCGTAGGTAAGTTATTGGAGGGAGTACTAAGAGACAGAATCTACAAGCATTTGGATAGACAGGGGCTTATTAGGGAGAGTCATCATGGCTTTGTGCGTGGTAGGTCATGTTTGACCTATCTATTGGAGTTTTCGAGGTGGTTACCAGGAAAGTGGATGAAGGGAAGGCAGTGGATATTGTCTACGTGGACTTCAGTAAGGCCTTTGACAAGGTCCCGCATGGGAGGTTAGTTAGGAAAATCCAATCGCTAGGTATACATGGAGAGGTGGTAAATTGGATTAGACATTGGCTCGATGGAAGAAGGCAGAGAGTGGTGGTAGAGAATTGCTTCTCAGAGTGGAGGCCTGTGACTAGTGGTGTGCCACAAGGATCAGTGCTGGGTCCATTGTTATTTGTCATCTATATCAGTGATCTGGATGATAATGTGGTAAATTGGATCAGCAAGTTTGCTGATGATACAAAGATTGGAGGTGTAGTAGACAGTGAGGAAGGTTTTCAGAGCCTGCAGAGGGACTTGGACCAGCTGGAAAAATGGGCTGAAAAATGGCAGATGGAGTTTAATACTGACAAGTGTGAGATATGGCATGTTGGAAGGACAAACCAACGTAGAACATACAGGGTTAATGTATGTTTTTTGAGGAGTGCAGTGGAACAGAGGGATCCGGGAATACAGATACAAAATTCCCTAAAAGTGTCGTCGCAGGTAGATAGGGTCGTAAAGAGAGCTTTTGGTACATTGGCCTTTATTAATCGAAGTATTGAGTATAAGAGCTGGATTGTTATGATGAGGTTGTATAAGGCATTGGTGAGGCCGAATCTGGAGTATTGTGTTCAGTTTTGGTCACCAAATTACAGGAAGGATATAAATAAGGTTGAAAGAGTACAGAGAAGTTTACAAGGATGTTGCCGGGACTTGAGAAACTCAGTTACAGAGAAAGGTTGAATAGGTTAGGACTTTATTCCCTGGAACGTAGAAGAATGAGGGGAGATTTGATAGAGGTATATAAAATTATGATGGGTATAGATAGAGTGAATGCAAGCAGGCTTTTTCCACTGAGGCAAGGGAAAAAAAAAAACCAGAGGACATGGGTTAAGGGTGAAGGGGGAAAAGTTTAAAGGGAACATTAGTAGGGGCTTCTTCACACAGAGAGTGGTGGGAGTATGGAATGAGCTGCCAGACGAGGTGGTAAATGTGGGTTCTTTTTTAACATTTAAGAATAAATTGGACAGATACATGGATGGGAGGTGTATGGAGGGATATGGTCCGTGTGCAGGTCAGTGGGACTAGGCAGAAAATGGTTCGGCACAGCCAAGAAGGGCCAAAGGGCCTGTTTCTGTGCTCTAGTTTCTATGGTTCTATGGTTCTATGGTTCTAACCTACAGTGTACGACTTCAAATGTTGTTTGCACTTTCTAAGTCAATTATACTCTGAAGAAGTATCTGAAATCCTTGCAACCGTGTCATGTTCTAATGGGAAACAGCTGCCTAAACCTTGCTTATATTCTTGACTTGAGTACTTTCCTCTCTGCTACCTCGTTCTTATCTGCCTTTCAAGTGCCTGAACTAGAACATCTGGTAACAAATGCTGTTTGCACTCGGTATGACATGATTGTTGTCGTTTCATTTCCGTGCTTGTGAAAAGATACATCTTCACTGTATATAAATCCTCACTGTGCTGGCATTAGAGAAGGCACAGACGAGGTTTATGTGAGTGATCCTGGAAATTATAGGGTTAGCAAGGGAGGAGCATTTGATGGATCAGGGCCTGAACTTGCTGGAGTTCGGAAGAATGAGGGAGAGTGGGTATCAAAGTGAACTCCATGGAATTTTGAAAAGCCTAGCTAGACTGAACATGGAGAAGATGTTCTAGTTGTGAGGGAGTCTCGGACCTCAGCCTCAGGATAGAAGGATGTCCCTTTAGAACAGAGATGAGGAGGAATTTCTTTAGCCAAAGGGTAGTGAGTCTGTGTAGTTCATTGCCACAGACGGCTGTGGAATTCAAGTCATTGGCTCTATTTAAAGCAGAGGTTGATAGGTTCTTCATTAGTAAGGGTGTCAAAGATCATGGAGTGAAGGCAGGAGAATGGGGTTGAGAGGGTAATAAGCCAGCCATAATGGGATGGTGGAGCAAATAGCCTAATTCTCTTCCTATGTCTTACAGTCTTATGGTCTAAAACACAGTGGTAGGCTGCAGGCAAATTAAAAAGCTGAGCAGCAAATGCTGCAATCATGTTACATTGCTATATTCTGGCTGGTAATAATGTGTTATTTAAAGACATGGCAGGTAACAATTACAGCTTCTACAGGGTGGCATGGTAGCATAGTGCTTAGCACAACTCTATACAGTACCAGTGACCAGGTTCATTTCCTGCCCTGCCTGTAAGGAGTTGGTGCGTTCTCCCCATGACCGTGTGGGTTTCCTCCGGGTGCTCTGGTTGTCTTCGACAGTCCAAACAAAACAGTACCATACCGTCATTGGTTAATTAGTCATTGTAAATTGTCTCGTGATTAGGCTAGGATTAAAATTGGGGGATTGTTGGACGTCACGGTTGGAAGCGCCTGTTTTGCCCTGTATCTCAATCAGACGAATATCAACATGCATGAAGCAGTTCAAGTGAGCTTCCTTTACTGGTTGCAGTTTCTCATTTACAGAGGCAGGGGATACTTTCTTTTCAGTCAGAGCAATTGATTTTTGGAATGGTAATAGAATTCTTAAAAAAATGAAAGTAGTTGGTTTGGTTGTTTAAGAAGATTAAGGAGTATGAAGGGAGCTCTGTCACAAAGGATTAGGGTTATTGCCAGCATGGTGGATAAAGACACACTGTTTGGGCTGAAGGGTCTGCGTAATCTCTGTACTCCAATTGTGACAGTGACATGACAAAAGGCATCAGAGCCTCAATAGTGAGGATGAACTCAGCAAACAGAAATGAATGCCAGTGAGGTGCACATTTCACTCACGCCTGTCGGGTGACGGTGATGCATGACAGCCATGGTGGGGCAGGGAAGGTATCGGAATGAGAATCAAGTTTAATATCACCAGCACAAATCGTGAAATTTGTTAACTTTACGGCAGCAGTACAATGAAATACAAGATATATAAATATAAAGAGAAAAAAACTGAATTACACTTAAGTATATATATATCTACTAAATACGTTTGTAGTTAAGTTAAAATAAGTATTGCAAAGAATAAAAAAAAGTAGTGAGGTAGTGTTCATGGGTTCAATATCCATTTAGAAATCAGATGGCAGAGGAGAAGAAGCTATTCCTGAATTTCTGAGCACATGCCTTCAGGCTTCTGCACTTCGTCCCCGACAGTAACAATGAGAAGAGGGCATGTCCTGGGTGGTGGTAAGGACGCTGCCTTCCTAAGCCACTGCTTCTTGAAGATGCCTTAGATACTTTGGAGGCTAGTACCCATGATGGAGCTGACTAATTGGAGTTATGCATGTCAACCACATCTGTTGTAACTGAGGAGTGCACATGTGCCACATGGATTGCAGGAAGGGAAGGTTAGCATTCATGCTGAAAGTCCGTATCGGAGTCAATATTCCTGTTACGCATTTCTTTCCTTTAGCTTTCATGGGCGGATTCCCGGCATGGCCAGTTATATAGAAATTACTGGAACAGTCCACAGGGGTAGTGAAGGACTTTAATGGAAGCAACATGTCAAATATCCACACTACCTCTCTGTTGTAGTGTGACTAATATCTGAGCACACCATTTTCTTGAGTTCTTTGGACTATAACCTTTAGTGCTAACATCTTCTTTCTATACTTCTCGCAGATTTGATGTGTGTTCTGACGTAAAAGGAGTGAAAAAATGTTTTTTAAAGGATTCTTTTTTAAAGATTGGCTTTATTTGTCACCTGCACCTGCGTCATTTGTGTCAGCAACCAGCACACTGTCCAAGAATGTGCTGGGTTAGCCTGCAGGTGCTGTTACGCTTCAGGCGCCAAGATCGCATGCCCACATCTTACTAATGCTAATTCGTACAAGTATAGAATGTGGGAGTAAACTGGAGCACCGGAAGGAACCCACGTGATCACGGGGAGAACGTTCAGACACAGGGAGGAGTCAACCCCCGACTGCTGGTGCTGTAAAACTTTGCGCTAATCAGTATGCCACCTTGACACCCTATTTGGTTCAGTTTAGATGTAGATCTGGCTTTCGGTACTTCCATGTGACTAAAGCTGTGACTTTTCCTCGATTTGACGACACTCCAGCTGGAGCACATGCCATCCTGAAGAACTAGCTTTCTCGTTCCATTACGATGTATTCAGTTTGAGCTCGTGCATCTGCTTTTCATTGTGTCTATGTGATTGGTAATCCATGGCATAGAACTGGAGCAACACACAAAGTGCAGGAGGAACCTAGCAGGTCAGGCATCATCTACAGTGGGGAGTGGACAGCTAATATTTCAGATCGGGACTTTTCCTCTGGACTGGCCAGTCCAGATGAAAAGTTCGGATTTGAAGTGCCAACTCCCCATGGATGCCCCTGACCTGCCGAGTTCCTCCAGTGCTTTGTGTGTTGGGTTTGAGGAAATTTGGTATGTCATCAAAGACCCAAGCAAATTTCTGCAGCTGTACTGTGGAGATCATTCTAATTGATCGCATCGCTGTCAGTTATGGAGGGGCAGTGACTGGAAAAAGCTGTAGAAGGTTGTAAACTCAGTCAGCTCCATCATGGGCACCAGCCTCCCCAGCATCAAGAATATCTTCAAAAGAAAATGCCTCAAAAAGGCTGCTTCCATCATAAAGGATCCGCACCACCCAGGACATGCCTCTTCTCATTACTACCGACAGGGA
The DNA here is from genome assembly GCF_030028105.1 of Mobula birostris. Classification (NCBI taxonomy): domain Eukaryota; kingdom Metazoa; phylum Chordata; class Chondrichthyes; order Myliobatiformes; family Myliobatidae; genus Mobula; species Mobula birostris. The sequence goes on along the minus strand of NC_092380.1, from coordinate 99,607,399 downwards.
GGAGGTACAAGAGACTGAACCCACCCACTCGACATTTTAGGAACAGCTTCTTCCCCTCCGACATCAGGTTTCTGAATGGACAATGAATACTCCTTCACCATTGTTGCCCTCTTTTTGCACAACTAATTATCTTTTTTACATAATATAATACTTTTTTTTAAAAAATATGGAACGCTTCAGGAATTTGCGTGTCATCCTTGCGCAGGGGCCATGCTAATCTTCTCTGTATCGTTCCAATTTTAGTATATGTGCTGCCGAAGCGAGCACCAATATTTTAATGTAATAATGTTTTATTATAATCAATAGTATGTTTTTTGTGTTATGTTGTGCTGCTGCTGCAGAATAACAGATTCCATGACATACATTAGTGGTAATAAACGTGATTCTGATTCTGGCATTGCTTAAGACTCCAGTGTCTGCAGCCTCCTGTGATATCCATTGATCTGAATGTCAACTGCAATGCATCCTAGCATCCTCAATGAGTCGACTTTCTGCTGGAGCTCATGCTCGCATGTACTAAGACCTAATGGAACTTGTATCATCTAAATAATATATTAAATATTATGCATAGAACATAGAAATTTACAGCACATTACAGGTCTGTTGGTCCACAGTTTTGTAGCAACCATGTAACCTACTCTAGAGACTGCCTAGAATTTCCCTAGCACATAACTCTCTATTTTTCTAAGCTCCATGTACCTATCTAAGAGGTTCTTAATAGACCCTGTTATATCTGCTTCCACCATTGCCGCCGGCAGTGCATTCTCTGCACCTACCACTCTTTGTGTGAAAAACTTACCCCTGACATCCCCTCGGTATCTGTTTCCAAGCACCTTAAAACTATGCCCCCTCATATTAGCCATTTCAGCTCTGGGAAAAAGCCTCTGGATATCCACACGATCAATGCCCTTATCATCTAATACACCTTGATCAGGTCACCTCTCATCCTCTGTCGCTGCAAGGAGAAAAGGCCAAGTACACTTAACCTATTCTCGTAAGGTACACCCTCCAGTCCAGGCAACATCCTTGTAAATCTCCTCTGCACTCTCTTTATAGTATCCACATCCTTCCTGTAGTGAGGTGACCAGAACTGAATACAGTACTCCAAGTGGGGTCTGTCCAAGGTCTTTATATAGCTGTACCATTATCTCACGGCTCTTGACTCAATCCCACGGTTAGTGAAGGCCAACACACCATACGCCTTATTATCAACACTGTCAACCAACCTGCGTAGCAACTTTGAGTGTCCTATGGACACGGACCCCAAGATCTCTCAGATCCTCCACACTGCCAAGAGTCTTACCATTTATATTATATTCTGTCTTCAAATTGGACCTTCCAAAATGAACCACTTCATACTTTTTCTGGGTTGAAGTCCATCTGCCACTTCTCAGCTTAGTTCTACATCCTATCAATGTCCCACTGTAACCTCTGACAGCCCTTCAGACTATCCACAACACCCCCAACCTTAGTATAATCAGCAAACTTACTAACCCACCTTTCTACTTCTTCATCCAGGTCATTTATAAAAATCACAAAGAGGAGGGGTCCCAGACCAGATCCCTGTGGAATACCACTGGTCACTGACCTCCATGCAGAATATGAACCATCTACAACCACCTTTTGCCTTTGGTGGGCAAGCTCATTCTGGATCCACAAAGTAAAGTCTCCTTGGATCCCGTGCCTCCTTATTTTCTGAAGGAGCCTTGTGTGGGGAACCTTATCAAATGCCTTACTGAAATTCATATACACTACATCCACTGCTCTACCTTCATCAATGTGTTTTATTGCATCCTCAAAGAATTCAGTCAGGCTAGTAAAGCAGGCCCTGCCCTTGACAAAGCCATGCTGACTAAACCTAATCAGATTATGTTTCTCCAAATGCTCATAAATCCTGCCACTCAGGATCTTCTCCAACAACTTGCCCACCACAGAGATCAGACTCACTGGTCTATAATTTCCTGGTCTATTTCTGCTCCCTTTCTTGAACGAGGGAACAGCATTTGCAACCCTCCAATCCTCCGGTACTTCTCCCGTCCCTATTGATGATGCAAAGATCATTGCAAGAGGCTCAGCAATCTCCTCCCTCACTTCCCACAGAAGCCTGGGGTATATCTCATCCGGCCCCAGTGACTTATCTAACTTAATGCTTTTCAAAAGCCCCAGGACATTCTCTTTCTTAAATGTCTATATGCTCAAGCATTTCAGTCTGCTGTAAATAATATATTAAATATTATGGTGAAGGTTTCTCATTAATCCTCACATCTGAAGCCTTTGGGCTCTGCATTTGCTGATGTTATTTTTTCTCTAGAATTGGAGTTGGGTGTGGGTACTATTTTATGACTGGATTTTGGGTCAAGGCAAGTCCTTAGGGCAAATCATTACGTTTCTTTTTTACCACAATGGGATTTATACGGCCTGAGACTTCAATATCTTTGGTTCTTAGCTCTGTTTTATTTTGTGACATTCTTTTTCAAGCTCTCCAGCCCAATCAGAGATCTACATAAAAATTAGCTTGTCACATGTACATCTGAAACGTGCCATTTACATCAAATTAAATCAGTGAGGATGGTGCTGAGCAGCCCACAAGCATCTCCATGCTTACAGTGCCAACGTAGATTGCCTACTACTCACTAAAGCCTGGTTTATACTTCTGCGTCAACGCGTCGCCGTAAACCCTACGCAAGCCGACGCGGAACCCTACACGAGAGCTTGTGTTGCTGTGACACGCACCTCTCCCAAAATGTAACTGCGACACGCACCTCTCCCAAAATGTAACTGCGTGTCGCGGCAACGCAGACCATAACAACTGTGATTGGTCCGATTGGTAGCATCGCATGCCCTCCTATGCTGCAATAGCTTCCCATTGGGCGACTGAAGGGCAGGGAAGGAACTCTGGCTGCAATGCTTTCCATAAAACTTTACAGACCTCTGAAATTATGGAGGACACATTTCACTTTTACGAAAAAAGATGCTCGCATCTTGTTTACCCCAAGACTACCATGACCATGAAGCCTTGTGCGGGCAGGTGAGTACGCATGCGTGACGTGGGCAAATTACCGAGCGACGCAGACACAACAACACACAAGCATAAATGCTCACAACGCGCGTAGGCCATTTGCGTAGGTTACGGCGTCCAGTTAACGCGGAAGTATAAACTGGGCTTAACCCTTATCATACGTCTTCAGTATGTGAGAGTAAACTGGAGTGCTGAGAGGAAACCCACAGAGTCATTGAGAGAACGTACAAACTCCTTGCAGACAGTGGCAGGAATTGAAACAAACCTGAAATCTAAAACAGGACGTAGGAGAGCAAATTAACATCATATTACAGCAAATAGAGGCAAAACTCAGTTATTGCTGGCACTCTAATAGCATTACACTAACTTCTACACTTCTGTACTGTCCTAAGTAATTCACCCAACATGGGGCTCGAACTCATGACCCTGAGATTAAGTGTCTCATGCTCTTCTGACTGCGCTAGCTGAGTGTGAACTCAGTCAGTAGAGAATAGTGGGTGCATCATTGATTTTGCTTAGACTTCCAGGATAATGTGCTTATCAGAATCTACAGGATATCTAGTTGTTTCATTAATATGGGGGTTCAAAACCTGGGGTCCATGCACCTCTTGCTTAATGGTTTACTGAAGTCAGGCATGGTTCTTTGCCATTTTTACAATCCAGGATAGCAAGCTTACCTCTTTCTGTGATACAGAGCATGGAACTGACTTCATTCCCCTTGTGTATTCCTCTGATATGCGTTGTTACAAGTTACAGAGTTTTGCCTCTGCTGAAATATGATATTAATTTGCTCTCCTATGTTCTGTTTTAGATTTCAGGTTTGCTTCATTTCCTCTTGTGTCTGGATGATGATATAGATTTTATTTCTGCGGTAACTGTCCCATTAAGTCATTGCATCCAGATGTATGAATCAAGTAGCAAATATTCCCTCGAACTCTCTGTCATCTTCCATGCTATGGATGATGTAGTTTTAATCCTTTGGGATTGGCCTTTTCACTCTTGCTCCTTCACTTTTCTCATTTCTGATTTGCAAATTTCCCATGGTTGACTTGACTACATAATCTGCAGTTCAAACGACTTGTGGAGCAATTTCTTTCTCATCTCTGTTGCAAATACAGGGCTTGTACCTTCATATAACATAGATTTATTTCCAGAGCATAGTTTTTAAATATAATTTACATAAATAATTTGCATTAAAACACCAGGGATATGGGTTGTTAGATTTGGTGACAATATAAAGAGAGTTAGATTATAAGACGTAGGAGCAGGAATAGGCCACTCAGCCTGTTTTGCTCTGCCATTCCATCATGGCTGATTTATTATACCTTTCAACCCCGTTCTTCTGCCTTCTCTCCATAACCTTTGATATCCTTACTGATCAAGAACCTGTTAAACTCCTAATGATTTGACCTGCACAGCCATCTGTGGCAATAAATTCCACAGTTGCACTGCCCTCTGCCTCAGGAAATTCCTTCTCATCTCTTCTGAAAGGACATCCTTGTACTCCGTGGCTGTGCCCTCTGGTCGTAGGCTCCCCCAGTATTAGAAGTATCCTTTCTTAAAATGAAGTAAGCTATGTTGTTCATGGTAGTTCTGGATCTGGTGTCCTAATGCGCTATACATCTAAAGCAAAAAGGATGTCAGGCTACTTAATCTGCAGTTTGAACCAGATGGATAATCATTAAGGGCATGAATGGTTATGCGCAAAGGGCAGGAGAATGGGGTTGAGACGGGAAAATAAATCAACAGTGATTGAATGACAGAGCAGACTTGTTGGGTTGAATGGCCCATTCGCGTCTTAGTGATTTGGATGTTGCAGTTTTAATCCTTTGGGATTAGTCAAATCAAATACCAAATTTGATTGTTATTCAATCATACATGATTAACCATGAACACAGACAAGTGAAACAGTCTTATTCTGGCGACAAGGTGCAATAAACAGTATCAACACATAGTACAAGGCACATATAAGATATCAGTAAACAGCGGTCACACAAAAAAAGTATAATCCTAGACTCCGAGTCCATGAATTTTGCAGCAGTTTACGGTCGAACACATATAGCTTGTCTTCTGTAGAACGAACATTGGAGGGCAGCGCTCTGTCCAGTTTGGACGCCACGCCACACTGCCTCCTTCGCTTCTCTCCTGGGCAGCTGTAAACAGGCGACATCGCAGCTTGAGGCATAGTCCGCACTACGACTGAGGCTAGGCAGCACCAAAAAATCAGTGAAAGAGACGCAGCATTCCACATTAACAACGTCCAACAGTGTCTTGCGATCACAAGAAAAGCAATTAAGACAATCACTGGTTAATAGACTCCACACTACTTCATGCACTGACTCCTCCAGTGTTTCCCATACGTGGGCAGTAGCACAATCTGTACCATATCCAACTCCTTCAGTTTGTTGGCCTACAAGCAACTCACCGATGGGGTAGACCTGCAGTACTTTAAGTTCCTAATGTTCAGCAGGGTCTTGTGATTGTGAAAATATTTGTTTAAAAAGGACAGTGACAGGTGTGATCACTCTAGCTCCTTCAGTTCTCTCTGTGTTCTCACTAATAAAGCTCCTGCTTCACATGTCCAGTCATCTGGGTTGAATCCTAACTCCAGTACTGTCTGTGTGGAGTGAACATGTCAGATGGATTTCCCTTGGATGCTCCACTTTCCTCCCAAATCCCAAAAACATGTTGCTTGATGGGCTGATTGTGCACTGTAAGTTGTCTCTGGTGTGAGTGGCAAAAACTGGGAGAATCGTTGGGAACGTGTGGAGAATGGATTCCGGAGATAATTTGAAGGGAATGGGATTGATCTGTGAGTTTGTATAGACTTGATGGGCTGAATGGCCTCCGTTGTCACAAGAGAATGTAGCATATGAAAGCAAGTTGTAAAGAGAACCTAAGGAGGCTGCAAATGGATATAGATAAATGAGTGGGCAGTGATCTGGCACATGAAGTGTTTTGTGGGAAAATGTAAAATTGTCCATTTCTGCAGGCAAGATGCAAAAGGAAACTATTATACCTAAAAGTCAGACATTGCTGTGAAGTTCAAAGGAATCTGGACATCACCCTGTATGGTTTGCAGAAGTTTAGTGTGCAAGTATTGCAAGTAATTAGTGAAGTTATTTAGAACACAAAATGTAACAGTGCAGTGTAGGTCCTTCAGCCCACCATGTTGTGCCGACATTTTAACTTACTCCAAGATCAACTTAATGCTTCCTCATGCATCGCCCTCCATTTTTCTTTCATCTATAAGCCTATCTAAGAGCCTCTTATATGTCCGTAATGTGTCTGTCTCTACCACCACCACAGGTTTCATGCACACAGCACTCTCTGTGTAAAATAACCCACGTCTCACATCCCCCAATTCTTTCCCTCAAGCACTTTAACATTATGCCCTCTTGTATTAGCCATTTCCACCCTGGGAAAACAGTACTGACTGTCCACTCTTATCAGTATCTCTTATCATCTGGTACGCCTCGAATCTGTCACCTCTCATCCTTCACTTCAAAGAGAAAAGCCCCAGCTCACTCAGCCTTTCCTCATAATGCATGCTCTCTCTTCCAAGCAGTCTCCTGGTAAATCTTCTCTGTGTCCTTTCTAAAGCTTCCACATCCTTCCTATAATGAAGCAACCAGAATTGAACACAATACTCCAAGTGTGGTCTTACCAGGGTTTTATAGAGCTGCAAAAGGATTAGCAACAGTATTGTTCAGAAAATTGAAAACAGAAGTGAAGTGGTTATATTTTAGTTACATAGAGCATTGGTAGGACTGCCTATAGTGTCCTATGTACACCATAGTTCTCCTCATTTTAGGAAGCATCTTAATACTTTGGCAGCAGTCCAAAGAAGGTTTACCACAATAATGCCTTGGTTTTCTTATGAGGAAAAAATTGGACAGCATTGCCTTATACCTTCTGGAATTTAGAAGAGTGAAAGCAGACTTGATAGAAGCATATTTGATACTGAAGGGTTTTGACTGGGGGTTTGGGGGGTGATTCTCTTGTGGCAGAGGATGTTTTCTCTTGTGATATTAAAAATAAGGGGTTGTTTATCTAAGACTGAGTCTCTTTTTTCATTGGTTCATGAGTCTTTGGAGCTTTTCCTCAAAGGGCAGAGGAAACAGAATGTTGGAATATTTTTAAGGCCAAGAGAGCAAGGTTGCTGTCGGTTGACAGGAATGTGGAATTTAGTTTATTGTCAGGTCAGCAATGATTTTATTGAATGGGAGAGCAGAGCTGAGTGCTCTACTGCTCCGAACTTGTATGCTCAGATTCAGCTGACAGACTTAGATCTATGTATTATCAAGTTGTTTAATATTCCTTCATGCCATGTGCTTGATTAAGTAATAGTTATTGAATACGTGTACAATATATAGAACAGCAGTCCCCAACTACCGGGCCGCAAAGTATGCGCTACCGAGCCGCGAGGAAACGATATGATTTAGTGATATGAGTCAGCTGCACCTTTCCTCATTACCTGTCATGCACTGTGTTGAGCTCGAACGCACGCGAGCTCATTACGCACGCATCATCCATGTCAGAGCGGGAAGGAGATCAACTCCTGGAGCTTGCAAATGACGACGGGCTAAAAAGTATGTTTGATATAACATCTCTGCCGGCATTCTGGATCAAAGTCAAGGCTGAATATCCTGAGATAGACACGGAAGCACTGAAAACGTTGCTTCCATTTCCAACATATCTCTGCAGTGAATGCAACGAAAACTAAATTGCAGAATAGACTGGACATAGGGAACCCATTCGAGTATCACTGTCTCCCATCACCTCTCGATAGGACCGTGTTGTTGCAGGAAAACGAGTATTCAGCCCAGGGCTCCCACTGATTCAGCGATGTTGGTGCGTTGCAATGATCTTATATGTTCATACGAGGAAAATATGCGCTGTGTGCTTAATATCCAAACGTTACTTAAAATGTTATGATGCTATTGACTTATAAGTGACTTACAGAATCATATAACAATTACAGCATGGATACAGGACATCTGTGCCCTTCTAGTACGTGCCGGACGCTACTCTCACCTAGTCCCACCAACCTGCACTCAGCCCATAACCCTCCATTCCTTTCCTCTCCATATACTCATCCAATTTTTCTTTTAAATAATATCGAACCTGCCTCTACCACTTCTACTGGAAGTTTGTTCAACACTTACTTCAAACTCCCCTGTCCTCCCCTGATAATTGACTTATCGCTATATTCATGCAAGGAAAATATGCGCTGTGTGTTTAATATTAAATTCGTTTGATAAACCCTTCTGGAAACGAAATTGAGTGTATTAGCCACTTATCGCCTATATTCGGGTCGTGATTAACACCCCCCCGAACAGAATCGCCAAAAACGATTTGTAGAAAGGAAATCGGCATGTGCACGCATGCGCAAGTCACGCACGCGCACTGGTGCCCGCGCAAGGCTTCATGGTTGTTGTAGCCTTTTGGGGTAAACACAATGTATTTGACTGCTACTCTTGTCCGTTGGCAACCATTCCTCCCCCCACCAGTCGGCTGGTCCGCAAGAATATTGTCAATATGAAACCGGTCTGCAGTGCAAAAAAGGTTGGGGACCCCTGATATAGAATATACCCTTAGTGGCCACTTTAGTACGTACACCTATACACCTGCTTGTTGAGGCAAGTATCTAACTAGCCAGTCGTGGCAGTCACTCAATGCATTGCAACATGCAAACCTGGTCAAGAGGTTCTGTTGTTGGTTAGACCAACCATCAAAGTGGGGAAAAAATGTAACCCAAGTGACTTTGATTGGAATGATTATTGGTGTACCTATAGGAAGAGGTACAGTCGACGTTTCACGCCGAGACCCTTCGTCAGGACTAACTGAAGGAAGAGTGAGTAAGGGATTTGAAAGTGGGAGGGGGAGGGGGAGATCCAAAATGATAGGAGAAGACAGGAGGGGGGGTGCCTGTTACTAACTCTTCCTTCAGTTAGTCCTGACGAAGGGTCTGGGCCTGAAACGTCGACTGTACCTCTTCCTAGAGATGCTGCCTGGCCTGCTGTATTCACCAGCAACTTTGATGTGTGTTGCTTGAATTTCCAGCATCTGCAGAATTCCTGTTGATTGGTGTACCTATGTCAATTCTTGAGGTGGATGGGCCACAGCGCTGAAGATCACAAATTTACACTCTGAGGTCACTTTATGAGGTACAGGAGCCCCGAGCACAGAATACATGTATAATACTGCATATCGCACATACTTCTTTATTGAGTAATGTAGTGCATGTACCAGTCCTAATAATATGGGTTCTTACTCAGCCTTAGAATAACAACCGCACCCTCCACACACGAGATACATGTATTGCTTTCATTCTGATTGCCAGCAAATATCCTCAAGCAACTGAGGCTGCTGCTGATCTTCCTCACTTAAACCAGTTGTCCGAGAAGGCAATGAATGGAAAGGATGAAACTGAAGTTTTTCTTTTGGAGTTCTGCATCCTGTTTGTAAATTCTCGGATGTATGTCCAAAGAGGGAGAGGTGATTTGCAAGACGGCAAATATAATTGCACGTTGTGACTTCAGGTCAGTGAAGACTGAATATGTAGATGACAATATTACATTGCAGAGAAGAATGCACATCTTGTGACGCTCTTGTTCAATGGGATCTCAGTATGAATAAAGACTAGATTTTGAAAGATTGGCTTCTCCTTCTCAAATATACATCAAAACATACAGTGAGTTAAGTCATTTGCGTCAACGACCAGCACAGGCTAAGAAAGTGCTGGCAGCAATCCATAAGTGCCGCCATGCTTCCAGTGCCAACATAGCATGCCCACAACTTATTAAAACCGGCCAATATGTCTTTGGAATGTGGGAGGAAACTCGAGCAGCCGGGGAAACCCACGTGGTCACGGGGTGAACGTATGAACCCCTGACGGGCTGCGGCGGGAGTTGAACCCTAAGAGTGAATGCTGGGACTGTAATGCATTCGGCTAATCACTGCATTACTGTGCCACCTGCATTCATACATAAAGAGACAGACTGCATTGCACTGGCTTTGGTAGGCACCTTCCCTTACCCATCTTGACCTTCCATCCCTCCAACTGTGCAGAGGAAAGTCACTATGTATCTGGGTTTGAATTTTCTGCATGAGGTGTATATGGGGAGGAGGGTGCAGGATACAGAGGGCTCCAGGTGTTTTTGTGAATGAATTTCTGGGGGAGGGGGCACAGTTGCATCACAGTTACCGTAACACTGTTTAACAGCACCAGTGACAATTCTGGCTGATGTCTGTCAGGGCCCTGTATGTTCTCCCCGCGACTGTGTGTTTCCGCTGGAGAAACTGGAGGATTAATAGGTCACATCACATGCATGTAGTTGGGCCGGAGGAATCTGTTACCATGCTGTGTCTCTAAGTAAAAAAAATAATTTCATAATGTTAGCAGGCGAGTGTAATGTGTATCTTGGAAGAGGGAATTATTGTTGAAATAGTGTACAGGCTGAAGCTGCACAGTCGTAGAGCACTATAGCACAGAAACGGGTCTTCAGCTCATCTAGTCCATGCTGAACAATTACTCTGCCTAATGCCATTTACCTGCACCCGGACTATAGCTCTCCATATCACTGATATGCATGTAGCTATCCAAACTAGTCTTAAAATTTGAAATTGGAGACTGGAGGATGGAGGGGGAGAAGATGGCGCGACGGCAGTGTGCACAGCCTCTCCGGTGAATAATATCTGTAATCTGTCAAGTAGGGTACCGTGCACGATTCTGATTTGACGGAGACAGGCGTGAGAGTACGGAGGAACATCTGGAGAAACTTCTGAAATACCTGCTTCGCTGCCACTGCTACTGTGTGGTAACCGGAATCTCTGGAGCAGAAGGCCCCGAAATCCTCGGCTTTGCTTGTTTCAGCGGCCGGGGCGAGGTCGAAGGTGCTCGGGAGGCTGTATTGGAGGAGCTGGTCGGAGGCTCGAAGTTTTCGGATGGACAGACTCAGTGTCGGCTGTCGTCGGCTGCTTCTAGGGCATCGGCAAGTTGACGGTGGCTGGAGGTCTACGGCAGGGAGTTTCTCCCTTTTGCTGCCTGCTATTGGGACTTGGGAGTCGATCAACTTGGGGACTTTGAGACTTTTTTTTACCATGCCCATGGTTTGCTCTTCATCAAATTATGGTATTGCTTTGCACTGCTGTAATTATATGTTATAATTATGTGATTCTGTCAGTGTTAGTCTTTGGTTTGTCCTGTTTTCTGTGATATCACCCTGGAGAAACATTGTATCATTTCTTAATGCATGTATGCATTTCTAAATGACAATAAAAGAGGACTGAATGTTCTCATAATCTAATTGAACCCACATCCATCACTTCTGCAGGCAGCTCACTCCACATTTGCACTACCCTTTGAGTGAAGAAATCTCCACTCATTTTCCTTAGATATTTTACCTATCATCCTAAACCCTGCTACACCCTACCTGAATGGAAAAAAGCCTGCATGTATTCACCCTATCTATACCTTCAAGTTTTTGTATACCTCTGTAGATCTTCCCTTGTTTTCCTATGCTCAGAATCAGAATCAGAATCACTTTGTTCCCAGTGTGTGAAACAAACCAGAATTGATTGTGGTTCGGTGCCAATCATAAAATACAGGACAATACCATAACAGACAACACAATAACAACCAACAGTTTACAGTACAATAGTGCAAACAGTCAGAGCAATCAACAATTAGCAGAATGGTCACATGCACAAATCTCATTAATCAAACTTTAATAAATGTGAACATATGAACAGGCCCAGTAATTATTAACAGAACAAGGAGAGCAGGAAAGACCATTTAATGGATGTTGCACTGGGACAGTTAAGGTATTGCAGCAGAGTAAGTTTTGTTGAGAATCTGAATAGCTACATGAAAGAAGCTTTGAAGATAATGTGTCATGTTGGTGGTGATGGACCTGTAGCATCTCCCTAATGGGAATCTGGTGAATGGGTGACTACTAGGGTGGGATTAAAGTCTTAACCTACCCAACCTTTCCCTACAATTCAGGTCCTCAAGTCCTGGCAACATCCTTGTATATTTTCTCTGTACTTTTTCAATCTTATTCATATCTTTCCTGTAGGCAGGTGACACAAATCCAAATTTGGGCTCACCAATGTCTTATCCAACTTCAGCATAACATCCTAACTCCTATACTCAGTAACTTGATTTATGAAGGCCAGTGGGCCAAAACCTCTCTTTACGACCCCATCTACCTATGACATCACATTCAAGGAATAATGGATCTATATTCCCAGATCCCTATTGTCTACTGCACACACTGGTACCCTGCTGTTCACTGTGTAAGACCTACCTGGGTTGGTCCAATCTCGCACTTGTCTGCGTTAAATTCCATCTTCCACTTTTTAGCCCATTATTCTAGCTGGTTCAGGTCCTTCTGCAAGCTTTGATAGCCTTTCTCGCTGTCTACTACGCTTTGAATCTTGGTGTCATCATCAAGTTTGCTGATCCAGTGTACCATATTATCATCCAGGTCATTGATGTGGCTGACAAACAACAACAGACCCAGCATTCTTCTTTAAAACACAGCCTCCAGTCAGAGAGACAACCATCTACTACCTTTCTCTGACTTTTCCCCTGAAGGCAATGTTGAGTCCAGTTTACTAACTCAAGTGCATTTGGAACACTGTGCACAATTTCTCTCCTTTATTTAAGAAAGGATAAACATTGAGGGCAGTCCAAAAGGAATTTACTAGATTAATTACTGGGATTAGACGGTTGGCATTTCTATGCTCTGGAGATTGGTAGAATGAAGGGTCATTTTATTGCAACATTCAGGAACATGTAGATGTTGAGATGTTTCCACAAGTGCATAAGTTTCAAATAAAGTGACATAATTGCAAGATAGATTTTCCAAGATTTCACCCAGGAACTTGAAGCTGCTCGCCCCTTCCACCGCGGACTCCTCAACGACAACTCATCACTGACTTCCCCTTCTTGAAGTCTACTCTCAATTCCTTGGTCTTACTGATGTTGAGTGCAAAGTTGTTGTTACACGAGTCAACCTGATAACCTATTTTACTCCTATACGCATCCTCATTGCCACTGGAGATTCTGCCAACAATAGCGGTGTCATCGAGAATTTATAGATGGTGCTTGAGCTACAAGACCATAAGACATAAGAGCAGTAATAGACTATTTGGTCCATTGAGTTTAGGCGCTGTTGCTTAATGGCTGATTTATTATCCCTCTCAACCTCATCCTCTTGCTCTGTCCCCGTAACCTTTGATGCCCTTACTAATCAAGATTCTATCAACTTCCACTTTAAATGTACTCAATGATTTGGCCGTCACAGCTGTCTGTGGCAATGATTTCCACAGATTCACAAACCTCTGGTTAAAGAAATTCCTCCTCATCTCTTCTAAAGAGACATCCTTGTATTCTGAGACTGTGCACTCTGGTACTAAACTCCCTCACTGTAGGAAAGGTCCTCGCTAAACCCACTTTATCTAGCCCTTTCTATATAGAATAAGCTTCAAGGCTAAACTCCAATTAGTACAGCTCCATAGCCATCAAATGCCCCTCATACTTTAACCCTTTCAACCTGGCTAACTACAGTACTGTTCAAAAGTATTAGGAGTGCCGGGGCAGGGCGTATCACAGGTGCACACATACCCAGCCCTGAGACACCAAGCAAGGTCAATTGATTTATTGATTGTTACGGAATGTTTCTCCGGTGCTTCTTGCTCCCTCCACTCTCCCTTCCCCTTTTCCCAAACATGGTTCCCCACCTCCCATATCAAAATCACTTACGTATGTCATGAATTTAGTTTTTTATTTTGCGGCAGCAGTAGAGTGCAAAGCAGAACATCACTACAGTACTGTGCAAAAGTCTCAGGCATCATAGCTATATATATGTGTGCCAAAGACTTTTGTACAGTCCTGTATACCGTGTCACACAGTTATGAGTGCAGAGACATGAGAACAGTGGGCTAAGCACGCATCCTTAAGGTGTGTTTGTGTTGATTATTGCTTAATATAGTTAAAAAAATAACTGAGTGCCTGAAGGGATTGGAACAAAACTGACATTTTGTAAATGAAAGCACCTATTGACTATATTATTACCATATCCTCAGTGCCTTAAAGATTGCGTTAATAATCACAGAAATTACTACACACCTTAATTATTCAACCACAAATTGAAGATTGTGTGGCAAGTCATTTCTTCCAGGTAAGGCAGATGGATTATGTGGGATATGTTCAGAATATACAAGTGATTAAGCTTGAGAGGCAAGTTCTGCAATGTTAGCAAATATTGACATGCTATTTGGCTTAGTCTGTGGCACTGTGGAACTAAACTGCAGATCACAGCAATCTCGAGTTTGATCTTTGTCTCTGTGAGTATGCACAGAATTTGGAATTGGGCATATTGAAGTAGAGTAATTGGAATATGAGAGGGAAATAATTGAAACTGAAAATGCTACTATAAATTCATATCCAGCTTGGTAAGGACTGAGTTGGATTTGGCAGAGCACCTGTAGCACTTATACAGTGCACAAATTCTGCAGCTATCAGATCTTAAATTATAGTAATTTATTTGGGTAATCTTGTACCTGCCAAGCTCTTGCATAGATTGTGACAAATGCTTCATGTCAAAGTCGGGAAACAGGATGACAACTTCAGGATGATTTTTACTGCGCGAGATTTCCTATCACCCCTATCGCCTACAGTGAACTTCTAATCGAAACCAAAATTTACTCTGTGATGATTTATTAGTGGCTGCTGACCAAATGTTATGTTTGTTATTTGGGAAGGGTTTTTTTTTGAAGGTTCAAACTGCCATCGAACATACTTGGAGGATTACAGATAATACTCTGAGGATGCAAAATGTGACATAATATGGTATGTTTGAAAGCACATTTTCTGTTAAATTATGGTGGCAAAATGGGTATGACTATAAATTCCCCAGTGGGAACTTTACTTCTGCGCCTTTCTGTAAGTACTGAGAGCGTAGATTTTCATTATCAGTGCAAGTGGATGCTGAATTTGTAGCGGCGGTAAAACAGAATGTTGCACTCACAACATGCTGGAGGAACTCAGCAGGTCGGGCAGCATCCGTGGAAACGATCAGTCAACGTGTTGTGAATGTTGCTTTGACCCCAGCATCTGCAGAGTATTTTGTGTAAAGCAGAATGTTGGTAAGCAGTGCTCTGTCTTGGTAACCCAGATTTATACTTAGTGGAACACAGGCTTGTGCAGCTTGGTTAGAAGCCTCATATTTTTAAGTTTCTGGGATATGGACTTGGCTGACAAGAGCATATTATGTTGCCTATCCTCATTATCCAATGAGAAGGTGAGAAGGTTGCCTCTTTGAATTTTGTCAGTCCTTTTGGTGAAGGTTCTCTCAGAGTGCTGTTTGGTAGGATGTGATGAAAAAGGGCTGATTTAGTATTTCCAAAGTAAGGTAGTTCCTGATTTGCAGGGGAGTCTGTAACTGGTAATATTTCAGTGCCCTGTACCCCTCAGCCTTGGTGGTGGAGCTTACAGGTTTAGGCAACATTGGTAAAGTATCCACGGTGAGCAACTGTCATCCATTTTGTGGAGAACTACACCCACTGTCCACTTGTAGTAGAGGGAATGAATATATTATGTGGCGGAAGGGGTACCAATCACATGAGTTGCTTTATCCTGAATGGTTTCAGAGATGTTGGACATCCACTCATCTGGGCCAGTGGGGAGTATTGTATCACACTCTTGTTTTATGCCCTGTGTTGCACACAAAAAATGCTGGGGGGACTCAGGAAGTCAGGGGAATAAGCAGTCGACATCTCAGGCCGTGAAATGGAAGGGGAAAGAAGCTGGAAAATGAAAGTGGGAGGAAGGGATGGAGTACAAGCTGGCAGGTCACAGGTGAAATCAAATGAGGGGGCAGTGCAATGCTGGGAGGTGATCGATGGATGAGGTAAAGGACTGAAGAAGAAGAAATCCAATAGGAGAGGAGAGTGGACTATGAGAAGAAGTGAAGGAGGAGGGGCAACAGAGGGATGTGATCTGCAAGTGAGAAGAGAAAGGGTAAGAGAAGAGCCGGAATGAGGAATGGAAAAGGAGAGAAGGCGGAGGAGGAGAAATTACCAGAGGTTAGAGATATTGATGTTCCTGCCGGCAGGTTCGAGGCTGCCTAGACAGAATATGAGGTTTGTTCCTCCAGCGTGAAAGTGGCCTTATCATGGCAGTAGAGAAGGTCATACACCAGGGGTTCCCAACCTGGCATCCACACACCCATTGGTTAATGGTAGGGATCATTGGCATAAAAATGCCACAGACCGATATTTTGGAATGAGAACGGGCAGTGGAATTAAAATAACACACATAAAAGTTGCTGGTGAACGCAGCAGGCCAGGCAGCATCTCTAGGAAGAGGTGCAGTCGACGTTTCAGGCGGAGACCCTTCATCAGGACTAACTGAAGGAAGAGTGAGTAAGGGATTTGAAAGTTGGAGGGGGAGGGGGAGATCCAAAATGAGAGGAGAAGACGGGAGGGGGAGGGATGGAGCCAAGAGCTGGACAGGTGATAGGCAAAAGGGATACGAGAGGATCATGGGACAGGAGGTCTGGGAAGAAAGACAAGGAGTGGGGGGGAACCCAGAGGATGGTCAAGGGGTATATTCAGAGGGACAGAGGGAGAAAAAGGAGAGTGAGAGAAAGAATGTGTGTATAAAAATAAGTAACAGATGGGGTACGAGGGGGAGGTGGGGCATCAGCGGAAGTTAGAGAAGTCGATGTTCATGCCATCAGGTTGGAGGCTACCCAGACGGAATATAAGGTGTTGTTCCTCCAACCTGAGTGTGGCTTCATCTTTACAGTAGAGGAGGCCGTGGATAGACATGTCAGAATGGGAATGGGATGTGGAATTAAAATGTGTGTCCACTGGGAGATCCTGCTTTCTCTGGCGGACAGAGCGTAGATGTTCAGCAAAGCGGTCTCCCAGTCTGCATTGGGTCTCGCCAATATATAAAAGACCACATCGAGAGCACCGGACGCAGTATATCACCCCAGTCGACTCACAGGTGAAGTGTTGCCTCACCTGGAAGGACTGTTTGGGGCCCTGAATAGTGGTAAGGGAGGAAGTGTAAGGGCATGTGTAGCACTTGTTCCGCTTACACGGATAAGTGCTAGGAAGGAGATCAGTGGGGAGGAATGGGGGGGACGAATGGACAAGGGAGTTGCATAGGGAGCGATCCCTGCGGAATGCAGAGGGGGCGGAGGGAAAGATGTGTTTAGTGGTGGGATCCCGTTGGAGGTGGCGGAAGTTACGAAGAATAATATGTTGGACCCGGAGGCTGGTGGGGTGGTAGGTGAGGACCAGGGGAATCCTATTCCTAGTAGGGTGGCGGGAGGATGGAGTGAGAGCAGATGTACGTGAAATGGGGGAGATGTGTTTAAGAGCAGAGTTGATAGTGGAGGAAGGGAAGCCTCTTTCTTTAAAAAAGGAAGACATCTCCCTCGTCCTAGAATGAAAAGCCTCATTCCGAGAGCAGATGCGGCGGAGACGGAGGAATTGCGAGAAGGGGATGGCGTTTTTGCAAGAGACAGGGTGAGAAGAGAAATAGTCCAGATAGCTGTGAGAGTCAGTAGGCTTATAGTAGACATCAGTGGATAAGCTGTCTCCAGAGACAGAGACAGAAAGATCTAGAAAGGGGAGGGAGGTGTCGGAAATGGACCAGGTAAACTTGAGGGCAGGGTGAAAGTTGGAGGCAAAGTTAATAAAGTCAACGAGTTCTGCATGCGTGCAGGAAGCAGCGCCAATGCAATCGTCAATGTAGCGAAGGAAAAGTGGGGGACAGATACCAGAATAGGCACGGAACATAGATTGTTCCACAAACCCAACAAAAAGGCAGGCATAGCTAGGACCCATACGGGTGCCCATAGCTACACCTTTAGTTTGAAGGAAGTGGGAGGAGCCAAAGGAGAAATTATTAAGAGTAAGGACTAATTCCACTAGACGGAGCAGAGTGGTGGTAGAGGGGAACTGATTAGGTCTGGAATCCAAAAAGAAGCATAGAGCTTTTTCCGCGAGTTGGGTACCTCCTCTTATTTACCCCTCGATCGTGACCCCACTAAGGAGCACCAGGCCATTGTCTCCCACACCATCACCGACTTTACCCGCTTGGGGATCTCCCATCCACTGCTACCAACCTTATAATTCCCACACCTCGCACTTCCCGTTTCTACCTCCTACCCAAGATCCACAAACCTGCCTGTCCTGGCCGACCTATTGTCTCAGCTTGCTCCTGCCCCACCGAACTCGTTTCTGCATACCTCGACACGGTTTTATCACCCCTTGTTCAATCCCTTCCGACCTATGTTCGTGACACTTCTCACACTCTTAAACTTTTCGATGATTTTAAGTTCCCTGGCCCCCACCGCTTTATTTTCACCATGGATGTCCAGTCCCTATATACTTCCATCCCCCATCAGGAAGGTCTCAAAGCTCTACGCTTCTTTTTGGATTCCAGACCTAATCAGTTCCCCTCTACCACCACTCTGCTCCGTCTAGCGGAATTAGTCCTTACTCTTAATAATTTCTCCTCTGCCGCATCTGCTCTCAGGATGAGGCTTTTCATTCTAGGACGAGGGAGATGTCTTCCTTTTTTAAAGAAAGGGACTTCCCTTCCTCCACTATCAACTCTGCTCTTAAACACATCTCCCCCATTTCACGTACATCTGCTCTCACTCTGTCCTCCCGCCACCCCACTAGGAATAAGGTTCCCCTGGTCCTCACCTACCACCCCACCAGCCTCCGGGTCCAACATATTATTCTCCGTAACTTCCGCCACCTCCAACGGGATCCCACCACTAAGCACATCTTTCCCTCCCCCCCCTCTGCATTCCGCAGGGATCGCTCCCTATGCAACTCCCTTGTCCATTCGTCCCCCCCATTCCTCCCCACTGATCTCCCTCCTGGCACTTATCCGTGTAAGTGGAACAAGTGCTACACATGCCCTTACACTTCCTCCCTTACCACCTTCCTCCCTTGCCTATCACCTGTCCAGCTCCTGGCTCCATCCCTCCCCCTCCTGTCTTCTCCTATCATTTTGGATCTTCCCCTCCCCCTCAAACTTTCAAATCCCTTACTCACTCTTCCTTCAGTTAGTCCTGACGAAGGGTCTCGGCCTGAAACGTCGACTGCACCTCTTCCTACAGATGCTGCCTGGCCTGCTGCGTTCACCAGCAACTTTGATGTGTGTTGCTTGAATGTCCAGCATCTGCAGAATTCCTGTTGTTTTAGTGGAATTAAAATGGTTGGCCACCTGGAAATCCTGCTTTTTGCGGATAGATCAAAGGTGGTCGATGGTTTATCTCCTGTATGTTGTAGGAGAGCTATTGAGTGATGCACTTGGTGACCTGTTCTTCTAGCCATGGTGTTTGTGTGTTTGCCCCAGTTGATGTTTTGTCAATGCGGAACCCCAGCATGTTTGATGATGGGGGCCTCAGGAATGGTTAATGGTGTTGACTGCCAAGGAAAGGTGGTTTGGGGTCTTTTCTGGTGGTAGTTATTACTTGACACTTATCAGCCATGTCTGCACATTGCCCAAGTCCCGATGAATGCAGACATGAACTGCTTCATTGTCTGAATTTTGAAAATGAGATTGACGATAGTGTAACCATTAAAGCACAACTCCACTTCAAACCTTACAATGGGAGGATAGTCCGTGATGTGCACTGAGGATCACGTAGATCTGGGATTATTTACCTCTGCCAACCACAACTATCTCCCTTTGTGTATGAGTCCAGCTATTTGAGTGTTTTGCCCTGTTCAGCCCATCCTGGGGTTGATTCCAAAGATTGGAGCCTGAAGGTTGATCGGAAGCCAAAGCCCTGGTCTTGGAGTCTGAAGATCACAGGCGAAATTGTCTGTGAGTCCATTGGAGATCTGGAGCCCTGTTCTGGGTGTGTGGGTGGGAGGGGGGAAAGGGGCTCGTTGATGTTTTGTTGCTTGTTGTGTTTTGTGTTGTTCTGCTGGCACTGTGGGTGCATTATGTTGGCAAAGGAATGCATGACAACACTTGCGGGCTGTTCCCAGCACATCCTGAGGTTGATGCACTGTATGCTTTGATGTACATGTGATAAATAGTTTAATCCAAATTTGCATGTGAATCTGTCTTCAGTTTCACCAAGATGCCTTCACGTTATGTTCAACCAAATGCTTTTCTGTTGCCAAGGGTAGTCATTCCTCTTCTATGTAATTAAGTGTTATGGTCCATATTTTGATAAAAGCTGTGATGAAATGTAGATCCAAGCAATCCTATTGCAATCTAAACTGGGCTTTGATAAGTATGTGAGGTCATTTCTGAGCTCTCCTAAGTTTAGAAATGTACCCCAAAATTGTGCAATATATAATGGATGAAAACCATTGGATATCTGTCCTGTGGGAGAGAGGCGAGATTCTACAGTGCTGCTGTTTTGAGCATCACTCAGTGTTTCCAAAAATCATTTCTTAATTTCAGTATTTTATATAAAGAAAACTAATGCCGGGATCTGGGGTCTGGTTATATTTTGTGTTGTCACTAGAATTTTTCTTTTTTGTTGCCTTCATTTTCAGCACCCCCTAGTTTGGTGTTGCTTGCAGCCTGCATTATTATTACACTGAGGGGGAGGGCAGGTGACCTGTAGCTAGACCTTTGCCTCAGCTGCTGCTTATCTACCAGCTTTTCATTGCACTGCCAGCAGCATGTTTTAAAATTGTCACGTTTGTGTTCAATAATTAGGTGTTTTCTCTCACCATAAGCAATGAGCTTGCTATGATTTACTCCCAACACATTACACAACAGGCACCATAAGAGGCATATTCTCATGTCTGTTCACAAAATGTCAGAGCTGTTTGTTTGATGAACTCAGTCACTGTGATATTTGGCTTGGTTTCCATCCAAGACTGTCCTGTGTTAATATTCTAAACCTTACAGTGAAAGATATTTGTTCTGATTAAAATAGTATCCGCCTCGACAAGCAATAATTTGTGTTGGATAGTGCTGTATGGGAAAGCAGCCTAATCCTTTTTAATAATGGCCAGATCTAGCAAATAAAGCTTTGTTGCCATGGTAACAGAATATTGTTTCCTGAGGAGTGTAGTTGATAATAAGCAAGTTGCATCTGAAGCGCTTTTTTGTTCATGAACTACAGAAACCACACCTGTGATACGTGACATCCAGTGCACTGGAACCCACGCATTTCTGAAAGCAGACAGAAACCCCTTTTTTGAGGTTCTGAGGAGAATTATATCTGAGCAATACATCTCAGCAAGTTAAAACCTTTTGTTGGCAACAGACCTACACTGCTGGATATTCTGTGTGTCATTTGTAAGTGCACGTTACTCTGATTGACTGCAAACCCACTCGTGTTTCTTAAATCCATTCATCGAAAATGAAACCCCAGCAACACAGGTCAGAAAATACAATCATGGCAAGATGTGCAGAAGCATAATTCCTACCCTTTGGAACCCAAATTGATTGGATTAGATTTTTGCAGAAGATTAACAGATTGGAAGATTCACCTGCTTACAAAAAATCATGAGCTGACTTCTCAAGTACAGTTCATGGGGTCAGACACAGAGCAAAGCCAACAATAGCATTTGGTTTGACCTGAAATTTGTGGTTTGCTATTAACGTACTTCCTGTCATTCTGTATCCATGGAGTATTTTGTACTTTTGCTGAAATGGCTGTTGTTTAGGAACAAACTTGATCTCTCTGGAATCATGGTTCATTTAGAAACAAAATGAGAATCGGAACCAGTTTTAATATCACTGGCATATGTCATGAAATTTGTTGTTTAGCAGTAGCAACACATTGCAATACATAATAAAAAAAACTAAATTACGATAAGAAATATATATAAATGTTTAAATGAAGTAGTGTAAACCGAGAGAAAATATGAAAAAATAGTGAGGTAGTGTACATGGGTAAGTTCATTATCCTTTCAGAAATCTGATGATGAGATGGGGGGGGGGAAATGAAGCTGTTCCTGAAACATTGAGTGTGTAGCTTCAGTCTGCTCTTCCTCCTTCTTGATGGTAGAAGAGGGCACATCTTGGGTGATGGGAGTCCTTACCGGTGGATGCTGCCTTTTTGAAGATGCCCTCGATACTGGGGAGGCTAGTGCCCATGATGGAGCTGGCTGAGTTTACAACTTTCTGCAGCTTATTTCGATGCTGTGCAGTGGCCCCTCCGTATCAGACAGTGCTGCAACCATTTAGAGCACTCTCCGAGGTACGTCTGTAGAGATTTGTGAGAGTCTTTGGTGACATAGCAAGACTTCTCAAACTCCTAATAAAAAATAGCTGCTGTTGTGCCTTCTTTGTAATTGCATTAGTATGTTGGGCCTAGGATAGATCCTCATAGACATTGACACCAGAGAATTTGAAACTGCTCACTCTTTCCACTGCTGATCATTCGATGAGGACTGGTGTTCCACTGACTTCCCCTTCCTGAAGTCCACAATCAATTCCTTAGTCTTACTGACGTTGAGTGCAATGTTTGTGCTATGATACGACTCAATCAGCTGATCTGTCTCGCTCCTCTATGCCTCTTCATTACCATGCGAAATTCTTGCCCACAATTGGCAAATTTGCAGATGTAATTTGAGTGGTGCCTAGCCACACAGTCGCGAGAGAGAGTAGAGCAGTGGGCTAAGCACGCATCCTTGAGATGCACCTATGTTGACTGCCAGAGAAGAGATGTTATTTCTGATTTGTACTGACTGTGGTCTCTCAGAGGAAGTCAAGGATCCAGTTGCAGAGGGAGGTACAGAGGCCCAGGTTTTGAAGCTTGTTGATTAGAACTGAGGGAATGATTGTGTCACAAGCAAGAGAAAATCTTCAAATGCTGGAAATCCAAGCAATAATAATTGTGCTGAACGTTGAGCTGTAATCAATAAGCATCAGCCGTAGGTATTGCTAAAAAAGCACACCTGAATTTTTTCCCCTTAAGTTACCCGCCCACAACTGTCCCATAAGACCATTACACAGAGGAGCAGACTTAGGCCCTTTGAGTCTGCTCTGCCATTCGATCGTGGCTGATTTATTTTCCCTTTGAACCCCATTCTCCTCCCTTCCCCCATAACCTTTGCCACTCTGACTAATCTAGAACCTGTAATTCTCTGTTTTAAATAGACCCAATGACTTGACTGCCACAGCTGTCTGTGGCAATGAATTCTACAGACTCACAATGATTTAGCTAAAGAACTTCCTCCTCTGTTCCAAAGGGATGTTCTTCTATTCTGTGATTGTGCCCTCTGGTCATAGACTCTCACACTAACAGAAACGTTCTCCCCATGTCTACTCTAAGTAGACCTTTCAATATTCGATAGGTTTCAATAAGAAACCACCCCCCATATTCTTCTAAACTCCAGTCAGTATAGGCCCAGAGCCATCAAATACTCGTCATACATGAGTCCTTTTATTCTCAGAGTCATTCCCCTCAGATCTCACTTGTCATCATAATTTAGCATGAAGTTTGATGTTTCCATTTTGCCACTTTATATGCTCTGCAAGGATAATTTATTTATAAAAGTGTGGAAGGTTATTCTTCTCAAACATTCGCCCTGGTCTCCCCAAGCACAAACTTTGTCAAGAATAACCTTTATCCAAAGTCATAGATGAGCAGATTAAACCTGCTTCCCTGTACATAGACATCAGTTTTCTGATTGCTGATTTACAGTGGTGCAGAACGGTACAGTAGATTTGTTCACTTTCTTCAGAAATAGTCACATTCTCATGTAAACTTGCTCCCTTCCACGTGGCTTAGATCTTTACACTTACAGGTTGAAAATTGTCCCCCTCAGGTATAAACCCCAGTTTCATTGTTATGCTCATTGTAACATTGATTCCATTCTTTGGTCCTTCTGAGCAGTTTTTCATTGCAACATCATCAACCCTATCATTGTGACACTGTAACCATCAAGATCATTGCCTCAGCAGATTGTTCTGGGTATTTCAATACAAGTTTCTAGTGGACTTATTCAAAGAAAAGACTCCCTCTCAAAATGCACTACTCTGTGTAAATTGTCAGCATGAGTACCATGAGTTTCACCACCCTACTTGGAATGATGAAATGCTGGAACCACTTTCTCACCTTCAGCCTACCTTCACTGAGCTATTTACACCATGTTGGAGATAACATGCCTCCTCAAAGACTGAATGATGGGCTTCCTGATCATAGATCGGAACTGGCGAGCTTAATGCTATAGCACCTTTGCACTTTACAGAAGTTGGCACTGATGGCAAAATAATATTCTTTATTTTCTCTCCCTTGTGTAATGTATTAGACATGTATTATGTATAAAAACTGTCGTTACATCATTGAATCAGCCACTGTTGTTATTTGACATCAATAAAGAATATTTGACTGGAAGTATATTTCGCATTTCAGCAAATTTGCAAAAACCTGTGCGAATGGAGAAAGCCTATGAACAACATTCGCACTGTCAAGTTTGGCTACCCAATGACTACCAGTTTGATTCCCATTTTCATTTCTTTAGTTATATCAGAACGCACAATTGTGAGCAGCGTGGCACTGTAGCGGTTAGCGCAATCACATCACAGCACCAGAGGTCACCCATAGGTGTTTGATTCCCACCGCAGTTTGTAAGAATTTTGTGTGTTCTTCTCATGACCACGTGGATCTCCTCCGGGTGCTCTGGTTTCTTCCCACATTCCAAAGGCGAACGGATTAGGGTCAATAAGTTGTAGGCATGCTAGCCTCAGACTGTGCTAGTTGTTGGCACAAGCAATGCATTTCACTGTAAGTTTTGATGTACATGTAACATGAAAAACTTGTCTTTAAAACTATTGTGGATAAAGTCAATCTTTATCATGAAGAACTGCTGAAGATGATGTGATTGCCATCAACGTTGCTAAGTAAGCAATTGGCTGTGAAGTATTTTGTGTCGTTCCAAAGATACAAGGGACACGACCACATCAGTGAAATGTGTACTTTTAGCCTTATGAGGGATTTTAATTCTTTCAGAGAATGGGCACCAAAGCATGAGAACTTGACACTCTCAGTAGTCACTAGATATACCTGTACAACTGGTTATTGATGCAAATATCTAATCAGCCAATGATGTGGCAGCAATTCAATGCATAAGAGCATGCAGGGGTTCAGATGCAGTTCAGATCAAGCATCAGAATGGGGAAGAATATGACCTAAGTCAGTGATCACCAACCAGATAAAGATGTGCGACCGGTCTGTGAGGAAACAATATGATTTGGTGACATGAAACGATATGAGTCAGCTGCACCTTTCCTCATTCCCTGTCACGCACTGTTGAACTTGAACAACCCCCCCCCACCCCATCGGCCGGTCCGCAAGAATATCGTCGATATTAAACCAGTCCACGGTGCGCAGAAGGTTGGGGACCCCCGATCTAAGTGACTTTGGCTGTGGAATGATTGTTGGTGCTAGACGGGCTAGCTTGACTATCTCAGAAACTGCAAATCTCGTGCAATATTTATGGACCGTAGTCTCTAGAGCAAGGGTTGCCAACCTTTTTTATGCCATGGACCCCTCCCGTTGACCCCAACCGTTAACTGAGGGGTCCAAGACCTCTAGGCTGGGAACCCCTGCTCTAAGTTTACAGAGAAACATATGAAAAGCAAAAAAACATTCAGTCAGCAGCAGTTTTATGGGTGATAATGCTTTGTTTGTGAGAGAGGTCAGAGGACAATGGTCAGACTGGTTCAAGTTGACAGGGAGGCGACCGTAACTCAAATAACCACGTGTTACAACAGTGGTGTGCAAAGAAGCATCTCTGAACGCACAGCACATCGAACCTCAAAGTGGATGGGCTACAGCTGCAGAGGACCACACTGGGTTTGACTCTTGCCCTAATAAAGTGGCCACAGAATATTTTGTATTATGAGGGATTTTAATGCTTTCAGCGAGTGGGCAGCTAAACATGAGAAACTAATGTGCCCAGGGAAACATAAACCTGGTTTAATCTTGTAGGTATTCCACACAGCAATCAGCTACTCTTCAACGCTTCCTATGACCTAGGCTTCAAGATGACATGGAGTGAAAGTAATTGGGCACTGATTTAGACCATAGAGCACCGCAGCACAGTAACAGGCCCTTTGGCCATCTAGTCTGTGCTAAACCATTACGTTGCCTAATCCCATTGACCTGCACCCAGACCATAGTCCTTCATACCCCTCCCATCCATGTACCTATCAATTATTTGTTAAGTTTGAAATCAAACCTGCACCCACCTGTTCCACTCAATTCCCATTCTTACCACCCTTAGACTCAGGGGTTCCCAACCCTTTTTTAATGCCATGGACCAATACCATTAAACAAGGTGTCTATAGACCCCAGTTGAGAACCCCTGCTCTGAGTGAAGCTGTTTCCCCTCATGTTCCCCTTAAACATTTCACCTTTCGCCCTTAACCCATGACTTCTAGTTCTCGTCTCTCTCAACCTCAGTGGAAAAGTCTGCTTGCATTTATCCTATCTATTCCCCTTATAAATTTGTATAATCCTATCAAAGCTCCCCAAGTTCTCCTACGGTCCAGGGAATAATGTCCACAATGCCAGGATAGGATAAAGACCAGGATATTATTATGGAAATGAACATGCCCTTATGCCATTACTGCAATTAGTGTATTGATTCTTAAGGCATTTATTAAAATGGATAATATATGCAAAGAAATCTGGAAGTTCATGGCTAGACTGTGATGAATTTGTTCCTTAAGAGTTATGCCAAATAAGTGGCTGCCCAATTAACTAGAATCCAGTGTATTAGAATCAGAATTAGTTGTAGTATCGCTGACGTGTGCTGTAGAATTTGTTGTTTTGGGGCAGCAGTACAGTGCAAGACAAAAATAAGTAAATATTATAAATCAGAATCAAAAATAAAATAACTGGTGCATAAAAGGAATTGTGAAGAAATGTTCATGAGGGAACTTCACTCACCTCAGTACCGAACTGATCACTGAGCACAACTTATAGACTCACTTTCAAGGACTTTACAGCTCATGTCCTTAGTATGTATGTATGTATTTATTTATTTATTATAATTTTTTTGTATTTGCATATTAGTTTTGTCCATTTTTACATACAGATTTTCATTGATTCTGTTGTAGTTCTTCATTCTGCTGCAAATGCATGTAAGAAAATGAATCTCAGTAGTATACAGTGACGTGTATGTACTTTGATCATAAATTTACTTTGAACATTTGAGTTCATGGACTGTTCAGAAGTCTGATGGCAGAGGGGAAGAAGCTTTCTACTTTTTGCTATTGTTAAGTACGGTCAACTACTATTGTTGAGCACCCCTTATCTGAAATCTTCGGACTTCAGATGTTTTCAGATTTTTGAATATTGGTATCTATATAACAAGGTATCTTGGGAATGGGACCCAAGTCTAAACATGAAATCTATTTACATTACATATAGAGCTTATACATATACTCTGAAGGTAGCTTTATATAATATTTTTAATAGCTATCGCTACCTTGGCTACCCAGTTGGACAGTCAGTGGCTGTTTGGCATTGTCATCATTGCTGACTCTGAACTTAAGGTTCAAAGTTCAGAGTAAATTTATTATCAAAGTACATATATGTCACCATATACAACCTTGAAATTAATTTTCTTGTGGACATACTCTATAAATCCAATAACCATAATAGAATCCATGGAATACTGCACCAACTAGGGGTACAACTAGTGTGCAAAAAATAACGAACTGTGCAAATACAAGAAGAAAGAACAATAAAAGTAATAATAATAAATAAATAAGCAATAAGTGTGAAGAACATTGGATGAAGAGTCCTTGAAAGTGAGTCCATAGGTTGTGGGAACAGTTCAGCGATGGGGCATGTGAAGCTGAATGAATTTATCCCCTCTGGTTCAAGTTTGAGGGGCAATAACTGTTCCTGAACCTGGTGGCATGAGTCCTGAGGCTTCTGTACCTTTTTCCTGATGGCAGCAGATAGAAAAGAGCATGACCTGGGTGGAGGGGTCCCGAATGACGGATGCTGCTTTCCTGCGACAACACTCCGTGTCGATGTGCTGTATAGTGAAGAGCGCTTTACCCATGATGGACTGGACTGTATCTGTTCTATTTTGTGGGAGTTTCCATTCACAGGCATTGGTGTTTCCATACCAGGCTGTGGTGTAGCCAGTCAATATACTCTTCACTGCACATCTGGGGAAGTTTGTCAAAGTTTTAGACGCCATGCTAAATCTTCGCACACTCCTAAGGAAGTCGAGGCACTGCTGTGCTTTCTCCGTAATTGTACTGATGTACTATCGATAAGCTGTCTTGGTCTTATACATGTTCGCCACACCTACATACTGATGCAGCCATTCAGTGTGTTAGATTTTCATCAGTGACGATCTTGGGAAATTCATCAATGAATTTCTCTGCTGCTTCATAATCAGCAGACACTTTATCACCACAAATCTTTAAAAACTTAATTTAAATCTTTAAAAATTAAATGTTTAAATTTAATTTCCCTTAAATTTCTGCAATATTCACAATTACGTTCAATTTTCAGTTTGTCATGCTAGATCTTTGCTTATTTCATGATGGAGTATATCGTTAAGTAGCATATATTCACTCTGACTTTGATGAATATACTCTTTCTACACAGTTGAGATCTTAATTTTTCACTTTATGCTGTGTTTTTTTCCTAAATTTCATTAATTTCTGTTCATTACATATGTGGGGTCACTTCTGAGTACTGTCTTTGGTGTGCAACAATCTGTGCATCGCCTGGGAACCTTCCCAGCACCTTGTGGAATTTTCCATCTGTGACGTCATAGCAGTGCTCAAAAGATTTGTGGATTTCAGAGGTTTTTGAATTTTGGAATGTTGGTTAAGGGATGCTCAACCTATATTAAGTACAATTCTACTTGTTTGCAGTGTTGGTACCAGTATGCATAGTTTGAACTATTCTTTGGGTTCAATGCTTTCCACAGCTGTTGCAGGTTTTTATATGTATAGTTTTTACAGCAAGCTTGTCTTACCACTGCTTCAGGCAAAGAAACCATTATCAGTGAAACAAAATATAAAGACAAAACACAAAGCTCATTGGAGCAATCAAGGTCTTGCTCTATTTACTTCCTGTGGTTAATATTTTTCATACATTCACTATCTACTTCTAATCTCAGCCGGCAATTCCTACTTGTATCCCAGGCCGCGCCCCACCCCACCACTCTGCACTAACCACCCTGTATCAGTGAATGGAAATTAATACGATTCACATGTTAGAGCAGGGGTTCCTAACCTGAGGTCCATAGACCCCCTCGGTTAATGGCAGGGGTCCTTGGCATTAAAAAGTTTGAGAACCTCTGTGCTAGAGGAGAACAAACCATTCAAATGACTTCCATCAAAGTTTTGCTCCTTTTCTGCAAAATATTGTCATTTCAAAGAGAATTGAATCAAAAAAATCAAGAAACCAAAAAAAAAGAACAATCTCTTTGGAAAAGAAAAGGATTTTGTTAAACCATTAATTTGGTTCATTTTCAGCAATTCTCTTCAGTATTCAGAGGTTTTTGCTGAGTGTTGGAATTCCTATTGATTGTTTATGTTTAAATCATTGATGTCGCAACAGTGATCCTATTTTAAGAGTGTCATTAACTGCAGACAAGGAGGGGAAACAGTCTTTCTCATTATTGGTTATGCTAGTTGCTGACATCTTTACTTACCTTCCACTATTCTAGAGCTATTTGCTGTGAGGTTACTTATATAACGTCAGTACTTCATTCTCGTATTACTGTGGTTGAAATTTGCCACCCAAAGAGTGAAACCCAGGGTAGGAGGGCAAGGTGAGAAGAAATATTTTAATTAAAATGCCAAACATTTTACTTCTGATTCTCATTCCTGTTCTGACATATCGGTCCATGGCCTCCTTTTGTGTCAAGATGAGGCCACCCTCAGGGTGGAGGAGCAACACATTTTATTCCGTATGCGTACCCTTCAACCTGATGGCATAAATATCTAATTCTCCTTCTGGTAAACAAATTACCTTCCACCCCCCTGCCCCCCACCTTCCTCTATTACCTACTCTGACCTATTACTTCACCCTGGGTCCTCCCCTCCATCCCTTCCTGCTATGGTCCACTCTCCAATCATATCAGATTCCTCCTTCTTCACCCTTGACCTTTCCCCACCCACTTAGCTTCACCTATCACCTTCCAGCTCGCTTCTTTCCTCTCCCCTTTCTCCCCCCACCCTTTTATTCTGGCATCTTCCCCCTTCTTTATCAGTTCTGAAGAAGGATCTCGACGTGAAACGTTGACTATCTATTCATTTCCATAGACACTGCCTGACTTGCCGAGTTCCTCCAGCGTGTTATGCATGTTGCTTTGGATTTCCAGCATCTGCAGACCTGTTCATGTTGAAGAAATATAAAGATATAAGGTTCTGTTACTGGAGTGAAGGCAGTGCATTCAGTTTTCAGTAGTTAAAAATGGAAAATGCAACTACATTATGACAGTGATTGCAGGTCTCTTGTTTGTGGTAAGCTCAATGTCATTTTCAACAGTTAATACCCACTTAAATAGCATCCAGATAGTTTTTATAAATGAGTTTTAACAGTTGATACTAATTGGTAAGAATTTACTGTTAGCCTTTAAGTAGATTTGGAAAAATAAGTGACTATTAGCAGCATGGGGTACAGCACAATGCAGTATTTATTGCTTTCAGCATCATCTGCATCTCTGTTTGACTATTGGAAGTATAATGTGCCGAAGTACAGCACCACCGCTATACTGTGTTTCCTTGTTTAGGTTTTTCAGTCTGCACTTGCAAAGATCGACACCTTATTTGTAGCCCCGTATCTTTCATCTGCTAATTTTGTTGACCTCTGCACATCAGTTTTGTAGCAAAGAAACAGAAGTTTCTGATTATGTACAAAAGGGAATAGTTTTCACTGACGTAAAAGATCTTCTGAATTTGTCTGTCCTAATTGCAGCTACTTTTGCCGTGATCCCAGCATAAGCAAATCCTAAAGAACTTCACAGACCCAAAGCACAAGGATTTGGCAAAGTGCAAATATCCAGCTAATGGCTTATAATGATTCCTTAATTAACAAAGCAAAATGAATGCATGTTTTACATGTGTTTCATTTCCTTTCTTTCCAATAATATGATGTACCTTTGAATATTTCCAACATTTATCAGCTAAAATCCTATAAATCAGCTCACTTCAAAAGAGTAAAATTTTGGCACGCCGTTGTAGCGTAGTGGTCCATGTGATGCTATTACAGCTTGGCGAGTTCAGAGTTCTATTCCAGTGCAATCTGTAAGGAGTTTGTACACTCTCCCCGTGACTGCCTGGGTTTCCTTTCCTCCCATGCTCGAAAGGCATACCCCTAAACGCTCGTTCACTGCTGTCATTACTGTGCGGTTGGGAATCTTTCAGGGGGAAGGCCTCAAAATCTCCGGCTTTGCCTGCTGTTGGCAACCGAGATGGAGGTCGAATCGTTCGGATAGAGATGGCGCTCAGTACTTGGTGTCGGAGAGCTGATCAGAGCTCGAAGTTTTCGGATGACTCAGAGTCGGACCGTGGTCGGGTATGGCAGGGAGAATTTTTCTTCCTTCTCCCGTCTGCGTGAGATGTGGGACATTTGAGAGACTTTGAACTTTTACTGTGCTCATGGACTTCTTCATCAAGTTATGGTATTGTTGCACTGTTGTAACTATATGTTATAGTTATGTGGTTTTGTTAGTTTTTTTTCAGTCTTGGTCTGTCCTGTGTTTTGTGATATCACACTGGAGGAAATATTGTATCATTTCTTAATGCATGCATTACTAAATGGCAATAAAAGAGGACTGCGTGTCTTCATAATCTAAAAAAAATAAAAAATAATAGATGAATATGTCATTGTAAATTGCCCTGTGATTAGGCTAGGGTTAAATAGGTGGGTAACTGGGTAGTGCGACTCATTGGGCCAGTAGGATCTGTTTTACACTGTATCTCTAAATAAATAAATAACAAAATAAAATCACAGAACTCAGAAAGCATATTATAATCATGTATCCTTTTTGAATCCAGTTAATAGTATTTTATGGAGGAACGAAGCAGGTCAGTCTGCGTCTATGGAAAGGAATAAAGAATTAAATTGAATTGAATTGACTTTATTTCTTACATCCTTCATGTACATGAGGAGTAAAAATCTTTGTTATGTCTCCATCTAAATGTGCAATGTGCAATCATAGTAATTTATAATAAATAGAACATTCATTGTAACATAGAAATACACTCAAATCAGCATGAGTTAATCAGTCTGGTGGTCTGGTGGAAGAAGCTGTCCCGGAGCCTGTTGGTCCTGGCTTTTATGCTGAGGTACCATTTCCCAGATGGTAGCAGCTGGAATGGATTGTGGTTGAGGTGACTCGGGCCCCCAGTGATCTTACTGCCCTTTTTACACACCTGTCTTTGTAAATGTCCTGAATCACGGGAAGTTCATAATTACAGGTGCGCTGGGGTGTCCGCACCATTCTCTGCAGACTCCTGCGATTAAGGGAGATACAGTTCCCATTCCAGGCAATGATGCAGCTAGTCAGGATGCTCTCAATTTTACCCCTGTAGAAAGTTCTTAGAATTTGGGGGTCCATATCAAACTTACTCAACCGTCTGAGGTGAAAGAGGCTCTGTTGTGCCTTTTTCATCACAGAGCTGGTGTGTACAGACCACGTGAGGTCCTCGGTGATGTGGATGCCAATGAACTTAAAGCTGTTTACCCTCTCAACCCCAGATCCATTGATGTCAATAGGGATTAGCCATTCTCCATTCTTCCTGTAATCCACAACCAGCTCCTTTGTTCTTGCGACATTGAGGGAAAGGTTATTTTCTTGACACTACTGTGTCAGAGAGATGACTTCTTCCCTGTAGGCCACCTGGTTATTGTTTGATGTAGTGTCATCAGTAAATTTAATTAGCAGATTAGAGCTGTGGGTGGCGACATAGTCATGGGTATACAGGGAGAAAAGGAGGTGCTGGAGGTCCTTAATAATGGATGCTGCCTTTCTGAGACACCGTTCCCTGAAGATGTATTGGGTACTTTGTAGGCTAGTACCCAAGATGGAGCTGACTAGATTTACAACCTTCTGCAGCTTCTTTTGGTCCAGTGCAGTAGCCCCTCCATACCAGACAGTGATACAGCCTGTCAGAATGCTCTCCACGTTACAACTATAGAAGTTTTTGAGTGTATTTGTTGACATGCCAAATCTCTTCAAACTTCTAATAACGTATAGTCGCTGTCTTGACTTCTTTATAACTACATCGATATGTTGCGACCAGGTTAGATCCTCAGAGATCTTGACACCCAGGAACTTGAAACTGCTCACTCTTTCCACTTCTGATCTCTCTGTGAGGATTGGTATTTGTTCCTTCTTCTCCAGGTATGTAAGGACGGTATTAAGAGTAAAAGGATAGTAAGGGACAAAATTGGTCCCCTAGAAGATCAAGGTGGCCGTCTATGTGTGGAGCCTCACGAGATGGGGGAGATCTTAAACAATCTTTTTGTGTCAGTATTTACTCAGGAAATTGGCATAGCGTATATGGAAGGAAGGGAAACAAGCAGCAGTGTCATGGAACATATAGAGATTAAAGAGGAGGAGGTGCTTGCTGTCTTACAGCGAATAAAGGTAGGTAAATCCCCCGGGCCTGACATGATATTTCCTCGGACCTTGAGAGAGACTAGTGTAGAAATTGCAGGGGCCCTGGCAGAAGTATTTAAAATGTCCTTAGCCACAGGTATGGTGCCGGAGGATTGGAGGGTAGCTCATATTGTTCCGTTGTTTAAAAAAGGCTCCAAAAGTAAGCCAGGTAATTACAGGCCGGTGAGCCTGACATCAGTAGTAGGTACGTTATTGGAAAGTGTTCTGAGAGATCAGATATACAAGTATTTGAACAGCCAAGGGCTGATTAAGGATAGTCAGCATGGCTTTGTGCGTGGTAGATCGTGTTTAACGAATCTTGTAGAGTTTTTCGAGGAGGTTACCAAGAAAGTAGATGAAGGAAAAGCTGTGGAGGTTGTCTACATGGACTTTGATAAGGCCTTTGACAAGTTCTCACATGGGAGGTTAGTTCAGAAGGTTCAGACACTAGGTATCCATGGAGAGGTTGTAAACTGCATTCAAAATTGGCTGTGTGGGAGAAGACAGAGAGTGGTAGTGGATGATTGCTTATCAGACTGGAGGCCTGTGACTAGTGGTGTGCCTCAAGGATCTGTGCTGGGATCATTGTTGTTTGTTGTCTATATCAATGATCTAGATAATAATTTGGTAAATTGCATCAGCAAGTTTGCTGATGACAGTAAGATTGGAGGTGTTGTGGACAGCGAGGAAGGCTCTCAAAGCTTGCAGAGGGATCTGGACCAACTGGAAAAATGGGCCAGTAAATGGCAGATGGAATTCAATGCAGACGAGTGTGAGGTGTTGCATTTTGGAAGGACAAATCAAGGTAGGACATACACAATAAATGGTAGGGCACTGAGGAGTGTGGAGGAACAAAAAGATCTGCGAGTTCAGATACATAATTCCCTGAAAGTGACGTCACAGGTAGACAGGGTTGTAAAGAAGGCTTTTGGCATCCTGGCATTCATAAATCAAAGTATTGAGTATAGGAATTGGGATGCTATGGGGGGGTTGTATAAGACATTGGTGAGGCCAAATTTGGAGTATTGTGTACAGTTCTGGTCACCTAACTATAGGAAGGATATCAGTAAGATTGAAAGAGTACAGAGAAGATTTATTAGGATGTTGCCGGGTCTTCAGGAGTTGAGTTACAGGGAAAGATTGAACAGGTTAGGACTTTATTCCTTGGAACGTAGAAGAACGAGGGGAGATTTGATAGAGGTTTACAAAATTATGAGGGGTATAGACAGAGTAAATGTGAATAAACTCTTTTTACTTAGATTAAGAGAGATAAATATGAGAGGACATGGCTTTAGGGTGAAAGGGGAAAAATTTAGGGGGAACTTCTTCACTCAGAGAGTGGTGGGAATGTGGAACGAGCTGCCATTTGACGTGGTAAATGCAGGTTCACTCTTAAGTTTTAAGAATAAATTGGATAGGTACATGGATGGGAGAGGCCTGGAGGGTTATGGACTGGATGCAGGTCAATGAGACTAGCGGAATAATGTTTCGGCACAGACTAGAAGGGCCGAATGGCCTGTTTTCTGTGCTGTCGTGTTCTTTGGTTCTATGTAGAGCAGTGACTATAGCATCGTCTGTTGATCGGTAGCGTCAGTAGGCGTATTGTAGGTGGTCCAGTTTGGATAAAGAGTCAATGTATCAGGTCGAGACCTTTCAACATGACTTGATGAAGGACCTCGGCCTGAATTCTCAACTCTTTGTTCCTCTCCATAGATGCTGCCTGACCTGCTGATTTCTTCCAGCGTTCTGTGTGTTTGTTACTGTGGAATTCCAGCATCTGCAGTACCTCTTGCGTTTATAACAGTTCTTGCTCTTTGCCTAATTTTCCATTCTCTGCTTTTCATTCTATGCGCTTTCAAAATAGCTATTGATTCAATTTCCCTTATTGTTTCAGGGAATAGATACCAGATCTAATAACCTGTAGGACAATCAAAACTCATTTTCCGTGTGCTCCTTTTACCAATAACCCAAAGTTATTGAACTGTTGCCTGTAGAAACATATTCAATTGATTTCTGCCAGCTAACATTATCTCTATTAAGTATTTACTTGATCTTCTGCACTTCCAGGAGACCCCTTCTCCAGTCTGGTCATAAAGTCAGAAAGGGGTATAGCACAGAAACATGCCTTTCTGCCCGCTGAATAATGCCAAACATAGACATTCATTCTACCTACCTGAACCCATTTCATTCTCCTCGCACTCCTCGGATCAATTCCTCCCAGATTCTGCCACCCAATCACATGTTAGTGGCAATATACAGTGGCCAATTAATCTCTCAACCTGCATATTTTTAGGATGCAAGAGAAAGCCAGAGCACCTGGAAGAAACACAGAAAGACAATGGGAACATGCAGGCTCCACAAAGAAAGCACCTGAGGGCAGAATCGAACCTGGGTTGCTGGAGGTGTGAGGCAGCGGCTCTGTTAGCTGCCGCACTGTGTGGCCAGAGTTTTTCCGTCATTGCATTAATACGGTAAATTGTAACGGTTGGTTTGTTGGTTGTGTTTCTAGTTCACCTTAAGAAGTAGCAATTATAACTCAGCATCAGCCCCACAGCCAACAGTATTCATATGGCTTATTTTATACAATAAGATGTTCTCAGATACTTCATATGAGAGTTGACACTGGCATGAAAACTGACTCTTCACTTGACATTTTAACATGTAAAAGGATAGTTGGGGATAAAAAGGTTGGACTAAAGCTAGTCTTTAAAGAAAGAAGAAAGTAAAGAGTTGATGCATATGCAGTACCCCTGAACAACAGGCAGTAAGATGAATAAAATTAGTAACCAACACTAAACACACAGTTTCATTCACTGGTCATAATTATCTGATGAATTGAGTGGACATAGAGAGGATGTTTCCTATAGTGGGGGGGGGGGGAAGTCTAGGATCAGAGGGCACAGCCTCAGAATGCGAGAATGTCCCTTTAGAATGGAGATGAGGAGGATGATCATTAGCCAGAGGGTGGTGAATTTTCTGGATTCATTGCCACAGCTGGCTGTTGAGACAGGTTGTTAAGTATATTTAAAGTGGAGGTAGATAGGTTCTTGATTAGTAATTATGTCAAAGGTTACAGGGAGAAGGCAGGAGAATGGGGTTAACATATAGAACATATAGAAATTTCCAGCACTTTACAGGCCTCCAGCCCACAATGTTGTGCTGACCATGTAACCTAATCTAGAAGGTCCCTAGAATTTCCTTAGCACATAACCTTCTATTTTTCTAAGCTCCAGATACCTATCTAAGAGGCTCTTAAAAAACCCTATTGTATCCGCTTCCACCATCGTCGCCGGCAGTGCATTCCATGCATCCACCACTCTCTGTGTGAAAAACTTACCTCTGACATCCCCTCGGTACCTATTTCCAAGCACCTTAAAACTATTGTGTTAGCCATTTCAGCCTTGGGAAAAAGATAAATATCCCTCATCATCTTATACACCTCTATCAGGTCACCTCTCATCCTCCGTCGCAAGGAGAAAAGGCCATGTTCACTCAACCTATTCTTAAAAGGTACACCCTCCAATCTGGGCAACATCCTTGTAAATCTAAGTCAAGGGGGTTGTAAATCCAGGCAACATCCTTGTAAATCTTAGCTGAGGGGTTGAGGGGGAAAATAAAGCAGCTATGCTGGAATGGTGGAGCAGACGGTTTGCTGAATGGCCTAATTATGCTCCTATGTCATATGTTTTTATGGACAAGTCTTGTATACACAGGTCACACATTGAGAATGACTACAGAGCAGATGACAACTGGTATGCAGATGACACAGGGGAATTTATTCCGTGTGTAATTTAAAGCCTAGGAAACTTGTTACGGATAAACAACCTTTAGTTTGTGCTTTTGCAGAAACTCTGCTTCTTTCTCATTGTCTTAGCATTAGGATCTCGTAATGTTCCTGCTAGCTTCTCAGTTGAAGAGAAAGATTAGCTTTATTTGTCAAACGTACATTGAAATATAGAGGGAAATGCATCGTTTGAGTCAACTCAAATCAGCAAGGATTGTGCTCAGCAGCCCACGGGTGTCGCCGCTCTTCCAGCATGCCCACAACTTACTAACCCCAACCGTACGCTTTTGGAATGTGGGAGGGAAGTGGAGCGCCCGAGGAAGCCCACGCGGTCAAAGAAAGAACGTGTGCTAGAAATTCTATAGAGGCAGCGGCGGGAACCAAACCCCAGTTTTACAGCTGGTGCTGCAACGCAAGGCGCCAACCACTATGCTATTGTGCTGCCCACCAGCTTTGAAGATAGTTTGAAGGTTATGTAAGTGCAGAACTAATTCTGCAAACATCTATCTGTTGTTTTAGCTACTTGACTCCAGTAAACATCAAGAGTGTTGATATTAGAATCTGGAGCAAAAAGCCAACAGCTGCCGGAACCTGACTTGTGGACTTCCTCCAGCAGCTTGTCTTTTGTACCACCTTAATGCCGTCTGTTACAATCCATACACTCATGTCAAGGATGAGACAGTGGTTAATAACAGCGCACAGTGACTCTTTATCCGGGAAATGTCAAACAAGGCAGCTATGATGGTGGAATTTATTGACCCCCTGAGACTAATTTTCTCCATTTTATCAGTGGAGAACAGCTATTAGCTGGGCTGTATGTATCACTGCAGAGAAAAGTGAATGTCTCTCTCTCTCTGTATGTAAGCATCTTATGTTTGTATTTGGATTCAAATTTTTTTTTCAAATCTGAGATCATAGTCATAAAAGGGTTTACTCTGCAGAATGAATCCATTTGAGCCCATTACATTGACAAAGAATCCTAATTCTAATAACCTAATTTGAAATACAGCCGCCTTCTACCAACCATCTTTAGGACCATTGCCTGATATCCAAGAATTTTTCTCAATGTGATGTGGTTTCCACCTTTAAAGCACTGAGTTTCTGTCCCCACCACTGTCAGGCTGAAAACTGTTCGTATTGTCCCCCCTCAAATCAGTTAGTTTAGACCAGGGTTCCCAACCTTTTTTATGCCATGGAGCAAGACTGTTAAGCAAGGGGTCCATGAACCCAGGTTAGGAACCCCTGGTTTAGATCAGTGTCTTCTCCTCTGCTAACTGAAATGGATCCTTAATTATTTATACCTTTTACAATTTTAAGCTTTCTGTCAGCCTCCATTATTTCACAGGCAAAGAACCCCAGCATGATGGATCTTTCCTTGAACTTAAAACTTTACAGTCCAGACCACACCCTCTTGAATCTCTTCTGCATGCCCTCCAGTTTACTAGCCTCTTTTTTGTACAGTACTGGTTAGAACAGTATACAGTGTTCATGCCATGACCTGGATAACATGATTCCAGTCTAACCGCTCTGCTATTACATTCTATTAGTTCCCTAAAGTTGAAAAAATATTTTGAAGAATGTTTTTTTAAAACAGAAGATGATGATAGTTCACAATTTTGTTTTGCCTCTTCTGAAGGCCTGTCCTTCCTTCCCAGTTTGTACTCTGCAGCCCTTTTCAGTTTGTGGTTGGTTGGTGAATTTGCCTGTGTAACTCTCGAGTTGTGAAAGACCACCGTTACCTGGCCAATGGAGAATATATTCTTTATGGCATTCACTCCTCACCGCCTCAGTGGAAAGAAGCAAATGTAATGAATGACCCCTCCCACCCGGCATGTTCTCTCTTCTCCATTCTCCCAGTAGGCAGAAGATACACAAGCAAGACAAAGTCTGCAGATGCTCAAAACCCAAGCAACACACACAAAATGGTGGAAGAACTCAACAGGCCAGGTAGCACCTTGTGTATCGATGAAGATAGACGAGCCTGAAAGCATACTACCAAGCTCAAGCGCAGCTTCTATCTTATGGTTACGATGGTCCCTTAGAATGCTAAGGTGAACTCTTGATCTCACAGTCTGCTTTGTCATGGCCTTGCACCTTACTGGCTGCATGTTCTCTGTAACTGTAACACTTCATTCTGCATTCTGTTATTGTTTACCCTTGTACTACTTCAGTGTGCTGATAGTGTAAAGTAGTGGTTGCCAACTGGTCGATCACGATCAACCGGTTGATCTTTGAAACTTTCCCAGTAGATCCCGAAAAAAAAAAGAAAAATAAATACACAAATACTGTTGTAATGTGAGCACTATAAAAATAAGTAATGCTAATTAGGATAATGGTAATATAGCAATACTTCCGCTACTGAAAGCTGTTTGTAAAGAGAGATTGTTTCCGGGTTGCAGGGTTTTAGTTCCGTTCTTTCTGCCCAGTGCGCGTGTGTGTAGCTCCCCCGCCACGCACCGCGGTAGAAAAGACTGGAAGTAAAACCCCGCAACCTGGAAATACTATCGTAATTAGTATCACTTATTTTTATAATGCTCACATTACAACACCTTTAATTCTATGTTTCATTATCTAATTTTATTTCAACACGAAAAATAAATGAATAAAAATTGACTGTTGCACTCAGTGTGATGACTGGGGCTGAATACTTTCTGCTAGTTCCCTGAAATTTGGCTCATAAATACAGATAGCCAGTTTGAGACAGTCTATGAGGTGTCTGTCAGTAAGACAGCTCCTGTACTTAGATTTTGTCATTTTCATCTGTTGCAGCACAGCGCCCTCGCAAACCTCCTGACATACTGAATATTTGAATGGACAGTTTCCTTCGTTAGACTGAATGTTGAATTCGCCACGTTTTTCAGGCGTTTTGTATTGGTAAACTGTTACCGAGACACTAGTATAAGTTTCAGAGGTACGCAAGATAACACCACTGTTTTTTGTTTCCCAGTTCTTTTACATTTGGGGAATGTTGGAATTTAAAGGGGGAGAAGTGTTGTAATGTGAGCATTATAAAGATAAGTTAATACCAATTCAGATAACGATAATATAGCAATACTCCCACTACAGAAAGCTGTTTGTAAACAGAGGTTGTTTCTGGGGTTGTGGGGTTTTACGTCCGGTCTTTTCTGTGCATGGGTGTATAAGCCCCTCTGCCGCATTGGTTTTCTCGTCCCAGATAAAGTTGTTGCTTTGGACATGAAGTTGTCGAGTGGTCCTTTTTCAAAGTAGAAGTTACTACAAAAGGTATGAAGTATTGTAATATTCTTAAAGAAAGACAGCTATGGCCTTTTTGATATGCTAGTTACAGTGTTTTCTTGGTTGAATTAATTTGAAGGTTTGACAGAAACATTTTATGTAATTCAAATACAATTAGCCCAAATAAAAGGCCTCAAGTTGGAAGTACAATCTGAGTTGTTTTTTCTCTAAACGAGTTAGTGGGTAGGTCTTGCCTTTCACTAAGGCCGAGCTAGGGGACCTTGGGTTTAGAAAGGTTGGTGACCACTAGTGTAAAGAGTCCTTGAATGAGAGTCCGTAGGTTGTGGGAACATTTCAGTGATGGGCCAAGTGAAGTTGAGTGCAGTTATTCCCACTGGTTCAACAGCCTGATGATTGAGGGGTAATAACTGTCCTTGATCCTGGTGGTGTGAGTTCTGAGGCTCTTGTACCTTCTTCCTGATGGCAGGTCAGAAAAGTGCTTGACCTGGGTGGTGGGGGTCCTTGATGATGGATGCTGCTTTCTTACAGCAGTGCTCTGTGTAGATTGCTCAGTGGTGGGGAAGGCTTTACGTGACGGACTGGTCTATACCCACTTGTTTTTGTAGAGTGTTCTGTCCAAGGGCATTGGTGTTTCCATACCAGGCTGTAGTGCAGTCAGTCATTATATTCTCCACCACACATCTATAGATGTTTCTAAGGAAATAATGGTGCTGCCTTGCTTTTTTCATAATTGTAGGCTGCATTTCAATTAGTGCACTGATATAGAGATTTGTAAAGGTGTCCCTGTTTATACAGCCGAAGTTAGTGTGGAACTAATATGGTAATATGCTATGAATATAACATTTTCATTTTTTTCTTAATAAGTCTAAATTGTATATGTTCAAGACAGATTTAACTGCTAGTAGACAAAGTTCTATATAAAACCAGAAAAAAACTATATATTGGAAATACTGAGAAGAGAAGGCATCATCAATAGAGAGAAACTAGTGACACCACATTAGTGGTGAAATTGAATTAATTTTTCAGGCAAATGAACTTTTTTGTGAATTGGGGTACTGTATTAAATTTACACTCAGTGGCTACTTTATTAAGTACATCTGCACACCTGCTAGTTAATCCAAATATTTAATCAACCAATCATGTGGCTGCAACTCGACGCATAAGAGCATGCAGACATCATCAAGAGTTTCAGTTGACGTTCAGGCCAGACTTCAGAATGGGGGAAGGAAGGTGATCTAAGTGACTTTGACTGTAGAATGAATATTGGTGCTAGACAGGATGGCTTGAGTATCTCAGAAACTGCTGATCTCCTAGGATTTTCATGCATAACAGGTTTTAGAGATTTTAGAGGATGGTGCAAAAAACAAAACACATACAGTGAGCAGCAGTTCTGTGGGTGAACATGCCTTGTTACATAAGAACATAAGAAATAAGAGCAGAGGGTGGCCATCTGGCCTGTCGAGTCTCTCTGCCATTCAATAAGATCGTGGCTGATCTGGCCATGGGCTCATCTCCACCTACCTGCCTTTTCCCCATAAACCCTTAATTCCCCTGCTATGCTAAAATCTGTCCAACCTTGTTGCTGAGAGAGGTTGAGGAGAATGGCCAGGATGGTTCAGGCTGACAAGAAGGTGACAGTAACTCAGAGAACCGTGTGTTGCAGCAGTGGTATGCAGAAGATGATCTCTGAATGCACAGCACTTCCAACCTTGGAGTGCATGGGCTACAGCAACAGGAGGCCACATTGAGTCCCACCAGGTAGCTAAAAAGGTGGCCACTAAGGGTACCTTTAATTGTGTCCTGCTGAATGTGTTATAAAATTAGAATTAGCACCTACTTGGTCTTTCAAAGAACACATGGATCTTTAAGTGTTTGTAAGTGTTATGCAATACTCATACAAAGAATGCACAGATTCCCTAATTTTGCCAATTTGTACCTTTCAAACACTTGAAACATCAAAATCGAAGTAACAATTTTTTACAATTTAGGCACGGCTGTTATAAAAGGGAAAATAGATCTTGAAAACAAAGGAGACATATGAGGAGGTGTGAGGCGAAGTGTTGCTAAGTGAGTGGTTTAATGAAGGATCATATTAGAGAGGTGAAAAAAAATGGTTTGTCAATAGGGAATATTAAACCTGCAAGCCATCGGTAGCCCATGTCCTTTCTGATGGTGGCTTATAGATTGGAATGTGAGTATTGTGAATCAAAATGTAAACACATCCGTTTTTCCATAAATAGCTATTAACGTTTTATATATTATCAAGGCAGATATGTTGGCTTTGACTAACTAAAAGAAACCAGATACAGAGGAGATTTTGTTTCCACTTTTCCACCAACGCCAATGTCTTGGAACCTTTTTACCTGATCCCCGGATTTTGTGGATAAAACTTGGATCTGCCTGGATTCAGTCTGAAGGTTTATGACCAGGCCCTGAACTGCACAGTCGCACTTTGTCTTCTGAGAATTTGGCTCAAAGTTAAGAGAAAACATTGTAAGCCAATATGACTGTGTTTTTGTAAGGTTCTGAAATGTACAGCAGTCACTTTGATTTAGAATTCTGATGCCTGGGCCAAAGAAAACAAATCATTCCTGTTTAACTTGTGCTGATGTTTTAAGGCTTATGATAGCATCTAAGCTTCTTAGTGCAACTTTGTTTATTGTAGTTAAATGTGGTGTCACTGGATTTGCTCTG
The DNA here is from genome assembly GCF_030028105.1 of Mobula birostris. Taxonomy (NCBI): domain Eukaryota; kingdom Metazoa; phylum Chordata; class Chondrichthyes; order Myliobatiformes; family Myliobatidae; genus Mobula; species Mobula birostris. Next base: position 99,564,065 of record NC_092380.1, on the reverse strand, counting down.
CAAGTGCATGAGACCTTTGAGTAAACTGTACTGGCTTGGGTCCCTTTTTAGAAAGTATTCTTCCTAGCCGGCGGGAAAACAGATGATGGCTTAAGACTGATTTCAAAATTGATGATGACTGGAAATCGCCTCCTTCAATCACGTTTCTTCGGAGAAGCATGACTCAGTAATTAGAAAGTGGAATGGAACACTTAGGCTGAACTGTGAACTTCACCGAACCTTTGAGTGAAGTGTCACTTGCATATGTCAGTCAGCACTTCATTTTTTCTAATACTTGTCCATTAATTTTGGCGGAGAAAGCTTTTAGCTCCCTCATTGTTTCATCAACCAGAATGGGAATGGCTTTTTAGTGGCACTCACCTCTTGAACAGAAAGCTTTGAGTTCAAGCCCCATTCGAGAACCTAAGCACATACAGTCCCATTTCCTTCTTACAAATGTTATTGATGTCTGTTTATGAAGTCAACATTCATACATTGAGACCATAAGGCATCGGAGCAGAATTAGGCTATTTGGCCCATTGAGTCTGCTTTGCCATTCCGTTATGGATGATTTTTTTATTCTTCTCAACCCCATTCTCCTGCCTTCTCCCCATTACCTTTGACAACCTTACTAATCAAGAATCTATCAGCCTCTGCCTTAAGTATACCCAAAGACTTCTGCCGCTTTCAGGAACTTTTCCTTGCTTGATTTAAGGTGTTAATTCAGGGTGCTTCTCCATCTTGTGAGATCGACTGCAAGTTCCTCCCAGGATTCGATATCCAGCACTTTCATGTCCTGCTTACAGACCATCCTTGCAGTGCATTTGCCAATGGCCAGCGGTTCTCTTGCCTGAAGCAGCTCACTGTAGAGAATGTCTTTTGGGATGTGGCCGTCCTGATTGTGGCAGACATGACCCAGCCAGCACAGCCTACTCTGCTTGAGCAGGTGTACATGCTTGGGAGGCCAGCACGAGAGAATCTCAGCATTTGGTACTCTGTCTTTCCAGGAGATGCCCAAGATGTGACAAAGGCACCTTAAATGGAAGATGTTGAGCCTTCAACGTTCAAAAGCTTAAAGTAAATTTATGTCACCATATCCAACCCTGAGATTCATTTTTTTGCAGGTATAATCAATAAATCTAATAACTATAATAGAATCAATGAAAGTCTGCATGAACAGATTAATAAATAAATAAGCAATTAATATCAAGAACATGTAATGACGGTTCCTTGAAAGTGAGTCCATAGGTTGTGTGAACAGTTCAGTGATGGAGCAAGTGAAGTTGAGTAACGTTATCCTCTCTGATTCAGGAGCAAATGGTTACTACTACTACGTCGACTCAGGCCTAGGGGGCCGGTGTCGGGCACGATGACGAACTCTCCACACTTCTCCCTCTCCCTCATCAGTGAGTTCAGTTCATCTACATTAGCCGCGCGGCTGTCTTCTAGGAGCGTGTTGACCATAGTCTTGGGAGGGCACCCAGGGTTCATCCTCCCGTGCTTGGGCTCCCATATGATGACTAGGCTGGCAGGTAGCTCGGGTGGCGTAGACAGTGTCCCACTAGTTGCAGTCTTCTTGCCTCGATTTTAGTGGAGAGCATCGGTAGCAAATGGTTGATGGGTAATAACTGTTTCTGAACCTGGTGGTGCGAGTCCTACCATTGATCTAATGTGGAGGTAGATCCCCTTTGTTGCAGTGCCAAATGTGTCCCTCTGGAGAATGGCAAAGAAGATCCTGAAGAGCGTTGTGGTGAGAACACAGCCTTGCTTAATGCCGCTGCTTCTGTCAAAGGGCTCCGAAGAGCTGCTGGTGTACTCCACAACCTCCTCCATGTTGTGGAAGGATTTGTTCATCTTGGTGGCAGCCTACCTAAGAGAGGATCTGAAAGAGCCCGTCTCTGCTGACCTCTACCATCAACGTCACCCTGAACTGCATCTATTCCATTTTGTGCACATCTGCCCTCACCCCATCCTTCCGTCACCCCGCCAGGGATAGGGTTCCTCTTGTACTCACCTACCACCCCACCAGCCTGGGTGTCCAGCATGTAATTCTCTGTAACTTCTGTCATCTCCAACAGGATCCCACCATCAAGCACATCTTCCCCTCCCCCCCCCTCCACTTTCTACGCAGCTCCCTTGTCCATTCGTCCCTCCCCACTGATCTCCCTCCTGGCACTTATCCATGCAAGCGGAACAAGTGCTACCCCTGCCTCTATGCCTCCACCCTCACTACCGTTCAAGGTCCATAACTGTCCTTCCAGGTGAGGCGACACTTCACCTGTGAGTCTGTTGGTGTCATCTACTGTATGCAGTGCTCCTGCTATGGCCTCCTGTATATCAGTGATTGCTTCACTAAGCACCTATGATCCGTCTGCAAGAAAAAGCAGGATCTCCCAGTGGCCACCCATTTTAATTCCATTTCCCATTCCTATTCTGACATGTCAGTCCATGGCCACCTCTTCTGTCATGATAAGGCCACACTCAGGTTGGAGGAGCAACTCCTTATTTTCTGGCTGGGTAGCCTCCTACCTGAAGGCATGAACATCGATTTCTCAAAGTTCTGGTAATGCCTCCCCCCTCCCCTCCTTCTCCATTCCCCATTCCCATTTCCTTCTCTCACCTTATCTCCTTACCTGCCCATCATCTTCCTTCTTTTCTTTCTTCCATGGCCTTCTGTCCTCTCCTATTCCCTCTTCCCCCCTCTCCCCCACCCCTGGTTTCACCTATCACCTTGTGTTTCTTCCTCCCCTCCCTCCCACCTTCTTACACTGACTCCTCATCATTTTTTCTCCAGTCCTGGTGAAGGGTCTCAGCCTGAAACATCAACTGCACTCTTTTCCATAGCTGCTGCCTGGCCTCCTGAGATCCTCCAGCATTGTGTGAGTGTCTGTGCTAATGTCTTTGTGCATTTGCTTGAGATTACTGCACAAGTAACTTCGAAGTTCAAAGTAAATTTATTATCAAAGTATGTATACCATATGCAACCTTGAGATTCATCTTCTTTGAGTAGTGGGGTTAAACGTGAGTTCATTTTTCTCTCTCAGGCATACTTATTTATTGCCTGTAACACCACTGGCATTTGGTGCAGCAATGAAGGTCCTCTGTCTCTGGCCGTGTTCAGGACTTCCGTCCTCACGTCAGTAGCTTCCTCTTGGTTTTCACTACTGTCAGTCATGCAAGTCCTGGATGGAGACTGAGGAATACAGTTTCATTTAGATGTAGAAGGATTCTTCATTGCTGTTTCTGTCACAGTTCTGTTCTGCCATTCAGGGTTGTTAGCCCTGAGCTGAACCCCTGAACCTGGAGGACCCGTGGACCACTCTTAGTCTGGCCTTTACTCTTTGAACTGTATGGGAAGGGCCAAAGCATAAAGCCTTTTTTTTGCCATGACTCCAGCCAACATAACTTTGTGGGTCATTGAGCCATGCAAACCTCCAAACCCAGCGACAAGGTTGTGGCCCTCTTGGAAGTCTCACTTGGGCCTCAGTGCTGTAATATGGTAACTGTCACTGACCAGATCGCTTCATTAACCATAATAAGCTGCTTTTGTTACTTCTGTCCAGAGTTAACGTGAAAAGAAAAAAGAGGCATAAAACGATAAAAATTGTCCAAACCATGTGATCCTTGAGGTTATATGACCTTTATAAAACCAAATACATGGAGAGTGTTTTACTGTGTGAAGTGCATATTTTCCTGAATTGATTTAATTGTATTGTCAAGGGGCATATACATTCTGCTGCCAGGTAACTGAGTGCACAGACTAGAGCCAAATGTCAGAGTATTTATTAAATGTTGTTGGGTCAGAACCTGAGTCCCATTAATTAGGTGTTGATAGAATTTGAAATTTGAGCAGTCCATTTAGTACATTAGAGTTGCTGTCACTGGGAGTTGTTAGCAGTGCACTGACGTGCAATATTTGTTATTTTCAGTTTCTTGGGGAGAGGCATTTTTCAACCTGGTAGCACAAAGTCCTGTAAGTAATGAAAGGAATAATGTACTAAACATGGTTAGCACTGTCTATAAATATTAATATTAGTGACAAACATACTTGTGATCATACAATCTTACATTTTTGGTGCAGCTCTTGATTTCTAAGATGCTTCTTTCTATAAGGGCCTTGATCAGTATTTGATCACCAGTCCTAACCTCCTTGACTGCTGTTGACCTCCCCGTTAACCTTCCCACCTCACCTAGCCTCCCTCCCAAGACACTAAGTGTAAAATCCTCGGGTTCTTTAAGTGGTCCTTGCATGTCCTCGGCTCCCCCCGCGCTCTGACTCTGCCCTTCTGTGACCCCACCTTCACCCCGTAGCTCAGCAGACTGAATCCAACTGGTGGTTCTGTAGGGAGCGGCTGTCTGTCAGCCTCTTGATGCTGAGCTCATCCTGGACTTCCGTTTGTGCCCCTGCCAGACTGAGGTGCCTGGGACAAATTGGGATGTTGATGCCTCTGAGCTCCTGCTCTGCCAGTAGACTCAGTGTTGACCCCAGCAGCAGATCACTGATGTAATGTGGAAAGGCATTTTGTGACGGGGCTACACCACCAGAATGGGGTAGCTAATCACATGGGGAAAGTGTAGGTACATGATTGAATTATTTAACCAAGAAGGCCACCCCTGGCTGAAGAGTGAGTTCTGTTTTAACAGATGTCCGTAAGTCAATATTAATCAAAAAATCACTTGAATCCCGTGAAAGCAAGAAAATGAATCTCAAGGTAGCAAGTATATGGTGACATCTAAATACTTTGATATTAAATTTACTTTGAACTTTGAACCTTTGACATGGTAACCATACCTCCACACAGTACTGTAATAAATGGCATCAAGAAAGCATAATACTGATAAGAAAGAACAATTACTAAAATCGGAGAGAGAGGAAATAGCTCTATCATTCATAGAAATGACTGCATGTATTACATTGGACTTCTGAATTTAAACAAATATTCTGAGAGCTTTTATGTAGGTTGTCCAGAAGTCAGGCATTTTTAATCATTGAATGACCAATATAATGGTTCAATTTATTTGTTTCTATTTTCCATTTTTATTGGTAATGCATTTCAGTACATGCTACCTGACTGGCTTTTATTAAATTAATCTGAATTACTGTGTTTTAATTTTGTTTTCTATTTTAACATGATTTATTTTAATTATTATTTGAACAGTTTTGAAGTAGCTTAGAGATTTTTTTGATGCAGTCCACGTGTCAGTACTCTAAAGGCTGTCAGCTTTCTTGAGCGCTGTTTCAGTGTAAGTCGTTTGAGGTCACTTACAGTCCTCTTTAGGACAACTCTTGTTATAGGGGATCAGCTCAGCTGTTCTTTGTATACCGCTGACAATAATATGGGTAGGAGGTGACAATAGGTGTTAAGTTTGGACAGCAGGCTGAATCCTGGATGATTCTGCCCATTGAACTGAAACATTAGCTTTAGAGATAGACTGGATGCCAAAGGAAGATGACTATAAATACTTGTCAGTTCTTGTCTACACTCAGTTCAATTTAGTGTGAAGGCTGCATACAAATTATGTTGAGTTGGAACATATTGTATATATAATTTGGAAATCCAGATGTTCTTTTTAAAAATGAAACAAACAGCAAAGTAAACACTTAATATATGGATATTCATAATTCTCCCTGCAAAATAAAACCAATGTCCTTGATAATTCAGGACTGTGCCAATTGCATTCAAATGACTGACAAAATGGGGATGAATGATCAACTTACGCTGAGGTGATTGCTTCCCTACCTCTGATCTATTTGTTCCACTTTGGGGCGAGTAACATGAAGAAATACTTCAATTCTCTCTTTTTTAAAAAAATTAATGCAACAAAATGAAAAGGAAGATGCACTTGATATTGGTTTTCTGTCTGCAACTGGAAAATTGGAAATGTGACCTCAGTTGGCTGTTTAAATTATTTATGAGCGGGGATCAAAACACAGGGGAGGATGGGTCACTGAGGTGGACTCATCTGCACAGAATGATGTGATCTGTGTGTGTGCACAAATGCAGACGTACGCTGTGCAGATGGTTTGATGTGAAACTGCCTGAACCCTGCAGGGCTGATGGGGATGGTTAAGGCAAACAATTTTGCCCCTGGCCAAGTGGTCCTGTTGTTTCCACCAGTAAAAGAGGTGATAAAGCAGATGGAGAATGGGTTGCCCAGTAATATTCTGTAAATAATAAACACGTCCATCAAAATTCAGCTGACATCTTCAGCTACCAACCATGGCGTTGGAAAAACAGCGTGGACCTGCCTAGATTTCCAATTCACATGTACCAGCATTAAATACGGACTGATTGTGATTTATGCGTGTAGAGTATTGTACAAAATCTCTTACCTTGACATGTTTTATGCAAGGAAGCCGAAAGATAATTTGTCACAGAGTAAAATCTTAAAAATAAATGAGGGGAAGAGAATAATTGTTTAAATGCACCTAGTAGAAAGAGGGAAGGTAGGAAAGGAGGAGAAGATAAAGAAGGGTGGGGGACAAAAAGAGACAATGAACAAGATGAAGGACAGAAAATGAAGTGAAGGATTTAACTTGACTTGTGTAGGTATGAATCATGCTTACTCCCACTCCCCCATTTTGAATTATCATGCCATAGACAATTTATTAAATAGATGGGCCCCAACCAGAAATATTATCACCTGACTTACCAGGTGCTAGTTCTACATTAAAATGTATTGCTTCACTTGCAGAAGGACTCCACATGTTACCTGCTTGCACCAGAAATTGGACGAGACTTGTATTGGTAAAAAGTACAATTCCAAGTACTATTGATAGGTAAACTCTGATATTGCAGCACAGGGGACAAATACAAGGTTTGGATTTATTTACAACATGCATGTCTAAACTTACAGTGAAATGTACTGTTTGCCTTAACAACAAACACACCCGGGGATGTGCTGGGGGCAGCCCACAAGTGCCCCCACACATTCTGGTGCCAACACAATATGTACACAATGCTGGGCAGAACAACAAGGAATCAGAGCAACACGCATCAAAGTTGCTGGTGAGCGCAGCAGGCCAGGCAGCATCACTAGGAAGCGGTACAGTCGATGTTTCGGGCCGAGACCCTTCGTCAGGACTAACTGATTTTGTAGCCTGGGGAAAAGTACACACTCAGGACAACAAATACTTTTTCGGGTTTTAATTCCTTTATCGGTTTTCGATGTTTAAGTGTCAGAAGAGGGTCGCGAAACAAAATGAACTAATTTACAACCAGTTCTTGCTGTTACAATCACAGTTTAGCTTTCAGTTAGTCCTGACGAAGGGTCTCGGCCCAAAGCGTCGACTGTACCCCTTCCTAGAGATGCTGCCTGAATTCACCAGCAACTTTTATGTGTGTTGCTTGAAATTCCAGCATCTGCAGATTTCCTCGTGTTTGCGCTTTTAAAAAAGGAATCAGAATCAGGTTTAATATCATCAGCATATGCCGTGAAATCTGTCTTTGCAGCAGCAATACAATGTGATACATAACAGTAGAAAAAATGTGAATTACAGAAAGCATGTGTGTGTGTGTGTGTGTGTGTGTGTGTGTGTGTGTGTGTGTCTGTCTGTCTGTCTCTCTCTCTCTCTCTATATATGTATACGAAAATAGTTAAATTAAATGTGTAGTGCAAAAATGGGATGGTGTTCATGGGTTCAATGTCCATTCTGAAATCAGATGGCAGAGGGTAAGAAGCTGTTCCTGAATCATTGAGTGTGTGCCTTCAGGCTCCAGTACCTCCGTCCTGATGGTAACAGTGAGGACAACACATGTCCATTGTGATGGAGGTCCTTGATGATGGATGCCACCTTTTTGAGGTGTTGCTCCTTGAAGATGTCCTGGATACTATGGAGGCTAGTGCTATTGATGGAGCTGACTGTTTACCATTCTCTGCAGCTTATTCGTATCCTGTGCAGCAGCGTCCCCCCACCCCCCATACCAGACTGTGATGCAGCCTGTTAGAATGCTCTCCACGGTACATCTGTAGAAATTTGCACGTGTCTTTGGTGACATACCAAATCTCCTCAAACTCCTAATGAAATATTGCTGCTGTTGTGCTTTTTTTGTAGCTGCATCGATATGTTGGGCCCAGGACAGATCCTGAGAGATATTGACACCCAGGAACTTGAAACAGAAACACAATAAATCAGAACTCAGCAAGAGACAAAACAACAGCAAATCAATGCCAGTTTCAGAGAATGTAAACAGTTCTAAAATATTAATACAAAAGTAACACCAAAAAATTTTTTAGATAATTTAGTTGATTATTGGTTTATTGAAGTCTAGACTTGCTGCTTAAAAGAGAAACTCAAACATTTGACAAGTACCTTTCAATATCCAGTAATCTACAGGGTCGGAAGGTAGGAATAGTTGCCACAGCTCATCAACGCACGATGAGCTGAATGGTTTCTCTGAATTGTATAACGATGATTCTTTGATCCATTTTAAAGACTGACATCAGGATGTACTTCTTCAAAGAAGATTGATTAACGGTCTGAATTAGCTTCTGGTATCTACCCTAGAAGTGAAACCTCAAGTTCTTGAGGATCAGTTCTGTGTTACAACCTGGGAATTATGATCACTGTGGTAAACAGAAATAGGCTGAGTCACATTTTCTTTTAGTTCCAGATTATGTAATGTAATTGTACTATATAACACACAGAAAAAAAGTGCTGGTGAACGCAGCAGGTCAGGCAGCATCTATAGGAAGAGGTACAGTCAACGTTTCAGCCGGGAAGGGCCCTGGCCCGAAACGTCGACTGTACCTCTTCCTATAGATGCCGCCTGACCTGCTGCATTCACCAGCATTTTTCATGTGTTGCTTGAATTTCCAGCATCTGCAGATTTCCTCGTGTCTGCATTGTACTATATAATGTCAGTCATCACAGAACCAAATTCATATAAAGAATCCCTTGATTCATGGTTGATTGGACAAGTTTGAAGAACCAAATCTACCAAAATCAGTTGAAATTGAAGGAAAATTTATTTTTGATTTTAATTCATAGACATGGTTGAAATTTCTTTTTGTAACCAATGAAATTAAAGTTAAGGAAATTTCAGAACTTCTGATGTAGGTACATCAAAGTTTTGACCTCAGTAGGAAAGTTTACTTTTAATAAGTACATTTAATTATGACTTTAAAGGGCAATGGGATCATTGTGGCACAGGCAGCAATCTAGAGACTACCACCCTTGAGGGCCCACTTTTTAGCTTACTACTTAGTTCTCTGTCTTTACTCTCCAGAACGTAATGATATTTAGGTAAGCCAGTAGCAAGGCAACTGTGAGAATAATTTATATAATGTTGGGCGTCAAGTTATAAGAAGCCTTTAAAGGTACTGAGAATTTCTAGAAGGCAGGCATAAGAATGAAAGGAACTCACCGGGGAAGGCAACAACTGTGGAAATAAGCAGTAACATTTCTTCATCATTTCTTCATCAGACCTGTGAATACTCCAATTTCCCTCCATATATATTGCCTGACTTGCTGAGTTCCTCCAGCATTGTGTGTGCACTTTACTCCAGTGTCTGCTCTGTCTGTTGTACAGCGCAAAACTGGTGCTTAAGGCTGGAGGGATATGGTATGGGCATCTTGTCTGGTCTATCTTATGTCACTTCAAAGCTCACCAATCTCTCTGACGTTTCCCCCCCATGATTATATCTAACTTAAACTGATCCAGTAAAATACTGGAACTACCCTGTAGATCAGACACTATCTGTGTGAAGCGAAACAGAGCTAATATGACTGTTTAAAGCATCAACCGCTGAATATTTCCTTTGCTTTGGAAAGGTTACACCAGATAGGACTTCTCTCTTTGGAGTGACAGAGGATGATGGGCGACTTGGAGAGATGTATAAGATTATGAGAGGCATCGATAAAGTGGAGAACTAGAACCTTTTTCCCAGGGCGGCAAAGGCTAATACAAGAAAAGCATACACTGAAGGTAATTGGAGAAAACTGTAGAGGGGATATTTTGTATTTTTTACATGGAGGGGTAAGTGTATGGAACGTGCTGCCAAGGGTGGTGGTGGAGTCAGATAGATTAGGGATTTTTAAGAAACTCATAGTTAGGCCCCAGGATGAAAGAAAAATGGAGGGCTATGTGGCAGAGAAGGGTTAGATTGATCTTGGAGTAGAATGGCACAAGATCATGTTCTGAAGGGCTATACTGTTCTGTGTTCTATTGACTTTAAATTTCCATCATCTTCAGTGTTTTTGCCTTGCATTTAAACTGGAGCAGGGCTGCTTAAGAGGAGTTTAATGGTCCACTAATGATGTTGAAGGTTCTTGGTGTTTGTCTTCATTGCTCTGAAACCAATGACTATTGGGGGCTTCTTGTGCAGATGTAGATGAAAGCAGAAGCTCTGAAGTTACTTGCAGTGAGGTAGTATTAGTGGAGCGGTCACTCGAGCGGAGTATGACATTCTCCTCAGGGCTTGCCTGTTGGTGGGTGGCTTGATCTAGGATGGATTCCCTTAATGCGGAATGCCTGCGCATGAAGTTTACTGTGGTGAGCTGATGTACGGGCAGCCACCACATGCTCCTTGACAGATCAGGGTCAGGGTCCATTAGCGTGGAGTGAACGATGACTGTAGACTCTTCACTGCTGCAGCCTTCCTCTGTTTTCACTGCCACTCCATCACTGAGGCCTTGGTTGGGTTGCTGTTTGTCCAGATCTACCCCCTTGACCTTACTGCCATGGGTGACCCTTCTAGAACCTGAGCTCCAGATGGCATCACTCTCTGGATCCCATGAATTTACAAGCCTCTTCACCATGACAAGGGGATGATCCTCAGAGGAGATCATCTGTGACATATAGTGCAGATGCAGGCTGCCCTTTTTGTATCTTTCCCCCAATCAACTGATGTGAATTCAGACTAATTATAACTTGCCTTGTGAGATGTTAATGGCCTACTATCGTTTGGTAAACCATAATTACTGCTTGGCAAGTTACCTGGCCCATAAAATTATAGTTTTATGAAATGGTAATTTTCTTTCGCAAATATGTTTGTAAGTCCCTGAAAGTGATTGGCTGCAAGACAGCTCAATGTTGGAGGGATGGGGTGGGGGGAACCACTGGAACTGGTGTTGGAAACTGCAGGGTTTGGTAAAGGAGGAAGCCCTAACTGTGCAGACTGCTAAATACTTGTGGGGAGGTTTTCCCTGACAGAAGATTTGCCCCAAAGCGTTAATTCCAGGGCATCGGAATGGGTGATGGGGAACGATGCTGAAGCAGTGGGGAAGTTATTTAACTAGTACAGTAATCTGGAGGCTTGGACTAACAAGCCAGAGACCCAAATTCAAATCTTGGCAGTTGCTGAATTTGAATTTGGTTCTTAATCTAGACATTTCAACATGATGACAAATCTGTTGTGTTCAGCAAATTTCTTGTGAGTCAAAGGGTCAGTGACCATACCATACTATTGTATGTGTTATTGAATTGTCATAAGACCGCAAATCCGATTTAGATTAATTTATTGATGACATGTATATTGAAACCATTTGCACGATTTTTTTTTTGCAAGTTGGGGAGTGGGGGTTGATGTATTTCTTAGAACAGATTCCATGGGTTTTCTTTGTTTCATGGCTGCCTGTGGAGAAGACGAACCTCAGTTATTTACTACACACATACTTTGATTAAAAATGTCTTTGAATCTTTGAACTAAATCATTTGTGTTAACAACCAATGTATCTAAGGTTTTGCTAGGGCAGCCCCTGCAAGTATCGCCACAGAATCTGGCGCCGATGTGGCATACCCATACTGCTCGGCAGAACAACACAGAACACAACAGGCAGCGAAACAACAATTGCTAAACAAGCCCCTTTCCTCCCTCCCACTCATCCCCGCAGACAGACAGGCCTCCAGCCCCAGGCCTCTGGGCCTGCAGTCTCCAGTCTTCGGCCATCGAGCATTGACTACCAGCCTTTCAATCCACCTCCAGGATTTGATCTTTGGTATTGACCACTAGACTTGTTGATGACGAGACCCCGAACCCTGAACTCATCATGTTCACTGATGTTCACTAGATGATGAAATCTGCCATTCTCACGAGGTATGTTCAGTCTCAACAACAGGATGACTTTTAAATGGACTAGCAAGCAACTCAGCTCAATGTCAGTTCAGGATGTGTCAGTAAAAAATGTAGATGGAAATACAGAAGAAGAACCCTTTCCTTTGGGGTATTAGTCTGACATGAGTTTCAGCAGATTAGTTAAATTGTTGGTCAGCTTTTCCTCTCAGAGGAAAGCAAAGATATGATGGGTGATAGGAAAAGAGCAGTGGGTTTAATTTTCGTTCATTCTTGCTCAGAGAACACTAGGTTATTATAGGATTAATGCCCCACCTCCCCCTCGTACCCCATCCATTATTTATTTATATACACACATTCTTTCTCTCTCTCTCTCCTTTTTCTCCCTCTGCCCCTCTGACTATACCCTTTGCCCATCCTCTGGGTTCCCCCCTCCCCCTTTTCCTTCTCCCTGGGCCTCCTGTCCCATGATCCTCTCAGATCCCCTTTGCCAATCACCTGTCCAGCTCTTGGCTCCATCCCTCCCCCTCCTGCCTTCTCCTATTATTTTGGATCTCCCCCTCCCCCTCCCACTTTCAAATCTCTTACTAGTTCTTCCTTCAGTTAGTCCTGACGAAGGGTCTCGGCCTGAAAAGTCGACTGCACCTCTTCCTAGAGATGCTGCCTGGCCTGCTGCGTTCACCAGCAACTTTGATGTGTGTTGCTAGAGTTAAGTATCTTCTTTTTGTGGCTGTGTTTACTAATTTCATGGTCCACACCCAACTTCATTCATAATCGCAATATTATTTGTACTGCGCTAACAGCTTTCAATTCAATGAACATATATTAAAATCATAATAAACTTGGGGTGGTAGCTTCCAAAATGAAATGTTGCATGCACATCTTTTGTTTTAGGGGTGTGGAAACTAGATATCTTTCTCATAGCAATTATGTCCAAAGTGATGAACGGTTGTAAATTAAAGTCATGCACGCTTGCATGGAGTAGTTTTTTATGTTGTGATTTTCCACAGAGGAATTTCTTTAGCAGTTTAATTTGTCTCACTAGTGATGTAATTGCTTTCTCCTTCTTCCCCATAGACTCTGACATTTATACCTCACTCTCCTAAAATCGCAGACAGTTGCATAGGCACCAGTAACCCACTGGGACCTCATCTAAATGGGCCTTTTAGTTTTCAGAATGCAGACTCCCAGGCTCTGTGTCATCTTTAGTTACATCCTATTGCTGTCGCTGAATTTGGATGCGAGGAAGCAAGGATCTGAGAGATTCCTTGCATTTATTGCACAAAATCTAGCTTTATTTATTCAAGAGTAAAAGACTTGATCTTGTCGGTGTCCTGGTGCTGCCATTGGCAACTAAAATTATCTGCGAGGAAGTAGCAAATGGACAGCGGATTACAACCGTATCAAAGGAATTGTGTAGCTTAGGTCACTGCTTTTCACCTGGTACAGCACAGAATAAAGCCGACTTTGCCCACGTTGATCGTGATGCCTGTAAGAAATTGAATCTCAGGGTAGTATATGATGAAATACTGTACACCAGAGTTTCCCAGCGTGGGGTCCACGGACCCGTGGTTAATAGTAAGGCTACGTGGCACAGGAAAGGTTCTGTTGGTCAGGATTGATCATGGATGTTGCATCCTAGCTGTCTAGATATGCAAGTCAGGGCAGTACGATATGGAGAGCAAGCTGATTCCTGTGTAGCTAGCTCCCCCTCTCCACACATCTGATGATGAACCCAAAGGAACGGCAGAGACCGATGCAGTTTGGCAAAAGCAGCATCACAGGAGTCGCCAGTCGGGGTTGAACTCAACGTAGGACTGCCTTAGGAACTCCAGCTCTGGAATTTTTCCTCCGGTTTTACTCTCAAAGCCTCCTCCATGAGTCGGTATAGCTGCAAGGCAGCGGAGGTTTGAGATCAGAGTTTTCCCTCTCCTAGGTGAGCTGCCAACCACGGCTGATGAGCCCCATCTGCCCAAAGCAACTGGATTTACGGCACCGGCAGCCCGCCGTTAACCCTCCTGTCAGTAGAATTAATTCCACTGGGCTTAGTAGCTAAGCCACATGTGAAGGCCAGGAGCTGGACTTGGTTGTCCGAGGCTAGTTGGGCCACACACCATTGGGAGCTTTTAATAGGTAGTGGGAGCTTGTCCCCATTCCACCCCTGGCTATAACAAACTTAAGGAACCCTCTGTATACATACTCCGATAATGGATTTACTTTGAGCTTTGAATAAAGATTGATGGTCAGGTGTTTAATAAAGTGAGGTGATCCTATTGACACATACAGGGTATCTGGAGACCTGCTATCTCCCCAGTCTAGAGCGTCTAGAATTAAGAGCGATCAATGGAAAAGGAGGCAACCAGTTACGATTGAGATGAGAATAATGCTTCTTCATGCAGAAAGTTGTAACTCATTGGAATTCTCTTCATCGGTCAGTTATCATATTTGAAGCAGAGATTGACAGCAGTGCAATAAGGATGGGAGAAATCGATTGTGACAAGTTCTCAACACTGAATGGTGAAGCAGGACTAACACACGAGATTCTGCAAATGCTGAAATCCAGAGCAACACACACAAACTGCTGGAGGAATTCCACAGGTTAGGCAGCAGCTACAGAGAGGATATTGAGTCAATGTTTCCGGGCATGAAAGGATAAGGGAAGATGGTAAAATAAGGAGGTGGGGCATGAAAATCTGCCCATCACCTTTGACTGGTGCACTCCTCCTTCCCTTTCTCCCATCATCCATTTTCCTCTCCTATCAGATTCCTTCTTCTTCAGCCCTTTACCTCTTCCACCTATCGCCTCCCAGCTTCTTATTTCACCCACCCCTTCCCTAACCACTGTCACCCTCACTTGGTCTCACATCATCTGCCAGCCTATACTCCTTCCCCTGCCCCCACAAGGCATTGGATGTCCGGGCCGGGCTGTACTGTCTGGGACATCAGCAATGCTGACTGCGGTAGTCTCCCTGTAGAACCCTGCAATGGTGCACCAATTAAGGGTGCACCAACATCTAACAGACAACATATCCAGGTCACAAGACAGAGCTGTGTAAGACCTGGACATGGTTACCTGGGAGCTACTGAATGCCAGATATTGTCTTTGGCACCTCTGGCTTCTTTCCTATTTCCTTCCCCATTGGTGTTTTGCGGTTCCATTCAGCAGAATTGTGCTTTTTGAATTCTTTTTGTAAGCGATTTTCACGTTCAATCCATGTGCTGGATACAACTATTTCTTCTGAAGTCCCGGTTGGATTTGTTAGTAATTCACCCATGTTTATGATTCTGCTTTGGTCTCTACAGCGCCAACCTTGTGTAATTCAATCTTTATATCTTAGACCACATCCTTAGCTTTCTTTTTTTCCAGAAGAAGAGAGATTTTTGATTATATTGAGTGTAATATTTTTGCTGTGGAAGTTTTTTTTTACAATTTTGTACAGGAAAGTTAGATAAATGTGTGTGTGTACTTGGTGATCTGCTGACCTCTACTGGCAACTCCATTGAACTGCATGATGTAAAAATAATCCTTGCTATTGAAAACAGAAAATTTCAAGCTACGTGCAGCTCCTGTTCAGTTTACAAACACTCGACCTGTGTACAGCCTGTGCAGCTGAATGAATATTTAGTAGACAGGCAGTACAGATTTGCGGCTGCTGGCATTTTTTTTGTGTGGGAACTCGGTTTGAAGCCGTATTTCTGACGTGAACTGTTTAGGTTACAGACAGTTCACAGGAACAGAATACTTCCATGACGCGGTAACCTGGCGTGAATCTAATTTTGACTTTTATATATATGACAGTTCCCAAAAGCATAATCCACTATGCGCGACATTTTAACTGTTATGTTTTACCATCCTTAATCCATAAAATTATCTTGTATCTTAAAGGTCAATCAATGAGCCAGTGTACACTGGCCTTTTGAAGACATTTAAAATACTGATTTCTCCTGGAAACACAGCACTTAGTAGGGGAATCAGAAGTCACCTTGAGAAAACCATCCTGTCTCTAAGCTGCTGTTGATCACTACGTTGAACCATATCATTAGAAATCTGGCAGAAGCTATCCCATCCCATCTAGAAATGACCTTATAAGATTATAAAACTCTCCCAATCATCGCTGAGCAATGGCTGAATGGCTGAAAAAGGAACGTGTTCCGCACAACATAAATTTCATCTGGGGCCCTGAACTCAAACAACTAGGTTTTGACCTCAAGTAGAAAGGATCACACCTGGTCAGATTTTTTTTAATTTAGAGATGCAGTGCAGACAAGCCCTTCTGGCCTAACAAACCTCATCACCCAGGAGCCCATCTATTTAACCTTGGCCTAATCATAGAGCAATTTACAATGACCAGTTAACCTGCTACTCAGCGGTACATCTTTGGACTGTGGGAGCAAACTGGAGCACCCGAAGGAAGCCCAGATGTTCATGGGGAGGATGTGCAAACTCCACACGGCAGAGGCCAGAACTGAATTCCAACTCCAACATTCCGAGCTTTGATAGCGTTGTGCTAACTACCACGCTACCACTGTGCCCCTCTACCGTTGCATCCCTCTGTTTCGACCATGATCCACGGTTGAATCAGTCTGACTGCATGCCAAAATCCGTTCCATGTATGTGTTTCTTGTCAGTGTCTGAAGCAATTCGATGGATAAGTTTTGGAAATGTGTGGAATAACTCCCCAGTCATAACATCAATGCATCCACCATTGGTGATCAACCTGTCATTTAAAAGAAGTTAGCACAGTTTGCAGTGACATTTACTGTTTTAGATGCAGTTTCATGCAATTTCTTTAAAATTCAGAATGGACGGCAATAAAGAGCCGATAATTTGTGATGAGAGGTCCAGGAGGAGCACAGTGATAACAATTGAACATGTTTAACATCAGTGCAAGAGTACATGATGTGTGCTTCTAGAATATATTTTATTATTTTTTCATTTATTTGTGGTAATATTGCTTTTTGTGTGTGTATGTGTGAGAATTATATGTACTATGTTGGGCACCTTAGTCTAGAGGAACATTGTTTTGTTTGGCAGTATACATGTATAAGATTGAATTAGATTATGAGAACACTCAGTCCTCATTTATTGTCATTTAGAAATGCATGCATGCATTAAGAAATGATACAATGTTCCTCCAGAGTGATGTCACAGAAAAACGGGACAAACCAAAGACTAACACTGACAGAACCACATAATTAGAACATATAGTTACAACAGTGCAAAGCAATACCATAATTTGATAAAGAGCAGACCATGGGCATGGTAAAAAAAAAAGTCTCAAAGTCCCGATCGACTCTCGAGTCCCCGATAGTAGGCGGCAAAAGGAGAAACTCCCTGCCATAAACCTCCAGGCACCAACAACTGCCGATGCATTGGAAGCACCCGACCACAGCTGACACTGAGTCCGTCCGTCCGAAAACTTCAAACCTCCAATCAGCCCCTCCGATACAGCCTCCTGAGCACCATCCTCTGCCAAACGCCTTCGATCTTGCCCCGGCTGCCGAAACAAGCAAAGCCGAGGATTTGGGGCCTTCTCCTCCGGAGATTCCGGACCACACAGTAGCAGCGGTAGCGAAGCGGGCATTTCAGAAGTTTCTCCAGATGTTCCTCCGTACTCTCACGTCTGCCTCCATCAAATCAGAATTGTGCGTGGTACCCTACTTGACAAGTAACAGACATCACCACCGGAGTGGCTGCGCGCGCTATGTCGCGCGGCCATCTTCTCCTCCTCCCCCTATAATGACAATAAACTTGAGTTTAAACTTTCCTAAAGTAGTCAGTTTTCAAATCTTATACTTTTTTCTGGTTTCCAGTCTTTCCTTTATTCATTAATGAATATCCTTTATGGTTGGGTTCAGTTGTTCTCTGATCTTGGCAATCCATTTTGTCAACGTTTCATCACCATGCATGACATCATCAGTGTGCTGTTCACTTGTGGTATGTCCTCTAAAAGCTTGATCTTTATATACTTATCAGTTGATTGGTCATCATTATGGAGACCCAATTGTGATGAAGGGAGGGGGGTCTTGTCTCTGATTGGTTGCGTGGTGAACCCTGTGCGTTGCCTGAAATTTTGCCTGCATTGGCTTATAAATGGGATCGAGGTCTACTTGTCTGATTTTAGAACTGTTTGTGGAAAACCATGCTTCTAGGAATTCTCTTGCATGCTGCCTGCTTGTTTGCACCATGACTTTCATTACACCCAGCCAAATTTATGCCCCTCTCAATCTTCATGGCTGGAGACTAGGGAGAGTTGGTCATGCTGCTTAACAGCCAGTTGACGTTTATGGACACTTGAGGATAATTTTCTCCCAGTTTGCCAAAGCAATATTTGCTGCAGCCCCCACCTTGGTCTTGTCCAATAGATTGGTTTGTTCTTTGGGTCTGCTGAGTACTCTCCTCAATGTTGCTGTTGGTTTATGCGTGACCGAAATTCTACGTTCCCGGAGCAGTCGGGCTGTCATTCCAAGATATTCTGAATGTATGGAAGGACAACCTGTTTAGTTGCTTCTTGGTTAGTGCATTGTCGACCCTGTAGCCATCATCATAAATACTTTGTGAATACTTTGAAGAGATGTTTCTCCTCTTTATCCTTGAGCTCGGCCATGAAGAGTGTGTCTCCACTCTTCTTGTGTGCAGTTGGGCGGTTACTGTGAGAGTTTGGGATCTGATGGATTTTGCCACAATTGGGGAGCAACTGAAACCAACCTTTAAACCCCCCCCCCGCCCCCGAGCTATATATTTTCCGACTTATTTCCAACATTGTGTATATTTTATCACAAGAAATAAACTGTACATTTATCACAGCAATAAACATTTAGTGCATAAGAATAGATAAATAATTATTCAGAGCAAATGTTTTTTTTAAATCAAGGCATATATTATCAGCCGGTGTTTCTCACTAATTAGTTTTTATGAGGAACTTTAAATGGTCTTGCATTCTCAAAGAAAACTTAATTTTTGGCACAGAGGTTTAGCATTTATATTTTTATACCACTGAGCTATTCAATTTATAATAGCTTCCTTTGTTGCAGGGAAACTAAGCCACTTGGGTACTCAAACAATAGAAGTTCCCAAAACTGTTGTTAAATTAATATTCTGTTTTGAAACATTCTGTTCTTTTGAAGTGGGACTTACAAACAACTTGATTCAGGTCGTAAACCAAGTACACTTTTTCTTTAAAAGAATATAAGCTGTAGTTGTCAATCATTCAGATAATGCGCAAGGACAAACAGTCAGTCTTATCAAGCATTGTTTGACAGAAAGCAACATGGGCACCTGCTGGGAATTTGTTAATATGTGTTATCCATGTGTAAACTATTAGCTTACTAGAGTTCCAGAAATTTTCACGATTGATATCAAAACAGCTATTTCCAGTTTAATAACAGAAAAAACAGATAAAACCTGTTGATCTGGGGCCAGTTTTTAGCACAAAACAGCTCGTGATAACACTGGTAATTAAATCAGTTATTTTTCTGTAGTGTATGTAATAAGCTTAGTCTGTCACATAACGATACCGTGGCTGACACAATGAACTGAACTGTGCTAGACCCAGGTTGCTGCTTATGATTCCTTGGGCTCTCTACTCATCATGGCTAAATGTTGGGGCTGACCATGCTATCTCTCGAGCTCTCTGGAAGGACTCACCAATATCTCTCAAGCTCTCTGGAAGGACTCACCAATATCTCTTGAGCTCTCTGGAAGGACTCACCAATATCTCTCAAACTCTCTGGAAGGACTCACCAGTATCTCTGGAGCTCTCTGGGAGGTATCACAAGTATCTCTCGGTCTCTCTGGGATGTCTTACCAGTATCTCTTGATGTCTCTGGGAGATCTCACCAGTCTCTCTCAATGTACCTGGGATGTCTCACCAGTGTTGAGCTGAGATCTTACCTTAGAGTGCTCTGGTTGATACTGATAAAAGTTGTTTAGGTTATAACAATTCTTACTTACTACTACAGAATCTCTGATGTATGTCATGAAATTTGTTGTTTTGTGGCAGTACAGAATAAGGCATAAAAATTGCCATAAGTTACAATAATAGATAGAGAGAGGGCAAGGGAGAGAGGGCACCTGCCCCAGATGGTGAGGATCATAAGGCACCACTTTTGGAAGGTGGTGGGAAGGCTTGTGCATGTGATGGAGCTGGCTGATTCAACACCCTTTGTGGCCGCTTGACCTGTGCACCGAAGCCTCCCTGCAGGATGGTGCTGCACCCGGTCAGAATGCTCTCCACTCTACACCTATAGAAATTTGCTAGAATCTTTGGTGACATAGCAAGTCTCCTGAAACTCCTGATGCAGGTAGGCACTGGTGTGCCTTCATTTGTCAGTGTATCAATATATTGGGTTCTGAGATGAGATGTTGGTGCCCAAGTTGAGGGTGACTTAATATTCTCAGAGCCTTTCATTTCCACCTCGGCAACAGTGAGTGAAATGTTTCATTCTCATCCGTAGTACCACAATCTCCCCATGACTTTCTCACTTCAGGAATTTTTATTAGCCGTCAGCACCATACTCTACGCTAACTTCAGTTCACTTCGGTGCACTTCATCTGTCTCACTGACTCCTACTGCTCTCCACTGTAATAGGCCTTTCTTTATAATCCTCCTTGCTACTGTGCTGGTCTCTGTCTAAAAAACTATTGATATCCTTTCTCATCTATTATATCCTCTTATATATAGGCATCTGTTAGTCTCGTGAGACCATGGATTTGCCCCTTGGAAGGTTTCCAGGGTGCAGGCCTGGACAAGGTTGTATGGAAGACTGGCAGTTGACCATGCTGCAAGTCTCCCCTTTCCATGCCACCGATGTTGTCCAAGGGAAGGGCATTAGGACCTATACAGCTTGGCACCAGTGTCGTCACAGAGCAATGTGTAGTTAAGTGCCTTGCTCAAGGACACAACACGCTGCCTCAGCCAAGGCTCGAACTAGTGACCTTCTAGACCGATGCCTTAACCACTTGGCCACGTGCTCATAGTTTCATGATAACTAACTAAAACAAGCTTCAGTTCATGTAATACCTGGAATTTAATTTCCCCAGTTGCTATGGTGAGATTCAGTCTTCTGCTTCTGAATCAAGACGTTGCTATAGAACTGGGTGTAAGTCTGGCCAAATAATTTTCCCAACTAAGATTACTGGTTGACACAGTGGAATCAATACTTTCATTAACAACTTATAACAGCAATTCAATCTCTATTTTTTCTGCAATAGGTGAGACCAGCTATTGGTCACTAGACAAACGCCTTAACTACTTGGCCACGCGCCAATATGACAGTTTCTTATAGTCTTTACTTAACAGTTAAAACTATCAGAATTGAAGTAAATAATTAAAACTGTTCTTCTGGGAAATATTACTACTGATTTAGAAATGATTAAAAGATTAAACTGAACTAAAATAATTTCAGAAGAATATATATTGTATCTTAATCCGCAAGTCTGAAATCTACAGTGAGAAAGAGTATTGTGAGGAAATTGCAAGACTGTGCTCGGCTTGGAGAATCCTTACAGTGGAGCATAATAGCAGGTGCAGCGTTGTGTTATGTGGCCAAGTAACATATCAGCTTTGGTGTTTGACAGTGAGTGCACGGCACCCTGAAACTTGCTGGAAATGGTTGACAGTCGTTGCTTCTGGTCAGAATCAGTGCTTCGATTTTTCTCCGCAACCTTGAAACCTGACTGGTGGTGGCAGTATAAGTAAACCGCAGCAAGGTTCTCACGTTTGACTGAAGATCTTTAGGCTCCTCTAACAAGAAGAAATCTGCTCCAGGTGGTGAGGATCTTCAATGATCTTAAGGCAGTGCCTTTGGAAGATGTCTGCAACCTTGGGAAGAGTGGGTATATGATTAGAGTAACAGCATTCTGCAGAATAAGTGAGTTGTTTAAGGCTCTGTCACCACTTCAGCCTAAACTACACGATCATATTTACCACAAATCTGCTGTGCATTAAATCTGGCGTGCTTTGCCCAGACAATCAAATTTAGTCTGTCAAGCCACTAAAAAGCCTTATGGTTGAACAACATTATACTCTGAGTCGCCCACCACTATACCTTTATCCATATTCCATACAATGTAAAGTGGCTTCGTACACCTTCATACATTTCTGCTGCACTCATACAAAATGCATTGATATTCATGTTGACTCCGTTCTCCCTTTGCCTTGTACAGCATGGTTTGTTCTGCAACAAAAGTGGGTTGAAAACTGATTGCAATAAACTGCCAGGCATTCAGTTGTATGAAATCTGATGATCCAAGTACTTTGCTTCCAAGCTGTGCCCAATTTCCCGATGATTTCTTCTTCCATTGCTTTTCATCCAGGATTCCCACATTTCATTGAGCACACCACGCCTCCTTATGGCTGTGACTCTGGTGATGTTTGACTTTAAACTTCCACAGTGATTGAAGCAATTAACCAGAAGCAAGTTCCACTGAGGTTGAGTGGGACTACAACCAGCAGTCATAGATTAGTGGTTTCCACTACAAAACATATCATTATCTACCCCCCCCCCCAATTTCTGCAGGGGTCACTCCCTCCGTGATTTCCTTGTCCATTCGTTCACCCCCCCCACCCCACTGATCTCCCTCCTGGTACTTACCCCTGCAGGCAGCCTAAGTGCTACACCTGCCCATACACCTCCTCCCTCAACTCCAGTCAGGGCCCCAAACAGTCCTTCCAGGTGAGGCAGCACTTCACCTGTGAACCTGCTGGGGCCATCTATTGTGTCTGGTGCTTCCGATGTGATTTCCTCTACATTGGTGAGAGCCGACATAAATTGGGGGACCACTTTGTTGAGCACCCCCACACCATTCGCCACAAGCACGGCTTCCCAGTGGCCAAACATTCTTCCCCCCCCCCCATTCCCTACTCTGACCTTTTACTTCTTTTCACCTACCTGTTACTTCTCTAGCTTTGACCTTTCCTACCCGTCTGGCTCCACCTATCACCTTCCAGCTAGACTCTTTCCCCCTCCCCTCACCTTTTAATTCTGGCATCTTCCCCCTTCTCGGTCCTGAAGAAGGGTTTCAGCTGAAATGTCAACTGTCTACTCTTTTCCATAGGTGCTGCCTGACCTGCTGAGTTCCTCCAGTGTTTTGTGTGTTGCATAGGTTAAGAGTGAAAGGTGAAATACACTCGGTGGCCATTTCCTTAGGTGACAACAGCTTAGTGCGCAAAATCATGCAGACATGGTCAAGGGGTTCAGTTGTTGTTCGTACCAAACAGCAGAATGGGGACGAAGTATGCTCTTAGTGACTTTGACGTGGAATGATTGTTGGTGCCACCTGGGATGTTCTGAGTATCTCAGAAACTGCTGATGTTCTGGGTTTTTCATGCACAGCAATCTCTAGAGTTTACAGAAAATGGTGTGGAAAACAAAAAAAAAAATCCAGTGGATGGCAATTCTGTGGACAAAATGCCTTTTTAATGAGAGAAATCAGAGGAGAATGGCCGGACTGGTTCAAGCTGACAGGAAGGTGACAGTCTTGTGTGTGGAGCAGGATGTGTAGGTGAGACATTTTAATGAATACAGCTGGTCTACACTCACCAGAGAAAGACATTGTAATAGGAAAATCCAAGGAGAGAATGGTAACATCCTACATTATGTGATATTAAAAAGGAGCAGGCAATAGCTGCTTTAATGAACATTCTGTATTGTCTGAGAGTCCAGGCCGGAGAATGGAGGTTGGAGGCCCGATGTCTGTGAGTTTGAGGGTCCGATGCAAAGGATTGGAGGCCTGTAAGTGGCCTGTCCCGGCTAGGAGTCCTGTCTGTGTGTCTGAGGGGGTGGGAAGGTGGGGAAAGGGCATGTTTTGCTGTTGTTGTCTTGGTTGTTCTATTGTTGTTGTTTTATGTCGCATGTTTTGTTGTGTTGAACACTGTAGACATGCTGTGTTGGCATCTGAATATATGGCAAATCTTGCGGGCAGGCCCCAGCACAGCTTCGGTGTGATGCAAATGCTACATTTCACTGTATGTTTTCACGTACATTTGATAAATAAAAAAAAAATTTTTTTGTTAAATGCATGTACTTAAATATGTATGTAATGAATTGTCTGGCTCATATGCAAGCAAAAGGTTTTCACTTTATCATGGTACATGTGACGATGATAAACTAATTAACTTTGGATAAATTCCCAGGGCCTGCTGTGATGTTCATCCAGTTACTTAGGGAGATGTCTGGGGCCATGACAGGTCTTTTTAAATCTCACTGGGGACAGGTAGGGCTGTAGGTGACTGGAGATCAGTAAATGTGATGCCTTTATTTTAAAAAGGCAGCAGGAATAAACCAGGTCATTACAAACTTGTGAGGTCTAGTATTAAAAGTAGATAAGTTAATGGGAAGGACAGTTTTGTGGTACACCTGAAGATGCAGGGATTGTTCAATGCTGGCTGGCATTGCTTTGTCAAACAGATTTGATCAAGTTTTAAGTAATAAGTTAATTTAATGAAGACAGTGCAGTTGTACTATGGAGAGCATTCTAACTGGCTGCATCACTGCCTGGTATGGGGCAGTGAAGCGGGGGGAGGGGGAGCTGCACAGGATCAAGACATACTGCAGAGAGTTGTAAACTTAGCTCCATCATGGGCACGAGCCTCTGTAGTAACCAGGACATCTTCAAGAACTAATGCCTCAAAAAAGTGCTATCCATCATTAAGACCATAAGACCATAAGACAAAGGAGCAGAAGTGGGCCATTCGGCCCATCGAGTCTGCTCTGCCATTTTATCATGAGCTGATCCATTTTATCCTATTTAGTCCCACTGCCCCGCCTTCTCACCATAACCTTTGATGCCCTGGCTACTCAGATACCTATCAATCTCTGCCTTAAATACACCCAATGACTTGGCCTCCACTGCTGCCTGTGGCAACAAATTCCATAGATTCACCGCCCTCTGACTAAAAAAATTTCTTCGCATTTCTGTTCTGAAAGGACGTCCTTCAATCCTGAAGTCACGCCCTCTTGTACTAGACTCCCCCATCGTGGGAAACAACTTTGCCACATCCACTCTGTCCATGCCTTTTAACATTCGAAATGTTTCTATGAGGTCTCCCTTCATTCTTCTAGACTCCAAGGAATACAGTCCAAGAGCGGACAAACGTTCCTCATATGTTAACCCTCTCATTCCCGGAATCATTCTAGTGAATCTTCTCTGTACCTTCTCCAACGTCAGCACATCCTTTCTTAAATAAGGAGACCAAAACTGCCCATAGTACTCCAAGTGAGGTCTCACCAGCGCCTTATAGAGCCTCACCATCACATCCCTGCTCCTATACTCTATTCCTCTAGAGATGAATGCCAACATTGCATTCACCTTCTTCACTACTGACTCAACCTGGAGGTTAACTTTAAGGGAATCCTGTACGAGGACTCCCAATTCCCGTTGCATCTCAGAACTTTGAATTCTTTCCCCATTTAAATAATAGTCTGCCCGTTTATTTTTTCTGCCAAAGTGCATAACCATACACTTTCCAACATTGTACTTCATTTGCCACTTCTCTGCCCATTCTTCCAATCTATCCAAGTCTCTCTGCAGACTCTTCGTTTCCTCAGCACTACCGGCCCCTCCACCTATCTTTGTATTGTCAGCAAACTTAGCCACAAAGCCATCTATTTCATAATCCAAATCGTTGATGTACGATGTAAAAAGAAGTGGCCCCAACACTGATCCCTGTGGAACACCACTGGTAACCGGCAGCCAACCAGAATAGGATCCCTTTATTCCCACTCTCTGATTCCTGCCAATCAGCCGACGCTCTATCCACGTATGTAACTTTCCTGTAATTCCATGGGCTCTTATCTTGTTAAGTAGCCTCATGTGTGGCACCTTGTCAAAGGTCTTCTGAAAATCCAAATATACAACATCCACTGCATCTCCCTTGTCTAGCCTACTGGTAATTTCCTCAAAAAATTGTAATAGGTTTGTCAGGCAGGGTTTTCCTTTAAGGAATCCATGCTGAGTTCTGCCTATCTTGTCATATGCCTCCAGGTACTCTGTAACCTCATCCTTGACAATCGACTCCAACAACTTCCCAACCACCGACGTCAAGCTAACAGGTCTATAATTTCCTTTTTGCTTCCTTGCCCCCTTCTTAAATAGCGGAGTGACATTTGCAATCGTCCAGTCTTCCGGAACCATGCCAGGATCTATCGACTTTTGAAAGATCATCGCTAATGCCTCCGCAATCTCCACAGCTACTTCCTTCAGAACACGAGGGTGCATTCCATCTGGTCCAGGAGATTTATTGACCTTTAGCCTATTCAGCTTCCTGAGTACTTTCTCTGTCGTAATTGTGACTGCGCACACTTCCCTTCCCTGCCACCCTTGAGTGTCCGGTATCCTGCTGTCTTCCTCAGTGAAGACTGATGCAAAATACTTGTTCAGTTCCTCTGCCATCTCCTCATCTCCCATTACAATTTCTCCAGTATCATTTTCTATCGGTCCTATATCTACTCTCACCTGTCTTTTACTCTTTATATACTTGAAAAAGCTTTTAGTATCCTCTTTGATATTATTTGCTAGCTTCCTTTCATAGTTAATCTTTTCTCTCTTAATGACCTTCTTAGTTTCCTTTAGTTTTAAAAACTTCCCAATCCTCTGTCTTCCCACTAATTTTTGCTTCCTTGTATGCCCTCTCCTTTGCTTTAACTTTGGCTTTGACTTCTCTTGTCAACCACGGTTGCATCCTTTTTCCACTCAAAAATTTCTTCTTTTTTGGAATATACCTGTCTTGCACATTCCTCATTTCTCGCATAAACTTCAGCCACTGCTGCTCTGCCGTCTTTCCTGCCATTAAGGACCCTCATCACACAGGACATGCCCTCTTCTCATTGCTGGCATCAGAAGCCTGAAGGCACACACTCAATGATTCAGGAACAGCTTCTTCCCTTCTCCCATCAGATTTCTGAATGGGCATTGAACCAATGAACACGACTTCATTACTTTATTTCTAATTTAGCACTCCTTACATAACTTAACTATTTTATATATATATATATATATATATGTATGTATATTTACTCTAATTCGTGTTTCTTTTCTCTCTTATCATGTATTGCATTGTACTCCTCCCGCAAAGACAGTGAATTTCATGACATATACTGGTGACATTAACCTGATTCTGTAGTCTGTACTTCAGTCAGGTCTTTGACAAGGTCACATATGGGAAGCCGGTCAAACTGGTTTAGAGCACATGGAACCTGAGGCACGTTGGCAGACTAAGTCCAAGATTGACTTGGTAATCAGAGGCAGAGGGTGATGATAACTGCTTATTTTTGTGATTGGAAGCCTGTGGCGAGTGGTCTATCACAGGGATTAGTGCTGTGGCCCTCATGGTTTGTTATGAACATTAATGATTTTGACATGAATAAGTATGATTTATAAATATGAAGATGACATAAAATCAATGATGTTATTGATAGTAGGGAAGGTAGACATTTGCAACAGAATAATATTGACCAAAATGGGCAGAGCAGTGGCAGATAGAATTTAATCCTGACAAGTGTTTTGTGATGTACTTCGTGAGGATTAATTTTGGTGGGACGCATAACATGAATGGTCTGGTCCTAGGGAGTATTGAGGAACGATAATTATAAGTTTTAAGATCCCTGGAGTTGGCACCAAAAGTACATACGTTGGTAAAGAAGGCATTCAAGATGCCATGCTTCATTTACCAAGACATAGTTTTTATTTTAGTTTTATCTTTAGGGAGCTACAGTAGTGTAGCATTTAGTGCATGCTATTACAGTTCAGGGCATTCTGGAGTTTGGAGTTCAATTTGGGAGCCATCTGTAAGGAGTGACCAAGTGTTTCAGTTTCCTTCCGTGGGTCAAAGAAGTATCAGTTAGTAGGCTAAATGGTCATTATAAATAGGCTAATGTTAAATCAGTGGGTTACTGGATGGTGTGGCTCTTTGTGCCAGTAGTGTCTGTTTTGTGCAGTATCTCTAAATTAAAAAAAAAAGAAAAAATAAGGTTATGGTGCAACTTCATAAAACTTTGGTTTGGCCAAGCTGGAATGCTGTATACTGTTCTGTCATCCCACTGTCAGATGCATGTGTTTGTACTGGAAAAGGTGGATCTCCTATCCACCAAATGTTGCCTAGAAAGGAGCATTTCATTTATGAAGAGAGCCTTTACCTGGAGTGGTGAAGGCTGAGAAGGACCTGGTCCAAATATACAGAATTTTGAAGGGTGTGAATGTGGGAGATAGTAAGAAAGCATGGCAGTACATCTAATTTCTTAGAAGTTTGGAAAGATTCGGCATGTCATCTAAAACTTTAAATGTGTGGTGGAGAGTACATTGACTGATTGCATTGCAGCCTGGTATGGAAACACCAGTGCCCTTGTATGGAAAAGCCTACAAAGAATAATGGATATGGCTATCCACCATGGGTAAAGCCCTCCCCACATTGAGCACATCTCTACGGAGCACTGTAGCAGGAAAGCAACATCCATCATCAAGGGCTGTCACCATCTGAGCCGTGCACTCTTCTCACTGCTGCCATCAGGAAGAAGGAACAGGAGCCTCAGGACCTGCACCACCGCTTTCAGGAACAGTTATTACCCCTTAACAATGAGACTCCTGAACCAAGAGGGATAGCTTCATTCAACTTCATTTGCCCCATCATTGAACTGTTCCCACAACCTATGGATTCACTTTCAAGGACTCCTCATCTCATGTTTTTGATATTTATAGTTTGTTTGCTTGTTTATTTACTTATTACTTCTTATTATTCCATTTTTTTCTCTTTCCTTTTGTATTTGCACAGTTTGTTACTCTTGTTTGCACATTGGTTGTGCTGCATCCTGTTGGGTATGGTCTTTTAATGGTTCTATTGTGTTTCTTGTGTTTGCTGCGATTCCCTGCAAGAAAGTGGATCTCAGGGTTGTATATGGTGGTATATATGTTCTTTGGTAATAACTTCACTTCGAATGTTGAACTTTGAAACTATTCTCATTAGCCTAGAACCAGAATGTTTTGGTTAAAGGTAAAGAATGAAGGACAGGTTAGAGAGTGTAGGTTAAGGTTAAGGTTAAGGTTAAGAGTAAGGCTAAGGGATAATTGAATTGAATTGACTTTATTTCTTACATCCTTCACATACGTGAGGAGTAAAAATCTTTACGTTACACTCCATCTGAATGTGCAACGTGCAAACATAGTAAGTCGTAATAATTTATAATAAATAGAACAGTCAATGTAACATAGAATACTCTCAAATCAGTGTGAGTTAATCAGTCTGATAGCCTGGTGGAAGAAGTTGTTTCGGAGCCTGTTGGTCCTGCCTTTTATGCTGCGGTACCGTTTCCTGGATGGTAGCAGCTGGAATAGATTGTGGTTGGAGTGACTCGGGTCCCCAGTGATCCTACGGGCCCTTTTTACACACCTGTCTTTGTAAACGTCCTGAATCACACGAAGTTCACAACTACAGATGCGCTGGGCTGTCCACACCGCTCTCTGCAGAGTTCTGCGATTAAGGGAGGTACGGTTCCCATTCCAGACAATAATGCAGCCAGTCAGGATGCTCTCAATTGTGCCCCTGTATAAAGTTCTTAGGATTTGGGGGCCCATACCAAACCTCCTCAACCATCTCAGGTGAAAAAGGCGCTGTTGTGCTTTTTTCACCACACAGCTGGTGTGTACAGACCACGTGAGGTCCTCAGTGATGTGTATGCCGAGGAATTTAAAGCTGTTTACCCTCTCAATCCCAGATCCATTGATGTCAATAGAGGTTAGCCCGTCTCCATTCCTCCTGTAATCCACAACCAGTTCTTTTGTTTTTGTAACATTGAGGGAGAGGTTGTTCTCTTGATACCACTGTGTCAGAGAGATGACTTCTTCCCTGTAGGCCACCTCATTATTGTTTGAGATAAGGCCAATAAATGTAGTGTCGGCAAATTTAATTAGCAGATTTGAGCTGTGGGTGGCGACACAGCCATGGGTATACAGGGAGTAATGGAGGGGATTGAGTACACAGCCCTGAGGGGCTCCTGTATTGAGAGTCAGAGGGTTGGAGGTGAGGGGGCCCACTCTTACCCGGCGATCTGACAGCAAGTCCAGGATCCAGCTTGACAAGGCAGGGTCAAGGCTGAGGTCTCTGAGGTTCTTGTTGAGCTTGGATGGAACTAGAGTGTTGAATGCTGAACTGTAGTCCAAGAACAGCATTCTGACATAAGCATCCTTCTTCTCCAGATGTGTAAGGACGGTATGTAGAGCTGTGGCTATTGCGGATAGATTAGAGGACATCGGCAGATGATATTTTGCATTGACCCAGAGGGTGGGGTTGGACATGGAATGTACTGTTTGAGTGGCAGTGGAAGCAGTGACTCTCATGGTATTTAGTTATCGAGAGGAGCTATGGACCAAATTCCATATATTCTTGGTGGGAGGCATGGGCATAGTGGGGCAAAGGACCTGTTTCTGTTCTCTCACCACTCTATGATTATAATTCTATGATATTTGCAGTATTTTATTAAATAGTTACAATGCTTAAAGAACTGTAACAACAGACAAATTCTAACTGTAGTAACTAAGTTAGAAAGGTTTTTAGCTCAGGCCTACAATCATACTCAATAGCTTTTTCAGAATTCAACTCAGCGAAAATGAAATTTAAGTCATGAGCCTTATAGAAAATGTCAGATTGAATTGGTGACGGTCATTATTGTACAAGCATACATTCACTGGATTGACCAGTAATCTGGAGGCTTATTTCAGAATTGCTTGCTGAACACTAACACTACAGGTTTCCTCTGGATAGCCAGAAAAGCTAGTAATTAGATTTTCCATTCTTAAAGCATCTTGCTTCAGCCTTCTCCTCACTGTGAATATCATAGGCAATGGTTGTGAGAATAAATTGCAGAGCATTCATAGTGGTGAAATAGCCTCACTGAGGACTGGAGAAACTGTGCTGTGTTGACAAAATTTTCTTGTGTCCCTGTCTGACCATTGTGCCTATACACGGTTCTGTGAATTTTAGAATCTGTTAAATCTGCAATTATTCAGTGTGTATCATTCTATTTTAAGGTTACAGAACTTTTATGTTGTGGATTTACGAATTTAGGACAAAATGCTTTGGATACTTCATCGAAGTTTCTCTAGACACCCTGAGATTGGATCCCCCCGTGGCAATTGAGAATTCCACTTCAAGTAATTAAATAAACTTTCAACAATATCACTGATCATTAACTACTTCCATTTTCTAAAATCTCATCCTACTCATTGAATAATTTGCCAATTTTAACAGGTTCCAAATTTCACAGAACTCTGTATTGGTTGGATGGTCAGACATGGGTGCAAGAGGATTTTGACAACATAGAACAGTTTCTCAAGTTGCTATCTTCCATGGAAGGAAATTTCCCAGTTTGGTCTCCATACCTACAAACTAACTGCTCGTAGTTCAGCAGCAACGAGAGGAGGGTGTTATATGTCAGCAATTACATCATATGGCCTGGGAATAGACAAAGGAGCTGAATTAGGCCATTCCCCCCATCAAGTCTACTCTGCCATTGCATCATGGGGGATTTATTATCCCTCTGAACCCCGTTTCCCTGGTTTCTCCTCGTAACACTCTTACTAATTAAGAACCTATTAACCTTCCCTTTAAATATACTCAAATGACGTGGCCTCCACAGCCATCTGTGGCAACAAATTCATCATCAAGTCATCAAAAAATCTGAAGATTTGCCATCAAATTTCAAAGTAAATTTATTCTCAAAGTGTCACTGTATACTACCTCAAGATTCGTTTT
Source organism: Mobula birostris (assembly GCF_030028105.1). Lineage (NCBI taxonomy): Eukaryota > Metazoa > Chordata > Chondrichthyes > Myliobatiformes > Myliobatidae > Mobula > Mobula birostris. The sequence continues at coordinate 99,532,326 of NC_092380.1, read as the reverse complement.
CTTGCAGACATTTAAAGGAAAATAAAGAAGTACAAAAGAATCTATAAATAAACTATAAATAACAAAGACTGACAAACAATCAATGTGAAGAAAAAGCCTGTTTACTCCCACAGTCCAAAGACGTACAAGTTAGTAGGTTAATTGGCCATTGTAAATTGTCCCGTGATTAGACGAGGGTTAAATCAGGGGTTGCTAGTCAGCGCAGCTTGAGGAGCTGAAATGGCTTGTCCCGTACTGTATCCCAATAAATATATAAATCAGGCCATTCAACCCACTGAGTCTGTTCTGCCATTCCACCATGGCTGATTTATCATCATTCTCAATCTCATTCTCCTGCTTTCTCCCCATAATGTTATATGTCAGTGATTTGGATGATAGAATTAATGGCTTTGTGGCTACGTTTGTAGATGATACAGTAATAGGTGTGGGGGCAGGTAGTGTTGAGGAAGCAGAGAGACTACAGAAGGGCTCAGACAGATTAGGAGAAAGGGCAAAGAAGTGACAGATGAAATGCAGTAATGGAAAGTGTTTGGTCATATACTTTGGTAGAAGAAATAAAAGCACAGACTACTCTTTGAATGGAGAGAAACTTCAAATATCTGATGTGCAAAGGGCTTAGGAGTCCTTGTGGAGCATTCTCTGAAGGTTCATTTGCAGGTTGAGTCAGTGGTGAGGGAGACAAATACAATGTTAACATTCATTTCAAAAGGAGTATAATATAAAAGCAAGTGTATAATACTGAGGATTTATAAGACTGGTGAGTCCTCACTTGGAGTATTGTGAGCAGTTTTGGGTTCTTTGTCTAAGAAAGGATATGCTCTCATTGAAGAAGGTTCAAAGGAGGTTCACAGAAATGATTTTGGGATTGAATAGCTTGTCATATGAAGAGCATTTGATGGCTCTGGGCCTGTTAGGCTTGTACTCAATAGAGTTCAGAAGAATGAGGGGTGACCTCATTGAAACTTATCAAATGGTTAAAGGCCTCGATAGAGTGGATGTGGAGAGGGTTTTTCCTGTGGTCTAATACCAGAGGACACAACCTCAGAGTACCCTTTTAGAATAGAGATGAGGAGAAATTTCTTTAGCCAGAGAGTGGTGAATCTGTGGAATTCTTTGCCTGAGGCAGCTGTGGAGGCCAAGTCCTTATTGCATCTTTAAGGCAGAGGTTGGTGCAATCTTGAGTGGTCAGGGCATGAAGGAATATGGGGAGAAGGTAGGAGGTTGGGACTGAGAGGAAAATTGATGAAATGGTGGAGCAGACTCGATGAGCCAAAAGGCCTAATTCTGCTCGTGTATCTTATGGTCAGCCAGCACCAGAGTTCAGGATCGAACTTGGATCTCTGGGGCTGTGAGGGAGCCGATCTCACTGGAAGACTAACTTGATTGGTTCTAGAGCGTCGCCTCTGATCTGGGCCGACATTTACATGCCGGGTGGCACCTAATTAATTAGCTTGTTTATTTTGGCTTTTTTCTTAAAGATGTGCTGGGTGCGTTCCGGCCACCGCTGCACCGCTGCATTCTTCACGACAATGTATTGGTCCGTGGCCCTGAGGTTGGGGACCACTGTTCTAGGGATTGAGGTTCTGTAACATGAGGAATGATTAAGACAACTCATCTTCTGTTTGGAGCTTGGAAGACATGAGAAATGATCTTGCTGAAAGACAAAGGGTTCTCAGAGGGCTGAACAGACAAACGGAGAAGGAGATATGAACTCAGAGTCATGATTTCAAGATGGGGGCAGACCAGTTAGGACTGAAATAATGAAAAATTTCTTCACTTGGATGGTGTAGAATCTGTGGAATTATATATACAGAGGGTACTGATTGTATTCAGCACAGAATCAATAGATTTCTGAATAATAAAGTAGTTACGGATTATGATAGGGCATGAAAATGGTGTTTGAAGTGTAAGATCAGCTGTGACCTTGTTGAGTGCTGGAATGTCCTCGGGACCAAATAGCCTGCTCCTCCTGCTGCCAACACACGTCATATCAACCGCTGCTGACTCAACTCCAAAAAAAAAGTGTTTCTTTATCATGGGTTATTGGGCAGCATGGTAGCGTAGTGGTTAGCACAACACTTTTCAGTACAGGCTACCCGGATTCAATTCCAGCTGCTGCCTGTGAGCAGTTTGTCTGTTCTCCCTCTGACTGTGTGGGTTTCCTCTGGGTGCTCAGGTTTCCTCCCACAGTCCAAAGACATACCAGTTAGTAGGCTAATTGGTCATTGTAAATTGTCCTGTGGTTAATCTAGGATTGCTAGGTGACATGGCTCAAAGGGCCGAAAAAGTCTATTCTGTGCTCTTTCTCAAAGAAGTCCTAATCTAAGCTGTCACACTCCAAAGTCTGGGAAGTGTTCATATAGGGTACCTTTGAGTTATATTGAAGTTGAGCTTAAAAACACAATGAAGATCTACAAATGTATTCATGTCATCTGCAGACTGCTCATGCATGAACCAAAATAAATGACAGTGGTGCCCGATGGATTCCACTAGGGGGGCAATGCCTTGGTGCTAACTTCTCCCTTAGTTGGTGAATCAGGCATGGACTGGAGCTGGAAAACTTCAAATAGTAATTTTCTTTGTTACTTTTTCCATCAAAATGCTTTCATGAAAATTCAGTCATGATGGACGTTTATATACTTTACACATAATGTTTCTCAATCTATGTATTTTGAAGTTCTGAAAAAGAAATGTCGGCTTGTCAGCATATTGATAATTCCAATGTGTAATGTTGAGGTTTCACCCATCACCTGCCAGCTTGTCCTCGCTTCTCACCCCACATCCCCCCACCACTTTTTTTTGGCTTCCACCCTCTTCCTTTGCAGTCCTGATGAAGGGTCTCGGGCTGAAACATCAACGGTTTATTCCCTTCCAGAGGTGCAGCTTGACAAGTTGAGTTCCTTAAGCTTTTTGTGTGTATTGATATTTGAGGTTTTCTTTATAATCAGTGCTGACCTTTAATACAGTGATCCTCCAAAGCTTAGCGTGGTTTATTCCAGCACATTTTATAATCTGACTCAAAATATTATGAGCACAATAAATACTAATAGAGAAAAACTGGTGATTGATGGTCTTGAGCATCTTTAATTTTTAAACTTTTGCCCACAAGACAGTGATGCAAAGGATTGACATTCACATGGATGACAATATTATACCGAATTTACCAATGTAATTGTTAGAGCCATTGTTTATTTCCTCGATGCTAAATTCTCCTGAGATGCCTTGCATAACTTCCAGACCCTGATTAACTATACAGTTATTCTTTTCCTGGCCTTGGGCATCGCTGTCTTAAAATTGGCGTCTGTCTTTGTTGCCAAGGCAACCAACTTCAGAGTGTTTCCTGAGAATGTTCTTCCTTGACGCTGTTCTAAATAAGAAGCTGCTTTTTTGACATCTGGCCACTGATTTGGTGACGTGCTTGTCAGCAGGGTGGCCACGGGCTATCATCTTCCATCTTTCCAGTTTACTTTTGTGACTCTGGTTCTTGGGAAAGGCTGGTATTAAATGACAATTCCAAAGATGCATTGCAGCACAGATCTAGCAATTAAATCAGTTGTTCATCCAGCACCAGATAGAAATGGACACTGGACAATTGGTCTGCACAAGACCAAAAGCACACCTACCTTGTACACGAGTGAAAGATTATAAATTCTCTTTGTGTGCATAGGGGTAAGTTTATAGTATCCCGCATCCTAATTTGATCCCATTTGCCTGTTTGATACATACACTTTGCTTTATCCTTGTGTCTTTAAGTTCACATTCAAGTTTATTGCCATTCAACTGCAGACATGTATACAGCCAGACAAAACAATGTTCCTCGGGGGACCAAGGTGCAAAACATAGTACATATATCACGTACAGCACATAAAATAATATTAACACAATATTAACAGATAAAACAGTATTATGTAGATGTACAAGTTGACATAAAGTAGACATACGACATACAGTTATATACTCATAAATTATGTGTAGTGGGTGGTAGCAGGGTGTCCACCATTTTATGTGACATCATATTTTATTCTGAGCAACTAACAAAAACAATACAGCTAACTTGATGTGTGCTTGACTGGAGCATCCTGAATTCATGAAAACTGCCATGGAAATACAACTTTCCCTTCTGACTTTCTCCTTTCAGGCTGTCCCAGTTTTCTCGGGAGGTGTGAACAATTCCTGTTGGTATGTACTGGATGTGGTGACGTCTGTTAAAATTAAAAATATACAGTGGTACAAAAGCAAAACCAGATTAGGATCACATCTGATGCTTTTTATGATTAAAAGACTCATTGACAATTCAGAACAGACTTTAAATATCAGCATTATTTGGTCCAATAGTCTATTTTGAATCTACTAACTCTCTGATGGTGCAGAATATATTGTGCTTTCTTAATAAAATAAAAGGAAGAATCAATTCCTGTGCTAACTTCTGCTTTAATAGCATCTGTTAATTTTGATTGGAAAAACTACTTAAGTGGCTGCTGGTTTATTTATTGAGCTGGTTCACATTTAATATAGCTCTTAGTTTGTGAAAGCTTAGAAAATGGTCTCTTTCCTCATCGAAGGAAAACAAATATGCAATTATCTAATTTTTAAAATGTTTCCATTAGTCATGTACAAAACCATTCAGTTGATATGTATGAGGAATGGTGGAGCAATTTGACCTTGCCCAAATACAGAAAGGACCTTGCATAAAACCAAAACAAATTTTTTGTTCGTTGTTTGGTAAGATTACTTGGAAGACCTTCTAGGTTTATTTTTAAACAGACATATTCTGACATTTTTAACTTTATTTTTATTTCTTGCTTATCAATATTTATTTATTTATTGATTGCGATACAGCGTGGAAAGTCCCTTCCAGTTCATCAAGCTGTGCCACCCAGCAATCCCCCAATTTAATCCTAGTCCAATTTACAATGACCAATTAAATTACCAACTGCTACAGCTTTGGACTGTGGGAGGAAACCCACAGGGTCACAGGGAGAACATACAAACTCCTTCCAAACATCAGTGAAAAAGACGTACATTACCATAAAATCCTTCCAAGAAATCAATATGGAATATTGTCAGAAGGGCCAAAAAGAGGATGTGATTTATACACTGATGCAACTCATATACTAACGTGGTCCTTTAACAAATTGGGCTTGGCAGAATTTGATACATATTTTTTATTTGTCTATATTCAGTAAGCTTCTTTAAAGCAATGAAATTGTCAAGCATTATATCATTCTATGGGGTGGCTGGGTAATGTAGTGGTTAGCACAATACCAGCGACCCGGGTTCATTTCTTACTACTGCTCGTAAAGGCTGATTTATACTTTTGCGTACTACGCCGTTGTGAGCTTTTATACATGTGCGTTGGTGTGTCTGCGTCGCTCTGCAATTCACTGCCAAAACGCTAGTTGGCGGTGGAGTTTCTGTGTCACTGTGTTGAGTTTCTTTGTGTTGAAACTCAACACGAATAAACTCAAACTTCAAGCAATGGCGACTGAAACTGAAGGCGGGTGAATTTTCTGTGCTTGTCCGGCCACTGAGAGATGTGGACGAGGAAATGCACTTCAAATATTTTTGGATGTTGGCAGGTAGATTTGATGATTTGATTCATCATCTCCAACCATTTATTTCACATCAGTGTATGCACAGTATACTCAAGAGACTGGCAATCACCATTCGAGTTTTAGCTTCAGGTGGAAGTCAACAGGCTGTAGCAGCTAGCTACAAACTGGTGTCAAGCACAGGGTCCTCCATAATTTTGGAGGTCTGTAAAGCTTTATGGAAAGCATTGCAGCCAGAGTTCCTTTCCTGCCCTTCAGTCACCGAATGGGAAGCTATTGCAGTGTAGGAGGAAATGTGATGATACCAAGCAGACCAATCACAGTTGTGGCAGTCTGCGTTGCTGCGACGCATAGTTACATTTTTGGGAGGTGCACGTCAGGCTACGGCGTAGGGTACGGTGTAGGGTACGCGGCTACGCCATACCTACAGCATCGATTTGACGCACAAGTATAAATTAGTCTTAAGGAGCTTGTATGTTCTGCTTGTGATCATGTTGGTTTCCTCCAAGTGCTCTGGTTTCCTCCCATGGTCTAAGGACATAGTGGTTGGTAGATTAATTGGTCGATGTAAATTGTCCCATGATTAAGTGAGGATTAAATTGGGAGATTGTTGGGCAGTGCGGCTGGAAGGGCGGGAAGGGTTGATTGCACACTGTATCTCTACAAATAAACACATAGAAGGAAAAAATATTTTAAAAACTTGAATGATATTATTGTTATCGCTTTGAAACGTAAAGGGAAGAGATGAAAGTATTTTGAGTTCAAGAGAAAGATGTTTTGAAGTTAAAGTCTCTGAGAGGGAGGAGTTATTTATAGATTGCTGTAATTTGTACATTGATTTTTATGGTAGCTTATAAGTGTCAATAATGTATGTAGGATGAATCAAAATGCTCCCTGGTAGGAAATGTAGCACTTAGTTTGGATACCAGCTGTACTAGAATATTTAACAGATTAACAGTGCTTGAGGATTAGTAATTGGCCGTGGCATCAAATCAGAGATTTGAATTTGTAATACTGGCATTTGTACTTGCGATTCCTCCAGTTAGCTCTTATTACCAAGGGGAGAGCTGGGAGGAGCATGCTGCAGAGTTCAAATGATGGAATGTGGTTCTTTGTAATCAAGTAAATGCTTTATCTAGTTTGATAAGACTGTGGATGACAATACTTTTTCTTAAACACAAGGAATTTTGCAGATGCAGAGCAAAGTGCTGGAAGAACACAGCAGGTCAGACAGCATCTGTGAAAATGAAGAAATAGTCGCCACTTCAGGCCAAGACCGTTCTTCAGATCTGGAAAGGAAGAAGGAAGACGCCAGAGTAAAATGGTGGGGGGTGGGGAAGGAAAAAGAATAGCTAGAAGGTGATATGTGAAGCCAGGTTGGTGGATTAGAGATGAAGGGATCTATTAGGAGAGGAGACTGGACCTTAGGAGAAAGGAAAGGAGGAGGGGCACTGGGGGGGGGGAGGTGATAGGCAGGTGAGCAGAAATAAGAGGCCAGAATGGGAAACAGAGAGAGGAGGGGAGGGGGAAGGTGAAATCGATATTCATGCCATCAGGTTGGAGGCCACCCAGATGGAATATAAGGTGTTGCTCCTCCACCCTGAGGGTGGCCTCATTGTGGCGCAATAGGAGGCCTGGACCAATAAACCAACGAGGACTAGGCCTCAAGCTGTGGTTTTGCCTTTTTGCAGCCACCCGGGGGTGGGGGGGGGTGTCGGAATTGGGCACTCCACCGGAGTGTCGGTGGAGGTGTGGCGAGGCGTCTGTGCTGGAGACGGTGCTGCCCCCAAGTATTTGCTTGCAGAAGACAAGCTGTATTGTGTTCAACTGCAGACTGCTGCAACGCTCATGGACTCAGGGACTTAGACTATATTCTTTTGTGTGACTGTATTTTACTGATATCTGATATGTGCTACATGTGCCTTGTGCTATATATGTCTGTTGGTACAGTGTTTTGAGCCTCGGCCCTGGAGTAACTCTGTATCACTTGACTGTATTTGTGGGTATTCATGTATGTTTGATTGACAATTAAATTCGATCTTGAACATAAAAATGCTGAAAATAAACTGTAATGTTCTGTATACTTTGTAGCCATTTTATTAGAAACACCCATACATCTACTCATTAATGCAAATATCTAATCAGCCAATCATGTGGCAGCAAATCAATACATAAAAGCGTGCAGACATGTTCAAGCGGTTCAGTTGTTGTTCAGACCAAATATCAGAATGGAGAAGAAATGTGATCTAAGTGACTTTGACCCCAGAATGATTATTGGTGCCAGGCAGAGTGGTTTGGGGATCTCTGAAACTGCTGATCTCCTGGGATTTTCACATACAGCAGTCGCTAGAGTTTACTGAGAATAGTGCACAAAACAAAAAGAAAATCTAGTGAGTGTTAGCTCTACGGGAGAAAATGTTATTTTAATGGGAGAGATCAGAGAAAAATGGCCAGGCTGGTTCAAGCTGACAGGAAGGTAACAGTAACTCAATTAACCACACTTTACAACAGTGGTGTGCAGAAGAGCATCTCTGAATACACAACATTTTGAACCTTGAAGCAGATGGGCTACAGCAGTAGAAGACCACAACCATACATTCACTGCCCACTTTATTAAGTACAGTAGGTACCTATAAATTGGTCACAGATTGTGCATTAAATAACTTCTGGGACATAAACAAATGATTATTGAAATATTAGAAGCTTTGTTGCTTACGTTTGTCTTTTGAGGTGTTGATTAGACTGCGTATTTTCCTGCAGATTCAGGAAGTCCAGCTGGTGTCTCAGTAGATATCGCATCGTTTAATTTAAGATTTATTTTTTGGAAGTTCATGTTTCAGATCAGCTCTCGGCTTCATGCTGGCCACGGAATTTTCAATCAGGACCTTTGGCAGCCTCGAGAGCTAACGTTTCTAATGGCTTTTGGATGCTGCTGAATCAATTTCTGTGCACATTTTTAATACAGTGTCGCTCAGCTGGCAGCCCTATGAGCTCTGAGTCAGCAACTTGTTCGTTTGATTCCCACGTTAGAATCCTACTATAAAATCCTAGGCTGATGCACGAGCGTGCCATTGAGAGAATGCTGCATTGTTAGAGGTGCTGCGTCCTTTTGGATAAGATGTTTAGTTTATTGCTGTCTCAGTACATGAGATATGGTGAAGAGATTTTCTTTTACATACCATCCGGAAAGATCAAGCCATAGGTAATTACTATATGTTGAAGCAATAAAAATAAAACATAATATGCTGTACCAGTTACAGAGAAAGTGCAGTGTAGACAGGCAAGTGAAGTGCCTGGACATGGGGGGAGACCAAGGGTTCATCTTCTAGTGTATGGGATAGATCTGCTGTACTTGAAGTTCGTGATATCCAGCGGGTTCTTGCAATTGTAAAAAGATATAATTAAAAAGACAATAACACCCCATGGAGGCTGCTCAGTCTGAGCGGACTGTCATCTTACCTTTATCTTTAATAGGCCAACCTAACATTCCTTGACTTTGACAGTCGATGCTCTCAGGGTGTTGTATCTTCTGCCCGATGGAAGAGAGAATGACTGGGATGGGAGGGGTCCTTGATTATGTTAGCTGCTGTCCCAGGACAGCAGGAAGAGTAGATGAGTCAATGGAGCAGAAGCTGGTTTGTATGATGGACTGGGCTGCGTTTACATCTCCCTGCTGTTCCTTGTGGTCTTAGGCATAGCAGGTGCCAAACCGAGCTGTGTTGCGTCCGGCACAGACTGAGGGAGGCAGAACATAGTCTGTGACACTCATTTAGCTGGTTATGGATTTCTTGACAATTATCTGTTTCCCCAAACATTTTCAGTGGAACAGGTCATCACTGCTGTCTGCAGATGCTTGTTGTTTGCACATTGGCTATTGTATTCCTACAATACAGCTGTGACTGCTCTGAAGTATGTAATTGACTTCACAACATTTGAATTGTCCTGAAAGGAATGCATACGGTGCTATATAAATGCAACAATTTGTACCATGTAAATGCAACACTTTATTTTTGTGAATTGGAAATAATGTCTTTGGTTTGGGAATAACAACACATGAAAATTTACCAAAGCAACTTGTCTGCTTGATTTGGGCCAAAGTGGCAGCATCTTAAATCATTTCATTTTGGGGCTTTCAATTTCAAATTCATTTTGGAACAAAGGAAATCAGAATCAGGTTTATTATCAGTAACAGATGTTGGGGCAATATTACAGTGCAATATATTAAAAAACTATAAATAACATTAAGAAATGAAGAAGGATCTAGTGCTTTCCTGGCATACATGACAAATGAACTACTGTGGCTTTTGGGACCGCCTGGTGAAGGAAAACCAAAGGAAAAGAATTTTAACAAATGAATGTCTCGCTCTAAGTAAGAACTGTAATTCAATTGCAAACAAGGTGGGACAGCGGAAACCTGATTGTGAGAACTAACCAATCAGGAGGATTGGACGATGGGGGTATAAATGCCTCTGGACCAGACATGCTAAGGCATCATCCCTGATGAAGATGGCAGAGTTTGTCATCTGTGCATTGGTTAAAATCGATACCTACGCTCAGCTGGAAGCCCAAGAAGAGTTTATTTAACAATAAGAGATATATTACAGTAACATATATCAAGATGGGCCACAGGGCCTGTTTCTATGACCAAATTAAATTAAATGTGTAGTGCAACAAGAGAGCAAAACTAATGAGATTGTGTTCATGGGTTCATTTTCCTTTCAGAAATCCTATGGTGGAATTGAAGGAGCTCGTCATAAAATGTTGACTTCAAGCTTCTGTACCTCCTCACTGAATGTAGAAATGAGAAGAGAATGAGAGATTTATTCTCTGAAATTCAGTGGAGTGAACAAGAGACTACAGATGTTGGATTGTAGAACAAGAAGCAAACAGCTGGAGGAACCCAGCTCGTCAAGTCTACAGAAAGTGGCGGATCCAGCCCTATCCATCACAGGCAAAGCCCTCCCCACCATTGGGCCTATTTACAAGGAGCAATGCTACAAGAAAACAGCACCTGTCATCAATAACACCCGCCATTCTGGTTATTCTCTCCTCATTATGACCATCGGGCAGCCAATGCAGATGCCTTTGGTCCCACACCACCAGATTCAGGAACAATTAGGTTCCGACAATCATCAGGCTCCTGAATTAGCCTAGATAGCTTCACTCACCTCAACTCTGAACTGATTCCACAACCCACAGACTCATTTCAAGCACTCCACAATTCATGTTCTCAGTATTTTCTTTTTCTTCTTCACATTAATTGTCTGTTGGTCTTTATTTATGCATAGATTTTCATAAATTCCATTGTGTTTCTTTATTTTCCTCTGAATGTCTGCAAGAAAATGAATCTCCAGGTAGTATATAATGACATATACGTACTGTGATAATAATTTTACTTTGACATTGAAGCAGCATTTGTGAAGGCACATGGTTCAGTTTGTGGAGACATTTTTGGAGTAAGAATGAGATGAAGTTTGAGGGAGCTGCTGGACCTCTGTAATTTTTGGCTGCTGGCCGCTGTGATAGTTAACAGTTGATATAGCAGCAGAATGTCTAGATTTCATTAACAGCAATCTCTATATTTGTGTTAAAATTAAGAATGTTCATAATATTTTAAACACCATATGAATGTTCATAAAAAGCTTTTCAGGTTGTATAATATACCCATGATTAAAATTGCAACGGTAGCTGAGGTCAAAAGGCGACTTCTGTATCAAAGATTTGAAAAGGTTTATTTTTCTGGAAATAAGAAGTGTTGGCTTATGATCCAAGCACAGTTTGAACTCAGGAATTACTTGGCAACCAGATCTCTTTAAAATCTTGGCAACTCTTGCTGTTCGCTCGTTCTGAACTTTTTTCAATACAGTTTATTTTTCATTACATGCACTGTTGGCCTTTATACAAAACAAGGGTGACATGAACTTCACTAGTTTCAACCTTGCAAGTTATCTTCCTGCTTTAGTAGGCAGAATCTATGCCAGGCATTTATCAAATCAAGACATAAATGCATACTGGCTTGTATTACCTATGCAGTATCTCTAAAACTTAATTGGAATTGGACAAGTTAAAAGACAATATTTAAAATCTTATTGAAGTGATTATATTTTATCACTAATTGGATCCATAATATAATTTTTTCCCTGCTTTGCCTTTTTTTTACCATAAGGATGATAATTCTTTTCTTAAGACTAGAATTTCACATCTATTTTATTGAGCTGTTCGGCTGTCTACATACAGTATAACAGATCTGAAATTGGCTGGTTCAGCTGTTTGGATTTCTGGTTGAAATAATTCAAATTCGTTATTCAAGGGAAGACTGGAGCTGTATTTTTCTTTATGCCAATACTATTAACAACAATAGTGCTACATTCAATTTGCCATGTCTTTATCAGAACCTACTCAACTGCAAACTATGAACTAAGACTGATTCTTAGGAAATAGATTTACTTTCATTTGGCAAAGTATGGATTTACTAGGGACAGTAATGGCTTTGTGCATGGAAGGTCATTATAATGCAACTGATTGAGGAAGTGATGAGGGTGATTGATGGAGGTAGGGCAATGGATGTTGTATATATGAACATTTTCAAGGATTGTCGCCATATCCTGGTGGAGAGGCTTGTGAGTCCTGAGATCCCGAGATTGATGCTGTCTGGAGTTTAGCCATCTGGCGCTCAGCTCTTGGCAGACTCACCCATGGCGATAAGGTCAAGGGGGAGGTTCCAGAGAGATAGTGATCCAAACAAGACTTTGGTGGAGCTGGCAGAAGATAATTAGGCATCACAACAGCAGTGAACATGGAGGAAGGCTGCAGCAGGGAAGGGTCCCTAGTCTTCTTTCAATCCATGCCGCCACACCCTGACCCCAATCTGCCAAGGACCATGTGGTTATTGCCTTGCATCAGCCCCTTCCATGTTAAATGAAGTCATGCATACAAAGTGCTGGAGGAACTCAAAAGGCCAGGCAACATATATGGAAAAGGATAAACAGTCGACTTTTTGGGCAGAGACCCTTGATTGAGACCTTCATCAGAGTCCTGATGAAGGGTCTCAGTCTGACATGCTGACTGTTTACCCTTTTTCATAGATGCTGCCTGACTTGCTGAGTTCCTCCAGCAGTTTGCGTGTATAGCTTTGATTTCCAGCATCTGCAGATTTTCTCTTGTGTGTGAAAAGTCATGCATAGGTATTCTCCATTAAGGAAATAATAGATGACCCCATAAGAAAACATCATACTCAACTTGAGTGATCGCATTACCACATCAACTATATATGGACTTCAGTAAAGCATTGACAAGATCCCTTATGATATAGCAACCCAGAATGATAAGTTACATGGTATCTACAGTGATTTGATAGATTGGGTTGACAATGGAAGACAGTAGGTAGTGATGGAGGGGTGTTATTATGACTGGGAGTTCTGTGACTAGGGTTCACCAGTGAACAGTGGTGTGATGCTGCTTGCGATATATATATAAATGTTTAGAGTGAAAATGTAGGTGGCCTGACTGTTAAGTTTGCAAATGCCACACATATTGGAGGAGTTCTGGGTAGGGAGGACGGATGCCAAAGTTTACAGCAGGATGTAGATCAGTGGGAAACATGGATGGAGAAGAGGCAACTGGAGATTCCTAATTCCTGTTGGTGTCTATAAGGAGTTTGTACTTTCTCCCTGTGATGGCGTGGGTTTCCCCTGGGTGCCCCGGTCTTCTCCCACAGTTCAAAGATGTACCGGTTACTAGGTTAATTCGTCTTTGTAAATTGTCCTGTGGTTAGGCTAGGGTTAAATCAGGGGTTGCTGCGTGGTGTGGCTCGAAGGGATGGAATGGCCTATTCCATGCTGTATCTCAATAAATAGATAGATAAAATGGTTGTAGTGGCCATGAAATTGTCATTGTGCACCATCACTGCACTGCGTACAAGTACAGATACTTATTTATTTATTTAGAGCTACAGCACTGTACCAAGCCCTTCCATTCCCCTTCTCCCATGCTCCACAATCCTCTCATATCAGATTCCTTCTTCTTCAGCCTTTTACCTCTCCTACCTATCACCTCCCAGCTTCTTACTTCACCCCCCTCCTCCTGCACCCATTCACGTTCCTCCTCAGCTAGTCTCACCTATCATCTGCCAGCTTGTGCTGTTCCCCAACCCGGCCTTTTTATTCTGGCTCCTTCCCCCTCCCTTTCCATTCCCGATGAAGAGACTCAGCCCAAAACATCCTGTGTTTATTCCTTTCCATTGATATTATCTGACTTGCTGAATTCCTCTATTGTTTTATGTGCATTGCTCTGGATTTCCTGCATCTGCAGAATCCGTTGTGTTTGTGGTTGGAAAATACTTGATAAAGAAAATGATGGAATCACTCAGCAGGCTAGACAGCATCAGTGGGCGTAGAATTAATGTGTCAGGTTGAAGTTTGCTTTTGATTTCCAGTATGTGAAGTTTTTCTTTATTTTCATTGGAGGATGCTTTTTCGAAACCAAGTAGCAGATGGATTACTGTCTGACTTCAGGATAGAGAGCAGACAATTGTAGTAAAGGGTTGTTCACACTGGAAGAAAATGGTGGTGGTGTTCCAGAATGAAACTGCTGTAACCAATTCACATTAATATTTCAGACCTTGGAATCAAAAAGCCATTTTCTGAATTTGTACCTAATCCCAAATCGTGGATGAAGGAACTGGCCTGTACTGGGGAACTCCATAACACATTATAGGACATGAATTGATTACAGAGTAGGCAAATGAAGTTTTACACAGATGATTTCAAGATAGTGCATTTTGGTAGGAGGAATAGGAAAGGCATTGACTGCTTGGAAGGTGTGGGTCTGAGTGGAGTAAAGGAATAAAGAGATCTCGGAGTACAAACACACTAGTTATTGAGGTTGCACCACTGGTTTGCAATGCCATGAAAAGCAAATCAGTATGAAGTTTTACTTCCTGAGGAAAAGAACATAGAATTGTATAGCTCAGTATAGGACCTTCAGCCCACGATGTACTGACTCTTTAATCTACTCCAAAATCAATCTTAACTTTTCCCTCCCACATAGTCCTCCATTTTTCTTTTTCCACGTCTATCTCTGCTTCTACCACCACTCCAGCAAGCACATTCCATGCATCCACAACTCTGTGTAAAACCTAGCTCTGACATCCCTCCTATGCTCTTCCAATCACCTTAAAGTTATGTCCCTTCGTATTAGTCATTTCCACCTTCAGAAAAAGATCTTTGGTTGTCACTCCATCTATGCCTCTTATTATCTTGTACTCCTCTATCACATCACCTCTTATTCTCCTTCTCTTTTTTAAAAGTAAACCCTTAGCTCAAGTAGCCTATCCTCATAAGGTATACTTTCTAATCCAGACCTCATCCTGGTAAGTCTCCTGTGCATCCTCTCTAAAGCTTCTACATCTTTCTTATCATGAGGCAACTAGAACTGAACACAATATTCCAAGTGTGGTCTAACCAAGGTTTTATAGAACTGCAGTATTGTCTCGCAGCTCTTAAACTCAATCGAGTAGAATTGACAAATAAGGAAGTTAAGATCAAACCTTGATTGTGCAACAAAATGTCGAAAAGAATCATCGAACTAGTCACCAAGGAAAGCATAGCTGATAACATAAACTTATCGGGCCAAAAGACTTGTTTCTTTGCCATTTCTTCTTCCAGTAAAAATAATTTTCCCTTCCCCTCCCCTCTTCTTCTATTCCCCCACTCTCACCTTTTACCTCTACTTACCTGCCTATCATTTTCCCCTGGATCTCCTCCTCCTCCCCTTTCTCCTGTGGTCCACATTCCCCTCCTATCAGATTCCTTCTTCGCCAGCTCTTTACCCTCCCCACCACTTGCCTTTTCCTTATCATGTTCTGGCTAGCCTCTTCCCCTCTCCCCACCTTTTTATTCTGGCGTCTTCCTCTCTTTCTTTTCAGTCGTGGTCCTGGGCTGAAACAGCTAGTCATTCATTTCCATAGTTGCTGCCTGATCTGCTGAGTTCCTCCATCATTTCCAGCATCTGCAGAATCTCCTGTGCTTATGATTTGTCGCTCCACTGCGAAGTCTCTTCGAGGGATGCCTACCCTGAAGAAGTTTAAATCTTCTCTTCGACAGGAACTCAGTGAAACCCTCTCTTACTGCTCCTCCTCTGTGATCTCTGCTGCTCTCCAACTCGTCTTTCCTATCAGATTCCTTTTTCTCCAGCCCTGTCGAACATTTCATGTTGATGATCTCATTGTTATCTGGGTCCCAGAGATCCACTTAAACCTGGTGCCTGACAGTGGCCAGGTCCAGAAAAATGGGAATCCATACCATGGTTTGCACTGGCTGCTTTCAACAAGCTCCTTTACCACTGACCACATAATTAATGTCAGTCATTCTGTAAAACAGAACAGCAGTAGTTTCACAAGCACTGCATGTTGTAGCATGGCAGTGTGGGTGGGCTGACTGGCAATCAAAATGGATGTAAAATAATTGTAATCACAATGCTTGGACGGTGCTTAGTGCACGTTTCACTACCATGTAACTTTCCAAAGGGAAGCAATTAAAATGAACCATTTCTTTTCCAATGTTGCCTGGGTTTTTATTTTTCATTAAGTATGCTGAGTGCTGAGTGTGGCCACGTGGCCAAGTGGTTAAGGCATTGGACTAGCGACCTGAAGGTCGTGAGTTTGAGCCCCAGCCAAGGCAGTGTGTTGTGTCCTTGAGCAAGGCACTTAATCACACAGTGCTTTGCGGTGACACCGGTGCCAAGCTGTATGGGTCCTAATACTCTTCCCTTGGACAACATTGGTGTCATGGAGAGGGGAGACTTGCAGCATGGGCAACTGCTGGTCTTCCATACAACCTTGCCCAGGCCTGCGCCCTGGAGAGTGAAGACTTTCCAGGCGCAGATCCATGGTCTCGGAAGACTGATGGATGCCTTTATTGATTTAAGTGTGCTGAGATACGTTGACTCTGCATTTCCCGCCATAGATGCTTTCTGACCTGTTGAGTTCCTCCAGCATTTTCTCTGTGTGTGAAACACGCATCCCCTGGGGTTGTATGATGGACATGTGGATAAATAGGTTAATATCACTGGCATATGTCATGAAACTTGTTGACTTTGCAGCAGCAGTACAATGCAATACATAATAATAGAGAAGAAGCTGTGAATACTCTCCCTTTCTCTCTCCAGTTAAATTGAATAAGTTGGGTAAAACTAGAAATAAAAAAGCAGTGAGGTAGTGTTCATGGGTTTAATGTCCATTCAGAGATCAGATGGCAGAGAGGAAGAAGCTGTTCCTGAATCATTTGAGTGTGCGTCTTCAGCTCCTGTACCTCCTTCCTGATGAGAACAAGGCATAACCTGGGTGATGGGGTCTTTGATGACAGACACTGCCTTTCTGAGTTATCTACCCTTGATACTACAGAGGCTAGTGCGCCCTATGGAGCTGACTAAGTTTACAACTCTTTGCAGCCTATATCAACCCTATGCAATAGCCGCCCCCCCACCCCCAGACCAGACGGTGATACAGCCAGTAAGAATGCTCTCTATTGTACATCTGTAGAAATTTGCGAGTGCTTTTAGTGACCCACGAAACCTCCTCAAACTCCTAATGAAATATAGCTGCACAGTTATGCTGTCTTTGTAGCTGAATCAATATGTTGGATCCAGGTTAGATCCTCAGAGATATTGACACCCAGGAACTTGAAATTGCTCACCCTTTAGGTTTAACTCTTGGAGATTCCCAGAAGAGGTTATTTATTTCCAGGCAACTGCCAACCAATGTTGAAGCCACCACAGATTACGGGAACAGCTCAAAGGCAGGTTTGCCGTCTGTTGGGTTTATGGTACGTTGCAGTTCCCTTTATAAGCAGATGGAGGAGCTAGATCATTGTCTAAAGCCAAGATTTTGGAGATGGAAAGGAAATTAGCTAATGTGTTACAGATTTTGAACGATAATGCAATTTTCCTTGCAAAGTATAATATTTCCTTTAAAGACAGTAAAGTATGTATTTTTAATGAAACATAGAACAGGTATCGATAGAGAAATGTGATTTCTTTTGATTTCATGCATGCGATGCTTTCTTCTAATTCGTTTCTTATAATCCTTAGCGTCAGTTGACTGAAGTATAATCTACATATGAATGTTGGCAAAAGTGCATTACTGTGGGAGGTGCAGTGTTTCAAGAAGATTTTTCAAATAATTGTATCTATTTTGTAAACTTCTTTTGATTTTATGAAGTGATGGTTGTTGATTGTCACAAAGTGGAAAACTTTGAACTAGGAGCTGTGTGAAGGAAAGAAAATGCAGATGTTACGACTGCAGGTCACAGGAACAGAACCCTGTCCAACCTGGGAATGATGTGTAGTTGGATTTAATTTTGTAGACTGATGAAGTTGAGATTTAGCATTTTCGATTAAAGCAATATTTTTATTCCGCCAAAAGATGTGCTCTGAATTCTAAATGCATTATCATTCCATTATTTTTTGAGCCTGTGACAAGTATGATGGACTATTTGGCCATTCCTCTTAAGCATAGAACATTACAGCACAGTACAGGCCCTTGGGCCCATGATGTTGTGCTGACCTTTGAACCTACACCAAGATAACCTAATCCTTCCCTCCCACATTATCCTCCATTTTTCTACCCTCCATTACCTACCTAGGAGTCTCTTAAAATACCTTAATGTGTCTGTCTGTACTGCCATCCCCGGAGGTATATTCCACGGACCCACCATTCTCTGTGTAAAACACTTAACTCTGATTGCCCCCCTATGCTTTCCTCCAGTCACTTTATAATAGCTGTTTGCACACCGAGGGGAAAAAGTCTCTGGCTGTCCACTTGATCTATGCCCCATAATCATGTACGCCTCTATTGAGTCGCCTCTTCTGTTCATTATTTCCCTCAGCTTTGTCTGAAAGCCTGATTCTGGAGAACTGTTGGGCTGAGGTACGTTGAATGTGTATTTGCATCTCTCCTGAGCTGAAGATTCTACTGCATACATGATCAATTTCCTTGCTTTGATGTCAGGGTGAGAATGGTTGTGACAGATATGAGGAAAAATGAATCTCCTATCAAATTAGAGCTATCCTAACCAGTGGAATATTAAAAGCCAGAAATTAATTTTATGATGAACTGCGCATAAGAATAAAAGGCCTGACCTTTATTGTGTTCATTCAGAAATGAATCTTAACCAAGAAACTGATGGAACAGAAAAAGCTTGAAGCTCTAAGTAGTTTTGGCGGGTTCTGCAGAGAGAAAAACAAAGTTGATGCTTTCTCTCCGATGAAGGTTTCCTTGATCTGTTATCTCTATTGCTCTTTCCACAGACATTGCCAGACTTGCTGACTATTTCCAGAGCTTTCTGTTTTTGTTTGAAAACCTGATCTCTATCAAGTACCATCTATCAGGAACAAAATTGAGGTTCACATAAATCAGTTAACTCTATTTCCCTCTCTTCAGATGCTGCCTGACCCCACTGAGTATTCGCAGTATTTTCTATATTAATGTCTTCGTCTAAAATATTTTGCTTTGTTAAGCTGTTGTGTGGACTTCAGCAGATACGGTTTGTTATAGAAAGAGTCGCATTTGCTTGTACCTGCCAAAGAGGCAGTGCTTTATGTAGTAGCACTGCTCCGACCTGGAGTTGGACCTGCCATGCAAAGATCTGCTGGGAAACTAGATCCTGTCCCTATTTCTTCTATCATCTGCAATTCCTCAAGACTTTTAAGTTGCTTCCACTTTGCACTTTGTTTGCCCTCACTTTCTGTGTCCTACCATAAGATTTAGGAGTAGAATTAGGCCATTCAGCCATTCTGTTCCGCCATTCCATCATGGCTGATTTATTATTCCTCTCAACCCCATTCTCCTGCCTTCTGCCTTCACCATTTAAGTTTGAAACTCCGGAATTCTCTCTCTCTCTCATTTCACTTCTGAAATGCCTGCCTCGCTGCCGTTGCTACTGTGCGATCGAGAATCTCCGGAGGGGAAGGCCCCAAATCCTCGGCTTTGTCTATTGCCTGTTGCCAGGGCCGGGGTCGAAGCGCTCGGCAGAGATGGTGCTCGGTGTTGGAGGGCGGGTCGGAGGCTCGAAGTTTTCGGACGAACTCAAGAGTCGGCTGTGGTCGGGTGCTTCCAGGGTGCTGCATCGGCAAGTTTTCAGCGCTGGAGGTTTGTGGCAGGAAGAGTTTCTCTTCCTTCTACCATCTGCATGAGATGATGGGACTTTCGACAGACTTTGAGACTTTTTTTACCGTGCCCGTGGTCCGTTCTTTATCAAATTATGGTATTGCTTTGCACTGTTGTAACTATATGTTATAATTATGTGGTTTTTGTCAGTTTTTTTTAGTCTTGGTTTGTCTTGTGTTTCTGTGATAATCATTCTGGAAGAACATTGTATCATTTCTTAATGCATGCATTACTAAATGACAATAAAAGAGGACTGCGGGTCCTCGTAATCTAATCTAATCTAATCTAAATCCCTTTTCAAATTGACCTCCTTATTCAAGCACTTGCCCTCCAATCTAATCTTTTCCATGCTATGTTTCTGTCTGATTTTGTGAATTGGGAGGTTTTTTAATAATTAAGACCATTATTAAAAAGCAACCTTATGGAGGAATATCGTGATGTGAAGAGCTGCTTTTTGTTTCGCAGGAAACAAATCGTAATTGTGATTTTTATTATTATTGATCTTTTTATTTTATTGTGATTTTTTCCATACTCCAGATTTGGATCCAGAGTAACAATTATTTTGTTCTCCTTTACTCTTGTGTATTGGAAATAACATTAAACAATCCTGAACCTTGAAAAGGAACATGACGATTCTGAAATTAGTGGTGAGAGTATGCATGAAAATACCTATTCATGATAAATGTTAATATAAGTATCAGGGTGAAACGAGTGTGAATTTTAAAAAGGCATTGGATTATATTGAAAAGCACCACACATACTCTGTACAGTAACATCTCTGTGCACTGTGCTTTGGCTCTAGACTTCATTCACTCCATTGAAATGATAGTGCCACGCGGTGAAGCCACTCGAACACGTCCAGAGTTCAGAGTAAATTTATTATCAAAGTACGTATATAACACATATAAATTTATTATCAAAGTACACATATATAATATTTAACCCTGAGATTGATTTTCTTGTTGGCATTCACAGTAAATACAAAGAAACACAACAGAATCAATGAAAAACTGTGCAAATACAAAATAACAATAATAATATATAAGCAATAAAGATCGAGAAGATGAATTGTGGAGTCCTTTGAAGTGAGTCCATAGGTTGTGGGCACAGGAGGTACCGCGGATGCTGGAAATCTCGTGCAATACACTTGGAGCAGCTCAGCAGGTCAGATAGCATCTATGTGTGGGGATAAACCGTTGATGTTTCAGGCTGAGACCCTTCATCAGGACTGGAGAGGAAGGGGGAAGAAGTCAGGATAATAACCCTTCCCTTTCTTCCATGGTCTTCTGTCTTCTCCCATCAGATTCCCGCTTCTCCAGCCCTTTATCCCTTCCACCAAGCAACTACCCAGCTCTTTACATCACCCCCTCCCCCTCCCGGTTTGACCTGTCACTTGCCACCTTATACTTCTTTCTCCCCTCCCCCCTGCCTTCTTATTCTGACTTCTTCCTCTTTCCTTTCCAGTTCTAGTGAAGGACCTCAGCCCAAAACTTTGACTGTTTATCCCCATCCATAGATGCTGCCTGACCTGCTGAGCTCCTCCAGCACATTGTGTTGTATTGTCATAAGTTGTAGAATCAGCTCAGTTGGGATGAGTGAAGTTACCCCCGTCTGATGGTTGAGGGGTAATAACTGTTCCGGAACCTGATGGTATGAGTCATGAGGCTCCTGTGATGTATTACTAGACAAACATGTTTTCTATTTCATGTCATAACTCACCAAGAGCATTTCAGTGCCCCGAAGACTATGCTTGCTTTTCAATATAGTGTTTTGTACTGCGCAGTTTTGCATGGATTTAATAATGGATTTACAAGCCTGCTTGTCAGGAGCTGAATGCACGTTGCACACTAGGGAAGCTTGCTGTGCACAGATTGTATTTTAAATTTAGTTCAGAAGTTGCCAATTCTGAACAAAATAGGTGACAATCTTCAAACAGGTTCCTGCCTGGAATCTTGTCAGTTGAAAGACCAGCATTCCAGACATCCCACCCTGCAAAAACTCATTTCAGGGAGGTAGCACCATCAATTTGTGGGAGACTTCCGGGAGAGGTGGGATGTCTGCAATAGAGTAGCTCCTTAGCAGCTGACCAGCTAGTTTAAATAACGTTAGCTATGCGAATGAACGAATGACACCTGTTAATCTCACCTCAACATGTCTTTTACAGTCTTAACCCACCATGGGCAATAGAAAAATCACTGTTGCAACAGTGCAGCAAGCAACACTGTCATTATTTTTGACCCCTATTAGGCAGGGGTACACTTTAGTGTAGTCTGGGGTGACGTACGTTTTATATTGTTTTTGGAACACTCTGCCATGGCGCGCTCTCGCTCGCGCTCTCTCTCTCTCTCTCGTGGTCGCTCGCACGCTCTCAAGCGCTCTCGCTTGCTTTCTCGCTCGCTCTCTCTCGCTCTCTCGCTTGCTTGCTTGCTCTCGCTCTCTCTCGCACACGCTCTCTCTTGCTTTCTCTCGCTCGCTCTCAAAATAATTGATTTCTGTGATATTGTATATAATTTGCGGGCATCAGGGAGCCACTATTAATATGCGGGAGACTCCCGGAACTTCTGGGAGAGGTGGGATGTCTGGCATTCTGTTACTATTTTCCCTTGTACTTCCTCGATCAAATGCTCTGTATGGGTGGCACGCAGGGCAAATGTTTTCACTGTGCCTCTGTAATGAACCAGTTTAGCATTTGTTGTCCTTTTCCATTTGTAAGAGTAGGCCACACGGTCCTTTGAGCCAAGTGCTGCCCATACTGTGGGAATTAAACTTGTGGATGATCAAGAGACTAGATCAAGAAGAGGGATGTCATTCTGGAGAATGTTGGAGAGGTAGGAAGTAGCAAGCCTGTAAAGCAAGGGTTCCCAGCCTGGGGTCCACAGACCCCTCGGTTAATGGTAGGGGTCCATGGTATAAAAAAAATTAGGAACCCCTGCTCTAAGGTGATTTGAACATAGTTTGTGGACTTACATTTGAACCATTGCTGAACTAAGTGTCATGTGGATCGGTAAGCATAGAAGTGATGGGTGAAGAAGACAGTGCAAGTTCTGACATGGGAAGCAGTGTTTTGGATAACCTCTTAATTATGACAGACCAAATGAGAGAAGCTGGAGAAGTATGTCTCGGGATAAAATGGTCTTGAAGTAATAAAGAACTTTTTATCAGTAAATTAGCTGTAGAAACTGTCATCAGATGGCAATAAGGAAATTAAAACTGTGGTCTTAAGGCTGGCAAGAATAGAACATAGAATAGTACAGCACAGTACAGGCCCTTCGTCCCACGATGTTGTGCCGACCCTCAAACCCTGCCTCCCATATAAGCCCCCACCTTAAATTCCTTCATATACCTGTCTAGTAGTCTCTTAAACTTCACTAGTGTATCTGCCTCCACCACTGACTCAGGCAGTGCATTCCACGCACCAACCACTCTCTGAGTAAAAAACCTTCCTCTAATATCCCCCTTGAACTTCCCACCCCTTACCTTAAAGCCATGTCCTCTTGTATTGAGCAGTGGTGCCCCGGGGAAGAGGCGCTGGCTATCCACTCTATCTACTCCTTTTATTATCTTGTTTACCTCTATCATGTCTCCTCTCATTCTCCTTCTCTCCAAAGAGTAAAGCCCTAGCTCCCTTAATCTCTAATCATAATGCATACTCTCTAAACCGGGCAGCATTCTGGTAAATCTCCTCTGTACCCTTTCCAATGCTTCCATATCCTTCCCATAGTGAGGCGACCAGAACTGGACACAGTACTCCAAGTGTGGCCTAACCAGAGTTTTATAGAGCTGCATCATTACATCGCGACTCTTAAACTCTATCCCTCGACTTATGAAAGCTAACACCCCATAAGCTTTCTTAATTACCCTATCCACCTGTGAGGCAACTTTCAGCGATCTGTGGACATGTACCCCCAGATCCCTCTGCTCCTCCACACTACCAAGTATCCTGCCATTTACTTTGTACTCTACCTTGGAGTTTGTCCTTCCAAAGTGTACCACCTCACACTTCTCAGGGTTGAACTCCATCTGCCACTTCTCAGCCCACTTCTGCATCCTATCAATGTCTCTCTGCAATCTTTGACAATTCTCTACACTATCTACAACACCACCAACCTTTCTGTCGTCTGCAAACTTGCCAACCCACCCTTCTACCCCCACATCCAGGTCGTTAATAAAAATCACAAAAAGTAGAGGTCCCAGAACAGATCCTTGTGGGATACCACTAGTCACAATCCTCCAATCTGAATGTGCTTCCTCCACCACGACCCTCTGCCTTCTGCAGACAAGCCAATTCTGAATCCACCTGGCCAAACTTCCCTGGATCCCATGCCTCCTGACTTTCTGAATAAGCCTACCATGTGGAACCTTGTCAAATGCCTTATTAAAATCCATATAGATCACATCCACTGCACTACCCTCATCTATATGCCTGGTCACCTCCTTAAAGAACTCTATCAGGCTTGTTAGACACGATCTGCCCTTCACAAAGCCATGCTGACTGTCCCTGATCAGACCATGATTCTCTAAATGCCCAGAGATCCTGTCTCTAAGAATCTTTTCCAACAGTTTTCCCACCACAGACGTAAGGCTCACTGGTCTATAATTACCCGGACTATCCCTACTACCTTTTTTGAACCAGGGGACAACATTCGCCTCCCTCCAATCCTCCGGTACCATTCCCGTGAACAACGAGGAGATAAAGATCCTAGCCAGAGGCTCAGCAATCTCTTCCCTTGCCTCGTGGAGCAGCCTGGGGAATATTCCGTCAGGCCCCATGGACTTATCCGTCCTAATGTATTTTAACAACTTCAACACCTCCTCTCCCTTAATATCAACATGCTCCAGAACATCAACCTCACTCGTATCGTCCTCACCGTCATCAAGTTCCCTCTTATTGGTGAATACCGAAGAGAAGTATTCATTGAGGACCTCGCTCACTTCCACAGCCTCCAGGCACATCTTCCCACCTTTATCTCTAATCGGTCCTACCTTCACTCCTGTCATCCTTTTTTTCTTCACGTAATTGAAGAATGCCTTGGGGTTTTTCTTTACCCTACTCGCCAAGGCCTTCTCATGCCCCCTTCTTGCTCTTCTCAGCCCCTTCTTAAGCTCCTTTCTTGCTTCCCTATATTCTTCAATAGACCCATCTGATCCTTGCTTCCTAAACCTCATGTACACTGCTTCTTCCACCTGACTAGATTTTCCACCTCACTTGTCACCCATGGTTGCTTCACCCTACCATTCTTTATCTTCCTCACCGGGACAAATTTATCCCTAACATCCTGCAAGAGATCTCTAAACATTAACCACATGTCTATAGTACATTTCCCTGTAAAAACATCATCCCAATTCATACCCGCAAGTTCCAGCTTTATGGTCTCATAATTTGCCCTTCCCCGGTTAAAAATTTTCTTGTCCTCTCTGATTCTATCCATTTCCATGATAATGCTAAAGGCCAGGGACTGGTGGTCACTGTCCCCCAGATGCTCACCCACTCAGAGATCTGTGACCTGACCCAGTTCATTACCGAGTACTAGATCTAGTATGGCATTCCCCCCAGTCAGCCTGTCAACATACTGTGACAGGAATCCATCCTGGACACACTTAACAAACTCTGCCCCATCTAAACCCTTGGAACTAATCAGGTTGCAATCAATATTAGGGAAGTTAAAGTCACCCATGATAACAACCCTGTTATTTTTGCACCTTTCCAAAATCTGCCTCCCAATCTGCTCCTCTGTATCTCTGCTGCTACCAGTGGGCCTCTAGAATATCCCCAGTAGAGTAACTGCTCCCTTCCTGTTCCTGACTTCCACCCATACTGACTCAAAAGAGAATCCTGCTACATTACCCACCCTTTCTGTAGCTGTAATAGTATCCCTGACCAGTAATGCCACCCCTCCTCCCCTTTTTCCACCCTCTCTATCCCTTTTAAAGCACTGAAATCCAGGAATATTGAGAATCCATTCCTGCCCTGGTGCCAGCCAAGTCTCTGTAATGGCCACTACATCATAATTCCATGTAGGTATCCAAGCTCTCAGTTCATCACCTTTGTTCCTGATGCTTCTTGCATTGAGGTACACACACTTCAGCCCTTTTACCTTACTGTCTCTACACCGTTTATTCTGCTTCTCTTTCCTCAAAGCCTCTCTATATGTTAGATCTGGCTTTACTGCATGCATTTCTTTCACTGCTCTATCGCTCTGGGTCCTGAATATACAGTATAGTGAATATACTGTACTGAATATACAGTATAGTAAGATGTTTATCTCAAATATTAAAAATTACAATTCAAGAAATTATAAACCTTGTTATTTAAAAATAAGTACCACAAGGCCAATAAATAGCTGAAATAAAAATAAAAATCACAGTCTGACCTGCTGAGTGTTTCCAGCATTGATGGAAAGAGAAACAGGTGATGTTTCAGCTTCATAGATCTATTAGCCTTGCATTTGTGACATAAGGACATTGTCCTGAATTGTATGTATGAGTCTCTTTATTAATATAGCATCTCTTGTGGACACTCTTGATGACCTTGATGGTTTGGTGTTTTATATTCTGTGCTTTTCACTCTTTTTTGACCATTTGCGTGATTTTTTTCTTTTTTTGCGTGTTGGTAGTTTGATGTTTTTCTTTGCATTGAATGGGTTCCTTGGTGTTTCTTTCTTTCGTTGCTGTCTGTGGGAAGATGAATCTCAGGGTTGTATATTGCTTGCATACTTTGATAATAAATGTACTTTGAATCTTTGAAAGTTGATCTGTATTACCTATCTTTTACTTTCCTATGCTATTGTTTTCGTGGATACAATAGGGTCTTTTAAGAGTCTCTTAGATAGGTACATGGAGCTTAGAAAAATAGAGTGTTACGCGCTAGGGAAATTCTAGGCAGGTTCTAGAGAAGTTACATGGTCGGCATAACATTGTGGGCCAAAGGGCCCGTAGTGTGCTGTAGATGTCTATGTTTCTGTTTCCGCATATTCCTTTAGCTTTCAGATGAGACAAACCAAACTCCAACCTGCTCTGGCAGGTAAAAATGAAACCATTCACAGCATTGTGATTTCCCCTAATGTTTTGGCTAGAATGATGGAGCCTATTCTGTGCTCTATCTTTTCTTATTCTTTTTTACAGAAACATCTGCATGATATATATATATATAAAATATTTGTCATTATCTTGGCATGGTGGATAGCCAGCACCTTTTACCCAGAGCAACAGTACCAGAGGACATCTGATTATGGTGAGTGGAGAAAAGCTTTGGGGAGATGTCAGATGTAGTGTTTTTTTTATACACAAAAAGGTTTTTAAAAAAAAATGTTCGAAAGACTCTTAAGCTGGCTGGTGGTGTAGTGGCATCAGCACTGGACTTTGAGGCGAATGGTTCCAAGTTCGAATCTGGTCCGCCACTTGCGTGCTTTCCATCTGTGCTGGGTTGAACGGTGAGCTGGCAACTTGGCCTCATAAAAAAACAGATACATGCTAAAGGAATAGCAACAAATACTGCCCAAGGCACAAAAAGGAACAATGACAAAGATTCTTAAGAAAAATGCAGAGATATGGAATGTCTAGGAGGAACGGTTGGATTGATCGCGGAGTTTTGTATAGATCAAGAATGGCCCGTAGCATATGTAGTGTTCCCTGTTCTGTGTTATTGGGAATAATCTTGTGCCCTGGAGTCCAGATGTTTTGTTTCAAGAGCAGGGCAGTGAATTGCAATGTACTTTTGTCACAGGAATTCCCAGATGTGGCAGATTTCAGAAGTGCCTGTATACTTCTTCACACCTGCAGTTCATGATGAGCTTTCTAAGTAAATACCGATGGAAAATTGCAGCCCAAAATGAATTTGAACTTAATTTTGATTACCATTTGTATTCTCTGCCTTAATTGTCTTTGCTCTTCATAATTTATTGTTGCATTTTGCTTCTGCAAATATATTGAATTAAAGAAGGATATAATATTGCATTCTCCTGAATGATTAAGAGACCTTACAACCAGGTGCACTGTAACTTTATCCTGCAAAAATTACATTTAAAAGCACTTTCCTCAGGATGGGAATTTCCGTTGCCAACATTATGCTTAATTGATCTTGCATCATACATTATCTGTTGCTGCACCTCAAAAGGTATTTGTGATGCTTCAGATATTCATTCAGGCATTCGGGTAGTCACTGTGTCATGCTCTTCAAATGTGTGGGAGCCATAAGGGGACATCCAACTTGAGTACTGTATGTGTTCAAAATTGTACTGTGCTGTGAGTTAGTACTATTGGGAAAACAGTTCCCTTCACAATATGGCAAAAAGCTTGTACCATCTGATTTAACCTTAAAAGCATGAACACCTGTGAGGATGTTACTTTATACTAATTTGATGTTGTATTGCAGTCAGAACAAACTCCAGAACATTTCCATGACATTCAAAAGGTCACATTTAAATTGGTGACAATTATTTCCAGTAAGTATAATGCCCACACCTGCAACTTTTCTCAGTATTATAGGTAATGTCCCTCTCCTGACTGGTCACTTGCTGTTTCTGAGAATTTTCTTGTGATATTGCTATTATATTCAAAATCTGTTCATTTGTGGAGTGTCATTGGATGCTTTTATTTTAAAGGTGTTTTCAAATGCATTATTAATTTCTCTTTGTATCAGTCTTCATTTCTTTCTCTCTCCTCTTCTGTCTCCCTCTCTCTCCCCTCTATCCCCTTCTCTCTCTCCCTCCTCTCCTTCTCTCCCCCCTCTTTCCCACTCTCCCCTCTTTCCCTCCCCATTCTCCCTCTCTTATTTATCACAGCCCAAAGTGAAATACCAACACTTCATAAACTCGAAAATGATGTAGAATTTTATTGGTCTGTTAGTTCACCGTTAGGCCAGATAGTGTTAACTGTTTCTCCATTACAAACTCTTCTCCATTAACTTTAATGGAGATGGAAGCAACCTCCATTGCACTTCTCTGTTCTTGATGAAATGTATGATGTATGAACTTGTGTCCAGGATCCAAAAGTACAATTCAGTTAAACATTGTTGAATTCTCATCATTAATTAAAACTTTAAAATTGATAATAGAGCAATCACCTGAGCTGAGTATGATGTTCTCCTAAGGGGTTATTCCCTTAATGGAGAAAAGCTGTGCATGACTTTGTTTAACTTGGGGAGCCTGATACGCGGTCCATGACAGATTGGGGTCAGGAACCAGAGGCATGGAATGCAAGCCGACCAGGGATCATTCACTGCTACAGCCTTCCTTCACCTTGACTGCCGCTGTCATGTGTCATCACTCTCCACCAGCTCCACTGTTGAAGACTTGATTGGATCACTCTTGGTCTGGAAAATGCCCCTTGACCTTACCGCCATGGGTAACCCTACCAGGAGCTAAGCTCCAGACAGCATCACTCTTGGGATGTCAGGAACTAGTCCCATTTGCCTGTGTTTGATCCACGTCCCTTTTAACATTTTCTGTCTATAAATCTCTCTAAAGCAGGGGTTCCCAACCACTTTTGTGTCAATGAGCCTTACCATTAACCAAGTGGTAGGGGTCTGTGGACCCCAGGTTGGGAACCCCTGGTTGAAATGTATTTTAAATGCTGTAATTGGACTTGTCTCTGCAGCTTCCTGTGGCAGTTTGTTCCATGTATCCACCAAACACTGTGCAGAAGATTTGGCCTGTCGGGTCACTTTCAAATTCTTTCCCCTCTCACCTTAAACCTACATCCTCTAGCATTAGATCCTATTACCCTGGGAAAAAGAGAGGGGCCATTCAGGCTATTGTTGCCACTGATATGAGGTCTCTTCTCAACTTCTTACGCTCCTGGGAAAAACATCCCAGCCTAACCACCCTCTCCTTATAACTAAAACCTGCGAACATCTTTGTGAATCTTTTCTTCATCCTTTACAGCTTAATGTCTATAGCTAAGTGACCAGTATTAAGCTTGGTACTCCAAATGTGGTCTCAGCAACGACTTGAGCAGTGCAAAATGATGTCCCAGGTCCCATATTTTGCTGGTCTGACCAATGGAGATCAGTTTGCCAAAAGCCTTCTCCACCACCCTTCCTATTTGTGCCTCCATTTTAAGGGAACTATGTACATGAAATGTATTTCAGATACCAGTGAATGATTGCTTGACCACACCTTGATAGTTTTCCTCACCTTCTGCACACTTTACACTTTAATTGCTACTAATTTAGTTTATTTATTACTTGAAAGGAAATATCTGGCTATGTTACTGATCAAATGAATATGTAGAACAGTCGGCAAGTCTGTTGGCAGAAGTTTTGCTGAGCATGGAATTTACTGTTGCTGTATCTTTCATTTTTGCAGCTTGGAGATTCAGTGGCCACATTTTGCTCGTTAATGCAAATATCTAATCAGCCAATCATGTGGCAGCAACTCAATGTGCATAAAAGCATGCGGTGACGGTCAAGAGGTTCAGTGGTTGTTCAGACCAAGCATCAGAATGGGGGAAGAAATTTGCTCAAAGTGACTTTGACCACGGAACGTTTGTTAGTGCCAGATGGGCCAGCTTGTCAGTGCCCCAATGGGGCTGCTCCCTTGATTCTGGTGGGATGGCGGTGCATGCGGACACAGCAGCCACTCCGGTGTATTTATTCTTCCTCTACATCTCCTTTACAATTGCAAATCACTGTCGGATACTAAGAAAATCAGTTACTGCAGGGCTATCCCATCAACGAGTTGCTCGACAGCTCTATAGCTGCACTTACTGGCTATCACTGTTGTGTTGCCACCTGGACTTGTGTACGATTGTGCTGAGATGATGCGGGCTCCAAAATAAAGGGTGTGAGTGATTGTCTTGGACATTTTGACTGTGATTGCAAGACCCAGTCAAACATTGGTAACATACAATACTGCATGTCCGGTTCACTGGTGAGACAGATAGCGGGGGAGCTACATTACCTCGGTTGTTGTGCGGACAAGGCTCTCAAGCTTCAGAGTTGCCTGTGGCGGTCACTGGCAAAGGAGACACTGGAGTTGCCTATGTGCTACTGGATTTGGGGCTGGCCCCTCCTGTCGGTGCTCCTCTCCAGTGTTCGCTCAGTGGAAGAACAAGCTGGACTAGGACAACTCAGAGATTTGGGCTTTATTTTTTTGTTATCTCTTTGTTACTATGTTTTTCTGAAATCTTAACCATGTGTGTTATTTGTGCTGTTGGTAATGTGTTTTGCACCTTGGAGGTATGCCTTTTCATTTAGCTACATTCATGTATGGTTGAATGATAATTAAATTTGAACTTGACTTGAATACCTCAGATACAGTTTATCTTCATGCACAACAGTCTCTAGAGTTTACAGAGAATGGTGTGAAAAGGAAAAAAAACATACAGTGAGCAGCCGTTCTGTGGGTGAAAACATCTTGTTAATTAGAAAGGGATCAGAAGAGCATGGACAGACTTATTCATGCTGAGAGGAGGGAGACAGCAACTCAAATAAGCACACATTACAACAGTGGTGTGTAGAAGAGCATCTCTGAATGCTCAGTACTTTGAAACTTAAAGTGGATAGGTTATAACAGCAGAAGACCACAAACTTACACTCAGTGACCACTTTATTAGGTAAACGAGGCACTTGATAAAGTGGCTACTGAGTCAACAGATGCTTGTTTTGGTAATTCCTCTTGGCTTTTCAGTGCGTATGTTTATTAAGATTGGTTTGAATTGGCCATCATAAAATTCAAAAAGTTATCATGTTTGAACATGAACTTTGCAGGGTAGATTATGTTTATATCAGATCTTTTGAGTAGCGAGAAAGGAAATTGTTCCCACTCGGATATGGGAGAATGGATCAAATTGCACATCATTAAACTTCAGTGATGCTCTCGGGTAAACATTCTTCAGAGACAAGTTACATGCAAAAATCAAATCCAGTTTTTAAACACTGCATTTTAATTTTTATTTATTCTATTAAAAGGCATGGACTAGGCCTTTCCAGCTATTTGAGCCCAGCAATTGTCCAATTTTAATCCTAGCCTAATCACAGAACAATTTTCAATGACCAATTTACCTACCAAATGGTACGACTTTCGACTGTTGGAGGAAACCAGAGCACTCAGAGGAAACCCACGCGGTCACAGGGAGAGTGTCCAAACTCCTTACAGGCAGTAGCTGGACTTGAACTTGTGTCACCAGTACTGTGAAGCATTGTGCTAACCACTTTGCTATTGTTCTGTGGAGGTGATAAAAAAAATTAACTTAATATAAAATTATATTAGAGAAAATCCAAAGTATTGCTACTCTGCAATGTAATACAATGGCATGTTTTATGCAGGGTTTAGACGGCAAATAATTTAAAGGAGCATAATCATAGAATAACAAACTGACTTTCTATAAAATAGTTATTTCTTTATTGAAAAATCACATTTCTACAAAGAGAGGCACTTTTCATTTTAAAACTTAATATAAATTTAATTGGAGACAAAAGATTGTTAAATAGTTCGAGAAATGCTTTTTTGTTTGGAGCAGTAATTGGATTAGAAAACTACTGTGTACGGTTCATAAAGTTGAAGATAGATACTGTGTAACTGCTGAATCCATTATTGGTTATCTTCATCAGGAAGAGCAGATTAAACTCATTACCGAATATTTGATTTGAATTCTACAAACAGGTTGTCAAGCTTGTTTCATAATTGATGGCAGCTTGTATTAACAGAGATAAAATACAGTCTAGTGTATATTTTATCCTGCATCACACAGCCACTGTTGTGTTCTTTATATTTATACGTACTGTGGGTTAACAATAAAGAATCATATTCTGGAAGAATTAAAGGCATCTGTTAGTCTTGCGAGACCATGGATCTGCGCCTGGAAAGTCTTTACTCTCCAGGGCGCAGGCCTGGGCAAGGTTGTATGGAAGACCAGCAGTTGCCCATGCTGCAAGTCTCCCCTCTCCATGACACCGATATTGTCCAAGGGAAGGGCACTAGGACCCATACAGCTTGACACCAGTGTCGTCGCAGAGCAATGTGTGATTAGTGCCTTGCTCAAGGACACAACACGTTCCCTTGGCTGGGGTTTGAACTCACGACCTTCAGGTTGCTAGTCCAATGCCTTAACCACTTGGCCACATGCCCACACATTATTAAAAGAATTAGAACTTTTGTTTACAGCAACATTTAGCCCAGGATGAATCAAGAAATTGCACAATTGGTGACTTCTTGTCAAATATGCCTTAAATACCAACCTAGTAATCCTAAAGAGCCACTGCAACTGCATCCACATCCTAGTCCTCAGAGACCTTATCAGAAGGTAGGTGTTGATCTTTTTGTAACTGTCAACAACGATTATCTATTGTTAACAGATTACTACTTATTGTATCCTGAAGTGTATGGTCTGAGTACAACAACTGCAGAGAATGTAATTACATGCATGAAATCAATTTTTTCCAGACATGGTGTACCTGATGAAGTTTTCACAGACAATGGTGCCATGTTCCAGATCATTCTAACATTTCTGCACATGTTCAGAACTCTCCAATCACATTCTCACAGGTGATATCACCACAGCCACTACCTGTATTTACAGGAGAATTCGCAAAACCTTTGAATACTAATTGTGTAAAGTGATTCTGCTCTTAATTGTTCTTGATGTTACGATATTTCTTGAACCATCATTCTTTTTAGTTTTCAGTCTATTTAATGAAAAGCACATTTTATGTGCTTTAAAAATAAAAAGCCGTTGGCCAAACTTTAAAGACTAATTTATTGGCTATAAATAGTTTCCCAAATCAACCAATTTTCTTTTCAGCTCTTGATTTAGCACCAGCTGTAAATTACTTACCATGCACATAAAATGCATGTCCTCTTGACATTTAACAAATATTTGTATTGACATTTATACAAAATGAAATGTTTTTTGCCATTTCTGTGCAAAAAGCATTTCATTTTGTATAAAGTGTATAGTATGTGCAGAAAAAAGTACAAATATTTAAAGCTGACCTTTTAAATTAGCATTGTACTTTGTTGTTACTTTCTATGGTTGTAAAAACTTGGATGGAAAATCTGGCTATTGGAACAGATATATCTGTTCCAATATATATTGTATACATGGCTAAGGTACAGTAACGTGGGAAAGTCAGAGGCATAAAACTAAAAAGACAATGCGAATTCAGTCCCTGCAATGGAAGTTGAAACTCACACGAATCTGATGCTGGCAAACATTGTTCGTGTTTATCTATATCCATTTATTCACAACACCATTGTGGTCTGTGAT
Source organism: Mobula birostris (assembly GCF_030028105.1). Classification (NCBI taxonomy): domain Eukaryota; kingdom Metazoa; phylum Chordata; class Chondrichthyes; order Myliobatiformes; family Myliobatidae; genus Mobula; species Mobula birostris. Next base: position 99,498,405 of record NC_092380.1, on the reverse strand, counting down.
GTGACAGGCTTCTCAGTGATGTGCTGGGTGAGCCCCCTCCCACAAAATAATGCTTAATATTTTGACAGCCGGCAAAGGCATGACAACCAACTTTTCTGGCTGTCAAATCTGCTGGGGCTTTAAATAGCTCTGAAATTTCTGATGTTTAAAAACACATACAACCTGTTAAAAGTGACATAAAAGATTTCAAAAAATACTTAGAATTAAATTGGCTAAAACACCAAAAATTTCAATAGCTTTAACGCTGCTTTGGTTTAGTTTTATTTTGGAACAGAACATACCTTCCCCTTTTGCTTTCTTCTCTGCAGCCGTACAATCAATGGGTCGTGGATCCAGTGACAGGTCTAAGGCGGTGTGGAGGTTCTGGGGGCATGCTCGCTGAGAAGTCTCCCCAAATTGGGCAATCCAGTCGTGAAGTGAATTGACAGAAATGGTGCCAGTTAATACCAATAGAACTATTTTGTTTGACTGCACATTCACAGATGTTTTGGACTTGTAGGCATTTGCCACAAAATCCAAACCCACATTTCTGGCTTTGTCCCAGGCACCAATCCGGTGGAGTACTGACAAACCTGATTCAGCTGCAGAAGCCAACAGAGCTGCTTGATGGATGTTGTACAGCCCGGCTTTTGATGTTTCCCACACTAGATCTTTGCAAAAGTGCTTTCATTTTCCTCTTGAAGTACACTCTGTAAAAAAAAGACATAAGGGTTAGTTGAGTGTTATAAATGTTTTAAGCTGTAGTCAAATAAATCCCTTTATTGTAAATGGGTGTAATGGGCTAGCCCACTCTTCCTTCCTCCTCCCCCTCCTTGCCACAGGATGTGATTGTTTTTAATTCTTCATGGACTTTGGGTGGATGTCTTCATTCTGTAATGGTCCAATGTGAAATATACTGAAGTAATCTTGAACCTGTTTCAAGTGCTCATTCGCTGTGTGTCGGCACGTAATTATAAGTTTGGTTAAGGGAGACTGTGGGAATAGTTGTGCTGTGAAATAAAGAGCCATTATTCTTGTGTAGTTGATGTAGAAACACTATGAGAATGGAGGGAGATATATCTGAACAGCAAATGAGCCCCTTATTGAAGAAAGGCCTTGCTGGTACAGGCGAGGGTCCAGAGGAGGTTCATGAGAATGATCCTGAGAATCAAAGGGTTAATGTATGAGGAACTTTTGATTGCTCTGGGCCTGTATGTGCTAGAGTTTAGAAGAATGAGGGGGGAGACGTATTGAAACCTATCCAATATTGCAAGATTGAGTGGGTGTGGACCAGATGTTTCCTGTAGCAGGGGGATCTAGGACCAGAGGGCACACCCTCAGAATAGAAAGATGTCCCTTCAGATCAGAAATGAGGAGGAATTTATTTGTGGAATTCAATACCACAGATGGCTGTGGAGGCTGACATTGGGCATATTTAAAGTAGAGGGTGGTAGGTTCTTGATTAGTAAGGGTATCAAAGGTTATGGGGAGAAAGCAGGAGAATGGGGTTGAAAGGGACAATAAATCAGCCGTGATAGAAGACAGAGCAGACTTGATGGGCCAAATGGCCTAATTCTGCTCTTACAGCTTATGCTTTTAGTGTTAAACAAATGATACTGGATGTGAACTGCATTAATGTATCATGTTTTCAAGCACCTGCACCCCTTATAGTTGTGGATATAAAATTAGATGTAGACAAAATCCAACCTTCCTTCAATATCTTCGCAGTTTATGCAATGTGATTTTGACACAAGTTTTCAGTGCACATTTTCAGAGTCAGATCACATCAGAATTTCTCATAATCATTAATGATATATCAATACCTTAAGATTCCACAGTTAACAGCATCTCTAGTTCCTCCTGCAAGATGACGATGATGACAATTTACACTGTTTTGAAGAGGCTAAACATACTACTTGCCTCATCTAATTTGTCCCACTTGTGTAAGGCAGCAACTCAACCAGAAATGCTTAAATTTCTAATACTTGTAGTTCAAAATTAAACATCTGTTTTCTTTCTCTTTTATCAGATGTTAGGGAAGAAAATGGGAAAAAAACAGCCTTGAACACAGAAAAGGCAATTTGGCATATTAATCTGATTGTTTCCAACAATGACCCTCAATTTCAAACATTTGACAAGCCATTACATTTCCTCAGGAAATGTTTTTTGGGTTTCCTGCAGCCCTTTCCCTAGATGCAGCTGTGGATCAGCAGACGGCATTGTCCCCCCTGTGAGTCTGAAGGACTTGGATTTAAGTCGATTCCGTAGAACTCTCCATTCTGTTCCACTCTATTCTGACACTTCAGTTCAGTACGGAAGGAGTACTACACTATTGGAGGTTGTGTCGTTTTGAGGAGATTTAAGCTAAGGTCCCATCTGTTCTCACAGTAGAGTGCAAAAGTCTCATGACGTTTTTCAAAAATCATTGGGATCTTTCTGCAAGTGATGCTCAATTGACAATTATAATAAACAGCAGATTATTATTTTATCAACATGAAATATATTCATAATAAAAATATTTACTATAAAGAATGAAAACATCAATAATTCAGATATGCAGATGACACTGTGTAATTTGCAAGTACAGAGGAAGAACTACAAAACTTAATTGATATAATTGTTGAAGAGAGTGCAAAAATGGGTCTGTCTGTCAATTGCAAAAAGACAGAATGTATGCTGATATCCATAAAGAAGGAAAATCCTATCTGCAGGCTGAGAATAAATGAGGAAGACAATAAACAAGTACAGAACTTTTGCTACTTAGGAAGTTGGGTGACATCAGATGGCAGGTGCAACATGAAGGTGGCAGGTTCATCAAAAGAAGAATAGAGATGGCAAAAGACAGCTTTATGAGAATGAAGAGCATACTGACAAATACAAGGCATGACAACCCACCTCAGAGTACTGAAATGTTATGTTTATCCAGTTATGTTATATGGTTCAGAATGTTGGACAATATCTAGTAACATGAGGAAACGAGTTGAAGTGGCAGAGATGTGGTTTTTGAGGAGGATGCAAAGAATATCATGGACAAAATGAATACCTAAGGAGGATGTCACGAACAGAGCAAACACAAAAAGAGAAATAATGTATGAGATCATGAAAAGGCAACGTAACTTCATTGGACGTGATTAGGAAAGAGGAGTTAGAATGCATGGTAATTATGGGAAAGATTGAAGGGAAGAAAGCAAGAGGAAGACAAAGACAAATGATGATGGAGACAGCAGCCAGAGAACTGGAAATGAATACCAATGAATTGATCCACTTGACCCGAAACAGGAGTGTATGGGCCATGGCAGTCAAAGCTCAAACTGGGCGTGGCACCTGATGATGACGATGATAAAGAATAAACTGTGCAATTCCTTTATTCTTTACATTCACAGTCAATGCTTTCAGTACAGTTCTATTATATTCCTACACATCGATAGCACTGCTGCTGCTCATGTGGTCCTCTGGGGTGGGATGCTACTGCAATAATCGGGTGGGCTTCCTCACCCAACCTGGTGTGGATGCTACATAGCCTCATCCCGGTTTACCACGGGCCGGCATATAATCCCATTGATATGAGTAATTGTTCAGTGAATTTTCTGGTAAGTGTAGTATACCTAATTCTATATTTTCCAGGAGATTTTTAATTTTCTGCAGTTGGTGTCATGCCACTTGAATCTGGCCTTTTCATAGTTTATTTGTAATCATATCTTGTTATCTTTCTAGTCTGAGCTTGCTTTGATAAGATGACCATGACTTATTTATTCTTTTGTCTTTTTCTTTGTCCATTCTTTACTCTGATAAGACTGAATAAACAGCTTTAACCAGCAAGTGTTACACCTCATTCTTGATTTCCAAAGAACCCTTGGATTGCAAAATCACGAGGATCCAACATGTGGCCTCCTTCTGTTTCTATGCCTTTCACCTTTATGTCAATGAAATAAACATCAACAAACAAAATGAAGGAGATTTCATTTATACACCTTCTTTAACCTAACTGCCGTCAATCATGAAAGTAACGATTGCTGCCCTGAAGCTGTTCAAATCAATATCACATCCTGAAGATGCAAAAGTAGCAGCGATATACAAGAACAAGATTTGCATGTTAATTTATTTTCTCATTTTTAGCAAAAAACGACACAACATTTGGACAGACCAGTTGTATAGATTACTGATGGTGCAGATGACATTGAATACTAATTTACTTCCATTCCTAAATGACTTGCTTTAAATCAAAAGTGAAAAGGTTACTTCTAAATTAGGCATTCAACCCTCCTTGGGTGGAATAAACATTCTCATTAACAATGTCAATAATTGTTATGCGTCCATATATTTGCTTGGCTGAGAAGACTACTAACATGGTCTTTTGATACCACTGTGTCAGCCCACAGCTACTGCTGAATGGGATGCCTTATCTGTGAACAAAGTGTACAGAACATTTCAGATTATTACCTTGAGCCACATTAATCATTTGTAACATTTAATGGTGCTATTTTTGGAGGCCGGTCAGATGGAGGAAGGTTTGTCATATATTTGAGTAATTGTTTTTAACTTTATCTTCTGCCTCTGGTTTTAATCACTCATCAAAACCTTTCGGTCTTATGACTTTGAATAGGTCTATTTTAACAGGCGGCATGGTAATGTAGCTGGTTATGTCACACTATTACAGTGCAGTGATCACCAATTGGAGTTCAATTCCTACTGCTGCCTAAAAGGAGATGGTACGTTCTCCTCGTAACCACATGGATTTTTTCCCCCCGACTGTTCCTGTTTCTTCTCACATTCCAAGGACATACAGTTGTGGTTAGTTAGTTGTGGGCATGCTATTGGCGCTGGAAGACTGGTGATGCTTGCAGGCAACCTAGCACTAATCCCTGCTGGATGATATAATGCAATCAATGTATTTCATTGTATGATTCAATATACATGTGACAAATAATGTTAATCTCATAAATATATTGTGGGCACGTAGCCAAGTGGTTAAGGCATTGGACTAGCTACCTGAAGGTCGTGAGTTTGAGCCCCAGCCGAGGGAATGTGTTGTGTCCTTGAGCAAGGCACTTAATCACACATTGCTCTGCGACGACACTGGTGCCAAGCTGTATGGGTCCTAATGCCCTTCCCCTGGACAACATTGGTGTCGTGGAGAGAGGAGACTTGCAGCATGGGCAACTGCTGGTCTTCCATACAACCTTGCCCAGCCTGCGCCCTGGAGAGTGAAGACTTTCCAGGCACAGATCCATGGTCTCGCAAAACTAACGGATGCCTTTACTTTATATTTGTCAAGCACCTGCATTCCATCCACCACAAGCAGGACTTCCCAGTGGCCAAACATTTTAATTCCCGTTCCCATTCCCATTTCGACATGTCGGTCCAGGGCCTCCTCTTGTTCAAAGATGAGACCTCCCTCAGGGTGGAGTAACAACACCTTATATTCCTCCTGGGTAGCCTCCAACCTGATGGCATGAATATCGATTTCTTCTTCCAATAAACAAAATCCCTCCCCTCCCCCCACCCCACGTCTATTCCAGACTCTGACCTTTCACTTCTCACCTGGCTATTACTTACCCCTGGGTCCACTCCTCCTTCCCTTTCTCCTGTGGTCCACTCTCCTCTCCTGTCAGATTCCTTCTTTTCCAGCCCTTGATCTTTCCCACCCACTTGGCTTCACCTATCACCTTCCAGTTAGCCTCCTTCCCCTCCCCCAACTTTTTATTCTGGCATCTTCCCCTTCCTTCTCAGTCCTGGAGAAGCATCTTGGCCAGAAATGTCAGCATTTCCTTAGATGCTGCCTGACATTCTGAGTTCCTCAAGCATTTTCGTGTGTGTTGCTTTATATTCAGGCTGAGATCAATAAGTTCTTGGACAACATAGGAACCCATAGATACTGAGACTGGTGGACAGCTGTACAAGGAAGAGAAATCAGCCATGACCTTATTGCATGACAGAACCATGAGTGGGTCTGTGTGATATCTTTCTGCTTTTACTGTTGATGTTTTTAGGCATTGAGTTAACCTTGGAGAGCCAGATACCCGGGAAGCCCTGTAGTGTTTGTAAGCTGCTCACTGAGTTAGTTTCTCTCTTTGACCTTCCCTTGTTATATTCTCAATCATGGAAGCTAAATTGTTGTGAGATTTAACAATAGAATGCGTCACATCTGCAAAGAGACACTGGAGAGATTCAAAAATAATTTAATGGCATGATGTGTGAGTTGGGAAGTTCAGGAAAGCTGAGAGAAGTGAAGGTTTAAAGGTGACAGAATGAAAGCTTCAGGGCAGTTTCCTAGTCAACGCCAATGTGAGCAATTCCCTTCTACATCTGTCCAACTGAAGGCAAGATTGTGGGGGGAGGGGTTGAGATATAGAGAAGCTGTGTCACTTTGTAAAGCATGTCAAAATTAACAGACATGGTGAATAAAGATAAATCAGAATCAGGTTTAATATCAATGGCATATGTCAAGAAATTTGTTTACTCTGCGACAGTAGTACAACACAGTACATAATAACAGAGAAATTTCTATTTTTTTGCACTACTGATTTAATTTAACTATTTCACATATTTTATATGTTTATATGTTTTGTAGCCTGGGGAAAAGTACACACTCAGGACAACAAATACTTTTTTGGGAAAACAGGGAAAAGGCCTCTGGCTATCCACACAATCAATGCCTCTCATCATCTGATACACCTCGAACAGGTCACCTCTCATCCTCTGTCGCTCCAAGCAGAAAAGGCCAAATTCACTCAACCTATTCTCATAAGGCATGCTCCCCAATCCAGGCAACATCCTTGTAAGTCTCCTCTGCACTCTCTCTGCAGCATCCACATCCTTCTTGTAGTGAGGTGACCAGAACTGAAGTGGGATATGTGTGTGTGTGTGTATGTGTGTGTGTATATATATATATATATATATATATATATATATATATATATATATATATATGTGTGTGTGTGTATACATAGATAATTTCATATGTAACTGGGTGACCGTTGAATCTTACTCACTTTCGTTAAAAGTGTACTTAGGCATCCGTCCGGGTAATGCTAGAATAGTTGTCTGTGCCTTTAAGTGGAGACGGTGATGTCATTACGCACACGTGGGATAGTGGGGAGACCATTTTTGTTTTCTGCAGAAAAAGCTGGTAGAGCTTTGGGATTAAGTTCCTCCCAGACATACTGGGCATAGTGAGGAGAGATTTTCATGAGTGAACGCATCGGCGCTGGATAGTGTGGCTTGTGCAAAGTTCCTTACCAGCCAAGTAGAATTGCCACTACCGTATTAGTTCTGTATTAGTTCATTTTGTTTTGAGACCCTCTTCCGGCACTAAAACATCTAAAACAGATAAAGGAATTAAAACCTGAAAAAGTATTTGTTGTCTTGAATGTGTACTTTTCCCCAGGCTACAAAACATATATATATATATAATATGTGAAATAGTTAAATTAAATCAGTAGTGCAAAAAAAAATTTTTTAAAAATGAGATAGTGTTCATCGGTTCAATGTCCATTCAGAAATTGGAAGGCAAAGGGGAAGAATCTGTTCCTGAATCAAATAAAGAAAGAATTCAGTAACTCAGCATTGCAGGGGTAGCCATGGAAACAGTGGGCAGATTGGTTGTAAGCTTTCATAAAGTGCCAGAGGGGATGGAATGGTACCTGTTGACTGGACAGTGGTAAATGCAGCCTCAGTGTTGTGAAAAAAAGGAGGAAGGCAGAAAATAGGAGGCACTGACTGGTTAGTGTGACATCAGTGGAAGGGCAAATGCTGATATTTATAAATGGTGACAGGGCATTTCAGAAAATATCAGCGGAATTAGACATAGTTAACATTGATCTTTGAAAGGTACATGGTGTTGGTTAAGTCTACTGGATTTCTTTAGACAGTCATTCAGTCTTGGAGTACTACAGCACAGGAACAGTCCTGTAGGCCCATCTAGTCCATGCCAATATGGTCTTCTGCCCAGTCTAAGGTTGCCAACTTTCTCACTCCCAAATGAGGGACAAAAGTAGCAGTCAAATACGGGACTTTTGTGTTTACCCCAAGAAAGACTACCATGACCATGAAGCCTTGCACGGGCACCTGTGTGCACATGCATGATGTGCACATAAGTGACGTGTGCATGCGTGTACGTGCCGGTTTTTTTCCCTACAAATCGGTTTTGGCTTAATCTTCCCGATTCTGTTAAGTGAAACTACACTGTACATAAATTATTTCTACTTTATATAGGCTGTGTATTTATCATATTATTCCTGCTTTTACTATATGTTAGTGTTATTTTAGGTTTGATGTGTTATTTGGTATGATTTGGTAGGTTATTTTTTGGGTCTGGGAATGCTCAAAAATTTTTCCCATATAAGTTAATGGTAATTGCTTCTTCGCTTCATGCCATTTCTGCTTACGAATGGTTTCATAGGAACGCTGTACCTTAGCGGGGGAAATACGGGACAAGGGCGGTCCCGTATGGGACAAACCAATTTAGCCCAATATACGGGATGTCTCGGCAAATACGGGACAGTTGGCGACCCTAGCCCAGACCCATCTACCACACCCAGACAATAGGCTCCATACCCTTCTCATCCATGTATCTATTCAACCTTCTCTTTTGGTAGGATAACTATGAGGAAACCAGTGGATGAGGTGTACTTGGATTTTCGGATAATATAATACCATACACCTATTCACACTGGGTTTCTTTTCTCTGGGCCTGGTCCCATCAGCCCAGTTTTTTTCTTCCTTATCTGTTTTATCTGTCACCCATATCTATCTATCTCTGTATTTCTCTCTCTCTCTCTCTCTCTCTCTCACTCACACTCTCTTTCTCTCACTCTCATCCTCACTCTCACTCTCACACACCCCCCTCCCCCTCACGGCTTGCCATCACCATTCACCTCACTGAGCAGCCCTTGTCTCACCCTTCTGCCTCACCTCTTTATACCGTCCATTGCCCCTGTACATTTTCAGCCTTGATGCAGGGACTCGATCCAAAACATCAACACAGCCAGAGGTTGCCTTGCCCACTAAGTTCCTCCAGCAGTTTGATTTTTGCTCCAAAATTCCTACAACCAAAGTCTCTTGTGTCTCTCCATAATAGCTTGGCCCATGCAATTAAAGCATGTCACCTATGCATGGTGCCAAAGGAGATGGGGGAAGATCTTAAGTAATTTTTTTTCCATCTATATTTACTCAGGAGACAGACTCAGGGTCTGTAGAACTGAAGTATAAGGATAATGAGGTCATGGACGGTATCCGGATTACTGCAGAGGAGGTGCTTGCTGCCTTGAGGTAAATTAGGTTGGATAAATCCACAGGGCCTGACAAGATTCCCCCCTCGGACCTTGCAGAAGGCTAGTGCAGAAATTGCAGGGGTCCTGGTAGAAATATTTAAAAGGTCCTTATCCATGGGTGAGAGGATTGGAGGATAGCAAATGTTGTTCTGTCACTTGTGCAAGGCTTGAAGGGCAAGCCAGGAAGTTATAGGCCAATGAGCCTGAAATCAGTCATGAGTAAATTACTGTATTGGAAGGTATTCTATTGGGCAAGATATGCCAGTATACTGTAAGTTGGATGGCATTGTAACGTAACTCTTAGTGGTGCCTTAAAACCAGTCGCATTGGGCAGCCAGAACACTTCGGTCGTCTAGAAGGAAGAAATCTCTGAATTTAAACCTACGCTGCCTTACGGATATACCCGCTCATGGGGAAGGCTTTGGGAGTAAATCTCGAGGAAAAATCCAGAGGTGGAGTCCCACGTTGAGTTCATTGTGGAGTGGCAACTCCTGTGTCACCACTGGTGTTAATCTTTATAGGGCTCTGTCTTTCCTCTGGAATCATCATCTGCATGGAGAGGGAGAGCCTCTGCATGGGCATCAGCTTGCTCTCCACATTGTATTGCCCTGGCTTACATGGAGAGCTAGGGTGCAACATCCATGGTCGACCTTGACCAACAGAGTAACGCTTTACAACGCCAGCAGACACAGTACGGATATTTTCGTAACTGTGCAGTGTAGAACCAGCAGGCAAGATATTTCAGATCGAAATGAGGACTAAAATTGAAATTTTGGTTGCAGCTGATGTTTCAGATTGAAATCGAAATTGAAATGTCTTCACTAGCAGGGTGGTGAACCGATAAAATCCTCTGCCACAGAAGATTGTGGAGGGCAACTCATTTAAGAAAAAAGTTAGATTTCTTGACAAAGAAGGCATTGAAGAGGGTAGGAGGAGCGAAGAATAAGACAGTGAAATAAGGGATCAGCAATGATTGTATTGAATGATGAAGCAGACCCAGCAAACGTGCACTTTGCACATCTTCTTTGTGTCCACCCCAATATCTCCTACTCCAGCCATGAACACCACCAACTTCAGCAATATCACAACCATGGATGGGTTTCTTGAAATGCTTGCACCAGGGATTAGACCATGAGTGATATTTTTCTTTGCTGAAGGACACTTGAAGCCTTATGTTTATGCATCTCATCAGTGGCAGTTAAACTCTATTTATCTTGTTTGAACGGAGAAAGATTCTTCCTGCTTCTGCTGCACTTTAACACACATTACAGCTGGAAAATTTATCTCCACTTGCATGACACCGGACCAGCTTTCTTTAGAGCACGGTGATCTTCTTAGACAGTTAAACAAATAAATATTTACCTTCTTTCATAATATCTGCCAGAGGCTTGGATTGAGAAGAGAAAAATGCTTATGTTTTAGTACTGAAAGATTGTGGCCTTGTTAACAAGTCCAGTACTTATTGCTCACCACTAATTGCCCTTGGAAAAGTGGCGGTGAGCCACGTTCTTGAATCACTGTGGTCCTTGTGGCCAGGGTACCCCCGCAGAGCAATTGGGAAGGAAGAACCAGGAATTAGACATAATAGTGATGCAGAAATCCCAGTGTTTTAGGACCATAAGACACAGGAGCAGGGTTTAGCCATTTGGCCCATCGAGTCTGCTCTGCCATTCCATCATGACTGATTTATTATCCCTCTCAACTCCATTGTCTTGTGTCCTTCCCATAATCTTTAACACCCTGACTAATAAAGAGCTGATCAACCTCCACTTTAAATATACTCAATGACTTAGACTGCACCACCATCTTTGGCAATGAATTCCTGTTCCTTTGGATTCATCAGCTGCATGGAGAGGGAGCCTGCTATCTGGGCAACAGCTTGCTCCCCATATCGTACTGAGCTAGCTTGCATATACAGCTGGGATATAACATCTGTGGTTGAGCAAGGCCAATGGAGGGCCTCATACATTTCATTTAGTATTGGTTTACACCAAACTGGTCATTGATTGGAGATGCAGGAGACAGCGGATGCTGCATTCCGTAGAAGCATCTATGGATAGAAGTGGATAGTTGATGTTTTGGGTCAAGACGCTTCATCTGGACTGGAGGAGCTCAACAGGACAGGCAGCTTCTCTTCTCTCTACTACCAATGGGCAGGAGGCACAGGAGCTTTGGACCCACACCACCAGGTTCATAAACAGTTGTTGCTCTACAACATCTGCCTCCTGAATGAGTGGGGATAACTCCACTCACCTCAACACTGCACAGACTCCACTCACTTTCAAGGACTCTACAATTCATCTCCTCAATATTATTGATTTTCCTTTTAGTTGATTTGTCTTGCATTGTACAAGGGTTGTTTGTCAGTTTTTGTTTATGCAGAGTTTTTCATAAATTCTATTATATTTCTGTAAATGCCTGCAAGAAAACAAATTTCAAGGTAGTATGTAGTGACATCTACAGACATTGATCGTAAATTTACTTCGACTTTTTGATTTTTTTAGACCAGTCCAGTTGAGGGGTCCCAACCTGAAACATCAGCTCTACAACTCCCTCCATTGATGCTGCGGTTGACCCGCTCAGTTCCTCCAGCGTTCTGTGTGTTGTCCATTGTTAATCGGAATTTGAAGGCAGTGTGGAGACTTTCTAAAACCATAAAAGAGAAAGAAAGGCTTGCTTTGTGAAACATCTTTCACATGTCTGTGGGAACATTCCAAAACATTTTACTGTCTGTGCAGTGCCTATAGTCACTGTTAATGTGCATTCAGCAAACCTTCACAGAACTGAGGGGTAATCATCATCCAGGATGGCAGGAGTGCTCTTTCTTGGAATAGTACTGTGGGATCTTTTGTGTTCACTAGAGAGAGGGAAAACCAGAGATGTCCTTGAGAACCTGGTACATCATGATTGTTTTCCGCTGATAACGTTCTTCAATAGTGAGTTTTTCAATGATGTGGAATTCCTACTGGCATCTTTTTCAAAAGCACCTTTGCAAAGATGTGGCAAATGCTGTTAATTCTCTGACATACTGGTAGAGGAATGACATTTCAAAATGTAAATTGTAAGGCAAACTGATTTTTTTTTAATTTACAGGTAAGAGAAGGGAGATGTTACATCTGGCATTTCCAGGAAGAGTTTAGGGCAGGGGTTCCCAAACTTAATTATATCATGAACTCTTATTATTAATCAAGGGGTGTGTGTCCCCAGGTTAGGAACTCCCGGTTTAGGGGATCAGCAAATTTTTTCAGCCAGGTCCTCACCCAAGATCGTTTACTTAGATTAGTAAGCCTTTGAATTTGATTCTCAAAATCCTGTGTTTATTTAACTCCAGCCACCCTATGTGGCTCTGGCAAACACACAGCATACTTCTGGCTGACTAGCTTGTCTAAAGAGACTCCGGGCAGAGTATGAGGTCTGGGATTTGCACGCTTTTTCCATCCCTATTGAAATGCTTAAGATACTTAACCATACATAGAAAATTAAATGAGCATTATTCTTTAACCGTTAAAGGATGGAGCACACAACACTCCTGATAGCAATGATAAAATATTGATTTCTAAAGTCTGCCTCCATTCAGACATCTAGAAATCTTCACAGGAATCTATCATGCAACAGTGCTTAATCTCAAACTAAACTGCTTTTAACATTATAAAAAGTTGTTTTGCTTAAATTTGCTATGAAATACAGCATAGCTCTACATGACCTTCGAAAGGAATTCTTAGGAAAACACAAGTATATTATCATTGCAATTTGCTTTTGTTCATCATGCGATTCCATTTACAAAAGACTTATTTTTAACTACCCAACTTAACTGGAAGCAATTAGTTATATTTGGTGGGCGTATTGCTTTAAGTGCTGTGTATGGTGTTTCATGTTTCCTTCCCAATCCTCTGATATCAGTGGTAGATTTTCTCCAACATCTAGAGCTTGATTGGAGGAAATGAGCAAATAGTAATTAGGAAATTGGTCATATTTTGCCAGCTAATTTATTGGGACAAGTTGCATGATTGAGGAACTGCTGCATTGTCAGAAGAATTTTTAGTTTGCTCGTAAATCTTAAATCATATTGCCCCAAAGGTAATTTATTGTAGATGAGAGTAGGGCTTTAATTGTCTTTGGAAAATACTGGAAATCCCGAGTGGGTGAAGTACCATCAGAATTAATATTGCAGACTGAAAACCGTGTATCAGAAATGGAGGAAACAAGTCAGTCTGGAGTTGCAGAGGTGATGGATAGGGCGAGGCCAGTGTTGTCATGATTTTTGTAAACAGCCTATCGTCATGGCAATGGCACCCCCACCTGATCAGGTCTATTCCATTTGTCCTCTTCGGCCCTCCCCCATTCACTGTGTAAAAATAACTACTTTTCTCACTTTACCTGTTCTGGCAAAGCATCTTTGACCTGAAAATGTAGCCCTATTTCTCTTTTCTCAGATGTTGTGTGACCGGATGAACGTTTGTAGTATTTTCTTTCTGTTTCAGATTTCCACAAACCAAAGTTCTTTTGTTATTTTCTTTAGTTGTCAATCTCAGCCTAATGGATTTAATTAAATTTGAACTAACTTGTATATCTCCTCATTGATAAGCCCATTGACAAAGACATTGATGAACAGGTTTAAAATGTTGCTTCAAGGACGAAGGTCTCCACAGCACTGCTTGGGAATATAGGATGTATGATGGTTTATCGACCTTCTTAATCATGCCAAATCTTTTACTCCACCACTCCTGAAAGTCGCTGCTGCTTCTCCCATCATTTGAATCTTTTTGTTTCTTTGTCACCTAAAACACTCAAAAACTTCTACAGATATGCAGTCAAGAGCATTCTGACTGGCCACATCACTGTCTGGTATGCGGGAGGGGGGTCTACTGCACAGGATCGAAGTAAATTGCAGAGAGTTGTAAAATTAGTCAGCTCCATCATGGGCACTAGCCTCCAAGGAGCGATGCCTCATAAAGGTGGCATCCATCATTAAGGATCCCCACCTCCCAGGACGTGCCCTCTTCTCATTGTTACCATCAGGAAGGAGGTACAGAAGCCAGAAGGCATACACTTAGTGATTCAGGAACAGCTTCTTCCCTTCTTGCTATTCAATTGCCAAATGGACATTGAACCCATGAACACTACCTCACTACGTATATGTATACTTGTGTTACCTGTCTGAACACACCCCTCTGCTGACTGTCCCTGTGGCTCCTCCTACAGACCCCTGAATAAAGGCGATTGGGCCTTGGCTCCACCTCTCAGTTCAGGGGCAGACACTCAGCATGCTGGAGGTCACATTTTACTGCGAATAAAAGCCTTTTGAGTACTTACTCTACTTCCAGTCTTTTGGAGTTATTGATGGTGTATCCATACTTATCAAGTATTGCATTGTACTGCTGCCACAAAGTTAACAAATGACACAACATATGTTGGTGATATTAAACCTCATTCTGATTCGAATTCTTTGCTGTTGTATCTGACATTCTGAATATGATGAAAAGGGTAAACACAATTTTAAAATATCTCACTGATAAACTTAAATAATGTAGTTTTGCTAATATAAATACAATATGTTAAAATAAAATTAAATATTCATGGAGGCATTAAACTCCATCCAGTATTTACTGTTATTATCACTGAATATCCGGTATTCACTCACATACAACAGAAGAAAAAAAATATCAGCAGAGCGAAACCAATGCCAACTTGCCCAACCATTTACTGTCCAAATACTGATGTGTACACCAGGTCTGCAAGGATTTCAAAGCATTTCATGTGTTCTCACAACTGATGCCAAGCCGGTGTGAGACACTTCCAGTGAAAACATCTCTCTGCTGTCAGGTTGTAAAATGTCATTCACTATTTTCTTTGGTAGTAAAGATGATCCTTATCTTTTTATTAAGTGTGGGATTTAAAGAATCAAGGTACAGCACTGCATGGCTGGTGCCAACAAAATTTTTGTGTGTGCCTTCTTCGAAATTCAAAGTACATTTATTGTCAAAGTATGTATACAGTATACAATATAGAGATGTGCCTTCTTGCAGGCAGCCACAGAACAAAGAGAGACTATAGAATCTGCGTAAATTAATTAACATCATGGACCGAAGGGCCTCTTTCCATGCTGTACTGTTCTGTGTATTTGTTACTGAATAATCTATTAAAAGTTCAGTATTTGCAGAGAGAGTTAGGAGGTCAGCACACCCAGAATGAACATTACTTTCTGCACATGTTCCCAAATCGGTTTTTAAATTTTGCAAATGGTAAAACATCCTGTGCTCCTGCTTATCCAGATTTTTTTAAAAAATGTCCCTGTTCTGAATCCTGGATCTTTTCACCCAGCTACATTGACTTTCATCCTTTGCCATAGGTGACTGTGGAGGCTAAAAATTTACATATGTTTAAGGTGGATGTTGATAGGTTCTTGATTGATCAGGGCATGAATGGATATGGGGGAAGGCAGGAGACTGGGGCTGAGAGGGGAAATGGATCAGCCATGTTGAAATAGAAGAGCAGGCTCAGTGGCCCAAATGGCCTAACTCTGCTTCTGTATCTTGAGGCCCTATGGTTTATGGACTGAAGTGGTTAAAGAAGGTGGCTCACCATGAACATCTTAAGGTGCTAAAGGATGGGCCATCTATACTTCCCTTGCCACCTATGCCCTTTGATAAGAAGTTGAAAAAAAATTAGCAACAAGCAATGCTACCTCCAAGACTCTTGGTAAACCTGGACACAGTGTTTCGTACTTTACTATGTTTTATCTATTTCAACAATAATGATCAAAATTGGCTGTACCGAGTATTTAAATTCTAACCTGCTGAAGGGCCTCTGTTTCTCTTTGTGCAAACCTTCATCATCACAAGGCTCAAGGCATTTATTTTTTTTCCCTCTTAATAAACATGGATGCAGCCATCATGGCCAATCAAATAGAAATATTTAATCCAGCACCTACATGTGTTCAAATGTAACTTTTAGGATAACACTGTGATTTTTCTTTATAGCCCTAGTCATTAGGTGGATCTCAAATCCGTGTAGGCCTTCATTAATCTAAGTGAGTTTATTAAATATGCCAGTGCTGCCAAAAGTTGTCAGTTATATCTCAGATCATCAGAATTCAGAGTCTCCTGAGTTTCTCCTTTATAAATGTAGTTTATTTATCTGTAATTTAAGAAGTTGATTCAAATTTATCACCTCTATGATTAACTGCTAATGGTTACCATTTCAGATAATAGTGTGAGTTAGTGGTAAAGAAGTGCTGTTCAATTAGTTTGCAGAAAAATAGAACTGGAAATATTATCCCGTATTAAATTTACAGAAGCTCATTGCTGCTATGGTAATGTATTAATGGCTGACATCAGATTAAATCTCAGACACTAAGAAGACAAAGAATTTCAGGATGTATATTATATACATTTTTCTGACTTTAGGGCAAGTCCTGATTGACAAACTTACTGGAGTACTTTGAGGACATAATGAGTGCAGTGAATAGAGGGGAACAGGTGGATGTTGTGTGCTTGGATTTCCAGAAGGCGTTCGATAAGGTGCCGCACAGGACACTTATAAATAAGGTACGGATGCCTGGAGTCGGAGGAAGTGTATTGGCATGGATAGTGGATTGGTTAACCGATAGAAGGCAGAGAGTTGGTATGAATGGGTGTTTGTCGGGTTGGCAGTCTGTGGTGAGTGGGGTGCCGCAGGGGTCGGTGCCGGGCCCACAGCTGTTTACCATTTACATTGATAGTTTGGAAGAGAGGACTGAGTTTAGCGTAGCAAAATTTGCTGATGACACTAAACTGAGTGGAAAAGCAAATTGTACAGAGATATGGAGAGTCCGCAGAAGGATATAGATAGGTTAAGTGAGTGGGCCAAGGAATGGCAGATGGAGTACAATGTTGGTAAATGCGAGATCATGCACTTTGGAAGGAATAATAGAAGAGCAGATTATTATTTAAATGGTTAAAGATTGCAGCATGCTGTTGTGCAGAGGGACTTGGGAGTGCTTGTGCATGAATCGCAAAAAGTTGACTTGCAGGTACAACAGGTTATTAAGAAGGCAAACGGAATGTTGGCCTTCATTGCTAGAGGGATTGAAATCAAGAGCAGGAAGGTCATGCTGCAACTATACAGAGTACTGGTGAGGCTGCACCTGGAGTACTGTGTGCATTTCTGGTCTCCGTACTTGAGGAAGGATATACTGGCTTTGGAGGCAGTGCAGAGGAGGTTCACTAGGTTGCTTCCAGGGATAAAGGGATTAACCTATGAGGAGAGATTGAGTCACCTGGACTATACTGTCTGGAGTTCAGAAGAATGAGAGGGGATCTTATAGAAACATACAAAATTTTGAAAGGGATAGATGAGATAGAAGTAGGAAAGTGGTTTCCATTGGTAGGTGAGACTAGAACTAGAGGATATTGCCTCAAGATTCAGGGGAGAAGATTTAGGACGGAGATGAGGAGAAACTGTTCTTCCCAGTGAGTGGTGAATCTGTGGAATTCTCTGCCCAGGGAAGCAGTTGAGGCTTCTTCACTAAATATATTTAAGAAACAGTTAGGTTTTTACATAGTAAGGAAATTTAGTGTTATGGGGTAAAGGCAGGTAGATGGAGCTGAGTTTACAGACAGATCAGCCATGATCTTATTGAATGGTGGGGCAGGCTCGATGGGCCGAATGGCCTACTTCTGCTCCTATTTCTTATGTTCTTATTAAATGTACCTATTGAAACTATATAAGTCTTTGAGGTATGTCTTTAACTGCAACAGATTAATGCCTGCATCGGTGCTTGAATGTGTTTCTATTCCGTTCAAAGCTTTGGAGAGTGAGGGTGAGAAATAGGTAGTTGTTGCCAATTCAACAATTTGCTTTTTTACCCCCTCCCCCTCCCTTCTTCTTCCATTTCCCACTCTGGACCCCCTCTTATCTCTTCTTCCCACCTGCCTATCCCTTCCTCTGGTGCCCTTCCACCTTCCCTTTTTCCATGCTTCACTCTCCTCACCTATCAGATTTCTTCTTCTTCAGCCCTTTATCTTTTCTACCTATCTCCTCCCAGCTTCTCACTTCATTCTTCCTTTCCTCATCCACCCACCTGCCCCTCCCTTGCCGCCTTATTCTGGCTTCTTCCTCCTTCCCTTCCAGTCCCGATGAAGGGTCTCAGCCCGAAACACTGACCCTTTATTCCTTTCCATAGATGCTGCCCGACCTGCAGAGTAACTCCAGTATTTTCTGTGTGTTACAACAATTTGCTTGTTTATGTAGATAAATCAATCCATGTTTAGTAAGAAACACTAATAGAGATTAATAAATTGGGCTGAATTTATGAGGCAGCAGAAATTTCTCAAAGTCTATCCCAAAGAAAGTTGGTGTGGCTCTTTGCTCAGCAGATCAGGTAGCATCTTTGGAGGAGAATAAGCAGTCGGCATATCAGGCCAAGGCCCTTCTTCAAGACCTCCATAGGTGCTGTCTGATTTGCTGAGTTCCTCCACCATCTTGTACGTGTTGCTCAGGATTTCCAGCAGCTGCAGAGTATCTTGTGTTTATGTTGTACTTTGTTCTTTTGGTTTGCAGTCTTTTGGGTGAGATATTAAAGTGAACTCCTCCCTCCCCCACCCTCCAGTGTTCCTTTCCTCTCTTTTAAAAGTCACTTGGCTCTGTTGGCAAATGTTTATAAGCAGAATGAATGATTTGATCTTTACTGCTGCTGCTTGTGTGCGTCTGCAGTGTGCAGAATGCTTCCTGCATTAGCAGAGTGATTATCCTGTACTCTTCTTCCATTGGCTGGCAGGGATGTGTTAAGAACTGTGGAAATGAAACCCCATTTCGCCTCTTTATTCAAATTAGACCTACATTTTGTATAATTTCAATGCAGATTTAATATTTTCACCAACAAATCAAGGTTAAAGCATTCCTCTTGCTTTGCGTGAACGTGATAAAGCATCCTGCTGGACCCTGCTTGAGATTGGCTGCTTAATGCAAATTTACCATGCTTACTTAATTGTTTTCCTTCATTAGGAGGATTATGCTGCAGCTCTTCCACAGCAATTATTTTACTAGTGTAGATTCTGTTTGCATTAATTTAAATCAAATTCAACAGGGCATTGAATGTTTCCTCTTAAATGTCTTAGGGATCTTAAATAGAATAGTACTGGACACTTTTAGGCCATCTCTCAGCATGAAATTGTGTGGTATTTCCTCAGCTCCTGAATGGAACAAACAATGTGATCTTCTTACTTGCATCATTTAATCCTTGTCTAACACCATGATGGTGTTCATAAAAGCTCTCTCCAAAACCACTTCTCCCATGCGCAACACACAAAATGCTAGTGGAACTCAGCAGATCAGGCAGCATCTATGGAAATGAAGAAGCAGTCGCCATTTTGGGCCAAGACCCTCTTTCAGGATCTGGGCCCTACACGTTGACTGTTTACCACCAGCTGAGCTTCTGCACATTTTGATTGTTCTGCTTTTGACTTCCAGCATCTGCAGACTTTCTCGTGTTTGTGACTTACCACTTCTCCCATGACTGGAAATGGAAGGAAGATGGCCGATTTTAAGGAAATGGCAGAATTACTCCTGGATGCTGTGATAATCACTCACAGACACAATTAATGAATATAATCCTAAAACCCCTGACTGGCAAAAATATGCATAAGAATTAAACTGGATAATTATACAATAGATCAGCAGGCAAGTGTGAGGATCTTCTTTCATTCCATTCCTTAAAATTCTTCTTAAAGGAAATATAATATATCTCATTCTGAATTAGCTGAATGGTGTTATTCAATAAATGGATTTGGTTTGTCCCATTCCCATCAGAGAGGAGGCTACACAACATTCACAACAGGACCACCAGACTCTAAACACAGTTAATTTCCCCAAGCAGTAAGGCTGATTAACACACCCTTCTACTCCCCACTACCACTACTAAATCATATCCTGTCAGAGCCACCTTTTGGTCTTTATCGTTTCCTGTCAGAATCACCTTATGGACAGACATTCCTGTGCCTAGCATCACTTTATGGACATACAATCTATCTGTGTAATAAGCTATCTAATGTATTTTTTGTGCTGCATCGGGTCTGGAATAACAATTATTTCATTCTCCTTTACACTTGTGTACTGGAAATGACATTAAACAATCTTGAATCTTGGTGCATTGTCGGCAAAAGTCTCAACTGAGGAAATGAAGTTTTAATTCTGACTGCTTTATGTGACCGTTTAAGCAAAAAAAAAGAGAATTTCAAACAAGAGAAAATCTGCAGATGCAGGAAATCCGAAGCAACCCACGCAAAATGCTGGATGAACTCAGCAGGTCAGGCAGCATCCATGGAAAGGAGTAAACAGTCGATGTTTTGGGCTGAGACCCTTCATCAGCGGAGAAGAAAGATGAGTTCATAGTAAGAAGCTGGGGGGAAGGGAGGAAGAAGTACAAGATGGTAGGTGAAACCGGGAGCGGGGAGTGGTGAAATAAAGAGCTGGGAATTCGACTGGTGAAAGAAATAAACATCTGGAGAAGGGGGAATGTAATAGGAGAGGACAGATGGCCATGGGAAAAAAAAGAGAATTCGGTTGTTTTCTCATTTTTTCCCTTTGGAGTTTCAGAAATTTTATCTTTAGATTTATGTGTTTTAAAAGTTGTATAGTATGTTCACCATAAACATTAAAGAAATTATCAATAAATGACGCACTAATTTAGCATTACTTAGCTGCAGTGAAGCTTATTATGTAATCCATGAATGACTAGTTTTAGAAATGATGCATCTTGTTGCCCACTTAAAACAGTGTAATCTGTGAAGCAACCAAATGTTTCCATAGCAATGGCATCTCAATGCACCTAATTCTTAACAGTTTAACATAATTTATTGAAGATTTCAAGATATCACTGTTCAGAACCACTTAAATGTGAAGAAACCTATTTCTGTTGGTTGCAAGGGAAAATAGTGGGATGATTTATCACTCCGAGTAACGCAATGCGGCTTGAAAGAGATGACTCCAAACATATTGTTCTTTATCTAACTGTACTTACAAAATTAATATTTGTATATTGAAACTTTGCTGCAAACGTTCGTTTGCATTAACCCTAGATTTGATAGCTAGCCATCTCCTAAGAAAAGTGAAACAGAGGAACTCATTTATAGTTTGCATCATTTGTGCTGTTTCTGGTGCAGAAATAGAAGTCACAAAATATTACTGAGCATGCTTCATAAGTAGTTTTAACTTCAAATATTTTAACTGTGGATGATTTCTGTATTTATAGTGTTTTAAAGAATGAACAGTGGCTCCAATATCCTAAAATGGTCTACCTGAAGCAATTGCAAGAATCTAGAGAAAAAAGGAAATCATTTAGTGTTCTCTTGGGCCCTTGACAAATATAAATCAGTCATTTTTATTAAGCATCTATAATTCAGTGTGCATTTGGATCATGCAAAGGGTTAAAAAGTTGTCCTCAGTACATGCACAGTAAAAATCAGAATCAAGTTTATTGTCACTGATATTAGTCCTGAAATTTGTTGTTTTGTGCCAGCAGTACAGTGTAGTAAAAAAAAATCGTGCAAAAGAGGAAGAGTGAGGTAGTGTTCATGGCAGAGGGAAAGAAGTTGTTCCTAGACTGAATTGTGTGAGTCTTCAGACTCCTGTACCTCCTCGCTGATGGTAGGATGAATGCTGATTGATGGTTGCCATCTTCGTGAGGCATCACCTTGAAAAGATGTCCTCATTGGTGGGGCGTAGAGGTTGTGCTGGTGATGGAGCCGGTGAACTAGAGTATGGTAGTATATTGAACTCCTGTTCTGAATGCAATGAACAACAAGACCTTTGCCCCTGTGGAACTACTCAGCAGAGTGTGGCATTTTGGACTGTGCCACTTAACTCAGGAGTGTGGACCTGTAAGTTAACTCCATAGCTGGCATTCAGTTTTGAAGCTAAGGATGTTTCTGTGACTTTGTCAGTTGCATTAATCCAACAACCTCCTTGTAAGGTTATGGTGAAGGGCTAACTCTTAAGATAAGTGTCTAGCATATTACTTTTCTCTTCAAAGCATTGAACATAAAACATTACAGAACAGGACAGGCCCTTTGGCTGGGTTATGAATAGTTCACAGGAATAGAACCCAGCCACTATCTGGGGAGGACCTGTATGACTCAGATTTCTGATTCTCTGACCACCCTAATTGATACCTTGACAAATGGAAATTAATTTAGCTTCTAAATGTGCTGTATCACCAGAACATAAAACCTTCTGTATGTTCAGGGAAGGTAATTCTTAATTAAATATATGTAATAATTGCACTGAAGAAGTTAACCATCATTCATATTTGCAGCTTCACAGATTGAGGCAAATTCTTTTATTTTGCTGCTGAGTTTGGAGAACTTAAAATTCCAAGCTTTTGTGATTTAGTGGAACAGAGCGTAACAGGCTCTTCCAGCCCGACAAGGCCATACCGCCATGTGACCAGTTCACCTACTAACTCGTACATCTTTGCGATGTGAGAGGAAACTGGAGCACCCGGATTTTATGTCGGACTTCCAGTATCTGCAAGCTTTTTGGGCTTTACTTTTCTTGCAGATGTCGAGTGTAAGACCCATTCTCATGAATGAATAGTTTGAATGAAGTCATGAATGGGTTGTGTTTGTCATTGGTTCTGGATTCAGATTTATTTATCACGTGTACATCGGTCCATTTCACATTTAGTGAAATGTGTCTTTTGTGTTAACAACCAACACCCCCAAAGATGTGCTTGGGGCAGACCACAAGATCAACAACTTAGCATTCCCATAATACTGGGTTGAACAACACAGAACACAACAAAACATCACATACTGTACCAAACACTGTACCAAGCAACAAAAGCAAAAAAGTCCTGTTCCTCCATCCCATCCACCCATGCACATACACCATCCTCTAATCCCAGGACAGGCCATCTTCTTACACCTCCAACATCCATCAGATTCATGGAATGGCAGATTTTGGGCCTTCAACTTCCGCAGCAGCCCCACAGAGATATGCAAGCTTCTCATTGTTCTGAAGATGATCTCCAAATTCTGCAGAAAGTTTGTTGAAGGTGAGGCATAGTAGGAATGTGAGAAAGATTGAGATATGTGTTGGGGCAATCACTCATCCTCGAATGGCTCTAGTTTTCACTGAACATAGCTCTTTGGTAGACTCATCAGTTAGGATTATGACTGGCATGCCATCATGAAGAGAACTGTAAGATGGAGATAAATTTCTGTAGGAAGCTGATTTTGAGGAGAATTGTTCCATGGTCCCTCCAGAATGATGCAATTTACGGCTTAATAAAGATTAAATGGGCCACATACAGCAGCTATGATACTCCCTGCTACTCCTTTGGAGTTGTTGCACAATGAAGATCACATCAACTGTGCCTCTGGGCTGGACGGAATCGCCATTGCTGTTTGGGTAATAGCACTTCTGTCACTGGATGCAATTGATTGAGATGGACCCAGAAATTATTTTCAACAAGTATCTCCCAACTCAGATTTAAAATTGGCAATCAAACAATTTGGTGAAGAGTCTCTAATGAGATCCAGTCAACAATAATTGCAAATTTTACACAACAACAATTTTATACAGCTTCACATTTGCATTAATTTTTTGTTGATGCTTTCAGCCAGTTGCCAAGCATTCACAGACAAGAAGTGTTTATTTTCATTGTAACACACACAAAGTGCTGGAGGAACTCAGCCGGTCAGGCAGCATCTATGTCAACATTTTGGGCCCAGATCCTTCATTCGGACTGGAAAGAAGGGGGAAGGAGTCAGAATAAGAAGGTTGGGTGAGGGGAGGACGAAGGTGGCAGATGATTGGTGAAACTGGGAGAGGGGAGGGGGTGAGGTAAAGAGCTGGGAGGTTAATTTGTGAAAGAAGTAAAAAGGCTGGAGAAGGGGGAAACTGATCAGAGAGGACAGATAACCATGGAAGAAAGGGAAGGGAAGGGGGAAGAGCACAAGAGGAAGGTGATGGGTGGGTAAGAAGAAAAGATGTGCGAGGGAAACAGAAATGGGGAATGATGAAGAGGAGAGGCAGTTACTGGAAGTTGAAGAAATCGATGTTCATGACATAATGTTGGAGGCTACCCAGACAGAATATAAGGTTTTGCTCATTATTTTCATCGTTGCTCCTTCAAGAGCCTTTGGGGAAAAAGAATTGTTTCATCACACTTGAGTAATGTTGGAATGTGGCAACAGATTGTGTGAGTGTTTGGTCCCTTTCACATCACTTAAATCGTCAATTACACTTCTTTTTCCCAAAACAATTAGAAGTGTCAGGTATAATGTTGATGAGGAAAACAAAAGAATGTGAGTCAGTGTAGAGCTTTTTTAGTGCTTTAGTCCAGTCTTTCCTTTTATCCATTAAGCTACTGGCCAAGACTTTACAATCATGCCCCAGACTGCCACAAAGCACATCTTAGATCGGTTGACATCATAAATTGTGCAGGACAGTTCATCAGAGGCTGGGCTAGATTTGAAGCGCAGCTAAATTTTACATTTTATTTCAAACCATTAATGTGATTTATCATGCATTTTTATTGACCTTCTGTTTCTCTGTAGCTTCCAGCTACAGCGTTGGCAATACATTCTTCTCAGCTCTCATGTTCTGCTGATCTCTTTATCTTACCCTGCTGCTGTTTATTTAAATGTTAATCCTACATAGTGCTGAAGATAGGAGTCACTAGTTGGATAATTTAGGAATATGAGGACCCTGCCTGAATTTCTAAAAAGAATCATTTAAGATTTGGTAATGATTATGCAGTGAATTTTTTTTATCGGCTTTTAGTGTCATTATTGGTAATGAGCCCATTTTTAATCTGTCCCTGGCCCAGGCAGTAGTCCCCACAAGCTTCAAGATCACCGTCATCGTGCCAGTGCCGAAGCATTCCACTGCCACGGGCCTGAATGACTTCCACCCAGTTGCACTCATCCCCATCATTGCAAAGTGCTTTGAGAGACTGGTTCTATCACATCTGAAATCCTGTCTCCCCACTACCCTAGACCCCCATCAATTTGCCTATCGCACCAACAAGTCAACAGAGGACGCCATCTCCACTGCACTTCACCCTGCCCTGACCCACCTGGACAACCCCAACTCTTACGTCAGAATGCTGTTCATTGACTTTAGTTCGGCATTCAGTACTGTGATCTCCAAACTTCGCCAGCTTGGTATCAGCTCATCCCTCTGCAATTGGACCTTGGACTTTCTGACCAACAGACCCCAATCAGTTAAATTAGGCAACCTCTCCTCCTCCACTCTCACCCTGAACACCAGCGTGCCTCAAGGCTGTGTGCTGAGCCCTCTTCTGTACTCCCTTTTCACCTAAGACTGCGTTCCTGTACATGGTTCTAACTCCATAATCAAGTTCGCAGACAACACCACAGTGGTTGGTCTGATCAGAGGGGATGACGAGACGGCCTACAGGGATGAGGTCCAGCACCTGGCTGCGTGGTGTGCCGACAGCAACCTAGCCATTAACACCCAGAAGACCAAGGAGATCATTGTGGATTTCAGGCATGCAAGAAGCCACACTTACATCCCCATCTACATCAACGGAGCGTAGTGGAGTGTGTATCAAGCTTCAAATTCCTTGGTGTCCACATTTCCGAGGATCTCACCTGGTCCCTGAACTCAGCGCCTTTAATTCCTGCGGAGCATCAAGAAAGCTCACCTCTGTCCCAGGGTACTGATGGACTCTTACTGCTGTACCACTGAGAACATACTCATCAACTGCACCTCAGTGTGGTATGGCAATTATCCTGTATCGGACTGCAAAGCACTCCAGCGTGTGGTGAAAACTGCTCAGCAGATTATTGGCACCCAATTGCCCATCACTGAGAACATCTACCATAAATGCTGCCTAGGCAGGGTGAAAAGCATTATCAAGGATGCATCTCACCCTAACCATGGACTTTTTACTCTCCTCCCATCCGGTAGGTGCTACAGGAGCCTCTGCTCCCGCACCAGCAGGCACAGGAAGAGCTTCTTCCCTGAGGCTGTGACCCTGCTGAACCTCGCATCACAGCGCTAAGCAGTATTGCACCCGTATTGTACTGTCTCAGTACTTTTATATTTGTGTGCTGTAGCGCTTACTTTTTATTCGCAGTTATTTTGTAAATAACACTGTTCCTTGCATTTCTGCTCAGATGCTAACTGTGTTTCATTGGCTTTGTATCTGTACTCAGCACAATGACAATAAGGTTGTATCTAATCTAATTTGACATTACCTCAAATGAATTTGTCTTCCATTTATAATCCTCCGAAAGAGAGTAAAATTACCTTATGGTCAGCTTTTGATTATACTTGAAATAATTTAAAATTCAATTAATTCTATGTTTCTTAATAATCGTAACAGGTTGGGATCTGGGGATATTTGTTACCAGCTGTGGTAATTTGCATTTAATGATAAAAGTTTTAAAAAATTGGTAATTGAGCAAATTTGAATTGATCAGGTAATGGTGACTTGTGATGGTATTTGTGTGGATATTTTTACCTGTCCTGCAAACTGCCTTTTCCAAAGGATCTGAAAAGTGCTATACGGCTATTAAAATAAAAACATTTACACCAGGCAGTTAATCTGATCAACCACTCTGGCCAGTCCCCACCCCCACGCCTTCTACTAATTACCACAGTCACTTCATTATTCTGTAAGCACTTTAAATCACTTTTTATAATACTATTCACATTGTAAAATTGTAAACTTTATTCCACATCCATACTTTAACCTTGAATTTTATGCTTTCTATAATTGTTTATTCTTTATAATTGTTGAATGTTATACACAAGAAATTCTGTAGATACTTGAAATCCAAAGCAACACACACAAAATGCTGGGGGAACTCAGCAGGTCAGACAGCATCTATGGAAATGAACAAACAGTTAACGTTCTATACTGAGACCCTTCTTTAGGATCCTTCTTCTGAAGAAGGGCCTTGGAATTGGAAACGTCATTTGTTGAATGTGTTTTTTGTTGTGTGTTGTGCCAACGCAGCACAGCAAATTTCTAATACATGTAAATGTATCTGGCGAATGAAGTTGATTCTTGTTGGCATGTGACCAGCAGTCCAGGGGTTTCATGCTCAATTCTAGTTGTGACCGACTATGACATTGAAGCTGATAAATCTCACCATTTTTCTGATGGACATATATGGAATCAGAATCCAAATCTGCTGTGTTATCACTGACGGACTGCATGTCTCGAAATGTGTTGTTTCATGGCAGGGTATTCATAAAAATCACAATGAGTGTCAATAAATATATAGTGCAAAAGAATAGCAAGATAGTGTTCTTGGCTTTATGGTTAGTTCAGAAATCAGATGGTAGAGGAGAAGCTGGTCCTAAAATGTTGAGTATGGGTCTTCAGGCTTCTTTACTTTCTCCCTGAGTGGAAAAAAAAATTCTTGCTTGTGAATACTTGGCAAATAGCTGAAAGCATCAACAAAAATATACAGCATTTAATGCAAGACGGAAAGCATATTGTGATACAAAGTCGCTGTATAAAATTTGCAGTTATTATTGGCTGGATTTGACTCCTCACTAAATCGTTCAATTGCCAATTTTAAATTGAGAGATATTTGTTGAACAGCATTTCCGGGTCCTTCTCAACCACTTGCATCCAGTGACTAAAATGCTGTTACCCAAAAAGTAATGGCAATTTTCCTTCAGCATTTTGTGTGTGTTGCTCGATTTCCAGCGTCTGCAGATTTTCTAATGTTTGTGCGAGATTTCACCCAACCAGAGGCAAGGTTGATGTGATCTTCACTGTGTAATGAGAGGCACATCCTAGATAGGAAGGGTCTGAAAACTGATATTGTTCTATATATATATATTTAATTGACGCATTAATTTAACAGTTTGGCCTTTAACATGATTCCTGATTCCTGTCTCTTTATTATTGTGTTGAGTTGGAAAGTGTAATTGGTTGTTTGTTTCCATTATATTTCCAACGTACGTGGAAATGTAGAGATTAGGAGCAGGAATAGACCATTAGCCCTTCAAGTCTGATGAGTCATTCCGTGAGATAATGATCAATCTGATTGTAATCTGAACTCCACGTTTAAAAACAGAACAGTACAACACAGGAAGGGGCCCTTTGCTCCATCATGCCCACACCAACCATCGTGCCAGTTAGCTAATCCATCTGCCTGCACACGGTAAGCATGTGGATAACACACTATCCACTCACGTTGCCACTTTCTGAGAGCTCCAAACTTGCACCCTTAAGATCCCACTGTATATCATTGCTTCTAAGGGACCTGCCATTTACTGTACTCTTTCCTCTGGCATTTGATCTCCAAAAATGTATCACCTCCCATTTGTCTAGATTAAACTCCAGCTCCTATTTTCTGCCCAAATTTTGCACTGATCCCCATCAAGAAACAGGAACTTCAGTCCATTGAATCTATACTGACCATCAAATAGCCATTTTTACTTGAATTCTCTGTTAAACTGTGGTGCCACGGTGGCGTAGCAGTTAGCGCGACACAGTTACAGCTCAAGGTGTTCCACAGTTCAGAGTTCAATTCTGGCTTTGTTCTGTGAGAAGTCTCTATATGTCCTCCCCATGGAATGCATTGGTTTTCCCCGAGTCTTCTGGTTTCCTCCCACAGTCCAAAGACGTACCACATGTTAATTTGGTCATTGTAAATGGTCCCATCATTACATTAGGGTTAATTTGGTTTGTCGGCGGTTGCCGGTGTGGCGTTTCTCAAAGGGCTAGAAGGGCCTATTCTGCGCTGTATTGCTAAATAAATAAGTAGACTATTGTATTCTCTGCACAGTTCCATCAGCTTACAGGTCCTACCTACAGTCACATTAAAGGCAATTTACAATGGTAAATTAACTCCACATATGCGGGATGGAGGAGAACAGATGGAAATTTGAGCAGAGAAATGGCAGTGAGTATTTGCCTCTTGCTTATACTGAGATGGAATCTATCTAACCTTGCCTTAAAATATGCAAAGTTTTTCCTTCCATCACTCTTTGTGGAAGAGAATTCCGAAGTCTCATTACCAGTGTGAGGAAAAGAAGTGCCAGATCTGTATCTCAAATGGTTGATTCTTGATGAAACCCCAGTTTCCTTGGGCTGCGTAAGTCTAGGGAATACACACTCTGGTCCCGCCATATCCATGAGATTGGGCAGCTCTTGCCCCCCCAAATCCCATATGTGAATACTCCGTAATTTGCTACTCGGTGCCAGGAAATAACAGACAGCACACTGCATTCGATTAAATGAATTATATTTGGGAATGTTAATTTAACTAAAGGGTTAGTAAAGAAAAGAAAGAAAAAACCCAAAAAGGGCCATTATAATTAAATAGTCATATGTGCACAAGTTGGAGCTCAACTCTTCCAAAAGTCATATTCACTGATCCTTGGTCGATCTCCACACCTTGCTCCATTGAATCACAGTCCCCCACTGGGTCAAGTCCTACAATTGGTTCTCTCCAGTGTCTTCTGTCTTCATCTCCCGCTGAACAAACACCCCAGCTCACACCGGTGTCAGGCACACAAAGAAACCCTGCTTCCCTGATTAGATGGCTCACATTCCAAAGCAGCCGTCAGCTCTAACCATAACCCAAACACTGCTTCTACAGGAAGACCATTATGTTAGCAGTGAAACCTTTACCAGGGCATTGCATTTATTTTTAACAGTGACCCCTCATTCTAGCCTTTCCCAAATCACTCTTTCCATATCTACTCCATATAAATCTCTCGAGATCTTGCAAGTTTTAATCAAGTTCTCTCTCACTTTTCTAAAACCTAGTGGATACAAGTCTAACCTGTTGAAAGTGTCCTTATAAGATAACTTACTTGTCCAATTTTCAACCTAGGAGCTGCTTTAAATGCATTAACAAAGAAACATATGTAAGTATGTACAATACCAGTGTTTAATTTAATACTTTATGCAAATTTTAATTATTAATAGCTCATAATGATCCTCCATTATATCTGTTGTACAGATCCAGAATTCATTAAAACTTTTAATTATGAATGGTTTTTAAGCCATGTCATTAACAATTCTACTATCATTAGCTGCAGTCTATTGTAACTGCAGGACTTGTATGTGGGCAGGACAAAGAAGCAAGCAGGGAAAATCATTGTGGATTCCACCCGCCAGGCAAACTGCCTTTTCTAAAAGATCCCTTCTTTAAAATGCTATAGGGCTTCTTCCTTTTGGCAGTTAATCCGGTCAACTATTCCAGTTAGCCATCGCCACCCCCTCTATCCATGACCTCAGTCACTGAAGTGCACTGCAAACACTTGAAACCACTTTTTATTATGCTCTTTACATTGTAAATATATGCTGGTATTAATGTATTCATGCACATTTTATTCCCTATCCATATTTTAACCTCTAAGTTTATTTTATATATTTCTTTACTCTTCTCATTGTTGTTTTTTGTTGCATATCACGCCAACATGCCACGGCAAATTCCTAACACATGTGAATGTATATGGCAAGTAAATTACACTTATTTCTTTATTTTTGGTCCAACCTGACTTAAAAAGCTTATTTTGTTTTGTTTCAGGCCCTCTTTTTGAAGGTTGGATGAATTTAAATAATATTTGTAGGGCTTCCTTCAGTTGTGGTTGCTGAAATGCTCAGTGTTAGTGTTATTTGTTCTGCAAATTGGGGTAGGCTGGTGAATGTTCTAATCCTTCATGGTTTTGAAGTTTTTAGGGAACTGTGTGCTTGGAAGGGAAAATCCCCTGAAGCGTTAAGGAATATTCACTTTATGACATGGTAAGAGATTTGCGGTTGCAGATTCTCTTGTGGATCTAATTAAAAGATTGGATATAAATAATTTAAAGCAGAGATCAGAGGGGTATGAAGCTATGGAATGCATTGTCAGAATTAGTAACTGGTAGAGAGACCTGTCAACTTTTAAGGGTCTATTAGGTGGGAAGGAGGATATGGTGATAGGGGAACAATGCAGGCATTTGGGATTAGGTTTACTGTTTGTACGAAGCATTGATTTGCATGGCAAAGTATTCTGTTTGCTTGTTGTAACTTCAAAGGCCTGGGTTAGAATTTGCAAACCTTCTGATCTTCTGGGCATAATCAGCAGAACTGTAGGCATTGCTTTGCTATGGATGAGTTTGCTTGCCTTAATTCAGATTATTTGAGGAAGGGTGAATTTGCTAGGGTGATGAGAACTTGCAAGTTTCTTTTGGTATAGTGCTGTGGTATCTCATAGCTCAGAGACTAAGAGGTAGGGAACCAGGTATTTATTGTGAAGCCAAGTATTGAGCAAAGCTGCATTAACTCTAGAGCAGGGGTTCCCAACCTTTTTAATGCCATGGACCCTTACCATTCATCCAGGAGTCTGTAGAGCCCAGGCTGGGAATCCTTGCCCTAGAGGCTCATGTAAACTGGCAAATCAAAATGAGAAACAAATTTACAATTACAGGACACCTGGCTTACAGAAGTCCTCATTTCTGGAAATCCAGTTTAAAGCAAATTATCCCATAAATGTTTTAAAGTGTTTTTCAAGACAGGTAAAGACAGGAAAAATGTAGGTGAAGAGGCTCAGTAACTTGAAATTCCTTGGCATTATCATTTTTGAGGGTCTGTCCTGGGACCAGCATTTAAGTGCCATTACAAAGAAGACACAGTTGTGTTTCTATTTTCTCAGAAGTCAGCGCAGATTTGGTGTGTCATCTAAAATTTTAACAAACCTCTGTGGAGAGTGTCCTGACTGGTTGTCATGGCCTGGTATGGAAACACCAATGCCCAAGAATGGAAAAGCTTACAAAAGTAGTGGGTAAGGTCCATTCCATCACAGGACACGTCCTCCACAGCACTGACCACATCTACAGGCAACACTACCACACGAATAAAGCATCCATCATTAAGAACCCCAACATCTGTTCTCACTGCGCAATTGGAAAGGAGGTACAGGAGCCTTTGGTCCCAACCCACCAGGTTCAGGAACAGTCCATCATGCTCCTGAACCAACAAGGATAACTCCACTCACCTGAACACCGAATTAACTCCATAACCTATGGACTCACTATCAAGGACTCTATAGCTCACATTCTCAATATAATAAATGCACACAATATGAACTGGACTTTTGACTAAGTTATGCAGGTATTACAAATTCCTGTCATTTTGCATAGCCAATAAATCAATTTGAAATGAGATGTAATGATGTCTCCCATTAGAGTTAAGTATTCATGCTCAGTACTACATTTTAATGGGAGTTCTTTTATTGACAATTTTATCCCTTCTCCATTTTCTTCCTGACTGCAGGTAAGAGTACATTTCTACTATAGAAGCAGTTATTAGTTGGTACTTTACCCAAGACTTGGCAATAAGTTCTTTGATACTAGGGATGATGTCTAAGCCCATCATGTCATCTAATGACTTTAATCCAGCAAACTTCCCTCCATATCAGATGGGGTTTGTCAGCATAATGTGGATTGGCATCAAAAAAACAAGACTATTGGTCTGGAGATATCAATCAAATCTCACCATCTCTAGTGCAGATGATCATCATGACTCCCTGGTTAATTCTGCCTATTGTGGAAGGAAATCTCCCACCCTTAGATGTTCTGGCATTTATATGTCTCCACAGCCCACCAATATTGCTGTTCCTTAAATGAATAAGAAAGCCTTTCAGTTGAGGAGCATTTCAAGAGGAGCAATGAATTCTGACTCTGCATCAAGTAAATGTATTTTTTTAAAAAATAAGATCCTGAATGATGCATGATTTTCCTCTTTCATACTCCAGGTGTGCTAACATTAGCTAAAGCCTGCTCTGTTCTGATCCTGGCTGAGATCGGCTAAATAAGCACTATCTAGGAATCAAAGTTGGGCCGTTTGTTGATTTGGACGGCTCACTTACACAAGTGAGTAAGGTCAGGTTGCTGCCTTGAGTTTTTCTTGGCTAATTTATTGTTTCCTTGACTGCATACAAGTTTCACAGTTGTGAATCTCACATGGCAGCTAGCAGTCTGAGAGAAAAACCATGGTTAATCTTTCTGCCTGGTGAGGCAGTTTGGTGAATAGACGATTTATTAAAAGACATCATAGTGTAATTCCTTTCACTTATTCATTGTATTGAGTACTTCTTGGTTGTCACATATTTATTGTGCTTTTTGAATAGCTGGAACGAATGAAGGCAGAAAAAGTTTAGATTGAAGTTGTACATTGAACCAGAGTGAAGGGCTTGAAAACATACACGGCCCATTTAAAGATAAAGATCAGCTTTATTTGTACAGACATTGAAATGCGTTGCTTCTTGTAACGACTAACACAAGAGTCGCCATGCTTCCGGTGCCAAAATAGCATGCCCACAACTCACTAACCCTAACTGTACATCTTTGGAATGTTGGCGGAAATCCACGTGGTCACGGGGAGAATGTAGAAACTCCTTACAGACAGCAGTGGGAATTGAACTCCTGTCGGTAATCGCTGGCGCTGTTATAGCAGTACGCTACTATGTTGCCTGATACAGGGGTATGAGATGTATCAACCTTGGCAGCTAAACAACATCACCCAGTTGTGATGCAAGGGGAGAAAGAAAGGACAAGAGGGTGGAATTGGAGGAACGTAAGGCTGGGTGAAGGACTTTAGCATTTGGGAAGGTTGAGTCCATGGAAGCCAATAAAAATGTGGATGTTAATTTTCAACTGGAACTATTAAGGCATGAGTACTGGTACAAAGCAGCACAATTCAGCAAGCACAGGGGTGAGTGGACATTGCAGGGACAGATATCTGACCAGAGATTTAAATGGGTTCAAGGAAGATGAACACAAACTGGGAGCTGATGTTGGATAGAGGAAATTTGGTTGGTGGTAGGTAGGTAACTTTTAAAGATGGTGGGACGCAGGGCACATTTTTAAAACGTTAGTGATACTTTCAAAGTACAAAATGCTTTGACTATCCTACACATACAGATAATCCTGGGAGGAGTTAAATGCCGTCATCATCTCCAGGGAATTAGTATTCAACAAACCAATGTGGCTATAAGTTGATAAAGCCTTGGCCTGGGTGACTTATACCCAATGATCATAGAGGAAGTAACTGAAATGCCAAAGGATGAGAGGTCCCCCAATATGACACTCTGTTCAAAGAGTTAGGAGGGAGATGGTGGGAGGGGCAGGTAAAAAGCCAGTCAGCCTAACGTTTACAGCTGTGAGAAGGTTAGAGTCAATTTTGAAGGAAGGAACAGCAACACACTTGAAAATTCGTACCTAATCAAGCAAAATCAGCATGACTTCTTTAAAGGGAGAAATTGTGCATGAGGTAATCTTGACCAGAGTTAAGAATGGTCATCTACAACATGTTTCCTCTGATTATTTAACAAAACTTTCTGAATTATTATGTTGATGCATTGAGGAAAATAAATAAAATTGTACTATGCAATGTCTACACAGTTATGCCTGTGGTTTTCACTGAAAAGGTATTACCAATGGATATATTCAGTACATACTTCAATTAGCTGGTATCTATTTGGAAAAAATTCTTTACAAGATCCAGGGTGATAAATTTCTAAGACAGAACTTATTAGACCGTCAAGGTATTTTTAGGAACTATTTAATAGAGCAGTAAGATGATGAGAAAAGTTTGTCAAAAAGATGGACTGCAAAGGAATTTTTATTGATGGGCAGGGAAAAGCAGCAGCATAAAGGTGTTCACAAAGAAATTCCAATGATTGGGGTGAAGGCAGCTCTTGTGATGGATGTGGATGAGGGCTGGGTTGGAATAGGGACCGAGAAATAAGGAATGGTGAGACAGCACAAAATGTTTGTATTCTGGGCCTGAGAACAAATAGAGTTTGGTAAGTAATTAGAGTAATAATGAAAGCGGATATGGATTCAGCTTTGTGAAGAATAGGATTATAAGAATAGCCCATGATTCATGAAGCAGAGGTATGAGTAAATGGCCTTGATGATGGATAGCTGTCAGTTCATGAAAACATCAGAAATAGAACCCTGGCAGGTCCTTTGAAACCCATTGCAAAATATCACAGCTGATCTTTTGCCTCAGCACCACTTTCTTAAACTAACCCCATATAACACATTTATTATTGCTGTGATTATTATTATTTTAGTATTAAGTATTAAATTGTATTTTAAATGTTATTATTAAACAACATTATAAAATTAATAACATAAAGCTATAATTAAATAATATAAAATATTAAATGTAAAATTTTGAATTACTTGAATATATTAAATATTATTATTATGACACATGCCTATTTGACTTATTGAAACAATTCTGTTTTTCAGCAGAGTAATCTCATCAGCAGCAATCCTTCTCATTTTATTCCCCAATTGCTTGCAAGTTATTCTCTCATACCTAACTATCTTATTTACTAAGCTCCATAATATCTAAAAATCTGCATTGAATATATTTAGTGACAGAGTTTTGCCACATAGATAAATAATTCCAAAGATTCAGTACTAGCCCTGTGAAGACAACTTCATCCTGAAGAGCCAACTCCTTACTCTAAGACTGCAACACTTGGATTTTCATACCCCAGCCAAGGGAAACATTGATTCACACCAATCCTACCAACCCATATAAATTTATGTTTCAACTAGAAACCTTCTCATTCTTCTAAACTAAAGAGAACATAGGTTACATTCACTTATTTTTTCTTTTCATGACAAACCCCCATTATCCAAAAAATTGAGTCGTTAAACAATTCTGTACTCACTCTATCCTTCTTCAAAGCCACATTCCCAGTAAATGAAATAAAATAAAATGCAGCTGCTGAAAATCTGACATAAAAACAGACATGCTGGAAACAGCAGGTCAGGCAGCATCTCAAAAGAGAAACAACGTTAAAATTACAGGTTGGAGAATATCTGTGAGGAAAGAAAAGTTAAGTTGCAGAAAAGAGTTGAGAGAGAGGTATAGAGTAAAGGGAGTACCTTCGGTAAGGTGAGAACTGGTCAAATGGGTTAATGGTTGTTTAAGAGTAATTGTACAGCTCTGCCTTTAATACCATCTTTCCAAATAAACTGATTCCTAAGCTCTGGAACCTGGGCCTTAGCACTCAGATCTGCAGCTGGATCTTCAATTTCCTCACAGACAGGATCCAGGCTGTTAAATAGTGGACAAGCTCTCCTCTACAATCACTCTGAGCACCGGTGCCCCACAAGGCTGTGTACTCAGCCCCCTGCTGTACTCACTGTACACCCATGATTGTGTAGCCAAGTTTCCATCAAACTCAATATATAAGATTGCTGATGACACAACAATTGTAGGCCGTATCTCGGGTAATGATGAGTTTGAGTACAGAGAGGAAATTAAGAACCTGGTGGCATGGTGCA
Organism: Mobula birostris; assembly: GCF_030028105.1. Classification (NCBI taxonomy): domain Eukaryota; kingdom Metazoa; phylum Chordata; class Chondrichthyes; order Myliobatiformes; family Myliobatidae; genus Mobula; species Mobula birostris. The sequence continues at coordinate 99,461,878 of NC_092380.1, read as the reverse complement.
AAGACAATAACCTATCCCTCAACATCAGCAAGATGAAAGAATTGGTTGTTGACTTCAGAAGGAGTAGCGGACTGGACGACCCAATTTACATCGGTGGTGCGCAAGTGGAACAGGTCAAAAGCTTTAAGTTCCTCAGGGTCAATATCACAAATGACCTGACTTTGTCCAACCAAGCAGAGTTCACTGCGAAGAAGGCCCACCAGTGCCTTTACTTCCTGAGAAAACTAAAGAAATTTGGCCTGTCCCCTAAAACCCTCACCAATTTTTATAGATACACCGTAGAAAGCATTCTTCTAGGGTGCAACACAACCTGGTGTGGAAGTTGTCCTGTCCAAGACCGGAAGAAGCTGCAGAAGATCGTGAACACGGCGCAGCACATCACACAAACCAATCTTCCGTCCTTGGACTCACTTTACACCGCACGCTGTCGGAGCAGTGCTGCCAGGATAATCAAGGACACAACTCACCCAGCCAGCACAATTTTCGTCCCTCTTCCCTCCGGCAGAAGGCTCAGGAGCTTGAAGACTCGTATGGCCAGATTTGGGAACAGCTCCTTTCCAACTGTGATAAGACTGCTGAACGGATCCTGACCCGGATCTGGGCCGTACCCTCCAAATATCCGGACCTGCCTCTGGGTTTTTTTGCACTACCTTACTTTCCATTTTTCTATTTTCTATTTATGATTTATAATTTATATTTTTAATATTTACTAATTTTTACTATTTTTAATATTTAATATTTGTAATCCAGGGAGCGGGAAGCACAGAATCAAATATCGCTGTGATGATTGTACGTTCTAGTATCAATTGTTTGGCGACAATAAAGTATAAAGTAGTTCTTGTCTCAGTCAGCAACAAGACTGTGAGATATTCCCAGCAAACTGAGCTGTACCCATAGACAGGGGAAAACTAAACCTCAACAATATTCCAAGGAAAATCTCACTAGGGCCTTTTATAATTGAAGCAAGGTATTTTCTTGTATTCAAACTATCTTTCAATGAAGTCCAACATACTATTTGCCTTTCCAATTGCTTGTTATTACTTCCAGCGGTTTGTGATATCCTGGGCTTCTGTGTAACAATACCTTGCATTCACTCAGTATTTAAAAAATAGTCCCATTTTATTTTTTTCCACCAAAGTAAATGGTGACACTTGATTTCTACACTTTATTATTTTTGACATGTCCCTGTCCTTCATGTAACTTTTCTATATTTCCCTGAAGTTCTCTGCGTTCATTTTATGCTCTACACTTCATATTGATTTCCTCATCCAAATCTTTGCACTATTTGGGTCTCAGAATTGATCCTGGTAACAACCTCAGCATCCAAAGTCTCTCAGCCTGAAAATGATCTATTTATTTCTGCTTCAAAGTCCATTATACAGCCTAATCAATGCCAGGATATTACAGTCATCTATAATCTTGTTTACTGGCTTGCTGTGTCGCATTTATTAAAACGTCTTTTGTAAGTCAGTTCCTGGCATTTTATTGTTCCCCTGGTATTATTTTACTTGACTAATTTAATATCCAGTTAATTGGAGCAATTTGACAGTGATGCGTTATCGAAAGCTGAAATATCCAGCAACTTGGTCAGGATCTGTGGAGAGTGAAACACAATTAATGCTTCAGATTGACTACCCTCACGAGAATTGATTGAAGAGGTTTTGTGATGTGCGTACAGTTGGATGAGGGAGAAAATAAAAGAAAGTGACAGGGTAAAAACCTGGAGAGATTAAAATACAGTAGCACTGTTGCAATCTGTGTGTGAAAGTGTTCCCAGTCTGCTGTTTAGAAAAGAGTGAACACTGTAGATCATTATTATAATACAGTAAATTAGACACATAAATTTGGTTGGGTTGAAATGTTCTCCTACTTGGCAATCCATTTGTCACCATACAGTGCACTGTTTATTTGTGGTGTGTTCTATAAATGTTTGGCCCAATCAACTGTTTGGTAAGTGTATAAAGGCCAAGCATTCACACCACAAATGAACAGCGCTGTGATGATGTCTCCTTGTTTGGTGGTGAACGTTTGTAAATGGATTGCCAAGATTGGAGAACAACTCAACCCAACCATAAACCACAGGAGCTACGCATTTTCTGAATTATTTCCAACATAAGCATGTTTTAAAGTTGAAAGATTAGCTCTATGTGTCACATGTGCATTGACATATCAGAACACACAGTGAAATGTGTTATTTGCATTGATGACCTGCTCAGTCTAGGGATTGTGGTAGGGCCCAGCCTGCAAGTGTCCCCATGCTTCCTGCACCATTATATCATACTCACACCTCACAGCCTGCACTTCTTTGGAATGTGGGAAGAAACTGGAGTACCTGGAGGAAACCCACACAGTCACAGGGAGAACATTCAAACCCCTTACAAAGAGTAGTGGGAATTGAACCCCGATCGCTGATCGCTGGTACTATAAGCATTGCACTACCATGCTGCTGCCCCAATATTTGCTGTGTAGAGCAGGTGTTCACATATATACAAAAAAATGTAGCATGATATGTAATAGTTAAACAGGCCATTCTGCCCAACCAGTCCATGCTGTACCTGTTCTTCATTGTATACAGGATGTAGGCTTCACTGGCAGGCCAGCATTTACTACTCATTGCTAATTGCCCCTGAGATGGTGGTTGTAAGCCACCACTTCACACTGTTGTAGTCTGCGTGGTGAAAGTGTTCCCAGTCCGCTCTTTGGAAAAGAATGAACACTGTAGATCATTATTATATTCTGGTAGATTGAGAAAATATGAGTTTCGTCAGAAAGGCAAGAGTTGAGGGGGAAAATGCATTTGCTACGATGTCCCAACATATTCCACTGCCTTGTGTGTTTTTAAATTGAGGTCAGCAGTAGATTGTCATGACAGCCATTTTGTGCATAGTAAAGCCTTAAACATCAGAGGTAAAACATGGATTCAGAATCAGAACCAAGTTTATTATCACAGAAATATCACATGAAATTTGTTAGTTTGTGGTAGCATAAAAATACAATAAAAATGCAATAAGAAATAAATTATAAGTAGGTAGTACAAAAGTGAGGTACTATTCATGGTCTGTTCAGAAACCTGGTGGCGGAGGGGAAGAAGCTGTTCTTAAAATGTTGATTGTGTGTGCCTTCAGGCTCCTGTACTATCTCCCTGCTGGTAGCAATGAGATGGGGGCATGTCCTGGATGGTGAAGGTCCTTAATGATGACTTCTTTTTGTATAGGGTTTTTAATGCATCTCTTTAAACACTGCCACATAAATGTTTATAGCCACCTGAGAGAACAGATGGGACCTCCGTTCACTGTATCATCATAAGATTGCAGCACAGCTTGGTTATAGGCCTTTGAGTCTGTAAAACCTAAACTATTTGACTGAGGCATGCCTCCCACTGAGCCAAGACTAACACACTTAATTTGAAATATGTAATGACATTCTTTACCTTTCTTCTACATAAATGCAACTTTAAGTAAGGAGTGCTGGCATTCGCCTGCTTGAATGTCCCTTGGAAGAGCAGAATTAGATTTTTAGCATTAAATCACAGGATCTTTATTACAGCATTTGAGTGAGAGGTACATAAAAATCTGACTAATTTTAAGTTACTTCAGAGACTCTATGACCCGAAGTTCACAAACACCAGCTACAAAGGTGCTCCAGTAAGTATGAGCAGAAGAACATATTCCCTTTCACAAAATGAAAATTCTGAATGTTATTCTTGGCTATTCTTTAAGTACTCTTGGCGGCCGAGTTTGGTTTCTGTTGGTCTGTTAAGAGGGAGCACCTGGAACTGCTCCATTCCATGCACCATTTGTGGAAAATTTCCATTTTGTCTACACCTTTCTCAACTTCACTGTCTGCATTTGCATACATTCTTTATCTCATGCACATAGTCTATTGTGCGTTTCAAACCAAGTCTTGTTGCTTCAGGAATACAAACATATCTTACGTTTCTGTGGTACTGATCCCACACCTTCAGATTCGATGTAGCGTTTATTGCGGAGGAATATTCATTTTATGTCATGGTGCCTGTGGTATTACAAGATAATTTTGACCGTAAATGACAGGACCTCCACAATTGTAATATTAGAAGCGAAGAAGCCCCATCTACTCTGTTGAGCACTTTAGTAAATGTGGATCCAAGGGTGCAAGAAATTATTGGTGAAGGTTAATGCATCTACATTTTCACCATCAGCTGTGCAGCTGGTGCAATTATTCCTTGAGAGATTTGTTTCAATAAATTATATTTCTTGAGTGATATGTAATTGGAAATCTAGAGGATAAAATATTGTGCAATTTTGTTTTTACTTGAACCCTTGGCTTTGATAACTGCAATATCAAACAGCTAGATGTGGAAGTGTGCATACAAAGTGAGGTTGGGTGGGGCAGCAGGTCTGACGCACAACTTGTTTGCCTGAAACCGAAGTTTAAATCCAACTTGCTTCATTTTAATTGCAAAGCACCTTTGAGAAGTTGAGAGGTCTCAACCCTTGCCCAGAATCGTTTGCATGATGCATTCACCAAGTTTTGCAGTGAATTGTCCGTTTTATTCTCAGTGGGCGCAGGATGGCTGAAGTGCAGTTTGAAGGAGTGTCACCTTGGTGAGGTTAATTGGCGGTCTTGTGAAACGGTGCAAAGTAGTAATGAAGACAGAGTGGAATAGCTTACTGGGTAGAGTCTGATCTAGACTCCTTCCTGCTGACTGAGGCTTGAAATAAAATACTCCCTTCCTCACTACTGTTTTAGCTGTTACATCTGTGTTCAGCTGCTTCCTTGATGACCTTCTTTCCAGCATAAGATCAGAGGCGGCCATGTTTACTGATGACCTCACACTGTTCAGTGCCATTTGCAATTCTTCAGTTTATGAAGCGGCCCATTCCTGCATGGAGCAAGACTTGCGCAACGTTCATGCATGGGCTAAAAGGTGGCAAGAAGATTAACTTTATTTGCAGTACATATTTACATGTATTAGGAATTTGTTATGGCGTGTTGCTGCATTATGCAGCGAAAAACAGCAATACTCAACAACTATAAAGAATAAAGAATTATGTGAGAAATAACGTTAGAGATTAATGTATGGATATGGAATACACAGTGCATAAATACTAGCATGTAAACTACTGTGCCAAAGTCTTGGGCACATATATAAAGCTAGAGTGCCTAAAACTTTTACACAGCCCTATATTTGTCATTGTGGCTTGGCGAGCGAGTTTGCAAATCTGTTGGGAGCAAATGATGTTGGGTATAGTGAGGATGGAGCACCGTGGGATGGGTGTGGGACAGGTGGAAGAGAAGGCGTGCCGTCGGGGGGTGGTGGCACAGGTGCAGAAACACCAGCTCTGAGGTACCAGCAAGGCCATTTGGTTCCAAACAATTGGTTTATTGATCATTAAAGAATGTCTCTTTGTGTGCTTACCACTCTCTTCCCTCTCCCTTCCCCTTTACACAACCATGATTTCCCTCTCCCTGCCCCCTTCCCACTCTCAGTCCACAACAGAGACCCATATCAGAATCAGGTTTATCATCACTCACATGTCATGAAATTTGTGTTTTTTTTGCGGCAGCAGTACAGTGCAAGACATAAAATTACTACAGTACTGTGCAAAAGTCTTAGGCACCCTAGTTATATATATGTGCCAAAGACTTTGGCACAGTATTGTGTTTGCAATGTAAACAGCATTATAAAAAGTGGTTTAGGTGTTTACAATGTAGCGTGGTGATAAAAGGGTTGATGGGGGCTAACTTGAATGGTTGATCAGATTAACAGCCTGGGGGAAGCAACTTTTAAGATGGTGTGAAGTTTCTGTTTTAATAGCCCTATAGCGCTTTCCAGAAAGGAGCTTTTGGAAAATGCAATATGCAGTGTTGGTAGTGTCTGTGATGATTTTTTCCTGTCTGCTTTAGCCTGAGCATATACCATAGACTATAAGATCAAGTCTTGCAGTGAAGCTATGTAACATTTGTTAACCATATTCAATTAGAGTGAGACCAGTTACCTATCCTTTACATTTAATAACGTTACCTTTGTTATTATCGTTGTCCTATTGATCACTATTGACCAGAAGTTCCATTGGACCAGCCACATGAATACTGTGGCTCTATGAGGAGATTGGAGGCTGACTATTCTGTGGCGGGTCATCCCACCCTCTGCAAGAATCATGATTGACTTGCCTGTATAAATACATTTCTGAAGTCTCTCAGGGAGCTCTTCACCATCCTGGGCCAATCAGTTCATCACAATCCTGGACCAATCAGTTCATCACCATCCTGGGCCAATCAGTTCATCACCATCCTGGACCAATCAGTTCATCATCATCCTGGGCCAATCATGTCCTCACCGTCCTGTACCAATCAGTTCATCACCATCCTGGACCAATCAGTTCATCATCATCCTGGGCCAATCGTGTCCTCACCATCCTGTACCAATCAGTTCATCACCATCCTGGACCAATCAGTTCATCACCATCCTTGGCCAAACAATTCACAATGCCCACCGTCCAAAGCATTAATTCTCACCCAGCCCATCAGACGGTGGCTACAGTGTGTAACACCTATAAAATGCACTGCAGTTAGTCATCCAGACTACTTTGACAACTTCCCAAACTGCAATCTCAACCAACAAGAAGGATTAAAGCCCAATTTATACTTCTGCGTTATATGTTACACCGTAGGTACCGTGTAGCCGAGTACCCTGTGCTGTACTCTATGCCGAACCCTATGCCGTCACCTAACGCACACCTCTCCCAAAATGTAACTACACATCGCGGTGACGCAGACAGCAACAACTGTGATTGGTCTGCTTGGTAGCATCGCATTTCCTCCTACGCATTTCTGGTTGCTTCTTCTTCTCTGCCATTTCGGAATTGAGAGAGAAGAAACTCTTGTCCAACTCCAACAGGATGTGCTCAGTTTCAATCGCCATTGTTTGAAGTACAGGAAGAAGCTCAACACAGTGGCATAGAAACCCCACCGCCAACTAGCGTTTTGGTGGTGAATTGCAGAGCGACGCAGACACATCAACGCATAAGTATAAATGCTCAAAACGGCGTAGGCCACTTGTGTAGGCTACAGTGTAAGCTTTGGTGTAGCCCATATGCACAAGTATAAATCAGCCTTAAGGCAGCAGGTGCCTATAAAGGTCTCCTCCTGAAGGTCATAAACTCGAGAAAATCTGTAGATGCTGGAAACCCAAAGCAACACACACTTTGGAGGAACTCAACAGGTCAGGCAGCAGCTATGGAAATGAATAAGCAGTTGACATTTAGGCCGACACCCTTCTTCAAGACTGGAAAGGAAGGGGGAAGACGACAGATTAAAAAGATGGGAGGGGAGAGAAATGAGGTTAGCTAGAAGTTGATAGGTGAAGCCCAGTGGATAAGAAAGGTAAATGATGAAGGAAACTGACAAGAGAGGAGAGTGGACCATAGGAGAGAGGGAGGAAGAGGGGCTCCAGCAGGAGATGATAGACAGGTGAGAAGATGTAAGCGGCCAGAGTGGGGAATAGAAGATGAGGAGAAGGCGAAGGAATTTTTTTTTTACCAGAAGGAATAATTGATATTCAATCCATCAGAATGGAGGCTATCCAGATAGAATATGTGTTGCTCCTTCACCCAAAGGGTGGCCTCATCTTGGCACAAGAGGAGGTCATGGAGCAACATGTCAGAATGGGAATGGGAATTGGAATTAAATTGGCCTCTTTTGGTGGATGGAATGAAGGTGCTCGATGAAGTGGTCCCTCAGTTTATGACAGGTCTCACGGTTGTAGAAGATGCCGCATTGGGAGCGCCGGATGACGACCCCAACAGATTCGCAGGTGAAAGATTGCCTCACCTAGAAGGACTATTTAGGACTCTGAATGGAGGTGAGGGAGGAGGTAAATGGGCAGTATAGCACCTCCTGAAGATTCCCCTATAAGCTGCATTTCTTATAAGTTTGCACAAATTTGGCATGTCAGCTAAGAGTCTGACAAACTCCTTTAGGTGCTGATCCCGCTGCCAAGTCTTTGATCCTGACTTTGGAAATACCCTTTTGGTCCTTCATCTTTGCTGGTTCTAACTCCTGGATTTCTGAACTCAGTCTTAGCAGAGCAGTGGGAGCACCTGCACCTGAAGGAATACAGGACACTATCTGCCACTTTATTCATGATGGTTTGGAATGGGCAATAAATTGCCACTGATGCCCAGATTACAAATATGTGAAAATATAAAGGTGCCTTGATCTCTCACCCTGATGTGAACAGACTCCATAGAGAAATTGTCAGTGTTGTTGGAAATGAGCTTAAATTACTGAGTAGATTACTTGAAAAATGCATCTGATTCTGAAAATCAATAGGTACAAGTGCATGATACAAGCAAATATAGAAATTCACTTGTTTAATTCCTGTGATTTGATTGTGGAATTTTTCTAAAAGCTTATGGAAATAAAATTTATATTGCCACTTTAGTGCCAATGGATGCCAATTTAAAAAAATGTGAAAATATGAATAAGTATGTATTTTGCAAATGTGTGAATTATCTTAATATTTATTGCTCCTTGGTACATCTGTGAACTGAGTTAGTGGTTTACTGTTCAACAGAGATTACTATAATGGAAACAGCTGTCAGTGAAGTACAATTTAGAGAAATAGCTGCATTAATCCTCTGTGCAATTGGTTTTGAAATTCTACAGAAAATGTACTTTGAAACAAAATAAAGAGTGAATTGCTTTTATAATGTTGGAAAACATTGCAAGGTACAATCAAAATTTCAAAGGTGAAGCATAGGTTAGGAGACAAATTGGTAAAGCAATCCATTTTGGATAATAATTTTAATGGAAATCAACAGTCCCTTTTTTAGATTTGTTCTCTCCTTATAGTCTGGTTATTGAGTTATAAGTGGGCAGTGCTTGGTTTTTTGGCATCAACTAAGCGGTAAGCAATAAATACTCCTTGAGATTTACTTGTAAAAAAATGCCTTTTAGTTTATTTCACTAGTAAAATTCATTGCTGGAAAGTTTTACACTTTCACTCAGTTTTGCTTAAGAAAGCTGTCCAAGGCTTTAAAATGCACGTACAGATCACTAACTGAACCCATTTAGTTAGTGCAATATCTTGATCAGCGACTTATTGCTGGTCATGACTACAAATGTACGTGGATTAGAATTGTTGCCAATTTCAAAGTTTCTCACTCCAGGCAGTTAATCTGATCAACCATCCTAGGTTGCCCCACGATTACCCCTATCATTTCACTGCACGGTAGGCACTTTAAACCACTTTTTATAATGTTGTTTACATTGTAAATATTTGCTGGTATTTACTTATTTATGCACATTTTATTCCATATCTGTCCTTTAACCTCTAATTGTATTAGCTTTTCTTGTATATGTATACTGTAATTCTTTATTTTTTTATATACACTGAGTGGTCACTTTATTAGGTACACCTGTACACCTCATTAATGCAAACATCTAATCAGCCAATCACGTGGCAGCAACTCAATAACATTAAGTACGTAGGCATGGTCAAGAGGCTCAGTTGTTGTTCAGACCATTCATCAGAATGGGGAAGAAATGTGATCTAGATGACTTTTACTATGGAATGATTGTTGGTGCCAGATGAGTGGTTTGAATATCTCAGAACCTGCTGATCTGGGGTTTTCACGCAGAACAGTTTCTAGAGTTTATAGAGAATGGTGGATGTGTAATCAGGATTCATGTCATTCCTGTCTCCTACATTTTGAGTGCGGAATATGTTTGAAGCCCAGCATCTGTCAGATAAAATGCAAATAACAGTTCACCATTGCTGACCACAAGGAACAAGAGGGAGAAGGCAACCCAAGTGAGAGTAACCATCTCATTACAGGAAACCTAAATAATGAACATCAATCTCCTGATTTGAAGAAGACCTGGGAATGAAAAAGAATGGGAACTCAAATGCAGAAGGTACAGACAGAGTGTAACAATAAGCTGTGAATAATACGTTAAATTAAACGGTAGCAATTCTTGAAGGTTTTTGATTAGTTGTATAGAACAGAATAGAAAGGTACTAGGAAAAAAGGTGGGAGTGGTCTGAGTTATGGCAGAGACGCCAGGTTCCACACTTTGTTCGAATCACAACCTCATTGGCAAGGTAGACTGAGAAAGAGAAGAAATTGCACACAGCATCTGAAGGCACCACCCAGCCTGAATGGGGAGTGAGCACAAATCAGAGGGCCACATCCAAAGGACAGTCCAGGAGGGGGTGTCTCCAGGGTGATTCTTTGCAGCTATTAGAGACCACCCCCAAGCGCTCCTGGAGATTGATCAAACAGACCAAGTGACTGGTTGTCAGATTATTCTGATAATCTTCTGTCACGGCATGGATAGTGAACCTGTGAAGCAATCCAGTGAGCAGCAGTACTGTGAGTGAAGATGCCTTGTTAATGAGAGAGGTCAGAGGAGAATGGTCAGACTGGTTCAAGCTGACAGGAAGGTGTCAGCAACTCAGATAACCGTGTGTTACAACAGTGGTGTGCAGAAGAGTTTCTCTGAACGCACAACATGTCGAACCTTGAAGTGGGTGGGCCAGAGTAGCAGAAGACCATGAATATATGCTCAGTGGCCAACTTATTAGATACAGGAGGTACCTAATAGCCACTGCGTGTAGTTGCATTTTCGTGAGAATAAAATTTGATGCATCATGTAATAATAATATCGCAATAATAAAAAATATCTAATTTTGCCAAACATTAATAAACGCTGGAATTTACACCACTAATGTGAACCAAAAATATAAAACCAAAAGTTCTAGGTCTCTAAATAATAGACCGCCCATGAAAAGCAAGTAATAAATCTGTTAAAATGAACATGACTCGATCTTACCTGCCACTAGCATCCCAGTGTCAAGATATCCAATTCTTTCTGATCTTATGTTCTTCTCTGGTTCTGAACTGGACAGTTAAGTTACTGAAAGACTGTGTTCTGGAATAGCTGTCTTGATTGTGAAGTAATGAAGATGCTGTTTTATAATCGACTCTTAATGGTAGCATTCAGTTTCCATGTTATGTAAACCAGCAACCATGGCTGCACTGTGCAATATGGTAATAATTTATGTTCCGACACACTTTGCAGTAAAAATAACAGCACCCTGGTTTTGTGATTTTGGACAGAGATCAAAGACGGGTAGGGAATAAGCCACAGGATTAATGATGCATGGAAAATGTATTTTGATGCCCCTTTTGAAATTCCCTGGGATGTAATTTGAAAAAGTAACTGAACTGTATTAAAATAGGTAAAAGTAAGTTTTCTGCTTGCCTTAATATTGCCTCTTCTGATATACTCGTTTTCCTTTAAGATAGTGGTCAAATGGCGGAAATTTCAACACAACTCCAGAATTTTTGTGAATGGATACACTGTAGGCAGTTGATGTGTGGTTTCAGAAACATCCATCTGAAAGCACATAAATACAGAAAACATTACAGTAAAAGTCCTCCTGAGAGTGACTACAGCCTTGAAGAAACTTTGGAATTTCTCCAGGACGTAGTCTCAGAGGTACTGCTGCACTTTTCCAGGGGTCTGTTAATGCAGTGGGTTTTACGCACTTCATTTAATCAGACCGTTAACCTCAAACAATCACTTAGCCGACGAGTTCCACCTTATTTCTTTCATTTTTGAAGTTAGTAGTAAAAAACTCCCTTTGACAATTAATACTTCTAGAATTAGCTTAACTTATTTTATCTTGTGCTTTCAAAGGATGGGGCTTATTAACCCTTTCACTGAACTATGCTATACTTATAGGAACATAAGAACTAGAAGCAGAGTGAGCCCCTCAGTCCCTTAAGGCATTAGTTTGGGGTGACACTGTAGTGTAGCGGTTAGCACAATGCTTTACAGTGCAGGCGACCTGGGTTCAATTCCCACCGCTGTCTGTAAGGAGCTTGTACGTTCTCTCCGTGAACACGTAGGTTTCCTCTGGGTGCTCCAATTTCCTCCCACAGTCCAAGCATTTACCAGTTGGTAGCTTAATTATTCATTGTAAATTGTCCTATGACTAGGCTAGGGTTAAATCGGGGTTGGGGGGGGTGATTGCTGGGTGGTGTGGCTTCAAGGGCTGGAAGGCACTACTCCATACTCAATAAATAAATTAGGTAGTGTAGATTCAAATTCAGATTTATTTATCACATGTACATTGAAACAAACAGTGAAAAATGTTTACATTAACAACCAACACACCCAAGGATGGGCTGGGGGCAGCCACACATTCCAGTGCCAACATAGCTTGCCCATAATCTTCTCCGCCTCGCCGACCTTGCCACTTCATTCCTGTACATCTTGTCCTCATTTTCTTCCTGAATTAGATATGTTGACACCAGTTTCAGACGCTGCAGCCTGAAGAAACTTGCTTAGTGATATTAATCCATCCGAAGCTTGACACTTCCATGAAATCATCTCTCACGCTTTAAAAATTCTCTATTAGAAGAAGTTGCCATGGCAATTTTGCCATTTCATAAACACGAGAAAGTCTGCAGACGGTGGAAATGCAAAGCAACACACAAAATGCTGGAGGAACTCAGCAGATCGGTCGGCATCAAAGGAAATGAATGAACAGTTGATGATTTGGGCTGAGACCATTCTTCAGGACTATAAAGGAAAAGGGAGGACACCAGAGTAACAAGGTGGAGGGAGGGGAAGAAGGATAGATCCCCCGATTAGGAGAGGAGAATGGCCCAAAGGAGAAAGGGAAGTAGGAGGGGACCGGGGGAGGTGATAGGCAGGTGAGAAGAGGTAAGGGACCAGAGTGGGGATAGAAGAAGAGGGGAAGGGGAGGGAAATTGTTTTTTAATGGAAAGGAAAATCAATATTCATGCTATCTGGTTGGAGGCTACCCAGATGGAATATAAGGTGTTGCTCCTCTACCCTGAGGGTGGCCTCATCATGGCACAAGAGGAGACCATGGACAGACATTTGGAATGGGAATGAGAATGGGAATCAGAATTAAAATACTTGGCCACCGGGAACTGCTGCTTTTGACGGATGGAGCAGAGATATTCGATGAAGCGGTCCCCAATTTATGATGGGTCTCACCAAGATAGAGGAGGCTGCATCAGGAACACTGGACACAGTGGACGATCCCAACAGATTTGCAAGTGAAGTGTTACCTTACCTGGAAGGACTGGGGCCCTGAACAGAGGTGAGGGAGGCAGTGGATGGGTAGGTGTCACAATTTGGCCCCTTGCAGTAATAACTGCCGGGAGAGAGATTAGTGGGGAGATGACAAAGGGTCAAGGCAATCATGGAGGGAGCAATCCCTGCTGGAAACAGAGAGAGCGGGTGATAAAGATAGTTTTGGTGGTAGGATCCCTTTGGAGATGGCTGACGATGCAGAGAGTTTTGTGTTGGGTGCAGAGACTGATAGGGTGATGGTAAGCACAAAAGGAACTCTATCACTATTAAGGCAGTGGGAAGATGGGGTGAGTGCGGATGTTCGGGAAATGGAGAAGGTTCAGGTGAGGGCAGCAACAATGCTGGAGGAGGAACGTCAGGGGAGGCTGATGTCCTGGAAAGGAAAGCCTCATTCTGGGAGCAGATGAAATGGAGACATAGAAAGTGAGAAAACAGCATAGCATTTTTACAGGAGACAAGGTGGGAAGAGGTAATCAAGATAACCGTTGGAATCAGTAGGTTTATGAAAGATGTCAGTTGGCAGTTTGACTCCTGAAATGGAGACAGAGAGATCAAAAAAGGGGAGGGAGGTGTCAGAAATGTACTAGGTGAAGTTAAGGGCAGTGTAGGAGCTATGCATCTGTTCTCTATCTGCATTGTATTCTGTGTTCCGGGTTTATGATGTTTTTATAGTAACTAGTCACATGATTGCGGTCATGGTTAAAGTGACATATTCTGGCTTATTTGGTTGCAGTTTGTAGTTTGGGACTGGTGGATGTCATATCTTTTGCCAACCGCTCAGTAATGCTCAATTACATTTAGCTTACTCTTGGGTATGTCTAAGTTTCATTGCTTCAAGATTGTATGTTTGCTAATTGTTAACGAAGTATCGAATAAAGGATTCAACTTTTGGGGATCATTTTATTGGGGTTGGGAGATGAGTCATACAAGTATAATAGGTCCGTAGGGTCACAGGCATTGGCAATAGTTGTGGTTTGTTTTGGTTTTGTTGCTACAGGCAGAGTGGAAGTTGGCGGCAAAGCTGATGAAATTAACAAACTCAGCATGGGTGTGTGAAGCCACACCAATGAAATTATCAATGTAGCAGAGGAAGAGTTGCGGAGCATTACCGTGGAATGCATGGAAAATCGACTGCTTTATATAACCAATGAAAAGACAGGCATAGCAAGGGTCCACACGAGTCCCCATGGCTACCCCTCGAGTTGGAGAAAGTGGGAGGAGGTGAAGTAAATATTGTTGAGGGTGATAACCAGTTTTGCTGGACGGAGAAGGGTGTTGGTGGAGGGGAACTGTCTAGTTCTTTTACCGAGAAAAAAGCAGACAGCTTTAAGGCTTCTTGATGGGGGTTAGAAGAGTATCAAGACTGAACATCCATGGTACAAATGAGGTGGTCAGGGCCGGAGAATTGAAAACTATTCAGGAGATTGAGAGCCTGAGAAGTGTCGTGGATGTAGGTTGGAACGGACTGCACCGAGGGGATAGAATGGATTTGAGGTATGAGGACACGAGTTCAGTGGGGCAGGAGCAGGTAGAGACAATTGGCCTATGCAGACAGTTAGGTTTGTGGATCTTGGGTAGGAGGTAAAAGCGAGAAGAGGGCTTGGAGATGGAGGCGACAGAAGCAAAGCTGGGCATTGTGGTGGCTGTGGAACTCACTGAGGCTATTTGTAAGCATACCTACATCTTTACTTTCTTAGGATGTTAAAGTGGCTTGGCACATCACTGAACATTGTAATAAACATCTACAAATGTACTTGCTTCATCATAGCCTTTTATAGAAACTCGAATGAAGAGGAATGTCCGAAGCTGCAGGTAGTAGTGGGCTGGCCAGTATATCATGACCACATCCCTCCCCAGCATCGATAGTATCTACAGGAAGCAATGCCTCAAGGAATCAGCCTCCATCAACAAAGATTCACACTATCTTGGCCATGCCATCTTTTCAGAGCAACAATCGGGCAGGGGGTACAGAAGTTGTCATTGGAGAGAGTTCAGAGGAGGTTCAAGAGGATGATTCCAAGAATGAAGGGGTTAACATATGAGGAGTGTTTGGCAGCCTTGGGCTTGTACTTACTGGAATTTAGAAGAATACGGGGGAATTTCATTGAAACCTACTGAATGTGGAATGGACTAGATAGGGTGGATGTGGAGCGGATGTTTCCTGTGGTGGGGGTATCCAGAACTAGAGGGAACAGCCTCAGAATTGAAGGGCGACCCTTTAGAACAGAGGTAAGGAGAAATGTTTTTATCCAGAGAGTAGTAAGTCTATGGAATGCTCTGCCACATATTTCAGTGGAGGCCAAGTCCGTATGTATATTCAAAGTAGCAGTTGATTGTTTCCTGGTCAGTCAGGGCATCAAAGGATATAGTGAGAAGGCAGGTTATGGGGTTGAGTGGGATCCGGGATCAGCCATGATGGAATAGTGGAGCAGACTTGATGGGCTGAATAGCCTGATTCTGCTCCTATGTCATATGGTCTCACGGTCTTAAGTTCAAAGTCCCACACCACCAGGTTCCGCAGGGATCGCCTCCTTTGCGACTCCCTTATCCATTTGACTCTCTCCACTGATCTCCCTCCTGGCACTTATCCTTGCAAGTGGAACAAGTGCTACAAGTCCTTCCTCATTACCATTCAGGGCCCCAAACAGTCCTTCCAGGTAAGGCAACACTTCACCTGTGAGTCTGTTCGGGTCAAATACTGTGTTCGGTGCTCCTGCTGTGTCCCCTTGTTTATTGGTGAGACCCGACGTAGACTGGGAGACCGCTTCGCTCAGCATCTAAGCTCCATCTGCCAGAACAAGTGAGATCTCCCAGTGACCACCCATTTTAATTCCACTTCCCATTCCCATTCCGATATGTCATATGATATATTCCATGGCCTCCTCCACTGCCGAGATAAGGCCACACTTAGATTGGAGGAACAACACCCTATATTCCGTTTGGGTAGCCTCCAACCGGATGGCACAAACATCGACTTCTCTAACGTCCAGTAATGCCTCCACCCCACTTCATCATTTTCCATCCTCTTTTCCCTCTCTCATATTATCTCCTTGCCCACCCATCACCTCCCTCTGGTGCTCCTTCCCACCCCCATCCCCACTTTTCTTCCTTCAATGGCCTTCTGTCTCTTTCACCAATCAACTTCCTAGCTCTTTGCTCCGTCCCTCGCCCTCCAAGTTTCACCTATCTCCTGGTGTTTCTCTCTTCCTTCCCCCAACCTTTCAAATCTACTCCTCAGCTTATTTTCGCCTGTCTCCAGTCTGGCCTGAAACGTCGACTGTGCTTTTTTCCATAGATGCTGCCTGACCTCCTGAGTTCCTCCAGCATTTTGTGTGTGTTGACCAGGTTCAATAACAAGTCTTCCCTTCAGTCATTTGGTTCTTGAACAAACTGAAACCTTAATCACTGCAGTTTATTGACGTTGTGATCATTTTGATCACTTTGCACTAAAATGAACCTTTTTGATTCTCATTGTATTCTGTTTCGTAAAAATTGTGTATAATTTATGTTTTTCTTGTGGAAACTTTTATATGGTGCTACGTGCCTGCTGCAAGTTTGTTTTTCATTGTATTTGTGCACACATGATAATCTTGATGATGAAGACAGGTCATCTTGAAACCTGAAGAAGGGTCTCGGGCTGAAATGTCGACAGTTTATTTGTTTCCATAGATGGCACCTGACCTGCCGAGTTCCTCCAGCATTTTGTGTGTGTTGCTTTGGATTTCCAGCATCTGCAGACTTTCTTGTGTTTGCACCTTGAATCCAGTCTGCTCTGTCAAACTGGTCTAAAATGTGATAATTTACCATACCTTTGGACTTGGTTTTACCCAAGTTGAAATATATTGAAGTTTATCCTCTGATCAAAGCAAATATTTTTCTTGCTGTCTACGTTAACCCTTTCTCAAATGTTCCTTTTCAAAAAGGTGACCAATGAAATGAGAACACCATCTTTTCAATAATATCACTTTCTGTTGGTAATATCAATATTCTGGTTAAATGCTATTGGTGAGCTAAAATCTTTGCTTTTGATGGTTATTTTTTATTTTTTATTTTTATTTGCGGATGATAGGGTATGGTTTGCTTATGCATTAAAATCATTTTATCTTCCCTGATTTTCTGATTGTTGCTTATTGTAGGCATGGAATATGGGCTTCTCGAATGACACCCGAAGATATACCGCATTATGGTGCAGGGATTTTGTTTTTGGCATATGCCTGCATGCGTGCGAGTCTGTGCGTGTGTGTGCGTGCATGCGTCCGTGATGATGTCTTTTTCATGGCTTTTTACAAGACGCGGAGCGAGAGAGAGACTGTGTGGCGCGCCACTCCTCACACAGACATTTTCACAGTATTTTTCCCTTTATTTTACAAGGTCGAGTTGCGATCTCAACACTCAACCTGGCACGGATGGAAGGCGTACTCGGGAGCGGACCCGACTAGTTTCGAACCCGGGAACCTCCGCTTCCGGGTCCGGTGCTGATGTCATTGCGCCACCAGCTGGCCCATGGTGCAGGGGTTAATATCTGCTTACTTAGACAGCTTTACTGAATTTACCATTTCTCTTTTCGACATCTTCACTAGTTGGTGGCAGAAAAGCCTCTTAAAATTTCATGATCGTCAATCAAAATTCATAGTAAATTTATTATCAAAGTACATACCTGTCACCCTATACTGTACAATCATGAGATTCATTTTCTTGTGAGCATACTTAGTAAATCCATAATAGAATAATAACCATAACAGAATCAACGAATGACCACACCAATTTGGGCGTTCAACCAGTGTAAACAAACTGTGCAAATACAAAAAGAAATAATAATAATAATAAATAAATAAGCAGTAATTATTAAGAACATGAGATGAAGAGTTCTTGAGAGTGAGTGGAAAGGTTGTGGGAACAGTTGAATGATGGGGTGAGCAAAGTTATCCCCTTTGGGTCAGGAGTCTGATGGTTGAGGAGTAATAACTGTTCCTGAACTGGTGGTGTGAGTCCTGAGGCTCCTGTACCTTCTTCCTAATGGCAGCAGCAAGAAGAGACCATGTCCTGGGTGGTGGGGGTCCATAATGATGGATGCTGCTGAACTGCATTTCGTATAGAAGTGCTCAGTGGTGGAGAGGGCTTTACCTGGACCGTTATTCTGACCTTAGGAAGAAACTTCTGATATTTGCCTTTGTTTCATGGCTCACAGAGGTCACTGACCGGAAATTAACTCTATCTCTCTCTCCATAGTTGCTACCTGATGAGTGTATTTGTCATTTCCTGACTCTGTTTCAGATTTCCAGCACCCACAGCCCGTAACTTAGCAACTTCAAGTGTTGTGTAAGGAACCTTCTAAAAAAAAGTTGGCATATGATTTGCATTCTTTTCATGTTCATAACCAGCAAACACAGTGCCCTGCAAATATATTGCTGTTCCTCTAAATGTTCATTCATATGGTCATGGTTTAAAATTTGTTACTCAGAGCATGTGATACCCACTCTGAAAATCTTAACAGCAGATTTCTGCATGGTCTGTACCAAACTGGTATCCGTAGAATAAGCCATCCTTTAGTTATGCTCCTGACAATAAAATGTCCCCCTCTTCAAACAAAAAGAACATAGGCAATTATTTTTTTGATGCAGACAGTGCTTTCTTTAAAGGCTGGCTCAATTTAATAATAAAGAGAAATTGGCTGCACATGAATGGATTTTATTTTGGTAAAATGCAATGGACTGAGCTGATCTAATTTTAACATACAGTAAATATATTTGAAGTTGATTGTGAATCCCCTTTGTGCCTCCAATAAGTTCAGAATCCATTTATAGCATACCATAATTAACGTCCAGCTAAATTTCATTTCTTTTTAGCATTTGTACTGTTGATGAAATCACGGATACAAATTAACGCGTCTTTCTGTTTACTGAGGGGAACAAAAGCAAGATGCTTGAAATTACAATTAAAAAGCTGGAAAACGCTGGGGCTCATGAAATAATTAGAATCAGCTTTATTATCACTGACATATGCCATGCAATTTGTTGTTTTGCAGCATCAGTACAGCACAATACATAAAAATTACTATAAATTACAAGAAGAAATATAAAAAATAAATAAGTAGTGCAAAGAGAGGGCAAAGGTGAGGTAGTGTCCATGGCCCATTCAGAAATCTGATGGTGGGGGGAAGATATTGTTTCTAAAACTTTGAGTGTGTGTCTTTAGGCTCCTGTACCTCCTTCCTGATGGTAGCAATGAGAAGAGGGCATGTCCTGGATGATGAAGATCCTGAGTGATGGTGCCCCCTTCTTGAGGCATCATCTGCTGAAGATGTCCTTGATGCTGGTGCCCATGATGGAGCTGGCTGAATTTACAGCCCTCTGCGGCAATTTCCGATCCTGTGCATTGGCAGCTCCGTACCAGAGGGTGATGCAAACAAATAAATTTGCATCTGTGGCAAAAGTCAGTTTAAGTTTGAAGCGAGAAAGGGAATGGTGTTTTTAAGATGTTAAAACTATTGCATTTGATCCTGAGGTAAACTGAAGTTGCTTGATTGTATCTCGGTAATATCACTTTACGTTTCAGCCCCAATAGATTGTCCCCAGCATCTGTTGTATTGGGATAGATCTTTATTTATTCTAAACTTGCCTTCTGTTTGCCCTGTCCAATGGTATTTGTTCTAGCCCCCCCAGCATAGCCTTGGTGCCCAGCATTTCTATGTGGCCAGGAAAGCACAGGGAAAATCGCAGACCAGGTAGCTGGCTGCACTGATGGAAGAGCCCTGGTGGTTGAAAGGGTTTAGCTGATCAAAGCTGTAATTTGAACTATTAAATATTTGTTATATTTTTAAAGAGTAAAAATAAACATTTTAATATTAAGATTAAAAATGAATGAATGCATTAATTAGAATTGTTGAAATTAAATCAAATATACAATCAACACAACAACTAACTGTCTATTTATCTTAATGTCTTATGGTCTTTCTAGGAGGCAATATATTTCCTGCTAATTTATAATGTAAAAGTAGAAAATGTTGCAAATACTCAGCAGATCCACTGGGAAGGGAAGTACTGTTACACTTCAGATTGAAGACCCTTTTATCAGAATTGGGAAAGTGAGAAATGCATATTGTTAACCTGCAGGAAGGTTAGGGAGAGGAATGTCTCCAATAGAGTAAAATCAGGGTGACCATGGGATAAGCTAAACAAGGTTTTCCGGTCAATGAATGAATGAAAAGACGCATTGAGAACAGCCCTGCAGATTAACAAGCTTCTTCGCTCAGTTTTATAGTTCCAAAAAAGGGTCTCCCACCTGCAGCCTAAATAGGTCTCTTAAGAGGGATACTTAAGTGAGAATGCTGTTCTCGGACTACAGTTCAGCACTCAACACCATCATTCCCTTCAGGCCTCGACCTTCACCCTGCCTTGTGTAGTAGCTGGATCCTGGACTTCCTGTCAGATCGCCGGCAAGTGGTAAGCTTGGGCTCCCTCACCTCTGCCCCTCTGACCCTCAACACAGGTGCCCCTCAGGGTGGTGTACTAAGCCCCCTCCTTTACTCTCTGTCCACCCATGACTGTGTTGCCATCCACAGCTCCAATCTGCTAATTAAATTTGCTGACGACACTACATTGATTGGCCTAATCTCAAATAATAATGAGGCAGCCTACAGAAAAGAAGTCATCGCCCTGACACAGTGGTGTCAAGAAAACAACCTCTCCCTCAATGTCACAAAAAACAAAGGAGCTGGTTGTGGACTACAGGAGGAATAGAGACAGGCTAGCCCCTATTGACATCTGTGGATCTGGGGTTGAGAGGGTAAACAGCTTTAGGTCCTCGGTGTAAACATCACCGAGGGTCTCACGTGGTCTGTACATACTGGCTGTGTGGTGAAAAGGGCACAACAGCATCTCTTTCACCTCAGACGGTTGAGGAAGTTTGGTATGGGCCCCCAGATTCTAAGAACTTTCTACAGGGGCACAATTGAGAGCATCCTGACTGGCTGTATCACTGCCTGGTATGGGAACTGTACTTCCCTCAATCGCAGGACTGCAGAGAGTGGTGCGGACAGCCCAGCACATCTGTAGATGTGAACTTCCCACTATTCAGGACATTTACAAAGACAGGTGTGTAAAAAGGGCCCGAAGGATCATTGGGGACCCGAGTCACCCCAACCACAAACTGATCCAGCTGCTACTATCTGGGAAACAATACCGCAGCATAAGAGCCAGGACCAACAGGCTCCAGGACAGCTTCTTCCACCAGGCCATCAGTCTACTTAATTCATGCTGATTCAACTTTATTTCTATGTTATAATGACTATCCTGTTGTACATAATATTTATTATAAATTGCATATTGCACATTTAGACGGAGATGTAACGTCAAGATTTTTACTCCTCTTGTATATGAAGGATGTAAGTAGTAAACTCAATTCAATTCAATTCAATTCCTACAGATGATAGCAGACCTACTGAATATTTGCAGCATTTTATGACTTTAGTTTGGATTTTTAGCATCTGCTTTCTATTTTTTTAAAACTTTAATTTCCTTATCCCATTCATTTGTTTGTGCCAAGTTAAAAGTTCGGTGTAGGATTAATACCGATTTCCCAGCATGAAAGCTGAGAAACCTATGGGAGAGGTCATTGGTCCTGTACCCTTTCGGAGGGAAACACCTTGAGTGGTAGCCACTGTTGGCAGGTGCTGGGTGAAACCGACACTGATTGTGGAAACTAGGATTTCCACAGATCACCTGGGTAAGTCCTGGCATTAGCATTGACATCTGCTGGAAGATCTGATGATGAGATTTGTGAACGGCATTGTAATGCAGTGGTCTTGTGCACTTCTGCTGTACTGTGCGAGATACTGAATCTGCTGGGTCACTTTTGTTTATTCCAGACATCCCACCTCTCCCGGAAGTTCCGGGAGTCTCCCGCATATGAATAGTGGCTCCCTGATGCCCGCAAATTATATACAATATCACGGAAATCAATTTTTTTGAGAGCGAGTGAGCGAGAGAAAGCAAGCAAGAGCGAGACAGAGAGAGCGTGCGAGCGAGAAAGCAAGCAAGAGCGCTAGAGCAAGCAAGCTAGAGCGTGCGAGAGAGAAAGCAAGCGAGATAGAGAGCGCGAGAGCAAGCAAGCGAGAGCACAAGAGAGAAGTAAGTGAGAGCGCAAGAGACCACGGGAGAGAGAGAGCGCGAGCGCGCCATGGCAGAGTGTTCCAAAAAAAAAGAAAATATAAAACGTACGTCACCCCGGACTACATTAAAGTGTACCCCTGCCTAATAGGGGTCAAAAATAATGACAGTGTTGCTCGCTGCACTGTTGGCAACAGTGACTTTTCTATTGCCCATGGTGGGTTAAGACTGTAAAAGACATGTTGAGGTGAGTTTAACAGGTGTCATTCATTCATTATCGTAGCTAACATTATTTAAACTAGCTGGCTAGCTGCTAAGGAGCTACTCTGTTGCAGACATCCCACCTCTCCCGGAAGTCTCCCGCAAATTGATGGTGCCACCTCCCTGAAATGAGTTTTTGCAGGATGGGATGTCTGTTACTTTATTGTCAGACATCTAGCAAATGAAGTGCTGAAAAACTGTTCAATACGACAGCGTTTAAGCACTTGGCATGGGATAAAGATGGAACAGAGTCAGTTTGTTAATGGTGTTTGGCAGTGGGGTGGGAGAAGTCTCTTATGCACAAACATCGCAATACACACAGGCCCACCCACTATGGGTGTTGGAGCAGTCATAGTGTGTTGACTGTGAGGCTCAGCATTGGTGCCAACTGAGCAATTATGGATGCGGTACTCTCAGCAGACGGTGGGAAGGCCATAAGACTTATGGCATAGATAAACTGCAATGAAAATTGATTTTTTTATTTAATAAGCATGCATAGAAAACATTCACAGAGATAGATTAACTTAGTCAAGCACCACACATCAAAGTGGATGGTGAACGCAGCAGGCCAGGCAGCATCTGTAGGAAGAGGTGCAGTCGACGTTTCAGACCGAGACCCTTCGTCAGGACTAACTGAAGGAAGAGTGAGTAAGGGATTTGAAAGTTGGAGGGGGAGGGGGAGATCCAAAATGATAGAAGACAGGAGGGGGAGGGATGGAGCCAAGAGCTGGACAGGTGATTGGCAAAAGGGGATACGAGAGGATCATGGGACAGGAGGTCCGGGAAGAAAGACAAGGGGGGGGGACCCAGAGGATGGGCAAGAGATATATTCAGAGGGACAGAGGGAGAAAAAGGAGAGTGAGAGAAAGAATGTGTGCATAAAAATAAGTAACAGATGGGGTACGAGGGGGAGGTGGGGCCTTAGCGGAAGTTAGAGAAGTCGATGTTCATGCCATCAGGTTGGAGGCTACCCAGAGGGAATATAAGGTGTTGTTCCTCCAACCTGAGTGTGGCTTCATCTTTACAGTAGAGGAGGCCGTGGATAGACATGTCAGAATGGGAATGGGATGTGGAATTAAAATGTATGGCCACTGGGAGATCCTGCTTTCTCTGGCGGACAGAGCGTAGATGTTCAGCAAAGCGGTCTCCCAGTCTGCGTTGGGTCTCGCCAATATATAAAAGGCCACATCGGGAGCACCGGACGCAGTATAGCACCCCCGTTTAAAAGACCAAAGGAGGAATAAAATATTTACAGTGTTTTTTTTCAAACCAACCAAGTTCATTGCTTTCCACATCCTTTAATGGTTTATTTGGCAGCATGTGGAGTAATGATTTTAATGGGAGTTGCTATGGCTATGTCAGAGACAAAGGAACTGTGGTTGTTACTTTAATTATAAAGCTGGATAGTAATTATATTTAGCAAGCACTATATCTCTGCTATGTTATCTCAGGCATAAGAGGACTGTAACCATCATAATGACCAGAGCACGTCAAGGAGGTAAAAAGGTGAATGTTTTTTTAATTTGCAGACTTGATTTTTCAAATAATTTGTCTTGTGGGACGGTGAGAAGGGTGTATTTTGTTAAGATTTTAATATTCTGATTTTCGTAAGTAAATTCCAGTTAATCTGCATTGGTCCCCATTTTACCAAACTGCGAAGCTTTTCGGCATGGTATTATGCAAGCATAAGGTTAAAGTTTGCTATAGAAAGTGGTAGATATTCTAATACCCCGAGTAATGAGAAAATACTTGAGGCAAATGAGTCCAGAATGTGCACCTGCTTCACTTTACATTGATTGTAGCAGGTTGGGGGATCACTTTGTCAAGTACCCTCGCTCCTTCCTCAACAAGCAGGATTCCCCGGAGGCCAGCCATTTTAATTCCAATTGCCATTCTGACGTGTCGGTCCATTGCCTGCTCTACTGCCACGATGAGGCCACTTTCAGGTTGGAGGAGCAACACCTCATATCCTGTCTGGGTAGCTTCCAAGCTGACAGCACAAACATCAAATTCTATAATTTCTGGTAAATTTTCATCCTTCACCCTTCTCTATTTTTTCTAATCTCGATTCTGGTTCCCCTGTTACTCCTTCTCTTCTCTTCACCTATCACCTCCCTCTGGTCCCCCTTCATTTCTTTCTCCCATAGTCCACTCTCCTCACCCATCAGATTCCTTCTCCTTCAGTCCATTTTCATGCCTTACAAGGCGCAGATTGGAAGTCTGTGTAGGGCGCCATTCCTCGCACAGACTAGAGCAATGTGTGATTAAGTGCCTTGCTCAAGGACACACACTGCCACAGCTGAGGCTCTAACTAGCAACCTTCAGATCACTAGATGAACGCCTTAAGCACTTGGCCACGTGCCCAACAAATAACGTGTATATAACCGTCTATAACGTCACAGTTTCTCGCTTCATCTCCCCTTCCCCCGCTCACCTACCTTCTCCCTCATCAGGCTGTGGCAATCACCTTCTAGCTTGATAGAATGGATGTGGAGAGGATGTTTCCTATAGTGGAGGAGCCTAGGAGAAGCAAGCACAAGCCCTTAATAGAAGGATGTTTATTTAGAACAGAGATGAGGAGGAATTTCTTTAGCCAGTGAGTGGTGAATCTGTGGAATTTGTTGCCAGAGCTGGCTGTGGAGGCCAAGTCATTGGGTGTGCTTAAAGCAGAGATTGATAGATTTTTGATGAATCAGGGTGTGAAAGGTTACAGGGAGAATGTGGCTGAGAAGGAAAATGGATCAGCAATAACGAAATGTCAGAGTAGACTCGATGAGCCAAATACTCTTTTCCCTCCCCCCCCCACCCCCAACTTCTTATTCTGGCCTCTTCCCCCTTCCTTTCCAGTCCTGATGAAGGGTCTTGACCCAAAACATTGACTCTTCATTCCACTCCATAGATGCTGCCTGACCTGCTAAACCCCTCCAGCGTTTTGTGTGTGTTTACTCTGGACTCTGGCAGCATATAATTGCTTTAACAGTCTCAGCCAGGATAAAACACAAATATGGTTTGCATTGTTTCATAAGATGAACAGCATATTGAAGGTCACAGGCTGATTAACTTCCTTCTGTGAATGCGTAAGTACATGCAGCACATGTCGATGAAGAGACACTGGACCTGTCATCACAAATAAGCCAGGCCCAGTGCAAATTTGGATTCATTTAGTGAGGCCAGCACTTGTTTGTGGAAGAAGAGCATCATTTTTACATGATTTGACTGTCTTGGAGAGCAGCCATGCTTTGCTTTTCTGCCTTAAAGCCTATTCTTTTATTTCAATAACATCAATTAAGGAGCCTGGTGTTACACCAGTCTTGGTTTTCAATTTCTTCACAAATATAAACCAATAGGAATTATCACACCCAAACTTTATTAACTTGAAGTAAATACATCACCTTCAGGACCAATCAGCACACAACAGATGATTCCTTTCTACCCGGTGATTATTTTGCTGTATGTTGAATTTTGTCAAATTTTCGTTGCATTGGGTCACTGCGTCTTGCTTGCTTCTGGGCACAATTACCACAGCTATCTTAAAATGAAACAAATATATTTAGGAGAGAGCAAAATTTGTGTCCGCAGGCTTCAGGGAACATTGTGCGACTTAAGGCACTGGAATCACATTGCGGTCATGGGGGGTGGGTGGAGAGGGTGACAGTGCGCATGGAATGGAAACTATCTTGTGCAAGCTGGTAATTGCTTTCTTATGCAACATACACAAAATGCTGAAGGACTTCAGCAAGTCAGACAGCACCTATGCAGGGGAATAAACACAGTTGATGCTTCAGGCTCAGACCCATGCCTGATGAAATGCCTTGGCCTGACACATTGACAGTTTATTTCCCTGCATAAATGTTGCCCAGCTAGCTGAATTCCTGCAGCATTGTGTGTGTGTTGCTCAAGATTTCCAGCATCTGTAGCACTGTGTTTATGAATTGATGTCTTAAGTTTGTCTCCCTTCAACAGGAACTTTTATTGGAATACATTCTGAATAATCATTTTGACTTTTATTTTTCTTTGATTTTTAATGTTTGCATTTTATCCCATTGTAAAGCAGTTTACAATGCATCCTTTGTATGAAAAGTGCTCTGTAAGTTATTTAAGTTATTGTTATTAATTATGGATTGATTGATTGATTGATTGATTGATAGGCCACAAAACAAGCTGCTGGAACAACTCAGTAATTTAAGCAGCATCTGTGGAAGCGAAGGGTAGTTGACATTTTGGGTCAAGACCTGATGCAGGGTCTCGACCCGAAGTATTGACCATCCCTTTGCCTCCACAGATGCTGCTTCGCTCACTGAGATCCTCCAGCAATTTGTTTTGTGCTTCAGATTCCAGCATCTGCCTTCTCTTGTGTCCATGTTTGATTGATGCTGTTTTCCATTACGTGGTCTTCTGTCAATTCTCAACCTAACTAAGATATTCCTGATCGGATCTGGTATTAGGCAATGTTGCCCTTTCTCCTTTATCCTGCTTTTGTGCTGCTTGGGAAGGATGTGACTACAAGAAGGTTACCATCCCAAGCAGTGAAGACACTCAAAACTTCCATATAAAAGACTTTCATGAACAGTCATTACATTGAAATGTCTGTTTCTCTTTCCACAGATGCTGCTAGATAGCTGGCCTTTTTTTAAAATTTTGAATTGTTAACAGAGAACTTGTTTTACACTCTGTTTCTCTTGACTTTATTCATCCAATCATTTTCAAGTATGGTAAATCTCACTTGAATACAGCTCCAAAACTAATGATAATTAGCCAATCGATGGCTTGGAACGGCTTTGATTTGTCATGTGACCTGGAATCACTAATTGGCTTTTCTAGATCCCTGCGCTCAACTGGACCTGTGTGTGTGTGTGTGTGTGTGTGTGTGCGTGTGCGTATATATAGGTTGATTAAGCATTCTTGTTCACTTAAATAATAAATTTTGGATTATATGTACAAATACGTGAATTGCATACATCATCTGCTACCACGCGATATGTGCATGCCCTGCTTAAAGTAAAACATGAAGTTAGACCCACATTCCCGGACTCCTGGTGTCTTCTGTTGAACTAGTTTAATGTTTTGAAGTTACAAAGCATAACCTGATCTAACTTAATAATTCCTGCTGCAGCTTAGAGGTGGAAGGGAACTTAGTGCAGTGAAGCACAGTACAGACCATTCGGCCCACAATGTTGTAGTTCCAACAGAAGAAGGATCATCCCGAGACAAATCTAGGAATAGGTTCACATTCTAAGACTAACTTCCATTGAATGCTTGCTTCAAAACTGCTTGCCACCATCGGGAAGATTTGACTCATCATGTTCTGTTCCATCGTCGGGTTCAATACAATAAAAGGCTTGTGACCGTCTCTGGAATAATACATTCAAAGTACATTAATGTCTATATGGAATAAATAGATTGTTCCCTTCTTATTTTGCATTGCAGATTTACTGATCTTTTCACTGAATGTAAATTGTATCAATAAAGAAAACTACTGTTAGAACCATGAGCAGTCGAGGCCATTCATCAAAGAGAGTCTTTCACAGGTCCATAATTGTACTGTTTTGCTCTGTGCCGGACAATTTTGTTTGCATAACTTCTTCCCTCTCCAGAATCTTGCCATTTGGGAGTGAAATGGTTGGGACCACTGTTTCACCCTATTGCAATGCTGAAAGATTCACAGTACCATTCGGTCATCAGAAAGAAGCATGCTTGAGGAAAAAAAAATAACACCTGATGTTCTAAATCCAAACTAAAATCAGAAAAGTGCTCGGCCAGTCACATGGCAGCTGTGGAGAGAGAAAGAGCAGTGTTCCTCTCTCCACGTTTCTTTCATCCCTCCACTGCTGAAGATTGTTGTGTATACCAGAGCAACTCAACAATGCTGCTCCGGGGCAGTTCCACAAACCCGTAGTCACGGTCACAGACAAGGATGTGTTCTGCTCAGCCGCCCACCAGTCTGATCTGTAAGTATGTCATGAACCATCCATCACAGTTGGTCCTTGAACTAGCTGACCAACAACGCTGTGGTAGTACTTTCACCAGAGGGATCACAGTGTATCCATGAAGGTGGCTCACAAAGACATTACAAATAAGCGGCTTGCCGATGATACCCATATCCAACAGATAAATTTAAAGTTAAAACTGATACTGAGTCCTTGAAAACCACAGATGCCAGCACTTTATATATATATCTGTTTATCGAACAATGTAAATTCTTGTGTATACCCCACCATCTTATTCCACATTTCCAGCATTTGCAGGAATTGTTTTCATTCTTGGTAATGTCATATTGCTATTTCTGAAGGTTAATAACAACGTTTTCAACTAAAACTTGAATTAATACTTCTCCATTTTTTATTAAGTTAACTTTTTATGAGGTGTGTAACGTTTTACGTTAGTCTTCCTTAATTTTGTAATTGTATTTCATGCAAGAAGTTTATGTGCAACATGGTTCATGTACAAAATGACTCATAACCATCATGCAAGATGAGGCCAGTGACCAGTGGTGATGTCCTGCAGATGGTTCTCAAAACTACTTCTTTTTCTTCTTTTAAATATACTTCTACTATGAATCTGCTTGTGATTGGAGCCTGTAATTTACACTTTGATAATGTGTTCTTGGGGCGACTGAGTCATCTGTGCTTTTGCTGTCCCTGAGGGGATTCGGTGTGGTTGGGAGCGAGGTTGACAAAGGAATATGCAGCCTAATGGCACAGCGCTAACCCATAATTGGGTCCATTACTAGCCGATTAAAGCATCGAGCAAGATAGAAATCAATGAGTGATGAGGACAAGAGCAGAAAGCAAGCAGGTGTTCAGTGCTCTCTGCCTGGATTTGACCAGTCTCCCTCTCCCTCTCTTGCTCTGCTGGAGGAAAGTGCAAAGGTCTTAGGTATTGAACAAGGTTTGATCAGAGCGGCTTGTGGATTGGACTCTGTTTTAGAGGACTCTGCGGTTCATGTTATATGTGTTTCTGGTTACACTTTTTTATTGCTATTTAACGCAATTTTGATCAGGGTGCTTCAATGCTGGCTGGCTCTGTGGCCTGCAGTCAACGGATGACACAGAACTAAATTGAACTGAACTGAACTAACCTAAACCTTCCTGAACTATTTCAAGGATTCTGTGGTTTGATGTTTAAGATCCTGTGTGCTAGTCACTCGTTTTTTTACTGTTTACACAATTTGTTCTTTTTTTTTTGCAGGTTGGGTATTTGATGTTTTCTTTGATTTTTCGATAATAGAAGGTGTATGCAGGGAAGGTTTGATCAGACTTATGCACCAGTGACATCTAGGTCAATCAAATTTATTGAATTTGATGGACTATTGGAAAAGAAATCTTCTACTTGTGCCTAGTCCCCAAAGTCATAGTTTCAGTGAAAATCTCCCAGATTGGCTTGGACAAGATTACATGCAATTAGTGGATGTCCTTAAGCAACAAACAGATAGTCGGGCATGATCTGCCTCTTGCCACAATAGCTGGTCTCACCTATTGCAGAAAAAATAGAGATTGAATTGCTGTTATAAGTTGTTAATGGAAGTATTGATTCCACTGTGTCAACCAGTAATCTTAGTTGGGAAAATTATTTGGCCAGACTTACACCCAGTTCTATAGCAACGTCTTGATTCAGAAGCAGAAGACTGAATCTCACCATAGCAACTGGGGAAATTAAGTTCCAGGTATTACATAAATCTGGAACTGAAGCTTGTTTTAATTAGTTACCATGAAACTATGAGCGCGTGGCCAAGTGGTCAAGGCGTCGGTCTAGTGATCTGAAGGTCGCTAGTTCGAGCCCCAGCTGAGGCAGCGTGTTGTGTCCTTGAGCAAGGCACTTAACAACACATTGCCCTGCGACGACACTGGTGCCAAGTTGTATTGGCCCTAGTGCCCTTCCCTTGGACAACATCGGTGGCGTGGAGAGGGGAGATTTGCAGCATGGGCAACTGCCGGTCTTCCATACAACCTTGCCCAGGCCTGCGCCCTGGAAACTTTCCAAGGTGCAAATCCATGGTCTCACAAGACAAACAGATGCCTATATATATATGAGCTTCTGGTGTATTCATGTTAAGTGGAGGACATTTGTCCTCATCATCTGATCTGCAGTGCCACTAACATGGTTAACTCTTAACTAATTCTTCACATCAACTATAATGGTGGCATTTCCATCAACGCTCACACCCTGTAGGTTAATACAATGAAAGCCAAAAGCATTCCAATTGAAAATTCCCTTAGGTGACAATTTAATTGTCTGTGAATTGGTTGATTTTCTTTTCTTCTGCTTGGAGTGTGATTAAATTTTGCTGTGTTATTGCTTAAAATGATCAGATTGTACTGTATGCTTAATTTTAATGCCTTTTTAAATGATTACACAATACAATATGTTGTCGTTTAGTTGATTTTCAGAGAGGACTGAAAGTTATTGAATTTGGAATTGCTAAACTAATGATCCTTTTCTTTTTCCACTCTAAATGCTTGCAGCTATTTGAGCACCTTTTTTTTTCCACGCTAAATGCTTGGAGCTATTTGAACAGTGTAATTCTAATACTTTTACATGGGCAACATTTGCCTCTGAAATGACAGTGACTGCACTTCAGAATAATGGGTTGTGATTCACCTTGAGTTATCCTCAGCATGCCACAAGCCAGGAAATGAATGCAGTCTCATCTGTCTTCCTGCTACCCTGCCAATATCACCTCTCAATGATGTGGAGAAGCAAAAAGAATCTTTTCAAACTGGGATAATTAACATGGACTGGCAGATTGGAATATATCCCATTTATCTCGCTCTCAAATGCCAGAGTGGCAATTGTTATAGGCTTTACACAGTATTGTGTAGTTGACAGACACTGTGAATGGACCCAGTGTTTCACGTACCCAAGGTCACATCAGCAGCCTGTTGACATGCCTGCTGTCTGTCAGCAAATGCCAAATGTTAAGAATCATGTATTAATGTTGCCATGTCCCAAGTTCAGTTATACATTGTGAGGTTTTAGGTTTTCTCCTTTATCTATGCGATGATGTAATGCTGAACATTTGTTTCATAGGCACAAACTATCTTGATAAAAAACTATCTTGGCACAAACCTTGTATCCCATTGCAATTTGATTGAGATTAACCACCAATTGTTAATATCCCTCCTCTAGTTGCTCAACGAGCTTCTACAAGAATTGCTAATTTAGCTTGGTTTATTTGATGTATTTGTGCAATTATAGTGAAGGAATTGTACAAAATTAATCACTTTATTGAGTTTTGCTCAAGTTTAGTAAATGACCTTTCTCTATTAACTGCTGAGGTGATTTTTTTAAAAATGCTTTGTTCTGGGTCCTTACTTGTGAGAAGTCATAGTGGTCGAGTTGAAGCAGCAGACTTCTGCTAAATTTTGCTGCATTTTTCCTGATAACATACACCTTCAATATGAGCATTGTTCAGACTGCTAGTACTTTCTGTACTCCAACACTAATTTGTCAAATTGGATGCTTTGTTTGGCTAACTTATCTTTTTCCTGTGCAGTGCACTCCATTAGGAATTACTAAATGGCGATTAAGAATGTGATTCTTCACGTCTCCTGTTTCATTTCATTCCCTTATCAAAAGCCTTTTGTTGCTACCTTGAAACTTCTGACTGTCACCAGCCAGTCTGCTCAGAGCTAGCTAC
This sequence comes from Mobula birostris, assembly GCF_030028105.1. NCBI lineage: Eukaryota > Metazoa > Chordata > Chondrichthyes > Myliobatiformes > Myliobatidae > Mobula > Mobula birostris. Next base: position 99,429,751 of record NC_092380.1, on the reverse strand, counting down.
AGAATTAAAGTGGAAACATCTGACTTGTGACACGTTAGAATTGTAGAGTAATGTAATGTGGTAATAGGGCCATTAAGCTCATTGGATCAGTGGTGAAGCTATCCAACAATTCTAGCTGCATTCTCATTTCCCCCAGCTTTCGACAGTTCTTTATCAGTTTAAGTACTTTACTATCATCTTTAGTAAGTTTATTGCTTCCATTCTTTTAAGGGTCAAGGAATTGCAATTCTTCATCTTATGAAGTGGTCATGCCTGTATGGAGCAAGACTTAGGCAACATTCGTACATGCACTACACATGTACGCAAATGCTGGAAATCTACAGCAATACACACGATGTGCTGGAGGAACTCAGCAGGTCAGGCAGCATCTATGGATGGTGATAAATGATAGACATTTCGGGCCGAGACCCTTAATCGGGACTTGATTTAAACGTTTTCTGAGTAGGCATACTTCGAAAAGACTTTGCAGTGGAACAGTAAATCATAGACATGAGGTACTGTAGGTGCTGGAAATCTAGAGAAATTGACACAATGTGGTGGAGGAGCTCAGCAGGTCAGGCAGCATCTATAGATGGGAATAAACAGTCGCTGTTTCGGGCCGAGACCATTCGGAATTTGCTATGGCGTGTTGTCGCGACATGCAACAAATTGACAACATTCAACAATTATGAAGATAAAGGAACATATAAAAAAAACAAAGTTACAGGTTAAAGTATGGCTGTGGAATAAAATGTGCGTAAATACATAAATACCAGCAATATAAACAGCATTATAAAAAGTGGTTTAAAGTATTTACAGTGCAGTGCAGTGACTGAGTTAATAGAGGGGTTGGGGGTATCTAACTTGAGTGGTTGATTAACTGACTGGAGGAAAGAAACTTTTAAGATGGCTTGAAGGTTTTTTAGCCCAATATTGCATTCCAGAAAAGGACTTTTGGAAAAATTGGTGCGCGGTAAGGCAGCATGACAGAGAGACTGTGTAGTACCTATTGATTATCTGAGCTACTGAAGAGTGTTTATTTAAATTGTTTTGGTTTTCTTACTTTAGTTACTCTCTGGTTGTATCAAAGTCTGGCTTCTGTTCTTTCATGCTGAAAATCATTGAAGAGATAGACCAACTTTAATGCATCATTTTAGAACATGAATATTCATTTAATACCTAGCCTTGAGGGGAAGGTAATTACAGTCGTACCTCACCAAAACAGGAAAAAGAGATCAGAGGCTTCTCCCAAAATGTTTATAAACATTGGTGTTGAGTGACGAAGAAGGGAGGAAAAAGGGAAAAATATTAGCTTCACTATCTTTTAGAGATTTGGGAAGATAGAAAAATTTCTCTCTCATACTTGAGCTCTTTTCTTTCTCAGTTTGTCTTTCAGTATAATCCAAGGATGAGATGAGAACGATTGCCCTTGACATCAGGTCAGCTCTGACCAAGGTGGAATACAGATCTCTTATTAGAATTTTAGTCAGGAGGCACTGAGAGATATTTTTCCCTGGCTAGAGTCATATCTCAAAGGAATGAAGTTTCGGGTTGCATGGTAGCCATTTTCCTCAGCCTCAGAACATCAGTCAGGGGAGTGATCCATCTGCTTCATCAATGATCTTCTGTCTATGATAAGGTCAAAATTTGGGATGTTTCTTTGCCATCACCAAATTTCCCATGATAAAAGTTTCCTGGGTCAACAATGACCAGAATTCAAATGACTTTTTGGAGCAGGGAGATGAGAGGCATAGATCAAGTGGATAGCCAGAGATTTTTTTTCCAGAGCAGAAATGGATAATACGCTTAATTTTAGGCGATTGGAGAAAGTGTAGGAGAGATGTCAGGGGTAAATTTTTTAACACAGAGTGGTGAGTATGTGGAGTGTTCTGCCAGGTGTAGTGGATACATTAGGGATATTTAAGAAACTCTTAGGTAGACACGTGGGTGAAAGAAAACTGGAAGGCTATGTAGGAGGGAAAGGTTAGATTGATCTTAGAGTAGGTGAAAAGGTCAACACACATTGTGGGCCGAAGGACCTCTACTGTACTACTTTTTATATTCTAGACTTGCTACCACAATAATATGGCAAGAGGAACAGGGTAGAAGCAGGTTATCTTCAGGTGAGTAACTCACCCCTTGAGATGCTACACCCTTTCTACCACGATCTATAAGATAAAACAGAAGTCTGATACAACGCTTTCCATTGCCTGGATTATTGCAGCAAAACTCAAAGCTGTTCATTTGATCTTGACCTCCACCTTCTTCCACTATTAATGAGTTGTTTCCACCATCTACAAAAATTCACTCCAACTATTTGCTGGTCTTGGATAGTGCCTCCCAATCCCTCCACCATCGTAAAGACGAGAGGAGCAGCTATAGGGGAGCCCCTGCAAGGTTGTCCTCCAAGTCGTGCATCATCATGACTTAGAAAAATATCATTGTTTTTTCACTATCACAAGATTTTAAATTCTGAAGCTCCTTACTTGGCTACCTTCATTGGAGGGAAGAAAAATACGAGCCTGCAAATGCTGGAATCTGGAACAGTAATCTGAAGGAACTCAGCAAGATGAGCAGCAGAAGGGACACTGGGGGGAAGGGATTGTCAATATTTGCAGGTCAAAGCCCTGAGTCCTGACGCATTGACAGTTTCTTTTCACCCATAGAAACTGGCCAACCCACTGCATTCTTCCAACAGATTCTTTGTTGTTTCATTGGAAGGAATATGACTTTTTGAATTTAAAAGATTCTGAAATCCAGGGCAACGCACAAAAAAAGCAGGAGAAACTCAGCATGTCAGGCAGCGTCTATGGAGGGGAATTAACAGTTAATGTTTTGGGCCGAGACCCTTCATCAGGACTGAATGAAGAGTCTTGGCATGAAACATCGACTGTTTATTCCTCTCCATAGATATTGCCTGAACTGTTGAGTTCCTCTAGCATTTTGTATGTGGTTTTTGAAGCAAGTGACTTATCATTACTTTCTCAAAAGCAATTCGCCTATGACACATAGGAATAGAATTAGGCCATTCAGCATGTCGAAATTGCTTTGCCATTTGATCATAGCTGGTCTATTTTCCCTCTCAGCCCCATTCTCTTGAATTCTCCCTGTAACCTATGATGCTCTGACCTATCAGCAGCTTTAAATTAGGGATTGGCATTAAATGTCACTATTTCTTTTCTGAGGGGGAGGGGTTGGGGATTTTGGGGTTTGCGAGTTTTGCTTTTTCTTTTTCATGCCAGGGAGGGGGAGGGGTTGATGTTATTCGTTGCTAACTGAAGAAGACCAATATCAGAGTTGTGTTGTACATGCATACTTAGACAATAAAATGAACCTTTGAAATGCTGAGCTTGCTATTCATTCCCATAATTCCCATAGCTTTCTACAAATGGTAAGCTAAAGCAAGCAACTGGGTTATGTAATTCCATGGGACTGAATGTCCCTCTTTCCATTTTGTTCTTGAGGTCTAGAAATTACAATGTTGGATATGAGTGGTGCATTAAACTGCCCTGTCACTATTATTTACTCTCTCTCATATAATTTATATTTCTCTAGTCTCTGTTTTTGAAGAGGAATGGTGTTATGTTCTCTGATTTATAATGTGGTGCATGTTGGCTTAAATTTCTCCAATTCGATCAACACATATCATTTATTTACCTGATTTTGTCATTTAAAACCATGATTGTTTTATAATCTGATATCAGGACGTCCAGTTTGCATTGCACGGTGATGAAAAATGTCTTAACTGGTGGGTCCTACAGATTGAATTTTGAATGGAATAAGACAGGTTTCGCATTGGCACACATGCTGCAGCCCCGATGACTGTGGAGGATTTACTGGTTCTACGTAAGAAAGTGGTGCGACTCTCAGTGATCCTCGGTTTAAAGATGCTCCAGTGCTCAAGTGCTGCGACAAGAGCTGAGCAAAGTCAGCTTCCTACGTAGCACCTGGTAGCTTCATTAGTTTAATGCATGCACTCTGATTGGGATGATGTAATGATCAGAAAGAAAAGGCTGAATTTTTTTTCTCGTTAAGGTAATGCTTCTTTGGAGATGACTCAGCTGACACAGGCTGGCCACTGCTTGTATGAAATCGATGACTATGCCAGTCTGTAGGACAGAAATGTTCTGTCTGCTGATAGGATCTGCACCCAGAAGCATTGCTTGTAACGTATAGATAGCTAGTCACTTGTCTGTGCAGAATTCTGTCTAAACAATCAAAGGACACGTTGTACTTTTTGCGGTAATTTTGTGTGAATAGATGTTCAGTCATTTCTTTACTGAACTGTATTCAACCTATCAATTATTCATCTTTGATGTTTTGCACTCCTATTAACATAATTGACTATCGGATTTATGCTGAGTGATAGTTAATTGCTTTTTCCTGTTGAATATTTAAATACATTTGACAACAAAGCTGTTAAAATGAAGACGATGATGGCTAAAAATGATTGGTGGGAAAAATTACCTGGTGTTTTCTCTGAACAGTGGAGCACATGATTTTATAAATGATGAACATATTCCAGGGTATTTTTAAATCCACTAAGATCACACCACACACAGATCCATATTTGTCCTGATGGCAGTAAGTCACCATAAGAATACACATCTTTTCAAAGTTCAAAATCAATTTTATTTTTAAGTACATATCTGTCACCATATATAACTGTGAGATTCATTTTCCTGTGAGCATACTCAGCAAATCTGTAGAATAGTAACTATAACAGGATCAATGAAGGATCAACTAGAGTGCAGAAGACAACAAACTGCAAATGCAAATATAAGTAAATAGCAATAAACAATGACAACATGGTATAAACCTTTCCCCAAACTTTGCAGGCTACCCTCACACAGAAACTGTTCAGACTATGATCAATGGTCCAACTCTTGGTCGTTTGTTCAAGAGGCATATAAACACGCCTTTATAGCAACCATTCCAACCCAATCCTTCTTCCCATAGGAAAACATTTTGATTTTGTCTGGCTACCTTCACTGTGAAGAGGCAAGCTGGAGACCTTAGCGGAATGAATTGTTGGACACCCCAATGAACACCTGTAGCCATTGCAGCTAAACGCCTAATGCCGTTTCTCTCAGCAGGGAGTGGAGAAAGATGCATTGGGCTTGTGTCACAGTTCATCCCAAGCAGCAGCGTGACAGGGGACTCTTTGATCTACGAGTTGTTCTCAGGGACACACACACACACAGACTGACAACAAGTGCTGTTGGAAGATCATCAACTTGATGAAAGTCACTTCTTGGTCAGTTGAAACATGTTGGTCTGCTAGCAGATAGAGCTGTCCATAGAGGAATGTTACCCACTGGTAAACACTTTGCATGATGCCTTCTCTCATCAGTGTTCTGGAACATTGACGCCCCTTTAACTGCAAGCATCGTCTGAGTGTGTTTATGACTTCTGGATTACCATTTAAAGAATAATATTTTACAAGTTAAAATTTGAAGAATAGAATTTCAGTGAATCTGATCCTCTTCTGTTTCAACCATTGGGCAAATTAAAAAGTCAGACAATTAATGCTTATTCAAAAACAGAGCATTAGAAGAACTCAGCACGTCAACCAGCATCTGGGGAGGCAAGAGGTGTATGACAGCATTTCAGGTCAAGATCCTACATCAGGGGTGAGAGGGAACAGGAAATAGTCATAGTCATAGTCATAGTCATACTTTATTAATCCCGGGGGAAATTGGTTTTCGTTGCAGTTGCTCCATAAATAATAAATAGTAATAGAACCATAAATAGTTAAATAGTAATATGTAAATTATGCCAGTAAATTATGAAATAAGTCCAGGACCAGCCTACTGGGTCAGGATGTCTGACCCTCCAAGGGAGGAGTTGTAAAGTTTGATGGCCACAGGCAGGAATGACTTCCTATGACGCTCTGTGCTGCATCTCGGTGGAATGAGTCTCTGGCTGAATGTACTCCTGTGCCCGCCCAGTACATTATGTAGTGGATGGGAGACATTGACCAAGATGGCATGCAATTTAGACAGCATCCTCTTTTCAGACACCACCATCAGAGAGTCCAGTTCCATCCCCACAACATCACTGGCCTTACAAATGAGTTTGTTGATTCTGTTGGTGTCTGCCACCCTCAGCCTGCTGCCCCAGCACACAACAGCAAACATGATAGCACTGGCCACCACAGACTCGTAGAACATCCTCAGCATCGTCCGGCAGATGTTAAAGGACCTCAGTCTCCTCAGGAAATAGAGACGGCTCTGACCTTTCTTGTAGACAGCCTCAGTGTTCTTTGACCAGTCCAGTTTATTGTCAATTCGTATCCCCAGGTATTTGTAATCCTCCACCATGTCACACTGACCCCCTGGATGGAAACAGGGGTCACCAGTACCTTAGCTCTCCTCAGGTCTACCACCAGCTCCTTAGTCTTTTTCACATTAAGCTGCAGATAATTCTGCTCACACCATGTGACAAAGTTTCCTACCGTAGCCCTGTACTCAGCCTCATCTCCCTTGGTGATGCAACCAACTATGGCAGAGTCATCGGAAAGCTTCTGAAGATTGACAAGACTCTGTGCAGTAGTTGAAGTCCGAGGTGTAAATGGTGAAGAGAAAGGGAGACAAGACAGTCCCTGTGGAGCCCCAGTGCTGCTGATCACTCTGTCGGACACACAGTGTTGCAAACACTGTCAGTACGTAGTATGGAGGGGGAGGGGTGTAGGATAGAGGCTGGCAAGTGAGAGGTGGATCCTGATGGGGAGAGGATGATGGGCAGATGGAACAGAGTTGGGGTGGGAATGGTGGGATGGATGCTGGTAGATGATTTGTCGGCCAGATAGGAAGGGGGATGATGGGTAATAGGAACCAGATGAGGGTAGGTGTTGGGAGGGATGAACAGAAAAAGAAGAAAAGTAGGTGGATGGATAAATGGGAGTTAAAACACACACAAACTCGAGATGTCTCTTCCAGACAGAACAATTGCCTGGGGTGGTGGTAAATGCAGAAGTGATAGTAACATTGAAGAGGGATTTGGACAGACAAATGTGCCGTCTTACTGACTTCCGGTAAGATGGCGGAGCATTCAGATGCAGCGGCCTCTCAGGGGCCAAGCAAATGGGTTTTGTCTTTTGTAAACGTTTATTTTTATGATCACGGGATAATGCTGGGCATTAAGCAGCTCACTGCTGGGGTAGACACTACAGGAACAGCATTTCTGCCCACCATGTCTGCATTAACTGTAAGGTCTACCTTAAGGCTACGGCCCAGTATAAGGTTTACCCCGTCGGAGAGCTGCTTGTTGGAATTGATGCAGACCATGTTACTGTTGGCTACATGAAGGCACTGGAGTCAATGCGCAAAGGTGGTGTGCAGTCCACTGCGAGTGATTATCTTGGATGTTTCTTTTGTGATCACAAGCCCCTGTTGCGCATTGATAATATAAAATGCAGCAAGTCCGTTTTCCTTGTTTGTTGGCAAGACAGACGACAGGGAGCTGCGCGGCCTCGGTTGAAGCAAGGACTAGGCCTCAAGCTGCAGGCTTGCCTATTGCAGCAGTCCAGGAGAAGTGATGCTCATGCTGGCATCCATCCTGGGTTGGGGGCTGGCCTCTCCCATTAGTGCTGTCTCCGAGTGTTTGATTGGTGGAATGATAAGCTGGATTGCGTGTGTACATTTATTTGTGGACTGCTGAGAATTGCTTATTTTTGCAAAATACACCCATGCACCATCAACTTACAGGTCATCTCATTCAGGGGCTTGGGCTATGTTATATTTTTTAGTTTGACTCCATGTTGTACTGCTGTCTTATATGTGGTATATGTGCCTTGTGCTGTGTATGACTGTTGGTACTGTGTTTTGGACCTTGGTCCTGGAGGAATGCTGTTTCGTTTGGCTGTATTCATGGGAATTTATGTATGGTCGATTGATAATTGAACTTGAACGGGCAGGGAATGGAGGGATATGTATCATTTACAAGCAGATGGGATTAGTTAGATGATGGGAATATATTGATTGGCTGCTTCAAGGCCTGTATGGAGACACAAATGCCTTTGAATTGAAAATCTTACAAAAGATACCAGATTCAACCCTATACATCATGGATAAAGGGCTCCCAACCATTGAGCACATCTACGTAAAATGTTGTCGTAGGAAAGCAGCATTCATCATCAAAGATCCTCACCATCCAGGCCTTGCTCTCTTCTCACTGCTGCCATCAGGTAAAAGATACAAGAGCCTCATGACTTGCACCACTAGTTACTATCCCACAACCATCAGGCTCCTGAATGAAAGGGGTAACTACACTCACTTGCCTCATCATTGAAATTTTCCCATAACCGATTATCTCACTTTAAGGACTCTCTATCTCATAATCTCATGTTCTCATTATTTATTGCTATTTGTTTATATTTGAATTTGCACAGTTTGTTGTCTCTGCACTCTAGTTGATCTTTCATTGATCCTATAGTGACTATTTTGTAGATTTACTGAGTATGCCCACAGGAAAATGAGTCTGTGGGCTATATATGGTGACGTATGTGTACTTTGATAATAAATTTACTTTGAACTTTTTGAACTTTAGCACAGGCATGGTGGGTCAAAATGCTGTTCCTGTACTGTTCTATGTTTTAACGTTCAAAGAAAATATTAATACATAGAAAAGTATAAGTAGACAGTAAAAGTGGGCCTGAAGTCTCAATGCCCACTTATAAAAAATTGACATTGTTGAGATACGGAAGCTATTGTATAATGCTAGAAGGGAGAAAATTGATGGATTATAAAAGCATTCTGTTGTGGTTCGTGTTTATAATGGCTGATAGTACATTTTCTGAGAGGAAATGTTATACTAATGCACTCATTCCTTGAAAATGGAATTGAAGGAAAGGTAATTTATTTTCCCATTGAAAAGTACAGAATAGAGCTGTGATCTGTATCTTGTACGGTTGCTTTTGTTTTGACATTGCAGCATTACGAAATGACTAATTTTATAAAATGGCTATTTCAATTTTCCAAAATTACAAGTACTATTACAACCCTTTTGCCTGTGTTTTCAGGAGTAATTTTAGCTAATGGCTAGAACCTATTACTGTTAATCTGGACAAAGGTGCTATGACAGAAGATTTTGTGGCAAGAATAACCATCTTGTGTAGAAAGGTGCTTAATTTTGCTGTCCTTACCGGTGTCACGTGATAGCAGGTATAAAGACAGTCAGAAAAAGATGGGACCAAGGCAAGTTCCCTCAAATTATGAGAGGCTGGTGTTTTTAACAAATTAGAACTCAAATTGTTATGAACTACGAAGTGACGGAATCAAATGGTGATTTATTTTTATTGAAGAATCTACTGAACTCTACAGTGGGAAAATAAATGATGTCCCTTAATGTATCAGTTCAAGGCTGAAGCTGGTTCCTGTCCCTGTTTACAGCAGTCAGCATTTTTATTAACCAGATGTGTGGCACTTAAAAAGATACATACATTTTCTCCTTTTAAGTTGTGGCTTTTGCTTCTGCAGTAATGTGCTAGGGCAAAGCATCTGCATTATCCCAGGAGACAGAGGTTTTTTTTCCCTTGTTGAAATGTCAAATCATCACCCAGCTCCAGACTATGCACGAATTGCCTTTTCCTTTTAATGAACGCCCTAAAGCATGGCCCAAGCAATCAAACAATATACATATGACCACTTTCTTTCTGCTACAATGATGACCAGAAATGGTTGCCTGCTCTGCAGTCAATGGACACTTTATTACAGTGGTCCCCAACCACTGGGCCGCGGACCAGTACCGGGCTGCAAAGCATGTGCTACAGGGCTGCAAGAAAACGATATGATTTGGCGATATGAGAAAGCTGCACCTTTCCTCATTCCCTGTCACGCCCACTGTTGAACTTGAATGCACGCGAGGTCATCGGTGACCCAAGACGCAAATGACCCAAGATGTGCAAAAGAATGGGTCTGTGACCCATTTGTGAATATCCCGGGTGAATCATCCATGTCAGTGCGGGAAGAAGATCAACTCCTCGAGCTTGCAAATGACGATGGGCTGAAAAGTATGTTTGACATAACATCTCTGCCGGCATTCTGGATCAGAGTCAAGGCTGAATATCCTGAGATAGCCACGAAAGCACTGAAAACGCTGCTTCCATTTCCAACATCATATCGCTGTGAAGCAGAGTTTTCTGCAATGAATGCAACAAAAACTAAATTGCGGAATAGACTGGACATAAGATACCCTTCGAGTATCGTCTCCCATCACCCCTCGATGGGACCATGTCGTTGCAGGAAAACGTGCCCAGGGCTCCCACTGATTCAGTGATATTGGTGTGTTGCAATGATTTTATATGTTCATACGAGGAAAATATGCGCTGTGTGTTTAATATCCAAACATTACTTAAAATGTTATGATGCTGTTGACTTATAATTGACTTATCAATATTCATGTGAGGAAAATATGTGTTGTGTGATTAATATTAAATTCGTTAGATAAACCTTTTTAGAAATGAAATTGAATGTATTAGCCACTTATAAGTGACTTATAGTTGACTTATCATCACCTATATTCCGGTCATGATTAACACCCCCGCCCCGGTCAGCTGGTCGGCAAGAATATTGTCAATATTAAACCGGTCCGCGGTGCAAAAAAGGTTGGGGACCCCTGCTTTATTAGGTACCTCCTGTACCTAAGAAAGTGGCCACTGAGTGTATGTTCATGAATTCCTGCTACCACTCACATCAATGTTTGATGCATTGTGCTTTCAGTGATGCTCTTCTACACACCACTGCAGTGTGTGTGCTATTTGAGTTACTGTTACCTTCCTGTCACCTTGAAACAGCCTGGCCGTTCTCTTCTGACCTCTCTCATTAACAAGGCATTTTCAACCAAAGAACTGTCGCTCACTGGATATTTTTTATTTTTCACATGTTCTCTATCATCTCTAATGACTGTAATGCATGAAAATCCCAGGAGATCAGCCATTTCTGAGATACTCAAACCACACCATCTGACACCAACGATCATTGTATGGTCAAATTTCTTCCACCTTCTGATGTTTGGTCTGAACACCAACTGAACCTTTTGACCTCTCCTCTGTGTGCCTTTATGCATTGAATTGCTGCCACGTGATTGGCTAATTAGATATTTGCCTTAACGAGCAGGTGTACAAGCCAAAGAATCAGAGAACACGACAGCACAGAAGCAAGCTATTCAGCCCATGTGGTCTGTGCTGAACCATTAATCTACCTAGTCCTATTGACCTAAACCTGGATAATATCCCTCCATACCCTTCTCATCCATGTGCAGTGCCTATCCAAATTTCTCTTAAATATTGAAAACGAACCTGCATCCGGCACCTGCACTGGCAACTTGTTCCACACTTTCACCACCCCTGAAAGAAGAAGCTCCCCCTCATGTTCTGCTTTCAGCCTTAACCCGACCACTAGTTGTAGTCACTCCCAACCTCAGCAGAAAAAGTCTGCTTGCATTTACCTTATCTATACCTCTCATAGTTTTGTATATGTCTATGAAATTTCCCCTCAATCTTCTCTGTTCTAGGGGGGAAACAATCCGAAGCTATTCAACCTTTCCCTATAACTTAGGTCCTCAAATCCCTGCAACATCCTTGCAAATTTTCTCTGCACCTTTTCAATCCTGTTACATCTTTCCTGTAGGTAGGTGACCAAAACTGCACACAGTACTTCTAATTAGGCCTCACCAATGTCTTGTCCAATTTCAGCATACCATCCCAACTCCTGTACTCAGTACATTGATTTATGAAGGCCAATGTGCCAAAAGCTTTCCTTACTACCTATGACACCACTTTCGAGGTATTATGGATCTGTATTCCCAGATCCTTCTGTTCTACCACACTCTTCAGTGCCCTACTGTTCACCATGTAAGAGCTACCCTGGTTAGTCCTCCCAAGTGCAACACCTCACAGTTGTCTGCATTAAATTCCATTGGCCTTTTTTCTAGCTAGTCCAGATCGCATTGCATGCTTTGATAGTCTTCCTCGTTGTCCACTACTGCCCTAATCTTCGTGTCATCTGCAAGTTTGCTGGTCCATTTAACCACTTTATCATCCAGGTCGTTGATATAGATGTCAAACAACAATAGACCCAGCACTGATCCCTGCTCCACACCCCTAGTCATAGGCGTCCAAACAGAGGGGCAACCATTACTACCACTCTCTGGCTTCTCTCGCAAGCCCAATGTCTAATCCGATTTACTACCTTGTCATAAATGCTAAGCAACTGAACCTGCTTGACCAACCTCCCGTGTGGGACCTTATCAAAAGCCTGGCTAAAGTCCATGTGGACAACATGCACTGTCTTCCTTTCATCAACTTTCCTGGTAACTTCCTCGAAAATCTCCATAGAATTGGCTAGACATGACTTACCATCCCAAAGCCATATTTACTATCCCTAATCAGTCCATGTCTGTCCAAATACATGTACTTCCATTCCCTTAGGATACCTTCCAATAACTTTTTCACTACTGATGTCAAGCTCACAGGCATATAATTTCCTGTGGCTTATTCTTGGAGCCTATCATAAACAACAGAACAACATTAGCTATTTTCCAGCACCTCATCCATGGCTAAGGGTTTATTAAAAAATATCTTTGCTTGACCCCCTGCAATTTCAGCACTAGCCTCCCACAGGGTCTGAGGGAACACCTTGTCAGGCCCTGGCGACTTATCCACTGTAATTTGCCTCACAAGAGTAAATACCTCCTCCTCTGTAATCTGTACAGGGTCCATGACCTCGCTGCTGCTTTGCCTCACTTCTATAGACTCTGTGTCCATCTCCTGAGTAAATACAGATGCAAAAATCCTTTTAGGATCTCCCCCATCTTTTTCGGCTCCACGCATAGATTCCCACTCTGATCTTCCCAAGGACCAGTTTTGTCCCTTGCTATCCTTTTGCTTCTAGTATATTTATAGAAGCCCATACAATTCCCCTTCACCTTGTCTGCTAGAGCAGCCTCATGCCATCTTTTAGTCCTCCTGATTTCCTTTGTAAGTGTTTTCTTGCATTTCTTATACTCTTCAAATACCTCATTTGTTCCTTCCTGCTTATACCTGCTATGTGCCACCTTCTTCTTCTTAACCAGGACCTCAATGTCTCTCTCTAAACCTGTTATCCTTGCCTTTTATTCTAGCAGGAACATTGAAACTCTATACTCTCAAAATTTCACTTCTGAAGGCCTCCTACTTACCAAGTACACTTTTGCTAGAAAGCAACCTGTTCTAATCCATGCTTTCCAGATCCTTTTGATACCATCAAAATTAGAATTTCTCCAATTTAGAATCTCAACCCGAGGACCAGACCTGTCCTTTTCCATAATTATATTGAAACTAATGGCATTATGATCACTAGATGCAAAATTTTCCCCTATGTAAACTTCAGTCACCTGCCTTGTCTCATTCCTGACATCTAGTATTGCACTCTCTCAAGTTGGGACTTCTATGTACTGAAAACATTTGACAAACATTTTCCCATCCAGCCCTTTCCCAATATGGAAATCCCAGTCAATATGTGGAATGTTAAAATCACCTACTATCACAGCCTTATGTTTCTTGCAACAGTCTGCGATCTCTCTACAAGTTTGCTCCAATAAATCTCACAGACTGTTGGGCCTTCTCTAATATCATCCCATTGACATGATCATGCCTTTTGTATTCCGCAATTCTACCCATAAAGCCTCAGTGGATGAGCTCACCAGTCTGTCCTGACTGAGCACTGCTGAGACATTTTTCCTGACTAGTAAGGCCACCACTCCTGCTCTGTCACATCTAAAACATCAGAATCCCAGAACATTGAGCTGCCAGTCCTGCCCCTCCTGCAACAAAGTCTCACTAATGGCTGCAGTGTTATAATTCCATATGCTGATCCATGCTCTAAGCTCATCCATCTTTCCTGCAATGCTCCTCACATTGAGCTATATGCAGCTCACGACATTAATCCCACCATGCTGAACCTTTTGATACCTGGCTTTCTATGTAGGCTTGACAACATCTTTCTCCACAACCACTCCGCGATCTGTTCTGTTGCCCTGGTTCCCATCCCCTTGCAGCTCTAGTTTAAAGCTTCAATAAAGTGGCGAGCACTAAAACCCCCACTCACTCCCATTCAACATCTGCATTGCTGAATACTCTCTCTCTGACCCTTTTTTCAAATTGTGAAATAAAATCAGAATTAACTTTATCAGAGGTGGGTACTGCTGCACTTTTCATGCAGTCAGTCAGATGTTATTCATCCATGAGCAGTAGACATTATTGACAAGCCTAGCAAATGCCCTTGGATACGTGGTGTCAGGGGTGATACTTCCTTGAATTGCTGCAGTCTACTGGTTTGGTCGAGCATTCAACAATCCCTGGAAATTGTGCAGGAGTATCCTGACTGCAAGTTGTCACTCTGTTGTGATGCAAAAATAAGTTATCACTCTGTTGTCATGCAATCAAGGGAATATGCCATTCGTTTCCCTGAGTTTTGTGTCAACAGAGAACACGCACAAAATGCTCAGCAAGTCAGGCAGCATCTATGGAAATGAGTAAATAGTCAACGCCTCAGACCGAGACCCTTCATCAGGACTGGAAAGGAAGGGGGAAGACGCCAGAATAAAATGGTGGGGTGAGGGGAAGGAGGCTAGCTAGAAGGTGATAGGTGAAGCCAGGTGGTAGGAAAGGCAAAGGGCTGGAGAAGAAGGAATCTGAAAAGAGAGGAGAGTGGACCATAGGAGAAATGACGCCACCCTCCAGGTGGAGGAGCAACACCTTATATTCCATTTGGATAGCCCCCACCCTGATGGTGTGAATATTGTTTCTCATTTCAGTAAAAGAAATTCCCTCCCCCTCCCCTCTTCTTCAGTTCCCCACTGTGGCCTCTTAGCTCTTCTCACCTGCATATTATCTTCCCCTGAGTCCCCTCCTCCTCCTCCTCTTTCTCCTGTAGTCCAGCACTGACAGGAGAGCTGGCCAGCAGGGTCCAGCACAGATTCCAGCGTGCCCACTGCGCCTCTGTTCTCTCCCACACTGCCTCCGATGTGCATTTTGATGCATACTAGCACTTTCCCACCATATTTGTCAGGCTAATAGTCTATAATTCGCTGCTTTCTGTCCCTCCTTTTAAAATAACATTCCTATATTAACTACCTTCCAGTCCATGGGTATTCATCTAGAGTCTCAAGCCTGTTGGAAGATGCCAACCAATGAATCCACTGTTCCAGGAATCATTTCCTCATGTACTATCAGAACGAGGGATTTATTATCCTTGAATCTCATCAATATACCTCAGCATTTTTAAAAAATTAAAACTAATTTCCTTCAGTTCCTCTCTGCTCCTAGACTTTTTAACACTAACATTTCCTGCAAAGTTATTTTTGTCCTTTGTGACTTCAGTTCCAAAGTATTGTTCAATTGTTCTACCATCTGTCTATTTGTCTGTCTGTCTATCCTTAACCCCCAAGCCAGTAAGGCTGATCAACACCTCCAACCACTAACCCATTCCTCCACATCCCCAACCACCACTGCTTTATCATTTCTTGTCAGTCATCTTATGTATAGATACTACTGTGTCTTTGTAGACATATAATCAATCTATGTATATAAGTTATCTTATGATTTATATTTATTGTGCTTATTATTATTGTTATTGTCTTCTTTATCTTATTGTGTTTTTTTGTGTGCTGCATCAGAGCCACAGTAACAATTATTTTGTTCCCTTTTACACTTGCATACTGGAAATGACATCAGACAACAAATCTTTTGAGGCACAGTGCAATAGCAGGCCCTTCTGGCCCAGTGAGCCCATGCCACACATTTATACCCGTGTGACCAATCAACCCACTGACCTGTACGCCTTTGGGATGTGGGAGGAGACTGAAGTACCCAGAGGAAACGCACAAGGTCATGGGGAGAATCTACGAACTCCTCACAGACTGTGATGGAATTGATCCCAGGTCCCTGGTGTCGTAATACCGTCACCTGAACCGCTACACTATGTGCTGCCCAAAAGTATTTATACGGTTGTGCCACAATTTCTTTGTTTCCCCATTATAACTTCCACATCTTTGATCGTAAGGGACCTGCATTTGTCTTCTCCAATCGTTTTCTCTATGTGCATCTACAGAAATCTTCAGTCAATATATATGCACAGCTAGCATACCTTTGCACTCGACTTTTTCCCTCTGGGCCCTTTGTTGCTGTTTGAACTGATGCCCAGCCTTAGATTCGTTATTTTGCCTGGTCAATTTGTATCCGATTTCCTACAGTCCAATACTGTCTCTAATTGCCCTTGATAATCATATTCCAACATTGCCATGGTCAGGAAAGAATTGTTGTCATCAGGATAGTGTAGTGGTCAGCATGACACTATAACAGTTCAGAACATTCCGGAGTATGGGCTTCAATTCTGGTGCCATTCTGTAGGTAGTGTCTGTATGTCCTCCCTGTGGAATGTGTGGGTTTTCCTTAGGTGCTCTGGTTTCCTTCCACAGTCCAAAGACATACCGGGTGGGTTAATTGTAAATTGGCCCGTGATTAGGTTAGGGTTAATCAGGGTTGTGGGGTTGCTGAGGCAATGTGGCTTGAAGGGTCAGGATGGCCTGCTCCATGCTGTATGACTAAATATAAATAAATGAATCAATAAACAACCTATTTAATTTTGTGTAATTACTGAGCCATCTATCAATAATGCTCTCCAATCTTTCTTCACCCTACCATTGAAGTTTCCTGGATTTCGATTGAGGGCCCTTATTGTAGAATCCATTATGACACTCTCTATCATCTCCAGGGGGCCTTACGTTACAAGATTGGTAATTAATTCTGGAATTCCCCTCCCAATGGTAATGTGACTCATTTAGTTAACCCAGTCTATGTGTAAATGAAAGTCATCCATGATTACAGTTGTCCTTTTTCTGTACGTCCAATTTTCTGTTAAATGCTATGCACAAACTGCTGTTTGAGGGTCTGTAAACAACCTCCATTTACACTTCCTGCCCCCTTGATGTTTCTTGGATCTCCCCATGAGATCCCACATTATCTGAGCTAATATCCTCCCTCATGGTTATGTTAATACTCCTCTTTAACCAGCTACCCTGCCTCCTCTTGCTTTTCCGGAATATTCAGTAACCCTGTTAGGCAGCTGGCATCCTTGGTCCCCTGCAGCAATGTGTCCGTAATCCTAATCATATCATTCCCCTTCGTATGTGTCTGTGGGATTAATTCAACCGCTCTATTGTGACTGCTCTGCACGTTAACACACACAGCCTTTAGGCTTGAATTTTTAACAGCCTTAGTCCTTTTACCATTATCCTGCACTGTGGCCTTGCATATTGCTGTTCATTTTCTGGTCTTGCTCGAGTGCTTTTCCTCTCTGAGCCCTTTTTAGGTATAGAGAGATAAAGCATGGAAACAGAGCTTTCGGCCGACTGGAGTTCATGCTGGGTGATTAACTACACATTTACACTAATCCTTCATTTTAATATTCTTCTTGTTCTCCCTGCCTTCTTACCAACTGTCCCCGGATTCCACTGCTTATCTATACACAAGAAGCAATTTGCTGAGACCATTAATTTTACAATCCGTGCATCTTTGGGATGTGGGAGCACCCAGAGCAAAACTACAAGGTTACGGAGACAACATGCAAAATGCATGCGGACAGTGCCTGAGGTCAGGACTGAACCCAGGTCTCTGGCACTTTGAGGCTGTAGCTGTACTAGCTCTGCCACTCTTTTTGATAAATGTGTTTATTTATGCTAGTTTCCTCTTCTGTCTTTTGGCATTGTTATCCTTCTCCCTGTCACTCTAGTTTAGATCATAGTGACTACTCATTCTAGGTTAGGACATTGATTCAGGTCGTGCCTAGGTATAATCCATCCCATTTGTCCAGATATCACCCCGCACTGACTTTGTTCTGGTTCCCTAAGAATCTTGAGGTTCAGAATCAGAATCAGTTTTTGTATCACCGGCCATATATTGTGAAGTTTGCTACCACCTTGTGAGGCTGGCTTTTTTCATTTATCTTCCAGTTCCTTAAATTTAAGACCATAAGATATAGGAGAAGAAGTAGGCTATTTGGACCATAGAGTCTGCTTTGCTATTTCATCATGGTTGATCCATTTCCCTCTCAGCCCCAATCTCCTGCCTTCTCCCCGTAACCCCTCATGCCCTGACTAACCTATATACCCAATGACTCGGCCTGGAATTCCACAGATTCATCACTCTCTAGCTAAAGAAATTGTTCCTCATCTCCATTCTAAATAGACATCCCTCAATTCTGAGGCTGTGTCCTCCAGTCCTCGACTCCCCCATCATAGGAAACATCCACTCTATTGAGGTCTTTCAACATTCAATAGGATTCAATGAGATCCCACCTTATTCTTCTGAATTCTACAAGTACAGGCCCAGAGCCGTCAAACACTCCTCATACGATAAGCCTTTCAATCCCGGAATCGTTTTCGTGAACCTCCTTTGAACCCTCTCCAGGCCTTTTTTTTAAACTGTGGTTATTGATACCAAAATATACCACAACCACTGGTTCTTACAAAGGAACACAACCATTGGCTCTTTACGTCCCTTCTTCAGGTTGCCCTGCAGCTGCCCCGTGACACACTTAGCTCTAGCACCAGGGAGTCAACGTACCAAAGGATGTGCTGGCATTGGAGATGGTCCGGAGAAGGTTTACTAGAATGATCCTGAGAATAAAAGAATTAATATATGATGTGCATTTGATAGCTCTGGGCCTGTACTCACTGGAGTTTAGGAGGATGAGAGAGGATCTCATCGAAACCTATCAAATATTGAAAGGCTTGAAATAGTGGATATGGAGAGAACATGTGTTTAATAGTAGTAATTTTATGTATTGCAATGTATTACTGCTGCAATAACAAATTTTGATATATGTGAATGATGATAAACCTGATTCTGATATGGGTCTCTGTTGTGGACTGAAAGCGGGAAGGGGGCAGGGAGAGGGGAATCCTGGTTGGGAAAAGGAGAAGAGAGAGAGGAAGCAAGCACCAGAGAGGCATTCTGTAATAATCAATAAACCAATTGTTTGGAATCAAATGACCTTGCCTGGTGTCTCAGGGTTGGGTGTGTCTGAACCTGCACCACCCCTGCCGCCCACCCCCCCCCCGCACTCTTTCTCTGCCACCTGTCCCACACCCCTCCCATAGCACCCCACTCTCACCATTCCTAACGTCCTGTACTCCCGATGTACTTACAAACTTGGTTTCTGCTCCACATTGACGAATACAGTACTGTGCAAAGGTCTGAGGCAACGTAGCTATATATATGTACCTCAGACTTCTTGCACAGTGCTGTAAGAGCAGAAGTGCAAGCTACTCTTTGCATTCTGCCCATCCCATTTTGTACCTGTGCATTCTTAGTTGGCAGTGTGAGTGCATCTCTGAATCACGGAAGTTCCGCAGTGAACCCATTTCAAAGTTCAAGGTAAGTTTATTATCAAAGCACGTAGATCTCACCATAGACTACCCTGAGATTAATTTTCTTGCACGTGTTTACGGTAGAACAAAGAATTGCAATGAAAAACTACACACGAAGACTGTCAAATGATCAGTGTGCAAAAGCGGACAAACTGTAACTACAAAAGAAACAAACAAAAATAGAATTGGAATCAGGTTTAATATCATTGCCACCTGTCCCAGATCTTCACTGGCATTTGTCATGAAATTTGTTGTTGTAATAAATAATTCTGACAACATCAGTTGTAGAGTACTTGAAAGGTTGTGTCCTGACGAAGGTTCTCGGCCTGAAACGTCGACTGTACCTCTTCCTAGAGATGCTGCCTGGCCCGCTGCATCCACCAGCAACATTTCTGTGTGTGCTTGAAATTCCAGCATCTGCAGATTTCTTCGTGTTTGCCATAGGTTGTGGAATCAGTTTAGTGTTGAGGTGAGTGAAGTTATCCACACTGGTTCGGAAACCTGATGGTTGAAGTATTATTCTTGAACCTGGTGGTGTGGGACATACAACTTCTGTACTACCTCCTTGATGGCAGCAACAAGGACAGATCATGGCCTGGGTGGTGGGTTTCCTTGATCGTGGAATGCTGCTTTCTTGTGGCTGCTCTCCTTGTAGAGATGCTCACTGGTGTTCAGCTTATCAGCTCCATCAAACCAGTTGCTGCAGTAGTACACGTCTCCTGCAAAACATGGTCAAAGGTACATGGAAGAAAAATTCAATGGGTCCAAGCTGAACCTTGCCATAAATTATCTGTGAATTAAGGTGCTTAGTTCAGCCCCCAAATTAAAGGTCCTTAGTTTACCCCTACCATTGACTAAATATTGTGGCAAATCTATATCTTTACCGTGGATCCCTGACATTAGCTAACTGCAACCCCTGGCAAAGAGACTAATGGAACTGATTGTGTAATCATGAACCTAACAGGTCCCTGACCCTCTTAAACCTGCTTGATGCCAGAAACCACAGATGAATAGACATCCTGACTTTAAAATTTGTTTGGTTTTCCTGCAACCTTGTGGGTTTCCACCTTGAGCTTCAGTTTCCTCCCCTGTTCCGAAGACATATGGTTAGGGTTTGTAAGTTGTGGACATGCTTTGTTGCCACTGGCATTGCTACGACCTTTGAGGGCTGTCCAGTGCAATTCTCGCCGATTTGATTTGACAAAAACAACACATTTCACTGTATGTTTTGCTATACATATGATAAATAAAGGTAATCTTAAAAAAAATTGTCATGACTTCAAAATCTTTCTGGAGGAGAGATTTCAGCTTTTAATTTTTAGACTGCGCCCCCTTACAGAGTTTCAACATGTAATGTGGTAATCACTTTACTCCACCCCTCCCACAGATGTTCAACAATCTGAGTTCCTCCAGCAAGTTGTTCCAAGATTCCAGCTTCCGCAGTATCATGTCTCCCTTGGTTTTACATCCCTGTTCTGCCAATCCCGTAGGATTTCTCTTTACCTTATTGACCTTTATTCACATTATCCACCTACATTGGAAGCAGGTACACTAGACCGTAAGACCATAAAGTATAGGAGCAGAATTAGCCATCTGGCCCATCGCGTCTGCTCCGCCATTTCAAAATGGCTGATCCAATTTTCCTCTCAGCCCCAGTCTCCTGCCTTCTCCTCATATCCCTTCACGTCCTGACCAATCAAGAATCTATCAGCCTCTGCCTTAAATATACTTAAAGACTTGGCGTCCACAGCTGCCTGTGACAAAGGCTTACACAGATTCACCGGTACATTTAAGATCGGCACATGGATGATGGAAGAAAGGAGAGCTTGTGGGAGGGATCTCGATATTGATCTTAGAGTAAATACATTGCAGGTTGAAGGACCTGTGCTGATCTATATTCCTGAGTGTGCAGGGGAATTTAAAACTTACCTATACAACTTGTCCTCATAAATTAACATTTTATGCTTAATTCTATATTCTTCATTCTTACCTATATAACTTGAACCACTGCTGCAGTCTTCCATGGCCAAAGTATCCTTGTTTGAGGTCAGTGCCCCACACGTGACTGCATCACTTCATAGACAATAACTTTATAGAGCTGCATCAGAACTTTGTACGTTTCAAAGAGCTGCCTTGCGGTTTCCACAATTTTCATTCTCACTCCCAGTGAAAGCACAAAGAACTGAAGGAAATGGAATAAAATGTTCCCTTCAGGGAATATTATGTATTTGTCATAAATTTTAGCCCTGGTCCCTGAACCATTAATAACAAGCAATGCTAATATGTAACATTTGTTTGGCATTGTAGTGATGAGAGCCACTGGCTTAAGGCAGTCAGGAAGAAAGACTAATGTGAATTACCAGGGAGATGTAGTTTCCCTCACTACCAGAGAACAGTGAAACCAGGATTCTCCTGTGTGTGGGTTAACAGAGAGTCGTCGTGAAACACAGCACACAAACAAGCCTTTCAGCCCATCAAGTCCACACAGACCATTAACTGTCCATTTAAATTAATTATATGTTAATCAAGGAGCACAGGAAGTGTCACACATCAAAGTTGCTGGTGAACGCAGCAGGCCAGGCAGCATCTGTAGGAAGAGGTGCAGTCGACGTTTCAGGCCGAGACCCTTCGTCAGGACTAACTGAAGGAAGAGTGAGTAAGGGATTTGAAAGTTGGAGGGGGAGGGGGAGATCCAAAATGATAGGAGAAGACAGGAGGGGGAGGGATGGAGCCAAGAGCTGGACAGGTGATAGGCAAAAGGGGATACGAGAGGATCATGGGACAGGAGGTCTGGGAAGAAGGACAAGTGGGGGGGAACCCAGAGGATGGGCAAGAGGTATATTCAGAGGGACAGAGGGAGAAAAAGGAGAGTGAGAGAAAGAATGTGTGCATAAAAATAAGTAACAGATGGGGTACGAGGGGGAGGTGGGGCCTTAGCGGAAGTTAGAGAAGTCGATGTTCATGCCATCAGGTTGGAGGCTACCCAGACGGAATATAAGGTGTTGTTCCTCCAACCTGAGTGTGGCTTCATCTTTACAGTAGAGGAGGCCGTGGATAGACATGTCAGAATGGGAATGGGATGTGGAATTAAAATGTGTGGCCACTGGGAGATCCTGCTTTCTCTGGCGGGCAGAGCGTAGATGTTCAGCAAAGCAGTCTCCCAGTCTGCATCGGGTCTCGCCAATATATACAAGGCCACATCGGGAGCACCGGATGCAGTATATCACCCCAGCCGACTCACAGGTGAAGTGTTGCCTCACCTGAAAGGACTGTTTGGGGCCCTGAATGGTGGTAAGGGAGGAAGTGTAAGGGCATCTGTAGCACTTGTTCCGCTTACATGGATAAGTGCCAGGAGGGAGATCAGTGGGGAGGGATGGGGGGGACGAATGGACAAGGGAGTTGTGTAGGGAGTGATCCCTGCGGAATGCAGAGGGGGGGGGGAGGGAAAGATGTGCTTAGTGGTGGGATCCCGTTGGAGGTGGCTCAAACAGTCCTTCCAGGTGAGGCAACATTTCACCTGTGAGTCGGCTGGGGTGATATACTGCGTCCGGTGCTCCTGATGTGGCCTTGTATATATTGGCGAGACCCGATGCAGACTGGGAGACCGCTTTGCTGAACATCTACGCTCTGTCCGCCAGAGAAAGCAGGATCTCCCAGTGGCCACACATTTTAATTCCACATCCCATTCCCATTCTGACATGTCTATCCACGGCCTCCTCTACTGTAAAGATGAAGCCACACTCAGGTTGGAGGAACAACACCTTATATTCCGTCTGGGTAGCCTCCAACCTGATGGCATGAACATCGACTTCTCTAACTTCCGCTAAGTCCCCACCTCCCCCTCGTACCCCATCTGTTACTTATTTTTATGCACACATTCTTTCTCTCACTCTCCTTTTTCTCCCTCTGTCCCTCTGAATATACCTCTTGCCCATCCTCTGGGTCCCCCCCTCCTTGTCTTTCTTCCCGGACCTCCTGTCCCATGATCCTCTCGTAT
Source organism: Mobula birostris (assembly GCF_030028105.1). Classification (NCBI taxonomy): domain Eukaryota; kingdom Metazoa; phylum Chordata; class Chondrichthyes; order Myliobatiformes; family Myliobatidae; genus Mobula; species Mobula birostris. The sequence goes on along the minus strand of NC_092380.1, from coordinate 99,406,365 downwards.
CCCCTTTTGCCTATCACCTGTCCAGCTCTTGGCTCTATCCCTCCCCCTCCTGTCTTCTCCTATCATTTTGGATCTCCCCCTCCCCCTCCAACTTTCAAATCCCTTACTCACTCTTCCTTCAGTTAGTCCTGACGAAGGGTCTCGGCCTGAAACATCGACTGCACCTCTTCCTAGAGATGCTGCCTGGCCTGCTGCGTTCACCAGCAACTTTGATGTGTGTTGCTTGAATTTCCAGCATCTGCAGAATTCCTGTTGTTTGCACAGGAAGTGTATCCATTTGGGTTACCTGGAGAAATTGATAGTAGCAGAACGTTGCATTCGCAATGGCCATGGGATTGACTTCAGCAAAAAACGACTGTGCCACGGCAGTGGCTTCTGGGGTGGCCTGGTATAGGGAGCCATTGAAATAAAACTAGAGGAAAAGAATTTTAACAAAGACGAAGGTCCCACTCTTAGTAAGAACTGGAATTCGATTGTAAGCAAGATGGGACAGTGGAAACCTGATTGGATGAGGACTAACCAATCAGGAGGGACAGGTGGTGGGGGTATAAATACTATTGGACTAGACATGCCCAGGCATCATCCCTGATGAAGATGGCAGTGTTTGCCATTGAAACGTCGGTTAAAATCAATACCTGTACCTGGCTGGAAACCCAAGAAGAGTTTATTCATGTATGTTAATCCCTTTGTTTTATTCTGCCCACATTCTCATCAACTCTGTTGGTGCCAGAAGTATGGCAAGACTTGAGGGCCGCCCAGCACAATCCTTGCTGATTTGATGTGGTGTCAAAAATGCATTTCACTCTGTTTCAATGTGTATCTGATAAAATATGTCTTTTTTTCCACCTCAGTTATCCCCTTGGTTTCTTAAAGACTTACGTTTGCATAATGCCTGCCACATCCTTTTCAGCATATACCAGAGGTATCTTACAGCTGATTAAGTATTTCTGAAGCATGTTTCTAGTGTGCAGAGTTTCCCCATGAGTTCCTGCAGTTAGCAACATGAGAGTGACTCGTACCCATGTTAAGTGGTTGATGGTTTAAGATGGCGCTACTGAAAATGGATGACAACTGACCGATGGTTCATAAAGCAAGAAATACAACTAAGTACTTCATTAATAACACTTTTTCTGTGGAAAATTGTGGCAAACCGTCATTGTAAACAATGAAGGTGTGAACAAGGACAAGGCTGACTCGTGGATCAAAAAGTGTGGGTGTAATGCAAAGTCGGAAGAAGGTCAAAGTGTGTTCAAGATGGAGTCGGAGCGAGCAGAGTGGTGAGCAGAGGGGAGGAGTTTCTGAGCCCAATTACACTTTTCATTCAGATTGTAAAGTGCCCTTCAGCCATAAGATCAAAGCTTAAGATTGTTTAATGTCGTTTCCTGTACACAAGTGTAAAGGAGAATGAAATAATTGTTACTCCGGATCCGACGCAGCACAAAATAAATCTACAAAAGATAAAGAACACAGTAATAATAATTTTTAAAAACACAGTAAGTATAAATACTTAAGGATGCTATGTAGCCTCCTGGCTGATGGGGGTGGGGCTGGCCATTGTAGAGGCTTCCTGTCTGCTGCAGTGTAGTTTCCATATCAAACAGTGTTGCAGCTTGTTAGGATGATCTCTACTGTGTATCTGTAGAATGACCTGAGTATGGATGTGCATAGTCAAGTTCTCTTCAGCCTCCTCAGTAAGTAGAGGTGTTGTTAGGGTTTCCTGACTGTGTAGGATGTGTTCTGGGACCATGAGAGGTTGTACGAGATGTGCATTCCGAGGAGTTTGAAACTGCTCACAGTTTCCGCTGCTGTGTTGCTGATGTAAAGGGAGGTGTGAGTTCTCCTGAAGTCAATAACCATCTCCTTTGTCTTGTTGACTTTAAGGAATAGGTTATTAACCTGGCCCCAGGCCTCGAGCTCTCCCACCTCTTCTCTGTAGGCTGTCTTATTGTTGTTGGTGATGAGTCCCACCACTGTCGTTGATGAACTTGATAGAGTGTTTACTTGGGTCTTTGGCCTTACAGTCATGTCTGAGCAGAGGGTACAGCAACAGGCTCAGAACACAGCCCCGGGGGGGCACCCATGTTGAGGATGATGGGGAGGGAGGAATGGTTGTGCTTCCTGACTGTCTGAGATCTGTTCATTAGGAAGTCCCAACACCCAGCTGCACAATGCTGTATTTAGACTGAGGAGTAGGAGATGGTTCAGTAATGTCTGTGGGACAATAGTGTTGAATGCTGAACTGAGATCCAGAAACAGCATTCTGACGTAAGTGTCCTTGTTTTCCAGGTGTATCATGGCCGGGTGCATGACAGATGCTCTGGTATCTGTCAGTAAGCATATTGGTGAGTGTTCAGCGTGGCAGGAATGGAGTCTTTGAAATGTGCCATTATCAGCCATTCAAAACACTTCATGATGGCTGGTGTCAGTACCACTGGGCAGTAGTCATTTAGTTCTGAAGGTGTGGAGTTCTTTGGTACAGGGATGATGGTGGCTGATTTGAAGCTTGTGTAGATAGCCGTCTGGATGAGTGAGGTGTTGAATATGTACTTGAAGAAGTTAGTGAGCTGCTGTGCACATTCCCTGAGTACTCGGCCTAGGACATTGACTGGTCTGGCTATCTTATGGGGGTTGACTCTCTGTAGAGTACTTCTCATATTTGCTTCTGTTACAATAGCAGCTCATGCCTGGCATTTTGTTGCATAGAAGTTGTTTAGAGCATCAGGGAGAGCGGTGTCACTGGCGCAGTTGACGCTGTTTTCCCTTGCAGAGTCAGTAATGCCTTTGATGCCAGGGATCGATATTGGACAGGTGTTCCTGAATTTTTTGTGCATTGGTGTTCTTTGTCCTTTTGATGTCCAAGATGAGATTCACCTGGCTGCTCTGAGGGCTGTTCTATCACTGGGCCTGAAGGTAGCACCCCGGGCTTTTAATAGAGCGTGAAAATCGGGTTTTAGGCAGGGGTTTTTGTTTGGGATGTAAGGTAACACTTCTTGAGGTACCAACTTTGTCTACACACCTACTGATATAGCCAGTGGCAGATGAGGCATATGCCTGAATACCATAAGACATAGGAGCAGAATTAGGCTGTTCACCCATTAAGTCCGCTTTGCTATTTGATCACGGTTGTTTTATTGTCCCTCTCAGCCCCATTCTCCAGTCTTCTCCCTATAACCTTTGAGATCCTTACTAATCCAGAACCAAGCAGCCAATGAAATATTTTTGAAGTGTTGCACTGTTAAAGTTGATTGGCAGTAGCCGATGAACACACAGCCTGTTCTTGCAGGCAGTGTGATTATGCTTTTGTGACTGTTTGCTAAATACTGATCTTGATGTTGGGCTGAGTGAACCTGATTTCCTTCAAAATAGAGCCAAGAGATCTCTTGAATTCAAGTTTTAATTATCATTCAACCAGACATGAATATAGCCAAATGAAACAGTGTTCCTCCAGGGCCAAGGTGCGAAGCACGTTACCAACAGCGCACAGCGTCCTGCAGATTGCACATAGCATAAACAGTACATTTGTTTACGATTTCATAAAAACATGCAGTCACAAGGAACAAAATAAATATTGCAAGTCCTTGCATGGCTTGACTGTAGAATTGATTGTCCTGGACCACCTTGTTCTTCCACCAAAGGGCAGCACCAATGGGAGCAGTCAGCCCCCAACCCAAGGACGGATTCCAGCATGCCCTCTCCCACACCGTATCAGCATCTCCTGTCCTCGTCGGCTGCAACAGGCGACCTCTACTAGTCCTTGCCACAACCGAGGCAGTGCAGCTCCCCCACCGTCAGTCTTGCCAATGAGCCAGTGAACCGGACTCCAGTATTCTATATTGTCATTCCACTCCATGCCTTGTGGCGTGGCATCCTTGCCATTTCTTTATCGCTTGTCTTTTTTTATGAGGCCACGTCGCTAGCTCGGCACTCAACTCAACAGGGATGGGAAGCGTGCAAGGAGCCGGCCGGTTTCGAACCTAAGACCATTCGCTTCAAAGTCCACTGTGGATGCCACTACACTAGCTGGCATAGTATTCTACGTTACCAGTGTCCAACAAGGTCTTGTGATCACAATAAAAATGTCCAAGACAATCACTAACTGGGCACCGTCCAATGGTACGTGACAGTTCCAGGCAACAACGCAAGAATGGTATACAATAAGTTCAGCTCAGTCACTATCAATTAAATCACTGATGAGATAGTCCTGATGAGATGTCCTTAGTATCTAGCAGTGTCTTGCGATTGTTAAAAAAACATACAAAACTAACAAATATACCTTTGATTAGACCCAGAGTGGCCACTGTGGCCAAGTGCGGTGGAAGTAAGATGGCGATGCACTCAGCTAACTAAGAGAGCAGCTGGGCTCTTGGGCTAATCTGTCAGAAGGAAGGTGTTGCCTCTGACCATGCAGGATTGTCTCAGTGCTGCAATAAAATGGGAGCCTCTAATGATCAGAGCAAAGCAACACTAGTAAAAGGGCATTAAAAAAGAAAACATTTTAAAGAGCAGATCTGAATTTATTTGCTTAATTTTACATCAGATTGAAGAGAGCATTAATTTTTTTGTGGTTCAGCGCCACTTCTAGTTTCTGTGCTGTAATCTATTAACCTAATGTTCATTCATGTAAGGAGAAGTATCAGTGATACTCATACAATGTCAAAATGCGTTATTCAAGAGACCTGCAATGCCAACCTGATGGCATGAATATCAATTTTTTCTTTCGATTGAAAAAAAATTCCCTCACCCTCCCCTCCTTTTCTATTCCCCACTCAGGACTCTTACCTCTTCTCTCTTACTTCTCGCCTCCTCCTTCGCTTTCTCCTATGGTCCACTCTCCTCTGCAATCAGATTCCTTCCTCCCCAGCTCTTTACCTTTCCTACCCACCTGGCTTCACCGATCAGCTATCTCCTCCCCCTCCCCCCACCTTTTTATTCTGGCATTTTCCCCCTTCCTTTCCAGTCCTGAAGAAGGGTCTCAGCCTGAAATGTCAATCGTTTCTTTTTCCATAGATGCTGCCCCATGTGCTGAATTCCTGCAGTGTTTTGTGTGTATCTCTAATCACAGTAGTATCTAATTGCAGCTGTGCTCTCTGTGCCTTCATATTACATTACCACTATCAGACTGTTTATAATTTGCTCTTCAGAAAGCCTCAAGTTCAAGTCTAGCTCCAGGACCTGTGTGCTCGGATCTTGACTGATACCTGAATGCAATAGGGAGAGAATGCCTTAGTCGTCAAATTTCATTTGTAGTGAAGCGGTAACTGGGGTTACCCTATCTGATGTTAACTGCAGTTTTATGGTTCCCTATCCCTCACGTCTGGACCAGAGGGCAGGTCCTACCAAGATAGGTTGAGTGAGTTAGGGCTTTAGAGCAAAAGAAGATGAGAGGTGGCTGATAAACATGTACAAGATTATAAAAATCACAGGTAGTGTGGATAGCCAGAGATTTTTCCCACGGTGGAAATGGTTAATACAAGGGAGTATAACTTTAAGGTGATTGGAGGAATGTCAGAGGAAAGTTCTTTACTCAAGGAGTGGTATGTGCTTTGAACTACCCTCCAGGGGCGCTGCGGGAGGCAGATACATTAGAGACATTTAAGAAGCTGGATAATAGAAAAATGGAGGGCCATGTGGGAGGGAAGGAGGGGTCAGATTGATTTCAGAGTAGGTTAAAAAGTTGACACAACATCGTCGGCTGAAAGGCCTGTACTGTGCTGTAACGTTCTATGTTTTATCCTTTCACATTAAGAATACATTATTGTTAATAGCCTTATTTACCTTCTGCTGATGGGGAATTTCCTGTCTTGTAAAGCAATTTAATAGTCATCTGTTGGAATCTTATCAGTTTAAACTATTTGGTAATTTTGTACAGAAGTAAGACAGTGCTTGATGAGTTGTCCCTAGTCCAGACATCCCACCTCCCCCGGAACTTCTGGGAGTCTCCCGCATATTAATAGTGGCTCCCTGATGCCCGCAAATTATATACAATATCACGGGAAAGCAATTTTTTTGAGAGCCAGCAAGAGAAAAGCAAGAGAGAGCGCGAGAGCAACCATGAGAGAGAGTGCGCACGAGAGAGAGCGAGAGAGAAAGCAAGCGAGAGTGCACGAGTGAGAGCAAAGGCAAGCGAGCGAGAAAGCGAGAGAGAGCGCGCGAACGAGAGAGGGAGAGAGAGCGAGCGAGAAAGAAAGCAACCAAGAGGGCTTGAGAGCACGCAAGTGACCACGAAAGAGAGAGAGAGAGAGAGAGCGCTCACGCGCGTGCCATGGCAGAGTACTCCAAAAAAATATAAAACGTACGTCACCCCAGACTACACTAAAGTGTACCCCTGCCTAATTGGGGTCAAAATAATGACAGTGTTGCTCGCTGCACAGTTTGCAACAGTGACTTTTCTATTGCCCATGGTGGGTTAAGACTGTAAAAGACATGTTGAAGTGAGTTTAACAGGTCATTCGTTCATTAGCATAGCTAACATTATTTAAACTAGCTGGCTAGCTGTTAAGGAGCTACTCTATTTCAGACATCCCACCTCTCCCGGAAGTCTCCCGCAAATTGATGGTGCTACCTCCCTGAAATGAGTTTTTGCAGGGTGGGATGTCTGCTAGTCATACGTTGCCCCTCCTTAAGAAGGAAAAACATTATACTGATGATTTCTGAATAAACCGTCGTAGGATTTTGTTGTTGTTACATGATTTACCTAAAGAAAGTAAAGAGTTACTACAAAGTTGCCTGAATTAGAAGACTTGAGCTGAAAGAAGAGAATGAATAGGTTTGGCCTGTTTTTCCTGGAGCGAATGAGACTGAGATGAGATGTAATAGACTTATATAAATAATGAGAGGAATAGATGGGTCGATAGCAAAATGCTTTCCATGGTAGAGGTGTCTAAAGCTCGAGAGGTGAGAGGGATGAAGTTTAAAGAGAATGTGAAGGGTAAATGTTTTACACAAAGAACATAGAACAGCAAAGTACAGGTCTTCTGCTCACAGTATTGGTGTCTGACATGAGCTGCCCGAGGAGATGGAGAAGGCAGGAACAGTAACAAAATGTAAGAGGCTGATAGTCACGTACTTGAATGAGTAGGGCGTAGAGGGATGTATGATGGCAGAGTGGAGGTATGTCTCTCCTGCCTTCCACTAGCATACACATCAACCCTGGTCAAGCTGTAGCACATGCTTAGCCCTCCCCCCCACCACTGATCAGGGTAACATGGAGCCATGGGAAAAGGTGGGGGTGGTCAGCTGGTGCATATCACAAATCCTGGTTATGTGACCACTGGCGCCAGGCAGACAATCTCTGAAGAGTATTGATAATGGCTGGGGGGGGGGGGGGTGGGGGAGGTCACCCATCTTGTGAAGAAACTGTCCAGAAGAAGGCAATGGCAAACCACTTTTGTAGAAGCATTTGCTAAGAACAATCGTGATGGCCTGTGTCATACAACACCGCACATGATGATGATGACAGAGAGATATGGAATTAATTCAGGCTAGTGGGATTAGTATAGACAGGCATGATGATTGACGTAGATTTGATGGGTTAAAGGGCATGTCTCCACACTGTAAACTCTGTAACTGTGCTGTGAAATGCTATAACTGTTGACTTTAGTGCTCATTAAGTGGATTAATGGTGCCCCAGCTGAGGACTACTGAACTTGACACTGGAAGGAATATGCTTTGAAACTGCTCCATGATTGGAGGAAATGACAAGCTTCTGTTGTTGGTCTGCATCAACCGCGTGCAATAATCTTGTTTTGGAAAACAATGGGCGGCTCAAGTGTGAATTTTCCTGCTTTCTTTCGTTCTGCAAGTCTCCTGTGCATTCAGTACAGAGATAAATAGATTTTTTAGATATTAGGAATCAAGGTATGTGGGTTTAGTACAGGAAGGTGAGGCTGAAATAAAAGATCAACCAGTGAGTGTCACCACACTTCCGGCTCCAGTGTACCATGCCCAAGGGAGTTGGGAAGCAGGGAAAAGGGGTTGAATGGCCAACTCCTGCTTCTTTTTCGCATGTTCTCTCTATTAGGGATTTATCAGTCCTTACCATTTTGTGGTTACTTCTCGGTCCAGGTGAAGCATCTCGTTCAGTAAAGTGGAAAGTCTTGTCCTTCAGATGAATTGTGCAACCAAGAGCCCTTCTGCTGGCTCCGCTGAAGAAAAAGAAGATTACCTATATTTGTCAGGTGTACATCGAAACATCAAAACAGTGAAATGCACCATATGCATCAAATTTGCGGGGGTTTTGCTGGAGCAGCCAGTGAGTGTCACCACACTTCCGGCTCCAGCGTACCATGCCCAGGGGAGCCGTGCTGCCGGAGCTCACTGGAGCACCGCTCTGGCACCTCTGCAAAAAAAAAGTCAAAATAAACAAGCGGGGAATTTAACAGCGGCCGCATATTAAAGAGAGGGAATTTTACGGAACCGGGGATTGGGGAGAGGGAGTGGTGGCTGGTGGAGAAAATACCACTAATAACATTAGGATATTTAATCACTTTTGGTGAAATCCTGGAGCTGTGACTGTTTTGTGAAATTGCTCCTCGCTCGACCTGTTGTCCCTGCATACCTGACCATGCCCAAATTAACCCTAGACCTAACTGTACATCTTTGGAATATTACCCCTAGGCCTAACTGTACATCTTTGGAATATTAACCCTAGACCTAACTGTACATCTTTGGAACATGGGAGGAAACTGGTGCACGTGGAGGAAACCAACACAGTCACGGGGGGGAACAGAAATAGATCCCAATCGGTGATAGAAACATAGAAACATAGAAAATAGGTGCAGGAGTAGGCCATTCGGCCCTTCGAGCCTGCACCGCCATTTATTATGATCATGGCTGAACCCTGCACCAGCCTTCCCTCCATACCCCCTGATCCCCGTAGCCCACAAGGGCCATATCTAACTCCCTCTTAAATATAGCCAATGAACCGGCCTCAACTGTTTCCTGTGGCAGAGAATTCCACAGATTCACCACTCTCTGTGTGAAGAAGTTTTTCCTAATCTCAGTCCTAAAAGGCTTCCCCTCTATCCTCAAACTGTGACCCCTCATTCTGGACTTCCCCAACATCGGGAACAACCTTCCTGCATCTAGCCTGTCCAATCCCTTTAGGATTTTATACATTTCAATCAGATCCCCCCTCAATCTTCTAAATTCCAACGAGTACAAGCCTAGTTCATCCAGTCTTTCTTCATATGAAAGTCCTGCCATCCCAGGAATCAATCTGGTGAACGTTCTTTGTACTCCCTCTATGGCAAGGATGTCTTTCCTCAGATTAGGGGACCAAAACTGCACACAATACTCCAGGTGTGGTCTCACCAAGGCCTTGTACAACTGCAGTAGTACCTCCCTGCTCCTGTACTCGAATCCTCTTGCTATAAATGCCAGCATACCATTCACCTTTTTCACCGCCTGCTGTACCTGCATGCCCACTTTCAATGACTGGTGTATAATGACACCCAGGTCTCGTTGCACCTCCCCTTTTCCTAATTGGCCACCATTCAGATAATAATCTATTTTCCTATTTTTGCCACCAAAGTGGATAACTTCACATTTATCCACATTAAATTGCATCTGCCATGAATTTGCCCACTCACCCAACCTATCCAAGTCACCCTGCATCCTCTTAGCATCCTCCTCACAGCTAACACTGCCGCCAGCTTCGTGTCATCCGCAAGCTTGGAGATGCTGCATTTAATTCCCTCATCCAAGTCATTAATATATATTGTAAACAACTGGGGTCCCAGCACTGAGCCTTGCGGTACCCCACTAGTCACTGCCTGCCATTCTGAAAAGGTCCCATTTATTCCCACTCTTTGCTTCCTGTCTGCTAACCAATTCTCTATTCACATCAATACCTTACCCCCAATACCGTGTGCTTTAAGTTTGCACACTAATCTCCTGTGTGGGACCTTGTCAAAAGCCTTTTGAAAATCCAAATATACCACATCCACTGGTTCTCCCCTATCCACTCTACCAGTTACATCCTCAAAAAATTCTATGAGATTCGTCAGACATGATTTTCCTTTCACAAATCCATGCTGACTTTGTCCGATGATTTCACCGCTTTCCAAATGTGCTGTTATCACATCTTTGATAACTGGCTCCAGCAGTTTCCCCACCAACGACGTTAGGCTAACCAGTCTATAATTCCCTGGTTTCTCTCTCCCTCCTTTTTTAAAAAGTGGGGTTACATTAGCCACCCACCAATCCTCAGGAACTAGTCCAGAATCTAACGAGTTTTGAAAAATTATCACTAATGCATCCACTATTTCTTGGGCTACTTCCTTAAGCACTCTAGGATGCAGACCATCTGGCCCTGGGGATTTATCTGCCTTTAATCCCTTCAATTTACCTAACACCACTTCCCCACTAACATGTATTTCGCTCAGTTCCTCCATCTCACTGGATCCTCTGTCCCCTACTATTTCTGGAAGATTATTTATGTCCTCCTTAGTGAAGACAGAACCAAAGTAATTATTCAATTGGTCTGCCATGTCCTTGCTCCCCATAATCAATTCACCTGTTTCTGTCTGTAGGGGACCTACATTTGTCTTTACCAGTCTTTTCCTTTTTACATATCTATAAAAGCTTTTACAGTCAGTGGTGCTGTGAAGTGATGGTGCTAACTGTTATGCTACCATGCTGCCTGATATACCAGATATAGAAATTCCCTTTCCACTATCTCAAGGAGCAGAATGGTTATCGTTGGGCTTTGGCCAACATTTATCCATTAACAGAACTAATGCAGGTTTTCAGGCCAAAGTTACTTTGCTTTTAGTGGGAGACTGCTGCCTATTAGTTCTTTGCCATGTTTCCTTTATACAAGAGAGACTACACTTCAAAATACCTTAGGACATAGGGACAGAATTAGGTCATTAGGCCCTTTAATCCACCATTCTTTCATGGCTAATTTATTATCCCTTTCAACCCCATTCTTCTGCCTTCTCCCCACAACATTTGATATCCTTACTAATCATGAACCTATCAATCTCAGCCTTAAATATACCCAATAATTAGGACTCCATAGCTGCCTGTGGCAATGAATTCCATAGATTCACCACCCTATGGCTAATGAAATTCCTCCTCATCTCTGTTCTAAAGGGATGGCTGACTATTCTGAGGCTGTACCCTTACTATAGGGAACAAAAAAATTCTAAAGAGCATTGGAACTCCCTGAAATATTTGTGAAAAGCCTTGTACAACAGCAAGTTCTGTTGGATAAAATTTTACCTACTTTTTTTGAACCCTGGAAGAATCCTACAGTTTAGTAACCAAGGAATAATTCCATGATCTAATGCTCCTGGTAGAGTGAAGTTTCTGGAAAGTGCTTGCTGCAAAATTCTGTGAATGTTCTTCAAGCTTTAAATAACAGTAAATTAAGTAAATTAAGTGAATTTGTCCCTTGATGAATACCCACTCAGCCTTCTACTTAACTTGCTGTCCAATGAATACATTATTATTCCAAACTATTGCCAAAATACTCTTTCTTCTGACCAATTGTCAATATACACTTAAAGTTAGTTGGTACAGCTGGGAAAATTGTATCTAATCTTGAGAATCTATCTCATTTAATGTTGCAAGCAATATTTTTGGATAGAGGTCTTCCACAGTGAAGGCTGACTAAATACTTAAGTTCGTCTGTCATTTCTTAGTACCCCGTTACTACCTCTTCAGTGTCATTTTCCAGCAGTTCAATATCCACTCATACCTCTCTTTTTATATACCTGAAGAAATTTTTTGGGATCCCCTTTTATATTATTGGCTAGCTTACCTTCATATATCTTTTCTCTCTTTATGGTTTTTTTCTTGCATCCTGTTGTGATGGTATTGAGTTTGCTGACTGCAAAATTCCAAACTCAAGGTAAGACCTTAAGCCCTATCAGTTATAAATAGCCACATTACTCTCACTGAAAGGAGTGTAACTACATAACTACCTCACTACTGTAACTACCTAATCTCAAAGACTTCCCTATTTATTCACCATGGTGAGTTTAATTATCAATACCCACTATTTGAGTGGGGAGTCCCCTCTCCCTACCAAGGAGAAGATACTTCCAGCTGACACAGCACTTTAAAACACAGTTCATTTATTTACAATGATACACGTTTAAACCCACACCACACTCTTATATCATATGTAAAACTTCCAGTGTATTTTTATCTGAAACACTTCCAAATTATGAACCACTTCTAAACACAAAGGATTTCCAAAACGCAGGTAGAATTCCTATAATCTAAATATACATTCCAGTGATGCAGACGAACGACTTGTCTGTTGCAGAAATTGGTCCAGCTCGTCCATGGTGACCATGATGCCCACGAAGCACAATTTGCTCAGTGATTGGCCCTGATCTCTCTGATCCTCTTTAATCCACCTATTTAGCAGAACACCTACATGTCTTTTGAATGTTGCTACTTTTTTGGAGGAAATCTCTTGTTATTAAGTATTGATGCCAGACAGACAGTCTGACAGTTTGGTGATATTGGAGGTTGCCACCAATATCCTAAGTGGTATTTCTCCGAGTCAAGGAGGAGAAGACAGAGAAGGACCACTTATTGGCAAGAAGGGTCAGCCTCATCGCTAGCCGTGCATTTGGTTTATAGTCACTCAACAGGAGATGTGATTTGGGCACAGCTCATTCCTCATCTTGAGCAACACACACAAAATGCTGGAGGAATTCAGCAGGTCAGCCAGCATCTACGGAGAGGTCAAGACCCTTCATCAGGACTAGAAAGGAAGGGTATCACCTCCCTCTGGTTCCACCTGTCTCCCTTTCTCCATGGTACATCTCCTCTCTATCAGGTTCCTCCTTCTTCAGTCCTTTGCCTTTTCCACCTGTCACCTCCCAGCTTCTCACTTCATTCTCCTTCCTCCACTTTCCCCCTCACCTGGCTTCACCTAAAACCTGCTAGCTTGTACTCCTTCCCTGCACTGCCCACCTCCTTATTGTGGTTTCTTCTCCTTTCTTTCCAGTCTTCATGATGGATCTCAGCCTGAGAGGTCAACTGTTTATTCCTCTCTGTAGGTACTGCAGATGGGATTCGCCAATCATGGCTGGCAGCTCATTTTGGAGAAGGAAAACTCTGATCTCAAAACTCCACTGCCTTGTGGCTCTACCCACTTATGGGGAAGGCTTCAGGAGTAAACTCCTAGGAAAAGTCCAGAGCTGGAGTCCTTTAAGGCAGTCCTACATTGAGTTCAACAATGACTGGCAACTCCTGCGACACTGCTGATGCGAGACTACATCGACTCTGCTGTTCTTTTGTATTCATGGAGAGCGGGAGTCTGCCGCAGGAGCAACAGTTTGCTCTCCATATTGTACTACCCTGGTTTGTGTACTGAGATAAGAGGCAACACCCATGGTTGATCATGACCAACGGAGGACCTCATAGGTGCTACCTGGCCTGCTGTGTTCCTGTAGCATTTTGTGTGTGTTGCTCTGGATTTTCAACACTTGCAAAATCATTTGAATTTTTCCTTCCTCACTTTATTTGCTCCTACTGAGGTACCCTATCCAATAGTTCAGCTTTTGTACGTTAGTCATGATGACATGCAAATTTGAGAGACTTTGAACTTTTTACTGTGCTCATGGACTTCTTCATCAAGTTATGGTATTGTTGCACTTTTGTAACTATATGTTATAATTATGTGGTTTTGTCGGTTTTTTCAGTCTTGGTCTGTACTGTGTTTTGTGATATCACACCAGAGGAAATATTGTATCATTTCTTAATGCATACATTACTAAATGACAATAAAAGAGGACTACGTGTCTTCATAATCTAATCTAAATACAAATTGTTCATGCAACTAATGACTCAACTGAGAGCTACAATTTGATTTTTTAAAAGTGAGGGCCTAAAGCACTGACTGGTGATTATAGCACAAGTTTAAGTTTCTAATTTATTGCAGCAAAGTGTGTCATAGTGACAGAAGTAAATTAAGATATTGAAATCAAGTTTACAATAAAATTAATCATTAAAAATCTTCATTCTTGGTGAAGCAAATTAGGAGATGAGGCAAATGACAGATGTTAGCTGACAAAAGCTTTCAGGATGTGTAAAACATAGCACTTGTTTAGTGAATTCTAGAAATTGTATATTTTGAGAACATCATTAAAAAGCAAACTCTACCTATAATACACTTCAAAGGAACTCTGGATTAATTAATTGTTCCCAGCAAATGATTGGATTATAATAATTATAGTAATTTTTCAGTTACTTTCCATTTGAAGGGAGGAATGTAAATAAACAACCTTGTTTGATTATACCATTGCTCACTCATTGGTTGTCAGAAAGAGTGGTGCAGATGAAATCCAGGTTTTTTCTATTAGCTCTCACACTTTGTGAACAAAACACAGCTGTTTTTTTTCATCCGTGGTTTAACTTTGAGGTTTTTATATTAACATGAACTTTGTTGTGTATCTTAAGGGGGTTATGCTAAGGATAGAACAGCTTCTGAGCATTAGGTTGTCCTGGGTCAAGAGTAGTGTCCTAACAAAGCTCCTTTACTCCACATTAATAATATGTCAAATCAATCCCAGAAAATCCATTTCATATTTGTTTTTTCTACCAGCCATCCTTGAGGGTCCCCTGAGCTAAACTGTTCATGAACAGCAAATATATAAATACATTTGCAGAGTTTTTGGGGCACTTTGGAAACGCCCAAAAATATTGATCACTGGGGACTACTAGACTGTTAAGCCCAATTTATACTTCTGCGTCAATTGTACACCGTAGGTACTGCATACCTTACGCCGTAGGGTGATGTGCACCTCCCCAAAAAAGTAACTCTCGCATCGTGGCGATGCAGACCGCAACAACTGTGATTGGTCCGCTTGGTAGCATCGCATTTCGTCCTACACATTTCCGGTTGCTTTTCTCCGCCATGTCTGTACACTGATGTGAAATAAATGGTTGGAGACAATAAACCAAATCGTCAAATCTACCTGTCGACATCCGAAAATATTTGAAATGCATTTCCTTGTCCATGTCTCTCAAGAAGAAACTCAACACAGTGGCATAGAAACCCCACCGCCAACTAGCGTTTTGGCGGTGAATTGCAGAGCAACGCAGACACAACTGCGTATGTTCGCTATGGCGTAGGGGTACACAAAAGTATAAATCAGGCATATGGTGTAGACTATGGTGTAGACTACGGTGTAGCCCGTACGCACAAGTCTAAATCAGGCTTTAAAACCAGTCACAGTATTTACTTACCCCCAGCGACCAAGAGATAGAAAATAATGCTCCTTTCATTACTTTGGACTGGATGGAAACCAAATGTTTTAGCTGCTTTTTTTGACATTGATGGTGTGAGTTTATATTGCAGTGAACAATTGTTTTGTGGGATCCCTAGGAAGAAGGAAACTTTCATAGAGCTGATTGTAAGGAAAATGCTAAAAATATGCAAAAGAAATGTGGTTTCGGAGTGTTTGGAAGCCCATGATGAAAAAGGCTGCAGTCAGCATGGTTTCCTTAAGGGAAAATCTTGCCTGACAAATCTGTTGGAATTCTTTGAAGAAATAACAAGCAGTATCGACAAAGGAGACTCGGTAGTTGTTGTGCACTTGGATTTTCAAAAGGCCTTTGACAAGATGCCACACATGAGGCTGCTTAACAAGTTAAGTTAACAGGAAAGGTACTAGCAAGGATAAAACATTGGCTGATTGGTAAGAGGCAAAACGTGGGATTAAAGGGAGCCTTTCCTGATTGACTGTTGAAGACTAGTGGTGTTCCATGGGGTCAGTGTTGTGACCACTTCTTTTTACGTTATATGACTTAGATGACAGAATTGATGCCTTTGAGGCCAAGTTTGTGAATGGTATGAAGATAGGTGGAGGGGCAGGTAGTTTTGAGGAGGTAGAGAGGCTGCAGAAGGACTTAGACAGATTAGGAGAATGGGCAAAGAAATGGCAGATGGAATACAATGTCAGGAAGTGCACGGTCATGTACTTTTGTAGAAGAAATAAAAGCATAACTATTTTCTAAATGGAGGGAAATTTCAAAGATCTGAGGTGCAAAGGGACTTGGGAGTCCTCGTGCAGGATACCCTGAAGGTTAATTTGCAAGTTGAGTCAGTGGTAAGGAAGGCAAATGTGATGTTAGCATTCATTTTGAGAGGACTAGAATATAAAAGCAAGGATGTAATGTTGAGGCTTTGTAAAGCACTGGTGAGGCCTCATTTGGAGTATTGTGAGCAGAAAGGATGTGCTGACATTGGAGAGGGTTCAAAGAAGGTTCATGAAAATGGTTCTGGGATTGAAAGGCCTGTCATATGAGAAGTGTTTGATGGCTCTTGGTCTCTACTTACTGGAATTCAAAAGCATGAGTTGTGACCTCATTGAAGTCAATTGAAAGTTGAAACACCTTGATAGAGTGGATGTAGAAAGAATGTTTCCTATGGTGGGGGAGTCTAAGACTGGAGGACAAGCCTCAAATAGTGGGGTGTCCTTTTAGGAATTTCTTTAGCCAGGGAGCGGTGAATCTGTGGAATTCCCTGCCACAGGTAGCTGTGGAGGCCAAGTCATTGGCTATATTTAAGGCCCAGGTTGATAGATTCTTGATCATTCAGGGCATGAAGTGGTACAGGGAGGAGGTAGGAGATTGGGGCTGAGAGGGAAAATGGATCAGCCATGATAGGCTGGGTGGCCTAATTCTGCTCCTAAGTCATGGTCTTATGGTCTTAATATTCAGTTTGTGATGCAGTGTCTGCAGGGGGTTGCAGATTAGAAAATGTGTTGACATAAAGTAGAGCTGCATGTAGGAGCTGAGGGAACTTTATAAAAGCCATTGAGGGGGTGACTTCCGTAGATGTAACTTTAAAGCTATTAACATGCACACTCATTGGCCTCTTTATTAGGTACACCTGTACACCAGCTTGTTAATGCAACTACCTAATCAACCAATCATGTGGCAGCAACTCAGTGCATTAAAGCATGAAGACATGGTCAAGAAGTTCAGTTGCTGCTCAGTTCAAATATTAGTATGGGGAAGAAATGTGATATAGGTGATTTTGACCATGGAATTATTGCTGGTGCCAGATGAGGTGGTTTGAGAAGCTCAGAAACTGCTGATCGCCTGGGGCTTTTATGCACAACAATTTCTAGAGTTTACAAAGAATGATGCAAAATACAAAAAAAAAAATTCTGTGAGCATAAAGACCTTATTAATATCAGAGGAGAATGGCCAGCCTGGTTGAAGCTGACAGGAGGGCAACAGTAACTCAAATAACCATGTGTTACAAAGGTGGTGCGCAGATGAGCATCTCTGAATGCATAACACGTTGAACCTTGAGGTGAACGGGCGGCAGGAACAGAAGACCACACCAGGTTCTACCCCTGTACTCTCCTGTACCTAATAAAGTGGCCACTGTGTGTAAATGGCAAATTCCCAAGCCTTTAAGCATCATTATGCACATAAATGTATGATTTCAGGATTTAAATTTTGGTACCATAAGACAAAGGAGCAGAAGTCAGCCATTCGGCCCATTGAGTCTTTTCTGCCATTTTGTCATGAGCTGATCCATTCTCCCATTTAGTCTCACTCCCCCGCCTTTTCACCATAACCTTTTGATGCCCTGGCTACTCAGGTACCTATCAATCTCTGCCTTAAATACACCGAATTACTTGGCCTCCACTGCCGCCCGTGGCAAAAAATTCCATAGATTCACCACCTTCTGGCTAAAAAGATGTCTTTGCATCTCTGTTCTGAATGGGCGCCCTCCAATCCTTAAGTCATGCCCTCTCGTACTAGACTCCCCGACCATGGGAAACAACTTTGCCACATCCACCCTGACCATGCCTTTCAACATTCAAAATGTTTCTATGAGGTTCCCCCTCGTTCTTCTAAACTCCAAGGAGTACAGTCCAAGAGCGGTCAAACATTCCTCATATGTTAACCCTCTCATTCCTGGAATCATTCTAGTGAATCTTCTCTGAACCCTCTCCAACGTCAGCACATCCTTTCTTAAATAAGGAGCCCAAAACTGCACACAGTACTCCCAAGTGAGGTCTTACCAGTGCCTTATAGAGCCTCAACATCACATCCCTGCTCCTATACTCTATTCCTCTAGAAATGAATGCCAACATTGCATTCGCCTTCTTCACCACCGACTCAACCCGGAGGTTACCAATTGTGTTCAGTGTAGCGTATTTTAAGAAGCAGAGGACAAACCATGGGATGTAGACTCCTTTGAAAATTAAGCCTTCAGAAAATTAAACTGTTCTTGACTAACTGCAAATTGAGGAAGCAGCAATGACCCAACTAGTTACTGGGTCTGGTGTCACAGGTAGGTCAGACTGAACAAGAAAAACAAATCTCTTTCCCTGAAGGAAATTATTGAACCAGATGGATTGTTGTAACTATTTGGCAGTTTCACCATCACTGAAACTTTATTTGATTATTTGACTGGAAAATTTTCAGATGCTGTGTTGGATTTAAATATATGCCTCTGGATGAATAGCTGAGTTTTTTTCTTTGCTAATCTCTGGATTTTACTGCTTTGTTTCCGTACCTATGAACAGGTGTTGCTGTCTGTACACTTTCTTTCCAAATCATAGATTATGGATTTCATATAACAAGTGAACACATGTAGCAATGATCATCCCAACAAATTATTTATTTGTGCAGGATGTAACCTGAA
Source organism: Mobula birostris (assembly GCF_030028105.1). NCBI lineage: Eukaryota > Metazoa > Chordata > Chondrichthyes > Myliobatiformes > Myliobatidae > Mobula > Mobula birostris. The sequence goes on along the minus strand of NC_092380.1, from coordinate 99,387,728 downwards.
AATGAGTTTACTCACATGCGGTCATAAACACAAGAGGTTCTGTAGATGCTGGATATCCAGAGTAACACAAAGAAAATACTGGAGGAACTCAGCAGGTCAAGCAGCATTTGTGGAGAGAAATAAACTGTCGACATTGCCTTCTTCCATTCCACTTCAATCCTTTCTCCCCTCTTACTACTTCTCTTCTCACCTACCTGTTACCTGCCCCCGGTGACCCTCCATTACCTTTCTCCAATGGTCAATTCTCCTCTCCTATCAAATTCATTCATCTTCAGCCCTTTACCTTTTTTCCACCTATGACTGCCCAGTTTCTCACATGGTTCTCCCAGCCACCTGGCTTTACCTATCAGCTTCTAGCTTGTACTCCTTCCCTTCCCTCTACCTTCTTATTCTGGCTCCTCCCCCCCTTCCTTTCTAGTCCTGATGAAGGGTTTTGGATGGAAGCATCGACTGTTTATTCCTTTCCATTGATACTGCCTGACCTAAGTTCCTCCAGCATTTCATATACATTATTCACATGGAGATTTAGTAGTATAAGCTTATTGGTGGAACTAGGTTGATAAATAAACTTATTGATGGAACTAGGTTATCTAATAGCTTCATGGATTGTGCAGGGTGCTGTAATGTATAAAATACTGTACATAAGTTCATTTTGTAAGCCAGTAGTTCAGATTTATGAGAGGCTGCAAAATTATCAGCGGCTCCAGCTTTGCAGAAATTCATGGCTTATACAAAAACCACATGACCGTGGTAAATCATACATTGTATTGAATTGGTGACTTGTGAACTTGCTGGTCAAATGTCACTCTTAACTGTCTAGTAAAACAGTAAATCTTTTTTGCATAACTACGATTGTAACTGGATTCAAAAATCTTCAATGTTTAAACAAAATATGTAATTGTGTGTCACATGACCTGAAAGCATATTTAATTTCATATCTTTCTTGATCTTTGGGGAGCTGGCTCTTTAGTTCCTTTCAAAATCTATGTTTACCACTGAATATGATTGATGCCTTTACAAAAGACATTTAATTGTAACCTTAAAGACTTACTTGAAGATCTGTTCTATAACTGGTGTTTCGGAGCAGCAGGCTTCCACACACGAGAGTTCTGCCATTGCTACTCAAGCAGCAGATGTCTGTATTGTTTTAATGACATCTCAGCATGCTACACTGATTTGCCTGTCTTGGCCATTTGCTTTTTCCTTTCTTCTCCTGCAAGGTATCCTGTCAGGCTCAGATTCCACTATTCTGGCTCTTGGATGAAGCTTCAGAGCGATTCTGCAAACGTAGGGTGAAGTGGTTTGGGATGGCAAATATGACATATTCAATTAAATTGATTCTGAAAGCACCTGTGGTTGACTTGGGATGGAATTGGGCTGACTGTCGATCTGAGTTTATCAGTCTGCAGGAGACTTAAGCTCTGGAATGCAAATTGCATGGTAATACTTGTGTAGCTGCTGTGCATTATGTGCCTCATGAATTTTGCAAATGAAATTATCTCCTTTCCCTTATGAGACAGTTTTTTAAATATAAATCTATTGTTAAAATAAAACAAAAAGGGAAATTGTGAAGGTATTGCACAAATTATATTATTTTCTGCATTTTTAAAAATTATTGGAAGCAGCACACACAAAATGCTGGAGGAACTCAGAAGGTCAGGAATAGAGGCAGGGGAGGGGAATTTCCTTCACTGGAAGGAGAAATCACTATTCATACCATTAGGTTGGGCGGTACCCAGATAGAGTATATGGTGTTGCTTCTTCACCGTGAGGGTAACCTCCTATTGGCACAAGAGGCGCATTGGTCGATATGTTGGAATGGGAATGAGACTTGGAATTAAAATGTTTAGCCACTGGGAAGTCCTACTTGTGGAAGATGGTGCAGAGATGCTCAACGAAAGGGTCCCCCAATTTATGATGGGTCTCGCCACTGTGGAGGAGGCCACATCAGGAGCACTGGACACAAGAGATGACACCAGCAGATTTGCAGGTGAAGTGCTGCCTCACCTGGAAGGACTGCCTGGGGCCCTGAATGGAGATGAGGGAGGAGGTGCTTGAGCAGGTGTAGCACTTAGCACAGTTGCAGGGAGAAGTGCCTGGAGGGAGATTAGTGGGGAGAGACGAATAGACAAAGAAATCGTGCAGGGAACAAACCCTTCGGAAAGTGTGGGGGGGGGGGAAGCTAAAGATATATTTTAAGGTAGGGACCCTTTAGAGATGCCGGAAGTTGGGAAGGATCATATATTGGATATGGAGACCGATGGGATGGTAGGTAAGGACAAGAGGGACTATTTCACAATTACGATGGCAAGAAGATGGGGTGAGCACGGATGCATGGAAAGCCGAGGAGATGCAGGTTAGGGCAGCTTCAATGGTAGAGGGAGTGAAACCCCATTCTTTGATGTCCAGGAAAAGAAAACTGCATCCTGGGAACAGATGTGGTGGAGGTGAAGAAAATTATTCATGATTCAATCCAGAGTGCATATATTGTTAATTTTATAAACATGAGAAAGTCTGCAGATGCGGGAAGCCCAAAGCAACACATACAAAGAGCTGGAGGAACTCAGCAAGTCAGGCAGCATCTATGGAAAAGAATGAACAGTGAATGTTTAAGGCCAAGACCCTTCTTGAGGACTGAGAAGGAAGGGAGAAGATGCCAGAATAAAAAGGTGGAAATCATTAACTCTGTCATTTTGGTAATATTATTTATTTATGGTCATGGAACCTAACTAAATTTATTATTGAAAGTTCAGAGAAATCATAAATATGTCACTTGCACAGGGGGAATGAAAACAAAGATGTACCGGTTGATGGGTTAATTGGTCATTGTAAATTGTTCCATGATTAGGCTAGGATTAAATTGGGGGATTGCTGGGCAGCACAGCTCAAAGAGCCGGAACGGCCAACTCTGCGGTGTATGTCAACAAAAATTTAAAAATAATAAAAATTGGGATGGAATTTGTGTAAACAGTATGGCACAGGCAAAGTCGGTGTCAACTTGATCCACTCAGTTTCATCTCTCTGCTCTTTCCCCAGAGTCCAGGAAGTTATTTTCTCTGAAGTTCGTTTACCACTCTCACTTGAGTTCAGATCTGCTCACCTCGTTATCAGGAGGATGTGGAAGCTTTAGAGAGGATGCAGAGGAGATTTACCAGGATGTTGCCTGGATTAGAGAGCATGTCTTACGAAAAAATGTTGAGTGAGGTGAGGATTTTCTCTCTGGAGCGAAGGAGAAAGAGGGCTGACTAATAGAGACATATAAGATGATGAGAAGCATAGATAAAGTGGAAAACTGGCACCTTTTTCCTAGAATGGAAATGGCAAATATAAGAAGCCATAACTTTAAGGTGATTGGAGGAATGGATAAGGGGGATGTCAGAGGTGCAGTGTCTGAAAAATTATTCAGCCCCCAGGACTATTGTCACACTTTTCTGTTTCATTTTCTAAATTTAAAATATGTTGAAGTCGGAATTTTGAGGTAACGTACAAAGCATTGTGCATCATGTCAAACCAAAAGAAACTTTCCAAACCCTGTCAACAATATACTAAAAATTAAAAGCCAGAATTCTGAGGGAAGAAGTATTGGTCCCCTTTGTAATTAGTACGCTAACTTTCCTTAGCTGTGATACCTTGTCAACTCACCTGATTTGTTCATGTTGGAGGATCACCTGTTTTCAGTGAATTCATTAGAATATATACACTCCCTCTGTAAGGTTCAACAGTATGATAGATTTTCAACAGACCAAACCAAAATGAAGACAAAACAGCATTCAAGACAAGTCAGGGAAAAGATTATAGAGAAACACAAATCTGGGGTAGGGTACAAGACCATCTCAAAGGCACAGAGCATATCTCAGAGCTCAGTGCAGGCCATCCTGAAAAAGAGGAAAAAATATGAAACTATAGGCATATTGCCTAGGTCAGGCCCACCTCAAAATCTAGTTGCTGGAGAAGAATGGCACTTGTAAGAGAGGCTACTGTGATGTCACCCATCACACTGAGTGAGCTGCAGAAGTCTGGAACTGGAACTGGAGATGAAATTCATGGCTCCACAATCACTAATACCTTGCGCAAGAAGTGTATTTATGGAAGAGTACAAGGAAGAAGCCCTGGCAATAAAAAAGCATATCCTTGCCCATAAAGACTTTCAAAGTGCTTTATAGAAGATAGTCTAAAGATGTGGATGAGTCTAAAGTGGAACTTTTTGGCCTCAACACTAAGTGGTGCATGTGGTATGAATCTAATGCTACACATCAGCCAAGGTACACTGTCCTTACTGTAAAGTATGGTGGAGATAGCATCATGCTATGGGGATGCTTTTCAGCAGCAGGGACTGGAAATCTGGTCAGGATTGATGGGAAGATGAATGCTGCTAAATACAGAGGGATCCTGGATAAAAACCTGCTAGCCTCTGCCAGAAAGTTTAAACTGTAGAGGAAGTTTGTCTTTCAGCAGGGCAATATCCAAAGCACATTGCCAGGGCAACCATGGAGTGGCTTCAAATGAAGAAAATTGATTACCTTGAGTGGTCCAGTAACTGTCCTGACCTTAATCTGATTGAACATCTCTGGCAAGACCTCAAGATTGCAGTCTACTGCCGCTCTCCAACTAACCTGGCACAACTTGAGCAAATTTTGCAAGGAGGAGTGGGCAAATCTTGCTTCATCACTTTGTGCAAAGTTAATAGAGATTATCCAAAAAGACTAGCTGTAATAGCTGCAGAGATGGTTCAACTAAGTACTGAACAAAAGGGGATGAATACTTTTGAACTGCTGACATTTCAGGTTTTGAATTTTTAGTTTTTCATGCTTTACAATTTTCATTTTTTTTGGATCTATTGTGAAAAAAGGAGTGTGTGACTCACAATTAAATATTCTCAGTTAAAATGATCGAAATCCCTGGTTGTATGCGAAGAAAGGGTTGGAGGATGAATACTTTTACAAGCACTGCAGATTTTTACGCAGAGTGGTAAGTGTGTGGATGGAGGTGGATACGTTAGGGACATTTTAGATAGGCACATGGATAAAGAAAAAATTGAGTCCCATGTGGGAGTGAAGGGTTACATTGATCATGGAGTAGTTTAAAAGGTCAGCACAACATTGTGGGCTGAAGGGTCTGTGCTGTTCTGTATTGTTCTATGCTCTATGAATTGCGTCAGACAATGAAAGGCGAAAAAAACCTGACAAATTCTGTGAATATGAAACAAGTGCAACATTCTGGAAGCGTCCAGGAGGCAAGGTTAGATCCACAGAAGAAGACTCAGAGCTGACGTTGTTGGGCCAGCATCTCTACCAAAGAAGTTCATAGGTCCCGCTTCACAGATGCCTTCTGACCATCTTAAGCAGCTGTAGCATTCTTGCGCTAGGATTCACTCTGATACAAATTGGGACTGTTGATTTCTCTATTTCAGCCTGAAGGCTAATGTTAGGTGGGGTTGAGAGGGACAATAGCACAGTAGACTCAATGGGAATTCCCCTCTATTGTCTTATGGTCTTCTGAGATGTTGCTCCTCCAGCTTTCCATGGCTGCAGTGGAGTGGTGTGGCAAGCCAAATGCAGAGATACTATTGGAGACTGGAAGCTCAGGATCATCCTTATGGACAGAGCAGAAGTGTTGTGCAAATTGGCACCACTGCTCTTTGTTTCACCAGTGTTGAGGAAACCACACTGTATTCTAAATCTGAAGAAATACAAGTGATTCAGTGTTCACCGTAAAGAAGAGTGAACAGTGGTAGAGCCAGAAGAATGCCCCTGGGACTTGTGGCCCCTTTCAGAATGTAGATAGGAAACGGGAGAGATTGAGAGTCTTCAGCTGCAGTGGAAGGGAGGCCACAATTAAGTTTAAGTTTGTTTAATTATCATTGAAGCATACATTTGTATACAGCTAATAAAAATGTTGTGCCTCCAGGGCCACAGTGCATTCAACCCCACTCACAGCATACAGCACACACAGTCACAAAATAATATTAGCACAAGTCCCTGAGTGGTATGGTCTGACAATCGATGGTCTGTCTATATGACGTTGTCCTAGAGCCACATTTCTGCAAGAACAAGTACACAGCAGTTCCTCATCTCACGCCGGGTCAGCTGCAGATGAAGGCAATCCAGTTTGTCTTCCAGGGAACGAATACTGGAGAGCAGCACCAATGGGAGAGTTTGCTTTCAGGTGCTAGACCCCAACCCAGCACAGATTCCAGCGCGCCCACCACGCCTCTGTTCTCTCCCACGCCGCCTCCTCCCCCAGACACCGCGGCAAGTGGGCCTGCTCTGTGCAGCACCCCAAGGTCACGCAACTCCTGTGCCATTGGACTTGCCAATGAACTAATGAACTGAACTTGCAGTATTTTGTATTACCGACATCCACAGGGTCTTCTGATCACAAGAAAAACTTTTAAAGGAAGGAAGGCATTTCAGAAGCCCTGGTGTGAAAGGTATCAGAGCAGCTGAGTCAGAGCAGAAGACATTTGGAGAATGGAGTGGCGTCCTTACGAGAGGCAGGGTAAGAGGAGGTGTGGCCATGATGTCTGTGGGACATTGTGGGTTTCACAGTGGATATTGGCTTGCTAATTCTTTCGCCTAAGCTGGAGAAGAAGTCAAAAAATGGAAAAGTCAGAGATGGATCATGTGGAAGTGAAACAAGGTGGAAATTGGCCGTGAAGGTGATGATATTATTGAGTTCTGTATGAACCCGAGGAGCAGCATGAATACAGTCTTCAGACAGTCATTGGTACCGACTCCTTTCCCCATCACTGCAGAGCAGAATGTGGTCTCAAACAACATCTGGCTTGTGAAAACAATTCATGACTTCTCATGGAAACTTTGTAACAAATCCAAAATATTCATATTTATAACACATTTAGTCTAGTTCAATGAAACCTCATTTTAATTCAGGTTATAGTTTAAAAATGTCAAGAGGCACCAATTTGAAATGAAAGATGTGCAAAATGGTAAAAGAGAACTGTCTAAGTCTGTGCTCCATGTTCGAAGATCAGCGACGCAGATGTGGGACAACTGTGGTCAGGTATCGGACCGAGAGAGAATGGACGAAGGCTCCCCTCCTCCCCAGGACAGTGAATAGTCAGCAGATTCTGGAGTCAGAGTTCGTTGCGGGCAAGGTGAGCAGGTTCTGATGACCCCTTGGGTTCACAAATTGGTGAGATCAGAGTTCAAGGGCTAGTGTTCGGTGATTAGCGTTTCCAGGGATTGATGTCAAGGATCAAGGCCCGATGGTTGAATCGGAAGCGTGGAACCTGAGAGCTGTTGACTGGAGCCGAGTCCGTAAATCTCTGCAAGTCGGCAGGGGAGGTCGAAGCCCGGTGTTTGCAGGCTCAAGTCTGTATCTGCCGGACTCTGGAGGCTGGAAGCCTGTCCTGGGGTTAGAGAGCTGTGTATATGCATGGGTGGGCAGGAGGTAAGTGGCTCATTTTCACTCTTGCTGCTTGTTGCTTGTCGTGTTCTCTGTTGCTTTTCGGAGCATTATGGACATGCTATTTTGGTGCTGCTACGTGTGCTGACACTTGTGGTTTGCCCCCAGCACACCCTCAGGTGTGTTGGTTGCTAATGCAAATGTTGCATTTCACTGTATATTTCGATGTACACGTGACAAATAATCTTGAATCCATTTTCTACCTCCTTTACAGCATAACATTCCCAACTATTGCCTTCAGCTCATTGAATCAGCAAGAGTGCCCAATGACTTTTCATTGAGTTAAATATGCATTGCTTATCAAGGTTTTCTTAGCACTTCTTTTGCACTGGCATAAATTTGCGGAGAAAAAAGTCTCAAGTTGATCATCACCTGCATCTTCAGAGTTTATTCATAAAATGAAGATTGTTAATCATGATCATGACTTCTGACATCACCAATATTTAATGTTGTGATTTATGCAACTATTTTAATGTAATACAGCCACTTTGTGTTTGATCAAGTGCTCACTGATAATAAATTAATGTCATTTATTGTTGACATTTTTAGTGAATTAAGAAAGTTTTTTGACAAATTGTAGGATGATTACTCATTTTATGTAGAATATAAGCAGAGTTAAGTGATGTTTGATTGTTTATTAACCATTGACCACACCATATTCTGTTCAGAATGTTAATCAGTATGCTGATTCTAATTTAGATCTCTTTGAATTTCAGCCTCTTCTCTCAATAAGTTATACCTTGAAGTACAATTTAAGTTTTACAGTACATGGCTGGCTGGACATGGTACAAATCTGAATATCTTGAATTCATTATAAAGTTTCCATTATAGGTCACCGATTATTTTCACAAGCCAGTTTTTTTTTAATTTGAGACTGCTTGTTCCTTTTCAGAGTTCTTCAGTAATGTGGGAGAGTGAATAAAAAGCAAATACTAGTATTTTCACACTGCAAACTCGCTGGTATTCTATAGCGGTTCATGTTGTAACTTCCTTCGCCCTGTCTACCAGAAATGTATTTGTATAATTCAGCTTGTCTGTGTTTTGTTTGAGGCTTGGAAGCTTAGCCAGGGTAATGTTGCTATGAAACCGTCTCATTGTGCCAATAAGATAACCAAGGAGTAGACACCACAAACCGGCAATCAGACATTACAATACTGCAGACTCTGAAAGCAGTGTATGTGCATGGGTGGGAGGGAAGAATGGGGCTTGTTTTGCTGTTGTTGTTCTGTTGCTTGTCAGGTTCTGTGTTGCTCTGCTGAGCATTGTGGGTATGCTGCTTTGGGGCCATAATGTGTGGAGACGCTTGTGGGCTGCCCCCAACTTGCCCTTCGGGTGTGCTGGTTGGTGCACTCATGGCACATTTCACTGTATGTTTCAATGTGCACGTGACAGATAAACTTGGATTTTAAACCTTGAATCTGGAAAGCCACCAGGTCTGATTGGAATGTATCATTGTGCGATTGAACGGTCAGGAGCCTTAACAAGATACCCTGCCCCAGGTTATTGCCGTGATCACAGCGGATGCCTCTGTCTGACAGGAGTCCAGGGTGTATGCACAAAATGCAGGAGGAACTCAGCAGGCCAGGCAGCATCTATGGAAAAGAGTAAAGGGTCGATGTTTTGGGCTAAGACCCTTCATCGGGACTGGAAATAAAAGATGAGAAGTCAGAGCAAAAAGGTGGGGGAGGAGGGAATGAAGAAGTACAAGGCGGTATATGTGGCTTATCTAGCAGGTCTGGGTAAACACATGGCTAAAAGGTCCAGGGTGTTGGCCTTAATATATGCTCTAAGACACGTAAGAAATGCTTGGAGGTTGAACAATGGAGCAAATTGCCCTCAAAGTAATGCCTATGTTGAAGTAAAGATCTTCAGAATATTGGGTTAAGAAAGCATTTGGGTCCATTATCGTCCATCGCTTTAAGCTTGTGGACTAGGACTACATTCAGTGGCCACTTTATTAGGTACACCTTTAATGTTAATATCTGATCAGCCAATCATGTGGTAGCAACTCATAAAAGCATACAGACATGATTAAGCGGTTCTGTTGTTTTTTAGACCAAACATTAGAATGGGGAAGAAATGTGAACTAAGTGGAATGATTGTTTGTGCCATATGGAATGGTTTCATTATCAGAAAATGCTGATTTGCTGGTATTTTCAAGCACAACAGTCGTTGGAATAGGGTTCCTAATTTTTTTTTATGCCAAGGACTCCTATCATTAACCGAGCGGTCCGTGGACCCACAGTTCGGAACGCCTGCTCTAGAATTTACAGAGAATGACGCGAAAAACAAAAAAACCATCCACTGAGTGGCAGTTCGGTGGGTGAAAATGCTTTGTTAATGAGAGAGGTCAGAGAAGAAAGGCCAGACTGGTGGAAGCTGACAAGAAGGTGAAAGTAACTCAAAAAAAAAACCACGTGTTGACAACAGTGGTGTGCAGAGGAGCTTCTCTGAACACACATCCCATCAAACCTTGAAGTTCATGGGCTACAGCAGCCAAAAGCCACACCAGGTTCTACTCCTGTATCTTAAAGTGGCTGCTGACTGTCTCTCCCAGTGTATCCTGCTAGTGGGTAGCTTTGGTTAGAATAATCATGAAACAGCAGCCAGTCTGCTGATAACCCTCGTGAAGTACAAGTATCTGGTTACCACACTAGCAAAACAACCATTTTGTATTGATTTAATTCAGTGGCTTCTATTTCTTTCCAGCTTTCCATTGTGTGTGTTTTGGTAAATTCCTTTTGCAAATCAAAGGTTATAATTTCTGCTACATTTCATTTGTTGACAGATGATGTAGCAGAAGTGAACCACTTTGTCAAGCATAAGTGACTTCACCTCAATTGACGCAGACACCCGATACATCATTTACATTAATGTCTTAAGATTGGCCAGATTTTGCTCCGAAGATGTTATTTTTTCGGTACCGGAGCTCCATTGACCCCCTTGAACAATTCTGCTGTTCCCATGTGTAAGTTTCACTGTGGTAACCAATGTGTGTGTAAACATCATACTTGGATTCCCTGTACTTTGGCTTTTCATCAGTTGGAATCTCCTGTAAAGCGATCAGAAACACCAGAGGCATAATTTTCCCACTGCCCACATAATTACATCCTAACTCTTGCCCTAACCCTAAACCTAACCCTTGCCTACAAGGTTCAATGTTCAAAGTAAAATTTATTATCAGAGTACTTACATGTCACCATATACAACCCTGAGATTCTTTTTCTGTAGCAAAACTATAGAACAGTAACTGTAAACATTGGGAACTGCAGACATCCCACCTCTCCTGGAAGTTCCGGGAGTCTCCCGCAAGTTCCGGGAGTCTCCCGCATATTAATAGTGGTTCCCTGATGCCTGCAAATTATATACAATGTCCCGGAAATAATTTTTTTTGAGAGAGCTAGCGCGAGAGCGACCACGAGAGAGAGAGAGAGAGCGCATAAGCGCGAGAGCAACCACGAGAGAGAGAGAGAGCAAGCGCGAGAGAGACCACGAGAGCGAGAGAGAGAGAGAGAGCATCATGGGAGAGTGTTTCAAAAAAATAAAATATGAAGCGTACGTCACCCCAGACTACACTAAAGTGTACCCCTGCCTAATAGAGGTCAAAAATAATGACAGTGTTGCTCGCTGCACTGTTTGCAACAGTGACTTTTCTATTGCCCATGGTGGGTTAAGACTGTAAAAGACATGTTGAGGTGAGTTTACCAGGTGTCATTCGTTCATTAGCATTGCTAACGTTATTTAAACTAGCTGGCTCGCTGCTAAGGAGCTACTCTATTGCAGACATCCCACCTCTCCCGGAAGTTCCGGGAGTCTCCCACAAATTGATGGTGCTACCTCTCTGAAATGAGTTTTTGCAGGGTGGGTTGTCTGGAACTGTTAACTGTAAACAGACTGTGCAAAAGCAATAAGTAATGAGCATGAAATAACAATATAATGGACTCCTTAAATGTCCTTAACTGAGTGTAGTTATCTCCTTTTGTTCAAGACCCTGATGGTTGAGGGGTAGTAACTGTTCTGTTAACAAATTCTTCTTGGGCACCGGTACAATTAAAGCCTGCTTGAAGCGAATGGGTACCACACACTACTGGAGTGAGAGGTTGAAGATATCCATGAATCCAACATTAGTTGGTTGGCACAGGTCTTCAGTAAACTCCCAGACCAAAACTTGCCTACACTTCCCCACACCTGAGCACTCATTCTCTATAATCGAACTTCACCCTCCACACCAACCATAAGTAATAACCCCAACACTTGAGCATATTCCTAACCATAAACCTTAAAAGTTGTGTAAGTCATAGTCATAGTCATAGTCGTAGTCATACTTTATTGATCCCGGGGGAAATTGGTTTTCGTTACAGTTGCACCATAAGTAATTAAATAGTAATAAACCATAAATAATTAAATAGTAATATGTAAATTATGTCAGGAAATAAGTCCAGGACCAGCCTATTGGCTCAGGGTGTCTGACCCTCCAAGGGAGAAGTTGTAAAGTTTGATGGCCACAGGTAGGAATGAAAGAGGAGGAAGTTCCCAATGAAAGCAAGTGTTGGACCTGGTTAATGAAGGTGTGGGCCAGATCAAAGTTGCAGGGCCATATGGCACTGAATTTCCAGTAGTGAGATCAAGAAACACAAGAGGTATAATTTTCCCACTGCCACATAATGAGCGTGGATATTTCTGTATCTTATTCCTTGCCTTCGAACTGAATTCCTTGCCAGAAGATTTGATCACATGTTTTTTTTTGTGGATTTGAACTCCAAGAAAAAATATACAGAGAAGCAAAATTGGAGACAATGTAAGTGGCAAACAAAAGTCCATGATTTTCCTTGTGGTTCTCCCTTGTTTCTGACATATGATTTATTGATTTCAATGCAGTCTTGATGCTTTCTTCATGATTTCATTGAGCAATCTTGCATGGCTGCTCCTTATGTGGCAAACTTGAGCAAAAATAGGTTTTCACAATGCATGCAAGGTTCCTGAAGCACATCAATTAAAAAAGAGCTATGTGAACGGTCCTTGTCAGGAGCCTTCTTCAGGTTGGTCTCCCTTTAAGTAACCTACTTACTTTGCCCTTCCTTGGTGTCACCCTCAAAGTAGTGGAGTTAGTAGTTTTCTGTTGAGCCCATTGTGTTGGAGAGAGCTAACAAATCATTGGTTCAAGTTCCAAGCACAGACTGGGCCAGGAATTTGAATCTGGTGAAGTAAGAGTGAGAGAAAGCAAAAAAAAACTGAAGATACTGAAATAAAAGCACAAAGGAAGGACTGATGCCTTGTTTGAAGTCTCAATCTTTGCACATTATCACATTTCCAATAAAGTATATTGCTTAATATAGAGTTTTGGTGTCTAGGTTATTAATCATTTTCAAACTAACACAACCAAAAACTGCATTGCTATTTGTGACAGTTGGTGAGATTCAGTTAGTTGGTTATAGCTTTATTGTTATTGCTGAGAACAACGAGATTGCAACCAATGCAAAACAGCAGACTGGCAATTCAATTGCTAAAAACACAATGACTAAGTTTAAAATAATGTCTGAGTTATTTAGAATGACATCAGTTACAACTGAATTAAAAACAAACAACTCTAAAATTAAAAGAAACAGTGGCTGCCTCATTTAAATTGCATTTTACAAAAATCAATGCAAGAGAACATCCCAGCAAAAGTCATTATTGTTGAAATGCTGCTGGTTCTTCAGAAACAAGGTCATTCTTGTATGTATCTCAGAAAGCCGAGTCAAATAACTCTCTGAGATTATTTTATAAATGTCCATTATTTTAGATGGGGGAAAAAAACAGTTGAAGGAATTCCCGTGATTTTGTTGTGAAAAATAAGATTTAAATGACATTATGTTACTGAGCAATGTTGTTAAAGAGTGCTGCCACAAGAAGGCAGAATCCATCATCAAGGACCATCACCATCCAGGCCATGCTCTGTTCTTGTTACAGCCATTGGAAAGAACGTACAGGAGTGTTAGGTCCCATATCACTAGGTTCAGAAACAGTTATTACCCGTCAACCATCAGGCTCCTGAACCAACGTGGGTAACTTCACCCACCTCAACACTGAGTCCACAGTCTAACGGCTCACTTTCAAAGATCCTATAACTCATATGCTCAACATTATTTATTTATTTATTATTATAATTACTTGTTTTTTTGTATTTGCACAGTTTGTCTTCTTTTGCACTTTAGTTGTTTGTCAGTCTTAGTTTACGTGTAGTTTTTCATTGATTCTATTATATTTCTTTGTTCTACTGTCAATGCTTGCAAAAAAATGAATCTCAGGGTAGTATATGGTGACATATTTGTAATTTGTTAATAAAGTCACTATGATAGAGAGTGTTCGATAAACGCTCTCCGTACACATGCACATTCGCACACATAGACCCACAAACACAGACATTGCCTTGTCATTCTGCTATTTTTGCTCTGAGTGTGCGCAGAACTTCCTCCAGTATGTTCTTCTAATGGGTTTGGTTTTATGGTGCCTTGCCCACCATACACTTCAGAATATTCCATTACTTTAGTAATGGGGATTTGTAAATGTGCATATGTATTTAAGGTAGTTCCTTCTGTTTATTTTGTAACGTGATTGTAACTACATTATGGAGTGCATCGTATTCTAATTCATGTGTAGTCTTAAGTTAACTTTGTGGGTAATTAAAGATGGTATGTTCTGGTGTCTTAAAAATTGTGGGGCGGTTTGCTCTTGACGCAGAGAGAGAAAAATCGAGCTGCCAGGAGTTCACACTGGTCATAGTATGTAGCTATAATTGTTGTTTTCTGGTAGATATCATCTTGTAAATATTCACTGTTTTCTTTTTGCTATTTTTTGCTAATTTTTGACACATCTAATAAACGCACAAAAATGCTCAGTGACTCCAGCCATTTTTCCCCATGTGGTCAAAACCCATATATCGTAACAGTTACTTTTGAAAAAAGTTTTTGAACTTTTGCCTTACTTATTTATCTGCCTTTCCCTAATACCGGTGGGACTGTTCTTCTGCAGAGGTGAATTTTATTTATAATGGGGGATGGTCAATCAAAATGTACCATAATACTGCTGGGGGGAAAAAATTAGACTATTGTTAACTCTGCTTTAACTTTCTGCTGGAGAAAAATGGACAATATAGAGAAAATACCGCATCTCATTGGTAAAATTGTGCATGTAATAATTGCTAGTGTTAAAGGGGAAGACTGCAAAGCCACTGTACAGATAATGAAGAGAGATAAATATTTGTTTTCTTTAGCTCCTGCTTCAGATATGTAGTTGATTGCCCTCAAAGTTATGCTCCTCTGATCCTGGGTACATAACAGTTCACACTGGCTCTTGATCTGGTGAATATTCCATTCTAAAATTCTCATTGCCTTCTGCAAATCACTCCCTGGTCTCACCCTTCTGTACCTCTGTAACCTTCATCACCTCTTTATCCAGTTGAAGTTCAAAGTGAATTTATTATCAAAGTTCATGTATGTCACCATATACAACCCTGAGATTCATTTTCTTGTGGGCATTCTCAATAAATCTATAACAGAATAACAACCGTGATGCAACGTGCCCGTGGCGTCCAGTTTCACCCATGTGACCAATTAACCTACTAATCTATATGTCTTTGTAATGTGGGAGGAAACCAGAGCACCTGGAATCCCAAACCCATGCAATCAGAGGGAAAAAGTACAAACTCCTTACAGACAACAGGGGAATTGAACCCGTGTCGCTGGTATTGTAATAGCATTACGCTAACCGCTACACTCCCATGCTGCCCCTGCTACCATGCCAACCCTAGTTCCTTACCCTTTTTGGCCTTGAATGTAGTGCTTAAAACACACACAAATACTGGAAGAACTCAGCTAGTCAGGTGATGAGCTCCCCGGTATTTTATCTGTATTGCTCAAGTTTTCCTGCATCAGCAGGATCTCTTGTGTTTGTATTTCTGAAAATCAACTTCTTCAACTAAGTTTTTAGTCAATATCCTCAGTAATACGTGATGTGGTTTGGTATCAGTTTAACTTTTGAAAAAAATCTCTCCTGTACAGTGCTTTTGATATTTTGCTAGGTCAAAACTACTATATAAATTCATTCTATTTTAACAAATAGTCGATCAATAATAATCAAAGTGAAGTTTATTGTTCTATGCACAAGTGCATGTATGCTTGATTCAAGGAAAAACTTATTTATAGCAGCATCATAAGCAGATAGTATCATATAATTAGCATCCACAAAAACAAATTAAACATAAATTATACATAGTTTTTACAAGCAAGAATGCAATTAGAACAAAAACAAGAAGTTCATTTTAGTGCAAAGTGATCAAAGAGATCATAGTGTTGCTATCCTGCAATGATTAGGGTTGTACCAGTTTGTTCAGAACAGAAGGTTGAAGGGAAGCAGCTGTTCTTGAACTTACTTGAACATACAAACATCCTGCCCGATGTTTGACGTCATGTACTTTGATTCAAACAAGTTATCTTTCCCTATAGTTGTAACAAAAAGCACAATTCCCAAGCATGGTTATTGGTTTGTGTGCACACTGTTTTTCAGGGAACACTTTAGTAAAGCAAAGGTAAACTGAAGGAAAAATAAAAGACAAAACTGAGGAATTCAACAGGAATAAACAGTAGATGTTTTGGGCCAAACACAAGAGATGCTGCAGATGTTGGAGATCTAGAGCAACGCCCACAAGATGCTGGAGAAGCTCAGCAGGTGTGGAAGCATCTAAGAAGAGGAATAAATAGCTGGCCTTTCAGGCCAAGACCCTTCGTTGGGACTGGAAAGGAAGGGGGAACAAGCTTACCCCCACCTTTTACTGGCTTCTTCCCTCTTCCTTTCCAGTCCTGCTGAAGGGCCCCAGCCCACAACATCGACTGTTTATTGCTTTCCATCGCTGCTGAGCTCCTCCAGCAATTTTTGTGCATTGCCCTGGATTTCCAGCATCGAAAGAATCTCTTGTGATTTAGAGAAAAAATGAGTTGTCCTGCGGGTTTCTCACAGAGCCGTATGGAGGTGGTGCATCATGACCTTAATCTGCTTTTGAAGCCATTGTCCTCTTTGCATGTTTCGTTAAATGTGAGATAACCTTAAGAATTTTGCAACTGCTGTTAGTTTGGGGCTATCTGTGCTGCCATTGACTGTTACTACATCTGACTTGTAAAATCACAGTATTTTTTGTACTTGGTGATACTAAAGACTTGCTGGCTGTATTTTACTTGGAAGGTAGTCTTGCAGGTTAACTGTCCGCTGATCTGAAGGTGGAAGATTGAGTCTCGCAGTTCCCGCCTGGCTCATTTCTACACTGACACTTTTGTCCTGCCAGTATATTTTCCACTATGGCATTTATTTTGGCTTGCCTCAACTTTGGAATCAGGCTGCCGAATGACACCTGCACTGTTAACATCAGAGTGGAGGCCAACTGTGCAGTACAAAGCAATATATTGTGTGGGCATGTCCTAGTCTACAGCACCCTATGAATTTTAACAATCCTACTATTGTCACTATGGTTTCCAGTGTATTTAAGTATGGTCACCAATTAAAAATAATTAAGGTCTATGCTTCTGAGCATCAGAATGTAACACTGAATGGTCGTACGGTACTTGATAGAATATTCATCAGGCTTTTGACTTAATTAATCTCAAGATTGACAGGTGGATAAACTGACTTATTTTATTTAAAGTATGTGAAATACGGGTTTATTTGTGTGAAGACAAAACTTCTGCTGATTTTGCCACAGGAGTAGAAAACCTGTAATAGATGATGATAAAGATTAGTTTTATTTGTCAAGTGTACAAAATGAGAATCAGGTTTAACATCACCGGCATATGTTGTGAAATTTGTTAGGTTTGCTGCAGCGGTACAATGTCATACATAATAATAGAAAATAAACGTGAATTACAGTAAGATATATATGTATATATATATATATATATATATATATATATATATATATATATATTAGTTACACGTTTGTAAATAAGTAGTGCAAAAATAGAAATTAAAAAAGTAGTGAGGTAGCATTCATGGGTTCAGTTTCAGAAATCGGATGGCAGAGGGGAATATGCTGTTCCTGAATCATAAAGTGTGTGCCTTCATGCTTCTGTACTTCCTTCCTGATGGTAGCAATGAAAACAAGGCATGACTTGGGTGATGGGGTCCTTAATGATGGATGCCGTCTTTTTGAGGCATCACTCCTTGAAGATGTCCAGGATATTACGGAGGCTGGTGCCCATGATAGAGCTGACTAAGTTTACAACTCTCTGCAGGTTATTTTGATCCTGTGTAGCAGCCACTCCTCCTCCCTTATCCAGAGTTGCTGCAGCCAGTTAGAATGCTCTCCATGGTACATCTGTAGAAATTTGTGATTGTTTTTGGTGACATACCATTTCTCCTCAAATTCCTAATGAACTATGACTGCTGTTGTGCCTTCATTACAGCTGCATTGTTATGTTGTGTACATATTAGATCATCAGAGATATTGACACCCAGGAACTTGAAATTGCTCACTCTTTCCACTTCTACATCAAAGCATGCAATAAAGAATGTCATTTGTGTCAAATCAGATTCCCAAGGTTTGTGCTGAAGGCAGCCTGCAAGTGTTGCCATATTTACCACCACCATCATAGCATGCCCACAGCTCACGAACCCATATGTCTTTTGGAACTTGGGAGGAAACCAGAGCACCTGGAGGAACCCCAAGTGGTCACGGGGAGAGCATACAAATTCCTTACAGCCAGCAGCAGAATCGAACCCCGATCATACAGCTGACTAGCATGTCCACTCACTCAGTTCACTGATTCTTTTTGGAAAAAAGTCTGGGTTCTGCAATGTACTCATTCTTATTGAGTTGAGAAATATACATCTTGTCCCTTTACCACTGTCTCAGTAGAATTTTTCATCTGCACCTCTGCCCCAATTCAAACTGCTGATGGACCCCTCTACCACTCCTAAATGTGCGGGTTCCAATGGTCAGCACCTGTATATACCTGGAGCACACACAGAATGCTGGTGCAACTCAGCAGGTCAGGTAGCATCTATGGAGAGGAAGAAACAGTCAATGTTTTGGGCTGAGACCCCTGCTGAAGTGACTTGGCTTGAAACGTCAACCATATAGCGTAGCGGTTGGTGCATCACTTTACAGCAACCAGCTGTAAGAGTTCGAGTCCCACCTCTGTCTGTGAACAATTTTCTGACATTCTCCCTGTGACCATGTGGGTTTCCTCTGGTGCTCTGATTTCCTCTCACATTCCAAAAACCTACGGCTAGGGTTAGTGGGGTGTGGGCATGCTATGTTAGAGCCAGAAACATAGCGATACTCGCAGGCTACCCAGCACAGTATATGCTGGTTTGATTTCACGCAGAATGACATCTTTTTTTGACGTTTCAGTGAACGTGTGGCAAATAAAGCTAATCTTTCTCCGTAATTTCTGCCATCTCCAATGGGATCCCACCACCAAGCTCATCTTTCCCTCTCCCCTGTCCCCCACCCACTTTCTGCTTTCCTGGTTTCACCTATCACCTACTTCCTTGTACTTCTTTCTCTTAAACCCCCTCCCCCCACCCTCTTACTCTGACTTCTAATCTCTTTTTACCTGTCCTGATGAAGGGTCTCGGCCTAAAACGTCAACTGTTTACTCTTTTTCATAGATGTTGCTCGGCCTGCTGAGTTCCTCCAGCATTTTGTGTGTGTTATTAATCTTTGACTTGCTGAGTTCCTCAAGCATTGTGTGTGTGGTGTCAAAATTTTCAGCATATGTAGGATCTTCTCTGTTTACGTGTGTGTGTATCTTCCAGGAACTTGTTTTTGTCTGAAATTTCTCCCCTATATCCTGACCTTCAGTCAGCCCTGGTCATCTTTCAAACCCATCTTCACTGACAATCTGTCCAGCAAAATCCTAACTTTAAAATCCTCGCTGATTTGAGTTGATGCAAATGATGCATTTCGCTGTCTGTTTTGATGAACATGTGACAAATAAAGGTAATTTTTAAATCTTTCAAACCAGGCCACAGTGTTTCTGTTCTCTATCCTGTAACTCACCAAGATCTCAAAGTTCAAAGTAAATTTATTATCGAAGTATGCATATGTCACAATGTATAACACTGAGATTCATTTTCTTTCAGAATCAAATAGGGTGGCAAATACAGTACTCAAAGTGTTATATCTCAATGCATGGAGTATAAGAAATAAGGTGGATGATCTTGCTGCATTATTACAGATTGTCGGGTATGATGTTGTGGCCATCACTGAATTGTGGCTGAAGGATGGTTGCAGCAGGGAGCTGAATATCCAAGGTTACACGTTGTATCAGAGGGATAGGAAGGTAGGAAGAGGGGGTGGCATGGCTGTACTGGTAAAGAATGGCATCAAGTCAGTAGAAAGATATGACATGGAATCAGAAGTTGTTGAATCTTTGTGGGTTGAGGTAAAAAACTGCAAGGGTAAAAGGACCCTGATGGCATTTATATACAGGTATATAACAACAGTAGCTGGGATATCGTCCACAGATTACAACAGGAAATAGAAAAGGCATGTCAAAAAGGCAATGTTATGATAGTCAAGGGAGATTACGACATGCAAGTTGATTGGGGAAATCAGGTTGGTAATGGATCTCAAGAGAATGAGTTTGTTGAATGCCCATGAGATGGCTTTTTAAAACAGTTTGTCATTGAGCCTACTAGGGGATCAGCTATACCGGATTGGGTGTTATGTAATGAACTGGGGGTGATTAAGGAGCTTAAGGTAAAATAACCCTTAAGAGGCAGTGATCACAATATGATTGGGTTCAACTTGAAATTTGACAGAAAGTCTGATGTAGCGTATTTCAGTGGGGTAAAAATCTTCTGAGGTGTATATAGTTCAATGCTAGGAGTATTGCGGGGAAGGCGGATGAGTTGAGGGCGTGGATTGACTCATGGAATTATGATGTTGTAGCAATTAGTGAAACTTGGCTACAGAAGGGGCAGGACTGGCAGCTTAATATTCCAGAGTTCCGATGTTTCAGATGTGATCGAGGCAGAGGAATGAAAGGTGGGGGAGTAGCATTGCTTGTTAGGGAAAATATTACAGCAGTGCTCAGGCAGGACAGATGAGAGGGCTTGTCTACTGAGTCCTGATAGGTGGAGCTGAGAAACAGGAAAGGTATGGCCACATTAGTGGGATTGTATTACAGACCACCCAATAGTCAACGAGACTTGGAAGAGCAAATCTGCAGAGAGATAGCAGACAACTGCAGGAAACATAAAGTTGTGGTGGTAGGGGATTTTAATTTTCCATACATTGATTGGGACTCCCGTACTGTTAGGGGTCTAGATGGTTTAGAGTTTGTAAAATGTGTTCAGGAAAGTTTTCTAAATCATTATATATAGAGGGACCAACTAGAGGGGATGCAATATTGGATCTCCTGTTAGGAAACGAATTAGGGCAAGTGACAGAAGTCTGCGTAGGGGAGCACTTTGGTTCCAGTGATCATAACACCATTAGTTTCAATTTGATCATGGACAAGGATAGATCTGGTCCTAGGGTTGAGGTTCTGAACTGAAAGAAGGCCAAATTTGAAGAAATGAGAAAGGATCTAAAAAGCGTGGATTGGGACAGGTTGTTCTCTGGCAAAGATGTGATTGGTAGGTGGGAAGCCTTCAAAGGGGAAATTTTGAGAGTGCAGAGTTTGTATGTTCCTGTCAGGATTAAAGGCAAATTGAATAGGAATAAGGAACCTTGGTTCTCAAGGGATATTGCAACTCTGATAAAGAAGAAGAGGGAGTTGTATAAAATGTATAGGAAACAGGGGGTAAATCAGGTGCTTGAGGAGTATAAGAAGTGCAAGAAAATACTTAAGAAAGAAATCAGGAGGGCAAAAAGAAGACATGAGGTTGCCTTGGCAGTCAAAGTGAAGGATAATCCAAAGAGCTTTTAAAAGTATATTAAGAGCAAAAGGATTGTAAGGGATAAAATTAGTCCTCTTGAAGATCAGAGTGGTCGGCTTTGTGCGGAACCAAAGGAAATGGGGGAGACCTTAACTAGGTTTTTTGCGTCTGTATTTACTAAGGAAGCTGGCATGAAATCTATGGAATTGAAGGAATCAAGTAGTGAGACCATGGAAACTGTACAGATTGAAAAGGAGGAGGTGCTTGCTGTCTTGAGGAAAATTAAAGTGGATAAATCCCCGGGACCTGACAGAGTGTTCCCTCGGACCTTGAAGGAGACTAGTGTTGAAATTGCGGGGGCCCTGGCAGAAATATTTAAAATGTCGCTGTCTACGGGTGAAGTGCCGGAGGATTGGAGAGTGGCTCATGTTGTTCCGTTGTTTAAAAAAGGATTGAAAAGTAATCGGGGAAATTATAGGCGGGTGAGTTTAACGTCAGTAGTAGGTAAGTTATTGGAGGGAGTACTAAGAGACAGAATCTACAAGCATTTGGATAGACAGGGGCTTATTAGGGAGAGTCAACATGGCTTTGTGCGTGGTAGGTCATGTTTGACCAATCTGTTGGAGTTTTTCGAGGAGGTTACCAGGAAAGTGGATGAAGGGAAGGCAGTGGGTATTGTCTACATGGACTTCAGTAAGGCCCTTGACAAGGTCCCGCATGGGAGGTTAGTTAGGAAAATCTAGTCGCTAGGTATACATGGAGAGGTGGTAAATTGGATTAGACATTGGCTCGATGGAAGAAGCCAGAGAGTGGTGGTAGAGAATTGCTTCTCTGAGTGGAGGCCTGTGACTAGTGGTGTGCCACAGGGATCAGTGCTGGGTCCATTGTTATTTGTCATCTATATCAATGATCTGGATGATAATGTGGTAAATTGGATCAGCAAGTTTGCTGATGATACAAAGATTGGAGGTGTAGTAGACAGTGAGGAAGGTTTTCAGAGCCTGCAGAGGGACTTGGACCAGCTGGAAAAATGGGCTGAAAAATGGCAGATGGAGTTTAATACTGACAAGTGTGAGGTATTGCACGTTGGAAGGACAAATCAACGTAGAACATACAGGGTTAATGGTAAGGCACTGAGGAGTGCAGTGGAACAGAGGGATCTGGGAATACATATACAAAATTCCCTAAAGGTGTCGTCACAGGTAGATAGGCTCGTAAAGAGAGCTTTTGGTACATTGGCCTTTATTAATCGAAGTATTGAGTATAAGAGCTGGAATGTTATGATGAGGTTGTATAAGGCATTGATGAGGCCGAATCTGGAGTATTGTGTTCAGTTTTGGTCACCAAATTACAGGAAGGATATAATTAAGGTTGAAAGAGTGCAGAGAAGGTTTACAATGATGTTGCCGGGACTTGAGAAACTCAGTTACAGAGAAAGATTGAATAGGTTAGGACTTTATTCCCTGGAGCGTAGAAGAATGAGGGGAGATTTGATAGAGGTATATAAAATTATGATGGGTATAGATAGAGTGAATGCAAGCAGGCTTTTTCCACTGAGGCAAGGGGAGAAAAAAACCAGAGGACATGGGTTAAGGGTGAGGGGGGAAAAGTTTAAAGGGAACATTAGTGGGGGCTTCTTCACACAGAGAGTGGTGGGAGTATGGAATGAGCTGCCAGACGAGGTGGTAAATGCGGGTTCTTTTTTAACATTTAAGAATAAATTGGACAGATACATGGATGGGAGGTGTATGGAGGGATATAGTCCGTGTGCAGGTCAGTGGGACTAGGCAGAAAGTGGTTCGGCACAGCCAAGAAGGGCCAAGGGGCCTGTTTCTGTGCTGTAGTTTCTATGGTTCTATGGTTCTAAAGGAAATTACAGTGGTATGAGAGAGTAGTTGGCCAAAGTAACTTGGAAGGAGATGCTTGCAGGGATGATAGCAGAGCAGCAATGGTGTGAGTTTCTGGGAAAAATGAGGAAGGTGCAGGATAGATGTATTCCAAAAATGAAGAAATACTCAAATGGAAAAATAGTAGAACTGTGACTGACAAGGACAGTCAAAGCTAATGTAAATGCAAAAGAGAGGGCATACAACAAAGCAAAAATTATTGGGAAGTTTTTAAAAACCAACAGGGAGCAACTAAAAGAATCATTAGAAGGGAAAAGATGGAAAATGAAAGCAAGCTAGCAAACAATATCAAAGTGGATAGTAAAAACTTTTTCAAGTATGTAAGCAATAAAAGAGAGATGAGAGTGGATATAGGACCACTAGAAAATGAGGCCAGAGAAATAGTAACAGAGGCAAGGATATGGCAGATGAACGAAATGCGTATCTTGCATTAGTTTTTACTGTGGAAGACACTCGCAGTGTACTAGCTGTTGAAAGGTGTGAGGGAAGGGAACTGAGTGCGGTTACTATTACAAAGGAGAAGGTGCTCAAAAAGCTGAAAGACATAAGAGTGCATAAGTCACCAAGACCGGATGAACTGCACCCTAGAGTTCTAAATGAGGTAGTGGTAGAGGCTGTGGAGGCATTAGTAATGATCTTTCAAAAATCATTGGCATGGTGCCAGAGGACTGGAAAACTGCAAATGTCACTCCACTCTTTAAGAAAGGAAGGAGGCAGCAGAAATGAAATTATAGATCAGTTAGGAAATTATAGATCAATGGTTGGGAAGTTATTATAGCCAATTGTTAAGGATGAGGTTATGGGGTACTTGGTGACACAGGACAAGATAGGACAAAGTCAGCATGGTTTCCTTCAGGGAAAATCTTACCTGACGAACCTGTTGGAATTCTTTGAGGAGATTACAAGTAGGATAGATAAAGGGGATGCAGTGGATGTTGTATATTTGGATTTTCAGAAGGCCTTTGACTAAGTGCCACACATGAGGCTGGCATTTGGTTGGCACCTCCCTGGAGCAAGGGGTTTAGATGGGGTGGAGTTTGTTAGGTGTGTTCAGGAAGGTTTCTTGACACAATATGTAGATAAGCCTGCAAGTGGAGAGGCTGTACTTGATTTGGTATTGGGAAATGAACCTGGTCAAGTGTCAGATCTCTCAGTGGGAGAGCATTTTGGAGATAGTGATCACAATTCTATCTCCTTTACAATAGCATTGGAGAGAGATAGGAACAGACAAGTTAAAAGAGTGTTTAATTGGAGTAAGGGGAATTATGAGACTATCAGGCAGGAAATTGGAAGCTTAAATTGGAAAGAGATGTTCTCAGGAAAAAGTACTGAAAAAATGTGGCAAATATTCAGGGGATATTTGTGTGGAGTTCTGCATAGGTACGTTCCAATGAGACAGGGAAGTTATGGTAGGGTACAGGAACCATGGTGTACAAAGGTTGTAATAAATCTAGTCAAGAAGAAAAGAAAAGTTTACAGAAGGTTCAGAGAGCTAGATAATGTTAGAGATCTAGAAGATTATAAGGCTAATAGGAAGGAGTTTAAGAAGGAAATTAGGAGAGCCAGAAAGGGCCATGAGATGGCCTTGGAGTAGGATTAAGGAAAACCCCAAGGCATTCTACAAGTATGTGAAGAAAAAGAGGATAAGGCGTGAAAGAATAGGACCTATTAAGTGTGACAGTGGGAAAGTGTGTATGGAACCGGAGAAAATAGCAGAGGTACTTAATGAATACTTTACTTCAGTATTCACTATGGAAAAGGATCTTGGTGATTGTAGTGATGACTTGCAGCAGACTGAAAAGCTTGAGCATGTAGATATTAAGAAAGAGGATGTGCTGGAGCTTTTGGAAAGCATTAAGTTGGTTAAGTCGCCGGGACTGGATGAGATGTACCCCAGGCTACTGTGGGAGGTGAGGGAGGAGATTGCTGAGCCTCTGGCAATGATCTTTGCATCATCAATGGGGACGGGTGAGGTTCCGCAGGATTGGAGGGTTGCGGATGTTGATCCTTTATTCAAGAAAGGGAGTAGATATAGCCCAGGAAATTTTAGACCAGTGAATCTTACCTCAGTGGTTGGTAAGTTGATGGAGAAGATCCTGAGAGACAGGCCTTATGAACATTTGGAGAGGCATACTATGATTAGGAATAGTCAGCATGGCTTTGTCAAGGGCAGGTTGTATCTTACGAGCCTGATTGAATTTTTTGAGGATGTGACTAAACACATTGATGAAGGAAGAGCAGTAGATGTAGTGTATATGGATTTCAGCAAGGCATTTGATAAGGTACCCCATGCAAGGCCTATTGAGAAAATAAGGAGGCATGGGATCTAAAGGGACATTGCTTTATGGGTCCAGAACTGGCTTGCCCACAGAAGGCAAAGAGTGGTTGTAGACAGGTCATTTTCTGCATGGAGGTCGGTGACCGGTGGTGTGCCTCAAGGATCTGTTCTGGGACCCTTACTCTTCATGATTTTTATAAATGACCTGGATGAGGAAGTGGAGGGATGGGTTAGTAAGTTTGCTGATGACACAAAGGTTGGAGGTGTTGTGGATAGTGTGGAGGGCTGTCAGAAGTTACAGCGGGACATTGAAAGGATGCAAAACTAGACTGATGGTGGCAGATGGAGTTCATTTGTGGTAGGTCAACTATGATGGCAGAATATAGTATTAATGGTAAGACTCTGGGCAGTGTTTTGGATCAGAGGGATCTTGGGGTCCGAGTCCATAGGACGCTCAAAGCAGCTGCGCAGGTTGACTCCGTGGTTAAGAAGGCATACGGTGTATTGGCCTTCATCAATCATGGAATTGAATCTAGGAGCCAAGAGGTAATGTTGCAGCTATATAGGACCCTTGTCAGACCCCACTTGGAGTACTGTGCTCAGTTCTGGTCGCCTCACTACTGGAAGGATGTGGAAGCCATAGAAAGGGTGCAGAGGAGATTTACAGGGATGTTGCCTGGATTGGGGAGCATGCCTTATGAGAATAGGTTGAGTGAACTCAGCCTTTACCCCTTGGAGCAACGGAGGATGAGAGGGGACCTGATAGAGGTGTATAAGATGATGAGAGGCATTGATCTTGTGGATAGTCAGAGGTTTTTTCCCAGGGCTGAAATGGTTGCCACAAGAGGACACAGGTTTAAGGTGCTGGGGAGTAGGTACAGAGGAGAAGTCAGGGGTAAGTTTTTCACTCAGAGAGTGATGAGTGCATGGAATGGACTGCCGGCAATGGTGATGGAGGCGGATACGATAGGGTCTTTTAAGAGACTTTTGGATAGGTACATGGAGCTTAGAAGCATAGAGGGCTATAGGTAAGCCTAGTAATGTTTGGCACAACTTTGTGGGCCGAAGGGCCTGTATTGTGCTGTAGGTTTTCTATGTTGCTATGAGGCTGATTACCAAGTTAAAGCCCATGGT
This sequence comes from Mobula birostris, assembly GCF_030028105.1. Taxonomy (NCBI): domain Eukaryota; kingdom Metazoa; phylum Chordata; class Chondrichthyes; order Myliobatiformes; family Myliobatidae; genus Mobula; species Mobula birostris. Next base: position 99,361,127 of record NC_092380.1, on the reverse strand, counting down.
TATTACAGGAAAGTTACTAGCATGGTTAGAGTATTGGCTTATTGGTAGGAGGCAATGAGTGGGAATAAAAGGATCCTTATCTGGTTGGCTGCCTGTGACTAGTGGTGTTCCGCAGGGGTGGTTGTTGGGGCCGCTGCTTTTTATGCTGTGTATCAATGATTTAGATGATGGAATAGATGGCTTTGTTGACAAGGTTGCAGTTGATTGGTGGAGGGGCAGATAGTGTTTAGGAAAGAGGTAGGCTGCAGAAGGACTTAGACAGATTAGGAGAATGAGCAAGTGAGTGGCAAATGAAATACAATGTTGGAAAATGCATGCACTTTGGTAGTAGAATAAATGTGCGGACTATTTTCTAAATGGGGAGAAAATCCAAAAATCTGAGATGCAAAGGGACTTGGGAGTGCAGAACAACCTAAAGGTTAACTTGCATGTAGAATTAGTGGTGAGGAAGGCAAATGTTAGCATTCATTTTAAGAGGTCTAGAAATTAAGAGCAGGGATGTGATGCTGAAGCTTCATAAGGCACTGGTGAGGTCTTGCCTTGAATATTGTGAACAGTTTTGGGCTCCTCATCTAAGAAAAGATGTGCTGGCATTGGAGAGGCTTCAGAGGAGGTTCAAAAGGATGATTTTGTGAATGAAAAGGTTGTCATCTGAGGAACATTTGATATCTCTGGGTCTGTACTCATTAGAATTTAGAAGGATGAAGGGGGATCTCATTGAAACCTTTCAAATATTGTACGGCCTAGATAGAGTAGATGTGGAAAGGATGTTTCCCATTGTGGGGGCGTCTAGGACAAGAGGGCACAGCCTCAGGATAGAGGGGCATCCATTTAAAACAGAGATGTGGAGAAATTTCTTTAGCCAGAGGGTGGTGAATTTGTGGAATTTGTTACCACAGGCAGCTGTGGAGGCCAGGTCGTTGGGTGAATTTAAGGGAGAGCTTGATAGATTCTTGATTGGACATGGCATCAAAGATTATGGGGAGATGGCTGGGGAGTGGGGCTGAGAGGGAGAAAAAATGATCAGCAACGATGGAATGCAGAGCAGACTTCATGGGCCAAGTGGCCTAATTTTGCTCTTGTGTCTTATGATCTTATTCGCATTACAACAAAGAAATACAATAGAATCAATAAAAACTACATCCAAACAAAGACTAACAACCAAGCAATATACAAAAGAAAATAATCTGTGGAAATACAGAAAAAAACAAATAGTAAATAAATAATACTGAGAACATGAGCTGTAGAGTTCTTGAAAGTGAGTACAGAGGTTGTGTTGAGTGATCAGTTCAGCTTTGAGGTGAGTGAGGTTACTATGTTGGCTCAGGAGCCTGCTGGTTGAAGGGTGATAGCTGTTTGTGAACTTCATGATGCGGGAACTAAGACTTCAGTACCTCCTTGATCTCTGTCCAATTTTGGCATCTGGTGCAGGCCCCTACCACTGACTGCTCCAGTTTTTCTTTGCTGAGATCTTTGCCCCTCTCATTTTCTGTTGATGGGAGAAATTCCTTTAAAAAACACTGTTTTGAACAAATCTTTGGAAAAATGCCCCAAAATCTTTTCTGATGGCTCAATGTCAAATTTTGTTTCACAATTCTCCTGTCAAGGACTTTTTTTAAAAAAAAACAAGTTTTTATTTTGCCTACAGCTCTTTCTGTCTTCACTGAGCAGCCAGTACAATCCGTCTTGTGCTGTACGTTTCTATATTGTAGATGTTAGCTTGGTGTTCCTTTATTAATGTGGTCATTTCTTTCCATGTTACCGAAGAAACTTTATGCACTTTATGCAGTCCTGGGTAGGTCTGTAGTCTAGTGTAGTTTTGTGTTGTTTTACGTAGTTCATGTTTTCTCGTTTTTACTGTGTACTGTACCAGCAGTTATGGTCGAAATGACAATAAAATGTGACTTGACTTGACTTGAAAAATGCTGCAACTGTTGGAAATTTAAGATTATAAACTGGTAATGCAAGCCAGGTAGGATACATGGAGAGAGAGAAGTGTGGTTAGATTTTCATGCAAATGGCTTCCATCAGCTCTTGTGATCCTTTTCTATGGGCAATGCCCTTGCTACTTGGTTTCTCACTTGAAATTTTTGTGGCTTAATGGGATAACTGTTTAGATCCTTCTGTTGCCTGTATTTGGATAGATCCAACCATCAGTGTTGAATTGAACACTTTATCAAAGGGGAGAAATACAGTCATGTAGGAGAGTTGAGCAGTGCAGACATCCCACCTCTCCCGGAAGTTCCGGGAGTCTCCTGTACATTAATAGTGGCTCCCTGATGCCCGCAAATTATATACAATGTCCCGGAAATCAATATTTTGAAAGCGAGCGAGAGAGAGAGCGAGCACGACCATAAGAGAGAGCAAGCGCGATCACAAGCGAGAGCGCGCCATGGGAGAGTGTTCCAAAAAAAGAAAATATAAAACGTTCGTCACCCCAGACTACACTAAAGTGTACCCCTGCCTAATAGGGTCAAAAATAATGACAGTGTTGCTCGCTGTACTGTCTGCAACAGTGACTTTTCTATTGCCCATGGTGGGTTAAGATTGTAAAAGACTTGTTGAGGTGAGTTTAACAGGTATTATTCATTCAGTAGCATAGCTAACGTTATTTAAACTAGCTGGCTAGCTGCTAAGGAGCTACTCTATTGCAGACATCCCACCTCTCCCGGAAGTTCCGGGAGTCTCCCGCAAATTGATGGTGCTACCTCCCTGAAATGAGTTTTTGCAGGGTGGGATGTCTGAGCAGTGTTGTGGCAGGACAATTGGAGCTGCTGCCTTATCGTCCAGAGACCTGGATTCAATCCTGACCTCAGGTGCCCCCTGTGACTGCATGACTGGCCTCCAGGTGTTCCTGTTTCCTTCCATGTGCCCAAAAATGTGTGGGCTAGGAGGTTAATTGTTCCTAGTATGCAGTGAGTGGAAGGCTCTGAGGGGACAGTAGTTGGAATTAGAACATAGAACAATGCAGCGAAGGAACAGGCCTTTCAGACCATCATGTCCGTGCTAACCATGATGCCAATTGAAGTTAGTCATATCTGCCTGCACATAGTTATTTCCCTCCAACCCTGCCTGTCTAAGTGCCTCTTAATTGTTGGTATTGTATGTATTTCCACCACCTCCCCTGGCAGCATGTTCCAGATATTTACTGCTCTCCAGGTTAAAAACACTTGTCTCATAAATCTCCTTTAAATTTTCCCCTCTCATTAGCCAGAGGACAGTGAATCTGTGGAATTCATTGCCACAGACAGCTGTGGAGGCCAAGTCATTGGGAATATTTAAAACGGAGGTTGATGGTTTCTTGATTAGAACAGATATCAAAGGTTACGGGGAGAAAACAAGAGAGTAGGGTTGAGAAGCGTAATAAATCAGCGATGATTGAATGGCAGAGCAGACGCAATGGGCCAAATGGCCTAATTCTGCTCCTAAAACTGATCAAATCAAATCAAAATAAAATCAAGTTTAATTATCATTCAACCATACCAGGGCATAGCCAAACAAAACAGTGTTCTCCTTGGGCCAAGGTGCAAAGCATACACAGCATATTCAAAATCGTGATCAGAAAAACATGGTCATGCAAAAAAACACTCATAGCCCAAGACCCTGAGCAGTATGTCCCGCAAATTGATGGTACAGTTCCCGGCAGTACGCATGCAGTCCAGCCTGTCGTTCCACTTATGGCCTTGGGTTTCTCTCCTTAATGTTATGCCCTCTGGAATTTGACGTTTCAACCTGAGGGGGTGTGGAGGGAAAACTCTGTCTACCCTTGATAGGAATGTGTGGGAAAAAATGGGTTAGTGGTCAGTGCAGTCTCGGTGGGCAAAGGACTGGTTCAAATGCTGTGTCTTTCTATGTCACAGTATGAATGACAAAGATCATGGCTGTTTCCGTAAGATATATTAAAGTGGGACCCATTTGAAGGATATAGTTCTCAGGGCCCACGCCGACTCTTCTCCCCAAACCCATACAGGCTGTCTACTCCCATCAAAAGGTCTTATATAATCTTGCTAAGTGACCCTAACTTCTGAGTTTGTCTTTGTAATGACAACCAGTGACTTCAACAATAATTACCTTGCCATCATACACTGAATGGCCACTTTATTTGATATACCCATACACTTGCTGGTTAATGCAAATATCTAATCAGCCAATCATGTGACAGCAACTCAATGCATAAAAGCATGCAGACATGGTCAAGAGGTTCAGTTGTTGTTCAGACCAAACATCTTAATAGGGAAGGAATGTGATCTAAGTGACTTTGACCGTGCAATGATTGTTGATGCCAGACGGGGTGTTTTGACTATCTCAGAAACTGTAGATCTTTTGGGATTTTCATGCACAATAGTTTCTTAGAGTTTACAGACAATGGTGAGAAAAACAAAAACCATCCAGTCAGCAGCAGTTCTATGGGTGAAAACACCTTTTTATTGGGAGAGTTCGGAGGAGAATGGCAAGACTGATTCAACCTGATAGGAAGGCGACAGTAGCTCAAATAACCATGCATTGCTACAACAGTGGTGTGCAGAGAGCATCTCTGAATACACAGCACGTCATACCTTGAAGTGAGTGGGCTACGGCATCTAGGTATCTAATAAAGTGGCCACTGTGTATATATTGGTGGGTGAGGGGGAGTTTTTGTTCACTCTGGAAACAGAGGAGGTTGAGTGGAAATTTGATATAGGTGTTTAATGTCATGAAGGGCCTAGACAGAATAGATAGTCAGAAATCATTACACTTTTGGAAGGGCCGGCAATATTAGAGAGGAGGTGATTGGTAGAAAAACTAAAATGACACAGGGAAATTTTTAAGTGCATTGTGTTTTTGATTCCCTCAATCCTGATTGAGAAGTTGTAGAACCTGGGCCTCTGTAGTGCACTCTGCAATTGGATACTCGACTTCTTAACCGGAAGACCATAATCTGTGCGGATTGGTGATAACATATCCTCTTCATTGACGATCAACACTGGTGCACCTTAGGGGTGTGTGCTTAGCCCACTGCTCTACTCTATCTACACATGACTGTGTGGCTAGGCATGGCTCAAATACCATCTATAAATTTGCTGATGATACAACCATTGTTGGTAAAATCTCAGGTGGTGACGAGGAGCTGTACAGGAGTGAGGTATGCCAACTAGTGGAGTGGTGCTGCAGCAACAACCTGGTACTCAATGTCAGTAAGACGAATGAGCTGTTTGTGAACTTCAGGAAGGGTAAGATGAAGGAACACATACCAATCCTCCTAGAGGGATCAGAAATGGAGAGAGTGAACAGCTTCAAGTTCCTGGATGTCAAGATCTCTGAGGATCTAACCTGGTCCCAACATATCAATGTAGTTATAAAGAAGGCAAGACAGTGGCTACACTTTATTAGGAGTTTGAAGAGATTTGGTATGCCAATAAATACACTCAAAAACTTCTATAGATGTACCATGGAGAGCATTCTGACAGGCTGCATCACTGTCTGGTATGGGTTGGGGAGGGGGGGGGTTGCTACTGCACAGGACCAAAAGAAGCTGCAGAGTGTTGTAAATTTAGTCAGCTCCATCTTGGGTAGTAGCCTACAAAGTACCCAGGAGATCTTTAAGGAGCGGTGTCTCAGAAAGGCAGCGTCCATTATTAAGGACCTCCAGCACCCAGGGCATGCCCTTTTCTCACTGTTACCATCAGGTAGGAGGTACAGAAGCCTGAAGACACACACTCAGCGATTCAGGAACAGCTTCTTCCCTTCTGCCATCTGATCCCTAGATGGACATTGAACCCTTGGACACTACCTCACTTCTTTTTAATATACAGTATTTCTTGTTTTTTGCATGTTTTTTAATCTAGTCAATATATGTATACTGTAATCTATTTATTTATTACTTCTATTTTAATTTTATTTTTTTCTCTTCTATATGATGTATTGCATTGAACTGCTGCTGCTAAATTAACAAATTTCACGGCACATGCCGGTGATAATAAACCTGATTCTGATTCTGATCTGGAATGCCCTGCGAAGAATGCAAGGCAAGAGAAGGCTGCTTCAGTTGTAGCATTAAAAAGTGGAACTTGATGAGAAATAGAGCATGGGAGGGGTATGGTGAAGGAAGTAGATGTCCTTGCATAGATCCAGCACATTGGGTTGAATGGCATCCTTGTGTACAGGAAACTCTGACTAGGTGCTGCCTGAGCTCTTCTGCCCATGGGGCATGCCAATCATTGTGACAGAACTGTCAGCTTTCACTAGGTTGCTAGCTCCTGACTGATCAGGGAGGCTCAGAGTTGTGCAGGCCTCACCAGGCAAGAAAGATTCTGGCCTCCAGCTCTTCCTCCAGCCAGTGCTCCCCCACAAACACCACACCTCCTCCTCCTCCAGGATGGCCTGCAAAGCTAATTTGTCCATGTCTCCAGGATCAATCAAAAGGCATTAAAGCTGCCATTTAACATGAATGTCCGTTAATGTCATTGGCATTCATGTAAATCTAAAAATATTCAAATATAAAAGCATTAGCAACATATTAACATATAAAGATTAAATGAAATAAGTAGAAAATTAGCTTACTATTCTATCATGTGTTGTTTCTTAATATTGATATCTCCAATTTCTCAAACTTCTGGTAGCCTCACACACCTACCTCCATCCTCTCTCTTTTTCTATTCCCCATTCTGGTTATCCTCCCACACCTTCTCAAAATTCAAAAGATTCAAAGTTCAACATAAATTTATTATCAAAGTATATCACCATATGCAACCCTGAGGTTCATTTTCTTGTGGGCATACTCAATAAATCCAATAACCATAATAGGATCAATGAAAGACTGTACCAACAGGGTGGACAATCGGTGTGCAAAAGACAACAAACTGGGCAAACAGAAAAAGAAACAAAAAAAAATAATAACCCACAATACTAAACACCACTCGAATAGTCTGTAAGTTCCTAGTAATCGAGAAATCAGCATGCAGGTTTTACCAGCTTGTGCTCAGAAAAGATTAATAATAATAATAATAATAATAAATAAGCAGTGACTCCAAAAAAAAAAGGCTTAGCTTTGAACCAGCTCTGGAAACCAGAGGATTTATAGAGCCATTGAGTTGCAGAGCATGGAAACAGGTCATTTGGCCCACACAGTCCATGGTAACCATAATCATAAAGCATCTATTTGCACTAATCTTGCAGCACTCCCATTTTATTTTCTCCTCATTCCAATCGACACCCTCAGGAACAACAGTTCACTTTCACGCTTGGATTTATCTACAACGGCTAGTAAACCTACCAGCCTGCATGTCGTTTGGATGTGGGAGGAGACCAGAGCGATGGAAGCAATCCCCTGCAGTCACAGGGATAACCGGTGATCGGTTGAGGACATTGGCAGCAATGACAGTGGAGGGAGGACTGTGTGTGTCGCGCTTGGAAAAAATGGATGATAATCAAAAAGAGGATGGAGTAAGATACATCCTTGGTGCGCTAATGATTATAAAGATTAACCTTATTTGTCATATGTACATCAAATCATACAGTGACTGGTTGTGTCAAAGACCAGTCCAAGGATGTGCTGAGGGTAGCCCGCAAGTGTTGTCAAAGCAGCATCCCCACAATTTGCTAACCCTAAACCTGTACATCTTTGGAATGTGGGAGGAAACCAGAGTACCTGGAGGAAACTCACATGGTCACAGGGAAAAAGTACAAACTTATTACAGACAGCGGTGAAAATTGAACCCCAATCTTCCGATTGTTGGTACTGTAAAGAGTTACACTAACTGCTACTCTACTGTGCCAGATTAGGACTCGTGATTGGCAAATACCTGACTCGTATGCATGGTAAAACTTTGTGATGTTGATTAAAATTGAGCAACACACATCAAAGTTGCTGGTGAATGCAGCAGGCCAGGCAGCATCTCTAGGAAGAGGTACAGTCGACGTTTCGGGCCGAGACCCTTCGCTGCATTCACCAGCAACTTTGATGTGTGTTGCTTGAATTTCCAGCATCTGCAGAATTCCTCGTGTTTGCATTGATTAAAATCATGTCATTTGATGTCAGTGCACAAGCCCAGTGTATGGAATTGCCAGGAGCAATTCTGCCCCATTTTCTGTTCCAGCCATCCAAACACAAACGTTCGGGTAACCCCGGGGATAAAATGATGCCAATCACATTGGCCAGAATGAATGGAATGGAGTTAAGGCCGTTTTGCTTCAAAGCAGATCCAATATGCAGATAAGAGCTAAAAAAAAAAGTTGTGTTTCTCCTTTTGTTCTTGTAAGTTCTGGATGAATGGTGAGGAGAAGCAGGAATTGCAGGTCACTTGGGTCAGCTTCACACACAAAGTAGAGCATTGTGAATAACTGCCAACTTAGATTAGTGACACCAAAACTTGGACTTGTGATGTTTATAATAAAGAGTTAAAACGTCTTTTAAACTGAGCATTTTAACAAAACTGACATCATTCTATTTGCCACATTGTTCCCAATGAGCAAACCCCATTAGCACTGATTAAAATGTATTGAAAATCAATTCTTGCTTGAGCATATTTCTCCCTACAGTTTTCTTAAATTGCGTCCCAATTTAGTCATTAAAAAAATGACAAACCAGATATTTGTTTTGCAAATCTTAGATATACATTTTGCACAGTGCAACGTTTTGAGATGGACATTGAATTATCCACCCGAACGTAAACTGCTGCCTCACCATTTTCCCATTATGTCCCTTTCTCAGCCCATTGCTTTTAAACGCCTCAGTTACCGCCTCAGTACACTTGCTTCTTAGCACCTGATCCGACTTAACCTTGGTCTCCCTTTAATCTTTAGTCTCCAACTTCACTTCTTCCCCCAGCTATGCTTCAAAAATGGGGGGGAAAAACTCCACTCTTTCCTCGGTTCTGAAGAAGGGTCTTTGACTTGAAATGGTGACGTTTTTCCTTTCATAGATGCCATTCGGCTGGTTGAACTCTTCCAATGTTGGTGTCTTTGCTTAATATCAGATCTCTTCTGGGAAACTTGCAGCGACATGTATTCTGCAAAATATAGTGAAAGAAGTAAAAACTTGCTGCTTGGGTTGAAAAGCACCAAACTGATGCATTTTTGTAATTGAAGGTACCTGCCTTGAGCACTGAGAATGGACATGAATAAGATGGAATTTAAAGTCCATTTTATAGTGTTGCTGCTGTCATAAACTGTTGAAGTACTGTACAAGTTCAACAGTCTATTTATATAAAAGAACTGAAATGCCAAATACCGTGGTTAAGAACAAGTGCAAAGCTATATTTGTCGATATTCCTCTACCCATCTTAAAAATAACTTGGACATCCAGTTCTAAATGTGTATCAAGTTTAGGCACACTGAAAGCGGCATCTAATTTGACATGGAAGTTTTTCATACAACTTACTGAGCAGAAACAACTTATGACCCAGATGTCATTTTGCCCTACTAATCTGGGTACTTTCCCACTTAACCTCTGGACGAAGCCATGTGGAAATGCAGAGTGGTTAATCATCTCTCCCCAGGTATGGCTCTGAAGCTGATGTTATAGAATTGGTGGTTTTAATTCCCACAAATTTTCTGTCCTACTTTTAATGCAGGTTAGTCATTGCTGACTTGATTCTTCAATCTTCCTTTTATAGATTTACTGACTTGAGGTTGATTCATACTTAGTGACACATCATAATTATTCTTCCATGATATCTCCTGAAGCTACAAGTAATCTTTGTACCACTGTAAAATAATGGCAAATTTAACCAGTATATTTGGCCACTCCCTTCTTGCAGTGAAATTTTGTATTTCTGATTTGAGAGAGCTGGACCAATCAAAAGCTCCCACTGTACCACTGTCAGACCCTTTGCCTTCTCCTGAACCCAACTGCATTTCCTTCAGCGCAGTCACGAATGTGCTGATATAAATGGATGAGCTGTCCTGACTGGGTTTTGTTTGATTCTGTTTAAAATCCCTGTACAGTAATCTGTCAGCAGCAGCAGCATTGCCTGCTGTACAGCTGACTGCCGTTCAGGTGAGCTCAATTTATGAAGTTTTATATATATATGTAGGCAGGAATCCTCCTTGTCTTGTGGTCTGGTAGACTAAATGGACAGCTTACCCTTCTGTCCCCATTTCGTCTGGTGACCGGGACTGGAGCTGGTCAGGCTGAGGGGATTCTTTCCTCAATGCACTGTTCCAAGGACATTGGTCATTAATACACTAAGCTGCATCTGCATCTGGACTAAAGCTCCAAAGAGACCGGGCTTTTTTTGAGCTGCAAATTCACTCACACTGCACTTCATGCATGCCTGTGCTGAAGGATCGCTGAAAGCAGGATGTTTTTTTTTAACCATTGGGCTGCAGTGATTTCAAAAGCAGAATGACTGGACAGTGAATACAAAAAGAAATCCAGCAATCTCTCGAGCTGTGCTTTTTCCCTCTGCCTGTGGAAAATTACAGTGTACAGTCGTTTAGTGCAGCCAGCTGCTAAAACACAGACATGTGCTGAAAAAGGGAGGAGTAAGAGCTGGCTGACTAACAGGGGGAGAATAAAATAAAGTATTCCTGTTTGACCAAACAGTGGGAAAACCATCCAGCCCTGATTGTTCATCACCTAAACTGTGCGTGAGTTTTCTTTCCGAGCAGTGCAGGCTGCTTTACATGAACGGATTTCAAAGCACGTAGCTTCTCTCCTGGTGTTGTTGCTGCTGCCGCTGCTCCTTCTTCTGTCTTGAGTTAGAAGAAACGTGTCAGGAAGGGGGACAGAAAATGCCAGCAATTCTCGTGGCCTCGAAGATGAAGTCGGGGCTGCCCAAGCCCGTTCACAGTGCCTCTCCTATCCCGCACACAGCAGCCCGGGCTTTACAGCAGCCCTGTTACCTGAAGCTGGGGACCAAGGAGGAGGTGACCAAGGCAACGTATTCGGACTCTTCACATGGACTGGATGCGGAATGGGAAGGAATTCTGCAAGGAAAGCTTGCCTCTGCTGAAAACGGCTTTGATACTCAGGTCAGTGCAATTATGACATCCTCTTACTTAGAGCAGTGCATTCTGTCATCAGAGCAAGATTAAATAAAAAATCTGTGTGTGTGTGTCCGTGGTGCCAAACAGCAGGATCTTTACATTGTCGATCTTCATTTAGCAAAAAAAAGGAAATCAGTAACAATGTACTGTGACAGCATGTTTGGCTGTATTTGGCCAAGTGCCTTGCAGTTCACTGTCAGCAGCATATTCTACTGTGACTGCTGGTCAGTGTGACATGTCGAGCTACAGTATGAGGGGTAGATTGTTGGGTCCACGCCAGAATCTGAAGCGGTTTGTGCCTGTGGCTAATATTGGCACCATTATTTGTGTAATGATAGTGCTGGAATCTTCTTCATGGACCTGTTTCCCAAAAATGACTCCCACACAGTTAAACCAACAGAGGCTGACTGTTCCGAAATGCTGTGGTTTTCGCCCCGTCAGTAAAATGCATGCTAACAATGATGGCCAGTTTAGTGAATATGGACGAGGGCAATTAATGCCCGCAACCATTTTTAAAACTGCATGCTTTAAATGACAACAGCCTGTCTTGGCTTTGGCTGTGTTAATGCAATGCCTTCCCTGAAATTGTATAAACTGAAATGAAGATCTTGTCAGATTTGTTCTGTAGTTTCATGTCGCCTTCTGTGGCTTTTCAAGGAAAGCTAAATTAGGTAATGTTTCATCTGGTACTCTGAATAGTATCCAGCTAATGACCGGGGTTGCTATGAGCTTTCATTTGTTGTAAAGCAGCATTGCCTATTTTGGGCAAATAAAATTGAGAGAATGTCATATGATATGGAAAAGAAAGTCAAGCTTTTATGTCTTTTAACCCACAAAATATTCTAGTGCAAACTCAAAATAAAAGCTATTTCATTTAATGTTTCTCTCTATCATATAAATGATTGAAGGTGTGAACTGCTTATTTGTGCTGACAAGAATGCTTTTCCTCTTGGCCTGTCCATCCCAAATTCTACTTAAAGATTATAATTTAGATCACTTCGTACTGAGAGGGAGAACTGAGAAATGCCTGCGCTCTGTCAGACTGGCTAGCGGGAGATATCAGACTGTGCTGAGGGGAGCCGGTTCAAGGCTGGTGATCATTCAGAAAGAAAGATGGCTGTTGGAGCTCACTGCAGTTAAAAGACAGCAATTGAAATGTGACATTGCTATGTTGGTACATTAGAGATGGATTTGGTGCCGAAAAATGACTGAAGGAATGACCTAAGTTGAAGATGCCATTAAAATGCTAATGGATGCCACATAAGACAGTATGATTTATTTGAGCCAAGAGATGGGAAAATATATTTTTGAAACATTGGGGGTCTTATTAGAACATAGAAGGTTAAAAAGGTGATGTGATAAAGTTCTGAATTATAAAGAGATAGGGGAGATTATACTGCAATTCATTTGCTTCAAGTGGCTGAGGGGTTATAAATAAACCAATGACATAAGAACCAGATTAATGTTAAGAGATTTGGAGTAAAGACCAGTGAAAAGGCTTTAGACCAGGGATTCCCAGCCTTTTTAATGCCATTGACCAATCCGTAGGACTCCAAGTGGAACCCCCTACTTTAGACAGAGAAATGTGAAGCCAGCAGAACCGGAAACCTTCCAAGTAAATTGGGATGAATAGTTCAAGGAAGGATGAATAAAGGGATTTGGGACTCAAGATGGATAAGTGGAGGATTAACACCAACATGGATTGATTGGGCCAAATGGCCTTTTTCTCTGCTGTATTTTCTTGTAATGTTCCTGTCCTGTGGCCGATATCCAGTTGTAACCATCCCCCCATTTGGTGTTTGTTGCATTGCATGATCTTAGCTCTGCAGAGCACCACTGTGCAGGTTACATGATGGTAGGCAACTTGCCATCTTGTAGATGTAGCCAATTTATGTATTGTGTGTAGTTACATTGTTTCATAGTATGTGCATTGCCTGTTTAAGTTCCGAACACTTCCATTCATTCATTCACTCAACAGAAACATGCTTCTCGTGTTCCTCCATCCAGTTGGAATTGGAATTTTGTTACAGCACAAAAAGGGGGCCATTCAGCCCAATATGCCTCTGCCAGCTTCTGGAAGAACAATTGTATCAGTCCCATTTTCCTCATTGCCCTGAAAATTATTCTCTATCAAGCACATACCCAGTGTTCCTCTGCAGGTATTAATTGTTTCTGCTTCAACCCTCTCGCAAGCTTAATTTTCTGATCACAGTTGGCCTTAGAGCAAATTTTAACACACACACTTTTTTATTTTTTGTCCCAAATTTTATATCTATATTCCTTAATCAGAATAACCTCCATCCAATGTACTTTCCTTCTCTAACAAGTTAAAATGGTGTTCTACTCCATCATATCTCCTTTTTGTCCCCTGGAATGCGATCCTGCTTCTCTTAGATTCATCTAATTTTTTCTTCTCTGAGGTCACTCCAGTGCACATCCTTCCGAAATTTTGATGACCAGAGTTGACTACAATTCTCCATTTGTGGCCCAATCACTGTTTTGCAAAGTTTCAGTATAATCTTTTTGCATTTCCGATACCATCGCCTTTTCCATTCCCTATTCTGGCTCCTTCTTAACCCTTCGGTTCTCCTTGCCTGCCCAACAGCTCCCTTTGGTTGTCCTGCTCCTTTCCTTTCTCTCACGGTCCAGTCTGCTCTCCTATCAGATTCCTTCTTATTCAGCCCTTTGCCTCTTCCACCTATCACCTCCCAGCTTGACACTGTATCCCCCCCCCCCACCTCTTTGGAAACACTTTGCCTGTCCTGAAAGTTTATGCGTATGGAACGGCTGCTCAGAGACGATACACATACGCAAGGATATAGCACCGTGCAAAAGTGTTAGGCACGTTTATTTAGCTAGGGTACCTAAAACTTAGGCGCAGTAGGATACTGTGGAGAGGGAAGTGAGTTTTGTAAATCCGGAGTGAGGAAAGGATGTTGGGAATGGTTGCGGGTGGAGCTCTGTGGGAGGGGTGTGGGACAGGTGCCAGAGGTGGAGTGCCAGGCGGGGGTGGTGCGGGTGCAGACGCGTCCAGCCCTGAGACATCAGGCAATGCTGTTTGATTCCGAACAATTGGTTTATTGATTATTACAGAATGTCTCTTTGGTGCTTCCCACTCCCCCCTCCCATCCTTGATTCCCCTTCTCGCTCTCAGTCCACAATAGGGACCCATTATCAGAATCAGGTTTATCATCACTCACATATCAAGAGATTTGTTTTTTTTTTTGCTGCAGCAGTACAGTGCAATACATAAAATGACTACAGTATTGTGAAAAAGCCTTAGGCACCCGAGCTATATTTATATATTCCTAATAATTTTATACAGTACTGTAAAGAAGCAGAGTTATTTGCCATGGAAGCAGGCCTTTTGGCCCAACTAGTCTATGCCAACCAAAATGTCCACCTAAGCTAGTCCCATTTGCCCATGCTTGACCCATGACCCTCTAAATCAGGGGATCCCCACTTTTTTTTCTGCCATGGACCCCAGGTTAGGAACTCTGGCTCTAAATCTTCCCTATCCATGTACATACTTATCCAATTGACTTTTAATAAACATGTACAGTTTTGGAACAAATGATTGATTGTCTGTGCAAAATGACATAAGCTGTCACTGCCTGGTATGATAATAATGAAAAATCTTTATAAAAATTATAAACATAAAAATTATATTTAGAATATGTTTTTATTTATGAAAATAAAGATTAGCTTTATTTGTCACATGTACATTGAAATGCTTCATTTTGCATCAACGACCGACATAGTCTGAATATGAGCAAGTAGTTGTCATGATTCTAGCGCCAACAGAGCATGCCCATAACCTACTAACCATAACTCGTATGCCTTTGGAATGTGGGAGGAAACCCACGCGGTCACAGAGAAAATATATAGCGGTGGGAATTGAACTGGGATTGCTGATTGCTGATACTGTAAAGCTTATCACTAACTGCTGTGCCCATTTAAAATGTGCATTAAAACCAATTCTTGCTATATTTACTGCAACAAGTGTATTTCTCTCACCCCATCTAGCAGGTGCTGGTGCTATTTTTAATACACATGCTTCAGGGGAAAGTATCGCTGACTTTTCTTAAGTTGGTCATGATCATTATTTGTAAGTGTGGCAATGGCAGTATAAATGCTGTAAACGATGAAGACATTTCCATTATAACCAGCCAGGTCTATATCTTCCAACGCTGATTTATTTGACCCTAGGTCCCTTATGTTTTCTACTAACAAAATGCAGAGCATTTTATTTATCTGTAGAAATTTTGAACTTCACCTGGCCTTTCAATCGGGTTTGTTAATTCACTTGAGTGTGAGGAAGGATGCCTTGTGTGCAGATAATATTTTCTGTATCAGTTGCTTGTAACTGCAGTTTAGACAGAAAAATGCACCTGATTCTGCTTGTTGAGCAATCGCCATTCATTTCCAATCCCAACATTTATTACCCATCTTTGATTGCTTGTGGAAGCTGGAGGCCAGAGTCAGCCTTTCTTGGGGATGGAGGACTGTGTATGTGTGTGAATGGGTGGGTGTGAAGAAAGAATGGGGCTTGTTTCGCTGTGTATTGTTTTGTTGCTTGTTCTCTGTTGCGTTCTGCGTTGTTCTGCCGAGCATTGTGGGTATGTTATGGAATGTTGGCACCGGAATCTGTGGTGACAGTGGTGGGCTGCCCCCAGCACCTCCTTAGAATGTGTTGGTTGTTAATGCAAACAATGCATTTCACTGTGCGTTTTGATGTACATGTGAAAAATAAAATGGATCTCAACCTGAGTTATGTTGGACTTCATTAACTTGTGGTACGGGTGCTGTTTGAGTAGGAAGTTACAGAACTTTAACAGAGTGGAAGGAACAGAATATAATTCCAAATCAGGAAGGTGTTTCTGCTTGAAAGAGTATTTGAAGATGGCCATATTCCCATATGTTGCTGCCCTCTGCTAACAGTCATAGGCTTGGGAGTTGCTTTTTAATGAACCTTGGTGGTTTGTTGAAGTGAATCTTACAAATGGGACATGTTGCAACCATGTGATGGAAGTAAATGGAAAGTTTTGTCGTTGCTTTCCTGACGTGCCTTGGGTTTGATGGCTTCAATCAATCATAAATCACAGAACATCATATGCAGTTCTGCTTGTCCCACCACAGGAAAGATGTGGAGGCTTTGGAGAGGGTGCAGAGGAGGTTCATCAAAATGCTGTCTGGAGTTGAGAGTATTGGCTATAAGTAGTTGGAAAAACTTGGATTTTTTTTTCTTTTGCAGGGGAGGGGTTGTTGTTTTTTCTTTGAGTGGGTTCCATAGTTTTCCTTGTTTTGTGGCTGTCTGTAGGAAGACAAATACACCATCCATACTTTGATTTTAAAAAATGTACTTTGAATCTTTAAAAACTCGCTGCTATATTCATAACAAGTTCAGAGCAAAATAAATACTTATGTGTCAAAAATGTGTTTTTCTGTGTTACCCTGGTTCAGTTCCTGCCTGTCTGTAAGCAGGTTGTACATTCTCCCCATGGCTGTGTGGGTTTCCTCTGGGCGCTTCGCTTTCCTCCTGCATTCCAAAGACATACAGGTTAATTGGTCACATGGGTGTAATTGAGCAGTGTGGGCTCATTGGGCAAGACGGACCTGTGACTGTGCTGTATCTTTAAATAAAGCAAATAAAAGTAAAAAATATTTATTGGAATAAATTTATAATTATTGATCCTACAAGTTGTTCCCTGTAGCCGGAAGTTCAAAATTGTTGCTGCAATATATTTGAGTCTTTATAAGTGTGTAATTCCTCTGTTACGATATTTCCTGAAGGGGATGGGAAGTTCCAACACTGCACTGTTTGGTGGTACAGCAAGAAATTGCATTTGCTGATTGTGTACACGGAGTATTCATAAATGTCATTGAGAATGGTGCCCAGAGGTAAATGCGAAATCAATGAACTCATCTGTTCCCACGTGCCGGCCAGAAGGTTATTGCTGTAGAATCGGTGTACTTGTCTGTTGTCTTCAGTTTGGGGATGGCCGTATATCGTGAGAGGACTGAAATCACAAAAGAGCTCAGACTCAGCTGTCTTGATCCCTGCGACCTGTCGGGCAGTTACATCAGTCCTGTGTATCAAGTCTGAGGAAGAGGATTGAACATAACTGAAACAACAAAGGAAACATTCTTAAAACCTCTGCTTCCCCTTCAAACTAAACTTTTCAAGATGTTTTTCAGCATCTTCGTGAGTTTCCTAAGCACTAAATTTCCTGTGTGCTGAACTATAAAGGGATCAGGCAATGTTTACGATACATTGGTTGGAAACTAAGAACACTTGTTGATAGCTTAAATCTATGAGTACAGACTAGTCATTTAGTAGCCTGAACTGATCACAGCTCTTTACATGGGCTCCCCTACAATTGGCTGTATATCAAAGCTGTTGGCTTGTAATTCATCCCCGGTTGGTAGCACTAAGCATGGAATATTAAAGTGACTGCATGTTCTACAGAGCTTCTGAAGTTCAATTCCATTGGAATTTAATTTCAGAAGCAGAGTGAAGTTTATAGTTACAACTGCTGACCATGCATAAAGTTCTGAAGGCACTAAATAGACTTTTTGCACCTGGGTCCATTGGATCCCCATGCTTAGCTGGAGCTTTTCCTGGTTTCTTGCCGTCCAAGCAAACTAATCATCACCCCTACCCCTCTCATGTTGCCCAACCTCTTCTCATCCTGTGTTACTGACTGATACCATTGGCAAGGAGATATAGGAGCATTTAGTCCCACACCTCCAGGTTCAAGAACAGTCAACCATCAGGCTCCTGAACCAGTGTGGATAACTTCACTCTCCTCGATATTGATTTGATTCCACAGCCTTGATATATATTGAAGGACTCTACAATTCATGTTCTCAATATCATTTATTTAGCTATTTATTATTTGTTTGTTTTGTATTGGCAGTTTGTTTTTTGCACATTGGTTGTTTGTCAGTCTTTGTGAGTGGCCTCCCTATTGTATTTCATTGTTCTACTGTAAATGCCTGCAAGTAAATGAAACTCAGGGTAGCATATCGTGAAATATCTGAACTTAGATAATAAATTTACTTTGTACTGATAGGTAATCCATACCATTCCTCGAGTTGGAGTTACCTCATGCCATAGATGAATATTTGATCCTGGAGACTTTTTTTTTATGGTGGAATGGCACAAATTACATTGTTTGACTGAACCATCAGCTTGTGCAACCTTGAGAACTCTTGTGTAACCTTGAGAACTCTTGTGTAGCTATAGAATGAAATTTCCCATGGAATTTATGAAAGTTTCTTCCCCCCGGTCATCTGATCAACCATTCTAGTTAGCCCCCACCCACCCCCTCTATTTATTACCTCAGTCACTGCACTGCACTGTAAACACTTTTAACCACTTTTTATAAAGCTGCTAACATTGTAAATACATGCTGGTATTTATTACTCCTCAACCATCAGGCTCCTGAACAAGCATGGATAACTTCACTCACCTCAATTCTGAATTGATTCCACAGCCTTGACTCACTTTCAAGGACTCTACAACTCATGTTCTCAATATTATTTATTAAGTTATTTATTATTAGTTTTTTATATATTTGCAGTTTGTCTCCTTTTGCACATTGGTTGTTTATGCATATTTTTTCCATATCTGCACTTACTTATATAATTCTTCATCCTTTATCGTTGTTGAATGTCGATTTTTTGTTGTTACATGTCACACCAATATATGTAAATACTTACGGCGAATAAAGTTGACCTTTGATCCTTGAAATCCACTGGAATGCACAAAATAGCTAAGGTTTGAAATACTACATTTCTTAGCAGTTGCACCTACTTATTCCTTCTTCTGTATTCAGCAAAAAGATTCTGTAGGTGGCTGAAGACACACTTGCATTTACAAAGTGACTTTTCAGAGCATCCTAAGCAGTTTGAAGCCACTGGAGGTGTTTTCAAAATGTTGTCACTCCGGTAGTATAGGACCTGTAGTGGCAAAGGGGCACACAACAGTGTTGCTAAAACAGCAATCTGATAAAAACTAGGTAATCCCTTTTGATTTACAATGACTGAGCAATAAATATTCACCTGTGATAACTTCTCTGCACTTTTTTGGTGTCCTGCCATGCTCATTTTATATTCACTAGTAAAGGGGATCAGGACTTTTGACTTAATATCTCACCAGGGGAGCACCTCCTCAGTACAGTATTGAAATGTCAGCTGATATATTTCACTCAGACCACTGGAGCGGGCCTTGAACCTGCTGTGTTTTGACTCAGACTGTCGAAGACTGTGCCACAGTTGACTCTGTGCCACAAAAACTTTCTGTGATTAGTTGCAAATAGTTCAGAAGCAAGAAGAGGCAAAGTATAACTAAGGGGATATAGGCAGAAAGAAGAAAGATGAACAAAAATTTCAAGTCCATAATTCCATGAAACTATAAATATAAATAAAAGAGATGACGCCATGATTTTGGACTTTGAATTTAGGCACATGAAGTGCAAGAGTGAAGTCAGCTACACAAAGTCTATGTGAGTTTGCAGTTTGGATAACTTTTGAAGTTTTGGTTGCTTCATGGGGGTAAGACACTGTAGTCATGAGGAGAGACTTGAGGTGTTGAAACAATTTCATCTGGTTCATCGTTTTAAAATGCTACCACAACTTCAGTGAGATGTGAGTAGAGGCATCTTTACCCTGAGTGACCTTGGAGCTTTGCTTTCAGGACTGGCGAAGGCAGAAGGTGTCCCACATGTTAAGAGGCAGTTAGATTTGTTTTTAGATTGCTAGCTCAAATTGAGGCAGAGGGGTGAAGGCTTATTTTTATCTTGCAAATTTTATTTACTCAACTACATTAACTCCATGTGCATTTCCAGATTATGGCCAAGATCCGGAGTATGTAATTCAAAGTTCAAAGTAAATTTATTATCGGGGTACATGTATGTCACCATGTACTACCCTGAGATTCTTTTTCTTGTGGGCATTCACAGTAGAACCAAGAAATACAATCGGATCAGTGAAAAGCTACACACAAATAAAAACTGACAAATAACCAAAGTACAAAAGAAGGCAAACTGTGCAAATATAAAAGGAAAGGAATAAAAATGATAAATACATAATACTGAGAATGAGTTGTAGAGATATTGGAAGTGAGTCCATGGGTTGTGGAATCATTTCATTGTTGAGGTGAGTGAAGTTATCCATGCTGGTTCAGGAACCTGATATTGCAGAGTAATAACTTTCTGAACATGGTTGGGATGGGAGGTCTAAGTTTCCTGTATCTCCTCCCCAATGGTAGTAGCAAGCAGAGAGCATGACCTGGATGGTGGAGGCCCTTGATGATGGAAGCTGCTTTCTTATGACAGTATTCCTTGTAGATGTGCTCAGTGGTGCAGAGGACTTTGCATGTGATGGACTGGGCAGTATCCAGCACTTTCTGTGGATAATAATAATAATGTACTCGTCACATAGTAATTGTGCTGCAGTGATGCCTGGCTTTCTGAACTTCAGTTCTGAATGCTGTTTGTTTGCTTGTACTGTTAGCACGGTTTGTTTTCTCTCTCTCTCTGTCTGCCCACTGGGTGTTTGGTGGTCTTTTATTTTTAATGGGTTCTATTGTGTTACTTTATTTTGTGGCTGCCTGTAAGGAAATGAATCTCACGGTTGTATAAAGTGTACATACTGTATTTTGATAACAATGTACTTTGAACTTTCAGTGGCACTTCTTTTGAGTATTGCAAGGCAGCGAGCAAGATATTTATTATGTTGTGAACCATATGCCAAAGAGAGGAGCAGAGACAATTGAGTCCCGCTGAGTTCAGGTTGCATCTAACTTGATACCACCTATCTACACAATGACTCTAGGGCAATATTCAATTGTGCAATATATTGGTTAATGAGCTTCAGCAGGTTAGAGTACATATCTACTTTACTCAAATAGCTTTATATGAATTGCCTTTGGGAGTAAGATTTTTTTAAAAGAAAACTTTTATTTGTAAAGGTGGCTAAATTCCTATTGTCAATTGTGAATTTCGTTCTTGTATTGAAATACCACTTATCGTTTTTACCCCTCGGAATATTAAGCTGCAGACACTGTAATCTGAATTTGCTTGACACAAGTGACATTTGTGTTTGTATTTTTCATTGTTCAGCATTTCAGTCCCTTAATTTTAAATATGTTTATTTTCTTTTGTATTTAATTAATTTTATTCATTGGAGAATATGTCCAACTATTTTAATAATGGGGTGGCACAGAAATGTAGCAGTTGGCACGGTTGCTTTACAGTGCCAGCCATCATTCATCAGGGTTTGATTCCCACGGCCATTTGCAAGGAGTTTGCACGTTCTCCCCATGACCACGTGGGTTTCTTCTGGGTGCTCCATTTTCCTCCCTCATTCCAAAGACGTACAGTTAGGGTTAGTTGTGGGTTTGTTATGTTGGCACTGGAAGCTCATCGACACTTACAGGCTTCACAATGATGCAAACGATGCATTTCAATGTGTGTTTCAATGTTTCGATGTGCAACTAAAAAATAAAGCTACTAAGTATTATTTCTTTCCTGTTGTTAACATGCACCTTCATAGCTTCCTGCTTGGTGGTACGATTGAGCATATGCTCATTCTGTTGACTGCTCCTCTGACTTTCTCGCGTCATCCATCTCAGGTTAAAATCCTGCCTTCTGTTTTGTGAAGCATGTGGAATTTGCAAATAGGTTCTATCTTTCCAAAAACATGGAACATCTGCCAATTTGAATGCTTTTTCAGTGGTTGCTAATTATGGAATGGATGCCTAAGCTTAACCTTAAGCCAATGGTTATCCACTTTGCAATGCCACATATTGAAGCTTACTGTTGAATTTTATCAGAAATATTTCAATTATATCATTCCATTTTGCTTTCCAAAATTTCTACCTTCTTTATGTTTGGTATTTAAGTGGACTGGCCATATAAATAGTGAATCCCAGAGAGCAGAACAGAGACAAAGTTTCCTCTAATGACTGATCAGAATCAGGTGTACTATCACCAGCATATGTTGTGACATTTGTTGCTTTTGCTACAGCAGTACAATATGATACATAATAATCTAAAAACTGAATTACAGTAAGTATACATAATATTTAAATTAAATAAGTAGTGATTTTGTGTTCATAGATTTAATGTCCATTCAGGAGTTGAATGGCAGAGGGGAAAAAGCTGTTCCAGCTTTAGGAAAAGCTGTTACAGTTTCAGGCTCTGTACCTCCTTCATGATGGTAGCAGAGGGCATGAAGGGGGCATGTCCTGGGTGATGGGGATCCTTAGTGATGAATGCCACCCTTTGGGGCATCACTCCTTGAAGATATCCTGGATTCTATGGAGGCTAGTGCCCACATAGAGCTGAATGACATCCTTAGGCCTCCTGACAACATTTGAGTGGAATAGAAAAATGTTCATTTACATAGATGAGTACAGGTTAAAATGCATTCAAGTGGATTTGTATCCACTCAATTCCATTGAAGTCATTCTGAAGCAAATATGCAATGTTTTATTCATTCAACAAAGACTGCATAACTTCAGCTGTTTAAGCTCAGACTCTTACCAGCTTAGTCTGATTGCAAGTTGATGGAGAAATCCTCTCCACAAGAAATCTTCTCTTCTAGAAATGCTCCACAAAAATTCCACTGCTGTTCAAGCTCAGGCTCTTAACAGTTTAGTCTGATAGTAAGTTGATGGAGAATTCCTCTCCTATAGAAATGCACCACAAAAGTTCCACTACGAAGTGAAGCAACGTACACTCAGTGGCCACTTTATTAGGAAATAAAGTGGCCACTGAGTATTTGTTGGTGACTAGCCTATCCACTTCATGATTTGACATGTTGTGTGTTCAGAGACACTCTCCTGCACACCACTGTTGCAATGTGCGATTATTTGAGTTGCTGTCACCTTCCTGCAGCTTGAACCAGCCTGGTCATTTTCCTCTGACTTCTCTCAGTAACGAGGCACTTTTGCCCACAGAACTGTCGCTCACCAGGTGCTTATTTGTTTTCCACACCATTCTCTTTAAACTCTAGACTCTGTTGTGTATGAAAGTTCCTAGAGATCAGCGGTTTCATTCTGGCACCAACAATCATTTCATGGTCAAAATCACTCAGATCACATTTTTCCCCCGTTATGATATTTGGTCTGAACAGCAACTGAACCTCTTGACCACGTCTGCATGCATTTTTGCCATTGAGTTGCTGCCACATGATTGGCTGATTAGATATTTGCGTTAACGAGCAGAAGTACAGGTGTACCTAATAAAGTGGCCACTGAGTTTATATTTGGTTATGGGGAAAAGGTAGAAGCATGGAGGCTTCAATAATAACTCAGAAGCTTGCATTCTAAAACTGGTGAACACAGATATAGAAGTTATGAATAAATCCAGAAAGGAATTCAGGAAAAAAAATTCTTTACCCAAAGCATAACTGGAATATAGAACTTAAACAACATCTCAAATGATGCTTTGTGACATATATGAGGTAAGGTGAATGGTATCAATGCATTTGAGGCAAAGCCAGGGAAGTACATGAGGAAGAAGGTGATGATGCTGGGAGAAGACTCACGGACGTAATACCCAATTGTAGTTTTCAAAATTTAAAGTCACATAATGAATATGGGGTGGATAATGACAATAACAAAACTATGTACATTATAAAAGGCTAGAGAAGATATTGGAAAAGTTAAGAATGGTCAAGAAAATTAGCGATTAAAGTAGCTCAAAAAACATGTTATCAGAAACATAAGAAGGTCTGCAGATACTGGAAATCCAAAGCAGCACACACAAAAATGCTGGAGGAACTCAGCAGGTCAGACAGCATCTATGGAAAGGAATAGTTAATCAACGTTTAGGCCGAGACCCTTCTTCAGGACTAAGAAGGAGGAAGATGCCAGAATAAAAAGGTGGGTGGAGTGGAAGCAGGCTATCTGGAAGGTGATAGGTGAAGTCAGGTGGGTGGGAAAGGTCAAGCGCTGGAGGAGACTGTAATCTAATAGGAGAGGAAAAGAGAACCAAAGGAGAAGGGGACAGTGCGAAGTAATAGGCAGGTGAGAAGAAGTAAAAGGTCAGAGTGGGAAAAAGAGGAAGGGGGAAGGTGACATTTGGGATCAGACTCTTGAAAGGACCATTCATATACCATAAGCTGAACTCTGGAATGCTTGATCTCCCATTGACCTCATTCCAGTCATTGATCTGTCCGGATGGCATGCAGAACAAATGATTTTTCATGGTACCCATAACAATTATTCTAAGTGTTATTAGAAAATAAAGGAAATAGGATTAGAATTGGCAGTAGTACTTTGCCTCACAGAGGAGGTGCATGTTCCAAATATAGAACTCTGAAAGGTTGCTGCACTACAGTTTCTGAAGTGTTTTTAAAGAAATGAGACTGAGAAAAATTACATAAATTCAGGGTTAACAAACCAATGCATTATAGAGAATTTTGAAAATAAATAATAGATTCTTTGACTGTAAGTTTTGAAAACTTCATGAAAAGAAAGTCATCTCAAAGGACTTGAGGATGGTGAAAGGAGTCTGGATAACCCAGAAAGTCGGGAAACACTTAATCTTCTCTCAGTGATGAGCTGTGAGTCTGTAAGATGAACCTGCTTTACATTTGAAGAACATTGTCAAACACATTCCCTATAGCTATCAAGCTAGAAATTCTATTGGTTAATGCAATATTTTTAGCTGACTGTATTTAGAATAAAGATTGATGAAATGTGATTGGGCACCATGTACACACATAGTGTATTTTCAGAAATATACTTGTAGTACTCTGCATGTAATGTGCTTATGTACACAGCTGGGAGCATTTGAGTGATATCAGTTGCTGTGCGATGTATAATTGATATCACTCTTGGGTTTCGTTACTATGAATATGCAGCAGCAAATGATGTGGACTCGACACAAGCTGTTGGCTTCATCCTGCTCTGCATTACTTACAGGAGAGACCCAAATAGATTCTGCATTGAATCTAACATTGAAAATATTCAGCCAGCAAGATCCCTTATTCCTTGAGTTCCAGGAGGCTCCAATAACTCATTCCAATAGCCAATATGTCTTCAGTCTTCAGAATAGCAAGATACCCTTGCTCATATTCCTGTCTACTTACCACTGCTTGAGGACAAACATCCCTCCAATCAGACCTCCAACCTGATGGCATGAATATTGATTTCTCCTTCCAGTTAAAAAAATATTTTCCCTCCCCCTCCCCTCTTCTTTTATTCCCCACTCTGGCCACTTACCTCTTCTCAACTGCCTATCACTTCCCTCTGGGTCCCCTCCTCCATCTCTTTCTTCTATGGTCCACTCTCCTCTCCTATCACATTCCTTCTTCTCCAGCCCTTTATCTTTCCTACTCAC
This sequence comes from Mobula birostris, assembly GCF_030028105.1. Classification (NCBI taxonomy): domain Eukaryota; kingdom Metazoa; phylum Chordata; class Chondrichthyes; order Myliobatiformes; family Myliobatidae; genus Mobula; species Mobula birostris. The sequence goes on along the minus strand of NC_092380.1, from coordinate 99,335,802 downwards.
CTGGCTTCGCCTAACACCTTCTACCTATCCTCATTCCCCTCCCCCCACAATGTTCCCACTAAGGTGTGTGCACATGCGCATCTTTTGCTACAAGTGCACAAAGGAATTTAAACTGCGCACAAAAGGTTGTCACCCTGTACATCATTGGCCTGTTAAGTATATATCATGATCGTACACACACACGCACACATTTCCTTTTCTGGTTTCTGAGGAGGACGGTGTTGACATCATGGAGTTTGCGATGATTTGTCTGCATATTTTAAGAACTGGTTAATTTATGCTGTTTTTATTGAAGAAATTATTCAGTGCGCACATGTTCTTGTCGCTGGGCAAAAAAATTGCTCAGCACAAGATTTTTCCGCACACTGGTCATTACAAATGAGAGGGAATGACATCCCCCTCACCTTTTTATTCTGGTGCTTTCCCCTTCCTTTTCAGTCCTGAAGAATCATCTTGGCCCAAAATGTTCGACTGTTTGTTCATTTCCGTGGATGTTGCCTGGCCTGTTGAGTTTCCTCCAGCATTTTGTGTGTGTTGCTTTGGACTTCCAGCATCTACAGACTTTCTTGCATTTAAAATATCCCTCAGTGCAGCCACACTCATTCAAGCAGAAATTTCCATCAGAACAAGTGCTCCAAGAGATCGTAAACACAAGAGATTTTTCAGATGCTGAAGGACCAGAGCAACACACAAAATGATGGAGGAACTGAGCAGGTCAGGAAACATCTCTAGAGACGATAATGAGTCAATGTTTTGAGCTGAGGCTCTGATCATTTCTGTTGAAGTATCTCAGCCCAAAACATCAACACTTATTCCTTTCCATAGATGCTGCCTAACCTACTGAGTTCCTCCAGCATCTTGTGTGTTTTAATCCAAGAGATCATGTTGTTCTGGTAGATTGTAGCAAAATTGTGCTCTAAACCAAGATTTAAGGTTCATTGTGAGCTTTGTGTGCGGATCCAGGGATGCTAATTACAACAGTATTAATGTTTTGCACGTTGGATGTGTTAAAGTATTGTATCTGTCAGGTCTTACTTCAAAGTGACATTGGAACATTGCAGAATGATGCTTGGAAATACATGCATGCATTGAGACATTTCCAGGCTTTTATAGTGACCACATTTACAGAATTATTTGAAAGAGCATTAATAAGTGAGCTGCAGCTATGGTGGTTGTACGGGCTTTCAAAATTGCATCTGGTATCAGATTCCAGATTAAAAATAACCACATTGAAATGAATAGGTATTTCACCCCATGGATAGAAAGTGAAGACTAGAAAGGAAAAATGAAGGATTCAGTACAATTTCAGAAGTAAAAGTTATGATAAGCAACATTTTCTGGTCCTTTTAATTTAAGGCATCCGTTAGTCTTGTGAGACCATGGATCTGCGCCTGGAAAGTCTTCACTCTCCAGGGCGCAGGCCTGGGCAAGGTTGTATGGAAGACTGGCAGCTGCCCATGCTACAAGTCTCCCCTCTCCACGACACCGATGTTGTCCAAGGGAAGGGCATTAGGACCCATACAGCTTGGCACCGGTGTCGTCGCAGAGCAATGTGTGGTTAAGTGCCTTGCTCAAGGACACAACACGCTGCCTCGGCTGGAGCTCGAACTCACGACCTTCAGATCGCTAGTCGAACACCTTAACCACTTGGCCACGTGCCCAAAGTGCCAGAAAAATAGAAAATTATGCCTAATATGTTTAATTAAGCAAAAGAACAGAAATAGCAGACTGATAAAAGTGAATCATCGAGCAAATAGAATTAGTTTGCCTTAAATATATTGATATGAATTCAATGTTGAAATTCAATGTAAATTTTACTATCAAAGTACATATGTGCCACATGTACAACCCTGAGATTCATTTTCCTGTGGGCATACTCAGCAAATCTATAGAATAGTAACTATAACAGGATCAATGAAAGATCAACTAGAGTGCAGAAGACAACAAACTGTCCAAATGCAAACAACTATATAGCAGTAAACACAAGATAACAAGAGATCTTAATGTGAGATCACTGGTTGTGGGAACATCTCAATAGATGGAGAAATGGTGATGATTCTGAATTGGGTCATAATTGTGATAAGGATTACATAAGGCAAAGGATGGTCATTTTAATCAGATGTACCCGAGTAGTTGCATTAGAAGTTGCAATTATCAGAGATACAACTTAAAAAGTAAAGAGATTTTGAACTATGACTTCTTCAGTATTTGCAAGAGATGCTGGCAGTGCTGTAGAGGACTTAAATACTGGACCGTTGTTACCAATGAAAGTTGATTGCATTTTTTTCAAGCCAAGGTACCTAAAGGTAAAAATGCTCAGGAAGGATTTATGTAAAGTGATCTATTGAATTGGTCCAATTTAAACAAGGAAAAATAAATCCTCCATAGATAAAACAGCGGAAAACAAACCTTTCATTTATTTTGCTCTGGTAAAAAGCAAAATAAATATATAAACAGCATGTTGGTGTTTTATATTCATAGCTGGTCTAAAGTTCCTGTTATTGCAGAAACTAAGGAGAAATAGCATTGGGAGCCTCCCTACAGAAATAATTATGGCTTGTTTCATAATGCATCAAAATCAAAAACCACTCAGTGAAAATCAAGAAAACTCCATATGCTGAAAATATGAAACAAAAACAGAAAATCCTGGCAACTCTCAGCAAGTCAGGCAGAGTCTGAGGAAAGAGAAATAGTGAACATTTCAAGTCAGAGACCTTTAATCAGAACTGGGAGAGAGAGGGTCTACCAGAAAAGGGGAATAAATTCTCTTTTTCTTTCACGTATGCTATCTGATTTGCTGAGTGTTTCCAGGATCTTCTGTTTTTTTCCTTCAAAAGCTGCATATTTTGTGAAATTTGTTGATTTGTGGCAGTAGTACTGTGCAATACAATGCACTGACATTACTCAATGGCCACTTTATTAGGGACACCTGCTTGCTGATACAAATATCTAATCAGCCGATCATGTGACAGCAACTCAGTGCATAAAAGCATGCAGACATGGTCAAGAGATTCATTTGTTGTTCAGACCAAAGGTCTGAATGGGGAAGGAATGTGATCAAAGTGGCATTGACTGTGGAATGATTGCTGGTACTAAACAGGGTGGTTTGAGCACCTCAGAACTTGCTCATCTTCTGGGTTTTTCACACACAACAGTCTAGAGTGGTGCGATAAACAAAAAACATCCAGTGAGTAGCAGTTGTGAGAGAAAATGCATTGTCAATGAGAGAGGTCAGAAGTGAATGGCCAGACTGGTTCAAGCTAACCGGAACGCCACAGTACCACAAATAAACAATAATGGTGTGCAGAAGAGCATCTCTGAATGCATAACATGTTGAATTTTGAGCTAGATGGGCTACTGCAGCAGAAAACTACAAACATGGACCCAGTGGCCACCTCACTTGTTACAGGAGTAGCCTAATAAAGTGGCCATAGTGTGTAGTTTTCTATGGACCTGCCACCAAGACCCGTCTACTAAATGCTTCCCATTGCTAAGACATTGTCCCATAAAACATAGGAATGTTTGACTATAATCTTCAACAGTCTCCTTCCAATTGCTCCCCAGTGATTCTTATTTGAGTCATGATCTGAATGATAATTTAATCAGGGTAATGTTGAAACACTGATCCTTCAAAAAACTGAGGCTTCTACTGGATTTCAGTTTATTTCTTGCATTCTGTGTGAAATTACCTCCTAAGTTTGAGAGGTAATTTCATTCATAAAGTTATCATTGGTTACGTGTAGCATTTTTTAAAGTTGCTGATAATTTCTGGACAGCACAACTGAGTTTCAATAGCCTGTTAAGTATCATGCCTACAAATGCATCACACTCTATGTCTGTATGTATAGTAAAATATTGATCTCTGAAAGATATTTGTATGAAAATATTGTAACACTTTGAAGTATTAGCTTCAATAAATAGCCACGACCATTGGCTCCTGGACTGGCTTCACTCACCTTTGTAGCTTGTGGCTTTGAACTGGCTCTTGGGGGACTCTGTGTTTTGATGTTTAATATTTTGTGTGTTATTCGTTCGCTTTTTGCTGTTTGCGTGATTTGTCTTATTTTCTCACACGTATGATGGTCTTGTTCTGTGGGTTTTTCTTTAAACAGTTTTTGTGGCGTTTCTTTGTTTTGTGGCTGCCTGCAGGAAGATGAACTTCAAGTATGTACTGTATACATACTTTGATAATAAATGGACTTTGAACTTTAAACTTATTAGTATTTCCTACATCCATCTCACAACATGAGGGAGTAAAAATCTATTATGTGTTGCCTCACAGCTGTTGAATTACGGGTCGCATTTATTAAATATTTACCATTGGAATATCTTGGCAGCCTAATAACAAGTAATGGCAGGTGTGACACGGATATCAAATACAGAATAGCAATGGCGAAAGAAGCTTTCCAAAAAATGAAGACCATATTAACAGACAGAAAGATGAGCACGTACACTAAAAACAGAATACTGCAGTGCTACATTTATTCTATCCTGACTTATGGAAGTGAATGCTGGACCATTTCTCCAGCAATGGAAAAGAGACTAGATGCAGCTGAATTATGGTTCTACCGGAGAATGTTAAAAATATCATGGACCACACACACATCAAATGAAGAAATTCTCAGAAGAGCCCAAGCAGTTCGATCACTCATACCAACAATAAGAGAAAGACAACTCAATTTCCTAGGATACATCATGTGGAAAGATGAACTAGAAAAACTCATACTCTCTGGAAAGATTGAGGGGAGCAAACCTAGAGGAAGACCTCGGCTTATGTACATCAAAAGCATAGCCAGGTGGCTGCACATTGAGGAAATGGAAGTCATCCAAAAAACGAAGGATAAATCTATATGGAAAACCATGGTCACCAAAGTCCACATTGGATATGGTACCTAGACAGACAGACATTATTAATTGCTTGTTATGCCACTGGCATTTAGGGCAGTTATGAAGGTCCTCCACCCTTGTCTGTCCTTGGTCACGTAGAAGGAATCTTCATTGCTGTTTCCACAACAATTTTTTTTGAGCAGTCAAGTTTGTTAGCCCTGAGCTGACCTGGAGGTCTGATGGACCACTCTTAGTCTAGTCTCTACCCTTTGACCTGTTTGATATGGGTGTTCCTACCAAAGGATAGATCTATATGGAAAACCATGGTCACCAACGTCCGCATCGGATATGGTACCTAGACAGACAGACAAACCATTGAAAATTATCTCTAACATCATTGGGAAAAATACTAAGTTGAAAAAAATTGGGAAGTGTGTCGAATATCTGACAATGTCAAATAAACTTGAGTTTCCATGCTTGACTGTATGTGAACCATTCAGGTTACTTTCCATATGGGTTGACTTAAGATTCGAGATCTAAGATTGCCAAATGTCGTTCTTCAGTACACAAGTGTAAAGGAGCGCAAGATGATTGTTACGCAAAGGTTCAAAGGTTCATTTATTATCAAAGTATACAACTCTGAAATTCTTCTTCTCCAGGTAGCCATGCAACCAAGAAAGAAAGGAAAAGGCAGCATGGTTATCAAGCCACAAATACCCCCTCCCCACTCAAAAAAAAAATGGAGCAGGCACATCAACCCCCAAATCCCTCCTCCCATACAAAAAACTGAACAAAATGGAATAGGCACATCAACTCCCAAATACCCCTCTCCACACAAAAAAATGAGAAAGATCAGGCGAAAAACACAGGACATAAAAAGCTCTAAGAATGGAAAAAAAAAGTCTATAGTCCAAGTCCATATCCAAAACGCAGAAAACCGGGGTAATATTCTCCGGGCAGGCTCTCCCCTGTCTGGTAGCATAGCAGAGTGATCCTCAGCGATCAAAGGACAAGCAGCCTAGCGTTCACTCTTCGCTCTCACCTCGATGCTTCAATTTCCCTCGTCGCATTAATCAGAGCACAATGGAAGCTTTGATCAGTGAAATGGAATCAAATGGCAGCTTGCACACCATCCTGCAGTCTGCCCACCATGAGGTTCATGCACGCTGCCTCTTTTTCTGGAATCCTCTCGGTGACTGCAGAGCACTGAAGCACCCAAACTATCTCCAAACTTCTGCATCTGCCTCGATGTTTCAATCTCCCTCAAACAGCGAACAATGGAAGCTTTAATTGGTGAACTGGAGTCGAACGTTGGCTCACACTCCGTCCCACAGCCTGCCCGCGCTCGCCACCTCTGCCTCCCGGAATCCTTTTTGGATACTGCTGAGCGCTGGAACATCCAAACGATCTCCAAACAGCAAACCATGGCTGTAACAGTCCCAGAGTCACACCCAAGACGAAAAATAAATGTAAGACTTAAAATAAATGAAATATATGGTTTTCCGATCTATCCAGAAGGTGTCAACTGAAGGAGTGTTGTACGCAGGCGCCATCTTGGAAGTCCAGTGCAGCATTAAAAAAAACACAATAAGCATAAAAGAATACAATAAATATAAATTTAAATACATAATACTGGTTTACGTAAATAGACTATGTGCATAAAGTATGCTAGGTACACGAGTATCTGTACATAAGGTGTCTATGTTTGATAAACAGGATCACTCACTTTTTATGTACAAGACAGACCTGGGAATTGGATTTTCAGCCCCTGACACTTGGTAGGACTGATGATTTACCTTGACGTCAGTTTCAAAGACTAATCCCAGATCTCCTGATCCTCCTAATATCCAACGATCTACTGATCTTTGATGAAGTAGTTGCCAAATACATGGTCAAATATGTCTAGAGCATTATCAGCAGCCACAACACTCTTTCTAATGCCATCTGACTAACAAATGATCCCTGAAGGAAGAGCTGGCTGTAATCTCTAAAAACAGCAGCCCTGGCAAGTTGCACATTTTAGTGCTGCTTTAACTTAGGCCTAAATTTAATTCTTCCCAGATTTCATGTTCCATGCAACCATATTGAAATAAAAATGCATCCTATTACTTCCACATATTCCACACAGTTATATCAACTGCTGAGTGATTTCCTGTCTTTAGCACCGTTCCAACAGATATTATGTAACTTATTAATGTTAAACGCCATAGTTGGAGGGTAGATTCCATTTTGAGATATGTGCTTGACGGAAATGTTGTCATTTGGCAGACCGGCTGCAAGAAGATCTTCATTATGCAGTAGGTGGACCCCGGTGTGATTGTTAGTGAGATGCAATGGGAGTATTGCAGAGTGCGCTTTGGTGTATATTTAGCTCTCTCAGGTTTCCTTGACAACTCATTTGTAGCATTCGGAGTGCGTGAGCAGGCACGCCCACTCAGTCATGTTTGTTGCTTATTAAAATTGTTGAGTGGGTCATTACACTCTGCAAATGGAGCTGTGTAGTTACAGCATGGGTTGCTGTGGAGTCAGGTTAATGTTACGCTGCTCGATCTCTGGCCATTAAATAATCAGCATGCGGCACATGTACAGGAGCTGGAGAACATCGGCGGTCAGCAGAAAAAAAAAGTTAGAACACCAGAGGCAGAAAATCTGCTCTGAACGGGATGCCAAATGAGACTGAACCTACACTCAGTGGCCACTTTATTAGGTATCTCCTGCTAACATGGACCAAAGGACCTGGTCTTCTTCTGTACCGTTCTGTGTTCCCTGAAGGGGCATTTATAACGATTCTGAAGACACGTAGTCCTCTTTTATTGTCATTTAGTAATGCATGCATTAAGAAATGATACATTATTTTCTCCGGTGTGATATCACAAAACACAGGACAAACCAAGACTGAAAAAGCTGACAAAACCACATAATTATAACATATAGTTACAAACAGTGTAACAATACCATAACTTGATGAAGAAGTCCGTGAGCACAGTAAAGTTCAAAGTTTCTGAAATGTCCCACATCTCACGCAGGCGGGAGAAGGAAGAAAAACTCTCCCTGCCATGCTGACCACAATCCGAGTCTGAGTCATCCGAAAACTTCGAGCTCTGATCAGCTCTCCGACACCGAGTGCTGAGCGCCATCTCTGTCCGAGCGATTCGACCTCCTTCTCGGTCGCCAAAAGCAAGCAAGGCTGGGGATTTTGAGGCCTTCCCTCCGAAAGATTCCCGGCCACACAGTCAACGACAGCAGCGGACGGGCTTTTCAGAAATTTCTCCAGATATTCCTCTGTGCTTTCAGGTCCATTCTCCATCAAATCAGAATTGTCCACGGTCCCTATTTAACAGATACAACTTCATTTTTCACCGGAGGGCTGCGCACACGCATCTTCTCCTCCCGCCTTTGAAATGAGATGGGAGAAGAAAGGCTAGGGTGGTTGAGGTTGAAGAGAGTGAAACAGTTCAACATGTACTTCAGTTCTGATTTTTCCCAGAAATGATTCCCAGGATCCGATATTGAAACAGATTTCCTGCCTCTGGTGTTTTAATTTTTTTTTCTCTCTGCTGACCACCAATGTTCCCCAGCTCCCCAAAACGTACACCCAGTGGTATCTCCTATACCTAATAAAATGGCCATTGAGTGGATGTTCATGGTCTTCTGCTGCTGTAGCCTATTTAATTCAAGGTTTGACGTATTGTGTGCTCAGAATTTCTCTTCTGCGCACCACTGTTGTGACGTTTGCTTATATGAGTTACTGTGGCCACCCTGTCAGCTTGAAGCAGTCTGACTATTCTCTTCTGACCTCTCCCTCACAGAACTGCCACTCACTGGTTGTTTTTTTATTTGCATTATTATTTGTAAACTCTAGATACCTTTGTACTGAAAATCCCAGGAGACCAGTTTGTGAGATACTCAAACCACCCCATCTGGCACCAACAATCATTTCAACATCAATGCCACTTAAATCACATACCTTGCCCCTTCTGATGCTTAGTCTAAACAAAAACTAAACCTCTTGACCATGTATGCATGCTTTTACGCATGTAGTTACCACCACAAGATTGGCTGATGAGGTATTTGCATTAATAAGTGGGTGTACAGGTATACATAATAAAGTGGCCACTGGGTGTAGGTGTGTTGCATTGCACTGTACTGCTGCTGCAAAACAACAAATTTCACAACATATTTCAGTGATAATGAACCTGATCGACATCCATCCTACTCCCGTCCTTTCTATCATATTCACAAGGGGCAACTGACACCCACGTAGCAGTACCCACAAGAAATCTGTACTGTTATGGGGTGACTATACTAACACACACAGCACTGAAGGTGAGAGTTGGTCTCTGGTTGCTAGACTTGAGAGAGAACAGCCATAGTAGCACCATATTACCTCTGTAAATGAAAATTTAACTTTAATTTTGATCCTTCATTTCAAACTGTCAAGTGCTGAACAAGCTTTTGAATTCAGTGGCAGAAGTGAGATGGAATAGAAAGGCAAAATAATTTCTTGGTAGCCTGTCAGGCCAGCAGCTTTTCTGTTGCTACAAGGGAAAGGTCTTGCAGAATTACTACTCTGTAAAGGAAGTCCTTGAGAGAGATAAAGGTCTGAAGGAGAACTTATCAGCATTGAGAATAACATCCCTTCACCCACATAGCAAAAAAATATAAACTAGGTTTTGGATTGACAGATCTACAGTAATATGCAAATTATAACTTTTGAATGTTGTGCCAACTTGAAGTTCTGTCGTAAGCAGCTTAAAGCCTGTCAAATCTGCATGATGTGTAATATTTTATAAACCCCTGAGCATTAAAATGCAGTGTATTTTTCAAAACTAGCAAGCTTCCTGATCTGTCATTTACTGAAGGTGAGATCTACATCAATATTGGGACATTTGGATCTGTCTACCAGTTATGATATATTTATCTCTGCACTGGGGCATAATAATGGAAATTTGGGGGATATTTCTATATGATTGTTAGGGTGTATTTTGGAGTTATGGTATATAGCAACTATTAATTTCAACAGCAACCAGTCTTCAGATCTGAACGTGGATTGTAGATTGAGTTTAAAATGCAGCCCAGAACAATGGTGCTCTTGGAGCTGCAGACTGGGGTTCATTGGAATCAAAACAGCACTCTATTTGGCTTGAGATGTCTGCATATGCATGAATGCTGTCCAAGTCAGTGGAGGTTAACATTTATTTTTGGTGTCTGGAATGTTGGTGTGAGGATGGGGCTGTTTGAAAATTATATGTGATTCAAAGGAAGTATTGCAGATATATTGTAAATATAGAATTGAACTGCCGTTATCTTTGATCATTAGCATATGAAAACATCATGTAATGTTGCGTCAGGCAGGTCTCTTTTTTCAAGAGTGTCTCCAGTGTGATTCCTGCTTGTTTGGCTGAATAAAGACCAATATCCACCAGATTCAGTGTCTCTCTTAATGACTTTGTTCACAGTTACAACAAAAATTGTGATTCATTGGGGGCCATTTGGGAAAAAAATTGCAAGAAATTGATTTAGAATTGTTGTATAATATACACCTATTAGAATGTAACAGGACAAAGACACATCCACTTATTATGGTAGGGTAGTCATACTTTTTAATCCATCATACAAGGGAGCTATAATAGTTACATATGCATGTTTGGTTGCTGATGATTTGTGGGACAGCATTCAATGGATGGCAGGTTTCAATTTTGTGTTTGTCACAGTGATGGATTCTCCACAGAGGCTGTATATTAGCTGATAAACGAAATGAAGTTGCGATTAAAGTCATCTTTGGGATGAATGGTTGTGCAGAAATACAAATGTGCATGGGGCAGACAAAAGGGTGAACAGGGAAGAGAGAATAATTTACAAACCTTTATTGCCAGATCTTGATAGTGGTCAACATGGAATTTAATTATTTTTATCATTGAACACTATTAAATCTTATGATAGTTAATTCTTTTCATCTTCTTCATCGTTATGTGCCATGTCCCTATGACATGAACAATTATGGTCTTTGACCATGTTTGGATCTTGGCAAATTTTTCTACAGAATTGGTTTGTCATTGCCTTCTTCTGGGCAAAGTCATTACATGATGGGTGACCCCAGCCATTATTAACACTCTTCAGAGATTGTCTGCCTAGCATCAGTGGTCGTATCGCCAGGACTTGTGATATGCATCAGCTACTCATACGACCATCTACCACCTGCTCCCATGGCTTCATTTGACCCTGATTGGGTGATTGGGGGGGGGGGGGGGTGCTAAGCAGGTGCTGCACCTTGCCCAAGGGTGACCTGCAGGCTAGCAGAGGGAAGGAGCACCTCGCACCTCCTTTGACAGAAGCATACCTCTGTCTGGCCACCCATAATTATTTTAATTCAAGAACTGAATGTAATATTTTAAAAGAAAATCTATAACTTATTAGATATGGAATCTTGGGTGCTGTTCTATACCATGCCAGCCAAAAATATGATAGTAGTACCACATTTTGTATGAGTTAAATCTTCCTTGCACAAATCAGCTGCCAATCCTCACCCCATACCATGCTCAATCTATTTCTGAGCATACCCAGTCCAAATACAGGGCATTATTGATTTCCATAGATGCTGTCTGACCTGCTGGGTTCCTCCAATATTTTGTGTGTGTTGGTGCAAATGCAGGGAGCCCTTTCAATTGGTTTGAAGCATACTGGTCTCCAGCAGTGAACCCTGAGTGGTGACAGTCAGGTCCACAATGAGAAGTGAGGAAGTCCTATTCCTAAGCTCTTCTCAGAGCCTTTACTGGCATATACTTAGCTTTGTCAGCTGCCGGCTCATCTTGGGACTTTTAAATATCTCTGGAAATCTTTAATATTCAAAAAGAGCTCAAACTTATTAAAGATGAGTCATTCAGAAGATTAAAAAATTACAGATCAGCACTAATTAAAAATAATGAATAATCAGAAAACATTAAGTAACTGTGAACTAATTGTTTTTAAAGGAATGGAATTTACCTTCTCTTTTACTTTCTTCTCTGAAGCCCAACTGTCTCTGTTGAAATCATAGAGTTGCAGTGAGATCTGATCCAAGACCCAATTCCCCAGCATAAGTGTTAGGTATTCTCAGAAGTATTGCCCCATACTTCTGGGCTTCACAAGGTTTCCAGAAGTGGTGTGTTCTGATAGACATAATGTCCAGTATCATTCTGCAATATTGGGCTCTTTATGGAAGTTGAAAAATTGCTACATTTAAATGGGGAAATTAAAATTAAATTGCCAACAAAATCCAGTCCAGTGTTTTCTAATTGTCTTATAAAAAGAGCAGTTTTATTTCTAGTTACTCCCGGTTGGGGTGTGTAAAATGTTATACAGCTTTAATATAGTATCGCTGGTAATTTTTTTAAACCTTTACATACTTGTTAAGAGTGCATTAATATTGCATAATGGATAGAAATAGAACCGCAGAACCTCAAATGATTTAATTCTCTTCATAACTACCCTTCATAAAATCCTACTGAAGTTTTAAAGGCAGGATTCTCTCATCTTTAGTGGAGAGGGGAATGCAGTACTCTTCATGACTGTGTAGTTAACACCAGGCTCAGAATTGTTTGATCAGTGCAGTATTTTAAAGATTGAAAAATGGCCAAAAGTTTAAAAATAAATTTATTATCAAGAGTATTTATACCATATACAATTTTAAGATTCATTTTCTTGCAGGCACCCATGGAAAAATAAAGAAATACAATAGAATTCATGAAAAACTCTATGTAACACAGGCAGAGTCCCTGACAGTGAGTCTACAGGCTGTGCAGTCAATTCAGCACTGAGGGGAGTGAAGCCACTGAAGTGGGTCCAGGAGCTCGATGGTTGTAGGGCATCAGCTGTTCCTAAACCTGGTGGTGAGGGACTCAAGACTTCTGCACCTCCCACCCGATGGTACTAGTGAGAAGAGAGGGATTCGGGTCAAATGGGATGGCCTCAGGTGTGGGATCTTGGTTGGCACGGAATGGTGGTGCTGAACACTGGTTCGTTTTCTGGTCCTGGGCCTCAATGCTTTAATCTGGCTTGCGGTCCACCTGGCCGTCTTTTCTGGCAATGGTCAACCCACTACAAGATGCCATACCTACCGAGTCAAATTTGCAGACTCCTTCACGTCAACAAATAGTTACGTATAGATCTTAAGGAGAGCAGTTCTAACCTAACAAAGTTATTCTGGAACTCTTGGGTAAGAAAATAATCAAGATAATGTTTTTCTGCTTCAAATCGACCTTTACACTGAATTCCTGTTGTTTGAGTTTCATCTGAGTATAAAAGTTATCAAAGAACAAATTGTTCATAGAACATAGAACATTACACCACAGTATAGGCCCTTTGAAGTTGGGCTGAACTTTTAACCTACTTTAATATCAATCTAACCTTTCCCTCCTACTTAGCCCTCCATTTTTCTATCTAAAAGTTTATTAAATATCCCTCTACCACCACCTCTGACAGCAGATTACATGCACTCACCACTCTCTGTGTAAAAGACCTACTTCTTACATCCCCCTCTATACCTACCTCTGAACACCTTAAAATTATGCATCCTTGTATTAGGCATTTCCACTTTTGAAAAAAAAGTCTATCTACTTAATCTGTACCTTTTATTGTCTTGTACATCTCTATCAAATCATCTCTCATCCTCCTTCTCTCCAAAGAGAAAAACCTTAGCTCACCTAACCTATCCTCATAAGACATGCGTGGCAACAGCCACGACCCGCACAATGGAGAGGGGTAGTGTTGTGTATCTTTTCATTCACAACATTAGTGGGGGGGGTATTTTGTTTTTTTCTGTTTTTGTATCTTATCTGTCTTTTTTTTCTTTTTGCCTGGATGATTGGGAGGGAAACACATAGCAACATGGTGAAGTTCAAAGAGATTCCCCAGGGAACTATGAGAGTTGAGAAGCTAAGTAATGTTTTAGATTTTAAGAGATAAATATGTAACACTTTTGAATATTTGGAGCCCTTATTTATAGCTCCGATGATGAAGATGTTGGTTCCTTGGGGGAAAGTAACAAATATATATTAAATTTATTTTTATCCTATGGAGCATGTGCAAACCTTCCAATATTCAGGCGGTTCCTCCTTCTTGTTCTTTTCTTTTTAGGTAGAAGTATATATCGGGGGGGGGTTAAGGGGAGGGGGGAGGGCAGATTTTTTTTTCTCATGTATCACTTTGAAAACTCAATAAAAATTATATAAAAAAAAGACATGCTCTCTAAACCAGGCAGCATCCTGGTAAATCTCTTCTGCACTCTCTTTAAAGCTTCCACGTCCTTCTATAATGAGGCAACCAGAACTGAACACAATATGCCAAGTGTAGTTTAACCAGGTTTTAATGTAGCTGCAACATTACCTTACAGCTCTTGAACTCAACGCCTTGCCTAACAGTGGCCAACAAACCATAAACATTCTTAACAACCTTTATTCCGTGGAATCATAGGGAATGTATCACACAGTGGGGGCCAGTTGGCCCGTAGTGCCTCTGATGGTTGAAGAAGAGCTATGCAATCTAATCCAATGTTCTAGGATACGAGTCTTCAATGTGTCTTCACAAGTGTTTTTTGATTTAGGAATTGAAAAGTACAGCCTGCATTTGAAATTATTGAGACATATAATGATGGCGTTTATGGCAATGCTGTTCCCAGTGGTATAGATTCTCTTGGCAGATCCATTTCTGTTCACCTCTATCTACATTGAATACTCAATAGTTACTATTGTTTCATAGATATTGATTCCCGTTCTGAAGATATGTTTATTGTTCATTCTAGCGATGGTTGTCACAATCAGTATCTGGTTGTAATTGTTGTTTCTGTAGTGAATTGAGCTTGGGAGTAGGTAACTTAATAAAACTGCAATGTAGTCACTCATAACCACGCATTCCGCTGAGAATGATCCTTATTTTTAACAGTGCAAATCCACAATTTGCTCTGTTAACTTACGTATTGATTGATGCTGTCAGCAGTGTATCCTCAATTTCTTTCTTTGAAAGCTAATAATTCTATCACTGTATTTCCCCTATGGATCTCCCTTCCTCTTTAATATCCAAAACAAGGTGTTGCATGTAAAACATCACTCTACAAGTAGGAACTTCAGTCATTTTAAGAACTTGTGAACTTGAGTCTTGCTGAAGAGATCTTTTTGCACATCCTCTGCCATTCCATTTGACTGTGACTGATCCAAGACCCCAGTCACTTTGCTGTCATATCCCCACATCCTCTGGTTGCCTTTGTGTCCTGCAGTAAACTGTGAAGACTTTCTGGATTGAGGAATGGGCATTTCTGATCCTAAGTGTGCTCCTACTTCTGTAATGATCATAACAAAGTATCTTATGCCCTATGAAATGCAGAACACCAAAACATGTTGTCTACATTTGCTGGTATTGTGGGGGCCAAGTTATGACCACAGAATAAATCACCTATATTCATTTCATTGGGCTTTTGCGCATTTGCTCCTTCAGATATTGTTCTACAGAATAATATAAGATTCAAAGATGTTCTCAAATTTTCTTAAGAAAAATACACTGGCAGGGCATCTTCAACTGTGCCTACTCAAGACAGAGCATTGAGATGGTGTTGAGAATCTTGAACCTGGAACACACTGAAAGTCATGGTAAGCAACAAGAGTGCATCACCTGCTATCCTCCTTCCTGTCCTATTGGACACATCCCACCCCCATCTATGAAAGAGCCTGCGACTCCACCCAAGCAGCCATCTCGGAATGTCAAAATTGGAGCGCAAACTATCATCGTCGATTTTGAAGAAACATTAAAAAGATGGTATATTGGCACATCAGCCTTCAGAAATCAAAGTATTGAGCACAGGAGCTGGGATGTTATCTTGAAGTTGTATAAAACGTTGGTGAGACCAAATTTGGAGTACTGTGTGCAGTTCTGGTCATCTACCTACAGCAAAAATATCAATAAGATTGAATAAGTACAGAGAAAGTGTACAAGGATGTTCCCAGAACTTGAGGACCTGAGATAAAAGGAAAAGTTGAATAGGTTAGGGTTTTATTCCCTGGAGTGTAGGAGAGTGAGGGGAGATTTGATAGAGGTATACTAAATCATGAGGAGTATAGATAGAGTTAGTAGGGCAAGCAGGCTTTTTCCACTGAGGTTGTCTGAAACTAGAACATAGGTCATAGGTTATGGTGAAATACTTAAGAGAGAATTTCTTCACTCAGAGGATGGTGTGAGTGTAGAATAAGCTTCCAGAGGAAGTGGTGGATGTGGGTTCAATTTCAAAATCTAGGAGACGGTTGGATAAATACATGGATGGGAGAGGAACAGACAGTTATTGTCCAGGTACAGGTTGATGGGACGAGGCGGAATAACAATTGGTACAGACTGGATGGGCCAAAGAGCCTCTGTACCTATATGACTCTAAGACTTCATTAACAAATATGAGTACTGTGAAAAATAAGGCTCATGATTTGTTGATCTATTTTATGTGTTTCTTCAAGTGTTTTATCATCTATTTCTTTAAGCAAACTTAAGTATATTTACCATATTAAGATATTTAGTACTTTGCAATAAAATCTCACAAATAACCAGTCATGGTAGAATTACTGGTGGCTTTGTCTGCCAGTGGTCAGTTCTTGACCCTTTCTACATACAGTGCAATGGTCTCTGCTTATCGTGTAGCTAGAGAGTAACCATTCTGTAGAGTGGTGCTATCAGTGAGGAGTACAGAACATTTCCACTGACAACTACTAAGCCATTGATGCAAAAGAGGACCAGAAGAAGGCAAGCCTGCTGATAGCAAAGATTTATAACTGAAATAAAAATGAAAGATTAAACAGTGGCTGACTGAAACCAGGATGAAAAAATGAAATCCAGATTCAACTGACTTTTCCTGAAATCCCTATAGGTACTAGAACATTAATTTTATGACCGTGTTGAGTACGTTAAGCAAGCTTTATAATAGTAGCTCACTTATAATAGACGGCATGGTAGCGTAGTGGTTAGCACAATGTGTAACAGTGCAGGCAACCCAGGTTCAATTCCCGCCACTACCTGTAAGGAGTTTGTACGTTCTGCCCGTGACCAGATGAGTTTCCACCAGGTGCTCCGGTTTCTCCCACAGACCAAAGACATACAGGTTGGTAGGTGAAATGATCATTGTAAAATTGTCTTGTGATTGCTGGGCGGTGCAGCTCGAAGGGTCGGGAGGGCACTGATTCCGTGCTGTATCTCAATCAATAAATAAATAATACAGTATATTGCAAAGGAAGAAACATCAGACATGTAAAATTAACTTTGCATTCACATCTCAGGGAAGTTAATTCAGAACGTGATCAAGATGAAAGCTGTGAACGGCATCCTGACACAAAGCAGTATTATCCTGTGCTTTGGCAGTGTTATTGGTAGTAAATGCTGCAGCCTATTCTGCCAGTGAACTTGCATCTCTCTGAACTGCTCCATTGGTTGGGGTTGACCAAGGATGTTGCATCCCAGGTGACTACATTGTTGGTGCAGTGCCGCCTGTACGTAAGCCAGGGCAGTACAATATGGACAGCGAGCTATTTCCCGTGTGGCAGGCTCTCCCATTCCATGCAGCTGATGAATCCAAAGGAACGGCAGAGATCGATAATTTTGGCGCCAGCGGCATTGCAGGAGTTGCCCGTCAGCACTGACTCAGAGAAGGACTGCGTTAAGGACTCCCAACTCTGGAGTTTTCCTCGGGGCTTTATCCCAAAGCCTTCCTCATGAGTAGGTATAGTCGCAAAACAGCAGAGGTTTCTGTGGCTAGCTAGATGATCTGCTAACCATGGCTGATGAGCCCCATCTGCTCAAAGTGATTGGTTTTAAGGCACCAGTCCCCTACACCATCAGTAATACCTTGCATTGTGTGGTACCTTGAGCATAATGATAACTGCCAAGTTGCCGCAAAGGAGCATCACCATTCCAATCTTAATACACATCTTTCTTTACCACTTGTCTTCCTAGATGGCTTTATTTTATTTATTTGACATGAGCTTTTCATTAAATCCTTATATTCATATAATGAGGTTGACTGGTCTAAACAGATGACCTTTTGAATCCACAGAGTTCCCTTGAATTCTGCCAGTTTTCTCTCCTGTCATTTTCTGAGTGATTTTATTTCTTATTTACACTTGAGAGGTTTAAACAATGTGGTTTGTAATGGTTATTTTCAAATACACTTTTTTTATTTTTTAGTTGTGGGAAGATTTGGCAATAGAGTTGACAACATTAGGAAACAGGCAAAAGTTATTTGTTCAACATTTCAGCATGTTGAACAGATGAGAAGGTATTTCTTACACTTCATTGCATAATGATCTAGAGTTGCAGACGGTTCAATGCATATTTTCCAAAGGAAATTGGATCAATACCTGAAAAGAAAGGAAATGCAAAGGTATTGGTAAAAGCAAAGAGGTGAGACTAATTGGACAGCTCTTGGAGCTGGCATCTGCTTAGTGAACCTTATTTATTCCGAGTCTGCTGTAAGATTACAAGGTTTGCTGCAGTGATTCTAATTCAAGTCCTCATTGTCTTTAAGAAGTCCAGGAATAGACTTGATATTTTGGCCCAGTGCTGTTGCGTCTGGCACAGTGGTGCAGAGTCAGTACGGTGACACAGCCAGTAGAGACACTGCCCTGCAGCACCAGAGAACCGGCTTTAGTCCTGATCTTAGGTGCTGTCTATGTGGGGATTTCGCACTTCTGGGTGAAAAATATTTACCTTAGATCCCTTCTAAACATCTCACTCCTCACCTTAACCCTTGCCCTCCGGTTTTAGATTCAAGATTGTTTAATGTTGTTGACAATTTTGGTGAATTAAGAAGTTTTCATACAAATTGTTCAGTGATTACTCATTTTTATGCAAAATTCAAGATTGTTTAATCTCATTTCCAGTATACAAGGCTAAACGAGAATGAAATAATTGCTACTCAAGATCCAATACATCATTATAAAAACAAAATAAGATAAAGAATACAATAATATAAGAAGCACACAATAAATATAAATGCATAAGATAGCTTATATACATAGACTGATTGCATTGTCATAGAGTGACACTAGGCACAGGAGTGTCTGTACATAAGGTAACTGACAGAAAATGATAAAGTAGTGCTGTGGGGTTTGGTGGGATGAGTTAGTGAGCGGAGGTGTTAATCAGCCTTACTGTTTGGGGAAAGTAATTGTTTTTGAGTCTGTGGTCCAGGCGTGAATGCTACATACTCTCCTCTCTCATGGGAGTGGGACAAACAATCCAAGAGCAGGGAGGGAGAAATCCTTCATGATATTGCTGGCCTTTTTTTGACACCTTTCTGTATATACGTCCTTTATGGTGGGTAGACTGGTGCCGGTGATGCATTGGATGGCTTTGACTACCCATTGTAGAGACTTCTTATCTGCTGCAGTGTGTTTTCTGTACCATAGAGTGATGCAACATGTTAGGATACTTACTATTGCACACCCGTGGAAGGTGGTGAGTATTGATGTGCATAGTTCAGCTCTCTTTGGCCTCCTTAGAAAGTGAGCTTTTATAATTGTGTAGGATGTCTTCTGGGACCATGCAAGGTTGGGCAAGATGTGCACTCCCAGGCGTTTGAAACGGTTTACATTTTCTACTACTGATGATTCCATTATGGGAAAATATTTCTCGCTATCCGCTGTATCCAGGAATCAACTAGTCTTTAAACCTGTTGCACCTCTGCTAAATAGTCCAGTGAGGGAGGCTATGTCAGCATTTTGTAGCACAAGACTGATTTAACTGTATTTACTGTACTGTCTGACCTGCTGAGTTCCTCCAGCATTTTGTGAGTGTTGCCCTGCAACACAGCAGTTATCTTTGCAGCATAATAGCATATCCAACTATAAATCAAGATTTAGTTCTGTAGAGTTACTTCCATTGTGGGTTGGGGGAATGCAGGTGTTACAGAGGTTTGGAGTTTGTGGTCAGGTCAGTGCACACATTTCTCATGCACACTGGAAGGACATAACATTTTTCTTCATAAGACAGAATTCTTTCTCTTTTTTAAAGGTATTTATCATGTCTGTAAATCTTAATTAGCTTGCTTTCCTGTATTATCTGTCCTCTCAAGATTAATGCATAAACGTACTATTGCAGTGCAAGGTGTCAGCCAAAGGTTAAAAAACATGGTTTGAACTCATTGTGGTCAGTGTATTTTCCACAGTAGGAGTTTATGTTTGCTGCAGGGTTAGGAAAGTTGCTTGCTCCCGAATCCTGCAGTATTGGTGAGCTGCAGGGTTCGGAAAATCTCTTTGCTCATGAAGTGGTGTGGTTTGCAATGTTGACACAGATTTTCCAGCCAGATATGAGAGGAGCCTTTGCTCTTATTCTCATCTGTGGATGTTTTAACCCTCTGCTGAGACTCAGGAGGCCATTTCCCACATTGACTGCAAGAAGAAAAATCCCTAAACAAGAGAAAATCTGCAGATGCTGGAAATCCAAGCAACGTACACAAAATGTTGGAGGAATTCAGCAAGCCGGGCAACATCTATGTAAAGGAGTAAACAGTCGACATTTCGGGCCAAGACCAAGACGTCGACTGTTTACTCTTTTCCATAGATGCTACCTGGCCTGCTGAGTTCCTCCCGCATTTTGTGTGTGTTGCTGAGAAAAATCTCTGTTAGTCAAGTTGCCCAGATTTTTGATCTGGTTGATGTGCTAGAGTTAAGAAGTCATGTGAACCTAACAGCATTAGGTTCCCCCCCCCCCCCCAAGGCATTTGTAGTCACATCTGTGTAAGGTTGGTTAATCTTTATTGCTGTAATCATATTATAGTACATGTTAAGTGGAAAGACTTGTGAAAAACCTTCAATCAGAAATGACAGAGATGGTCTTTTTTATTAGAATATGCTTCATGTTGGCAGAATCTCAGATGGTGATGAGAGGGCGTACAGGAGCAAGATATATCAGCTAGTTAATCAGCAACAGCCTTGCACTGAATGTCATTAAGACCAAAAAACTGATTGTTCAGAAAGGGCAAAAGTGAGAGAGTGAGCAATTTCAAGTTCCTGGGTGTCAATAAATCTGAGGACCTAAAATGCACCCAACACATCGATGCAGCTATAAAGAAGGCAAGACAGTGGCTTTGTTTCATTCAGAGTTTGATGAGATTTGGTATGTCGCCCAAAACTTTCAAAACTTTATTCAGATGTACCGTGGGGAGCATTCTGTTCATATCACTGTCTGGTATGGTGGGGTGGGAGGGGTGGTTACTGCACAGGATCAAAGTAAGCTGCCAAGAGTTGTAAAATTAGTCAGCTCCATCATACGCACTAGCCTCCGTAGTATCCAGGACATCTTCAAGGAGCGGTGCCTCAAAAAGGCAGCGTCCATCGTTAAGGACCCCATCACCCAAGTTGCCCTCTGCTTATTGTTACCATCAAGGAGGAGGTACAGAAGCCTAAGGGCACACACTCAGTGATTCAGGAACAGCTTCTTCTCCTCTGCCTCCAAATTCTAAATGGACACTGAAACTATGAACACTACTTTTTTATTTCTGTTTTTACACTACTTATTTAATTTATCTATTTGATATACACACATACTTACTGTAAATCACAGTATATCCTCTAAGTTGCCTTGTATTACATTGTACTGCTGCCGCAAAGATAACAAATTTCATGACAGTGATATTAAAGCTGAATTTGATTCCGGTTCAGATGTGCTTTTAAACATGAGCATAGATTCAAAGGAAATATTTCTGGTTTTCTATCCATAATATCAGGAATTCATGTCATTGATCAGACAGTTGACTGGAACAGTGCATGTCATTTAGACTTTTTTTTGTGAAAGTTAACTGGCTTTATTTTGAGCTAAGTTTCCCTGTGTGTAAGAAGTCGCAAGGAGAATAGACTTATTCAACCAAATTTTGTGTTCTGATGTGATTCATTCTGCTACTTAATTAGAGGAAACAGTGACTTCCATTTTGTTAAAAATCTGTGTACTGTATAAGATATTAGAAATCCCCCTGACTGAAAAGTCCTTTGGAATGTCAACTAATCCTGTGAAGGGTGGAGATAAAAGTGCCATTGAGTGACTTTCAATTTGATATCCTGCTCTCTATGTTTTAACATAGTCCGTATCTCCAAGAAGGGAGTGGGTGAGGGTTGTTGATTTAGATATAATTCAGTTGTTTCTCTAAACAAGACAGTAAAGTCAAACTTACCATACTGTGCAGTAATCTTAGGCACATATGTATAGCTGGGATGCCCAAGACCTTTGCACAGTACAGTAATACTTCTATGTATTGCACTCCACTGCTGCCACACAAAAAAAGATTTTCATGACATATGGACTGATGATAAACCTGATTCTGATATGGGTCTCTATTGTGGACTGAGAGTGGGAAGGGGGCAGAGAGAGTGGATCATTGTTCGGAGATGGAGAAGGGAAAGGAAAGTGAGCAGGCAGCATCAGAGAGACATTCTGTAATGATCAATAAACCAATTGTTTGGAATCAAGTGACCTTGCCTGGTGTCTCAGGGCTGGGTGTGTATGTACCACACCAACCACTGCCCCAGCACTTCTTCTCTGCCACCTATCCCACACCTCTCCTTCATCAACATCTCCAAAACCTTTCGCTCCCACCACGTTTACAAATTCGCTCTCTTCTCCACGTTGACAAATATAGTACTGTGCAAAAGTCTTAGGTGCCCTCGTTATATATATATATATATATGGCCAGGACTTTTTTGCACAGTACTGTATGTTAAATTATTGCTGTCAAAATAGCATCACCATTATTTCATGGTAACCCCGAAAAATTTAGGTTACTAAAAGTAAACTTTTCTGGTCATGTAACCTTTGCAAGCATGACATCTTATTGCTTTTGTTTTCAAAATGAATCTATTTTACAATTGCTGTCGGGAGCAATTCCCAATATTAATAATAGTAACTTTATTTATATAGCACCTTTCATACATTAAGATGCAGTCTCAAAGAGCTTTACATAGATTGTGAAGCTAAATCACTATAGTCATAAAAATATGAAAAAAATCTTATGTAAAGACAAATATTATAAAAATTATTCTAGATTGGAACAGCTTGTCATATGAAAGGCGTCTGATGGCTCTGGGCCTGTATTCATTGGAATTCAGAAGAATTAGGGGTGACCTCATTGAAACCTATTGATTGATGAAAGATAAGAGTGGATATGAAGAGCACATTTCCTATGGTGTCTATGACCAGAGGACACAACCTTAGAATAGAGGGGCATCCTTTTAGAAACAGGGATGAGGAGGAATTTCTTTAGCCAGAGAGTGGTGAATCTGTGGAATATGTTACCACAGGCAGCTGTGGAGGCATAGTCTTTCTGTATATTTAAGGCAGAAGTTGATAGATTCTTGATTGGTTAGGGCATGAAGGGGTACAGGGGGAGACGGCAGGAGATTGGGCTGAGAGGAAAATGGATCATGTTGAAGTAGTGGAGCAGACTTGATGGGCCAAATGGCCTAATTCTGCTCCTATATCTTATAGTCTAATGATCCTATTATATAAAATAAAAGGTAATTGAATCTACCAAGTTATATAAATGTAATCAACATCAACAGGCATTAAGGTATCCTATAAGCAGGCCAAATTAGAGAAGTAGGTTTTTAGAAGTGTTCCACAGTACAAGCCCAGTGTATCTCAGTATTTCAATTTTTTGGTGCTTAAGATTAAAAGGTCACATCACCAGTTCTTGTATGCTTGGCTCTAGGAACACTAAGCAGACCAGTAATACTGTACTGTAATTTCACTCCTGTTACCAGTTTTTAAGGTTGAAACGGGTTACCTCTTGTAATTCAAAGAATAAGCAGCTGCAGGAGCTCACCTGGTCAGGCGGTATTTGTGGAAGGAAATCTGCAGCTGACATTACAGGTCAAGACCCTGCAACTGGACTGAAAGAGTGGAAGTGAGACAGCTTGGACAGAGACCACCCATGAGAGTTCTCCGATCTGGATCCTTCTTCTTCTTCTTTTTCTTCTGACTTTTAATTCCGTTTGGCAGTCCAACATTAAAGGTGCATTATCACCACCAGCTGGACTAGAGTGTAGTGTAGAGAATAGGGGAAAAAAACTCTTCCTACTTCTTTTTTCAAGTGAAAGCTAAATTACCCCAAAAAGCCCTATGGATCGTAAGTAATGAAATACAATACTGTGAATTAGATTAAAGTCACTCCCATTATGTAAGTCCTTTTCACCTTTCTTTCTTATCAGATATCATCATCAGCAGCACTTTTTGCCTCCACCTATCACTTTCCAGCCTTTGTACTGTCTCCACCCTTCCCTTCCCCACCTGACTCCATCTGCCAATCAAACGTTCCTCACCTGGATCCGCCTATCACTTTCCAGCCTTTGTACTGTCTCCACCCTTCCCTTCCCCACCTGACTCCATCTGCCAATCAAATGTTCCTCACCTGGATCCGCCTATCACTTTCCAGCCTTTGTACTGTCTCCACCCTTCCCTTCCCCACCTGACTCCATCTGCCAATCAAACGTTCCTCACCTGGATCGGCCTATCACTTTCCAGCCTTTGTACTGTCTCCACCCTTCCCTTCCCCACCTGACTCCATCTGCCAAACAAACGTTCCTCACCTGGATCCGCCTATCACTTTCCAGCCTTTGTACTGTCTCCACCCTTCCCTTCCCCACCTGACTCCATCTGCCAATCAAATGTTCCTCACCTGGATCCGCCTATCACTTTCCAGCCTTTGTACTGTCTCCACCCTTCCCTTCCCCACCTGATTCCATCTGCCAATCAAATGTTCCTCACCTGGATCCACCTATCACTTTCCAGAGTTTGCCCCGCCCCCTCCACTTTACCTCCTTTTTACACTGGCCATCTCCCCTTTACTCTTTCAGTGTCAATGAACATTATCTGTCCATTTCTCTCCACAGATGCTGCCGGGCCTGCTGAGTTCCTTTTGCTTCAGATTCCAGCACCAACAGCCGTTTGTGTTCATTGATTCCATTTCATCTGACACTTCCTATAAGTTGCCTTTCTGACCTGTGGCTTATTTCTAAAGGTCCCAAGCTCAGGGAGCTCTTCTGCTGCAATTACTCGGAGACTATAATCTCAGTCATGAGTTGGGACCTGAATACAATAGGTTTTCTGTAACTGTACATTTTCTTGAGAAGGTTCACAAGCTTGTTTAAAACTGCTTAGAAAAGATTGGAAAATGTAGCATTGAAAATATTACCAAGTACCTCAGAGCCTATTTCAGTCGACCAGTATTTTTATATATTTATATAAAAGGAATTTGTTATTGAGAATTAGTACAGATATGTTTTTGTGGTTTAAAAGATATCATTATCCAACAGTAATTCATTGTGTGTCTTTATTCTTTCTTCTTTGAAGACAGTTTTTGATATGGGAGAAAGTAATTTACAGTAGTCAGTTCCATAGGGTTTTAATCACGAAGGAATTGGACAGGCACATGAGGAAAAATAATTATCTTGGCTATGGGAAATGAGCTTGTGATTGGGTTTTAAAGGATTGCTTTACATGGGAGCTGGTATTGATATAATGGGCCATATGTCTCCTTCATTGTCATAGTGATTCTCTAAATTCCTCTGGAACGTCAATTCTGTGTTGCCATGGCAACAATTAGGTATACGTATGCTGTTATTTTCCTACTGAGTTTGACAAAAATATGGTTGTATCACTACCACAAGAGAATTTTTCTATTTGTTGGGACATAAACTCCAGTTCATCTCTGAATTCTACATTACAATTGGGAAGACAGTGGTCAGCTGAAGTACTGGACTCTGTCTACCAGCTAGCAGTAAATTTATTGATAAAAAGGTAACACCCATCCAGAACAGCCGAATCAGAGGCTACTGACTGGAACATAGATTATAAAACAGGTCAGCGCAGGAACCGGGCTTTCAGCCTATGGCCTCTGTGCCCAAAATGAAACTGCCTGCACTTGATCTAGATCTCTCCACTCCCTGTCTAAATGCTTTGTAAAAATAAGTACTGTGCCTGCTTCCACCTCACCCCTGACAGTGGGTTCCAGGAATTTCGTGCCAGAAAACATGGCCTACATATCTCCCTCTCTTGTTAGAACTGCACCCTCTGAATTTGATCTGGATTGAGCCAGTGTGGCTGGTGCAGTGAGGTAATAACTCTACCAGCTACTTACCAGCTTGTAGTGAAAACTTGAGTCCAGTATGATGTTCTGCAAAGGGGTTGTCTGTTGGAGATCCTCAGGTGACTGCAGAGGCCGATCCAGGGACTTAATCCAGGATATTATGGCAGATGCCCTTAATGGAGAATGCCTGTGTATGACTTTGTTTAACGTGGGAAGGCACAGGTAGCCACCGCATGGTCCTTGACAGATTTGGTTCAAAAGTTCAAAATAGATTTATTATCAAAATGCATATATGTCACCATACACAACCCGGAGATTCATTTCCTTGCACGCATACTCAGTAAATCCAAGAACCATAATAGAATCAATGAAAGACCTCACCCAACAGGGCGGATAAGCAACCAATATGCAAAAGACAGCAAACTGTGCAAATACGAAAGAGGAGGGGAAAAAAGCAATAAATATTGAGAACATGAGATGAAGAACCCTTGAAAGTGAGCCCATAGGTTGTGGGAACATTTCAGTGATGGGGCAAGTGAAGTTGAATGAAGTTTTCCCCACTGGTTCAAGAGCCTGTTGATTGAGGGGTAATAACTGTTCCTGAACCTGATACTGAGAGCCCTGAGGCTCCTGTATGGTCTTCCTGATGCAGGCAGTGAGAGGAGAGCACGACCTGTGTGGTGGGTGTCCCTGATGATGGATGCTGCTCTCCTGCAACAGCGCTCCATATAGATTTGCTCAAAGGAGGGGAGGCATTTACCCATGATGGACTCCAGTGACATGGAATGTAAGACAACTGGGGCCTCCTCACTACTGCAGCCCTCCTTTGCCTTCACTGCTGTCAAGATGTGTCATCATCTTCCACCAGCTCCACTGTCGAGATCTTGGTGGGATCATTCTTTGTCGGCAACCTTTCCCTTGACCTTACCACCGTGGGTGACCCTACCAGGAGCTAAGAGCCAGATGACCAAACTCCAGATGCAGTCACTCTCAGGGCCTCAGGAACTCACAAGCCTCTCCACCACAGAAGGTGACAATCCTCGGAGAAGATTTAAAAACTATACCACTATGATGCCCAGTTTTCTGGATGTTCATCAGTAAACTGTTGAATTACGAGACTATTTCATGAGCTGGTGAAATTAAAATGCATTTGAGAGAGTGAGAAGGATGTTGGGAGAAAGGTCACAGTGACTTCATAACCTTGAGTTCAAATTCCACCAAGGCAAAGCAGTGAGTCATAAGAAAGAGAAACAGGCTTATCAGCACAACTTGTCTGTGCCAACTAAACTCATCCCCTTTGCCAACATTTGGCCCATGTTCCTCTAAACATTCCCTATTCATGGAACTGTCAAATGCCCTTTAAATGTCTTAATTGTCCCCACATCTACCAAGGTGTTCAAGGTACATTTATTATCAATGTCTGTATGCAGTATACAACCCCGAGATTCGTCTTCTCCAGACAGCCATTAAACAAAGAAGACCATGGAGGCCATTCGAAGAAAAACATCAACCCCATCCCCAGCAAAAAAAGAAATTGTGCAAATGGTAACAAGAACATGAATCTACTCTGAGCCAGCAAAGGAGGCTCTGGCAGCACAGTCCACATCCCCACTATCCTCTGTGTAGAAAAAGCTCCCCTTCAGGTCCCACTTAAAGCATTCCCATCAATCAGAGTCTGATGATTTGTGGCACAATTTTAGAAAATTACTGTCAAGGCTGGTGATTTTTAGAAAGCCTCCCTCACTTCTGCCCATCTTCAAGCTCAAAATTCAAAGTTTGAAGAGTTGCCAAATTTTGGCAACAGTTGCCAGCATACAACTCTTCCAATACCATCTTTGAAAGCTCAGGATGAACATTGAATACTGTGGCTTCAGCATTACTCATCTACCAACAAAGACTAAGAAAGTTCCTTCAGAGGACTGTGGCATAGAGGATTCGCCACAGCAATTGTTTGAGGCAGTAGCTTGTATAGGCAGAAGATGCATATTTCTGTAATTTATTGCAAGACTATTTTTCCCTGGAATGTGCACTCAGCAACCACTTTATTAGATACCTCTTGTATCTAATAAAGTGATCACTGAGTGTATGTTCATGTCTTCTGCTGATGTAGCCCATCCACTTCAAGGTTCAACATGTTGTGCATTCAGAGATGCCCTTCTGCACTGTTGTAACGTGTGCTTATTTGAGTTATTGTCACCTTCTTGCCATCTTGAACCAGTCTGGACATTCTCCTCTGACCTCTCTCATTAATAAGGCTTTTTTTTTGCCCACAGAACTGCTGCTCACTGGATTTTGTACTTTTGTTTTTTGCACCATTCTCTGTAAACTCTAGGGATTGTTGTGGGTGAAACTTCCAGGAGATCAGCAGTTTCTGAGATACTCAAACCACAGCTTTTGACATTCCTCCCCATTCTGATGTTTGGCTGAACAACATTGAACCTTATTGACCACATAATGCTTTTAATGCTTTTATGCATTGAGTTGCTGCCACATGATTGGCTAATTATATATAAGCATTAGATAGATAGATAGATAGATGGATATACTTTATTAATCCCAAGGGAAATTTGGTTTCGTTACAGCCGCACCAACCAAGAATAGAGCGTAAATATAGCAATACAAAAAACCCCAACAATCAAACAACAAAATGCAAACTGTGCCAGATGGAAAATAAGTCCAGGACCAGTCTATTGGCTCAGGGTGTCTGACCCTCCACGGGAGGAGCTGCACGTTCGATGGCCACAGGCAGGATCGACCTCCCGTACTGCCAGTGTTGTATCACGGTGGAATGTGGCCGAAGGCCAACAGTAAAAAGTTCAGTATCCAGTCTGAATACCTGCTCATTAATGAGCAGGTATTCAGGCGTACCTAATAAAGAGGTAATTCAAATGTAGTCAGAGCGTTCCAGTGAAAATATCATTTCCAGCAATGCATTGATGAATAATTGATAGTTCTACTTGTAAGCAATGGACTGAAACTTCTGGTTGAAAGGACTATGAATTAACAGAGGATACAGATTGGTGCTCATAATTCCCATGTTGGTCCTGATCTTAGTTGTTCCATTAGGAGAGATCCAGGTTAACAGTGCAGTTCATTGAGGTGAGCTAACTGAGCTGAATGAATTTCCTTCTAGTCCAGAATATTTATTTAACTGCTACATGGGAACTGCGCTTTGAGAATGAGTGGGCTGGTGGCAATGAGCTTTGGCTAACTTGCACCACCTGGTGTCTCGATTAATAAAAGCAACCAAAAAAAGATGTGTACGAAATCTGTTAATGTCCTGGGACTCCCCTAGTTACAGAAGACCTAATGGAAATCCAACAGATATTCTCCCGCAAATGTTTAAATAATTCTTCAGGATAGGAAGGTTGATTACAAAAATTTAAACTAGTTTTCATTAATAAATGGTTACAGTATTAGTAGTCGTTGTAGGCAGCCGTTGATACTCGGGGATCATGTGTTTGCACCTCTGGTGCAAGCCTGAGCAGGGAGATTTG
The DNA here is from genome assembly GCF_030028105.1 of Mobula birostris. Classification (NCBI taxonomy): domain Eukaryota; kingdom Metazoa; phylum Chordata; class Chondrichthyes; order Myliobatiformes; family Myliobatidae; genus Mobula; species Mobula birostris. The sequence goes on along the minus strand of NC_092380.1, from coordinate 99,306,399 downwards.
AGGAACCGGCTGTTGCCCATGCAGCAGGTTCTCCCTCTGCACGTCACTGATGTAGTCCAAGAGCAGGGCAAGCGCCAATACAGCTTGGGACTAATGCCAAAGTGAAGTTGTAAACAACATCAAACTGCCTTAGGGACCCCGACTCTGGATTTCTTCCCCTGGGTTTACTCCCGAAGCCCTGCCCATGGGTGGGTATAGCCACGAGACAGCGAAGGTTTGAAATCAGAGTTTTTCTTCTCCTGGGCGGGCTGCCTTCCAAGGCTGATGAGCCCCACCTGCCCGAAGCAACTGGTTTTGAGGCTCCAGTGGTCCGCCTTTGCCCCCTCTCTTGTCAGTAGAAACAGTTTTTTTCCCCACCGGGCCTAGTAGCTAAGCCACAGGTGAAGGCCAAGAGTTGGAATTGGTCGTCAGAGGCTGTTAGAGACACACGCCATTTGGAGCACTTTATAGGTAGTGGGAGCTTATCCCCACTACCACCCCCGGCTATGACAACCTTAGGAACTAGTATATGTTTAATTTATTTAATTATAATTTAGTTAATGTTACAGTAAATATGGAAGGTACTCAATGAAATGATTCAATTATCGGAAATGTATGCAGAATGTTATGATATGGTGTCTCAATTAATAGAGAGTCTAACAAATAGATATATTTCAAAGCAACACATACAAAGCAGGTCAGGCAGCATCTATGGAAGGGAGTAAACAGTTGATGTTTCAGGCCGAGACCCTTCTTCAGGACTGACAGGGAAGGAGGTGATTCCTGAATTAAGAGGTGGGGGGAGGGGAAAGAGGATAGCTGGAAGATGATAGGTGAAGCCAGGTGGGTGGGAAAGGTCAAGGACTGGCGAAGAAAGAATCTGATAGGGGAGGACAGTGGACAATAGGAGAAAATGGAGGAGAGAATCCTGGGGGAAGTAATAGGCAGGTAAGAAGAAGTAAACGGTCAGATTGGTGAGTAGCAAAAGGATATTATTTCATGGATTACATGTATAAAACTTCAAGTAAGCCACATTTGTGTGTGGTTCTGGTCACCTGACTACAGGAGGATGTGGAGGCTTCAGAGAGGGTGCAAACAAGTATTACCAGGATGCTGCCTGGATTGGAAGGTTTTTGCTAGGAGAGGTCGGACAGACTTGAATTATTTTCTGCATCGTGTCAAGAGACTGACAGGGGACCTGATGAAGGTTTCTAAATCTATGAGAGGGTACACAGTCAGAATCTTTTCCCCAGTGTAGAAATGTCAAATACTTGAGGGTATAGCTTTAAGGTGAAAGGGGTAAGTTCAAAGGAGATGTGCGGGGCAAATTTTTGTACACGGAAAGTGTAGATGTCAGAAATGCGCTGCCTGGGTACTGGTGGAAGTAGATACAGTCGTGGTGTTCTAGAGACTTTTGGAATGGCAATTGGATATGCAGAGAATGGAGGGATATTGATCACATGCAGGCGGGAGGAATTAGTTGACTTTGGCATCGTGTTGGACGCAGATGTTGCGGGCTGAAAAGCTTGTTCCTGTGCTGTGTACTATGTTCTATTCAGCAGTACAGGACATTTGAATTCCATTTCATAGTACAATGTAATTTGATTTTACGAAACCTTGTTTTGTGGGTGAATCATTAGGTGGGCTTTTAGAAATATGCCACATTAATATCAATAATAATTCTCTTTTTAATGCATGAGAGAGCAAATTGCCATTTGCAGTAGGTTGCATTAGCTCTAGTATAAAATATAATATTGCTGTGGAATTAATATAAAACAAAACACTGCTTATATATATTCCAACTCCCAACAAAGTCCCTTTTGCCAATAAGGCCTACACTTGCTGATTTACATTGCCATATGGAAAAATCAGTTTATGGAGAGTTCTTCATAATGAAATCCTTGCATAACCAGCGAAATGTCTATATACACTCAGTGATCACTTTATCTGGTACAGGGGGTATGTAGCAAAGTGGCCATTGACCCTATGCTTGTGGTTTTCTACTGCTGTAGCCCAACCACTTCAAGGTTCAAGGTTCGAAGTGTTGTACAATCAGAGATACTCTTCTGCACACTACTGTTGCAACACGTGGTTATTTGACTTACTGCCTTTCCGTCTGCTTGAACCAGTCTGGCCATTCCCCTCTGACCTCTCTCATTAACGAGGTGCACAGAGCTGCCACTTACTGGATGTTTTTTTTTTTGTTTTTTGCACCATTCACTATAAACTCGACAGACTGTTGTGCATGAAAATCCCAGGAGATCAGCAGTTCCTCAACTGGCATTAACGATCATTCCACGGTTAAAATCACTTGGATCACATTTCTTCCCCATTCTGATGTTTGGTCTGAACAACAGCTGAACCTCCTGACCACGTTGGCATGCTATTACGCATTGAGTTGGTGCCACGTTAAGATGGTGCCGGTAACTGGTGACTCTGCGCGTGCTCTCCCTAACAAACTGCCCTCTACACATGATTGGTTGATTAGTCATTTCCACTAATGGGCAGGTGTACCACTGTAAAAATAAAGTGGCTAGTGAGTATATATTTATGAATAAAGTATGTTCTTGAAATAAAACAATAATGAAAATTATTCAAGCTTTAATACACAGGGTGCATTAAAGGTAAGGAGTTATTTCATGAGAAAATCTCAGGTTATCGCATTATTTTTTAAAAATTCTGTTCTGTTATTTCCAGTCATGAATCACATGAACTTCAGCAACTTGATCAGAATACAGAAAATGGAGGCTGTGTAGCCTGTTAAACCTTTAATGCCATCACTTAGATAATGACTGAAGTGAATCTTCAATCCTTTAATGACCTTACCTAACAAGAATCTATTATTGGAATTCTAAGTTGCCTTACCCTGAATGGCATTTTGCTGGGAAGGGTTTAATATTTAATTGGCTTGGTCTGACTTGACCTAGTGTACCCACACAGGAAACAATATCTTGTAATCTGTATTCACATCCTGTATTTCTTCAACAGTGCTAAATCCACAGTGTAATACTGACACCATACCTCATAATCAAAAGGACCTTCATACAAAGTCCTGGCTTCCATACATTTGGATGTAAAAGATAGCAAGACGTTATTTTGTACAAGTCGGGGGAGATCACCCTCTGTCGAGTGGCAATTTTTAATCCCAATAACAACACTAGGGAAGATGATTTAGTCATTACCCCCTGTTGCTTTAGGGCAATCATTGGCTGTACTGTTGCCTGAATTACAAGTATGACCACATCTCAAATGTAATGTCATTGAAATTATACCTCAGATGTAATGTCAATTTCCTGAACAGATTAGATATGGCAAAGTTATTTCCCATGGTAGGGGAGTCTAGAACAAGAGTGCATGACTTCAGGATTGAAGTTCGTTCCTTTAGAACAGAGATGCAGAGAAATTACTTTAGTCAGAGAGTGGTGGATCTGTGGAATTTGCCGCCACTAGTGGCTGTAGAGACCAAGTCATTGGATGCATTTAAGGTAGAGATAGACAGGTCTTTGATTAGCCAGGGCATCAAAGGGTATAGGGAGAAGGCAGGGGTGTGGGGATGACTGGAAGAATTGAATGGTGGAGCAATACTCAATGGGCCGAATGGCTTACTTCTGCGCCTATATCTTATGGTCTTATGAAAGCCTCACTGATGATGATTTTGTTAATTTTATTCAGGGTCATTGGCTTTGACAAGTTACTGAGCCAAGAGAGTTAAAATAATACTCATAGCCAAAATACATTTATTTATTTATCTATTTACTTATTTGCTTCTTTATTGATTGATTGATTGAGATACAGCACGGAATAGGCCCTTCAGCCCCGCCACCCAGCAACCCCCGATTTAACCCTAGCCTAATCCTGGAACAATTTACAATGAACAATTAACATAGCAACTGCTATGTCTTTGGACTGTGTGTGAAAAGCCATGCAGCCACGGGGAGAATGTACAAATTCCTTACAGACAGTGGTGGCAATTGAACCTGGGTTGCTGGCATTGTAAAGCGTTGTGCTAGCCACTACACTACCATGCCTGGCAAGCTTGATTGAGCTAATGATTTGACAGCTGATGTTATTTCAGACCAGGTTCCATAGCTTTTGAATGCCAGTCAATGAATGAACAAGACACACAAAATGCTTTAGGATCTCACCAAGTCAGGCAGCATCTATGGAGTGGAAAAAACAGTCAACACTTCATCATGCCCAAAACATCAACTGTTTAGTCCCCTCTGTAGATGCTGTCGGATTTGATGAGTTCCTCCACCATTTTGTGTGTGTTGCATCTGCAGAATTTCTTGTGTTAATGAATGTACAAGATTTCATTTGTAATGCCAACCTTCTCAAACTAGCAGTAAATTGGGGCAAGAAGTTGAGATGATTTTGCATACACCAACAGAATCAACAAACTCATTCGTAAGGCCAGTGATGTTGTGGGGATGGAACTGGACTGTCTGACAGTGGTGTCTGAAAAGAGGATGCTGTCTAAGTTGCATGCCATCTTGGACAATGTCTCCCATCCACTACATAATGTACTGGGTGGGCACAGGAGTACATTCAGCCAGAGACTCATTCCACCGAGATGCAACACAGAACGTCATAGGAAGTCATTCCTGCCTGTGGCCATCAAACTTTACAACTCCTCCCTTGGAGGGTCAGACACCCTGAGCCAATAGGCTGGTCCTGGACTTACTTCCTGGCATAATTTACATATTACTATTTAATTATTTATGGTTTTATTACTATTTAATTAATTATGGTGCAACTGTAACGAAAACCAATTTCCCCCGGCATCAATAAAGTATGACTATGACTATGACTATATATTCCTTTCCTGTTATTCATTCAAAACTCACAGTAAATTTATTATCAAAGTACATATTCTGTATGTCATCATATACAATGCTGAGATTCATTTTCTTGTGGGCATTCTCAGTAAAAGCGTAGTAGAATCAATGACAGACTGCACCAACTTGGGCATTCAACCAGTGTGCAAAGACAGAAAGGAAAAAGTAATAATAAATAAACAGTAAATATCAAGAACATGAGATGAAGAGTCCTTGAAAGTGAGTCAATTGGCTGTGTGAACATTTCAGTGATAGGGGAAAGAGAAGTTGAGTGAGGTTATTCCCTTTGGTTCAAGAGCCTGATGGTTGAGGGGTAATAACTGTTCCTGAACTTGGTGGTGTGAGTCCTAAGGCTCCTGTATCTTTTTCCTGATGGTAGCAGCAGGAGGAGAGCATGACCTGAGTGGTGGTGGTCCCTGATGATGGATGCTGCTTTCCTGTGACAACGATTCATATAGGTGTAGTCACTGGTGGAGAGGGATTTACCCGTGATGGACTGGGCCACATCTATTACTATTTGCAGTGTTCTTTAGTGAATTCCACATCATCGGTGGATATTCGAGGTAGAGGAACAAAATTAGACTGAACTCACTCCTTGTACATTCAGAGCAACATTCATTAACTCAGGATTTTCTTTGCTTGTCCAGTGTACTGCCATTGAGGCCTACAATTAAAGTACCTTTTCATCCTGAGTCATACTATATCACTGAGTTGTCCAGTTGCTACAGGATCTACTCTACAACCAAAGCCAGCTGGTTCCACTTCAGAAGCATTGCCTTTCTTCTTCTTTCCTCTGCTGCAGAAGCTCTCATTATTTATTTATGGAGATACAGCACAGAATAGTCCCTTCTGGCCTTTCAAGCTATCACCCAGCAATCTCCAATTTAGACCATAGCCTAACCACATGGCAATTTACAATGACCAATGAACCTACCAACCAGTACGTCTTTGAACTGTGAGTGGAAACCTTCACAGTCACAGGGAGAATGTACAAACACCTTACAGGCACTAGTGAGAAATGAACCTGGGTTGCTGGCACTGTAAAGCGTTGTGCTAACTACAATGCGACCATGACCGTTCAAATGCCTTCTTGGCCCCTCCCCTTTCAGAACTTCATCTCATACAAATTCTGCTCCTGCTACCCTCACATGTACTGAGTTTGTTTACTTTCGCACTTTGAAACCCAGATCCTTCACAACCATCACTCTTAAGATCTTTACATTTGTTTTTAAATCCACTAGAATCTTGTTCTTTCTGTAAACTTCTCTTGAGCACAACTCTTGAGGATTTCTTTGCTTTCCATTTTTCAACATTCAGATTCAGTTTCAGATTTACTCATCGCATGTACATTGAAACATACAGTGAAATGCGTTTTTTTTTTCATTTACAACCAACACAACCCAAGGATGTGCTGGGGGCAGCCCACAAGCATCGTTACACATTCTAGCGCCATGTTAGCATGTGGACAATGTTCAGCAGAACTACACAGGCAGCAGCAAATAACGACAACAAAACAAGCCCCTTACTCACTGGAATGCAGGAGATTGAGGGCTGACCTGATAGAGGCATAGGCAGGGTGAAAGCACATAGTCTTTTTCCCCCCAGGGAGGGCTGCCAAAAATGCATTTTTATTCACCCTTAAAGAAATCTTTTAAAATTATGGCGGAATTGTTTTAGTTCGTTCAAGCGGCCTCGACGTCTCATTTGCAGTCTTTAATCAGACTGGCAGCATTCAGGACCAAGGTATCTGTGAAGTGGACTTGATAGGGTGAATAAAGGGTTAACTAAGCCATGTGTTGCTGCAGGAGTTTGCACGGCAACAACATTCAGACATAAAAGGAGGAAAAAAAACTATTCAGCCTACGTCCTGGCTGCCTGACTGGAGATTGTTCACAGAATTGCGGAAGTGACTTGGCAATTCCTACCCCCAACTCCTGAGGGTGTTGGGGGCAACCTCATTGTGCATTACCCATTTGCCAGTTGGACTTCAGTGCAGCAGAGTGTTCCAACAGCACTAAGCACCTGTTCTTGTTATTGCTTCAAAAACAATGGAAGCATGTGCGACTCCGGAATTTTCCATATTTACGGATGATATAGTAACCTTTGCCGTGCTTCCAGTGAATGAACGAGCCCAGGCTGGTTAGACCATAAGATATGGGAGTAGGACTAGGCCATTCAGCCCATTGAGCTTGCTCTGCCGTTTCCATCATGGCTAAATTCCATTCTCTTGCCTTCTCCCTGTAACTTCATATCTGTTTTAAAGGGACGTCCTTCGATTCGGAGGCTGTGCCCTTTGGTTCTGGACTCTCCCACTATAGGAAACATCCTCTCCATGTCCACTCCATTTCGGACCCAGATTCTAGGCCTTTTAATATTCGATAGCTTTCACTGTAATCCCCTAAACTACAGCAATTACAGGCCCAGAGTGATCAAACACTTCTTGCTTACAAGTTAAGTGGAAAAATTGGATCCAAAGTGTACTTTCATCACCAAGGGTGAAATTCAGCTTACTGTCAAGCAATCAGAACCATGGGATCGTACAGCAACTGACAGCACAATAGCACAGTGGTTAGCACCTCACTTTCCAGTGCCAGTAATTGGGAATCGATCCCCAATCACTGGCAATGCAAAGAGTCTGTAAGGAGCTTATATGTTCTATAAGGAGTCTGTAAGGAGTTTATACGTTCTCTCTGTGACTGCGTGGGTTTCCTCCAGGTGCTCCAATTTCCTTCTACATACCAAAACTGTATGGTTAGGGTTAGTGAGTTATAGCATGCTATATTGGGCCAGAAGTGTGGCGAAACTTGCGGGCTGCCCAGTGCAATTCTTGCTGATTTGATTTGATGCAAATTGACACATTTTGCGATAATGTTTGATGTAAATGTGACAAATAAAGATAATCTTTAAATCTTTATCTTTCCAACGCAGCCATGCTGATCACCTTTATACTAATCCGAAACTGATCCCGCTTAATCTGATTTATATTCCCATCAGTTGCTCCCTGATTCTACTCTTCGCTTACACATTAAGGACAATTTACCTTGACCACTTGACCAACCTGCCCACCTTTGGGGTGTGAGAGAAAACTGAAAGTTAATCTGTTACAAATAAAACCAGAGAACATTGGAAATGTCTTGCAGATCAAGTAGCATCTGTGAAGAGACAAAGATAGTGTTTCAGTTCAATAATCTCTCATCAGAACTGCTGCAGATGTTTGATATTTTGGCAATTTACTACAGTACTGTGCAAAAGTCTTCAGCATATATATAGATAGATAGTGTGCTTAAGACTTTGGCACAGTACTGTAGTAATTTTATGTATTGCACTGTACTGCTGCAGAAAAAATCAAATTTCATGACATATATAAGTGATAAACCTGATTCTGATATGGGGGTCCCTTGTTGACTGAGAGTGGAAAGGGGGTAGGGAGTGGGGAATCATGGTTGGGAAAAGGGGGAGGGAGTGGGAAGCACCAGAGAGACATTCTGTAATGATCAATGAACCAATTGTTTGGAATCAAACAGCATTGCCTGATGTCTCAGGGCTGGGTGAGTCTGCACCTGCATCACCCACCTCCCACCCCTGGCACACCTTCTCTTCCACCTGTCCCACTCCACCTTCACCATTCCCAACATCCTTTGCTCCCGCCATGATTACAAACTCACTCTCCACTCCATGTTGACAAATACAGTACTGTGCAAAAGTCTTAAGCATCCTAGCTCTATATACTGTATGTACCTAAGACTTTTGCACAGTACTCTATCTTTATGTAGGGGAAAAGAGCTCACTTCCTGTGTGTTCCACCTTATTAACCCAGACCTTGAGTGAGCTCATTAGAAGTCACTAAATGTATTATTGGAGACTGCACAAGATACGTGCATAGAATCGTAGAACAGTACAGGTCCTTCAGCCCAGGGTGAAAGGTGCCGACCTTTTAACCTGCTCCAAGATCAATCTAATACGTTCCTCCCGCACAGCCCTCCATTTTTTGTTCATCCATGGACCCATCCAAGTGTGTATTAAATACCTGCAATGTAATCTGCCTCTACCATCATTCCTGGCAGTGTGTTCCATGCACCCACCACTCTGTGTGGGGGGAAAAAGCTATCTCTGTCATCCCCTCTCTGCTTTCCTCCAATCACCTTAAAATTATGCATTCTTGTATTAGCCTTTTCCACCCTGGGAAAGAAAGTCTCTGGCTGTCCACTCTATTTGTGTGTTGCACTCTATGAATATCTCTTATCATCTGATACAGCTCTATCAGATCTCCTCTTGGCTCTTCCCATCCTTCCCATCCTCCTCCTCCTTCCTAAGGTGTTGCCAGAGGAGTGACTTGGTGCAAGAGCAAACCAGAATCTGTTCTCCTTCCAGAGGTACAAGAGATTATGGATGTGGAATCTAGAGCAACAAACACTCAGTTGGAGAAACTCTGTCCTGATTTGGGGATTTGACTCAAATTGGGGCAAAAATAGGGTCTGCACCATAGCATGATGGTTAGCGTAATGCCCTACAGTGCCAGCAATCTGGGTACAATCCCCGCCATTGTCTGTACATTCTCACTGGGACTATGTAGGTTTCCTCCAGGTACTCTGGTTTCCTCCCACGTTACAAAGTCATATGCGTTAACAGTGGTTAACAATTGGTCACACAGCACGGACTCATTGGGCCAAATGGCCTGCTGACACATTGGAACGCTACACAAACTGAATAAATTGTTGGCGATTGCCGTCCTTTCACAGATGCATTTTGACCCACCGAGTTCCTTCAGCAATTGATTTGATCTCATTAGGCCAGTTTTAGGCAGTGGATATCCTCCCGCTTAGCAACTGTATACTGGAGCTGCTTGAAATCTCAGTAGGTTAAACTGGATCTGTGGAGATTCAAGGTTGGTGTCTTTTCATGAGAACTATGGAAACGTTCATGAAACTTTGATGGATGGCAATCTGTCCCTCTGTGTCTCCTACCTTCTACCTTCAGAGATCTTCCCATTTGTTCTTTCCTATATGGATCTCCCAATTCTTTTTGAACATAAGAAATTTGTATTAGCTCTAATTATATTCCAGTTTTCATTATTGTTTCTGCCTGATCTGAATGTTTCCCGGTAACTGCAGTACTTTGCTTTTGTATTTCTGTACCTTTTGGAAAATGTGATTACCTGCTAAGGACTCAAACAACAGGAATTCTGCAGATGCTGGAAATTCAAGCAACACACATAAAAGTTGCTGGTGAACACAGCAGGCCAGGCAGCATCTCTAGGAAGAGGTGCAGTCGACGTTTCAGGCCGAGACCCTTCGTCAGTCCTGACAAAGGGTCTCGGGCTGAAACGTCGACTGCACCTCTTCCTAGAGATGCTGCCTGGCCTGCTGCGTTCACCAGCAACTTTTATGTGTGTTACCTGCTAAGGACTAATTGTATTACAGTACTTTTAAGGAGTTGGGCTCAGTCCCTGTCTCAGTGTATTTTTTTAATCCCTCATTTAATCCTGAAGATACTGGCAAAGAGTGAATCATCGAAATCAATACTGTATCTATGGACTAACGTAAAGCAAAGCAGCATTTCTTACAGTGGCAATCATACTGGCTTTAAGAAGTGCTGTTTTGCACAATAGCATAGAGCCTGTAGAATGAATTCTTGGTCAAGCATAATGCTTTTCAGCGCCAGCAATCCAGGTTCGATTCCTGCCACTGTCTGACTGTCTGAAAGGAGCATAACATCCGTAGAATTAATGCTTGGCCAAGATACTGTAATTGGGGTAAACCAGAGGAGAACAGATGTTCATTTTTTTTTCCGAAAATAGTTGGTTATGAAATTCTTTTTGAACTTGGAACTTTCTGAGATTTTCTAGTTTGTTGGGTATTGACCCTTCCATGCCAGAATCAGGTTCATTATCACTGACAGATGTCACAACATCTGTCGTTTTGCAGCAGCAATACAATACAATACATAAAAAAATGACTATATATATTACAATGCAGTGGCTGTCCATCGTGTCCGACGATGACAGGAAACCTGTGCAGGAGGGTTTTTAAAGTGGAAAAGCCACTGCACTGGGGCAGTTCCACTCTCTTGCCCACTGAAGTTCAGGAACAGTGGTACGAACAAGCAGCACAAACTGGCATCTTCCTTGGTTGCAGTGGATGACCATGATGAATTCCCGACAGTGTGGCAGTACCACCTTCCTGGTTGTCGGATCTCACTGTAGATCTACCTGCCCAGTCCACCAGAGCTGGCTTTGCATGCTAGGACAGGCATGTCTCTAATAGTACAATAAGAAATATATTAAAAATAAGTCATTTATAAATGAGCAGAATAATGAGGTAATGTTCATGGGTTCATGGTGCATTCAGAAATCTGATGGCAGAGGGGTGAAACTGTTCCTAAAATGCTGAGTGTGTGCCTTCCAGCTTCTGTACCTCTTCCCTGATTGTAGCAATGAATATCCATTTGGCTACCTTGATTATGTTAACTGACGCCTACTACCAGACTTGTGGTGCTTGTCTTTAGCCTTTGTCTTGCATGTTGAATTCATCCATTCCCATGTGTCTTTATTGAGGTTTCTATGCACATCTGTACTTAAATTAAGATTAAATTTTCCATTGAATTTGGCAAAACACATAAAATTACAGAATGGCCCCCTGGTTTTTACTTCCTTATTCATTTGCAAAATGTAGCAAAAGCTATTGGTTTGTGCTTTTTGGATATTCCAGCCTTCAGTCACATTTAGTGAGAAATTAATCTTATGCTAATTGGGTTCACGTTTTTGTATATTGAAGCAGGCAAGTGAAGTAGCATAGTACTGTTCCTCTCCCACACATGCCTGTGTTTATACTTCATGGCTAACTCCCCTTGAGAAGGTGGTAATGAATTATCTTCTTGGGATGCTGCAGTCCTCCTTGTGAAGGACCACCCCCCCCACCCCCGTGCCATTGGGAGGGAGTTTCAGGAATTAGATCCAGTGACAAAGGCGCTAATTCCAAGCTAGGATGGTACGCTATTTGTTGGTGCTACCATGTGCCTGCTTCCCTTCTCCCATTTAGGGAAGGATTTTGCATGGTTGACTTTGCTGAGAGCAATGATGTCTAAATTTGGCATTGAGGTCAAAATGAGACGGGAGGAGAAGATGGCAGCGCGACGCAGCTCGCAGCAGCCACTCTGGTGGAGATGTCTGTTATTTGTCAAGTAGGGTGTTGTGCACAATCCTGATTTGATGAGATGGATGTGAGAGCACGGAGGAACATCTGGTGAAACTTCTGAAATGCCTGCTTCACTGCTGCTGCTACTGTGTGGTCCAGAATCTCCGGAGGAGGAGGCCCCGAGTCCTCGGCTTTGCTTGTTGCTCGACAGCCGAGGCGAGGTCGAAGCGTTCGGCAGAGGATGGTGCTCAGAGGGGCTGGTCGGAGACTCGAAGTTTTCGGACTGACTCAGAGTCGGCTGCGGTCGGGTGCTTCCAATGGTGCTGCATCAGCAAGTTGGCGGCGCTTGGAGGTTCATGACAGGGAGAGTTCCTCCCTTTTGCCGCCTGCGTGAGATGATGAGTCTATCAGGACTTTGAGACATTTTTTTACTGTGCCCATGGTCTGGTCTTTATCAAATTATGATATTGCTTTGCACTGTTGTAACTATATGTTATAGTTATGTGGTTTTGTCAGTTTTAGTCTTGGTTTGTCCTGTGTTTTCTTGTGATATCATTCTGGAGGAACATTGTATCATTTTTTAATGCATGCATTTCTAAATGACAATAAATGAGGACTGAGTGTCCTCATAATCTAATCTAATCTGGAAAAAAAACTGTATCCTTTATCAATTTTAATTGCTGGATTATAGCACAGCCGAATAGCCTATTGGGTCAACCTTGGGTTAGTTCTGACAAAGGGTCCTGGCCCGAAACATCGACTGTACCTCTTCCTATAGATGCTGCCTGGCCTGCTGCATTCCACCAGCATTTTTTTGTGTGTGTTGCTTGAATTTCTAGCATCTGCAGATTTGCTCGTGTCTGGGTCAACCTTGCTGCTCATCAGGGGTCACATAGTGGCCAGATCAGATAAAGATGACAGACTTTTCTCCCTGAAAAGCAATATTAGTGAATCAAATGGGTTACTATGGCAATCCAGTAGACTTGTGATCATTAAAAGGAAACAACTAAAATTTGTAATAAACTTCACAATGGTAACTGAATTTACATTTTACAGCTGCCTTGGCATTTCAGGATTGATTATCCAGACCTCTGGGTTATTTGTTTTATTATTTAATGCTGCATAAACACCATCTTCTTCTCACCACCCTCATTCTGCCTTGTTTAACATTACCATTTCCTTTCTGGTTCTACCTGAGTGATATTGCTTGTGTTGGTGAGGCTGCTCCTGAGGGAGCAGAAACTCATGTTGGATGTGTGAGTCCTGGAATCCCATTTACGTAGAACTATGAAGTTCAATATTAAAAGGAGCCTAGTACCTGGTAGAGGTAGGTGCTTTTTGTCATTCTGAATGGGCCTTTTCAAAATGGTGCTTGTGTTATGGAGGCAAACAAGAAATCAACCATATTTTGAGTCATTTCTCTTAAATCAATGTGTTGCAAGATTTAGTTTATGTATTGTAGTTTAATGGTTGTGTTGTTCAGCGAGCAATCCAGATATGTATCAATAATAGACAATAGACAATAGGTGCAGGAGTAAGCCATTCGGCCCTTTGAGCCAGCACCGCCATTCTCTATGATCATGGCTGATCATCCATAATCAGTATCCAGTTCCTGCCTTATCCCCATAGCCTTTGATTCCACTATCTTTAAGAGCTCTATCCATCTCTTTCTTGAAAGCAACCAGAGACTTGGCCTCCACAGCCTTCTGGGGCAGAGCATTCCATATATCCACCACTCTCTGGGTGAAAAAGTTCTTCCTCAACTCTGTTCTAAATGGCCTACCCCTTATTCTTAAACTGTGGCCTCTGGTTCTGGACTCACCCATCAGCGGGAACATGCTTCCTGCTTCCAGCGTGTCCAATCCCTTAATAATCTTATATGTTTCAATAAGATCCCCTCTCAGCCTTCTAAATTCCAGAGTATACAAGCCCAGTCACTCCAACCTTTCGACATATGACAGTCCCGCCATCCCAGGAATTAACCTTGTGAACCTACACTGCACTCCCTCAATAGCAAGATATGTCCTTCCTCAAATTTGGAGACCAAAACTGCACACAGTACTCCAGGTGTGGTCTCACCAGGGCCCTGTACAGCTGCAGAAGGACCTCTTTGCTCTTATACTCAATTCCCCTTGTTATGAAGGCCAGCATGCCATTAGCTTTCTTCACAGCCTGCTGTACTTGCATGCTTGCTTTCAGTGACTAATGTATAAGAACACCTAGATCTCGTTCTACTTCCCCTTTTCCTAACTTGACTCCATTTAGATAATAATCTGCCTTCCTGTTCTTACCACCAAAGTGGATAACCTCACATTTGTCCACATTAAACTGCATCTGCCCACTCACCCAGCCAGTCCAAGTCACCCTGCATTCTCATAACATCCTCCTCACATTTCACACTGCCACCCAGCTTCGTGTCATCGGCAAATGTTCTAATGTTACTTTTAATTCCCTCATCTAAATCATTAATACATATTGTAAACAGCTGCGGTCCCAGCACTGAACCCTGCGGTACCCCACTGGTCACCGCCTGCCATTCCGAAAGGAACTCATTAATCGCTACTCTTTGTTTTCTGTCAGCCAGCCAATTTTCAATCCATGTCAGTACTCTGCCCCCAATACCATGTGCCCTAATTTTGCCCACTAATCTCCTATGTGGGACTTTATCAAAGGCTTTCTGAAAGTCCAGGTACACTACATCCACTGGCTGTCCCATGTCCATTTTCATAGTTACATCCTCAAAAAATTCCAGATGATTAGTCAAGCACGATTTCCCCTTCGTAAATCCATGCTGACTCGGACCGATCCTGTTTCTGCTATCGAGATGTGTCGTAATTTCATCTTTTATAATTGACTCCATTATCTTTCCCACCACCGACATCAGGCTAACCGGTCTAGAATTCCCTGTTTTCTCTCTTCCTCCCTTCTTGAAGAGAGGGACATTAGCCACCCTCCAATCCACAGGAACTGATCCTGAATCTGTAGAACATTAGAAAATGATTACCAATGCGTCCACGATTTCTAAAGCCACCTCCTTAAGTACCCTGGGATGCAGACCATCAGGTCCTGGGGACTTATCAGCCTTCAGACCCAACAGTCTATCCAACACCATTTCCTGCTGAATATAAATTTACTTCAGTTCATCCATTATCCTAGGTCTTTTGGCCACTATTATATCTGGGAGATTGTTTGTGTCTTCCCTAGTGAAGACAGATCCAAAGTATCCAGAAGATCCAGGCCATGAATTTATAGGAACATAAGGACATAAGAAATAGGAGCAGGAGTAGGCCATCCGGCCCATCAAGCCTACCCCGCCATTCAATAGGATCATGGCTGATCTGTCCGTAAACTCGGCTCCATCTACCTGCCTTTTCCCCATATCCCTTAATTCCCTTACTATGTAAAAACCTATCAAATTCCACTAAAGCATTTAAAGCTAAATTCGTGAGGTAGCAATGTTGGAAATAATATAAATCTGATATTATTCATGTTGTTCATGTAACTGCTGCATTTTTGGAAACAATGAGAAAATCATATCCCATTCATAAGACCATAAGGTATAAGA
Source organism: Mobula birostris (assembly GCF_030028105.1). Classification (NCBI taxonomy): domain Eukaryota; kingdom Metazoa; phylum Chordata; class Chondrichthyes; order Myliobatiformes; family Myliobatidae; genus Mobula; species Mobula birostris. Next base: position 99,290,884 of record NC_092380.1, on the reverse strand, counting down.
GCAGAATTAGGCCATTTGGCCCATTGAGACTGCTCCACCGTTTCATCATGGCTGATCCATTTCCCTCTCAGCCTCAAACTCCCGCCTTCTCCCCGTAACCCTTCATACCCTGACCAATGAAGAACCTAACAAACTCTGCCTTAAATATACCCAATGTCTTGGCTTTCACAGCTGCCTGTGGCAACAAATTCCATTGCAGAAGAAATTTCTCCTCAGCTCTATTCTAAGTGAACGTCCCTCTATATTCTGAGGCTGTGCCCTCTAGTCTTAGACTCTACCACCATAGGAAACACCCTCTTCACATCCACTCTATCAAGGCCTTTCAACATTCGATAGGCTTCAATGAAATCCCCCCTCATTCTTCTGATTTCCAGTTAGTACAGACCCAGAGCCATCAAACACTCCTCATATGATAAGACTTTCAATCCTGGAATCATTTTTTTGAACCTCCTTTGAACCCCCTCCAATGTGAGCACATACTTTCTTAGATAAGGAACCCAAAACTGCTCACAATACTCCAAGTGAGGCCTCACTGATGCTTTATAAAGCCTCAACATTGGATCCTTGCTTTTATATTCCAGTCCTCTCGAAACGAATGCTAACATTACATTTGCCTTCCTCACCACCGACTAAATCTGCAAATTAACCTTCAGGAAATCCTACACAAGGACTCCCAAGTCCCCTTGCACATCAGATTTTTGAATTTTCTCACCATTTAGAAAATAGTCTACACTTTTATTTCTTCTACCAAAGTGCATGACCATACACTTCCTGATACCGTATTCCATCTGTGTTATATTTGTCCATTCTCCTTATCTGTCTAAGTCCTTCTGTAGCATCTCTGCTTCCTCAATACTACCTGCCTATTCACCTATCTTCATATTGTCCACAAACTTGGCCACAAACCCATCAATTCTGTCATTGAAGTCACTGAAATATGACATAAAAAGAGTCCTAACACAGACTGCTGTGGAACACCACTAGTCACCAGAAAAGGCTCCCTTTATTTCCACTCTTTGCCCCCTGCCAATCAGCCAATGCTCTATCCATGCTAGGATCTTTCCTATAATACCATGGGCTCTTATTTTGTTAAGTACCCTTATATGTAGCCTTCTGAAAATCCAAGTATACAACATCCACTGATTCTCCTTTGTCTATCCTGCTTGTTATTTCTTCAGAAAATTCCAACAGACTTGTCAAGTAAGACTTTCTGTAAAGGAAACCATGTTGACCTTGGCCTATTTTATCATGTGCTTCCAAGTAATCCAAAACCTCATCCTTAGCAATTGACCCAAACATCTTTCCAACCACTGAGGTCAGGTTAACTGGCCTATCGTTTCCCATCTATTGCCTTCTTACCTTCTTGAAGAGTGGAGTGACATTTGCAATTTTCTAGTCCTCAAGAACCATGCCAGTATCAATTAATGCTTCCACAATCTCTTCAGCCACCTCTTTCGGAACCGTGGAGTGTAGACTGTCTGATCTCAGGTGATTTATCTACCTTCAGACATTTCAGTTTCCCAAGCACCTTCTCCCTAGTAAAGGCAACTGCATACACTTCTGCCCCCTGACATTCTCAAATTTCCAGTAAACTGTTAGTCTCTTCTGCAGTGAAGCCTGATGCAATATTCACTAATGCTCTACACTAATACCTGTATGATGCTGGAGCTGAAATTTGTCATTGCATATTATAGTGGCTGTTTATTTTATAGTCTTTCCAAAATTCAGCTCCACTGACTTGAGTGGAAGTGCAGTTCAATACAATTATGTTAAAAATGTCTGTTCAGTACAATTGAAGGAAGGTTAGCTTTTAACTCTGAGATGAATTTGTAAAATTGAACTTCAAGTATGCACAGTTTTTATAACAGATTTCCAGCATCTATAGCTCTGCTCTCCAAAATGCAGTGATTGGCAGTGCAGGACATGCACCTGTATACAATTACAAATAGTTAGGCCCATGGGGCTACATGTCAAGGAGAAGCAAAGAATTCAGAGGATAATTTCATTCTAAAACAGGATGTGACTCAGCAGAAGTCAGGATTTTTTAATCTGCTCTATAAATGAATCACGTCTATCAATTATGGTATCTTTGAGTTCATCGCAAAGAAGTGGTTCCATTTGTCTGAAGTATTTGGTGGGGGCGGTGGCTGGGGAAGGTGGTGCAGAGTAGGAGCTGAAAGAATCTTTACATACCGTGTCAGCTAAGTCACATTGCTATTACTGCGTGTGACTGATCATCCATCACCATAGGACTTACAGTGATCCAAATAAATGACTTAGCCAGGACCATCTCATCTTCTTTGATGTATGGGTATTTTTCAAACTTCACATTCCTTTATTCAAACCCCAGTGACATCAAGCAGCTGAACATGTTATAGTTATTTTCTTTTGAAGAAAGAGAGTTTCAATCGTGGAAGTAAAACATCTTGTTCCAACTAGTTCAATTCGCTTTGGTTGCCAGAGCAGGAAGGCCAGGCTCCCATCCTTCTGTGAACTGAGCTAATCTTACTGCATTGATGTGCAGCGGTGAAGATGTTCAGAATCAGGTTTGTTTTCACTGACATGTCATGGAACCTGTCATTTTGAAGCATCATAATCAAATCGAGTGTGAGTGGAAAAAAAAATTGAGTAATGAGGTAGTGTTCATGGACCCTGTCAGCACGTTCCAGATACCTACCATTTTATGTGTTAAAGTCTTGCCTCAGAAAGCTCCTCTAACCTTTCCTCTTTTCACCTTAAAAATGTGACCTCTGGTGTTTGATATTTCCACAAAACCATAGATAATGGGAAAGAATTAGGCCATTCAGCCCCTTGAATCTACTCCACCAGTCAATCATGGCCGATTTATTTTCCTTCTCAAAACTATTCTCCTGCATTCTCCCCATAACTTTTGACGTCCTTATTAAACAACCTGTCAACCTCTGCTTTGTATATACCCAGTGGATTAGCCTCCACAGCTATCTGTGACAATGAATTCCACTGATTCACCTCCCTCTGGCAAAAGAAATCCCTCCTCATCTCTGTTCTAGTGGCACGCCCTTGTACTCGGAGGCTGTGTTCTTTGGTCCTGGACTCGGAACTGTCGGACAAACTGTCTTCCCAACCTGGAGATTAAAAGTTGTGCAAAAACAGAAATAATATATATTGAAAAAGTGAGTTGTGTTCAAGGGGTCAATGTCCATTTAGGAATCGGATGGCAGTGGGGGAGAAGCTGTTGCTGAAATCGCTGAGTGTGTGCCTTCAGGATTTTGTACCTCCTATCTGATGGTAACAATCAGAAAAGGGCAAGTCCCGGGTGCTGGAGGTCCTTAATAATGGACACTGCATTTCTGAGACAATGCTACTTGAAGATGTCAGGGGTACTTTGTAGGCTAGTATCCAAGATGGAACTGACTAGATTTACAATCCTCTGCAGCTTCTTTCAGTCCCATGCAGTAGCCCCCTCAATACCAGACAGTGATGCAGCCTGTCAGAATGCTCTCCACAGTACATCTGTAGAAGTTTTTGAGTGTTTTTGTTGACATACCAAATCTCTTCAAACTCCTAATATAGTCGCTGTCTTGCCTTCTTTATAGCTGCATCGATATGGTGGGACCAGGTTAGGTTCTCAGAGATCTTGACACCCAGGAACTTGAAACTGCTGCATTCATTTTACCCTCTATCTTCACAAGCCTTCCAGTGCCTGCTACCGTGATGCATCCCCACAGCATGATGCAGCCACCTCTATGCTTCACAGCAGGGATGGTTTGTTTTTGATTATGTATGGTGTTTGGCTTGCACCAAACATTGTGTTTGGTCTGATGGCCAAAAAGCCAAATTTTGGTTTCATCAGACCAGAGAACCTTCTTCCAGCTGACTTCCAACATGCCTTCTGGCAAATTCTAGCCAAGATTTATTGAGGGTTTTTTTCAACAGTGGCTTTCTCTTTGCCACTTCCCATAAAGCTGAGACTGCTGAAGAACCCGGGCAACAGTTGTTGTATACGCAGTCTCCCATCTCAGCCACTGAAGCTTATAACTCCTCCAGATTTGTCACTGGTCTCTTGGTGGCCTCCCTCGCTAGTCCCCTTCTTGTATGCCACTCAGTTTTTGAGGACGGCCTGCTCAAGGCAGATTAACAGCTGTGCTATATTCTTACCATTTCTTAATGATTGACTTAACTGTACTCCAAGGGATATTGTGAGATGGAAATGTTTTCATATTCATCTCCTGACTTGTGCTTTTCAGTAACATGTTTGCAGAGTTACCTGGAGTGTTCTTTTGTCTGCATGGTGTAGTTTTTGCCAGGGTACTGACTGACCAGCAGTTGGACCTTTCAGATACTGGTGTATTTTTCCTACAATCAATTGAAATACCTTGATTGCACACAGGTGATCTCCATTTAACTAATCATGTGACTTCTTCAACCTATTGGCTGCACCAGCTTTTTGGCCATCAGACTAAGCATGATGTTTGGTGTGTGAATACTTACAAAGGGGGTGAATACTTATGCAATCAATTATTTTGAGTTTTTATATTTGTAATTAACTTAGGTTACTTTGTAGAGATCTGTTTTCACTTTGATACGGAGTATTTTTCTGTTGCTCAGTGTTTTAAAAAGAAAGCCAAATTAAATCTACCGTGATTCAATGTTGTAAAACAATAAAACATGAAAACTTCCAAGGGGGGAGGGTGAATACTTTTTATAGGCATTGTATGGCGAGTGTCTTTTCCACCCTATCTACTTATAATGACAGAGAGTCATACAGCACTACCGCACAGAAACAGGTTCTTTGGCCCATCTAGTCTGTGCTAAACTGTTATTCTGCATGATCCCATTGACCTGGAGCATAGCCCTCCATACCCTTCCTATCCATGTTCTTATACAAACGTCTTTTAAATGTTGCAACCTAAACTACATCCATCACTTCAGTTGTCTGTTTATTCTACCTTCTAAGTGAAGAAATATTTCACCTTTCACCCTTAATCTTGTTTTCAACTTTGAGAGAGCTATGGACTTGCCCCCAAAAATCTCTCTGTCTGTCAATGCTCCTAAACATCCTGTCATTCGCTGCATACTTTCAAAAGTTAAAAAGTTCAAAGTGCATTTCTTATCAAGGTATGTATACAGTATGCAACCTTGAGATTCGTCTTCTTGCAGGCAGCCACAACCTAAAGAAACAAATAGAATCTATTTCAAAGAAAACCACCCACACAACAATACCATCAAACTCACAAGGTGTGAAAAAAGAACAAATCGTGCAAACAATAAAAAGCAATAAAAAGAGTCCCCAAAAGTGAGTCTTCAGCACTGTGCAGATGGTAGTCCTCAGTGCTGTGTCTCTCCAATGTGACATCCCAAAATACAGAACCTCACCCTTCCCTGGATGAAATTCCATTGCCATTTCTTCTAAATTTCCACTGATGTTCTTCTTGACTAACCACAATTTCATGCTGTCTGCAAACTTACTAAACAGCCCACCTACATTTTTATACAAATCACTAAGCAACAGAGAATCCAACACTGATACCTGGAGAACATTACTGGGTCAGATCTCCAGTCAGAATAAACCCTCTCCATTTCTACAATAAGCCAAGTTGAAATGCAATCTCCAAGTCTCTATGGGTCCCATATGCCCCAGTCCTCAGTGACAACAAATTTCCTAGTGAACCAGGTCAGTTGAATGAGGCATGGTGAATGAAATAAGGAATGTGAGTGGAAAGAGAGCAAATGAAGTACGATCCTGGTGTGTTAGAGGGACTCTGACAACTAGGGCTCTGATGAGTGGAGATGAGTGTAGGAACCATGACCCAAGTGAGTGGAAAGAAATCCTGGTGAGCATAATCACAATGGAGATGAATTTGGAGATGAATTTCAGGTGTTGCATACCTGTTGACAATTGGAGCAGTTTTTATTGGGAAAAAGTGCTCAGCTTAGCAAATATAATCATTGTGATTTGCAAATAATTGGATAGCAGACTGTTGGCATGACTTGGAGTTTGTGTGACCACTGACCATCAAGTTTTGAGATGACAGAAATCAGGAGCAACAACCTGCATTCATTGTATTCTTAGAGGCCAGAAGTGTCCCTGACTTTGACCTTGACCTCCCTGGACAAAACAGTTAAGGCATACGTGTGCTGTTATATTTGCTGGGCACGTTGCCAAATGGTTATGGCAATCGACTAGTGACCTGAAGATCGTGAGTTCGAGCCCCAGCCGAGGCAGCGTGTTGTGTCCTTGAGCAAAGCACTTAACCATGCAGTGCTCTCCGAGGACACTGGTGCCAAGCTGTATCAGCCCTTGCCCTTCCCTTGAACAACATCGGTGTCGTGGAGAGGGGAGACTTGCAGCATGGGCAACTTCTGGTCTTCCATACAACCTTTCCCAGACCTGCGCCCTGGAGAGTGAAGACTTTCCAGGTGCAGATCCATGGTCTCGCAAGTTTAACGGATGCCTTATTATCATATACTTGAGGCTACAGGTCACAAAGAATGCAGCTGAAGTGTTGGCCCTCTAAATTAAACGGCATCAAGGAAAATGGCTATAGTAAAAGCTGATTATTCCATGAGTCATTTTACAGACCAGTGAAGTTGAAAATCACACTGGAGATAAATTTCACATGTTTCATTCCTGCTGACATTCTGGGCAGTTTTATGTTGGGAACGAGTTGTCAAGTAAACAAATTTCCTGTCAAAAAGGTGTCAAATTTCCCATCACACTCTGGTACTAATAGAAATGGACTATTATTGTCCAGTCAATTTTCACCTGCCTTACAGGGACCCAACAAATGCCCCTTCTCATAACTGCCATCAGGAAGGAGATTCAGGAGCCTGAAGACACACACTCAGTGTTTTAGGAACAGCTTCTTCCCCTCTGCGATCAGATTTCTGAATGGACAATTAACTAACCCATGATCACTGCCTCACTATTTTTGCTCTTTTTTTGAACTACTTATTTCATTCAATTTTTTTATTTATGTACACTTAGTGGCCACTTTATTAGGTACCTCCTGCACCTAATAAAGTGGCAGCTGAATGTATGTTCATGGACTTCTGCTGTGGTAGGCCATTTGCTTCAAGGTTCAACGTGTTGTACATTCAGAGATTTTCTGCACACCATTGTTGTAACCTTGGTTTTTTGAGTTACTGTTGCCTTTCTGGCAGCTTGAACCAGTCTGGCCATTCCAGACATCCCACCCTGCAAAAACTCATTTCAGGGAGGTAGCACCATCAATTTGCGGGAGGTGGAATGTCTGCAATAGAGTAGCTCCTTAGCAGCTAGTTAAAATAACGTTAGCTATGCTAATGAACAAATGACACCTGTTAAACTCACCTCAACATGTCTTTTACAGTCTTAACCCACCATGGGCAATAGAAAAGTCACTGTTGCAAACAGTGCAGCGAGCAATACTCTCATTATTTTTGACCCTATTAGGCAGGGGTACACTTTAGTCTGGGGTGATGTACGTTTTATATTTTCTTTTTTTGGAACACTCTCTCTCTTGCTCTCTCTCGCTCTCTCACTCTCTCTCTCTCGCTCTCAAAAAATCTATTTCTGGGATATTGTATATACGTTTGTAATTTGCAGGCATCAGGGAGCCACTATCAACATGCAGGAGACTCCCAGAACTTCCGGGAGAGGTGGGATGTCTGCCATTCTCCTCTGACTTCTCTCATTAACAAAGTGTTTTTACCCACAAAACTGCCCGTCACTAGTTTCATTGTGTGTGAAAATCCTGGGGGATCAGCAGTTTCTGAGATACTGTAACCACCCTGTCTGGCACCAACAATCATACTGTAGACAAGATCACTTAGATCACCTTTCTTCCCATTTTGATGTTTGGTCTGAGCAACAGCTTGACCATGTCTGCATGCTGTTGCCACATGATTGGCTGATTAGATGCTTACATTAACGAACAAGTGTACCTAATAAAGTGGTCACTGATTGTATATTTCTTCATGTAATTTATTGTTATTTTACATATTGCACTGTACTGCTGATGCAAAACAACAAATTTTATGACATATGCCAGTGATATTAAACCTGCTTCTGATTCCCATTCTGGGAAACAAGACTTTTCCTCTGTTAAAGCTTTGGTTGGATGAACACATCCATCATTTATTAATGTTGTCAGACAAAAGTGAAACTGTTATTGAGATAGGAGGTGTTAGGATTTGTGGTTACTGACTATTTATAAATTGTAGTGAACCAGACTAAACAGGACAGTAGCCGTATTGAAGGATCTGAGCTTTCAGCTGCAATTCCCTTTCCCTTATCCTCCAAAGCACAGCTCACAGTCAGAATTTATTTTATAGTTTATTCATGTTACTAAATACCATGGCCAAGTGTCAAAATGCCAATCTCTATGTCTGGCTAAGCCAAATAACATTGTGTTTAGTCAAAGATTATAGTTGTGAATCATCCAACAATGAGTGTATATATCTTTGACAGCTTTTATACTCCTGGCAGCTCAATTCTAGGAAACTTAGAGGTCTCCTTTAAAAGTTATTGAACATTTGTGTACAATCTTAATGCTGTTGCCCAAATAATTCCTGAAGTATTGTCCTTCAATCAATTTTAAGATGAATGGAGCAGACTTTCTCTGTTGAAATGACTTGTACAAATGTGGCCTCAAACGGGGTTGTTTGAAAATTTTTTTCATTTGAATTTCTATTAAAAATTAACTGCAGAACCTGTCATGAATTGGTCCAATTTTTAAACTCAGTGGTTGCTTTATTAGGTACAGGACTGGAGCTCACTGTGATCTTTTGCAGTAGTAGCCAAGTCACTTAGGCGTTTGACGTGTTATGTGTTTAGAGATACTCTTATGCACACCACTGTTGTAATGCGTGGTTATTTGAGTTGCTGTCGCCTTCCTGTCAGCTTGAACCAGTCTGGCCATTCTCCTTTCACCTCTTCATTAGCTTTCACCCACAGAACTGCTGCTCACTAGATATTTTCTGTTTCTTGCACCAAACTCTGTAAACGCTAGAGACTGTTGTTTGTGAAAATCCTTGAAGTTCAGCAGTTTCTGCAATACTGAAACCACCCCCTCTGGTACCAACAATCATTCCACGGTCAAAGTAATAGAAACGTAGAAACATAGAAAAATAGGTGCAGGAGTAGGCCATTCGGCCCTTCGAGCCTGCACCGCCATTTATTATGATTATGGCTGATCATCCAACTCAGAACCCTGCACCAGCCTTCCCTCCATACCCCCTGATCCCTGTAGCCACAAGGGCCATATCTAACTCCCTCTTAAATATAGCCAATGAACTGGCCTCAACCGTTTCCTGTGGCAGAGAATTCCACAGATTCACCACTCTCTGTGTGAAGAAGTTTTACCTAATCTCAGTCCTAAAAGGCTTCCCCTTTATCCTCAAACTGTGACCCCTCGTTCTGGACTTCCCCAACATCGGGAACAATCTTCCTGCATCTAGCCTGTCCAATCCCTTTAGGACTTTATACGTTTCAATCAGATCCCCCCCTCAATCTTCTAAATTCCAACGAGTACAAGCCTAGTTCATCCAGTCTTTCTTCATATGAAAGTCCTGCCATCCCAGGAATCAATCTGGTGAACGTTCTTTGTACTCCCTCTATGGCAAGGATGTCTTTCCTCAGATTAGGGGACCAAAACTGCACACAATACTCCAGGTGTGGTCTCACCAAGGCCTTGTAGAACTGCAGTAGTACCTCCCGGCTCCTGTACTCGAATCCTCTCGCTATAAATGCCAGCATACCATTCGCCTTTTTCACCGCCTGCTGTACTGCATGTCCACTTTCAATGACTGGTGTATAATGACACCCAGGTCTCGTTGCACCTCCCCTTTTCCTAATCGGCCACCATTCAGATAATAATCTGTTTTCCTATTTTTGCCACCAAAGTGGATAACTTCACATTTATCCACATTAAATTGCATCTGCCATGAATTTGCCCACTCACCCAACCTATCCAAGTCACCCTGCATCCTCTTAGCATCCTCCTCACAGCTAACACTGCCGCCCAGCTTCGTGTCATCCGCAAACTTGGAGATGCTGCATTTAATTCCCTCATCCAAGTCATTAATATATATTGTAAACAACTGGAGTCCCAGCACTGAGCCTTGCGGTACCCCACTAGTCACTGCCTGCCATTCTGAAAAGGTCCTGTTTATTCCCACTCTTTGCTTCCTGTCTGCCAACCAATTCTCTATCCACATCAATACCTTACCCCCAATACCGTGTGCTTTAAGTTTGCACAGTAATCTCCTGTGTGGGACCTTGTCAAAAGCCTTTTGAAAATCCAAATATATCACATCCACTGGTTCTCCCCTATCCACTCTACTAGTTACATCCTCAAAAAATTCTATGAGATTCGTCAGAAATGATCTTCCTTTCACAAATCCATGCTGACTTTGTCCAATGATTTCACCGCTTTCCAAATGTGCTGTTATCACATCTCTGATAACTGACTCCAGCAGTTTCCCCACCACCGACGTTAGGCTAACCGGTCTATAATTCCCCGGTTTCTCTCTCCCTCTTTTTTTAAAAAATGGGGTTACATTAGCCACCCTCCAATCCTCAGGAACTAGTTCAGAATCTAACGAGTTTTGAAAAATTATCACTAATGCATCCACTATTTCTTGGGCTACTTTCTTAAGCACTCTGGGATGCAGACCATCTGGCCCTGGGGATTTATCTGCCTTTAATCCCTTCAATTTACCTAACACCACTTCCCTACTAACATGTATTTCGCTCAGTTCCTCCATCTCACTGGACCCTCTGTCCCCTACTATTTCTGGAAGATTATTTATGTCCTCCTTAGTGAAGACAGAACCAAAGTAATTATTCAATTAGTCTGCCATGTCCTTGCTCCCCATAATCAATTCACCTGTTTCTGTCTGTAGGGGACCTACATTTGTCTTTACCAGTCTTTTCCTTTTTACATATCTATAAAAGCTTTTAGTCAGTTTTTATGTTCCCTGCCAGTTTTCTCTCATAATCTTTTTTCCCCTTCCTAATTAAGCCCTTTGTCCTCCTCTGCTGAACTCTGAATTTCTCCCAGTCCTCAGGTGAGCCACTTTTTCTGGCTAATTTGTATGCTTCTTCTTTGGAATTGATACTATCCCTAATTTCTCTTGTCAGCCACGGGTGCACTACCTTCCTTGATTTATTCTTTTGCCAAACTGGGATGAACAATTGTTGTAGTTCATCCATGCAATCTTTAAATGCTTACCATTGCATATCCACCGTCAATCCTTTAAGTGTCATTTGCCAGTCTATCTTAGCTAATTCACGTCTCATACCTTCAAAGTTACCCCTCTTTAAGTTCAGAACCTTTGTTTCTGAATTAACTATGTCACTCTCCATCTTAATGAAGAATTCCACCATATTATGGTCACTCTTACCCAAGGGGCCTCTCACGACAAGATTGCTAATTAACCCTTCCTCATTGCTCAAAACCCAGTCTAGAATAGCCTGCTCTCTAGTTGGTTCCTCGACATGTTGGTTCAAAAAACCATCCCACGTACGTTCCAAGAAATCCTCTTCCTCAGCACCTTTACCAATTTGGTTCACCCAATCTACATGTAGATTGAAGTCACCCATTATAACTGCTGTTCCTTTATTGCACACATTTCTAATTTCCTGTTTAATACCATCTCCGACCTCACTACAACTGTTAGGTGGCCTGTACACAACTCCCACCAGCGTTTTCTGCCCCTTAGTGTTATGCAGCTCTACCCATATTGATTCCACATCTTCCCGGCTTATGTCCTTCCTTTCTATTGCGCTAATCTCCTCTTTAACCAGCAACGCCACCCCACCTCCTTTTCTTTCATGTCTATCCCTCCTGAATATTGAATATCCCTGAACGTTGAGCTCCCATCCTTGGTCACCCTGGAGCCATGTCTCTGTGATCCCAACTATATCATAATCATTAATAACAATCTGCACTTTCAATTCATCCACCTTGTTACGAATGCTCCTTGCATTGACACACAAAGCCTTCAGGCGCTCTTTTACATCTCTCTTAGCTCTTATACAATTATGTTGAAAAGTGGCCCTTTTTGATGCTTGCCCTGGATTTGTCGGCCTGCCACTTTTACTTTTCTCCTTACTACTTTTTGCTCCTACCCTCACTTTACACCCCTCTGTCTCTCTGCACTGGTTCCCATCCCCCTGTTGTGAACTAACCTCTTCTCGCCTAGCCTCTTTAATTTGATTCCCACCCCTCAACCATTTTAGTTTAAAGTCACCTCAGTAGCCCTCGCTAATCTCCCTGCCAGGATATTGGTCCCCCTAGGATTCAAGTGTAACCCGTCCTTTTTTGTACAGGTCATGCCTGCGCCAAAAGAGGTCCCAATGATCCAAAAACTTGAATCCCTGCCTCCTGCTCCAATCCCTCAGCCACGCATTTATCCTCCACCTCATCGCATTCCTACTCTCACTGTCGCGTGGCACAGGCAGTAATCCCGAGATTACTACCTTTGCAGTGCTTTTTCTCAACTCCCTTCCTAGCTCCCTATATTCTCCTTTCAGGACCTCTTCCCTTTTCCTACCTAAGTCATTGGTACCTATATGTACCACGACCTCTGGCTCCTCACCCTCCCACTTCATGATATCTTGGACACGATCAGAAATATCCCGGACCCTGGCACCAGGGAGGCAAACTACCATCCGGGTCTCTGGACTGCGTCCACAGAATCGCCTATCTGACCCCCTTACTATTGAGTCCCCTATCACAACTGCCCTCCTCTTCCTTTCCCTACCCTTCTGAGCTACAGGGCCGGACTCTGTGCCGGAGGCACGGCCATTGTCGCTTCCCCCGGGTAAGCTGTCCCCCCCAACAGTACTCGAACAGGAGTACCTATTGTTAAGGGGCACAGCCACCGGGGTACTCTCTATTACCTGACTCTTCCCCTTCCCCCTCCTAACCGTGACCCACTTGTCTGCCTCCCGTGGCCCCGGTGTGACCACCTGCCTGTAACTCCTCTCTATCAACTCCTCACTCTCCCTGACCAGACGAAGGTCATCGAGCTGCAGCTCCAGTTCCGTAACGCGGTCCCTTAGGAGCTGCATCTGGATGCACTTGGCGCAGATGTAGATGTCCGGGAGGCTTGGAGACTCCAGGGCCTCCCACATCCGACACCGAGAACAACAAACTGCCCTCACACTCATACTACCCCTCTCCTCAAATAAAATCAGAAAATGAATACCAAACCTTCCTCGCCTCGCCCGTTTCCGCCTAAGCCCGTTGAGCCGAAGCCCTTAAGTCTTCACTCTGCTCCCAGCTCACTCCGCCACCCGCAAACTCCGCTGCCCGCTGTATGAGGCTCTGTTCCTTTTAAATCTGCCGCGCTGCACTGCCCGACGTCACACACCTGTGCGGTCCCGCCTCTCTGAACGCCGTTGGAGAAAAAAAAACGAAAATTTCAAAAATGTCTTCCTCCGCACTCCTGCTCTGACTCTCAGACTTCCTTCTTCGAATCAAACCCGAAGCAGGATTTCTGCCCTTTTAAATCTGCCACGCTGCACTGCCCGACGTCACACGCCTGCGCAGTCCCGCCTCACTGAACTGAATTTAGAACACGTTTCTTCCCCATTCTGATGCTTGGTCTGAACAACAACTGAACCTCCTGAGCATGGCTACATGCTTTTTTTGCATTCAGTTGCTGCATGATTCACTGATTTGATATTTATATTAACAAGCAGGAGTATAGGTGTACCTAATAAAGTGGACACTAAGTGTATTTTTTGGACACTTCTGCATTAAGAATATAGCTTGATAGATTTAAGAGTGGTCAGTGGAGATGTGGGGCAACAGAAGGCACACAGTAACTATTCCACCCATCCGACCTGTTGGCTCATTAGATACATAAACAACCGAACTTCATAAGACACAGCTGAAGAACCCTTACGAAAGGTCTGCCTGCGTCCTGTACCACTGTATTGGGAGCTGGGAGTAGTTTTTTCCTTTAGTTAGACTGCTTAATCCACCAGCTCTGTCTTTAAATGAATTGGATGGTTTCTTGCCCAAGAAAAATATATTCAAAAACCTTTAAAATGCACATTGATGTCCATGCAACTGATGTCCACTGGCCATAGCTTCATGCAAATGATTGATATGAACTAGAAATGGTTTTGTTATAAGCCCAATGTTTTTCTAAACTAGCAATAAAGATTATGAATACTCAATCTATTTTGAAAATTAAACAATCCCTTACTCTCCCTTTGCTGGCTTTGGGGGAAATTGCACAGGTGAACAAGAAGGAAATTAAACAGATGGTTCAGCCCATTACACAACCATACATAAGCCTGCTAAATTTCTAATTAAGCACCTGGATGCATGCATTTATTTAATAGTGTTTACATAATTAAGAATGGTTTGAGATAGTTTACATGTTGATGTGTGATATACATTGTTGGATGGTTCTTCAGCATTGAACATTTGCAGCAATTTTACAAATTCCTCTTGACCATCTACAGAAAATCACTATTAGTCACCACCACTAAACACTTGTAAAAAGATAAAGTCATAGCCATAGAGTAATCAGCAAGGAACCTCCTTCTGTCCAACTTGTCCATAGCATCTAAGGTGCATTTGCTCGGATTTGGCCTACATCCCTCTAAACCTTTCCTATCCATGTACCTATCCAAATGTTTCTTAAATGTCTTTATTATACCCGTCTCAATTGCATTCTTGGGCAAGGGTAGAGGAACCCAGCATTGGCCAAGCAACGAGCTGATGTTTGGCCGATTGGAGCCAGACCATATTGAAAAGGTAAGGGTGTTGGTGCCAGAGGTGAGGGAAGAGCTGGTGTTCAGCTCTCTGCTCTGCGAGATTTACTCGTCGCTGCACTGAACTGAGGCTGTGGTCTGCAACCAGGAGGCTTCTGGACCAACTGCAGTGATGATTGATTTCATTGTTGTGAACTCATTTTCGTGAACTTTAGTTCTGAAAGTTATTTGCTTACTTTTTATTGTTTGCGCAATTTTCGGTTTTTTTTGGCACACTGGGTGCTTGATGGTCTTTTTTAACGGGTTCTATTGGGTTTCTTTGTTTGTGGCTGCCTGCAAAGCAGGGTTCCAAACCAGGGGTCCATGGACCCCTCGGTTAATGGTAAGGGTGCATGGCATAATAACAGTTGTGAACCCCTGCAGAAGTATACATATTTTCATAATAAATGTTCTTTGAACTTTGGCATATATTTCAACAAAAGTCTGGGATAGTCTGTTGCATTGTGCAACATTGAAGGGAAAGACAAGTGTTAAATAAATCACCGTTGTTAGTCAGAGACCTGACAAGTCTTTTATTTTCAGATTTAATGAATGCCTGGTTTTTGTTCCTCAGGCTCTTTCCTGCAGGTGATCAAGATAATTCTCGAACAGTTGTTTGACACTGATTTTGTGCTTGCATTTTCTTCCCAACTGTCAGAATAGTGCATTTGTGGAAAGACTATTTTCTCCCTCTTGCAAGTTACAACTGTTCAAGTGAGGTTTCATAGATGTTACAAGCCTTTTGCTGCTTCACAAAGATAGCCTTCCTTGATTTATCTGGTTGGGCAGCCAGTACTACCAGTCCCTTTCAGCTTGAACACCTCTCCTGAATTATTATGGTATTGTAGCCATTAGTGAGAGTTGGTTGCAGGAGGTGCAGGACTGGCAATCAATGTTACGAGGTTCTGTAGTTTTAGATATGACAGGGTGGGAGGGATTAAAGGAAGAGGGGTGGTGTTACTAGTCAAGGAAAATATCATGGATGTGCTCCATCAGGACAGACCGGAAAACTCATCTAGCAAGGTGCTATAGGTGGGACTGAGAAATAAGAAAGGTATGACCACATTAATCAGGCTACATTACTGACCACCCAACAGTCCAAGGAATTTAGAGGAACAAGTTTGTTGAGAGATTGCAGACTATTGGCAAGAAACATAAGATTGTTATAATTGGTGATTTTAACTTTCCACATATTGACTGGGAACCCCATACGTCAAAAGGACTAGATGGGATAGAGTTTGTCAAATGTGTTCAGGGAAGTTTCATTAATCAGTACATAGAAGTCCCAACAAGCAAGTATGCGATACTGGATCTGCTGTTAGGGAATGAGACAGGGCAGGTCACAGAGTTTGTGTTGGGGAATACTTTTTGTATCTAGTGACCACAGTGACATTCCAAAGACGTACGGGTTAGAGGTAGTAAGGTGTGGGCATGCTATGTTGGTGCTGGAAGAATGGCAACACTTGTGGGCTGCCCACAGCACATATTCGAACTCTGTTGATTTTTGGCATAAATGATACATTTCACTGTATGTTTCAACCTTTTAATATATATTTGATAAATAAAGCTAATCTTTAATCTCCCTGTTTTCTCAGTTGGGAATTGCTTTATTGCACAGGTCTTCTGATTGAGATTGGACATTTGAACAGAAAGAAATGTCTTGAAATTGAAATTGAAATATCTTTATTGTCATTGCATAGTACAATTTGTCATGCACCAATACAGCAAAAATGAGTCTTTTGGGATTATCAGAGACCAAGGAATGGAGAGAGGAGTCCTCTTTGTGAATATGACAGTTTTTGTTTGTTTCTCGGGATCTGGATGCCCAAATCCCCAACCACTGGGCCGCAAAGCATGTGCTACCGGGCCGTGAGGAAACCATATGAGTCAGCTGCAACTTTCCTCATTCCCTGTCACGCACTGTTGAACTTGAACATAGGGTTGCCAACTGTCCTGTATTTGCCGGGACATCCCGTATATTGGGCTATACTGGTTTGTCCCATACGGGACTGCTCTTGTCCCTTATTTCCCCCGCTAAGGTAGAGCGTTCCTATGAAAACTTCCGTGCCGAAATAGCGTGAAGCGAAGAAGCAATTACCATTAACTTATATGGGAAAAATTTTTGAGTGTTCCCAGACCCCAAAAAAACCTACCAAATTATACCAAATAACACAAAAAACCTAAAATAACACTAACATATAGTAAAAGCAGGAATGATATGATAAATACACAGCCTATATAAAGTAAATAATGTATGTACAGTATAGTCGGGAAGATGAAGGCAAAACCGATTTGTGGGGGGAAAATCGGCATGTACGTGCATGCGCACATCACACATGCGCACTCAGGTGCCCACGCCAGGCTTCATAGTCATGGTAGTCTTTCCTGGGGTAAAGTGTCCCGGGCTTGACTGCTACTTTTGTCCCTTATTTGGGAGTGAGAAAGTTGGCAACCCTAACTGTAAAAGACATGTTGAGGTGAGTTTAACCCTACTTGAACACCCCCCCCCCCACCAGTTGGCCAGTCCACAAGAATATTGTCAATATTAAACCGGTCCACCGCGCAAAAAAGGTTGGGGACCCCTGCCCAAGTCCACCATTTATTGTCCATAGTTAATTATCCTTGAGAAGATGATATCGAGCCACTCTGTTGAATCATTGCAGTCCTTCTGATGAAGCTACTTCCACAAAGCTGCATATTTCCCATGGATTGTATGCTTCAACCTTGCCTTTTCTAACTTGCATGCTGGCCCCCTTCATCTTTGCGAATGTTCTTGAAGTCTTATCCTCCAAGTTATAGCCAATTATCCTCTACTGGTCAGAACCTCAATATTTTTATCAGATCCACTAGTGAGTTGGTTTGATGCTATCTATTGTACGCTATTTTTGCTGTTTAGCTTTTTAACTGTTTTGCTCTTTAACTGTTGAAATCTGACAAACTTCAAAAAATGTGTGGTGGAGATTATGGTGGAGAGTATACTGATTGGTTTCATCACGGCCTGGTATGGAAACAGTAATACTCTTGAACAGAAAATCCTGCAAAACTTAGTGGATATGGCTCAATCCATCATGGGTAAATCCCCCACCAATGAGCATATTTACATGGTGTACAGTTGCAGGAGAGCAGTATCTGTCACCAAGAACCCCCATCATCCAGGCCATGCTCTCTTCTTGCAGCTTCCATCAGGAAGAAGGTACAGGAGCCTCAGGACCCACTAGGGTTGCCAGCTTTCTCACTTCCAAATAAGGGACAAAAGTAGCAGTCAAATACGGGACACTTGTGTTTACCCGGAGAAAGACTACCATGACCATGAAGCCTTGCGCAGACACCACTGTGCGCATGCATGTACATGCCGATATTTTTCTACAAATCGGTTTTGACTTCATCTTCCCGACTACACTGTACATACATTATTTCTACTTTATATAGGCTGTGTATTTATCATATCATTCCTGCTTTTACTATACGTTAGTGTTACTTTAGGTTTTTTGTCTTATTTGGTATGGTTTGGTAGGTTTTGTTGGAGTCTGGGAACGCTCAAAAATTTTTCCCATATAAATTAATGGTAATTGCTTCTTCACTTCACGCCATTTCAGCATGAAAGGTTTCATAGGAACACTCTACCTTAGCGGGGGAATTAAGGGACAAGGGTGGTCCCGTATGGGACAAACCAATTTAGCCCAATACTGTATATGGGATGTCCCGGCTAATACAGGACGGTTGGCAACCCTAGGACCCACACCACCAGGTTCAGGAATAGGTATTATCCTTCAGCCATCAGGCTCTTGAACCAAAGGGCATAACTTCACTGTACCTTTCTCACCCCATCACTGAACTGGAGGTTTTCGGACGGATGGACTCAGTGTCAGTTGTGGTCGGCTGCTTCCAAGGCATCGGCAAGTTGACGGTGCCTGGAGGTTTATGGCAGGGAGTTTCTCCCTTTTGCCACCTGTTATCGGGAACTCGGAAGTCGATCGACTCAGGGACTTTTGAGACTTTATTTACCGTGCCCATGGTTTGTTCTTCATCAAATTACGGTATTGCTTTGCACTGCTGTAACTATATGTTATAATTATGTGGTTCTGTCAGTGTTAGTCTTTGGTTTGTCCTGTTTTCTGTGATATCACTCCGGAGAAACATTGTATCATTTCTTAATGCATGTATGCATTTCTAAATGACAATAAAAGAGGACTGAGTGTTCTCATAATCTAATAATCTAATCTAATAACTGTTCCCTCAACCAATGGACTCACTTTTAAGGACTCTTCATCTCCTGTTCTTGATATTGATTCCATTGTGTTTCTTGAATTTATTGTGTGCACCTGCATGAAAATTAATCCCAGGGTTGTACAGTATGCAGTGACATATATGTACTTTGTGAATAAATTTACTTTGAACTTTGAAAGTAATCCAGTGTACAGCTTCACCTTATTTTTGGATAAATCCAGTGCCGCACCTCACCTTCCCCTCTGCTCTCCTCATCGGATCAATTGTCCCCAATGGCACAAGAGATTCTACATATTCCCAAAATCTTGAGCAACGCACTTCCGAAGATTGCCTCTATTCCTGTAGTTAGCCACCGGTGTGTAGATGCTGGAAGCTGTAGCAGATTCTGAAGAAGAATCTTGGCAGGTGTTGATGGCTCTGCAGTTAGTTCAAGGCTTTCATGTCCATTTGGTATGAAATTAATATTGAGAATTTTGTTCAGCATAATGTAGGGCCAGTGCACCATTAATAGAGTAAATCTGTGCTGAGATATCTGTCCAATTATTTGGTGTTATACTTGTCAATAGACGAGTATAAAAGGAACAATAATGTCCAATGAGTGAAAATGCATTTTTAGTTACATTGGAAGACTGGGAAATCCAACTCTGATTTAAATGGTCTTTTCCTAGTTCCAGTGAGTCCTGTTGTGAATGAATTCTTGAATTACAACTCCACACAAATTTGTTTTGAACAACGTGTGCCAGTAATAATAACTAAAAATACAGTTTGCTTACTTATTTTTTAATTATAAAATCATATCCTACTTTTATTTAATGGACCCAGTGGAAGTACAGAGCTGCAGTGGGACTATGCTGGATAATGTAAATGTTCCTGGCTATGTTCCCATTCAAACAATGAACTGTTACCGAACGGATATCCGCCTCAGTTTGCTGTTAATGGCCTTTGCGATAACAATGACTGTGCTGCTCGGATTCATTCATACAATTCAACCATCTGTTTCCCGTCATTTTTTGGCACTTTTTGCTCTGTCATCTGACTACTGGTGACACAGGAATGCTATTCCATGAGGACGCTGCAGCTCTGACTGTACACGTGCCCCATATGTCATACAGACAGAATAAGTAAATAATTTAAATGTTAGTTACTGATAAATGAGTAATTCTGACACATGCATTGAAACAGCTAGATCCTTGTTAACTATCCTTGTTGCTTTAGGAATTCTCTTGCTAATGAATAAAATTGTCTTTTACATAGTTCTGCTATGTAAAGAAGCGATGGGGGGAAATAATTGCTAGAAAGTCACCTTTAAGAAACTTGGACTACCTTTATTTGCATATTCTGATATAGATTTTGTTCTCTCCATGGTTTTTCAGCTTGTTCTTAATGTAAACTGCTTGCAGACCTATTACCCCAGGGACTTAGTGATCGCCACTCTCCCTTTCAAGGTCTTCAAGAGGCTGTGACCTTTGGTCTATAAACACTGGCTCTGATCTTTGCCTGATGGCTTTTTTTTTGGAGGGGTGATTGCTTGCAATGAGTTATTTCATGCACAAAATCTGTTTTCGACTGCATTTGTGCTTTCTTAACTTTGGACAGCACAACCAGGATTCTTGTATTCCTCAGAGAGAGCAATTGGCTGTGTTCCCTTTTCAAGCTATGAATTATTTTTATACCTTGAAGAGAGAGAATCTCACAACTCTTTCCCAATTATTCAGCATGTGCCGCTTGGACAGAGTCCGACGCTGTAGCAATTGAAACTGAAAGGGAGTTTCCTTGATGTTGTGCATAGGCAGATCCTCTGAAGAGTCAGCCAGCCCTAAGGAATCGGGACACCCAATCTCATTACAGCTTTGTGCTTACAGGGGGAGGGGAAAGCTTCTTGACTTGGCTTCCCTCCTGAAGCTCAACAACAGCCCTCGCATTGCTTCCCAGAAAGTTGTTCAGATTGGCAGCGTGATCCTTCCCCCCAGCAGACCCCCTCCTGAAAATGACAATCTGTCTGGAGCAGTGCGGATTTGAGGGAACACTGTCCTGTACGCTTGGATAATGCTAGTGACCTGGATTTTAAATGGGAACTTCTGGCAGTCCCTGGGATCTGACAAGCTAATGAGTGATCGGTGGTATACAGACAATGTCCATGATGCTGTGGCACTGGGAGCAGAGTAATGTCACCATGAAACTGGTACGGTTGCCAAAATTTGTGCATCGTTCTAAACTGGCCCTACGAGTACATAAGAAAGTGATTTGTGTTGTTGACTTTCTTTCTTAGTTAGAATGGTGTATCTCATTTAATTTCAGGAACTGTCATAACAATGGGTTAGAGCTATTAATGGTAGAGTGCTGTAGTGGTGATATGCGTAAATTTTTATCGTGTGACTCTTTGATTCATAATGAAAAGATAAGGTTAAGAACGTTTGAGCTTTTTGGGATAAGATAACGAATGTTGAATGCATATCCAGGTTCTTTGCAATATGTAAATAATACTGGTTCAGAGAAACAGGGTTTATCCCAACTCAGTATCAGTGATAGGATGCCAACAGTTTTGAGATGGTTATGATCTTGTTGGTAACTTGCAAATTTTTTCCACAGTTGAAATTTGTTTGAGAATATTTATGAGGTGGTAAATGTGTAAATAGCAGCATATCAACATGCAGTGTAAGTGGGAGATTACCTGGATATATTTGTTTATTTATTGATTGGTTGAGAGCATGGAACAGGCCCTTCCAGCCCCTCGAATCGTGCTGCCAAGGAAACCTCAATTTCACCCTAACTGAATATCACGGGACAATTTGCAATGACCAATTAGCCTACCAGACTGTGGGAGGAAACTGAAGCACCTGGAGGAAAGCCGCATAGTCACGGGAAGAATGTACAGACTCCTTAGAGACAGCGGTGGGAATTGAATTTCGGTCGCTGGTACTATAAAGCGTTGTGCCAATGGCTGTGCTACTATGCCGCCCCCTATAGCATTGCTAGGTTCTGCTGCAGCTGACATGGAAGAAAGCCCTGCAGTCTCTACAGACTGACCAGGTTGGCATGATGAAATTTGGATCGGCATCATGGTTGGGACGTGAGTTTTGGGCAAAGGTCCTGTTCTTGTGCTGTACTGTGCTGTGTTCCATAATGGCCTGACGTCAGCTCACTGTGGTTTTAATACACCATATACTTCCATTTCAGACCCTTGAGGAGTTTTGCTACTAGGGCACAATATTTTTAGAACTTAATCAATTATATTGGACAGGTTTCTCAATTACAAAGCAACATGTGTCACTGTATCATTATTATATTCGTCGTGGCATTGCATTTATCTTCATTTCAAACTTCAGGAAATAACTTAGTAATTATTTTTGTTCTCCAAGACTGTTCCATGGTGATAACATCTCCAGGTATGCAAATCAGTATATCTCTAGATGCTGAAGGTCTGAAATAGCAATTGAAATGAAGGACACACTCGGTGGAGCAGTCAGCATCTGGGGAAAGTAAAGCAGAGATCTGATGAAGGATCTTTGATCTGAGACATTTCACCAGAAGTTCTTTACTCTGCTGAGTGTTTTCAGCATTTTCTGTCACCTGATATGGAATTCGGTGCTATATTGGACACTGATGAAATCTGTCTGAATTTCAAATCCATCTCTCAACTTTCAAAACCACTGTTGGTATTTTAAGACGTACCATCCATGCCTCATATTAGGCAAGTCAGAGTTGCCTCTGTCTGAATGACTAAATCCATTGACTTTGAACACAAGCTCTACTTGTTAGCAGGTGCACTGTTGCTGGAGAACAAGATTGGGGACCAAAGGGAAAGATTGCTGTATTGGTGGGAAATGAGGAATTGCTGTGTTTTCTGTTTCACGGAGACATGGCTCACTCTGAACACACTGGATTTGTCGATAATACCTGAGGGCCTCTGCACAGAAGAAACAAAATATCATATCTTTTCTATCAAATGGTGACCAGCTCTACAATACTCACGTGTAGTATACAATTCCGATATAAACTTGCTCTTATTCTGGGTCTTAGATAATAGAGTAATCATCCCTTAACCCTTTTATAACCAGCTGTCTTCCTGATATCTTCATAAATCTGAAGACATATGTGCATTCCAATGTCCCCTTTTTTGCCACACTTCTCAATATCCTTTTTTATTATTATATTCCTTTGTCTTAAATATATAACCTCATACTTCTCTAGTTCTTTTTCTGTTCTGCCCATCTAACCATTCCCTCCATTGCAACATGCACAAAATACTGGAGTAACGTAGTGGGTCAGGCAGCTTCTATGGAGGGGAATAAACATTCGACGTTTCAGGCTGGGACCCTTCATTAGTCTCTCTATTTCCTCCTCAGTCATGTTGTATCTGCTTTCAGGCATGACTGTGCCATGCCCTCTTGGCTGGCTTTCTGGCCCTTACCCACTTATCAAAAGGTGTTATTCCTACCGTAATTAAAACCAAATGACCGTAAAATGTAGAAGCACAGTTAGACAATTTGGCCCATTGAGTCTGCTCACCATTTCATCATGGCTGATCCAATTTTCCTCTCAGCCCAATCTTCTGCCTTCTCCCCATATCCCTTCATGCCCTGACCAATCAAAAATCTATCAACCTCGACCTTAAATATATATAAAAACTTGGCCTCCACAGCTGTCTGTGGCAAAGAATTCCACAGATTCACCACTCCCTGGCTAAATAAATGAATACCTTGTCCATTGTTTATAAGACCCTAAGATATAGGAGTAGAATTAGGCTGTTTGACTTGTAGCGGCCATTTCTAACCAAACCACTTTGCTGCTGCTGGTGACTCCCACAGATTTGTTACATTTGTATGACCCGCCCTCAGCTGCAATAATGATTGCTCCAAAAATATAAGGTATGTATTCGATCCTTTATTAGCAATTAGCAAACATATAATCTTGAAGCAATGAAACTTAAGCATATCCAAGTGTAAATTAAGTGAAATTAAGCATAATTGAATGGTCAACAAAAGATACAACATCCGTTGATCATCAGCCGTAAACTGCAGCGAACAAAGCACGAATACTTAATTTATTCCTTTCACTTTTACCATGTCCCTACTCATGTGACTAGTTATCACAATAAACATAAATGCACAACACAGAATACGATGTAGATAGAGGACAGATGTTTGGCTCGTACATGACCTGTCGAGTCTCCTCCAGCATTCATTCATGGCTGGTTTATTTTCCTTCGTTTGTCCTAGCTGCCATTTATGGTAGATTCTGTCAGGTGGCTCTGGAAATTTTTCCTGTTATTAAAATGCTATAATAGATTAAAATTGTGTATATTATCAGTATTATGAAAATATGGAATAATTGTATATGCAATGATGACATACTTAACATGGTTAGCAACCAAGAGTTGAGGAGCATTCTTCTAAAGAACCTAAATTCCCAGCAATTCCATCTATCCAGAGCTTGTGAATGAACCAGCTCCTTATTTTGCCAATGAACAATCATCTTGTGCTGTTAAGTAAGTTAGAGTGTGGGCTGTCCCACAGATTCAGTGATAATCTTTTGCTTATTTGAATCTTCTAACTAACTTTACTGCTGTTGGTAGCCATCTCGAGAAACTTCACTCTCTAATCACTCTTTTGACGGTTGGGGATATTCAAGATTTATTTCCATCAAGGAAAACGTTCGTAACCATTTTTATTCATATTCCCTTTCATATCTCCTTAACGACTATAAAAATATTTGGTCGTGGATATACTGGACAATGAAACAGCATTGTGTTGATATTTTTAATGGTTCCCCTTATTGTGTTTAAATAGGGTAATATTTTGCATGTACATACAAAAATATATGGGAATACAAAAACGAGGGCAGAGCTCACTTTCCCAGCTGTCTCTTACCAGTCTGAAAAGCGTAACTCAATGAAGATTGACATAGACCCAATAAGGCTTTTATGTCAAAATGATCCCAAATGAATTGTATGATTAGGAAATAACTATGTCCCACATGGGTCCATGGACTAATGAGCAATTTTTCTCAGCAGATTACAAAACCAGGCAAACAGATAGCAAAAGTATTTGAATGTAACTTAATTACAATTTTATTCTTTGGTTATGCAGAACAGATGTCTTATCTGGTTAGCAGTAACAGGAATAATGGTGACTGGCGCTAATCTCCGCTCCAAGCCATTGTTTCTGTCCTCTGCCACCAGCCTTCCAGTGACGCCACTCAAAGGGGAAAAAAAAACCTTTTCTTTTGCCTTTTTAATTTTCACATGGAGCATCTTTGAACAGCTGCTCAGTTAGAAAGTGAGAATTAGCAAATATTTAAATAAATGCAGGACTGCGGCTGTGAAATCAGTCAAGCGGCAAGCATTGTGGAAATCTGGTGTGTTTGTAATTTTAATTTGAAAAAAATCCTTTTATCAGTTTTTGTAATTTTTTCCTTCTCTTTTTCTCCTTATTCTGTCTCCTCAATACGTGTATCTAGTTTCATTCTATTCCTTGAATAGATAACAAATTAATTTTTTTTTCTTGTCGTCGTTGGCCAGGGATGTTACACATTGAATCAAGTTTCATACTTAGACATGAAAGCAAAATTTGTGGAAGCTTGAAATCTGAAATTTAATGGGAATGTCGGAAATACTCAGTAGTTCTGACAGCATCAGTGAAGAAAGAAATTGAGTTAATTTTTCATCAAGAGGTTCGTGAATCCATGAACACCAGCTTGCTATTTTGCTTTCTTTTTGCACTATTTATTTATTTTATACACACAGCGGCCACTTTATTAGTTACCTCCAGTACCTAATAAAGTGACCACTAAGTGTATGTTCCTGATCTTCTGCTGCTGTAGCCCATCCACTTCAAAGTTCAACATGTTGCCCATCCAGAGAAGCTCTTCTACACATCACTGTTGTAACGCGTGGTTATTTGAGTTACTGTCGCTTTCCTGTCAGCATTAGCCAGTCTGGCCATTCTCCTCTGACCTCTCTCAGTAACAAGGCGTTTTTGCGCACGGAACTGCCACTCACTGGATGTTTCTGTTTTTCACACTGTTCGCCGTAAACTCTGTAGAGACTGTTGAGCATGAAAATCCCAGGAGGTCAGCAGTTTCTGCGATACTCAATACAGAGGTACCCTGCCTGGCCTAACAATCATTTCACGATCAAAGTCACTTTCCCATTCTGATATTTGATCTGAACTTCTTGATCATGTCTGCATGCTTTTATGCATTGAGTTGCTGCACATGATCGGCCGATTACATATTTGCATTAACGTGTAGGTGTACCAAACAAAGTGGCCACTGAGTGTGTTTCTTATTGTAACCTATAGTAATCTTTTATTATCACAGGGGTCCCCAACCCTTTTTGCACCATGGACCGGTTTAATATTGACAATATTCTTGCAGACTGGCCGACCTGGGGGCGGGGGAGGAGGTGGTGTTCAAATAGGGTTAAACTCACCTCAACATGTCTTTTACAGTTAGGGTTGCCAACTTTCTCACTCCCAAATAAGGGACAAAAGTAGCAGTCAAATCCTGGGATACTTTACCCCAGGAAAGACTACCATGACCATGAAGCCTTGCGCGGACACCTGTGTGCACATGCGTGACGTGCGCATGCGCATACTTGCCGATTTTTTTTTCCCTAAAAATCGGTTTTGACTTAATCTTCCCGACTATACTGTATATACATTATTTCTACTTTATATAGGCTGTGTATTTATCACATCATTCCTACTTTTACTATACGTTAGTGTTATTTTTGGTTTTATGTGTTATTTGGTATGATTTTGTAGGTTATTTTTTGGGTCTGGGAATGCTCAAAAATTTTTCCCATATAAATTAATGGTAATTGCTTCTTTATGCCATTTTGGTACGAAAGGTTTCATAGAAACACTGTACCTTAGCAGGGGAAATACAGTACAATGAAACCCAATTTCCCTCGGGATCAATAAAGTATATCTAGCTATCTGTCTATCTACAAGGGCGGTCCCGTATGGGACAAACCAACTTAGCCCAATATAAGGGATGTCCCGGCAAATACGGGACAGTTGGCAACCGTATGTTCAAGTTCAACAGTGCATGACAGGGAATGAGGAAACGTGCAGCTGACTCATATAGTTTCCTGGCGATCCGGTAGCACATGCTTTGCGGCCCGGTGGTTGGGGACCGCTGATGTATTGCACTGTACTGCTGCTGTAAAATGAAAACAAAACTACTGTGTGAGAAGTGAACCCAGCTTCCCGGTACTGTAAAGCATTGTGCTAACCACTACACCATAACTGCTATAATCCAAAATATATTGCCAAACAAAGTGTTGCGAAGGATGGGTCTGACCCTGTTCCCACACAGCGTCCCAGTCAGATGGATGTTGCTGCATTACCCCTCTGTTGTGGAAAAGTTCTTCCTGACTAACACCTTTGACCACAAGCGTCAGGCAGTGGTCAGCACAGAATATCCTGCAGACACTGCAGAAGGACTTGATGGACACAGTGGTGTGGTTCTCTCAGCAGTTTGTCCAGATAGTCCAGCAGAATGCCTCATTGCCAGGCTTCACCAACAGGCACCAAGACCTTGCCAGGCTGGTGGTGAGACGGGCCCTCCCAGTCAGATCCTTCCTGCATGCCTGGAGCATCATCCCCACAACCTGCTGCCTGTGGGTTGATTGAATTGGGGACGAGACAGTAGCTCTTAGCACACAGTGCGTTTGCGGAGACGTGGAGGAAGATGAAAGCGCCTTTGTCGAGTTTATCCTGAGCAGTGGCATGACGGAGGACTTCCTGTTCTACGGGCTGTTCCCAGCGACGCACAAGGAGACAAACATCAGGTGCTGCTGGCGTCAACCTGGTGAAAGACGCTCTTCGGTCTGCCCGAAACTTGTTGATCTACCAGCAGATCGAGATGTCCTTGGAAGAATGCTGCCGACTGGCACATTCCGGGTTGCAGGAGTACGTGCTGAGGGATGCACTGAAGCTTGGTGCAGCCACTGAAAGAGATTGGTAGGGAAGGACCACACGGTAGGGTTCTTCTCCGACTGGAGAGGGAGCCCCTCAATTATTGTAGTATTTAATATAAAAACCTAGAGTGCCACGTGAGTGGTGGCAGTATTAGAACAGCGTAGAAAGCATTGACCATTTATGGAAAGAATGGAAAAGCATGAAATATTGTAACCTTGTAAATAATTTTTATTGTGAATAAAATGGATTTTGTTTAAAAAAGATTCATAGGAACTTTCAAATGATATAGCTTGCAAGATTATGGAAAAACTTAGTAGGAATTGGCCCAGGTTCAATGGGCTAAATAGTTGCCTGTTGTTACCAAGTGACTATGATTCTCTAAATTTAATTGACAGTTTTCATTAATCTGCTGATATATCAGCAGATTGAAGTCATAAAATTCTGAAGGCAGCGTGGATTTAATATATGCAACACTGGAGCGTTTCAGTAATTATATATAACCATAGACCACGGTTAAAACTTGGCACGATAGTGACTATAATCTGTAGAAAAATATCGTGGTTAGTTGAGATCCCAGCAATTGTCTGATTGACTGCCCTCTAGCTGCACTAACCTTACCTTCAGTTTTTTTCTTCAAATTATTTTTACAGAATAAATTACATTAATTTGCAGTGTCATGCAATTAGAATGGCTGATCTGATGAGATGTAGCACAAACAATGTCCGATCTGTACAACAGCTGTTTGGTTATGGACATCATTGGTGGAATTAACAAATATAAATATTTTGATATTTGAAACCGTATCCTAGTGTTACAAGGGCTTGGAATTTGTGGTTAGTGGTAAAGCAACAGGACTCACCATTGACTCAAAGAAAGCCATCTTTTGATTGCTGTTATGAACTTCACCCTTGTAGATGCAGATGATCTCTGGAATGGGCAAGGCCAGCAATTATTACCAATCCTAAAATGGCCTTGAACTGACTGGCTTGTTAGGCCACTGAAAATCATTAAGAGTTGGCCGCATTAATGAGTCTGGAGAAGTGTCTCCACCAGCTGAGGTAAAGATGGCAAATTTACTTCCCTTGAGGAACCAGTAGGTATCGTATCATCTGATCCTAAGGAGTCGCCAATAACTACTACTACTACGTCGACTCAGGCCTAGGGGGCCGGCGTCGGGCACGATGACGGACTCTCCACGTCTCCCTCTCCCTCATCAGTGTGTTCAGTTCATCTACATTAGCCGTGCCGCTGTCTTCTAGGAGCGTGTTGACCATAGTCTTGGGAGTGCACCATGCTTGGGCCCCCATATGATGACTAGGCTCGCAGGTAGCTTTGGGTGGCGTAGACAGTGCCCCGCTAGTTGCAGTCTTCTTGCCTGTATTTTAGTGGAGAGCATCAGTAGGTTGTTACAGAGCTCGACATTCATCATGTGCTGTTGCCAACTCACGTCAAGAGCCATCTGGAGCATTCGTGTATAGCAACCATCTAGATACTTTCGTGTAGTCTTGGTGAGTGTCCACGTCTCGCATCCGTATGTGAGAATGGACTCTATGACTGCTATGAAAATCCTCTTTTTAAGCCCTCTGGTCAGGTTCGACTTCCAGATTTCCTTCAAGCCGTTCATAGCCCTTCACGCCAGCGCCTTCCGTATCTTTATGTCCTTCTCCGAACTCATCATTCTTGACCCGAGGTACTTGTAGTCAAAGACTTTCTTAATGGTATCATTCTTTACGGTCTTGAGAGTACCCTCGTCACAGTTAAACACCATATACTCTGTCTTTTTAGCATTTAGATGAAGTCCAACTTTATTGCACTCAATTTCCACTTTTGTCAATAGCTGCTGTGCTTCCTCCATCTGGTCAGAGAGCAGGACTATATCATCTCCAAAATCGAGATCCGTGAGCGTAACTGGTCTGACCCTTTTGGTTCGTCCTGGTTTCATGGTAAAACCAAGCTTGTCATGATCTTTGATAGCTTGATGCAGAGCGTAATCAAGGACGATTATAAAGATGTAGGGTGCCAGAGTGTCTCCTTGCAGCACACCAGCTAGGAGCTCCAACACTGCTGTTTCTCTGTCTGGTGATACAACTTTCGCCATGGTTTTGGTATAGCTGGACTCTATTGCCCTCAGTAGACGGTCTGGCACTCCATGAGCTTTCAGGATCTTCTATTTTACCTCCGTGAATGGAGTCAAAAGCTTTGCGAAAATCCATTTAAGTAAGCACGGTTGTTCTTCTTGACTTCCTCGATGATTCTACGGAGAGCAAGTATTTGCTTTACTGTTGTGCGCTTCTGCCGAAAACCATTCTGATTGAATCTTAGCTTAGGGTCAATGGCAGTGTGAATCCTGTTCAAGATCATCCGATTGTATAACTTTGCCAAGATGCAGGTCAAGCTGATACCACGGTAGTTATCTGTTTTCGTGAGGGATCCAGACTTGGGGACTGGGATAATGTTTGAGAGTGACCACTGTTCTGGTTTGTCACCTTTCATCAGTGCCGTATTACATATGTCCAGCAAGATGTCGTCCGGGTCACAGTTCTTCAGGACATCTGGTGGTATCCCATCTGGTCCAGCGCTCCTGCCCTGTTTGAGTTCATATTTGGCCTTCTTCAGTTCCTCAATGGTGAATGGGCCGTCATCGATGTCGACTTGCGTTAGTATCGTGGGTATGTCCTCTTCTTCTTCTGTGATCGTTGGAGGGCTTCCCAGCAGGTTCTTAACGTGGGTAAACCATGTCTGGACATGGTCCTCTGCTGTTTTACCACTTATTTGATCTGATGGGGACTTCTTCCGTCCACTGATTTCATTGACTAGGCGCCTTGCTTCTCCATGCTGCTTGTCTTCATTAGCAGCCTCTACCTCTCTAATTCTCTCAGCTAGTTCCTCTTCCTTCAGTTGGTCGTAGGTGGCAAAGAGATTCACCAATAAAGATCCTTATAATTCCACATTTCTTTGATTAAATTAGTTTAAATTCCACAGCTACCAAAGTGCAGTTAGAAATATAACTTCATTTGTCTGCTGCTCCTCATTACAAACTTATTAATATAACCACTCTTCCACTGCACCCTGTCAGTTGAATTGAGCTGAGGCCTCTGTTGGTCAGAGTCGACCATAGGTGTTGCTTCCCAGCTGTCTAGATATGCAAGGCTGGCAGTACGATATGGAGAGCAAGCTGTTGCCTATGTAGCAAGCACCCCATCCCATGCATCTGATGAATCCAAAGGAATGGCAGAGACCGATACAGTTTGGCATCAGCAGCATCGCAGGAATTGCCAGTCAGTGTTGAATTCAACATAGAGCTGACTTAGGGACAGCAACTCTGTTTTTTTTTGCCTCAGGTTTACTTCTAATGCGTTCCACATGAGTGGGCATAGCTGCAAAACAGTGGGGTTTTGATATTAGAGCTTTCCTTCTCCAAGATGAAATGCCAGCCTTGGCTGACGAGCCCCATTTGCTTAAAGCAATTGGTTTTAAGGTGCCAGTAACCCACCTTTGCCCCTTCTCCTGTCAGTAGAAACTGTTCTGCTGAGCTTAGTGTCTAAGCCACACGTAAAGGTCAGGAGCTGGACTTGGTTGTCAGAGGCTATTTGAGGCACACACCGTTCGGAGCATTTAATATGTAGCGGGGGCTTGTTCCCATTACCACCATGGCTATAACAACCCTGAGCCAATTGAATTAGGTGGAAGGATTTCATGTAATTGATTGTTGAATGATACAAATGGACACATCAATTGTAAAAACATATATTTTTGACTTACTTAGAAATACAGCACGGAATAGGCCGATATTTTTGTTTTGCTTAGGGATATAGCGTGGACAGGCCTATCCTGCTCAACGAGACTCGCTGCCTAGCAATCCATCTATTTAACCTTCGGCTAGTCAAAAGACTATTTACAATGACCAGTTAACCTACTAACGAGTACATGTTTGGACTGTGGGAGAAAATTGGAACACATGGTGGAAGAGTTCTGAGTGTCAACCACTGAGCAAGAGAAATATTGACAAATAGAATTCATTAAACCAAATTCATCTTTTGTAAGAAAAGTTATTTTCATACCTGGTATTTAAGAGTGTTGTTTTTCTGAGGAAAGTCTAGTCCTTTAGGCCAGATTAATTCTTTGATTTGAACTGGTGACCTCTATTGTGTTTGAGAGTCAAAAGTGAGGCTGTCTTCAGGAGATTGTTGGCACTTCACAAGCGCTATAACAAAATTGCAATGGCAAGCCTTGAAATATTAACATCACACAAGTTAACGAGTCTGGCCCTTACATTTTGAAATGGTAGCTAAGAGCCAACAAGGCAATCTTATGTATATTAGCATTTAAAATTTCGAAAGGGCTTGGATATCATAAAGTAGATTTTTTGCACATGAATTGAATTATGTGTGAATGTTCTTCCTGTTTTGTGAATGATATGGAGCCAATGTGCAATATAGTGATGTTGACTCATGCTGCAACAGAGAAATACAAGAGCCCAACTCCACAACTTTGAAATAATATACTGAAATTTCAGAAGTAGTGCCTTGTCAGGGTAAAGATTTGTGGAAAATGTGATGATTTCCTCATGGTCTGAACAGAAATACAGATGGCAACACTTAATTGATGCTATTAAGCAGGGTACTGTATATATAAAGTCAAAATCCCCTGTTGTCTTGGCACTTCTGCAGCTCCCAGTGTTATGCTTCTCAACGACCATTTCTAAGTGGAAACAGCAACACAGGTTGGATGCAAAACTTTGAAGTTCAGCTTTTGGCGTGGGGCACTGTTGGTTTCATGGATGAAATGAAGATCAACACTACTGTATCTCCTGGCATCTTGCAGAATCCTGGATGTCTGCAATTGATGCCAGCTGGTTTGGAGTCAGCTCCCCATGTGCAGACCACCTGAACAACGACAAGAATATTTCAGCAAGGCTTTTGAAGCTCGCCGATCCCTTATAATCCTGTTCTCATTAGCTGTCCTACAGAAAGATAATGCTGAGTCTTTCACACTCTCAGGGCATTCCACAACACTTTAACACCGAGTTTATGAGGTCCAGTATGAGTTGTCATGGAACAAACAGAACAGGGGATATAGTAGAGTAGTGGCGAAGTTGGTAGATCAGCAGCTGGAGATCTAAACCAGGATCTGAATTCAAATCTCACCAGTTAATTCTGCAATTAAAGAAAATTCACTCTCAGTAGTGATACCAATAAATATATTGGATTGTCAATATAATAATTTAATTTGGTTCACTGATGCCTTTCACCGAAGGAAATCTGCCATTCTTACTGAGTCCATCCTAAATATAAATCCATGGAAATTGGCATTCAGGGTGGGTAAGTGCTTTGAAGTGCTTTGAGAGGTTGGTGATGGAACATATCAACTCCTGCCTGAGGAGTGACTTGCATCCACTCCAATTTGCCTACTATCACAACAGGTCAACTGCACATGCCATTTCATTGACTTTTTGCTCAACGCTGGAACTTCGGACCGTAAAGCTGCATAGAGCAGGATGCTCTTCATTGACTACAGCTCAGCATTCAGTACCATCATCCCTCAAAACTAATCAATAACCTCCAGTACCTAAGCCTCATTACCTCCTTGTGGTATTGGATTCCAGATTTCCTCACTTACAGATCCCAGTCAGTTCAGATTGGCAACACCTCCTCCACAAACTCCCTCAGCACGAGTGCACCACAAGGTTATGTGCTTAGCTCCCTGCTCTACTTGCTTTATACATACTTATGACTGTGAAACTCAGCAGAGCTCCAATGCCATATTTAAGTTTGCTGACGACATCACTATCATTGGCTGAATCAAAGATGGTGACAGATCAACATATAGGAGGGAGACTGAAAATCTGGCTGAGTGGTAGCATAACAACAACCTCTCACTCAATGTTAGCAAGACCAAGGAGCTGATTATTGACTACAGGTGGAGGAAACCAAAGTTCCATGAGCCAGTCCTCATTGGAGGATCAAAGGAGGTGAGCATCAGCAACTTTAAATTCCCCAGTGTTACCATTTCGGAGGATCTGTCCTCGATCCAACATATTAGAAAGAAAATACAACAGTACCTCGAATTTCTTAGGTGTTTGTGAAGATTTGGCACGTTAGCTAAAACCTTGGCAAACTTCTGTTGATGTGCAGTGGAGAGCATTTTGACTGGTTGTATCACAGACTGGCAAGGAAGCACCAATGTCTTGAATGGAAAAGCATACAATAAGTAATGGATGCTGCCTGTCCATCACGGGTAAAGCTCTCCCCATGATTGAGCACATCTATGTGGAACGCTGTCACAGGAAAGCAGCATCCATCATCAAGGACCACCACCACACAGGCCATGCTCTCCTTTCCTTGCTGTCATCAGGAAGGAGGTGCAGGAACCTCAGGACCCACACCACCAGGTTCAAGAACAGTTATTACCCCTCAACCATCAGACCTTTCAACCAGAGGGGATAATTTCACTTGCCTTTACTCACCCCAACACTGAACTGTTCCCATAATCTACAGAGTCACTTTCAAGGACTTTTCAACTCATGTTCCTGATATTTATTGCCTCTTTATTTATTTACTATTATTTTGTTCTTTTTTAATTTTTTGTATTTGCACATTTTGTTGTCTTTTGCATATTGTTTATATGTCCATCTTGCGTGCACATTTTCATTGATTCTATTGTGTTTCTTTGAATTTACTGTGAGTGCCCACAAGGAAATTAATCTTAGGGTTGTATATAGTGATGTGTATGTACTTTGAACTTTGAGTTGTAATTCAGGTCGTCCATTAAGGAGAACTACTTATTTACTTTGTGAGTCCATGCCACATTTTTCTCACCATTGTAACTTGTACCTTCTGGTGTTCTAAAGCTATGTCCCTTTGTACCTCGATAAATATTTTGGTCACTCTTGTCAATTTGTGAATAGCAAAATATCTTAAGACATTTTTTCTTTACTTTAAAATCAAATATTGGTTACATGTTTGAAGAAACTTTCCTGAATCCTTTGGTAAAATCTGCAGAATGACAGCTATTAACTTAAGCTTTAACAGTCTCTTATAAATATTGTTGTAATAACTGGATTGAAAAGTGTTATTTTGACAAACTAATTTTTGTAGCTCGACTGAGCAGAGTTGTTTTAATCACTTTTATCCTTGCATTTTTCATTCCTTGCATTGCAGACTAAATCCCAAAGTGTTGGATTAAAAAAAACCCTTTGATAAATTCAGTATTTTATCATACAGTTGCAGTTACTGTGGCATAATTTCCCATATTAGCCAAATTGCTCATGACACAGAAAGAAGGAGTTTAGTTCATTGAGCCCCACAGAGAAATCCCATTCACTCATTCATGGTTCCTGTGATCTATATCTAACAAGCATGTCATGAACAGAGCAAACACAAAAAGAGAAATAATGTACGAGATCATGAAAAGGCAACGTAACTTCATTGGACATGTGATTAGGAAGGTTAGAATGCACAGTAATTATGGGAAAGATTGAAGGGAAGAAAGCAAGGGGAAGACAAAGACAAATGATGATGCAGACAGCAGCCAGAGAACTGGAAATGAATACCAATGAATTGATCCACTTGACCCGAAACAGGAGCGTGTGGGCCGTGGCAGTCAAAGCTCAAACTGGGCACGGCACCTGATGATGATAATGATGATGAATCTATTCTCACTACAGCTTTCACCATCCATCTACTGTTAGGACAATTTTACTGTGATGTGAGAAGAAATTGGAGCACCTGGTGGTTGCAGGGAGAACGTGCAAACCTCACTCAGGCAGCACCATATATCAGGATTGAATCCAGATCCTTAGGACTGTGAGGCATCATGTCTGCACTAGTTTGCAGTAATTTATCTGGCAGTTTGTTATGTTTTCTAGCTCAAAAACAAATCGAAAGAAAATACGAGAACCCCGGATAATGTGTCTACTTTGTTTTACTTTAGTGAAGTGCTCACATATGACGTGTGCCATTTGCATACCTCTTACAAATAACCCATATTGAATTATGTAAGCAGCAAACGATGCTTAATCAAACAATATATTTACAGTATTACTGAAATATTAGATACACTACGCTCCTCCCTGCTTAGCTATAAACTCCAATTCAATATAGAATGCCTCGCAACCCAAATATACAATATTTTGCTCTCTAGTCACAGTATATGCAAAGTATACTATAGACACCCACTGCATAGTAAACTTTTAAGTTGTTCCATTCAGGCCTAAAGATTTAATTGCTGCAGAGAATTTCATATTTTTGTGGCATAACATCTTTCCTGATAAGGGGGTGGGGGGTCACTGCTTGACTGGAGAGACTTGTGGCTGTGAAACAATCTCAGACTCAGGGGCCTCCTCCGTGGTGGTGGTAGTAGTTGACACTGGGATTGCAGAAAGCTCTCCTGACAGCTCTGGACACCTTTCTTCTCTAACGATTCACTCTGCCAGGGCAATGCAGGCCATGCCCAAGGATGAAGAGGTGCTGCTGTTGGCATCCCAAACAGTGCATGGCAATCTGCTTGATCTGCTGAATCATCCCAGACCACTAGACAAAGCTTTGAGGCATTGCTTTCATTTTGACTATGCCTAGGTGACCGGCATGTAGCTCCTCCAACACCTTAGCTCGCAGCTTGGATGGCACAACAACTCTCAATCTCCACACAAGGCACCCACGGTGAAGGGCAAGTACATCCTGGCACTGGTAAAGATGGTGGAACTGGAACCTCTGCTGAACATTCCAGCCATCTTGAGTGGGCATGTAGACCTGAGACAGTGTGGGGTCACTTCTGGTTTCCATTTGGATCATCTCTGCCATAATAAGGAGATCTTCGATTTGCATTAGAGAGAGTATATCAGGAGGAGTGTCCCCAAGTAAATCTTTCAGCTACTTCCTTTTTCATGGTTATTTCCTTTTCCAGCATTTCCAAAATTAGTTGTCCTCTTGAATTCAGTCTTCTAATTGTGTCCTCTGAGCCCATCTCAGCATTTATGTTTGTGGAATATCCTTCTGAGAGTTAAAAATGGACAATAGTGATAGATGATCAGTAATAAGGGTAAACTCTCTGTCATAAAGGCACTGATGGAAACATTTTACACCCCAGACAAGACTCAAGGCCTCTCTGTCAATCTGTGTGTAATTGTTTCTCTGCAGCAGTAGAAGACCATGATGTAAAGGGTAAGGGGTATTCACTTCTTTGCTCATAACATGTGATATGACTACACTTTACCATAAGGCAAAGTGTTGCAGGCAAGCTTCACTGGACAGTGTGGATGATGATGTGTGAGTACGGTGTCTGACGTCAACATTTCCTTTACTTTTTGGAAAGCCACCTCACAATGCTTTCTCCATTGCCATTTCTTCCCGATCTGTAGTAATGAGTTCATGGGAGACAGCACAGTAGCCAAGTTTGCCAGGAACCTGTTACAGAAATTGATAAATCCTAAAAAGTGCCATGTCCTTTGGCCTTGGGCCATCCACCACTGCTTGAATTTTCTCAGCGCACTTATGTAATCCTTGCATCAATGGTGTGACCACAGTAAGTGATGCTTAGTTTAAAGAAATCACACTTATTGCACAATGTTCTGCGCTCATCATCTTCTAATCTTTTTAACAATGTCTTGAGATTTTTGAGATGTTCCTTGTCCTCCTCACCAGTAACAATGATGTTGGGCACAGTGCCTGGGCAGCCCTGAAGCACATGCTCCGTAGCTTCCTGCCAGAGCGCAGGTGCAGATGCTATTCCAAAAATCAGCCTAATATAACGATAAAGTCTTTCGTGAGTGTTAATAGTGAGAAACACTTTGGACTCTTCTTCCATTTCCATCTGGTCAAGGTGGTGCCTGCATACAACACTCCCACTGTCGACCTCATCTGGATAGACCACTAAAATATTTACTTCACTTCTTTAATGTCTTTTAGATCTGTTTTTTGTCTTGAATGTGTTTCTGGAACTTTTGGAGCCTGTGATTTGCAATTTGGAGTTCACTTGGGTGACCCAGTGCTTTGCTGTCTCTGAGAGGATTCTGGGAGGCAGCAAGCGAGAACCTCTTGGTGAGGAGGCTGCAGGGGGTGTGAGCCAATGCTCGACTTGATTTCACCGATTAAAGCTTCCATCGTTTGCCAATTAAGGTGATGAGTGAAATTGAAACATCAAAGTGAATGCGGAAGGTGAGCGCCTTTTCATCGCTGGTGGAATCACTCTGCTGTGGGGTGGCCTGCCGCTGTGCCCCAAATCCCTCTTCCCCCCCACAAAAAATTGAACAACAATGGAACAGAAACATCAACCCCTAAATCCCCCTGACCCGCTCAAAAAAAATTGAGAAAGATTGGGCGTAAAACACAGAATATAAAAAACTTTAAGATTGAAAAATAAAGTCCATAATCCATAGTCCAAGTCCATATCCATATCCAAGATGCCAACTTCATTTTAATTAATTTGCTGTTCACTTCTGGTGTAAGCCATATTGGTTGTCTTTTGTTAGTTTTCACATTATAAATCTTAAGGCTACTCAGTCCTATGACATTCTCATCATTATCAGGTTTTTCATCAACAACATGTAGATGAATGCTCTTCTTGAAACCTCAACTTGACTTTCTATCTTTTTCTCTACCCTGAGCAGTCCATTTATTTTTGTCTGACCAACATGCTACTTGTATGTGTCCTATTTCATTGCATTTTCTGCAAGTTTTGCCCTCAAGCCAGTATTGGTCTGGTGTATGTGAGCCCTGCCTTAATACAATTTGTCTGGCCAGGCAGGATTCTGTTTAGATGTTGCAATTTTGTTTACACTCACCTTTCTTCAAGACTGCAACTCAATTGTGTCTCTGGCTGCTGTTTCCATTGATACAGTGATTTTAACTGCTCTTTTAAAGGTAAATTGAGCTTCAGTTAGGAGCCACTTTTGAATGTTTTCTTGTAAGATTCCATGAACTAAACAATCTCTCAGTGCATCATTAAGCCCAGCATTGAACTGGCAATGCTCTGACAATTTCTTCAATTCAGCCACTCTTGCTGAAATGGACTCTCCTGCCTTTTGATTCTGCTTATGAAACCCAAAGCATTCTGCAATCAACAGTGTTTTTGGTTCTAAATGTTCCTGCATAACAGTCATGATATCAGCAAAGCTCATTTTGGCTGGTTTAGTTGGAGCAATCAAACTTGTAAGCCAACTGTATTCTCTTCCACCAATTGCACTCAGCTAAACCAGAACTCATTTCTCACCGGCTGTTTCATTTACTTTAAAATGATGCTCAGTTTGTTCAGTGTACACCATCCAGTTATTTGTTGTGTAATCAAATGCATCTATCTTCCAGTGTAGTCAGCAATTTCGGCTTTATTTTAATTATTATTATCGCCCAGTACATACTGTTTACGAATCCATGAATTTTGTCCATTTTCTGCTTTTATTTTCTAAACTGAACCATCTTTCTCCCCTTCTGAAGAAAGGTACTGTACTGTATTAAAACAGAAATGTCTTGTTGCTCTTCAACAGGTAGATAGCCATCTTGAGTTCATTTAAAAACCTCCTCATCACCATTGTTATGTTTTATAATTCCAAAAACTAATCAAAGGGAAACATGGGAGCTCAGGATATTGTGTCTACTTTGTTCCACTTTAGTGAGGCACTCACATATGATGTGATGGCATAATGATGTATGCTGTTCACATGCTTCTTACATGTAACCCATAATGGATTACATAAGCAATAGAGATTCAAAATACATTTATTATTCAAGTATGAATGCAGTATACAACCTTGAGATTTGTCTTCCCACAGGCAGGAATGAAACATAGAAACACAATGGAACCCGTTCAAAGAAAATATCAAACACCCAACGCACAGGAAAAAAAACAAATCATGCAAATGGCAAAAAAATGAGTGAAAAACACAGAATATAAATCATCAAGTCATTGAAACAGTCTAGGACTGTTCATAAAGTTTAGTTCAGTACAGTTCAAAGAATGCTTAATCAAACAATATATTTACCATATTATTGAAATATTAAATACACTGCACAGTTCATTCATTCTGCTATAGTTAAGTAACCTATACCACTGTGGATAAACTGAATCAATTAATTCAGAATCCTTAAGTACTATAGCTGGAAAATAATGGATCTCTTTCTGAAATTTTGTATGTTTTTGAAACCTTGCGAATACCAGTTTACAGTATATTGTGGTAGCAACCTCACTTTTAGGTTGTTCCAAGCCTATGTCTCAATTTCCAAAGCCTTACTTTTCACTTTGATGTTTTTAAATTGGCATTTGGCAAAGCTGACTTGTTCTTTGAGCTCCTGCAAATGCCATTTACACATTAATGCATCATGCTGGACTATAAAGTTTAGAAACAGTCTTTCCAACAAAGCTGTGCAAAATTAAGGCTGTTTGTTCTGTTTTCAGAAGGCAGGCACAGGCTTAGATCAAATGAGATGCACCTGGTGATTAGTGGAGGGGCTAGCTTGGGGTGGGGCTTATTTGTACTGTGGGTGTTAATTTGAAGGAGTGATATAGTGTTGCAATGAAGAATTATTTGGTTGTGTGGAAGATTGTCTTGAGCTTGGTTTGACCCCACACTGCTGTGCCATTTTAAATCACTGTTTATACTGCAAAATTGTTTTATCTCCAGCAGTATCAGATGAGCATATTAAATGGCTCCAGATGAAGAACAAGGTCTACCAGCTTGGGATAAAATCATCTATTGTGGTGAAAATTTTAACATGGTAGGAGATTAAAATAAGTGGTTAAAAATTATTTTTATAGATATAAATCAGGAATTAGAAGTATGAATGAGTGGGGGAAAGCAGCGAATGGCTTGACTTTTACAGAGCTGATGGTTTTCTTTAAAGTTGGTGCCACAAGTTTTCATTTGCAGCACTGAGCTTGGCACAGATGTGCATGTTAATCTGGTCATCTGTTGGAAAGCTATTAAGAGTGTATGAAGAAGATGTCCACCTGTTCACTCTAGACCTGACCTTGACAGAAGTGTGTTTTTGTTTCTCTTTGGGAAGGGAAGTGAGATTTTTGCCAGATGGCAGGTGAAGCCAATGAGAAGGATAGGATTTCTTGCCTCCTGTTTCACTGCCAGCATAGGAAACTCTCTCTAAAACATCAGCTGGTGCTTGGACTGTGGGAGGAGATCCTGGCCCTTCTAGATTCTGAAACTCTCAAGTTATTTCTGTTATTGTTTATTTTCACTTTAAGTCTCCAAATTTAATTTTTATTGAAAGTTTGTAATAAAATTAAGCAAAGTAAGCAGGTTTGCCCAATCCTATCAGTTCTAAAAAAATGCCATCAACAACACTTCACTGTAACATTTAGATGGAATAGTGTCCTTCATTTGCCTCGTTTGATTGAACAATATAAACTTGACTTGAATATATCCCTCATGCAGTTTAAAGTGCATCTAGACAGATGAACTAAGCTCTGAATTCCTTAGGAATGCAGGAAATAGAAGCAGGATTGGGTCATTTGGCCCTTCGTGCCTGTTCTGTCGTTCAGTAAGATAACAACTAATTTTTACTTCTGAGCATTAACCCATTAGCCCCTGATTCCTTTAGTATTTAAAATTCTGTGAATCATGTGATGCTACTTTATTGTAGGCTTATTGTACAATAAATAC
Organism: Mobula birostris; assembly: GCF_030028105.1. Classification (NCBI taxonomy): domain Eukaryota; kingdom Metazoa; phylum Chordata; class Chondrichthyes; order Myliobatiformes; family Myliobatidae; genus Mobula; species Mobula birostris. Next base: position 99,249,387 of record NC_092380.1, on the reverse strand, counting down.
TCAACTATTTGCTTGATGTTAAGTTTTGATCAGAAGTTCACCCACTCATAGAGTTGCCTCACTCTCTCATATCTGATTGAATGCAGAGTGAACAACCTCGTTCATTGGCCTTTTAAGAAACTTGGTTTGTGTTTGTGTCAAGTTGAGATCGGTGGCCTATTTAGATTAAAATGTTTAACCTTTAATGGAACAAAAGCCATGTGTAAAGTTAGAAGAAGCATTGGTTTTGTTTTTTAAGAAGCAAATTCTACAGCTCATGCTTGCATATTTTATTGAGGATGGAGGAATAGACTGGCCTTTGTAATATGAGATTTGTGGTATCGGTTGGCCAGAGTGAGTAATGCCAGCAGAGTAACTGTAAATGAAAGTGCTTTGTACACAGCAAGTTATGATACAGAGAACGTAACAGATTGTTTCAGAGTTTCAGCTGAGTACATCTTGTCTGCTGTGCCACACACTGATTTGATTTATGTTGAATACTGCTTGCCATTTGGAAGAGGGGCAGAAAACTTACTTCCAGAAGCGGGGCCTGCCACTTAAGTTCAGATTGATCTTTTGAATTGGTAAGTAGCTTTTCACCTCCCTCATGCTGATCAGGAATCCTGCAGTAGCTGTAACTAGTATAAAGGTATCTCTCTGAAATCTCTCCCGTTTATTTGTCCTTCTGCTCAAGTCCCAAACTGGTTAAGTACCTCTGTAAATTCACTGACAGAGATTAGCTTCCCTTTTCTCTGACAGATCTAAATATTATGCAAAGACTGTTGGAGTCAGACTCAGCTAGGCACGATGCAGTACTTTAAAACCAAAAAGAAAATCAGTTTGTTTTACTGTCAAGTGTGATAGCCGGAGTTTCATTGATGACTTGTGGGCTAGGCATTTGATCAAGTAAATAGGCTTTATATTTAGCATGAAGGGAAATATTAGTCACTTATAATCACTCTGACTGTAATTTCCCAATTCATTTCCTGTGTTTTTCTTTGTGTGGCTGAGGTACTGTATGGAAACTGCAAAGCTTAACCTGCAGTGTGTCCTTATCATCACTGAGAAAGGGGACATTTAACTGTGTGTGGAATGAGATTGATACTATAAAACTCTGTGTGTGATTGAATTACTGGAGAAGTGTTGCTAAGGTAAGACATGGAGTAGTCAATTTGCACTAACACTATCTTAAGGAAAAATACAAAAGATGAATGAAAGTTTAAATAAAGAAAGGGAGATAATGGAAATCTGAAATAATGGCAGAAAATGTTGGTAACACTTAGCAGGTCAGGTAGCATCTCTGCTAAGAAAAATAAAAGTTAATGTTTCAGGCCAAAGTGACGTGAATGACATTTTTTGATTTTCTGTATTGGCAAAATGTTGGCGAGCAACCAAAGACAAGGTGCTTTCAGCCTTGGGTGGGCCATTAGAGTCAGTGGTAACACTGTCACCTCAGAAGTCAGTCCGGAGCAGTGGTCCCCAACCAACGGGCCGCAAAGCGTATGCTACTGGGCAGAGAGTAATGATATGATTTGGCAATATGAAACGATATGAGTCAGCTGTACCTCTCCTCATTCCGTTACGCACTGTTGAACTTGAATCACCCCCCTCCACCCCTGTCGGCCGGTCCGCAAGAATATTGTCAATATTAAACCAGTCCACGGTGCAAAAAAGCCTAGTTTGGCTCTTCAGTGCATTACTGATGAAAAGCTGCTCTGTTGTCTTTTATACACAATTATAAGTTTGAGCTTGTTGTCATTCAAACAGTGTGGTAGCGTAGTGGTTAGTGCAACACTGTTACAGCTTGTGCATCGGAGTTCATATAGATATGGCCCTTGTGGCTAAAGGGATCAGGGGCTATGGGGGGAAGGCTGGTACAGGGTTCTGAGTTGGATGATCAGCCATGATTGTACTGAATGGTGGTGCAGGCTGGAAGAGCCGAATGGCCTACTCCTGCACCTATTTTCTATGTAACTCTATGTTCAGAGTTCACTTCCAGCATACATTCTTCCCGTGAATGTGTTGGCTTTCTCTGGGTGCTCCAATTTCCTCCCATGGTCCACAAAGATGTACTGGTCAGTAGGTTAATTAGTCATTATAAATTGTCTTGTGATTAGGCTGGAGTAAAATAGATGGGTCGCTGGGCCATGCATTTGGTTGGGTCGGAAGAGCCTGTTATTACACTGTATCTCTAAATAAATAATCATTCACATGTATATAGCTAAACGAAATGTTGTACCTCTGGGGCCAAGGTACATACAGTTGCACACAGCACATATACAGTAGTTGCAATCCAGCCATGATATTAACACCAGTCCCTGAGTAGCCTGCCTGAGGGTTGTCAGGTTGAGATAAGTGCGAGATGAGTAGTCATGTAAGATAGGATGATGTTACTGGTACTATTATCACAAAACAAGAGTGTGGGTTTCCTTGTTCCCCTTTGGGAAGCAAACCTGTGTTGAAAAGCAGGAGAGTTCCCTTTGGTGTCCGGATCAAAATTTATCCTTTCGTCGACATTAAACAGCTTATCTGGTTATTGCCATCCTGCACTGTGTGGAATTTTGCAGTGTTTTAAACTTTGTCGGTTGCAGTTCCTGCACTACAATTGTAAGCGCACTAAAAATAGATGTATTTGGTAAGAATGCACATAGACACGTCCTGAGTTAGTCAAAGATGATATGGAATGTAAGTCTTTATTTCTTCAAGTGGGCCCGTTTTCAGGAGAAAGTGTACGCTGGTTATTTTACACTGGGAAAGCCCAGTGCTGTCATATGGATACCTTACCCCGCTGAAGATTTCTGGACCATAGGAATGTGAGTCTCTGGTTCTGCCTCCCACACCCAGCGCAAGAACAAGAACAATTCCTTCACCCTGCAGCAGCATCCAAATCTTAGATTTATTTACTTACTTTGAGACACAGCATGGTAACAGGTCCTTCCACCCAGTAGGCATGCGGCACCCAATTACACCCACGTGAACAATTAACCTAATAGCCTGTACATCTTTGGACTATGGGAGGAAACCGGAGCACCCAGAGGAAACTCACGTAATCATGCAAATGAACATACAAACTCCTTACAGGAAGTGGTAGGAATTGAACCCAGGTTGCTGGTACTGTAATGGTGTTACACTATCATGCTTCCCTCGCTTAGATGCTCACACACGTAGATCAACTGCTCCAGCACTCTGCTATGCACCTGCAGAATTCTGTGCACCTGTGTGGGGCAGATCAGCCCGTGCGAAGAAAATAGACCCATTGTTTAATGAAGCCTGCCGAATAATCACGGGCACACTGCGCCCCCACAACCACTAACATCGTTTACAGACTTGAAGGCATTGCTCGCCCAGAGATCCAAAGGCACACTACAACAAAAAGTGAAAAAGGTAAACAGAACTCGGATCCACGGCACCCACTACATCATCACGTGCCAGTTTCCATCTGCCTAAAATCGAGGAAAAGCTTTGCTACAGTGGAGGAACTACCGCACGGAACATCCCGCCAAACATACAGGATTGGCCTCTGGCAACAAACAGAAGCCAGAACCCCACCATACAATACAGTGCAAGACCCCACAGAAATGTTACCAGACGGGGCACTGCTTGACAGACGGAAGTGGTGCACTCTCAACAGAGCCAGAGCGGGAGTTTGTAGGACGGGAGACAATATGGTGAAGTGGGGTTTAAAGACTGGCAAATCTTGTGAGTGTGGCGAAAGGGTGCAGAACATTGAACACGTTCTGCGCAACTGCCCACTCTCGCCTGATTTAGCTGACATTGACCTGCTCAACATCTACCAAACAACACTAGAGTGGCTGGCTGTCTGGTGTGACAAGCTATGATGATGATCATGCTTCCCCAGTCTGCATGATCCAATAACTCATCAGGAAATCTAGAATTACTCCTTAAAGACACAAGGACTTTAAATTTTAGTTTCTTGCCAAATGTGTGCCATTAATACAAACTTTATGGTGATGTCAATAATGTAACATTTTCTCTGATCGAAACTGACATATGGAGTGCTTTGTATTTATTAAAGTTGCTCACAGTTCATTCAAAGTTTCAAACTTACTGCCCGTATGCCCTGGCGTTTAGGGCAGAAATGATTGTGACAAATCTCAAAATTGTATAATTTATACATTCTTTAAAAATAAATGTACTTTGAATCCATCTGTCTTCGGCCATCTCCCTTATGCCCCAGCTGTGTTCAGGGTCCTCATTTCTGTCTATGGTAGAGCACCAAGTTGTCTTTGGATTCCCATGTTTCTTCCGCCCTTCAGGGGTCCAGTAAAGTCCTGTCTTGATGACAGATTTGACCTCTCTTCTCATCACATGGCTAATCCATCTTCAACGCTTCCTCGTGATAATTGTGGCCATGTCCTCTTGATGACACTGAAGGAATAGGGAGTGGTTGGAGATCTTTCTTGGCTAGGAGCTACGGTGGTTTGCGATGTGGAATGACAACAGCTTTGCAAGGGCACTGTCTGTCATGCGCCAGCACTTTGAGTGTGGACAGAACACAACTCTGGCACGGATTCACCTTGGTGTGATACTGTATTTGGTTGATCCCCATACGTTGCTCATTAATCTGAAGACAGTTCTGGCTTTGCTGGGTCACCACTGGATGTTGCCCTTAGTCCCTCCATCTTGCTGAATGCTGCTGCCCAGGTAAGTGAATCTGCTGGTGCTGGGTAAGTCGATGCCGTATGCCTTGAAGGGAGGAGGGGATGCTACGTTGAGGGTTATGTTCTCAGTCTTACTCTGGCTGACTGAGTCCAGCTTGTTCATTGAAGGCACAAGGCCGCTGAATTTTCTCCTGCATGTGCTGGTGTTTATGTAATAGTAATGTGAGGTCAACCACAAAGTCAAAGTCTTCCACAGAATAGAGTCCACCAAATGCTGCTGTGCTTATCTTGCATTGTTTTTTTTTGCCTCATAACCCAGTCAATCACCAGGTTAAACAACATTGCGCAGCCTTCCCTGACTCCAGTCTTGACTTCAAATTTCAAGTTGCTCTATCCAACTGTGCAGGTGAAGTCAGCACAGAAACTCTGGAAGAGCTGGACAATTTTGGAAGGCATCCTGTATGATCTGAGAATTTGCTGGAGGCTCTTCTTGTGGATGCTTTTGAAAACGTTTTCAAAGTCCGTGAACTTTACACACAGTTGCCACTCTGTGCACTCCTCTGATGTTATGCAGTGTGAAGATCTGGCCAACACAGCCTCTTCTTCCTGAGGCCAGCCTGCTCCTTCCTCAAGCACACATTGATAGTATCTGTAATCTGTTGGACAATGACTTTGGCTAGAATCTTGCTGGCCGCTGACAAAAATGTGATGCCATGCCAGTTGTTGCAATTACTTGGCACTCCTTTCTTGGGAACTCTAACAATGTCTCCCTTTATCTAGTCCTTGGGAATTGGTTCTGTTCCCAGATGATAGTAAACAGTGGTTGCAGGATGGTTGTTGCAACTTTCAGTTCAGCTTTGAACAGTTCAGTGTTAAAATTGACATGTCCTAGAGATTTGCTGTTCTTCAGTAATTAAATTGCAGCAACAATCTCTTCTTTCTTGAGTGGATCTGTGTCGATGTTGAGGTTCTTTGCTGCCTCTTGTACATTAAGATCTTCATCTGGTGGTAGTCTTTCTCTGTTGTCAAAAGTAGCCAGTTCTCATCTCTCTCAGGAACACTGGATCTGGCATGGAACTTTCTGCATACCAATTTTGAAATCCTGTATGTATTTCCCTGGCCAGCTCAATTGACTGCTTCTTTGGGCTGCACTGCAAGGTCTTTCATGTAGACTCTCTTAATCCTTTCTTTCAAGTCTCTTCACTTTCTTAGCTTTGTGTATGCTAGTTGAAGTCATTGACTTTGCATCTGGTACTTTATTCATAATTTTACCTTTCTTTCTAAGATCGTCCATATTTCCTGCTGTATCCATTCTTTATTCTTCTTTCCAGTTCTGTATCCTAGAAAAGCCTTATTGCTCTCCTTGGAGACTGACATAATCCGTTTACACATTGTGTCGATCTTGTCTACTGATATATCTTTATCAAGGTCTTGCAAGCCTGAAATCTGTTCTTAAGCTGAGTGGTGAAGGCAGTTCTCGCATTAGTATCCTTCAGTTTCTCAACATCAAACAGTCTTTATACATGTGTTCTGGTCCCACTGCCTCTCAGCTTGTGTTTCATTACTGCTACAAGTAGGTGATGATCATTTCCTGTATCTGCTCCTCTCTTCACCTTTTCGTCCTGCAAGGATCGTCACCACATACCATCGATCATCAACTGGTCAATTTGGTTCTTCTTGCGTCCATTGGGTGAGCACCATGTCAGTTGGTGGATTTCACGGTGTGGAAAGAAAGTCACTCCTATGACCAGATTGTTCATGGCATAGAATTCCACCATTGTTATTCATCATTCCACCTGCATACATTCCCCTGACTCTAGTAAAGTATGAGTTGTTATTTCTGACTTTGACATTTGGATCTCCCATGACGATGGTTATGTCATGGTGTGATGTTAACTCTATCTCTGATTGCAGCTGTCTGTAAAAAGATGTCCTTTTCTTCAATGTCACTGTCATTAGTTGAAGCACGACACCAGATCACAATCATGTTCAGTTGCATCCCTTGCGGCCTGACTCTCATCAGCAGTTGATTGGTTTCCACTCCAGCGAGCACTTCTCAATGCCTTTCGTCAAAATAACAGTTACACCATCATGATGCTAACCATCTTCCCTTCTTGAGTATAAAACTGCTTCACCAGTTGCTGCCTTTAGTCTGCCAGACCCTGTCCATCTGCTTTTACTGATGCCCGGTACATATCGGTTGTAACGACGCATTTCTGCAGTTAGTTGTTCCAGCTTGCCAGTTTTCTGTATATTCCAGAAAACAATTTTGGTCTTGATCTTGGCGGTATTTAGGGCTTCATTCATTGTGTCAGTAGCTCGTTTTTGGATTTCACTACTGTCAGCCATGCAAGTCCCGGGTGGAGACTCAGGAATATGGTCGCACTCAGATGTAGAAGGACATTGCTGTTTCCGTAACAGTTTGGTTTGACCGGTCAGGGTTGTTAGCCCTGAGCTGAACTCCCAATCCTTGGGGATTTGTAGACCACTCTTCATCTTTGGCAGGGGTGACCCTACCAAGAGCCAAAGCATAAGGCCCTGACTCCAGCCAACATCACTGTCCGGGTCGTTGAGGCATGCAAGCCTCCAAACCACAAAAAGGCTGTGGTCCTCTTGGAGGCCAAGTCCAGAAGTTCAAAGTAGATTTATTATCTGAATATGTATTTATCACCATATACTACCCTGAGATTCATTTTCTCACAGGCATTCACAGTAGAACAAAGAAATACAATAGAATCAATGAAAAACTGCACACAAAGACTGACAACCAAAGTGCAAAAGAAGACAAACTGTGCAAATACAAAAAAAGACTAATAATAATAAATAAATAATACTGAGAAGATGAGTTGCTGAGTCTTTAAATGTGAGTCCTGAAGTTGTGAATCAGTTTAGTTTTGAGGTGCGAGGAGTTATCCACACTGGTTCAAGAATCTTATGGTTGAAGGGTAATAACTGTTCCTGAACCTGGTGGTGTGGGACCTAAAGCTCCTGCCCCTCCTTCCCGATGGCAGCAGTGAGAACAAAGCATGGCCTGGATGCTGGGGGTCCTTAACGTGCTGCTTTCTTGTTGCGGGGAGGGCTTTTCCTCAGTGCTTTTCCTCATAATATAAATTATCTTTCAGTTATTGCTGGCTGTGAAATCTATTTCAGATAGTGACCAGGAGATTGATTTCAGAGGTGGTCATTAATTTGCTGTTAAATTGGGATAAAAAGAAATGTTTGAATAGGATTCATGGGACACATCAACTACTGCTCCAAGAGCTAAAACAATGCTTTGCCCTTCATTCTGCCACAAATAATTATGGTGCTGGAAGGGTTTCAGACTTGCATTAGCCAGGACCTCCATGAAGCAAATGCTTTCCAGAATAAATATAAGATGATTAATTACAAACATTGGACGCAAAACACAATGCTGATGCCAGGGTTGACAGACCGTTTATGTGGGGAGCATAGGGAGAACTGGGATTATCTTCTTGTGCATAAATGGTAAAGGAAAGTTTCAAAAAGAGGTGTTGGAATTATAAAAGGTTTTGATGAACTGGAGAGCAAATGTTTCCAAAGGCAGGAGGCCAGTAACCAGATTACCTGCTGCTAAAGTTCATAGTAAAAAAACTCGAGTGAAAATGAGGTTTTTTTTCGATGCATTGAGATGACACAGTCCATAAGACATTGACAGCATTTAGGGAGCTGATCCAGTCATGAGTATTAGAAGGAAATTGAATATATACTTGAAAAGGAATAGTTTGCAGGTTATAACACAAGAGATTCTGCAGATGCTGGAAATCCAGAGCAACACACAGAATACTGGAGGAACTCAGCAGCACTTATGGAGTGGGATAAACTGTTGACATTCAGGGCCGAGACCCTTAATTGGTCTCAGCCTGAGATGTCAACTGTTTATTCCTTGCCGTAGGTGCTGCCTGGCCTGCTGAGTTCCTCCAGTATTTTGTATGAGTTTACACATTAATGGTAGTTGCAGAGTAATGGAACAATTTGGAGTGCCCTTTCAAAAGGCCATTATGGGTAGGCAACAGGCCTCTTCTTGTGTTTCAAGATTCTGTAGTGTAGAAATCTGAGTTTACCTCAGCAACAGAAGCTCCTGTGAGCAGACTGTGCTGAAGCCAAGCATTGCCCCAGTCACCTGCACTTACCTGGGCTGGACATGGAAGGTCAATCTCATTTTCTTGTCCTCAGTAACACTTTATTCTGCACTGGTATTGTTTTGCCTTGTATGGATGGTATGTAAGACCATTTCTTCATTATACCTCGGTACATGTGAAAATAATAAACCATTTTCAAAACTTCATTTTCCAAGTACATATTCAATTCCCTTTTATACAACTGAATTAGCTCCTAGTACAATCTTAAGCGTTACCTATGATGGTTTAACTTCACTGCATCGTGAAAAAAATCACATTGTCACTGCTTTTTTTGCTAGTAATATTAACTATAGTATAATATTATCTGGTTGTTGACATTCAAACCATTCTGAACAATTGCTGTTATTTTTTTATTTATTAAAACCCTGTGTAAATCTAAGCAGCTTCTTTTGAATCTTGTCTCTACTGTTACCGCTTCACTTATTCCCCTGGAATTCAGTTGACAAACCCAGCACTTGGCGTCTCTCTGAGGCATCCAGGATACAAATGGCTTAGACTTGTTTCTGTGCTGGGAAGATCAAAGATCAACTTCCTTCGCCATATAAATTTACATGTATTAGGAATTTGCTGTTGGGTGTTCGTGCGGCATGCAACAAAAATCAACAACTTCAACAATTCTAAAGAATAAGGAATTATATAAAAATAAGTTAGAGGTTAAAGTACGAGGTTTTGTTTAGTGGTGCATATTGTGTATGGTTGAATGACAATTGAATTGAAGTACAGATGTGGAATAAAATATGCATAAATACCAGCATGTATTTACAATGTAAATAGTTTTATAATACACACAAAATACTGGAGGAACTCAGTAGGCCAGGAAACATCTATGAAAGTGAATAGATGGTTGATGTTTCGGGCCAAGACCCTTCATGGGGACTGAGAAAGAAGGGGGAAAAACGCCAGACTAAAAAGGTGGAGGGAGGGGAATGAGGCTAGCTGGAAGGTGATAGGTGAAGCCAGGTGGTTGGGAAAAGTCAAGGGCTGGAGAAGAAGGAATCTGAGAGGAGGGAGGAGTGTTGAAGAGTTGAAGGGCAGCTGTCTTTACAGTCCAGTGAGTGTCTGAGGCGATAGACACGGTTGATTGATCAGATTAACTTTCAATCCATCAGTTGTAGAATTACCACAGTCACCTGAAGAATCCCATTATGACCCCATGAACCAACCCTCACCCAGTTTCAGTTTAAAGACCAATGCAAGAGAGAATAGTCGTTGAGCTGGCAGCAGAGAAGCTGTGGTGCCTTCCACAGTGGAAAAACATCCTCATTATAATATTGAGTCCTGGTGAAGAGTCTCGGCCTAGAATGTCACCCCTTTTGTCCTCTCCAGAGATGCTGCCTGATTTGATGACTTCTTCCAGCATTTTTTGTGTTTTACTCTGGATTTCCAGCATCTTGAGAATCTCTTGGGTTCATCGTAATATTGTTAAGGTGTGCAAGAAACACTAGAATGTTAACTGTAACCCATCTGGATTCCATAGCTGAATCTGTCACGCACAAATTCTTTTCTAATGATAGACAAGTTGTATGAAATGCCTGAGAAAAAGCAAAATACACAATTTGAAATTAACTTCCCTGAGCCAAAATTGAACAGAGATAATCCTGGAACGTTTCCAGACTGTTTGAATGCATGAGGCTTATTGTAACATGCAAAATATTAATGGTGCCAAAATACTAAATGCTCTTGAATATAGAGAAAGCTCATTACTGCAAGCCTGAAAAGTCATTGTTGGAAGGAATTCATGACATGTAAATGAAACACACTTGCACATAGATGGGTGGGCGGCTCAGCACAAGAGAGTGTGTGTATGTCTTGTGCTCTATGTGTATTCTGGAGGTAGGTGGTAGACTTTATGGTGAAGCATGATTTGAATGGAGTGTGCAAAATGTAATGTGTCACACAATATAAACGTGTTAGATGCTGATTATATATAACACACATTTGCAAAGAATAAATATGGTCTCGAACGATACCTGGACATCTCTGTGAGTTTTTACCATAACTGCACGAGACACTTGCAGAATATAAATGTATAATTTTATTCTGACAGAGTTAAATTTGAGGTCAGGGGCTTGTGTACGGCCCTTGTTTTATTGTTGTATCGATGAGTGATCTCCCTGTCTCAACAAGCCACTGCTTTTTAAAGGACTCCTTTGGTTCTCTCTGAGCACTGTTCTCAAAAGGCTGAATACAGTCACAGTACTTGATCATTATGCAGCACAGTGATCGGAATGTGAATGCACTGCAACTTCGAGCGTATTTCTGACAAACTCCACTTGAAATTCAAGCTTTTAGTTGAAGGCGATCCATTACTTGCTTGGTGTTCACTTACTTGCTTTGCCATTGAGCACACACTGTGTTGAGTTTCTCAACTGATAGAATGAATGAAATGAAAGGAGTCGTAGAGTCAAAGAACAATTCAGCACTGAAACGGGTCCTTCAGCCCATTTAGTCTGTATGTACTTACTTACAGCCCATTATTCCACTGGCACTTAGGGCAGCAATGAAAGTCCTCCATCTCTGACTGTCCTTGGCCATCTTCTCTATTGTGTCCCAGGTGTGGTTCAAGGTCCTCGTTTCTGCCTCGTGTGCCAAGTTGCCTTTGGTCTTCTGTGTTTCTTCCTTCTTTTATGGTGTTCTCATCATGTGCCCAACCCCTCTCCAACGTTTTCTCATGATGATTGCAGCCAAGTCTTCTCTGACACTGAAGGAGCAGAGTGTGCTGAACTATTATTTTGTCAAGTTCTATTGACCTGCACCTGGTCCACAGCTCTCCATACTGTTACCATCCGTAAACCTTCCGAAATTTCTTTTAAATGTTAAAAGTGAACCTGTATCCACTGGCAAATTTGCTGATGATACAAAGATTGGAGGTGTAGTAGACAGTGAGGAAGGTTTTCAGAGCCTGCAGAGGGACTTGGACCAGCTGGAAAAATGGGCTGAAAAATAGCAGATGGAGTTTAATACAGACAAGTGTGGGGTATTGCACGTTGGAAGGACAAACCAAGGTAGAACATACAGGGTTAATGGTAAGGCACTGAGGAGTGCAGTGGAACAGAGGGATCTGGGAATACAGATACAAAATTCCCTAAAAGTACTGTCACAGGTAGATAGGGTCGTAAAGAGAGCTTTTGGTACCTTGGCCTTTATTAATCAAAGTATTGAGTATAAGAGCTGGAATGTTATGATGAGGTTGTATAAGGCATTGGTGAGGCCGAATCTGGAGTATTGTGTTCAGTTTTGGTCACCAAATTACAGGAAGGATATTAATAAGGTTGAAAGAGTGCAGAGAAGGTTTACAAGGATGTTGCCGGGACTTGAGAAACTCTGTTACAGAGAAAGGTTGAATAGGTTAGGACTTTATTCCCTGGAGCATAGAAGAATGAGGGGAGATTTGATAGAGGTATATAAAATTATGATGGGTATAGATAGTGTGAATGCAAGCAGGCTTTTTCCACTGAGGCAAGGGGAGAAAAAAACCAGAGGACATGGGTTAAGGGTGAAGGGGGAAAAGTTCAAAGGGAACATTAGGGGGGGCTTCTTCACACAGAGAGTGGTGGGAGTATAGAATGAGCTGCCAGACGAGGTGGTAAATGCGGGTTCTTTTTTAACATTTGAGAATAAATTGGACAGATACATGGATGGGAGGTGTATGGAGGGATATAGTCCGTGTGCAGGTCAGTGGGACTAGGCAGAAAATGGTTCAGCACAGCCAAGAAGGGCCAAAAGGCCTGTTTCTGTGCTGTAGTTTCTATGGTTTCTATGGCAGCTCGTTCCACACTCTTGACCTCTGTCAAATCCCCACTTCCTCCTGTGCTCTAGGAAATAAAGTATCTACCTATTCAACCTTTTCTTATAATTTGGGTAATATTGAACCTCATTTTGTTACAGATTTACACCGACTGGGCCAATCATTACCTGGCAAAGTCTGGCCACAAGCGGCTCATCAGAGACCTACAGCAGGATGTGACGGATGGGGTTCTACTGGCTGAGATCATCCAGGTTGTGGGTATGTGCTGCCTCTCCCATCATTGGTAGAGTCGTTTTTTTTGGTGGGGTGAGGAAGAAGATGCTTGCTGAGCACGTTTTGTTTCAAATGCTGCAAAGTTAAATCATTTCAAAGTTCAAAAGCAAATTTATCATCAGAAGATTCTTGTATCATTGGGTTCGCTTCCAGAGAAGGTGGGACCTGTACAGAAGGGATGGTTTGCACCTGAACTGGAGGGGCACTTATATCCTAGTGGGAAGGTTTGTTAATGTGGCACAGTGGGGTTTAAACTAGAGTTGCAGGGCGATGGGAACCAGAGTGCTAGAATAGTTAGTGGAGAGGTTGTAGAGGCAGATGTTGGTAAGACCTCAGACAAAGTCAGAAGGTTGAGTATGGAGTAACTAGTGTCCTGAGCTGCATATATTTCAGTTCAAGGGGTATCGTAGGAAAGGTGGATGAGCTCAGGGCATGGATCAACACCTGGAATTATGAAATTGGAGACTTGGTTGCAGGAGGGGCAGAAATGGCAGCTCAGTATTCCGGGGTTCTGTTGATTTAGAAGTAACAGAGTGGGAGGAATTAAAGAAGGAGGGGTGGCGTTAGGGAAAATGTCATAGCAGTGTGCTTCATCAGGACAGAATGGAGAACTCAACCAGTGAGGTGTTATTGGTGCAATTGAGAAATAAGAAGGGTATGACCATATTAATGGGGCTATATTACAGACCACCCAATAGTCCTAGGGATTTAGAAGAACAAACTTGTAAAGAGATCACAGACTTTTGTAAGAAACATAATGTTATTACAGTAGGTGATTTTAACTTTCCACGTATTGACTGGGAATCCCATACTGTAAAAGGACTAGATGAGATACAGTTTGTCAAAGTTTCTTTTATCGGTACGTAGGAGTCCCAACAACAGTGTGTGCAATACTGTATCTGCTAATGGGGAGTGAGACAGGCAGGTGATAGAAGGTTGTGCAGGGAAACACTTTGCATCCAGTCACCACAATGCCATTAGTTTCAAAGTAAATGTGCAAAGAGATCGGTCTGGCCTGTAGGTTGAGATTCTACATCAGAGAAAGTCCGATTTTGATGGTATCAGAAATGATCTGGCAAGTGTGGATTGGAACAGGCTGCTTTCTGGCAAAGATGTACTTTAAAAGGTGGAGGTCTTCAAAACCAAAATTTTGAGAGTCCAAAGCTTATGTGCCTGTCAGAATAAAAGGTACAGATAACAAGTGTAGGGAACCTTGGTTTTTCAAGAGATATTGATGCCCTGGTTAAGAGAAAAAAGGAGGTGCATAGCAGGTATAGGCAAGAAGGAACAAATGAGGTGCTTATGGAGTATAAGAAACGCAAGAGAACACTTGAGAACAAAATCAGGAAGGCTTAAAGAAGGCATGAAATTGCCTGAGCTGAGCAGTGACGGAGAATCCTAAGGGATTCTACAGGTATTGTATGTTGAGAGCAAAAAAAAAAGCTGCTAGGGACAAAATTGGTCCTCTGGAAAACCTGAATAGTGATCAATGTGTGGAGCCAAATCAGAGGGAGGAGATCTTGAATGCAATCTTTGTACCTGTATTTACTCGGGAGATGGATATAGAGTCTATAGAAGTGAGGCGAAGTGGCATCAACTTCATGGACCCTGTACAGACTGCAGAGGAGGAGGTGTTTGCAAATCAGGATAGATAAATCTCTAGGACCTGACAAGGTGTCCCCTCAGACCCTCTGGGAAGCAAGTGCAGAAATTGTCGGGGCCCTAGCATGAAAATTTAAAACATCCTTAGTGACAGGAGAGGGACCAGAGGATTGGAGGATAGCCGATGTTTTTCTGCTGTTTAAGAAAGGCTCGAAACTTAAACCAGGAAAATGTAGGCAAGTGAGTCTGATATCAGTTATGGGAAAGTTATTAGAAGAAATACCAACGGGCCAGATAATTAAGTACTTGGATGGACGATCTTAGCTTTTCAAGGAAGTTACCAGGAAAGTATATGAAGGCAAGGCAGTGGATATTGTCTGTGTGGACTTTAGTAAGGTATTTGATAAGGTCCGGCATGGGAGTTTGGTCAAAAAGGTTTAGTTGCTCAGCATCCAGGATGAAGTAGTACATAGGATTAGATATTGTCTTTGTGGGAGAAACCAGAGCATAGCCATAGAGGGTTGCCTCTCTGACTGGAGGCCTGGGACTTGTGGTGTGCTGCAGGGATTGCAGCAGGGTCCTTTGTTGTTTGTTGGAAAGGCACATTGGCCTTCATAAGTCAGTGTATTGAGTACAGAACTTGAGATGTTATGTTAAAATTGTATTAGACATTGGTGAGGCCTAATTTGGAGTATTGTGTTGCAGTTTTGGTCACCTACCTACAGGAAAGAGGTAAATAAGGTTGGAAGAGTGCAGAGAAAATTTACAAGGATGTTGCTGAGTCCAAAGGATCTGAGTTATAAGGAAAGATTGTATAGGTTAGGACTGTATTCTTTAGAACAGAGGAGATTTAATTGAGGTATACAAAATTATGAGGGGTATAGCTGGGCTAAATATAAGCAGGCTTTTTCCACTGAAGTTTGGTGGGACTACAACCAGAGGTCACTGCTTAAGGGTGAAAGGTGTGAAGTTTAAGGGGAACGTGAGGGGAAACTTCTTCACTCAAGGGTTGTGAGAGTGTAGAATGAGCTGCCAGCACAAGTGGTCCATCCAAGCTTGATTTCAATGCCTCAGAGAAATTTGGATAGGTACATGGGATGTAGGGCCCTGGTGCAGGTCGTTTCAAGTAGGCATTTTAGATGGTTTCAGCATGGACTAAATGGGCCAAAGGGCCAGTTTCTGTGCGGTACTTCTGGGGGGGGGGAAGCGTAGTAAATACAAAGAAACACAATAGAATCAATGAAAAACTAAACAAAATAAAGGTAAACAACCAATGTGAAAAAGACAGTAAATTGTGTGAATACAAAAAGAAAGCAAAGTAATAATAGGTAATAATCAGAATCAGGTTTAATGTCACCAGCATATGTCGTGAAATTTGTTAATTTTGCAGCAGCAGTACATGATAAATATTTTTTAAAAACTGAATTACGAGCCAATGTTTAGCAGACTTGGAGCTGATTTGAAGTGGAAGATCCGAGGCAAAGCAAGTCAGAGTCAAGGCTGTGGAACCCAGGCTCAAGAACAAGGAATGAGCCGATGTTTGACTGATTTGAGGGCAGACATCCCACCCTGCAAAAGCTCATCTCAGGGAGGTAGCACCATCAATTTGCGGGAGACTCCCGGAACTTCCGGGAGAGGTGGGATGTCTGCAATGGAGTAGCTCCTTAGCAGCTAGCCAGCTAGTTTAAATAACGTTAGCTATGCTAATGAACGAATGACACCTGTTAAACTCACCTCAACAAGTCTTTTACAGTCTTAACCCACCAATAGAAAAGTCACTGTTGCAAACAGTGCAGCGAGCAACACTGTCATTATTTTTGACCCCTATTAGGCAGGGGTACACTTTAGTGTAGCCTGGGGTAACGTACGTTTTATATTTTCTCTTTTTGGAACACTCTGCCATGGCGCGAACTCGCTCTCTCTCCCTCTCCTGCGCGTTCTCTTGTGGTCGCTCTCTCTTGCACTCTCTCTCGTGCTTGCTCACTCTCAAAAATATTGATCTCAGGGATATTGTATATAATTTGCGGGCATCAGGGAGCTACTATTAATACGCGGGAGACTCCCGGAGCTTCCGGGAGAGGTGGGATGTCTGTAAGTGCTGGGCCAGATTGGAAGAGTCGGGTGCGGGCCAAATCAGGGTAGTGCAGCCTGGGCCTGAGTGTGTATCAAAGCTGCAAGGCTAGGTTGAAAAGGTCAGCATGTCGGGGCCAGAGGCAAGGAATAGGTCAGGGTTCAGCTCACTGCTCAGTGAGGTTTACTCGTGTCTGCACTGAACTGAAGCTGTGGCCTATAAATAACAGGCTCCTGGACTGGCTGCAGTCATGACTGGCTTCGTGGCTGTGAACTCGCTTTTGTGAACTTCAGTTCTGAATATTATTTGCTTACTTTTATTGTTTGCACAATTTTGTGTTTTCCTGCAGATTGGGTGTTAGACAGTTTTTTTTTAAATCGGTTCCACTGGGTTTCTGTGTTTTGTGACATAGGAGCAGAATTAGTTCATTTGGCCCATCAAGCCTGCTCTGCCATTCTATCATGGCTGATTTATTATCCTTCTCGACCACATTCTCTTGCTTTCTCCCTGTAACTTTTGACACCCTGACTGTAAGGAGACGAATCTCAAGGTTGTATATAGTATACATACTGCAATAATAATGTACTTTGTACTTTGAAATTCAAGATTGATTATTGTCATTCTTCAGTACACAAGTGTAAAGGAGAACAATATGATTGTTACTCTGGATCCAATGCAGCATAAAGACACTCTGCTTAAAAAAAAAACACATTGAGTATAAATATAAAAGCAATCCTATTGGACACCATGTATAAGTAACTGTGTGGCTATCTATGCATAGAATTGGCTTATACACATAGACTGATTGTATGTACATAAGCGGTGTTTCCTCCAATTTTTAGTAGTCAGTGTGCGCAAAAATCTCATGTTGTGCAAATTTTTTTCTTGTGACAAAAGTATGTGCGCACTGAATGCACACATGGCACAGTTTATTTAGGTTTATAAAATATTTGACATAAAACGGCACAGAATAACAACAAAATAACGTACATATTTAAGTCACTCAGTTATTTTTTTTCTCTCTCCTGTCTTTGGCATTTACCCACTCTTTGTAAACTATCTAGACTAATAGATCTTCCATCCAATTGATAGCTTTTGATTCTTATTAACATATCCAAATGACATTCACCTGAACAGTTTCTCAGCCTGTTTTTGAGTTGATTCATTGGGCTAAAACCTTGCTCACAGTCCGCACTAGATGCAAGAAAGGTTCCCTCAATGTCCATCAACTGTGCAAGGTCGCAAAGCTGTTCATTTTGAAGTACAAATGCCATCATTTGAGCAAAGTTTGAAATCAGTTTGGATTTAATTTTTTTCTTGCACGGAAAATTTGAAATCGTTAAACTGTTTAACTATTACAGTATCTTCAGCTAGAAAATCATGATATTTTAGACATAAGGTATTAACTTGTTCATCGCCAAATGTGAAGTCACAATCTGCAATTGCGGAGAAATCAAAAGCTGACAGTTCTTGTACCTCATCTTCAGGAAACCTTTCTTCTAAATGAACGCAAAGACTATTTATAAAAGTCAACAGCGAACTTGTATCTATTGCGACGTTTTCTTCACGTGTTGGCTTAGCAAAACTTTAACTTTGTCACTTCATGAAACATTGTCTCCCAGATATTGCTTTCTTATCTTGTTAATTTTGCCTCACGCAAGATGAAGTGGATCAATCGGTGTCAGGCCACTCTTTTACAGAATCTTGCACAGTGCAGCCAGTTCATCAAAGACATCACTTAAAACCTGCAAAGTTCATTTGCGCTTCACGCCCTTCACTTCTTTTGAATTTGACATAGTGAATCAATATTTTTTTCAATAAAAACCTAGTAAGCTATCTACAGGATTTGAAACAGATCTTTGTAAACTTTACGATATGAACACTGTCCGCCAAAGATGGCTGCCATCGTGATGCAGCTGTACAAACCGGAACAGGAAAGGTGAGGTGACGTAAATTAGTGACATGCATTGTGGTATTTGAAAAACCGACTAACTAGTTAACAGAAACATTTAGCTAAAAGGTTATTTTGAATAAGTATAATTATTAATTAATACATTATTTTAGGTAACTAACCTTTTGTGCGCACATTAATTTCTTTCCTGTGCTGGTTGAAAAACGTGTTTGTGCGCGCATACGCGCACAGCTTGGAGGGAACATAGTACATAAGGGTACACTAGGTGCTAGGTACGCTAGGTAACTATGCAAAAGGTGACTGGCAAGAAATGATTGAGTGACGTATGTAGAAAAATTTCTGATAAAAGTTTTTTAACTTGAAATATTAACTCTTTTTCATTCTCCATTGTTGCGTTCTTACAATTGAGAAGTTCTAGTGCTTTTATTTCAGATCGCCAGCTCCTGCTATTGGATTGTACATAAAGAACACTGGTCATACATTGGCGATACTCAATGGCCAGTGAGTCATTGTGCCACATACCATCGATACTTCTGCTGGCATTTATACCGTAGAGGAACATGGGGACCATACACAGAAAAACGTGCAGCCACTTCTGCCCTCACAATCTCATTGCATACCAACATAGGGGATCCAAAAACAGACTTACTCTGCCATTTAATAAAATCATGGTGAATTTGACCATAACTTCAAGTCCACAGTCTTGTCAATCCTTAATACGTTTGCTTATTGAATTGGCTTCTTCCTGAAAAATAAGCAAAAACCTTGCTTAAATTGCCCTTTGAAGAAGAAAGTTCCAAAGACTCGTGACTCTAAGAGAAGAACTTTCCTCTCATCTTTGTCTTAAATGGATTCTCCCACAAGACAATCAAGTTTATTATCATTGATATATGTCATATGATATTTGGTTGTTTCATTACTGTTGTCCTCACCCCCTCCACATCCAGACTGCCAAGACCCTTTTAGATCTTGGGTGTTTCAAATAAAGATTGATAATGATCAGTGGTATGAAATAAAACCGTAAGACATATAGGAGCAGAATTAGGCCATTTGGCCCATCAAGCCTGCTCTGCCATTCTATCATGGCTAATTTATTATTCTTCTCAACCCCATTCTCTTGCTTTCTCCCCGTAACTTTTGACATCCTGACTAATCAAGAAGCCATCAACCTCCGCTTTAAATATACCCAATGATTTGGCTTCCACAGCCATCTGTGGTAATCAGTTCCACAGATTCACCACCCTCTGGCAAAAGAAATTCATCCTCATGTCTGTTCTAAAGGTACAGCCTTCTATTCTGAGGTTGGGCCTTCTGGTTCTAGCAATTCATGCTGATACAATTGGAATCAAATCAAATCAAAATCAAATATCGCTGTGATGATTGTATGTTCTAGTATCAATTGTTTGGCGACAATAAAGTATAAAGTATTATGTAGTGCCTTAAATTTTAAGTTTGAGTGTAATTATCCTCCAACGATACATGAATACCCAAGAATGCAGCCAAATGAAAGTGTTCCTCTGGGGCCAAGGTGCAAAACACAGTACCAGCAGTTATACACAGCACAAGAGCGTAAGGCACGTGTAGCACACATAAATCGCAAGTAAATATACAGTCACACAAATACAATATATGCAGTATATTCTATAAGAATACTATATTCTTAGAAATTCTCAGAATACTATACTTCCTGAGAATGCTATATTCTCAGAAAGGCAGCGTCCATTATTAAGGACCTCCAGCACCCAGGGCATGCCCTTTTCTCACTGTTACCATCAGGTAGGAGGTACAGAAGCCTGAAAGCACACACTCAGCGATTTAGGAACAGTTCTTCTCCTCTGCCATCCGATTCCTAAATGGACATTGAAACTTTGGACACTACCTCACTTTTTTTTAATATACAATATTTCTGTTTTTGCACATTTTTAAAAATCTATTCGATATACATAATTGATTTACTTGTTTATTTATTTTTAATTTAATTTATTTTTTTTCTCTCTCTGCTAGATATGTATTGCATTGAACTGCTGCAGTTAAGTTAACAAATTTCACGTCACATGCCGGTGATAATAAACCTGATTGTGATTCTTAAATGCCCCTAATGTATCTGCCTCTACCACTGCCCCTAGAAGGGCGTTCCACACACTCACCACTCTGTTTTTTTTTAAAAAACTTGCCTCTGACGTGCCCCCCCCCCCCCCCGGCCACCTGGGTGTCAGATACATTTTGTACAAGGTACTTTCGGAACTTTTGTATATAATCCGTGTTAGTTCACCTGAAGTTCTCTGGATCACACTGGTTACACACCACAATGTTCTATCCATGCTAGTGTTAATTGAAGCTAAATGTTTCATACCATGGACATTAGGGAATAGTTTCAGTTGAATTAGGAGTGAGCATTCTGGCTTGTGCATTGGCTGAATGCTTAAAGGGACTCTTTGCAGATGTTAGGAAGTCTGACTGCGGCTTCAGAACTGACTGCAGGCTGCAGCAATCACCATTTACCTGCTGAGAGGGCAGTTGTTCGGCTGCCTCAGGATTATCACACCTGGCAGCACACTCCGTTACTGGGGGTGGCATTATACCTGCGGCTGATCACTCAGAGCGGGGCTTAGGTCTTTGGGACAAGAAGCAAGGACAAGTCGGTAATGAAGAATCTAATCTTGGAGAATTTGCTGAGGGAATTTTGACTGCACAGTTACGCCAGCTGAGATCAAGGTGTACTTTAACTCTCAAATTATTTGTAGCAGGAACTTTCCAACCTAATGCAGCAGATCCATTGCTGCAGTACAGAGGATATTCTGCCTCTGCATTTAGAGAGAAATTATTTCATTTGCTTTGATGAACAACTATAATATCGGTTGCATTGGGATTTCAGGCATCTTCCAGCAGTGCAGGCAGCTGTTGACTGTATTTGTGTCACTGTAGGGATCTCCACTGTGAACCCAGACTTATTTATGGACAGAAAGGCTTTGCACTCCCTCAGAGTATGGATTTTGCCGTGTTATGTGAAGAATCTCCTCAGAGTAATTCCCATGTTTTAGGAAGGACACGTCATTCCTTCATCCTGATAAGAGTTATTTTTCTAGGTTCATAGGGATGGTCAGCCATACTGAAGCAACCCACAGCTGATGAGACAGAGGAGAACTCAAGGCGACATGCAAGTTGTGGTTTTGGGGATAGAGGGGGGAGTTGGGGGTCAGGTTAAGGCTTGGGGACAGTTATCTGCAGGAATAGGGGTCTGATTAGGGTTTAGGGACATGGAGTTAGAGATCAGACCTCTGCTGCACGTTCGAAGTCCAGTGATGTGGTTGGGTAATGAAGGACATCTGCACTCAAAGGCCAGCAGCATGGTCGGGTGACGAAGAACATCCATGGATAGTGGCCTGTCTCAGGTCAGAGGGACCCAGAATCAGATGTCCATGCAGGCAGGAGGCATGAGGGCCAGTCGGTCAGCAAACCCAGAGCCCAAGCCTGGAGTTTAGGGTCCCAAAGTTGGCTAGCCTGGGCGTCGACTTCCATACTGCAGGCGTACATAGTATTCACTTTGATCTGCATTGTATGAGTAGGAACTCCTCTTGCTTTCAACACTTCTCTACTGTGTTGGGATTCTTGACGGACTCTTCTGTAACCACAACATGCCAACCTTTTGAAATGTACTGTACATACTTGATCTCATTCCCCACTCCCCAGGGCAAAGGCTCTCCTTCCAGGCCTGTACCTCATTGACCAAGACTTGCATGGCATTTTGAGTGAATATGGAGACTGACTTCCTTTTTCTTGCAGCCTCTGTCTCCTCAGCAGTGAGTTGTTATGGTGTGGATGACATATGAGTGAGGCTTTCCCCTGATTGTTGTGAAACAAAATGACCCCATCAGGAATTGCGCAAATCCTAGTTAAGCTCTGATTTCTTAGTATAAGCCACCCAAACGCTCTTTCCCACAGGAATGTGGCCAAATTTGTGATCTTTTTTCTGATTTTCCATTGGTGCAATATACAGCAGTTTTTCACCAAATTGAAAATATTACAATTTAAATTCTAGCTAAGTGTGCACAACCACACAAAAGGTAATTAAGTGTGCTCTTTGCACCAACAAATGCATCAAGTTTGTAGACAAAAAGTCTTTCTCAGTATTGCAGGAACCAGTTGCCACAGTTCTCCCACACAATGCCATTTCCCACTGACTTTCTACTCCAGTGACATTGGCTGTTTGCTTTATTGTTGTAGTTCCCCCAGCTTCAAGATAACATCACTTGTTAAATGACTGAAATAAACTCAATTGCATTATATCACTCATGTTTTGATCTTTTAGTTTATGCTTTTTCACTTTCAGAATATATGAACGTGAGCAAAGGGGATCTTATTGAAACCTCTATTGAAGGGCCTTCAGGGGTTCCTCACAGACCTCTTGCTTAATGGTATTGGTCAATGGCATAAAAGAAGTTTGGGAACCCCTAGCCTAGATAGAGAGGATGTTTCCTATAGTGGGGGAGTCTAGGACCAGAGGGAACCACCTCAGAATTACAAGGATGTCCCTTCAGAACAGAAATGAGGAATTTCTTTAGCCAGAGGGTGGTGAATCTGTGGAATTCATTGCCACAGCTGGTTGTGGAGGTCAAGTCATTATGTGTATTTAAAGCGGAGGTTGATAGGTTCTTGATTTGTAAGTGTGTCAAAACTTACGGGAAAAAGACAGGAGAATGGGGTTGAAAGGGTTAATAAATTAGCCATGATGGAATGGCGGAGCAGAACTGATGGGCCAAATGGACCAATTGTGCTGCTGTGTCTTGTGATCTAATGTGGCTTGCTACAACTTGCCCACAAATCTTTATGGACTAGAAAATTATTGCAAACTATGTACATAAAGGCACTCAGTCACTCCTCTTGTACATATAACAACACAGAAACAGGCTATTTGGCCCGTTGAGTCTATGCCAGCTGTCAGGGAACGAATCTAAATAATCCCTTTCCTCCTCTTCCTCAATTCCTTGCACCAGGTGTGATCTTTCTCTCAATCATGTCCAGAAGCTCCCATTTAACCTACACTTGGGCAAAAAAAAAGTACCCTTGGGCAACATCTTTAGGATGTGAGAAGAAACCGAACCACTTGCAGGAAAGACAGACGGTGCATGCCTACTCTGCACGAACAGCACCTGAAGTGCTAAAACTCTTGAAGCCAGAGTTCACTGATATACACAAGGTTTTCAACCTGACCCTTACAACAATTCACACCCCAAAAGAACAACTTGCAATAATGATGTTACTTTAATGTCTTCTTGAGTACTCTGCTGATGTGAGTTTTGCAGGAAATGCGGCAGACTATTTTTTTCCAACAAACTTTAATGACCAAATGGTATATTTTAATACAGTTGGCTGAGTGCTGAGCATTGGGAAATGGGGCTTACTGAGGTCTTTCACATCCACCTGACTAAGGGCAACACACAAAATGCTGCCAGGACTCAACAAGTCAGGCAGCATCTATGGAGATGAATAAACAGTTGATGTTTTCGGCTGAGACCCTTCATCAGGACTGGAAAGGGGGAAGAAGACAGGATAAGAAGGTGGGAGGGAGGGAAAGGAGCACAAGCTAGCAGGTAATAGGTGAAGCCAGGTGAGGGGGAAGGGGATGAAGTGAAAAGCTGGGAGGTGATAGGTGGAAGAGGGGAATGGGCTGAAGAAGAAGGAATTTGACAGAGGAGAGTAGACCATGGGAGAAAGGGAATGAAGAGGGGAAAATTGCAGAGGGACGTGATGGGAAGGTAAGGAAAAAGGAAGGGGAAGGAGGAGATCCAGAGTGTGGGAATGGGAAAGGACAGAAGGGGAGGGGCAAGAAATTACCAGAAATTAGAGAAATTGATGTTCATAAGATCAAATTGGAGGCTGTCCCAGCAGAATATGAGGTGTTCTTTCTCCAAGTGAGATTGGCCTCATCCTGGCAGCAGAGGAGGCCATGGACAGACACGCCAGAATGGGAATGGGAAGTAGAATTAAAATGGATGGCCACTGGGAAATCGCACTTGTTGTGGCGGATAGAGCAAAGATGCTCGACAAAGCGATGCAAGCTCCTGTTTAATACTGAAGGGCAGCACCTCTGACAGTGTAGCATTCCTTCACTGCGATGTAACTCAAGATTGTTTTTCTAGAGTCACTTGAGACTTAAAACCACATGTTTTATGATTCAAGAGGTAAGAATGCTATACTAATGCACGGCTGACACCTGTAAAATGCATCAATAAGGTAATATGTGACACTAATGAAGAGATCTACAGGGAAACTTGTTGGGAGAAAAAGGTGATAAAATTGATGTGCAGCCATCAGATAAGTCAGCGTGACAGTTGGGTTTGGGCTTCAGCCGTGCAAAGAAAGAAAGATCGAATGGGTGTAAGGTGAAAGCAGAGAGACTGACACAGAGGGGGTGAGGGAATAGAAAAGAAGAGAAGGCAGGAAATGAATTTTACTTTTGTACTCAGCATTGCACGTGTAATGTGTTGAAAGGTATAACGCTCTTGTCGTTATGAAAAAATGCAACCGATGACACATCATGAATAATATAATGGCTGAGTTGAATATTGCTTGCAAAAATCCTGCAGCATGAGACACATCATATTTGTAGCAGTTACTTGAAAACAAACCAAAATGCCGAGAGGCTGAGTACAGGTGTTGACACTCTATGTACGATGTACACTTCCAAATACTGTACTGAGTTCCAAGTTGGAAAAAAGTACACTCGATCCTTTATCATGAAACCAGCAAAGATGAACGATCTTATCGTGACATTAGATATTAACGAAACTAAATTAGCAATGTAATGGAATAAGAGTAATTAGTGTTAAAATTAGCATAATTAAACGTAATTAGCGGTCAACAAACAAGTATCATCCCTGGCTCACTCCCTATGGCTAACTCAAACTAACGGAGACAAAGTGTGAACACATGACTACACTCATTTGCTTCAACCACACCCTGACCCATGTAACAAATACTGCAACTCATAAACCGGGCAACAGAAAATAGCTACATGGCTCCTACAATATTGTTCTATGTTCATATTGTTATCTGCAAACTGGAAGGCTGAAGAACAATGTTTTTTTTCCCCATTTGTCTTTTGAGACAGTCTTGGTGACATTATTAGCTGTAAGTTCTCACCACTCTTGAGGTCATCGTCCACCCTGTCCGCACATCAATAGACTGTGGGTATTGAAGCTTTTAGCCCTGTTTCTTAACCAACTTCTAAACTCTGAATGCCATCTTAAACTGAGTCAGGATATACAGAATATCTCTTAACGCTACACTTTTAAAAGTCGGCTTTCTCTCCCTATCGCCAGCATGGCTTTCTCATCTCTTCCCTTTTTCCACAGACACGTAAACAGGAAAGGCAGAGAAGGATATGGCCCTAATGTGGGTAGGTGGGATGAGTGAGAATGGGCAAAATGGTTGGCAAGGACGTGAGAGTCCAAAGACACCCTTCCTGTGCTGTGCAACTCCTGTCCTCCTTCCGCAGATATTGATTGAGTGTCTCCAGCAGTTACTTTTTATTTCGTATTTCTAGTGTCTGTTTTTGTTGGTATTTTCATTTATACAGATATGGTCTGCCGGTGGTGACTAGTGGTGTTTCGTTAGGATCGGTGTTGGGACCCCTTCTTTTCATATTATATATCAATAATTTGGATGAAGGAGTTGATGGCTTTGTGGCCATGTTCATGGACAATATGAAGATAGGTGGAGGAGAGTAGGGTATCTGCAGATGGACTTTAGACAGATTGGGAGAATGGGCAAAGAAGTTACAGGTGCAATATAGTGTATGGAAGTGAATGGTCATGCACTGTGGTAGAAGGAATAAAGGTATGCACTACTTTCTAAATGGGAAGGAACTTAAAAAATCTGAAGTGCAAAGGAATTTCGGAGCCTTCAAGAAGGATTGCCTCATGGTTAACTTGCAGACTGAGTCAGTAGTAAGGAAGGCGAATGCAGTGCTAGCATTTATTTTGAGAGGACAAGAATACAAAAGCAAGGATGTAATGCTGAGGCTTTATAAGGCAAAACTCGGAGTACTGTCAGCAGTTTTGGGCCCCTTAGCCAGAGGGTGGTGAATCTGTGGAAATACTTGCCACAGATAGCTGTGCAGGTCAAGTCATTGGGTATATTTCAGGCAGAGATTGATAAGATATTGATTAATCAGGGCATCAAAGGTTACAGGGAGAAGGCAGAAGAATGGGGGTGGGATAATAAATTAGCCATGATGGAGTGGTGGTGAGAATTTACTGGGTCAAACGGCCTAATTCTGCTCCTATGTCTAATGGTCTTATGGTCTTATCATTTTATTGAATTCAGATGGCAACTATCTCCATTGCGATCCACTGTATTTTTCCACTTGTGTCCTTCCCAACCAGTGGGAGAGGTGTGAAGCGAGAAAATAATATTTGAAACCATTTAAGTAGCTGTGTCTGCAACAATAACTCTTTTAAACTTCCTGAGGCATGTCAAAGGAGAAGAACCAAGTAAAGTGATAGAAAAGCTTCAGAGTGATATCGGCCAAATGCAGGCAAATAGAACTAGATTAGAAAGAAAGTTTAGTTTAATATGAACCTGGAAACAGAGTGAAATGTGTCATTTGCGTCAATGACCAACACAGTCAAGGATGTGCTGGGGGCAGCCCACAAGTGCCACCATGCTTCCAGTGCCAACATAGCATGCCCTCAACTTGCTAACCCATACTACTTCCGGAGGAAACACACAAGCCCACAGGGAGAATGTGCAGCTCCTCAGAGACAGCGGCAGGAATTGAACCCCAGTCAGTTGCGCTATAAAGCGTTATGCTAGCTAAATGGGAACTGTAGTCCTCAGTTGGGCCAAAGGGTCTGTTTCTATATGGTGTGACTCTCTGACTCTTTGATTTTGAAAGAGATGACTGAAACCATAGTCAGAAAGAGATAAGACCAAAAGGCAAAGGAGCAGAATTAGGACATTTAGCCCAATGAGTCTGCTTATTCAATAATGGCTTCTCAACTCCATTCTCCTGCCTTCTGTCAGTAACCTTTGACACCCTGACTAATCAAGAACCTATCAATCTCCTTTTTAAATATACCTAATGACGTGGCCTCCACAGCCATTTGTGGCAATGAATTCCGTAGATTCACTTCCCTCTGACTGAAGAAATTCCTTTTCATCTCTGTTCTAAAGGGATATTTTAAGATTCACTGTAAAGGGAAAAAGGAGTGATGCAGACTTTTAGGAAGGGAATTCCTGGACCCAGCTTAGGGAGTCACTGGTGTTGGAGGAATGAAGATTAGGAATGTGCATGAGGCAGAAGTTGGAGGAGCATGGGGGTCATAGAGAGCTACAGGGTTGCAGGTGAAGCTTTAAAGTTCAAAGTAAATTATTATCAAAGAAGAAGAATTAGAGTCAGATTTTTTTATCACCGGCAGGTGACGTGAAATTTGTTAACTTAGCAGCAGCAGCAGTTCAATGCAATACATCATATAGAAGAGAAAAAAAATGAATAAATAAGTCAATTACAGTATACATATATTAAATAGATTTTTTTTAAATGTGCAAAACACAGAAGTATTGTATGTTTTAAAAAAAAGTGAGGTAGTGTCCAAGGGTCCAATGTCCATTTAGAAATCGGACGGCAGAGGGGAAGAAGCTGTTCCTGAATCACTGAGTGTGTGCCTTCAGGCTTCTGTACCTCCTACCTGATGGTAACAGTGAGAAAAGGGCATGCCCTGGATGCTGCAGATCCTTAATAATGTACGCTGCCTTTCTGCGACACAGCTTCCTGAAGATGTCCTGGGTACTTTGTAGGCTAGTACCCAAGATGGAGCTGACTAGATTTACAACCCCCTGCAGCTTCTTTTGGTCCTGTGCAGTAGCTCCCACCCCCCCCCCAAAAACCAGACAGTGATGCAGCCTGTCAGAATGCTCTCCATGGTACACCTATAGAAGTTTTTGAGTGTATTTGTTGACATGCGAAACCTCTTCAAACTCTGAATGAAGTCTAGCCACTGTCTTGCCTTCTTCTACATCTCCACTTCTGATCCCTCTTTGAAGATTGGTATGTGTTCCTTTGTTTTACCATTCCTGAAGTCCACAATCAGCTCTTTTGTCTTACTGACGTTGAATGCCAGGTTGTTGTTGTGGCACCATTCCACTAGTTGGCATATCTCACTCCTGTACACCTTCTCGTCACCACCTGAGATTCTACCAACAATGGTTGTATCGTCAGCAAATTTATAGATGGTATTTGAGCTATGCCTAGCCACACAGTTGTGTGTATATAGAGAGTAGAGCAGTGGACTAAGCACACACTCCTGAGGTGCACCAGTGTTGATCGTTAGCAAGGAGGATATGTTATCACCAATCCACACAGATTGTGGTCTTCCAGTTAGGAAGTCGAGGATCCAATTGCAGAAGGACATACAGAGGCGCAGGTTCTGCAACTTCTCAATCAGGATTGTGGGAATGATGGTATTTAATGCTAAGCTATAGTCGATGAACAGCATCCTGACGTAGGTGTTTGTGTTGTCCAGGTGGTCTAAGGCCGTGTGGAGAGCCACTGAGATTGCGTCTGCTGTATTTCTCACCGTACATCACCTTGGGCCTGTGCCATTATGTGTAGGCAAGTGACAACATAGTTTGGAAAGGGCTGTCAATCCAAATAATCCTTGGCAATGGTTTAATAATGGGCAGCAGGTTAGGATCGAAAAGGGCAACAGCAAGAGACAAACAACACCCTGTAACTCCAGCAGCTAATTACACTGACACTTAATGTTATTTCCATCTGAGCCCGCTTAGACTTTCTGTGCCTTGGGAGCAGTGTTTGAGAAAGACGGCATCCATATTAAGGACCCCCCCCCCCCACCACTCAGGATATGCCCTCTTCTCATTGTTACTGTTGGGAAGGAGGTACAGAAGTCTGAAGGCACACACTCAACGATTCAGGAATGGTTTCTTCCCCTCTGCCATCCGATTTCTAAGTGGACATTGAACCCATGAGCACTACCTCACTACATTTTATTTCTGTATTTTTTGCACTACTTACTTTAACTTGTATATTATATTAATGTAATTCAGTTTTTCTTTATATTTATTTATCATGTATTTCATTGTACTGCTGCCATAAAGTTAGCAAACTTCAAGACATAAACCAGTGATATGAAACCTGAATCTGATTCTTCCTAGAGTGCTTATGAAACCTTAATGCTGCTCATGTCATCGTAGCAAGCTTGACCCACTACCAATGGGGTTCTTGTCAGCTGGCAGTGCAGAAAGACTTGTATAGTAATGGGCTCAGAAAGGGTTAAAGGCTGTCATACACTTGTCTGCTTTTAGAGGATGACCTTGCTCCTCAGCTGCTGTGGGGTGGGTAGGCACTACCCAGCAGAAAGTTGTGCATATTGCTGATGAGTATTCACTGCCTTGTTACAGTTACTTGTTGCTTGATCCTTTACCAACAAATTTTACTCAGCCATTACCCCAGACTGCTTGTCGTTGTAAACCCAAGTTATCTGCATTGAATATGCTACAAGGATTATTTTCTTTTTATTTCAGCGAATGAAAAGATTGAAGATATCAATGGCTGTCCGAAGAATCGATCACAGATGGTAAGTGGCCTGTTTTCTTTTCCTCTTGCCTTTCAGACGTTGGTCTCTTATTTTAGAAAGGTTTATTTTCAGAACAGTTTGACTGTAATAGGTTTTCAAGTAATCCAGCTTGAGTCAAAATTGGTGAGCTGAGGTACTTTAATCCAAATAAAACAACCTAGTTCATCATTTGTTTGGATTATCATGTGAGTAATATTTCAGACAGAATAAAACATTAGGCCTGTCAAGATTGTTGTGAAAATTTCAAGGATACCAATATTCCCTTTGTTGTATTAATGTACACAAACTATCTTTTGTTTGATTGATCCAATTTTCAGAATGATTTGTATATCTTCTAGTTTGGGTTTGCATTTTGTTAATTAGTGGCTAAGGTAAAACAAATGTAGCAATAGAAACTTAAAGCTTTACAACTGACAAAAGAACCTACTCCTGATCCCCATTTAGGATTGCTATGTCTGAGGCAAGAATGGAAAATCAACTTAAAGTTAGTTGGAGAGTCAGAGATGAGATGACCGATGAGCTGACTCAAAAGGCAGGAAATAAATGACTGTCATGCTCACATGCCTGGATAGATGGTGAATGTATAAATAAGCAAAGGGGAAAACTTGGAGGTTTCAGTGGTGAAATTCTGTGAGGAAGCATAACAAGCCCAACTGTTAAAACCCCACTCTCTGTTACTGGATGGAGGGATGCAGTCCTCTTTAGCTGAGGAGATCGTCACCATTAATTCACTTCTGCATTGTGACCTGGGTGATCTTCTTGTGATCAGCATAAATAGAGGATAGCTGTTAGGAGCAGGTAAGTTTTTAACTGAAGCTGGTCTGGACTAAGCATTATTTATTTGTTTATTTCATTTTCATTTTTAAAATCTTATTTATTAATTATTATTAAAGAGCAACAAAAAATACATAAAAATAATCAAGTCAATATGTCAATATGTACAATAAAGAATTAAATTAGCAAATAACTGATTAACAAAGCTAAGCAATATATCAATAATAATAAGAAAATATAAAGTGTGAAGAATGTTTTGGGGGGAAAAAAAGAGAGGAAAAAAAAAGAACCCCTACTAACTTTAAAAAAAAACAGGAAAAAATAAACCCATTGGGAGCACAACCCCGGAGCAATACGTCACGTCATACAAACTTCCAAAAAAGAAAAACGTCAATCCGCCAACTCAAATCCATTTAAATGAAAATCGGAAGGAAACCATATTAGTTAACTCAAATCAGATGATGATAGCGGGCAAAAGAACCCCACCTTTTCTCGAAATCAAATCAACGATCAAGAGTTCAACTTCAGATTTTCTCCAAACTAAGACAAAGCATCACCTGAGAACTCGTTTATTATTACTCTTATTTGCAGTTTGTCTTTTGCACATTGTTTGTCAATCTTTCTGTGTAGTTTTTCATTGACTCTATTGTTTTTTTTACTGGAAATGCCCACAAGAAAATGAATCTCTGGCTAGTATATGATGATATATTGTATATGTACTCTGATAATAAATTTACTTTGAACTTTAAACTTTGACTAAAGCATAGAAAAATACTATTGACCTATCCTGAACAAGTGTACGGAACATGCACTGTATATCCTTTTTTTAAAAAAACTAGAGGCTTCCTCCGAGCCTTTCCCCTGCACAAATCCAGTGATGTGCTGTGTATGGTAACATAGGTGCAACGGGATCCTTCTCCCTTTTTACATTCTATGTGGGAATATTGCTGGCAAGGTCAGCACTTCCCTTTAGACTTGTTTCAGAAAGCAGTTAAGAATCAGTGAACAGATTTCTTCCTCAAAGTAATATTGATGAACCAAATAAGTTCAGAATATAGAACGTAGTACATCACAGCACAATATAGGCCCTTCGGCCCACAATATTGTGCCAAGCTTTTATCTTGCTCGAAGTGGACAAATAAGGGAAAAGTCTTTGAACTTATTAATTGAATAAGACAATTTTCATTGCACACAGCACTGGTCTTAGTATGCAAAAAAGCTTTGCACCATTTGATCCTTATAGAAACCAATGCCACTCATTTAATGCAGCTTTCCAGGCTTAGGATACCTATGCCTGTGATTTTTTTTTTAGATGGCCAAGAAAGTGCACCAGCGCCTCTACTTCCTCAGGAGGCTAAAGAAGTTTGGCATGTCCCTATTGACACTCATCTTTTTTATAGATGCACCACAGGAAGCATTCTATTTAGATGGTATGGCAAATGCTGTACCTGAATCTGCAGAGAGCTGTGGAGAGTGTTCGGCACAAGATGGAAACCAGCCTTCCCTCTCTGGGGTCTGTCTACACTTCTTGCTGCCTCAGTAAAGCAGCCAGTGTAATAAAAGACCCCTCTCACCCTGGGTATTCTGTCTTTTCCTTCCTTCTGACGAGCAAAAGATACAGAATCCTGATTCAGAATCAGGTTTAATATCACTGGCATACATCATCAAGTTTGTTAACTTTGCAGCAACAATACATGCAATACATGATAAGTATGGCAGAGAGAAAGAAGCTGTTCCTGAATCGCTGATATACAGCTTTATCCTGCTGTTATAAAAGTATTTTTGGGTGGTGAGGTGGAGATGTGTCTCTACCAAAGAAGATTGTGAGGCACTCCCTCCCTCTTCGAGCCTGCAGATCACTCTTGGGCAAGGTGTAGCACCTGCTTAGCCTCCGATTAGGGTCACGTGAAGCCATGGAAGCAGGTGGTGAATGGACGTATGAGCAGCTGGTGCATATCACAAGTCCTGGTTATGCGACCACTGACCTGCCAAGTTCCTCCAGCATTTTATGTGTGTAACTTTCCAGCTCTCCTAGTTTTCATTAAATCTAGTGCAGACTCTGGAGATGTGTAAACTTTGCTCAAAATCACCCTCTGTTCAGATCAATAAATGTTTAATTCTAATAATTTACAATAATTACACTATGTGGACAAACTCATGTACACTTCACTATGCAGCTGAAATTTTGGCTTTATACGATTTATTTTATTTAGAGATACAGCACGATAACAGGCCCTTCAAGCCCAATGAGCCCAGGCCACCCAATTACACTCATGTGACCAACTAACCTACTAACCCGTGCGTCTTCGGGATGTGGGAGGAAGTCACGGGGAGAGTGTACATATTCCTGACAGACAATGATGGGAATTGAACCCGGCTCGCTGGCGCTTCAAAGCATTGCACTAACCGCTGTGCTACTGTACAGCCCCAACCCCATGCCATCACCTTCTTAATCTCAACAATTAAGGGTGCAGAAGGCCATATATCCTTGCAAAATATGTCCAAACAAAAATACATCCACCTTTAATATAGTTTCAAAGCTTCAACCTAATCTCCAGTTTTGAGTTTTGCTTTGAGGTCTGTCCATCCAAGAATAGTTCTTCATTCTCAACATCATTCCCAATCATTCATTGGGCTTGTGTTTGATTCACTCGGGCTGAAGCTTTTTCAAGTCAAAATGTACAAGATTTCCAACCCCTCTCCCTGTAAGGGATGTTTTAGTCAATTTCACTGAACGACAAAGATTTTGTTTCCTGAATTCTTTTGGTTGTACCTTAAGGATTTTGGGCTGCTGATGATGAAAAGTGCCATGCAATTTCCTTATCACGCACTTTTTTTTTTGTGATTGCCTATATTTGTTATTTCAATTCCGAATTCAAGTCAATTAAAATGTTGCTCACAATGTAAGCTGAAAAGTTTTCTATCTTGTTCAGGCATGACTGGGCATGCTTAGGCAGAGTGAATGCTGCCTGGCAGGACAGGATTTAGGAAGGCTATAAAAGCATCACTCGCACACTGTTCTATGCATTGAGTTTATGTGTACGTCAGTTTGTGATCACAATGATGTGCATGCTATACACGCATAGGATATTGTGTGTACTAATTATAATAAAGTAGTTGCGTTTTCAGGAGTATTTGTGATGGCAAGATGTCTCACCACTGTTGCAACAGTCGCAATATTTAGTGGAGAGCATATACTAAATCTCAAAGACAGAGCTTGACTCCTCTTGTTAAGAAAGCCTATGAGCTCTACTTTGGGTGTAAAGTTGATGACCAAGACAAATCCTGGGTTCCTTACATTTGGTGCATTCCCATTAAGACTTCTTCCCTGCAAATCTTGGCGCTGTCAGTGACGAGCATTGTGTAAGGTTTCACTAGGACTTCGTGGTCATGGAGGATCGGTATCAGGGCAACTGGAATCCATCAATGCTGGCTGATTATTGTTGGACACTTAAGCAAGAAGCCTCACACTGACTACAAATGAAAATCATCAGAAAGCATTTTTAGCTTAGTTGAACTATTGCAAAGCATCAGCACCATTATGTAATTAAACGCATTATATTCAATGAACCTTGCTTTCTCATTTCTCCAAGTTCCTATCTGATACAAGTAGTCTGAAATTATATTTCTGTTCAGTTTCAAATGGCTACTATAATCACAATAAAATTCAGAGGAAGCAACACTTTCAAAAAATTTGTTGTTCGGTTTTTGAGTTTGTTTACTGATGGCATTCAATGTCAAATAATAGGCTCGGAAGCCACCCGGAAAGCAGGAGAGTCGTGGCAGCATGATAAATGTGAATAGAACTACTGTCTTACAAGTCATCTCAAGCATTGCGGAGTTCAGTCCTGGCCTCTGGTACTGTCTGTGTGGAGTCTGCACATAGAACATAGAATAGTACAGCACAGTACAGACCCTTCGGCCCACAATGTTGTGCTGACCCTCAAACCCTGCCTCCCATATAAGCCCCCACCTTAAATTCCTCCATATACCTGTCTAGTAGTCTCTTAAACTTCACTAGTGTACCTGCCTCCACTACTGACTCAGGCAGTGCATTCCACGCACCAACCACTCTCTGAGTTAAAAAGCTTCCTCTAATATCCCCCTTGAACTTCCCACCCCTTACCTTAAAGCCATGTCCTCTTGTATTGAGCAGTGGTGCCCTGGGGAAGAGGCACTGGCTATCCACTCTATCTATTCCTCTTATTATCTTGTACACCTCTATCATGTCTCGTCTCATCCTCCTTCTCTCCAAAGAGTAAAGCCCTAGCTCCCTTAATCTCTGATCATAATGCATACTTTCTAAACCAGGCAGCATCCTGGTAAATCTCCTCTGTACCCTTTCCAATGCTTCCACATCCTTCCTATAGTGAGGCAACCAGAACTGGACACAGTACTCCAAGTGTGGCCTAACCAGAGTTTTATAGAGCTGCATCATTACATCGCGACTCTTAAACTCTATCCCTCGACTTATGAAAGCTAACACCCCATAAGCTTTCTTAACTACCCTATCCACCTGTGAGGCAACTTTCAGAGATCTGTGGACATGTACCCCCAGATCCCTCTGTACCTCCACACTACCAAGTATCCTGCCATTTACTTTGTACTCTGCCTTGGAGTTTGTCCTTCCAAAGTGTACCACCTCACACTTCTCCGGGTTGAACTCCATCTGCCACTTCTTCTCCGGGTTGAACTTCTGCCACATTCTCCTTGTGACTCTGTATGTTTTCCCTGGGTACTCCGGTTTCCTCCCATGTCCCAAATATGTGTGGGTTTGGGGGGTAATTAGCTATAAAATATCCAGAATGTTTTGGTGTATGTTAAAAATCTGGAGGTAGTTGAAAATGTGGAAAGAACGAAATAGGATTCAGAGTGCAGATGGATTTTCACAGTTCAGCTTGGATCTGGTAGTCCAAAGGGCCTGTTTAAGTGCTGTGTAACTCCATGACACCTTCCATGATCCTCATCCGTCAAGAGCTCAGTGCTGGATAAGGTTCCATGACCTTCCCTTTGGTCTTCTTTGAAACTGGATTGGATTTCATTTTGAAGCTACCTTTCCATAAAACCGTGGAACCTTTTAGCACAGAAAGAGACCAGCTGATCCTTCATACCCATGCAGATGAGTGAACTGATGCTGAAATCAAACCTTGTAGGCTTTGGCACATAATTTATTCAAACTGTTATTTTAAGTGTTAGGAAGGACTCTCAACCAACCACATTTGAAAAGCATGAGCTCCGGATGTCACCCATTCTCAAAGCGAAACAACTTTTCCCAGGCTGCCCTCTAATGCTTCCATATCTTCACTTCTGATCAAATGTCCCCTCAGACTGCTCTGTTCCAGAGAAAACAGTTTCAGCCTAGCTGAAGTTCTTCAATCTTCAATGCATTTTAGTAAGTCTTCTCAGCACAGGATTGTTGGATATTTTTGTTCTTCAATAACCAACCTACCAGCCCATGTCCCGAGAGATCAACTTATCTGCTAACTGCATCTAAGTTGTTAGCCAGATATATTTGAGAAGTGAGTCATAAGGAAGAAGGAAAATGTTTAAATTCAGTTAATGTGTTTGTATGTGATTGCAATTTCTATTCATGCTTCAGAGCTTAGGAGTGAGTTCGATGTGGTCCTCGGGCCATTCTCACAACCAGCTGATGAAGGAGATCCCAGTACTCGTGGAATAGAGAAGGGTGATGGTTTCACCCTAACTCCTGCCCCTAATTGTTACTTAGAGCTCCTCATGGAAAAGCATGACTGCACAATTTGGCTATTTCCAATGGCGGAGTATTTTGATCGTGCTGTAGTGATTGTGAGCTGCTGTACTGCACTGAGCTTCCTTTCTTACTGGCAGCAACAAAGTGGGAAAGGTTTCCTCTGCAAACAGCTGGCAAAGTCAGGTTGAGTACACACAGATGTCATGGTAGTGAAATGAACAATGAGAGAATTAGAAGTAATTAGATAAATCTAGGAATTAACGAAAAAATCATTGATCTCTTACAACACATTAATGGGATTGGGCTAAGTCTAAATTTATGAAGAGGAAATTGGGGTGAAAATCTATTGAATTTCTTTTGATGATTCAGTCATAAAATAGATATGAAATAACCAGAGAATATGCTGCGGACTTTGAGGGCTTTGATAAGGTTACACATAAGAGATAAATGTGCAGAATGGTGCTGGAAGGGTAATAACTCATCCGACGTCACCAGGTTCAGGAGCAGTATTTATCCTTCTAACATCAGGTTTCTGAACTAGCACAGATAACTTCTCTCACCTCAACACTAAACTGATTGCAAAACCTATGGGCTCACTTTCAAGGACTTTAAAACTTGCCCTCTCAGTTTTATTTATCTATCTATCTATCGATCTATCTGTTTATTATCTGTTTATTTTTGAATTTGCACAATGTCTTCTTTTGCACTTTGATTGTCAAGTCTTTGTGTGTAGCTTTTCATTGATTCCATTGTATTACTTTGTTCTCCTGTGAATGGCTGCAAGAAAATGAATCTCAGGGTAGTATATGGTAACATACTACCCTGATCGTTTCTGGGAGATCGTTTCACTGAACACCTACACTCTGTCCGCCAGAGAAAGCAGGATCTCCTGGTGGCCACA
Source organism: Mobula birostris (assembly GCF_030028105.1). Lineage (NCBI taxonomy): Eukaryota > Metazoa > Chordata > Chondrichthyes > Myliobatiformes > Myliobatidae > Mobula > Mobula birostris. The sequence continues at coordinate 99,212,035 of NC_092380.1, read as the reverse complement.
CATTTTAATTCCATGTCCCATTCCCATTCTGATAGGTCTATCCACGGCTTCCTCTACTGTAAAGACGAAGCCACACTCAGGTTGGAGGAACAACACCTTATGTTCCGTCTGGGTAGCCTCCAACCTGATGGCATGAACATTGACTTCTCAAACTTCCGCTAATGCCCCACCTCCCCCTCGTACCCCATCTGTTATTTATTTATATACACACATTCTTTTTCTCTCTCTCTCTCTCCTTTTTCTCCCTCTGTCCCTCTCACTATACTCCTTGCCCATCCTCTGGGCTTCCCCCCCGTCCCCCTTTTCTTTCTCCCTGGGCCTCCTGTCCCATGATCCTCTCATATCCCTTTTGCCAATCACCTGTCCAGCTCTTGGCTCCATCCCTCCCCCTCCTGTCTTCTCCTATCATTTCAGATCTCCCCCTCCCCCTCCCACTTTCAAATCTCTTACTAGCTTTTCCTTCAGTTAGTCCTGACGAAGGGTCTCAGCCCGAAACGTCTACTGTACCTCTTCCTAGAGATGCGGCCTGGCCTGCTGTGTTTACCAGCAACTTTTATGTGGGTTGCTTGAAGTTCCAGCATCTGCAGATTTCCTCGTGTATGGTAACATATACATAATTTAATAATAAATTTACTTCGAACTTTGTTTTGGAAGAGAATTTGAGCATAGAAGTGAAGGTAGAGATGTACAGGGCCTTAATGGGACCACATCTGGAGTTTTTAGGGTTTTGGTGTCTTTATCATGAAAGAATATTCCTGCTATTGGAGGGAGTACAATGAAGGTGGACTTCACTGATTCCTTTTTGCATAGTAGGGGAATTAAGGGTTATGAGAAAAAGGCAGGTAGGTAAAGATGAGTCCATGGCCAGATCGGCTATGATCTTACTGAATGGCGGAGCAGGCTCGACAGGCCAGATGGTCTACTCCTGCTCCGATTCCTATATTCTGTTATGTTCCTTGGACTAGGTCTGTGCAGAAAATGGATTGATGAGTCTTATTTTCTCTCGAGTTCAGAAGAATGAGAGGGGACTCTTATAGCAACCTATAAAATTTCACCAGTTTAGACAGGTGATGCATTGAGAATGTTCCTGAAGGCTGAAGAGTCAAGGACCTGGGGACCCTCATCATGGGACTGAGATAGGGTGGAATTCCTTCATTAATATGAATCTATACACTTCACCACAGGGGCAATGGAGACTAAGTTATTATATATATTCCAGGTAGACATTGTTTTTAAAGCGAAACGAATTGAGAGAGATGAGGGGATATTGAAGTGGATGACAAACACAAGAAAATCTGCAGATGCTGGAAATCAGAGCAACACATGCACAATGCTGGAGAATCTCAGCAGGTCAGGCAGCCTCTATGGAAAAGAGTAAACCGTTGATATTTAAGGCTGAGACCCTTCATCGGGACGTGTTTTTAGGCATCCGTTAGTCTCATGAGACCATGGATTTGCACCTTGGAAGGTTTCCAGGGCGCAGACCTGGTCAAGGTTGTATGGAAGACCAGCAGTTGCCCAGCCTCCCCTCTCCACGCCACTGATGTTGTCCAAGGGAAGGGAATTAAGACCCATACAGCTTAGCACCGGTGTCATCGCAGAGCAATGCGTGGTTAAGTGCCTTGCTCAAGGATACACATGCTGCCTCAGCCAAGACTCGAAATGGCGACCTTCAAATCACTAGACGAACGCCTTAACCACTTGTCCATGCGCCAACACGCGTGCACGTGTTAGGGTTAGGGTTACCTTAATGCTAATGCATCATGATGGTCAGTCATGATTGTGTGGAATGATGCAGCAGATTTGAAAGGCTGAGTGTGCAATCCAACTCCCATTTTATTGCTTCTGTGTAACATTTCTCCAAAAGCAAAATAGTGAAGATGTAGAAAATTGGAAATAAAATATAAAGAGTTAGAAAAACACTGCAGTTAAGGTAGCAGGTGGTGAGTGAGCCACAGTTAATATTTCGGGAGGTATGAGCAGAGCTGATGAAAGGTGAAGTGTGACTCGTTGAGCTTAAATGAAGAGTGTAGCAGATTGAAGGCAGAAGGCTCAGAGTTAGAGTGGGATGGGGCAAGTAATTAATATGTATTTAATGATCCCTTGTTATGGCTGTCTTTCTGTGATAGTTGTAGAACAGTCCTGCTGGAGTCTGGCCTCCACTCATTTTTCAGAAAATAGTTTATTCTTGCCATTTTCTGTCTCATTGTTAGCTGGAAAATTTGCTTGCTTTCATGCCTCCATCATCAGCACGTGGTTCACCCCTATCATATTTACTTCCACTCTCTCTGTTTTTCGTGTTATTCTGATTATCCATATTAATCAATGGGCCACTGACTTCCATGGTGCCCAGGTGGGTCAGTAGCATAGTGGTTAGCGCCAGCAGTAAGATTGGGTTTCAATTCCCACCGCTGTCTGAAAAGAGTTTGTATGTTCTCCCCGCTACTGCATGGGTTTCCTCTGGGTGCTCCAGTTTCCTCCCACATTCCAAACATCTTGGATTAGGGTTAGTAAATTATGGGCTTGCTATGTTGGTGCGGAAGCGTGGTGACCCTGGGATTGCGTTGGTCGTTAACACAAGTGATGCATTTCACTATTTGTTTCAATGTACGTGTGACAAATAGAGCCATTCTTTAAAAGTTAACTTAATGACCTTTTTCTTACCCTCGTCCTGATAAGATTCTGCAGAATTTCTCAATTCTATGTGCCTAAGTTACATCTGAGCTGACAATGTGCCACTTTGAATAGCGGGATATCTCATATTTCATATATTGCCCTCCACTGTAGCTAATTGGATATACAAACTTATCTATCCCTTTTATTATGATTCTACTCTCACCCTTTCCCCTCTTGTCCAGGACACAATAAATTTCCTTGGCACCCCAACAACCTCCGTATTCAGTGGATTGTACAGTCCTTGCCACTTACTTCTGTATAATATTACCAATGAACATTAAGTCCCTCCCTATCAGAATTGCAAATACTTTGCTGCCTCTATAATATACAATGGCGTATTTTTCATTTCTCCTGTTCCCATACAATCACATGAATCAGAATCGGGTTTATTATCACTGTCATCTGTCGTGAAAAATGTTCCCTGGCAAGGCAGAAAATTTACTATAACTTACAATAAATAAATAAGTAATACGAACAAAGAATGGTGAGGCAGTGTTCGTAAGTTCATAGACCAATCAGAAATTTGATGATGGAGGACAAGAAGCAGTATCTGAAACGTTGGGAGTGGGTCTTCAGACTCATGTATCTCCTCACCTATGGTAGTAAGGAGATGAGGGCGTGATCCAGATGTTGAGGATCCTTAATACTGAATTCCACCTTTGTGTGGCACTGCCCTTTGAAGATGTCCTTAATGGTGGTGAGGGTTGTACCTGTGCTGGAGTCTGCAACTCGCTGCAGCCTCTTGCAATTCCCTCCTCCCTTCCTGCTATTCGGTCCCCAAGCTCTCCTTCCAAGTGAAACAATGCAGACTTTGCAGAATATTTTCAATTTAATTAGCCATGTACTTCATTCGCAGCTATCTTCAAAACCAACAACGCTGACCTAAGGGTTCCTGTAAGCAGCTGTTTCTTAAATAATATCCCACACTGTAAAAACACTCCCACAATAAAACGATACATTGGAGTTTCTCCTACTCTGTTGGTTATACAGTTCCCCACTGGAGTTTTGATGTCTGTTCTTTTTTTTTGTCAAACACTTCAAGACGTTTAGATCTTTCATAAGAATATAATTCCAAGATGGCACTGGTCAACCACGGTGATGTGTTGTGGGCTGCTTACACGCGATTCTCTTGTGTTTCTTGTATTTACTAAGATTGCCCAGAAGTAAACAAATCTCGGGGTTGTGTATGGTGACGTATATGTACTTTGATAATAAATTTACTTTGAACTTTGAACTAGGAGTAGGTTACCTGGTCCTTTAAGTCTGCTTTGTCATTCATCAGGATCCATGCCACAGCATCAATTTCCAGCACTAACCACATTTCCCTTTGGGAGGGTAAAACCAGGTAGACCATGGGCTAAACTGCTTGATAACCTGCTTGATAGAAGAGAGTGAGAACATCAATAGCAGAACATAGACGAAATGTTTAATCCAATCAGAGACATCGCTCTCCATCCCACCGACTGCAATGTAAAAAAAAGATTTTCTCTCTTTCTCACTTTTGACAAAGAGTCTTCCTCCTGAAATGGTACCTGTTTCTCTTGCCATAGTAGTGGACTATTTCCAGGATTTTCTGGTTCGATTTTTGATTTACAGCTGCAGTGTCTTTGATTTTTAAAGCAGGAAGCAATATTCTGTGGTCAAAGAACCGTATAAAGCAGGAGTTCCCAACCTGGGGTCCATGGACCCCTCGGTTAATGGGAGGGGTCCATGGCATAAAAAAGATTGAGAACTCCTGGTCTAAAGCAAAAGGTTTAAAGCAGACTGTAGGCTGTGGAGAAGGTAGATACAAGCTGCACATCTTTGCTAGGCAATGGATTCCTTTGTCAAAACTTCCAATTTCATTTAATTTATTTATTTATTTAGCGATACAGCACGAAATAGGCTCTTCCAGCCCTTTGAGCTGCACCACCAGCAATTCTCCCACTTTAACCCTACCTTAACCATGGGACAATTTACAATGACCAGTAACCTACTATCTGGTTTGTCTTTGGACTGTGGGAGGAAACCAGAGCACCCAGAGGAAACCCAAACAGTCACGGGGAGAACCTATACACTCCTTACCAGCAGCTGCGGGATTTGAAACCAGTTACTGGTACCACTATGCTTCCATGCCACCCCAGTTTTCTCTCCATCTCCAGTCTTTCTAACCTACATAGTTGGTATTCAAGAAGTGCGGACTAGGATTAAGCACATCAAATTATCTTTGGCGTGAGTGGCCGTGGTGGTTCTGGTGATGTCCCTCTGTGCTGCGAATGCCCATGATCCTCCACCTGGGAGCTCAGAGAAGGCTGCATGTGACACAGGAAATTCTGCAGAGGCTGGAAATCCAGAGTAATATACAGAGAATGCTGGAGAAACTCAGCTACTCAAGCAGCATTGCCCGTGAAGAATAAACAGCATTTCAGGCTGAGACACTTCATCAAGACTGAAAAGTTTAATATTTCAGTAATATTTGAGTAATATTGTAAATATATTATTTGATTAAGTGTTCTTTATTTGTTTACATAATTCGTAACGGGCTATATGTAAGAAGTAATGGCATACGTCATTATGCCATCATATCATATTTGCATGTCTCACTAAAAGAGAAACTAAGCATATATGTTATCCCAGGTTTCCATGTTTTTCTTTCAATTAGTGTTGTGTTTTGGAGTAACAGAACATAACAGTGGCGACGAGTATGTTTTAAAATGAATCTGAGAGGAATACCTACCTATTGAAGTGTAGCGAGACATTCAAGTTAAAAAACGAAGCACATCACATTTTTTCTTCAGAAGGGGAGAAAGAGACGATGGAGTTTAATAATAATATATTAAAGTGATGATAATACATTTAAAAAAAAGCAGAAATGGCTGGCTACATCAAAAAGATAGGCATGCTTGATTGCACAACAGATAATTGGATCATGTATACTTAACAAATTGAGCAATATTTTAATGCAAATGGAATAGCTGATGATAAATGGGTGCCAATGTTGCTGAGTGCAATTAGTGGAAAAGCATATGTTTTGCTTTAGAAGTTTAACTGCTCCAACCAAACCAGCTGAAGTTAGCTTTGCTGATATTATGAACGTAACGCAGCAACACTTAGAACTGAAATCACTTTTGATTGCAGAACGCTTTAGGCTTCATAAGCGGAATCAAAAGGAAGTGGAGTCCATTTCAGCTCCTGTGACTGGATTGAAGAGGTTGTCTGAGCATTACCAGTTCAGTGAATGGCTTACTGATGCACTGAGAGATCGTTTAGTTTGTGGAATCCTTTAAGAAAGCATTCAAAAACGTCTCCTAACTGAAGCACAACTCACAATTAAAAGAGCAGTTGAAATTGCTGTACAAATGGAAACAGCAGACAGAGATGCAGTTGAGTTGCAGTCAGGAATGAGTGCCTGGCCAAACAAATTGTGTTACTGATAGTGGCAAAATCTCACAAACACCAGACCAATTCAGGTTTAAAAGTTAATCTTGCACAAAATGTAGCAAAGTAGGACACACAGAGCATGTCAGGCAGACAAAAATAAATGAACGGCAAAGTGAAGAGAAAAAGATTAAAAAAAATTCAAGTTGCATTTTCAAAAAGGCCACTAATCTGAAAACAACTGATGAAAAATCTGATAATGATGAGAGTGACACAGCACTGCATAGCCTTGAGATTTACATTGCGAAAACTTAAAAATAGATAAGTAACATGGCTTTCACCAGAAGCGAACGGCAAGTTAATTAAAAAAGCATTGGACACTGGCTTGGCTCTTTCAACCATTCCACAAAATAAGTTTGAACAGCATTTCAGTGAACTGAAGCCTGCAGATGTCCAAGTAAGAACTTATACTGGAGAAAGGATAACTCCCTGTAACCGTGAAATACAACAATCAATGAGGCACAGTGGGCTTGTATGTGGTAAAAACAGGAGGGCCAGCATTATGGGACTGTGATTGGCTGAGACAACTAGAACTTGATTGGAGATCGATCTGCTGTTTACATGCTACATCCCCTGCAATAGAGTCAACTGAAAGTGGTTCACAAAAGATACTGGATGATGCCACAGCAGTTTCAAGGATGGTACTGGAAAGCTCAAACACATCAAGGGTAAAATAGTGTTAAATGAAAAGCCAAACCACAAATTTGCAAAGATTTTCTGTTCCTTATATCATCCATGATAAAATAGCCAGTGAGCTATATCACACGGAGGCTGAAGGAATTCTTTCCACGTTTGAGTGGAGCTCATGAACAACACTAGTGGTCCCAATAGCCAAGAACGATGGGTGTGTCAGGATCTGTCGTGATTTTAAGGTCACCGTCAACCCAGTACTGAAAGTAGATCAATACCCTCTGTCCAGGACAGAGGATGTCCTTGCAGATTTTCTGGAGAGAAACACAGCAGCAAAGTGGATTTAGCTAAGGCTTACCGACACCTGAAGATGGAAGAAGAATCCTAAGTATTTCTCACGATCAGTAGTAACAAATGTTAGAGGAACTCAGCAAGTCAGGCAGCATCCATGAAGGGCAATAAACAGTTGACTCTTTGAGCCGAGACAGGTCATCAGGATTAGAAAGGAACCTTCTAGTTCTGGCTTTTGCTTTCTTCGTTTCCAGTCCAGATGAAAGTTCTAGTCCTGAAGTGTGGACTCTTTATTCCCTTGCATATATGCTGCCTAACTTGCTGAATTCCTCCAGCATTTTGTGTCTCTCTCATCTCTGTTTTTTTTCAATGGTTTCTAGCTCATTGTAAACTCAGCTGAGTCTACTCCAAAATCAAGCCCAGCCAGTCTCAACAATACATGCACTAACCTTTTTGATTTGTTCTATCGGGCACTTAATTTTCTCTGTTACTCTGACAGATCCATTGATTTGTTTGTCATTCTGAGCCTCAGTAGGTGCTTCTGCCAAACACATTTAACTGTCAGATTCCAGGTTACAAATGACCAGTTCATTATACCTACATCTTGAGACAATTTCCTTAAAAGGAACAAATGCCGTTAGCGGTGGTTTGGTTTTAACATGGGTGGCAATTGCAAATAGAGTATTTTTGATTAACTGTCTATAATTAGATTTTCTGAAATTTAATACCTGTAGTTGTGCTTATTTGAACAGACAAGCTCTTTAAACTGAATTGGAATCCAGAACTTTTTGCAGTTGCTTTGCAAGGAAAATTTGTTTTTCTCTTTGATTTGGATGTCTTGTTAGAATCAGAATCAGGTTTAATATCACCGGCATACATTGCGAAACTTATTAACTTTGTGGCAGCAGTACAATGCAATACATGATAAATATTTTTAAAAAACCTAATCTACAGTAAGTATGTAAATGTATATTAAATAGTTAAATTAAAATAAGTAGTGTAAAAACAGAAATAAAGAAGTAGTGAAGTAGGGTCAATGGGTTCAATGTTTAGAAATTGGATGGTAGAGGGAAAGAAGCTGTTCCTCAGTCGCTGAGTGCATGCTTTCAGGTTTCTGTACCTTTTTCCTGGCAGTAACAGTGAGAAGAGGGCATGTGTATACTTTGCTTAAAAGCTCCTTGATCGCTATGGGCATGATGAAGTACTTGACTTAAAACAATCTAGCACGAAAGTTTTTGCTTCCTATAATGTTCTTGCTAACAGCTGTTCGTGTGCAGCTGGGGAACATTTTACCTAATTCTTATCAAATATTAACAGAGTATTCTAGTCTTCCACATGTATTGTGCAGCTGACTCATCCTTCCTGGATGCAGTGTCGGTACGTTTGACTAATCACTATTATTCACGGCACCCTTTTAGCAAGCTTTAAATGAACATTTCTGTATTAATTACACTACGCAACCATTGTCTGCTGGTTGAGGAAATGCTTTGGAAAGCATCTTTGACACAATAGAAATGTTAATGAGTTGTAGTCAGAGATGGGCAATGTTTAAAAATACTTGCAGATTTCTTTTTGCTTGCACTTAACACTAGTCCCTGTCAATTTAGCAATTAATGTTGTGCAAATGTACCATAAATAGGCATCATAGGGCTTCCTTAATGTTGAGCTACTGCACACATATTGCTATACCAGACTGTAACTCGAGCTCGAGTTTGACTACACCAGTCTGAGGTAAAATATCCACATTATCGGGATTTATGATCTCTGCATAAATGTAAGAGTGAGGAAATGTACGAGGAAGAAAAAGAGTAATTGAAGATCAAATAAAAATGAAACCCAGTGTTTAAGTCAGAGAATGCAGCAAACATAAGGAACGAGCTTGACTGTGTCGCCGGCCTGGAAAAGTGTTCATAATTAGAGAGTTGGTAGAATGCGAAGAAGACAAGAAGACAAATCAAAAACTGAAAATTTGAGAAATGACTGGAAGAAATTACAATGCTTGTTTGTCAAGAATTAAAGAAAGGAATATTTACAAAATAGTGGATTTAAAGGCTGAACAGTGTGTCTTGGGGATTTTTATAACAGTGTTTCCAAGTTTTTGTTGAATTCATAATTTGGGATCTGGTCACTGCTGTGAGCTCAGCATTTCTAGCCTCTCTAATTATCCTTGAACTGAGTGGCTCCCTGAATCATTTCAGAGGACATTGGAGAGTCAACCATATAGACATTGATGGACAGGATTCACATGTAGGTCAGGATGGCAGATTTCCTCCCCTGAAGGAGATAGATTTAATGAGAATCCAATAATATTGTGGTCATCATTACTGATGACTAGTTTTGGGTAATTCCAGAATATTAACTGAATTTAAATTTTATGACTGCTGATGGAATTTGAACGGCTGAGTTTCTGAATTGTTAGTCCAATAATTTTGCTCTTATACCAGTGGAGATTGTTTCAGAGAAATCCTGGCTGCGAACATGTCCAAAGATGTACCAGTTAGTAACATCATAGAGACATAGAGTCATAAAAAGTACAACACAGAAAGAGGCTCTTCAGCCCATCTAATCCAAGCTGAACCATTTAAAATGCCTACTCCCATCGACCAGCACCGGGACCACAGCCCACTATACTCCTACCATCCATGTCCCTGTCCAAACTTCCCTTAGATGTTGAAATTGAGCTCGCATGCACCACTTGCAGTGGCAGCTCATTCCACACTTTCACCACCCCCTGACTGTAAATATTTCCTCTCGTTCCCCTTAACCTTTTCACCTTTCACCCTTAACTCATGACCTCCAGTTGTAGTCTCCCCCAACCTCAGCGGAAAAAGCCTGCTTGCATTGACCATATGTATACTACTTATAATTTTGTATACCTCTCTCAAATCTCCCTTTAATCTTTGAAGCTCCAAAAAATAAAATCCTAACCTGTTCGATCTTTCCTTATAGCTCAGGTCCTCCAGTCCCAGCAACATCCTTGAAAGAGTACAGGGAACACTTACAAACTTATTTAAATCTTTCCTGTAGATGCATGACTAAAACTGCACACAATACTCCTTACGCCTCTAATACATCTTCAACATAACATCCTATCTCCTTTACTCGGTACTTTGATTTATGAAGGCCAATGTGCCAAAAATCTTTGTTTATGACCCTATCTACCTGTGCCGCCACTTTCACTGAATTATGGACCTGTATTCCCAGATCCCTTTGTTCTACCACACTTCTCAGTGCTCTACTATTCACTGTGTAAGACCTACCCTGGTTGCTCATTTGAAGTTCAACACCTTTTGCTTGTCTGCATTAAATTCCATCTGCCATTTTCAGTCCATTTTTCCAACGGATGCAGATCCCTCTGCAAGCTCTGATGGCCTTCCTCGCTGTCAACTACACTACCAATCTCACCGATTCCACTAATCACTGCCCTCCAGCCCAGAGAGGGAACCATCTACTACTACTCTCTGGCTTCTCCCACAAAACCAATGTCTAATCCAATTTGCTACCTCATCTTGAATGCTGAGCGACTGAACCTTCTTGATCAACCTCACATGCGGGACCTTGTCAAGTACCTTGCTGAAGTCCATGTGGTCAACATCCACTGCCTTGGCTTCAAAGTAGGTTAATTGGTCATTGTAAGTTGTCCAGTGATTAGGCTAGGGTTAAATCATTGTTTTGCTAGCACTGCAAGCCTGAAGGGTCAGGAGGGACTACTCCACTCTTTATTTCTAAATAAAGTAAAATGTGAGAGAGATTAAAGAATTTTTATGTCAAAATGCAGGCAAAGCTGGTGAACTGATTAGAATGCATGAACATCTGCATTCCTTATGCCATGTTTCTATGAATGTTTTTGAATACTATGATGGCTTTCCTTTGATTTTCTGTGCAGTTGGAGCCGACATTAACTTTGGCAACTGTTCACCCAGTCTGCAATCTCTTTGAATTCCAGCAAAGATTCCAAAACTGAAGTGTTTCATGAGTCGACTTCCCTTACCCCAACCATCAGTGGAATAATTATAGAGACCAAAGATGGCAGATACTGGAATTTGGAGCAAGAAGCAATCTGCTGGGGGAGCTCAGAACTCCGTGGGTCAGCTAGCAACTGTGGAAGCGAAGGAGTGGTTGGAGTTTCAGGTTGTGACCCTGCATCAGGACAGAGGCACAGGGAAAAGTTAGCCAATGTACAAATGTGAGGGGGAGGGATGACACAGGAAGGCAGTGGTTGGATGGTGATAAGTGGAATAAAGATGAGCATATAGAAGCCTTACGGGTGAGGCGATAGGAAGGGTGGGCCAAGAGAGAAGAACCCCAGATGTATTGGTGTGCTGATGATAAGTAAATGGAAATGGGAAAGGTGAACAGAGGCTGTGGGAATCTAGGTGAACTGGATGGAATAGTAAAGGATCATGGTTGCTTTATTTGCTGGAGATTAGAAGAACGAGGGAAGATCTAATTGAAACTTGTCGAATATTGAAAGGCCTAGATAGAGTGGACGTGGAGAGTGTGTTTTGTTTAATGAGGGTGTCTAGGACCAGAGGGCGTAGCCTCAATGCTAGGATGCCCCATTACAACATTGAAGAAGAGGAAATTCTTTAGCTAGAGTGTGGTGAATCTCTGGAACTTGATGGCTGTGGAGTCCAAATCATTGGGTATACTTAAAGCGGAGGTTGATAGGTTCTTGATTAGTAAAGGTACCAACGATAATGGGGAGGAGGCAGGAGAATGGGGTCGAGAGGGATAATAAATCGGCCATGATGGAATGACAGAGCAGGCCTCAGAAATGGCCTAATCCTGCCCCTATGTCATATGGTCACATGGCGTGGAGGTTGACTGATTTTGGAAAATTTAATGTTCATGTCATTAGATTGTTGGTTACCCAAACAGAACATGAACTGTTTGTTCTTTGAACATAGAACATAGAATAGTACAGCACATTACAGGCCCCTCGGCCCACAATGTTGTGCTGACCCTCAAACCCCAGGGTTTGAGTTTCAGTTTGCTTCAGTATGATGGTGGAGAAGGCCAAAGACATACAGTCTGTGTGGGAATGGAAAGTTGAGTTGAAACTAAGTCATACTTCCCCAGGGATCTCAATCATTGATAAAGTGATGGAGCACAACAATGCAATGTCCCTATGAGAATGTTTATTTTTGAAGAAAAAGCCTTGGATAGATGTATAAAAATATATGGTTTGTGAGCTCCTTATTTGGTCAACACTCTGAACTCTGAGTTACTTGAGGAAAGTTACAGCCTGCCAAATTGTTTCTGATAGAAGCTGGCATAAACTCAATGTGCCAAAGGGCTGCCTTCTGTTCTGTGACATATCTATGAAATGTAATAAAATAACCACACTTTCCAAGTATTTTTAAGATGCACTGTTGTGGGAAAAGTATGTGAAGGATTCTCATGGGATTAACGTTGACAAATTTTACTCAAGCCTTCTGAAAACATTAAAATAAATTGAAGTTTGGGGCAATGAAGCTTTGCTGTTTTGTTTCTCACTAAAATAGCTTGTGCTGCCACCTAATTGACTCATTAGCTCCTGATATTTGATATAGAAGTTATTTGTACAACTGCTTTTCTGTCAGTTTTGTCATTCTGCTTGAATTTAAATAGCACCAAAAGAAGTCTATTTATAGAAGAATAAAGAGTTGTTGGTCATAGTTATGTGACTCAGCCACAGTCAAGACATTTGGTGTTTGCACAATTTGTTTATTAAGTACTTGTATGTCCCTCAAGAACAAATAATCTCACCTCTTAGTTTCTGCTGACGTTTGCAACGGAGTCTAATTTATCAATGTTGATTAGACACAATTTGCTTCAGAATAATTTCAGTATTATAAAATTTGTGAGCTTTTGAACACCAGTGTAAATAAACAAGTGTTGGATTATTCCTGGATATGCAGTGAAGCTTCTTTCTGAACCTTTTGCTTTGCCAATGATAGATTGTGAGGATAAAATCAGCACCCAGTGTCAAGGACCCCTGCCATCCAGGCCATGCTCTCTTCTCACTGCAACCATTGAGAAGAAGGTTCAGGAGCCTTAGGCCCCAACCATCAAATTCCTCAATAAGCATGGATAACTTCAGTCACCTCAACATTGAACTGATCACTGAACAGAACCTATGGACTCTACAGCTCATGCTCTCAGTTATATTTGTTTACTTATTTATTATTATTATTTAAAAACATTTCTTTCAGCTGAAAGCTGGTAAAACCTAACGTGCGGGCATGGCCAAGCACACTCATTTCTCAATTGCTGGGAACTTTCAGACTACACCAGTGGTGTTTCTGAAGATTTACAGTGCCTATAAAATGTATTCACCTCTCTTGGAAGTTTTCATGTTTTATTGTTTTACAAAATTGAATCACAGTGGATTTAATCTGTTTTTTTTGACACTGATCAACAGAAAAAGACTTTTTCGTATCAAAGTGAAAACAGAACTCTACAAACTGATCTAAATTATTTATGCATATAAACACAAAATAATTGATTGCATAAGTATTCACTCCCCTGTAAATGACACACCAAATCATCACTGGTGCAGCCAATTGGTTTTGGAAGTCACATAATTAGTTAAATGGAGATCATCATGTGTAGTCAGGGTGTTTCAATTGGTTGTAGCAAAAATACACCTGTATCTGAAAGGTCCAACTGCTAGTGAGTCAGTACCCTGGCAAAACTACACCATGAAGCAAAAGAACTCCAAGTAACTCTGCAAAAAGGTTATTGGAAAGCACAAGTTAGGAATGCAGACATCTCACCTCTCCCGGAAGCTCTGGGAGTCTCCTGCATATTAATAGTGGCTCCCTGATGCCCGCAAATTAGATACAATATCACGGAAATCAATTTTTTTGAGAGTGAGTGAGAGAAAGAGCGAGCGAGAGAGAAAGCAAGCAAGAACGAAAGCAAGCAAGAGCACACGAGTGAGAGAGAGAAAGCAAGCGAGAGCGCTTGAGAGCACGCGAGCAACCGAGAGAGAGAGAGAGAGAGGGTGAGAGCGCGCCATGGCAGAGTGTTCCAAAAACAATATAAAACGTACGTCACCCCAGACTACACTAAAGTGTACCCCTGCCTAATAGGGGTCAAAATAATGACAGTGTTGCTCGCGGCACTGTTAGCAACAGTGACTTTTCTATTGCCCATGGTGGGTTAAGACTGTAAAAGACGTGTTGAGGTGAGTTTAACAGGTGTCATTCATTCATTAGCATAGCTAACGTTATTTAAACTAGCTGGCCAGCTGCTAAGGAGCTACTGTATTGGAGACATCCCACCTCTCCTGCAAATTGATGGTGCTACCTCCCTGAAATGAGTTTTTGCAGGGTGGGATGTCTGGGTATGGATACAAAAAAATTTCAAAGTCACTGGATATCCCTTGGAGTACAGTTAAGTCAGTTATCAAGAAATGGAAAGAATATGGCACAGCTATAAATCTGCCTAGACCAGGCCATACTCAAAAACTGAGCAGCCATGCAAGAAGGGGACTAGTTAGAGGGGCCACCAAGAGACCTATGACAACTCTGGAGGAGTTATAAACTTCAGTGGGTAAGATGGAAAAAAACTGCACATACAACAGCTGTTGCCCGGGTGCTTCACCAGTTGTAGCTCCATGGGTGAGTGGCAAAGAGAAAGCTGCTGTTGGGGGAAAAAAACCTCACATGAAATCCTGGCTAGAGTTTGCTAGAAGCCATGTGGGAGTCTCTGAAGTCAGCTGGAAAAAGACTCTATGGTCTGATGAAACCAAAATTGACCATTTTGGCTATCAGACTAAATGCTATTTTTGGCATAAGCCAAACACCACACATCATTATAAACACACCAAGCCTACTGTGAAGCATGGTGGTGGCTGCATCATGCTGTGGGGATGCTTCACTGCAGCAGTCCCTGGAAGGCCTGTGAAGGTAGAGAGTGAAATGAATGCACCAAAATACAGGGAAATCCTGGAGGAAAATCCTGATGCAGTCTGCAAGAGAACTGGGACTTGGGAGAGGATTTGTTTTTCAGCAAGACAATGACCCCAAGTGTAGAGTAAACTGGAGAGCAGGTAAAACTAGTTAGAACTATAGTGGGTCACCTTGGAAAATGCCTTATTATTATTATTGTTGTATTTTAACAGTTTGTCTTTTGCCCATTGCTGGCTTGACTGTATTTGTGTGTAGTTTTTCATTGATTCTAATATTCTATAATAAATTTACTTTGAACTTTGAAATGAGACTTTCAGACTCAGAAGGGGAAAGGTCTAGTTGATAGAAAAGCCAATTTTCTCCAGAGATTGTAGTTGAATAACATATTTAGAATTTAACTTTGACTTTTTTATCCTTAGCACAGTCATTCTTTTTTATTATCGTCATTATGTTTTCTCTGTTTTCTTATTTAGAGTGTTTTATTTATGTGGCTTATGTATTTAAAGATTAATGTCTTTAAAAACAAAAGATTTTGATATGTATTCAAATGAAACCAGCTAGTAGACTTCGGGCTCAAAATACTCGTGCTTAACAACATTCACAATTGAGGCACGAGTGAAGAATCATCACCAAAAGATCACAAGGATTACTGAAACACAGCTCAGCTATAAAGTTAATGTGAAATTTACAGAATAGTCTTCAGCCACAGTAGGAGTAATTGAGAATAGTTGGCATCAGCTGATGGAGCTGAACTAAGCCCAATTTGCCAGACCTGTGATGGGAATATGCACCACACGTCTTTGATGGATATTGAGTCACCTTGATGTTGGAGCTGAGCATCTGAGATAAGAATGAGTGAGGATATATACCCCCTCCATATGACCATGAAGCATAGGAGCAGAATTTGGCTATTCGGTCCACCAAGACTGTTCTTCCATTTCATTTTAGCTGATTAGTTATCCCTCTCAGCCCCATTCATCTGTCTTCTCCCCATAATCTTTGATACCCTTACTCATCAAGAACCTATCAGCTTCCGCTTTAAATATACCCAATGTCTTAGGCTCCACAGCCGGCTGTAGCAATGAGTTCCAGAAATTCACCCCATCTCATCTCTGAGGGTTAAAGAAATTCCTTCTCATCTCTGTTCTTAAAGGTATGTCCCTGTGCTCGGAGGCTGTGGCCTCTGGGCCTAGACCCGCCATAGGAAATGTCCTCTCCATGTCCAGTCTTTCTAGGCCTTTCAATATTCAATAGATCCTCCCCCCCCCCCCCGACACTCATCACACTCACTCTTCTAAACTCTAGCAAGTATAGGCACAGAGCCATCAAACGCTCCTCATACGTTAACCCTCCATTGCCTGTGAGTTTAAAAAAAAATGGGATCATTTTTGGGTTTGTTTCACTAATATACTCCCTGATGCTAATTCAATAGATCCAAATCCTTCAAATTCCTATTGGGCTGCTGTAATTTTTTTCAGGTATAAATGCAGCAGTAATGTCAAACACTATTTACACATTGCCCTATACTCAGAAGAATCCGTGTGTAAATGTGCATTGGGCACAAAGGACAGGTGAATTGACTATTGTCTTTGGCAAATGCTTTGTGCCCAAACCATTGTGTAGCACATAAACCCTTGCTCTACCTCCTGGAATTTCCCATGTTTGTTTAAACACCAGACAAAGCAGGAGGAGGCGGGATTTTTTATTCCCTCTTTTATCATCACATTTAGTGGTTTCTAAAATACCGAGTAGAAAGGGAACAGGTGAGTTTCTTGAGGTTTTATTGTTGGTTCATGTGTCAGGGAACTGCTGAGGTAGTAAACCCGTCACTCAGTGCAATTACTGTTATTTTTGCTCATCAGAATTGGGTTTATCATCACTGCCATCTGTTGTGAGGTTTGTTGTTTTAAGGCAGCGGTACAGTGCAAGACATGCACTGTAAGAGTAATACTTGCAAAATGCTGGAGGAACTTCAGGACTTCAGGCAGAATCTATAGAAATGAATGAACAGTTGACGTTTCAGGCTTCAGGACTGTAAAAGAAGGGAGAAGAAGCCAGAATAAGAAAGTGGGGGAAGGGAATGTTAGTAAACAAGGTAGAAGGTGATGAGTAAAACCAGGTGAGGTAAAAGATTAGGTGGGTGGGGGAGGGAGGAATGAAGTGAGAAGCTACCAGATGATAGGTGGGATATGTAAAGGGCTGAAGAAGAAGGATTCTGATAGGAGAGGGAGTGGACCATCGGAGAAAGTAATGGAGGAGGGGCACCAGGAAGAGGTGATAGACAGGTGAGGAGAAAAGAAGAGGTAAGAGGGGTGCCAGAGTGGGGAATGGAAGAGGAGGGAAAGGGGGAGGGTGAAAAATTACCAGAAGCTTGAGAAATTGCCATCAGGTTGGAGGCTACCCATACGGAATATGAGGTATTGCTCATCCACCTGAGAATGGCCTCAACATAGCAGCAGAGGAGGCCAAGGACCAACATTTCAGAATGGGAATGGCTAAGCAGAACTGAAAGCCACAATGTCAGTGATTTACACACCTGTGTGGGTATTGTCCTTTCCGCCACATTATGGCCTCTGAGCAAGTGACTAAAAATCTTTACAGACCAGGTTCTCATTGGGAAATACAAAGTTTGTTTCTTTAAGAGTTAAGTAACTAGTTTGACTATTTAAAAAAATGCTGCGTTCACCAGCATTTTTTATGTGTGTTGCTTTAAATTCCAGCATCTGCAGATTTCTTCGTGTTTGAGCTTGGCTATTTCATTGCTTGTGATGTCTCAGCAGTCAGTAAGCACAAACAAGTTTGCAGAAACAGCAGTGAAACAGGTCAACATGGAATCAATTTCAGTGACAGAGCACCTGCGAGTCCTCTGGTGTCCATGCTGTACTTAGAGTGACCCTCTGGGGCAAGGCAAGTCCAGATGAGGGCAGACACAAGAGATTGCAGATGCTGGAATCTGGAACAACAAAAAAAAAAGTACTGAAGAATAATAAATCAGTCATGATCGAATGGCGGAGCAGACTTGATGGGCTGAATGGCCTAATTCTGCTCCTCTGCCTTACGGAGCTCAGCAGGTCAAGTGGCGGCTGTGGGAGGAAAGACATTGTCAGGTCAAAACCCTGCATCAGGACTCTGAGTGGTGGCAGATGGATTTAACAATCACCTTGTCTGAAAGATTCTTCTGCAACATTGAATGATTCCCTCAGTACTGAACCAAAGTGCCAAAGTGGGTTTTGTGCACATGTTTCTACAACAGTATCTTCAACAAGAACTGAGAGACATGAATATCAATAGCAGAGCTAGTCTGACACCAGTATTAAACTGGTTATCCAGAGTGGGTAACTAATATCACCTCGACACTGAACTGATTTCACAACCTATAGACTCACTTTCAAGGACTCTACAACTCATGTTTTTAATATTGTCTATTTACTATTTATTCATTATTATTATTTGTTTTTTCTTTGTATTTGCACAGTTTACCTTGGTTATATTTCTTTGTTGTACAGTGAATGCCTACAAGAAAACATATCTCAGTGTTGTTGTGACATATATGTGTTTTGATAATAAATTTACTTTGAACTTTGAAAATAAATGCAGGTGTAACTTTACTTCAGCCTTCCTTTGGATCAAAGATTGCTTTCCTTGACTCCAATGTGGATAATGAAGTCAAATGTTAGATTAGATTATGAGGACACGCAGTCCTCTTTTATTGTCATTTAGTAATGCATACATTAAGAAATGATACAATGTTCCTCCAAAATGATATCACAGAAACACAAGACAAACCAAGATTGAAAAACTGACAAAAACCACATAATTATAACATATAGTTACAACAGTGCAAAGCAATACCTTAATTTGATAAAGAACAGACCATGGGCATGGTAAAAAAAAGTCTCAA
Organism: Mobula birostris; assembly: GCF_030028105.1. Classification (NCBI taxonomy): domain Eukaryota; kingdom Metazoa; phylum Chordata; class Chondrichthyes; order Myliobatiformes; family Myliobatidae; genus Mobula; species Mobula birostris. The sequence continues at coordinate 99,193,219 of NC_092380.1, read as the reverse complement.
GGTCTCTCAAAAGTCCCATCATTTCATGCAGATGGTAGAAGGAAGAAAAACTCTCTCTGCCATGAACCTCCAGCACCGCAAACTTGCCGATGCAGCATCCTGGAAGCACCCGACCACAGCCGACTCTTGAGTCCGTCCGAAAACTTTGAGCCTCCGACCAGCCCTCCGACACCGAGCACCGAGCACCATCTCTGCCGAGTGCTTCGACCCAGCCCCGGCAACAGGCAATAGGCAAAGCTGAGGATTTGTGGCCTTCCCCTCTGGAGATTCTCAATCGCACAGTAGCAACGGCAGCGAAGCGGGCATTTCAGAAGTTTCTCCAGGTGTTCCTCCATGCTTCTCACGTCTGTCTCCATCAAATCAGGATTGTGCATGGTATCTACCTACAAATACGATATCATTTTGGAGCGGCCATGCGTGCTGTGTCTCGCCGCCATCTTCTCCTCCCCTCCCCTTAAAAATGTTAAGCTCACAGATTTCTGTTTCCGGTTTAAGATGACCCTGGTGAAGCATAGCCTGTAGCTTCCCTTTCAGGGATGAGCTTTTGAACTAGCTATACAACCTGGCATTTTTGCAACATGAACTGAAGCTTCGAAGGTACAGGATGGTTGTGATGTGGCGTGTATGAGTCAAATCGTGGTGGTGGGGCCTGGGCCCGAGAGCAGGAAATGAGCCAATGTTTGGCCATTGCTGGAGCGGACTTGGAGGCAATTTGAAGTGGCAGAACCGAGGTGAGGTGAGCCAAGGCGAGACAGAGTAGTGGCAGCGGGGCCCAGGCCCGAGTGCAAAGAACAAGCCGATGTTTGACCGATTTAAGTGCCAGGTCAGATTGGAAAGGTCGGTATGGGCAGAATCGAGGCAGCGGGCTCCGGGCCGAGAGCGTATCGAAGTGGCAGGGCCCAGATCTGAGAGTGAGGAGTAGCCCGCTATTTGGGCAATTTAAGTGTAGGGCCAGATTGAAAAAGTCAGGGTGTTGAGGCTGGAGGAGACGGACGGACGAGTGTTCAGCTCAATGATCACATGGTTTACTCATCTCTGCACTGAACTGAGGCTTCTGGATCGCTGTGACTACTTGAAATAATGTTGAAATAATGTTAAAATAACCTTTCTGTTAATAACCGAGATCTGATCTGGTCAAGATGGCACCAGCATACAATGCTCTCCCGGTTGACGTCTTCCAGCTAGCAAACGGAAATAGCTTTTTTTACTTCTTGTGTGCCTGTTTTTCATCTTAAATGTGTTCCTGGAACTGTTGGAGCCTGCGGTTTACAGATTGGAGATCATTTGAGTAATCCAGCGCTTTGCTGGCTCCAAGAAGATTCCGGGAACTGAGTGTGTACTCAAGACGAGATACAAACCAATGTTTCATTTCATTTCGCAGTTTAAAGCATCCATTAATTGCTGATTAAAGTGTGATACATCGAGATGATGCAGAAGGAGAGCGAAAATTTCAGCGTCGACTGCCTGCCTTTTGACCACTGCCAGATGGGGCATCTGTGAGTGGCCTATTGCTGTGGCAGGCGGGTAGGCCTCTGCACTCGTGTGGTGTCCTTCTCTTTCAATGAATGTTGGTGATATCGTAGGATTGTATCATGGTTCTGCGTTTATGGACTGTGGACTTTTTCAGACTTACGGTTTTTATATACTGTTTTTTATCACCCATTCCTTTGTGATTTTGTTGTGTGAGGGGAGGAGGTTTGGGGGTTGTTGTTCTGTTAGTTTCTTGTGATCGAATGGCCTAATTCTGCTCCCATGTTTTAGGGTCTTATCAGGCCGTGTTTATTCCTCTCCAGTGACGTGTGTGACCGGTTGATTTCCTTTAGCATTTTATGTGTGTTGCACAAGGCTGATTCCCTTTTGAACTTAGGAGAACACACACAAACACAACTGTAACGAAAACCAATTTCCCCCAGGATCAATAAAGTATGACTATGCAGCATCTGTAGGAAGAGATGCAGTCGACGTTTCAGGCCGAGACCCTTCGTCAGGACTAACTGAAGGAAGAGTGAGTAAGGGATTTGAAAGTTGGAGGGGGAGGGGGAGATCCAAAATGATAGGAGAAAACAGGAGGGGGAGAGATGGAGCCAAGATCTGGACAGATGATAGGCAAAAGGGGATACGAGAGGATTATGGGACAGGAGGTCCGGGAAGAAAGACGGGGGGGTGGGGGGGACCCAGAGGATGGGCAAGAGGTATATCCAGAGGGACAGAGGGAGAAAAAGGAGAGTGAGACAAAGAATGTGTGCATAAAAATAAGTAACAGATGGGGTACGAGGGGGAGGTGGGGCCTAGCGGAAGTTAGAGAAGTCGATGTTCATGCCATCAGATTGGAGGCTACCCAGATGGAATATAAGGTGTTGTTCCTCCAACCTGAGTGTGGCTTCATCTTTACAGTAGAGGAGGCCGTGGATAGACATGTCAGAATGAGAATGGGATGTGGAATTAAAATGTGTGGCCACTGGGAGATCCTGCTTTCTCTGGCGGACAGAGCGTAGACGTTCAGCAAAGCGGTCTCCCAGTCTGCGTCGGGTCTCGCCAATATATAAAAGGCCACATCGGGAGCACCGGACGCAGTATATCACCCCAGTCGACTCACAGGTGAAGTGTTGCCTCACCTGGAAGGACTGTTTGGGGCCCTGAATGGTGGTAAGGGAGGAAGTGTAAGGGCATGTGTAGCACTTGTTCCGCTTACATGGATAAGTGCCAGGAGGGAGATCAGTGGGGAGGGATGGGGGGGGGACGAATGGACAAGGGAGTTGTGTCGGGAGCGATCCCTGCGGAATGCAGAGTGGGGGGGGAGGGAAAGATGTGCTTAGTGGTGGGATCCCGTTGGAGGTGGCGGAAGTTACGGAGAATAATATGTTGGACCCGGAGGCTGGTGGGGTGGTAGGTGAGGACCAGGGGAACCCTATTCCTAGTGGGGTGGCGGGAGGATGGAGTGAAAGCAGATGTACGTGAAATTGGGGAGATGCGTTTAAGAGCAGAGTTGATAGTGGAGGAAGGGAAGCCCCTTTCTTTAAAAAAGGAAGACATCTCCCTCGTCCTAGAATGAAAAGCTTCATCCTGAGAGCAGATGCGGCGGAGACGGAGGAATTGCGAGAAGGGGATGGCGTTTTTGCAAGAGACAGGGTGAGAAGAGGAATAGTCCAGATAGCTGTGAGAGTCAGTAGGCTTATAGTAGACATCAGTGGATAAGCTGTCTCCAGAGACAGAGACAGAAAGATCTAGAAAGGGGAGGGAGGTGTCGGCAGGTAAACTTGAGGGCAGGGTGAAAGTTGGAGGCAAAGTTAATAAGGTCAACGAGTTCTGCATGCGTGCAGGAAGCAGCGCCAATGCAGTCGTCGATGTAGCAAAGGAAAAGTGGGGGACAGATACCAGAATAGGCACGGAACATAGATTGTTCCACAAACCCAACAAAAAGGCAGGCATAGCTGGGACCCATAGGGGTGCCCATAGCTGCACCTTTAGTTTGGAGGTGTTACTATAAGCCTACTGACTCTCTCAGTTACTATAAGCCTACTGACTCTCACAGCTACTATAAGCCTACTGACTCTCACAGCTATCTGGACTATTCCTCTTCTCACCCTGTCTCTTGCAAAAACGCCATCCCCTTCTCGCAATTCCTCCGTCTCCGCCGCATCTACTCTCAGGATGAGGCTTTTCATTCTAGGACGAGGGAGATGTCTTCCTTTTTTAAAGAAAGGGGCTTCCCTTCCTCCACTATCAACTCTGCTCTTAAACGCATCTCCCCCATTTCACGTACATCTGCTCTCACTCCATCCTCCCGCCACCCCACTAGGAATAGGGTTCCCCTGGTCCTCACCTACCACCCCACCAGCCTCCGGGTCCAACATATTATTCTCCGTAACTTCCGCCACCTCCAACGGGATCTCACCACTAAGCACATCTTTCCCTCCCCACCTCTCTCTGCATTCCGCAGGGATCGCTCCCTACGCAACTCCCTTGTCCATTCATCCCTCCCCCATCCCGCCCCACTGATCTCCCTCCTGGCACTTATCCGTGTAAGCGGAACAAGTGCTACACATGCCCTTACACTTCCTCCCTTACCACCATTCAGGGCCCCAAACAGTCCTTCCAGGTGAGGCAACACTTCACCTGTGAGTCGACTGGGGTGATATACTGCGTCCGGTGCTCCCGATGTGGCCTTTTATATATTGGCGAGACCCGACGCAGACTGGGAGACCGCTTTGCTGAACGTCTACGCTCTGTCTGCCAGAGAAAGCAGGATCTCCCAGTGGCCACACATTTTAATTCCACATCCCATTCCCATTCTGACATGTCTATCCACGGCCTCCTCTACTGTAAAGATGAAGCCACACTCAGGTTGGAGGAACAACACCTTATATTCCGTCTGGGTAGCCTCCAACCTGATGGCATGAACATCGACATCTCTAACTTCCGCTAGGCCCCACCTCCCCCTCGTACCCCATCTGTTACTTATTTTTATGCACACATTCTTTGTCTCACTCTCCTTTTTCTCCCTCTGTCCCTCTGGATATACCTCTTGCCCACCCTCTGGGGTCCCTCCCCCATCTTTCTTCCCGGACCTCCTCTCGTATCCCTTTTGCCTATCACCTGTCCAGCTCTTGGCTCCATTCCTCCCCCTCCTGTCTTCTCCTATCATTTTGGATCTCCCCCTCCCCCTCCAACTTTCAAATCCCTTACTCACTCTTCCTTCAGTTAGTCCTGACGAAGGGTCTCGGCGTGAAACGTCGACTGCACCTCTTCCTACAGATGCTGCTTGGCCTGCTGCGTTCACCAGCAACTTTGATGTGTGTTGCTTGAATTTCCAGCATCTGCAGTATTCCTGTTGTTTGACTATGACTATGACTAAAATGCTGGAGGAACTCAGTAGGCCAGGCAGCATCTATGGGAAAAAAGTGCAGTCGACATTTCAGGCCTACTGAGTTCCTCCAGCACTTTATGTGTGTTGCTCAGATTGCCAGCATTTGCAGAGTTTCTCTTGTTTGTGTTTTTGTTCAGGTTAGGGGAAGTGTTTTTTCACACTACAAGCAACAGTGGAAGTGCTGCAGATTTTGCTGCATTAGTAAATGTGCCTTGCAATCCATGCTAGCTCAGGCTGCATGCACTCCATGCAGTTTACTGCCTGAGTTGCAAATAGTCCTGATTACCATGCATTGGCTGTTAGACACTCAGGTGCACAGAATCAAGCCAGGATTACATCAGCTCTATGGCACTCATTGTTGCCAGGAGGCAAATGCACAAGTGGAAGGCTTAACTCCACTATTGGCATCAAGCTTGGATTTATGCTCTAGAGTCCTGATAGTTTGATAACTGCAGGTGAGTTTCTTTATTAATATATCTCCAAATGGCTATTCTTGAACTGTACTTGCATTATTTCACAGATAGAAATTTCAGCTGAATTGCATTGAATGAAAAATAGTATTTTTTTCACACTTTGTGTTCTACTGGAATAATTGTCCATTTCACGTATTGTGCAATAATTTACTGCAGCAAATGAACAGTTAATTATGTGTAAAATGTGGTGTATTGGTTCATTCTGTGTAGTCGCGTAATATAGATTGTGTCAGTTGTGCTGTGTGGATCCCTACAATGCATGTCACCAGTGCTGGAGTTGTGTGAGAGAGGGTGAAGAAGAAAATAGTATGGTTAGTGTAAAGGATGAATTAGCTTCTGTGGAATGATGGCGCGTGTTACTTTCTTTATCATTTATTCATACTTATGTAAAGAACGTCATCGAATTCATGCAGCTTTTGGTTGCTGCAAACTCTGGTAGATCTTGGACAGCATGTTTCATAGTGAATTTCCTTGAGAAGCTTACAGCATATAAAGCTAACACACCTAGCAACCACATAAAGAACTTTACAAATTTGTTTTGTTTGCTATTGTGCTCTCGTAGAGCATGTTTCATGACTCCTAAATCCATTTGAGAATGTAAGGTAATTTATATCCTATTGAGTAAAACACATGCACAAAATGCTGGAGGAAAAGAGTAAACAGTCCACGTTTCGGGCTGATACCCTTCATCAGAACCCTTTCAGGATTTTGTGTGTGTTGCTTGGATTTCCAACATCTGCAGATTTTCTCTTGTTAGTGATTGGTCTTTTATTGACTGCTTCAAATAGGTACTGCCCTCTTAGCTCAGCAAGTTCAGTAGGTTTACCTATTTACGTGAGTGTTGGCATGAAAGTGGTTGATCAAAGGACTCACTTGGGCTGGCAAAGAACCAGGTTAAATCCTCTAATTTCTTAAGTGAGCTGAATGTAACCTGGGTGGCAGTGTAAATACTGTAATTGGGTTAGGAAGAAAAGTTCAAATTTTCTGTCATAGGTGTACGTACATAAAATATAAATGCAATGAAAATTAGTTTTGCAGCAGCGACACAGTGCGATATAAACTTTTAATTACTTCATTGCAGTTTCTGTAACAGTTCTGTTTGACCAGTCAGGGTTGATGGTCCAGAGCTGAACCCCCAAACTAGGTGGACCAGTCTTAGTCTGGTCTCTACTCTTTGACCTGTTTGGTATGGGTGACCCCATTAAGAGCCTGGAAAGACGCTATCATGACCCTATCAAAGCACTGACTCTAGCCAACATAGCTCTTTGGGTCACTGAGGCACACAAGCCTCCAAACCACGACAAGGTTGTGGTCCTCTTGGAGGATGGCAAACAATTATATGTAACTTAGCTTGATAAAATAAACATAATGGAACTAGTCTTCCCCTCTGCCATCAGATTAACCCATGTACACTATTTCATTATTTCTTTTTCCTTTCTCTCTTTTTCGCTGTGTATGAAATTAATTTTATAAATTTCTTATTGTAATTTATAGATTTTTATTATAATTCATTGTAATGTACTGCTGCCACAAAACAGCTAATTTCATGATATATGCCAATGATATTAAAACTGTTTCTGATTCTGTTGGTGTCTGTTGCGGTCATCTGGTGCTACCAGTGTGGACTCCTCTATATAAATTGGGAAACTGCTTCATGGGGCATCCTCACACCGTCTATCACAAAAGGTGGGATTTCCTGGTGGCCACCTACTTCAATTCAACTTCTGTTGGTCCATGGCCTTTTCTACTGCAATAATGAGACTACTCTCTGTGGAGGAGCTACACGTCTTATTCGATATGGGAGCCTCCAACTTTGATGTATGCACATCAAAGTTCAAAGTAAATTTATTATCAGTGTGCATGTATGTCATCATATACACCCCTGAGATTCATTTTCAAGTCAATAACCATAATAGAATCAATGAAAGACAGACAACCAGTGTGTGAAAGACAACAAACTGTATAATACAAAAAGAAAAAAATGAAATAATTAATAATAAATAAGCAATAAATATTGAGAACATGACATGAAGAGTCCTTGAAAATGAGTCCATAGATTATGGGAACAGTTCAGTGATGGGGCAAGTGAAGTTGAGTAAAGTTTTCCCCTCTGGTTTAAGTAATTTCTCCCCTGTCTCCTCTCTTTTTCCATTCCCCATTATGTCTCTGCTCTTACCCCTCCCTTCTCAGCTCCCCCTCTTCCTCCTTCTGTTTTTTTTATTGGTCCACTATTCTCTCCTATCAAGATTCCTTCTTCAGCTGTTTACATTTTCCATCTATCACCTCTCAGCTTCTTACATCATTACCCTCCCCTCACCTGGCTTCACCTATCACCTTTACTCCTTCCCCTCCCCCAACCTTCTTATTCTGAATTCTTTTCTTTCCAGTCCAAGTAAAAGATTGAACATTGATTGTTTATTCATTTCCATAGATGTTACCTGATCTGCTGAGTTCCTCCAGTATTTCGTGTGTGTTGCTTTAGATTTCCAGCATCTGCAGAATCTCTTGTATTTATAATGGAGCTAGTGCAAGGTGAGGCAGGGAGAAAAGAGATATAGTCTGAGGTTGTGTTAGAGTTTTTTCCAGATTGGTTCAATAATCTGAAAGCAGTGGGGAAGAAGCTGTTGTTGAGTCTTCATGCTGATGGCAGCATTGAGAAGAGGGTATCGCCCAGATGGTTAGGATCGCTGATGATGGATGTCACCTTCCTGTGACATTGCCTCTTGTTGACCTCGATAGTGTGGAGTGCTGTCCCCGTCATTGAACTGACCAAGCCCACTACTCTCTGTAGCCTCTTGCATTTCTGTCCGTTGAAGTTTCTAAACCAGGCAGCCAGTCAAAATGGTCTCTGCTGTACATCTGTAGAAATTTATCAGTCTTTGATCACATGCCAAATCAACTTACATTTCTAAGTAAATAAAGATGCTGGCACACCTTCTTCACAATTGTATCTTTATGCTGGGTGCAGGAAGAAACAATAACCTACTTTCTTGTGATCACACTCCTGACTCCCATAATAACTCTAAAGAAAATCACTCAGCACATATCTGTGGTCTTTTGATGGCATTGTTCAATTGTGTTGCATGTCTCTAGCTCCTTCTGGGATCATGTAATTGAGTTATACAGCACAGAAACTTGTCCTTTGGCCCACTGTGTCTATATTGAAATTTAATCACAGGAAGACCTGCTGGAAGTCCAAAGCAGCACACACAAAATGCTGGAGGAACTTAGCAGGCCTGGCAGCATCTATGGAAAAGAGTTAGCAGTTGATGCTTTGGGTCAAGACTCTTCATCAGGAATGGAAAGGAAAGGGAGAAGTCAGAAATGCTGCCTGGCTATGTACCTAATATGTTTATCACTCAGTTATAATAGATCATTCTTTGAAAGGTGCAACAGTCCTTGTTTGCATAGGCCCTGTAGCATGCCATGCCATCCCGTCTCCAATGGGACACTGAGATTACGTCATTTACCCAAGCTGGGGACAATGAGTGAGGAGGGGGATAAAGTTAGTTATGACACTGTGGATTTTGTGTCTGAGGATAAAGATGAAAGCTTCACTCTTGTCAACATCTGGTCGGAGGATGTTGCAGTTCATTGAATTTTAGCAAAATTGTCAATAGCTGTCACTGCAGACTTTGCCCTTGGACATTTGAGTGAAATCTAACATCTGGCAAAGATTTTTCTTTAATCTGTAGTTGCAACTCTGGGTTGAGCATAATTTGGCTCCACATTCCATCATCTGCAGAGTCACGTGTCCCTGTTTTTGCTTTAATCTGCAAATTTCCAGCAGTTTACAATGTGTACTATAATGGAGCAATGGAAGGATGCTGAATGATAAATCTTTCAGATTTAGTCAGATGATCTCAAGGTAGGTGCCCTCAGCCAGAAATTCAAGCCTTGCATTTGCTAGAGTGTCGCAGTTTTTATAAAGGGGATCAGACAAGTGGCCCTTCATTCTGCTGTGTAACAATTGGCAACTTTTTGGCAACTGCAAACACTCAGCTGGGTGTGGAAATCCCAAAGTTGCTGCAGGGGTCCCTGTTCCTCTGGAAGGTGTGATTTTTCACAGATCTCTCCAGCATCATCTTCTGCTATCACTGATCTCGCGAGCTTCAGGTGTATAGAAGTGATAAAATAATTTGAAATGTTAGTTACATGAACTGCAAATGAGTTTTCATTGGTGTAATTATAATGATTCATAATTTCTATTTCACTATCTGTTTGTCCTTATATTTTTGTAGATTAGAATTCAAATAATAAATAAAAATAGTAATTAGAATATGGTACTGATAACGCCAAGGTTGCAGGTTCGATCCCCGTGTGGATCACTGCTTTAGGACGTCACTGTAGCATCGTGGTAAGCATGACTATTACAACACCAGCACTCTGAGTTTGATTCCTTTCAGTGTACGGAAGGGGTTTGTACATTCTTCCCATGATTACAAACAAGAGAAAATCTGCAGATGCTGGAAATCCGAGCAACATACACAAAATGCTGGAGGAACTCAGTAGGTTAGGCAGCATTTATGGAAAAGAGTACAGCTAACGTTTCAGGTTGAAACCCCTCAGCAGGGCTAGAGAAAAAAAGTTGGAGGAAAAAAGCTACTCCTCAGCTTGAAGAGCCCTCAAGGGAAGGCTCAAATTAAGGGTTTCGGCCCAAAATGTCAACTGTACTCTTTTTCCATAGAAGCTGCCAGGTCTGCTGAGTTCCTCCAGCATTCTGTGTGTGTTGCTGTCCATGATTATGTGGGTTTCTTCCAGGTCCTCTTGTTTCCTCCCACACTCCAAAGACGTACAGGTTAATTGGTCACATGGGTATAATTGGGGCATGTGGGTCTGCTAACATGCAGTATCTCTAAATAAAAAGAAGTACCCATTACATTAAATACAAATTCTAATTTTTGCTTCTTATGTTCTAATCTTATTGCAGTGCAAAATGTTAAATTTGTTAATTTAAAAACTTACTATTAACTTCTTTGTTGGCAAGAAGAACTATTTTGTGTGATTGACTTCTCAACCAGTGATGATGTCACAGCTGCTAGATGCCAATCATTCCTTTGAGTTATCACCTGAGAGGATTAGACAGGAGGAAATGGGAACTCCCCGCCACAGAGATAATGGAACCTTTCTGGGCTGCTTTGTCTGTGGTTAGCGGCAAGTGCCTTCACTTTGACACTGACCACAAAACATAGACCATGATCCAGACAAGCTTTTCAGGATTGTATGAGGGAATTCTTCATTGTGCCCTCTTGCAGTTGGTACTTTTTAAGATGTGACTCTGTCTAGTTGCATGGCAAAATATACTGTTCCTGATTGTGGGACTGTATTATATGTAAATTGGTACTGTATCGACATATATCTACCTCATAGCAGTGACAGCGCTTCCAAAGCAATTAATTGGCTTTGAAGTGTTGTGAAATATTCTGATTATGTGCAAGATGCCATCAAAGCAAGTTCTTCCTTTTAAAAATATAATGTTGCTAAGCATTAATTCTTTATGCTTTTTTAACATCACTTCCTATTTGATAAACACAAGAGATTCTGCAGATGCTGGAAATCCACAGCAATACGTAACAAACGCTGGAGGTACTCAGCAGGTCAGGCGGCATCAGTGGAGAGAAGAGTGGGCCATGGGAGAAGTGGAAGGAGGAGGGGAACCAGGGGAAGGTGATAGGCAGGAGAGGAGAAGAGAAGTAAAAGGGAAGCCAGAATGGGGAATAGAAAAAAATACACATAGTTCTGTATTATTTTTGCCTCGTCAGTCTTCTCAGCGGCAAAGTACATAATTCTTTTCAACAGCCTCACTTTTTCCTTGTGATTTTACATAGGATTAATTCTAAGAAGCCTTGTCAGGCAACAAAAAAATTTGTGGTGTGATGTGCAAGTTCATAAAATTATGATAGAGTGCAAAATATTTCCCTCTAAAGAGCAAATACTTTGTTCTTTCTGTAGATCTCTAAGTGTATCAGAGGCATTTGTCAGTCTATGATATTAAAACTGAGATAATCATGATGGTGAAACATGTACAGAATGGGCAACACATTGAAATGCATTTAACGGCAAATAATTGGGCAAATTAAAGCCTGATTCATTTCAAACATTGATTACAGAAGGCTAGCTGGTGTCAGTCCACACCCCACAGTAAATAATTCATCTACAGACATCTTCCTCTCTTCAGAACTGGAGTGGAAACAGCCATTCTTGGCCACAAGGGACTGCTGAAGAAGATCGCCCTGTTACCTGATTCGAAAGGATTTGTATTTGTAATACAGTGGGATAAAGTAGCCTGCATACTTTTACTATGTATTAGTGAACTTGTCAATCAAATTGAAATAACAACTACTTCAAGCATTCCAACCTAGAAGCTGACATTAATTATGAAACCTTGCCCTGATAGAACTCAGATGCTGCTGGTTTTGTTTTGAACATGCTGTTCAAAATTCAAAGAAAATTTATTCTCAAAGTACATTTGTTCATTTATTGCAATACGGCGCAGTATAGGCCCTTCCAGACATTCGAGCCACGCCGCCTGGTAACTCCTGATTTAACCCAAGCCTAATCACGGGACAATTTACAATGACCAATTAACCTACTAACCGGTATGTCTCTGGACTGTAGGAGGAAACGGTGCACCCAGAGAAAACCCACGCATATGATGGAGTTGATGATGTCAGAATTGAATTCTGAGAGCTGTAATTGTGTCATACTAGCCACTATGCTACAGTGATGCCTATGTATATATTACTTTTTGTATATAACCTTATAGTACCCTGAGCTTCATTTTTTGCAGGCATTCACAATAAATACAAAATACAAGGAACAGAGTAGACTCACTGAAAAACTGCACACAAGAAAGACAAACAGCCAATGTGCAAAAGACAACAAGCTGTGCACATACAAAAAGAAAAACATAATAAATATAGAAAATAAGCAATAAATATTGAGAATATGAATTGAAGAGTCCTTGGAAGTGAGTCCATAGGTATGGGATCAAAGTTGGGGCAAGTTAAGTGAGGTTGTCCCCACTGGTTCAAGAGCCTGATGGTTGAGGGGCAATGACTGTTCCTGAACCTGGTGGTGTGGGACCTGAGTCTCTCATACCTCCTTCCTGGTGGAAGAAGAGACCATGGCCTGGATGGTGTATGCTGCCTTCCTGCGACAGCACTCCTTGTAGATGTGCTGAATAGTTGGTGGGGGGGTGCTTTACATGTGGTGGACTGGGCTTTATCCAGTACTTCTTGTAGACCTTTCCATTCAAGGGTTTCCATACCAGGCCTTGATGCAACCAGTCAGTGTACTCTCCATCATCATCTTGTAGAAGATTGTCAGAAGTTTTAGATGTCATACTGACTCTTGGCAAACTTCGAAGAAAGTAGATGTATTGCCGTGCCTTCTTTGTAATGGCATTTATCTGCTGGGCCCAAGACAGATTTTCTGAATTGATCACGCCGAGGTACTTAATATTGCTGACCCTCTCCACCTCTGATACCCTGATGAAGATTGGCTCATGGACCTCTGGTTTCCTCCTCCTGTAGTCAATAATCAGCTGTTTGGTTTTGCTGCTATTGAGTGAGAGTTTGCTGTTGCAGGACCACTCAGCCCAATTTTCAGTCTCCTTTCTAATAAACAGGAAAAAAAACATGCGATGTTTCAGGCTGGGAACCTTCAACAGGACTGGAAAGGAAGGGGAAAGAAGCCAGAAGAAGAATTTGGAGGGGGGCGGGGGCAATGAGAAGATGTACAAGCTAGAAGCTAGAAATACAAACTGGAAATATTACCTTCTAACTTGTACTCCTTCCTCTCCTCTCACTTTCTTCTTCTGGCTTTTCTCCTTTCCTCTCCATCCTGATGAAGGGTCTCGGTCTGAAACATCAACTGCTTATTCCTTTCCATGGATGCTACTCGATCTACTGAGTTCCTCCAGTATTTTATAAGGTCGTATCTCCTTTTGACAAAATTAGAATTTCCTTCTGTTTGTTCATCTTCAACACTTAGTCGTATTCCTTCTGTTTTTTTTTAGCAGTGGTGACTGCAATTATACATTCTTATATTTACAAGCTAGAGTCTTTGCTAGACCTGTCGGAGAAATGACAAGAAAAGTCAGCAGTCTCCGATGATTTTTTTTTTCTCTCACCCCCATTTTTAGTTGATCAGTTGGTCACTTGAACGCAGCTGAAGAAAACTTCTGAATTGTCCTTGGAAGTTAACATCTCATTTGAAGTAGAGCGAATAACCTCTTATCTATTGCTCAGTGAAACAGAATTTAAATTACTCTTTCTCTTTGTGTCCATCTTTCTCTAGATTGAAAATATTGATGTGTGCCTGAGTTTCTTGGCTGCCAAAGGAGTGAATATACAGGGTCTTTCAGCAGAAGGTAAGAAACACAATGTGGTCTCAAGCCACATTGTGGTTGTTAAGCAGAAATGTTGTTAATTGATCTCCAGTATTGGACAACTTTATCACTTCAAATCTTTCTTTACAATTCACTTTATGGTGTGTACAGTGTAGGCAGGAGGACTATTAGTTAGTTTAGCTTTCTTCCATAACTATATTTTAAACAACACTGCAAGCTAAGTATCCAAAGTGCTAAGATACTTTTTGAAATTCGACTACATTCAAGAACATAAGAACATTTGTATAATTGTCTAAACCTCCCAAATGCCACATTATCAACGCTTGCTGGGAACAGTAAAACCAGTTGAGCCCACTGAAACCTGCATATTTCAGTGTCAGTGAGTTAGTGATGTTTGGAGCTGGTTCCTCATCTTCTCTATAGAATCATCTGGCAACAGATGGTTATTTGGAGAAGAGGAAAACTCCAAGATTGATGGTGATGAACCCCATTTTCTCTCAAGCAGAAGTCCAGTACGTTTCCCCAGCGAGAAATGAAATGTAGTTAGCTCAAACGCTTGAAGTGTCTTCTGGACATGGACTAGAAATACTTGCCTGTCTTCAGGATGTGAAAGATTCAGAATAGAAATAAGCAGCTTATGCTGTCAAATATATAAAACCACATATGTCTTCATATATGTAACCAAAAACACCGGCTCTGAGTTTTTGTGGTTAAAATACGACATATCATGCAAGTGGCCATTTGAAGTACAATAACTTGGATTTGAATCTAATCCTTCCTCAGACATATTCAGTCCCACTGCCCAAGAGTTTAGTTTAATCAATTCCTTTGTTGTAATTTTTGATAACATTGTTCTGAATATGGGAGGAGGGAACGTCGACGCTCCAACGCAGCTCCAGATCCCTAACACGGTCCTTAAGGAGCCTCATCTCAATGCACCTGGGGCAAATGTAATCCTTGGGGAGGCTGGGAGTCTCCCAGGGTCCCACCATCTTGTACTCCAAGCACAACACTAATCCTAGATTGTTGGGCACGTGGCCAAGTGGTTAAGGCGTTCGTCTAGTTATCTCAAGGTCGCTAGTTCGAGCCTCAGCTGTGACAGCGTGTTTGTGCCCTTGAGCAAGGCACTTAACTACACATTGCTCTAGTCTGTGCGAGGAGTGGCGCCCCACACAGACTTCCAATCTGCGCCTTGTAAGGCATGAAAATGCCCGACGCAGGCCTCTCATGGTCTGAGTCAACGTTCCCTGTTCTGAATATGCATCTTTTGCAGACAGTGCTGTCATGGAGTCATAGAATACTACAGCACAGAAGCAGGCTGCTCAGCCTATCTATTCCATGCTGAACTACTAATCTGCCCAGCCGCATCCTGCTCCTGGACTATAGCCCTCTATTCCCCTCCCATCATGTAGCTATCCAAATTAAATGTTGAAATTGAATCTGTATCCACCACTTCCGCTGGCAACTCGTTCCACACTCTCACCCCCTCCGAGTAAAGAAGTTCCCCCTCATGTTCCCCTTAAACATTTCACCTTTAAGCCTTAACCTATGACCTCTAATTCTTGTCTCACCCAGCCTCAGTGGAAAAAGCTTGCTTGCATTCAGGCTATCTATACCCCTCATAATTTTGTATACCTTTGTCAAATCTCCTCTCATTTTTCTATGCTCTAGAGAATAAAGTCATAACCTATTCAACCTGTCCTTGTAACTCAGGTCCTCAAGTCCCCGCAACACCCTTGTAAATTTTCTCTGCACTCTTTCAATATTAATTGATACCTCTCTTGTTGGTAGGAGACCAGAACTGCACAGAATACTCCAAATTAGGCCTCGACAATGTCTTGTACAACTTCAACATAGCATCGCAATTCTTGTACTCCGTACCTTCAAAGGGAAGTTTAAAGAAATATGCTTTCAAATATATCCAGTATATCTATTCCAGATATAAACAATAATGTACCTCGAATAGATTCATTCCAGATTGTATACAATTATTATTGCCATAACTTCTGCAAAATGTTGTATGTGGCAGAAAATTAGTTAACAGATTAAAGGTGCTGAATTAGCTTTCTGTGGAAGGTATGGCATGTTTTGTTTCAGGGTTTAATGTTCCAGTATCTGGGCATTACTGGCAAGTCCCGTGTTGGCTGTCTGAGAAAATTTAAACCATGTGAATATGAATTTGTTTTTTCTTCAAGTCATCTTGAATTGGTACAGTGGGGTTTGGAAAGCAGTACAACAGCATGCTTTCATCAAAAATATTAAATCCATCGTCAAATTAAGTGACACAAACTAACATTGTTGGAGCATCTAAACTCTGGAGGCATGTGGAGGTTACTGAAAAAAACACAGTGCTCATTTAAGTGTCATAATGCATGATATACACTCAATGGCCACTTTGTCAAAGGCCCTCCATTAGTTGGGGTCAGCCATGGATGTTACGTCTCAGCTGTCTGTGTTATACACAGGGCAGTACGATATGGAGAGCAAGCTGTTGCCCATGTAGCAGGCTCCCCCTCCACAAGCAGCTGATGAATCCAAAGGAATGGCAGAGACCGATTCAGTTTGGCACCAGCGGCATTACAGGAAATGCCAGTCAGCGTTGGACTCCACGTAGAACTGTCTGAGGGACCCCAGCTCTGAACTTTTCCTCAGGGTTTACTGCCCAAAGCATTCCCCGTGAAAGGGTATAGCCACAAGGCAGCAGAGGTTTGAGATCAGGGTTTTCGTCGTCTGAGATGACCCGCCAACTATGGTTAATAAACCTATCTACCTGAAGCAACTGGTTTTAAGGCTTCAGTAACTTACCTTTGCCCCTTCTTTTGTCAGAAGAAATGGTTCCACTGAGCTTAGTAGCTAAGCCACACATGAAGAGATTTGGTATGTTAACAGAAATACTCAAAAACTTCTATAGATACATGATGGAGAGCATTCTGACAGGCTGCATCACTGTCCTACTGCACAGGACTGAAAGAAGCTACAGAGGGTTGTAAATTTAGTCTGCTCCATCTTTGGTACTAGCCTACAAATTACCCAGGACATCTTCAAGAAGCAGTGTCTCAGAAAGGCAGTGTCTATTACTAAGGCGCCCCAGCACCCAGGGTGTGCCCTTTACTCACTGTTACCATCAGGTAGGAGGTACAGAAGCTTGAAAGCACACACTCAGTGATTCAGGAACAGCTTCTTCCCCTTTGCCATTTGATCCTTAAATGGACATTAAACCCGTGGACGCTACCTCACTTTTTTAATATATATTATTTCTGGTTTTGTACAATTTTTAATCTATTCAATATATGTATACTGCAATTGATTTTTTCATTATCTTTTTTCTTCTTCTCTATATGATGTATTGCATTGAACTGCTGCTGCTAAGTTACAAAATTTCACAACACATGCCGGTGATAATAAACCTGATTCTGATTCTGAAGGGCAGGAGCTGGACTTAGTTTTCAGAGGCTGTTTGAGATGTATGCCGTTGAGAGAACTTAGTAGGTAGTGGGAGCTGATAGTCGCTACCACCCTCACCGGTGACAACCTTAAGGAACCACTTTATTAGGTACACCTGTATACCTGCTTCATAATGCACCTGATCAGCCAATCAGGTGACAGCAACTCAATGCATAAAAGCATGCAGACATTGTCAAGAGGTTCAGTTGTTGTTCAGACTAAACATCAAAATGGGAAGAAATGTGATCTAAGTGACTTTGACCATGGAATAACTGTTGGTGTCAGACGGAGTGGTTTGAGGATCTCAGAAAATGCTGATCTCCTGGGGTTTTAGACCATAAGACATTGGCGCAGACTTAGTTTATTTAGCCCATCGAGCCTGCTCTGCCATTACATCGTGGCTGATCCACTTTTCCTCTCAGCCCCAATCTCCTGCCCTCTCCCCATATTCCTTCATGCCCTGACCAATCAAGAATCTATCAACCTCTGCCTTAAATATACATACAGACTTGGCTTCCACAGCTCCCTGTGGCAAAGAATTCCATAGATTCACCACTTTCTGGCTAAAAAAATTGCTCCTCATCTCTGTTGTAAAATGACACCCCTCTATTCGGAGGCTGTGTCCTCTGCTCTTAGACTCTCCCACCGTAGGAAACATCCTCTCCACATCCACTCTATCAAGGCCTTTCAGTATTCGATGGGTTTCAATGAGGTCAGCCTTCATTCTTCTGAATTCTAGTGAATACAGTCCCAGAGCCACCAAACACTCTTTATATGACAAGCCACTCTAACCTGGAATCATTTTCGTGAGCCTCCTTTGAACCCTCTCCAGTTTCAGCGCACCTTTTCTAAGATAAGGAGCCCGAACCTGCTCACAGTACTCCAATCAAGGCCTTACCAGTGTTAGTCTTCTTGAAATGAATGCTAACATTGCATTTGTCTTCCTCACCACGGAACCAACCTGCAAATTAACCTTGTGGGAATCCTGCACAAGCTCTCCAAAGTCCCTTTGCACCTCAGTTTTTTTGTATTTTTTTCTCCATTTAGAAAATAATCCACCCTTTCATTTCTGCTCCCAGAGTACATGACCATACACTTCCCAATGCGGTATTTCATCTGCCAATTTTTTGCCCATTCTCCTAATCTGTCAAAGTCCTTCTGTATCCTCTCTGCTTCCTCAAAACTATTTTTCCCTCCACCTACCTTCATATCGTCTGCAAACTTTGCAACAAAGCCATCAATTCCTTCATCCAAATCATTAACATGTAATGTAAAAAGAATTGGTCCCAACACACACCCCTGTGGAACGCTACTAATCACTGGCAGCCAACCAGCAAAGACTCCCTTTGTTCCCACTCTTTGTCTCCTGCCAATCAGCCACTGCTTTATCCATGCAAGAGTCTTCTCTGTGTTACCATGGGCTCATGGCTTGTTAAGCAGCCTCATGTGTGGCACCTTGTTAAAGGCCTTCTGAGAATCCATGTACACAACATCAACTGATTCTCCTTTGTCTAACAACAGGAATTCTGCAGATGCTGGAAATTCAAGCAACACACATCAAAGTTGCTGGTGAACGCAGCAGGCCAAGCAGCATCTGTAGGAAGAGGTGCAGTCGACGTTTCAGGCCGAGACCCTTCGTCAAGACAAAGTCCTGATGAAGGGTTTCGGCCTGAAACGTCGACTGCACCTCTTCCTACAGATGCTGCTTGCCCTCTCCTTTGTCTATCCTGCTTGTTATTTCTTCAAAGAATTCCAACAGATTTGTCAGGCAAGATTTTCCCTTGAGGAAACCATGCTGACTATAGCTTATTTTATCATGTAACCTGAAACCACATCTTTGACAATCGACTCCAACGTCTTCACAGCTGCTGAAGTCAGACTGACTGGTCTATTATTTCCTTTTTTCTGCCTCCCTCATTCTGTGAAGAGTTGAGTGGTATTTCCAACTTTCCAGTCTCCCAAAACCATTCCAGAATCTAGTCCACCATTACTACTTCTTCAGCATTGTTTTCCAGTGGTCCAATATCCACTCTCGCCTCTTTTTTACACTTTATGTATCTGAAGGAACTTTTGGTATCCTCTGTAATATTATTGGCTAGTTTACTTTTCGATTCCATCTTTACATTATTAATGACTTTTTTAGTTGCCTTCTGTTGGCATTTGAAAGCTTCTCAATCCTCTAATTTTTGCTCTACTATATACACTCTCTTTGGCTTTTATGTTGGCTTTGACTTGTCAGCCACAGTTGTGTCATCTGGCCTTCAGAATACTTCTTCTTTGGGTTGTATATATCCTGTGCCTTCTGAATTGCTTCCAGAAATTCAAGCCATTGCTGTTCTGCCATCATCCTTGCCAGTGTTCTTTTCTAGTTAATTCTGACTACTCCTCTCTTATGCCCCTGTAATTCCCTTTACTCCACTGTAATTCTGATACATCCGACTTTAGCTTCTCCTTCTCAAATTTCAGGGTGAATTCGATCATATTATGATCACTTGTCCCTAAGGGTTCTTTTACCTTCAGCTCTCTCAACCCATCCACAATAGCTGATCCTCTAGTGGGCTCATCCGCATGCTGCTCTAAAAAGCCATCTCATAGGCATCCTATAAATTTCCCATCTTGTAATCCAGCACCAGCCTGATTTTTCCCAATCTAACTGCGTATTGAAATCCCACATGACTATTGTAACATTGCCCTTTTGGCATGCATTTGCTATTTCCTATTGTAATTTGTAGACCACATCCTAACTACTGTTTGGGAGTCTGTATGTAACTCCCATCAGGGTATCTTTACCCTTGCAGTTCTTAGCTCTATCCACAATAATTCATCACTGTCCAACGCTATGTCACCTCTTTCTAATGATTTGATTTCATTTTTTACCAACACAGCAATGCCACCTCCTCTGTCTTCCTGCCTATCCTTTCAATACAATGTGTATTTTTGGACCTAGGTATAATCTTCTTTCAACCATGATTCAGTGGTACCTGCAGCATCATGCATGCCAACCTGTAACTGTGCTACCAGTTTATTTACCTTATTCCGTATGCTGTGTGCATTCAAATATAAGACCTTCAGTCCTGTATTCACCCTTTTTAATTTTGTCTACCTTTTACGTTGCAACACAACCTGTTGACTGCAATTTTGCTCTACCACCAGTCTCTCTTTGCTAGGAGTTTCACTATACATTGCGTCTGTTTGTAAACCAACTACCTGTGCTTCAGCAGTATCACTCTGGTTCCCACCCCACTGCCTAAGTAGTGTAAACTCACCCAAACAACTGTAGCTAACCTGTCAGCAAGGATATTGGATCCTCTCGGGTTCAGGTGTAACCCGTCCCTTTTGTACAGGTCATATCTTTCCCAGAAGAGATCCCAATGATCTATAAGTCTGAACACCTGCGCCCTGTAGCAGTTCCTCAGTCGCGCATTCACCTGGCAAATCATTCTATTCTTGCCCTCACTGGCACGTGGCACAGGCAGCAGTCCAGAGATAACAACCCTGGAGGTCCTGTTTCTCAGCTTTCTACCTAGCTCCATAAAATCTCTCTTCAGGACCTCCTCACCTTGTCTACCTATGTCATTTGTGCCAATATGCACCAAGATTTCTGGCTGTTCACCGTCGCCCTTGAGAATGCCATGCAAACCGATCTGAGACCCGTGATCCTGGCACCAGGGAGGCAACATAGCATCCAGGCGTTATTTTCATACAGAACAGTGAATGGTAGTTCTGTGCCAGAAATAACTTGTTAATGACAAAGGTCAGCGGAGAGTAGGTACTACCATTCAGTAGGTACTACCACAGCGGAGAGTAGGTACTACCATTCAGTAGGTACTACCACACAGGGTTCCTCTCCTGTACCTACTAAAAAAGACCACTGATTGCATTGACTGCTTACACAAAATTATGCAAAAATTAGTATATGGTTTTCCAATGTCTTTTGGATGGAAAATCCAATGCAGAGTATGGTTTAAAAAAACTGTAACCAAAATTATTTACAGATTGAAAGATTGGCTGGCATGGTAGTGTAGCAGTTAGTATATCACTGTTTCTGCACCAGTTCAATTCCCGCCGTTGTCTGTAAGGAATTTGTACATTCTCCCTCTGACTGCATGGGTTTCTTCTGGGTGCTGCAGTTTCCTCCCACAGTCCAAAGACACGTGGGTTAGCAGGCTAATTAGTCCCATTGCTGTAATTGGGCAATGTGGGCTCATTGGGCCGGAAGGGCCTGTTACCTTGCTGTATCTCAAAATAAAATCAAAATAAATAAAATGGAGAAATAAAAGAGAGAGCCTTGGAGGGTAGAGATGGGGAGACATTATATAAAAATGTCAAAATTATAATCTTACTTCTATAATGATAGCTAAAACGGACGACACAATGAACGTTGGACATTTGATCCAGCAAGTGGATCAGTGGCTTACTCACTTACAGACCCCACTCTGTTTGGAGTGGCAACAGTATCTCCCCCACAACCTCTATCAGCACTGCATCACAACGCTGAGTGCTTAGCTCCCTGCTCTACTGGCTAAGCACAGCTCCAATGCCAGTGTCCTCTGATGACACCACTGCTGTAGGCTGAATGAAAGATGGCGATGAATCAGCATACAGGAGAGAGATTGAGAATCTAGCTGAGTGGTGTCACAACGACAACCTCTTACTTAACGTCGCAAAACCAAGGAGCTGATTATTGACTTCAGGAGGGGGAAGCCAGAGTCCTCATCAGAGCATCAGCAACTTTAAGTTCCTCAGAATTATTATTTTGGAGGACCTGTTCTTGGCCCAGCAGTTAAGTGCAATTATGAAGAAAGAACGGTGACACATCTGTTTAGAAGTTTGTGAAGATTCGGCATGACATCTAAAACTTTGACAAACTTATAAATTTCTAGTGGAGAGTATATCACAGCCTGGTGCAAAAACACTAATGCTGTTGAACAGAAAATCCTACAAAAAGTAGTGGATACATCTCAGTGCATCATGATTAAAGCCATCTCCACCATTGAGCACATCTACACAACACACTGTTGCAGGAAAGCAGCATCCATCATCAGGGATCCCCATCATCCTGGAATGCTGTCTCTCGCTGCTGCCATCAGAAAGAAGGTACAGGAGTTTCAGAACTCACACCACCAGGTTCAGGAACAGTTATCCCCTTCAACCATCAGACTCTTGAACCAAAGGGGATAACTTCACTTGCCCCATCTTTGAATTGTTCCCACAACTTAAGGACTCACTTTCAAGGACTCTTCACCTCATGTTCTTGATATTTATTGCTTATTTATTTATTATTGTTATTTATTTCTTTTTGTATTTGTGGCTTGTTGTCTTTTACACACTGGTTGAACTCCCAAGTTGGTGTGTTTCATTGACTTTATTATGGTTATTATTCAATTATGGATTTATTGAGTATACCCACAAGAAAATAGATCCAAGGATTCCGTATGGGAAGTAATTGTACTTTGGCAGTAAGTTTACTTTGAACTTTGAACATTTTGTGAATAACATATTAACGCTTTATCTGTTTCAGAAATCCGGAATGGAAATCTGAAGGCCATCCTGGGTCTCTTCTTCAGTCTTTCCCGATATAAGCAGCAGCAACAGCAGACACAGAAGCAGCAGCAGCATCAGCCCTCAGTTGTCTGCCAGCAGCAGGTGCCTCAGCATCTTCCTCCTCAGCATTCCCAGTGCCAGCTTGGCCTTCAGCAGCAGGCACAGGGCACACCTTACACCCAACCTCACCACCAAGTGCAACCACAGTGCCAACAGAAAGCACAGTTGGAAATGCAGTCAAGGTTTGCTTTGACTTTTACATTGATAAATGAAATGCTTTTCAATGTGAAATACTGATGTTACTATTAAAATAAAGACTCATGGGGAAAATCCAAAGTGTGATCTTGGTAGATGGGTTCATTCCAGTGTTTTGGAAAATGAACTTAAATTTTTTATATAATTTTTCAATATAGTGGACTGGAGTGGGTGAATGATCTACTTCTCAGAAACATAGAACAGTACAGGCCCATTGGCCCATGATGTTGTGTCACTTTTTCACTTGCTCTCAGATTAATCTAACCCTTTCCTTCCTTCCTTAATTTTTCTTTCAACCATGAGTCTATCTAAGTGTTTCCTAAATGTCTCCAATGTATCTGCCTTTATAACCACCCAGGCAGTGCGTTCCTTGCACCTACCACTCTCTATGTTTAAAAAAAATTTGGCTGTAACATTACTCCCTATACTTTCCTCCATTCATATTAACATAATGAACCCCTCGTATTAGCCATTTCCTCCCAAGGAAAAAGTCTGGCTGTCCACTCGATCTGTGACTCGTATCATCTTGTAAATCTCTATCAAGTCACCTCTCTGCTGTAGAATTCCATAGTCTGCCTTCTAACTCATTAGTTCATATGAAGCATCGGAAATCAAATAATTGCTTGTAACCATATCTTATAAAGATTGTTTTTGGTAATAATTCGAAAGATCCAAATAGCAAGGAATTGTCTTTGTCCTAATTTGTAGTGGGTGTACTGATCTCATCCACCACAAGTTGTGAATTGCAATTCAACAAAAAATAATTGATTAAATCATGTCAAGGGCACATAGAAAAGGGACTGCCACCCCTCCCTGGTCTAGCTTCACAGTATGTAGTTGATTCTAACACCCTCAACCAAGAGCGGGTAGCAAAAGCTGCTTTGCAAACATGATTCACAAAGATAAATGAATGATATTTGAAGATGTTGGATAGAAATGGGTACTATTACAATGCATCCAAAAATGCCTGGACTGTGTGCATTTTAGACAAAATATTGTACTTAAATGTAATGTAGTAATTCATCTTGTGGTATCTAAATCCAGGAAAACTATATCCAATTGCACTGTGGAAGTCCTACCCAACATGGACTGCAGCAGTTCAAGAAAGTGGCTCACCATCTGATGGCTGGTTTGGAATAGGCAATAACTAATGGCCTTGGCATTTTTCAAAGTACATTTATTACCAAAGTATGTATACATTATACATACTTTATTGAGATTCATCTCCTAATAGGCAGCCATAAAACAAAAAAACCCAAAAGAACCCATATTAAAAAAAGAAACTGTCAAACACCCAATGTATGTAGAGAAAAAAAACACATCATGCAAGCAGATGGCATTCTGAATTGAAGTCCGCAAAGAGTGTTCCATAGTTCAACTTAGTTCAGCGTAGAGCCAAGTCGTGCAACTGTCCTGTCCCTCACCTCGGGCCCCGTCACCCTGATCTTTTCAATCTGGACCGGTGTCTAAATTGATGTGTACCTGATGTGAAATGCATCATTTCGAGCATTTCACATCTCCTTGAAATGCTCTGGGGCCAGAACCCCACCACCTCGATTTAGACTGTACCCGACCTTTCTTATTTGGCCCTGTGCTTAAGTCTCCGTCCAAACATCGGGTTTAGTCGCCCCCGACCTGCTCGGTTGCCTGGACCCTGCCGCCTTGATTCAGCCTGTAACCAACCTTTCCAATTCAGCAAACATCAAGTTCAGCCACTTCAGTATGCTCTGGTACCCAGACCTCACCACCTCAATTTGGCCTTCGGCGCACAGCGCTTAAAACGATCAAACCTTCCTTGCTCTCGGTGATAGGCCCACCGCCTTGCCTCTGTTCTGCTGCTTCGAATTGCCTCCAAGTCTACAGGGAAGATACAGACTATAACTTGCGATGATCATTTGCCAGAAAAAGTGAGATTAACAAAGCAGATAGTTGTTTTCTTTGTTTCATTAGCCACCAGTTGAAAGTTCACCAACACCATCTTAAACTGGAGTGAATCCACATCTTGTAAATACACAAAGAAAATCTGACTTTAAACTCATGCATTTTTATTTGGAGTACCCATTTCTCATTCAATAATTGAATGATACTCAATTGTAACAGTTCAAGTATAACAATTTTTGAAGCTGCCAGATAAAAGTAGTACTAGGGCAGAGGCAAGCTATTGACTTACAATTGTGTTGTCTTCATGGTTTAGTTTTTGTAAACGAATTATGTTTTAACCTGATATTACTTTGTGAATTTAATTCACTGCCTGGGTTTTGTTTCACCTTGCAAGCAGCAATTTGGAACTCAGGGAAGGAAAAAAGAGTTAATGTTGGATCTGAGTATCATTTCAGGCGATGAAAATTTGGATCTCTGTCAGTTCTCTTAGTCACAGTTGACAAACAACATCTGTGCTGTATTATCCCCGTGGAAGCCTTTGGAAATGCATCGCATGTAGTACTGCACAAGAGAGAAGACGATATTTATTATTGATGTGGGTGCTGAAGGCGAAACTTGGCATCTGAGTAGGATCTTGCTAGTCTGTATGGATCAGCAATGCGTCATGTGGTTCATTTCCACAAGAAGTCATTGGGGAGGGCATTAAGTTAAAATTATTCTCGTTCTGTCCTTGTTGCATTCCAACTTGATGTGTGCAATAGCTAGTGCTTAGTGGGAAACTGAAGATCTGTTGCAGTACTGTCCCTCTGGCCATTTGCTAGGGGATACATGAGAGATTTACAAAAAATTACAGTTGTGGGTTGGCACCTACTTGTTCAGCCACACTGTCCCAAATCTGTAAATCTTTGGGCCAAGCAGGGCACCCAAGGATCAAGCATTTCTCAATTTGATAGTAAAGAAAATGGATATAATTTCTCTGACCTTTGGAAGAATCTGACAGTTTTGCTGTACACCATTTCTGGATTTGCATCAGAATTCAACTAATTACCTCCAGTATTATCTATTTCATTCATTTGAGACGCTTTGTACATGTGTAAGAACCCAGAACGTTATTGTAAATTACTGATTGCTAGTATAATCTGTTGCTGATGAAGGAAGGTAGCTTGTTTTGGCATTGATTTCCCTTCCCAGTGGAGTGATGTACCTCAGTGAAGTGATTCTTTGATTATCAGTGATGCAAAGTTAAATAGGGTACCTAATCCAGTTGATTATGTGGCCTAATGCAAAAACTGACCATGACTGTTGCTAGAGATTGCAATTAAGAAATAGTGCAAGTTCACAACAAACTTTGGGAAACACTTCCCAATTTTCAACAATTTTCAGGCAAGTTCCAGGATATCAGAAAAACTCATGATAAAACTCTCCTGAAGTCTTCAGGAACACAGAACCATAAAGAATATACATCACCTGTAGGTAACTTGACAGCATCTAATCTATTCATCTTCCAAAATAATTATCCATCATCTTGTGTGAATTTCTAGCATTCTCTCCTTCCACTGGTTTTATGTGTAAACTATTCCACATATTTACAATCTTTTACCTAAGAAAGTTTTATCTTCAAACACAAGGAAATCTACAGATGTCGGAAATCCAAGGCAACACACGCAAAATGCTGGAGGAGCTCACTAGGTCAGGTAGCAACTATTGGAAAGGAATAAACAGTCGACGTTTTGGGTTGAGAACCTTCATCAGGACTGACGAAGAGTCTGAGCCTGAAACGTCCACTGTTTATTCCTTTCCATAGATGATGTCTGACTTGCTGAGTTCCTCCAGTGCTTTGTTTGTGTTGCCAAGGTTTTTATCTTAGCCGCTTTCCACTTCTAAACCTGTATTTCTTAAGCCTTATTTCAGAAACGGTGTTAACATAAATATTCATTTAGTGTTTCAGTTAGTATTAAGCATAATGATATAAATATTCCTACATCACTCTTTCATCCTGGTCCAGTTATTAACTTCGAGTCTAGAAAGGTTACTTTGTCAAACAGTGTTGAGAATTGTACTTAAAATTCTCTAAGTATTTGGATCTAGGTTAAAATTTGCTTTGTAGCTTCTGAGGTCTTTGGAAGTGGAGAGTGGAACTTTGGAGCCGAGGAGTTCTATAAAGGCTCATGTTGCATGTTCTCTGCTGTTGCTATGCTATCATGCTCTCTCTTTTATTCATGATCATATTTTTCCTTTCTTCTTCTCTGTCATACAGTGTGTCATCCAGGTTACCATCACAAAGCAAAAGCACAAGAATTGCGCCCACTCAGAGAAAGACCTCTAGGTCAGCTGGTCTTGCTTGTTTTTAGCCCACTGATCGCTTTTAACATCTGAGGCATCTTATGTGACTGTAACTGCATGGCCAGCCATTTTGCGAGCTTGCTAAGTAGCAAGGGTACCCTAACCGCAGTGCTTGCCGAAGTAGAAACAGAAGTTCTGCAACCACTCAGCAAGTTGGGCAGCAGCATTTGGGGATGGAGAAACGGAATTAACATTTGGGATGCAAGATCATTGGCCTGAAATGTTAACCCTGTTTCTCTCTCCACAGATGCCGTCTGGCTTGCAAACTGTTTCCTGCATTCCTTATTTTCCCTTCAGATTTGCAAACTCTGGAGTATTTTGCTTTTGTCGCAATGCTTATTGAGCTCAGCAATGAACAGCTTTGTTTTTTTCTGTTATTTAAGAGTGCAGTCCTCTTTTTTTTGATGTGCGTGAGATATGTGTATCACCTCTGTTGGTAATCTTCCCCGGCTCTCTTGAAACAATTGATTCCTTGCTGGAGACCCTTCAGTACTTTACACTCTTGACTAATTAACTCCCAGTGGTACATTTCAGCCAGTCCTTAGCTGAAGTTGAAATGTTCAGCTGTGCAATTAGTTAATTTGCTAATGGACTCCAAAACTGGTAAGTTTATAGAGATCTGAAAATGTTTCACAATGAGGAATAGATCAGTACTTGTATTTGTGCCTTGGCTTGGTAGAGTGTGCTGATTGCTCTGTACAAAGCTTTTGTTTAAAGCTGTGGATAGCAGTAAAACACTGTTCCAAAATATTCTCCTAACTCTTGATAGAGTAATATTTAAAAAATAATTTAATCTCTTAATCTGTGTTTGTTGAAAATTGAATTTGGAGATATATGAATGTTAAAAGAGTAGAAAAATTTTACAATATTGCATCTCAGTCATCATTCACAGTTTTGTAAACAGAACTCAGAGCTAAAATGATTTGCCCAAAATTGGAAATCTTTACTTTTGTGTGTCCAGTTACACCTACTTTTCAATTTTGTAAATGGCAAATAGTCTGAAGAATACGACTGAACAGTGTTTTACAGCAGATCTCCAGTCTGAATTCTAGAGGAAATGCAGTTTTGAAGAACTTAGATTGTACTGATCCTAACCTTTTTATAATGCTGTTTTTGTATATCTGCTGGAATTCATATAATGTTATACTACTGTACATATTCTTTGCACAACAATTGAAAAATAATCATTTATCATATTTATGCACATGTATGGGACCGAGCTGTGCAGGAAAAGTAATAATCCATTTTGGCTAGAATTCTGAATATATGAACAATATATTTTGGACTGGAGATCTTCTACTGTTCTGATACCTTGTTAAGCATATGTAAGAGGTCTTTGAGACAATAAATTAATTTGTTAGAGAGGAGCTCTTTAAAATTATGTTAATTCAGCCTGTTGATACTAAGATTCATTTGCATCTCGGTCCATCAAGGACTCTGAATGCCATAGTCATGTTGGAGGGGACTTCCTTCATCTTCCTCCCCAGTATGATTCAATGAAGATTCACTTCAATTTACTTTAATGTCTTCACTTGACTGCCATCTGACCAAATGTTAGGACAAGATTTCCATTCATGAGCTGCATATGTGTCTCCTCAAACATTTAATTTAGATTACATGATTTTAATACAGTAGCATGCGGTGTATCCTCATCAGTGTTCATGGCACCATATTGACGTCAGCACTGTGAAATGTGTCTGAATTAGGAACTATGTCATTGGTATGAGTTTTTGTTTGGTAACAATCTTGCTTCGCATTGTTCTGTTCAATGTTAGTGGTTTTCAGTTTGGTTGGTTACCTCCTGTTTTTATCTGTTTAACTCCAGGCTTCCAGCACCCACCACGAGATTGTCAGCTGCAGGCAGTGAGACCAAGACTCGTGTGTCCACCAATGCCAACAACAGGCGCAGTCAGAGCTTTAACACCTTCGATAAATCCAAATCTGGTCATAATCCAGCAGCAAGCAATGACAAAGGTATTTGCATCTTCAGCAGCTTCTTAATGTTCTTGGTGAAGATTTGACCCCTGTTGATGTTATCTCACTTCAGCTGAAGCCCCAAACAGACACTAAAATCTGCTCATGTGGATGTGTACTTGGATTTAAAGTGCACACTCTCAGATAAATCAAAGTCAAATTATGGAGGCAGACAACGGAGATAAAGGCCACTCAGCCCACTGAGCCCTTGCCAACCATTCTACACCAATTCCATTTTTCATTGTAACCATATTCTGTTCCAACACCCCCCCCCCCCCCCCCACCAGTTCTGACACTAACTACACACAAGAAGGACGGTTAACCTACAAACCTGCACAGGAGTTATTGATGAAACAGTCCTGCTATAATGCAAAAGTTATTTTCCTAAGTATCCTCATGTTGTAGAAAGCTGTGTGATAACAGAACAGGCTGTAGTTGCCTTCAAGGCACATATCACACTATAACCAATGCAATCTACAGAATGCAGATTGTGTTCCCTGATTCGTCTATCACGTCAGAGCCAATTCACGTCATGGAAATATGCATTATATTAGTATTTTGTTAAAATCTCCAAAAATCCTCAGTAAGTAACTCTTAAGAAGTGAACAAAGGTTCAGGAGAACAGGGAACATGCTTGGGAAGGCTAAAAGATTAGCTGTATTTTGAGGAAAGAATACAGCTAATCCTTTAGCCTTCCCAAGCATATTCCCCATTCTCCTGAACCTTTGTCTTCATCTTTGAGTTACTTACTGGGGACTTTTGGAGATTTTAAGAGTGTAATGCATTGGGTAATTTTTGTTTTAATGCAATGAGTAAATTTATATTGTTTGAATTTTGACAGTTTAGTCTTTTCCACTGAGAATTTTTACAAAGCAGTTATACTGTAGTGCACAATGCTGATCTTTGGAAATGTCTCAGTGGAGGTTTCTGGTTTGTATCAATGACTTTTCTGCTGAGGATCCCATCTCACTCCTGCCAGCAGAGGGGGGTAGTGTGTGGAGAAACAGAAACATTTTGATTATGTTTTGTGTAAATTCCATTCATCCAGTTGAATTACTGAGTTACTGATTTCTTTTTCCTTTCCATTCTATCTCGTGTCATCTACAGGGCATAGGCTTCCTATCAGAAGGGGGCAAAAACTCTATGATCTTACTTATATCTTTAGAAGTTGCTTCAAATATAAAAGCAAAGCCAGATAATCCCAGTGAATTTTTGTGAATCTGCTGGGGAAGACGGAGCCCAGTGTTTGCAAATCCATGAGTCAGTTGGAGGTCGTAGACAGCCTGTCGTGGGGTTAGAAGACTGTGTATGTAATGGGTGGGAGGGAGGATGGTAAGGGACTTGTTTTGCTGTTATTGTTCTGTCGCCTGGTATGTTCTGCCGAGCATTGTGGGCATGTTATATTGGCACCGGAATGTGTGGCGACATTTACAGGCTGCCCTTAGCACATCCATGGATTTGTTGATTGTTAGTGCAAATGATGCATTTCCCTGTACATTTCCACGTACACGTGATAAATAAAACTGAATAAGATATATTATACCTGTGCCACAAACCTCTGTGGAAAAGCTCATGGTTAGATTCCTGGTCTTGCAGAACTTCTCCCTTCAAATATTTAGATATCTGCCTGCTGAGAATTAATTTTGAATTTGCTTCCAATGTACTTTCTTTGACACTCACTCTCCTTCTCTCCAAAAATAATTATCTCCCCTCTTATGCTTTTATTTTGTGATAGTACTAATCTTCTTTCTTTATTTATTGAGACACAGTGCGGAATAGGCCCTTCTTGCCCTTCAAGCCGTGCTGCCTAGCAACCCATGATTTAACCCTAGCCTAATCACAGAACAATTTACAATAACAAAATAACCTACAAACCGGTGTGTCTTCGGACTGTGAGAGGAAACCAAAGCACCTGGAGAAAACCCACTCATTCCACGGGGAGGATGCACAGACTCCTTATAGATGACAGCATCCAGCATCTGCAGAATTCCTGTTGTTTCCTTATAGATGACGTTGGATTTGAACTCCAAAATCTGACACTCTGAGCTGTAATAGTGTTGCGTTAACCACTACACATTCATGTCGCACCCCATACACATTCATAAATAGCAAACGAAGTGTTCTGCAAATATCTTGCTATTCCTCTGAATGTTCATCTGTATAGTCATAGGTACCACATTGTTATTCAGAGCATGTGGTATATTTTGCATTTGTGAGATGAGTCAGGGTGTTGCTATAGAAAAGAAAAGATAATTATGTAGACAGTTTGTCTGAAAGAGACATAACGTTTATGGTGTTACATGAAAAATGGCTGTGCAGGATTATAAGAGAAAGTGATGTAGCTACAATTAAAAGAATCCGTGGTTCAGCCTGTATCTCCTAATCAAGATGATCCCGGATTGTGAAGTGGTAAGACATTTCCATTCAAAAGTTGAATATCTGGTGTGCAGTTTTGCAAAGTGGTTAATGAAGCTAACCAGACCAACAGTTGAGTGTGGATGTACATTTGTGACAGAGATTTCAGTAGAGTACTTTAGCCTGTAGCTTTTCACAGGAGTGCACCTGATGCACATTTACTTTTAAAGAATTCACAAAAAAGTCAGTGCGCAAGCTTCAGAGGCTGAACGTCTTCCACGCGTTCCCACATCCCAATGTATTACAATTTCATATTCACGAGGAAGTCTGCATACGTTGGAAGTCCAAAGCAACTCCGCAAAATGTTGAAGGATCTCAGCAGGTTAGGCAGCATCAATAGAAATGAATGAACAGTTAACGTTTCAGGCCAAGACCTTCCTGCATTCCAGCTTCAGTCCTCACAAAGTTTCTTAAAATTAACTTCTCCTGTGCTTCTGCTTATCAGGTCTGTTTTCTCAATATTTCAAAATTTGTACTTGATTATCTGTGAAACAAAGGGCTATGCTATTTTGATCAATCTAGTTAGTTGCATTTGGCCATTACAATCTTGTGCTGCAAGAGAGGTGGAAGTGTGCTATTGGGTACAAAGGCAGAAAGATGCTCATGTAAGTGGGAAATTTTTTTTTAAAGCAGAATATGCCAAAACATTGCCTGACCTGCTGAGTATTTCCAGAAACTTGTCTTTCAGATTTCCAGCATCTGTTTTTTTAAATTTTCTTTAATATACAGCAAGTGAGAATACTGCTTCAAAATTAAGATTTTTAAATGATGTGTTAATTTATTACCGTAGCTCTGATAAAATAGATTGTTATAATATGGAGCAGATTTTGCTACTCAGTCATCTTATAAAATTTTCTGCCTGTATGAAACTCTGGAGAAAATTACTGACAACAGCTGTTTGGAGTTTTCTCATACTCAGAACATAAACCATTCCAGAGTCAGCAGTATTGCTGACACACGAGCAGTAAATTTGCCCGTCAACTTTTTGGCTTTAATGAGGTAAAACTGTTGTGCCGTTGAAATTTAATCTTGCTGGCACCGGTGACATGGTGGTTTGCTGAAAGGTGAAGGATTTATGTCAGCTGATCACCAAGTATAACATGATATTCAGCCAAGCTATATGACATGCGGGAAGAAAGTGTTACCTTATTAAAATAAATTGTTTAGTCCCTTGGCTGATACCTTTTTTCAGCCTGAAGGAATGACGGTATGGAAATTACTTTCTAAATGTAAGGTCATAAGATCTTCTGAGGTGTAAAATTGTTTTGTAATTGAATCTTGGCTGTGGTTCGGTTAATAATAAATCATGAATCATCGATTACTGCCCGTAAATGAAGAGAGAGCTCGCATTTTTATGGATTGCTCAACATTCAAAAGCACTTTGCATTCAGTGTAATATGGTTGAAGTGCAGTCAGAAATGTCAAAAACATGATGATCGCAAGATATTGGCGTAGAATTAGGCCTTTCGGCCCATTGAAACTCTTCTCCATTTGATCATGGCTGACTTAATATCCCTCTCAACCCCATGGTATTGAATTCCACAGATTCACATAGTCATACTTTATTAATCCCGGGGGAAATTGGTTTTCGTTACAGTTGCTCCATAAGTAATAAATAGTAATAGAACCATAAGTAGTTAAATAGTAATAACTAAATTATGCCAGTAAATTATGAAATAAGTCCAGGACCAGCCTATTGGCTCAGGATGTCTGACCCTCCAAAGGAGGAGTTGTAAAGTTTGATGGCCACAGGCAGGAATGACTTCCTATGATGCTCAGTGCTGCATCTTGGTGGAATGAATCTCTGGCTGAATGTACTCCTGTGCCCACCCAGTACATTATGTAGTGGATGGGAGACATTGTCCAAGATGGCATGCAACTTGGACAGCATCCTCTTTTCAGACACCACTGTCAGAGAGTCCAGTTCCATCCCCACAACATCACTGGCCTTACAAATGAGATTGTTGATTCTTTTGGTGTCTGCTAACCTCAGCCTGCTGCCTCAGCACACAACAGCAAACATGATAGCACTGGCCACCACAGACTCGTAGAACATCCTCAGCATCGTCCGGCAGATGTTAAAGGCCCTCAGTCTCCTCAGGAAATAGAGACGGCTCTGACCCTTCTTGTAGACAGCCTCAGTGTTCTTTGACCAGTCCAGTTTATTGTCAATTCGTATCCCCAGGTATTTGTAATCCTCCACCATGTCCACACTGACCCCCTGGATGGAAACAGGGGTCACCGGTACCTTAGCTCTCCTCAGGTCTACCACCAGCTCCTTGTCTTTTTCACATTAAGCTGCAGATAATTCTGCTCACACCATGTGACAAAGTTTCCTACCGTAGCCCTGTACTCAGCCTCATCTCCCTTGCTGATGCATCCAACTATGGCAGAGTCATCCGAAAACTTCTGAAGATGACAAGACTGTGCAGTAGTTGAAGTCCGAGGTGTAAATGGTGAAGAGAAAGGGAGACAAGACAGTCCCCTGTGGAGCCCCAGTTCTGCTGATCACTCTGTCGGACACACAGTGTTGCAAGCACACGTACTGTGGTCTGCCAGTGAGGTAATCAAGAATCCATGATACCAGGGAAGCATCCACCTGCATCGCTGTCAGCTTCTCCCCCAGCAGAGCAGGGCGGATGGTGTTGAACGCACTGGAGAAGTCAGAAAACATGACCCTCACAGTGCTTGTGGCTTGTCCAGATGGGCGTAGACACGGTTCAGCAGGAAGACGATGACATTCTCAACTCCTAGTCGGGGCTGGTAGGTAAACTGGAGGGGATCTAAGTGTGGCCTGACCATAGGTCGGAGCAGCTCCAGAACAAGTCTCTCCAGGGTCTTCATGTTGTGGGAGGTCAATGCCACCGGTCTGTAGTCATTGAGGCCGCTGGGGCGCAGCGTCTTCGGCACAGGGATGAGGCAGGATGTCTTCCACAGTACAGGAACCCTCCGGAGCCTCAGGCTCAGGTTGAATACATGGTGAAGTACTCCACATAGCTGAGGGGCACAGGCTCTGACAAAAGAAAGTCCTCCTCATTTGTGCACACAGCAAGATCCCATTTTAAACACAAACACAGTGGTTCGGATGCTCTCAGTGCACACTCTCCCTCCACCTTATCATCCGTCTCTGTGTGGCCTTTGACAAGACTGATTGCAACATCTTGTGTTAAAAAATGGTTTAAAGTGTTTGCAGTGCAGTGACGGGTAGTAGACAAAGCAGGGCGGGGGAGGGGTACAAAGTAGAATCGTAAGCACAAAATACTCTGCAGATGCTGGGGTCAAAGCAGCACTCACAACACGCTGGAGGACCTCAGCAGGTTGGGTAGGGGTTCCGGCCCGAAACGTTGACTGATCGTTTCCACGGATGCTGTCCGACCTGCTGATTTCCTCCAGCGTGTTGTGAGTGCAACAAAGTAGAATGGTTGCTCAGGTTAACTACCTGGGGGAAGAAACTTTTAAGAAGGTGTGAAGTTTTTGTTTAATAGCCTTATAGTGCTTTCCAGAAGGGAACCTTTGGAGAAGGCAGTTTGCAGAGTGGATAATGTCCGCGGTGATTTTTCCTGCCCAATTCTTTGTCCTGGACATGTACATGTCCTACAGGAGGGCTTCCCAACCAGGGGTCCACAGACCTCTCGGTTAATGGTGGGGGTCCATTGGCATAAAAAAGGTTGGGAACCCTTGTCCTGCTGTTGATGGATCAGATAATCCAGTGATGACAAAAGAGGGAACAATATTGGCCAGGACCCCAGGCAAAACCACCATGGTCTTTCTTAACATAGAGCCAAATGAAAGGTGATTCATCCTGGAAGTAAAATCTCCAAAATTCCCTCAGTAGTTCACTGGATTGTAAGTCTAGGGTTTTGGTGGTAGTTTCAGACACAGAAGTACAATTTTTCTCCCCTTCTGATTTAAAGGTGAGTGTGACTTGCACTGACCCACAGCTTTTTGGAGAAAGTTAAAACATTATAGAAATCTGGGGAAATTGGAAAGAAAGGACAAGATTTTTTTAGGCTCATTATGTAGTCACAATGAAGTTGTAATGTCATTAAGATATTTGAATAACCAATATTGAGTAAGCTGGCAGTAATGGCTGTGTAAAGGCAAGAATCTCAATCCCGCAGCCATGTGGTGATGGGCACTTTTTGAAATCTCTTTGGAAAGCTGCTCCCAGCAGTTGAAGAATGATTAATGTGACTGGAGGTTTATTTTTTGGGAAGGGCAAAGTTCTGGGAATTTTAGTTCTCCTTACAGAGAATCAAGTAGTCTCTGAACTGGTGTTGATGAGGGTGGGGTTGGATTTCTGGTCCAGAAAACGGCACAATATTTCTGCATGTTTTACAACATAGAACATTCAACATTACAGCACAGTGCAGGCCCTTCAGCCCACAATGTTGTGCTGACCTTTCAATCTATTCTAAGTTCAAACTAACCCTTCCCTCCCATATAGTCCTCCATTTTTCTGTTATTCATGTACCTATTTAAATATCCCTAGGTATCTGTGCCACGTACCTATCACTCTCTGTGTAAAAAAAATTTACCTTCCCTTTACTTTCCTCCAATCACCTTAAAATTATACCTCTTCTTTTTAGCCATTGCCACCCTGGGAAGATATCTGTCCACTCTATCTATGCCTCTTATCTTCTTATACACTTCCATCAAGTCACCTCTTGTCTTTCTCTCTGAAGAGAAAACCTCTAGCTCGCTTAATGTAACCTATCTTCATAAGACATGCTCTGGTATCCAGACAGCGTCCTGGTAAATCTCCTTTGCCCTCTCTCTAAAACTGCCACATCCTTCCTATAATGAGGCAACCATTGCTGAACACAGTATTCCAAGTGTGGTCTAACCAGCGTTTTATAGAGCTGCAGCATTACCTTGCGGCTGTTGAACTCAGTCCTCCGACTAATGAAGGCCAACACACCAAAAGCCTTCTGAACAACCCTGTCAAACTTGAGTGGTAATTTTCAGCTATCTATGGACATAGTCCCCGAGTTCCCTCTGTTCCTCTGCAGTGCTCAGAATCCTGCCATTAACCCTATACTGCTTTCAAGTTCGACCTACCATAGTGAATCACTTCACAGTTTTTCAGGTTAAACTCCATCTTTTAATCCATCACTTTTGAGTTTTTTAA
The DNA here is from genome assembly GCF_030028105.1 of Mobula birostris. NCBI lineage: Eukaryota > Metazoa > Chordata > Chondrichthyes > Myliobatiformes > Myliobatidae > Mobula > Mobula birostris. Next base: position 99,156,539 of record NC_092380.1, on the reverse strand, counting down.
TCCCCTTTTTGTAGCCCAACAGGAGGAACTGGTGTCCAAATCAGTAACACATCACACAATGTTCTTGTACAATAAGTCCAGATGAATACCACACATCTTTATGGGTCCTTCTTTCTTTGTTGGGGATTTTGGCACAGGAGTCTATTAAACACAGTCATTTGTTATAGTAAAATTAAAGTTCCCTGATAATGCTCTGAATAAAAAAAAAAGTCTTCCAATGTATACTTTTGTTCTTGCAATGAAAACCATGTCTCCATTTCCATTACCCCTCACTGGCCATTGAAACTGTTGTTGATACTGCCTGAAAATCACTCGTAATTTTATCAGCCTTTCTCCATATATCTCCTCTGTCCTGCTAGGTTAGTTACTTCAAATTTTACTTTTATATTTTAAAAAAATCCTGAATGTTTTATAATTTATCATGATATTAATTAACTGGTTAGGGTGTTCAATTCTGGCTTTTCTTGTGATGGTTTTTGATTCAGCAGGAACATTAAATGAGACAGAACCCAAGATGAAATACCTGGGGAGTGCAATTCAGTGGGTGATCGCAATTGGCAAAAGCTAGTAATATAAACTCTCCCAAGTGCAAACATTAAATGTGACATCCTTAACATTTCCACATTGTAAAAAAGCAAGTGTCAACCAGATATGATAAAGTAGGATCTTTAAGGTCACAAAATGTAAATTTGGTGCTTCTCAAGAAATGAATCTTATTTGAAACCGGTGTGTGGTTGGTATGGTCTATGTCAATACATCATTCTGTTCCCCTGCAGAATTATCTTTCGACATGGATTTAAATAAACTTTTCTTGTTCACATTGTCTCTCTACATTTGAAATGAAAATAAATGTAGAAAGGAATACAAGAAATATTCTTTGCGATTTCAGCACTCTCAAAATTTTCCATTATTTTGCTGGCCTCTATTTGACCTGCATGAGCTTAAATATTTCATTCAATTTCCTTTAGGACCTACACAAATTGTTTTTTTGTTTCTGTTACTGTATATGAAAGATCTTTTATTTGTTGCATAGTTACAGTGTAAAAGAGCTTGGCAAAGTGCTGGGGACACTTGATTGCAGGACTGAAAGTAAAAACAAAAGGGTACTTATAATTAAAGGATGCTTATGTTGATCGTTTCCACGGACGCTGCCCGACCTGCTGAGTTCCTCCAGTGTGTTGTGAGTGTTGCTTTGACCCGAGCATCTGCAGGGTATTTTGTGTTTATAAATAAAAATCTTTATGGTTTCATATTTACTGTCATATTCATTGCATACAACATTCCTTTTTACCTTTGCCTTTAATATACTGTAAACAATAAATAAGTCACAGGTGAAATTCCATGAAGTTGCAATTTAACAAGTCCCTATAATCAGCAAGACCTGTAACCTCCTCAGTGCTGCTATTAAGTATGGTATTTTTCCAAGGTATGTCCTGAAATAACCTTTGGACTTCACATCTACATCATCACGAAGGTTGCTTTTTTTTTAACCTTTGCTTGACTCATGTGTGCCTTTGTTGTCTGCTCTAATACACTCCAGACCTGACTATACCATAAATCCAGTCCTGGCTGTTCTCCCTGGTTCAGCCTGATGTTATTCAAGGGCTATACTGCATACACCACACCTCGTATCCGGTTCCAAACACCCATATTTGCTGAATTGCATTGGCTTCCAGTTTAAACAAGAGTTCATCCTTGTCATTGTCTTGAACACATGAAATTCGGTAGATGCTGGAAATCCAGAGCACCACACAAAAAATGCTGGAGGAGCTCAGCAGGTAAGGCAACATCTCTGGAGAGGAATAAAGAGTTGACGATTCAGGTCAAGACCCAGACTTCATGCTCTGAAATATATTCCTTAGGCCTCTGTTCTCTCCATTCCTCTTTTTCCTTTAAGACTAAATTAACTTTCCTCTTCAGTTGTATAATCTTCCATAAAACCACCTCCATAATCAAACTTTGGATCACCTCTTTAATGTTTACCTTTTACATAGTGATCACATTTTGAATTACAACTCTATGGATTACATTCTACTAATTTTAAAGTGCCTTATAATTACAAAACTCATTCTTTGACATTATTGATTTTGTGTCTGGCTGAAATTTGTTCTGCGTTTTGTTTCTTCAGCTCCTCATAAAATGTTATTATTTGGAAAAAATGTTCAATAATTGAGCATTTACAAATCCTTAGCCAAGAATTATGGCAAAAATTGACAGAATTCAAAAGTAGAAACAGTTACTTCTTATTCATGTGCTTACTATTAATAGACTGGTGTCTGAAAACTGACTGTAAAAATGTCATAAAGTCCATGGTGATGTTGTTCATAACAAGCTGCACCCAATAAGCTAGCTAAAACATTTTTTATGTTTGATCTGTTAATAAGCAGAGTATATTTAATTTATTTCAAAATCAAAAGATGACATTAGTGTAGAGCAAGTTCCAAGGCCAAGGCAAAATTTATTGTCATATACACAAGTACATGTATGTACAGGTGTGGTGCAAAACTTACTTGCAGCAGCATCATGGGCAGCATTTACAAGAAAAACATAAATTAAAAATAATACAGAATTTTTATAAGAAAGAACAACTGAAAACAATTTTAAAAAGCTAACTAGTATAAAATGATCAAAGTGTACACAATATTGGTAAACTGCAGTGATTTAGACTATGCTGGTTGGTTCAAGAAACAAATGGCTGCAGGGAATTAGCTGTTCCTGAACTTGATAGTGTGAGACTCTGTACTGCCTGTGCGATGGATATCACCAGGTCACAGTTTTAAGGTGCTTGGAAATAGGTACAGAGGAGATGTCAGGGGTAAGTTTTTTACACAGAGAGTGATGAGTGCGTGGAATGGGCTGCCGGTAACGGTGGTGAAGGCGGATACGTTAGGGTCTTGTAAGAGACTCCTGGACAGGTACATGGAGCTTAGAAAAATAGCGGGTTATGGGTAACCCTAGGTAATTTCTAAAGTAAATACGTGTTTGGCGCAGCATTGTGGGCCAAAGGGTCTGTATTGCGCTGTAGGTTTTCTATGTTTCTATGATTCCTGTGATGAAGAAGTCCATGTATGAAGAAAGCTTGAGCAAGTTGGCCCTGTTGAAGTACAGAAGAACGGAAAACCACATTGAAGCACAGAAGAATTAAATGGGATGCAATCAAATCACATTAGATTATGAGGGATTTATGGGATGGATACTGAGAAGATGTTTCCCATGTTGGAGTAACATACTGTAGTTTCAGATTAAGGGGTTTAAGATTGAGATGAGGAATTATTTCGGAGATTCATGAAACATTGGACCTTCCAGCTGTGGGGTAGAGCCTGACAGGCATTTGCACGAAAAGAGGATTCAGGGGTTTGGGGACTTTCAGATTCAGATTTCTGAATGGAGATTGACCCCATGAACACCTCTTCACTACTTTTTTTTTTGCACTGCTTATTTAATTGCTTATTTCACTTTATATGCAGTACTTATAAAACATATTAACCATCCTGTGGAGGTTTTCATGTTTTGTTGTTCCACAACGTTGAATCACAGTGGATTTAATCTGGCTTTTCTGATACTGATCAACAGAAAAAGACTCTTCCGTGTCAAAGTGAAAACAGGTCTCTACAAAGTGATATAAATTAATTACAAATACAAAACACAATAATTGATTCATCCCCTATAAGTCAATATTTAGTAGATGCACCTTTAGCAGCAATTACAGCCTTGAGTCTGTGTGGATATATCTCTTTGAGCTTTGCACATCTGGACACTGCAATTTTTCCCCATTCATTACAAAACTGCTCAAACTCTGTCAGATTGCATGGGGATCGTGAGTGAACCGTCCTTTTCAAGTCCACCCATAAATTCTCATTTTGGTTGAGGGTTGGACTCTGACTTGGCCACTCCAGGAGTTTAACTTTGTTGTTTTTAAGCCACTTCTGTTCCACTTTGGTTTTATACTCAGGGTCATTGTCTTGCTGGAAAACAGATCTTCTCCCAAGTCGCAGTTCTCTTGCAGACTGCATCAGGTTTTCCTCCAGGATTTCCCTGTACTTTGCTGCATTCATTTTATCCTCTATCTTCATAAGCCTTCCAGGGCCTGCTGTAGTGAAACATCCGTACAGAATGATACAGCCAATGCCATGGTTCCCAGTAGGGATGGTGTGTTTTTGATGTGCAGTATTTGGCTTACACCAAAGATAGTGTTTAGTGTGATGGCCAAGAAGCTCAATTTTTGTTTCATCAGACAATAGAACTTTCTTCCAGCTGACTTCAGAGTCTCCCACGTGCCTTCTGGCAAACTCTAGCTGAGATTTCATGTGAGATTTTTTTTCAGCAGTGGCTTTCTCTTTGCCACTCTCCCATAAAGCTGCAACTGGTGAATCACCCGGACAACAGTTGTTGTATGTGCACTCTCTCCCATCTCAGCCACTGAAGCTTGTGACTCCTCCAGAGTTGTCATAGGTCTCTTGGTGGCCTCCCTCACTAGTCCCCTTCTTGTACGGTCACTCAGTTTTTGAGGACAGCCTGCTCTAGGCAGGTTTACAGCTGTGCCATATTCTTTCCATTTCTTGATGATTGACTTAACTGTACTCCAAGGGATATTCAGTGACTTGGAAATTTTCTTGTATTCATCTCCTGAATTGTGCTTTTCAATAACCTTTTTGCAGAGTTGCTTGGAGTTTTCTTTTGTCTTCATGGTGTGGTTTTTGCCAGGATACTGACTCACCAGCAGTTGGACCTTCCAGATATAGGTTTATTTTTACTGCAATCAATTGAAACACCTTGACGGCACATGGGTCTCCAAAAACAGACCTCAATTTAACTAATTATGCGATGCCTAAAACCAATTGGCTGCACCAGTGATGATTTGGCTTGTCATATTAAAGGAGGTGAATACTTATGCAATCAATTATTTTGTGCTTTTATATTTGTGATTAATTTAGATCACTTTGTGGAGATTTGTTTTCACTTTGACATGAAAGAGTCTTTTTCTGTTGATCAGTCAAAAAAGTCAAATTAAACTCACTGTGATTCAATATTGCAAAACAATAAAACATGAAAACTTCCAAGGCGGGTGAATGCTTTTTATAGGCACTGCATATATATAGATTGTCCCTCTATTCCTGTTTCTTATGTTCTTGTGTCTGTTACTGAATTAGCATTATTTCTGATTTTCGTTTATATCTGTACAAGTTGTTTTTATTTTTGGACATAGTTTGGAATGTTATGTGAGAAATAGGGGCAGGAGTAGGCCATCTGGCCTATCGAGCCTGCTCTGCCATCCAGTATGTTCATGGCTGATCTGGCTGTGGACTGAGCTCCACCTACCTGCCTTTTCCCCCATAACCCTTAATTCCCCTGCTATACAATAATCTATCAAACTTAAATCTATTTAATGAGGTAGCCTCTACTGCTTCCCAGGGCAGAGAATTCCACAGATTGACTACTCTCTGGGAAAAGCTGTTTCTCCTCATCTCTGCCCTAAATCTATTCCCCCAAATTTTGAGGCTATGCTTCCTGGTTTTGGTCTCACTTACAGCTTTCTTGCCTTGATTTGATCTATTCCATGCAGAAATATTTTATGTTTCTATAAGATCCGGGCTAATTCTTCTGAATTCCAGTGAGTATCATTTGAAGAGACTCAATGTTATGAACCATTCTGATTTTGGGCGGGGTTTTAGCATTATTTGAGGCCCCGTTGTTAAACCAGTATTGTTTGTAGAAATACAAGAGGAAGAACACAGAGCTTTATTAACTAGAAATTGTCTCCTGAATTATTAGAAGATAAAAATGTTTTCTCATAAACATGGGAAGAATAGAAACAGGGAAATGAACTGGTGCAAATGAGATAATAATGAGAAATAAAATTAGGCTGACTTGTTAAATGAGTGTTTTCTATCAGTGCAGTAACAGGAAAAATTACTAATGGCAGAATAAAATACAAGTCAAAGAGAGAATCAGTGGACAATAATGAATACAGGGGCAATAATATCAGCCATTCCTAAAGATTTTTAATTAAGCACCTCTTTCCTCTGTCAGAGAAAGAGCCACTGATGAATGGGATTGAGTCTGGCTGAACAGCTGCTTGCCTAATACCCTGATCGACTGCACTGATTGGCTGTCAGCAGTCTGACTGTGAGAATAATGGCCTTTCACACTAGGCAGAGTGCTCCGGTATTTAAATCAGTAATAATTTTTTTTTCCGTTAACTGCTACGTGTCATCTTGGGTGTATGTGATCTGCTGAAACAGAAGTTCTGTTGCAAACACTGTTGCTGAAGCTCCTCCAGCATTTTGTGTGTGCGGAAGTTCTGTTGGTTGGCTGTAAGAGTCCCGCCATCTCTTCTCACTGCTGCCATGAGGAAGGGGTTACAGGAGCCTCAGCACCCGCACCACCAGATTCAGGATCACTTATTACCCCACAGCTAAAAAGACTCCTGAACCAGATGAGGGTAACTTCACTCACCCGAGTACTGAACTGATTCCACCTATAGATTCACTTTCAATGATTCCACAACTCATCTTCTCAATATTTATTATTTATTAATTTGTTTCTTATTCCCCCTTTGGTATTTGCACAGTTTGTTGTGTTTCGTACACTGGTTGTTGTGCACAGTTTTTCACTGACTCTATTGTGTTTCTTTGTATTTACTGTGAATGCCCACAAGAAAATGAATTTCAGGTTTGTATATAGTGACATATACAGTATGCACTTTGATAATAAATTTACTTTAAACTTTAAGTTCGAACTTTGAGATCCTCCACAGATGAAGTTGTGTCATTTGAATCTTGTCTTCTGTGTGAAGTGAATTTCATGCTTTCAACCTAGTTCCTTTTGTGAAGTGAGCAGTTTTGAGCTGCTCTTTTGTGGAACTTCTCTGGTAGTACAAAAGCAGCCTTTTTTTTAACATTAATTGGTGTTAAATTGACAATCTCCACTCAAGCCATTAAATGACTCGTCATTTATTATGAAGGTCAGAGAGGTATAGAAGGAGGTGGCCTGATTACAAAGGATGAGAATCAGATTTATTATCACTGCCTTGTGAAAATTTTTGCTTTGTGGCTGCAGTACAGTGCAAAGACATAAAATACCCATCAATTATAAAACTTACAAATAGTACAAAGAGAAGGAATGACAGGGTAGCGTGTATGAACACAGTCAGTTCAGAAATCTGATGGCAGAAGCTGTTTCTGAAACATCTGAGTGTTGGTCTTCAGACTTCTGTACCTCAGTGATGGTAGAAATGAAGAAAGGCGGTTGTGGGAAGATTTGTCTTGGCAACATACTCCGTGCTAAACCTTAGAACATGACAGAGGAGTATTTAGCGCTAGTCACAAAGGTGTAAAATTTAAATATTTAATTTTTTTTCTGTTTTGCACTACTGATTTTAACTATTTAATATACATATACTTACTGTAATTCAGTTTTTTAAATATATTTTTCATGTATCGCATTGTACTTCTGCCACAAAGTTTATAAATTTCACGACATGTACAGGTAATATTAAACCTGATTCTGATTCAGATTCTGAAATAATTCATCTCCAGCTGCTTCATCAATGGCCTTCCTTTCGTCTTAAGGTCAGAAGTGGGGATGTTTGCAGTTGACTGCACAATGTCCTGCACCATTCATGACTCCTCAGATAGTGAAGCAGTTCACACCCAGATGCAGCAGGACCTGAACAATATCCAGGCTTGGGCTGACGAGTGGCAGGTAACATTCAAGCCTCACAAGTACCAGGGAATGACCACCTCCAGTAAGAGAGGCTCTAACCATCATCCCTTGACATTCAGTGGCATCACCGTTACTGAATCCCTGACTGTCAACATCCTGGGAGTTACCATTGATAGGAAACTGAACTGGTCTAGCCATATAAACACTGTGGCTACCAGAGCAGGTCAATAGCTAGGAATCCTGTGGTGTGTAACACACCTCCTGACTCCCCAATGCCTGTTCACCATCTACAAGGCTCAGGTCAGGAGTTTAATGGAATACTCACCACTTGCCTGGATGAGTGCAGCTCCATCAGCACTCAAGAAGCTTAACACCATCCAGAACAAGGCTGCCCACTTGATTGGTACCCCTTCCACAAGCGTCCAATCCCTCCACCATCTACAAACAGTTGCAGCAGTGTGTACTATCTACAAGATGCACTGCAACAACATAGAACATAGAATAGTACAGCACAGTACAGGCCCTTCAGCCCACAATGTTGTGCCGACCTTCAAACCCTGCCTCCCATATAAGGCCCCACCTTAGATTCCTCCATATACCTGTCTAGTAGTCTCTTAAATTTCATTAGTGTATCTGCCTCCACCACTGACTCAGGCAGTGCATTCCACGCACCAACCACTCTCTGAGTAAAAAAGCTTCCTCTAATATCTCCCTTGAACTTCCCACCCCTTACCTTAAAGCCATGTTCTCTTGTATTGAGCAGTGGTGCCCTGGGGAAGAGGCGGTGGCTATCCACTCTATCTATTCCTCTTATTATCTTGTACACCTCTATCATGTCTCCTCTCATCCTCCTTCTCTCCAAAGAGTAAAGCCCTAGCTCCCTTAATCTCTGATCATAATGCATACTTTCTAAACCAGGCAGCATCCTGGTAAATCTCCTCTGTACCCTTTCCAATGCTTCCACATCCTTCCTATAGTGAGGTGACCAGAACTGGACACAATACTCCAAGTGTGGCCTAACCAGAGTTTTATAGAGCTGCATCATTACATCGCGACTCTTAAACTCTATCCCTCGACTTATGAAAGCTAACACCCCATAAGCTTTCTTAACTACCCTATCCACCTGTGAGGCAACTTTCAGGGATCTGTGGACGTGTACCCCAAGATCCTTCTGCTCCTCTACACTACCAAGTATCCTGCCATTTACTTTGTACTCTGCCTTGGAGTTTGTCCTTCCAAAGTGTACCACCTCACACTTCTCCGGGTTGAACTCCATCTGCCACTTCTCAGCCCACTTCTGCGTCCTATCAATGTCTCTCTGCAATCTTTGAAAATCCTCTACACTATCTACAACACCACCAACCTTTCTGTCGTCTGCAAACTTGCCAACCCACCCTTCCACCCCCACATCCAGGTTGTTAATAAAAATCATGGAAAGTAGAGGTCCCAGAACAGATCAAACACACCAAAGTTCCTAAGGCAGCACCTTCCAGACCCACGACTGCTACTGTCTAGAAGGACGAGAACAGCAGATGCCTGAGAACACCCTTCAAGTCGCTCACCATCCTGACTTGGAAACGAATCGCCATTCCTTCATTGCCACTGGATCAAAATCATGGAATTACCTTCCAAAAAGCACTGTGGGTGTACCTACACCACAGGGACTGCAGCAGTTCAAGAAGGCAGCTCATCACTGCCTTCTCAAGGGCAACTAGGGATGGGCAATAAATGCTGGCTTAGTGGGCAATGCCCACATCCTGTAAATGACTAAAAGTGTATATATATAGTATTCTAGCATTTATCTTGGAAGCAATACAAAGGCTTAATTAGGTTGATGCACAGTGGCCAGGCTGTGACACTGACGCCTTTTGATCTGGGCAAAGGAAAAGGGTCAATTACTGTTACTTTGGTTTATATTCCGCTCCCTTGCTACCTTGGCTCAATAAAACAGTGTAGGGTCTTTATGTTGTAGTGGTATCTTACTTTGCTTTTGGAAAATTAACCACATTGTCCCTCTTTTTGCCATAGCTGGACACTTTCCTCTGTTTATTCCTATCATTTCGTCCACTTAAAAATGCAGTGGGAATTACACCCAGCGGCCACTTTATTAGGTACCTGCTGTATCTAATAAAGTGGCCACTGAGTGTATGTTCATGGTCTTCTGCTGCTGTAGCCCATCCACTTCAAGATTCAACATGTTGTGCATTCTGAGATGGTCTCTTGCACACCACAGCTGTAAACATGGTTATATGATACTCAAACCACCCTGTCTGGCATCAACAATCATTCCACGATCAAAGTTACTTAGATCACATTTCTTCCCCATTCTGATGTTGCATCTGAACAACAATTGGACCACTTGACCATGTCTGAGTGCTTTTATTACTACCACATTGTGTTAAAAAAGGAAAATCCAGTTCACTATTGTCTTTCCAGAAAGAAAATATGCCCTCCTTATCCAGTTTGTCTCTCAGGGCACAGCACTTTGATTGGTCATTTTGGAAGGTCATTCAGCACATAGCTGACCTCACTCATTGTTGCTTTCATCCGTCAGTAACCTCTCACCTGGTTGCCCATCAAAAACCTATCTTCTTCAGCTTTGCAAATGCTCAGGACCTTTGCTTTTCTGCCCTTTGAGGAAAAGAGCTCCAACCATGACCCTCTGAGGGAAAAGAAATGTCACCTCATTTCTGTCTTATGTAGTCACCCTCTTATCCTGAACTAATTCCCCTGGTTTTATGTTCCACCACAAGAGGAAGTGTCCTCTCCATATCCATCCTATCAAGAACTGAATCTTGCATTTCACTCTTCTCGGTTCCTAACCAGAATCACATTTTTTACTGACCCGTATGATGGAAAGTTTGTTGTTTAGCGACATAAGAGATAAATTTATTATAAATTGACAAAAAAGGAATAATAGGAAGTCGACAAATTTATTGCCCTCTAACTATATACTAGCATACCATCAAATGAGACAACATTTCTCCGAACCAGGATGTAAAGCACAGTAGTACACGTAACATACAATAACTTATGAAAGTAAGGATAAAATCTACAGATAAATTACCCATGAACAAAGTAAATAAATTAAGTATGGTCAGCTACAGAATAGATTAACTGGTGAGACTTAGAATACAATGCAGCAGGGAATTCAGAAGCCTCATGGCTCGAGGGAAGAAACTGTTTCCTATTCTGACCATTCTTGGTTTTATGTCTCAGAGTCTCCTGCCTGATGGTAGAAAGTCAAGGTGGATGCTGTTTGGATGGGTGGGGCCTTTAATAATACTAAGGGCCCTGCATACACAGTGCTCCTGAATGGGAATGAGCTGTAAAGTTAGGATCAGCAATGTCATGAAGAATCCCGCTCACCCTGCTCATGGATTGTTTGTCCCACTCCCATCGGGGAGGAGGCTATTCTGCATCCATGTCAGGATAACCAGACTCATAAACAGTTAGTTCTCCCAAGCCATCGGGCTGACCAACACCTTCACCCATTAATCCATCCCACCACACGTCGCACTTGATCATTTCCTCTCAGAGTCACCTTGCAAACAGATACTCTTGTACCTGCATTAGTCTGTGTGTGTAATATAATGCTATGTATTTGTATTTATGGTGTTATTATTGCTTTGTGCTTATTTTTATACTGCATCAGATCCGGAGTAAAAATCATTTCGTTCTCCTTTACACTTCGTACTGATGAATGACAATAAGCAATCTTGAATCGTGATACTGATCAGTTACTTTATAGGAACTGGGGAGAAAATAAGCCATGAATGTCATAATTTACTTGGTTTACTTCCAGTGTCATGTGCCAGCAGGAGAAGATAAAGAAAGATAAGGAAGGTGCATGTATGCCACGAGGCATTGTGCAGCTGAGAGGAACTTTGGACTCCCGAGGCATTGTCTGAGGCAGGCAAGGACTTGTTCCATATGCAGAGTTCATTAATATGACTAAAGGCTTGAAGTTATGTCAACAGGGTGAGAACCAGTATATGAAGATAAATCATAATAAGACATATGAGTGAGTGAGAGCATTGCACGGTGTTAGAAAAGGAAAGAGTGCCTGCCAGATAGGAGAAGATTAAAAAAGATGACAAGGAATAAAATTATAATTTCCAATCCTTCCATAATCTCATAAACTCCACAAACTCTCTAGGAACACTACCATGTTTCTGATAGTACAGTATTCTTTAGATTGTTGTGCCAAACCTCCTGTGAGGCCTCTTATCATTTGAGAGATTTGGTTAATTTTTTTTTGTCTTTTCCTCCCACCTGAAAAAGGAAGCAGGACTAATGCATGCTGTACAAAAATAAAGATAGTATTTTACTAGTTGCAATATCCCTGCTGCTGACCCAGATATAGTGAGCTCATTTATTACATTTCCATTTTACTGATCCATGGGTTTAATATGTCACTGTGTCAGTTCAGTAGCTAAGGTTCCTGATGTGTTATTATTTCATTTGCACCTCAGCGAGCTTTCTGGAATGTATCAGCGTAAGATTTCCAAAGGGTTCTAACCAGAGTGAATATACAGAAAAATTATGTTCCATTTATCTGTGGAGATATTACAAACAGATTAGTTTTGATTGGATTTTGAGGGTGGTGTTTAAACTCCATTTTCTCTTGACTGTTGACTGAAGTACAAGTGTGTAAGGATGCTGTACTAATTGCTACCTCTGCAGGATTAGTCAGCATTAAGCTGGACAGTGTTTGTCTAGGAGTACTGCCCAGGAGAGATACCTCACTGGTCTTTGGTTGTACCTGTCAGAACGAGGAGTGTCTGTGAAAGAGCTTTGGGCTACAATATCTGCATGGTCAACTCATCTGGAGGGCTGTTTGACTGTTTGCAGGCATAGTTTTTATTTATTACCTAATCGTGACAAGGCAGGGATTCCTATATGCTCTTAGTGGCCACTTTATTAGGTACACCTGCTTGTTAGTACAAATTATTAATCAGCTAGTCACATGACAGCAACTCAATGCATAAAAGCATGCAGACATAGTCAAGAGGTTCAGTTGTTGTTCAGACCAAACACCAGAATGGAGATGAAATGTGATCTAAGTGACTTTTGACTACAGAATGATTTTTCGTGCCAGATGGGGTGGTTTGAGTATCTCAGAAATTGCTGACCTCCTGGGATTTTCCTGCACACCAGTCTCTGGAGTTTACAGAGAATGATGCGGGAAACAAAAAGCATCCATTGAGTGCTGGTTCCAAGCACAAAAATATCTTGTTAATGAAAGAGGTCAGAGAAAAATGGCCTGACAGGTTCGAGTTGACAAGAAGGTGACAGTAACTCAAATAACCACATCTTATAACAGGGTTGTGCAGAAGAGCATCTTATCATGTCGAGCCTTGAATATGATGGGCTACAGCAGCAGAAGGTCACAAACATACACTCAATGGCCACTTTATTAGGTACAGGAGGTGCCTGGTAATGTGACACTGAGTGTACCTCTGAACTGATTAGTCTGCTCAGTCTATTTAAGAGTCAGTCACAAAAATGCCACACCACACCAAGATGCCTCATCTTCTTCCTTTAATTGCATAATAAACAAATTTTCCTCCAGCCCAGTAGCTTCATGATCATCATTGCAAGATTTAAATTCCAGATTTGTCGATTTTTGAATGGACGTTGAACCCATGAACACTACCTCACTACTTTTTAGTTATATTTTTAATTTTGCACTATTTAATAATGATCTTATTTATATATATGTACTGTAGTTCATGTTTCTTTTCTCTATTATTGTGTAATTACATTGTGCTGCTGCAGCAAAGACAACAAATTTCACGACATATGCTCATGCAAAAAAAAGGATCAGCCATGATTGAATGGCAGAACAGACTTGATGGGCCAAATGGCCTAATTCTGTCCCTATGTCTTATGCTCTTATGATATTAAATTTGGTTCTGATTCTGAGTTACTTGAAATTAAGTTCCCTATTTGCCATGCTTAGATCTAGAGCCTAATCTAGACTTGTTAGTGTGAAAACTTACTAGCTATTCTGCTGCTCCTCAGAGAGGGGTACATGAGTGCATAAAATTAGTTAAGGTTCCAAGATTTTCACATAGAGAAGGTTTAAATAGTAGCAAATAATAAAAAAAACAAGGAAATGGTGAGGATGAAATATCTTGAATGTGAGTGCAAAAAATTAAAGATTTTAATGTTTAACAAAATTTTGAGATTCACAGTTGATTGAAGCAGAGAAAAGATTGTTCCCCTCTTTGTGCTATCAAATGCTGGACAGTAACTGTGCTTCCTTGCTGGCTGGCATTCCAATTGGGAACATGGTTCAGCTCCTCATTCTTGCCAGAGTTTAACTACTTTGATTTTTAAGCAGTACAATAGTGCTTTCATCCCCGAAGTTGTTTGAATTGCTTACTGACATAAAGATTTTCTTCAGAAAAATAACTTCTATATAACTGTAATTGCGTAAATGCTGACAGCTCAAATGTCACACAAGTTGTTTCTGGCAGCACTTGATCATTCTTTCTCAAGTTGTTCTTTACATGTGCATTTTCTAAAAGTACCAGCAGGGGGCAGGTCTTAACACAAATCCTAAAACTGGCTTGTGAAGAGCAGTGAACAAAGACACAATTGACTATTCCTTCCTTCTTTTCTGAATGCACTAGCACTGCTGAGGTAGACTTATGTGGCGCTTAAGCACATTTTGTCTTGACTAAGTGGCCATTTGTTACTTACAAGCCCGTAGGTCAGCGTATTCTTCAACTATTCTTCAGCAGAGTTTTCTCAATAATGATCAGAAAAGAGAAGTTCTGTCCCCCTACTGTTCCCAGACAAGGACTTAAGTTTAGCAGCAATGCCCCTTTTGTTGTTGTATCTACCACCAGCTAATTCAGCTGGGATCTGTTCCCTCTCTGCCGTGCTTCTTGACAGTAGGCTAATAATTTTAACCTGTTCAGAAAGTTCCACACGGTTAAAGTGTATTTTTTGATAAAATCTTAAACCAATGTCCTCCTTGCCCTCTCTGGTGCCACTTTTTGGAAATCCCCTTGCTGCAACGTGCAACCGTTAACTCTCAATCAAATGACCTCGAGATATAAATATAACGATATGCACTGAGCCGTGCCAGCTTCCGGGGTTTAGACACTCTATCTCTCTGGAGTATGGATAGCTGATTGGCCCCTTTAAGGGTTCTAGACTGTTCCACTAATTGACAATCATGTTTTGGGCACCAAGAATTGAGTATTTAAAGAACGCCTGAACAGAATCTTGGTGCTCAATCGTAAGCCCAACTAGAGATATCGTATAGTGTTTTGTTTTTGTTCACTTCTCATTCCAGCTTTATACCAGGTCCTAACTATCCTTGTCAAGGTGTCTTGTCACAATAAATTTATCTACTAATCCTATATTGTACTGTTATCCTATGGTTTATTATTGTCACGTGCATTAACTGTGTTATGATTTGCTGCTACTGCTGCTGTCTGGATTTAAAAGAAGTAGAATTGTATTTTTACATCACTTGCATTTGAAGTACTTTGGGACCTGCTTTGAAGGAGAGGGAGGCTATAGTCATCCATATCTGAACCTGTAGTGAAGGGAAACAAGTTCAGGAGGGATGGTGCATCATTATTGCAGTCCAAAATCTCTTGATGTGCTTTCATAAATGTCATTTTTGTAATATAGCGATGCCTGGAGCACATGGATAAAATGTCAATGCCCTCCATCTTCTTTCAAAGATTCAAAGTGTATTTATTATCCGAGTATGTATGCAGTATACTACCCTGAGATTCATCTTCCCACAGACATCCACAAAGCAAAGATACACCATAGAACCCGTTCAAAGAAGACATCAAACACCCAATGTGCAAAGGAAAAGAATAAGTTGCGCAAACGACAAAAAATGACAAGCAACATTAAACATCAGAATGTAGAGTCCTTGAAGCAGTCAAGGAATGTTCAGTTTAGTTCATTTCAGTTCAATTTAGTGCTGTGTTCTTTCATCTTTGTTGGTGGAGTATATTCTTTATCTAGAGACTCTGTGCACTAGCAACATTTCGGGCCTGTGCTGCCCAATTAACCTGCAAATCCATACATCTTTGGAATTTGGGAGGGAACTGGAGGAAATCCATGTGGTTCCAGGGAGAATGTGCGAACTCCTAACAGACAGTGTTGGAATTAAACCTGGATCACTGGCACTGTAACAGCGTAATGTGAAGAGTGGTGCTACTGTGCCTTCCCCTTTTCTGATTGGACCCCATGACTTTACCCAACTTCACACAGTGTCTGTTTGAATGAAAGAGGTTTGTATTCCCCCTGTTTTAAAATGTGTGGTAGGAGAATTGTTGCCAACATTAATACAAATAGCAGAGGATGGTTTCATCAAGGAATTATCCAATATCCTTGAGAAAGCCTGGAACTGATTCTCTTTCCAAGTCCTTATTCTCAGAGAGTTCCACATCATAATCACTTACTGCATAGAAAAACATCGCCCTATATCCACCCCATAAGTATTAGCTGACGTACAGTATTATCTCACCAATTTGGTTGAATGCAAGGGCCAATGTAACATTAAGTAGTTTGCTTTTGTTGGACACTGAACCCTTCCTTATCCAGATTTGTCATTGCCTTTTCATCCAGAAGTCCACTCTGTCTTTGCAAAGACCTGCCCTCTTCCCCTCCTTGCCTTTCCTTTCCCTTCCATAGACACTGAAAGAGCCAATGCCTCTCAGATTTGAGCCCATTTTCCCACGCTTCAGAATCTTTCCAGATCAGGTTTCCCTTCCTCCCATAAGACTAAAACAAGTTGTGTCCAGGGCTCAAACTGGTGACTTTTTTTTAAACAAGATTAAATGACGCTTCATTTATTTTCACACATTTCCATAAAAGTCACGTAAAGACAGAAATTACAGCAGCCATTGGACCAATCAATTCACAAGTGTATCCATGAAACCTCTTCTTAAATAACACTCAACAGTGATCATGAAACCTAAGGCCAAGACCATCATGCAGAATTACACTTTGTCTTCTTTTGTCTCTTGGTTTAATTTCACATTGTCGATTCTCCTTTCTCAGTACTGATTCTAAAGCACAGCTCTCTTGCTGAAGTGTAAAGGATACCAGTTTATGCACAGTGCCACCTACCAAAAACAATGCACTAAAAGCTGAGCCACATTTGGAGTATTATAAACAGTTTTGAGCCCCTTATCTAAGAAAAGATGTGCTGGCATTGGACAGGGTCCAGAGAAGGTTTAGGAGAATGAGCATAAACACGAGAAAATCTGCAGATGCTGGAAATCCAAAGTAACATACAGATATCCCACCCTGCAAAAACTCATTTCAGGGAGGTAGCACCATCAATTTGTGGGAGACTCCTGGAACTTCTGGGAGAGGTGGGATGTCTGCAATAGCTCCTTAGCAGCTAGCCAGCTAGTTTAAATAATGTTAGCTATGCTAATGAACGAATAACACCTGTTAAACTCCCCTCAACATGTCTTTTACAGTCTTAACCCACCATGGGCAATAGAAAAGTCACTGTTGCAAACAGTGCAGCGAGCAACCCTGTCATTATTTTTGACCTCTATTAGGTAGGGGTACACTTTAGTGTAGTCTGGGGTGACGTACGTTTTATATTTTCTTTTTTTGGAACACTGTGCCATTGTGTGCCTGCTCTCTCTCTCTCTCTCTCTCTCTCTCTCTCTCTCTCGTGCTCTCTCGCTCTCATTCGCTCTCGCTGCTTCTCTCTCGTGTGTTCGCGCACTCTCTCGCTCGCTCTCAAAAAAACCGATTTCCGGGATATTGTATATAACTTTGCGGGCATCAGGGAGCCACTATCAATATGCGGGAGACTCCCAGAACTTCCGGGAGAGGTGGGATGTCTGCATACACAAAATGCTGGAGGAACTCAGCAAATCAGGAGGTAAAGGCGACTCTTGCCCTTTTTGTACGCAGCCTCTGTGTTGATGCTCCACTCAAGTCTGTCAGCCAGATGTACCTCCAGGTACTTGTAGGTCCTCACCACATCCACGCACTCTTCATCAATAGTAACAGGGAGCAGTGCAGGCTTAATCTTCCTGAAGTCCATCGCCATCTCCTTTGTCTTACTGATGTTGAGCTGCAGATGATTCAGCTTGCACCATTTGACCAAGTCCTCCACAAAGGTCCTGTATCCATCCTCCTGTCCTCCTTTTATACACCCAACTGTAGCTAAGCCATCAGAGAATTTCTACAGATGACATGACTCAATGTTGTATCTAAAGTCTGAGATATACAGAGTAAACAGGAATAAAGAGTCGATGATTTGGGCTGAGACCCTTCATCAGGAAACATTAATTGTCATATTAATTGATACATTATATGATTGTCATATATTTTGCATTACAATAGGATCAACACACCAAAGCATAAAGAAGCATTTTGGTAGCATAACCTCATTGAACATTATTTATCAGGACTTTGAAACACATAACAACAGAGATTACTTTCCAAGCAATTTAAGCAAAATTAGCTTAAATGGCTTGCAAATTTCACTCCTAAATTGTTTCCTTTAGGGTCTTTGCCTCTGCCAAATTCCCCAAACAAGTGGGGTTAGTTTTGCCCGAGGCTGCCCCACGCTGCTTCAGTTACTGTGTTCAGCATTTCCTATTGCCGTCCAATTGGATAATGCGAAACTTGATCATCACAGCAAAAGAGTGATGTTTCTTCCTATCATTTATTGCCTTTTATAATCTACTTCAGAAATGCCTTAATGTCTTTCTCATACAATAACTTATTTTTGAAATGAGACTAAAGGCAAGCATGGTTCTTTCCACTGAGGTTGGGTGAGATGAGAACTGGAGGCCATACAATAGGTTAAAGGTAAAAGGTGAAATATTTAATAGGAACATGAGGGGGAACTTGTTCACTCAGTAGGTGGTGCGAGTGAGGAATGATCTGCCAGCCAAAGTGGTGGTCGTGAGTTTGACTGCAACATTTAACAGAAGTTTCGATAGATGAGAGGGGTGAGGAGGGCAACAGCCCAGGTACAGCTGAGTGGCACTAGGCAAAGTAACAGTTCAACACAGACTAAATGGGCAGAAGGGCCTGTTTCTGTACAGCAGAGCTTTATAATTGTATGACTAAATAAAGTCATTATATGCCAACATTATGAACTTGTAGTTATTCAATTCAAGCATGGCATATTTTATCAATAGCTTGGCAAATTTATGCACAGTATCTTGCAGTAATCTTCTGATATACAGTTGTCTTATTCACCTCAACTGCAATAATGCCACCTCTCATGGTCCTGCTAAGCTCTAAACTTCACTACATCTCCCTTCAAGATGTTCCTTGAGACCTACCTCCTCAAACAAGCTATTGATTGTCCAAATATTTTCTGATGTGGTTTTGAATAAATGTTTGTTTAATAATAACCCTTGTGAGGTTTTCTGCAGTATTTTATTGTGATGAAGATTGCCTTAGAAACAAGATTGTGGCAAATGAAAGCAACACACACAAAATGCTGGAGGAACTCAGCATCTATGGAAAAAAGTACAGTCGACATTTCGGACTGAAACCCTTGTTTGTGGTAAATGAAGTCCAATTATAAATCATGTATTTACATTAATCCTATTTTAATCCCCTTTATTCTCCCCAATTTCTTAAACCTCCCAGATTCTGCTCTCACTTACACACAAAGAGCAGTTTACATTAGCCATTTTATCTACCACCCTGTGCACCTTTGTGATGAGAGAGGGACCAGAGCGCACAAGGGAAACCTGGGCACTCACTGGGAAAATGTGTAAGCTCCAAATGGGCAGCTCCAAAATTGAGGATTGAACCCAGACTACTGGAGACGTGAAGCGGCAACTGTACCAGATTTGCTATGATTTCCTACCATTATATGTAAATACAGGTTGTCGTTGGTTTAGTTGAGGGATGAAAGTTGGCTAATTGACAAAACAAATTTCTGCTCTTCCATAAAAAGGTGTTCAAGTAATTTAATATTCAATACAGGTTTTCTGATGATCATAAAATAAAACAATTGTCCATTATATTTTAAGGGCAATGTTTCTCCTCCAAAGATACTGTGATTCAACTATCTCTGCTTAAAACCTTAAACAAAGCTGACCATTATGTAAAATAAAAGAGGTGGCTGTTGTGTAAAACTTGAGATGGAACCGTTGATTTTATTGACACAGCATTGTTGATACGAAACATCACAGTTGTATGGAGAGCTTTTTTCCATCATCATAATATAATGAATTAGTTTCATTGTAGGAAAATATCTCAAGATATTGTAGAGATGTTACTAAAAACAATGCTGAATTATAGAGTTGAAGAGTGATAAAGTTTCCATAAAGCATGGAAACAGGCTCTTTGTCCCAACTCGTCCATGCTGATCAAGTTGTCTGCATGAGGTAATTCCATTTGCCTGTATTTTGTCCAGATTCCTCGAAACCAGGGGTTCCCAACCTGGAGTCCACTGACACTTCAGTTAATGGTAGGGGCCCATGGTATAAAAAAGGCTGGGAACCCCTGCCCATATTCCTGTCTAAATGTCTTTTAAACATTGTTATTTTACCCACCTCTCCTGCAGAAAATCTCAGTAAGATATGGCTATGCTGAGTAAGGGAGGTGATCTCACTAAGGGAGGAACATTGTATCATTTCTTAATGCATGCATTACTAAATGACAATAAAAGAGGACTGTGTGTCCTCATAATCTAATTTAATTTTACCAGAGGAATTGATAGAGGAGTTGCCTGGACATTTTGGTCTGTTGGGAGAATTTAGAATGAGAAGGCATGATCTCCGAATAAATAATTACATATTTTATAACTAAGATGAAGAATTGGCTGCAAATTGTTGAATTTCTTTACATAGAGGTCTATCGGTGCATATATTCAGAGTGAGATTGCTTAGACTTCTGGACACCTTTCAAATATCAACCGTTCAGAAGATTAGCTTTGATCATTGAATGATGGAGGTGGCTTCAGGGTGCCCATGACCTCCTCCAGCACTTTCTAAAAACCCAGGAAGGAAGGGGACATGGGGAGGTAGGGAGGATCTCTAGTGGGATTCTGGAAAGTGTGAACAGGAGTCTCTCACTGAAGTAGAATGGAAGGACATTGGGTACACAAGGGAACCCTGAGAGTTCGGCCAGGAGATTGTGCAGCTTGAAGTTACCGAGATGGAGAAAGAGTGGACCTGGAGGCATTTTGACATGATAGTTAAACTTGTTTTGAAAGTTGGGGTCAACTAAGTTTTCAATTAATTGAATCCTAATAGTTCAGTGGGAGTTGCAGATTTTGCAATATCCCTTGTAATCCATACTTTGCTTTGATTGGTTACCCTCTTGTTCCATGTACCAAAACTCAGCTTGCCAGATTGAATTAATGCTGCACATCAATTCATTTTCTCCATAATCATTAATATTTATGGGAATGCTGGTCTATTCTCTGCAATTTATCCTCATAATTTAACCCTTAACGCTCAGGTATATTTCTGGAGAAGCTGCACTGCACCTCATCTAGACAACATATTCTTCCAGAACTGAAAAGGAAAACAGCACTCTCTACACCTGTAACAAGCCTCCAACCTTTTGTATTCTTGAGCTAACGACTAACATTCCAAGGTTAGACAGTAAGATAAGATTTGCATTATTTCATGATTTTTGGACATCCCCAACTATTCTACAGTTAGTGAAGTTCTATTGCAATTTATTCATTATTGTAGGCAATATTATCAGTTCTTTTATAACTATCCTTCTGTTTAAGTGCTTTCTGTGTCTGGAATGCTAATCTTGATCCAAGGTTTTCAGAACCTGGAGAAGTACTTCCAAATCCTGAGTGGAACATTTTCAATTTTCCCC
Source organism: Mobula birostris (assembly GCF_030028105.1). Taxonomy (NCBI): domain Eukaryota; kingdom Metazoa; phylum Chordata; class Chondrichthyes; order Myliobatiformes; family Myliobatidae; genus Mobula; species Mobula birostris. The sequence continues at coordinate 99,135,053 of NC_092380.1, read as the reverse complement.
ACATTGAGGTCCATCGATTCCAGATTTACCCAATCACCTTGCAGTTTTTTTTTCTTCCGTTCACCTGATTTACTATTTTTCTTCATATGATTGCCAAATGTGGAAGGAAAAACTTTTTCAGATCATTCTTAGATGTAGTGAGAAACCAGGGGCCAGGTACAAGGCCTTCCAGCATTGCAGGTTGCAGCTAGCAACTGATTAAGAATTCTACCAACCTATCAGTTCTCTGTTCATTTGATGCTTCTTTCAGTTCCTTCCTTCATCAAGTCTTTTTCATATTTATATGGAAACCTATGAATGCATCTGGAAGTCCATGTAAATAACATCCGTTGGTACTGCCTCTACTGATGCCTCCTATGCACAGACAATTCTTAAAAATAACTCATTTATATGAAGCTCTTTGAAGTGCTGTGAGGCTTTAAAGTCACTATATAGATGCAAGGCATTTTGCTTTCCCCTTGAAGAATTCAACTTGCTTAGTTGGGCATGGCTTACAAACATTGTGCTTTCTTGGATCAGTTCATATTTGTCCAAATGTTTAATTAAATCATACCCAATGACTGCTTCTTATGACACTCCCCTACATTTGATATTAGACTAAGTCTGTTTGTCTAGTTTATCATGCCTATCCTTTGTAAGTAATGGAAGGATATTGGGTCTTTAGCTACCCATTGTGGCAATCCCTGAGATGAAAGCCCTGTAGTTTGGAAGTTTGTCATTAAGGTATCAAATATTTGTTCATCTATTTCTTTAGGGCAAGAAACTTTAGGAACCTCTGCATTGCAGTATTAAGCCATCAATTGGAAAGGAAATAGTAATTGATGAAGGCATTAAGGGTGGATTTACTTTGAAAATGGTGGGAACAATTTGTTGACAGTTGCACTTTTGACTAAAGGTAAGTGTTGCTGAAGGAGAGGAATTTGTTTACATTACTGGCCAACATGCTGCCAAGAAAGTGTGTTGGCAAATCTTTGCTCTGGGATTGACTTAAATAACAAGAGGTGATCATGGACTCAGATTATTTATATTTATCACACGTACATTGAAACATACTATGAATGTGTCATTATGTTAACCAACACACCCAAGAATGTGCTGGGGACAGCCTGTAAGCCAACACGGTATGCCCAAAATGTTCAACACAACAACAACAACGCAAGCAAGCCAACAACAGCAAAACAGGTTCTTTCCACAGCCTCCAATCCCAGGACAGAGCACCTCTGGGCCTCCAGTCCTTGGTCCCGGACTCTTTCAAATTCACAGGCCTCCAACCTCAAATCTTGGTCTGGACTGGCAGACTTGCAGAGTTTCCGACCTCCAGTCTCTGTCCCATATTCACCTTCTACCTCCGCACTACTGACTTTGGTCTTCGATTTTTCAGGCTTGCTACCTCTGGAGTCACTGAGCTCTGAACTTTGACCTTCAGCTTGGAGCATTAGGAGTTCAAGCTTGGAAATGGTAGACAAGGGAACGGTACAGAACACCTCCAGCCCAGAAACTATTTACTTCATTGCTACATGGTTATAAATATAAAAATGCCCGTTTTCAATTCCTTTTGCATCACTTCAGAAACTTGGCCCAGCAATTCCTGATGTGACTTGGACTTGTGCAATTGGCACGAATTTAACATAATTGAATTTGACATACGTACAGTCATAAACACGAGAAATTCTACAGATGCTGGAAATCCAAAACAATACACACAAAATGCTGGAGGAACTCAGCAGATCAGGCATCATCTATGGAAATGAATAAACAGTCAATCCTTCAGGCCAAGACCCTTTTTCTTTTGAAGCCTCACAGGGTAATTAGACCAAGTGATCACAGGAAAGACCATTACTGGCCTTACCTGAATCAACTAAGTCTTCATGACATGATGCTAGACCAGGACTATGTAAGTCCTATATTTAACTTGTATCCCTCAGCCCTCCATCATACTTCCCCACCCTCCACACGGGCTCATCTCGCCCCAGACATTTCATCGCATGTGGCCCCCAATCACCTCACCCATCACTCTCCCCTGGCCCCCAGCTCTCCAATACAGAGCCCATTCTGGCATTGCTAGCAGAGCTGCTGGTCACTGCTTCAGTGAATGTGGTAGATTTCTCAAATTTCTGGTAATTGCCATCTCCCCCCTTTACACCATTCCCCATTCCCATTTCCCTCATCTTTTTCCTTACCTGCCCATCACCTCCCTCTGATGCTCCTCCTCCTTCCCTTTCTTCCATGGTCTTCTACTGTCTCCAATCAGATTCCCCCTCTGTCTCTGTCACCAATCAGCTTCCCAGCTCTTACTTCAGTTTTGCTCATTAAAGTTGTGGTTCTTCTGAAACTGATCGCCTTGAAGTTTGGGCACAAAGCACTGGAGGAACTCAGCTGGTCAGACAGCATCTGTGGAGGGAAATAAATAGTCTATGTCTTGGGTTGAGGCCCTTCATCAGGACTGGAAAGGAAGGGGTAGAAGCCAGAATAAGGAAGTGGAGGGAAGAGGTGGAGGAGGAGTATAAGTAGCAAGTGATAGGTGAGATCAAGTGAGGGGAATGTAGGAGGGTGGGGGATGGGGGATGATAAGACCATAAGATATAGGAGCAGAATTAGGCCATTTGACCCATCGAGTTTGTTCCACCATTTCATCACAGCGGATCCATTTTTCCTGTCAGCCCCAATCTCATGCATTTTCCCCGTATCCCTGACCAAACAAGAATCTGTCAACCTCTGCCTTAAGTATTGGCCTCTGCAGCTGCCTGTGGCAACAAATTTCACGGTTCACCACTCGATAAAGAAATCCATCCTTGTCTCTGTTCTAAAAGGACACCCCTCTAGTCTGTGGCTGTTTCCTCTACTCTTAGATTCACCCACCACAGGAAACATCCTCTCCATGTTCACTCTATCAAGACCTTTCACCATCCGATAGGTTTCAGTGATGTCACCCCTCATTCTTCTGAATTCCAGTGAATACAGGCCCAAAGCCATCAAACGCTCTTCATATGACAAGCTGTTCAAACCTGGAATCATTTTAATTAACCTCCTTTGGACCTTCCCCAGTTTCAACACATCCTTTCTATGATAAGGGGCCGAAAACTGCTCACAAGTGAGGCCTCAGCGGTGCTTTATAAAAGTCTCAACATTACATCCTTGCTTTTATATTCTAGTCCTCTTGAAATAAATACTATTATCGCATTTGCCTTCCCCACCACAGTCTCAACCTGCAAATCAACCTTTAGCAAATCCTGCACAAGGACTCGCAAGTCCCTTTGTGCCTCATTTTGTTTTGTATTTTCTCTCCATTTAGAAAATAGTCAACCCTTTCATTTCTTCTACCAAAGTACATGACCATACACTTCCCGACACTGTATTCCATCTGCCACTTCTTTGCCCATTCTCCTAATTGGTCTAAATCCTTCTATAGCCTCTCTACCTCCTCAAAACTACCAGCCCCTCCACTTATCTTTATATTGTCTGCAGACTTTGCAACAAAGCCATCAATTCCATCTTCCAAATCATTAACATATAACGTAAAAAGAATAGGTCCCAACACAGACCCCTGTCACTGGCAGCCAACCAAAAAAGGCTCCCTTTATAAGCGAGGGAAAATTTGCAGATGCTGGAAATCCAAGCAATGCACACAAAAATGCTGGAAGAACTTTGCAGGCCAGGCATCATCTATGGAAAAAAAGTACATGTTTCGGGCCGAGACCCTTCAGCCGGACGGGAGAGAAAAATATGAGGTGTGGATTTAAAAGGTTGGAGAAGGGGAGAGAGAAAAACAAAGTGATAGGTGAAACTGGGAGGGGGAGGGATGAAGTAAAGAGCTGGGAAGTTGATTGGTGAAAGAGATACAGGGCTGGAGAAGGGGAGCCTGATAGGAGAGGATAGAAGGCCAAAGAGGAAATAAAAAGGGGGAGGAGCACCAGAGGGAGGGAATGGGCAGGCAAGGAGATGAGGTGAGAGAATGGTGAAGGAGCAGTGGGGGGTGGGGTTGGTGGTGCATGACTGTAAGTTCAAGAAATTGATGTTCATGCCATCAGGCTGGATGCTACCCTGATGGAATATAAGGGGTTGCTTCTCCAAACTGAGTGAGGCCTCATCGTGATGGTAGAGGAGGCCATGGATTGACATATTGGAATGGGAAGTGGAATTAAAATGGGAGGCTTCTGCAAGATCCTGCTTCTTCTGGCATACAAAGCATAAGTGCTCAGTGAAGCGGTCTCCCAATCTGCACTGGGTCACACCAATATACAGGAGGCTACACCAGGAGCACCAGACACTGTATGTGACCCCAACAGACTCACAGATGAAGTGTCACCTCACCTGGAAGGACTGTTTGGGACCCTGAATAGTACTGAGGGAGGAGAAGTAGGGGCAGGTGTTGCACTTGTTCCACTTGCGAAGATTAGTGCCAGGAGGGAGATCAGAGGGGAGGGACGAATGGACAAGGGAGTCATCTAGGAAGCGATCCCTGCAGATAGCAGAAAGTGGAGATGGGGGAGGGAAAGATGTGCTTAGTGGTGGGACCCCGTTGGAGATGGCAGAAGTTCTGGAGAATTATGTGCTGGTCGTGGAGGCTGGTGGGGTGGTAGGTGAGGACAAGAGGAACTCTATCCCTGGTAGGGTAGAGGTGACAGCAGACATGTGTGAAATGGAAGAGATGCTGTTGAGGGCAGCATCAATGGTGGAGGAAGTGAAGCCCCTTTCTTTGAAAAAGGAGGATACCTCCTTCGTTCTGGAATGAAAAGTCTTATCCTGAGAGCAGATGCAGCAGAGACTGAGGAATTGAGAGAAGGGAATGGTGTTTTTACAAATAACAAGGTGGGAAGAGGTATAGACCAGGTAGCTGTGAGAGTCAGTGGGTTTATGATAGACGTAGGTAGATATATTGTGTCCAGAGATAGAGACAGTGAGATCGAGAAAGGGAGGGAGGTGTTGGAAATGGACCAGGTAAATTTGAGGGCAGGGTGGAAGTTGGAGGCAAAGTTCTGTTCCAAGCCTACACTGGTGTCTGTCCTCCACTTTTCCTACGCTTCGCCGACGACTGTATTGGTGCTGCTTCCTGCACCCATGCGTAGCTCACCAGCTTTGCCTCCAACTTCTAATAGGAGAGGGTAATGGAACAAAGGGATGGAGGCAAGGATCTTATCCTGTTTTCTCCCCCTCTTCCTTTCCAGTTTGGTTGGAAATGTTGACTGTTTATCCTGCCTAACCAGCTGAGTTCCTTCAGCATTTTGTGTGTGTTGCATAAGATTTTCAGTATCTGCAGAATATCTTGTTCCTTGAATTTTGATTATATTCTGTTTAATTTATCAAATAGTGCTTATTCCCCTGTTCATTTAACTTCAATTTTGAATTCTGTCTGCAAAGCAGATTTTGTTCAGTATCAATAATGTGAAAAATAAATTAGTCCACTTTTTATTGGCCAATAGTCCTGAAAAAGCATTACATTCTTCATGATAAACTTCCTGGAACAATTTCAACTGGATGAGCAGAAATGTTTTTTTCCCATGTCACAACGGAAATATGAAATATGAGTCTCCCACACCGCACCTCCTGATCTCCATCAATCACCTGCCCCTCCCCACCAGATTCCCCAAGAATATGTGTGTCCAACCTCCTGGACTTGGTAAAAAATGTTGCTGATTTCACACAACATACTTGAGCACATAGTCTCAAATGACATTTTGGTCACATTTTAGAGGGAGTATTATAGTGCTGTATTCTGGCTGAACAGTAAAGCTGAAGGTACTTCAGTAGGGATATACAAGATCCAGTAGAGCTTTATTGAGTGTTGTGAACCTGTTTAATATCCTGTCAAACATTCTTCCTTCAAACAACACCATCAGAAGTGGATTATCTGCTTTTTCATTCACCTGTTTGTTGTGAGATTCTTGTGAAATTGGCTGCCACTTAAGTTTGCTTTAAGTTAAAGGCTGTACTTCCATAGTGATTGGGTCTAAATCTTGAGTGTATAAAAAGGCATGTAAACTTCATGTGAACATCTTGGGGCAGGATGAAAGCTATTTCCCCATTTCTTAGTTCTGTAGTTACCAGTGCCAGGGTAAAATATTATTCTGTTCACTGGGACCTCCAATGAAGATGAAAGCTCTGTATTCTAATCTGCATGTTGCTGATCTGCTCTTTATCCATTTTAATTAGTGCCATCAGTTTGTTTGCTTTTCAGAGATTTACGACACAGAACATTTATGTACCCTTCCTTGAGTAATCCTTGAGCTTCTTTCTTTTCATTCGTACACAATAGGCAAACCAACAATTCTACCTATTGACTCCTCACTGGAATAAACATCCAGGTGAATTGTGGCTGCCCTGGAGTTAGACTGAACCAGCCCACTCTTCACTGAAAACAGAGAGCAGAGGTGCTAAAGGAGAGTGGAGTGCTTGGACCATAGGCTGACTGTATGCTGAAATGCCACAGAGGGATTTTGCCATGAAAATTCTTAAGAATAAGGGTATTTAAGAAACTCTAGATAGGCACATGGATGTTAGTAAAATAGAGGGATATATGGGAGGGGAAGGCAGATTGATTTTAGAGTAGATTAAAAGATAGGCAAAAGAGTGTGGGCTGAAGGGCCTTAACTGTGCTGTTATGTTCTAGTAAAGCCTTGTAAGGGTTCATTGCCGAAACTAAAAGGAAACTACATTTTCACTTGTTCATTTGACTCATTAATATTGTGGCTCTGTTGAAATTGATTACCCTGAGATTTTATTTATTAAATTTGATTACACTCTTTGATTACCTTATCAAATAAAACTTTTTTAAAAAAAACCCTGGCTTTCAAAAAATTATTATAACTTTGAATTCAGTCAGCAAGACAAGGCATGTTCTTTTGGTGTCATTAATGTGAAATATGAATGAATCCACTTGTTATTGGTCATTAGTTATGAAAAGGCCATGCATTCTTCATGATGAACAATCTGGTCCTATTGATTTGCCGGCTGCAGGAGTAATAATTCAAACTGTGAAGATACTCAGAGGGTGAAGTATCCAATAAACAGTTAGAGCTTTAAGGGAATTAGGGCTTTAATTTTCATTGTTTTTGAAGTTGAAGGAAGGTCTCAGTTGACTTGGGTTGCCCAGTGACTGAACAGAGGCATGAAATTGCAGCTGCAACGTTTCCAAACTGAAACCTTGCACTTTGACCATTTCGCTCAACGTGCTTCCCTTTTATGATGTCAGCGTTACCCTTGAGTAACAAGATCAAAGATTTCTGCTTCTTGAAGAGGTTGGTACAGCAAAATTGCAAATGCTGTAGTTTGTTTACTAGTAATCTCAAAGTATTTCATTGTATAGAGGTAGCAAATTTTGTTGCTGAAGACCGTTTCTTTGTCTGAACTCCCTTGGTTTGAATTCTCAAGTTATGCTACTTGTACTATAGAGAGAGACCAGTAACTGTCGTGATCACTTAAAAGGATACAATGACTGAAACCCACAATGTATCTGTGTGGAATGTGTTACGACAGCCCTGATTGTTGTAGACTGATGAAGCGATCATCAATTTTCCCACCAGCTTCTGTTTCTTGTCTCTTTTTATCTCAACTAGAAAGTTTATCTAAATTTATTACAGAGAAATCTTTGTCTCAAAAGTGTAGACTGCCTTGTTAATCCATTTGGAGGCTTCATTCTAAAACCATTTATGATCTTGCATGTAGGTCACTAGTATGTTGATTATTCTAATTTTACGAGCCTGCTCAGAAGTTTGTATTAGTCATTGGATGATCTTGTACCCTAAGTCCATGTTTTTCTTGTTTAAAAAAAGGTGTGTCAGTTTGACATCCTGAATAAAAATTGGAGATACAGAATACATTTTGTTGTGAACTGGGTTATTTTGGAACAGGCCACATCCTATTGACCCTTTGGGCAAAAGGACCAAATAGGAGGATTCAATGAACTTTCGTTGTTTCAGGTGAAAATGTTAATTGTGTTTCCTCAATCCCCATTAGCTAAGTTAATTTGCTTTTGATCCTTGGGGACAGACTGCTTTAATGTTTGGGAGTGAGGGTTTTGCTGTTTAACCCCTTAAGTGCCTGATATTTTTATTAGTTTATAAATCTAATGTAATTTGTTGCTTTTTCACATCTTTTTAACTTGATGGAAAGCAACCCAGAGTAAATAATTTCGTAGAATCAGAAAATTGCTAAAGGATATAGGAGGCCTTTCAGCCCATCATGTCTTTGTCAGTTCTCCAGCAGAGCCACACTTGTTTCATACCCAATCCCCTTCTCCGTAGTTTTATAAATTTTCCTGGCTATATATTTACTAATTCCCTCTTGAATCCGCATTTGAGCCTGTTCCTTGGTACATCTACAGACAAAGTATGGCATGTTCAGGGACGACGCAGTACCGTAGTGGTGAGTACACTGTTTTATAGCGCTAGTGACCCAAGTTCAATTCCCGCTGCTGCCTAGAAGGAGTTTGTTCGTTCTTTCTGTGACCTGGCGGGTTTCCTCCAGGTACTCCGGTTTCCTCCCACAGTCCAAAGACGTACCAGTTGGTAGTTAAATGGTCATTGTGAATTGTTCTGTGATTAGGCTAAGGTTGCTGGGTGGTGAGGCTCGAAGGGCCAGAGGGGTTTATTCTGCACTGTATCTCAATAGGTAAATATTACAACTGCTGATTGTGTAAGAAAATTCTTCCTCTTGTCTCTCGTATTTTTCTTAACATCATTTTGTACTTGTGACCTCTTCCTTGATCTATCCTGGCTATATATTTACTATTCCCTCTTGAATCCGCAATAGAGCCTGTTCCTCATGACGTCTGCAGGTAATATTTACATATTCCAACTGCAGATCATGTAAGAAAGTTCTTTCTCTTGTCTTGTTTTTTTGTTTTTCTTACCTTTATTTTGTACCTGTGGTGTCTATTCCTTGGTCCTTCCAACAACAGGGTCAGTGCCCCACCAACCACTCTGTCCAATCATTTTATCATTTTATAAACTTTTGTCACCTTCCCTTCTCCAAGGAAAACAGTGCCTGCCTCTTCAATCTTATCTGTTTAACTGGACTTCCTCATCCTGTGAACAATCCCCTAGACCCTCTCCAAAGCTTCCACATCTTTTCAGTAATGAGGCAACCAGAACTTAACACAGTATTCCAGCCAAGGCCAGACCAATGTGATACGTATCCAGGGGACAAGAACTATAATGGAGTGAATATGATTGAATGTTTTTACGGAGTCATGTTAGTAATGGTACACACTGGACAATTACATGACTGAGTAAAAACACTTAATCATACTACTCCATTGCAGGTCTTGCTCTGTGTATGCGTAACATAATGTTTCACAAAAGTTCACCATGACGTCCCTGTTTTCTTACCCTATGCTTCTGCTAATAACATCTTGAATTGTCTGTGCCCTATTAAGCACATTCCCAACCTGCGACTCCAGCTCTGTCTCGTCCTGTATCCGTTTAGAAGAGTTTCCTTTATTCCACATGACTTCTTTTCATTCCTCCCACTAATATTCTCTGCACTAAACTGCGTTTGCCATGTGTCTTCTAATTGTACCAGTCTGATTATATTCCAGTGCAATTTATCACTATCCTCTTTGCAATTCATAGGATCAAGTTTTGTGTTGATTGCAACTTAGAAATTGCAGCTTGCACCACTGTTTAATTGCAGCTTCTACCATATAGCTGGTATGACTGAAATTAAGTGAATTGCATCTATAGAAGTATTTCTCCGTACTGGATAGAGAGGAGCAAACTTTAAGCAGTGTCAGAGTTCTGTGCTATAGGGAAATGTGGTATTTCCAATTCCATCATTTGAAGATGCATTGGTAAGTGGCTGCATTAGCTCTCTACCAAAGCAATACTTATTCTTAATATACACTCAGACCATAGTTATCTCCTACATCTTGTATACCTCCTGTACCTAATAAAGTGGTCACTGGGTCTATGTTTGTTGTCTTCTGTTGTTGTAGCCCATCCACTTCAAGGTTCAATATGTTGTGTGCTCAGAGATGCTCTTCTGCATGCCACTGTTGAAATGTGTGGTTATTTGGTTAACAGAATGTTTGACAGTACAGGCAACTCAGGTTCAATTCCTACCACTGCCTGTAAGGAGTTTGTCCATTCTCCCTGTGACTGCATGGATTTCCTCCGTGTGCTCCGGTTTCCTCCCACAATCCAAAGACATACCGCTTAGTAATATTAATTGGTCATTATAAAATTGTCCCGTGATCAGGCTAGGATTAGATTGGGGGTTGCTGGGTGACGCCGCTTGAAAGGCCGGAAGGGTCTATTCCTGCGTTGCATGTCAATAAATAAAATATATAAATGATTGGCTGATTTGATACTTGCATTAAAGAGCAGGTGTACAGGTGTGCCTATAAAGTGGCTGCTGAGTGTACCTTCCAAGAAGACAAATGCCTATGTTGTTGTGGCAACTTTGGTTTTCAACCATTAATCCATCTTTGTTAGAGCTGGTTATAATGTCTGCAGCAGACAGTGACTACTGTGATTGGCTCTGCACGCTCTGCTTGCAGAACTTAATGTTGTCTTTAGTGGTTTCACCCCGTCAGCTAATGATGTCATTAAACAAGCATGGAATTTGGCCGGCTATCCTGTTGCCGTTCAGTAAATCGCATCTACATGGGATGGGGGAGTGTCATATGACTTGGAACATCAGAGAGATCTGGCTTGGATCAAACAGCCCAGAATCATAATAAATGACCACACAAGGTTTTGGCAGAGAAGCAGATCCTTCCCTATAGGCTCCTGACAGTGCTGGAAATGTACAACTTAAGCTGCCGTTTACTTTTGATTTGTGAAGCTGTTAAAGCAGCCGTTAGTCTAACCATATGACTGCCAACTGAAACTGTGAAGCAGTGTGCAACTCTCACTACATACAGCAAATATTTTATATCCATCGTCTCGGTTCATAAAGAACAGAGCCAAGAATAAAGCAGTGGAGGGATTGTTACCTTAGAAATTCCATGTTTATAGGTGCTACTTGCTGCCAATGGTGCCCAGAAGAAATTTCATTCAATTATGATGTTTTTCAAGTAAGTAAATTGCTTGTATTAATACTCAATGGTGGCAGTAGGTGTTTGATTTATGAAGCATATAATTCAGTAATTATAACCAGATTATGCCCTAATATTAGTAATTTATTTTCAATGTTTAGGTAATTGTTCAGTGTAACTTATGTCGCCAGGATTGGCTTGTTTCACTGCCTCTGAAATTGTATTCACAGGAAGTAAGTGTACTGACTTTTGCGAGTGTGTGTATTGTATTTACATAGCAGTAGCATTCAATACTAACAAGGAAATACATACAAATTCCTGGAGGGACACTGCAGGCCAGGCAGCATCTATGGAAAAGAGTAAACAGCCAATGTTTCGGGCTGAGAACCTTCATCAGGGCTGGAAAAAAGGGTTTAGAAGTCAGAGGAAGGATGTAGGTGGAAGAGAGGAAGAAGTACAAGGTAGTGGGTGATAGAGGAAACGGGGAGAGGTATGAGGGGTGAAGTAAAGAGCTGGGAAGTCGATTGGTGAAAGAGATAAAGGGCTGGGGAAGGGGGAATCTGATAGAAGAGGATAGAAGAGGACAGAAGGCCATGGAAGAAAGGGAAGGGGGAGGAGCATAAGAGGGAGGTGATGGGCAGGTAAGGGGATAAGGTGAGTGAGGGGATTGGGAATGGTGGCGGGTGGGGCTTGGTCAATTACCAGAAGTTCGAGAAATCGACGTTCATGCCATTAGGTTGGAGGCTACCCAGAGTATAAAATGTTGCTCCTCTAACCTGAATGTGACCTCATCATGGCAGCAGAGGAGGCCATAGACTGACATGTCAGAATGGGAATGGGAAGTAGAATTGAAATGGGTGGCTTTTTCTGGCAGTCAGAGCATAGGTGCTTCGCGAAGCACTGACAAGGATATGGTTCATCATGGCGCTTTGTTGCAGCATTTTGAGTTAATCAGTAGTTGAACAACAAGCAGCAGCTTGATGGCCCTTCAATTTCTGGTGCCTTACCTCGACAGGTGGGGAATTCCAGTCCGTTGTACATGCTTTGTAATTCACTATTATTTTACCATAAATGTTTGCAATGGGCGACATCGGCAATCATAGAGTCATAGAGCAATACAGCACAGAAATAGGTCCTTTGGCCCATCTAATTCATGTTGAATTGCTATTCTGCCAAATCCATTGACTTGCACCTGCACCATAGGCCCCCATCACCCTCCCAACCACATACCCGTCCAAACCTCTCTTAAACGTTGCTGTCGAACCTGCGTTCACTGCTTTTGCTGGCAGCCTGTTCCACACTCATGGCACCCTCTGAATGAAGAAATCCCCCACATGTTCCCCTTTTAAATAATAAATCTTTCACGATTAACCGATAACCTCTAGTTCTAGTCTCACCCAACCTCAGTGGAAAAAGTCTGCTTGCAATTATCCTATCTACAGACATCCCACCCTACAAAAACTCATTTCAGGGAGGTAGCACCATCAATTTGCGGGAGACTTCCGGGAGAGGTGGGATGTCTGCAATAGAATAGCTCCTTAGCAGCCGGCCAGCTAGTTTAAATAACGTTAGCTATGCTAATGAATGAATAACACCTGTTAAACTCACCTCAACATGTCTTTTACATTTTAACCCACCATAGGCAATGGAAAAGTCACTGTTGCAAACAGTGCAGCGAGCAACAGTGTCATTATTTTTGACCCCTATTAGGCAGGGGTACACTTTAGTGTAGTCTGGGGTGACGTACGTTTTATATTTTCTTTTTTTGGAACACTCTGCCACTCTGACTTTTTTTTTGGAACTCTCTTGCTCTTGCTCTCTCTCGATCACGCGCGCTCTCTCTCTCGCTTGTGGTTGCTCTCACTCGCGCTCACTTTCTCGCTCTTGCGCTCGCTCTCAAAAAAAAATCAATTTCCGGGACATTGTATATAATTTGCGGGCATCAGGGAGCCACTATTAATTTGCGGGAGACTCCCAGACCTTCCGGGAGAGGTGGAATGCCTGTATCTATATCCCTCACAATTTTGTATATGCTCAGAGGTTCCCAACCTTTTTATGTCATGTACCCCTACCATTAACCAAGGGGTCCATGGACCCCAAGCTGGAGATCCTTGGTATACCTCCATCAAATCCTGCCTCTTTCTCCTACAATGTCCTGATCTACATGCTCTTTAATTATTTTATTTTGCCATAAAGGTTCTCAATGGGCGACATTAGTAATCATTGTTACTCTCAGAGTAACACTACTCCAAATTAACTTAGGAAATTGAAAATAATTGTGTAATTAACTGTAAAAATGTTGAACATAGAACAGTTAAACACAGTACAGGCCTTTCAGCCCACGGTATTGTGCCGACCTTTTAACCTACTCCAAGATCAATCTAATCCTTCCCTCCCACATAGCTCTCCATTTTTCTTCAATCAAAATGCTATCTAAGAGTCTATCTAAGTGTTAAAAAAACTTCCTCTGATATCCCCTCTATGTGACCCACATAAAAGATATGGCCCCTTTTATTAGCCATATCCACTCTGAGAAAAGGTCTCTGGCTGTCCATTCAGTTTAAAATTCTTATCATCTTGTGCACCTCTATCAAGTCACCTCTCATCCTCCTTCGCCCCAAAGAGTAAAAAACACAAGCTCATTTAACTTATCCTCATAAGATATGCTTTCTAATCCAGGCATCATCCTGGTAAATTTCCTCTTCATTTCTTCCATGTAAAGCTGTCCAATAATGAGGTGAACAGAACCTAACACAATACTGTAGATAAAAAGTGCTGGTGAACGCCACAGGCCAGGCAGGCAGGCCTGCTGCGTTCACCAGCAATTTTTATGTGTGTTGCTTGAAATTCCAGCATCTGCAGATTTCCTCGTGTTTACAAAAATACTGTAGATCACTATTTTCCTCTCCCCTTGCTTGCAGTTCCATAAGACTACTTCTGACTTGAAGAAAATATTTTCACAACAATCAGCATATAGTTCTAATATATTGGCAGCATTGGCAGGCTCTCAGTGCCTTAATCAAAAGAAAGCTCCCTTCCTAAAGCATCTCTTGATATGCTGCAGCACTCCATTGGCACTGAGGTAGAGTATTTCTGAAAACATAGACGTTGCTCTCATGTTGGAAGCAAGCAGTATAGACACGGGTCCGGAACAGACCCGTTGAGCAAGAATGGCAAATTCCCTTCCCTGAAGAGCGTTAGTGAACCAGACATTATTTTTAAACAAATGGTGGTTTCTTGCTCAGTGACATAGAGGTGAGCTTTTTATTGAGATTTTGGATTTATTTAATCACATAAGTTTAAATTTTGCAGCTGCTGCCGTTGTACTTTGGTGTATCCTGAAGGCAGGAATGATCCATTGTGATTCCCTTTGCTATTCCCCTCCCCTTCACCTTATTCCTCACTCTTCTGGTTAATTTCTAATTGGGTATGGCTGTATTGTTGAATACCTTGCATGGGTGTCTCCAGCCCTCAGTTAGGACTCCTGTCATAGAGGCATGTTTCAAAAGACCATAAAGCTGATGAATAGAATTAGGCCATTTGGCCCATTGAGTCTTTACATTATTGCATCATTCGCTCTCAACCTCATTCTCCCACCTTCTCCTTGTAACCTTTGATGCCCTTACTAATCAAGAACCAATCAACCTCAGTTTTAAGTTTGCTCCACAGCTGTCTGTGGCAATGAATTCCCCAGATTCACCACCCTCTGGCTAAAGAAATTCCTCCTCATCTCCGTTCTATCCTTATCAATTTACATTTATAAACTGTGATATTTGATCATTCTGACTACTTTATGAATAAACTCAATGAAAAGCATCTTGCAATAATTCTCCATTCACCCTTACAAACCTGGTCAGCTTGTGTTGTTGTGTGATTCCATAATTTAAAGACCAATAAAGGATGTAATTTTGAAAAAAAGTTCTCAGTTTAGAAAGAAATTTAAAGTGTCACATCAATACTATGCAAGACTGTTGGTCCAAGGGATGACAAACAGAGAACATCAGCTCAGTATGTTAAATCCAGCCTTATATGGAAGGAGGCTGAAGGATGAAATGACTTGCTTCATTCATGATTTTTCTGTTCCAGTTCCAGAACCAGCAGACAACACATCTCAGCAGCCAGGAATGAATGAGAATGTACAGTCTTCTGCAAACAGCAGTGCCAGCAGTAACAGTGGAGGCTCCTCAGCCATTCCCCAGCCCAACTCTGCCAAGCCCTGGCGCAGCAAATCACTCAATGCCAAGCACACTGCCACGTCTTCCATGTTATCTGTGAAGCAGCCCCAGCAGGAGCCTCCTAAGCCTCCAGTTGAGCCCACTGCCAAGAACAATGCCAATAACCAGAAGTCCATGCTGGAGAAACTGAAGTTGTTCAACAGTAAAGGTGGCTCCAAGGCTGGTGGAGCCAGCCTGGAGAACTCAGGGCCTCGCGACGGCAGCTGCGAGCGACAGGAACTCACTTCTAACTGTATGGACCTCGGTGACGTAGACGGGCCGGCCAAAGGCGTCAGCGGTGCCGCGCCTTCCTCGAACAGCCCAAAAATTGCACTAAAAGGCATCGCACAAAGGACCATCAGTCGTGCACTGAGCAATAAGAAGAGCTCGCCCAAGGGCAGTGAAAAAGAGAAAGAAAAGCAGAAAGAGAAGGAGAAAGACAAAGCAAAGGAGGTCTCCAAAAGAGCGTCCGTGTCGGAAAAGATTGAAGCAGACAAGGAGACCAAAGAGGAGCCGCAGGTTGCTGCTTCTGAAATGCCAAAAAAGTCCTCCAAGATCTCAAGCTTTATCCCAAAAGGAGGGAAACTGAGTGGAGCCAAGAAAGATCTGGCCACACCTCAGCAGAGCGGTATACCAAAACCAGGGCTGAAAACACCCACCGGGAAATCTACAAGTGCCCAAGCTCCTGCAAAGGATGGCGAGAGAGGGCGAAGTGGGAAGCCGGGCGTTGGAGTCGCACTGCAGAAAGCGCAGTTGGACAGCAAGAATTCCAGTTCCAGTAGCTTAGCCTCCTCGGAAGGAAAGGGGGCTGGGGGGACACCCCCTGTTAACAGTAACAATGTTCAGGCTGCCACCACAGTGAGCACAACCCAAACGACGGGAAGTAACACAGTCAGTGTACAGCTACCTCACCCACAGCAGCAATACAGCCACCCCAACACTGCCACCGTTGCTCCCTTCATGTACAGGTATGTCTCATGGAATATTGCAAGGTGGGAATTATTCCTTGTGTCACTTAAGGTGTCGTAGCCTATTGAGTAAGTTTTTGAGAGTAGAATTTGACAAATTTGAATTTGACGGAGACTTCAGAATCGCTGAAATACAAACTTTTGTCAGATGTTAGCCCTCTGGTAAATACATGTTATGATTCTGGCCCACACTGAGTCATAGCTTCAGCACCAAGATTCATTCCCGATCTCTGATGGTACCTATGCAGAGATCCACCCACAAAATGTTGGAGGAACATAGCAGCATCAATCCTGAGGAATAAAAATGCATGTAGAGCTTTCTTGTTCTCACTGAGACCACCTGAGTTTCCTCCAGGTTCTCCCATTTCTTGCCACATGCCAAAGGCATATGGTTTGATAAGTTAATGCGCCACCTGTAAATTGTCCCAAGTATGAGAGTGGTAGAACCTGAGGTGGATCCTGGAGAGGAGAAAATTGAATTAGTGTTGATGGGTGCTTCATGGTAACTGGGTCTCAGTGGGCGAACAGGTCAACAGACATGGTGTCAAGCGAATAGAAGTCCGAAGAGGCTCATGGTGGTACGTGCATCATCATTTTGGTGTGTGGATGCATCTCCTCATCCGTGTGGTTTCTAGGAAGATTGCAATCACTATACAACTTGGGCAAAGGAGGAAGTGATGCTGGCTCTCAAGCCAAAAACGTTGATGGACTTTTAGCCTGCAGTGTGACTGAATGTGCCAAACAACGTGGTGAGTGCATGTGTGCATGGGAGTGGAAGGTGACAGAGCGGTTGGAGGCCTGACCTCGTATTGTGACGCTGGTCTTGATTTTGCAACCATGTGGAAATTCTCCGGTATGGGGAGGCCAAACCAACAGGATAGAAGCCTGAACCCACTCAGTTAAATGAAAATCAACTTCCCAATTCCATTGTTTACTTCCAAAAAAATAGTTTCTTCAAGTTCAGCTTCAGTTCAACATTAAAACAAACATTTCATTCAATTTATGGGATCAGAAATAAGATAAAATGGCAGTAAATAGTTCTTAAATTGTTTATAGGGTTAGCTAAAGAGAAGGAAGAATGTATTACTAAAAATTCCTGGACGAAATTCGTTTTGGTGCAGAATTAATAATACGGAGGTCATGCTCTGTTTAAGTCCTGAAGTTGCATTTTTTGCACAATTTGAAAATTGTTTATTTACATCCATACTTACCGCCTATTATGCTGCTGGCATTCAAGGCAGCAATGAAGGTCCTCCATCTCTGATGGTGTTCAGGTCTTCCTTCATCATATCAGTAGCTTCCTCTTGGTTTTCACTACTGCTCGTCATTCAAGTCCGGACTGGAGAGTCAGGAATACCATACAATTAGAGTTGTTAGCCTTGAGCTGAACCCATGAACCCAGAGATTTGGTGGACCACTCTTAGTCTGGCCTTTACCCTTTGAACTGTTTGGCATGACTGACTCTACCAAGAGCCAAAGCATAAGGCCCTGATTCGAGCCAACTTAGCTCTCCGGGTCATTGAGGCACACAAGCCTCCAATCCACGACACGGTTGTGGTTCTCTTGGAGGTTACTTACCATATGACATAAAATATATAGTTAGACAGGAACTTCTTTTCTCACCCAATAAGGACGTAGTCATAGAATGCTTCAACACAGAAACAGGCTGTTCAGCCCATCTTATCCATGCGGAACTATTATTTTGCCGAGCCCCATCAACTTGCACCTGGACCATAGCCCTCCATACCCCTTCTATCCATGTATTTATTCCAGCTTCTGTTAGATGTTGCGATAGAATCCACACACACAAATTCCACTGACAGCTCATTCCACACTCACACAACTCTGAGTTAAGAAGTTCCCCCTCATTTTCCCAAACAGAGGGAGGGATCATCTTGATATCAGCTTTCCTGGAGGGTCAAATAAACTCATGAACTTTCCACAAGGTGATTGCAGCCATTGCCGCATTTATTTACAGTATTCCTAGCCAAATTTATAAAATGCTTAATGCCCCCTGGATAGAGTAACTTGGTGGGCTTTTGCAGAGGGCAGTTGAAAGACTTTTGCACGTGTCTCCATTTTCCTGGATATGTGCAGCACCAATTACTCTCAAGAAGCTCAGAACCATCCAAGACAGAGGAGTTTGCTTGATTCACACAATGCCAACCATCCTATAGATAGATTCCATTCATCACTGCTGCACAGAGTTGCAGCACGTTGTCGACAAGTATACTGCAGCCACTCACCCCAACTGATCCATGAGCATTTTCCTAATTCATCCTTAATGCCAAAAAGGACGAGGGCCCACCACCACCTGCATGCTCCCCTTCAAGTTGGTGACAAGGGAATCTATCACTTGTTCTGCATCATTGTTGGGACTGTACCCTAGAAGTCTCTGCACAACATCATGTGACAGTAGTGCAGAAGGCTTCATGAAAGCTTGTCATAACCTTCTCAAGAACAATTCGTCATGGACAATAACAACTGCCTTTTCCCACAATGCCCAGGTTCTGGAAATTAATTTAATAAAGAAGTAACCACGTATGGACCAAACCATATAACAATTACAGCACGGAAACAGGCCATCTTGGCCCTTCTAGTCTGTGCCGAACGCTTACCCTCACCTAGTCCCATCTACCTGCACTCAGCCCATAACCCTCCATTTCTTTCCTGTCCATATACCTATCTGATTTTTTTTAAATGACAAAATCGAACCTGCCTCTACCACTTCTACTGGGCTCAGATGGCAGACTTTTTTTTTCTGAAGGGCAAAATAAACCAAATGGGTTTTTACAACAAAAAATATCTATTTGCTTATTTCAGTTCACTCTGGTAACGAAGAAGCTACAAAATAGAATGTAGAACAGCCTGACACCGACCCTTTGGCCCATGATGTTGTGCCAACCTTATAACCTACTCTAAGATCAATCTAACCCTACACTGCTGCACAGCCCTCCAGTTTTCTATCATCCATGTGCCTATCTAAGAGTTTCCAAAATGTCCCTTAATGTGCCTACCGCCATCCATAGTAGGGCGTTCCATGCACCCACCATTCTCTGTGTTTAAAAAAAAACAACTTACTTCTCACTCCCCCCCCCACCAAACTTTCCCCCAGTAAAATTATGCCCCCTTGTATGAGACATTTCTGCCCTGGGAAAAAGTCTCCTGCTATCCACTCGACCTATGCCTCTCATCATCTTGTACACATTTATCAAGTCACCTCTGATCCTGCTTAGCTCCAAAGAGAAAAGCCCTTGCTTGCCAAACCTATCCTTATAAGACGTACTCTCTAATCTCCAGGCTGCATCCTGATCAATCTCTTCTGCACCCTCTCTAAAGTTTTCACATCCTTCCTATAAAGAGACAATCAGAATTGAACACGATATTCCAAATTAGCACACCAAAGTGCTGGAGGAACTCAACAGGTCAGGCAGCATCTATGGAAAAGAATAAAAAGTTGACTTTTCAGGCTGAGATCCTGTCCAGCACCTGCAGACTTTCTTGTGTTATGATATCCCATGTGTAGTCTAATCAGTGTTTTATAGAGCTGTAACATTACCTTGTGGCTCTTGAACTCAGCCCCCCAGCTAATGAAGACCAACACACAATACACTTACTTAAGAACCCTATCAACTAACTTTTCATGCCAGAACTATTTCTTTGATTATTTATGTTTGGATTCCCCAGTTATTAATAATTAAATGTGTCCATGGTGGGTTCAAACTTCAACATCAAACTCTGATTATCTAGGCCTCCCTAAGCTGGTCCGGTAACATGAACATTGTCAGTCTGAGGGAACACCACCAATAAGAATTTCAAAGTCCATTGGTTAGCTGCCCACTCTTTGTAAAGCATAATGCATATGTCCATTCAAGGAACCTTTCTCCAATTACCAGTTCCAGAGACAGCATGATCTCCATCTGAATCTCGGAAACTACTTTCGGTTTAGTAACCTTGGGTAGAGAGGATCAAATTTTAAAAAGAAACAAGCCACTCATCAATTCCTTCAGTGACAAAGGGTTCAAAAGAACCCGCCTGCTGTATCTCGAATCTGCTGTAGCCTGAATGGTGAAGGTACTCTCACAGTGTTGTTGAGTAGGGAGTTCCCGAATTTAGACCCAGAATGATGAAGGAGCAACAATGTATTCCTATATCTGGATGTTGTGTGAGGTGGAGGGCATCTTCATGGTGGTGGGCTTCCATTAGCCTACTGACTTTGTCCTTCCACAGGTGATAGGAGTCAGTGTTTGAGGAGGTGCTCTCAGAGGATAAAGCTGTCAAGAAAATATCCAAAGTACCATTAATTTACCTTGCCTGGAAACCTCTTTGTACTGCGACGTGAGCACTTGAAATAACACTCTTCCTCTCCCAAGTCACTTTGCCAAGGCTGCGTGCTGCTCCGATTGTTGCTCTGTTCTCATGCAGTGAGTAACCTGTTTGGAGTGGCTCCCAGTCCTCTCTGCAGCTGGCTCTCCTGACCTCATTATTTTCCTTTCTACTGGCAAAGACAGATAAAGAGACGCTACATGGGAAGGAAAAAAAAGAAGCAGTCAGGAAAGCATAGAGCAATAGTGGGTCAGGTGCAGAGGGAGGTTTGGTAAGAGTCCATTCACAATTATCATTCCCTTCCACATACACAGAAGATATGAAATGGTTATAAAAGAGGCTGCAGAAAGGTAAAGGGAAAAGCAACTGGAATAGAAACATAATCAACTTAGGTTAGCATAACTGGTGTATTGGGTATTATTTTCAAGTTGCATTGTTTTGACTTTTCTGCCTTTGAACTATAAAATCTATTCTCTCCATAAAGTGAAATGATATGAATTGTACTGTGCCGACTGACTTTGCGTGCTAGCAACAGATTTACCTATGGTTCAGTGCATTTTCCTGTTCCTGTACGATTACTTCATGAGGGACCAATCAATTATGCAGACAGTCCGCTCTTCACTCCATAAAAGCAGGTTTATGTTTGCTGTGCCTTGTTTTTTAGGTCACAGACAGACAATGAAGGAAATGTAATGACTGAATCTGGTACAGGGGGAGTGAACATGGATACCGTTCTGTACAGCAAAAATGGACAAACCTGCATCGAAGATCTGCCTGGTGAGTAAATCCAGCTTTTCACATTAACCAGAGATCCAGTGTTAAATGTAAACCCATGAAGCTTCTGAACTTGCAGTTTTATCTTAGAATCTTTGCAGTATTATGCAAGCACGCATCCACTGTCATAACCAATAACTTGGAGATTTTGATTCATACATTTGAAAAAAAACTGATGTATAGGAGGCTTGAAGCTGATAGCTTATCCTTTTGGTTGACTGTTATCATAAGTACTTTGCAGTTTCTCAGAGTCTCCATCGAATAAGACCTGTCTTAGCAGTGGAGATGCTCTGTTCACCCTTCCTGCACTGATTGTGTTAAGTGAAGGAATTTAAGCTTGAGTTGACAAGTTTCTCAATTTTTGTTTAACTGAATCAAGTGTATTTTACGTCATAAACCCAGTCCTTAGAAAATTTTTTTATACTGTACTTTTGTCTTTTTTTTGACTTCATTTGCGATTTCTGCTGTTCCATACTAATTTGAAAAGGAAACCCCTTTCCTGTTTCTTAAAGCTGTTCTCATTTGCAGTTGTCATTTTGAGATTGGAAATGAAGTTGTTGGGTGAGTAACATTATCTAGAAACATAGAAAACCTACAGCACAATACAGGCCCTTCGGCCCACAAAGCTGTGCCGAACATGTCCTTACCTTAGAAATTACCCAGGGTTACCCATGGCCCTCTATTTTTCTAAGGTCCATGTATTTGCAGAGCACCTCTGAAGTGTGTTGGTATTTGGTACCAGCACCTCATACCAGAAGCTCCTCAAGACAAAAGTAATAAGCAATGATTTTACTGCAGAGTCTTACAGTGTACTTGCAATAAAATGTGTAACAACTAATGTTGCCAGTGCGTTGTGTTGAAGGTTTTTGTTGGCCAGATTTGGTATTGAACAAATCTGAATTTTATTCAAGACAACACATTGTAGAATGATGAGCTGAAATAACATCTTTTATCCTCATTTTTTCGCTTTTCATTGCCCACCAAAAGCACTTGCTACCTAGTTCCAACTCTTTTGTTTATGCAGTCAAACTTTCTTTTAATTCATTCAAGGTTTTATAAGGCATTGGTCAGACCACACTTCGAATATGGTGTGCAGTTTTGGGCCTCTTTTCTAAGAAAAGTTGTGTTGGCATTGGAGAGGGTCCAGAGGAGGTTCACAAGAATGATCCCGGGAATGAAAGGGTGAACTGCATCTGGGCCTGTGCTAACTAGAGTTTAGAAGAATGAGGAGGGATCTCACTAAAACTTACCAAATATTGAAAGGCCATGATAGAGTGTATGTGGACGGGATGTTTCCTATAGTGGGAGAGTCTAGACCAGAGAGCACATTCTCAGAATACAAGGATGTCCCTTCAGAACACAGATGAGGAGGAATTTATTTAGCCAGCTGGTGGCAAATCTGAGTTACTCATTGCCACAGCTGGACTATGGAGACCAAGTCATTGGAAATATTAAAGTGGAGGTTGATAGGTTCTTTATTAACAAGCGTGTCAAGAATTTGGGGAGAAGGCAGTAGAACAGGGATAAGAGGGAAAATAAATCAGCCATGATCGAATTGCGGAGCAGGCTTGATAGGCTGAGCTGCCTAAGTCTGTTCCGATGACATATGATATCACAGATCATCATTGAGAAAATGATGGTGTGCCTCCTTCTTAAACAGTAAGCCTGTCAGATCTCATATTTACCCACTCTGTTTCTTGTGTTTTTATAAATTGGTTTCTGTCTTTCATTTATTCTTTATATCAATATTATTGTGTTATTTTCTGTTTTATTTGTGCTGCATTGGATCAGAAGTAACAATTATTTTGTTCTCCTGTACATTTATGTTCAGGAAATGACATTAAACTATCTTGAACCTTGAATCTTGAAGTCAGGTTTCCTTGCCGAAAGGACATTAGTGAACCAGATGGACTTTCAGAACTCAGTGCTTTCATAGTCACATTGGTGATCTGTCTTGTTAAATTTCAGATTTAGGTAATTGTATAAATTCTTCCCACAATATTCCTCTGATATCATAGAGGGTTTTGGACAAATCTGAATAATTTGTATGATTTTTTTGGATTGCAATTCAGATGACCACTTTGATACCATTCACATTGTCTGAATGGGGCTAGATAGATACTTCCAGTGCCTTACAAGGTTGGGGAAATGTCTACTTTCCTCTTATTTCTCCTTCATTTCTGACTTTCTGATGCCAGTTGTGACACTTCTACTGCCTTTCATGTGAATATCATTATACAAGGAAAAAGCTATGGAATGAAACTGGTGCTATCCTGGTGCAGCAAGTTCTGACTTCCATCTGCTCCAATCATTTTTAAGCAGATTCTTACTCCGTTTGCATCGTCCTGTTTATCTACCTTGCATTCTTCCCAAGGGCTTGGTTAATTAAAACAAATATCACACTATTGAGCATCGCAATGAATTGGAAACAAGGTCAGAGTTCATGGTGTATCTGTGTACTGCAATTCCCCAGCGTTCAGTCGAGGCACGACAGCAGATCAAGCCTGCCTTCAGCTGAGCTAAATAATCTTTGTTCTGTATTATAATTTATATATTGATTCAATGTTTAAAGTAAATTAGTAGTTGAAACTATTGCATTTATCATGTAAGCTGGCAGCTCACAGTTGGAGTTTGTTTATTTATCGAGGTACAGTGTGGAATAGGCCCAACGGCCCTTTGAGCCACAGTGCCCAGCAACCCCAGATTTAACCCTAGCCTAATCATGGGACAGTTTACAATGACCGATTAACCTACATCTTTGGACTGTGGGAGGAAACCCACACGGTTAAGGGGAGAACGTACAAACTCCTTATGGACAGCAGCAGGAGTAGAATTCAAGGCCAGTAACCAAAGGAAGACTGTTGATATTTTGGGGATATGTCATCTTAGGAATAGTATCGACTAATGAAAATAAAATTCTTGCTAATCGGGCAACTTTTTAGCAAATATTACCGCATCAAACTAAAATCTAACTCTGCCAGATTATATTTTTTAAACGGTAGTTTGAGATTGAGAACCAGGAGATTTTACTGATGATCATTGAAACATGCATTTTATTTCTAAGTGAAATATTTTCCTCACATTTCACAAATATTCCTCAAATATTTCACAGATTTCTGTGGGTGTGGCTATGCATATAATTACCCTTCCCTTTAATTAACTTGAAAGGGTGGTGGTGAGCTGCCACTTAACCCTTAGCCGCCCTAGTGAAGGTAAACACAATACTCTGCAGATGCTGGGGTCAAAGCAACACTCACAACACGCTGGAGGAACTCAGCAGGTCGGGCAGCATCTGTGGAAAAGATCAGTCAACGTTTTGGGCCAGAGCCCAGCTTAGGCAATTTTCTCCCTGTTTCGACAATAATCTCCATGACCGAACACTTGTTATCATTGTTATTCCTCCCCGTGCCTTGTGGCACATCGGGCAGCAACCTTGCTGCTTCATTAGCATTTTGTCGTTTTTTTTTAACGACACTCAGCCCAGCTCAGATGGAATGCATGCAAGGAGCTGGCCGGATTCGAACCCATGACTGCTCCCCTCGAAGTCCAGTGCTGATGTTACTATACCACCAGCCAGCAAACCATACACCTCCCGAAACTATGTCACTTCTTTGCACATTCTCCCGATCTAAATCCTTCTGTAGACTCCCTGCTTCCTCAGAACTACCTGCCCCTCCACCTATCTTTGTATTCTTGGCAAACTTGTTCAAAAATCCCTGAATTCCATCATCCAAATCATTGCCATATAATGTACAAAGAAGTGGTCTCAATACTGACCCCTGTGGAACAGCACTAGTCACTGGCAGGCTACCAGAATAAGCCCTCTTTATTCCCACTCTTTGCCTTCTGCCAGTCAGCCAATTTTCTACCTATGCTAATATCTTTCCTGTAATACCATGGGTTCTTATCTATTTAAGCAGCCTCATGACAAAGGCCTTCTGAAATTCCAAATAATCAACATCCACTGACTCTCATGCTTGTTATTTCCTCAAAGCATTCCAACACATTTGTTAGGCAAGATTTCACTTTATGTTCCTTCATGTACCCCGAAAACTCATCCTTAATAATAGATACCAACATCTTGCCAACCACTGAAGTCAGGTTAACTGGCCAACTGGCCTAAAACTTCCTTTCTTCTGCCTCTATCCCTTCTTAAAGAGTGAGGTGACATTTCAAATTTTCCAGTGCTCCGGAAGCATTCCAGAACCTAGTGATTCTTGAAAGATCATTACCAATGCCTCAACAATCCCTTCAGCTACCTCTTTCAGAACCCTGGGATGTAATTCGTCTGGTTCAGTAACTTATCAACCTTCAAACCTTTCAGATGCCCAAGCACCTTCTCCTTAGTAATAACAATTGCACTCACTTCTGCTGTCTGGCATTCTGCTAGTGTCTTCCACAGTGAAGACTGATACAAAATTGTTTACCAGTTTTTGTCCTCCATTACTACGTCTATAGCATCATTTTCCAGCGGTCTGATATCCACTCTCGCCTCTCTTTTACTCTTTATCTCTCTGAAAAAAAATTTGTATCTTCTTTTATATTATTGGCTAACTTGTCTTCATATTTCGTCTTTTCACTCCTTATGGCTTTTTTAAGTTGCCTTTTGTTGGTTTTAAAAGCTTCCCAATACTCTAACTTTTCACTAATGTTTGCTATAGTATATGTCCTCTCTTTTCCTTTTATGCTGTCTTTGAGTTACCTTGTCAGCTGTGGTTGCCTCATCCTCCCTTTAGAATACTTGTTCATCTCTGGAATGTATCTATTCTGCCCCTTCCAGATTGCCCCCAGAAACTCCAACCATTGCTGATCTGCTGTCATCTCTGATAGTATCCCCTTCTAATCAACTTTAGCCAGCTCCTCTCTCATGCCTCTGTAATTCCATTGACTCCACTGCAATAGTGATAAATCTGACTTTATCTTCTCCCTCTCAAACAGCAGGGTGAATTCTATCATATTATGATCACTACCTCCTAATGGTTCCTTTATGTTAAGCTCCCTAATCAAATCAGGTTCATTATTCAACTCCCAGTTCAGAATTGGCTTTTCCCTATTGCACAACCACAAGCTGCTCTAAAAAGCACTCTGCAAATTCCCTCTCTTGGGGTCCAGCACCAACCATTCAGATTATTATCTGAATGGTGGCTGATTAGGAAAAGGGGAGGTGCAATGAGACCTGGGTGTCATTGTACACCAGTCATTGAAAGTGGGCATGCAGGTACAGCAGGTGATGAAAAAGGCAAATGGTATGCTGGCATTTATAGCGAGAGGATTCGAGTACAGGAGCAGGGAGGTTCCCCCTTACTATTGTAATATTGCCATTTTTACATGTCTTTTCCATTTCCCATTGTAATTTATATCCTGCATCCAGCCTATAGTTCAGAGGCCTGTATATAACTCCCATCAGGGTCTTTTTATCCTTGTAGTTTCTTAACTCTACCACAAAGATTCTACATCTTCCGGTCCCATGTTACTTCTTTCTAAGGATTTTATTTAATTTTTTTACCGGCAAATCCACCCCACTCCCTCTGCCTACCTGTCTGTCCTTACAATACAATGTGTATCCTTGGATGTTAAGCTCCCAACTATGATCTTTTTCAGCCATGATTCAGTGATGCCCACAAAGTTATACCTGCGAATCTCTACAAGATCATCTACCTTTTTTCGTACACTGGATGCATTCAAGTATAACACCTTCAGTCTTGTATTCAACACCCTCTTCCATTTTGCCCCCGTGATTGTTCGTCCTCACAGCCTCACTACACACTGCATCGACTTGTACACCAGTTGCCCAATCCCCAGCCCTATCACTCCAGTTCCCAGCCAGTTTAAGTTAAATCTTGCCCAACAACTCTAGCACACCAGCCCACAAGGATGTTGCTCCCCATCGGGTTCAGATGTAACCCATCCCCTTTTGTACAGGGTCGTAATTCCCCAGAAGAGATCCCAATGATCCAGAAATCTGAAACACTGTCCCCTGCAGTAGTTCCTTTGCCACTCCTGCATTAAAATATCATCTTATTCCTGCCCTGACCAGCACATGGTACTGGGAGTAATCCAGAGATTGTTCCCTTGGAGTTCTTGCTCTTTAGCCTCTTCCCTAATTCCCTATACTCACTGCGTAGGACCTCTTCCCCCCTTTCTACCTATGTCATTGGTGCAGTGTGCAACATGACCTCTTGCTCTTCACCCTCCCTTTTGAGAACCTTCTGCAACAAATCTGAGCCATCTTGGATCCTAGCACCTGGGAGGCTATACACAATCCTGGTGTCTCTTTCATGACCACCGACTCTCCTGTCCAATTCCTAACTCTCAAGTATTCTATCACTATCGCATTGTTTGACTTTACCCTTCCCTCAAAGCCAGCCACAATGTACTGGCCTGGCTACTACTGCTAGGCCCTGATAGGTCATTCTCCACCCCCCCCCCCCGCATTATTCAAAGGAGTATACTTGTTGCTGTGGGAATGGCCAGAGAGGAACCATATACTTACTTCTCCTGGTGGTCACCCATCTATTGTACTAACTGAAGCCCGCTCTCTTGGTGTGAGCACTTTAGTAAAAGTTTCATCTGTGAGGTTTTCAGTTTCCTGAGTGATCCTGGATACATCAGCTCCAGTTCCAGTTCCTTGACCTTGTCACTGAAGAGTTGAAGGTGGATAAACTTCCCACAGATATAGTCATGAAGGAGAACATTGCAGTCACTCATCTTGTAGATCATTTCTAGAGGAATAGAGTATAGCAGCAGGGATGTGATGTTGAGGCTCTGTAAAGCACTGGTGAGACCTCACTTGGAGTACTGTGGGCAGTTTTGTTCTCCTTATTTAAGAAAGGATGTGCTGACATTGGAGAAGGTACAGAGAAGATTCACTAGAATGATTCCGGGAATGGAAGGGTTAACATATAAGGAACATTTGTCCGCTCTTGGACTGTATTCCCTGGAGTTTAGAAGAATGAGGGGAGACCTCAGAAACATTTCGAATGTTGAAAGGCATGGACAGAGTGGATGTGGCAAAGTTGTTTCCCATGATGGGGGAGTCTAGTATGAGAGGGCATGACTTAAGGATTGAAGGGCACCCATTCAGAACAGAAATGCAAATTTTTTTAGTCAGAGGGTGGTGAATCTATGGAATTTGTTGCCACGGGCAGCAGTGGAAGCCAAGTCATTGGGTGTATTTAAGGCAGAGATTGATAGGTATCTGAGTAGGCAGGGAATCAAAGGTTATAATGAGAAGGCGGGGGAGTGGGACTAAATGGGAGAATGGATCAGCTTATGATAAAATGGCAGAGCAGACTCGATGGGCCGAATGGCCAACTTCTGCTCCTTTGTCTTATGGTCTTATAGGAGGAGCAATCTACTGCCTTAACTACCATCCTGCCTACACTTGTTATACCTCTAACTTCTCAAGCTTAAGTGTTAAGGCTGATTTATACTTCTGTATCAAATCGACGCCGTAGTTACGGCATCACCGTGAACCCTACGCAGAGCCTACGCGGATCCCTATGCCGTAGCCTGACACGCACCTCTCCCAAAATGTAACTACGCATCGCGGCAATGCAGACCGCAACAACTGTGATTGGTCCGCTTGGTAACATCGCATTTCCTCCTGCGCTGCAATAGCTTCCCATTGGGCGACTGAAGGGCAGGGAAGGAACTCTAGCTGCAATGCTTTCCATAAAGCTTTACAGACTTCC
The DNA here is from genome assembly GCF_030028105.1 of Mobula birostris. Taxonomy (NCBI): domain Eukaryota; kingdom Metazoa; phylum Chordata; class Chondrichthyes; order Myliobatiformes; family Myliobatidae; genus Mobula; species Mobula birostris. Next base: position 99,106,102 of record NC_092380.1, on the reverse strand, counting down.
GAAATTATGGAGGACACATTTCGCTTTTACGAGAAAAGACGCTCGCTTTAAACTTGTTTACCCCGAGAAAGACTACCATGACCATGAAGCCTTGCACGGGCAGGTGTGTGCACATGCGTGACGTGCCGGAATTGCAGAGCGACACAGACACATCAATGCACAAGTATAAATGCTCACAACGCGCGTAGGCCACTTGCATAGGCTACAGCGTCCATTTGACGCACAAGTATAAATCAGCTTTTAGTCTGCGACTGTTCTCACCCAAACCTGTCGAGCCAGAGCCTGACCACTCTAACACTATCCACTCTAACAATGGCTTCTCTGCTTACACTTTGCTTCTCTTTAATGCTGCCAACCGAGTGCCTAAGAAATTGTTATGATTGCAGCTGGCTGAAAAGTTCCGAAAGGCCCAAGCTCTTTTTCAATCTCACGCTGCCTCACCAACAAATAACTGCTTGTGATGATTGCAGCCCACGAAAAATTCCTGAAACATCCCAAGCTCTTTTTAAACCTTATGCTGCCTCACCAACAAACAACTGCTCACGATGACTGCAGCTTCTTTAACATGCCAATGTCTTAATGGGGATGTTCTCTTGTGTGACTGGGGAGATATTAAAATGGAATTAGCAGAGTGGTCATACCATGATATAGTAATAGAAAAAGCAGTAAAGTGCATAATGGAAATGAAAATTGTAGTTATAGGGAGTAAAGTATGCAGCATTAGATAGATTTAGATCAAGACTATGAGGAATAAAAAGTGTATAAATATACAGTGGCATGCAAAAGTTTGGGCACCCCTGGTCAAAATTTCTATTTACTGTGAATAGCTAAGCGAGTAAAAGATGAACTGATTTCCAAAAGACAAAGTTAAAGATGACATATTTCTTTAATATTTTAAGCAAGATTACTTTTTTTACATAGAAACCCTACAGCATAATACAGGCCCTTCGGCCCACAAAGTTGTGCTGAACATGTCCCTACATTAGAAATTACTAGGCTTACCTATAGCCCTCTATTTTTCTAAGCTCCATGTACCTATTCAAAAGTCTCTTAAAAGACCCTATCGTATCCGACTCCACCACCGTTGCCGGCAGCCCCTTCCATGCACTCTCCACTCTGAGTAAAAAACTTACCCCTGACATCTCCTCTGTACCTACTCCCCAGAACCTTAAACCTGTGTCCTCTTGTGGCGCAAACAACAGGAATTCTGCAGATGCTGGAAATTCAAGCAACACACATCAAAGTTGCTGGTGAATGCAGCAGGCAAGGCAGCATCTCTAGGAAGAGGGTCTCAGCCTGAAACGTCGACTATACTTCTTCCTAGAGATGCTGCCTGGCCTGCTGCGTCCTCTTGTGGCAACCATTTCAGCCCTGGGAAAAAGCCTCTGACTATCCACATGATCAATGCCTCTCATTATCTTAAACACCTCTATCAGGTCACCTCTCATCCTCCATCGCTCCAAGGAGAAAAGGCCGACATCACTCAACCTATTCTCATAAGGCATGCTCCCCTATCCAGGCAACATCCTTGCAAATCTCCTCTGCACTCTTTCTATGGTTTCCACATCCTTCCTGTAGTGAGGCGACCAGAACTGAGCACAGTACTTCAAGTGGGGTCTGACCAGGGTCCTATATAGCTGCAACATTGCCTCTTGGCTCCTAAATTCAATTCCACGATTGATGAAGGCCAATACACCATATGCCTTCTTAACTTTTATTTCCATCTTTCACAGTTTCAAAATAACAAAAAAGGAAAAGGGCCCGAAGCAAATGTTTGGGCACCCTGCATGATCAGTACTTAGTAACACCCCCTTTGGCAAGTATCACAGCTTGTAAACGCTTTCTGTAGCCAGCTAAAAGTCTTTCAATGCTTGCTTGGGGGATTTTTGCCCATTATTCCTTGCAAAAGGCTTCTAGTTCTGTGAGAGTTTTGGGCCGTCTTGCATGCACTGCTCTTTTGAGGTCTATCCACAGATTTTCGATGATGTTTAGGTCGGGGGACTGTGAGGACCATGGCAAAACCTTCAGCTTGCGCCTCTTGAGGTAGTCCATTGTGGATTTTGAGATGTGTTTAGAATCATTATCCTGTTGTAGAAGCCAACCTCTTTTCACCTTCAGCTTTTTTACAGACGGTGATGATGGCATCCAGAATTTGCTGGATTTAATTGAACTCATTCTTTCCTCTACCAGTGAAATCTTCCTCATGCCACTGGCTGCAACATAAACCCAAAGCATGATCAATCCACCCCCGTGCTTAACAGTTGGAGAGTGTTCTTTTCATGAAGTTCTCCAAACATACCTTTGATCATTGCAGCCAAAAAGTTCTATTTTAACTTCATCAGTCCACAGGACTTGTTTCCAAAATGCATCAGGCTTGTTTAGATGTTCCTTTGCAAACTTCTGATGCTGAATTTTGTGGTGAGGACGCAGGAAAGGTTTTCTTCTGATGACTGTTCTATGAAGGTCATATTTGTGCAGGTATCGCTGCACAGTAGAAAAATGCACCACCACTCCAGAGTCTGCTAAATCTTCCTGAAGGTCTTTTGCAGGCAAACAGGGGTTTTGATTTGCCTTTCTAGCAATCCTGTGAGCAGTTCTCTTGGAAAGTTTTCTTGGTCTTCCAGACCTCAACTTGACCTCCACCGTTCCTGTTAACTGCAATGTCTTAATTACATTACAAACTGAGGAAATGGCTACCTGAAAACACTTTGCTATCTTCTTATAGCCTTCTCCTGCTTTGTGGGCATTATTTAGTTTAATCTTCAGAGTGCTAGGAAGCTACTTAGAGGAGCCTATGGCTGCTGATTATTGGGACAAGGTTTGAGGAGTCAGGGTATTTATAAAGCTTTGAAATTTACATCACCTGGCCTTTCCTAACGATGACTGTGAACAAGCCATAGCCCTAACAAGCTAATTAAGGTCTGAGACTTTGGTAAAAGTTATCTGAGAGCTCAAATCTCTTGGGGTGCCCAAACTTTTGCCTGGTGCTCCTTTCCTTTTTTCCACTCTTAAATTGTACAAAACAAAAATAATACACTAATCTTGCTTAAAATGTTGAAAAGAATGTTTCTTCTTTAACTTTATGCCTTTTGGAGATCAGTTCCTCTTCTACTCCCTTAACTATTCACAGTAACAGAGATTTTGACCAGGGCGCCCAAACTTTTTCATGCCACTGTAAATACACAAAGTGTAGTGTATTTAAGGTTGGTGGGCTGCGATATCCATGATATAATTGTGATAAGTGAAATGAGCTTCAAAAGGGGATAGACAAGGCACTTATTACTCAATGATAGAGTGTGCAGACAAGGGAAAGGGGAAAAGGGGGGATAGCAAAGCCAATTAAGAAAGAAGTTATAACGCAAGAGACAGATGTCTTTGGCAGGTCAAGTATAGGATTGGTTCAAGTTAAGAAACAAAGCTATCATTGAGTTATAGAATCATAGTGCACTTCAGTATAGAAACAGGCCCTTCAGCCCATCTAGGACACACCAAACTATTGATCTGCCTCGTCCCATTGACTTGCACCTGGGCCATAGCTCTCCACAGGGTCTCATCCTGAGCCTCAGTTTTACCACAATTCATTCAGTTATTGTTCACTCATAGTGATTTGTAATTCAACATTGATTTATTCAATTCAATTGATTTGTTTCATAGATTTATTCAGTTTAATTCAATTCATAGATTTATTCAATTCAATTGATTTGTTTCATAAATTTATTCAGTTTAATTGATTTGCAATTAAACTTGTTCTCTTATGGCTTTTTGAGTGCTGTCATTGAGTCTGCTTCTTTGCCCTTCCAGTCAGTACATTCAGGTCCTGCTCTAGTTTCTGCCAGAAGCTGGGTGTTCATAATGAGTACTTGACGGGACCTTCAGTTGTTGAGTCATGTTTTGTTTTCCCCTCATGCCTTTGTCAATTGTAATTCAATGAGAAACCCCTCCCCCTCTTCAGTTTGGCTTCTACATCAGTAGAACAACACCACATTTGAAGTTTTGATGGGGAAAAGGCTTCAGTAAAGATGCCAGTGTTTACTGTCAGCAAAACTAACAATACACTGACCGGGCCAGGGTTCTGTTTCTGGAAACCTCTGTGTCCGCATTCAGTAATAAATGAATTCATGGCTCTAGCAATGTTAAAACCCATTATTGTGTAATTTTTTTTAGCATTTAAACACTTGGAATTGGAATTTTGTCTAATGTGCCTTTAAACAGAATATGACAAACCCAATTATACTTCGGACACTTTGATATCTGCCTTCTCTACTTGTTAGGCTCAGAAAAGAATAACTGAATTATACTGCTCTCGAATTTCTTTCCATTTATTTTGGTTTTCTTCAGTTTTGAAGAAATCCTGTATGAAAGGTATAATGGATGTAAGGGCAGTTGGAGTTAGTAGATTTTGAAAACTGCATTACCATTTGCAAATTACAGTTCTTTTTTGTGAATCTCGAATAGATTTTATTTTTGCCTCTGGTAACCTTTATTGACTTGATTCAACCATTGCAAAATTGACATTTTCTCCCACTTTTTTTAGTTGGGGGCAGTCCAGCTGAAGTTAATGCATGCTGTGGCTCAAACGCTAGACAAGTTAATACGCCCACAAACAAATACCTCTTAGCTCCAAAATGACCCAGTAAATAGTCCGACCCAGTTTTACTGGGGAAACTAACTACACCATGATCTCTGTACAGTTGCTGATGACGGAAATCCAGTTCTATGATAGGGAAAAGATATTTTCCGTGTCTCTTTTTCTCTGTGTTTGAAAGGTGGGGGTTGGGGTTTGCAGAAAGTGGGGAAGATACAATGAAAGCTGTGGCCATAGATGCCTCAATAGAGCAGGATCCAGTGCATCAAAGGTAGTGAATGGGTGTTTTGTAGTCTGGGCTTTGGCCAGCTCTTATTGTGTCGTTTCTAGCTGTTTGTGCCATGGCAGTTCTTTAGAGAAAGACAAATAAAACTATGATAAAGAGAAACACCAGATGAATATTAAGCGGTGTGAGGATTCAAAGCCGTCTTCAGTAATCACCAAAGTTTTGTCAATAAGTTGTCCTCTTGTATGTCTAAACCAAGCACACAACAGGGATTTTTTTTACCATCGGTCATTTTAAATACCAGCTTAAAAAAGACCCAGAGAAAGAGACCAATCACTTCCAAGCAAATCCGCAGAACCAGCTGAAAAGTTGTTGCTGCCTTCAGCTTGATCTGGAGACAGTGGGGAAAGATCGCTCTTGCCCCCAGTTGCAATCTGAAAAGCAGTGCTTAGTTTCATTGCACACGAGAACTTTTTCTAAGAGCAGAGGCACACTCAATGTGGGTTGTTCGGTATTCAACAGTTTTAAGTATCTATCTCAAGTCGCAGAAGCCAGCCTTCGACCTAGACAAGTGATTGGAAGAAAGAAGAGGAAGCTATATTGTTTTTCAGAAAATGGATCAACCCAGTGATGCAAGTCACTTTTATATGTCTAAAAACCCTCAAGTATATGGGGCAAAATACAGAAGCAGCCCTCTGCTATCTTGGAGTTACAGCCAAGCCAAGAAGGAATCAAAGCTGTATTTTAAATCAAGTGGAGGAGTGAATGGGAAGTCAGCAACCTCTTCCACACAGCTGAACCCATCCAAGATTTTACGGAAGGCGCTTGGTTCCGAGGGCGGATACTTAGGCCGAGGCAGACCTGGTTCCAGAGTAAGCAAAATTCCTGCATTGTGTGGATTGAAAAGCAAGGCACAGGAGCAGCGGACTAAACTAGGATTAAGCCAGACCGCTCGAGAGAGAAACATGCCTTTGGGTCGAAGTAACGAATTGTGTCAGGTGCACGTTCAGCACACATGCGTGTGGGAAGGCATTGCTCAAGTCAATGAGCAGACTCTACTGACGATGTTAGATGTTTATCAGAACCTCAACAGTAAGTACACTACTGCTGGAAATCAAAGGTGGATCAATGATCTTTGATGCACAACAAATGTTTGATCAAAGCTGACTGGCATTTAGTTCAGCAGAGGGGTTTAGAAACTCGATTCAGTTGTGAGGATTAAGAGACTTCAGAGCTCATTTACATTAGTAAAATAAAGTGGTCAAATGGGAGATTGGCCTTTACATACAGAAGACTAAAACATTATGAAGTAGAACTTATGCTTCAGCCACTGTGCATCACTTTGGACCACATATCTCCCCTAACATGTCATTAAAAGAGGCGCAGTATAGATTTACCAGTGAAACCTGATTTCCCAAGGGTTAAATTATGAGGATCAACTTGTACCCAATAGAGTTCAGTTAAGCAGAGCTATGTTTAAAAGATTAGAGAGAGAGATATAATAACAGTTGTTTAAGATATTAAAAAGAATAGATAGACAAGGGGAAAAAACTGTTCCTGCAGGTCATAGGCTCGATTCCAAAGCCAGGCTAAGATTGGCTTTCTCAGTGGTAGTCAGGGATAAAACCTGGAACTCTGAGGAGTTCCAGGGGAAAAACAAAGATGGAGAGAAATCTCATCAGAGTAATACATGCAACATTCTCATGTTAACTGGTTATGCAAGGTGCAAAGCTATCAGCACCTTGTAGTGTAGAATAGGGAGAGAGCACATGTAAATTCACATGTGGAGTTCTAGTGAATGTTTCTAAATTTAGAAGTTAAAAAAGGATAGGATAAGGTGCCAGTTCCTTTTCATATTACGTTTATTCCCAATTAACATTAAGAATAGAAGCCTAAGTCGGTATTTGTCCCCTTGTGCCTTCTCCAGCATTCGATAAAATCATGGCTGACCTTCTACCTCAGCCTTCATTAGTCCGATTTCTCTTGATCCCCAGAAGTTTATCAGTCTGTACCTTCAGTCTGTAAGTCCTCTTGCTTTTTAAATTTCTACAAGTCACAACCTTCTGATTAAAGGAATGCTTTCTCAGTCACAAGTAGTCAAATCCTTATTTTGAATCTATGATCCCAGGTGCTAAATGCATCACCCAGGTGTAATGTCAACTTCACATCTACGCTGGCCAACTAGATAAGAACTATATATGTGTTTTTTTGTGGTATTGGAGTTAGTTTATTATTGTCACATATACTGATTTACAGTGAAGTACTTGTCTTGCATGCTGTTTATGCAGCTCAGGTCATTACACAGTGCATTGTGGAAGAGCAAAGTGAACCAATAACAGAATAGATGAGTTAGCTTGGCTGTGAACTATATAGTTAGTTGCTGGTGATGTTAACCCATAGGAACCCAAAACTCTCAACCCTGTCAACCTTAACACCATTGAAGTAGACAGGCGCATGTGCACTACCCCCTTCCTGAAGTCAATGACTAGCTCTTTTGTTTCAATGTGGTTGCTTCTCATTCTTATAAACTTAAGACGGTATAGCCCCAATCTGCTTTATCTTTCCTTGTGGCAACTCAGCCAGCCCAGGTGTCAATCTGTTGCATATTTTCTCCATCACGGGTGTGGAGACCAGATCTGCATTCACTATTCTGTATGCAATCTCACAAGCACCCTACATAATTGGGATGTAATTTAACACACTCTTGTGTTAGTTGTGATTTGTAATAATGATTATCTGTCTTTCTAACTCTTAGTGTTGAAAAATTATGATTAATTCAGTATCATTGGGCCAGCAGTTCAGCAAAGGCACCAGCAAATCCTTGAATTAATAGTTTGAAAATATAATGCATTGTCAGTGTGATAGTTGGATAATTCTTTGTTACCATTACTTTAATGGTATGATATAAAGACAATGCCAACTTGGACCATTCCGTTGCTGGGATGGATACTCCTGAGTGGATATTAGCAGGGATGTTTCCTTTAATCTTCATGTATAAATACTAAGGCGAATAAATTTAACTGGGATCGTTTCTTCTCAATGCTGCTTACTCATCCCTGGTGGAAGATGCATGAATAAAGGGAGGGATGAACTTGGAGCTGATAGCTCCTACTGTATGATCCAATAGCTTACCATAGTTCAGTTTCTGAGTTCACATGTTAGAATAGTGAATGGTGAAGCATTTGGTAACCTGTGACTCATTACTCAACAAAAGTCATTAACATCAGGAGATGATAAACTAAAGAATGGCAGGAATATATTTTGATAACGTTCATCTATTTTTTGATGAAGCTTCAGACTAACTGAGCACCAGTAAATGGTGTTGGGATGGCAGGGGTGGAAATGCATCTCTACCAAAGGAGGTGTAAGGTGCTCCTTCCCTTTGCTAGCCTGCAGGTCATCCTTGGGCGAGGTGTAGCACCTGCTTAGCCTACCCTGCCCACCCAGTCAGGATCATGTGAAGCCGTGGGAGCAGCTGGTGTCTATCACAATATCTCAAGTCCTGGTCATGCGACCATTGACACCAGGCAGACAATCTCCGAAGAGTATTGACAATGGCTTGGGTCACCCGTCTTGCAAAGACACTGCCCAGGAAAAGGCAGTTGCAAACCATTTCTGTAGAAAAATTTGCCGTGACAATCATAGACATAGACATAGTCATGGTCATATTACATGGCACATGATGATAATGACGATGAAACGAATATTGAGAAAAAAACACAGTAGATGCTGGATATTCAAAGATCAAAGTAAAGTTATTATCGAAGTACATATATGTCACCTTGTACTCCCCTGAGATTCATTTTCTTGTGGGCATTCACAACCTGGAATTTGAAATACAATGGGAAAATGTTGAAAATATCAGTTGGTCAGACAGCATTTGTGGAAGGAGAAACAGTTAGCATTTCGAGTCTGGGACCTTTCACCAGAACTGGGGAAGAGAGAAACAGATTAATCTTGTTAGCAGACAAGAGGAGACACAAGAGATTGCAGATGCTGGAATCCGGAGTCAGAACAAGATGTTGGAGGAACTCAGCAGGTCAGGCAGCAGCTATGATGGGGAAGAAGACAGTCGATATTTTGGGTGGCCCTTCATGTGGACAGGGAAGGACACTTAGCAGTAGCAGATGAAGGATCTTGATCCAAAATGCCGACAGTCCAGTTCCTTCCGCATGTGCTGCCTGATCCACTGAGTTCCTGCAGCGGTCTGTGTCATTAGCAGAGAAGGTCAGTGATGTGGAATGGGTGGAACAAAGGGCATTACTCTGACAGAGTGACACTGAACAGGCAACCATGGAAGTTTAGAACCAATTAGATTAGATTAAGCACTGATAACATTGGGTGCCACAGTAGCACAGCTGTTAGCACAACACTATTACAGCTAGGGGTGTTTTGGAGTTCAATTCTGGAGCATCTGTAAAGAGTTTGTACGCTCTCCTCGTGAACCATATGGGTTCCTTCCAGGTGCTCCAGTTTCCTTCCACAGTCCAACAATCTACCAGTTAGTAGGTTAATTGGTCATTGTAAATTATCCTGAGATTAGGATTACGTTAAACAGGTGGGTTGCTAGCCAGTGAGGCTTGTTGGGCTGGAAGGGCCTGTTGCGCACTATATCTCCAAATAAAAATATGTGATCATCAAATCCCAGTGCCATCACATCATAATATTTTATGTCTCTACTATTTTTGGCATTGATGTCCCTCTTGGTATGTTGGTATAACAGAAGAGTACAAAAAGCAAGGCCAATTGGGTGCACTGGAGTGACTTGGTCTGACTTTACCTTGGCAGATATTGCCAAACCTCCAGTTAACTAGCAGTCTTGGTTAATCATTATGCTGTATATTGGCAAGGAGTCTGTAACTGAACCAGGATATGATTACAGCATCAAAGAAAGCAATTTGGCTCATATGCTCTACGCGAGCAATCCCATTGATTCCCCTAAGTTGCCCTCTCTCCATGGGCCTTCAGATGCGTTCAACTTCCGCTTGAATCTGCCTTGATTACCCTTAGCAATGCATTGCAGACCTTTATCAACTACTGTGTATTCTCATATGGAAACATCCTAAGATGGATGGTAATAACATCCCTGGAAGATATTTCAACACAAAAAAAATGCAACGATGAAAATGGGTTTTAGTTGCTGTTTGTAGCAGTACTTCTTAAAAATATCAGAAATAAGTTTTCAAGATAAGGTGCTGTTGAATGATACCGTATTTGAGAAGCCAACAGCTACCATTTTGCAAGCCTGCAGATTCTTTTTAACAATAGAATTTCTTATTAAGGGATTTTTGAAACACAACCAGTATTGGACACTTCTGATATGAAAATGTAAAGGAGCACAAAGTGAATTTCCTGAGTCTCACAGTTTTTGATTTTCAGTGGGTTGGAAGAGCTAAATGTCAAATGCCATTTCTGATTTCACAGGAGAGGACCCAGAGACTCGAAGATTACGAACTGTCAAGAACATTGCCGACCTTCGCCAGAACTTAGAAGAGACCATGTCCAGTCTACGAGGGACGCAGATCACCCACAGGTACGGGCTCCCTCAGTGAAAGGGTTTGATCAAAGCCACGTGCCCTCTCTTGGTTTCCCACAGTGTTGAAGCAAAGAGTAAAGCAGGCAGCAAGCTCAGAGCTCCAACTGTGAATCTGATTACATCAGCATTGCTTTGCCTGAGTGGTGCTGCATGCAGATCAAAAACAGCTCTCCTTTCTCTAGCAAGGAAAGTAATTGAAAGGCTGTGACTGCTGGAGTAGCTCAGGAGCTTAGATGTGGTCAGACTAAATTGTTAATAGACATTTTAAATAAAACATAAGCATCTGACATGAATAATTGTGGAACTTAGTAGCTGTTCAAGGAAAAGGCAAATTATATCTTATCACAGTAAGCACAGCAATTTGAAAGAGCTACTATTAGAGACACTTAAAATAAAGTGGAACAGGAAGAAAGAATTAGCATCTAGATAGTACTTTCTGCAACCCCAGGATGTCCCCCAGCATTTGACAGCTAATGAGCGCTTTCAAAATGTAGTCACCATTTTTACATTTGCAAAAATGCCAGACATTCTGCACAAAACATGTTCCTGAGCAGTAGCAAAAGGAATGGTGATGTTCTATCCTCGGCTTGTTGGTAAAGGCACCGTTATTGATTGATATTTGAGGAAAATTCTCAGTTCTGCCCAGCACTATTTTATGGGTGAACAGGACTTTGACATAATGTTTTATCCAAAAGACAATCCTCTGAACGGGAGCTTGAAACCACAGTCTCCTGACTACAAGGGAAGATTGTCAAGACAGAAGTCAATTCCAGAGGCAGAGTGAAATGTGACTCTATAGCGTGTCTGAGTGGAGATGCATTTCAAGGCACTTGGATAGAGCTTTGATCAGATGGGTTATCGGCTGTAATTCGTGCATGTAAAATCTGTATGTTTGAGTCGTTTTGTTGAATATAAACTGGGTTTGAACAATTGTCGGAGTCTGGATAAAAAGATTTGGTCAAAACAATGAGGTGGAATTAAAACAAAAAATGCAAGAAGCACACAGGCACTTCGTGGAGAATGATAAAGTTAACATTTTGCGTCTGAGCCTCTTTGTCAGAACCCAGTTGCTGCCTGACCTGCTGAGTGTTTTCAGTTTTTGTTCTGGATTTCCAGCATCTACAGTGCTTTTGATTTTCAAAAAATCAGATTTTTTTTTGTATTCTCCTTTCTGTTTTATTTTCTCTCCAGGAGTTCAGAAATGATCACTCAATAAATAAAAATAAATGTTTCATATTAGAAATGTGTTTTGACATGTGCTCATTGACCTGAAATCTGAACTGTGTCTGCCCTGGACTCTCTCCATAGATGGAGACAATCCTACTGCACGTTTGCAGTACCTTCTGTCCAATTTAATTTTTTTGGATAGCTCCAATGGAATGTCTCTTGCTTCATGATAATTGATGTTTATTGTTTAAATGATCACTTTTGAACTTGACCACATTATGCAACCCAAAAAAAACTCAGATATTTTTATCATATCTGATCTGTCTCCTGGTTGGTGATATGACCCCTGAATACCCTGTCAGATTCAACCTAGGTTGTTATGACTTCGTGCTGAGCATCATTCTCTGCATTATACACTTGCTTTTCCTGTGATGTCCCTGCTGTGATCATACAGGATTCTTTGTGCCTTTGGACCTCTTAAAGAGTCTGTTTGTTGGACTGTGAATCAGTGTTAGCAAGGCAGGAATTGGTGCCCTACTGCTGAAAGAAACATGTCTGTCTTGCACTTTCTGAAGAACGTAAATTGTTTGTTCATCTGCCATTTTGGCAACAGCTTGTTTTGCTCCGCTTAAGTTTTATTGAATGACTTTTGTTGCTTTCACCTTTTCTTTTTAGCACGTTGGAAACGACATTTGATAGCAGCGTTACCACGGAGATCAGTGGCCGCAGTATACTCAGCATGACGGGGAGGCAAACTCCGTTGTCATGGCGACTGGGCCAGTCCAGTCCTCGCCTCCAGGCGGGAGATGCACCGTCAATGGGAAATGGATATCCTCCACGGGCCAATGCCAGCCGTTATATACACCCCGAGTCAGGCCGCTATATGTACACCACTCCTCTGAGGAGGCAGCTGGCATCACGCAGCAGCAGTGTATGTCACTCCGATATTCCCGACAAGAGTGGTGATGAGATCGATCTTGAGGGTGTCAACATGGACGTAGCTGGATACATGAGTGACGGAGATGTCCTGGGCAAGAACTTGCGGACTGATGATATTGCTAGCGGGTAAGAAAATTTGAAATTTTCTGTCTTTATAGTCAGATCTGTATTCCCAAAGTCCTGCTTTGGTTAACATGGGCATGATGATCTGAATGGCCTCCTGCTGTGGTGTGAACATTCATTGATGATCAAGAAGATGATTGGAGTTGCAGAACAGACATCTTTATACAGTGGCATCTAGATGTTTTTAAAGTTAATCTTTATTGCCAGATATTTAATTTGAAGGTTAATTCAACAGGTCAACTTTGCCTGTTTTGCTCTGCAGGTTTTTGCTGTGGAGTTTTGAAGGAATGGCCATGATTATTATCTCCTGCTGATCTGAGATGTAAAATCACTAATGTGTTGTAGCTAGACTCAGTTACTCATGGACTGGGGACTGGATGACCTCTGCAAGTGTCAATCAAACTAGGGTGGACTGTGGGTAATAACCTTCCACGGTCAAGTAGTTTGTCAGCAGATGGAAAAGAAAGTTAGCATTTTTGTAATTGATATCATGTTATTGTATTGGACAGCGAAGTACTTTGGAAGTACTGACACCATTGTATCTTGGAAAAACAGCAGTCAGTTTGTGCATAGCAGACTTCCTTAACCAGCAGTACAATAATGATTGAAATAATCTGTTCCTCAGTTATCTTTCTTGTTCACTCTGATTAGGGCTTCAATTTAACAAGATTTCTGACAGTGCTACAACAGAGTTTTGGGCTCAAGTTTCTGAAGTGGGTTTGGATGAAGGTTCTCAATCTAAAATGCCAACTGTTGACTTCCCTCTACCAGTGCTGCCTGACACACTGAGTTGCTCCTCCATCTTATTTGTTGCTCCAGCTTCTAGCATCTGCTCTCTCAAGTGTCCATTGAACACTGACCTTCCTGTCACAGCTGCAGCTGAGTCTCTCAGTTGAAGTGTAGTTGTATTGTTGAGGTATTGAGGCCGACCATGGATGTTGCATGCTAGCTGTCTAGATATGCAACCAGGGCAGTATGGTATGGAGAGCAAGCTGTTGCCCAGTCAGCAGGCTACTCCTCTCCACACAGCGGGTGAATCTAAAGGAAGAACAAAGACCGATACATTTTGGCACGAGTGGTATCATAGGGGTTGCCAGTCAGAGTTGAACTCAACGTAGGGGTGCCCTGGGGACTCCAGCTCTGGATTTTTCCACAGGGTTTACTCCTGAAGCCCTCCCCATGAATGGGCATAGCCACAAGGCAGCGGAGGTTTGAGATTGGAGTTTTCCTTCTAGACGAGTTATCAGCTACGGCTGACGAAGCCCATCTGCCCAAAGTGACTGGTTTTAAGGTGCCAGTAACTTGCTTTTGCCCTTTCACCTGTCAGTGGAAACAGCTCTATGAGGCTTAGTAGCTAAACCAGACGTGAAGGCCAGAAGCTGGACTTGGTTGTTAGAGGCTATTTCAGACGCATGCCATTGGGAGCTTATCCCCTCGACTTCCCCTGACCATGGCAACCTTAAGAAACCAGATGAGCTATTAGGACTTTACTTGCCTCCCCATATAACATCTGTAGTTGATGGCTTCGTGTTGGAGGCTGAAAATTGTCCATGGGATATTTACCTTGAAATTCATCCAGTGTTAAGTATGCTGTGTAGTCAGGTCCATACATTCTTCCCTGATTCCAAACTTTGGGAAACTGGATAGTGGGAGAGGAAGAATTAAGTCTTCTGTCTGTTGAGTCTGAGTAAGTATAATTGCAGTCAATGATCTTTAATGTGATTTTTGATTTTCTTTCCTGAAGTGAATAACTGTTAAGGAAGCTGTAAAATAATGCTATTTGTAAATTCAACTAGGTACTTAAAGGGTGAATTTACAAGGAGTTAAAGCAATTGTGTTTCTTTGTCGCCAAGGTCACTTCATACTGTGTATCTCTGAGGCATCATTGTAGAGTACGTACTCCAAGTCCTTTTTGATCTAAGATAATATCATGCATAAGACAGGAGCTGTGCAGAACAGTGAGGAACGGGGCACCTCTCAAACAAAAAAAATCTCGAGGGTGTAGGGGCATGTGTGGCTCTCCTAAGGTAGCAAATTTGAACTTCTGTGTTTACCCCTGCTCCCAAGTTATATTTACTTACAGTTACTCAACTCTAATTATAACTACATGTCAAATAAGACCTTAAAACCATGAACAGTGTTGTTAAGTCTGACATGGTGGCAATAGAAAATGGAATTGGTGGCAAGATTATAGAGACTGTAATAGGAACTTGGGACACTGGTGTCAGTCTTTGCAGCAATTAACTGATGGAAACTATAAGACCAGGGTGAAGTCAGACAAGACGGCGGAGGTGCTGGGTAAGGTCGGCGCTGGGAGCCGTCAGTCATCAGTCAGTAGCTTGCTCTTGACCTCAGGTCTTTGGATCGAATTGCCAAGAGAACTCATTAAATCACACAGTCTGTGCAGTATGGAAAGCTGTATCATTCTGATGTCATTTATTGATGCCTGTACAGTACGCAACCCTTGTCTGTGTCTGACACTGAACACTGAGTGCTTCTTTTTTAAAAACGCAAACAACAGGAATTCTGCAGATGCTGGAAATTCAAGCAACGTGCATCAAAGTTGCTGGTGAACGCAGCAGGCAGGCAGCATCTCTAGGAAGAGGTACAGTTGACGTTTCAGGCCGAGACCCTTCGTCAGGACTAATGTCAGGAGTTAGTCCTGACGAAGGGTCTCGGCCTGAAACGTCAACTGTACCTCTTCCTAGAGATGCTGCCTGCCTGCTGCGTTCACCAGCAACTCTGATGTGTGTTGACTGAGTGCTTCTGTCAACCAATCAGAACCATTGCAGCTGGATCACAGCCTTACATTGTAATGAACTTGGAACCCCCTCTGTAGAGATAATACCTTTATTTTTAAATATATCTCTTTGTGTTGAGGGCTTACAGTAATCCAAAATGTTCACGATTTCAGCGACAACTGGGCAGTAGTTTATCAGGATGCAGGGTGCAGTGCAAAGGATGTCAATAGAGGGGGTGGTGTCAGGGGTTGTGGTAGCTGATAGGACCAGAGTGTGGCCACCATCACTTATCGGTGTCTGTGTTGGCACGTGGGCCAAGGTGCATCTGTGCGTCTATGTACATGTGTGTCTAAGTCTGTGCTGGTCTCGGTCATTTTGGTCCTCAAGTCGGTATGGATTGCCATTAAACACCCCGTGTTAAAACATGTCATTACACTCTCTTCAGACTGGAATGGAAGCAAATCACCTTTGATCCTGAAGGAATACCTGTGGTGAGGAAGAAGAAGAAAGCTTGAGTTGTGCACATCAGTACATTTTTAATGCGTTTAATAGAGACAATAACAATTAGATTATAGTTATTCGAGGAGGAAAATGAAGGATTTCTTTGGGTCTATATTCTTGCTGCTACTATCCAGAGTGCATTTGTAAGCAAATTGATCCTTATACTTTAGCCTAGCCCATCTAAATTGGTTTCTACTGTGAGCCCAGTTGATTGACAGAAGTACTCTGATTTGTATTAACAACTTTCATTGTGTCATATAATCCCAAAGCAACTGGCAAGCAGCGAAGTACTTCTGAAGTGTAACCATTGACATATTGGAAGGGAATGGGACGAATGATTTGCACACAGCAAGGGACCTCTTACATCCTTCAGAGAAAGCTTCTTAAAGGTGACCTGTCATCAGGACAGCACTACATTTAATGCATAAATCTCTGGTCTGTGGCTTGACTTCGTTGTTGTAAAAGGCAAGAGTACTATTCATCAGCATCAGAATAAGAATAAGGTTTAATATTACCAGCATATGTCATGAAATTTGTTAACTTAGCAGCAGCAGTACAATGCAATGCATGATAAATATAGAAAAAAAGAATTACGGCAAGTAGTTAAATAGTTAAATCAAAAAATTGTGCTAAAACAGAAATAATAAAAACAAAAGAAAATCTGCAGATGCTGGAAATCCAAGCGACACACACAAAATGCTGGAGGAACTGAGCAGGCCAGGCATCATCTATGGGAAAAAAAGTATGGGACGTTTCGAGACCCTTCAGTAGGACTGAAGAAAAAAAGAATTAAAAACAATTAAAACGTGAGGCAGTGTTCCGGGTTCAATGTCCATATAGAAACTGGATGGCAGAGGGGAAGAAGCTGTTCCTGAATCACTGAGTGTGTGCCTCAGTGATTCATGCAAAGAAAGGTAACACTTATCAGAAAGGTGCACTGAACTGAATTGACATCTCATGTAAATGCTGGGCAGATGATCCCCAAGGAAGACCTTTTGAAGAATTTTATAGGTATGTTCATTTTTTTTTGTCTTATTCCAACAAAGAATTGGTGCATTCAGGAGAGTAAGGTGGAATACTGTTGAGAGGGAAGAGCTTACTAAATGCTGGAGTTTAATAACCATTTCTAGGATTGAATATTGCTAAATATTGATGATTTTCCTCCTGATGGGTTTTTTGTTCTGTTCCTGATGTGCCTTGTCAGAAAATCATACAGCTTTAATGTGGAATACCTGAGGTTGAAAACAGATTGCACAGTGTTCATTGGTTCAATATTTCCATTTAATATCAGAGAAAATATACAGTATACAACCTGGAATTCTTATTCAAATGCCTGGCCAATACTCTTCAGAAGGTACCCAATGATTCTATTTGCCACAAGAATACCGAATCAAACTATCTCTGAATGGAACTATTTTTCCCTTTTATGTTTGGCCAAAGTTGTAAGTCTGTGTCCCAGGTCCTTGAATCCAAATGGCGCAGGTTACTTTATACACCAACTTATGTTTGAGGCTAATTCTGAACCTTAAACCTGTACTTGAATCCTGGGTGCACATTGTTTACCTCAAAATGTTGTTGTTGTTGTTGTTCGTCCTTCGTAGTCGAAGATGACCATGACTTCAAAGTCAAATGGGAGATTGATGGCTGTGGGTCCGGAGGTGACTGATGAGGCCAATCTGGGCCCTGAAGGCTCGCCCAAATGAGGGACACAAGTGGGTGGGTGCTGTCGTGGCAGTGGATGCTGCTCGGGCCTTGCGCATAGCACGCTTTTGTTGCGCCTCGATAATGCGCCTGACTTCAGCTGCACGGGCTCCTGTGGTGATCTTGCTGTGCCAAGCTGGACGGTCGAGGGCAAGCGTCTCCCATGTGTTGATGTCGACACCCAGGCCTTTGAGGGACGCTTTAAGGCAGTCTTTGTAATGTTTCTTCTGCCCCCCGACTGAGCGCTTGCCCTGACACAGTTCTCCGTACA
Source organism: Mobula birostris (assembly GCF_030028105.1). NCBI lineage: Eukaryota > Metazoa > Chordata > Chondrichthyes > Myliobatiformes > Myliobatidae > Mobula > Mobula birostris. Next base: position 99,088,312 of record NC_092380.1, on the reverse strand, counting down.
GCAGCTGCTTAGGCAATGAATGCAATACTTGCAGACCATGAATAATAATCTGTCATTTAGTTTCCCAAAAACAGGTAGGTCATTCATTTTTGGCAAGAATTTTATTGCCCTCATATCAGTAAAACAGATGTTAGAGTATTGGCTGCCAATTGTGCTCTTCTCCAATGAGGTATCGGAAAAGGTGTACAAGTTTAGTGCTAAGTACAATACTGAGCAGATAGGAAGAAATCATTGAAAGAGAATTATAAAATTTACAGCTTAGCTGTCTCAAGACAATGGATAGACTTTCCTGAAAGCCTTCTATTGCTTCCTGTATTGCCTTGCAGATTTCCTGTATTCCTTTTACTCTGTTACGTTGCTATGTTGGCGTCAGAAGCATGGTGACACTTGTGGGCTGCTTCCAGCTCATCCTCAATGCAAATGACACATTTCACTTTATAGAGCCATAGAACATTATGGCACAGAAACAGGGCTTTCTAGTCCATGCTGAACTACTATTCTGCCTTGTCCCATCAACCTGCACCCAGACCATAACCCTCCCATCCATGTATTTAACCAAACTTCCCTAAAATGTTGAAATCAAACCTGCCGGCAGCTCATTCTACACTCTCACTACCCTCTGAGTGAAGAAATTCCCCCTCATATACCCTTCAAACTTTTCACCTTTCACCCTCCCAATCTCAGTGGGAAGAAGCCTGCTTGCATTTACCCTATCCATACCCCTCAGTAATTTAAAAAAACTCATATCAAATCTGCCACCATTCTTTTATGCTGGTACGTTTTGATTTTTCCATTTTTCCTGTGAACACGTGACAAATAAAGCTAATCTCTGTGTCCTTTCTATCAACAAGTTTCTTTCAGAGTATTGAGATAATTGTTAATCTGCTTCAGCGGGCAGCACCTTTTTTTTCTCTCAGACTAAAAAGTTATAAGATCAAGCTGTATCCAGTTGCTGAGCAAATGATTAATTTGATATTTTAGAAAGATGCTGATTTAGTGGCAACCTTCCAGTCACTATGTTGATGTAAATCTTTATTGTTCATTTGGGTGTGTTAGAGTATATTGTAGATTTAGGGTGTGTAGCAAAAGATTAACTTCAGCCACCAGTCTTCAGATCTGAATACGGACTCTAGATTAAATTGAAAATGTAGCTCTGGACAATGAGTTCCTAAGAGCTGTGAACCATACTTAGCTGCAAGACTAGACAATGCTGATTTAACATTCATCTGATGTGTGGGTGTGAAAAAGGTGTGAAAGTTGTATGTAATTCAAAGGGATCATTGTAGGTACATTATAAATATAGAATTGTCCTTTGATCTTTAGCATATAAGATGTCATTTAATATGGGGTTGAGCAGGCCTCTTCTTCAGAAACGGTGTCAATATGACACCTGCTGCGTTTCATTTTGTGGAATAAAAGTCTGCTACATATCTACCAGCTATGTCTCAGGTGACTTGGTTCATGTGACAACTGGTGTAAAAGATCCCTTCATTCTCAGGAAGAATAGGGTTAGTGTTCTGACAGGCATTAACTTCATTAAAATAGGCTAATTAATTTTCATGTCCCTGTCAAGATGGCATTGAAGTTGTGGCTCAGACGGTTGTTTCTTAGTTTAGTAGGAATGGTTTTGGGGACGGTGAGGGGAGTTAGGGTTTAGTGACGGGGATGAGGGGGAGTAGGAGGTCAGAGGCAGAATCTTGTGGTCGAAGTACAGTTTGGAGTGCTCTGCGTGTGAAGGTCAGCGATCTCCATGGATGGATATAAGGCCAGCAGGCTCTAAGAATGAAGATCAGTGATCCCCATGGTCGAAGATCAGCAGATCCCATGAATGAGGGGTGTTGACCTCCCTACCTCAGGTCTGCAAGTACCCCTGGGTCACAGGGTCGAAGATCCATGCAAGGAGGAGGCAAGAGGCCCAGAGAACCCCCAGGTCAGTGAGTCATAGGATCGGATGTCCATCCGAGTCTGGAGTTCGAGGCTCAGAGTTCAAAGTCCCGACATCTGTGATTCCCGGGATACCAGAGGTTGAAGACCTAAGTCAGCAAGTCCGGAGGTCAGAGCCCGATGGTTAAAGCCCCTGGGTTGGCATGTCCAGATGCTGGAGGCCCGATGTCAATGTGTCTATGAGTCTGGGCCAGGTACTGAAGATTGGAGGCCTGGAGGTGGCATGTCTTTAGTTTGGAGACCTGTCTGTATGTGAGTGAGTGGGTAGGGGGAGGAAAGGAGCTTCTTTTGCTGCTGTGGTTTTGTTGTTCTGGTTGCTTGTGTTCTGCTGTGTTGCGCTTGAATGTGTGTCAACACTTGCGGGTTGCCCCCAGCTCATAGAAACATAGAAACATAGAAAATAGGTGCAGGAGTAGGCCATTCAGCCTTTCGAGCATACACCGCCATTCAGTATGATCATGGCTGATCATCCAACTCAGAACCCTGTACCAGCCTTCCCCCCCATACCCCCTGATCCCTTTAGCCACAAGGGCCATATCTAACTCCCTCTTAAGTATAGCCAATGAACTGGCCTCAACTGTTTCCTGTGGCAGAGAATTCCACAGATTCACCACTCTCTGTGTGAAGAAGTTTTTCCTAATCTCGGTGCTAAAAGGCATCCCCTTTATCCTCAAACTGTGACCCCTCGTTCTGGACTTCCCCAACATCGGGAACAATCTTCCTGCATCTAGCCTGTCCAATCCCTTTAGGATTTTATATGTTTCAATAAGATCCCCCCTCAATCTTCTAAATTCCAACGAGTATAAGCCTAGTCAATCCAGTCTTTCATCATATGAAAGTCCTGCTATCCCAGGAATCAATCTGGTGAACCTTCTTTGTACTCCCTCTATGGCAAGGGTGTCTTTCCTCAGATTAGGGGACCAAAACTGTACACAATACTCCAGGTGTGGTCTCACCAAGGCCTTGTACAACTGCAGTAGGACCCCCCCTGCTCCTGTACTCGAATCCTCTTGCTATGAGTGCCAGTATACCATTCACCTTTTTCACCGCCTGCTGTACCTGCATGCCCACTTTCAATGACTGGTGTATAATGACACCCAGGTCTCATTGCACCTCCCCTTTTCCTAATCGGCCACCATTCAGATAATATTCTGTTTTCCTGTTTTTGCCACCAAGGTGGATAACATTTATCCACATTAAATTGCATCTGCCATGAATTTGCCCACTCACCTAACCTATCCAAGTCACCCTGCATCCTTTTAGCATCCTCTTCACAGCTAACACTGCCGCCCAGATACGTGTCATCCGCAAACTTGGAGATGCTGCTTTTAATTCCCTCATCTAAGTCATTGATATTTATTGAAGAAGGGAAATACATGTTAGTAGGGAAGTGGTGTTAGGTAAATTGTAGGGATTAAAGGCCAATAAATCCCCAGGGCCAGATGGTCTTCAAATATATTCATCTTTGGGTTATGTTGGCTGTTGACACATTTGACGCATTTCACTATGTGACATGAGATTGCAAAGAAAGCACAACACTGCCTTTGCTTCCTCGGGAGTCTGTGGAGATTTGACATGCCATCAAAAACCTTGGCAAACTTCTAAAGATGCGTGGTGGAAAGTGTGTTGACTGGCGGCATTATGTCCTGGTATGGGAATACCAATGTGTCTGAGCGGAAAATCCTACAAAGGTGGTGGATTCAGCCCAGTATATCACGGGCAAAGCCCTCCCAACCTTTGAGCACATCTACATGAAACGTTGCCGGAGAAAAGCAGCTTCCATCATCAAAGATCCTCACCATCCAGGCCATGCACTTTTCTCGCTGCTGCCATCAGGTAGAAGGTACAGAAGCCTCAGGACTCGCACCAACAGGTTTAAGAACAGCTACTATCCCTCAGCCATCAAGCTCTTGAACAAAAGGGGATAACAGGGGGATAATTACACTAATTTACAGACTTGTATCTTGTTATTTCATGCTTATAATTTATTACTTTTTTTTATTATCTGCATTTGCACAGTTTGTTTACAGTTTACAGTTCCTGATGTTTACAGTTTACAGACCCTGTTTGCAGTTACTGTTCTATAGATTTGCTAAGTATGCCCACAGAAAAAGAATCTCAGGGTTGTATATGGTGACATGTACGTACTCTGATAACAAATTTTACTTTGAACTTTGAGGTAAATAATCTGAATCATTTCAGTCAACATAAAGGTAGATTACCCGATCATTTGTATTATTTATAATTTGCTGTTCTATTGATTTATTTGTTGTACAAGTAAATTGTGTGTATAGCACAGGGGCGGCGCTAAGGTGGTGCTAGCTGGGGCTATAGCCCCAGCAGAAATTGCAATAGCCCCACCATAGCACCACCAAGAAATTAACTGTAGCTGCTTTGCTTCCTCTGTATAGTTTTGAATACAGCTTGTTTTTCCAGTTGATCTAGTGAAACAGCGCCCCCAATTACCATAGCACCCACACAGCAATAAAGTTATAAACTCTGTCAGATCCACGCTACACTTCTGTTTATTCGTTCTTTGTCAATGTCTTGCCGTTGCTGTCCTCAGATCTGTTAAATTGATTAAGATCACTTAAGGTGGTGACATCACTCACTCTCACTCACGCCAGAGATTGATAGTATACATCCAGGTGCACATCCGTGGTCTTGCGAGACTAACGGATGCCACACTTGCACATTGTGCTTTTACAAGCTAGCGTGGGCCTGGTACGTGCATTATTTTGGCCGGCATGAAAAATGGATCGATTTTTAGTCTGAAAACGACCTTATCCAGAGGAGTCAGTGGTGTCTCAACCTGAGCCTGTCTTAATTGAAAGTGACATGCAGAAAGTAGTAAGTGGGGATGAGGATGACAGCAGTTCATCGAATGAGTGTGGGGGCGAAGTAGAGGAACAAGAAATGGAGCGGGATTTGGAAGAGAATGTGGATGAAGCCGCTCTTAGTGCGAGTGGGAATACTGTTAGCGATGTTAGCCAGCAGCCTGAGGACGTCAGCCAGCATTGAAAAAGTACCCTTCACAACAGCTTGGCAATCAGCAAAGGAGTTTTATTCGTGGCTGGTTTGACCTGTACTCCTGGCTGGAATATTCAATCACAATAGATGCTACATTCTGCTTTGCATGCAGGCATTTCCTGTGTGGAGGACATGGGTTACATTCTGAGTCTACCTTCACTGTCACCGGTTACCGCAACTGGCGGAAAGCTACAACAGCTTTCAAAACCCACCATGTAAGTGCAGCTCATAAGTTTACGATGGAGGCATGGGCTGAATTCAGATTGAGAAAACAAGACTGTTCAAGATTGGGAAATATGCTTGATAAAGGACCTACAAAGATTGTCCAAGAAAATCGTGAATATATGAGAGCAGTGGTTGAGTCTCTACGCCAAACTGCGTGCCAAGGCATTGCCCAGCGAGGTCACCGGGAGAATGTTGGATCTGGCAATAGGGGAAACTTTGTTGAGTTGCTCAGTGTAATTGGGAAGTTTGATAAGACTGTAGCTAAAAAAACAGAGGACAATCCTGGAAATGCAAAAAACACCCATCACGATATCTAAAATGAAATTATGGGTATTATGGCAGATATGGTAAGATGTCAAATAAGTGCAGAAATCAAGGAGGCTGGATATTTTGCCATCACGGTGGATGAAAGTAGAGACTTGAGTAAAAAGGAGCAAATATCAGTTGTTGTGCGGTATTTGAATAACGAAACAGTGCTTGAAGAATTCTTACACTTCACTCCAGCAGAAGGGTTCGACGCAGAGTCGCTTCTTAAAAGCATTGAACAGACACTCACCCAGTGTGTTATTGATAAGAACGCGTGTATAGGTCAGTATAGGTCCTCATGCGAACGGAGTTTCTCTTGCCTCAGATGCGTCAAAAAATAGCAGCGGCGATGCTCAGAACAGCAACTTGGCTTTATTGGCCATAAACAGCGGGAGAACCAAGGCACTTGACATCCAGAAAATCATTGATTTTTTCCACCACCAATCACAACAACAGATGGATTTTGCTTCTCTGAAAACATTAATGGTGAGTGCAGTTGATTTTTTAAAAATTTGGGCCAAGACTAATGCTGATTATTGTTATTATTATTTTGTGGTGGATACCCCATAGTCCTTATGTTTCCTGCAAATCCTAAAATATTACATTTTGCTATTAAGCCTACTGGTTTTGCTTAGAATTCCAAGCGGTAATTCTGTTGATTTTTGTTTTAAATTCAATTAATTGAGGTATTGCATGGTCAGAGTACGATTTTTCCAACCCCTGGTAAAGTCTTGCATCTGTTGTTTGCCTTATTTGACTTTAATAATGGTGTATCTTTTGGCATTGCTGTCTATGTAATGGGAATACAGTGGGTTCGTGTTGTGTTTTTCAGTTGAAGAGCACGCATTTGGCACTGATTGCCGGATTGGTGCGTGATTCACGTTGTCCGCTGTTGCTCGGATGCTCTGTTTGTTTTTTTTTTGTTTAAGCTCCGTGTTGCCCAGGTTGTCTCCGATGCCGTTGACACTGTAACAGTTCACTTCTATATTAGATCTATCAATTGCTGTTGCTTGTGAATCAACAGAGGCATTTATAGTAGGCACATAATGCTTGAAACTGACTTTTTAACACCACGCGGCTGGCCTTGCGAATACATATTACCATACAGTGCATCCCTCAGCACCATCACTGAATTATTTTGCCCCTCCGTAGCATCAGTAAGAAAAAGTCTCTGGCGCCGCCACTGGTATAGCAGAGGGAAGATCTATGAATCTAGCAGGAAGGGGAGTGTAATTTTAATCCAGACTGTGATAATTTAACAGGAAGAGATCACCTGAACATGAAGCTGAACTGAATGTGTCTGGACTCTTTTGGGATGGTGGGGGGGTGGGGGGGAGCTTCTTGATGTTTCTCGTTGAATGGGTTCCTTGGTTTTATTTGTTTCGTGGCTGTCTGTGGGGAAGCTGAATCTCAGGGTTGTATGGTGCATCCATACTTTGATAATAAATGTAATTTGAATATTTGAATCTTGAATGTGTGAGAGCTAAACCAACTTGCGCAATGCATTGGGTCAGCTGTTGGTGGAGAATAGGCTGCCACCTACTGATGGATTGTGCAAAGTGCAATTGCATTTATCATGTTTCTGTCAGTTGCATGTTTATTAATCTGTTGGATCGCGAACAAGAATTTTAGCACCACAAGACGGTATGAACTGCCGATTCAGTGAAAATGATCCTGCCCACACAATTCAACAATGGACTGAACATTTAGCAGCCTCAACAAAATGAAACAGCAGTTTCCTACTGTGAATAATGAGTGGGGAATGAATTTTTCTTTTTTTTGGTGGAATAAGAAAAAAGCTTTGGAAGAAGTAACTTTTTTTCACTTATGACACTACCAGTGGGAATGGGCAACAGACAAAAGGTGCTTGTGATTAGATGATGCAAAATTAACATTTTGAAGAAAATGCTTGCCTTCTTCGGTCGAGATACTGTGTACAAGGAGTTGGGACATCATGCTACAACCGTACAAGACGATGATGAGACGACACTTGGAGTATTGCAGGCAATTCTTGTCACCTAGCTATAGGAAGAATATCTTTATGTTGTCAAAGGTGCAGGTATTGTTGCAGTTAGTGTAACACTATTACAGGGCCAGCAACACAGGATAATTCCGCTGCTGTCTGCAAGGAGTTTGTACGTTCTCCTCGTGACCAGGTGGGTTTCCTCTCACATTCCAAAGACGTTTGGGTTAGCAGGCTAATTGGTCACATGGGCATAATTAAAGCAACAAGTTTGGGCCGGAAGGGCCTGTCATTGTGCTGTATCTTAAAATAAAATTAAAATTAAAAGATTCACAAAGTTGTTACCAAAACTGGAGGGTTTGTGTCATAAGGAGAGACTGGATTCGCTGGGGCTTTTTCCCTGCAGAAGGCTGAGTAAAAGGTATGATAAGAGGAATGGTCACAGTCTTTTTTCCTAGAGAAGTGAGAAAGGAAGGATTTAAATGGGGAGGGGGAGCAGAGAGGTGATAGATATATGGAATGTGTTGCCAGAGGAAGTGGAACAAGTGGGTACAATGACAGTGTTTAAAAGACATTAAGGGCAAGGTGCTCAGTCAGGATAGCTTTACACGGGTCGGGGCCAAACGCAGACAAATACTCAAGTTGGTAACACACCCAAAATACTGGGGGAACTCAGCAGGTCAGGCAGCATCTATGGAGGAGAATAAACAACCAATGGTCCTAATGAAACATTTTGTTTGTATTGCTCAAGCTTTCCAGCATCTGCAGAGGCTCATTTGTTTATTAAGTAGGTGACAGTCGGCTTGGACACGTTGGGGTGGAGGACCTGTTCTGTGCTGTGTAGTTCTATGATTCTAGATAATTATGGTAAAGCCTGAAATAGACTCTGAAGATTATTATTAACAATGCAATTTATACAGTGGAACTTGCAGCATCTCCTGGATGTTCCTTTTTTCAGTAATTAAAAGTAGCAGTTTTGCTGAACACAACTGAAACTTTAAAACAAAATGCAAACAGAGCAAAAACACAATTTCAAGCTCTATTCATGAGCAATGCCACAGTAGTGCAGGAGTTAATTGGCAATTATCGGATGAAGTTTATGCTCAGGTTCTTTGCAGAACATTATTTCTTGACGTAGTGTCGTTAAAATGTGAAATTACTGACTTTGGCGCGTGTCCAAACACCTGACTTACAAAAGACTATGATGCTGATTCAGCAAGTAATTAGGCGAGCTAAGGGAATGTTATTGTTTATTGGTACGGGAGTTGAATGCAAAAATCGGGGATTATACTCCAGTTCTGTCGTGAGTTGGCGAGAACATATCTGACGTACTGAGTATGATCTCTAGGAAGAGGTTCAGTCGATGTTTCAGGCCGAGACCCTTCGTCAGGACTAACTGAAGGAAGAGTTAGTAAGAGATTTGAGAGGGGGAGGGGGAGATCCAAAAACACTTCACCTGTGAGTCAGCTGGGGTGATATGCTGCGTCCGGTGCTCCCGATGTGGCCTTCTATATATTGGCGAGACCTGACGCAGACTGGGAGACCGCTTTGCTGAACACCTACGCTCTGTCCGCCGGAGAAAGCAGGATCTCCCAGTGGCCACACATTTTAATTCCACATCCCATTCCCATTCTGACATGTCTATCCACGGCCTCCTCTACTATAAAGATGAAGCCACACTCAGGTTGGAGGAACAACACCTTATATTCCGTCTGGGTAGCCTCCAACCTGATGGCATGAACATCGACTTCTCTAACTTCTGCTAATGCCCCACCTCCCCCTCGTACCCCATCTGTTATTTATTTTATACACACATTCTTTCTCTCACTCTCCTTTTTCTCCCTCTATCCCTCTGACTATACCCCTTGCCCATCCTCTGGTTCCCCCCCACCCCCGTCTTTCTCCGTGGGCCTCCTGTCCCATGATCCTCTCATATCCCTTTGCCAATCACCTGTCCAGCTCTTGGCTCCGTCCCTCCCCCTCCTGTCTTCTCCTATCATTTTCGATCTCCCCCTCCCCCTCCCACTTTCAAATCTCTTACTAACTCTTCCTTCCGTTAGTCTTGACGAAGGGTCTCGGCCCGAATCGTCGACTGTGCCTCTTCCTAGAGATGCTGCCTGGCCTGCTGCATTCACCAGCAACTTTGATGTGTGTTGCTTGAATTTCTGAAGAATTCCTGTTTTTTACTGAGTATGATGTTGATCTTCTTAAGTAAAGGTTGCAGATGGGTTGGACAATGTTTACTGATTAATATCTGGAATAGGCATGCAATCTTATGATAAAAGGTTGGACATACTGAGCTCGTATCCACTCGTGTTTATAAGAGAGAGCGAGGACTTGGTTGAAGTGTCTAATATCCAGGACATATAGGGGTCTTGGCCATGAGACATCGGAGCAGAATTGGGACACTTGATCCAATGAAGCTGCTCCACTATTCAATCATCGCAAATGATCAGCATTGATTGGGCAGACCCCCCCCTCACCCTGCAACACTTGCATTCGGAGAACAGAGATTAGAAGGAATTTACTTAGCCAGAGGGTGGTGAATATGTGAAATTCATTGCAAGAGACGCCCATGGAGGCCAAGTGATTGGGTATATTTAATGCAGAGGTTAATAGGCTCTTTACTAATAAAGGTATCAGAGGTGGAGAAGTTGAAAGAATTGGGTCGAGACGGAAAATAAATCAGTCTTGATCGAATGGTGGAGCAGACTTGATGAGCCAAATAGTTGGATTCTGCTCCTATGGCTTATGGTCTTATTGGGAACATCCAGAACAAGTGGTCACTATCTACAGAGAAGAGCTCACCTTCTGAAAACAAATGAAGCAAATATGTTTCCTCTTAGTGAGTCATAAGTCTTTGGAAACTTCCTTAAAGGGCTGTTGCAGCAAAGTTTGAATATTTTGAGGCAGTGGTAGAAAAACAAGGAAAGGTGTGATCTGTTACTGTACTTAGATGGAGGTAGGGAGTAGAATTTGCAATTAGATTTTTAAATATTTCTTTTTATAACTTATAGTATTTTTATGTATTATACTGTATTACTGCCACAGTTCAATAAATTTCATGACATGTCAGTGATAATAAACCGGATTTTGATTCTGAGGTCAGCCGTGATATTAGTTCATGATTTGAATCATGTGTGTAAAAAACGCCAACTTTTATTTTGTTATCTAGCTTAGGATTTGCTTTTCTTAAGCTGATCATATCAATTATATAAAGTTATTGCACTAGATCCTGTTCGTAGCTCTGAGGATTTATTCTCATAAGGGCCAGTAATTTGGAGATCAGTCTGCATGTGTCCACAGCTTTTGGAGTGCTTTATTGAAGTTTTCATTTCATTTTCCAAATTTTGTTAGTTGGTTAAGTTGAAGTAATTGACACTTTTTTCATTATCTGAAGCATTCAACTATTTTGTCAGTATGACCACTTGCTAAGCCAGGGATGTGGCTCAACTTGGTACTTGTAAGCAATTTCATAGATAGGGTCATGTTCTGCAACCCCTCCCCTGGTGTAATGGGATCAACACGCTGACAGCCAGTGGCCCCTGTGACCACACAGCTCTTTGCCACCAAGGACTGGGTGCTTTCTTCCAGCAAGTTCTCACAGTGGGATGCAAACTCCGTCTAGTGATCAGCGGCAAATGCAGGCCATTTAATCTGAAAAGCAGCTGATTAAAAAGTTACAAGATAAAGTGTTAAGTAGGCAAGCCAGCCATTGGAGTCAGCAGATTCTTGATTGTTTTAATGAAAGAGCTGGTTGGCAAATTGTTCCAGTTACAAAGTGAAACCATAACCTTTCAATTCTATTGACTTCTGGACATTTTCAAGGCTTGTGCGCCACAGTTCATTACGTCTTTACACTTTCTCATTTTCTTTATTTGATCTTTTCACCTCTGAATTTAGGTACCAACCTCGGGCGTCAACACATTCCTTTCTCTTGACCTCTTGCCCCATTCCAAAATATAAAGAGTTATCTTTTAAACAACTATGATCACTCACCCAGATAACGAAATGCCACCCAATATTAGAATAAGACATGGGGGGTTAATTCTGAATTTACTTCTTTATCTCCCTTCATCAATGAAATAATTGTGATGCTACATGTAATGCTTAGTTTAAAGTGTCAGAAGTCAGGTAAAAGTAGCTTTATTGTTCAGCGGTGTTGTTTGAGGTCATGGGAACATAAACTTGGCAGCCCCTGGTCGCCTCTTCAAAGCAGTGGTTCCCTGTCAGGAGCACTGAATCACAGGTTTGATTCAGCAGATCTGTGCTATCAGCCTTGGTTGTGTGCCTGGCTCAAATCAACTGCATCAAAAAAATGTTCCTGGAAAGAACCCTTAATTAATTGCTTGACAGAACATGCTGCTGCATTAGTGGTGTGAAGGCAGTGATAACAGCAGGAACCAAGACTCCACCTCCAGATACGATGTATGCTCTCCCAGGCCGAATGTCTTATTCAGATTTATTCATCACATGTACGTTGAAACATACAGTGAAGTGGGTTGTTTGTTTCAGTAGCAGTGCAATAACTTGAGTCGAGTATGTTGATCTCCCATGGGGATATACACTTAATGGAGAATGCCTGTGCATGACTTTGTTTAACGTGAGGAGGCTGATGTACAGGCAGCCACCACACAGCCCTTGACAGATCAGGGTCAGCGTCCAGTGTCGTGGCATGCAAGACCACTGGGGACCCTTCACTGCTGCAGTCTTCCTCTGACTTCACTGCCATTGTGATGTGTCATCACCTTCTACCAGCTCCACCACTGAGGTCTTGTTTGGATCACTCTTTCTTGCTGGATCCTCCCCCTCGACCTGACTGCCACGGGTGACCCTACCAGGAGCCCAATTCCAGACGGCATCGCTCTCAGGATCTGAGGAGCTCACAGGCCTCTCCACCACGATCAGGTGACGATCCTCAGAGAAGCGTTTGCAGACATCCCACCTCTCCGGGAAGTTCCGGGAGTCTCCCGCATATTAATAGTGGCTCCCTGATGCCCGCAAGTTACATACAATATCACGGAAATCATTTTTGAGAGTGAGCAAGTGAGAGAAAGCGAGAGAGAGCGTGAGAGAGCGAGAGAGAAAGCAAGCAAAAGCACGAGTGACGACGAGAGAGAGAGAGAGAGAGAGCGAGATCGCGCCATGGCAGAGTGTTCCAAAAAAAGAAAATATAAAATGTACATCACCCCAGACTACACTAAAGTGTACCCCTGCCTAATAGGGGTCAAAATAATGACAGTGTTGCTCGCTGCACTGTTCGCAACAGTGACTTTTCTATTGCCATGGTGGGTTAAGACTGTAAAAGGCATGTTGAGGTAAGTTTAACAGATGTCATTCGTTCATTAGCATAGCTAACATTATTTAAACTAGCTGGCTAGCTGCTAAGGAGCTACTCTATTGCAGACATCCCACCTCTCCCGGAAGTTCAGGGAGTCTCCCGCAAATTGATGGTGCTACCTTCCTGAAATGAGTTTTTGCGGGTGGGATAGACCATAAGACAAAGGAGCAGAAATAGGCCATTCGGCCCATGTCTGCGCTTGCACTAACACAACCTAAGGATGTGATGGGGCAGCCTACCGTATATTACTGCAGCAACACAGCATGCTCACAGTGTTCAGGAGAACAGCAAAAAACAAAACAATGACAGAAAAACAAGCCCCTTCTTCCCATCTACCCAGCCAAACAGCCCTCCAACCCCAGCACAGGCTGCCTTGGCCTCACGAACTTGCAGACATCAGACCCCTGACTTCCCCAGTGGACTCAAAGACTTGCAGACCCAGGGCTTTGGCTATTGGGCTTGAACTTTCAGACTTCTGATTCATCTTCTTGTCGGCCACAGGGATCGCTGAATAGTGGAACTCCAAACTCCAGACCTCGAATTCTAATCTCGCCGATAGTGGTCTCATATCTAACACTGCTGAAAGTCTAATGTAATTTACTGTTTGTCTTGGGGATATTCAGTAGTTGCCCAGTAATTTGCGAAATCAGCCATTCTGCTCTGTGAAACTTGAATGTGTTGCACGGTCTGCTGCACCCAGTTAGAGCAGAGTCGCTGGGCTGTGATCAAGGGAGCAGAGAACGTGGCCAATATTTCAGCCTTATGCCCTACTGTTCTCAGTCTGAATGTGACTGAGTACAACTCTGTGAACAAACCTGGATTTTCTCGAATCATGCAGCTCAAAAATCATATCACATGAATGTACTTCCCCACTCAGCCATTCCAGTTGGGATGAATCAAAATACTGTGGCATCACAAACCAGAGAAAGTCTGCAGATGCTGGAAATCTGAGCAACACACACAAAATGCTGCAGGAGCTCAGCAGGACAGGCAGCATCTATAGAAAAATGCACAGTCAATGTTTCAGGCCAAAACCCTTCAGCAGTATTAGAGGAAAAAAAGCTGAGGCATAGATTTAAAAGGTGGGGGAGGGGAGAGGGAAACACAAGGTGATAGGTGAAACCTGAAGGGGGAGGGATGAAGTAAGGAGCTGGGAAGTTCCCACCCCCCTTCTCCCTCTCTGGCCTTTGTCTCCTTGCTCACCCATCGCCTCCCTCTGGGGCTCCTCCCCCCTTTTCTTTTCCCCATGCCTTCTGTCTCTTTCACCAATCAACTTCCCAGCTCTTTACTTCATTCCTTCCCTCTCAGGATTTGCCTTTCACCTTGTGTTTCTCTCTCTCCTTCCCCCACTGTTTGACTCCACTCCCCAGCTTTTTATCTCCAGTCCTGCCGAAGGGTTTCGGCCCGAAACGGCGACTGTACTTTTTTCTGTGGATGCTGCCTGGCCTGCTGAGTTCCTCCAGCATCTTTGTGTGTGTTGATTGTGACATCACAGCTCATTCAGTCTGTGTTGTGCAGGGTGACTATCCTGTCAACCCCAATTTCCCCGCTTTTTCACACAGCCCAGAAAAGCATTTCTTCTCAGTTTTCCAATTCCTGACTAAAGCCACCTAGTCTCTTTCCATTACCCGTACAGGCAGTAATTTCCAGATCACCATTAGTATCCAAGTGCAAAAGTGTTTTTACGTGCCCCTCTTTAGCCCAGACTTTAAAATCTTTTGTCCCCAGTCTTTGCACTTTCCTGTAATGGGGACAGTTTCCCTTTATTTATCCAGTTTTAAATTTGTTACATTCTTGTAACTCTCAATCAAATCTCCTCTCAGACTCCTTTGCCCTAAGGAGAGCAATGCCGGTATCACCAGTCTATCTTAGTGATCAAATTCAAATGGTTCAATTTAATATCAGAGAATATATACAGTATACAACCTGAAATTCTTACTTTTCACAGACATCCACGAAACAGGAAAAAACCCTAAAGAATGAATGACAGAAAACATTAGAACCCCAATGCCGCCCTCCCCTTCCCATGCACAAGCAGCAGTAAAAGCATTAATCCTTCCCCCTCCCTAACCCCCCTTGCTCTAACAAAAGCATCAACCCCCCCTCACCCCCTTGCTCCAGCAAAAGCAGTGACCCCCCTCCTTCAACCCCTTGCCCCAGCAAAAGTATTAATCCTTCCCCCTCCCTAACCGCCCTTGCCCCAGCAAAAGCATCAACCCTACCCCCTCCCTCATCCCCTGCTCCAGCAAAAGCAGTGACACCCCCCACCTTTCACCACGTAAGCAACAGCAAAGCCCACAAAAAGACCATGATCTAGAGTCCAAAAAAATCCAATGTCCATCGCAACACCTCAACGTCTCAGACAGGCTCTCGCTCTTGCTGGCGAGGGAGGGAGGGAGAGATAGCGCCGCTCCTGCAACTGTGAGAGGGGAGACCAACAGTTCGCTGTTTTGATATTGCAATCTTCCGCGTCGCTTCTCCGAGCCCCTTCGACTCGAGGACCAACAGATTCTCATTCACCATCGAGAGAAAGATTGCTTGAGTGCAGGGGCCTTCTTTCGACAGCAGGGCACGCTGCTTGCAGTCTAAACGTTTCAATCTCCCGTGGTGTTTCAGCCAGCGACATTGGCGAGGAGAAATTCTCATTCCTGCAGTCATCCTGCTCTGTCTCTTCCCCAGGATTTTCACATCCTTTCTTTAAACAAGCTGAACTGGATTCTATCTGTGGTCTCACCAGTAGTTTGTACAGGTTTAACTTAACTTTCCATTGTACTCTGTGCCTCCATAAATGGTTTCCGGGATCTCATATTTATTGCTCACCACTCTCCCACATGTTCTTCCACTTTCAAGTACAAACGTATTTACCACTATTTTCACTCTGTGGATTCTCCAGGTGAAGAAGCTACTAAAAAATTTGACAGAGTACACTATTCAGGGTGGAAATAAAATAAAGATGAAACACAGTTTGTAATTGGCAGATACTCTGGAAATTCTATACACGTGGAATTGATTCAGCATTGAAGGTAACACAGAGAGATTTCCAAAGGGATTTGCTAATGAATATACTTCATGGGCGACTTACAACTAATGTCAAAGCTCCAGGGATTATTTAGGAAATTGTAAATTGCACAGTGAATTGTCCTGTTAAAAGGAAATAGCATAGATGTAGAGAGGATGCTAAATACCCTTATCTGGACTTCTATAATCATCCTCCGGGAGGCAACCACAATGTAGAAACTGAATCAGTGTACGTTCATCCCACCCACAAGCAGAGGTTGCAACCACTTTAACTGCCATCTTCCCACATACTTGTATTCCACTTTTCTTCAGCCACTTTTACAATCCAAACATGAAACGGCTGTGGTTCCGTCATGAACAGAATGATTTCACACGTCACGATTCTATATCCAAGTGCTTTGACATTTGATCTCACAGCTATGTCTCCCCAGTCTAGAACCCTTAATCACGGAAGTGGTTCTGTAAAGTTGCTTCATTCATTCATAACTTTAAACATTCCTTAAGTTCTCTGTTTGAACAACTAACCAAAATTAATACGTCTTGCAGTATTGCTTCATTCCAGCCTATGTCCTGGCCAAATTTCCTTGGACCTCTTCCATTATCTAATTGTTATATAGTCTAGAACTCAAACAGAAAACTTTATGATTTCTGTAGTTTTCGTAAACTTTAATTCAGATTACCTTTTATATTGTGTGTGTTGTGAGTCCTGCCGAAGGGTTTCAACCTGAAATGTCGACTGTAGTTTTTTCCATTGATGCTGACTGGCCTGCTGGGTTCCTCCAGCATTTTGTGTGTGTTGCTCAGACTTCCAGCATCTGCAGATTTTCTCTTGTTTGTGACCTTTTGTGCTGTGCATATTTTTCTAGTAGTGTCCCATTGGTAGCTTTGCTGTTTATTATAAACAGCCTGAAGAAGTGTCTTGGCCCAAAAAGTTGACTGTCTATTCATTTCCATAGATGTTCCTGACCTTCTGGGTTCCTGGAGCATTTTGTGTGTGTTGCTGTTACTTCAATGATATGGATATCAATTCAGGAGGTGTGATTATTAAGGCATGAAAACGGGTGGTGTTATTGATAGCATAATCAAAAGCTAAAGAATGATATTGATCCATTGATAAAATGGGCCGTACTTAATCCTGAATGGATTAAGTTAGGTGATAACATTGGGAGGATTAATAAGGGTTTTGAAAGACTTGAGAAGCTGTTTTAGTTGGTTTCTTATCTGCTCTTAAAATGTGAACCTCAGCTGGTTGTCAGGGTGGAGATGCATCTCTACCAAAGGAGGTGCAAGGTGCTCCTTCCCTCCGCTACCCTGCAGGTCACCCTTGGGCAAGGTGTAGCAGCCCGATCAGGGTAATGTGAAGCCATGGGAGCAGGTGGTGGAAGGTCGTATGAGCAGCTGGTGCATATCGCAAGTCCTGGCTATGTGACCACTGACGCCAAGCAGGCAGTGTTGATATTACTCCTGTCTTGTAAAGACTCTGCTTAGAAGAAGGCAATGGCAATCCACTTCTGTAGAAAAATTTGCCAAGAATGATCATGGTAATGAAACCACGATCACCTACGTCCTATTGACATGGCACATAATGATGAACATGAACACCTGCAAGTGGATAAATGCTATGATTCGTCCCTTCCCACTAATCTCCCTCCAGGCACTTATCCCTGTAAGCAGCCTAAGTGCTGCACCAGCCCATACACCTTCTCCCCACTCCATTCAGGACCCCAACACTCCTTCCAGGTGAGGTAATGCTTCACCTGCATATCTCCTGGGATCACCCATTGTGTCTGGTGCTCCCGATGTGGCCTCCTCTACATTGGTGAGACCTGCCGTAAATTGGGGAACAGCTTCGCCGAGCACCTCCGCATCATCTGCTGCAAGCGGGACTTCCCAGTGGCCAACATTTTAACATTTTAATTCCCATTCCCATTCTCTTTCCGACGTGTCGATCCATGGCCTCCTCTTGTGCCAAGATAATACCTTATATTCTGTCTGGTACCCTCCAACCTGATGGTATGAATATCGATTTCTCCTTCCAGTGAACAAAATCCACCCCCATCCCCCCCCCATTCTTCTTCTATTCCCCACTCCGACCTCTTACTACTTCTCACCTGCCTATTACTTCTCCGTGTCCCCTCCTCCTTCCCTTTTTCTTATTGTCCACTCCCTCTCCTATCAGATACTTTCTTCTCCAGCCCTTGACCTTTCCCACCCACCTGGCTTCACCTATCACCTTTCAGCTTGCTTCTTTCCCCTCCCCCTCTCTTCTCAGTGCTGAAGAAGGGTCTTAGCCTGAGACGTCGACTGTTTACCCTTTTCCATGGATGCTGCTGCGTTCCTCCAGCATCCTGTGTGTGTTACTCTGAACACCAATTGCTTTCTTCAATTCCGTGTCACCCAGATTTCAATGCAATCACAGAGTGAGAAGAGAAACAGAACTATGCCCCCTCAATAGGAGCATGGTGGATCTGTGCAGGCCCATCTTGTATTCTGTGCTAATTCCACATAGCCCTCTATCATTTATCCTTTTAAAATTGCATATTCTTCTTCTTTATTTGCCTATAATGTTCTAGTTATTTTTTGCTATTGAAACATACAACCTTAAGATGTAGACGTTTCTCCACTGACTCAGAATTTTCAGCCTCCCCCAAGTCTCAGCATCATTGTGTCATGCTCTATAGAAGGAGACCAGGCATATATCCTTGAGATTAGACTCCTTGCGGGCATACTCAGTAAATCCAAGAACTATAATAGAAGCAATGAAAGACTGCACCCAAATAGGGTGGACAAACAACCAATGTGCAAAAGATAACAAGCTGTGCAAATACAAAAGAGAAAAGTAATAATATTTATAATAGCTAACTAAATAAATAAACAATAAATATTGAGAACTTGAGGTGAAGAGTCCTTGAAAATGAGTCCATAGGTTGTGGGAACATTTCAGGAATGGGCAAGTGAACTTGAATGAAATTATCCTCACTGGTTGAGTCCATGAATCTGGTAGTACGAGTCCTGAGAGTCCTGTTCCTCCTTCCTGATGGCAGCAGGGAGAAGAGGGCATGACCTGGATGGTGGGGATCCCTGATGATGGATGCAACACACCTCAAAGTTGCTGGTGAACGCAGCAGGCCAGGCAGCATCTCTAGGAAGAGGTACAGTCGACGTTTCAGGCCGAGACCCTTCATCAGGACTAACTTTGAGGTGTGTTGCTTGAATTTCCAGCACCTGCAGAATTCCTCGTGTTTGCGCCTGATGATGGTTGTTGCTTTTCCGTAACACTGCTCCGTGTAGAAGTGCTCAATGGAGAGGAGGGCTTTACCTGTGGTGGACTGGGCTGTATCCACCGCTTTTTGTAGGATTTTCCATTCAAGGGCATTTGTGTTTCCATACCAGGCTGTGGTGGCAGCCAGTCAATAAACTTTTCACCACACATCGATAGGAGTTTGTCAAAGTACTGAATCTTCACAAACTTCTGAGGAAGTAGAGGCATTACCATGCCTTCTTCGTAATTGCACTTACATGCTGGGCCCAGGGCAGGTCCTCTGAAATGGTACCACTGATGAATTTAAAGTTGATGACCCTTTCTATCTTTGATTCCCCTATGACAGGGGTCCCCAACCTTCTTTGCGCCGCTGACCGGTTTAATATTGACAATATTCTTGTGACCCGGCCGACCGGGAGAGGGGTGTTCAAGTAGGGTTAAACTCACCTCAACATGTCTTTTACAGTTAGGGTTGCCAACTTTCTCACTCCCAAATAAGGGACAAAAGTAGCAGTCAAATCCCG
The DNA here is from genome assembly GCF_030028105.1 of Mobula birostris. Classification (NCBI taxonomy): domain Eukaryota; kingdom Metazoa; phylum Chordata; class Chondrichthyes; order Myliobatiformes; family Myliobatidae; genus Mobula; species Mobula birostris. The sequence continues at coordinate 99,068,699 of NC_092380.1, read as the reverse complement.
GGACACTTTACCCCAGGAAAGACTACCGTGACCATGAAGCCTTGCACGGGCACCTGTGTGCGCATGCGTGACGTGTGCATGCACATACATGCCGATTTTTCTTCCCACAAATCGGTTTTGCCTTCATCTTCCCAACTATGCTGTACATACATTATTTCTACTTCATACAAGCTGTGTATTATATCATTCCTGCTTTTACTATAGGTTAGTGTTATTTATTTTTGGTTTTATGTGTTATTTGGTATGATTTGTTAGGTTTTTTTTGGGTCTGGGAACGCTCAGGTTTTTCCCATATAAATTAGTGGTAATTGCTTCTTCGTTTTACACCATTTCAGCACGAAAGGTTTCACAGGAACACTCTACCTTAGCGGGGGAAATACGGGACAAACCAATTTAGCCCAATATATGGGATGTCCCAGCAAATACGGGACAGTTGGCAACCCTATGTTCAATTTCAACAGTGCGTGACAGGGAATGAGGAAAGGTGCAGCTGACTCATATCGTTTCCTCGCGGCCTGGTAGCTTATGCTTTGCAGCCCGGTACCGGTCTGCGGCCCGGTGGTTGGGGACCGCTGCCCTATGAGACTTCTGGCTTTCTCCTCCTGAAGTCAATAATCAGCTCCTTGATCTTGCTAACATTGAGTAAGAGGTCATTGTGAGAGCACCACTCAGTCAGATTTTCCCTATGACAAGGAGGAGTCTTATAACAGCAAGGTAGAAACTGTCCTTCAGCCTGATGGTATGTGCTTTCAGAATTTTATTTACAGGAATAGGGAGAAAAGAGCACTGTTGCTATCTATTCCCAACACCCACCTCTGAAAACAGTTGCATTTCTCCCCTCCTAAACCTGGGGGCGCTGAGCCCAGTTGTAATGCTTCTGTTGCCGTCACTTCTGGCATCAGGCAGTTCAGCCCAGATTAAATTTCACATCTGGAATCTTTAGTCAGTGCGACTCAAGCAACATTGGGCCAGGTAATAACACTTGCTTGCATTCATTAAAACTAGGGGACATAACCTCAAGATTCGGGGGGAATAGATTTAGTATGGAGATGAGGAGAAACTGCATTTCCCACCAGAGAGTTGTGAATCTGTGGAATTGTCTGCCCATGGAAACCGTAGTGACTAACTCTATAAATATAGTATTTAAGGCACAGTTAAATAGATGTTTGCATAGCAGGGGAATTGAGGGTTATGGGGAAAAAGCAAGTTGGTGGAGGTGAGGCCATGGCCACATCAGGCATGATCTAATTGATTGGCAGAGCTGGCGTAACGGGCTAGATGGCCAACACCTGCTCATATTTCTTATGTTTACATGTTCATTTATTCCCTTAAGTTAGAATGTCTCAAAGCATATTACGTACAGTGGTGTGTGTGTGTATATATATATATATATAAATTATACACACACACATATATAATCCTTATAGGAGGAGGAATTTCCTTAGCCAGAGGGTTGGTGAATCCGGGGAATTCATCGCCACAGACTGCTGTGGATGCCATGTCATGGGTTTTATTCAAACCACAGGTTGATAGGTTCTTAATTAGTAAGGGTGTCCAGAAGGCCAGGGAATGGAGTTGAGAGGGATAATAAGTCAGCCATGATGGAAATGGCAGAGCAGACTTGATGGGCCAGCTGGCCTATTTCTGCTGCTATGTTTTATGATCTTTTAACTAGAGCCTGATGTGTCATGCATTTGCTGGTGTAAGTTGTGCAATTAACAGTTAGATGGGAAGTTGGTATCTGATGAAGTGAAAGGATGCAAGGTAATGGAATTTAGATGAGAGGAGCACAGTTGTTATGACAATATTGTTTGGGGACAAAGCATAACAGTCTAAGATTGACCTCTGAAACATCATTTTTTGTACATTTGAACAGAATTTAATTAATTTTCCCAAACACTTGGAGAATAAACATTCATTCTTGTGGAGAAGATAACTGAAAGTGGGATTTTCTTTCCTTCCAATTTAAAGCAGCAGTTATCTGGGTTTCAGCTGGATCATCAGTTGTGAGACTAATGATCTCCCTCTGTGGTGATCCTTTATCCAGCAGGCAGCATGTGAAAAGCAGACCTCATTAGAGAAGAAAAAGGATCGGTTACAGGGCAGGGCTACTGAGTGAAGTAGACAGATACACTCATTCAGTCCTGTGTTTTACTCTCAGATGCTCAACAGCAGCTCACACATTATTCTCTGTTATCAGAAAACCTCTACCTGATCTCTGAGCAACTTTCTGAAAACCAGTTGAATGGTCAGTTTTAGGCTTCAGAAATTCCACAGACTTTGGTCTGTTGAAGACTTTGCAATAGGTCATTCTTTACTTGGCGTTTAATAATTGATTGATAACATTCTTGATGACACAAGGGGCGACTGGTGAAAGGTTGAACAGAGTTGATATATTGTTGGTACTGTAGGCAAGGGGGGAATACAATTGAGGTTGTTTGGAGGGTGAATGTTTAAAGCAGGCAGTTTTCAGTTGAACCATTGATAAGCCTCACAAAGCATAGGTGGGACAAGGAAACACCTGAGGGGCTTTTCCTTTTTAATTTGGTTGGCTGAGTTATACACGGGGACAGAGTCCTGAAAAGAGGCTCTTTGGCAGTGATTTGTTGCAGTAGCTGCGGGATGTGAGAAACTATTCTGTGCATTAGGCTCTCTTATTACCTGTGGAACGGCTTTTGGCGTTGTTCTCTTCCACTGATTGGTCCAGCAACCATTAAGGTCACTTCAAACTGATTTGTAAGTTCGGCTTCAAGCAAACTATTGACAGTTTTATTTTACGGTAAAGCAATTTTGCTATAAAATCTAATAGCATTTTAAAGTGAGAGAAGTTCTTATCAAACTGTCTATACCAGTTCTGATGAAGGGTCTTAACCTGAAATATTCACTATCCATTTCCCTCTGCAGATGCTACCTGACCTGTTGAGTTCCTCTGGCAGTTTTTTTGTTTGCTTTTTATTCTTGTTTGAATTTTATATTTGATTCATTGCTTATGGAGTATGAGCTGTGTTTTTATTTTCTGTAGATTTGTATGAGAGTTTGATTTTAATCAGATATCTTTCTTTCATTACCACTATCTTCCAGGGGAATGAATAGAGTGAAATTTAGAAGCCAGGGAAGGTTGCACACCATGGTTTTTGTTTAGTCTGTAGATATATACGCCTGCTTGCTTTTAAGGAAGGAAAAGTACAATTTAAAGTGTTTAAAAAAAAACTGATGATTGTACTGTACACTCCTCTCTGAGGTCAGCTGCCTCTGCTTGTGATTACAGATAGAAACTTGCTTTTCAATTCACTGGCAACTCAGTTCCTCAAACACTGCAGACATTCTGAATGTGGAGCTGGGGAAGCCAGGTTTGTGATATCGTCAAGGGGGTGGAGGGGGGAGTGGGGGAGGCCTTCAGTCACAGGGAGCTGCTATGCAGCAATGTGTGGGTGTCAGCACTCATTAACTCAATTTAGTCAGCTCATTTCCGAGGTAACAAATTACCAAAGTCAACGCTCACAACTGCTCTCCAGTGACGGAAATAGCTGATCTGTGGCCACCACATGAATGAATTCACTGCACAAGGTATGTCACTGTAACGTTTATGGTTCTGTTTGAAGCTTTGCATGTGAGCAGACTTGGCATTGGCTTGTATTGTGTCCAGCTGCGCACCCTGATTTGCATTATTCCTGCGGGAAAATAAAAGCTAAGGTATGAAGATCCTAACGTAACTTCGTATCTCTGAACTTTGTGTATTGTTAGTGGGCTCAGTTTTGTGGTACGTCTCAAAATACCTTGCTGTGATGGTTTCCACATGATTTATGAGACTGGCAGGTTGGCCAAATCTTTGAGGTATTTTTGAAAACTTGCTTTATTCCTAATTTTCTCCCCAGGCAGAGAATAGCACTGTGGTTTGCCTTCGCGTGCACTGCCTTGCCCAGCGTGAGAGAAAGAGCCTATGTCTGTCAAGTGGTTTTTAACATCCCTGTGAAGATCCAAGTCCTTCACAGGGAGTGAATTACCTTCCAGACTGCAGTCCCACGGACAATAGTCACAGCTCGCTTGCACACAGCAAGATCCCCCCCCCCCCCCAAAAATGGCAAGGAGATGAAGCATTGAGTAGTGTACTTTGAAAATGGTGGTTAATCAGGACACCGGGATAACTCCCTGGCTTCAAAACTGCTCAAGACATTTACATGTATTAGGAAATTGCTGTGGTGTGTTGGTAATACATGTGAAAAAAAACCTGGCATTCAACAATTATATGAATAAAGGTGTATATAAAAGTAAAGTTAAAAGTACGGGCATTGAATAAAATGTGCATAGATGCTTAAGTACCAACATGTATCCCAAATGAATATCAGCGTAGTGTATGGTGACATAAACTTTGATAATAAATTTGGTGTTGATTGTAAGTGTATTTGGAATGTAAACAGCGTTATAAAAAGTGGTTTAAAATGTATTGTACAGTGACTGGGGTAGTAGACAGAGGGTGTGAGGGGGTAACTAGAATAGTGGATCAGATACTGTAACTGCCTGGGAGAAGAAAATTTAATTTGGCATGAAATTTTTTTTTAATAGCCCTACAACATTTTCCAGAAGGGAGCTTTTGGAAAAGGCAGATTGCTGGGTGGGTAACGTCCACAATAATTTTTCCTGCTCTGTCTCGTCAGAAAGGAATGCAAAGCTGGCAGTGTACTCTGGGCCAACCCCAGTGTTCCTTGGCCAGCAGAACAGATCATGCACACTTTGTACGCACACTGAGGTGTTTCACCATTTGACTCACAATGACAGCTGGTGGAGGAGCCCACGTAGGTTGTGGTACATGCAGAGAATGGAGGGTGGGGAATGACAGGAGATTGGGGAAGATAACCCATTTTGGACCTGTATTGTAGAATTGAGGAACTGGATGATGTGGGAGGAGAAATGTCATAATCAGATGGTGAGAGGTGGAGTTGCAAGAGGGCTTTAAACTGTAGGTTGAGGCCCCGTTAGAGGCTCACTATCAGTAACTGCTGCGTACTGTAACTAGTTGTGCTCCACAAAGATTAAAGGTTAGCTCTATTTGTCACATGGACATCGAAACATACAATAAACTGTGTCGTTTGCATCAAGTTAAATCAGCGAGGATTGTGCTGGGCAAGTGCTGCCATGCTTCCGGTGCCAACATAACATGCCCACAACTCACTGACCCTACCCATATGTCTTAGGAATGTGGGAGGAAACCGAATGACCCAGAGGAAACCTATGTAGTCGTGGGTAGCATGTACAAACTTCTTACAGACAGTGCTGGGAATCAAACCTCGATCTTACAGCTTGTGCTACTGAGGTGTTGCACTAGCTGCTATGCTACCAGGTAACTCCTTGCATGCCAGAGATTGGCATACATGCTGCAGCTCAACCAGGAGAATACTTTGTTAATCACTCTCTTTCTGGTAAACGATCATCGCAAACAATACTCTGCAACTTCCTTTTGGACTTGAGGGCAGTTTGATGTGGCAGAACTGAGACGAGGCAGTGGACTCGTTGTGGAGAGTGAGGAAAACCTGAGGTTCGATTGATTTATGCACCAGACTGAATCGGAAAGGTTGGGATACAGGTCCCAGAGTGCATTGAAATGACTGAACCCGATGTTTGGATGACTTAAACGATGGGCCAGATCAAAAAGGTCAGGGTGTCGGGGTTCGAGGCGAGGGTTGGGATGGTTTAGCTCACTACTCTGCTCTGCGCTGAACTAGGGGCCCGTGGACCGTCTCTCTTTGTGGCCTTCAGTTCAGAACACTGCTTGCGTTTATTGTTTGCATGATTTGATTTTTTTTTCTCTCTGCACATTGGGTGCTTGACAGTCTTCCTTTCATGGGTTTTGTTGGGTTTCTTTGTTTCATAGCTGCCTGTTAGGAGATAAATCTCAAAGTTGTGTAATGTATACATTGATAATAAATGTACCTTGTACTTTGAAGTGCCTACCCTGGAGCTCCAGTCTGGAGGGAGCTTCATGTCCTGAAGATGCAGCAGGGTAAAATGTCTGTTGCCTCAATTCCTTCTGCAAGAGTGGTGCACACCCTGGAATTTCAGTTTGAGCGTGGCAGAGTCTTCGAGCTCCAGCCAGCAGAGTGAATGTCTGCCCTGGAGTCCCAGTCTGGGGGTGGGTTTATGTCCTGGAGATTCAGCAGGAAGTTATTACCCATGAAGAACATCCTTTTTGTGTATACTCTGAGGGACTCGCATGTTCAACTGTACATAAGATTAGATTAGAGTAGATTAGATTAAATTATGAGGACATTCAGTCCTCGTTTATTGTCATTTAGTAATGCATGCATTAAAAAATGATATAATGTTCCTCCAGTATGATATCACAGAAACACAAGACAGACCAAGACTAAAACTGACAAAAACCACATAATTATAACATATAGTTACAACAGCGCAAAGCAATCCCGTAATTTGATAAGAGCAGACCATGGGCACGGTAAAAAAAAGCCTCAAAGTCCCGATAGCCCCAACATCTCACGCAGATGGTTGAAGGGAGAAACTCTCCCTGCCATGAGCTTCCAGCGCCGCAAACTTGCCGATGCAGCATCCTGGAAGCACCCGAACACAGTCCGACTCTGAGTCCGTCCGAAAACTTCAAGCCTCCAACCAGCCCTCTGACACCTAGCACCGAGCACCACTCTGCCGAGCGCTTCGATCCCGCCCGGCCGCCGAGTAACAAGCAAAGCCAAGGATTCAGGGCCTTCCCCCCCCGGAGATTTCGGATCACACAGTAGCAGCAGCAGCAAAACAAGCGTTTCAGAAGTTTCACCAGATGTTCCTCCGTGCTGTCACGTCTGCCTTCATCAAATCAGAATTGTGCACCGCATCCTACTTGATAGATAACAGCTATCATCACCGGAGAGGCCATGCGCGCTGCGTCACGTAGCCATCTTCTCCTCCTCCTCCAGAATGACAATGGTCACCTTAACTAATTTTCCAACTGTGCACGTGCGACCATTTTGTTGGCTTTCCCACCTGAGCACTGATGTTACAGAACTCAAGGCTTCTCTATCTTTTACTCTTCCTTAAGACTATCATTTCCCCCCCTGAATCAGACTACAGGTGTCCCCCGCTATTCGAACGTTTGCTTTACGAAACCTCACTGTTACGAAAGACCTACATTAGTTACCTGTTTTCGCTAACAGAAGATGTTTTCACTGTTACAAGAAAAGGCAGTGCGCGAACAAAAAGCAGCGTGCGCCCTGAGCAGCTGCTCTCCCCAGGATTCGGAACTGCATTCTAGCCAGCATTGCTTAAACACATGCCTGTGAGCATCCGTTAGCAAGATGAGTTCTAAGGTATCAGAAAAGCCTAAAAGAGCTCGTAAGGGTGTTACACTTAGCGTAAAACTAGACATAATTAAGCGTTTTGATTGTGGTGAACAAAGTAAGGACAAAGTGAGTTTGGCTTGTGGAAGTTGACGAAGATAATGTTGAAGAGGTTTTGGCATCCCATGACCAAGAACTGATAGATGAAGAGCTGATGCAATTGGAAGAGGAAAGGATAACAATCAAAACCGAATGCAGTAGCGAACGGACTGAAAGTGAAGTTGTCCAGGAACTGAACGTGAAGCAACTGCGTGAGATTTTCGCTGCAATGATAAAGTATGACTTTAATTTTGAAAGGGTACGTGGGTTTAGGGCATATTTGCAAGATGGTTTGAGTGCTTATAAAGAACTGTATGATAGAAAAATGTGCGAGGCTCGGCAGTCAAATATACTGTTGGTTTTTTAAGCCTTCCACATCAGCCACAGCAGATGATGAACCTCGACCTTCGACGTCGAGGCGGGCAGTCATAGAGCTGCCTGCCCTAATGGAAACAGACGACGATGAGATGACACCCCAGTGTCCCACCACCCCAACCCCTGGGCTGCGGACAGATTCCGATTCGCGGAGAATGTAGCGGTAGCCAGGAGGCACACAGCACATCTTTAAGAAAAAAGCCGAAATAAACATGCTAATTAATTAGGTGCCGCCTGGCACGTAAATGTCGGCCCAGGTCAGAGGCAATTGCCTCCCGGCTACCGCTGTACCCCTGCATGCTTCGCGGATCGATATCGGTTGGCGCCTTGGAGGGTGGGAGCCACTTCACCACTCCAACCTCTGAGGACTCAGCCTAACACACCATCATCAGTGTGCTCGTCACTGTCCCAATTCTGGTAAGTGATACTACACTGTATATACATTATTTCTACTTTATATCAGCTGTGTATTTTTACGTGTTACTTGGTATGATTTGGCAGCTTCATAGCTTAAAGGTTACTGGAGAGAGTGTTTTTGCCTACAGCGCTTGCGTGAGATTTTCTGTTGGGAGCGCTTGCACCGTGTTTTTGCCGACAGTGCTTGCGTGAGATTTTCGCTACAGAGAACAGTGCAGGCAATGATTGTGGAAAAGTATTTCTACTTTATATAGGCTGTGTATTTATCACATCATTCCTGCTTTTACTATATGTTACTGTTATTTTAGGTTTTAGGTGTTATTTGGCATGATTTGGTAGGTTATTTTTGGGTCCGCGAACGCTCACAAATTTTCCCCATATAAATAAATGGTAATTGCTTCTACGCTTTATGACATTTCGGCTTACGAACCATTTCATAGGAACGCTTTACCTTCGGATGGCGGGGGAAACCTGTATTCTTATCTATTACTTCTTTCTCACTAGCCAGTCCCTCTGAAGGCTTATTGACTCACCCATGTACCCAGGAAAACTTTGATGCCTGAGCCATTTTTTTTGTCACCTTGGCTGTGGAGTGGTATGGTCCTGAGGCTAGATTTACCTATCAGCAAAGCTTAATAGGTACTTCATAAAATTTCTTCAGAGCCAATATGTGTAAATTGTTATGGCTTTAGAAGTTGCCAGTTGGGTAGTGGTCTGTGAATCAGTGTAGTGGCACTGTTAACAACCATCTGAAATAATCTGCAGGCGACATCATGTGCTTTTATGCATTTAGTTACACACTATTGCTAATAACAACATGTAACAAAAAGGCGTATGTGTGTGACTGGTCTCTCTCTTTCCCTCTCACTCGCTGCTGCCGAGGGAGGGTGCCTGTGTGTGACTGGTCTCTTTCTCCCTCTCACTTGCTGCTGCCAAGGGAAGATGCCTGTGTGTGACTGGTCTCTATTTCCCTCTCACTCGCTAGCCCAGGGAATGTGCCTGTGTATGACTGGTCTCTCTCTCCCTCTCACTCGCTGCTGCCAAGGGAGGGTGCCTGTGTATGACTGGTCTCTCTCTCCCTCTCACTCGCTGCTGCCGAGGGAGGGTGCCTGTGTATGACTGGTCTCTCTTTCCCTCTCACTCGCTGCTGCCCAGGGAAGGTGCCTGTGTGTGACTGGTCTCTCTCTCCCTCTCACTCGCTGCTGCCCAGGGAAGATGCCTGTGTGTGACTGGTTCTCTCTCCCTCTCACTCGCTGCTGCCGAGGGAAGATGCCTGTGTGTGACTGGTCTCTCTCTTTTCCCTCACGCTCACAGCTGCTGGAAGATTGTGCCAGATTCCTGGATCTTGGGGAAGGTTTAATCAATGTGGTTTGTGATTGGACTCTGCAGTTCATGTTTTATGTGTTTCTGGTTTCTGGTTACTGCTTGTTCTTACTGCTATTTTGTACAATTTTGATAGAGGCGGACTGGCTTAGCGGCCTGCAAGTCAACGAGCAACACAGTGCTAAAATGAACTGAACTAAACTGACCTTTCCTGGATGCTTTCAACGATCTTGTGGTTTGATGTTTTATATTCTGTGTTTTTTCACTTGTTCTTGCTATTTGTGGGATTTGTTCTTTTTTTTGTACGTGGGGATGGGGGCGTTGATGCTTTTCTTTGAATGGGTTCCCTGGTTTTGTTTGTTTTGTGGCTGTCTGTGGGAAGATGAGTCTCAGGATTGTATACTGCATACAAACTTCGATAATAAATGTGCTTTGAATCTTACCTTACCTTATAAAGTGATGTCATTATGTTACATGTATACATGAGTTATTTACAGGCAAATACACTACAGGCACTGTGCACATTTTGGGTTGGTCCATGTATAAAGTGTACATAGAGAAGCAAAAGACAATTTGGCACTTGTTGAGAACAGTGTGGCAAACAGCAACAGTTGGTTTTCTGATAAAATTTTGCAGGTGTGGCCCACATAAATGGCGTGCTATGCGATTCCTCGGTCTCTTGCTAGAACAATGAACACAAGAGCAATCTTGGTGCTAAAACAGTGATGCACTCCCTAAGCACTGCACCAGATTGTGTAACCCCTCCCCCTGTGCTATCAGCAAGCTATTCTATCATGAGTACAAAGGAGAGAGGAGCAGAATTGGCTATTTGGTCCATAATGGAAGCCACCATAGTTAGATTCCTTCTCCAATCCTGCTCAAACAGCCAGTCGTCAGTACAGAGGTCACATGGCTGTCTGCTTTCACTTGTTCAGTATTTCTGAGACACTTGGTCGAATTAATACCATAAGCTAAACAATTCACTTGTAATTGACTTTGGATTGAGCTGTAAGCCTCCCCATTTTGAGCAGGTTTTACCTTGGTTTGTGTTTTTTAATTCATTTGTGGAATATGGTCACTTTTGGAAAAACCAGCGTTTATTCACTGCAACACACACAAAGATGCTGGAGGAACTCAGCAGGCCAGGTAGCATCTATGGAAGAGAGTAAACAGTCAACGTTTTGGGCCGAGACCCTTCATCAGGATTTTATTCTCTGATTGCCTTTGAGAAGGTTTGGGTGAGTTGCCTTTGCATCCTTGGGGTGACAGGTAATCACCGACTGTCGCTAAGTGAGGAGTGCCACTGTGTAGACCGGGTATCCATTGCTTTCTTGTCCTCCTTGGTGATTGAGACATTTGTGAATTGTGCTTTTGACAAAGCCTTGGCAAGAAATTGCTATGCAATTTGTAGAGAGCACACATAATTCTACCACTGCATCACCGATGCAGGCAGCAATAGTTTAGGACTAAGAACTGTATGATACTCAAGAGGGCTGCTTTGTCCTGAGTGGTGTCAAGTTTCTTGTTTGTTGCCGGAGCTGCAGGAAAGCAGAGTATTCTATTACATCCTGAGCCATTGCCCCGCAGAATATGGGAAGGCTTTGTGGAGTCAGGGAGGTGAGTCACTGATCATCGGATACCCAGTTTTTGTAATTATAGTCACTGACTTTGTTCAAAATGATTTCTGATGTTAAATCTCTATTGGGAGATGCCTTATAGAGTAAAGAGAGAAGAAAACCAGAATCAGGTTTAACATCACTGGCATATGTCGTGAAATTTATTGCTTTGAGGCAGCAGTACAATGCAGTACATAATAAAAAGTCTATAAATTACAATTCTTTATCTATATATATAAAATTAAATTAAGTAAGTAGTAAGAGCAAAAGAATTGGTGAGGAGTGTCCGTAGGTTCCTGTCCATTCAGGAATCTGATGGCAGAGGGGAAGTTGTTCCGAAAACATTGAGTGTGTATCTTCAGGCTCCTGTACTTCCTCCTTGATGGTAACACTGAAAAGAAGGAATGTCCTGGGTGTTCGGGTTCCTTAATGATGAAAAAAGTGAACCTCTGAGAGAGCCTAGCTTGCTGTTCTAAGAATGGGAACTGCTGCAATTCAAGCTACATTTTTTAAAAAGAATTTTTTGTCCAACTTGGAGCAAATTATTCCTGGTGATTAAACTTCCATGTGCATGTTCGGACATGACTTCTCACTGGTGAATTGAGCAATACGGAGTTGATACAGTTGAATAATATTCTTCTAGGCAGGCACTCACCCAAAAAAAAAATTCCTTCAGCGTCTGTATGTGCTCCTAGCGACGGGCCCTGAAGCACGTTTGACTCTGCAGGATCAGGACTCTGGAATGAAACATAATTGCTTTGTAAATCAATATCAGTTCTTCCTCTGAAGCAAAGTTGAATGATCTTGGTGCACTTCTTCATGTACATTGTTGGTCTACTGTAGCTTTGCTAAACTTGTTTTTTAGTCATGCTTTTGATTCAGGTTTGTTAAACAATTGGATGCATTGTCAACCACATTGAAAGTAAACATGCAGAAGCATTGTTGCCCCAATGATGGCTGCAGGGCAGGATCCCATCCTGGTTGGAGATTTCAGTGAGGGGAGTCGGTGCACTTAAGCTAAACTCTGCAGCTGTCAGTGTCCTCAGGGTTAACCCTTTGAGCTTTGCATTGTGTTTAGATCAGAAATGGAGCATTGAGTTCCTTTGCCATGTCCTCAGATACTTCTGCAAATTAGTAATTGCACCGTAGAGTTTCTTGTTAATTCATCGCTATGGAAATAGAGGGGAGAGAGACACTTGATTTATATAATGATTATTTTTAAGGTTAGCTTTATTTGTCACATGTACATTGAAACATACAGCAAAACTCAGCATTTACATCAAATCAGATCAGCGAGGATTGTGCCGGGCAACCCTGCACCGCCACAAATATTGTACCGCGAGGATGGAAATGGTCTTATGATGATGATTGAAGACGCTGTGTTACCCATTTGTTGGATGAGTCCCCTTTTGAATGTAGAAGAACTCATGTAAAGGATTGCTCGACAGCAAACAGAATTTTATTTTGAAGAGCTGCATTATCAAGTCCTTGCGTACTTCTTTTCTGTTTCCTTATCTAATGCCGCTGTGCAAGCCCACAAGGTACGTATTGGGAGTACAGAGATCCAACTTTCCATGCACTAAGAAGATTGGTTCACAGTAAGGCATTTAGTCTCATGAATCTGGTTCACCATTCTGTAAGGGCAAGGGCAATCTATGAATTTACTCCAATTGCCTGTTTTTTTTTCCCTCTCATTTCCCTCATTTTATATATATCCTACAGTTAACAAAAATCTAGCAACCTCTGATGTGGAATTAACATTGGGTCAAAATTTGTTGTCCTCTGATGTGAAGACCAGTTCCAAATTCCTGCACCCTGTGTGTAGGAATGTCTTCTAATTTCATTCCTGAACGGCCTGGCTCTGTGTATTAGTGTATGACCCCTTGTGACAGATATAGCAAGCCATTAATACTTGTCAATATCTTCAAGGTTTTTGTCAAATTATCTCTTAAACCTTCCATATTTCAAGGAGTACTATCCTTTATTAGTTCCCTTTTGGAGTTCGGATATCATTCTGGTGATCTCTGCACTTCTCTCCAAGGCCACCGCATAGGTTCGTGACTTGTAAAAAAATCAACCAACGTAGGACAGCAGCCAACAGCATTGTTCTCATTATAACTACCGCTTGCACTGAGTAAATTTAAGGTTGAGTTATTGCATGCTACTCAAAAGTCATAATAGGTAGGAACATCTAAGACTGTGTGTAGAAATCATGTATTTGAGCATGTTAATTAGGTTTAGTTACAATTTCCCTGCATTAATCAAGATATCCAGTGCACCATTCTAATTGTGCAAGCTATATTGGCCTAACATGTGCAGACTCTTTAACCTACACAAAGATCAGCCTCGCCCTCCCCTCCCACATAACCCTCCATTTTTCATCATCCATCTGCCTATCTAAGAGTTTCTTGAATGTCCCAATGCCTCTACTTCTATCACCACCCAGCAGTGCGCTTAATACACCTACCACTCTGTGTGTTTAAAAAAAAGACTACCGCTAACATTTCCCTATGCTTTCCTCCAAACACCGTAAAGTAATGTGCCTCTTGGACTCAGTCTCCCGATTAATGAAGGCAAACACACTATCAACTTGTGCTGTAGCTTTGAGGAATTGGTGGACATGGGGCCCAAGATCTCTCTGTTCCTCCATACTGTTAAGAATCCTTCCAAAAACATTACCACTGTGGCATCATACTATAATCCAGAAAATGTGGCACCACACAGGAAGATACAAAGGCAGCATGATAATGACCAGATAATTGTTTTTTGTCATATTGTTGATGTACAGATAAATAATAGACAGAATATTGTGGAGAATTCCAAATGGCCTCTTTAAATATTGCCACAGAATATTTAATATCCACTTCAATGAGTAAAAAGAGATTCTATAGATGCTGGAAATCTAGAACAACAAACACAAAATGCTGAAGGAACTCAGCAGGTCTGGCAGCATCTTACTAATTGCATTGAACACCATTATCACCTCAACACTAATCAGTAAACTCCAAACCTGGGCCTCAATACTCCCTTGTATAATTGGAAACTGGATTTCGTCACTTGTAGACCCCAGTCAGTCTGGATTGGCAAAAACATCTCCTCCACACTCTCCATCAGCACAGGAGCACCACAGGGATGTGTGCTTAGCCCCCTGCTTTATACCTATGAGTGTGTGGCTACGTACAGCTCCAACGCCATCTACAAATTTGCTGATGGCACCAATGTTGTGGGCCGTAACAAAGGGGGTGATGAATCAGAATACAGGAGGGTGATTTATACTCTGTTCTTGGTTGGTGCAACTGTAACGAAACCAAATTTCCCTCGGGATCAATGAAGTATGACTATGACTATGAAAACTTGACTGAATGGTGTGATAGCAACAACCTCTCACTCAATATCAGCAAGACCAAGGAACTGATTGTAGACTTCAGGAGAGGAAAACCAGAGGTTTGTGAGCTGGTAATCAGTGGAGGATCAGAGGTGGAGAGGGTCAGTAACTTTACATTCCTGGATGTCACTATCTCAGAGGACCCTGGATCCATCATATAAAGCAGGATCACTCATCATCAAAGATCCTCACAACCCAGGCCATGCTCTTTTCTCGCTGCTGCCATCAGGTAGAAGGTATAGGTCCCTCAGGACTCGGACCACCAGGTTCAAAAATAGTTACTACTCCTCAGCTACCAGGCTCTTGAACAAAAAGGGACAGCTACACTCATTTAAGAATTTGGTTATATTGTTATTTCATGCTCATTATTTATTGCTATTTGCTTATAACTGCATTTACACAGTTTGTTTACAGTTAACAGTTCCTGATGTTTACAGTTACTGTTCTATAGATTTGCTAAGTATGCTCGCAGAAAAAGAAATGAATCTCAGGGGTGTATTTGGTGACATGTATGTACTCTGATAACAAATTTTACTTTGAACTTTGTCCATTACGCCACTAGCGTTTAGGGCAGCCTGAAGGGCCTCCATGTCTGGCCATGTTTAGAGCTTCATCATGTAAGTAGCTTCCAATCTGTTTTCGTTACTGTCAGTCTTGCAAGTCCCGAACAGAGGCTCAGGAATACCGTCACCCTCAGATGTAAAAGGATTCTTCTTGGCTGGTTCCGTAACAATTTTGTTTTACTAGTTAGAGTTGTTAGGCATGAGTTGAACCCCCAAGCCTGGATGACCGGTGGACCACTCTTAGTCTGGCCTTTGCCCTTTGACCTGTTTGGTGTGGGTGACCCTACCAAGAGCATAATGCCTTGACTCCAGCCAGCATGGCTCACCGGGTCAGTGAGGCTGGCAAGCCTCCAAACCTAACAGCAAGGTTGTGGTCCTCTTGGAGGTCAGGCAGCGTCTAAGGAAATAAATAAACTGTTCCCGTTTCGGATGGAGATCCTTCTTCAGGACTAAAGGGAATTGGTTTGAATGTTTCATTCAAGAAGCGTGCAACAATGCAGAACAGATCTTCAAAGTTCAAATTAAATTTATTATCAAAATACATTTATATATCACCTTGAGATTCATTTACTTGCAGACATGTGCAGGAAAGTAAAAATACAAGAGACAGTATGAAAAATTATAAATAACAGAAATTGAAAAAACAACCAGTCTACAAAAGAAGGCAAATTGTGCTAATAAAAAATAAATAAGACTGAGAACATGAATTGTAGAGTCCTTGAAAACAAGTCTACAGTGAGACGATTGGATTGGAGTGGCAGCATAAGTTTTGTGCTTAAGGCTCAGGTGAGATATGAACTGACAACCTTCTGACTCACTGGTGCAACTACTACCTACTGACTCTGATTCACTGCAAACATAGCTGTCTAGTTATCAGGCATTAGGGTTAACAAGATGCATCTTGTTGTTCAGTCTTTGTAGGACAGATTTGAACATCAGACTGCTTATGGTGGTAGCTAGATGTGCAGTTCAGTTCTCTACATTCATTCTCATCTGCAATGGTCTGTGCAGGCCACTGGTGTGTTCATGTATGCAAGTGTGGAAGGATGAGGCCTTACACTGAAAGGATCAGGGGTCAACTTTATTCACCATTATGTACATGTATTTGGAATTTGCTGAGGCGTTTTGTCATGACAGGGAAAGGGAATTTCCATGAGACTACACACAAAAATTAATAGGGAAGCTGAACTGATTGTACTGACAGTTTAGTAGAGGTCTTGTTGGTTGGCACTGACTATCCATGGAGAGGCATCAAACTGTATGCTTCAAGCTCTAGCTGGCAAGTGGATTTTTATAGATTTCATAATAAACTTTGGACTGTTCCTGGGCCTAGCACGTAAGTACAATTTTGAAGAACGTACGACAGTGCCTCTACTTCCTTAGAAGTTTGTGAAGATTTGGCATGACATCCAAAACTTTGACAAACTTCCATAAATGTTTGGTGGAGAGCATATTGACTGGTTGAGTCAGGAAACACCAATGCCCTTGAACGTAAAATCTGACGGCCCGTCACAGATAAAGTCCTCCCCACCACTCAGCACATCAACACGGAGTGCTGTTGCAGGAAAGCAGCATCCATCATCAAGGTCCCTCACCACCCAAGGCGTGCTCTCTTCTAGCTGCTGCCATCAGGAAGAAGGTACAGGAGCCTCAGGACTCACACCACCAGATTCAGGAACAGTTATTATATTTTATCTATCTATCTATCTTATCTGTCTCTCTCTCCCTCCTTCACAAATTTGCAGTATACAACTCTGCGACTTGGCTGTCTGGTGGGAAGACAATTCTCACTGTTATATACACCATATGTACTTTGATAGTGAATGTACTTTGAATCTTTGTATTTGGACAGTTCATTGTTTTTTGAGCATTGGTTGTTTGCCTATCCTGTTGGGTGCAGTCTTTCATTGATTCTGTTATGGTTCTTAGATTTATTGAGAGTGCCCGCCGACAAGAAACTGAATCTCGGGTTTGTGAATGGTAGCATCTATCTACTTTAATAATAAATTTATTTTGAACTTTGAACTGTAATAGAAACATATAAAAGAAGAAACAGTGCAAAATCTTTACATTTATGATCAATAATATCAGTAGTGTTAACTAGCTCTTTAAAACCGTAGCACCATTGCCACTCATGGGCCCTGGGGTGATAGACAAGGTCGATCTACATCCACAGTGGGGTGAGGGAGGAGAAATTGTTGCTTGTTCATTGAATCCTTATCCCACTCTGTTGCCAAGTGCCGATGACAAACTCTATATCTGCCAATGACTATTTGTCGGAGCAGCAAATGTGATTGCTGCCTGACAAACCTTGACAAACTTCTATAGGTGGGCAGTGGCAAGTATATTGACTGGCTGCTTCACTGCCTGGTATAGGCAGGCCAATGCCTTTGAATGGAAAATCCTAGAAAAGGTAGTGGATTCTGCCCAGTACCTAATGGGTAAAGTCCTCCCAACCTCCCAACTCACATGAAGTGCTGTTGTAGAAAAGCAGCATCTATCATCAAAGATCCTCAGGCCATGCTCTTTTCTCGCTGCTGTCAACAGGCAGAAGGTACAAGAGCCCCAGAACTCTCACCACCTGCTCCAAGACCAGTTACTACCCTTCAACCATCAAACTCTTGAACAAAAGAGCATAATTACACTCATCTATTGAGACGTTCCCACAGCCTATGATCTCACCTTAAGGACTCTTTATCTTGTTATTTCATGCTTTCATTATCTATTGCTATTTATTTATAGTTGTGTTTCAACAGTTGTTGTTTTCTGTGCTCTTCCCTTCTATTGATCCAGTTTACAGCTGCTATTCTACAGATTTTTGCCCAGTATGCCCGCAGGAAAAAGAATCTTAGGATTGTACGTGGTGACATGTATGTACTCTGATAATAAATTTTACTTTGAACTTTGAAAGTAATTCATGAGTGCTCATTGAGCAGTAAGAATTGTTACGGATACGGGACAAAAAAAACACAACTTTCCTGAGTTGAATGCATGCAGCTTTCTGGAATTCCACTAATCATTGGTGAATTCCATCCTGAAAGATCTAAGTTTAGAGAGGCTACCTTTATCAACAAAGCTCTCCAGGACATGCCCTCTTCTCATTGCTACTGTCAGGGAGGGGGAACAGGAGCCTGAAGACTCACATTCAACATTTTAGGAACAGCCTCTTTCCCCCACCATCAGATTTCTGAATGGACGATGAATCAACCCACAAACACTACCTCACTAAGCTTATCTGCTTTCTTCTTGCATCGCTTGTTTAGTATCATACATACATATATACAGTACATGCACTACTGTGCAAAGGTATTAGGTGTGTGTATAGAAATATATCGATAGCTAGGTTGCCTAAGGCATTTCTGCAGTGCTGTGCCAAGATCTTAGGGGTATATATATATTAGGATGCCTAAGACTTTTGCAGAGTACTGTAATAATTTTATGTATTGCACTGTACTGCTGCTGTGAAAACAAACAAATTTCATGACATCTGTGAGTGATGATAAACCGATTGTGGACTGAGAGTGGGAAGAGGCAGGGAGAGGAGAATCATGGTTGGGAAAAGGGGAAGGGAGAGGGGATGGAACATGAAGCACCAGCGGACATTCTGTAATGATCAATAAACCAATTGTTCAGTATCAAATAACCTTGTCTGATGGCTCAGTGCTGGGTGTGTCTGCACCTGTGCCATCCAACCCCCGCCCTCCCCTTGCACACCTTCTTTGCCACCCGTCTCACACCTCTCCCATGTGCTCCACCCTTGCCATTCCCAATGTCCTTTGCTCTTGCCAGATTTACAAACTCGCTCTCTGCTCCACATTGACAAATACTGTACTGTGCAAAAGTTTTGGGCACTATATATATAGATCTTTATGATAAACATATTGATTTTTAATCTGCATGTTCCTCTGAGATTAAAGTTTGGCTTTCTAATGTTGGACCCCTGCTGTGGTCACAGAATTAAAGGCCGCATAGGCTTATTGTCATTTACCTTGGCCCTGAGCTTCTTTTTACTTTGCTTTTATAAATTATTTACTATTTGCTTTATAATCACTCTTATATAACTGAATGTATAACTGAACCACGCAGTATAACTGAATATTTTTGCTGTGATCTCTGTAGCATCATAACCCGCTTTACAAAGAATGATTTTGGCACACTAAACAGAAGTCCCTGTGAAACCAGCGATATGGTATAATCAGATACTTATGAGGAGATTAGTACATAGTTTTTTTCATATATCTGTGTTTGTTTTGATCACATTATGAGGTTAAGTAAGCTGCTCTGTGAACAAACTTAAAAATCTCCCCAACCATCAGGTACAGATTGGATGTCTATTTTATGTACCATGTGTTTCAGTAGCAATGCACAATGTTGAAAATTTCTCAGGAGCACACAGCGGCATTTGGACTTCCTGTGTGTGTTTTTCAAGTATAACATATGCAGTCAAAAATCCACTTTCCTGGACCATTGTCTTTTTTCCTTATAAAGTCTGAGAAGCATCCATTCTAAAATTGGCTTGCGAAATACTGTTTCAGGCATTTCCAGCAGACCCCTAGATCAATATCAGGTCCCTTGCATATGGAAATGGAAAGCCAAATCTCTTTATTAGGTCTCTTCACAGCGTGAGTCTGAGAGGGATTTTCAGTGATTACCACCAGATGAAGATACATAAAAGTCTGCATGATCAATTAGAAATATAATGAAACAGAACAAAATTGATGAATACTTCAGACAAGAGTGCCATTGAGCAGAATGGAGTTTGGTTTGTTTGTAATTTGAAGAATGATGGTATTACTTTTGGGAAGCAATTCTGAAGGGGACTGACATGCTAGATGTTGATAGTTGTTTTCTTCTGACTAAAGGCTAAGCAAAGGGGTTAGGCTTAGAAAGAGGGTTCCATCCATTTCACACTTAGGTGAAGCAGAAATCTCTCAGTTGTTAGGTTGGGAAACAGCTTCTCTCCACCACCACCCCCCCAACCCCCAGCTGTAAGACGACTGAACTCCCTACCACCATCCAGGATCTTACGACAGGAAGGATGTGGATGCTATAGAGAGAGTGTAGAGGAGACTTACAAGGATGTTGCCTGGATTGGAGAGCGTACCTTATGAGAATAGTTTGCATGAACTTGGCCTTTTCTCCTTGGAGCGACGGAGGATGAGAGGTGACCTGGTAGAGGTGTATAAGATGATGAGGGGCATTAATCGTGTGGATAGCCAGAGGCTTTTTCCCAGGGCTGAAATGGCTAACATGAGAGGGCACAGTTTTAAGGTGCTTGGAAGTAGGTACAAATGAGATGTCGGGGTAAGTTTTTCCACACAGAATGGTGGGTGCATGGAATGCACTGCTGGCGGTGGCAGTGGAACCAGATACAATTGAGTTTTTTAAGAGATTCTTACATGGGTACATGGAGCTTAGAAAAATAGAGGGTTATGCAGTGGGGTAATACTAGGAAGTTTCTATGGTAGGTTACATGGTCGGCACAACATTGTGAGCCGAAGGACCTGTAATGTGCTGTAGATTTCTATGTTTCTATGTATTTTGGAAGACTCTACTCCAAATATGTTAAGTTGATTCAAGACAAATGGGAAGATTTTAATCATGAAGGGTATCAGATTAGATTAGATGATATATGAATCAGGCAGGAAAGTCAATGTAGGGAATGGTATTAGCCATGATCCAATTGTATGAGGGAACAAGATCCTGCTCCTATTTCTTAATGTATTTGAAAGCAAGTAGAACTCTTCTTTGTAATTAGGAGTACTACTTCAATGCTGGAGTAATCATTTTATCTGTGATTGGCCTGACCCTCTCACTTTCTGGCCTTGCCTTTCGGTGTTCCCTAGGCATCTATCGGGTAGGTATGCTGCTGATGGGGCCAGAACACAGGCCAGCAGATACTCATCATTGTAGAACTGAGGCAAAAACAGCTGCAGTGCTCTCAATAGGTACTTCTAGCCCAAGAATAGGTACTTCTCTGTTCATATGCAGGATGGTGATGGTCAAGCTGTCTGTACTGTCAAGGAACTTGATCTGACAATTTCTGTTTAAGAGTTGGCTACCTGCTATAATCTATGTACAAAGTTTTGTAACTTCCAAGTGAATGTGGAACTCTTGAACTTCAGTGGATTTCTGTTGATTGCTCAGTTGGGCTCAAGCATTAGGCTCCTCATGGCGAAAGAGCATGGGTGTCCATTTTTCTAGGGAAATGCCTAATGAACCTGTGCAGATAAGCCAGCCAATTAACAGGCCTACTTAACAAAGAAAATCAGTTTGAGGAAGAAGAGCAGTCAAGCTAATTTTCATCATTTTGATTTCACTACATTTAGATGTATTTTTTTCTCTGGTATTATTATTTTTTAATTAAGGAAATTCATGGGCATTGACACACACAAAATGCTGGAGGAACTTGGAGGTCAGACAGAATCTATGGAAAGGAATAAGGAGTTAATGTTTCAGGCTGAGACCCTTCATCCGGCCTTGAGCTTTGAATTGCTTTCTCAACTGTAAAATGAGGACGACGACTTAACTGGTTCTTAAAGCAATGATGTGAAGTACTACTTCTTGTTTTTCAGCTGGGAGTCAGCTCCTCAGTTGAAGATAGCAGCAAGATTAGCTTGAGGTTTACTTGTCACATGAATATCGAAACATACAGTGAAATGCTTTGTTATGTTTCAAATCACATCAGCAAGGATTGTCACTGAGCAGCCCGCAGGTATCACCATGCGTCTGGCACCACCAAGAGAATAAATATTTAGTGTGCGTTTTTTTATTTTGTTGCTTTCCTAGCGAGGAAACTTTGAGCCTTGTGGATAAAGTTCTTAATAAATATTGTAGCGGCAAACACAAACCAAACCAAAACCAAAACAATTGCCGCTGCCTGAGACCTTACTGATATGTTATACTTGCATGATGTGCCCCCAGCTCCAATGATTGCCCCAAAACTCAAATCCTTTATTAGCAATCAGGAAACATACAATCTTGAAGCAGTGAAACTTAAGCGGTACACAAGTGTGAGCTAAGCACAATTAAGTGTTATTGAGTGGTCAGCAAAAGATATATCTGCCAGTCTCAAACTACAACCTGCAATGAAATAAACAAGAAAACGTGACTTATTGCCTTCGGTTTTACCACAGCCCCACTCATGTGACTAGTTACTATGATAAGCATAATAAATGCACCACACAGATTACAATGCAGATAGAGAACAAATGCATGGCTCCTACAAATATTTTGCAAGTGTCTTTCCAAAATTGTGAGATACCGTAAATGTTGAATGATAAGAAAGTGTATGGATAGTTTGTTTGATCATTATGTGCTGTGTTGTATAACATGGGTAATCATGGTCTTTCCATGACCATGATTGCTGTTGGCAACTTTGTCTACAGAAGTGGTTTGCTGTTGTCTTCTTCTAAGCAGTGTCTTTGCGAGACAGGTGACCTCATCCGTTATCAATACTCTTCAGAGATTTTCTGCCTGGCGTCAGTGGTCGCGTAACCAGGACTTGTTATATGCACCAGTTGCTCATATGGCCATTCACCACATGATCCCATAGTTTTACACGACCCTGACTGGGGGGGGCTAAGCAGATGCTACACCTTGCCCAAGGGTGACCTGCAGGCTAGCAGATGGAAGGAGCGCCTTGCACCTCCTTTGGTAGAGATGTATCTCCACCCCACCACTCGTGTATGGATAGTATAAGCTTCAAGTATTATGCCACTTAGCATCTTCAAAATTTGATAAATTGGCCAAATAAAATGATAAAAGAAGCAAAAATATTATTTGACTTCATGATTTTTCATCCAGCCCTGGAGTGATGGGTGAAGGACTGAAGTATGACTAACATTGTTTTGTTGTGTAAAAAAGAAGAGAAAATAATTATAGGCCAGCTTTTTTAACTTTGGTTGTGAATGAATTATCAAAATTTATTCTTAGGGAATATTTAAAAAGGGAAAGCTTTATCAATGTTAGATGAGCATCTAATTAGATGAGTCATGTCTGATAACATGATTGATTTTTTTTCTAAGGAGATAACAAGGTGTTTTGATGACAAGATATTTGATACAGCTTACATGGATTTCAGCAAGGCCATTAACCAGCAGTTTACGGCACACTGCTGAGAAAGAGAAAGTACCTGGGATCCAAAGATGACTGGCAAATTGGATCCAAAATTAGCTCAGTGGTGCAAGTAGAGGGTGATGATTGACAGGTGTATTTATAATTGGCAGGCCATTGCCTGTTATATTCCAAAAGCTTTAGTACTTAATCCCTTTTTCTTTTTTGGAAAAGTTAATGATTTAGATATAATGGTTGGAGACATGATAACTAAGATTGCAGGTGCTACAAAATAATTGGCCATGTTGTTCACAGTGAAAAGGAAAACTTTGGATGACAGGGGACATAGGTGGTCTGTTCAGATAGGCAGTAAAGTGGTAAATGAAATATAGTCTGGAGAAGTCTAAGATAAAACATTTGAGAAGATAGAACAAGGCAAAGGAAGAAACAATAAATGAAGTGAGGGGGAAACAAAGACGGAGTAAAGGGAGACATAATTGAAGAATATAAAATTATGGGACCTACAGATGAAAAACAGAATAGACATATTCTCCCTTAGCAAAGGTGTTAAAATCAGGGGGATTATATTTAATGTAAAAGTTTGAAAGGTGAGAAGTAATAAGAGGTAATGCTTGTTCACTGACAACATAGTCAAGGTTTGGCACAGCTGCCTGGAAGAGCGGTAGAGGCAGAGAATTACTTGGATATATGTACAGTGTCACAACGTGAAGGACAATGTTGGAAGATTGATTGTGTTCTGGTCAAAAAGGGGTAAACAAATTCCTGGTCATTTTATTTTTTTCTGCTTCTGTGACTGATAAGTAGTTGAAATGGAACAGAAGGAGGTGAATATGGAACTTAAACAGTAGCATAAACCTGTTAGGCAGAATTACCTAACCTAGTATTTAAGTAAGAGATAACTCCATGCAGCAGAGCAGAAGATGAGCTGAAGAACTAGGGACATTTTTGAAACAAATAATTTTTTTTCTCTCAGTGAGCTGTTCCCACAACCGATGGACTCGCTTTCAAGGACTCTTCATCTCATGTTCTCGATATTTATTTATTGCTTACTTATTTCTTATTATTATTATTTTCTTTTATGGATTTGCAGTTTGTTGTCTTTTACACATTGGTTGTTTGTCCGTCTTGTGTGCATTCAAGTCATTTATTGTCATTTAACTATATACATGTATATAACCACATGACGTATAGAGAAATGGGACAGTTCTCCAAACCAGGGTGTAAAGCACACTAGTACACATAACACACAACACACAATAATTTATGAAGAATCACACATATATAACACTAAAGTGCATTAGTACTAAATATTGTAAGGTACAGAATAGATTAACCAGTGACACTTCAAATATGATGTGGCAGGTAGTTAAGAAGCCTAATGGCCTGGGGGAAGAAACTGTTTCTCATCCTGACCGTTCTTGTTTTTATGCATCAGAGTCTCCTACCTGATGATAGAAAGTCAAAGAGGATGTTGGATGGATGGGTGGGATCTTTAATAATACTAAAAGCCCTGCGCACGCAGCGCTCCTGAAAAATGTCCCTGATGGATGGTAGGGAGACCCCTATGATCCTCTCAGATGGTCTCACAGTCTTTGCAGGGACTTCTGGTCTGATGCTTGACTGCTCCCATACCAGGCGGACATGCAACTTTGTCAGGATGCTCTCAATAGTGCTCCTGTAAAATGCAGTTAAGATGGGGGCGCGAGTGGGGAGGAGCCTTGCTTGCCTCAGTCTTCTTGGGAAGTGGAGGCGCTGCTGTGCCTTCTTATTCAGGGAGGTGATATTAAGGGACCAGGTAAGGTCATCCATGATGTGAACTCCGAGGAACTTGGCGCACTTAACTCTCTAGGGAAGAGCAATGTACTTGCAAAGGGGGATGGTTTGTCTGCACTTTCCTGAAGTCCACGATGATTTCCTTTATATTCTCCATGTTCAGGCCTAGGTTGTTCTTCTCACACCAATCCACCAGCTTCTCCACTTCCTCTCTATACCCTGTCTTGTCATTGTTTTTGGTAAGGCCAACTGCTGTTGAGTCATCCACAAACTTGATGGTGCGGTTTGAGCTGGCTCCTGCAGCACAGTCATCCATCAGCAGCGTGAACAGCAAAGGGCTGAGCACACAGCCTTGGGGGAAGACAGTGTTCAGCATGATGGGACTAGAGACGTTGCTGCTCACACGGACTGACTGTGGCCTTACTGTTAAGTCTAGTATCCAGTTGCAGAGGGAGATGTTGAGAGCCAGCGAGGGCAGTTTTCCCACAAGTGTCACCGGTGTTGAATGCCGAACTGAAGTCTATAAAAAGTAACAAGAGGGTTTCGGCCCGAAACGTTGACTGTACTTTTTCCCATAGATGCTGCCTGGCCTGCTGAGTTCCTCCAGCATTTTGTGTGTGTTGCTCTATAAGCAGTAGTCTGGCATTTGAGACCCCATTTTCCAGGTGGGATAGGACAGTGGAGGGCAGAGGCTGTTGTGTCATCAGCAGATCGATTTGGGCATTTCATAATGGTTGATGTTGATGTCACCAGCCGATAGTCATTAAGGCAGGTCACTGTTACCTTCTTTGGCACTGGAAACCGAAAACCTTGAAAACTAAGTGGACAATGGATTGTTCCAGAGAAATGTTGAATATATCTGTCAGCTGGGCTGTGCAGTCTTTCACAACCCAACCTGGTATATTATCAGGCCCGATAATGAAATGAATCTTTCATTGATTCTGTTATGGCTGTTGGATTTACAGAGTATGTCCGCAAACAAATCTCAGGGTTGTACAGTATGAAGGTAATACATTTACTTTCAACTTTGAACTTTGTTTACAGACAAGTCTTTTTTTTGTTTCCTAAAAGATAATGAATATTCTGTTGCATGATAAATAAGAGCATAAATGGAAATTGCATCATGTTTTATGCATTTCTGCAGCATATCATAGAATTAATATTTCTGGAATGAAAAGTAAACTTGAAAGTAATATTGTTCTTCTGCTGAATTGCATTGATGTGTGGTGGGAATTTTGCCTAGAAGCATTGGGAATATTGAATACCTGCATCCTAATAAGGAAGTAACATTCCAAAGATAATCAAGCTATGTGAAAGTGAGGGATTTATCATCATTTGTGCTCTAGCAATGTTGGAGGTAAGGAATGCTGACATGTTTCTAGAATTTCAAGGTTACCATGGAGGTGGTGGTATTACTTCATGTTGGACAAGCCATGTGGGCTAATGCAATCTATTTGCAGGATTATTTATTTCATCAGTTTTCTATATTTATAATATTATTTGAAAATTCCTTCATGCCGCAGCAAGAGGCTGTCCCTGGCTCATGGCTTGTGGCCTGTCAAGTCGACTGTCCTATGGCAAAGAAATCTGAGGATTGTTTCACACCTGGGTCTCATTGAATATACTAATGTTAATGGAGATGGACATGCAGCTATGAGGTAGCTCCTTCCCACAAGTTTGTGGTGGAATTCCTCTGGAAATTCCAGCTAGCTTCTTTGTTAAATGTTGTCTCAATAAGATTTAATGCTTCAGCTTGTTTTGAACTGGCCTGCAATAGCAAAGTCCAACTTACCTTCATAGATTATAAATAGCACTCTGTTTCCATTACTTTAGGAGAATCTAGCTATTCACTGGCTTTATTAGGCTGCCAGATTCAACTGTGTAACAGTTTTGCACATCTTACTGAACAATGAGCCCATGGAAGGGCTTGTTCACAACCCTCTATACACAAACTTTGGGAGTAGAGTATACAAATATTCTTCCAAATGGAGTGCTGGAGGAGTTTGATGAAAACACCACCCTGCTTGTGCTCCATTGGCGTCAACGTGGCTGCCATGACCTATTTTGCTCTCCTATTATGATGAACTTGGGAGGGATTTTGTTTTGATCCAATTCTGCAAGCCATCATTGACTAAAAATGTGAGATAGAATATCTGTCACTTGTTGCATTTTTAGTCTGCCATTTGTGAAGTGGAACTCTTGTATGAGGCATCCAATTCTGAAGTTGATTGGCTCATGATGTTTCTCAGATGTAATAGTCTTGTTAAAAGAACTGTTTGTTCAGAGCTCGGACCCAGAGACAGAGTTTTGCAGATATAGCTAGGATGGTACAGGTTATGGAAGGGGAATGAAAATGGAGATCAGCACTTAAGAACAAACTGCAGAATAGCAAATAAAAATGGGAAAAAGATACTGAATCAGCTGTGTTCATTAAAAGACTTGGAAAGGTACTCAATGTGAAAACAGGAGTGAATGGAACAGCTACACTCTGCAAGAGTTTAGTTAGTTAAACAGTAATGTATCTTAGGTATTTGAAGTGTTTTCAGAAGGGGCTAACCAAATAATTGATAAACAAAGCGATTGAAGATAAATGCATTGTTTTGCAATCTCATGGAGAATGATTTGCTGCACTTATCTTGCTTCCAACTGGTATATGGAGGTGAAGGGGACATAACACATCTTGAAAGGTACACAGGGTCCACAACTGTATTTTCAGAGGTTCCTCTTTTTCCTCGTAACCTCTTGATTAACTGTGTAATGCTGGTGGTATAGCATCATTGCACCACTGCCTAGAAACATGTTTGTGCCATAAATTTTCGTTGAAGACTTTGCGGTCATAATTTCCAAGAAAACTACACCAGATGTACAAAGCCATGTGCCTCCGATCACTTGGAAGTAAGCTGAATGTGGAGCCCTGCCAATGTATGCTGCTCCCAGAATGCTAAGATCTTATTGCAAGGGGCAAATTTGACTTTTGCAGTTCATCACAGCTGAAGACGTGTTTCTATTTTTTTTGTTCCAGATACTTGACAGATGGTGGGTTGGGACTCTATACTCGTCGACTTAACCGCTTGCCGGATGGAATGGCTGCCGTGCGAGAAAATGTCCAGCGAAATACATCCATAGGCCTGGGTGACGCAGACAGGTAGGAATCTTGAGAAGTACTATTGTCCACAGCTATAATAGTTCCTTGAAGATACCATGGTTTTAAAATATTTTCCCTCTAATTTTGTGGAAGTAGAAAATCTTTATCACCTTTCTTGTGACTAATTTTGCCATTTTGGTTTGCTCTGACTTTTGTTCTGCAGCTGCCTTTGTTCTTTATATTGCTCAAAGGTGAATGGAACTGAAATACTGAATAGCCATGGTGTGATTGAATGATCTGACAGACTAAATGGGTTGAAAAGTCTTAAGTCTGTTCACATCACGTGTTGTCCAGTTTTCAGACAGGGGGGCTAAATTGCCTTTTAAGATTCCAACTGAATGTTCTCTGCTGTAAAATGATTTTCAATCCAAAGCACTGACAGGTATAGCATTTGTCCAGGGTGCTTGATGAATGCATTGGTTTGATCATAACAAACAAGGCGTATGTCAGGATGACCAAAGCATCCGAAATTCAGATTACAATGCCACTGTTAAGAAAAAGCTGTCAATGGAACTGTGGGGCTGGATCGGCAGATAATAACGAGGAATGTTGAATCTGGAAGCAACGCTTCCTGTCTTTTGTTCGTATGTAATCTAATGAATTTATCTTGCACCTGGGAATCAAGAGCCAGCGGTGTAGAATAATATAAAGACAGCTGATAAGCGAATTTCAAAGGATAGAATTTACCAGGTATTCTTTATACGTGGAGGCAGAATGGAAGATAAAGACCCTTTACTTGAGAACCCCTTTACTCTATTACAATGTGATGCAAAGCATGGCTCACTTTCAAAAAAAATCTGAAAGGACTTCCTTTGAGGCAAAACAGATTTGAAACTATAAATTTACATGTTTTTCTTATGTTTGGGTTTAGACTTTTCCAAGTTGTAACTCCTCAATAGTTTTTGCAAGGTGCTGTAAACATTTCTAAAACTATTATTGTCATTTATTGTTTCAGCTGTGCATTAGCATTCCACGCAAAATCAGATGGATTCAAGTAAATATTGGAACTTCTTCATGTTTCTGTTGCCAAAGTAAACAAGACATCTGGGGGATAATCCTTTGCTTTAAATACCTTCCAGAGTTAAAGGACAAAATGACAAAAGATGGATATCTTTGTGGTCAAAATCAAAAACCAAACTATATTAAACTGAAAATTGTTTGAGAATAAAATAAGCACAGCATTTTAATGTGGTTCATTTGTTCTAAATGAAATAATAGGTCCTTCCTGTCCACTCTCTATTGGCCTCTTCAACTTCAATACACCTTAATTAAGTCTCTGCTCAGCTCTTTTAGTTCCAAAGAAAACAATTTTTCTTCGTAATTATAATTCTCCAACTCCAGCAAAATCCTTGTTAATCTCTACGCCATTCATAATGCTGCCATATCCTTCCTGTATAATGACCAGAACTATTCACGGTGCCCTGACTCTGCACTTACGAAAGTAACTGTTGACCTTGTGATTTGAATGGTTCCTCTGAAGAGGAACCCAGTACTAGAACATTCATCCTATAGTTTGATGATGCTCTTTATTTGCCCCTGTGAATGTTGTGCAAGTTTTCCACTGTTTAGATGGACGACTAAAAGAACTTTGAAGCTTCTCATTTTAAAATTTGTCATCAAAGGAATTGTGGTTGTAATTCTCAACAGTATTATTTCTGCACTGCGCAGTGATGAATTCATTTTGTTTACAGCTTGCTTAGTTAATACAAGTGTTTTAGCTGATAAAATGGCTATTGCAAGGCCAAACCTGTAAATTTGCCTTCTCTGTTCTGAAGTTTAAACAAGCAACTGGGAATATTTCAGAAAAATGATGGAAAGAAAATAACATTTGATTCTCCCATGCTTGTTTAGTTACTTTTCTGAAATATGGTTCCATTATAATTTCATAGCATATTTAATACACACACAAGAGGATACAGGTCTACCCTTTGGATACTAACTGAAGTAGAAGTTGCTAATATCTAATATTTGATCTGTGCTTTAGATTTGGTCACCTATCTGCAGGAAATATGTAAATAAGCTTGAAAGAGTACAGAGGAAATTTACAAGGATGTTGCTGAGTATGGAAGACCTGAGTTATAAGGAAAGATTGAATGGGTTAGGACTTTATTTCTTGGGACATAGAAGATTGAGAGGAGATTTGATTGAGATATGCAGAATTATGAGGGGTATAGATAGGGTAAATGCAAGCAGGCTTTTTCCACTGAGGTTGGGTGGGATTACAACCAGACATCATGGGTTAAGAGTGAAAGGTGAAAAGTTTAAGGGGAACATGAGGGGAAACTTCTTCACCTAGAGGGTTGTGAGAGTGTGGAATGAGCTGCCAGCACAAGTGGTGCATGCAAACTTGATTTGAACATTTAAGAGAAGTTTGTATAGATACATGGATAGTAGGAGTATAGAGGGCTATAGTCTCGGTGCAGTTCGATGGGAGTAGGCAGTTTAAATGGTTTTGGCATGGACTAGATGGGCCAAAGGGCCTGTTTCTGTGCTGTACTTCTCTATGATTCCATGACTCTACTAGCTAACTCAGTCAGTAGTAGCAGCCTCCTCAATGAATCTTAACTTAAAGCAGGCACACATATCAGCGATTATCTCTGACCTGACACCAGCGATTGTGCTAATGAGAGACTGGTACTCTTGGCAAAGCAGGTGAAATCCATCAGAGGCCTCTAGCCCAAAATATCATCCGATAACTAGTCCCAAAAATGTTGACTGTGACTGCCAAAGAGGACTAGGTTTATGTCCAGGGTATCATTATTGTATCATTATGTTTCATGGTTTGACAATGCACCAGAGTGTTTTCTTTTATATGGGTTATTGGTAAATCTGCTCTTTGAGCAGAACATCCCAAATTGGATTTCCTGACCATACCACACTGGCTGACCTTTATATAAACAGTGAGGCAGATAATTTAAGAAAAGGACACAATACTCCAGAAACCCTACTAACTACAGCTCATTGTTCATCTGTTTTGAAAAGTGCTTGCATGAGACCATTTGAAGGAACTAGGGTGGTTGTCACTTCCCCCATTAGCTTCCAATACTTGGCTTAAATGCTTGCAATAGTGTGTTGGATGCAGTGCCAAGTGTTTTGCTTGGCAGTCAAATGTGTCTCAATGTTCAGATGGTAGCTCATGTGTAAAGGCCCTATTCCGTGAAAGCCTGTGGGTGTATGGTAGCTAAAACTTTGTGCAGGGTATCAGTCATGCTTCTGTGCTCTGGATACTGAAGATAGGCTTACCAGAAGCACTGATCCATTGCCTACCATGTAACTAGTGCTTAGGGTGGATTCAGATGGGACATGAGGTGGGGGGTGAAATAGGACAGATATTAAGAACTTGAAACTATTCCATAACAAATCTCTTTTGAAAATATCTGGAGTAAAACAGTGACTCTAGCAATGTGGGAAATGTAGATTGTTTTCTTAACTAATTATTTTCTGGATGCGCCTACTTCAAATCTGCACTTCATTCTCTACATAATAAGTAGTCAGCTTGATAACCTCAGGATTGTCAGCTTCAAAATTAAAGGATTATGAAGAAACCAGACTCCTGCTAGTTGTACATTAGTGAGATTACAGTGAAATGCAGTAACTTTAAACAGAACCTTTGAAAAAGAGCTTTATTCTGAAGTTGGTATTTGAACTGAAAATTTTGAAAATTACTGTTTAGTTTCTGAAATGTCATGTTCTTCCCTATAGTTTCTTTAATCCCATGGTCAGACCTAAACCACGGTAACTTTTCTAAGGAATTTCACTAACTACACTCAGTGGCCACTTTATTAGGAACACCTGCTCATTAATGCAAATATCAAATCAGCCAATCATTTGGTGGCAACCCAATTCATAAAAGCATGCAGATACGGTCAAGAGGTTCAGACGATGCTCAGGCCAAACATAAGAATGGGGAAGAAATATGATGTAAGTGACTTTGATCATGGGATGATTGTTGGTGCCAGACAGAGTGGTTTGAGTATCTCAGAAACTGCTGATCTCCTGAAATTTTCACACACAACAGGCTCTAGAGTTTACAGCGAATGGTGTGAGAATCAAAAAAAAATCATCCAGTGAGCAGTAGTTCTGTCAGTGAAACAAATTGTTAATGAGAGCGGCCAGAGGAAAATCCCACTCTACTTCAAGATGACAGGAAGGCGACAGTAACTGAAGTAACTGTGTTACAACAGTGGTGTGCAGAAGAGCGCCTCTGAACACACAACACATCAAACCTTGAAGTGGATGAGCTACAGTAATAGAAGACCACAAACATATACTCACTGACCAGTTTATTAGGTACAAGCAACACATAAATTTCCAGCATCTGCAGGTTTCCTCGTGTCTGCTTTATTAGGTACAAGAGGTTTTCGATAAAGTTTTTACACTATTTTACACTGCTTTTACACTATTCTGAAGTTTATCATGAAAACCATGACTCATGGTCCAAAGCTTTCGCTTTAAATCAAAAATAAATTTACTTCATTTTTGCATTCCTTTTTTCAGTAGCCTTTGTACTGGATCCATTGTAACAGAGGACAAAGAAAATCCAGAATGTAGTTAGTCAGAGGCAGAATTATCTTACAAAATTAACATCTTCCTTGACTGTATTTGAGATTGTAAACAGCAGGGTGCATTGGGGAAGGGATGAAAGTAACTTCAATTTCTAATCAGCACTGTCATTTACTGTACCCTGCCCGTAAAGCAAAGTCCATGCCCCTTTTTTAGTGTTGCACCATACTGGTCCATACATGCTTGCTTTCAATGCTGGATAATGGAGACGTAATGGATGCTGCACACCTGGAATTATTGCATTTGAGAAGATGATGCAAAAACTAAATTAACTGAAGGATCTCCAGCCAAAATGTCATAGCGTCATGGAGCACCACAGTACAGAAACAGGCCTTTCGACCCATCTAGTCTGTGCTGAACTGTTGTTTCGCGTAGTCCCACCAACCCACACCTGGACCATTCTCCCATCCATAGCCTTATCCAAACTTGTCTTCAATGCTGCAATCCATCCTGCATCTACCACTTCACTGGAATGCCTTGTTCCACACTTGCACCACCCTCTGAGTGAAGAAGTTTCCCCTCGGCTTCTCTTAATAGTTTACCTTTCACCTTTAACCTATGATCCCTAGTTCTAGTCTCAACTAATCTCACTGGATAAAGCCTGCTTGCATTTAAATAATCTATACCCCTCACAGTTTTGTATACCTCGATCAAATCTCCCCTCATTCTCCAATGCTCCAGGGAATAAAGTCCTCACTTATTGAACCGTTCCCTATAACTCAGATCCTGTCAACAACATTGACTATTCACCTCCATTGATACTGACTGACCTGCTGAGTTCCTCTAGAATATTATGTGTTGCTAAGTGTAGAGGTTAATACTTTAATACAAAACAGAGGAGGAATAAATAGCGAACTTTTGTAGGAACTCGTTGGCTTGAACAGCATCTGTGGTAGTGGGAACGGCAGGGTGCAGGGAAAAGAATGGTCAATTTTAAGGTAAAAACTCTACATCAGGGCAAGGGAACCCTGCATTGTTTGAACCTGAAACATCAGCAGCAAGGGAGTAGGTGAGAAAGTGGACAAGGTGAAGCACCATGATTTTAGGAATGCTTGAGTAAGGGTCGTGAGTTTTTCATTTACATGAGAGTATCCAGAGATCCGCATTTGCCTTGAGACACTGGAGGTAGTTGTGATGTCATTTCTGTGGCCCTGACCCTTAATCACATACCCTTTGGCATGTGCTGGAAAATGAACCTGAGACTGTCCTGGTTTTGTGGTTCAGCACCTCACTGGGCAAACTTAAAACACTGGAAGTTTCTGTTTTATTTTGTTGTATCTTTCCACCCAATTTTCCTCATACGCTCTTCAATGGAGAGGCCAAATTTCAAGTGCAAATCAGCTATGGCGCAACTTGTGTTTCTGTGATTTTTGAGTGTGTTGGGAATACTGCCCTGAATACTGCTTCTGGTTCCCTGTGGTCACCAGTGGGCACTTCTGGTTTCTGACGTTGTAGCCAAATAGGTGAAGGTGCTTCAGCGAGCTATCAGATCTTCTTGCCGAACCACTGGCACTGAAGAGCCTTTCAAAATGAAAGGTAAAAATAAATGGATTCTTCAACTCTGTGCTTATAGTTTTGCTGGAAAATGTGCCTCTTATCTTCCCAATAGGTGTTTCATAGAACCAAATTGAGCGGCAGAGTAAAATATACCGATGTCGCAACATCGCATATTTAGCCCTGACATGAACTTCTAGGCATAGACCTGTCTCCTGAAGTCGTTGAATTGTTCGATGAATTTAAACATCAAATTTAGCTGTAATATGCAGATATGATAGTGATGTTTAAAAGACAGGCACATGAACTTGCTGGGAATGGTGAGATATGTGTAATACGCAGGCAGTGGGATTAGTTTAAATTTGGCATTGTAGCTGGCACAGATACCCTGGGCCAAAAGGGACGTTCCTGTGCTGCACTTGTCTATGTTTTAGTTTCATAATGACTAACTACTGGCTCCAACCTGACTCCATGGAAAAGTAGGGCAAGACTTCTCTTTCACAACTTTTTTTTGCATTTATTCATTTACATATGTGGGATTCATGCAAGGTGCATTAACGATGAAGTTGATTGATGCACCTTCACAAACATGCAAAAACCTTCCCTTTGTATTAATCAAATTGCAAATCCTATTTTGATATTCATGTTAATTCTGTAGTTGCATTGTTTCAGTTGGTGTCCAAGGACTATTTCTTAATTAATATTAATTATATTGCCATGAACTGAAAAATGGCCGCTGAAATAATGGAGGAGCTGAAATGCACATGCACAGAAACTTAGAACTAATTTGCTCTGATGGACCATTTATAATGCTACAGATCTTTTTATTTGCATGTGAACATTTGATATATTGTTAGGTAAACCTGTATTAAATGTACTAGCAACACACATAAAAGTTGCTGGTGAACGCAGCAGGCCAGGCAGCATCCATAGGAAGAGGTACAGTCGATGTTTCGGGCCGAGACCCTTCGTCAGGACTAACTGAAAGAAGAGCTAGTAAGAGATTTGGAAGTAGTGTAGCTCCTCTGGCCACCCTCAGGGTCGCTCGGCTTGCTGTCATCTAGGGAAACAGCCCTCGGCCCCGCCAAACTGGGTAATTAGTTTGTGTGGATGCTGTATGATGTACCCCACCCCGCCCAAATAACAGACAATACACCAGATACAATTAAATGAATTACAGTTTATAGATATTACTGGATCTATATAATTAATAGAGAATAAAATATAAAAGGAAAATAAAAGGCGCCACACTTATCAAAGTTCAATCTCTTTGTGCACAAAGAAGTTGGAGCTCAAGACCCTTCTTCTTCTTCCTTCGACCCCTTGGACCAACTCGACCGGCCGCCTGGGACCAACAATGGTGGTCGACCAGATGCTCTACACGAGTCCGTCTCCGTCTCCTCTCCTTGCTGAACGCCCTCCTCGGGGTCCGACCCCGTTAGCGGACTCACAGCACCTGGTCCATCCTCTGTCTCGCTCTCCCGCCTTCTCCCCCAAAACCCCGCGCATACAGTATCTTCAAATACACCAAAAACATAACAACTATCCCAATTGGTTCATAACATCTTCTTATCAGTAATGTGATTCAGCAAACTGCTAACGGGAAGGATTTTCTCAGCGTTTAACATAACAAAGAAGCATTCCCAAGTATAACATAACAAAGAAGCATTTTAATTAGCCTACACAGTAACATAAGAGACGAAACGACGGGTTTCGGCCTGAAACGTCGACTGCACCTCTTCCTAGAGATGCTGCCTGGCCTGCTGCGTTCACCAGCAACTTTTATGTGTGTTGCTTAAACCCCCTTACAGTAGTTTTTGTCAAACAGATTTGCTTCAACAGCGGAGCTTAATTACATGATAGAACAGAAAATGCCACAACCACTCAGCAATTCAGACAGCATCCACGAAGGGCGGGATCAGTCACTGTTTCCAGTCAGTGACTTCTCATCTGAACTGTAAAAGTGAGAAACTGTATGTTTTAACTTGCAAAGAGGGAGAAGGTTGGATAGAACAGAGGGAATGTACAGGAAAGTGTGCTAAGGAAAAATGTCAAGGTAACTAACCATAACTTAAAATACTGGCAGTTGGACAAAGAAGATATACAAAAGAATTTATTTACATATCTGTCTCAACTTATTCCTAGTCTGTTGC
Source organism: Mobula birostris (assembly GCF_030028105.1). Classification (NCBI taxonomy): domain Eukaryota; kingdom Metazoa; phylum Chordata; class Chondrichthyes; order Myliobatiformes; family Myliobatidae; genus Mobula; species Mobula birostris. Next base: position 99,032,434 of record NC_092380.1, on the reverse strand, counting down.
TGTAAGCATGTTCTCTGTCAATTTGAGGATCAAGGATTAACTTTTTTGCCATATACATTTACATAAGTTAGGAAATTACTGCGATGTGGGCTATTCATGCAATGAAAAATAAGAACATTCAACCATTATTCAGAATAAAGAATTATGTAATAATGAATTTAAAATAGAATAATATGTGCATAACTACATAAATTATGATCATACAGTTATTGCCCACCCTACAAAGTCCAGTTTCTTTGAAGTCAGTGCAAATCGGTTTCAGAACCAAAATTTTAAGGGCTTTCAATATTTTGTAGCATATTTAATTATACTATTCAGGAGTGAATTTTGAGGTGATGGTTGTTTACAATTACATAAATGCTTATATCTGCATCTGTTTTATCCACAAGAATATTGCACCAATGCAAGTTTCCTTGACAGTGCCTATACATCCTTTCAAAGATTTTAGTAATTTTCTATTGTAGAAGCAGAAAATGGGGACTTACCATTGCATTGGAGGCTGCGATCACAGGATAGTCATTGAACAGTTAAACCATTTGTGTCCCCTGGACCTTGCCCTGAGCAAGATCATTTAATGTAACATATTGGTGAGGGAGCTTGGGGCTTATCCTTCCCAATCACCACACTCATCACTGCATTTATAATCCAACCCATCAAAGGAAATGCTACTTTTTGCCTCCAACCATTTCCAGAAATACTGTTTTACCCCCCCATAACTTAAGTTTTCAGACAGTTTCCAACATGTTTCATTTGTGACAGAATGAAAAAGACTTAAGGGAAACCAATTTTTATAAATTTCCATACAGATTATGTTTACTTTAGACAAGAGATATAAAGATAGGATCAATTAGATTGGAGAAACAACAAGAAGCAATGTGGAACGATTTTTCAGCCTTGTGTTAGGTTTCTATTATAGAGCCCCAACAAGGAATTCACTGCACCCATCACTGAAAGATCATTGTTTCCTGTTAATATACATTGTTGAGTGTGTTTCTTGTCTGAGGTCCTTTCCTCTCATTTTTTTTTACATTGTAGGAATATCTTTGAAAGCATGTAACAGGGCTTGGCAAACCTGAACAGTCTTCTTGCTGGCATAGTAAAGTAATGCAAATTCCGTAACAAGTCTTTGGGGCAGAGATCCAAATAGTTTTAAGTTACATGAGTGATCCTGCCACTGTCTGTAAGGAGTTTGTATGTTCTCCCTGTGACTGTGTGGGCTTCCTTTCTCAATCCAAAGACATACCAGTCAATAGGTTGATTGGTCAATGTAACTTGTCCTGTGATTAGGCAAGTGTTAAATCGGGGGTTGCTAGGCAAGGCTGCAAGGGCCTATTCCATACTATATTGCAATAAATAATGTAATTTTGTACATTAATAAGCTCAAGACAAAGAAGCAGCTAATGACTGACAGACCATCAGTCACCACCCTTAACTATCAGCACTATGTATCTGCTGTGTACAATCTACAAAATGTATTGTAGTTGCTTATTGCGATTATACTAACAGTACCTCCCAAATCTGCGATATCAGTCACCACAGAGAACACAGGCACCAAATGAATGGGATCACTAGTGTATGCAGGCCCCTTCCAAATGATGTGCCATGTGACATGCAAATAGTACCCCAATCCTTCATCGCTACTGAGAAGATTTGGTGTGTCACCTAAACCACTCACAACAATTTCTACTGATGTACAGTGGAGAACATTCTGAATGGCTGCATCACTGTCTGGTGTGGGGCGTGGGGTGGCTACTGCACAAGATCGAAGGACGCTGTAGACAATTGTAAAATTAGTCAGTTCCATCATGGGTACTAGCCTCCATAGTATTCAAAGCATCTTCAAGAAGCAGTGCCTCAGAAAGGTGGCATCCATTGTTAAGGACCCCCCACCTCCCAGGATATGCTCACTTCTCATTGCTGCCATCAGGAAGGAGGTACAGAAGCTTGAAGGTACACAACACAATGATTCAGGAACATGTTTTTCCCCTCTGCCATTTGATTTCTGAATAGACATTAAACGCATGAACATTACCTCACTCAGAATAGAGGGGTGTCCTTTCAGAATGAAGATGAGGAGGAATTTCTTTAGCCAGAGAGTGGTGAATCTGTGGAATTTGTTGCCACAGGCAGCTGTGGAGGCCAAGTCTTTAAGCATATTTAAGGCAGAGGTTTATAGATTTTTGATTGGTCAGGGCATATAGAGATGCGGGGAGAAGGCAGGAGATAGGGCCTGAGAAGAAAATTGGATTGGCTATGATGAAATGGCAGAGCAGACACGATGGGCCAAATGTCCTAATTCTGCTCCTATATCTTATGGTCTTATTCCAAGGTTTGGTTCTTTTAAGATTATATTTCTTTATTAGACTGACTGATAGTCAATGTGTTTATTAAAATGCAATCTAGATTTTGTCTTTCCTATTCCTATTATGGATGGTCAGGTTTCTAACTGAGGAAGCCACTTGGTTCATTCTTACCTTCCAGACTTCATTCAGAACTTCTATTTTAACAACATATTCTGGCATATGATTTCAAAACAGAGAACCCTCCTTTCCAGCTTTCCGAGAGTCAGCACAATCACCGTGTATGTGCTAAATCAGGAATTTGATCAAAGGATCAAGGCAGCAATAGTCTGGCTCTGTATTGTTGAGCGTCAGTGCTGCAGGGGAAAATTCTGGTTTTAAAATTCTTCAAAACACTCTTTGCTTAAAAAGCTTTTGCTTAAAGGAATTAAGTTTAAATTTGTTTGAAATATGAGCATCAATTTAAAATAGTCTGTTACTACAAATGGGTTGAATCAGTGGGTTGACTTTCAGTAGCTTTTGCAGTAAATTATCTTTTGAAGGTTCCCTCAGGAGTTGTTTGTGATGATCATATTCTGCTTTTCTGTCAGAATTCATTAATCACTACCAGGTTCTGTGTATTTCTTTTCACACGTGGATCTATTAGCATAATGTTCAGACCTTACAAGTTGCAGTTCCCTCCAGCGTCTTAAAACGTGTGAGTGAGATAGAATTAATTTAATGGTTTGAGGGACAGGTTAATGGAAACATTGGGAAATCACAGCTGAGCTCACATCTTGAAACAGAGACAGAAGCCTGCCTTCCTTCCACATCTACATCTTTTCTGTAACATGTTGGGTCTTGGTTGAATTGGATCAGTAAGATGAGAGATTTACAATTGACTTAAGAACAGCTATTCACAATCTGTCTTTCTGAAAAGGTGAGACAGTTGTCAGCAGGATCCATAAAACGCTTTTTATTGTTCAGAATTTGCACTCAGTGACCACTTTAGTAGGTACACCTGCTCTTTAATGCAAACATCTAATCAGCAACTCAGTCCATAAAAACATGCAAACATGGTCAAGAAGTTCAGTTGTTCAGGCCAAACGTCAGAATAGGGAAGAAATGTGATCTAACTGACTTTTACCGTGCCAGACAGGGTGGTTTGAGTATCACAGAAGCTGTTGATTTCCTGGGATTTTCGTGCATAATAGTCAAGCGTTTACAGATCATGGTGCAAAAAACAAAAAGACATCCAGTGAGCGGCAGCTCTGTGGGTGAAAACACGTTAATGAGAGAATTCAGTGGAGAATGGCCAGATTGGTTCAAACTGACAGGAAGGTTTCAGTAACTTAAGCAACCACGCGTTTCAGCGTTGGTGTGCACAAGAGCATCTCTGAATGCACAGCACGTTGAACCTTGAAGTGGATGGGCTATACAGGTGTATATAGTAAGAGAAGAACACATCATACACTCAGTAACCACTTCTTAGGTGCAAGAGGCACCTAATAAAGTGGCCACTGAGCGTAATTGTTAGAAGTAGCTGTGTTTGGAAGCAGGGAAGTTGATTCATGAAAAGACAGAAAACAAGTCAAAAGCATCTCATGCAGATCATAGTTGAAAATGCCATCAAGTTATTGCCAAAGAATTCAACTGTTTTGATTTTGAATAGTGCAATTTTAAAATCTTTAATGGAGTACATGATGGTAATAATTACCTCAGGCTCTTTTTTTGTACCAGACACCCATGCCATTAAGGGAATTTGCACGGTGGACTTAGGCAACTTGTATATTCTCCCTGTAACCTGGGTTTTCTCTGGGTGCTCCAATCAGGTGAGTGCTTGTTGCTGGGTATCTTGGGCCTACATTGTCTCAGTGGCATGGCAACAGCCTGAGGCTGCTGTCAGATGAGGAATGAGAGTTGGAAATCAGGGCCTTTTTTCCCGTGCTGTATAATTGCAATATAATTGTAAATGCAGAAACAGTCCAATCAAATAAAGATTAGCTTTAATTGTCGCACGTACATCACAACTTACAGTGAAATGCGACGTTTGCATCAGATCAGTTTAGCAAGGGTTGTGATTGGGATTGCAAGTGTCAATACATTTCTGGCAGCAACATAGCATGCTCACAATTCTCTAACCCCAATCGTACATCTTTTGGAATCTGGGAGGAAACCTGAGCACCCACAGAAAACCAACTTGGTTCCGGAGAGAATGCACAGACATTCAGATGATAGAGGGAATCAAACGCCAACCTTACACTGTTCACGGGCTGGCTCTGTAAAGTGTGGCACTGATGGCTATGCTTCATCTGATTTATTCTTTCTAACAGGCACATTTTATAAATTGCATCATTAGTTCATACACTTTGAGAAAGAGAATCCAATTAACATGCAACTAGAAGAAATGCTAGTATACAGATATGTCTGTCTGCTTTTCCTGATGATTTGCTCCTCCCCCTCCCCTCACACTCAGGGATTGAAACCTGAGTCCTTGTGCCTTTCCCAAACATCACCATAATTCAACCTGTCGGGTCAGTATGTCTTGAAAAAGAATACTATTACCTGGGGTTTATGCGAGAATAAGGAAACATAATTTCCAATACCACACAAACTGCATTAAAACTCTTAAAGCAGAGAGGGAGGACTGAATCATTTCCTCGGTATGGCTTGACTTCCCTATTTTTCACTTTACAACACAATCCTCTGGTGAGGTGGCATTCTATGTAGTCCGTTTATTATCTCTGTTGAACATTTCATTCATTGTGAAGAATGCTCAACGGGGAACAGTGGTTGAAAAAAAAATCAAGCAAGTGTTCACCTTGCCACAGTGAAAGGCTCTGAATCTTGGTCTTAAGTCATGCAAAGGGTATGTAATTGGTGTGGTTATTAATCATGTGTTGAGTTGATCAGAGAAGATATTCCTCTGTGGTTCAATGGAAGAATCCGCGGTGTATTTCCAGCACTGCCAACAAAAAAATTGTACTTCAAAAATAGCTAAATGCTGGCATTGCACACCGGGACCTCTAATATTGGGAAAGGCAGTGCTTAAGAGTAGTCTCTTGTTTATGAGGATTTGTCCATGAAAAGAAAAGGTTCGAGATTCAACGTCACTTCTGTGCTAGTGAGTTCATTTGGAGAGAGGAAATGAATCTGGGTGAGAACAAGGCTGGGCTTGGCTGTCTTGCCCTCTGTTGTGTTGATGGTTCTCTGACATGAGAGAATGGAGACAAAGAGCCTATTGTACTAGTTTTCAGCACGTGTGAAAGCACATCAAACAAGGGTCAGCACCTCCAGGAGAAGAAAAGGTTAACAAAAAACTGAGGAGGTCTCTGTTAAAATGAATGAGCTTGTAGATTAACATTTTCAGCGTTTGATAAACACGAGAGGTTCTGCGGATGCTGGAAATCCTGAGTAACACATACGAATGCTATGGGTACACAGCAGATCAGGCAGCATCTGTGAAGAGGAATAGATAGTTGATGTTTTGGGCTGAGACCCTTCATTAGGACAGCATTTGTATTTAATAAGGTCTAGTATGTCATGTGACATGGACAGAATCCCCACTGTGTTTTTCTCTGCATCCAATAGGAGGCAGCAGTTGAGGAAGACCATTCCAGAAGTTTTCCTTGTGGCAGACAGGAGTGAAACCCCTCTAGAACATACAACATTACAGCACAGTATGGGCCCTTTGGCCCACAATGTTGTACCACCCTTTAAACAGACTCTAAGATCAATCTAATCCTTCCCTCCTTCAGAACCCTCCATTTTCCATCATTCAAGTGCTTATCCAAGAGTTTCTTAGCTGCCCCTAATTTATCTGCCTCTGCATCTGCATCTGTAGATACAGCAATTAGATTTGCCTCCTTCCCTGAAGGTGGTCACAGTTGTGGTAGTTTTCCTGAGGGTCTCCTGATGGAGGGAATGAGGCTCTGAACTTGTGCCCAAAGTTGCTCTCTGTTAAGCTTTAGAACTTCAGCAAGAGCTTCATCTGTGTCCTACAGATGTCTTTGATTTTCAGTTAACATTTGGCCTTGCAAACTCTTTTCAGTTTGAGATGGGGAAACGGAAGTTTTCTGTGAGATGGAGTCACGGATGCTCAAGGCATTGTCCCAGTTGGAAAGTCCTTTGAAGTGCCCCCTCTGGAGTGCACAGTTTGCCTCTGTGTCTTTGATCAGCTCTCCTCTGTCCCTGGCATTCAGCCTGAGCCCCATGTGCGCACGTACTGCACTGAAGAATTCGTGAATGTTGTGGTTGTTGGCTCGTTGCTGGACACCATCCATCTGCTTTCCAAGCCACAAGTTAATTTGTTGGACCTCAGCCTTCAAGTCCTGTCCTTGAAGCTTGATGTTTCGAATCCAAGAAAGCCTTGTATTTGTAGTTAATTAGCTCATGCATCTTCTGGTCATTCTCATGGAATGGTGCTTGTGTTCTCTTATGGAGAAGTCAGGAGTCACTTCATAAATGCAGATTATGGAGGGCTGAGTCAGTCCAAATGAAGAGTCTCAACTTGAAACATCAACTGACCATTTCCCTATAAAGATGCTGCCCGGCTCACTGAGTTCCTCTAGCAGTTTGTTTCTTCACTTCTGTCATCAAATTTTACATATTCCACAGGTGGTCTCTACTGACCTTGTTCTTTGAGCTGCCCATCCCCTGCTCATTATGTTATCGATGTCAAAGCTTTTGTTAGGGAAGTGGAGCAATGTTCAGATCTGTGACAGCTGGAGATGTATGTCCACGATGGTCCTGACATTCCATGTTCCAAGTACATTGAGAAATGGAAGATGCCCAAGTGTGGTTTCCTTTGACATGGAATTACACTTGGACACCAGCCACCAAACAGAAACATCCTGATCCTATGATGAGGAGGTCCATGATTTTAACCCAGTATTAAAGTTACCCTTTAATTACCCCAGATGCTTTTTTAGCAGCAAGTCATTTTGCTGGTGTGCATATATATTTCTGTCTTTCCGCTATCGAAGTTTTGGGTTAATACTGATGTGAGACAGAGATAAGTAGCTCTCATTATTGATTTGTTCACAGATAGTGGATACCACGGGTGCCATGGTAGCATGGCAGTTAGCAATACACTGCTACAGCTCAGGGCATCCCAGATTTCAGGATTCATTTCTGGCGCTGTTCTGTTAGGAGTCTCTGATTGTCCTCCCTGTGGAATGCGAGGGCTTTCTCCAGGTCTTTGCGTTTCCTCCCACAGTCCAAAAACAATTGGTCGTTGTAACTTCTCACATGTTTAGGTTAGGGTTCATCGGATTTGTTGCAGGTTGCTGGGGCAACATGGTCCACACTGTATCACTAAATAAAAAAATAATTAAATCATTAGCACATTGATACTTATTGTCTGTCGATAACCAGCCTTGGACAGGGGCAATAATTAAAAGCCAATATTGCCCAGACCAGAAAAGGAAACAGAATCAATCATGTAAACACGAGGAATTCTGCAGATGCTGGAAATTCAAGCAACACACATCTAAGTTGCTGGTGAACTCAGCAGGCCAGGCAGCATCTCTAGGAAGAGGTACAGTCGACGTTTCAGGCCGAGATCCTTTGTCAGGACTAACTGAAAGAAGAGCTAGTAAGAGATTTGAAAGTGGGAGGGGGAAGGGGAGATCCAAAATGATAGGAGAAGACAGGAGGGGGAGGGATGGAGCCAAGAGCTGGACAGGTGATTGGCAAAAGGGATATGAGAGGATCATGGGACAGGAGGCCTAGGGAGAAAGAAAAGGGGGAGGGGGAGAAAACCCAGAGGATGGGCAAGGAGTATACTGAGAGGGACAGAGGGAGAAAAAGGAGAGAGAGTGAAAAAAAAATTAATAGTAAAAAATAAATAACAGATGCGGTACGAAGGGGAGGTGGGGCATTAACGGAAGTTAGAGAAGTCAATGTTCATGCCATTAGGTTGGAGGTTACCCAGACGGAATATAAGGTGGTGTCCTCCGACCTGAGTGTGGCTTCATCTTGACAGTAGAGGAGGCCGTGGATTGACATATCAGAATGGGAATGGGACGTGGAATTAAAATGTGTGGCCACTGGGAGATCCTTCTTTCTCTGGCGGGCAGAGCGTAGGTGTTCAGCGAAATGGTCTCCCAGCCTGCATCGGGTCTCGCCAATATATCATGTCTTCAATCATGTCTTCACAATAACCTGGGAGTTACTACCACTGACAAGAATTCTTGTTTTTAAAGTACTGTACACATGTATTTTAAGTACTTTAATTGAAATTTCCTCACCTATAATGGTGGGATTGGAACCCAATGGCCCTGAAATCAGGCTGTTACTCCAGTGGTTATAATCATTATGTACTTGCCCACAATGTTTTTCTAAGAAAAATACAGTGACTTTGATAAAAATCAGTGACCTGACCATAAGAATATGACATTTCTGAGAATAAAAAGGACTGGTCCCATTTGGCCAGCATGATTGCCTTATTTGGTTCCAATCTTCACTTTCCTTTCTTCTCAGAATCAGTAAATATCAACTCCCATCCTCTGTTGTCACCTCCACCCTTTTTCCCATACCTGACTCCATCTGCAGACAACCCACCTCACCTGAATCCACTTGGCGGCTCTTACCCAGCCCCTTCCCTTCACCTCCTTATACTGGAGACCAGATGAAGGGTCTGAATCTGAAACCAGAATGTCCCGTTTCCCTTCAGAAAAACTACCTAACCCACAGAGTTCCCTAGATGTGTTTTTTTTCCCCTACTTCAGATTCCAGCATTGCATTCCCTTGTGTTTCCCTGACACAGAAATAGCCATATTCCTGAGGAAATTGGTCATTACCAACTCATTCCGATAATCAGGAATCCATAATCTCCTGCTCCAGGGAGAGGTAAACCTGGAAGCTAAGTTGGATGGACTACTTAATGATAAAATTCTGGATAGGGATGAAAAATTAAGGAAGAAAACTCAAATAATCACACTTGACTATATATACAGGTCACATGATTGCTATAGGCTAATGATGGATTATTTTGTATCCCCGCCCCCCCCCCCCTTTACAATTGCAAAGTCATTCTAGCCAGTAATTCAAAGTGCAAAGTAGGTTTAGTTGCAAATTATGTATATGTCACTATACTACCTTGGAATTTAGTTTCTTGGAGGCATTCACAGTAGAACAAAGAAAAACAGTAGGATCATTGGAAAAACTACACACAAACAACCAAAGTGCAGAAGAAGACAAACTGTGTAAGTATTTTAAAAAAGCGAATTGGTGATGCTGGGAATATGAGTTGTAGACTCCTTGAAAGTGAGCCCATCTGTTGTGGAATCAGTTCAGTGTTGAGGTGAGTGAAGTTATCTATGCTGGTTGAGGAGCATTAAGACTTTATTTGCTTGTAATCAATCCTAATTTATGTGTTGTTGCCATCCTCCCCTCACTGCATTTTGTTAGGGGTAGAATTTGCCCGTAGTTTTGCTCATGAGTTTTTCTGTTGTAGTTCAGCAATACTCTGCAGAGTAAAAGAAAACCTCTGTAAAATAGATTGCGTGCAACAAAATAGACTTCCTTTTATATACAAACAACAGGAATTCTGCAGATGCTGGAAATTCAAGCAACACACATAAAAGTTGCTGGTGAACGCAGCAGGCCAGGCAGCATCTCTAGGAAGAGGTGCAGTCAACGTTTCAGGCCGAGACCCTTCGTCAGGACTAACTGAAGGAAGAGCTAGTAAGAGATTTGAAAGTGGGAGGGGGAGGGGGAGATTCAAAATGATAGGAGAAGACAGGAGGGGGAGGGATGGAGCCAAGAGCTGGACAGGTGATAGGCAAAAGGGATACGAGAGGATCATGGGACAGGAGGTCCAGGAAGAAAGACAAGGGGGGGGGGGGCGGGGATCCAGAGGATGGGCAACATTCGTCCATTCGTCATTGTCCATTCGTCCTCCCCATCCCTCCCCACTGATCTCCTTCCTGGCACTTATCCGTGTAAGCGGAACAAGTGCTACACATGCCCTTACACTTCCTCCCTTACCACCATTCAGGGCCCCAAACAGTCCTTCCAGGTGAGGCAACACTTCACCTGTGAGTCGGCTGGGGTGATATACTGCGTTCGGTGCTCCCGATGTGGCCTTTTATATATTGGCGAGACCCGACGCAGACTGGGAGACCGCTTTGCTGAAAATCTACGCTCTGTCCGCCAGAGAAAGCAGGATCTCCCAGTGGCCACACATTTTAATTCCACATCCCATTCCCATTCTGACATGTCTATCCACGGCCTCCTCTACTGTAAAGATGAAGCCACACTCAGGTTGGAGGAACAACACCTTATATTCCGTCTGGGTAGCCTCCAACCTGATGGCATGAACATCGACTTCTCTAACTTCCGCTAGGCCCCACCTCCCCCTCGTACCCCATCTGTTACTTATTCTTATACACACATTCTTTCTCTCACTCTCCTTTTTCTCCCTCTGTCCCTCTGAATATACCCCTTGCCCATCCTCTGGGTCCCCCCCCCACTCCTTGTCTTTCTTCCCGGACCTCCTGTCCCATGATCCTCTCGTATCGCTTTTGCCTATCACCTGTCCAGCTCTTGGCTCCATCCCTCCCCCCTCCTGTCTTCTCCTATCATTTTGGATCTCCCCCTCCCCCTCCAACTTTCAAATCCCTTACTCACTCTTCCTTCAGTTAGACCTGACGAAGGGCCTCGGCCTGAAATGTTGACTGCACCTCTTCCTAGAGATGCTGCCTGGCCTGCTGCGTTCACCAGCAACTTTCATGTGTGTTGCTTCTTTTTATATATATGTCTCTCTCTCCCTCCAACTCATTGGCTTAATGCAATGAAGATGCATTCATTCATGACATTCCTGATTCCTGATGAAGGGTTGACGTTGACTCTTTATTCCTCTCCATTGATGCTGTCTGACCTGCTGCGTTCCACCAGCATTCTTGTATGTGTTACCCATTCAGAATCAGGTTTAATTGTTAACTTTGCGGCAGTAGTACAATTCAATACATAATAATAGAAAAAACTGAATTACAGTAATATATATATAAAATAATTAAATTAAATGAGTAGTGCAAAAAATAGAAGGAAAAGTGGTGAATGTCCATTCAGAAATCTGATGGCAGAGGAGAAGAAGCTGTTCCTGAATCATTGAGTGAGTGTGTGCCTTCAGGCTTCTGTTCCTCTTGCCTGATGGTAGGAATGAGAAGGGGGCATATCCTGGGTGATGTGGATCCTTAATGATGGACACCACCTTTTTGAGGATAAGATGCCTTGAAGATGTCCTGGATACTACGGAGGACAGTGCCCACGATGGAGCTGAATGAGTTTACAATTCTCTGCAGCTTACTTCGATCCTGTGCAGTAGCCCCCACCCCCCACTCCCCCACACCAGCCAGTCAGGATGCTCTCCACAGTTCATCTGTAGAAATTAGTGAGTGTTATTGGTGACATACCAAATCCCCTCAAATTCCAAATGAAATAAAGCTCCCGTCTTGCCTCTTTGTGGCATTCAGTATAATTTAAGGATGAAAACAAAGTGTAATATCAGAAGGGAGTGCTTACAAAAGGAAGCTAATCATACTTGTAAAATTTTCAACATACCTTGAGTTGGTGAATGTAAATGTAAAGTGGAGCAGTTCATTTTCAAGTTTAAGTCAGTGGGATTTGCTGAAAATGTGAGTTCTCATCTAGCATGCTCATTAAAATACCAGACAGAAGTAAGCATACAAACAGAGAATTTGATCCCTACCTCCTGTCACCTGATCACAAATGAGGCAGTGGCCAAGAACCTTAGTACAAAGGAGTGACAAGTTCCACATACAAACAGCTTGAAATTACAATGATAAAGGTTCCTGGTGTCCAGCATTTAGATAGGAGTTGAACTATAAAGGTTATAATTTACCCTCATGGCCCTGGGCTAGGGAGACCTTATATTATCTGCTGAGCACTATGCCCCTGGGGATATGATTGGGTTTGATTACGCAGCTCTGTGTATTTGAGTAGAATCTCAATACTGCTTCATCAAACACATTCACTCCATTGGCCACAATGGGTGGGATTTCCCATTGACCGCCCATTTTAATTCAACTTCCTGTTCCCTTTCTGACATTTTGGTGCATGGCCTCCTCTACTGCCATGATGAGGCCACCCGTAGGTTGGAAGAACTTCATATTCCATCTGGGTCACCTCTAATCTGGGGGCATGAAATTGATTTCTCCAACTAACAGTAATTTCATCCCTATTCCCCTTGTCTCTTTTATCATTCTCCATTCTGGCTCCCCTTTTACCCCTTCCCTTCTTCTGATCTGCTCATCACCTCCCACTAGTGCCTTCCTCCTTCTCTTTCTCCCATGGTCTCTCTGCTCCCCGATCAGATTTCTTCTTCTTCTTCAGCCCTTTACTTTTTCCATCTATCACCTCCCAGCATTTCACCTCAAAGGTTCATTTTTTTAAATCAAAATATACAACAACAACTTCTTCTCCAGATAACCATGAAACCAAGAAAGAAAAGAAGTCATCAACCCCCAAATCTCTCCTCCACACATAAAAAAAATGAACAAAAATCAAACAGGCACGTTGACCAACCCCCAAAAATCCCTCTCCCCGCACAGAAAAAAACAAGTTGGGCAAAAAAAAAACACAGAATATGAAAAACTATAAGACTGAGAAAAAGTCTGTAATCCATGTCCAAAATGAAGACCACCCGGGTAATGTTCTCAGGGCCCAGTGGCAGGCCTTTTCCCCCTCCATAGCAGAGCAATCCCACCAGTGATCAAAAGGCAGGCAGCCGGCACTCCAATATTTCAATCTCCCTCATCACTTTAGTTGGCGAACAATGGAAGTTTTAATTGGCAAAATTAAGTCATTCCCTTCCCCACCCACAGAACTGCTCCCTCACCTGGCCTCACCTATCAACTGCCAGCTCATACCCCTTTCCCTCACCCACCTTCTTGTTCTAGCTTCTCCCCTCTTCCTTTCCAGTCTTGATGAAGGGTCTCCTACTGAAACATCGATGTTGCCTGATCTGCCGAAGTCCTCCAGCATTCTGTGTGTTTTGCTTTGGACCTCCAGCATCTGCGGAATATCTTGTGTTTATGACCTGCTGTTCAAACAAATGCCTGAGGTATGTGCAGGCTACTTGAGCGTTTTCCACTTTTAATTGATTTATTACTGATCCACACAGTGACTCCATTCACTTGCAACACACACAAAATGCTGGAGGAACTCAGCAGGCCAGGCAGCATCTAGAAAAAGAGCACAGTCGACGTTTCGGGCCAAAACCCTTCAAAAGGACCCTGCATCATGCAGATTTTCTCTTGTTTGCTTATCTTGCCTAATAATCTTTATCTTGTATTTCTTGGTTCAGAAGTTTTCATTTGATCTACCTTCAATTGCTTTTGGGAGAGAAGCAAGTTTCAGATTTTTGTTGTAGAAAGCAAGATGCCAGAAGTCTGAATACCAGAGAAAGAACTCTCGTCCCTCAAAAACTGTAAAAAAGACACAAAGAAAATTTCAAGTAAAAAACAAACTGCTGGGAGACTCAGAATGTTGGGCGGTGTCTATGGAGGGAACAGGACATTTGACATTTCATATTGAGGCTCTTCATCTAGATTGTTCTATCCAGGTGCACATTCTCAACCTGAAACATTGGCTGTCCAATTCCTTGCAGACGCTGCCCGACTAGCAGAATTCCTCTAGCAGTTTACTTTTTTTCCATTGCAGGAAAATCTCAAAACAGACAGTGTCCATGAAACCTATCTTTGCAGTTGAATAACTGTCCAATAAACATTTTAGTCCTTCTCGTGGATTAAAATATTTTTCCCAGGACACTGCGGTGAATGTAGTGCTCTCTGATTTTGAATAAGTTCGTTTGTTCGTCATGTGCCGTGTCGTGTGATGTAGGTGATCATGCTCTTTCCATGACCATGATTTTTTTTGGCAAATTTTTCTTCAAAAGTGATTTGCTATTGCCTTCTTCTGATCAGTGTCTTTACAAGACAGGTGACCCCAGCCATTATCAATGCTCTTCAGAGACTGTTTGCCTGGTGTCAGTCGTCATGTAGCCAGGATTTGTGGTATGCACCAGCTACTCATATGACCATCCACCACCTGCTCCCGTGGCTTTATGTGACCCTGAATGGGGGGCTAAGCAGGTGTTACACCTTGCCCATGGGTGACCCGCAGGCTAGTGGAGGGAAGGAGTGCCTTACACCTCCATTGATGGAGACGTATCTCCACTCTGCCACCTAATAAGACCTTTTAATAATAGCAACAAAACATTCATCCCTTCTCCACAACAATCCTCTTGAGATAACTATCAATGTTCTCTGAGTATTTTCAGTCATACTTGGCTCAGGATTTTCTGAATCAGAATCAGGTTTATTATCATTGACATATGCCTTGAAATTTGTGCTTTTGCAGCAACAGGACAGTGAAATACATTAAAGAATTTGCTACAAGTTAGAATAAGAAATACAGTGCCTATAAAAAGTATTCACCCCCCTCCCCTTGGAAGTATTAATGTTTTATTGTTTTACAATATTGAATCACAGTGGATTTAATTTGGCTTTCTTTGACACTGATCAACCGAAAAGGACTCTTTCGTGTCAAAGTGAAAACACATCTCTACAAAGTGATCTCAAAGAATTACAAATATAAAACACAAAATGATTGATTGCATGAGTATTCACCCCTTTTACTATGACACACCAAGTCATCACTGGTGCAGGCAACTGGTTTTAGAAGTCACATAATTAGTTATGGTGTCCAAGCTATATATAAACCTGTGTGTAGTCAAGGTGTTTCAACTGACTGTAGTAAAAATACACCTGTATCTGGGGAACGTGCAACTGCTGGCAAAAACTACACCATGAAGACAAAAGAGCACGCCAAGCAACTCTGCAAAAAGGTTATTGAAAAGCACAAGTCAGGCGATGGATACAAGTAAATTTCCAAATCACTGAATATCCCTTGGAGTACAGTTAACCTTCAAGTGGCACAGCTGTAAATCTCCGTAGACCAGGCAGTCCTCAAAAACTGAGTGGCTGTGCAAGAAGGGGACTAGTGAGGGAGGCCACCAAGAGACCTATGACAACTCTGGAGGAGTTACAAGCTTCAGTAGCTGAGATGGGAGAGACTGCACATACAACTGTTGCCCAGGTGCTTCACCAGTTGCAGCTGTATGGGAGAGTGGCAAAGAGAAAGCCACTGTTGAAAATAAGACGTATGAAATCTCGACTAGAGTTTGCCAGAAGGCATGTGGAAGTCAGCTAGAAGAAGGTTCTGTGGTCTGATGAAACCAAAATTGAACTTTTTGGCCATTATACTAAACACTTATGTTTTGTGTAAGCCAAACACTGTACATCAACAAAAACACGCTATCCCTACCGTGAAGCATGGTGGTGACTGCATCATCTTGTGGTGATGCTTCACTGCAGCAGGCCCTGGAAGGTAGAGAGTAAAATGAATGCAGCAAAGTATAGGGAAATCCTGGAAGAAAACCTGATGCAGTCTGCAGGGAACTACAACTTGGGAGAAGATTTGTTTTCCAGTAAGACAAAGGCCTCAAGTATAAAGGCAATGCTACACAGGAATGGCTTAAAAACAATAAAGTTAATGTCCTGGAGTGGCCAAGTCAGAGTCCAGACCTCAATCAAATTGAGAATTTGTGGCTGGACTTGAAAAGGGCTGTTCACTCACGATCCCCATGCAATCTGACAGAGCTTGAGCAGTTTTGGGGAAAAATTGCAGTGTCCAGATGTGCAAAGCTGATAGAGGCCTATCCACACAGACTCAAGGCTGTAATTGCAGCCAAAGGTGCATCTACTAAATACTGACTTGAAGGGAGTGAGTAATTCTGCAATCAATTATTTTGTGTTTGATAATTGTAATAAATTAAGACCAAATTGTTGAAATTTGTTTTCACTTTGTCAGGGAAGAGCATTATCTGTTGATCAGTGTCAAAAAAAAGCCTAATTAAATCCACTGTGATTCAATGTTGTAAAACAATAAAACATGAACACTTCTGGGGTGGGGGGGGTGAATACTTTTTATAGGCACTGTATTTTAAAAATAAATAAATTGTGCAAAACGAGAACAGAAGAGTTCAGAAATCTGATGGTGGAGGGGAAGAAGCTATTCCTAAAATGTTGAGTGTTCAGCAGGAACCTTAAATTGTAGTCTGTTATTTGTCATCATTTAAAGCTTGTCAGGCCGGAGGCTGAAGAGATTGTTTTATTTTTCTGCATCTCCTAAGTATTGCAGGTTGTTTTGTGGGCTTGTCTGAGTGTTGCCTTGGGCTGGTGTTAAGTTTCTATTGCATTGTCATTATCTCCTCCTGCTATGTTGTCTCACTCAGTTATTGGGATTCCTGTTCCAGCCTGTTTTCTTGGGATCCTATAAACAATTCTGCTTCAAACGCTCTTGTTTAGCCATGAGAAATATTTTTTAAAAAACTATCATTGCTTTATAAAATGATAATGTTGGGCTAAAATAAACAGGGATTGATTATTTCAGTATTGCCTATTAACCCTGAATGCACCAGGATTTCCCTATACCTCTTGAAACTGGGAAAAAGTCTCCTGAACAACGCGCACACAAAACTCTGCCGGTCAGGCAGCATCTATGTAGAGGAATAAATAGATGCCATCTCAGGCTGAGACCCCTTATCAGGACTCACCACTTTCCTGAACAAAGCTGGGTGAAAGCCAGGAATAAACTCCGAGTGATATCAGCACTTAAGTTCATATTTTCTTCATTTAATTATGCTTTTCCAACTATACATATATTGAACAGGGGGAACAGGGCAATTTTAACTTGAAGGGATTTTGAGTAATAGAAGCTCTCCATAAGATTTGACCACTGAGGCTTACTAAGAATTGGGCAATCATTGCAGAACTGAAAGGGGACCTTAGCCCCTCGAGCCTATGTGGACTCCCAGTTAAGTCATCTCATCGGTTCCATTGTCTTAATCCTTCCCTAAAACCCGGTAACTTATTCTGCCCGAAGTACTCCCAAGGACTGTCATTGTGTTTCTACCAATCGTACAGACGTGTGTCTCCAGTTCTTCAGGAGAGTTGAATTCTCCTGCTAACGCTCTCTGAACCAGCTATGGCTTTACATATGTTGATCAGGTGGTCTTAACTTCCTGTGCACAGCAAGCAATAGGATCAGTGGCAAAAGTATGACTGAGTTATTAAACAATAATTCTACACAAAATTTGGATCTAACATAAAGCAAAAAATATACCCTTTTGCCTATTTCCCTTCCTTACCACCGCACTGCTCAAGCTCTGAGTTCAGGCTATCCTAGGTCAAACTCAAACCGTCAAAGCTTGCTCTTGCCAAGATGCTTAAGTCTGTAATTTAGTGATATAATTGAGCAGCAAAATCAAAATCATGTTTAATATAACTGGTATATGCCATAAAATTTGTTGTTTTGTGGCAGCAGTACAGTGCAATACATAAAATACACTATAAATTGTAATAAGAAATATTTATTAAAAATAAGTAGTGCGAACAGAGAGCAACAATTGTGAGGTAGCGTTCGTGGGTTGGTTCATTGTCCGTTCAGAAATCTGATGGCAGAGGGGAAGAAGCTGTTCCTAAAACATTGAGTGTGTGTCTTCAGGCTCCTGTACCACCTTGATGGTAGCAATGAGAAGAATGGGGGTCCTAAATAATGGATGCTGCCTTTTTCAGAGACCTTTGAGGTTCTCCTTGATGCTGGGGATGCTAGTGCCCATGATGGAGCTGGTTGAGTGTACAAACCTCTGTAATTTTTTTTTTGATTCTGTGCAGTAGCCCCAGCCCCTCTATACCAGACAGTATGCTCTTGCTTCAGTATGAAAAATCACTTTGCTCTTTAGGTCTGAAGATCAATAATTTGTGTTGGAATACTGAGAACCAGTCCATCCAAAGCAAAGCATTTTTTCAAAGATGGTTTGCAGAGTTTTTTTTGTTAAAATTATGTATGTTATGTGCTTTACACCCTGGTTCGAAGAAACGTTTCATTTCTATATGCATTATATGCATGTATGTAGTTAAACAACAATAAACATCACTTGGCTTGATTGGAATCACTTTGTGCTGTGGACTTGATAAATGTAAAATTCATCCTGGAATATCATTACAATGCATCAGTCTCTTCAACTTGTGTTACATACGAGGGTTCATGCAAATACTATTTTGTTTTTGGGACACATCACAGCAGAAATAGATCTGTGTTTAACAACATTCAGTGAAAATGAACTGAAGAGGAAATCTAGATCTTACTGGGTTAATAACTTTCATTTCAATTTTGCAGTGTTTTGGGATTCCACAGTTATTTTTGCAATAGCATAGATAAGCAAAGTTAAGAACCTTGTTCTTCTGATTGACTTGTATTACTTCATGGATATTGTGGAGTGGTGCCTGGGAATGGATTCCTGCTGCTGGCTGGAACAGACCGCAGGAGTGGCTTTGTTAGGCATTGTTTGCTATGTACAGTGCTTGAGGGCTTGCGCACTGGGCAGGGTTATGCGTTACTTCTCACTTGAAACAAGTGAACAGAAAGGAGCCTTTCTGAACAAAGCTGTCTGATCTGCCTGCACTGAATTAATGGGATGTTATGCATGAGTACCTAAGCCTTTCAACTGGGAGGCAATAGGGCTGGGAGTCTCGTAATATTAGGCAGCTCCCAAGGGGTGGTAGCACAAGGTTTCTGTGTGTTAAACCACAGCTGAAGACTGGACCAGATGTTTTGGTGAGGGAAAAGAGGAAGGCTTCATTATGACAAGTTTTTTTTTATAAATATGTCAGGACAGTGGGTAGTGTCTGGTTACTTCGTGTTAGCCAAGTGGTGACTTACTATTTGGAAGTTATGGAGGCTAGTGGGGTGTAGAAGTAGCACAGGGACTTTTTCATTTGGCATTCTGTGCATGGAAATGAGCAGAGGTTATCTTGTGGAAAACATGCTGAAGACTCAAGGTACAAAGATCCTCCAACCCACTTCGGATGTGTCTACCGGTTATCTGACTACACGTCAGTTAAAAGAAAGTTGGAGGTAAGGGAGGTTGGGTCTTTTTGTTTCAAGGAAACAATTTTCCCTTTTGGAAGGGAAGCTTAAATGTTTTAAAAATACTAACTTTACCACTTTAATCAAAAAATGCATGGGTATTTCTCTGCATAAACTGTCCAATAAAGTTATATTGACAGTTTGAGTAGAAGTAAGCAAATATTTCTGCCATTTGGTCTTTACTTCAAAAGATCATTACAATAGTAAACTCTGGCATGGGTAATGTAAGCTGTATTCAGTTCTTAAAGGAACCTGTTTGTTCAGTGTCCCAGAGCAAATAATTTATCTGCAGTGTTCCCTGCCGTAAGGTTCAGACAGTTTGCACCTGTATCAGCTCCAATTGCATCTGCAGCTGATTATAGTACAATATGTGTACACTTTTCACACAAATGTTAATAGTAATCTTTAGACGCCGTACATGATTATTCAGTTTTAAACTTTGAATCTGGCTGAGTTGTCAGCTATCCCTGTTGATTCTCCCACTACATGTGGGCTGAAAGTTAAGACAAGAGCCCAATTATGTCAAAAATAAGATTCTGGATTTCCTGAACAGAAGCTTTATTTTATGATGACGCTGATAAAATTAACATTGTTTGGAGGTTTTAACTTCCTTTTCCTATTTTTGCATCTCACATCAATTTAACAATGCAATTCTGTTGGCAGCAAGTTTTATGTAGTGCTTTGACAAAGGCAATTAACAGTTAGGATTAAGTTGGCAACAATGAGATAATTTTACTATTAGACTACTTGTGATGTGAAAGAAACAACTTTTATGGGTTTTTGACGCTAGCTTTTAAACCGGAAATGCTGCCAATAGTTGAAAGAAGGTCATCACCCCTAAGAATACGAGCAAACCTATTCAGTGGCAAACCATTAAGATTTAATTTATTGCGTTGTGAGTGTAAAAGGAACCAAACTTTTTGAGTCAGATCCAAGCAATGTGACATTCACTTGCATCCATTGCAGTTTGCAAAACCACAACTTTAAAACTGCAGGTTTTGGTAAAAACTTGGCTCAAGAACAGGAAAGGCAGGTATGTGCATGGTGGGTCGGGAAGCCTCCTTCCTTTGATTAACTTTTCTCCACTGAGAAACATTAATACTGTAGTAGTCTTAATGTGACCCTTAAATGGGGCTTTCATCTTGTTCTGGATAAAAAGCCATTGACCTGCAACGTTAACTCTGTTTCTCTTCAAGCGGATGCTTCTGACCTGCTGATTGTTCCCAACATTTTCAGCTTTTATTTCAGATTTACAGAACATGTAGCTTTTTGATTTTCAGTCAGTGACGGTCTCGCTGGGCCCCTATTGACAGTCATCAACAAAGTCAGGGTTTTAAAAGTATTACTTTTTTTAAAGTGAGGGTTCATTCAATATGTACTGCGTAGTGCATTTCATTAAGGCCATCTCAGGTCAGGTGACGTTCCGAGGCGCTGCTTGATTATCACAGTTTGTATTAGGTGTGTATATGTATGTATGTGTGTGTAAGAGCTAGGGTGCCTAAGACTTTTACAGAGTACTGTAGTAATTTAATGTATTGCACTGTACTGCGGCCACAAAAAAAAACAAATTTCATGGCATATGTAGGTGCTGATAAACCTGATTCCTGATTCGGATGTGGGTCTCTATTGTAGACTAAGAGTGGAAAGGGGGCAGGGAGAGGGGAATCATAGTTGGGAAAGGGGGAAAGGAGAGGAGAGGGAGTGGGAAGTACCTGAGATACATTCTGTAATGATCAATAAACCAACTGTTTGGAATTGGAATCTGAATCAGTATGAGGTTTAAAATCTCCAGCATACGTTGTGAAATTTGTTGTCTTTGCAGCAGCAGTACAATACAATACAATACATAATAATGGGGGAAAATCTGAGTTACAGTAAGTGTGTGTGTGTATATATAATATCTATCTAACTATCTATATATGTATATCTATATCTATCTATCTAGATATATATATATATAAATTTGTTAAATTAAATAAGTAGTGCAAAAATATAAATATAAAAGTAATGAAGTAGTGTTTATGGGTTCAATATCCATTCAGAAATTGAGTGGCAGAGGGGAAGAAGCTGTTTCTGAATCGTTGAGTGTGCGTGTTCACGCTTCTGTACCTCCTTCCTGATGGTAGCAATGAGAACAAGGCATGACCTGGGTGATGTGGGTCCTTAACAATGGATGACGCCTTTTTGAGGCATCACTCCTTGAAGGTGTCCTTCATACTACGGAGGCTAGTGCTGACTAAGTTTACAACTCTCTGCAGCTTATTTAAATCCTGGGCAGTAGCTCCGCCCCCCTACCCCATACCAGACTGTGTGCAGCCAGTTGCAATGCTCTCCACGGTTCATCTGTAGAATTGACCTTACCTTCTGTCTCAGGGTTAAGCGTGTCTGCACCTGTGCCACTGCCGCATCCCTGTACCCCCTTCTCTGCCACCTGTCCCACACCCCTCCTGAGGTGTTCCACCCTTGCCATTCACAACACTATTTCTTCCTGCGAGAAATAATTCGCTCTGCACTCCACATTGGAAATATAGTACGATGCAAAAGTCTGAAGCACTGGAGCTATACATATGTGCCCAGGACTTTTGCACAGTACTATACCAAATTGTGGTTTCATAATGACTCATACACTAAAATTAACATTTATTTTCTATTTACTTCAGCTGAAGGATAGTATAATTGTGATCAAAGGATAAAGATAATGTCATGGGATTTAATTAACAAATAACAAATTCCATTGTTAACAGGATAATTATCAGCCACAATTAAATCCTGTAATGTAAAAGAGGTAGTGGGGTAGGTGACCAAATGTTTCACCAAAGGAGTAATTGATATGGAGGAAAAAGAGGTTTGTTTACAAACTAGGTAGCTGAAAGCTCATGGTTGAGCAATTAAGTTCAGGAATGCTCAAGGAATCAAAATTAGAGGAGTCTTTTCTGGAGGTTTGTAGGCCTGAAGGAGAGGAGAAATTAAAATTTAAGGGTGAGAATTTTAAAATGAATGTTTTGCTCAAAGAGGTGGCATGAAAATGATGGTTGAATAGGAATTCATGAACTCAGTGATTCAGGCACAGCTTCTTCTAAATGGCATTGAACCCATGACCACTACCTCATTTTCTTTTATTATATCTGTTTTGATAGTATTATTTTTAATTTAACTATTTAAAATATAGTGGCATGCAAAGGTTTGGGAACCCCGGTCAAAATTTCTGTTACTGTGAATAGCTAAGCAAGTATAAGATGAACTGATTTCCAAAAGGCATAAAGTTAAAGATGACACATTTCTTTAATATTTTAAGCAAGAAAACTTTTATTTCCATCTTTTACAGTTTCAAAATAAGAAAAAAGGAAAAGGGCCCAAAGCAAAAGTTTGGGCACCCTGCATGGCAGTACTTAGTAACATCCTCTTTGGCAAGTATCACAGCTTGTAAACGCTTTCTGTAGCCAGCTAAGAGTCTTTCAATTCTTGTTTGGGGGATTTTCACCCATTCTTCCTTGCAAAAGGCTTCTAGTTCTGTGAGATTCTTGGGCTGTCTTGCATGCACTGCTCTTTTGAGGTCTATCCACAGATTCTTGATGACGTTTAGGTCAGGGGACTGTGAGGGCCATGGCAAAACCTTCAGCTTGTGCCTCTTGAGGTAGTCCATTGTGGATTTTGAGGTGTGTTTAGGTTCATTATCCTGTTGTAGAAGCCATCTTCTTTTCATCTTCGGCTTTTTTACAGATGGTGTGATGTTTGCTTCCAGAATTTGCTGGTATTTAATTGAATTCATTCTTCCCTCTACCAGTGAAATGTTCCCCGTGCCACTGGCTGCAACACAAGCCCAAAGCATGATCGATCCACCCCCGTGCTTAACAGTTGGAGAGGGGTTCTTTTCATGAAATTCTGCACCCTTTTTTCTCCAAACATACCTTTGCTCATTGCGGCCAAAAAGTTCTATTCAGAAGGTTCAAAGAAACATCTAAACAAGTCTGATGCATTTTGGAAACAAGCCCTATGTACTGATGAAGTTAAAATAGAACTTTTTGGCGAGATCCTTGTCTTTCCATTTGATGAGCATGACTGCTTGTCTTCCATTTCCCTTCAGTCGTGACTGTAGAACCTTCTTAGTGCAGTTAACCTGACTTCTTGTTCTTCATTTATATATTGTGGATTCCAGTTAGTGGGGTTATCAGTTAATCGGGGAAGCTGGTTATTGGAGGCAACTCTTAAAGAACAAAAACAAATCAAGAAAAGAGCCAAGATTCCCTTTCTTTATTTGGGGCACTATGCCATTCAATTGGGCCAGCAGATTGTTGCCATACAGTTTCTAACTGGCATCAATCACGTGCACTTGTGTGACTGTTCCTTGGATTTCCAGCATCTGCAACTTTCCTGTAGTTTTTAAATAGTATCACGTGCGTGTGTTTGTGTTCAAAAAGCAGTGATTTTTGTTACTGATAGTGGTGAATAATAAACAGTAACACAATTCAGAACTGTTTTGCTCACTGCAGTTTCAAGCATTTAGGCTTGGAGATGCCAGAAATGTCCGGGAATGAAAATGAAACGATTTCATTCCTTCAACAAGTTAGGAACTATGAAGAATTTGAAGGTATTGATAATCATCTTGAATGTTACAATGAAAATGAAGATTTAGAAGATGCAATCGTCAGAAGTATTGTTTGAATATAGTCCAATATATGCACTTGGTGTGTGCACTAATTTTGTTCATTTACAGTCAATCAAAAGAGACGACATGTAATTGTTACGAACTAATACACTGTTTGTAGTACAATAGTAGTTTTGGTTGTGTTCTACTTTGTTCAGTGTTTCATTTAATTGCATAATTCGACAGTATTATTTTATATATCTTTATAACTATTTCTATGAAACTTCAGCTAATAGGGGCAGCTACTTAATTAGGCCAAAATGTACTGATCCCAAAATATCCCAATTAACTGGAATCCACTGTTTTTCTATACTCACTAATCTTTAAGAAGGTGCATAGTGAGTGCAATTGCATGAACCACAGCAGTCCCTCTGGTGAGTGTGGAGTTCCACAATTTCGATGCAGTGACATTAAAAGATAACGTGTGACTGGAGGAAAAAGCCCATTGTCAATTATGCTTGTCTTTCATGGCGTTAGGGGCTGCAGGTTTGGAAGGTGTGACCCTCCCAGCAATTACTGCAACCCATGTGTTAATGAGAAGCCCAAATTTGATTGAATGGGGCACTGGTACATGACATTGAGACATTTTTCTCCAAACAGAAACAACTTTGGATATAATACCACATTAATGTGAACCTTTCAAATGTATTTTTTTATATTAATGGTTTAGTGAATTTCCTGGAGGTGGCCAAAATATTTGAAGAAGTAACAGAAATTAGATAATGGATAATAGACTCAATGTTTGTGCAAAGTCTCTGCGCATTGCATTATTTCACTGGCTGACACTGATTGGATTCCTGTCATTGGCAGAGAAAAGGGAGCTTTGATCCTGACAGATTTTTGATTGATTCTGTCAATGGGAAGTAAATAACGACTTTAATTTACCAGAAAGTAATGAGTGCTAGAACTGTCTCAAATTGAAATGCTACTGATACCTATTGTTATGTTCCGGAATCTGCTACTGCTCTTTGTTTTAGGAATATAGTGCATGATATCAGTAAACCTTTAAAATTGTTGCAGCGTTCTCAAAAATCTAATATTACTAAAACAAATATAGATGGTCTTTGTTACGCTGTGTGTGGAATTTTGTCAGGCAGCAATTAGGTTCTACATTTTCAGCATGCTTCATTGACTGTGAAGTGTTTTGCAAAGTCTTTAAATTAATGTGAGGTATATTGTTTATATATTTAACTATGAATGGATTTAGTTCATTCTCTCCAAAGAAAAAGCAAAAGAAATATGTGACTGTTCTGAAGAAGTCAACTTCAGGTTACCAGTGTAAATTGAAGAATTGGTTTATTGTTGTCGCACCAACTGAGGTACAGTGAAAAATCTTTGCATGCCATCCATAAAGATCATTAAATTACAATCATGCATTGAAACGGTGAGAGGGAAAACAATTACAAAATGCAGAAACTGTGATGGGAGGCAGGTTGACTACCCATTCTATCCCATGCTCCCAGCTGAAACATGAAGGTGAAGTGGTTCATTTCAGAAGATCAAATTTGAAGGCAGAATACAGGGTTTATGGCAGGATTCTCAGCAGTGTTGAGGAACAGAGGGATCTTGGGGTCCACATCCGTAGACCCCTCAAAGTTGACACACACGTTAGTGGATTGTTAAGAAAGCATATGGTGTGTTAGTCTTCATTAGTGAAGGAGTCGGAGTCAAAGAGCCGTGAGGTAATGTTGCAGCTCTATAAAACCCTGGTTGGACCACACTTGGAATATTGTGTTCAGTTCTGATTGCCTCATAATAGGAAGGATGAAGAAGCTTTAGAGAGGGTGGAGAGATTTACCAGGATGCTGCCTGAACTAGAGAACATGTCTTATGGGTGAGCTAGGGCTTTCCTCTTGGGAGTGGAGGGGGATGAGAGCTGACTTGATAGGCTCTACAAGACGATAAGAGGTACAGATAGAGTTGATAACCAGGAATTTTTACCCAGCTAGGAAATGGCTAATACAAGGGTGCATAATTTTAAGGTGATCGGAGGAAAAATATTGGGGAGATGTCAAAGGTAAGTTTTTTACACAGTGGGGGTGTGTGCATGGAAAGCTCTGCCAGAGGTGGTGGTACCATCAAACAAAACAGTGTTCCTCCAGACCAAGGTACACAACACAGTGACTGACAATCAACACATAAGGTAATATTACTACAAATAAATTAACAAATAATAAGGTGCATTTATGACACAAGCCAAAAAGTGAACAGTATTTGCTACTGGCACTTTATACATGATAAAACCTGGGTGGTGGCGAGGAGATGGGTGGTCTCATGGCCTGGGGGAAGAAGTTGTTTCCCATCCTAACAGTCTTTGTACTAATGCAATGGTACCTCCTGCCTGATCGGAAGGGTGAGGTGTCAAAGGGATAGTTGGACGGATGGGAAGGATCATTGCTAAGGGCCCTGTGTACACAGCACTTCCGATAAATATCTCAGATAGGTGGAGGAGAGACCTTAATGATCCCCTCAGCAGTCCTTGTAATCCTTGGTAGGGTCTTGAGGCCAGGTGCCTTGCAGTCCCCGTACCAGATAATAATGATGCAGCTGGTCAGGATATTCCCAGTGGTGCTTCTGTAAAAATTGGATAGAATAGGGTGTTTGGGGGTGGGGGTCACTCATCACAATCCCTTCAAAAAGAAGGGATTGAAGATTCATTCTTTAGTCAATACTGTTTTTCAAATAACAGTATTTATTTTTTATTTCCTGACAAAATAGAATTGAATGATTTGTGTTCACTTGATGAGCTACTAATGTCTGCTTTAAGACTGAGGTGCCAGTGTAGGACCCTCTGCCTGCAATTAACTTAATGATACCAATGAAATTTGTAAAATTTACTTCTCAAAGAGGTACATTAGTAGTTGAGTTACTAGGCTAATGGCCAGAATTTTAAATCATTAATCCAGGGGCATAGAGTTGAACTCCATCATGGCAGCTGGGAATTTAAATTCCTTAAATAAACAAACCTTATATTAAAAAAATCTCACATCAGTAATGATCACAATGAAAGCACAGATTGTGGTAAAATCTTGCCTGGTTCACCAGTGTCCTTCAGAAAATAAGTGTACGATTCTCATTTGGTCTGGTCTCAGATGTCTCCACACCAATTAAATGTGGATGTCTGCCAGTTCAGGAACAGTTCAGACACTGAAAATGTCCACATCCATGAATAAATAATAAAGAAAAACTCAGTGATTATACGTTCCTTTATTGATAATGGTTTGTTTGCAATAGGGGAGGAAGAAACCACATACCTACATAATTAAAACTATGCATATATAATGAATCTGTGAGTATTGTATTCAGTTCTGGTCATGCCTTTATAGGTAGATTGTGGAAGCTTTGAAGAGAGTGCAGAAGAATTTTACCAGGATGCTGCCTAGATTAGAGGGCATGTGCTCTTGGATAAGCTTGAATTGTTTTCTCTGGAGCAAGGGAGTCTGAGGGAAGATTTGATAGAAGTTAATAAGATTATGAGTGACATAGATACAGTCAGTACCTTTCTCCCAGGGTTGACATGTCTCATACCAGAGGACATGCATCTCAGGTGAGAGGGGGTAAATTTGAAGGAGGTGCACTGAGAGTGGTGGGTGTCTACCGTGCACTGCCTGAGGTGGTGGTGGTGGTGGAGGCAACTACAGTAGAGGCATTCAAGAAATGTTCAGATAGGGACATGAATGTGCAGGAAATGGAAGGATATGGACATTGGGTAGGCTGAAGGATTAGTTTTTTTCAGGGGTTCCCAACCTGGAGTCCTTTGACCCCTCAGTTAATGGTAGGGGGTTCATGGCATAACAGAGGATGGGAATCCTTAGTTTAGTTAGTTATTTGATTACATATTTAATTAGTTTGGCGCAACATTGTGGGGCTGTGCGGTACTGTTCTATTCTCTAACAACTTTATATTTACTTTCTGTATTTGAGCTGTTGAATGTCTTAGTAAAATTGATGTTGCCTGTTTTTAACTCATTGCTTTTTCATTCAATTTTACTTGGAAATGCAAAAAGGAATATTTAAACGTTATTTTCTCATGACACCCACTTGATAGTTCCAAGTGTTGGCAAATCTTCACTGATCAGCACTTTAAATCATAAAAGTGTTTCCCTTTGTTGTGGTGATGCAGCATTCCAGTTCACCTTGAAGAAACTGTATCCTGCTGAAGGGAGGCACAGCTGTTGGCAGTTATTATGTGTATGTTGTCTGTTTTCACTGCCAATTGAACATGGCCACTTCAGGAAGGCAGCATAATGTAAATGTGCAGCAATGTAATTATCTAACAGTTCTTCTTTCAAAAGAAATCTGGTTGGTTTCAAAGTGCTTGTGGCCAATTGTCATCACTATGCTAATGGCATAGAGGAAAGGCAGATTGAGGGGGTCTGTGTCAGAAGGGGACGATGAACAGTAATCCATTTGAAAGGAAGAAAAAGTAACTGACAACCCTCTAACCATCAGCGTCCTGCATGGATAACTTCACTCACCTCAACACTGAACTGATTCCACCACCTACAGATTTACATTATAATTATAATCACTCTATAATTCACGTTCTCAGGATTATTCATTTTTTTTATTTGCTCAGTTTGTTTTCTTTTGTACATTGGTTGTCAGTATTTAAATATAGTTTTTCATAAATTCTATTATATTTCTTTATTTTCCTGAAAGTGCCTGCAAGAAAATTAATCTCAAGGTAGTATATGATGACATTTACGTACTTTGATAATAAATTTACTTTGACTTTGAAAAAAGTGTGAAATATCTGAGCGGGAGTCTATGACATTGTCTCCAGAGTTCTCATTAAAACAGTAACACAGCAATTAATAATCTATTTTGAGTGGCGGATGGAAGGCAAATGAAGACATCAAGACTTCCGCCACAACTGGTGAAATTTCCAGTCACCAACTGTTTGGAGACCTGGTGTTTCAATGGTTGTAAATGCCAGCTTCGCATGGATATGCCAATATCCTGATGTGGACACAGGTTTAATATTAATGACTCTGTATTTATTTTCATTTAATATATTCCAGCATCGCGTCCCATGGGAAAGGTTTGGCAGCTTGTAACCATTACTGCTTTCAAACCCCTGCTGGCGAATTACATTACAAACTGTGCTTTCACCGGAAAGAGAGTTCAATCTCAAAAACACAGAGACTGTTACAAGCTGGAAATTAATTTAATTCCTTTTCATATTAGAGCCCTGAGTTTGCAATTTTGGATCAGCAGATTTCAGCATTGATGAAAATTTTATGGTGTAAAATTTGAATGAAAGCACAAGAGAAGATTAAAGGGACATTTCAGTTTTTGTAGGTATCTGATTGCAACTTGTTTGCCCTTATTTATTGGCTTAAAATCTCTCTCTTTGCATACCAAAGGCCGTGAGCTAATATTTTGGAATGTGGTGTACTTTTTCCATGTATTGTACATAGGCTTTCTGTGTTAACAAAACAAAGTATCCACTAATTCTCTAATAACATTTGTCATAATCCTTACTTTTATAATATTTGCCTAATGTCTTAATGAATATAATAAAGCTCTTTGTGCCATTTTAGTTTCCATAAACATTCTGAACGTCTCAAGATTTTCTTTTGTCTGAATGGCAAACGACAGTACTTTCAAATGACATCCTTCACTTTCAAAGTGCTGGAGATATTCAGCTTTGTTTTAAAGTGTGAACCTAAATTGCCAATAGCTGTCCGGTGGTGTAATGGCATCTGCACCGGACTTTGAGGCGAGTGTTCGTGGGTTCGAATCCGGCCGGCTTCTTGCATGCTTTCTCTCTGTGTTGAGTTGAGCATCGAGCTAGCAACTCAGCCTCGTAAAACAGACAAAAATATTAAGGAAACAGCCAGGTTGCCGCCCGATGCATAACGAGGCGCGGAATGGAACAACAATGACTGTACTGCAGATGATACATGTTCTCTGCATTTCCCAGCTTTCCTGCTTGTGGGGTTGTGGCAGAAATTTATCTCAGATAAGTAGTGCTAAGTGTGCTCTCCCATTCCGTTCCAAGCCGTTTACAAACAATCCACTGGAGGAACTCAGTTGGGCGAGCAGGATCTGTGTGAGGAAAGAAGATAGTCTCAGTCTTGATGAAGTTTTGACTTGAAATGTCAACAATTCCTTTCATCCCACAATGTTCCTCCAGCATATTTATTTTGCTCCAGATTCCAGCAACTGTAGCCACTTGGTTCTGCAAGATGTCACTGTGTTATGTGCTACTGGTCAGTGGTCAACATTCAGACAAAACACCTCGCATGGAATATTCTCCTTGTCACTGAAATGACCAGAAAACCATAAGACATAGGAGCAGAATTAGGCCATTCAACCCATTGAGTCTGCTCTGCTCTTCCATCATGGCTGGTTTATTATTCTTTTCAACCCTATTCTCCTTGTAACCTTTAGGGCCCTGACCTTTGACTGAGTTGGGGCTGTGGTGGTAGATAGAATGTCAGAGATGTGTAAATAGGGTAGGAAGGGGGTTAAAACTGCGTCTTGAATTGTAGGGAAGGGGAAGATGGATCAGCCCCAAAATTGAAAATTTGGCCTAATAATGAGGTTAAATGGCTGGAGCAGATCTGGAGACTGGAGTCCTTTGAAAGCGATTTGGGGATTTGCTGGTCAGAAGCTCAGGAGGCTGGGAGCAGCAGTAGGAGAGATGATGGCTGGGCATTGACACAGTGTTGGGGGATCTGAGGAGGAGGGGACAGAGCAATCAAAGGTCTGTAGTCCAGTGTAGTGATAACGGACCATGTTGTCCCAAGGTTTTT
Organism: Mobula birostris; assembly: GCF_030028105.1. NCBI lineage: Eukaryota > Metazoa > Chordata > Chondrichthyes > Myliobatiformes > Myliobatidae > Mobula > Mobula birostris. The sequence continues at coordinate 99,001,728 of NC_092380.1, read as the reverse complement.
CAACGTTGGTCACTCTTGAGGCAATGTTGGGACTATTTCTTGTTCTCTGTGTCAATGGAAACACTTTCTGTTTGTCTATTTTGTTTCTTCATGATGTTAAATGCCTTAATTAGATCCCTTGCAATTTTTAATAAGGAGAACAGCCGCAATAATTCCAGTTTTTTCCACAAAAATACTGTAAGTCTTCCATCTATGGGCTTATATTAATAAACCTCTTCTGTATTCTCCAACGCCTTTACATTTTTTTCTAAAATTAGGTGTTCTGGACTGGGCACAGTCCTTACATTGTGGCTGTACACGTTGCATAAAGGTTCACCATGATATCCTTGGTCTTGGACACTGAGCCTCTGCTTATAAATCCCAAGATGCTGAATCCTCTATATTTTGTTTCTCTTCATTCTTTTACCAAAATGTAGCACTCTTTAGACAATGACCAAGGTGAGATCTGTTCCTGTCATCAAGTGATGGGGATATTTACTCACGATTTATACAAGGCCCCTGGACTCAATGGCATGAACTGTCTGTCCTAAAGGGACAGCAGATTGGTCAACCATGGTGTATTGTATGACATTTTGTGCAGCCTGATCTCCGCAAGTAATCAATATAGAGCAGGCTAACCATGAACTTTCAGAAACAAAAGCTTATTGATTCCATTAACATTTGAAACATAAGAAAGACGAATGAAGTGATCCACAATCTGCCATTTGTGCAAATTTCAGGCATAACCTTTTAAATGGAAACTATCTGATGGCCTTTTCAGTGATTATATGATTATTTGCATTAAAATTACTTTAAAAGATCTTACTGCAGTTTAGAAGCAAAAATGATATCCAGTATTGGATTTTAGAATTGTATTCTTTTGTGTATTTATCAAAGTATTTTTTGTTTGGAGAGCACTATATTGATTCAACATTGATGACAAATTATGATATAAATTTTGTAACAAAGATTGGGATTTCTTTGCAATAGGGTTACATAGTACTAAATATCAAACATGCATCTTCAGTTTTGACATGGAAGAAATAGTCTTGTTTCACTCCATTACTTTTCTTCTGGTGCTGAAGGCATCACTCCACAGCTTTTGAGCAACATATACAAAGTACTGGAGGAACTCAGCAAGTCAGGCAGGAGGGAATAAGCCGTTAGCCTGAAACTACTTGAAAGGTGAACTTCTCAACCAGACAGTTCTTTTACTACTGTCTTGCATATTTAAACCCCTGTGATGTGTTCAGACAACATTACTGAGTTAACAGGTCTTTGTATGTTTCATCACCCCTACGAAATCAAGGAAAAGGGTCTAGCCTAGATGATGATGTAAATCATTGCTCTCAACAAGACTAATGGAAAGAAATTTACATGAACTAATATTTTTTTGTTAGTCCTGAAGAAGGGTCTCGGCCCAAAATGTCATCTGTTTACTCTTTTCCTGAGATGCTGCCTGGCCTGCTGAGTTCCTCCAACATTTTGTGTGTGTTGTTTTGGATCCAGCATCTGCAGATTTTCTTATGCTTGTGATCTTTTGTTAGTTGTTCTATTATGTTTGTTCTCATCATTAATATTCTATCTCTTACTGTGTTTCTGCTGCCTGGCAAATTCTTAATGTGCTGATTTTTTTTTCTCCTTTTCTGGAAGGGGACACACTCTGGCTACGATTCTTCAGCATAGTCTCTATCACTGAATGTTTTTTTTCATGCTGAGTGATAATTTTTGAAATTTCAAAACTAGCAGCAACTAAGTTGGAACTAACTGAAATAAATGCTATCAAAATATGTGACTGTTAACAGTCAAGAGAAGACAAATTGTACAAATGAAAAATGTTGCCGCAGTGTGGGAGCAAAGCAGGGACTGAACTGCATCATCTCACTGTCAGGTAGATGATAGCAATGTGGTTCGACCAAATTTATGAATAAAACTGTGCTTTGTGCATATAGAAGTCAAGAACCACCCTTTTGTACAGGAGTGCTCCATCTTGGGCACTAGCCTACAAGTTACCCAGGACATCTTTAGGGAGCGGTGTCTGAGAAAGGCAGCGTCCATTATTAAGGGCCTCCAGCACCCAGGGCATGCCCTTTTCTCACAGTTAACATCAGGTCGGAGATACAGAAGCCTGAAGGCACACACTTAGTGATTCAGGAACAGCTTCTTCCCCTCTGCATCCAATTCCTAAATGGACATTGAAGCTTTGGACACTACCTCACTTTTTTTAATATACAGTATTTCTGTTTTAGCACATTCTTTTAAATCTATTCAATATACGTAATTGATTTTCTTGTGTATTTATTATTATGTTTTATTTATTTTTTATCTCTCTCTCTCTCTGCTACATTATGTATTGCATTGAACTGCTGCTGCTAAGTTAACAAATTTCACTTCACATGCCGGTGATAATAAACCTGATTCTGATTCTGAGTCGCGTCAGCCTTCCTTGTGTTTGTGTTCCCCGGTCTGATTGTGCAGAGAAAACACGACGGCTACAGCAGAGGTTGTGGAAGGATCCAGGTTTTCATTGAAGGCTTTCAAGGCTCAACATTAAAGGAGAGGCCAGCATTAGAGGAAAAGATACATCCCAGAGCTGGGGTTGAATCAGAATCAGATCTGTTATCACCTACGTGCAGCAGTAGTACAATGCAATAGTATAAATTACAACATATAAAAATTTTTAAAAATTAAATCAGTAGTGTAAAAATGGTGAAGTAGTGTTCACATTGATTATCCATTTAGAAACCTGATTGCAGAGGGGAAGAAGCTGTTCCAAAAACATTGTTGGTGACTTCAGGCTCCTGTACCTCCTCTCTGAGGGTAATAATGAGAAGAGAGCTTGTCATGGATGGTGGAGGGTTCTGAATGATGGATGCTGCCTTTTGAAGATATCCTAGAGGTGGAACTGGCTCATTTACAACCTGCTGGTTAACTTAAGACCTTAAATTCATAATTCAGTGGATTCTGGTTCATTGGGACGCATCAAAACCAGTGTGTTTCAAAGTTCAAAGTAATTGTTATTATCAAATTAGATATTTGTCACCATATACTACCCTGAGATTCATTTTCCTGCGGGCATATTCAGCACATCTGTATAAGAATAACCGTACAGGATCAATGAAAGATCAACCAGAGTGCAGAAGACACCAACTGTGCAAATGCAAATAGTAATAAATAACTCATTAACAAATAGTAATAAACAAATAAATAACAAATTGGCCCAATTAAACAGCTGCTCATTTAGCTGAAGTTTCATGGAAATACTTGTAGTTAAAAAGGTATAAAAAAGACAAACTGCCATTTAATTGAAATACAGAACAAATTAGGTGTTACCAATGCTACTACAGTACTGTAAAACAGTGTATTAGTTCCTAATAGTCATCAGCAGAGGAATTCATTCACTGTATGGGATGTACAGGGAGGGGTAGCACCGCTGGTGAAGGGGTTTACCTTGTCCATTCTGGGGCAGCTCATTCACTTTTGGTCCCCACCGAGCACTCAGCTTTCACCTGTAGCTCCAAGTAGCTGTTAGCATGCGACAGCAACCACACCCCGTTACGCCGCTTTGACAGTCGTGCTAAACCAGGTGAGGGTAGCTGGCGGGTGTCTTATTGCAGTGAAACAGGGATATGCCTGCTCTAGCTTGTGAAGTCAACTATTGTCCCCTGCAGACAGAAACAGGTGAATTGATTATGGGGAGCAAGGACATGGCAGACCAATTGAATAATTACTTTGGTTCTGTCTTTACTAAGGAGGACATAAATAATCTTCCAGAAATAGTAGGGGACAGAGGGTCCAGTGAGATGGAGGAACTGAGCGAAATACATGTTAGTAGGGAAGTGGTGTTAGGTAAATTGAAGGGATTGAAGGCAGATAAATCCCCAGGGCCAGATGGTCTGCATCCCAGGGTGCTTAAGGAAGTAGCCCAAGAAATAGTGGATGCATTAATGATAATTTTTCAAAACTCGTTAGATTCTGGACTAGTTCCTGAGGATTGGAGGGTGGCTAATGTAACTCCACTTTTTAAAAGAGGAGGGAGAGAGAAACCGGGGAATTATAGACCGGTTAGCCTAACGTCGGTGGTGGGGAAACTGCTGGAGTCAGTTATCAAGGATGTGATAACAGCACATTTGGAAAGCGGTGAAATGATCGGACAAAATCAGCATGGATTTGTGAAAGGAAAATCATGTCTGACGAATGTCATAGAATTTTTTGAGGATGTAACTAGTAGAGTGGATAGGGGAGAACCAGTGGATGTGGTATATTTGGATTTTCAGAAGGCTTTTGACAAGGTCCCACACAGGAGATTAGTGTGCAAACTTAAAGCACACGGTATTGGGGGTAAGGTATTGGTGTGGGTGGAGAGTTGGTTAGCAGACAGGAAGCAAAGAGTGGGAATAAACGGGACCTTTTCAGAATGGCAGGCGGTGACTAGTGAGGTACCGCAAAGCTCAGTGCTGGGACCCCAGTTGTTTACAATATATGTTAATGACTTGGATGAGGGAATTAAATGCAGCATCTCCAAGTTTGCGGATGACACGAAGCTGGGTGGCAGTGTTAGCTGTGAGGAGGATGCTAAGAGGATGCAGGGTGACTTGGATAGGTTGGGTGAGTGGGCAAATTCATGGCAGATGCAATTTAATGTGGATAAATGTGAAGTTATCCACTTTGGTGGCAAAAATAGGAAAACAGATTATTATCTGAATGGTGGCCGATTAGGAAAAGGGGAGGTGCAACGAGACCTGGGTGTCATTATACACCAGTCATTGAAAGTGGGCATGCAGGTACAGCAGGCGGTGAAAAAGACGAATGGTATGCTGGCATTTATAGCGAGAGGATTTGAGTACAGGAGCAGGGAGGTACTACTGCAGTTGTACAAAGCCTTGGTGAGACCACACCTGGAGTATTGTGTGCAGTTTTGGTCCCCTAATCTGAGGAAAGACATCCTTGCCATAGAGGGAGTACAGAGAAGGTTCACCAGATTGATTCCTGGGATGGCAGGACTTTCATATGAAGAAAGACTGGATGAACTGGGCTTGTACTCGTTGGAATTTAGAAAGATTGAGGGGGGATCTGATTGAAACGTATAAGATCCTAAAGGGATTGGACAGGCTAGATGCAGGAAGATTGTTCCCGATGTTGGGGAAGTCCAGAACGAGGGGTCACAGTTTGAGGATAGAGGGGAAGCCTTTTAGGACCGAGATTAGGAAAAACTTCTTCACGCAGAGGGTGGTGAATCTGTGGAATTCTCTGCCACAGAAAACAGTTGAGGCCAGTTCATTGGCTATATTTAAGAGGGAGTTAGATATGGCCCTTGTGGCTACGGGGGTCAGGGGGTATGGAGGGAAGGCTGGGGCGGTGTTCTGAGTTGGATGATCAGCCATGATCATAATAAATGGCGGTGCAGGCTCGAATGGCCGAATGGCCTACTCCTGCACCTATTTTCTATGTTTCTATGGTGGATGAGATCCAGTGACCCAAGACAGTGGTTCTGTAACACCTCGTGTAGATCAAAGGACATGATAAGGCACAGAAGAAGTCAAGGTTATCCACTGCAACCAAGGAAGAATTACACACAAAGTGCTGGAGGAGCTCAGCAGACCAGGCAGTATCTATGGAAAATAGTAAACATTGGACGTTTCAGGCCAAGACCCTTCATCAGGACTAGGAGAAAAAGATGAGAAATTAGAACAAGAAGCTGAGGAGCTGGGTGGGGGGGGGAACGTCTACTGTTTACTCTTTTCCATAGATGCTGCCTGGCCTACTAAGTTCCTCCAGTATTTTGTGTGCGTTCCTTTGGATTTTCAGCGTCTGAAAATTTTCTTGTCTTTGTGCAACCAAGGAAGACGTCAGTTTGAGATGACTACTCGTACCACTGGACCTGGACTTCCGAGGATGAGTAAAACTGTTCCCAGTGCATCAGCTTTTCCACTTTAAAAAGTCTCTTGCACAGGGTTTCACTGTCATTGGCAGATACGACAGACAACCAACATACTACTGTGTTCTTTTGATTGACAGTAAATGAACAAAATTAACGCAGATACCTAGTGCAGATAATGGACTCATTTCATATTATGCTTTAGATGATTGCATCCTCCAAATCTTCATTTTCATTGTAACATTCGAGATGATTGTTGAAACCTTCAACTTCTTTGCAGTCCTTAACTTGTTGAAGCAAGGAAATGGTTTCATTTTCACTCCTGGCCATTTCTGGCATCTCAAAGCATGAATGCTTGAAACCGCACTGAGGAAAATAATACTAAGTTATCTAGCTGCTCATTTCTTATCAAGGAGAAAAATCACTGGTTTTTGACAAACACACACAACTAACACTATCTAAAAACTGTTTACCTAAGCACAATGTAATGTCTATTGGCCGCACAAGTACGTGAGACTGACGCTAGTTAGAAATGGTTCAGCAACTGTCTCCTGTCCCATTTAAGTGGCATAGTGTCCCAAATAAATAAAGGGAACGCTGACTATTTTCGAAATTAGTTTTTGATCTTTGAGTTGTTCCAAATAAGTGGCTGGCCCGATTAACTGATGGACCATTCAACCGGAATCCATTGTATTGCTTAACTAGTAGACAGAATAGGTCACAAAGCACAGAGGATGGGGTGAAAAGGACTTGGCATGTTTAGCGTCTGCTGGTTAGTTGATGTCATTGTATTATGTAACCAATGTTTGCTCGGCAGCTCCCATTCTTTGACCTTCAATAATCAATGTTTCTGGCAGTCTGAGGCACCAACAATTTCTTAAAATGTCTGGGATTGTGAACAATTACTATTTATACTGAGGCAGCAGCAACATTGAAACATAAGAAGCGGGCAAGACTATGCACATTAGCAGCATTACTGAAGTTCAGTTTGTAAATTTGTCATTGAGAAGATGGATATTTATTCTGTTAGAAGTGTTTTAGAGACAGATGCCAACAAAGTCATAGTCATAGTCATATTTTGTAGATCCCGAGGGAAATTGGTTATGTTAATATCACCGGCATCCATCAAGAAAATTGTTAACTTTGCAGCAGCAGTACAATACAATACATGATAATTACAGGAAAAAACCCTGAATCACAATAAATATATATATACTAACTAGCTAAATTAAAACAAGTAGTAGTGCAATATTGGTTTCCCGAGAGAAAGTACGTATAGACTAGAGTTCTGCATTTTTCCTGAGTGGCAAGTGTGAGCATGAGTATTTTGTTTAATCTGAAACTTCTTATGGAAATACCTATGCCAATTTGCAGTGTGGAAACTTTGCCGTAGCCTGCCCTATTGTATGATAGTACTGCCTTGGCAGTAACTCTGACACATATCACCATCTCACAGTAGCCCACATAATCACTTCTTCCACCCTCTATCAGTTTGACATGCTGTTGATTGTAGTTAAAAGCTGCATGAGTGATGGGATCTGTACAAGTTTGGTGTGAAGTTCTCCCTGCCAGTTGCACAGATTTATTTACAGCAACTCCCACGGTTAAGAAGTCCTACCATTGATTTGAAATATCTTGTGAGCAGAATTTTTGCGAATCCTTCAACAGTTTGGAAAGAAACCCATGATGACTATTTTATTTTTTATTTCTGCTTTTGCACTACTACTTGTTTTAATTTAGCTAGTTAGTATATATATATTTACTGTGATTCAGGGTTTTTTTCTTCATCATGTATTGTATTGTACTGCTGCTGCAAAGTTAACAATTTTCTTGATAGATGCTGGTGATATTAAACCTGATTCTGATTCTGATTCAGCTGTTCTTAAGTTAGTGGACTATTAATGTAGAGGTCTAAATTGACAATCTAGGGGCCTGACTTCAAAACCCACCACTGCAGTTGTAGAAAGTAAATCCAGTTACTGCAATTAAAGACAAAAACAGTTGGCCTTAGCAATGATGACTGCAAACTATCAACGGGGCGATCACCTGTATCACAGTACCAGTGATCTGGGTTTGCTCCTGACCTCTGGCACTGTCTGTGTGGCCTTGCACTTCTTCCAGTCCAGTGGCCAGCACAGTAACGTAGTGTGATGCTATTACAACCCCACTGACCCGTGTTCAATTCCCACCACTGTCTGTTAGGGGTTTGTACGTTCTTCCCATAACCATGTGGGTTTTCTCTGGGTGGTCCAATTTCCTCCCACAGTCCAGATATACCGGTTAGTGGGTTAATTGGTTGTTGTAAATTGTCTCGTGATTAAGCTAGGGTTAAAATAGGGGTTGCTGGTCGGCATCGCTCAAATGGCCAGAAGGGCCTATTCCATGTTCTATCTCAATAAATATATAGATAATTGGGCAGGTCAGGTTTGTCGGAGCAGAAAGACCTGTTGCCATGTATTATCTCTAAATGAATAAACACAAATGTACTGCATACAGTGTTCAGTGCAGTTTACTATATACTGGAGAAACCAAATGCAGATGGAGTCACTGCTCTGTGGAGCACCTTGAGCTTTCTGCGCCTGCTACTTTGATTCTGCGTCTCACTTTGACTGGCCTGCAGTTGTGAGGCATTTAGAGAAGCACTTGTTTTGGCAAGGCACTGAAGGATATATTCCAAATGCTGGCAAATAGGATTAGTGTAGATGGACAAAAAGATCAACATGGACTTGTTTCCGTGCTACACAATTCTATGACAACTGATCTGTGGCTCCCTCTACTATCACCTTGAGGCCTGAAGCAAAGCTTAAGGAGCAGTACCTCATCTGCCATCTGGCCCCATTATAACCTTCCGGACTCAACTTTGATTGCTACAATTTCTGTTAACTTGACTTCTCTGACTGTATCAGCCATCTATTTGTAGTATTCCTCCCCCACCACCCAGGCAGTACATTCCAGGCACTCAACGCTCCCTGTAAACATGAACTTGTATCACACGTGTCCCCTTGAGCTTCCACCCCCTCACATTAAATGTATCCTCTCTGGTATTGGATATTTCAACACTGGGAGGAAGAATCTTGTTTATAGCTTACAGTCACCCCAGTTTTCCCTCACCAGAGACAACTACCCTCCCCTACCTCCCTTAACAAGCTTATTTTTTCTTCTTCCCAGTTCTGTCAAAGGGTCTTTGACCTAAAACATGAACTCTGTTTCTTTTCCCATAAACACTGATTGACCTGCTGAGTATTTCCAGAATTTTTTGTTTTTACTGTCTGTGCGGAACGTGTACCTTCTTCCTGTGACCCTGTTGTTTTCTCCAGTGTTCCAGTTTCCAATGGCCTGAATGACAGGGAAAGGTTAAATAGGTTAGGGATTTCCCCTGGACTGTAGGAGAATGAAATGAGGTATACAAAATTGTGAGGGGCATAGGTCGGGTAAATGCAAGTGGGCTTTTTCCCACTGAGGTCAGGTGAGACTAGAACTAGAGTTCATAGGTGAAAGGTGAAATATTGAAGGGCAGACTGATGAGGAACATCTTCACTCAGAGAATGGTGTGAATGTGGAAGGAGCTGCCAGCAGAAGCAGTGAATGTGGGTTCAATTGCAAAATTTAAGAGAAATTTGGATAGGTACGTGGATGGAGAGCTGTGGCCCATGTCATAGTCAAAGTCATAGACATACTTTATTGATCCCGGGGGAAATTGGTTTTTGTTACAGTTGCACCATAAATAATTAAATAGTAATGAAACTATAAGTAGTTAAATAGTAATATGTAAATTATGCCAGTAAATTATGAAGTAAGTCCAGGACCAGCCTATTGGCTCAGGGTGTCTGACCCTCAAAGGGAGAAGTTGTAAAGTTTGATGGCCACAGGCAGGAATGACTTCCTATGACGCTCTGTGTTGCATCTCGTTGGAATGAATCTCTGGCTGAATGTACTCCTGTGCCCAACTAGTACATTATGTAGTGGATGGGAGACATTGTCCAAGATGGCATGCAACTTGGACAGCATCGTCTTTTCAGACACCACCGTCAGAGAGTCCAGTTCCATCCCCACAACATCACTGGCCATACGAATGAGTTTGTTGATTCTGTTGGTGTCTGCTACCCTCAGCCTGCTGCCCCAGCACACAACAGCGAACATGATAGCACTGGTCACCACAGACTCGTAGAACATGCTCAGCATTGTCCGGTAGATGTTAAAGGCCCTCAGTCTCCTCAGGAAATAGAGACAGCTCTGACCCTTCTTGTAGACAGCCTCAGTGTTCTTTGACCAGTCCAGTTTATTGTCAATTCGTATCCCCAGGTATTTGTAATCCTCCACCATGTCCACGCTGACCCCCTGGATGGAAACGGATCACCGGTACCTTAGCTCTCCTCAGGTCTACCACCAGCTCCTTAGTCTTTTTCACATTAAGCTGCAGATAATTCTGCTCACACCATGTGACGAAGTTTCCTACCGTAGCCCTGTACTCAGCCTCATCTCCCTTGGTGATGCATCCAACTATGGCAGAGTCATCAGAAAACTTCTGAAGATGACAAGACTCTGTGCAGTAGTTGGAATCCGAGGTGTAAATGGTGAAGAGAAAGGGAGACAAGACAGTCCCCTGTGGAGCCCCAGTGCTGCTGATCACTCTGTCGGACACACAGTGTTGCAAGCACACGTACTGTGGTCTGCCAGTCAGGTAATCAAGAATCCATGATACCAGGGAAGCATCCACCTGCATCGCTGTCGGCTTCTCCCCCAGCAGAGCAGGGCGGATGGTGTTAGACGCACTGGAGAAGTCAAAAAACATGACCCTCACAGTGCTTGCTGGCTTGTCCAGATGGGCGTAGACACGGTTCAGCAGGTAGATGATGGCATCCTCAACTCCTAGTCGGGGCTGGTAGGCGAACTGAAGGGGATCTAAGTGTGGCCTGACCATAGGCTGGAGCAGCTCCAGAACAAGTCTCTCCAGGGTCTTCATGATGTGGGAGGTCAATGCCACAGTCAATGTGCGGGTCAATGGGACTAGGCAGAATAACAGGCACAGACTAGATGGGCCAAAGGGCCTGTTTCCATGCTGTAGTGCTCTAAGTTTAATTGATGACTGAATATTCACCCTGATATAGGTGGGTAGTAGAAGCATGTGAGGGAGGGTGGGTTGCAGGGAAATAGTCTGAGAGATTGCACTAAAAGCTAGTATAAACATAATGGGCCAAATTACTCCCTATACTGATTGAAAATATAAATACTACATAACTACTTATAGTACTGTGCCATAATTATGAAATTAAATTATTACTGTCCAAATTAAATGCTTTTAAAACATATCTTGTAACATCTCATCATCAGTAGCAATTAGTGTTCCATCTTTTTAAACTTGGCATCGTCAGAATAAATCTGCAGGTGACTTATTTCACCTGTAACTCTGAAGGAGAGTGAAGCTCCCTACTGGTTTCACAGAAAGAGAGGGAGGCAGAGAGAGAGTGAAGTGGCGGAGAATTACAGATTTATCAAAGGGAAAAAGAAGTTATGTCTAACCAAGTGTATCAGCATTTCCTGTGCACCAATCTCAAGCCTTTGCATACTTCCACCTCCAAGCCTGTGTCTGCTACATGCTTCTTGTGCCACTACAGCCACATCTTTTAACAGCTGATCTGTTGCAAGCAGATACCATGACCTCTTGCTTTTGCAGAGCTTTGGGGATTAATTCAGCTGAGTTTTAGATTCCTTCCCAGAGGGGTTTCAAGTGCTTTTCCTTGTGTCCGAGCACGTAATATGTCCAGTGATGCTCCACCACTATTGAAGAAATGTCACTGGAAATGTAGAGCTGCAGGTCGACTGAAAATGTGCACGATAACTTTAAGATTGACTTCTCGGCATGCTGAGTTGAACCAGCAGCCTTTTTTGTTCCTGACTGCTGATCAGTGAAGTGGAGAAATGCTCTGGCCAAGGGTCGTGGGTCGAAGGTATAGTAGTTTTGTTGACTTTTTCCAACGCTTGAGCAATTCTAACAGGGTTCGTTTCATCTCATGTGTACTGCTTAAAGCTGAACAGCAAACGAATTGCATTTATCTGTCATGTTTTTGTGCAATGATTTACCAGAAGGATTTTGTAATCGGTATGCAAACTATGTTTTATGTCGTCGGAGTTTAAAGCTTTCTGGAGGTTATTACGCATGCTTGCTGCAGGAACAGATTTTCTTGACCAGGCAGATTTATCAAATAATAATTAATTTTGTTGATAAATTGAAACTGGTTTTGTCACTTGCAGCTATACCAGTTGTTGAAATTATCCATCTACTTGAAAGAATTTACAGGCCTCATTGAGAGAATAGGAGACTACCTGATTGATACACGGAGCCAACGTAGTTAGATAGATTGAAAGGGCTATCATGCAGCTTGGAGACAGACCCTTCAGCCTGTTCATGCTGGCAAATGAGTCAACCTATGGCCAGGGACATGATGACGCTCTCCTGTTAGACTGTTTGAGGTAACTTAGTTTTAATTCTTTCTTACTTCACTTATAATATTTGTTTTTCTGTGCCCTTGTAATGCTGCTGTGACACTAATTTCCTTTGGGATCAATAAAATTTCTGTCTGTCAGTCTGGCCCGAAACGTTGATTGTACTTTCTTCCATAGATGCTGCCTGGCCTGCTGCGTTCCTCCAGCATTTTGTTTGTGTTGCTCGGATTTCCAGCAGCTGCAGATTTTCTCTTGTTTGTGGTCTGTCTACCTATGTTCTTCAGCATCCCATGACATTGTCAAATCAGACTACAAACGTAATCAAACTCGTAAGGTTCACCCTCACTCGATTGCACATTTGGTGTCACTTTTAGTATTGTAACTAATCAATGTTAAGCAGATCAAAGATTCTGTGGTGAAGTTATTATTTGTATTGATGGATGGAATGCAAAATGAACCCTAAAGAAAAGTGGAGATGGCAGAATCTGCTCTAGAAGTGATTTATCTTGTACTCTGTTGCAATAGTGAATTCACTTTGAAAATAGTTTTTTGGATGTATAGTGATCTGTGACATTTTTTAAGTTATGATGTAAAAGAACTGTATAAACAGAGGTCTTTTCTTAGTGGCAAAGCAAAGATACTGCCAGTGCATCAGGACCAATAGGCAGCAGAGAAGAAACTGAAAACAGAGTAAGCAAACAGGCAATGGCATTTTATAGCCAAGTGCTGAAAATCTGCAAGGGATATAATTGGAATGCAGTTCATGGGAGCAGCAGCAAAGAGTTTCAACCCTTTATCTACTAATAAGGCAAAAGTTAACAGCAAATTCAGCCAGTTAGAAGTAAAATATAGTTCAAATACCAAACAGAATGTTCTGTGTTTGGCTCACAGAACCAAATATCTGATGCGCATCTCGCCCAAACTCAGCGTTACCTAGTTTTTGCGCTTGGAATCTTCTTTGCAAACTAAACTGTATTACAATGAATGAAGGGTAAATACTAGATCCTGCCTAGTGGACAAAGGAAATCCACTGTTTCTTGTCAAACTGGCCTTTTGACTACAGCTGGAAACACGTTTGACTAGACTTTGTAGCTGCTGGTTAATATGGGGATTGTTGGAATGCTTGTTTTGTTATTAATAGTCTTTGTGTGACTGACTCCCGGTATGGCGGCATCTGTAACATGAGCAGGTAAGGCCTGATGTCCTCCTTTCTTATGTAGGCTTTATGGCTGTAGATACTGTTGCCAGAGCCAGCTTTCATTGTAGTGTGATCTGTGGCCTTTTTGTCCAGAGGGTATTATATAGGCTCCGATTACGTTCAGGGAGAAAAGCTGTAAGAAAATGTTGCAGATATAATGATTCCCCAGGCACAGTGCTCATGTTGCCTGCAATTTTCAACTTTGATCTCTTGCTTAAGTTTAATACTTTATTTAAATTGTTCTTGAGGTAGATTAGTTCAATCTTAGGCATAACTATCTTTTGGCCTGCTGAGTTCCTCCAGCATCTTGCGTGCGTTGCTCAGATTTCCAGCATCCTGTGCATGTTGCTCGGATTGCCAGCATCTGAGGATTTTCTCTTGTTTTTTTCTGAAGGTAGTTCACTTTCCTGCTGACTTTCATTCAAATAAGTCACAACCAAGATGTTCCTGCAGCTAACATTTTCTAAGTTTGAAGTGAGGTACTGTGGAACTTCTTGTGAAAGTGGTTCCTTTGGAGATGTTAGCTTGTTTGTTTGCTTCTCTTCTCTCAGCAAAATTGTCTTGATAGAGGTGAACAAGATGATGAGAGGCATAGATCCAGTGGGCTGCCAGAGACGGAAATGGCTAATACAAGGGGGCATAATTTTAAGGTGACTGGAGGAAAGTACAGGGGGATGTCAGAGGAAAGTTTCTACATAGAAAGTAGTAGGTGCATGGAACACATTGCCAGGCATGATGGTAGAGGCAGATACATTAGGGAAATTTAGGAAACATGGATGATGGGAAAACGAAGGCTAGGAAGGAGAGAAGGATTAAATTGATTTTAGAATGGGTTATGAGGTCGGCACAGCTTCGTGGCCCAGAGGGCCTCTCCTGTGCAGTAGTGTTCTGTGTTCTAAACGCTGAATTGTTTTGGACTGCTCCTTTTCCTTGTTCGGACTCAGAAATGAGATGGAAAATTCTTATTGCCTTTACTGGCATAGAAATTCTCTAATATAGTGCAATTATTGTATCTGCTGTGTGAATCATACTGGGCACGATCCTTGCTGATTTGATGCAAAATGACACATCTCACTGTGTCTTTTGGCGTACATGTGATAAATAAAGTTAAAATAAAACAAATCTCTTTGAAGGCAAATACCATGCAGTGCACATCTCTGTGCAAAATTCTTGTGTGTGTATAAGGCCCATGAATAGTACGTTACTTGCTTAGTAGCAAGCATGCCCAGGAGAGCAGAGGCCGCCTTCAGTGTTAGTCAAGGGGGCCCTATCTTACCAGGGCTGCTCCCCCTCCCCCACCTCTATTGTGCATAGGCCTGAAGCAATAGAAATTCACAATCAAGAGGTTTAAAACTGTTGTGATTCCCCCACGGGTCACGACTATGACCCATTGAGTCAAAATTAGAATTCAGAATCAGAATCACATTTATGTCTTCTGTGATGTGAAATTTGTTGTTAGGCTGCAGCAATACAATGCAAAGACATACAATTACCATAAATTACAAAATAAATATATAATGCAAAAACAAGGAATAGCAAAGTCATGTCCATATGTTCTTGGGCAATTCGTAAATCTGATGGCGGAGTGGAAGAAGCAGTTTCTGAATCTTTGAGTGTGTCTCTGCAACCTTCTAGTAATGAGGGCATGTCCCGGATGGTGAAGGGTTCTTCCTGATGGATGTCGCCCTCTTGAGGCACTGCCTCATGAAGATGTCCTTGATGCTTGTAAGGTTTGCACCTGTGATGGAACTGGCTGAGTCTACAGTCCTCTGCAGCCTCCAGGGATCCTGTGTATTAAAGCCTCCAGATCTGGCTGTAATGTAACCAGTTAGAATCAGAATCAGGTTTTATATCACCGGCATACGATATGAAGTTTGTTGTTTTCAGGCAGCGGTACAGTGCAATACATAACAATTCAAGAAACTATAAGTTACAATAAAATATATAATGCAAAATGAGAAAAAATAGTGAGGTAGTGTTCATTTGTTCATTGTCCATTCAGAAATCTGGTGGTGTGGTGTGGGTAGACTCCTGCCCTACTCCTTAATGGTAGCAATGAGACGCAGAGATGTTGTGGGTGATGGGGGTCCTTAATGATGATGTGCCTTTTTAAGGCATAGCCTCTTGAAGGTGTCCTTGATGCTAGGGAGGCTCGTGGCCATGATGGAGCTGGCTGAGTTGACAACTTTCTGCAGCTTTTTCCAATCTTGTGCAGTGGCCCCTCCATACCAGTCAGTGATGCAACCAGTTAAAACGCTGTCTTTGGTACATCCGTAGAAATTTGCAAGAGTCTTTAGTGACATACCAAATCTCTTCAGGCTCCTGATGAAAGATAGCAGTTGTCATGCCTTCTCTGTAATTGCATCAATATGTTTGGCCTAGGATAGATCTTAAGAGATGTTGACACTTAGGAATTTGAAACTGCTCACCCTTGATGAGGACTAGTGTGTGTTCTCTCAACTTCCTCTTCCTGAAGTCCACAATCGATTCCTTGGTCCTACTGATGTTAAGTGCGAGGTTGTTGTTAGGTACACCATCATGGCCTGACTCCTTGCGAGGGTTAACCCTCTTGAAAGATGTTCTGTCTCCAAGACAGAGATGAAGAGGCTGCAGGGATTCACATAGGTGAAGTTTTTTTCACCTTTTCAAAGTGTGCATAAAAGGCATTGAGTTCATCTGGGAGTGAAGCATCACGGCCATTCATGACGATAGATTTTCCCCTGTAGGAAGTAATGGCCTGCAAACTGCTCCAGAGCTACGTGCATCCAATTCCATCTCGAACTTAAATTGGAATTGATTCTTCACTCTTAAAATAGATTTCCGTAGGTCATACATGCACCTAGACTTCTTGTATAGCTGTGAATCACTGGTTTTGAATGCCACTGATCTAGCCCTTAGTAGACAACAAATTTGTTCATCTACAGCTTTTGGTTTGGGTATGTACAGTATGTTCTCAAAGGCTTATCCACACAGGTCTTAATGAAGTTGGTGACAACTGTGGAACATTTATTCAGATTCCAAGATGAGTCCCCGAACATTGTCTGGTCTACCAGCTCAAAGCAGCCCTGTAAGCACACTTCCGCCTCCCTTGACCAGGTCCTCTTGGTCCTCACCACTGACACTGCAATCTTTCGTTTCTGCCTTCCATGCCGGGAGTAGAAGTACAGCCAGGTACTTCTGTCAGTCATGATGGAATGATGGAGCAGACTTGAGTTTATTGTCATGTGCTCATGTATGGTGAGATACAATGAAACAATTGCTCACAACAGCGTCACAGGCATGAAGGTGACAACACACAGAATATAAAAATAAATTATACAAGACATTAAGAGCATTCTGATGGGCTGCACCGCTGTCTGATTTGGGGAGAAGTGCTACTGCACAGGATCGAAAGAAGCTAAAGAAAGTTGTAACATTAGTCAGCCCCCATAGTATCCAAGACACCTTTAAGGATCGGTGCCTGGGAATGGCGACATCGATTATTAAGGACCTCCATCACCCAGGACACGCCCTCTTCTCATTGTTACCATCAGGAAGGAGGTACAGAAGTCTGAAGGCACACAATCAATGATTCAAGAACAACTTCTTTGCCTCTGCCATACGATTTCTAAATGGACATTGAACCCATGAACACTACCTCACTTTTTCATTTCTGTTTATTATTTCTGTGCTTAAGTACATTATATTATTTCTGTTTTGCACTATTTTTAACTTAGCATATATGTACTGACCGTTATTGATTGACTTTCTTTTTCTTTCTGTATTATCATGTATTGCATTTTACTGCTGCTGCCAGGTTAACAAATTTCATGACACGTGCGAGTGATAATAAACCTGATTCTGATTCTTAAGAGAATTAGAGAGAAAAGGAATGTGTGAAAACAAGACAGCGCAAAAAAAAAAGTCACAATCGAAGAAAAATCCCTAGTGGTGCAAGAGGTGGTTTGTAGTAGTTCATTGCTGGGATAGGGTTAAGGTTGCCCACGTCAGTTCAAGAAGCTGCTGCAAAGTAGCTGTTCCTGAATCTGGCTGGTGTGGAACTTTAGGCTTCTGTAGTTCTCACTGATGGTAGCAGCAAGAGAGGGTATGACCCAAATTCAGGAAAACCACATGGATAGATGCTGCCTTCGTTAGGCAACTCTTCCTGTAGATGCTGTTAATGGTGGGGAAGGCCATGCCATGATGGACTAGGTTGTGTCCACTACTCTGTACAGTCTCTCGTGCGTTGGAATTGCTGTACCAGGCCATGATGCAACCAGTCAGCACGATACATTGAAACTGTGCATCTTTAGAAGTTTGATAGCGTATTTGGTAACATGCCAAAATCTCCTTACGCTTATGAGATGCCTGATGAAGGCAGTATCTATCCACGTGATTTCTCTGCATGTCTCCACAAGTAATGAGTGAAAGCAATACTCACATTTCAGTGCATTTGTCAAACACAGGATTCACTGTGACTGCCACAGGAACACATCTGCTATATGCTCACTGCTGTGAGATAGAACGGGCACAGACAATTTATACACTGTAAGCTTCTGCAAGGTGTTGGTGGCTAGATAAATATTACTGTACAGACCAGTGATTAACTCCCCTGCACTTCATCAGTCTTTCATCTGACCTGATAGAAGTAAGGAATTCTTGATTTAATACCTCGTTGAAAGACAGTTGTGCTGATGGTGTAGTTTTCCTCAATACTGCACTGGAGACTAGCCGAGATTTTTGTACTCGGCCCTCTAGACTTGAGCTTCTGATTTGGAAATGAGAGTTTCACCAATGGAGATCAAAGCTGATACCAAAGAGAGTGAACTAAGCCCTCAAAAACTAGATGCAAATGGATATGCAAGAGACTGCAGATGCCAGTATCTGGAGCAAACAAAAAAACTGCTCAAGGAACTTGGGATGAAGGAATATCTGTGGAGGCAAACGGATGGATTGGTAGACGGTTTAGGTCAGGACCGTGCATCAGAAACAGACCGCCCCTTTGCTCCAGAGATCTGTTTGACCCACTGGTTCCTCCTTCACTTTGTTTTTTTTTTGAATGGAGAGCCATTTTCTGGGTTGAAGAAAATAATAGAAATAAATGAGATTAGATGCTTGCATTACTGATGCCTCCACATGAACAGATTAACGTGCGAGGCACCACGGTAGCGTAGCAGTTAGCGTGACGCTATTACAGCTCGGGGTGTCAGAGTTCTGTTCCGGCGTCCTCTGTCAGAAAGTTTGTACATTCATCCTGTGTGCGTGTGGGTGTCCTCCACGGGCTCTGGTTTCCTCCTACAGTCCAAAGATGTAGTGGTTAGTAGGCTAGTTGGTTATTGTACATTGTCCTATGATTAGACTAGGGCTAAGTCGATGGTTTGCTGAGCGATATGGTTCAGTGGGCTGGATGGGTCTGTACCACATTGTATGTCTAAGTAGATAATTTACCCTCTGCAACCTACTGCCATTTAGTTTCTTCTACATTTTTTCCATAAAAATGCAAGTTAATCATGGTCTATTATTAGGTCTTTGTTATCTTGGAGAGAATTTCTCCCTTCCCTTGTTGACATGACCTCTTCCCACTATACAATAAAGGATACGGAAAACTGAAGAAAGATTAAAGATTAGCTTTATTTCTTACAGGCACATTGAAACATACAGAGAAAGGTATCACTTAGGTCAACGACCAACACAGTCTGAGGATCTGCTGGGGCACCCTGCAAGTGTTGGCATATTGCTGGCGCCAACATAGCATGCCCACAATTTACTAACCCTAATCCATACATCTTTGGAATGTGTGAGGACAGTGGAGCATCCGGAGGAGATCTATGCAGTTCCAGGGAGAACGTAGAAGCTCCTTAGAGACAGCGGTGGAAATAGAATAGAACTTCATTGTCATTGCTCAAGACAATGAGATTGTGGTGCTACTCCAGTCCATGCGAAATAGATATCTACAATGTATGTGACATGGGCTAATTGAAAAAAAAACATACTTACATGTAATGAGTGACTTCGATAGTCAATAGGACTCAAAAGTCCATCAGGAATCCGAGCTTAGAATTATTCAGCTGCACAACAGCCTTTGGGAAGAAGCTGTTTTTCAGTCTTACTGTCTTGGCTAAGATGTTTCTGTATCTCCTACCAAACAGCAAGAAGTTGAACAGACAGTGTCTGGGATGAGATGGATCTTAAATGATGTTATGAGTGGTGCCGTAGGCATCGAGAGTTGTAGGTTGTCTCCAGGTTGGGTAGTTGAGCCCCAGTGATGTGCTGATTAATGGTGAACTGAACCCTGATTTTCCAACCGCTGATGCTATAAAGCATTGCACTACCGTGCCACCCCATTGTAGCAAAATGTGTTGAGCAACACACACAAAGTGCTGGAGGAACTCAGCAGGCCAGGCAGCATCTATGGGAAAAAAAACATAGTTGACATTTCGATAGAATAAGGTAGAACAATAACAATGCAAAATAATGTGTAATAACTCCAGAGGAAGTGCAGTGCAGGTAAACAATAAGATGCAAGATCATAATGAGGTGGATTGTGAGGTCAAGTGTCTATCTTACTGTACAAGATGTCCATTCAAGAATTTGGTAACAGTGGTTTAGAAGCTGTCCTTGAGCCTGGCGGTATATGCTTAGGGTTTTGTATTTTCTGCCTGGTGGGAGATAGAAAATGAGAGAATGTCTAGGTCTTTGAAGCAGCAAGAAATATGGACAGAGTTCATATAGGTGAAGCGCTGAACTGTGTCCACAACTCTGCAGTTTTTTGTGGTCATGTGCAGAACAGTTAGCTTACATAGCCATTATGCACCCACATAGAATACTTTCCATGATACATCGATAAAAATTGGTAAGAGTCGACAGGGACGTGCCAAATTTCTTCAGCCTCTTTAGGAAGGAGAGCTGTTGGTTAGCTTTCTTGACCGTGATATCAACATGGTTGGAGCAGGATATGCTTTTAGTAATGTTCCCTCTTAGGAACTTGACTCTCTTGACCCTCTCAACCTTAAAATCACTGATGTAGACCATTGCATCTGCAACGCCCTCTTTCCTGAAGTCCATGACCAGCTGTTTTGTTTTCTTGACATTTGTGGGAAAGATATTCTGGAGCTGGCGGCGATCACAGTGACAAAGAAGGGAGTTAGCACGTGTAACTCAAAAGCAAGGAAAACTAGGAACCAGTATAGGTAACTGAACACATACTGAAGAGCAACAATAAAGTTTTTGGGACTTCAGTTTTTTGGGGGAAAATGAGGGGAGTCCAGCTCGGATTATGTTGGAAGTCATCAAGTCTGGATACAATGAAGATTTAGCAAAGAGCAGGCACCATAATCCATTGAGTTATAAATGGAAGTATTTCTTCTTTTTTTAAAGTTTAGTTTCATTTGTCACATACAGATTGAAGCATCGTGCGAAATGCGTTGTTTATATCAAATCAATCAGCAAGGATTGTGCTGTGCAGCCCACAAGCAGTGCCATGTTTGGTGCCAACATAGCAAGCCCACAACTCACTAATCTAAGCGTACGTCTTTGGAATGTGGGAGGAAACTAGGGCATCTGGACAAAATTCATGCAGTCATGGGGAGAATGTACAAACTTCTTAGAGACAGCAGCAGGAATTGAAACCTGGTCTTGCAGCAGGCACTATAATTGCTTTGTGCTAACCGCTATGGTACAGTGCCATCCACTTACACTATCTTCTTTTGACTCAGCGGGATGACTTGTTTCCACTCTACCTCTGAGATTGTTAATCAGGTCAATGTGAAGCAAGAGTCGTTGATAGGGCAGGTAGCTGAGCAATTTGCGTGGTGTTATGTTTTAGCCTTTAATGCAGGGCTTCATTGCATTTCTGACAGTCTTGTCTGGAGATGTTTTATTTTCGATGGGATGTGACTCGACTCCTTAAATATTGTACTTGGCTTTAAGAATCACTTTGTCATGGTTCAATGATTGTGAAGGTATAGAATGCACTTACAAAGAAGTGGAGCGCAGTACCATAGATCTGCTCGTGGCAAAGTGGATTGGTTTGGAAAGTTGAGCGCTTATGGATAACAGAAAACTTGTAAGTGTGTGTGCGTACGTGTGTGCTTGAAATACTCATGCAAAGTTGCACTGTGTTGTGCATTAAAGCAATTTGTTTAAAGTAGTATTTTTGAAATTCCACCAAATTTCTTCTGGGCAAATGCATATCCTTCCTGCACTTTGCATAAGGGTATCAGGGTAATGATTGTAGTCTCACTGAAACTTAGAGCATCTTGCAAAAAAAAATTGACTTGCTAATATTCTGACTGTAGGCAACTCGATTTGTATGCAAACCTGCCAGGAATTGGTCGTTGTGAGTCCCTCAAACTGTTCCATTAAACTAGCTGTGTGCACCTCTAGTCAATTTGCATTCAAATTGTGATCACAAAGAATAACCTTGCTCACTTCTCCCTGTCTCAATGATGGGCAATCCCGAATGCTCAGCTGCTGTTGCGTGTGCCAAAATTGAAGTTAAGGTGCAGGTGTTTGTCCTTGATGCTGTAGGGCAAATATGTGCGCACACATCTATAACCTCCTGCTTGTGCAATTTATTTTGAATGATATGGAGAAGGGACATGCCCTTGTCTTCTCCCCCTACCCCCAAGCCCTTCCCGAACACCTGTTCATTACTGAGATCACCCGCCCTCCTTCCACCACCCCAAATTCTGGCCTCTCAGGCATGTTATGCTAGTGCTGGAGAGTTTGCTAATGTTTTCTACCAAATATTTAATACATACACATTGCACTATAATATAATAACTACTTTATAACAGCCTTGAGCCTACTTAGCCCTTCAGCCAACTGTGTACATGTTGGCCATCAAATACCTGCCGAGACTAATCCCATTTTCTATCATTGCATCTGTAGCCTTGGTTTTCAAATGCTCATTGAAATTCATAAATGCTTTGAGAGAACTTGCCCGTGCTACCTCCGCAGGCAGTGGTTTCCAGATTTCAATCAAACTCTAACTCAGGAGTTCCCAATGTTTTGTACGCCATGGACCATTAAGCAAGGGGTCCATGGGCTCGGGGTTGGGAACCCTGCTCTTAGTGGGGAAAAAAAACCTTCATCAAAATTCCTGCAAAGCCTACTACCCCTTGTCTTAAACCTATCCCCTCTGGCCATCAATGCCAAGGGAAGGGGTCTAACCCACCTCTTCTCTTACAATTCTGTGTATCCCAATCAGGTTCCTCCTTAGCCATCTTTACTCTACAGTTTATCCTGCCGCTCCTCGTAGTTGAAATGGTTCTATCCCAGGCATTGTCCTCTGCACCCTTTCTAGTTCAATCCGTCCTTCCTATAACCTAGTGACCCAAACTGCACAAAGTCCTTCAGCTGTGGCCTAACGAAGGCTTTCTTTTGCTGTGCCATAACCTTGACATTTTTAAGCCCCTCAAACAGTGAAAGAGGCATCACCACAGGGAGCCAGCTGAATGCAATGTTTTTTTCATTAAAAGTTTACATTACTGAATGTAACGACCATGAACGTAAAAGTTTTTTTTTTACACATTTTCTTCTGTATATATTCTATTACGAATAAAGATAATTTTTGACATTAAAATATTTCAAATTGAAACATATCAAATATTGAATGGCCTACAAAGAATGGACATATTTCCAATAACGGAGAGTCTAGGACCAGAGGGCACAGCTTCAGAATACAAGGACACCCCTTTAGAACAGAAATGAGAAGGGGCTGCTTGTCTCGAACTCCGGTACAGATGCCACTACACCACTGGCCAGCTAGCCTGAGGGTGGTGGATCTGCACAGTTCATTGCCACAGTTGGCTGTAGAGACTGAGTCATTGGGTATATTTAAGGTGAGGTTGATAGGTTCTTGATTACTGAGGGCATCAAAGGATATGGGAAGAAGGCAGGAGAATGGGATGGAGAGAGATAATAAATCAGACATGATGGAATGGTGGAGCAGACTCTATATGCCAAATGGCCTAATTCTGCTCCCATGTCTTACAGTCATACTGTCTAAAAATATGTTTTGGCTAAAAATATGTTTTGGCTAAAGAAGGGCCAGTATCCATGATGGTCTTTTATCATGCTTTGTTTGTTGCTGGCTTCAAGAATCCTTGGAACTCCACCTGTTTCTCAGTACTCCCTCAGGTTCTGCAATTCCATGTGTATATTTTAGCGTTGTTAGTCCTCCTCATGTTTTCATGATTAAATCCCACCTGCCATGCTTTGGCCACCTGATCGATGTCTCAGGAAGCAAAGTCTACCCTTCTCATTATCAACATCACCAATTTTTGTGTTATCTGTGAATTTAATAATCTTACACTTCACGTTTACATACAGATTATTCATGTATATAACATTTAACAAGGGTTTAAAGACCTCTGTCATAGTTACAGCCTTCTCTTTCCCAATTAATGATGAAAAATCATCAACCTTAAATAAATAGTTTTTCTCCCCAATGTTGACCTGCTGAGAATTTTGAACACAGTTTACTGTCAGATTTCCCATATCTCTAGTATTTAGCTGTTCGTATTGTGAAACAGTAGGTTAATTGACCACATTGTGAGGTGCCGTGGCATCAATATTCAGAAACTTTAATTTGATACATTATTCTGCAGCTGATTGAGTAGTTCTCACCAGAACAATAGTTGAAGGGGAGGATTAGTTGAAAGTAGGACAATGCCTGAAGGAATACCCTTCTCAGATCCTGACCAACTTCATGAGCTATAAATGAGTTTGTATTCATAATACTGGAGGACCAATGAACCTGTTATAATCAGATTACCTGCTGAAATGGGAGAGTGGAAAAACAAATGTGAGACAATCCAGACTTATGCAAAGGTCTTAGGCACCCTAGCTCTATGTATGTTCCTGAGACTTTTGCACAGTGCTGTAATAGAAGGCGTGCAGAGGAGATTTACAAGGATGTTGCCTGGATTGGGGAGCATGCCTTATGAGAATAGGTTGAGTGAACTCAGCCTTTTCTCCTTGGAGCGACGGAGGATGAGAGGTGACCTGATAGAGATGTACAAGATAATGAGAGGCATTGATCATGTGGATAGTCAGAGGCTTTTCCCAAGGGCTGAAATGGCTAGCACGAGAGGGCATTGTTTTAAGGTGCTTGGAAGTAGGTACAGAGGAGATGTCATTGGTAAGTTTTTTTTACGCAGAGAGTGTTGAGTGCATGGAATGGGCTGCCAGCGGCGGTGGTAGAGGTAGAAACGATAGGGTCTTTAAGAGACTCCTGGATGGCTACGTGGAGCTTGGAAAAATAAAGGGCTATGGGTAAAGCCTAGGTTGTTCTAAGGTAGGGACATGTTTGGCACAGCTTTGTGGGCTGAAGGGCCTGTATTGTGCTATAGGTTTTCTATGTTTCTATTTTTCTATTATCATTTAAATAGTCTGTTTGCTAGACATAACACTTAAACAATTTACAAGTGATGCCATGGACTGGATGTGACAATGTTACAAGGTGGACACACCTCATGAGCCTCGTGATAGGATCAGAATCCGAACACTTGGATCAGGGAGAATATCACATTTTATATTTACAGATAAATTAACATCACCACATTACTGTATATGAGTACTTCTCTTGGAGCGTCAACTGTACCTCTTCCTAGAGATGCTGCCTGGCCTGCTGCGTTCACCAGCAACTTTTAGGTGTGTTGTTCTATGAGTACTTGTATTTTATTTCGAGATGCAGTATAGTAAACAGCCCTTCCAGCCCATTACACCCATGGGACCAATTAACCTACTAACCCATATGTCTTTGGAACGTGAGAGAAAACTGGAGCACCCTGAGGAAAGCAATGTGGTTACGGGGAGAATGTACAAACTCTTTACAGACAGTGGTGGAAATGAACCCAGCTCACTGGTGCTGTACCAGGTGCTACTGTATCATGGTACCATGCCACTTGTAGTTATGTGCTGTGGTTCCTACTTTTCCACAGTGACTACACAATTGAAAATACTTATGGCTGTTCCATGCTCTTATGTTGTGAAACGCATTATATACTGTAAATTCAAGGCAACACACACAACATGCTGGCAGAACTCAGCAGGTCAGGCAGCATCTATGGAAAAGGATAAACTGTCAATATTTCAGGCTGAGACCCTTCTTAGCACAGTCCCAAAGAAGGGTCTCGGCCTGAAACGTCAACTGTTTGCTCTTTTCCATAGATGCTGCCTGACCTGCTGAGTTCCTCCAGCTTTTTGTGTGTGCTGCTAAGGAAATTGAACCGTTTACTCTTCAAAAATGGACATGGTACAAGTGCTTACATTTTTAAGACCATAAGACAAAGGAGCAGAAGTGGGCCATTCGGCCCATGGAGTCTGCTGTGCCATTTTATCATAAGCTGATCCATTCTCCCATTTAGTCCCACTCCCCCGCCTTCTCACCATAACCTTTGATGCCCTGGCTACTCAGATACCTATCAATCTCTGCCTTAAACACACCCAATGACTTGGCCTCCACTGCTGCCCATGGCAACAAATTCCATAGATTTACCACCCTCTGACTAAAAAATTTCTTCGCATTTCTGTTCTGAGTGGGCGCCCTTCAATCCTTAAGTCATGCCCTCTCGTACTAGACTCCCCCATCATGGGAAACAACTTTGCCACATCCACTCTGTCCATGCCTTTCAACAGTCGAAATGTTTCTATGAGGTCTCCCCTCATTCTTCTAAACTCCAAGGAATACAGTCCAAGAGCAGACAAGCATTCCTCATATGTTAACCCTCTCATTCCCAGAATCATTCTAGTGAATCTTATCTGTACCCTCTCCAACGTCAGCACATCCTTTCTTAAATAAGGAGACCAAAACTGCCCACAGTATTCCAAGTGAGGTCTCACCAGCGCCTTATAGAGCCTCAACATCACAACCCTGCTGCTATACTCTATTCCTCTAGAAATGAATACCAGCATTGCATTCGCCTTCTTCACTACCGACTCAATCTGGAGGTTAACCTTAAGGGTATCCTGTACGAGGACTCCCAAGTCCCGTTGCATCTCAGAACTTTGAATTCTTTCCCCCTAAATAATAGTCTGCCCATTTATTTCTTCTGCCAAAATGCATAACCATACACTTTCCAACATTGTAATTCCAACATTTTTAAGTCCAACATTCTTTCACCTATTACACCTTTTAAGGATTTCTCACTTGCAGATATTTCACACAATGAATAAAAAAAACTCCCAAAACTTTTGGAGGAAGTGTCATGTGATAGTATTTCAAAGGCATTGTCTCTCCATTGCATCAGACTTCTCATTTTTGGGGCATGAGTTTTTGCTGGTATTGCTGAATAGTTTTGGATTGTCAGTTACGAACTTTCAGGTCTTCTGCGCTACAAAATTAGCTTTTGGACAGTGCAGGCAGCATGCCAGGATGATTCATTGCAAGTAACATTTGGAAGAGTGAGGAAAAAATCTCTGAAACTCTTTCTCAAGTGTGAGTAAACTATTTCTAAGCAAACTTGCAGTGGGTGGCTTTTACATGTTCTTTCAAAATCTGAATTAGTCATATCATATCAAGAGGGGCTTTTTAATTATTGCTGAGCAGGACACATTAGTCATTTGATGTATGAATGTTTATGAAGCCATAAACAAAATTCTGACGATAAAGTATATATGAAATGAAAACTGTAACATTGAAATACTTTTGCTTAGCTCAATCATTATTTATTTACTCAGTCTGGTATGTAATGGAGATTACATTCATTACACAGTTTGTTATAGCTGATGTGTCTATTTGATAAGCTTGCAAAAGAAGGTTAACAACTCCTATCTCTGCACACATTTTTCCAACTTCATCCTTACCAGTCCTCGGTCAATCATTTCACACTCCATTACTTATTTTTAACTCTTTAGTTCTCTTCCATTTGTCTGCCGATAAGGACCAGTCTATTGCCTTGGGTCTTAAGCTCAGTGGAATATTGCTTGAGTTAACCCATGCACAGAATGTGTCTTAACCGGTTTATAGGACTGTTTTCAGATGGGGAATGATTTCCAGGTCAGCAAATGCTGGAAGCACTCAACAGGTCAGGTAGAATCTGGAGAACAAAGAAGTAAGTTAATTGGCCAGATCGTTCAACCTGCAGAATGCAAGTTAAGGGGCTCAGTGGGGGAAGAGTTCAGTAACTTGCGTTCCTCAGGTTGAACAATCTGGCCGATTAAGGATCTCACTTAACATGCTTCTTGGGCCAGTAAGTGCCTGCTGACTGTTTACAGCTTTTCTGGTGGTACTTATGAATCTGCAATTTTTTAATTGCATTTAATTTAGTTTTTGGGCTTTGTTTTATCTTCCCATTAGATTGCATAATATCAGCAACAGTGGAGTGCTTCAAAACTATTTTGGCATTTTACACTTATGCAGATGCATGATTCTATTTCTGCCTGCTGTGCTTCGAAGTTTAATAGACTGTGGTCTGTTGCCTGTGGTTATACATTTAGGATGACTGTAAATGAGTTGGTAAAGTGTTCAAATGTGATTATGACCTTTAAGATTCCAGAAGGTAAAAGGCTTTCAGCCTCCATGCAATTAGACACGTTGCTTTGCTTAACACATCCTTGTTATCTTCATCTATTCCTCTCACCTTCAGCCTTACGATCATAAGAGAGCTACATCTGCTCTTTATCAAATTATTGCTTTGCACTGTTAATTATGTGGTTTTGTCAATTTTAGTCTTGGTTTGTCCTGGTTTGGATGGGACTACACATCAGCTATAACAAACTGGTTTTCTTGTGATCATTCTGGAGGAATGTTGTATCATTTCCTCATAATCTAATCTAATCCTTTCTAGCCTATTCCCAGCTATGCCTCACCCTCCTAAGTCAAAGTAATGGTTAAAGTACATATACCCTCAGTGGCCACTTTATTATGTACACCTTCCTGATGATGCAAATATCTAATCAGCCGATTTTGCAGCGCAACTCAATTGATAAGAGCATGCATACATAATTGAGAGGTTCAGTTATTGTTCAGACATCAGCATGGGGAAGAAATGTGATCTAAGTGACTTTGACCACAGAATGATTACTTGTGCCAGATGGGGTGGTTTGAGTATCTCAGAAACTGCCGATCTCCTGGGATTTTCATGTACAGCACTCTAGTTTTCAGAGGATGGTGTGAAACAGATCCAGTGAGTGCCAGTTCTGTGGGTGACAGCACCTTGTTAATGATAGTGTGATAGAACAGGCCCTTCTGCCCATTTAGTCAGTGCCAAACCATTAATCTGCCTAGTTCCATCAAGCTGCACCTGCAACATAGCTCTGCATATTCCTCCCATTCATGTATCTCTCCAAATTTCTCTTAAATGTTGAAATCCAGCCCACATTCACCACTCGCGTCGGCAGCTTATTTCACACTCTCGCTACCCTCTGCATTGAAGAAGTTCCCCCTCATGTTCCCCTTAAGCATTTCACCTTTCACCCTTAACCCATGAACTCTAGTTGTAGTCCCATCCAACCTCAGTGGAAAAAACCTGCATGTATTTACCCTGTCTATATCTCTCATAATTTCGAAAACCTCGATCAAATCTCCCCTTAGTCTTAAATGTTCTTGGGAATGAAGTACGAACCTATTGAACATTTCCCTATAACTCAGGTCCTCAAGTCCCAGCAACATTCTTGTAAAATTTCTCTGCACCTTTTCAATCTTATTTACACCTTTTCTGCATTTAGGTGACCAAAATGCACACAATCCCTCCAAACTAGGCTTCATCGATGGCTTATATAGTTTTAATGTCACATCCCAATTCCTATACTCAATACTTTGATTTATGAAGGCCAGTGTGCTAATCTGTATTCCCAGCAACACACATAAAAGTTGCTGGTGAACGCAGCAGGCCAGGCAGCATCTCTAGGAAGAGGTATGGTCGACGTTTCGGGCTGAGACCCATCGTCAGGACTGCAACTTTTATGTGTGTTGCTTGAAATTCCAGCATCTGCAGATTTCCTCGCATCTGTATTCCCAGATCAGTCTGTACTACCACACTCCTCAGAGTCCTTCCACTCACTGTGTTAGACCTACCCTGGTTGGTCCTCCCAAAATGCGACACATGTCTGCCTTAAATTCCATCTGTCATTTTTCAGACCATTTTTCCAGCTGGTCTAGATCCTGTTGCAAGCCTTGATAGTCTTCCTGGCTGTCCATTGCACCTCCATCTTGCTGTCATCTGCAAATTTGCTGACCAAGTTTACCACGTTATCACCCAGATTGTTGATATAGATAACAAACAATAACGGACCCAGCACAATCATTCAACACAATGATTGCTGAGGAAATCAAAGAGCTGAATTGCTTGCTTCTCTCCTACTTTTCTACATTCCTCATCTTATCCCGTGAAGCCACTGTCTAATCCAGTTTGCTACCTCACTTTCAATGTCAAGCATTTGAACCAACCTCCTTTGCGGGACTTTGTCATAGGCCTTGCTAAAGACCATGTAGACAACATCCACTGCCTTGCCTTTTTCAACTTTCCTTATAACTCCCTCAAAAAAACTTTGTAAGATTTGTTAGACATGACCTAACATGTACAAAGCCCCGTTGACTATCCCTAATCAGTCCCTGTTTAGCCTAATACTTATATATCCAGTCCCATAGAATACCTTCCAATAACTTTAGCACTACTGATGTCAGGCTTACCAGCCTATAATTTCCTGGTTTATTCCTAGGGCCTTCTTAAACAACGGAACAACATTAGCTATTCTTCAATCTAATAGCGGCTCTGCCAGGGCCCTTGCAAATTGTGCACTAGCCTCCCTCAGGGTTCGAGAGAACACCATGTGAGGCCATGGGGATTTATCCACCTTAATTTGCTTCAAGACTGCAAACACTCCCTCCTCTGTAATCTGTATAGGGTCCATGACCTCGCTGCTGCTTTGTCTGACTACTATAGACTCTCTGTCTGTCTCCTGAGTTATTATAAATGCAAATAATCCATTTAAGATCTCCCCCATTTCTTCTGGCTTCATGTATAGATTATCACTGTGATCTTCCAGAGGAGGATTTTTATATTTTCTTCATCCAAACTTCTGGTCCTAATACTTTTGTATCTCAGAACAGAAAACGCTGGACAAACTCAGTTGGTCAGGTCAGGCAGCACATGCAGAAAGAGAAACTGTAATGTTTTAGACCTGCAAACCTTCAGTAGAATTGAGAAAGAGAGAAATAAGTTATTCTCGGTAGCAGAGAAGGTGTGGAGGAGAATGAGACAAGGTGAAGCAATGGAGTAGTTAATATCACAAATTTTGTTTGTATAATGTATTGCTGATATTGAATGGTCTGTGTAATGTTATATAACTGACAGTAAAGAAAATGGAGTGGAAAAATGCTCACAGACAAAAAATGACTGGCTGTCTTACAAACAGAAAGCAAAAAAGAGCAACACACAAAATGGACCAGCAGCATCTCTGGAGAGAAATGAACCGTTGATGTTTTGGGCCTTCAGGGTTGGAAAGAGAGAAGGGGTATAGCACCATTAAAAAGGTTGGGGGTGGTAGTGGGTGGAGCAAGAGCTGTTGGGTGATAGGTGAATGCAATTGAGAGGGAGGAGATAGGTAGGTGGGGGCGGGGGAGTGGCAATGATGTAAGAAGCTGAGAGGTGATGGGAGGAGGTGACAAAGAGCTGAAGAAGATGTAATCTTATAGGAGAAGATAGTGGACCATGAAATGAAGGGAAATAGATTAGGAGGGGAATGAGAGGGAGAATTGTTGGGATACTGGATAGGTTGAGAGGGTAGTGTGGAAGAGAAGGGCTATTGGGGCAAGTGGGATAGAGGAAAACAAAGAATAAATTGACATTTGAAAGAGGCCATTTTTGCCTGCATTTTTTCCTCATTTTTGTGTTTTTTGTATACTTAGACTATATATTACCACAGACATTAAAACTCTCTGTCTGTGCAATGTGTTGCTAATCCTATTTTAACGGCTCCATTGTTTTTCACTTTATTCTCATCACCCTGCCTACTTTCTCTGCTATGTAGAACTCATGTGCCACTTTCATATGTCCTGGACCCGAAACAGGTGCTGCCTAACCTGTTGAGTGTTTCCAGCATTTTCTGTTTTGATTTCCAAATTTTAGTTTAATTTCGATTTGTCTTCTTATACTGTATGTCAGTTGTTGAACTTCAATAACACACCTGTCAAGCACCATGAGCAATTTCCTGCATTAAAATTGCCATGTCAATGTAACTTCCTGGAAAATACCTTTCAAGTCTGGATAATCCATCACCTGCAATTGATGAAACATATCCAAACAACACGTGCCCACATTGCTGAAATGGGTTATTCAATTTGGCATGAAAAACCAGTGAGAAATAATGCACAGTGATTGCAATCTTAAATCTACAATACCAGCAGAAAAAAATGTCCATAAAAGTGCAACACACCCTTTAAATTTTCTGGCCACTGCCTTAGTCGGAGGTTCATCTGAGTCAACACTGCAAAGGCCAAAGGCTCTGCCTACCTGGAGTGAAATGGGATTTTACCTTGTACCCTTGTTGAATATGTGCAAACGTTCACTTTGCCTCCAGTGACTGATGCATCCATATTGGAGGCATTGCTGTGCTCCTGTTTATAAATAATTCAAAAGTACCTTTCACCACCTCAGCGTCTGCCAAGTTGTTTTCCAGTCGATTAGGTAAGAAAACAACTGTCATGTGTATCTGGTAAGATCTAACAAAATGGGAAAAGATTTTTTTGTGTTTGTTGATGGATAATTATTGGCCAGGACAACAGAAGAGCTCCTCTCTGTTTAGAATAATATGTTAGTAGCACTTAAGTATACTTGGGTGTGAAGATATTCTGAGTTTAATGGCACTACCTTCAATGGTGAAGCTGTTCCACATACTGCACTGACTGTGTGCTCAAGTGTGTGCCTTCTGGATTGAACCTACAGCATCCTGGCCAGCCATAAGAATGCCACAACTCAACTCCAGTGGCAGACTGGCAGACCACAGTATGTGTGCTTGCAACACTGTGCGTCTGACAGATTGATCAGCAGCACCGGGGCTCCACAGGGGACTGTCTTGTCTCCCTTTCTCTTCACCATTTACACCTCGGATTCCAACTACTGCACAGAGTCTTGTCATCTTCAGAAGTTTTCTGATGACTCTGCCATAGTTGGATGCATCAGCAAGGGAGATGAGGCTGAGTACAGGGCTACGGTAGGAAACTTTGTCACATGGTGTGAGCAGAATTATCTGCAGCTTAATGTGAAAAAGACTAAGGAGCTGGTGGTAGACCTGAGGAGAGCTAAGGCACCGGTGACCCCTGTTTCCATCCAGGGGGTCAGTGTGGACACGGTAGAGGATTACAAATACCTGGGGATACAGATCGACAATAAACTGGACTGGTCAAAGAACATTGAGGCTGTCTACAAGAAGGGTCAGAGCCGTCTCTATTTCCTGAGGAGACTGAGGTCCTTTAACATCTGTCGGACGTTGCTGAGGATGTTCTACGAGTCTGTGGTGGCCAGTGCTATCATGTTTGCTGTTGTGTGCTGGGGCAGCAGGTTGAGGGTAGCAGACACCAACAGAATCAACAAACTCATTCGTAAGGCCAGTGATGTTGTGGGGATGGAACTGGACTCTCTGACGGTGGTGTCTGAAAAGAGGATGCTGTCCAAGTTGCATGCCATCTTGGACAATGTCTCCCATCCACTACATAATGTACTGGTTGGGCACAGGAGTACATTCAGCCAGAGACTCATTCCACCGAGATGCAACATAGAGTGTCATAGTCATACTTTATTGATCCTGGGGGAATGGCTATCAAACTTTACAACTCCTCCCTTGGAGGGTCAGACACCCTGAGCCAATAGGCTGGTCATGGACTTATTTCCTGGCATTATTTACATATTACTATTTAACTACTTATGGTTTTATTACTATTTAGTTACTTATGGTGCAACTGTAACGAAAACCCATTTCCCCTGGGATCAATAAAATATGCCTATGACAGTGGAGATGACAATGTGCTGAGATTCCTTTATGTTGTAGACTAAATTTCAATGCTTTTCTGGTACTACAGCAAATTGTAGTTTCAACCTATGATTGTCAGCATGTTGAAATCAACTTGATAAAGTTGATTCGATTCATATAACCAGAATTGAATTTTCCTGTATTGCCATGTTCATACTTCCCTGAAAATGGCTACACAAGCCAGTAAGGTGGTAAAGAAGGGGTGTGGCATGCTCATATTTATTTGTGGAGGCACTGAGTTTAAGGGTCAAGAAGTTATGTTGCTGCTTTGTTAGACTCTACTTGGGTTGCATCTCAAACACTGCATTCAGTTCTGATCATCCTGCTGCAGTAAGGATCTGGAAGCTTTGGAGAGGGAGCAGAAGTTTACCAGGATGCTACATGGATTGGAGGGTATGTACTGTAAGGCGAGGTTAAACAAATTTATATTGTTTTCTCTGGAGCACCAGAGACGGAGTTGAGACCCAATAGACATTAATAAAATTCTCAGCGGCATAGACAGGCAGCCGGTATCCATTTTCAGGATGGAAATATTTAATACCAGAGGGCATGCATTTAAGCTGTGATGTACAGGACAGGACTTTTACCTGGAGTGCACTGCCAAGAGTGATGTTGGAGCCAGATGTGATAGAGGTGTTTAAGAGGCCCTGAGATCTGCACATGGATATGCAGGACCACATGCCAGCGGAGGAATAAATTGGCATTAGTCTAATTAGTGGGTCACAACACCATGGGTCCAATGTTCTATCTTCTTTGAATTTCAGAAACAGTGCACCTTATTCTGTCCCATCTTCTTACTAGACATTCTGTTGCTGACATTTCGGGCAGCAATGAATGTCCTCCATCTTTGGTGGTGTTCAGGGCTTTCTTCATCGTGTCAGTAGCTTCCTCTTGGTTTTCACTATTGTCGGTAATGCAAGTTGAGACTCTCAAATACTGTGGCACTCAGATGTAGAGGTTTCTTCATGCTGTTTCTGTAAAAAAGTTGTTAGCCTGAGTTAAACTCCCAACCCTGGAGGACTAGTGGACCTCTCTTTGTCTGGACTCTACCCTTTGACCTGTTTGGTATGGATAGCCCTACCAAGGCATAAAGCCCTGACTCTGTCCAACATAGCTTTCCAGGTCATTGAGGCTGCAAGCCTCCAAACTATGACAAGGTTGCAGTCCTCTTGGAGGTCTCCCTCATCTAATGTTTGTAAAATGTAAAACAAACTATCGGTGGAGTATTGCACGTCGAGGAGATTGCACCACTTTAATTCAAATACCAAGAGTTTTTAGTCATGTTAGCAATGTAACCAGTAACACGTCATTCTTGGACACTTTGGTTATTGTATTGTGTGTAATGTTTATTTCCAAAGCACAGCCACACCCGCCAGAAAATCAAGTTCTTTTTCAGGATGGAATGTGAACCATAGAATATCTGCACGTGAGGGAACTAACTAAATACGAATGTTAATATAAACACATGGGATCCTGCACAACCTCAATCCCCTTCCTTTCTAGTCCATAGATACTGCCTTACTTGCTGGTTTCCTCTAGCATTTTCTGAATGTTAATTTAATAGTTTTAGTTGTAAAATTAATTTGAGATGAAGTGCACATTCATGTTAAATATGGTCTGAAATTCCAATTTTGTGGAATGTTCTTTCTAGATACTAAAGGAGGGTGGATTGTTATTCCAACTGTGCTCCCATATGACCTTATGAAACACTTGGGGCCCAGTTTGCACTGTTAACTGCAGGTGCAAAACACAGCACAAAACTCATTGCAGCTGACGCTGATTTGAATCCTTGCTGTAACTGAATATTTCCTGTTTAAAAATCATCCACTGGACATGTGCCCATTGAGAAGCCGTGGATGTCATTACCATACACTCCATTTACCTGAAAGTCTTCTCTCCTTTGGAAACATGACTGACTTTTGCAGAGATTTTATAGGAGACATCCATATCCTCACCTTGCATTTGAAACGTACACCCAGTGGCCGCTTGATTAGGTACAGGAGTGGAACCTGGTGTGGTCTTCCACTGCTGTAGCCTGTCCACTTCGAACTTCGATATGTGCGTTCAGAGATGCTCTTTTACACACCACTGTTGTAATGAGTACCTGTTTGCATTACTGTCACCTTCCTGTCAGCTTGAACCGGTCTGGCGATTCTCCGATGACCTCTTTCATTATCAGGGCATTTTTGTCCACAGAACTATCACTAACTGGATTTTTTTTGTTTTTGTTTTTCACACCATTCTCAGTAAACTCTAGAGGAATTTGTGCGTGGAAATCCCAGGAGATCAGCAGTTTCTCAGATACTCAAGCCACTCCGTCTGGTACCAACAATCATTCCACACTCAAAGTCACTTAAATCACATTTTATCCCCATTCTAATGCTTAGGCGGAACAACTGAACCTCTTGACCGTGTCAGCGTGCTTTTATGCATTGAGTTGCTGCCTCACAATTGGCTGATCAGATATTTGCATTAACCAGCTGGTGTACCTAATAAAGTGGCCACTGAATGTTTTAGTTAGCTGGTGCCAATTGTATCCACAACTGCAATTGGAATTAAAGATTGAGGTTGAATTGACTGAGTAAATTGACTGGGAATTCTATGCAGTTATCAATGTTAATTGGAGCCTTCAGTAGGAATTAAATTAATGTGTTCCTCAATGTGAAAGGGTATTAGCCAATTCTTTTTGGTGTCCCAGAAGCATCATATTATTTGTCATATTGTAACAATTAACTAAGATCATCAGATTTCTGAACAGACAGGGATCCAACCCATGAACATTATCTCACTATTTTTGCTTTCTTTTTGCACTGCTTGTTTAATTTATACTATATATTATTTCTTATTGTAATTTATAGTATTTTTAATGTAATACACTACTGCTGCTGCAAAACAACAAATTTCATGACATTTGTCAGTCATATTAAACCTGATTCTGATTCGGAGATGACATTTCTGAACCCTTTTTTCTGTCTCCTAGCCCTTTCTTGGCAGATGAGTTCTGTACAGGATAATACTAAAAATACTGTATAAGCAGGAATTAATCTGCAGTTCTTTCTAGTTCTGTGATCCTATCAGGTTTGGGGTGCAGCAGGATATTGGTAGAACGATTGGACCAGCAGACAGGATTCTAGACTATTGATTTCAAAACATGAGTTCAATTTCCATGGCAGCTGTGGAATATAAATTCAAGCAGTTAAATATACCTGGAATTTATGCTAGTTTCAGAAATGGTGATTATGAAGTTACCACTTTGTTGTAAGAGCCCTCTGATTCACTGAGGTAAATCAGGAAAGGAAATCTGTCATCTCTCCTCATCTGGTATGCGCGACTTGATACACATCAAGTACTTGACTGTAAGCTGTTAGCTCGGGAGGAATGGGGACACAGACATTAAGTGCTGCCATTGTGGGCAATAACCACGCCCTAAGCAGGAGCAGAACTGAAAAAGTAAGTCCATGGCTGATCTGCTTCAGTAAAGGAATCTGATTTCAACCCCTGGCTGACTGAGATGAGGAGGAATTTCTTTAGCCAGAGGATGGTGAATCTGTGGCATTCATTGCCACCAATGGTTGAGGAAGCCAAGTCACTGGGTACGTTATAGATCCCATGGTAGTATTGTGGATCGCGCAATCGCTTTACAGCCTCAGTGATCACTGATTGGGGTTTGATCTCCGCCGCTGTCTGTAAGAAGTTTATGTATTTTCGCTGTGAACACTTGAGTTTCCTCCAGGTGCAATGGTTTCCTCAGATGGTGCAGAGACCTGCAGCTAGTGTTTGTGAGTCATGGGCATGCTACGAGTGCGGCGACTTTTACAGGCTTCTCCAGCGCAATCCTCAGGCTGTCATGGTCGTTGATGCCAACACAACGCATTTCACTGTATGTTTCAATGTACATGTGACAAGTAAAGCTAATCTCTAAAACGGGGGTTGATAAATTTGTGATTAGTAGAGGCACCAAAGGTTATGGAGAGAAGGCAGGAGAACAGGCTTGAGAGGGAAAATAAATCAGTCATGATCAAATGACGGAGCTGAATGGCCAAATTTTGCTCCTATGTCTTACATTCTTACGTCTCTATTTCCCTTAATTTCCTAATTTCCAAGAAAAAAAATTGTTGAGTTCTGTCTTTAGTCATTGCCTAAGCATCCCCATTGCCTAAGCTCTTTGGGAGAGAATGCCATAACTTCACGGCCCACTGTCTGAAGAATTTAGTAATTCACTGAAAAGGGTGTGGCTGAGAGAGACAGCATTAGTTATTTGCTGGGCAGTTCAGAAAGCTGTGGATCAAAAATCACACAGTGGTCAGCTGATGTCCTTTCCCAATGAGAATTAGTAAAAATGATGGGATCTTAGAACTGTCAGGTTTAATGTTACATTTTTCTGGAATTAACTTTCTAATCTATCTGTCTTTCGAAACTTAGAAACTTAGAACACCTACGGCACAAAGCTGTGCCGAACATATCCTTACCTTGGAAATTACCTAGGTTTACCCATAGCCCTCTATTTTTCTGAGCTCCATATACCTGTCCAGGAGTCTCTTAAGAGACCCTATCATATCTGCCTCCACCACCGTTGCCGGCAACCCATTCCACGCACTCACCACTCTCTGTGCTTAAAAAAAAACTTACCCCTGATATCTCCTCTGTACCTACTTCCAAGCACCTTACAACTGTGCCCTCTTGTGCTAGCCATTTCCACCCTGGGAAAAATCTTCTGACTATCCACACGATCAATGCCTCTCATTACCTTATACACCTCTATCAGGTCACCTCTCACCATCCGTCAAAGGAAAAAAGGCCGAGCTCACTCAACCTATTCTCATAAGGCATGCTCCCCAATCCAGGCAACATCCTCGTAAATCTCCTCTGCACCCTTTCTATGGTTTCCACATCCTTCCTATTGTGAGGCGACCAGAACTGAGCACAGTACTCCAAGTGGGGTCTGACCA
Source organism: Mobula birostris (assembly GCF_030028105.1). Classification (NCBI taxonomy): domain Eukaryota; kingdom Metazoa; phylum Chordata; class Chondrichthyes; order Myliobatiformes; family Myliobatidae; genus Mobula; species Mobula birostris. Next base: position 98,963,324 of record NC_092380.1, on the reverse strand, counting down.
GGGTCCTATATAGCTGCAACATTACCTCTCAGCTCCTAAACTCAATCCCACGATTGATGCAATCTTAACCACAGAGTCAACCTGCGCAGCAGCCTTGAGTGTCCTGTGGACTCAGACCCCAAAATCCCTCTGATCCTCCACACTGCCAAGAGTCTTACCATTATATTCTGCCGTCATACTTGACCTACCAAAATGAACCACCTCACACTTATCTGGGTTGAACGCCATCTGCCACTTCTCAGCCCAGTTTTACATCCTATCAATATCCTGCTGTAACCTCTGACAGCTTTCCACACTATCCACAACACCTCCAACCTTTGTGTCATCAGCAAATTTACTAACCCAGCCCTCCACTTCTTCATCCAGGTCATTTATAAAAATCATGAGGAGTAGGCGTCCCAGAACAGATCCCTGAGGCACACCGCTCTTGACTGACCTCCATGCAGAATATGACCCATCTACAACCACTCTTTGCCTTCTGTGGGCAAGCCAATTCTGAATCCACAAAGCAATTTCCCCTTGGATCCCATGCCTCTTTACTTTCTCAATAAGCCTTGCATGGGGTACCTTGTCAAATGCCTTTTGAAATCCATATACACTACAATCAATGTGTTTAGTCACATCCTCAAAATTCAATCAGACTCGTAAGGCATGACCTGCCTTTCACAAAGCCATGCTGACTATTCCTAATTATATTATGCCTCTCCAAATGATCATAAATACTGCCTCTCAGGATCTTCTCTATCAACTTACCAACCACTGAAGTAAGACTCACTGGTCTATAATTTCCTGGGCTATCTCTACTCCCTTTCTTGAATAATGGAACAACATCTGCAACCCTCCAATCTTCTGGAACCTCTCCCATCTCCATTGATAATGCAAAGATCATCGCCAGAGGCTCAGCAATCTCCTCCCTCACCTCCCACAGTAGCCTGGAGTACATCTTGTCCAGTCCCAGTGACTTATCCAACTTGATGCTTTCCAAAAACTCCTGCACATCCTCTTTCTTAATATCTACGTGCTCAAGCTTTTCAGTCCACTGTAAGTCATCCCTACAATCGCCAAGATCCTTTTCCGTAGCGAATACTGAAGCAAAGTACTCATTAAGTACCTCTGCTATCTCCTTCGGTTCCATACACACTTTTCTACTGTCACACTTGATTGGTGCTTATCTCTCACGTCTCATCCCCTTGCTCTTAACATACTTGTAGAATGCCTTAATCCTGTCCGCCAAGGCCTTCTCATGGCCCCTTCTGGCTCTCCTAATTTCTTTCTTGAGCTCCTTCCTGCGAGCCTATCATTACCTAGCTTTTTGAACCTTTCGTAAGCTCTTTTCTTCTTGACTAGATTTACAACAGCCTTTGTCTATCACAGTTCCTGTACCCGACCATCCTTTCCCTGTCTCATTGGAACATACCTATGCAGAACTCCACGCAGCTATCCCCTGAACATTTGCCACATTTCTTCCGTACATTTTCCTGAGAACATCTGTTCCCAATCTATGCTTCCAAATTCCTGCCTGATAGCCTCATATTTCCCCTTACTCTAATTGAACGCTTTGCTAACTTGTCTCTTCCTATCCCTCTCCAATGCTATGGTAAAGGAGATAGAGTTGTGATCACTATCTCCAAAATGCTCTCCCACTGAGAGATCTGACACCTGACCAGGTTCATTTCCCATTACCAGATAAGTACAGTATCTCCTCTTGTAGGCTTATCTACATATTGTGTCAAGAAACCTTCTTGAACACACCTAACAAATTCTACCCCAGCTCTGCCCTAAATAACCCACCATATATCCTGAGACCATGACCACAATGTTCTTGACTCTCCAGCTACAAGACTGTAAGGCATAGTTGCAGAATTAGGCCATTTAGCTTATCTAGTCTGCTCCATTGTTTGATCCTGACTGGTTTATTTTCCCTCTCGATGCCATTCTCTTGCCTCCTCCCCATAACCTTTGGCGCCCTTATTAATCAAGAATCTATCAACCAACTTTAAATAGACCCAACGATTTGGCCTTGACGCCCATCCATTCACTACCCTCTGGCTAAAGAAATTCCTCCTCATCTCTGTTCTAAGGGGATGTCCATCTTTTCTGAGGTCATGCCTTCTGGTCGTAGACTCCCCCACTTTTGGAGACATACTTTCCATTTCCACTTTATCTGGGTCTTTCAATATTCTTTCGGTTTCAATGAGATTCCACCCACCCATTCTTGTAAACTCTAGTGAGTACAGGCCCAGAGTCATTGAATGCTCCTTAAACATTAACCCTTTCAGTACTGGGACTGTTCTGGTGAATCTCCTCTGGATCCTCTCCAATACCAATACCGTATAGCCTTTCTTAGATAAGGGACCCAGAACAGTTCACAATATTCCAATGTCTACACAATCAGGAGAAGCAGCCTCAGGAAGCACTCTGAGAACTTTAAGACAAGGGAAGAATTCGCTATGGGTCCTTTAACAAGCCTCTCCTTTCAGTGAGCTCATAACTGATCTGATCACAGAATGAAGTCCACTTTATGCCTGTTTCCTCATTACCCTTGAATCCCCTCCACACACAGCTGTGCACTAATAAAATTACTTTTAACCATGTCCTTGCTGCAGGACATCCAGCAGAGGTCCGAGCCCTCAACCTGGATAGTGATGCAGGAGTACCATTGTAACTCATCTCCATTATAAAACTTCTGGCCATTTTTTGTGTATTAATTCCCATAGGGCTCTTGCTCCTGTGAATTCATTATGAATGCTAAGTGAGGAATCAGTGTATTTGAAAACAATGTTTTGCTTGTATGTTTTCATTAAAATACTGCCTGGTGCCTTCACAGAATGTTCAGTTAATGCATGGGACAGTTTTCTTTTTATCACAGGTTAGATCCTTCAGAGTAAAACATCTGCAGGAATCAACATGTACATTATAAATTGAAAGAGATTTTTAACAAATGCTTTTCTATGTTTTAAATAACAATAGTTAGATTTTAATGTAAGATAATGACACAGATATTTATAAATTCCTCCCTGATAGTGTTCATCTGCGACATGCAGGATTTCCTAGTGACCAGTCATTTTAATTCCGCTCTCCATTTCCATTCTATCATGCCCATCCATAGCCTCCCCTCTGCCACGATGAGGCCACTCTCAGGTTAGAGGAGCATTGCCTCATATTCCATTTGGATAGCCTCCAACCTGATGGCATGAACATCAATTTCTCTAACCACCGGTAATTTCAACCTTTTCCCTCTTCTCTCTTTTTCCATTCCCCATTCTGGCTCCCCTCTTACCCCTTCTCTTCTGCTCACCTCCCTTTGGTGCCCCTCCTCCTTCGCTTTCTCCCTTGCTCCATTCTCCTATTCTCAGATACCATCTTCTCCAGCCCTTTACCTTTTCCACCTATCACCGGCCAGGTTGTACTCCCATCCCCCTCTCCCCACCGCCCCCCCACCCCCTGATCTTATTCTGGCTTCTTACCCCCCTCCTTTCCAATCCTGATGAAGGGTCTCAGTCCAAAACTATGACTGTTTATTCCCCCCCATAGATGCTGCCTGACCTCCCGGTACCTTGTCTGTGTTACTCTAGAATTTGAGAGACAGAGTACAATACCCTGCCAGTGCTGCATCCCACATTTATTGCAGGTGATTGGGAATGGATTTCAGGACAAAATAATTGATCAAACTGATTTGCAGGACTTCCTTGCAGCCTCACCTGCTGCTGGTCCACAATAGCTTTTCATTTCTGGGCTACCTGCAATTGAATGCAAACTTGAAAGGAGGAGATGGAAGACATGGGCTTCGAGATATCGGGTTCGGCCTGGTTACTGAGGTTACTGTTCTTCTTTTATTCTGTGTTTATTCTATGTCTTGTTTTCCCTTTCAGTTGGGATGACAGCAGCTCTGTCAGCAGTGGAATCAGCGACACAATAGACAACCTCAGCACTGACGACATCAACACAAGTTCCTCCATCAGTTCGTATGCCAACACGCCGGCCACGTCCCGGAAAAACCCCAATAGCCAGGTAAAATGTCATTCAGTAATGGCAAACCATCCAGATTCATTGCTGCAAACCTCAGGGTTTATGTCTGCTGTGCTTCCCAGAGGTAAAGAGAAGTAGGGTACCACTCCACAAAACCTCAATTTTGATGACTACGTTCTGACCTCTTCTTATGTGCACCTTCATAAGTTGTTGATTTGTTTTTCTTTAAGCATGACAGAATTTATTGCCTCAAATTACTTGAAGGATCCTTCCATTTGCCACATCTTAGCATGGCAGTTAGCATAATGCTGTTACAGCACCAGCAAAACAGGTTGAATTCTACCGCTCCCTGTAAGGAGTTCTCTCCACGACCACTTGAGTTTCCTCCAGGAGCTCCAGTTTCCTCCCACATTGCACAAATATACAGTTCAGTAGGTGACATGAGTGTAATAGGTCTGCAGGGACTCCTTAAGCCAGAAGGGTCTGTTACCATGCTGTGCTGAAAATAAATACATCTTATTCTTCGACAACTAACTCAGGAAGGTGATCTGCTTCCTGACCAATATGCCTTTCTTGAATGATAGCCCAAAAGTAGAAAGAAAATTATCCATTAAAAGTAAGTACTCTACTGTTTGTGATTGGAAATGTTTATCGTTAAATTCTGATTGGGGATGAATGCCAGCAGTTCAATGGTAGCAGAAAGATCTGTGGTCTGGTTCCTGTCTGCTGCACACATGGCATTTATTTCTTCCTTTGCCCTCTTTCATTCCCTCATCCCTTTCAAGCACCACTGTCCAAAATAAGAATGACCGTGACCAATTGCTACCTTCCATTGCAACTAATTATGCCTCTGCACTGGGTCTCAATTCTGGGCCATCTAAAATGACCAACATTAATAATTACCCGAGATTCATTTTCTTGCAGTCATTTACAGGGAAAATAAAGAATACTAAAGAATTTATGTAAAGTTATACATAACAAAGACTTACAACAAACCAATGTGCAAAAGAATTCAATCGGAGCAAATAAAAGAAATAACAATGTGATCATAAGTTTTAAAGAATTCTTGAAAGTGAATCTCTCGGTCATAGAGTTTCAGTGTTGTTAGAATTTTCCTGTTACAGTTATATATAGGGTGCATTCTGCAAAATTATGCTCTTTCATAATGACAATTTTGAAAATATTTTTACTTCTGTAATATTAAAGTTTCATTCCATGTTTGTTTTGTAAGATCAAGTGCATACTTACATGTTTTCTTCTTAAAGGAGTGAGTAATGAACAAATGGTAGTATTCAGAGTAATGGTTGCTACAAATACTAGCACGCTGTTTGGCACATAAGGAAAGGATCTTGGAAAGGATTAGTGGTTATATAACATTGCTCTAACCAGCAATGAAAGAATTAATTGATGCAATCAACTATAACCCAATTTCTAACCAATAAACTCAGGCCTTTTATCTATGATGGATTAAAAGTGTCACCATGCTTTGAAAATTGGTTTGTGGAAAGCAGCCAGCTTCAATCATTTTAACTTCTAACATATTGCACATTTGAGTTCTCACAGTATTTGTTATTAATCCACACTAAGTAATTGTAGTATTTTACTTTGAGGAACCCGTGGACTGTCATCGTACTGGGTTTACACAGCGGACATTTATAATGTGACACTCCGACATTTTATTTGTCTTGGCTCGTAGGAACCAGGTGCAACACTACCCATGTTATTGGTCATCTGGAAACTACTTTTTAAAATGATTATTTTGAACGATAAGAGTTTTTATCTGGGATCATATAGGGTCAGTAATGTCCTGTGAATTATTTCTAAAGAATACTACATGGACATACACTCCATGGGCACTTTATTACATACAGGAGTGTACTTAATGATGTGGCTGCAGGAGTGAAACCCAGTATGACCTTCTGCTGCTGTAGTGCATCCACCTCAAAGTCCGAAGTGTTTTGCATTCAGAGATGCCCTTCAGCACTCTACTGTTATAACGTGTGGTTATTTGAGTTACTGTCGCCTTCCTGTCAGCTTGAACCAGTCTGGCGATTCTCGTCTGTCATCTCTCATTAAAAAGGTGTTTTTGCCCACAGAACTGCTGCTCACTGGATGGTTTTTGGTTTTCACGCCATTCTTTGTAAGCACGTGGCCAAGTGGTTAAGGCGTTCGTCTAGTGATCTGAAGGTCACTAGTTCGAGCCTCAGCTGTAGCAGTGTGTTTGTGTCCTTGAGCAAGGCACTTAAACACATATTACTATAGTGTCTGTGCGAGGAGTGGCGTCCCACACAGACTTCCAATCTGCGTCTTGTAAGGCATGAAAATGCCCGAGGCAGGCCTCTCATGGTCTGAGTCAATGTTCCCTCCTCCCCCCCCCCGCCCCCTTTGTAAGCTCTAGATGAACATCCCAGGAGATCAGCAGTTTCTGAGATACTCAAACCATTCTGTCTGGCACCAACAATCATTCTATGGACAAAGTCACTTAGATCACATTTCTTCCTCATTATGATGTTTGGTCTGAACAACTGAACCTCTTGATCATGTTTGCATGCGACCTTTTTCCCCAACTACACTGATTCTACTTGTACACATTTGGTCCAAGTCCTGTATGTTCCTAAAGTGTCTGTCTCAGTGCCTCTGAATTTGTATCTAATCCCACAACCTCCACTGGCAGCGAGTTCCAGATCTGAATGATGCTCTGCAAAAACAATGCGTTCCCCTCAAGTCCCCTTTAAAACTCCTTCCTCTCAGAAATGCCCTTCTGCTTTTCATACCTCTGCCATGGGTAAAAGAATCTTACTCTGTACCATATCTATATCTTTGATTTCATATGCAGTCGTGCTAGGTTTGTGAACTCTACAGGATTTTCTCTATTTCTGCATAAATATGACCTAAAATGTGATCAGATCTTCATGCTTCATAAAACTAGATAAAGAGAACCCAATTAAATAAATACCACAAAAACATTATACTCGTTCATTTATTTATTGAGAAAAATGATCCAATATTTATTTATTTAATTGGGTTCACTTTCTCTAGTTTTAAGACATGCATGAAGATCTGATTACACTTTAGGTCATATTTATGCAGAAATAGAGAAAATTCTACAAGGTTCACAAACTTTCTAGCACCACTTCCACCAGAGCACTTTTCAACCTCCTTTGCTCCAAGTTGCATATCCAGCATCTACTTCTAACTAACCGTCCTCCAGTCTAGGCAATGTGCACTTTGCACTCTGCTTATTCGTCTCTATAGATGCTGCCGGACCTGTTGAGTTCCTCCAGCATTTTGTGTGTGTTACTCCAGGGTAACCACAACTTTCCTATAATGTGGCAAATAGAACTGCACACTAAGACAGCAGGATAAGAAAATGTTTAGGAGGGTTTTGCCAAATATGGGCCAGTCATAGGCAAATGAGACTGGGTTTGGAACTGGAATTAGTTTGGAATTTGAAAAAGATACAGCAAAAAGTAACACACACAAAATGCTGGAGGATCTCAACTTGTCAGGCAGCATCTATGACATGGGTTCCCAACCTTTCAGATGCCATGAACCTCTACCATTAAACGAGGGGTCCTTGGACCCAAGGTTGGGAACACCTGATCTATGGAAGGGAATAAAGGGTTGCCGTTTCAGGCCAAGACCCTTCATCAGGACTAGAAGGAGAAGTGGAGAAGCCAGAATAGGAAGGTGGGGAGGACGATGAGAAGTATTAGCTTGTCTTGTACACTGTTCATATTCAGATAGATAGATTGATTAATTAATTACACAATGCATTTAGTACAAGGTAAAACAATAGTAGAATGAGAATAAAATGTAACAGCTACCGAGAAAGTAGACAACATAGCATAAGATCATAACAAGGTAGACTTATGAGGTCATGAGTCCATTTTAGCATATGAAGAAACTATTCAATTGCTGTTTTAACAATGGGGTAGAAGCTATCCTCACCTGAAGATACATGCTTCCAAGCATTTGTACCTTCTGGCCAATGGGAGAGGGGAGAAAGAAGAGTATCCAGGGTGGGTGGGATCTTTGGTTGGGTTGGCTGCATTATCGAAGCAGTGAGGAGTATAGACAGAGTCTGTGGAGGGGAGGTTGGTTTCTGTGAGAAACTGACCTCTCCTCAGTTTCTAGCAAATTCAGCCATTTGATTATAATTATCTGGTTGTTCAGTGTCTGGAACTAAATTCTCACTTTGTCAGCAATGAGATTGATTAATATATTGAAAGATTCTGTTACTATAATGATTTTGGCAGGAGCATCATTAAGCTTTCTGCAATTTAAGTCTGTTAAATTATTTTGATGGAAGATACACCTCATACTATATAGATTCTAAAAGAAATTAATGTTTTTGTACTGCGAATCAGAATGAAGTTTAATATCACCGGCATATGTTGTGAAATTTGTTAACTTTGTGGCGGCCGTACAATGCAATATATGATAATTATAAAAAAATTTAATTGCAGCAATTATTTATGTGTGTGTGTGTGTGTGTGTATTAAATAGTTAAATTAAGTTAAATAGTGCAAAAACAGACATTTGAAAAAGTAGTGAGGTGGTGTCATGGGTTCAATGTCCATTTCGAAATCAGATGGCAGAGGAGAAGAAGTTGAGTGTGTGCCTACCTCCTCCAATGATAGCAATGAGAAGAGGGCATGCCATGAGTGGTGGGGGTCATTGATGACGGAAGCTACATTTCTGAGGCACCGCTCCTTGAAGATGTCTTGGATACTACGGACCCATGATGGAGCTAACTAATCCTACAACGCTCTGCAGCTTATTCCAATCCTGTGCAGAGGCCCCCAACCCCCCTCTCTCCCCCCCCCACCCCCACTACAAGACGAGAATGCAGCCAGTCAGGATGTTCTCTGTGGTACGTGTGCAGAAGTTTTCAAGTGTTTTAGGGGACAAACCAAAACTCCTTATGAAATATAGCAGTTTTCTTGCCTTCTTTATAGCTGCATTGATATGCTGGAACCAGCACAGATCCTTGGAAATATTGACACCCAGGAACTTGAAATTGCTCGCTCACTTCCACCTCTGATTTCTCTGCGAGGTTTGATTTGTGTTCCTTCATCTTGCCCTCACAAATCACTACAGCAGGGGTTCCTAACCTGTTTTATGCCATGGAACCTTACCATTAACCAAGGGGACGGTGGACCCCAGGTTGAGAACCCTGCTCTACCAAAGCAGTTGTAAAATATGTTAAAATCTACTATATACGGTGGAGCTCTGAAAATGCACAACATTTTAGATTTAATGAATATTTATCTCTATTTTGAAGACCACTTAGATTTCCTTCATGGTTTCGCTAAAGGATATCTTTAATTCTGACCAAATTTCCATCCTTGGCTCAATTTTTAAGGCTCAGTTGGTTCCAATGGAAAAGAGATAGTTTGCACATGAGTAGAAAGTTGAGGCAACATCACAATTGTTTTAATATAGATTTGTTACATTTTGTTTAGGCATTATTGCGATATACCAAGTACTGCCTATTTTACATCCAGTGAAGTGGCAGGTTAGTGCATGTGGTGGTGCTGTTATCCCATGGCTCCGGGGACATGGGTTTAAGCTTGACTTTGGATGCAGTCTGAATGGGCCAAGTGGGTTGATGGCAGAAAGATTGAAAAGGGAGTTAATAGACTGGTGTGACAAAGAATACGTTTATATGGATGCAGGAAGTAGGGGGAGGGGCAACTCCTTGATCGATAGTTGAGTGTATGAGAGAAGGAGTGCTACACTTTTCAAGATGCCATCCTTTCCCTGAATGTTAAATTTGGGCACTCTGTTTGAAAGAAGAGCGTGGGAGTTGTTGCCAGCTTCTTGGTGAATACCTAACCCTGGTTATTAGCACATTGCTCTAGAGTGAATTTCTCAAGTAGGTCGCTACATTCCCCACACTGCAGCAGGGGCTACACTTCAGGAGTATTTCATCCCTTTGTGGTGAACTGTAACCACGAAAGATGCTTCATAATTGCAGGTCTTCTGTTTCACTGGGAGTTTGATGAGTTGTGTTTTCAAATTGAACAATTCATAGACTGTCAATGCAAAACATGAATATTGGTGAAATTTAATTTTCCATTCTTAGTATTTGATTTTAAAATGTGGTATACAGCAGTAAGAGTTCGCCTTTATTGACTAATTACCCAAAGATTCTACTGACCACAATTTGGTCATGTCAAGTTGTTCTCTGTTAGTGTGTTCCTCATAGTCAAATATCCCATTTGAACTTTGTATACACCAAGTATTGCAGAATTGAAAGATGTAACCCTCACTTGTTTAGCAGTTTGCTGGCTGAGGGGTTTATTTGCATCAAGAAATTCAGCTGTTCCCTTTGGCAAAGTAATTGCCTTTTGAAAATCCTTTCTCTTGTCCAGAGAACTGAGCACTCAAACCAAATTGGTAGATTATGCTACGGAAGAAGTCTTAATGTATTTCAAGCAAGTAGGAGGGTTTTATTTTAGTGCTTTATAGAGAGTGAGCTACTTGAGTCATTCTGTGGCCCTGGTTTAATACATTAAACTATGGCAAGGTATAACTTATGTAGCTTACTCTCTTTAATTTAATACTTTAATAGAGTAACTGACAGAGGTTTTTCTGAAGAATGTAGAACCACACACAAAGTGTATTTCACAAAACCTCATTCTGCATACTGTTGATCTCTCAGTCTCAAAAAGGCAACATCAATCATTAAGGGCCCCCATCACCCAGGACATGCCCTCTTGTCAATGCTAGCATCAGGAAGCAGGCACAGGAGCCTGAAGACACACACTCAATGATTCAGGAACAGCTTCTTTCCCCCGCCATCCAATTTCTGAATGGACATTGAATCCGTGAACACTACCTCACTAGTTCTTAAATTTTTTTATTTTTGCACTACTTATTTAATTTAACTATTTAATATATAGATATATACTTACTGTAATTCACTTTTTTCTCTATTATTATCATTATGTATTGTACTGCTGTAGCAAAGACAACAAATATCACAACATATGCTGGTGATATTAAACCTCATTCTGATGTATCATATTTAAATGTGTAAGTTATCTGGAAGATAAAAAGCAAAGGGTTTCTGTCTTTTATCCAGCTACAGACAGATGCAGAGAAGCATTCAGACAGAAACTCCACTTGGTCTGGCGAAGAGCTAAAACGATCGGACGGCGGATCAGACAGTGGAATAAAGATGGACTCCAGCACGAAGTGGAGGCGTAACCCATCGGATGTTTCTGATGAGTCAGAGAAAAGCTGCTCAAATAAGAAGACGACAGTAATTTCCCAGACGGGATCGTGGCGTCGAGGGATGACAGCTCAGGTTGGAATCACCACACCAAGGGCTAAGACATCTACGAACACACTCAAAGGGCATGGTGCAGGTAAGGCTGATTGCTGTCTGATATCCAATACTCTTTGTCCATAATGAGGAAGCCCCCAAAATTTATGTGTCCAATGTTGGTTGGAGCAAAGGAGAAGATGGTATGCAGTATTTTGTTGTAACGTTGGTGGATGTTTTTTCCTGACCTTCATGAGAAGCTCTTTTGAGCCACGAATACTCCTCGCTTAGCAGTGTATTATCTGAATGGCTGGTTATAAGTTTACAGCGACAATTGGTTTTGAATGGAGTTGTACTGTCAACCACAAAACTTCCTTTAGGTTCCAGCATTATATGAGTCTGTCTGTAAGGAGTTTGTACATTCTCCCCGTGACTGTGTGGGTTTCCTCCAGGTGCTCTGGTTTCCTCCCACGTTCCAAAGATGTACGGTGAGGGTTAGTAAGTGTTGGGCATTTTTGGACGAGAAGCATGGTGACATTTATGGACTGTTGGTTTATTCAATGAGTTGACAATTTGAGTTTTTCTGGGGGCTTCACTCAAGTGTTGACATCGATATTGGGCTGAGAAAGAAAAACGCTGGGAGAAGAGCTTAAGAGTTAGGGCTGATTTATACTTCTGCGTAGTAGCCTACGCTGTAGCCTACGCAAGTGGCCTAGCCGTTGTGAGCATTTTTACTTGTGCGTTGGTGTGTCTGTGTCACTCTGCAATTCACCGCCAAAACGCTAGTTGGCGGTGGGGTTCCTATGCCACTGTGTTGAGTTTCTTCATGTGGAAACAAAAAACGAAGAAACTCAAACTTCAAACAGTGGCGACTGAAACTGAAGGAGGGTGAATTTTCTGTGCTTGTCCGGCCGCAGAGACATGGACGAGGAAATGCATTTCAAATATTTTCGGATGTTGGCAGGTAGATTTGATGATTTGGTTCATCGTCTCCAACCATTTATTTGGCATCTGTGTACGCACAGAGACTGGCAATCACCATTCGAGTTTTAGCTTCAGGTGGAAGTCGACAGGCTGTAGCAGCTAGCTACAAACTGGTATCAAGCACAGGGTCCTCCATAATTTTGGAGGTCTGTAAAGCTTTGTGGAAAGCATTGCAGCCAGAGTTCCTTCCCTGCCCTTCAGTCGCCCAATGGGAAGCTATTGCAGTGTAGGAGGAAATGCGATGCTACCAAGCGGACCAATCACAGTTGTTGCGGTCTGCGTTGCCGCGATGCAATAGTTACGTTTTTGGGGAGGTGTGCGTCAGGCTATGGCGTAGGGTACGCAGCAGGGTATGCAGCTATGCTGTACCTACGGTGTAGATTTGACGGAGAAGTATAAGTTGGCCTTTACAAATTAGCATCACAGAGAATTTAAGCACATTCAATGATCTGTTGCTTTATTTAGCAGACTTTTGCTAAGAGAATTTACCCATCTGCTTGAGGATCTACCCCAAATTTCCAAAGATTTCAAACTCTGACGTTCCGCAGAATGTGTATGCAAGAGTGAAAAGTTGTGAAAATGTCTAGCAATATATCTGATTTCTTGAATTGTGGTGTGATTGTTGAAAAAAAATCTGGACCCCCATAATAAAGTCAGCAGTTTTTCTATCTGCCTCAATCCTAGTCACCTCCACTTCCAAAAGTTCACGTTTAGCAGACTGCTGATTAACACATGGAATCAAAGCACAGATTCAGGCTTGTCCAACTGCGGTTAGACCCAGCAGGTTGTATCCCGTTTAATCTGTTCTTGATTCACATCTGTTTTACCCAACAGCTCTGTAAAAGACTGGAGCAGATTCAAGTTTTCACCTTGTTATACAAGCAGACCTGGGATATTAATGCCTAGAAATTCATCTCCAGCCAGTTGTGCTAAATGTACAGTATGGTAGAGGCAGCATGTTGTACTCTGCTTCTGAAAGTTTCATTACCAAATTTCAGAAACAATATATACTGTCCCTCCAGCATATCATTAATACTACTGACTGCAGACTTTCGAGTTCTAAAATGTATTGTGTTTTTAAAAATTACTTAGTTACTTAGAAGATAATTAATGATTATACTGTACAACTCTTTTATGTATTTAACCTCAGCAAACTTGACAAAAATTCATTGCAGATTATATCTGCCAGAACCTCATTACGTCCATTGCTATTCATTTAAGTTCTTAAGCTCGGACTCACTCCCTTATCCCCACTGTAGTACCATATCTAAAGCACCTAATTGGACATTAACCAGTGTTTTCTCCTGCCAATGTCTGCTCAATTCATCAGTGCAGAGCCTAAAATAAGTTCATACTTAAAATTAAGAGTTTGATTTAAAAAAAAATGTATTAAGCATTGCATCGGCTGGTAACTCACTGCAGTATGTGTGTTACTATGAATGACCACAAGAAAATGAATCCCAGGGTAGTGTATAGTGACATACTGTATACATATGTACTTTGATAATAAATTTACTTTGAACTTTGAACTTGTGCAGAGATTCTTGGAAAATGGCAAATCATACTTGTAGTGACAGAAGATAATTAGAAGTTTTATTTATTTTTTTATTTTATTTATCCAGTAATAAATTTAAAGATAACTTTATTTTAGAGAGAAAGTTCATGTAAAGCAATTAGATGTTTTACTTGTTTTTTTGACTAATTAGTAATGAAAGAAGCAAATATTACCAGGCAGCCCCTAAAGGCAATGGGTTAATTAACTCATAAGTGGATTACTAGGAAAATTCAATAAAGAATGTGGCATAAATTTAATAGTATAATTTCATGTAGCTATTCAGGATTTTTTTTAATGTTTTGTATTTTTTTTGGATTGGGAGCATTTCTGCAAAGCCAGATGTGTTGCCTCTTGCTAGTTGTTCTTGAAAAGATCCTGATGAAGTATTGTCTTGATTTGCCATTGAAGCTTATCCTTCATGTCTGATCCCATGACGAGGAATGTATTTAAATATACACTCAATGGACACTTTAATAGGCCTCTTGTATCTAATAGAGTGGCCACTAAGTGAATGTTTGTGGTCTTCTGCTGCTGTAGTCTATCGATTTCCAAGATTCAGTGTATGGTCCATTCAGAGATGCTATTCTACACACCACTGTTGGTGATTATTTGAGTTAGTTACCTTCCTGTCACCTTGAACCAGTCTGGCCATTCTCTGATTTTGCCAACAGAACTGCTGCTCACTGGATGTCTTTTGTTTATTGCACCATCCTCTGTAAACTCTTGAGACTGTTGTGTGAAAATCCCAAGAGGTGAGCAGTTTCTGAGATACTCAAGCCACCCCATCTGGCACCAACAATTATTCCACAGTCAAGGTTACATTTCTTCCCCATTCTGATGTCTAGTCTGAACAACTGAATCTCTTGACCACGTCTACATGCTTTTATGCTTTGAGTTGCTGTCACGTGATTGGCTGATTAAATATTTGCTATAACAAGCAGGTGTACCTCAATAAAGTAGCCACTGAGTGTATTTCCATAGCAGGGTAGTATGTGTCATGGAGTGGGAACTTGTTGGTGGTAGTGGTCCCATATGAGAATTGCCTTTGCCCTTTGAGCTGCTTGAATCTGTGAATACAGGAGACGCTGTCAAAGATTCAAGATTATTTATTGTCATTCTTCAGTACACAAGTGTAAAGGAGAACAAAGTGATTCTTACTCCAGATCCAATGCAGCGTAAAAAATATAATAAGCATAAAGAACATAATAAAAATACACAATAAATAGAAAAGCATTCCTATACACAATGTACAAGTCCTTGTCATAGTCATAGTCATACTTTATTGATCCTGAGGGAAATTGGTTTTCGTTACAGTTGCACCATAAATAAGTAGTAATAAAACCATAAATAATTAAATAGTAATATGTAAATTATGCCAGGAAATAAGTCCAGGACCAGCCTATTGGCTCAGGGTGTCTGACCCTCCAAGGGAGGAGTTGTAAAGTTTGATGGCCACAGGCAGGAATGACTTCCTATGACGCTCTGTGTTGCATCTCGGTGGAATGAGTCTCTGGCTGAATGTACTCCTGTGCCCAACCAGTACATTATGTAGTGGATGGGAGACATTGTCCAAGATGGCATGCAACTTGGACAGCATCCTCTTTCCAGACACCACTGTCAGAGAGTCCAGTTCCATCCCCACAACATCACTGGCCTTACAAATGAGTTTGTTGATTCTGTTGGTGTCTGCTAACCTCAGCCTGCTGCCTCAACACACAACAGCAAACATGATAGCACTGGCCACCACAGACTCGTAGAACATCCTCAGCAACGTCCGACAGATGTTAAAGGACCTCAGTCTCCTCAGGAAATAGAGATGGCTCTGACCCTTCTTGTAGACAGCTTCAATGTTCTTTGACCAGTCCAGTTTATTGTCAATTCGTATCCCCAGGTATTTGTAATCCTCCACCATGTCCACACTGACCCCCTGGATGAAAACGGGGGTCACCGGTGCCTTAGCCCTCCTCAAGTCTACCACCAGCTCCTTAGCCTTTTTCACATTAAGCTGCAGATAATTCTGCTCACACCATGTGGCAAAGTTTCCTACCGTAGCCCTGTACTCAGCCTCATCTCCCTTGCTGATGCATCCAACTATGGCAGAGTCATCAGAAAACTTCTGAAGATGACAAGACTCTGTGCAGTAGTTAAAGTCCGTTGAAGTAACTGTTATATACAGTACTGGACTGATTGTATGCACATAAAGTGACATTCGGTGACGTGTATGTGAAGGAAGTGGGTTAACGGGTGGATGGGTGGATTAGCTTGACGGCTTGGGGAAGAGGCTATTTTTGAGTGTAGCGGTCATGGCACAGATGGTATAAGTAGTCACTTGAAATTATATAGGAATCACAAGGAAAAGTAAATGATACTCAGAAAGAAAAAAACATCGCATTATTTAGAGTAACTGGAGGAAGTCAGTAGGTCAGGCAGCATCTACGGAAAGGAATAAAGGGTAGACATTTTGGGCCAAGACCCTCCATTAGTCCTGAGGAAGGGTCTTAGCCTGAAATGTCCACAGTTTATTCCTCTCCATTGATACTGTCTGGCCCATTGAGTCCCTGTAGCATTTTGTGTGTGTTATTCTGCATTTCCAGCACCTGCAGAATCTCTTGCACTTGGTATTATCTGGAGATTTTTAGTATACTTAATCATGATGTTGCTGATGTATTATTGCACTGAAGTTTTGTGTGTAATTTTTTTAACAGCAAAAACTGATGATGCTAAGGTGTCGGAAAAAGGGAGGTTGTCCCCGAAGTCTACAAATGTTCATCGCTCTCCTTCAGACGTCGGCCGCAGTAGTGGAGACGAAGGGAAGAAACCTCCTTCCAGTGCCTCACGCTCAACCGGAGGAACGAACACTTTTGGTTTCAAGAAGCATGGAGGTTCTTCAGGAGGCATCACCATGATAACAGCAAGTGGTGCCACTATTACCAGTGGCTCTGCAACCCTTGGCAAAATCCCCAAGTCATCAGGCCTTGTGGGTAGAACATCTGGTCGAAAAGCCAGTGTCGACGGCTCCCAGAACAATGAGGAGAATTACCTTATACTAAATTCACGCACTAACTTGCAGTACCGGAGCCTGCCTCGACCCAGCAAATCAAATAGCCGGGGGACTGGGAACCGGTCCAGTACTAGCAGCATAGACTCTAACATCAGCAGTAAATCAGCAGGTCTACCTGTTTCAAAACTGAAAGAGCCATCTAAGGTAGCCCCGGGCAACACAGTGCCTCCGTTACCTAACCAGACTGATAAAGAGAAAGGTGTATTGTCTGATACAGAGAGTGTGGCTTCGTCAAACTCTGTCAAAGCAAATCCTTCACAAATTGCAACCAGCACCTCTCAGACAGCTCGACAGCAAGGTTCGAAATACCCTGACATAGCGTCCCCCACCTTACGCAGGCAAGTAATATTTCATTATTAGCACTTGTGAATGTAAGCTATGACTTTCAGCTGTTTTTATTTTGTTATTGACTTTGTCTGTCAGATGCTGGTAGTCTTTTAATTAAGCTGTCCAACAGTTCATGGGAACATGCTTCTGAAGTTCCATCTCAGTGAAGTTTCTGCTGAGTTGACACAGCTGAACTCAGAGGGCAAGGTACCCTGCAGGTATCCAGTGCAGTCATTGATTAGTTTTTGTTCTAATCATGGGCCATACATACAGTGGTAATACAAATGAAAGAATTACCACTCTCGTTAAGGTGACATAATTTAACTACAATTTAAAAACTCAGTTTTATAGCAAAACTGAACTCATTCTGTATACTTCTGCATACCATTTCAATACAAATAGTGCATCATTTTCTAAGAAGAATGAGTACTTTACATTAACAGGTCAGTCTTAAGGATGATAAGTTTAAATTTAGTATTTGGGTATATTCAAAAAGGCAATTTTTAAAACATATTCTTTATTGCAAACAATGCATTTTACTCTGTGTTTCAATGTACATGTGACAACTAAAGCGAATCTAAATTTAATCTAATCTGCTCTACAATTTGACTCAAAGTTAAATGTTGTTAGGAAACATTCCTCTGACATGTTTTAGTATATCAAAATGCTTCATAAATTCAAGCTGCATTTGATGGTACATTTTTTTCTTAAAAGTGTGTTTGTTAAGCCTTGTAGGTTGGTCATATGTTGAAGTCTGTCAACTGTGAATTCCAGATTGATTGAAGCTTTGGTACTTTTACTGTTATCATATAACAATAGAAATTTCTCTGTGGTTACTTGAATTAAGTGTTGCTGTGAGATGTGTTCTGCTTTAGAAATTGATTGTTCTGACTTAAGTGGAACCCAATTTTCTGAAGTGGAATGGAGTGCATAGTAATATTAGTAATGCTACTAATATTGCATGACCACCTATCCACGATGTGGCTCCAAGGATGTATTCCATTGAAGTAAGCTTTCTTTAAAGTAATCTTTTCTCAACTGGAAGCCCAGTGTTGGTACGCATATTTATAATTTTGAAGTTATTTCACATTCATAAATATGTGATTTAGAAAAAAACAAAGATGGCAACTTGTCCCGTTAAGATTCCATTCATCATTGTATACTGTGTCGTATGACATGGGCGATCGTGGTCTTTGACCATGATTGTTCTTGGCAAATTTTTCTACAGAAGTTGTTTGCGATTGCTGCCTTCTGGGCAGTGTCTTTACAAGACGGGTGACCTCAGCCATTATGAAAACTCTTCAGAGATTGTCTGCCTGGCATCAGTGGTCATATAACCAGGACTTGTGTTATGCACCAGCTGCTCCCATGGCTTCACAGGACCCTGATCGGGAGCAAAGCAGGTGCCACACATTGCCCAAGGGTGACCCCCAGGCTAGCGGAGGGAAGGAGCGGCTTACATCTCCTTTGGTAGAGATGCATCTCCATGTTGCCACCCAATGATTCTATTAATGGTTTCATCTAAGGATCAAGGATCAATTTTATTCGCCATATACATTTACATGTGTTAGGAATTTGCTGTTGTGTATCAGGGCACGACATGTAACAAAAGTCAACAACATTCAACAATTGTAAAGAATAAAGAATTATATAAGAAATAAAGTTAGATGTACAGATATGGAATAAAATGTGCATCAATACACATAAATACCATTATATATTTACCAGCATTTAGGTAAGTTAGAAAGCAAACAATATTTTAACCATTAATTTTAAATTTCAAAAGTAACATTGACAACCCAGGATTTGGACATTACTCAAAAAGGCAAATAATTTAATTCCTCATTGAATATGATACAGTCCTTAAAATAGGAAGATTATCTCATACCTGTCTGGGACTGCATCTGTTTTGTTCAGAGAGCAAATGATATCTATGATTTGCCAAAATTCCAATCATGTAAACATAAGTTTGAGGACCTGTGACTAATGGCATATGGATAAAAAAAATGGGGGGCTATTGTGGGAGGGAGATGTTGGCAAAGCTGAACAAATTTAGTTATGTGGCAAAATTAGCTCAACTGATTAGTTCCTTTTAGAACAGAGGAAGAGGTGTGGAGATTTAACTAAAACATACAAAATTATGAGAAGATGAAGGAGATCGTTATCAACTTAAGGAGAACTCAGACCACTCACACTCCCCTTTACATCAGCAACACAGCTCTGGAAACTGCAAGCAGTTTCAAACTCCTGGGAGTGCACATCACACACAACCTCTCACGGTCCCAGAACACATTCAGGAAAGTCCACCAACACCTCTACTTTCTGAGGAGGCTGGACTTTGCACATCCATACTCACATCATTCTACAGATGCACAGTAGGGAGCATCCTAACAAGCTGCATCACTGCTTCGTACGGAAACAGCACTTCAGTGGATGGGAAGGCTCTGTAACAGAAAGTCAAAACTACATCACTGGCACCAGTCTACTCGCCATCAAGGACATATATACAGAAGGGTGTCAGAAAAGGGCCACTAACATCATGTGGGATCCCACACATCCTGCTCACTGACTGTTTGTCCCACCCCATCAGGGATGAGGCTATGTAACATCCAAGCAAGCACCACCAGACTCAAAAACAGTTACTTTCCCCAAACAGTAAGACTGATCAACACCTCCACCCACTAACTCCACCACTACATTATTATTTCCCATCCGTCACCTTATGTACAGCCTGGTTTCACTTTATGGACATACAATCAATCTATGTCTTATGTATTTATACTTATTGTTTTTTTTTAGTATTATTGTGTTCTTTTTCTTCAGTTTTGTGCTGCATCAGAGCCGGAGTAACAATAATTTCGTTCTCCTTACACTTGTATATAGGAAATGAACTTAAACAATCTTGAATAGGAGGTGGGGTGGGGGAGAAGGTCCATTTCCCTTAGCAGAGAAGTCAATAACTCAGCAGAGTTTTGGTTTTTTTTCAAATTTTGTTCTTCAGCTTATTGCGTTTCTTTAATATACTGCATCAGATCCAGAGAAACAGTCATTTCATTCTCCACTACACTTGTGTACTGAAGAATAACAATCTGGAATCTTGAATAAGACAGGAACTCACTTTATCAGGTCTGGGAGTGGAATACGGCGCGGTCTTCTGCTACTGCAGCCCATCCACTTCAAGTTTCGAAGTGTTGTGCGTTCAGAGATTTTCTTCTGCACACTACTGTTGTAACGTGTGGTTATTTGCGTTACTGTCGCCTTCCTGTCAGCTTGAACCAGTCTGCTCATTTTCTTCCAACCTCTCTCAATAACAAAACATTTTTGCCCACAGAACTACTGGTCACTGGATTTTTTTTTTGTTTCTTGCACCATTCTCTGTAATCTAGAAACTGCTGTGCGTGAAAATCCCAGGAGATTGGCAGTTTCTGAGATACTCAAACCACTCCATCTGGCACCAACAGTCATTCCATGGTCAAAGTCACTTAGATCACATTTCTTCCCCATTCTGACATTTGTTGTGAACAGCAACTGAACCTCTTGACCATGTCTGCATGCTTTTATGCACTGAGTTGCTGCCAAATGATTGGCTGATTAGATATTTGCATTAATGAGCAGATATACAAGTGTACCTAATAAAGTTTCTACTGAGTATAGTTTCAATAGTACTGAAAAATAGAATCAGAAAACTCTTTCAGTGAGGGTGACAAGAGAGACTCACTGATTAAAGGGGCATTGTTGTAGAAACATTCATTCCACCTGAAAAAAACCTGGATGAGTATTCGATGAGTAACAACTTTAAGACTTGCGGACAAAGAACAAGAAGTGAAATTTGTTGGAGACTACAAAGACAAACCCTAGATAAAAATCTCTGGAAAAAAAAATAGAAATGTTTGGGACAGTTGGAAGCAATTTGTCTTGTAATTATGTGGGAATTCATCACCATAGACAGCTGTGGAGGCCAAGTCATTGGGTATAATTAAAGCGGAAGTTGATAGGTTCTTGATTAGTACTCGTGTCAAAGGTTACAGAGGAAAGGCAGGAGAATGGGACTGAGAGGATAATAAATTAGCTATGATGGAATGGCAGAGCAGACTCAATGGGCTGAATGGCCTAACTCTGCTCCTTTGTCTTATGGTCTTATATCCAGATCACTGATACAACTCACATAAAGCAAGAGAATCACCATCAAGCTTTTCAACTGTTTTCTGCGACCAATCCCTGATAAATCAGATCATTGTTTACACACTTACTGCAATATCATATTATGTCTTTCTCATACGCCTCCTCACGGGAATTTCTCTCAGAGGGAGGCATTAATTTAAGAGGCTCAGTTTAGTCGACATCCAGCGGTAAGACAAGTTTCAAACACCATTGATGTTGTGCAATAAATAATGTTTTTTTGTAAATGCTGTTTGTGAAGCTTCCTGTGTAACTGGAATAAGGTCTGACTGGGCATGCATTTGTTGGAAAATCATAATTTATTGCAATGGAGATGCCCTGTTTTAAGTTTAACCAAGGATTTACAGTTGCTGAAATCATTTAGCTTGTCAAAACTCTGTGAGAAGTTATTCGGTCAATATTAAACCATCTAAAATTCACTTCCATTGACTTCAAACAGGACTCAACATTATGCATTTAGTGTACGCGACAAAGGCTGACTCTCTCTTCCAGCCCATTTAATGAACAATTAAGTACTATTTGAACTTATAAGCTCAGAAGGGATATTGAGCTGACGATATGAAAAATTAACTGAAGTGTGCAAATCCAAAGAATATAAAAAAAAATCAGCCCCTGGGATTCATTAGTTGAACAATAATGCACAGTACAAAAACAGCTAACAAGCCAGAGTCAGTCAAAATCTTGATGGGAAAATACAGTGAAAGTGATTAAGAGGAGTAATTTGAAAGCTGATTAAAATAATTTGGTAAGTAAGCCTGATCCTAAATGTCACTATTATGAAAATTACCTTTAACGACTGCTCTGTTTTCCATATTGCCACATTTAATCACATGAAATATTTGCGATTTACTAGTAATTTAATAGCTGCAGTGTCCACATGAAAGAAACAGAATTGCTTCTTAAATATTGATATTAATCACTATGTGTTTCTTTGAAATCTTGCACTTGTTTTGACGCTATGTCAGTCCACATGCACTTCTCGGAATTATCTGTCCATATCATGCAGTCTCATTTGCTTCCACTGTGTTATCATTTTAGCTTTCTTCCATTTACCATTTTTTTTCACTTTCCAATTCTCTTACAGTTGTTCGCTTCATCATAGAATGTATTCCATCGCATCTGGAGTCCTGAAGAAGGGTCTCGGCTGTTTTTTCATTTCCATAGATACTGTCTGACCTGCTAATTTCCTCCAGCATTGTGTGTGTTGCTCTGGATTTCCAGCATCTACAGACTTTCACATGTTTACGATATTTTCTCTTGTATTTTTTTGAATTTTCTCTCATTAGAAACTGACTTCTCTCCATCCATAATATTGAGAGTTTCTATCCAATTTCTTAAATCTTGTTGGTACATGGGGTTGTAAAGAGAGCTTTTGGCACATTGACCTTCATAAATCAAAGTACTGAGTACAGGTATTGGATGTTATGTTGAAGTTGTATAAGATGATAGTGAGGTCTGATTTGGAGTATTGCGTGCAGTTCTGCTCACCTGTCGACAAGAAAAATGTCAATAACATTAAAAGAGTACAGAGAAAATTGGCAAGGATGTTGCTAGGACTTGAGAACCTGAATTAAAGTTCAAAGTAAATTTTGTTATCTGAGTACATATATGTCACCACATACAACCCTGGATTCCTTTTCCTGTGGGCATACTCAGTAAATCTATAGAATAGTAACTATAAGAGCATCAATGAAAGGTCAAGTAGTGTGCAGGAGTGAACAAACTGCAAATGCAAAGATAAATAAATAGAAAGAATATTAAATAACATGATTAAAAAGTCCTTAAGGTGATATCATTGGGTTTGTGAACATCTCAATGTTGAATAGATTGGTAATTTATTCCCAAGAGTGTAGGAGAATGAGGAGAGATTGAGGGGTATAGATAGGATAAATGCAAGCAGGCTTTTTCAGTTGAGGTTGGACAAATCTAGAACTAGAGGTCATGGGTTAAGACTTAAAAGTGAAAATGTTTAAGTGGAATGTGAGGTGGAACCTCTTCACTCAGGTGGTGGATGTGGGTTTAATTTCAACACCTAAGAGAAGTTTGAATGGGTACATGGATGAGAGGGGTATGGAGGGCCATGGTTCAGGTGCAGGTCAATGGGACTAGGTAGATTAATAGTTTGGACTAGATGGGCCAAGGGGCCTGTTTCTGTGCTGTAGTGTTTTATGACTCTAATTACATGAGCCAAAGATTAGAAACTAGTCAGCCATATTGTTCCAGTATTGCTGTTCCAACAATGATATTGTTCCTCAAATCTTCTCTGCTGTTTAAAAAGTTTGTGACTAATTCCTACATGCCTTGCCAAGGATTTTTGTTCCATGTATTCCATCAGTAAAACAGAAAATGGAAGTTGCCTCTTTGAAACTCTATTTAGTTATTGCAACTTGCATCAATAAAACAAAAGACCTGTTGCTGAAAAAACAATTTCTGTGGATGCACTAAAATACAGCTGAAACAAGTCTACCTGGCTATCAGGAACATTTACTTATACATTCTGCAATCAAAAGTTACTCTTACTGAATTATCTGCATATTTTTGTTTTGCTGTTTGTGGGAGCAGCCTATGCACAGAGTGAAAACTGGATTTCATATGTTGCGTTGGCAATTAGACTTTAAAAGTATTTCATTGGTTTCAAAGCACCTCAGAATATCAGATGTTCATGAAAGAACATAAGGAAGCATTGTAGCAGTCTGCCATTCAGTCCCACAGGATTGCTCCACATTTCAAAGTTCAAAATAAATGTATTAGTAAAATGCATATATGTCACCATATACAACCGTAAAATTCATTTAGATTAGATTATTAGATTATGAGGACACTCAGTCCTCGTTTATTGTCATATGCATGCATTACGAAATGATACAATGTTCCTCCAGAGTGATATTCACACAAAAACAGGACAAACCAAAGACTAACACTGACAAAACCACATAATTATAACATAGTTACAGCAGTGCAAAACAATAACTAATTTGAAAGAGAACAGACCATGGGCACGGTAAAAAATGTCTCAAGTCTCGATCAACTCCTGTAGTCCCCGATAGCAGGCGGCAAAAAGGGAGAAACTCCCCTGCCATAAACCTCCAGGCACCGGCAACTGACAACTGCCGATACTTTGGAAGCACCCGACCACAGCCGACTGAGTCCATCTGAAACCTTCAAGCCTCCGATACAGCCTCCCGAGCACCATCCTCTGCCGAGCGACTTCGACCTCGTCCCGGCTGCCAAAACAAGCAAAGCCGAGGACTCAGAGGCCTATCTTCCGGAGGTTCCAGCCACACTGTAGCAGCGGCAGCGAAGCGGGCATTTCAGAAGTTTCTCCAGATGTTCCTTTGCGCTCTCAGGCCAGTCTCCATCAAATCAGAATTGTGCACGGTACCTACTTAACAAATACAAATATCATTCCGAAGCGGCCACGCGCACTGCGTCATGCCGCCGTCTTCTCCTCCTCCGCCTAATCTAATCTAATCTAATCTAATCTAATCTCATACTTAACTTTGGATAGTACTCCATTGCTAATATGTAATTTATGTAACCGAGAAAAATGTCCTGTTATGTACTTTTCTTCCTGACGTTTTCAGTCTTCTGATTTTAGTGTGCAGAATCTTTACCTTTATACAACACTGAACTGATTCCATAACCTATGGGCTCACTTCTAAGGACTCTACAACTCATGTTCTCAATGTTTTTTGCTTTTTTCCCCCCGTTTTGTATTTGTACTGTTTGTTGCCTTTGGTACATTGGTTGCTTGTATGTATGGTTTTTCATTGATTCTGTTGTATTTCTTTATATTAACTGTGAATGCCCACAAGAAAATGAATCTCAGGGTAGTATTCGGTGACATGTAGGTACTTTGATAATAAATTTACTTTGTACTTTGAACACAGAACAGACCATTTATAACTTGATGCCAGTTTGTGGGACTGACTTACACAATATAGTTTTTACCTCAACAGTGTATCAAGTTCAACTTTAATTATTATTTAACCATACACATGTACAGCTAAAAGAAACAAGTGTTCCTCTGGGGCCAAGGTGCAAAACACAGTGTATCAAGTCACACACAGCATATATAGCCACGTTAGCACATGGAGTCACAAAAAATAATATTAGCGCCAAGTCAAGAGTAGAGTGGCCTGAAGGTTGTTAGCATGTAGAAACCATAGAAACTACAGCATAGAAACAGGCCTTTTGGCCCTTCTTGGCTGTGCCAGATCATTTTCTGCCTAGTCCCACTGACCTGCACACGGACCATATCCCTCCATACACCTCCCACCCATGTATCTGTCCAATTTATTCTTAAACGTTAAAAAAGAACCCGCATTTACCACCTCGTCTGGCAGCTCATTCCATACTCCCACCACTCTCTGTGTGAAGAAGCCCCCCCTAATGTTCCCTTTAAACTTTTCCCCCCTCACCCTTAACCCATGTCCTCTGGTTTTTTTCTCCCCTTGCCTCAGTGGAAAAAGCCTGCTTGCATCCCCTCATTCTTCTACGCTCCAGGGAATAAAATCCTAACCTATTCAACCTTTCTCTGTAACTGAGTTTCTCAAGTCCCGGCAACATCCTTGTAAACCTTTTCTTTTTCTGTCCTTTGAAATCTGCCTTATCACTGTCTGGGATGTACTCAGTGAGTGAACCAACACACTTTATTTCCAGTCTGTGAGGAGCCTTCCCACTCCTTATAAGACTAGAGACTTCAGCCAAGGGAAAAAACATCCTTGTACCTATCCTGACAAACCTTAGTACAATTTTGAATGCTTCAGGACACTATGTGAATGCATGTTTTACACTATTTTAAAATAGAGACATCTCCTCAGGAACCAAAGACTGACATTACATAATGCTTTCTTTATTTTGTTAATAAATGATAAAGCCAGCCTTTCCATAATTGAGTTTAACCACAATCCTGAATCAAGATTCCACATGTGAGGTTCATAAAAATCGTACTGTTTGCAGCAGTCCAGGACAAAGATCTAAATGATAAAAACCTTTTTACATTTGTGGATTAATTTAACACTTGTACCATTATCTAGGTTAAGTTACCCCGATGAAAAGACCTTCACTTCATCCATCACCACTTCTTTAAAATAATAATGGATTGAGAGGATTAGGTATTATGTTCTGTCTAGACATAGGGGAAAAGGAACAAGTCTCTGAAAAAAAGTCATTTAATCATTTTTAACAAAGGGCTGGTTTGGAATATGTCAAAGTTTATATTGGCACTTCTCAGCTGTGTCATTTGGTAAACTGATTTTTTTCCACCCTCCCTGTGCCTCCAGGTGTTTGTTCCAGTGGAACAATAGAATATTGTTGTTGAAATTAAAGACACCACTTAAGTCTTTTGCGTTTTTGTTAAACAGACTGTTCGGGGTCAAGCCAAGTGCTAAGCAAGCGCCTGTCACAACAGCTGAAAACATGAAGAATTCCACCATCATCTCCAATCCCCATGCCACCATGAGCCAGCAGAGCAGCCTGGATTCTCCCCCGTCATGCTTAGGCAGCGGAGGAAGCAGCCCACTCTATAACAAGACCACAGACATGATACAGTCTCCCTTAGCTTCCAGTCCAGCGTCAGTCCATTCCAATGGTGCACCCTGGGGTGCCAGTCTGACCAGTTCGTCTACCATTAGTAAGGAGGGCCCTGGTTATCAATCGGTAAACAGCCTGCATACCAGCTGTGAATCCATTGACGTTTCTCTCGGCAGCGGAGGTGGCCTTAGTCATCACAACTCCACTGGTTTGATCCCTTCCTCCAAAGATGATTCTCTTACTCCTTTCGTGAGGACGAACAGTGTTAAGACAACTTTGCCTGAGAGGTATGAAATGAAGCATTGTCATGTAATACATGATGCAACATTGCTCATTTATTTGCTGCTTCCTTCACTGCCAATCTCTTTAATGGATATTAATTTGATTTTTCATTTGTGCCAAAAGAATGTTGTGAGGCAAAAACTTGTCTTTGGTCATCTTAAGAGTTTTCCATTTAAGAGTTTTTAACCATTTAAGAGTTTTCAATAGGCTGAGCATTGAAAGGAGAGCACAGCAAGTTCCTATAGCACACATTTGGTACCATTTTTACTGCCTGTTATGCCATTGACATTTAGGGCAGCAAAGGTCCTCCATCTCTGGCAGTGTTCAGGGCTTCCTTCATCTTGTCAGTAGGTTTTCAGTACTGTTAGTCATGCAAGTCAGGAATGCCGTCGTACACAGATGGAGAAGAGTTCGTCATTGCTGTTTCTGTAACAATTTTGTTTTACCAGTCAGGGTTGTTAGCCCAAGCTGAACCCTCAAACCTGGAGGACCGGTGGGTGGACCACTCTTAGACTAGCCTTTACCCTTTGACCTCTTTGGCATGGGTGACCCTACTGGGAGCCAAAGCATAAGGCCCTGACTCCAGCCAACATAGCCCTCCAGGTCATTAAGGCCTCCAAACCCAACGACATGGTTGTGGTCCTCTTGGAGGTTGGTACAATTGACCATAGATAAATCAAAGGAGTTCAAAATCTCATTCTAACTTTGTTGATGGTTGGGTTTATTTTGTGCTTTTAAAATAGGTTCTGACCTTTTGTATATAGTGATACCAGATCCTTGAAAATGTCTTTCACTGAGGAAGTGGAAAGTGGTACCATAGTTTGGAAATAGTGGACTGGGCAGGGTTTATGACCTGTATGAATGAATTCATCTGAAGATGGGATATGTGATCATTCTTGGAGAATTTCCTGGCTGGCAAATGAGGAAAATTAATAAATCCAGACTTCCTTGTGATAATTATTAACCTTTAGGTTGGAAGTCTTGGGCTGGAATTTTGTCTATGTCAAAGACACATTGTGGGCGTCAAAGCATATTGAACTCAAATCCTGAATAAGTGAATACACCAGAGGATGAATTTCTATATGTTTCTCACACAGTGGCAGGTTTTGGGAATTACAAATTCCTGAAACCATGGAATGTTTTGTGTTCCTGTCCAAGACTGCCCTACTCTTAATTAATTCTCCCCCTGTCAGTTTCTGAATGTAATTAATGCTCAGAGGTGAACTGTTCTGGTGATCTCTGAGAGGATTGAATCTTCTAAGTGTACCAACATTTTGCCATATGTTTCATCAGTTGTACTCCGCATCCATATGTATAAAATGTTACACTAACACCCCCTCCATGACATCACTGCCTGGAAACTCAATCTCTGTTGGATAACATGAACACATCACAGTTCCTTTGTTAATGAAATGAAACTATTTTATAACTACTCCTCCCTCCCCCTCTCCTATTGTCCACTCTCCTCTCCTATCAGATTCCCTCTTCTCCAGACCTTGACCTTTCCTACCCACTTGGCTTTACCTATCACCTTCCAGCTAACCTCCTTCCACCCCCCCCCCCCACCTTTTATTGCGGCGTCTTCCTTCTTCCTTTTCAGAAGGGTCTTGGCCCGAAACGTTGACTGTTTATTCATTGCCACAGAGAACCTGCTGACTTCCTCCACCACCTTGTCTGTGTTGCTTTGGATTTCCAGCATCTGCAGACTTTCTCGTGTTTTTACTTTATAAAATATTTAAGGATGAATTTTTAGACCCGCACTTCATATGTGTTAGCACACATGGAACAATATGTTATTCCCCCCTCATGGAAGCTATCTACTAAATTCCCTAGGTAAATTTGATGAAATTAGCAACTGCTTGAGTTTAGCAAAATGACTTTTTTTTTGCAAGCTGCCATCAACAAATAACCAAAAACCATCAAACTGTCAAATCAAATTGACAGAATTCAGTGCTGCTGATGCATAGCTTCACTGAGCTGGGTTTGATCCCTACCTCAGCCATTACCTGTTTGCATCCTCTCTCTCTGTGACCACATGAGTTTCCCAAGGGTGCTTCTGTTTTCTTCCACATCCCAAAGACATGCTGGTAGGTTAACTGGTAAATAGCCCCAGGTGTAAGTGGAAAGCCAGAAAGTTGGGACATGAGAACAGATTTACACAGAAACAAGTTGGAGGAGGCGAACGAGACCAATGGGATTTCTCAGAGAGTTGACAGAGACTCAATGGGCCACATGGGAACATAATAAAAGTAAAATGCTTAAAAAAAAACTTGCCTGTAATTTCCATCAGCGGACAAATAGCATATTGAGACAGGCAAAAATTAAATTCTCAACACAAGTATGAGTTCGTCAGGAAATCAGAAATCTATCAATGTTAAAAAGCTCCAAAGCGCTTCCTGGTGTTACTTGCTTGACTGGAGTTCTACCAGCTTCCCAATGTTTAACTGAGCTTGCTAGTATTTCTGAAGCTGTGAGCACAAAGCACTTCAGTTCACAGCGGTATCAGTTAAGCTGTCACTTTTGTTTCTGTCACTCTCTACTGCTCCCACTAAAGTAGGAACTTGTACATCAAGCCGTCTGTCGTGATCACAGATGCATTTCTGCCCAACCAGAAAATTATAGAGAGGGGATTATCAAGGAAAGTAAACACTGGCCTTGGCCTCTTGCTCCATCTCCACCGCAGTTTCTGACAGACTCCAAACTGCCTGTACAATGCTATCAGGACGTAGCCATCTAGCAGTATGCACCTTGCCCCATCCCTCCAGTAATTTGATTATTCACTGCTATCTCCCTAATGCTGCCAAGTCCAATTCTTTCCCCCTTCTAACCCACATCACTGTGATACCAGATGCTCTGTTTTTGAGATTTATGTCTTTTTCTAAGCAACAGACCTTCTCTGTGGTGTTATAATGCATATCAGAGAAGTTCTTGCAACCACATCCAAGAATTCCCTATTGCTGACACTCCTTGGTGTTGAAGACCACAGCTTCCATCCGTGTGGCAATGTTCTTTGAAAATTTCAGGCTGATCGTTACCCGTAACAAGATCCACATGTCATATTTTGTTCTCTGAATAACTTGTTTCTATATTTACTGTGTTCTTTCCCACAATAGATTTTCAATGGTTTATAGATTTATTTTTGCCGTACTTGTTCTAGATTTTGTGTTACTAGAATTTTTAAATAAATCGAACATCTAATTTTGCTATGGACGTAGATGTACTTATTCTCAGAGCTGCTAACATTTTGTATTTTTTTCTCACATCTTCCTATTCCAAGTGCTAATCTATCTTCTCTCTGTTTTTCTCTGTACTGTTCGATTTCGCCTTGTAGCTCTCTCTCTTCCCCAACTGCTAGCCCCAAATTCAACAGAAATACTTTACCAAGGAAACAAGACAGGTAATGCTCATAGTCTAAATCAGATAACTAATTCAGTCAAAGGCAGTCCTGTCCTCAAGGATCATCTGGGTTTATAATTAACCTTAAAGCTTACTCTGAAAGAATTTTTAAAATTATATTGTTTGGTGCTAAGCTACTTAAATCTCAAAATTACCCACTAATGTTTTGAGTTGAGTAGTGTTTCATTTGGGCAGAAATATTTTCCAAATGGAATTCTAGTTTTTAAATAGATATTAAATTACACAATACTCGAGAAGAACTTTTTTGTGAGAATAATCCTTGTGAATTTAATTTGATCAGAACTTATTTGGTGGCACAGTACATACTTTAAGTAAACTTCCAGTGTCCGTGGTAAAGGTTGAAGCTAGTGCCATGTCACTTGTTTAAGTTCCATACAGTCCAGTCACTCGGGTTCAGGTCCCACCACCATCTGTAAGGAGTTTGTATGTTTTCCCATGTGGGTTTCCTCTGGGTGCTCCCATTTCCTCCCACAGTCTAAAGAGATACTGGTTGGTAGGTTAAATGGTCACTGTAAATTGTCCTGTGATTAGGCTAGGGTTAAATCAGGGGTCGTTGAGTGCTGCAGCTCAAAGGGCCAGAAGGGCCTGTTGCACACTTTATCTCAATACATGAATAAATAAATTTTTAAAAGGGTAATTTTCATCTTGTTTTTTTTCTAGATCAGAGATGGGGGTCTGGATTATCCAATGGGATTTTCACCCAATAATTTGCATCCCCAAAACCACCTCCTCACTTTCCATTGACAAGCTTGCCTAACTTCCAGCTCCACTCTACTTGGCATTTTTCAGAACGCAGCCCTCGCCTGTGCTGATGATACCATTGCTTTCATTTCACAGGTGATTGATGTGGAAACCCTTGGTGATATTTCTCAGCTGTGTCCTTTTTTTTTGGGATGGTGTTTGAAATTATCGAGCTTTAATGATAAGCCCCTGGCAGGCAACAGGAGTTAAAAAGTATTTTTGATTTTTTTTTGAGAATTCCAGCCTGCTTCTGTATTTGCCCACTCATTCACCTTGTGGTCTCAGCTCCTTTCAGCTGTCAATCTTGCCAAGAATCTTGGTGGACTTGCCTTGTTGAATGTTGTGATCTGCAGGCCAGTGGATTTTACATCCCAGTAATACATAGAAGGACCAGGAAACACCTCATTGGATGATAACTGGCTATATAGTCAAACTATTTCCAACCCAAGAGTTGGGCTTCCTTCTAAATGAAGCCACACCGTGTAGGTGCTACTTGATAGGCTGGATCATAGAGTCCATGATAAAATCAACCTTATGTTATCCTCCCCATCCTTACCCCCGGCTCTTATAGAGAACATACTCACCTGTTTATCCACATAATAAAACACTCAAAGACAAGACTGACTATGGCTAAATATTTTAATTCTGATTCCCATTCCCATTCTGATATGTCTGTCTGTGACCTCCTCTTGGGCCGTGATGAGGCCTCCCTCAGGGCAGAAGAGCCACACCTTGTATTACATCTAGGTCGCCTCCAACCTGATGGCATGAATATTGATTTCTCTTTCCAGTAAAAAATTTCCCCTCCCCCCCTCCCCGTTTTCCACTCTATCCTCTTAACTCTTCTCACCTGCCTGTCACCTCCTCCTAGGTTTCCTCTTCCTTCGCATTTCTCCCCGTACCACCCCCAAAACTAGTAGACTTAGAAAGTAACAAGACTATTGGGGTGGAGGAGTTCCTGTTCCGATATGTGCCAAGATGAGGCCACCCCTTAGGGTGGAGGAACAGTGCCTTATATTCTGTCTGGGTGATCTCCAACCTGATGCATGAATATAACTTTTCCTTCCAGTAAAAAAAAATGCCCTCTCCCTCCCCTCTTCTTCTATTCCTCACTCTGGCCTCTTACCTCTTCTCACCTGCTTATCACCTCCCCCTTGGCCCCTCCTCCTTCCCTTTCTCCTATAGTCCACTGTCCTCTCCATTCCTTCCTCTCCACCTGGCTGCACCTATCACCTTCCGGCTGTCCTTCTTCCTCTCTCCCATCTGTTTATCCTGTCATCTTCCTTTCCAGCCCTGAAGAAGGGTCTCGACCCAAAACGTTGATGCTGTCTGACCTGCTGAGTTCCTCCAACGTTGTGTGTATGTGTTGTTTTGGATTTCCAGCACCTGCAGAATTTTTGCATTTAAGACTTGAGCGTTACTGAGATACAATGTAGAAAGTGTTGTAAATCAGGAAAGAGAAAGAAACAGGTGTAGATTAAATGAAATAACTGGGCTATGCTGGGAGAGCAAGGTTACTTCATGTCCTTCATTTGAAATATGCCCTGAAATACTCATCAAATATCAATTTTCTGACCTTTTAAAGCTGGCATTTTTATGTAAGAAAATCTAAAAATAAAATAAAATTGGCATGTTCCTCACAATACTTCCCATTAATCATGAGTAATCTCAGGTGATCCTTGATACATGGGACAATTGCTTAATATCATGTCACAGTGTTATGCTAGTGATAAATACAAATATGTATTTAATTACTGGACTAAACTTCCAAGGAAATGTTCTGGTTCACAGGCAAAATTAGTGTTGAAGCTATTGGGTTGTCCTGTGGACAAGCTGAACTGTAACGCAAACCAATTTCCCTCGGGATCAATAAAGTATGACTATGACTATGACTAGGTTCAATCTGCACTGAGGATTCCGTACATTGAAAGAATAGCTCATTTTCAAGTCTGAATGAGTACGCTACAGCTGTCACTGACTTCATTAAAACCCGTGTGGATGAGAACTTACCGGACATACCAAAATCAAAAGCTGTGTATGAACCAGGAGTTTGTAGTCTGCTGAGGGTTAGGTCTGTGGCAATCAAGTCTGGCAACCCAGGTCTGTATAAGAAAACTCGGTATGACTCTTGCGGAGGGCTACTTCAAGAGCTGAGGAACAATTCCAAGTGAGGCGACATCAAATGCACATCAACCCTGGCAAGGTTTGCAGGCCATTACCTCCTACAAAGCGAAACCCAACATCATGAATGGCAGTGATAATTTCACTCCCAGACGAGCTCAACCACTTTGTATGCCCACTCTGAAAGGGAGACTAAAACTACACCTGTGCAAATCCCTGCTGCACCCAGTGATTTTGTGATGTCTGTCTTGGAGGCTGAAGTCGGGCAGTATTTCAAGAAGATGAATTCTCGCGGGGTGTTCAAAGACGTTTTCAGTCTCTGATTGCTACAGTCAGAAGTGCCCACCTGCTTCAAAAAGGCAACAATTATACCAGTGCCCAAGAAGAGCAGAGTGGACTGCCTTAATGATTATCGTCCAATGCACTCTCATCAATGGTGATGAAGTGCTTTGAGAGTTTGATTATAGCTAGAGTCAATTCCTGCCTCAGCAAAGACGTGGACCCTCTGATTTGCCTATCGCCACAATAGGTGTACAACAGACACAATCTCATTGGCCCTCTGCTGCCTTGGATCACCTAGACAATACAAGTATCTATGCCAGGATGCTTCTTACTGACTACAGCTCAGTGTTTAACACCATCATGCCAACAGTTCTGATTTAAAAACTCCAGAATGGTGGCCTCTGTACCTCCCTCTGCAACTGGATTGGAAGTAACCTCTCCTCGCCAACAATTAACACTGGTGCACGTCAGGGATCTGTACTTAGCCTACTGCTCTACTCTCTCTACACCCATGACTGTGTGGCTAGCCACAGCTCAAATGTCATCGATAAATTTGCTGATGATACAACCATTGTTTGCAAAATCTCAGACAGTGACGAGAGGGCGTACAGAAGCGAGATACACGAGCTAGTTGCGTGGTGTTGCTGCAAAACCTTCCACTAAACCAAAGAACGGTAAGAATTTGTAAGACGAAAGAACTGATTATGGACTTCAGAAAGGATAAGACGAGGGAACACACACCAGTCCTCGTAGAGAGATCAGAAGTTGAGAGAGTGAGCAATTTCAAGTTCCTGGGAGGAGGAGGAGAAGATGGTGACGTGACCCAGCTTGCGCGGCCACTCCAGTGAATGATATCTGTAATCTGTCAAGTAGGGTGCCATGCACAATCCTGATTTGATGGAGACAGACGTGAGAGAACGGAGGAACATCTGGAGAAACTTCTGAAATGCCTTTTTTGCTGCCGCTGTTACTGTGTGATCCAGAATCTCTGGAGAGGAAGGCCCTGAATCCTCAGCTTCGCTAGTTGCTCGGTGGCCGGGACAGGGTTGAGGCGCTCGGCAGAGATGTTGCTCGGTGTGGAAGGGCTGGTCGGAGGCTCAAAGTTTTCGGACGGACTCAGAGTCAGCTGTAGTTGGGTGCTTCCAATGCTTCGACAGTTGTCGGTGCCTGGAGGTTTATTGCAGAGAGAATTTCTCCCTTCTGCCACCTGCTATCGGAGACTATCGGGAGTCGATCGGAACTTTGAGACTTTTTTTTACCGTTCCCATGGTCTGCTCTTTATCAAATTATGGTATTGCTTTGCACTGCTGTAACTATATGTTATAATTATGTGGTCTTGTCAGTGTTAGTCTTTGGTTTGTCTTTTTTTTGTGATATCACTGGAGGAACATTGTATCATTTCTTAATGCATGCATGCATTTCTAAATGACAATAAACGAGGACTGAGTGTTCTCATAATCTAAATATCTCTAAGGACCTAACCTGGACCCAACATATCAATGCAGCTATTAAGAAGGCAAGACAGTGGCTATATTTCATTAGGAGTTTGAGGAGATTTGGTATATTCCGTACAAATTTCTACAGCTGTTCCGTGGAGAGCATTCTAACTGGCTGCATCACCAGCTGGTATGGCTGGCTACTGAGCAGGATCGAGGTAAGCTGCAGAGAGTTGTAAAATTAGTCAGCTCCATAGTGTCCAGGACATCTTCAAGGAGCGCTGCCTCAGAAAGGCGATGTCCATCATTAAGGCCCCCCCTCACCCAGGATATGCCTTCTTCTCATTGCTACAATCAGGCAGGAGGTGCAAAAGCTTGAAGGCACACACTCAGGAATAGATTCTTCCCCTCTACCATCCAATTTCTGAATGGTCATTGAACCCCTGAACACTACCTCACTAACTTTTCTTGCACTACTTGTATAATTTAATAAATATATACTTACTGTAATTCACAGTTTTGTTACTCTACTGTTATGTATGGCATTGTACTGCTGCCACAAAGTTATACTGGTGATATTAAACCTGATTCTGATAATTCTTGAACAAAAAACTTGCCTAAGATTTAAGCATTGATTCTTAGCACTGTGCATTCTATATAGTTTGCTTCTATGTGTAATCCTCTCAGAAGAGTTAATGGGATGAATTTCAGAGGCTGTTACATTGCAGTCTCTGTGCTATGTGGAATGACTTGCCCTACAAACAAGAACTATATCGCAAGGATTGTTCAGCAACATTGTCTTAAGGCAAAAGACATTTATTTCTGTTTTTATCTTTACTTAAGTCTTCTGGATAACTTCTAATTAGTTTCCTCCATCTCTTTCATTGTCATCAAACATGCCAACGATATTCCTTCAAAATGGAGACTTGCTCAAGTCTCCATTCTTTGCTTTTATTCTTTGGTTATTGTTCTTTCTTCTTCCTCTCTGCTCTTCCAATTTCATGTTTCCTTCCAATTAATGGTTATCGCTAATGGACACTAGGGGTAACAACACAGTATGCAAAATTATGAGGGGTATAGATAGGCTAAATGCAAGCAGGCTTTTCCCACTGAGGTCATATTTAAGGGTGAAAGGGGATAAGTTTAAAGGGAACATAAAGGGAAACTTCATCACTCAGAGCATCATGAGAGTGTGGAACAGCTCCCAGCACAAGTGGTCCATGTGAGATTGATTTGAAAGTTTAAACGGTTTGGATAAGTATACGGATGGTAGGGGTATGGAAGGCTATGGTCCCAGTGCAAGCTGATGCGAATAGGCAATTTAAATGTTTTAGGTATGGACTAGTTGGGCTGAAGGGTCTTTTCTGTGCTATACTTTTCTATGACTCTATGACAAGTGAGCAACTAGAACCACAATTACTGTTACACCTTCATCTTTGTGATAGTGACTATTTCTAAATTCCATTTACTATTGTTGATTTATTGGCCAAGTTTGTCACAGCATTTGGCTGATGCTTCAAAGATAAATGGTAAACTTCGCACAGTGCATTTAGCTAACAACAGTTTAGAAGTCCTGCATAGTCTTCTTGTGTTAAATAATTCCCTTTCTTCCCGCAGCCTTTAGGAGATTATTTTCTATTATTTTGAAAGTTCTGAGGATTCCTTTTAATGTCATCGTTGCCATATCCATTGTTTGAGCAAACGGGTGAACTGATAGAGCTGTAGGCATTTTCATTCACATGATGTCACGTGCAAATAGTGTAATTATATTGATTTTCACATTTAAATCGACAATGCATTCCAGTGTAATTGGACAGGAAAGTTACTTCTGCTAAGTACTTTTCATTTTCAGTGGTACTCCTTTATAGTTTGTTATTTTAGAGCACGCTTACCTCCCTGACTTACATCATTGTGACGTTTGAACATTCAGGTAGTAAAACGTAAGTAAACAGGTGCTTCTTTTTGTCATAATTATTAAAGTATAATTGACTATCTCTGTTTGCATTTAATTCGGAAAAGGGTACCTCCATTTCACCACTATTTGAAATACTTAGGCTTGGATGATTGACGGAAAAGTGGTATTCTTCAAACTTAACTTTTAAATAGTCTGGATTATGTACGCATAGAACAGCACTAACAATACTGTGCAATATTGTTCGCCATGGCCTGCCAATATTTATTAGCGTCATTTCTACAATGCCAAAGTAGGAATATGGTTTCCTCTGTACGGCTAATGTTACTGGTGGCTTGCTTGAGTCATAGTGAGGTCAGTTGATCCCTTATGCTTGAAACATTTCAAAGCCCAAACTGCTTCAGGCATAAAATCAATACAAATAAAATATTTGTTTGGTTTTGGGTAGTTCTGTGTGCTGAATCATTTTGGGAAGATGTTGGTAGGTGGATCTTTGAAAATAAAGCCATTGTTTCCTCAGTGCAGGCAGATGGGACTCTTTAGGTGGAAGAGTTTTCCTAAACCCCTTGAATGATGGATGTTTAATGGCTGTTATGTTGATGAACTAAGTCATTAAAAAATAATTTGGATCTTTATTACTTCTTAATCGAAACTATACATTTCAAATGCTGTGTAAGACTATTCCTTTAACCACAGAAGTGACCCAGTATTGAAGTTCACATTGATCTGTTATTACTTTGAAAGTGTTAATTTGAATAATGCTTAGTAATTGTTGTTCATGTATTTACTTTGTCATGAAGTGTTAAATTTTACTGCATAACACTGTAAGTGAAATGGATTACCTCAGCTTCTGGAACCAGGAAACAAGCATGCTGATGTTTATGAGAGTATCTGTTATTTATATTTTATTAGTAACAATTGAAAATATTTTAAAAATACTTAATTGTTAATCAGGAAAACATTTAGCTTTTTTTTCCTCTTAAGAGCTCTAAAGATGATTTTTTTGTGACCAATGACCAGCTGAGAATATGATCCTTGTACCTGGTATACCACAGATTTAGCATTAATGGATTTGAAGATCATATGTATATTTAAAATTATAACCTTCAAACTACCATTTTGTTTTCTCAAATCTGATTGATGAATAAGTTATTGTACCGTATATGTCCAAGAGGCTATGAAATTTCTACACTTTTATTTTGTCATAAAACAACTTAACCTCCTATTTGGACTTAGTTTTCTTCTCACTTCCCTACAGTGATCCACAGCTTAATAGGAATACCTTGCCTAAGAAAGGATTCAGGTATTGGTACTTCCCTCATGGATAATTGCTTTTGTGGCTCTGGCACCAAGCACTTTGTTTTTGTGGCTGTTGGTGTGGGTGGCATATATCCATTTTTGTGAGCTTCTACAGTATCTTCATTTTGCTATTTTGCTTTGTGCGATCACGCAGGCTGGATTATGGAATGTTTTAAGCGGCTGCAGTTTTTAGCTTAGCTCAATGTTTGTTTTGTGAGCATGACTCTAAGGTGCTTTTACAAAAGTGGATGTAGGTGGCTTGTCTGAGGCCTGTTTGCTTGTATTGCTTTCGCACTTTAATTAACTCTTAAGTTAACCAAATTCTTTCCAGTGCAGTGAAAACTAAGGAGACAACAACAGTGGAACAATAGTCCTACTTTTGGAGTATTCAACCAGACTGTTAGTTTTCTAAAGAACCAATTTGTAGTCGACCATCATTATGTCAAAGAACCAAATGTCTGGTGCATAACACATTAAAAAAATACTGCAGAGGATTTTGTTTTGATTCACCCTTTCCCCCAAGCCCCACCATTGCTTTGAAAGTAGTGGTTCTGAGGGAACACCTTCATTGTCTTGGATCCATTGTACAATTTTCAGGAAATCAGAATTCAGATTTTCGGTTTGAACTTTGGTCTCCTGACTCACAATGGTTTACATTATTAAGCAGGCAAAAAAAAATCCCATTCTGACAACTGCAAGAATCTGCCCAGAAATAATTTTAAAGCAATTTTTCAATATGATGATTTGTTTCAGTTTGAGATCTTCGTATTTTATAGAAGAGAAGGAAATCCTTGGGGTTATCACATCCTTACCAATTCTGAAACCTACCCAAGTTAGTCAGATACCCAAGCTTTTATTTTCCCCCTGCAACCCAGCAAATTGTTTTATTCCAACCCATCTGATTTTGAGAGGTGAAGTAGAGGTCCCAGTAGGTACAACATTTCAGGAGATGGTTAAGTTCCAGAGATGTGAGTTCAAATCCACCCATGAAAATTGATGGATATAAATTCTGTTTGAAGAGTTAGTGTTGAACATATCATTAAAATCAATCTGGTTCAGTAGGAAATCCATCATTTCTACCTGTTTGGTATGTGACCATAGACTTATATGGTGTATGGTCACATACTTATATGGTTGACTCTTAGTTTTTTAAGCAAGCCACTTTCACCTAGAGGAAGTTCTAGACTGAAATTTCCACATCCTGTGAGAAATACACTTAAAATATGTGAACCTCTTTCATTAGTTTCTCTTCAGAATTTCCAATTTCTTCCTTCCCGAAAATGTTGCTAGTTGCTGCCACATGGATAGTACTGATCAAAATGTCATTCCCCCCCCCCCCCCCCCGTATTTGGGCTGTCCGACCTTTCAAGCTATTCATAAATCTAAACTTCACTCAGATAGTAAACACAAGCATTGTTCACAGGGTTTGAGTAGAATGTATAATATTGGTGTAGAGGGAGGAGAATGAGAGTTACTGTCTCCATAGCAGAAGAATTATTAGAATTTTTATTTTGTATTTCCCCAGATCTTAACCTCAACATTATTTCAACTGCAAAATTTGATCTAAAAATGCTTTTTAAAATGGCAAAATCAGTTCACAATATTAACTGCACTGCGTGTGATGAAATTACTTTGGTCTGCAGCATGTCAATAATCTTTCACTTAGAATTAAGTTCTTCAGTCCAGCAAATCTATTTTAGATGACTAAGCTGAGAAATTGTTTAACTTGTGCATGGGGGGGCACTGGAGCACATCAGTCTGTATTCTGATTTTTATGGCTCTGCTCATTTGAAGATGCATGTTGCATGTGCCAAAATCTGAAACAATTTTGTCTATACTGAATTATTTTATGTTTGTTGGAACTTTGAGTTTGTTTGAACTTACAGTTGGAAAGTGAATATATTGTGGTAAAACAGCCCAAGATTTTTTTAACCAGAATATTTGAAGAAGTCACAAAGCTAAGTGACAAGAAGCTTGGTGAAATGAGTAGGTTTAAAAGTTTCTTAAGAAATGTTGGAGCAGTGGAGCAGTTTAAAGACGGAACCCAAGTACAACTTTTCTAAGCAACAACTGGCACAGTTAGTCATCAGACAGTGAAGTGCATGAAGCTAGGTTTTACAAGAATCACTGAAAATAAACAGCTTTTCTATCTTGTCCAGGGTGACCTTCACAAAATTGCCCATGTTTGCAATGTTATTTATTTTTAAAAAAGTTATTTAGTTATACAGCACAGTAACAGGCCCATCTGGCCCAATTACACCCATTTGAACAATTACGTCTTTGGAGTGTAGGAGGAAACTGGATCATCCAGAAGAAACCCATATGGTCATGGGAATAATGTACAAACTCTTTACTGACAACAGTGGGAATTGAACCCACGTCACTGGTGCTATTATAGTGCTACGTTAACTGCTACACTACCACGCCACCCATTCTTGTTCCACTTCCAACCACTCCAGTTCCTAATTGCCCACCATTAGCAAAATGAGCTTTATTTGTTAAAATCCCAGTATTTCCACCAAACCATCATTCTGTTCAAATCACCTTATATGCTCTTTGTTTACCTTCAAAGTGCTTAAGCAGAATACATAGTGAGCTTTTTCCTAGAAAGAAAGGTTTGCATTTATGCAACACCCTTCACAAACTTTGGAACATCCCGAAATCAATGAAGTGCTTCTTAAATAAGAATTAGTGTTTTAATGCTGGCACTGGATAAATTTGTACATAACATGTGGTTATACAGACACACACGTGGACCAATTCCTCTGCTCTTCTTTGAACTGTTTTTATAGAATATCTTGCATCCAACTTGTGAAGGCAGAAGGGATTCTGGTTTGGTGTTTTATCCAAATGATGATGTTAGCCCGTCGGAGGTGTGAACAAGCTCATTAAGTCCTTTATAAGCAACTCAGAATATCCCTTGATGCTTGACTTTCTTTATAGCAGTTAGTAAATAAAAGCTCTAATACTTTTTAGTATCTCACTGAATTTGCTGTTGTTACACATGGAATTAGAAATGCGTTGAAATTTCTTTTTAAGTTTGGCTAAGAACTTTCAGGAGACTGAATTAAAAGGAAGTCAGTTATTGAGTTGAATTGAATTGACTTTTTTCCTTCCATCCTTCACGTACATGAGGAGTAAAAATCTTTACGTTACGTCTCCATCTAAATGTGCAATGAGCAATCATAGTAATTTATAATAAATAGAACAGTCAATGTAATATAGAGTACACTCAAATCAGCGTGAGTTCATCAGTCTGATGGCCTGGTGGAAGAAGCTGTCCCAGAGCCTGTTGGTCTTGACTTTTATGCTGCGGTTCCGCTTACTGGATGGTATATCCATAGACATTTAACAAACATTTTTTTAAGCTGGAGATACACCAATCAAATGACATAGAATTTAGATTCAGTTAACTAATTGATGTTTTCAGACTAAATTACACCTTTTCTATTCACTTGAGCTATTTCTGATAATATCATCATTTACAGCTGCATTGTTAATGAGCTGAAACGCAGAAGAGAGCAATTTGGCCCACAAACCTTGGTAGGACAATCTAAGCCTAATCCTTCCGCACTGGTCTCTTTCCCTGTCTCTTTATTTCTCTCTCTGCTTGATTAGAAAAGAAATCCTGAAGTGGTGTCAGTGAAGTAAACCTATATTGCACCATATGGCAAATTGCCCTTCTAATTGTTACTGAGAGAGAGAGAGATAATTAATTGTGCTGAGAAAATGGGCCAGAATTTCCTGAAGCACCTAATTTGGCAATGAAACTGCAATTTGGTCTGTTGTGCTTCCTGATTCTCCATTAGCGTCTTTTTGCATGGAATTGCAGGAGAGGCCAAATGGGCACAGTAATGCATGCCAAAATGGGTTTAGCCAATGGCTGACATGCTAATCCCATTACACTCATGGCTGCACAGCTCTAACTGTGTGTGATAATCTTTCGCTGGATTACCATGCTGCCCTAATGTGGGTGTTTATCCATATTACACATACTAGTGAAGAAATATTAAAGAGAGCTGGAAGATAAAAGTTGCACCAATCTGATCAAACTATTGGCATGAGGTCTTTCCTCCTTTTTGTAAATTACAAATGTAACAGTGCAAGAGGTTTTTCTAGGAATTGCACAATAATGACAAGTTATTTGTAAAGAGCTGTACTACACATGATGTTGCCTATAATTATACTTTACTACAAAGTGTGTGCTGACAGTAGGAAACCCACGGGGCATATTAGCTCCTGCCTTAGTCCTAATGCGGGATTTTATGCTGATGATTGATGTTTCCATAGGTATACTCCTTCATCTCAACCACGAGGTAATGATGAAACTAAAGAGTGGCTGCGTTCACACTCTGCGGGTGGACTGCAGGATAACAGCAACAATTCACCATTTTCTCCAGGATGTAGTATCACCTCACCCTCCGGAACAAGGTTTAACTTTTCCCAACTAGGTATGAGTTTCAACTAACATCTCTTATCACACTTACCATAATCGTTTGGTCAGCTAAGATTTCAATGATGTCCATGCTGGATTTATGAAATGCTGAATGTCTGAAAAAGCAAATGCTTGATGCTTGAATATGTAGAATGGACAAGAAGGTTGGCCCTTGCTCATTTTCCTGAGACATTTGAATCACTGGAACTCAGCAGGTTAAAGGGCGTTGTTGAGAATAAAATGGATTAAGTGGTTACCAAAACGGTAAAAATGAAGAAACAGAGAAATGCAGCACAGAAACAGAGCATTTGGCCCACTGTGTTTCTGCTAACCGTCAACTTGCCCATTTCATTTAGTTATACATTAATCCCATTTTTCCTCTATTATATCAAAAGCCTCCAGATATTACCACTCACTACACACCAGGGGCAATTAACCTACCAGCCTGCAAGTCTTTACAAGAGGAAACCAGAGCACCCACTCGATCCCAGGGAGAATCTGCGAACTCCACATAAACAGAGCCAGGCATCAGGTTTGAACCCAGGTCTCTGTCACTCTGAGGCATTAACTCTACTTGTCTTGCCACTATACTGCCCTCTGTGGCCTCACAGTGCCAGAGACCAGGGATCAAAGTAAATTTATTCTCCAAGTACATATATGTCACCTTTTCTTACAGGCATTCTGAGTACGACAGGGAAATACAATAGAGTCAATGAAAAACTACCCACAAACTAAGCCAGACAAACAACCAATGTGTAAAAGAAAACAAACTATGCAAATAAATAAACAATGTTAAGAACACGAATTGTAGAGCCCTTGAAAGTGTGTCCATATTTGTGGAATCAGTTCTGAGTTGAGGTGAATGAAATTATCTTCGCTGGTTCAGGAGCCAGATGGTTGAAGGATAATAACTGTTCTCGAATATGGTGGTGTGATCCCTAAGGCTCCTTTACCTCCTTCCCAACGGCAGCAACAAGAAGAAAGCATGGCCCCCACTGTCTGTGGACTTTGCACATTCTCCCTGGATCTACGTGGGCGTTCACTGGGTGTAGTGGTTTCCTTGTAAGGAATGAAAGAGCACTGTGAGGAGACAGAAGCCAAGATGTTGAGGCTCGTAATATATCCATTTTAAACACACCTCAAAATTAAAACAGTAATTCCAGTGGGATATATTCCACACTCATTGCATATTTTTGAGAGGAGATTTTACATAATAGAGTACAGTGTTAACGTTTTACTGTTGGTCAGTGTCATAAATAGACTTTTCTTATCAACAGCGAGTCCAACCACTGCTGCCCAAATGAGCCTCTCCAACCCCAGCATGCTACGATGTCACAGCGTATCCAATCAGGATGGGTCACATGATCCGTACAGCGATTCCAGATTTCGGAACAGTTCCATGTCATTGGATGAGAAGCACAGGACAATGAGCCGCTCTGGATCATTCCGGGATGGATTCGAGGAAGGTTAGCAACTATTGCAATGTATTTCATACTAAGGAAAGCTGGCATTTCAAAACAATGGATGTTTTTATCAGTGAGTATGGTCAGTGAAAGCGTTTTTTTGGAATAACAAATTCAAAGTAAGTTTATTATCAAAGTACGTACAGGTCACCACATACAACCTTGAGATCCCATTTTCTTGCAGGCTTGCACGGGAAAATAAAGAATTGCAATATAATTTATGATAAACTAAAAATAAACAACCAATGTGCAAACGAAGATAACTTGTGAAAATTTGAAAAAGATGAATAGATTGATAAACAAACAAACTGATAACGAGTTGCAGAGTCCTTGAAAGTGAGTCTATAAGTTGTAGAATTAGTTCAGTGTTGTGAGTGAGGTTTTCCATGTTGGTTCAGAACCTGCTGGTTGAAGCGTAATAACTGTTCCTGAACATGGTGGTGTACATTGATATTCATTTCAAATTCAATTCATCAGTTTAAGTGTAATAAATAGTGAATATTTAGGCCAGCAGAAAAGAAAGAACTGCAGGATGTTTTAAAGACCTACCTGCTGTCGACTTGTGACCTGTGAAAACATTGCAAGTACCCTGACATACCTCA
Source organism: Mobula birostris (assembly GCF_030028105.1). Taxonomy (NCBI): domain Eukaryota; kingdom Metazoa; phylum Chordata; class Chondrichthyes; order Myliobatiformes; family Myliobatidae; genus Mobula; species Mobula birostris. Next base: position 98,918,448 of record NC_092380.1, on the reverse strand, counting down.
CTCAAAGATTTATGTATGTGAAGACATGCTGTCCTCAGGCTGAGACTTCTCCTGTCTGAGCAGCTGGATTGGTAAGAGCCAGAAATGACCTGGGGCAGGTACCCTGGCTTGCTTTAATAACACGATGGAGAGCTGGGGAAATTCTGAGTTGGTAAAGTTCTATTTGAATTTCTCAGTATTTTACTTTCTTCCTTTCTCTATATTTTGTAGCCTGGGGAAAAATACACACGCAGGACAACAAATACTTTTTCAGGTCTTAAATTCCTTTATCTATTTTAGATGTTTTTCAGAAAGAGGGTATCAAAATAAAAATGACAAAATAAATTTTTTTAAAAAGTTCCCACTGTTACAATCTCAGCTTAACTTCAGACCACACCCTTTTTACGGATGCAGTATGAAAATAACAAAAACAAAATATACAAAACCAATATGATAGTGGCAATTATTTGACACGCATGTGCTTAATTTTCAAACACATTTAGGCTAGACCTTGAAATGAGTTCTCCCTCACGCTAGTAGGCCGATATCACGCTATTCGATCAATTGTACTTGCAAATATCTTTCCTCACCAAACCCGGGAAACGCATTCGAACGTCGTCCTTTCTAGAACATGGCAACTCTTCGTTCTACTCCACCAATGCAAAATAACATCATTGTTTTCTCTTAAAGGCACAGACAGCTATTTTAGCATTACCAAGGTGAATATATAAGTGCACTTTTAACAATAAAAAATGTATTCAACGGTCACCTGGTTGCATATATATAATATGAAAGTATTGATGGCAAATTCTCCTAACATAGGTGATCATGGTCTCATGACCATGATTGCTCTTAGCAAATTTTTCTACAGAAGTAATTAGCTATTGCCTTCTTCTGGGCGGTGTTTTTACAAGACAAGTGACCTAAGCCATTATCAATACTCTTCAGAGATTGTCTGTCTGGTGTCAGTGGGCACAGAACCATGACTTGTGATATGCACCGGCTGCTCATACGACCATCCACCACCTGCTTCCTTGGCTTCACATGGCCCTGATTGGGGGCAAAGCAGGTGCCTTGCACCTCCTTTGATAGAGACGCAGTTCCATCCCACCACCCAAAAATCTCTTAATAAGACATGATGTATCTCCTTAATTATCCTTGGGAGAAAACTGACGATCTGATGCCTTAATCTACTGCAGCTTGTTTTGTGAAGACATTGTTTTTGTACTTTTGGACAGGGAGCGTGAGGATCATGACCTGGTGATGAAAACTTCAGCTATGCCTGAGAACCCAGACTGAAAATGATAGGGCAATGCCCAGTGTGTCATCCACATTATGACTGGAAAATGGGATCAGGATAGCCAGTGGCTAGAATTTTATTTGGACCACTGTGTCTCAGGAGTCTAGATCTGAGAGATGGATGAGGACTGGAGAGTTGATTTCCAGTGAAAGGAGCCTGATCATACGTGATGGAGAGGAGCGGTCAACATTTCAGGTCAAAACCCTGCATCATAGTGTATTGGTTTCTACTTTGTACTTGAAACATCAAGCATTCTTTTGACCTTAAAGGTGCTGCTCGACCTGGTGAATTCACTTTCCAACATGCTGAGTCTCTTGTGTCTCCAGCAATGATGGATGGTAGGTGGGAGAAATCTTGGTGTTGTGGATGGCTACTTGAACCTGCGAAACTGTTCTAGGATGAGATCAAGTAAAGTGGTTGGGGTTAGTGCAAATCCAGAGGGTGACACAAGGGAATGGTGTCATCCTCTACGTCAGAAAGCATGCATGACTCATGCCTGAAGGTGTGGTGGATTTTCTAATGCGTAGGGTAACAATCAGAAATGCTTGTTACTGTATGTTGTCACAGAGTCATACAAAACATACAACACAGAAACTGGCCCTTCAGCCCATCTAGTCCATGCTGAACCATTAAAACTGTTTACTTCTATCAACCCGCACTAGGATCATAGCCCTCCGTGAACTACCATCCATGTACCATCCAAACTTCACTTAAACGTTGAAATAGAGCTTTCATGCACCACTTGCACCAGCAGCTCATTCCATATTCTCACAGCCCTCTGAGTGAAGAGGTTTCCCTCATGTTCCCATGAAACTTTTCACCTTTCACCCTTAACCCATGATCTCTGATTGTAGTTCCACCCAACCTCAGTAGACAATGCTTGCTAGTGTTTACCCTATCTATACCCATGTATACCTCTATTAAATCTTCCATGTTCCAAGGAATGAAGTTCTAACCTATTCAGTCTTTCTTTATAACTCAGGTCATTCAGTCCTGGAAACACCCTTGCAATTGTTTTCTGTACTCTTTCAACCTTATTTACATCTTTCCTGTAGGTAGGTGACCAAAATTGTACACAATACTCCCAAGTTAGGTCTCACCAATGTCTTATACAACTTCAACATAGCATCCTGTACTCAATACTTTGATTTATGAAGGCCAATGTGCCAAAGGTTTTCTTTACGACCCTATCTACCTGTGATGCCACTTTCAACGAATTATGGACCCCTATTCCCAGTTCCCTTTCTTCTACCGCACTCCTCAGTGCCCTACTGTTCACTGTGCAGGACCTAACCTTGTTGGTCTACCAAAGTGCAAAACCTCACACTTGTCTGCATTAAATTCCATCTGCTATTTTTCAGCCCACTCTTCCAGCTGGTCCAGATCCTGCTGCAAGCTTAGAGAGTGTTCCTCGCTGTCCACTCCACCTCCAATCTCGATGTCATCTGCAAATTTGCTGTTCCACATTACCATCCAGATGGCTGATGTAGATGACAAACAACAATAGACCCAGCACCGATCCCTGCAGCACACCACTAGTGACAGGCCTCCAGTAAGAGAGGCAACTATCTACTACCACTCTGTGGCTTCTCCCATAAAGCCAGTGTCCAATCCAGTTTACTACCTTCTGGAAGAAAATAATTTTTCAGCTGTATAATGGTTGAAAAACTGAAATAAAGATTTGCTTTATTTGTCCCAGGTACATCAAAGCAGACAGTGAAATACCAAGAAGTAGATTCCATCTTGGAATTGAATTTCTGGGCAAGTTTTATTTTGACATGTTGACCAACTGTTCCTTCTCATAAAACAATTAATTTACAGCTATTAAAGGGAATCTCATTTGACAAAATTACAACACTGACATTGCAGTGCTTCACCAGTCGTTTTCAGCAACCATCTGATAAGCAGTGTGCCAGCTTATTGAAGATTCTCCTTTTGACTAACTTCCTGCAATCATTCCCCAAGTGAGCAGTGGTGGCTCAGTAATGTTCTCACAGTATCCACAGGCTGAATAATTCAGGCTGATCAAAGCACAGGTATTATTATTGTCAGTTGTAGTTTAATTTCACACGTTAGAAGCTTAAATACTGTCGTGGCCTTGCACATTTCCTGCCACTCTTTTTAAAAATTGCATTAATTTAAAATTCCAAATTGCAATGTCTTCAATGTTGCGGTTCTCAGAACATCATTGTTTGATCGCCTTGCATTTTTGTCACTCTTAGTGCATGGTGTCTATCAATTTATTTCAAGTTCTCATTAGGGACAGCATTTAGCCATGTAGCTGTAACATTGCACCCAATCTTTAAAGGAACCTCCCACCACAGAAGAGGAACTCTTCCAGCAACTTGGCGTGTTGCTGGGGAGTGAATAGCCATTGCACGAATGGGAGGGGAAAAAAGAATGAGATCATGCACTTTGTTGTCAAGGGAAGCCAGACGTGCTCAGGAAGGAGAGATGTTCTTCATGGAACAGAGCCGCAGGGACCTTGCAGGGCAAGAGCCTGGTGCTCTGGCAGAAGGTAGCAGGAGAACTCTCTGCAAGGAGTATGAACATGTAGATTGGAGAAAGCGCGCAATGCAAGGAAATTCCGGTGGCTGCTCCTGAGGGCTAAATGAGGTCAAGTTTTCTGTCCTTGAGTATGGCGCCTAATGCTTGGGCGACTTGCCTAATGGAGGAGCGAGCACCAGGCACTGAGATATGGCAGATGTCATCAGTAGGAATTTAGAATAATCCTACAAGCCACGGGCAAAGCTCTTCTGACTCACATGTGCCAGTGTCTGAGGGTGTTGATCTCAGTGAGGCCAAACATCTAATCCATTTAATTGGCACTGTTAGTAAAAGCTGGTTGTTCTGTGAGTGATTAAGTGCTGTCATTTCTCAGACTAGTGATGATGAGTATCATAGAAGAGATCATTTATGACTTTTCCACTATTGTTGATATCATTTGGGGGAGTTCTACACCAGAGGAAAAGTTTTAGGATAGATAACAATTCTCCTTCACTGGTTGAATCTCCCGAAGGATGTGACAATGCCAAAAATAAGTACAAATTTTTTTTCTGATCTAGGCTAAATTGAGTTTCAACTAATTTATATTTGGAGATGTACAAAGGTTCAAAGGTCAGTAGTAGTGGCATTGGGGTGACTATTAAGTCCCACGGCTTTATAGCAAATGGAGAATGGAGTGACAACACGGGCCACAGAACAGATTTGTTCTGTTTTGCCTGTAGCTTGCTTTGGCTACCATTATGCGTGGTCATGGGACACGGAACACAAGAACACCAAATAAAATAGGAGCAGGAGTGGGTCACCAAGGCCCTCAAGTCTGCCTTGCTAATCACTGATCGTGGCTGGTCTATGGTGACCTAAATTGCCTTTCTATGCTTGTTCCTTTTGCCCTCAATTCTACAATCTTCTGAAAATTTATCAACCTGCACCTTAAATATTTTGAATAATCTAGCCTTCGTAACACTCTGGGGTAGAGAACTTAAGAGATTCACTAACCTTTGTGAAAGGAAATTTCTACGCAGCATCATTTTAAATGAAGAGCCCCTAATCTTGTAACTATGTCTCCTTGTTCAAAACTCTCTTGCTAATAAAATCATATCAACATCTTCCCTATCATGGAGACAGAAGAGATTGCAGGTGCTGAACTCCGGAACAACAATCAACCTGTTGGAGGAATTCAGAGAGTCGACCAGCATCTGCGGGGGAGAGAGGACATTTCACATCAAAAACCTTGATCAGAATCCATCATGACCACTAGGATCTTTTGTGTTTTAATAAGGTCATCCCTTATTCTTCTAAAGGCCCCTTATTCTTGTGAAGTCCAAAGAATACCCAAGTGGTTCGCCTGTCTTGATGGGACAAGAGAATGATGCCCAGGTAAAATAAAAACAAAAAAAAACAATACACATTATTATGCTCCTTTCATGTTTGAGGTGACTCATGGCTTGATGGTTATTATTCTTCCACCTCAAAGTTAAAAATACTTCACTGAACATGCTCCAAAAAATGTGGTTGATCTCAAAGTGTGCTTATCGTGACACAATGTTTATTGTAAGCCAACTTCCCTTACCCTGTTGTACTGACGTAGGCTTGATTAGCATTCCTTTAATCTTACTCAGTTAGGTCACCTCAAATATGAAACAATGCAGTCTTCCTAAGGAATGAGGGAAATTTTCTTTTAAATTATTCTGTCTGGTGATGTAACAGGAACAAAACAACTAAAATGAACTATTCCTGGAAAACCCTTTGAATTTATTCAAAGGACCCTTCAAAACAAAAATCTTTTTAAATGTAGCCATCATTCTTCTGAAGTGCACCATTGAAGAAAGGGTAAACAGTTTCGCGTTCCAAAGTATTAATATCTCTGAAGATCTATCCTGAGCCCGACATAGTGATGCAGTTACTGAGACAGCGGCTGTGGTTTATCAGGAGTTTGAGGAGACTTGGTACGTCACCAAAGACTCGAGCAAATTTCTACAGATGTACCATAGAGAGCATTCTAACTGGTTGCATCAGTCCCTGGCACAGAGGGACTACGGCGCAGGATTCGAAAAATCTGCAGAAGGCAAACTCAGCCATCTCCATCATGAGCACTAACATTGAGGACATCTTCAAAAGGTGATGCCTCAAGAAAGCGGCATCCATTATTTCGGACCCCCTTCACCCAGGACATGCCCTCTTCCCATTGCTACAATCAGGGAGGCTGAAGACGCACACTCAACATTTTAGGGACAGGCTCGTCCTCTCCATCACATCTTTCGACAGACATTGAACTAACCTACGAACGCTACCTCACAAATTGTTCCTCTCTTTTTTGCACTACTTAATTAATTTGATTATTTAAATACATATATAATTCTAATTGATAGGTTTTTTGTGCATTGCATTATACTGTTGCTGCAAAACAACACATTTCATGACATATATCAGTAATATTAAACCTGAATATACCTAAAGTATTAAGGTTGAATACCACTTTCCTGCAAAGTTCACCAGCTCAACACAGGTTTGGAACCTTTCCAGTGTCTACATCTCTGCAATCCTTTGATTTAGCTTCTTGAGCTTTGGAAATATTGCTTATCAATTTTTTAAAAAATTAGTTAACAATGGTAAATTACTCAGGAGGAATGCATTGCAGGAATTCAGTTAATGATGCACAACATCACTACTGCTTCTAGATACTTTTACCAGAATGCTAATAACTGATCAGCAAGCAGATGCAAACATACCGGGACCTATGCTCAAGTAGAATAGACAAGGGACTTAATTGAAGCAATGTGATGCAAGCAAACCTTCTATTTAAAAAGGCAAGCTTTGAATTGCAATTATTCTAGAGCAGGAGTCCCCAAACTTTTGTATGCCATGGACCCCTACCATTAACTGAGGAGTCCATGAACCCCAGGCTGTAGACCCCTGTTGTAGAGGCAAAGAGTCATTTTGGCAAGCTGTCTGTAAGATTTACAGATAGAGGGGCTGGACATGGAATAACCATACACGGACTTTGTCAGCTAAAGGCACAGCCTCCAATGATGGAGTGATAGAACGGAAAAGTCCAAGGAGCTGAGTTAAAAAGAGCATCTGGCTAACCAATATTTGGATATCATTCTGTGCTGAGATGATCGTTCAAAAGCGATTCTCTTCAATTTTGCTGCAAGAATTGATAGTTTACATTATAAGTGCTGTTGGATCTAGCATTCTGTCTTTGTTCCAGATTTTGGCACTTGCAGTCTCGTTTACATTCTTTACAATTCCCACTTATGAGATTCTTCTTATTTTATCCTCCACCCAACCAAATTGTATCTCTTGCCCTTGATGATCATTATGAGCAACTTGCAGCCATTTTTTTTTATATTTCTTCATAATTTGCAAGATTATGCGGAGATGTTTGAGAGCTTCAATTTTCTAGATATAAACCTCACCAGTAGCTTGTCCCAGTCAATCACGTAGATGCATTAAGTCAAGAAAGCTCAACAGCATCTCTACTTTCAGAAGGTTAAGAAAATTTAGCATGTCTCCATTGAACCTAATCGATTTTTATTGATAGCTCATAGAAAACTTCCTATCTGAATACATTACAGCTTGGTATGGCAACCTCCACTCTGCCTAAGATTGCAAGAAATTGCAGAGTTGTGGACACAGCTCAATCCATCGCGAAAACCAACCTTCCCTTCAAAAACTCTTATCTGCACTTCTTACTGCCTCAGGAAAGCAGCAACTTAATTAAAGGTCCCACTCACCCGAGACATTCTCTCTTCTTCCTCCTTCCATCAAGCAGGAGATACAAAAGCTTGAAAGCACACTACCTGGCTTTGCCCAGTCTTATAGGACACTTAAATGGAACTCTTGTACAGTAAAGGTGAACTCTTGACCTCACATGTTACCTCATCATCGCCCTTCCACCTTTATGGCTACCTGCACTGCACCTTCTCTACACCTGTAACACTATATTTTGTATTCTGTGTTGCTTTTCCTTTGTACCACCCTGATGTACTTATGATTTGAAATTATCTGTATGGATAGTATGCAAAGCAAAGTGTATCTCGATACACGTACCATTTAGAAACCAATTACCAATCACGGTTGGTTCTGCTTCTGCATAGGTCCATATTTGCAATTGAAAAGGCCAGACAAGAAATATTCCTGTTCACTTAAGTGAAAGATAAGCACATTATTAACTACGATGGTTCATTACACAAGAGCTGTTGGGATGAAATGTTTTTCACAAAGACTTGGCCTGACCTGACTTTTCTGTTTTTCTTTCTCTTTTGGTCCATTAATCTTGTTGCAGTTCATGGATCATCTCTATCTCTGGTCTCCAGCACATCCTCCATTTACTCAACAGTAAGTGACTCCAGTTTAATTCTATCTTTTCCTCTGCATTTTTCAGAGTTCAATAAGGTTCGTAATATAAGTACAGTAAGTTCACATAAGTCGCATTACTTGTGTTGTATAATAGATATAAAGTATACTTCCTCCAAAATTTAACATTATTGTTGTCAATATGATTTTGGAGTGAGAGCATTTCATGGTGAATCCAGTATGTAGTGTGTTCAGCATGAAAATCTAGTATGTGGCTGTTCAGCATGAAATTGGATGCACTAATTTTTGTGCTTTATAGATGTGTGAATAATATTTTGATAATGTCTGTTTTTCCAAATCATGATGTGCCAAAAATGTAATTGTACTTGGAAGTATGGATTTAAATTGGTTTATAGACCAACTTTCATCATTGGACATACCCTGCTAATTAAACTGGAGGCAGAAGCAATAATTAAGTCGCAATAAGTTATGATAATAACTTGAAAGCGGAAGCATGCTTTTCAGCACAAATTCAGGAAGCCACATTATTTTCTTAACTATTTCCAGTAATAAATTATTGGTTTACTGTGTTGTGCAACATGTATTATTGAGTAAGATGAGTGGGCAGAGTCTCACAAAGCAACTTTAGTTTTATGCTGAACAATCAGGGAGCAGTTGTCTTTCAACAACTGGTATTTAACATGCTTTGATAAGAATTAAGCTACTTTATTCAATAATTTTAAAATCAGTAACAGTGCGCTGTAAGAGCTAACAATTTGCTAAAATCTACAGAAACATAATAGGTAGTTCTTCGGCGCTTTGGTTCATGATTCTTAGCAGCTGTTTTGGAAAAACAGGTTATTACGTCAGAAGCTTACACCAGCAGCATTTAATTTTGCTTTGCACATGCAAGCATAACAACTCAGGACTACACCCACAATGTCACTTTACCTGTTAGTTATGTGTAGGCTGTTGTACGTGTTTAACTCGCTTGCACCGAACTCCTTTCATCCAGTAAGAATGCAATGCTCTCAGGTATTAAGTAATATGATAGCTTGGGTGGCGTCTGCTGTCTTCGACCTTTAGAACAGTTCGTGATCAAGCAAGTCCAGTATGATGACAGCATTCACACTCACCAGGACTTCTGCAGCCTGGGAACTGTTGGTAGGTACTGCCTGAGATGTGCTGCTTGTATTCAGGTTAGAAGGAGGTGAAGGCTCCTTTCCTGTATATGTTCTTTCATAGGAGTTTTGTTTTACTTTAAGTAATTCATGGTACGAAGGAGTTATATGAGGAAAGGTGGAACAAATTGAGACTAGAGTAAAGATCATAGCAAGGAGACAGGTGATCTTATTGAAACATAAGTTTCTGAGAGGATTTAGTAGGATAAGTGGAGTGAGGATGTTTTCTCTTGGCACGTTTGAAATATAGAATTAGACAGGATAATGTGAAGCTAAAAGTGTCACCCATTTAAGATGAGGAGGATTTTCTTCTCTGGTAATTGTGAGTCTTGTTAATTCTCAACCTCAAGAGCTGTGGAGGCTGTCAATAAGTATACTCAAGGCTGAGGGAGAGAGATTTTTTGATTTAGGAGTTATGGGCATCAGGCTTACAAGTGGATTAGAGAGTTGAATCTGAAGTGAGCTGATGCAATAATTGGCAAGGCAATTTCTTCTTCTAGGGGACACAAGAGACTGCAGTTTTTAGAATTTGCAGCTGAAAAAACACTGAAGGAAGTTAGGGTGTCAAGCAGCACCTGTGGAGGGCAAGTCCGGAAGATCCAAATGTTGACAGTTTCTTTCCCTCAAACGATGCTGCTTAACCCACTGACGTCCTCTAACAGATTTCCCCCCTTCTTTTAAAAGTGATAGTGATATGGAAATTTCAGCAGGTGGAATTTATGCGATACAGTTTTATGAAAAATCCAATGGATAAATGGGAATGGGTACTTCTTCCACTTGTGGTCCATTTGCAGACTGTTATTCTGGATTATGCGTGCATGTGATAGGCTTTCACATGTTGCAACAACCATTTCAGCATTAATTGTATGAAAAGCTTTGCACAGATGAATCCTATCACTGGCCCCAGGTTCACACGCTGTATTAAATGCTAACTAGAGGGTTGAAGCATACTTTGCCTTTGTTCCTGAAGGCCTCATACATAATGGAGCATTGCTGCGAAGGGGCTTTGTACTCACCAGGCACTGTCCTCCTACATAGTGAGGCTTTGATAAAGTATTGAGTAAGGCACGGTGTAAATTCTCGTTCAGTTTGTTAGAATTAGTTTCTTTGGAGAGGGTGCAGAAGAGGTTTACCAGGATGTTGCCTGATTTAGAGGGCATGTGCTATCAGGAGAGACTGAACAAATTTGCGTTATTTTCTCTGGAGTTGTGTAGGTTGAGGGGGGATCTGGTAGAGAGGCTGGACGAACTTGGGTTGTTCTCTCTGGAGCAGTGGAAGCTGGGGGTGGGGGGGTTGGAATCTGATAGAGGTTTACAAGACTATGACAGGCATGGGCAGAGTGGTCAGAGAGTATCTGTTTCCCAGGGTAGAAATGTCTAATACCAGAGGGCATGCATTGAAGGTGGGGTAGGTTCAAGGGGGATGTGAAGGGTAAGTTTTTTACTCAGAGAGTCATGGATGCCTGGCACGAACTGCCTGGTATGGAGGTACAGGCAAATACATCGGAGGCTTTTCAGAGATGTTTGCATAGGCTGTTGGATGTGAGGAAGATGGAGGGATATGGACTTGATGTGGGTAATGTCTGGGTGTTTTTTGATTTGCTATTTAGATGGTTCAGCACAATATTCTGGGCTGAATACAGTGGCATGCAAAAGTTTGGGCACCCCGGTCAAAATTTCTGTTCCTGTGAATAGTTAAGTGAGTCTCCAAAAATCATAAAGTTAAAGATGAAACATTCTTTTCAAAATTTTAAGTAAAGTTAGTATATTATTTTTGTTTTGTACAATTTTAGAGTGGGATAAAAGGAAAAGAGCACCACGCAGAAGTTTGGGCACCCCAAAAGATTTGAGCCCTCAGATAACTTTTGTCAAGGTCTCAGACCCTAATTAGCTTGTTAGGGCTATGGCTTGTTCACAATCATCATTAGGAAGGCCAGGTGATGAAAATTTCAAAACTTTATAAATACCCTGACCCCTCAAACCTTGTCCCAACAATCAGCAGCCATGGGCTCCTCTAAGCAGCTGCCTAGCACGGAGAAGGTTATAAGAAGATAGCAAAGCGTTTTCAGGTAGCTGTTTCCTCAGTTCATAATGTAATTAAGAAATGGCAGTTAACAGGAATGGTGGTGGTCAAGTTGAGGTCTGGAAGACCAAGAAAACTTTCCGAGAGAACTGCTCATAGGATTGCTAGAAAGGCAAATCAAAACCCCCGTTTGACTGCAAAAGACATTCTGGAAGATTTGGCAGACTCTGGAGTGGTGGTGCACTGTTCTACTGTGTAACGAGGCCTGCACAAATATGACCATCATGGAAGAGTCATCAGAAGAAAACTTTTCCTGCATCCTCACCACAAAATTCAGCATCAGAAGTTTGCAAAGGAACATCTAAACAAACCTGATGCATTTTGGAAACAAGTCCTGTGGACTGATGAAGTTAAAATAGAACTTTTTGGCCGCAATGAGCAAAGGTATGTTTGGAGAAGAAAGGGTGCAGAATTTCATGAGAAGAATCCCTTTCCAACTGTTAAGCACGGGGGTGGATCGATCATGCTTTGGGCTTGTGTTGCAGCCAGTGGCACGGGGAACATTTCACTGGTAGAGGGAAGAATGAATTCAATTAAATACCAGAAAATTCTGGAAGCAAACATCATACCGTCTGTATAAAAGCTGAAGGTGAAAAGAGGATGGCTTCTACTACAGGGTAATGATCCTAAACACACCTCAAAATCCACAATGGACTACCTCAAGAGGCGCAAGCTGAAGGTTTTGCCATGGCCCTCTCAGTCCCCCGGCCTAAACATCATCGAAAATCTGTGGATAGACCTCAAAAGAGCAGTGCATGCAAGACGGCCCAAGAATCTCACAGAACTAGAAGCCTTTTGCAAGGAAGAATGGGTGAAAATCCCCCAAACAAGAATTGAAAGACTCTTAGCTGGCTACAGAAAGTGTTTACAAGCTGTGATACTTGCCAAAGGGGGTGTTACTAAGTACTGACCATGCAGGGTGCCCAAACTTTTGCTTCGGGCCCTTTTCCATTTTGTTATTTTGAAACTGTAAAAGATGGAAATAAAAAAGTAATCTTGCTTAAAATATTAAAGAAATGTGTATCTTTAACTTTATGCCTTTTGGAAATCAGGTCATCTTTTACTCACTTAGCTATTCACAGTAACAGAAATTTTGACCAGGGGTGCCCAAACTTTTGCATGCCACTGTATATATTATACCTGAACTGAAGGAAGTTCACAGGTGAGTGCAATGCCTTTTGCAGGTGGACTCATTAGCTGGAATTTTGAACATGACCAGTAACGATTAGTATGCTGTTAAATTGTTATTGTCTGAAAAGTGATACTTGTTTTTTATTCTCTTTTGAAACAAATGTATTATTATTGCCAAGTACCTAAAGGTATTTTGGGTGATATTTAGAAAAAATAATCGGATCAGGGTGTGTGCAAGTTTTGTAATAGTCTAGTTGGTACATGACCATGATAATGAGTGTTTTTTGGAATCCACATACAAGTTACAATGGGCATTTACATTACACTTTGTTTTAATGACTTATTTATATAGGGTCTTTTTTCAATCTTTAGGAGTAGAACTATGTGTGCTGCAAAGCAAGTAGCCCTTATTTCTACCAGAATTCTATGAAAGTTACCTAGAAGTTGTTATTTGGCAGAGTTCGAGATATAGTCTTACCAGTGTGCTAATCCAATGGAATCACTTACAATTTGATAAATGTTCCTGTGGCAATAAGCTAAAAAGACCAAGGGAACACTTCCCAGTCAATGTTCATCCCACAGTGAATATTGGGATAAACAGATTATCCATCCACTTATACCATTACTGTATAGAATTGGGTTGTTGCATAACAACCTATACAATAGTCATTACTTACGCATCAGACATTAATCTTCATTGTCTCTGACACTCTGATATCCTGAAGTTGTTTATATACCTGCATGTTTGTTTTTCACTTATCTTCCAAGAGAAGATGGGTTAATAAACTTAATAGAGAAGTATATCTGGCATTCAAAGCACAGTTTGATAAATGATCTTGTAATTGGGAACCAGTTTTGTTGTACATTTGCTTTAAAGCAATAATATTGACAGTGGCGGCTTCCTTAGCGGTTGTACTGGTTTTATACTGACGTTTCTTTTCAAGCTCCTCTCATTCTTAAAACCCACGTCTGTTCTTGACCCTCATTGCCAGTGAACTAGCAACCACCAATTTCACAACCCCAGGCCCCATACTGGTTGAAATAAAAATGATTTCCCTTCACCAGTTATTCTTCTGTTGCTGTTATTTCACGGCCTACTGCACAATTCCCACCCTCCAGTCCTTCCACCTCGTAAACTCTGATGTCTTCATCAGTCTCCCTTTCCTTTCCAACATGACTGAAGGTATCTATCCTAAATCTGAGTTCAGCAGTGCATCATCTTTGTGAAATTTTCTCTATTTGGGTTTCAAGCCCTGACACATCAGTTGTGGTCTTAACCGAAGTTTCAACACTGTCCTTCAACTGGACTTATTATCCTCCTTTGCCCTGTCAATTTCTGAAAAGGAGTTACGGTAATCCTTTCTTTCACTGCACCTTTGAGGTTCAGCTCAGTAGTACATCCAGTTCTTAAGACCATAAGATAAAGGAACAGAATTAGTCCATCTTGGTCCATCGAGTCTGCTCCACCAGTTCATCATGCTGGTCCATTTCCCTCTCAGCCCCGATTTCCTGCCTTCTCCCCATATCCATTCAGTCATAAGTATAGTATATCCAAATTGTTACTATTTCTCAGGGCTTTGTTTTGGACTCTCTCCTCTTCGTCTACAAACAGTTCTTCTGAATGGAGACAGCAGCCAGCCTGACCACACCACCTCTCTGGCTACTGCCTGGGCACTTTCAGGCTGCTTGTATGTCATGCAGTCTTGGATGGCTACAGTTTTCTGCAGCCAAATACTAATTTCCCTGCATTAAACTTCATCTACCAGTCCATTAATATTCTCCTGCAATTTGTCACTGTCCACTGTGCTGTTCACTCTGCTACCAAGTTTAAAATCATTTGCAAATTTACAAATTGTGACTTGTGCCCCCAATTAATAATAATATATACCAAATCTGGCAATGGCTCTAACTCATATCCTCAGGGAATGTTCGTCTGTCAAACAACTATTCGCCACAACCATCTGTTATCTGTTAGTTAACTTCATATCCATGCGATCGATGTTCCTTTCATGCGATGTGCATAATTTGGAGCAAGAGCAAGCTGCACAGCCCTTGACCTTGCTCCACCATTCAAGAAGGTCATGGTTAATCTGATCTTGACTAGCTCCACTTGCTGTGTGTTTTACATGAACCTTAACAACCCTATAGAGCAAAAATTCATCTCTGCCTTGAATGTATTCAGTGATCTCTTAGGAGAGTCCAAAAACTCACGACTCTCTAAAAGATGAAAATCTTCCTCATCTCTGCCTTATATGGGCAACTGTTTACTCTGAAACAGCCTCCTGGTTCAATAATCCATATGAAGTGAAACACCCTAGACTATAAGATATAGGAGCAGAATTAGACCACTCGGCCTATCAAGTCTTCTCCACCATTTAATCATTTCCCTTATTCCCCTATTCTCTTGCTTTCTCCCCATAACCTTTCATGCCTTGACTAATCAGGAACCTATCAACCTTAAATGCACCCAGTAACCTGGCCTCTAACAACCACTGATTCTCTGTCTTCTGACTAAAGATATTTCTCATCTTCTCTGTTCTAAATTGATGTCCCTCTATTTTGAGGCTGTACCCTCTTGTCCTAGACTTCTTCACCAAAGGACACATCCTCTTCCCATCCACCCTCTCAGGATCTACCCTGTAAAACACCTCAGAATCTAATAATTTCAAGTTGTTGTACGACTTAAGTGCAATATGTCACAGAGAAGGGCATAAAACTGATGAACAACAACATTTTGAAAATATATTTCTAAGTAACGGTATCAGCTGCCGTCCGTCGTGGTACCAGATGAGGTACTTTTCACATCTCAACTCTGTTGACTGTTCGGTGGTGACCTGGGAAGGGACCTGGAGTTCTCTACATATTAATTCCAGCAGAAGCATGCTGTTGTTGTGTAGAACTCCAATGTGCATTCAGAAGTCTCACATCATCTTTTTCACGTGGGCACCCCACATATTGGATTGCAATTTTAATTTTCACATCATTAGACATTTGAACTCAGTTTGAGTGTCTGGGCAAATTAATTGATACATTTTTTAAATGTTTACTTGTGCCTTCAGCCATTCCAAGTGGCAACATGTATGATGGTGAATTTGTGGTAATGCAATTCGGCAAAATTCTTTCAGATCAGTTTGACTCATGTGCATTGAAATTGGAATGCATTGAAGCAGCCAAGATTTGGCGGGGGGGGGGGAAGGTCGAGATTCTTGTCCTTTACATCCTTTAGAAGGAGGCCAATAAGTGGTTTTTAAAGGCTAAATTAAAACTCCAGTAATCTGAGTTAACAGTAGCAAAGCAAACTCTCCTTTTTGTGTGTTCTTCATTGTACTCCTGGGTGTCTGGGTAAGAGAAAAAAAAAATAAGCTTGATATCAGGGAAAGGGGAAAGAGATAGTGCCCTTGCACTGTCCACTAAAACTGGTTTACGGAGACCGTGGAAGGTTATAATGGGATTTTTACTGAACTCAAACACATCAGCGACATTAGTTTTTTGCTGCCCGCCATCAGAACTGATTGCCCAAAGGCCATAATTCAATTTGACTAGTTTTTCCTCATCATTCAGCAGGAGCAGATGACAGCACCATTACACTGAGCTTGAGGGAATATTGCATTTGTCTCCTCTCTTCCATTGACCCATTGTTTAACCACATGGAGAAATTGACTTTGATCACTCAAAAGAATGAACACCTCTGCTGCCAATGTAATTATGTCAAGCTCTTTAGAATTTGAACAACCGTACAACATGGAAACAAACCCTTCACTGACAATGTCCGTGCCAACTATCAAGCAGCCGTGACATTGAATCCACAATGCTAGGGATGATTACATTATTGAAATTTGAGCTGCTATAAAACCAGAGACGAGAGCATACTTTAATTAGAACATAAGACAACAAGACATAGGAGCAAAATTAGGCCATAAGACCCATCATGTCAGCTCTGCCATTCCATCATGGCTAATTTATTATCCTGCTCAACTCCATTCTCCAGCCTCTCCCCGTAATCTTTGGCACCTTGACTAATCAAGACACTATGAACCTTCGCCTTAAATATATCCTAATGACTTGGCCTCCACTGCCATCTGTGGCAATGAATTCCACAGATTCACCACCTTTTAGCTAAAAAAAAAAATCCTCATCATCTTCTAGTTGGAGGCTATGCCCTCTGGTCCTGGACTCCCCACTATAGGAAACATCCTCTCCACATTCACTCTATTTAGGCCTTACAATATTCCAGAGTTTTCAATGATATTCCACCTTATTTTCCGAAAGTCCAACAAGTACAGCCCTAGACCCATCAAATGTGTATAGTTAGAGATGCATACAATCTGGAAGAATGTATAAAGCTGATAACTTTAATGTACAGGATTTGTGAACGAAGGGTGAATTCCTGGGAGCTGAAGATTGCCAATAAGTGAAAACGTGCATCATTATTGCTTTTTAGCCAAACACAGGCCAGTCCTGATGAAGTCTCAGCTGAAAATGTTGACTATTTACTCTTTTCCTTAGATGTTGCCTGGCCTGCTCGCTTCCTCCAGCATTTTGTGTGTATTACTTTGAATTCCAGCATCTGCAGATTTTCTCTTATTTGTGACAGGGCAAAGGAAACCAGAGAAGTCACTTTTTTGAGTAACACACATGAAATGCTGGAGGAGCTCAGAAGGTCAGGCAGCATCTATTGAAAAGAGTAGACAGTCAACGTTTCGGGTTGAGGTCCTTCATCATTTAGTCATTGCTAAATCAAACCTAGTAAAGGAATAAGTTACTGAATTAACTCCACAAATGTAGCAAAATCACTTTTCCAAAATTTAAATACTCCCTCACTGGACAGTGTTTTTTATATTTGCATTTCTTGGGGAAAAGAGTAACCTCTTTTTTTTTCTTGTTTTATTTTAGCCAGAGGAAAAGTCGCAGTCAGAGGTAAGATAACTTTAAATATAATTCAAACATTTGAAATTGATTGTTAAATATTGATTGTTCATGATGCAGAATGAAACTTGGAACTGCATCCAGATGCATGAACTGGGTCAGTGCACACAATTTACATAAGGTAGCTCCTATGTTTTGTAAATGCTTTCATAAAATACAAGAAATCAATAAAAAACAGAGTCATTGTTTATGTGGATTAAAAAAGATATTTTGCATAAAATATTACTTGAGAAAAATATGGTTAAGGTGCTCTTTGAAATTGTAAGTATTTAACTATATGAGTAAGTAAATGGAAAAGACATAGGACAGAGCTGGGTTTAAAGGAAATTTCCTGGATTGTGGAGAGAAGTTCACATCCTGTACCTTAAGTGAACAGTTGCTCATTATGCAAATAAATTATCTTGGTTTGATAATTATTGAATAATTATCAATTAAATCGATGGAAACGAGGGTTCCCTTGTAAATGGACACAGAAAGAAATATAGCCATGAATGAAGTAAACAGAACTCTGTGCGTGTGTGTATATGTGTGTGCAAGCACGTACACGGGCATACTGTGGCAATGGAAGCAAAATTAAGGAGATCGTTATCAACTTACGGAGGACCTAGTCAGGACCCTTTGGGTATTACATGATTTCAGACGGAGACCCACATCCATGATATTATTTCTGAATGGATCTTCCACCAAATGCCTGCAGATCACTTACTCACATCATTACTGGCAGTAGCTTTAGCTACCATGTCCTAAGCTGTGGAATTCTCTCACTAAACCTCTTCACTTCACTTCCTTCTTCAAATAAGAGAAAGTCATTTGTCCTAATTCAGCATGGCATTACTGTGAAGTTGCTGGGGACGTTTTTGTAAAGCCAAGAGGTAAAATAAAAGGCTGTTGCTAATATTGTGTATGGATTATAGAACAATATAGCATAGGAACAGGCCCTTCAGCCTTCCATGTTTCTGCTGACCATGATACCTGTACATCTGTTTGCATATGGTCTGTATCCTTTCTTCATCTTCTCATTGCTCACCAGGGTCCCACCATTTATTGAATAGTTGTAGATGTCACATGGTTAGAAAAGTTTTGAGGTCATGAACATGTTCCATTTTAGATTCACAGAATGTTAGCAAGACTGAAACTTGTAATTGTTGCAAGACATTGAAACGTTTTCTTTAATTGGGTTAAGTTTGCTTCACCCGAACTTGACTTGATAAAGATCTTTCATGTTTTAGAAACATAGAAAACCTACAGCACAATACAGGCCCTTTGGCCCACAAAGCTGTGCTGAACATGTACTTACTTTAGAAATTGCCAAGGGTTACACATAGCCCTCTATTTTTCTAAGCTCCATGTACTTATCCAGGAGTCTCTTATCGTATCTGCCTCCAGCACTTTCCACAGCAGCCCATTCCACACACTTTCAAAAATTATGACACAAAAAACTGTAACAGTAATAGGATGCAACACACACAGATTGCTGGAAGAACTCACTGGAAATCCAAAGCAACATACACAAAATGCTGGAGGAACTCAGGAAGGAAATTACCTTTTAAACTTACAGGGAGTATAGGCCATCAACTCAGTGATAGGATATCAATTTGAGGATGTAGACTTGAAATCAGCAGCATAAAGGAGAGAGAAAAAAGCAGAGTAGAAAAGTGGATGGGAATCATATTCATAATTTATTTTAGTAAAAAAATAGTTGATTGAAATCTGTGGAACCAACAAGAGAGTTGATTACACTATGTCTCATATGGTGTAAGCGTTGCTTGAAGTGGATGGATTCAACATCCTATTGCAGGTGTCACAGAACTGCGGTGTACATCTATTTTAGATATGTTGAATTTTCAGTGCAGGATCTTAACACAGTTCAACTAACTTTAAATCTTCTCTGTTAATGAAAAATATTATGCATTTAGGGATGCAGAGTTAAACAAAAGTTCAGCCATGATTTCACTAAGCGTCTCCAGTAGTTGAATAGTTTACTCTTGTTCCATTTTTCCTATCTTCAAGTTTGCAAGTTTTTTTTTGCTTTCGGTTTGCAGATCCGCAAACTTCGCCGAGAGCTGGATGTTTCCCAAGAGAAAGTAGCAGCATTGACAACGCAGTTGTCTGCCAATGTAAGTAAGCATTATGAGGGGTGAATGGGGAAGGGCCAAGTGATTTAATGCCGATTTCATTAACAATAACACTTAGACTAACTGAGCATTTGCCTTCTCTGTTACACTTTTACACCCCAAAGGGAATGCGATAACTTAAAATGTTAATGCTGAGCAGTAGTAATTTTACTCATTTTGCAAGATTTGATTCCTCTCATCTTCAAGCTCATGAATGCAGGTTTGAATCCATATGGTAATTTTGTTATTGGTAGAAATTGCTATTTTATATGATCTTCAGTTTCATTCATTTTATTGGTTGATTTTAATCATTCTGTTTTTTGCAAAGTGATATTCTGATAAAAATTCCAAATATTTCAGAACACAGTGAGAAGTAGTTTAAAGCACACAGAAAATGCTTCCGGTTGAAGATTGAAGTTTGCACCTTCATTCAAATTGACTGTTATCTAACTTGACTTTCTTCAGAAATCTGTTTGATATACAGTGGAATGCAAAGTTTGGGCACCCCGGTCAAAATTTCTGTTACTGTGAATAGCTAAGCGAGTAAAAGATGACCTGTTTCCAAAACGCATGAAGTTAACAATGACACATTTCTTTACTATTTTAAGCAAGATTACTTTTTTATTTCTGGGGACTGTGAGGGCCATGGCAAAACCTTCAGCTTGCCCCTCTTGAGGTAGTCCATTGTGGATTTTGAGTTGTGTTTAGGATCATTATCCTGTTGTAGAAGCCATCCTCTTTTCACCTTCAGCTTTTTTACAGATGGTGTGATGTTTGCTTCCAGAATTTGCTGATATTTAATTGAATTCATTCCTCCCTCTACCAGTGAAATGTTCCTCGTGCCACTGGCTACAACACAAGCCCAAAGCATGATCGATCCACCCCTGTGCTTAACAGTTGGAGAGGGGTTCTTTTCATGAAATTCTGCACCCTTTTTTCTCCAAACATACCTTTGCTCATTGCAGCCAAAAAGTTCTATTTTAACTTCATCAGTCCACAGGACTTGTTTCCAAAATGCATCAGGCTTGTTTATATGTTCCTTTGAACTTTTTGAATAGAACTTTTTGAACATTTCACTTGTAGAGGGAAGAATGAATTCAATTAAATAACATCAAATTCTGGAAGCAAACATCACACCATCTGGAAAAAAAGTTGACGGTGGAAAGCGGATGGCTTCTACAAACAGGTTAATGATCCTAAACACATCTCAAAATCCACAGTGGACTACCTGAAGAGGCACAAGCTGAAGGTTTTGCCATGGCCCTCTGTCCCCCAAAATAAACATCATCGAAAATCTGTGGATAGACCTCAAAAGAGCAGTGCATGCAAGACGGCCCAAGAATCTCCCAGAACTAGAAGCTTTTTGCAAAGAAGAATGGGCGAAAATCCCCCAAACAAGAATTGAAAGACTCTTAGCTGGCTACAAGAAGTGTTTACAAACTGTGATACTTGCCAAAGGGGGTGTTACTAAGTACTGACCATGCAGGGTGCCCAAACTTTTGCTTCAGGCCCTTTTCCTTTTTTGATATTTTGAAACTGTAAAAGCTGGAAATAAAAATGTAATCTTGCTTAAAATATTAAAGAAATGTGTCACCTTTAACTTCATGCCTTTTGGAAATCAGGTCATCTCTTACTCGCTTAGCTATTCATAGTAATGGAAAGTTTGACCAGGGGTGCCCAAACTTTTGCATGCCACTGTACAGTACTGTGCAAAAGGTTTGGCACACATATGTAGCTAGGGTGCATAAGACTTTTACACAGTACAGTATCTGTCAACGTGCAGTGGAGAGCAAATCTGGTGAGAGCAAAAGATATTGGGTATGTTGGGTGGTGGGCGGGGGGTTGGTTATGGGGTGGCACAGGCTCAGACACACCCAGCCCTGAGACACCAGGCAAGGTCATTTGATTCCAAACGATCGACTTATTGATCATTACAGAATGTCTCTCTGGTGCTTCTCACTCCCTCCCCTCTCCCTCTCCCTTTCACTTTTCCCAACCGTGATTCCCCTCTCCCTGCCTCCTTCCCACTCTCAGCCCACAACAGAGTCCCATATCAGAATCAGGTTTACCATCACTCACATATGTCATGAAATTTGTTTTTTTTATGCAGCAGCAGTACAATGCATTGCATAAAATTATTACAGTACTGTGCAAAAGTCTTAGGCACCCAGCTATATATATATATATATATATATGTATATGTGTGTGTGTGTGCCTAAAAAGTTTGCACAGTACTCTAAATATATGATATTTAAGTGCACAGTTTGGCAAAACATAGGAATCACAGTCCTCTCTTTGACAAGAGATGTTACTGTTCTGATGTTTGACTCCTTATTGCCTATTGCATCTAAATTTTCTGTTTCACATGTTGGATGTGAAGAAGAGCCTGAGTCATTTGACTCTTTGCTGATCCTTGTTCCATTATGAGGACACTCTGGCCCTTCTTCTGATAGCAACAATAAATCAGGATTTTGCTTGTTTTAGTGATGTACTAAGGTGAAGTGTCATGGCCCATAATATAGAACATTGATGTGGTTGAAAATAGTAGTTGGCAAAACTAAATAAGTCACCAACTAGTGATTAGCTGACACTGGTTTGGAGTTTTATAAAGTCTGTGGATTATGTAAAGAAGACAAGAGTTAAAAATTGGCAAAAAGTTCTATACTTACAAAATCATAGTAAGATATGGCACAGAGGTGATTCACTGGGTCCGCACCACCCACCAGCCAGCCATTTTACACTTATCCTATGTTAATCCTATTTTTTGTTCTACTCACATTCTCTTCAATTCACTTCAGATTCTAATACCCACCAACTCACTGCTGGCAGTTTACAGCTGCCAAAAATCTGCACGGTCCCAAAAAAGAACTTGCAAACTCCACAGACAGCTCCCAAGGCCAGAAATGAACCTGTGACCTTGATATTGTAAGGCAGCAACTCTATCAATTGTGCCACAGGGTCATTCTGAGCAAAAATTATCTTAATGTAAGAGAGGGCATGATGAAATATTGTTTCATCTCCTGATGGTGTTGAAACTTTTCAATGCCTTACAGACCAAACAAAAACCAGAACAAAAATACAACAGGCCATGCACTGTTGTTTTCGTTAATACCATATCTATAATCACACGCTTTCCTGTTTTGGTATCTTTGATTCAGTATGTAAAACCTTCACCAGATGATATCTTAATGTTTTTCCAAAACAGTGGTGCTGCTTCAAATAAAATAATTCGAGTATTTGTCATCATTTTGTTGAACTGATTTACAGGATATGATTGTCACTGGCAAGGTCATAAAAGCTTAGATAAAATATTGGTAAGTTTGTAAATGGATGAGTGTAACTTTATAATAGGATTTTGAAATTTATTTAAGTCGTTAGCTAGCTTTTTCTCAAAAAATTCTGAGTTGTGACTTTTAAAGTAGGATTCAGAATATTTAATTTGAGTTATATAATTATGGGTATAATAACCAAAGTGATCCTGAAAACTTTGTTTTAAGAAAGTGTACAATCTTTGCAGTCAAAAAGCACCAGCTTCCCATCACCATAGGTTCTGCAGATAGCAGGGTTATAGGCCAAATTTTCAACTGATTCCATGTTTAGAAAATATTTGAACAAGCAGTGTTACTTTTTCAAAGCTAACTAAAGAAAAGGGAGTAAGTGAGAGGATAGGTAAATAGGGAAGTGAGAATTTTCAATCGGATGAAAGAAAATAAAAGTAGTCAATTGATATAGGAAAACAATTTCATGAACATTATGAAACATGAGTTATCTAACAGCTTAAAATAAAATCATCTAACACTGTTCATTTCAGTTGAAAATGGACTTTTCCAAGTGAAACACAATAATCACCTTTTCCAAACCATTTTGTGTCTCTGTGGAAATTAGATTATGCACTTCCCAATATAAATCACCCTTGCATGACATTTGCTATTGCTTCACAGGTAGAGTCCATGTTACCAGTTTATGGGTACTTCCATGACAACTGCATTATACTATCACTTCTTTTCCACTGAGGTAAATTTTATTGTGTACTTATATCCCCCTCTTCCCTGTGTCTCCAGCTAACGATGAATCTCAGGATCTAGCCCCAATATCGCAATCCCGATCTCTCTCGTGCCACAATCTCTCTAGGATCCAATCACTTTTCCCACACCTTCTCACCAGGCTCCAAACACCATGCAGTGGAACCTTACCCCTTCACCTTAGCCTCATTTGGGCCTGTTGTCTGTCAGCCACCTCCTGCCCTTTGCCCCTCAATGTTACAACCAACTTGTTCTGTTGCAGTCAAGTGGAACATGCAAAAGAAGTCCAAGCCTTGGCTCAGTGAAACTGATTATTGGCACATGATGCAACAATATTTTGCATGGCATGTTACTTTCTGCACCAGCATGGAAAAGGAATAAAAAGAAGAAAGAATGATCAAAATGAAAAATAAATAATTATAAGCAGGAAAATGAGATTTTCAAACAGAATATTGTGTTGCTTAATCCAGATGAATTTCTTGAAATACTGAGGCCAAAAGGGAATTAAGGTGTGATTTACTAAGTGTATAGAACTATGAAGGGATGAAAAAACAGAAAGAAATAGAAGGTCTAGATTAGATATAGGATCAGATGTCATTGATTTAAGATTAGAGAGCAGCGGGTTATTTTTCATGAAAGTTATGAAGCTGTTAAGTGTTGATGGTTAAGCGACCAGGCGTGCGTTAAGTCCAAGGAAACAGCACCAAAGGGATGTGAAACACAGCAAATTACTGCACGAGATTATGGCTTGAGTGGGAGATCAATGAGAACACATGATGTTCAAAACAACGAACTTCCTCTTCTTTGTAACTTCTGTGCAAAGGTGCAGTTTGTCTGGCAGAAGTGGTAAAGAAGGAGAATAAAGCTGATGAGGTACATTTGGTAGTCTGACCAGGCCCTTTATAAATTCACTAAAGTTTAGCTCTATGCAGGTATAGATATACAACCCACAAGGCAAAACATTTGAGGTTGAATCTTACTAGAGTTTAATATCATATCTTATTTTTTTTTCCTTGTTATGCTTTTCAGCAAATAAAGCTTTTTGTTTGACTGCTTACACTTGTTCTGCACAAAGATTTGATGTAGTTATTGAGCTGATATTTTCACTTGCCACTAGATCTGTTACTATTTGCAGACTTAAGCATGTTAACCTATCATTGTGCAAATGTGTAAGTATTATGTTCCAAACTGATATTCCTGGATACCTCACTACATATTCCATTCAGCTCTAAATGCTAGAGTTCAGCATTTATATTGTATTTTCGATTATTGTTGATGTTGGTCATCCATTTCAGGTAAGTAGGCCCACAGCTTGAAGTCTAATAATTCTGTTGCTGACCCATTGTAGTTCATAAACTGTAAGAACACTCATTTCAATAAGTCAACTTTGGTCTTATAGTTCTCAACTAAAGAATGAAAATAATGCATACTTGGGCAAAGGATTATGGGAGTAACGTAATGGAAATTCAAGTGTCTGTTAAAAATAAAGGGATCTGGGAAAAAGTGATATTAGGGTTGATAAAGTGCAGTTTGGCATCAGTTTATAACCACAGTCACTAAAGTTTTACTAAATTTATTTCCCTCAGTCTTGTATTGGTGAAAATATAAAATAAAATAGGCTGTAAGTGGGAATGTTGAAATTAAATACTTGAAGTATTTCTTCATGTCAACTTCATACAAGGAATGGAGGACTAGAGTAAGTCATTGTTCAGCTGATGGCACCTTGGCTAGAGGAGATGTTTTGCATTGTATACATTTCCTGAGAAGGGCCTGTTATTTTAGGATGGGCTTTATTCTTGATCATTATTCCTCTTCTGATTCCCTGGGGGAACCCTTGGCAAGCATAGTCTTAGAAGTAGAAGGTGTTGAAAGCATTGGTCCATCTGAATTACTTCTGTTGTATGCTACATCAACCTGTTTTCAATTTGTTTCTCACCTCCTGACATTTCCTAAGTAGTCAAATTCAAGCTTGGAGTGAACATGGGTATTGTGGATCTTCAGGATTTGTCTTCTGTTTTAATGTTCACGTTTAGGTGGCTCTGGCCAATTAAAACAGAGCAAAACAAAACCTAGTGCAATGTCCAGTATACATTCCATGGCCATTTTATTCACCATCATTATTATGCACCATGTTGTATGACATGCGTGATCATGGTCTCTTGACCATGATTGTTCTTGGCAAATATTTCTAGAGAAGTGGTTTGCCATTGCCTTCTTTTGGGCGGTGTCTTTACAAGACGGGTGACCCCAGCCATGATCAATATTTTTCAGAGATTGTCTGCCTGGCATCAGTTGTCGCATAACCAGGACTTGTGATATGTACCAGCTGCTCATAGGACCATCCACCACCTGCTCCTGTGGCTTCATGTGACCCTTATCTGGGGGCTAGGCAGGTGCTACACGTTGCCTAAGGGTGACCTGTAGGCTAGCGGAGGGAAGGAGAACTATACACCTCCTTTGGTAGAGACATATCTCCACCCTAGTTACCTAGTAAAATGGCCACTAAGTGTATGTTTGTGGTCTTCTCCTGCTGTAGCCCATCCACGTCAAGGTACAGCGTGCTGTGCATTCAGAAATTCTCTTCTTCAGACCACTGTTGTAATGTGTGGCTATTTGAGTTATTGTCGCCTTTTCTGTCAGCTGAACCAGACTGGCCATTCTGCTCTGATCTCTCTCAAGGTGATTGCCCACAGAACTGCCACTCACTGGTTCTTTTTAATTTCTCGCACCATTCTCTGTAAACTCAAGAGACAGTTGTGCATGAAAATCCCAGGAAATCAGCAGTTTCTGAGATACTCAAGTCACCCTGTCTGGCACCGACAATCATTCCACTGTCACAGTCACTTAGATTGCACTGCTTCCTTATTCTCATGTTTGGGCTGAACAACAACTAAACCTCTTGACCATGTCTGCATGCTTTTATGTATTGAATTGCTGCCACATGATTGACTGTTTAGATATTTACAGTAACGAGCAGGTGTACCAAATAAAGTGGCCCTTGGGTATAAGCTGAGATATGCAGCACTGAGCACAATAACTTGTTAATGTCAGAATTCTGAGGAAGAGGAGGAGAAAATAATTTGGCTTTGGCTGCTATTCACTCTGCTGATGTTGCTTTTGAACACACCTTGGGGGTGAGATCAGAATTGGCTGCATACTTTGATAGTTGCCACAGCCAAATATTTCTTGATATCCACCATTCAGACCGACAGGGATATGTGGACACCAGGCTAAAGCCCTGGAGCGCTGAGTCATTCTTGGAGTCATGCCTAGTGTGACTCAGCTTTTGAAAGCAGAATGTCAGGGGTTGAAAAATCATGCGGGAATTGTTATGAGTAAAGAGATTTGCTCTGCCAGGATGTTCAGTGGTTTCTTATGTTGATGATATCTGTCTTTCAAATTGCATATCTATCTGCACAAGAAGACTAATTCAAACCAGTTAAACCAGCGAATGTTGTTTTCCTTCCACGGGACATGTTGGTTTTGAGTTCATTTATTATCGTAAGTCACGGTACAAAGTGCTTGCCAATATAACATGTTTGGTATCTAATGTTTAAAAAGTACGGGAGACACTAAGATGAATGATAACAACTTTTGACTTGGTTACAAAGCAGCATTATAATATCAGTGTCTGAATCAGGACAAAATGTGTTGATTCTTGCCAAAAAAAAATTGCGCCAATATCTGTTCCCTTCTATTATTGACTGTTTTATCCGATTATTTGGTTCAAAAACAATTTCATGGCAAGTTTGGTTTGCATAACTTGGCTAACAATAACTTGGAGTGATACCCCTCCCTCCCTCATTAGTGAGAGGGAGAGAGAGCCTGTGGGATGGCAAAGTGTTGGGATGGACAGTGTTTTTTTTAATGGACTCTAGATCATGGTCTCTTTGGGGCTTTGCTACTGTTTGCATGGTGGGTGGTGCGGGGGCTTTCTGTTGCTGAGGCAGGTGGGGGAGGGGGAGAGTTGGTGCTTTGCAGCGGCTTCTGAGTGGATGTCTGGGAAGAATAAGAATTTCAGGTTGTATACTGTGTACATTCCCCGATATTAAATGGATCCATTGAACCATTATTCTCATCTCAGAGGTAGCAGTCTGCCCTCTAGTTCGTAGTTCACTCTCTGAATAAGGCTGACTGTTTGCTCACAAGATTGTGTTGTGTTAATTTCAGTGAGATGCATTTCCATGCCTGATATTTTCCATATAAACATTTGATGTCAGCTATATAATGTCACAATAAGGATGTGCGTGAGGAAGGTTATAATAAATTATTTGCAATTGACATGAAAATTGGTCATATTATTGATAATGAATAAGGTGGTCTTCAGCTATTGAACAATATTGCTGAGCTGGTGAGAAGAATAGAGCAGTCGGCAAATAGAATTTAATACTAGCAAACAGCAGGTGATGACTTTTGGGCAGACAAATAAAGCTAGGAGAGATATAATCCAGTCACAAACTCAAGAAAATTTGCAGATGCTGGAAATCCGAGCAACACACGCAAAATGCTGGAGGAACTCAGCAGACCAAGCAACATCAATATTAAAGAGTACAGTTGACGTTTTGGGCCGAGACATGGGAGAGATATAATGAGACCTAGAACCCCAAAAGTATTGAAGAACAGATGGATCTGGGTGGCATAACCAAGCATCTGTGAAGACAACAACAGGTTGAAGTATGATTTCTTAACCCCATATGTCAAACCCACTCTCATTAACCATGGCATTGTACAATGGTACAGTGGCAACACAGGGGAACACAAATACCGGAATCCAGAGAAACTCAAAGCATTCAGCAGGTGAGACAGCATCTCTGGAAGGAAGTGGACAGACCAGGTTTTAAGTCCGGAACTTTTGTCTGGTATAAAGCAAGAATATGGTCACAGTTCAGGTCACAGCATTATTGGGGTAGGTGTTTTTCACATTGCAGAGGAGATTCATCGGGCTGTTACCTGGGATAGAACATTTCAGTCATGAGGAAACCTGGATATAGCAGGTTTATTTTCCTTAGAGTCCAGAAGGCTGAGCAGAGACCTAAATCAGGCCCTAATTGTGCAGAAAATGTGCCACTTTTTGTCATAGCAGAAATGACATCTTGACTCAGAAGGCATACATTTTAAAGTAAGAGTGAAGAGATTTAGAGAAGAATTGAAGGAGACATTTTTCAGAGCATAATTTGAAGTCTGAAACACACTGAGGATGTGGTAGGTGCAGATACTCATGTAGCACTTATTTAAATGAATGAAGCATCTTGGCATAGAAGGCTGTGAGTGTGGGGAAATGGGATGAGTACGGAGAGGTATTTGATGCCACATGGACACACTAGGCTTGAAAAGCCTGTTGTATGACTATGTAAAAATCTGTAAGCATGCTCAGATCATAACTAATGCATATGTGTCATGAGGCTCTATAGTAAGTTACCCTTGCTCCTCAAGCTCATTGTCATTCTGGACCTCCAAATGAATCGTCCTTTCTGGATGAGCAAACAAAGGGCTATATTTTATTTCCAATTTAACACTAAGAGTGTCAAACCAGCAGAGGTCATCTTCCAGATTAATTAAAAACCCATTTTACACCTCATTCCATTTCTGTGACCAAGCTTTTGCCAGAGAAATGTCAACAAAGTTAATTGAATTTCTTGACAGACCAAAAAAAAACATTACCTGCTGAGGAAAAAAGTGACAATTAGAACATGCTGCTCACCATTGAATCTGTTTTACTGGAAAGAATTGCTATTCATGTGCTTCCATAAGTCAAAGGGCAACTGCGTCCGTCAGAGGTTAAGAAATTTGTGAATGATTTAGTATATCTGAATTAGCAGCTGTGCAAATATAGTATTCCAGGTTTCAATTTCTGGCTTCCTCCACCATAGCTTCAGGAATTGTCTGTTCCCACCTGTGCTGGTGTTAAGTGAAGCCAAGCATGCTGTTTCACATCAAAAAACACCAATTACAGACATTTCGCATTGTGTTACAATTTAATTGGAATTGTCATATTTTCAGAGATACTTGCTAACCTTTTCTTTTGTCTGCTATTTTGCAAACTGCCTCCATTTCTGACAAGATTAAGATAATTATTAGATTGTTTTGTCTAATGTGCAAGAAGTTAGTTCGAGTCTTAGCCAAGTATTAAAACTAATTAAGTTTATGTCTGTTTTAGAAAGATGACTTAGATAAGAGGATAACAAAGGGTTTTCTCCCACATCTCGCAGACATGTGAAAAAGCATCCTGGAAGAATTCAATCCCCCTAAATGGCAGGGCTTTGTTTTCCTTCTCAAAAGACAAACTACAACCAAAATCATGTAATTTAAACATTTCAAATTAATTTGGCTTCATTCCACTAATAGTTGAAATGGTGAGCCTGTTCATTAGCAAACAAAGGGAAGTCCTCTCATCTCCAGCTCTGAAGGACTGGCTAGAGATGCTGAAGTCTCATTGGAGTCCACACAATGGTTTTGCTTCACAAGGGTTCTCTCTTGGTCTCTGTGTAACATTAGAAATATCTAATTAATTTGGCTTCATTCCAATAATGGTTGAAATGGTGAGCTGCTTAATTAGCAGACCTCGGAAAGTTCTCTCATCTCCATGTCTGAGACACTGGTTAGAGGTTCTTCGTTGGTCTTGTCTCACAGGTCCAGCAACCTGCGTTCTCTCCTGCTGTCTGGTGTGCATGCACATTCTCCCTCTCACTGCATGGCTTTCCCTGTGTACTCTGGTTTTCTCGCACATCTCACGGATATGTGGCTTGATCAATTAATTTGGCCACTGTAAATTGTTCTTGTTGTGTGGGTGAGTTAGAATTGGGGGTAATTGAAGAGAATGTAGGGAGAATTAAATAGGATGAGCCTAAGATTGATGGAAATTGGTGCCGATGATCATCACAGACTCATTGGACTGAAGGACTTGATTTTGTGCTGTGAACTTACATTGGCCAAATTCTTTAGTGAGACTGCTTAATGTTTTTTTTCTTACTTTCACTTGTGAATAAGGTCATAAATTTGTGTGTTTAACTGGTAAATGGCCTTAAGTCCCCGGTGGTAAATTGTTAGCATAATGATTGATAGGTTTTAATTGCCAAGTTTAAATCATTGCTTTGCCAGCATCTGTGAAACTGTTTTGTGTTACCAGAGAGGTTAGAGAGTGCTTCCTATCACCCGCATCCTGGTGCTGTTTTTGTATATTTGATCCTCTGGGTTCTGCCTGAAGGAATTTGACAATGCCTGGAGCCCTGTCTGTTTAAATCGGAACCTTTTTGTCTGTGTGTGTTTGGATACAGAGGGGGGCTGGGTTGGGGTGCACCTACTAAGGGAGAGTTACAGAGAAGGAGGTTGTGAAATTTCAACTCACCTGATTCTGAAGGGAGCCTGTCAGGAGAACAGAACACTCCTGTATAACTTGGAGGAGAGCAATCCGAGTGGGATTTTTGTGAGTGAAGTTTTCAGTAACTTTAAGAAATCATTCCACAACAAGCTCTTCAGACTGAAGCTGGAACTCTTTGGTTAGACCTACTAGAGATGATGTTACAAGCAGCATGAATTCTTTAGTACGATGTGCTTTCAGTTAACTCTTTGGTGTTAAGCTACCAGGTGGAACTGAAATGTCCTTCGTAAGCTCCGCTAGTAGCCCTGCCAGTATGCTGCCCTGGCCCAGCCTGAACCATTACCCCTCAGTGCACAGAAGGACCACTCAGAAATCAGATCCCAGCAGCAGGCTCTATTCTTCTGAGCAGTACAATGGAAGTTACAGCCTTTCAGAAGAGCATCTAACTCTGTATTCATTTACAGAAATGAATGAGGTGGGACTATTTATTTAACATGAACTGATTTGTCTATTGTCTGTGTACTGTTATTTTCCAGAGTGAAATGCTGTCTATTTGTTTCTTAATGAGGTAATTTATTAGTTGCAAGAGTTGTTCAATAACCACGTAGATTGGTCTTTCATTGTGTTTGCTAAGTTTTCTGAAGGAAGGAATAAAAAGCCAATTGTTAGGAGTGCTTTTTTAATATTCCACTGCTGCTGTTTAGAATCTTCCCCAGAGATTTCTGGAAGAATCTTCAAGAGGTGTAATTTGTAACTGTTGCTTTAATGAAAACTGCGCACTGGGTAAATAAACAAATTCAGTACCATTATTTTGCGGTTTCAAGTATTAGGCAGTCAAAATTCTTGCAGCAATGAAGGATCAACAGTTCAGCAGTGTGCCCCAGACTAAACAAGAAACTGTATTAGACCATAGAATTCCTAAGAGTGTTGCTGTAACGTGGCTTATTTAGTGATAAATCACTGTGAAAATGCTTTTATTTGACTTGGAGAGGAAGTAATTTCAAAAGAATTCCAACGCATAGTCTTGCGGATAATAGTTTACAGTATATATCAAACGCTAAAGCTAAAAGAGGGACAGGTTAGCTGAGGAGGAACATTGACATGAATTCAGCAATATTATTGGGACTGCTTAAAGGAAGAGATGGTGTCACTTGCGTGACTGAGGTAATGGGTGCCAGATGGATGTGGCTTAAAGAAACTGGGGCAAGGAGGGAGGCACGGGAGAACAAAACACATGAAAAAGTGCTATTGGAATAAGTTTATTGTTGTCACATGTACAATACAGTCTTACATACTGTTCATAACGACGAAAATCGTTACACAGTCCAATGAAGTAGAACAAGGTAAAAAAAAATGGTAACAATGCTAAATAATAGTTTAAGGTATCATGGCAGCATAGGGGCTAGCATAACACTATTACAGCACCATAGATCCGAGTTCACTTCCGCCACAGTCTGTAAGGAGTTTGCACGTTCTCCCCATGACCACATGGGTTTCCTGTGGGTGCTCCCGTTTCCTCCCACTTTCCAAAGACACATAGTTTAGTAGGTTAGTTGTTGTTCAGATGGGTGTAATTGGGTGGAGTGGGCTTGTTGGGTCAAAAGGGCCTGTTCCTGTACTGTATCTCTAAACAAAAATAAAAGTGCAGAATAAAGGGTATAAACTACAGAAGAAAGTGATTTGTAGGTAAACAATAAAGGACAAGATGATAATGAGGTAGATTATGAGGACGAGAGTCCATTTTATCATAGAAGAGCTCAGTTCAAGAGACTGATAACAACAGAATGTTGGAAGAACTCAGCAGATCAGACTGCATCTATGGAGGCAGATGAACAGTCACTGTTTCAAGCTGAGATGGGGAAGGAAGAGGGCAGAAAGCAGATTGAAATGATGGGAGGAGGGGGAGGAGCACAAGCTGGCAGTTGACAGGAATAACATTTGTTCTGGTACAAAGGCCATTAAAACGTGAATGGAGACGTGTTACGATAACAGTGCAAGAGTAGTCACTTTCCCACTGCTTCTGCGCTGCATATGGAACTTCCATTATCCAGGATAATACCTTTCCCAACGGTTAATGACAGCAAATTACCACGGAAATGAAGATTCATGGCTTACTTTCCAGTCCTTGTTGAAAGCAGTTTAACCCACAAGCTAGCAAATAGATTACTCCCGTAGACAGACACAGGTGCTGATGTATGAACCTGTTTTAAAAAAAAACATTAGGTAGCTGAGGAGGAGAGTTGGATTTAAAACGATGCTGACTATATTTTAATTTACATTAACTTTTGGTATACAGCATGATAAAAGTAATAGTTATTATTCTTCATACATGACTGACAGAGGGACTATTGAATGTTCATGTCCCTTCCTTGATTTAACATCTAGTTAGGTTGACATTTCAGTGGATTATATTGGGAGTGATATTTCTTATTTTGTTTTTGGAATGTGATTTGCTGGCGTGGTTAATGTTTATTCCTATCCTTAATTATTCGAGAGAAGTAGGGGGTCACCTTCTTGAATTGCTGCAGTCTTTCAAGTGATGATACTCTCACTAAACTGTTGGTTAAGGTGTTCAGGATTTGAGTTGGTAGTAAGAGAGAAATGCTGATTTATCAGCAGATTGTGTTAGTTGGAGGGGACCTCGCCAGTGGTGGTGCTCCCATACATCAGCTGCTCTTGTCCTTGTTGGTAATTATCAAGAGTTTAGAAATTGCTATCAATGAAACCTTAGTAAGTCATGAAGGGTACTTTGTAAATGCGGTGGACAGCTGTTTAAACAGGACTGCTGTTGTCATTAATATCTTTGTGCAACAATGATCTCCTTTGTGGTTCACTGTTCGATATTGAGTTGTTTCAGTCATCTTTATTCTCTGGAGAGTAGGAGAATGAGGAGAGATTTGATAGAGGTATAAAAAAAAGTATGAGTGGCGTGGATAAGGCAAATGCAAGCAAGCTTCCCACTAAGGTTGGGTGAGATTAGAACTAGAAGTCATGGGTTAAAGGTGAAAGATAAAATGTTTAAGGAAAACTTCTTCACTCCACATGTTGAGAGTGTGTAACCAGCTGCCAACAGAAGTTGATGGATTCGGGTTCAATTTCAACTTTTAAGAAAAGTTTGGATAAGTCCATGGAAGGGATGAGTATGGAGGGCCGACTACAGTGTGCTGACATTTTCGTGCAGTATGTCTGATGCTACCATGGTACCACCGTGCAATTCATCTATTGACCGTGTGCTCTCCTTGTGGAAGTGACGGGCCACAGCGTTATACCTAATTTTTTGTCATTTTGGTAATTTGTTAACATATGTTTCTGTGGTCAATTGAAAGCAGCTGGAAATTTGGATTTTGACTAATCAATAATCAATAGAGAATTATCTCTTTACATTTAATTACATTTACATCACTTTCTTGCCATTTATTCAGCTGCATTAATGTCACAATTTATTGCATAGCATGATGTCTGGATCATGTCTTTCTGAGATCAGATTATTATTGATTGTTTCTTACTTTGTAAAACTGCACCTGTGATGATGCATCAATTCCATAATTCATGAACATTATGTAAATCTCAACTATTTAAGGTGTTCCCAGCTTCAGGAATTTTAAGATGCGTAAGCCTAAAATATAAATCTCTTCCCTCCCTCCTCTTAACCCCAACCACCAAACAATGGGCAATATACACAATGTGCTGGAGGAGCTCAACAGGTCAGGCAGCATCTATGGATGGGAATAAACAGTCCTTTGTCTTGTTTCATGGAATCCTGGTTAACCCCTTCTGTACCAGATGCAGCGATTCAGATTGACAGGTTTATTATACACCGTCAGGATAGATCTATAGAGTCTCTCAAAAACAGAGGTGGAGGAATATGCCTTATGATCAATTCTTCTTGATGCACCAATGTATCAGTGCTGTCCCAATTCTGCTCACCAGACCTGGAATATCTAGCAATTAAGTGCCGTCCATTTTACCTACCATGAGAGTTCTCTGGGGTCATTTTGGTAGCAGTTTACATTCCACCTCAGGCCAGTCCTTCCTAGGTGTCGCACCAGACAGTCAGCCATTCTTGTCTGGCACGTAGTGTCAGGATTGGTTTCCTTTCGGATGAACCATGTCACAATATGAATGTTCCTGACTCGACCCTTGTTTTTTACGAGGCCGAGTGGCTAGCTTGACGGTCAACCCAGCACGGGTGGAAAGCATACCGGGGGGTGGCCCGGCTTGGATTCGAACTTGGGAGCCTTCACTCCGAAGTCCGGAGCTGATGCCACTGCGCCACCAGCCGGCCACTCAGGCCAATGTCAAGCAGGCTTTAGATAGTCTGAGCAATGGGATCAACATGCACAAAACAGCACACCCCGATGCCTTCACCGTTGTTTTAGGGGATTTTAACCAGGCCAGTCTGAAAAAATCACTATGCAATTACCATCAACAGATCACTTGCAATACCAGAGGAAACAACACACTGGACCAACGTTACACCACCATCAAAAATGCCTACCCTGCTATTCCATGCCCTCACTTTGGGAAGTCTGATCCCCTGGCTGTACCTCTACTCCCTGAGTATAGGCAGAGACTGAAGGCTGTAGCACCAGTGATGAGGACCAAGAAGGTACGGACAAGAGAAGCACAGGAGCACCTACAGGTCTGCTTTGAATCCGTGGACTGGACTGTATTCAGGGATTCATCTTTGAATCTGGATGAGTATGCTGCAGTTGTTACTGACTTCATTGAAACCTGTGTGGATGAGTGTGTGCCTGCAAAGACTTACTGTACATTCCCAAACCAAAAGCCGTGGATGAACCAGGAGGTACGTCACCTGCTGAAGGCTAAGTCTGTGGCATTTAAGTCTGGCGACCCAGGTCTGTACCAAAAAGCCAGGTATGATTTGCAGAGGACTATTTCAAGGACGAAGAGACAATTTTGAACGAGGTTGGAGGCGACATCGGATGTATGACAACTCTGGCAGGGTCTGCAAGACATTATTTCCTACAATGTGAAACCCAGTAGCATGAATGGCAGCGCTGCTTCACTACCAGATGAGCTCAACACCTTCTACGCCGGCTTTGAAAGGGAGAATATAACTACAGCTGTGAAGATCCCTGCTGCATCTGGTGACCCTGTGATCTCTGTCTCAGAGGCTGATGTTAGGCTGTCTTTAAAGTGGGTGAACCCTCACAAGGTGGAAGGTCCCAATGGAGTACCTGGCTCTGAAAACTTGTGCCAACTAACTGGCAGGAGTATTCAAGGATATTTTCAACCTCTCACTGCTACGGGCAGAAGTTCCCACTTGCTTCAAGAAGGCAACAATTATACCAGTGCCTAAGAAGAATAATGTGAACTGCCTTCATGACTATCGACCAGTAGCACTCACACCTACACTGATAAAATGCTTTGAGAGGTTGGTCATGACTAGACTGAACTCCTGCCTCAGCAATAGGTCAATGGCAAATGCAATCTCAATGGTTCTTCACACGACCTTAAACCACCTGGACAACACAAACACCTACGTCAGGATACTGTTCATCGACTATAGCTCAGCATTTAACACCATCATTCCCACAATCCTGATTGAGAAGTTACAGAACCTGGGCCTCTGTACCTCCCTCTGCAATTGGATCCTCGACTTCTTAACTGGGAGACCACAATCTGTGCAGATTGTTGATAACATCTCCTCTTCGCTGACAATCAACACTGGTGCACCTCAGGGGTATGTGTTTAGCCGACTGCTCTACTCTCTCTGTACCCATGACTGTGTGGCTAGGCATAGCTCAAATACCATGTATAAATTTGCTGATGATACAACTATTGTTGGTCGAATCTCAGTTGAAGATGAGAGGGCATGCAGGAGTGAGATATGCCAACTCGTGGAGCGATGTCGCAGCAACAACCTTGCACTCAACGTCAGTAAGACGAAAGAGCTGATTGGAGATTTCAGGAAGGGTAAAACAAAGGAACACACAGCAATCCTCATAGAGGGATCAGAAGTGGAGAGTATGAGCAGTTTCAAGTTCCTGGGTGTCAAGGTCTTTGAGGACCTAATCTGGTCCCAACAATATCGTTGCAGTTATAAAGAAGGCTAGGCAGTGACTATACATCATTAGGAGTTTGAAGAGATTTGGTATGGCAACAAATACACTCAAAAACTTCTACAGATGTACTATGGAGAGCATTCTGACAGGCTGCATCATGTCTGGTATTGGTGGGGGGGAGCGGCGCTGCTGCACAGGACAGAAAGAAGCTGCAGAGGATTGTAAATTTAGTCGGCTCCATCTTGGATACTAGCCTATAAAGTACTCAGGACATCTTCAAGGAGCGATGTCTCAAAAGGGCAGTGTCCATTATTAAGGACCTCCAGCACCCAGGGCATGCCCTTTTCTCATCAGGCAGGAGGTACAAAATCCTGAAGGTACACATTCAGCAATTCAGGAACATCTTCTTCCCTGCTGCCATCTGTTTCCTAAATAGACATTGAACCCATGAACACTACCTCACTTTTTTAATGTATATTATTTCTGTTTTTTGCATGATTTTAATCTATTCAATATACGTATACTTTAAATTTATTTGTTTATTTTTTTTCTTCTATATTATGTATTGCATTGAACTGCTGCTGCTAAGTTAACGAATTTCACGACACATGCCGGTGATACTAAACCTGATCCTGAAACCGGCGACGTTTTGGACCAAAGCCCTTCATCAGGAGTCGTGATGAAGTGTCTGGGTCTGAAGCATCGATTGTTTATTACTTTCCATAGCCTGATCTGCTGTGCTTCTTCCGCAGATTGTGTGTATTGCTCTAGATTTCCAATATATGCAGTACCTCTTGTGTCATCAAATCATGGAACTGGCTAATACTACTGCTTTCCTCTCAGCTTGTGTGTAAATTTATTAATTTTATTTCAGTTATCATTGCAGAGTTCTCTTCTCACCTTGTGTCCTATCAACCACCTGCATTTTTCAGCCTTAAAAATTTTCTATTTTCAGTTGGTTTCACTTGCTATTATGTCAGTCATTTATTTTCTCAGTTTTCTGTTGGACAAAATTTCCCCTTAAAGCCAAACAGAGTCAGTTAATGGCTTCCAACTGAAAAAAAAACTCAACCATTAATCACACCCATTAGTGAAGCAACCCTTTGGGCATTGAAAATGGCCTTAATGGAACAAAATCATAAGAAAGTAAGACATTAATTTCAGTCTTGTCTTCCCAGAGGAAACAATAAATTAAAATGCTTTTTTTTAATAAACATGTTCCTCTTTTATTGCTGCTTTTCATTTTGAAACATATTGGTACTTGGAAATGAAATGTTGTGTCCTTTTGTATTCAAAGTTACCTAGTCTGGTGCTGGCTGGTCCCTTGATGAAATGCTAGGGTGATGGTCCCATTCAGCGAACTGTAGGAGTTGATAGTTAATTATTTTACAAGGAGACAGCTTTGTGCATACCCAAAGCCCATATTTTACGCCTGCTGAAAATCAATGGATATTTTAAAATATGTTGTTTGTCTTTCTCGGTGCCTGATAACTATGTGTTTTCTTTATGGAGTTCAACCATATCAATGCTTATCGGCATGTTTAATCCACAGACCTTTCTCTGTGTTTGTCAAAATAACAGCATCCCTCGCCCATAAAAGATAGAAGAGATTTGATAGATATCAGGATAGACACAGTGATGATTTGTTTGACACCCGGCAGCCTCGCTAATCCTACTCATATTTTTCTGTGGTAGTTGTTTTTTTTATGTTCAACAGACATGCTGGTCCACCAGAATTATTCACGCAATCAAATCTGTGTTTGGAAGCATAATCAGGGCACTGAACCAGCAGTTCTTTGTGTTGCACGGTGGCTGAACTGGAAATTGATTAATATAAAGACCGTGCAAATTGCATCAGCAATACTGATGAGCAGACACAAAATCAAAGTTGTACCAGCAACGAGGGATTACATAGCAGCTTCCAAATCTAAATTGATATTAAGGGCAAGGTGTATAGTAAGTCCCTATCCATGTTCTGAAGGTGCCCCCATTGTTTTCAAGGGCAAGATAAGACCAATGCCTACGTGTTTTTGAATCCACTTGCTGTGTAAGTCATGTTTGAATTTTTGTAAGTCAGACCTCAAATTTGTTTGGTTTAAGCAAATTGTATTTACCTCTCCCCTCATGTGGTTACCTTCGGGATGTGCATAAGTCATGTTGGAAAAGTGTGCAACCTGTCTTGGACTGTAGAAAATGTACTACCTTGAAGAAGGATGTTTAGCTCATTGTGCCTGTGCTAGTCAGAAAACATTATCGCACACGAGAGAAATGAGGCAGCACAGTAGTGTAGCGGTTAGCATAATGCTTTATAGTGCCGGCAGCACGGGTTCATTTCCCACCTCTGCCTGTAAGGAGTTTGTACGATCTTCCTATGATTGCATGGGTTTCCTCCCACAGTCCAAAGACATGAATTAGCAGGTTAATTGGTCTGATGGGTGTAATTGGGTGGCACAGGCTGGAAGGCCTGTCACTATGCTGTACCTCTACATAAATAAAGTACTTTTACAGGCATTGATTTCCAAACCCTACCACTCTCTGGATGAAAGAAGCATATTCCTATCTCCCCTCTCATCGTTCTACCACTTACTTTGAATGGTCCTAGTTTATAACTTCTCAGCTGAGAGAAATAGGTCACTCTTATTTACTCTGTCTAGGCATTTTATCTGCCTTTATATCTGCTAAATGGACCTTGTCAAAAATCTTGTGGACTCAAATACTGCCCTCAGTGACTTCCTCAAAAAAATCATTCCAAGCAGTGATGATATAAAATACGGGTTGGGATGGAAAATTGTGTTGTTTCTCACAATCAAAGTTTCAATATTTCTAAGTTTCAAAGCACATTTATTATCAAAGAATGTATAAATTATACAACCCTGAGATCTGTTTACTTACCGGCAGCCACAAAGCAGGAAACCTGAAAGAAACCAATAAAATAAAATAAAACCAACACCCGGTGCGCAGAGAAACGAAAAAAAGAAGACAAATCATGCAAACAATAAAAGCCAGCAACAACACTCTGAACCAAAATGAGCCCTAAAATCCAAACCCCAGAGCAGCGCGGAGTTGGCCCAAAGCCTTGATTTCAGTTAGCGGCCACGGAGCACAGCGGCCGGGGTAGTCTTCGTAGCCGCAGCGCCGTGGATTGAAAAGATCAAAAGTTGATCATTTTTAGAATGTTCAAGTTCTCATTTTATGAATTGATAGTTCTCCATTTGTGGTGTTGATACATTCCAAAAATGTAGATGTGTATCTTCAAGAAATTAAGTGTAAAAATAGCTCTGGTATGGAGACAGTATTGTTGGGTGGAGCAAAATCGAAAACAATTGATAAAAAATTAATATTAATCAGGTAATGGTTATAAAACAATTGTTGAATCACATAATTGAAAATGACCTGTGGGTCTTAGTCCCTCATTTTCTTATATAATTCCGAATCTTACAGATTAATACAGGACCTCTGACCTGAGGCATTCTGCTTCCCTCTCCACAGATGCTGCCTGCCTTGTTGATAGTTTACAGTATCTTCTTCTTTTATTTCAGATCTCACTGAGTATAATGGCTTAGCCAAGCAGAGGAGAGCATTCTGTGATGTGGCACTAAAGTATTAAAAGATCTCTGTTAAAGAATCTTAG
Organism: Mobula birostris; assembly: GCF_030028105.1. NCBI lineage: Eukaryota > Metazoa > Chordata > Chondrichthyes > Myliobatiformes > Myliobatidae > Mobula > Mobula birostris. The sequence continues at coordinate 98,877,931 of NC_092380.1, read as the reverse complement.
AACGTGAGATGGTGCGTCCAACCCTGTACTAATGACATCTGGCCTCTCTCTTATTCACCCTCAGGCAGTGGATGAGTCAAATCAAATCGTGTTTATTATCATGTGCACGAGTACTGTGAGATTCAGAAACACTGATATGAGATAATTCATCCAATCCCATACCTTGTACTATTTGTAGCACCTGGCCCCTCCCTCATTCAGTGTCAAGTATTGGATAAGTTTGCGAATCTCACTCGTGAATACTCTACGTGCCTCGAAATTGTTATCTTCCATTAGAAGTGTGGTAAAGGAGAGTTCAAGACTGGGAGCAGACCTTTGTCTTTGGAGAAGAAATAGTTTTAGAGCAGGGAAACAGGCACTTTGACCCATCTAGTCCATGCCAACATAATTTTCTGCCTAGTCCCACCTGGACCAAATACCTCCAACCCCCTTCCATCTATGTAGCTATCCAAACTTAAGTGTTACAAATTAACCTGCATTTACCACTTCCACTGATAGCTCATTCCACACTCTCCCCACCCTCTCTGAGTGAAGGCAGCTGATAATTAGAGCTTGTCTGAGGCCCAAGGGAATGTAAATGTACCTAAGACTGGAAGCTTAGGGTCACAACTTGGAGGTTTTGGTTAAGGTTGGCATCCATTTTTTAATTGTGGAATCAGAAGCATTGAAGATAACCTGCCAGCGTAGTTATCCAGAGGACTTTCGCAAAGTACATTTCTAAGCATAATGACATTGAACGATAAATTCATTGAGAGTATATTCTATTCAATTAATGGTTCACTAGCTTTTACTTCAGGAACAAATTTAGGAAAGGGCAGCGTCCACCATTAAGGACATGCTCTCTTCTCTTTGTTACTGTCAGGAAGGAGGTACAGAACCCTGAAGGCAGCCACTCAACGATTCAGGAACAGCTTCTCCCCCTCTGCCATCTGATTTCTAAATGGAGTTTGAACCCCTGAACACGACCACGCTACTTTTTTTATTTCTGGTTTTTTTGCACTACTTATTTTAACTGAACTATTTAATAGACACATTTGTATATGTATTTACTGTAATTCAGTTTTTTTTCTCTAACTTATTTATCATGTATTTTGTCATATACTGCTGTCTTAAAGTTTACAAATGTCACAACATATGCCAGTGATATTAAACTGATTCTGAATATCAGCCCGAGTTGTCTCTCACACCCTTCCCTCCATGACATCTCTCTAAACAGAGTGTACAACATAAGTCTAGAAAATGCTGAGTTTCATTGTTCCATGTCCCCTCTCTAAAAATGTGTCTATTCCGGAGAAGGTGTAAGGAAGATGGGAGATGATATTGGTGTGGAATTGCATTAGTCGAATTCAGAGTTTTGTTTGATCTGGCCTTACAGTCTTTACAATCATTGTATGTTATCTGGACCTGCACGTTTGAAGTGAAGGATGTCTCAGATTTTCTCAGTTTGTCTGAGACCACCTAGGGTGGCAGATTGTTGATAACTGTGCTGTTCCATTCTCTTTGTCTCAGTTGCTGGCTGGTCCGAAATATTCAAAGAGAATTCCTGTAGGCACTTAAATATTCCACTCTGGGCTGTCAAAACTGTCAGAAACAAGAATATTTCTAATTTTTTCTGACATTTGAAACATTCAAGAGCTATTAAGAGCCCTTAAAACTATTCAAATAGTAAAAAAGCTTCAAACTGTATTTTCAAAAAAAATTATTTATATATGAAAATTACAAACGTAATGTAATCCCACCCAGCCATTCTCCTCAAATGAAGTCAACAGAGATCTTCCCCAGCAGGTCTGACCCAACACTTGTTCCAGTGGATTCACCACTGTAAGAGGCAATGAATCTATGCAATATTGCACACTCTTGTTGAACTTCACTGTCAGATTAAATTTGTGAAAAACAGATGGAATTCAGAACTCATGATTTTCATGGAAAGCCGGAAGTTGCCGTCAGTTCCTTGTATAACTGCAGATATTCCCCCCGGGCCAATATTTCTTTCTGGCACCAATAAACACACAAGAGGAGTGCCACTGGTTTCACAGAATCCTATGTTAAAACGTTTAATTTTGTCACATGCTTCCTGTGAAGGTAACATTTATGGGTGGGATAGTAGCGTAGTGGTTAACGTAATGCTTTACAGCACCAGCGAATGGAAGATTGGTGTTTAATTCCCGCTGTTGTCTGTGAAGAGTTTGTATGTTCTTCCTATGCCTGCTTGGTTACCTCCTGGTACTCCACTTTCCTCCCATGTCGTCCAAAAAGACGTATAGGTTAGGGTTCGTAGGTTGCGAGCATGCTATTTTGGTGTCGGAAACACGGCGATACTTGCGGCCTGCCCCTGCGTTGGTCTTTGTCATAAAAGCAATTCAATTTCACTGTCTGTTTCGATGTTCTGATGTAAACGTGACAAAGCAAGCTAATCTTTAAAAATCTCTATCCTATTCAGAGCAGAATAGCAACTCGAGAACGAAGCATACCGGTTTCCATTGTGTGAGAGGTCTCATAATCTCCCCATATTGCGCAATTCAGACTAATTTGGTGTCACATTGTTTTGATTCAGTAAGATTATTGCATTGGCATGCAAAATAATCATATTATCTTATCACAACCAAAAAAGTAAACAAGTTGAAATATTAAAAACATGAGAATTTGTAAATGCTGGAAGTTCAAAGCAACACACAGGAAGTGCTAGAGAAACTGGTCAGGCAGCATCTATGGAAATGAATAAATAATCAAAGTTTCGGGCCAAGACCCTTCTTCAGAACTGGAAAGGAAGGAGGGAGACACCAGAATAAAAAGGTGGGGTGTGGGGAAGGAGGATATTATTAATTTTATTTGTCATGTGTACATTGAGAAAGACAGTGAAATGTACCTCAGTAACCAACACAATTTGAGGGTATGTCGTGGGAGAGGCAGATGTGCCCTCATGCTTCCAGCACCAACATAGCACGCCCACAACTTACTAGTCCCTTCTAACCCATGTGTCTTTGGAATGTGGGAGGAAGCCAAAGCACCCAGAGGAAACCCACGTGGTCACAGGTGGTACAGACATACCACGTACAGACGGTGGCACAATTGAATCCCGATCATTGGCACAGTGTCATATTAGGCTAACCATTACTCAGTTATGTCACTCAGTGATAACCTGACAATGATCAATGGCCCTTCCCACCCCAGTCCTTCTTTCTTCTTCCCCCATCCATTGGGCACACAATCCAAATGCTTGAGAACATGTACCACAAGGCCCAAAGACAGCTTGATAATGTCTGATAAGTGATCAGGCTATTTCCAGTTTCATATTCTGGAGGCTTATCCTTTAATCCTTTGACCCTTTCACCTGTGTGCTTAGCACAGGTGGTCATAGATGTTTTTTGTTCCACTCTATATTTCTGAATCTCTTATTGGTTGTTGTTAAAAACTTTCATCATTTGAAAGCAAAGAAATGATGTAACATGTTAATACCTGTTCTGTTATCGGTTGGACTAAGTTTTAGAGAGTAGCTATAATCTACACAGGAATTATAAAACTTGACTGACATATGCCAATAGCAAATCAGCAGTTGAATTAATGGGAATTCAGAACTAATACCTGGCAATGTTAAATCATTTTCCTGAATTAAAGTTCACACTTGTTTTATTTGAACTTGGATCTCAGTTTGATTGCCTTCCAACTTTCATTTTATCTATTAAATTCAAAGTAAATTTATTACTGAAGTACATATCCTGTACAGTATATCATCATACACTAACCTGAGGTTCATTTCCTTGCGGACATCCACAGTAGATGCAAAGAAATACAACGAAATCAATGAAAAACTACACATGAAGATGCAAAAGATGACAAATTGTGCAAATATGAAAAGAAAAAAACAATAATAAATAATATTGAGAACCTGAATTGTAGGGTCCTTGAAAGTGAGTCCATAGGTTGTGGAATCAGTTTTCTGTTGAAGTGAGTGAAGCTATCTACTCTGGTTCAGGAACCTGATAGTTGAGGGGTAATAACCATTCCTGAACCTGGTGGTGTGGGACCTTCTTCCTAACTGCAGCAGTGAGAAGAAAGCATGGCCTAGATGGTGGGGTCCTTGATGATGGATGCTCTGATAGTGCCCCCTGTAGGTGTGCTTAATGGTTGGATGGGCTTTTCCTATGATGGACTAGGCTGTATGCATTAACTCCTATCGGCTTTTCCATTCAAGGGCATTGGCTTTTCCAGACTAGACCATCATTAAATCAGTCAGGATACTCTCCTGTGATTCTGTTGGGGGTCATATACTGTATTCAATGCTCTCAGTGTGGCTTCTTGTATATCGGTGAAACCCAACGTAGATTGGGACAGTGCTTTGCCAACGCTCCATCAACCAGAACAAACGGGATCTCCCAGTGGCCGCCCATTTTAAATCCACTTCCTATTACTCTCCCAAAATGTCCATCCATGGCCTCCTCCACTGTCGGGATAAGGCCATACTTAGGTTGGAGGAACAACACCTTATATTCCGTTTGGGTAGCCTCCAGCCTGATGGCATGAACATTGACTTCTCTAACTTCCAGTAATGCCTTAATGCCTCCCCCCCACTCTTCACCAGTTCCCATTCCCCCATCCCTCTCTCATGTTATCTCTTTGCCTGCCCATTGCTTCCCTGTGGTGCTCCTCCCCCACCCTTTCTTCTTTCTTCCCTGGCCTTCTGTCTCTTTCACCAATCAACTTCCTAGCTGTTTGTTTCATCCCTCCCCCTCCAAGTTTCGCCTATTGCCAGGCATTTCTCTCTCCTCTCCCCATCTCTCAGATCTATTCCTTGGCTTTGTTTCTCCAGTCCTGCCGAAGAGTTTCAGCCCGAAACATCAACTGTACTTTTTTTTCCATAGATGCCGCCCGCCTGCTGAGTGTGTGTTGCTCGGATTTCCAGCATCTGCGGACTTTCTCTTGTTTAGGATACGCTCCATTGTGTTTGTCAAAATATTTACAAAATTGAAAAAATGCATTTAAAGTAATAATAATAGATCCTAAATATCAAGTGATGTTTTGAAAATGATATCCAGTCTGTGCCATTTCAGTTTCTAGACATGGATTAGTGTTTTGACAACTTTAAAAAACAATTAAATTCCCTTGATTTTGAGTTAAGGATGACTATCTTTTTTATTCAGTCAGGCAGTGTGTCTTTTAATGAACAGACAGAGGAATCTCTGCCGTGTATATGAATTATGTAATTCACATGTGACTGGTTGGTATTCATTCCATACACACGGATAAGCACTAAGAACTGGTAACATCAAACAAGCCATGTAATAGTCTTCAGCCAACTGATCAGGCTGTTGATTGAAAAGGTGGTGCACAGATTTTCTGATTCTATTAAATAATGAGGCATTGAAATAAGTGCAAATATTGAATTCATTGGAGCGGAGCTGGAGAATGGTCTATGCAGCTGACACCATCATTCAGTTTGCCGTGATTTATCAGACATTGTATGTGCTTTTTCACACAGGCTCACCTTGTAGCAGCCTTTGAGCAAAGCTTAGCAAATATGACAGGAAGGTTGCAGAGCTTGACGATGACGGCTGAACAGAAGGTGAGTAGTTTCCATTTGCTTTGTTACTAATGCTGCTGTATATTGGGCTACACTGAGAAGTGTATGGTTAAACTAATGGACAGGGCTGAATAATTACTCTGGAGCCATGAGCTTGACTCTCAGCGTGGGCAGCTAGGCAGTTTAGATTCAAGTGGTAAAAAATAATAAGGCTATTATCAGTAGAAGGAACTATGAAGCTACTAGCACAAAGGGTGACACAGAAGCATAAAGCCTTACAGAACCAGCGACCCAGGTTCAGTTCCCGCCGCTGTCCGTAAGGACTTTGTACGTTCTCCCTGTGACTGTGTGGGTTTCCTGCAGGTGCCCCGGTTTCCTCCCCCAGTTGTATCGGCTGGTAGGTTAATTGGGCAAGCTAAATTTTCTTATGGTTAGGCTCAGGTTAAAATAGGGGTTGCTGGGCGACGCGGTTCGAAGAGCTGGAAGGGCCTACTACTCTGTGCTATATCTCAATAAATAAATAAATGCTGAAGGAACTCAGCAGGTCAGGCAGCATCAATGGAGAGAAACAAAAAAAAATCACTGTTTTGGACCGAGAAACAAAATAGAATGTTATAATGAGCCATGTGAATAATTAATATCCTGAAGGGAAGGATATCTACTCTCCTTATCCAGTTTGACTAACATGAGACTCCAGACCTATCAACCTAGTTAGTTTTTAATTTGTTCCGCAGTTCAGGAGCAATCAGTGATGCACAGTAAATGGCAACATTTTCTGAGATGTGCGTAATCCCTGAATAAATACATAAAAAAGCTTTGGTCAGCTTTTGGGCAAAAGAGAGGTTGTTGGAACAAGTAAATCAAGATTACACTGGGAAATGATGGAACTTTTAGAAGATAAAAAGAATTTTCTTTTTTGTTGTCCTGTAGATGTTTATTTGTTGTTGATAAGCAGCATTTTGGTACTTGCCAACAAGTACATACAAAATGCTGGAGGAACTCAGCAGGCAGCATCTATAGAAAGGAGAAAACAGTTGACGCCGCAGGCCAAGACCCTTCATCGTAGGTCCCGCTGAAGGGTGTCAGCCCGAAACCTCGACTGTACTCTTTTCCATAGATGCCGCCTGGCCTGTTGAGCATTACGTGTGTGTGTTGCTCGGATTTCCAGCAGCTGCAGATTTCCTCTTGTTTTTAATATTTGCCATTTGTTTCTATAATATTTAGGATTCTGAACTTAATGAATTGAGAAAGACCATTGAACTGCTCAAGAAACAAAATGCTGCAGCCCAGGCAGCTATAAATGGAGTCATCAACACACCTGAGCTCTCCTGTAAAGGTACAGTTTCTCAAACACGTTTCTCATATCTGCAACTGCTATTCTTATCATAATTATTTCTGAGTCACTTATTCAATTAAATTTTTATTCCTAAACATAGATGAGAACTAATGAAGGCATTAGCTGACTAATACTTATGACTAAATAGTTTATCTGTGTTATGTTTTAGGGTGAGGCCTCTTTCTTTGGTTTAATGCACAACTGAAAATTATTGCCACTCACAATATGTCACTCAGAAGCTCTGTGCTTTTCTTCAATATTACCTTCCTATTTGCACATGAAGGAATTTGTTGGGTTTGCTATTACTAACGTGAAATAACTTGTATCTCCTTTTTAAATGCCTGGTCCCTCCATGTCTTAGAGATATAACCTAAGGTTTCCTTTTGCAGAAAGCAGCTTGCCCATGAACCGCAACATGCAAATACCTTGGTGTCATACAAGTTCAAAGTTCAAAGTAAAATCTATTATCAGAGTACATACATGTCACCACATACAACTCTGAGGTTCTTTTTCCTGTGGGTATACTCTGCAAATCTATAGAATAGTAACTGTAAACAAGATCAATGAAAGAGCAAGAGGGAAGAAGACAACAAACTTTTGAAATGCAACCGTAAGTAAATAGCAATAAATAATGAGAGCATGAAATAACAAGATAAAGAGAGATAAAGGGACTTGTTAAAAAGTAACTCAAAATTATGTCTCAGTCCACAACAATTGATGTATATATTGTGTCGACCTGCACCAGAAGGCACCTCAGAGATGCATCCTTACTGTCATATCTGTGTAGCTCAGCACAGCTTAAATAGCATCAATAAATTTACCAACTGTTGCTGGCAGAATCTCAGATGGCAATGAGGAGGCACAGAGGAGTGAGATACACACAAAACGTTGGAGGAATTCAGCAGACCAGGCAGCTCTATGGTAAAGAGTAAACAGTCGACATTTCGGATCGAGACCTGTCATCAGAACCTGATGACCTGGTGTCCTAAGGAAGGGTGTTGGCTTGAAGAGTATTTACTCTTTTCCACAGATGCTGCCTGGCCTGCTGAGTTTCTCCAGCATTTTGTATGTGTTGCTTAGATTTCCAGCATTTGCAGGTTTTCTCAAGGACTGAGATAGGTAGGCTGGTTGAGTGATGCCAACAATAACCATGTACTCAACTTCTGCAAGACCAAAGAATTGATCGCAGATTTCAGGAAGGGGGAGCCAAGAGAACACACACCAGTCCCTGTTGAGTGGTCAGCAGTGGGAAGGATGAGGAGCTTCAAGTTCCTGGGCATCAACACCTCAGAGGACCCATCCTGGGGCAACACGTTGATACCGTCACAAAGAAGGCTCATCAGCAGCTAGACCTCATTAGGAGTTTGAGGAGATTTGGTATATTACCGAAGATTCTAGAAAATTTGTGTAGGTAATCTATAGTGGAGAGGATTCTGACTGGTTACATCACCAATGCAAGATGCTGGATCGAAAGGGGCTGCAGAGCTTGTAGACTCAACCAGCTCCATCATGGGCACAATCCTCATCATCATCAAGGACATCTTGAAAAGGCGGTGCCTCAAAATGGCGGCATCCATCATTAGGGACACTCACCATCCCAGACATGCCCTCTTCTTACAATCAGAGAGGAGTCCTGAGGAACCACACGCCAACATTTTTGGAACAACTTCTTCCCCTCTGCCATCAGATTTTTGAACACTTCCTAAACATGACCTCATTATCCTTTTACTGCACTATTTATCTATTTGTGTTTTGTAACTTATTATGATTCTTGCACTGTACTGCTGCCACAAAATAACACATTTCACGACATTATGTCAGTGGTAACAAACCTGATTCTGCTTCAAATGAATTGTGTGGAGCAAGTTCTAATGTCACTGCAACTTCTTCACAGCAGGAAACGGTTCAGCACAGTCAGCAGACCTACGAATCCGTCGCCAGCATTCATCAGATAGTGTGTCCAGCATTAACAGTGCCACCAGTCATTCCAGTGTGGGCAGCAGTGCAGAGGTCGACTCCAAGAAAAAGAAGAAGAAGAATTGGGTAAATTTAAACCTCTTAAGTTTTATGTTTAAACCAGGTTTCAGCCCATAGTGCTCTGCATGTGCTTTGGGTCAGGACTGGAAATTGGAAGCATCTTGTAAGACATGACCCCAGAGTATTACATGAAGGTTATTATAATTGTGATGTCCAATGAAAAGTTATGATTTTGTTGGTTCATAATTGGAAGCTGTTACATTTTCCATTCAGATTGTGCTGCAGGAGGGATTTCCCTCAATGTAACCGTCTTATTTTTCAGTCGGGATAAAAACGGCTTTCTCACTTAGTGCCATGTTAGTGGCATTAAGCTGTCTTGTTCTTGACTACTGATCGATGAACTGAGACAGAGGCATAATTAGTGAAAGGGAGAAGACCAGTTAAGATAGTTATTATGTGTGTGGGGCATTGCTGTTTTCAGGCGTGATGGATCCTGATTGCCTTCATTGAAGCTGAATCACCATGATCCGGTGAAAATTGTTTAATACTAAATTATTGTGAACTGCAAAATAATCAATAGTTCCCTGCACCCACATGGCTGGCTTGTGAATGCATTTTGCTCATTGAGTTTGCGAATTGCTATGGACTGTTAAGCTATTTTAATTTGTTCTTTCAGAAGTAGTTCATTTGGTTTCAAAGCAGAAAATGTTGGAAAGACTCATGAGGTCAGATATCATTCTAGAGAAAGCAAAACAGAGTTAACGTTTCAGATTGAAAACCATATGAAAGTCGAAACTCTGACTGAGGTTAAGAGTTTTTGTCCAGAAACTTTCAAACAGATGATGTCTGCACTGTGAAGTGTTTCAAACATTTTCTACTTTATGTAAGATTTCCAGCATGTTCTACTTTTTGATTATCAATTTGCTTTGCTCATTGCAGTAATTCTATATAATTTATCCCCATATTGGTCAAAAAAGTTGTGGCTTTAGTTTTCAACCTTTTGAGTGTGTCAGGTTCCCCAGCCTTGGAGAGACGTGTTTATGTTCTGATTTTGCAGCACCTTATTATGGTTATTGGTGGGCATTGGCCTGCGTGTGCTTTTGCTTCATACTGACCCTATTCAGTTCAGTAATGGGTATAAATTCTGCATGTAAGAGAGTTTATGGTAAAGTGGCCAGTTATACCCAAAGTAGAAGATAATTGAGTGCTTATCCTTTATTATCTATAAGCAACTCCCTTTTGCATTTAGAGACCTTTGTAGAACTTTGTCCTGAGTATAACTTAGCTATTTAGTCTGCAGCTGAAACTTCAAATGGCTGATGTGACTTCAGCACTTTGACTCAACCATATTTCAAAAGTAGTTTAGCTGTAAGAAAAGTTACATTGTGGTCTGATCTTGCTGTACATTGTTTAGGGCAGGTCCGGCCTGTGTGTAAACATAAATGCTTTCAATAATAACTAACATATAACTTATAGTTGTTAGTAACATTTCTTTGATGTTTGTAATTTAAGAACCATTCTAATCTTCTGGAAGAGTAGCTCTGACCAATTGAAATAATGGTCAAGATCCATGATTTTATTTCAAACAGCAAATCACATATTCATTTTGCTTCCCATACAATTGGTTTACAACCGAGAGCTGCCCTTTCATCTTTACTGTGAAGAAATGCCAAAAATAAAGATCTCAAATTTTCACAGCAGCGTAGAAATCCGATCTTCTACTGGTCTGGCTTGCTTTATCGTGAAGAGCCGCCCTTACCATTGGCATTTCTTTACCAAATACTCTTACTTCGTTCAAAATTAAAATCAGTTTGTTGTTTTCTCTTCTCTCTCCTTGTGCTTGCACATTCACGGCAGGTATATGAGGTAAGTATAACCTCGTGCTTGCACATCACCTTAAACCTAATTTGACACAATATACCCTTGTCATCAACACATAAACCAGGAAACAGTTAAATAGAAAGGGTTCACTTGTCCATCACGTGATCCTATTCTACTTTGCTGTGGAGCATGTCTTAATTGTAATGTGATGATTTCACGCAAGTATTTTGCATTTGTTGCTTTGGAAATATTAAGGGGGCTGCAGTGCCCTTTGGGACGTGATATATTTCTTATCCCAGCTGCAGTGTAGCGTTATGGTGGGATACTGGAGCGAGGAGTTATTTCTTGTTCAAGCAGGACACTAGAAAGAAGAATTGGCAATCAGGTACTCTTGAAAAGAGAGGAAGTAGATTTCCATTGGCATTGTAGCTGACTCTCTTGTTGGCATCCAGGGGTCCAGTTGACATGAAGTGCATTAAACGATGGGAACAAAGCTGAAAGTGGGCTTCTGGCTGTTGCTACAAAGAGAATCCTAGCACCCTGATGACTTGGTGAAGCATGGGGCATATCATTGGTTGAAAATCTACCAGTTCAAATCCTTACAGCATTTTATTATAATAATAATAAGCAATAAATGTTTTGTCCCCCTGATAAGGATCATAATATCAGTGAAATGGTAGTTTTTATAAGGAGCAAGCTATTTGGAGAGGGAGCAGAGGTACACCATTGCGCCAGTGGTTGGCTGCAAGGTGCTTAGTTATACTTGCATTTTGGGATGAACCATCTGACTGAAGCAGGTGGCCACACATGAACTGATCCCTGGGGACAAGTAGAATGTCCATGGATAATGGGGATGAGAGAAATGTCCATGCATTGTCTTCATTACAACTGTGAATTACTAGCCTCTGAACTGTGAATTCCCTCAGCCTTCTCAATGTTTATGTTTGCCAATATGTGGCATTAAGAAAAGTACAACTCCTGTGAGATGAATCCACATTCATTCTGTTGGATAACAGAGCTTATGCATAACTACAAAATTGTTACATTCAAGGGTTTCAGAAGTAAAGTTATTAAGATCTGGTTTGCCTATTAAGAGTTGTGAACAATGTGTCAACTTTCCACACTACCTTCTCTAAATAATCCCCATGTGTAGGCAATTCATGTTCTTATTTATTCAAATGTTGACATTTCAGTTCTTCTTGTCTTTTGGGTCTTGTTGTACTGTGTTCCTTGTTGTGATGTGCTTTTATAGCTGGTGAGAACGATTTGATTTGACAAAATATTATACAATTGCACTTTAGCAATGTTTGGGCCAACATCAGAAAAAAGGCATATTGTGCCATGTTGTGTAAAATAGCTTTAAAGGATGCTGTTTGTTGCTTTTTGTACTTCAGTAATGGAACAACTGAATGACATATTAAATATGATTATTTCCTATCTGGTTATAGATTTCAAATGGGATGAACCAAAATATTCCTGGAAGGAAATACTTTCTGTAATAATCTGTTTATGAACTTCATGTTCATAAGTAATATTTCACATGCAACTTAACCAAGGATAATCACATTAAAGACGTTATCACTTTTAATGTTGCATCATGCCTGATTTGAAATGCTCACAGCTAGTCGGGGCAAATTGGCATGTGTAATATCTGCAGAGGTTCCTGCCACGAATGCAGTGGAGAATGTCTTGGATCCACTTTTTTCTGAATTTCCGATGATCATCTTTCAATGTCAAAGCTAAACGTTTGCTATCAGGGTGGAATTTTAGCTGTGCATGATGTTATGGACTGTGAGAATCTGTGGTGCTACTCCGGGTGTGAGCAAGGAAAGCTCTAATCCAGATTTATTGAAAATATTTATCCCTTCTTGGTCCTGCTTAACATGTTATGCAGTTGTATCAGCATGATCTACGCCACTTCCAAAAATTTCATTTCATTTTCTTCATTTGAATGTATTTCAGAGGCTAAGTGCATTGTAGTGATACAACTGTATGGTGTACTTGAAGCTACGTATATACTGGGGTGTATTTTCTTAACATGTTTCCAATTAACCATTGATTCTTTGAACTGCGGACTCTGAATCAATGTGAGATGTTCAAGGACTTCAGCATTTTTATTTGAAGAACATGGATTTAATTTAAAGACATGTTTATTGACTTTAACAGCTCATGTAATTATTTGTGTTATTTAGTTGAGAAGCTCCTTCAAGCAAGCTTTTGGCAAAAAGAAGTCTCCAAAGTCTGCTTCATCTCATTCAGACATTGAGGAAATGAACACACCCGATTCATCCTTGCCATCCTCTCCCAAGTTCCCTCATAACGGATCAACTCCATCCACCCCAGTGATGAGAACATCGCACTCCAATTCGCTGTACGTAGATGCTTTATTTACAACCGAAAGGTAAACTTGATGCAGTTAGGTTCATGCGTAATGAATGGAAAATGCCCATGGTTAGTTGGAATGTGTGTGAATGACAGACAAAGGTTAGATGTGAGAGTACCAAAGCTGCTGCAAGAGTTGTCCGTTTCTCCAGTATTTTGCTATGCTGGATTCTTACCAAAAGACAAAACATTGAAATCCATGAAGAGGATTGAAATGATTGCACTTATCCACTAACTTCTCACTAACTTCCCAGTAAGATTGGTAGATTTAGATGTAAGTTAATTTTTAATGTTGTGGTAAGCCATAGTTCTTGAGGGGACATGAGGAGAATTTTTTCCACACAGAGGGTGATGGGTATGCAGGGAAATTGTAGAGATGTGTACAATTGCAATGTTTAAAAAATATGGTCTGATACATGGATAGAGCAGGAGTTCACAACCTTTTTTATGCTATGGACCCCTAGGATTAACCGAGGAGTCTGTGGACCCCACATTGAGAACCCTTGGTTTAGAGGGACACAGGACAAATGGAGGAAAATGGGACTAGCTCAGATAGAATTTCTTGGTTGACATGACTCAGTTGGGCTGAATGGCCTACTACTGTACTTTACAAATCCTTAAAAACCATAAAAATCTCCCTGGCACGATTCAGAAAGCACCCATGGATGGGAATAAACAGTTGCCATTTTGAGCTGATGAAGAGTCTCAGCCCAAAATATCGACTGTTTGTTTCCCTCCATAAATGCTGCCTGGCTTGCTGAGTTCCTCCAGCGTTTTGTGTGTGTTGCTGAAGGTTTCCAGCTTTTGCAGGATCTCTTGCGGATCTGAAATATTGTTTTATTGATTCACATTATGGGGGAGAAAGCAAGAAGCAAATTGATCAGTGAGCTAAGTACTTCTAATCAAAGACTTTATTTCAAAAACTCCATAACCTACTGTGATTGGGAAACAGAAATTGGAAACATTTCAAAAGAAAAATAAGTTCTGCCGAAAGGTTTTGGCCTGAAACGTCGACTGTACTTTTTTTCCATAGGTGCTGCCTAGCCTGCTGAGTTCCTGCAGCATTTTGTGTGTGGGTTGAAAAGAAAACTAGATGATGATTTCCTCATTTTTCATTGAAATCTTTAACTGTTGTCATTGTCCTTAACAGTGCAAAGGGACTTGGGAATCCTAGTGCAGGGTTCCCTAAAGGTTAACCTAATCCTGGTGCTATATCTTATGGTCATCTTCCTCCTTCCTGTTCAGCATTTCGGAATGCATCGATGGTGAGGCTGAGACAATTATGCAGCTGCGCAGTGAGCTGAGAGAGAAGGAGATGAAGCTGACTGACATTCGGCTTGAGGCACTGAGCTCCGCTCACCAACTGGACCAGTTGCGGGAGGCAATGAACAGGATGCAGGTGAGCTGGCCTGCCTTCCAATGCATCTCTATAAAGTCTGTCTTTATTTAAATTAGATTGGCAAAATGCAGCAGAGTAATTCAGCTTACAGAGTCATAAGGCTTGGAACCAGGCCATTTAACCACCAAATTCATGCCGACCAGTGCGAATCTACTGACCAGTGGGCAATTGATTCTTTGTGTTCAACTTGATTTCACTTATGTCAAGCATCCACTGGTGATTAGTACCAAAAACTTGAAGACTAACTACTCCACTGTAATTTCTAAGAAGCATCAGTTCTTTTAACTATTGTAAGAATTGCTTAATTGCCACTGATCTGTAGCTGCCTTCTCATCAAAATTACATTAATGTATAGTATCTATCTTCTTAATCCCAATGATACCCTGGTGGAAAGGCAATAAAGGCAGGCAGCATAGATAATGATAGATTCCTGACAAGAGGTCTGCCCAGGTATAAAATTGAAGTCCAACCTGGACCAAGGCCAGAATACTGAGATCTCCTTCCAGCGCAGTCTGACACTGGGTGATCTTTCTTTGTCTGTCTGCACATTTGCTCCCCACTGTCACTACGTCTGATGCTTTCTCCCTGCCAGCTTTGTTCCCTTAACACTTTTCCGTTATTCGTACACATTCCTGCCTTTCTCTGTATGCTTCTGTCTTCCTCTGTCCTTCCCTTCCCTTTTTCTCTCTCCCTATCCTGGTGAGTCTCTACAGAGAAGATTCAGCAGGACATTGCCTGGATTGGGGGACTTCAGTTACAGCGAGAGATTGGCTAAGCTAAGCCTGTTGCCTCTGGACCAAAGGAGGCTGAGTGAAGACGTAATATAAAATTATGAGAGGCACAGGTAGTGTAAATAGGCAAAATCTTTTTCTCATGATATAGATATCAAAAATGAGGGCATAGGTTTAAGATCAAAGGAAGGAGTCTATAAACGAATCTGAGAGGAGAGTTTTTTTTTAATAGACTTTTGATATCTGGAACACTTGTCACAGGAGGTTTATTGATTTATTTAGCAATACAGCGTTGGGTAGGCCCTTTTGGCCCTCTGAGCCATACCACCCCAACGACCCCACAGCCCTGACCTAATATGAGACAATTGACAATGCCCAGTTAACTTACTTGGTACATCCTCGTACTGTGGGAGGAAACTGGAGCACCTGGGAAAAACCCAGCTATTCCCCCAGGGAAGACGCACAGAGGCTCCTTACAGAATGACACCGGAATTGAGCTCCCAATCCCAGAGCACCCCAAGTTGTAATAGCATCATGCTAACTGCTACGTTACCATGGCGACCAAGTTATGGCATTAGATATAATTACGATGTTTAGAAAGTATTTGTACAGGCACTTGAGTAGGCAAGGCATTAAAAGATACAGGCTTATATATGAGCAAATGGATTCGTAAATAAGCAAAAAGATTGGCTTAGACTTTGTGGATCAAAGTATCTATGGTCCTGTACTGTAAGTATCCATAATTCATCCTCCATCTGCCTCTCCCTCTTTCTTTCTCTCCTTATTTCCCTTGATTTTTTTTACCCCTTCTTTCACTCCCCTCTTTCTTTTTCTTCACTCTCTTTACCTTACCCTGAATTTTTTTACACAACGCATGGCGAGTGCATTGGATGTGCTGCCAGGACTGGTGATAGAGGCAGATACAGCAGAATTCGGTGTTACCTGATGCGTGCATCTTGTACCACATACTGAACAGGATGCCCAGAACCTTCTGACCAGGAGAGAAATGTTTGCTCAAAACCAATTAGGATTGGATATGTAACTGATTCAGGCATCTTCCCCCTTCCTTCTCAGTCCTAAAGAAGGGTCTTGGCCCAAAATGTCAACTGTTTATTCATTTCCATTGATACTGCCTGACCTGCTGAGCTCCTCCAGCATTTTGTGTGTGTAACTGCTTATGCTTCTACTTATGAAAGCATTTCACCCAACTATCATTTTTAAGGCAAAAGATCTTTCGATGTTCCGATTGGGTTTGTGTGTCCTGTCCTCTCATGGATTACTTTGAAATAGTTACATCAATCCATCTACTCTCTGCTTGCCATTTATCATATTTCTAGAAAATTGTCCCTCCAGTGAGTGAACAGTCTTACCTTCGCTGATTTACTTAGCTTTTGCTAGGCTCTTGCTTCAGGTATTTAAGAAAAAAGGAGCAACATATGTAACATTTTGGACAACACTAGGACATCCTATAACTCCTTTATCTAGAACCACTTCTACATTTATATTCTCTTCATTAGATGTTCAGGATCCCTTCTCAGACACACTGAAAATTTCCTTGAGTGTGCTTTCATGAAAGTAAGGGAAAGCGTGTCTCAAAATTACAATGTAGAGAAGTTTTATTGGTGCCTTTGAATCGGCAATCTTTCCAAGGCAGGAATATTAATAGCAAAAAGTGCAGGCTATAAATGACAGCTCTGGGTCACCACTAGACCCACATTTGCTGCAATCTGCAATTACGCTATCACAGTTTTCAATTTAATCTTTTAAGAGAGCCTCAAATGTTAATGCTGCTTTTACAGTTGAGCCCGTGTCTCACTAGTTATGCATGACTCAAGCAGCCCCAGGGAGACAACAGTATAGCTCAGCCAACCTCGCCTGCCTATTCATGCATGGAACTCATCCCAAATGGAAAGATGTCCTTATTGTACGGTCGTCTGAGAGTCATATGTGTGGAATTGTTTGGCCAGCGGACATTTGGAAAGCCTCTTTATTTAGTGGAGGCCCAGATGTTCCTGTAGCTGCATTTCAGTGGGGAGAAAGGAGATACTGAGATTTGTGCTGCAGCCAAGAGCACTTGACAGGGGAATGCAAAACAATTGGGGTATCTTTGTAGCTGCATATCTGCACAGCCATTATTTGAAAGAATCAGAAAACAGTGAATACCAGAGCAAAGTTTGCACTTCAAGTAGTAATACTTTCAAAATTGCTTCTCATCAGAATCAAAATCAGCTATGTCATCACTGGTATGTGCTGTAAAATTTGTTAACTTTGTGGCAGCAGTAAATGCTAAACCTGATAATATAGAAAGAAAAAATAAGTAAATCAATGACTCAAAGTATATATATGTACAGTGGCATGCAAAAGTTTGGGCACCAATGGTCAAAATTTCTGTTACTGTGAATAGTGAGTAGAAGATGAACTGATCTCCAGAAGTCATAAAGTTAAAGGTGAAAAATTCTTTTCAACATTTTAAACAAGATTAGTGTATTATTTTTGTTTTGTACAATTTTAGAGTGGAAAAAAAGGAAAGGAGCACCAGGCAAAAGTTTGGGCACCTCACGAGATTTGACCTCTCAGATAACTTTTACCAAGGTCTCAGACCTTAAATAGCTTGTTAGGGCTATGGCTTGTTCATAATCATTGTTAAGAAAGGCCAGGTGATACAAATTTCAAAGCTTTATAAATACCCTGACTCCTCAAACCTTGTCCCAACGATCAGCAGCCATGGGCTCCTCTAAGCAGCTGCCTAGCACTCTGAAAGTTAAAATAAATGATGTGCACAAAGCAGGAGAAGGCTATAAGAAGATAGCAAAGCATTTTCACGTAGCAGTTTCCTCAGTTCGTAATGTAATTAAGAAATGGCAGTTAACAGGAACGGTGGAGATCAAGTTGACGTCTGGAAGACCAAGAAAACTTTCCAAGACAACTGCTCATAAGATTGCTAGAAAGGCAAATCAAAACCCCCGTTTGACTGCAAAAGACCTTCAGTAAGATTTAGCAGAATCTGGAGTGGTGGTGCACTGTTCTACTGTGCAGCGACACCTGCACAAATATGACCTTCATGGAAAAGTCATCAGAAGAAAACCTTTCCTGCATCCTCACCACAAAATTCAGCATCAGAAGTTTGCAAAGGAAACCTAAACAGGCCTGATACATTTTGGAAACAAGTCCTGTGGACTGATGAAGTTAAAATAGAACTTTTTGGTCGCAATGAGTGAAGGTATCTTTGGAGAGAAAAAGAGTACAAAATTTCATGAAAAGAATCCCTTTCCAACTGTCAAGCATGGGGGGTGGATCGATCATTCTTTGGGCTTGTGTTGCAACCAGTGGCACGGGAACATTTCACTGGTAGAGGGAAGAATGAATTCAATTAAATACCAGCAAATTCTGGAAGCAAACATCACACCATCTGTAAAAAAGCTGAAGGTGAAAAGAGGATGGCTTCTACAACAGGATAATGATCCTAAACACACCTCAAAATCCACAATGGACTACCTCAAGAGGCGCAAACTGAAGGTTTTGCCATGGCCCTCTCAGTCCCCTGGCCTAAACATCATCGAAAATCTGTGGATAGACCTCAAAAGAGCAGTGCATGCAAGATGGCCCAAGAATCTCACAGAATTAGAAGCCTTCTGCAAGGAAGAATGGGCGAAAATCCCCCAAACAAGAATTGAAAGACTCTTAGCTGGCTACAGAAAGTGTTTACAAGCTGTGATACTTGCCAAAGGGGGTGTTACTAAGTACTGCCATGCAGGGTGCCCAAACTTTTGCTTCGGGCCCTTTTCCTTTTTTGTTATTTTGAAACTGTAAAAAATGGAAATATAAAAGTAATCTTGCTTAAAATATTAAAGAAACATGTCATCTTTAACTTTATGCCTTTTGGAAATCAGGTCATCTTTTACTCGCTTAGCTATTCACAGTAACAGAAATTTTGACCGGGGTGCCCAAACCTTTGCATGCCACTGTATATTAAATAGTTAGATGAAAAATATTGCAAAGCAGTAATAAAATATATTTGAAGAACTAAGGTAACATTCAAAGTCCATTTAGGAATCATATGTTAGATGAGAAGGAACTGTTTTTGTATTGCTGGGTGTGTCTCTTCAGGATTCTGTACCTCCTTCCTGACAGTAGTAATGAGAAGAGGGCATGTCCTGGATGATGGTGGTCCTTCATGATGAACGCTGCCTTCCTGATGTACCACTCCTTTAAGGTGCCTTGGATACTATGGAGGCTACTACCCAAGATGGAGCAGACTAATTTTACAATTTTCTATTGCTTCTTTTGGTCCTGTGCAGTAGCCTCCTCCATACCAGACAGTGATGCAGCCTGTCACATTGCTCTTCATGGTACATCTATAGAAATTTTCGAGTGTTTTAGGTGACAGACCAAATTTCTTAAATCTCCTATTGAAACGTAGCCATGTCTTGCCTTCTTTACAGCTACTTCAATATGTTGGGACCAGGTTAGATCCTCAGAGATCTTGACACCCAGGAACTTGAAATTGCTCACACTCTCCACTTCTGATCCCTCTATGAGGATTGTTCTGTGTTCCTTGGTCTTACCCTTCCTGAAGACAACAATCAGCTCTTTTGTCTTACTGACTTAGAGTGCAAGGTTGTTGCTCTGACACCACTCAACTAGCTGGTATATCTCGCTCCTGTACGCCCTCTCATCTCCATTTGAAAAAGACCACTTTCTCATTGAAGATCGACCATCAACTCAAAGACGGGAAAGTTATTTGTAACTTTTAAGTCGCTCATTCTTTGTAAATTATTTTCTTTCTTAACCCTGTTGAACACTTCTCCGCTCATTGCTGACTGGACTTCAGGACAGGATTTTCCCATCATTTGGTTCATGTTATCATGAGGCTGGAGTACTGAAGGTAGAAGGGGAGCTGTTTTCCAGATTTCATTTCTCTCGTAGACGTGTGAGACTCAAATTTTGTTAGTTACAGGAATGAGTAACCTTTGGCATCAAAATCCCAGATCAATATGATATTGAACTGGTTGCAATATGTCGCATTCTGCAGAGCAGGATTCAGTGGGGAGGCTGTAATTCATTTGAGCTCTGATGATTTTATGTACTGTGGAGACAGAAGCTGGTGCTTCTGGCTCATCCACCTCCCACGTCCTCGTGTGTCCAGCTAAGCCACATTCCATGTTCTATCTCTGTACCCTACAGTCAAGTGTGACTTCTGGGTTTCACCTGCAGATTTTACATGTGATTGGTAGGCTTCACCCAAGGCAACTCACATGGTCTGTGTGTGCCAATTAACTTACATCAGATTTCTGAATGGACAAAGAACCCAAGTCCATTACCTCATCATTTTTTTTTCTTTTTTTGCTCTCTTTTTACACTACTTAATTTAATTTTTATATCTATATCTTACTGTAATTTATTGTTTTTATTTTTATGTATTACAATGTACTGCTGCCGCAAAACAACAAATTTCACACATATTAGTGATATTAAACCTGATTCTGATTCTGAGCAGATTTTTCCCGTATGTTAACCAGAAACGGGGAATACACAAGACATGCTGTTATTCACAAATCATGCAAGGAATATCTGTGGTTAGATTAGATTGGATTAGATTCAACTTTATTGTCATTTTGCCAAGTACAGATAGAAAGCCAATGAAATGCATTTAGTATCTGACCAGGAATGCAAAGGATAGTGTTATTTACAAAATAACTGTGAATAAAAAAAGTGCTACAGCACACAAATATAAAAGTACTGAGACAGTACAATACGGATGCAATACTGCTTAGTGCTGTGATGAGAGGTTCAGCAGTGTCACAGCCTCAGGGAAGAAGCTGTTCCTGTGCCTGCTGGTGCGGGAACGGAGGCTCCTGTAGCGCCCACCGGATGGGAGGAGAGTAAAAAGCCAATGGTTAGGGTAAGATGCATCCCTGATGATGCTTTTCGCCCTGCCCAGGCAACATTTATGGAAGATGTTCTCAATGGTGGGCAATTGGGTACCGATAATCCGCTGGGCAGTTTTCACCACATGCTGGAGTGCTTTGCGGTCCGATACGGGACAATTGCCATACCACACTGAGATGCAGTTGGTGAGTATGCTCTCAATGGTACAGCGGTAAAAGTCCGTCAGTATCCTGGGACAGAGGTGAGCTTTCTTGATGCTCCGCAAGAAGTAAAGGCATTGTTGCGCCTTTTTGATCAGGATGGAGGAGTTCAGGGACCAGGTGAGATCCTCAGAAATGTGGACACCAAGGAATTTGAAGCTTGATACACGCTCCACTACAGTTCCGTTGATGTAGATGGGGACGCGAGTGTGACTCCTGGCATGCCTGAAGTCCACAATGATCTCCTTGGTCTTCTGGGTGTTAAGGGCCAGATTGTTGTCGGCACACCACGCTGTATTTATAATTGGGAAAGATTAGAATTAGCATCTAGAAGGTTTGGATTAAAGGGAAGGCTTTCACTCTAACTCCATTAGTGTAAACTTATCATACTTCAGCTTTCAGAATGCATTCTGCAGTTTTCACTGTACTAATTCCATTCATTTTGTTGATGTTGTTCGAAATCATATTTCACGGTCTCACTTTCAATTTTCCTGTTGACATGCAGAATTACATACATGGCAGTCTGGACAGTGTTTCTGTAGTCAGTTGTTGATTGGAGTTGCTGTCCTCATCTGAACTGATAGTGCTGCATTTCAGAAGTAACAAATATGCAAAATGGTAATTATTAAGCTCAATTAAAGCATTGAACAGCTTGTCACAGGAAACACTTCTAGAGTGACTGCCAGCAGTTAATGCGAAGATTCTGAGTGTCGGTTTCAGACTAGGCTTTTTACATGATTTCTCACGCACAAGAAGGTGAGCCTAGCTTGTTTTAATTTCAAAATTCTTTTTTCCTCAAGACTGAAATTGAAAAGCTGAAAGCTGAGAATGACAGACTGAAGTCTGAGACTCAAGGTAGCTGCAGTCGGGCCCAGTCACAGCTTTCCATCTCTTCGTCCCCACGCCAGTCACTCGGCCTTTCCCAGCACAGCCTTAACCTGACAGAGTCCAGCAGTCTTGGTAAGCAAATTGGAAATCATAACTTTTTTTATTTACAGTGATTATATCCAAACATGTATTATTACAACCCCTCGCATCACCTTTGATGGAGAACTTGGTGAGTTCAAATTAGACCATCTACCCCAGACAATGAATTTGGATGAGTTACTCTTCAATTACATTAATGTAGGGTGGTGTTTGATTGCTATACCATAGTCAGCTCTCTACACGGAGGGTTCAAAGTCATCTGCTCCAATGGGCATGCCAAAACAGCAAAGGACTTAATTCCTGCATAGCTTATATTTTTGCGAATTCAGGTCTGAATATGAAGTCATTGGCTGAGTCGGCAGAGTGCCATTGAGACTGAAGCTGAAACACTAGGTACAGTTTTTGGCTGTCTTATCAAGCGAAGGTATACTTGGGAATAAAGGAACTGCAACACAGATTCCTTGAATGGCAATAACATGGAAAGAGAAATTAAGCAGACAAGCCCTATACATTCCAGATTTCAAAAACCAAGACAGATAATCTTCCTGAAAGGTGAAAACGTTCTTACAGTGTAGGCTATCTCCCCTGTATGTGCTGTCTACACTGGGGTCACCTCCACAAATTAAGAGCTCGTTCATTCCTGTAAACACCTGTAAGAAAATGAATCTCAAAGTAGTATATGGCAACATAATTTAAATTCACTTGGACTTCGACCTGACTTCGCAGAGTAAGATTTTTTGATAGACTCTTTTGTTATTAGGGGAAATTACATATGGACTTAGGAAAACAACACAGAGGTAGAAGGTCAGTCATGATCTCATTGGAGAGTAGAGCACACTCGAGGCCCCAAATAGCTTACTCCTAATTCAAACTATCATCACTTTTAGCACTGTTTCAGATAGCACTACATCTTTGCAACTTCCTTCACGCTGCTCACGGTATTTATTGTTGTATCTATTATTACCATGTACACAGTTTACTCTGTGAGCTTCACGTGAGCAAGGGAGGGATTTCATTGCACCCCAGTGTACAAGACAATAAACTGAATCTGAATCTTAAAGTCATGTTCCGCTTCTAATTATTGTTACTCTTGAGCAGATATGCTTCTTGATGACAACATAGATGGGTCAACCCGGAAAGAAGGCAGACATGTGAAAATTGTAGTCTGCTTGCAAGAAGAGATGAGATGGAAAGAGGTATGTCCAATGCTCCCAATTCCATTGCTGAATACCCTCCTTGGTATATGTAACTGAGATGTGACCCTGTTAGGAAACGGTGAGAAAGACTGTTTGGGAAAACCCAGATTCCAAAAATATATTTAAAGCCAAAATGGGGAAAAAAACTTTCAGTATTGTAATGGGCCATGCAATTGCATTGAGTGTGAACTGTTACTAATTGTAGGCTGGCTTGCTTCAGTGCATTAGAAGACATTAAATGTTAGCCGCTTATTGTGGTCCAGGAGTCATTCATCAGCCCATTCAGATAGGAATGGCCAGTTAACATTCCTGAAAGTCATTTCTAAACCAATCTGAAAATTTCCTTCTGTGTCCATCCGGAAAACAACAATCTGATGTCATGCAACTCTGGACAGTGAGCAGGTTTGTCTAAGATACAGGACATCTGTGAAAGTTGGCAAGGAAATGGAAAATGGACTTTAATTTAGAAAAGAGCAAAGTCCTGATGAAGAGTCTTGGCCCGAAACATTTGCTGTTTATTCCTCTCCGTAGATGCTGCCTGACCTGCTGAGTTCCTCCAGCAATGTGTGTGTGTGTTACAAAAGTGCAAAGTGATGCATTTTGGGAAATTAAATCAGGGTAAGACATTCACAGTGAGATAGGGCCCTGTGCAGTATTGTTGAACAATGTGACTTTGATGCAGTGAGCCAAAGGGCTTGTTTCTATGCTGTAAAACACAATGACAGCTTGACAGCTGGCTCGGATCCCATTAGTGCCGCAACCTTTTCCTGCTGCTTCTGAAATATATGAGGACTTCATGATTGAGATATCCTTTGCAGAATCCACTACCCCTTTAAATGACAAATAATTTCTAGTATGTTGTATGTTATATGGTCCTTTTTGGTCTTACTGTCCTTCTGCAATATTAGTTTCATGGATGGAGTAATTAAAAGTGATGCACAACTGGACGGAAGGGGGAGGATCTCTTTGAAGCCTATCAAATATTGCAAGGTCTAAGTAGGATGGATGTGGAGAGAATGCTTCCTATAGTGGTGGAGTCTAGGACTAGAGGGCACAGCCTCAGAAGAGAAGGACGTTCTAAGGAGATGAGGAGGAATTTCTTTATCCAGAGGGTGGTGAATCTGGAATTCATTGCCATAGGCAGCAGTGGAGGCCAAGTCATTTAAACAGAGATTGACAGGTTCGTGATTAGTAAGGGCATCAAAAGTTATAGGGAGAAGGCAGGGGAAAGAAGTTGAGGGGGATTATAAATCAGTCTTGACGAAATGGCGGAGCAGACTCCATGGGCCAAATGAGATAATACTGTTTCTACATCTTATGGTCTGAAGTATAGGTGGTGATGGGAAAGTGCCCGTCACGGAGTTGGAAGATCCATAAAATTCCAGCAATTTCTTTCCAACGTTGGTTGTGTTTGGGTGCAGCTATTGATGTGCCTGATTAATCAGCAATCATAATGTCACCAGCCAGATCCTGAGTTTCCAGAATATTTGCATCGCTGCAGATGGACAAAATGCTAACTGGTGAAGCAACAGGGTAGTGGGTAGATAAAAGGGAATGTTGTCCTCATTCAGAATGAAAGTGAACTTGAGGAGTGTTTGTTCAATCCACTAAGGTTCAGTATACATCCATCTTTACTATCCTTAACTGATCAGTGAACTTTTGATGGTGACGTAGAAGTCTGTGCAGACATTTTGTTCTCTGCTTTGCATAGAATCATAGAGCCAAACGGAGGAGAAAAAGGTTCTTTGGCCCACTGAGCACGCCACCTACTTACACTAATCCTCCAATAATCTAATTTCATTTTCCCCATGTCGTCAAGTAGTGGTAGTGGTAGTGGTAGGATCGTTCGAGTTGAGTATGATGTTCTCCAAAGAGGTTGTCTATTGGTGTGTCTTCAGGTGGCGATAGAAGTCAGAATCATGGACATATGTCATGAAATGTTAACTTTGTTGCAGTAGTACAATACAATACATGACAAATCTAGAAAAAAACTGTGAATTACAGTAAGTATATATATGCATATTAAATAGTTAAATTAAATAAGTAGTGCAAAAATAGAAATTAAAAAAAGTAGTGAGGTAGTGTTCATGGGTTCAATGTCCAGTCAGAAATTGGATGGCAGAGGGAAGAAGCTGTTCTGAATCATAGTGTGTGTGTCTTCAGGCTTCTGTACCTCCTTCCTGATGGTAACAATGAGAAGGGAGCAGGTCCTGGGTAGTGGGAGTCTCTAATGATGGATGTCCCCTTCATTAATGTTGGTCCAGGGTCCCCATATTCAGTGTGGGCAGAACTACCCTCCAGATTCAATTGCTCCCCAATATACCAATGGAAACTTAATAGCGGCAAATTACCCTACAGACATGCATGTTTTTGGGATGGGGAAGGAACCCAGAGCATCAGGTGGAAACCTACATGGTCAAGGAGAAAGTACAAACTCAAAGCACAGGAGATCAGGATTAAACTTGGCCTGTTGGAGATGTGAGGTGGCAGCGCAATGGGCTGTGACATTGTGTGGTCTATGTAGATGCCTCATGCTGAAATTCATCCCTTGGGTTTAGTCAATTTTACATAACTATCAAATTTCTATTTCTCACATTAATGCAGGATTCTCGGATCCGCCAGTATATAGTTGGCTGCATTGGTGTCAGCGGTAAGACGAAGTGGGATGTTTTGGATGGAGTTGTACGCCGACTATTTAAGGTAAGGCCTGATTGAAAATGAGGTTGAAACATACAATTGCCAGTTCTGTGATTGAGAAAGGTTTTCTTTTAATTTGAGCATCTACATTGCAGCTAGATATGGACCAGAATATTGGAGAGCAGTTTAGGGCTAAAAATAGTCTTGACTGTTATGCTTTGTTCCGTCAACTTTATGTCATTATATGACAGGGCTTCAAAGTTTCCATTCCAATTGGAGTTTTCCCTTCATGTTTTTTTCTTTCGTCCCTGCTGTCTCAAGCTGTTGACTCCCTGCAGGCGCTATCTTCTCACAGCATTTCAGTGCATGGCAGCAATTTCAGAGGACACCACAGCTGCATTTAATATTGGAATGACTTGTATTTGCATATGGCTTTCAGAGCCTTGATTTATCCAGAAGTACTTTACAGCCAATTACAGACTTTAAATGTCGAATCATTGCTTAAAAACAAGTAGGAAATATGGCAACCAACATACACAGAACAAACTCCCACAAGTAGCAATATGACATTGAAAAGAGAGAACATCTTATTTGCACCATTTACTATGCAGTACATAATGCTGTATGCATTTCCCCCTGTCCCCATCCCAGCTTTTTGAGTCCATTTCTTTGGAAAAGAACTTGAACTTACAGCCTTCTAAATGACAAGAACCACATGGCGATATAGGTGGTTCTAGTCCTCACTGACACCCATGCATGTCGACTTTTCCTGTTTAGTAGCTCAAATTGGTGTCAACTGTGAAAATGTCATCAATTAAAATTGCACTATTTTGTTGATATTACAATTATTCCTGATAATGCTATAGAAGTTTATAATTGCTAAAGAAGCTGTGATGCAGCGTAATGCTAATCTGAGAAATAGGGTCATGTTTTAAAATAAAGCCATTGAGAAATGCATTTTTGTTACACTTATCCAATGAAATTCCCCCCTTTTATTGATTTTACAAATGTAAGCTCATTTGATACACTATGGAAGGTCGAACGAAGGTAAACTACTGGATTAATGGCAGGATTCTTACCAGTGCAGAGGAACAGAAGGATCTTGAGATTTGACAAGTTGCTGCATAGATTAGAGAGCATATTTTATGAGAATAGGTTGAGCGAGTTGGGGATTTTCTCTTTGAAGTGATGGAGGACGAGAAGAGACTTGTATGCACTTGTATAACAATAGTAAAAACTGTTGAGAGGCTCATTGTGGTCTCCCTCCCCCATACTTGTAACATTTACCAGGAGTATTGTGGAGAAAGGACCCAATGTATTGCTAAGGATCCCCATCACCCATCCCGTAATCCCTTTGACCCAGTTACAGTAGCATCAGGACTAGACCTACCAGACTGAGTAACAGCTTCTTCCCTCAGACTGCGAGACTAATAAATGCCCTGCCACCAATGAGGTCTCATTACTCGGGCAGCACTTGGTTTATGCGCTGTGCGTGATGTATATTGTGTGGATTGCACTGTGGTCCGGAGGAATGTTTTTTTTGTTTGGTTATATACAGTATATGCAAAGTCAGATAACCTTAAACATGAACTTGAACTTTAAGATGTTAGCGCGAACAGCTAGTGATTTTTCCCAGGGTGGAAATGGCTAATATAAGAGGATATACAATAATATTAATATGTTTGGAAGTAAGTACAGGAGGGATGGCAGGGGTAGTTTTATTTTTACACAGTTGCATAGAACATGCTGCTGGGGTGATGGTAGAGACAAATACATTAAGGACATTTAAGGGACCCTTAGATACGTTTGGATGATCTTCTTAGCTTTTGTGCGAGGGAGGGGTTGGGGAATGTTTGG
Source organism: Mobula birostris (assembly GCF_030028105.1). Taxonomy (NCBI): domain Eukaryota; kingdom Metazoa; phylum Chordata; class Chondrichthyes; order Myliobatiformes; family Myliobatidae; genus Mobula; species Mobula birostris. The sequence goes on along the minus strand of NC_092380.1, from coordinate 98,850,061 downwards.
TGTTTGCGAGCTTTTGTTTCTTTTTCTTTCGTGCGGAGGGGATTGATGTCTTTCTTACAACTATTTCTATGGTTCTCTGTATTTTATGGCTACCTGGAGAAGACAAATCTCAGAGTTGTATTCTGCATACATACTTTGATAATAAAATGAAGCTTTGAACATGGAAGAAAGAAAAATGGAAAGCTATGTGGGAAGTAAGGAATAGGTTGGCCTTAGAGAACAACCTAAAGATGGGCCTGTACTGCTCTATGTTCTATTTGTTTTAACCTAGTTATGCTATTTTTCTCAGGAGTATATTATCCACGTGGATCCAGTAAGCCAGTTGGGGCTGAACTCAGACAGCGTCCTGGGCTACAGCATTGGAGATATCATACGCACTAATAATGCAGACACACCTGAATTGTTACCCTGTGGCTACTTAGTAGGAGAAAGCAACACAATCACAATGTCACTGAAAGGTATGACTATTACTTGTTTTGGAGTTTTCTGCCCTCTTAATGATTGTCAAGAAAGTACAGTCCTGTGCAGAAGTCATAGGCACATATAGCTAGAGTGCCTGAGACTTGCACAGTACTGTATATTGATTAAAATAGGAAGGTGTTTGGGAAACAGAAATAAGAGTACTTAGCTTTGTTTTAGCTCAGTAGTTTTAAGTGTTATTTGGTATTGGAAAGACATAATGTACAGTACAGTGCAAAAGTCTTAGGCACTCTAGCTATATATATGTGTCCAAGACTTTTGCACAGTAGTGCAGGTCTAGAAACAGAACCAATGGTCAATAATAACCAAAGTTCATACTTATCAAAAGGAAAAGGAATGCATTGAAAAATACTGAAATGCACTGTGATAAGGATTTGCTGATTTCACTGATTACTCCTCATTGAATAAAAATTGGTACCACTCACAATCTATTGATTCCTGTCTCCCTCTGCTGATTCTGTTGAGCATTACCACACCTTTCTGCATAAGAATTTCTGACTGCTGTGCACTCTGTGATTTTGATTGTTAGATTCAGACACGGGGTTTTCTGAAAATCTCCTCCTAAATAACAGAATACAGAAAGGCAATGCTGAGTTTCTTTGTAACAAAAAATACCAGCACCTGTTTGAATAAGGTCACCCTTCGTTCTTCAAAACCCAAGAAATAAATGCCCAAGGTATTTAGTCTCTTGAGAATCTTCTCATTCTAGGAATTTAGCCTGGTGAATATCCTTTGCACTGATTCCAAAGTTACCATTATCTTTGTTTAAGTAAGGAGGCCAAAACTATGCAGAGTATTCTCCATACAACAGCAACAAAACCTCCCTTTTTAAAACACCAAACTCCCTTGCATCGAAGGCAAACATACTGTATGCCTTCTTAACTACGTGTTGGACGTGTCTGCTAACTTTTGTGTTTCATGTAATAGAGTACCTAGGTCGCTCTACACCACACTCATTTATAATCAGAATCAGGTTGAATATCACTGGTATATGTCATGAAATTTGTTGATTTGCGGCAGCAGTGCATTGCAATACATAAATAGAAAAAAATTTAAAATACAATAAGAAATATATATTTAATTTTGTTTTTGTATATATAAAATATATTTAAATATATACATTATATATATTATATTAAATAAATAGTGCAAAAAGAGAAGAAATAGATACTGAGGCAGAGTTCATGGACTCATTGTCCATTCAGAAGTGAATGGCGGAGGGGAACCAGCTGTTCCTGAAGTATTGAATGTGTTTCTTCAGGTTCCTGTACCTCCTCCTTGATGGTAGCAATGAGAAGAGGGCATGTCCTGGGTGATAGGGGTCCTTAATGATGGAAGCCACCTTTCTGAGCCATCCGCTTTTGAAGGTGACCTGGATGCTTGGGAGCCTGGTGTCCGTAATGGAGCTACCAGGGCTTACAACTTCCTGTAGCTTTCTACGATCCTGTGCAGTGACCCCTTCCATAGTGGACGTTGATGCAACCAGTCAGAATACTCTCCATGGTACATCTGTACAAATTTGCGAGTGTCCTTGGTGACATACCAATTCTCCTTAAACTCCTAATGACATATAGCCGCTGCCATGCCTTCTTTGTAATTGCATCAATGTGTTGGGTCCAGGATAGATCCTCAGAGATGTTGACACCCAGGAACTTTTAACTGTTCACTCTTTCCACTGCTCATCCCTCAACTTTCCTTTCCTGAAGTCCACAATTAATTCCTTGGTCTTACTGACTTTGAAAACAAGGTTGTTGCTGCGACACCACTCAACCAGATGATCTATCTTGCTCCGGCAAACCTCCTCATCACCATCCGAAATTCTGCCAATGGTAGTTGTGTAGTTGGCAAATTTATAGATGACGTTTGAGCTGTGCCTGGCCACACAACAGTACCTCTTCAATTAGGTAATAACCTGCTTTTTAATTTCTCTTACCAATGTGTGTGACTTCACAGGAATGCAGAAGTTCTGGTGCATCATAAAAACAGCACTAAATCTAAAAAAGATGATTAGTAGAAAGACGAGACTGGAGTGTGATAAAAACTATTGCACCCAGTTGATTGCGTGGAGGGTTTAAAAGAGCTTAAAATCTGTTGGATTGTGGAGATTGAGAGAGAGTTTAAAAGAGGTGAGCTGGGGCAGGCAGCACACTTTGCGTGCCACAGTTCTCAAGCAGACCTTTGGGTGCAGAGAGGGACTGTTTAAAAGAAGTGAAGGGGGTAGCTGATACATTTTGTGTGCCAGAGTTTCCAAAGAGACATTGGATTGTGTGGAGGGAGAGAGAGTTTAAAAGAAGCAAGTGGGGGAAGTTGGCACATTTTGAGTACCACAGTTTCCAAGAAGTCATTGGAATGCACATAATTAAGCACTTTGTAAATTCAGTAAAATAATTCAGTAAAAAGAAGTTAGGTTAAGCGGGAGTGGCCATTGTGTGAGTGGGGAGTTGAGTTTTTGACGCATAGGAACATAGATATGTACAGCACATTACAGGCCCTTCGGCCCACAATGTTGTGCCGACCACGTAACCTACTCTAGAAACTGCCTAGAATTTCCCTACCATGTAGCCCTTTATTTTACTAAGCTCCATGTACCTATCTAAGAATCTCTAAAATGCCCTATTGTATCCACCTCTGCCACCGTCATTGGCAGTGCATTCCACACACCCACTGCTCTACGTGAAGAATTTACCTCTAATATCCCCCTTGTACCTATTTCCAAGCACTTTAAAACTATGCTGCCTCTTGCTAGCCATTTCATTGATCCTTTGGCAAGGAGAGGTGTAGGCCATAGGTAGATATTTTTAAAAATTATTCTTTCTTTCCTATTGCACATTTCAAGCAGTGGAATGCCAGGCAGGATAGTGGAATGCTCTACTTGAGGGAGGTAGGAAAGCCTCCAGTGACCCTGACAACTACACCTGCAAGGAGTGAATCCAGCTGCAGCCTCGAACAGACCATGTTAAAGAGTTGGAGCTGGAGTTGGATGAACTCTGGATCATTCGAGGCTGAGGGGTTGATAGATAGGACATACAGGGAGGTAGTTACACCCAAGGTGCAGGTCGCAGGTAACTGTCAGGTGGGGGAAAGGGGATAGGTAGCCAGTGCAGAGTACTACTGTGGCTGTTCTGCTCAACAACAGGTATACTGCTTTGGATGCTGTAGAAGATTGAGAGGAGATTTGATAGAATACAAAATTATGACAGATATAGATAGGGTAAATCCTTGGAAGCAAAGGAGGATGAGAAGAGACTTGACAGAGTTGTATAACAATCGTAAAAACTGCTGAGAGGCTCACTGGGGTCTCCCTCCCCCCAACTTCTAACATTTACCAGGAGTATTGTAGACAAGGGACCCAAAGCATTGCTAAGGATCCCTACCACCCACCTCTTTGACACATTCCTCAGGACGAAGTTACAGAAGCATCAGGACTTCGACTGTCAGACTGGGTAACAGCTTCTTCCCTCAGGCTGTGAGATTAATGAATACTAATGAAAATGCAAGCAGACTTTTTCCGTTGAGGTTGAGTGGATCTACAACCAGAGGTCATGGGTTAAAGGTGAAAGGTGAAATGTTTAAGGGAACATGAGGGGGAACTTCTTCACTCAGAGGGTGGTGAGAGTGTAGAACGAGCTGCCAGCGTAAATGGTGGATGTTGGTTCAATTTCAACATTTAAGAGAAATTAGGATAGGTACATTAATAAAAGGGGTATGGAGAGTTATGGTTTGGCTGAGATCCATAGGACTAGGCAGTTTAATGGTTTGGCATGGACTAGATAGGCCAAAGAGTCTGTCTTGTGCTGACAGTGGCTTACCTTATTTTGTTAACTGCATTACAAAGGCGTTTTACTTGTCAGAAGTTTACAAGAACATTTCAAGAAAGATCAATGTTCAGACATGTACAGTACTGTGCAAAAGTCTTAGGCACATAAGATTCTTGCACAGTATTATAGTAATTTTATGTATTGCACAGTACTGCTGCCATAAAAAAAATAATTTCATGACATATGTGAGTGACGATAAACCTGATTCTGATACGGGTCTCCGTTGTGGACTGAGAGTGGGAAGGAGGCAGGGAGAGGGGAATCATGGCTGGGAAAAGGAAAGGGAGTGGAGAGTGAGCAGGAAGAACCAGAGGGACATTCTCTAATGTTCGATTGACCAATTGTTTGGAGTCAAACGACCTTACCTGGTGTCTCAAGGCTGAGTGTGTCTGCCCCCACCCACACCCGCCCGTAACACTCTTTCACTGCCACCTGTCTTACACCCCTTCCACGGCAGTCAGCCTTTGCTATTCCCAGCATCCTTTGCTCCCACCAGATTTACAAACTCACTCTCCACTCCTCATTGACAAATTCAGTACTGTGCATAAGTTTTAGGCACCCTGACTATATATATGTACCTAGGAGTTTTTTTGCACAGTACTGTAAGTACTTCAATCTCTGGAACATTCCTGCATGGACACATTCACAGGTGTTTTAACCTCTTATAAACTTTGTGTGCAATTTAGAAATTATTGTTACACTCGTTTCCAGAAGTGAGCATGAAAGGTGTAAAATTTGACACCGTGAATGAGTTGTTAACACCTAAAGCGGGCCAAAACCCAAAAGATTTGAAAATAAGTAATTTTTCCTTGTTTCGTTCTTCAGAGGTTTTCTGGGCCCAGAAAAAAATGAAATGGTGAATAGTTTGTAATTGAAAAATGACAGAAACATACTTTAGAAGTGTAAGTTTGCTTTGGTTGTCTTCTTCCCACTACACTTGTTGATTTTTTTGCTTCATGCAGGTTTGTCAGAGCACAGCTTTGATTCCCTCGTGTTTGAGACACTAATTCCAAAGCCAATGCTGCAACGTTATGTCTCCCTGCTGACGGACCATCGCCGTATCATTCTGTCAGGACCGAGTGGTACTGGGAAAACCTTCCTGGCCAACCGGCTCGCTGAGTACATGGTGCTCAGGGAAGGTAGAGAACTGTCAGACGGGGTCATCGCAACCTTCAATGTGGATCACAAGTCTAGCAAGGTGAGGAAACAAACGAGTTCTGAGGGATGTTTGTTGCAAGGGAATGTAATGGTAAGGGTGATATTTACATGAAAGCAACAGGTGATAAAATCAGACTGGTCTGTGCCAGTGCTTATGCCCTGCTCCCACATGTCTCCTGTCACCTCATCTCACATGATCTGCACTCCCTTCTATCCATTATTTTTTTTAAAGTCATATTACAATTATTTTATTCATCAGAAATGAAGCACTATTTTACAGAAAAAAGGGAGTGAATTTCTCACAGGTTTTGAAGGAAATCAAAGCACATTTTAAAATAAATAAATTTCTATTCTACATTTTCTATAGAACAAGAACACAGTTCAAGTTAAATCATTAAATCTGACAAGATAGTGGCTATGTTTGGTCAAAAATTACAGGTCAGAAAGACTAAACTATGTAACCGGCATTGGTTCAATTGTACTATCTAGTTTTCAAATGTCTTCTGTTGGCTATATTATTTGTTACACCTTTGTTGATGAAGTGTCCTTCAGAAATATATTTCCTTTTGATCAAGTACTCCACTCTGGAATTTTGAGATGGTCCTGGCCGTACTACCTGTGTGGTATCAAGCAGTTTACATAGGAAAACTGTAGAAGTCAAGAATGACAGATCCCCTGATCAACTAAAACTGCCAGTAGAATCAAAGGAGAATCTACCATTAATTCAAACAGAAGACAGTGGATTTCCCTGCAAATCCTCCAGACGAAGACTGGAACAATCGTTAACATGCAGCAATTCAGATAATCATGCCACAGCACACCCTGGCTTAGCTCAGCAGAATGATCTCCTCTTCAAAGAAGAGTTTGCTCCCATAATCTATACACCAGAGAACTGCAGCTCACAGATTGAACGAGTTTCTGGTCTGCTGCTTACCACAGACTTACAAAACCAAAAAGCAGATTGTCTTGGTGAAGAAATGGAGAACAATTTGAAGAAATTGAGTGACATGGAAAATCTCTAGAATGAGTGAGAATCCAGCAAATATTACATATGAGTTGGGAGAAAGCAGCTTGGATACAAGAACTGAGCACCCATCCTTGTTATCGACAAATGAAACACAGAGGAAGCCTTCTTATATGTCCTTAACCTCTGCTGCAAGAAGGAAAAGGAAATCTGCATGTTTCATGGGCCAAAGAAATGACAATGTTGGGCTTCTGGCAACAAAACGAATGCAGCAAGATGTGCCTGCTGCTGTGGGTAATAAAACCACACAGGTAGTACAGCCAGGATCATCTCAAAATTCCAGAGTGGAGTACTTGATCAAAAGGAAATATATTTTTGAAGGAGAATTCATTAACAAAGGTGTAACAAATAATGTAGCCCTTCTATCCATTCTATTTCCTCTTATATACTTTGCTGCTTGACTGAGCTAACTCATTCAAAGTCAAAGTAAAGTTTACCATCAATGCATGTGCATTATTGATCTTTATATAGTACCTTGAAATTCATTTTCTTGCAGACATTTACAGGAAAATAAAGAAATACAAGAAAACTATACATAACAAAGACTGATAAATAACCAGTGTGCAAAAGACAAATCATTCAAATAAATTTAAATAGATAATGCTGAGAATTTGAGTTATAACGAGCCCTTAAAAGAGAGTCTGTAGGTTGTAGAATCAGTTCAGAGCTGTGGTGAATGAAGATATCTATGCCAGTTCAAGAGCCTGATGGTTGTAAGGTAATGACTGCTCCTGAGCTTGGTCGTGTGGGACCTAAGGCTAATGTACCTCCTGCCCGATGGAAATAACGAGAAGAGAGCATGACTATTTCAATGTTTCAACCAATTTATCACCCAATGAAGTTTCTTCATTGGTGTTTTAGTATTTTATTCATGATTAATTGTTTAAGACTTGTGTGTGTATGGAAGTGTATTTACTATCTCTGTCCTATTAAAAATGGCAATAATTTTAGCCACTTTTTAACTTCTGTTTTCCTCTAAAAGGTCCCGCAGCTTAAACAGGCTTGCCTGAGAAGTCTAATTCCATCATGCCACAGATGGCTGTGGAGATCAAGTGACTGGGTATATTTAAACCGGGGGCTATTGGGTTCTTGATTAGTACCTTACCTCCTGTCTTCTTCCTGTTACTAAGGTAAAGATTATGGGGAGAAGACAGGAGAATGGGGTTGAGGGGTAAAATAAATCAGCGTGATTGACTGGCAGAGCAGACTTGATGGCCTGAATGGCCTGATTCTGCTTCTATGTCTTCTGGTCTTATCTTTGCACTATTTTTGTAAAATAGAGTTGACTTCTCCCATGCCACCAGGGGTTTGTTGTAATAGAGGAATCCAAATGGCATTTTCTCATCCAGAATGGAATTTCAGTCAGGGATGAAATGTTTATCAGAAACGTTCATATTTCCACTGTTTGGCAACCACTGTAGATCAAATCAGTGGCCTTTAGTTTTACAGAAGGAATGGAGCTAACTGACCACCATTTACCTATCAGCCTTGAGTCGCATCATGGCCACCTGGGGGTAGAAGCACGTATGTGGGTTTAGATTATTATCCCTCAGCTGTTTGCTGTCTTCACTAATTTGTCCAACCGGAACAACAACCATAGCCAACATATTGCAGAATGTTATCACATTCTATTTTTTCAGCTAAGCTGATACAGCCCTTTTGGGGTGGAGATGAAGAGGAATTTCTTTAACAAGAGAGTGGTGAATCTGTGGAACTTGTTGTCACGGGAGGCTGCGGAAGCAAGGTCAATGGGTATATTTAAGGCAGAGTTTGATAGGTTCTTGATCAGTCAGGGCATGAAGCACTACAGGGAGAAAGCAGGAGAATGGGGCTGAGAGGGGAAATGGATCAGCCATGATGAAATCATGGAGCGGACTTGATGGGCCAAAATGGGTTAATTCTGCTCCTATATCTCATGGTCTTATGGTCTAAATTAAGCTATTAACTCTGGTACGGGAGCAATGGAAAACACGTTATTGCTGCACCAAACCTATTTTTTCTTCAACCAATGTTGGGGAAAATTATCGCAAAATATTTGATTACAGGCCAAGTAAAGTGGGAAAACAGGTGATAGTTTGAGGACTATAAATCATTGTTGCCACTTAAAATCATAAAAAAAATACTATTCTTTTGCAATTCTGGTCAGATGCTAATTGCATTTCATTGGCTTTGTATCTGTACTCAGCACAATGGCAATAAAGTTGAATCTAATTGAATAAGATTTAAAAATCACTTACTGCTCTTGAGCAACACACACAAAATGCTGGTAGAACACAGCAGGCCAGGCAGCATCTATAGGAAGAGGTACAGTCGACGTTTCGGGCCGAGACCCTTCGTCAGGACTAACTGAAGGAAGAGCTAGTAAGAGATTTGAAAGTAGGAGGGGGAGGGGGAGATCCAAAATGATAGGAGAAGACAGGAGGGGGAGGGATGGAGCCAAGAGCTGGGAAGTTGATTGACAAAAGGGAAACAAAGCTGGAGACACAGGAGAAAGAAAGGGGGAGGGGAGCACCAGAGGAAGATGGAGAGCAGGCAAGGAGTGATTGTGAGAGGGAAAGAGAGAGCGATAAAAAGAGGGGGACATAGTAACTGAATAAATAAATAAAATAGGGGATAGGGTAAGAAGGGGAGGAGGGGCATTAGTGGAAGTTATAGAAATCAATGTTCATGCCATCAGGTTGGAGGCTACCCAGACAGAACATAAGGTGTTGTTCCTCCAACCTGAGTGTGGCTTCATCTCAACAGTAGAAGAGGCCATGGATTGACATATCAGAATGGGAATGGGACGTGGAATTAAAATGTGTGGTCACTGGGAGATCCTGCTTTCTCTGGTGGGCAGAGCATAGGTGTTCAGCAAAACAGTCTCCCAGTCTGCGTCGGGTCTCACCAATATACAGAAGGCCGCACCGGGAGCACTGGACACAGTATATCACACAGGTGAAGTGTCACCTCACCTGCATGGACTGTCTGGGGTCCTGAATAGTGAGGGAGGAAGTGTAAGGGCAGGTGTAGAACTTGTTCCGCTTGCAAGGATAAGTGCCAAGAGGGAGATCAGTGAGACTCCTCTTGAGGCTGGGTTTAATTCTTTACGCTTTATTTCTCACACTGAAATGAAAATCAGTGGCTTTTAGTGACTTTGAAAGATCTTGTGGAGTGCCAGTTATTGACGTCTTCTTCTTGGGTCGTTAGCTCCCAGTGGAGCATAGGCCAGTGTCCAAAGTCAATGGTATGGTTGGAGTTCATCAATGTTTCTGTAATCATTGTATCCACTGGTCAGGGTACTAGCCTATACAGCAGTTACTGATGTGCTTCTAGCAAATTAAGAATTTCTTCATTAATTTTACAAATACTACAAATAAACCTCTTGTTTTTTTAGAAGATGAACATTTGATCTTCCACTGTAGCTCATTGTGGCCTTTCCACTTTACTTGTCTGGCTGCACTGCTTTTTCTCTGTAACTGCAACACTATATTCTGCATTCTGTTATCTCTTTTTATGACCTTAATATATTAAATTTGGCATGATCTGTCTAGGTGGCACACAAACAAAAACTTATCACTATATCACGGTACATGTGACAATACTATACCAATACAGAGAAACCCACACTGTGGTCTCAGTTGTAAATCTAAGCACTCCACGTGTATCTAAGAGTTCCATTTTGAGAAAGGACTTATCTACAAGTCAAAAACAAACAAAATTTGCTCAGTCTGCATTGCAGTTCTCTGGAGCCAATCAGGAGCTAAGTCTAGGGTTAATTTTCAACTTCCCTTTAGTCAGTTGTGTAGTGGTTAGCACAGCACTACTACAATGCCAATGGCAATTCTCTGTATTGCCAATGGGTTGAATTCCGTCACTGTCCGTAAGTTTTCCACGTGACTGCGTGGATCTCCTTCTGTTGCTCCAGAATTCTCCAACATTCCAAAGGCGTACCGGTCAGTAGGTTAGTTGGTCACATAGGTGGAACAGGGGACGCAGAACGTTGGGCTATTACTATGTGGTATCTCTAAGTAAATATATATCAGCAAGGGCAAACAAGACAGAAATAATGAAACAAAAGTTCACTCACTTGCAGCCAGTTGCCGCGGATATGGTTATAAAAAAGCCAGGGTGCCAGCAGAGGCGATGCAATTCCAACAGTCCACAGTTTAAACACTTGAATGTTTGCCAGTACAGACATTTTCAGGATAAATTATTCAATATTATTTTAAACTTTGAAGATGTCATGATAAATATCTATGATGAGGTACAAGTAGCAGGTTGGTTTTCACGGAGACACAAGGGACTGCGGATGTGCGATCTGGAGCAACACGCTGAAGAACTCAACAGGCCTGGTCCAGATGAAATACTGACTGTCCATTTCCCTCCATGGATGCTGTCTGACCTGCTGAATCAGCTTTTGGTGTGTTGCTTTCACGGAGATATTGTTAGTTTGTACGGATTTGGAATTCAAATCAGTTTCTGTCTGTAGCCTGGCGAATCTGTATTGCAATCATTTGGTATTGTAATAAAACAGAAGATGTGACATTTGTAGAGTGAAATAGAATTAACATTTCAGATTGATGACTTACATTAAATGTAAACCTTAACTTTATCCTTCCACAGACACTACCAGACTTCAAATATTTCCAGCGTGTTCTCTTTTATATAAACTTTACATCAGCTTTTGAATTTAGTTTATGAGAAAGATGCCTGTATTGGGCAGATAATATAAGTGTGCAGACTGACAAATGAGGTGTTCTTGTTCTTCAGGAGCTCCGCCAATATCTTTCAAACCTTGCGGATCAATGCAATAGTGAAGCCAATGCAGTCGATATGCCCAGTGTGATCATCTTAGACAATCTACATCACGTTGGCTCCCTTAGCGAGATCTTCAATGGCCTTTTGAACTGCAAGTACCACAAATGGTAATGGCATTTCTTTTTTATTATGGTCCAGTACAACTCAACGAAATGTGGTGATTTAGGCTGCAACACGGTTTCCCTGCTGCTGGACTCTCTCCAAATAGTGGACGTTTGGCAGCGAATGTTAGAAGCATATCGTAACCATCTTGTCTTTTGCTCAGTCTGCAGTACGGTTCTCTGGAGTCAGGTCAAGGGCTGTGTGTAGGCACCCGTTGATTTTGGGAGAAGTTAGTAAAGAATATAATAGAAGACAGTAAACCAATTATAGAGACAGTCCAGGGTTATAATCGGACAATGTGAAGTTTCTCAGCTCGTCACAGTACCACTTGACTATCAAACTGCCTAAAGTCAGCACAAGAAAAATGTTCAGTATTTATTAAAATGGCATGGTAAAATGTTCCAGAGTTCTGATACTCACAAGCAATTTTTACCAAAATAAAACAAAAGAGGAAGCTTGGATTTATAAGAAACTTTCAGGACGTATAATGTCCTAAGATGCTTCCCATCCAGTGAAACACTTTGAAGGCTTGGTCTTTGTGGCTCTGTGGGCAACGCAGTAACTAATGTGCATACAGCAAAGGAACCACAAACAACCAGGATCTGTTTGATCAATTGATCAGTGGTTTTGATTCAGAGGGATGTCAGGTCAAAGGACTCACTTTCAGGTTGTGCCTTGAGAGGTGCTGAAGCTGCAGGAAAGACCATGTTTGTGCTTAATGTGAATATTGCACTTAAATCCTTCATCAACTACTCTCAAAATGATGCTGGTCCTTATTTTTGGTATTTATCTCAGGTATACATCTACAACGGAATAGATTACTGTGCTAAGTCACAGAAGAGTTATGAGTCAAATAAGAATGGTGTCATGCATAGGGCAGATAATGGTGGTTAATCTCTTTTATCCCTGAAGGACATTAGTAACCAATTAAGTAGATTTTTTGCAGTGCTTGACAACCTTTTGCTGATGCCTGCTCTTTTGCATTCCAGATCTTTTGAACTGAATTCAAGTGTTGTGAATGTAATTACTAATACTGAAAAATATATTTTTCAGCCCTTACATTATTGGCACAATGAACCAGGCTACATCGTCCACTCCTAATCTCCAGCTTCATCATAACTTCAGGTATTTTCTAAACTAGTTACCTTTTGGAACGTGTTCAATGTTTGATAAGGTTCCACATTTTTATTTCTTATGCACAATTAAAACTGCCTTCAAGCTTTTTAAACCCAACTGTTATCATGATTAGCCTCTACTTTTAAGCATCCAGATGGTCTTGTAGAAGCCTATCTTACTGATTGAAGGTATTAATAGCATTTAATTATCTGGAGGTGCTTCATACTTAAATGTCTGGTCAAGATTTCTTGATGTTGTGCAGTGTTTATATCTAAATTATTAGTAATCACAAACATTAAAGCCTATTTGAATTAATGATACTTTCTATGTTACCTGTTGGTCTAGAATTGTGCTCAGCAACAGAACAATACCTATCCATGACTCTGAAGCACATTCCTCACAAAGTTGAGCAATTTTGAGTTGAGAACTTGCCCTTTGCCAGTGGCAGCTCTTGTCATGAATCAGTTCGAGTTGACACCGACGTCCAGCAGCTATGATGTTACCAAGCTCACTGAGTGGCCAATCACAAAGAATTCCCACAGAAGTATTGGCCTAATTTAAACATTTATTCAAAATGTTCAATGAAGATCACTGCATAAATGATTAAAATGGAAACTGAAATAAACATTAAAAAGTCATTTTAAGATCCACCAATTTTAAATATTCATGAGGATTATCATACACCAACATCCAATTGTAATATTTTAGAGAAGCTTGGATAGTATATGGTTGAGAGAGGTATGGAGTGCTATGGTACGGGTGCAAGTAGATGGGACAAGTTGTAAAACCAGGCTGGGATGGACTAAATGGGCTGATGGGCCTGCTTCTTTGCTATATTGTTCTATGTCCCTTTAAACATAAGACTGGGTTTATGGAGCCAGGTACTAGCTGTGATTATGGTTTAATACATAATTAAAATCTCATTTGAATCTCATAAGAAAGCCTAAGTTAGCCAGAATATTTTACTGTATGATTAATTTATGAAATCACAAACCCACTGATAGGAATTCCCTTGAAACTTGTGAAGAAAGCTGCAAATAAAGTCTGGAAGCCTAATGAGTCATTGACAACATTTTTAAGATTTCCATGTTAATCTATCTACCCCCAAGTGAAAATCCTGAAGGTTGCAATTATTTTCAGTGTAGTAATGGCAAACAACACTACTGTTGGAAAATCTGGGTCAATGTATATCTGTGCATAACTTTGTTTCAGGTAATTTGTGAATTCAGTAATGGGTAGGCTGCATAAAGTTCAAGGTTACGTGGAGGTATTTGTGTGTTGCATTCCTTACCTCCGAAAACTTGATAAGTGAGCAACGGATGATGTTCCAAAGAAGGTTTCCACTAAAATATCATGACTAGACAATCAGAGACTTGAAACTAAAAAGTGGAATTCACTAATTATTGTATGCCCTGTGCAAATCAAAACCCCAAACCCCAGAATTAATTTTAATTGTTGTGTCAAGACTTTTGGATCACTTAAACTTTCCTCTTATCTTTTACAGGTGGGTCCTGTGTGCTAATCATACTGAGCCAGTTAAAGGTTTTTTAGGTCGCTACCTTCGTCGGAAGCTGATAGAAACTGAGATTAGTACAAGAACAAGAAACACGGAACTGGTGAGGATCATTGACTGGATCCCCAAGGTCTGGCATCATTTGAACAGATTCCTGGAGACTCACAGCTCATCTGATGTTACTATTGGTAATTATACCATATGAGCATTCAAGAAATTAATATTTTTAATATCATCGGGATTTTATTTTCTCCTATGAGGATTCTCAAGTTAAAATCAGATGTAATATACAAAGCATTTTAAATGTTAAAGGTAGGAATATCTTTACCTAAAACAAAAAGTACGTTTCAGAATGGTTAGCTAGGAGCAGACAAACCGCTGGAGGACCTCAGCAGGTCAGGCAGCATCCGTAGAGGGAAATGAACAGCTGATGTTTTAGATTCAAGAGGCTTCATCTGAACTGAAAGATAAGAGGGAAGGTAGCCAATAGAGAAAGGTGAAGGAAAGGGTGGAGGAAGAGCTAGATGGATCCAGGTTGAGGGGAGTTGATAGATTGGTAGAAGAAGGAAGAGCGGTGGTGAGGATGAGCAGGGGTGGAGTAAGATTTGGGGCAGCACGGTAGTGTAGCAATTAGCATAATGCTATCACAGGTTCAATTTTGCTGCTGTCTATAAGGAATTTGTATGTTCTCCCCGTGACTGTACGGGTTTCCTCCCACATTCCAAAGACATAGGGGTTAGTAGGTTAATTTGTCACATGGGTGTAGTTGGGCAGCATGGGCTCGTTGGGCTGGAGTGGCCTGTTACTGTCTTGTATCTCTAAATAAGATGTGGTTAAATGCAAGGTGCAATGATTTTTTTTAATTATAAAAAAAGCTGATTTTAAAAAAAACATATAATGAAAATACTGATCAGTCTTTCACTACAATGCTTTATTGTCTAGGTCCTCGGCTGTTCCTGTCCTGTCCAATGGATGTTGATGGTTCAAGAGTTTGGTTTACAGATTTGTGGAATTATTCTATCATCCCTTACCTGCTGGAAGCAGTGAGAGAGGGATTGCAGGTATGTCGTTTATCATGTAGAGCTCTCGTGAAAAGCTGCTGAGTTTTTCATGACTATATAATAGACTCCTCCAGAGCACAAACACTACTATTTATCACCAGAGAGTGAATAAGTAAAGCATGCTGTGATAGAGGCCATCACCTGTTGTTGTGAAAGGTATTCTGTACACATTGAACCCTGCTTTTCAAATTCAGTTCCATTCCATTTGCAGCACCTGTTTAATGGAGAAGTGTGATCATTTGAGTTGGGCCTGATGCCCTCCTAGGAGGTTGTCTTTTGGTGGGTTCTCAGGTGGTTCTGTTCCCTCTATGTAAGTGGCTTTGTTTGACATAGAGAGTATGATACCCGGACATCACTACATACTGCCTGGCAGATCGGGGTCAGGGGTGGAGGTTTCCATTGGCATGAAGTTCAAGATCACTGGAGCTTTCCTCTGCCTTCACTGCTGTTGTGATGTCGTCATCTTCTGCCAGCTCCAGGATTAAAGTCTTGGCTAAATCTCTCTTTGTCGAGAATTTCTTCCTTTACCTTACAGCCATGGGTGACCCTACCAGGAACTTAGCGCCGGTTGGCTAAACTCCAGACGGCATTGTTCTCGGGGTCTCAGGAACTCAAAGGTCTCTCCATCACGACAAGATGAAGAACTGTTCAATGACACAACAGCAGCACTCCCGCCCGTTTTACAGGGAGAGAGCAGGCAAAGCCAAAATACCGCAGATGCTGGATTTCTGAAATAAAACAGAAGGAAATCAGTAGAGAGGGAGCGATGACGGGGTGTTTTAGGATGATGGCCTTTTGTAAAAACTGTCAGAAGAAAATAATGTTAGAACACACCTCAGACATGGCACTATGCATACAGGAGCCATACCCTCCTGTATGTTTATGGCATGTGACTTCTTACAGCAGGCATCTCAAAATACTGGAGTGATATCACTTTCTCCACAAAATACAAAAAACACCCTGGCAGGATAAATGAACCGACAGCAGTGTTTTCTTGCAGACCATCCTTGTGCTCAAATGGGTATGCATGGTTTGCATGCCTGAAAAAGACTTTCTAACCTGGGCTGCACCACGGCCACAGATTGCCAGATGGATGGAAGATTCCCGGGAATCCCAGGCTCATGACCGCTCAAGGCAGAGAAGAGCAATCGGAGTGGCACTGGGAGTCTTGAGCTAATGCTCCAGAAGCGCACTGAAGTTTGTTGTAAACAGCTTATAGAACATATAAGCTTCCAGATGATCCTCCTGCCCTGGTATCTCATCAAGTACCTTGTACCTCACTTGTGCCAGAATCTGCAGGTCCCATTAGACATCTCAGAACCCATAGAAATGTAATGGAAGCGAATCATCCTTGATCACAAAGAACTTCTTCAGGAGGAGGAGAAGAAGCCGTTCTAAATTTCTGTTGAGTACTAGTTCATTGTACACACTGTTCTTCATTTTAAGATTTACCCTTAATTTGATGGATTTTTATTTCAAAGGTATTTGAAATGTATGCTGTCAGTTTTTCAAGATTTTTCACTCTGTGCTTTTCTCTTTCTGTCTTACAGCTGTACGGAAGAAGAGCTCCTTGGGAGGACCCAGCCAAATGGGTGATGGAAACATATCCATGGATTGCTACACCACAGCAGCATGAGTGGCCCCCTCTACTACAGCTAAGGCCAGAAGATGTGGGCTTTGATGGTTTCATACTAGCCCGGAATGGTGGTTCCAGCAAACAGACACAGCAGAGTGATGCTGAGGGAGACCCCCTTGTGAGTTGGTAAAATTCTTGTGAGTCTAAAATTTAGTTACAGTAACTACAGCAAAACAAGATTCAGAACCTGCTGGACCCTGATGGGTGGCTTATTTAACATTAGTAATAGGGCTGATTTATTTTCAGACACAGTTTTTAGAAATAATGCTCAGCAAGATCTTAAGGCTGAGTGGTGGGGGAGATTAAGACATTAACATGCATACATTAGTCTGTTAAATAGTGACAACTGTCTGGTAAAAGATATCACGTCAAGTCAAGTCACATTTTATTGTCATTTCAACCATAACTGCTGGTACAGTACACAGTAAAAGCGAGACGTTTTTCAGGACCGTGGTGCTACATGAAACAATACAAAAACTACACTGAACTATGTAAAACAACACAAAAACTACACTAGACTACAGACCTACCCAGGACTGCATAAAGTGCACAAAACAGTGCAGGCATTACAATAAGTAATAAACAAGACGATAGGCACAGTAGAGGGCAGTAGGTTGGTGTCAGTCCAGGCTCTGAGTATTGAGGAGTCTGATGACTTAGGGGAAGAAACTGTTACATCGTCTGGTCGTGAGAGCCCGAATGCTTCGGTGCCTTTTGCCAGATGGCAGGAGGGAGAAGAGTTTGTATGAGGGGTGCGTGGGGTCCTTCATAATGCTCTTTGCTTTACGGATGCAGCGTGTGGTGTAAATGTCTGTAATGGCGGGAAGACAGAGATGATCTTCTCAGCTGACCTCACTATCCGCTGCAGGGTCTTGCGATCTGAGATGGTGCAATTTCCGAACCGGGCAGTGGTGCAGCTGCTCAGGATGCTCTCAATACAACCTCTGCAGAATGTGGTGGGGGTGGGGTGGGAGATGGACTTTTCTCAGCCTTCGCAGCAAGTAGAGATGCTGCTGGGTTTTCTTTGCTATGGAGCTGGCGTTGAGGGACCAGGTGAGATTCTCTGCCAGGTGACCACCAAGAAATTTGGTGCTGTTAAAGATCTCTACGGAGGAGTCATCGATGCTCAGCGGAGAGTGGTCGCTCCGTGTCCTCCTAAAGTCAACAACCATCTCTTTTGTTTCGTTCACATTCAGAGACAGGTTGTTGGCTCTGCACCTGTCCGTTAGCCGCTGCATCTCCTCCCTGTATGCTGACTCATCATTCTTGCTGATGAGACCCACCACGGTCGTGTCATCGGCGAACTTGATGATGTGGTTCCAGCTGTGTGTTACAGCACAGTTGTGGGTCAGCAGAGTGAAAGCAGTGGACTAAGCACACAGCCCTGGGGGGCCTCCGTGCTCAGTGTGATGGTGTTGGAGATGCTGCTTCCGATCCGGACTGACTGAAGTCTCCTAGTCAGGAAGTCTAGGATCCAGTTGCAGAGGGAGTCACATTGGTGTACAACCTTTTTTTTGTCCCTTTCAAAGATGTCCAGAAAATAGTCTTATACACTACAGTGCAAATGTTTTAGGCACGTATACATAGCTAGGGTGTCTAAGACTTTTGCACAGCACTGTAGTAATTTTATGTATTGCGCTGTACTGCTGTTGTTGCAAGAAGATATTAATTTCATGGCATATGTGAGTGTTGATAAACCTGATTTTGATATGAATCTCTATTGTGGACTGAGAGTGGGAAGGGGGCAGGGAGAGGGGAGGGAGAGGGAAGCACAAGAGAAACATTCTGTAATGATCAATAAACCAATTGCTTGGAATCAAATGACCTTGCCTGGTGTCCGCAGTCTGCATACGTGCCACCCTCCCAACCCACCCTTGCCATTTCTTCTCTGCCACCTGACCCACACCCCTCCTGTGGCGTTCCACCCTCGCCAATCCCAACATCCCTTGCTCCCGCCAGATTTACAAACTTGCTCTCCACACCATATTGACAAATACAGTACTGTGCAAAAGTCTTAGGCATCCTAGCTTTATACAGTATATGTGCCTAAGACTTTTGCATGGTACTAAATATTCATGTTAATGGTAACTGACATGAAAGAGAGGTTATGACTATCCTCACTAAGGACCAAGCTACCATGTGAAGCAGGATATTGTGTTAATAACAGCAGTAGCTGGGGTTTGATTTTCTTTGTAGAAGTGCACCATGTTAAAATCAAGATGTTAAATCAATGAGTGCTTTTTAAAACGTATTTGAACTATCATCTTGTACCATAAACTTCATAATCTTGAAGCCCAGAATAATTAGAAAATATATCTGCACTAAATGGCCACTTTATTAAGTGCAGGAGTGGAGCAGGGTTTTTTTTCCTGCTGTAGCCCAATCACTTTAAGGTTCAACATTACTGTGATTCAGAGATAACCATAGTTATTTATGATACTGTCGCCTTCCTGTCAGCTTGAACCAGTTTGTCTATTCCTGTCTGACCTCTCTCGTTAACAAGGCTCTTTTGCCCATAGAGCTGCCGCTCACTGGATGTTTCTTTGTTTTTTACACCATTCTTTGTAAACTGAACAGACTGTTGTGCAGAAAATCCCAGGAGATCGGCAGTTTCTGAGATACTCAAACCACTCCATCTGGCACCAGCAATCATTCCATTGTCAAAGTAACTTAGATCACATTTCTTCCTGATTCTGATGTTTGGTTTGAACAACAATTTGAACCTGTTGAGCATGTCGACATGCTTTTATGTATTGAGTTGCTGTCATATGGTTGGCTGATTAGATATTTTCATTAACATGCAGGTAAAATGTGTACCTAATAAAGTGGCCACTGAGTGTAGATCTGTATTGGGGCTTATCGGTTAAGGGTTTTTAATTTCCAATGCTTAGGTCGCACTTTCCTTTAAAGAAAGGGAAAATTACAAACTGCACTGTGTCACACCAAGCTCTTAGCACCTGGCAATGTTTCCTTCTATTAGAACTTCCCTGGTTAACTGAAAGAATTCCCTTCTTTTAAGAGACGTTTTGATAGGCACACGAATGTGAGGGAAATGGAAGGATATAGACATTGTGTAGGCAGAAGGGATTAATTTAGTTCACCATTTGATGCCTAATTTAATTGGTTCGGCACAACATTGTGGGCCGAAGGGCCTGTTTCTGTATTGTACTGTTCGATATTCTATGTTTCTGTTTTGTTTCCCCTCTGCAGATGAATATGTTAATGAGGTTACAAGAAGCTGCAAACTGCTCAAGTCCCCACAGCTATGACAGTGACTCGAATAGTAACAGCCATCACGACGATATTCTCGATTCCTCTCTGGAGTCCACACTTTGATCAAGCGTTCTGCCAAAATCATCTGTCACTTCTGTCCAACGTTTCTCTGAACAGTTCTGTGGAAGGCGAGGACGCAGAAGAGGAACGAAAACTGACCAATAGCTCTCGCTCTCGCCCGCTCAGCTGGACAGAAGCCTTGGTTTATAAAGAAAAGATGGGGCTTCAAGTACAGGACACTTTAGTTCAATTTTAAATATTGTAGCTCTGGTGGGTGCAGGTAACCCTAAGGAGACTAAATTTGGGGTTTTTACCCTGCCTGTTTTGTTATATAACTGAGAACTGCACTATTTCTTCATTCAATTGCTGGAGGCAGTTGTGCCAAGCCAATGAGGAAATGTTGTACTCTGCATAAAACTAGTAAGACCTGATTTTGAAAGGTATAGACTTAACATCATTGTGCCATGTACTGCCCTGAAAAAATGTATCCTATGCTGCTCTCAGCCAAACAGTCAGCAGACACTGGACATTTCAACCAACTCCTTCAATAATGGAGAGCGAGGGAGGGGAGGTGGGCTGGTGGGTAAGAGGAGGTGGATGCGGCGCCCCCCTCGGCTGAAGGCAGTTTTGGTGCTACATCACCACATCATGTTGCTGTTTGGAAATTGGCTGAGTTTGAAAGACAAGCCGGCACAAGAATTTTGGTCTCTGTTCCATCAGCAGTCTACATGCTCCGAGCACGCAGGGCATGCTTGGGTTGCTTGCCGACAGGTTGCCTGCCGAAAGCGTGGGCGGTCCTCTCCGAAACCCAAGAGAAATAATCTCTGGGAACAAGTGGTTGAGCCAGAAATCAATATGGAAGTCCCAATTTTCTCCTCCTCTCACTTTCCTTATTGAGAACACATGCATACAGGCACATGTATGTATGCATATATACACAAAACACACACACACACACACACACACACACACACACACACACCTTGATTGTCACTAAGGCTTGTCTCCTCACCAGGACTGGTAACACCTCCTCTGGAGTTGCACTTTTTCTTTGCAAAAACATGAAAGAGAAGCTGGATTGAGCTGTACCTCAGCGAAAAAGAAACGCAATCCTTTAGCCAAATCCATGCAAGCCTTTTTTTTTAGAACGACTGGTGCTGGAAATAAATGATGCCTTACTCTCGGTCTCTCTTTTGTACTGGTTTTCCAGTTGTTTAATTTTGCTATTTATTTTGTATTGTTTCTGGAAAAAAAAACAGGGCTGGAATTTCATCTCAAAACGTCAGTAAGAGTCGAGTTGTTTTTAGTCAGTGTTGTTTCAAATGATATGTTATAAGCAAGACAAACAAGGAAGCAAATCGGTTATTTCTCGGATCGTGATCAAACAGCAGCTCACTGTGTTAGATATTGTGAGGGTAAATGTGCCTAACAATAAAACACCGGACTGCAGAGTTTGACAATCTGTCCAGACCATGATGCTGTCAATGCAACACAAAAGAAATTCTTGATAGACACTACAATAATGTATAAATACTGAAATCATCCAGTGACTGAGTAATAGATTTTTAAATTGGAGTGCTTGTCGTTCAGTGCTGTTGTCCCCCTGCTTCCATGTGATGTATTATCACACAATCCAGTGTTCCTACACTTTGACTGATCAATGTGTTTCTCGATACCTCAATGGGTTTGTTAATGCTGCCATTAAACTGTCGTTACTGTACTCTGATCAAAATCTTTCCATTGTTGCATTAAAACTGTGATGACATGGTTCAGCTCAGAAGGGGTGAAGGGAATGTGGGCCAACGCTCAATTAATTACTTCTGAGCACAATTTTCTTTCTTTAAAATGTGTAATTAATTTTTTAAAATGCTTCCAGAATTTTTTTTTTTCTTTACGTCCTTTCCTGTCAACAGTGTCTAGTTGTTTAATGGTGTTCTGAGTTTAAGATGCTATGCAATGTTCATGCTAATTCTTAACGGGAGCCAAAAAAAAAAACCTTTTTTCTTTTCAAAACTGCCAACAATTGTACAGGCTGAAAGAGACTTGTAAATGGCTTTAGCTTAATTTCTAGATGGTGTTTTCTGTAAATTTTGAGAAATCTGTTCAGTGATGAAATGCTGATCACAGTAATGATTAATGTACCAAACCCATATTTGTTACTTGTGATAATTTTCACATGCTTGTTAAATGGAAGACTATTTGTAGGATTTAGTGATTTCAGTGTTTTGAATGTGTTTAATATGATGTACATTTTTTCATTGTAACATATATTGTAAATAGTTGATTACAGTAATGCATTTTGATGAATTTTCTAGCCATTTTTAAAACACTAGGAAATCAGTATTTTGTGTACTGTATGATGTGTCATCCCATTTGAATCAAGTTCTGGTCACTCATTGGATTCAATATGGCCTACACAAGACCATGTCTCATTTGAGGAAGAAATCAAGTTATTGTGCCAGTCTTAAATTATTCCTGATTCAATAAAATGAATGCTTATTTATTCAATCTTCTGCTGCCTTCAATCCTTTTTCTCCTAACCTGTGATAAAGTGGGCACCATGGTAGCATAGTAGTTAGCATGACACCATTATAACTCAGAACAGAGTTCAGTTCTGGGACCCTCTGTTTGAGTTTGTATTTTCTCCCCATGACTACATGGATTTCCTCCAGGAGCTCTGGTTTCCTCCCACAGTCCAAAGACATACCGGTTAGAAAGTGAGTTATTTACTTACCTTCTGTCCATTATGCCGTGTTTAGGGCAGCGTTGAAGGCGCTCCATCTCTGTCGGTGTAGAAGGATTCTTCATTGCTGTTTCCATAACATCTGGTCAGGGTTGTTTGCCCTCAGCTGAACATCTGACCCTGATGTTTAGGACAGCAATGAAGGTCCGCCATCTCTGACAGTGTTCAGGGCTTCCTTCATTGTGTCAATAGCTTCCTCTTGGTTTTCACTACTGACGGTTATGCAAGTCAGGAATTCCTTTGAACTCCAGTGTAGAAGGATTCTTCATTGCTGTTTCTGTAACAATTTTGCTTTACCAGTCAGGGTTGTTAGCCATAGGCTCAACCCCCAAACCTGGAGGACCAGTGGGTGGACCGCTCTTGGTCTGGCCTTTGCCCTTTGACCTGTTTGGGGTGGGTGACCCTACCAAGAGCTAAAGCACAATGCCCTGACTCCAGCCAAGATAGCTCTCTGAGTCATTCAGATACACAGGCCTCCAAACCCGATGACAATGTTGTGGTCCTCTTGGAGGGGCAGGTGAATTGTCCTATGATTTGACGAGTGGTAAATGGATGAGCTGCTGGGTAGTGTGGCTCATTGGTCTGAAGCGCCTCTTCCGCACTGTACTACTAAATAAATGAAACAATGCTGATTAACATTTAAACGTGTTTTCCTTAGTTTAATATGCATTTGTTTCTTTGCACAATGCAGTTGAACGTCGATGTTTCAAGAATTACGTACAATGAGGCCCACATAGTGAAGCTTGCCATCCTTTGTACTTTGCTCTTCCTGTTATTTTTATGCTAGGCAAACTGGAAGTGCTATGTTAGTATTTTTAACATTAAGGCAGTCAGTGAGTGGTTTTACCAATTCATTTCAGAAGGAGAGTAAAATATGAGTCTCAAAGTCAAAAATTAATTCATAATAAGATCACCTTCTTCAGCAGTCCATTCACATCAAGAATGTTCCAATTCAGAGGTGACTGAAAAAGCTGTTGTGGATGCTCAGGTTTTGAGGGCAAGGTGTGTTTGGAAGAATAGATGGGCAGATAGTTTCAGAGTTGCTTCATTCCTCCATGCCCACCTGTGTGTTTCCAACATATTATATTGAGATTCTCAGTGCCATTGCAAATACTCTGCCTCCATTGGAGTGCTCCTGGCCCAGGATTCCCCAGAGTTGGTGGAAATACTGCCCTCGAATCTTTTCTTCTGCTCACTTCCTCTGGTGCCAGACCTTGAAATGGAGTATTTTGCAAATCTGGTACCAGGCATGTGAACAAAATTTCCTGCCTGGTAGAGCAGACTGAGTATTATTTGGGCCTGGGAAAGAACAATAATATTGGAATTGCACTCTTTCTATAGTGCAGCAAACAAAACTGTATACAGTATACAACAGGAATTCTGCAGATGCTGGAAATTCAAGCAACACACATAAAAGTTGCTGGTGAATGCAGCAGGCCAGGCAGCATCTCTAGGAAGAGGTGCAGTCGACGTTTCGGGCCGAGACCCTTCGTCAGGACGGTATACAGTATTCCAGCTTTGTCCTAACTAGTTTTTAGGTAGCTCGGATTAGATCCATCCTGACGAAGGGTCTCGGCCCGAAACGTCGACTGTACCTCTTCCTAGAGATGCTGCCTGGCCTGCTGCGTTCACCAGCAACTTTTATGTGTGTTGCTTAGATTTTTAAAATTTGCTTCATTTGTCACATGTACATTGAAACATATAGGGAAATGCATTGTCTGCATCAAAGACCAACACAGTCCAAGTGTGCTGAGGATTGCCCACAACTGTCACCAACATAGCATCCCCACAACTTACTAAACCTAACCTATAGGTCTTTGGACTGTGAGAGGGAAAAGGAGCATCTGGAGGAAGCCCACACAGTCATGGAGTGAAAGTACAAAGCCCTTAGAGACAGCAGCGTGAATTGAATCCCAATCACTAAACCATTCTGCTAAATACTATGCTACCATGCCACCCTGTTTCGTTGTACCATAATCTCCCCGTTCTCAAATTCTCTGCCCCAGCCAATGAATGCAAGTTTCCAATATGCCTTCTGAACCACTCTCTGTTCATCAGCACTCCTTTGAGCCTTGCTGTTTACTGTCTATGTGCTGAACGTTATTTTTAACTTTTTTAATCACCTTGCCTGTGTTGGGATTACTTTACATCTGACCTACTATCCAAATCCTGACGTAACCTCAACCTTCCTTGCAATCTACAACATCATGAATGTTCATGTCATCTACTAAGTGTGGATTCTTCAGTGAGAAAGGATCTATCTGCTACCCAACACTTGGGGTCCCATGCTAATGCCAGGCAAGAACGTATCAAGAACCGAAAAAGAAAAAAACTCTGCACACTTACCTGGAGGATCAATTTGAAGATCTCATAGTCATTTTGTCATTCAGTATGAAAACAGACTCTTTGGCCCAGCATGTCCATTCAAGTATCTATCTATGCTCATTCCATTTCTCAACACTCAACCCTTCCATGCCATGGTTTTTCAAGTGTTCACCTCAATACTTTTCAAGTTTCCCTGAAACAGTATGTTCTTTGTTTTATCCAACTGCCGGGTAGAAAATAATTTTCCTCAAATCTCCTTTCGTGTTCTACCCTTTCCATTAAAGCTACGTCATTGGTCACTGACGGTTGTGCCAAGGGGAAAGATTTCTTAGTATATGGCATATCTCTGGCTTTGCAATTTAGTAACATCCCTCACAGTCTCTCCTACTTCAAGGACAATGGTCTCCACTCATCAATGAAATGACCCACCCCAGTAACACTCCTGAATCTCTTCTGAACCTGGACTTGCTGAGGTTTTCCGGCATTTTGTGATTTTATTTCAGATTTCCAGCATCTGAATTTTTTATTTATTTTGTTCCTCTTCTCCTGTTACCTTGTTGAGCTGAAATAATAACCATTCTTTAGTACAAATGATACTGTTAACATATTTGATTCTGGAAGGTGCAAAGGCCAGGTATAATCACAGACTGAATCATTACTTTTGCATAACAGTTGAGCAAAACACTGATTCCGATGGAGTAGATTTACACATTTTATTGCAGAGGTGCATTTAGTGCTGGGGGTGCTCAGCAGGCCAGGCAGCATCTATGGAAAAGAGTAAATAGTTGAGATTTCAGGTCGAGACCTTTCCTCAGGACTGGTGGTGGAGAATTCTTGTGATGGTGGTATTAATGTCAATGTCCACTAGATGCCAGTAAATTCATGCAGAACTCATGGTTAACGGTATCCTAGAGGAAGATTTGTGGATTTCTTCATTCAAGTTCAAATTTATCATCAGCCAACCATATACCACCAAATGAAATAACATTCCTAAGACCTAGGTGCACAATACAATACATATAACTCACATGAAACTTATAAAGTAGTATTAGCACAAATAAATTAACAAGTAATAAAATATATTCCAGCAGATTGACATTTAGCATAAGGAGAATTTATAGTACAAATTAAAAAGTAGACGGTATAATGCAACTGGAACTTCATAAATGATGAGACCTGGGTGGTGGCGGGGAGTTCAGTAGCCTCACAGCCTGGCGGAAGAAGTCATTTACCATCCTAACAGTCCTTGTCCTAATGGTACAGTGCCTTCTGCCTGATGGTAGACACTCAGAGAGATTGCAAGATGGATAGGAGGAATCGTTGACAATACTGGGGGCCCTGGGTACACAGTATTCCCCTGATAACATCTGAACTTAATGACTACAGACCAATTGCCCTCACATCTCATGTGATGAAGGTGAACCTTAGACCACAGGTGAGATGTTCATTGACCCTCTACAGTTTGCTCACCCTCCTCATGTAGGAGTGGATGATGCCAAAATCTACCTGTCGCAGAGCGCTCACTCCCACCCAGACGATACCGGTGGCACTGTGAGAATCACATTTTTTTGATTTCTAGTGCCTTCAATACAATCCAGCCACTTTTTCTGAGTGAGAAGCTGCAAAGGATGGGCGTAGACAAATCACTATCTCCTGGATTACTGACTAGCTGATAGATAGACCCCAGTTTGTATGGCTGGGTAGTTCTCTATCTGGGATGGTGGTGAGTGGCACTGGAGTGCCAAAAGGGATTGGCCTGTCTCTGTTTCTGTTCATGCTGTACACTTAAGTCTTTCAGTGCAAAACTGAGTCTTGTCACTTACAGAAGTTCTCTGATGACTCTGCGGTGGTTGGGTGTATCAGTGCATTTCCTATCAAATGCAATAAGCATATACAACAGTTCATCTCTGTGCGACAGGAGAACGCACAGAATACAATAGACTCTTTTTTATTATTTTGTACATTATTATTCCACATTATTGCACATTGGTAAATTATTGTGTATATTATTCTGTACTTTATTATTAGATAAGTCTGCACACTGCTGGGTGTCGTTTTAAATAAACTTGGGATCAATTAAAGTATTTATTTTTATTATAAATATCTCGGATGGGTGGAAGGTAGGCCCTGATGATCCTCTCATCAGTTCTTGCAATCCTTTGTAGGGTCTTGCAGTCAGATGCCTTGCAGTTCCCATACCGGATAGTGATGCAGCTATTCAGAAAACTCTCAATGGTGTTCCTGGAAAAGAAATTGGTTAGAATGGGAGTGGAAAGTCTCACTTTCCTCAGTCTCCTCAGGAAGTGGTGATGCTGTTGTACATTCTTGACTTCTTTCTACGATACCTGCTCTAATGTAATTTAATGACATTTCTTTTGTTCTAAGCTCCAAGTACTGTGTTCAGTTCTGGACACCTCACTACAGGAAGGATGTGGATGCTATAGAGAGAGTGCAGAGGAGAT
The DNA here is from genome assembly GCF_030028105.1 of Mobula birostris. NCBI lineage: Eukaryota > Metazoa > Chordata > Chondrichthyes > Myliobatiformes > Myliobatidae > Mobula > Mobula birostris. The sequence goes on along the minus strand of NC_092380.1, from coordinate 98,822,550 downwards.
TTACATGGATGTTGCCTGGATTGGAGAGCATGCCTTATGAGAATAGGTTGAGTGAACTTGGCCTTTTCCCTTTGGAGCAACTGGGGATGAGAGGTGACCTGATAGGAGTGTATAAGATGACGAGTGGCATTGATTGTGTGGATAGCCAGAGGCTTTTTTCCAGGACTGAAATGGCTAACATGAGGGGTCATAATTATAAGGTGCTTGGAAGTAGGTACAGGGGGAGGTCAGAGGTCAGTTTTTCACACAGAGAGTGGTGGGTGCGTGGAATGCACTGCCAGCGAAGGTGGTAGAGGCAGATCAATAGGGTCTTTTAAGAAACTTTTAGAAAGGTACATGAAGCTTAGAAAAATAGAGGGCTATGCGGTAGGGAAATTCTAGGCAGTTTCTAGAGTAGGTTACATGGTCGGCACAGCATTGTGGGGTGAAGGGCCTGTAACGTGCTGTAGATTTCTATATTTGTTTCTATAAGCACCTAAGTACCCCAGCAATCTTGTCGTGAGAGGCCCCTTGGGTAAGAGTGACCATAATATGGTGGAATTCTTCATTAAGATGGAGAGTGACATAGTTAATTCAGAAACAAAGGTTCTGAACTTAAAGAAGGGTAACTTTGAAGGTATGAGACGTGAATTAGCTAAGATAGACTAGCAAATGATACTTAAAGGGTTGACAGTGGATATGCAATGGCAAGCATTTAAAGATCACATGGATGAACTACAACAATTGTTCATCCCAGTTTGGCAAAAGAATAAATCAAGGAAGGTAGTGCACCCATGGCTGACAAGGGAAATTAGGGATAGTATCAATTCCAAAGAAGAAACATACAAATTAGCCAGAAAAAGCAGCTCACCTGAGGACTGGGAGAAATTCAGAGTTCAGCAGAGGAGTACAAAGGGCTTAATTAGGAAAGGGAAAAAAGATTATGAGAGAAAACTGGCAGGGAACATAAAAACTGACTGTAAAAGCTTTTATAGATATGTGAAAAGAAAAAGATTGGTTAAGACAAATGTAGGTCCCTTACAGACAGAAACAGGTGAATTGATTATGGGGAACAAGGACGTGGCAGACCAATTGAATAATTACTTTGGTTCTGCCTTCACTAAGGAGGACATAAATATTCTTCCAGAAGTAGTAGGGGACAGAGGGTCTAGTGAGATGGAGGAACTGAGGGAAATACATGTTAGTAGGGAAGCAGTGTTAGGTAAATTGAAGGCATTAAAGGCAGATAAATCCCCAGGGCCAGATGGTCTGCATCCCAGAGTGTTTAAGGAAGTAGCCCAAGAAATAGTGGATGCATTAGTGATAATTTTTCAAAACTCTTTAGATTCTGGACTAGTTCCTGAGGATTGGAGGGTAGCTGATGTAACCCCGCTTTTTAAAAAAGGAGGGAGAGGGAAACCGGGGAATTATAGACCGGTTAGCCTAACATCAGTGGTGGGGAAAATGCTAGAGTCAGTTATCAAAGATGTGATAGCAGCACATTTGGAAAGTGATGAAATCATCAGACAAAGTCAGCATGGATTTGTGAAAGGAAAATCATGTCTGACGAATCTCATAGAATTTTTTGAGGATGTAACTAGTAGAGTGGATAGGGGAGAACCAGTGGATGTGGCATATCTGGATTTTCAAAAGGCTTTTGACAAGGTCCCACATGGGAGATTAGTGTGCAAACTTAAAGCACACAGTATTGGGGGTAAGGTATTGATGTGGATAGAGAATTGGTTGGCAGATAGGAAGCAAAGAGTGGGAATAAACAGGACCCTTTCAGAATGGCAGGCGGTGATTAGTGGGGTACCGCAAGGCTCAGTGCTGGGACCCCAGTTGTTTACAACATATATTAATGACTTAGATGAGGGAATTAAATGCAGCATCTCCAAGTTTGCGGATGACATGTATGAGGGGATCCAGGAGTGCCCCTATTAACTGTTTGGAGAGAGACATTCATCATTGATGGTTTGTTTGGAAAGGAGAGAGAGACAGAGTTATCTACCACTGATATGTTGCTTTTGAAAAGAGATAGAGATGAAGATCAACAGTTGAACTGTCTCTTTGAGGCATTGGAAGTAACTTTGGATTTCTACTGAGTTTGGAGTTGGAGACAGCACCGAGCAGCTCGAAAGTTGCTATGGTGACCAAAGGCAGATTGTTGATATTTCTTCAAGGACTTGTTGCCTGCTTGTACTCCTCCACAGACAAAGGAGGGAGGGACTCTTTGAGAGACAGCTGATGCTCAGCCTGGTGAAATAAATAGGAGGTCAGATGATACAGACCTCAGGACACGTGATCTGGACACTGAATGAGCATTGTTGTGCCCGCAGAGAAAGTGGGTTTTGGAGGATCGATCAGGCGGATCGATCCAAATTTCTATTCCATCGGTGAAGAAGGGGTTGACTGGTGGGGACTTGTCTATGTGTCTACCCTCGCCTGGGTGATAACTCCACCACAGAAGACCGGTCCCCCGGTTAAAGTCACAGTCGGTGACTGTAAAGGATTTCGGAGGACGACGAGAAGATCGACGGCATCAGCTCACCTGAAGACTCAACTCACTCTCTCTCTCTCTCCCCATCACTGCTCAACTAAATACCACGAACTGAACTGAACTGAACTTTACTCAACATCGTAAGACTGTATCTTTTTATCCCTAGACTTAAAGAAGCTTGGTTTTCATACATATATATTTCCATACTTACTTTTATATATAATCATTGCTAACCTGTTTGATTTATCTACATTTATATTACTGTATTGCGTAGTTACTAATAAATATTATTAGTTGTTAGGAATACGAGACTCCAAAGTTTTTCCCATTTCTGCTGGTTTCTTTTTCCTGTCACGGGGTACGTGACACACGAAGCTGGGCAGCAGTGTTAGCTGCGAGGAGGATGCTAAGGGGATGCAGGGTGACTTGGATAGGTTAGGTGAGTGGGCAAATTCATGGCAGATGCAATTTAATGTGGATAAATGTGAGGTTATCCACTTTGGTGGCAAAAACAGGAAAACAGATTATTATCTGAATGGTGGCCAATTAGGAAAAGGGGAGGTGCAACGAGACCTGGGTGTCATTATACACCAGTCATTGAAAGTGGGCATGCAGTTACAGCAGGCAGTGAAAAAGGAGAATGGTATGCTGGCATTCATAGCAAGAGAATTCGAGTACAGGAGCAGGGAGGTACTACTGCAGTTTTACAAGGCCTTGGTGAGACCACACTTGGAGTATTGTGTGCAGTTTTGGTCCCCTAAACTGAGGAAAGACATTCTTGCCATAGAGGGAGTACAAAGAAGGTTCACCAGATTGATTCCTGGGATGGCAAGACTTTCATATGATGAAAGATTGGATTGACTAGGCTTATACTCTCTGGAATTTAGAAGATTGAGGGGGGATCTTATCGAAACATATAAAATCCTAAAGGGATTGGACAAGCTAGATGCAGGAAGATTGTTCCTGATGTTGGGGAAGTCCAGAATGAAGGGTCACAGTTTGAGGATAAAGGGGAAGCCTTTTAGGACCGAGATTAGGAAAAACTTCTTCACACAGGGAGTGGTGAATCTGTGGAATTCTCTGCCACAGGAAACAGTTGAGGCCAGTTCATTGGCTATAGTTAAGAGGGAGTTAGATATGGCCCTTGTGGCTAAAGGGATCAGGGGGTATGGAGAGAAGGCAGGTACAGGGATCTGAGTTGGATGATCAGCCATGATCATACTGAATGGTGGTGCAGGCTCGAAGGGCCGAGTGGCCTACTTCTGCACCGATTTTCTATGTTTCTATGTTTCTATTCAGCATCCTGAGAGATTTGATAATAAATTAGAACCTTAAAATTCTTCATTGTATGATTCCAGGTGTTGAGGAATTGCGGGGGGTTGGGCAATCTGTATTAGTCTGGGTGCTATTTTATGCAACAATCATAGTAGAATCGGCATATGCAATTATGCACCAAGTTATTTCTCCATCAGTCCTCTACGATGAAGGGATGAGATAGAAAATGGGATGGGGGGGGTGGAAATTGGTTGGGAGTTGTAGAAATTAGGGTGGTGAAGATGATTTTCAGGTTGTGAGAGTCAACTAGAGCAAAGATTGGGAGTGATGCTGGGGGGGGTGGATGTTGGAGAAGAATAGGTTGCTGTTGGGTTGATGAGAAGCAGAAGGAGCTGGGAGAGGCAATGGAGAAGTGTGTGGTGGTGGAAGTGGAAAGTTGGAGACACTGGAGATGAGTTCGGTGGCGGGGGGAAGAATGGTGGACATCTGAGGGGACATGAAGAGATTGGTTGGGAGTAGGTGTGTTTGCTTCTGATTTCTTTTAACAAAATAAACTTTATTCAGAATAGGAAAACATTTATAGAAATAAACTGCACAATACCTTTTCATTCTTTACATTCACAGTCAATGCATTCAGTACAGTTCTATTACATTCCCTCACATCAATAACACCACGGCTACTCATGTGCCCCTTGAGTGGTATGCTACTGCAATAACCGAGGGTCTTCCTTCCCATGGCCCATCTCTCTCTCCAGTAGAAGGAAAACCTTACACCATGGTCCTTCCCCACTGAACCCTTGCAGTGGCTATACCAAGCTTCGGTGCATCGCTCGGCATGTACTCCCACAGCCTAGAATGTACCTGGCGCCAGCGTTCCTCTACGGACAGCTATGTGCTGGCAGACCAACAGGTTTTGGCAGGCCAAAGAAAGGGGTCCTTCAACGAGTTGATGATCTGCCAGCAGCACTTGATGTTCGTCTCTGTACGCGTCCCCCTGGGAACAGCCCGTAGATCAGAGAGTCCTTGGTCACGCAGCTGCTCAGAATGAACCGCGACACAGGCCCTTTCACCTTTCTCCACACCCCCTTTGCAAACCCACAGTCCACAAAGACGCGAGCTGCTGTCTCTTCCCCGCCATGGTCATCCCGCATGTAGCATGCTGTGGCAGTGATGCTCCAGGCAAAACCAGAATTTCAGATTAGCAACTGCCTTGGACTCTGTGCCAGCAGCTCGGATATAAACAGTTCATTCAAAAATGATTAGCGGAAATTTAGTAACTTCAATGTTGAAGCTCCAACATTAGTGAGTCTTGTGATTAAAAGACATTTAGGTGTCAATCCTTCATTCTGTGCCAATTGCCGTCACTGCATCAGGCTAGATTAGATTAGATTAGATTAGATTAGATCATGAGGACACGCAGTCCTCTTTTATTGTCATTTAGTAATGCATGCATTAAGAAATGATACAATATTCCTCCGGTGTGATATCACAGAAACACAGGACAGACCAAGACTGAAAAACTAACAAAAACCACATAATTATAACATATAGTTACAACAGTGCAACAATACTATAACTTGATGAAGAACAGTCCATGGTCACAGTAAAAAAGTTAGAGCCATCTATGAGATGGTTGGAGACATGATCAAAATATACAGTACACAGTATGCATGCTATGTTTGTATGGATCAAGTTCTGGTTAGGATTTTCTTACACCATACAAAACAAAAGGTTATGCAGCCCAACAGAACCTCTAGGTCTAGAATTGTGGCTTATTTTCTGTGCTTCTTGGACAAGCCACATTTATTTCCTTTGACACTCAAGACACTGACCTTGAGAGAAGATTTCTTCTGAGAGGGTGCAGAGGAGATTTACCAGGATGCTGCCTGGATTAGAGAGCATGTCTTATGAGGACAGTTTGAGCATGCTTGGACTTTTCTCTTTGGAGTGAAGGAGGATGAAGTGACTTGATAGAGATGTACAAAATATAAGAAGCATAGATAGAGGGGACATATTCCCAGAGTGGAAATGACTAATACTTTAAAGTGATGGTATAGTGGTAAACCAGAGTATTTTTCCCCCACAGAGAGTGCTGGGGATACGGGTGGAGGCAGATACAGTAGGGCAGGGGTTCCCAACCTGGGGTCCACAGACACCTTGCTTAATAGGTTGGGAACCTCTGCATTAGAGACATCTAAGAAATCATCAGATTGGTACTTGGATGAAAGGAAAATGGAGGGCTATGTAGGAAGGAAGGGGTAGATTGATCTTTGAGTCAGTTAAAGGTCAAGGCGACTTTGTGGGCTGAAGAGACTGTACTTTACTGTTCTATTTTCTATTTTCTTTGTTCTCAAACAATGCAGCTGCTGGAAACCTGAAGTAGAAACAGAAAATTTTGAATCACTCCTTCTGCCAATGTTACAAATATTAGTGGGAAGTTACAGAATTTAGAAAGTTTTAGAAGCCAGTAAAGGATGATTTTTTAAAAAATGATGATGAATAGGAGAAAATAGAGCACAAAGATAAACTGGCAGGGATTAGCTAAACTAACTGTTTGTCCCTGAGAAGATAAGACTACAGAATTTATAATGGGGAAAAGAGAAAACAGCAGATTGGTCTTCATGTCAGAAAACAGGATAGTGATAATAGATTATCAAAGGGCTATGGGAGGCAAGCATCTCATAACAATCTCGATTACTAAAGAAAAATAAAGGCAAATTATTGCAGAGGCCCTGTGAAAATCTGTGGGCAAGAAGTTGTGAGGACGAGCAGGCAGGATTGCATCTTTACTATTACACAGCCTGCCCAAAACTTACAGGCAGGCACTCTCTCACAATTCAACTAATTTCCCTCTTCTGAACACTGTTATCAAGCTTCTATTCTTCAGATGTTGTCTAACTTGCTTAGTTTTTCCAACCTTTTTATTTCCATATCACGTTGGCTCAGTTTTCCCTATTCCACTTGTATAGATCTTCTACCAGGCAAGTCCCACCACCCTACCATTAACAACACTTTATACAGCTGAAGCTTAGTGTGCTGGTATCATTAGGTCTTTTTACCTCAAGAGATTCTGCAGATGCTGGAAATTTTGTGCAACACACACAAAATGCTAGAAGAACTCAGCAGGTCAGGCAGCATCTTTGGAGGCTAAAAAAAAGTGGACATTTCAGGCAGGGACCCTTTATCAGGATGAAGAGTCTCAACACAAAACTTCCACTGTTTTCTTTCCCTCCATTGATGCTGGCCGACCTAATGAGTTCCTCCACTATTTTGTGCCTGGTATATGGTGATAGGCTGTTATGGTGTTTTACGTAGTAGGAGGAAGCTGCTCCTACTCCAAGGGCTTTTGTGTACGTTGTGTGAAAGAATAGCCTGGATATTTGAGCACGCTGAAAGTCTGTATTTCTGAAGTCAGTGGAATGTAAGATTAGAAGTTAAGTACAATGTGAAGTTGCTAATATAAAGCATTCTTAGCGAGACTGACTGTGATCAAATTTCTATACAGTTCGTTGTGCTTGTCGCAGTCTTGCTCTGTCGAGTGATGAGAAGGTGGTAACGCTGTTGGATCTGCTGAGCAGCCTTTCTATATTCTGTTTGATAAGGACACAGATATCAGCTTAATAAATGTTAACGAGGCTACAGCTAGGAATTAGCCCATGGGCCAAAGTTATTCACAACTTTGAATAAAGTTGGCTACTCTAACTACTCCAGAGCTACTCCAGAGCTCCATGCTAGCCTACCATTGCAATGTCTGGATACTGAGATCAGCTACTGCAGCATATCATGTCTTTAAGCTTGTTACAGGATGTAGGAAAGAAAATATGTCTAAGAAGTTCCACAAACATGAGAAAATCTGCATATGCTGGAAATCCAAAGCAACACACATAAAATCCTGGTGAAGTGCCTTGGCCTGAAATGTTGACTGTTAACTCTTTTCCATAGATGCTGCTGAGCTTCTCCAGCATTTTGTGTATGCACTATCCTGAGGAGTTGTTTACAAATTCTGAATTACATATCTTCAATCCTACATGGTGGGCTTGACCATATTCAAATATTCCTAATTCTGTATCACCCTCTTTGATGTTTCACAGTGATTCTGTTCTGTGTGCTTTGTCCCAGAGCAGGGCTGAAGTTCAGGTTAAAATGTAACCATGAAGAAGGCACGAAGACTTCATTGGGTGCCTGAGGAAATTGGTATGTCATCAAATTTCTGCAGATGTGTTGTGAAGAACGCAGTGACTGGTTGCATCACTGCCTGGTAGAGGGGCTCCAATGCATGGAGTCAGAAGAGGCGCAGAGGGCTGCAGACTCAGCGAGCTTCATCAGGGGCACAACTCTCCAAACCATCGAGGACATCTTCAAAATGCAGTTCTTCAAGAAGGCTGCACCCATCATAAAGGATCCTCACCATCTGGGGCATGCCCTCTTTTCATTACCACCACCTGAGAGGGACTCCAGACATCTGAAGACCCACACTCAGTGTTTTAGGCAATACACACAAAATGCTGGAGGAACTGAGCAGGCCAGGCAGCATCTATGGAAAAGAGTAAACAGTTGATGTTTTGGGCTGAGACCTGTCAGTTTCTTCCCTCCTTTCCTTCTGAACATTACCTCACTATTCTGCACAGTTTTTTTTTATTGTAACTTAATAGTAATTTTTTGCCTTGCAGTGTACTGCTGCCACAAAACAGTAAGTTCCATGACAGAAGTCAATAAGAAGCCTGCTTCTGAAAAGTACACAATGCACAAGCCTTACATGATTCACACATAAAATCCTGGAGGAACACAGCAGGCCAGGCAGCATCTATGGAAAAAAAGTACAGTCAATGTTTCGGGCTGAGACCCTTTGGCTGGACTGAGCATTTTGTGTGTATTGCTTGGATCTCCAGCTTCTGCAGATTCCTCCAGAAGACATGGTACATCATTAAAGACCCCTCACACCCTCTCCATGAACTGTTTGTTCTCCTGCCATCAGGCAAATGTTACAGGAGCATCAAAACTAAAACCACAAGGCTACTAAACAGCTTCCTCCCACGGGCAGTCAGACTGCTAAATAGCTGCTCTACCTGACTCAGCTTTTAACTTGCACTGGACACTTATAACTTGATTTTAATTGACATGTGGCTGTTGTGTTTTACTAGTTATTGTTATGTTTATTATTTAGTGTTGCATTTGTTATGTTATGATTGCACTGCTCCTGGGAAACACTGTCTCATTCTGCCCTGCAGAGCTGATGTACGGTTAGAATGACAATAAAGTTTTTTGGATCTTTGAATATTTGAAATTCTCTCTTGTTTCAGCCTTACATGATTGATCTCTTTCCCAAGGTATAGTTGTGCTTTTCAATGAACCACTAGAGGGCACTGTGGCATAGATATTACCAAAGGCCTCAGCAGGATTGGTCTAATTCTTTGTCTCCATACATGGTGCTCATGGAGAAATCCCATATACCACAAGAAATATAAATCAATGTCCCTGTTAATTTGACTACAGTTTGACAGTTCTTAATGTTCTGATTTAAGCAGTGTCCACCATCGAGAGAGAATGCTAAAATACCTTTAGTCTCCTGAAGATCATTCAGCACAAATCTCCAGGTAAGGAACATTCTTAAATAAACCATGTCTCAAATTTTGTGGGCTACAATGGTTGGGTTTGCACTTGTGCCTGAGCTCATAGTTTGAATAGCTTCTAAGAAATGGAAGCTGCCGATTGCTTCTCAATGTTGAAAGTCTATTTTATGCATAACTTTAATCATCAGAACAGGGAGCAACCATCGCAGACCCCAAGGGCTCCCAATGATCATTTGGTGTCAGTATCTGAAGATGACACGCGGCCTGACTTCAAAAGAATGAATCCAAGGAAAGCCTCCGGTCTCGACGGAGTACCTGGCTGAGTACTGAAGACCTGTGCTGACCAACGGGCTGGGGTATTCATGGATATCTTCAACCTCTCACTCCAGCAGTGTGTGTTGCCCAGCTGCCCAAGAAGAGCATGGTAGCCTGTCTAAATATCTGTTACCCAGTGGCACTTACATCCACAGCAATGAGGTGTTTTGGGTACTTCTGTCTATATAAAAATTAAATAAGAAGTGCAAAAAGAGCAAAAAAAAACTGAGCTATTGTTTATGGGTTCATTGTTCATTCAGAAATCTGACGCTGGGGGGAAAGAAGCTGTTCCTGAAATGTTGAGTGTGTGTGTTCGGGCTCCTGTAACTCCTCCTTGATGGTAGCAATGAGAAGAGGTCATATCCTGGGTGTTGGGCGTCTTCAATAATGGATGTCTTCTTTTTGAGGCATTGCCTTTTAAAGGTGCTAAGAGTTTCTTTGTTTTGAAAAATATTCAAAATTAAAAATAATTAAATTAAAATCAAAATTAAAGCAAAGAAACTATCACTTATTTAACATATTAATTTCCTTATGTGCAGAAGTGCTACCCAGCTAATGAAACAATCCTGATCCATTCTTGTGATAATATCAGAGAAGTTTTCACCAATCGATAGACAGTTCTGACAAACAGCAATGTGATCTTTGTAATGTTAGTGTAGGTTGGCCAATACACAACTTCCCGTTCCTTTTTTGGAGATAATATTTATTTTCCCCTCGGGGGACAGAGCAGGTCTTGGTATACAATTTCACTTTAAAGGTATTCAAAGGGAAAAACTGAAATGGAGGCTGGGATGGGGTAGAAGGGGCTGCTGTCATATGGTGGCAATGATGGTGTTTAGAAGTGGTAGTAGAGGGCTGAAACCTCTAGTCGGGATCAAACTAAGAGTGGATAGATTGTGGAATTGTTACACAGGGATGAAGAGCAGCAATGATGGAGCCATCCAATGGGAATGCCAATAATTGACCTCTTTGGAAGGAAGCCGTTATGAATTTTTAAAGAGCCAATTGGGAAGAGAGGAAAACAAATCAAAAATAGGTAAACAAAATAATGAAAGAAAAAATGGCAAAATTAAGGAAGTAATTGCAACATATTATATCATGTAATTATTTAAAGGACAAGTGATAAGATCAATTCAAATAAAATATCAAGAATGACCTTAAAGGTTTGTACATTTATAAAAATTTATGAAGTACATGAAATGGTTTCTGTTGGACATCAGTATTTAAATGACACTTTAACCCCAGTCCATATCCAGTGACTCTCAGAGAAGACAATGGGGTTATCTCACAATAGTTTGAGTTCAATGATTCAAAGTACATTTATTATCAAAGTACGTGTGCAGTATACAACCCTGAGATTTGTTTTCCCCTCAGACAGCCATGGCACAAAGACGACTATGGAACCCATTCAAAAAAAATGTAAAGAAAACACACATTGCAAAAGAGCAACAAAAAAAAACGAGTGAAAAACACCGAATGTAAAACACAAAATTGAAAGAGTCCAGGCATATTCAGTTCAGCTCAGTGTTCATATCTGCAGGGCTGCCCCAATTCAAAATCACCTAAAATAGCAACAAAATAAAAAGGAATGACCAGAAACCAAAAAAAACCCACATTATAACATGAACTACAGAGTCTATGGTATTTATTAAACTTGCCCAAGACCAAGAATCCTCCGGCAGGGAGTGAGAGAGACCATTCGAATGCAGGGAACTTCCTTCGGGAGCAGTGGGCCAGAGGCTGGTCGATGGCATTGAACACCCGCCTGCTCGCCTTCTGCACTCGCCTCGATGACTTCAATCTTCCTTGGCACCTTAATCAGCGAGATTGGCAAGAAATGGAGTTGATCATGGGCTCCAGGCTTCTTGAGGCCACATGCCTCATGGAACACCCCCAGAGACAGCAAAGTGCCAGATTGCTGAATCAACCCGAAAACACACCAAAATGTAAATCATGGGCTCCAACAGAAGTAGAACCACATTGACTGAATAAGAAGATGTAAAAGAAGTGAGAACAATTTGCACTATATGAAGTATTATTTCTGATACAAAGATGAATTTTAATATCTCTAGGCCAGTGTATCATTATTATTCAATTTTCCTATTTCTATTGGAAATATTATTACTTCTTGCATTAAAATTAACTCCCCAAGGAGCACAAGACTCTTTTGCTGTTGGTGTCATTACATATCACCATGAGAAAGATTTGACAGTATAATTAGCCTTTTAAATAACACACACATTTCCATTATGGGAATAGACCATAGAACATCAACCCTAGAACAGCACAGCACTGGAACAGGTTCTGTTGTCCTGAATATCTGTGCTGACTACAATGTTAAATCAAACTAATCCTACCTGCCTGCACATGATCCATATTCTACCATTTTCTATATGGTCCTGTGCCTGTTTAAGTACCTATTAGACTCTACGATCCTACCCACTCTCCCTCCAGGAGGACCACAACCTTGTTGTAGTTTGGAGGCTTGCATGCCTCAATGACCCAGAGAGCTATGTCAGTTGGAATCAGGGCTTTATGCTTTGGCTCTTGGTAGGGTCACCCATGCCAAACAGGTCAAAGGGCAGAGGCCAGACTAAGAGTGGTCCACCAGTCCTCCAGGTCCTGGGGTTCAGCTCAGGGTTAACAACCCTGACTGGTAAAGTGAAATTGTTCTGGAAACAACAATGAAGAATCCTTCTACATCTCCGTGTGATGGTATTCCCGAGTCTCCATCAGAACATGCATGACTGACAGTAGAGAAAACTAAGCTACTGACATGATGAAGGAAGCCCTGAACACCAACGGAGATGGAGAACCTTTATTGCTGCCCTAAGTGCCAGTGGCATAGTGGCCAGTAGAGAGACCTACCACTCCCAGTAAAAACTTAAACGTCCCCCTCTCATTTTAATGCTATCCTCTTTAGTATTTGACATCTCTAACCAAGGGAAAAAATTATTGATTATCTAACCTATCTCTACCTCCCTTGCTATCTATAAATAGGAGTAGACCATCTGGTCCCTTGAACCTGTGCCATCATACAATGAGAAATGATCTATGGCTTTACTCCATGATCTCACCTTGGCTTGCAAAATTAAAAGTACTTTCACTTTGCAGAGAGATTTCCAGACTTTTGCCAACTTTTTGTGTACAGGAGTCATTCTCAACATCACTCCTGTAAGGTCTAGCTTCAAGTGTTAGACCTGCAGTCTTAGACCTAGCCACTCAACCGATGGAAGTTGTTTGTGGAGAACCAATGAATTAAGCTATAAAACATTGGTGAGACCACCTTTGGAGAATTATGTTCAGTTCTAGTCACCTTGTTATAGGTTGGATGTGGAAACTTTAGAGAGGGTGCAGAGGAGATTTGCCAGGATGCTGCCTGGATTGGAGAGCATGTCTTATCAGGAAAGGTTAAGTAAGCTGGGGCTTTTCTCTTTGGAGCAAAGGAGGATGAAAGCTGACTTAATAGAGGTGTATAAGATGATGAGAGGTGTAGACAGAGTGGACAGCCAGAGCCTTTTTTCCCAGAGCAACAACAGCAAATACAAGAGGACATGCTGTGGAGGAAAGTACAAGGGTGATGGCAGAGGTCGCTTTTTTTTTAATCACTCAAGTGGTAAGTGTACAGAATGCATTGCCGGGGTGGCAGTACAGGCAGTACATTTGGGATATTTAAGTCTGGTAGAAAGAAAAACTGGATGAAAGAAAAATTGAGAACAACGTGGAAGGGTTTTATTGATCTTAGAGTAGGTTAAAAGGACGGCACATCATCGTGGGCCCAATAGTCTGTAATGTTCTATATTCAAACCTTTCCCACGATTGCATTTCTTCAAATACTATTGAATCAAATCATTAGTGAAATCGAAAAACCGCATAAATAAATTTATAGGAATTGAACGTAACCTTCTCTCCGTGTTCTCAGCATACCCCAAAGTTTAAAAGTGGTAATACGACGTTTTTACGCACAAAAACATAGGCCAAGACTTGAAGCACGAAGCTCCAGTCCGGACCTGAGTCTATAGCGCTTAAGGACCATGTCAGTGTAGTGCTAGTTGCGGGGCGAGGGGGTATGGCACACCTTAAAGGCGTTTCAGCCACGGAACAGAGGCATAAAGACTACCATGGAAGTGAGGGAACGCACATACAGTGACTTCCCATGCATTCCTGGCCGACCTTTTAACCTATACCTGAGCTGTGCGTGGACCCATGACACAGCGCGAGGGGCGGGTTGTCATCAATCCACTTGGTTGTGGGTGGCAGGAAAAGACCACGGCCAGTGAGTGGAGTATCGCCAACGTTGGCTCCGCTATCCTGAGCAGGCTGCCGGATACTGTATGCTGAACCCTTCGACTATATGTCTCAGTGTCGACGCCGGGCGGTGCGTTGTAAATAATACGCGGTTTGTAAATTGCATGTGTAAGCACCATCTTATGCTGGTAGGAGAAGACGCGTTGGCCGCTTGGCGGCAAGAGCGGAGAAAGCACCAGCTGCGCGAGTGAGACTCGGACAGAAGTGACTGGGCCAGTTTCCCGCTGTGTACCAGATCACCTGGAAATAATCGCTAACCTGAACTCATTTGGAGTAAATGCGCTTTTGTGTTGGAAAGTGAGTTTTTTTCAGGCTGAACTCTCTGACCCGGAGACAGCGGGCAAATTGGTCTAGTGTACAATTTAACTGCAATGTTAAATAGCCATGGTGATTATCAATTGCTTTAATTATTTTGTCAATCGGAGTGATGTGACACCACTTATTGTTTCCTGAGTGATACAGCGCGGAGTATATACTATTTGAATTTTTATTGAGATACACCGCGGAATAGGCCCTTCAAGGGCACACCGCCCAGCAATCCCCACATTTAATCCTAGCCTAATCATGGGACAATTTACAATGACCAATTAACCTACCAACCGGTAGGTCTTTTGACTGTGGGAGGGAGGAGACCCACAGCTGGAGAGAATGTACAGACTCCTTTTAGGCAGCAGCGGGAACCGAACCCAGGCTGCCTGTACTGTAGAGCGTTGTGCTAACCACTATACTGTCATGCCTCCCCTGAGCAGAGGCAATGGATTACATTCGCGCAAGGAACTCCCAGACTCCTCTCACTTCTGTCCAGATGTTGTGAAATACATGATAATTTGTATTGGTTTACTATTGTCACAAGTACGAGGACACAGTGAAAAGCTTGTCACGCAAGGTAGGGGCTAATGCAATTACAGGAAAGATACTAGCATGATAGATTGGCAAACTGGCACAGACAAAGTGGGAATAAAGGGAGCCTTTTCTGGTTGGCTTTTGGTGACCAGTGGTGTTCTGCAGGGGTTATTGTGGCTAATTTGGCAGATGATACAAAGATAGGTGAAATGACAGGTAGTATTGAGGAAACAGGGAGTCTGCAGAAGAACCTAGACAGATTAGGAGAATGGGCAAAGAAGTAGCAGATGGAATATAGTACAAGGAAGTGCATGGCCATGCACTTTGGTAGAAGGAATAAAGGAGTAGACCATTTTCTAAATGGGGAACAAATTCTGAAATCAGAGGTGCAAAAAGACTTGGCTGTCCTCATGCAGTTCCCTAAAGGTTAACTTGCAGTTTGAGTCGGTGATAAGGAAGGCAGATGCAATGTTAACATTCATTTTGAGAAGATTAAAATATAAAAGCAAGGATGTAACGTTGAGGCTTTACAATGCATTGGTTTGACGGAACTTGGAAACTAGTGAGCAGTTTGGGGCCTCTTATCTAAGAAAGGATATGCTGGCATTAGAGAGGGTCCAGAGGAGGTTCACATGAATGTTCCTGAGAATGAAAGTGTTAACAATTGAGGCTCTGGACCATCAAAGGAGTTTACAAAAATGGGAGGGGATCTCATTGAAGTCTTGTCAAATTGAATATTGAGAGGTCAAGATAGAATGAGAGGATGATTCCTACAGTGAGGGTATGTATGACCAGGATATTGGAATACAAGGACATCCCCTTTCGAACAGAGATGAACAGTAATTTCTTTAGCTGGAGGGTGGTGAATCTGTGGAATTCATTGCCACAGATGTCTGGAGGCCAAGTCATTGGGTATATTTAAAGTGGAGGTTGATAGACTGTTGATTAGTAAGGGTGTCAAAGGTTACAGGGAGAAGACTGGATAATGGGATTGAGAGGAATAATAAATGAGCCCTGACGGAATGGCAGAGCAGACTGGACAGGCAGAGTAGCCTACTTCTGCCCCTATGTCTTCTGGCCTTATGGAAATGTATGGATTGGTAACTAGCTTGCAACGAGCCCAATCTGTTACACAGCCACTGTGCAGGGATAGGAAATTGCAACTTAGCTTGTACACATAGTCTCGGGGATAATGGTTGTAGTGATCATTATGCAGTAAGCAATTTGTCCCAGCAACATCCTCTGATTCTTGCAATGCTACACAGTAAATCCAATGCTGTGCACCTCAAGGATGTGTGCTCAGCCCACAGCTCTATTCTCTCTACACTCACAACTTCGTGGTTAGGCACACAGTTCAAACAGCATCTATAAATTTGCGGATGACATAACTATTGTTGACATAATTTCAGATGGTGACGAGGAAGCTGTAGGAGTGAGATAGATCAGCTGGTTGATTGGAGTTGCAACAACAACCTTGCACTCATTTCAGTGAGGTCAAAGAATTCATTGTGGACTTCAGGAAGGGGAAGTCAAAGGGAACATATAACAGTCCTCATTGAGGGATCAGCAGTGGAAAGGGTGAGTGGATTCAAGTTCGTGGGTGTCAACATCTCTGAGGATCTACCCAACATAATAATGCAATTACAAAGAAGGTATGACAGCAGCTATATTTGTTTAAACGTTTGAGGAGACTTGGTATGTCATCAAAGATTCCAGCAAATTTCTATAAAGGTACCATGGAGAGCGGTCTAACTTGTCATATCACTGTCTGCTATAGAAGCGACACTGCACAGGATCAGAAAAAGCTGCCTAATCAGCCTTCTCCATCTTGGACACTAGCCTCCCCAGCACTGAGCACATCCTCAAAAGGCTGCATCCATCGATAAGGACCCCCATCACCCAGGACATGCCCTCTTCTCATTGCTACTATTCAAGGAGGAAGTACAGGAGCTTGAAGACACACACTCAACTCTCTTTTTGCTCTACTTATTTAATTTAATATAATATATATCCTGTATATACTTCTTAATGTCATTTTATAGTTTTTGTATTGCCATGTACTGCTGCCACAAAACAACAAATTTCATGACCTATGCCAAAGGTATTAAATCTGTTTTTGATTCTGAATATAATTACCAGTGGAGAATGTATTGTACACTGATAGTCCATACAAGATGGAGTATCACAGTAGCGTAGTAGTTAGTGTAATGCTATTACAGTGCCCAGTGTTCAGAGTTCAATTCCCATCACTGTCTGTAAGGAGTTTGTACTCCTCCCTGCCCCCCCATGTCAGTCAGTGGGTGCCGTTCCAAATCCGGGGTTGGCGGCTATGCACGTCCATCTTCTTTGATCTTGCACTCTTTTTCTGGCCTCAGCATAACTCAACCCAGTCCATTGCCTCACATTATCGTACCAAGTGGTTTGCTGCCTTCCTCTTTCCTTCTTTCCTTCTATTATCCCTTCCAATAACAATTTCTGCAGCCCACCACCTCTTAACAAGTGCCCAGCATATTCCAGCTTCCTTTTCTGCACATTCTTCAGCAACTCCTTTCCTCTCCTCGCTCTCTTCAACGTTTCCATATTACTGACCTTCATCACCCATCTAATTTTCTGCATTCTCCTTAAACACCACACTTCAAATGCCTCCAGTCGTCGTTGCGCTTCCTTGCATAGGGTCCACGATTCGACTCCATACAACAGACTGCTCCAGACATAGCATTTCCAAATTCTACAACGCAGCCCAAAGTCCAACCTCTTGTCACACAGCACGTCATTCAGGCTCCAGAACGTTGATCTTGCAATCTCAATTCTTCGTCTAATTTCTGTATCACATTTCTCATCTTCTGTGACCATCTGTCCCAAGTACACAAACTTCTTGACTTGCTCTATGCCTATGCCATTAATTTTGTTACTGATTTTGGGGACTTCTTTCTTTCGTGATACTACCATAATCTTCATCTTGGCAGCATTTATTTTCATTCCAAATCGTTCACCTTCAGCATTTATCTTATCTACTATTCTGAGTAACTCGTCCTCAGTCTCACCTAACAACACTGAATCATCTGCATACCTCAAGTTGTTCACCATCACTGCACCAATTTGGACACCAGCTTCATCGTTCAACACACTGAAGATTACCTCTGAATAAATGTTAAATAATAAAGGGGAGATAATGCAGCCCTGGTGAGCCCCTTTGTGGATCTCAACTTCCGATGAATTCCACCACTATTTCTTATTACTGCCTTCTGATGCCAGTACAGTTTCGCAATCAGTCGAACATCTTTCCCATCCAGCCCCAATGAGTTCAGGCAATTGACCAGCTGTTCATGACTGACTCGGTCAAAAGCTTTTTCGTAATCTAGGAAGCACATGTAAATGTCTTTTTTTTTCTAGACCTCATTCCATGATCATTCGCAAATTGAAAACCCCTTCACAGGTACCCTTACCCGATATAACTCGGAGGTTGAGGAGATCATGAGGCTTTGCAATACAATCTACTGAACAGGAAAGTGGCCAACAGATTTTGTGGTGTCAGAGTTTGTCATGATCCCAAAGAAAAGTAAGAGCATGAAATGCTCAGACTTTAGGACTATAAGTCTTATAAGTCATGCCTCCAATATCGTTATTAATACTTCTAAGCAGAATAAAAAGGACAGTTCTTAATGAAATTGAGTGCCAGAGCCCCCACATGACCAAGTGTGTTTCCTCTGCTTCTGTCTCCTCCCACATCCCAAAGACGTAGGGGTTAAGGTAAGTAAGTCTGGAAATGCTATGTTGGCACTGAAAGCATGGTGACACTTGCAGGTTGCCCCTCAGCACATCCTCAGACTGTGTTGGTGGTTAATACATTTCACTGTATGCTATGATGTTTAAATCTATGTGTGAGACATGAAGTTTATCTCTTTAGAGCAAGGGTTCTCAACCTGGGGTCCCTGGACCCCTTGATTCATGGTAGGGATCCACGGCATCAAAAAGGTTGGGAACACCTGCCCTCAACCACTAAACTACATTGAGCGGAATTACCAATGGCTACTTTTTGTTCAGAAATTCCATGGGTCTCCTTTGAGACTGATTTCATTAACAATGAACAACCTGGAGTGAACCTTCTATCTGCAAACTGAACAACATACTCCTCCGACAGCTGGGATACTGGGATGAATGATGTTATAAATATCATAGACCTGACGAACATCCTTCAAGGAAAATATTTAGCCATATCATCGCAAATAAAAACTACACACACTTCACTATGCATGCAACTTCATTGTCTGCAGTGTGGGAGATCGCATAGAGAGTTGCAGTCAGTTCCTTCTGGAGATTACACGCCAGTTTAAAAAAATGAATGGGGTCTGTTGGAATTTGCCTGCAGGGTGGGAGATTGCTTGGGTTATTAGTAATTTTTAGCAAGGGCCAATAAATGTGTAAGCAGAATAGTCATTGTGGGAGTGGGAGGCTTTGGATCAATAGGCTTTGGCAAGAAAAGGTGGGACTAAGTACATTTGTAGTAAGTTTTTTTTCTCGTTGTCTATTGGTACATGGCTAGGGCATTGAGAATGGATCCAGGTTTAGTAATTATGTTCTTCATGTGAGATATGGGAACTCCGGGAGGCCACTAATTTACCAGATAACTACATCTGCACAAAGTGCATCAAGCTGCAGCTCCTTTGAGACTGTATTAAGGAACTAGAGCTCATACATGAGGATGAGAACATGATTCATAGGAGCTACAGGGAGGTAGTCACCCTTAAGTTGCAGGAAGCAGGTAGCTGGTGATTGTCAGGAGAGGGAAAGGGAATAGACAGCCAGTGCAGAGTACCCCTGTGGCCGTTCCCCTCAATAATAAGTCCTCTGTTGGGGGGGGGGTGGTCTCTGGCACTGAGTCTGGCTCTGTGGCTTAGAAGTGGGGGGGGAGAAGAGGAGTTCGGTTGTGAAAGGGGATTCCTTAGTATAGGAGCAGACAGGAGATTCCGTGGACATGAAAGAGACACCTGAATGGTAAGTTGCCTCCCAGGTGCCAGGGTCAGGGATGTCTCAGATCGGGTCCACAGCATTCTAAAAGAGAAGGATGAACAGCTAATTGTCATGGTACATATTGGTACCAATAACATAAGGATGAAGTCCTGAAGAGAGAATGTAGGGAGATAGTAGAAAGCTGGCAAGCAGGACTTTGGGGTAGTAATCTCTGGATTGCTGCCTGTACCATGAATTAGTGGGGGTAAAAATAGGATGATCTGGCAGAAGAATGCAACGGGGTGGGGGTGGGGATCAAAAAAGGTGATGAATGCAGGACTGTTGGTGTTAGTCCTGTCAGTCTAACACCTGAAGAGTAAAAGAGAGGGGAGAGTGGATACTGGAATGCTGGAAAATAACACTAGAGGGGAGTAATGGGGGACAAAGAAATGGTGTATGAACTTAATAAGTATTTGGCATCAGTCTTCAATGTGGAAGACTCTAACAGTATGCCAGAAATTCAGGAGTTTCAGGAGGCAGAAGTGAGTGTACTTGCTATTACTAAGGAGAAGATAATTGGGAAGCTAAAAGGTCTGAAGGTAGATAAGTCACCTGGACTAGATGGGCTATCCAGGGTTCTGAAAGGGGTAGCTGAAGAGAATGTGGAAGCATTAGTAATTATCTTTCAAAAATCATCAGATTCTGCAGTGATTCCAGAGAACTCTGGTTTAGCCACACTTGGAGTACTGTGTCCAGTTCTGGTCGCCTCACTATAGGAAGGATGTGGAAGCATTGGAAAGGGTACAGAGGAAATTTACCAGGATGCGGCCTGGTTTAGATAGTATGCATTATGATCAGAGATTGAGGGGGCTAGGGGCTTTACTCTTTGGAGAGAAGGAGGATGAGAGGAGACATGATAGAGGTATACAAGATATTAAGAGGAATAGATAGAGTGGATAGCCAGTGCCTCTTCCCCAGGGCACCACTGCTCAATACAAAAGGACATGGCTTTAAGGTAAGGGGTGGGAAGTTCAAGGGGGATATTAGAAGAAGGTTTTTTACTCAGAGAGTGGTTGGTGTGTGGAATGCACTGCCTGAGTCAGTGGTGGAGGCAGATACACTAGTGAGGTTTAAGAGACTACTAGACAGGTACAGTATACGGAGGAATTTAAGGTGTGGGGTTATATGGGAGCAGAGTTTGAGGGTTGGCACAACATTGTGGGCTGAAGGGCCTGTACTGTGCTGTACTGTTCTATGTTCTATGTTTAACTGGAAAATTGCAAATGTTATTCCACTCTTTAAGAAAGGAGGGAGGCAGAAGAAAGGAAATTATAGGCCAGCTAGCCTGTCTCCATGGGTTGGGAAGATGTCAAAGAACATTATTAAGGATGAGGTTTTGGGGAACTTGGAGGCGCATAATAAAATAGGTCAAAGTCAGCATGGTTTCCTTCAAGGGCAAATCTTGCGTTACCAGTCTGTTGGGAGTTCTTCGAAGAAATAGCAGACAGCATAGAGAAAGGAGAGTTAGTGGATCTTGTTTACTTGGATTTTCAGAAGGCCTTTGACAAGGGACCACATGTGAAGCTGCTTAATAAGATAAGATCCCATTATATTACAGAGGTGCAAAGGGTCTTGGGAGTCCTTGTGTAGTATTCCCTAAAGGTTAACTTGCAGGTTGAGTTGGTGGTAAGGGAGACAATTGCAATATTAGCATTCATTTTGAGGGGACTAGAATATAAAAGCAAGGATGTAATGCTGAAGCTTTATCAGGCATTGGTCAAACCACATTCAGAGTATGTAAGTAGATTTGGATCCTTTACTTAAGAAAAGATGTGCTAACATTGGAGAGGGTCCAGAGAATGCTTACAAGAATGATTCTGGGCTTCTGGGAATGAAAGTGTTTATGCATGAGGAGTACTTGATAACTCTGGGGCTGTACTCAGTGGAGTTTAGAAGAATGAAGGGGGCATCTTATTGAAGCATGTCAAGTATTGAAAGGCCTGGATACAGTAGATATGGAGAGGATGTTTCCTACAGTGGGGGAGTCTAAGACCAGGGAGCATTGCTTCAGAACAAAGGGACATCCACTTAGAACAGGGATGAAAAGGGTGGTGACTCTGTGTAATTCATTGCCACAGGTGGCTGTGGAAGCACCTTGATTAGTAAGGGTGTCAAAGGTTATGGGGTGAAGGCAGGAGCAAGAAGCTGAGAAAGATAGTAAATCAGCCATGCTGGAATGGTGGAGCAGACTTGATGGGCTGAATGGCCTAATTCTGCTCCTATCTCATATGATCTTATGTTGGTTCATGTCTGAAACTTGCCAGGCTGGATAATATTATGATGTCAATCTGACAAGCAGCTCTTAACTTCTACAAAGGAAAAGTTGATATAGTTCCTTGGAGTCACAGAGTGATAGAGTGGTACAGCACAGAAACAGCCCCTTCAGCCCATTTTGTCCATGGCAAAGCATTTAAACTGCCTACTCCCATCAACCTGCACTGCAACTACGACCCTCCATGTACCTATCCAAACTTCTCTTAAATGTTGAAATCGAGCTCACATGCACCACTTGCACTGGCAGCTCATTCCACACTCTCACAACCCTCTGAGTGAAGAAATTTCCCCTCATGTTCCCCTTAAACTTTTCCATCTTTTACCCTTAACGCATGACCTCTGGTTGTAGTTCCACCCAAACTCAGTGGGAAAAGCCTGCTTGTATTTACCTCTCTATACCCCTCATAATTTTGCATACCTCTATCAAATCTCCACTCAATCTTCTATATTCTAAGGAGTAAAGTCCTAAGCTATTCAATCCTTCCTTGTAACTCAGGTCCTCCAGAGCTGGTAACATCCTTGTAAATTTTCTCTGTACTCTTTCAACCTTATTTACATCTTTCCTGTAGGTTGGTGACCAAAACAGCACACAATACTCCAAGTTAGGCCTCAACAATGACTTCAACATAACATCCCATCTCCTGCACTCAGTACATTGATTTATGAAGGCCAATGTGCCAAAAGTTTTCTTTATGACCCTAACTACTTGTGACACCACTTTCAATGAATTATGGACCAGCATTCTCAGTTGCCTTTTTTCTAACACACTCCTCAGTGCCCTACCTACACTGTGTAAGCCCTACCCTTCCTACTGAAGTGTAACATCTCACACTTGCCTGCATTAAGTTCAGTCTGCCATTTTCAGCCCATTTTTTCAGCTAATGCAGAACCCTCTGCAAGCCATGATGGCCTTCCTTGCTGTCCACTCCACCCCCAATCTTGGAGTCATTGAGTCACTTGGGACTATACTCACTGTAATTCAGAAGAATGAAAATAGGATCTTATAGAAACATATAAAATTATGAAGGGGATAGATAGGATAGAGGCAGGAAAGTTGTTTCCACTGGTAAGTGAGATAGAACTGGGTTATATAGTCTCAAGATTCAGTGGAATTGATTTAGGACCGAGATGAGGAGAACGGCTTTTCTCAGACAGTAGTGAATCTGTAGAATTCTCTGCCCAGAGGACCAATAGAGACTACCTCATTAAATAAATTCAAGACAGAGTTAAATTCTTGCATTGCAGAAAAATTAAGGCAGGTTGGTGGAGCTGAGTCCAAAGCCAGATCAGCTGTGATCTTATTGAATGGCGGAAAGGCTAGAGGGGACAGATGGCCCACTTCTGCTCCCATTTCTTATGTCCATATGTTTTTAAATGGAAACTGTGATAATAAACCTAATTCTGATTTTGATTCTGCAGGATTTACATGCTTGGATGCCCCCAGTAATGATCTTCAAGACTACTTGTTCCCCAAGGCAAGAGAACTAAAAATGTCTGAGAGACACAACTTCCATATGTTTAAACACATCTCATAATACCTACTTTTTTATTTGGTATTATACAAAACATTTAAGATATAAACATTATGCATCTATACACTGCGGCATACAAAATAAAAAAAACATTTCTTTATAAGTTATGACCACAAAGTCTACATTTTCAAGTTAAGTCATTAAACAGTTTACAAACTTTTAATTAGAATCTAATCAAACTATATGTATAGTCATTCATAATACTCTTGGTATAAAATATTCATTCAACTCATTATTTGTACAAAGGCTGTGTGCAGGTCACTGAAGCCGTGCAAAGCTGGCCTCACTGGTAAATGCAAGTCTGGACTGTTTCCTTCCTATTCTGCAAGCAACAAGCCACGTCCATTCACAGAATGATTCGGAGGAGATGCATTTATGAAACGGTTATTTCTTCGTCCTCGTCCTCCTCCTCGGAGAAGTACATGTGTTTGTCGGTGTGCTGGTGTGAGATGAGACGTAGGTGCGTGTCCATGCTCTTGAACTCTGGTGATTGACATATGGATGATTTGGGGCTGTCTCTGCACCCCGTTTCCTCCTCGTCCCCCGAGTGGAGGCTGCAGGGAGACGATTTCCCCACATCACTGAGATCGGGGTGTGGGTTTAACTTCGTGGGCAAAGTCTGCTCACGGCATCCGCCAGCAGACAGCAGTTCTCTCTCTTTGGAATTTCTCCATTTCATCCTTCTGTTCTGAAACCAAATCTTCACCTGATAAGTGATCAAAAGTAGTTACTTCTTAAAAGTTATCTCAGGAAGAATGAGCCAACCAGGCAACGGTACTTTCTCCGCGAGTAACCTATTGTTGCTACTTCGAATTTTTCATGGATGAACTCATAGTCAGGGAGCACGAACCCATCGAATCTGTGTCTACCGTCCATTTGCACTAATCCTACACTAATCCCATTTATTCTCCCCATATTCTGCCGTATTTTGCCCTGGAAAGGGTGAACAAGTAAGTGAACAATTTCACAGGCCCGTGCCTAACTGATCTGTGAATACGCGTTGTGAATTACCTGGGAGTCTTTCAGTCCCAACTTGGCTGCCAGTTTGCGTCGATCTGGCTTGCTGATGTATTTCTGTTTCTGAAACATTTTCTCCAACGCTTTCCTCTGGACATCGGAGAACACAGCTCGACGGAGCATCCCTCTCCTGGGCTTCCCCCGAGCGGCCAGTGGCCAAGAGAAGGTGCCGGGGATGGGGACCACAGAGGAAGAGGCTGAAGGGAAAACAGTACAGTTACTTAACCTCGAGA
This sequence comes from Mobula birostris, assembly GCF_030028105.1. Classification (NCBI taxonomy): domain Eukaryota; kingdom Metazoa; phylum Chordata; class Chondrichthyes; order Myliobatiformes; family Myliobatidae; genus Mobula; species Mobula birostris. Next base: position 98,797,694 of record NC_092380.1, on the reverse strand, counting down.
AAAGGCAGTCTCCAATAATATTGGCCATATGACGGTATTAAATCACTTGAAAAGCTGGGGACAGCGGGTAGAGTGAAAGTTCGCGTACTGCACGCAAACGTACGTTTATAAACAGCCGGTTTATGCATACTTTAAAGTCATTCATGATGATATTCTTTAACTAATTCCAACGTTATTTTTATTACGCCTTATCTCTACCTGGCCACTTAAATAACTGGAAAAAGTTTAATAAAATAAATTTACTGGCACGCGTATTGTGTGAAACCTGAGAGGAATAGGTGATAAACCACTTTCACTGGTTTCAAATGGTCTGATTTATAAAAAGGGAGAGTCTCTCCTTCTGAAAGTGTTAATAGCAGACAGAAAAAATTCTAATGAAGCGTGAATGGTAATTGTGTAGTAATGAACTAACAGAAAAAGACTGAGGACAGGCTGCTAAAGCCATATATTATTGGAACAAAAGCAAACTACACATTCACAATCTTAACAGAATTGCACGCCAAGATCATTGTGCGAATACTGATTACTGCAGACTTTCACTCCCCCCCCAGAAAAAAACAAGCGGAGATGAAAAGCCATTTAGAAAGCTCAAACACTCCAAGTTGTTTTTCTGTTGAAACTTTCAGCTTGTGAATAAAGGCGGCGAAGGTCTAATTGTCGTCGATTTGGGACCAAAGTTCCTTCCATAACGTTAAGCTGCTTGAGACGTGTCAATTAAAAGTGGAAGGCTGTCACCAGCGACTGAAATCGAAATGCTTTATTGGTAACAAAGGTGAGTGGGGGCGGGGCGGCCGTGAATAGCCAATGCAAAATGGATATTTTTTTAAAATAGCCAATAGTTTTACATATTTAAGTTGGACATGGATAACGCAGTCTGTGTTGAGTAGGAAACGTGTTTTGAACGGGAGTATGGAATGAATAACATATTGATTCGGAAATTTAATGTTAATTGTCGTTAAAATTAGTTGTAAAACGGAGTTATAGTTTACGTATATGGTGTTTGGTGTAGTTATCTTCCCATTCATAAGTACCCGTAACTGCTGGCTTTGAGAATCTGAATATAGATGAAATCAAGACGAATCATTAGATTGTACTTTGATTGATTCTCACTGGTTCAACAGAAAGCACCAGTTAGTTCACTGGCGTGTGAGTGTTCCAGCGTTAAAACATTGGTAATTTGTTTACAGGAACCTCCTCTGAACGCTATATTAACAGCACTGGAGTTTGGTTTAAAGTTCACCTGAAGGATGCTTGTGGGGCTGGGATGCGATGGAGTGGGGGTAGATTGGGGTGGTGGTGTTTGGTGGGGGGGGAGGAGGGAGGGGGTGGTGTTAGTACCCGGTGCTAAGACTGCGTGTGGTTGCTAAAAATGAAGCAGCGATTGGTCACGGTCTTCAAAGCTTTGTTAGGAATCAGTAGTGAACTGCGGGGCCCTGTGGGAAAACCGCGGCCGTGCAGCGAAGCCAACAGTCCTTCTGAGAATGGACCCGCCTCGAACTTAGTGCGTGACAATTTCTGCTAATTTGTAGATCATGGAATCAGAGCAGAATGTCAGCCGTCACTGCTTGTGCTAAATAGGGCATCAAATAACCGAGACTGATTTCGAACCGTTGTACTTCTAACAACCTCTGAACTACACTCTAACCCCCGGGACAGGCTGCGAAATATTGGCTCAATATGCGTGAAACAAGAGGACCACGAGCGTCCGCGCGGGGGTGGCTGAGGGGGCACTTACCTGGGAAGTAGGAGGAGCGGAGGAAAGGCTGGAAAGATCCCTCGAAGTAAGGGAAGAAGGCTTTCGGCGAGATCCCTTGGATCAGTGGAGGGGAAGTTTCTGGAAGAAAGCAAAAGGAATCTCAGAACGCGCACTTTTAACCACACCTTTAAATCGTGATTAAATAATCGCTCAGCCAAACAGCAGTGTATAATTACGGAATTAGCTATCCCATTAGCTGGGTAAACATACATTATTTTGTTTTCTGGGATAATTTTACGCAGCATTTAGATGACCATATATAGTGCTTAATTAAATTTGTACCATCTATATTAAAATAAACGCTACCGTATTTAGAGACCTATATATCGATTTTTGATCAACTCATTTTGAACGTAGTTAATCGCATATTTAGTTAACCGTATACTATAAAATAGCAATGTTGGAGTGAAATAAATCTAGATAGTAAAATTGCAATATTTGGACAACACACCTCATTTAGACCGTTAGATAATCGTGGATTTGTTTAGTTAATCATAAAATGTATTTTGATAATATTATCAAAGTACATTATGGCCTCCTGAGCGACCATACTTAGGTAACTTTATATTGCACTACAAATAATATTCAAGTGACTTTGTCATGTTAACCTTAAATCATGAATGTTATAAATATCTCCTATCTTGTGAATTGAACAAGGAAAGCACACTAAATAAGTTTTCAGTAAAAAAAAGTTGCATTGTTTAAAAATAGTTTTCTTGTGACGACTATTTTACTTGAAACACTTTTTATTCTGTTTAAGATATTACAGAAAGGAGATAATTATCTTAAAGTTCAATAGGAGGTTTGCAGTTAGTACTTCACCCACTTCGCGTAAATAATATATATATATATATGGTTGCATTGCTCTTCTGGCTGGCATTTAAGGAAGAAGGCACTCACCAGTTCTTGGGGTTGACGAGAGGATGGCGTGCACACCAAACTTTAGGTAATTGGAATCGCTGCTTGTAGAAATGGAGGTATGAGGGGAGCATATTCCACTTGTAACAGAGCAAGTCGTACTGACTTGTTCTGTTGTCACCGGGCTTGGGCTGGTGGTGGGTTCGGAAGTTGATGGAGACAGTGTGGCAGAAACAGATCGGGGCAGGTAACTGGCAGGCCGACTGATCTTCAGCAGATCCTCCACCAGGAAGCTCGCTCCCATTGCGTGCGAGGAAAAAGCTGACTGCAAAGACTGGGGGAGAGTCAGAGTTGGGGTTGGCCTCAAAAGCCCCGGGTACATTGCTGAAGGAGCAATCACACTTGGGAACATCATATCTGCAGCAGTGAGAGAAACAAGAGGGAGAGAGAGAGAGAGAGAAGGAAAGAGGAAGAGAGAGGGAGAGAGGTTCCAATCAATCCTATTCAGCAAAGAGCTTTTTACCCCCACTTCCCTTTCAGTAAGATCCAACTAACACCTCCAGCACTTTTCTACCATCGCCTCCTTCTGCCTGATGTGTTTTATAGTAGACAGCCTGGGTAAGTCTTTTGAGATGTGACAGCTTTGACAATGAAGTTCAACAAAGTTCTCCACATGAGTTCCTTTCACTCGGAGCTTCTAGCTCGCTGATTGGTCCATTAGAGCAATTTATGATTGGATTAGACTTCATAAGCAAGCAATCACAATGGAGCTTCAACAAAGAAGGTGTAGCCATTAATTCGGAATACCGACCGCCTCTTTTGAATACACTGCCGTAGGATTTGAGCTGGTTTTGTTTGGGTGCAATACACACAGGCTAATTAAAAGACAATTTTCCAAGTTTCCAATGACATTTTCCTCGTTTGAAAGGAATTATGAAAAGAAAGCACTAAATTTATTTGATACCCCCGCTGGGCCAACAAAACTGGTCAATAAATATTCATATCTTACACTATAATCTCCTTGTGAAAGGGTTCTTGGGCTGGCAGAGTGAGACATTTAAACAGCAGATTGTTCGCAAGTAATGGAAACAAATTATATTTATATAAAATGCAATTTCAGTCGAAAGCACCGCTAATTGAAATATAATAAAATATATTTATTGCGCTTAACCTTTCTAAAGTCCCAAAAGCCTAAACGGCTAGAAGCACGTTTTGTTGATTGTATTCTGCAAGTAAATAACATTGTGCAATAGTTAAGAATTACACAAATTGTGAAAATAAAACACCGCTTACAGAGAGATCGTTTCACTTTGAGACGTTGAACACATGATTTAACTCTATTGGAACGCAGCTCAAAAATTAAACTAGGCTCATTTCATTACAACGGAACAAAAATGCTATAAAATATCTTGATCCGACGCTTAGTTTAAAAAGTGTTAGTTCAGAATCTATTTTTGTTTCATGTTTCATGGGTGCTTGACGATACATAGATAAACAGTTAATAGGCTTTAAAAAAAGGCGTGGAGTCTTATTTTAACGGAGAACAAAACCTCGTCTAGAATCGATCAAATTGGTCTTTAGCGCAATAACAGATGTGTAGAATATTAAGATTAGCAAAAAAAAACGTACACTAGTTTATTCTTAATAAGCGACGGCAAATGGACTGTAGCCACGTTATCCCATTAACCGCGGCAACAGCATCAACTGTCACCATCAGCTGTGTTTTTATTTACTCAACACAATGCTTCAAAATCGTGTTAGCCGACGTTCAGCAGCTTTACTTCTATATAAAACACGTTTTTTTTTGGCTGCTCGGTGTTCGGCATCAGCTGTAGATTATCCTTACGTAGTTTCTTCAACACACAAAGATGCATCCCTGGTGTAAACCCATTGAGAATCAAACGTTGCAACTGAACTTCAGCAGTGGAACTTGGAAGAGATATTAATTCACATTAAAATGAAAAAGGCATTTAAAAAGGTGCCCCAAGGTTAACAATCGAAAATCTCGTTATGTTTTTTTCGGATATGCAAATAGATATTTCGCCCTATTTTACACTCCATTTTATATTATAAAAAGTATGTTGGAAAACTGAGACACAAATCAGCCCATTTCTGAATGGAGCGCCGGGGATTTAGGTGATACAGTTAGAAACTGAGAGACACAAGGGCTCAAATCCTACTTTTAAAAACTTGACATCGGGAGGGTGTTTTGTTCCCATAAAATGCACGGCTGTATTTGCGACTGGCGAGTTTATGCTCGTTTCAAGAGAAAATCTTGCTCATGAAATGGTCTTGTTGTTTTATTGACTAGGGATAGCGTAGTTAGTGGGCAGGATCACAGTTCTGCTTTGAAATCCGTATAGTTTCAGAAGATGCTGTTCCCAAATAAGCACTTAGACTTGCATTGACTGAGCAAGATGGTTAATCGTTGTAATATCGAACAGTATTGGGGAAACCCAGATACACATTCATTTGGATGAGCCCGGCCAGGTGCAACACGTTGTACCGAAATATCCAGCATGAAACGGAGTAAAAATATCTCTCGGGAAATAAATCAAAGCGACATCGCTAATTATGTACATTTTCCAAGTTGATAAAAGCGACCCTTTAAAACTATTACAGATACACTCATGCAATTGTGTGTGAGGGGTGATTCGGTCCTTGAATCTTTTAAATCACTGCTTATTTACCAGTATATTACAAATGTCAGCCAGAAAGGGAACAGGAACGTGATCTGCAAGAAACAATAATTATTTATAATCAATATAATCAATAATTATTAGAAAACAGAATTATCAGACAAATGGAGTAAGAGCATTGGACTTTAGTGGCCAGTTCGGTTTAAACGATCAACAGACATTTTATTTTGTCTCTTCTTCGTACAGCTATTTTACCACGTGCCTCGTCCTCTTTTTTTTTCTCGGGCAATCATTCTGCTTCGATCCATTGATGACGATGATCCATTCAATTGGCAACAAGCACCGTCTAAGTTGAAGAAAATCACTGAAGGAGTGTATGAAAAAAGTTAGGGGGAAGAATAGGAATGGAACGACGAAACATTTATGAGATTCGGATGACCTAATCCTAAAATGATCAAGCAAATCAGAATCCTGTCATGCGTGGGTCGAAGCGGAGTGATTGTTCGTGAACAGGGAGAGGGGGTTGGGGGCGGGGAACGACGTCGAATCCTTAACATTGTAAACTAGCTGTACGAAAATCAGGACAAAATAATGTCTGATTGATTGCCCAAAACAGTGCGATCTGGTCACTTAAAGATCAATACTCTTGCCCCATTTGCCGGATAATTTTGTTTTTCCAGTAACCATTGGTTCTGGCGCTTTCATTTACTCTGCATTGTACCTATAAATTCCACAGTTGCGCCTGTGTATAGGCCAACCGCTGGCAGTTTCTCGGCACTAAATCAGGATAACGACATTAACTGGGAGGTTGGGTCAGGCCCACGCTGTGACACACGTGGATGTAGACGCTCTGGGTAAGGGCCTGTGCCACACTCTTGACAACTTTCAAAACAAAAATCCTGAATCTCTAAGGGAGGGGAAAAAAAGGCACCAAACAAGCATTCAAAGCAAAATAAAGCATAAGCAGCAATGAAATTTGACTGAGATTTATTTTCGACAGATTTTTGAAGGTTCCCTTTAGAAGTTCGTGGTCCTTGATGAGATCTGTGACTAATGTTGTTTGACCTATGCTCGTCCTTTTTGTTCGCTGTGCCATTCATGTTGAGGGTAGTTATCTCCATTTTTTTTTTAAAAAAAGAAAAAAAGTCACTCGGTTTCTTTGTAGGGCTGAACAGAATTTTTTAAAAGAGAAGAGTTTACGGAAGAGACAGTTTCTTTAAAATTCAGGCCGTTGGATTTAATCCCCATGAAATTGTCTGGCAGGCGCACGGTCGGAGCAGAGGGGGGAAAAAACTGGTACCGTCAGTTTACATTCGCATTAAACTAAAGGCGCCTAATTCACCTAACGGACTTTTAAGTATCATCATTTAATAATAAATCACCTTGGCGCCAAACCGTGACCAAGCTGTAAGATGAAAAGTATATTAGAACTGGCAGCCTCTTGAGGTTAGGAAAAAGAAAGTTACTTTGGAGTATGATCGCTCAACCCCACCACATTGGCAGAAAGCTTCATTTGCGGTTTATCTGTAGCATATGTTGGTAGTGTAGTATTTTGCAATTTGAGTCGTCTATAATTCCATTGTCTGTAAATATGATAAGATAAATTATGATGAGATAAATTTTGATGAAATGAGATAATCTCATGGGATCAATTCATTCTCGTTTTGATTTGGTACAAATCAAGCCCGGATGCAGCATAATACGAAAGGAACACATCTTTATTGTGATTTTCGATTTATTCTGAACAGTTTGTTGAATATTTGCATATCTCCTTACAATTTCATTTGTCGCCTTGAATTCGATAGTCCTATCCGTATGAAAACGCACCCTCTCCGTTGTCTTAATTTCCTGCATTATCGACCCAATTGACCTCCTCTCACCCCGTCTTAAGAGGTTTCTACGTCAAAGTATGCTTAATCCTCATAGAATTAATCCTAAAGTTACTTGATACATTTGAACTCACTATTAGACTATAAATGAATCCATTTAAAAATCCTTATGCATCTGTTCACCCAAAACTAAGTTTAAGAAGCATCAACCCCACATTTCTTCCTCCCTCACGTAACCGCCCCTTAACATCTTGCTGCAAATCTCGAAGAGTTTCTGTAGAGCAAATCATGTCAAAGTCCGCTGGTGTCAGTGAAGACACAGCCACACCTTGCAAAAATTTGGTTAGATCTTATCCGCGCTCTTAATAATTTAGAACTACTGAAATTGAACCAAAGGGTGGAAAAAATATTGAGCCAACAGTTTATACGATTCTAGTTAGAAACATGTCATTTTCCTTTAAGAAAGTTCTCGCAGTGATGAATAATTTCTTTGAGTCCTTTCTGAAGCCGTCTTGCCTTGTCTAAATGGGAGGGAAAATCGCCAGGTCAGCAAACGACACTTCAATGCCCTTATCATCAACTGGAACTTGCGGCTAACTCAGGCGCATGCTCTCCAGTGATGAGGCACAACCGGGGTAACTCAGAGTCGCTCACAGGATGGTCTGTCTTACCTGATGAATCCACTCCACTGTAAATGGTGCCTTTTATATGAACAAGTGTAAAACCAAAACTGTTAACGTTTAAACAACCTCTCTTAAAGAGGTCCTCGTCAATTTTATTGTTTATAAAACACAAATTAGAAGTCTTGCACAATTCAAAAATTTTTTAAATCAAAGGTTCATCTATATATGTCTATTATGTAGAACAATATCGGTCAATTTTAGAAATGGGATCATCTTGAGATATGATCTGGTATATAAATTTAAACTTGGTACTTTAGGACTTGCCAAATTACGCAGGCGTCTCTCCATTGCGCTCTCGTCAAGATCTCCCTCTCTTTTTGCGTAAAAACAGTTAACCACCTGTCAGGCTGCAGCACAATAAGTGCGGCCAATAGAGCTTTTCATGCATGTGTAATATATTTGTTCGCCCATTCACTTAATGAAGCTGATAAATGTGAAGCAAACAATCGTCAAGTTAATCTATTTAGTAAAATGTTTTAAGACTTTCAGACTATGTTAAGAAGGTAGTGTTGCCCACATTTTCATTCAAATGCGCCATCCCCGTGCGTGCCTTTCAGTGCCAAAGGACAACATTCTTGCGAATATAATTTATTATAAATGTGCTTTTAATGGGTTTAATTCGCACGGCCAGCTGTTTTGCGCTATTTGGTAAGCAGAAAACAAACGCGGAGGGATAGAAAGCTAGTTAAAATTAGTTTCGGTCACTGAGGCTAAGCCATATTTCCTGCAAACCATCTGCTTGATTGACACAATAGAAGGATTTTCGGGGGGAAGGAATGAAAGCTGAGGGTCCAACAGTTAGAATTTTCTTCATTTCATTGTGAAGGTAAAGAACCTTTAACTGTATGCGTCTTTACCTTTCTACTACAGAATCAGGTTTAATATCACTGGCATATATCATGAATTTTATTGTTTTGCGGCAGTTACACAGTGCAATATATAATAAAACTGCACAGTAAAAAAGAAATAGATACGTATATAATTAAATAAGGGTAAAAAGAGAGCGAAAATAATGAGGTAGTGTACGTTGTCCGTTCAGAAATCTGATGGCGGAGAGAAAGAAGCTGCCCATGAAACGTTGAGTGTGTGTCTTCAGGCTCCTGTACCTCCTCCTTGATGGTAACAATGAGAAGAACGCATGTCCTGGGTGATGGAGGTCCTTAATGATGGATGTTGCCTTTTTGAGACGTCGTCTTAAAAGTCCCTGGCCGTAGAAAAGTTAGAACAACGCATATTGCAGTTTTCCACGGTAACGCTCTATTCTATTAGTGGTTTGACCTATTACAGATCTTTGCTAAGTTTGGCACTATATTCAATCGCTTCAGTGTTAAAGAAACTGAAAATATCAAGCCACGTCTCAGGACGTAATCTAAAGCAATGCACAAGAATGACATATATGACCATAAGCTTATAAAGTAGCTTGACTAGTTTACTTACCGCATGACTGGAAGTCTCTTAAAGTGTTAAAGACCAACCTGTGAAGGGTACCTGACAGAAATATATAGGGAAAAGTCTGTTAAATTGCGAAGGGCGCCGTGTATTGCATCTTTGGTGGGATAAAAGAACGATTCTGAAATAATGCACCGCTGGGCCGAACTTTTCCGCAGTGATATTCACTGAAAGAAGGGCTATATCCATATTGGACATTTTACGACCTCAAGACATCCCAAACTAATTGGAGAATTGTCGTTATTGCAATGATTGAAAGGGAACAATCAATTTACGCATGGCTTGTTCCCTTAGAAAGCATCGGGCCAATACGTTAGGGTTAAAGCTGCCAAATATTGGTAAGGATATCTAGGTTGTCCTGCTAAATCCTGTCAATGAATCTTGAATAATCATTTTAGAGGACGACAGGTTTCAGCCCAAATAAGACACCATTCTTGCCGCAGAGCTTTCCCCAGTGTACTTGGGAGGCAACCTTCAGTCTGTGTTGAAATCTCTGAATTGGAATTTGAACGCAAAGGAGATCGAACTGTTTTTGATCCACGCAATTAATTTATCACCAACTAGTTTCTGGAGTGAATGTTTCTCTCTACATAACTTCGGAAACCTTTGAATTTTAACTGACGTATCTTAACTTCCAAAAACTGTTAAAACGGCGACCTCTCTTCTTTAGAAAAAAAGATTACTCACCAAAACACTGAATTAGTTCAAAATCCCAGGAAGAGATCTGAAAACAAGCGGAGATGGATAGACTGCGATTAGAGGCCGTAAATGGCTTTCTTCTGCTCCTAGCGCTTCATAGTTTGTGATTAGGGGAGGTTCCAGGTAGCATCGGAAGATTAGGATTTGAGCGGGCAAAAATCAAGAGAAGAAATTTGTAGTCGTAACATAAATAGAAGTGTTTGCTGCTGTGTAAAACCCGAAAAGCAACTCGACTTGGCGTCTTCCTCTAACTTCTAAGGGCAAATCAAAGACAATATTGAAACACATGTTAGGGAAACTGGACGGGTGTCAAATTATCCATTAGCCAATTTCAATTCACATCGTCGGCTGTGCATAAAGGCTATTTTTTGTCATCACTTTAACTGTAGCCAACATCCAAGATTCCTCCAATTCAAAAGTAAGCTCTCCATTTGTGTGAGCTAAACAGTAATTTCATTGCCAGACAGCCCGCCTGAAACAACAAAAATCCCATCGAGTTAAATTCTATCAGTTCATTAAACCACATTTACTTTCTGTGCCAATATCATACCACCGTTACTTCAACAAGGAACGGCGGGAATTTCTTCTGCGCGCTATATGTAACGAAATCTGAAACTCTTGTTTATAAGCAGGTTTCGATACACTAAACGATGGCAGGATATTGAATCTATGTGTATTTATGTGTTCTAATCTCATTTTTATGTGGCCTTGAGGTAATTCTTTTAAGTGTTTCATATGAACTTATTTTCCACTTTGCCAATTTTTCTTTCTGACTATAGAATTGAGTGTTGCTAAAGGGACAATGAAATTCGGAGCATGGTTAACGACGCTGCATAATTTCCCCAGGAAAAGGCGGCACTATTGTCCTGGGAACGATATGGAGAGTCCTTTTCTCCCCCAAGAAAATTCAAATGTCTCTGACCAGCTGTAACCCCGAGGAAAGGGAAAGAGAACGAAAGAGAGAGCGAGGCGGCATGTTAATTTCAAGGTGGCTGCAAAGGTACTTCATGGAAGTAGGGCTTCATCTTAAACTGTAAAACCAAGAAACACGGGACGATATGAAATTATAAACTGGAATCCTAATCAATTTTATGTTATTGGCATTTACACCATTCTCTGATAGACAGAATGGAAGATAAATAGCATTATCAATAGTTATCGGTATCTTTAAAAATATCTAATTTTGTTCTGGTGGCTGGTTGGAATCCCTTTGTATGGCTACGTAAGCGATAAATTTTGTTTATTTGGTCGTATTTCCCATTAGAAAATAGGTTTTAATGATGTTGCAAAATTCAGGATATGATACCTATTAGAGAGTTGAGTAATTTTGTGTTACCTGAGCAGGTGAATGTTTTGTTTTAGTGGGGGGATGGCGTTGTGAGTGAAGTGGGCGTTTATGCTAATACTTAAATTCTGAAGTTCAGGTGTGTAATTCAATATATAATATAATGTTGTTAACGCGTTGGGATTGTGTAAAGCACATACATTTCAAGCCTAGATGTATCATTAAACTCGAAATAGGATTTAACAATGTGTTACTCGCAAATGTTCCTTGTTACTTCGCTTGTCCGGGAGAAGCCTTGTGGTACAGTATTTTTGGCCAACCGACAGAGCTGTTAGAAAGCTTCCTTCTCTAAATTCGGCGCACCAGGCTTCTGAGATCATTAGTGGAGCATAGGTTTTTAAATGCTGCCTCTTCGACCTTGACCGGGACTAGCTGAGCAGGGAAAAATTGCATGGCTTCCACAAACAGGAACTTCAGAGCCAGCCTCCCTAGGGATGCCAGTATAGCGCACTTGCTCTGAACTCTCAGCTGCGGGAGCCTAGGGGTTGGAGAACATGGAGCACGTTCACGGATGGGCATGGGGCTCCCACTAATATTCAGCCACAAAAACGGAGGTCACTTGAAACGGATTGCTTAAAAATGAAGGATAATCCAACGTGCTTGGCCTTTACTCTTTGTCCCACTCCCATCAGGGAGGAGGCTACGTAGCATCCACGCTAGGACAACCAGACTCAAAAACAGCTACTTTCCCTAAGCAGTAAGGATGATCAACACCTCCACCCACTAACCTACCCCACCACACCTCCCACCACCACTACTTCATCAGATCCTATCTGCGTCACCTTATGTACAGACACTCCTGTGCCTAGCGTCACTTTAATCTATCTATGTATATATACACACACTATCTTATGTATTGATATATATATTCTTTATCTCATTGTGGGTCTTTTATGCAATTATTTGTAACAATTATTTCGGTGTCATTTACAATCGTGTACTGGAATTGACGTTAAACAATCTTGAATCTTTCGTTCAATTTGCCAGGAAGAAGTTTTTCAACAGTATTACTAACCCCTGCGTTACACCCCTCCCTCCCTCCTGCTACAGGAGAAAATCTATGTCGCCGATTCTCCACTAATTGTTCCTAGAAGGTAATACGAATTAAAATATCTCACATTATGGAAGTCCCTCGTGGCCATACGCATTTTTGAGTAACCAATAAAGTAACAATTCCCCATTCATCGTGTGCTTCTCACGGCCTCGGTTGGAGTACGGTTGAAGTAGATTTTACGAGGAAATAAGGATAGAGCAATTGCCAAAATCGGACAGGTTGATGAGCATTTTACATTTAATATAATTACATTTGAACTAATATTCTTATTTGTTGCTTGTTTTCATTATTGTTGTAATGAGTACATAATCTTATTTTTGATTTGTCGACCACTAAAGTGTTTGATATCACACTGGAATGACTTGAGATGGTTTCTGCCTCCTACCTATTTGATTTTTGTTTGTAAAATTCGTACTTGATTCGTGAGCAACTATCCGCTCGCAGCCAGATTCCGCTGTCAGTAGTCTGGAATGAGAAAACCACGCTTGAAAGGGACCCATGGAAACGGCCAGTTAACTCTGCCAAAGATCCCGCGTTGTCCTATAAATGTTCAGGCAGAAAGCACGATGAATACGTACGTCCATTTCAAGATTTTGTTTTTAGCGTCGGTACCGCAATTAAAATAGAAAATGTAGTCATTTAGGGAAAGTTATATTTGAAAAGACAGCAATGTTCCCCGCAGTTTGGTTTGGCGAGGAACGTGGAATTAGCAACATAGAGAAAGATCGCGGTAGCTTTGCTGAGGTGAAGCCTGTAAGAAGCGGGTTGTCTCCCGGCGTACCTCGTATACTTTCTCATCGATAATGTCTTTACTGATCGGTGGTGACAACATGTTGGCAGCGCAGGAACTGTAGCTGGTCCCAATTGCACCGTTTGGAGAACGCGCTGTATTAAATTACACATTTTTTTCTCTCTCAGTGATAAACTGTCCTGGGAGTCAAGAGGGCAATTTTATTCCACTTTGAGTTAGATGTTGGCAGAGATATGAAATGCCATGCCGGTTACTCTACTAAGCGATCTTTGAGAAGATTATAAATAGAGTAGGATCATTACCCCTGTTAAATAGCTGTCAACTACCTGTCGTTTGCAAAACTGGACCCAAAGCTTGGTCCTCCATCAGATTCTGAGGACCAGCAGACAGATTGTTCCTGTATGGGAGATCGCTACCACTGCCCCCAACCCCACCCCACCTCCACTTAACAAATAAAATGTTTTGAGAGTGCCAGCAGGACTATCCACAATATTGTAAGAGGATTGCTCTAGAGTTAAAAGTTACCAATGGCCCCGCGGTTTTGTATGTACCCAGAGTATTGCCAAAGACTGGTGATGTAAGTTAGCAGCTCTTGTACTGACTGACTTCCAAATCAGGTGAAATGCTAGTAATGTCAGTACACGAATTAGATTAGATTAGATTATGAGGACACTCAGTCCTTGTTTATTGTCATTTAGAAATGCATGCATTGAAAAATGATACAATGTTCCTCCAGAATGATATCACAGAAACACAGGACAGACCAAGACTAAAACTGACAAAAACCACATAATTATAACATATAGTGACAACAGTGCAAAGCAATACTGTAATTTGATAAAGAGCAGACCATAGGCACGGTAAAAAAAAGTCTCAAAGTCCCGATAGCCCATCCTCTCACGCAGACGGTAGAAGGGAGAAACTCTCCCTGCCATGAACCTCCAAGCGCCGCAAACTTGCCAATGCAGCACCCTGGAAGCACCCAACCACAGCCGACTGAGTCTGTCTGAAAACTTTGAGCCTCTGACCAGCCCTCCGACACCGAGCACTGAGCACCATCTCTGCTGAGCGCTTCGACCCTGACCTCAGCCGCCGAGCAACAAGAAAAGCCGAGGACTCAGGGTCTTCCCCTCCTGAGATTCATGATCACACAGTAGCAGCGGCAGCAAAACAGGCATTTCAGAAGTTTCACCAGATATTCCTCCACGCTCTCATCAAATCAGGATTGTGCACAGCACCCTACTTGGCAGATAACAGATATTCATCACCGGAGTGGCCGCTGCACGCTGTGTTGTACCGCCATCTTCTCCTCCTCCTCTGTTGCTGTAGCATCTTTATACAGGCATTCCTTCCTCTCCCCACCTTCTTTTTCTGGGTTCCTTCCCCTTCCTTTCTAGTTCTGATGAAGGGTCTCAGCTCAAAATGTCCACTCTATATTCCTTTTCATAGATGCTGCCTGATCTGCTGCATTCCTCCAGCATTTCGTGTGTGTTACAAAGGAACAGCCAATTTGCATAGTTGGTAGTGTTACTTCACTCCAGAATTAATGAATTTCATTTTAATATTAAGTAGTTGTGTAAAACATGCAGTATCATTCCAGCTACCTCATTGCTCCTGAATTCACTTCAATTGACTTCACTAGAAACATAATGCATAGGAGATGTTAAACTGTCTTTTATTATGTTGCTTTACAAAAGAATCAAAGTACATTTGATTGACTTTCATCTGGTCCCAATTCCTTTTGGTATAAACTTCCCTCAAACCGAGGCAAACTGGGTTGTTGATGAGATGGAAATGTACTGTTAGCTGCCCTTATCAGATTATAATATTGAATATAATATTGGATCTAATTATAAAATTTGGCCAGCAGTAAACTGGTTTGATTTCAGTTCCTTTTGTCAAAACATTTCCAGTTTCAGAAGCACAAAACCTTCCCAATAAGAGTTTAGCATCAAAGAATAAAGGGAATTTGCCATTAGTAATATCATCCTGATTGCAGAAAAAAAAATTGGTGAAACTATGCTTTGTGTCTCATTATTAAAACTGTTGTGTAAGAACTCAACAACTTTTGCCTAGAAGAAAAATGATATTTAAAGAATTATGACTTGCTGGACAATTCTTGTTCGCCCACATAAACCAAATCTTGTTATTATTCTTCCCTTAGTGCAGTGTTGGAAAATGTTCAATAATTTCATGAATCTTAATTGTCACATAAATATTCGCTTTGCACAACTCCTCACACCATTGCCCTCTCACTTAATTACTCTTCCACAGTCATTCACTTCATCATCTTCTTCTTTTTACACATTCTTCACTTTTTGACTGCCAATTTTCATCACTGAAGTAGCACTCAAACCATGGTAGCATTACAGTTAGCATGATGTTGTTATAGCCCAGGGTGTTTTGGAGTTCAGTTTTGGTGCTGTCTGTAAGGAGTTTGTATGTTCTCCCCGTGAACTGCGTGGGTTTCCTCCATGTGCTTCAGCTTCCCCTCACAGTCCAAAGATAGGTTAGTAAGTTAATTGGTCATTGTAAATTGTCCTGTGATTAGGCTAGGGTTAAATTGGGGGGTTGCTGCGTAGTGTGGCTCATTGGGCCAGAAGGGTCTGTTCCACATTGCATCTCTAAATAAATTAATTAATTACATTTCCCCAGATTGAATGTCTCATTCTTCTATGATGGTCAGCAGGCTACACAAAATTGTCATCAATTCATTCTGCTCCACATTGCAGAGATTTCCTGCATTTCAAATGAGATATGAGATTGTGATGGTTGGAGAAGACTGAGCTCATTTGTATATCTCATCCTCACTGGGTAAAAGATATATGAACCATTATGGGCCGAAGGAGAGTTGTGGCTTGATGAATGGAGATTCTGGAAGTGATTTGCAAAGGATTTCTTCACAGCTAATTCTCATTTTCAATTTCATCCAAAGTCCAGTGATTCCCAGAGCCAAATTCCATTATACACCTAGTGGCCACTTTATTGGGTACCTCCTGTACCTAATAAAGTGGCTACCAAGTGTGCATTGTGGTCTTCTGCTGCTTAGCCCAACCACTTCAAGCTTTGATGTGTTGTGCATTCAGTGATACTCTTCTGCACATCACTGTTGTAACATATGGTTATTTGAGTTACTGTCGCCTTCCTGTCATCTTGAACCAGTCTGGCCATTCTCCTCTAACCTCTCCCATTAACAAGCTGTTTTAACCCACGGAATGGCCGGTCACTGGATGTTTTTCGATTTTTGCACCATTCTCTGTAAACTAGAGACTATCATGCATGATGACTTCAGGAGATCAGCAGTTGATACTCAAAACACCTGTCTAGCACCAACAATCAAAGTCACTTGGATCACACTTCTTCCCCATTCTGATATTTGGTCTGAACAACAACTGAGCTGCTTGACCATGTCTGCATGCTGTTATGCATTGGGTTGCTACTATATGATTGGCTGATTAGATATCTGCATTAACAAACACGTGTTCAGGTCTACATAATAAAGTTGTCACTGAGTGTATCCTCAGCATGATCCAGACATTAGATATTGTTTTTTTATTATGTGTGCTGAAAACTATTGCAGCCACTGGGAGTTTAGGAAGCACAATGCAGCTTTAATGCAGCTTTAATAATTAACCAACGAAGAACCTGTTCATTTCCATGTGTAAGAGTTTACATTATAGATCAATGAGTTATCATATTTGTTAAAATCAGTTTTTGCAAAATGTCAATAGCGAAGTTGACACAGATTAGAATCACTTGGCATGGACACAGATGGGTGCCACACTTTAGTCAGAGGCAGAATTCATTGCCGCAGGCAGCAATGGAGGCCAGGTCATTGGCTGTATTTAAGGTAAAGGTTAATACGTCCTTGATTAGTCAGGCAGTGAAAGGTTTCAGGGAGAAGACAGGAGAATGGGGCTGAGAGAGAAAATAGATCAGCCATGATGAAATGGCACAGCAGACTTGATGGGCCAAATGGCCTAATTCTGCTCCTATATTTTATGGTTTTACTTTGGAGAACAAGGTTCAGAGAGGAAGAGTCTTCAGAAGCCAGGTCACTTAGTCCAGTTTTTCAGAGATATGGACTTAAGTACAGGATGCTGCAGGTGCCAGCTTGCCCAATGGTGTTGATCATTGCTGTCCTGAAAAAGAGATGCTGAATTTGAAGGTCTAGTCTGTTCAGACAGCCATTGGGTATCCAGCAGGAATAACTGGGTAAAGAGGCAGCATTCCACTGAACCTTATGCCAAGGGTCAAGGTCAAGTCATAGTCAGAGTAAATTTATTAACAAAATACATATACTACCTTGAGATTCATTTTCTTGCAGGCATTTACAGGAAAACGTAGTAATACAATAGAATTTATGAAAATCTATACGTATGACTGACAAACAGCCAATGTGCAAAGTGAGACTATTTATGCAAATAAAATATATATACTTATAAATATTACTTAGGACGTGAGGTAGAGTCTTTGAAAGTCAGTCTGTAGATTTTGGAATCAGTTCGGAGTGGAGGTGACTGAGGTTATCCATGCCAGTTCAGAAATGTGATGGCTGTAAGGTAATAACTGTTTCTAAACCTAATAGGGTGGGATCTAATACTCAAGATGAGATAGCTCAGGTAACAGTTTCAGTTTGAGTTGGTGGGCTGCTAGACTTCCACTGAGGCAGCCAAGCCCATACAAGTCTGGGCATTGAATTCTTGGTGACATACTGTAGTCTCTCATCATATGTACAGCCCGTTTGACTCTGCTCATTGTGTATTATCAGAGTTACTTGGAGTGTTTTGTGGCTGTGTGTCTATGCCTACTGTTGTTCTGGGATGCAACGATTGTGTGTCTCTCCTTTGAAACACACACAAATGATGAGGTGGAATGCCATTCTTTCGGCACTACATCTCATCATTCCCAGAGCTCTAGTCAAAAACAGATTGCAGGAGTGTTGGGAAGCACCAGATGTCTCTGTTGACATCAGTCACCTAACCATCAATGAAGTCACCTGAACTTTCATGGCAGCAGTGGGAACATTGGTGTCAGATGACACATATTTCTCAGAATGTGTATCAATTCTAAAGTCTTCCAAGATGAAGGACAAAAAGAGTAAGATTAAAAATATTGACCGTTTTTGACAATAGAGATATAATGGCTGCTATCTTGAAAAAGGAAGTCAACAGAAATAATTGGGAAAACCATAATGTGAAAAGATTTTGAAGAAAAAAATCCCACTAATACCCATCCTGGGTAACTCAAAGGCAACGGTAACCATGCATTACTACAGTGGTGTGCAGAAGAACATCTCACATCCACCACAACACATCAATCCTTGAATTGAATGGGCTACAGCAGCAGGAGACCATAAACATTCCTAACAAAATGGCCACTGAGTTTAAGAACAGATTTTGCAGGATTGTTGAGTTATACAAGCAGTTGTCCTCAAATCTGGTAAGTTGTAGTGCAGAAGTCCTTCTGAATGAACCAGGCAGTCTGCTCAGTAGTACCACAGGTGCTACCAGAATACTTTTCCACTATCGGATATTCTTCAATTCTGTTTCTTGACAAGAGTTGGAGTTGGAGGAATTGGATGAATTGAGGAAAGTATAGGGAGAATGTCAGAGCTAGATTTCTTACACAGTGTGGTAGGTGTGTGAAACGTCCTGCCAGGTATGGGGGTAGAGGCAGATACATTAGGCATATTTAAGAAGCTCTTAGATAGGCAAATGGATGATAGAGGGCTGTGTAAGAGGGAAGAGTTAGATTGATCTTAGAGTAGGTTTTAAGGTTGGCAGAACATCATGGGCTGAAGGTCCTGTACTGTGCTGTAGTGTTCTGTGTTCTATGTTCTATCTCATTGTTCCCAGATGGGACGTCTGCTCTTCTGCCACTTAACAGACCGTGATCTAGCAACCTGGTCAACATTAAGCTGAGGATGTTCTACGAGTCTGTGGTGGCCAGTGCGATCATGTTTGCTGTTGTGTGCTGGGGCAGCAGGCTGAGGGTAGCAGACACCAACAGAATCAACAAACTCATTCGTAAAGCCAGTGATGTTGTGGGGACGGAACTGGACTCTCTGACGGGGGTGTCTGAAAAGAGGATGCTGTCCAAGTTGCATGCCATCTTGGACAATGTCTCCCATCCACTACATAATGTACTGGATGGGCACAGGAGTACATTCAGCCAGAGACTCATTCCACCGAGATGCAACACAGAGCGTCATAGGAAGTCATTCCTGCCTGTGGCCATCAAACTTTACAACTCCTCCCTTGGAGGGTCAGACACCCTGAGCCAATAGGCTGGTCCTGGACTTATTTCATAATTTACTGGCATAATTTACATATTACTATTTAACTATTTATGGTTTCATTACTATTTATTATTTATGGTGCAACTGTAACGAAAACCAATTTCCCCCGGGATCGATAAAGTATGACTATGACTATGACTATTAAGCTCAAGGTGAGTGAATATTGACTGTTGTTAGGAGGCTGAACATGAACCTAATAGCATAATTTTTGGGAGTGGAATCCCTTTGTATTACTCTGGGTATCAGGCAAGTAATAGGCAGCATGTGAACAATGTGGGAAAAGTTTACAGAACCTTGGCAAAACTGGGCATTTTCATGATCTACTGTGGCTTTCTGTCTATTTGGAATTTTATGTAAGTCTCCTGTTGTAGAAAGCCAAAAGACTTACAGATTTAACTGTGCACAAAAGCCCAGGAAATTGAAAAAATCTATTTAATTCAGCCTTGCTGCTAAACTGGGCTCAGAGTCAAACCCAAACAATGTGAGTTGGCCATTTCAACAATCTACATCACTAGTTAGCATTTAAATCAAAAATCTAAACTAGAAGGAAATAAAAGTGACCTTCATCTGAAAGATTTGATCCTGATAAAATCACCATTAACAGGGATTTGCAGAAACATCAGGACAGTCTCAGTTTTGTCATGTATAGATCCTACCCAGATGCCAGTCACTGGTCTGATGCCTGATTCAACTGATTGGAACATAAATGATCCAGAGGGATCTTGACAGGATAATGGGAGGATGCTGCTTTATAGAACATAGAACGTAGATTAGTATAGCACAGTACAGGCCCTTCGACCCACAATGTTGTGCCGACCCTCAAACCCTGCCTCCCATATAACCCCCCACCTTAAATTCTTCCGTATACCTGTCTAGTAGTCTCTTAAATTTCACTACTGTATCTGCCTCCACCACTGACTCAGGCAGTGCATTCCACGCACCAACCACTCCCTGAGTAAAAAAACCTTCCTCTAATATCCCCCTTGAACTTCCCACCCCTTACCTTAAAGCCATGTCCTCTTGTATTGAGCAGTGGTGCCCTGGGGAAGAGGCGCTGGCTGTCCACTCTATCTATTCCTCTTATTATCTTGTACACCTCTATCATGTCTCCTCTCATCCTCCTTCTCTCCAAAGAGTAAAGTCCTAGCTCCCTTAATCTCTGATCATAATGCATACTTTCTAAACCAGGCAGCATCCTGGTAAATCTCCTCTGTACCCTTTCCAATGCTTCCACATCCTTCCTATAGTGAGGTGACCAGAACTGGACGCAGTACTCCAAGTGTGGCCTAACCAGAGTTTTATAGAGCTGCATCATTACCTCGCGACTCTTAAACTCTATCCCTCGACTTATGAAAGCTGACACCCCATAAGTTTTCTTAACTACCCTTTCTTAACTTTCTGCAGTGGGAGAATCTAAAACTGGGGTCATGGTTTAAAAATGTCCATTGAAGACACAACTGAGGTGATCTTTTCCTCTCTCTCAGAGCATCCTGAGACTTAAGCATGAGAAATTCTGCTGATGCCGGAAATCCAAAGCAACACACACAAAATACCGGAAGAACTCAGCAGGACAGGCAGCGTCTATGGAAATGAATAAACAGTCAATGTTTCAGGCCAAGACCTTTCTTCAGGACATTTTCTTCAGGAAACCCACTCAGTCTGAGGGTGAATATCCAAACTCCACACAGACTGAATTCAATTTCCTCAAATTAGTTTTTGGATATTTTTTTAAAAAATAGAAGTCGGTAGATGTTGGTAAGAAAGGGAAAGGAAGGCTATCTTGGGTAGATGGTGAATATGGAGTTAAAGTTACAATAACATCACTCATGATCTTATTAAAGGGTACAGGAAGCCAAGAGGCTTACTCTAAAGATTAAAGAAGAAAGATTAGCTTGATTAGTCACGTGTACATCAAAACATACAGTGAATCCCTGCTGCACCTGATGACCCTGTGATCTCTGTCTCAGGGGCTGATGTTAGACTGTCTTTAAAGAGAGTGAACCCTCACAAGGCAGAAGGTCCGATGGAGTACCTGATAAGGCTCTGAAAACCTGTGCCAACCAACTAGCAGGAGTACTCAAGGACATTTTCAACTTCTCACTGCTATGGGCAGAAGTTCCCACTTGCTTCAAAAAGGCAACAATTATACCAGTGCCTAAGAAGGATAATGTGGGCTGCCTTAATGAATATCGCCTGGTAGCACTCACATCGACAGTGATGAAATGCTTTGAGAGGTTGGTTATGACTAGACCGAACTCCTGCCTCAGGAAGGTCCTGGACCTATTGCAATTTTCCTATCACCACAATAGATCAATGGCAGTCACAATCTCAATGGCGCTCCACATGGCTTAGACCACCTAGACAACACAAGCACCTACGTCAGGATGCTGTTCATCGACTATAGCTCAGCACTTAATACCATCATTCCCACAATCCTGATTGAGAAGTTGCAGAACCTGGGCCCCTGTACCTCCCTTTACAATTGGATCCTCAACTTCCTAACTGGAAGACCACGGTCTGTGCAGATTGGTGATAACATATCCTCCTCACTGACGATCAACACTGGCGCACCTCAGGGGCGTGTGCTTAGCCCACAGCTCTACTCTCTATATACACAAGACTGTGTGGCTAGGCATAGCTCAAATACCATCTATAAATTTGCTGACGATAGAAGCATTGTTGTTAGAATCTCAGGTGGTGTCAAGAGGGTGTACAGGAGTGAGATATGCCAACTAGTGGAATGCTGCTGCAGCAACAACCTGGCACTCAACGTCAGTAAGACAAAAGAGCTGATTGTGGACTTCAGAAAGGGTAAGACGAAGGAGCACACACCAATCCTCATTGGGATCAGAAGTAGAGAGAGAGCAGCTTCAATTTCTTCTTTGTCAAGATCTCTGAGGATCTAACCTGGTCCCAACATATCGATGTAGTTATAAAGAAGGCAAGACAGTGGCTATACTTTATTAGGAGTTTGAAAAGATTTGGCATGTCAACAAATACACTCAAAAACTTCTATAGTTGTCCTGTGGAGATCATTCTGATAGGCTGCATCGCTGTCTGGTATGGAGGGGTTACTGCACAGGACCGAAAGAAGCTGCAGAAGGTTGTAAATCTAGTCAGCTCCATCTTGGGCACTAGTCAACAAAATACCCAGGACATCTTCAGGGAGCGGTGTCTCAGAAAAGCAGAGTCCATTATTAAAGACCTCCAGCACCCAGGGCATGCCCTTTTCTCACTGTTACCATCAGTTAGGAGATACAGAAGCCTGAAGGCACACACTCAGCGATTCAGGAACAGCTTCTTCCCCTCTGTCATCCGATTCCTAAATGGACTTTGAAGCTTATGACACCACTTCACTTTTTTTAATATACAGTATTTCTGTTTTTCTACATTTTTAAAAATCTATTCAATTGATTTACTTTTTTAATTTTTTGCTATATTTTATTTTATTTATTATTATTATTTTTTTCTCTCTCTGCTAGATTATGTATTGTATTGAACTGTGGCTGCTAAGTTAACAAATTGCACATCACATGCCGGTGATAATAAACCTGATTCTGATTCTGATTCTGAAATGCATCATTTTTTGCGTCAATGACCAACACAGTCCGAGGATGTTTTAGGAGCAGCCGCAAGTGTTGCCATGCTTCCTGTGCCATCATAGCATGTCCACAACCTATTAAGTAATTACTGAACTTTTACTCAGCACCACTTTCCTGCACTGAACATCTGTTTCTTGATTCTCTCAGTATAGAGTTATAGTTAAAAGTTAATTAAAGTCTGTCCCGAGCCTTATTGGCTCATCAGGCCGGTGCTTATGCTGGTTTCTGTGGCGTGAAGCAACTGAGAGTACAAGACTCCCCCCCCCCCACCGGATCGAACACCAGTCTATCGCGAGCTTAATCCCCAGCATTTTGCTAGTACCTGTTTTCAGCTGGGTTGACTGGAATAGTGTGTGGTTAAGTGCCTTGCTCAAGGACACAACATGCTGCCTTGGCTGGGGCTCAAACTCATGACCTTCAGATCACTTGTCCAACACCTTAACCACTTGGCCATGTGCCACACTATAGAGTTATAGAGACAGAGGAAATTTCAGCATGGAAACAGCTTTGCACAGGCCATCAACCACCCCTTGACACTAATTCTACATTCCTACTATTTTTTAATCTCAGCAAATTCTCCTTAGCTTCCTCCAGATTCTGCCACTAATCTGCATAATTTTGCAGTGTATTTCCACATGTATTTGGAATTGTGGGAAGAAACCGGAGCACCTGGAGAGAACCCACTCAGTCCTGGGGTGAACATCCACAGTCCACACAGATAGCACCTGAGGTCAGGATCGAACCGGGATCACTGGCACTGTGAGGCATTAGCTCTACCAGCTGCACCACTGTAGAGATCCACATGGCGAATACTGCAATACCTGAGGACTGTCACCTTGTTTATCATGGAGACCAGCCAATTCTTTTTAAAGTTTATTTCTGAAATAGAAGTTTTACTTATTTCAAGACATTGTGAGATATATGATAGGCCACCTTTATAATTGGAATCTGACCTTTTAAGATAAATTATTTTTCTTTTGAATCCAGCTTGCGGGAACAATGTACTTAACAATCATGTTACATTATAGTTACTCAGAGGACTAGTATGTAAAAGGAAGGAGGTAATGCTGAGGCTTTTTAAAGCACTGGTGAAGTCTCACTTGGAGTATTGTGAGCAGCTTTGGGCCAGTTAATTAAGAAAGGATGTGCTGACATTGGAGAGAATTCACAAAAATGATTCCAGGATTGAAAGTCTTGTCATATGGGGAGAGTTTGATGGCTCTGGGCGTCTACTCACTGGAAATGAGAAGAATGAGGGCTGACCTCATTAAAACCTATCAAATGTTGAAAGACCTCGATAGAGTGGATGTGGAGAGGATGTTTCCTATGGTGGGAGAGTCTAAGACCAGAGGATACAGCCTCAGAATAGAGGGGTGTCCTTTTAGAATGGAGATAAGGAGGGATTTCTTTAGCCAGAGGGTGATGTATCTGTGGAACTTGTTGCCACGTATGGCTGTGGAGGCCAAATCATTGGATATACTTCAGACAGGAGTTTGATAGATTCATGGTTAGTCAAGGCATGAAGGGATACAGGGAGAAGGCAGGAGATTGGGGCTGAGAGGGAAAATGGATCAGCCATGATGAAATGGCACAGGAGACTCGATGGGCCAAATGACCTGATTCTGCTTGTATACCTTATGGTCTTACTAGCATCTTGAATAGTGTTTTAAAAAATTTCTTTACAAATTATAGGGTGATAGATTGGTGCGGCATAGAAACAGACCCTTCAGCACATCACATCTTCTCCAATTACCAACTCAATCTAAATTAATCTGGCTTGCTTGGGTCAACTTCATATCCCTCTGTGCCTTGCTCATTCAAGTACCAGTCCAGGTGTTGCGACTGTTGCTGCCTCCACCACCTCCTCTGGCAATCTATCCAGACAGTAACTCCTCTTCATATGAAAAATGTGCCCACCAGATCCCCCTAAATCACCTCTCGCTCACCTTAAATCCACACCCTTTAGCTACCTATGGTAACACACACAGAATACTGGAGGAACTCAGCAGGTCAGGCAGCATCTGTGGAAAAGAGTAAACAGTCAACGTTTCGGGCCGAGACCCAGGATGCTGTCTGGCCTGCTGAGTTCCTCCAGCATTTTGTGTGCGTTGCTTTGGATCTCCAGCGTCTGCTGATTTTCTCATGTTTGTGAGTTACCTATACTATCTACCATCAACCTCAAGAGCGTGTCTCGAGAGCAGACTCTGGCTATACCTAGATCCCGTACAATTGCCATCCTCCTAGCTTCACTTGAAAGGAATCTAGAGTACAGACTAACCAACTGCAGAGTAAAATGCTACTACTTTCTGTTCAGATTCCCTTACCCGTTTGCAAGGAGAGCAAGGTCAAAATGATTCAGAACCAAGGGACAAATAATCTTTCTCTTAATTAGCTCAAGATTAGTCACAGAGCTCACTGTATAACAAAGCAGTCAAACGTGTATTCATCTACCATTTGATCGCAGCGAACAGTCATGACTGCAGTGACGTGCTGAAAGTTTGCGAACGCTTCTCCCTCTGCACCTGGCAGATTGTTTAGCTGAGCTTTGTAAATGCCACGGGGTTCTAAAAAAAATGCCTGCTGGAACCAGGCTCTGAGGTGTGATCACTGAAAGGAACCGTACGTGGCTGTCAGTATTAGTTTAGGTCGAGGTTGGCTTCATAACAAACTGAGGTTTCGGCTGGTACTGACCTTTGGACATGCTAACCTGAAGCTTTGTTTGGCTGATGGCATGAGGGGGTACAAAAGAGGGAAAAAAACAGATCTCAACAACATTCAACGGATCAAAAAAAACGAAAGACTGAGCCGTTTTCTATCAATATAGCCCTTTAAACCCTAACGCTTGTCTGTTTCTAAGGGAACATAATGCTGTATTTGGTAAGCCGTTTTGCAACTTAGATCCATGAATACAATATTTTACTTTGTTTGAGGCAGATTTGGGGATAAAGAAAAACTGGCAAAGCACCTTGTCAAATAGAACCCATTGAGAGAGGTTGATGGTTGAGCGTGGGTGCATGAGGTGGTAGCGTTGGCACTTGTTTATATAGGAGGAGTTGTCACTTGTTAGTGAGAGACTTGAATAAGGGACGCCAGCGTCTCATGACCGGGCTGGTATTGATGTGACTTAGCTGGGTAATCAGGTTGAAAGTGAGCCCAGTATTTATGTCAGTTCGAATTTCGTCAAATGACTATTATGTGTTGCTGCCCGGCAGGGGTCCCTTAGCAAACATTGCCTTGGCGTTACTCTTTGAAAAAAATAGGCACTGTTTGATAGTTCTCTCATAAAAGAGCACCTCTATTAATCACTTTCTACTAAACAATTTTCATGGCTTCAAAGTTTAAGTAGCCTTACTAGTGAAAGCATACTTTGGAAAAATGCTGGGGGAAGCGACAGAACAAAGATCCAGCATCAGTAAAAATCTGCACACAGAAATAATGAAAAGTTTCAGGCAGCAAACAAAAGAAAGTTCAATTAATTTTCTGGGTGTATCAATTCCAAATGCCAATAACCACTTTGAAAAAGAAAATATAATTTATATAATATTTTTATATACTTAATATTTATTTATTTACTGAGATTTACAGAGCGGTCCTTCCGGCACTTTGAGTATGCCGCCCAGCAACCACCTGATTTAATCCTAGACTAATCATGGGACAATTTACAATAACCAATTAATCTACCAGCTGGTAGGTCTGGGTACCTTGTACTGTAAAGCATTGTGCTTTATATGAATTATTTATATATAATTATGCAATATAATAATGTATTTATATTATATATGATATATTATGCACAATTGAAATATATATATATTTAATAAATATATATATTATAAAATTTATAAAATATAATTTCTTGCAACAAAGAAAGTTATGATCAGTGACCTGCCAGTTGTTTTTCATTGCAATATTGCTATTTTATTTGGACTTTATCCTCTAGTAGTTTGTGGGTGCTAATTATGAACAAATTTCCAAAATCTCAACTGTGACTACAGTGGAAAAAGTACTTTTGTAAAGTGCTTAGCATCCTTGATTAAGAGAAGAACTATAAAACATGTAAGGTTACTTTTAGTTCAGCAACAGTCTGCTGGAGAAACTCAGTGGGTCAAACTGTTATATTGTCACATGTACTGAGATACAGTACAGCGAAAAACTTTAATGCAAAGAAAGTTGCAGAGAAAGTGCAGTGCAGGCAGATGATAATTTGCAAGGCTTGAGAGGTCATGTTATTGAACAAGAGGACTGCTCAGTACCCTTATAACAGTGGGATCCCTTGAGCCTGGTGCTACTTGTTTTCAGACTTTTGTATCTTGTGCTTTAATGGGAGTGGGTCAGAAAAGAGACTGTCTTTGGGAAAAAAGGAATTATTGCTCCAGGCTTCAAAATCTTCAGTCTTGTGTCTTATGATGTCTTATTCAGACTCAGATTCATTTTTTTATCATATTTACATTAAAACATACAGTGAAATGTGTCATTTGCGCTAACAAGCAACACAACCTAAGGATGCGCTGGGGCTGCCTGCAAGTGTTGCCACACATTCCATTGCCAACATAGCATGTCCACAATTTTCAGCAGAACAACTAAAGGAAAAATAACAGGACACCAGCAGTGCTATCCCTGCCATCCTCCCACCCACACACACAGAGACAGTCCTCCAAACACTTGATTTCCCCTCAATGCGTATGTTGCCCCCTTGTATAGAATTGACTGTGGTTAGTCCCCTCGCTCCACAATGGAGGTGCAGTCGTTATTTTTGTCTATTTGCTCAGAAGTGGTATCACTGGCATCTTCAAGTTCAGATTTATTTATCACACATACAGTGAAAAGCACCGATTATGTTAATAAACTTGGGATGTGCTGGGGGCAGCACACAAGTATTGCCACACATTCCAATGTCAACATAGCATGCCCAAAATGCTGGGCAGAACAACACAGAACACAACAAAGCAAAATACAAAAGCAACAAAACAACAACAGCAAAACAAGCTCCTTTCCTCCCTCCCACGCACATGGGCAGCCCTCCAACTTCAGGACAGGCCTCCATTCTCCTCTTTCCAGTCTCCAGGATTCAGCTATCAGGGTCTGACTTCTGACTGAGCTCCGATCTTCGGTATTGACCTCTGGACTAGTCAATGACAGGACCCGGAACTCTAGGCTCAAACTCTGGTCGTGCCGAATGACCAGCCTTCGTGCCTCCTTATGCCTCTTGCTCGCACGGACATCCGATCTCAGGACCCACCGACCAGGGACTGCCTAGTATCCACGGATGTCCTTCATCACTTGTCCATGCCCCTGGCCTTCAAGCACAGACCAGAGGCCTGGACTCGGGAATCTTTTCTCACCATGCCCATATCACAGGACTTCGAGTGCAGGGCAGAGACCTCGAACCCAGATCTTCTTCGTCACCTATCCACGTTGCTGGATTTTGAACACGGACCTACAGAGGGGAGGCCTGACCTCTAACTCCTCCACATCCCTGTCCCTCAAACCTAATCTGATCTCCGACCCCCTCACTTCACCGTCCCTAAACCCTAACCTGGCCCTTAATTTCCCTCTCTGTCCCCAAAACCAGCTCTATGAGCTTAAAAAAAGCAACTATGTCCGAGCCATGATCTTGATGGAGGCCACAGCTCAGCCCGTCTTTTGTCCAACTCTAATTACTCATTTTCAGTGAGAAATGATAAACTGGGCTCAGGTCTAAATCAAGTCCTCCCGCAGGCACCCGTTGTCTGAGCCTACTCATAATCTTGTCTAAAAGGCACAAACGTTAAATTGCAGTATAAAAGGCTACTTGCACCTTGAAACCACAACATGTCAGAAGGTTTTCAAGTTTACATTTTTTTTCTCCAATCATTAATAATCAAAGTGCAATGCAATTGCAGCTGTGCACTCCCTCCTGTTTCCAAAATTAGTTCCACGAGAGAGCCAATTTTTAATAATGATAATAATAAATACTTCATTGAACTCGAGTGGGAAATTCTTTTATTATGGTAGCAACATTTAAAAACACACTTAGCAGTGTGCAGATTTAACTGATAATAAAATACAGCATAATAATGTACGCAATAATTTACCAATGTGAAATAATTTACAATTATGTGCAATAATAATGTACGAAACAATAGAACAGAGACTATTTTACTATGACATGAGGAGATCAGCAGATGCTGGAAATTTAAGCAACACACACAAAAAATGCTGCTGGAACGCAGCAGGCCAAGCAGCATCTGTAGGAAGAGGTACAGTCGACATTTCGGGCTGAGACCCTTCGTCAGGATTGTTGTACTATGATGTGTGTTATCCTGTTGTATACACTTATTGCATTTGGTAGGAAAGATTTTCTCTAATGATCCTTTTGACAGCAGGGGTGCATGAGGCATTCTAGAACTCAATGTCACTGTTTTAAACCACTTTAATGCTTTTAATCAGGATAAAGTTCAAGGCAATTTATTTTTATTTTTAATTAACAAATTAGCGCAGCGTAGGTCTTTATGGTCCGTCGAGCCATGCTGCTCCAGCAACCCCACAGATGACACCAGAATTGAACTCTAAACTCCAGAATGGTCCAAGCTGTAATAGCATTGCATGAACTGCTACGCTATGCCTCATTGTTCCTGGTCTAAACATTAAATGGCTCCTCCTCAGTGACATTTACCACCCGCACCGCTGAATATTTCCAGCATTTTGTTATTGCAGGTTTTAAAATAAAGATTTCCAACATTACCAATCCTTTGCTTTCCACTGGCTTTAAAAATAATATGATCCCAGTTCTCTGTGCACTCAGATATTGTGACAGTGACAGTGACAGTGACAGATTACCATTAACATCCTACTGTTTGTGGGTGCTTGCTGTGTGTAAATAAGTAACAGCTGTTCCTTATATACAGCAGTAACTATATTCAGTGGCCACTTTAATAGGTACACCTGGACAGCCAATTATTGAATTGAATTGAATTGACTTTATTTCTTACATCCTTCACATACATGAGGAGTAAAAAATCTTTATATTATGTCTCCATCTAAACATGCCATGTGCAATCATAGTAATTTATGATAGCTTATAATAAATAGAACAGTCGTTGTAATATAGAGTACACCCAAATCAGCGTGAGCGAATCAGTCTGATGGCCTGGTGGGAGAAGCTGTCCCGGAGCCTGTTGGTCCTGGCTTTTATGCTGCGGTACCACTTCCCGGATGGTAGCAGCTGGAATAGATTGTGGTTGGGATGGCTTGGGTCCCCAATCATCTTACACACCTGTCCTTGTAAATGTCCTGAATCATGGGAAGTTCACAACTACAGATGCACTGGGCTGTCTGCACCACCCTCTGCAGCAACTCAGTGCATAAAAGAATGTGGGCATGGGCAAGAAATTGTTCAGACCAGACATCAGAATGGGGAAGAAATGTGATCTAAGTGACTTTGACTGTGGAATGATTGTTGGTGCCAGGCGGGGTGGGGTGAGTATCTCGGAAACTGTCGATCTTCTGGAATTTTCACACACAACCATCTCTATAGTTTATAGAGAATGGTGCAAAATTTTTTTAAAATATCCAGTGAGTGGCAGTTCTGTGGGTGAGACTGACTTGTAAGTGAGAGTGGTCAGAAGAGAATGGCCAGGCTGGTTAAAGCTGACAGGAGTGTGATAATAAATTCAAATAACCATGCCTTACACTATGCGTTCAGATGCCACAGTAGAGCAGCGGTTAACACAATGCTATTAAGTCTCAGGGCATTGGAGTTCAGGGTTCAATTCCGATATCCTTTGTAAGCAAGTTTGTACGTCCATTTCTCTGTGCATGTGTGTTTCGTCCAGATGTTCCAGTTTCCTCCCACAGTCCAAAAATGAATTGGTTAGTAGGTTAATTGGTCATTGTAAATTCTCCTGTGATTAGGCTAGGGTTAAATCAATGGGTTGCTAGGTGGCATCTCTCAGTGGGTCACTAGTGCCTGTTTCTCATTGAATCTTGAAATAAAACTAAATAAATAAAATTAAAAATACTTTGGCTTATTGAGATTTTCTCTTTCGAGTCCCGTTTTTTCTAATTATTTTTTTAAACCCTCTATGATTGATGTGGCTTTTAAAGATTAGGTATTAAATGCTTTCAGGACTTGTTTGTGGAGGGAAGTCTCTTTTCATTTGAACAACTGTCAACTAAATATAGTTTTCCCAAAACATTTTTTTCAATACCTACAAATAAGAGAGGTTTTACAGTCTCAAATAAGTACATTTCCTAAAAGTCCTGATAAGAATCTACTGGATGTAATTTTTAATTTGAAACCTTTTTATAATGGATCTATATCTAATATTTATAATATGCTGTTGGGAAAGAGAAGTGTTCCTTTAGATAAATTTAAAAATCTTTGGGAACAAGATTTACAGACTTCAATTTCTGAGGAAACTTGCAATCAAATTTTTTAATTGGTTAATACTTCATCACTATGTGCCCGCCACTCTCTCCTACACTTTAAAGTGGTCCATAGGGCCCATATGACCAAGGATAAGTTGTCTCATTTTAATTTAGATATATCTCCGTATTGTGATAAATGTAATAATGGAGAAGCTTCACTCATTCACATGTTTTGGACATGCCCGAGTCTTGGAAAATATTGGAAAGAAGTATTTCAAACTTTCTCGATACTTTTCAAAGTAAACCTTAAGCCTAATCTTTTGACCACTTAATTTGGTATTGTTGGAGGAAAGGATACTATTTTGGAATCATCTGACTAGCACACTTTGGCTTTTATTTCTCTTATGGCCGGAAGGACTCTCTTGCTTAAACGAAAAGATGCGGCCCCTCCTATTCACGCTCAATGGTTACGTGATGTGATGTGATGTTTAAATTTAGAGAAGATTCGATGTTCAATCTCTGAATCTAGCCAAGACCTTCAAACATTGTGGGGACCTTATTTGAACTACTTTGAAAACCTTTGATTTGCTGTTAGAGCACAGATGATGACTCATAATTTTTTTTTCCCATTTTTTCTTTACTAATCAGCTTCAGTTTTGGTAGTGGGTTAGATTTTTTTATATAACAAAATTGCTATATTTCAATGTTATGACTTAATTAATCTGTATGAATATAGGGTAAGGAGTCTTTATATGCGATTTAGTATAATGATTTGATATATATTTTTCTTTTGTACTCTGTATTTTTATATGTAAAATTAATAATAAAAATATTGAAAGAGAAAAATAAACAGTGGTGCACAGAAGTGCATCCATAGAAACACAACACGTCAAACCTGGAAGTGGATGGGCTACAGCAGCCGGAGACCACACTAGGTTCCACTCCTGTACCTAACATAGTATCCACTGAGTGTATACTTCTCAAGTTCCATGATGTCTACATGGGGTGGCACGGTAACATAGTGCTTACACCATCACTTTATAGTGATCACTGATCAGGGTTCTATTCCCGCCACTGTCTGTTTTTAAGTTTTTAAGTTTTCCCCATGACCATGTGAGCTTCCTCTGGATGCTCCTGCTTTCCAATGATGTACTGTTACGGTTAGCAAGTAGCGGGCAGGCTATCCTAGCACCGGAAGCATGGCAGCACTTGTGGGCTGCCTAACACAATCCTTGCTGATTGGATTTGATGGAAACACCACATTTCACTGCCTATTTCACTGTACATGTGACAAATAAAGCTAATCTTTATCTTCATTTATAGATGTTTATATACCACTTTGGGCAAATTAGGGCTTGAAAAATATTATGTACGTGGTGAAAGTTCCAACGAATCATTGAATATATATATATATAATAGTTAAATTAAATAAGTAGTGCAAAAACAGAAATAAAAAAGTAGTGAGGTAGAGTTCATGGGTTCAATGTCCATTCAGAGATTGGATGGAAGAAGGGAAGAATCTGTTCCTGAATTGTTGACTGTGTGCCTTTACAATTCTGAACCTCCTTCCTGATGGTAGCAATGAGAACAAGGCATGGTCTGGGTGATGAGGATCCTTAATGATGGATGCCGCCTTTTTGAGGCATTGCTCCTTGATGATGTCCTGGATTCTACAGAGGCTAGTGCCCATGATGCAGCTGACTAAGTTTACAACTCTCTGCAGTTTACTTCAATCTGGTGCAGAGATCCCCCACCCACCCCATACCAGACAGTGATGTATCTCCACGGTACATCTGTAGAAATTTTCAAGTGTTTTGGGTGACATACCAAATCTCCTCAAACTCCTAATGAAATACAAATGCTATTGTGCCTTCTTTGTAGCTGTCTAGGTTAGTTCCTCTGAAATATTGACACCCAGGAACTTGAAATTGCTTACCCTTTCCACCCCTGATACTTCAATGAGGATTGGTGTGTGTTTCCTTGTCTTACCCTTTTTGAAGTCTACAATCAGTTTTTTGGTCTTACTGATGTTTAGTGCAAGGTTGTTGCTGTGTGTGACACCACCCAACTAGCTGATATATCTTGCTCTTACACGCTTTCTCATCACCATCTGAAATTCTGCCAACAATCGTTATACCGTCAGCAAATTTGTCGATGGCATTTGAGTTGTGCCTAACCACATCATCATGGATGTAAAGAGTAGAGCAGTGTGCTAAGCACACATCTCTGAGGTGCGCCAGTGTTAATTGTCAGCGAGGCGGGGATGTTGTTTTCGATCCACACAGATTGTGGTCTTGTGGTTAGTATGTCCAGGATCCAGTTGCCAAGGGAGGTACAGAGGTCCAGATTCAGGAGCTTCTCAATCAGAACTGTAGGAATGATGGTGTTAAATGCTGAGCTATAGTTAATAAACAGCATCCTGACATAGGTATTTGTTTTGTTCAGGTGATCCAAGGGTGCGTGAAGAGCCAATGAGATCATGTTTGCCATAGACCTATTGTGGCAATAGACAAATTGCAGTGTGCCAAGGTCTTTGCTGAGACAGGAGTTAATTCTAGCCATAATCAACCTCTTAAAACACTTTATCACCTTAGATGTAAGCGCTGCTGGGCGATAGTCATTAAGGCAGCTCACTCTGCTCTTCTTGGGTACTGGTATAATTGTTGCCCTTTTGAAGTAGGTGGGAACTTCCAACTGTAACAATGAGAGATTGAAAATGTCTTTGAACACTCCCGCCAGTTGGTTAGCACAGGTTTTCAGAGCCCTACCAGGTATTTCATTGGGGCCTGTCACCTTGTTAGGGTTCACCCGCCTGAAAGACAGCATGACGTCGGCCTCTGAGATAGAGACCTGAAATATTAAATCTTTTCTCTTTACACAGATGCTGCCTGACTTGCTGAGTATTTGATTCTAGCACCTGAAGTTTTTTTTTTGATTTGCTATATAAATGAAAACTTGTGTTTTCAGAAACATCTGGGGATGCCTGTTCAGCACTTTACAAGGCAGATGGGAGTATCTGTTTAAAGATGAGCTCTAGATGCAGCTTTATCAAGTAGGCTGCTAATGCATTATTTAACAGATCAAACAATTAGATTAGATTAGATTATGAGGACACGCAGTCCTCTTTTATTGTCATTTAGTAATGCATGCTTTAAGAAATGATACAATATTCCTCCGGTGTGATATCACAGAAACACAGGACAGACCAAGACTGAAAAACTAACAAAAACCACATAACTATAACATCTAGTTACAACAGTGCAACGATACCGTGATTTGATGAAGAATAGGCCATAAGCATGGTACAAAAGTTCAAAGTCTCTCAAAAGTCCCACATCTCACGCAGACAGGAGAAGGAAGAAAACTCTCCCTGCCATGCCCGACCACAGTCCGACTCTGAGTCGCCTGAAAACTTTGAGCTCCAATCAGCCCTCTGACACTGAGTACCAAGTACCATCTCTACCCGAACGCTTCGACCTCGATCTCGGTTGCCAACAGCAGGCAAAGCCGGGGATCTTGGGGCCTTCCCTCCAGAGATTCTCGATTGCACAGTAGCAGCGGCAGCGAACCAGGCATTACAATTACAACCAATTCAAATGATAGAGTTAATGCTGTCTCACCTTATTTAGCAGGCTTCTCATAATAACCTAGATTGTGAGGGACACATGTAGAACCATGCATTCAGTGGCTACTTTATTAGGTACATCTGTACACCTGCTTGTTAAAGCACATAACTAATCAGCCAATCATGTGGCAGCAACTCAATGCATAAAAACATGTAGACATGGTCAAAAGGTTAGTTGTCGTTCAGACCAAACATCAGGCTGGGGAAGAAACATGATCTAAGTGACTTTGTCTATCACTTGGTGGTGCCAGATGGGGTGGTTTAGGTATCTCAGAAACTGCTGATCTCCTGGGACTTTCATGCACAACAGTCTCTAGAGCCTACAGAGAATGGTTTGAAAAGCAGATAAACATCCAGTGAGCGGCAGTTCTGTGGGCTAAAACATCTAATTGATGAGAGATATCAGAGGAAAATGGCCAGGCTGTTCCAAGCTGACAGGAAGCAGGCTCAGTGTGTGGAATGATCTGATGTTTGGACAATTTAAATGACAAGCCAGATGAATTAAAAAGGCAGGGTGTTGGGACAAGAGGCAATGGGCAGGCCAGTTCTGATCACAACGTCTCCAGCTGCTCAAATTCCCTCAGCAGATAGATCCTCTTTCCTTCTTCTTCCTATGTCATTGGTACCTACACAGACCACACCAACTCGCTCTTTCCCCTTCCAATCCAAGTTTGTCTATAATATCCCAAACCTGGGCACCAGACAGACAATACAGCCTCCGAAGCTCTCAAACCTTGCAGCAGAGAATTGTGTCGATTCTCCTAATTCACCCTATCTCATGGGGAAAAGCCTATATGCATTCAGCTTATTTATACACTTCATAAGTTTGAATACCTTTATAAGATCTCCCCCCTCCCATTCTCCTGCACTCCAGAGAATAAAGTCTTAACTTGATCAACCTATCTCCGTAACTTGGGACTTCAAGTCCAGGTTACCTGAAGAAGAGTAGAAACCGTCTATTTCTTCTTAGCCCCCTGATTTTGTTTATCGATAATTAAAGCATTAAAAGATATGGATTGAAATGCTGTCACTCCTGTCAATTCAAACCCACTCCTTAATTCCCTAACAACAGGAATTCTGCAGATGCTGGAAATTCAAGCAACACACATCAAAGTTGCTGGTGAACGCAGCAGGCCAGGCAGCATCTCTAGGAAGAGGTAGTCCTGACGAAGGGTCTCGGCCTGAAATGTCGACTGTACCGCTTCCTAGAGATGCTGCCTGGCCTGCTGCGTTCACCAGCAACTTTGATGTGTGTTCCTTAATTCCCTCCTAATTTGCCCATAACTTCTTCCCTCCTCCTCTATTTCTCTCTCATATTGACCACACCATCACTTCCCAATATTTAATTCTCTCCTTTTTTCAACATTTTCATGAATGCTTCATTTTTAACGTGTTGTCGTTTCTGGGTGTGAGCGGAGTAGTTTGTTACTCAAGGTCTGTTTGCAACAAAGAAAATATTTGAAATGTTCCACTATATTGGAATCAAAGGACAATCAAATGCATTTCTGAAGAGAGGAGGAATTGAAGGGTATGTGGGGAAGGTGATTAGATTAGCTTGGCCTCTAAAAGTGAAATAATCTTATTGGCCATAATGGATTTTCTTGTTCTTATTTGTCTTATTTTGGGATACTGTATTACTGCAT
Source organism: Mobula birostris (assembly GCF_030028105.1). Lineage (NCBI taxonomy): Eukaryota > Metazoa > Chordata > Chondrichthyes > Myliobatiformes > Myliobatidae > Mobula > Mobula birostris. The sequence continues at coordinate 98,761,111 of NC_092380.1, read as the reverse complement.
GCATTGAAACTATTCCACCTAATCACTAATACAAGCCTAACACCAGACTAGCTATACTGAGAAGTTAATGTGGCAAGTTAAAAAGGGAGTGGTGACAAAGTGAAGGACTGAGCAGAGGTGTGAGTCTGGGGAAACAAAACACAGGCAGGCAAACTCGCAGGAATGGTTACCCTTTTCAAAAATAATTGCAAACCAATATATCTCAATTCTCTGAGGAACATCTCCTAGTGACTACACCCTCAAAGATACTTTATTGATTACAAATGGTTTGAGACATCTTTAGTTCATCAATGCAAGTTATGTGTTTTGCTACCTTCCAGCGCTGGGTTCAGTGTGCTTTTTGGCCTCAAGTTAAGAATTATTTATCCATTCTTCTGAGCTGTGAGCTACAATGGACAAGACAAAACTCCTAGCTAAATTCATTTATTGGCAGTATTATAAATCAATGGCAAACAATGAGCAACAAACAATTTTGTACAAAATTATCTTTCTCATTAATACAAACTGGATTAACTGTTTAACAGCACCATTCACAATTCTGACAACCCCTCTCAGTGTGTTCCTGGAAGCAGAGTTTCTGATGGTACATATGTAAGATTTATTTCTTACAGAGTTCCTATTCTTCCACGACACAAAAGAATCTAGGTGAATGGAAGACTGAAGACCCCCAAAGGATTAGAAGATTTTCTTTTATAGCCCAAGTAATTTCTTTGTAGCTGATAGGCAATTGAAATGTCAGAAGTATTTTTTAAGAGCTGGCAGTAAAAAATGGTAATGATTTCAAACTATTGTTTTTGTTTGATACTTTTCCAAAACGAAGCTTCACATCGCATCATTGCCAAAATTAAAATGCCATATGTTAAACCATTTATCTCACTACCGTTTGCAATCTCCCCCCTTAGACATTGTAAAGTTTTTCTAAATTTATTTTAAGGAAAATCCAGTTTTCCTGTCTACAAACAACACTTCTCTTCCATTTAAATGAAAAATCTCCTATTTAAAGTTCAATGTAAATGTTCAATATAAACTTATTACCAAAGTACATTTATGGCACTATATACAAACCTGAGAATCATTTTCTTGTGGGCATACTCAATAAATATAAAAAATAATAACCATAACAAAGGACTGCACCAACTTGGGCATTCAACCAGTGAGCAAAATACAACAAACTGTGCAAACAGTTATCTTTTACATATTGGCATAGAAGATATTTTAATCATCTTTCTACTTCTGCAATGAATCCTTGCTGTTGGGAATGTTAAGGGGGAATTTTGATGATTCTAATAGAGAGAGGATGAAGTGTCAATAGGAAGTTTCATTAGGAATGTGTTACCTAAAATGGACAGCAGAACTTCTGCAAATATGATATGACAAGTCATATAGTTTTACAGTCCCAAACAAAACAAGAGAGAGATCATAATTTATGGCTTAATTCAGTAGTTATTGTGGTTCATACTGAACTGAGACCTGCTTGAATATCCCTACAAATCAGTCATGTGCCAACTGCAACAAGTCACAGGGAAAATTTTCCCCCTACATTTGGGGACTTCAGTTTCAGGGAAAAAAAAACATTCTTGGGGTTTAATGTACACTCTTTTCATAAACTCTTTTCAGTAAAGAAAGAATAATCAATTCATTTTTCTAAATATTATTTATGTCATTAATGTTATCCCATAATTTCCAATGTTTTGTTTCAGTATTCCATTGCTTCCAACAAAGACCAGTAAAATGAGAACAATTCTGATGATAAATGTTGATTTGAAAAGAAAAATTGAAATCTGTGTAGCCTGTGTAGTCAGTATTGTATATCTGTTTATCTATTTATTTATTGATTGGTTTTGTATTTGCATAGTCTGTCTTCATTTCTTCATTGGCAGCTTGTCAGTATTTGTTTGTGTGTAGTTTTTCAATGATTCTATTGTATTTCTGCCTGCAAGAAAATCAGTCTCCGGGTTGTATACAGTACAGTGCCATATACTGTACGTACTTTGATAATAAATTTATTTTAAACTTTGAACTTAATTTTTTAGACAAACACACACTGCACTAGTTACAATTCCCTCCAACCATTTCTCTTTTTAGTTCCTTAAAAAAATGCAAGAGAAATTGACTTAGGTAATGTTTATATATTTTTTCTACAGCTCAATATGAAATTGACAGTGAACACTAATGTGAATTTAGTTGATGAAACCTTTCAATCAAACCAAAAGTGAAATGTACATACCATCATTGTTAGTCAGTTAGAGCTTTATTGTTATTGCTGAGGACAATGAGATTGTAGTGTCACTCCATTCATTGCAAAACAGCAGACTGGCAATTCAATACCTAAAAACACAATGACTACATTTAAAGTAATACCTGAGTTATTTAGAGTTACAATGAACTAAAGACAAACAATTCTAAAATTAAAAGGAACAGCGGTGGCCCCATTCAATTATTGCACACGCCTATGTTATAAAATACAATGTTTAAATATAAAACAAAATATAAGAATTAAACCCAAGATTTAATAAAAAGTCTTCTGAAATCAAAGGAAGGTAGTTGCGTCAATTAATATTGCCCATGCCGAAACATTACACCTAGAGACTGTCCATAGTGCTTTGATAGATCCTCAGACCCATAAAGCATTGATGGATAGTTGAAAATATCACTAGCAAATGTACAGTTGTTCCTTGTCCACTGATAGAATTAGAAATCCATTTCTTCACTGGAGGGAGAAAAACTCTATTGCTAAAAGCTCCCAGGAATATTTTAGGTTATGCTTGTGTGTGGTTGCTCTTGGTTTAATCCTGAATCAAACCACCAGCAGGAGAGGTGGGTAAGTCCAAGCTTGGGAACAGTGGTCATGGTAATACAGAACCATTTTCTTTAGTGTTGGATTTGTTCCAGAGTGAGAAATCTCCGTGCAAACAGGGTTTAAGATTTATGACCCGAGTCCAAATGGAACTGGCTACTGAGAGAACCAAATCGGTCTAAAGTGGAAGAATTGACAAATGCCATTTGGGGAAATTAGCTTGAATAGGACAGCTGTTGGAAAAGAGACACGAAAATAATCTCTTAGCAAGAAGTCAATGGAAGGCTTTGATCTATCCTTAATGCCAAAGCACCAGAAACAAGTTCTTTCATAGATAACACATGATGCAATAGTCTTTTTAGACAGATTGTTCACATTTTGTATGAAGGTCAATATGAATTAGTCAAAGGGCAAAAACTGGAGTCTGTGCTTTCATGACATGCGAACCTTTGGCATTGCAAACATATCTTTCATTGTGCCTGCCAATAAAAAGGACAAGAGCAGAAATAAGCAGAAAGCACGGAGGTATTTGGTGATTAAGTGAAAAAGAAAACAGAGAAAAGTAAAACAATTTGGCAAGCCTGTGATTAAAATTATCACCTTTTTTACACTTGAAGGATTACATTGCAATAGTTGGTCTGGTCAGGTTGAGGAAAACCTGATAAAAGGGAAAAACAGTCAACAGTTCTGACTTAATGCTAATCTTATTATAATTCAGAGAATTGTTTAATGTCATTTCCTGTAACATCATTTCCTTACACAAGTGTAAGGAGGACGAAATAATTGTTACTCCCGATTTGATGCAGCTCAAAAAAATCACAAAAGATGAAGTACACAATGATAATAATGAAAAACACAAAAACATAAATACGTAAGACAGCTTCTGTACTTAGATTGGTTATTTGTTTGTTGAGATACTGCGTGGAATAGACCATTCGATTTAATCCTATCCTAGTCATGGGACAGTGAACAATGATTAATTAATCTACCAACTGGTACCTCTTTGGACTGTGGGAGGAAACCAGAGCACCCAGAGGAAACCCATGCAGTCACATGGAGAATATACAAGCTCCTTACAGGCAGCGGCTTGTACTTCAAAGTGTTGTGATAACCACAAGGCAGCCGTGCCACCCTATGTATGTAAATAAAGTGACACCACACTGTACATGAGGTGACTGATGGGAAGTGATAAAGTAGTGGTGGAGTTAGTAGGTGGAGGTGTTGATCAGCCTTACTGTTTAGGGAAAGTAACTGTTTTGGAGTCTGGTGGTCCTGGCCTGGATGCTACTTAGCCTCCTCCCTGATGGGAGTGGGACAAACGGTCCCTGAGCAGGATGTGTGGGATCTTTCATGATGTTACTGGCCCTTTTCCAGCACCTTTCTTTATATATGTCTTTCTGTATAAATAAAAGAACAATATCTTTCCAGGGGTCATGTCAACTGCTTCTGTCTCTTATTCCCCTATTATTGCTTATGCAGACTCCAATGTCAAATTCTGGTAAGTAGTGTGATATGAAATTCTTTTCCAATCACTCCAAATGTATTTCTCATGAGACAGCACACACGTTGTTGGAATTGGTGAGTAACCCAATACTTGACAATTACATCAAATATTGCTAATTGTAATACTGAGGCTCTTGAGGAAAATTAACATTTTAATCCTGGGTGTCCTTGCTTGCATCATACACCGGGGTGATCTCTTCAGTTACCTGATGAGGTAACCATAGCCTTTGGCCTGAATTTCCACTGGATTATCCAACTCATTAACTGGACTTTGCTTCACAAGCCCAAATGATGATACTGCTGCCTCTGTCCAGTACTGGCCTTTCCCCCATCAAACCAACAATTTTCAAGTGTAGGAAATCCTATCCTCCTTGATCCCAAAGCTCTCCCATCACCGACAGCAAGACAGTCTTGCAATATTGCATATGTATACACGGGTGTATACACAAAGTTACTCAACCCAGAGCTGATACTTGTTTCATCGTTAAGTATATCAATCAATTCCCACTACAAGCTGCAAGGCGCAGCCTCGGAGTCATAGAATATTACAGAACAGAAGCAGGCCGTTTGGCCCATCTAATCCTTGCCAAACTATTATTCTGTCTACTCCCATTGACCTGCACCCAAACTATATCCCTCCATACCCCTCCCATCTACATACATATCCAAATTTCTCTTAAATGTTGAAATCGACCCCACATCGACCAGATCCACTGGCAACTCGTTCCACACTCTCACCACCTTTTGAGTGAAGAAATTACCCCTCATGTTCCCCTTAAACATTTCACCTTTCAGCCTTAACCTATGACTTCTAGTTCCAGTCTTACCCAACCTCAGTGGGAAAAAACCTGCTTGCATTTGACCTATCTATATCCAAAATATATGCATATTTTGAGTGCATGCAGAGTCAATCTTTCCAGCAGCATGTACACTTGGAGACATAACAACGTTCTCAAAGTTATAACAGAAGCGGTTGAGCGGAGAGTACTGCAGCACAACTTATCTCATGCCCCATGCTGCATAGAACATCGCATATCATTTGTGAAAGAAGGCTCCAAGTCAAGGGTGTACAGCGCAGGCTCACGATCAAGCATACTTTCTTCAGCCAATGATTGGTGTGTCAAGGCCGACCTGGACGGGAAAGGCAGTTTCCCGGAGCAAATAGCTTTCACGACATTGCGTCCAGATATAATCGTATGGTCTGACACCAGTGGAGAAGTGATTATCGGTGAACTCACAGTCCCCTGGGAAGACAACATCGATGAAGCCCATGAGCGCAAGTTAACCAAATATGCAGAATTAAGATCAGAGTGCAGAGGCAGAGGATGGAAGGTCTCATGCTATCCATTCGAATTAGGCTGCCGTGGGGTTATTGTATTCACTTTCCAGAAGTGGCCGCGTGACCTTGGCTTCACTAGAAGAGAGATCAAGTCAACCAGCAGGGCTGTAGCTGAGGCAGCAGAGAAAGGATCAGCATGGGTGTAGACCAAGTATGTCCAGAGGGGCAGATAGTCAGACAGTGTATCCATCTTTTGCAAACCCTTCAGTAGTTGCATAGACACCTGAAGAGCAGACTATCTGTTGGATGGAAGTGACCAACAACTCTGATAGAGGCAGATGCCAAGTTTTTATCTCATCAGTGGGAGGTGACGCTTTAGCACTGCTGGCTCACCACCTCGAGGGAGTCTTGATCATAAGTGCGCCAAAACTCCTGAAGACAGGTGGCAGATCAACTGGTGATCCCACTGGTGATAGCACAGGACAGGTAACATCTTAGTCCACATGTATTTTCAATTATCCCTTGTTGTTGCATGAATGAAGTCACTGGAGAGAAGTATTGGTAAAGAGTAAAGCAACTTCTTTATTCAACAAAAGGAGATACAGCAGGCATCATATTGAGACCCAGCACTAGACCACACTTTATATGCTGAAGACTAAAGAAAAATTCAGGACAATTCAAACAAATCATTATTTACAATATTTCCTCTGAATTACATGTACCAGTTTCAAATGCCTGGATCTTCCCACGATCACACCCAAAATAAGTGTTAATTGCTGTTGTATCCATGCAATGAGATATTGATTGGATTTGTGCATACTGTATGTAGACAATTAGTTAAGTCCCTGTTTCCTGGTCTGTCTGGTCTGCATTTTACTGGTCTGAACAGCATTTTAAATTTAATCTTCAATGTAAATTCAGATCTGAAGTTAGTCTCTGAAGTCAATACTGACTATATGTCTGAACCTCAAAAACTCTGAACACCCCTCATAGTTCTTCAAGTCCACAACATATTGAGGAAATTGTTTCTTCAACTCTGACCTGTTTGGTACACTTGATATCTTTACTCCATCATTAATAGCTGAAGGGCCTCAAATGCAGGACATCTTCCTGAAACCTCTTTACCAATCCTTCTTCCTTTCAAGGTTCTCATTAAACCGTGGTCCCATGACTTTTATTTATTTTTATCCTGATGTCTATCCTTTTGGCATTGATTAATTTATGTCTGATGACACCCGTACAAAATTAAAAACAGAAATAAATTGGATATTTTTAGTTATTTAACAATTATCAACCAAAGTAGAATTGGCATTATGGCATCTTTATGACCTCAGTGAATTCAATCATTTTGTGAAGTGACATACATATGAAGTTCCATGGCTACATTTTGTTAGGAGTCCAATGAGATTTGGTAAGTCACCAAATACTCTAGCAGATTTCTACAGATGTACAGCGGAGAGCATTCTGACTGGCTATATCATCATCTGGTATGGAGACTCCGATGCACAGGATCGATAGAGGCTACAGAGGGTTGTAGACTTGGCCAGTTCCATTATTGGCAAAAACCTGCCCATCATCAAGGGCATCTTCAAAAGGTGATGCCTCAAAAACTTCACCATCCATCATAAGGATCTGCACCATCCAGATGATGCCCTCATCTCATTGCTACAATCCATAAGATATAGGAGCAGAAGTAGGCCATTCAGCCCAACAAGTCTGCTCCACCATTCAATCATGGGCTGATCCAATTCTTCCAGTCATCCCCACTCCCCTGCCTTCTCCCCATACCCTTTGATGCCCTGGCTCATCAAGAATCTATCTATCTCTGGCTTAAATACACCCAATGACTTGGCCTCCACAGCTGCTCATGGCAACAAATTCCACAGATTTACCACCCTCTGACTACAGTAATTTCTCTGCATCTCTGTTCTAAATGGACGTCCTTCAATCCTGAAGTTGTGCCCTCTAGCCCTAGACTCCCAAGTCTAGGAGATTCATGGAACTTTAATAAATCAGGGAGATGGTACATGATTCTAAGTACTTAATATTTTAGGAACAGCTTCTTCCTTTCTGCCATCAGATTTCTGATGGTTGATATATCGATGAACACTACCTCACTATTCTTCTTTTGCACTATTTATTTATCCTATATTGTAACAATAATTTTGAAGTTTTGCACTGTACTGCTGGCACAAAACAACAAATTTCACAATATATGTCAATGATAATAAACCTAATTCTGATTCTGAATCTGATAACTGTTGCAAAGGAAACATCATTACATATTCAGTCAAACAGCATTACGGTGATCAATCAGGCAATTTTTCATTCCACCTTTCACGGCAAAAAGCGATGTCTCACTTACAAAGATATTTATCAAAACCAAAGTGTTCACAGGTGGGTTCCTTTGAACATCCCCTCTAATTTTCTTTACAGCCGTGCGGCCCAACCACTGCTCTGAGCAGGAAATTTTCACACGGCCGGAAAACTGCATAGCTCTTTAATAAAGCATTATATGGAAGAAAATTCCAGCTGTGTGGCAACAAAGGCAATATGCGTGGGGGCATTTCAGTTACTGCGCAGCCATGCACTCATATACCTTAGAGGGAACAACGGTTCCTTTACAGTATAATAGGAACAAAATTTGCTGAAAACTCTCAGTAAGTCAGACAACATCTGCAGAGAAAGAATCATAGCAAATGCTTTGACCGAATGAATTTTGAGTCTTAGAAAATCCATGTGACCAAGGTCATTTGGCTCATCCTGTCTGTGATGATTGAAATTGAGCTAGCCAGCTACCCAACTCAGTCTCACCCTCCAGTGATTGAGTTGTAGCCTTGCAGGTTATGGGTCCTACAGTACATGCCAGAAGGGTTTGGGCCTGATTTGTCAACTGTTAATTCTCCTCCATAGATGCTGCCTGACTTGCTGAGTTCCTCCAGCAATTTTGTGGGTTGCTTTTTATTTCAGTGGATGTTTCTGCATACTGTATGCCAGTCTTTCACACACTGAATTCTCTGTCAATGTGGGTGAAAAGAATTCTCTTTTCCACCCCTTTTCCCATCCCACTAATCTTTCTACCATTTACCTGAAACATATACCCTTGCGTTTTTGACTCATTAGCAAGGAGTAAAGAGCCATTCCTACTTTACCTGGACCCTGAGTAATTATAACATCATTCAAGTTTTCTTACCTGTTTCATAGAAAACTACCCCAGTCTGTCTAAGCTTTCTTCATATGTAGTTTCCTGTCCTGGCAACATCCTTTTGGTTTACACTATTTAGGCTTACAAATGATTACACATCTCTCACTGCAACTTGCTGAGCGAATAAAATGGCACATATTGACAACATGAACAAGCCCTTTTCCCAATGGGAATTCTACATCACGAAATATAAAAATGTGGAGTCTAAAAATTTAAAGAAATATTACAAGTTAAACTTCTATTTCTCTTTGGTGGTTATAGTTGTGAAAGAGTTTTCAGGACTGATTTTCAGAAAAAAAGATAATTTTGAAAGTCAAAAGGGACAGCCTTAGAATACAAAGACGTTCCTTTAGAACAGAGATGAGGAAGAATTTCTCATCTCACCAGAGGATGGTGAATCCGTGGTTTTCGTTGCCACAGACTGCTGTGGAGGCCAAGCCTTTGGGTTTATTTAAAGCCGAGGTTAATAGGTTCTCGATTGGTAATGGCATCAAAGATTACGGGGAGAAGGATGGAGGATGAGATAGAGAGGGAAAATAATTCAGCCATGATGGAATGGCAGAGCAGTGTTGATGGCTGGATGGTCTAATTCTGCTCCTATGTCTTGTGGTCTGATAATAAATCACAGCAATGAAAGGAATTTACTTCACTGTCATTGAGGTGAGATTCTGATACAGCAACATCTCTCATGCATAAAATGTATATTTTGTAGCAGATCAAGTGGTAACAAGCTATCTTTAGAAAGTGTTATCAGTGTGAAAATATGACTGGATGCTTTGGTATGTGGCTACATTGCAAAGTTAGTAATCCAGAGCACCAGACTAATGAGCTAAGGAAGGGAGTTCAAATCTCTCCAGGGTGGCTAAGAGCTCTGAGTTCAATTAAATAGACAAGTAATAAGATTCCAATACCTATAATGATGGCTATTGAATTGTCTTGGAAACCTACCTCATTCACATTATGGTTTATATCTGATCCAATGTATGTACATCATTTACACTGGGTCTAATATCAGATCCAATTTACATAACCTGCCGTAATGTAGTTGTCTGGACTCAGATTTGCGAAATTCAACAGTTCAAGGGCAATAAGAACCCATTTATTGCCAATGACAACCACATCCTGTGAATGAATTTAAAAAAAGATAGGCTTAAAGAATAATGAATGCCAGGAAGAGTGGGAATGTGTTTGAAGATCTGGGCTTTGAACAAGTTTTAAAAAGAGAGAGGGTGAGCATTGGTTAAGTAGTTGAGTTTTAGAGGGAAATTCCAGTGAATCACATGCAGGCCGCTGACAGCTCTGCTGCCAAATTAGACAATAGAGCAGATTAAGCCTGACCAGTTGTGTTGCTGTCTGTGCTGGGATCATTTTCTTGTTGCTGAATCAATTGGAAATAACATTTATTTAATTCACATCATTGGCATTAAAGAGTTAAATTTATGTCTCAGCCAATGGAAAATAAGTCGCACGGACACGTTGTAACTTCCATATATGTGTTAGAGTGTACTAATTGTAAATTGATCAATGTGATATAATCTAGAATTTTATAACAAACCATGTAGGGCGTATTTTCCAACTGTTTAAATGTATCTGTGTGTAATCACACCTGTCTCCTTTAAGTCTACAATATCTCATATGAATATTTGGTTGATAAAGTGTTAATGGTTGCCATATTAGAAGGTCTGTTGCATCGGAAGTGAATCAGAATCAGGTTCAATATCATTGATGTACATCGTGAAATTTGTTGTTTTGCAGGAGCAGTACAGTGCAATCCATAAAAAGTTATGAATTACATTAAGAAATATACATTAAAATGAAATTAATTAAGTAGTTCAAAAAGAGAGCAAAAATAGTCAGGTGGTGTTCATTGTCCGTTTAGAAACCTGATGGCAGAGGGGAGGAAGCTGTTACTAAAATGTTGAGTGTCTGTCTTCAGGCTCCTGTACCTCCTCTCTGATGGTAGTAATAAGAAGAGAGCATTTCCTGGGTGATGGATGCTGCTTTTTTGAGGCATTGCCTTTTGAAGATGAACTCAATGCTGGGGAATCTAGTGCCCATGATGGAGGTGGCTGAATTTGCAACCCTCTATAGCTTTTCCTGATTCTTACAGTGGCTCCTCCATACCAGATGGTGATGTAACTTGTTTGAATGCTCTCCATGTATAAATTTGCCAGTCTTTGGTGACATTCTAAGTCTCCTTAAACTCCTAATGAAATATAGCCACAGCCGTACCTTCTCATTGCTGGCTAAAGGTTAAAAGTTATCACTGTTTCCCCTTCTCTTTCTTAAACAAACTTTTAAACCCTTATAGGTATAACATTTGGTGTGTAATATCCTTGGTTTGCATTTATAAGGTATTCAGATTTTTGTGTCAAATGACTGTTGCCCATCCATTTATTGAAGCAAATGCTGCAATTGTTTTAACTGTTCAAAAGGTCAAACAGTATCTGCAGAGAGGGAAACAAACTTAACCTTTCAGATTGATGGCCCTATCACTGGACCTACAGAAAATTTAGAGATAGATTGAATTTTATAATGCAGAGAAAGACTTTTATTATTTAAACTCTCCTGATGCACCACATCACAAACTTTTAATTATTCCCACTGCATCTCAAAACTTGCTTTATCTATAATCTTTTCCCCTTCTGATGAAAGATCATCCAGCGGAAGTGATAACACCGCCTGTCTCTCCACGTCTACTACCTGACATGATGAATATTTCCAGTGTAACTTACTGCATGATCTATGGGTGCTGGAGGTTTGGAGGTAGCTAATGTTGTCCTGTTTAAGAATGGCTCTAAGAATAAGCCAGAAAATTATAGACCTGTGACCCCTGACATCTGTAAGAGGTAAGTTATTGCAAGGTATTCTAAGGGACCGGACATATAAGTAATTGTACAGACAACTGATTAGGGATCGGCAATATGGCTTTGTGCAGGGTAGGTCATGCCTAAGCAATCTTACAGAGTTTTTCGAGGAAGTTACCAGGAAAGTTGATGAAGGCAAGGTAGCGTTCAGCAAGAAATTGAAGTCAGGTGACTGATATCTTAAATAAATTAACCATATTCTGCTGGATTTGCAAGGTTTCTCTTTGGAGCTGACTGCATATTGATTATAAAATATAAACAAGCCTTTTGAATGTATAAAACAGTAGCAAAGGTTCAGTGTTCTACTGGCATGTCCAAGAGGAAGACAGACTTGTTTATTCTTAGATGTGAATTGGAGGCTGATACTTCTTAATTATCTTACGTTACTCTCCTGCAACTAGATATTTATTTTACCCCTTCAGTTGGGTAGTTCAGAGTCCACTGATGAACATAGAGTGAAAGAACTTTTTCCTGAGTTTCAACAGTGCATCATAATCGTATTATGACTGCTATGTGACTACTGTTACTGTTTCTTTACGGAACTCAAATTATTAATTCAGATCTGCAGGTTTCAACTCCGGTCCATAAACAATGACCAAACGTGTTGAAATTCCACCTCACCATTATGCAGGCAGCAAACAATGTTGAAATCCTTCAAAACGTTTACACACCAAACCAGATTCCTGCACCTGCAGTCTCTTGTGGTTCCATGATAAAATAGTGCTGCCGACTTGTGTAAATCACCAAAGATTAAAACAACTGTTCAGATGCAGAATTCTATGGGTTATTATTAACATTTTTTTTTGCTTTGAGATCAAGCCAGTAATCTTCTTTCATCTTTTTTTACACAGAGCCACATCAGGGAGCAGCAGTTTGAGGTTCCCCTGCATGTGCCTGAGTGACGCTAAGCATTATGTAGGCCAAGATGCCTGCTGGCTTCTTTGGGTGTGAAAAGCAATGTGTGCCTTCAGTTTTTTTGCTTTTTTTTTGTTTGACCAGGAATAATCACAGAAGTTAATCCCACTTTCTAACTGAGTTCAGTGCTCTTCATTTCTTGATGAGTTGGGAAAAGCTCTGGTCAGTTTAGGATCCAGCTAACTCTATTTGAAACCATGGCAAAAGTTGATCTTCCTTTATGCAGAATTAAAGCAGCGTGGGTCATTATCTTTTAACCCTGTGATAAGTTTTTTTTGATTCTCACTTGAGATACTTTAAGATAATTTAATGCCATTAAAATTTAAATTGAAATTTGTTTTAACTCTTAATTTTGTGAAGGTTATCTTAATCATTTTGTTTTCATAGGTTTTAAGATGTCACAATTATTATGGACAACAATGGCCAAATTAACCCTACTTATCAAATGTGAGTGATAATTTAATTTTGATTTAAAATAAAATGTTTAATTAATCCAAGATGATGCTGGTGATATACAATGATGTTTTGAGGGAAGCTCACAAAACTACTAGATAGACTTCTTCTGAAGATTACCACTGCAATCTGCAGCTGTAACTTCCCTTTAAACACCATTTGAATTATTTTGCACATTGCTTGTTTGTCAGTCTTTGTGTTTAGTTTTTCATTGACTCTGTCATATTTCTCTGTTCTATTGTGAATGCCAGCAAGAAAATGAATCTCAGGACAGTATATGATGACATATGTACTTTGATAATAAATTTACTTTAAATTAAAATTATAATTGGATGGTGCACATTTATCTTTTTGGAGGAAATGTTACAATTATTATGAATAGCAGTGGCCAAATTAAACCTAGTTATTAAACATGGGGAATTATTTAACTCTGATTAATGTGGAGGAATTTCTTTAGCCAGAGGGTGGTGAATCTGTGGAATTCATTGCCACAGATGGCTGCAGAGAACAAATCACAGGGTATATTCAAAGTGGAGGTTGATAGGTTCTTGATTAGTCAGGGCGTCAAAGGTTAGGGGTGGAAGGCTGGAGGGCTGGAGAATGGAGTTGAGAAGGATAATACATCAGCCATGATGGAATGGCGGAGCAGACTCGATAGGCTGCATGGCCAAATTCTGCTCCCAAGACTTATAGACTTACGAAAATTCTTTTCATTGGGAAGTTTGTGGCAATAATGGGTTGATGATAAACAAAACATGAGAATTTCTGTCCATTTCAGCCTGGTCTTCTGCCTAGTCCCATCTACCCGCACCCCAACCACAGAACTCCATACTGTTCTCATATATGTATCTATCCAAACTTCTGTTAAGTGTTACAATTGAACTCACATCTACTACTTCTGCTGGCAACTCATTCCATGCTAGCATTATCCTCTGAGTAAAGATTCCCCTCAGATTCCCCTTAAATATTTTACCTTTCACACGAAACCTAAACCTAATGCCCACAAATATGCATAAAGAGACATTTATGCCCTATCTCCTATCTACAAACATTCAGGAACTCAGGAACTATTAATATACCCTTTTAGAAACTTCTAAAATTAAAATTGTTTAGAACAATTAAACTCAATTAGGTCAGTGAAAGGTAAACATTTGTTCTCTGACTTTTTGCAGTTCAAGGTAAGTTTATTATTGAAATAATTCTATAGTCACAGTAGCTCATATTCCTAATGTTTTCCTGTGTTTACAATTTAACCCAATGTTTCCAATCACCCTAAGATTCATTTTCTTGCAGGCATTCACACTAGAACAAATAACTACAACAGAGTCAATGAAAAATGATAGACAAAGCCTGACAAACAACTAATGTGCAAAAGATGACAATTTGTGCAAATACAAATGAATAGATAACTAGATAAATAAATACAACTGAGAACATGAGTTATAGAGTTGTGTAGGTAGTGGAAGCAGTAGGTGTGGAGGTGAGTGAAGTTATCCATGCCAGTTCAGAAGTCTGATGATTGAAGGGTAATAACTGTTCCTGAACCAAAAGCTCTTCTACCTCCTTCTTGATGGCAGCTGCGAGAAGAGAGCATGGCATGGATGGTGGGCGGTCCTTAATAATGGATGCTGTTTCCTTGCAACGACGCTTTTTGTAGATGGGTTCAATGGTGTTGAGGTGTGGACTCGAGATGGACTGGGCTGTATCCACCAATTTTTGTAGGTTTTTCCATCCTTGGGCATGCTTTTTTGCAGGTGTTTTTTTCCAGTGGAAATTAACAGGTTTGTTGGGGAGTCAACTGGGAGGATTTCACAGCATGAACGCAAGGAGACCCCCTAAGTTCAATCTTCTTCCCTGTGCAGTTATACAGCAGCTGGCTTGAGAAAGTTGAACAACTGTGTGCAAGTTTAGGACTTTTATCTTTGGACGGATGTCCCAAGATTCCAGCTGTCTTCTAAGTAAATGTACCCAAGTTCTCTCAGTGAACAGGTCCCATTTTCCTTCAGTTGGCCCATGAGGATCAGAAACCTATGGTCTGAATGTAGCTTTGTTGGATGTAGCATTTAGTTGAATAGGTTTGCAGTTCTTGAGTAAAAAGATGAGCTCAGGCCTGTTCCTAGTTATTCATCTTGATGTTGTTTCATATTCACTGTATATTTTTAATTTCCAGTAGTTTTAGTTGATTTGAAGTATTTTTTTCCTTTTTTATATTTCCCATTTATTTATTTTATCAGCTTCCAAATGTCTCTGTAAGAAACATTTAAAAAAACAATGGCCTTTGGCTACATTGTCGAGAGATTGCAGGAACGGGCTTAAAGGGTCTGTCACCTGCCTAATCAATATTTGTTATCCACCTCATCTTGAAGGACAGGTGCAGCAGCCAGAAACTGAGCTCGGTTGGAGGCAGAGAGCCTCAAATGGTAAGTCTGGCTGCAAGACAACTGTGGGGGTGGGGACATGTGAGAAGGTGGGTGATGGGAAGGAAGAGACAGTCATCGGGCCAGGGTGTGTTGAGCATGTTCTGACCTCCTTATTTCAGATCAACAGCCTCTAATAGGCTTGAAATGCTAACCCTGTATCTCTTGCTCATTGGCTGCAGTGTACCATCACTGCAGGATTTGCATGAGTCCTGGACAAAGAAGTGGGCAGGAAAAATTATTGTGGACACTACCAACCCTGTGAACTCCCTTTTCCAAAAGCTCCATTCTGGAAAGTGCTGTAGGGCTATTAAAGCAAAAACTTAATGCCATATTAAAAATTTCTTCCTCCAGGCAGTTAATCTGATCAGCCATTCTAGGTAGCCCATCTGTCTATCACTCCTGTCACTGAATGGCCCGGTAGATACTGAAATCACTTTTTATAATGCTGTTTACATTGTAAATATTTGCTGGTATTTATTTATTTATGCAAATTTTATTCCATATCTGTACTTTAACCTCTAACTATATTAGTTTTTTCTATATATGTATACTGTAAATCTTTATTTTTTTAATATACACTCATTGGTCACTTTATTAACTACACCCATACACCTGCTCATTATTGCAAATATCTAATTAGCCAATCATGTGGCAACAACACAATGCATAAAAGCATGCAGATGTGGTCAAGAGGTTCAGTTGTTGTTCAGACCAAACATCAGAATGGGGAACAAATGTGATCTAAGTGACATTGACCATGGAATGATTGTTGGTGCCAGATGAGGTGGTCTGAGTATCTCAGAAACTGTTGATCTCCTGGGATTTTCACAGACAACAGTCTCTATAGTTTACAGAGAATGGTGCAAAAAAATTTAAAAATATCCAGTGAGTGGCAGTTCTGTTCGTGAAAATGCCTTGTTAATGAGAGGTCAGAAGAGAATGTTTAGACTGGTTCAAGCTAACAGGAAGGTGAGAGTAACTCAAATAACCATGCATTAAATAGAGGTGTGCAGAAGAGCACCTCTGAATGCACAACATATAGAAACTTGAAGTGGATGGGCCAGAAGACCACAAACGTGCACTCAGTGGACACTTTATTAGGTAGAGGAGATACCTAATAAAATGGGCACTGAGTGTAATTCTTAATTTTTTTAAATCATTATTGACTTTTGTTCCATGTCACCCATTGATCACCATGGCAAATTCCTAATGCATGTAAATATATATGCTGAATAAAGTTCATCCTTGATTCTTAATCAAATCATCACTTTACATGCTGCCCAACCTACAGAGTATTTCTATCATTTTCTGTTTTTTAAAAATATCTTTTGCATCTGTTTTTACCACAGTAACTATTCAGCAAAACCCTGGCCCAAAAAATAATAATGTAATGTGTATGTATTTTTGATTCTCTCAGATTCACTCAAAACATATTAAATTTTAAAATGCATAATAGATATTCCAAACACCATGGTACCCATTGAATCAAAGGTTACTTAAATAATCATTTGTATTAAGAATAGAAAAAACCAGCAAGAGCAATGCAATTTCTCTATCTCATATGAAAATCTTGAGTGGAGCTGTTATATATAGATCACTTGCATGAACCCCGCCTCAGTCACTCCAGCAGTATTATCTCCAAGCCTGACTGACAGGTTAATTACTCAATCATCTCTATCCTGGCTGGCTGGTTAAATTCAATCTTTAAAATTAAATGTATTTATCTTCTAAATCTTTTATTTGTTATTTTCCATTTCTGACTTGATCATATGTCTATCAGCCACTTGTCTGAGCCAGTACTTTTCTCATAGGGAAAACCTTTACTTGATACTTGAAGGTCCTGTTCCACAGCTACTCTCTCTAATTTATACCAACAGTTTCGCACTTGCAAGTAAATATGGGCAAGATCACTCATTTGTCATTTATCTTAATCGGACAGAACTTTGCCTAATTTATCACCAAAAAAATGTTAATTAAGAAGATCTTTAACCAATCAGCAGAGGCAATGTCTCAATGTAGACCACACTCAGTTTCCTGAGAGAATGTTGCACTTTGATTTTGAGGGTGTAAAGGCAGTTCACTCTGTGCGCAGGTCAAAGAAAATAAATGCTACATCTGTAGCTGCTAGTGGGTTAATACTTCCTCTTTATCCTGGAAAGATTTGATTCTCTATGCAGGTATGTTGTAGTCAATAGATACTTTGCAAAGCATTATAAAGAAATGTTGATTTTCATATTTTTAACTATTGAGCATATTTGGGGAGAAATATTTTCTTTAAGATATGGTTTAAAGTAAGTGGTTACATGAAAATCAAGATGTAAAGATGGATCAAGAACAGTTTCTTTTAAATATCTGTAATTCAGATGTGAACATTGTTGTTGAGATTAAAATTCACATCTTTAACTTGAAAAAGAAATGGTTTAAAGTTTATCATGCTCAATTTCATGTCCTAACCATTGAATTACTAAAAAAGAATTCATTGAATATCATCTTTATTGGTGAGGATGATTAAAGTGAAGTTATGAGCTCATTTGTAAGTTCATCGTGACTAAACACTTAAAAATGATCCCTTTAGGATAATTTAATCATTGGTAAATAAAGGGAACAATGGCAGGGAAGGTGTAGGTATAACAGGGTGTAAGGAAAGATAGATGAGGTTAAAGGCTTTGGATCATCTTTTTAGGCTTCATGAAGGGAGCAGCCACATTGCTTCTGTGGCATTTGCTCCTGCTCTCAATTGGCCAGGTCTCGGGGCAGAAAGGTCTTAAACATTCAGTCAGGACCTTTTGAACTCTGACCACTCTATAAAGATCTCTTTTGAATGGTGCAGTTCATTCACCAGTCCCTTAGACAGGACTGATACTAAATTAAGGCTGTAAAACCAATTGGCTACTGTCTTTGTCCATCTCTCTCTGTTGTCTCATTCTAAACAAGAGGCCCAATGGGATCTTCCTCCCATTTCAAATGGCAATAAAATGGAGTGCAGACCAGATAAAATATCTGCTTGTTTTTTTTCAAGTGAATTCAGCAGCTACACTTACTCTCTGTCAGAATCCGCAGAGGGAAAGCCTCCAAGGATGGCTTTGCACAAAACCCATCCATGAGTGAAGTGGGAGCTGAACGCTTGGCCTTTCCAGCTGTCTGTCAATGAATGGCTTTTCCGAACTCTGAATGGTCTCTGTCTTCTTGCATACAATGTAGGTGTTACTGCAGTGAGTGAAAATAACAGGAATACTCACTTGAAGGGGAAGAGCTCAACCTTTTAAGTGTTTTCATTTTCAGTCAGTCATGAAATCTTGCCTCATTCAGATGAAAAGAGAGAAACTATATTGGGGGAAAAATTCTTAAAAGAACTCATAAAACTTTGAGTGGAGCTATTTTCCAGAATGGAATTTTCTGTGCTCTTTTGAGAGTATTATTTCCACTCTGTCCTGTTTAAAAAGTGCACTTTCATTAGTTACTCCTAAGGCTTAGTGAATGCTTCACTTGAGATCACATCAGTAGTGTCTGTTGCAGATATATATATATATGTGTAAGAAAAGAATCAAAAAATGCACTGAATAGTAAAGAGAATTTATCTCATAATTAGAAGCAGAGGAAGTACAGCTGCTTGTTACTCGAGTAATTAAGCAGGTTAAGGAAAGGTTTGGAAAGTTTACTCAGTGCTATAATATTCTGTTGGCTATTTTGATAGTTGGCTTTCAGGTCCTATTTGCATAACTTACTAGTGGCTCGGGGGGCTTTTAGGTGACTGAGCACAAAAGGGTTGGTTGCGGGGCCTTCTGTGGTAATAAACTCTTGCTGGGTCACAGCAAAATCTGAGCTTTATAGGACCACAACAACACAAAAGGTTTGTGGGGGAAATTGTAAAAAGGAAGCCTTTTTTTTCTTTGGCCTGAATGCAATGTGCAGATTAAAAGTTTCATTTGAGATTTTGCTGTATTCATAATACCACTGCTCTGAATGGGCTCAAGTAAAAGCCCACAGTGGTAGCGTGCCCTTTTATTCTCTCCTCCATTTTCAGGCACAGGTTATTTTGCACTTGAAAGAGGTGAATGAGGGAAATGTGGGATTTTGACAGCTGATATCAGCCTCCAAGCCCCTTGATGGGGATTTTCTAATTAACCCCGAGGGCCCATCAGGTGGTCCAATTGCAGTGATTACTGTTGAAGAGGCCAAGAAGTTGGATTTTATTTTCTGTTTCAGTTGTTATAAAGGCCTTAAATGAGAATGTAAGTGCAGAGAGGTAGAAGAAGAAAACATATTCTGTGTCTATGCATGCTTGCTTGTGTATCTTTTGTAAATAAATCAGTTCGCGAATTAATCTGCTACCAAGTGGTTGCCGAGGGCCCAGCATTGTGGGATATATTCACATGCTCATTCAATGCCAGAAATGTACCACACAATATATTGGTAGAGGCTTCTCTGTTGACATATAGAGTATGTCTTTTAAACAGATACTTATCCTGAGTATAGGCAGTTGAGGGGACATAATAGTTTGGCATGGACTAGATGGGCTGAGGGGCCTGTTTTTCTGTATTGTAGTATTCTGTGACTCTATAAATCTGGTTAGGGACACGGATGGGAGGGGTTTGGAGGGCTATTGTCTGAGTGCAGGTTGACGGGACTAGGCAGAATAATAGTTTAGCACAGACTAGATGGGCTGAAAGGTTTTCGATAGTTCTATGACTCTATGAAACTTCTTTGAGTAGCCGCTTATAAAATGTGTCTGCCCATGATGATAATGGGTCCCTTGCATGCTCTGTCAGGCTTTTAGCAGAAGTAGGTCATTCAAGCCTGCCCTCTCTTCAAAATGGTCATGGCCAATCTGCCCAAGGCATGAAATCCTTCCTTATGCCAGGTCTACATAGCTCTCAATTTCCTGATCTCTCAAACATTTTGAAGACAGACAATGCAGCGTAATATGGGCTCTTCAACCCACAATGTTGTGCCAGTCTTTTAACTTATTCTAAGATCAATCTAACCCTTCCCTCCCACATAGTTTTCCATATTTCTATCATTCATGTGCCTATCTAAGAGTTTCTTAAATGCCCCTAATGTATCTGCCACTACCACCACCCCAGCAGCATGTTCCACACACGCACCACTCTATGTAAAAACAAGCTATCTTCTGACATCTTGCCTATACTTTCCTCCGATCAACTTAAAATTATGCCCCTCATATTAGCCATTTAGAACCATAGAATACTACAGCACAGAGACAGCCCCTTCAGCCCATCTAGTCCATGCTGAACTATTATTCTGCCCAGCCCTATTGACGCACACGGGACCAGAGATCTCCATATCCCTTCCATTCATGTACCTATCCAAATTTTTCTTAAATGTTGAAATGGAAGCTGCTTCCACTACTTTTGCTGGCAGTTTGTCCTACACTCTCACCATCCTCTGAGCGAAGAAGCTCCCCCTCATGTTCCCCTTAAACATTTCACCTTTCACCCTTAACCCCTCAACTCTAGTTCTAGTCTCGTGCAACCTCAGTGGAAAACGCCCGCTTGTATTTATCTTATCTGTACCCCTCATAATTTTGTAAACCTCTGTCAAATCACCAGATTCTCCTATACTCCAGGGAACAAAGACCTAACCTAACCCTGGGAAAAAGACTTTGGTTGTCCACTCGATCTATGCCCCTTATCATCTTCTATCTACCTTCCCTTGAAATACCTTCAGTCACCTAGCTTCCACAACTTTCTGGGGTGGAGAATTTCAGATTTCACCAATGCCAATGTGAAGAAATTCCGACTTACCTCAGTGTTATATGACTGCTCCCTTGTGACAGTCTTCCCCATTTAAGACTTTCCCACTGGTTGAAAAGCTGTAATACTGTATAGATCAAGTGTGCCTCCCAGACACCTTATATTTTTCAGTAAGACTATCCCTCAATTTTCTAAGCACCAAAAACTCTCGCACCAATCACACTGCACCATTTGTATGTGGTCAGCTGGTCAATTGCTGTCTGCTTTTTCGACATACCCCTCAGTCTGAACATGATTTCATTATCAGGGCACTAATTTAAAATTCATTGAAGGATCTGCTACAGTTAAATTGAAAAGTTAAATCTGATCGGGAATCTTGTTTGAATGGTTAACCCTCTCAAATGTAACTCTCAACAAAGTTACAAAAAAACTGGCTTCATTCTGCTAAATCGCTGAATGGATTGTGTATTCCTTTTATTTACTAAAGTTGCTCTCCCATTTAATGCTTTGTCCTAAGTTTCTTAAGGAGCTGGACACATAAATGTGACAAGCCATACCCTGAAAGCCTGAAGATTACAATTCAAGCAAGTTTAAACATACTTAAATGTTGTTGTGTTTGATAAAAGTCATCACATGACATCATCAAATATTTGGAAGCTCCCTGTTTAGATACCATTTTACAACATGTGGCCCCTGTCTAACTACAATGCTGATACAACCTTGACTCCTTTCATTGAAAGTCTCTCTGGGGTCACCATGCTTTATTCATCTGCCAGTCCTCCAGTGAAGAATTTCACCTGCTGAAAACTGCCACCAGAATGCTCACAGATGCAGACTAAAACCCAATTTGTTTTGTTTCCCCCTTTTTACTCCATGAACAGACTGTAATTTTATCAATTTTTCATGCCTTTAGTTTTCATGAATGCTTGACATTTCCACATCTAAGCATCGACAATGAGAAATTTCATGGCTGAAAGTTTCATGAATAATGCCCTCTGGTTAAAAAAAGGGAAACATATTGGTTGCAGGGTAAATTGTGAGTTTTACAGTATCAGTTGCATTGGAAAAAGCGAGTGCGATGTAAAAGTTTGAATGGAAATTGCTCGTCATGACCTTATGTCTTAATTCCAGAATTTCACATTCTTTTGGCTGGGAGGATTTAAAACAAGTTTGTACAGTTTGTTTTGCAACAATTAACAGCCTGTGAACACTTAGGCTGATTTTGAAATCTCAATCAAATACAAAGTTTGTATTTTGCACATTGAACTTAGAATTTACCATGTAAAACTCAGAGGGTGAAGCAAACTTCAATATCTCAGTGCAATTAATAGAGGAAGAAGTGTTAACAATATCCTAATCTAGGGATAATATTCTGTTTTGGTAAGTATTTATTTTGTATCTTGGAGCATGTAATCATAGAATCAAAATCAAGTAATCATTATTCTTAGGCTGTGTCATAAAAAATGTAGAAATTCTCCTCCTGTTAATCAGAGTCCAATAGGAATGGAAATATGAAATAAGAATAGGAAATTAGATTTGGAAGCATAGTTCTAATTCATGCAGAAGGCAAGAATAAGAAATTGTCAAGTATAAGATTGTAAGATGTAGGAACAGAATTAGGCCATTTGGCCCATTGAGTCTCCTCCACCATTTCATGATGGCTGATCCATTTTCCCTCTCAGACCCAGTCTCCTGCCTTCTCTTCATATCCCTTCATGCCCAGACTAATCAAGAATCTGTCAATCTCTGCCTTAAATTTACCCAATGACTTGGCCTCCACAGCCTCCTGTGGCAACAAATTCCACAGATTCACCACTCTCTGGCTAAAGAAATTCCTCCTCACCTCCCGAACAGTTCATTCATGATCCATTCCAGGAAATTTGTACTAAATCTTTCTACACAGAGAGTGATATAAGCATGTGAAACGCTTAGCCATAGGAATAATAAAGACACAGTGGTCCAGCCAATAGAGCAGCTTCCTCACAGTTACAATGATCCGAGTTCAATACCCCTACCTCCGTTCATGGATAATTGGTTTATTATTGTCACAAGTACCGCTACAGTGAAAAACTTAATTTTGTATGCTGTCATTTGAAAACATAAATATCTTGATGTAGTACAAAAGGAAAATCAATAACAGAAAGCAGAATGTAGTATTACAGTTACAAAGAAAGTGCAGGCAAATGATAAGGTGCAAAGATCAAGCCGAGAAAGACTGTGAGGTCAGGAGTTCATCTTTATCATTTAAAAGTCTTAGAAAAGAGAGGTGGAAGCTGCCCCTGAACCTTGTAGGACATGGTTTCAAGCACTTTTGTATCTTCTGCTTGTTGGGGTGGGGGGGGAGGGGTGGTCTGAGGATGTTTAGGGTGGGAAAGGTTGCTTTCCTGACGCCGAAAGGTGTGCAGAAACTCTGGTGCTGGCCATATGCAGTTTGCATGTTCTCTGATGACTGGTTAGATCTCCTCTGATGGATCCTGCTCTATCTCACATCTCAAAGAAGGCATGACAGTGCCTCTACTTCCTTAGAAGTTTGCGCAGACTCAGCATTTCATCTAAAATTCTGACAAATTTCGATACATGCACAGTGGAGAGCATCCTGAATAGTTGCATCATGGAAATACCAATTCTCAAAAATGGAACAGTCTACAAAACATGGTGTATTCAGCCCAATCCATCAGCGTCACAACACTCCCCCCAACTGAGCACATCTTGCAAGGAGAGCTGCCACTAGAAAGCATCATCCATCATCAAGGACCCCCACCATCCAAGTCATGCCCTCTTCTTGCTTCTGCCAGCAGGAAGAAGGTGTAAGTCCCACCTAACTAGGCCCAGGAACGGTTATCACCTTTCAACCATCTGTCTCCTGAACCAGCATGGATAACTTCACTCACCTCAGCTCTGAACTGATCCCACAGCTGATGGACTCACTTCCAAGGACTCTACAACACATGTTCTCAGTATCAGCCATCTATCTTTATTTATTTTGCACAATTTGTCATCTTTTGCATATTGGTTGTTTGTCAAAATTTATGTGTAGTCTTTCATTGATTTTATTATATTTCTTTGTTTTACTGTGAATGCCTGCAAGAACATGAATCTCAAGGTAATATCTCTCTCTCTCTCTCTCTGGCTATGCATCCCAAAGGATGATGATGGTTCCTTTCAGTACTCAGAAAAGAACAGCGTGTGTGAATGAATTTTAGGTAAGTAGGGGGTTGCACAGGTCCAGACCCACCCTCTCGGCATCCCCTCCCGGATCCAGCTGCATGGTGGGGTCCAAGACGGCTGGGGGAAGTTCTGTCGCAGTGAATGGCCAGACCAAGCTTCGATGCAAGGGATGCCCTTTCCGCGCTTCACGGCACGTATTTGCTAGATGGCCGTTGACCCTACGAGAGGGTTCATCAGCCCATTGACAGGTCTTGTTTTTCGTCCTGCTGGGTGTCTAGCCACCCTCCTCAACAGGCAAGCCTGGTGGAGGAGCCAGTTTAGTCGCCGACCACCCGACCATGCGACAGGTAGCACTGGTTTACATGGTACCAGTAGCACTCAGACAAGTGACCTGACAAGGTAATATATGGTGACATTATTTGTTGTTGCTGCTAGGTATAGAGAACTGGATATAGAAAATTAACAATAAATGGCTGCTTTCTGGAACCAAAGAAGTGATCATGTTGATGGACGACAAAATAATCATGAGTCATGAAAATTAAACATCCAACATCATATTATTTTTAATATCTGGGTTGCACAATAAAATTTTAAAAGTAATTGACAGGGAAAGACCAAGCCATTGATAGTTTTTCTTCAATAGTGAATGGTGGCTAAATATTTGTTGAGTGAGATTTCATGCTTGACAACAAGGAAAATCCAGTAGTCCATTCCATAAGAATTAGTGTATCTGATCCACAATATGTGGGATTTGATTAAGATTCATAGTGGAACTTATGGACTCCTGAAGGACTTTGCAGACAGCCACAAAACAAGAAAACCGAAAGAACCCAATTAAGAAAAAATAAAATAAAGACTAACACCCGATGCACTGAGAAAGGGGATAAAAACACAAATCATGCAAACAATAGAACCAAGCAACATGCTAAACCAAAATGAGTCCTTATATCGAAACCCCAAAGTAGGCCCAATATCAGTCCATTATATTAGTGGGCACAGAGCACAGCAGCCGGGGCAGTCTTCATAGCCTCAGCGCCACGGAGAGAGGAGTGACCATTGCAGAACTGCGAACAAAATTGGCTCTCACCTCCGATCCCGACACTCTGTCTTTCCAGGTTTCAGCTGGATTTATAATTTACATTACCACTTTGCTTCTCTGTTTTGATGGAAATATGGAAGTTCTGGTGGCAGAGGGGAGCCAAATACTAGTTGATTATAAGCGCAATGATTGTTGTTATCAGGGTCATTCCTCCAAGGAATGATCTCATGTTTGAACGGAAAGTTTTTTCCCTCTATACTAGTGGTTCCAAACCTGGATCCCTTGGTTAATGGTATTGGTCTATGGCATAAAAAAGGTTGGGAACCCCTACTCTAGACCCTGATGAACTTGTGTGTGCCGAATACTTCGTTACCATGTTCAGTAACATGTTACCACGTTGATATGTTCCTCTTTATTTCTTCTATTTCTATTATGATAGGAATTATGCCACTATGCCTTCAATAAAGGATTAACACAACACACACAAAATGCTGGAGGAACTCAGCAGGCCAGGCAGCATCTATGGAAAAAAGTGCAGTCAATGTTTCAGGCCGAAACATCAATTGTACTTTTTTCCATAGGTGCTGCCTGGCCTGCTGAGTTCCTCCAGCATTTTGTGTGTATTGCTTGGATTTCCAGCATCTGCAGATTTTCTCTCGTTAAAGGATTAACACAATTTGGACATTGTTGGCACATGTACAAGCATACAGAAAAATAAGCTGTGTTTGCATGCAGTCATTCCATGTACAGTATATGTATACTGAGTTATTACAAAAGGGGATAAAACAACAACAGAAGGCAGAATATAATGTTACAGTGCAGGGTAAAAGTAGTGCAGACTGACAATAGGAAAAATGCCATGAGGATGCAGATTATGAGGCCAAGTGTCCAACTTATCACAAGACGATAAGACATAGGAGCAGAATTAGGTTATTTGGCCCATTGAGTTTGTTCCACTATTCCATCATGGTTGATTTATTTTCCCTCTCAACCCCATTATCCTGCCTTCTCCCTGTCACCCTTGTCACCTGGACTAATCAAGAACCTATCACCATCCGCTTGAAATATACCCAATAAATTGGCCTCTAGAGGTGTCCTTGGCAATGAATTCCACAGATTCACCAGCCTCTGGCTAAAGAAATTCCTTCTCATCTCTGTGCCAAATCGATGTCCCTTTATTCTGAGGCTGTGCCCTCTATTCATAGAAGTGTTTAAAGAGGCTCTTAGAAAGGTACACGGATATGGAGAGAATGGAGGGACATGGACTTGTGCAGGCAGCAGGGACTTGTTTAATCAGTTCTGCACAACATTGTGGTCTGAAGGGCCTGCTAACGTATTATACTGTTCTATGTTTGTCCACCTTCTGTAATCCCACCATCCAGTACTTTGTAGTCTGGTTCTAGGGAAGTAGAGAATCATACAGGAGAACCATTCAATAGTCTTATAATAGTGGCATGGAAGCTATCAATGAGCCTGGAGATACACATTCTCAAGCTTTTGTATCTTTTGCCTGATGGGGGATGTGCAGAGGTCATGACAAGATGGAGCCAAGCTGCAATGTCCATCCGGTTTGTGACTCAGACTTAGTTTTTTAAGTTCGTAGAGATGGCTTTTGGTAACAACATGGGGGGGCGGTGAGGTTGGGGGTCATGTTAGGGTTTAGGGTCAGGGATGGGTGGGGGCAAATGAGAGGCTGGGGTGGTGACTATAGAATTAGAGAAGGAGCCAGGGTTTGGAGTTCGGGATGGAGTGCTCCAAAGTTTGGAGACCAGCTATCTCTGAGGGTGTTGGTCTGTGAACCCTGAGAACAAGGACCAGTGATTCCTGGGGTTGGAGGTCCAAGATGAGCAAGTCCTGGGATCTGAGGCACAAGAAGGTCAGTTGGCAGATCCTGAGGTCAGAAGTCCCGTGATCAGCGAGTACTGGGCTTGAAACCAATTGGTCGAAGAGTCCAGAAATCGAGGCCTGGAGGCCTAAGTCCTGAGACCAGCAAATTCAGGGGTTGATACCCAAAGGCCAGCAAAGTTCGGAGGTTGAGGTCCAGAGAATGGTGAGTTTGGAGGTTGAAGCTAGAGGTCAAAGTCCAGAGGTTAATGACTGGTGGCCGAAGCCCAAAAATCTAAGATTGTCATGAAGTCCAGAGGTTGGGTCCTGAAGATTGATGCCCCTAGGCTGGCATGTCCAGAGGTCAGAGGCCCAATGTTTGCAAGTCCAGGCCAGAAGCAGGAGGTAGGGGGCCCAGAGTAGACCTGTCCTGGGGTTGGAGGCCTGATGTATATGTGTAAGTAGGTTGGTGGGTTGGGGTGTGGGAAAGGGACTTGGCATGCTGTTGTTGCTTGTGTTGCTTTGCTAAATGTTTTGGGCATGTTATGTTGACGCCAGGATGTGAGATGACATTTGCGGAGCTCCCCCAGCAAGTCCTTAGGTCGTGTTGGTTGTTAATGCAAATATGTATTCTTTAATGTACATGTGATAGATAAGTAAATCTGAATGAATTGGGAGGGGAGGAGTTTTGCATTATTTTGGCTGTAGGAAATTTAGACAGAGATATTGAAGGAGAGGCTGGTTTTCATGATAGGTCAGAGTCAATGGTGGGGGGCAGGGAGGCTGGTTTTGGATGAACAGGACTTTCATAATTTCAGAAGCAGCTTCTCCTTACAGCCTTTCAGTCTCTGGAAAAACAGGCAGAGAATCAACTGGTTGAACCATTCAACTACCTAAAACCAATCTCTCATGCAGTCCAGCTTCATAGGTTCACAGAGTAAAGCATTAATTGTAAAGGTATTTAAATTAATGTGTCAAAACTTTAAAGGGTTAACCAAAATTTGCTGACATCTTTCTCCCCTATTTATGCTATTAAGGTTTGCTATTTTCATACCTTGTTTTCCCGCTAAGGAAACCATCACCAACACGAGGTAATTTTATGTTTCAACTCTGTTCAGCTGACATTGAGTTAACGTAACAGTGTTCTCAATATTTGTTTAGTAAAAGGACCAGATATTTATTTTGGTAATCCAATCAAGCTTTAAGTACATAAAATAGCAATTAGTATTGGAATTTTAAGGGTAACTGGTTTCTTCAGAGCTAGCGTTAATTATCTGATGCTTGTATACATTGTATATATTAAAGAAGGTGGACCATCACTCCTGCACCACATACTCCTGCTCCTAAAGGTCTGAGAAAAGGAACAACTGTCCTCTAAGCTCAGGGATGCTCTAATAGTAACCACATTCAAGAAGAGAGACAAGGCAGATTGTGGCAATTACAGAGGCAACTCCCTCCTGTCAACAACAGGCAAAGCGCTTGCATGTATCCTTGTCAACAGACTGCATCCGCTATCTGAAGAAGTACTCCCTGAATCACAGTGAGGTTTCTGCCCATGTAGAGATACCGCAGGCATGATCTTCACAGCACACCAGTTGCAGGAAACATGCCATGAGCAAAGGCAACCCTCGAACTTAACTTTCATTGATTTGACAAAGGCATTTGATACAGTCGAGAGCCGCGCCTTGTGGTGTACACTACTAAGACATGATTGCCTGACAAGTACTTACGCATATTGACACTACTGCCAGATAGCATGTCAGCCATAGTACTCAGCAACAGTGGGAACCTTTCACTGTCAAGACAGGGGTCAATCAGGTTTGCATCATTGCACCCACCCTATTGCTGCCACCGTTCACCTCACTGGCCACAGGGAATCCCAGTCATGTATAGGATGGACAGCGGGCTTTTCAACCTCAACTGGTTCAAGGTCAAGAACTAGGTCAACACCACCAGTATCATGGACAATGCCATCACAGCACACCCCAATATATCCTGAACACCTTTGCCAAGGCATATAGGGCCCTGGACCTTGTTTCGAATATAAAAAAGACACAGGTCCTATATTAGCCACGAACTAACCAGCCACTTATCCAGCCCTCCACAAAAGTTGATAATATCGCACTTGAAATCGATCAGTTTCCCTGCCTTGCGAGCATTTTATTCTCAAAAGCAGACATCAGCTTCGAGATCAATCACTGCCCCTGAGGAGTGCTGGTGAAGCCTATTCAAGATGAAAGAAAAGTCTTTGAAGACTGCGCCTTCCAGGGTCAAATGAAACTTCACACCTATAGAGCAATCGTCCTTTCTACATTACTGGGTGGGCGTGAATCATGGACCACCTACAATAGACATCGGAAAGCCCTGGAACAATGCCACCAAAGATCCTAACAAAAGATTTTGAGGATCAGCTGGAAGGACAGACACACTTTCACCAGTGTACTGGAGAAGACCACATGAACAGCACCCCCATCACGATAAAGCAACAGCAACTCCAATGGATAGGTCCTGTCATCTGTCCAATTCAGGCTTCCCCAAAGAGAGATCCTTTACTCCCAGTTGAAGGAAGGTCAGTAAGCCCTTGGTAGGCAAAGGAAATGCTTCAAAATCTGCCTGATGAAATTCAACTTTACTGTACATCGATACACTGGGGACACATTGCACTCAATAGATACACTTGAAGGAAATCTGTTCAAGAGGGTTTTGCAGAGACCAACAGTAGCTGTGAAAGGAGAAACTGAACAACCAAAAGACCCAACTACTAACCACAGCCAGCACTTCACCAGAACATGTGGATCCAAGATTGGCCTCTACAGTCACCTGACGACCCACCAATAGGAGAACATCTTACTCAACTCGAGTGATCGTACCACTAGTACTACTACATTAAAGCACAAGCAGTTATTTGATGGAAAGCATGCAACAACTTTACTTAGACAGTGGATGGAAGACTAATGTACTTCCACTTAAAGGATTTAGGAACTGATTAACATATCATTGCTAATCAACCTTGTTGAAGTTTCACAATCATCTAAATAGGAATGTTGTATCTTTTTGGGCACCATGAATCTGAGAAAAACGAGAGTAGTCTGATTATCCCTATGAGGGGCAATCCAGTCAAAAATAAATAACATCAAAAATTTTAAAAGAAAAGCTTGACAAGAAAACTCTCACCAAAAAATTTTTGTATTTGCTTTCCTTTTTCACTTAGGAGCATTGTTATTTGATTTACTTTCTTACCCCAATTTTAATTTTATTCATGCATTTTTTGAAAGAAGGCTTACTTTGTTAACCTTCAATTATCCTACAGCAATATCCGATGCAAATTCAGCAAAAATGTAAAATTTGAAAACCTATGTAAACAAAAGAGGGTGTTGTATTCAATTTTTTGGAGGGAATTAATACCCCCAACATTCAGCAGTAAGTGGGAAATCACTCCTCTAATATTACTCTGATGTACAATAAATTGGTCAGGATGCACCTACTTCAAAAACATCCCATAATTGTGACTTTATAGCGAGCTCAATAGATTGTATGCGCAGAGCAGAGAGGGGATTGATATGTGTTTTTAATGACTTGCGTTGAGTGTGTCAGTCAGTAGAGAGGCTTATCAATTCTATGAGGCAGGCATATCTGTTGTAATTATTTTTACACCAGTAGAGACACATTTCAACTATACAGCACGCTTTTGTTTGCTGCTTTACATTTGGAAACAGATTTAGGTATTAAGTGTCTAATGTCTGGGCCAGAGAATCCTTTCCAGAATTTGTAATACCGACCAGAACAGACTGCATTACACTCTCCAAATGGTGCAGTTTTGCATTTGAATGTCCGAATTATCCTGGTTTCTTGGAGACAGGCACAACACCAACATCTTAAATCCTCAAAATATTGTCAGCCTCAATGAATGCTTCTGATCTAAGCAAATGTATAATTATTCTGTACCTCTCCCCAAAATGTGATTTCTTGGGTTAGCTCGTGGATTTTCATCATTGTTACATGGACGATTGTTTCTTTGTGACAGTTCTTAAAAAGGTAACAATCGAGACTGTGTCCACCACGTACATATTGGCAATTTACATATTGACAATTTTTACCCCCTTCTCTTTCTGAAAGTGCTTGATTTGTTTGAGGGGGCACAACACGGTCATGAAAGACAACTTAAGATAGGATGTATTGTACAGAGACTCTCACAAAATGGACCTAATGTCACGTATAATAGACTTCTAGCAAGTCATGTATAAGTAATTAG
The DNA here is from genome assembly GCF_030028105.1 of Mobula birostris. Lineage (NCBI taxonomy): Eukaryota > Metazoa > Chordata > Chondrichthyes > Myliobatiformes > Myliobatidae > Mobula > Mobula birostris. The sequence goes on along the minus strand of NC_092380.1, from coordinate 98,729,675 downwards.
AATCTGCAGTTGTTGTGAGGCCTGTTATTGGCAACGGATGCATAGAACTAGTTACCACAAAGAACTCAGTGTGGTCAAACAGAGCTAGTTTCAACCCCAGTACTGAGTTGACACGGCACTGGTATTAAGTCATTATTATCCCTGCAGTTTTACAGGCAAAATTATTACATTGCTTTTGATAAACCTTTTCCCTTGGTACTTGTAATTCAAAGGGATTGGATGAAGAAGAAGCCGTCTAAAAAAAAGTTATTGACAGGGTCATAAAAAATATGGATTTTTTTCTCAAGATACAAATGTTTCTCGTTCACTGCAAAGAAATATGGGAAAGTGACAGATTTTCTTTTCTTTTGTTATTGACCTTGACCCCAGGGTCCTTAGACCTCAGTGAGAACTTAAGCAAGCTTAGATCAAGGAAGGATTTTAAAATAGAATTTATTCACTTCAACAAAACCTTCCATGGGGGGATTTAGTCCGAACAAGCTGTTGCCAGGTTGGAACCTTCTTAACTCCTTCAAGGCTGGTGATGTTGAATATATTTTATACTTGTCCATTTACTTGTGATACTCTTAGCAAGGATCTTGTTGCCAGGAGATTCCTGAGCTTAGTTTACAGCTGTGCTGTTTGGGAACAGTCTCAAACCAAATCCTTTGCAGGTTCAGGTAGAACAGGAGTTCTTTAACTGGAATGTGTTTTATAAAGAGATCATACCTTATGGGTTAATGGGCCATTGAATATCTTTTGCAACCATGGTTCTGAAAATATCTACAACTTTCTAAAGCAAATTCAGCTTAGTGGAACTTTACTTCTGCTTGTAAAAATACATAACTTTGAAGATACGGTGCATAATATTTTGTGAAACAGGTGGTGAGGTGATGCTATCATCATTCCAGAAACAAGTTATCGCATAACGTACACACCTGTGTGATACAATTTTATAATTTATATTCATTCATAAAATACCGAACTGCACAAAAATAAAATGATATGTTAGAAGCTGGACACTAAATTTTGCATTCTTTTAGGTGAGTGTATTTTCAATATGATGCAAGAACCTGAAATGTTTATGGAATTTCACTGTAAGAATAGGAATACAGAGTGGAGACACCAACATATTCATGCAGTTATGTTTCTCTATGCCCTGCGAATTATCATTCCAATGTTAACCATTTCAAAAACTAACTTTGCTGGTTTTCAAATATGAATGCAATTTAGCACACTCACCTGGTTCTGCAAAGATCTTCCGATTGATGATTCTGATTCCCTCCACCACCCACGTACCTTCCCCCTCACCTGGTTTCACCTATCACTTTTCAGTTTGTATTCCTTTCCCTCTGCATCCCCCCCCGCCCAACTTATTCTGGCTTCTTCCTTTCCATACCTGAGAAGGTTCTCAGCTTGAGTTCCTCCAGCATTTTGTGTTTAGCAGAGTTCAAAGAACCTCAGTGCCAAATTAGTAATGAAAAATATAATTATAAGACAGTTGTCAGAATTATGCATATGGAAAATTGATGGGATATGTCACGTCCACAATCGTATCATAGAAATCAGCCTCCCTTCTATGGCCTGTGTCTAATTAAAGATCTGCGGACCCTGGACGTTCTCACTTCTCCTCTCTCCCATTGGACACAAGACACAAAAGTCTGAAAGCATGACCCACCAGGCTCACATACAGCTTCTATCCCACTGTTATCAGACAGTGAGATGGAACTTGGAGGATAAGATGGACTCTTGGCCTCACAATCTACCTTGTTATGGTCATAGAGTTATAGAAAAATACAGCACAGAAACAGACCCTTTGGCCCATCTAGTTCATGCTGAACCATTTAAACAGCCTACTCCCATCGACCTCCACCTGGACCATAGCCCTCCATACCCCTACCGCCCATGTACCTATCCAAACTTCTCTTAAACATTGAAATTGAGCTTGCATGCACCACTTGTACTGGCAGCTCGTTCCACACTCAGTTATGATTTTGCACTTTATCACTTACCTGCACTGCACTTTTTAGTAGGTTTTACACTTCATTTTACATTATTACTGTTTTATCTTATTTTAGCCAAATGTACTTTGTAATAGTCTGATCTGTATGAACAGTATGCAAGACATGCTTTTAACTGTGTCTTGGTATGCATAACAATATTCTACCATAATAAATCTATAGCAGCTTTCCAAATATAGGTAAATCTTTTGAAAAGGCTTATTCAAAAGGACATAACCCCAAGGTGAAATGTTTGAAGACCTAAATAATCGTCTGTGCAGTAGCACTCATAAAAAAGGCAGTTAGAAAAGCTCAGGAGAGCAAACAAAACCAACATGGTTTTGTGAAAGGGAAATCTTGTTTCACCAATATATTGGAGTTATTTGAAGAAGAAACATATGCTATTGATAAAGGGGAACTAGTAGAAGCATTAGATTTCCAGAAGCCATTTGACTAGATGCATCTCAAAGATTATATCAGAAAATAAAAGCTCAAATTGAGATTATTATTTTATAACACCCTACATCATCTGTACTCTTGAAACACCTCTCCTATTTCCTGTTCTCTGTATCTGCCATATTGTTCCTTATTATCTTTATTCAGCCTTCTGTATCCCTTGCTTTCTGTATCCTTAGCCATTATGAGAAGATTTTGGCCCTGAGCTCTCATTATCTTGCTTTTGAATGACTCCTATCTTTTACATGCAGACCTATTTACTCTGTGTGCTTTTGCAAGTGGGGTCTTATGATATTGTGATTAGCCTTAATTCTTCAATATTCAAGATTAAAAAGTTCAAGGTTATTTGTCACATGTACATCAAAACATACAGGGAAATTGTGATGTTTGCATTAATAACCAACACATCCGAAATTGCGCTGGGGACAGCCTGCAAGTGACATCACGCACTCTGGCGCAAACAGAGCACACCTACCAGGCTCGGCAAAGCAACACAGACACAGAAAGAATAAAACAACTGCAGCAAAACAAGCCCTATTCTTCTCTCCCACCCATGCACACACACAGTCCTTTAACCCCAGAGTGGCCTCTAGACTCCAGCGGACTTAGGCCTGCAAATGCCAGTCTTCAATCTCCCCAACAGACTGCAGGGATTTTCAAACTAGCTCTGGCTACCGAGCCTCGACTCCTGGACTTCTGATTCGACCCTCAGAATCGATTCCAGGACAAGCCAATCACCAAATACCCAGCCTCTGGATGTGCTGATGATGGGTCTCTGAAAACCAGGCCTTGAAATGCAGTCTTACTGATTCATGAACCCAGCGAGTCATCAGAACTCGTTTCTCCTGCCCACATGGAACGCCGACTCCAGAACCCAAGTCTTGCCACTCCTTCTTCCTTTACATATTGGACTTAAAGTTTTAATCACAATCTCCAAAATGTTCTTCCACTGACACCTCAGTTACCTCCATTTCAGCTCCTTTTCTCGTAGGGCTAAATATGTACACTGGCTTAAAAAGCTCCACACTGTTTTAAAAATTCCACCCTCTCTGAACCTTTCATAGAGACCGGTTGAAGAAATTAAAATCCCTGTCCCCTATTAATTCTTTATCTCCTTGTGACCTGTTTACATATCTGTTCCTCTATCTCCTGCTGATTGTTAGAAAGTCTGTGGTATACCACTAGCAAAGTGATTGTGCCCCTTTTGTTGCTAAGATTTACTCATATGGTCTCATTTAAAGAATCTCCTGCAAACTCATCCTTCATTACTGCAATAACGGACAACTTATTCAATGTTGCAAATGCGGCCTCCTCTCTTACAATCGTCCACCCTCCTCCAATCCCCACCCAAGTGATGCCTGAAGATCCTATGCCCTGTAATACTGAGTTGTTAGTCCCGTCTATATCCCTGTGATTGCAGCAATATTATATTCTTAGGTGCTGATCAACTAAGTTCATCAGCGTTGCCAGTCATAGATGCAATTTACTTCTCTGAGGATCGTTGCCTTGTCCTGGTGAGCTCTTGATATCTTGAGGGTGATGACATCTGGAGATAAGCCATTTGGCGCTTAGCTTCTGATAGGGTCACTCATAGCAGTAAGGTCAAGGGGGAGGTGCCAGACAAAGGCTGAGCCAACCAAGACCTCAATGGCAGAAGACAATGACACATCACAACAACAGTGAAGGCAGAGGAAGGCTGTAGAAGTGAAGGGCCCCCAGTGGTCTAGCATTCTAGCAATAGAGAGAGTACAGAGAAGATTTACTAGAATGTTACCTGGGTTTCATCACCTAAGTTACAGAGAAAGGTTGAACAAGTTGGGTCTTTATTCTCTGGCGCGTAGAAGGTTGAGGGGCACTTGATAGAGGTATTTAAAATTATGAGGGGGATGGATAGAGTTGACGTGAATAGGCTTTTTCCATTGAGAGTGGGGGAGATTAAAACAAGAGGACATGAGTTGAGAGTTAAAGGGCAAAAGTTTAGGGGTAACATGAGGGGGAACTTCTTTACTCAGAGTGGTAGCTGTGTGGAACGAGCTTCCAGGAGAAGTGGTTGAGGCTGGTTCGAAGTTGTCGTTTAAAGTTAAATTGGATAGCTATATGGACAGGAAAGGAATGGAGGGTTATGGTCTGAGTGCAGGTCGGTGGGACGAGGTGAGAGTAAGAGTTCGGCACGGACTAGAAGGGCTGAGATGGCCTGTTTCCGTGCTGTAATTGTTATATGGTTATATGGTTATATTCTGTGCCATTGAACCCTGACCCCAATATATCAAGGACTATGTGGTGGCTGCCCATGCATTAGCCACGCTACCTCTAACAAAGTTATGCACAGGCAGTCTCCATTAAGGGAATCTATCCTAACATCCTGGATTAAGTCCCATGGCGATCAGCAAGTGGTGAAAGAGGCAGGATTATGAGGTCTGGAAGTACCTTAGGTCATGTTAGAAGACCTCACACCTCTTCTTAACTAGCCCACTACTACCAATTTGGATTGCAATCTTCGGCTGTTCTCAGATCAGGATCAGGGGGCACAGCCTTGGAATAAATGGAAGTCCCTTTAAAACTGAGATGGGAAGGGTGGTGAGTCCTTGGAATTTGTTGCCACGAAGGGTGTTGGAGGCCAAGTTTCTGGGTGTAATTAAGGCAGAAATTGATAGGCTTTTGATCAATTAAGGAGTTACACGTTATGCAGAGTAAGGATGAGAATGAGGGTTGAAATAAAAATCAGCAAAGGATGAATGGCATAGCAGACTCAGGGAGCTGAATGGCCTAATTCTGCTTCTAGATCATATGGTCTTATAGTTTATCCTCCCTCTTTAGATCCCTGCAACCTTTCTGTGACATTCTTAACTTTGGCATCAGAGAAGTGACACACCAGTCCATGGCTGCAGAAGTATCTACCTGTTCTCCTCAAGACCAAATCTCCAATATCCTGTGTTCTTGCACTCCTTTTCCTCCTCCCATGTGCAGATGAGCCATGGTGGCATGATCCTGCTTCTGGCTGGATTCCTCAAGTGGATGCTCATCCCAACAGTTTCCAACATGGAGAATTGGTTTTAGAGAAAGATACGTTCTGGTTTCCCTGACTACCTGCCTGCCTCCTGTCTTCTTTTGGATTGGCTTTTGTCACTTCCAGTTTGGAATAGCTGTGGTCAGTTTGGGTTTGGATTGACTGAGGTCGGGTCTGGTTTGGATTGGCTGAGATACGGTCACATTTAGATTGTCTGTTGTCTGGTTCGGTTTGGAATGTTGTGGTTGGGTGCAGTTTGGATTGGCTGTGTCTAGTCAAGATTGGATCGGCTGTTGTTTGGTTGGGTTTGGACTGGCTGCAGTTCTGGTTAGATTTGCATTGGTTGTGGTTCTTGTCTGGTTTGTATTGACTGTAGTTGTGTCCAGTTTGGATTGGCTGTCGTTTGGTTTATAGAATTTCTAGAAAATATTTTTAATGAACAATTTGAAACTTCTCTGACTACCAAAGGTGAACGGTGACATCTGTCAGGTATTCCAGGAGTGGGCTACCCTCTTTGAGGCTCAGTTGCCAATTGGAGCCCTCAGGTGTGAATGCTGGGTTTGGGTGGTTCCCTGCATCTAGAAAAGGTAAACTGGTAATTCTGTGATCTCAACATTGAACCTGGTGTACACTCTGACAAATATATTCTTCACTCTTCATTCTTCTAAACTCCAAAACAAAATCTAATTTCTTCACCCACTGGTGATGTAGCAACCATCTTGTCTCAGGAATTAGCTTGAGTTTTGTCTGTAGGACGAAGTCAAGTTTGGACTAGCCATGGTCACAGATTGAATTCTAATTCAGTACTTAAGCAGATATGGTGCTTCACTGCCCTTTTATATAGTATCAGTTTACAGTAATTTCATTATGTCTCAGTACAGGACCAATTTAATGCAACATACCTTCTTCCAGATTGACACCATTCAATTCGATGTTGGTGTTTTATATTTCAATCAATTATTCTACCTTGCAGGGAAATTCTTAAAGTTAAACACTTGGCATAGCTGATCTTTCTAAAATCCAAGTAATGATTCATCATACTCTTTCCGGCTTATCTGTTGTTTTCATTTTTTTTATTAAATCATAAGACCATAAGATATAGGAACAGAATTAGGCCATTTGGCCCATCAAGTCTGCTCCACCATTTCATCATGGCTGATCCATTTTCCTCTCAGCCTCAATCACTTGCCTTTTCCCTATAACCCTTCATGCCCTGACTAATTAGGAATCTATAAAGACTTGGCCTCTACAGCCACCTGTGGCAACGAATTCCACAGATTCGGCACTCTTTGGCTAAAGAAATTCTTCTTTATCTCTGTTCTAAATGGACATCCCTCTGTTTTGGCTATGTCACCTAGTACTAGACTCCCCCACTATAGAAAACATCCTCTCCACATCCACTCTATTGAGGCCTTTCAACATTTGATAGGTTTCAATGAGACCTCCCCTCATTCTTCTGAATTCCAGTGAGTACAGGCCCAGAACCATCAAATGCTCCTCATATGATAAGCCTATCAACCCCGGAATCAATTCATGAACTTCCTTTGAATCCTCTCCAACATCAGCGCACTCCAAGTGAGGCCTCAGTAGTGCCTTATAAAGCCTCAACATTACATTCCTATTGATACCCTAGGACAGAATTTCATTTTTATTTTTGTTTTTAATCTTTGTGATAAGTGAAGGTTTGTCGAAGAAATCTGCCTATTACTCACAAATTTCACAAAATGCCAGAGGAACTCAGCAGGTCAGGCAGCATCTATGGAGTAAAATGAACAGTTAATGTTTTAAGCTGAGACTCTTCATCAGAGTCCTAATCCTGGCTTGAAATGCTGATTGCAAGGCTGTGAATACTGACTTAATATTTCCAAGTCAGAGATTAATAGGTTGGAGAAAAGACAGTTGTCTATAAACATAAGGCTTGTCATGATTGAATGTAATGGTAGAGCAGGCTCAGGGGCTAAGTGCTTGTTTCCATGGCATCCTGCCACATTATTTGCATTCAGGATGTGGGTATGACTGCCAGGTCAGCTCATCTGTTCCTATCCTTCAGAAGACAGTGGGGAATGCTTCCCTTCATCCTGTGCAGTTCAGTGAAGTTTTTTGAAGTAATATGGAAGAAGATCCCACTATTTAGATCCAACTCCATGGTGTACCACAAACAAAATGGAACAGAATGTAGCCATCCTGGAACATGGCTCCATAATGTCCAAAACCAAAATACTGCAGATGTTGGAATCTGAACTAAAGCAGAAGACCTGTTTTAGCAAGCCAGGCAACATCAGCAGAGCGAGAGAAGAGATTCTGAGTTAACGATTCAAGTCTTACATCAGAACTGGGGAAAATGAAATACGTGAACAAATTTCAAAATGTAGATAAGCATGGGCGGGGTGGAGCAGAGGGATGAAGATGAAGAGAGACAGATGGGAAGCTCTGTGATGGGCTGGAGGGCAGAAGAGGTTAAATGATAAAAGTAGGTTCACGAACCCACGAACGCGACCTTACTTTTTGTCCGTGCGCTATTTATATATTTTTGTAATATATAGTCATTTTATGTATTGCACTGCACTGCTGTCACATGGCAACAAATTTCACAATGTATATCAATGATAATAAACCTGAATCGGATCTGATTCTGATTCCGACTTGGTCCTCAAACAAGGTAGCTCACTCCTGGAATGTCTGACAGCTGTTGAAGCTTACACTTGATAATCAGAAATGTTTAAAATACATTTAAGAATCTATAAATGATTAAGTTGAAACATGTTAAAATACTGATAATTAAACATATGAAAATTAAAATAAAATAAATTAGATACTTGCATGGTCTTGCCTTTCCCCACAGATGAATGGAGGCACCAATCCTCCAAATGATAAAGATCAGGATGAGATGCAAAGTGCACATGGCCCCTCAAATTTCAAGCTTCAAAGTAATTTATTATCAAAGTATATACTGTATACGTATCACCATCTACAGTACTAACCTGTGGTTCATTTTCATGCAGGCATTCACAGTAGAACAAAGAAATACAATAGTAACAATTTTAAAAGTACACACAGACTGACAAACAATCTGAAAAAGAAGACAATCTATGCATGTACAAAATTAAAACAAAAAATAAATGAATGACTGAATGAATACTGAGACCATGAGTTGTAGAGTCATTGAAAGTGAGTCCATAATTTGCAGATACAGTTCAATGTTGAGGTGATGTGATGTGATCCACAGTAATTCAGAACCCAGATAGTTAAAGGTTAATGAGTATTATGGAATTCTGGGTTGTTCCTCCTGTGGTAAATAATCAGCTCTTTGGTTTTGCTGAAATGGCTAGCACGAGCGGTCATAGTTTTAAGGTGCTTGGAAGTCAGTACAGAGGAGATGTCGGGGGTAAGTTTTTTTACGCAGAGAGTGTGAATGTGTGAAATGAGCTGCCGGCGGCGGTGGTGGTGGCAGAAACAATAGGGTCTTTTAAGAGACTCCTGAATAGATACATGGAGCTTAGAAAAATAGAGGGCTATGGATAAAGCCTAGGTAGTTCTAAGGTAAGGATATATTCGGCACAGCTTTGTGGGCCGAAGGACCTGTATTGTGCTGTAGGTTTTCTATTTTCTATTGCGTTGAGGGAGAAGACGCTGAGTTCATTGTTGGGTCCTGCAGTGAGGTTATAACTCTGCAACTAACCTTCATGATTGTTCAGACTCTATATTGTAACATATATGGAATCCTCAAGGTGACTTCCAGCTGGCAGTTGTCTGCAGAGGCATTGCCACCAGGTAAGTACAGCTTGACTCATTATTTTTTCAATATTGGTAAGATACACTATTAAAAGAAATAATGTGGATACATTGCAATTTCCAACACTTGATTTCATTCATCTGACTTGTGAATTTGAAGATTTCCTCGGTTTCCGCATAATCTATGGATATTTTAAAGGGTCAGAATCACACATATCCCGTAAAGATTGTTCTTTTTCTCTTCCTGTTCTGAGTTTGGTCTGCTAATGTAGAGGTCTCCTTTTTGTGCTACATACATTATTGTAGCTGATAAGATAATGGTTCTTCTTTATTGAAGACATATTAAAGATATATTGAGAAATAATTCATTGACAAATCATGTTTTCCTGAGCCAATACCACACTTGAGCATAATGCTCTTTTGGGAAACACAAACTTGTAAGTGGGATTATGTAGATTCTTAAGAAATACTCCATCAGGGTGTTATAATGAGTTGGTGTTTACAGTAACATAGTCTTTCCTAGTGGTGTGGAAAGTCTGATTTGTAAAATAACGCACTATTTTTATGCTAATGAATGCTTTTCTGTCCAGGCTGCTTATACAGCCAGTAACTCGTATAGATGTGAGCTTTGTTAACAGCTTTGGCAGGAAGTCTTTATTACCATAGAATGTGAGCAGGAGATATAATAGGAAACAGTGAAACAGTAAGCTGTGACCACAGAGGAAGAGAAGCTTATACTGAATAACCTGATATTATACGTTATTAAACAGAAGCAGAGTAATTCCACTTGGTGTCCCCTGAGTTACCCATGTAATGGCATTTTGTGCTGTGCAACAGAAGTCGCAAATTAATACAAATCAAATTTCCTACTTTCGGTCTTACCTGAAGCAGTGATATTCAAATAGGGTGTACATAGGGTGATTTCTCTAATCTTGGTGAAGCACAAATGTGACAAGATAATGTGCTTTTCTACAGAAGTAATAAAGGAAACTTTTGGCTATTTTCTTGTAGATCCTTTTCGTCAATTGTAGATTGATACTGACAGTGAAATAGCACCAATGCCTGCAGCTCAAGTCTATTATCATTCTCTGTTGATGTTGAGATCCATTTATTGCTGAATTAATACTTGTACTGTACTGACAGTTGGCGCCATTTGAACCTCCACAATTGAAGCACTTAAACACTGCTGTTTGTACTAAGACATGGTGCATTTTTGAAAGCAGTCAACAGGCCAGGCACCATACCTTATATCTATTAGTGGATGAAAAATATTACATGATAGGTATATGAAGAAAATCTGACTTCTGGCTAGCCTTTCCCTCTCCCCTACTGTGTGTAGGATCTCCACGTTGGAAAACAACTGCTGCCTTCTCAACAATTATTATGTTACAATTGAATTATTTGAAAATAAGAATTAGAAATGCAAATAGGTTGCACAGTCCCTTAAATCTGCACAGCCAACAACTTTGCCTAATCCCAAACCTCGGATTTCTTGCCCAGTGCCCATTCTTTTAGTTTTTAAAGATTTATGATTTTGGCCTTGAAGCCTCTCAGTGGTTGACCATCTAATGTCCTCTGGGGTAGACAGTTACAAAAAAGACACACGAAATTGCTGATGCTGGAATCTGGAGCAACAAGCAATCTGCTAGAGGAACTCAGTGGGTTAGACAGCATCTATGGGAGGAAAGGAATCTTGTTGCAGGCCGAGCTCCTGCATCAGGACATAATTGGTAATTGCTCCTACCGAGCACTCTCCTCCTCCTCCTCTCAGTTGTGAATGTTTAATCCCTTCTTGTGAGATGATAACACCAGTCCCCTGCAATATCTAGTCTGAGGAAGCAACATCTCTATCAGGCCTGCACAAGCAGACTCCTCCCAGTCTCCAGCCATTCATTTCCAACTCATCACCTGCAGCCAATTTAAACCCAGCTCTCATCCACAATCCTTGTTCGCCCATCAAACCAGCAAGCCTCAACCTGTTGCTTCTACCCTGCAGTTACCTTGTTGCTTTTCCTTGTTAAGTACCTGTTCCCTTTCGTTTTGTGGCCCGACATGGCTTGTTATTTTGCAGTTTGTTACTAAAGTGATTGCTCACTGCTAATTCATCTCTGCTGCTCTGTGTTTGGGTCAAACCCCCTCTACATTTCCCTACTGGATGACCATCTGCTTGCCCCTTTCAACCAACTCTCCATCTCGTGACAGCAACCCTGTGCTAATCAACCTCCTCCCTCAGAGCTTCAGATTCTGGTGCTGAACATTTCAGAGGATCCTCAACCTGATGCCATATCTTCCTGTTCCACTGTGTCTTGCTCTTCGAGCTGCAGCCATCTTTGTATTCTACAAACCAGATTGCCTTCGTCACCCCTCTCTTGACTGGGTGAGCGCTAACCAGGGCCATCGCTAACAGGGACAATAAAAACACCACCTGCAATTTAGATGAGGAATTCTCTGCAGTGGATTGGATACTTTGCCGACATCGAGCCTCATGCTCGGTGCTGGATTACACAGTGCAATTCAGGACCTCACGGCAGAGTGTGAATGGAATGTGGAAGTGCTACTGACCCATTACCATCACGGCCTCTCAGAGTACTTGAAAGACAAGCTGTCTACCCAGGAGCTGCCCACTGACCTCAAAAGCATCATCACTCTGGCTCTTCGTGTTGACAATCGGTCAGAACCCCAGAACTATTTCAGGCTGTATCACCTTCATCATCAACACTTCCATTTAGGGAGAGCTCCCTTAGCCCACTGGACCTCCCTCTCCAATATGTCCTGATGGAATTTGACCAGAGCATGGAGCAGCTGATCACCCATGCATCAAATTCTCACCGCCCCTGGGAAAATGGTATCACCAGGTAGAGACGAGGGACCTTATACCTGGTAAACTCACCCTGGCCCCTCATTCCAGCACCGTAGCCTGGCTCGCTTTTCTGTCCTCCTCCACACCCCAATGACTCCATGTGAACGGGAGACTCTGGTGGATTCCTGTGGAGTAGGCAACGTTCTGGACCAGACACTGTGTGCAGCTTGAGCTCCCTGTTGAGCCTACCTTGAACCCCTTTTGTAACACAGTCATTAACAGGTGTCCCTTGGGGTCTGGGATGGTCAGAGCGTGCACACGGCCTGTGCACATGAGCATCAGAGAGCAACACGAGTCCATCAAGTTCCTCCTTGTTGACTCAGCCAGCTCTCCTCTCACCTTGGGTTACCTCTGACTCTTTGCTCATGACTCTCTCTTCACCTGGTCACCTAGTTCACTTCTGAGTTCGGAGCCCATCTGCTGGATCACCTGCCTGCAAGCTTGGGTGAGCTCACTCCATAAATCTGTGGAGAAGGAGGAAATCTTCGACCTCCCAAAACTCCTGCAGGAATATCACAACTTAGCCATCATCTTCAGTAACTGCACCCTGCACCCTGCCACCTCGCAGATCACAAAACTGTGGTTGACTTCCTCCCAGGTACTTGAGGCCACCCGCTCTCCATCTCCCCTCCTGAGACCCAGGCCATGAATGACCACATCGCTAAAGTACTACAGCACAACTTCATTCAACAATCCCAGTCCCCAGCCAGTGCAGGATTCTTCTTTGTCCAAAAGAATAATGGGTGGCTCCATTCCTCCATTGACTACCATGGACTCAACAAAATCACCATTAGGAACCACTATCCTCTCGTCTTGTTGGATAACACATTTGAAAAACTCTGTGGGATCCAGATCTTCGCCAAACTGAATCTACAGACCACGTACAAACTGATCTGCATCCACCTGGGGAATGAGTGGAAGACACAGCAGTATCACTACAAATACTTGGTGATGCCTTTCAGACTTTCCAACACTTCAGCCATTTTCCAAGCCTTCATTCATGAGACCGCCCCCCAGACACGCAACAAGGGTATGTATTTGTCTACCTTAACAACATCCTCATCTTCTCCAAGGGCCACCAAGACTACATCTGTCACATTTGTTCAGTCCTTCAGTATTTTCTTAAAGACCAACTGTACTGCAAGTTACAAAAATGCCAGTTCCATACCTCAGACATTTCCTTCCTTTCACCGCAAGTCATAACCATGGACCCTAGAGAAAGGGCGCACAACATTCAATGTCTGTGACGGCACTCCCCCAGACAGCTACTGTGCCTCTTGGACCTCTCCAACTTCTACCAGCCAAATCCCCACTCCTCTCACCTCTCTCAGGTAACATTCAAGAGAAAATCTGCTGATGCTGGAAATCTGAGCAACACACACAAAATGCTGAAGGTTTCCAGCTCGAAATGTTGACAGTACTCTTTTCCATTGATGCTGCTTGGCCTGCTGAGTTCCTCCTGCATTTTATGCATGTTTCACAGATAATAGAACATACAACATAGAATAGTACAGCACAGTACAGGTCCTTTGGCCCATAATGTTGTACTGACCCTTAAACCCTGCCTCCCATATAACCCTCCACCTTAAATTCTTCCATATCCCTGTCTAGTAGTCTCTTAAACTTCACTAGTGTATCTGCCTCCACCACTGACTCAGGCAGTGCATTCCACGCACCAACCACTCTCTGAGTAAAAAACCTTCCTCTAATATCCCCTTGAACTTCCCACCCCTTACCTTAAAGCCATGTCCTCTTGTACTGAGCAGTGGTGCCCTGGGGAAGAGGCGCTGGCTATCCACTCTATCTATTCCTCTTAATATCTTGTATACCTCTATCATGTCTCCTCTCATCCTCCTCCTCTCCAAAGATAAAGCCCTAGCTCCCTTAACAGATAACATTGTGTGCTGCCGTGGACCACTCTTTCTAGGAGCTCAAGAGACATTTCACCGCCATTTCCATTCTCTGCCAACTGAACCCTTCCGGATCTTTTGTGGTAGAGGTGGACACATCTGACATGGGCAGCAGGCCATACTCTCCCAGCTAGGACTGCACTGGAACACATACCCTTGTGCCTTCCTTTTGCGCAAGTTCAACTTCACATAGTGCTGTTATGGAGCAGGAGACAGGGAGTTACTCACCATTAAATGGGCCCTGGATGAATGGAGGTATTGGTTGATGAGGACCACTGAGCCCTTCCTGGTCTGGACGCACCACCAGAACCTCATATCCATTCAGCTGACCCACCAACTCAACCCACATCAGGCTCACCGGGCCTTCTTCAAGAACAAATGACCTGGCTCTAAGAACACTAAGGCAGATGCCCTGTCACAACAGTTTGACCCAGCTGAAATGGAGATTGACCTTCAGCCCATCATTCCATCCTTGCAGATCTTTGTCCTGATCACCTGGGATCTTGAGAACCAGATTCACCAGGCCCTATAGCACTGCTCCAGACAACGCATCTAATAACTGCATGCACGTGCGGGCAGCCATGCACTCTGAGGCACTCCAGTGGGCCCACTATTTACCCCTCTCCGGCCATCCAGGTGCATGATGGACCTTGGATTTTCTGCAATACTGGTTCTGGTGGTCCACCATGATGGCAGATGTATGTCAGTTCATCACTGCTTGTCCTTAGTGTGCCCAGTCCAATTCCTCCAACCAACAGACCGCTGAGCTCTTGAGACCCCAACCCTTGTCACTCGTGATCCCACATTGCCATAGATTTCATCACAGCTTCCAATGGGGCTACAGTGATCATGACAATGGTGGACCAGTTTTCTAACTTCATTGCCCTCCCCAAACTTCTTTAGCTAGTGAGACAGCAGACCAGGTTCTCCAACATGTAGTTGACTTCTCCTTCTTTCCAGTGCTGAAGAAGGGTCTAAGCCCGAAACATCAACTGTTTACTATTTTCTATAGATGCTGTCTGGCCTTCTGAGTTCCTCCAGCATTTTGTGTGTGTTGCTTTGGATCTCCGGCATCTGCAGATTTTCGAGTGTATGTAGATTACTTCCACTTTTTTCCTCAGGACATTGTGTCAGACCCTGGCCCTCAATTCATCTCCCATTTCTGGTGAGCCTTCTGCTCCCTCTTCCTCCTCAATTCAGTGAGTTTGTTCGCTGGCTATCGTCCGCAGACCAACAGTCAGTTAGGAAAAGCTACTCCGCAAGTGCAGAATTTTCTGTGACGAAACACTGCCTCAAACCCTTCTGTATGGAAGAAATATCTGCTCTGGGTTGAAATGGACCACAATCTACACCCCTCTGCCACGGATATGTCACACTTTGAAGTGTGTCATAGCTACCAAACCCCTGTCGTTCTGTGCAGAGGAGCCGTCGATGGAGGTATTGTCTGCTAGGGCCCTGTTTAACCACTGCTGGAATGCTTGGAAGATGGCACAGATGGCCATCCTAGCTGTCAATTGTGCCTACTGTCGCCAGGCCAGCCACCAGAGATGACCAACCAGACGACTCGAGCCTGGTGATTGTGCCTGGCAGTCCATCTGTAATCTGCCCCTGTGCACTGACTCTTGTATCCTTTCCCCCTGGTTCATTGGTCCCTTCAAGATCACCATTGCATCAATCTAATCACTTACAGTCTGCAGGATTACACCTACCAGTGGTAAACCATGTATACATGTTGTAACTGGGTTAACTGTCTGGACACGCCCCTCTGCTGACTGCCCCTGTAGCTCTTCCCACAGAGTCCTGTATAAAGGTGTTTCGCCTTGCCCCTCCCCCTCAGTCCGGGGGCAGACCCTCACAATGGAGGTCGTATTGTACAGCGAATAAAAACCTTTCAGTATTTTACCCAACCTCAGTCTTTTGGAGTTATTGAAGGTGCTTCGCTACCTTCCACGTGTCCTGCCTCAAGCCCGTTGTCCATGGACCACTTAATCCACCTGAGCCTGTGGATGGTGGAAAGGGGTCCAGTGTATATGGTTGACTGGTTGATGGATTCACACCGTCACGGATGCGGTGCGCAGTACCTTGTCAACGGCCTGAAGGAAAGGTCTTGAGTGCTGTCCAGTTTAATCTTGTATCCATTGCTCATCGAAGAGTTCTGCTGGAACTATCTGATCGTCCAGAGCTGTTGGGTACTGGCCATTGGAGTCTGAACCAAATTTTGAATTCCAGCCAAATTACAAATGGTAGTAGGAATGAAAGTTTCATATTGCTTTTCATATTTAGTGTTAAAATGGAATATGGAGTGAGTGAATTCTCCTTAATTTTTTGCTAATTGTCCATTGGAAATATTAAGGTGCTGTTTGCGTTTGGGAAAAAGACACACGCATTCCTGGGCTAATTCATACTGGTCTTTTGGAATGGAGCTTATGTGAATGTGTGTCCCACTGACATGGAACTTTGTCTGCAGAAAATATTACACAGCTCTTCCTGTTATTTCAGCTGTGGTTCAGTTGGTGGCCCTCTTGCCTCCAAATCAAAGGCCTATGGTGTCAATTCAAACTGCTGCAAGTTCAACACAGAAACATTGATTGTCATATCATTGCTGAATTAAATGAGTCAATGTAATGTTAACTTAAGCCTGTATGTTTATGGGTGGCTGGGGAGGGGGGTGGCACAGATGTGGAATCCCATCACATTATTTAAAGAAATGCAGGATAGACACCCTAGTGATGTGAATAATATTCTCTCCTCAATTAACATTACTGAGTCAAATTATCTATTTATAACGTGGCTTTTTAGACAATAGACAATAGTGCAGGAGTAGGCCATTCGGCCCTTCGAGCCAGCACCGCCATTCACTGTGATCATGGCTGAACATCCACTATCAGTATCCAGTTCCTGCCTTATCCCCATAACCTTTGATTCCACTATCTTTAAGAGCTCTATCCATCTTTTTCTTGAAAGCATCCAGAGACTTGGCCTACTGCATCCAACTTGCCTGTATTTAGCTATGGCTATCCTGCAATAGTACAGGCTGTTGCCTTGTAAAATCCCAGCACCGTCTGCAAGGAGTTTGTACATTTTCCCGGGACCGTGTGAGTTTAGTCTGGGTGCTCTGGTTTCCTCCCAATGTCCAAAGATGTACCAATTAGTAGGTCAATTAGTCATTGTAAATTGTCCTGGGATCTAGGTTAGGGTTAAATAGGTGAGTTGTTCTGTGGCGTGACTTGTTGGGCCAGAAGGGCCTGTTTCACACTATATCTCTAAATAAAATAAAATAAACACACCTGATGTGTGTTCACCCAAATGTAGGAACGTGCACCCATGATATCATTGCATTCAAATGTCCAACATATTACACCATTTGTTCCTATGAAAGGCAGAGAGACAGAAAGCTTTGTCTATCGTTCTTTCTTGTCAGTCATATGTGTTTTTGATGCATTTGTTGTAATACTACGGAGGTATGGCTACCATATCAAGTGATTTTTATGCATTTTCTATTTTCTGTACACAATCAACTGAAGGATGTCTATTTCAAAAAATTCCCTTTGTAATGTAGGAGCAGCCTCTATCCCATTGACGATGAAGTGTTTTGGTTTTCCTTATGTAAGGGGTTTCTTCTTTTATGTTACTGCATAGGCTAATCAAATGGCTTCTTTGTTATGTTATAATTAAAATGACTTTTCTGAAATAACTGCGATGTAAGGAGTTCTCTCTCTCTCTCTGCTTGTTTGGGTTATATTATTGATAAGAGAGAGAATGAACCAATTGGGATAGGTGTTATTCTTTCTTGTGTGTGTAAGCTATTGTGTTGCACAGGCTTTGGGGGAGAAGGCGCGAAGGGGACAGAGAGAGGTGACACGATGCTGTAAGCTGGCTGATGGGACAGATCCCAAGTGGGAGTCTGAGGCCCAGGGTCTTCGGCAAGGAGTGGAGATGAAGACAGACTCATGTGGAGCGTCTGGTCGACCACCATGGTTGGTCCCAGGCGGCGGGTCTAGGGGGTCGGAGGGGATCAATTGGTGGAAAGAGGACCCCATTACTTGAGCTCCAACTGTTGTGCACAAAATGGTTGAACTTTGATAAGTTTGGCGCCTTTTACTTTCCTTCTATATTTTATCTCTATTAATTACATAGTTCCAGTAATATCTATAAATTGTAATCATTTAATCTCATATGGTGTATTGTCTGTTATTTGGCGGGGTGGGGTACATCACACAGCATCCACACAAACTTGATTACCCAGTTTGGCGGGGCCGAAGGCTGCTCCCCCTAGACAAAAGCGAGTTGAGCGAGCCTGAGGCTTACTAGGGGGCTGCACTTAAAAGAAACACGATAAACATTCAAGACTTACAAATGTTAGCGGAATGATCCACCTCTATTATAAATAACCTAATTATTGTACAAATACTTCCTTTTATTACTTTGTATCACTAATTTACTGCATTTATTCAACAATAGGGTTTTAAAGTCCAGACAAACAAACAATGCTACAAAATCAAAAAGAGAGAAAAATCTAATGAAAGGTTATTAGCCTGAAATGTTAACTCTCCTTTTCTCTCAACAGATGCTGCCTGATCTGTACAATATTTGCAATAGCTTCATTTTTTTTAAGCGTGTCATACCAGACATTCAGCCATTCTTGTCTGGCACATGGTGTCAGGATTAACTGGGTCACTCGACTCGACCCTTGTATCTTTTATGAGGCCGAGTGGCTAGCTCAACACTCAACCCGGCACGGATGGAAAGCGTGCTCGGGGGTGGCCTGACCTGGATTCAAACTCGGGAACCTTTGCTCCGGAGTCTGGCGCTAATCTCACATGCGCCAACAGCCGGGCAAATTAGTTTCATTAATTGGGCAGGATATAATGGGAATGGATTAAGCAAAGGAAGCATAGTTCTTAAATTAGTGGTTTAATATCCTAGGGTATTGATCTGGATGCTAAATCCAATTTGACATCTGGGGAATTTATTTAATTAATCATGTAAATCCGGAATTAAAAACCCAATATGGTAAGAATTTAGCATATTGTCGAAAAAATCCCATTGGCTTACTGATGTCCTTGAGGGAAGAGAGTCTTCCTTCCTACCCCATCTGGCTTAAATGTGATTACAGCCTTACAGCAATGTGACACAGATTTACAGAGCCGTACCACGTGGAAATGGACCCTTTGGCCAACTGGTCAATGCCAAACAAGATTCCTGTCTAAGCTGGTCCCATTTACCTGCGTTTGGCCAATACCCTCTAAACTTTTCTTATCCATGTATCTGTCTGATGCCTTTTAAATGTTGTTAATTATCCACCTCAACCATTTCATCTGGCTGTTTGTTCCATATATTGACCACCCAATGGGTGAAAAGTTGTCCTTCAGGTTCCTATTAAATCTCTTCCCTCACACTTTAAATCTATGTCCTTTAACCTAACCCAGAAAAAAATCTGTACATTTACCCCATATACCCCTTATAATTTTATACATCTCTATAAGATCACCCTTCATTCTCCTATGCTCCAGTGAAAAAAGTTCTAACCTGCATAACCTCTCTCCATAACTCAGTCCCACAAGCCCAGCAATGTCCTTGTAAATCTCCTGTGCACTCTTTCCAGCATAAGGGCATCTTTCCTATAGCTTGGTGACTAAAACTAACACAATATTCCCAAAGTCATCTCACTGCCATCTTGTGCAACCAAACCATAACTTGCCAGCGCCTAGGAACCAGTCAGTCAGTACCCTGACTGATGCAGTCCAGCATGCTGAAAGCCTTCGTTAACACCCTGTGCACTGAAATTCAAAGCACTTTTGAAGTTACATATGTTTGAAACAAAGTTGGGGGGAATTATGCAACAGTTCATCAAAAAAAATTATGCCTACAAAGCTTTTATCAGGTTATGAAGTAAATGTAAAACTTTCATTTCACAGTGAATATTCTTCAAGAAAGCAAAATAAATTCTCGTTTGTTTGGAGTCAAAACTTTCATTCAATGTTCAAACATCTGTTCACACCACAGCTGACTACAGTGGTTTAAGAGATCTATTGTTATTTTGAAGAAGGGTAAAATCATTCACATACCACTGCTGGCTGTCTATGCTCCTGTAAGAACCTGATCTCAGTACACAGCTGACCCCTTTTCACATGAATCCACCACACCACGTTAATTCAAACTGTCACAAATATGGGATGCTCAGAGTAAGCAGGCCATTAGATATCATTAATAAATGTCCATTTTTATTATTTTCTCCAATGCATCCTTCCATGAAACACTGCAACGTCCAGAGGGGTATATATATTAAATCCTCAACTTCACTTATTTGTTCGTTTGTTTGCCTGTGTGATGCACTGTTGCTGGCAGGGCTAATATTGTCTTCCCACTGCTAATCACCTTGAATTACCAGGATAGTTCAGAAAGTTGTTAAGAGTCAGGCAGAAATCCCCAATAGTGGCATGTCAGGTACAGTTGAAGTCAGAAGTTTAGATACACCTTAGCTAAATATATTTAAACTCAGTTTTTCACAATTCCTGACATTTAGTCCTAGAAAACATTCCCTATCTTATGTCAGTTAGGATCACTACTTTATTTTAAGAATGTGAAACGCTTGAATAATAGTAGAGAGAATGATTTATTTCAGCTTTTATTTCTTTCATCACATTCCCAGTGGGTCAGAAGTTTACATACACTTTCTTAGTATTTTGTAGCATTGCCATTAAATTATTCAACTTGGGTCAAACGTTTTGGATAGCCTTCCACAAGCTTCTCACAGTAAGCTGCTGGAATTTTGTTCCATTCCTCCAGACAGAACTGGTGTAACTGAGTCAGGTTTGTAGGCTTCCTTGCTCACACACGCTTTTTCAGTTCTGCCCACAAATTTTCTATCAGATTGAGGTCAGAAAATGATGTCAAGTCTGGTTCATCATTGGGAGCAATTTCCAAACGCCTGAAGGTACCACGTTCATCTGTATAAACCAATAGTACGCAGGTATAAACACCATGGGACCACGCAGCCATCATACTGCTCAGGAAGGGGATACATTCTGTCTCCTAGAGATGAACGTACTTTGGTGTGAAAAGTGCAAATCAATCCCAGAACAACAGCAAAAGGCCTTGTGAAGATACTGGAGGAAACAGGTAGCCCAGTATCTATATCCACAGTAAAACGAGTCCTATATCAACATAACCTGAAAGGCTGCTCAGCAAGGAAGAAGCCACTGCTTCAAAACTGCCATAAAAAAGCCAGACTACAGTTTGCAAGGGCACATGGGGACAAAGATCTTACTTTTTGGAGAAATGTCCTCTGGTCTGATGAAACAAAAATTGAACTGTTTGGCCATAATAACCATCGTTATGTTTGGAGAAAAAAGGGTGAGGCTTGCAAGCTGAAGAACACCATCCCAACTATGAAGCATGGGGGTGGCAGCATCATGTTGTGGGGGTGCTTTGCTGCAGGAGGGACTGGTGCACTTCACAAAATAGACGGCATCATGAGGAAGGAAAATTATGTGGATATATTGAAGCAACATCGCAAGACATCAGCCAGGAAGTTAAAACTCGGTCGCAAATGGGTCTTCCAAATGGACAATGACCCCAAGCATACCTCCAAAGTTGTGGCAAAATTGCTCAAGGACAACAAAGTCAAAGTATTGGAGTGGCCATCACAAAGACCTGACCTTAATCCGATAGAAAATTTGTGGGCAGATCTGAAAAAGCCTGTGCGAGCAAGGAGGCCTACAAACCTGACTCAGTTACACCAGTTCTGTCTGGAGGAATAGAACAAAATTCCAGCAACTCACTGTGAGAAGCTTGTGGAAGGCTACCCAAAATGTTTGACCCAAGTTAAACAATTTAAAGGCAATGCTATCAAATACTAACAAATTATATGCAAACTTCTAACCCACTGGGAAAGTGATGAAAGAAATAAAAGCTGAAATAAATCATTCTCTCTACTATTATTCAGGCGTTTCACATTCTTAAAACAGTGATCCTAACTGACATAAGACAGGGAATGTTTTCTGGGATTAAATGTAAGGAATTGTGAAAAACTGAGTTTAAATGTATTTAGCTAAGGTGTATGTAAATTTCTGACTTCAACCGTATCTCCTTACTGATGATCAATTAAAACTTCCTGAGTGGGGTTTTATTACCAAATGTCTGCAGTCACATTTTGCCAACAGTGTCAATTAGCAAGGATACCTGTGGTAGACTGAGATTTTTGCAGTGTGATTCCATATAAGGACAAAACAATTTAAGCATCTCCCTTCAGTAAACTGCAGCCATTGCAATGTAGGGAACATGATGCCTTTGGAAGAGGAAAGATCCATTCAAATTCAACATAATGGGTGAAAGACAATTTAATATCCTTTCTTACTGAATGCTACTATTTTCTAGAGATAATTTTTATAGAATTTTCAGTCATTTTTGTTGTATAATTAAAGGTGAAATGTTTCATTTCACTCCCTGAGATTATTGTTGAGATTTGGTTCATGTCAAGGCATCTTCCAACTTTACTGAATGTGATGGTATAAATAACAGTCCTGATGATCAAATGCTGAGGTTTTGTGGACACGTTCAGCTGTAAGGTTGTTTAAATTAGCAGAGATTTTGGCCATGTCTGTCTGAATAAAAAGAGGTACTGAGATAAAATCCCCCACAAAAAAACTTTAAAGAGCATAAGTCTTCCTTTATTTACCAGCATTTCAGTGTATTTTGTCTCAATACATTAACAAAGAAAGAGTAAATAATTGGTTGCTGTTGTTGTGACTGCTACAAAACCTTGTCATGAATAAAATTAAATACTGCATTTTCTAATTAAATTAGAGATAAATATGTCTCTTTATTATGTTTAATCATCTGTAAATATCCTTTATTATTTTGTATTAGATAGATTCCAGGTTATGTTTTAACACAATTAGAACCAAAATCCATTGATTGAAATGTGATATTAATTTTAACTCTTACCAAATGAGCCTTGTTCTCTTACTGTGTAAAGTTAAAATGTGACCTCCATCAAAAATAAAACTATCTTTGTGCAAGAGTTCCTAGATTAAGAAGCTTTATTTTGCATTTTCCTCCGGCGGGGTTTTAATTGTTGACAGACTGGTATCTTTACATACAAGGGTTAATGGAGAGTGCATTTTGTTCAGGATGAATGAGGAAGCAGGCCAGAATGACTTTCAGATTAGCTGTAACAGATGGAGGGGTCACAGTTGAACAACTTTACACAGCAGCAGAAGGAGGATGTTCAAGTAGAGTTCATTGCCTGTAACAGATAGTGTCAATCAACTGTAGTTTGGGCCCTCAGTTAACAGGCAGTCAGGTCTCAGACATGGTGTCATTCAAAGATTTAAAAACTGCATTGTGAGGCAAAGCCTGAAGTCTATCTGGTCTCTGTCAAAGCACCAATTATACAAAGTAGCTCCAATAAGCATCAAAGAACTCTTGTGGCTTATGAACATTGTAGGTAAACTACAGCATTATGCACTGTTTAAATGTTCTAGCATATTTCCTGTCATTTATCCCATTTCTTGACTGCAAGACTTTGCTGAATACTGTTCACAACTGCCAATGCAGAAATAGTACTACACTTCCAAAAAGTTCATTAGCTGTGAAACTCTTTGAGATGTACACAGTTTATAACAAACACACAAAAAAAATTATTTTTCCTTTCTTTCTAACATGGACCTTGCTTGAAGATTCTTTTATTTGAATATAAGTTTCTATTCTATTGCTGAGGAATGTACCATACATTACAGAAACAAACTTTGATAACATTTCTCGTTTCTTTTTAAACTTGAGACTTTGAAAATTCCTCTGATTTACATCCAATGAAAGGATCGTTATCTCTCTAATCCCAGTTCTTCCTTTTTAATATTATTCAAAGCAATTGAATAAAATCAGCAAAGAGAACTTTAGTGGTGAAACAACAGTCTTTTTTGGTGGAAGAGAGTTTTTGGGTTTTCAAAGAATTTTGTTTAAAACCAGAAAGAAGAATAGCATTTCTAGGTCCCCTGATGGTGATATACTGCAGAACGAGACAAGGAATGAAATGTTGAAGACAAGGGAGGATATGAGGAATAGGAGAAAAAGCAAACCTTCCAAAAATAACCCTATCTAATCATGCTTTACTCCCAGTAGAAAGAAGTAGGGAGACACAATTGTTTGAGTTTAAAACACTTCTGCATCGAGAGGTGATTTTCGTGAAAAATTTGCTGAATAATTTCCGTTGATATACAAAATGTGATTCTCTCCACATTTGATTCCCTGCTAATAAACAGCTGAAAGAGTCCAGATGACATGAACACGACCTCACGTTTTCCTCTTTTTCACAATTTGTCTTGTTTTTATTTTAAGTTATAGTAATTTAGCTACCAACAGAGAGGAGGTACAGGAGCATGAAGATACACACTCAGCATTTTAGGAACAGCTTCTTCCCCTCAGCCATCAGATTTCAGAACGGACAATGAACCAACCTACGAAAACTACCTCACTATTTTTGCTCTTTTTTGATCTGCTCATTTAATTTAGTTTTTAATATTGATTCCTTATAATAATTTATAGCATTTTATGTATTGCACTGTACTGCTCCACTAAACAACAAGTTTCATGACACGTATCAGTGATAATATGCCTGACATGAATCTTAATGTTTTGCACTGTATTGTTGCCACAAATAAAAAATTAATTTGACAAATAAAAAATTAATTTGACATATACTAGTGACGATAAAGCTACTTCAGATTCTGATGATATCTAATAATCACTCATACGCAATATGCAACATCATTTACATTAGTCATGGCATGCCAATGAATAAATCACTGATACAGCAATTGACACAAAATTCTGGAGAAACTTAGCGGGCCAGGCAGCATCCCTTGGATCTCGGTCCAAACCGTCGTCTGTACTCTTTTTTATAGATGCTGCCTGGCTGCTGAGCTCCTTCAGTATTTTGTGTGTGTTGATTGGATTTCCAGCATCTGCAGATTTTCTCTTGTTTGTGATACAGTAATTGAAATGGCTTACTACAACTGTTTCCAACAGCGTTCGGGTGAAGTATTATTATACATTCTGATGTATAAACCACCCAAACACCACTTCAAAAGCTTTTTTCTGAGCAGGAATAGAATTCATTCCTTGGCAGTCAATGAAAAGGTAATATCAGAAAGACCCTTAAAATAAAATAGAAGCTTTTTGGGTCTCAATACACTGCAGATTCAAGATTCCATATTTTCTTAACTGTTCGGATATGACTCAATAAGTGAGAAGAAGACCTCATGAAATCACAGCGGTTACCAGCATAGAAACAAGTCCTTCAACAATCAACTGTCAAACACTCATCTGTAGTAATCCCACTATTCCTCTTATGTCTCTGTCAACTCCTTGCCATTCCTTCCCAGTTCTCCTAATACCTACATGCAATAGGGATAATAGTCTACCAGATATTTGTTATGTACAGTACTGTGCAAAGGTTTTAGGCATCCTAGATTTTTTTATGTGGTTTCAGATGGTATGGCCTGCATAGAACTCTGATGTCATCATTGAGGGTGTCTGGGATTACCTGGAGAGACAGCAGGAAGTGAGACAGTGAAAGTCTGCAGAAGAATTGTGGCAAGTTCTCCAAGATGTTTGGAATAGCCTACCAGCCGATTTTCTTATAAAACTACATGACAGTATACCTAAGAGTATAGATGCATTTTTAAAGGCAAAGAGACGTCACTCCAATTATTGATTTGATTTAGTTTTTTAATGTTTACTGCTCTTTATAATATTTTTCTGATACTTAGAAACTTTTCTTTTTATTATTTTTGAAAGCATCTTTGCTCTACAGAATTTTTTAACATGCGCCTAAGACTTTTGCACAATACTGAACAAGAGAGCCTGGTGAAGGTCACATGGTCACAGAAAGCGAACCCAAGGTCCTGATAATAGTCATAGTCATAGTCATACTTTATTGATCCCGGGGGAAATAAAGTTACAGTTGCACCATAAATAATAAATAGTAATAGAACCAGAAATAGTTAAATAGTAATATGTAAATTATGCCAGTAAATTATGAAATAAGTCCAGGGCCAACCTATTGGCTCAGGGTGTCTGACCCTCCAAGGGAGGAGTTGTAAAGTTTGATGGCCACAGGCAGGAATGACTTCCTATAACGCTCTGTGCTGCATCTTGGTGGAATGAGTCTCTGGCTGAATGTACTCCTGTGCCCACCCAGTACATTATGTAGTGGATGGGAGACATTGACCAAGATGGCATGCAACATAGACAGCATCCTCTTTTCAGACACCACCGTGAAAGAGTCCAGTTCCATCCCCACAACATCACTGGCCTTACGAATGAGTTTGTTGACTCTGTTGGTGTCTGCTACCCTCAGCCTGCGCACAACAGCAAACATGATAGCACTGGCCACCACAGACTTGTAAAACATCCTCATCATTGTCCTTTAGATGTTAAAGGACCTCAGTCTCCTCAGGAAATAGAGACAGCTCTGGTTAAGTTCTCAGGAGCTGTGAGACAGCATAGCTTGTATCTCAAACTTTATCTGCAATGTGCCCATTATGCATATCCAGTCCAAGCACATATCATTGTATTATCTTATGATTTTAACCAGATTTTAGTGTTTTTCACTCACTAAAGGGGAACTGGGAAAACATTTGATGAGCAAAGGCCAAACAATAATTGTTGGTTGCTAAATCTCACAGTGAATGAAAACACAAGGCTATCTTTACACTCTGATCAAACCAGTCTCAAGAACAGTTTTTGTCCCACATTTATGTCACTCTTAAACGGACTTCTTGTATAATAAGACTCTTAGGTCTCACAATCTGCCTGGTTATAATCTTGCACTTTATCATTTACCTGCACTGCAATTGATCAGTGGCGTTTACACTCTATTCTGCATTGCTTATCATACTCCAGTTTAGTCCACTGTGCAAGGCTTTGATCTGTATAAGACGGTATGTAAAACAAGCTTTTCACTGAATCTTGGTTCACATGATAATGATAAAACAATACCAATTACAGCTTGTCTCTGTATAATAATACAGTCTCATGAAAACATTGTGCTCTGGCAATTTAGTGGACAATCTTGCTCAACTCAGACAAAATTATTCCCCAAAGTCCTAATACCTTTCTGTTTGTGGACTAGATTGAGTCAACGAACTGGAAAATAGATCAAGAAACACCTGTTGATCAAGCATAGAGTGAACACTTGAGTCCAACATGGTGAATGTCATGTGTCTGCCAGACTCTATCAAAAGTGCAACACCTGTCATATTGGATCAAAGGCATCCAGGGCACTGCACTCATCATAATTTTTGGAATGAATCCTTTTCTAAGTGGGGGGGGGAGGTGTTGATGGATGTTTGACATGTAGGCTCGAAGGGATTGCTTTGAGAACTGGAATAGGCATGATGGCTGAATGGTTTCTTTGATGGAGTAAAGATATATCAATATAGAATTTATTGTCTTCTTTAGCTAAAGTAATTGAACCTTCAGAACATTTTATTATCAGTCGTTAAATTGTGTCTCAAAACAAATAGAAAAAAATCATGAACAGTGAGATCATAACGAAAGAATCAATTGAGTCTCAACCTCAGAGGGGTGCCAAATTGGATGAACTTGAAACCTTTGGGAGTGCAATATAGTGGATTATTTTCCAGCACTGCATATTATACAAGGTGCCAGAAGCTTTTATTAGATTCACAGATAATTGTAAAACAATTGTTAGATAATGTTTCCCATCCTTATTCATACTGAGCTTTTGCCTTAATGATATACTTTCGTTACTTGAGATCTGCTGCTTAAATTCCATCGTTGTGCTCTCCTCTGTGCCCTCTCACTGGATGTTTTTTTTTACACTGACCCTCTGTAAACTCTAGAGGCTGTTGTGTTTGAAAATCCAAGGAGATCTGCAGTTTTTGAGATACTCGAACCACCCCATCTGGCACTGCCAATCATTGCATGATCAAAGTCATTTAGATCACATTTCTTCCCCATTCTGATATTTGCTCTGAACAGCAACTGAACCTATTGACTTTGCCTGCATGGTTTTATGCACTGAGTTGGTGCTATGTGATTGGTTGATTGGACATTTGCATTGACGAGCAGCCACAGGTGTACCTAATAAAGTGGCCGCCGAGTGTATGTTTATAAGTCTTCCCTGTTTGTAGTGGTGATACAAAGGCAGAGTAACACTGAGCTTCTGGCACAGCTAAAGAGGATCACATTGTGCCTGATGTGACTCCCTGATCCAGCAACCATGCTACTTTGTCAATTCAGGATCTGAAAGGATTGATCAGGGTAATGATGTGTGACACGTAACATTTTGACAAATGAAGTCCAACATTAAAAAAACAAAAAGTGCATTTCAATAGCAGCAGGTCAGAGTTGGGTATTCTACACTGTTTTTTTACATGCATAACAGTGTAAAATTCATTTATTTTTAAGAATTCTTCAGTCTTGAATAAATTAATCACTCAGTAATTAGATAATACCGTGCATCCATAGCAAAGTTAACATTTTCAGCAGGAATATAATCATTTCATAATTGTGAAGAATGGTTTCAGTATTTAATATATATCTATATATGAAAATAGTCCGTTGCTTTTATCTCAATAGAACATGTTCACGCCAAATATAGTCTATGCTTCCCATATTACAATATTTTAAATTACCCTTCTCTTAACTTTAAGATGCATTAACTGCAAAACACAATTTAATTACTTGCTTGTAGACATATACATATCATTTGAATTTTAATTTACTTCAAAGGTTCGAAGGTTCACTTATTATCAAACTCTGAAATTCTTCTTCTCCAGATAGCCACAAAACCAAGAAAAAGAAGAATGGCAGCATGATTATAAACCCCCAAATCCCCTCTCCCCACACAAAAAAAAACGAAAAAGGGAACAGGCCCATTATTCTCTAAATCCCCCTTCCCCACACACAAAAATAAATGAGAAAGATTAAGGGAATAATGCAGAATATAAAAAACTATTAGACTGGGAAGAAGTCCGTGGTCTAAGAAAAAACTTAAAGTACATGAGGTGGAAGTTCATCTTCGCCCTTTTCAAATACATTTTCAATTTATTGCCATCTTGTACTTTGTCACTGCTGTTTAGCTATTCATACGCTAATATAATAAATGTCAAAGTCTAGTTAAGCTATGCAGAGCAGAGGTTCACACATTACTTCACACATTCATTATCTGTTGTCAGTTACAGTATGAAGGTAGTCTGTGCTTATTTTGTACATAGTGAGAAAGAGGTCAGATAGCTGTACCAGTGATCACTCTAATTCTGTTGTGGATACAGTTTTATATTGGTCATACAATTTCATATTATTCATATCACATTCTTGATCCCTTAAACATCAGAGGCAACATAAACACATCAAGGGCTGGGCAAACCCCTACGATGTTGGTTGTGAACTCACTGTTCCTCTCCATTGAGGAATCAGATTTTTTGATGACATACAGAGGAATCTGAATATACAGAGAGTGAGTGAGTTCAGTGTTGATCACTAAATGTGAAATACACCATTATCACTGCTTAAAATTGGTGAAATCTAAAGACTTGGCTGATAAAAGTTACCTTAGATCATAAGACCATAAGACATAGGAGCAGAATTAGACCACTCACCCATTGGTTCTGCTCCATCATTCCATCATGACTGATTTATTATCCCTCCCAAACCCAAACTTCTGCCTTCTCGCCATAACCTTTGATGCCCCTACTAATCAAGAGAGTATTAACTTCTGCTTTAAATATACCCAATGATTTAACCTCCACAGCTGCCTGTGACCATGAATTCCACAGATTCACCACCCTGTGGCTAAAGAAATTCTTCCTTGCCTCTGTTCTAAAGGGACATATTTGTATTCTGAGGTTGTTCCCTCTGGTCTTGGATTCCCCCACTATCAGAAACATCCTCTCCACATCCATTCTATCTAGGCATCTCAATATTTTATATTCAATGAGATCTCCCTTCATTCTTCTAAAGTCCAGTGAATACAGGCCTAGAACCATCAAACCCTCCTCATAGATTAACTCTTTCTTTCCCAGGATCATTTTCGTGAACCTTTTCTAGACCCCCTCCAATGTACCAATTAATACTGAGATTTCAATGATAAAGCATATCCTTATAGGAAACATGGAGTAATGGTTTCAGCTTCTGACCATAGTGAGCACATTTACTTTGTTTAAAGTGGGTGGAAAGGAGATGAACACTGAGACTTATAAGTTTATTGAAAATCCACTCTCAATGGCCACTTTATTAGGTACATATACATGCCTGCTTGCTAATGCAAATATCTAATCAGCCAATCAGGTGGCAACAACTCAGTACATAAAAGCATGCAAACATGGTCAAGAGGTTCAGTTGTTCAGACCTAACATCAGAATGTGGAAGAAGTGGAATCTAGATTGCTGGTGTCAGACAGGGTAGTTTGAGTACCTCAGATATTTCTGATCAAACTGGGTTTCACATACAATAGTGTCTACAGTTTACAGAGAATGGTGCAAAGAACAAAAAAAAACATCTAATGAGTGGCATTTCTGAGCCTTGTTAATGAGAGAGTTCAGGGGAGAATGGCCAGACTGGTTCAAGCTGACAGAAAGGAGGTAGTAACTCAAATAATCATGCATTACAGCAGTTATGTGCAGAAGAGCATTTCTGAAAACTCAACACATCGAAACTCAAAATGGATGGCCTATAGCAGCAGAAGATCACAGGTCCACCGCTGTACCTAATAAAGTGGCCACTGAGTGTACACGGTAACCCAGATGTCAATACAATGGGCTACAGTATCAATTTACAGTTGATTGATTACAACTACTGTTGCTACTGCTAAGAACCTTCACTAACTGCATATATCTACATTATGCCATCAAACAAAGTCCAATGTTGTTGAACAGTACTTTCCTTTCAGAGCTGACAGGTGATAGCTAAAAGTACTGAAGTAACTGACTGTGTACTGAATAGGATGCTTCAAGTATCTCAAATACTGCAGATCTCCGTGGATTTTCAAACACAACAGTCTCTAGAGTTTACAGAGAATACTGTGAAAAACAAAAAAAAATCCAGTGAGAGGGGACAGAGGAGAATGGCCAGACTGGTTCAAGCTGACAGAAAGGCGACAGTAACTCAAGTAATCATGCATTACAGCAGTGGTGTGCAGAAGAGCTTCTCTGGCCAGACAACATGTCGAACTTTGAAGTGGATGGGCTACAGCAGCAGAAGACCACATTGGGTTCCACTCCTGTACCTAATAAAGTGGCCACTGAATGTGCACTGTAGCCCAGATGGGCTTGTCAATATAATGGCTCACAGTACCAACTGACGGTTGAGCGACTTAAAATTGCTGATATGACTGATAGGAACTATCATTATCTGCATTATGCCTTCAAAGAAGGTCCAATGTTGTACAATAGTTTCCTTTCAGAGCTGACAGGTGATTGCTGAAAGGACTGAAGTGACTGACTGTGTACAATAAACTCAGAAGAAAACTGCATCGAGGAAAATTGTACTGACTTACTACAATCAGCACAATGATGGAATTTAAGCAGCGGATTTCAAATGAGAAAAGTACATCTTTGAGGCAAAAGCTCAGTAAGACTAAAGATTGGGAAACATTCCCCAACAATTCCCCTACCGTCAGGGGGCAGCAAGTGGGAATAGGGGGGGGCGGTGGCTTTTCTGGTTAGCTGCCTGTGACTCGTGGTGTTTCTCAAGGGTCAGTATTGGGACCACTACCTTTGAAATTGTTTGTCAATTTTTGTGGCAAAGTTTGTGGATGATATGAAGATAAGTGGACGGATAGCTAGTGTGAGGAAGCAAGGCATTTGCAGCAGGACTTAGGCAAAAAAATGGGAGATTGAATACAGTATTGGGAAATGTACAATAATGCATTTTGGTAATAGTCTGCACTATTGTTCCTTTTATCTAAATGGGGAGAAGGCTCAAACATCAGAGGGGCATTGCAGTCCTGGTGCATGACTCCCAGAAGGTTAATTTACTAGCTGTGTCTGTGGTAAAGAAGGGAAATGCAATGTTGGCATTTCTTTCAAGGGAAATAGGCATTGATCGTGTGGATAGCCAGAGGCTTTTTCCCAGGGCTGAAATAGCTAACACAAGGGGGCATAATTTTAGGGTGCTTGGATGTAGGTACAAGGGGGTTGTCAGAGGTAAGTTGTTTTTTCACACAGAGTGGTGGTGTGTGGAATGCACTGCCAGCGACAGTGGTGGAGGTGGGTACAATGGGTACAATAGGGTCTTTTAAGAGACTGTTGGTACATGGAGCTTAGAAAAGAGGGTTGTGTGGTAGGGTAATTCCAGGCAGTTTCCAGAATAGGTTACATGGTCGGCCCAACATTGTGGGCCAAAGGGCCTGTAATGTGCTGTAGAATTCTATGATTCTATGATTCTATGTTCCACAATTATCTGTGAATCTAATAAAAGCTTCTGGCGCCTTCTATATATTCGGTGCTGGAAGACAATGCACTTTATTGCACTCCACAAAGGTTGCAAGTTCATCCAATTTGGTAGCCCTCTGAGGTTGAGACTCAATTGATTCTTTTGTCATGATCTCATTTTTCATGATTTTTTTACTCTATTTCTTGTGAGACATAATTTAAAGACTAATAATAAATTGTGCAGAAGCTTCATTTGCTTTAGATACAGAAGACAATTACTCCTATGTTGATACATCTTTACTCCACAGAAGAAACTATTCAGCCCATCATACCCATTCCAGTTCTGAAAATAATCCCTTTAAGCCTATTCCTCCACATGTCAAACACCCATCAACTCCCTTTTCACATACAACAGGAGTCATTCCAAAAATTATGATGAGTACAGTGCCCTGGATGCCTGCAGAAGGATTTGATCCAATATGGCAGGTGTTGTGCTTATGACAGAAGCAGACAGACTCATGACATTCACCATGTTGGACTCAAGTGTTCATTCTATGCTTGATCAGCAGGTGTTTCTCGATCTATTTTCCAGTTCATTAACTCAGTCTAGTCCACAAACAGGAAGGTGTTAAGACCTTAAGGAGTAATTTTGTCTGAGTTGAGCAAGGTAATCCACTAAATAGTCAGAGCACAATGTTTACATACATGGTAAAGCAATACCAATTATATCTCATCTCTGTATAATAATACTGTATTATTATTATAGAGACGAGATGCAATTTGTATTGCTTTATCATTATCATTGAACCAAGATACAATGAAAAGCTTGTCTTGCATATTATTTATACAGATCAAATCATTACATTGTGCATTGAGGTAGAATATGGTAAACAATGCAGAATAAAGTGTAAATGCTACTCAAAAAGTGGAGTGCAGGTTAACGATAAAGTGCGAGATTATAGCTTGCTAGATTGCACAGCTAAAGACTCCATCATATCACTAAAGAGGTCTGTTCAAGAGTGTTATAACTGTGGGATAGAAGCTGGTCTTGATATTGGTTTAATTTTGCTTTGTATTTTCACTGTGAGATGTGGAATGAAGCAACTAGCAAATCAATATTTGGCCTTTGCTCATCAAATCTTTTCCCAGTTCACCTTTAATGAGTGAAAAACACTAAAATCTAGTTAAGTACGATGATATGTGCCAGGACTGGATATGCATAATGGACACATTGCAGATGAAGTTTAACATACAAGCTCTGCTGTCTCACAACTCCAGAGAATTTAATCAAAGAGTTTAATCACAGCCTTGGGTATTCTTACTCTGACCATATGGTCTTCACCCGAATGCACCTGCTCCCTTGTATATGACAAGTATCTATTGACTAAGTCACAAATGAAAATCATTCCTACTGTAATGCACACGAAGTGCTGGAGGAGCTCAGCAGATCAGGCAGTATCCACGAGTGGGAATGAACAGTCGACGTTTCGGGCCGAGAACTCTTCATCTGCAGTACATCTTGTGTATACTGTATTCCTATTATATGTAGGTATCAGAACAAGGAAGAAAAGGCAAGGAATTGATGGAGATATAAGAGGAATAGTGGGATTACTACAGACGAGTATTTGACAGTTGTTTGTTGAAGGACTTGTTTCTATGCTGGTAACCTCTGTGATTTCATAAGGTCTTCTTCCACTTATTGAGTCATACCTGAACTGTTAAGAAAATATAGAATCTTGAATCTGCTGTGTATTTGGGCAAAGATACTCCGTTTTATTTTATGGGTCTTTCTGATATTAATTTTACATTGACTGCCAAGGAATGAATTCTATTCCTGCCCAAAAGATGCTTTGGAAATGGTTTTTGGGTGGTTTATACATCAGAATGTATAGGAATACATGATCTTCACAGGACTAGGGATTTGTATCAACAACCTGCTAGAGAGTCATAGAGTACTACAGGTCTGAAACAAGCCTCGTCCATTTCAGCTTGGTCTTCTGCCTAGTCCCATCTACCTGTATCTGCATGGTAGCGCTCCATAGTTCTCTCATTCATGTACCTATCCAAACCTCTCTTAAATGCTACAATTGAACTTGCACCCACTACTTGTGCTTGGCAGCCCGTTCCACTCTCACACTACCCTGAGTGAAGAAGATCCCGCCCCCCCCCCCCCAGGTCTGTCTTATATTCAACTTAGCTAAAATGGAGACTTTAGTTCTGCATTTGTTCTCCAACATCACTTCTTGACATGGTTCTTCACTGCTTAAATGTTTCACATGGGACAAACTTTTATCTTTTGGGACGCAGTAGATTTTGTTTGAGTTACGTGTCCAATTTCTAGCTAAAGCGTACTCATTCTCAATACAGAGGGAAAACTTCCTTACACTGGAGAATCTGTGAAAATTTGATTAAACCAAGAACTGCAGTTTGTGAAGCAAAGCTAATGTTTAGCTTAGCTGCTCTTTTTGTTCTTTCTGATTAATGCAATGTAGCTGCATGAGCTCCTCAATCATTACCTCATTAAACACAGTCTGTCACTAATGTTTACAAGTCATGCTATATTGGCACAATGACGATTTGCAAAAATGCCTTCAGAAAGCCGGTTCTCAGAGCTTAGTCAGTGGTTTGAAAGCTACCATGTCAAGTCTACCCATTAACTGTCGCCGAAGAAAGGAAATACCTTAAAATCCAACATTTGTAGGGATTCATCTATATCTCTCTTGAAAGTGACAGGAAGCACCAGAGAGTTAATCTTCACTCATAATTCAATAGGCATTAGTGTACAATAAAGCTCTGAATATCAAATTAAAAGCAGTATCCCTTCTGCCAGAATGATTGTAGAAATTTATATTTATTTATTTATCGGGATAACAGCGTGGAATATGCCCTACTGGCCCCTTGAGCCATGCCGTCCAGCAATCCCCGATTTAACCCCAGCCTAGCCAAGGGACAATTTATAATGACCAATTAACCTACCAGTGTCAGTGTATCAGTGCTGCTTGGTGTATAATGCATTCTAGCACTGTCAACGTTCACGAGCAGATTTGATTATTATTTAGCCAGATTGTTGTTTGTTCAACTACTTGTGAGGAGGACATACAGTTACTGGACAACTATTTATATGGCTGGGTGGATCGCAGCATTGTAACTTTCCTGGAACAGTTCAGCTGGAGAGTGGCTATTCTGGAGGTTCATTGGTCAGTACCATTGCAGGGAGGTAGTCTTGCCCCATATCCTTTCCTGTATCCTATGCTCTTGGCATTTTCCTGAAATCTGGAGACTGCCTTCTAAGTGAATCTCATTTTTTGGAGACTGCCTTCTGTGATGGCAAAGATCTCAGCCGGAATCCGGTGGCATTTCTGGTCGCAAGCATTGCAGCCTTTCCCTTCACACTCACATGTTGAGCCCTGCCCTTCCTTGTCAGTGGCGGGGTGGGTGACCTTTGAGCTTCCTCTACTGTTAGCTGTGTAATCGTCCATACCAGGACCAGATGTGGCAGGAACATAGAGTTCTGATCTGACCCATTGGTTATGAGATAATTATCCTCTGTCTATTGCCCACTGTATTGGCTGCTTTTCATATGCAGATAGTCCTGTGCTGAGGCATCACTAGCTTGGCAGCTCATTTCTGAGTGTGCCTGGCGCTGCTCCCAACATTGTAGTTCATATTGAACCGACCAATCCCTCGATAGTAATGGTAGAATGAAGAGTATGCTTGGTTCTGAGGTTACAGATGGTACATTTGGGCGGTCCCTCACGGATGCTTTAGTTTGAGTTGCCAGACTTATTCTCTCTCCTGTGGAGCACATTTAGTGTACTCCATAATACAATATAGGATGTCCTTAGAGTGAAGGGGACAATTTGTTCCCTTAAGGGCTGTGCAGTAATCACTTTGTTATCAAGGGCAGGTGCACCTGTCACAGGTTCATTGGCGAGGCCAAGGTCATTTTGATTTATTCCTTGAATTGGTTCACTCACATTCTGCAGATCTAGTTTGGCAGCTCTGTCTTCATGACACGGCCAGCTTGGCCTGGCCTGATGTAAATTCTCTGCCCTTATTATCATGAAGGGTCTCACCCCCCCCCCCCCCCCCCGCTTACGCACTGTTTGCCCCACTCCCATTAGGGAAGAGGCTTCGCGGCGTCCTTGCCAGGACCACTAGACTGAAAAACAATTACTTCCCCCAAGCCATCAGGCTGATCAACACCTCCACCCATTAACCCATCCCACCACCATCCTCCACTGCTACAGACACATCAGACACTCCTCTCCACAGTCCCTCAGCACTCTTTAACCCCCATGCACTTTATGTACGTACAATTAGTCTATCTTTATAATGCTAACCTTATGTACAGTATACACAATCACAGTCAACAGTTTCTTGACATTGTGTTCTTTTATGCTTATGTTTATTGCGTTTTTATGCATATTATGTTTTTATGCTGCATCATATCTGCGTAACAATCATTTCTTTCTCCTTTACCTTGTGTACTGAAGAATGACTATAAAACAATCTTGAACTGCTTTCAGCCCTTCTTCCAAGATCTACACAAGATGAGGAACACTGATTTATCAACTGAGAGAGTTATTAGGAGGTGGTTTCTTTCCCCATGTGTGAACTGATTTCATGAGACTACATGATATCTGGAGCAAAGATTGAGAACTGCCAGAGGTACCTCCTCCAGCCTGTATACTGTGTGGTGTGTGTATATATATTAATATCATCCTCCTTGGTGGATTTAGATGTACAAAGCTGTTGTCCTTAGCAGTCACCTGTACGGATGTGAAACCTGGACCATATGCAGAAAACACCTCAAAATGCTAGAGGGATTCCACATGCGTAGCCTGAGGTCAGAATCAGAATCAGCTTTAATATCATCAGCATATGTCATGAAAATTGTTGTCTTTACAGCAGGAGTACGATGCAATACATAATAATTTTAAAAAAGCATGAATTACACCAAGTATATGTATATTAAATAGTTAATTTAAATAAGTAATGCAAACATAGAAATAAAATGTAGTAAGCTAGTGTTCATGGGTTCAATGTCCATTCAGAAATCAGATGACAGGGGGGAGGAGTGTGTGCGTTGACATCCATTGGCAGGAGTGAGTCACAAATCTAGACGTCCTTTACAGGGCAGGAACCACGAACGTTAAGGCGATGATTATAAATGCACAGCTTTGGTGGACAGGACATTTCATACGCATAAAGGAATCCCAAATTCCAAGCAGCTACTAAATGGTGAGCTAAATGGGCAAGAGGAATCAAGGCAAGCCCTGCAAGAGGTTCAAAGACTGTACAAAAGCTAACTTTGCACACACTGGGCTTGTACAAAAATGGCTGGAGCAGAGCGCGCATGCTTGGAGTGGCCGGTGAGCCTTGGTTAGAACTGTTCCCACCAATCTGGAGGAGAGACCCCAAGCAGTATTAATCACTGCCTGGCAAAGAGGGAAAGCCATGGCAGTGGCTCCTTTTCCAGATCCAGCATAGGTTTCTTGTCCTTTTTGTGGACATCTATGTCACTCACAACTTAGACTCAGCACCCATCTACAAATGCACGACAGAACTACACAAATCTAACTGTCATCATCAGATAGGGTGGACAACCAATCTTTGGTGGGTTTACCCCACTAGAGGGTGAGGATAGATCAGGAACTATAATGGAAGGGTCTCATATATTTTGTTCTGGTATGAATCCGTGAGGATAATTTTTGTCAAGCTATCACTTAACCATCTTTTGTGAAAGCTTCACTAATTTAGTTGCCATCTCCAGACGTTTGTCTTGTCTTTACAATATTAACAGGACTGGAAACAACTTTGCCATGTCTGGATTCAGTTTCAAGGTTAACATTGGATGGTCCTTCCATTTATATTCCTTCTCTTTTACAATGTACAGTTATTGTGCAATTGGATTGTTAGCTTGGCTTTGCAAAGGGCATTCGTGAGTTAAACATACTAACAGATCAGAAGTCATATACTACCAGGCTGGGTAAGACCATAAAATATAGGAGCAGATTTAGTCTAGCAACACACATCAAAGTTGCTGGTGAACGCAGCAGGCCAGGCAGCATCTCTAGGAAGAGGTACAGTCAACGTTTCAGGCCGAGACCCTTCGTCAGGACTAACTGAAGGAAGAGCTAGTAAGAGATTTGAAAGTGGGAGGGGGAGGGGGAGATCCAAAATGATAGGAGAAGACAAGAGGGGGAGGGATGGAGCCAAGAGCTGGACAGGTGATTGGCAAAAGGGATATGAGAGGATCATGGGACAGGAGGTCCGGGGAGAAAGACAAGGTGGGGGGGAACCCATAGGATGGGCAAGGGGTATAGTCAGAGGGACAGAGGGAGAAAAAGGAGAGTGAGAGAAAGAATGTGTGTATAAAAATAATGGATGGGGTACGAGGGGGAGGTGGGGCATTAGCGGAAGTTAGAGAAGTCAATGTTCTCTCACTCTCTTTTTTCTCCCTCTGTCCCTCTGAATATACCCCTTGCCCATCCTCTGGGTTCCCCCCCACTTGTCTTTCTTCCCGGAACTCCTGTCCCATGATCCTCTCGTATCCCTTTTGCCTATCACCTGTCCAGCTCTTGGCTCCATCCCTCCCCCTCCTGTCTTCTCCTATCATTTTGGATCTCCCCCTCCCCCTCCAACTTTCAAATCCCTTACTCACTCTTCCTTCAGTTAGTCCTGACGAAGGGTCTCAGCCTGAAACGTCGACTGTACCTCTTCCTAGAGATGCTGCCTGGCCTGCTGTGTTCACCAGCAACGTTGATGTGTGTTGCTTGAATTTCCAGCATCTGCAGAATTCCGCGTATTAGCAGAATTAGTCTATTTGGTCCATTGAGTCAGCTCTGCCATTTTATCATGGCTGATCCAGTTCCCTCTCTAAGGTCACAAGACACGGAAGCAGAATAGGATAATAGATTTCTGCCCACGAAGGGAAGATTAGATTATTAGATTATTAGATTATGAGGACATACAGTCCTCTTTAATTGTCATTTAGTAATGCATGCATTAAGAAATGATACAATATTCCTCTGGTGTGATATCACAGAAACACAGAATAGACCAAGACTGAAAAACTAACAAAAACCACAAAATTATAACATATACTTACAACAGTGCAACAATACCATAACTTGATGAAGAACAGGCTATGGGCACAGTAAAGAAGTTCAACGTCTCTCGCAAGTCCCACATCTCACGCAGACGGGAGAAGGAAGAAAACTCTCCCTGCCATGCCCGACCACAGTCCGACTCTGAGTCGTCCGAGCTCCGACCAGCCCTCCAACACTGAGTACCGAGCACCATCTCTGCCGAACGCTTCGACCCCAGCCTCGGTCGCCAGCAGCAGGCAAAGCCGGGGATTTTGGGGCCTTCCCTCCGGAGATTCTTGATCACACAGTATTAGCGGCAGTGAATCAGATTATACTGTTATCTAATCTTTGATATACAATTAGATCCTGGTTGACTGATTGTGGGAAGGTGGAAAGAGAGATGGAACTCACCAACTTTTCCCATAGGTTCCTCCCTCATTGCCCTGATCACAATTGGGAAAGGACACCAGACTAGGTATGATTTATGTGATCAGGTTTAAAATTGTTCTGTGGTTCACCAATTGGGGTAGATTTATAGAGTCATAGAATCATAGAGCTCTACAGCACAAAGGCAGGCCCTTTGGCCCATCTAGTCTGTGCCAAACTGTTATTCTGCCTAGTCCCGTCAACCCATACTTGGACCATAGCCCCTCATTCCCCTCCTATCCATGTACTTACCTAAACTTCTCTTAACTGTTCAAAAATTTTGTCTACCTTTATCAAATCTCTTTTCTTTCTCCAACACTCCAGGTAGTAAAGTCCTAACCTATTCAAACTTTCCCTATAACTCAGCTCCTGAAGTCCTGGCAGCATCCTTGTAAGTGAATCCCTTACATTCACCAGGATGTATATAGTAAGGGAGACCAATCAGAAGGATCCTTATGAACACAGAGTGGAATCAAGACTTGAATGAGGAGATCAAATGTGCTATTTTCAAGCTTACTGACGATGTGTAACCTGGCAAGTTTGTGGAGGATATAATGAGGCTACAAGGGGTATAAACAAGTGGGCAAAAACAACTACTTCTCAGGTAGGTAAGTTGTGGAAAAGTGTGAAAAATTCTTTTGCTCACCCCTCTCTTTTCTAAATAGTGGCAGATTGGGCTGCAGTGATGTTCAAGATGACCTGGATTTCCATGACTATAAGTAATTGAATGTCAATATTCAGGTACAGCAAGCAATTAAAGACAGAGAAGAACGTTCCAATCCCATTCTGACATGTCTATCCACGGCCTCCTCTACTGTAAAGATGAAGCCACACTCAGGTTGGAGGAACAACATCTTATACTCCGTCTGGGTAGCCTCCAACCTGATGGCATGAACATTGACTTCTCAAACTTCTGCTAATGCCCCATCTTCCCCTCGTACCTCAACCGTTATTTATTTATTTATATACACACATTCTTTTTCTCCCTCTGTCCCTCTCACTATACCCCTTGCCCATCCTCTGGGCTTTTCCTCCCCTCCCCCTTTTCTTTCTCCCTAGGCCTCCTGTCCCATGATCCTCTCATATCCCTTTTGCTAATCACCTGTCCAGCTCTTGACTCCATCCCTCCCCCTCCTGTCTTCTCCTATCATTTCGGATCTCCCCCTCCCCCTCCCACTTTCAAATCTCTTACTAGCTCTTCTTTCAGTTAGTTCTGACGAGGGGTCTCGACCCGAAACGTCGACTGTACCTCTTCCTAGAGATGCTGCCTGGCCTGCTGTGTTCACCAGCAACTTTTATGTGTGTTGGTAGAATATTGGCATTTGTTATCTGTAAACAAATGCGGGAGGCTTGACGTCTCATTATCGGACTCTGGTGAAACACTACCTGAGGTATTGTGCACAGACCTACACTCTTTCAAGAAAGACTAGTCTTAGAGCAGGATTAATCTTCCCAACCTGGGGTCCATGGACCCCTTGCTTAATGGTATTGGTCCATGGCATAAAAAAGTTTCAGAACCTCTGGTCTAGAGGGATTGCAATAAGGCTTAATTAGACTGGTTCCAAGGGTGGCAGATTTAATATATGAGGGAAGATTGAGCATATCAAATCTGTATTCCCTAAGGTTTATTTTATGAGATCTCAGTAGAGCTTATAAAATTCATGTGAGGTTTGATAGGTTGGATGTAGGGAATGTTTTCTTTGGCTGAAAAGTCTTGAATCAGAATCACCATCTCAGAATGAGGGATAAGTTGTTTAGGGTGAGGATAAGGAGACATTTCTTCACTCAAGAAGGTGATGACGTGTGTAATTTTCTGCCCCATGGAGATGTGAAAATTCAGTCACCGAGTTCATTTAAAACAGATTCATAAGCCTCTGGATATTAAAGGAATCAATGAATATGGCAGTAGTGCAGAAAAATAACTTGGAGGCAAAGATCAGCCAAGATTTTAATGAATGATGGAGCAGGCCCGTTACTTTTGACTCCTGTATTAAAAGAATGAATATATCGACAAATCATTGAAAAAGAATCAAATGGATAATACATCACAGCTATATTATAACCAATATTGCACTGAGTAGAGTAACTCAGCAGGTGATACCCATTCAATTTTGGAGACTTCCATTGTAAAATTTAGTACTGTATGAACCAAAACATCTCATGCAATCTCTACCTCTTGTCATAAAATCCCAGTCATTGCATATCCTTTTATCAAAATAATTTTATTATTCTTACCAAGATCATGTGATCCCATGATCCCAGACCCACGGCAATGTGGCTGATTACTGACTCTAAAAGAGCCTGAATAGCTACTTGTGGATTATAGAGAAGCAATGACCACTGGTCTTACAAGCAATTGTCATATCTGTATGTGAAATAAAATGTAGGTCTTCATGATGTTCTCTGATTTTGTGAAAAATGCTTTTTCCAAAAGCTCCCTTCTGGGAACTGCTTTAGTGCTCTAAAAACAAGAACTACATGCCGTCTTAATCTAATCAACCATTCTAGTTAGCCCCCACCCACCCCCTCTGTCTATTACCTCAGTCACTGCACTATGAACACTTTAAGCCATTTATAATAATGTTGTTTGCATTGTAAATGCATGATGGTATTTATGCACATTTTATTCCATATCCATACTTTAAGCTCTATGTTAATGTTTTATATAATTCTTTATTCTTATAATTGTTGAACGTTGTTGTCTGTTGCTGCACGTTCTACCAACATGCTACGGCAATTTCCTAATACATGTACTATAAATAGGAATAGAGAATAAAGTTGACACTTGATGCTTTTGCCTCTGAAATTTTGACATAAAGTCAGGTCTGGCTTTCATCTATGCAACATATAGCGTGGAAAAAGTCTATTCGGTTCAACCAGTTAGAATCCATTCTAATAATGTATCATAATATGTGGCACAGTAGAATAGTGGAATGTTATTATAGCACCAGTGTCCTGGGTTCATTCTGATGCTGTCAGTAACGAGGTGGTACATTCTCCCTATGAACACATGGGTTTCCTCCTGGTGATCTGGTTTCCTC
Organism: Mobula birostris; assembly: GCF_030028105.1. Lineage (NCBI taxonomy): Eukaryota > Metazoa > Chordata > Chondrichthyes > Myliobatiformes > Myliobatidae > Mobula > Mobula birostris. The sequence goes on along the minus strand of NC_092380.1, from coordinate 98,686,766 downwards.
CCATATTCCAAAGATGTATGGGCTAGTAGCTTAATCGGCCATATGGGTGTAACTAGGCTGTGCAAGTTCATTGGGCCAGAAGGACCTGTTACTGAGCAGTATCTCCAAATGAAAGTAAAATACTACCATAAAATACTATATTATCCCCTTTTCTAAAAGGCAAAGGATGCAAATCCTGTAAGGACATATCAGCAGGCTCACGCATAGCCTCTGCCCTGCTGTTATAAGACTATTAAATAGTTTCCTAATACAATAAATAGATTGACATCACAATCTATCTCTTTACAATCCTGTACTTTGGTTGTTTACCTGCACTGCACTTTCTCTGTAGCTGTTAGACTTTATTCTGCACTGCTACTGTTTTGTTTCATTCTAGCTCAATGCATTGTGTAACGATCTAACCTGAATGAACAGTAAGCAAGACAAGGTATTCACTGTATCTCGGTACACATGGCAATAACAAACCAATTTCAATAGTGTTTATGCTGTGCTTGATTCTTCTCTCCTCTTTCCTAATCTATATCTACAAACGTACTAGTGTAAACCTTTGTTCCCTCCTTCGATAGGTACATGCTAACCTCCCCTTTGCTTCCAATTCTTGTAGTTGTAGCTTCCACATTCTCATTACTCTTTGGGGTACAGAAGCTTCTGCTGAATATCTAATCAGATTTCTTTGTGTCTATCCTCATAATGATGGTCTCTGGTACAGTACTGTGCAAGAGTCTTAGGCACAGATATGTAGCTGGGGAGCCTAAGACTTTTGCACAGTAGTGTAGTAATTTGATGCATTGCACTGTACTGCTGCTGCAAAATAAAAACAAATTTCATGACATATGTGACTGATGATAAACCTGATTCTGATATGGGTCTCTTTTGTGGACTGAGAGTGGGAAGGGGCAGGGAGTAGGAATCATGGTTGAGAAAAAGGGAAGAGAGAGGGGACGGAGTTGGAAACACCAGAGAGACATTCCGTAATGATCAATAAACCAATTGTTTGGAATCAAATGGCCTTCCCTGGTGTCTGCACCCTTGCCAACCCTACCCCTGGTACTCCTTCTCTGCCACCTGTCCCACACCCCTCCCACTGCACTCCACCCTCATCATTCCCAACATTCATAAGACCATAAGACATAGGAGCAGAAATAGGCCCTTCAGCCCATCGAGTCCACTCCAACATTCCATCATGGCTGATCCCGGATCCCACTCAACCCCATACATTTGCCTTATTGCCATATCCTTTGATGCCTGACTGATCAGGAAACTGTCAACTTCTGCCTTAAGTATACCCACAGACTTGGCCTCCACAGCAGGGAGCATTCCACAGATTCACTACTCTCTGGCTAAAAAATTCCTCCTTACCTCTGTTGTAAAAAGTCGCCCTTCAATCTTGAGGCTTTGCCCTCTAGTTCTGGATACCCCCACCATAGGAAACAACTTCTCCACATCTATCCTATCTGGTCCTTTCAACATTTGGTAGGTTTCAATGAGATCCCCCCTGCATTCTTCTAAATTCCAGTAAGTACAGGCCCAAAGCTGCCAAATGCTCCTCATATGTTAACCACTTCATTCCCGGAATCATTTTCGTGAACCTCCTCTGAACTCTCTCTAATGACAACATATCTTCTCTGAGACATGGGGCCCAAAACTGTTGACAATGCTCTGTGTGGTCTGACTAGTGTCTTATAAAAGCTCAGTATTATGTCCTTGTTTTTATATTCTATTTCCCCTGAAATAAATGCTAACATCGCATTTGCCTTTTCACCACAGACTCAACCTGCAAACTAACCGTCTGGGAGTCTTGCACAAGGACTCCTAAGTCCATCTACACCTCTGATGTTTGAACCTTCTCCCCACTTAGATAGAATAGTCCACACTATTGTACCTTTCACCAAAATGCATCATCATACATTTCCCAACACTATTCCACCTGCCACATTTTTGCCCATTCTTCCAATTTGTGTAAGTCCTGCTGCGATCGCATTGCTTCCCCAGCACTACCTACCTCTCCACCTATCTTCGTATCATCTACAAACTTCGCCACAAAGCCAGCAATTCCATTATCTAAATCATTGACAAACAAAGTGAAAAGTAGCAGAACATCACTAGTCACTGGCAGCCAATCAGAAAAGGCCCCTTTTATTACTGCTCGCTGTCTCCTGCCTGTCAGCCAATCCTCTATCCATGCCAGTATCTTTCCTGTAATGCCATAAGATTTTATCTTGTTGGGCGGCCTCACGTGTGGCACCTTATCAAATGCTTTCAGAAAATCCAAGTAAATGACATCCACTGTCCGCTCTGCTTGTTACTTCCTCAAAGAACTCTAACAGATTTGTCAGGCAAGATTTCCCTTAACAGAAACCATGCTGACTTTGACTTATTTTATCATTAGTCTCCAAATACCCCAAAACCTCATCCTCAGTAATAGACTCCAACACTTTCCCAACCACTGAGGTTAGGCTAACTGGCCTATAATTTCCTTTCTTTTGCCTTCCTCCCTTCTTAAAGTGTGGAGTGATATTTGCAATCTTCCAGTCTTCTGGAACTATACCAGAATCAAGTAATTCTTGAAAGATCATGACCAATGCAATTACTATCTCTTTGGCAACCTCTGTCAGGACTCTGGGATGTTGTCCATCTGGTCCAGGTGACTTATCCACCTTTCAATTTGCCTAGCAGTTTTTTCCTTTGTAATAGCAATGGCACTGTCTCCTGCTTCCTGACACTCACGGACCTCTGGCACACTGTTAGTGTCTTCACAGTGAAGACAGATGCAAAGTACCCATTAAGGTCATCCTTTGCTCCCGCCAGATTTTCAAAATTTCTCTGCGCTCCACGTTGACAAATAGAGTACTGTGCGAAAGTCTTAGGCACCCTAGCAATATATATATATATATATATGTGTGTGCCTGAGGCTTTTGCACAGTACTGTATACTCTTCTCTCTTCCCTACATGGAAACAGTCTGTCTGTATTCACTTGATCAAAACCCTGTGTCACTAAAGGCCTCTATTGAATCATGTCTCCTGGAAAAAAAGGACACCTAGATTACTCATCATTCCCTAAGATATACACCTTCACATTTGCTTTCCTGATAGATAAACCCTGGCTCTTTTCTCTGAGGAACTTCATCTCTTTTATCATATGCCTGAGAATAATTGATCCAATAACTAACAGACCCTTCAGAGGAATATTCCCTTGACCTTCAGGGAGTCATGCACTGTTGAGATGAAACTTTTTTGGTAAATGATACATAACCATTTGCATACTCAGCAGCTGGGGAAGGTAACCTTTTGTTTGCGTATAGAACTGAATACTCTGACCAATAGAACCATCTGAATATATACTCAGTGGCCTCTTTATTTGGTATACCTGTTTGATAATGCAAATATCCAATCAGCCAATCATGTGACAGCAACTCAATACATAATAACATGCAGACATGGTCAAGAAGCTCAGTCGTTTTTCAGACCAAATATTAGAATTGTGTAGAAATGTGATCTAAGTGACAATGACCGTGGAATAATTGCTGGTGCCTGATGGGGTGGTTTGAGTATTGCTGCTGATCTCCAAGGATTTTCACGCACAACAGTCTCTAGGGATTATAGAGAATAGTGCAAAAGGCATCCCACAATGACAGTTTTGTGGGTGAAAACGTCTTGTTAAATAGAGAGGTCAGAGGGGAATGGCCAGACTGGGTCAAGCTGAAGGTGAGAGTAACTCAAATACCCATGTGTTACAACAGTGGTGTGCAGAAGAGCATCTCTGAGTGCACGACATACAGGAGGTACCTAATAAAGTGGCCGCAGAGTGTATAACTGACAGGAATTGTTCATAATCCAGCATCCAGCAGGCGGCGCGGCACGGCAGCAGCGGCCTTTCAGATCTGGTGCTACTTTAATTTAGTTTTTAAGTTTAATTTTAAGGCGCAATTAGGGTTTAGGGCAGCATGACCTTGTGAAGGGCAGATCATGTCTAACAAGCCTGATAGAGTTCTTTGAGGAGATGACCAGGCATATAGATTAGGGTAGTGCAGTGGATGTGATCTATATGGATTTTAGTAAGGCATTTGACAAGATTCCACATGGTAGGCTTATTCAGAAAGTTAGAAGGCATGGGATCCAGGGAAGTTTGGCCAGGTGAATTCAGAATTGGCTTGCCTGCAGAAGGCAGAGGGTGGTGGTGGAGGGAGTACATTCAGATTGGAGGATTGTGACTAGTGGTATCCCACAAGGATCTGTTCTGGGACCTCTACTTTTCGTGATTTTTATTAACGACCTGGATGTGGGAGTAGAAGGGTGGGTTGGCAAGTTTGCAGACGACACAAAGGTTGGTGGTGTTGTAGGTAGTGTAGAGGATTGTCAAAGATTGCAGAGAGACATTGATAGGATGCAGAAGTGGGCTGAGAAGTGGCAGATGGAGTTCAACCCGGAGAAGTGTGAGGTGGTATACTTTGGAAGGACAAACTCCAAGGCAGAGTAGAAAGTAAATGGCAGGATACTTGGTAGTGTGGAGGAGCAGAGGGATCTCGGGGTACATGTCCACAGATCCCTGAAAGTTGCCTCACAGGTGGATAGGGTAGTTAAGAAAGCTTATGGGGTGTTAGCTTTCATAAGTCGAGGGATAGAGTTTAAGAGTCGTGATGTAATGATGCAGCTCTATAAAGCTCTGGTTAGGCCACACTTGGAGTATTGTGTCCAGTTCTGGTCACCTCACTATAGGAAGGATATGGAAGCATTGGAAAGGGTACAGAGGAGACTTACCAGGATGCTGCCTGGTTTAGAAAGTATGCATTATGATCAGAGATTAAGGGAGCTAGGGCTTTACTCTTTGGAGAGAAAGAGGGTGAGAGGAGACATGATAGAGGTGTACAAGATAATAAGAGGAATAGATAGAGTGGATAGCCAGCGCCTCTTCGCCAGGGCACCACTGCTCAATACAAGAGGACATGGCTTTAAGGTAAGGGGTGAGAAGTTCAAGGGGGATATTAGAGGAAGGTTTTTAACTCAGAGAGTGGTTGGTGTGTGGAATGCACTGCCTGAGTCACTGGTAGAGGCAGATACACTAGTGAGGTTTAAGAGACTACTAGACAGGTACAGTATATGGAGGAATTTAAGGTGTGGAGTTATATGGGAGTAGGGTTTGAGGGTCAGCACAACATTGTGGGCCGAAGGGCCTGTAGTGTGCTGTACTATTCTATATTCTATGCTCTTTGATAACAGAGCAACGATCTACTATCGTCAGATACTGCTACAATACAGAGATCACCCAAAAACAAACCTTCATGAAGATCTGCTGGTTAAGTTGCATGATCTCGGCTTGCTGAGAGAATCAGGCCCGCAGTCCTTGGAGTTGCCTGATGCCAGTGGCCGGAGGTGGTCATGTCGTAAGCGGTGTGCGAGGAAGCGGATGCGAGGCGAGCGGGCAGGAGTCTGTGCCAGGAAAAAAGCAAGCCCTAGCTGGCCGGCTCTCCTGTCCATTCTGCTCTCCAATGAACATTAAATTGGACTACATCCAACTCCAAAGAAATACTCGGCGGGAGTACAGAAACGGATGGAATCCCGGATGCCACCATTCAGCTGTTTATTTAGAAGACAATTTTTCCCCCAAGCCATCGGACTACCAACCTACAGCCCTCTGCTGTGCCTATTGTCTTAATTATTATTTATTGTAATGCCTGCACTACTCTGTGTACTTTATGCAGTCCTGGGTAGGTCTGTAGTCTAGTGTAGTTTTTGTGTTGTTTTACGTAGTTCAGTGTAGTTTTTGTATTGTTTCATGTAGCACCATGGTCCTGAAAAATGTTGTCTCGTTTTTACTGTGTACTGTACCAGCAGTTATGGTCGAAATGACAATGAAAAGTGACTTGACTTGACTTGATAATAAGGCACCTAGGTGTGCTTTCTCTTCCAAAACTCTCCCAAGGAAGGATACAGAGAGATTTACAGTGAGAAAGAAGCAGGAATTGGCATTGAAGCCTCCAGACACAGCACTACCCTGATCTTACAGAACTTCCCCTTCCCAGGGCCAGCATTAACGAAAACAAATAGCCACAAAGTATCCTGGAATAGATTTTCCTCACATCTTCCCGAGGATTGAAGTGTAGAGTGACTTGATGCAGTGAGAAGGAAAGGAAGAGTTGATATCTGAGCAACGCACACAAAATGCTGGAGGAATTCAGCAGGCCAGGTAGCATCTATGGAAAAAAGTACAGATGACGTTTTGGGCTGAAATTCTTGGACAGGAAGAGTGGATATGTTTGTTTTTAAGAATGAGATGGAGGCCAATGAATATATTTCAGTCAATTACTAAGATAAAGACCTTTGGAGGTAAATAAGTTCCTGAACTTTTAAAAAGGGAAGAATTGTAACTGTAATGTGGAAGTGTTTATCACAGTTAATATGAAGATGTTCTTCTCCACCACCCCAATTCCCATCTTGTGACTGAGGGAACTAGCTTATTTCTCCACGTATTTTTTAAGGGAAAACATGCATTTTATAATCTCAGAGTTGAATTGTTTACAAAAATCATCTTTTATTGTCCTTTTACTCAGATTTTCTGCACGTTTTGGGTTGAATGATAAACTTCGGCATGCATAGCGGCCAAAACATTTGATACCTCCCAGCGGCGGGGTTCAATAGAACAGTCACAACAAAACGTCTAGAGGGATTACTCCCCCAGTTCCAGACAAGATTAACTCAATACAATCTATCTGGAGCCGAAGGTTTAAAATTGGAGCTGAAATACTGGTTACCTCTCGAAGGTTTTGTTGAATGCTGCGTCTGGGATGCATCATAATGCATATGCATGGATGATGTAATCATGGTTTCACTGTCCATATGTCGGCCTCTGAGGGAAGAGAAAAGTCTGTTTAAATTCATGTCCTGTGTAAACAAGGAAACGTATCAAGTAAAATTTAATTAATTAGAATCATGCCGATCCAATTCATAAACTGATTCCCTTTGTAAGTAAAACTTGGGAGCAGGAAAAGGTTGATACAGCTTGGGTACGGGCTTTGTAGACGCCACTCTGCGGTTCTTAAAAGCCCATTGTTTTCACCTGAAAGGGAGAAGTGAGCACAGTAAGGGTGCCTTGGCACATACAGAGCATTTCCAAATGATTCATGGTGCGATCAAAACTCTGTGGAGCCGGCCGTTTGCTTCACCTGCTGAAGAAAGTGCGTTGGCCTAAGGATGGGCACTTCTTTTTTTTTTGCACTCTGGCTCCAGTTTTGTCAATATGTTGTAAGGAGGGGTGGAGCTGTTGGTCTTTGATTCAGAACAGGGATGCATTCAACAGCATCCTCTCGCCGGGCTGAGAGCTGTTCACATCCCCGGAAAATTCAGTGGGAGAAAAAGTTTATGGAAGCGAGTAGGAGTTTATTCACGAGTGTCTGCTGCTTTTCAGAGTCATGACTGAGTGTCTATAAGGGGGCAATCAAGCATAGGGTGGGAATTATCTCTACTGGTTGCTTACCTGTGACAGCTCTTCAAGTGCAGCTAAGAGGTTCATTCACAGCAATAGAACAATAGCTGAAGGGGACAAACAATTCTGAGGAGTCTATCATTCTGTATGGTGTTATCTTTAGCACTGAATAAACCAGAGTTCTCCCTTTCTGCCCTATAGTCAGCAGCATTTTCAGAACCAATGGCACTTTCAACTTCCTTTCAGCACTTCTTAACAGGTTCACAAGGGCACGAAGTGCAGTATATAAAAAAAAGATAATAACCACAACCGGCTGTGGGCAGCAGCTCAATGGAAGTGAGCAGCCAGGCTTGTAAATGAATAAATTGTGTACAGATTTTTGTTTAGGAAAAAAAATAAATATGCAACAAAAACATTTATATAAAATGCACAAAATGAATAAGAGAAAAGAAAAATTAACAGTAGAGTATTCCTTGCCTGAAAGATAGCAAATGAGTTACCCAGACTGATACTGGAGTGGGAAGTTGGTCGGAGAACTACTGCTTGTGCATTATGCCTTTCTCAAGGATGAGAGTTGAATATCAAAAATGGAAAATTTGCCTTTTTTTTCAAAATCTCTCCTACTCCGAGCAAATTTTAAAAGTTCTCCTTTCGTGTGAGACGTGGGGTATAACCATATTATTGACAAAGACTCTTATTGTTTTCCTGTGCTGGTAAACACTTTCTTCAAGGTCTTAACTGGCAATCTAGAGCTCCAACTGAGGGAAGTAAACATTATTGCTCTGATAACTTGTTTATTGCCGAGAGTACGATAGCAAGAGTGAACTGCATTAATATAAAATTCCACTTCTCTGACCGGTGCCAGTTAAATGAAAACAAACCAGGTAGTATTAATATCATATTTTTTTTTAGATGAAATAAACAATATTCCATTTGTGCCGGGAATTATTTTGGAGCACTGGCTTTTAAAGAAAATACTTGCACATAAGCGTGTCTCCCTTTGTAACAGATGGAGTGAAGTACAGTTTTAATCAATACTGCAAGTCATTTGAAGCGGCTGATGTTTGTTACCTATCTTTGCTTTAAACACCATTTTCGATGTAATTAAATAAAAGTGCTTTATATGATTGCTGGTGTAATTCTGTACCATAACAATGTCGACTGATACTCAGCGCTGATTATTTCAATAGTGTGTATGCCCAGTGATTTAAATGACAGTTTAAACAGTTCCTACTCTCTCTTGGCCACCAGAGTTTACCTCACAGACGCAGGGCTCTGGCCTGTGGGAAAGAGGAAACCATGACTTATCTGAACATATGGTTTCTTAATTCAAGTTAAAATGTCTGAACCCTGTTGCATCTGGTGTCGTTTTAGTTTGTTAAAAATGCCACACAAGGCTGTGACTAAAGGAGAAGAAATCAGGAAAAAAATACAGTTATTACACACTCAAGAGCTGCTTTGCGGCTCATTAACCAGTGGCTTCCGTGACTAATTAGGGTTTTGTCACCAACGCTGGGTCATTATACCTTAATTTTTTTGCATAGCTATTCAACCGTCACTGAGGAAAAATGAAGAAGAGGAATAACTCCTGGAATCAGTCAGGCTAAAACACCAGGCCTCCCAAAATAAAGTCAGTGCCCTAAAGTGATGAACTGATCATTTTCTATAAAAGGACAGCAAAGTGTTAGTGGATTAAAGTGATGCTCCTTTATACAGGAGAAAAGAGCTTCATTGACCAGTAGAAGGCAACAATCTGGGTGGAAGATAATTAACTTTGAAGTTAGCCATCCAAACATAATGTTGTTCCTTGGCTATTGTTAATTGTCTGGCCTCCTCAACCCTGCTCTAATGCATCCTTGCAAATGGCAGAGAAATGTGTCACATTTTAAAGAAAAAGGTCTTGGGTCTGCCTTTTGCTTTTGCAGCCCTCAGGCCTTCAGTCTTGGTTAATTTCCTCCCCAAAAAAGTGAGACAGAAAATTGGGAACAGCATGTAGAAGCATAGACTTGACTCAGTGGTTCCTGTGTAACTAAATGGACCCATGGGGTGAGGGAAACACTGGTGTCAATCACGGGCACAGCCTCCACAAAGGCTAGTAATTGGCGTTGGTCCACCTTTCACTTCTGTCCCGCTGAGATTGTAGCCCAAGGCCCAGTCTTTAGCCCCGTCGCTAACAAGTAAACAATTTATCAGGGGAAGAACTCCTGCGGGTTTCCCCATCATGCACTCCATTCAGGGCCATCCTACCCCCTCCCCTGCCAGCACCACCACACACAAAATTTACGTATACCGTGCAATTTGTGGCAGACGCACCATGTAACAACAAATTTACAACAGGGAAACCATGAAAATGGCTGTGTCAATATAACGACAAACTGCAGTGGCACAGCAGCTGACACGACTGCGGGGAATCCTTCAGAAGGTCATTCCACTGACTCAACTACCAACTCAGTCATTGCTGGCAATCGTGATTTGTTCAAAAGCTCCTTTTACATTTGAAGCAGCTCCTTTGTTTCCACAATTTCTAGGATCGTTTCCTTTTCCCAAATGGAGCATTTTGTTCAATATCTATTATTAATTGACAACACTGTCGTGTCCACAGTCCAAGGTTTAGTTGCAAGGTTGGTGGGAAATACAATATTATTAAAATGCAATATTGAAAATTCTGTGGTTAATAGGGTATGAAACAAAGCAAGCACAGATAGTCATTTACCATAGTTCAAAGTTCAAAGTACGTATATGTCACCATGAGTTTAATTTTCTTTCAGGCATTTACAGGAAAATAAAGAAATACAATAGAGTTTATGAAAAATTATACATAACAAAGACAGACAAATATCTAATGTGCATAAAAGGACAAATTACGCCAATAATAATTTTTTTCCAAAGAAAAATTAAAATATAATACTAAAAATATAAAAAGTAATAAATAATACTGAAATTAAAAATAGCAAACAAATAAACTTGGAAATAACAATTGATTAGTGCTAAGCATCCTATTGGATCATAATTCCTGAATTAATTATTGTCTTATAAGTATGTAACAAATGCTAGTAAGGGCAATGCATTTATGTTAGGGTTTTAACCTGGCATTAGAGAATGCTCCAAGTCTCAGTTACACCACTTGCTTCACTGTGTACACTGGTGCAAAAGTTGCATCACAAATGACATGGTGCTAAAGTAGTCGTGCTGAAGAGTCTTGGCCCAAAATGTTGACTGTACTCTTTTCCATAGATGCTGCCTGTCCCGCTGAGTTCCTCCAGCATTTTGTGCGTGTTACTTGGATTCCTAGCATCCGCAGATTTTCTCTTGTTTATGATGCTGAAGTACTAGTAAGCTTACTCAGGTGGCCACTTCACTCAGAGATAACTACCAATTGCACAATGTATCTTAAAAGAACTCAAGCATGAGGAGCGACTCAGCATGATCCTTTTAATTTTAGGAGAGAATAAACATTTCTCATAACTTGCTTTTTCTTAACTTTAAATTTAGCCCAGAGTTCTTCCTGTTAGCACTCATTCACAGAGCTGCCTTTTGGCTGACCTTACTGTGACCTAATACCAAGTACTCTGGTTGGATGGCCGTGCATTGTGAAAAATAATTTACATTTGTATATCGCCATATTGGATATCACAGAGTGCTTTACAGTGAATGTTAGGCAAATGCAAGTACATTTACCAAATTGCTTCCCCCCCCCCCACAACCTCTAAATAGAGCAACTTGAAATTTGCTGGGTAAAGTTCTGTGCAGAAAAATCGGGCAGAGATCTACCTTCTTGTCAACAATTCTTCCAGCCACAAAATCCATCAACGTACCCAGGTTAGACCACACTTGGAATACTGTACACAATTCTGATCCGTCATTATAGGAAGGATATAGAAATTTTAGAGAGGGTGCAGGGGAGATTTACCAAGATGCTGACTGGACTAGAGAGTGTGTCTTGTGAGCATTGGCTGGGCGGGGTAGGGCTTTTGTCTTTCAAGTGATGAAGGATGAGAGGTGACTTGACAAGGTGATAAAAGGCATAAATTGAACGGATAGCCAGAGACTTCTTTCCAAAGTGGAAATGGTTAACACCAGTGGACATAATTTTAAGATGATTGGAGAAAAGAATGGGGGGGGTGCTGTTAGAGGTAAGTTCTTTACACAGTGAGTGGTGGGTGCATGGAATGCCCTGTCAGGGGTAGTGGTAGAGACAGATATATAGGGACATTTGAAACATAGGAAAATGGAGGCTATGTAGGAGGGAAGGGTTAGATTGACCTTAGACTAGGTTAAGTGGGCCTGTACTGTGATGGAGTGTTCAATGTTCTATACTCTATATCTCTGTAAGTAGCAGTAAGTGTCAGGACACCCATGCAAGCACTGCATTTCTGAATTTTCTGACCAACCTCTGCCACTAGAGATTCCATGGTCTTAAGTTCTGGGGAATCTGCACTTGGACCCTGCAGTAGGCAGGAGCGCTGGTGCAGGCAGTATCCTTTCACTTGAATGGAAAATATTAGTCTTATTCTGCAGAAAGATGTGAAAAAATCATTTTTTTCCCAACTGATTTTGTTCCATGCTTTTGTTTCAACTATAATTGTGGCAGATTTCTTTCCTACACTTCAAAGGAATTTTAATACTTTACAATCTTTTACAACTACTTATTTCACATAATAACTTCTAAGTGTTTTTTGGGTATTAGAGGCATTCAGAAAAGTTAAAAGCCAGGGAAGGTGACTGGTTGGGCTGTGGAGATATGAAAGGACTCAGCCCAAAATTTTGACTGTCCATTTTCCCCCACTGATGAAGTGAGGTGCTGCTCCAGATTCCAGAGACACATCGAGGTAATGCTTCAACTGAGTGATCCTTCAACAGAGCATTGATTATGATAGCATCTGCCACACTGTGTTGATTTAGTGACAGCACTGGTAAACTGCTCTCAAGTGCACAAATTACTTGACCAACATGCAAGCAATTCCTACAGAGTGCTGATTTGGTCAGAGAGTTGCTTGGTTCTTAGACCATAAGACGATAAAACATAGGAGCAGAATTAGAATTAGAGGGGCTTAGTTTCCCTCTCAATCCTATTCTACTGCCTTATCACTGTAATATTTGACTTTCTTACTAATTAAGTACCTAATAACCTTCACTTTGTCTCCACAAATGTATGTGATAATGAATTCCACAGATTCACTACCCTCTGGATAAAGAAATTCCGCCTCATCTCTGTTCTAAATCACATCCCTCTATTCTGAGGCTGTGCCCTCTGGTCCTAGACACCCCTGCAATAAGAAACATCCTTTCCATCTCTCCTCTATCTAGGCTTTTCAATATTCGATAGGTCTCGATGAAATCTCCCCTCATTCTAAACTCCAATGAGTTCAAGCCCATGCCTCATATGTTAACCTTTCATTCCAGGGATCATTTGTACTATTTGTAAATAATAGAGATAACTGGCCAGGAGTTCATGGAGTTTTATGTTGGCTTCAAGGTCCAAGAACATGAGTGTTACTCCTAGATATGAGTGTTTATATACAATCTCTAGGTTGCAGCTCCTGACTTATGGATACCCACTACAAATGATTGAGTTTAGATAATATAATTTAATTCAAAAGTCCATTATACATACATAATTTCCTACGGTCTACAGAACTAGTTTTCTCTCTCTCTCGCTCTTACTTTTTCTCTCCAATTTAAGAATTTTCTTTCTAATTCTTTTTATGTGAATTTGATGCTATTCATTACAGTATTGTAGAATGTGGTCACCACATCAAGTGAAATTTGTGTATTTTATAACTTATGAATAAAATCAACATGTGAACCAGTGAAAGTGGGCTCTGTTCATTGCCTGGGGATGGCCTGTACTAGCCATTCCTCATGACAGGGAAGATAAGCAGAGAGCATACAGAGTGGAATATGCTTCTGGGAGAAGTGAGAAAATGGCTTTGTTCAGGAGGACAAGTATTATGTATGTACATCCAAAATATTGAAGTAATTGAAAGCAAAAACACAGAGCCAGGAATAATGCATCTTACTTTTGTTTTTACTTTAAGTGAGGCGTGCACATATTTACATGGTGGCGTGATAACATATGCCATTCACATGCTTTGACATATAGCCCACAGTGTATTATGGACTATTCAAGAAAGAATATTCAATCAAACAATATATTTACAATATTACTCAAATATTACTGAAATATTAAATACACAACACCCCTCCCTATTTAGCTACACACTCCAAATCATAATAGAAGGCAAAAGAGAAGGCAGTCATCCCATTCAGGCCAAAAGATGTGGTTGCTGTAGAGGATTTCTTACTCTTGAGGGATAATATTGTTCCTGACAAGGGAGAAGCACTCTGCTTGGCAGGTGAGACTTGTGGCTGTGAAGCAATCTCATGTTCTGGGGCCTGTTCCATGGGAGTTGGAGGACTTGACTTTGGAACTGCAGGAAATGGTTCTTCTATAGTTGTATGGTGGAGAGCATACTGACAGGCTGCATCACTGTCTGATGTGGAGGGGCTGCTGCACAGGACCAAAAGAAACTGGAGGAGGTTGTAAATCTAGTTAGCTCCATCTTGGGTACTAGCCTACAAAGTACCCAGGACATCTTCAGGGAGCGGTGTCCCAGAAAGGCAGCGCCCATTATTAAGGACCTCCAGAACCCGGTGCATGCCCTTTTCTCACTGTTACCATCAGGTAGGAGGTACAGAAGCCTTGAAGGCACACGCTCAGAGATTCAGGAACAGTTCCTTCCCTCTGCCACCCAATTCCTAAATGGATATTGAATCTTGGACATTACCTCACTTTTTCTTAATATACAGTGTTTCTGTTTTCGCACATTTTAATAATCTATTCAATATATGTAATTAATTTACTTGTTTATTTATTATTATTTTTTTAATTTATTTTTTTTTTCTCTGCTAGATTATGTATTGCATTGAACTGCTGCTGCTACGTTAATAAATTTCACATCACATGCCGGTGACAATAAACCTGATTCTGATTCTGGACACCTTTCTTCTGGATGTGTTGGTGTCCTGAACTGTACATTGCAAGCTTCACTGGATGATGTGGATCATAGTGTATGGGTGCAGTGTCTGACGTCACCATTTCCTTTACCTTTTTGAAAGCTACCTCACAGTGCTTTGTCCATTGCCATTTCTTCACAATCTGTACTACTGAATTCAAGAGCTGGAGTACTGTAGCCAGGTTTGCTAGGAACCTGTATTAATAATTGACAAATCCTAAAAAGGACCACAACTGTGATACAGCCTTTGGCCTTGGGACATCCGCCACTTTTCTCAGCAGTAATTCTTGTGTGACTACAGTAATTGATGCTTGGTTCAAAGAATTCATACTCGTTGCATCGTGCTCTGAGACCATAATCCTCTATACTTTTTAACACTATTTTGATGTCATCCAGGTAACAATGAGTATCTGGACAGCTTTACAACACCTAGCCTATAGCTTTCTGCCAGAGTGCAGGTGTTGATGCTATTCCAAGCATAAGCCCTTTAATGATAGAGCCCTTTGCGGGTGCTTATGCTGAGCAAAATTTTAGACTCTTCTTCCATCTCCATCTGTAGGTAGGCCTCAGTAAAGTCCACTTTACTGAAGTGTTTTCCTCCGGTAGGGTTTGCAAAGATATCTTCTATCCTGCGCGGAGGGCATTGATCTACTTTCAGTCCTAGGTTGATGGTAACCTTAACATCACCACAGATCCAGACAGACCAATTCTTTTTGGTTACTAGGCCCGCTGGCATTGGCCATGGGCTCCATTCAACCTTGGAAAGAATTCCTTCAGCCTCCATGTGAACTTTCTCACTGGCTACTTTATCACGGAAGGTATAAGAAAACAGATGGGCTTTGCAAAACTTGGGTGTGGCATTTTCATTTAACACTATTTTACCCTTGGTATGTTTGAGTTTTCCAATGCCATCTTTGAACTCTACTGTGGCATCTTCCAGTACCTTTCTTAATTCATTTTTAATTGACTGTATTACAAGGGATATGGCATGCAAATGATGGATTGATGTTCAATCAAGTTGTAGTCGTCTCAATGCTAGTCCTCTTCTTTTTACAAAATGCAAGACCAATGTGGCATGTTGGTTGTTGGATTTCAGTTACAAATGACATTCCCACAGGAGCTACCTTTTCTCCAATATGTTCTGAGTTAGATATCTGTAGGCTCCAGTTCAGTATCTTTGAAATGGTGTTCAATTTTGTAGAATGACTGTAACAGCTGAGCCAGTGTCCAATTTCATTTTAATTAATTTTCCATTCACCCCTGGTGTACGCCCTATTGCTTTACTATTGCTAGTTTTCACATTAGAAATCTCGAGGCTGCCCAGTCCTGTGTCACTCTCATTATCAGGTTTCTCATCAACAGCATGCAGGTCAGTGCTCTTTTTCAAATTGCAAATTGTCTTTTTATCTTTTTCTCTTCCCTGGGTAGGCCATTTATTGTTGTCTGCCCGACATGCTCATTGTATGCGTCCTAGTTCATTGCATTTTCTGCAAGATTTGCCTTTAAACTTGCATTGGTTTTATTTTTTTGTGAGCCCCTGCCACAACAGTAACACAATTTGTTTGGTCTGGCAGGTTTCTGCTTTTGCAATTTTGTTCATGCTCACTTTCATTCCTGACTGCATCCCTGTCTGCTGTTTCCATTGATACAGCTATTTCAGTTGTCCTTTTAAATGTAAGTTATGCTTCAGTTAGGAGCCTTTTTTTGAATGCTTTCTTGCAAGATTTCAAAATGAAATGATCTCTCAGTGTATCCTCAAACCCATCACTGAAAAGACAATCCTCAGACAACTTCTTCAATTCAGCCACATACACTGAAATGGACTCCCCTTCCTGTTGATTCCCCTTATAGAACATAAAGCATTCTGCAATCAACAATAGCTTTGGTTCTAAATTTTCCTGCATTACTTTCATGATGTCAGCAAAGCTGTTTGGTTGCAACAGTTAAAATTCTAAGCAAGCTATATGCCTTTAAATCCAATGCACTTAGCAAAATCGGCACTTGCTTCTCATTGGCTATTTTATTTGCTTCAAAATGCTGCTCAATTTATTCTGTACACATATTCCAGCTATCTTTTGTGCAACTGATTATGTCTATCTTTCCAATGTAGCCGGACATCTCTGCTGTTTTTTTACTTATGATTATCATCACCCAGTACTCACTGATAACAAACCTGTAAATTTGTTCTTTTTCTCTTTTTTTAACTCAATCATCTCTGTCTCCTTTTCTGAGGAGAAACATGCTGTGCTGCTTTTTTTAAACTCAGAAGTCTCACTGTACTTCAACTGGTAAGTCGACTGTTTATTCTTTTCCACAGATGCTGCCTGACCTGCTGAGTTCCTATAGCATTTTGTGTGTATTGCTTTGGATTTCAAGCATCTGCAGATTTTCTCATGTTGGTAATCATCTCAGGTTTGTTTTAAAACTTACTTGCTGCACACTGTTTTTTTAACTCCAAAATATTAAACTAATAGAAATCATGAACATAGAGCCAAGAGTAACATATCTTGGTTTTGTTTTTACTTTAAGCTTGTGTGTGTGTGTGTGTGTGTGTGTGTGTATGATGTGATGGTGTGATGATGTATTTCATTCATGTACTTTTACATATAACCTGCAATGCATTATGTAAACAACAAAGAATGTTTAATCAAACATTATATCACAATATTACTCAAGTATTACTGAAATGTTAAATACACAACAACAAGGATCTCCCAGGAGCAAATTTCTTGCATCACTCAGACTAGATATTCAAGCCTTTCAAGCTGTTTTCCCAGTTTTCTCTAAGATCAATGTCCATCAACCTGCACTTGTCTCTTAAAATCTGGATTCAAGTGTGCTGTCACTGCCATCAGAGAAGAGCTATGGAAGCCTGAAGGCACACACTCATCATTTTAGAACAGCTTCCTTCCCTCCGCCATCAGATAACTGAACCCATGATACCACCTCAAACAACAGGAATTCTGCAGATGCTGGAAATTCAAGCAACACACAACAAAGTTGCTGGTGAACGCAGCAGGCCAAGCAGCATCTCTAGGAAGAGGTGCAGTCGACGTTTCAGGCCGAGACCCTTCGTCAGGACTAACACCTCACCATTTTTGCATTACTTAAGCAATCTTTCTTAAAATAAATACTTTTTATAACTTATAGCATATTTTATGTTCTGCCCTGTACTATTGCTGCAGAATGACAAATTTCTCAACATACTGTACGTTGGTGATAATAAATCTGATACTGATTGTCATTCTGATTTCTTGTTGCGTGCAGGAGCTCAGAGCTGCTCTCTACCCCAAGAAAGTTGGATGCATATCATAATCCTTCACAAACAGGAGAATGAAGAGTGCAGAATTATTTCTGCCACACTTCCTAATTGTGCAGAATGCTGCTGACTATCACTTTGGACGTACTATATGTCAGTTTGCAGATGGACCATGCACAGAAGAGATGCTGCTTTCTAAATGCCTGTTGCATGACTATGTACAGCACAGCGTAGAATCACGGAACACAACAGCACAGAAACGGCTCTTTGGCTCATCTAGTCCATGCCAAATTATTAATCCTCCTAGTCCCGTTGACCTGCACCCAGACCATAACCCTCCACACCTCTCCATCCATGTACCTATCCAATTTTCTGTTAAACATTGAAATTAAACCCAAATCCACCACTTCTGCTGGCAGCACGTTCCGCACTCTTACACCCTCTGAGCAAAGTTTTCCCTCATGTTCCACTTAAACATTTCACCTTTCACCCTTAACCCATGACCTCTATTCTAGAATCACCCAACCTCAGTGGAAAAAAAAGTTTGTTTGCATTTACCCTGTCTGTACCCCTCATAATTCTGTATGCCTCTATCTAATCTCCCCTCATTCTCCTACACTCTACGGAATAAAGTCTTACCCTTTTCCTATAATTCTGGTCCTCCAGTTCTGGCAACATTCTTGTATTAAGCATTTTGATCAATGCTTGTTAACAAGCCAGCTTTCCTCTTGTAGAAGCTGATTTTTGAGCTTCCACAATGAACTGAAGAATGACAAGGGCTTCTTATTGAACAGGTTGCTCCACACTCGCGTGGGCGAGAGCTTACAATAAAAGCCATCCCATCAAAGATTATGGTAAAATAGGAATTTGGCATTTTTGTGGTCTACAACATTATGAGGTGTATAGATAGAGTAAATACAAGCAGGCTTTTCCCACTGAGGTTGGTGAGATGAGAACTGGAGGTCATGAGTTAAGGGTGAAAGGTGATATATTTAAGGGGAACATGAGGGGGAACTTTTTCACTCAGAGGGTGGTGCGAGTGTGGAACAAATTTCGAACAGAAGTGGTGGATGCGGGTTCAATCGCAATGTTACAGAAAAATTTGTGTAATCCTCAGGCTCAGCCAGCACATGTTCGTCTAGGGGAAGAAAACTTCTGGCCCCGCCAAACTGAGAAATCTCGTTTGTGCCAATGCTGCGTGATATGTTGTCCGGTTACAAATCTGCACCGCAAAATATCAGACAGTACTCCATAAGCAATTAAATGATAAATCTTAATCTGGATAGAAGGTTAGTGAAGAAAATAAAAAGTGAATGGGCCCAGTTTAAGGAAAAAGTCTATTGCGCATCGTTGGAGCTCACTGCTCGTTCATTTGTTCCCATCAACCTCAAAGCGTAGCCGGCCCTCGGACCCTTGCTCCTCAGTTCACTCCATCCGGTGGTCTTCCGACTCTCTCCATTTGCGTCCTCTCTCTCCATAGCTCCCCGACAAAAGACCGCTAAAGTCCCGGCTCCCAGACACACAAGAATGAACGATATTTCTCCCATTGGATAGCCCCTGCATTCCAAAGTCCCGTTATCTCTAGTCATAACCCAAACATCGCTGCTACAGAGAAACCATTACCTTAACAGTGGAACATTACATAGAAGCATTTACATTAGCCTTAGCAGTGAAACCTTACAGCGTGTTACGTTTGGATAGTAGATGGATGGGAGGGTTATGGTGGGGCTTGTGTCCAGATGCAGGTCAATGGGACTCAGCAGAATAACAACTCTGCATGGACTAGGTGGGTCAAAAGGCCTGTTTCTGTGCTGTGGCGTTTTATAGCTCAATGAATAAAGATTTTGCTACCTTAAATGCAGTCGAGTTGTGGAGTCATACAGCATGGAAGCAGGCTATTCATCTCATTGCATCCTAGCTGACCAGTGCACACTACACTCATCAATATTAATCACATCTTCTGGGACCTGGTCTATGGCCTCCTATAATAGGAAAGTCGGGTCCTTATTTACACACCTCTTAATGCTGTTGGCATCTCTTCCACCACTTCTCTGGCAGTGTTTTCTAGGTACACACTACGTTCTTGGTGGAAAACACAACCCCTAAAATTCTCTCTCAGTCTCTTACAATTTACTTTAAATCCATGCCCACTAGCTTTATTCACATTGGAGAAGGCCAGTCACGTAGTTTTATGCCAGAATGTCGCTGACCATCTGGTCCAGCTATGTGATATTGGATTAGGACCTAAGTTACCTTTTCCTTGCAGTTTATGTGCTTGTATAATCACCTGTTTGTCTGTAAATGTTCAATAAATTTTCAGTAATTTGTAGTGTAGTTGCTTCTGTATTTTTTGTAGTTTCTTTGTTTGTATACCTGTGTCACACCAGCATAAACTGAACTGTCTCATTGGCTGTTCTTAACAACAGAACTTTCTTATCTGTGTAGTTTGAGCTGGTTTTCAGTTTTAGATGACCACAACTTCTTTGTTCTTTGTCTTTCTTTCTCCCCTTTTCTTGGTCTTTTTTCTTTGGTTCTAACTTACAGTAGAGCGGGTTGATTACTGTGAATTCTTCGTTATATCCACCTAATACAATGGCTGTAGCCATAAGATTCATGCCTCATTCTTGATTGTTGAAGAATCTTTGAGACAATATCATCTCCAGATTCAGTCATGATTAATTAAAGCTAGCCCAGATCCCAATTCCTGTCAGTGTGCACATTACCTTATCTCCACTGTTGATCATCACACTGACTGTCTGTCCATTGTGCAAAAGTAAAACCAGCATAACATAGATGTTGCATGTCAAGATACATCAGAGCCATGCAAACGTCAGCCATCAAACTTATTCATTTCTGTAAGGCCTGCTTTCCATGCCTGTGCTTCATCTGGGATCTGAAAAACGGCAGCAGCACAATGAGTGTAAGACCCTAATGTTAAGATACAGGAGCAGAATTAGGCTATTCAGCCTATCGAGTTTGCTCTGCCAGTTCATCATGGCTAATCCATTTTCCCTCTCAGCCCCTATCCCCTGCCTTTTCCCCATATCCCTTCATGTCCTGACTAATCAAGAATCTATCAGCCTTAAGTATACCCAATGACTTGGCCTCTATCACCATCAGAGGCAACAAATTCCACAGATTCACCACTCTCTGGCTAAAGCAATTTCTCCTCATCTCCATTCTGAAAGGACGACCCTCTATTCTGAGGCTCTCCCACCATAGGAAACATCCTCTCCACATCCACTCTATCAAGGCCTTTCAACATTCGATAGGTTTCAATGAGATCACCCCTTATTCTTCTCAATTCCAGTGAGTAGAGTGAGTTAACCCTGATCCTCACCTGATTTGCACTGGAGGAGACTATAGATGACTGCCATCTTCCTCTTCCAGTGAGGAGAACCAACCTCTGATGACAGTCTCAGAAAGATCAGAGGCATGTCTAGGCCAGCTGGCAGACAGGCCATGGAGGACATCAGAGAGGGAGGTTAAGAATGCTGCCATTCTGGGCAGAAATACATGTTCCATGGAGCCTTTGTATCGCCCCTTGTGGACTCCCCCTTCAGTCACTGCAATCTATTATAGCAAAGTTCGCTTTTGTAATAGTCCAGGCTACTCTGTTTATTAATATTCAGAATCAGAGTCAAACATTTGTCATAAAATTTGATGCTTTGTGGCAGAAGTAAAGTGTAGATATAACAAATTACTATAAGCTACAATAAAATTACATAGTACAAAAGAGGAGTATCAAATTAGTGTTCATGTGTTCCTGGATTATTCAGAAATCTGATGGCAGGAGGAAAGAATGTGTTTCTAAAGTGCTGAGTGTGGGTGTTCAGGCTCCTACACCTTTTCCTGATGATAGCCATGAGGATCCAGCAGCTAGAACCTCTGCTCTGATATCTGATCACTTCTGCTGGTGCTTCAATGGAAGCTGAGGTACAACATACTTAACATTACATTCCGGCTGGCCCGGACATGGCCTGGTGAACTAGTACTGCAATTCCACATCAGAAAGAATGGTCAACAAGCTTCCTCCACGTAAGGTTGGAGCCAGTCCCTTATACTCTCCTGAAATGTATGCAAATTTCCTGTAGATTTTGTCAATTCATTAACCACTTTGCTGAGTACACTGGGTTTCTGTTGAATGCAACGTCAAAGTCATCATCAGAGTCCTCTGCAGCTGGACTAGAAAATCTCTTCTCCCTCTCTGGCTGTCAGCTAATCTCGAAATTGTGGTGTTGGAAAGGGTGACCAGGAGTATTAAATTAAATAATGATGTGACTTCACCACCAATCTCTCTTGATGTGTTTGATCAGTTAGCAAGATTCAGGATTAATTTATCACTTGTACTCTACATCGGAGCATACAGTGTAATGTATCATTTGCGTTAACAACCAACACACCTGGAGGTTCGTTGGGGCAGCCCACAAGTGTCCCAACACATTCCAGCTCATCAACAGCAAAACAAGCTCCATTCATCCATCCCAACCATGGACATATACAGTCATTTTACCCCAGGACAGGTGTCTTCTTCAGCCTCCAGCTTTCAGCAGACTCAGACTCAGGCCTGCAGACACTGGGTTTTGACTTCCCTGGTGGACTTGCAGAGATTTGCAGACTTGACTCCGACCAGTGGGCTTCGAATTCTAGGCTTCCTATTCAACCCTCAGGCCGTGATCTTTGGCATTGATCCCAGGATACACTGATCATCGAGCACTAGGCCCCAAACTTTGGACTCGCTGATGGTGGAACCACGAACACGAGGTCTCGAAGTCTGGTTTCACTAATTTGCAAACCCAGGGGTTCTTTGGAACTTGCTCCTCCAGCTCGCAAGGACTGACATCTTGCTGACCTGGAGGAGGGGTGAGGTGCTTTTGTCCATGCCCTGTTGGCCCAACATCCAACCATGTTATTGATGGCCTTTGAAAATGAAACAGAGACTTAGACTCTGGCCTCAACTCTAATTCCCCCATATCCCAGTCCTTAAACCCTAAGCTGATTCCTACCTCCCCATCTGTCTCCAAAATCATCCTTACAAACCTTAAAAACAATTTAAAAAAACAACTATATCTGAGCCACGACTCAATGGAGGTCCCGGCTCGGCACCATCTTGGATTATAGAAGATCTTGGATACCTGAAAGGGGGAACGGTGCAAAGGTCAGACTGTAGGGAGAGGAGCTAGAACAGGAAGATGTGCATGTTTGCTTCATGTGCAAGAGAAAGCAGAATGAGGAAAATTTGGGATGTGAGGGGAGTGGATTAGTTGCAAAAGTATTATCGTATTTCCCCTCACTACTTATTCATGAATGCTCCAGTTATTTTCAAAGCCATCCCTTCCACAGGGACGATGTAATGCTCATTAAGTATGTAATGTAATTAAGTCTCAGTTATAATGCAAAAAAATGTAATGTAATCAAGTCTCAGTTATAATGCAAAAAAAACAAGGAAAGTGTTGTTTTAAATAAAAACAAGTCCAGCAAAATTATATAGCTGTGAGGTTTGGTGCAATGCTAACTCTGTGATGCTCTAATAGGGTTTTGGAATACAAGGTCATCATTATCATGTGCCATGTTGTACAACGTAGGTGATCATGGTCTCATGACCATGATTGTTCTTGGCAACTTTTTCTACTGAAGTGGTTTGCCATTGCCTTCTGGGCAGTGCCTTTACAAGGTGAGTGACCCCAGCCATCGTCAATACTCTCTCGAGATCGCCTGCCTGGTGTCAGTGGTCGCATATCCACCAGCTGCTCATAAGACCATTCACCACCTGCTACCATGCTTTCACGTGACCCTGACCAGGGGGCAAAGCAGGTGCTACACCTTGCCCAAGGTTGAGCTGCAGGCTGGCGGAAGGAAGGAGTGCCTTACACCTCCTTTGGTAGAGACATATAGAGACATACCTTCAACCCACCACCCACAAATACAAGATATTGGTCCTAATTGTCAGAGGCTGTTATTTGGCGAGTGGAAGGGTTGTCCTTTAATCCATGGTTAATGTAGCACTGACGAACCATGATAGCATTTTTTGCTGCTCTACATTCAGACCCTATATGCTTAGTTCTAGGCACTCAGCTCTGGAGCTAAGTCCTCCTTTTGCCTTTGTAATGAATGCACAGGATCCTTGTGAGTCATGTACAATAACCCTGATGGAAGGACTGCAAGACCATTCTCCACCTTCTGCGGTGACATGTAAGTTCAAACAAGTCATATTTGCATTTGCACTTACACCCCACTGGTTCTTCAAGCAATGATGCATCTTCTTTTTAAGAAACACAGACTTGACTGGTACAGGCTAGCTTCAGCTAGTGCTAGTTACTCTTGAAATTATTCTGAGGCACAAACAAAGGGATAACTAGCTTTGGCTGGATGCTAGAATCGTTCTGAACAGGCAGCACCAAGTTCACATACAGACTGCACATAATAAAAACGTAAACAAGTAATTCAAAGAACATGAGCTGCAGAGTCCCTGAAAGTGAGTCAGTTGAGCGCTGAAGCAAGTGAAGCTGATCCAGGAGACAGACCCAGGATCCACTAATACACATCCAGCAGTGGAATAGTTGGTGCTGTCTGCGGAAACGCTTCTTGGCAAGCATTCAGAGAGCTTACATTTTCAAGGAAATGAGTGAAGGCCATTAGAAAAAGATAATGACAATGGCATGGTAAACCCAAGCATATTTAAAATAAAAGATGCCTCTCTGTAGAGCAAGGTTGATGGCAAATATTCACAAAGGATCAATGCTAAATTGGACTGATGCATCTGCATGGGGAAATTACCACTTTAATGTGGCGGTGGTAATATTTGCAGTTCTTTGTACTAGGCTAGCAGGTGCAAATAAAGGATTACTGTCCTGAAACTTTATTTTGACAACAAGCAACACAATCTCCTGCCCGTCTGGTCTCAATACGAATAATGATTGTGCATATTGCACACAATGATTTTGCTGCACAGACAGGAACCAGGGTAAAGAAGATGTGCTTGAAGAACATTTCAAACATTCGTGTGCCACTTAAGAGGCTTTATTTCTGTGTCTGGCTCTGTGGTTCTTAATGGGGACTGACACTAATAGGGTTAATGTAAAAAATGCCATTCTACTTACAAAAAAAGATATTTGCATTGGCTTTAATCTCATTTGCCAAGCTGAAAGACTGACAGTCAAAAGTCAGCGATCTTTTATACATCTGCTGTGTACTAGAGAATTTATGCTGCAATCAATATTCTCAATAAGTTTAAATAAAGCCGATCATTATCCATGGCAGCATTATGTCAGAAAGTAGCAGCATAAAAGTGATTAGCCATATCAATGAAAGAATAGGCAGCAGCTTTATTAACAAATGATTTATCAAAATGAAAAGATCTGTTTAACACCGCCAACCAAAAAAAAATCAATGAATAGGCAAGCGAGAATAAAGGAAAGATTCATTCCGCAAAGGGAATTTCTGTGACTTTGTGACTTTACAAAACATTGAGTAAATTGGAAGGCAGATCAAAGGTCAGCTGTCTTGAAGTAGAACAGTTGTGAGGGAGGGGAGCGGTGGCAGGTTGGGACAGGGCAGACCAGCGGCTCCCCTTTTTCCTAACAGGACACTGCTTAGACACACCACCTGCTCCTCCATTCTTCCAGGTCCAACCGATCATGACAGTGTGTGCAGACAGCCATTAACTTCAATACTCCTGACACATGGCACCAGACGGTGCTGGATGAGTTAAGAAAAGAGAAATTAAGTGGTCAATAATGAGGAAGGTCAAGAGGAGCTCTTTACCAGTAAATGATGGCAATAGACCAGAAAATTCTATCAAAGCCCACGAATTAGACTCTTTTGTGCTCTGAGGTGGAAAATGTGAGATAGAAACAAATTATAATTGGTGTCGATGGAACAAAACACTGACTGTTGTACCACTTGCAAAAATTGTTGCACTTTTTAACAGAAGGTGTTGTTGCTGTACAGCTGAGACAGAAATAATTGCTGCATTATTCTGAAAAATGAAAATATATTTTGTCTTAATGAGGTTTAATATCTGAAGAATAAAATTATTTGTTAAGAATCAGTTTTACAATTACTATGGGCACAAGATGAAATGACACCCTTTCAATATGTGATATATATGACAACATTATGGTTCAAATAACAGGAGGCTTCACTGTCCGCAAGAAAGCAAGCTGTCCACAGATCTTCTCAGGGTTGAAACCCTTCAAAGGTAAAAGTTCTGGCAATAGCTTGATCATAATAGCATGATCAAACATATCAGTTGTACGTAAAAAAAATTGCATTGAGATTTCCTGTTTATCCCATAAAACTACACCAAAGCATACTGTAAAGAGCAGTTAGCATGACATTTTACGGCCCCAATGATCAGTAGATCAGGATTCAATTCCCACTGCTGTCTATAAGAAGCTTGCACATTTTCCCCGTGACTCCTTGGGTTTCCTCAAGATGCTCCGATTTTCTCCCACATTCCGGAAGGTACACTGGTTAGGGTTAATAAGTTTTGAGCATGCTATGTTGATGCTGAAAGCATAATCTTATTAAAAAAAACATGGTTTAAATATAGCTTCTGTACTGCATTGGATTGATTTGAATTTTGGAAATAATTAATGTAACACAATAGCAGTTTTTATAACATATTTTAAAATTGTTTGTAAAAGTGAATTGTAAATGATACAATCAAGTTTAACAATGTAAATTTTCAGAAGTCATGGAATAATTGGATTCAATGTAGAATTTTACCATTGTTTGTGTGGCATCTAACTAATTACAAGTGATTAGTGTTCAGTTTAATTAAATATTGGGCAAGTAAACATACTACATTATTACAATGCTAATTTTTCATTTCCAATTTAGTTCCCATCGGAAGGTTTTGTTATAATGGTAGGAAAGGTCTGCTTCATACTCATTCTATTAACTGTGTGTACATGTAAAATAAATGAAAAATTACATTGTGTCTGGGTCAGATGCCTGTGGCTATAATTTACACCAATTGTCGATAGATATCTTTCTCAAGCCTACAAATAGATTACTATATTAAACGCTTATGGACTGGATTGAACTGGATTCCATGTGCCACCTAAACACATGACTTATGGTGTGAATCCGCCCACGTTAACTTGATCTGAAAGGATTGACCAAGAAGACCGTCCAAACCTAAGGTTGGTACCAAAGGCTACCAGAGGCCCTTGGTATATCCTTAAAGGTTCTTATTAAAGAAGACTTTTAGAAATAGATGTGGTTACACGTATGTATTCTGATAATAACTTTGAACTTTAGGAATAGATTGCTATGATTAGGATCAACTCTATTAGACACATACATTTACATGTATTAGGAATTTATTCTCATGTGTTGGCACGACATGCAACAAAAAACAACAACATTCAACAATTATAATGAAAAAAATAACTATGAAATAAAATTTGAGGTTAAAGTATGGATATGGAATAAAATGTGCATAAATACATAAATTCTATTAAAGAAAATATTTTGTTTAATTCCAAACATCATAGAAGATTAAGATGAAGTAAAGGTCAGTAAGTTATTTATCTGAGTTATATCATTATTCAGAGAAACGCTTCAAATATCAGCTCCCCTTGGCATAATGCCGAGGGACTGCATGTGAAGTACAACTTGCTCCTCAGCTCACACTGCTTGACTCCATGCTGTAGCGTGGGAGGTCAGAGGCACCGACATCTGACCTTTGACCCTTCACTGTTTCAGTGTGCAAGCATCAAAGTAGAACGAGTTCACCTGCCAGGATATCGTCAGTGTTTCTCTGCCCCTTATGTTCAGGTGGAGAGCTTGATGAGTATTTTATGCTGCAATTTTGCACAACTTACTTCGATAGTTAATGCCACAGGTTGGCGTAGAGGAGCCTGAAGACGCACGCTCAATGTTTTAAGTTCAGCTTCTTCCCCTCTGCCATCAGTTTTCTGAATGGACAATGAACCAACCCATGAAAAGTACCTCACAATTTTGCCCTCTTTTTGCACTACTTATTTATTTTAATATATATTTCTTATTGTAACTGATAATATATTTTATATATTGCACTGTACTGCTGCCACAAAATAGCGAGTTCTCTTACTTAATTAGAGATACAACATGCAATAGGCCCTTCCAGCACAGCAACCCCTGATAACCCCCAATTTAACCCTAACCTAATCACTGGACAACTTACAATGACCAATTAACCTAACAACCAGTACGTCTTTGGACTGAGGGAGGAAACCGGATCACCTGTAGAAAATCCATGTATTCCGTGGGGTGGATGTACAGACTCCATAGACAGGACATGGAGATTGACCTCTGAACTCCGACACCCCAAGCTGTCCTGACGAAGGGTCTCGGCCCGAAACGTCGACTGTACCACTTCCTAGAGATGCTGCCTAGCCTGCTGCGTTCACCAGCAACTTTGATGTGTGTTGCTGGAATGGCATTGTGTTAGCCACTGCACTACTGGGGTACCCAAATTTCATGACATATGTCAATAGAAATAAATCTGATTCTTGGGGTGCAAGTTCATGGGAAAATGTCCCTACAAAATAAAATGAGAGCTTTTAATTCCAAGTAACACTCAAGGTAAAATGCCCTCTTGCTTCCCAGGGAATGTTCTGTTAAGGCCAGTGGAAAGAGGGTGTCAGTAGAACATGACTATTAGAAAAGTCCATCCCCTGGCTGGTTGGTGACGCAATGACATCGGCGCCGGACCCGGACCCGGGAGCAGAGGTCGGGTCCGCTCCCGAGTACACTTTCCATCCATGCCGGGTTGAGTGTCGAGATCGCAACTCGGCCTTGTAAAATAAAGGGAAAATACTGTGAAAATGTCTATGTGAGGAGTGGCGCGCCGCGCAGTCTCTCTCTCTCCCTCACTCCGCGCCTTGTAAAAGCCGTGAAAAAGACATCATCATGGACGGACACGCAGACACACACGCACAGACTCACACACATGCAGGCACATGCAAAAAAAAAGTCCATCCCAAAGTTGTCTGCAATTCCATCCTATAATGGTCTTCATACATACAGTAAACTTCCCAGCACTGATCACAGTACACTTACCACCCAAAGGATCCACCACCTACCACTGACAGTGAATTGACCACTCACTGCCAATCATAATGAATCCACCATCCAGCAATGATCATCACGTAGCATTAATCACAGAGCAGGATCACAGATAGGTTCTAGCATACTTCCTTGCCAGAAAAATCCAGCTATTGAAAAGGTAAACAAAAACTGCAGAGCAACACACACAAAATTCTGGAGGAACTCAGCAGGCTAGTTGGTGTTTCGGGCCGAGAGAGAGAGGAAAGGGCAAGAAGCCAGAATAAGAAGGTGAGAGGGAGGTGAAGGAGTTCAAGTTAGGTGATAGGTGAAGCCAGGTGGGTGGGGAAGGGGAATGAAGTAAGAAGCTGGGAGGTAATAAGGTAAATGACTGGATACAAATGAATCAAATAGAAGAGGAGGGTGGACCATGGGAGAAAGTGAAGGAGGAGAGACAATAGGAGATGTGATAGGCAAGTGAGGAGAAGAGGTACAAGGACAGCCAGAGTGGGGAATTGAAGAATAGGGAAGGGAGAGAGAAAAAATTACCAGAAGTTGGAGAGATCGATATTCAAGCCGTTGGGTTGGAGGCTACCCAGATGAAATATGAGGTGTTGTTCCTCCAACTGCAGGTGGCAAAAATCTGAAATAAAAATAACAAATGCCAGAAATGCTTAGCAGTTTGGCAGCATTTGCAGAGAAATAATCAGAAATACTATTTAAAGTTAACGAGTTTTCAATAGAAATTAAAAGCTAGGATGACTGTTTTCCTTAATGTAAACTTTGACAGACTTCTAGAGATGCACGGTGGGGAGTATCCTGACTGGTTGAATCTTGACCTAGTGCAGAAACACCAAAGCCCATGAACATAAAAGTCTACAAAAGGTGGTGGATACAGCCCAGTCCATCAAAGGCAAAGCCCTCCCTACCACTGAGCACATCCACAAGGAGCACCACAACAAGAAAGGAGCATCCAACGTTAAGGACCACCACCATCCATGCCATGTTCTTTTCTCACCGCTGCCATTGGGAAGAAGGTATAGGAACCTTGCATCCCACGCCACCAGGTTTAGGAACAGGCTTCAGCCATCAGGCTCCTATACCAAGGTGGATAACTTCACTCACCTCAAATCTGAACTGACTTCACAACCTATGGACCTACTTTCAAGGTCTCTACAACTTATATTCTCAGTATTATCTATCTAATTATCTATCTATCCATCTATCTACAGTTTGTCTTCTTTTGCATATTAGTTGTCTGTCAGTCTTTTTTGTAGTTTTTCATTGATACTATAATATTTGTTTTACTGTTTATGCCTGCAAGAACATGAATCTCAAGGTAGTATATTGTAATGTATGCATACTTCGATGATATCTTAAAATTTATTTTATTAATGACCTGGGTGTACAGGAACCCTATTCCTCAAAGCAGAGTTTGAGTATTTTTTAAGTCAATAGATTTTTGGTAAGCAAGAGTTGAAAGATTTCTATGTTAGAAGGGTAGAAGATAGAGTTGGACCAGCCATAATATTATTGAAAGGCAGGATATGCTTGAGGGCCTGAGTGACCTGTTCCTAGTGTATACATTCACAAATCCTTTCCGTATATACCTACAAAAAATGTAAAGTTCATAAAATAACTACATTAATGTGATCTGTGGACATTGTTAATGATGAATAAGTATTTTCATCTCCCCACAGTCTCTATGAACATTAATGCCACCAGAAAATTTGCATTTCTGCAAGGATTTGGATTTTGAGGTTAGGGCTGCGTAACCACAAAGCAAAATTGAGGATCTAGTTCTAATCCCAAGCAAGTGCCTGTGGGATTTCCTCACACCTCATGCACTAGAATCCTTTGGGAAAGCCTAATACAACAGCATGACTTTCTATTTTCTTTTGATTTGTTGCTAGCTGACCAGGTAAACTTGATACCTGATTTGACAATGATCTGCACAGTGGTGTAAGTACCTGGTCCTTCTGCCTCAGATACCCATGTTCAATTCTGACATTGGGTGCTCTCTATGTCGAGTTTGCACACTTTCTCCTTGAGCACTGCTTCCTCTGGACGGGGCCTAGTTTTCTCCTACATCCTAAAGTTCAAAGCTCACAAGTTCAAAGTACATTTATTATCAAAGTATGCATACATTATACAGCCTTCAGATTCATCTCCTTACAGGCAGCCACAAAACAAAGAGCCTAAAAGAACCCATTTAAAAAAAGAAGAATGGCAAACACCCAATGTGCAGAGAAAGAAAAAGAACACATAATGCAAAAAATAAAAGCAAGCATCAGCATTTAGAATGAAAGTGAGTCCTCAGACATGAAGCCTGGAACAGCCAGAGCAGGCCCACAGCCTGAGCCTCAGTTCAGCATGTAGCAGAGTAAACATCAGGAGGCCCAGAGCAGCTGCAGTAGGCCCACAGCCTGAGCCTTAGTGCAGCAAAGAGCAGAACAACAAACGTCGTAGAGCAGTGAGCAGAACCATCCCAAACCCCACCTCTGGTCCTGACATCCTGTCTTTTTAATGCATCTGGCCTGGCGTTGTCACCTCATCTACAAGAAGGTCCTTTCCTGAAAAGAAACGCAAAACTAAAATCCACTAGCTCCCTGTCTGAGATGGCAGACGAATTCTACAGAAGAGTTTATTCCAAAGTTATTGAAGTTTAAAAGTAAATATAATCTTAGAAAATCTTTATCTCACTATCAACTTGATGAAAACACATTTTCTGTTCCTCATTATATTTCTGAATATAGGAGTTTGCTACATAATTTCTATTTCTCAACACTGACTGCTTCAAAAATTCTGAAGATGTTCTGTGTTTATGGAGGGCACAATATAAATTTTTAAATGATTACTTTTGTCTCTTTTAGGAAGCCGCGGTAAAATTTTCACACTTATGAAATCAAATGAGTCAAATTTAAACACTTATGATTAAACCGCAATAACCTTGTTTTTAATTAACAAGAAAATGCTGGAAGTTGTTAGCAGGTCAACAAATATCAATGGAAGAGACAAGAGTTTCAGGTCAAAGACCTGAGTGCTTCCAAGATTTGCATTTTTATCTTATGGATTTCCAGAAACTGCACCTCCTTTGATTTTCATGATTTACCCTGAACAGTTTCTGATCTACTCTTTGAACTGTTATTCTCAGTGCAAATATTCAACAAACCTCACAAAAGTTGTACTTCAACCTGTGCTTCTAGAAAACAAAAAGCAATCCATGCCACTTAAACTACAAATGTAATTCATTTCAGGCACATACTAACTTGGTGACCAAAGAAGCTTAACAATAAATTTATACTTACAAAGGATCTTTAGTAAGTTTTGCATGAATGTCCAGAATAAATATGGAAGAGAGTAACTGGTCTGACTCTGTGTATGTGTGAAAATAGTTAACTCTGTCAACTTGTATACTTATTTGCTCCATTATGTGTTGTACAAATTCTATTGTGGCTTAATAGGATTATTGATGAATGGAATGCTTCATCGTTCACACTTCACATTGATCTTTCCCAACTCTTCCCAATCCTTGCATTGAACTGTATATTCCAGAATGTGCAAATTATTTTCATGATAAATAAACACCTGTAGTTTGGTTCTCTTTCCAAGTAAACATCATTGGATTTCATCAGGCCAGATCCCAGCCCAAACATTGGTGAGCTGTTGCAAAAGTTACATAACCCACTTCTCAGAGCTTCAGAAGTGCTTGTATTCATAAGTAAATAGTGTAAAGAAATGCAAGTGCAATATCGTTGAAACTGGCCTCGGAATTCTGGTAGATATATATTGTTATAATGGGGTGAAATTATGTTCATTTCCTACTTTTCATGAGATTGTAATCATATGGTTAGAATGATTATGGCAGATGTTGACTGGATTGATTATTTAATTACAAACAAGAGAAAATCTGGAAATACAAACAACACACAAAATGCCGGAGGAACTCAGCAGGCCAGCCATAATCCATAGAAAAGAATAAACAGTCGATGTTACAGGCTGAGACCCTTCATCAGAACAGATTATTTAATTATCCTCCATAAAAACAAATTATTGTAAGCATATTAATCCACACTATTCCTTATTCTTCACAATATTTTAACTTCTTCCACCCATCAATTTCTATCCTGAATATGGACCGACTTTTCACCCAGCTGCAAAACTTGGACATGACCTTCATTGTCTTGTCTCTGTGACCTGAGTTCAGTTCTGCTGCTGTCTATAAGGAGTTTGTATGTTCTCCCCCGTGACTGCGTGGGTTTCCTCTGAGTGCTCCCACATCCCAACAACATACGGGTTAATGCTTTAATTGGTCTCATGAATGTAACTGGGTGGTGCAGGCTCATTGGGCCAGAAGGACATGTTCTATAAAGTTGTCTCCTCTTCAACTCTTCTCACTGTTCCACCTGTCTGACGTCCACACGTTTGTGCAGTCGTGCCCTGATCAAACTGCTGAAGAAATAAAAGATCATAGCTGGGAGTTTAATATCCAAGGATACATTTTGTATCGAAAGGACAGGCAGGTAGGTAGAGGGGATGGGGTGGCTCTGATAGTTAAAAATGAATCAAATATTTAGAAAAATGTGACATGGGATCGGAAGATGTAGAATCCTTGTGGGTAGGGTTAAGAAACTGCAAGGGTGAAAAGACAATAATGGGAGTTATATACAGAACTCCGAATAGATGATTTTGTAGCGCAGTTGGAGACTGGCAGGTTTGACGTTGTGGGCATCACACTATGTCGTAGTTGGAAGAAGATTATAGTTGGGAGTTTAACATCCAAGAGTATATATTGTATCGAAAGACCAGGTAGGAAGGCAGTGGGGATGGAATGGCTCTGTTAATAAAAAATGAAATCAAATCCGTAAAAAGAGGTGACATAAGGTTGGAAGATGTCAAATCCTTGTGGGAAGAGATAAGGAACTGCAAGTTTAAGAGAACCCTGATAGGAGCTATACACAGGCCTCCGATCAGTAGCCAGGATACTGGCTGCAAATTGCAGCAGGAGATAGAAAATGCATATCAAAAGGGCAATGTTAAGATAGTCACGAGGAATTTCAATATGCAGGTAGATTGGGAAAATCAAGTTGGTGATGATTTTGGATACAAAGAGAGAATTTGTAGAATACCTATAAGATGGCTTTTTTAGAGCAGCTTGATGTTGACCCCACTAGCAGATCAGCTATTCTGGATTGGGAGTTGTGTGATGAACCGGATTTGATTAGGGAGCCCTTTGGAGGGCTCCTATAGAAGTCATCTTGCAATTTTAGAGGGAGAAACTAAAGTCAAATATATCAGTATTACAGTGGAGTACAGGGAATTACAGAGACATGAGCAGGGAGTTGGCCAAGGTTGATTGGAAGGGAACACTAGCAAGGATGATGGCAGAGCAGCAATGGCTGGAGTTTCTGGGAACAATTCATATGGTGCAGAATGGATACATCCCAAAGAAGAAGTATTGTAAAGGCATTTTGACACACCCATGGCTAACAAGGGAAGTCAAAGCCAACATAAAAGCAAAAGAGAGGACATATAATAGAGCAAAAATTAGTGGGAAGTTGGAGGATTGGAACACTTTTAAAAACAAACAGAAGGCAACTAAAAAGCCTTAAGGAGCAGAAGATAAAATATGAAGGCAAGCTAGCCAATGATATCAAAGAGGATATCAAAGGTTTTGTCAGATATATAAAGTGTAAAAGAGAGGCGAGAGTAGATATTGGAATGCTGGAAAATGATGCCAGAGGTGTATTAATTGGAAATCACAAAATAGCAGATGAACAGAATAAGTATTTTGCATCGGTTTTCACTGTGGAGGACACTAGCAGAATGCCAGCGGCTCAAGGGTGTCAAGGGGTAGAAGTGAGTGTAGTTGCTATTGCTAGGGAGAAGGTGCTTGGGAAGCTAAATGGTCTGAAAGTAGGTAAGTCACCTAGACCAGATTTACTACACCCTAGGGTTTTGAAAGAGGTAGCTGAATAGATTGTGGAGGCATTAGTAATTATCTTTCATGAATCACTTTCTAGTATGGTTCCAAAGGACAGGAATATTCAAACGTCACTTCACACTTCAAGAAGGTAGGGAGGCAGAAGAAAGGAAATTAGCCTGAGCTCATAGTTGGCAAGTGTTGGAGTCAATTTTTAAGGATGAGGTTTTGGGGTACTTGGAGGCACATGATAAAATAGGCCAAAGTCAGCATGGTTTCCTTAAGAGGCAATCTGCCTGTAAAATCTTTTTGGAAATCTTTGAGGAAACAATGAGCAGTTTAGACAAAGGAGAGTCGGCGGATGGTGGATGTTGTTTACTTGGATTTTCAGAAGCTCTTTTACAAAGTGCTGCACGTGAGGCTGCTTCAGAAGATAGGATTCCATGCTATTACAGGAAAGACACTGGCATGGACAGAAGAATGGATGACAGCCAAGAGGAAAAGAGTGGGAATAAAGGGGTTCTTTACTGGCTGGCTGCCAGTGATGAGTGGTGTTCCCCCAGGGGTCAGTTTTGGGAGTGTTTCTTTTCATGTTATATGTCAATGATTTAGACTTGATGGCTTTGTAGTCAAGTTTGCAGATGATATAAAGATAAATGGAGGGGCAGGTAGTGTTGAGGAAGCAGGGAGTCTGCAGAAGGACTTAGACAGATTGGGAGAATTGGCAAAGAAGAGGCACATGGAATATTGTGTAGAGAAGTGTATGGTTATGTAATTTGGTAGAAGGAGTAAAGCACAGACTATTTCTAAAAGGGGAGAAAATTCAAACATCTGTGGTGCAAAAGTACTTGGGACTGCTTGTGCAGGATTCCCTAAAAGTTAACTTGAAGGTTGAGTCGGTGGTAAGGAAGGCAAATGTAAAGTTAGCATTCATTTCGAGAGGACCAGAATATAAAAGTAAGGATGTGATGTTCAGCCTTTATAAGGCATTGCTCAGATCATAGGAGGATTATTGGGAGCAATATTCAGCCCCTTATCTAAGAAAAGATACCCTGGCTTTGGGGAGGAGGTTCATGAGAATGATTCTGGGAATGAAATGGTTAACATATGAGAAGTGCTTGATGGCTCAGGGTCAGGAGGTTAGAAGAATGAGGGGTGATTCATTGAAATGTATCGAATATTGAAAGGTTTCGATAGAATGGATGTGGAGAGGATGCTTTCTAGAGTGGGAGATTCTAAGACCAGAGGGCACAACCTCAGAACAGAAATGAGGAGGAATTTCTTTAGCCAGAGTGTAGTGAAACTGTGGGGTTCATTGCCACAGACAGTTGTGGAAACAAGATCATGGGTATATTTAAAGTGGAGGTTGATATTTTCTTACTTAGTAATGGTGTGAATGTTGCTGTGAGAAGGTAGGAGAATGGGTTTGAGAGGGATAATAAATCAGACAAGATGCAATGGCAGAGCTTACTCGTTAGGCCAACTGGCCTAATTCTGCTCCTGTGTTTTATAGTCTTATGGTCTTATGAAATAATTGTTGGTGCCAGACAGGGTGGTTTGAGTATCTCAGAAACTGCTGATGTCCTTGGATTGTCACACATAACAATCTCTAGAGTTTACAGAGAATGGTGCGATAAACATCCAGAGAGCAGCAGTTCTGTGGATGAAAATGCATTGTTAATGAGAGAGGTCAGTGGAGAATGGCCAGTCTGGTTCAACCTGAGAGGAAGGCAACAGTAACTCAGTTAACAATGTGCTTCAACAGTGGTGTGCAGAAAAGCATCTCTGAACCTTGAAGTGGATGGGCAACAGCAACAGGATACCATAGAGATTCACTCAGTGGCCACTTTATTATGGACACAAAGTTCCGAATGAAGGGACCATGGAGTGCATATCCATGGTCACTTTTGACCAATTATTTAAATTCCAATAACTCATCCAACTTCGAGGCTGCGTTTTGATGTTCTCTGTATGTTACTTGCACTTATTTCACTGATTCTGTTTGTAAACAATGCTGCAGTGGCTATAGAAAAGTTCAGGAAATTCCCCAAATGTCCTCAAGATGGTACCAATGCTCTGCATTGTTGGGGTACCCTCTGTCTCAGGATAACCATAAGGAATGATCGAATTCTTTAAGGAAATGACAAGCAGGAACGACAAAGGAGAGTCAAAGGACGTTGTTTTCTTGTATTTTCAAAAGGCCTTTGACAAGGTGCCACACATGATGCCGCTAAACAAGACACAGGACTGATATTAGCATGGACAGAAGATTGGCCGACTGGCGGAAGGCAAAGACTGGTTTAAAGGGGGCCATTTCTGATTAGCTGCTAGTGACTAGTGGTATTCTAAAGGGAATCAGGTTTAATATCATTGGCGTACCTCATGAAATTTGTTGTTTTATGCCAGCAGTACTTTGCAATACATAATAACTATAAATTACAAAGTATAGATGAAAAAATTAAATTAAATAAGTGGTACAAAAAGAGAGGGAATAAAATACTCAGGTAGTGTTCATGGGTTCAATGCCCATTCAGAAGTCTGATGGCAAAGGGGAAGAAGCTAAAACATTAAATGTGTGTCTTTAGGCTCCTGTACCTTCTCCTTGATGGTAGCAATGTGAAGAGGCCACGTTCTGGATGATGGGAGTCCTTAATTATGGATGCCACCTTTTTGCAACATTGCATTTTGAAGGTGTCCTGGATGCTGGGAGGCTAGTGCCCATGATGGAACTGGTTGTTAACAAATCTCTGCCAGTTTTTCCGATCCTCTGCAGAGCCCCTCCATACCAGATGATGGTGCAACCAGTTAGAATGCTCTCCAAGGTATATCTGTAGAAATTATTGAACGTCTTTGGTGACATATCAATTCTCCTCAAACTCCTAATGAAATATAGGCACTGTCATGCCTTCCTTGTATTGCGTCAATATGTTGGGCCTCGGGTAGGTCCTCAGAGATGTTGACTCCCAGGAACTTGAAACTGCTCACCCTTTCTACTTGATTAGGGCTGGTGTGTGTTCCCTTGACTTCGATTTGATGGCTCTAGGCCTGTACTCTCTGGAGTTTAGAAGAATGAAGGAGATCTCATTGAAACCTGTGGAATATGAAAAGGCCTAGATAAGTGTATACGGAGAATATGGTTCCAATAGTGGGAGAATCTAGGACCAGATGGCACAGCCTCATAACTGAAGAGATTCCCTTTAGAACAGAGATGAGGAAGAATTTTTTTTTATCTAGAGAGTAGTGAATCAGTGGAATTATTTGACACAGATGGTTGTGAAGGCCATGTTACTGGGTATATTTAAAGCAGAGGTTGATAAGTTCTTGACGAGCAAAGGCAGGAGAATAGGGTTGAAAGGGAAAGTAAATCAGCCATGACTAAATGGCAGAGTGGACTTTGTGGGCCAAATGGCCTATTTCTAATCCATTGTCTTATAGTCTTATGCTTTTGGTGGGGACACCCACACTGCCATTCATTTTCCTTCCTTACCTTTTCCATTTTCTTGCTATATGTTTGCTGCAATATTGAGAAATTGTTCTCAGAAAATTCCACCTCCTTTACCAACCCCACCCCACCTCACTCCATCCTGCTCTTTCCTTTTCCATGTCTCCAAACTCCACGTCCTCCTCTCCACTATCTGGCACAAATTGCTCTTCCCTAAAATCACCTGATTCTAAAATCACCTTGGGCTCTAGTCTGACCAGGCCTTTTCTCCTCTTTATATTGGTCATCTTCCTTCTTCACTCTCAGTTCTGATGTTGACAGTTCCCCTCCCACAACGCTGCTCGACCCGCTGAGTTCCTTCAGTTTCTTGCTCCAGTCTCCTGGTGCTTCCTTCATAAGAAGTTGCCTAATTGCAAAAATACGGTGCAAAAACATGATAAATAATTCAGAGTATAAACAGATTTTCTATTTGTTTATTATGCAAGGCAACAGAAGGAAAAAGTTGAAGAGGTATTAATGTTGTTAACAATGGGATTTGTTTAAAAAACAGGTGCTCAGGAAAATGAGTTTCATGGCCCAATTACTGAAGGATCCTCAGACCAGCTGCAGTTCAGTTTGATGCTTCATGTGGATCTGAATGGGATAAAGATACCAAATTTAAAGCCAGAAATACATTAATGTAGAAATGACTTCACTTTTGTGCATAACATATGGTATCGCTTTGCCCGACAGTCACTATGTAACAAGTACACACTTTCCCACATCATGTGGATTTTCACATCACTCCCATTTATTTTTTTGGCAAGCACTTTGAATTGTCTCACTGATCTGCAATTCCTTTGAAACTTAATCATAACTGTGAAGCCAATTTCTGGCCTGAGACATCTTCATTGAACTTGGTTATCGGCACATCTGGTGCGGCTAATACAATGGCAGCAATGCTTTTAATGAAATTGGTTTAATGGGATACATATTACAGGAAGTGCATTACATTCATAAGAACATAAGAAGTCAAAGCCAGGGCGGGGGGGGGGGCAGCATTTTCCTTTGAGCCCGCTGTGCCATTCAGTATTATAGTCAGTTCACTTGCCTGACCAATCCCTATGTCTTCCTAATTCCAACACTCTTACCTTCAAATATCCTCAGTAGCCAAATACTGAAGGTGAAATTTTCAAAATTATTTAACCTTCTTTGCACCCAATGCAATGCTCACTTTGTTTGATACCTCCTGTACCTAATAAAGTGGTCACTGAGTGCACTTTCTTCACCTTCTGCTGCTGCAGCCCATCCACTTCAAGCTTCAAAGTGCTGTGCATTCAGAGATGCTCTTCTGCATGTCACTATTGTAATGCATGGTTATTAGAGTAACTGTCACCTTCCTGTCAGCTTGACCCGGTCTGACCATTCTCCTCTGATCTCTCTCATTAACAAGGCTTTTTCACCGACAGAATTGCAACTCACTGTTTTTTTTTGGTTAATTTTTCTCACCATTCTCTCTCAATTCTAGAGACTGGCGTGCATGAAAATACCAGGAGATCAGCACCACCCTGTCAGGAGATCAAACCACCCTGTCTGGCACCAACAATCATTCCATGGTCAAAGTCACTTACATCACACTTCTTCCCAATTCTGATGTTTGATCTGAACAACAACCGAACCGCTTGACCATGTCTGCTCACTTTTATGTATTGCATTGCTGGCACATGATTGGTTGATTAGATATTTACATTAAAAAGCAGTTGTCAGGTATACCTAATAAAGTGACCACTGAGGGTATAGTGAAGTTTCTATTGCTGTACTTCTCCAGTTCCAAGGTTATTCTCCCTTGTCACAGACTCAGCATCTGAAGTAACACCTCTTGAACACTATCCTGATAAAGTTTCTTGGACTCTTCCATGGATAAAACCAGTTAGAAAACTTAATATTTAATAGGGAGAAAGTAAAGTCTGACATTGCAGTATTTCAGTGAAGTAAATTAACTTATAATGATATGAGAGAGGAGTTGGCCAAAGTAAATTGGAAGGAGATGCTGGCAGGGATGATAGTAAAGCAACAATGGCTTGAGTTTCTGGGAAAAATGAGGAAGGTACAGGATAGATGTATTCCAAAAACAGCACAACACTCAAATGGCAAAATAGTACAACCATGGCTGACATGGGAAGTTTAAGCTAATGTAAAAGCAAAAGAGAGGACTTACGACAAAGCAAAAATTAGTTGGAAAATAGAGGATTGGGAAGCTTTTAAAAACCTACAGAAAGCAACTAGAAGAATCATTAGGATGGAAAAGATGAAATATGAAAGTAAGCTTACAAACGATATCAAGGTCGATTGAAAATCTTTTTCAAATACATATAAAATAAAGGAGAGATGAGAATGGATATAGGCTCATTAGAAAATGCTGGAGAAACAATAACGGGAGACAAAGAGATGGCAGTGACGTAAGTGAGTATTTTGCATCAGTCTTCACCGTGGAAGACACTAGCAGTGTACTAGGCATTGTTGGGTGTATGGGGTGTCAGAGAGGGGTAGCACCTCTGGTGGGGGAACATGTCGGGTCCTTTTCAAGGTGATTAGTCCATCTTTGGTCCCCACCTGGCACTCAGATCTCACCTGTGGCTCCCTGTAGCTGTTTGCATGTGACAGTGGCCACACCCCGGTCAATGGCTTCGACAAGCCAGCTGAACCAGGTGAGGGTAGCCAATGGGTCTCAAACCCTCCGTGAGACAGGGAGATGTCTATCCCAGCATGTGAAGACAGACTCCAGCGGATTGAGCAGACAAGACCAGTGGAAGGTCCAACGGTCATGAAGCCAGTCTCTGCAAGCGTCGTGGAACGTGTAGAGCATGACAAGACACAGAAGACATCCTGGTCATCCACTGCGCCTAGTCCCATCTTGACTCTGTCTTGCCAATGGATCCAGATGGGAATTGGGAAGAGAGAGTGAGGCTGACGCTGCGCAACTCTCCCTCACTTAAATCCAAATCATGCACTAGTCTCGACACCATCACAATGGTGTCGAGGTCTTCATCAATGACGACGATGGACAAACAACCAGGCGGTGAAGATGTGAGGAAAGAGAAGTGAGTGCAGATACCATTACAAGGGAGAAAATGCTCAAAAAGCTGAAAGACCTAAAGGTACATACGTCATCTGGACTAGATAAACTGCACCCTAGAGTTCTGAAAGAGGTACCAGTAAAGAATGTGGAGGCATTAGTAATAATCTTTCAAGAATCATTTGACTCTGGCATGGTTCCGAAGGATTGGAAAATTGCAAATGTCTCTCCATTCTTTAAGAAAGGAGAGAGGCAGTAGAAAGGAAATTATAGAGCAGTTAGCCTAATCTCAGTGGTTGGGAAGATGTTGGAGTCAATTGTTAAGGATGAGGTTATGGAGTACTTGGTGACACTGAACAAGATAGAACAAAGTCAGCAAGGTTTCCTTCAGGGAACATCTTGTCAGATGAACCTGTTTGAATTCTTTGAGGAAATTACAAGTAGGAGATACAAGTAGGATGTTGTGGATGCTGTATATTTGGATTTTCAGAAGGCCTTTGACAATGTGCCACACATGAGGCTACTTGTCAAGTTAAGAGCCCATGGTATTACAAGAGAGTTACTGGCATGGTTCAGATGTTGGCTAATTGGTAGGAGGCAGTGAGTAGGAATAAAAATATCCTTTTCTGGTTGGCTGCCAGTGACTAGTGGTGTTCTGCAGGGGTCAGTGCTGGGACCGCTTTCTTTTATTCTGTATATCAATGATTTAGTTGATGGAATAGATGGCTTTGTTGCCAAGTTTGTAGATGATACGAAGATTGGTGGAGGGGCAGGTAGAGTTGAGGAAACAAGAAGGCTGCAGAAGGACTAAAACTGATTAGCAGAATGGTCAAGAAAGTGGCAAATGAAATACTGTGTTGGAAAATGCATGGTCATGTACTTTGGTAGAAGAAATAAATGTGCAGACTATTTTGTAAATGGGGAGAAAATCCAAAAATCTGAGATGCAAAGGGACTTGGAAGTCCTTGTGCAGAACACCCTAAAGGTTAACTTGCAGGTAGAGTTGGTGGTGAGGAAGGCAAGTGCAACGTTAGTACTCATTTCAAGAGGTCTAGAATATAAGACCAGGGATGTGATGCTATTGTTTATAAGACAGTGGTGAAGCCTCACCTTGAGTACAATGAACAGTTTTGGGCTCCGTATCTGAGAAAAGATGTGCTGGCATTGGAGAGGGTTCAGAGGAGTTTCACAGCGCTGATTCTGGGAATGAAAGGGTTATCATATGAGGAACATTTGATGGCTCTGGTTCTGTATTCACTGGAATTTAGGGGATGAGGGGGATCTCATTGAAACCTTTTGAATGTTGAAAGGACTACACAGAGTAGATGTGGAAAGGATGTTTCCCATGATAGGGGAGACCAGGACAAGAGGGAACAGCCTCAATATAGAAGGGCATCCATTTAAAACAGAGAGATGGAGAAATTTCTTTAGCCAGAGGGTGGTGAATTTGTGAAATGTGTTACCACAGGCAGCTGCCTCAGAAGGCAGTGGAGGCCAATTCTCTGGACGCTTTCAAGAAGGAGTGAGATAGAGCTCTTAATGATAGTGGAGTCAAGGGATATGGGGAGAAGGCAGGAACGGGGATACTGATTGTGGATGATCAGCCATGATCACAGTGAATGGTGGTGCTGGCTTGAAGGGCCAAATAGCCTACCCCTGCACCTCTTGTCTATTGTCTGTGGAGTCCAGATTGTTGGGTGTATTTAATGCAAAGATTGATGGGTTCTTGATTAGCCACAGCATCAAAGGTTATGAGGAGAAGTTCGGGGAGTGGGGAGTGGGGCTGAGCAGGGGGAAAAAGGAATCAGCCTTGATTGAATGGTGGAGCAGACTCGATGGGCCAAATGGCCTAAACCTGTTCCTGTGCCTTATGGTCTTAAAATCAGAGAGCTATGGAATTCCAATGCTTAGATAGAAAATTTTAACCTGTGCTTTTTTTCTTGTAGTCACAATTTCATCACATTCCAGGGTTATACCACATTGTAATATATAAGTGAGGAAATGAACCACTTAACTTGTGTGCAACTACAGTAATTTGACAATGAATTAGCCAGGCCATGGCCAAGTGATTCAGGTCCCATTACATTTCAATAAAGTATAACATTAACTAGGTATGTTTATTCAAAAATAAAGCAGGGGAAATCGTTTTATCAAAATTACTCCCAAATAGTCCCAGCTTCTCTACTTTGATCACATAACTCAGGTCTTCATTCCCGAAGTAAATAAAATGCACATTCGGCTTTAGTTGACAATTTCCCTCTCATGCAAATTACATGAAATGATAAATAAAAGAAAACTTGCAGTTATACAACACTTTTCACAACTTCTATATATCCCAGGGTGCTTGACAGAAATAAAAAGGTGTGATGCAGGAGGTGATTTTCATAGGGAGAAATCTTCCAAAACATAGAAACATAGAAACATAGAAAATAGGTGCAGAGGTAGGCCATTCGGCCCTTCGAGCCTGCACCATCATTCAGTATGATCATGGCTGATCATCCAACTCAGAACCCTGTACCAGCCTTCCCTCCATACCCCTTGATCCCTTTAGCCACAAGGGCCATATCTAACTCCCTCTTAAATATAGCCAATGAACTGG
Source organism: Mobula birostris (assembly GCF_030028105.1). Taxonomy (NCBI): domain Eukaryota; kingdom Metazoa; phylum Chordata; class Chondrichthyes; order Myliobatiformes; family Myliobatidae; genus Mobula; species Mobula birostris. The sequence goes on along the minus strand of NC_092380.1, from coordinate 98,643,014 downwards.
CCTCAACTGTTTCCTGTGGCAGAGAATTCCACAGATTCACCACTCTCTGTGTGAAGAAGTTTTTCCTAATCTCGGTCCTAAAAGGCTTCCCCTTTATCCTCAAACTGTGACCCCTCGTTCTGGACTTCCCCAACATGGGGAACAATCTTCTTGCATCTACCTGTCCAATCCCTTTAGGATTTTATACATTTCAATAAGAACCCCCCTCAATCTTCTAAATTCCAACGAGTATAAGCCTAGTCGATCCAGTCTTTCATCATATGAACAGTGATAGAATAACTAATTTTAGTAGTATTGATTAAAGGAGGGATGACTACTGGTATTCATACTCCTACTTCTCAAAAGAATAGTTTCAGAAAATGCTTTTTAATGTCCATGTGAGAGAGCATACTTGTCCTTGCTTTGATATCTTATTCAAATCTAAGATGAAAATAAGATGAATTGTTTTCTATCAGAGGGTCTTGAATGCTTGGAACACACTTCCTCAAAAATAGTGGAAGTATAATCAATATTTAAATATTTTAAGGCAGAAATGATTAAGTATTTGATAAAAATTACCAGAATGTGTTGAGTCTCCATTCAGATTGGCTATGTAGGCTCCAAGTTTGAACTGGCTGGTCAAGTGGTGTTGCACTAGCAACTTTACACTCATTATCAGTAAGAGCAAAGAATTGATGGTAGACTTCAGGAATGGAAAGTCGGGAGAACACCATCATTGTGAGGTAAGTGGTGTAAAGGGGGAGCAGTTTCAAGTTCCTGGGTGTCAACATCTCACAAGATCGATCCTCAGCCCAACATGGTGATGCATTCAAGACAAAGGCATGCCAGCAGCAATGCTTCATTAGAAGTTTGAGGAGATCTTGCACATCACCAAAGCCTCTAGCAAGTTTCTACAGTTATACCATGGAGAGCATTCTGACCGCCTGCATCAACATGTGGTATAGAGGTCCCAATGCACAGGAATGCAAGAACTTTCAGAAGTTTGTAGATTTACCCAGCTCCATCATGGGTACGACTGTCCTCACCACTAAGGACACCTTCATGAGCCAGTGCCTCAAAAATGAGGCATCCATCACGAAAGACCCTCACCATCTCATACATGCTCTCTTCTCATTACCACCATCAGGGAGGAGGTACAGGAGCCTAAAGACCCATACTCAACATTTTTCCCTTCTGTCACCAGGTTTCTGATTGGTTTATGAATTCATCAATACTTCCTTGTTCTTCCTCTTTTGCTCTATTTATTTACTATTGTAACTTAAGGTCATTTGATACAATACACTGTGTTGCTGCCACAAAAGCAATTTTTTAACTTAGTGACAATAAACCTTATTCTGATTCCAATTCTCTCTTTCAGCTTCTCAATTTCATCCTCAAACATTTTAAGTCTCTTGAGTGAGACTAGGACTTGCAACCCGTAACTTAAACTGGAGAAGGTGACAAGTTGGGCCAGGGTTAGGCAGGTCTGTATGTTTACAATCTCAAACAAAAGCAGGCCATGCACATTCAAAGATAAATGCATTTACATTCTTCGGTATTTTTTGTCCCCAAGGGACATTTTTATTCATCCTACACTTTCTTTTCTACTGATGTTGGCCTCTTTGAACTACATTGGCCCAGCAGACAGACATTGCTGCCTCCCCTGACCAATGGTGCGACATTAAATAGTCTGAAAACTGTGAACAGCTTCATGAAGTAAATGGAAATGATGGAAGAAAGAACTAAAGGGACAGAAATCAAAGGCTATTTAAAAACATCTGTCAGAATGGATCAAATAACGAAGAGGTTGAAAAAATGCTGCTGAACAGGTGTGAAGGGATTAAAGGATTAACTTGATGATCAGGGCTATTCAGATGCTGATGTGCTGGAGGATACAAAGATCCAGAAATTCCCATCTAGACCAGGTGTGAAAATTATATTGCACATTCAGCTTCCTTGTGACTAAGAGTGAAGCTTTAACCATTACAATGGTCCGATGACATAAAATGTTGATGCATTAACACATTGTTGATGCAGGGCTCAAAATCACATTTCCATGTACAGGAATAAACACCCATTCCAGCTAAAGAGCTTTGGTTTGAATAGGAAAGGAAGAAATTGCCACAGACTCTTTTACCAGAAGATTTCCAAATCTGGTCCTAGACTCCCCCACTACAGAAAACAATCCTGTCCACACCCACTCTATGTAGGCCTTTCAATATTCTATAGGTTTCAATGAGACTCTCCCCCCCGCCCCGCAATTCTTCTAAATTCCAGTGAGTACAGGCCCAGAGCAATCAAATGCTTCTCATACATTAACCTTTTTATTTCCTTGATCATTCTCATAAACCACCTCTAGACCACTCTCTCCACTGCCAGCAAATCCTTTCTTAGTGATGGGACCCAAAACTGCTCACAATTCTCCAAGTGCAGGCTGAACAATGACTTATGAAACCTCAGTACTACAACTTCATCCCAAAAACACACAGACTGATCAGTTGCAGGTTTTGTTACAGTTGTACAGGGTGTTGGCGAGGCCACATCTGGAATACACTACTCTGTTTGGCCCCCTTATCTAAATGCAGCATTGGAAGCAGTCCAAAGAAGACTCACCAGGCTAATTCTTGGGGTGAGAGTGTTGCCCTATCAAGAGAGGTTGGCCACTTTGAGTCCAAGTTCCCTGAAGCTCTTCCATAAGTAAACACATCTCAACATCCATCCTGTTAAGTTCCTTTAAGATCTCATATATTTGAAGTTCACCCCAAAAGATTCTAAAGCAGCTTAACAGGGTAGATGTTGAGATGTGTTTACTTGTGGAAGAGTCACAGAACAAGAAAGCATAGCTAAAAAGTTAGGGACTGGTCATATAATACCAAGGTAAATTTCTTCTCTCTGAAGGTACTGAATCTCTGGAACACTCTACCCCTGCGGGTGTTGGAGTCCATATCATTAGATATACTTTTGGCAGAGACAAGTAACTATTGAAAGATTGAGACATTGGGAGATAAGGGGATGGAACACAGAAAAGGCGTTAATGCCAGCATAGATCAGCCATAATCATATTGAATGGTAGGGCTTGCTTAAGGGACCTTTTGGCCTACCCACTCCTGGGTTGTGTGATTGTGTTCCCAGTTCTTTGCGCATTCAGTTTTCTAGCCTTTGCTCTTTCAGTTATCACAGACTTGTGCAATTTCCATTCTCCTTTTCCCAGCTTTGATCCACAACCCAGAGTAATCACTCTCACTGCCTCAAAAATATTGTTGCCTGCTGAGTGTTTCCATTAGTTTCTTGTTTTAGCTTGATAAAGAGCATTTTTATTGAAATGAAAAAACTATCTATTACTATGGAATAGGTGGAGAAGTATTAATTATGCTCATTTTCTGTACAAAGTACAGAATTTCTTATACTTATTTTCTCAGGTCAAGTGTTAAGTTAGCTTGAGGGTATATTCCACATTATTTTGTGCTATTTTTAGGAAACTAATGAGATGCGATGGACATATTTTGAGTTGATTTATTCCTTGATCAATTTTCCTCGGGGATGTGCCAGTTACCAAGTTGGAAGCTCCGTAGTTTTAATTCTGCGGAGCCTTCACCAGAAACAGGAGTTAAGACCTTTGTACAGTATATACCATGTTATAAGACCATAAGACAAAGGAGCAGAAGTAGGCCATTCGGCCCATCGAGTCTGCTTTGCCATTTTATCATGAGCTGATCCATTCTCCTATTTAGTCCCACTCCCCCACCTTCTCGCCATAACCTTTGATGCCCTGGCTACTCAGATACCTATCAATCTCTGCCTTAAATACACCCAATGACTTGGCCTCCACTGCTGTCCGTGGCAACAAATTCCATAGATTCACCACCCTCTGACTAAAAAAATTTCTTCGCATTTCTGTTCTGAATGGGCGCCCTTCAATCCTTAAGTCATGCCCTCTCGTACTAGACTCCCCCATCATGGGAAACAACTTTGCCCCATCCACTCTGTCCTATTGTGGTGTAGGTAATGGAATTTGCAAATCTCAGCTAAAAATATCTAAAACAGAGAATAAAAATTCACACTTGAGGAATTTATGTGAGAGTAAATAGTTAAATAAACACAAATACGAAAGAAACAACACATTGATTTTTGTCAATGATTTGCATTACAGAAACATTTTGACAGAGTTTCTGAGGAACACAGCCTGCACGTTTGTACTTTTAGAAGCCTTATTCCATTGATTTGGAAGTTGTTTACAGGTAGGATCATCTTGTATTAAGGAATCCTGAAGAAATGTTGCATTTCTGCAGAGAGAGGAGCTTGGCACAATCTGCACCAATAGTATCATTTAATAAATACTTGCACAGGTCTGTGGAGGACTGGGGCTTAGAGAGATATGAGCTGAATGCAAGACATTGAGACAAACTGGATGGGCACTGTGTTTGCATTGATTGGACTGCTTGTGCTGAAGGGCCTGTATCCATACCGTGTTGCTCAATGACACTATGAGGTTCTGTGGGTAGCTGTTCCGTGGACATTTCTTCTTGTGAGAGGGTCTGGAAGTATAGTTATAGTTTTAGAATTAGGAGTTGACTCCTTGGAACTCCGATAAGTAGGAATTTCTTTGCCCGGACAATTTTTACCTGAGGAACCTGTGAATGCTGACTTATTATTTATGTTCAAAACTGAGATAGGCAATAAAAGATAGGAGCAGAATTAGATATTTGGCCCATCAAGTCAGCTCTGCCTCTTCATCATGGCCGATCCATTTTCCCTCTCCACCCCATATTCCTTCTTACTTCCCATAACCTTCCACCTTCTGGGCAGAAAAAGAAGTCCATAGATTGCCTCTAACTAACTCTAATATTCCTCACATTAAATTCTGCCCTATAGTTTTAGATGTCTTTGTTATAACCCAATTATGTCCCTCAAAATTTTGTGTACCTCTATCAGTTATACCCCCTCCAATTCCTGAAAAGGAAAGTGGACTTATAATCTCTCAACATTGTTATAATAACTGCAGTTTAATCGTCTTCTTCCTCCTTAGCAGTCTTTTAGGATCAAGGATCATAGAATCATAGAAAAGTGTCTAACTGCCCATCTTGTCCATACCGATTGTGATGCCCTTTTACTTGAATTCCCTTTACCTACATCAGGCCCATATGGCTCTTCTCCTTTCCTATCAAACTACCTGTCCAAATGCCTTCGAAATGTTTTAATTGTATCTGGTCTCCTCTGGCAGTTCACTCCAAATACTCAATATCTTCTTTGTGAAAAACATACTCCCTCAGACCTCCTATAAATTTCTTCCTTCTCATCATAAACCTGCGCATTCTAGTTCTTGAGTCCTCTACCCAGGGACAATGAACCTGGTATCTACCCCATTTATTCCTCTCACTAACCGTTTTACGGTCACCCCTCTGCCTCCGTCATTACCGTGAGAAGGATTTTTTTTCAATCCCTCCTTATAAGTGTGGCCTTCCATTCCAGGCAACAACCTGGTGAAAGAAACAATCTGCTGAAGAAACTCAGTGGGTCGAGTAGGATCTGTGGGTGGAAGGACTTGTCAATATTTCAGGTTAAAAACCTGCACTGAATCCTAATGACAATTCCATTCTTCACGTAGAGGCTGCTCAAACTGTTGAGATACTCCATCAGGTTGTTTGTTAGTTCAGATTCCAGCATCAGTAGTCTTTTGTGTTGATATCCTGGTGAATTTATTATCAACATATGTATATGTCACCATATACTACCCTGAGATTCATCTTTTTTGCAGGTATTCACAGTAGAACAAAGAAATACAATAGAAACAATGAAAAACTGCACAAAAAGACTGACAAGCAAACAATGAGCAAAAGAAGGCAAACTTCAAATACAAATAACAAATAATGATTATTCAAAAAATTGCGATAAAGGGAAAGCTTTTGACAGGATTTACTTCATGGCTTAAGAAAATCTGGCAAACAGAGCTCAATGGTAAAAATATAACAAAGACAACAAACACTTTCAATATACCTATATTAATGTATTCTTTTGTTATTTTATCTTGGTCTGAAACCGATCTGGAAAATTTACAAAGAAAATTAAGAACTGAAATGACAAATTTTAGAAAAGACTATGCACACTCGAACACACTTAGATTTACACTACCTAGGACAGAAGGGGGTAGATGAATTACAGACATTAAACATTTACACAAAAGTTAGAAAACATTTCTAAGGATATATTTTCATCAATGAAAACAAGATTCGGCACTCTCCATGAGCATATTCAATTCTCAAGAAAAGTACATACCATTAAACCTAATTGAAAGCACCACCCAGAAAAATGAAGACATTATCACTATAGAAGAAAAAGTTAACCAATGGAAAAGCATGACCCCCCACCCCATGGAAGAATCTCCATGATCTGAGCAGACCAGAGGTCAACAAGGAAGCGCCAAATTCCTGGCTCAGGGTTGGAATCCTCTTCCCTGAAACAGAAGGGTTCCTTGTGGCAATACAGGACCAGGTGGTTAACACACAAAAAAATTCAAAAATACATTATAAATGACCAAAAAATTCAACCAACCAATAAGTACAGAAAATGCCAAGAAAAACCAGAAACATTCCAACACATTACATGATCCTGCTGCAGTTTAACTCAATCTGATTACTTACACTGGTGCAATCAAGTGGCAAATATCATTCACCAAAATCCTGCTTTAAAATATTAATTCCTAAAGGACATCATACCTTACTATAAACACAAGCCTGAACTTGTTTTGGAGTCAGAATCCTACAAATTATATTAAAAACCAATCCATTACTACAGATTGGACAACCCATAATAATTGGCTGGATATGAAATTACAGGATAAACAAGCAAGAACAATTTATTTAATAGATATAGCCATTTCAAACACACATAACATACAGATATTAATAAGTAAAAACCCCAGAATTATGCTGAATTAAAAGAGTTAATTGAAAGACGTGAACAAGGTATACATTGTCCCAATAGTAATATCTACAACTTCTATCATCTCGAAGTCTCTACAATTAAACAATTAGGCCTACACAGCAATATTTTTGTTTCAAAGTACATTTAATATCACCTTATGTATACAATGGGGATGGGTGAGTCCTGGGCTGGATGTGTCCTACTTACTTAAGGAAGGTGAAGTGTCTTTCAGAGCCACTCCCTTCCAGGTGCAGTGATTACTGCAGGACCACTGTTTGGCTTGCAATGCTGGAACTGCAGATCACTTGCATATGACCTCTCCTACACTACTGTGCTCATAGCAATGCCTTCATGTGGCTTCCCTGTCTTTACTGAGTTTGCTCTGTCATGACATGACCAAGTGTCCAGCGCTATAACTGGGTGGGCAGACAGGGCTCATTAGCCTTGGTTGGCAACCAGCCTGGGAGAAAGACAACTTCAATTCCAACCCAGATAAATGGGACTAGTTAGTCTTGCCAGGCAGCCTGTCTAGGAGAAGGAAAACTCCAATACTCAACCTACAGCCTTGTGGACACCATAGTCGTCATAGTTCGCTATGTCATTGTGGAACGTTCCTCGGCCTAAAGAGTGGAATCAGTCCACGTGCACCAATGGTCACTATAAACATGCAGGCAGGAAGAAAAGTCCTACAGCGACGGAGAAGGGGCAACACAATAGGTGTTCTTCTACAGTCACCAACAATCATGCCATCACTTCTGAGGACTCTTCTTCCCCTCCTAGTCTGTGCAAGCGAAAAACCAGCCATCATGTATACAGTATACAAATGGAAATTTGTCTTCTTCACAGACATCTACAAAACCAAGGAACCCCATAGAATAACAGCAATATCGAAGCCCTGAAGCCCCCTTCTCCCACCCTTCACACAAACAGTAAAAACATCGGACCCCTCCTCCACCTTCACTCCTTCAGAAAACCATAATACTAAACACCGCTAGAGTTCCTAGCAATTGAGAAATGAGTGTGCTTGGCTATGCCTGTACCTCAGGTTTTACGAGCTTGAGCTGAGGAAAAAATATATATAAATAAATACTACTGAGAACATAAGTTGTAGAAGCATTGAAAGTTAGTCCATTGTTTGTGTTCAGTGATCAGTTCATTGTTGAGGTGAGTGAAGTTATCCATGCTGGTTCAGGAACCTGATGATTGAAGGGTAACAGTAGATCCTGAACCTCGAGGTGTGGGACCTAAGGCTTCTGTATCTCCTTCCCGATGGCAGCAGTGAGAAGAGAGCATGGTCTAGATGGTGGGGTTCCCTGATGGGCAATGCTCCTTCTAGATGTGTTCGGCGCACGGTGATGTACTCATTCCACTGATGACCCTGACTTTAGTGTGCTGCCTTTGCATGGCACCAAGTTTCTCACTGTTATTCTGAATGGTCCTTGGTCGGTCATTCTCAGAAGTCAGTGAGGATGCTACACTTCATCTTAGGGACCTTGGCACATCCTTAGGTCTTTTCCTCTGTCGTCTTGGTCATCTCCTCTTAGGAAGAGCTTGAAGCAGAGCATCTATTGGTGCTGGGCATGCAAAAGGCGTGGCCAGCCCATCATAGGTGACTAATAAGTGACTTTGGTTCTCTTATCCTCCCAGTGTGTTTGGAGAATTTTGCACAGACAGCATTTTCTGGTACTTTTCCAATACACTGAGGTGCCTGTCATAGCTAGTCCAGCTCTCAGAAGCATATAAGAAGAAGTAGGATCTCTACTGCCCAGTAGAGAATGAGTTTTGTACCAAACCCCTGAATATTGATCTTTACAAACCTTTTTTGTCAATTGACCAAAGGTTGTACTGGGACCTTGAATATAACCATCCAGGATCAACTATACAGGATACATGTCAACTTTATTCACAATATACATTTACATGTATTAGGAATTTGCTGTGGTGTGTTGGCATGACAAATTTACCTTCAGCAGGAAGTGACAGTTCAGTCATTTCTCAGTGGCCGTGAGGTAGTCTCAGAATGATCCAAACCTCCAAAAGGCATGGAATAAATGCCATCTCATTCTTCCTTCTTTCTTTTCGTTGTGACTATCACGTGTTCAAAACATCCAGAAACACTTTACAGCCAACTATTAATGATTGCTGTATAATTTTATTTCACATTCTTCAAATTTTGGTAAGGAGTAAGCATTGGTCATTACACAAGAAGAGTACTACTGTTTGAGGCTTGAGTGGAACTTCTATTCTACCATCCCTTCTAAAACACAGCATCTTTGACAGCCCAACACTTCCTCAGTTATGCATTGAATATCAGCCTACATTATGCATGCTGTTATGTGAAGTGGATCTTAAATCACGAACATCTGATTGAGATGCGTAAGTGTGTCAGGTAAAGCTGACACTTCACTTGTTTTTCATCTGAATATTTAATTTGGAAATTTAAAATTGAACAAAATTAGCCTGGTATGTTGCTGAATAAAAATATTGCAGCTAAAGAAATTGGCCAATGATAGTTTCCATAGCATCTCAGATTTGTACTCCTTGTACATTATCCCAAACATTAAATAAATGTAGCTACCCTCCAGCTACAGGTCATTTCTGGAATTCCGATAAACTGTATAATTGTTACAGGCCTGGTAACTAGGCCAGCTGTGTAAATAATAAGGGGGAAACGAGCACAGAATTACTCAGCTTCCGTAAATCTTATGAGAATCCCATCTCTTTCTAAAGAATTATAAATCTTTCAATTTTCTTTTAAGTGGAAGGCGGCGTTTTTGATGCCAGGTCCGTCGGTCTCAAAATAGAGAACTAATAATAAAGGGAGAAAAGGCTCCAGAAGTGTTTATGGATTTCAATTATCTCCTGCTTTCTATCCCAGGATTGAGACAGGTCTGATTAAGTTGCCCTCGAGAGGCCCTTGAGACAAGACTGCATTTTTACCCACTGTCTTCCAGTGGGTAAGTCGCCTTCTCCCATAACTTGCTCAGTGTACAGGGTACTAAGAGGTGGCCCAAACAAAGCAGACCTACTTAACAAAAGTAAGGAGCCAAATGGAGGCAAAATTGGAAATCCAATGCCCAACTCTAGAGCAAACAGAGAAAAAACTAATGGATCCGTGATTTCTCCTCCCATCCAATTACTGTTATCTAGTAGAGAGAATATGGTCGAAATGGTTCACACAAATTCTAATGCCTTTAATCCCTTCCATACATATAAACCTCACATTCACTTTCATTACTTCATTACTGAACCACCCAGGCAGCATGAGTGCTGGAATAGGCCCACCAGCTGCGAAACCTGGCTCCTTCACGTTTAATCAGCTAATGAGGGATATGTAAATGGCAGCTTATGGGATTACTGCTTGTCCAACAGCAGTCCACCCCACAGTGATACAGCACTAATATAGGTGTTAGCAAAGCGGCATTAGCCACTGGCTAATTTAGTTCCATTCATGCTGTGATTGTACACTCAGGCCTTCTGTTTGTAACAGTGTTCAGGCACAGTGGGAGCCCAGTTTGGTACTGTGGTAGGTCTGACATGACTCCTTTTACAGTAAGCATCTTGCCATGGCTATATGACTGACAGCCCTGTGGAGATTTATGCACAAATCATCACTTCACTTACTCAAAACAACTGATAAATTGCCCATATCATTAAAATCAAATGCTCCTATAAGTGCTAATTACTTAGGAATTCAATTATCTGTGTAACACTCCCTTTAAGGCTGCCAAGAAAAAACATGGATTAATACAAACCTTGTGGGGGAAAGAATTCCTTGGGTTTTTGTGAGACTTATACATTACAGAAGTATTTCAGTTCTGCAGAACATTCAAAAGAACCACAACATAAATTCAGACCACTGTGAGATAACAATAAACTTTAATTGCATTCATTGCAATTGAGTGCTAATCTAAGAGCTTTTGTGTAAAACAGTTTGCATTTAAAGGTTAATCAATCAATGGGATTGCAAGCAATATTAATCAATATCGATGCTACTAATAATTACACATACAAAACTGTTTGATTTTGCTCTGTTGCAGTTTATAATCTGGAAACAATCATCTGGTTTCAGACGTTTATTAGAACAGCTCAAAATATCTAAGTGATAAGAAAGGAGGAACAAAAGTTGACTAAGTCGCTGCAAAGAATTTTTTCAAAGTGCTCCCTCTCCCTAAAATGTGCAGGGCTCAGGTGTCCTGCTGTAATCAAAAGGAAAGGCATAAAATTTAAATCAGTTGTCTGGAAATAAAGTTAACTTTATTTTGAATTTCTCAAACATGAAAATCAGGAGTCAATTAAAACAAAAGGGGTGGGATATACTATTATCTTGAATTGTGGTTATCAGTAAAATATCTCAGTAATTAAGTAATTGCTAAAGGCACCTAAAGGAAGTTTTAGTCCTAAAAGGTATTTGAGCCAAATGGATACATTCATTCATATTAAATGACAATCTTTATTACTTTCTTGGATGTAATTTGAGTTCAGGTGATCTATCAGAAGTGAACATGATCATTGCCGATTTAGTTAAGAAAATTAGAGGTAAATACTCCCACCAGAAGATAATTCAAACACGAGGGAGCAGAGATGTGAAACTGAGGCAAAATACACAAAGAGGATATAAAATAAAACTTTGAACCAGGGAGTGATCATGATCTGGAATTGACTGCCTGTAGGAGTGGTGGAAACAACCTGTGCCTTCAGAAGAAACAGGGTGCTGTATAAAATCAGGAGGACCAAATATGGGGTCACACAGTCGCTTTTCCATGAAAAAAGGAATCAAAAACTATAGGCCACTGGTTTAAGGTGAGAGGCGAAAGATTTAAAAGAGACCTGAGGGGAAACTTCTTCCAGAAGGTCGTGTATATATGGAACGAGCTACCAGAGGAAGTAAGTGATAGAGGTAGCTGCAACACAGCATTTAAAACAAATTTGGACAGGCACATGGTTAGAAAAGGTTTAGAACAGGGGTTCCCAACATTTTCTATGCCATGAACGCCTACCATTAACCCAAGAGTTCATGGACCCCAAGTTGGGAACCCCTGGTTTAGAAGGATATGGGCCAAATGCAGGCAAATAGGACTAGCAATAATGGGCAGCTTGGTCAGTATGTGTGAGTTGGGCCGAAAGGTCTGTTTGGATGTAATGATGCTGTATATCACAGCAAGCAGATAGCTGCATCACTTTCCCATCCAAGGGGATTACTGTTTGAGTATGCACATAGATACAGCATGTCTAAATGTAGGAATACATTATCGAAGCTCGTTAGTTAATTTTTTCCTTATGTTAATTTTTGTGACTATTTTGGTACAGTATTGACGTGCAGCTGTTGCTTGAGCAGAGTAAGAAAGGATGTCAAGAGCATTGGGCAGATTTTTAAATCCATTTTATTAAGTCTAAACCTCATACATTGTATACCTGGCATAACTAAATATATTTTGATAATTCTAAATTTTGACAGCTACTTAAGAGAGGAAATAATTCGGGATTTTAGGAAGAGAACAGAGAGAAAGGACTGATAACAATACTTGATGGGCCAAATAGCCTGCGGTGATGTAACTGCTCAGGGATTGTATGTGTATGTGGCATAGTTACTGTTCATTGCTCATGGATGTTAGTGGTGAATACCCTTCTCGCAATGTTGCTGTTCCTCAGTGGGAGAACACTCAGTGTTGATGTATTGGGAATGTCAGAATTTCCCTCCAGCAGAAACAGAGGTTCAACAGTATATTTCCCAGATCTGCATAGACTGTGACTTCAAGGTGAACTTACAGGTGGTGTCACTTCCTTCTTTGTGTCAAGTGATAGCTTTAAAATGGATTTGCAGTAAGATGCCCTCTTATGATCATCTATGTGAAGGTAGCAAGTAGGTTTAGTAAAATATTACCATTGTTAGTCCAATATTTATTCATTCATTTGTAGGTTGTGGACATCACTGGCAGCATCCATCAACAAGGATCGCCAGCATCTCTTCTTGCTGCTGGCATCGGGAAGGAGATGCAGGAGCCTTGGGTCCCACACCACCAGCTTCAGGAACTGCAATTATCCTACGACCATCAGGCTCCTGAACCACTGTGGATAACTTCACTCACCTCAACTGTGAACTGATTCTGCAACCTAAGAACTCATTTTCGAGGACTCCACAACTTGTGTTCTCAGTATTATTTATTTTTTATTTGCACAGCTTGTTTCCTTTTTCACAGCTGGTTGTTTGTCATGCTTGGTGTGTAGTTTTTTTTATTGATTCTACTGTATTTCTTTGTTTTCCTGTGAATGCCTGCAAGAAAATGAATCTCAAGGTTGTATATGGCGATATATGTATTTTGATAATTAGATTATGAAGACACGTAGTCCTCTTTTATTGTCATTTAGTAATGCATGCATTAAGAAATGATACATTATTTCCTCCGGTGTGATATCACAAAACACAAGACAGACCAGACTGAAAAAACTGACAAAACCACATAATTATAACATATAGCTACAACAGTGCACGATACCATAACTTGATGAAGAGGTCCGTGAGCACAGTAAAGTTCAAAGTTTCTCAAATGTCGCACATCTCACACAGATGGGAGAAGGAAGAAAAACTCTCCCTGCCATGCCGACCACAATCTGACTCTGAGTCATCTGAAAACTTCGAGCTCTGATCAGCTCTCCGACACTGAGTACTGAGCGCCATCTCTGTCCGAATGATTCGACCTCCTTCTTGGTCATCAAAAGCAGGAAAGGCCGGGGATTTTGAGGCCTACCCTCTGAAAGATTCCCGACCACACAGTAACGACAGCAGCGAACGGGCATTTCAGAAATTTTTCCAGATGTTCCTTTGTGCTTTCACATCCATTCTCCATCAAATCAGAATTGTCCACGGCCCCTATTTAACAGATACGATATCATTTTTCACCGAAGGGCTGAGTACACGCAGGCACGCTGCCATCTTCTCCTCCCGCCGTTTCTTTGAACTTATTTCACTTACTTTACTTTACTTAGAACTTTACTTTGAACTTATTTCACTTACTGGCCATTCCTGCTCTTCCTCAAAATGTATGGTTTACGATAACCTGTCCGAGGGAAATTATGTATTAGCAATGTGCCTAGAAGAGTAGATAGATAGATATTTTATTGATCCCAAAGGTCAAAGGCTAGAAGTTATATGGTAAGTAACTCACCTCCTAGAAAGATCAAGTCAGGAGTATGAAGGAATACTCTTCACTGACATGGATGAGTACAGTTTCAACAACACTGAAAGGTTTGATGCTGCACTGGATATAGCAGCCCATTTGGTAGGCTCCCTGTCCACAGCCTTTCACTAATCATCACATTGTGGTAGCAGTTACCAATTCTTATTGATGCACCACAGAAAGAATTCCGTCTGGATGCATTACTGCTCTGCATGCGATCGCAAGAAATTGCAGAGAGCTGCAGACATAGCACAGCACATCACAGGAACCAGCCTCCCCTCTATGGACTCTGTCCACATCTCTTACTGATACAGTAAAGCAGCCAGCATAATCAAAGCCCCAGCCACTCTGGACAGTCTTCTCCTCCCTCCCATCAGGCAAAAGATACAATGGCCTGAAAGCACGTACGGCCAGGCTCAAGGACAACTTCTATCCCATTGTTATCATTCCTGTTGTACAGTAAGATGTACTCTTGGTCTCACAATCCATCTCGTTATGATCTTGCGTTTTATCATTTACTTGCACTGCACTTTTCCAATAGCTGTTACACTTCATTCTGCATTGATGTTGTCTGACCTTATTCTGGCTCAATGCACTGTGTAATGATGTGATCTGTATGAACAGTATGCGAACTGTAACCTGGTACATGTAACAATAATAAAACAAGACCAATACCAAAACAAAAAACACAGCTTGTGATGCCCTGCAGCAACTCACCGAGCCAACACCTCCCAAATCCACGACCTTTAATGTTAAGGACAACAAAAGCACAGGGGCACAACTGCTGCCGGTTGCCCTAAAAACCACATACTATCCTGACTTGGAAATATGTCACTGTTCCATCACCGTTGCTGGGTCAAAGTCCTAGAACTCCCTTCCTATCAACATGGACATACCCAGACTTCAAAGACTGCAGCAGTTAAAGAAGACAACTCATCACCGCCTTCTCAAGAGCAACTAAGGATGGGTAATTAAATAGTGGATCAGCCTGCAGCGCCCACATCCCTGAAATGAATACTGTATACAAACAGAAATACGAGGGGTGATTGATAAGTTCGTGGCCTACGGTAGAAGGATTCAATTTTAGAAAACCTAGCTCATTTATTTTTCCTACATTTACACACTTAATCCAGCAGTCGTGGAGCATACGGATCCCTTCTTTGTAGAAGTCGGCGTCTTGGACCTCCAGAAAGTGGTCCACAGCAGGGGTAATTGATAAGTTCATGGCCTAAGGTAGAAGGAGATGAGTTATTAACTTCAAACTTTCTGCATTTTCACTCAAAGAGTTGAACTGCATGTGCATGTAACTATGTTGAAAAATAAATGTGCTAGGTTTTCTAAAATTCCACCTTCCACCTTAGGCCACAAACTTATCAATCACCCCTCGTACATTGCAATACAAAATAATATGAGGCTAGGTTGAGTGAGCAAGAGCTTTTCTCTTTGGAGTGAAGGAGGATGAGAGGTAACTTGAAAGAGGTGCACAAGATGATAAGAGGTATAGGTCGAGCAGCTAGGCAGAAACTTTTTCCCAGGGTATAATTGGCTAATATGAGGGGCCATAAGTTTTAAGGTGATTGGAGGGAAGTGTAGGGGGATGTCAGAGGTAAGTTTTTTACACAGATAGTAGCGGGTGAATGGAACGTTCCGCAGGTAAAGGCAGATATATTAGGGGCATTTAAGAGACTCTTAGATAGGCACATGGATGACAGAAAAATGGAGGGCTATGTGGGAGGGAAGGGTTGGATTGACCTAAGAGTAGGTTAAAAGGTCAGCACCACATTACGGGCAGAAGAGCCTGTATTGTGCTGTACTGTACTGTAATGTTCTGTGTTCTATTTGGTCTGGGATCAGATACAAGCTATACCAAGTATGGACAAACCTGAGGTCAAGGTTGAACCCAAATATTTGATGACGTGAGGCAGTACTTTACGAGTTGTGGCACTGTACTGCCCAAATTCTCCCACTGTGGTAAGATGATCTGCACGCTTGGTAGGCCCCTGAATTCTACTCCAGCAGCTTCACAAGGTTACTGTTACATTCAACTAATGAAAACTATAACTGGTAAAAGGCAAGTGAGAAAAATAGAACTCTGAAAATTACAAATCTTTGACCCATCCATCCCGCTCATCTTCTCAACATGTTTAAATTACTTTTATCTTTAATACATCCTTTCCCATTCTGAGGAAGGGTCCTTCGCCTGAAACGTTAACCCTCCTTTTCTTTCCATGAATACTGCCTGACCTGTTGAGTGTTTCTAGCTTCTTTAGATTTATTTCAGTTATCCAAAATCTGCAATTCTTTTTGACTTTTAAAAGTATTAGTCATAGAACATAGAACATAGAAATCTACAACACATTACAGGCCCTTCGGCCCACAATATTGTGCCGACCATGTAACCTACACTATAAATTGCCTAGAATTTCCCTACCGCATAGCCCTCTACTTTTCTTAATCAGCCTGAAAAGTCCTGAGTGTGCTAAGCAGTCCAATAAAATTTCTTTGAACCAGTCCAAAAAACGTATTTGAAAACTTGTTGGTTCTTCAAAAGTGATGCCAATTAAGAAAAGGGAGGGACATTTTGTCATCACATAACATTGCTATTAACTTATGCAGAAAGAATCAACTTCATCTGTAATGAATTAGTAATCTTGGCTTACTTTGGATATAAATAGCAAATCATTTGATACGAGTTGGAATGATCTCAATTTGGGAACAAATGCTGAAGGTATCTCTATTCTTTCTGCTAGTGACAGATTTTTTACATGTGCACAACTTGGCTGTGATGTTTTCTATATTACATGTCAAATGTTCCTTGTTCATTTTATTGGAATGTTTCAAAGCCGTGAAAAATGTAGCTTTTTCTACTTGATGTCAGTCATGGTAAAGAAGTTGCCAAATAGTTCTTCTTGCACACTGAACATCCATAAAATTGACAAAATGAAAAACAAGAACATCAGCTAAAGGGCTGAATTGTGTTGAATGGCTTTGGAGCGAGATCCTAGTTTTCAACCATCCATGCTGAAGAAAGCATGGATTTTAAGGAAAACCAACAAATGCGGATGTTAGAAATCTGAAATAAAAAACTATTTGGAGAAGTTAGAAATAAAACACGTTTGAAGTTGCAGAGAAGGGAGAGAGAGATGGAGAGAACCAAAGGAATTTATGTGATCCAAGAGATTGGGTATAACATGGACGATGGTGGTAAGAGAATGAGTATCTCTCCACAAGCACAGCCTAAGCTGTTGAGTATGCTCAACATTCTGTCAATGATTCCATTTGAAACCCCTTTTTACTGAGTGTCTCCAGAAACACAGCTGGTTAGCCCCTCACCGCTCGCAAGCCAATGGACTCAGCGGTGAGAAAACCACCTTTCTTGAATTCCATACATCTAGGTGTCGATATGACTTGGGTCCCACCAGACCGGGAGAGTCGGGATGTTTTGACCATCTGCACCACAACCTGAGCGAATACCACGTAAATGCTGCTCACTTTGAATTACCCATCAGCAGAAATAACAGATCGTACACTGCATACAATTATAACAAAAGTATATTTCAGCTAAGGCCCCACCTCCCCCTCGTACCCCATCTGTTACTTATTTTTATGCACACATTTTTTCTCTCACTCTCCTTTTTCTCCCTCTGTCCCTCTGAATATACCTCTTGCCCATCCTCTGGGTCCCCCACCCCCCCCCGTCTTTCTTCCCGGACCTCCTGTCCCATGATCCTCTCGTATCCCCTTTTGCCTATCACCTGTCCAGCTCTTGGCTCTATCCCTCCCCCTCCTGTCTTCTCCTATCATTTTGGATCTCCCCCTCCCCCTCCAACTTTCAAATCCCTTACTCACTCTTCCTTCAGTTAGTCCTGATGAAGGGTCTCAGCCTGAAACGTCGACTGCACCTCTTCCTACAGATGCTGCTTGGCCTGCTGCGTTCACCAGCAACTTTGATGTGTGTTGCTTGAGTTTCCAGCATCTGCAGAATTCCTGTTGTTTTCAGCTTTATTGAACAGTTAGTAGGAAAAAAAAGAAGAAAAAAGTAAAAAGGGCCCATTATAGTTAACCTAGTCCAGTGTGCACATAATTTGCAGCTCATCTTGAAATTGTCTTTAACTCACGCGCTGGATCCATGGTCTGCACGAAAGCACACACCACCTTCTGACTGTTGCTTGAAATCCCTCTCGAAAGGGCTCCCCCACAGGAGTATTGGGTCTTCTGCACAAAGCACCTCGTGCAACAGGGACGGCATCTTCAGCATCTTCCCTCCTGTCTTCTCAGCTCCCGCTAAAAAGACCTCGACCTACACCATTGTCCATCACAAAATCCTCTCCGCCCATTGTTCTCTAGAACCTTCTCCCAATTTCACCATTCTGATTGGCTGAATCCTAAATTGAACAACATAGCCTCTTATCTTTACCTCAAACCCAAATAGGGTGAAAGAAGAACAGACTACTCTTACATAACTGTTAAAATGAAATACCTACAGCACAGCAGTAAGAATCTTAACCAGGGTATTACACATTTAATATCAGAGAATGTATAATAGCATACAACCTGAAATTCTTACTCTTCACAGACATCCATGAAAACAGAACACCCTAAAGAATGAATGACAGAAAAAACATTGGAACCCTAAAGCCCCCTTCCCCCATTCCCATGCACAAGCAACAGAAAAGCATCAACTGGCCCCCCTCTCCCTCTCCCACTTATATCAGCAGGAAGTATCAACTCCCAACACCAACCCAAAGAGAGATCAAGATCTGCAGTCGAACAAAACCTATTGTTCACCAGAAAATTCATCTCTCTCTCTCTCTCTCTCTGTTTCATTAACAAGGGACAGAGCAGTGTTGTCCCCTTCCACAGCAAGAGGCGAGACTAAAAAACAAACTGCTCACTGTTACAATGTTATAGTCTGCCATGAGCTTTTATTCTGAGTCTCTTTTCTGATTTCCAGCATTGACAGTATTTCGTAACTCATCATTCCAATGTGATCGTTTTTATTTTTCTCAGATTTTATTCTTGGATATAAATCTCCCCTAGACAGATCAACTGTGATTAAATAATTTTTGCCTACCTCTCACAGCTGCCTCTCAACCTCATCTCCAATCCAGAACAGTGATAGCATTCTCTCTGTCCTTACTTTCTGGCTTTCCAGCCTCCTCCTTCAATGTATCATCTTCCATAGTTTCCATCACTTCCAATGTGATGCCACCACCAAAAAAATCATCTCATCTCCATCCCCTGCAGCATTCCGAAGGGACCGTTTCTCTGTACCTTTCTAGTTCATTATCCATCTGCAGCATCCACCAAGTCAGAAAAGCAGGACATGGTACAGACATGGTTAGAGACAGATAACAGAGGGTGGCAAAAGCTTATGGTTGATCTAACTAGAAGTGACGAAAATGGAAGAATAGTAAAAAAACAGAGATAAAAATTGTAACATTGGAATGATAAGAAGCTTATGGACAGAAAACAGAGATGCAGAGAAATTTCTTTAGCCAAAGGGTGGTGAATTTGTGGGATTTATTGCCACATGCAACTGTGGAGGCCAGGTCGTTGGGTATATTTAAGGCAGAGATTGATAGGTTCTTGATTGGACATGGCATCAAAGGTTACGGGGAGAAGGCTGAGAACTGGGGTTGAGGAGGAGAAAAAAAAAGGATGAGCCAAGATTGAATGGCAGAGCAGACTCGATGGGCCAGAGGGCCTAATCCTGCTCCTATGTCTTGTGGTTTTATGGTGGGACAGGAAAGGAGTAGCTTTTCATTAGACAAGAGAAAATTTGCAGATGCTGGGAATCTAAGCAACACACACAAAATGCTGGAGGAACTCAGCAGGCCAGGGAACGTCTACAGAAAAGAGTACAGTCAATGTTTTGGGCTGAGACTCTTCATCAGTACTGCCAAAAAAAGATGGTCACAGAGTCGGAGGGCAGGATAGATCACAGAGGGGGAGCAGTGAGAGAGAGTTTCACTGAACTCCCAGCAAAGGCAAGATTTAAACTTCTTCAGGGCAGGCATCCCTGGAAGGAACTTTGCAGTGTAGTAATCCAATCACAAACAAGAGAAAATCTGCAGATGCTGGAAATCCAAGCAACACACACAGAATGCTGGAGTAACTCAGCAGGTCAGGCAGCATCTATGAAAAAGAGTACAGAATAAAGCTTTTTATTAGCCTTTATTATTTATCTGTCACAATGTACATCAAAACATGTAGTGAAGCGCATTATATGTGTTAACAATCAACACCCCAAGGGTGTGATGGGGGCAGCCTACAAATGTCGCCACACATTTCAGTGCCGATATAACATGCCCATAAAACAACAGCAAAACAACACAGAATGCAACAAGCAACAGAACAACAACAGCAAAACAAGCCCCGTTCCTCCTGCACACATGGAACCCTGAACCTGAAGCCCTCTGACAACTTGCTCACCCTGTGGGAGGGGGCGGGGTGCGGGTGGGGTGGCATCAGCCCTCGTCTACGCTGGTCTGCCAGCCCAACACACGGCTGAACACTCCGCCCCGATCTGTAGCTGGTCCTACATCCACGTTGCTAGCTTTCAAATGCAGAGCAGAAACTTAGACTCTGGCCTGACTTCTAATTTCTTCATATGCCTGTTCTTCCAAGCCTAGCCTGATCCATATGTGTCCCCAGACCATCATGATAGGGTCTAATAAATCATTTTAAAAACTACTTCTCTCTTTTTTTTCTCTTCACAGATGCTGGCCGGCTTGCTTTGTGTTTCCACTGAATTAACTTTTGGTTCTGAATGCCAGATTTAGGGTTTAGGATTAATAACATGGCTTTCATAATTCATCTAATGCTCTTGAGATCTTTCTTACTCTGCCCAACAACAGCTGTACATAAATACTATACCAAAATATTCACAGAATTTAACATAAAGACCTAAGTAAAATAACAATCTTTTGTAATACACTATCTCTGAACCTGGATATACCATATCCACATATGTTTCACTTAGATAAACTATGTGGAACAGGCCTCCTGGCCCAATAAGCCACTCTCACCCCAGTAACCAGCCTATTTAACCCTGGCCTAATCACAGGACAACTTACAATGACCAATTAATCTAATAACCGATAAGTCTTTGAACTGTGGGAGACAACCGAAGACCTGAGGGAAACCCATGCACTCACAGAAAGGACTTGCAGACCTCTTACAGACAGAATTAGAGTTCAACTCTGAACTACGACACCCCAAACTGTAATAGCATTGCACTAACCTCTACGCTACTGTGATGCCTCAGATGTGCACATGCATGTTCAAACTGTGATTCTGTTGGATAGGAGGGAAGAAATGATCATTGACTTCAGGAAAGCAAGAAGCACCAAGTAAACCCCACCATTCAGAAATGGTGAGATAGTGGAAAGGGTCTCTAGTTTCAAGTTTTTGGGGATGAACATCACTGAGGAGCTCCCTTGGTCCATCAACACAAGCTCAATAGTAAGGAAGGCAAAACAACAACTGTACTACCTGAGGTGTTTAAGGAAAGCTAATCTGCCCAAAAATTGCTGACCAACTTTTATCCATGTGCAACAGAGAACATACTGGCATACAGAATGAGAGTGTGGTTCTCTAAATGCAGCAAGACATTACAAAACACTCCAATGGGTGATTAGGATGGCTAAGCACATCATTGGGACTCAACTACTGGACTTGGAGACAATCTACAGGTCTCAATGCCTACAATGAGCTCGTAACATCATTAAAGACCCATCCCGGACACTGTCTGTTCAATCCCTTGCCATCTGGTAGGAGATACAGAAACATCTTAGCCAAGACAGCCAAGTTATCATATGAGGAAAGGTTGATGGCTCTGGGTCTGTACTCGCTGGAATTCAGAAGGTTGACGGTGGGATCTCATTGAAACCTTTTGAATGTTGAAAGGCCTAGACAGATTAGATGTGAAAAGGATGTTTCCCATGGTGGGAGAGTCTAGGACAAGAGGGCACAGCCTCAGGATAGAGGGGCGCCCTTTCAAAACAGAAATGCAGAGAAATTTCTTTAGCTAGAGAGTGGTGAATTTGTGGAATTTGTTGCCGCATGCAGCTGTGGAGGCCAGGTCGCTGGGTGTATTTAAGGCAGAGATTTATAGGTTCTGGATTGGACATGGCATCAAAGGTTATGGGGAGAATGCCAGGAACTGGGGTTGAGGAGGAGACAGAAAAAAAGCATCAGCCATGATTGAATGGCAGAGCAGACTCGATGGGTCAGATGGCCTAATTCTGCTCCTATGCCTTATGGTCTTATGGACAGTATGACTGAAAAACAGCTTCTTCCTGAGGGCTGCTATGCAGCTGAATAGTGTTACACCCTGGCTTGTCAATGGCCTTTGAGTGTTACGGACTACTTATTTGTTGCATGTAAATCTGGGATTTTTTAAAACTAAGCTTTACCGCGTGGATTGTAAATATCTGTTTAGTACAGGCTGGAGTAGCACTGCAATCTCATTGTCTAGAGCAATGACAAAGAGATCTATTCTTAAATTCTTCTTTATCTCCAAAATATTCAAAGGTGAAAATGTTGGGAATAGTTTTGAAAGAGATATCAGAAGCATCCCCTGCCAAGAAGGATAGTGTGGGCGTATTGGTCATGACTACAACAATTGGTTTGAGAGATAAAGGCTGAATGGGGCTTTACAATAGTGTGGCAATATAAAGGTCGGAGGTTAATTGCAAACAAATTTGCTGAGCACAGAGGTAACTTATTTTTGCTGCCAAGGTATTTTTTGAAGGACATTAGCAATACAAAGAAATAATGGCTGCTTTGAACGGGAGAATTGAAGCTTTTAAGCTGCAAACAGTGCACTAAGTTATAAGATTCAGGTTTGTTTAATGTCATTTCCAGTGCACAAGTGTAAAGGAGAATGAAATATTTGTTATTCTGGATCTGATGCAGCACTAAAAGAAACCGCAATAAGATAAAGAACACAATAATAAGCAAAAATGCAATAAATGTAAACACATAAGATACTTTATATACATGGATTGATTGTATGTCCATAAAGTGATGCTAGGGACAGGGGTGTCTGTACATAAGGTGACTGACAGGAAATGATAAAGTAGTGGTGGTTGAGGGTGTGGAGATACTGATCAGCCTTACTGCTTGAGGAAAGTAGCTGTTTTTGAGTCTGGTGGCTCTGGTGCAGATGCTACATAGCACTCTATTGCTGCCGCAAAACAAAAATCATGACATGCGAGTGATGATAAATCTGATTCTGATGTGGGTCTCTGTTGTGGACTGTAAGTGGGAAAGGGGCAGGGAGAGTGGAGGGAGTGGGAAGCACCACAGAGACATTCTGTAATGACAAATAAACCAATCGCTTGGAATCAAATAACCTTGCCTAGTGTTTCAGGGCTGGGTGTGTCTGCACCTGTGCCACCCCTGCTCCTGGCACTCCTTCTCCGTCACACACCTCTCACGCGGCACTCCACCCTCGCCATTCCCAACACTCTTTGCTCTCCGCTGCATAATTGACGAATACAATACTGTGCAAAAGCCTTAGACACCCTAGCTATATATTTGTGCCTAAGACTTTTGCACAGTACTGTATTTTCAATGTCCCATATGGGGAAAGGCTACATGAGATTAATCACGTTTAAAGACTCAGATTTAATTAACAGTGAAAATTTTTAATTAATTTAGTTTATGTAGAGATACAGCATAACATTTAGGCTGTGCCACCCAGTTACACCCATATGAAAAATTAACCTACAAACCCATATATCTTTGGAACGTGGAAGGAAACTGCAGCACCCAGCAGAATATTTATCCAGTACTTAAACTGATTGTAAATCTGAAATTTTTTGGCATGCTGCCCTTACATCAAATTGCAAATGAGTAGTGGGTTGAAGATTTTCAAGATTTGTGGCAGCACGTAATGTTTAGCGTAACGCATTACAGTGTCAGTGACCTGGGTTGAATTCCCACCATTGTCTGTAAGGAGTTCGTTCGTTCTCCATGACCACATGGGTTTTCTCTAAGTGTTCCAGTTTCCTCCCACATTCAAAGACGTACTGGTTAGTAGGATCAAAGTTCAACATTCAAAGTAAATATATTATCAAAGTACATATATGTTATCATATACAACCCTGAGATTCATTTTCTTGGGGCATACTCAATAAATTGCCAAAACAGAATCAATAAAAGACCACACCAATCGGGTGTTCAACCAGTGTGCAAAAGACAACAAACTGTGCAAGGACAAAAAGACATAATAATAATAATAAAAAATAGACAAGCAATAAGTGTCAAAAACATGAGATGAAAAGTCTTTCAAAGTGAGTCAATAGGTTGTGGGAACATTTCAATGATGGGCCAAGTGGAGTTGAGTGAAGTTATTCCCTTTTGTTCAAGAGCCTGAAGGACGAGGGGTGATAATTGTTCCTGAACCTGATGCTCTAAGTACTGAGAATCCTGTACCTTTTTCCTGATGGCAGCAACACGAAGAGAGCATGACCTGGGTGATGGGGTTCCCTGATGATGGGTGAAATTGGACAGCCTGGGTTTGTTGGGCTGGAACTCTCTATAACTCAACACCCCTAAGGTTCCTGTCATTAAATATCCGAGCAGAATCTGACCTCCCAAAGTGCATTACCTCAGAGTCCTCTGGATTAAATTCCATCTGTCATTGCTCTGCCCAACTTTCCAGCTGATCCATATCCACTGTTTTTGTCGACAATTTTCTATAATATCTATGGCTCCACCAATTTTTGTCCATGTAATTGGGTTGTTTCAAAAGAGGAACAGTTTGTCTCCAGTTAATTAGGTAATCTTTTGTACCATTGTTGATATGTATGTCTCAGATGGAATGATGGTTTTGGTGATGACTGGGCTTAAGATAGCTGATTTTAAGTTTTCCAGTCAATAAAACTTCCTCCATTCAGATTTAAAATTAATAGACGTTAGGGAAGTGTAGCTATTACAGTGCCAGCAAGTCAGGTTTAATTCTGCTGTTGTCTCCGAACAGTTTGTACATTTTCCTCGTGAGCACGTGGATTTCCTCCAGGTACTCCGGTTCCCCTCCACATTCCAAAAATGTACGCATTATTAGGTTAATTGGTCACATGGTCATTATGCCAGACAGGCCTGTTACTGTGCTGTA
Organism: Mobula birostris; assembly: GCF_030028105.1. Lineage (NCBI taxonomy): Eukaryota > Metazoa > Chordata > Chondrichthyes > Myliobatiformes > Myliobatidae > Mobula > Mobula birostris. The sequence continues at coordinate 98,617,808 of NC_092380.1, read as the reverse complement.
TCTCTAAATAAAAACAAATCAATGTCTTAAAGCTTTCAGCATATAAGCCTCATATTCTCAGCTTCCAACCAATAGAACCATTTTGTTCTGTCTTCTCCATTAGTTTTCCATCATATCTAAAAAAATGTCATTCATTTATCATTTTATTTGCCATATTCCAGGAAACCCAGCCCACATTTATATAACATTTCCAAGAAAAGGATTGATAGCATTTACTGGCATGCTGTTTTGCACATGTTAAGGAAAGAACGTGAAGAAACAGGTCTGGTCATGACCAACAAATCCTTCATGATTCTGTGAAACAAATGTTAAAGGAAGTGTCATGCAGGCCATAGATATATTAATATTTCAACTCACAAATTCACAGCATTTCACACTGAAAAGGAAAAGAGCAGTAAGCCCCCTTATGAGTCATACATTAGCCTGAATTCAAAATATCATGTTGTTTTCTTCATTATCACTCAATAGAAACCCTGGCACTCCCTCCACGACAGCACTGTGGGAGGACTTACACATGAAATCATTTTGCTGCTACCTTCCCAAGAACAATTAGGGCTGATCAAAAAATCTTCACCTTGCCAGCAAAATCCACATGCTGTACATGTAAAACAACCAGAAGTTTGAAATTAATTACACTATTTTCAGAATATGGATGATGCTAGCCAAGTCAGAAATTCCAGACTGGAGAAAATTCCTGGTCATGTATTCATGGCTTTCTCAGAGAGAAGGAAGGAATTCCAATTTACAAACTTAACATTGACAAAAAAAAAGGTTTCAATAGGTATATTTAATGTCAGAGAAATGTATACAATATACACCCTGAAATCCTTTTTCTTCGCAAACATCCATGAAAATAGAGTGCTCCAAAGAATGAATGACAGTTAAATGTTAGAACGACAAAGTCCCCCCCAGCTCCCTCTCCCACGCATACGCAGCTGCAAAGTGACGACCCCCCCCACCAGTAAAAAAGCATCTGCACCTTCCACCAAGTACTCAAGCGCACAGCAAAGCATCAATAAAGACACAGACTTGCAGGACCCCAGTTCACCAGGTAATTTTACATACCACAGACTCTCTCTCTCCCTAATAAGGGAAAAAGAGATGTCCCCATTTCACAGTGAGAGGGAAGACATACCAAATCAACTCACCGATTTATGGTGTTAAAAGTCTGTTGTGTCGCTTTTTCCAAGCTCTGTGCCCAAGGATCTCAGAACAGCATTATGCTTCAAACCTCAGCTCCTGTGAGATAAATGGGTGAAGGTGTTCCTACGATGTGGCTGCTCTTTTCCTACATGACAGTTAAAGCCTGGGAGGTATACTCAATATAAACCTGTTGAGATGCTGTACTACATTCTGTAGATCAGGTATACTATGCACCAGTGATGTAGGAAATGGATGTTAGTTTCAGTGTCAAAAACATTTCTTAAGCTTCGTTTTGGGTTGGTATTCAGGTTTTTGAATTTTTTTCACTCCAGTAACTATCTATGTAAGTGGTAAATATTCTATTGAAATTCAGCATTAGCCTCTATCATCGCCACCATGTGCAGTGTCGTATGACGTAGGTGATCATGGTCTCATGACCATGATTATTCTTGGCAAATTTTTTAAACGAAAGTCGCTTGCCATTGCCTTCTTCTGGGCAGTGTCTTTACAAGATGGGTGATCCTAGCCATTATCAATGCTCTTCAGAGAATGTGTGCCTGTCATCAGTGGTTGCATAAGCAGGACCTGCGATATGCATCAGCTGCTCATACGACCACCCACCATCTGCTCCCATGGCTCCACGTAGCCTTGATTGGGTGGAGGGGCTAAGAAGGTGCTACACCTTGCCCAAGGGTGACCTACGTGTTAGCGGAAGGATGGAGCGCCTTACACCCCCTTTGGTAGGGACGTATCTCCACTCCAGCACCCATAATCATGAGCCTCTGTAGACTCTTGATTAATAACTCTTTACAGCAAAGAAGAAGCCCTTCAGCCCATTATGTCCATGGTAGCCTAGGGGAACTATTCACCCTAATTCCACTTCCCAGTTCTAGCTCCTTGTCATGTACATAAATGGTCAGCCAAGTATTTATTTTATGCAATGAGGTTTCTGTCTCCTTTGAGCACTATCCAGCAGATCCCTACAGACCTTCTGTGGTTTAAGTTCATTCACCAATGATTCAAGTTTCAAGATTGTTTAATGCTATTTCCAGTAAACAAGTGTAAAGGAGAACAAAATAATTGTTACTCTGGATTCGATGCAGCACAAAAAGAACACAATAAATCAATGAACACAATAACAATAAAATCACAATAAATATAAATATTTAAGGTAGCTTATATACATAGATAGGTTACCCAATCAGAATCTATAGGTTGCTAAAGAGTGGGCTCGGTAATAGTGGTCAACTTAAAAAGTTTTTCTCAAAATCTTGAAAAAATTGTTGTTTCTTTTCCTGTTGGAAGTGTTCACGTGAACATAAAAGTGGGCTACCTGCCCCTTGAGGTCAATCCATTCAGTACAATTATGGTCAGACTGGACCAGGATCTCAAGTTTAAATAGTGATCTAGTGATTTAATCCTGTGATTTAGATTCCACACCCTTTTGGGGAGAGAATTCTAAAGAGCTGGCACCGTCTTCTTGATACTTATCTGACAGGAATGTTGACAACCAAGCCTCGGTGCATTGTGGGCCTGGTGTAATCTATTTTAAGTCATAAAATACTGTTTGGCAACAGAGAAACTATGGAGATGATGGGCAATTTCTTTGACCAGAGAGAGCTGAATTTGTGGAATGCATTGCCACAGGCAGTTGTGGAGCCAAGTTTTTATGTATATTTAAGGTAGAGGTTGATAGATTCTTGATTGGTCAGGGCATGATGGGATACGAGGGAAGGCAGGAGATTGGGGTTGAGAGAAAAATTTGTTCAGCCATGATGAAATGGTCTAATTCTGCCCCTTTATCTTACGGTCTAAATGTATTTCAAAGATGGAAAAAATATTTTTTGTTAACATATCCGTGTTAGTTTTCCACTTTCTGTGGCACCTATTGTGGAATGATAATTCTTTAGATATCAGCCCCGGCTGTGTGCTGAGCCCATTGTTTTACTCTCGGCTCGCAAGTGATTGCATGGCCAAACACTCGAGCAATCACATGATTGTTTGCTAATGACTCAACGGTGATGGGGCTCATCACCTACAATGAGGGGATGGCCTACATAGAGGAGGAAGGAGAAGTTGAGGCCTGGTGCCAGGCAAAATAACCTCTTCCTCAAGTCAATTCAACAAAGGAGATAGTTATCGATTTCCGGAGAATTCACAGCACTCACACTCCTCTTTACAAGCAATTTCAATCTCCTGGAAGTGCACATCTTGCACAACCTTTCATGGTCCTGGATCACATTCTAAACAACCAGGAAAGTTCAACAGTGCCTCTACTTTCTGAGGAGGCTGCAAAGAGCTGAACTATGCATATCTATACTCACATCATTCTGCAGGCATGCAGCAAAGAGCATCCTAACAAGCTGCAATCACGGCATGGAACGGAAACTGCACTGCAGTGGACAGGAAGGCTCTACAATAGGTCGTCAAAACTGTCCAATGCATCAAGGATATGCAGTATATATAGAAAGATGTTCTAAAAGAGCCAGTAACATCATGAAGGATTCAACCCACCCTGCTCATGGATTGTTTGTCCCACTCCCATCAGGGAGAAGGCTACATAGTATCCACACAGGGACCTCCAGACTCAAAGACAGTTACTTTGCCCAACTAGTAAGACTGATCAACACTCCCTAACCTACCCCTCCACACTCCCAAGCACCACTATTTTATCATTTCCTGTCAGTCACCTTATGTACAGTCACTCCTGTGCCTAGCATCATTTCATGAATGACAATCAGTCTATGTACGTAAGCTATCTTGTGTATTTATATTTATTGTGTTTTTAATTATTGTGTTCTTTATCTTATTGTGTTTTTTTTGTGTTGAATTGGTGCCAGAGTAACAATTACTTTATTCTCCTTGACACTTGTGTACTGGAAATGACATTAAACAATCTTGAATCTTGAATTTTCACCCTTTGATTATTTTTGCCCTCTTCCTGACATGCTACCTCTTGCTAATGCATAATTCCACTGGACATTGGCACCTCTAATCCCAAGTGTGATGGATATTTCATTTTGGGTTTAGCGAGATATGGGCCAAACGTGACAATCTTGGATAGATCTTGATTGACTTAGATGAGCTGGGTCAAAGTTTCTGTGTTGCAACCCTGCTGTATAACTCTGAATCTATAATGGAGATAGCTAGAGTACTACGGACGACATTGGTGACCCATTATGACACTTACCAGGATTTGTTTACTCAAATTCTTTAGCATCTTGATAATAGTTAAGTTGGATAATTTAAAAAAATTTTCCAGCACCCTCCTTCATAATCTGGCCTATAGCCTTTATAGCACTCAAATGAATGCCAAAGAAAATTAAGATCTGCAGAAAAAAATATAATGAGGCAGTTGATACAATATTGCCTCAGGTCACTCTAACTCTGACTGCACTCAGAAAAAATTCAGGCTTTTGCAAGTTTTGTCACATTATTAATCTCCGTTCTTCCTTTCTTTTCACTGGAGTTCTTGTTTCAGCTAAACAAAATAGCTAATAAATAAATTCAACTGAAAACATCTCATAGTAACTAAATTTTAAATTTTAGTTCCAATATTTCTGCAGTAAGTGTAGAGTATCTGTTTCATTTGAATGATACCTTAAAAGTCACAACCACTTTAAAAACAGATGACCAAAAAGCACTTACATTTATGAAATCTCATCCAATATAATAAATCCTTTCTTGGCTGCCTTTGAAGGGAAAGAGTCACACTAATTAATCTAATCCTTGCTGTCTGAGTGAGGGGATCATCTGTACACAGACCACCTCACAGCAGGTTCTCATTTACACCAATCTGTCTCCCATCACCTAAAGCCAGTCAATGCAATCAGTAGCTGCCTCGTACAGGACAATGTGAAACAGATTGTTCTGTCAGGCCCCATAAATAACTATCATTAATATTCCAGCATGGAAACAGAAAGTCCCTCCGAACTCCTCAAGCCAGTCTATTCTTTTTCGTTAAAGGTTATGTCCAGCTGGCAAAATTTGCTGCTTGAAGAGGGGTCACTGTGGAGGTCACATTCATATTCTACAATGCTAAGCTTAAGACACTTTGCTGAATAGGTGCAACTCTTTTAGACAGAAGAATGATTAGATTGAAAGGAAGAAAGAAAGATTAGCTTTATTTGTCACGTGGATATTGAAACATCAAAATAAGTAAAATTGAAATAAGACATAGGAGCAGAATTAGGTCCTTTGGCCCATCGAGTCTGGTCTGCTGTTCGATTATTCTCTTGACTTCTCCCCATAACTTTTGATGCCCTTCTAATCAAGAACATATCAACCTCCAATTTAAATACACCCTAATGACTTGGCTTCCATTGCTGTCTGTAGTCATGAATTCCACAGATACATCATCCTATCGTTAAAGAAATTTTTCTTTATAATTGTTCTGAGGTTGTGCCCCCTGATCCTAGACTAGCTCCACTGTTGACAACATCCTCTCTATGTCCACTCTGTCTCGGCTTTTCAATATTCAATCGGACATCGATCCTCGTAAATGTGCTCAATGGTGGGGAGGGCTTTGCCTGTGATGGACTGGGCTGTATCCACCACTTTCTGAAGACTTCTCCATTCCTAGGCACTGCCGTTTTCATACCAGGCCATGATGTAACCAGTTAGAATAGCTTTCACTGGTCATCTTTTGACATTAGTTACAGTAGAAGGTGACATGCCAAATCTACACAAATGTCTAAGAAAGTAGAGGCACTGTTGTGCCTTTTTTGTGATGCAGCTTGAGTGCTGGTCCCGAACAGATCCTCTGATATGATAACACCAAGGAACTTAAAGTTACTGAGCGTCTCCACTTCTGATCCCCTAATGATGACTGGCTCATGAACTGCCAATTTCCTCCTTCTGGAGTCAATAATCAGCTCCTTGGTCTTGCCAGCATTGAGTGAGAAGTTGCTGTGGCACCACTCAGCCAGATCTTCAATCTCCCAGATTCGTCACACCTTTTGATTCAGCCAACACGAGTTGTTGTAATATTTTGTAATCCCAGAAACGAGTTGAGAGAAAAACACAAGAGTCCAGGATAACTTTTCTACTTAGTTTTTCTTTAGCGAAGCACCCACATATGACATGGTAGTGTAATGATGTATGCTGTTCATGTACTTCTTACATATAACCCATAATGAATTATGTAAACAAACAAAGAATGCTTAATCAAACAACATATTTACAACATTATTCAAAAATTGCTGAAACATTAAATACACTACACTCCTCCCTGCTTAGCTGTAAACTCCAACTCAATATAGAATGCATCTCAACTCAAATATGTAACGTATTGCTCTCTAGTCATTGTATGTGTCTATATATAAAACAACACATGTATACACAATATACTATATAACACAACCATAGTAAATTTTAAATTGTCCCATTCAGGGCCTCTCATCGCTGTTGAGGATATCTTACCCTTGTGGGATAACATCTTTCTTGACAAAGGGGTCACTCTGCCAGGTCAATGCAGGCCTTTCCCAGGGATGGAGAGACCCTGCTCTTCACATCTTCTGAACATGTTGACATCCCAAGCAGTGCATGGCAAGCTGTTCAATCTGCTGATCTATTCTAAACCACTACACAAAGCTTCGAGCCAATGCTTTCATCTAGATGTAGCTCCTCCAATACTTTAGCTCTCAGCTTGGATGGTACAACTTTCAATTGTCACATAAGGTAACCCACATCAAATTCATCCCGGCGCTGGTAAAAATTGGGGCATTGGAACTTCTGCTAATATTCCAGTCACTTTGGTTGGCCATGTAGATCTGAGACAGTGTAGGGTCTTTTCTGATTTCACTTTGGATCTCCTCTCCCATAATAAGGAGACTTTTGATTTGCATTAAGGAGAATATATCAAGAGGAGTGTCCTCCTTCGTAAATATTTCAGGTATTTCCTTATTCAAGAGTAAATGGGATAATCCATCAGCATTTCCATGATTCTTTGTCCTCTTGAATTCGATCTTGTAATTATGTTCTCCGAGAAACAGAGCCCATCTCTGCATTCGTGCTGCTGCTGTTAGTGGAACACCCTTCCTTCTGTGGATTGAAAACGGACACTGGTGGTTGATGATCAGTAATGAGGGTAAACTCTCTCCCACACAAGTAATGATTAAAATGTTTTACACCCCAAACCAGACTTAAGACATCTCTGTCAGTCCGTGTGTAATTTTTCTCTGCTGCAGTAAGGGAGCATGATACAAAGGCTATGTGGCATTCACTTCCGTCACTCATAACATGTGACATGATTACACCTTTACCATAAGGCAAGGTGTCACAGGCAAGCTTCACTGGATGATGTGGATCATAATGTGTGAGTACTGCGTCTGACATCACCATTTCCTTTACCTTTTCAAAAGCCACCAAACACTGCTTTGTCCATTGCCATTTCTTCCCAATCTGTAGTAATGAGTTCAAGGGGTGAAGCATAGTAGCTAGGTCTGGCTGGAACCTGTTACAGTAATTGACAAATTCTAAAAAGGACCACAACTGGGACACTTCCTTGGCCTTGGGGCATCCAACACTGCTTGAATTTTTTTAGCACACTTGCGTAAAGCTTGTGTATCAATGATGTGACCACAGTAAGTGTCGCTTGGTTTAAAGATTTCACACTTGCCACGTTGTGCACTCAGCCCATAATCCTGTGTCTTGAGATTTTGGAGATGTTCTTTGTCATCTGCACTGGTATCAATGATGTCATCCAGGTAAGACTGAGTGCCTGGGCAGCTTTGCAGCACCTGGTCCATAGCTTTCCGCCAGAGTGCAGGTGCAGATCCTACTCCAAAAATAAGCCTGTTACAGCGATAAAAGCCCTTTTCGGGTGTTTATGGTGAGAAATACTTTGGACTCTTCTTCCATCTCTATCTCTAGGTAGGCTTCAGCTAAGTTCATTTTGCTAAGTGTTTCTCTTCAGAAAGGTTTGCAAAGATATCCCCTACCCTGAGCAGAGGGTATTGATCTATTTTCAGTACCTGGTAGTTGGTGACCCTAACATCACTGTAGATCCCGACAGACCCATCCTTCTTGACTACTGGGACCACTGGCATTGCCCATTGGAACCTTGGAAAGAATTCCTTCTGCCTCCATGTGATCTATCTCACGGCTATTTTAACATGGATGGTATAAGGAACTGAACGGGCTTTGCAAAACTTGGTTGTGATATTTTCACTTAACATTATTTTATCCTTGATATGTTTGAGTTTTCCAGTGCCATACTTGATCACTGCTTTAGCATCATCCAGTATCTTTCTTAATTCACTTCCAGTTGACTCTATTGCCAGGAATGTGACACGTAGATGATGGATTGATGTTCAATCAAGTTGTAGTTGTCTCGGCCAAACTCAACCCCACAATGCTAGTCCTGCTGTTTTTAACAACATACAAGCCCAATGTGGCTTGTTGGTTGTTGTATTTGTTACAAATGTCATTCCCACAGGAGTTATTTTTTCTCCAGTATAAGTTCTTAGTTGGACATCTGCAGGCTTCAATTTAGTATCTTTGAAATCCCATTCAAACTCATTTTGTGAAATGACTGACACAGTCAAGTCCGTGTCCAATTCCATTTTAATTAATTTGCTATTCACTTCTGCTATAAGCTATATTGCTTAACTCTTGTTAATTTCCCCATTGGAAATCTCAAGACTACGCTGTCCTGTGTTATTAACACATTTTTCATCAATATCATACAGATTAATACTCTTTCTGAAATTGCAACTTGACTTTGTATCTTTTTCTCTTCCCTATGCTGTCCATTTATTTTTGTCTCCCTGACAAGCTCTTTGTATATGAGCTACTTGTTCCATTTTCTGTTCTATTCTACTTCGTTCCATTTTAAAGTTTCACCTTTAAACCTGCATTGGTCTGGTGTACATATGTGAGCCCCTGCCATGATGGTAACACAGTTTGTTTGGCCAGGCAGGTTTCTGTATAGTCGTTGCAATTTTGTTCATGGTCCCTTTCATTCCTGACTGCAACTTATTTGCATCTCTGTTTGCTGTTTTCATTGATACAGTGATTTCAACTGTTTTTTAAATGTGAGCTGTGCTTCAGTTTGGAGATGTTTTTGAATGCTTTCTTGTAAGAGTCCACAAACTAAACGATCTCTTAGTGTATTATTAAGCCCATCACTGTACTGACAATGCTTGGACAATTTCTTCAATTCAGGCACATAAGCTCACATAGAATCTCTTTCTTTTTGATTTTGCATATGAAACCTAAAACGTTCTGCAATCATCAGCGGTTTCAGTTCTAAATGTTCCTACATAGCATGCACTCATTTCAGCTAGAGTCATTGGAGCAATCGAACTTCTAAGCAAACTCAATGCTTTTCCCCCATCACTCTCAGCAAAACTGGTACTCATTGTTCATTGAATATTTCATTGCTTCAAATTACTATTCAATTCCTTCAGCATACATCACCCAGTTATCTGTTGTGCAATTGAACGTGTCTATTGTTCTGATATAGGCAGCCATTTCTGATTTTTAAAAAAAATTATGACATTTATCATGTGGCACTCACTATTTATGAACCCATGTCCGAACACATTGCTTATTAATTTCATTTGCTTTCTGCCTTTTTTAAAACTCAGACATCTCTCTCCCCTTCTCAAGACAAAATAAGTGCCATACTTCAACATGTAGGTGGTAATCTCAGGTTTGCTTTAAAACTACCTTGTCACCACTGTTTTGTAACTAGAGAATCTAATCAAAATAAAAACACAAAGGTTCCATGATAACTTGTCTATGTATTTTTTCTTTAGTGAAGTACTCAAATATGATGTGGTGATGTAATCATGTATGCCATTTACGTAGTTCTTACATATAACTTGTAATGAATTATGTAAACAGATGAAGAATGCTTAATCAAACAATATGTTTATAATATTACTCAAATATTACTGTAATAGTAAATACACTACAGTAGTGTTATCAGGAAACTCAAATATGGCAATGGAGCTGTACTTAGCCACATAAACATAGGGTTAATGCATATGGAACAGGGGGCTAAGCACAGCCTTGTGGTGCACCTGTGCTGATGCTGATTGTAGAGGAGGAGTTGGCAATCTGAAATGACTGCAGTCTGCAAGTGAGGAAATCAAGAATCCAGTTGCGTAGGGAGGTATTGAAACCCACATTTTCGAGCTTGGTGGTAGGTTATGAGAGGATAATAGTGTTGAAAGCTGAGCTGTAGTTAATGAAGTGAATCCTGATATATGCATCTTCATTGTCCAGGTGTTCCAGAGCTCAGTGAAGGGCCAATGAAATAACATCTGCTGTTGACTTCAGAGCACATGAAGGGACAAATTTTACGGCAAAGAAGCAGAGCTGGAAAGCGAAAGCGGGAGAATGACAAGAGGTCAAAGCAGCTAGTGAATGGGAAGACAGAAGTACAGATGAGCAGTGGAGAGGCAGAGGTCAATTGTAGAGATATACAGTACTGTGTAAAGTCCTTGGACACATAAAAAATATCTGTAAAGTGAAGATACTTTCAAAAATAATAAAATGAAAAGTTTCTAAATATCAAAAAAAACTATGAAGAACAGTGAACAGTAAAAAGAACTAAATAAATCTATATTTAGTATGACTACCTTTTGTATTTAAAGCTGCCTCAATTCTCTCTGATACACTGTCGTGCAGTTTTATAAGAAAATTGGCTGATAGGTTGTTTTAAGCATCTTGGAAATTTTGCCACAGTTCTTTTGCAGACTCTGGCTGTGTTGCTTGCTTTTGTCCCTCCAGGTAATCCCAGAAAACCTTGATGATATTGAGATCAGGGCTCTGTGGAGGCCATGCCATCTGAAGCCATATAAAAAAAACCTAGGGTGCCTAAGACTTTTGAACAGTACTACGTAGCTGGGAAGTCAGCTATACAGATGAAGAGTGAAAGTAGATTAACAGGTTTCAAGTGCCCTGATTGTGTTAGTTGTTGTCACCATGAGTCAGCAAAATGATAAGGCAGAAGGTGAAATAAAAATCAGCTCACTGGGGAAGGTCAGAGTGTTAGAGACAGGCTTTATGGCCTCTGTCTACATTTCTTGCTTTCTTGCTAAAGTAAGCAATAAAATCAAAAAACCTCTTCATCTCAGGCATTCCCTCTTCGCACTCACTACATGACTTCATTGGGCAGAAGATACACAAGCCTGAAAGACATACCATAAGGCTCAAGGACAACTTCTCTCCCATTGTTTTAAGACTATTGAGCAGACCATGTGTATGATAAGATGGACTCTTGATCTCACAGTCTACCTCGTCATGGCATTTTCCATTATTAGCTGTGTACACAGCCCTTTCTCTGTAACTGTAATTACGTTATATTCTGCATTCTGTTATTGCTTTTCCTTTGTACTACCTCAATGTACTGATGTGATGAAATGATCTTTATTGATGACATGCAAAATGAAGTTTTTCACTGTACCTCAGTACATGTAACAATCATAAACCAATTTATCAATTTACAAAAATGTCCATTGGAGGAGAGGAGTGCGTATCCTATTCTCCACGAATAGCACTTCAAGAGATTAATTTGTCTTCATTAAATTTGTTTTCAGATAAACTCACTTCTGAACATTTCTGCCAGCTGTCAACTTTCATTAAAGTGAAACATTCATAGAACTGTACAGCAGAGAAACAGTTTCTCTCAGCCCACCATCTATATGTTAATTGTGACGTCTTTCTACGCTGATCCTATTTGCCTGCATTAGGCCCCTCTACTCCTTTTCCATCCAAGTACCTGTCCAAATTGGAAATTCCAAAAAGCCAAACCATCTTATTAATATTTTCATATCATATTTTGAAATTCATGAACAATACACACAATGTGCTGGGGGAGCACAGCAGGTCAGGTAGCATCTATGGACGGGAGTAAACAAGTCCTGATGAAGGATCATGGTCTGAAATGTCGACTGTTTACTCTTTTCCATAGTTGATGCATGGCCTGCTGAGTTCTTGCAACATTTTGTGTGATTTGCTTGGATTTCCAGCATCTGTAGTACCTCTTGTGTCAATCATATTCATGAATTCAGTTCTTATGGTGATGGTGGTTTCTGAAAAGAGGATGCTGTCTAAGTTGCATGCCATCTCGGACAATGTCTCCCATCCACTACATAATGGACTGGTTGGGCACAGGAGTACATTCAGCCAGAGACTCATTCCACCGAGATGCAACACAGAGCGTCATAGGAAGTCATTCCTGCCTGTGGCCATCAAACTTTACAGCTCCTCCCTTGGAGGATCAGTCACCCTGAGCCAATAGGCTGGTCCTGGACTTATTTCCTGGCATAATTTACATATTACTATTTAACTATTTATGGTTTTATTATTATTTATTATTTATAGTGCAACTGTAACGAAAACCAATTTCCACCGGGATCAATAAAGTATGACTATGACTATGACTATTTACTTAGCATGGATAACTTCACTCACCTCAAAACGGAACTAATTCCACAACCTATGGATTCACTTTCAAGGTTTTACAACACATGTTCTCAGTATCATCCACCTGCCTATCTATCTCTCTACAGGTATACATATTATTTGCACAGTTTGCCTTCTTTTTACATTAGTTGCTTGTCAGTGTTTTGCCTTTTCTAATGTGGTTTGGTTATCTCAAATCACTAGATCTCAAGACCTGTAAGCTCACAGCTGTTGTTGATTGTTGTTATTATTGCATTGTTAAGCAATTAGCCTTCGACATTAGGTTGGCCAATATGAAATTGCTTGTATACTCATTCATTGATTAGAAGCAAAAGAATTTCAATCAATATTTGAATCTATCTTCTGTTACAACACTGAGAAGTACGGTCTTTTCACACCGGCTCTTTGTGTACTGTAATGCGTTGGTGATTAATAAAACTGCCTTCAACTACACCTACACCAGGACTGGAGTAATCTATCCGTCTAGTTTAAGAAATGGGGAAAACTTTTGAGCGAGGGCAGAATAGTCAATCTTTGTGTGTAGTTTTCGCTTGATTTTATTCTATTTCTTTTCTCTACTGTGATTACCCACAAGAAATTGAATCTCAGGGTAGTATATGGTGACATATACGCACTTTGATAATATATTTACTTTGAACTTTGAAATTTATTGTGGGCTGAATAATTTCTCATAATTATTATGAAAAACAATGTAGAATTGGTATGATGTGTAAATTTAAAAAGTGTATCACATCATTTTGCTTTACAGCCTGGAGAGCTTTATCACAAAACGTAATTCTCTAAGCCCTATGAAGTATTTTTGACTGAAATCTGGTAGCAGGTTTCACAAAGTAAAACAAATTAAATTGAAGGTTATAAGACAGAAGTGTTAAATGAACTATCTCAGAGTGATTGGGTAAGTACTAACTCGCTATCTATCATCACATAAATGAGTACATTAATTTGACAAGAATCTCGCAGTGTTGAGTGAAAGGAGAGTCTGCTTTCTAAATCCTCAGCTGTATATGGCTTAAAAATGAAGACCGAGACCATCAACCTTTGGTCTCTCCTAGTTCAGTCAATTCTTTTCAAGCACTGAGGATTTTAACCCAAAATGGATAAATCAACAAATGAGTGTGCAATCCTTGTGCATTTATCAGTCCATGCATTTCAAAATAAGCATGAAAACATTTCATAATGCATGGTCATGACAGAAAGGTCACGGCTGGGGTTATCATCTAATCCCAACAGTAAATACAAACTGGCTGCCTCAATCCTCTGTCCTATTCTGAAAGCAATGCCAAGAAAACATTTGCCTTTCATCCAAGTTAGGTTAAAAAAAAGCTGACATTGTTGAACAGAAAACTGTCAATAGACTTTGTGTGCACCTGTGCAGTGAGCAACATGATGAACTAAATCCTTAGGTTATACAGAATTTCATAGGATGGCTATTGCACAGAAAGAGGCCATTAGGCCCATTATGGTCATACCAGCTCCATATAGTAACCCAGCTAGTTCCATTCACTTCCCCTCTCCCAATAGCCTTGCACTTTTTTTCCATTCAGAAACTTATGCAGAATCCTTTTGAATGTTACAATTATATCTGCCTTCACAACTAACTTTCACAATATATTACAATCCTAATCACTCCCACTGTATGTTTTTCTCTCGTGTTAAGATTCGTAAGGCCAGTGACGTTGTGGGGATGGAACTGGACTCTCTGATGGTGGTGTCTGGAAAGAAGATGCTGTCCAATTTGCATGCCATCTTGGACAATGTCCCCCATCCACTACATAATGGACTGGTTGGGCACAGGAGTACATTCAGCCAGAGACTCATTTCACTGAGATGCAACACTGAGCGTCATAGGAAGTCCTTCCTGCCTGTGGCCATCAAACTTTACAACTCCTCCCTTGGAGAGTCAGTCACCCTGAGCCAATAGGTTGGTCCTGGACTTATTTCCTGGCATAATTTACATATTACTATTTAATTGTTTATGGTTTTATTACTATTTAATTATTTATGGTGCAACTGTAACGAAAACCAATTTCCCTCAGGATCAATAAAGTATGACTATGACTATGACTATAAGGCCATAAGACATATCAGTAAAATTAGGCCATTTGTACCATTGAATCTGCTCTACAATTCTGTCTTGGCTGATTTAGTATCCCTCCAAATGCCAATCTTTTGTCTTCTTCCTATTACCTTTGATGCCCTTACTAGTTAAGAACCCATCAACCTCCACTTCAAACAGACCCAATGACTTGAATGACTTGACTTCCAGAGCAGTTTGTGGCAATGAATTCCACAGATTCAATATCCACTGGCAAAAGAAATTCCTCCTTATCTTTGTCCTAAGGGGGCACCCACTTCCATCCTGCTTTTAAAGTTACCTGTTCCATTTCTGAATCCTCCCTCCCCTTTCTCAATCTCTCTGTCTCTATCTCTGGAGACAGTTTATCTACTGATATCTTTTATAAACTCACTGATTCTCACAGTTAACTGGAAAATACCTCTTCCTACCTTGCCACTTGCAAACATGCCACCCCCTCCCCCCCCAATTCCTCCATCACCACCGCATCTGCTCTCAGGTTGAGGTTTTTCATTCCAGAACTAATGAGATGTCATCTTTCTTCAAAGAAAGGGACTTTCCTTGCTCCACTACGAATGCTTTTCTCACCCGTATTTCTTCCACTTCACGTGCATCTGCCCTCAAGCCATCAACCCGCCGCCCTACCAGGGATAGGGTTCCTCTTGTCCTCACCTACCATCCCAGCAGCCTCCATGTCCAGCACATAATTCCCCATAAACCTCTGCCATCTCCAATGGGATCCCACTGCCAAGTACGTCTTTCCCTCCTCCCCCCCCCCAGCTTTCTGCTTTCCCAAGGGATCGCTCCCTACACGACTCCCTTGCCTGTTCATCCCTCCCCACTGATCTCCCTTCTGGTACTTATCCTTGCAAGTGGAACAAGTGCCACGTCTGCCACTACACCTCTTCCCTTACTACCATTCAGAGCTCCAAACAGTTCTTCCAGGTGAGGCGACACTTCACCTCTGAGTCTGTTGGGTCATCTATTGCTCCCGGAGTGGCCTTCTGTATACCGATGAGACCCGACGTAGCTTGGGAGACTGTTTTACCGAGCACCTACGCTCTGACCACCAGAAAAAGTGGGAACTCCCAGTGGCTACCCATTTTAATTCTACTTCCCATTCTGACATGTCAGTCCATGGCCTCCGCTACTGCCATGATGAGGCCACACTCAGGCTGGAGGAGCAACACCTCATATTCCATCTGGGTAGCCTCCAACCCGAATGTATGAATATCGATTTCTCAAACTTCCAGTAATGGCCCCCCACCCTCACCTTTACCATTCCCCATTCCTATTTCCCCCCTCACCTTATCTCCTTACCTGCCTATCACCTCCCCCTGGTACTCCTCCCTCTTCACTCTCTTCCATGGACTTCTGTCCTCTTCTATCAGATTTCCCTTTCTCCAGTCCTTTATCTCTTTCACCAATCGACCCCAGCTCTTTTCTTCACTCCTTCCCCCTCCCAGTTTCACCTATCACATACAGTACTACCTTGTACTTCTTCCTCCCCTCCCCCCACCTTCTTACTCTGACTTCTCATCTCTTTTTTCCAGTCCTGATAAAGGGTTTCATCCTGATACGTTAACTGTTTTACTCTTTTCCATAGATATTATCTGGCTTGCTGAATTGCTCCAGCATTTTGTGTGTATTACTTTGATTTCCAGCATCTGCAGATTTTCTCTTCTGAGGCTGTTACCTTTGTTCTTTTTCGAATCTACTTCTTGACCATCCACGTCAAAAATTTCTCCCTCTGCTTAAATACTGCTCTACTTCTGCACCCTCCCCCATTCCAATAAAAGCACCGATAGTTTCTCAAATATCCACATAGCTGGTGCTCTTCATTCCTGGTGTCTTTCTGATAAATCTCTTCTGCACCCTATACAAATCCTGCATATTTTGCTACAAGTCTGGTGCCCAGAACTGGGCACAAAACTGCAATTGTAGCTGAACTGTGTCAGAATCAGAATCAGGTTTATTATCTCTGGCATGTGTCATGAAGTTTGTTGTTTTGTGGCAGCAGTATAGTGTAATGCACTATATATACATAGTACAAATGAACATAATCACACACACGCATATATATACATGTACTGTGTGTGTATATATATATATATATATGTGTGTGTGTGTGTGTGTGTGTGTGTGTAGTGAAAAAAGAGAAAAACAGTGAGGTCGTGTTCGTGGGTTGGTTCATTGTCCATTCAGAAATTTGATGGTGGAGGGAAAGAAGTTGTTCCTAAAACATTGAATGTTTGCCTTCAGGCCTCTGAAACTCCTCTCTGATGGTAGTAATAAAAAGAGAGCATGTCCTGGATGATGGGGGTCCTTAATGATGGATGTTGCCTTTCTGAGGCATCACATTTTGAAGATGTTGTCAACGGTGGAGAGGCTGGTGCCCATGATGAAGCGGGCTGTGTTGATAAGCCTTTGCAGCTGTTTTTTTCTATATCCTATGCAGTTGTCTCTCTATACCAGACAGTGAAGCAGTCAGTTTACAAAACTGTTTTTAAAGACTCTTCAAGCAGGAAACTGTTAATGAGAACATTCACTGTGAAGTGATGGCTTGTGATCATGCACATCAAATAAAAACAAAGGATAAAAAAGGTTATGAATGGTGCTGCAAATGAAATCTTTTGATTTGAATATGGCATTTCACTGGAAGACACTGAAGTCTGAGATAAATATTTAATACAGAATAAAATACGCTTTTAAATCATTTCAATTTGCATACAGTAAATGTCTCATTGTACAAGTATCTGCTCAGCACTATAAACTATAAACAGATTGAAAGATAGACAGTTTTGTCTATCCTCAAATAAATTTGTGATATGCTGTTTATCCTTTTATACATCATATTTTACAGCGTATGTATTTTGCAAAGAATATGTGTTATGTGATTTTTAGACCTATGTGTTACATGAATTTTAGAGCTATTGTACTAAAAAGTAACATGTAGAAACATTAATGTAAATCCTGATGGTGGGGAGGTAATATAACGTAAATTTCTTACCAGTCTTGTTGTCCTCAGCATCCCATATTTGAAGGGGCGGGTTGGGTGATAAAGACATGTGCCTGATTGCAGAATGGCATTTCTTTAGAATAGATTGAAGAACCGGAATAGAATGTGCTTATGGTGCAGTGATTAAGTTGGTATTAGTTTATAACTTGCTTTCTTCCCGTTATGCCACCGGCCTTTGGTGAAGCAATGAACGTCCTCCATCTCTGGGCTTCTTTCATCAAGTCAGTTGGTTTTCACTACTGTCAGTCATGCAAGTTCTGGGTGGAGATTCAGGAATACTGTCGTAATCAGATGTAGAAGGATTCTTCATTGTTGTTTCCTTAACAATTTTGTTCAACCTGTCAGGGTTTGCTAGCCTTGAGCTGAAAATCTGAATTCGGAGGACTGGTGAACCATTCTTAGTCTGGCCATTACCTTTTGACCTGTTTCAAATGGGCGAGCCTACCAAAGGCCAAAGCATAAAGTCCTGACTCCAGCCAACAAAACACTTGGGTCATTGAGGCATACAAGCCTCCAAACCCAATGACAAGGTTGTGGTCCTCTTGGTATTGGTATATTATCGTCACATGTACGAGATAATGAGAGGCATTGATCGTGTGGATAGTCAGAGGCTTTTTCCCAGGGCTGAAGTGGCTAGCATAAGGGGGCATAGTTTTAAGGTGCTTGGAAGTAGGTACAGAGGAGATGTCAGGGGTTAAGTTTTTTACGCAGAGAGTGATGAGTACATGGAATGGGCTGCCAGTGGCAGTGGTGGAGGTGGAAACGATAGGGTCTTTTAAGAGACTCCTGGATAGGTACATGGAGCTTAGAAAAATAGAGGGCTTTGGGTAACCGGAGCTAATTTCTAAAGTAAGTACATGCTCCACACAGCTTTGTGGGCCAAAGGGCCTGTACTGTGCTGAAGGTTTTCTATGTTTCTATGTACTGACAAAATATTAGTACATTGGCGTTGGTGTACATCAGTATAGTATTGCACTTCAATCACCAGGCTCTTGAACCTGGGTAAATAATTTCACTCACCTCAACACTGAACTGATTCCACAACATATGGACTCACTTTCAAGGACTCTACAACTCATGTTTCCTGACTTTATTTATTTATTTTTAATTTGCACAGTCTGTCTTCTTTTGCACAGTGGTTGTTGGTCAGTCTTTGTGTGCAGTTTTTCATTGATTCTATTGTATTTCTCTGTTCTACCGTGAATGCATGCCTGCAAGAAAATGAATCTCAAGGTAGTACATGGCAACGTATATGTACTTTCAAAATAAATTTATTGCATACCATTCATCCAGTTCAATTCATTACACAGTGCAATGAGGCAGTCCAAGGGAAAACAATAACTATGTACGATAAAGTGGAACAGCTCCAGAGAACATGCAGCGCAGGTAAATAATAAAGCGAGTGATCATAACAAATAATACTACCATGATTAGGAAAGTTAGTATGCAGTCCAGGAGTTCACAAGAATTGTTTGCTTCTTCCAAGAACACTCAGTGGCCACTTTATTAGGTACACCTGTACACCTGCTCATTAATGCAAATATCTAATCAGCCAATCATGTGGCAGCAACTGAATGTATTGTATAAAAACTTGGAGGTAGGGTCAGGAGGTTCAGTTGTTGTTCAGGCCAGACATCAGCATGGGGAAGAAATGACTTTTACCATGGAATGATTGTTGGTGCCAGATGGGGTGGTTTGATCTCCTGACAGGCTGCTGCTCTCCAGTGATTTCCATGCGCAATAATCTCTAGAGCATACAGAAAATGGTGTGAAAAACCAAAGATTTCCATTCAGTGGCAGTTCTATGGGCAAAAACACCTTGTTAATGCGAGAAGTTAGAGTTGAATAGCCAGACTAGCTCAAGCTGACAGGAAGGTGACAGTAACAGAAATAACCACGTGTTACAACAGTGGTGTGCAGGACAGCATCTCTGAATGTACAATACGTCGAACCCTGAAGTGGACGGGCTACACCAGCAGAAGAACATGAACGTACACTTCATGTCCACTTTATTAGATACAGGAGGTACCTAATAAAGTGGCTACTGAGTGTATATTGTTGTACAGTTGATGAGAATGGAAAAGGTTGCAAGTAACAGGGAACAGCTGCCCGAGGTATCCTGCAGCATTGGGTGTTTCAAACACTTACATTAAACAGATGTGAAATTAGCTTCAGTAAATGATAAACGAGGAAATAAGAATGCAATTGGAATGAACAAAACCAACAGATGGTGAGAAGCTTCAAACGTTGAAATTATCACTGTAATCTTTTCAAATCCTTTTCCAGTACATTGCAGATTATATGGAAATCACTGGGCTTTAATTGATTTATTTTGATTACAGTGCGACTTTTGTGCGTACAATGCATTTTTCTTGGTACTTTGGATAATCTGGTGAAACCAATAGTGAATAAGAGCGCTCTTACATGAAACCAACTCAGTCTACCATCCTACTGAATTATGAGCAAAAAGAAATTGCGTTCCAGATGCTTCATTTACATTTGTCAATGTAAAGTTCACTCAACTCTCAGCTGTGGCTCAGTTGGCAGCAGGCATGCCTTTGTCAGAAAGTTTTGGGTTCAAGCACCACCAGGTTCAGGAACAGTTATTACTCTTCAACCATTAGGCTCCTGAACCAGCGTGGATAACTCCACTCACCTCAACACTGAACTGACTCCACAACCTATGGACTCACTTTCAAGGACTCTACAACTCATGTTCTCATTTTCATTTACCTATTTATTTAGCATTTGCATAGTTTGTCTTTTTTGGCACATCGGTTGTTTGTCAGTCTTTATTTACGTAGAGTTTTAATAAATTATGAGAGGATGATATACACGTATTGTGGTAATAAATTTACTTTGAACTTTGAATGACATGGCCTAGCCAGCATAGCCGTCAGAATTTAAGCAGAGCCTCAATACTGAGCTTGATGGCTTGAAGCTAGTTCACTTCAGGAGACATTATTGGTTGTTGGGCCTTGAAATGCAGATCTCAGATGAATATAGGAAGTTATTTAGAGCTCTGTTGTAGAAGGAGGTTACCAGCAGACATGGACAAGTCAGATGTGATTAAAGCCTACAGGTTTTGAGAGACATAGAACCATAGAACACTGCAGAACAGAAATAGGTTCCATCGACCCATCTATTTTGTGTCAAAATATTAATCTGCCCAGTCCCTTTGACCTGCACCCGGACCATAACCTTCCATAGCCCTCCCATCCATATACCTATCCAACATTCTCTTAAACGTTCAAATCAAACCTGCATCCACCACTTCCGTTGGCAGCCTGTTCCACACTCTCACGACCCTCTGAGTGAAGAAGTTGCCCCTTATGTTCCCCTTAAACATTCCTCTCATCTTGTTCTAGTCTCACCTAACCTCAGGGGTAAAAGCCTGCTTGCATTTACCCTATCTATGTCCCTCATAATTTTGTATACCTCTCTTATTCTTCTACACTCTAGGGAATAAAGTCTTAACCTGTTCAACCTTTCCCTATAACTTGGGTCCTCAAGTCCTGGCAGAATCCTTGTAACTTTTCTCTGCACTCTTTCAATCTTATTGATATCTTTCCTGTAGTTAGGTGACCAAAACAGCACACAATACTCCAAATCAGGCCTCACCAAAGTCTTATACAACTTCAACATAACATCCCAACTCCTGTACACCATACTTAGAGTTATGAAGGCCAGTGTCAATAGCTTTCTTTATGATCCTATCTACATGTGATGCCACTTTCAAGGAATTATGGATCTGTATTCCCAGATCCCTCTGTTTTATAACAATCCTCAGTTCCTACTGGTCATCACGTAAGTCCTACCCTGGTTTGTCCTCCCAAAGTGCAAAACCTCGCACTTGTCTGCATTAAGTTCCACCTGCCACTTTTCAGCCCATTTTCCCATCTGGACCAGATCCCACTGCAAGATTAGATACCCTTCCTTGCTGTACTCAGTCTTGGTATCATCCCAGTTTATCACAGTCATCCAGATCTTTAATGTGAATGACAAACAGCAAAAGACCTAAATGGCACACGACTAGTCACAGGCTGCTGGTCAGAAAAGCAACCATTTACTACCCCTCTCTGGCTACTCCCATGATCCAATCTTGAAGGCCAAGTGACCAAACCTTTTTGAACAACCTCCAATGTGAGACTTTGTCAAATACCTTGCTGAAGTCCATGTTATCAACATCTACTGCCTTCAAAGACTTTCCTGGTAATTTCCTTGGTTGATTAGACATGACCTACCATGCACAATGCTGCAGTTGTCCTAATCATTCCCTATCTATCCAAATACTTATATCACCTTCCAATAACTTAGCAACTACTGATGTCAGGCTTACCGGCCTATAATTTCCTAGCTTATTCTTAGAGCCTTTCTCTAACAACGGAACAACATCAGCTATCTCTCAATCCTCCGTCACCTCACTGTTCACTCAGAGCTGTTCACATCCTGAACAGGTCACAAGTTGGAAATGTGTCTGGCTAGCAAAATATTTAAATATAAACATAGGCTAACCAATAGTAGCATGCAGTTAAACAGGGGTGTTTCACTCAACCACTTAGATATGGTCCAAACTGAATTTCCACATGGCACAAGATGGCTGCTGCCCTGCAACAGATGGCAAATCCAATCAAACTGTCTTCTAAGCGTTTGTTCACATGTACGTGCTGTACATAAATCAGTTATTTATTACCTGGGGAGGACCTCCACTTGAGGCAGAGTATCACTCACATTGGCACCTAGCAATCTCTGACCTAGCAATCAAAGCAAAAAAAAAAGACCGTTTGGGGTGGTATTGAGAAACTTGTAGCCATGTACTGAGGGCCCCCCAGGCCTTGTTGAAGCCTGTCATTCTCTACTGGCCACCACAGAATTCACAAGACTGGAGCAGAAACAAAGCAAGCCATCCTCGAATCAAATGGACTGCCTTCGGAGAAGAAGTTAGTATTATATTGATTTTTTTTGAGAGCCATTTGTATGCCATTTGGCCAGCATGCTTCCATTATAATAGAGACTGCACTTCATTGGTTATCTCCTAAATGCAAGCTTTTTACAATATAATTAAGCCCAAGTCTCTAGTGAGAGAAGCACCAGGCACCACACTGATGTTTAGAAACTGTTTAGAGATGTTTAGAGGGAGCTTTTGACGGAAAGAGCTCTCTGGCGCAGCAAAGCCTCTGGCAAGTGATTTTGATTGGGTAATAAAATCGGTCACCCCTGAGAACTCTGCAGGCTTTCTTTGACTAACGTCTTCTTTGAAAGGGCAGGTGAGGAATCAACAATAGACAATGAGCCACGATCAAGCAGCTCAGAGGAGAGAACACCACCACTGTGTTGAAGCTGACACCTGCATTTATGTGCTCAGTTTGAACCCTTTGAGTATTCCACCACCAATGAAATAATTTTGATACTTAATCACGGTAGCCAATAAATACTCCTTAAATAAACAGAAACACCAGTAATTTGAGGAAGTAAGTCAAGAATGAATACTTCTTGCCATCATGAACATACTCCTGGTGCTCACTTTATTGGGTATCTCCTGTACCTAATAAAGTGGCCACTGAGTATGTTTGTGGTCTTTTGCTGCAGTAGCCCAGCCATTTCAAGATTTGACATGATGTGCATTTAGAGATGCTCTTCTGCACACCCCTGTTACAATGCCTGGCTATTTGAGTTACTGTCACCTTTTTGTCAGCTTGAACCAGTCTGGTCATTCTCCTCTGACCTCTCTCATTAACAAGGTACTTTCACCCACAGAACTGCAGCTCACTGGATGTTCTTTTTGTTTTTTGCACCATTCTCGGTAAACTCTAGAACTGTTGTGCATGAAAATCCCAGGAGATCAGCTGTTGGATCTGGCAAAAACAATCATTGCATGTCAAAGTCACTTAGATCATATTTCTTCCCCTATTGTTTATTTCGTTTGAACAACAATTGAACTCCTTGACAATGACTGCTTGTTTTTATTTATTGAATTGTCAGATGATTGGCTGACTAGATATTTGCATTAACACATAGGCGTACAGATGCACCTAAGTGGCACTGAGTGTTCAGTGCCATGCAAAAGTTTGGGCACCTCGATCAAAATTTCTATTACTGTGAACAGTTAAGTGAGTAGAAGATGAACTGATCTCCAAAAGTCATGAAGTTAAAGATGAAACATTCTTTTCAACATTTTAAGCAAGATTAGTGTATTATTTTTGTTTTGTACAATTTTAGAGTGAAAAAAAAGGAAAGGAGCACCATGCAAAAGTTCGGGCACCCCAAGAGATCTGAGCTCTCAGATAACTTTTACCAAGGTCTCAGACCTTAATTAGCTTCTTAGGGCTACGGCTTGTTCACAGTCATCGTTAGGAAAGGTCAGGTGATGCAAATTTCAAAGCATTATAAATTCACTGACTCCTCAAACCTTGTCCCAACAATCAGCAGCCATGGGCTCCTCTAAGCAGCTGCCTAGCACTCTGAAAATTCAAATAAATGGTGCCCACAAAGCAGGAGAAGGCTAGAAGAAGATGGCAAAGTGTTTTCAGGTAGAGGTTTCCTCAGTTCGTAATGTAATTAAGAAATGGCAGTTAACAGGAATAGTGGAGGTCAAGTTGAGGTCTGGAAGACCAAGAAAACTTTCCAAGAGAACTTAGGATTGCTAGAAAGGCAAATCAAAACCCCCGTTTGACTGCAAAAGACCTTCAGGAAGATTTAGCAGACTCTGGGATGGTGGTGCACTCTTCTACTGTGCAGTGACACCTGCACAAATATGACCTTCATGGAACAGTCATCAGAAGAAAACCTTTCCTGCGTTCTCACCACAAAATTCAGCGTCAGAAGTTTGCAAAGGAACATCTAAACAAGCCTGATGCATTTTGGAAACAAGTCCTGTGGACTGATGAAGTTAAAATAGAACTTTTTAGCCGCAATGAGCAAAGGTATGTTTGGAGAAAAAAGGGTGCAGAATTTCATTGAAAGAACACTCTCTAACTGTTAAGCACAGGGGTGGATTGATCATGCTTTGTGTTGCACCCAGCGGCACGGGGAACATTTCACTGGTAGAGGGAAGAATGAATTCAATTAAATACCAGCAAGTTCTGGAAGCAAACATCACATCGTCTGTATGAAGATGAAAAGATGATGGCTCCTATAACAGGATAATGATCTTAAACACACCTCAAAATCCACAATGGACTACCTCAAGAGGCGCAAGCTGAAGGTTTTGCCATGGCTCTCACAGTCCCCCGACCTAAACATCATCGAAAATCTGTGGATAGACCTCAGAACAGCAGTGCATGCAAGACGGCCGAAGAATCTCACAGAACTAGAAGCCTTTTGCAAGGAAGAATGGGTGAAATTCCCCCAAACAAGAATTGAAAGACCCTTAGCTGGCTACAGAAAGCATTTACAAGCTGTGATACTTGCCAAAGGGGGTGTTACTAAGTACTGACCATGCAGGGTGTCCAAGCTTTTGTTCCAGGCCCTTTTCCTTTTTTATTATTTTGAAACTGTAAAAGATGGAAATAAAAAAATAATCTGCTTAAAATATTAAAGAAATGTGTCATCTTTAACTTTATGCCTTTTGGAAATCAGTTCATCTTTTACTCACTTGGCTATTCACAGTAACAGAAATTTTGACCAGGTGTGCCCAAACCTTTGCATACCACTGTATATACAGAAAGGTGCTGGAAAAAGGCAAGCAAAATCATGAAGGATCCCACCCACCCTGCTTATGGACTCTTTGTCACACTCCCATCAGAGAAGAAACTATGCAGCATCCACACCAGGACCATTAGAAACCAAATCTGTAGTTTTCCCCAAGTCATTAAGTTGATCATACTTCCATCCCTTAACCCACCCCACATTCTGCCCCAGAATCATATCACTTAGCCTCACCTTATGTACATTCAATCAGTCTATGTTTATGACAGTGACTTATCATTGTGTTTTATAGGATTGCTTTTATATTTATTGTTTTAATTGTATTCTTTATGCTTCTTGTGTTTTTTATCTTGCATCGGATCTGGAGTAACAATTATTTCATTCTCCTTTACACTCGTGTACTGAAGAATGAAAAAAGAACAGTAGTGAATCTTGAATTCTTGCAGTTAGTCATAAAGGCTCAATAAGCTAAAGCCCCACTAATAGAAAGGGTTATTATTTATGCCAAGGAAACAGACTAACAACATTCAAGAATGTAAACATTTCTTAAATGCTATATTAATTTAACTAATGTTGGCACATCTCTTATAAGATCATTATTCAGATACCAAATTTCCCTCAGGCTTAATAAAGTATATCTATCTATCTATCTATCTGTTAAATTGATCCCCACATTTTCAAAGAAAATCATCACTTTCGTACATAATAAATCTGCCAAAACTGGGATGAAGCGATGGATGTTACTGTAAGGCAATCTTCCAATTAATATAATGGTATACAGCTGAAGACTGTTTATGCAAAATTAAATCAGTTTAGATTATTTGCTGAAGGAAGTACTTACGACGTATGGAGCGGGACAAAAGCTGGCAGGTATGCTAATTCTGAAGAGCACTTGTTAAAGAATAATCAATACAATCTTTATAGCAGCAGCATCTCTACCATCTACTTGCCAGGATTTCCCAAGCACATTCTAAGATCTGCCTAGTGAATTCATTTCCAATGAAGTGCCCATCTTATGTATCTTCAAGACTATTTTGGAGATTAGCAAATGCTCAAAACAGGCTGATTCTGCTTGTGTAGTGTGTAGCCTTGCCTGCCCTCTGGAGTGTGAATCATGCAATTGCAGGAAAACTTGTTTACAATCAGAACATATAACTGAAGTCAAGGAGAATGAGGAGGTCATGGTACAAGTGTTCACTGAAGGTTGAAAAGCAGGTAGATGAGATATTTGAGAAGACATGTGGACCATCCTCCTTCATTGGCTAAAACATGGAGGTTAATAAAACTTGGAACAACTTCTTCCTCCTTCCTATCCAGTCCTGATCAAGATACTCAGTTTGAAACATTGACTGCTTATTCCCTTCCATAGATATTGCCTGAGCCGCTGAGTTGCTCCAACATTTTGTGCCTGTCTAGCATCTATAGAATCTCTGGTGTTTATGGAATTTAAACGCACTCTGAGGTTATGCCAAGTTGGAATAAAACACCATTTTTAAAAAAAGTTATTGAGACACAGCACGGAGTAGGCCCTTCTGACCCTTTGAAAAATAAAAGATTAGATTATTACTGGAAGACTGAGAGGGGATCTCATTGAAACCTACCCAATATTGAAAGGCCTGTTTCGAGTGGACATGGAGGGGATGTGTCAGTAGTGGAAGAGTCCAGGACCAAAGGGCACAGTCTCAGAATTGAAGGACGTCCCTTTAGAACAGAGATGAGGAGGAATTTCTTTAGCCAGAGAGTGGTGAATCTGTGGAATTCATTGCCACAGACAACTATGGAGGCCAAACCATTAGGTATATTTATAGCGGAGGGTAATAAGTCCTGGATTAGTAAGGACTTGAAAGGTTACAGGAAGAATTCAGGAGAATGGGGTTGAGAGGGAAAATAAACCAGCCATGATGCAGATAACTAGAATAGCTTAATTCTGCTCCTTTGTCTTATCGTTTTATTTAAATGGTGAAAGTCTGCTACAAGCTCTTGTGCAGAGGGAGTGCTTGTGCCTGAATCGTAAAACATGGTTTTGCTCCTGCAACGGGTTATCAAGAAGGCAAATGGGGTGTTGGCCTTCATTGCTAGAGGGGTTGCATTTTGTGCAGGGTGGTTGCACTGCATCTGTACAGGGTACTGATGAGGCCACAGTTGCAGTACTATGTGCAGTACCAGTCTCCAGACTTAAGGAAAGATATTCCAACTTTGGAGGCAGTGCAAAGGAGGTTCACCAAGTTGATTCCAGAGACGAGGGTGTTACCCTATGAGGAGAGATTTGAGTCGCTTGGGACTATAGTTGCTGGAATTCAGATGAATGAGAGGGGATCTTATAGAATCATAAAATTATGGAAGGGATAGATAAGGTAGAGGCAGGAATGTTGTTTCATCTGGCAGGTGAGACAAGAACTAGGGGACATAGTCTCAAGATTCAGGGGAATAGATTTAGGACAGAGATGAGGTGAAAATCTTTTCCCGGAGAGTAATGAATCCATAGAATTCTCTGCCCAGGGAAGCTGTAGAGACTACCTTATTAAATATATTTAAAACACAGTTGGATAAATTTTTGCCTAGCAGGATATTAAGGGTTATGGGGACAAGGTAGGCTGGCGGTGCCAAGTCTACAGCCAAATAAGCCACGATCTTATTGAATGGTGTTGCGGGCTTTACAGGCCAAATGGCCCACTCCTCCTATTTCACATGCCTTTATGTTTGTGCGATTTATTGGTGAAGATACAAAATAAATGCCTGTTGGTATGCTTTCTGAAATTCCCAGGGGGCAGCTTGCAGTGTTGAGCTCCAGGAGATGGATGTTTCACATCCCAAGGCATTAATTAGCAAAACATTTTAATCAGCAAACAACGCCCAATAGTCTTCCTTGTTTTGCAGAATGAAGCTCGTGAGGTACCATGGAACATTTATTCCAGGCTGAAGGTAAATTGGATGTTTAGCTCATATGACATGAGGCTTATCTGTTAAGTACTTGGATCAGTGCCCATGAGCTTACCAAAGAGATTATATAGAGACACGTAAGCATAATTAAACAAGTACCATTCATATCAGGAGGAGTATATTATTTATACTTTAAGTCTACCCTGTAATCTAACACTATGGCTAATTCTGTGCAGATTGACACTCAAGTCCCACTGAATAACAGCACTTTCAATCCCTTGCCAATTGAAAAGTATTTTGCTTTTTCTCTTTTATCTATCAAATTTGACGACTGTGACATTTTTCACATGATATTTCATCTGCATGTCTTCACCCTTTATGTAGCCTATCTATATACCCAAAGCCTCTCCACATCTTCCTAACATGCCACCTAATTTTCAAACTGCTCCTCTAAGTAATAATAGACTGTGAGAGCATGGACCCTGAGGGCAATTGCACTGACCTAACTCTAGCTGCAGCTTAAAATCCAGAAATTACCTCAGTTATTCCAACACTGTGCTTTCTCTCTTATAATTAATCCACAATCCATGGCAGGATAACCTCTAAATCCCATGTGTTCTAGTTTTAATTAATAATTACTTGTGTAGCAGCATAAAGAATTCTAAAACCTGAAGTGAAAGTGAATTGAATCTTTTGCTATTAGGGGAGTATCCTGAACATTGCAGATTTAACCCACTCATACTGATTGTGTCAGCATGTCTTTACCAATAGTCTGTGGTGACCCTTACCAGCTTACTTACACTGATGTCTAGAAATCCTAATACACCATATTCAGTGTACCACTTCTTTGTTCCACTGTATATAACCTCAAGCTCGTCAGCAGATATGTCAAGCATGACATTTCTTTTATAAATCTGCCTTGACTCGGCTCATTGCTATTGTTATTTTCTAAGTGCTAGCCACCATTTCTTTAATAATAGATTCTAGCATTTACCTTCATGCCGATAATTGTCCTGCTGGTCTGCAGTTCCTTCTTTTTCCTAAAGTAGTGGGATAACATTTACAGCTTTCAAATCAATGAGAAGTGTTCCAGTATCTGTAAAATTTTGGAAGACAAAAACCAGTTATCTATTTCCAAGCAACACACATCAAAGTTGCTGGTGAACGCAGCAGGCCAGGCAGCATCTGTAGGAAGAGGTACAGTCGACGTTTCAGGCCGAGACCCTTGAAACGTCGACTGTACCTCTTTCTACAGATGCTGCCTGGCCTGCTGCGTTCACCAGCAACTTTGATGTGTGTTGCTTAAATTTCCAGCATCTGCAGAATTCCTGTTGTTTGCGTTAAAAATCTATTTCCAAGGCCAAATCTCTCTGCCTCTCACAGCTTTTCAAACTCTTACCTTTTAGACAAGATATTTCATTACTTTCCCTGTGAAAATGAATAATTAAATATATTTCCAATCTTTTGCTCACTTACTCAACATATCTATCTCCCTTTGTAGCCTCCTTATGATTTCTTCACAACTTATTTTGGGTCATAAGTATATTTGGCAACCATGCCTTCTACATCACCATCCAGGTATAAGATTTTATGATGCTTTGTTGCTTATTTGAGTTTGTGCAAGACTGTGGCCAACAAACGATGGCTTGGGAACCTTCAGTATCTTTCATGAGACCAACTTTTTGTAACTAGTTGTAATTTTTCGAGAAATTCCAGAATTTTTTCACTTAATGAATAAACAATGACTAGAAAATTTGAGATAATACACCACTGTGCAGAAGTCATAGGCACATATATATATATATAGCTAGGGTGCTCAAGACTTTTGCACAGGACTGTATTTGTCAACGTGGAGTGGGGACCAAGTTTGCAAATCTGGTGGGAGCAAAGGATGTTGGGAATGGCGAGGGTGAAGCACTGCAGGAGGATTGTGGGACAGGTGGGACACCCAGCCCTGAGACACCAGGTAAGGTCATTCGATTCCAAACCTAATCAATCCGTTTATTGATCATTACAGAATGTCTCTCTGGTACTTCCTGCTCCCTTCCCTTTTTCCCAACCATGTTTCCCCTCTCCCTCATGATACTGCAATTGGACACACTGGAGGCAGGAAGCATGTTCCTGCTGATGGGTGTGTCCAGAACCAGAGGCCGCAGTTTAAGAATAAGGGGTAGGTCATTTAGAACGGAGCTGAGGAAAAACTTTTTCACCCAGAGAGTGGTGAATATGTGGAATGCTCTGCCCCAGAAGGCAGTGGAAGCCAAGTCTCTGGATGCTTTCAAGAAAGAGATGGATAGAGCTCTTAAAGATATCAGAACCAAAGGTTATGGAAATAAGGCAGGAACTGGACACTGACTGTGGATGATCAGCCATGATCACAGTGAATGGTAGTGCTGGCTCGAAGGGCCGAATGGCCTACTCCTGCACCTATTGTCCATCCCCCATTCCCACTCTCAGTCCATAATAGTGATCAAATCAGTTTTACTGGCAGGAAGCTCCCTGACACATCTGCTTGTAATTTACCTGCCTATACTCATGTTTTAAGGAGGTGATATTTGATGGAGAGCTTCCCTCTCATGAGCAGGCAAATCAAAAATTGAATGTCTGATAATTCAGCATTTTTTTTCTCATGAGGGAACATTTTATTGAATTTGTTTCTATAGAAAAGTTTACTTGTTTCAAATGAGTACCCCTTATCTGAAATTCCAAAATCTGCAAACCTTCGAAATCCAAATTTCGTTTTTGAACGCGGACCTGACATGCATAACGCAACGTGAAGGTTCCAGCAGATCTCTGCACACCATAGACAGTTCTGAGAAGTGACATCACAAGGATAATGAACAGAAATTAATGAAAAAGAGAAATCAACTGCATAAAGCGAAAAATGAAGTTCTTGAATATGTTTTTGAAAAAGTGGATTCGTCAGTGTCGGAATAAGCATACGCCGCTTGACGATATACTGAATATGAAACAATCAAAGATCTATCATGACGAACTGAAAATTGAAGGTAATTGTGAATATTCAGCAGGCTGGTGCAGAAATTTAAGAAAAGGCATTTAATTTAAGAAAATTAAAATTTTAAAGATTAAAAAAATTAAAGCAGCAAGAAATTAACTGAATTTGCGAAGATCATCGCTGATGAAAATCTAACACCAAAGCAAGTCTACAGTACTGATTATTTTTATAGATTACATGAAAGCAAAAATAAAAGAAAATACAAATACAGTGCACTATAACCCTTTAATCAAGGCACGGTGTTGTAGGCGGAGACTGAAAGCCTGCTGTGTTTTGTTGTTCAGCTGATTCGGGTATTCTCCCGATGTTACTCTGCTGCTTTTGTTACCCAGCACACATTATAGCTTCATTATATTAATGGCTATGTAATACTTCTCACTGTTAAACATATACTGTATGTATGATGAACAAGACGAAGAATGCTTACCGGTAGCACTCGGAAATGAAAGTGATCCCAAGCTATCTCATTATATATTCCAAAATCTGAAAAAAAAATCCAAAACCAGAAACACTTCTGGCCCCAAGCATTTTGGATCAGGAGTACAGAACCAGTATTATAATCAGGAATAGAAAGTATCATAAGAATATTAATAATAGAAGTATGAAGAAGCCCTTTGACCCGCTGAGAAGACTTTGTCGTTGAACAAGATGATGGTGGATCTTAGCGCTCAACAACATTTTCCCGCCCCCTTTCAAACAGCAATACAGCTCGGAAGCATGCTCTTCAACTCGTTCACACTAACGAAGATGCCCATCCACGCTAGTCCCATTTGCCCCTGTTTGTCCTAAAGACTTCCACACTGTTTCTGTATTTGTTCCTATCGAAATTTTGTTACCTCTTGATTCCAGATCCATAGATCCGTTAATCTGAATGTTCTATGTTCTACATTTCCTGCTTTATTTTATATTTTCAGTATCTGTATTTCATCTGTTTTGGATTATTATAATTAATGTTTGAGATATCCCTCTGCAATGGAACTTTCTTGTCGATTTTTAAAACAGATTGAGGATCCACAAAATATGGGGATTTAAAATTTAGGTAACAATGATTTATCCTTAAGAACAGTTGCAGTGTTAACTGCATATGAGCAATAAAAAGCTTCGGGAATCATGAATTTGTTTTATATAAGCCACTGGACTTCTCTTCTGAGGCTCCCACCACCTGAAGCTTCTTACTGCAGGAATGGGACTTTCGCGGCAAGGCTGCAGTTCCCACCGGCGGTCCTCCAGCACAGGCGGCAGCACCTTCGCCAGGCGCTGAAGAGGAAATGCCGGTCGTTAAGGTTCGTGCACTGACCAGGTGTGATACAGCACTGCTCTTACTCAGTATTTTAGTGGCTTCTTTGGCTTATTTACTGTACCACTTAGAGAATTCCGATCCAGGAGCCTCGCTGAATGAAAGGTAAGCTTACAGTATTGCAGCAGGGCGTGAGGAGTGGGAGGTTGTACGGGAGGCTTAGTCATTCTCTGGGGCTCTGCCCCACTTCAAATAAATGTTCTAGAAAATATTATCGTGTTGTGTACATCTCCTTTTCTTTTAAAGCTGAACGTTTAGAAATGCAATGTAAATGGTGTTGGTATGTTTAATATCTATGATTCTAAAATGTTCCCGAAGCTTCCTTGGCAAAATTGCAATATCCTGATAAAGCCGAACAACTTCACCTAGCTGTGGGAACACCTAGCAAAGACGGCTGAAGATGAAATATGAGCCTTCAGAATGTCACTTCATCAGGAATATGTGGAAACACGAGATGAGTGATCGAAGGACTGTACTTACTCGATGTTTCCAACTCGTCGGTGGCAGAAACTCTGGGTCCTACACTGGTTTCATCAGCTAACTCAAAGATTGTGAAATTGGAGTGGAAGCAAGTTACCCTCCAAACCAAGAGGCTGACGAAGAAAACTCTTCCAGCCTGCGCGTAGGAGTTTTCGAAATGCACAACATTTATATTTTTAATTAGCACCAATAATTTTCCTCCCAAAAAGCAAACGAGGGCTTTTAATTTGCTTCTCTGTGGTGGTTTAAAGAAACATGTTAATTTGAACCAATTAGTTTATTTGGCTGTTTTTAAGTGCTACGTGTTTGTTTTTTCCTGTAGCTTCTTGCATTCTTGCAGATTATAACTGAGCTGACTAAATTGGAAATGAGTCTTCAACCTTTATGTTATAGCAGAG
Source organism: Mobula birostris (assembly GCF_030028105.1). NCBI lineage: Eukaryota > Metazoa > Chordata > Chondrichthyes > Myliobatiformes > Myliobatidae > Mobula > Mobula birostris. The sequence goes on along the minus strand of NC_092380.1, from coordinate 98,584,415 downwards.
GCTTTAATAAAAAGTACAGTGAAAACTGAAAATCTTTAAAAAAAATGGAGAGAGCTGTTTAAGGGATAATGGGACATATGAGCATGAGTCAAAACTGGGTGTATGTGATAGTTTAAAATGGTGCAGGTCTCAGTGAGCAGGAAATTATCTATCAGAACACAGCAGTACAGGACCTTTGACCTACCTCAAGATTAATCTAACTAGTCATAGTCATACTTTATTGATCCTGGGGGAAATTGGTTTTCGTTACAGTTGCACCATAAATAATTAAATAGTAATATGTAAATTATGCCAGGAAATAAGTCCAGGACCAGCCTATTGGCTTAGGGTGTCTGACCCTCCAAGGGAGGAGTTGTAAAGTTTGATGGCCACAGGCAGGAATGACTTCCTATGACGCTCTGTGTTGCATCTCGATGGAATGAGTCTCTGTCTGAATGTACTCCTGTGCCTAACCAGTACATTATGTAGTGGATGGGAGACATTGTCCAAGATGGCATGCAACTTGGACAGCATCCTCTTTTCAGACACCACTGTCAGAGAGTCCAGTTCCATCCCCACAACATCACTGGCCTTATGAATGAGTTTGTTGATTCTGTTGGTGTCTGCTACCCTCAGCCTGCTGCCCCAGCACACAACAGCAAACATGATGGCACTGGCCACCACAGACTCATAGAACATCCTCAGCATCGTCCGACAGATGTTAAAGGACCTCAGTCTCCTCAGGAAATAGAGATGGCTCTGACCCTTCTTGTAGACAGCCTCAGTGTTCTTTGACCAGTTCAGTTTATTGTCAATTCGTATCCCCAGGTATTTGTAATCCTCCACCATGTCCACACTGACCCCCTGGATGGAAGCAGGGGTCACCAGTGCCTTAGCTCTCCTCAGGTCTACCACCAGCTCCTTAGTCTTTTTCACATTAAGCTGAAGATAATTCTGCTCACACCATGTGACGAAGTTTCCTATCGTAGCCCTGTATTCAGCCTCATCTCCCTTGCTGATGCATCCAACTATAGCAGAGTTATCAGAAAACTTCTGAAGATGACAAGACTCTGTGCAGTAGTTGAAGTCCGAAGTGTAAATGGTGAAGAGAAAGGGAGACAAGACAGTCCCCTGTGGAGCCTCAGTGCTGCTGATTAATCTGTCGGACACGCAGTGTTACAAGCCCACGTACTGTGGTCTGCCAGTCAGGTAATCGAGAATCCATGACACCAGGAAAGCATCCACCTGCATTGCTGTCGGCTTCTCCCCCAGCAGAGCAGGGCGGATGGTGTTGAACGCACTGGAGAAGTCAAAAAACATGACCCTCACAGTGCTCGCTGGCTTGTCCAGGTGGGCGTAGACACGGTTCAGCAGGTAGACGATGGCATCTTCAACTCCTAGTCGGGGCTGGTAGGTGAACTGGAGGGGATCTAAGTGTGGCCTGACCATAGGCCGGAGCAGCTCCAGAACAAGTCTCTCCAGGGTCTTCATGATGTTGGAGGTCAATGCCACCGATCTGTAGTCATTGAGGCCGCTGGGGCACGGTGTTCCCTCTAACTAGTCCTAACCAGTCCTCCATTTTTGTTTCATTGATGGGTAAATTGGTGTAAAACTTTGTTAATGTACTAGACTTGGCACTTTGCTGATCTGGTTGATATTTGTGGACTAAATTGATATCCTATTAATATCCCAACACAATTTTGTTTGTGTTTTAAAGATTTTAGACAGTAGTATAATAAATTTTTCCAGTACACCTGTTGGTTTTCAAGGGAGTGGGGGAAATGGGACCTGCATGAGCTTTGAGGGAGCATGGGAAACAAGACCCCTATGAGGCAAAAGACCAAACTATCAGAAGTTTTCTAACGATCGTATTTCAGGGTTTTACTCTATTTGTGTTCGGAAGAGGAAGAACAGAAAATACCAAAGGCAGCAGTTCAGTTTTGTGCTTTTAATATTGTACCCAGGTGCACCTATCTAGAATGTCTCAAAGCCCAGCTTGTCCTTTTATCGTGTTAGTGCCAACTTTAACGTCTAACCTTTGGGACAGGGCTGTTGGTTTGAAGGCTTAAGCACAAGTCTCCAGGTTGATTTTCCAGTATATTGTTGCTCTGCACTGTTAGACTTGATGTCTTTCAAATGAGACACTAAAGACTTGACAAAGACAAATCAACAATTATGTGGTACTTGATGAAGAAAAGCAGTGAAACTGCAGGTATCTTAATAAGTACTTCATAAATCCTCATAATCTAATCTAATCTAAATACTTAATTCAGTATTACTGAAAAATCAGGTTACATGATAACCTGTTCCAGATGATTGTTTGCAGTGAAAGCTAGCTTACCATTAATTTTAAAACTATATGCTTTTAATAATTACAGGGAACAGATGCTTTCCATTCACTGCTCTTGTTTTATTCCAGAATGTCTCAGGATATTAACAAGCTCCAAGAAACCTATAAAATGTTAAATAAATCTTGCTTCATTCTCGGAGCTTCAGGGGAGACAGGAAAAGTGCTGCTGAAGGAGATTTTGACAAGTCAGCTCTTCTCCAAGGTCACACTGATCGGACGTAGGAAGCTAACTTTTGAGGATGCAATGTATGAAAATGTGGTAGGTTTCAATGATGTTATAATGGTACGGAAGGTTTCAATTTACTTTGAAGAGCAAATAAGCAGGACTGGTACAAATGAGAAATTAATCAATGGTTGAAACTCAGTAATTAAGCTTGTAAAGTTTTGAGGTAATTGTTGGGAGGAAGTTGAATTTATCTTCACCCAAAGTATGCTGAGGGTTTGGAACTCTGAAGGGTAGTAGAGGCAGAAACATTTAAAAGTATTGCTTGAAGTAACATTCAAGTCTAGGAACCAGGTTGGATTAGTTTGACAAGGGCTCTGTTAGATTGGCTGAAATGGTTCTCGTGAGAACTAAGCTTCTCAGAATTTTATTTATTCAGTCAAGAGATGTGGGTACCATTTTGGAGGGCGCATCAGTAGCAATCACGTTTCTGTGTGTCTATATTATATCATTTTGAATTTAACTTCCTATGGAAAAAGTAAATGTAGTAATCTAGCCGTACAGCCACATAATTGTATAACGTAGGAGCACCTGAATGTTAATTCTTACACTGGAATGTAATTAGTTGTGAAATTGCAGTCAAGCTCTCATTTATAGTCGCATACAGATTATTTCTTCCATCTTTGTGCCTTAGTACTACCCTGACACAGGCTCTGCAGAAGCAGCAAATCATAAACACATGAGATTCTGCAGATGCTGGAAATCCAGAGCAACACACACAAAATGCTGGAGGAACGCAGCAGGTCAGGCAGCAACTGCAGAGGGGAATGAACAGTCAACATTTCAGGCCAAGACTCTTCATCAGTCTTTCTGGCTGAGTTCCTCCAGCATTTTGCATGCATTGCAAAAATAGCTAACCCAAAATGTCGAAATGAAGTTGGATTGATTATAAACATTACTTGGGCATTGCCAGACTTATTGCTTGCAATGTTATTTCCTCACTTTTGTCACCAAATCTTTCTACTGTTTCAGCAGTTATAATTTTATTTTTGCAAATTGCATTCAGTCAACTTTGTTCCACTTCGGTCTAAAACAGAGGTTAATAACATTAATGGTAGGGGTCCATGGCATAAAAAAGGCTGGGAACCCCTGGGATAAAATGATAGATTTAGAACCTTTCATTCATTAAAAAGTTAAATTAGAAGAATATTGCTACACATGTTCCAAGGCATATAAAGAAAGGAATTTGGAAGCTTACCAAAGATTTGTCAAGTTTTGAGAAGAGTATTGAAAATGGTGTGGGGAGACATTGGGACAAGTAGATGGATGGTGTCCTTTCATTTAAGAAAGAACTGTCCTGAATATTTACTGGCTTTAATATGAATATTTTTTATTGCCAGTGATGTACTGTTGATATGTAGTCCTTGTAAAACGGGGAAGATAACATATTTTCTGAATAGCAAGCACTGACAAACAGGAAGATGATAATGATCAGAAAATCTACGTACCACTGACTGGGAGAAAAGATTGCAATCAGAAAAGGGAGGTGGAAATAGAAGTTTAGAAGGCAAGCGAATACGGTTGAGAGGGAAGATAAATCAGCAATGTTTGAATACAAATCAGGGCAAACTTGATTGTCTGAATGGCTTAATTCTGATCTGATGTCTTAATGGTCTTTAAAAGGCCGACTTATGGTTGAAAGCACAGTCGTAAGTGGAACAGGTTGGGTTAAATTACCTGGCTTCAAACGGGTGAGGAGGAGGAGGAAGAGCAAGGTATATGCTATGTAAGTCTGAAAATTTGAGGGGATTTGGTCTATCAACTTATCAAACTTCTACAAATGTACTGTGGAGAGCACTCTGTCTGCATCACCCTCTAGTATGAAGGGGCTACTGCACAGGATCGAAGTAAGTTGCAGAAACTTGTAAAATTATTCAGCTCCATCATGGGTACTAGCCTCTGTAATATCCAAGACATTTTCAAAGAGTGGTGCCTTAAGGCAGGGTCTATCATTAAGGACATGCTCTCTTCTCATTGGTACCATTGGGTAAGAGGTATAGAAGCTTGAAGGCACACACTCAGTGATCCAGGAACAGCATTTTCTCCATTGCCATTTGATTTCAAGGTTGAAGTACATTTATTATCAAAGAATGTATAAATTATACACCCTTGAGATTTGTTTGCTCACAGGTTGCCACAAAGCAAGAAACCTGAAAGAAGCCAATTAAAGAAAAAGGAATAAAAATAAAAAAAAAGACAAATACTCAAAGTGCAAGAGAAAGAAAAAAAAATACAAATCATGCAAACAATTAAAGCAAATAACGCAATTCTAAACCAAAATTGAGTCCTCAGATCTGAACCCTGGAACAGCCCGGAGTAGGCCCAAAGCCTCACTTATCAGTACATCATATTAGCGGGCACGGAGCACAGTGCCGTGGAGGGAGGAGCGACCATCACGGAGAACAAACAAAATTGGCTCTTGCCCTGGATCCCAACACCGTCTTCAGTCTATCTGGGCTGGTGTTTAAACTGATCAAACAATAGAACAGCAAAAGGCTCTGGCACCTTGGAGGGAAGAGTGAACATCGTGAAGAGCGAGTGAAATCTGCTCTTACTTCTGATCTGGTCTGGCGTTTAAATTATCTAAACAGCGAATTTTACCTTGCTCTAGGATCCGGAAGCAGTGAAAGGCTCCGGGCCTAGACCCCGCCACCCAGTGACTTGCTCTTAGGCCCAGATTTCGCCATTCTGCCCGAAGCAGCTCTCAAGCTCTTCAAATCAGTTCAGCACCCAGAGCGATCCAATCTCACACCCGGGCCGGTTGTATGGACACCAAATCTCCTCCCCAAGCCCTGACTTCTCCTCTCGACACCCAGAGTGATCCCACTTCGCATCTGGGCCAGTCGTACGCATGTCAGAACTCCATCTGTAATGATCCTGCAACACGCCATCTTGGCTCATCCCCTGAACTTGCCTTGCCATCGCCCGCCCCTCAGTGCTGAGAAAATTTAACACAAATTGGTTAGACACCTTATTGATCCCAAGGGAAATTACAGTGTCATAGTAGCATTACAAGTGCACAGATATATAAATATTAGAAAAGTAGAAAGAATAAACAAATTTATGTCAGAAAAGGTATTTTTAGTGATGTTTTTAGTCTGATTTCTTATCTTTTTAACTATCAGAGAGCTGTTTCACACATTTGGTAGTGCCATCTTAACTGGAAGCTTTATTTGCGCTAATTTTTAACTTAGCTATTTAATAGACATGTATATACTTACTATAATTCAGTATCTTTTCTCTATCATGTATTTCATTGTACTGCTGCTGTGAAATTCGTTAACTCTATGACATATGCTGGTGATATTAAACCTAATTCTGATTCTGAAAGTTTTTTTTTATTTTACTCTGACACTGAGGAACAAGATATTGATTTCATCTTTTAAAAATAATAAGTTATTTACTACTGTTTTATAATCTGGTGCTGCAATGTAGTGCACCACAAAGTTGCAATCAGTTGGGTCATTCCTATATTGTCAATAGCAGGCTGTTACTTAGCAGTAAGTAGGCACTGAACCCCTGAGGCACTGTTTCCCTTTATAGCCCGGTCCAAATCAGGAAAGTAAAAATCAGATGGCATCTTTCAAAGTCTTAATTTTTGATTTGCATGGTAAAATTAAACAAGTCAATAACAATCTGCTATCACTTTACTGCTTGCACTCCAAATGCTAGTTAAAGTCTGCTGATCGAGGAGAAAACTGGGTAAATCGTTCCTTGAATGAAAGAATCTTCATTTCTTCAATAAGGCAATTTTAAAGAGATGTCCTGATTATATTATATAAGCTTGCCCTTTACCAGAAAACTGAAGCTCTTTTTGTTTTTAACCCCTCAGCTGTGGTGGAAAAAATTAAACCTTAAGTTTCATGTTTTTAATTTGTTGTTTATGCTCTCAGAATGAATTTTTATTTTATTTTAATTTTGTTCGAACAGGTTCAAGAAATTGTAGATTTTGACAAACTGGAGGATTATGCATCAGCTTTCCAAGGTCACGATGTCGGATTCTGCTGCTTGGGTACAACCAAGGGCAAGGCTGGTGTGGTAAAGAGAAGTATTTTCTTATTTGGAAGTTCTTAATATTAGCCACCGCTGACGCAACTTTATAAGCTTGCTGAGTCAATGTGAACAGATTAGGGCAATTAAAGTCTTATTTTGTATGTTGAGTAGGTAAATGCCTCTATTCAAATCACAGATGATGGGGATTGGGAAACCCTAGTGTTAGTTCATTGTGGCTATCACAGGGGTCTGTGTTTATTTAAATTAATAAATAAATGACATTCTTTCTTCTTGTTGAATGCTATAATTGTCTCCAAGAGGACCACAACCTTGTCGTGGTTTGGAGGCTTGTGTGCCTCAATGACCTGGAGAGCTATGTCAGCTGGAATCAGGGCCTTATGCTTCGGCTCTTGGTAGCATCACCCATGCCAAATAGGTCAAAGTGTAGAGGACAGACTAAGAGTGGTCCACCGGTCCCCCAGATTCGTGGGATCAGCTCAGGGCTAACAACCCTGACTGGTAAAACAAAACTGTTATGGAAACAGCAGTGAAGAATCCTCCTACAACTGAGTGTGATGGTATCCCTGTGTCTCCATCTGGGACTTGCATGGCTGACAGGCAAGGAAGTTACTGACGTGATGAAGGAAGCCCTGAACACTGCCAGAGACGGACAGCGCTCACTGCTGCCCTAAATGCCAGTGAAGTAACAGGCAATAATTATGCTATACTTGTGTTATTAACTGCAGGTGAGGAGGACATCTACTAAATTAGCTTCATCGAATTTAGAACCTGTTGGCTGTTTTCAAATACAGTATATTCTTTAATCATTGGATAACATACCTTTAATTTACTTTGGTAACTGTTTAACTCGTGGAGATTCTGTACTTTTTTATAATGAACAGGAATAACTGCCGCGTTCCAAATTGCTCATAGGCTTGTGTTAATTCTGAGATAGAGTAATGCTCAAGTTAAGAGGATTTTCTGTAGTAAGATTACAATTTATTTAATAGGATACAGATTTAGAAAGGAAATATAAATCTCCAAAATGCTCCTTAAGGAATTAGTTGTTTGACTAGAAGACTTTAAGACGGGGATTGCTGCAGGGTATTTTAGTTAACTGTCAGTGTCTGAGGGTGCTATCTGCATTTGAGTTCTTAAGGGATAAATATGTAGATTGATGAAGATTGTCCTCTGAGTAATTAACCATAGATTTAATTTATAATCTCCCTAGTCTTTATAGCTCTGTGCTATGTGGCATTTCAGTTTTGCTTTCAGAGCCAGTAACGACTATTTGACTCAACCTGTGAGCTGTCCTTCGCCCTGTTCATTTCCATCCATATATCTTTCCACTTCTCCTTTGTCATATTTGGCTAGCTTTCCCTTGAAGTCATTCATGCTTCTGACTGAGCGTGCTTAAGATTCAGAAAGCTACATGCTCAATCTCGCTGGTATGTGCCTAACAGTAGAATAGCTTAGTGCATTCTATTTGCCATTTAGACTGAGAACAGCTTCAGGAGAACTAGTACAGACTAGATGGACCAAATAACCTCATTCTGTTTTTTTTTTGCTACACAATGACTTAAAGATTCTGTTCCCAGAAAGCAATCCCTTGTGGGCAACATTAATCAGACAGGATGATATTTTGTATTCTGCCTCTGAAATTTGATTCATTGGCTTCAAAGAAACTGAGGTTATAGAGATCGAAGAAAGCATGCGAATGCCTCTATATCGTTTTTTTAAAGATACAGGCCCTTCGAATCACTCCGTCTAGCAATTCCTCAATTTAACCCTCGCCTAATCACCAGACAACTTACAATGACTAATTAACTTACCAACTGGTACGTCTTTGGACTGTGGGAGGAAACTAGAGCACCCAGAAGAAGGTCACAGGGAGACCGTTCAAACTCCTTAAAGGGAGTGGCATGATGTTTAGTATTAGCATTTGGTGATTTGTGGGCAAATATTATTTATTAGTTCACCTATTTCGGAACAGTATTTATCCACCCACAATATTACTCGTCACTTAAGTGCTGAAAGTTCTTCCACTTCAATTTAAGTTATTTTAATGTTCTTTTCATATAGTCAAGATCTGAAAAATAAAACTATAAGTTACTTACCTAGTTTCAAATGTCCTTTTGATTGTGAGGCTATGATTGTGCACATCTCAATTTTACTTTACTGATTTTTCCTCTTTGAAATTCTCCACTGTGAATTAGGTTTTTCAGTCACCAAGGGAACCTATTGCAAGCTTTTCTGTGTTTTAAAATTCTGCGATTAATTCTATTGGCTGGTAATAAGACAATATTTTACTTTGTTTGGAGTGGATTCATTAAAAAAAAGCAGCAAGGCAACTTGTCAACTCGACGCTATTGAGAAGGGATGATGGTTGAGCGTGGGTGTTAGAAATAGTGGCGTGGTTTCTTGTTTCACGGGCAAGGGGCTGCTGCGTGTTTGCAGTCTTTCTGAATAAGGGACGCCAGCGTCTATTGGCTGGGCTGGTATTGATGTGGTGTAGCTGCGTAATTGGATTTAAAGTGAGCTCATAGTATTTGTGTCAGTTCAGATTTCATCAGGTGACCATTGTGAACCTCTGTCAACTCCAGTCTGTTTTAGAACATTGACCAAGAACTAAGGGCAGCAAAATCAAGCATCATTTAATTCAGGCATCGGGGTATCGAATAATTGACTTGTATTTTCAACACTTTTGAGGCTTAAAGTTGTTCTGTTGTACGTGGATCTGTTTGTTTCTAGCTCTTCAAATAAGCTGTAGGTGTCTTGGAGAGTAGAGGGTGGGGCGGAGGGAATGGATAACACTGAACTGAGATAAATTCAACTGAAATCAGTGTGGCACCAAGTGTCATTCAATGGTTTCAGAATAGCAGCTAAAATCAATGTGGGAGGTAGCTTGCTGCACCTATATTTTTATTAAAAAGCATCCCAATTGTTAGAAGATATTCACAGATTCTTTGTGACCTGATGACTAGTAGCTTATGGAAATGTGGCTGCACTTACACTACTTTAATTCCATTTTTCAACGACTTTTAATGACCATAAGTGGTTGCAATATCTACGGCAATGTTTGATAAATGTCAATAGTCATAACTGTGAAGAAAGTTATGCAAATGAGATGGGGAGGGAGATGTTTAAGTTGTTCAGTCACGTTAAATCTGCATTTATGTAGATGGTGTACAACTTGAATTCAGTGAACAGGAGGAGTTATCCTGCTGTTCTGAATCATTCCATAGAGAGTAGAACATTTCAGCACAGTACAGATCCTTTGGCTCACAATGTTCTGTCATCCTTTAAACCTACTCCAAGATCAATCAAGCCCTTCCCTGCTCCATTGCCCTCCATTTGTCTGTCATCTACATGCCTGCCCAGGAGTTTCAAAAATGTCCCTATGTATCTACTTCTACCAGCACTCCTGGTGGTGTGATCCATGCACTAACTACTGTGTGCGTGTAGACAAAAAAACTACCTCTGACACTCCCCTACACTTCCCTCCAACCACCTTTAAATTATGCCCCCTCATATTTGCCATTTCCATCCTGGAAAAAATCTCTAGCTATCTCTATGCCTCTTTGATCATCTTGTACAACTCTGTCCTAAAATTGACCTGTTTTGCTTTTCATAGTTAATAAGATTGTCCTTTGGTGAACATTTTGTTTTCATATTGACACCAAGTAAGTTCAAAGTAGAGGAGAGAAATAATCACATTCTTCCTACATTTTGTAAAATGTGCAGACGTATGTCACTCGATGTTTTGCAATTAGAACCAAATCACAGGCAACTATTTTTTTTAATACCTTATTTTCAAAATTTTCAAAAAAAAACAAAATCAACAAAAACATACCAGCTCAGAGATATATAAACAAGAAATAAGCAAAAAATCACATAACATTAGAGGGATGCCTATTATACAAAGTGCTCAAAAATACTAAACATTAAATCTCAAATGAGGGCCGTGAGAAATCAGCTAGGGGGAAATTGCTCATTCGCCCCCGGCCTCGTCCGGGTAGGCAAGAAATGGATCCCAGATAGCCAAAAATTTTTTAATTGAATTGGTTCTCAAACAGGCAACTATTTAACGGTGGTTTCATTCACCCATCATAGATTACCCTTTTTTTTTAGCCTAACCTACTTCAGCTGACCTATCACTGTAAATGTAATCTATGCCATTGTCTTCTCCAAGCGTGACTATCCTGTGCTTATTTTTCTGGTTTTTCATCCTCCATCTTCCATATACTTTCTATTCAGGCTTCAACCCCTTAATTATAATGTTTCAGTCCTCCAAACTTACTGTAAGTGATCATGACCTTCCCTTTCCCATTTGCTGTGTTTTCAATTAGCCCTTCCTGTCAAGATGGCGCCAGTGTGCAACGCTCTCTCGGTCAACATCTTTCAGATGGCAAACAAAAATATCTCTTTTTACTACTTTCACATCTATTTTTCTTTACCTTGAATGTGTTTCTGGGGCTGCTAGAGTTTGCAGTTTACAGTTTGAAGATTGTTTGAGTTAGCCAGTGCTGTGCTGTTTTTGAGGAGATTCCAGGAAGTGAGTGCATACTCAGACAGCCTTGACGCAAAGAAACTACGAGACTGTGTGATCGACTGCATTTCACCATTTACAGCGTCCATTAATCGCTGATTAAAGCGTTGTGGAAGATTGAGACATTGAGGCAAATGTTTCAATGTCTCATTGAGATGGGAGTTTCAGCATGGGCTACTTACATTTTGATTGCTGCCGGAGAAGGTGTCTGAGTGGCTTATGAGTGTGTGGTTTGCTGTGGCAGGCGGGTACGCCCCTTTGTCTTGTGTGGTGACCCGCTCTTTCGATGAATGTCGATGATACATAAAATGGTACCATAGTTCTGCGTTTACGAATTGGACTATTGTGTTTATGGACTGTGGACTTTTTTTCAAACATGGTCTTTATATTCTGTGTTTTCTGTCGCCCATTCCTTTTCCGATTTGTTGTGTGAGTGAAAGGTGTTTAGGGGTTGATGATCTGTTAGTTCTTTGTGCGATGTTCCTGTTTCATTTTGTGTAGGGGAGGGGGGTTGATGATCGGGATGCTGTTCTTTTTCTGTACGGGCGGTGGGTTTGATGTTTCTCTCAATGACTTTCATGTTCTTTGTTCTGTGGCTTCCTGGAGAATACAAATTTCAGAGTCGTATAGGGATACATGCTTTGATAATAAATAAGTGAACCTTTGAATGCTACTACTTCATGTACACCTCTCTGGCCAGGATGTTGTTCCTCTCAATACATTTTCTTGTGCATACCCCTTCAGGTTCAACTGGGCATTGGTGACTGTGTCCGAGTTTAAGTGTTAAATAAAATTCAGTAAGCTATTCTAATAGGTTTATCTCTACTGACAGAGAGATTTACAAGTTTTCTAAATCTTAAGGGGCTTAGTCATAAGCCTGGATGACTTCATGGGATCTTTAAGTCATAGTGCAGTAGAAAACTGGTACCAAACTATATTGGTCTTTGCCATTCCTTTGGGTTCATCATTTGCGTGGACAGGGTGAGATTGCTACATGGGCAACAGTTCACTTTCCATATTGTACTCCCCAGGCTTTCTTCCCAGACAGCTAGGACATAATATCTATGGTCAACACTGACCGGAGGCCCTCGCCTCACCAGTAGAAAACAGAATGTGATTATTTGGTCCATCAAATCTGTAATAATTTTTTGAAGCTGTTCTGAGTTTAAGATCAAATGATATATATCATTTCAATGTAAATTGCTATTATGTTATCAGAATGGAACCATTCATTGATAGTCTGCTCATTTTTCCAAGATTGTTTCCTGCAGCTATCTTTGTATAAATGAATTTCATTCCATTCTGTACTTTACAAAGAATATCACATGGGTACATGAATGTAGTATTGGATATAAAAGAATAGGTTTAGAGCAATGCTCTTGAATTCTTCTCTTTTCCTCCATCATCCTTTGCTTCAGTCATTAAAATTGACCTATTTCAGCCATAGTTTATTGCTTCTTTTAATTAATGCATATTTACAACTTGGTCTCTGATAACTTTGGAGTGCTGTCCTATGCCTAAATGCAAATTGTTGCATTTTGGAAAAGCTATAAAGTTCAATACAAAACAGTGCTTTTATTTTACAATAAGAATCCTTGTTGTGGTTTCAGACTCTCAGTAATGAGACATTATTTTCCTTCTTTTGCAGGATGGTTTCATTCGTGTGGATTATGATTATGTATTAAAGTCAGCCCAACTTGCCAAAGCTGGAGGATGCACTCATTTTAACCTGCAATCTTCAAAAGGAGCAGATAAGGACAGTACAATGCTGTATCCAAAAATAAAGGTTAGAAAATCTCGAGTCTGCTATTACTTTTACAATTGACATTGAGGCCAATGTTATCTGTGATTTGTTAACTTTACTCTGGGGTACTGATACTTCTACTGAAGATCCTGACTGATGACATGTAGCTCTTCACTACGTCTCAACTTGTTAAGAGTCTTAATTGACACAGTTTGTCCAGGATACTAAGGCACTAACATGCAGTATTGAAGTTGAAAGCCAGGATCAAAATTATTGTGATGGGCTGTGCATTTCCAGCATTTACCTGAAATATATTGAGGCCTCTGTTATATACGTGGATCAGTAAAGCTGCAGATGACATGAACTTTGGCAGAGTCATCGAAAGTGCATCTTAAGCTTGAGTGATACACTCAGTAGCAATTTTATTAAGTACCTTCTGTACCTAATAAGTGGTCACCGAGTGTTTGTGTTTGTGGCCGCCTGCTGCTGTAGCCCACCCACTTCAAGGTTTGACGTGTTTTGCTTAATGTCGATTGCTCTTCTGCACACCGGTATTGTGATATGTAGTTATGAAATACTGTCACCTTCCTGTCAGCTTGACCAGTATGACAATTCTCTTCTGACCTCTCAATAACGAGGTGTTTTCACTCACAGAACTGCCAGTCATTGAATGTTTTTTGATTTTCATACCATCGTCTGTAAACTCTAGAGACTATTGTGTGTATATAAAAAAAAAAATAATCCCAGTAGATCAGTAGTTTCTGAGATACTCAAACCACCCTGACTGGTGCCAACAATCACTCCATGGTCAAAGTTAGATCACATTTCTACCCTGTTCGGATGTCTGTTCTGAACAACTGAATCCCTTGACCATGTCTGCATGCTCTTATGCATTGAGTTGCTGTCACATGATTGGCTGATTAGAAATTTGCATTAAAGTGTCCACTAAATGTATGTATGTTGGTGAAATTGGCTGATATATGGCAGATGAATCTTAATAAATGATTTTGGACATGTATGATGAATGATAGGGTCTTAAGAGTGCAAGTCGTAGAACACCATAGCACAGAAACAAGTCCTTTGGCCCATCTAGTCTGTGCAGAACCATTAATCTGCCTAAACCCATCGACCTGTTCTGGGACCATAGCCCTCCATATACCTCTCATCCATGTACCTACCCCGATTTCTCTTAAATGTCGAAATTGATCCTGCATCCTCCAACTGCACTGGCAGCTCGTTCCATACTCTCAGCACCCTCTGAAGCTCCCCTTCATGTTCCCCTTGAACGTTTTACCTTTCACCCATAATCCATGACCTCTAGCTGTAGTCTCACCCAACCTCAGTGGGGGGGAAAAAAACCTGCTTACGTTTACCTTATCTTTACCCCTCATAATTTTGTATACCTCTATCAAGCCTCCCCTCAATCTTAAAAGTTCTAGGGAATGAAGCCCCCACCTACTCAGCCTTTTCCTATAACTCAGGTCCTCCAGTCTCGGCAACGTCTTTGTAAATTTTCTCCGTACTCTTTCAATTTTATTTACATCTTTCTTGTAGATAGGTGCCATAAACTGGAAACAATACTCCAAATAAGGCCTCACCAACTTTTTATACAATTTCAGCATTTCATCCCAACTTCTGCACTTTATTGATTGATTTATGAATGTCCAGAGATCCTGGCAGTCTAAGTAGATGACATGGTTAGGCAAATGGGATACTGGTCTTCATTAGTCAGGGCAATGAATACAAAAACGGAGGTGATGATCCAACTTCATACAATGCCTTTTGAATACGCAATTGGAGTACTGTGCGCATTTCTGAGCACAACACTACGGGAAGAATGTATTGGTGTAGATGAGATACACAAGGATGTTGCCTGGGATAAAGCATTTGGTTTCAAGAAGAGACGGGAGAAGCGACGTCTGTTTTCCCTGGAAGGGAGGAGGTTAAGAGGGACATGACTGATGTATATAAAATTGAGTGATTATAGATAGGTTAGGCTGCAAGAAAGTGTTCCCATATTGGGGGAGGTAAAATGTGAGGATGTAGATTTAAGATGGGGAAGAGATTCCGATGAGTCCTTTTTCACCCAGACAGTGGTGAGTACCTGGAATGCACTGCTGGAGAGGGAGATCCAATCAGGGTCATTGGCAGCTTTGAAGAAATCTCTAAATGAGTACTTGAATCACTTTTGCACAGAAGGGTATAGGACAAGTGTCGGGAGATGGGAGTAGTGTGGATGACTGTCTACTAGTCAAATTGGATGTGGTGTGCTGAATGGTCTGTTTCCATTCTGTGCAGCTCCCTGACTAAGGAGATCATTCTAATGTTTTTATTTGGTTAATTATTGAGATGCGGCATGGAATAGGCCCTTCTGGCCTTTCAAGCCTTGTCACCTAGCACCCCCTGATTTAGTGCTAGCCTAATCACTGGACAATTTACAATGACCAATTACCCTACCAACTGGTGTGTCTTTGGACTGTGGGAGGAAACCAGAGCACCTGGAGGGAACCCATGCGGTTATGGGGAGAACGTACAAACTCCTTAAAGACGGTGGCAGGAATTGAACCCAGGTCATTTGGTACTGTAAGGCAGCATGCTAGCCGCTGTGCACACAATTGTGCATATTTGAGCTGGATTTTTAGCTTTTCAGTAAATCCCATTCTTAATTAAAGAGAAATGATACTAATGGTTCTTCAGGTGGATTGTAACCGTTATAGAATCCAGATACAGTTTCCCAGTATTGTTCCACAACCATAATAGTCCTACCTAACAAAAAAAATTCTTTGAAGTATCAATTACCTTAAAATGCATAGCCTTTTTGAAGGAAAAGCTGTAAAATTTCACTAACTTTAGTGTGAAAGAGTGCTTCCTGGGTAAGCTGCTGAATAGGAACAATGTAACTCCTTTTAAAGCTTACAATGATATAAATTGCATTGGTACATGCCACAGAAAAATGATGGTATGTCAGAACCTTCAAGTAACCTAATATTTAGTCATGAATGGAGACCCGATCTGATTTGACTTACAAAAATACTTGGCTAATTATTAATTTTTAGTCTTTGTCCTTGACTCCCCAACCTATCAGTTCCTCTCAATATCCTGAAACTTTCATCATTGATTCTTCCCTTAAGCATTCTGTATTTTGAGGAAATCTTGCCTTGCAAAGTAACCCTTTGATTTCAGGCATAACCCTTGTAAATCTTTGCATAAGACAGTAAGACATACGAGAAGAATTAGGCTATTCAGCCTATAGTGTTTGCTCTGCCATTTCATCATGGCTGATCCATTTTCTCTCTCAACCTCATTCTCCTGCTTTTGCCTTGTAACTGTTCATGCCCTGACTAATCAACAACCTATCAACCATTGCCTTAAATATAGTCAATGACCTGGACTCCCCAGCTGCCTGTGGCAGTGAATTCCACAGATTCACCACCAGCTGCTAAAGAAATTCCTCCTCATCATCTCTGTTCTAAATGATTGTCCCTCTATTCTGAGGCTGTGCCATCTGGTCCTAGACTCTCCCATTATAGAAAACATCCACTCCAAATCCACTGTCTTGGTCTTTCAGCATTCAATGGGTTTCAGTGAGATCCCCCTCGTTCTTCTAAATTCCAGCAAGTACAGGCCTATAGCCGTGACAGGCTCCTCATTACAATAACCCTTTCATTCCCAGAATCATTCTCGTGAACCTCCTCTGGACCGTCTCCAATGTCAGCACATCTTTTCTAAAATAATGAGCCTAAAACTGCTCTCAGTGCTCCACATGAAGACTCACTAGTGCCTTATAAATCCTCAGCATTATATCCTTGCTTTTATATTCTAATCCTCTCAAAATGAATGCTAACATTGCACTTGCCTTCCTTACCCACCACAGACTCAACCTGCAAATTAACCTTTAGGGAATCCTGCATGAGAGCTCCCAAGTCCCTTGGCATGTTGGATTTTTTTATTTTTCTCCCCGTTGAGAAAATAGTCTACACTTTTATTCCTTCTACTAACGTGCATGACTATACACTTCCAGACACTGTATTCCATCAGCCACTTCTTTGCCCATTGACAAAATCATTGACATATAATCTAAAGAGAAGTGGTCCCTACACCGATCCCTGCGGAACACCACTAGTCACTGGCTCCCTTCATTCCCAGTCTTTGCCTCCTGCCAGTCAGCCAATCTTCTCTCCATGTTGGTATCTTTACCATGATACCACGAGCTCTTAACTTTTTAAAGAGCCTTACGGGTTGTACCTCGTCAAAGGCCTTCTGAAAATCCAAGTACACAACATCCACCGATTCTCCGTTGTCTATCCTGCTTGTTGTTTCCTCAAAGAAATCCAACGGATTTCTCATGCAAGATTTCCCCTTAAGTAAACCATGCTGACTATGGCATATTTTATTATGTGCCTCCTTAACAATTGACTCCAAAATTTTACAGCTACTGAGGTCAGGCTAACTGGGCTATATTTTGCTTTTTTCTGCCTCCCTTCCTCCTCAGAGTGGAGTGACATTTGCAGTTTTCCTGTCCTCTGGAACCATTCCAGAATCTAATGACTTTGGAAAGATCATTGCTAATGCCTCCCCTGGATCGAGCATTTCTCCATCCAAGACTAATGTATCCTCTCCAAGTTGTGGTACTTGAAACTCTTGTGCCTAATCAGGACATTGCATGGATATAATTCATCTAGGTAATTTAATTTTGCACCATTTCACTTGATTAGGCATGACACCTGTAATACTAATCTGTGCTTATTACTTTGCACTGAATACATATTTTTATTGTTATCATCTTTGATACTGGCTTAGTAACACTGATGTAAGTTAATACCAATGAAGAAATTAGTATTGTAAAGTGGCAAAAACTCAAAACCAAATAACTTCATCCCAAGGATATAATGATGGAATATTGCAGGTCACCTGACAATGATCTTTAAAAGTTAATTTTCTTCAGTAACTACAACAAGGCATAGTGTAGAAAAGTAAAATTATAAGCTACACTTCGTGGAAACTTGCCCTTCCACCCAACTCATCCATGACAGCCAAGCTAGTCCCATTTTCCTCCGTTTGATCTATACCTCTAAATCTTCCTTATCTGCATACCTGTTCAAATGTCTTTTAAATGTTGTAATTGAACACCCCCCGCCTTCTTCAGGCAGCTTGTTTCATATACACATCACTTTCTATTTGGAACATTTGTTCCTCTGGTCTCTTTTTATATCTTTCCCCTCTCCATTTAAATCTATTGGGAATAAACTGTGGCTGTTAATGTTATATTGTGCCTCTTATCAGTTAATAAACCTCCTATAGAGACAGCCCTCATCTTCCTTTGCTCCAGGGAAATATTCCAAGCTTATCCAGTCTCTCCTTTTAACCCAAATTCAGCAGTCCCAGTCACACCCATGTAACTTTTTTCACATCCTTTCCAGTTCAATGACATCATTCCTATAAGCATAGCAACTGGAACTGTACACAGTACTCCAGAAATGGCTTTGCCAATGTCTAGTATAATTGTAATATGACACCCCAGCTCTTGTACTTAATATTGTGACCAATAAAGGCCAATGTGTCAAATCCCTGTACCTGTATTGCCTACTTCAAGGAACTATATGCCTGCGACCCTAAGTCTCTCTGTTCTGCAACACTCCTTAGGGCCCTACCAATTACTGTGGAAATCCTGCCCTAGTTTATCTTACAAAAATGCAATACTACTTTATTCTGGATTAAGCTTCATCTGCTGTTCCTTCCCCACACTGGCCCAGTTGTTAAAGATCCCATTGAAATCTTAGATAACCTCTTTCATGGGCCACTTTTCCACCAATTTTAGTGTCATCTGCAAACTTACTAACCAAGCGACTGCATTCTCATCCAAATCATTAATATAAATGATGAAGAACAATTGGTGGAACCAGCACCATTCCCTGTGGCACACTGCTGTTTGCAGGCGTCCAGTTTGGAAAGACAGCTCTCTACCACCACCTTCTGTCTTCTGTCATCAAACCAATTTTGTATCCAGCAAGCTACCTCATCCTGAATCCTATGTGATATAACTTGGACCAGCCTACCATGCACTATCTTGTCAAAGACCTTATTAAAGTCTATGTAAATGATGTTTACTAAGCTGCCCACATTTGTCTTAATCACTTCTTCAAAAAAAAGCTCAAATTCGTGAAGCATGTTTTCCTCTGTACAAAGCCATTTTGACTATCCCTAATCAGATTTTGCCTTTCTAAAAGCATGTAAATCCTGTCTCTCAGAGCTCCTTCAAAAACTTGCCCACCACTAACATTAGGCTTACAGGCCTGAAGTTCCCTGGCTTGTCAATGCAGCTCTTCTTGCATTAAGGCACAACATTAACTTCCCTTTATCTTTTGGCATCTTACCTGTGGCTTTTGATGATACAAATATGTCCAGGAGGGGCTTTGCAATTTCTTTCCAAGCTTCCCCCAATATCCTAGGAACAAAGGAAATTGTTCTACTTTTGTGTTTGAAGATTCCCAACACTACCTCTCCTGTATTGTAGGCTCAATTTTAAGATATGACTATTAATCTGAAGGGAGTTCCCAATCATCCATGTCTTTTTCCAGGCTTGTTTATGACCTGGCCCATCTCTGTGCCTCCACACTGAGACGACCTTATTCATCTATAAGGGTCCTATTTTCTCCCTAGTTACTCTTTTGCTCTTAATATATTTGGAGAGTCTTTTAGGGTTATCCTTCACTGTATCTGTCAAAGCTATCTCATTTTTTAACCTCTGGATTCCCTTTTGTGTACCCATAGTAAAGGATTTGTTTGATCCCATCTGCCTGTACCTGACATATACCTCCTTTCTCTTGACCAAAGCGTCAATATCTCTTGTCAGCTAGGGTTTTCTATTCCTCCCAGTCTTGTTCATCACTGTAACGTGAACTAGCTCTGACCTCTTGCTATTTCATTTTTTAAAACTTCCTACTTTCCACATATCCTTTGACAGCCTCCCCAATCATCTTTTGGAAGTTCCTCTGCAATACAATCAGAATTAGACTGTAGGAGTTTGAATTGTGGACCACTGATATTATTTTCCATTACTATTTTAAAAACCATTAGAATATTGGATGCTGCTCAACCCACTGACACTCCAGTCTCAAATATGAAACGGAAACCAAAGAATTATAGACTGAAATTAAAACAGAAAATGCAATTGATACTCAGCATGTCGGTCAGCGTCTGTGCAGAGTGAGGCAAAGTTAACGTCTCGGGTTAATGAACCGTCATCAGAACTAGGAAAATTCAGAAAATGTGCATGTTTAAGTTGTGAAAAGGGGAGAATAACTGTCTGCACTGCACTTTCTCCATGGCTTTTACACTTTATTCTGCATTGCTATTGATTTACCACAATGGACAGTATAATAATTTGATATGTACGGACAGAATGCAAGACAAGTGTTTCGTGTATCTTGGTACATGTGGTAATAATAGAGCAATGCAGTACCAAGATCAAACAATATCTCTGAGATGAAGACAATTATGGAGTGAATTAGTTTAACAGGAAAATCTCGTAGTCCTTGATTAAGAATTGAAAAATTTCAGCTGATTAGAGATCTATAATGGATTTGTGGTAGATGGGATATGCTCGACAAGTCCAATTAAAGTGTTCAGTATAATTGCAGAAGCAGAAAACAGGATGGATGTGCCAGGCATTTTATAACGTCCATGAAAAGAGAAGGTTAGCTAAAGTGTAAGCTTCCTAGGCTGAGGGCAAATTATGGACTTTATTTTGGTGGGGGTTGGGAATGGTGCAGAGACCTGTAGGGCACATGGGGATGTTAATCTGTGATATCGTGATGCAAGTCAGAAAACTGCAAAGCTTGAAACCTGAAGAAAAAGACAAAATACTGGCAACGTTCTGTGGAACAGGTAGCAGGCTTAAAGATTTTCTGTTCCAACAAACCAACCCCCTCCCCCATTCCTTCACAACCAAGTAAGGGAAAAGAGCTGCTGGGGAAAGAATGAGTAGAACAAAATGAAAGGATGAGACTAAAAGGGTTATCGACTAGGTAGAGGTACGTTTCAGATTGTGTTATGTTATAGTAACAAGGCGTTTGATGTTCAAAGTAAAATTTATTGTCAGAGTACATGTCACCACATACAACCCTGAGAATTTTTTTTCCTGCAGGCATACTTAGCAAATCCATTGAATCGTAACTGTAAATAAGATGAATGAAAGGGCAAGAACATAGAAGACAGCAAACTGTTGAAATAAATAACAGGAGCATGAAATAACAAGATAGAGTCCTCAAAGTGAGTCATTGGTTGTTGGAACATCTCAATAGATGAGTGTAATTACCCTCTCTTGTTCAAGAGCCTGATGGTCGAGGAATAGTAACTGTTTTTGAACCTGGTGGTCCGAGCTTGAAGCACTTTTATATGATGGCAGTAGTGAGAAAGGAGCATAGCCTGGGTGATGAGTATCTTTGATGGATGCTGCTTTCCTAGGACAATGTTTCATGTAGATATACCCAGTTGTTGGGAGAGCTTGTCCTGTTATGTACTGGGCCGAATCCACTACCTTTTGAGGGATTTTCCGTTCAAAGGCATTGGTATTCCTGTACCAGGCCATAATGCAGCCAGTCAATACACCTTCCATTATACATCTATAGAGGTTTTTCGAGGTTTCTGATGTTATGCCAAATCTCTGCAGCCTTCTAAGGAAGTAGAGGTGCTGTCATGCTTTCTTACCAATTACATTTATATGATAAATCCAGGACAGATCCTCTGAGATATTGACACCCAGGAATTTAAGGTTACTGACCCTCTGCACCTCTGAGCCTCCAGTGATGACTCTGGTTTCATGGACTTCAGGACTCATGTACCTCTGGTTTCCCTCTGCTGAAGTCTACAATCAGTTCCTGTTCGTGCTGCTTCGTCAACTTGTACAGTTCTCAACTTTTCACTTTTGCTGCCACGTTCCACCGTGCGGTCACCATCACATTCATGCTCATCTTCCTTTTTTCTGGATATCTCTATCCCGTGGGGTTGACTCATCACAAACATCCATTACAAATCCATAGATTACATGGCTATTAGCTATAGTTCCTCCTGTCAGGACTATATTTCCCCAGGCCCTCTGTCCCATTTGCTGCTGAAATATCTTTCTTCCTTCCTTCTGAACCATGGCTTCATATCTACTGTGGTGGACTGTGTCCTTGAACCCATTTACTTTCCATACCTGTGCTCTCACACCATCTCCTGAACTGAGCAAGGATAATTTCCCTGTCTTTTCTTCCCAGTAATACAGCACATTATCTAGCTGAGTAAGTTACAGCCTTCTGGATTAATGATTAAATTCTATAACTTCAGCTAAAAGCTTTCTCTGTATATGGAGTGGTCATTTCATCTACTGTATAGTTCAATCAAATGTAATATTAGTTTGGTTTTACACTCTCATTCTTTGCGTTTTCCAGTTTTTGCATTCCTTTACCCTTTCCTGTAATTTGTTTTGTTTCTCTCTGTCCTGATGAAGTGTCTTTGACTCAGAACAATAAGTCTATTGTAACACCCAAAATGCTGGAGGAACTCAGCAGGCCAAGCAGTATCTATGGAAAAGAGTACAGTTGACGTTTCGGGCCAAGACCCTTCAGCAGGATTTCCAGTATCTGCAGACTTTATCTTATTTGTAATAAGTCTATTGCATTATTTTAAAACAAATACTGCTTAACCTGCTGAGTGTTTCCAACATTTTCTGTTTCTCCCCACATTATAATGTGACTATAATATAATATGACAGTATAGTTTGGTGAAGTTTGGACTGGAATATAGGAGTGAGCTAAAGTAAGTTCCAAATACACATCTAAGGTGCATTTACATGGATGTTTTATTCCATTTGAAGTGCGGAAAAGCCTCAAGTGTAATGAAGGTAATAGATTAAATAATTTACTTAATGTACGTAACTTTTATTTTTGAGGCCTTAAGTGATCTTTTAGAAAATTGTTTTTATTTTATATGATAGAACTATTTCAGTGCAATGCTTCAAAATCTCTTGTACCTGACTTGTTGATTGAGTCATGGCTGTAAGTTGAATTCTCTCCTGAGTCAGAAGATGCTGCATCCACATCACATTTGAGTCCTGAGCACCATTTAGGTTAACACTTGTTGGAGTGTGCCATCCTTATGGTGAGGCATAAACAGAAATCTGGACTACTTGTAGTTGAGATTGTTAGGAGTGGCTGTTAGGCAGGCTTAGCAATGGTGTTGTTGCACAAGTAAAGGTCTGAAGCCTGCAGGTCAAAGTCCAAAGTTGGTGAGTCTGGAAGTCAAGGCCCGATGGCCAAAGGCCTGTGTCTACAAGTCTGTAGATCCACTGCAGAAGTTGGAGACTTGATGTCTGCAGGTCACTGGAAGCGGCCTGTGGGTGGGAGGGAGCAAAGGGGCTTATTTTGTTGTTGTTTTGTTGCTGTTCCTTAAGTTTGTTATAGCCAGGGTGGTGATGGGGGCAAGCTCCCACTACCTATTAAATGCTCCCAATGGTGTGTGCCTCTAATATCGTCTGACAACAAAATCCAGCTCCTGGCTTTCACATGTGGCTTAGCTACTAAGCCTGGCAGAACCATTTTTAGTGACAGGAAAAGGGGCAAAGGCGGGTTACTGGCGCCTTAAAACCAGTCACTTCAGGCAGATAGGGCTTGCCAGCCGTAGTTGTCAGCTTAGCTAGGAGAAGGAAAACTCTGATCTCAAACCTCCACTGCCTTGTGGCGATACCCATTCATGGGAAAGGCTTTGGGAATAAACCCCAAGGGAAAAATCTGGAGCTGGAGTCCCTAAGGCAGTCCTGCATCGAGTTCAATGCTGATTGGCAACTCCTAAGACACTGCTGGTACCAAACTGTTTCTGCCATTCCTTTCGACTCATCAGTCGTGTGGAGAGTGGGAGCTTGCTACATGGTCGGCAGCTTGCTCTCCATATCGTTCTGCCCAGGCTTGCATATCGAGACAGCTAGGACACAATATCCATGGTCAACTCTGACAAATGGAGGCCTCAGTTTTGTTCTGCTGAATACTGCTGGCATGCCATGTTCACACCGGAATGTGTGGCAATGTTGGTTGTTAATGCAAACAGCACATTTCACTGTATGTTTCAATGTTCATGTGATAATAAATAAATCTGAATCAGAATCATTCTGATCTTGTGCAATAAACTGTTGTGGACTTGTAGACAGCAACTACTGAACAAATGGGATACAGCAGCTCAATTTTAGGCTCCTGCAGTTTAAAAAAAAAGATGTGCACAAAGACTGTAGGTATGCTGATAGCACTGCGTTTGAGGAACATTATTTTATTTGGAGATGCAGCATGGGATGGGTCCTTCCAGCCCAACGAGCTGCATTGCCCAGCAACCCACCTATTTAACACAAAGACAGTTTACAATGAGCAAATAAACTATTAACCAGTAATTTAATGGCATGTCGGCCTTCATAACAGGGGGAATTGAGTATAGGAGCAAAGAGGTCCTTCTGCAGTTGTACAGGGCCCTGGCGAGACCACACCTGGAGTATTGTGTGCAGTTTTGGTCTCCAAATTTGAGGAAGGACATTCTTGCTATTGAGGGAGTGCAGCGTAGGTTCGCGAGGTTAATTTCCGGGATGCCGGGACTGTTATATGTTGAAAGATTGGAGCAACTGGGCTTGTAAGCACAGGAATTTAGAAAGATGAGAGGGGATCTGATTGAAACATATAAGATTATTAAGGGATTGGACACGCTAGAGGCAGGAAACATGTTCCTGATGTTGGGTGAGTCCAGAACCAGAGGCCACAGATTAAGAATAAGGGGTAGGCCATTTAGAACAGAGTTGAGGAAAAACTTTTTCACCCAGAGAGTTGTGGATCTGTGGAATGCTGTGCCTCAGAAGGCAGTGGAGGCCAATTCTCCGGATGCTTTCAAGAAAGAGTTAGATAGAGCTCTTAAAGATAGCAGAGTCAAGGGATATGGGGAGAAGGCAGGAACGGGGTACTGATTGTGGATGATCAGCCATGATCACAGTGAATGGTGGTGCTGGCTCGAATGGCTGAATGGCCTACTCCTGCAGCTATTGTCTATTGTTTTTGGATTGTAGAAAGAAACTGTAGCACCTTGAGGAAATCGACGCGTCATGGGGAGAATGTACAAACTCTTTACAGACATTAGCAGCAATCGAACTCCAAACTCTAGAATGCCCTGAGCTATAATAGCTTTGTGCAAATCAATATGCTACCATGGTGCGCCACAGTAGTTGTGTATGCTTAGCTCTGAAAAAGAATATATTGTCACAACTCTGAAAGTCAGGCAGAATGAGCCAGGAAACATTCTAGATTGTCCTCCACATGCATCAGTTAGGTTGAACTCTGAATAAACCGCCTTGCTTACAATGAATTAACTCCCGTGTTGATTTTTGAATTGGTTCAACACTGCTCTTTCATGGGCAGTAGTACTGTTCCAAAGAACTGGATAATTATCTCTAACGTCCTTGTCATATCTATGCCAAAAATTATGTTTGTTGTATTAGGGCTTTGGTTGAAGTAATATTGAGGGCTTTTCTGCAGCAAAACTCATGGGGTCTTTTGCACCAATCTGATGTATCTGTCGGGCAGAAAGGGTTTCTTTTTAACATCTTGTTGAAAGGCACACCTCTGACAGTGCTATGTACTGCAATCAGCCAAATGTCACATTAGATTATGTGCTGAAGTCTGTAGTGATGCTGAAATAGTCCAGATCATTAATCTTTAGGACAGAACAGAAGAATGAGTAAATGGGTAAAATGCAAATGCAGCACAATGTCAGGACATTTTCCTTCATGCAAAGCGTGATTCACCTTCAGGTAGCACAGTCAAAAGCTTGGGTTGTAAGTGTAAGAGTTCCCAGCTTTTTTTCTTTAATGCCATGGAGCCTTAACGTTAACTGAGGGGTCTGTGGACCCCAGTTCGGGAACCCCCTTCCCCCTCTGGCTAGATTGAGAAAGAAATCTTGCTCACTTAGTTCAACTAAAACCAAGTTTTTATGTTGTGTATTAATACTGTTAACTTCTCAATAGGGTCAAGTGGAAGCTGCTGTTGAAGAACTGGATTTTGACAGATACAGCATCTTTCGACCAGGGTAAGGACATTTTTGTGAAATCATCTGCAAATTTGTTTAATTCCTATGAATTCAAATAATTAAGTGTCACCTTGGCAATGTTCATCAAATCATCTCAGCAGTTTATCAAATAACTGGTAAACCCCAACAGATGAGTGCCCTTATCTGACTATTTTGTACCATTTTAAAAATAACACTCAGTGCTTCTTTTTGCACCTTCCACTTCTTGTAATATTCTCAGTTTTTTTTGTTTTGTGTAAAACTATGTATTTTCAGCCCTATTTCTGTTTCGTTATGGCATCCCCTTGCCAACTCACACCACTTCAAAAAAAAATTGTGTATCAGTGGTTTTAATTACATTTTTTCTTCCACTTTTTTCTTATTGTCTTCAAAATTGATTTGTTTCCCTGTTGTTCAGAATTACTACTTTTACCCTGCAGCCTCATCTTCTCTGCAAAATTTTCAATACATCTGCCTTGTACCAACTCCTCACTTTCTTACTCACCATAGGCTGCCTATTCTTGGGTCATGGTTCCGAGCCCCAATCATTCAAAGTTCATAAGTCCTGAGCTTACCCTTTCAGTGTATCACATCCTCAGCTTCCTATTGGCATAGTCAAAATGTTGCTTTCATAAACTTGACATCTTTTTGTAAAGTAATTTAATAACATTTGAAATTATGCAGTTACTATTGACAAACCAATATTCCTGAAATTCATAATCAACAGGCAATTATTTGAATTCTTGTCGTAGAAATGGGCCATTTGGCTCACTAAGTCCATGATGACCATCAAGCACCCATTTAAATTAATCCCATTATTTCTTAATTCTCCCACATTCTCATCAACTTTCCTAAAGATTCTATTACGTGCTTATAAACTAAGGACAATTTGCAGTGGCCAATTAACCTGTCAACTCAAACATCTTTGGGATGTGGGAGGAAGCAGGGGCACCTGGAGGAAATTTGTGCTGCTACAGGGAGAATGTGCTAACTTCACACAGACAGCATCCAGGTTCAGGATAGAACTGAGCTCACTAACACCATGAGGCACTGGTTTTACTAGCTGCACCGACTGTGCTGCACTGGTCAAATGACTTGTTTTCAAATTCTAACTGCTTTTCTTAATTTTGCAAACCTTCATAATTTTCCATTTTCTGTTCTATTTCATAATTCCATAATCCCCTCTACATCCTTGGATTGGTCACTGGACAAGTGCAAAAAGTGATACAATTCTGAACTATGAAGTTTCATTTCATTTCTTGCCACCCTTCCGTTCCTACCTATCTTGACAGGTGTGGAAGAGAAAGCATAACTTTCTTTGACCATAGCGCAGTGGTTAGCAAAACGCTTTACAGTACCAGCGACCCGAGTTTATTTCCCTTTGCTGCCTGTATGGAGTTCGTGCGTTTTCCCCGCGGTGGCATGGATTTCCTCTGGGTGCTCCAGTTTCCTCCTACAGTCCAAAGACGTACCAGTTGGTAGGTTAATTGGTTGTTTTAAGTTGTCCCGTGACTAGGTTAGGGTTAAACTGGGGTATTGCTGGGCAGTGTGGCTTTATAAGGGTCAGAAGAGCCTATTCCATGCTGAATCTCAATAAGTAAATAAAAGACCAAAGGTAATGTTCCAATTTCTGTATCAACATTATAAGACCAAGTAGAATCTAAAATACGGAGCCCCCATGAAGTGTACACTGAATTGTTTCTTTATTCCCGTCCCACCTTTGAGGAGAAAAGAAGGGCATCGCTTCAAAAAACAAAGAACAACTTCTACTTATAATGCACCTTACACATTCCTTTCAGTATGTCCGGAAGTCTTTTACAAACAATGTACTTGTGATGTGAAGCTACTGCTATAATATAGGAAATGCATGAGCAGAGAATGGTAATGCATACCCAGGTCAAAGGGATCTTAAGATTCTTAAATACTGTCACAAAATAGAAAAGCTGGAAAGTTTCGTTGACCTTTCATAAAATGTTAATCAGGCCACAACTAGTGTTGGGTCTAGTTCTGCTTATTATTAATAAAGGATTAGAAAAGGTGTACATGCAGTAAAACTCTTTTAATTTTGCATTTTCAGGACCTTCATATTGTAAAGCTAGCAGCTTTTCATGACTTATGGATGTTATTCCAATTAGTATGCCAATAGACTTTTAATCCATTTTAAATGTTACACAGTACAATAAATCTTACAGTGAACCCAGTGAGTTTAAAGGTAGCAAGAGAACAGAGACTTGAATGTACTAAAGGGATCATGGAAATTAGGGCTCCAATGTTTTAGAGAGTGTGTGGAAATCAGCAAACAATGAGTCAAATGCTGAACCACCAAGGGTGAAAAATCTGAACAATCGTAGGGTGGTTTACTATAATCAGTTACTACTGCAGTTGTCAATTGTTACTGCTTGTGATTTTTTGGGGGCAAGCAAAACGCTTGACAGAGCACTTGTAGGTGAAAATCAGAGAGTGAATTATTTTGAAATGATTCTGGGTGAACTATCTTTACAGTGAAAGCAGACTGGAGAACCAGGCAACACACACAAAATGCTGGAGGAACTCAGCAGGCCAGGCAGTATCTATGGAAAAAAAAACACAGTTGACTTTTTGGGCCAAGTTGTTCCTATTAGCAGATGATTTGAGTTTTAGGGGAAGATGCATTTGTTAGCTAAAGGAATGGACAGGAAGTTTTGTGGGTGGGAACGAGATTCCCAGATGGTATGTTGCCTCCCGGGTGCCAGAGTCCGTGAGATCTCGGATTGAGTCCTCAGCACTCTTAAGTGGGAGGGTGAATAGCCAGAAGTTATGGTCCATGTCAGGAACAATGACTTGGGTAGGACAAGTGATGAGGTTTTGCATAGAGAGTTCAGGGATGCAGGTGTTAAGTTAAGGGCAGGACCTCCAGGGTCATGTTCTCAGGATTGTTGCCCATACCACATGCTAGTGAGGCCAGAACTAGGAAAATTACATAGTTCAATATGTGGCTTAGGATTTGGTGTAGGAAGGAGGGCATAAGATTTTTGATCAGTGGGCTGTATGGGCTGTCTTCCAGGAAAATTGGGACCTGTACGGAAGGAACAGTTTGCACCTGAACTGGAAGGGGACTAGTATCCTAGTGGGAAGACTTGTTAATGTTGCATGGTGGAGTTTAAGCTAGAGCTGCAGGGGGATGGAAACCAGAGTGCCAGCACAGATAGTAGGGAAGTTTTGGAGGCGGATATTGGTAAGACCTCAGACAAAGTTGGGAATCAAAAGGTCGAGAATGGTGTGACTAGTGTCCTGAGCTGCGTATATTTCAGTGCAAGGAGTATTGTAGGAAAGGCTGATAGTGCTGAAGATAAGGTAGCTGATTTACAAATAGTGGCAATGTGTAGTGAAGAGAGGCTGTTGATACGGCAAAATTATAGTCATCAGAATGAGTTGCAACATAAAAGGTAGACAATACTGAAAAGGGTGAATACAGGACTGAAGGAGTTACATTTGAATGTGTACAGTAAACAGTATAAGGTAGAAGTGACTTGGAGCACAGTTGCAGATTGGCATGTATGATGTTGTAGGCATCACTGAATCATGGCTGAAGGAAGACTATAGTTGGGATCTTAATGTCCAAGGATACACATTGTATTGAAAGGACAGGCCGGAAGGCAGAGGGGATGACATTGCTCTGTCAGTTTTAAAAAAAAAAAATGAAATCAAGTCATTAGAAAGAGGTGACATAGGGTCAGAAGGTGTTGAATCATTGTGTCAGGGGGCATGAAGTGTGTGAAGTTACCATAACTAGAGAGAAGGTTCTTGGGAACTGAAAGGTCTGAAAGTAGATAAGTCACCTGGAACTGATAGTGTACACCCCAGGGATCTGAAAGAGGTTGCTGAAGAGATTGTGGATGCATTAGTAATGATCTTTCAAGAATTACTAGATTCTGGAATAGTTCCAGAAGACTTGAAAATTGCAAGTGTCACTCCACTCTTCAAGAAGGGAGAGAGGCAAAAGGAGGAAAACTATAGGGCAGTTAGTCTGACTTCAGTAGTTGGGAAGATGTTGGAGTCAATTATCAAGGATGAAGTCTCAGGGTACTTGGAGGCACAGTTAGCATGATTTCCTCAAAGGAAAATCTTGTCTGAGAAATTTGTTGGAAATCTTTGACGAAACAACAACCAGGATAGACAAAAGAGAATAAGATGTTTTGTATTTGGATTTTCAGAAGGCCTTTGACAAGGTGCCACTGAAATGAGGAATTTCTTTAGCCAGAGAATGATGAATCTGTGGAATTTGTTGCCACTGGCAGCTGTGGAGGCCCAGCCTTTATGTATATTTAAGGCAATAGTTGATAGATTTTTGATTGGTCAGGGCATGAAGGGATACAGGAGCGGGCAGGAGATTGGGACTGAGAGGAAAATTAGATCAGCCATGGTGAACTGGCGGAGCAGACTCGATGGGTTAAGTGGCCTAATTTTGCTCCTATGCCTTATGATGTTATGGTCTAAGGGGTGCAATGACAACCTTATTTCTTTTCCTGTCTAGAAGTTGGTGCTGCAGGTAAGGGTTTGTAGCAAATGCCATTTGGGGTTTGTCAAAGAGAAGTAGATGGGTGTTAGAAGGAAAGTAATACTTTATTTAGCGATTCAGCACAGAGTAGGCTCTTATGGCCCTTCGAGCCACACTGCCCCAGCAACCCCTGACATACCCAATTAACCCTAACCTAATCACAGGACAATTTACAGTAACCGATTAACCCACCTGGTATGTCTTGTGGACTGTGGGAGGAAACCAGAGCATCGGGAGAAAACCTATGCAACCCACTCCTTATAAAACGGTGTTGGGATTGAACTCCATACTCCAGAACGCCCCGAGATGTAAACGTCATGCTAACCACTACTCTACTGTAGTGCAAGAAACAGGGAGTGACTGGATGTCAGAGGACATTGGGCACAATATCCCTTCACTGATTTGGGATGATGTGAAAATAATTTCATGGAATGATTTAATTGTGAGGTGGTGGTTTATTGTCTTGTCTGAAAATTCAACACAGCTCTCTCTCAGTACTACACTGGAGTAGCGGGCTAGATATTTGTGCCTAAGTATCTGTGAGGGGACTTTAACCCACAACTTTCTTTCTCAGAAAAATGTTTCTAATCTATTCCTCTTTTGTTTTCAACTGCTTTTCAAAACAGAGTTTTGATGTGTGACAGACAAGAATCACGACCAATGGAATGGATAGTAAGAAAAGTACTCGTGCCTGTGGCATACATGTTTCCAACTGCAGTAACGATCCCCATTTCGGTGGTTGCAAAAGCCATGCTTAACAATGTTGTGCTCCCATCTGAGAAGAAAGTGGAACTCTTTTCTAACAAGGGTGTTCATGAGCTGGGTCAACTTGGAGAAACTAAAGAGAAGTAGCAATTTTTGGGTTTCATTTTGGAAGATGTGTTCTGTTTTCATATGATTAATCCCTCTGACCTTCTGAATTATTTGTGTCCTCACTTGGACATCCTCAGGGTTCTATAGCAGTTGGTGGAGAGGATGCATAGCAAAGTTCCTTGCAACTTTCTTTTAACAGGGCTGTGGAAGAACTGCTAAAGAGGTGTGAAGTATGAGAAAAGTATACCTTTCAGAAGGTATTTCAGTTGTACATTCAATTTCCCCACGCTGCCAAAACCTGAGATTTTATAATCAGTCATACAACACAATATCAAACCCCTGAGCCCACTGAGTCTGTATTAGTCATCAATCACCCATTTAAGCTGCCAATTCTCCCCACATTGCTGTCAATTCTCCCCACATTGCTGCCAATTCTCCTCACATTGCTGTCAACTTCCCTCCAGATTGTACCACTTACCCACAAACTAAGGCCAATTTACAGTGACCAACTCACCTGCCAACACAATGTCTTTATAATGTCGGAGGCATCCAAGAGGGAAAATAGGAGGGAAAGACCACAGAAGAAGAGGTCAAGATTGGGTCTCTAGAACCGTGACAGCTACACCACGATACTCTCTGGTGGAATAAGATGCAAGATACTAGTTCTTGAATGTGTTGGCCCAACACTTTATGATGGTTGTGAACAATGTGTCACCGGAAATACTTCTGTCTGAAGCAGGGGTTCACAGCCAATGGCGGGGAGGGGTCTGTGGACTCCAGGTTAGGAACCCCTGATCTTAAACATATGAGGGGATTTATTCCATCAGGTTTATTATT
The DNA here is from genome assembly GCF_030028105.1 of Mobula birostris. NCBI lineage: Eukaryota > Metazoa > Chordata > Chondrichthyes > Myliobatiformes > Myliobatidae > Mobula > Mobula birostris. Next base: position 98,552,316 of record NC_092380.1, on the reverse strand, counting down.
ACCTAATCAGAAACTGAGCAAAATATTACAGCTAAATGTTCTTTGTGTTTGTATGTTTATCCTCTTGCACATTTTTACTTGGTCTTTACTTAAATACATCAAATCTCTGAAAACACTGTTCAGAATATTTGTTTTTAGTAGTTTCCCCCATCCCCCTTTTTTGCACCACATTTGGAATGATTTTACATAAAAGGAGAAAACGCACAAGGCATAAATCTTAAAGCTAAATACTTTATTATCAAAAATGTGTATTTATGTATTGTACTTTAATACATGTTGCCTAATGTGACTTCTCAGGACTGTCACATTTCTGGACGCCTCTGAATTTTAGAAATAATAATTATTAAATAAACTCATTGCTTGATCATAATGAACTGAAAAAATAATTTTTTTTGTAAAAGAAGATGCTTGTTCATTTATTTCTTGTTATTGGTGATTTTGCGGGTAGGGAAACCTGATTTATTGCTGAGATGGCACAACTGGCATCACTGTACTTTGCAGCTCTTTGAAAGTTACACTCCACTTTAGACAATATGGTATCAAATGAAATACTATATCAGCAGAGATGGTTTTGTTTCACTTGTGGTAGATCTAGGAGGGGTGACAGCCACTTTAGCAGACCATTTGGTCTAAATGGAAGCATTTAGTAACAAGGGCTGCTATTATAATGTAGAATTCATTAAAAGTGTCCTCCCCAGCATGTAAAAGCACACAAGACATTTGTATTTAAGGAACAGTTTTGAGCAGCCATTACCTTTAAAAATGCAAACACGAGGAAACCTGCAGATGCTGGAATTTCAAGCAACACACATAGAAGTTGCTGCTGAACGCAGCATCTCTAGGAAGAGGTACAGTCAACGTTTCGGGCCGAGACCCTTCATTTTTCCTGAAGATATGGACATAGGATGGGACCCAATGTTAGATGTTGAGAAAGAAGCTGCCTTTGTCAGCGCATGCAAAAGCCAGTTCCGTGGTCTTTCCCCATCTGCTAATGATGGTTGAGTGTTGTGGACTCCTCAATGTTGCACATCTCTGGATGTTGCATTCATTTCTGCATTTGGAAGGTATGTGGCAAGCAGATGTGAGGTTGCATTGACTGTCCCCTTGTGTATCTCTCAGTAAATTGCAGTAAGTATGGGGCAATTATCCTCTCTTCATTGTGTAATGTTTGCATCCCAAGAACTAATCAAGGGGAACCAGATTCCTGAATGGACATTGAACCCATGAACACTCACTACTTTCTTTTTGTACTACTTATTTCATTTAACTTCTTAATGTTTTTATATATTAATACACGCTTTGATTCAGTTTTTATTACATGCTGCAATATACTGCTGCTGCATAACAACAAATTTCATATCATATGTCAGTGATAGTAAACCTGATTCTAATTCTGATTGATTCATATACTTTAAGGCATTATTCCTTTAGGTAGGGAAACTAAAATGACTCTTTCTGAATGGGGTCTTGCCAGATCCCTGTGTAATCTCAGCAAAGCTTCCACAAGACTTCCTTTGTACTCCAATCTTCTTTCAATAAAGACCAACTTAACTCTTTGTATTTTAAATGTTATCTGTACCCTCCTAGTCTCATGAACCAGCACAGTGAGATCACTTTGTGAATCAAAATAACTTAAGCGATTTAAAAAAAAAATAAATAAATCTGCTTTTAATAAGATTAAAGATCGGGAAGGCGTGGTCACGAAGGAAAAATCCATTAGTGACAGTTTTAACTAGGGGCTCGTGAAGGATATTGAACACAGGAGCGATGGCTGAATCAGATTTGTCATTAGTGGGACACAAGCAGCAGCAAGCAGAGTAGAAGGAAGGAAGTGTGACATGAAGGTTTCAGCAGCAGATGAAGTGAAGCATAGGCAGAGCTGATGCTGCGACAGAGATAGGAATGTGTGATCTCAGTGACTTTACACATGAAGACACCACAGGACTAAAAAATATTTGAAAGTTTCCTGATTACATTTTGGTTGATACATGCCCTGAAAAATATCTCTCAGCAATAAGACCTGTAATATCGCATTTGTGTACTTTTAGACACAGAGAGTTGAGGGATTTGATAAAGCAGGGAAGTGGATTCGAATCAAGATTTAGCTTTATTTTTGAATACTAGAGCAAATTCCAGCAATATTCCAGTAGCCTCCCTCTTCTCCTGTATTGTTCCTCACTGCATTGGAAGAATGTTATTTCAAGTTCATTTCAGTTTCAAATTCTGACTTGGAACTTCATAACAATGACCAATGAACCCTAACTCTGAGATGACTTCTGATTGTTAACTCAAATGTATTAAGGCTGCCTGAATAGTAACCTAAGGTGTAGCCAGAATGTGCACAGATGTTGTTCGAGAAATGTGGCTATTTTCTGGGTTCATTATTAAGTGCCTTTGGTACGTCCACTCCCTGATATGTAGGCAGAGAGTGAACACTAAGCACGAAATTCCGCAGATGCAGGAAATCCAGAGTAACACACACAAGGTCTTGGAGGAACTCAGCAGTTCAGGCAGCATCTTTAGTGAGGAATAAAGTATCAACATTTCGGGCTGAGACCACTCATCAGGACTGAAGACTTGTCACACCAGTAGTGAGGACTGCAAAATTATGGACAAGGGAGGAGTTGGAGCATTTACAGTTTGAATAGAGTGGATCATATTAAAGGATTTATCTTAATATCTGAATAAATGTGCCACCATCGTCACAGACTTAATCAAGATCTGCATGGTTGAACATAAGCCTTTGAGAACATACTGAGTTTTCCCAAATCAGAAGCCCTGGATGAACAAGGAGATTCACAGACTGCTGAAGGCTAGATAGTCATAGTCATAGTCATTCTTTATTGATCCCGGGGGAAATTGGTTTTTGTTACAGTTGCACCATAAGTAATTAAATAGTAATAAAACCATAAGTAATTAAATATTAATATGTAAATTATGCCAGGAAATAAGTCCAGGACCAGCCTATTGGCTCAGGGTGTCTGACTCTCCAAGGGAGGAGTTGTAAAGTTTGATGGCCACAAGTGGGAATGACTTCCTATGACGCTCTGTGTTGCATCTTGGTGGAATGAGTCTCTGGCTGAATGTACTCCTGTGCCCAACCAGTACATTATGTAGTGGATGGGAGACATTGTCCAAGATGGCATGCAACTTGGACAGTATCCTCTTTTCAGACACCACTGTCAGATCTGTGACATTTAAGACCAGTGATCCAGAATCCTACAAGAAGTCCAAGAATGACCCGCAGAAAGCCATCATGAAAGTCAGAAACAATTCCATGTGAAATTAGACACAGCTGGATGAATGACAGTTGTAGCAGGGTTTGTATGCCATTACTTCCAATTAATGAAACCTAACAGCATAAATGTTCAGTAGGTAGGTACAGTTAATGTCAGAAAAATGTATACAATATACATCCTGAAATTCTTCTTCTTCACAAACATCTATGAAAATAGAGGAGCGTTCCAAAGAATAAATGACAGTTAAAACATTAGAACCCCAAAGCGCCCCCTCCCCAGCTTCCCCCTCCCACACACAAGCAGCAGCAAGGCAGCGCCCCCACACCAGCAAAAAAGCATCAGCACCCTCCACAGAGATATCTAGCACGCAGCAAAGCATCAACAAAGACACAGACTTGCAGTACCCCAAAAATTACTCGTTCACCCAATCATTCATTCTCTCTCTCTCTCTCTCTCTCTCTCTCACTCACACTCACACTCACACTCACACTCACACACACATCCCCAGTTCAAAGTAAAATCTGTTATTACATGTCACTACATACAATCCTGAGATTCTTTTCTGTGGGCATACTTAGCAAACTCAGGAACTGCTCACTGTAAACAAACGGTACAAATGCAGATATAAATAAATAGCAATAAATAACGAACATGAAATAACAATATAATAGTTCTTAAATGACTGTAGCTATCCCCTTTTGTTCAAGAGCCTTTTGATTGAGGGGTAGTAACTGTTCTTGAACTTGGTGGTGCAAGTCCTGAGGCACCTGTATCCTCTACCTGATGGCAACAGTGAGAAAAGAGCATGGCCTGGGTGCTAAGGATCTTTGATAAAGGATGTTGCTTTTCTACGGGCAACGTTTCATGTAGATGTGCTCAATGGTTGGGAGGTTTCTACCCGTGACGCAGTGGGCCGAATCTACCACCTTTTGTAGAATTTTACACTCAAAGTCATTTTAATGTTCTCAATCTAGGCCGTAACGCAGCCAGTCAGCACTCTTTCCACCACACATCTAAATGATAGGAATTCTGCAGATGCTGGAAATTCAAGCAACACACATCAAAGTTGCTGGTGAACGCAGCAGGCCAGGCAGCATCTCTAGGAAGAGGTACAGTCGATGTTTCAGGCCGAGACCCTTTGTCCTGACAAAACGTTGACTGTACCTCTTCCTAGAGATGCTGCCTGGCCTGCTGCGTTCACCAGCAACTTTGATATGTGTTGTACGCATTGATAGAAGTTTTTCCAAGATTTTCAATGACCTGCCGAACCTCTGCAGACTCCTGAGGAACTAGAGGCACTGTTGTGCTTTCTTCGCAATAATATCTATATGATGGGTCCAGGACAAGTCCTCTGAGATAGTGACACCCAGGAATTTAAAGTTACTGACCCTCTCCACCTCTGATGATTACTGGCTCATGGAACTTTAGTTTCCCTCTCCTGAAATCTACAATCAGTTCCTTAGATTTAACGACATTGAGTGAGAGGTTGTTGTTATTACACCACTCAGCCAAGTTTTCAAGCTTCCTGCTGTATGCTGATTCATCACCCCCTTTCACCTACCACTCCACTAGCCTCCGGATTCACCTACCACCCCACTAGCCTCCGGATCCAACACATTATCCTCCGCAACTTCCGCCACCTTCAACAGGACCCCATCACTAAGCACCCTCCCTCTCCCTATGTCACTCTGCCTCCTCCCCCAGCTGTCTACCTCCTCCCTCTTGGTTCCGCCACCTTCTACTACCCATTGTGTTTTCCCCTATTCCTTCTTCACCTTTCCTGCCTATCACCTCCCTGCTTCCCCTCCCCCACCCCTTTTATCTTTCCCCTTACTGGTTTTTCACCTGGAACCTACCAGCCTTCTCCTTCCCACCCTCCCCCCACCTTCTTTATAGGGCCTCTGCCCCTTCCCACTACAGTCCTGACGAAGGGTTCCGGCCCGAAACGTCGACCAATCTTTTCCACTGATGCTGCTCGACCTGCTGAGTTCCTCCAGCGTGTTGTGAGTGTTGCTTTGACCCCAGCATCTGCAGATTATTTTGTGTCCACAATAGTGGTGTAGTCAGTAAACTTGTATATGGTGTTGGAGCTGTACTTAGCCACACAGTCATAGGTGTAAAGCGAGTAGAGCAGGGTTCTAAGTACACATCGCTATAGTGCTCCTGTGCTAATAGAGAGTGTGGAAGAGATGTTTTTGCCAATCCGAACTGGCTGCAGTCTACAAGTGAGGAAATCCAGGATCCAATTGCACAAAGGGGTACTGAGGTCCAGGTCTTGGAGTTTACTGATCAGCTTTGAGGGGATGATGATGTTAAATGTTGAGCATCCTGATGTATGCAGCTTTGCTGATCAGATGTTCCAGGGTTGTGTGAAGAGCCAACGAGACAGCATCTCGTCATTCAGTAGGTGAATTGGAGCAGATCCAAGTCCCCATTCAGACAGGAGCTGATATACTTTAACACCAGCCTCTCAAAACACTTCATCACTGTGGATGTGAGAACCACTGGGTGAGAGTCATTTTGACAGGTTACCACGCTCTTCTTGGGCACTGGTATGACTGAAGCCTGCTTGAAGCAGGTGGGTACCACACACTGCTGGAGTGAGAGGTTGAGGATATTCATGAACACACCAGCCAGCTGGTCAGCACAAGTCTTCAGTATTCGGCCAGGTACTCCATCCGGACCGGATGCTTTCCTTGGATTCACTCTCTTGAAGGCAACCTGCACGTCACCTTCAGATACTGAGAGCAAAGAATCATTGGGAGGCCTGGGGTGCACGATGGTTCCTCCCTGTTCTGGTGGTCAAAGTGAGCATAGTAGGCATTGAGCTCGTCTCAAATGGCAGAGATGCTTCACTCTCTGATGAGCCCAATGACATTCATGCACAATTTTGAAAGGGCCTTGCCTTGCAGCATCCAGCAACGCTGTGATTACTGTGTCAGAAGCCAGTCAGGAGGATATTTCACACTGGGCAGACAAGACCGCCACTGCTGCAGAGGTAAGGAAAATCTAGAAGAGCGGGTTGTGTGAAGGACAGCGAGCAACACCACTGGTCCAGCACCATGTTCCTTGACATATACGCTATATACATTCCGTATATCCTCCATTGCTGCTGGTCCAGCACCTTCCGACCCCAAACAAAGGTTAAATACCATCAGAAACAGATAAATCTCTGGAGGAACTCAACGGGTCAGGCAGCATCTATGGAGGGAAAAGAACAGTTGTCGTTTCGTCAAAACATTTCGTTTCGTCTGTGACCGTGGGCGGCAGACGGTCAACCTTCTGCAATAATTGCAGATCGCGTTGCAAGTCTTGAAGTTGTAAAAGTTCTTTCGGAAATTAAAACCTCCCAGTTTTTTTTAAATCACTGCAAACTCTTAGTGTTGGCGCCAGATGGAGCTAAACATAGAGTTCATACAATTGTAAGGATCAATCTTATAATGAAAAGCAACATACACAAAATGCTGGAGGAACTCAGCATGACAGGCAGTATCTATGGAAATAAGGGTCTTGGTCCGAAAGGTCGATTGTTTATTTCCCTCAATAGATGCTCCCTGGCCTGCTGAGTTCCTCCAGCATTTTGCGTGCGTTGCTCAAGATTTTCAGCAATCTGCATGATATCTTGTGCCTGTAATAAACAAGAATTTATAGGTCGTTCCGCCGGACTGGGGAATAAAAACTACATGAATGGCGAGAGCTTGAAAGGAACTCGCGAAAAAAATCTACACTACATTTCCTATTCCTCCAGTTGAACCATCCCAATGACCTGGAAGTGGATGCCGAGCGAGGGTGTGTCTGACAGAGGTTGATGACTGAGCATGGCTGTACAGCGAGGTAAACACACACGTGGGTGAGAGGGTGAATGGAGGGATGTGAAGGAGAAGTAGGGGTATCAGTGGGTAGCAACGCTCTGGTCTATAATGTTGCAGGCCCCGGAGTCGCGTGGTCCCGGCGCCCGCTCCTCCGGTGAACCGGTGTGACTGAGCTGTGCACCGTCATAGACCTATTGGTATCTCTGCAGATAATAGTATTCCCAGCTGCCAAAACTCCTTTTGCAAACGTTAAACTTATAGCTGGCTAAAATCTCTGCAAAAACAGATAATTGTTCAGCTTGCAGACAGTAGAGTTAGGAATGGAGCATGCTAACTTTGAAGGGTCCTTACAGTATTCAGGACAATGATGGAGTATATTTTGTGGGCACAAACAGTGTGTGATCCTTGTTATAACTGATCGAGTTATACAAATGCTAAAACCTTAAGAACGCTGGGCAGGGATCACTTTATGCCAAACAGGGTAGAATTTGGTGATGTTGCGAGGAAGGTGCTGAAGGGAGGGTGTGTGGAGTAAAGGTTAAATGTGGAGATTGAAGAGTGTGGGGGTGAGTTTTGCCGGGTTGGAGGTTTCAGTGGCGCTGGCTATCATTGCAAACAGTTTGAAGTTATTGCTTGCACCTTATTTGCAGTTGAAGTTTGAGTTGAGTTGAATGTGATTGGTCTATGCAGGGGCTGGTGAAGTTAAATGTGAACAGGTATCAGTGATTAGTGTATGAGTAGCTCCAAATTAAGATGAAAGTGATTGTGAAGTTCGTGTTCATTCTCTTATCTGTAATACTGTTAGCAATCAGGTGGATTATTGCAGGCAAGAAAAGGAAAGGTACATTGCACTTGGAGTTTCTCCGGTTAGCAGACGATATCCCTCCATGCCTCTCTGATGTAGTGGGGAACCACATACGAGGCAAGTTACAGAAGTGGTTTGCCATTGCCTTCTGCTGGGTGAGTTTCCAAAGAGATCACCAGCTCGTAACCCAGCACGGATGGAAAGTGTGCAGGGGAGCCGGCTGGATTTGAACTCAGGACTTTTCGTCCCGAAGTCTGGCACTGATGCCACTATGCCACCAGCCAGGTCATTGCAGGGAAGAGTACAGTAAAATCCATAAGAACATAAGATATAGGAAAAACTTAGGCCATTTGGCCCATCAAGTCTGCTCCACCATTCCTTATTGGCTGATTTATTCTCCCTTTCCACCTCATTCTCCTGCCTTCTTTGACACTGTTACTAATCAAGAACCTATCAACCTCTACTTTAAATATACCCAATGACTTAGCCTCCACAGCTTTCTGTGGCAATGAATTTCACAGATTCACCACCCTCTGGTTAAAGAAATTCCTCTTCATCTCAGTTCTAAATAGACACCCCTCTATTCTGAGGCTGTGCCCTCTGGTCCTAGGTTCCTCAATTATATGAAACATCCTTTCCATGTCCACTCTATCTGGGCTTTTCAATATTCAATAGGTTTCAATGAGAACTGCACCACCCCCATTCTCCTAAACTTCAGCGAGTACAGGCCCAGAGCCATCAAATGCACCTCATATTAACCCTTTCATTCATGGGACCATTCTTGTGAACTTTCTGAGATACATTCATTTGTTATGTGCCAGGCTGTGTGACGTGGGTGATCATGGCCGTTCCATGACCATGATTGTTCTTGGCAAATTTTTCAACGGAACTAGTTTGCCATTGCCGCCTTCTGAACAGTGTCGTCACAAGGTGACCCCAGCCATTATCAATACTTTCAGAGGTTGTCTGCCTGGCATCTATGGTCGCATAACCAGTACTTGTGATATGCACCAGCTGCTCATATGACTATCCACCAGCTGCTCCCATGGCTTCACATGTCCCTGATCGGGGGGCTAAGCAAATGCTGCATCTTGCCCAAAGGTGATCCGCAGGCTAGTGGAGGGAAGGAGTGCCTTGCATCTCTTTTGGTAGAGACATATTTCCACCCTGCCACCCGGGACATATATGTACTTTGATAATAAATTTACCTTGAACTTTGAACTGATGGGGTCTGCAAGTCAAAGATCAGTAACTTTAAATTCCTTGGCATTATCATTTCAGAAGATCTAACCTGGGACCAATCCCGTAAGTGCCATTACAAAGAAGGCATGGCGGCGCCTATACTTTCTGAGATGTTTGCACAGACTTGGCATGTTATTTAAAACTTTGACAACCCTCTATAGATGAACTGTTAAGAGTATGATGACTGTTGCATCACAGTAAAGAATAGAAACACCAATGCTCAAAGTTGGAAAAGCCTACAAAAAAAATAGTGGATACAGCTCAGTCCATCACAGGAAAAGCCTTCCACACCATTGAGCGCATATACACTGAACTGATCACGGAACGTGATCTGTAGACTCACTTTCAAGGAATCTATAACTGATGTTTTCAGTACTATTTATTTACTTATATTTATTTACTTATTATTTCTTCTTTTTGTATTTGCACAGTGATTATTTGTCAGTCTTTGTGTGTAGTTTTTCTTTGATTCTATAGTATTTCTTTGCTCTACTGTGAATGAAAATGATGATATATATGTACTTTGAACTTTGAAATCCTATACACAAGCACATGCCCATGAAGGCAAGCATGTCAATTTTCCTTCTTCAGTACCCTATCCACCTGTGCCATCATTTTCAGGGAGCTAAGGTAAACAACAAAAGTTTGAGCACTGATCCTTGTTGTACACTACTGGCTCCAGACTTGTAATCAGAAAAAGAAACCTCCATCACTATCCTCTGCTTCCTTTCACCAATCCAATATTGGATCTAGTTTGCCCAAGCACCTGAGATCCGATGTGCCACCACTTTCTGCACGGCAGCATAGCAGTTAGCACTTTGCTGTACAACGCCAATGATCACCAATTGGGGTTCAATTCCTGTCTGTAAGGAATTTGTATGTTCTCCTAGTGAAGGTGTGGTTTTCCTTTGGGTGCTGTGGTGTCATCCCGAGTTCCATAGATGTATGGATTAGGGTTAGTAAGTTATGGTCATGCTATGTCAGCAAGGGAAGTTTGGCGAAACTTGTGGGCTGCTCCAGCAGAATCTTTAACTGTGTTGATCATCAGAATCAGGTTTAATATCACTGGTATAAGTTGTGAAATTTGTTGTCTTTGTGGCAGCAGTACAGTGCAATAAATATAATAAAGAAAAAACTGTGAGTTACAGTAAATTTATATAGACAATAGACAATAGGTGCAGGAGTAGGCCATTTGGCCCTTCAAGCCAGCACCGCCATTCGCTGTGATCATGGCTGATCATCCACAATCAGTATCCCGTTCCTGCCTCTCCCCATATCCCTTGACTCCACTATCATTAAGAGCTCTATCTAACTCTTTCTTGAAAGCATCCAGAGAATTGGCCTCCACTGCCTTCTGAGGCAGAGCATTCCACAGATCCACAACTCTCTGGGTGAAAAAGTTTTTCCTCAACTCCGTTCTAAATGGCCTACCCCTTATTCTCAAACTGTGGACTCCCCCAACATCGGGAACATGTTTCCTGCCTCTAGTGTGTCCAATCCCTTAATAATCTTTATATGTTTCAATCAGATCCCCTCTCATCCTTCTAAATTCCAGTGTATACAAGCCCAGTTGCTCCAATCTTTCAACATATGACAGTCCCGCCATCCCGGGAATTAACCTCGTGAATCTACGCTGCACTCCCTCAATAGCAAGAATTTCCTTCCTCAGTTTTGGAGACCAAAACTGTACACAATATATATAATAGTTAAATAAGTAGTGCAAAAATAAAAATTAAAAAACTGGTGAGGTAGTGTTCATGGATTCAGTTCAGTGTCCATTCAGAAATTGCAAAGGGGAAGAAGCTGTTCCTGAACCACTGAGTGTGTGCCTTTAGGCTTCTGTACCTCCTTCCTGATGGTAACAATGAGAATAGGCTTGACCTGGGTGATGGGGTCTTCAATGATGGACACAGCATCGCTCCTTGAAGATGTCCTGGATACTGTGGAGGCTAGTACTCATGATGGAGCTGACTAAGTTTTCAAATCTCTGCAGCTTACTTCGATCCTGTGCAATAACCCACTTCCCTCCAAACCAGACGGTGATGAAGCCAGTTAGAATGCTCTCTATGATATATCTGTAGAAGTTTGCGAGTGTCTATAGTGATGTACCAAATCTCCTCAAACTCCTAATGGAATATAGCTGCAGTCATGCCTGACACCTTTCACAGCATGTTTTGATGTATATATGACAAATAAAACTATCTTTAAAAATCTTATTATTTGGATCACCCTGCTATGCAGGCCCTTGTCAAAAGGCCTGCAAAAGTCTATGCCTGCCACCTTTCCTTCGTCAGTTCTCCGAGTAACCTCCTCAGCAAACTTGACCCGATTTATGAGCCAGAATTTCCCATGCACTCTCCATGTTGACTCTTTCTAATCAGTCCCTGCTTTGCCAAATGATCACCAAATCCTATCTGATGGATGTTTCCTGAGTACAGGAAATAGATTTATATAAACTGGATTATAATTTGCGTCACTTTATATTCCAGTTTCCTTTGATTTTAAGAAGCGGTAGTTAAGCCACCTGTGCTTGAAACCCATTCCTGCTTTTATTATTTTCAGTCTTAAACTAAGGTCAGAAGTGTGTTTAAATATTTAAGTTCATTCAAAGCCTCTACTTCCCAATGTCCTAAGCATTCTGTATATCACAAATAGATGTCCTTTTGATTTAGGATGCTCTTTCCTTCGTGGATAGACTTTCTTGTGCTCCTCCCTTTAATTTGATCTTCGTTACAGCCCTTTTATTTCCTTCCTGACAGACAAAGAGGATGAACTGGACGATATGCCTGAACTCTTGGAAGTTGATGATGACATGTGGTGTGACTGGGATGAAGGAGATCACAGCAAATGCGAATTGCAAGTGCGCTGTCTATTTTGTGAAAGGCGAGTAGCTTTCTGTCATTTGAATGCTTTACAACATTGAATGAATCTACATATTTGTTACTCATTTAAATTGCGTTGGCATAAAAGATGACATCCCAGCTGTCGAAGACATTGCAAAGGAAATAGCAATCAGACCATTACTGTTACACTGGGAGAAATGCTGAGTGTTTATGAGGTGTTGGTCAGACCACATTTGGAATTTAGCGAGCAGGTTTGAGGTCCATATCTAAAGAAGGATGTGCTGGCATTGGAGAAGGTCCAGAGGAGGTTTATGAGAATGATCGTTGGAATGAAAGGGATATGATATGAGGAGCATTAGGCTTGTACTTGTATGAGTTTAGAAGAATGGGGGGGGTGGATTTCAGTGAAACCTACTGAATATTGAAGGGCATGGATGGAGTGGACATGGAGAGTATGGTTTCAATAGTAGGAGAGTCTAAGACCAGTGCGCACAGCCTCAGAATAGAAGAACATCCCTTTGGAACAGAGATAAGAAGGAATTTCTTGACCCAGAGACTGATGTATCTATGGAACTGTGCCATAGATGCCTGTGAAGGCCAAGTCATTGGGCATATTTAAAGTGGAGGTTGATCCGTCCTTGATTAGTAAAGGCATTAAAGGTTATGGGCAGAGGGCAGGAGAGTATGGTCGAGAGGGTAAATAAATCAGCTATGATAGAGTGGCAGAGCAGACTTAATGGGCTTAATAGCTTAATTCTGCTCTTGTTTCAAAATCCCAAAGGGAAATTGCAGGGTGTGGATTGCATTAATTATAGTCCAAGATAAGCATATTTAGTAGAATAGTTAGTTTTGTTTTGTTACCTGCCCATTAAACATTGCTGTATATCACCAGTGCCATCTTGCCAACGTGAGTATTTGAAAAGTCAGTATTTGTAATTCTCTGCTCCTCCACAAGGCACAAGGTTCCAACCCTTTATGCAGAACTCACTACGTGACAAGAAACTTCTGATATTTACACTTTATTTGAGCTGTGAACAATTCCTGGAAATGTTCTTGAACCAGAATCAGGTTTAATGTCACTGGCCTATACCATGAAGTATGTTGTTTTGTGGCAGCAGTACAGTGCAAGACATAAAAATCACTAAGTCACAAGGATAAATAAATAGTGCGAAAGAGGAATAATGAGGTAGTGTTCATGGGCTGTTCAGAAACCTGATGGTAGAGGGGAAAAAGCTGTTCCTAAAACATTGAGTGTGGGTGTTCAGGCTCCTATACCCTCCTCCCTGATGATAGTGGTGAGAAGAGGTCATGTCTTGAGTTGTGAGAGTCCTTAAGGATGGATTCTGCTTTCTTCAAGCACTGCCTTTTGAGGATGTCCTCTGTGAGGCTTGTGCCCGTGATGGAGCTGGCTGAGCTTACAGCTCTCTGTAGGTCCTGTGCAGGTTCCCTCACTACTAGATGGTGATGCTCTCCACTGTACATCTATAGAAATTTGCTAGTCTTTAGTGACATCCTCAAACTCCTAATGAAATGTTAGCTCCTGGAGTGCCTTCTTCATGGTTGCATTAATATGTTGGGCCCAGGGTAGACCTTCTTGAGATGCTGATGCCCAGGAACTTGAAGCTGCTCACCCTAATCTCCACTGATTCCTCAGTGAGGACTGGTGTATGCTCTCCTGAACTTCCCCTTGTTGAAACATTGCACTTCAAAATCCTATCTTTATGAAATATGATGTAACTGAGATTTTAATAGTGTCTTAACTCAGAATTACTGAATAACCTCTGGCATGCAGGGGCAGTTGTCTCATGCACCTTTAGATAATTTTGGAGTTAATCAAGACCAAAGCAACAAATAAATTAACATTAAATACAAGCAGTACTGTATTGTCACATGGTTGCTTGTAGGATAATTTAATGTAACATGTTTGCAGCAGGACATTTTTCCTCCTCGTTTATTCTTCTTGGTGTAAATGCCATTCACCTTTCTAACTGTTTTTGGTGATTATTGTACAAAGACATCTAAGTCACAGTGCACACCAGCACTTCTCAATGAAACACAATTTAGATATGTTACTTTTTTACTTTTCCTTCTGAAGTGGATAGTTTTACATTTGTTAATGTTATGCTGCATCTGCCATGTTCGTGCCTGTACAGAATCAGAATCAGGTTTAATATCACCAGCATATGTTGTGAAATTTGTTGTTTCGCAGCAGCAGTAGATTGCAATACATAATTATAAAATTTAAATTAATACAAGAAGTATATATACAAAAATAAATTAAATGAGTAGTGCAAAAAGAGAGGTGGAAAAATAGTGAGGAAGTGTTCATTGGTTCAATCTCCATTCGGAAGTCTGATGGTGGAGGGGAAGAAGCTGTTCCTGAAATGTTGAGTGCGTGTCATCAGGCTCCTGTACCTCCTCCTTGATGGTAGCAATGAGAAAAGAGCATGTCCTAGGAGATGGGGTCGTTAATGCTGGGTGGTGCTGTCTTCGAGGCATCGCCTTTTGAAACTGTCTTGGATGCTGGGGAGACGAGGGCCCATGATGGAGCTGACTAAGTTTACAGCTCTCTGCAGTTTTTTCCAATCTGTTGCAGTGGCCCCTCCATATCAGGCAGAGGTGTAGTCCGTTAGAATGCTCTCCATGGTATATCTGTAGAAATTTGGGAGTATATTTGGTGACATACCAATTCTCCTCAAACTCCTAATGAAATATAGCTGCTGCCGTACCTTCTTTGTGATTGCATTGATCTGTTGGATCCAGGGTAGATCATCAGAGGTGTTGACACCCAGGAACTTGAAACTGCTCACTCTTTTCACTTCTGATTCCTCGATGAGGACTGGTGTGTGTTTCCTCTCCTTACAAATTCTGAAGTCCACAATCAAATCTCTGGTCTTCCTGACAATGAGTGCAATGCTGTTTCTGCAATTCTACTCAACCAGCTGTTTTGTCTTGCTTTTGTACGCTTCCTTGTCACCATCGGAAATACTGCCAACAAAAGTTGTGTCATCGGCAAATTTAGAGATGGCATTTGAGCTGTGTCTAACCACACAGTCAAGGGTGTAGTAAGAGTAGAGCAGTGAGCTAAGCACGCTGAGGTGTGCCAGTGTTGATTGTCAGCCAGAAGGAGTTGTTTCTGATCTGCACAGACTGTGGTCTCCTGATGAGGAAGTCATCAATCCAGTTTCAGAGGGAGGTACAGAAGCCCAGGTTCTGGAGCTGTTTGACTATAACTGAGGGCATAATTGCGTTGAATGCTGAGCTGTAGTTATAAACAACAGCTTGATGTAGGTATTACTATTGTCCAGGTGGCCCAAGGCTGATGGGAGAGCCAGTGAGATTGCATCTGCTGTAGATCTATTGTGGTGATAGGTAAATTGCAGTGGATCCAGGTCCTTAATTAGGCAGGGGTTGATTCTAGCTATAACCAACCTCTCAAGCCACTTCACGGTAGATGTGAGTGCCACTGTGTGGTGAGAGTTGCTGAGGCAGCTCATCCTGAACTTCTTGGGCATTGGTATGATTGTCGCCCTTTTGAAGCAGGTGGGGATCTCCGACTGCAGCAGTGAGAGATTGAAGATGTCCTTGAACTCTTCTGCCAGTTGGTTGGCACAGGTTTTCAGAGCCCTACCGGGCAGTCCATCAGAGTCTGATGTCTTGCAAGTGTTCACCCTCTTGAAAGATGCTCTGACCTCGGCCTCCAAGACAGAGGTCACATGGTCACCAGATGCCTCAGGGATATGTGTAGATGTAGTTTTATTCTCCCTTTCAAAGCATGCATGAAAGGGGTTGAGCCAGTCTGGGTTTGAAGCATCTTTGCCACTCATGATGTTAGGTTTCGCATTGTAGGAAGTAATGGCCTGCTAACCCTGCCAGAGCTGATGTATATCCAATTCCATCTGTATCTTCAATTGCAATTGTTTTTTCGCTCTTAAGATAGCCTTCTCTGGGTCGTTACTGGATTTCCTGTCGCGTTCTAGTTCATTAGTCTTGAATGCCACAGATCTAGCCCTCGGCAGACTACAAATCTCTGGTTTCATCCATGGCTCTTGATTTGGGTATGTCTGATGTTCTTGAAGGCACACACACATCCAGACAGGTTTTGATGAAGTTGGTGACATTCAGACTTTAAGATGAATCCCTGAATATTGTTCCGTCCACTGACTCAAAGCAATCCTGTAAGCCAGGTGTCCCCACCCTTTCTCGCACTGCGGACCGGTTTAATATTGACACTATTCTTGCGGACCGGCTGACTGGGGGTGTTCAAGTAGGGTTAAACTCACCTCAACATGTCTTTTACAGATAGGGTCGCCAACTTTCTCACTCCCAAATAAGGGACAAAAGTAGCAGTCAAATTCTGATGAAGGGTCCCGGCCCGAAACATCGACTGTACCTCTTCTACTCCTCCTATAGATGCTGCCTGGTTTTTGTGTTCACCAGCATTTTTTGTGTGTGTTGTCGGGACACTTGTGTTTACCCCGAGAAAGACTACTGTGACCATGAAGCCTTGTGCGGGCACCTGTGCGTGCATGCGTGACGTGCGCATATGTGTACGTGCCAATTTTTTTCTCCACAAATCGGTTTTGGCTTAATCTTCCCGACTACACTGTACATACATTATTTCTACTTTATATAAGCTGTGTATTTATCATATTAATGCTTTTACTATATGTTAGAGTTATTTTAGGTTTTATGTGTTATTTGGTATGATTTGGTAGGTTATTTTTTGGGTCTGGGAATGCTCAAAAATTTTTCCCATATAAATTAATGGTAATTGCTTCTTCACTTTATGCCATTTCGGCACGGAAGGTTTCATAGGAAAGCTGTACTGTAGCAGGGGAAATACGGGACAAGGGCAGTCCTGTATGGGACAAACCAATTTTGCCCAATATACTGGATGTTCCGGCAAATACGGGACAGTTGGGAACATTATGTTCAAGTTCAACAGTGTGCGACAGGGAATGAGGAAAGGTGCAGCTGACTCATATCGTTTCCTCGCGGCCTGGTAGCACAGGCTTTGTGGCCTGATACCGGTCCACGGCCCGGTGGTTGGGGACCGCTGTTGTAAGCACTCCTTCGCCTCTCTTGTCGAAATCTTCTTGATCCTTACCACTGGTGCTGCAATCTTTAGTCTCCGCCTTTACGCTGGTAGTAGAAGTACAGCCAGGTGATTGGACTTTCCAAAGTGTGGGCGTGGGATGGTGGTATAACAGTGGTCAATTTTGTTGGCTCCATTGGTTCCACAGATGATATGTTGGTGGTAGTTGTTAAGAGACTTTCTCAAGATGGCCTGGTTGAAATCCCCCACAATGATAAGGAAGGCATCAAGGTGCACAGTTTCAAGCCCGCTGGTTATGTTGCTCAGCTCCTTCAGAACCTGCCTGACGGTGGCCTGAGGTGGAATGTACGCTACCAGGATGATGGCCAAAAACTCCCTTGGCAGATAAAATGGGCAGCATTTGACTGCTAGATGTTCCAGATCAGGTGAGCAGGACTGAGATAGAATTGCCACGTTTGTGCACCACGATGAGTTAGTAATAAAATATACTCTACCTCCTCTGAAATTAAAAGACAGAGCTGTCCTGTCTTTGTGGTGAATGGTGAAGCCATTGAGTTGCAGCATTGCATCCAATATGGCTGGGATGAGCCATGTTTCCATGGAGCAAAGTACAGAGCAGTCCCTGATGTCCCTCTGGTATAGCAATCTTGTTCTGAGGTCTTCAATTTTATTTTCTAGAGACAGTAGATTCGACAGCAGAATAGTTGGGAGTGGAAGTCTAAAGCCTCTGCATTTCAATTGGCAGTGAAACAACAATACAGAGACAAGATTCAGACTCAATTTTCCACCAACAACACGCACAGCTTATGACAAGGTCTGCACACCATCACAGACTTCAAAGCTAAACGAGTTTCCAACATCGCTGCCCCTCTCCCAGATGACCTAAATCCTTTTTACACTCGATTCGATATCACCAGTACTGAGTCCCTGAGGAGAACTGCAGATGATGCGACTGGCAGCTTGGTCATCGCTGAGGCCGAAGTACACAGGTGTTTCCAACAAGTGGACAGTCGCAAAGCCACGGGACCAGACGGCATCACAGGGCAAGTGCTCAGGATGTGCGCGGCGCAACTGGCAGGTGTGTTTACAGACATTTTTACTCTCTTCCTCTCTCAGTGTCCCTGTACCTAAAAAGACATGTCTGAACGACTGGTGTCCTGCTGCACTCACCTCAATAATAAGCAAATGCTTTGAGAAGCTGGTCAAGGACTACCTCTGCAGCATGCTTCCACCCACGCTGGACCCGCTATTGACACAACCGATTAACGGATAATGCAATAGCCACAGCTCTACACACCGTCCTTACGCATCTGGAGAAGAGGGATGCTTATGTGAGAATGCTGTTCTTGGACTACAGTTCACCATTCAACACCATAATTCCCTCCAGGCTTGACAAGAAGCTCAGAGACCTCAGCCTTCACCCTGTCTTGTGTAGCTGGATCCTGGACTTTCTGTCAGATTGCCATCAGGTGGTATGAGTGGGCTCCCTCACCTCTGCTCCTCTCACCCTCAACACAGGTGCCCCTCAGGGCTGTGTTCTAAGCCCCCTCCTTTACTTTCTGTATACCCATGACTATGTTGCCACCCACAGCTCCAATCTGCTAATTAAATTTGCTGACGACACTACACTGATTGGCCTAATCTCAAATAATAATGAGACAGTTTATAGAGAAGAAGTCATCACCCTGACACAGTGATGTCAAGAAAACAAACCCTCCTTCAGTGTCACTAAGGAAGGGTACTGGCTGTGGACTACAGAAGGAATGGAGACAGGCTAACCCCTATTGACATCAATAGATCTGGGGTTGAGAGGGTGAGTAGCTTTAACTTCCTTGGTATAAACATCACCGAGGATCTTGTGGTCTGTACATACCGGCTGTGTGGTGAAAAGGCACAACAGCGCCTCTTTCACCTCAGACGGTTGAAGAAGTTTGGTGTGGGCCACCAAATTCTAAGAACTTACTATAGGGGCACAATTGAGAGCATCCTGACTGGTTGTATCACTGCCTGGTATGGGAACTGTACTTCCCTCAATCGCAGGACTCTGCAGAGAGTGGTGCGGACAGCCCAGCGCATCTGTAGATGTGAACTTCCCACTATTCAGGGCATTTACAAAGATAGGTATGTAAAAAGGGCCTGAGCGATCACTGGTGACCTGAGTCACCCCAACCACAAACTGTTCCAGCTGCTACCATCTGGGAAACGGTATCGCAGCATAAAGCCAGGACCAACAAGCTCCGGGACAGCTTCTTCCACCAGGCCATCAGACTGCTGAATTCATGCTGACGGAACTGTATTTCTATGTTATATTGACTATCTTGTTGTAAATAATATTTATTATAAATAACTATAATTGCACGTTGTACATATAGACAGAGATGTAACATAAAGACTTTTACTTCTCATGTATATGAAGGATGTAAGTCAATTCAAAACTTGTCAACTGCTGCAGCTTCACCACTTCCATTTTCTTAAAGGGGAATTGCACTGATGACCTGTGTCTACTGTCCGGGGTTCATCAATTTTCAGTATTGCTAGATTTTTTTAAACATCTTAAGTGATACTACTTACTGACTCTTTGGATCTAATACTCCCCTTCTTCTGTTTGCTATGATTGTGTTCCTTTTCCTTTTGGAATTATGCAAAAAGGTTACTATTATTATAGTTTCTGGATTTTTTTTCTTAAAAAATCCATTACCTATCTTCCGCCTTTGCTTTTAAGAAAATTGTCTCGTCTATCAGAGCCAACTCACTCCTCATACCTCACACCTTTGTTTTGATGTAGGAGCTTAGTTTTGGGTTTGAGTACTTTTCATCTTAATAAAGAGTTGTGTCTTGTTATGGTCACTCTTCTGCAATGTACCTCACATGCCAAGATCATTATAGAACCCTTTTTATGTTGCATGACGTCCAGTCCAAGTTCAAACACGTCTCTATTGGTTGTTCAGCATTCAATCATAATATACTCCAGGAGTTACTAATTTGGTTTCACCAGTCTGTATGTGGGTCAAACTCATCCATAATGCTCTTACTGTATGTATTTTTATTTTCTGACTGATGCCATCCTTTACATTCCTGATATTATTTGTAGAACTCCAGATTTTACGTCTGTCAGTGACTTCTGGCTTGCTCCCAGATTAATTCCTGTTCTGACTTGATATCCTCTCCTCCTATGGCACTGCCTTAATGTTTCACTAAAATAGCAAACCATTTTTGTTCATCCTTCCTCTGTGTCATATATCCTTGGATTTTAATTTTTTGGCCTTGGTCATCCAGCAGCCATGAGTCCATGATAATGCGGCTTCTGTTTACACCTGTTAGTGATGCTATGTCATCCACTTTCTGTGCAAGTTTCATGCATTAGATACTGTACCTTTATTGGTATTCCATTTTGAAGATTTTAAAATTTCTAACTTATTCTCAACATGTTAATTTTTTAATTCAGTACAACAGACCTGTTTGTTGTATTGCCTTGTTTTTCTTGGCCAGATTCTATTTATTAGTATGTTATTTTTGTTTGTATGCAGTGTCCCTTCGTGATGGGAACGTGTTTCAATTATTTATTTATTTACTTATTTATTGATTAAGTGTGGGCACGTGGACAAGTGGTTAAGGCATTGGACTAATGATCTGAAGATCTGAGTTCGAGCCCCAGCCGAGGCAATGTGTTGTGTCCTTGAGCAAGGCACTTAACCACCCATTGTTCTGTGACGACATGGGTGCCAAGCTGTATCGGCCCTTTCCCTTTCCTTGGACAACATTGGCGACATGGAGAGGGGAGACTTGCAGCATGGGCAACTGCTGGTCTTCCATACAACCTTGCCCAGGCCTGCGCACTGGAGAGTGAAGACTTTCCAGGCGCAGATCCATGGTCTCGCAAGACTAACGGATGCCTTAATTGATTAAGATACAGTGTGGAGTAGGCCCTTCTGGCCTTCCGAGCCACACTGCACAACAACCCTCCAATTTAACCCTTTACAATTTACAATGACCAATTAAACTACCAACTGGTACGTCTTTGGACTGTCGGAGGAAACTAGAGCACCCAGAGGAAATCCGCATGGTCACAGGGAGAACGTACAAACTCCTTACAGGCAGCATCGGGAACTGAACCTCAGGTCGCCTATATTGTAAAGCGTTGTGCTAACCACTATGCCACCATGCCAACTTTTCTATCTAATCTTAGCCAATTCTATCAGTTTTCCTGCGCCTTGTTTGTCTTCTACAATCCTGATTTCCTTGCAGTGGGACCCTCTTTTCCTCTTCCATAGTTAATAGATTTGCCATCGTTACTTCTCAGAATCTGAGCCGCTGTTGAAAATTAACTTTCTACTTCCCTTGATCTGTCCTTCATTTTGTTGAATTTAGCCCTTTTGAAATTACATATTTTGCTCTTGTCTTAATTACTTCTCTCTCCTGTATTGTTAAAGATAATTATTTTGTTCCCCTGGCGTTCTGTAACTTCCATCTGTTGTACATTTTCTGGGTCATTAACACATCCTAGAGCAAGGTGATCACTGTCTCCTCTGGCTTCCTTCATGTAGTGGCAGAAGTGAAACATGACTATCCCTCGAAGCGGTCAGGTATTACAATTCCCTATTGTGACTGTGAATCACTTTGAAATTCTGCCCACATGTTTAGATGATGGATCCTCCACTTAAATAAATCCTCTCCTGTTCATCATCTATACTTGCAGTGTTAGTTCACACTTCGTAAGCACTGGAGATTCCAGTTACAGAGTAGTTGCTATCTTTGACCATTGGTCATTTTTTTTTCCAGTTTTTCGTGCAAGCTAGCTATCATGAGCATTTTAATTATACCAGCATCTTCAGCACTCTGGAGCATTACACTGCAAGTTTCTGGTGCCCTTTTCTGTGAGCAAGTGATTTTACTCCCCTTTGTGTCTCAAGTTCTTGGATCAGAGTCTCAGTCAAGCTTTTATCAGTGGCATATGTCATGAAATTTGTTGTTTTGCGGCAGCAGTGCATGATGTGAAAATTATTGTAAGTTTTAATAAATAACTGAATGGTGCAAAGTGTGAGTTAGTGTTCATGGACCATTCAGAAATCTGATGTTGGAAGGGAAGACGCTGTTTTTAAAATATTGACTGTGGGTTTTCAGGCTGTTTTACCCTCTCCCTGATGGTAGTAATAAGAAAAGGGCATGCCTAATTTTGGTTCTGATTCTGATTCTGATGTCCAGGATGGTGAGGATCTTTTATGATAGATGTTGGCGTTTGAAGATGTTCTTCGGGGCGGGGAGGGTTGTGCCCATGATAGGTTTGCCTAAATCTACAACCCTCTGCAGTGTCTTTTAATGCTGCACATTGGAGGCGTTATACCAGGTGTTGATGCAACCAGTGAGAATGACCTCCACAGTACAGAGCAGGAATTTGCTAGTCTGTGGTGACAAACCAAATGTTCTCAAGTTCCGAATGAAGAATAGCCTTTGGCGTGCCTCCTTGGTGATTGTATCAATGTGTTGGCCTCAGGTTAGATCCCCTGAGATGCTGATTTCCCTTATTGGAGGACAATGTTTCTCTGCTATGTCTGCTCAAATAACTTCAATGTTTTAAGTACCTTAAACTTCTATACTTTTTTTTCCATAATAAAATTTCATATAATCTGTCTTTATAATCTACTCTCTCTTTTCCCACTTTATTTTAGTAAATCTATTCCCTCTTTACTTTGATGCTAGTGAGTTCTCATGTTAGAACTCCACAATGCTCTACCGAGCTATTCAGCTCATCCTTTTTCCCTCCATTTGATCTTTAACCCACTTGTGATAAAGACCAGCATCACGTTAGTTTACAAAAGCAAATTTCTGCAGATGCTGGAAATCTAAAATAGAAACAGAGGCTGTGAGGAATGTTCAGCAGGCCAGGCAATATTAATGAAGAGAGAATTGCTTCAGGCTGATGATCTTTCAGAACAGCAAGCAATTACAGATGAAGAACGGTTCAAAGTGCAGGAAAAGTTGTGGAGAAGAGGGCAGAGAACTTGAGAAAAAATATTTTACAGGTTAGTAGGCAGGGGATGTATATTTGTACAAAACATTGGTTCAACTATGTTTGTAATATTTTGTATAGTTCTGGTTGCCACAATATAGGAATGAAGAGGTTGCAATGTAGAGAGTGCAGAGGAAATTCACCAGGATGTTGCCTGAAATGAATGGTTGTAATTATGAGGAGAGATTATATTGGCTGGCTTTATTTTCATGTTCTGGAGAACGAGGAGCCAACTGTAGAAGTTTATAAAATTATTAAGGGCATAGATAGCATAGTCAAAATCTTTTTCCCACAGCAGGGTATTCTCAAACCAGAGGGCACTGCTTTAAGATGAAAGGGGATACATTTAAAGGAAATTTGATGACTTTTTTTTATACAGTACAGTGCAGTGGAATTAGTTGCCAGAGGCAGTGGTCAAGAACGAATCAATCACAGTGTTTGCTGGGTGCTTAGGAAAGGCATTGTGGGATATGTTTGGGGGGAGATCTAAATAGAAGACAAGAGAAATCTGAAATTACCAGAAAAGAAGGGAAAAATGTATTTGGTGGAAATGTGAGATATAAATATTGTTAGAAGTAGCTGAACTAATTGTTGATTGAAGAAGTTGTAATGTGCCTTGTTTAAAAATAAATATTGTTCCTTGAGCTTCTTCTGGGCTATGCTATAACTGTGTAGGAACCAACAACAGAGTGGGAATGGGATGGAGAATTCAGCTCATGCTCACACTTCCAGGCTCAAAACAAAAGCTTTGTAAAGCAGAAGAGACCAGCCCTTTTCTTTTTGCCTCTGCCAATCTTTTTCTACAGCTTTGAAAAGGCATTGATCTGAAACAGAGGAAAAGATTCAATATGTCCTCGGAACCTCCCTGTGACACCTTCTCTATCCCTACCCCCCTCCCCCCACAAATTGCTGGGAATCCTCAGGCCATGACCACTCAAAATGGAGAAGGAGGTTTTGGATGGAATTTCATCATAATCTATGTGTTAAGAGCACAAGGAAGCCTAGCAGAAAAAAAACAGCTTCCAAACTATTCACCCAGCTGCCTTACCGAATACCCTTTGTCTCTTCAGTAGGTCTTGCACTGGCCTCATCAATCACCTCAGGCCCCACACAACTGGAGTGGATGCAGGTCGTCCTCCATCTATCCTTGAGAAAGAGACAAAAGTTTCATGGACAATTGCCAGCAAGGAACTCTTTGTGGGTTAGCTCATCTTTGAGTTCATATCTGTATGTTGAAATCAGAGATGGGCTGGAGGTCATTCTGGGCTCCCCACTGAGCCCAGTGACAACATAACATGAAGTGGAATCAAGTTGCCAAATGCACATCGTATCTAGCTCCTTAGCCATGGAAAATGCAAATAGCACAACCCCATTTTTTGAATGGGGTAATTGAACCCAATGAAAAACGTATTTGTATTTTATATTTTTATCTTAATATTTTGAATTCATTTCTAAGACACCACAGTGCTATAGCATTATTTATTATTTTAATTTAAGTCTATTTGAACTGTTTACAAGATCTTAGAGGAACACTGATACAGGCCAGCCTGGTCAACCTTTAAATCAGAATGTTGGCAGTGAGTTTGGGTGATATTGACATTTAATGGAGCTGTTAACCTCTGTTTTGAGAGTTTAATATAAAAACTCGGTGACTGAGTCATAGAGCACTGCAGCACAGAACTTGGTCCTTTGGCCCATCCACTCCGTGCTGAACTGTTATTCTGCCTGGTCCAATGAACCCACATCTGGACCATAGCTCTCCACGGACTTATCCAAACTTCTCTTAATTGCATTGGTTTTAATTTCTTCCATGTACAGATTGTTCCGCTCCACTCAAGATACATTTTCTCACTGTACATCAGAGCATCAATTTGACATTAACCAAATGGTCCACAAACATGGTAAGTCAATATTCATTCTTGCTACTCAAGCCCTCATGACAGCCAGTTTACTCACGTGATTTGCAACACAAAATTTTTTACTTCCAATATTTTCGTTTATTGTTATTAACAAAAAGTTAACTTGTTTTTCCTTTGTTTTTGTAGGTCTTGATTGTTATCAGTATATCAAGCTTGTCAATTTTATTAGAATCACAGTAAGTTTAATGAAATTAAATTTCTGCCAATTTCTCTTTCTTGTTAATCTCAGAATTTAATTTTCTGGGTCAGTCCTTGTAGTCTTTTAGAAACATAGAAACATAGAAAATAGGTGCAGGAGTAGGCCATTCGGCCCTTCGAGCCTGCACCGCCATTTATTATGATCATGGCTGATCATCCAACTCAGAACACCGCCCCAGCCTTCCCTCCATACCCCCTGACCCCCGTAGCCACAAGGGCCATATCTAACTCCCTCTTAAATATAGCCAATGAACTGGCCTCAACTGTTTCCTGTGGCAGAGAATTCCACAGATTCACCACTCTCTGTGTGAAGAAGTTTTTCCTAATCTCGGTCCTAAAAGGCTTCCCCTCTATCCTCAAACTGTGACCCCTCGTTCTGGACTTCCCCAACATCGGGAACAATCTTCCTGCATCGAGCCTGTCCAATCCCTTTAGGATCTTATACGTTTCAATCAGATCCCCCCTCAATCTTCTAAATTCCAACGAGTACAAGCCCAGTTCATCCAGTCTTTCTTCATATGAAAGTCCTGCCATCCCAGGAATCAATCTGGTGAACCTTCTCTGTACTCCCTCTATGGCAAGGATGTCTTTCCTCAGATTAGGGGACCAAAACTGCACACAATACTCCAGGTGTGGTCTCACCAAGGCCTTGTACAACTGCAGTAGTACCTCCCTGCTCCTGTACTCAAATCCTCTTGCTATAAATGCCAGCATACCATTCGCCTTTTTCACCGCCTGCTGTACCTGCATGCCCACTTTCAATGACTGGTGTATAATGACACCCAGGTCTCGTTCCACCTCCCCTTTTCCTAATCGGCCACCATTCAGATAATAATCTGTTTTCCTATTTTTGCCATCAAAGTGGATAACTTCACATTTATCCACATTAAATTGCATCTGCCATGAATTTGCCCACTCACCCAACCTATCCAAGTCACCCTGCATCCTCTTAGCATCCTCCTCACAGCTAACACTGCCACCCAGCTTCGTGTCATCCGCAAACTTGGAGATGCTGCATTTAATCCCCTCATCCAAGTCATTAATATATATTGTAAACAACTGGGGTCCCAGCACTGAGCCTTGCGGTACCCCACTAGTCACCGCCTGCCATTCTGAAAAGGTCCCGTTTATTCCCACTCTTTGCTTCCTGTCTGCTAACCAACTCTCCACCCACACTAATACCTTACCCCCAGTACTGTGTGCTTTAAGTTTGCACACTAATCTCCTGTGTGGGACCTTGTCAAAAGCCTTCTGAAAATCCAAATATACCACATCCACTGGTTCTCCCCTATCCACTCTACTAGTTACATCCTCAAAAAATTCTATGAGATTCGTCAGACATGATTTTCCTTTCACAAATCCATGCTGACTTTGTCCGATCATTTCACCGCTTTCCAAATGTGCTGTTATCACATCCTTGATAACTGACTCCAGCAGTTTCCCCACCACCGACGTTAGGCTAACCGGTCTATAATTCCCCAGTTTCTCTCTCCCTCCTTTTTTAAAAAGTGGAGTTACATTAGCCACCCTCCAATCCTCAGGAACTAGTCCAGAATCTAACGAGTTTTGAAAAATTATCACTAATGCATCCACTATTTCTTGGGCTACTTCCTTAAGCACCCTGGGAAGTGCTTTTGTCCAAGTTCACTGTGATACAGTTCATGGAGAATCACATAAAACTTGACTTTAGTTGAACACAATTCCAAAATTTGAACACATTTCCAAAAATGGTCAATGACTGTTTGGATACTTGGGGACATGACAGCAACTCAATGCATAAAAACTTGCAGACATGGTCAGGAGGTTCAGTTGTTGTTCAGACCAAACATCAGAATGGTTAAGAAATGTGATCTAATTGACTTTGACCGTAGATTGATTGTTGGTGCCAGATGGGGTGGTTTGTGTATCACAGAAACTACTGATCTAGGATTTAAATGGACAATAATGTGAAGAGTTAACAGAGAATGGTGTGAAAAACAAGAAACATCCAGTGAGTGCCAGTTCTATGGTTGAAAATGTGTTATTAATGAGGGAGGTCAGAGGAGAATGGGGGCAGATTAATTCAAGCTGATGGAAAGTGACAGTAACTCAGGTAACCACACGATACAACAGTGGTGTGCAGAAGAGCGTCTCTGAGCGCACAACACGTTGAACCTTGAAGTAGATGGGCTATGTGAGCAGAAGACCACAAACATACACTCAGTGGCCACTTTATTAGGGGCAGGAGGTACCTGATAAAGTCACCACTGAATGTATATAGAACTAGGTAGAGTAATCGAACTGTACAACATGGAAACAGGCCCTTTGACGCACCTCATCTACACTGACCAAATTGTCTAACTGAGCTAGTGTTATTTGTCTGTGTTTGGCACATATCCCACTAAACCTTTCCTTTCCTGTTCATGTAACCATCCAAATGTGTTTTAAATCTTGTAATTGTACAGTACATCTCTCAACCACTTCCTCTGGTAACTCCTTCCATGTTTCTCTGTGTGGGAAAGGTTGCCCTTTTCGGGTTCCTTTTTCATCTTTCCCTTCTCACTTTATGCCCCTTTGGATTTTCACCTTATTTATGCCCCTCATTATAAACTGCTTTAAGGTCACATCTCGGCTTCCTCTGCCCTTGTAGGGAAAAAAAAAGTCCTAGCCTATCCAGCTGTTCTTTATAACCCAAGCCCTTTTGTCCTGGAAACATCTTCATAAATCTGTTTTGCACTCTTTCCAGTTTAATGACATCCTTCCTATAGCAAGGTGACTAGAACTGCACATTGTACTCCATCTTAATTTTAATGATCTCTTGGTACAAATCACTCACCAGTTCATTTTGAACCTAATCCTACAATTTAAACTGTACAGTGGGCCAGACAGAGCTTAATGTGACCTTGCCTTCGTCCCTTTCACATTCCAACAGCTCTCTAACCTTTTGCAGCCTGCTGGCCAAATGCACTGCTCATTCACAGCCTTCCCAAGAAGCAGAGTGACCCCCTAAGCATTGCCTGGACCTTAGATGGCACACCTTGAAGCCTCACCTCCAGAATGCCTTTATAGTCATTTCAAAGCCCATGTGACAAAAGCCTTTATTGAATTCGAAATATTGCAGAATATTGGTAGATTGGGTTGGCTATTTGGAAGTTTGGTTGATCGCCGAGCTTGGCAAAATGTTTGTAGATGTTTCAGCTCCAGTCAAGAAGCCATCATCAGTGCGCAGCTGAGGGTGTTGTCCCCTCAGAATCCTGGCTCTTCCGGGGTCCAACGGATATTGATTAGATGTCGCGATTTGGTTGGCTTGTTCAAAACACCATAAACAGTTTAGCAGTAGAAGATTCTGATTGTCTAGCTTCAAGGGAAGTCCATTGAAAGTGCTTGCTTTGCTGTCCAGATCCTAAGATTACTGAGGTCCTAAGATTGATGAGGTTGTTTCTCTTTTCTCTGTAAGGGTTCATATACGGATCTATGTCAATACTTTCGTTGATGGATCCTTCTATAGAGAGCCACGCTTGGAGAAATTCTCATTCTTTTCTTGTTCTTGCTTAAGCCAAGACTCTGGCTGTCGTCCAGTTGAATAGGTGTCCTTATTCATCTTCATGAGCTGATACTAGTGAAAGTGCGTGGTGCCTTCTGTTTGCTAGCTCTCACTCGTGTAGCCTTTTTAGATGTTTTTCTAAATGCCTTGCATAAAAAAATAGCTTTAATTGATTAAAAATTAAACATTATTATGTAAGTATCTGGATGGTTTTGATAATAAATTGTCTTTAATACTGCCTTTCTGTTTCAAACTGTACGTTTTTATTGTTGCCCTGTGGTGAGAAGAAAATTGAAAAATAACTTTATAAGGGGAAATCACTGCGCAGAATTGAGTTAGGATGTCAAGTGTGAAGTTTAATTTAAACTGAGAAATACCTTTTGAGAATTTTACAATGCACTTGATGCAATAAAGCACAAAGAAAATAATACTTTGGTTTTACACAGAAACCTTCGGCAGAATTTTTTCAGTCAATTCATGGTGAAGCCCCCTGGGATAAAGAAGAATATATGAAACCATCTTGCACTGAGGACCCATTACTCCAGTTTGGTTTGTTATATTTTTCTTATTTTGAATTACAGTGAAATTGTCTTTGATACGTAATGCCTCTCAATTGCAGAAGCTTTAGATTTTGTTATGAGTGGCTGAATTAAAAAATCAGTCGGAATAGATCGACATATAAACCCGTGGTTAGTAAGCAATTCTTTGTGAAAGATGTTTTGTAAAACTTAATAGATCCCTGTTGATGGCTGATCTGTGCTTTGGTGGACAAAGTAAGCACCCATTTTACCGGCGCTTGAAAGACAAATCCCGGTTGCTTAGTATAGAGTAACGCACACAAAATGCTGGAGGAGCTCAACAGGTCGGGCACTGTCTGTGGATAAGAATAAACTGTCGACGTTTTGGTCTGAGACCCTTCTTCGGGACTGGAATGGAAGGGGGAATAGGTCAGGATAAGAAGGTAGAAGAGGGGGAGGGTGAGAGGTGAAATCAGGTGTGAGGAAGCGGGGGGGGGGGGGGGATGGGGAATGAAGTAAGAAGCCAGGAGGTGATAGGTGGAATAGATAAAGGCCTGAAGAAGAATGAATCTGACAGGAAAGGAGAGTGGAGCATATGAGGAAGGGAAGGAGCAGGAGCACCAGAGGGACGTGATAGGCAGGTGAGGAGATGAGAAGAAATAAGAGGGGAGTCAGATGGGGAATGGAAGAAGAGAGAGGAGAAAGAGGAGGAATTACTGGAGGTTAGAGAAATCAATGTTTCAGGTTCTTGGTTGTCAACATCTCTGAAGATCTACCCTGAGCCCAACGTATTGTTGCAATTATAGAGAAGGCAAGGCAGCAGCTATATTTAATTAAAAGTTTGAGGATATTTGGTATCCACCAAATACTCTAGCAAATTTCTGCATCTGTACCATGGAGGACATTCTAACTGGTTACGTTACCTTCCAGTATGGAGTGGCCACTGCACAGGATCTGAACAAGCTGAATAGTTGCAAACTTAGCCAGTTCCATCGTGGAGACTAACCTCCCCAGGATCGAGGACATCTTCAAAGGGTGATGCCTCAGAAAGGTGGCATCCATCGTTAAGAACCCCCTTCACCCAGGACATACCCTCTTATTGCTCCTACAAGGAGGAGGTACAGGAGCCTGAAGACACACACTCAGTGTTTTAGGAATAGCTTGTTCCCCTCAGCCATCAGATTTCTGAATGGACCTTAAAACCATGTGTACTCCCGCACTATTTTTTCACTCTTTCGCACTACTTATTTAATTAGTTTTAAATTAACAGAATATGAGTGTTGCCCCTCCAACGGGAGAGTGGCCTCAACACTAGAGGCCATGGACTGACATGAGAATAGATTTAAGTTTATGTAAGTACAGAATATTATGGGGCAAAGAGAGCATAAAAGATTTTAGTGAGCTGATGATTGAGTTGGAGAGAAACTATTTCAGTGGCCAGAGGAGTATAAGGAATAATAACTACAATGTTAGAGCTGGGAGAATTGGTTGTGATGGCAAAAACACTTGCTTGCACAGTGGAGAGCAGGCACCATAAAATGTCTCTCCCAAAAAGCTGTGAGTTTTGTAGAAAGTTGAGAACTTCAATTTAACAAAAAATGATATAGTTACAAAGGTTGCTTGCCATGCTCACCTTCAGTTTCTGAGCTAAAATAATTTCATGATTTGCTGCAACCCATCTCTCACTAAAGTGCTCATCAGCCCAGACACTGAGTGATGCCGACATAAGGCTACGGACAAAATACGCATCACCAGTTTTCACAGATGCGGGCTAATGGCCTGTTGGCCTCAAGTCAACGTGCATCTGCCCTAGAGCCATGCTGTGCATTCCAGCATGATCCCGTGTGTAGGCTTGTGCTGGGAGGCTCTTGATGTGCTGTTTTGCTCCACAGATGATGCTTAACCTACTGAGTCCCCCCAGCATTATGTTTTCGAGAGTCATGTAAGGGATCTCCCCCTCCCGCTCCCATTCCTAGGAGCGACAGTCTGTTGGAGGTGAAGGAGTATCTGTGACCCACAGCACACAGAGATGCTGCTTGAGCTGCTTGTTGCTGATTTAAGTTGCCGGGCAGCTGGGCACACTTTTAACATGAAGGGGCTCAGACTTCATGCCAGGGAATGTAAACAAACTGCAGCTGTGCCCTTTTAACGCTTGGAATCTGATGGATGATTTTGAGATCACTTTCAGTGTCTTGGGCTTAATTTCATGCGTTTGAGCTCTTGGTGTTATTTATTGTGGCTTAACATAAAATATTGTTGTGCTAGCACTTGCCTTGAGCTGAGCCAGACAAAGAAATGAGAATTTGACTCCTTTTCCACTAACACCTCCAAACTCCTCTTTGATTTAGTGTATTTGTGAGCACACTTTTGAGTAGATCGAACATTATGTCAGAATGTAATAACTTTTCATGTGTACACATGGACTAGACAAGCAGTCTGGAACATCCAGTTACCACACTGAATATAACTGCATCATCCACTAACTGTGGTGGGTAAATCTCATTTGTGAAATTGTTAATTATCTAATTTGGATTTCTGCCCCATGTTACAGAATTATAAGAGGGGACCAATTGTTCCATCAAATTAGAATCATCTACTACATGGTGCAGTCCAGCTGGTGTTCTTCTCCTGATGTCTCTCCCCATAACATGCACATTCTCTCCTTTCAGATACAGTGGAGGGAAGTGTATAGTCATGCACTTTGGGAGAAAGGTGTGGACTATTTTCTAAATGGGGAGCAAATTCAGAAATCAGAGATGCAAAGGGACTTTGGAGTCCTTGTGCAGCATTCCCTATGGGTTGACCTTCAGGTTGAGTCGGTGGTGAAGAAGGCAAACGCAGTGTTAACATTTGTTTCGAGAGGACTGGAATATAAAAACAAGGATGTAATGCTGAGGTTTAATAAGGCATTGGTCAGACCACACTTGTAGTATTGTGAGCAGTTTTGGGCCCTTTAATCTCGGAAAGGATGTGCTAGCATTGGAAAGGGTCCAGAGGATGTTCACGAGAATAATCCCAAGATTGAAAGGGTTAATGTATAAAGAGTGTTGGCTCTTCATAGAGTTTAGAAAAATTGGTGGGGGAGGGGTTCTCATTGAAACTTATAAAATACTGAAAGGCCTTGATAGGGTGGATATGGAGAGGATGTTTCCTATAGTGGGGTGTCTAGGACCAGAGGGCACAGCCTCAAAATATAAGAACATAACTTTACAACAGCTATGAGGAGGAGTTTCCTTAGGTAAAAGATGGTGAATTTGTGGAATTCATTTCTACAGACAGCTGTGGAGACCAAGTCTTGGGGTATATTTAAGGTGGAGGTTGATAGGTTCTTGATTAGTAAGGGCATCGAAAGTTACAAGGAGAAGGCAGGAGAATGGGGTTAGAGTGAAATTAAATCGTCCATGATCAATGGGACAGATGACCTGATTCTGCTTGTATGCCTTATGATCCTATGGACATGTCCCACTGATGATGGAAACAAACCAAGTTTCATGCAAAATGGTAGTGAAATTTAATGCAAAATGCATCAAGAAATATGAGGGAAAGAATATGTGGTTAAAATGGATAATCAATCATGATTGTCCTGAATGGTGGAACAAGCTTGATGGACTGAATAGCCTACACCGGCTCTTGTATTCCAGTGGAATTTCCATTTACAGGGAATCGAAGTTATGAGTTGGTGAAGTGGAGTAGGTGCCAACATCAGATCTGACTGATCATGTTGGATGGTGGAATAGCTCAAAGGATTGTATGGTTTCTCTTTCCTATAAATTTGACAGGATCAAAAGTTTTAATTTGAATCTGTTCAGTTGTCAGTACTGTAGTCCCTTGAGGTTGTAATCCAGACTTCTGGGGGACGGGAGGTGGACCCAATCATTTAGCTTCCTTTGTAATGGTGGCTGTTGAGCATCTTATCTCATTAGGTATTGTCTTCACAGATGTCGATGAGATCTGGGAGCACATGGTGGTGAAGCCATGTCCATCTGAGCACACTAATGATCCAGGCCAGGTTCAAGCCTTCCACCTCCAAAGCTTGGCGGAGGCAGAGAGGAGGGCCGAGAAAGCTGAAGCAGCTGCTGAAAGGATTATGGAAGACTTCCAAAAATTAAGGTACAGGAGATTTTCTAGAACCCTTCTGAAAAATATACAGGCAGTGAATGCAGAGAGCTGCAACAGACAGATGATCAAGAGTCTAGACTTGTGGTTCAGTTGAGCTGCTGGTATATTTAATGAAATATTCATGTTAATTAATTTTGTCTTTGTTTATAGGGTAACTGCACTGAGTAGACAAAGTCAAATCTGTATTTACATTTAATCTACAGACAGCTTTATTTTCATGTTAATCTGTTCTCTCGGAAGAATAATTGTTGCATAAGATATTCCAAACATTTATCGACACCAAATATTATTAGTTGATGCTTTATAAATAATGAAACTAGTAGGCTGAATTTCTCCTACCTTTTTCTTCATATAGATCTTTGATTTAGTTCAAACTATTCTGTGCAGTTTAGAGCTTCATCATTCAATTGTGGTATTGACATGGTTGAGAAGCTTTTAATGATTCAAGAGTTCACTTGGTGGCTGTAGCTTTTTCAATGTCAGTCGAACAAAAGCCTGTAAAAAGCATTCAGTTCTCCTCTCTTAAACCTGTCAGATGCAGTAAAAGTGATATGTTGGCCATAAGCTTTGTTGCCAACCAGTTATTCCTGTTGGAAGGTAGATTCAGATTCTGATTTATTTATTACATGTACATCAAAACATCCAGTGAAATGCACGTATGTTCCAGAGGCATGTGAGCAAATTGCTGGAATAAGGACGGTGTTGGATTTGGCTGTGAGGAGTGCCTGTGCCCACACTCACTCAAGGCTTCTGAATGTAAATTGGTCCTTTTAGCTGAAGAATCAGAAAGCAATAGTGTAGATGACACTCTGCTGCGTGTGAGAACCAATAGAGACAGATAGTTGAAAACCGATGGGAGGACTTTCATCTTGTCTTCATTTAGAAAACTTGATTCAAGTAATATAAGGTGTTTAAAAACTTATCAAAGAATACTGTATCTCTTAAGACATAAAGATGTCAAAAGTGATTCAAATAAAATTTTATGATACAAGGGAGATAGAATAGAAAAGTATTGTGGATATTGGAAATGTAAATAAAAGCAGTCATGGTTGGAAATACTTAGCAGGCCAGGGGGCTTGTGCAGATTGGTTGATATTCCAGATAATTGACCTTTGATCAGAACATGTATAGATGCTCGAATGCAATGTGAAACAGTGTGGTTCTTGTCTTTTTGGGATCAAGGAATGTCACATCAAGATATTTAACTAGTTAACTTCTGAGGTTCCATGGCACACCGTTTACAGAACAACACTAGAATGTAGAACACAGCACTGTTATAGGCCCTTTGATCTATGGTGTGCTGACCCTTTAACTGACTCCAGGATCAATCTAACCCTTCCCTCACACATAGTCCTCCATTTTTCTTTCATCCATGTGCCTATCTAAGAGTCTCTTAATTGTCCCTAATGTATCTGGCTGTATCACCAGAGCAGGGGGTTTGTCTCCAGTGGCTCAAGCAATAGGTATCTCTTAAAAAGAAACAACTGTAAACAAATATTTGGTCTTTATCACAATGTAGTATGTGGAAGACAACAGTGTGCAAGTTGGCAGTCATGTTTCCTGCATTTCAACAGAGAACAAACTTCCAGAAGTTCCTTTGTTGGCAATAAAATGTGTGAATAATGAAAGTCCCTTAATGTTCTCAGATGTCCTGTCCAACTCTCTATGGAGTGAATATGCTCCGAATACAGATGCAAGTGACTGCAGATGCTACTATCCAGAACAGCAGCCTGCTGGAAGAACTCAGCAGGTTGATGAGTATCTGTGGAGGAAGGGAATTAATCAGCTTTTCGGGTTGAAATAATGCTGAAAGTCTGAACGGTCGTGCATTTAAGATTCTTAATGAAATGGATCCTGTGTTTCTGGAAAGGTCACTCAGTTTTCATGAGAAACCTTTTATTATAGTATGTATTTGCACGTAGGTTGTACAAATAACATCTGAATAGTACATCATTGTTATCATTAGATGCCGTGGGAGATCCATGACCATGATTGTTCTTGGCAATTTTTTCTACAGAAGTGATTTGTCATTGCCTTCTGAGCAGTGTCTTTACAAGACAGGTGACCCCAGCCATTATCAATACTCTTCAGAGATTGTCTGCCTGGCGTCAGTGGTTGCATAACCAGTACTTGTGATATGCACCAGCTGCTCATAGGACCATCCACAACCTGCTTCCATGGCTTCACATGACCCTGATTGGCGGGGCGGGGGTCGTGGTGGGGGCTCAAGCAGGTTCCTCCCGCACCTTGGTTGCTTGTTTGTAAGTGCATACCATGTACACTGTTCATTCCCAAATTTTGGAATTCCCAAAATCAAGGCGTCTTGGCTGAAGATCAACCACTATCACTGCTAGCCTTTTCTCTCCAAAACCCATACAGTTGTAATTTTGCAAGGGAACTGCTAAATTGTGTCTCTCTTGTGACTGTTGTCTCTTGTAAGCCCTGCTTGCAAGGTTAAAATGGAATCTATCATTACATTTGCATAACACCCTTGCCCGCTTGTAGATGAAGATGTTTTTTCATTCTTTCCCTCAAATTAAATATTTATGGCAAGAAAACTTGTATGAGACTTTATGTTGCAACTGTGTTAAAAAGCAGCTGTTGCAATGTAATGAGAAATCTTTGAACAGCTGCTTTTCTTGCAGATAAAGATTTGCAAATCCTTTGTGCTACAATCCTGTGGGCCAAATAATAATTGCTTCCGAAATCTGTAATTTAGTTTGTAAGGCAGCAGAGGGAGTCAGAGCATTAAAAGGCTTTGAAGTCTATTGGAAAATTCCATTGTTGTAGAATTGTTGTGGTTCTCAGTGAGTGTGCCTCAAGGCTGTGTTTTAAATTGATTACAGACAATATGTGCAGGATTTCGTGATAAATGTGGATGCCAGAACTGGTACATCAAATGCAAATGCAATAGCAGACCTGCAGGAAGAAGAGGAAAGTGTCTACTTCAGTTCTTACGGGCATTATGGCATACACGAAGAGATGCTGAAGGTGAGGTTACGAGCCTATAAGGTTACAACTTCATGGTGAAGTGATTTTTTTGTCCTGCTTTTGCTTTCATTATCCCTTCCAAGAATCTGTCTTTGTTATTCCTTTGTATTCCTTTTCCAAAGTGTCTTTGAACCTTAATGTTTCAGATTTAGCTCCGGATGTTTGGTGAGAATGAATGATCACTATCAAGGGCTTGTAGAGAGTAATTGAAGCATTAAGTGGAAGCTACTGGAAATCTGAAATGATTGCAGGAAATGCCAAAAATACTTGGCAGGTCAGGCAGCATCCACAGAGATAGAAACTGGTTATTAGTTTGGATCAGTGGTCAGATTCACTTACAAATACTCTATTTTTTTTGGTTCTTATCAGGAATAGGTCTTATTGTTTATTAAAGTGGAAATCATAATTACTTATTTTTGTTTAGAGATAGAGCATGGTAACAAGCCCTCCGGCCCAGTGAACCCGTGCCACCCAGTTACACCCATGGGACCATTTAAACTACCAACCTGTATGTCTTTGGGATGTGGGAGGAAGTTAGAGCATCTTTAGGAAACCCACATGGCTATGGGGAGAATTTACAAGCGTCACTGCACCTCAGGTGCCAATTATCCTAAATAAATTTTGATATTCCCATTTTCCAGCCTAATTATATCATGAAATGGAGCAGAGTATTTGCAGAAAGATTTGGTGAAGAGTTGCATTTCTTATATTAATGCATTGTCCAACTTCTGGCCGGAAGGGGACAGGAGGAAGCATTAAGTACAGAAAATATATGATTGCCGGCTTCTTACTTTATCTCCCCCCTTCCCCCAGCCGCCTACCATTCCCTGACCTGGTTTCACATATCACCTTCTAGCTTGCAACACACATCAAAGTTGCTGGTGAACGCAGCAGGTCAGGCAGCGTCTCTAGGAAGAAGTACAGTCGACGTTTCAGGCCGGGACCCTTCGTCAGAACTGGGTTAGTTAGTCGTTAGTCCTGATGAAGGGTCCCGGCCTGAAACGTCGGCTGTACCTCTTCCTAGAGATGCTGCCTCACCTGCTGCGTTCACCAGCAACTTTGATGTGTGTTGCTTGTATTTCCAGCATATGCAGAATTACTCGTGTTTGACCTTCTAGCTTATACTCCTTTCTCCACCCCCATCTTCTTATTTTGGCTTCTTCCCCCTTCCCTTCCAGTCCTAATGAAGGGTCTAGGTCCAAAACGTCGGCTCTTTATTCCTCTCCATGGATGCTGCCTGACCTGCTGAGTTCCTCCAGCGGTTTGTGTGCTAGTTACTGCCTGTTACGCCACTGGCACTGAAGGTCGTCCATCAGGTGCACCCCTCCCTGGAAGAGGAAATTTAAAGATACGCCAACAGCGGAAATTCTGGCTGGCCAAACGCTTTAATTCCGATTCCCATTCCCATTCTGACATGTTGGCCCATGGTCTCCCCTCGTGGCAAGATGAGGCCACCCTCAGGGTGGAGGAGCAGCACCTTATATTCTGTCTGTGTAGCCTCTAACCTGATGGCTTTGATATTGATTTTCTCTCCCCCTTTCCCCTTCTTCTGTTCCCCGCTCTGGCCTCTTACTGCTTCTCCCTTGCCTATCACCTCCCCCTGGGTCAACATCTCCTTCCCTTTCTCCTATGGTCCACTCTCCTCTCCTATCAGATTCCTTACTCTCCAGCCCTTTATCTTTCCCACCCACCTGGCTTCACCCATCACCTTCTAGTTTTCCTCCTTCCCCTCCCCCTCCCTTTTTTATTCTGGTGTCACCTCCTTCCTTCAATAGTGAAGAAGGGACATGGCCCGAAACTTTGAGGGATCTATGGACCTGGACTGCAAGATCCCTCTGTTCCCCTGCATTGCTAGGAGTCCTGCCGTCAACCCTGTCTGGTGGCTTCAAATTTGACCTTCCAAAGTGAATCACTTCGCACTTTTCCGGATTGAACTCCGAGTACTTCAGTGTTGTGAGAATACCTGCTTCCTTCAGCCACTTAAGCAGTCCAGATCCTTCTGACCTGTGAGAGCTATGAGAATCAAAGGAGCTGGTTTCCATGTATCACCATCAAAAAAAAACTATTGCACGTGTAAAAAACTTAATTATTATTAAAGACTAATATAATAATAAACACAGGAAATTCTGCAAATACTAGAATCGTGAAGAAGGGTCTCGGCCCAAAATGTCGAGTGTTTGTTCATTCTGTGGATGCTGTCTGTCCTGCTGACCAGCATTTTATGTGTGTGACTAATGAAATACCGTGTTTTATGTCAAAGGTTTAGAGTATGAAACTGATGAAGTGCAGTCCCATTTGTTCAGACCACAGAATTGTGCATTCAACTTTGAGTTTTAGCTTTGGGAAGAGTAAACCTGGAATGGAATAAACATTTGGAGGTTTTGGCAACACACACACAATGCTGGAGGAACTCAACAGGCCAGGCAGCATCTATGGAAAAGATTACAGTCGATTGTTTTGGGCCAAGACCCTTCATTCGGACTGGGGTAGTCAGAGCAAGGTGGGGGTAAGGGAGGAAGAAACACTCAAAAGCTTTGGGCTGAGATCCTTTCTCAATTATAGCGAGTATTTGTAGATCAATTGTAGTTCTAGAAATGGACATTTCTGATCAAGAGAGAAGCTCGCTCAAGAACATTTCTCAGGAATGGAGCCCTTATGTAACCCAGGGATTGTATTGGCTTTTGAAGAGTTACCATAAAAGTTCACTGGACAATATAGTCAGGATGAGTATAGGTCTTAGAGCCTTCAATCTTGATGCAGTGCGCCTTGATGGCTCTGGCGTAGGGTCAAACATGACCAAAGGTGACTACTTGTCTTTGAATGGAAAATCCCACAAAAGGTAGTGTATTCGGCCCAGAACATCATGGGTAAAGCTCTCCCTTCCATTGAGCACATCTACACGGATTGCTGTGTCAGGAAAGCAGTATCCATCATCAGGGACATACATTACCCAGGACGTGCTGTCTTCTTGCTGCTGTCATCAGGTTGAAGGTACAAGAGCCTCAGGGCTCAAATCACCAAGTTCAAGTACAGTTACTACCCCTTAACCATTAAGCTCTTGAATCAAAGGGGATAACTACACTCACTTGCCCCATCATTGACATGTTGCTACAACCTATGATCTACACTCTTTATCTCATATCTCATGTTCTCATTATTTATTGCTATTTCGTTGAATTGGCATTTGCACAGTTTGTTATCTTTTGCACGCTGGTTGATCTTTCACTGATCCTATTTAATTAGGAAAATGAATCTCAGGGTTGTATATAGCGACATATATGTACTTCGATAATAAAATTTACTTTTGAACTTTGAGCATATAAATGGTGTTGAGTATCGGCAGAAGAGGTAGCAAGAACCCGTACCATGGGTGACAGACTTCAGTGTTTGTGGCTAAAGGTGGAACGGTCATCCCACCACTGACGAGCTGATAGTGTTCTGGTACAGACTGGACCCACAGCGAATGGAGAAAGAACCAGCATGAGGAGAAAGGCTGTCCTCGACATGATACCCACCTTGGCGGAGCTTGCTGTCAGGAGTAGCAAACACATGGATCTTGCTGTGACAAAACCATATACACACACTGGCAACATGCTTTTTTGTGGGGCACTGCCGGTGTGCTAAGTGTGCAGCTCTGAAGTTGGCATCCATTTCAAGTGCTAAGTGCCTTCAGCAGCAGAACTGTATTCTACCACATTCCATAAATTAGTGACTTTGATTGTCCTTCGTTTACCAGTTAGTGTCGTGGTTTCTCGTTTCTTACAAACAACAAGGAGACGCAGAAAATCCTTCAAGATGTTTTAAACTTTAATTTGCAAATCAGAGCTGAGACAATCAGAAAGCTAGTAGCTGACTGCCCATCGAGGCTTGTACACAGCATTTTTTATAGCAATCTCCTATCTTAGCTACATTATCATATCCAGACGGCCTGTGATCACATATCATCAATACATCCGCTCTCGACCTTCCACTATTGTTTTACGCCCCAATTTAATTATGTCCTAGTTTACTTTTTAGACCAGGTGTCCCCTCATCCCTAACCACAGTTATTTCTTAATTGGTCTTGTTTTGACATACTGCCACATATTTCATTACCTTACTCGCCACTGTTATCTTCCTACTTGGTTTCATTCTAGTTCTCTTCATGAATTAATAGTGATTAGGTCAAAAGTCATGGCTACATAGTGAATACCCTCTATTCAGCTAGCAGTGGTTACATAGTAAATATAGAAAATATAATGTGTGCATTTGAGTGAATACTGAAATACTGTTGAGTAAATATTGTAAATACTGTAATACATAGAAAATACAATGTATGCGTTTACATTTTCCAATATAATCCTCCCTTTGAGACCCACAGGGTCTCATACAGAGAGAGAGAGGACTGAGAGTCTATGCACAAAAGCTCAAATAAAGCCACGCATTTACTCCCAAATTTGGATTAAACTATAGTTTCCTGCGCTTAAGACTCAAAGTGTTCTCTCCCTAACTCCCTACACCGCTGAGCCAAAAACCCATCCCTTCGTAACTGAGACAGGAAAAAAGACTCAGGAGCCTTCACAGCCTAATCCCCACATATCTCATCTCTCTCCTGTTCGTCTTACATGTCTCGTAGACTGTACGAATACGTCATCGGTGTCTCCTTCTCCATAGGGCTCGACCCAACAATTTCCAGGAGCATCGGAAACCGTTTCGTTGCAGCACGCACTATAAGCAACTTGAGGCATGGAAGAAAACAGCACAGAATGACTGCACAGCTTAGCAATACAATACCAATGGTTACTGCAATCTTGGTCAGCCATGCTCCCCATCCTCCTAGTTTACTATTTAACCAAAGAACTGGTGTCCAAACCCTGCATTTTGTTTAACTTCCTTTCTTAGATTTTTCAGTTTATTCATTGCTCTGGTAAACGATCCCTCCAGACTAGTGTTATTCGGTATAAAAGTACAGCACTGTTCCCCAAACATTACACAAACTCCTCCTTTCTCTGACAATAGCCAGTCTAGTACCTGTCTATTCTGCCACGCCACTCTACTGGTTGCATCGAGCTGCTGCCCCAAGGCCTCTAGTGCATCATCAGTGTAGTTAATGAATCTCTGTTGATTATAATGTATATAATTTATCCATTCAACATTTTTACTAACCCCTATTATAGGTGTAAGTGCTTCCCAGCCCGCAGCAATCTCATTTCTTGCCTTAAATTCATTAGGGATACCTCTCGGCTGTCCTATACTGTCGATTTGGATTGTTGGATCAGGTTCATATTTTCTCTTCCTTCGTCGCAGTATCTGCTGCTTCAGGGCGCCAAATTGTACTTCAGGGGATACCACAACTTCTTGAATCAGCATAACTCGTGTACATGTACTTGTCCAACCGAGGGGGAGCGTGGATCTCAGACCTCCCTCCTTCCCACAGAGCCACCAGGTATCTGCTAACGGGATGGTCTGGGCATCCAGTGCACCATCGGGCGGAGGGGTACCTGTCTTGTATCTCTGGTCTGGGGTTACATCCCAAGTCTTAGCACAGTTACCACTGAAATGTCCAACCAAGAGATCACCCGTCCGTGTGAAACATTCATAACTCAAATGCTCCTGCACTTTGAGCTTTCCCAATGTGGGTGTCTGGCTTCTTTTATTCATAGCCCACGGTCTGCTGTAATTACAGTTAGAGGCAAGCTTGTTTTGATCATACTGCGAGGAAGCCTGGTATAACATACACCAATAAGGGCACATTGGTGTGTTATCAATACATTTCCGATAACAAGGATCTATCCCGCTACAAATTCCCATACTGCAGGTCTTGACTATACTTGGACACTGCTG
The DNA here is from genome assembly GCF_030028105.1 of Mobula birostris. NCBI lineage: Eukaryota > Metazoa > Chordata > Chondrichthyes > Myliobatiformes > Myliobatidae > Mobula > Mobula birostris. Next base: position 98,510,218 of record NC_092380.1, on the reverse strand, counting down.
CGCACACTGCCCCCTCCGCTCCTTTCGCCATTGCGTGCAGGTGGAGGAGTTATAAGGCATGGGGATTACATATTGCACTGGACTTGCCCTTGAGCATAGATAACAATTCTGTCTCTTCATCATTCTTGCTGTATAATTTGCCCATTGGTACCACATGTTCTAGTACCATGGTACGGAGGTAACCATTGTGCTCCTCTTGCTCCTTTCTCTCAGATTTGGTGGGATCCTAACAGTCCCATGCCACATCTGCCAAATTAATGGTCTCCAAATCTGCACAAGAGTATCTGAGTGTATCATCCCGGGGGGCAGGACTGGTCGCCCCCAAGTCGTCCCCATTATCTGAAAGAGTACTACCATCCATAACCCCATCCTTAGGATCTTCGGGCCTGTCCTCAGGACCAAAAATTTCCCTTATTACTTGGTCAAGTTCCTGCGGTTCAGTGTCAGCTTCTTGTTGCTCTTGCCTGTCCCCTACTGTTTGTTCCTCTTCACCACTTACCTCGGGTGGCCCACCTGACTGTACCTGCGGGATTGCTCTAGTGCAGTGATTGAGATGATACCAGGTGGAGCGTCCTTCCACTTGAACTGCGGTGGGTGATGCTTTGGTCACTGTAAAGGGCCCTTCCCTTCTGGGTTCGTTCCACTTTCTTCGAAACGCTTGCACGTAGACCTGATCGCCTGGCTTGATTGGTCCTTCCCCTTGATCAATCTCTGGCTCTTTCTGTTTTTCCTGTATGTAAATAGACTTATGCATCATAGTTAATTGCCGCATGCATTGTTTTAATTCCAATTTCAATTGTTCCAAACTAGGCCCTTTATATGGTCCTCTCCACCAGGGCACTGGCATGGGCCTTCCGATTAGCATTTCATGCGGTGTTAGACATGTCATCCGATTAGTCTGCATGCGGTAACTCATTAATGCTAACGGTAGTGCATCGACCCAGTTGAGTTTAGTATCTGCACAGATTTTGTTTAGCTTGGCTTTTAAGGTCCCGTTAATTCTTTCCACCATACCCTGCGATTGAGGGTGATACACACATCCAAATCTCTGCTTTATTCTCAGTGCTCGCAGGACTAACTTGACCACTTTTTGAATGAAAGCTGAACCATTGTCTGAGCTAATTTCTGTCGGTATCCCAAACCTTGGGATCACTTCTTTTGTCAGGAATTTCACCACTGTTCCTGCCCCTTGATCTTTCGAGGGTACTGCCTCTACCCATCTGCTGAATCTGTCAATTACCACCAATATGTATCTTTTCCCTCTTACTGTTTTTATCATGTCTACATAGTCAATCACTAGGTGTTTAAGTGGCCCTTCAGGTAAGGGTATATGACCTATTGGGGTTGTAATTCCTTTCCGAACATTATTCTGCACACATACCTCGCACTGTGACAACACATGGTCTACTGAAGCCTGTAAATAAGGTGACCAAAATCCATCCTTTTTTATTTTCCTTATTACTTCCCCCCTTGCACAATGATCCATCCCATGTGCTTCTGAGATCAGGATAGTCAGTAAAGGGGTGGGAGCTACCAGTAGGCCATCTTCCGTGGTCCATAGGCCTTCTGGGATTTGCTTGGCGCCCCCTTTGTCTCCACAGTGTTTGTTCTGCCAAAGTTGCCTTTCCCTGTATTTCAGTTAGGTCCTCTACCATAGGTTCCGGCTCTAGACTTACCTGGGGTGCGCTGACAACGGATGTACACCCTGACGCTTTCCTGGCTGCTTCATCTGCAGCTTGATTTCCCTTTGTTACTGTATCATTTCCTTTTTTATGTGCCTGGCATTTTACTATAGCCAGTGCTTTAGGTTTCATCAGCGCTTTTATTAGATCTAAAATCTGCTGACAGTGCTGTATGGGATCTCCATAGCTCTTTTTAAAACCTCTCTGTTTCCACACTGTAGATTACTCCCCAAGCTTGTATGTCCTGCTTCCTTCATTATTTTCCTTAGTGGCGTTACAATTTCAGCACATTCCCCAATCCAATCTGAACTATATCCTGTCAGTCCCAGAAACGTCATCATCTGTCTCACTGTCTGGGGCTTGGGAGCTTTAGTTATAGCCTCAATTTGATCCGGTGCTATCGCCTTCACTCCCTTGGATATCACTCTACCTAGGTATTCCACCTGTTGCTTGCAAAATTACAGCTTCTTTCTAGATACCTTATGCCCTCCATGCGCCAGTCTCTCTAAAAGGGTTATGGTATCCTGTTCACACTGTCCCTCACTCTCGGAGCAAATCAACAAATCATCCACATACTGTATCAATGTACTTTCCAACGATATGCCCTCTAGGTCCACCTTTAACACGTGATTAAATACGTGTGGTGAATGTTTAAATCCTTAAGGCATTCTAGTGTAGGTATACTGGTTGTTCTGTATGTAAATGCAAATAGGTACTGACACTGATCTGCCAGGGGAACGCTGAAAAAAGCCGAACACAAATCAATCACTGAAAAATAGTCTGCCTCTGGTGGAACATTAGTCAAGACCGTGTGTGGGTTGGGAACTACCGCTGGCCAGTCCTCCATTACCTCATTCACCGCTCGCAAGTCATGCACCAGTCTCCATTTAGATTTATCCGCTTTAAGGACAGGTAACAGTGGGGTATTACATGGGCTGTCTGTCCTTAGTACTCCTGCCTCCAGTAGCCCCTGTATCGTTGACGCTATTCCCTCTTCTGCCTCTGGTTTCAGGGGATATTGTGGTCTCCTGGGTGGAACTGCTCCCTTTTTCAGCTTTATTTCTACCGGACTAACTGTTCTTATTTTCCCTACATCCATGTCATGTTGTGACCACAGAATAGATGGTAACCTATCTAGCCTGTTATCTCTCTGCCCCCTTCCTTGGGATTTCCAGTCCTGTCAGGGCTGCTGTTTAAATTTATTCTGTCCCTGATAGGGCATTTGCGGGAAAAGCTTCCCCAAAGATGTTTATTATTGGCATGGGGTTTTCCGGACTCTGTCTTACGGCACGACCGGTCCCTCCATATAATGGCATTTCATTCATTTCAACGGCTGTGCTTAAATCGGTCATTGCTGGCTGCATCTTCTTGCCTTTTTCTTTTTCCTTCTTTTTAAGTTCTTCAAGCTGCATTTGTAGCAGCTTTCTTTGCTTCTTGCTCCTCAGTCAACTTTCGTTTGTCTTTTCGATATTTTTCGACCGTATGGGCTACGTGGTCCCTGAATTCCTGTGGGGTCATTGACATCAGTCCGGCCACTTCCCCAAGTTTAAACTTAACTTGGGAAGGCATCGCATCCAAAACAGCACTTCGGAACATCCAGGTCATAAACGGGTTGCCTTCCACCTCTTGTTCAATTTCCAGTCTCCATTTTTCCAACTGATTTTCTATGTAGGCTACTGGATTTTCAGTGTTTCCCAGTGGATCCCCTTTCATGGCTTTGGGGTCCATTCTGGGTGGATAGAGCTCCCTGAGGGACCCCCATACCCTCTGCCTCACTGTGTCAAATCTGGCCCCGTCAATCAGTGTGCTGTCCGCATTCTGTATGCCAGCCGCTTCCATCAACTCTTATAGTTTGGAGGTTCCCTTCAGCCTTATCAGCAGCGCCTTTAAATCTCCCATAGCCAACATTCGTCCCGTGGTTTCTTCCTCAAAGGCCCTAATCCACTTCCCTGCACCCTCATGTAGGCTGGGCAGGGTGTTTTTCAGCCCTTCCAGGTCCTGGGATCCCCAAGGAATATACTGTACTTGTCCCAATCCTTTTACTAACAACGGCATTAGCTGTTCACTGTTTTATCCAGAGCCCACAGTCTTGTTATATCCCGGCCCAAACCTGAGCTAAAGTGTTGAATTCAGAAGTGAAGTGAGAATGAGGGCCCTTTTCGTCATGGCAGCAACAAGGCCTGGTAAAGTGGAATTCAGTGTGAATCAGGAAGAAAGCTCAGCAATGGCTGGAATCAAACCTAACACGAAGGAAATGCTAATGCTATGGTGGCACAGCGGTTAGCACGATGTTATTACGGCTCAGGGCGTTTCAGAGTTCAGAGTTCAATCGCAGCACTGTGTAAGAAGTTTGTTTGCTCTACCCGTGAACTCCATGGGTTTCCTCCTGGTGCTCTGGTTTCCTCCTACAGTCCAAAGACGTACCTGTTAGCACGTTAATTGTCCTATGATAAAGCTAAGTGCTAAATAGATGGGTTGCTGGACAGTGTAGCTCATTGAGCCTGAAGGACCGGTTCCATGCTGCATCTCTAAATAACATAAATAAAGTAAAATGAAATAGTTGTGTTTTTTTAAGTTATCCTTCATCTCAGCACTAGCATAGGAGTTCCTCAAGGCAGCGGCAGTGTTCGTGATATTCAGCTGCTTTATCAGTGACCTTCCACTAGCTTAAAGTCGAACTTATGATTGTTTGCTGGATAATATGTAGTATTTGGTTCCATTTATTACATTTCAGTAACTAAGGTAGTCTGTGCCCATGGTATAGGAATTTGTGGATGACAGGAGCAGACAAGTAACATTAAGGATATACATCTTCACTAAGGACCTTTAATCACAGTTAAAATCACTTTACCCTTCCCCTATCACAATGACGAAGGCAACCTGTCCCTCCTTGTTCTCGAATTCTCTGCTGCCTTGAATGTCCTTGAGTCCTTCCCTGCCCCCCACCCCCGCCAGCACCCCTCTCATCTGACTTTGCTGCCTTGCTCACAGGGAGAATCACCACAATGGCTCCGTCCCCATGCCTGTACTGTTAGAATAAGTCAGGAGTGAGATACTTGAGGTAGGATGTCAGTCGTGATCTCAATGAATGATGGAATAGGCTTGAAGGGCCTTTTGGCCTCCTCCTGCTGTTTCCTTTGTTATGCCCTGGGGGTGTCTAAGAGGATCTGCTCTTGGTTCGCTCCTTTGCAGTCCTTTGCATCATCTGAATTAGCACCAATTTCCACAGTGATAGAAAACTACAGCACAGAAACTGTCCCTTCAGCCCATCTAGTCTGTGCTGAACCATTTAAACTGCCTAGTGCCATCAACCAGCACCCTGACTTTAGCCCTCCATACCCCTCCCATCCATGTACCTATCCAGATTTCCCTTAAGCATTGAAAATAATCTCGCATTCACCACTTGCACTGGCAGCTCCTTCCACACTTTCGCCACCTTCTGAGTGAAGAATTTTCCCCTCATGTTCCCCTTAAATATTTCACGTTTCGTTCTTAACGCATGACATCTAGTTGTTGTCGCACCCAGCCGCAGTGGAAAAAGCCTGCTTGCATTTACCCTGTTTATACCCCTCATAATATGGGGAGAAGGCAGGAAAAGGGTACTGATTGTGGATGATCAGCCATGATCACAGTGAATGGTGGTGCTGGCTCGAAGGGCTGAATGGCCTACTCCTGCACCTATTGTCTATTGTCTATAAAGTTCTAACCTGTTCATTCGCCAACTTGCGTCAACAGTGATAGGAGTTCTTCATTTCCTTATCTACCAACCCATCAACCTCTGCATCCATCGCATCATCCTCTGCAACTTCTGTCACCTCCAAAGGGATCTCACCACTAAACATATCTTTACCTCCCCCTCCCCCCCACACCTATTCACAGGGATCGCTCCGTCTGCAATTCCCTTATTCTTTCATCCCTTAACTAATCTCCCCCCACTGACATGTAGACCAAGTGTTACACCTGCCCATACACCTCCTCCCTCACCTGTCCAGGGCCCTAAGTAGTCCTTCCAAGTGAGACAATACTTCACTTGTGAATCTGCTGGGGTCATCTAATATGTCCGGTCCTCCCGATGCAGCCTTCTCTACATTGGTGATACCCATCGTAAATTGGGCGACCACATCGACGGGCACCTCCACTCCATCCAGCACAAGCAGAACTTCCTGGTGGCCAAACATTTTAATTCCGATTCCCATCTCCATTCAGTCATGTCCATGGCGTCCTCGTGTGTCAACATGGGGCCACCCGCAGGGCGGAGGAGCAACACCTTTTATTCCCCCTAGGTAGCTTCCAACCTGATGGCATGAATGTCGATTTCTCCTTTCAGTGAGAATATTTCCCCTCCCTTCCTCTTCCTCCCATTCTGACCTCTTCTCACCTGTCTACTGCCTCCCCGGTGCCCCCCTCCTTCCTTTTCTCCTTTGGTTCACTCTCCTCTCCTATCAGATTCCTTCCTCTCCAGCCTTTTACCTTTCCTACCCACCTGGCTTCACCTGTCACCTTCTAGCTAACCTCCTTCCCTTCTCCCCCACCTTTTTATTCTGGTATCTTTCCCTTCCTTCTCCATCTTGAAGAAGGGTCTCTGCCTGAAACGTCCACTGTTTATTCATTTCCATAGATCATGCCTGACCATAGAACCACAGAATGCTACAACACAGGAAACAGGCCATTCGGCCCCTCTAGTCTGTGCTGAAACTTTATTCCGCTAGTCCCATTGACCCACACCCAGTCCATATCCCTCCAGACCTCTCCCATCCATGTGTCTATCCAATTTATTCTTAAAACTTAAGAGTGAGCCCGCATTTACCACGTCAGATGGCAGCTCGTTCCACACTCCCACCACTCTCTGAGTGAAGGTTCCCCCTAATGTTCCCCCTAAATCTCTCCCCTTTCACCCTAAAGCCACATCCTCTCGTGTTTATCTCTCCTAATCTAAATGGAAAGAGCCTACTCGCATTTACTCTGTGTATACCCCTCATTATTTTGTAAACCTCTATCAAATCTCCCCTCATCCTTCGGGGGTTGCTGGGCCTGCTGTGGCTCAAAGGGCCTGAAGGACCTATTCTGTGCTGGATCCTCTAAATAAATAAATAAAGGCTTGAACGTCTTCAAGATACATGTATCAAAGTTAAATGGCCAAATGCTTATGAGGTTTCTTATCCCAAGGACTTCAGAGGAAATGGGACATGTTTTCCCTTGATGTTTTTTGTTTTAAGATTGAAAAACAAATGGCTGCAGCTTGCAATCACATCAAGGAATCCAGCTATTTCAGCTCGGGTAGAACTGAGCGTTAAGGACAGTGGACTGTGTAAAGATTGTTCACCTTCACCGAACCAGTTGGTCAGCCTTTGCAAGCTTCTGCAGATCTGACTGACACCAAATGTCAAATCACAGTATTGTTGAATTGTTCTTCTTTCATTAAACAAAATAAATGCTGTGTGTAAATTCCAGCTGCATTCTCTGCCATCTATTTGAAATGTGACTCCTCAGATCAGTCTGCTTGCTTTTAAATAATGAGGACCATACATTGTCACATTCAATACAGGTATTCAATCACGGCATAAACACTGTTAATCTGGTCTGCCTTACCACTCCTATCCCTTTGTTTATTTTAAAAAAAATTTTTTTGTATGTGTGTTGGTTTGTGTGTGTGCGTGGACGTGCGTGCGTGTGTGATGTTGGCGGGACGATATCTTTTTCATGCTTTTAAAAGGCACGGAGTGAGAGAGAGAGACTGTGTGGCGCGCCACTCCTCACGCAGATATTTCGCAGTGTTTTTCTCTTTATTTTACGAGGTCGAGTTGCAATCTTGATACTCAACCCGGCACGGATGGAAAGCGTACTCGGGAGCGGCCCCGACTAGTTTCGAACCCGGGAACCTTCGTTCCAGAATCCAGCGCTGATGTCATTGTGCCACCAGCCAGCCCCTGTCCCTTTGTTTCAAGATTCAAGTTTGTTATGTGTACATCTAAAACTACAGTGAAATACTTCTGTTGCGTTAATAGCCAAAACATCCTGAGGGTGTGCTGGGGGCAGCCCACAAGTGTCGACAAACCTGGTGCCAACATAACATGTTGATAATGCTCGGTAGAACAACATAAAACACAACACTTGAGATCCCAGCATCTGAGTGAATACTTGGGGGGGGGGGGGGTGGGGGAGAGCAGCTCCGAATTAGGCCTGGATGCTCTGGATTTTCTCTTCATAGTCCTAACTGCAGGCGAGCCCTCTTGAGCATTTTAGCACAGCAGTGCTAATGTTGTGAAACATTAAGGCACTAATCATACGAGGGGTGATTGATAGGTTCGTGGCCTTAGGTAGAAGGAGTCAATTTTAGAAAACCTAGCACATTTATTTTTTAACATAAGTCCCTCCTACATTTACACACTTAGTCCAGTGGTCGTGGAGCATACAGATCTTAGACCTCCAGAAAGTGTCCACAGCAGGGATGATTGATAAGTTCGTGGCCTAAGGTAGAAGGAGATGAGTTATACAGCTCTTGTTACATGCACATGCAGTTCAACTCTTTGAGTGATTATGCAGAAAGTTTGAAGTTAATAACTCATCTCTTTTCACCTTAGGCCACAAACTTATTGATCACCCCTGATGAATTATTAACTTCAAACTTTCTGCGTAATCACTCAAGGAGCTGAATGCATGTGCATGTAACGAGAGCCGTATTAACTCATCTCCTTCTACCTTAGGCCACAAGCTTATCAATCACCCCTGCTGTGGACACTTTCTGGAGGTCCAAGGCCCATATGTCCTATGACCGCTGGGCTAAGTCTGTAAATGTAAGAGGGGACTATGTTGAAAAATAATTGTGCTAGGTTTTCTAAAATTGACGCCTTCTACCATAGGCCACAAACTTATCAATCACCCCTCGTAATTTACTTAAACAATGTAGAAATGTCTTACTGCAATTTCTAAGAAAAAAATTATTTGCAATAATTTTCCATTTGTGCCTTAGTGTTATGGGTGTGAAGTTCATTATGAGATGTTTCTTTTCAACACTGGTGTATTTCCAGTGCTTCTCTGGTACCCTGGGTAGAGGGAGCTTTTGTCAGAGATTGAATGTATACTATGAATTGAAAATGATAAAATGCTATGCCTAAGGTTGGGATTAGTTGTTTGACTCATTAAATACATATCTTTGTAAAAATGAATTGATAATTTGCTGTAGGAAAGATGAAAGGGAGTTTACAAATATTTTGCCAATCCTGTTAAAGGCTGCCATTTAAGACATGCTGTTTGTTTGAACTTATTCTATCCTTGACCATAAATTTGCAGGACAAAGTGCGGACAGAAAGCTACAGGGATTTCATGTACTTCAACCCACATATTTTCAAGGACAAGGTATGTTACCTAGCAGCTGCTGGCTCAGTTACTGCCCTCTTGTTGCAGATGATCTTGAAAGGGTTTGATTTAATAGTCTTGGAGTTTATAATGCATTAATATTTTTTTTCGGTGCATAGAAACTGGAGGGTGCTGATAACAAAAGTACAGATCATTGCTGTCATTACGTTGTGTGGTATCCCAAAGTGTTATCAGCCACGTATAATGGGACAGCTGGGGAAGCAATTTTGAGCTGTTTATTTGCATGTTGCTTGTTAAACCTAGGAGATACATAGAAATGCAAGAATACGTAGGGATGTGGTTCCACTGGGTAATCTGAGTTTAAAAATTGTACCATCGTTTGTAATCTATGATCTTTTTTCTCCCCTCTTGAATTCATGAACAGTATGCCTGTGCTGCCTCCATAAAGATAAGTTTAGCTTTATTTGGCACATGCACAGTAGTGCAAAAGTCTTGGGCACATATAGGCTGCCTAAAACCTTTGCACAGTACTGTATTTGTCAACGCAGAGCCAAGAGCGAGTTGGTAAATCTGGCGGGAGGGAAGGATGTTGGGAATGGTGAGGGTGGAGCATCGTGGGAATGGGTGTGGGACAGCTGGCAGAGAAGGAGTGCCAGGGTGGGGGGTGTTGCGGGTGCAGATACACCCAGCCCTGTGACACCAGGCAAAGTCATTTGATTCCAAACAATTGGTTTATTAATCATTACAGAATGCCTCTCTGGTGCTTCCTGCTCCCTCCCATCTCCTTCCCCCCTTTTCCAAACATGATTCCCCTCTCCCTGCCGCCTTCCCACTCTCAGTCCACAACAGAGACCCGTATCAGAATCGGGTTTTTCATCATTCGCATTTGGACACAAGACTTTTGCACATCAAAACGTACAGTGAAATCAATCCATTGTTTGCGTCAATAACCAACAGCCCGATAATTGTGCTTGGTGCAGTCCGTAAGTTTCTGGGTGGTCGTTAGACACATTACCAACACATTTACTGAGTGGTTACACATATAGTTTTAAGTTATTCATGTTTAATTACCTCATTATGATATTACACCTTTTTGTCTACCTGAACTATACTTTCATTGTAGCCGTTGGACTTTATTGTGCAATTTGTTCCCAGTGCAGCCCCCAGTGAGACCTAATTTAGATTGTGGATGGCTTTGCTGAGTATCTTTGCTCCATCCACAATAGAGAGGATTTCCCTGTGGCCAGCCCTTTTAGTTCCACTCCCCATTCCCATTCCAACATGTCGATTCATGGCCTCCTCTACTGCCACAATGAGGCTTCTCTCAGATCGGAGGAGCAACGCCTCATAATCCATCTGGGTTGCCTCCAACCCGACAGCATGAAAATCTATTTTATCCACCTTCAGGTAATTACACCCCTTTCTCTGCTTTTCTATTCCCTATTCTGGCTCCATTCTTTTACCTTCTCCTCTCCCCACCTGCCTATCACCTCCCTCTTGTGCCCCTCCTCTTTCCCTTTCTCCCATGGTCCATTCTGCTCTCCTATCAGATTCCTCCTTCAGCTCTTTGCCTTCCACCCATCACCTCCCACCTTCTCACTTCATCCCCCCCACCTGTCTTTCCCCTCAGCTTCACCTATTACTTTCCAGCTTACATTCCTTCCCCTCCCCTATCTTCTTATCTTGGCTTCTTCCCCCTTCCTTTCCAGTCCTGACGATGGGTCTTAGCTCGAAACATCGACTGTATTCCTCTCCATGGATGCTACCTGACCTGCTGAGTTCCTCCAGCATTTTGTGTGTGTCACTCTTAATATTGTTTACCTCGTACTACCTCTGTGCAAGGTTCTAATGAATCAATCTGTATGAACGGTGTGCCAGACAACTTTTTCACTGTACCTTGGACATGTGACAATAATAAGCCAATTTAACAATTAGTTTCAGTAGGTTTGTATCTAGTATGTGCAGCACAGTGGTGCAGTGATAAGTGTTGACCCACAGTACTTTAAACCTGGATTTGAGTCTAACGTTTGGTTCCAACACTGTGGGGTTTCCTCCGGTTGCTCAAGTATCCACACACATCTCAAGAACTGACTGGTAAGTTAATTGGAAACAAATTTACATACAGCTGGAAAAGAAAAAATCCTGGAAATGTGCAAAAAAAAATTATTTTCGCTGGCTGTGCTTATTTTCAACAACACATAACAGTTTTCTCTTTTAGAGTATTGTTTGAGTAGGTGTCTAGGCCTTTTTAGACCACAAGACAATAAGAAATAGGAACAGAAATAGGCCATTCAGCCCATCGAGCCTGCTGCACCATCCCATCATGGTTAATTTGTGATCCCTCTCAACCCTTTTTTCCTGCCTTCTCCCCGTAACCTCTGAAACCCTTACTAATCAAGGGCCTATCAATCTCTGCATTTTATCCCTGTGTCTTGGCTTCCACAGCTGTCTGTGGTAATGCATTCCACAGATTCACCACCCTCTGGCTAATGAAATTCTTCCTCATCTGTTCTAAAGAGATGTCCTTGTATTCTGAGGCTGTATCCACTTTCTCCCTTTATGGATTGTGAGGGGTCCGTGGTTTCACACAGATGCACCGGCAGTTGGTATATTGGTGAGAAGCTGTTGTAGCAGGCTTCTCGGTGTAAATTCACTCCGCCGCCATCTTATATCTTGCCACAGTTTGCACCTGGCAGCTGTGCGCTCTGTCCCTTAGGTTTTGGTTTGTTCAATCAGTTGTGGTCCTACTGAACCGCTCTTAGTGATGAAATTTAAGTCTCCAGTAGAGTTCCATTGAACAGTACAGCACAGGAAATGGCCATTTAGCTCACAATGTCGGCACTAATTATGTGAATCTGTCTATATCAGTTCATTGCTAGATTTATTTGTGGGAGAGCTTGCCCATTTAAGTCACCAGTTCCCAGATGTTGTTGACAAGGACCTTTCATGGTGACCTAGACTGGGTAGAGACTTTGCCATGTTTGAATCTGTTGTGTTAGTAGTAGTAGTGTGATCACTCAAGTTGAGTATGATGTTCTCCTAAGGGGTTGTCTATTGAAGGGTCTTCAAGTAGTTTTGGAGACTGATCTGAGATCCACACAATCTTGCTCCTTCATCATTTGCTGATTGCCATAGGACCTAATTCAGGATGTTAGGGTAGATTCCCTTATTGAGAAGGCCTGTGAATGACTTGGCTTAACATAGGGAGGCTGATGCTCAGGCAGCCACCACGTAATCCTTGACAGGTCTTGGCCAGAGTAGCATGGAATGTAATAAGACTGGGGTTCCTTCATTGCTGCAGCCTTCCTCCGCCTTCACTGTCGTGTGATGTGTCATCATCTTCCGCCAGCTCCACCGCTAAGGTCTTGATTGAATTACTGTTTGTCTGGAACCACCCCCTTGACTTTACCATTACTAGGGAGCGAAGCCCTAGTTGGCTGAACTCCAGATGGCAATTACCCTTGGGACCTCAGCCTCCACCATAACAGGTTGATGATCCTCTTAGTTGGTGGGAGGTGATTGGTCCAGATTTATTCATTTTCGTTCAATACATCTGATTGGATTATTTTCAGGTGCCATTTAAGCATCAAGCTGATTGTTTGACCTAAAATGGAGATGGTAACTGAGAGGTGACTCCACTGACAGGGCAGAATCCATCTTTGTCATTTTGCGTTGCTACCTTAGGAATTGCTAATAATAATAATAATGACAATAGTAATAATACTTTATTGTCCTGAGTGGGAAATTCTTTCGTTAAAGCAGCAACGTTTAAAAACACTTAGCAGTGTGCTTAACTAATAATAAATACAGAAAAATAATATACACAAAAAATGTACAAAATAAAAAAGCAGAGACTATTGTACTATGATGTGTGTTCTCTCCTCACACAGAGATGAACTGTTGTATATGCTGATTACATATGGTAGGAACGATTTTCTGTAACGGTTCTTGTGATGTCAGAGTAGAATGAGTCTGAAAGGATGCTCCGCTGCTTATTCAGTAGGTCACGGAGAGGATGTGTTGATTGTCCACAATGGATAACAGTTTGTTTAGTGACCTCTCTGCACCACTAACTCAAAAGAGTCTGTTTTGTAGCCAAGTACAGATCCAGCCTTTTTGATGAGTTTATTTAGTCTTTAGCATCACCAGCACCGATGCTGCTCCCCCAACATAAAGCTGCAAAGAAGTTCGCACTCGCTACAACAGACCGGTAAAAGATCTCCAACATCCTGTTGCACACATTAAAGGATCTCAGCTTCCTTAGAAAATAGTCTGCTCATCCCCTTCTTGTAAACAGGCTTGGTGTTGGTTTTCCAGTCAAGTCTGTTGTCGAGGTGAACGCCCAAGTACTTGTACACTTCTACCACTGCAACTTCTTCTCCCAGAATGTATACAGGACTCATTATCTGCTGAATTGATCAGAACACAAGGTCACATTGGGAGTAAGCACTGTGGAAATGATCTGGAACAGCGCAGCATAAAAGATGACTTTCCATAATTTATTGTGGGTCATTAGTCCTAATTGTGAACACTTCACCTATGATCAGAGGATTGATGGAGATCTTGGATAACAAGCCAACTTATTAAAAACTGATTGAGTCATTATAAATCACAGTAAATTCCGGTTAATTGGTCCATCAATTAATCAGGGCAGCTGCTTTTTGGAGACAAATAAGAACAAAAACTAATTGAGAAAATAGAGGGGATTCCCTTCATTTATTTAGGACTGTTTGCCAGCAGACTGTTGCCAAACTTTTTCTTAGAGGTGTGAGTTGCGTGAAATTGTGTGGTTGTTAGATGCTACACTGTGCTTAGAACAGTTTTTAAGTAGTGTCAACTGAGTGTGTTGGTCTTCAAAAGCCAATTTTTGTCACTGATAGTTGGTGAGAAATAAGCAGTAAGACATTTTAGAATTCAGAATCAGAAACAGAATCAGGTTTAGTATCTCCAGCATATGTCATGAAATTTGATAACTTAGCAGCGGCAGTGGTGCATTGCAATACATGACAAATATAGAAAAAAAAATTGCAGTAAGTATATATACTGTATGTATATGAAATAGTTAAATTAAAATAGTGCAATAACAGAAAAAAGGGAGGTGGTGGTCATGGGTTTAATATCCATTTAGAAACCAAATGGCAGAGGGGAAGAAACTGTTCCTGAGTTGCTGAGTGTGTGCCTTCAGGTTTTTGTACCTCCTTCCTGGCAGTAACAGTGAGATGAGAGTCCCTAATAATGAATGCTACCTTTTTAAGGCACCAGTTCGTGAAGATGTCTTGGATACTGTAGAGGCTGGTACCCGTGATAGAGCTGACTAACTTTTCAACCTTCTGTAGTTTCTTATGATCCTGTGCAGTAGTCGTCCTATACCAGACGGTGATGCAGCCTCTCAGAATGCTCTCCATGGTAGATCTGTAGCAGTTTTCATGTGTTTTAGGTGACAAACCAAATCTCCTCAAACTTCTAATAAAATGTAGCACTATCTTGCCTTCTTTATAGCTGCATTAATATGTTGAGACCAGGTCAAATCCTCAGAGATGTCGACACCCAGGAAGTTGAAATTGCTCACACTCGCTGCAGTTTCAAGCATTCAGGCTTGAAGATGCCAGAAACGGCCGGGAGTGAAAATGAAACAATTTCACTACTTTAACAAGTTAGTAACCATGAAGAATTTGAAGGTGTCAACAATCATCTTGAATGTTATAATGAAATGAAGATTTGAAGGATGCCATCATTGAAAGCATTGTATGAAGCCAGTCCATTATCTGTACTAGATTGTCTGCGCTAATTTTGTTCATTTACAGTCAATCAAAAGAAATGGCAACCTGTTGGATGTCGTTTGATGACAGTGAAATCTGTGCGGAAGAATTTTTAATGTGGAAAAGCTGTTGCACTGGAACAATTCTAGTCTCTTGACCTTGGAAGCCCGGGTCAGTTGTCACAAACCTGGGTCTTTTTTTGCAGTGGATAACCATAACATCTTCTGTGCCTTATCATGCCCTTCGCTCTCTATGAGGTGTTGCAGAATCACCTTCTTGGTTATTGGATCTCACTGGTGTGCCGGAGCTGACTTCACATGCTAGGACGGGCACGTGCCGATTTCATCAGGGTGTGAGGCCCACCGGCTACCCTCACCTGGTTTGGCCTCCCTTCAAAGCAGTGTACCAGGGTGTGGCTGCTGTCACATGCAAATGAGTATTTGGAGCCACAGGTAAGAGCTGGGTGTCCGATGGGGCCCAAAGGTGAATGATATGCCCCAGAATGGACATGTCAAGCCCCTTCACCAGAGATGCAGTGCCTCCCTAGATACCCCCATACATGGCAGCGTACACTGGATGAATTTCTCTGTTGATAACTATTAAGTTCAAAGTAAATTTATTATAAAAATACACACAATGTACAACACTGAGATACATTATCTTGTGGGCATACTAAATAAATCCATAAAAGAATAATAACCATAACAGAATCAGTGAAAGACTTGAGTATTCAACCAGTGTGCAAAAGATAACAGACTGAGCAAATACAAAAAGAAAGAAAAAGAATATAAGCAATAAATGTCAAGAACATGGGATAAAGAATCCTTGAAAGTGAGTCTGTAGTTTGTGGGAATAGTGATAGTGCAACCTCAGACCCTGATGTTTGAAGAGTAATAACTGGTCCTGAACCTGGTGGTGTGACTAGTGAGGTTTCTGTATCTTCTTTCTCATCGCAGCAGTGAGAAGAGAGAATGACCTGGGTTGAGGGGGTCCCTGATGATGGATGCTGCTTTTCTGTGACAACGCTTTCTGTTTATGTGCTCAATAGTGGGGGGGGGGGGGGCTTTGCCCATGATGGACTGTGACTGTAAGATTTCCCATTCCAGTGCACTGGTGTTTCCATGCTAGGTTGTGATGCAGCCAGTCAACATACTGTGCACCACACACCTATAGAAGTTTGTCAGAGTTTCAGCTGTCAGGCCGGATCTTCGCAAACTCCTAAGGAAGCAGAGGTGCTGCTGTGCCTTCTTTGTAATTGCACTTACGTGCTTGGCCCTAGACAGTTCCACTGAGGAATTTAAAATTGCTGACCCTCTCCACCTCTGATCTTCTGATGAGGACTGGCTCATGGACCTCTGGTTTCCTCCTTCTGAAGTCAATAATCAGCTTCTTAGTCTTGCTGACATTGTATGAAACATTGTTGTTTTGGCACCACTTAGCCAGATTTTCAGTCTCCCTCCTACATGCTGATTTATCACCGCCTTTGTTTTTTATTAGGAACAAACACACAGTTTTATAGTACTGTGGTAGCAATGGTACTGTTCTGATTTGTTCTGTATTTCACTTAAATATGTAGTTTGTTACTCTGTTTAATGATAGTTTGCCTTTTTCATACCTTTTTAATCATTTCCAGGAAACTTTGGCAAATTGGGACAACTGCTTAATTGGGCCAAAATGTACTGATCCTAATGTGTCCCAGTTAACCAGAATTCACTATGTTTTGTCTCACAGGCAAAATGTCCTTTAAAGCTGGAATAGATTTTCAATAGTTTTCCTATTTTTCAAGAAATTTGAGGGATGGAGGGTAGTAAGTATGTCTTGGCTGTGTCAGTAGCAAAAAATGATTTGTTCTTGGGATATTGGAAGGTCTCCATTTATTGGCCATTGCAGGTTTTACTGTTTAATGTGAAGCACAGTTTATCGTCTCTATTGAATAAGCTGCCACACTGATTTATTATTTGTTCGGAAAAATTCTTGTTATCGAAATAGCCTTCTGTATGGAATGAACGGTGTAGATTCTGAATGGAAAACAAAACTGTGCACGCTATGATTGGAAACATAAATGGAAGAACTTGGCCAAGCAAATAGCGTTGGTGGAAAGAGAGACTACTTGATGTTTAATGTTAGTGTCCCTTGCCCACACTGGGGGGAGAGGTTGAGGTTTCACAGTTTTCAAAGCAGAGCTGGGGAAGAGAGTAAGGTGTAGATAAAAGACGATTTGAAAATTAGTTAAGGGAGGTCAGATGATAAGGAGCATGAGGAATTTTTTTTTATCAGCACAAGTATTCGGTAACTTTGCTTGGGAAGATGCATACTTAGAGTCATACAGCACAGCAGTAGACCCTGCAGCCCAACTCCATACCAACCCCAATGCCCATCTAAGCTAGTTCTATTTGCCTGCATTTGGCCAATATCCCTCTAAAGTAGGGTTTCCCAATCTTTTTTATGCCATGGACCCCTACCATTAACCGAGAGGTCCATGGACCCGCGTTGGGACCTCCTACTCTAAACCCTTGCTGTCAATGTAACTATCCAGGTGCCTTTGAGATATTGTTAATGTACCTGCCTCAGCCACTTCCTCATTCCATATATAACTATCCATTGAGTGAAAAATATTGCCTCTCAAGTTCTTATTAAATCTCTCCCCTTTCGTCTTAAACCTATGCTCTCTTGTTCTTGATTCCTTGACCGTGGGGAGAAAAGACCAGGTACATTTATCCTACCTAAACCCCTCATGATTTCATACATATCTAAATTTCTGCAACGCGCCAATAAATAAAGTCCTAGCCTCCCCAACCTCTCCCTATAACTCAGTGACTTGAGTCCTGGCAGAATCCTCATGAAGCACCCAATGGTCTGCTGGAAGGACTCAGTAGGTCAAGCAGCATCTGTGGCAGGAAAGGAATTGTTGATGTTTTGAGACAAAATCCTGTATCAAGACCACGAGTGCCTCTAAGTTCAAAGTTTAAAGTTAATTTATTATTCCCAATACATATATGTCACCATGAGAATTATTTTCTTACAGACATTTACAGGAAAACAAAGAAATACAGTAAAAATTATGAGAAACTATACATACCAGAGTCTGTCAAAGAACCAATGTGCAAAAGAAGACACGTTATGCAAATAATAACAACAATAATAATAATTTTCAGAAAGCCACAATACTGAACACCACTACAGTAGTCAGAAAGGTCCTAGCATTTTACAAATGAGCATGCTTGGCTATGCCCATACCTCAAGTTTTACCAGCTTGAGCTGTGAAAAAATAAATCATCCGGATATAATAATACAGGATAAACAAGCAAGAACAACTTATTTAATTGATATAGCCATTCCAAACACACATAACTCACAGAAATTAATAAGTGAAAAACATCAGAAATATGCTAAATTGAAAGAAGAAATTGAAAGACTATAGAACATGAACAAGGTAAACATTGTCCTGATAGTAATATTTACAACTGGTGTCATCCTAAGGCGCTACCCAATAGCATTAAACAATTAGGGCTACTTATAAAAGCCACAATACTAAACACCACTAAAGTCCGAAAGTTCCTCACAATTGAGAAATTAGTGTGCTTGGCTGTTCCGGTACATCAGGTTTTAACAGCTTGAGGTGAAAAAAATTACTGAGAACATGAGTTGTAGAGTCCTTGAAAGTGAGTCTATAGGTTGTGGCAACACACATAAAAATTGCTGGTGAATGCAGCAGGCCAGGCAGCATCTATAGGAAGAGGTACAGTCGACGTTTTGGGCCGAGACCCTTCGTCGACTAACTGAAAGAACAGCTAGTAAGAGATTTGAAAGTGGGAGGGGGAGGGGGAGATCCGAAATGATAGGAGAAGACAGGAGGGGAAGGGATGGAGCCAAGAGCTGGACAGGTGATTGGCAAAGGGGATACGAGAGGATCATGGAACAGGAGGCCTAGGGAGAAAGAAAAGGGGGGAGGCGGGAAACCCAGAGGATGGGCAAGGGGTATAGTGAGAGGAACAGAGGGAGAAAAAGGAGAGAGAGAAAAAGAATGTGTGTATATAAATAAATAACGGATGGGGTACGAGGGGGAGGTGGGGCATTAGCGGAAGTTTGAGAAGTCAATGTTCATGCCGTCAGGTTGGAGGCTACCCAGACGTTGTTCCTCCAACCTGAGTGTGGCTTCATCCTGACAGTAGAGGAGGCCGTGGATAGGCATATCAGAATGGGAATGGGACGTGGAATTAAAATGTGTGGCCACTGGGAGATCCTGCTTTCTCTGGCGGACAGAGCGTTGGTGTTCAGCGAAACGGTCTCCCAGTCTGCGTCGGGTCAGATTGTCTGCGTCAGGTTGTGGAGTCAGTTCAGCGTTGAGGTGAGTGAAGTTACCCACATTGGTTCAGGAATCTAATGTCTGAAAGAGAATAACTGTCTTTGAAACTGGTGGTGTGGGATCTGAGGGCTCCTGTAGCTCATGCCCAATGGTAGTAGTGTGTAGAGAACATGAGAATTCTTTTGGCAGTGCTTCTTGTAAATGTGCTCAGTGATAGGGAGGGCTTTGCCTGTGATGGACTGGGTTGTATCCACCACTCTCTGTAGACCGTTCCATTCTAATTCCATATTAATGCCACCAGTCAGGATACTCTGCACTGTGTAAGTCTAGTTGTTTCTCAAAGTTTTAGATGGAATGCTGAACCTACACAAACTTCTAAAGAAGTAGAGGTGCTTTTGTGCCTTCTTGTGATGGCACTATGTGCTGGTGCCATGAAAGATCCTCTAAAATGGTAACGTCGGGTAATTTAAAGTTACTGACCCTCTCCACCTCTAATCTCCTAATGAGGACTGGCTAATGGACCTCTTGTTTCTTCCTCCTGTAGTCAATAATTAGCTCCTTGGTTTTATTGAATTTGAGTAAGAGGGAGTCTTGATGCAGGTTTTTGATCCAAACTGTCAAAAATTTTAGTTCCTCCAGCAAATCATTTGTTGCTCCAGATTCCAGCATTTGCAGTCTCTTCTGACAGCATCCTCATTTTTCTTTTCTGCACTCTCCAGCTTACTTGTGTCTTTTCTATAGCATGGCATGTTTTCTACTTGTATAGATTAAAATTCTTGAAGATCTAATTGATGTTAGAAAAAGTACTATGTAAAAGTCAGTCAAACTGGAAGAGCAAACATGTAAAAATCTGCAGATGTGGAAATCGAAAGCAACACACACAAAATGCTGGAGGAACTCCAAAGATCAGGCAGTATCTATGGAAATGAACAAACAGTCGACATTTTGGGCTGAGGTTTTTCTTCAGGACTGAGAAAGGAGGGGGGAGATGCCTGAATAAAAAAGTAGGGTGAAGGGAAAGAGGCTAGCTGGAAGGTGATAGGTGAAGTCAGGTCGGTGGGAAAGGTCAAGGGCTGTTGAAGAAAGAATCTGATAGGAAAGGAGAGTGGATGAGCAGAGGGGGGTGGGGGGGAGGAAGGGATTCACGGGTAAGTAATAGGCAAATGAGAAGAAGTCAAAGATCAGAGTGGGAAATGGGGGGATTTGTTCACTGGAAGGAGAAATCGATATTTATACCATCAGGTTGGAGGGTACGCAGACGAAATATAAGGAACTGCTCCTCTTCCCTGAGTGTCTTCATCTTGGTACAAGAGGAGACCATGGATCGACATGCCTGAATGGGAATAGAACTTGGAAATAAAATGCTTGGCCACTGGGAAGTCCGGCTTGTGGCGGATGGTGCGGAGGTGCGCGATGAAGCGGTCCCCCAATTTATGACGGGACTCACCAATATAGAGGAGGCTGCATCGGGAGCATCAGACACAATAGGTGACCCCAGCAGATTTGTAGTCAAATGCTGCCTCACCTGGAAGGTCTGTTTGGGGCCCTGAATGGAGGCGAGGGAGGAGGTGTATGGGCAGGTGTAGCACTTTGGCCACCTGCAGGTATAAGTGCCTGAGGGAGATTAGTGTGGATGGATGAATAGTCAAGGGAATCTTGGAATCCCCAGGAAAGCAGAGGAGGTGGAGGTAAAGATATGTTTAGTGGTAGGACGAGCAAACACCTTTTTGCCATATTATACTAGCTTAAACACGCCTGAGAACTAATGCCAGTAGCGAGGATAGTTACATCATCAGATGTGTGTCATCATTCTTTATTGAATAGAATTTTTTTTCCCTCTTTCGCAGTTCCATTGTCATGTTGAACAGGGAGGATGAAGCTTCTAGACTTTAATTTGTCTCCTTGAGCTTCCATTTCCTTCTCTCTCTGTTTGCACTTAAGGTGAAAATAGGCTGTTGTATCAAATATGCCTCTGTTGGTTTCCTCTCCTCCTACTACCCTACACTTCAGCCCAAAACCAACAGTAATGAATGTCCCGGACAGTTGTTTGAATGAGGCCCAATGCTTGTTCTCTTGATCTACTGCTGACAGTGCTCCTCACACAGTCTTTGCCTATTTCCTGTTGCTCTCCTCATTTCCGTGTTTAATAATGTCTCTATTTGACTCCATCCATTGGACCTGCCATCCAAAATGAAGGCATCCTTTTCCTTTTTTGCATATACAGTACTGTGCAAAAGTCTTAGACTGACGGAACTGGTCTACCGATTATGCCCATAGCACAGCACTACACACCGTCCTCACTCGCCTGGAGAAGGGGGATGCATATGTTAGAATGCTGTTCCTGGACTACAGTTCAGCATTCGACGCCATAATTCTCTTCAGACTTAACAGGAAGCTCAGACACCTCGGCCTGCACCCCACCTTGTGCATCTGGTTCCTAGACTTCCTATCGGATTGCCGACAGGCAGGTGGTAGGGATGGGCTCCCTCACCTCTGCCCCTCTGACCCTCAACTCAGGTGTTCCCCAGGGTTGTGTTCTGAGTCCCCTCCTCTATTCCCTTTATACCCACGACTGTACTGCACACACAGCTCCAATCTGCTGATCAAATTTGCAGGTGACGTGACCTTGATCTGCCTTATTTCTAGTGGTAATGAGACAGCCTACAGAGGAGAGGTTGACACCCTGACGCAGTGGTGCCAGGATAACAACCTCTCCCTCAATGTCCAAAAAAACAAAAGAGCTGATCATTGATTACAGGAGGAATGGAGACAGGCTCACCCCGATCAACATCAATGGGACTGCAGTTGAGAGGGTGAGTAATTTCAAGTTCCTTGGTATACACATCACTGAAGATCTCACCTGGACTGTACACACCAGCTTTGTGGCAAAAAAAAACACGAGGGTGTCTCTTCCACCTCAGGTGACTGAAGAAGTTTGGCATCCTCAAGACCTTCTACAGGGGTACTACTGAGAGTATACTGACTGACTGTGTCACTGCCTGGTACAGGAACTGCACCATCATTGATCGCTAGGCACTGCAGAGAGTGGTACGGACAGCCCAGTGCATCTGTGGACGTGAACTTCCCTCCACTGAGGACATTTATAGAAGCAGGTGCAGAAAAAAGGCCTGGAAGATCATTGGGGACACCAGGCACCTCAACCATAAACTCTTTCAGCTGCTTCCATCTGGCAAATGGTACCGCAGCATTAAAGCCAGGACAAACAGGCTATGAGACAGCTTCTTTCTACAAGCCATTAGACTTTTAAATTCACATGTTGGTACATTGCGACGGAGTCATAACGCAAAGATTCTTACTCCCTCTGGTTGAAGGATGGATGTAAGATTTAAATAAATCCTAAAGTTCTGTAAAATGAAGGTACTTTCAAAAATAATGAAATGAAAAGTTACTAGCTATCAAAAAAATTATAACGAGCAGTAGCTGTAAAAGCAAAAACTAAATCAAATTAATATTTGATGTGACTATCCTTTGCCTTTAAAACTGCAGTAATCCTCTTAGGTACATTGTGTGTCTGTCTGTCTCTCTCTCTGGCTATCCATCCCATAGGATGATGATGGTTCCTTTCAGTCAGTTAGCGGGGTGGTACCCCACTCCTCAGAAAGGAACAGCGTGGTACACTGTAGTGCAGTTTTGTCAGGAAATTGGCTGGTAGGCTGTTCCAAGCATCCTGGAGAACTTGCCACAGTTGTTCTGTAGACTCTGATTGTCTTGCTTACTCTGTCGCTGCAGGTAAACCCAGACAACTTTGATGATTTTGAGATTATGGCTCTGTGATCTACAAATTAGTTTATTTTCAGCTGTGGTACATACCATCTGAAGCCATATAAAAAATCCAGGCTGCCTAGGACTTTTGCACACAACCGTATTATTATTGTTCAGTTAATCAGCACTCTCTCCACTCCTTGTTCAGTTCCTTTTCTATCAGTTTTACTCTTTTTTTTGCAGTGTACTTCCTCTTGTTTGACTCATTATTATCTGTAGATTTATCGCTGGCTATACTCTGGTTACAGCTAATTTCTCCCTCATTCGCACTGTGTGAACTTTGAGGAAATTAATTTTGTGCTTAGTTCAAGTTTATTGACATAAGCATGTGCACACAGTGTACAAATGCTATGTAAAAATTAGCTTTTGCACCAGTGACACATTATTTTATAAAAATGACAAATTTAAGTTAATATAAACTTAAATTGACTTAAATTATGCATAACTTGCACAACTAAATGAATGTAACAGTACTAGAGCAAGTTGACTTGATAATCTGTTAGCTATAATATTCTCTGGGATAGATAAACACTTGAGGGACAGGAAATTTAGGTCCCACAGCACCAGGTTAGGGAACAGTTATTACACTTCTATCATTAGGTTCCTGAACCAGAGTGGATAACTCAACTGTGTGGTAACTGTGTACTGCTGCAGCAAAACAACTGATTTCATGACATGTGCAAATTACGAGGGGTGATTGATAAGTTTGTGGCCTAATGTAGAAGCAGTTAATTTTAGAAAACCTAGCGCATTTATTTTTCAACATAGTCCCCTCCTACATGTACACACTTAGTCCAGCAGTCGTGGAGCATACAGATCCCTTCTTTGTAGAAGTGGTCCACAGCAGGGGTGATTGATAAGTTTGTGGCCTAAGGAGATGAGTTATACAGCTCTTGTTACGTGCACGTGCAGTTCAACTCTGAGTGAAAGTGCAGAAAGTTTGAAGTTAATAACTCATCGCCTTTTACCTTAGGCCATGAACTTATCAATCACCCCATGCTGTGGACCACTTCTGGAGGTCCAAGACGCTGACTTCTACAAAGAAGGGATCCATATGCTCCACAACCACTGGACTAAGTGTGTAAATGTCAGAAAATAAATGTGCTAGGTTTTAGGCCACTAACTTATCAATCACCCCTCATATATTGAACTTGATTCTGATCCATTCACCTCAACACTAAACTGATTCCAAAACCTATGGACTCATTGTCAAGGACTTTACAAATCATGTTCTCAGAATTATTTATTTACTTATTTACTCATTGTTAATTTTTGTTTTTTTATATTTGCGCAGTTGGGTGGTTGTCAGTCTTCGCGTGCAGATTTTCATTGATTCTATTCTATTTCTTTGTTCTGCTGTGAATGCATGCCTGCAAGAAAATAAATATCAGGTAGTATTTGGTGACATATACATACCTTGATAATAAATTTACTTTGATATGATATTATGTAATTGCAAAGCCACTCCTGTTGCTGTTAGGTTTAGTATAATTGCTGATTTTCTATAGTTGTTTATACTATGTTCTGACCATCCAGCCTCCCACCAGCTTTAACACCTTCTGTTGCCTGACAATATTCTGTCCTCCTCCTCCCACGTGTCCTCACTAAGTTAATGTATAAGACTCCAACAAATTTTTTTTTCCCTGCTTTGTGACAATGTTAGCTTCAAACCCTCCAAAGTATCCATCCTTCTTTCTCTTCACACCTGAGTGAGTGTGGTCTTAATAAGACCATGAGACATAGGAGCAGAACTAGACATTTAGCCCGTCGAGCTTGCTTTGCTATTCGATCATGGCTAATTTATTATCACTCTCAACACCTTTCTCCCCATAACCTTTGACACCCTTACTAATCAGAACCTGTATAAGTCCGCTTTCAGTATGCCCAATGACTTGGCCTCCACAACCATATGTGGCAATTGAATTCCACAGATTCACCAGCCTTCGGCTAAAGAAGTACATGATTGTATCTGTTTTAAAGGGATGCCTTTCTATTCTAAGTTGTGCCGTCTGGTCCTAGGCCCTCCCACCACTGGAACCATCCTCCCCATATCCACTCTTGCATTGATTGCTTTTGTAATGACACAAGAGAGACTTCAGATACTGGAAACCTGGCGCAACACACAAAATGCTGGAGGAACTCAACAGCTGTGGAGGGAAATGGACTGTTGACATTTTGGGTTGAGACCCTCCCATCAGGATTATTTTTGTGGTTTTAAGTTGCCTGTTGAATTCAAGTCTTGGTTGATTTTCAGCTGTAGCACAGAATGACAGAAAGCACATCACCCTGAATTCTCCTAACCTCTTTCCGACCAATCTTTCCATAGACCAGATTTTCCTTAGACCTTCCATCATATTTGATCCTGAATTGAACATTAAACTGCATAGTTCTGATGCGCCATGCACTATTTCAAGGATGTTCATTATAGTGACTTTGAAGATTGCTCTGATATATATTTGCTTTGTATTTCATTGATATTGAGATAATTATTTAAATGCAATTATGTATTGAAAAAGATTGGCAAATTGAACCCAAGGTTCAAAGCATTTCCAGTTCAATTGTGAACTTGTGTTATTTTTAGACTTTGTTCTTCCAAAGCATACTTGAAAAATGCATCCTTATCTGCTGCATTGGAATGAGCTGAATCAATTTTGCATTGACAGCATTTCCCATGAAGAAGCCGCGGATGAATGAAGCTTCTGATAAAAGTCTGTTTCTTACTGTTCAATGCAGTCATCGAAAGCGTGATTGCACATTATTAGCTTTATCGATGGTCCCCTGTTCAGTATCATCAGAAATCGCAAAGAAACTAACTGCAAGATCAGAAATTTATAGTAATTCATAATATTGCTCTGTTAATACTAATCAAATCCTCCAAGTTGACATCATTTGAGTGATTCAGTTCTTGAATATCTAACAATTTAAATTCAGCACCTCTGTCCCATTGTACCAATTATATATGAAAATATACAAATATAAACTATAGATGTACTGACTTTGCATCTCGCTGTGATAGAAATGATTTTGTGCTCTACATATTCAATCCTTTTAAGGCCTTGTTTTACACAAGGTTGAGCATTGTGGTGTGGGGGAGGGTTTTACAATAGAATTGCTGACTACCGTACGAAGTAGCTTTATTGTTTGAATAGGAAAAGATATCACGGCTCCTGTTAATTTATTGCAACTGCAGTCCATTAGTGAACAGTGTTTAATGATCAAATACTGAATTGTTAAATTACTTCTAGTGAAGACATAATTTCAAATTTTATTTTGAAGGTCATGAAGAAAAAAATACATTTGTTCTCTAAAATATGCAATTGCTTTGATGAATAAAACCAATTTAAATTTTCTTTTGCTATGTATGTCGCAGACTGCACCATAAGGTTTTGATTTCTGGCCTCCATGGAAAGAAATTTGCAGAGGTTAGCCAATTTTGGGTAGTGAAATAAAATTTATTATGAGTTCCTAAGGAAAAATTCTGATAGAAAATGAAATAACATAATTTAGACTCTAAGACATAGGAGCAGATTGAATCTGCTCCACCATCCCACTGTGGCTGATACCATTTTCCCTCCCAACCCCATTCTCCTGCCCTCTCTCTAACCTTTGACACCCTTACTAATCAAGAACCTATCAAACTTCTCTTTAAATATACCCAGTGACTTGGCCTCAATAGCCATCTGTGGCAATTAATTCCACAGATTTACCACCCTCTGGCTAAAGAAATTCCTCCTCATTTCTGTTCTAAATCGATACCCTTCAATTTTGAGGCTGTGCCCTCTGGTTCCAGAAAGATTTAAGATAATTTTCACAAGAAAACTCAGCTGACGTTTTAATCTCCTGATTTGATGTCAAAGAGAAAAAAATATGCATATTATAATATGTTTTTATCTTTTTTTTTATTCATTCATGAGATTGGGTATTGCCAGCAGCAATCTTTTTGAAGTTAGGCTGTGTCGGCAGGTGGGCACAAATCTACATGGGTCCATTTGCGACTTAAGACCGACAGTAAATTCAGTAAGGAGAACAGATTTGCTCTGCTGAGGGTTTTTCACCAGAGGGTCAAAAATATCCAGATGCAGAAATCATGCGCTGTAGCAGCTCATCTCACCACCTTGAGGGCAGTTCAGGATGGCAGTAAATGCTGACCTGCCAATAATGGCTGCGTCATGTAAAAGAAGATAACCTTAAAATGTGCTTATTACGATGAGAGCACAGAGGTAGGGGTGTGTTGTGCGCGTATGTCATGTCACAGGATGCCTTTTCACAAGAATGCTGATGATTCTCAGTAGGAGATTTCCTGCATGCTTTACGGTGCTGGGAATGGGGATTGTTTGGCAGTATCATGATGTCTGTCTCATAAACTTGTCTGGAGCCTATCCAACGAGAAATCTGGTCTCTGCCAAACAAGAGCAGCATGAAGCAGCAGTATGTCACCAAGGAACAGCTTGATGTTCTCATTTAGCAGAATGATGCCACTTAGAAGTAGATCGGAACTCTGGATCGAAGATTGTCTGTCACAGAGAAAACAGCACTAGGGTCAGGGATAGTTATTACACTTCATAACCTCACTCACCCCAACGCTGGATTGATTCCACAACCTACGGACTCACTTTCAACTCATGTTCTTGATATTTATTACTTATTTTATTTATTATTATTTTGCTTTGTTTTTCTTTTTTTTTGTAGTTGCACCATTTGTTGTCTTTTGCACATAGGTTCTTTGTCCGTTTTTGTTGTCTGCAGTTTTTCATTGATTGTATTGTGTTTCTTTGTATTTACTGTGAATGCCCACAAGGAAATGAATCTCAGGGTGACATGTGGTGACATATATGTAGTTTGCTAATAAATTTACTTCAAATTTTGATGACAGAGAGTTGAAATTAATGGACCCTAATCAAGCTGCAAGGATGTAGGCAGTGAAATATCCAAGGAGAACACATACAAAATTCTGGAGGAGCTCGGCAAGTCAGGCAGCAGCTACGGAGGCAAATAAACAGTTGATTTTTAGACTGAGACCCTTCATCGGGACTGGAAAGAGAAGGGGTGGAAACCAGAATAAGAAGGTAGGGGGAGGAAAGGGAGTACAAGTTGGCAGGTGATAGGTGAGAGCAGGTGAGGTGTGAGGTGGGTGGGTAGAATGTTGAAATAAATAGCTGGAAGGGGATAGGTGGAAGAGGGAAAGGGCTGAAGAAGAGGGAATCTAATAGGAGACGACAGTGGACCATTGAGGAAAGTTAGGAGAGAGGTGAACTTGATGGAGGGTCTTGGCCCAAAGCATTGTGTTTATTCCCCTCAGTAGATGCTGCCTGACTTGCTGAGTTCCTCCAGCGTTTAGTGTGTGTTGTTCAAGATTTCCACCATCTGCAGAATCTCTTGTAAGCATTCCCATTCCCAGGAATCAGTTTTTTTGGCCTTCAGATGTGTAGAGTTTAGATTAATGAGCTTGGGGAAGGAGTGAAATTTAAGGTTTCCAAGTTGTTGGTGATGTGAGATAGGTGGAAGAGTGAATGGAGGAAACGCCTGGCAAGTGCGGTTTATTGTGGGGAAGTGTGAGGTCATGTACTTCCGTTAGAGAAGTCAAAGGTAGATTATTATCGAAATGCAGCGAGACTGCAACGGAGTGAATTTCAGTGGGATCTAGCTGATCTGTTGCAAGAATCACTAAATGTTGACAGGCATGTCCACAAGTAATTAAGAATGTGAACCAGCATGCCAGCCTTTGTTGCTAAAATTCAAGTTCAAAGTAGATTTTCAGAATGTGTGAATGTCACCATAGACAATCTTGAGGTTCACCTTCTTGCGTGAATTCACAGTAGAGCAAAGAAATACCATAGGATCAATGAAAAGTAAACACAAAGGCTGACTAACTACCGATCTGCCAAAGATGACGAACGGTGTAAATAAACAAAAGATAAAAAAAAAACTAATGAGTGATTGAATTAATTAATACAGAGAGCATGAGTTGTAGAGTCCTTGAGAATGAGCCTGTACTTTGTGAGATTAGTTAAGAGTTGAGGTGAGTGAAGAGATTCATGCTGGTTCTGGGGCCTGATAGTTGAAGGGTAACAACTTTTCCTTAACCTGGTGGCATTGGACTGAAGGTTCCTTTACCTCCTTCTGTTGGCAGCAGTGAGAAGAGAACATGTCCTGGATGGTGGGGATCATTGATGATGAGTGCTGCTTTCTTCTGGCAGGGCTCCTTGTTGATGTGCTCAATGGTAAGGAGTTTAAGAAGTCAAAATAAGCTGGAGTTTAACAACATAGACTTTTGTTATGGCTGTACAGGGTGTTGGTGAGGCCACACTTAGATTACTGTGCACAGTTTTGGTCCCCTTAAGTAAAGAAGATGGAGTAGCATTGGAGACAGTTCAAGGGATTTTCACCAGGCTATTCTCTGCAATGAGATGGCTGCCGTATAAAGAGGCTATCAGTTTGGGTTTGTATTGCTTGGAATTTAGAAGGAGTTATCTTATTCAAATATAGAAGACCCTCAGGGAGCTTGACAGGATATGTGTCGAGATGTTTCCAGCAGTAGGGCGGCATGGTAGTGTAGCAGTTAGTGCAATGCTTTACAACATGAGCTGTAAGATTGGGGTTCGAATCCGGTTGCTGTCTGTAAGGAATTTGTACGTTTCCCTGTGATTGTGTGGGTTTCCTCTGGGTGCTCCAGCTTACTTCCCACCTTACAAAGATGTACAGGTTAGGATTAGTAATTTGTGGGCATGCTGTACTGCCACCAGAAGCATGGTGACACTTTTGGGCCGCTCAGCACAGTTCTTGCTGATTTGATTTGACACAGACGATGCATTTCACTATATGTTTCTATGTACAGATAAAGCTAGTCATTTGAGTCACAAAAAAAAAAGGCATAGCAGCAAAATAATAGGCCAAACATTTAAAACTGAGTTGCATAGAATGTCTCCTGGAGGGTCATGAATCTCTGGACTTCTCTCCTCCTGATGCAAGCTAATAGATCATTAGATATACAGTGGATTCTGGTTAATTGGGACGCATCGGGACCAGTACATTTTGGCCCAATGAAGCAGCTGCTTCAATTTGCTGAAATTTCATGGAAATAAGTAAAAAAGTATAAGAAAGACAAACTACCATTAACCGGGTAATATATTATGTATTTAAATGAAAAACAACTCCTACCTCTGGACTTGGACTTCCGAGGTCGAGAGAGTGCAACTGTCCCAGTGCGACGGCTTTTCCACTTTTAAAAAATTCTCCTGCACAAGTTTCATTGCCGTTGTCAGAAACCATGAACAACCAACATGCTGCTGTGTTCGAACAAAATTAGTGCAGACACCTAGTGCAGATAATGGACTGTCTTCATCTAATGCTTTCTACGATTGCATTCTCCAAATCTTCATTATCTTTGTTATAATCAAGACTATTTTCGATACCTTCGAATTCTTCACAATTCCCAACTTGTTGAAGTAGTGAAATAATTTAATTTTCACTCCTGACCATTTCTGGCATCTCCAAGCCTGAATGCTTGAGACCACAGCGAGAAAAACAATTCTAAATTGTCTTACTGCTTATTTCTTGTCAACTATCAGTGACAAAAATCACTGTTTTTTGAACACAAACACACATGGCTGGCACTATTTAAAAACTGTTTGCACAGAGGGTAGTGTCTTATATTCATGTAACTGATGGCTAGTTAGAAACAGTCTCCTGCCAATTAATTAGTATAATGTCCCATTTAAACAAAGAAAATCCCGGCTATTTTCTTGATTAGTTTTTGTTGTTTAGAATTGTCCCAAATAAGCGGCTGCCCCAATAGGCCGATGGACCAGTTAACCAGCATCCACTGTATTTAAGATGAGGTTAGAAAAAATATTTGAAAGATCAAGAAGTTGGGGGGAGTTGTGATGAACTGGTGCAAGAGAGTTCAAGTTTAATTGTCATTCAACCAGACATATGAATACAGCCAAACGAAGCAGCATTCCTCTAGAGCCAAGGTGGAAAATACACAGCATAAAGCACGTACAATTATGATAGCAACCTACAGTTACAAAAAAAAAATAATATAACCCAAGTGCCTGTAGATTGATGGTGCATAGGATGTATTCCTGGAAGCATGTTTCTGCAAGAACAAGCATGCAGGAGTTCTTCATCACGCACTGGTGCAGATGCAGATGGACGCACCATCTGCACCGAGCGAACACTGGAGAGCATCACCGATGTTAGCAGCCAGACCCCAACCCAGCTGTTCCACGTCGCCTCTGGCATCTCCTCCTCTGGATGGCTGTAACGCGCGACCTTGCAGCATGGTCTTGCAATCATACCAAAAAGACAACGATTTGCACCATTTGTCGGATTGCGGACTGGCTTTGCGCACCACCCGTGATGGGGTAGAACTGCAGTCTCTGATATTCTTAATATCCAGCAGTATCTTGTGGTTGTAAAAGAAAGATGTTAGAGATGAACAATTACACCTTTGTTTGGACCTAGAGAGTCTGCTGCAACTGGGAAGGTGAAAGAAGTTTGAAAATCAGCCATAATAATGAGTGGTGTGGCAGGCTTGAGTGGCCAAGTGGCTAACCTCTGTCCTTATTCTCTTGAGTTCTCGTCCTCAGTAGACTTGTGAGCAGTTTGCCTGTTTCTAGGATAGCATCTGACCTCTTGTTCTGCTGCTGAGCTTGACAAGTGTAGAGTTGAAATAGGATGCCAAACTTCTGAAATGCCTGCTTTGCTGCCGCTGCTACTGTGCGGTCGAGAATCTCCAGAGGGGAAGGCCCCAAATCCTTGGCTTTGCCTGTTGATTGGCGGCCGGGGCCAGGGTCGAAGCGCCCGGCAGAGATGGTGCTCAGTGCTTGGTGTCGGAGGGCTGTTGGAGGCTCGAAGTTTTCGGATGGACTCAGAGTCGGACTGTGGTCGGGTGCTTCCAGGGTGCTGCAACGGCAAGTTTGCGGCGCTGGAGATTCGTGGCAGGGAGAGTTTTCTTCCTTCTACCGTCTGCATGAGATGATGGGACTTTCGAGAGTTTGAGACTTTTTTTTACCGTGCCCATGGTCTGTTCTTTATCAGATTACGGTATTGCTTTGCACTGTTGTAACTATGTTATAATTACAAACAACAGGAATTCTGCAGATGCTGGAAATTCAAGCAACACACATCAAAGTTGCTGGTGCACGCAGCAGGCCAGGCAGC
Organism: Mobula birostris; assembly: GCF_030028105.1. Taxonomy (NCBI): domain Eukaryota; kingdom Metazoa; phylum Chordata; class Chondrichthyes; order Myliobatiformes; family Myliobatidae; genus Mobula; species Mobula birostris. The sequence goes on along the minus strand of NC_092380.1, from coordinate 98,478,206 downwards.
ATCTGTAGGAAGAGGTGCAGTCGACGTTTCAGGCCGAGACCCTTCGTCAGGACTAACTGAAGGAAGAGTGTAAGCTTATCCGTGTAAGCGGAACAAGTGCTACACATGCCCTTACACTTCCTCCCTTACCACCATTCAGGGCCCCAAACAGTCCTTCCAGGTGAGGCAACACTTCACCTGTGAGTCGACTGGGGTGATATACTGCGTCCGGTGCTCCCGATGTGGCCTTTTATATATTGGCGAGACCCGACGCAGACTGGGAGACCGCTTTGCTGAACATCTACGCTCTGTCCGCCAGAGAAAGCAGGATCTCCCAGTGGCCACACATTTTAATTCCACATCCCATTCCCATTCTGACATGTCTATCCACGGCCTCCTCTACTGTAAAGATGAAGCCACACTCAGGTTGGAGGAACAACACCTTATATTCCGTCTGGGTAGCCTCCAACCTGATGGCATGAACATCGACTTCTCTAACTTCCGCTAAGGCCCCACCTCCCCCTCGTACCCCATCTGTTACTTATTTTTATGCACACATTCTTTCTCTCACTCTCCTTTTTCTCCCTCTGTCCCTCTCACTATACCCCTTGCCCATCCTCTGGGTTCCCCCCCCCTTGTCTTTCTTCCCAGACCTCCTGTCCCATGATCCTCTCGTATCCCCTTTTGCCTATCACCTGTCCAGCTCTTGGCTCTATCCCTCCCCCTCCTGTCTTCTCCTATCATTTTGGATCTCCCCCTCCCCCTCCCACTTTCAAATCCCTTACTCACTCTTCCTTCAGTTAGTCCTGACGAAGGGTCTCGGCCTGAAACGTCGACTGCACCTCTTCCTACAGATGCTGCCTGGCCTGCTGCGTTCACCAGCAACTTTGATATGTTATAATTATGTGGTTTTTGTCAGTTTTTTAGTCTTGGTCTGTCTTGTGTTTCTGTGATATCGTACTGGAGGAACATTGTATCATTTCTTAAAACATGCATTACTAAATGACAATAAACGAGGACTGCGTGCCCTCATAATCTAATCTAATCTAACTCTGGAGATTGGAATTCCAGATTGCATACCTGAGGAGCAGTGGTTGCCCATGGACTGCTCTGCTTCATGGGACGGGTGTCACAATGATTCCTCTCACTGAGTGGAGCCATCGGCTTGTGTAGAACAAGCCTGTGATGAGCAGCACATTGAGAAACAGGACGGAAGTCTATGCCAGCTGCCAGGAATGGTCCAGTAGCCAGGGCATTGAGAATCATTGTAACCTTGACCTCCAGAGAGGAAGAGCTGTCTCAGCAACAGAGTGGCGAGATATGCAGTGTAATCACTGTTTTTTTAAATTTAGATGTCAAAATATTTTGCCTGCACCACCTATTGCACCCATGTGCCCTATTAATCTGCTAACCTGTACATCTTTGGACTGTGGGAGGAAACCAGAGCACCTGAATGAAACCCACATGGTCATGAGGAGAACGTGCAAACTCCTTACAGCGAATGGGGGAATTGAGCCCGGGTCGTTGGCGCTGTAATAGTGTTAGGCTGCCGTGCCACCCTAAACTCTTTAGAGACTTTGGAAGCATGAATATGATCCGTTGCTTATCATCAAATTCAGAGAGTGGTTTCTGTTGAGATTCATAAGGAGCAAGCCATCTGCAGATGGGCATATGTCTTTTGTCCTAATATGTCCTAAACCTCTTAAGGAGTCTGCATGCCTTTCCTACGACCTCCAGTAATGGAGTGTTGTCTACAGAGTTACAAGTGAGGCAACCTTTGATTGAATAACCCAGTAGCTAAGTGTTGCAGTAAGCTGTCCCTTGTAATTTTAGCATGTCGTGTGGACTTGACAAAATCTGCTGAATGTCCGGTTAAATTGTGAATGAAGCTAGAATGTAACTTGCTGTTCTGGGACTCTTGAACTTTTTCCACTGGGGTTGACATGTGGGGCAGTTTTAACTGCATTAACATAATTTATGCCAATGTAATCGGCACAAGGCAAGCAAGGGCTTATTTCATTAAGTACACATCTTATGCTGAGATTTCCGCTGCTGCCTGTAAGGAGTTTGTACGTTTTCCCTGTGAACATGTGGGTTTCCTCCGGGTGCTCTGGTTTCCTCCCACAGTCCAAAGACGTACCAGTTGGTAGGTTAATTGGTCATTGTAAATTGTCCCGTGATTAAACTGGGATTAAGTCGGGGATTGCTGGGCTCGGAGGGGCAGAGGGCCAATTCCGCTCTGTATTGTAATAAATTTAAAAAAATCAGATGCACCAATGTGGAATGCAACTGAAGGCACTGGGTGCAACTTAATAATTGTTATAAAGTTCTCATGTAAGAAGTTGTAATGTGATTTACCGGCATATCTGTTCAATTTTTGAAAATATAGCATTGAAAGATAAAGTGCTATGCAATCCAGTTATTTTCTAAGCATCCTATTTTAGGCTGTAGATACTGTTTCTTTAATTATGGCTATTAATTCCTTGTTTTTCATTTGCACCATGATTTTTTTAATGTAAATTCCAGGTAATCTTGGATGTTGGATGTGGGACTGGAATTCTCACCATGTTTGCAGCCAGAGCTGGGGCCAAGCATGTGATTGGAGTTGACCAGTCTGAGATCGTTTACCAGGCCATGGATATTGTGAGGTAAAATTAATGTAACACTCTGGCTTCTTTTGAGCTTCGACAGGCTGCTTTCGCTTCAGCCATTGTTCTTAAAAATTGCCGTTTTAATGAGATGATTCCTTTTTTGCTTTGGAAGTCCGGCAGAAGACAGATTGGGGATGCTGGGTGAAAGAGATAACAGAAAAGAACTGAGATAAGGATCATTCACAGGAAATAAATTTTACCAGCTTGAGTAATTATTGTTTCCCGCCTAACTTTAGCTGTCTTGATAATAGCATATTCAGTATGATGGATAAGCTGCATGTTGGGGCAGAGAATCATTAAATTTAAGAAGATGCTTTGCTGATTAACTTTCAGTGTTTGGAGCTAAAGCTCCACATTAAACAGGACTGGGAACGAGGTGCAACACAGAACCCCGTGCTGGTGTGTGGGCTTATTCCTCATTATTTTTGCCAAAAGGATTGGCTGCTTAATTAATAAGCCCGCTGACTAATTTCGTTTCATTGACTAAGAATAAAGACTTTCAGTTTAAAACAATTCTGGGTTAAGATGAGCGGTGTACAGCAGTCAAGTACGAATCCAGATTTGGCGTTGGTTTTTGTGAGACTGATGTGCGATACACTGCGGTATTTGATTTCTGGTTTCAGATGCCTCTGGCATGATAATAGGGTGTGTCGTGGCATCTAAAGCAGCAGGAGTGTAGCTTTTGACTTAATGCATCAAATGGCCTCCTCCTGTGCTGTTATATTTGTGAATGTTGTGGTGTTACACACTGTTAGAAGCATTTAGGGCTGTGTTGTAAATGAAGTCATATATCTCAGGCCTTGGACTGCTATGTTTTGGACATCATTAGGCATTTGCTCATTAATTACAAGGGATTCATCATTTTGTGCAATAATTCTGGCACTGTCTGTTTCTCCTATTCTATATTTCAGTGCAGACAGCTGTCTGTCAGACATTTGCATTGGTGCTCCCTACCTGCAGTAGCTTAGTCATTTCTTCTTTGTGTTGGACTCTTGCCTGATCTTTACAACATTGATTCATAGCACGCACACCACCCAGGCCTCGGAAATTCTGCTGTGATATTAAACACCAGCAGTTGCATGTGGTTTGAATCACGCAATGACGTATTTTCTCCTATTTCTCTCGGATTTCAATAAAATTATAAGGTTTAACACACTGTGGTGGAGGGATGATAATAGCTTTTGATTTATTTCAGTTCCGTTGTCCATGCAAGTAGAGAATGGGGATGAGAAGAACTAGAAGTGATTCTGATAAAAATATACAACAAGGAGTTTTAATTCAGACACCACAGCACACAAGCTGGGATATGGCAGAAAGATTATAAAGATTAGCTTTATTTATCACATTAAAGCATTGAAACATACAGTAAAATGCGTTGTTTGTACCAACATCTAACACATTCTAAGGATTGTGCTGTGGGATGCCCACAAGTGATGCCGTGTTTCTGGTGCCAGTATAGCATGCCCATAACTTACTAACCCTTATAAACCTGAATGTCTTTAGAACGTGAGAGGAAATGGAAGTGCTCGGAGGAAATCCATGTGATAGGGCTACAGAACAGAAACAGGCCCTTTGGCCTGTCAAGTCTATGCTGAACCACTTAAACTGCCTAGTCCCCTTGGCCTGCACCCAGGCGAAAGTGCTCCATACTCCTCCCATCTAGCATTTTCCGATCCAAACTTATCTTAAATGTTGAAATTGAGCTTGCAAGCATCACTTATGTCATAGTCATACTTTATTAATCCCGGGGGAAATTGGTTTTCGTTACAGTTGCTCCATAAATAATAGATAGTAATAGAACCATAAATAGTTAAATAGTAATATGTAAATTATGCCAGTAAATTATGAAATAAGTCCAGGACCAGCCTTATTGGCTCAGGATGTCTGACCCTCCAAGGGAGGAGTCGTAACGTTTGATAGCCACAGGCAGGAATGACTTAGTGCTGCATCTCGGTGGAATGAGTCTCTGGCTGAATATACTCCTGTGCCCACCCAGTACATTATGTAGTGGATGGGAGACATTGACCCAGATGGCATACAACTTAGACAGCATCCTCTTTTCAGACACCACCATCAGAGAGTCCAGTTCCATCCCCACAACATCACTGGCCTTACGAATGAAAATGCTGGAAGTTCGTTCCACATTTTCACCACTTTCTGAGTGAAGTTTTCCATCATGTTCCCCTTCAACGTTTCACCTTGTTCCCTTATTCCATGATCTCGTTATGGTCTCACCCAACCTCAGTGGAAAAAGCATGCTTGCACTTTCCCTATCTATACCCCTCATAATCTTGTATACCTCTATCCGATCTCCCCTCAATCTTTAACATTCGAGCGGATAAAGTTCTAACCTATTCAACCTTTCCTTATAACTCAGGTGCTCCAGTCCTGGCAACATCCTTGTAGATTTTCTCTGTACTCTTTCAATCTTTCCTGTAAGTAGGTGGCCAAAACTGCACACAGTATTCCAAATTAGACCTCACCAACGTGTAATGGAACTTCAACATAATATCTCATCCCCTATACACAGTACTTTGATCCATAAAGGCCAATCTACCAAAAGCTTTCTTGACAACCCGATCTACCTGTGACACCACTTTCAATGAATTATGGACCTGTATTCCCAGATCCCTTTGTTCTACCACACTCCTCAGTGTCTGACCGCTCAATATGTAAGATCAAAGTGCAGGAACTCACACTTGTCTGCATTAAGTTCTATCTGCCATTTTTCAGCCCGTTTTTCCAGCTGGTCCAGATCCTACTGCAAGACATTGTAGTCTTCCTCACTGTCCACTACACCCCCGATCTTGGTGTCATTCACAAATTTGCGCATCCGGTTCATCACATTATCATCTAGATCATTGATAAATCTATGTGGTGGTGTGCTGGGGCAATGGCATCAACATGAGTAATTCCAACAGGCTGAATAAACTGAAAAGAAAGGCTGGTTCTGTTATAGGAGTCAAACTGGACACACTGGAGGCTGTGGTGGAACAAAGGACCCAATGGAAAATCCTGGCATTTCTGGACAATGTTTCTCTCCCTCTAAATGTCACTTTGGCTGAACAGAGGAACACTTTTAGTAATAGACGAATACTAATGTGCTGCTCCAAAGAGCGCTATATGAGGTATTCTTACCCTAGGCCATTAGACTCTATAATGAGTTAACGTATAACTGGGAAAGTGATGGTCCCCTCCTGTTAGACTGTTTGAGGTTACTTATTTTTTATTCTTTCTTATTTCTCTTCTAATATTTGTATATCTGTGCATTTGTAATGCTACAGTGACACTGTAATCTAATAAAGTTAGACTTTGGTTCAATCTACCTATTGCTGCTTTTACAGCACTTGTGACCAAGGTTCAATTCCACTACTCTCTGTGAGGAGTTTATACATTCACCCTGTGACTGCGTGGGTTTCCTCTGCGTGCTCTGGTTTCCTCCCAATTTCCAAAGCCATACAGGTTTGCACGTTACTTAGTCACATGGGTGTAATTGGGCGGGGCAAGCTCACTGGGCCAGAGAGGCGTGTTACTATGCTAGATCTCTAAATAAATAAATAAATCACATTCGTATTTTATGTGTGGATACTTACAGGTGAAATGAAATTGTTTTTTTTTCCACAGCTCTGTCTCATCATCAGGCATATTTTGAACTTGTTCTTTTTTACTCCTTTGACTTCTATGCTTCCTTGCACCTTCTAAAAGTCATGTTTGTCTGTCTGCTATCACAGTCATTCAGTCTTCTTTTTCTCTATTTTTTTGTCAGCTGACCTCTAATCAGAGCCAAATGTGGTCTTGGAGGCCAATGTAAGTGTAAATTTTGGAAGCAGACCAGTTTGTCTCAGTGAGAGCTATGTGCTCTAGGCTGAAACAATGATTCAGAGCAGGGAGGCTTTGTAAATGAAGCGTTGATTAGATAAGATTCAATGGGTACAAATTCGTTCTTTATTTTATGGAATGTGGCAAATTGCACATTGAATTCTAGCTGTAGTTCCTTGATTTCTGAGGAATATCTATTAATGGACTGTTAGTTTAGGATTATATTGCTTGGGCTTGGAAATCCAATTGGATCAGTAAAGCAGTTTAGTCAGAATAAAATGGATGAAATCCCCAGTCAATAGAAGTTGTGGACTCAGCAGCTCCCTCATGAGCACTAGCCTCCCCAGCATCCAGGACATCTTCAAGGAGTGATGCCTCAAAAAGGTGGCGTCCGTCATTAAGGACCTTCATCACCCAGGACATGCCCTCTTCTCATTGCTACCATCAGGCAAGTACAGAAGCCTAAAGACATATACTCAACAATTCAGGAACAGTTTCTTCCCTCTGCCATCCAATTTCTGAAAGAAAATTGAATGGATGGACACTGCCTCACTAGTCTTTTTTTTCTGGTTTTGCACTACTTGTTTAATTTAACTATATATATATATAATATGAACAACAAATTTCATGACATATTCCAGTGATTAAACCAATTCTGATCCTTAATTTGACGGTCTTGGAGGGGAAATAGCACGGGGAACTTCCAAAGTATCTGATGGCCAATTAAAATGTAATCTCCAATCATTTGGTTAGCCCCTGGTTTCGTGTCAGTGTGGGCGAGAGTTGAAATATGAGTGATCTGCAGGATTACACAAAGACATATGTGAGGCTTTCTAAATTGTCTGGTCTTCACTTGCCCCATCACTGAACTATTCCCATAACCTGTGGACTCACTTTCAAGGACTCTTCATCTCACCGTCTCAATATTTATTGCTTATTTATTTATTATTATTATTTCTCTTTTTTGTATTTGCACTATTTGTTGTCTTTTGCACATTGTTGCTTGTTCATCCTGTTGGGTGCGGTCTTTTCATTGATTCTATTATGGTTCTTGGATTTACTGAGTGCCCACAAGAAAACAAATCTCAGGGTTGTATATGGTGACATATACTGTATGTACTTTGATAATAAGTTTGCTTTGAACTTTGAAGTTACGCACTCAATGCCCTCCAGCTAAATCAGGCTTGCTTTGTCAGGAAGTCCATGAATCTGAATCAGAATCTGGTTTGTTATCACTGGTTTATGTTGTGAAATTTGTTGTTTTGCGGCAGCAGTACAATGCGATGCTTAAAATATATAAGAAATTATAATAAGAAATATAGCTAAAAATTAAATAAGTAATGCAAAAAAGAGAGCAAAAATAACGAGGTAGTGTTTGTGGGTTCATTGCCTGTTCAGGAATCTGATGGCTGCTTGTCCAAACTTTTGATGCTTGGGCTTTTTGAACTTCTTGTTGCTTTCAGCACACCATTTAAATGCAAGTTGTTAATTCCATCCCAGTTGAAAGCAATTTTAAGAAAGTGGCTTAGAACAAGTGACAATACAGTGCAATCATTCGTCAGTTACAGGTAATTGGATTGCTGGATTCTGATATCGAGTAACATTATATACGGTATGATATAACAAGAAATTTGTTATTTTTTCCATACAACATATTGCTATTTCTACTCCTAGGGAAAATGAGCTGGATGATGTTGTAACACTGATCAGAGGAAGGATTGAGGACGTGGATCTCCCAGTTGATAAGGTGGACGTTATTATTTCTGAGTGGATGGTGAGTTACTCTTTTTTAATTCCCATTCCCATTTCAACATGTTGGTCCATGGCCTCCTCTACTGCCACAATGAGGTTGTGGGAGTAACATTATTCCATGTGGGTAGCCTCCAATCTGACGGCACAAATATCAATTCTTCTACCTTCTGGTGATTTCTCCCCCATCCCCTTCCTCCTTTTCCATTCCTCATTTTGGTTCCCCTCTTACCCCTTCGCCTCCTTACTTGCCTATTATCTCCCTCTGGTACCCTCTTCTTTCCCTTTCTCCCATAGGTCACTCTCCTCTCCTTCCAGATTCTTTCTTCTTCAGCCCTTTTCCTTTTCCACTTATCATTTTCGAGTGTCTCACTTAATCCCCCACCCCCACCCAACTACCCTCACTCTCACCTGGATTTACCAATCAACTTCCAGCATGGCCTCCTTCCCCTCCCCCTTCCTTTCCAGTCCCGATGAAGGGTCTCAGTCTGAAATATCGACTCTTTATTCCATTCCATAGATACTGCCAGACCTGTTGAGTTCCTTCAGCATTTTGTGGATTTCCAATATCTGCAGAATCTCTTGCGTTTTTGTTCTTTTTAGTTATTCCTAAACTCTGTTTATAAATTATGAATTGTCCCTCCTTTCCTCGGTCTTTGCTGCTTTTAACTGTTGATTTCTTTCTCCCTGTAAGTACTAAATGCGCAGTTCTCAACCAACACTGCTTGTGACAGATTAATTAGATGTTCACTCACTGTTGTGTGTGAGACTTGTATTACACAAATGTTTGCTCATTTTGCTTGCAAATTCATGATTACAACACTTCATTAATACCTACAGTAGTTGGCACCAGAATGATTTGAAACATGTTGAGAATAGGTGCTGTGCAAATAGCACTTTGCTTTCTCTTTAAAGGTGCCATTCAATACTGAAAACTCTGCGTATTGTGGTAGTAAATCAGCTCTGTAATGCCACCGTTATGATGCACTGGTACAATTTTTTTACAAAACCATTGGCTTCACTAATGTGGGTTTATATAGCTGAATTCTTTTCTCTAGATTTTTACATTTGACTTGAACAGATTGGTATCTTCTTCCCTGGAGGCAAGTTGAGCTCACGCTTTCTCGGAAATTGCTGTGGATTGTGTGATTTTATTTGGTTGAGAAGCAAAATCCAATCGAGATTAGGTTTGAGCACTTCGCATTTTTTTTTGGAATTAGACTTCTCAGTGACCTTGATGAGGTTGTTGAACTGTGTTTCAAAACTCTGCAGTCCTTCTAGTAAAAACGTACTTCCACAGAGCTGTCGGGTAGCGAGCTCCAGGTTTTGCATCCAGCTACAATTAAGGGAAAACACTGAACATGTAAGGCAGGATGCTGAGTGACTTCAAGATGGTTTATTGTCATTTGTCAGTACACGAGTGCAGAGAAGAATAAAATGATTGCTGGTCCGTATCTGATGCAGCAGAAAAAAAACCCATAATATGCTGAAAGAACACAATAAAAACACAATAAATATGAATACATAGGATTAGCTTATGCGTAAACTGATTGTCTGTACATAAAGTGATACTAGATTGAGGAGTATTTGTACATAATATGACCGTGAGAGGAAATGACAAAGTAGTGGTTGTGGAGGTGGGTTAATAGCTGGAGGCGTTGATCAGCTTGATGGGTTGGTTTGATGCTGTGTAGCTTCTTCCCTGATGGGAGTGTGACAAACAGTCCCCGAGCAGGATTGGTGAGATCCTTCATGATATTGCTGGTGTTTTCCTGGCACCTTTCTGTATGTATGACCTTGAAGGCTATATAGGCTGAAGTTGGTGATGTGTTGGGCCGTTTTGTCTATTGTTATAGAGCCCTCCAGTCTGTCACAGTACAGTTTCCATACCACGGAGTGATGCAGCATGTTAGTGTGCTGTCAACTGCTCATTTGTGGGACTTGGAGGAAAATTGCAGATGATAGCACTCCATCTGCCAGCTGTCCTTGTCAGCTTGGTTCAGAACACAGGTTTGAGAGATTTTGTAGATGATAATTGTAGCCACACTGCGCCAGTGATAGAGAGTGTGAATGTTTAGGCCCATGTTTAGGATGCAGTTCATTGACTTCACCTTGGCATTTAATATGATCATCCCCCAGAAGCTGGTGGATAAACTGTGTTCGTTGGGTCTTCAACACCTCTCTTTCTAACTGTATCTTGGGACTTACTGACAGAGGGACTACAGTAAGTCTGTGTTGGCAGCAAATACCACATTGAACACTGGTGCCCGCCAGGGCTGTAGGTTCAGCCTGCTACTGTTCACGCCTCTGATGCATGACTGTACTGCTAGATCCATTTTAAACCGAATCATCAAGTTTTGATGACACAGCAGTGGTTGGCCTCGTCAACAACGGCAAAGTGTGAAGACAGCAATTTGAGTCTCAACATGGGTAAGACGAAAGTGACGATGTGGTCTTTATGAAGGTGTAGGCTGACCATTCTTGACTGCACGTACGCAGTTCCTCCATGGAGAGATTGGGTGCACTTAGCCTCTGGGAATGCACATAAGGGATGATCTCACCTGGTACTTCAACACCACCTCTTTAGTCAAGAAAGCACAGCAGTGTCTCCACATGTTGAGGAGATTGAGTTGAGAGAAGCTCCCCATACCTACTTCCATTCTAACCACATTGTAGGAGAACCATAAACACTATCCTAGGCCATAAGACATAGGAGCAGAAATAGGCTAGTACATATATGTCACCAAGTACGAGACTGAGATCCATGTTCTTGTGGGCTTACTCAATAAATCTATAGAAAAATAACCACAATAGAGTCAATGAAAGACTGCCCAACCAAGGCATTCAACTAGAGTGCAGAAGACAACAAACTGCAAATACAAAAAAAAGAAACAACAACAATATATAAATAAGCAATAAGTATCAAAAGCATGAGATGAAGAGTCCCTGAAAGGGAGTCCATTGGTTGTAGGAAGATTTCAGTGATAGATAGATAGATATACTTTATTGATCCCGAGGGAAATTGGGTTTTGTTACAACCGCACCAACCAAGAATAGAGCATAAATATAGCAATACAAAAACCACAATCAATCAAACAACAATATGCAAACTATGCCAGATGGAAATAAGCCCAGGATCAGCCTACTGGCTCAGGGTGTCTGACCCTCCACGGGAGGAGCTGCAAAGTTCGATGGCCACAGGCAGGAACAACCTCCTGTGCTGCCCAGTGTTGTATCTCGGTGGAATATGGCCGAAGTCCAACAGTAAAAAGTTCAATATCTGGTCTACAAGCACGTTCCTCGATCGTAATATGACCCGGATTGCACCATCTGTTGTTAACCAGAACAGTAAGCACCCAACTCCTTTACGCTTACCGCTCTCAGTGCACTTCCGGTAACCCGGAATGGTCTGGAAGCCGTCCATGGAAAAGTTTTGGTCAGGTATGTCCTCGTGCAGCCCCAGTAAAACACATAACACTGCGCTCCCGGAATGTTCTCTGACACCTGGCTAGCGCCGTGAACTCATCCATTTTATTACCCACCGAACTCCTCTTCTCCATAAGTCTCTGTTGTCTCGACCCGGTCCTCTTTCCTCGACTTTGTGATCCCCCTCTGCATCTTCTGTTTGATGGGGAAAGTGAAGTTAACTTATTCCCTTTGGTTCAAGAGCCTGATGGCTGAGGGGGTAGGTGTATAGAACTACATCATTTGGGAGAAGTAGTGAGAAGGGAAACGCATTGAGCTGGAGAGCTGAATGTGCAGATATCTATCAGTTTGGGGAAGGGGAATGGAGATGTTTGGATAGAGTAGTACGTTATACAGTTGGACTGTGATGATCTCATGTAATGGAGACAGCATCTGCATAATAATGCTGTGGTATTACTGATTTATAACAGTATTGCTACGTAGAAAAACATATTTTGAAATATTTATTTTACGTTTGTCCTTCTCTTTGTGTCATTGCAATTCAATGAACTGTCGCAAAGTCAAGTTCTTTTAAAGGTCTCTGTACAAAAATGCATTTTTGGAAATATGTGCAGAAATAAGGCCAGGCATGAGGAAATGCTGATAAATCGTCAGTCACTGTTCAATATTCATTATTTTTCTCCATTCAATTTAAAAAGCAATGGGCACATAGAATTGTTTGTTAAGCTAATGGGTTACTTTCTGAACTGTGTCAGCCCACTGTTTGCACATTAAAATGAAACATTGAGAGGTCCTGCTGCTTGAGAGGTGAATTGTTTTGCAGTGTTACGTTATTAAACAGATTCTGCAGGGAATGTGGTGCTAATGATCAACAGAACAAACACTGCCTCCATTTACAGTACTCTAACTGTAGACTCAGGCACCGTAGATTTTTTACATAAATTTTGTTTTAAATGTTTATTGTTTGTCTTCTGCATTCAGTAGAAGAGAGCAAATTTTAGTTTTCCAAATACTCATTTTCCAAAGAAAATTAAATGTTACAGAGATATTTTTGTAGTTCGTTAAAGAAAGTAGCATATTCAGTCATAGACACAAAATACTGGAGGAACTCAGCAGGCCAGGCAGCACCTGTGGAAAAAAGTACAGTCGGCATCTCTGGCCGAGACCTTTGTGTGTGCTTCTTGGACTTGCAGCAACTGCAGATTTTTTCTTGTTTGTGATATTCAGTGACAGACCCCTTTTCAAGTAAAAACTTGATTACTTTTTAGGTATATAGCCCAATTCATAATTAAACAAAGATAACAAACAGGATACTGATGATTAATGGCATAGAGTTGAATGAACTAAACTAATTAACTGAAACAGAAACAGGTGTAGAAGGAATCTAACTGAGCGAAGAACAACCAAACTAAAAGGTGAGGGTGGGGCAGATGTGACAATTTAACCTTCAAATCATCAATTCTTACACCTTGGTAAAAGTGAGCATAGCAACAAGAAACAGGGTGGTCATCCTGCATTCACAAGGTCTGCTAAGCAGAAATCCCATTGACAGGAGTTTCATGATGTGCTGTCCAAGCTCTTTTGAAGAAGCACGGGGAAATGGGCAAGGTTGAGCACCAGAAACGCAGTGACTGACCACAGAAACTGAGGCTACGTCCACACTACACCGGATAATTTTGAAAACGCCAGTTTCGAGTAAAGACGACAGGCGTCCACACTAAGCTTTTTTCAAAATATCTCTGCCCACATTAGACGGATATTTGGACGAATCTCCTCCTACTGGGCATGCGCAGGACACACAGAAAACAAGCGAAGAGGAAACGGTATACTTGGCGCGCGTTTGTCCAGTTATGGAGTAGAAAAAGTTAAAAGGAATTACTCTTGGCTCTCGCCCAGGAGGACTTAAAACTAAAAAAAAACAAATACTGGATCATATGGAGGCAACCGACAGGGAGTTCATGGACAGTATGACCCGGCTGACGATGAACACTGAAAAACTGACTAACTCTGTTGCATTAATAAAGTACCTTGTTAAATGTATAAAAACATGTCTGCATCAATGTTATCTTTTATTTCCATACAATGTTACATTAGGCTGTTACACATCTATTGTCAGAGAAGTACTTGCATAAATAGGTACTTGGTTCTTGGTTCTTGATCCTCCAAAATATTCCGCATGGAATTTAAACTGTAGGTGGCGGAGGGTGTTTTCTGTCCTTACCTTCATACAAGCAAGGACAGAAAACAAGGCAAAGTGAGTATACTTACTTATTCAGTAAGCTATGGGTCAAAGTATTTGGTGAGTACATTTCTAACACCTCTGGCTTCAGTCTCGTTCTGAAATTGTTAGGTTCTGTGAAGCGCAGAATCAAATATCGCTGTGATGATTGTACGCTGTGATCAACTGTTTGGCGACAATAAAGTAATAATAATAATAAAACAATGAAATGCCGTGCTGCCGCCATCTGTTTCGGCACGTCATGACAGCGGTTTTAAAAATCTCCGGTTACCCTGTACACACTGCAACGGATATTAGGCATTTTCAGATTTATTCACTCTGGAGACCGTTTCTGAAAATCTCCGTTTTCAGGGTCTGAAAACGCTGTTTCAGTGTGGACGGAAGGTCAAAACGAAGAGAAAAAGCTTCGTTTTCAAAATTATCCGACATAGTGTGGACGTAGCCTCTTGCAGCGTATGAGAGATATGTGAAACAACGTGTCTTCTAAGTTGGAAGAAGTCCAGCACTGCTTTCAGCTCTGAACTCACAGAAAACACTGGAACCCAAGTACACCTCTCTACAGTTCGGAGAAGTCTTGCCAGAAGTGTTCTTCATGGAAGAGATGCTGCCAAAAAGTCATTCTTCCGAAGTGGAAACAAAGCCAAGAGACTCACCTACACACAAAAACACGAGGACTGGGGTGCTGAACAATGGCAGCAAATGCTCTGAAGTAGAGTCAAAATTTGAAAATTTTGGTTCACAGAGGAGGCAGCTCGTCCATAGAAGAGCTGGAGAGCATGACATTGATGAGTGTCTGCAGCCAACAGTGAAGCACTGCAGAGGTTTCTTGCAGGTTTCAAACTCCATTTCTGTAAATGGTATTGCTGACCTAGTTAGAATTAATGAAATCCTCAATGCTGAGAAATACAAGTGGATCAGTGAGGCATCTGATCGGTCCCAACTTCATTCTGCAGTAGGACAACGACCCCAAACGCACGGTCAAGGTCACAAAGAACTATCTTCAGTACAACGAAGAACAAGGAGTTCTGCCACGGATAGTAGGCCTCCACAGAGCCCGGATCTCAACATCATCAAGGCTGTCTGGGATTACCTAGGGAGACAGAAGCAAGTGAGAAGGTGAGAGTCTGCAGAACAGTGTCAAATTTTCCAAGCTGCTTGGGATGTCCAACCAGCCGATTTTCTTTAAAAACTGCATGACAGTGAATCTAAGAGAATTGATGCTGTTTTAGAGGCAATGGATGAACACACGAAATATTGATTTGAGTTTTTTTACTGTTTACTGCTCTTTATAGGATGTTTTTTAGAAATTTGGGAACGTTCCATTTCATTATCTTTGAAAGCATCTTTGCTTTACAGATTTTTTAATGTGTGCCTAAGGCATTTTCACAATACTGTATGTCGCACTTTTAACACTTAAAGGAAAGGAGAGAGAGTGGGAGAAGCTTAGATGAAGAATTGCAGAGGTTGGGACCTTGGTAGTTAATGGCTTAACTTTCATAGGTAGTTTGTTTACAGTCATTTTCAGTACATAAGAGAATGAAAAGAATTGTTACTCCAGATCTGATACAGCCCAAAAAAAACACATAAGATAACGAACACTATAGTAAAATAAACACAATAAGTATAAATACATAAGAGAACAGTCCTGAAGAAGGGCCTCGGCTCGAAATGTTGACTGTTCATTTCCATACATGCTGCCTGACCTGCTGAGTTCCTCCAGCATTTTGTGTGTGTTGCTTTGGATTTCCAGCATCTGCAGACTTTCTCGTGTTTACATAAGATGGTTTTTATACAATGATTGTGTGACAATAAACTGATGCTAGGCACTTTATGTGTCATTCATTTGTAATCAATGCAGAACCTTTTAAATCAAATCAAATTCACGTTTAATTATCATTCGGCTATACATGAATACAGCTGAATGAAACAGCATTTCCCTAGGGCCAAGTTGCAAGATATACACAGCTCATGCAAAATAACAAGCACACACACAGTCACACAAAAAAAAACACATATATATCAGCCCAGGTCTCTGAGTGACATGTCCCGCAGATTGATGGTTCCGTTTCCGGCAGTCCATAGACCAACATATGCATGTAATCCAGCCTGCCATTCCACTGATCAAACACAAGAGGGCAGCACCAGTGAGTGAGGCCAGCTCCTAACCGAGCATGGACACCATCGGCATCTCCTCTCCGGAACTGTAGCAGCAGGCAAGCCTGCAGCTTGAGGCCTAGTCACTACAACTGAGGTCACATAGCCAGCTATCGTGCCACCAAGCAAGGGAAGCCGGCCTGGGGCTCTTACATTATCAATGTCCAACAGGGTCTTGCAATAGCAAGAGAAACATCCAAGACAATTACTCATGGTTACACTGCACGCTGCCTTCACAGCAGGCAGCAACTCAGTCTGCAGTCAGTCCAGCACCTCCACCAATGAACGGCTCACTGATGGGGTCAACCTGCAGTATCCAGAGTTCTTGGAGTCTAGGAAAGAAGACATTTAACAAAGAAAAAAGCATGTTTGGTTGGCTCTGAGGGACCTCTGTGTCCGAAAGCGCAGCCATTTTACTGGAAGAATACCTAATGCAGGAGACTGAATTGACAGTGAAAGACATAATTACATATGTACTTGGAACTTTATTTTGATCAGTTGCAGTAGTTTTGCAAGAATTTATGAGGTTGACCTGTTAGCAACTCAATGACATTTATTTTAACGGTTTAAAGTAATATATCCAATTATTTGTGTTTACTATACGAATTAAAACTTGTCTTTCATGTGTCATTGAGCAATGGATTTTTCACCATTCTTGACTGCAGATTAATTAAGGTTTTGTTGTTGATATTGTGTTTTGTTGGCTTTATTTGCTTTTGTCATGGGGTCTTAGGTCTTGGTGGAGCACCATTCTTAATTATTGTAAATGAAAATCACCTGTTGTAGAATTGATGTGGACCTTGTACGCGGAACCTGTCAGAGTATCTTGCTCGCTGTTTTAAAATAATTCAAATTATTCGTAGGTTCATTAAAGCTGACATATGTGGCTTGCCCCAATCACTCCATTTCTAAATAGCTTGCCAGGCCATTTCAGAAGGGAGTTAAAAATTCTTGCATATTGGAAGCTGTATGTAGCCTGGACGGATTAAGGCAGCAGATTTCCTTTCCTGAAGTAGGTTATTGAACAAAAAAATGTCTATAACTATCTGTGCATTTCAGAGTTTTATATAGGTATCCGTTAGTCTCATGAGACCATGGATTTGCACCTTGGAAAGTTTCCAGGGTGCAGGCCTGGGCAAGGTTGTATGGAAGACCAGCAGTTGCCCATGCTGCAAGTCTCCCCTCTCCACGCCACCGATGTTGTCCAAGGAAGGGCATTAGGACCCATACAGCTTGGCACTGGTGTCGTCGCAGAGCAGTGTGTGGTTAAGTGCCTTGCTCAAGGACACAACATGCTGCCTCAGCCAAGGCTCGAACTAGCGACCTTCAAATCGCTAGACGACCGCCTTAACCACTTGGCCACACGCCAACACTTTCAGAGTAACAATTACTGAAACTAACTTTTCATTCCTAATGTATCTAATTAACTAAATTTGAATTCCCATCTGTTATGGCAGGATTAAACCTTGGACCTCTGGATCATTACCCCTGGATACTAATCTAGCACTTTAATCACTTCTGCAACAATGGTGTGAAATGCCCTACTTCTAAGAAGAATTATTCATCATCTCTAAAAATGAACTTCCATCTTTCTTGTCGGGCTGTAACTTGCAAATCTAATTGAGTGATATGTTTTCACTACTTGTCCTTTTGTATCTGAGTCAGAAGATCCCAGTCCAGAGATTTGGGCCCCTCTCATTCTCCTATGCTCCAGGGAATGAAATCCTCACCTATTCTATCTTTACCTGTAACTCAGGTTCTCAAGCCTTGGCAACATCCTTGTAATTTTTCTCTGCATTCATTCAATCTTGTTGATAACTTTCCTGTAGGTAGGTGACCAGAACTCAAAGGTTAATTTTATTGTCAAAGTATGCATGTACATGCAAATCTGATACTTGTCTTCTCCAGATAGCCATGAAATACAGAAAAACCATGGGTGTTGATGAAAGAAAACACATCAACTCCCTTCCCCCAGCATGAAAAAGAAAAGAAACAAAACTTGCAGACCCTAAAATCTTCCTCTTCCTTGCAGAGAAAAACAGTGACAATAACAGTCCCTGACCTCCTCACTCACAGAAAAAAACCAGCGACAATAACAATCCTGACCCCTCACCCACGGAAAAAAACAGTGACAATAACAATCCACAACCTCCTTACTCACAGAAAAGTATAGCGATAGTGGCAACAAAACCCCCTAAGCCCCACCACACGAACAATTACCAGATCACCCACTAGTTGTCCGCAAAAAAGAAAACACTGAAAAAACTGAAGGAAACCAATGTAAAGTACAGTCCAATAATCAGGTAAATCTCAGAATATCAAATAGATTATTTTTCACAGAGAACTGCCCTTGCATTGCGTTTTTTTTTAAACATTATTTAGAAATTGTTGATAAAATAACATTGATGCTCCCACTGCCAATAGGATAAAACTATGGCTGAAAAGATTCAGCAAGTTCACCTGCGTCCTATGACCCGTAGCAGCTTTAGGGTTTTTTTATTCATTCATTTGCAGGATGTGAATGTTGTTGGTTATGACAATATTTATAGTCCACCTCTATCTGAACTGAAGAGATGATGCAAAGTCAACTATATAGTGGTTTAGAATGACATATATTTTGGATAGATGTTCTTTCCTTTGGGACTGATGAATTAGAATTTATTTTCCATCAGTCCGTTTGTAATAGTGATTGCTGATACTAGCTTTCTCATTCCTGATTTACTTGAGATGTAAATATTAATTCCCCAGCTGCCCTGCTGGGACTCAAACCTGGACGTGGTTTAATTCTCTCCTGTTACTTATCATGTGTGGAGCATCAGCAGTTGGGATGCTGAAATCTGACGCTTCCTTTGTTAACGATTCCATTTGGCAACTAATCACGGTGCAGGATTGTGGATGAGGTTGGAGTCAGAAACATGAAGGCAGTCCACAGAACTTGTGGTGTATTACAGACGAGGCTGAACCTGTCTTTTTCCCACACCTTCTTGTCTACTTTACAATGTAGTTGACTGGGAATCTTCTAAGTAAAGATGGAGGGTTAGCTTTATTTGTCACACATCCATCAAAACATACAGTGAAATGCATTATTTGCATCAAATCATATCCGCAAGGATTGTGCTGGGGGCAGCCTTAAGTGTTACCATGCTTTTGGCTCCAACATAGCATGTCCATAACAACCTCAACCCTAACTATACATCTTTGGAGTGTGGGAGGAATCCATGTGGTGATAGAGAGAATGTACAAATTCCTTACAGACAATGGCCAGAATTGAATCCCAATTGATGATTGCTGACACTGTACCTCTTCCTAGAGATGCTGCCTGTCCTGCTGCGTTCACCAGCAACTTTGATGTGTGTTGCTAGAAATGTTTTGGTGAGTTTGACTGAGTATATATGAATTGCATAAAGCAATTCTGAATGCTTAATGCCACAATTACTACATATTAATTTGACCTGCTTCCATTGGGAATGGATGAGGTAAAAACTGTAGCAACGTCAGAGGGAAAGACCTGAAAAGACTGTGGTTTAGAAATATAATGCAAGGACATAGATCAGGATGTGTCTATCCTTCCCCCCCCCACCACCATCTTTTCACTTTAGAAATTGACCAGCATTGAGGAAAACCACTAATTTTCCTACACTGTATCACTGACTGCACCTCTAAACTTCCTATTGGTTGTAAAGCATTGCCAGTGCCATTTAGAAAGCAAGGAGGTTTTTCCTTTATTAGTAACCTCATGATAAAATAACTACAGTAGATCTCTCCTATTAAATGCTGAGAAGTTCATGTCACCATTGAGCTCATTTAAGTATTCCATTGTCAAAGTAAATGTGGTGTAAGACCAAAAGATATAGGAGCAGGATTAGGCCAGTTGACCCATCAAATCTGCTCTGCCATTTCCCTCTCAGCCCCAATCTCCTGCCTTCTCCGCATATTCCTTCATGCTCTGACTAATCAGGAATCTATCAACCTCTGTCTTAAGTATACCCATTGACTTGGCCTCCATAGCTGCCTGTGGCAATGAATTCCACAGATTCACCGCTCTCTGGCTAAAGAAATTCCTCCTTATCTTTGTTCTCAGTGGACATTCTCTCTATTCTGAAGCTGGTCTTAGACTCTCCTACTATAGGAAACATCCTCTCCAAATCCACTCTATCGAAGCATTTCAACTTCAATAGGCTTCAATGAGATCCCCTCCCCCTTCATTCTTCTGGATTCCATTGAATATAGGCCCAGAGCCATCAAACACTCTTCATATGATAAGTGTTTCAATCCCGGAATCATTTTTGTGAACCTTCTTTTCATGCTGTCTATTGTCAGCACATCATTTCTTAGATCAGGGGGCCAAAACTGCTCACAAAACTCTAAGTGAGGCCTCAACACTTCCCAACCCTGTATACTATCTGCCACTTCTTTGCCCATTTTCCTAATCTGCAAGTCCTTCTGTAGCCTCTTTGCTTCCTCAGCATTGCCTGTCTTTCCATCTATCTTCGTAATGTCCACAAAATTGGCCACATAGCCATCAATTCTGTCATCCTGATCATTGATATATACAGTGCCTATAAAAAGTGTACACCACCCCCCTCCCCCCCGGAGTTATATGTTTTATTGTTTTACAACATTGAATCACAGTGGATTTAGTTTGGCATTTTTTGACACTGATCCATTCCTCTCCTTGCCCTATAGTCACTGCCTACTGGGTTTTCCTTTCAAGTATTAGTCATCCCTGTGTTACATAAGAATTCCATTCCTTAAAAACATCCAGTAGCTGATTTCTCCAAAAGTCCGAAACACACAAAATGCCGGAGGAACTCAGCAGGCCAGGCAGCATCTAAGCAAAAGAGTATTGTCGACGTTTCGGACCAAAATTCAACCCATATGGTTTTCTTTATATACACTTGATATAGTTATTCCATTACATTGAATAATTTGATAACACTATCCATAATATATACTGTAAACAAGTATTAATGAATACCTTGAAACTTATTATTACAACTATGAAAAATGTATGGGTGAATTTGCATGAAGCCAGGTTTCTGTAAGTCAGGTCAATTGTAGCCCAGGGTACCTCCTGTACCTGTTAGTTTCCTTTTGAACTTCTTGATTGAATCTACCTCAACTATTCTCCCTGGCAGTTCATTCCTGATTCGTAATATCCTGCAGACGACAAAAGTAATTCTTCATCCAGGTTCAAAGGTCAAAGTTCACATTCAAAGTAAATTTATTATCAATGCACATATATGTCAGTATGTACAACCATAAAATTTGTTTTCTTGTGGGAATATTCAGTAAATCCACGAACCATAACAGAATCACTGAAAGACCGCCCAACTAGGGCATTCAACCAGAGTGTAGAAGACAACAAACTCTGTGTAAACAAAAAGAAGAAATAATAATAATAATAATAATAATACATAAATAATCAATAAATATCAGGAACATGAGATGAAGAATCCTTGAAAGTAAGTCCATAGGTTGTGGAAACAGTTCAGCGATGGGGTAAGTGAAGTTATCCCTGCTGGTTTAAGAGCCTGATGGTTCTTGAACCTGGTGGTATGGGTCCTGAGAGTTCTGTAACAACTTGATGGCAACAACGAGAAGAGAGCATGGCCTGGCTGGTGGGTGTGCTTGATGATTCTCTCCTGCGACAGTCTCCATATAGATGTGCTTGATGGTGGGGAGGGCTTTACCCCTGATGGACCAGGCTGTATGTGGTGCACCTGTGCTGATGGAGATTGTGGAGGAGATGTTCTTGCCAATCCAGACTAACTAGGTTCTGCAAGTGAGGAAATCAAGGATCCAATTGCACAAGGAGATGCTGAGACCAAGGTCTTGAAGCTTATTGATTAGGTTTGAGGGGATGATAGTACTGAATGCTGAGCTATAGTTGATAAAGAGCATCCCAATGTATGCTTTTTAGCTGTCCAGGGTTGATTGAAAAGCCAGTTAAGTGGCATCTGCTGTGGACCTGTTGTAATGGTTGACAAAATGGAGTGGACCCACATCGCTTCTCAAGCAGCAGTTGCTATGTTTCATCACCAACCTCTCAAAGCACCTCATCACAGTGGATTTAAGTACTACCGGAGGATAGGCATTGAGGAAGGTTACCATGTTCTTAGTCATTCAGTAGGTATTTATTGAAGCTTGTATGAAGCAGATAGGTACCTCAGACTGCTGAAGTGAGAGGTTAAAGATCTCTGTGAACACTCTGCCAGTTGATCAGCACTGCTCTTTAATACTCAGCCAGGTACCTCATCTGGGCCAGATGCTTGCTGTAGATTAGATTAGATTAGATTAGATTATGAGGACACGCAGTCCTCTTTTATTGTCATTTAGTAATGCATGCATTAAGAAATAATACAATATTCCTCCAGAATGATATCACAGAAACACAAGACAAATCAAGATTAAAAAAACTAACAAAACCCACATAATTATAATATATAGTTACAACAGTGCAAAGCAATAACGTAATTTGATAAAGAACAGACCATGAGCATGATAACAAAAAATGTCTCAAAGTCTCTCGAAAGTCCCATCATCTCATGCAGACGGTAGAAGGAAGAGAAACTCTCTTCCTGCCATGAATCTCCAGCGCCGCAAACTTGCCGATGCAGCACCCTGGAAGAACCCAAAAACAGCCGACTCTTGAGTCCGTCCGAAAACTTCGAGCCTCTGACCAGCCCTCCGACACCGAGCACCATCTCTGCCGAGCACTTCAACCCCGGCCCCGGCAATAGGCAAAGCCGAGGATTTGGGGCCTTCCCCTCTGTAGATTCTCGATCGCACAGTAGCAACGGCAGCGAAGCAGGCATTTCAGAAGTTTCTCCAGATGTTCCTCCCTGCTTCTCATGTCTGTCCCCATCAAATCAGGATTATGCACGGTACCTACTTAACAAATACAATATCATTTCGGGGTGGCCGCGTGCGCTGTGTTGCACCGCCATCTTCTCCTCCCTCTTTGGCTCTAGGTTCACCTTCCTGAAAGATACTCTGATTTCAGCATCAGAGACTGAAATCACAGAGTCATCAGAGGCTGTGGGAGTGCTTGAAGGCTCCTCCATGTCTTGATGGTCAGAGTGAACATAGAAGGCATTGAGCACGTTAGGGAGCAAAGCCTTGTTGTCATCTATGTTGCTTGGTTTTGGATTGTAAGTGCTGATAACATTCAAGCCCTGACACAGCTGTTGAACAACCTTCAGTGATTCATGTTTTGGCTGGAATTGCCATTTTCACAGGAGATGGATTTCTAGAGATTGTATCTGGAACTCTTGTACCTTACTTGCTCACCAGACCTGAATGCCACTGATCTGGCCCTCAACAGATTGCAGATCTCATTTTTCATTCAGAGCTTCTGGTTGGGGAAAGCTCTGAATAATTTCATGGGGACACACTCGTCTGCAACTATTTTTATGAAGTCAGTGACACTTGTGATGTTTTCATTCAGATCCTCAATTGAGTTCTTGAACATGGTTCATTTCACCAACTCGAAGCAAACCCATAGCTGTTCCTCTGCCTCCCATGACCTCATTTTTGTTTAATTTATCTCTGGAGCCTCGCTCTTTAGCCTCTGCCTGTATGTAGTTAAGAGAAGGACAGTGAAGTGATCAGCTTTCCTGAAGTTCAGTCTAAGCATGGAATGGTAGGCATTCCTAATCATAGTATAGCAGTGGGTGAATGTGTTGGGACTCCTGGTGTTGCAGGTTATATATTGATGATAATCGGGCAGAGATTTCTTCAAACAAGCTTGACTGAAGTACCTGACTATGATTTGAAGGGCATCAGGGTAGGTTGTTTCTTGTTTGGTGATGGTAGTATTCATTATCTCAAGTGCCTGATTGAAGTTGGCTTTTGGCAGTACATAAACTGTGGCTAGGATCATAGAGAACTCTTTTGGTAAGTAGAAAGGTCGGCACTTAATCCTTAGATGTTTCAGGTTGTTAAGACAAGAGTATGGCAAGACCGCTGCACTTGAGCGCCACAAAGAGTTTATCATGAAACATAAACCTGCACTTTTTCTCTTCTCTGAATCAGTAGTCCAGTCCATCCTGTGTTCCAGAAGCCCTTGGGTCTTGTCCACGAAGCCGGCATATTCAGAGTGAGCCACGTCTCTTGTGAAGCACAGAAGGCAGCAATTCCTCATTTCCCTCCAATTCACCTATCTTACCTTTAGGTCCTCAGTCATCTTCTCCAGCAACTGTGCATTTGCTATCAAGATGCTGGATAGAGGAACTTTTCATTCCTTTGCGTTTCAGCTTGGATTGGAGTCCTTCCCTCCTTCTTTTTCAGCCGTGGCAATATACTTTCGTCCACAATGTACTTTGTCTGTACCTGCAGGCTTGAGAATTGAGTCTGCCAGGTCCTTCAGAAGATCACGAAATCGGTATTTCATTAATACAGTTGAAAAGGATGTTGCTCAAAGGGAAATCACAGGCTACAGATTTCAGTGAGAGTAATTCAGAAGTATATTTAAAAGTTTTGGAAGCAGCCTGCATCACGTCGCCTTGGTTCACTGGCACCATCTTGTACCACGGTATGTGTACCGTGTACTGCAGTAAATCACGGTACAGTCTTGTTGCACCTCCTGAATTTTGTTCAGTTGTATCCTCTGTTATGACACAGCTGGGGATGATGGAAATAAAAGGTTGTTACAGGGAAGATTAGTGCGCAATTGCATTGCTGTCTGAGTTGGCAAATACTAGATGGGCTGAAATCCTGTTTTTCAAGGTCATGAGGAAATATGGAATATCCCTAATGCTGTTCCATTGATGTGTATTTTATGGGATAGAACCCAAGGCTATCCCAGTGTCCAGAAATTAGCTCAGTCTCTTATCAGCTGCACGCCTTCTGTAATGTTGGATGATTTGCTGGTACAGCACGGATGACTTCAGATTATCAGTCCTCATAAGAAATGAGCAAAAGCAGCAATCTATTCACTGTCACCAGAGGCGATTGCTTTGATTTAACCGTCGTCACTAAATCCTTCCTTTCATCATCGTACACTGTGGGATTTGGGTGTAGATTTCTCAACTTTAAAACAATATTTTCCCCACAAGGTCTTACAATGAGACAGCCACTTGCCTATAAATGAAAAGAGAGTGCATTGCATTTATTTAGCAAACTTCATGAACTCGGTATTTTGCAGCCTTTTAACTATTTTAGCAATTTCTGTTTGGATTTTTGGCAATCTGGCAGCTTATATGAAAATAGAACAATACAGCACAGTGCAGGCTGATCAGGCCACGATGTTGTGGTGACCTTATAACCTACTGCAAGATCAATCTAGCTCTTCCATCTAATCTAGTGCTCCATTTGTTTTCCCTTTCATCCATGTGCCTCTCTAAAAATCTCTTAAAATGCTTCATGGATCTGTCACCACCTCTGACTGTGTGTTCCATGCATCTACCACATGCTGTGTTTAAAAAAAGCAGCCTTTGACATCCCAACTCTACTTTCCTCCAATCACTTTAACATTACGCCTTCTTGTTTGAGCTATTTCTGCTCAGGGAAAAAGTTGCTGGCTGTCTAGTCTATCTATGTCTCTTATAATTTTATACACCTCTATCAAGTTGCCTTATATCCTCCTTCACTCCAAAGAGAAAAGCTCTATCTCACTCAGTCTATTGCCATACGACACTCTCTCTAATTTAGGCAGCATCCTGGTAATGCTCCTCTGCACCCTCTCTGAAGCTTCCACATTCTTCTTATAAGAGGTGACCAGGGGGTGGCATGGCAGCATTGTGGTTTGCACAATGCTTTACAGTACAGGCGGCCTGGGTTCAGTTCCTGTCGCTGCCTGTAAGGAGTTTGTATGTCTCCCTGTGATTACTTGGGTTTCCTCTGGGTGCTCAGGTTTCCTCCCACAATCCAGAGAGGTACTGGTTGGTAGGCTGATTTGTCATTGTAAGTTATCCTTTGATTTGGCTAGGATTAAATCGGGGGATTGCCGGGCCAGAACAGCCTACTCGGTGCTGTATCTCAATAAATAAATATTTCAAATGTGGTCTAACTCGAGTTTTATAGAGCTGCAACATTACCTCGTGGCTCTTGAGCTCAATCCCCTGATTAATGAACGCCAACATAGCATACACCTTCTTAACCGCCCTATCAACTTGTGTGGTAGAGTTGAGGAATCTATGGACATGGACCACAAGATCTATCTGTTCCTCCATAATGCTAAGAATCCTGCAATTAACATTCTGCTTTCAAGTTCGACCTTGCAAATTGTTCACTTCACACTTTTCCAGATTGAACTCCATCTACCACTTCGCAGCCCAGCCTTGCATCTCATCAATGTCCCATTGTGATCTACACAACATTCTATACTATCCAAACTCCAGCAACCTTTGTGTCATCTGCAAACTTACTAACCCACCCTTCCACTTCCTCATCCGAGTCATTTATAAAGATCACAAGGAGCATTGGTCCCAGAACAGGTTCCCGTGGAGCACCACTGGTTACTGACCTGCAGGAAGAATACACTCCCAACTACTACCCTGTTTGCCTTCCATGGGCAAACCAATTCTAAGTACACACAGCCAAGTTTCCCTGGATCCCGTGACTCCTGACTTTCTGAATGAGCCTACTAAGGGTAGCATGTCAAATGCTTTACTAAATCCATATAATACCACTTCCACCACTCTACTTCCATCAGTTTGTTGATTCACTTTCTCAAAAAGGTCAGTCACGCTCTTGAGCCATGACCTGCCCCTCACATGCTGACTATCGCTAATCAGACTTCACTTCTCAAAATGCTCATAAATCCTGTCCCTGAACATTCTCTCCATTAGTTGTCCACCATTTACATCGGACTCACAAGCCTCTAATTCCCAAGGTTAACTCTATAACCTTCCTGGAGCAAAGAAAGAACATTTGTCATTCTCCAGTCGTCAGCTTCTACTCCTGTGGCCATCGAATTTGCAAAGACTATTGTCAGTGCCCCGGCAATCTCTTCCCTTGCTTCCCGTAGTAATCTGGGATATATCCCGGGACTCAGCTGTCCTACAGATTTTCAAAATTCCTGCACGTTCTCTTTCTTGACGTTAACATGTTGCAGCATTTCAGCCTGTTTTACCCTGTCCTTTTATTTATCAAGCTCCCTCTCACTGAATCAAAGTTTTCATTTAGTACTTCCCCTACCAATGTTCCCTCTGAGATATGCGCTTGAGCATTCGCACAGGGGAATTTAAACTGCGCACAAGAGACTGTCACCCTCTTCCTTGTTGGCATGTTAAGTATATTTCATGATGGTACACAATCACATTTCCTTCTCCAGTTTCTCGTGTGGACGGTATTGACAACATGGAGTTTGTGATGTTTTGTCTGCAGATTTTAGAATTGGCTTATTTATACTTTTTATTGAAGAAATTATTTGTTCACTATGTTGAATTCCAAAGAAGCAAAGAGCGTGAAGCGCAAAAGAACTGCTAGTTCATTTAAAGCAGAATGCTTAATGACCATTTCAAACAACTTTAATAACGTGTGGAAAGGTTGATATTATTACATGCTGTCGTATAGTATATGAGAAATAAGACTCATTGATGTGTATTATTTTATTTCTTTTAACAATGAACAACAAACTGGTAGTTTGTTATCCTTAGAATAGCTTCAGGTTTACTTCCACTTAAAGATTCAGTGCGCACATTGTTGTCAGTGGGCAAAAAATTGCACGGCACAAGATTTTTGCACCCACCAGTCATTACCAATTAGAGGGAACATTGTCCCCTACCTCCTCCGACTACAGGTAAGTTTCCTTTTCTATCCCTGATGGGTCCCACCCTCACGCTAGTTAACCTCCTGTACTTCATGCACATGTAAATTGTCGTAGGGTTTATCTAATCCTTCTCACCAAAGTTTTCTCATGTTCCTTTCTAGCTCTCATAAGACAATTGTTAAGTTTCTTTCCTGGCTACCTTATAATTTCCCAGAGCCCTGTCTGACCCTTGCTTCTTAAACCTTAATTATGCTTCTTTCTTCTTCCTGACTAGATGTTCCGCATCTCTTGTCAGCCATGGTTCCATCACCCTACCATCCTTTCCCTTACTCAGTGGGACAAACCTATCCAGAACCCCTAAACTATCTCCACATTTCCATTGTGCATTTCCCCCAGTACGTCCCTCCCCAATGTATATCTCAAATTTCTGCCTAATAGCATCACAGTTTACCCTTCCTCAGTTAAATACTGTCCTACACCATCTGCTTCTGTCTCTGTCCAATGCTATGGTAAAGGTCAGGGAGTTGTGTTCACTGTCTTTGAAATGCCAAGAAATCTGTCCCTGACCAGGCTTGTTTCCTAGATCCAGTATAGCCTCTCCTCTAGTCAGCCTGTACATATATTGTGTCAGGAACACACCCAACAACTTCTGCCCCATCTAAACTTTTTGCATTGAAGATGTACCAATCAGAATTAAGAATGTTGAAGTCAACACAGTTAAAAAAACATCATTACATGGAATGTGATGATAACAAAAAAAGTCTTGCTGTGGTGATGTTTGTATCAATGTATAAGACATTCATGACACTGAGTAGAAGGCATTATAACCTCTGTGAAATAATACCATGGGGTATTTTATTCATACTTGAGAATGAAACATGTTTTAATATCTCCTTCAAAGGACTTTATACCAGTTCTTGTATTACTCCATTGTGTGTCACCTCATGTTCAGGCCTCAGGAAAATTGTAGAGAGTAACATTTAATTTAATATGTCAAATGAGCCAAAAGGTAAGAGATGCACGCTTGCTGTGACTTAAAGTTCATGTGTGAGCTTCTCAGAAGCTTCACATCTCCAATCCAAGTAGCATTCTTTCTCATATATAATGCACACACTACAGCCCACATAAAGGATTTCCAGGCTGTTTTGAGGTAGTCATCACTGGTGTCTTGCCCAACATCTGGCATTCAGTCACCTCCATTTAAAGGAAAGGCAGCATCCTTGTCAAACTGTACTTTGTGGGAATGTAGCACAAATAAGCTGCCCCATTTCCATCATTACAAAGTATGCAGCTGGCTGTGAAAATACACGTTGGGATTATTAGGTCAAGAACGGCTTTAAAGCAGGGGTCCCCAACCTGTGGTCCACAGACCCCTCAGTGAATGGTAAGGCTCCATGGCATAGAAAAGTTTGGGAACCCCTACTCTAAAGGATCAAAAGAAACAGGAATAGAATTATGCCCTTTGGCCACCTGAGCTAGTTCCATCATCCTGGCTCCACCTACCTGCCAATCACCTTAATTTTTGACACCCCTTTAATCCATCGATCTATTTCTGCCATTAAAGGTTCAAAGGTTCAAATTTTATTACCGAAGTATGTACGCTGAACACAACCCTGAGATTTGTCTTCTCCAGATAGCCATAAAATTCAGAAAACTGGAGAAGTAGTTGAAAGAAAGACATCGATCCCCCCCCCACACTCCCTGAGTTAATAGTTCAGTGACTCAGTGTTGCAGACCTAACTGTCACATAGAATTCCAGAGATTCACAAGCCTTTGAAAAAAAATCCCTCCCCTTAGGCCAATCTCTGTTTTGAATGGATATTCCTCTATTGTGAAGATATCCCCTGGATTTCCACAATATAAACCTGATCAAGTTTCAAGAAGGTCACCTCTTGTTCTTCTCACTTGAGTCCCAAGAGTTGTATTGTGCCCAGGGGGGAAGATGAGGTGTTGTTAGAAGACTTATAGAACATTACAGTACAGAAACAGGCTCTTCAGCCCATCTAGTCTTTGCAGAGCCATTAATCTACCTAGACCCATTTACCAGCACCTGTACCATAGCCCTCCATACCCCTTGCATCCATGTACCTATCTTACTGTCTCTTAAATGTTGAAATCAACCCCCACATCCACCACTTGTGCTGGCAGCTCCTTCTGCACTCTGCACTCTCACCATTCTCTGAGTCAAGTAGTTCCCGCTCATGATATCCTTAAACATTTCACCTTTCATCCTTAACCCATGACCTCTCGTGGTAGTCTCACCCAATCTCAGTGAAAAAAAGCCAGCTTGCAATTACCCAATCTATACCACTCATTATTTTGTATACCTCTATCAAATCTCCCCTCAATTTCTACGTTCGAGGAAATAAAGTAAAACAACCTTTCCCTATAACTCAGGCCCTAAAGTCTTGGCAGCATCCTTGTAAATTTTCTCTGCTTACAAATGAAGAATTGTTGTTCTTCCAGCTTGCTTTTGGACATGTTGAAACTTCCTCTCTAAACATCTCTCTCGTGGAAATGAGGCTCTTTAGACAACAGCCTTCACTAATTTGTAATCAATGTCTGTTTGCAAATAGAGGTGTGGGACTATCTAACATACATTCAATGTAAGCTTTTCATTTAAATTGTAAAATCACTTGACATCAGCAAACTGCACCTTTGGCAAGTGATTCATTCAGTTTCTATATGGTGAACTCTGCTCTTTTACCACATGTTTAATGGTTTGTTAGATATATGCTGTGTCGTATGATGTGGGCGATCATGGTCTTTCCATGACCATGGCTGTAAGTAGCAAATTTTTCTACAGAAGTGGTTGGCCATTGCCTTCTTCTGGGAAGTATCTTTACAAAACGGGTGACCCCAGCCTGAACAATACTCTTCAGAGATTGTCTCCCTAGCATCAGTGGTTACATAATCAGGACTTGTGATATGCACTGTTGCTCATATGACAACCCACCACTTGCTCCCATTGGCTTCAGGTGACCCGGATCGGGGTTGGGGGGGGGGCCCTGATCAGGTGTTACACCCTGCCTAAAGTGACCTACAGGCTAGTGGAGGGAAGGAGTGCCTTACACCTCCTTTGGTAGAGACTTATCTCCATTCACCAGCTAATGTTCAGTGGTAAGATATTCAAAATCTAGAGATTAAGTGGACATTCTGTCATTCATCTTGATATTTGCTGGTAATAATCAAGGTTTTAATTGGACCTGTGCCTTCAGTATATTGTGAATTCTGCCAAGGACACAGGATACATACAAGCCAGAACAGAGGCTAGCAGTTATTGCACATATATACATAATCTCACAGTTTTTTAATACTGTGGGGATCTTCTTAAACAATTATCTTGGACTTCTGCATTTATGTCAGTTACTTCGTCTGAAGAAAGTGTTTGAATCCACTTTAAAAGCACATCTGGAAAGGAGCAGCTTTTGTTCATAGGGACTGTCAGATATCAGTCTTTGCCAGTCAATTCGCAGTTCAAGCTTTGGTACTTATCAGCTCAAAGTTCCAGTACATTTGCTCTGCAAAAAAGAGTCTGGCCTTAACTCTGATCATTGAAGTCACTGGCACTGTAATGGAGTTCCTTCTGTTGGGACAGATAACTCATCATTCTTCATCTTGATACACTGCAGACGGCAGAATTGCTGACTAAGCTAACATTTGGATCCAAGCCACGTTTTGGAGTAAATGTACATTTGCTATGCATCTGTTACTATTCAACTGGAAAGGATTTGTGGCATTTCCACTTCCGTGGATTATCCATCCAATGTGACTTTGAATTAAATTTTTTAAAGCATACCATTTCCATAAAATTCAACCATACTGATGAGATTTATTGAAGGGTGTAGATGGAGTGGATGACTTTCCTATAGTGGGGGGAGTCTAAGACCAGAGAGCACAACCTCAGAATGCATTCTTTTAGAAGAGAGATGAGGAGGAATTTTTTTTAGCCAGAGCATAGCAAATCTGTGGAGTTCATTGCCATAGGCAGCTGCGGAGGCCAAGTCATCGGATATTTTTTAAAGCAGAGATTGATAGTTTTTTGATTAGTGAAGGTTACAGGAAGAAGACTGGAGAATGGGATGGGGGGGTGATAATAAATCAGCTGTGATGAAATGATGGAGCAGACTTGATGGGCGAAATGGCCTAATTCTGCTCTTATGTCTTATGGTCGAACCCTGGGATATCATAAGACCATAAGACAAAGGAGCAGAAGTCGGCCATTCAGTCCATCAAGTCTGCCCCGCCATTTTATCATGAGCTGATCCATTCTCCCATTTAGTCCCACTCCCCCGCCTTCTCAC
Source organism: Mobula birostris (assembly GCF_030028105.1). Taxonomy (NCBI): domain Eukaryota; kingdom Metazoa; phylum Chordata; class Chondrichthyes; order Myliobatiformes; family Myliobatidae; genus Mobula; species Mobula birostris. The sequence goes on along the minus strand of NC_092380.1, from coordinate 98,446,169 downwards.
CATAACCTTTGATGCCCTGGCTACTCAGATACCTATCAATCTTTGCCTCAAATACACCCAACGACTTGGCCTCTACTGCCGCTCGTGGCAACAAATTCCATAGATTCACGACCCTCTGGCTAAAAAAATTTCTTTGCATCTCTGTTCTGAATGGGCGCCCTTCAATCCTTAAGTCATGCCCTCTCGTACTAGACTGGGATATCACCTGGGCTATTAAGTGCTTCATTAGTGACCTCCCTAGCAGCAAAAGGTCAAAAGCTGGATGTTTTTTTGATGATTGCACAATGTCCAATTCAGTCAGTTCAATCCTGTCATAAAACAAATGTATATCCTGCTTAAATTGAAAAGCAAGTAGAGCTTCATTTAGGGAGGGAGCTATCCAGCCTTAAACCTGCAAGAGGGATGTTGGTTTAAATTTCCAGCAGATTAATTAAACTTTCACAATAATGAAAAACTTTTAAGGTATACCCACTGTTCTATTTAAAGTACTATGTTTTGAACAAAGGAATATCATTAATTTTTGTGTTGAGAACTGTTTATGACCTTGTTTACTTGAAATGGCGAGGATTTTCTCAATTGTAAATGCGGAATTATATATATAGTACACTGTTTACCCCGCCAGATCAATGTGCTCAATTGTTTTTGCATAGAACATGACAGGAAGGTAATGTGTTCTAATTCGTCATGAAGGCAATTTCTATTATTGTACAAGTAGCTAAAATTGGATCTGTGCTTCATTATTGCAGAACTGGATCTCTGTAGAAGTCTTAAACACAAGATTAAGAATAAGAAAATAGAACATGGAACAGTACAGCACACTACCCTTGTTAGTGACTGGACTTTCAGCCCAGACATTGTAAATTCAGTTCCCATAGTGGTAAAACATGGAATTGAGCACATAAAGTCTGGTCACTTCTGATTAAAACTAACAATAAAAATCCAATTGGTACATTAATTTTTTTTCACCTTCATTTGTACCTGTCAATCTATGACTTGTGTCCCACTCACAGACTACTGCCTGACTACCCACAGTATTAGATCAGATGTAAATGAACTTTTGATTTAATAGGCTGATAGATTCTTGGTTAGTTAGGGCATGAAGGGATATGGGGAGAAGGCAGGAGACTGGGGCTGAGAGGGAAATGGATCGACCATGGTGAAATGGCACAGCAGATTTGATGGGCCAAATGGCCTAATACTGCTCCTATATCTTATGGTCATATCACTCCTTTCTTTGGACATTAAAAGTTCAAAGTAAAGATAGGAGATTGAAGATTCAAGATTGTTTGTTGTCATTCCTCAGTACATGAGTATAAGACCATACGACAAAGACAAAGGAGCAGAAGTCGGTCATTCAGCCCATCGAATCTGCTCCGCCATTTTATCATGAGCTGATCCATTCTCCCATTTAGACCCACTCCCCCGCCTTTTCACCATAACCTTTGATGCCCTGGCTACTCAGGTACCTATCAATCTCTGCCTTAAATACGCCCAATGACTTGGCCTCCACTGCTGCCCGTGGCAACAAATTCCATAGATTCACCACCCTCTGGCTAAAAAAATTTCTTCGCATTTCTGTTCTGAATGGGTGCCCTTCAATCCTTAAGTCATGCCCTCTCGTACTAGACTCCCCCATCATGGGAAACAACTTTGCCACATCCACTCTGTCCATGCCTTTCAACATAGGAAATGTTTCTATAAGGTCTCCTCTCATTCTTCGAAACTCCAAGGAATACAGTCCAAGAGTGGACAAACGTTCCTCATATGTTAACTCTCTCATTCCCGGAATCATTCTAGTGAATCTTCTCTGTACCCTCTCCAACGTCAGCACATCCTTTCTTAAAAAAGGAGACCAAAACTGCCCACAGTACTCCAAGTGAGGTCTCACCAGCACCTTATAGAGCCTCAACATCACATCCCTGCTCCTATACTCTATTCCTCTAGAAATGAATGCCAACAGTGCATTCGCCTTCTCCATTACCGACTCAACCTGGAGGTTAACCTTAAGGGTATTCTGTACAAGGACTCCCAAGTCCCGTTGCATCTCAGAACTTTGAATTCTTTCCCCATTTAAGTAATAGTCTGCCTGTTTATTACTTCTGCCAAAGTGCATAACCGTACACTTTCCAACATTGTACTTCATTTGCCACTTCTTTGCCCATTCTTCCAATCTATCCAAGTCTCTCTGCAGACTCTCCGTTTCCTCAGCACACCAGCCCCTCCAGCTATCTTCGTATCGTCAGCAAACTTAGCCACAAAGCCATCTATTCCATAATCCAAATCGTTGATGTACAATGTAAAAAGAAGCAGCCCCAACACGGACCCCTGTGGAACACCACTGGTAACCGGCAGCCAACCAGAGTAGGATCCATTTATTCCCACTCTCAGTTTCCTGCCAATCAGCCAACGCTCTATCCGCGTATGTAACTTTTCCGTAATTCCATGGGCTCTTATCTTGTTAAGTAGCCTCATGTGTGGCACCTTGTCAAAGGCCTTCTGAAAATCCAAATATACAGCATCCACTGCATCTCCCTTGTCCTTGACTAGCCTACTGGTAATTTCCTCAAAAAATTGTAATAGGTTTGTCAGGCAGGATTTTCCTTTAAGGAATCCATGCTGAGTTCTGCCTATCTTGTTATATGCCTCCAGGTACTCTGTAACCTCATCCTTGACAATCGACTCCAACAACTTCCCAACCACCAATGTCAAGCTAACAGGTCTATAATTTCCTTTTTGCTTCCTTGCCCTCTTCTTAAATAGCAGAGTGCCATTTGCAATCTTCCAGTCCTCCGGAACCATGCCGGAATCTATCGACTTTTGAAAGATCATCGCTAATGCCTCCACAATCTCCACAGCTACTTCCTTCAGAACACACGGGTGCATTCCATCTGGTCCGGGGGTGATTTATCTACCTTTAGACTATTCAGCTTCCTGAATACTTTCTCTGTCGTAATTGTGACTGCACACACTTCTCTTCCCTGCCGCTCTTGAGTGTCCGGTATACTGCTGATGTCTTCCTCAGTGAAGACTGATGCAAAATACTCATTCAGTTCCTCTGCCATCTCCTTATCTCCCATTACAATTGCTCCAGCATCATTTTCTATCGGTCCTATATCTACTCTCACCTGTCTTTTACTCTTTATATACTTGAAAAAGCTTTTAGTATCCTCTTTGATATTATTTGCTAGCTTCCTTTCATAGTTAATCTTTTCTCTCTTAATGACCTTCTTAGTTTCCTTTAGTTTTAAAAACTTCCCAATCCTCTGTCTTCCCACTAATTTTTGCTTCCTTGTATGCCCTCTTCTTTGCTTTACTTTGGCTTTGACTTCTCTTGTCAACCATAGTTGCATCCTTTTTCCATTCGAAAATTTCTTCTTTTCTGGAATATACCTGCCTTGCACCTTCCTCACTTCTTGCATAAACTCCAGCCACTGCTGCTCTGCCGTCTTTCCCACCAGTGTCCCTTTCCAGTCAACTTTGGCCAGTTGCTCTCTCATGCCACTGTAATTTCCTTTACTCCACTGAAATACCGACACATCAGATTTCGGCTTCTCTTTTTCAAATGTCACAGTGAACTCAATCATGTTATGATCACTGCCTCCTAAGGGTTCCTTCACCTCAATCTCTCTAATCACCTCCGGTTCATTACACAGTACCCAATCCAGTACAGCCAATCCCTTAGTGGGCTCAACAACAAGCTGTTCTAAAAAGCCATCTCGCAGACGTTCTACAAATTCTCTCTCTTGAGATCCAGTGCTGACCTGATTTTCCCAATCCACTCGCATGTTAAGATCCCCCACAATTATCATAACACTGCCCTTCTGACGAGCCTTTTCTATTTCCTGTTGTAACTTGTAGTCCACATCCCTGCAGCTGTTTGGAGGCCTATAAATAACTGCCATCAGGGTCCTTTTACCTTTGCAATTTCTTTGCTCAACCCATAAAGATTCTGCACCTTCCGATCCTATATTCTATGATGGCCACAATATCATACCTGCCAATCTGTAGCTGTACGACAAGATCATCCATCTTATTCCTTATACTGCGTGCATTTAATTATAACACCTTAAGACCAGTATTTGGTACTTTTCGCTTTGATTTCACAGCAACTTCATTGCACTGCAACTCATCCCAATGGCTACAAATTTGCCCCATCACCTGCCGGTCTTTCCTGACACCTTTACTGCTCACTATCTTAGATTTATTTCTGTTTTCCCCTCCCTAACAGCTCTATTAAACTTTCCCGCCAGGATATTGGTCCCCTTCGGGTTCAGGTGTAACCTGTCCTTTTTGAACAGGTCATACTTCCCCCAGAAGAGATCCCAATTATCCAAGAACCTCAAGCCCTGCCCCCTGCACCAGTAAAGAACAAAGTGATGGTTACTTTGGATCCAACACAACATTAAAAAAAACACAATAAGCATTATGGACACGCTACAAAAAGAAAACAACTAAGTGCAATAAATATAAATATGAAGGCAATCCTATAAAACACAACGTAACTGTTATATACATAGATTCATTGTATGTCTATGATGTGATGATAGGTGATGTGTATGAAGTGCAGATAGGATGCGTTAATGGGTGGGAGTGTTGATCAGCCTGATGCTGAGGAGAAGTAACTGTTTTTGAGTCTGCGTGTCCTGGTGCTGGTGCTATGTAGCCTTTTTTCTGATAGGAGTGGGACAAGCAGTCCCTAAGCATGATATTGCTGGCCTTCCCCCCCCCCCCCCGTATCCCTTAATACCCTGACCAATCGACGTCTGCCTTGAATATATATAAACACTTGGCCTCCCCAGTTGTCCGTGGCAAAGAATTCCACAGATTCATCACTCCCTGGCGTAAGTAATTCCTCCTTAACTCCATTCTAAAAGGATGCCCCTCTATTCTGAGGCTGTGCCCTCTGCTCTTAGACTCCCTCAGCACAGCAAACATCCTCTCGACATCCATTCATTCAAGGCCTTTCAACATTCAATAGGTTTTAATGAGGTCACTCTTCATTCTTCTGAATTCCAGTGAATACAGGCCCAGAGCCATCAAATGCTCTTCATATAACAAGACCTTCAATCCTGGAATCATTTTCATGAACCTCCTTTGAACCCTCTCCAGTTTCAGCACATCCTTTCTAAAATAGGGGTCCAAAACTGCTTACAGTGTTCCAAGTGAGGCCTTACCAGTGCTTTATAAAGTCTAAATCAACCCTTAGGGAACCTGCACAAGGACTTCCAAGTCCCTTTGCGCCTCAGTTTTCTGCATTTTTTCTCCATTTAGAAAATAGTAAACCCTTTAATTTCTTTTACCAAAGTGCATGACCTTAAATTTCCTGACACTGTATTCTATCTGCCGTTTCTTTGCCCATTGTCCTAATCTAAATCCCTCTGTAGCCTCTCTACTTCCTCAAAACTACCTTCCCCTCCACCTACCTTCATATTGTCTGCAAATTTTTCAATAAATCCATCATCCAAATCATTGACATATAACATAAAAAGAATTGGTCCCAAAACAGACCCCTGTGGAACACCACTAGTCTCCAGCAGCCAACCAGAAAAGGCTCCCTTTATTCCCACTCTTTGCCTCCTGCCAGTCAGCCGGTCTAGCATGCTTTATCCATGCTAGAATCTTTGGCTGTAATACCATGAGCTTATAGCTTGTTAAGCAACCTCATGTATGGCACCTTGTCAAAAGCCTTCTGGTAATCCAAGTATACAACATCATCTGATTCTCCTTTGTCTATCCTGCTTGTTATTTCTTCAAAGAGTTCCAACAGATTTGTCGGGCAAGATTTTCACCTGAGGAAGCCATGCTGACTGCGGCCTCTTTCATCATGTGCTTCCAAGTACCCTGAGAATTTATCCTTAATAATTGATTCCAACATCTTCTCAACCATGGAGGTCAGACTAACTGGCCTAGAATTTCCTTTCTTCTGCCTCTCTTCCTTCTTGACGAGTGGAGTGACGTTTTCAATTTTCCAGTCTTCTGCAACCATTCCAGAATCTAGTGATTCTTGAAAGATTATTACTAATGACTCCACAATTTCTTCATCCACCTCTTTTAGAACCCTGGGATGTATGCTATCTAGTCCAGATGACTTTTCTACTTTCAGACCTTTCAGTTTCCCAGCAACCTTCGCTCTAGTAACGGTAACCACACACTGCATGACCCCTGACACCTGGAACTTCCACCATACTGCTGGTGTCTTCCACAGTGGAGACTGATGAAAAATACTTATTCAGTTCATCCGCCATTTACTTGTTCCTCATTGCTACCTCTCCAGCATCATTTTTCAGTGGTCCAATATCCACTCTTGCTTCTCTTTTACTCTTTATGTATCGGAAGAAAGTTTTGGTATCCTCTTTAATATTATTGCTAGCTTACTTCTGTATTCCATCTTTACCTTCTTAATGACTTTTTTAGTTGCCTTCTGTTGGTATTTAAAATTTACCCAATCCTCGAATTCCCAGCTAATTTTTGCTGTATTGTATGCCCTCTCTTTGGCTTTTAGTTTGACTTGTTCGCCATGGTTGTGTCATCTTGCCTTTAGAATACTTCTTCCTCTTTGGGATGTATATATCCTGTTGCCATTCGAATTGCTTCCAGAAATTCTAGCCTTTGCTGCTGTGCCTTTATCTCTGTCAGTGTTCCCGTCAATTCTGGCCAAGTCCTCTTTCATGCCTCTGTAATTCTCTTTACTCCACTGTAATAATGATACAGCTGACTTTAGCTTCTCCTTCCCAAATTTCAGGGTGAATTTGATCATATTATGATCACTTGTCCCTGAAAGTTCTTTTACCTTAAGGTCCCTAATCAATTCTGGTTCATTGCACAACACCCAATCCAGAATATCTGATCTCCTAGTGGGCTCAATCAAGAGCTGCTCTAAAAAGCCATCTTGTTGGCATTCTAGAAAATCCCCCCTCTTGGGATCCAGCAGCAACCTGATTTTCCCAATCTATCTGCATTTTGAAATCCCCCATGACTATTGTAACATTGCCCTTTTGGCATGCATTTTCAATTTCCCATTGTAATTTGTAGACTATATCATTACTACTGTTTGAGGGTCTGTATACAACTCCCAGCAAGGTCTTTTTCCCCTTGCAGCCCCTTAGCTCTATCCACAATGATTCAACACCTTTCGATTCTATGTCACCTCTTTCTGTTGATTTGATGCCACTTTTTACCAATGGAGCAATGCCTCCTCTCTGCCTTTTTGCCTGTCCTTTCAATATAATGTGTATCCTTGGACATTAAGTTCCAAGCTATAATCTTCTTTCAGGTGTGATTCAGTGATGCCTGCAACATCATACCCACCAATCTGCAACTCTGCTCCAAGTTCATCTACCTTATTCCGTATACTTTGCACATTCAAGTAATACATCTTCAGTCCTGTATTCATCTTTTTCGATTTTGGCCATCCTTTACGTTGTAACTCATCCTATTGACTGCAATTTTGCTCTATCCGCAGCCTCTCCTCAGTACACATTGTAAACCAGCCTACCTCATCTTCAGCACTATCATATGCCCTCCATACAATACTTCATACATTGAAATATAGGCAGCTCAGGACACTAGTCGCACCATGCTCAACCTTCTGATTCCTAACTTTGTCTGAGACCTTACCAACATCTGCCTCCACAACCCCTCCACAATATGTGCTGGCACTCTGTTTCCCACCCCATTGCGACTCTAGTTTAAACCGTACTGCCCAGCGTTAACAAATCCAGTCTCTTGTGTTCTGCACCTTGGATGTAACTATCTTGCTATATGTCCTATCTAAAAGCTCTTCAGCCTCCCAAATGCTCCGGAGTTCATCCAGTTCTAGCTCCAACTCCTTAAACACGATTTGTTAGTTGCTGCAGCTGGATGTACTTCTTGCAGTTGTAGTTGTCAGGGACATTGGAGGTCACCCTGCCTTCCCACATTCTGCAAGGTGAACATTCCACTATCCTGCATGGCTTCTCTACTGTCCTACCTGACCAGATATAGAAGGGGAAAGAAACTTAGCCTTGAGCTTTTCTTTTCTGTTGATTTCTCTGACTGAATCCTCTCTTTGCTGAGGTTTCAAAAATCTAAAGCCTGAAGGTCATCAATCTGACTCTGTCCACTCAGATGATGGCTGCTGCCCTTGCCCCTGCCTTCCTTTAATTTGCTCTTGCTAATCAATCCCAAATGCCGATTGGTCGCTGGTCTAAGCTCTTTTTTGCTGTAGTGACCTGCTCTTGGTTCCTACTTGGGCAGTGAAACTGAGTGAAATCCCATCCTCTCAAAACTTCTGATGTCTGGGTTGGTCACTGGCCAAAGCTCTCTGTCGCTGTAGTGACCCGCTATTGGCTCCTTTACTCAGGCGGTGGACCTGACTCCACGTCCGGCACCTTTCTGTATGTATGTTCTTAATGGCAAGCAGGCTAGTGCTGGTGATGCATTGGGAAGTTTTGACCACTTGTTGAAGAGCTCTCCTGTCCATCGCATTGAGGTTTCCATGACACACAGTACGTTGGAACACTCTCAACTGCACATTTTAGAAGGTTGTACAGATGTGCATAGACTAACCCTCTACCACCTCCTCAGGGGCAACAAATGGGGAGAATTGAAGTCAATCACCATCTCTTTTGTCTTGTTGACATTGGGGAAGAGTTTATTTGCCTGGCACCAGGCTTTAACTCTTTCACCCCCTCTCTTTTGGCTGCCTCATCGTTGTTGGTGATGAGCCCCACCACTGTTGTGTCGTCGGCAAACTTGACAATGTGGTTGCTCGGGTGTTTGATCATGCAGTCTTGTGTGAACAGTGTCCAGCAGTGGGCTCAGCGCACAGCTCTGGGGCACACCCATATTGAGAATGATGAGGAGGGAGGAGCGTTTGTGCATTACAGGGTAATCATATGTAAGGGTTTCTTCTTTTATGTTACTGCTAAGGTGAATAAAATGGCTTCTCTGTAGCAGTATGTTTGGATTATAATTAGTGATAACGGAACTTGTATTCATTTGTTAACCAATTGGGATAGATGTTATTCTCTCTGTCTGTGTGAAAGCTGTTAGTTGTGCGGACTTTGGGGGAGAAGGCGCGAAGAAGATGAAGAGAGAAGACGTAACTTGAGGAGACAGTTGCAGGACCTGCTGGGCTCGGGGCGGGTGCCCGGGGTCGACGACGAGCGAAGGAGGATCAGCGAAAGGGAATCTGTGAGCTCCAACATTTGTGCACTGGACATGTTTATGAGATTATTGGCGCCTTTTATTTGTTTTCCTTTTCTTTTGTTTCTCTACTAACCCCATACTTAAATATAAAATCTTAATTATTTAACTGCACATTGTGGACTGAATGTTATTTCAGGGTACTGATGTTACACAGGGGACACAACACACAGCATCCACACAAACTTGATTACCCAGTTTGGTGGGGCCGAAGGCTGCTCCCCCTAGACAGAAGCGAGCTGAGCGAGCCTGAGGCTTACCGGGGGGGGGGGCTACAATAGAAAAAGTTGTCTTTGTAGATATTTCATACATGACTCAACAGTGAGGAGCAAAAATCCCTCACATAAGCAGTTTTGAATTGGCCATTATTACCGTTTAAGTCTGTTCATTTCCATAGGGAATATATTTTCGAAACAGGAGACGGAAATTGTAAAAGCTATTCTGTACTCTGGCAGATGATCGTGTGACAACCTCAAATGTTTTGGGGAGAAAAGGTGAAATCATAACTAGCTAAACAACAGAATAAATGAATGCTTGCTATTTTCAATTTGGCAGTTACATTGCTGATGCAGAATGGAGCAGGTTTTAAAAGTAGCTGTACAAAAAGTCGTATTGTATGACGATCCATCTTGGAAACAGATAGAATTGTATTTTCAGGTTAAAATGGGCCAGGAATCTAGCTGGCATTTTATCGTGCCATAAATCTAGCTGTATTAAGGTAATAATGGTGTTAGGAACAAAATAAAACTGCTGTAAGATTATTCTGATAATCACCCTGCTACATCACCTGTGACTTAACTGAATTTTGAGCATGTTATCATTCAGATCGAAACAGCGATGCAGAAAATGAATTGAGGGATAAAATGCTGAAGCGGAAATAAGCCATTCTGTCCCCATAACTCTGCTCTTCCATTCATAAAGGTCATGACTGAGCTTTTAGCTGACAGCCATCTTTGTACAATAATCACGTATCCCTCGGTTCCCTCAGTACCCAAAAATGAATTACTATCACCGACAAAACATGTTCTGGTGGAATTTTCTCGAGGGCAGAACCAAACTGATGATTAAATTTAAATGAATAATTGTCCTAACTTACTTCCTTGTTCTATTCCCTGTACAGTCATGACTACATGGCCAGATTTTGCTCTGACTCCCATCTACAAGTTTGTAGATGATGCCACCGCACTGGGCTGCATCTCAAAAAATAACAATTGGAGTACAAGATATAGAGAGAAGATAGAGAGTTTATTGACGTGCTGTTATGACAACAACCTTTCCCTTCATGTCAACAAAAGAGCTGGTCATTGATTCAGATGGGGGGTGGTGCCTACCTACATCGGAGCTAACAAAATTTGGCATGTCCCTGTTGACACTTTTCAATTTTTATCAATGAACTATAGAGATCATTTGGATGCATAATGCTTAAAATGGTAACAGCTCTGCACATGACTGCAAGAAACTGTGGAGAGTTGTGGACACAGCTGAACCTCTATGGACTCTGTTTATGTTTCACGCTGTCTCCAACAGCATAATCAAAGACACACCCAACACAGACATGCACCCCTCAGACATGTAGCCTCTCTATTCCCTCAAAACTACTTTCCTCTCCACCTATCTTCATATCGTCAGCAAACTTTGCCACAATTCTGTCATCCAAGTCATCGACATATAACTTAAAATGAAGAGGTCCCAACACAGACCCCTGTGGAACATTGTTAGTCACCGACAACCAACCAGAAGACATTTCTTTATTCCCATTCTTTGCCTCCTGCCAATCAGCCACTGCTTTATTCTTTCCTGCAATAAGATGGGCTCTTAACATGTCAAGCAGCCTCATGTGTGGCACCTTGTCAAAGGCCTTCTGGAAATCCAAGTATGCAACATCAATTGATTCTCCTGTGTCTATCCTGCTTGCAATTTCTTCAAAGAATTCCAATAGATTTGTCTTCTGCCTCTCTCCCTTCTTAAAGAGTGGAGTGACGTTTGCAATGTTTCGTTCCTCCAGAGCCATGCCAGAATCAATTGATTCTTGAAAGATCATTACCAATGTCTTCAGAATCTCTTCAGCCACTTCTTTCAGAACTTTACAATGTACACCATCTGGTCCAGGTGAGTTACTTACATCCAGGCCTTTCGGTTTTCCAAGAACCTTCTCCCTAGTAATAGCAACTTCACACACTTTTGCCCTCTGACACTCTTGAACATCCGACATCTTGCTAGTGTGTTCCACAGTGAAGACTGATGCAAACTACTTTTAAGTTTGACCTCTATTTCCTTGTCTGACATTGCTGCCTCTCTAGCATCATTTTCCAGCTGACCGATATCTACTCTTGCCTCTCTTCTACACTTCATATATCTGAAAAAACTTATGGTATCCTCTTTAATGTTATTGGCTAGCTTAGTTTCATATATTCCACCTTTACCATCTTAATGACTTTCTCAGTTGCCTTCTGTTGGTTTTTAAATGCTTCCCAATCCGCTAACTTTCCACTAATTGTTGCTCTATTGTATGCCCTCTCTTTGGCTTTTATGATGGTTTTGACTTCTCTTGTTAGCCATGGTTGTGTCATCTTGCCGTTAGAATACTTCTTCCGCTTTGGGATGTATGTACCCTGCGCCTTCCGAATTGGTTCCAGAAATTCCAGCTATTGCTCCTCTGCCATCATCCCTGCCAGTGTTCTTTTCCAATCAATTCTGGCAAACTCCTCTCTCATGCTTCCGTAATTCCCTTTACTCCAGTGCAATACTGATACATTTGACTTTAAATTCTCCTTCACAAATTTCAGAGTGAATTTGATCATATTATGATGATCACTCTCCCTGAAGGGTTCTTATACGTTAAGCTTTCTAATCAGTTCTGGTTCATTGCACAACACCCAATCAAGAGTAGCAGATCCCCTAGTGGGCTGAACCACAAGTTGCTCTAACAAGCCATCTTGTGGGCATTCTGATTTTCCAAATCTACCTACATATTGAAATCCCCCATGACTATTGGGGTACTATGCACTGGCTATACATTTCCCTTCCTTCTCCTGATGGTCACCCAGTTACCTGACTCCTGCAGCCTAGGGGTGACTACCTCCCTGTAGTTCCTGTCTATTACCTCCTCAATCTCCCATGAGCTGAAGGTCATCGAGCTGCAGCTTGGTGCACTGGGTGCTGATGTGTTTATCCAGGAGACTGGAGGTCTCCCAGAGTTCCCACATCTCACACACAGTGAAAAAATACTGCCCCTGGATCCATTCTCACTGCACTACTATATACATTGGTAGAAGAAATAAAAGGGTAGACTATTTTCTAACGGAGAAAATTCAAAAATCTGAGGTGCAAAAGGACTTGGGAGTTCTCATGCAGGATCCTGGGTCCTGGCTTCTGAGTCCTGGACACTGAGATCTGGCTAAAGGATGCATGTCTCTGGGAGCTGAACGTCCAAGGATACATGGTGTATCGGAAGGATAGGAAGGTAGGCAGAGGGGGAGGCGTGGCTTTATTGGTAAGAAATGATATTAAATCATTAGAAAGAGGTGATATAGGATCGGAAGGTGCAGAATCTTTATGGGTTGAGCTAAGGAATAGCAGGGGTAAAAAGGACCCTGATGGCAGTTATTCATAGGCCTCCAAACAGCTGCAGGGATGTGGACTACAAATTACAACTGGAAATAGAAAAGGTTTGTCAGAAGGGCAGTGTTATGATAATTGTGGGGGATTTTAACATGCGAATGGATTGGGAAAATCAGGTTAGCACTGGATCTCAAGAGAGAGAATTTGTAGAATGTCTGCGAGATGGCTTTTTAGAACAGCTTGTTGTTGAGCCCACTAGGGGATCGGCTGTACTGGATTGGGTATTGTGTAATGAGCCGGAGGTGATTGGAGAAATTGAGGTGAAGGAACCCTTAGGAGGCAGTGATCATAACATGATTGAGTTCACTGTGAAATTAGAAAAAGAGAAGCCGAAATCTGATGTGTCGGTGTTTCAGTGGAGTAAAGGAAACTACAGTGGCATGAGAGAGGAACTGGCCAAAGTTGACTGGAAAGAGACACTGGCGGGAAAGACGGCAGAGCAGCAGTGGCTGGAGTTTATGCGAGAAATGAGGAATGTACAAGACAGGTATATTCCAAAAAAGAAGAAATTTTCGAGTGGAAAAAGAATGCAACAGTGGTTGACAAGAGAAGTCAAAGCCAAAGTTAAAGCTAAGGAGAGGGCATACAAGCAAGCAAAAATTAGTGGGAAGACAGAGGATTGGGAAGTCTTTAAAACCTTACAAAAGGAAACCAAGAAGGTCATTAAGAGAGAAAAGATTAACTATGAAAGGAAACTAGCAAATAATATCAAAGAGGATACTAAAAGCTTTTTCAAGTATATATAGAGTAAAAGACAGGTGAGAGTAGATATAGGACCGATAGAAAATGATACTGGAGAAATTGTAATGGGAGATGAAGAGATGGCAGAGGAACTGAACAAGTATTTTGCATCAGTCTTCACTGAGGAAGACAGCAGGATACCGGACACTCAAGGGTGGCAGGGAAGAGAAGTGTGCGCAGTCACAATTACGACAGAGAAAGTACTCAGGAAGCTGAATAGGCTAAAGGTTGATAAATCTCCTGGACCAGATGGAATGCACCCTCGTGTTCTGAAGGAAGTAGCTGTGGAGATTGTGGAGGCATTAGCGATGATCTTTCAAAAGTCGATAGATTCTGGCATGGTTCTGGAAGACTGGAAGATTGCAAATGTCACTCCGCTATTTAAGAAGGGGGCAAGGAAGCAAAAGGAAATTATAGACCTGTTAGCTTGACATCGGTGGTTGGGAAGTTGTTGGAGTCGATTGTCAAGGATAAGGTTACAGAGTACCTGGAGGCATATGACAAGATAGGCAGAACTCAGCATGGATTCCTTAAAGGAAAATCCTGCCTGACAAACCTATTACAATTTTTTGAGGAAATTACCAGTAGGCTAGACAAGGGAGATGCGGTGGATGTTGTATATTTGGATTTTCAGAAGACCTTTGACAAGGTGCCACACATGAGGCTGCTTAACAAGATAAGAGCCCATGGAATTACAGGAAAGTTACATACGTGGATAGAGCGTTGGCTGATTGGCAGGAAACAGAGAGTGGGAATAAAGGGATCCTATTCTGGTTGGCTGCCGGTTACCAGTGATGTTCCACAGGGAACAGTATTGGGGCTGCTTCTTTTTACATTATACATCAACGATTTGGATTATGGAATAGATGGCTTTGTGGCTAAGTTTGCTGACGATACGAAGATAGGTGGAGGGGTCGGTAGTGCTGAGGAAACAGAGAGTCTGCAGAGAGACTTGGATAGATTGGAAGAATGGGCAGAGAAGTGGCAAATGAAGTACAATGTTGGAAAGTGTATGGTTATGCATTTTGGCAGAAAAAATAAACAGGCAGACTATTACTTAAATGGGAAAAGAATTCAAAGTTCTGAGATGCAACGGGACTTGGGAGTCCTCGTACAGGATTCCCTTAAAGTTAACCTCCAGGTTGAGTCAGTAGTGAAGAAGGCGAATGCAATGTTGGCATTCATTTCTAGAGGAATAGAGTATAAGAGCAGGGATGTGATGTTGAGGCTCTATAAGGCGCTGGTGAGACCTCACTTGGAGTACTGTGGGCAGTTTTGGTCTCCTTATTTAAGAAAGGATGTGCTGACGTTGGAGAGGGTACAGAGAAGATTCACCAGAATGATTCCGGGAATGAGAGGGTTAACATATGAGGAACGTTTGTCCGCTCTTGGACTGTACTCCTTGGAGTTTAGAAGAATGAGGAGAGACCTCATAGAAATATTTCGAATGTTAAAAGGCATGGACAGAGTGGATGTGGCAAAGTTGTTTCCCGTGATGGGGGAGTCTAGTACGAGAGGGCATGACTTCAGGATTGAAGGGCGCCCTTTCAGAACAGAAATGCGAAAAAATTTTTTTAGTCAGAGGGTGGTGAATCTATGGAATTTGTTGCCATGGGCAGCAGCGGAGGCCAAGTCATTGGGTGCATTTAAGGCAGAGATTGATAGGTATCTGAGTAGCTAGGGCATCAAAGGTTATGGTGAGAAGGCGGGGCAGTGGGACTAAATAGGATAAAATGGATCAGCTCATGATAAAATGGCGGAGTAGACTCTATGGGCCGAATGACCTACTTCTGCTCCTTTGTCTTATGGTCTTATGGTGATCCCCTAAGGTTTAATTTGCGGGTTGAGTCTGATTATTTAAGGAATTTGCCATGTTCGCATTCATTTCAAGAGGACTAGAATATAAAAGCAAGGATGTAATGTTGAGGCTTTCTGAAGTACTGGTGAGGCCTCACTTGGAGTATTGTGAGCAGTTTTGACCCACTTATCTAAGAGAGAATGTGCTGACAATGGAAAATGTTCCAAGGATGTTCACGAAAATGATTCTGAGATTGAAAGGCTTTGATGGCTTTGGGCCTGTACTTACTGGAATTCAGAAGAATAAGGGATAACCTCAATGAAACCTGTAGAATGCTTAAAGACCTCGACTGAGTGGATGTGGAGAGGATGTTTCCGATGGTGGGGGAGTCTAAGACCAGAGGACACAGCCTCAGAGTGGATGGACATCCTTTTAGAACGGAGATGAGAAGGACTTCCTTCATCCAGAGAGTGGTGAATCTGTGGAATTCTTTGCCACAGGCGGCTGTGAAGGCCAAGTCATTGGCTATATTTTAAGCAGAGGTTGATAGGTTGAAGGGATATGGGGAGAAGGCAGAAGATTGGGGCTGAGAGGGAAAATGGATCAGCCATGACGAAGTGGCTGAGCAGACTTGATGGGCCAAATGACTCCATTCTACTCCTATATCTTATGGTCATATGGTTTTATGTTCTTTCTTCTCCCCTATCTCATTGAACAAAAGGTACGAAAGCATGAAAGGACATGCCACCAGGTTTAAAGACTGCTTCTATTTCACTGTTACCGAACTCCTGAATGGACCTCTTGTTTGATAAGAAAACTCTTGACCTCATCATCTATCTCATTATGATCGTGCACTTTATTGTTCACCTGCATTTTCGGTAGCCTTTACAATTGATTCTGCTCTGTTAATGTACTTTATACTTTATACTTTATTGTTGCCAAACAATTGATACTAGAACGTACAATCATCATAGCGATATTTGATTCTGCGCTTCCCGCTCCCTGGAGTACAAATCGATAGTAAATATTAAAAATTTAAATTATAAATCATAAATAGAAAATAGAAAATGGAAAGTAGGGTAGTGCAAAAAAACCGAGAGGCAGGTCCAGACATTTGGAGGGTATGGCCCAGATCTGGGTCAGGATCCGTTCAGCAGTCTTATCACAGTTGGAAAGAAGCTGTTCGCAAATCTGGCCGTATGCGTCTTTAAGCTCCTGAGCCTTCTCCCAGAGGGAAGAGGGACGAAAAGTATGTTGGCTGGGTGGGTCGTGTCCTTGATTATCCTGGCAGCACTGCTCCAACAGCGTGTGGTGTAAAGTGAGTCCAAGGATGGAAGATTGGTTTGTGTGATGTGCTGGGCCGTGTTCACGATCTTCTGCAGCTTCTTCCGGTCTTGGACAGGACAACCTCCATACCAGGTTGTGATGCACCCTAGAAGAATGTTTTCTACGGTGCATCTATAAAAATTAGTGAGGGTTTTAGGGGACAGGCCAAATTTCTTTAGCTTTCTCAGGAAGTAAAGGCGCTGGTGGGCCTTCTTGGCAGTGGACTCTGCTTGGTTGGACCAAGTCAGGTCATTTGTGATATTGACCCCAAGGAACTTAAAGCTTTTGACCTGTTCCACTTGCACACCCCCGATGTAAAT
This sequence comes from Mobula birostris, assembly GCF_030028105.1. Taxonomy (NCBI): domain Eukaryota; kingdom Metazoa; phylum Chordata; class Chondrichthyes; order Myliobatiformes; family Myliobatidae; genus Mobula; species Mobula birostris. The sequence goes on along the minus strand of NC_092380.1, from coordinate 98,429,177 downwards.
TGGGTCGTGTGGTCTGCTACTCCTTCTGAAGTCAACAACCAATTCCTTTGTCTTGCTGACGTTGAGGGATAGGTTATTGTCTTCTCACCATGCCGCCAGGTTCTTGATTTCCTCTGTGTACTCAAACTCATCATTACCCGAGATACAGCCTACAATTGTTGTGTCATCAGCAAACATAGATAGATAGATAGATAGCTATACTCTATTAATCCCGAGGGAAATTTGGTTTTGTTACAGCCGCACCAACCAAGAATAGAGCAATATAGCAAATCAATAGCGTAAATATAGCAATACAAAAAACCCCAACAATCAAACAACAAAATGCAAACTATGCCAGATGGAAAATAAGTCCAGGACCAGTCTATTGGCTCAGGGTGTCTGACCCTCCACGGGAGGAGCTGCACGTTCGATGGCCACAGGCAGGAACGACCTCCCGTGCCGCCAAGTGTTGTATCACGGTGGAATGTGGCCGAAGTCCAACAGTAAAAAGGTCAATATCCAGTCTGCAAACACGTTCCTAACATATATTGAGTTTGATGGAAGCTTGGCTACACAATCATGGGTGTACAGTGAGTACAGCAGGGGGCTGAGTACACAGCCTTGTGGGGCACCGGTGCTCAGAGTGATTGTAGAGGAGAGCTTGTCCCCTATTTTTACAGCCTGGGTCCTGTCTGTGAGGAAGTTGAAGATCCAGCTGCAGATCTGAGTACTAAGGCCCAGGTTCTGGCGCTTAGGAATCAGTTTATGTTTTACCTTAGTCTAGCTCAATGCACTGTACTGATGTGATCTGTATGAACAGTACACAAGACAAGCTTTTTACTCTGTCTTGGTACATAGACCAATACCAATACCAGTTTTCATGTAATAAACTTGAGAAATTAGGCAAGGAGATTTTTAGGTAGAATACTGACAGCATGCAATTAGGAATGATTTAATTATTAGGGAGATGACATGTGATCTGTGCAATGATTTGTTATCATGAGTTGAGTTATTATTTCCTAGGTATTCCTGTGCACCAATTTTTATGTCACTTCCACCTCCACCTGCAATGATCCCTCTAATTTGTAATGACCAGTGTACGCAAAAATCTTCTGCTGTGCGATTTTCTTGCCCAATGACAACAATTTGAGTGTGCTGAATAATTTCTTCAATAAAATCAGTATATATAAGCCAGTTCTAAATTCTACAGAGAAATCATTGAAAACTCTACGTTGTCGACACCATCCGCATCAGAAACCAGAAAAGGAAATCTGATTGTAAAATATACTTAACGTTCCAATGAGGTAGAGGGTGACAACCTTTTGTGCGCAGTTTAAATTCTTTTGTACGCTAGTAGCAAAAGATGTGTGCGCACACACATGTGCTCACCTTAGAGGGAACAGTGTCCACCAGTCTCTATCAGTACACAATATTGGCCTGCACCATTCAGCAAAATATCATCCGCAGTGCACTCTAGCTTGATTCAAAAACGAAAATGGAAAATGGTAGGATGTTCAGCAAGGTGATCAGCATCTATGGAAAAAGCAACTTAATTTAAAGTTTCATGTTAGTGACCCTTCATGAGAAATCTGAAATGTTTTAATTCAATTTTACATTGATGAATAAGTTCCTCTCAAATTTAAATTTCTGAAGGAAATACTTTAAATTGTATCATATTAATTCTGAATAACCCTTACATTAATTTAACCCATCACTAGGATATTCATGGAACATTCTTTTTGATCCATGTTCCATCTCTGGATGGTAATGAAGTAAATACACGTGAAATGCTACATTAAGCAGTTCATATTCATTTTAACTTATGTAATTTCTCTCAACCAAAAAGTGTTAATCTTTCTGAATAGCAGGAATGTGGAAAGCTTTTAGCAAAGGCAAATTTCCATCTATTAAAATGACATCTATTGAAGTTCCTAGAAAGGACTGTGAGAACAGCTGGGAGGATCATAGTGGTCTCCCTGCCATCCATCGGGGGCAGTTATCAGGAACCCTGCGTATGCAGGGCCCTTAGTATTATTAAGGATCTCATCCATTCATCCAGCATCCTCTTTGGCTCTCTATCAACAGGCAGGGGACTCCGATGCATAAAAATCAGAACAGTCAGGATGGGAAAGTGTTTCTTCCCCCAGGCCATTAGCTCCTGAACTCCCTGTCACATTGTATTTGAAGTGTCACTGGTTAATCTGTTCTGTATCTTACATTATTTAATTTATGCACTTTAGTATGTTATTAATGTGATTCATCTATAGATTTTATCCTTATCTTCATAAGTTATCATGTGTAATGTGTGTTAAGTGTATGACTGTGCTTTACACTCTGGTTTGGATAAACATTGTCTCGTTTCTATAGATGACAATAAACTTGACCTTGCTCACAAATAGAACCACAATCATTGTTCTCTCCCTTTTGGTCTCCTATAATGATGTTTTGGCAATTATTAGAACAACTGTAAATACTTCAGAAGTATAGATTACTATCCCTTACTCTGTGGATATATCAAGGCCCAAAAAATGACAACCGACACTGCATAATGATTACATAGTTAGTGGATTATTTTAGATGTTGTGTACATACATCTACTGATGCCTCTGGACACATCTTCAGTTTAATTATCTATTGTGATTATTTCTTCATTTATTTTGTTGCCTCCTATAACAAATCATGTTTATTTAATGCACTTGAAAGAAATATTAATTGTTGAAGAATAACAGTCAGTTTGTTAAAACTAGTAGCTAGGATGCAAGAATGTATCATATATTCTTTAGTTTGTTAACCATGATTTTGTTTAAACATTAAAAAAATGTTGCAATGCAGCAACATGCAGGTTGAGTTGGTGGTGAGGAAGGCAAATGCAATGTTCACATTCATTTCAGAAGGATGAGAATATAAGAGCAAGGATGTCATGCTCAGGTGTTATAAGGCATTGCTCATTCCATACTTGGAGTATTGTGAGCACTTTATCTTAGAAAAGATGTGGTGGCATTGCAGAGGGTTGGAGGAGGTTCACAAGAATGATTCTGGGAACGAAAGGGTTAACATATGAAGAACATTTGATGGCTCTGGGCTTGTACTCACTGGAGTTTAGAAGAATGAGGGGGGTGGATCTCATTGAAATCTATCACATTTTGAAAGGCTTAGATAAAGTGGATGTGGAGAGGATGTATCCTATAGTGGGTGGGTCTAGGGCCAGAGGTTACAGCCTCAGAATAGAAATCTAGATTTGAATGAGGAGGAATTTCTTTAGCCAGAGGGTGGTAAATTTGTGGAATTAATTGCCACAGACAACTGTAGAGGCCAAGTTATTTAGTGTATTTAAAGTGGATGTTGATAGGCTTCTGATTAGACAGGGTGTCAAAGGCTTTGGAGAGAAGGCAGGAGGATGGGGTTGAGAGGGATAATAAATCAGCCATGATGGAATGGCAGAGCAGACTCGATGGGCTGAATAGCCTAATTCTGCTCCTATGTCTTAAAATTTTCCAAATAACATTGATAACTTGGTTAGCACCATTCAAAATTGGAGGGAGGAAAGTACCAGGGTTAAAACCAACATGAGGGTGACTAGTCTTGAAACCCTGGGTCTACTAAGAGTTTATCCCATGATTGTAGTTCCACTTAATATAGTGAAGGGTGTTCTTGGTGTGAAAAGGGACAGAAAACAAACTACTAGAGCAGAATAAGATTTTAGCATAGACTAGATGGGCCAAAGGTACTGTTCTATGACTCTACAGCAGGGGTTCCCCACTTTTTTTTTGCCATGGACCAATATCATTAAGGAATATCATTGGGAACCAGTTCTCTAGAGGGAGTCAGTGGGTCAAGTAGCACCTTAGAAATTGACAGTCGACATTTCAAATTGTTCAACTGATCTAATTCAGTGTGAAGCTGGGATTTTGTCTTCAGGATTGTATTGTGGTCACTAATAATGTTCATGTTCAGATAAATCTGTAATATGAGGACTGATGAGGATGAGGTCTTCAAACAAGAATGGTTTATTTCAGTGACAGGCATGAGACATAGCATCTGTTTGTAGAAATGCTAATTTCGAAACGTACCTTAAGTCACTGCTGAGGTCTCTTCTGATGCCACTTAGTATTGTATGGCTTTTAGATACATACAATACAGATGTTTCTAAAATATTATCATGATAAAACTTCCAACTATCCATAGGATCTCCCTATTATTGTTCATGAGTTGTCCTTATATATACTGCAAGTCACTTAAAGCTGGCATATAGGTGAAGCAGGTAATGAAGTGAGCAATTGATTCAGTACGTTAACTGTTATTAATAAAAGACTCAAGTAAAGTTCAAAATAAATTTATTATCAAAGTACATACCCATTACCATACACTACCTTGAGATTCATTTTCTTGCAAATATTTACAGAGGAAAAAAAGGAAACGCAATATAATTTTATGAAAAACTATACATAAGTAAAGGCTGACGAGCAACCAGTGTACCAAAGAAGACAAACTGAAAATAAAGAAAATACGGAGAGCATCAGTACCAATGACATAGGTAGGAGGGGCAATGAGGTCCTGCAAAGTGAGTTCAGGGAGCTAGGTGCTAAGTTAAAGGACAAAACCTCCAGGGTTGTGATCTCAGGATTGCTACCTGTTCCATATGCTAGTGAGGCCAGAAATAGGAAGATCATACAGTGGCTAAGGAGTTGGTGCAGAAGGATGGGACCTGTACAAAAGGGACAGTTTGCACCTGAACTGGATGAGGACTAATATACTAGCAGGAAGGTTCACTAGTTTAAACCAGAGGTGCAGAGGGTAGAAATCAGAGCACCAGAACAGATGGTGGAGTGGCTGTAAAAAAAGATGTTAAGCCTACATACAAAGTCTAGAATCAAAAGGTCGAGCATGGTGGGACTAATGTTCTGAGCTGTGTATATTTAAATGCAAGGAATATTGTAAGAAAAGCGGATGAGCTTAGAGCATGGATCAGCCCGTGGAATGGTGACATTGTAGCCGTTAGTGAGACTTGGTTGCAGGAGGGGCAGGACTGGCAGCTCAATGTTCCAGGGTTCCATTGTTTTAAACATGATAGAGCAGGAGGGATTAAAGGGAGAGGGGTGGCATTACTAGTAAGGAAAAATGTCATGGCAGTGCTTAGACAGGACAGATTGGAGAGTTCGTCTATTGAGGCTTTATGGGTAGAACTGAAAAATAAGAAAGGTATGGCCACATGAATGGAATTATATTATAAGCCACCCAGCAGTCTGCAGGATTTAGAGGAGCAAATTTGTAGAGAGATTGCAGACTGTTGCAAGAAACACAAGGTTGTGATAGTAGGTGGTTTTTACTTTCGACATCATAACTGTAAAAAGGCTGGATAAAAAAGAGTTTGTCAAGTGAGTTCAGGAAAGTTTCCTTAATCAGTACATAGAGGCCCCAACCAGAGAAAGTGTGATACTAGATCTTGTATTAGGAAATGCGAAAGAGGTAACAGAAGTTTGTGTGGGGGAGCACTTTTCATCTAATGATAATAATTCCATTAGTTTCAGAGTAGTTATGGGAAAAGATAGGTCTGGTCCTCAGGTTGAAATTCTAAATTGGTAAAAGGTCAATTTTGATGGTATCAGAATGGATCTGGCAAGTGTAAATTGAGATAGGCTGTTTTCTGGCAAAGGAATACTTGGTAAGTGGAAGGTCTTCAAAAGTGAAATTTTGTGAGTACAGAGCTTGTATGTTCTTGTCAGAATAAAAGGCAAGGATAACAGTCTTATGGAACCTTGGTTTTTGAGAGATATTGACCCTGGTTAAGCAAAAAGAGGTGCATAGCAGGTATAGGCAGGCAGAAAAAAAGTGAGGTACTTAGAGAGTATAAAAAAATAGAAGAGAACACTTGAGAAGGAAATCAAGATAGCTAAAACAAGGCATGAGGTTGCATTGTAGACGAGGTGAAAGAGAATCCTAAGGACTTCTGCAGATATATTAAGAGGAAAATGGTAGCAAGGGGCAAAATTAGTCCTGTGGAAGATCAGAATAGTAATTTATGCATGGAGCCTAAGCCTAAAGAGATGGCGGAGATCTTGAATGGATTTTTTGCACCTGTATTTACTAGGGAGACAGATACAGTGTCTATAGACGTGAGGCAACACAGCAGCAAGGTCGTAGACCCTATAGAGTTTACAGAGGAGGTGGAATTTGTTGTCTTGAGGTAAATTACTGTAAATAACCCCCCCCCCCCACAGGGCCTGACAAAGTCTTCCCTCAGAGCCTGTGGGAGGTAAGTGCAGAAATTGCAGCCATCCTAGCAGAGATATTTAAAACATCCTTAGGCATGGGTGCAATGCTGGAGGATAGCTAATGTTATTCTGTTTGTCAAGAAAGACTCTAAGAATAAGCCAGGAAATTAAAGGCCAGTGAGCCTGACATCAGTAGTGTGGGAAGGTTATTGGATGATATTCTAAGGACCGAATATTGGTATAAGTATTTGGAAAGGCAGGGACTGATTAGGAATAGTCATCTGTATTTGTATGTGGTAGGTCATGTCTAACCAATCTTATTGAGCTTTGCAAGGAAGTTACCAGGAAAGTTGATGAAGGCAAAGCAGTGGATATTGTCTACAAGGTCAAGAAGGTTCGGTCGCTTGGCTTTTAAGTTGATGTAGTAAACTGGATTAGATATTAGCTTCGTGGGAGAAGCCACAAAGTGGTAGTAGTTGAGAGCCTCTCTGATTGGAGGCCTGTGACTAGTGGTGTGCCGCAGGGATTGGTGCTGGGTCTGTTGTTGTTTGTTATCTATATCAAAGATCTGGACAATGTGGTAAACTGGATCAGCAAATTTGCCGATGATACCAAGGTTGGAGATGTAGTGGACAGTGAGGAAGACTATCGAAGCTTGCAGCAGGATCTTGCAGCTGGAAGAATAAGCTGAGAAATGGCGGGTGGAGTTTCATGCAGACGTGTGAGGTGTTGCTCTTTGGGAGGACCAACCAGGCTAGGTCTTACACAGTGAGTGGTGGGACACTGAGGAGTGTGGTAAAACAGAGGGATATGGAAATGGAGATCCATAATTCTTTTAAAGTAGACGATCGAGGGGAGATCTCTATTAGGAGATATGCAAAATTTTGAGGGGTTTAGATAGGGTAAATGCAAGCAGGCTTTTTCCACTGAGGTTAGCTGAGAGTGCAACCAGAGGTCATGGGTTAAGGGTGAAAGGTGGAATGTTTAAGGGGAAAATGAAAGAGGACTTCTTCACTGAGGGCAATGAGAGTGTGGAAAGAGCTGCCAACACAAGTGGTGAAGGCTGGTTCGATTTCAACATTGAAGAAAATTTTGGATAGGTACATGGATGGTCGGGGTATGGAGAGCTATGGTTCAGGTGCAAGTCGATGGGACGAGGCAGACTAATATTTTGAGACATACTAGATGGGCCGAAGGGCCTGTTTCTGCGCTGTAGTGTTCTATGACTCTATGAGTTCCAAAAAGTCATTGAAAGTGAGTCTGTAGGTCATAGAATCAGCTCAGAGTAGTTGTAAATGAACTTATCCATGCTATTTCAGGAGTCTGGTAGACATAGGGTAATACCTGTTGCTGAACCTGGTGTTGTGGGACTTGGACTGTATACAGCATGGAAGCAGTACAACCTGACAGGCTATCAGGTACTGAACAGGGCAAATCTCATTTCCCATCACTCATCGCATGGCATTTCATCATGGCATCTAAATAGTAGTTAAATCTTGTGAGAGCGCTTGCTTCCATCAGCCCCTCGTGTAGTGTATTCCAGATTCCAACCATGCTCTTAGAGAAAATGCTCTTTCTCAAGTTCTCTCCAAGCTCTTACCTTAAACTTATGGCCTCTCATCTGGATTCTGCTCAGGGGAAAGGTTTCACAAAGTCTATCCTATCCATGCCTCTCATAATTTTGTGGTCTTTAATCAGGTCTCCCCTCTACCTTTTCCATGGCAAAGGAAACAAATCCAGCCTATCGTCTTTTCCTTTGTGAAATATTCTATATCAATTATCACCCTGATGAATCTCCCTTCCAGTGCAGTCATATTCTTCCTGTGGTGTGGTGACCAGAACTGCACAGTACTCCAGCTATTGTTTCATATAGTGGTGCCATAACCTCCTTACTCTTATATTCTGTATCCTGACTAATGAAGGCAATATCCTACAAGTTACCTTAACCACTTTGTGTACCTGTGCTGGTTTCTTTAGGAAACATTGGACATGTACATCAAGATATCTCTGTTCCTCTGAATGGTTGGGACCTCTATATCTTGTGTATCTTCTCACCTTTATTAGTCCTCTCAAAATATTACATCTCATGTTTCATAGGAATAAATTCCACCCGCCATTTCTTTGACCATTTTACTATCTAAACAATGTTGCCCTGTATTCAAAGACGACACTCATTACTGTATATAACACCGTTAAACCTTGTGTCATCTGTGCACTTACTGATTTATAGATCCCACATTCACTAATGTACAGTTCTGTGCAGAAGTCATAGGCACATAATATATAGCTAGGGTGCCTAAGACTTTTGCACAGTACTGTAGAAAATTAATACATATTGCACTGTACTGCTGATTCAAAAAAACTCCACTAATTTCATGACATATGTGAATGATGATAAACCTGATTCTAATATGGGTCTCTATTCTGGACTGAGAGTGGGAAAGGGGCAAGGAGAGGGGAATCATGGTTGGGAAAACGGGAAGTGCTCCAGAGAGGCATTCTGCAATGACCAATAAAGCGAATGTTTGGAATCATATGAGAGGCATTCTGCAATGACCAATAAAGCGAATGTTTGGAATCATATGATCTTGCCTGGTGCTTTAGGGCTGTGTGTGTGTGTGTGTGTGTGTGTGTGTGTGTGTGTGTGTGTGTGTGTGTGTGTGCGTGTGTGTGCGTGTGTGCGCGCGTGCGCGCACCTGCAGCACCCCTCAGTCCCTGGCACACTTTTCCTGCCAGATTTACAAGCTTGCTCTCTGCTCTGTGTTATCAAATACAGTACTGTGCAAAAGCCTTAGACACCCTGACTATGTGGTTAAGACTTTTGCACAGTACTGCATATAACAAATAAGGGACCCAGCACTACAGTATACAGTATACCACTGTCCCAAATACAACCATCAATAAGTCCAGTTGAGTTGAGATGGAACCAATCATATCATGTTCTTTAAACATTCTTAATGGTACGAATAATTAAAATTTTCAAGCTTCCCACCTGTGCATTTATGATACAGACTTGTCAAGGCTCAAACTTCAGTTAAGTGACATTTTCAAACTATTCGATTATTCATAATGTTGAATATTTTTTAAAAAAACAGCTTTACCACAGATAATGCACATTTGTGCAGTTCCACGTGTAGAAGATATCTTGATGTTTTGCTATTCAGGCTGCATTACCCTCATTTTAAATTCACTAAAGATAATAAGATTCCAAAAGGAAAATCTTTTAATGTGCTCCATCTAGTTTATCAAGAAGTGATACAAAGCACTGTAAATTCTCATACAGTAATCGAATTAATGGAGATAAACCCACTGTACTGAGATACTTACATTGATTTATGCCTTGTTTTGTATCCTGTAAGCATTTCAAGTTTTAAGGACCTTTGATGCCTGCAGACAATTTTGACTAAATATTCTGGTAAGATGGCACCGTGCTCAGATGCAGCAGCTTCAACCAAAGCGGGGTCAACCAATGGTGTTATTGTCTTTTTTAAATGTATTTTTTATGATCACAAGACACTGCTGGATATTAAGTACTTCAGGTGTACCCCATTTCTGAGTTGCTTGTTGGCGGAGAAGCTGAAGGAGCTGTACTTGGTGCAGACCATGTTGCTGCCTGTGATAGAGGGGCATCGGTGTCTGAAGGAGGTGTGCAGCCTTAACAGCGAGTGACCGACCTGGTCACTTTCCTTGTGATTGCAAGACCCTGGTGGACATTGGTGGTGTGGAATGCTACAAGTTGATTTCATTGGTTTTATGGCAAATGGCAGAGAAGCTGTGTGGCCTCAGTTGTAGAGAGGATTAGGCCTCAAGCCGAGGTGTTGCTTGTTTGCCCAGGGGGAGGCGTTGGAGTCAAGCACGCCACCAGAGTACTGGAGGCAGTGTGGCATGACGCCCATGCTGGAGTTGGTGCTGCCCTTAGTGTTGGCTCGACAGAAGATAAGCTGTATTGTTTTCGACTGCAGACTGCTGCAACATACATGGACTCGGGAACTTGGACTATATTTATTTTGTGTGACTGTATTTTACTGCTATCTTATGTGCCCTGTGTTGTGTGTGACTGTTGGTATTGTTTTGCACCTTGGCCCTGGAGTAACGCTGTTTTGTTTGGCTGTATTCATGTGTTTTCATGTATGGTTGAATAACAATTAAACTGGAACTTGAAATAGTGCCGGATATTTCTTATTCAAAATAGTTGGATTTCTTTAATGAGATTTATACAAATATATGAATTCATAATTAGCTAAATCTTTCAAGTCCTTGAAACAAGGAAATCTTCTTTTCTGGCAAGTTCCAGTAGTCTTAAGATGCAAATCTCTTCTGCAGTGGCCTGCCGTGGCCCTGAATTTAGTGTCAGTGAGGGTTCACTTGTTTTTGCTCCTGTCTGTTGTCCAAAGAATGGGATTACAAAAACATGGATCTCCAAGTAAAAATGTATCATTTGCATTCAGTGCAATTTCACAAAAATGCAGAAGGTCCAGCAGTCACCTAACAAGGTTCCCAACCTTGAGAACTGTTGAACAATGAAATGGCCATGTCCATCAAAAACATTTTAAAATTATTATTTTTTTAAATAATTAAACATTAAAAACTAAATAATTGGAATAGTTAAAAGCTTTTAAGAACATTAAACAGAAACTAATAATTGTTATATTATCTAATGCCCTGCAATCAAGGGCGGCATGGTAGCTTAGTGGTCAGCATAATGCTATTACACTGCAGGCTGTAAGATTGGGGTTCAATTCCTGCCACTGTCTGTAAGGCATTTGTATGTATTCTTTGTGACTATGTGGGTTTCCTTTCAAATTTCAAATGTGTATGGGTTAGGGTTAGTTAGCTGTGGGCATGCTACTTTGGCACTGGAAGCACTGGGACACTTGCTTAGCATAATCCTTGCTGATTTGATTCGATGTGAAATGACACATTTCACTGTATGTTTCAATGTACATGTGACAAATAAAGCTAATCACTTTTCTTTAAATCATCTCCCATGCCCATTCCTTTTAGCTGGAATGATTGGGAGATCAATGCTTGCAACTAGGGCTTTACTGTTTGGAGAGAAGGAGGATGAGAGGAGAGGAGACATGATAGAGGTGTACAAGATAATAAGAGGAATAGATAGAGTGGATAGCCAGCGCCTCTTCCCCAGGGCACCACTGCTCAATACAAGAGGACATGGCTATAAGGTAAGGGGTGGGAAGTTCAAGGGGGATATTAGAGGAAGGTTTTTTACTCAGAGAGTGGTTGGTGTGTGGAATGCACTGCCTGAGTCAGTGGTGGAGGCAGATACACTAGTGAAGTTTAAGAGACTACTAGACAGGTATATGGAGGAATTTAAGGTGGGGGCTTATATGGGAGACAGGGTTTGAGGGTTGGCACAAAATTGGGGGCTGAAGGGCCTGTACTGTGTTGTATTATTCTATGTTCTATGTAACTTTGTGCTTCCTTAACTGAATTTCCTGAGATAGGATCAGATCATCTTTGGGAATATGGCCGTGCAACATCGATTATAACTTCAGGACTTCTGTTTTTGTGTGAAATTATCATACACTCAGTGGCCACTATATTAAATACATCTATACAGCTGCCAGTTAATGCACATATCTATCAGCCAATTCTGTGACAGCAACTTAATGTATAAAAGCATACAGTTGTGATCAAGAAGTTCAGTTGATATTTAGACCAAGCAAAGGAATAGGAGAGAAATGTGATCCAAGTGACTTTGACAGTGGAATGATTATTCGTGTAAGGCAGGATGATTTGAATATCTCAGGGACTGCTGATCTCCTGAGATATTCATGCACAATAGTCTCTCGAGTTTTCAGAGAATGATGTCCAAAAAAAAACATCTGGTGAGCGGCAGTTCTGTGGGTGAAAGCACCTTGTTAATGAGAGAGGTCAGAGGAGAATGGCCAGACTGATTCAAGCTGACAGGAACGCAACAATAACTCAGAATAATCATGCGTTACAGCAGTAGTGTGCAGAAGAGCATCTCTGAACACTCAACATGTTGAACACAGATGGGCTGCAGCAGCAGTAGACCACGAACATACGCTCAGTGGCCACAGGGTAGCTAATAAAGTGACCATTGAGTCTAGCTCTGTGGGAAGCAATGTTGCAGGTAAATGCCAATAATTCCCCACAAAACCTGGGCCAATTTGTGAGAGATTATACGACTGCACTTCTCACTTTCTCCGGGTGACATTTTCCAACATGCAGTGAAATAATTGGGTTCCAATTGTTCCCGCCGATAAGATAAAATTCAATGCTTTCTCACCCGTTGCACAGAGATAAATAATTATTTTTGCACTCTGCATAGCATACTTGCATTATTTAAATAAAGTTCAGTGACCCTCATAGCAGGAAACAGTGTTCTAGTGAGGCTATTAAATAAGAATTTTCACTAACCTAAATAGACTCAGAGTCGAGCTTATGCATCACTGCCATCCCTGCTGACCTACATTGTGATGTGATTTATTGTACTCCTCTTATCTACCAAGCCCACCTTGGTCTTGTCCTGCCTTTACAACCTTCCTTCATCCTGTATCTAACCATGCCCGGGAGCATACTTATCACTGAGCCGGGCCTCCAGTGCATCCTCTCTACTTCCACTTCATTTCATTCTACTCTCTTTGCACTCGACTTCTCTCTCTATGGCCTAGACATCTGTTGGTCCACTTGTCAGTGTACAATATCTGATGTAAATAAAAGTTATTGTTAAATTTTTAGATTCAGTTTCAGATTCAGATTTACAAGCACACAGTGAACTGTGTCATTTGTGTTAACAACCAGCGCATCCCAGTGATCTGCTGGGGGCAGGCCGCAAGTGTTGCCAACAGAGCGTGCTGGGCAGAACAACACAGGCGCAACAAAACAGAACGTAACAACAGCAAAACAAGCCCTTTTCCTTCCTCTCACCCTCCCAGACATGCAGACAGTCCCTCTAGCCCCAGATTTATTGACGAATGCCAAGGAACGTGGACTACAAAATAAACCTCCACAGTTTGTCCATATCATAAGTGTCTATATTTCTAGTAGGGCTTAAAACTTATTGCAGATTGCTAAAGGTGCATTGTTGACATGCAGTGAAGTCTGATCCTCCTTCAGTAGGATTTTAGAGTGATAACGCACCTCAACACAGAAACAGGCCCTTTTGTCGATCTAGTCCATGCTGAATTTCAGTCAGTGGCCCTGCTAATGCCAAGAATTAATCATGCACAGGAAACCTATTGAGCAGCAGAACACTGAGGCTGTCTACAAGAAGAGTCAGAGCCGTCTCTATTTCCTGAGGAGACTGAAGTCCTTTAACATCTGCCAGACGATGCTGACGATGTTCTATGAGTCTGTGGTGGCCAGTGCGATCATGTTTGCTGTTGTGTGCTGGGGCAGCAGGCTGAGGGTAGCAGACACCAACAGAGTTAACACTCATTCGTAAGACCAGTGATGTTGTGGGGATGGAACTGGACTCTCTGACGGTGGTGTCTGAAAAGAGGATGCTGTCCAAGTCGCATGCCACCTTGGACAATGTCTCCCATCCACTACATAACGTACTGGTTGGGCACAGGAGTACATTCAGCCAGAGACACATTCCAGTGAGATGCAACACAGAGCATCATAGGAAGTCATTCCTGTCTGTGGCCATCAAATTTTACAACTCCTTCCTTGGAGGGTCAGACACCCTGAGCCAATAGGCTGGTCCTGGACTTATTTCCTGGCATAATTTACACATTACTATTTAACTATTTATGGTTTTATTACTATTTAATTATTTATGGTGCAACTGTAACGAAAACCAATTTCTCCCGGGATCAATAAAGTATGACTATGACTATGACTATGACTATGACTATGAGCAGGAAGAATTCCCATTACCACCCAATCCACCCCTGTCTTGATCATGGAACCCTCAGTCGTTGGTGTATGATTGACATGTGAGTGCAGATTTGGTGTATCTTCATTGCTCAACACTGCAGGAAGTTTTGAAGACCTGGGAGATTGTTTGTTATTAATAGTTAAGACTTGCACCTCTTGGCTTTTAGGGAAGACTAGCAAAAAACTTTAAAGTAAGACAACATTACAAGAGGAGGAAGTAAAGAAGTTAGAGGCCCCATCCTCCATTGACGTGACAGAAGGATTGCATTTGAGGAAGTTTAGATTTTTCATGAAGATCTTCATAGATTTTCTGCAATACACTACCGGGTCAGACCAGAGGCATTCACCATAATAGTCCTGCTGAATTTCCTTCCCTTAGTCTCTTTCCAAGGTGTTACTAAAGGACAGAAATGCCACAGCGTAATTTGTAGCATGTTACTGCACCAAAGAGTTTATATAAGCATTGTTCTCGAGTAGACTCTAATTTCCAAGATGAGTCAAGCAATTCTTCGTTCCTCAAAGTTTTTGTCATCTGTGAGACACAAGTGAGGAGTATGTTGGAATACTCACTACTTAGCTGAATGATTTCTTTTCCAACAGCACTTGATCTAAGTGAAAACAGCCATCTTCATGGGAACCTATCTTGCACTCTACGTTCTACATCCACCACCACTGAGTCTACAGTTTGTTCCAGGTTCTTAACTAGACTGCTCTAACAGCACCTCCCAAACCCATAATCAAGATGGACAGAGGCAGCAGACTTGTGGAGACACCTCCATGTGTATGTTCCCCCAAACTGCACAGCAATCCTTAATTAGAAAAGTGATGCTCCCCCTTCATCTGTGTTGCTTCAAATTTCAAAGTAAATTTATTATCAAAGTACAGATTTGTCATTATATACAACACTGACATAAATTTTCTTGTGGACATATTCAATAAATTCATAATAGAATAATAACCACAATAGAATCAGTGACAGAGGCACCAATTTGGGTGATCACCAGTTTGCAAAAGACAACAAACTGTGCAAGTACAAAAAGAAAGAAATAGATTAGATTAGATTAGATTATGAGGACACGCGGTCCTCTTTTATTGTCATTTAGTAATGCATGCATTAAGAACTGATACAATATTCCTCCAGTGTGATATCACAGAAACACAGGACAGACCAAGACTGAAAAACTAACAAAAACCACATAATTATAACATATAGTTACAACAGTGCAAGCAATACCGTAACTTGATGAAGAACAGTCTGTGGCACAGTAAAAAAGTTCGAAGTCCCTCGAAAGTCCCACATCTCATGCAGATGGGAGAAGGAAGAAAACCCTCCCTGCCATGCCCGACCGCAGTCCGACTCTGAGTCGTCGAAAACTTCGAGCTCCGATCAGCCCTCCGACACCGAGTACCAAGCACCATCTCTGTCCGAACGCTTTGACCTCAGCCTCAGTCGCCAGCAGCAGGCAAAGCTGGGGATTTTGGGGCCTTCCCTCCGGAGATTCTCAATCGCACAGTAACAACGGCAGCGAACCGGGCATTTCAGAAATTTCTCCAGATGTTCCTCTGCTTCTCACGTCTGTCTTCATCAAAGCAGAATTGTCTATGGCCCCTGCTTAACAGATACGATATCATTTCACCAGAGAGCTGCGTGTGCTGCGTCGCACTGCCATCTTCTCCTCCCGCATGTCTGCTCTTACCCCAACCTCCCGCCACACTACTGGGGATAGGGTTCCTCTTGTCCTCACCTAACCCCCCACCAGCCTTCGTGCCCAGCACATAATTCTCCAAAACTTCCGCCACCTCCAACTGGATCCCACCACTAAACAAATCTTTCCCTCCCTCCTTCCGCCTCCCCCCCCGCTTTCTGCTTTCCGCAGAGATCGCTCCCTATGTGACTCCCTTGTCCATTCGTCCCTTCCTACTGATCTCCTTCCTGGCACTTACCCTTGCAAGCGGAAGAAGTACTACACCTGCCTCTACCCCTTCCCCCCACACTAACATTCAGGGCCACAAACAGTCCTTCCAGGTCAGGCGATACTTCACCTATGAGTCTGTTAGGGTCATATACTGTGCTTGGTTCTCCCGGTGTGGCCTCTTATATATCGGTTAGACCCAACGTAGATTGGGAGACCGCTTTGCCAAGCATCTACACTTGGTCCGCCTGAACAAGCGGCATTTCCCAGTGGCCACCCATTTTAATTCTATTTCCCATTACCACTCTGATATGTCCATCCATGGCCTCCTCCACTGTCGGGATAAGGCCACACTTAGGTTGGAGTAACAACACCTTATATTCTGTTTGGGTAGCCTCCAGACTGATGGCCCAAACATCAATTTCTCGAGCTTCCAGTAATGCCGCCTCCCCGCCCCCCCCACCATTTCCTATCCCCTTGTCCCTCTGTCATGTTATCTCCTTACCCACCCATTGCCTCCTTCTGGTGCTCTTCCCCCCCATCTCCTCTTTTTTCTTTCTTCCATGACCTTCTGTCTCTTTCACCAATCAACTTCCTAGCTCTTTGTTTCATCCCTCTCCCTCCAAGTTTCACGTATCGCCTGGCGTTTCTCGCTCCCCTACCCCCACCTTTCAAATCTACTCCTCAGCTTTTTTTCTCCAGTCCTGCTGAAGGGTTTCAGCCCGAAACGTTGACTGTACTTTTTTCCATGGATGCTGCCCGGCCTGCTGAGTTCCTTCACCATTTTGTGTGTGTTGCTCAGATTTCCAGCATCTGCAGATGTTCTCTTGTTTGTGATTGCTCCTTGAAGATGTCTTGGATACTATGGAGGCTAGTTCCCTTGATGGAGCTGACTAATTTTGTAACTCTGTGCAGCTTACTTCAATCTTGTGCAATAACCGCCCCCCCCCCCCATACTGGATGGTAATGCAGCCAGTCAGAATGCTCCCCACAGTACATCTGTAGATGTTTTCAAGTGTTTTAGGTGACAAACCAAAACTCCTCAAACTCCGAATGAGATATAGCCAATGTCTTGCCTTCTTTATAGCTGCAACAATATATTGGGACTAGATTAGATCCAAGGAGATCTTGACACCCAGGAACATGAAATTGCTCACTTTTTCCATTTCTGATCCCTCTATGAAGATTGGTTTGTGTTCCCCCATTTTACCCTTTCAGAAGTCCACAATTAGCTCTTTGATCTTACTGATGTTGAGTGCAAGGTTGTTGCAGCAGCACCACTCAACTAGCTGGTATATTTTGCTCCTGTACGCCCTCTCGTCACCATCTGAGGTTCTGCCAACAATGGTTGTATCATCAACAAGTTTATAGATGGCATTTGAGCTCTACCTAGCCATGGGTATAGATGCGCTCAATGGTGGAGAAGGCTTTACCTGTGATGGTCAAGCTTTCAATGAAATTACTGTAGGATTAATGTAATTGGGTGGAATGGACAAGATGGACTTAAGAGCCTGTTTGTACATTGCACATTTCTATGACTCTGACTCAACCCAACAGCATTATTGGACCACCTTCAGCACAAAGATTTCCATGATTTTCTAAGGTGGCCCAACCAGGGGCGTCTCAAATTGACTGTTAGGTTCCGGCATTGTCTGCAGTACAAACTGCAAGTGTTGAAATGGAGCTGGGACCATCTCCATGCTGCTAAGGATGGGCTGCATTTCTCCACACAATGCAGAGGCTGGACTCTACCCTCGCCTGGGCATCTTATTCACACCGGCACCCAGAGCATTCCACTCTGCATGACTCTCCACTTCCATCCTTCTTGTGAGGCTGCCCGGGTGGGATTTTGGTAAAGGAAGTGTCCTGAAAGTGATGAAGTTTGTGCATCACAGTGAAATAAGAATAGAGACAAAGATAGGCATTGTAGACATACGAAATGAGTTTTGATGGTCGTCTTCATTGCCATTGACTAGGAGGGCCTTTATCCGTGCTGTGGTTCTCTATGACTTTATAAAAAGGAATTTTAGTAATGGGTCAAACATGGCCATTCTATCATAAAGTTTCATACTGCCTCAGTCAGCCTGAGCATGGGACCATTGACAAGAGAGAATATATTGTGTCATGTGTAAGTAATAAATTCTTATTGTTCAATAGCATGAATTGAGGATTCTAATTTTTAAGAGAGGACAGAGATCATTTGGCCTGTCGAGTCTGCTCTGCCAATCTACCATGGCTAATTTATTACCCTCTCAACCCCATTCTCCTGCCTTCTTCCCGTAACCTTTGACACCCTTACTAATCAAGAGCCTTTCAACCACTGCTTTAAATATACCCAATGCCTTAGCCTCCACGGCTGTCTGTGGCAATGAATTCCATAGATTCACTGCCTTCTGGGTAAAGTAATTCCTCCTCATCTCTGATCTTAATGGACATCCTTGCGTTCTGAGGCTGTGCCCTGTGGTCCTAGACTCCCGCACTGTAGGAAACATCCTCTCCACGTCCACTCAATCTCGACCTTTCACTATTTAATAGATTTCAATAGAGATAGATAGATAGAGAGAACAGTTAGTTTTCCTCTCATAATAATTTATTTTCTTTGATAGAAACAATATGGAGTCATATAGTAATACAGTACAGAAGCAGATCATTTCCTCTGGCAGCTCATTTCAGTGCCAATTGAGAGTGGGTGAAGGATGTAAGGGAAAAAAAGGATGCTAGTGAAGCTGTGCAAAGACCAGGATGCAAGGGTTAATTTGTCAAATGAAGTCAGGAAATCAATCTTAGTGCTGAGAAATTAGTAACCAGAGGGCAAGATTAAGGCGATGGCAGGATGGCTGAAAAATGGGTAGTTACTGTTTGAGTTGCACTGATAATAAGGTGTGGAATACAGATTCGGAAGAGATCATTGAGTTGGGTGAACATTGAATGTGGTACAACAGCAGGGACATGGGAAAGATGAGAGAGAGTGGAATTACCAGAAGGAAATGAATGGTGCCAGCACTGACATGATGAGCAGGATAATCCCATTTGGCTTTCCTTGCTGTGTTTGTTCAAGCATGTAAGGGAATTTGGAAGGAAAATGTCTTGTAAATGAAGTAGTCTGTGCTCTCTTGGCACCCATCCTTGATGGAAGCTAGTGGCATTTGAGAATGGGTGAAGGATTGGGGAGAGGATACAATGGTTAATTTGGCAGTATCAAGATAAGAGGGTAGTAAGAAAGACTGCTTGGATATTGGAAGGTCTCCACTTTTCTTTTTCTTTTTTTATAGGTAGGGGTATGTAACGGCGGGGAGGGGGGTGTATAGATATTATTCTATGTAATCAAGGTTGAAAATTGAATTAAAAAATTAGAAAAAGATAAGAGGGTAGTCTAATAAAGAACATAAATGCATGGTAGGAAGGGGAATAGATCTTGGAAAAGTTCAAAGGTCAGCAGAACTAATATTAACCATGAGGAAATGTGACTGTTGGGAGGGCAATCTAGGAGGAATTAATAAAGGGCCACAATTTCCCTGCAACCACATTTTCACAGGCAGCTACAGCTACTATCATTCTGACTTTGAATCTCCCTTCATCTCCCACCTAAAACTGAAAAAGTAAAAGACAGAAAGATGTCCAGAAAGAAGCAATATATTTGTATGAAGAGAAATGGCAGAGAGGAAGTCTGAAGATTAATTAGACCCTTATGAAATCTTCACAGCGAGATAAGAAGGTGTCCATTTTCTTTAGTTTATTGTCTGCAGTGCTCTGATAAGTTGATTAATGGATTAATGTATTAAACATTACTGCTCAAAACAGACTTTTACAAAATTATGATTAGTTCTGAGAAATGTTTATGCAATTTGATTGATTATTTGGGAGTTGTTTTATTATTGTGCATGGTGAAGTCTCGGCTAGTAAATGTTCCATTGTACTTTGATTGATTTTCTTTTTCCTTGAGAATGTGGTACTTAAGTCAGTCAGTGTGTCTTGTGCTAATCAGTTAATCAGTCCAACAGAAACATCCCTAAGCTTTAGAATTGCAAAACACAATGTTGTTTACGGTTAAGCAGAGGTGGGTTTCCCTGAGAGATCTTAAGAAAATGATGGGATAGATAATCATTGCCTCCACTGTTACAAATGGAGCAGACATTCCAATGAAAACAACGTGCAAATGTGGGAAGATTCAAGACTATTTAATGTAAGTTCCAGTGCATGAATTTAATGGAGAACGAAATGGAGTTCAAAGTACATTTATTATCAAAGTGTATATATACATTATAAAACCTTGAGATTCATCTCCTACCAAGGGGCCACAAAACAAAGAACCCATAAAAAAGACTATCAAACACACAATGCAGAGACAAAAAAAAACAAATAGTGCAAACAATAAAATTAAGCAAACAGAACGGAAGTGACTCCACAGTCACAGAAGTCAGAGCAGCCGGAATAGGCCGTAGCCTCAGCCTCAGTTCAGCACAGAGCTAAGTAAATGTCCTTCAGATAAAACATTGTTACTCCAGATCGAATGCAGCACAAAAGAAACAATAAGATAAAGAACACAATAATTTTAAATATACACTATACCACACTATCATTGAAATCTATCTTGCATTTATTTTATGATAGTTTAAAAAGTGTAGAATTTGATGTCAATTTACTCTGGCTTTTAATTTTAACAAAATAACATTTTGAAAGCAACACAACAAAATACTGGAGGAACTCAACAGGTCAGGCAGCATCTATGGAGGAGAATAAATAGTCAAGGTTTCAGGCCGAGATCCTTCATCGGGACACTTCATTGGGTCTTGGCCCAGAACGTTCTCTGTTTATTCCCCTCCATTGATGCTCTCTGACTTGTGGAGCTCCTACAGCAGTTTGTGTGTGTTGCTTGGATTTTATGATTATGATTATGAGGACACGCAGTCCTCTTTTATTGTCATTTAGTAATGCATGCATTAAGAAATTATACAATGTTTTTCCAGAATGATATTACGGAAACACATGACAAACCGACTTAAAAATTAACAAAAACCACATAATTATAACATATAGTTACAACAGTGCAAAGCAATACTGTAATTTGATAAGATCAGACCATGGCACGGTAAAAGTCTCAAAGTCTCTTGGAAGTCCCATCATCTCATGCAGATGGTAAACCTCCAGCGCCGCTAACTTGCCAGTGCAGCATACTGGAAGCATCCGACCACAGTCCGACTGCGAGTCCGTCCGAAAACTTAGAGCCTCCGACCAGCTCTCTGACACCGAGCACCGAGCACCATCTCTGCCGAGTGCTTCGACCCCGGTCCCGGTAAAGCCGAGGATTTGGGGCCTTCGTCTCCGGAGATTCTCGATCACACAGTAGCAGTGGCTGCGAAGCAGGCATTTCAGAAGTTACTCCAGGTGTTCCTCCGTGCTTCTCACGGCTGTCTCCACCAAGTTCAGATTGTGCACGGCCCGTAGTTAATATATGATATTCCAGATTTCCAGAATCTGCAGTATCTCTCGTGTTTATAACGTTTTGAAAGCAGTTTTTTTTTTCAATGCACTCCATCTAATTTATCGCTGTCTCTGTCATGGTCATTTGAAAGTCAGGTGTAACTAAAGTTAGTTATTTGGCACAGTAGGACTGCTGCTTCTTAGCTACAGAGACCCAGATTCACTCATGGCTGTCTGTGCTGTCTATGTTCACATGTTCTGCCTGTAACCTCGTGATTTCCTCTGGGTGTTCAGTTTTCCTCCACATTTCCCAAAGACATTTATTGGCCACTGTAAGTTGCTCCTAGTGTTCAGATGAGTGATAGAATCTGCAACAGTGTTGATGGGAACAAAGGAAAAATAGGCTACAGGGAATAGAATTGCTCTGTGAGCCACCATAGACTTGATGGCTGAAATGGTCTCCTTCTTCATCATAAGGAAATATGGAAACTATGAGCTTTCAAGGATGGCACAACTCATGTTCTTAATTTTATTTTTTGACATTTTTTTGTATTTACACAGTTCTTCTTTTGCTCATTAGCTGTGTGTAGTTTTCCACTGATTGTATTGTATCTCTTCGTATTGACTGTAAATGTCTGCAAAGAAAATGAATCTCAGGGCAGTAAATGGTGACAAATAAGTACTTTGAACTTTGAACTCCTTTGTAGTGTCATTGTGACATATTTTTTCTTGGTTCATTATTGCTGAGATACAGTGAAAAACTTTGCCATCCATATGGATCATTTCACCACATCATTACATTGAGGTAGTACAAGAAAAAAAGCACCAACAGAATGCAGAATAAGGTGTTATAGAGAAAGTGCAGTCCAGGCAGACAGTGAGGTGCAAGGCTATAGTGAGGTAGATTGTGAGGTCAAGTATTTGTTTAATTGTCTAGGACATCCAATAAATAGCTTTATAGCAGTGGGGTAGAAACTGTTCTTGAGCCTGGTGCTACATGTTTTCAGGATTTTGTATTTTCTGCTGGATGGGAGGAGGTAAGAAGGAAGAATGTCTGGGGTGGGAGGGATCTTCGATTATGTTGGCTGTTTTTCAAAGGTAGCAGAAACTGTAGACAGAGTCCGTGGAGGAGAGGCTGGTTTACACGATGTACTGGTGGGTGTCCACAACTCCCTGTAGTTTCCTGCAACCTTGGACAGAGCGGTTACCATACCAAGTAGTGAAGCATTCAGAAAGGATGGTTTCTATGGTGCAGCTATAAAAATTCCCAACCCTTGAAATATGGAGGCATTCTTATTTATTTAAAATGATTTGGTATGGAGGCAACTCTGTACATGACTGAAATAAACTGCAGAGAGTTTGGACACAGCTCAGCACATACAGGAACCATCCTCTGTATATAGACTCTGTCTGTGCTTCTCACAAACTCGATAAAGCAACCAGCATAATCAAAGGCCCCAGCCCAAACATTCTCTCTTCTACCCTCTCCCATCAGGCAGAAGATACAGTGGCATGCAAAAGTTTGGGCACCCCGGTCAAAATTTCAGTTACTGTGAATAGCTAAGCGAGTAAAAGATAAACTGATTTCCAAAAGGCATAAAGTTAAAGATGACACATTTCTTTAATATTTTAAGCAAGAAAACTTTTTTTTCCATCTTTAACAGTTTCAAAATAACAAAAAAGAAAAAGGGCCCGAAGCAAAAGTTTGGGTACTCTGCATGGTCAGTACTTAGTAACACCCCGTTTGGCAAGTACCGCAGCTTGTAAGCGCTTTTTGTAGCCAGCTAAGAGTCCTTCAATTCTTGTTTGGGGGATTTTCGCCCATTCTTCCTTGAAAAGGCTTCTAGTTCTGTGAGATTATAGTCATAGTCATACTTTATTGATCCCGGGGGAAATTGGTTTTCGTTACAGTTGTACCATAAATAATAAATAGTAATAAAACCATATATAGTTAAATGGTGATATGTAAATTGTGCCAGTAAATTATGAAATAAGTCCAGGACCAGCCTATTGGCTCAGGGTGTCTGACCCTCCAGGGGAGGAGTTGTAAAGTTTGATGGCCACAGGCAGGAATGACTTCCTATGACGCTCTGTGTTGCATCTCGGTGGAATGAGTCTCTGGCTGAATGTACTCCTGTGCCCACCCAGTACATTATGTAGTGGGCCGTCTTGCATGCACTGCTCTTTTGAGGTCTATCCACAGATTCTCGATGATGTTTAGGCCAGGGGACTATGAGGACCATGGCAAAACCTTCAGCTTGTGCCTCTTGAGGTAGTCCATTGTGGATTTTGAGGTGTGTTTAGGTTCATTGTCCTGTTGTAGAAGCCATCCTCTTTTCATCTTCAGCTTTTTTGCAGACGGTGTGATGTTTGCTTCCAGAATTTGCTGGTATTTAATTGAATTCATTCTTCCCTCTACCAGTAAATGTTCCCCGTGCCATGCCACTGGCTGCAACACAAGCCCAAAGCATGATCAATCCACCCCCGTGCTTAACAGTTGGAGAGGGGTTCTTTTCATGAAATTCTGCACCCTTTTTTCTCCAAACATACCTTTGCTCATTGTGGCCGAAAAGGTCTATTGAAAAGGTTCAAAGGAACATCTAAACAAGCCTGAAGCATTTTGGAAAGAAGTCCCGTGAACTGATGAAGTTCAAATAGAAGTAGTGGACCAGGTTCATTGGCAATATTTAAGAGAAGTTTGGATAAGTAAATGGATGGGAGGAGTATGTTGAAATATCTTCCAGGTGCAGGTTGATGGGACAAGGCAGAATAAGGACTAGATGTGCCACAGGGACTATATCTGTGCTGCAGTGCTCCAGAGCTATAAATAAACCTGGAATTTCCATCAAAATACTAATGTCAGCAACAAATGCATGAAATTGCTGAACTGCTGAATAAAGTCCACCGGCTTCTCTTCTGGACTTCGTGGCAGGAAACTGCCATCCTTCTCTAATCTGGATAATGGGGCTCTAGACCCATTAATAACTATCTTTGGAGAGTCACTTAGGGGAGGACAATAAATATCAGCATTGCCAGCAATCCTCACAATCTGAATTTGAAGATAAAATGTTTCTTTGGGAAGAAGTACCAAAACCCCTACCACAACAAATGAAAATTAACTTGGCTAATTTTTATTTAAAACGTCCAAAAGGCACTGAAAACAAACTTAAAGTTATTTATGTAAACATATAAAATGTATAAATACACATATTGGTCAAAACAATCAATTTGATGAAAATGTCCATAATGAACAAGAAAAATTATAAGAAAGAAATACAGAGGATGAACTTAAAATATGGAAGATGGAAGTAATATGGATCTAAGATTCTAATAATAACTGAGGTCATATCTTTTGCGGTGAAAAAAAACATATATAAAATCTTTGTTTGGTTTTGTTATTTTCAAAATGTACCGATCAGGAGCCATTAAGACTCTCAACACTGGCACACCACAGGGATGTGTGCTTAGCCCACTACTCTAAACTCTCTAAACCCATGACTGTGTGGCTAGGCATAACTCAAATACCATCTATAAATTTGCTGATGATACAACCATTGTTAGTAGAAACTCTGATGGTAATGAGAGGGTGTACAGGAGCAAGACATACCAGCTAGTTGAATACACTTGAAAACTTCCACAAATATACCGTGGAGAGCATTCTGACTGGCTGCATCACCGTCTGGTATGGGGGGGCGGTGGTTGGTAGAGCTACTGCACAGGATCGAAGTAAGCTGCAGGTAGTCAGCTCCATCGCAGGTACTAGCCTCTGTAGTATCCAAGGCATCTTCGAGGAACGGTGCCTCAGAAAGGAGGCATCCATCATTAGGGACCCCCACAGCCGAGGACATGCCTTCTTCTCACTGTTACTATCCTGAAGGAGGTACAGAAGCCTGAAGGCACACACTCAGAGATTCAGGAACAGCTTCTTCCCCTCTGCCATCCAATTTCTAAATGGGCCCCGAACCCATGAACACTAATTCAGTACTTCTGAAAAAAAAACATCTGTTTTTGCACTACTAATTTTTATTTAACTATTTATGTAAAGATAAATACTTACTGTAATTCAATTTTTCCCTATTTTTCATGCTTTGGATTGCACCGCTGCCACAAAGTTAACAAATTTCACGATATATGCTGGTGATATTAAACCTGATTCTGATTCTTTTATCCTCAAATGATTGAGCAATCTACAGGACACTACATTTATGATTTGATATCGGTATGGATTTATGTAAAGAAAATAAATCCACACACTGTGATGTAAGTGCATTCTTAGGAACTGCAAAGAACGTGGCTCACTTTTGTGTGCGCAAAAGTGAAAGTACTGGAAATATTTAGTAGCCAGAGAGAAAAAGATTGTTTTCAGCAGTTTGAGTTCAGATGTGGTCTGTTATCCTTTGGCGTGAATGCTGTTAAAAAAATCTTCACTGCAAACCTGCCGCTGAATTTGGTACTTTTTTTTAATTTATTGGTACTGGTTTATTATGGTCACCTGTACCAAGATATGGTGAAAAGCTTGTCTTCCATACTTTTTACACTTAACGGGCACTTTATTTGGTGCCTCCTGCACCTAACAAATTGACATCTGAGTGTATGCTTGTGCTCTTCTGCCATTCAATGTTTGACGTGCTTTCCATTCAGAGATGTGCTTTTGCACTCCACTGTTGTAATGTGTAGTTATGAGTTACTCTCACCTCCTGTCAACTTGAACCAGTCTAGCAATTATCCTCTTATTAACAAGGTGTTTTGCCCACAGAACTCCCACTCACTAGATGGTTTTTTTTGTTTTTCACACCACTCTCTGTAAACTCTAGAGCAGGGATTCCCAACCCTTTTTATGTCAGGAATATCTAGCATTTATCGAGGAGTCCGTGGATCCCAGGTTGGGAACCCCTGCTCTAGAGACTGTTGTGTGCAAAAATCCCATATTAGCAATTTCTGAGATACTCAAACCATCCCGCTGGCAGCAACAATCGTTCCATGTTTCAAAGTCACTTAGATCACATTTCTTCCCCATTTTGAAGTTTGGTCCGAACAACAGCTGAACCTCTTGACCAAGTCTGCATGCTTTTATGCATTGAGTTGCTGCCACGTGATTTGCTGGTTAGATATTTATCATAATGAGCAGGTGTACCTAATAAAATAGACACAGATGTATACAGATCAGATCAATACACAGTGCATTGAGCTAGAATAAGAAATAGCAATAACAATGCAGAATAAAGCGTAACCGCTTCTGAAAAAGTGCAATTCAGGTAGATGGTAAAGTGCAAGATTATAACAAGGTAGATTGTGAGGCCAAGAGTCCATCTTATCATACAAAAGAGGTCCATTCAGGAGTCTGATAAGAGTTGGATATCAGCTGTACTTCAGCATGGTTCTACATGCTTTCAGGCTTCTGCTATCCCATTTTAAAAACCCACTTACTAAGGTGGTATTTGAACTCATGTCTCCAAATCAGTAGTATTGTTTTCTGGTCCAGTAACTACTATAATACCATATCCATTATCACTTCTTATGCATGTGGTTTTTGAAGAAGAAATAATATTTTATCTGTAGGACTTTCAGAAAGTCATAAGTGAAACATTCCCTGAATTGAATTCAAATTTTATGTTTCTGTACCTTTGACATATTTTTTAATGAATACAGCAGTTCCTAACTTATCCAGAGCATGCAAGCTCAATTTTAGTTCCTGTTGCATCACACTCACCTTTTGTACTCTGGAGCCAATATAATTGAAGTATTTATTGACAGATTAAGTATATGGCCTCTGAAATGTTCAGTAAGCAATCAACATACTTATTAGCCTTGACGCCTTTGCTGCAGTTCATCAGCTTCCATTGCTTTGCTCATATATCACACCTCAAAAATCACAGTGATTTTTCAACAAGGGCTGAATTTCTAATTGCAAATTGAACAATGTGGCATTGGAGCTTCGTGTTATTAGAATGTCATTTTTTTCCCTGCCTGCTGTGTTCTGCTTTGACATTTGATAAAATATATTGTGTTGTATTATGGTGCATTAAATACACATTGACATCCATTTCCAGTTGAAATACTCTGTGGATGCCACAGAGATAAAACTGTTCATGAGAGTAGAAAAAAAATTATCCTTTCCATCTCTGTCTTTGAAATTAGCTATGTTATATCCATTTGTTTTTTATGCTCCCGACAAGATGTTTTACCCCATTTATTTGGGGTCCAAAAGATAAAGGACTGGAAGTAAACATGCAACATGATATACACTTCGTGGCCACTATATTGGGTACACCCGTACCCTGCTTGTTAATGCAAATATCTAATTAGCCAATCATATAGCAGCAACTCAATGCATAAAAGCATGCAGACATGGTCAGGAGGTTCAGATCAAACATCAGAATGGGGCAGAAACATGATCTAAGTGATTTGAGTATCTCAGAAACTGCTGATTTCCTGGGATTTTCATGCACAACAGTCTGTAGAGTTTACAGAGAATGATGCGAGAAACAAAAAAAAACATGCAGTGAGCAGCAGTTCTGTGGGCAAAAAATGTCTTGTTAAAGAGAGCGAGCAGAGGAGAGTGGCCAGATTGGTTCAAGCTAACAGGAAGGCGACAGTAACTCAAACAAGCACTAGTTACAATGCTGGTGTGCAGAAATGCATGCTGGATGCACAACAGATTAAACCTTGAAGTGGGTGGACTATAGCTGCAGAAGGCCACTTAACTTACACTTAGTGCCCACTTTATTAGGTGCAGGAGATATCCAATAAAGTAGCCACTGAGTGTATTGTTCTGCTGTGGCTTATAGAGCTGTTGAAGAGTGGGTTTTATAGAGGATAGATCACATTTTATTTTATTATCACTGGTACAAAAAAATCAATTTTTGGGAAATTGTGTGTATTTCTTCATTGTGCCTTTGATGAGTAACATTCTAGATGTGAAGCATAAAATTAATAGCTTTATCAACCTAACTGTTAAAATTAAAAATGCCTTTATCCGAGCACAAGGGTTGAATACATTAGTCATAGATATTTTAAAAATATGTGTGGACAAATTCTCAAGATCTGATTTCACAAGCCAGAATGCACCCAAGACCCAGAACATGCTACGTGATAGGTATAATTCACTAGCCAGCTGGCACCCCTACAGGTGAGGCAGTGGCCTGTGAAATTACATTCTAAATTACTCTGCAGATGAGCCCAGCACATGAGTGCAGAGAGCTGATTGTTCAGATATCCGTTATAAATTACACGATTCAGCACCAAGGACAGCGCTCATCACAGTCATAACTAACATAAAAGAGATAGGGTTGGGTTGGATTAATACAAGAAATGTCAGTGCGGAGAAAGGTCAGCCAAAGGATAATAGCCAATAGAAAGTAATGAAGCTATGCCAAGCTCCTGGGAAAGGAAAACTGATTGCTCATTGTTTTTATTAGGACTGAGGAAAAAATCCCAATGAATGAAGAAAGTAAATAAGTCTTGAACATAAACCAATTACTAGTGGTGAAAATGAAATTGGCCGCTTGGAATAAAACCTTATCCAATTCACTAATGTTCTTCAGTTAGAAGTATCTGTTGTCCTTACCTGGTTTGGCCTCCATTGGATTCCAGATCCACCATTTTTCCATTTGACGCGTAACCCTCACGCTCTTTGAAGTAATCTAGGAAGCCACTTAGTTCAGTGGACTGTTATTTCTGGCCTTGTATCCCTTCAACAAATAGCAAAATAATTGCAAAGTAGATAAAAAAAATAGGCATCCGTTAGTCTTGGATTTGTGCCTTGGAAGGTTTCCAGGGCGCAGGCCTGGGCAAGGTTGTTTGGAAGACCGGCAGTTGCCCATGCTGCAAGTCTCCCCTCTGCATGTCACCGATGTTGTCCAAGGGAAGGGCAGTAGGGCCAATACAGCTTGGCACCTGTGTCGTCACAGAGAATTGTGTGGTTAAGCACCTTGCTCAAGGACACAACACACTCTGCCTCAGCTGAGGCTCGAACTAGCGACCTACAGATCACCAGACCGATGCCTTAACCACTTGGCCATGTGCCAACACTGCAAAGTAGATACTGGAAAACCAGAGCAACACACACACAAAATACTGGAGGAACTTAGAAGGTCAGGCAGCAGCTGCGGGGGCCGGGGGGGGGGGGGGAGTAAACAGCAGACATTTTGGGCCAAGACCCTTCATCAGGACTGGAGAGGAAGGGGGCAAAAGCCAGAATAAGAAGATGGTTTGAGAGGAAGGAGTACAAGCTGGAAGGTCATAGGTGAAGCAAGACAAAGGGGAAGATCAGTGGTTGGGTGGGGAGGGAGTAAGAAGTAAGAAGCTGGGAGGTGTTTCAGTGGAAAAAGTAAATAAAGGGTTGAAGAAGAAGGAATCTGATAGGCGAGGAGAGTGGACTGTGGGAGAAAGGGAAGGAGGAGGGGCACGAGAAGAAGCTGATGGGCAGGGAGGGAGAAAGGAAGAGGGCGGGAGGGGAGCCAGAATTATTCGGTTTTCATGTTGAGTATCTATTTTGTAATTTTAACCACCTCCATGAAAGAGTTTGTATCAATGTTTAGAAAAAAACAGAATTTATTTGAGTTATGCAGTTTGTTAATCGCTTTTGTTTTGACCCTGGTGTGAGTGGGACTGTAGAAACAACATGTGCAAGTATTTAATCTCTTTAGTGATTAAATTACATTGGAAAACAACCAGTTTAATTTGCACATTTATGTTTTTTAAAGTTATTTTCTTGTCACAGTCTTTCTCTGGAACTTTTTAAACAAAATAAATGCACTTCTTTTATGATCATGACTGCATGAGTGTTAGTCTTCATGGAGTAACACCAAAACCATGGATCTTTACAGATTCTATAAGGAATCTATATGTTTTCCCTATGACTCCATGGGTTTCCTACGGGTGCTCTGATTTCCACCTACAGTCCAAAGACATACCAGATGGTTGGTTAATTTGTCATTGTAAATTGTCCCGCGATCAGGCTAGCATTAAACTGGGGGATTGCTAGGTGGCATGGCTTGAAGGGTTCAATGGCCTATTCCAAGCTGTATCTCGATAAATAATTTTTAAAAAAGAAATATCAAAAGGCTCATTCCTGCAGAAGCAAGTTGTATTTATGATGCCCTTCACACAGAAAGTGTCCCAGATCGGTGTGCAGACTAAATATAGCGGCAGAGGTGGGTCATTCATCCCCTTTATACTGTTAAATTAAGGCAGATCTGCATTTGAACTCCACTTACTCCTCTTTGACCCATTTCCTTTGATATCTTAAAGAAGCCCATCTCTCTCAGTACTGAGATTGTCAACAACCATGCCTTTTTTTGGGAAAATAACCTCAGTGTGGCAAAACTAGTAAGCAGTTTCTTCAGGACCAGTAACCAGTCCTGAAGAAAGGTCTTGGCCCTAAGGGTCAACTGTTTATTCATTTCCATAGGTGTAGCCTGACCTGCTGAGTTTCCCCAGCATTTTGTGTGTGTTTCTTTGGATTTCCAGCATCTGCAGAATCTCTCATGTTTATTATAAGCAGTTTAAATGCTAGATATAGATGTAGTATTTCATACATTTATATTTGGGTTGCCCTTGTGTAACTTTGCCAAAGTCATAGAATAAGTCAATGGGAAATTTGATTCTGGAGATGTGACTACCCTCATAACTAAAGACACCATGATTACCTGACTGGCAGACCACAGTACGTGTGCTTGCAACAGTGTGTGTTCGACAGAGTGATCAGCAGCACTGGGGCTCCACAGGGGATTGTCTTGTCTCCCTTCCTCTCCACCATTTACACCTCGGACTTCAACTACTGCACAGAGCCTTGTCATCTTCAGAAGTTTTCTGATGACTCTGCCATAGTTGGATGCATCAGCAAGGGAGATGAAGCTGAGTACAGGGCTACGGTAGGAAACTTTGTCACATGGTGTGAGCAGAATTATCTGCAGCTTAATGTGAAAAAGACTAAGGAGCTGGTGGCAGACCTGAGGAGAGCTAAGTACCGGTGACCCCTGTTTCCATCCAGGGGGTCAGTGTGGACATGGTGGAGGATTACAAATACCTGGGGATACAAATTGACAATAAACTGGACTGGTCAAAGAACACTGAGGCTGTCTACAAGAAGGGTCAGAGCCATCTCTATTTCCTGAGGAGACTGAGGTCCTTCAACATCTGCCGGACGATGCTGAGGATGTCCTATGAGTTTGTGGTGGCCAGTGCTGTCATGTTTGCTGTTGTGTGCTAGGGCAGCAGGCTGAGGGTAGCAGACACCAACAGAACCAACAAACTCATTCGTAAGGCCAGTGATGTTGTGGGGATGGAACTGGACTCTCTGACGGTGGTGTCTGAAAAGAGGATGCTGTCCAAGTTGCATGCCATCTTGGACAATGTCTCCCATCCACTACATAATGTACTGGTTGGGCACAGGAGTACATTCAGCCAGAGACTTATTCCACCGAGATGCAACACAGAGCATCATAGGAAGTCATTCCTGCCTGTGGCCATCAAACTTTACAACTCCTCCCTTGGAGGGTCAGACATCCTGACCCAGTAGGCTGGTCCTGGACTTATTTTCTGGCATAATTTACATATTACTATTTAACTATTTATGGTTTTGTTACTATTTAATTATTTATGGTGCAACTGTAACGAAAACCAATTTCCCCCGGGATCAATAAAGTATGACTATGATTATGGCTATGACTATGTCTTCATTTATCTGTCATTGTCCTAACAAGTTTTCCTCACATTTCCAATGAAATGGGGCAATTTACATAATTCAGTGATTATTTACAGATTACCAATTATTTACAGAAAAGGAGAGCAGAATCACCTTAAAATAAACTTTGAGTGGTTATTTCATATTGCTAACAAAAGAGTTTACATGATAAGGTGTTAATCTTGGGAAAGCAGGAACAGATTTAAATCCTTGATCATTCAGGTGTATGTCATTTTTAATACATTGGGAAAGCTTACACATTCAGATGTATTTGATTAAATTGATTTTAAAAAGTTATTGAAATTGTAAGGTTACCAATCTGATCCATTCCAATAAGATATTAGTTATAGCCAGGGTGCCTAAGACTTTTGCACAGTACTGTATTTGTCAACATGGAGTGGAGAGTGAGGTTGTAATCCGGCGGGAGCAAAGGATATTGGAAATGGCGAGGGTGGCGCAGGCGGGAGGGGTGGCAGAGGAGTGCCGGGGCAGGGATGGCAGAGTTGCAGACACACCCAGCTCTGAGATACCAGGCAAGGTAATTTGATCCCTAACAATTGGTTTATTAATCAGTACAGAATGTCTCTTGTGCTTCCTGCTCCCTCCCTCTCTCCCTTCCCCTTTTCCCAACCATGATTCCCCTCTCGCCCCCTTCCCACTCTCAGTCCACAACTGAGACCCGTAGCAAATCAGGTTTATCATCACTCACTTATGTCATGAAATTTATTTATTTATCGCAGCAGCAGTGCAGTGCAATGCATAAAATTACTACAGTATTTTGCGAAAGTCTTACGCACCCTAGCTATATACATGTGCCTACAACTTTTGCACAGTATGGTATCGGTATTATTTGTTACCACAATGCACATGAACTAAGGCTGTTTGTCTTGTGCAAATTCTACTTCAGACCAAGCCTAAATTAGACAGAGTTCCAGTTTCTGAGCTGGTCATTGCGAGTACTGAATTAAATTACAGAGTGAACCAGAGAATCACTTATCAATATCTTGATCTTTTATTAATATCTACCTAGGTTGTAACATCTTCTGACTTCTTGAAAGGGGAATGGCACAGTGATGGTAAGGAGGATACTGTAAGAGAAGCGGCCCACTAAAAGCAAGCATTTACGACACTGCACGATGTCATCTGCAGACAAGAAACAGCCCACCCCAACGCATTTCAAATTATAATCCGAAATTTCAACCAGGCTTGTTTGAAGAAAACCCTGCCCATTTATAACCAGCAGATAACCTGTTGCACCAGAGTTCCCAACACACTTGGCCACTGCAAAACTAAGATAAGGAATGCCTACCATTCCTTGCCCTGACCGCATTTTGGTAAATCGGATTACTTGGCTGTCCTCTTTCTATCTGCGTACAGGCAGGGGCTAAAAGGCAAGGCTCCAGAGATGAGTAGAACTAAGAGGTGGTTGGGGGCAGCAGGGGAATTACAGGATTGCTTTGAGTCAGTAGACTGGGCTGTGTTCAAACACTCATCAGAGTTCTGAATGAATACACCATGAACGTAATGGACTGTATTAAAACAGCTGTAGACGAGTGTGTCCCCACTAAATCATATAGAATCTTCCCCAGTCAGAAGCTCAGGGTGAACGATGAGATCTGAAATTTGCTGGGGGCCAGGTGGGAGGCATTCAAGTCTGGAGACCAAGAAAGCTATAAGAGGTGCAGGGGTGATCTCCGGAAAGCCACGCCATGGGTGAAATAGAGATTCTGGACCAAACTGGAATCAACGAGGGATGCTCGACAGCTGTGGAGAATTTGAATGCAATCACTTCCTACAAAGTTAAATCAAGTGACATGGGAGAGAGCAAGGCTTTGCTGTCAGATGAGCTCAATGTCTTCTATGCTTGCATTGACCGTCAGAACATGGAGGAACCATCGTGAACCCCCCACATCTCCAAACGATGCTTTGATCTCAGTATCTGAAGCTGAGGTGTGGGTTACCTTCAGGAGGATGAATCCAAGGAAAGCATCCAGACTGGATGGGGTCCTGGCTGAGTACTAAAGACCAGTACTGACCAACTGATTGGTGTGTTTACTGAGATCTTTGACCTCCTGCTTCAGTAGGGTGTGGTACCCACCTGCTTCAAGTAGGCTTCAATAGTATTGATGCCCACGAAGAGCGTGGTGACCTGCCTCAATGACTATCGCCCAGTAGCACTTACATCCATAGTAATAAAATGTTTTGAGAGACTGGTGATGAAACATATTAGATCCTGCCTGAGAGCCGACTTCGACCTGCTCCGATTTGCCTACCGAAACAGCAGGTCCAGAGCAGATGCTATCTCATTAGCTCTTCACTCAACCCTAGAACATCTGGACAGCAAAAATGTGTAGATAAGGATGTCCTTTTATTGATTACAGCTCAGCTTTTAATATGATCATCCCCTCAAAACTAATCAATAAGATCCAAGATCTTGGCTTCAATACCTATTGTGCAATTGGATCCTGGATTTCCTCACTTGTAGACCCCAGTCAGTTCGGATTGGCAACAATATCAGTTCCACAATCTCCATCAGCACAGGAGCACCACAGGGTGGTGCGCTTAGACCCCTGCTCCACTTGCTATACACCTATTACTGTGTGGTATGAGCACAACTCCAGTACCATATTCAAGTCTGTTGATGATACCACTGTTGTGGTCTGAATCAAAGGTGGTGAAGAATTAGCACACAGGAGGGTGATTGAAAATTTGGCTGAGTGGTGTAGTAACAACAACTTCTCACTCTTGGTCAGCAAGACCAAGGAACTGATTGTGGACTTCAGGAGTGGGAACACAGAGGTCAATGAGCCAGTCTTCATCGGAGGATCAGAGATGGAGAGGGTTAGCTACTTTAAGTTCCCGGGTGTTACTATTTCAGTGCACCTATCCTGGACCCATCATGTAAGTGCAATTATGAAGAAAACATGGCAGCGCCTCTTCTTCCTTCAAAGTCTGTGGAGAGCTGGCATGACATCTAAAGCTTTGGCCAACTTCTATAGATGTGTAGTGCAGAATGTATTAACTGGCTGCATCATGGCCAGGTATGGAAACACCAATGCCTTTGAACGGAACATCCTACTCAAGGTAGTGGATTCAGCGCAGTACATTTCGCCCAACAATTGAGCACATCTACATGAAATGCACTTGTAGGAAAGCAGCATCAATCAACAGAGATCCTCACCACCCAGGCCATGTTCTTTTCTCGCTACTACCATCAGGTAGAAGGTACAAAAGCCTCAGGACTTGCACCATCGTGTTCAAGAATAGTTACTACCTCTCAACCATCAGGCTCTTGAAAAAAAGAGATAATGACACTCACTTGCCCATCCATTAAGATGTTCCCACAACCAATGATCTCACTTTAAGGACTCTTTATCTTGTTATTTCATGTTCTTGTTATTTATTGCTATCTATTTATATTTGGATTTGCAGAGTTTGTTGTCTTCTGCACTCTGGTTGATCTTTCACTGATGCTGTTATAGTTACTATTCTACTGACTCGCTGAATATGCCTGCAGGAAAATGAATCTCAAGGTTTGTGTATGGTGACATAAGCACTCTGATGATAAAATTTACTTAGAACATTGAAATTTAAGATTTACTCTCTCCACAGTTGGTTAACTTGAAAGAGAAGGTCAGTGCAGAGGTGATAGATGCTACTGGAAGTGACTTGCCTCTTGTCACCCTAAATTATGTGTCATCTATATACCACATGAAAGTTGTGATGGAATATGCTTCATTTGCCAGAGTCATTGAAGTTCCAAAGACACTCAACAGGCTCATCTCCATCCAGGACAGGGCAGATACTGTTTCCCACTGTTGTTGTAGAGTATGTTTGTTAGCCTCAGTGAAGCT
This sequence comes from Mobula birostris, assembly GCF_030028105.1. Taxonomy (NCBI): domain Eukaryota; kingdom Metazoa; phylum Chordata; class Chondrichthyes; order Myliobatiformes; family Myliobatidae; genus Mobula; species Mobula birostris. The sequence continues at coordinate 98,393,242 of NC_092380.1, read as the reverse complement.
GAAACATCTCTCCACCTCATACACTGTGGTTTTGAGTTTATAAAACCTAGAAAAGCACAGACCTTTTGGCGCCCAATTTAGTGCCAACCTTTTTAGCTACTCTAAGGTCAATCTAATCCTGCCCTCACACATAGTTCTTTATTTTCCTTTTATACATGTGCCTACCTAAGAACCTCTTAAATGTTCCAAATGTATCTGCCTCAACCACTACCCCTGGCCACGTGGTCCATGCACCTGTGCCACACTCTGTATTAAAAATAACTTACCTCTGACATTCCCCCCTATACTTTCTTACATTCATCTGAAAATTATGTCCCCTTGTAACAGCCACTTCCACCCTGGGAAAAAATGATAAAAGGTACAGAAAGAGTCTTGTCCATTCTAGCTGTTCCGTGTATATTTCTATTAAGTCTCCTCTCATCTTCTTTCACTCCAAAAAGAATAGCCTTAGCTTGCTCAGTCTATACTCATAAGACATGCTCTTTAATCCAGGCAACATCCTAGTAAATTATACTTTATACTTTATTGTCGCCAAACAATTGATACTAGAACGTACAATCATCACAGCGATATTTGATTCTGCGCTTCGCGCTCCCTGGAGTACAAGAGTTCCTTCTTCTCTCTCTCTAAAGCTTCTGCATACTTCATCCTTCCTATAATGAGGCAACCAGAACTGAACACCATACTCCAAGTGTGCTCTAACCAGAGTTTTATAGTTCTTTGTTCTATGTTTCTCGATTGTGCCTTGTAGATCATGAAAAAGCTCTGGTGTGACGGAGTTGAGTTATTTTGCCTAGAATGCACATTCTTTGACATATGACTATAGTATTTACAGTACTGTGCAAAAGACTTAGGCACATGTAAAAACATTCTGCAAAGTAAAGATGCTTTCAAAAATAATGAAATGAAAGTTTCTAAATATCAAAAAATTTACTATAAAGAGCAGTAAGCAGTAAAAAACAAATCAAATCAATCTGTGGTGTGACTGTCTGTTGCCTTTAAAACTGCATCAATTCTTTTGATTACACTATTGCACAGTTTTATTAGAAAATCAGCTGGTACGTTGTTGGTATCTTGGAGAATTTGCTACAGTTCTTCTGCAGGCTTTAGCTGTCTTGCAACCTTGATGATGTTGAGATCAGGGTTCTGTGGGGGGGCCATACCATCTGAAACCGTATGACTTTTACAGAATACTGGACATGGTTGTCCATTTGAGCTTCTGGCCAATGTTGAACCCCTAGGATGTCAATAGTGGGGAATTCAGCAATGGTAAAGCGATTACCAGGGTTAGTTAGATAGACCCTCTCTTCCTGAAGATCACCATTATGATGCAAATGTTGTGTGCCATTAAGTTACCTTGGTTTTGAGTGACAGTCATCAGAATCACCACCAGGATGTCGTCTGGTCCAATATCCCAAGTGTATTCTCTGCATGAGATACTTTCTGTCCTTCCAGTTGTTGTTTGACGTGGAGGAGCACTGAGGGAGAATGGTAGGTTATGGTAGGTATTTCAATGCATACTTGATCTGATACCATAGGCTCCAGAGCTCCCAGAGTTATTGTCTCTCATCTGCATTCCCCTTTAGTAGATCTGTACTGTCAGTATAACTGGTTGCATCCAGGGAACGTGTTGGAAGGCTCTGGCATATCGTCTCTAAGTTTTGATTCTGTGCTTGTAATGGTGTCGGCCTTTTTCAAGTTTAGTCTTTGGAACAACCCTCCCAATCTGCAGAGGTTTGTGGGGAGGACTTTGCAAGACTGGTTGGTATGGGAGCAAGTTTGCCCTGTTTGGTGCCTAGTTCAACGCTGGATTTTCTGTCTGGTTTTACTGTATTGCTTTTTAATGAGAATTGTAAAACTGAGTCAACCACTCGTGTGGGTCTGAATAACAATGAGGTCCAAAGGGTATAGTTGGCAGATTTACTCTGCCGAAGTGCAGGAGTGAAACAGATGGGCTCATGTGATAATCTGCTACTTCGTGATTATCTATTTTATGACAAGCCATTTAATGGCGAGGTTTTTAACTGAACTTAGTTCATCTAGATAATGTGACTAGATGTGAACAAGCTTCTCTGTATTGTTAGTCCAGGCCTCTGAGATAATACTGTATGAGCTGTAAATACCCCTCCGACTTTTGCGTCTGGAATTTAATTGCTCCAGAATTAACAGTTTTCTTGTCAGCTGACAAAATCCCGAGCACTGACATTCTCCCCCTAACCACAAAACGGAACTGATCACTAAACACAACTGATAGACTCACTTACAAGGACTCTACAACTCGTCCTCAATATTATTTATTAGTTATTAGTTTTACTTCTTTTTTGTATTTATACATTGATTACTTGTCAGTCGTGTAGTTTTTCATTGATTCTATTGTATTTTCTTGTTCTACTATGAGTACCTGCAAGAAAATGGATCTCAGGGAGGTATACGCTGACATATATGTACTATGATAATAAATTTACTTTGAACTTTGAACTTAGGCTTCGCTGACTGATCCTGTTAAAGATGGTGGTTGAAACTTGATGCAGGGTTTCGACCCAAAATGCCAACAGTTCTTTTCCCCACTTCAAGTGCTGCTTGAACTGTTGAATTCCTCCAGGAGATTGGTGCTTCAGATTCCAGCATCTGCTGTCTTCCTTAAAAGATACCTCTGAATGAGCCACAGGCCATTAGTCATCACATCTTCTCATTGAGTCATAGAGCACATTGGTCCATCTAGTGTGTGCTGAACTATTAATCTGCCTAGTTCTGTTGACTTGCACCTGTACATAGCCCTCCCTACCCCTCCCATCCACGTACTTAACTAGACTTCTCTTAAATGCTGAAATTGAACCCGCGTCCACTACTTCCGTTGGCACTTCATTTCACACTCTCTGCACCCTGTGACCGAGGGTCAAATTTTATCTGACGGCTTTTGTGAAGGGCTGTGCAAAGTTGATGAGACTGAGCATGATGAGTAGCTGGGAGTTCCTGTTTTGCAGTGCTCTTGTCATTTGGATTTTCATTTTGGATGTAAGGTTTTATGCCTATAGACTGCTGTGATTTTTAGTTATACATATTTGTTAACTATTTTCACTCCTTTTTAACACAGGGTTATTTTTTGCTGTTCGAATCCATGCTGGACTCAGTCATATATGCACGGGACAAGTACCTGATGGAAGGCGGTGCAGGTTTGTGTCCGGGGGGAGAGGAAGAAAAATTATGAGAAAATCCAGTTGCAGTCGATTCTCTGAAGCTGTTATGTGCACTGTTCTGGTAACATGACATGCACCACTGAGAAATTTTCCACTTGGAATGAAATATGCCAGCATTACAGGCAGCTCGCAGGCATTCACTTACTTCATTAGCTTTGAAGAGGAGGCCATATTGAGTGTCGCTTTTGGAATGTGTGCACTTGTTACTCTAAATCCCTGCATAGCTTGCAAAAAAAAAAGATTATATTCCTAGTTTCATAGAATGAAAAAGATTTTAGTGTGGACATTTATCTTTTATGGAGTTAATGGCCTGCATTGAGGATTATTACCACATTGTATAATAGGATGTTCGTGTTATAAGGCAATAACCCTACCAACGATGCATGAACTGATTATCGCCTTAAAACTCCCCACCTACTATTGAAAAATTGAGGGATGGAAACAGACTTTCTGTGATCATGGTGTCATCAAAGTGCTTCAGAACCAGAATCAGGTTTAATATCACCGGTATATGTTGTGAAATTTGTTGTCTTTGCAGCAGCAGTACAATGCAATACATAATAATAGAGAAAGAAAGCTGTGAATTACATTGTGTGTATATATGTATATGTGTGTATATAGATAGATAGATAGATATACTTTACTAATCCCGAGGGAAATTGGGTTTCGTTACAGCCGAACCAACCAAGAATAGAGCGTAAATATAGCAATACAAAAACCAAAACCAGTCAAACAACAAAATGCAAGCTATGCCAGGTGGAAAATAAGTCCAGGACCAGTCTATTGGCTCAGGGTGTCTGACCCTCCACAGGAGGAGCTGCACGTTCGATAGCCTCAGGCAGGAATGACCTCCCGTGCCGCCCAGTGTTGTACCTCGGTGGAGTGTGGCCGAAGTCCCACAGTAAAAAGTTCAATATCCGGTCTACAAACATATTCCTCGATCGTAATATGACCCAGATTGCACCATCTGTTGTTAACAGAACAGTAAGCACCCAACTCCTTTACACTTACTGCTCTCAGTGCACTTCCGGTCAGCCGGAACGGTCTGGAAGCCGTCCATGGAGAAGTTTTGATCAGGAATGCCCTCGTGCAGCCCCATTCCAGTAAAACACATCACACTGCACTCCCGAAATGTTCTCTGACGCCTGGCTAGCACCATGAACTCGTCCATTTTATTACCCACCGAACTCCTCTTCTCCATAAGTCTCTGTTGTCTCGACCCGGTTCTCTTTCCTCCACTTTGTGATTCACATATATATCACATATATATTGTGATATATATGTATATATACGCACTTAAAGTAATTCACACTTTTTCTCTATATAATAGTTGGATAAAATGATCAGTGCAAAAATTTTAAAGTAGTGCATTAGTGTTCATGGGTTCAATGTCCATTTAGGAATCAGATGGTGGAGGAGAAGAAGCTGTTCCTGAATCACTAAGTGTGTGTCTTCAGGCTTCTGTATCTTCTTCCTGATGGTGACAATGAGTCTGAACAAAATCTCTTCACTTTGAGAGCAATTGTGACTTAGAGTTTGATACCGATTGGAATGGTGCCTTCAGTAGGGTATGTTTGGGCATTTTAGAGAGAATAGTTTACTGGATTTTAGGGGGAAGAATGGAGGAAGTTGACAGATAAGATTGCTGTACGAAAGGCTAGCATTCACTTGATGATCTGAGTAAACTATGTTGTAAAATTTGGTATGCTTCGGTGATGAAAAGCCCAGGAAGAACAGTCATTATAATATGCTCTGCAGCATTCATTCTATAGAGAGGAGTATTGTGAACTTGACCAGGCAGAATGTTGCAGTAATTTTCAGTGAGGGATAGCCACTGGCAAGCCCAGTGATCCGATCAAGCCTTCTCTTCTTCCAAAGAATATGATGGTTCCTCTTGCTCCCATCTGGTGAGTGAATGGGGTTTTGGTTTAAAATCCCGTTTGAAAGGCTGCTTCTCCGATTTTGCAACAGTCCTTCTGTGCTGATTTGGAAAGGTAAGCTAGATTTCTGCAACTTAAGATCCAGAGGCAACCATTGAGCCATGTCTGATACCTAGTGCATTAAAGTATGCAATGAGGTTGACTGATTTTCCAATCTGTTTCTTGTTGATGATAATAGACATATTGAATGCTGAAAACTGTGTTGTAAACAACGGATAATAGTTGCTTATAACATTACTTGATGCCATTCACATAATGAATGACATTGAATAATGTTATTGTAGCAAGGGCCTTTTGCTTTTCTGGAAGGAGGTTCATTAGTAAGCTGTTCAATCTAACCATGCGTTGAATAAAAAATAACAACCAGCAAGCATCATCTTGTGAGAGAAATGGCAACACCTGAAACATCAAGGGTTTAACACAAAGCAGGGATTGATGAGGCTAGATACAATATTTCTCTCAATGACTAAATTAAATACAAGATCAAGCTTGTATTTGTCCTTGTGTAACCGCTCAGGTTTAGAACTGCTCCTTACACAGAAGTGTTGTATGGTTAACTTGCTTAAAGAGAGTTTTCTAACCTTAAAGCTAGGTCAGGAGAAATAGCATGAATCATAATCTTTTAGAATTCAAATATACACTCAGTGACCGCTTTATTGGCTACACGTATACACTTGTCTGTTAACGCAAACACCTTATCAGCCAATCATGTGGCAGCAGCTCAGTGCATAAAAACATGCAGGAGGTTTGGTTGTTGTTCAGACCAGACATTAGAATGGGTAAGTGTCTTTGACTGTTGAGTGATAGTTGATGTCAGACGAGGTGGTTTAAGTATCTCAGAAACTGCTGAACTGCTGGGATTTTCACACACAGCAGTCTCTAGAGTTTACAAAGAATGATGCGAGAAACAAAAAAAAAATCTAGTGAGTGGCACTTCTTGGGGCAAAGTTAAAGTTAAAGTCTGTCCCGAGCCTTGTGGCCTATCAGGCCGGTGCTTATGTCAGTTTCTGTGGTGTGAAGTGACTGAGAGTACGAGACGACCCCCCCCCCCCCCACCCCGCTGGATAGGATGTCAGTCCATCGCGAGGTTAACCCCCAGCATTTGCCGGTACCCATTTTCAGCTGGGTGGACTGGAGCAGTGTGTGGTTAACTGCCTTGCTCAAAGACACAGCACGCTGCCTTGGCCCAGACGTGAACCCATGACCTCCAGATCGTAAGCCCAACGCCCTAACCACTTGGCCAAGTGCCATACTCTTGGGGCAAAAGCGCCTTGATAATAAGAGACACAAGAAAATCTGCAGATGCTGGAAATCAGTCCTTCCAGGTGAGGTGACATTTCACCTGTGAGTCTGTTGGGGCCATCTACTGTATCCAGTCCTCCCAGTGTGGCCTCCTGTATATCTGTGAGACCCAGCGTAGATTAGTAGACCGCTTTGCCGAGCACCTGCGCTCCGTCCGCCGGAAAAAGTGAGATCTCCCGGACGCTATCCATTTCAATTCTGCTTCCCATTCCCATTCGCCTTCCGCCATGTCAGTCCATTGCTTCCTCTACTGCTGCAATGAGGCCACACTGAGGTTGGAGGAGCAACACCTTATATTCCGTCTGAGTAGCCTCCAACCTGATGGCATGAACATTGATTTCTTGAACTGCTGGTAATTGCCCCCCATCACCATTCCCCCATGTCCCATCACCTGCCCATCCCCATCACCTCCCTTTGTGTTCTTCCCCCTTTCCTTCCATGGTCTTCTGTCCTCTCCTATCAAATTCCCTCTTCTACAGCCCTTTATCTTTTCACTTATCAACTTCCCAGCTCCTTACTTCACCTCTCCCCCTCTCTCAGTTCCACCTATCACCTACACTTTGTACTTCTTCCTCCCCTCCTGCCACCTTCTTGCTCTGACCTCATTTTTTTCTTTCAGTCCTGATGAAGGGTCTCAGCCTGGAGTATCGACTGTTTACTCTTTTCCATAGATGCTGCCTGGCCTGCTGAGTTCCTCCAGCTTTTGTGTGTGTTGCTTGCTAATGAGAGAGATCAAAGGAGAAAGGCCAGACTATTCAAGCTGACAGGAAGTTGGCAGTAACTCAGATACCCATGTTTTACAATAATGGTGTGCAGAAGAGCACCTCTGAATGCACATCATGTCAAACGTTGAAGTGGATGGGCTAGAGCAGCAGAAGACCACACCATGTTCTACTCGTGTACCTAATGAAGTGACCACTGATTGTAATGAATTTGTTCTCAGAAAATGCTGGAAATACGCAGCAAGTCAGACAGACAGAGAAACAGAGATAATAGCATAAATGGTTGAAGACCGTTAATGGTTGATTTATATTTTACTACTTAATTTTATTCCTTGGCTGAATTGCAAATGTAAGACAATTGCAGAAAGGAGGAAAGTGAGGTATTTACCTTTCTGCACACATTGCTTCATGTTTTAGATCTGGTACTGGGAACTGCACCCTATCATTGACCTTAAGGCTGTAGGATATGGGAGCAGAATTAGTCTGCTCTGCCATACCATCATGGCTGATTTATTATCCCTGTCAACCCTATTCAAAGTTTCAAAGGCTCATTTATTATCAAAATATACAACTCTGAAACTCTTCTCTGGGTAGCCATGAACCAAGAAAGAAAAGGCTGCACGATCATGAACCCCAAATCCCTCCTCCCTGCACAAAAAAATAAACAAAAATGGAACAGGCATATCAACCCCGAAATCCCTCCTCCTGCCCAAAAAAAACAAACAAAATGGAACAGGCACATCCTCATGCTTTCTCCCTGTAACCTTTGAAGCTCTGACTAATCAAGAACCTGTCAATCTCCGCTTTAGATATTCTCAATGCCTTGGCCTCTACAGCTGTCTGTAGCAATGAACTCCACAGATTCACCACCCTCTGGCTAAAGAAATTCCTCCTCATGTCTGTTCTAAATGGGTGTCCCCCTATTCTGAGGCTCTGCCCTCTGGTCCGAGGCTCACTCACGATAAGAAACATCCTATCCATGCCCACTTTTTCCAGGCCTTTCAATATTTGATAGGTTTCATTTAGATCACCCCTCATTGTTCTAAACTGGGCATGTATAGACCCAGAGCTATCAATTGTTCCTCATATGTTAACCCTTTCATTCCCTAAATAATTCTCATGAACCTTCTCTGACCCTCTCCAATGCCAGTGTCTAAGATAAAGGGCCCAAAACTGTTCGAAATTCTTCAAGTGCGGTCGGAACAATGCCTTATAAAGCCTCAGCATCACATCCTTGCTCTTATATTCTTATAAGACTATTCTAATCTTCTTGAAATGAATGCTAACATTGCATTTGCCCTCCTTACCACAGACTCAGCCTGCAAATTAACCTTTAGGGAATCTGTTCAAGTTTTTCTGTGGACTCTCTACTTCTCAGCACTACTTGGTCCTCCAAATATCTTTGTGTCATCTGTAAACTTGGCAACAAAGCCATCAATTCCATCATCCTCGTTGGCATCTCACATGAAAAGCGATGTTCCCAATACCAACTCTTGTGGAACACCACTAGTCGCCAGCTGCCAACTAGAATAGGGCCCTTTTATTCCTACTCTTTGCCCCTTGCCAGTCAGTCAATTTTCTACTCATGCTAGTATCTTTCCTGTAATACTATGAGTGGCACATTGTCAAAGGTATTCTGAAAATCCATGTCAACAACATCCACTGACTCTCCTTTGTCTATCCTGCCTGTTATATCCTCAAAGAATGCCAACAGATTTGTCAGGCAAGATTTCTCCTTAAGGAAAACATGCTGACTTTGGCCTACTTTATCATCTGCTTCCAGGTACCCCAAAACCTCATCCTTAATAATGGACTCCCAACATCTTCTCAACCTCTGAAATCAGGTTGGCAGCTGTGTACTTTCCTTTATTCTGCCTCTGTCCCTTCTTAAAGAATGAAGTGACTTTTGCAATTTTCCAGTCTTCCAGAATCTAGTGATTCTTGAAGGATCATTTCCAATGCCTCCACAATCACTTCAGCCACTTCCTTCAGAACCCTGGGCTGTACACCATCTGCCACAGTTGACTTCAGACCTTTCAACCTCCTATGCATCTTCTGCTTAGTAATAGCAACTACACTCACTTCTGCCCCCTTCACACTCGAAATTCTGGCTTATGTGTCTTCCATAGTAAAGACTGATTTACTAACTTTGTCTGCCATTTCTTTGACCTCCCCCCCCCCATTACTACCTCTCTGGCAACATGCTCCAGCCTTTTGATATCCTCTCTTGCCTCTCTTTTACTCCTTATACATCTGAAAAAAAAACTGTTACCTTCTTTTATATTATTGGCTAGCTTACCTTCATAGTTCATTTTTTCTCTCCTTATGGCTTTTTTAACTGCCTTCTGTTGGCTTTATGTGCTTCCCAATCCTCTAACTTCTCACTAATTTCTGCCATATTATGGCCTATCTTTTGCTTTTTTGCTACCTTTGACTTCCCATGTCAGCCACGGTTGCCTCATCCTCCCTTTAGAATTGTTTTCCATCTTTGGGATGTATCTATCTTGTGCCGTCCGATTGTCCCCAGAAATTCTAGCCATTGCTGTTCTGCTGTCATCCCTGATAGTGTTGCCTTCCAGTCAACTTTGGCTAGCTCCTCTCTCATGCCTCTGTAATTCCCTTTATTCCACTGTAATACTGATACGTCTGACTTTATCTTCTCCCCCTCAAAATGCAGGATGAATTCTGTCATATTATGATCTCTGTCTCCTAAGGGTTCCTTTACCTTAAGTTCCCTCATCAAATCTGGTTCATTACACAGCACCCAAACCAGAGTTGCCTTTTTCCAAGTGGGCTCAACCACAAACTGCCCTAAAAAGTCACTTTATAGGCATTCTACAAATTCCTTCTCTTGAGATCCAGCCCCAGCCTGATGTTTCTAATTTACCCGCATATTGAAATACCGTATGACTATCATAACATTGTCCTTTTTACATGCCTTTCCTATCTTCCATTGTAATTTATATCCAACATCCTGGCTACTCTTTGGAGGCCTGTATATAACTCCCAGCAGCATCTTTACCCTTGCAATTTATTAACTCTACTCACAAGAATTCTACATTTTCTGATTCTATGCCATCTTTTTTTGAGGATTTGATTTCATTTTTTACCAACATAGCCATCCCAATCCCTCTGCCTGTCAGCCTGTCCTTTCGATACAATGTGTATCCTTGGATGTTAAGCTCCCAACTATGATCTTCTTTCAGCCATGACTCAGTGATGCCCACAATGTCATATCTGCCTATCTCTAACTGTGTTACAAGATCGTCTATTTTATTCTGTGCACTGCATACATTCAATTATAATGCCTTCTGCCCTGTATTCAGCATTCTTTTCGATTTTGCTCCCATGTTGTTCTTCAACTCATCCCACTGACTACAATTTTCCATCTGTCTATCTACCTGTCCTTTGTCACAGTCTCACTACACAATGCACCAACTGCTCCATCTTCAGCCCTATCACTCCAGTTCCCATCCCTTTGCCAAATTAGTTTAAACCCTTCGCAACAGCTCGAGCAAACCTGCCAGTAAGGGTATTTGCCCCTCTTGGGTTCAGGTGTAACCTGTCCTTTTTGTACAGGTCATAACTTCCCCAGAAGAAATCCCAATGATCCAATAAAACCCTGCCCTCTGCACCACTTCCACAGCCACTCATTCATCTGTACTGTCATCCTGTTCTTGCTTGGTTAGAGTGTGGTATTAGAAACAATCCAGAGATTATTACCCTGGAGGTCCTGCTCTTCATCCTCTTCCCTTGCTTCTTGTACTCGCTGTGAAGAACCTCTTCACCCTTTCTGCCTATATAGTTGGTGCCAATGTGCACCATGATCTCTGGCTGCTCACCCTTCCTCTTGAGAATCTTCTGCAGCTCCTCTGAGACATCCTGGACTCCAGCACCTGGAAGCAACACACTATCCTGGCATATCTTTTGTGGGCAGAGAATTTCCTGTCCGTCCCACTGACGATCAATTCTCCTATCATTACTGCTCTGCCTGACTTTACTCTTCCTTGCTAAGCCTCAGAACTGGCCACAGTGCCACTGTCTTGGGTGCTCCTGCTTCTAATAGGTCACCCCCTCCCAACAATATCCAAAGGGGTATACTTGTTGCTGAGGGGAATGGCCACAGAGGATCCCTGCACTGACTCCTTCCTGACCACCTTCTCCTGGTTGTTGCCCAACTACTATCTGAAGCCTGTACCACCTCAGTAAAAGTCTCATTTATGAAGTTTTCAGCCTCTTGAATGATCCTGAGTACAACCCACTCCAGCTCCAGTTACTTGACCTTGTCATTCAGAGCCTGAAATTGGATACAAACCTGTAAATATAGTCAAGAGGGAGACTGTTAGGTACGTTGAAATCTGACATCTCACAGGATGAGCAATCCACTTCTTAACTCCCATCCTGTCAACGCTTATTATACCTCTAACTTCTCGAGCTTAACTTCTAGCTTGTGTCTGTTCTCGGCTGAGATTGGTGAGCCAAAGCCTGGCCACTCTTAACACTGACCACTCCAACAATGGCCGATCCAACAATGTCCGGTCTGCTTACTCGTCGCTTCTTTTTACTGGCCCCTGCCGAGTGCCTTAAAGGTCGCGATGATTGCAGCTTGCCGAAAAGTTTTGAAAGGTCCCAACCTTTCTTCAAACCTTGTGCTGCCTCACTAACGAATGACCTCTCACGATATTTGCAGCCCGCTGAAAAGTTCCAAAAGGGCACCTCGGAGAACTGGTTGTTTTGCCCTCTGCATATTCAAATTCTTTGACTTCAGTGAAACAGGAAGTTGTGAGAACAGTATTTAACCTCAGTGAATAAGGACAAATTTTCCCCATAGTTATCTTGCGTGATTCTGAGCTTACTTTTAAATACAGAAATAAAACTAAGATCAAGCTCGCCTGCCAGTTTCTAATCTGGATATGGAAAGTAAATAATTTTAAAACTTAAGTGACGAATATTTGCTGAATTTGCAAGACTGCACCCGTTAAAAGCCTATGTTTTCTAATTTAGGCTTCTCTGGGATGATAATTAGTTCACAAAAGTCAACTTCCATTGGTGCATCTATATTTCTCAATAACAGAAAGGCTTACTGGTGAAGTATGTGCTATAACAGTCTACCTCGCTGTGTTCTTGCACCATTTTGTTTACTTTCCCTGTACTTTGTTTGTAGCTGTTACACTTTATTTTGCATTGTTATTGTTCTACCTTATTCTAAGTGCACTGTGTAGTGATATGATCTGTATGAGCAGTGTGCAAGACAAGCTTTTCATTGTATCTCAGTACATGTGACAATAATAAACCAATTCCGATTCCAATTCCAATCTGATCTTCCTAGCAAATCCCTACTCCCAGTTCTGACCCTTGGTTATAGAATGTATCTCCAGAAGAATAGAACTTCTCAAGCTCCCATTCTGATCCCAGAGGCAGTCTGTCATCTACTTGGTCGTTTCAGGACTGGTGCACACCAAGGGGTTAGCTTCAACACATGGACTGCACTGGTTCAGGGACATGGTCTTCTCAGGGGCAGTTAGAAACAGGCAACAAATTACAGAATGTTGAACAGTACAGCACAAGAACAGGCCCTTCGGCCCACAATGTTGCACCAAATCAATTAAATTAGATTATGCCTCTAAGACTATATGGCATAGGAGCAGAATTAAGTCATTCGGCCCATCGGATCTGTCCTGCCATTCCATCATGGCCGAATTCCCTCTCAACCCCATTCTCCTGCATTTACCCTGTAACTTTTGACCACTGCTTTAAATATATCCACTAACTTCACCTCCACAGCCAAGTCAATGCCAAGCTAATGTCATTGACACCACATCCTGTGGATAAGATCAGAAGACTAGAATATATATGGGAACTGAATTAGATCATTCAGTCATGGCCGTTTCTTTTTTCCAAACCCATTCTGCTTTCTTCTTCCTGTAACTGAAAATCCCTATAACAAAAAATAAATTTATTTATATTTGAATTTTAAAGTAAACCAACTATTTATGGAAGAGCACATTTCCATGTATGGTTTCCTCAGGATAAAAATGGTCCTCTTTGGTATGTGCTAAATGGGATCAATTTAACTGAATTTCAGATGCAGCCTTTAACTACCTCACACATGAAGTGCATACATTAAAGAGCTTTCTTATCTTTCAAATTTACATATTCTTAAAGTATAAAATTGCTGATCAAATATGCAGCAACCGAGATGTTCCACAGCCATACTTTTATTCTCATTTACCATTTTTTACAAAAGGATGTTCATTTTCCTATCATGTCATTGAAAGAAGATGTCACTGTGATTTTCACTCCAACCATGAGGCTGATCTAAGGCTAGCCTCAACATTTTCCTGCGTTGTCAGCTATAAGTATGTGACTGCTTAGAAAAGTGTCCATTTTTAAGGCAGCAATATTAAGCTGCCTGCGGCCACAGATTTTTTTTCAAATACAATTTGTTTGGAGACTAAGGGATATCAGTTGAGTGTGTGTAAGTTTTCCCAGTCAAGTACATTAGTAAAGCTTGGCTAATTAATGAGCCAGCTTAGCTGAAAGCTGTGTTGTGACAGGGCACTACTTCATTTTTATTTCCTAAGGCAATTTTTGATTGTTGGAAACTGCAACGGTGATGAGAATGTGCTGAGTCCTGAGCAGTTCATGTTAGGTGCTGCCCCCTCAGCAAGTTGCATATGTAGGATATGCTAAATTTCACTACTTGACTAGGATGCGCTTTGCCAAGGTCTTTGGATAGGAAGTGTTTTTACTTTCATCTGCTTGTAATCTGTGCTAATTCCTAAATCAAAGCCAGAACATATAAATGCTAAAAATAGAATACAATTCCAGCAAAAGTCCTCCTTGCTGGATCTCTCAGGGTGCAGGAAACAGGAAAAGAATTTAAAAAGTTATGTAGCCATGCTGATCATAACCCTGCAACAGGGATGCATTGGTCTAACCCAGGAATCTAACCCTCTTTAGTTCTTGGCGTTCTGCTGTGTGTGAGCCTTTAGTACAGTACAGCCTATTTTACCAACCAGCCATGTGAACTGCAGCGAGAAATGAAGTAGCCCTGGGCAGCGAATCGAGAAGGACACAGATGTCATCTCTGTGAGTCCTCTAAGCAGCTGAGAGAGCTTTTGCTCCCTGTCCAATCAGCACTTTGTTAATTTCACCTGTGTGCAATAATAATTATTCAATTACTGAACTAATAGGAGAAGAATGAACTGACAAATACAGTTGTGCTGGAAAGTTTAAAGGACATTGATGCAGAAACAGGAAGGTGATGATTAATGCCTCATCTGCTTTCAAACTCTGGACGTAACCATTTTCAATTATAACCTCCAGCTATTTTTATTATAATAACAATAATCTTTATATATCACCTTTTATACATTAAGATGCAGACTCAAAGTGCTTTACGTACATTGTAAAGATAAATCACTGCAGTCATAAAAATATGAGACAAAATTAAAAATTGTAAGTAAAGTTAAACATTATATCCGATAAAATCTAATGAAGTATACCAAATTACTTAAAATGTAATCAACATCAACAGGCATTCAGTAATCCTTTAAGTAGGCCAAATTTAAAAAGCAGGTTTTTGGAATGAAATGTTCCATAGTTTAAATGCTACACTGATCCGCAATGGGAATACAAGAGCAGCATAAATTTCCATTGAATATCCCGCTCTTTTTAAACAAAAACTGCTTCTGATTGGCAGAAGAAATACTGCAGTACACCTTCAGAGAGCCTATTGCAAACCCAAGCCTGTTTTGTGCAAGATTTCTTTTGCATATTGTATGGATACATTTTGTTAGACATACCCAATCACATTTTAGGCTAATTATGCAGGCTGACTCTTGTATGCAGTTCAGAAGGCAGAGTACATTGTTGAATGAGCTGTTTTCTAAGGTCTCGGTTATTCTCACAGCATTAGTTTGAGGGAGAGCAGGACGGCTATATTCTGTGGCCTGTGCCTCATTTATCCTTCAGTTATCATCACACAAAAAAAATATCGAGTCATTTCTGAGAGTTTGCTCTTAGCAAATTGGCTGATTTATTTGTTACAGTACAACAGCAATGGATTTTTCATCCATTTTCAATCATCAGGAATCTGTGCTGGGCACAATGGAGATGCAAGATTTTTTGTTTAGCATTTGGAGTTTTCCCATTTTATTGTCACAATCTCTGTGTTTAATGATCTGGTGGTTGGGGGAGGAGAAAGGGTGAGTGGAGGGTAGGGATGCAGGAATCGAACAAGGAGAGTAGGTACAGGGCAGAGAATAGAGCGGGTCTGAATTCGGGAGGCCAGATGCTGGGTATGAGACAGGGAGCAGTGCAGGTACAAGGGCGGGCGTGGGGTGGGGAGGACAGGTGGTGGTGTGATTGGGAGGAGAGGAGAAGAAGGTGTTGGGCAGGGAAGGAGGTGGATGTGGAGCAGGGATGGACGGGTGTGTGGGGCAGGGAGGGGAGTGGATTTGGGGAAGAGAAGGGGTGTGGAGCACAGAGAGGAGGGGGTGGGAGGCAGTGTGGGGAGTGGATGGCGTGGATCAGGGAGGGGTGAATGTAAGGAGGGCCGTGAATCAGGGAGAGGAGTGGGGAGGAGAGGAGAGCAGGGGAGGAGAGAGGATGTGGGGCATGGAGAGGAGGGGATGTGAGCCAGGGTGAAGAGAGGAGGGAGGAGTTTGAGTGTGGCCAGAGAGAAGAGCGAGGGTGAGGAGCATTTCAGGGCTCAGCTGTGAAGGTGGTATCAACGGGGAACTTGGGGAGAAGGATCAGCAAGCGAGAAGTACAAAAGGGCCAAGCAGTTTGCAGGCTTGTCATGGAGGAAGTCAGGGATTCTGAATGAAGATTATGGATACCAGGAGAAGATTCGTGTTGGGGGGGGGTGCAGGGATGGTCGGGAGGATTGCCGAAGTGCAGGGCCGTTCCTGCAGATGAGAAGATAAACACCAAATCCAAATTAAAGAAATGCAAGGACATGGAGTCCCACTGGCTGCTTAGATTGGTATGTTTCATGCCAGCTAAGAGCTCCTCCAGTGCTTAAGTTGCACAGATCATGCTCTTCTGCATTGAAATAATTGTGTATTTACTCTAAATAATAACACAGTGTCTGTATGTGGGAATGCTCATGTGTAAACACCCATGGGATTTGGATTGAGTTTCCGGAGGGTATTATCTGTGCATGTATTACTCTTATTTTTAGCGAAGATTCTCTCAGATTGTGCAGAAGCACGACACAAAGTACCATGTGCTTAAACTGGATGATTTCTTTCAGTGTACCCTGATATCTGCACCCTCAGTCTGGTAGCAGTGGGAGACAGGAAAAAACACGATGAGCACGTTGCTTTCTGGGATGATGTGTACGGCTTTAAGATGTCCTGCATGAAGAAAGTGGTCATCCCAGAAGCTATGGTGGAAATGCTTAACCCTGACACCATCATTTCCGAGAGCTGCGTTATCAAGGTACGTATCACTGACCAGGAGAAGGTGAAAGTGCCCTCCGTGCAGCCATACCTTTCAAGAAAAGCTAGGAATGAATGCAGTTTGGGCCGCACTTGCATAATAAAAGAAAAAATTGTTAATGCTGAGTGAGCAGCCTCCTGCGGAAATTCTGTGCTTTCACATTAATGGCCTGGGGTTCATGCTTTGTGCATTGTGCGGTGATCTGCCACCTTTCAGTGTGGGTTGTAGCACAGCTGATAACAAAAATACTGTCGGGTAAACAGTTTTCTACATGTACATCTATGAAGCATAAAAATGGAAATTGATTCATGCTTACCACAGCATTATTCAGTGAGATTACAGCAAAAGACATTTGGGAAATGCTGCAGTGCTGTATTTATATATAAAAAAACGATAGATTGGGTAAATGATGGTCTAATAGTATTAATTCATTTTCCGTTTTTGCTGTAAAATGCTCCATGATAAACCATTTATGAAAAAGAATCGCTAGGTACAATTACCATATCAAAGGATCATGGACTATTTGTGCTTAGAATCGTTTTGAAAGGTACCATTAAATCAGGTACCTTTCACATGAGGTAATGAATTTCAGAACTTAAGAATTCACTGTGGAGTCTCTCTCTCTCTCATCCCCATTCCTGGTTCTGTAGACACTTACCTTCATTCTGTTTCCTCTTGTTGATTCTCCTGTCAGTTTCCATGGCCCGCAGTTCTGGTACTTGGTTTCGATCCAGACGTCGGGTACTATCTGTGCAGAGTTTGTACCATCTCTCCATGACTATGTAGGTTTCCTCTGGGTGTAGAAACAGGCTAGTAGGTTAATTAGCCACTGTTAATTATCACTTGAGTGCAGATTAATTGAAGAAGGAATCAAAGAGATTGCTTGAGTGAGAGTAAGTTGCAGAGAAATGGAAATATGAAGAAAGGGAATTAAGTTGCTCTCCTGAGACTAGCCTAGAGCTGATGGGATGAATAGCCTCCTTTTGTAAACATAATATTTGATGAAAAAATAAGCATTGACCACATGGTTCACCGAGCCTAATCTTCTGTATTTTGAGATCACGACCCACTCCTGCCTCTCCTGTGTGATCTTTGATTCCTTTGGTGTTAAAACATTTATTGATATCAGCTTGGATGTCGGCACATTCATAACCCTCTGAGGCAGACAATCCCCAAAGATTTGCACCTTTTTGGGCAAAGAAATTTCTCTACATGTCAGTCCCAACTGGTTTCTAATTTTTGTAAATTTCTTCCGAAGTTCCAAAGAACCTTTTTGTTCTCAGATCCTCTTTAATCTTGTATGGATCTTCAAAATCACCTCTATTTCTTTGAATTATACAGAACTAAAACCAGAAATGCTCAGGAAGCCAGGCAGCATTTATGGAGATGGAAGCAGAACCAGTACTTCAGAACTGCCTGACTTGATTAGTATTTACGACTATTTTTGTTTTTCTTTAAGTTACTGATTTCCAGTATTTGTAATTCTTCAGCTTTCATTTTCCATAGAAGCTTGCTCCATTCAGGTCTCTCAGAAGCCAAAATCGTAATTTTGCAAATCTGTTAAATAACATTTGCTTTGAGTCATAGAGTAGTATAGCCTGGAAACGGGCCATTCAGCCCAAATGGTCCATGCAGACCACAGCATCCTACCTGCTGAGTTCCTCCAGCGTGTTGTGAGTGTAGCATCCTCCCTGCTAGTCTCAGTTACCTGCATTCAACCTATAACCCTTCAAACCCCTCGCCTCCATATACCTCTAACTGTCTTTTCCATGTTGCAATTGTATCTGCCTCGACCATTCCTCTGGCAGTTCATTCCAGGTTCTCACTATCCTCTGTGTAACGAAGTTACCTCTCTTAGGGTTCAAAATCTGTTGCTATCAGGTCTCTTTTAAATCTGTCCTCTCTTATCTTGTTTCTGTGCCCTCTGCAACCCTGGGGAAAAGACTATGTCCGTCCACCTTATCCACACCCTTCATGATTTTATAAACTTCTATGAGGCCATTCCAAGATCCAGCATAGCCAACCTCTCGCTATAACTCAGGCTCTCTGATCCAGTCAGCATCCTCGTAAATCTTTTCTATCCTCTCAATGTTTTTCCTGTAACAGGGTTCTGATGAAAAAAGAAATGCCTCTGGTTTCTCCCCATTGCCTCTGTCACGGTGAGATTAAGCTGAGCAGGTCATGGCAACAAGATGCCCCGTTAGACTATGACACTTCATGTAAACAAAGCAGTGTGACTCAGGGATTGACAGCATCCTTTCCTGTGAGGTTAAAAGTGTTACTTTGACTTTGAACTCAACTTTGAAGGAAGTTGAATAAATAAAGATTATTCTTAGCAGAACTTTGCTCTGCTCTCTACCCCACAGGGTTAAGTTGTGCTCAGCTGTTGAATACATTCATGCGGAGACCAATAGGTTTTGAACTCTAAGGGAATAAAATGTTCTGGAGATTGGCCAGGAAATTAGATGTTCTTAAACCAAAAGGATTATCATTGTTAAAAAGTAAATAGGAAATTAGCATGTAATCTCTTCACTTTTGATGATGTTAATTGAAGGAGGATCGTTCACAGGGATCAGTAGGGGAGTATTTTGGAATCCTTTACCACTGGCAGCTGTGGAGGACAATCTTTATGTATACTTAAGGCAGGGGTTGATAGATTCTTGATTGGTCAGGGCATGAAGGGACATGAGAAAGCAGGAGATTAGGTCTGAGAGGAAAATTAGATCAGCAATGGTGAAATGGTGGAGCAGACTTGATGGGCCAAATGGCCTAATTCTGTTTATATATCTTATGTTCTTATGGTCAAAGAGGCAGAGAGTTGCATGCTGCTTTTCATGCAAGCATAGGTTCATGAATGGAATTAGGATCTAATTTTCGCAAATGCAAGTATCACCTAGTTTTTTGAAGGAGGAAGCAGATATTTATTAGAACTGAATCATGTTGAAAAGACCGGCTGGGTTATAAAAACCAGATTGATTCTAACTAATCACTGCTGGAAATAGAGTGGGGGAGAAATATGGGCATTGGACTCAGGGTGGTTTATTACATATGCTATTTCACACTCGAGAGCATGTACACATTTAATGGACAGTGGTTTTATAATGGATGAAGTATCAGCCAGTGACATTAAGATGAGGCACTTCTGCATGTTTACTTGCTCAGAGGTGCATGTTGTTTATATTCCTTGCAAGTATACACTCTTCAAGGCATCTGAAAATAAAAAAAATATGTGTATTGTTATCTTCCATTTGCTCTGTTTAATCATTTTTATCAATGCATAGAACCTCTGTATATGCTGTTTAAGTCGCTGAATAGTGCCGAGATTGATGTAGAACTCTTTCTTATTGTTGTGAAAGGCAGTCATCCGCACAGAGGGCCTTTAGGGAATGTTTCACAGTTCTGTGAAATCTAATTTCATTAGGTTAAACATCAAATGAAGGCAATTAAAGAGAAAAACCCATAATTCTCATTTAATATGTAAATAAAATACATCTCAACTAAGATTAGTTGTCGTATTTTGGATGGGAGCTGTGTGAATATGATTACTGTACAGATTGACTTTGTGTATAAGATTGTGTTCCTTTAGACTTTAACCATGTGGTAGCTGCAATTAAATTCAGTGCACAAAATTATATAGTGCAGAAAGAGACCATTTGACCCAACTTGCTGGTGCTGGCGCTTTGAAAGAAACAAAGAGCTCCACTACCTGGCTGCTTCTCCTCAGATCTGTTTTGTTATTAACTTTGCATTACACACTCAGTGGTCACTATATTAGGTACACCTGTACACCTGCTTGTTAATGCAAATATCTTATCAGCTAAACATGTCGCAGCAATTCAATGCATAAAATCATGGAGACATGGTCAAGAGGTTCAGCTGTTCTTCTGACCAAACATCAGAAGGGGGAAGAAGTATGATCTAGGTGACTTTGACCATGGAATGATAGTTCGTGCCAGACGGGGTTGTTTGAGTTTCTCAGAAACTGCTGATCTCCTGGGATTTTCATGCACAACAGTCTCTAGTGTTTACAGAGAATGGTGCGATGAACCCAACAACATGAAATGAGTGGCATTTCTGTTGGTGAATACGCTTTGTTAATGAGAGATGTCAGAGGAAGATGGCCAGACCAGTTCCAGCTGACAGGAAGGCGACAGTAGATCAAATAACTCAGAGGTGTCATGGTGTGCAGAAGAGCATCTCTGAACACAACATTCCGAACCTTGGAGTTGATGGGCATTTGAAGATCACAAATATACATTAAATGGCCACTTTATTTGGACAGAAAATACCTAATAATATAGTCAATAAGTGTACAGTACAGTACTGTGCAAATGTCTTAGCACCTTAGGTTTTTATTTGGTTTCAGATGGTATGGCCTCCACAGAGCCCTGATCTCAACATCATCAAGGCTGTCTGGGATTACCTAGAAAGTCAGAACCAAGTGAGACAGTCAAGGTCTGCAGAAGATCTGTGGCAAGTTCTCCGAGATGCTTGGAATAACCTACCAGCTGATTTTCTTACAGAACTGTACAACAGTGTACCTAAGAGAATTGATTCAGTTTTAAAGTCAAAGAATTGTTGCACCAAGTATTGATTTGATTTAGTTTTTTTACAGTTGACTTCTCTTTATAGTTTTTTAATATTTAGAAACTTTCATTATTTTTGAAAGCATCTTCGCTTTACAGTTTTTTTTTACATGTGCCTAAAACTTTTGCACAGTAGTGTATGTCCAGTTATAAGAACACGGAAGCTGCTCCTGTCACTATTTCAGGCAGAGAATTCCAGGTTGTCACCTTTTGTGGTTCCAGTTAATTTTCCCATCATGATGGGATAAAAGATCCCATCAGAGGATCTGGTGGCAGGGCTGGGATTCCCCAAGATATAAAAGGAAAGGTCCATCCCTTCATCACCCAATTTAACTTGACAAGTGTGAGGAGTATGTGTAGGTTGCACGTGAAGATGGATCAGAACACTACTTTCCCTCCCTCTGTCTAATCCTAAGATCTATCCAGCACTACGTTCAGGTCCTTGCATCACTGTGATGCTGGCTTCAGCATGAGAGAGTAGCTCGGTCCTGGATATAGGAAGCAGAGACCACTCTGGGGCTGGGTCCTCAGAAACTGTCTGGGTTGGGCAAGTCTATTGCTGGCACTAATTTGAATATTAAAGGGTGAAGTGAGGTGTAAAAAAACCTTCCATCTTTGTCCAAACTTCTTTCTCAGATGTAGCACTTGTAGCCAACAGTCATGGGGGTGCGAATTTGAGGCATTCCAAGATAAAGTTTAATCTGTGAAGGACAATGGTATTTGAGGATTTACAGGGAGATAATAACTCCATCTATCTGATGTAAGAGACTGGGAAATGTCTTCCCTTTGAGATTAAATCATCTACAGCCAACCTAAATGTGTTTTTCTGAAAGCTTTAGATTGGTGCCTTTGGAGTTCTATGATAGATTTTGGGAATGGTAGACCCTTAATTTCTTTTTTTTCTTTTTGACTTAGCCATTACCATTTCATGCAGTATTCGTGTTCATGATATTTGGTCAGTTGTGCTGTACCTGGAATTTTTTGCTGCTTCTCGAGACCATATCCACTGCCTCTCCCTAATTATTGGAATACAAAATTGGTAACCTTCCTTGCACCTACTGTAGTGTGCAGAGCATTGCTTATGAGTTAGAAAGTAGCCTCTCAGTGTGAGATTTTATCCTAGACCAGGGGTGACGAAACCTTTTGAGAGTGTGTGCCCAAATTGGCAGTAATCTTCAAAACAAAGTCTCTAGAGTGCCATGGTAATTTTGAGCAGAGATTATCACTGAATTAGTAAAAATGGTTATGGACCTTTTTTAAGGGAAAGTAATGAGTCCTGTTGTTTATTTACATGTAATCATTATTTTGCTATTGATGATCATATTGTAGAGACAGATTGAAATAATTGAGCCGTTGTAGAAAACCTGCTCAAAAATTATTAACATTAATCATTTAAAAAGACAATTTAAATATAATATCATTTCTAAATAAATATTGTGCATATTCATAATAGATCAGGAAAAGCTTGTAACAAAATTGCTGCTTCTTTTGTCAGTAAAGGTAGTCATTAGGCATCTTTTTTTATTATGGGCGAGGTTTAAAGCAAGGGTTCCCAATCTGGGGGTCCGTGGACCCCTTGCTTAATGATATTGGTCCATGGCATAAAAAAGGTTGGGAGCCCCTGGTTTACAGAATCGAGGGGTGGCACTGTATGTTGTGTGCCAGCAAAGTTTTAGTCAGTGTCATCTTGGGCACACAAGCCATAGGTTCGCCATCCCTGTGGGACTTAGACTTTACTGGAATAAATAACATGGCTTAAGGTCAGCTAACAGAAAATCTTCACCAAAAGTTTAGCAAAACTTCTTTGCTTTTGTAGAACCTGCCTCTACTTATTAAATCAAGGAACTGATCCTGCCAAGTACAAAGATTTATGTCACCAAACCACCAATTTCACTCTCCCTCCAAGCTTAATCGAATTGTACATTTAGTTATGTCGGAACACCTCATTCTCTTTTGTGTTTTTCACAAGAAATATCAGTAGAGTTCTGCACCAATCCCTGGAACATTCAGTTCCAAAGGCAATATTTTAAGAGTTTGTACTTGGTCATTTGGTAGTGCGCGTGATGTCTTTGTCTTGCAGCCACCATGAGTTGTGAGTTTTTAGCATCGGTAAATTTTGCCGACAGCAGAAACTATCGTAGTTTATTGGCTTTCATCACATTGTCATTATGGTCCAAAAGGCATGACTCTCCGTTGTGTCCAAGCTGGCAGCTGGTAAAGCTCTCCAGTCAGTCTCATTCTTCAGCTCTGTCTCCTCAGAGATCAGAGAGTCAATTCCTTCAATTATTTCTACAATTCTGTTTTTCTGTATCTCTCCTTCAATCATCCATGGAGGCAATGAGTTCCATAGCAAAAGGTTTCATTTTTATTTCACCCCCCCTCCAGATCATTTTTCCAAACTTTTAAATTATGCTTCATGTGTTTTTACCATCTGTTGTTTGGAATGGTTATTTTTATCAACCTCATCTAAGCCTTTCATAATCCTATATACCTCTTTCCTCAACATCCTTTGCTCCAAGGAGAAGAACCCCAGCTTCTCCTACATAATTTTACAACTGAAGTCCTCATTCCTGTTAAATCTCCCCTGCATACTCTCAAGATCTTTTAAAGTTAAAGTAAATTTATTATCAAAGTACATATGTATCACCATATACTACCTTGAGATTCACTTTCTTGCAAGTATTTACATCATTCCTAAACTGTTAATGCTGTTAGTTTGCCGAAATGCTTCATAATATTGGTTTAATTATGCCATATATATTAAAGTTACTTTATTGACGTTAAAAGATTCCTATTAAAAATTTGCTTTTGTTGATATCTATCATTGCAGCTGTTCTGGAAAATGTACTTTGCAAATCTCTGTGTGACACATGCAATAGCAAAATAGTACTGCATAGATTGAATATACTAAATTTTAGGAATCTAAATATTAAATATATTAAATGTTCGGACTCTTAAGATGTCATTACCCATAAATTTATTTGATACATCTGTTTGCTGTGACTAAGCTATACGGCAGCATGTACAGTACTTCCTCTACCTCTAAAGTTTAGTTCCAGTGAAACCACCGAATAACTTAGAAGTCAGAGCCATCACCATATGAAGCATTTAGCATTCCCAATTGGAGATGCACATACAGGCACAAAAATATTATAGCCAAGTTGAATTAAATAATGAACACAAATGGTATACTGAGTTTTTTTTTAATATAGTTACACTGGGTAACAAAAATTTTGTTTCCTGAATACTTTTGAGTGTATCTCATGGATTTTGGGCTGCTGATCATGGAAATCGCCATGAAATCTCCCTATCACACATATTTTTGGATTTGCCTATATTTGTTATTTCAATTCATAATTCAAGTCAGAATAACTGATGCTGAGATTAAGGAAGGCATTTTTGTTGGCCCACAAATCAAGCAGGTAATCAATGACAGGCATTTCGAAGAAGTTCTAGTGGGACTGGAGAAAATCGCATAGAAGGCATTCAAGGATATTGTTGAAAATTTTTTGGCAGCTGCAAAGCACCTAACTACATGCAGCTGGCTGACAACATGCTTCAAGCATACAAAACCATGAAGTGCAGCATGTCACCAAGGATTCATTACCATTTAGACCTTTTCCCTGCAAATCTTGGCGCTGTCAGTGATGAGTATGGTGAAAGGACATTGTGGTCATGGAGAAACGGTAAACGGTATCAGGGCAACTGGAATCCGTCAATGTTGGCTGATTATTGTTGAACACTTAAGCAAGAAGCCTTAGACACTGAGTACAAACAAAAATCATCAACAAAACGTTTTTAGCTTAGTTGAACTATCACAAAGCACCAGCGTCATTATGCAATTAAACACATTGTATTCAATAGAAGTATCTTCTTGTATCTTCAAATTTCTATCTGATACAAGTAGTCAAGAATTATATTTTGTGTCCAACTTCCGTCTATCACAAACAAATAAAAATCTAAGGAATCAACACTTTTGAAAAAATTTGTTATGTGTAAATTCCTTACTTCTTCACCCAAGTTGTCACTACTTATATTGCACAAGACTAACCTGGATTGACAAAATTACTTATTGGGATGTTCAATACAGGCTGAAGTGCTTTTTAAGCAGTTTTTTGGGTGATAACTTTCTATTTCAGAATGCAGTTTATGCAGTGTATGAAAATAGGAAATGCAGGACTTAATTTATTGCAGCACAGCATGGTTTGTTTGTTTTTTTGTTCCTGGTGCACTGACAAATAGTTTTCTTGGAACTTCTCATTTTTTTTTCAGATGATAGACTGCAACATTGTTAGAATCTCAGATTTGGATTTCACCTCTGAATTCTCACTGGAGATAACCAAGGATCATGATTGTGTGGTGAGTTTTAAACTTTCACCAAGACAAATCTGACCAAAAATATCAAGATATGGATGAATAATAGTGATTTTTATTTTAAATTGAAATAGATATTTACTTTGTTAGAGGCGTAGAGTGAGAAGGCACTAGAGAACAGCCCATCTATACCATGCTGACCCAGTCTTATGTCTGTTTATTGGCTAGTTAAATTTCTTGACCAATTAAGGTCAGGTTAAGTCGGTTATTAAATGAAAAAGGATCTAACTGTACAGTATATGACGAATAAACTACTTGGGCTTCAAGCTGGGTACAGGTATCAATTATAACTGATGTTTCGATGACAACCTCCGCCATCTTCTTCAGGGATGATGCCTGGTCATGACTAGTCCAGTGGTATGGACTAGACATGCCCAGACATCATCCCTGAAGAAGATGGCAGAGTTTTTCATCAAAATAATGGTTATAATCGACACCTACACCCGGCTTGAAGCCCGAAAGGAGTTTACTAGTCAGTTATTAATTGCTTTTTAACTGTACACACTGAGTTATGTCCAGGAGTAAATGGGGCTCCAGAAGGAAAACGTGTCCTTATAAAAGTACACACACATTTGTTACATGATATTATGAACATGTACATGCATGCCTCTCTAAAAGCTGACAAATGTAAGTTCCTACATATCCCAGTGTGCAAACCCAAGCTAAATCTGGTTGTGAGTCAGTTTAATAATAATTCTTCATATTATTGTAAATTCTGCAGATAACTCAACTACTTCTGTACATTATTGCAGGTTCCAAACTACAGGAGGTGATAGGTGCAGTCAACAAAGGACTGTAGATGATGGAAACTGGTAGAAAAGAAAAATAGGGTGTGGAACCAAATAAGGGAGGTGGGGTGGACAGATGAGAATAGTGAAACGAGGGATCCCGTGGAAGAAATGTGTTGCTGTGGCTATATGAGATAGCTGGGAGAGAAGGGAGAGAAGCTGGGTGATTTGGGAGTGAGAGGTGTAGGAGGCCCTGGGTAGATCAGATGGAGAGAGAAAGGGACAGAGGTAACAAGTTGCCTGATAATCCGAGTTCCTCCAGCAAGATTGTCTGTTCATCCAGATTCCGGCACCTGCAGTCTCTTGTATCTCTACCAGGATACCCAAAATTGAAAAATTCACTGTGCATGCCCCCAGATTATAGACTCCCTAGATAGAGTGTGAGGTGTTGTTTCTCTATCGCTGTTTCCACTTGGGCCAGTTCAGTCCAACCTTTAGAGCTAGTTCCAGAATGAAGACAGAACTGTAACAATGACAGTTGGTTAGTCTCCTCTTTTACTGTGAAATGGGTGCCATCACTGTCCCTTGTTAGTGACAGAGAGAGCCTGTGGCATGTTGAACTGTTGGGTGAACAGTAGTTTTTCTTGACTGCAAATCATGGTCTCTCTTTGGTGGCTTTGCTGTTGTTTGGTGGGTGGTGGGCACTGACGCTTTTTGCTCAAATGGGGAGGGGGGAGGTTGATGTTTTGCTGCTGCTTGTGTGGGGAGAGGGGGAAGAGGGGCTTTGGGGTTCTAACATTTTTCTGTCGTTCATTCTTTTGGGGTTTTCTTCCGTTTTCGTGGATGTCTGTGAAGGGTCAGAATTTCAGGTTGTATACTGTAATTATACATTAAAATCGAATCATTTCAGTTGGAGCCATTTGAGAATTTAGATCATGTCATCGCTGCCATGATGTTGCTATGGAAATGGTCAGGCAGCACCTCAGGAAATAAAAATGCAGTTATCGGATCAGGTGAATCACTGACCAGAAAGACATTGCAGATGAACAACTCACAAGGAAATGACTTTGAAAAAAAATGGTTTCTAACCTTGTTGATTTACAGCTTTTAGAAAGTAATCCCAATGATTGGGTTAATGTATAACCAACTTATTTATTTACTTACTTACTGCCTGTTACGCTGCTGGTGTTTAGGGCAGCAATGAAGGTCCTCCATCTCTGGTGGTGTTCAGGGCTTCCTTCATTGTGTCAGTAGCTTCCTCTCGGTTTTCACTACTGTCAGTCATGCAAGCTGGAGACTCGGGAATACTGTTGTGCTCAGATGTTGAAAGATTCTTCATTGCTGTTTCTGTAACAATTTTGTTTTACCAGTTAGGGTTGTTAGCCTTGAGTTGAACCCTTGAACCTGGAGGACGGATTGACAACTCTTAGTCTGGCCTCTACCTTTCGACCTGTTTGGCATGGGTGATCGTATCCAGAGCCAAAGCACAAAGCCCTGACTCTAGCCAGTATAGGTCTCTGGGTCATTGAGACTTGGAAGCCTCCAAACCCTATAACAAGGTTGTGGTCCTCTTGGAGGAAAGTATAACCAAGCAGAAGCCTAAAGGTTTTCATGCTTATAAACATTCCTGAATTCCTGAGATCTTTTGAAATCTCATCAACATACACTTAGTAGGTGTATGGTACACCTGCTTGTTAATGCAAATATCTAATCAGCCAATCATGTGGCAGTAACTCAATGCATAAAAGCATGCAGACATGGTCAAGAGAACCAGTAGTGTTCAGACCAAACATCAGTATGAGGAAGAAATGTGATCAGTGACTTTGACTGTGGAATGATTGTTGGTACCAGATGGAGTGGTTTGAGTGTCTCAGAAACTGCTGATCTCCTGGGATTTTCATGCACAGCAGCCTAGAGTTTACAGAGAATGGTACAAAGAAACAGATAAAGCATCCTGTGAGCAGCAGTCCTGCGGGGGGGAACACTGTGATACTGGGAGAAGACAGGGAAATGGCCAGACTGTTTCAAGCTGACAGAAGAGCGACAGTAACTCAAATAACCGCACATTGCAACAGTGGTGTGCAGAAGAGCATCTCTGAATGCACAGCATATCAAGCCTTGAAGTGGATGGGCTTCAGCAACAGAACGCCACAAACATCCCCTCAGAGGCTATTTTATCAGGTACAGCAGGTACCTAATAAAGTGGCCTCTAGGTGTAGACGGACAACAGAATATCCTGAGGTGCCAATTAGGAAGATTACCTTCAGTGTTAAAGGGTAAGCATTATTGCACATCAGAATCAGCTTTATTATTACCAACAAATGTCATGAAGTTTATAGTTTTGAGGCAGCAGTGCAAGGTATAAAAAATTATTATAAATGTTACAATAAAAATCAAATAGTGTGAAAAAGGAATAGCAAGGAATAACACAGGTAATGTTCCTGGACTGTTCAGAAATCTGATGGCAAAGAGGAAGAACCGGTTTCTGAATCACCGAGTGTGAGTCTTCAGGCTCTTGTACCTGCTCCCCAGTGATAGTAATGAGAATGATAGTGAACATGGTTTGATGTGTGGAATGATGTACCATTGACAAAGGCCCCCCCTCCCCCCCCCCCCCCCCCCCCCCCGCCGGTGAGGAGCGGGCACTCGGTCTGGTCACAACTAGTGAGGAAGATCCTGGCTAGGGTCAACCCATGTAAAGCTGCAGGGCCTGATAACATACCTGGTCAGGTGCTGAGAGACCGTGCAGCCCAGTCGATAGGTTCTCACAGTCGTTTACAAATATCTCTCTTGAACAGTCTATGGTCCCTGCACACTTCAAGGCAGATACCATCAGCCCAGTGCCCGTGAGGGTGATAGTAACTTGCCTTAACGACTACAGTCCTGTGGAACTGACCTCAATAATAATGAAATATTATTATTATATTATTATTATTATTAATCCTGGAGTATTGTGTGCAGTTTTGGTCCCCTAATCTGAGGAAAGACATTCTTGCCAAAGAGGGAGTACAAAGAAGGTTCACCAGATTGATTCCTGGGATGGCAGGACTTTTATATGAAGAAAGACTGGATCAACTAGGCTCATACTTGCTGGAATTTAGAAGATTGAGGGAGGATCTTATTGAAACGTATAAAATCCTAAAGGGATTGGACAGGCTAGATGCAGGAAGATTGTTCCCGATGTTGGGGAAGTCCAGAACGAGGGGTCACAGTTTAAGGATAAAGGGGAAGCCTTTTAGGACCGAGATGAGGAAAAACTTCTTCACACAGAGAGTGGTGAATCTGTGGAATTCTCTGCCACAGGAAACAGTTGAGGCCAGTTCATTGGCTATGTTTAAGAGGCAGTTAGATATGGCCCTTGTGACTAAGGATCGGGGGTATGGAGAGAAAGCAGATACAGGGTTCTGAGTTGGATGATCAGCCATGATCATACTGAATGGCGGTGCAGGCTCAAAGGGCCGAATGGACTACTCCTGCACCTATTTTCTATGTTTCTATGTTGCTATGAAATGCTTTGATTGGCTGGTTATGGTCCACATTAAATCCCACTTCCTGCTACCTTGGACAGTTTCCAGTTCACTAATCGCTGACAGTGCCATACCCTCTGCCCTCTACTCCGTCCTGCCCCACCTAGAAAGTGGTGCCTCATGAGCCTGGATGCTGTTTATCGACTTCAACTCAGTGTTTAATACGACCAACCCTCAGGAACTGGTAGGTAGCCCATCCTCGTTGGGTCTCAACACCTCTGTCTGTAACTGGATCTTGGACTTCTTGACAGTCAGTCCGTGTTGGAACAGCTCTCTAGCTGCATCACACAGAGCATCGGCGCTCCCCCGGGCTGTGTGCTCACCCTGCTGCTGTTCACACTGCTTATGCGTGACTGTACTACTAAATCCAGCTCAAGCTGACTCATCAAGTTCGCTGCTGACACAACAGTGGCTGGCCTCATCAATGACAACGAGACAGAGTACTGGGAGGAGGTAGAGCAGCTTGCAGAATGGAGCAAGGAAACAACTTGAGTCCCAATGTGGGCAAGATTAAAGAGACGTTTTGGACTTTAGGATGGTGCAAGCTGACTGCTCCTGGCTCTGTGGAAAGAGTGAGGACCACCAGGTTTCTGACTTACTTACTTACAGCCCATTACGCCACTGGTGTTTTGGCAGTGTTCAGAGCTTCCTTCATCATGTCAGTAGCTTTCTTGTAGTTTTCACTACTGTCAGCCATGCAAGTTCCAGGTGGAGACAGGAATACCATCACACTCAGATGTAGAAGGATTCTTCATTGCTGTTTTGTTTCACCAGTCAGGGTTGTTGGCCCTGAGCTGAACCCCCGAACCTGGAGGACTGGTGGACCACTCTTAGTCTGGCCTCTACCCTTTGACCTGTTAGGCAAAGGTGACCCTACCAAGTGCCAAAACTTTAAAGTTCCTGACTCCAGCTAACATAGCTGTCCAAGTCATTGAGGCATGCAAGCCTCCAAACCCAGCAGCAAGGTTGTGGTCCTCTCAGAGGCACCAAGTTTCTGGGACGGCACATATTGAACTATTTCATCTGGTCGCTTTAGTCAAGAAAGCACAGCGGCCTCTCCTCTTTCTGAGGAGTTTGAGGTGAGTGAGGGTCCTCCCTCTCCCCCTCCTCTCCCAGACCCTCAACATTCTAATCAATTTTAATACGAGCACCATTGAGAGTGTCCTGACCAGCTTCATCACTGCATTATATGGGAATTATAAGGCATCTGACCACCAGACCCTACAATCGATTGCAAGAATTGCTGAGAGGATCATCAGGGTCTCTCTTCCACCCATCCGAGATATATTTCAGGAGCGCTGAGCATTGTCATAGATTTCTCCCATCTATCACACAACCTCTTTGACCCCACTACCACCAGGTAGGAGGTACCATAGCGTTAGGACGGGTCACATTACATATGAAGCACCAGCAGTGTTACACTGTTTACTTGTTTAACTTGTGTCATAAATGCACCTCATGCTATGTTTTATTTCTGTCAATTTATTTGTGGTAATATTACTTTATATGTAGCGTGTATACAGAATGTAGTGTGTTGTACACCTTGGTCCAGAGGAGCATTGTTTCATTTGGCAGTGTTTCTGTATACAGTTGAATGACAATAAACTTGAACTTGATGGTCCTTAATGATGGATGCCACCTTCTTGAGGCACTACCTCCTTTAGTTGTCCTCGATGGTGAGGAGGGTTGTGCCTGTGAGGGAGCTGGCGGAGTCTGCAACCCTCTTTCAATCCAGTGCATTGGAGCCTCCGTACCAGGCAGTGATGATCCTGTAAGCATAGATACATTTCAGTGGTTTTTGGGATTATTGATCCCCTTTACTTATGTTTCTGCTTCTTGATATCTTGAATGACTTTTGCCTGAAAAATTCTGAGTGTAATATTCTGTTTATTGTTGTATCTGCTGGAGATCTTTGATTTGTGTTTCGGAAATCCATGAGTAAGTGAGAAGATGGAATTTATCATTTAATCCACTTTCATTTAGTCTTTGAGGCTTTATTGATCTGTTGCAGCAATGCTTCTCAGTGTTCACTGCATGAACATAAACCAAGTTTACAACATTTTGCTGTTCATTCCAAGATTCTATTACCAGCTATGTTTCTTGACATGTAGTGCTCAAGTAGTTGTAACATTTTCAAGCTTTGTTTCCTTTTCTTTTAAGTAAATGTCATCTGTTGGGCTCAGCTTGATCAACTGTTAGTCGGGACAACTCAGGGTTCAGTGACCAGGAAGAACAAAGTAACTTCACTCATTGACATCGACTTTATGCTGAAGCTGTCAAGGCAACTTGAGTCAAACTCCAAATATTATCAGGGTAGGAGAAGCTCCATGGAGAAAGCTATCAGATGAAGTATGCTGGCTTTATATTCATTTGAGTTTAGAAGGATGAGGAGTAAGCTTATTGAAACATTAGATTCTAAAGGTGAAGGCCAAGGTACATGCTTGATGTGAGGATCTAATATTAGGTATGCCTCATCTGAATAGGATTGTGTCTATTTGAGGTGAGGAGGAATTTCCTATTTGATGGTCATAACCTTTGGAATTCCATGACCCTGTAAGCTCTGATGGTTGGCTCTTCGAATACATTGATTATTCAGAGAGACATAGCATAGTAGCAAAGTGGTTAGCATAGTGCTTAGCAGCGCCAGCAATTGGGATATTGGGGTTCAATTCCTGCCACTGTCTGTAAGGAGTTTGTACCTTATTCTCTTTCACTCGTGGGTTTGCTCTGAGTGCTCTGCTTTCCTTCCACATTCAAAAACCTATGGGTTAGGGTTGGTAATGCATGCTAAGTTGGTGCCAGAAGCATGGCAACACTTGTGGGCTGCACCCAGCATATCTGATGTAAATGATGCAATTCACTGTATGTTTCAATGTTTCAAAGTATACGTGCCAAATAAACCTGATCTTTAGTCTCCTTATTCTTTGGAATATAGGGCAGTCAGTGTTTCTAGGGAGCAGATAGGAAAGTGAAGGTCACAATCAGCAAAGCCATGATCTCATTCATTGCAGAACCTCTCCTTGACTCCAGAGGCCGTACAGTCTATCCCTGCTTTGATTTCCTACTCGCTAATGAAGATAGTCTCCTGTTTGTTCACTCAACTGCACTGATTCATTGAACTGTTCTAGACCAGCATGAAATCTGTCATGTAAATCCACAGATTGACAAAAATTGGAAAGTTATTGAAGCAAATTTCAAACACTAACTATCATTTCAAATTCTTAATTACATTTGAGTCAGTGTTTATAGCCTGAGGGAAATCAAAGTCACATTCATCACCCCCAATTCATGTCTATCCGGCAGTGAAAGGATTTAATTTTTGTCTATTTCATGTACCATATTTGCTTATGGCATACAAGGTGGCCATTTTATGGTCATTCAACAGTAAGCAAACTTTCAGAGCAATCACATTTCCCACCAATTTTCCCTGCATCTTATCTTCCCACATTCCCATCAATTTGCTGCAGATTCGACAGCTCATCTCAATCCTAGAGGAAATGTGCTGTGGTGTGTTACCAATCTGCATGAAACTGGAGCACCCATAGGAAAGCAATGCACTCACAAGGAGAATGTGCAAATTCCACCCAGAGAACTACAGACGTCATGACTGATCTCTGTTCACTGAAACTGTGAACAGTAGCTCTACCAGCAATGGTTTGCCCTGCACATTGACCTGTCCAAATCTCCTGAACAGGGATTGGGACTTACTTGATTCAGTTTAAGGGGAATATGAGGGGGATCTTCTTTGCTCAAAGGGTGGTGAGAGTATGGAATGAGCTGCCAGTGGAAATGGTAGGTGCAGGTTTAACTTACAGTGGATAAATTTACAAGATGTTGTCTGATCTATGATCTACAGGGAAATGTTGAATACATTAGAACTTTATACCCTGGAGCAATGGAGAATGAGGTGAGATTTGATAGAGGTATACAAATAATACTTTATACTTTATTGTCGCCAAATAATTGATACTAGAACGTACAATCATCACAGCGATATTTGATTCTGCGCTTCCCACTCCCTGGATTACAAATCGATAGTAAATATTAAAAATTTAAATTATAAATCATAAATAGAAAATAGAAAAATGGAAAGTAAGGTAGTGCAAAAAAAACCGAGAGGCAGGTCCGGATATTTGGAGGGTACGGCCCAGATCCGGGTCAGGATCCGTTCGGCAGTCTTATCACAGTTGGAAAGAAGCTGTTCCCAAATCTGGCCGTACGAGTCTTCAAGCTCCTGAGCCTTCTCCCGGAGGGAAGAGGGACGAAAAGTGTGTTAGCTGGGTGGGTCGTATGCTTGATTATCCTGGCAGCACTGCTCTGACAGCGTGCGGTGTAAAGTGAGTCCAAGGATGGAAGATTGGTTTGTGTGATGTGCTGCACCATGTTCACGATCTTCTGCAGCTTCTTCCGGTCTTGGACAGGACAACTTCCATACCAGGTTGTTATGCACCCTAGAAGAATGCTTTCTACGGTGCATCTATAAAAATTAGTGAGGGTTTTAGGGGACAGGCCAAATTTCTTTAGTTTTCTCAGGAAGTAAAGGCGCTGGTGGGCCTTCTTGGCAGTGGACTCTGCTTGGTTGGACCAAGTCAGGTCATTTGTGATATTGACCCCAAGGAACTTAAAGCTTTTGACCTGTTCCACTTGCACACCACCAATGTAAATTGGGTCGTGCGGTCTGCTACTCCTTCTGAAGTCAACAACCAATTCCTTTGTCTTGCTGACGTTGAGGGATAGGTTATTGTCTTCGCACCATGCCGCCAGGTTCTTGATTTCCTCTCTGTACTCAAGCTCATCATTACCCGAGATACGGCCTACAATTGTTGTGTCATCAGCAAACGTATATATTGAGTTCGATGGAAGCTTGGCTACACAATCATGGGTGTACAGTGAGTACAGCAGGGGGCTGAGTACACAGCCTTGTGGGGCACCGGTGCTCAGAGTGACTGTAGAGGAGAGCTTGTCCCCTGTTTTTACAGCCTGGGTCCTGTCTGTGAGGAAGTTGAAGATCCAGCTGCAGATCTGAGTGCTAAGGCCCAGGTTCTGGAACTTAGGAATCAGTTTATTTGGAATGATGGTATTAAAGGCAGAGCTGTAGTCAATGAAAAGGAGCCTTACGTATGTGTCTTTATTCTCCAGGTGTTCTAAGGAGGAACGTGGGGCCAGAGAGCTGGCTTCTGCTGTTGACCTGTTGCTCCAGTAGGCGAATTGCAAAGGGTCGAGGTTGACCGGTAGGCTGTGGTTGATGTGTGCCAAACCAATCGCTCGAAGCACTTCATAGCGATTGATATCAGAGCTACAGGTTGATAGTCATTCAGGCATGCCACCTTGCTCTTCTTCGGCACTGGGATTATCGTTGCCTTCTTAAAACACGAGGGGATCTTAGACTGAAGCAAGGAGCAGTTGAAGATGTCAGCAAACACTCCAGCTAGCTCGCTTGCACAGGCCTGGAGAACCTGTCCCGAGATGCCATCTGGGCCTGTCGCCTTCCTTGGATTTATCTTCAGGAAGGCCCTTCTAACGTCCTCCTCGGTGACGATGAATCTCAATGCCACCAGGTCCGGTTCATCCGGAGGGAGTGGGACGCTCCTCTTCTATTCGAATCTTGCGTAGAACACGTTAAGTTCATCAGGAAGAGAAGCGCCACTGTTATTGATATTCCCAGCCTTTTCTTTGTGCCCAGTGATCTCATTTAGACCCTGCCATAGTTTACTGACATCCCTCTGGTTAGCATGGCCTTCCACCTTGGCTCGATATTGCCTCTTGGTGCCCTTAATGGCTTTCCGGAGTTCACGCCTGGATTCCGTGTAGCGACTGGTATCCCCTGA
Source organism: Mobula birostris (assembly GCF_030028105.1). Lineage (NCBI taxonomy): Eukaryota > Metazoa > Chordata > Chondrichthyes > Myliobatiformes > Myliobatidae > Mobula > Mobula birostris. Next base: position 98,357,588 of record NC_092380.1, on the reverse strand, counting down.
CCTAAAAGCCGCAGCTCTAGCCTTCAAAAAGGACTTGACCTCATAATTCATCCAAGGTTTCCGGTTAGGGAATACCTGGATCGTCTTGCGAGACACACAGTCCTCTGTGCATTTCCAAATAAAGTCCGTGACAGCTGAGGCATACTCATCGAGGTTGGCTGCCGAGTCCTTGAATACTAACCAGTCCACTGATTCAAAGCAGTCACGGAGAACGTCATCCGTTTCCTCCGTCCAACGCGACACTACTTTTGACACCGTGACCTTCTGCTTCAGTTTCTGTTTGTAAGCCGGGAGGAGGAGTACAGCCTGAAGGTCCAATTTTCCGAAGTAAGGTCGTAGGATGGAACGGTAGGCATCCTTGACTGCTGTGTAGCAGTGGTCAGGTATATTCGGGCCTCTAGTAAGGCAGGAGACATGTTGGTATAACTTTGGCAGCGCCTTTCTGAGGTTGGCCTGGTTAAAGTCCCCGGCTGTAATGAGCAAAGCCTCCGGATACCTGGTCTCAAGTTCACTGATCTTGGCATACAGTATGTTCAGAGCACACTCCACGTCCGCCTGGGGGGAATGTCGACCGCTGTCAGTATGACTGAGGTGAATTCCCGTGGCAGATAGTAGGGACGACACTTCACTGACAGGTGTTCCAGGTCCGGGCTGCAGGAGCTTGTCAGTGCCACTGTGTCCGAGCACCACGCAGTGTTGATCAGTAGGCAGACACCACCTCCCCTTGTCTTGCCCAAAGATGCCGTGCGGTCCATCCGATGGATCGAAAATCCCTCCGGTCGGATGGCACAGTCGGGGGTGGCAGGGGAGAGCCAGGTCTCAGTGAAACAGAATACACAGCAGTTCTGCATCTCCCTGCAGTAGGTGAATCTCCCTTTAAGATCATCCACCTTGGTCTCTATGGCTTGCACATTAGCTAGTAGGATGGTGGGCACAGGGACCCTGAAGCCTCTCAGCTTCAATCTGACCAGCAGCCCAGCTCTTTTCCTATGCTTCCTCAGTAAATAGTGTATCTTTCCAGGTTTCCATCGATGTAGTGTGTTGTTGTCAGCTCTTTGAGGTTGGTGGACACGTCCCGCGGGGATCGATCGGCGGGTCGTGTCGTCGGGTGTTCCAGGTCGGGCCGAGTGACGAGGGAGGCTCCGCTGCCACTTCCAGCTGCTGGGGGCCCGGGCTGTCGATTGGGTCGGGCCCCGAAGGGGACACTTAATCCTGGATGGCCGGGCTCCTGGCTGAAACAAGTCAGTGAGCTGAGTCAGGGTTGCAGAGGCCTCCGCTCCAGCTGAGCCTCGGGCTCGATTTCCGAGCTTGGCAGCGGAAGGCTCACTTCCGGCAGCTGTGGATGTCCACCAACGGGGCTTTACGGTGGTCGCTTCGGGGAAGTGTCTGGGGCACCTTGAGGTCTCCGACATCACTTCTGTGTGGTCGTCTGCTCCGGAGAGGTGCTGGTCGGAATGGGCTGTGTCTCCAAGCGCTCCAACACGGTAACAGACTGTGGGTCTCTGGGAACGTGGTGGGCCTCGGATCAGGCCTCGCTGGTCGGGTCCAGGTGCGGCCCGGAGTTTAAGAAGCAATTCTAGCGCGGTGATCTCCAGGTGGGTCAGTAGCTTCGCCAGGGTTTTGTTGATCTTGCTAGATGTAGCAGATTGAAGGTTTAGAAGGGTTTCTTGGGTGTAGGATAGTGTAGAGGGCAGTTTGCTTGGAAGTGCACGCGCAGAGTCGCCAGTTACCGGCGCCATCTTAAATCCATCAAATTATAAGGGATATAGATATAATAAATACAAGCTTTTTCCACTGAGGGTCTGTGAGACGAGAACTGGAGGTTATGTTCAGGGTGAAAGTTGAAATATTTAAAGTGAACCTTATGGGGAATTTCCTTAGTGAATGTGGGTTCAACTGCAACACTTAATAGAAGTTTGGATAAGTGCATGGATGTATGTGGTATTGAGAACTATGGTCCAGGTGCAAGTTGATAGAACTGGGTAGAATAATATTTCGGCATAGACTAAAGGGGCCGTAGTGCTCTCTGATTCTATTTAGGAGATTCTAATCTGCGTAATTTGTGCATTTCATGAAGAACCTTTACCAATATTCCTTTTGTTCTTAGTTATTTGCCTAGAGTTTAAAATATTATGATGAAGTTGTGGGACCATTTCTTTTCAATCTGATTTGTCTTATAGTGTGGAATTGATCATCCCCAATTGGTTCTGATGTGATGAAATAAGCCCATAAAATCCATCACCAATGTTTATGAGATCTTTTGTCTTTAAAATAGCAAGGCCCCTGTTTTGGAAGTTTGTTTGCCAACTACAGTGACCTTGAGGCTTGAAGTAGTTTAAAATAAGGCAGGTTCAACTTTTGTGTTTTTTTCCTTATTTCACATTCCTCCCACTTGTTTTATTGGATTAATCAAATTCCTCTTAACAGCTTGGAATTTTCAGAAGAAAGTGTGCCTTGGGCTTATTTGAATGTGCTATAAGCTCGAGAAAATCCATTTACTCTGAATTCATGGAGAAAGTGTGTGGCATTTTCAAGGAACCGAGTTTCATTCAAAAACAGCCTCAGTGCAAACATCATATCTGGGTGTAAAAGTTAAACTCAAGATGTGAACAGAGTATTTGTGAATACTGCGCAGAAATCCATTCTCTTTCCATAGCACTAAGCTGGCTGCATAGTTTCATGGGGTAACACAGTAATGTAACACTATTACAGTGCTAGCAACCCAGGTTCATTTCCCACTGCTGTCTGTAAACATTTGTACAATCTCCCCATAACTGTGTAGGTTTCCTGTGGCTGCTCAGGTTTCTCCTGCATTCTAAAGGTGTACAGGTTAGTCAGTTAATTGGTCACATGAATGTAATTAGGCAGCATGGGTTTATTGGGCTGGAAGGGAGTGTTGCCGTATGGTTTCACTAAAACATAAAAGTGAACACATCACACCCTGTCTCTAAGATTCATTCTATTGACAACAATAGAATGGATTTTGTAACTACATTAGAATACATAAGCACAACTGTGCCTTTAGCTGAATGAATACGGTATGTATTTTAGGAATAACACTTCTTTCTGAAAAAATGTTAAGGGATATATTTGGTGGTAAAGGACTTTGTTGTGCTGCCTTTACATTTTAGCTTAAAGTAAAAGTAGAACACAATACTTGAGCTGAGTACCTTGCATCTTGTCAGAAATAAATTGCTATATCTTACCTTTATATTGTGCTTTTAAGCACACAAATTTCCTTGTGGCTTCACAGAAAGTAATGTATGAAGTCAAGCAAAAAAAAAAGGTCAAGGAACTGTGTTGAATAGATTTATAGCTTGAACTGTAAATCATCTGTGATCTTGTTGAATGGTAGGATATGCCTTTGTGAATTAAGTGATCATTCCCTGCTCAGAAACACAAAGGGACTCTGCAGATGCTGGAAATCCTGAACAACGCAGAGTGCAAGAGGCACTCAGCAAGTTGGACAGTATCTATGGAGGCAAATAAATTGTTGACATTTAAGTCTAAGACATTTCATCAGATCCCGATGAAGGTTCCTGGCCCAGAACGTCAACTGTGTATTTCCCTCCATGTTTCTACATTGCCCTGAAAATCTTAAAAGAGAAAAAGGAGGAGAAAAAGGCTTAGGAGTCTAGGAAACAAATTTCAGAGCTTAGTGTTCCCAAGATTTAGCCTGAAGGTTCTCAGCATTCTGAGTTCTCGACTTTGATCACTCACGAGCCAGAAGTTGCCAGTTGTCACTGGGCACTTTTCCTCCGACCACCTGGTAATTACAATTGTATTTCTCTTCTGGGAATCTTTTGCTGGGCATTCAAACTTTGTGGCTAGCGCAGCATTACTGACTGGGTGTAGTAATGACCTCAGTGAATTCAGACCCATAATCACTTGAAAGTGATGTCACAGGTAGGGAGCTTTTGACACATTGGTCTTCATAAATTAATGCACTGAGAACAGGAGTTGGGATGTTACGTTGAAGTTGTATAAGACATTTGTGAGGTCAAATTTGGACTATTGTGTGCAGTTCTACCTACAGGAAAACTATCAAGAAGATTGATAATATCTGTTATAAATTTACAAGATGTTGCCCAGAGTTGAGGACCTGGGCTGTGGGGAAAGGTTAGGAGATTTGATAGAGATATACAAAATTATGAGGGGCATAGATAGGATAAATGCAAGCTTTTTCCACTGAGGTTGTGTGAAACTGGAGCTAGAGGTTATAGATGAAGGGTAAAAGGTGAAATATATAAGGGGAACCTTATGGGGAATTGTGGAACGAGATGCCAACAGAAGTGGTGGATGCTGGTACAATTGCAACATTTAAGTGAAGTTTGGATAAGTATAGGGATGGGAAGGGTTTAAAGGCTATGCTTCAGGTCTGGGTCAATGGGACTAGGCAGAATAATATTTCAGCGCAGACTAGAAGGCTAAAGGGCCTGTTTCTCCACTGTAGTGTTCTGTGACCCTGATGGGGATGTTGGCCAGGGTGAATACGCTGACCTTGCAGTGAACTTGAAGAACTTCACAGAGACAACATTAGTATTTTAACAGTGCCCTAAGATTTCTGTAACAAGTAGTCCAGGTCTCCTCCATAGCAGCAGGTAAGGGTTTCCTGCTGCTCAGTAGGCCATGATTTTTGAGCCAGTTTGGAGCAACTCATCTATCACAGTTAACAACTGAATGACTGGATCATATGGAAAATGGTGAACTTTCATTTGCAAGGCAGATTATTTTCCAGAGTAAAAGGTTATAGCGAGGACCTCCTCTTAGTTACCTCCAAGATGTACATAAACCTAAGCTTATAGAGCACTTAAGAAGTGGAATGGTTCCTGTCTCTTTTGACAAACGCATTATAAGCATTGCAAATGTAGAAACAGCGTGCACTGCACATTTACAAAAGAGCAGCTTCAATTGTATTTCTTCATGAATGTACCCAGTCATTTGCCAAGTTTGCAGTGCCCTCTGCAACTGGTTTTGGGTGTCAAGATAGTGATGGAAGTAAACCAGACTGATAGGTACATTATTCTCTCCTTATGTTGACATCACCATTCTGTGACGTATTGTCAAGCATCACAAGGTAGAAGATGGCATGATTTACCTGCTCCTGATATATTTTATTACTATTATTGTCCAAGGCAAATGCCCTGACTTTCCATGGGAAAGCCCATCTTAAATAAGGAACTTCTTCATTCAAAATGGCCAGCTTTTGATGATTAGCATGTGTTTTTTTTTGTTTACATAGAGGTACAGCTCTGTACAAGCCCTTAAGGCCCAACGAGCCTGTGCCTCCCAATTATACCCCCTTGACCAATTAACCTACTTGCTCATATGGGCTTGGAATGGGGGAGAAAACCCATGTGGTCAGGGGAGAACATACAAACAATACACACAAAATGCTGGAGGAACTCAGCAGGCCAGGCAGCATCTATGGAAAAGAGTACGGTTGATGTTTCAGACCGAGACCCTTCAGCAGGACTGGAGAAAAAAAAAGCTGAGGAGTATATTTAAATGGTGGTGGAGGGGAGAGACAAACTCAAGGTGATAGGTGAAACCTGAAGGGGGAGGGATAAAGTAAAGAGCTGGGAAGTTGATTGGTGAAAGAGGAGTCTGATAGGAGAGGCCAGAACGCTATGGAAGAAAGAAAAGGGGTGAGGAGCACCAGAGGGAAGCGATGGGGTCATTGTCTTGCTTGAAAACAAATCTTCTCCCAAGTTGCAGTTCTCTTGCAGATTCCATCAAGTTCTCCTCCAGGATTTCCCTGTATTTTGCTGTGTTCATTTATCATCTACCTTCACAGGCCTTCCAGGGCCTGCTGCACTGAAGCATCCCCACAGCATGATGCAGCCACCCACCATGCTTCATGGTAGGGATGGTGTGTTTCTGATGATGTGTAGTGTTTAGTCTGATGGCCAAAGTGCTCAATTTTGGTTTCATCAGCCCACAGAACCTTCCTCCAGCTAACTTCAGAATCTCCCACATGCCTTCGAGCTGAGATTAAATGTGAGTTTTTTTCAACAGTGGCCTTCTCTCTGCCACTCTCCAATAAAGCTGCAACTAGTGAAGCACCTAGGCAACAGTTCTTGTATGTGCAGTTTCTCCCATCTCAGCCTGTGAAGCTTGTAACTCCTCCAGAGTTGTCATAGGTCTCTTGGTGGCCTCCCTCACTCGTCCCCTTCTTGCATGGTCGTTCAGTTTTTGAGGACTGCCTGCTCTAGGCAGATTTACAGCTGTGTCATGTTTTTCTGTTTCTTAATGATTGACTTAACTGTACTCGAAGGGATATTCAGTGACTTGGAAATTTTCTTGTATATTTCCTGACTTGTGCTTTTCAATAACCTTTTTGTGGAGATGCTTAGAGTGTTCTTTTGTCTTCATGGTGTAGTTTTTGCCAGCCTACTGACTCACCAGCAGTTGGACCTTCCAGATACAGGTGTATTTTTACTACAATCAATTGAAACACCTTGACTGCACACAGGTCTCAAAAATCAGATCTCTATTTAACTAATTATGTGACTTCTAAAACCAATTGGCTGTACCAGTGATGATTTGGTGTGTCATTTTAAAGGGGGGGGGTGAATATACTTATGCAATCAATTATTTTGTGTTTTATATTTGTAATTAGATTAGTTTGTAGAGATCTGCTTTCACTTTGACACAAAGGAGACTTTTTCTGTTGATCAGTGTTAATACAGCCAAATTAAATCACTGTTAATCATGTTGTAAAACAATAAACATGAAAACTTTCAAGAGGGGTGAATATTTTTAAAGACACTGTAAATAATAATTTGCTTAACCACTCTTTTTGCAAAAATAATGTTCAAATTTATTGTCATGGGCATACAGTGCATTTCCAGGGTAATAAATGCCATGAAAATTAGCTTATTGTAGCAATACCACAGTACATTATGAACATGACAGATATAAATTAACATGAACTTAAATTAACATAAATTATACATACATAACCAAATGAAACTAACATTAATGCAAATAGAGGAAGGGAAACTGCAGTCTATTGCATTTGTCAACTTTTGTCCATTTACTTTACTTCTCTATTCCTCTTTGCAGGATCTTGTGTCCTGTTCAGACTTGCTAACCCACCATTTTTTATAGTTGAATTTGCTGATGATTCATCAGTCCCAATATATCAGTCCCTCTCTCACGGTGGTGTCTGAAAAGAGGATGCTGTCTAAGTTGCATGCCATCTTGGTCAATGTTTCCCATCCACTACATAATGTACTGGTTGGGCACAGGAGTACATTCAGCCAGAGACTCATTCCACCGAGATGCAACACAGAGCGTCATAGGAAGTCATTCCTGCCTGTGGCCATCAAACTTTACAATTCTTCCCTTGGAGGGTCAGACACCCTGAGCCAATAGGCTGGTCCTGGACTTATTTCATAATTTACTGGCATAATTTACATACTACTACTTAACTATTTATGGTTCTGTTACTATTTATTATTTATGGTGCAACTGTAATGAAAACCAATTTCCCCTGGGATCAATAAAGTATGACTATATGTAGTTAAGGCCTCAGCACAGATTCCTGGTCAGCACAGATTCCTGGCACCCCACTAGTTATTGATTGTCAATTATCTACCATACTTTTGAAGGCCTTTTTAAACAGTGTTTTCAAATCTGTTAGAAAAATTATTAACACTTCTCTTGAAACTGGAGTTTTTCCAGAAGCTTCAAAATGTGGCTCTCAAACCCCTGCTTAAAAAGCCAAACCTTGATACTGAGGCACTAACTAACTACAGGCCTATGTCAGATCTCTCCTCCTTGGCAAGGTCCTTGGGAAAATCATTTTCAACTACCTCAACAACTTTTTGAATGAGAACAATATTCTAGAGAAGTTTCAACCCTGTTTTATTGTAAGCAACAGCACGGAGATATCCCCCACCAAAATTGTCAGTAACCTTAGGCTGAGCACTAATGGTAGGGACTTAGTTCTAATTCTCCTAAACCTAAGTGCTGCTTTCGACACAATTGACCGCAATATCTCCTCAATCACCTTAAGAACTAGGTTAGCCTCTCTGGTGACACCCTTATATGTTTTTTTATCTGTCTTGGAGACCAATTTTGTAAGAGATACAGTGTACCTTTTGGTGTTGCTCGGGGAAGGTGTCTTAGTCCCTTACTCTTCTCCTTATACATTGGAGAGCATAAAATTGATTTCCACAGATGACACACAATTGTATATCTCAGTTGAGCCTGATGATAACACCCTATCTTCTCTGACATCTGGTATGGCTGCAATAAACAAGTAGATAAGCAATAATTTACTAAAGCTAAAGGAAGATAATACTGAAGTACTTTTAGTTGGTGCCAAGCCCAAAAGAGATAAACTTTCTATCAACTTAGGAACTTGGCTGCCTTTGTAAAATCAAAAGTAATATGCCTGGGTGTTAGGCAACACACATCAATGTTGCTGGTGAACGCAGCAGGCCAGGCAGCATCTCTAGGAAGAGGTACAGTCGACGTTTCAGGCCGAGACCCTTCGTCAGACTCTTCCTAGAGATGCTGCCTGGCCTGCTGCGTTCACCAGCAACTTTGATGTGTGTTGCTTGAATTATCAGCATCTGGAGAATTCCTGTTGTTATGCCTGGATGTTACCTTTGATTCAGATTTGAGCTTTAAATCCCACATAAAAAAAGTGACCAAAACAGCATTTCTACACTTAAAAAATATTTGCAAATGTAAAATGCTTCAAAGGTTTATTTTATTGTCAAAGTATGCATGTACAATACAACTCTGATAGTTGTCTTCTCCGGATAGCCATGAATTACAGAAAGACCACGAGAATTGACATAATCTCCCCCTGACCCCCCCCCCGGGTACAAAAAAAGGAAAAGAAAAAAGAAACAAAACTCTCAGACCACAAAAACCACTCCCTCTCCCCCATTTCTGTTTCTGTCATATGATGCTGAAAAACTAATTCACGCCTTTATAGTGAATAAGCTGGATTACTGCTCTATACTTTTTACTGGCCTTCCAAAGCAATCTGTTGACAAACTTCAACTCATTCAAAGTACTGCTGCTAGGCTTTTAACTAAAACCAGGATGAGGGAGTATATCACTCCTGTCCTTAGTACTCTGATTGGCTTTCTGTATCTTTCAGAATTGATTTTTAAATTATTTTACTTGGTTTTAAAGCTCCCAATGGTCTGGGACCAGAGTACATCACAGAACGACTTAATCCTGCTCGAGCTCTCAGATCTTCTTCCGCTTGTTTCTTAAATTTAAACAATGTTGCTCAAAAGAAAATTGGCAAGTCAGCTTTTTTGAACTACTCCCTTAAACTGTGGAACTCAACACCTAAAACTATAAAGGATGCAGACTCAGTTGACACTTTTAAATGCCAGCTCAAACCCTATGTGTTTAACCTTTCTTGCCTTTCATCTTGTCTTTAATTTTTACGTTTGTACTTTAAATCAATGTAAAGCACTTTGAACTACATCATCTGTGTGAAAGGTGCTCTATAAGTAAGTTGTTATTATTTACACGAGAAATTCTGCAGCTGCTGGAAATCCAAAGCCATACACACAAGATGCTGGAGGAAATCAGCAGGTCAGGCAGCATCTCTGGAAAAGAGTAAACAGTCGAGGTCTTGGGCAAATACCTTCGTTCAGGTCTTGAAGTCTTGATGAAGGGTCTTAGCCGGAAACATCTACTGTTTACTCTTTTCCAGAGATGCTGCCTGTTCTGCTAAGTTCCTCCATCATTTTGTGTGAAGATGTTGTTGTTATTATTTTTTTAATTTATTTTTTTCTCAGCTCAAGCTGGTAAAGCCTGAGATACTGGCAGAGCCAAGCACACTCATTTCTCAATTGTTAAGAACGTTTGGACTGTTCTAGTGGTGTTTAGTATTGTGGCTTTCTGGAGATTTACATAAATTTTATGGTGTAGGCTTAATTGTTTAATGCTGTTGTGTAGTGTCTTTGGGATGATACCAATTACTACTGGGACAATGTATATCTTGTTCATGTTCCATAGTCTTTCAATTTCTTCTTCAATTCAGCATGTTTCTAATGTTTTTCACTTATTGATTTCTGTATGCTATGTGTGTTTGGAATGGCTATATCTATTAAGTAAGTTGTTCTTGCTTCTTTATCATGTAATATTATATCTGGGTGGTTATTATGGGTTGTCCTATCTATAATAATGGATTGATCAAAATATAATTTGTGGGACTCTGATTCTAAAACTGAATCAGGCTTGCATTTATAGTAAGGCATGATGTCTTTTATGAGTTGTATTTTAAAGCAAGCTTTTAGTGAATGATGTTTGTCATTTGATTGTGCCTGTATAAGTAATCAGATTGAGTTAAACTGCTGTAGGATCCTGTAATGTGTTGGATTGTTTCTGCTTTCTCAAGGCACTTCCTGCATTTATCATCTTGAATTTATTGGTCTTTTATTATGTATTTTTGATATTTTTTGTGTTAACCACCTGCTCCTGTGTTGCCAGAAGGATGCCCTCTATTTCAGGGAGGAGGTCTCCAACTCTGAACAAGGTGTTCAACACTTCCTTGTCGACATCTAATTTGCTCATATCATCAGGATGTCTTCCATGGAAGGTCCATAAGACATAGGAGCAGAAATAGCCATACAGTCCATCGAATCTGCTCCACCATTCCATCATGGCTGATCCCGAATCCCACTCAACCCCATACACCTGCCTTATCTCCATATCCTTTGATGTCCTGACCAATCAGGAAATTATCAGCTTCTGCCTTAAATATACCCATGGACTTGGCCTCCACCACAGTCTGTGGCAGAGCATTTCACAGGTTCACTACTCTCTGGCTTGAAAGAATTCCTCCTCACCTCTGTTCTAAAAGGTTGACCCTCAATTTTGAGGCTGTATCCTCTGGTTCTAGATATCACCACCAGATGAAACATCCTCTCCACATACACCCTATCTAGTCCTTTCAACATTAGGTAGGTTTGAATGAGATCCCCACGCATTCTTCGAGATCCCAGTGAGTACAGGCCCAAAGCTGCCAAACATTTCTCATATGTTAACCTCTTCATTCCTGGAATCATCCTCGTGAACCTCCTCTGGACTCTGTCCAATGACAACACATCCTTTCAGAGATATGGGAGCCAAAACTGTTGACAATACTCCAAGTGTGGCCTGACTAGTGTCTTTTAAAAGCTCAGCATTATCTCCTTGCTTTTATATTCTTTCCCATTTGAAATAAATGCCAACATTGTATTTGCCTTCTATACCAGAGACTCAACCTGTAAATTAACCTTATGGGAGTCTTGCATGAGAACTCCAGCGTCCCTCTGCACCTGTGATATTTGAACCTTCTCCCCATTTAGATAATAGTCTGCACTATTGTTCCCTTTACCAAAATGCATTATCGTACATTTCCCAACATTGTATTCCACCTCCCACTTTTTTTGCCCAAACTTCCAATTTGTCTTAAGTCCTGCTGCAATCGCATTGCTTCCTCAGCACTACCTACCCCTCCACCTGTCTTCTTGTCATCTACAAACTTTGCCGCAAAGCCATCAATTCCATTATCTAAATCATTGACTAAACAAGTGAAAAGTAGTGGTCCTAATACTGACCCCTGAGGAACACCAGTAGTTACTGGCAGCCATTCCGCTATCCATGCCAGTTTCTTTCCCGTAACCTGTAGGATTTTATCTTGCTAAGCAGCCCCATGTGTGGCGCCTTCTGAAAATCCAAGTAAATACCATCCACTGACTCTCCTTTGTCCACCTTGCTTGTTACTTCCTTGAAGAACTCTTCAAAAAACAGATTTTTCAGGCAAGATTTCCCTTAACAGAAACCATGCTGACTTTGAATGACATTATCATTAGTCTCCAAGTACCTCAAAAACACATCATTAATAATAGACTCCAACACTTTCCCAACCACTGAGGCTAGGCTAACTGGTCTATAATTTCCTTTCTTTCGCCTTCCTCCCTTCTTAAAGAGTGCAGTCTTCCAGTCCTCTAGAACCATTTCCAGAATCAAGTGATTCTTGAAAGATCATGACCAATGCATCCATTATCTCTTCAGCGACCTCTCTCAGGACTCTGGGATGTAGTCCATCTAGCCCAGGTCATTTATCCATCTGAAAACCTTTAAGTTTACCTAGCATTTTCCTTTGTAATAGCAATGGCACTCACTCCTGCTCCCTGGCACTCATGGACCTCTGGCACACTGCTAGTGTCTTCCACAGTAAAGACTGATGCAAAGTACCCATTAATTTCATCTGCCATTTCTTTGTCCCCCATTACTACCTCGCCAGCATCATTTTCCAGTGGTCCAGTATCAACGCTCACCTCCCTTTTATTCTTTATATCACTGAAAAAGCTTCTGGTATCCTGCTTTATATTATTGGCTAGTCTGCACTCACATTTCATCTTTTCCATTCTTATAGCTTTTTTAGTTGCCTTTTGTTTGATTTTAAAAGCCCCAAAATCATCGAATTTCCAACGCACTTTTGCTACCTTATTTGCCTTTTCCTTGGCTTTTATGCAGTCCTTAACTTCCTTTGTCAGCCACGGTCGCCAACCATCGCCGTTTGAGAACTTGTTCCTCTGTGGGACATATCTATCCTGCACCTTGTGAACTACTCCCAGAAACTTCTGCCATCTCTGCTCTGCCCTACCAGTATCATCCTCCAATCCACCAGGGCAAGCTCCTCTCTCATGCCTTTGTAATTCCCTATATTCCATTGTGATCGTGATATGTGTGACTTGTGCTTCTCCCTCTCAAATTGCAGTACGAATTCAATCATATTATGATCACTGCCTCTTAAGGGTTAATTTACATTAAGCTCCCTAATAAGATGTGGTTTACTACACAACACCCAATTTAAGATAGCCTTTCCCCGAGTAGGCTCAAGTACAAGCTGCTCTAAAAAGCCATCTCATAGGCATTCAACAAATTCTCCTTCTTGCCATCTGATACCAACCTGATTTTCCCCAATCCCCTTGCATACAAAGTCCCCCATTACAATTGTTTCGTTACCCTTCCAGCTCCCTTTGCAATCTTAATCCCACATCAAAATATTGAGGGGGAGGGCCACAGAAGTGCTCTCTCCTACTGACATTCCCCCTTCCCTCACCTGAAGGTCACCCATTTATCTGTCTCCTGTAGCATTGGGGTGACTACATCCCTGGAGCTCCTGCTCATCACTCTTTCACTTTCCCTAACAAGCCGAAGGTCATCGAGCTGCAGCTCCAGTTCCCTAACGCGGTCTCTAATGAGCCGCATCTTGATGCACCTGGTGCAGATGTGGCCATCGGGGAGGCTGGGAGTCTCCTGGAAATCCCACATCAGACACCCAGAACAGAACACTGACTGTGTAGATATACCCGCTATTCTCTCATGACTTAAATAAGAAATATGGAATGAACTTATCTCCTTTCCTTGCCTCCTCCTGTTCTCACCGTAGTCTGGTTAAGCCAAAACCACTAGGTGGTACTTCTCTTTTATACAGACTGGGTTACCCATCAAAAATCTTTGTTGGATCTGCACCGGAACACTCCTGTTGTGTCTGCACAGTACTCCAATCAGTGACTCCCATCAAAAAACTTGCTGCTTTTTCAAGCCCTTTGTCAGACCTGTACGGGAACGCTCGTGTTGCGTCTGCACAGTGCTCCAAACGACGACTCCTATTGAAAATCTGCTGGGTCATGCTCTTCTATTGGTTAACTTTTTCTTCTGTAGTGATAATTTCTTCATTTTTCTGGGTTGTGTTTAGTGGTGTATACTTCTTATCAGAATTGCATATACTCGCATGGAGTGCTGATTCCTGTTTTCATTGATGAAGATATATCCTTAGTTTTATCTGTGCTGTGCAAATTTTTTTAGTCTTCTTCCTTCTGTCCTAGGTGGAGTTAATCTAGCACATTTGAGTGCACATAGTGTTTTCTAAAATATGTCATTTCAGTTCTTATATTTTTTTTGTAAATTTTCCAGTTCAGTTTCAGATCAAGATTTTAGGCCAAAAGAATATGTTAATGTGGATATAGTGCAAGTGTTTATTTCCTTTGGTACAATTTTACTGTTGAGCTCTGTTTGGCAGATCTTTTTAAGCCTCGAAGTAAGTTCTGTTGAAAGTTTTCTCTTTATTGCACTGTGATCTGTTGTCTTTACTTTTTGATATCCCAGATACTTACAGTATATGTTTCATATTCATCCATTGGTTGTATTGTATTCTACTGCTCTGTTTTATATTCTACTGGCTCTATTGCACCTTTCTTTATGTATAATGTCCTGCACTTATCTAGTCCAAAGTTCATGTGAATGTCTTTAGAAAATAGTTCTACTATTTGAGTCAATTGCTTTAGCTTTACTGATGAAGAAGCTAATAATTTCAAATTGTCCATATATAGAAGGTGTGTCATGGTATGATTCATTTAGTTGTCTCTGATTTGATATCCAATTTTCGTCCAATTCAGTAAATTAAAGAATGGGTTTAAAGCTAAACAAAACTATCATGGACTAGAGAGGTGCTCTGGGAAATTATTATTATTATTATTATTATTATTAACTCCAAAATCAGGCTCAGTTTCTGTTAAACAAAACACATAAAAGATGCTGCCTGGCCTGCTGCGTTCACCAGCAACTTTTATGTGTTTTGCTTGAAATTCCAGCATCTGCACATTTCCTTGTGTTCAGTTTCTATTAGTTAGCTAAGTGCCTTTCCTTGACAGTGTATTTCTGCCTCCCCCCAAATGCCAGTCCTGTGTTTACTTGGGAGTTGGATTCAGAGGAATCTTCTTCTTCAGTTGTCCATCGAAATCCGATGACGACATCCACTCCTTTAATGGTGAGATATTTGATGACTAGACAGTCCTATAGTCATCAAAGGTCTCTGCCTCCCCCCACATGCCAGTCCTGTGTTCACTTGGGAGTTGGATTCAGAAGAATAAGAGATGTGAATCCGTCCATTTACCCTGGCGATGCAGTGAAGGATTGTTCTTCTCACAAGACATTTCTGATCTGAAGGGCATCTTCAGTTTAAGACGTGAGCAACTTAATTGTGCCCTTTCCAAAGAAAAAGAGGGAGGAGTAATTGAAAATAAATTGTGTCAGGACATTCTTCTGTCTCCAAGGTCAATTTATCTGAACTGCTTGGGAGCTGATTAGCTTTCCACTTTCTGTCAGAGTTGGGACTTGAGGAGAAAGACGAAAGATTGGCACCTTCGTTAAAGAGGTGATAAGTGGCACAGTGCTGCAACCAAGAGATTTATTGCTTCACGGCTCCAGTGATCCTGCTTCAGTCCTGCTGTCTGGTACTGTGTGAAGTACACACAACATCCACAGTAGGGTAGTGGTTAGCATAACGCTTTACAGTGCCAGCGATCACTGATCAGCATTCATTTCTCACCGCGGTCAGTAAGGCATTTCTACATTTTCTGGGTGGTCCTGTGGATTGCCTCTGGGCGCTGTTACGTACCCCGTAACTGGGTTGTCAAACCAGCAGAAATGGAACACTCATTGGAGTCTGTGATTTCTAGGAACTAATAAAGTTTTATTAAAGAAATAAGTAATACAGTACACTAACCGCAAGGATATAAATGTAACAGGTTAGCAACGATAGTATACACATATACACAGAAATAGGGTAATAGGAATCAACCAAGCTCTATTGCAGTCTAGGGGTAAAATGATCAGTCTTAAGGTGAAGCAGAGTTCAGTTCAGTCTAGTGCAGTTCGAAGTAATCACTGTTGTTGTACCGTTGGATAGAGAGAGTGAGAGATGCAGTTGGTTTCAGGCAAACCTTTCGATGCCTTCTGATCCTGCTGTGGTCACCGACTGTGACCCCTCCGTTCCGGATGCGATCGTTCTTTCGTGGTGAACCTGGCACCCAGGCAAGGGCGGACACACACCAGGTTCCCACCGATCATACCTTTACACCCTGTGAGCCTCTGACTGATTCCCGTGAACCAGTCCTCCAAACTCCCACCAACTTGTGGGGCACACTGCTCTTTCCAGAGTCTCGTGGCGTGTGTGTTGTGCCTTAGCAAACCCGCTATTTTTATCCCCCTGATGGGGCATCACCTGTCCATCAAATTTCAAACAGTTCAGGTTCAAAGCAAATGGTCTGTGGCAGACGCCAACATCTGAATTGTGTCTCTTTCTCGTTAATCTCGCTCTCTTCTCTCTTATTAGCATTTTGAATGTTTCTCCATTGTCTTTCGTTATCTCTCTCATTAGCATCATCCGTTCTGCAGCTCTGCTTGGCTTCGCACATGACAGCGCTTCAGTTTCCTCCCACAAAGATGTACGGGTTAGGATTAGTAAATTATGGACATGTTATGTTGGCATTGGAAGTGCGGCAACACTTGCGGACTGTCACTAGCACAATCCTCACGCTGTGTTGGTCGTTGACATGAATAATACACTTCACTGTATGTTTTGATGTCCATGTGACAAATAAATCTAATCTTAAGCTTTAAAAATAGCTTAAGTGACTGCTTGGATTTCCTCCAAATGCCCAAGTTTCCTCCCACATCATAAAGATGTGCTAGTCATTGGGTAATTGGTGACTGTAAAAATGTCCCAAATGCTTGGAATAAGTGGTAGAATCTGAGGGGAGTTTATGTGAATATGGGGAAAGTATAATGGGATTAATGTCGATGTGTGCTTGATCAATGATGTAGACTTGACGGGCCAGAGGGCTTGATCTGTTGTGCACAAATTTGACTCATCTTGGCAATTTAAGATATTGACTCTTTCGCACATGTTGCATTCTACAGACAAGAAGTTGTGCTGCACCTTTATAAAACTCTGGTTAGGCTACATTTGGAGTACCGCATTCCATTCTGGTTGCCCACTTCATAGGAAGGATGCAGAGGCTTTGGATAGAGGACAAAAGTGGCTTATCACGATAGTGCTTGGATTAGAGGGCATGTGGTTTGAAGAGAAGTTGGACAAACCTGGGTTGTTTATCTGGATCTGCAAAGGCTGAGAAGAGACCTGATAAAAGCTTATACAATCATAAAAGCATAAGACAGCTGTCATCTTTTTCCCAGCCAAAATGTCTAATGCTAGAGGGCATGCATTTAAGGTGAGTGGGGATATGTTCCCGTGTGAGATATGTTATTTTTCAGCGTGACAAGCGTCTGGAATGTACTGTCAGGAATGGTAATGTAGGCAAATGCATCAGAGGTGTTTAAGAGGTTCTTGGATAGATACATAAATGTGCAGAGGATGGAGTTGGGGGGATGTGGAATATGGACATTGTTTTGGCAGAATGGATTAATTTAGTTAGGCATTTAGTTGCTAGTTTAACTACCAGTTGTTAGTTTGACTATTAATAATTAGTTCAATACAACATTAGGGGCTGAAGCTCTATACTGTTCTATGTTCAGATATGAAATATTTCAGGTAGAATGATTGCCTATTAAATTGTTCTGGAATACAGCTGGTGTGTGGAGCAGTTTGCGTCGTGTGTCCTATTGTTTCAGTACGGTCCTTAAAATTGTCAAGACTTAAACCAGATTGGCCTTCCCTGTGTTTTAGTGAGCCATTTTCCTCTTTCCACGCTGCTGTTGTGTGACTCTTTTTAGAAAGCCGGCAATCTAACTTATAGCAGCTGAACGGAATATTCACTAAAATTTTAACAATAAACACAGTGTGTTTTGTACACAAAATTGTGTCTAACCCCCCCCCCCCCCCACATGGGCCGTGAGTGTTTAATCTCCACGCTTGGATAAACTCCATCAAAAGCACATTATCTCCCCACTCTTGTGACCAGCTGCCTAATTGTATCGAGTCCGAACACACACTGTTGAAGCATGATAGGAGTAAAGAGGGGGGAAGAAAAAGAGATAAATTACATTGCGGTAATGATGGCAGTGATGATGATAATTATTAATGCTTTCACTGCATTGAGCACTGGCTGTCACTCCCTTTGCTGCCTTCTCGATATTAATGAGCATACCCATCTACTTCACCAGATCTACGCAAGTCATTGCTTTGGCTCCTCGTGTGCTGAATAGCTGACAGCTTCCAGCATTTTGTCTGACAGGGTGCAGGTTAAAAATGCTAATTAAGTGAACAGCCCTCCGCAATTGGACAACCTCCTTTGCAAGGGAACACAGTTCAATTGCTTCAGGGATACTTTGGTTCTGCTCCAAGCAGCCTGGACCATTTGATATTTGTTTTCAGTCAGACGTCCCAAGACTTTAGAGCACTATGTCATGATTAAGAAAGGTTATCCATTTGACGATGTGCAGGTTAAATTGACTACCAAGTTCCAGAGATTCACATCTGTTAATCCTCCGAATTTGTTGGCCGATTTGCACATTAATAAGGACGTGCCTGGTTAACGCAATTATTTTTTTCCAGCAAGATCATTCCCATTGTGGTGATTGAAGTGAATTAATTACTTTGACGATCTGCTATCATAACCAGCGGGCGTTAAAAGGCATCATATGATGTCCACATAAGCAACTGATTCAAGTGCCTCAGGGAGCTTGAGTATGAGGTCTTAAATATGCTCCCTCCCTAAAGAAAACCTTGTCAAATGTTACATCAATAATTAATCCATTGAAATAACTTGATTATTTTTCATATTGAGAAATGAAGAAATTCCCCTTTTCAATCATCAGAATCAGAATCAGGTCTAATATCACTGGCATATGTCAGAAAATTTGTTGTTTTATGGCAGTAGAACAGTGTAATACATAAAAAAATATATAAATTACAACAATAAATAAATATACACGTGTATACATACATATACAGTACTGCACAAAAGTCTTAAGCAGATATATATCGCTAGGGTGCCTATATAGTAATATAGTAATTTTATGTACTGCATTGTACAGCTGCCATAAAAAAAGCATATTTCATGAAATATGTGAGTGATAATATACTTGATTCTCATATGGGTTCTGTATTGTGGACTGAGACTGGGAAAGGGGCAGGGAGAGGGAATCATGATTGGCAAAGCGGAAGGGAGAGGGGAGGGAGCGGGGGAAGCACCTGTCACGTACCCTGTGACGGGTTAAAGAACCAGCAGAGATGGAAAACACTTTGGAGTCCAGTATTGCTATTAACTAATAATATTTATTAGTAACTATGCAATACAGCAATATAAAATCAGATATATAAAACAGGTTAGCAATGATTGTATATAAGTAAGTGTGGAATATATACGAAAACCAAACTTCTTCAAGTCTAGGGGTAAATAGACAGTCTTACGATAATGAGTAATGTTCAGTTCAGTTCGTGGTATTGAGTTGAGTAATGATGAAGAGAGAGAGAGGGAAAGATTTGAGTCTTCAGGTGAGCTGACGCCGTCAATCTTCTCGTTATCCTCCGAAATCCTTTAAAAGTCACCGGCTGTGACCACAACAAAGAAGACCATTTTTCTGTAGTGGAATCATCAACCCAGGCAAGGGTGGACACATGGACGGCTCCCCACCAGCCACTCCTTTTTCCCACTGCAAGAGCCACTGATCGATCCTCCAAAAAAAACCCCACTCTTTCTGTGGGCACAACAAAGCTCATTCAGTGTCCAAAAACATGTGCCTGAGGTCTATCATCTGACCACCTATTTATCTCACCATACTGGGTACCAACTGTCATTCGAATAACTCTTCCTTCCTTTGTCTGTGTAAGAAATGTACAAGCAGGCAAAAGTCCTTGGAAAAGTATAACAGCCTCCAGAGAAAACCATAACCTCGATTGTCCATCAAATAACGCCACCCTCGGTCACCATAGCGACTTATGAGCTGCTCGGTGCTCTCTCTCTCCAATTTAGCAGAAATCCAAAAGTTCCTCGTGCCTTAAAGTGACAGTCCAAAAGTTAGTCTTTATCTCTCTCTCTTTCTTTCTCTCTCTCTTCAAAACAACATGTCAGTGTTAAATAACTCACTCTCTCTCTTTTCAAAAGCACAGTTCATAGGGGTAATTCAGGACTGCGTCACACACCAAAGAGACATTCTGTAATGAGCAATAAGCAAATTGTTTGGAATCAAATGACCTTGAAATGTTCTTACGATGTTGAGTGTGTGTTCTCAGGCTCCTATACACCCTCCTTGATGGTAGCAATGAGAAGAGGGCAGGTGCTGGGTAATGGGAGTCCTTAATAATGGAAGCCACCTTTTTGAGGCATCACCTTTTGAAGATTTTCTTAATACTGGGGAGGCCAGTGCTCATGATGGAACTGGATGAATTTGCAACAATCTGCAGCTTTTTCTGATACTGTGCAGGGCCCCTCTATACCTGACGGTGATGCAACCAATTAGAATGTTCTCCATGGTACAGCTGTAGAAATTTGCAAGAGTCTTGGATGTCCCAGGAGCAGGAATGGCTGCTGAGTGTGCCAGGCTTTAGATATTTCAAAAAGAACAAAGAGGAAGGCAAAAGAGGAGGGGGCGTGGCATTGCTAATTAGGGATGGTGTCACGACTGCAGAAAAGGAGGAAGTCATGGAGGGATGGTCTGTTGAGTCAATGTGGGTGGAAGTCAGAAACAGGAAAGGGGCAATAAATCTACTGGATTTTAACTTTCCTAATATTGATTGGCATCTCCTTAGTGCAAGGGAATTAGATCGGGTGAAGTTTGTTAGGTGTGTTCAGGAAGGTTTCATGATGCAATATGTTGATAAGCCAACTAGGGGAGAGGCTGTACTTGATCTGGTATTGGGAAATGAACCTGGTCAGGTGTCATCTTTCGGTGGGGGAGCATTTTGGAAGTAGTGAGCACAACTCTTATCTCCTTCACGATAGCACTGGAGAGGGTTAGGAGCAGACAATTTGGGAAAACATTTAATTGTGGTGGGGGAAATATGATGCTGTTCGACAGGGACTTGGGAGCATAAATTGGGAGCAGGTGTTCTCAGGGAAATGCATGGCAGAAATGTGGCAAATGTTCAGAGAACATTTGCATGGAGTTCTGCATAGCTATGTTCTATTGAAGCAGGGAAAGGATGGTAGGGTAAAAGAACTATGGTGTACACAGTATGTAGAAAATCTAGTTGAGAAGAAAAGAAAAGCTTACGAAAGGTTCAAGAAACTAGGTAATGCTGGAGCTCTAGAAAATTACAAGGTGGCCAGGAAGGAGCTCAAGCGTTGGATTAAGAGAGCCAGAAGGGGCCATGAGAAGGCCTTGGTGAGCAGGATTAAGAAAAACCCCAAGGCATTCTACAAGTATGTTAAGAGCAAGAGGATGAGCCATGTGAGAATAGGACCAATGATGTGCAATAGTAGAAAGGTGTGCTTGGAGTTAGAGGAGGTACTTAATGAATACTTTGCTTCAGTATTCACCAGGGGAAAAGGCCTTGGCAATTGTGGGGATTACTTACAGCGGCCTGAAATGCTTGAGTATATAGACATTAAGAAAGAGGATGTGCTGGAACTTTTGAAAAGCATTAAGTTAGAAAAGTCATGGGGACTGGATGAGGTATACCCCAGGCTACTGTGGGAAGCGAGGGAGGAGATTGCTGAGCCTCTTGTGATGATCTTTGCGTCCTCAATGGGGACTGGAGAAGTACCGGAGGATTAGAAGGTTGCAAATGTTGTTCCCTTGTTCAAAAAAGAGAATAGCTATAACCCAGCAAATTATAGACCAGTGAGTCTGACTTCAGTGGTGGGCAAGTTGTTGGAGAAGATCCTGAGAGGCAGGATTTATGAGCATTTGGAGAGACATATATTAGGATAGTCATCATGCCTTTGTCAAGGGCAGGTCATGCCTTCCGAGCCTGATTGAATTCTTTGAGGATGTAACAAACCACATTGATGAAGGTAGAGCAGTGGATATAGTGTATATGGATTTCAGTAAGCCATTTGATATGTTTCCTCATACAAGGCTCCTTCAGAAAGTAAGGAGGCATGGGATCCAAGGAGATCTCGCTTTGTGGATCCAGAATTGGCTTGCCCACCGAAGGCAAAGGGTGGTTGTAGATGGTTCATACTCTGCATGGAGGTCTATGATCAGTGGTGTTCTGCAGGGATCAGTTCTGGGACCCCTATTCATTGTGATTTTTATAAATGACCTGGATGAAGAAGTAGAAAGGTGGGTTAGTAAGTTTGCTGATGACACAGAGGTTGGGGTGTTGTGGATAGTCTGGAGGGTTGTCAGGTTACAGCGGGACATTGATAGGATGCAGAACTGGCTGAGAAGTGGCAGATGGACTTCAACCCAGATAAGTGTGACGTGTAGATCAAACTAGAAGACAGAATATAATACTAATGCTCAGACTCTTGGCAGCGTGGAGGTTCTGAGAGATCTTGGGGTCCATGTCCATAGGACACTCAAGCTGTTGCACAGGTTGACAGTGTTGTTAAGAAGCCGTATGGTGTGTTGGCATTCATCAACCATGGGATTGAGTTCAAGAGCTGTGAGGTAATGTCACATATATATAAGACCTTGGTCAGACCCCACTTGGAGAACTGTGTTCAGTTCTAGTCACCTCACTACAGGAAGGATGTGGATACAATAGAGAGCGTGCAGAGGAGATTTACAAGGATGTTGCCTAGATTGGAGGGAGTACCTTATGAGAATAGGTTGAGTGAACTTGGCCTGTTCTCCTTGGAGCGACGGAGGATGAGAGGTGACCTGATAGAGGTGTATAAGATGATGAGAGGCATTGATTATGTGGATAGCCAGAAGCTTTTTCCCAGGGCTGAAATGGCTAACATGAGGGGGCACAGTTTTAAGGTGCTTGGAAATAGGTACCAAGGGAACGTCAGGGGTAAGTTTTTCACACAGAGAGTGGTAGGTGCGTGGAATGCTCTGCCGACAGTGGTGGTAAAAGTGGATACGTTAGGGTCTTTTAAGAGCCTCTTAGGTAGGTATATGGAACTTAGAAAAATACGGGGCTATGCGGTAGGGAAATTCTAGGCAGTCTCTAGAGTAAGTTAAATGGTTGGCACAACATTGTGGGCTAAAGGGCCTGTAATGTTCTATTTTCTTTGGCTTACTTACCAAATCTCATCAAACTCCTAAAGAAAGATAGCTGTCTGTAGTGTTCCATTTGTCTTGATGATTGCATGGTAATTGCTCATTTTCTTTTGTGCTAGGGTAATATTGTTTTTGCCTTGCAGATTTATTCAGGAATAATGATCAGGGATTATTTGGAATGGAAGGATAGAGCCTATCAAAGCCTGATTGTATTGGTAGCAGACAGTACATAAGAAAGAAGCAAATGTAGCACCCTGAGATCGGTAATTGATTTATTTTTGTCACATTCACTGCGATACAGGGAATAAACTTTGTTTTGCACGTCATCCATACAGATCATCAAGAGCATCAAGGTAGTGCAAAAGGAAAAGCATCAATAATTGTACAATGTTCAGGTGATGCCTGTTATTTAAAGTAGAATGGTTTAATGAGAGAAAAACACTGCAGAAAATTTAAAATGTAACAACAAACTCATTCAGGCATCTGGTCCTAAGAGAGTCAGAGGACATTTTCTGTCCTATCCCCCTGCCTATCAACACCATCTGATTTAGCCCTGGAATTGTTATCTCTGCTTTTCCCAGAAGAGGACTACCCTCAATGAGGGAGATTGGAATATTTATCACTCATAATGCACCAGACATGAGTTTTGACTGGATGGAGTTTGATTGACAAGTTAGTCCTTTCCTTCCAATTTTCTTGTACGTCTTCTTTCTGCAACAGAATGTGATGTTTTAAAGGTTTAATGTGTGAATTCTGACAGGCATTTCTCTCCCTCGGGATCACATAATCCACAGTAGCAGGTATGATTAAAATTATTGGTAATATTAGTAGACCAGTTAGTTCAGTCTCTCCCAGGGTCTTTTTGCCTTTATCATGTCTGACAATTAGAAAGACCAGGAAACACTGAGGCTTCCTTACAAAATAAAGCATAGAACAGTACAGCACAGGATATGTCATTTGGTCATTGATGTTGTGCCGATGTTAATGCCAATATATACGTAATGTCCTCTTCCTGTGTGTCATCCATGTTCTCCCTATTCCCGTCATGTTCATGTGTCTATCTAAAAGTGTCAAACTCCACCAAAGTCTTGCTATCACTATCATTCCCTGATAATCTATGTCAGGCACCTACACTCCCTGCGTATAACAATCTGTCCCTCAGTTTGCCTTTGAACCTCTTCCACCACCAACCTTAAAAGCATATCCTCTGGTGTTTTGACACTTCTACCCCGTGGAAAGGATTCCGACTCTCTGTTCTCTCATATTATAAGATCTGTATCACGTCTCCTCTCAATCTTCAGCACTTTGGGAGAGCCCAAGTTTATCCAACTTTTCCTTATAGCTCAGAGCAGCATCCTGGTAAATGCCTTCTGCGTCCTCTCCACAATCTCCACTTCCTTACTATTATGGGGCAACCAGAATTGCATGTGATATTCCAAGTGCAGTCTGACTAACGTTTTGTATAGCTGCAGTGTGATTTCCCTACTCTTAAACTCAACACCACACAAAAAAAGGTAAGCATTCCATACGCTGTCTTTACAACTCATCCACTTATGAAGCCACGTTGAGTGAACAGTGTATCTGGCTGGCAAGGTCTCTCTGTACCTCAGTACTTTTAAGTAGTCTACCATTAACTGCGTCCTTTTCCTTTTCAGTTGACTTCCAAGAGTTCAACACCTTACTCTCAGCCCAAAGCATCAACTGCTTACTCTTTTCCATAGATGCTGCCTGGCCACCTGAGTTGCTCCAACATTTTGTATGTGTTGCTTTGGATTTACGGCATCTGCAGGTTTTCTCATGTTTGTGATTAAACACCTCACACTTGACCAGATTAAACTCCATCTCTAACTTCTTTGCCCATATCTGTAACGGATATGTACTTCACTGTATTCTTTAATAGCCCTTTAGCTGTCCGCAACTCCACCAATGACATCATACAAGATCCACATTTTTATCCAAATCACTGGAGGCTTGCTACCAGTAGTACGCCTCAGGGATCAGATATAAAATCAGGAGGGGCATAGATAAGGGGGATGGTCACAATCTTTCTCCCAGGGTAGGAGTGTCTTAAATGAGAGGACATAGATTTAAGGAGAGAGGGTAAAGATTTAAAAGGGATCTGAGGGGCAATTATTTCAACACAGAAGGTGGTAGGTTTATGAAATGAGTAGAGGAAGTTGTAGAGGCGAATACATTGTTTTTAATAGATATTTAAGAGGCTAGATTGGGATTAGCTTGATAGACATCTTGACCAGAATGGGCAAGTTGGGCCGAAGGGCCTGTTTCCATGCTATATAATTCTAGGATTCAATAACTGTGACTTGTTTGGTTGCTGCAATAAGTGCAAGGTTTGTATTGCCTTACTTAATTTTGCCGGTGTACTTTGAGTTTTATTACATTTCTAGTGAATGGAGATTTAGAAATGCACTGAAGAAAATAGACAGAAACTTCCCTAAGGTGTTCCATTCTGACCAAAGTATATCCTCTATACAACAGCAGGGCAGAGAACATTGAGAGGATATTGAAAAATTATTCAAAAGGTCTAGCTTACCTGTGTCTTTCAATTAACTGAAGATTGTATTGAGTACAGCACACTGAATGAGTTTACAACTGACCAAATTTGCCGTTCTCTTAGTCTGTTGGGTTCAAAAATTTGCAAAAACCCCTTTTAAAATAAAAATACTAATTAACAAATTTGAAGACCTAAGAAACATATGGTGCGACTCACATTATCCACCCACCAGAGATCAGATATTTGGATTTTGTTTAGTCAACTTTAGAGCAGACATTTGTTTTTCTAATTTTCCTGTTTTTGATGCTTATAGCTGCAGAAAGTTCGCATGGAGCATAGGTATTTGCAAGAACAATAATGGTTGATTGGTAAGATTGCTGTTCATTTGGCCAGCTGTTGATGATATCACACTGCAAGGAATCATCCTCCATACCTAATTGGCCTGAGAAGTTGACCCCAACTAACTGACCCAAGCTTGCCATGTCTTGACTATGTGCATCAGATATGGACAAAGGCACTAAAGTTTAGGTTTATAAATAAACAGCCATTCCTAAACTGACAAAAGAGATACTGTATGTTCCTGGAATACATTTCATCTAAGCCATACTCTCTTCTTGCTACTACCAGGTTCAGGGACAGTCATTAACCTATAAGTATCAGGCGCCTGAACTGGTGTGGATAACTTCACTTACCCCAACTCTGAGCTGGCCTATGCTCTATAGCCTCACTTTCAAGTAATCTACAACTGATGTTCTCAGGTTTTTTTTTTATCATTTGCACATTGATTGTTTGTCAATCTTTGTTTATGTATAATTTTTTAATGAATTCAATAGCATTTCTTTATTTTTTCGGTAAATGTCTACAAGAAAATGAATCTCAAGATAGTATATTATAACATATACATACTTTTATAGTAAATTTTACTTTGACTTGGATTTTCATAAAGCAAATCTTCCTAGATTGAAAAGGCTAAATGAAGTGTATTGTAGAACTTAAAGCAGTACAACACAGAAACAGGGTCTTCAGCCCATGATGTTTGTACCCATCATGATGCTAAGTTAAACAAAATCTCTTCTTTCTGTACGTGATCCTTATCATAAGACCATAAGACATAGGAGCAGAATTAGACAATTTGGCCCATTGATTCTGCTCCTCCTTTTCATTATGTCTGATGTTTTTCCCCCTCTCAGCCCAGTCGCCCGCCTTTTCCCTGTATCCCTTTCTGCCCTGACTAATCAAGAATCTATCAACCTCTGCCTTTGACTTGGCCTCCATAGCTGCCTGTGGCAATGAATTCCACAGATGCACCATTCTCTGGCTAAAGAAGTTCCTCCTCATCTCCATTTGAAAACAGTGTCCTTCTATTCTGAGTCTGTATTCTTTGGTCCCAGACTCCCCCAACATAGGAAACATCCTCTGCACATCTACTGTATCAAGGCCTTTCACTATTTGATAGGTTTCAATTAGGTCACCCATCATTCTTCTGAATTCTAGTGAAGACAGGCCAAGAGCCATCAAATGCTCTTCATATGACAAGCCATTTAATCCTGGAATCATTTTTGTGAATCTCCTTTGAACCCACTCCAGTGTTAGTACATCGTTTCTAAGATAAGGAGCCCAAACCTGTTCACAATATTCCAAGTGAGTCCTCACCAGTGCTTTATAAAGCCTCAACATTATAGCTTTGCTTTTATATTCTAGTCCTCTTGAAATGAATTCTAACGTCCCATTTGCCTTCCTCACCACTGAATCAACCTGCAAATAAAGTATAGAGATTCCTGCACAAAGGCTCCCAAGTCCCTTTATGCCTCTCCATTCAGAAAATGGACAACCCTTTCATTCCTTCTACTGAAGTGCATTTCCCAAAATACTCTTCCCAACACTGTATTCCATCTGCCACTTCTTAGTCCATTCTCCTACTCTGTCTAAGTCCTACGGTAGCCTCTCTACTTTCTTAAAACTACCTGCCCCTCCACCTGTCTTCATATTGTCCACAAACTTTGCCGTAAAGCCATCAATTCTGCCATCCAAGTCATTGAAATACAATGTAAAAAGAAGCAGTCTCAACTCAAACCCCTATGGAATACCACTAGTCACTGGCAGCCAAGCAGAAAAGGCTCCCTTTTCTTCCACTCTTTGCCTCCTGCCAATATCCACTCTCGCCTCTCTTTTACACTTTATGTCACTGGAGAAGTTTTAGGTATCCTCTTTAAGATTATTGGCTCGCATACTTTTGTATTCTATCCTTACCTTCTTAATGCCTCTTTTAGTTGCCTTCTGTTGGTTTTAAAAAGCTTCCCAATCCTCTAACTTCCTCTACTTTTTGCTCTATTATATATCCTCTCTTCTCTTTGGTCATCTCCTCTCATGCTTTTGTAACTCCCTTTACTCCCCTGTAATACTGATACATCTAACTTTAGCTTCTCCTCAAATTTTAGGGTGAATTCAATCATATTATGAACTCCTTTCCCTGAGGGCTCTTTTACCTTAAGCTCTCTAATTAATTCCAATTCATTACACCAGGGGTCCCCAACCTTTTTAGCAACGTGGACCCGTTTATTATTGACAATATTCTTGTGGACTGGCTGACCCGGGGGGTGGGCGGGGGGGGTGGTGTAGGGTTGCCAACGGACAAGAGTAGCAGTCAAATACGTTGTGTTTACCCCGAGAAAGACTACAATGACCATGAAGCCTTGCACCAATGTGCATGCGTGTACGTGCCGATCTTTTTCTACAAATCGTTTTTTTGCGATTATGTGTGTGGGGGGGTGTTAATCACGACCAGAATATAGGTGATAAGTCGCTAATACACTCAATTTCATTTCTAAAAGGGTTTATCTAACAAATTTAATATTAAACACACAGCACATATTTTCCTCACATGAATATAGTGATAAGTCAATTATCAGGGGAGGACAGGGGAGCTTGAAGTAAGTGTTGAACGAACTTCCAGTAGAAGTGGTAGAGGCAGGTTCGATATTATCATTTCAAGAAAAATTGGATAGGTATATGGACAGGAAAGGAATGGAGGGTTACGGCTGAATGCAGGTCGGTGGGACTAGGTGAGAGTAGCATTCGGCACGGACTAGAAGGGCAGAGGTGGCCTGTTTCCGTGCTGTAATTGTTATATGGTTATATAAGTCACTTATAAGTCAGTAGCATCATAACATTTTAAGTAATGTTTGGATATTAAACACACAGCACATATTTTCCCCGTTATGAATATATAAAATCATTGCAACACACCAATATCGCTGAATCAGTGGGAGCCCTGGGTTGAATACTTGTTTCCCTGCAACAAGATGGTCCCATCGAGGGGTGATGGGAGACAGTGGTACTCGAAGGGGGTTCCTTATGTCCAGTCTATTCCGCAATTTAGTTTTTGTTGCATTCATTGCAGAATGGAAATGGAAGCAATGTTTTCAGTGCTTCCGTAAGCTATCTCAGGATATTTAGCCTTGACTTTGATCAGAATGCCGGCAGAGATGTTATGTCAAACATACTTTTCAGCCCGCCGTCATTTGCAAGCTGGAGGAGTTGATCTCCTTCCCGCGCTGTCATGGATGACGTGTGCGTAATGACCTCGCGTGCGTTCAAGCTCAACAGTGGGCGTGACAGGGAATGAGGAAAGGTGCAGCTGACTCATATCGCCAAATCATATCGTTTCCTCGTGGCCCGATAGCACATTCTTTGCGGCCCAGTAGTTGGGGACCACTGCGTTACATAACACCAAATCCTGAATAGCTGATCTACTAATGGGCTCAGCCACAAGCTTACTCTAAAAAGGCATCTAGTAGTCATTCTAGAAATTCCCCCTCTTGGGATCCAGTACCAACCTGATTTTTCCAATCTCCCTGAATATTGAAATCCCCCATGACTATTGTAACATTTCCCTTTTGGCATACATTTTCTCACTCCTGTTGTAATTTTTAGACCACATTATTACTACTGTTTGGGGGTTTGTATATAACTCCATCGTTTTTTCATCCTTGCAGTACCTTAGTTCTACCTAGAATGATTCAACACCTTCCGATCCTATGTCAGCTCTTTTCAATGATTTGATTTCATTTTCTACCAACAGAGCCATCCCACTCCCCGCCTAACTGCCTGTCCTTTTGACACAATACGTATCTTTGGACATTAAGCTCCCAACTATAATCTTTCAGCCATGTTTCAGTGACATGTACAACATCATACATGCCAATCTGTAACTGTGCTACAAGTTCGTCCACCTTATTCCGTATATTGCGCACAGTCAATCCAGAGATTACTACCCTGGAGGCCCTGTTTTTCAGTTTTCTGCCTAGCTCCCTAAAATGTTTCTTCGGGACCTATTCTACCTATGTAATTGGTGCCAATATGCACCAAGACTTCTGGCTGCTCACCTTCACCCTTGAGGATGCCATGGACTCGATCCGAGACTTCCCTGACCCTGGCACCAGGGAAGCAACATGTCATCCGGGTGTCTCTATCACACCCAAAGAACCTCGTCTCTGTTCCTTTGGCTTGGAATCTGCTATCAACACTGCAGTCCTCCTCACCTCTCTGATCTTCTGAGCCACAGCACCAGAATCAGTGCAGGAGACCCGGTCACTCTGGCTCTCCCCTGGGAGATTGTTCCCCACAATAGTATCTAAAGTTGTATACTTTTTATTGAGGGGATCGGCCACAGGTGTACTCCGCACTAGCTGTGCATTTCCCCTCATTCTCCTTACAGTCACCCAGTTACCTGTCTCCTGCAATGTGGCTCCTCCCAGCAGCTCCTACCTATCACCTCTTCATTCTCCCATATGAGTCAAAAGTCATCAAACTGCAGCTCCTGTTGCTTAGTGCATTCTCTCAGGAGCTGTTGATAGGTCATTGCCCAACTCAGAAAAGCTTCTGCAAAGCTCTGCCTTTTAAATCTTGATTGTGTACCTGATTGATAGTTAGCTCTTTATACACACTCCCTCTCATTGATTATTGCTGCCCATTCCTCCATATCATTGCATTCCTGCCATATTCATGTGTCTTTCTATCAGTCTCTTAAACACCTCTACCAGATGTGCTTCCACCTTTACCCTTATAACCAATTCCATGCACCTACCACTGGCAGTGTAAAAAAAACTTGTCTCACATATCTCCTTGAACAATGTTGAACAGTAAAGTTACTAAAAACCATAAGGCAAAGCAATATGAATAAAAATATAGCTTAAAGCACAATTTTACACAAGTCTTTGAAGAAACATTTCATTTGCCATGATCAAGTTCAAATTTAGGCCTAGCATGTGAAACCTCTGCTTGTTTTTTTTTGCTGCACAAATACTCAATTTTGGTCGAACTTGAGATAAGCACACACAGATTTCACCTTCAAATGGAATGAGATGATTTCTATCCTTGTTCTTGCTGCTTGTTTAACAAGAAAAGGCTTTTTCATGTATGTAAGAAGTGGAAAACTGCAGCAAAATGTTTGTTGCTTTCCTCTGAATGGCAGGTTACTCTTTTTTCACAGAAATCCAGAACTTGTCCAGGGGCAGGTCAGTAAATCTCATCTTAAGTGCATGATCAGACTGCAGCTCACAAAGTTCTCTTCCTTTCTCAAAGTCAAGTTCTCAGGCTGAGAAGAAGATTCAGAGAAAAGATCGCTCGCCCAGTCATACACTTGTGTTGAAAGGGAGGAAAAGTGCTGTTCAGTTTTGTTCTGAGGTTCTTCCAGGTGGTTTTTAATAAGACTCGAGACTTTCTGATATCCTTCCTCACTCTCATGCCCAAGCAGCAGTGAGTGGAAACTTTTCAATATTTCCTTTTGTAACGTGATTTTTCCAAAGATTCAGTTTCCTTTTAAACCCAAGACTGGCTGAGTTTACAACTTTCTGCAGCTTCTTCCGATTCTGTGCAGTGGCTGCTCCATGCCAGATAGTGATGCAACCAGTTGGAATGGACCTCTTGTATGATAAGATGGGCACTTTGCCTTACAATGTACCTCATTACGATCTTACACTTTATTGTTCACCTGTGTTTTTTTGCGAGTTTGTACATTTCAGTCTGCATTATTATTATGCTGAGTTACTGTATAATGATTTGATCTGTAAACAGTATGCAAGACAAACTTTTCACTGTATTTTAGTATATGTGACAATAGTAAACCTGAGACATCAGTTGGTCAGAGCTGGCCATGGATATTGCGTCCTGGTTGTCTAGATACGCAAGCCTGGGAGGTACAATATGGAGAGCAAGCTGTTGCCTATGTGGCAAACTCCTCCTCGCCACGCATCTGATGAACCCAAAGGAACAGCAGAGACTGGTACAGTTTGGTGCCAGCAGTGTCGCAGGAGTTGCCAGTCAGCACTGAACTCCACAAAGTTCTTTCTTTAGGACTCCAGCTTCAGATATTTCCTCAGAGTTTACTCCTGAGGCCTTCCCCATGGGTGGGTATAGCTGCAAGACAGCGGAGGTCTGAGGTCAGTTTTCCTTCTCCCAGATGAGCTGGCAACCACGGCTGACAAGCCTCATCTGCCCAAAGTGACTGGTTTTAAGGCACCAGTAACCCACCTTTGCTCCTTCTCCGATCAGTAGAACCAGTTCCGCTGAGCTTAGTGATTAAGCTACATGTGACAGCCAGGAGCTGGATTTGGTTGTCAGAGGCTATTTGAGTTGCACACCGTTGGCAGCATTTAATAGGTAGTGGGAGCTTGTCCCACTACCATCCCTGGCAATAGCAACCTTAAGGGACTGGCAATAATAAACCAATAACAAACCTACTTATTATTATTATTATTATTATTATTATTACATATATCATTTGGTCCATTAATGCCTGGGCCAGAACAGTGCAGTTGGGTTTCAAATGAATTACAACTTTATGGGAATGCATCAGGTTTGACTGGCTGTGGTTGTATCAGAGATCAAATTGCCACTGAAACCAGTGCCCTCCTGAACCACTGGAGTCAAAATCCTTCAGGTTTACTGATGTCCTTCAGGGACAGAGATCCATTTTCTTGTTCTGGGCCCTCATCAACAACAATGTGGTATGCTCTTATCTACCCCCCTGAAATGCCCTGTCTGAATTGAAGCCCTCAGTACAAAAGCAGTTAGAGGTGGTCAATAATGTTGGCTGAGCAAGCGTAGAATATGTGCTCTGAGTGATGATATGGGAAAATAAATTGTTTTGTGCCGCCCTGGTTTGAGATAGAAAGATGAAATGAGCTGGCTGATACTCAGTAGTCCCAAAGAAAATTTCCCCGAAATTTCCAAAAAAAATTTCACAAAAATCCCAAAGGAATTTACCCATATGTGCAGTGAAAGGCATGAGGCTGGGAAAAGGTGGCAGTTAGAAGCTGGCACATCTGACTACCCATGCAATAGACTCATCATTGGTGACCCGTGATTCCCCGAAGTGAGAGTTTGGATACAATCTGTAGCTTTACGCTAGGGAGATAAATCCATCCATTTTAACAGGGGTAATGGTAATGTGGAAAAAGATTCTTTAATGTTTTCAATCGGCATCATTATCTGCCCATAACGCTGTTGACATTTAGGGCAGCAATGAAGTTCCCCTCTTTCTGTGTGTCCTTGGCCATCTTCTCTATAGTGCCCCATGTGTGGTTCAGGGTCCTCAATACCATCACACACATAGAGCTTTGACCTGCGGCCAATCCGGACTTCTGAAGTTTGGAGAGGAGGAAACTTCAATCAGGTCCACTGCCCGAGGATAAAAGGCAGGAGTGGTTCGCAGCAGTGAGAGCTTTGGCCAGCGGCCAGTTGGCATTTGGGATTGATTAGTAAGATCAAATTAAAGGAAGTTAGTGGCCGTCGTCTGAGTAGACTTTAGTCAGTGTGGTGATCTTAAGGCCTTAGCTCTTCGAGATATCACTCATAGAGAAAGCCAAGGAAAGAAAAGCTCCAATTTTTTCCTTCTCTTCCTTATATCTGCTCAGCTAGAACAGTAAGGATTGCAGGCAGGATAGTGATGTGCTCCTTTTGTGTGATGTAGGAAGGCAGGGAGAACTCCAGTATCCCTGACCACTGCAATTCCGAGAAGTGCATCCAGCTGCAGCTTCTAACAATCCACGTTAAGGAGTTGGGGCTGGAACTGGATGAACACTGGATCATTCAGGAAGCTGAATGGGTGATAGATAGGACATACAGAGAGGTAGTTAGACCCAAGGTGCAGGTCACAGGAAACTGGGTGACAGTCAGGAAGGGGAAAGGGGTTAAGGAGCCAGTGCAGAGTACCCCTGTGGACCATATCCCTCAACAACATGTATACCATTTTGGATGCTGTCGGGGGTGGGATGACCTAACAGAGGAAAGTCACAATGTTCGGGTCTCTGGCACTGAGTCTGCTTCTGTGACTTAGAAGGGAAGAGGGAAGAAGAGGTACGCTGTGGTGATAGGGGATTTATTAGTTAGGGGAATGGACAGGAGGTTCTGTGGGCAAGAACAAGATTCCTGCTTAGTATATTGCCTCCCAGGAGCCCGAGTCCGGGATATCTCGGCATTCTGAAGTGGGAAGGTGAACAGCCACAAGTCGTAGTCCTTGTAGGTACCAATGGCATGGGTAGGACAAGTGATGAGGTTCTGCATAGGGAGCTCAGGGAGTTAGGTGCTAAGTTACAGGGCAGGACCTGCAGGGTTGTGATCTCAGGATTGTTACCCATGACATGTGCTAGTGAGGCTAGAACTAGGAAGATTATACAGTTGAATACGTAGCTAAGGAGTTGGTGTAGGAGGGAAGGCATACAATTTTTGGATTATTGGACTCTCTTCCAGGGAAGGTGGGACCTGTGTAGAAGGGATGGTTTGCACCTGAACTGGAGGGGGACTAATATCCTAGTGGGAAGGTTTGTTGATGCTGCACGGTGGAGTCTAAACTAGAGCTGCAGGGAGATAGGAACCGGAGTGCCAGAACAGTTAGTGAAGAAGTTGTGGAGGCAGATGTTGGTAAGTCCTCAGACAAAGTTAGGAATCAAAAGGTTGAGCATGGTGTAACAAAATTGAAAAGGGTGAATACAGGACTGAAGGTGCTGTATCTGAATATGCACAGTATAGGGAATAAGGTAGATGAACTTGCAGCATATTTGCAAATTGGCAGGTATATAATGTTGTAGGCTTCACTGAATCTTAGCTGAAAGATTATTGCTGGGAACTTAATGTCCAAGCATAGAAACATAGAAAATAGGCGCAGGAGTAGGCCATTTGGCCCTTTGAGCCTGCACCGCCATTCAGTATGATCATGGCTGGTCATCCAACTCAGAACCCTGTACCTGCCTTCTCTCCATACCCCCTGATCCCTTTAGCCACAAGGGCCATATCTAACTCCCTCTTAAATATAGCCAATGAACTGGCCTCAACTGTTTCCTGTGGCAGAGAATTCCACAGATTCGCCACTCTCTGTGTGAAGAAGTTTTTGCTCATCTCAGTCCTAAAAGGCTTCCCCTTTATCCTCGAACTGTGACCCCTCGTTCTGGACTTCCCCAACATCGGGAACAATCTTCCTGCATCTAGCCTGTCCAATCCCTTTCGGATTTTATATGTTTCAATAAGATCCCCCCTCAATCTTCTAAATTCCAACGAATATAAGCCTAGTCGATCCAGTCTTTCATCATATGAAAGTCCTGCCATCCCAGGAATCAATCTGGTGAACCTTCTTTGTACTCCTTCTATGGCAAGGATGTCTTTCCTCAGATTAGGGGACCAAAACTGCACACAATACTCCAGGTGTGGTCTCACCAAGGCCTTGTACAACTGCAGTAGTACCTCCCTGCTCCTGTACTTGAATCCTCTTGCTATGAATGCCAGCATACCATTCGCCTTTTTTACCGCCTGCTGTACCTGCATGCCCACTTTCAATGACTGGTGTACAATGACACCCAGGTCTCGTTGCACCTCCCCTTTTCCTAATCGGCCACCATTCAAATAATAATCTGTTTTCCTGTTTTTGCCACCAAAGTGGATAACCTCACATTTACACACATTGTATTGAAAGATAGGCAGAGGGGGTGGTGTTGTTCTGTTGGTAAAAAATGAAATCAAGTCATTAGAAAAAGGTGATATAGGGTCAGAAGTTGTTGAATCATTGTGGATAGAGCTAAGGAACTGCAAGGATAGGAAGACCATGAAGGGAGTTGTATACAAATGCCCAAACAGTAGTAAGGATGTGGCCTACAAATTACAACGGGAGATAGAAGATGCATAAAAGGGCAATGTTGCAATAGTAATGGAGGATTTCAATATGCAGTTAGATTGGGAAAACTAGGTTGGTGCTGGATTACGGACGGGGAATTTCTAGAATGTTTATGAGATAGCTTTTTAGAGCAGCTTGTGGTTGAGCTCACTAGAGGATCAGCTATTCTGGATTGGGTGTTGTGCAATGAACCAGAATTGATTAGAGAGCTTAAGGTAAAAGAACCCTACGGGAAAAGTACCATAATATGATTGAGTTCACCCTGAAATTTGAGAAGGAGAAGGTAAGGTTGGATGTATCAGTATTACAGTGGAGCAAAGAAAATTACAGAGGCATGAGAGAAAAGTTGGCCATAATTGATTGGAAAAGAACACTGGCAGGAAAGAAGGTAGAGAAGCAATGGCTGGAATTTCTGGAAGTAATTCAGAAGACACAGAATATATACATTCCAAAGAGCAAGAAATATTCTGAAGTATTCTACACAACTGTAGCTAATAAGAGAAGTCAAGTCAAAGCCAACATAAAAGCCAGAGAAGGCATATAATAGAGCAAAAATTAGTGGAAAGTCAGAGGATTGGGAAGCTTTTAATAACCAACAGATGGCAACCAAGAAGTAATTAAGAAGGTAAAGGTGTAATATGAACGTAAGCTAGTCAAAAATATTAAAGAGGATACCAGCAGTTTCTTCAAATACATAAAGAGAGGCAAGAGTAGATATCGGACTGCTGGAAAACGATGCTGGAGAGGTAGTAATGAGGGACAAGGAAATGGCGGACAAACTGAATAAGTATTTTGTATCAGTCTTCATTGTGAAAGACGCCAGCAGTAATGTGGAAGTTCCAGGTGTCAGGGGGCATGAAGTGCGTGAAATTGCCATAACTAGAGAGAAGGTTCTAGGGAAACTGAAAGGTCCGAAGGTAGATAAGGCACCTGGACCAGATGGTCTACTCCCCAGAGTTCTGAAAGAGGTGGCTGAAGAGATTGTTGAGACATTAGTAATGATCTTTCAAGAATCACTAGATTCTGGAATGGTTCAGGAAGACTGGAAAATTGCAAATGTCATTCCACTCTTCAAGAAGGGAAAGAGACAGAAGAAAGGAAACTATAGACAGGTTAGTCTGACCTCAATGGTTGGGAAGATATTGGAGTTGATTGTTAAGGATGTGATTTCAGGGTATTTGGAGGTAACAGATAAAATAGGCCATAGTTAGCATGATTTCCTCAATGGAAAATCTTGCCTGACAAATCTGTTGGAATTCTTTGAAGAAATAGCAAGCAGGATAAACAAAGGAGAATCAGTTGATGTTGTCTTCTTGGATTTTCAGAAGACCCTTGACAAGGTGCCAGACGTGAGACTGCTTAACAAGCTACCAGCCCATGGTATTACAGGAAAGATTCTAACATGGATAAGGCAGTGGCTGATTGGTAGGAGGCAAAGAGTGGGAATAAAGGGAGCCTTTACTGGCTGACTACCAGTGACTAATAGTGTTCCACAGAGGTCTGTGTTGAGACCGATTCTTTCTCTGTTATATGTCAATGAGTTGATGGCTTTGTTACAAAGCTTGCAGATGATATGAAGATGGGTAGAGTGGCAGGTAGTTTTGAGGAAGTAGAGAGGCTACAGAAGGACTTAGACAGATTAGGAGAATGGACGAAGAACTGGAAGATGAAATACAGTATTGAAAGTGTATGGTCATACTCTTTGGTAGAACAGATGAAACGGTTGACTGTTTTCTAAATGGAGAGAAAATGCAAAAAACTGGGGTGCAAGGAGACTTGGGAGTCCTTGTGCAGGATTCCCTAAAGGTTAATTTGCAGGTTGAGTCTGTGGTGAGGAAGGCAAGTGCAGTGTTAGCATTCATTTCAAAAGGACTATAATATAAAAGCAATTTGTAATGACGAGACTTTATAAAGCACTGATGAGGCCTCACTCAGAGTATTGTGAACAGGTTTGGGCCACTTATCTTAGAAAGGATGTGCTGAAACTGGAGAGGGTTCAAAAGAGGTTCACGAAAATGACTCCAGGATTGAATGGGAGAAGGCAGGAGATTAGAACTGAGAGGAAAATTGGATCAGCCATGATGAAATGGCAGTGCAGATATGATGGGCCAAATGGCCTCTGCTGCTCCTACATCTTATTGTCTTACATGTAGAAGGATTCTTCTTTGTTGATTCTGTAGCAATTTTTTTGATCGGTCATAGTTGTTAGTCCTGAGCTGAACCACCAAACATGGAGAACTGGTGGACCCTCTTAGTCTGGTCTCTACTCTTTGACCTGTTTGGCATGGGTGACCCTACCAAGAGTGAAAACATAAAAGCCCTGACTCCAGCCAACATACCTCTCCAAGTCATTGAGGCAAGCAAGCCTCCAAACCCTACGATAAGGTTGTAGTCCTCTTAGAGGTTTCATGTTTTAATCACTTGTTAATATCTTAAAGTGAATCCAAATATTTCTCTGTATTTCTGAAATCTTTTCGATATTTTTTATTAGTTATTTTTTTAAAACATTTCAATGCCAATCAGAGACATTTCAAACAGTTCAAAAGACTCTGACAATCATTGAATTTACTTCTGCTTCCTTCCTGGAGGCCATTCCATTCGGTAGTCTGCCTCTTTCTGTCGAGAGTCAGCTCTCCTGATTCTCCCCATCCAGTGGTGCAGCAGTTAGTACCGTTGCCTGACAGCTCAGGGTATCCAAATTCAAACCTCATCTCCGGTTCATCCCACATCCTGAAAAATGTGCTGGTAGGTTCAGTGGTTGCTGTAGTTGGTTGAGTAGCACTGTAGCACTAACGCTTTACAGTGCCAGTGTCCCAGGTTCAATTCCCGCCACTGCCTGTAAGGAGTTTGTACGTTCTCCCCGTGACTGCATGGGTTTACTCCAGGTGCTCGGCTTCCTCCAGCATTCCAAAGATGGACCGATTGGTAGGTTAACTGGTCATTATAAATTGTCTCATTAAAATCAGGGGATTGCTGGGTGGGGCTGCTCAAGAGGCCTGAATAACTAAATAAATTATATCTTCATTTAGGTTAAAGGGCAGACAGAATCTATGGGGTGTTGATAGGCAAGAGGGTGATGATAACTGCCTGGCCATGAGGAAATTGAGGAAGGGGGAATGGGACAGATGGGTCTCCTCTCTTGGGAGGCAGCAGAGCACTAATGGGCAGAAAGACCTCCATCTGTGTAGCTGTTAAACTACGTCCAGAGCAATCCGGTCTAATAACATCTAGTCACGACACATATATCAAAGGGCGTTTGTGATAGAACAGCAAAGTGTTCCCCCTGATAGACAATGTAGTCAGGACAGTTTTGAATGCTTCTTTGTTTCTAGCCTTTGAATAATATGCAATTTACTTGCTTTTGTTTGTGTTCTTTGAAGCACTTGGATATTGTAATTGGAGAGCACTACTTCTTTGGACTGAACATAATTCTATAGCCTCAAGCAGGAAGGTCATTTTTGATTGATGCTCCTCCCCTGAACTTGGTTGTGTAAAAAGACAAATCTGTTGAGAGAAAGTAAAAGAGCATTTTTTCCATTTGTAAAATTTCTTTTGTACACTTGATATAAAAGATGGTTTTTTTTAAATAATAGCGTTTCTAGAATGTGGTAAAACTGTTGCAACACTTTTGTTTTATTTATTATGTGTGTTCCGTGGTCCTGAAAGGTGACAGCATGTTACTTGCTTGCCCTACTGCGATATTTGATTTGCTCAGCAGAGAGTTCTAGGATAAATGAGCCATTTAAAACTGAAATTTCTTGTATTGAATTTACTCTATACTTCTTGTGATTTCAAATATACAGGAAACCATGCAGCTCCCTAAAGTTTGTTAAAATGTAGAGACTCACAGTTTGAAAGAAAATGGAATATTTATGAGCTAAATGCCTGACTTTATTTAAATCTCGATATCCCAACAGAAAGTATGGATGCTTAACTTTTTTCACTTGTCAAAAATTGTTAGTTTTTATGGATTTCCTGTTGGTTCCTAGCAGAAGGTAGCAGGTGTCCTGTTTTTTCTCTCCCTTAGATGGGAATTCATCTATTTTAATTTTTCTGGAAGATTAACAAGAGTCTTTAGTAACTGGTGCAGCTGTTGGCTTTTAAAGATTTAAATTTATTTGTCCTTGACCCGTCCTGTTTGCCTTGACGAGGTATTTATTAGGAACAAAAGACTAAATTATCCCCAAAATTGCCACGCTTCCCATCAAGTCCCAATTTTTTTTTTTGTCAGCCTTCAGCTGCTGTTACTTTTCCAGAGTTCCCTAATAGTCACTGTTCCCTTGATTATGTTACCCAGAAACAAGAATCGAATGATAACTATGGTCAGATAACTCCAGTTTATCCGCCTTGCTCTCCAGGGAGCTGTGGAAGTGAAAGTGCAGTCACTTGTCTCACTTTTTCCTCGTTTAACACTTACCCCGGGAGACTGCTGGGGCATGAGCAAGCTACACATGACAGACTACAGAGGCAGCAAATGACCTGAGGACATGATCTGAGTGAAGATCGAGGAGGAGGCTATTGATATCGGTTTATTATTGTCACATGTACCAAGATACTACAGTGAAAATCCTCTCTTGCATGCTGTTTACACAGATCAAATCGTTACACAGCACATTGAGGTAGAATAAATTAAAGCAATAACAATGCAGAATAAAGTGCAAAAAAACTACTGAAAAAGTGCAGTGCAGGTAAACGATAAAGTGCAAGATCAAAGCAAGGTAGATTGTCAGGCCAGGCGTCCATCTTATCATATAAGAAGCCCATTCAAGAGTCTGATAACAGTGAGACAGAATCTGTACGTGAGCCTGCTGGTGTGTGCTTTCAGGCTTTTTTAAATCTTCTGCCCATTCGGAGATGGGAGAAGAGAGAATGTCTACATGTATATGTGTGTGTGTGAAAATAACATATATAATTATATAATTATATAATATTTATAGAAATGAAACAATGTTTCTTCAAAACAGGGTGTAAAGCAGAGTAGTACACATACATAACACAATAACTATGAAAGTAAGAATAAAATCTACAGATGAATCACGCATAAATAACAAACTAAAGTGCATAAATTAAATTCTGTAAGGTATGGAACAGATTAACCAGTGACACTTTGAAGGCAATGTGGCAGAGAGTTTAGAAGCCTCATGGCCTGAGGGAAGAAACTGTTTCCCATCCTGACTGTTCATGTTTTTATGCATTGTAGTCTCCTGTCTGATGGTAGAAAGTCAAAGAGGATGTTGGATGGGTGGGTGGAATCCTTAATAATACTAAGGGCCCTGCGTACACAGTGCTCTTGATAAGTGTCATGATGGATGGTAGGGAGGCCCCTCTGATCCTCTCGGCTGTTCCCACAGTCCTTTGTGAGGACTTATGGTCTGGTGCTCGACTGCTCCCATTCCAGGTAGAGATGCAACTTGTCAGGATGCTCTCAATGGTGCTCCTGTAAAATTCAGTTAAGATGGTCGGGAGGAGCTTTGCTTGCCTCACTCTCCTTAGGAAGTGGAGCAACGTAGGAAGAGGTGCTGCTATGCCTTCTTGCTCAGGGAGGTGATATTAAGGGACCAGGTGATGTGATGTTCTCTTCTGTGGACAATCCTTCGAAGGGAAGCTGCTCCCTGTGATGTGCTAAGGTGTGTCCATGACTCTGCACTTCCTTGTGCTCACTTGCTCAGTTATCACACCAGGCTGTTATGCATCGATAAAAATTGGGAAGTCTGCATTGATCACCGTAGGTCTGAAACTGAGAATAATAGCTGGTGCTTTTCAGGAGCGATTAGAATTCATCAGTCCTTGTCATATAATTTTGTTCAATTGTGTTGCACAAACCTTGTTCAATCTGACTTGTCCATGTCAATATGCACTGATTAGCATTTATCTGTTCTGGAGGTGAATTAACAGGCTCTGCCATGATTAAAAGGAAAAATGTCCTGGAGCCAACTGTTAATTTATATCAATTATATGAAGTGTAGATTATGTGTAAGGCATGTCCAGGGACCAGATATATTTTCATCTCTTTTGCTCTTCTCACTTTAGTATCATATTTCATATATATATTTGACTTAAAAACTGCACGTTCATTTGAAAGGATAAATATCATATCAGCTCACTTCAACCAAAAGCATCTAAGCTGCAGTCTAAAACAGACTCACCCAAACCTTCTCTTCACCGCCACAGAAGGCTTGCTTTCCGAATGCAGAACATCTGGGTATCGAGCGTTTTTGCAGATGTCCATAAGTCGATTTTGTCTCTAAGTTGGAAAAATTACACAAAAATCATTCAAAATGGTAAGCATATTTCCACAGTACTATAATGAATGGCATTAGAATGAAAAAAAAAAGAACAATTACTGAAAAGAGAGAGTGCAGAGGGCAGAAAACTGGTTCTGCTGTTTGTAGGAACAAATGTACACACTTTTAAATTTAATAACATTATAAGAGCTTGTTTGTATTTACGGGTATTCAGAAGTTGGTTATTCATATCCTGCGGATGCTGATAATGACAAATATAGCTTCATATTATTGACCGTCTGTTTGCATAACTTAATTAATATTAGCAATTGCTTTGATGAGGAAGACAGCAACGTTTTAAATGATTGATGATCGAGTTGATTTTTCAACTTGCCCCGGGTGAAATTAGAGGACCAAGTCAAAACTGACTTTTAAATTTGTGACCTTGATCTTTCTGTCTGCTGTTTTAGCTGGATAATTTAACAACCGATGTGCCTTCCTGGCTTGAGCATCAGTCTTATGAATATGGGCAAACTGGGCTTGTTGAAATACATTGAGGAAAATTTGGTCTGAAGATCCAATTCTTAAACTTAGACTCAAGTCAAGATGAGCAGAATATTCCTTTGACTCATGGAAAGAAAGCCAAGGACTCTGTTATCCTGACATTCCTCCTCACTGAATCTGGCCCCTCAATTAATCAAGAGGTGACCTCTAGGATGCCTGGCATTCATCTGATGTCAGTTACACAGCTGAAGGTTATCAGTGGGGTGATGATTATTTTTCAATTGCAATACTTCAGCTTTTAAGGTTCCCTTACGAAAAAAAAATCCAAGATCTAGAAACACTCATAAAAATTTATTGCAGGTGGTATTTGCATCTGTAATAAAGTCTTTCCATCCAGGCCCCATTCAGCCACCTTCAGAGTCCTAAAGATTCTCTGTTATCCCATCCCCTTCCTCAAC
This sequence comes from Mobula birostris, assembly GCF_030028105.1. NCBI lineage: Eukaryota > Metazoa > Chordata > Chondrichthyes > Myliobatiformes > Myliobatidae > Mobula > Mobula birostris. The sequence continues at coordinate 98,314,829 of NC_092380.1, read as the reverse complement.
TGCTTCATACACTTCTATAGCCACATTGTCAAACATGTAGCCACCCTTTATATTGCTCTTGGTCTCCCCTGTACTTTCTACTGCCAGTCTCATCCAATAATGAATGTTGCATCCATTGTTAAAGACTCCTATCATCCAGGGCGTGGTCTTTTCTCTTAGCTACCAACAAAGAGAAAGTACAGGAGCTGGAACGTTTTAGGAACAGCTTCTTACCCTCCACCATCAGATTTCTGAATGGTCATGAACCCACCCATGAACATTACCTCGTTATTTTTGTAATAGTCATAGTCATAGTCATACTTTATTGATCCCGGGGGAAATTGGTTTTCGTTACAGTTGCACCATAAATAATAAATAGTAATAAAACCATAAATAGTTAAATAGTAATATGTAAATTATGCCAGGAAATAAGTCCAGGACCAGCCTATTGGCTCAGGGTGTCTGACCCTCCAAGGGAGGAGTTGTAAAGTTTGATGGCCACAGGCAGGAATGACTTCCTATGACGCTCTGTGTTGCATCTCGGTGGAATGAGTCTCTGGCTGAATGTACCCCTGTGCCCACCCAGTACATTATGTAGTGGATGGGAGACATTGACCAAGATGGCATGCAACTTGGACAGCATCCTCTTTTCAGACACCACCGTCAGAGAGTCCAGTTCCATCCCCACAACATCACTGGCCTTACGAATGAGTTTGTTGATTCTGTTGGTGTCTGCTAACCTCAGCCTGCTGCCCCAGCACACAACAGCAAACATGATCGCACTGGCCACCACAGACTTGTAGAACACTTGTTTAATCCTTGTTTAATTTAATTTTTAATACATTTCTTACTGTGATTTATAGTTTTTTTATATATTGTACTGTACTGCTGCTGCAAAGCAACAAATTTCACTATTTGCTGTATGCCAGTGACAATAAACCTGACTCTGATTCTCATCGATGTTGAATGACTCAAGCTCTCCTCCAACTGAACATTACGCCATTGGCAATTAGAGTTGCAATGAAGCTCCTCTGTCTCTGGCGGCATTCATGGCTTCCTTCATCATGTCAGTTGCTTCCTCTCAGTCTGCTGTCAGTCATGCATATCCTGAGTGGAGACTCAGGAAAACTGTCACACTCAGATGTAGAAGGATTCTTCATTGCTGTTTCCATAACAGTTTCGTTTGACCAATCAGGGTTGTAAACCCTTAGCTGAACCCCCAAATATGGAGGACCAGTGGACCATCCTTAGTCTGTCCTCTACCCTTTGAACTTTTGGCATGGGTGATCCTACCAAGAGCCAAATCATCCAGCCCTGACTCCAGCCAGCATAGTTATCCAGGTCTTTGAGGCATGCAAACCTCCAAAACCTACGACAAGGTTGTGGTCCTCTTGGAGGTCCAACTGAACATAGAGAAGACTAAAGCTATTGCTTTTATTTTTCTGCCGTGAAGCTCCCCGTGCCTAGCAGTGATGCCAGTTCCACTCTCAGCACTCAGTCAATCTGAAGTGAACTGTGCAAAAGGCTGTGCTGTTGAGCGTCATAGGAAGTCACTCTTGCCTGTGGCCATCAAACTTTACAACTCCTCCCTTGGAGAGTCAGACACCCTGAGCCAATAGGCTGGTCCTGGACTTATTTCCTGGCATAATTTACATATTACTATTTAATTATTTATGGTTTTATTACTATTTAATTATTTATAGTGCAACTGTAATGAAAACCATTTTCCCCTGGGATCAATAAAGTATGACTATGACTATGACTATAAGAGTGAGCTTCTTGTTATCCATGCATCACCAGCTTTGTTAGTTCCATCTCTATAACTTTGTTTTGCACCAAGGATGCCTACCTTCACTGCAGACAGAACTTCTGTCACCTCCAATCTCAATGTTGTACATAGTTTGCAATACAGTTGCCCCCCGCTTTTCGAACGTTCGCTTTACGAAACCTCACTGTTACGAAAGACCTACATTAGCTACCTGTTTTCACTAACAGAAGGCGTTTTCACTGTTATGAAAAAAGCAGCGCGCCCCCCCCCACCCCGAGTAGCCGCTCCTTCCCCAGATTCGGAATGGCATTCTCGCCGGCATTGCTTAAACACGTGCCTGTGAGCAGCCGTTAGCAAGATGAGTTCTGAGGTATCGGAAAGGCCTGAAAGAGCTCGTAAGGGTGTTACACTTAGCATGAAACTAGACATAATTAAGCGTTTTGATCGTGGTGAAAGAAGTAAGGGCAAAGTGAGTTTGGCTTCTGGAAGTTGACGAAGATGATGTTGAAGAGGTTTTGGCATCCCATGACCAAGAACTGATAGATGAAGAGCTGATGCAATTGGAAGAGGAAAGGATAACAGTTGAAACCAAATGCAGTAGCGAACGGACCGAAAGTGAAGTTGTCCAGGAACTGAAGGTGAAGCAACTGCGTGAGGTTTTCGCTGCAATGATAAAGTACGACTTTAATTTTGAAAGGGTACGTCGGTTTAGGGGATATTTGCAAGATGGTTTGAGTGCTTACAAAGAACTGTGTGATAGAAAAATACGCGAGGCTAAGCAGTCAAGCAAGTCTTCCACCATCCCCCACAGCAGACGTCGAACCTCGACCTTCGACATCGAGGCAGGCAGTCATAGGAGAAGATGACCTGCCTGCCCTGATGGAAACAGACGACACCCCAGTGTCCCATCACCCCAACCCCCGGGCTGCGGACAGATACCGATTCGCAGAGAGTGTAGCGGTAGCCGGGATGCACCCAGCACATCTTTAAGAAAAAAAGCCGAAATAAACAATCTAATTAATTAGGTGCCACCCAGCACGTAAATGTCGGCCCAGATCAAAGGCGATTGCAGATTGCATCGCCTCTGATCTGGGCCGACATTTACGTACCAGGTGGCACCTAATTAATTAGCTTGTTTATTTCGGCTTCTTTCTTAAAGATGCACTGGGTGCGTCCCAGTTGCCGCTGTACCGCTGCATGCTTCACGGATCAGTATCGGTTCGCTGCCTGGAGGGTGGGGGCCACTGCACCACCCCAACCTCCGATGACTCAGCCTAACACACCATCATCAGTGTCTTCGGATTCCTGTAAGTGATACTACACTGTACGTACATTATTTCTACTTTATATCGGCTGTGTATGTTTACGTGTTATTTGGTATGATTTGGCAGTTTCATAGCTTAAAGGTTACTGGAGAGCGCTTGCGCTGTGTTTTTGCCGACGGCACTTGTGCAGTGTTTCTGCCGAGAGCGTTTGCGTGAGATTTGCGCTACAGAGAACAGTGCAACAATGATTGTGGAGAAGTATTTCTACTTTATATAGGCTGTGTATTCATCATATCATTCCTGCTTTTACTTTAGGTTACTGATATTTTAGGTTTTATGTGTTATTTGGTATGATTTGGTAGGTTATTTTTGGGTCTGCGAACGCTCACAAATTTTTCCCATATAAATTAGTGGTAATTGCTTCTTTGCTTTACGACATTCTGGCTTACGAACCGTTTCATAGGAATGCTCTACCTACGGATGGCTGGGGAAACCTGTAGTTATAGAATGTGTCACAGACTATCATGCAATCCCATCTTTTCCCCTTTCTGTATTGTTTTTTGACTTGGTTCAAGTGCTTCAAATTCCTCCTACTCTGCATTGTGAGAATGAGATAAGATTGGTAACATGTAACAGGGGAATCCATAAATATAGTATAGACTGGAAAGCTCTTAACCGGATGTAATTATTCAAAGTTCAAAGTAAATATATGATCAAAGCATGTGTATGTCACCGTGTACAACCCTGTGATTCTTTTTCTTGCTGCATACTCAGTAAATTCAAGAACCATAATAGAATCAGTGAAAGGCTGCACCATCAGGGCAGTCAAATAACCAACGTGCAAAAGCCACAAACTGTGCAAATATATACAAACTAGTAAAAGAAATAATGATAATAAATAAATAAGCAGTAAATATTGAGAACATGGGATGAAAACTCCTTGAAAATGAGACCATAGGTTGTGGGAACAGTTTAGTGATAGGCAAGTGAAATTAAAGTTATAGAGTCATAGAAAAGTATAACACAGTAACAGGACCTTCAGCCCATCTAGTCTGTGCTGAACCATTTAAACTGCCTACTCCCATCGACATGCATCGGGACCATAGCCCTCCATGCCCCCTACCATCCATGTAACTATCCAAACTTAACTTAAATGTTGAAATCAAGCTTGCATGCACCTCTTGCAATGGCAGCTCATTCCACACTCTCACAACCCCCTGAGCAAAGAAGTTTCCTCTCATGTTCCCCTTAGACTTTTTAACTTGCACCCTAACCTCTAGTTGTAGTCCCATCCAACCTCTCTGAAAAAGGCCTACTTGCATTTACCTTTTCTATACCCCCGATAATCTTACATACCCCCATCAAATCTCCTCTCATTCTTCTACGTTCTAAGGTCCTAACCTATTCAATCTTATAATTCAGGTCCTCCAGACAAGACAACATCCTTGTAATTTTTTTCTGCACTCTTTCAACCTTATTTACATCTTTCCTGCTGGTAGGCGAGCAAAACTACACATAATACTCCAAATTAGGCCTCACCAATATCTTGTACAACTTGAACATAACGTTCCATCTCCTGTACACAATCCTTTGATTTATGAAGACCAAAGTGCCAAAAGCTTTCTTTATGACACCATCAACCTGTGACACCATTTTCAATCAATTATGGACCTGTATCCACGCTCCTCGGTGCCCTACCATTCACTGTGTAAGACCTACCCTGGTTGGTCCTGCCAAAATGCAACACTTCACACTTGTCTGCATTAAATTTCATTTGCCACTTTTCAGCCCATTTTTCCAGCTGGTCCACTGGTTATCCCCAGTGGTTCAAGAGCCTGATGGTTGAGGGGTAATGACTGTTTCTGATCCAGGTGGTATGAGTACTGAGGCTCCTATATCTTCTTCCTGATAGCAGCAGCGAGAAGAGAGCATGATCTGACTCCTGGGGTCCCTGATAGTGGATGCTGCTTTCTTCGTAATTGTACCTATGTGCTGGGCCCAGGGCAAGTCCTCTGAATTGAAAACACTGAGATAACTTAAAGTTGCTGACCCTCTCTACCTCTGATTCCCCCAAATGAGGACTCGCTCATGGACCTCCGGTTTCCTTCTCCTGAAATCAATAATCCGCTCCTGGGTCTTGTTATCATTATGTGAGAGGTTGTTATTGTGGTACCACTCAGCCAAATTTTCAATCTCCCTCCTACATGCTGCTCTATCACCACTATTGAATTGGCCAATGACTCTGGCGTCGTCAGAGAACTTAAATATGGCATTGGAGCTGTGCTTAGCCACACAGCAGTAAGTGTAAAGCGAGTAGAGCAGAGACTAAGCACATGGCCTTGTGGTGCACCTGTGCGGATGGAGATTGTTGAAGAGAACTGACTGGGATCTGCAAGTGAGGAAACTTGAGGATCCAACTGTACAAGGAGATAATGAGGCCAAGGTCCTGAAGCTTGTTGATAAGTTTTGAGGGGATTAAATGCCAACCTCTGGTCAATAAAGAGCATCCTGATGTATGCATCCTTGCTGTCCAGATGTTCCAGGACTGAATGAAGAGCCAATGAAATGGCATCTGCTATCGGCTGGTTGTGCTGGTAGGCAAATTGGAGCGGATCCAAGTCACCTCTGGGGCAGGAGTTCAATGTGTTTCATCACCAACCTCTCAAAACACTTTATCACAGTGGATGTAAGTGCTACTGGGCAATAGTCATTGAGGCAAGTTATCCTTATCCTAGCATAAGTTTGAAAAAGAGGAGGTTAGTATCTTTCCCCTGTGTCCGAGCCAACACTTATCCCTTCAGGAATATCACCAAAGAAAGACATTGATTTTGTGGAAATTTCCTGTCATGTTTCCAACGTGATAATTGTGAGTATTCCTCTATTTTATGAACAACTCGTGTGTCTGTTGAAAATCAACAAGAATTTATTCAGCGCCAACGAAGAATGGCATTCCCTACTGGAAAGTTTATTGTAGCATGGTGGGAATACAGAGCTGACGTTACAATCGAATCACTTGTGATTATCATGATAGAGTAGCCTTGACAAATCAAAATATTAAAAATCAACCTGTGTGGAAAACTTCGCTCACCTCAACACAGAACTGATTCACAACCTACACTCATTTTCAAGGGACTCTGCAACTCATGTTCTCGGTATTATTTATTTATTTGTTTGTCTATTATTTATTATTATTTATGTTTTTTTATATATTTGTCAGTGTGTCTTTTGCACATTAGATATTTGTCAGTCTTTATTTGTGTCTAGTTTTTCTTCGGTTCTTTTGTTTTTCTTCGTTCTTTAGTGCACAGGTGAGTGATAAAAATCTGAGGGAATCAATGGGAGTAAGGGGAGAGTAAAATAAAATTCATGTAGGGTTAATGTGTAAATGAGGGGCAGCATGAACAGTGGGCTGAAGAGCTTGTTCTGTGCTGTATGATTCTGTGACTATGACCGTAAGGCATCCACATATTTGCCCGTCCGAGAAGGCTGTACAGTAGGTTTTCTCTCCTACAGTGGGATAACCATCATTTTCCGATTGTGAATTCTAGTGCATGTTAGATGCTCATTTGAATGTCTGAAATGGGGCACCCAACCTGGGATGCACAGACCTATTGCTTAATGGTACTGGTCCATAGCATAAAAAGGCTGGAAGCCCTTGCTCTAAACATAGAACATTACAGCACAGAACAGACCTTTGACCCACGATGTTGTGCAAACCTTTTAACCTTCTCTGAGATCAATCTAACATAACCCTCCATTTTTTTCTACCATCCATGTTCTATCTAAGAGTCCCTTAAATGTCCCTAATGTGTCTGCCTCTACCACCACCTCTGGCAGGGTGTTTCATTCACCCAGCACTCTCTGTGTAAAAGAAACCGTACCTCTGACTTTCCCCTATACTTTCCTCCAATCATCTTAAAATTATGCTCCTATTATCCATTTCTGACCTGAGAAATATTCTCTAGTTGTCCACTTGATCTGTGTCTCTTATCATCTTATACGCATCTATCAAGACACCTCACGTTCACCCCAAAGAGAAAAGCCCTAGCTTTTCCATGTCCTAATAAGACATACTCTCGAATCCAGGCAACATCCTGGTAAATCTCCTCTAGGTAGGGAGTTTAGCATGAGGCATACATAGTGTAGTTGCTAGCACAATGCTTTACGTTACAGATGACCCGGGTTCAATTACCATGCTGCCTGTATGGAGTTTGGGTTTGCAAGGGTTGCCTCTGGATTTTCCAGTTTCCTCCCACAGTCCAAAGATGTTCCAGCTGGTAGGTTAATTAGTCATTGTAAATTATCCTGTAATTAGGCTTGGATTAAATCGGAGGATTGCTGGGCTGCGTGGTTCGAAAGGCTGGAAAGGCCTATTCCATGCTGTATCTCAATAAATAAATAAACATAACGACTAAGTAGTCAACCATTTACAACAAATATCATCCGAAACTTCATCTTTTGGATTCCCCACCTCAGCAGTGCAGATGCATATTGATCTAGTGTATTTGAGGCTGAGGTCAGTCTAGGGTAATAAGGGATATGGGGTTCAGGGAAGGAAATGAATGCAGAGCCACCAAGAGGAGACAATTGGCCCACTCTTCTGTTTTTGTTCTCAAGTTGAGTATGTGGACACAGTGGGGGGTTAGAAACCTAAACAAATCATCAGAAAAGTAATGGATGATCTTTATTCTCTCCCTCCCCACCCATCAAACACTGAAGGCATGGACAGTAGTTGTTACTGAGGCCTTATGTAAGCACATAGATCACTTTCAGATTATGTTATCAGGCTAAAGGCTGATTTATACTTGTGCATACGGGCTACGCCTTAGGCCTGGTTTATACTACTACGTAGCCCTATGCCGTAGCGAGCATGCGTTGTGTCTGCGTCGCTCTGCAATTCACTGCCAAAACGCTAGTTGGGGGTGGGGTTTCTATGCCACTGTGTTGAGCTTCTTTGTGAGAGACATGGACAAGGAAATGCATTTCAAATATTTTCAGATGTAGGCAGGTAGATTTGGTGATTTGGTTCATTGTCTCCAACCATTTATTTCACATCAGTGTACAGACATGGTGGAGAAAAGCAACCGGAAATGCGTAGGAGGAAATGCGATGCTACCAAGCGGACCAATCACAGTTGTAGCGGTCTGCGTCGCCACGACGTGTGAGTTAATTTTTTGGGGAGGTGCATGTCACCCTACGGCGTAGGGTACGCGGTACTTATGGCGTACATTTGACGCAGAAGTATAAATTGGGCTTAGCTGAGGATGGCTTTGCCTCTCCCAGTGTTGTGGCAAAAGAGGCTTCAAAGTTACACAGAGTCATATAGCCAGACACAGGGCCTTCTGCCCATCTGGTTCATGCCAACCAAGATACCCATTCAGCTGGTCCCATTTGCCAGAGTTTGGCCTATGACCTTCTAAACCTTTCCAATCTATGCACCTGTCCCACTATCTTTTATTGTTCATTCTTAATATTTCCGTTTTGAAATTTTCAAACGAGTGATAGGAGGAATGGGAAGTCTGTTAGCCTGCTAGAAAAGATACTTATCCTCTGTCGGAACTCTCGCCACCAGCACCAGTACTTTTGTGGCAAAGACCATTGCTTCTACTCCCTGCCTTCCAGAGATAACTCATTCCTTCCATCCCTCTACTGTTTACCAATATTTGAGAGCTGGCCTTGAAATTATCACCTCTCAGATCACAATTAGGACAATTTGGGAGATGTCTTGGCCATGGCCCGCCCTGCAGTTAAAATTGAGGATTCGCTGCCTTGACTAGTGCTTTAAGCAAGACCACTTGGACAAGTGACCAAAGGTTGCCTGCTGTGACACAACCTCATCAAGGATCAACTTTACATGTATTAGGAATTTGCCATGATGTGTTGGCCAGGGGACAATACGCAACAAAAAATAACATTCAATATTTATAAACAATAAAAAATTATATAAAATTAAAGAGTTAAACTCAGTGGTCACTTTATTAGATAAACCTGTACATCTGCTCATTAATGCAAATATCTAATCAGCCATTCATGTAGCAGCAACTCATTGCATAAAAGCATGCAGATATGGTCAAGAGGTTCAGTTGTTGTTCAGACCAAACAGCAGAATGGGGAAGGAAGGTGATCTAAGTAACTTTGTGTAATGATTGTTGGTGCCAGATGGGGTGGTTTGAGTATCTCAGAAACTGCTGATCTCCTGGGATTTTCACACACACAACAATCTCTAAAGTTTACAGAGAATGGTGCAAAAAACACAGTGAGTAGCAGTTCTGAGGGTGAAAACACCTTGTTAATGAGAGTTCAGAAGAGAATGACCAGACTGATTGAAGCTGACAGGAAGGCAACAGTCACCCAAATAACCACCTGTTGCAACAGTGGTGTGCAGAAGAGCATCACTGAACATACAACACGTTGTCCTTGAAGTGGATGGGCTACAGCAGCAGAAGACCACAGACATGCACTTAGTGGCCACTTTATTAGGTACAGGAAATTTAATAGGTCGGTGGGGAGAGGGCTACAAAAATGGTGGCTCAGATTAATTGTCTGGGAGAAGAAACTTTTAAAATGGTGTAAAGTTTTTTTTTTGTTTCAATAGCCCTTTTGTACTTTCCAGAAGGGAGCTTTTGGAAAAGGCAGGTGAGTGGGTAGTGTTGACACTGATTTTTCCTGTCTGCTTCTTTACAGGTCCTGCAATTTTAGTAGACCTGTATATGAAACTTCTTTCGACAGAGAAATTGAAAATTTGGAGACCAAAAATAAAATGACAACCTTTCTTGAATCCTTCTTGTGCTAGTGATTTTGTGGGGAAACCAGATAAACAGCCTAGTTTCCTGCTTATTAGCAACAGCAGTGGTTAGCTACATACTCCACACTGACAAAAGTTCACTTTCATCATCTAATGATTTTTTTTGAGCAAATTGAATAATGTATTTTGGATCCCTGCTTAAGCTCAGCTTTAAAAACCTTTACTGCCACTTTTTCTGACTTTGCATGTTGTAGGTACCGCTGTTGGTTCGGGCTTTAAGATCATTTTCATGCATGCTGGAGAGAGTAGAAGGAATGGGTATGACCCTTGGAGGCCATCGTTGTGTGATTTTAAAGGGACTAGCTCAGAATGAAAGTGATGAGTGCATAGAAGAGGACTCCAAAGAGTTGACTGTAACTCAGAAAATCCACAATGCACTATTTTGGATATAAGTAGCTTCTTAGTCATTCTTGTTGTTTTCCAAAATAAAATGGTGTTTCAAGCACCCTTGGACCCATAATCCAAGTTGGCATGGTGACACAGCTAGTAGGGCGATCGTCCCTCAGCTCCAGCAACCCGGATTTGATTTTGACCGTCTGTCATTTCAGTGTGGAGTTTACATCGTCTCCCTGTCACCTCATGTGTTTTCCCTGAGTACTTCCTCACGTATACCACAAACATGCTGTCAGTAGGTTCATTGGCCTTCATAAATTGCCCCTAAAACGTAGGTGAGATATGGAATTTGGAGAGAATTAAGGGGAATGTGCAAAGGGTTAATGTAGGATGAGCGTAATTGGATGCAACACACATGAAACATAGAGTGTTTCCTCATTTCCATAAATGCTGCCTGACCTGCTGAGTCCCTTTGGCATTTTGTATGTGTTGCTTTGGATTTCCCGCATTTGCAGATTTTTTAATGTTTGAGTATAATTAGATGCCTGATTTTGTGGGACAAAGTTCTTGTTTCCTTATGGTATGGGTCTATGATTCTATAAGTATAACTGGCACAGTTATCTCCAATATACATCTTGAGTACATTATCGAGCCATTACATCATCAATCCCCAAAGTTACACTCAACCCTTTGGAGGGGAGGCAGTCTTCCTGCAGATACTCATTGCTTTCTCTCTCAACCAGTTTCATGAAGTGCCAAAGATAACTCTCATTCCTAGTTTCTCCAATAAATGTAAAAATGGTAGGCACACCAGAGTAACACACACAAAATGCTGGAGAAACACAGCAGGTGGGGCAGCGTCTATGGAGGGGAATAAACAGTCAATGTTTCGGTGCAAAACTCTTCATCAGGACTGGAATGGAAGGGGGAAGAAGTCAGAATAAGATGGTGGAGGAGTGGAAGGAGTACAAAATGGGAGCATTCTTCTAGGGTGCATCACAACCTGCTATGGAAGTTGTCCTGTCCAAGACTGGAAGAAGCTGCAGAAGATCGTGAACACGGTGCAGCACATCACACAAACCAATCTTCCATCCTTGGACTCACTTTACACCACATGTTGTCGGAGCAGTGCTGCCAGGATAATCAAGGACACAACACACTTTTCGTCCCTCTTCCCTCTGGGAGAAGGCTCAGGAGCTTGAAGACTCGTACGGCCAGATTTGGGAACAGCTTCTTTCCAACTGTGATAAGACTGCTGAATGGATCCTGACCTGGATCTGGGCCGTACCCTCCAAATATTCAGACCTGCCTCTCAGTTTTTTTTTGCACTACCTTACTTTCCCTTTTCTATTTTCTATTTATGATAGAAGCGCAGCCGCTCCGAATTGATATCGTATTTGTGAAGTAGCATGCCGTGCACAATCCTGATTTGATGAAGACAGCCGTGAGAAGCACGGGATAACATCTGGAGAAACTTCTGAAATGCCTGCTTCGCTGCTGCTGCTACTGTGCGATCGAGAATCTCCGGAGGGGAAGGCCCCAAATCCTCGGCTTTGTCTATTGCCTGTTACCGGGGCTGGGGTCGAAGCGCTTGGCAGAGATGGTGCTCGGTGTCGGAGAGCTGGTCGGAGGCTTGAAGTTTTCGGACAGACTTGGAGTCGGACTGTGGTTGGGTGCTTCCAGGATGCTGCATCAGCAAGTTTGCGGCGCTGGAAGCTCATGGCAGGGAGAGTTTTCTTCCTTCAACCGTCTGCGTGAGATGATGGGACTTTCGAGAGACTTTGAGATTTTTTTTTACCGTGCCCATGGTCTGTTCTTCTATCAAATTACAGTATTGCTTTGCACTGTTATAACTATATGTTATAGATATGTGGTTTTTGTCAGTCTTTTTAGTCTTGGTTTGTCTTGTGTTTCTGTGATATCATTCTGGAGGAACAAATTGTATCATTTCTTAATGCATGTGTTACTAAATGACAATAAAAGAGGAAAAAAAGAGGACTGCGTGTCCTCATAATCTGAATCTAAAAAATGATTTATAATTTAAATTTTTAATATTTACTATCGATTTGTACTCAAGGGAGCGCAAAGTGCAGAATCAAATATCGCTGTGATGATTGTACGCTCTAGTATAAATTGCTTGGCGACAATAAAGTAAAGTAAAGTGATATTTGAACCTGAGTGAGGGGGAGAGGCGATGAAATGAGAAGCTGGGAGATGATAGGCAGAAAAGGTAATAGGCTGTTTCCTCTCCATCGCTGTTATCTGACTTGCTCGCTTTCCCCAGCATCTTGTGTACGTTACTCTGGATTTCCAGCATCTGCAAAAAATTTTGTGTTTATGATTTGCAAGATCTAAACTGCGCATACTATATTTTCTGAACGTCTGATTACCAACATCTGCAATTAGTTGATTTTATTTTTTTTCACTGAACTTCAAACCAGAAAGCATGAGCAAAGTCAGTAAAACTGGATGAAAATATCTTGACTGCTGCATCAGAAATAAGGTCCAAAGTAATAATTTGGACTAATTATTCAAGTCTAGCTGCACACAAAGTGACTGCTTGCTGAAGTTGTAATAGAGGCTTTAGCTGAAGAGGGCTTCAATCTGCGAAGGAGTTTTTGTCATCAAAAGGTTGTTAACAGCACCATATAAGTAAAAGTTTGCTGTTTTAGAACGAAAATATGATTCTGTCATTCAGATATTAAAATAAATGATACATTATATCGAATGATCAGCCAGAGAAAATAGTTGAGGCCGGTACAACAATGACTTTTTAAAAAGGCGTTTGGATAAATAGGAAGGGTTTAGAGCAGGGGTTTCCAGCCTGGGAGTATAGACCTCTTGGTTAACGGTAGGGATTCCTGGCATCAAAAAAGTTTGGGAACTCCTGGTTTAGAGGGATGCAGGGAAACATGGGCAAATTGGACTAGCTTAGGTAAAAATCTTGGTTGGCATGGATGAGTTAAGCCTAAGGGCCTAGTTCCATGTTGTATTACTCTACGAGTGATAGACTGTTATGGTTGGGTATCGGCCATTGCTTTAATTAAATCTCAATGAATAGGGTTCTCATGATGCCGGAATGTGTGGCAACTCTTGTGGGCTGCCCTCTCACATATCCTTGGGTGTGTTGGTTGTTAACGTTAACAATGTACTTCACTATATATTTCGATGTACATGTGATAAATAAGTTGATCTGAATTTGAACGTGGCTTTGATCAAAGATCTTGCTCAAACACTCTTTTGGAGCACCATTTCTCCAGTTCTGACCTCTTGTGTTTGTCCCTATTTTCTTTCAGCCATCACTTATGCCAGAATCCTGTACATTGATTTCAGTTCAGTGTTCAATACCATCATCCCGCAGAGACTAGTGGAGAAACTGTCGCTGCTTGGCCTTAACACTGCCATGTGCCGCTGGATTCTGGATTTCTTGACAGAGAGACCACAGTCAGTCCGTGTTGGCAGGAACATCTCTGACTCCGTCACGCTGAGCACTGGATTCCCACAAGGCTGTGTGCTTAGCCCATTGCTGTTTACACTGCTAACACATGACTGTGCAGCCAGATTCAAGGAGAACCTGATCATTAAATTTGCTGAATGATACCACAGTGGTGGGGCTTATCAGCAAAATGATGAAACAATGTACAGGGAGGAGGTCAAACACCCAGAGAGCTGGTGCAGTGATAACAACTTGATGCTTAATGTCACCAAAACCAAGGAGATGATCGTCGATTTCAGACGGTCTCAGCCTGAGCACACATCCCTCAGCATCAGCGGCTCTGCAGTGGAGAGAGTGGAAAACATCAAGTTCCTTGGGGTGCAGATCTCGGACAATCTCACCTGGTCCAGGAACACCACTGGGATTGTGAAACGGGTCCAGCAGAGGTTGCACTTTCTGAGGAAGCTTAAACAAGCATCACTCCCCACTAACATCTTAACTACTGTGACGACAAACCAGGTTATCAGACGATTGATGCTAATGAGAGAGATAAGGGAGACAATGGAGAAACGTTCAAAATGTTAATGAGAAAGGAGAGAGAGATAACGGAAAAGAAACACAATTCAAAATATTGACAGACCAGTTGCTTTGAACCTGAACTGTTTGAAGTTTGATGGACAGGCGATACCCCAGCAGGAGGATAAAAAGAACAGGTTCGCTAAGGCACGGCACACACCACGAGATCATGAGATAATGAGACCCTGGAAGAGCGGTGTGCACCCACAAGTTGGTGGGAGTTTGGAAGTCCGGTTTGCAGGAACTGACCATAGACTCACAAGGTGAAAAGGTGCAATCGGTGGGAACCTGGTGTGTGTGTCCACCCTTGCCTGGGTGACGGGTTCACCGCGGAAGAACGGTCGTATCCAGAACGGAGGGGTCACAGTCGTGACCACAGCGGGATAGAAGACATAAAAGGGTCCGCCGGAAAGTGGGTAGAAGACATAAAAGGGTCTGCCCGAAAGCCAACTGCGAAGAACATCAAAGGTCTGCTTGAATCAAATTTCCATTCCCCCCCCCCCAACGGCACAACAGCGATTACTGCGAACTGCACTAAGCTGAACTGAACTCTGCGTCACTTAACACTGAACATTTTACCCCTAGACTGCGATAGAGTTTGGTTGATTCCTATTACCCTAGTTCTGTGTACATGTGTGTTTTATCATTGCTAACCTGTTGCATTTATATCCTTATGATTAGAGTACTGTGTTACTTATTTCTCTAATAAAACTTTATTAGTTTCTAGTAATCCAGACTCCAACTAGTGGTCCATTTCTGCTGGTTTGGCAACCCAGTTATGGGGTACGTAACACTACATTCTACAGAGGCGTGGTTGAGAGCGTGCTGACCTTTTGCATCACAACCTGGTACTCCAGCTGCAGAGCTGTCGACAAAAAAACCTTGCAGAGGGTGGTTAGGGGAGCAGAGAAGGTTATTGGGGTCTCCCTACCTTCTGTCCAAGACCCCTTACAGAGTCGGTGCCTCCAGAAGACACAGTACATCATTAAAGACCCCTCACACCCTCTCCATGAACTGTTTATTCTTCTGCCATCAGGCAAACGTTACAGGAGCATCAAGACTAAAACCACAAGGCTACTAAACAGCTTCCTCCCACAGGCAGTCAGACTGCTAAATAGTTGCTCCGACTGACTCTGCTTTGGACACTTTTAACTTGCACTGGACACATATAACTTGATTTTAACTGACATGTGGCTGTTGTGTTTTACTATTTATTGTTATGTTTATTTATTTAGTGTTGCGTTTGTTATGTTATGATTGCACTGCTCCTGGGAAACGCTGTCTCATTCTGCCCTGCAGAGCTGATGTACGGTTAAAATGACAATAAAGTTTTTTGAATCTTTGAATCTTGAATTTGGTCGACTTGGCTACTGCCACATAACTCCTGTGTTTTAGAATTCCCTCACAAAACCTCACTGCAGTTCAATCTCTTAAGCTGGTCCTCTGAGACTATCTTCTCAAGCAAGTTTTTGGTCACCTTAATAAAATGTCTTTTTTTGCATCTGGTGTCAAAATTTGCTTATGCTACTGAGATAAGTCTAGCAATGGTTTTGTTATGCTACGGCTGCCATTTCAACATAGGTTGCTGTTGGACCTAAGAATTTCTCTGTGAAGATGTTATTTTGTAGAGTTATAGAGCTACTACTTTTATTACCCTATTGGTAAAAATGTCATACAAGTGTTTTAAGACGCTGCACTACAACATTTGTCACAACTGTGGAATAATATAACAAAATCAGTCTTGATGTGAAAGGCAGCAACAACAAACCGCAAATGTCTCACATCTGCTGACATGTTAGTCAGCGAATTGTGCACATTTATATATACAGTATATTTTGTTTTGATTTTATGTTGTGCTTTTATTTCAGGCAATTGCTGGCTACTTTGATATTTCATTTGAGAAGAATTGCAACAGTAAGGTAAGGACTTGCAACAGCAGGGCTCTCTGCACAGTGCATATACAGAATAGGACGCTCGCTTACTTAATTGCAAAGCTGTTTTGCCAGAAAGCGTATAATATAGCACAGAAGGGAGCCATTCAGCATACTTTTCCTATGCCAACTCTTTGAATTAGCCTCACTTCTGTATTCTTTCTCTATAGTCCTGAATGTGTTAACATTCCAAGTACATATGTTCAATCCTCCATTGAAAGTCACTATTGAATCTGCTTCCCCATTCCTTACAAGCAACGTATTTTCATGCCTAATAATTTACTTCTTTGAAAAGAAATCGCCACATCTTTCCCTTTACTTCTTTAGCTTCAAAACACAAAGCAGGACATTCAAAGAAATATATGATTTCACTGATGTTGCTCCCGTCCTGATGAAGTCTCGGCTTGAAACGTCGACTGTTTATTCATTAAATAAGAACATAAGAAATAGGAGCAGGGCAGCACTCACAACACACAGGAGGAACTCAGCAGGTCAGGCGGCATCCGTGGAAATGGTCAGTCAACGTTTCGGGCCGGAATCCTTCGTCAGGACCTGCATCTGCAGAGCATTTTGTGTAAATAGGAGCAGAGTCGGCCTTCTGGCCTGTCGGGTCTGCCCTGCCGTTCAATAAGATCATAGCTGATTTGGCCATGGACTCATCTCCACCTACCTGCCTTTTCCCTATAACCCTTAATTCCCCTACTTTGCAAAAATCTATCCAACCTTGTCTTAAGTATATTTACTGAGGTGGCCTCCACTGCTACATTGGGCAGAGAATCCCATAGATTCGCCACTCTCTGGGAAAAGCAATTCCTCCTCATCTCTGTCCTAAATCTACTCCCCTGAACCTTGAGGCAATGTCCCCTAGTTTTAGCCTCACCTACCAGTGGAAACAAATTCCCTGCCTCTATCTTATCTATGAGTTAGAAAGATGCTGCCTGACCTGCTGAGATCTTCCAGCTTTTTTGTGTGTGTTGCTCTGGATTTTCAGCATCAGTAGAATCTCTTGTGTTGACTATTTCTCTTCCTTTTTTTTAGTTTTAAGATGTTGAGGCATGAATGGAGATTATATCTTTTTTACATAAAACCAAGCAATTGTCACAGTTGGAATTGCAGATTTATCCCATGGCACAGAAGCACAGCAGTTAGTACAGCGCTTCACAATGCCGGCTGTTAGATCAGGATTCATTTCCCACCGCCGTCTGTCAGGAGCTTATATTTCTCCTCCCAAGACCGCATGGGTTTCCTCCGGGTGTTCCAGTTTCCTCCCATGTTCCAAAGACATAAGATTACCGTTAGTGAGCTGTGGCATACTGTGTTATCATCAGAAGCATGCTGACACTTGCGAGCTTCCCAGCACAATCCTTGCCGATGTGATTTGGCTCAAGTGATGCACTTCACGCAAACACAAGGAAATCTGCAAATGCTGGAATTTCAAGCAACACACATAAAAGTTGCTGGTGAACGCAGCAGACAAGGCAGCATCTCTAGGAAGAGGTACAGTCGACTGTACCTTTTCCTAGAGATGCTGCCTGGCCCACTGTGTTCACCAGCAACTTTTATGTCTGATGCATTTCA
Organism: Mobula birostris; assembly: GCF_030028105.1. Lineage (NCBI taxonomy): Eukaryota > Metazoa > Chordata > Chondrichthyes > Myliobatiformes > Myliobatidae > Mobula > Mobula birostris. The sequence continues at coordinate 98,297,158 of NC_092380.1, read as the reverse complement.
CTGTGTGTTTCTATGTGACAAATAAAGCTAATCTTTTCTTTACACCCTCGGAATTTATACAAAGGTTCATCTTTATCAGATCTGGTCATTATATTCTTCATGTCTATTTGTATTGGGTGCTGTTTATGCGCAAGGGTGAGTGTGCTGCTTCTTCAGAAATAATGCCTTTCATCAGATACCTTTGTACTTTGGGTTCCAGGTCATGTTCTCCACTGGTCCAAGAAGCACCAAAACTCACTGGAAACAAACTGTGTTTCTTCTCGAACATTCCATCTCAGTAAAAAAAGGTAACTGATTTGTCCAGTGTGCATCTCCCTGCAGGCATGAGGCTTTCACAAAGCACATAGCTTTGGATAGCTGATTACGCCTGCTGCAGTGACACAAATCTAACTATAGAGCTGTACTTATTAACTATTTTTAATGCTTTGCTAATTATTATGGGTTCATTTTAGACAACACTATTATGTGAAATTAATGGTTCGCTTGCTTCCTCGATTTTGATGGCTTGCACGAATGACAGGAACAAAAATAATGGCAACAGTGCAGAATGAATTATTAGCCTCGTATGTCCAGGGTACGTTCAGAGATTAACGTGGACCTATGCCAGTGGAAGGGTCTGAGCAGCTGCCCTCCACTTAGCGTTTTGTCCTTAAAAAAAAGTCTCTGCATTTCATCAAATGAAACCTGCAGATGTTAAAAGTGTTATGTTCCCTCCAGTTACTAATGTAACCTGAAGGGAAAGTGTCATTTTTCTTTAGAGCCTCATCAAATGCCAGCAGCAGAGAGGGAAAAAAAATCATATATTAGGCAGGACCCATCTGTTTAAATAAAGGTAAAGAATCAACTAAACAGAAATAATTGAAAATGATTGGGGTCCACTATCTGGCAAAGTATAATTGCCAGTCCATGTGTGTTTTTATATATCAAATTTCTGTGTATTTATATTGTCTTCGTGTTCTGATTCAAATCGTTTTGCTCTTTTATTCAATGGTGTTTTAGGCACGGTGGTTTGAAAGTGCAACAACACACAAATTAAACACTCCTGATTACATTGCCAAGATTAATACAGTGGGATTTAACTTGTAATAGAGGAATCTTTCAGTTACAACTCGATCGCCTCTGATAAATTACTTAGATATGACAATTCCCTATTTGTTTTCCTTTCTCTTGCTGAGGAGTTAATCTTTTACTTGGATAGAATGTCATCCATTTCGGGGATTCTGTGTTCGCCAAGATGGATGATATACTATCCAAGTAAAAGAAATCCTTTGAAATTGAGAGATTTGTGAAGCTCCATCACTTATATTGAAATAAAATTTGACTTGCGCCAAGATATATCTTCAACGTCTGATAGATATGAGGCAGCACTTCTCTGATAGATCCCTGTTGTGCCTTGTAATAGATAGCAATCAGAAATTCAAACCGTTGTTAAAGATTTATTTGAAATGGGTCAGGTTTAATATCACTGGCAAATGTGAAATTTGTTGTCTTTGCAGTAGCAGTACAGTGCAATACATAATAATAGAAAACTGTGAAATACAGTAAATATATCTATATAGTTAAATTAAATAAATAGTGCAAAAATAGAAATAAAAAAGTAGTGAGGTAGTGTTCATGAGTTCAAAGTCCATTTAGGAATCGAATGGCAGAGGGGAAGAAGCTGTTCCTGAATTGTTGAGTGTGTACCTTCAGGCTTCTGTACCTCCTCCCTGGTGGTAGCAATGAGAATAAGATATGGCTTCACTGATGGGGGTCCTTAATAATGGATGCTCCTTTTCTGAGGCATTGCTTCTTGAATATACCCTGGATATACAGAGGCTAATGCCCATGATGGAGCTGGCTAACTTTACAAGTCCCTGCAGCTTATTTCGATCCTGTGCCGTCGCAATGGGTCAGTGGTTGTATTCGGAAAAATTACAATAATGCCTACAGTAATTCAGTCATAAGAATGTATTAGTCATACATCCCGATCCATTGATAATTTAAAATAGGTAATTATTTAGCTGTGTTCAGTATTAAAAGAAACAAACAAATCTGCAATTTATATTTCATTGTTTGCTCTGACAGCCCTTTCAGGGGAGCCAAGGCTGTGCTGATATCAGAATCAGAATCAAGTTTATTATTACCAGCATGTGTCGTGAAATTTGTTAACTTAGCAGCAGCAGTTCAATGCAACACATAATATAGAAGGAAAAATAAATAAATAAATTGTGGTATACGTATATTAAATAGATTAAAAATCGTGCAAAAACAGGAATACTGTATATTAAAAAAAGGTGAGGTAGTGTCCAAGCCTTCAATATCCATTTAGGAATCGGATGGCAGAGGGGAAGAAGCTGTTCCTGAATCGCTGAGTGTGTGCCTTCAGGCTTCTGTACCTCCTACCTGATGGTAACAGTGAGAAAAGGGCATGCCCTGGGCGCTGGAGGGCCTTAATAATGGATGTTGCCTTTCTGAGACACCGCTCCCTGAAGACGTCCTGCGTACTTTGAGGGCTAGTACCCAAGTTGGAGCTGACTAGATTTACAACCCTCTGCAGCTTTCTTCTGAAATCAATAAAGTCATTACATGTACAATGGTGCTAGAAAGTTTGTGAATCCTGTAGAATTTTCTCTGTTTCTGCATAAATATGACCTAAAATGTGGTCAGAACTTCACATAAGTCCTAAAACTAGATAAAGAGAACCCAATTAAATAAATAACACAAAAAAACTTTATACTTGTTCATTTATTTATTGAGAAAAATGATCCAATATTACATGTTTATGTTGGAAAAAGTATGTGATCCTCTATGGTAATGCTTTCTACAAAATCTGTTTAGAGTCTGATGTTCCAATCAATGAGATGAGATTGGAGGTGGGGGTTGTAGAGGTGCCCTGCCCTATAAAAAAGACACACAAAGTTAAGTTACTGACAGAGTCTGCTCTTCTCAAGAAAGATCTGTTTATGTGCACCATGCCTCGATCAAAACAACTTTCAGAAGATCTTAGAAGAAGAATTGTAGAGATGCATAAAGCTGGAGAAGGCTACAAAAGCATTTCCAAAGACTTGGGGGTTCATCAGTCCACAATAAGAGAAATTGTCTACAAGTGCAGGAAACTCAGTATTGTTGCTGCTCTCCGTAGGAGTGGGCATCCTGCAGAGATCACACGAAGAGCGCACCGTGCAATATTGAAGAAGGTGAAAGAGAACCCAAGGGTAACAGAAAAAGACCTGTGGAAATTTCTAGAACTTGCTAAAGTCTCTGTTCATGTATCCACTATAACAAAAACACTGAACAAAAATGGCGTTCATGGAGGAAGCCACTGTTCTCCAAAAAAAAAAATTGCTGCACATCTCAACTTTGCAAAAGACTACCTGGATGTTCCACAATGCTTCTGGGACAATGTTCCGTGGACAGATGAGACAAAAGTTGAACTTTTTGGTCAAAATGCACATTGCTGTGTTTGGAAGAAAAAGGGCACTGCACACCAACACCAAGACCTCACCCCAACTGTGAAGCGTGGTGGAAAGAGCATCATGGTTTGGGGCTGCTTTGCTGTTTGCAATTGGTGAGAGATACAAATTCAAAATTGTATCAAGACAATCTCAGGACAGCAGGCCGTCACTTGAAGCTTAATACAAGTTGGATAATGCAACAAGACAATGATCCAAAAGACAAGAGTAAATCAACAACAGAATGGTTTAAAACAAAAAAAAAATCCTGTTTTGGAATGGCCACGTCAAATTCCTGACTTTAGTCCTATAGAAATGCTGTGGTAGGACCTGAAGCAAGCATTTCATGTAAGGAAGCCCACCAACATCCCACAGTTAATGCAGTTTTGTAAGGAGAAATGGCCTAAAGTTCCTCCAAGTCGATGTGCAGGACTGATCAACAGTTACTAGAAACATTTGGTTGACGTTATTGTGGTACAAGAGGGTCACACCCGTTACTGAAAGCAAAGGGTCACATACTTGTTCCAACAAATACATTGTAATATTGGATCATTTTTCTCAATAAATAAATGAACCAGTATAATGTTTTGGTGTTATTTATTTAATGGGTTCTCTTTGTCTAGTTTTAGGACTAGCGTGAAGATCTGATCACATTTTAGGCCATATTTAGAGTATGAGAACACTCAGTCCTCTTTTATTGTCATATAGAAATGCATACATGCATTAAGAAATGATACAATGTTTCTCCGGAGTGATATCACAGAAAACAAGACAGACCAAAGACTAACACTGACTGAACCACATAATTATAACATATAGTGCAAAACAATACCATAATTTGATAAAGAACAGACCATGGGCACAGTAAAAAAAAGTCTCAAAGTCCCGAGTCAAACGACTCCCCGATAGCAGGCAGCAAAAAGAAGGAACTCCCTGCCATAAACCTCCAGGCACTGTCAACTTGTCGATACCTTGGAAGCAGCCGACCCCAGCCGACACTGAGTCCATCCCGTCCGAAAACTTCGAGCTTCCGACCAGCCCCTCCGATACAGCCTCCCGAGCGCCATCCTCTGCCGAGCGCTTTCGACCTCGCCTCGGCCGCTGAAACACGCAAAGCCGAGGATTTCGGGGCCTTCAGCTCCAGAGATTCCGGTTACCACACAGTAACAGCGGCAGCGAAGCAGGTATTTCAGAAGTTTTCCAGATGTTCTGCTGTGCTCTCACATCTGTCTCCATCAAATCAGAATTGTGCACGGTCCCCTACTTGACAGATTGCAGATATCATTCACCGAAGTGGCCGTGCGCGCTGCCGTCGCGCCGCCATCTTCTCCCCCCCCCCCCCTCCCGGGAGGATTATGCAGAAATAGAGAAAATTCTACAGGGTTCACAAACTATCTAGCACTACTATAGTATTTATGTAAAAGGGTAAAGCAGGTATCACATGTGCCAATGCTTTGCCCCGTTCTTCTCTGCTGATAGAATTTTCTGTTCCCTTGCCACACTAACACCAGTAAATAATTTTTCATTTGATTCTGAAGGAAGATACAAGTATAAATTGAGGGGATATCATCCTAACATTGGTAAACATGATATGTGGAACTGGCTACATTATTACACAATACAGTCAGCAGAATTAAAGCAGGCTTAAGTAAACTCATAACATGACAAGCAAATTCCATGTATGTAGCATTAATAAATGATTACTTAGACAGGACCAGTATCTGAAAAAAAATCTCTTATTTTTGAGACATCAGAATCAATCAGGTTTATTATAACTGGCATGCGACGTGAAATTTGTTAACTTAACAGCAGCAGTTCAATGCAATACATAATCTAGCAGAGAAAAAAAAATCAATGAAATAAAAGTAATAATAAATAAACAAGTAAATCAATTATGTATATTGATTAGATTTTTTAAAACGTGCAAAAACAGATATACTGTATATTTTTTAAAAAGTGAGGTAGTGTCCAAAGATTCAATATCCATTTAGGAATTGGATGATGGAGGGGAAGAAGCTGTTTCTGAATCACTGAGTGTGTGCCTTCAGGCTTCTGTACCTCCTACCTGATGGTAACAGTGAGAAATTGGCATACCCTGGGTGCTGTAGGTCTTTAATAATGGATGCTGCCTTTCTGAGACACTGCTCCCTAAAGATGTCCTGGGTTCTTTGTAGGCTAGTACCCAATTTGGAGCTAGCTAGATTTACAACCTTCTGCAGCTTCTTTTGGTCCTGTGCAGTAGCCCCTCCATACCAGACAGTGATGCAGCCTGTCAAACTGCGCTCCACGACTTCACAAAAACTATAGAAGTTTTAGAGTATATTTGTTGACATGCCAAATCTCTTCAAACTCCTAATAAAGTACAGCTGCTCCCTGCAATTGGATCCTCAATTTGCTAACTGGAAGATGACAATCTGTGCGGATTGGTGATTACATACCCTCCTCACTGGCAATCAGCACTGGCGCACTTCAGGGGTGTGTGCTTAGCCCACTGCTCTACTCTATATCCACATGACTGTGTGGCTCAGCATAGCTCAAATACCATCTATAAACTTGTTGATGATACAGCCATTGTTGGTAGACTCTCAGGTGGTGACAGGAGGACGTACAGGAGTGAGATATGCCAACTAGTGGAGTGGTGCCGCAGCAACAACCTGGCATTCAACGTCACTAAGACAAAAGAGCTGATTGTGGATTTCAGGAAGGGTAAGACATAGGAACACATACCAATCGTCATAGAGAGATCAGAAGTGGAGAGAGTGAGCAGTTTCAAGTTCCTGGGTGTCAAGATCTCTGAGGATCTAACCTGGTTCTAACATGTCAATGAAGGCAAGACAGTGGCTATACTTTATTAGGAGTTTGAAGGGATTTGGCATGTCAACAAATACACTCTAAAACTTCTATAGATGTACCGTGGAGAGCATTCTGACAGGCTGCATCACTGTCTGGTATGGAGGGGCTACTGCACAGGACCAAAAGAAGCTGCAGATGGTTGTAAATCTAGTCTGCTCCATCTTGGGTACTAGCCTACAAAGTACCCAGGACACCTTCAGGGAGCGGTGTCTCAGAAAGGCAGCGCCCATTATTAAGGACCTCCAGCACCCAGGGCATGTCCTTTTCTCACTGTTACCATCAAGTAGGAGGTACAGAAGCCTGAAGGCACATACTCCGCGATTCAGGAACAGCTTCTTCCCCTCTGCCATCGAATTCCTAAATGGACCCTTGGGCACTACCTCACTTTTTGTAATATACAGTGTTTCTGTTTTTTGCACATCTTTCATCTATTCAATTTACGTATACTGTAATTGATTTACTTATTATTATTATTTTGTCTTCTATATTATGTATTGCATTGAACTGCTGCTGCTAAGTTAACAAATTTCATATCACATGCCGGTGATAATAAACCTGATTCTGATTCTGATTTATTTCTGCAATTTTATAATAAATTTATACTCTTCACAGTGCCTTAAAAATAATACCCCAATTCCTTTGCCCCTTTGATTCTACAGTGAAAACTTAAGTTGAATCTCTTTTTAAAGAATACTCCGACTACCTTTGAAAGTGGTCTGTCCAAGATCTCACTGTAGAGTTGATTTAAAAATTGTCCCTGCATTTTTGGAAATGTATTTTTTCCATTCTAAAGCACAGCTTTGAACTGGAAATCATCCCTTGTGATGTTAGGCATTAAATTGAGATTTTACATCCTTCATTGCATTTCTGTCTAGTCAGTGTATCAGTTAAATCACTGGTTGCAGCAAGGCTCCAACTGTGTGTGTGTGTGTGTGTGTGTGTGTGTGTGTGTGTGTGTGTGTGTCGGTCGCTCTCTCTCTGTCTCTGTCTGTCTGTCTCTCTCTGTCTCTCTCTCTTTCTCTCTCTCCCTCTGTCTCTCTATCTCTCTCTCTCTCGCTATATATATGCATTTATGTGTAGGGTAGTGTTTAATATTATTTTTCATCCATTGATGCTTATGCGGACTATTTTGTGCAAAACTCTCCAACAGCCTTTGTCATTCAGGGAGAATGAGAGGTGCTGTTTGCTGCCCTGTTACATAAATTTAACACACTGCCATTGTCTTTATAATGAATTTCAATTCCATGTTAATCTGCATGCGGCAATAGAGTACAGAGTACTTATCGCCGAAGGTGTACGATAAGACTGGGTGATGCAGCTAAGCCCCAGCAAGACTCTGCACTCATGCATCCGGGAGCACCAGAGCTGCGAAAAAAAAGCATCAGTCGTGTTAGATCAAGATGACATTGACAAATTGCTCTTCTCAGCTCCAATATTATGCCGGTCCTGTTAAATCCAGCTAGCGGGATACCTTCTGGAAATGTACTAGGCAGCTAGTTCCAGGCAGCAGACGAAGTTGCTTTCTAGCCTTTACCCATGATTTTTTTAAATCCAGTGCTGTCCCATTAATTCATATTGAAGGCTGGCATTCTGCAGAAGATAAATGTACTTCTCTCTCCAGCTCCAGTGATCCGTCAGCCACCCTGGCAGATCCTGAAAGTGGGAACTTCTATTTTAATTGCATGCACTTTAATCCTTAACCCCATTTTCATCTTTGACACATTCCTCTCCCCACCTCTCAGTTTATTTATTATTTCTAAATTGTTCCTTTGAACTCTGGAAGTTGCCCTTGTGTGCCCTTCACACGTTAGGCATTATGAACAAATGTTCAAAACTCTTGCCTCTACAGCTCAAAGGAGCCGCACCATTTGATTTCTTATTTTTTTAGTAAGATTTTGATAATTGCTGACTTGTGATTAATCGATACTTTTGACATCAACATCAGTTCTGCATGGATGGAGTGATTCCGCTGTGTCTATGTGAAGCGTATCTTACAGACTTTTCACTGCAGCAAACTTGATGCGGCAAATCCTTTCAGCTCAGGATTATTCCTAGAACAAGGCTGCGGCATCTGGGATTACTGATTACCCATACATGTGCTCATTCCAGCCTGGACTGCTAAACATTTCTTCACTTCAAAGGCTGTATAGCACTCGATGAATTTGTATCTGTTTGTTGCAGAAATCAAATGAAGACTTCCAGAGCCATTTTATAAGAGGAGAACTGTGCGATGGTATGATCATGTTTACCTGACAGTTCCTCACAAGATGCTCTTTTGTAGCACAGCTAGCTTTCTGTAAAGACTGACCGACCTAATTTGATTTGCCATGCAGAATTTGTGAAGCATGACGATGACCTTAAACTGTTTTCAATTTCTCACGGACAGTTCTTTATATTGTCATGTTTTTATATACTTCTATTTTCATGTTATCAAAGAGGCCATTTGGTCCGTCATGTCTGTGTGGGCTCTCAGAATGCTCCCATCAATCACAGCCATCCCCAATTTATTTTCCAGTAATTTATAGATGCTGAGTCCTCCCCCCATTTTTTCCTGGCACAGACCTTCATTAGTGCTAGTTTACAATAACTAATTCCACTCGCATGGGAGGAACACACAACTGTAGCTTTCAGGATCATATTTTTATCACTGAATTAAATTTTGTGAAGTTTCTTGTTTTGCAGCAACAGTACAGAGCACAGTTATAAATTTACTATAAATTACAGGCATAAGTAGAGAATTAAAAGGACCGTTCACAAAATTTACAAAGAAAAATTAGAAATGACAAATAAGATGTGGGGGCGGGGGTGGAGAGATGTGGTATCGTAATCTGTCAAAGCAGAAAATGAGGTTAAGCATTGAATGCATACAGTTAAAAAGGAAGTTCCCAGTTAAAGGACCAGAACCGGAGAGGTACTGTAAGTAAATTTATTGTCCACAGACTCCAGCTTTCAACTTGACTTAATGGGAAGATACTCAATACATACAGTATAGTCATTGAGATATGGGAGGAGACTGGAGCACCCAGGTGAACCCCCGCTGTCTCAGAGGGAACATGCAAACTCCACACAGACAGCACCAGAGTTCAGGTTTGAACTGCAGTCACTGACGCTGTGACGTGTGGTCTATAATATATTCACATTAACAGTGCATGCATACTTATGGTCATCAACTGCAAATGCTTATTTTACATTCAGGGTTGGTTGATAAGCTGGGTCTTTTACTTTGATTACTGAGATTGGAAAATGGCCAAGATAGAGTCCTGCTGGAATCTTCTGGCTTATCTGAGCTAAACAGAAAGGAGGCTGTGTCTGCTATCCTTTCAGTAATATGATCCCTCAAGAATAAAATCTCCTACATACTAAAGAGTTACAATAAGAGTTGGTAAGTCTAGGCATGCCATTTTTCACTGGAAGCATGGCAACATTTGCTCAGCTCAATCCTTGCTGATATGATGCAAAAAACGCATTTCACTGTATGTTTCATGGTACATGTGACAAATAAAACTAATCTTTAATTTAGAAAGAAGCCTTCTTTAAGTTTCAAGCAAAATCAAGTTAATGTCAATCATTATGGGTACTCACTGCCCCTTACAGTTGCTAGGTTCCCATCTCTTATGAGGAAACTCAGCTCCCTTTGGAAGGAATTACATTGAATTAACACAAATCAAGTTGTTTTGGCAACTATTCTCAGTGAACAGAAATGTGGAGAGGGTTGAAGATATGGCCACAGGCAATTATAGAGCACTGTGTTTTCACCTGTCACTTAGGAACTTCAGAACAGAATGTGAACTATTTGGCCTTATCAGGCTGTTATGCCATTTCATGGCTGTCGACACGCCTTTATCCCAAATCTCAGATTAATGTTCATAAACAGCCATCTATCAAATTCAGATATTAAATTAACTTTAGATCTACCAACAACTGCACAAGATAGTTTGAAATTTTAGCTTCTGTTGGTCTTGGAAAGCCATAGGATAGTACAGAAACAAAACTTTTGGTCCTCTAAGTCCAAGCCGACATTTTTGTCCATGTACATTAATCCTATTTGCTTGCTCGGTTTGAGAACCCAAATCAATCAAGTTCAATTATCATTGAAACCATACATAGAGACAGCTGAACGAGATGACGTTCCTCTGGAGCCGAGTGCAAAGCATTCAAAAATAATAGAAACACAGAAAACCTATAATAAGTAACATAATTCAAAATATCAAGTAGAGAAGCATATTCACTCAAAAAAGAACATATTTAACCTAAGACCCTAAGCGACAATGTCCAGCAATCGATGGTACAGTCTCCTAGCAGTGTGCAGCCATATACAATCGCCCTGTCATTCCACCACTCGAACACAACAGGGCAGCACCGACGGGAGAGGCCAGACTCCAGCCGAGCTCAACCACACTGTAGAGCTTACGCATTCCTCACCTGGTCTGCAGCAGCAGGCAAGCCTGAGGCTGGCGGCCTAGATCTTGCTACAGCTGAGGCTACACAACTTCCATGTCGACTGACCCTCCACCAGACAAAGGTAGCAGGCCTGCAGCAACTCTCATTATCGCTGTCCGACAGAGTCTTGCAATTGCAAGTGAAATGTCCGAGACAGTCTCCCACGGTTGTACTGCACCAACTCGGATGCTTCCAAGTAGCAGGCAGCAACACAGTCTGCAGCCAGGTCAGTTCCCCCACACCCAAACTGGATACTCCGACACATCGTGGGCTCCTCCAATATCCCAACTGGCTCCTTCGGCACCTCGACTGGCCCCTTCGATATCCCAGCTCCTTCTCCACCATCCCAGCCTCAGCAGCCTCTTCGACACCTCGGTCGGCTCCACCGCCATCACCAGTCCAGCTGCTGTATTCAACGAGCAGTTCACTGATTGAGTAGACCAGCAGTACCCAATCTTCTTGGGGTAGAATTGTCCTTGGATCATAAAAACAAATTTTACAAAGGAAAAAAAGCACCTTTGGTTGGCCCTCGAGAGGCTGCTGTGTTTGCACGCAATGCTGTCTTCCCAGAAGAGATGAGAGGCACTTCTTTTCATCATACTTGGAGGTAGGGAGAGTAAGCATACAATAATAACCTTGTGCACTCTGTCCGAGAGTGCCCAATCAACGAAAATAATGTCTCACTAACTGCACCATAAGTGACTTGCAGAATTCTGTAAGCTTACCTCAAAATTTGAAGGCAAGAGTAGCAGTAATTTGAGTGTTGTGTGCAGTTCTGGTGTGAAGTGTTGCACTTTGGGAGGCCTTACGCAGTAAACGGTAGGGCACTGAGGAATGCGGTAGGACAGAGTGATCTGAAAATACAAATCCATAATTCGTTCAAAGTGGTGTCACAGATAGTTAGGGTCGTAAGGAGAACTTTTGATACATTGGCCATAAATGAAAGTATTGAGTATAAGAGTTGAAATGTTATGGTGAGGTTGTATAAGGCATTGGTGAGGCCGAATCTGGAGTATTGTGTACAGTTTTGGTCACCAAATTACAGCAAGGATATTAATAAGGTTGAAAGAGTGCAGAGAAGGTTTACAAGGATGCTGCCGGGACTTGAGAAACTCAGTTACAGAGAAAGGTTGAATAGGTTAGGACTTTATTCCCCGGAGCGTAGAAGAATGAGGGGAGATTTGATAGAGGTATAATAAAATTATGATGGGTATAGATAGAGTGAGTGCAAGCAGGCTTTTTCCACTGAGGCTAGGGGAGGAAAAAAAACCCAGAGGACATGGGTTAAGGGTGAAGGGGGAAAAGTTTAAAGGGAACATTGGGGGGGCTTCTTCACACAGAGAGTGGTGGGAGTGTGGAATGAGCTGCCAGATGAAGTGGTAAATGCGGGCTCACTTTTAACATTTAAGAAAAACTTGGACAAGTACATGGATGGGAGGTGTATGGAAGGATATGGTCAGGTGCCAGTCAGTGGGACTAGGCAGAAAAATGGTTCGGCATAGCCAAGAAGGGCCAAAAGGCCTGTTTCTGTGCTGTAATGTTCTATGGTTCTATGGTACTGAGTACAGGAGTTGGGATGTTATGCTGAAATTGTATAAGATGTTAGTGAGACCTAAATTGGTGTATTGTGTGCAATTCTGATCACATACCTACCAGAGAGGTATCAATAAGATTAAAAGAGTGCAGAGAAAATTTACAAGGATGCTGCCAGGACTTTAACGACCTGAGTTATGGGGAAAGGTTAAATAGCTTTGGACCTTATTCCCTGGAGTGCAGGAAAATGAGGAGAGATTTGATAGAGGTATAGAAAATTAACAGATGTAGGCGGTAGATTGGGTAAATGCAAGCAAACATTTTTCACTCAGCAAAACTAGAACTAGAGATCATAGAGTAAAACTGAAAGGTGAAATATTTAGAGGGAAACTTTGGAGGAATTCCTCCGCTCAGAGAATGGCGCAAGTGTGGAACGGGCTGCCAGCATAAGTGGAGACAAGAGAAATTTGGACAAATGCATGGATGGGAGGGATATTGGAGTCTGTCGTCCAGGTGGCGGGTTGATGGCACTAGGCAGAACAACAGTTCAGTATGAACTATTTGGGCCAAAGGGCCTGTTTCTGTGCCACAGTGCTCCGGCAGATCCAGCAGACTGGATGTAGATGTGATGCAACACCTTTCATATTCTCAGCTTCGTAACAGCAGAAATACTGTGAGGAATTCTGGGCAGCAAACTTGGAAAAGTATACATTAGTTTTGGAAACCATGGAGAGAACACTCAAAAGAATAAAACTTGAACTCCAAGGGTAGAGCATGAGTTAGGATTTTTTAAAATTAATTTAGGGGATGTGGGTGTCGCCAGCTAAGCCAGCACTTATTGCCCATCCCTGGTTACCCTTGAGAAGGTGGTGATAGTCATAGTCTTAGTCATACTTTATTGATCCCGGGGGAAATTGGTTTTCGTTGCAGTTGCACCATAAATAATAAATAGTAATAAAACCATAAATAGTTAAATAGTAATATGTAAATTATGCCAGGAAATAAGTCCAGGACCAGCCTATTGGCTCAGGGTGTCTGACCCTCCAAGGGAGGAGTTGTAAAGTTTGATGGCCACGGGCAGGAATGACTTCCTATGATGCTCTGTGTTGCATCTCAGTGAAATGAGTCTCTGGCTGAATGTACTCCTGTGCCCACCCAGTACATTATGTAGTGGATGGGAGACATTGTCCAAGATGGCATGCAACTTAGACAGCATCCTCTTTTCAGACACCACCGTGAGAGAGTCCAGTTCCATCCCCATAACGTTACTGGCCGTACGAATGAGTTTGTTGATTCTGTTGGTGTCTGCTACCCTCAGCCTGCTGCCCCAGCACACAACAGCAAACATGATAGCACTGGCCACCACAGACTCATAGAACATCCTCAGCATCATCCAGCAGATGTTAAAGAACCTCAGTCTCCTCAGTAAATAGAGACAGCTCTGACCCTTCTTGTAAACAGCCTGTGTTCTTTGACTAGTCCAGTTTATTGTCACTTCGTATCCCCAGGTATTTGTAATCCTCCACCATGTCCACACTGACCCCCTGGATGGAAACAGGGGTCACCGGTACCTTAGCTCTCCTCAGGTCTACCACCAGCTCCTTAGTCTTTTTCACATTAAGCTGCAGATAATTCTGCTCACACCATGTGACAAAGTTTGCTACCGTAGCCCTGTACTCAGCCTCATCTCCCTTGCTGATGCATCCAACTATGGCAGGGTCATCCGAAAACTTCTGAAGATGATAAGACTCTGTGCAGTAGTTGAAGTCCGGTGTGTAAATGGTGAAGAGAAAGGGAGACAAGACAGTCCCCTGTGGAGCCCCAGTGCTGCTGATCACTCTGTCGGACACACAGTGTTGCAAGCACATGTACTGTGGTCTGCCAGTCAGGTAATCAAGAATCCATGACACCAGGAAAGCATCCACCTGCATCGCTGTCAGCTTCTTCCCCAGCAGAGCAGGGCGGATGGTGTTGAACGCACTGGAGAAGTCAAAAAGCATGACCCTCACAGTGCTCGCTGGCTTGTCCAGGTGGGCGTAGACACGGTTCAGCAGGAAGACGATGGCATCCTCAACTCCTAGTCGGGGCTGGTAAGCAAACTGGAGGGGATCTAAGTGTGGCCTGACCATAGGCCGGAGCAGCTCCAGAGCAAGTCTCTCCAGGGTCTTCATGATGTGGGAGGTCAATGCCTCCGGTCTGTAGTCATTGAGGCCGCTGGGGTGCGGCGTCTTCGGCACAGGAACGAGGCAGGATGTCTTCCACAGTACAGGAGTCCTTCGGAGCCTCAGGCTCAGGTTGAATACATGGCGATGTACTCCACATAGCTAAGGGGCACAGGCTTTGAGCACCCTGGTACTGACACCATCTGGTCCTGCAGCCTTGCTTGGGTTGAGACATTTCAGCTGTCTTCTCACCTGTTCAGCTGTGAAGCCCACCGTGGTGGTTTCATGTGGGGAAGGGGTAGAGTCATGAGAGCAGGGTGGGGGACTGTGAGGATGGGTAGGAGGGGAGAGTGGAATATGTGTTGGTTGGGGGCCGACAACAGATGGCTCATGTGGGGGATGGGCAGGGGCCACAATGTCCAATCTGTTAAAGAACAGGTTAAGTTCATTGGCCCTGTCCACACTGCCTTCAGCTCCTCTGTTGCTAGTTTGCCAGAACCCAATGATGGTCCTCATCCCCCTCCAGACCTCTCTCATGTTGTTCTGCTGGAGTTTCCACTCAAGCTCCTGTACCGGTCTTTAGCCTCCCTAATCCTGGCTTTCAGGTCCCTCCGTATTGCCCTCAGCTCCTCCCTATTTCCATCTCTAAACACCCTCTTTTTAGCGTTCAGGATGTCCTTAATATCTTTTGTCACCCATGGCTTGTTATTTGAATAACAAAGGACAGTTCTTGTCAGAACATTGCAGTCCACACAGAAGTTGATGTAATCAGTGATGCACTCTGTGAGCCCATCAATATCCTCTCCATGTGGCTCACAGAGTGCCTGCCAGTCTGTGAGCCAGTGATGAGCTGTCTTCTTGAACCTCTACAGTTCCCGAGGTGTAGGTACACACATAGTGCCGTTAGGGAGGAAATTCCATGATCTTGACCCAGCGACAACAAAGAAACTGTGGTACTGTGATATGTTTCCAAGTCAGGATGTTGAGTGACTCGGAGGGGGGTTTCCAAGTGGTGTTCCCAGGTATCTGCTGTTTTCGTCCTTCTAGATGATAGTGGTCGTGGGTCTCGAAGGTGCTATCTTAGGAACTTTGGTGTGTTGTTGCAGTGCATTTTGTAGATAGTACACACTGATTCTCTAGAATCTGGAAAATTAAGGAATAATTTGATTAAAGTTTTCAAGGTATTAAGAGGACCTGATAGGGTAGGAGAGTTTTGCAAACAACATTCGATGGTTAGGGATCATTAAACAATTTAATCGTCTTGAAGGTTTAAATCTCTATTTGCAATGGTTAAAACGTTGTAGCTGATAATAAAAACAAGCTCTGAAGTAAGAACATCTTCCACGTTTGCCCTTGGAAGAATAGGTGACATGTTATTAAATTCTCTTAGCATGAGCTATATCCTCCAATCATGTTTGTTGTAATAATAATCCAGAAAATCAGTCCATTGCATCCTTTGATTTCATTGAAGAAGCTATTTAACATCAAGTAATAAATAATGATATTTATCTTTTAAAGTGATACTGGAATATAAAGTAATCAATACAATCATTATTAATATTTACAGATATAGATACATCCCTGGGTTGTTGCACTAAGTACAACATAGTAGTAACTGTTCTTTGTTTCCAAAATTCATTTTTCCTGGAAACACAACCCCATACACTGCTGTAGCGCACACCAAATTCTGGAGAAACTCAAACGGGTCAGGCAGTGTCTGTGCAAACAAATAAAAAATCACTATTTTGGGACAAGACCCTTCATCAGAACTAGAAAGAAAGGGGCAAAAGGCCAGAATAGGAGGGTGAAGGAAGGAGTGCAAACTGGCAGGTGAAAGGTGAAGCCAGGTGAGGTGAAGATAGGTGGGTGGGAGAGGGGGAATGAAGTGAGAAGCTGGGAGGTGATAGGTTAAAAAGATGGAGGGCTGAAGAAGAAGGAATCTGATAGGAGAGGAGAGTGGACCATGGGAGAAAGAGAAGGAGGAGGGAAACCAGAGGGAGCTGATAGGCAAATGAGGAGAAAAGAAGGGGTAATACAGGAGCAAGACTGGGGAATGGAAAAGGAGAGAATGGTGACCAAGGTACCATTGCTACAGCAGAAAGGATCAGAGACTTTATTTTTGCCCTTGGGTTCTTTTACTTTTCAGTTATGAGAAGCAGGTGACTATTTTAATTA
Organism: Mobula birostris; assembly: GCF_030028105.1. Classification (NCBI taxonomy): domain Eukaryota; kingdom Metazoa; phylum Chordata; class Chondrichthyes; order Myliobatiformes; family Myliobatidae; genus Mobula; species Mobula birostris. The sequence continues at coordinate 98,280,561 of NC_092380.1, read as the reverse complement.
TAAACATGAGAAAGCGTTTGAAGACTATTTTAATTACTGCCTTTCCTTTAATCTTCACGAGGATACATCTGGCTTCTACGTGTAAAATTCAATTGTTGTGATCTAAATTGGATACTAAGGAGGTCAATGTTAATAATTGTGTTTAATGTAGTGAAATGATCTGTGGACTACTTTGTTGTGTTGGCTCCGATCCAGCGTTTGAAGCCAGGCTGCCTAACTATTTTCAAATATCACCTCCAGGTATATTGATAGTGGCCAAAGTAAACATCTGGTCAGTGAACATCGCCCCTGTTAGCTAATCTATTGCAAAAATGGAAATGAATCCAAACAAAGTTGAGAGTGCCTCAAGCTGTTACTTGGTGCTCACTGAGCCGGAATAAACATTACATATGAATGATTCCATCTGTTGGAATAAATTCTGGAGTTAATACTGATGTTCATATGTCATTTTTCGTGGATTGACAGTTTTTAAGTTAGAATCAGATTCAGGTTTACTATCACTGACATATGTCATGAAATGTGTTGTTTTGCAGCAGCAATACAGTGCAATACATTAAAAAAGATTATTAGAAGTTGTCGAAAGAAGTATTTAAAAAGTTGTGCAAAAGAAGGGCAAAATAGTGAGGTGGTGTTCATGGGTTCTTGGACGATTCAGAAATGTGATGGCAGAGGGGAATGAGCTGCCTCAATGATGCTCAGGCTTTTCTGGAAGAGGTAGGGACTGAAATATTGACTCAAATCCAGGGACCCAAGACCAAACTTTGGCATGAAATATTAATTAGTTCATGTCCAATATTTAACAGAAATGTAACAGTCCTAATGAAGGAGCTTGGCCTGAAATATCAACTGTTTAATCATTTCCATAGATGCTGAGTTCCAACAGCATTTTGTGTGTGGTGCTCTGGATTTCCAGCACCTGCAGAATTTCTGTGTTTCAAAGTTTCAAAGTACATTTAATATCAAGAGTATGGATCTAGTACACACCTGAAATGCGTCCTCTTCACAGGCATCCACAAAACAAAGAAACACCATAGAAACATTAAAGTCCTGGCACCCCACCTTCCCCACTTCTTTCGCACGAGCATCGACCCCCACCTCCACCCCCATCACGCCAGCAGAAGCTCTGACTCCACCCCCTCCATGCAGGCAACAGCAGAAACAACAACGAACCATTGATCCAGAGTCCATCAAACTACAACTAGTGTTTATGATCTAACAGGATGTGTTTGCTGTTTATTTATTTGTGGGAGGGGTAATAGAGCAGGCACGTGGCCAAGTGGTTAAGGCATTGGACTAGCGACCTGAAAGTCATGAGTTTGAGCCCCAGCCCGAGGCAACGTGTTGTGTCCTTGAGCAAGGCACTTAATCACACATTGCTCTGCGACGACACTGGTGCCAAGCTGTATGGGTCCTAATGCCCTTCCCTTGGACAACATTGGTGTCGTGGAGAGGGGAGACTTGCAGCGTGGGCAACTGCTGGTATTCCATACAACCTTGCCCAGGCCTGCGCCCTGGAGAGTGAAGACTTTCCAGGCGCAGATCCATGGTCTAGCAAGACTAATGGATGCCTTTACTTTAATAGAGCAGGCTATAAATGCTGCAGAATATAGTACAGAGAAATCTTGATTCTGTGCCACCTGATAATGTCAATCTGATGAGCATACAGGACTTTGAGATTCTCCTTGGTCCATTGTTTCTGGATCCGAATCATGTTGTTTCAGACTTGAGGTCTTTCCTCTTCTCAGCTTGGAGAAAAGAACAGTAACTTGCTCAGACATTATTCAGCAATATTGTTGAATAAAGCACAATAATAATGTCATTCATTGTAGAAGTAAGTTGCTAAGGTGAGTACCGTGGTACTATAGGAGTGTTCCAGGTCAACAGTGCTGACCTGATTTCAGAGGAAGGGCGACGGGGAGCCTGGATTGCACTGGTAATATTTCTCTAGATTCAAAGGCCTTATTCAAAAAGGAAAGGCGGAAACAGCACAGTGGTGAAGCAGGAAGTGCTGGTACTGCGGAAAGTATTGCTGCCTCACCGCTTCATCGATGCAGGTTCAATTCTGACCGCTTGTGCTGTCTGTGTGGTGTTTGCACATTCTCCATGTGTTCTCAGTTTTTCCTTGGACATGTAAGAGAAAAAAGGTAATTGGGAACTCTCTGTGGGAATAGGATTGATGTGATTGCTGAGAGCCAGCATAGACTCAATAAGCCAAATGGAGAGATAATATGATGCAATGAAATGAAGAGGACAGTTTTCTCCAGTGCATTTATACTTCATATTTCTGCAAAAACATGTTGCTGTCATTATTGCTCTGTTTTGTTTTAGTTTATTTTGTAAGTCAGTACTATTTGGAAACCAGCCACGGCAATTCTGATATTACAAAAGTGTCCACTTATTCCTTCATTCCCTGTCAAGCATGAATCTTGGAAAAGTAGTTTATCTTTCTTTAGCTTTAGAAAAGGTTTATCTTTATTCAGTACATCGAATCTCTGACAGTGCATTTCTCCAAATGAGCTGTTTGGTTCAGTTTCACTACCCCATGATGAAGGGTTTCGGCCCGAAACGTCAACTCTTTATTCCATCCCATGAATGCAGCCTGACCAGCTGAGTTCCTCCAGCATTTTGTGTGTGTTGCTTTGATCATTATTAACATGAGAAATTCTGCCGAAGCTAAAAATCCAAAGCAATGCATGCAAAATGTTGGGGGAATTCAGCAGGTCAGGCAGCATCTGTGGAAAGGAATAAACAGTCAATGTTTTGGGCCGAGACCCCTCATCAGGACTGGAAAGGAAAGAGGAAGAAGCTAGAAGGTGACAGGTGAAGCCAGATGACTGGGGGAGGGGGAATCAAATGAGAAGCTAGGAAAAAGTAAAGTGCTGAAGACAAAGGTCTGCGATGGGAGAGGAGAATGGACTCAGAGAAAGGGAAAGAGGTAGGTCATGGTGGGAGGTGATATGCAGGTGAGAAGAGAGGAGGTAACAGGGAAGCCAGAGTGGGGAATGGAAGAAGACTGAAAGAAGGAAATGTCGACTCTTTATTCCTTTCCATAAATGTTGCCTGACCTGCTGTTACTCTGGATTTCCAGCATCTGCAGAATCACTTGTGTTTCTAATGATGAGCTCAAGTGCAATGATTACTGATAAAGGAAACTAATGCAACTTATGAGAAAAAGACGATACTGTTATGAAACAAGTTACCAATAGGAGCAACAGATTTATCTTTACAAAGGACTGGATGGATTCCTTGTTCCTGTTCCTAGTAGGACATAGGATATACAGTATGGCTCTTTTTTCCAGAATCCCAGTGAGAAACATATATGGAAGGTAAATTGTTTGGACTTTGGCCTTCTGTTGTCCAAAACATGACTGTATTCCTAACCCTTTAATTGTATAAGAAGACCTTGGAATACAATGTTGGAAAATGCATTGTCATGCACTTTAGTAGAATAAATGAATGTGCAGACTATTTTATAAACGGAGAAGATCCAAAAATCTGAGATGCAAAGGGACTTGGAGTCCTTGTGCAGAACACCCTAAAGGTTAACTTGTAGGTTGAGTCAGTGGTGAGGAAGGCAAATGCAGTGTTAGCATTCATTTCAAGAGGTCCAGAATATAAAAACAGAGATGTGATGCTGAAGCTTTATAAGGCACTGGTGAGGCCTCAGCTTGAGTGATGTGAACCATTTTGGGCTCCTCATCTAAGAAAATTTGTGCTGGCTTTGGAGAGAGTTCAGAGGAGGTTCACAAGGATGATTCCGGGAATGAAAGGGTTATCATATGAGGAACGTTTGATAGCTTTCGGCCTGTATTTGTTGAAATTTAGGATGAGGGGGGACCTTATTGAAACCTTTCAAATGTTGAAAGGCCCTGATAGAGTAGATGTGGATTCCCATTGTGGGGGAGTCTGGGTCAAGAGGGCACAGCCTCAGGATAGACCGGTGTCCATTTAAAACAGAGATGCGGAGAAATTTCCGTAGCCAGAGGGTGATGAATTTGTGGAATTTGTTATCACAGGTAGCTGTGGAGGCCAGCTCATTGGGAAAGCGGAGATTGATAGGCTCTTGATAGGCTACGGCATCAAAGGTTATGTGGAGAAAGCCAGGGAGTGGGGCTGAGGAGGGGAAAAAGGGATCAGCCATGATTGAATGGTAGAGCAGATATGATGGGCCAAATGGCCTAATTCTGCTCCTGTGTCTTATGGTCTTCTGTTCAGATTCAGATTCATTTATTTATCACATGTATATTGAAACATACAGTGAAATGTGTTATTTGTGTTAACAAGCAACACAACCTAAGGATGAGCTAGAAGCAGGGTTCATCACACATTCCAGTGCCAACATAGTATGACACAATATTCAGCAGTCTGAAGACATTGGGCCTTGACTTCCAGACTTGCCAACTTCTATTTTCAACCTTCAGACTCTCTGATCACAGGACTTCAAACTTCGGACTCACACTGACCTCTGACAAAACACAGAATGGCCTATACCCTCCTGAGTTTAGAAGACTGTGAGATGACCTCATTGAAATGTACAAATCAGGGGTTGAAGAGGTAGAATTTGCTGGTTTCCCCTGACCAAGATGTCTGGAACCAGGGCTACATTCTCAACACAAAGAGATGGCTATTCAATGCAAAGATGAGAAGACATGTCGTCACCCAGGGAATATTGAATCTTTGGAATTCTCCAACCAAGAGTAAGGAGGCTCAGTTGCTAAGTATATTCAAGGCTGATTAAGAGACCTTTTGATGTTAGGGAAATTGAGGAATGTGCATCTGACGTAAGAAAATAATGCCGAGGTAAAAGATACAGTAGATCTTGCCGAATGGTGAAGCAAACAGAGGAAACCAGATGGCTGACTCCTTCTTATACAGTATTTGTTAAACTCACAAGAAATTCTTTTGCCACTCTCCAGTCCTGTAGCCACGTACTACATTCAATGTTTGTGCCCAAAGTTCAATAACAATGCAGCTGAGCGAACATCTGGAACAAAAAGATTTGAGGAAACTGGGACATAACCAATTTGCACCTGAACTTGGACACAAAATGCATATTTTGTATAAGTGCTGTATGCTGTGGAAATTGCATTCAAACTTTCTGCCATAGGCAGAGACTGTCAATTTCAGCACAGATGCAGGAACTTTTGATTGACAATCTTCAAATATCCCTCTACACCTGGGGACCACGGACCCCTTGCTTAATGGTATTAGTCTATGGCATAAAAAATTTTGGAAACCCCTGTTCTACACAAATCACACTTAGTAGCTCTTGGTCTGTAGCCTCAGTGTATCAGCATATATGAGGGAAATTGAAAATCTGGCTGAGTGATGCCACAATGACAACCTCTTACTCAATGTTAGCAAGACCAAAGAGCTGATTATTGACTTCAGGGAGTGGAGACCAGAGGTCCTTGAGCCAGTCCTTATCAGGGGCACAGAGGTGGATAGGGTCAGCAACTTTAAATTACTTAATGTTATCATCTCAGAGGACCTGTCCTGGGTAAGTGTAATTACAAAGAAAGCATACAGCGCCTCTAATTCTATAGATGTTTGGCAGAGAGCTTATTGACTGGCTGCATTACAGCCTGGTATGGATATACCAATTCCCCATGACTGGAAAATCCTACGAAAAACAGTGCGTACGGCTCAGTCCATCACAGGAAAATCCCTTCCCACTGTTGAGCACATCTACATGAAGTCTTGTTGCAGGAGAGTAGCATCCATCATCAGAGACCCCCACCACCCAGGTAATTCTCTCTTCTCGCTGCTGCCATCAGGAAGAAGGTTTGGGAGCCTCAAGACTCACACCACCAGGTTCAGGAACAGTTACTGCCCTCAACCATTAGGCTCTTGAACCAGAAGGGATAACTTCACTTGCCCCATCACTGTGTTGTTCCTACAACCTATGGACTCACTTTCAAGCACTCTTCATCTTAATGTTCTCGATATTTATTACTTATTTACTTATTGTTATTAGTTCTTATGTTTTCTTTTGTATTTGCATAGTGTGTTGTCTTTTGTACACTGATTGTCTGCCTTATTAAGTGAGTCTGTTATTGTTACCGCATTTTTTGAATATGCCCACAAGCAAACAAATCTTGGGGTTGTACGTGGTGACATGTATATGTACTTTGATAATAAATTTACCTTGAACTGTGAACTTCCTATTCTTTGGTGTTTCAAGAGCTCATTCAGATAAGTTTTAAATGTTTTTAGAGTACTTGCTTTGCCATATTATGAAGGTGTCATGCTCCAAATCACAATCAGCATTTGGATGAAATTTCTTTTTCTTCAGATCCCCTCTAACCATCTTACTTCTCATCTTAAACCTATGGCTTGGGTTTCAGACATGTCCATTATAGTGAAAAGTTTCCCACTATTCAGTCTATCTGTGACCCTTAGGTCTCCCGGTTGAAATTTCCGATTCTGGGATTTGAATTCATGCTTTTCAAAAAAGATTGGTCCCAAATCATGAACTTCTTTGTTACAATCCTATTTGGTAATTCCTCGCTGGAAATAAATTTATTTGTTTATTAAGATACAATGCAGGATAGGCCCATCCAGACCATCAAGCCATGCTCTCTAGCAATGCCCCAATTTAATCCTAGCTGAATCACAGGACAATTTACAATGTCCAATTCGCATACCAACCGGTACGTCTTTGGAGACGGTTTGGGAGGAAACCGGAACAACCAAACTCCTTACAGGCAGCAGCAGGGATTGAACCCGGGCTGCTTTGCAGAAAATTACTACCACTGTTCTGTTTTAGGCAATTGATTAAAATTGTTAACTTGGCAGGGCTTCAAAAGAAATTTGGATCATAAAGTTTTACCATACTTGAAGAAAATATTGTGAATAATCAAAAGGTCAGGTAGCATCTGTGGAGGGAGAAACTTAATTCACTTTCCAATAGAAAGACTTCCATTCTGATAAGCGTTCATTGACCTCACATGTACACTCTGTTTTGTTCTGCACTGAAGCTACCTGAATATTGCTGTTTACCCTGGCAGGGTTTTTTGATGAGGAATGTGAATTGCAGGAAGGAGCAGATGCAGCTGCCGAAGGAGCATATCAAACTTGCACCACAGGAAGGCAATCTCAGACAACAGACAGCCAAATTAATTAGCTGTGGTTCAGTATAATAATCATGAGAAAATAAACATCAAAGCAATCTTAATTCTAACAATATGCATTTCTAAGTAATTAGATTTACAAATAAATAAGTTTAATTTAAGCCATAATCTTGAAAATTATAAGCACAAACAGATTCTGCAGATGCTGGAAATCCAGAACAACACACACAAAATGCTGGAGAAATCCAGCAGGTCCGGCAGCATCTATGGAGGTGAATAAAGAGTTGACATGATGGATGAGACCCTTTATCAGGGCTGCAAAGGAAGGAGGAAGGTGCCAGAATAAGATGGTGGGAGGAGGACAAGCTAGAAGGTGATAAGTGAAACCAGGTGGGTGTGGGGAATGAAGTGAGAGGCTGGAAGGAGATAGGTGGAAAAGGTAAAGGACTGGAGAAGAAGAGATCTGATGGGAGAGGAGAGTGAACCATGGGAGAAAGGGAAGGAGGAGGTGTACCAGTGAAAGGTGATAGCCCGTGAGGAGAAAAATTAAGAGGCCAGAGTGGGGTGGTTGAAGCGGAGGGTTGGGGGAAAAGGCAAAATCACCGCAAGTTGGAGAAATCGATGTTCATGCCATGTCGGTCCATGGCGTCCTCTTTTGCCACAGTGAAGCCACTCTCAGGTTGAAGGAGCAACACTTCATATTCTGTCTTGATCACCTCCAACCTGTTGGCATGAAGAATGATTTCTCCAACTTACAGTAATTCTTTCCCCCTCCCATTCCCTCTTCTTCAGGTCGGTACAACATCATGGGTCGAAGGGCCCATACTGTGCTATTATGGTCTATGTACAGCAGACAACTAAAATATTTATGGCATAGTGCCATATCATCTCCATTGTACTATAACTGATGTAAATTATTCCCTGACCAACATATGGTAGTTCCAGTTTAAATTTTCTTTTAATTGTTGTTTGCTTTGAAATGTAATTTTTTAATGTTATCTGCATCCATCAAGCTTTATTTTATCTTGATGTAGCCTCAATTAACAAATCCCCTCAGTAGAACTCAATTAATTTTTTAAGCTGTCAATTTTCTTGGTGAAATCTGATTTTTTTAAGCATTCTCTATGGTTACAATTGAAACGGACTCTTTGTCGCAATTTCTGCTGGCTAAGAGTTGTCCTTTAGTTTTTATTTCCCTGGTCCCTTTTCTCTTAAATAATATTCTGGGTGCCATTTGTTGCCAAGTATCATGTGGAATTTCTCAATGAAACAGTTTGGCCTGTTCTTAATGGAGTTTACAATAATGGGATGAATTTACTGAAACCTATAAGAATCTGAGAATGGGGTGGGTATCACAGGCAAAGCCCTCCCCGCCAGGGAATACATTTAAATGTAGTGCTGCCACAAGAAAGCAGCATATGTTATCAAAAACCCCACCATCCAAGCCATGCCACTACTACTATTGGGCAGGAGGAACAGAAACCTACATTCCACTCCACCAGGTTTGTGAACAGTTATTACCCTACAACTATTAGGCTCCTAATACAGCGTGGATAGCTTCAATCATCACTACTCTGAACTGATTCTACAACCTACAGGCTCGCTTTCAGGGACTCTTCACAACTTGTGTTCTCGGTATTATTTATTTTATGTACAGATTGTCACCTTTTGCACATTGGTTGTCAGTCTTTGTCTATTTATGTATAGTTTTTTTGGAAATTCGCTTATATTTTCCCTGTAAATGCCTACAAGAAAATGAATCTCAAGATAGTATATGATAACATATATGTATTTTGATAATAAATTTACTTTGAACTTTGAAGCACTGAGGGCCATCAAGATAAATGGTGAGAGGATCTTAGATAGATAGGTATACCTTATTAATCCCGAGGGAAATTTGGTTTCGTTACAGCCGCACCAACCAAGAATAGAGCGTAAATATAGCAATACAAAAAACCCCAACAATCAAACAACAAAATGCAAACTGTGCCAGATGGAAAATAAGTCCAGGACCAGTCTATTGGCTCAGGGTGTCTGACCCTCCATGGGAGGAGCTGCACGTTCGATGGCCACAGGCAGGAAGAACCTCCCGTGCCGCCAAGTGTTGTATCACGGTGGAATGTGGCCGAAGTCCAACAGTAAAAAGTTCATTATCCAGTCCGCAAACACGTTCCTCAATCGTAATATACCCCGGATTGCACCATCCATTGTTAACCAGATCAGTAAGCACGAAACTCCTTTACACTTACCGCTCTCGGTGCACTTCCAGTCAGCCGGAACGGTATTACCCACCGAACTCTTCTTCTCCAAGAGTCCCTGTTGTCTCGACCCAGTCCTCTTTCCTCGGCTTTGTGAACCCCCTCTGCATCTTCTGTGTGTTTTCCTCCGGATTTCAGCAGGGGTGTCCGCTGCTCTGTTAGCTAAGCCGGCCGGGATTTGCTGGTCCATGGAATGCGACCTTGCTTCTGTCCCGCATGTCGGGATGTAACCATTCCCAGCGCTAAAGAAAACCCAAATAAAACTCTCTCTACCAGCATGTTAGAGAGGGTGCAGCTTCGACGTGTTACCGTCAGAAAAAAAAATACAAAAATAACGTAAATTAAAAAGTAAGAAGAAGAAAGTAAAAGAATAGATCGGAACGGCTGTACCAGGCTGCATGCACGACCAGCACATGCGCACAGTGATGGATATTAGAACAAGAAGCAGGGCCAGATAATATCCATTTGAGAATAAGGGGGAGAGGAATTTGTTTTCTAGGAGATTGTGAGTCTTTAGGGTTCTGTACCCCGCAACTTTGGAAATATTTTAAGGGAAAGCTGAGGGGGAGCTCCACTCAGAGGGTGGTGAAAGTGTGGAACAAGCTGCCAACAAAAGTGTTGGATGAGGGTTAAAGGGCAACATTTAAGAGAAGTTTGAATAAATACATGGACAGGAGAGGTATGTAGGGCTATTGTCCAGGTGTGGGTTGATGGTATTAAGCAGAAAGCAGTTCAGTATGGAATAGATGGGCTGAAGGGCCTGTTTCTGTGCTGTAGTGCTGTATGATACTGAATTATTATGTATATTGGAAATAATTTGGAAAGTATGTAGCTCCGGTAGTTGATGGTTGGCTTGAGTTCTCCGATCTTGGCAATTTAATGCAAAGGTTTTGTCACCATACAAGGAAGCAGCATCAGTGTGCTGTTAATTGTGGTCTGTCCTCCGAGTGCCTGACCTTTATATACAGTACTTATCAATCAGCTGATTGGTCATCATTACGGACACGCAATTGTGATGTAGGGAAGAAATCTCATCGCTGATTGGTTGCATGGCGAGCTTCATGCATTGCGGTCTGGAATTTTGTCTCATAAATAGGATTGAAGTCATTTTACAGAACTGTATGTGGAAAACCATGCATCTAGGAATTCTCTTGCATGCTGCATTTTTGCGCCATGACTTTCACTGATGCCCAGTTGAAGTTGTGCCCCTCTCGATCGTCATGGGTGGAGACTAGGGAGAGTTGGTCATGTTAATTCATGTCCAGTTGAAGTTCATGAATCCTTGTGGATAGTTTTCTCCCAGTTTGGCCGACGTAATATTTGCTGCAGTCCCCACGATGGATTTTGTAGACCACATTGGTCTTGTTCAGTAGTTTGGTTCATTCTTTTGGTCTGCATGTTACTGTTGACTTATGTGCAATCGGAATTCTATGTTCCCGGAGCCGTTGGGCCATCTTTTCCAAGATACCCAGGTGTCCCCCACTTTTCAAACGTTCGCTTTACAAAACTTCAATGTTAGGAAAGACCTACATTAGTACCCTGTTTTCGCTAACAGAAGGTGTTTTCACTGTTACGAAAAAAGCAGCATGCGAAAAAAAGCAGTGCGCGATAAAAGGCAGCACGCGCCCCGAGCAGCCGCTCTCTCCCGGATTCGGAACTGCATTCTCACCGGCATTGCTTAAACACGTGCCTGTGAGCAGCCGTTTGCAAGATGAGATCTAAGGTATCAGAAAAGCCTGAAAGAGCTCATAAGGGTGTTACACTTAGCGTATAACTAGACATAATTAAGCGTTTTGATCGTAGTGAACGAAGTAAGGACAAAGTGAGTTTGGTTTGTGGATGCTGACAAAGATGATGTTGCAGAGGTTTTGGCATCCCATGACCAAGAACTGATAGATGAGGAGCTGATGCAATTGGAAGAGGAAAGGAGAACAATCGAAACCGAATGAGTAATGATAAAGTACGACTTTAATTTTGAAAGGGTACGTTGGTTTAGGGGATATTTGCAGGATGGTTTGTGTGCTTACAAAGAACTGTATGATAGAAAAATGTGCAAGGCTCAGCAGTCAAGCAAGCTTTCCACATCAGCCACAGCAGACGACGAACCTCGACCTTCGACTTCGAGGCGGGCAGTCATAGGAGAAGATGAGCTGCCTGCTCTAATGGAAACAGACAACGAGATGACACCCCATGTCCCACCACCCCAACACCCAGGCCGCGGACAGATATCAATTCGCGGAGAATGCAGCGGTAGCCGGGAGACACACAGCACATCTTTAAGAAAAAAGCCGAAATAAACATGCTAATTAATTAGGTGCCGCTCGGCATGTAATTGTCGGCCCAGATCAGAGGCGATGCAATCGGCAATCGTCTCTGATCTGGCCCGACATTTACATGCCGGGCGGTACCTAATTAATTAGCTTGTTTATTTCGGCTTTTTTCTTAAAGATGTGCTGGATGCATCCCGGCTACCGCTGGACCCCAGCATGCTTCGCGGATCGGTATCGGTTTGCTGCCCGGAGGGTGGGGGCCACTGCACCACCCGATCTCCGACGACTCAGTCTAACACACCACCATCAGTGTGCTCCGCGCTTTCCTAATTCCGGTAAGTGATACTACACTGTACATACATTATTTCTACTTTATATCGGCTGTGTATTTTTACGTGTTATTTGGTATGATTTGGCAGCTTCATAGCTTAACGGTTACTGGAGAGCGCTTGCGCGTGTTTTTGCGGACGGCGCTTGCATGAGATTTTCACTACGGAGAACAGTTCAGGCAATGATTGTGGAAAAGTATTTCTACTTTATATAAGCTGTGTACTTATCATATCATTCCTGCTTTTACTATATGTTACTGTTATTTTAAGTTTTATGCGTTATTTGGCATGATTTGGTAGGTTATTTTTGGGTCTGCGAACGCTCACAAAATTTTCCCATATAAATAAATGGTAATTGCTTCTTCGCTTTACGACATTCTGGCTTACGAACCGTTTCATAGGAACGCTCTACCTTCGGATGGCGGGGGAAACCTGTATTAGAAATGTATGGAAGACCAACCTGTTTGGTCGCTACTTGGTTTGTGTGTTGCCAACCTCGTAGGCATCTTTGTAAGAAGTTACGTGGGTGTCTGCTTCTTGTGTATACTTTAAAGGGATGTTTTTATTCTTTATCCTTTAGGTCTGCTGTGCTGCAGTATCAAAATGCTACAGCATTTGGGTGGGAGCTGTGATAGTTTAGGATCTGATCTGTATGTGTTCCCCTTATGATAAATGGAAGTTTCCAACGTGCCGACTGTGTTTCTACTGACAAGCACGCCCAAGAATGCTAGTTTCCCTTCCGCTTCTGTTTCCATTGTGAATTTAATATCATTGAGCGCATTGTTGATTATTTTATAAGTTCTTTTAATTTCTCTGCATTTTAGAATGCAAAGGTATCATCAATATAACGGACCCAAATTTTAGAGTTTGTAATTAGCAACACCATCTTTTCTAACTTTTGCATGACGGCCTCTGCTATGAACCCGGAGATGGGCGAGCACATTGATGTCCCTTTCAGCTGTTTGTAAAGTATGTCATTAAATTTAAAAATGCAAACAACAGGAATTCTGCAGATGCTGGAAATTCAAGCAACACACACAAAAGTTGCTGGTGAATGCAGCAGGCCAGGCAGCATCTCTAGGAAGAGGTGCAGTCGACGTTTCAGGCCGAGACCCTTCGAATCAGGACAGAAGGGTCTCGGCCTGAAACGTTGACTGCACCTCTTCCTAGAGATGCTGCCTGGCCTGCTGCGTTCACCAGCAACTTTTATGTGTGTTGTTTCATTAAATTTAAACTAGGTGCAAAAGCAGAATTCTATCCGTTTATTAAATATATCTTAGGCTAAGAATAGGCAAGAAAGTGGAGTCCAGTGATCAGATTAGTCGTGGTCTTTATGAATAGTAGCTTAGGCTTGAGAAGAGTTATGGTCTAATTCTGATCCAGTGTGTAAGTGTGCATATTTTTATTGTGTGAGCCTGCACACTAATTGCTGGTGGGAAACAATCTCTCAGTGAAGCAATGTATTGCCCACACATACAGTGATAGCACAGCAAGAGTATAATTGAAACTTTTGGTGATAAATCTATAAAACCCTATGCCAATTTACAAGGTAAAGACAAAAGTAATTGACACCCAGGTTCATTTAACTGAGTATGGAATTTTTCTATTTTGAGACATTAAAGCTTGCTATCACTCATGAACAGTATTCTTCTCAAGAAGAATTTAGATTTAGCTGGCTACGAGAGAATAAAAAAGTGTGCAAGTTTTGAGAAGGGGATTAGCATTGTGAGAAATTAACAATGGGACTGGGCAATTTTTGTCATTTAAGAATAATCCATTCTCACCACAGGCGACATTAAATCTCTCCTTTTGATATTTGATTTTTATGTTGACTCTAATGGAGATTTTTTTTGCGGTGTACAGCTTCCGGCTGCCACTCTGATGAAAAATCTTATAAATCAATTTAAAGATTTAAAGACCTCAAGCCCAATTAAACTGATTATTTAGGCATAGGTTCTATTGAAGACTAATCACAAAGGATTTAATGTTCACATGAACATCAGCAAATGAAGCACTGGAAAAGACCATCTGCCCTATTTATCCTTTCACAAGGTGTTGTGGTGCAAATTGTAATGCAAAAATACCTTTATCATTTCCCACCCCACCAACCAATCTCCTAAGAGCGGGAGATTGTCTCCTTTATCATTCCCCACCCCACCAACCAATCTCCTAAAAGCGGGAGATGTAGCGGAAGAGGATCCATTTTAAAGGTGGGAAATTGCCCTTTAATCCCTGATATTAAACAAACAAGTTCCAAGAAAGTACAGTAACTGCAGTCTCAAGAATATTGGCTTCAAATATAAAGAATACAAATTTCAAGTTGTGTATGGATACACGCTTTGATAATGAACCTTTGAATCTTTGAATGTCAAAGCTAGACTAAAAGACTGTGCACTCTGCTCCCTATTTGGTTCAACCCATATTTGCATTATTGATGATTCCCATGAATAATGAGGTGGTGACACTCATTTCCTCATCATTTAAAATGTACTGCACTCTATACAAGTGTTGTCTAGAATTGAGCTGCCTTAGTTGCCAGAATCAGATGGATAAGTTACTTGGATTGTTTCTGAAGTCATACTAGCTGCTCTAAGGCACCCATTCACTTTTGAAGAATTCAAGATTCAAGATTGTTTAATGTCATTTCCAGAGCACAAGTGTAAAGGAGAACAAAATAATTGTAACTCCTTATCCGATGCAGCACCAATAAAACACAGTAAGATAAAGAATACAATACTAAAAAGAAAACTACAATAAATATAAATATATATTTAAAACAAACAGGACAAACAATGAATGTGCAAAGACAACAAACTGTGCACATACAAAAAGGAAAAATATAATATTAAAAGATCAATAAATATTGAGAACATGAGATGAAGAGTCCTTGAAAATGAGTCCATAGGTTATGGGAACAGTTCAGAGATGGATGAATCAAGTTGAGTATCCCCTCTGGTTCAAGAGCCTGATGTTTGAGGGGTAAAAGCTATTCCTGGATCTGGTGGTGTGGGTCAGAGGCTCTCATACGTTCTTCCGTAAGGCAGCAGAGAGAAAGTGCATATCCTGAGTGGAGGGCGTATTTGATGATGGATGGTGCTTTCTTGCAACAGCGCTCTGTGTATGTGTGCTCAGTGGTGAGGAGGGCAAGTTTTAGATGTCCTGTGGAATCTTCACAAACTTCTAAGTAGAAGTATTGCCAAGGTTTTTTCATAATGGCGCATACGTGCTGGGTCCAGGACAGATCCTCTGAAATGATAACACTGAGGAATTTGAAGTCACTGACCCTCTGCAAGATAATTGTGTTTCTATTAGTAGTACTCTGTTGATGTCGAGCACATTTTGCACCTTGGCTATTCCAGACTGTCCAACAAAAGACTATCTTGGCAAAATAATAGTCTAACATACAAAAACTGTAGATGCTGAAAATTTGAAGTAAAGGCAGGAAAGACTCTGCAGGTCAAACAGCATCATTTGAGACAGAAGTAAGACCATAAGAGCAGAATTAAACCATTCGGCCTACTAAGTGGGAATGTAGATCTGTAATTCGTTGAACGTGGTGTCACAGGTAGATAGAGTTGTAAAGAAAGCTTTTGGCACATTGACCTTGAAAACAAAGATATTGAGTAGAGGAGTTGGGATGTTATGTTAAAGTTGTATAAGACTTTGGTGAGGCCATATTTGGAGTATTTTGTACAGTTTTGGTCACCTACTTACAGGAAAGGTGTCAATAAGATTAAAAGAGTGCAGAGAAAATTCACAAGGATGTTGTCAGGACTTGAGGACCTGAATATTAGGGAAATGTTGAACAGGTTAGGTCTTCATTCCGTAGAGCCTAGGAGAATGAGGGGACATTTGATAGAGGCATACAAAATTGTGAGAAGTATAGATAGAGTAAATACAAGCAGGTTTTTTTTCCCATTGAGGTTCGGTGAGACTAGAACTAGAGGTTATGGGTTAAGGGTGAAAGATGAAATATTTAAGGGGAACCTGAGGAGGAACTTCACTCAGAGGCTGGGGCAAGTGTGGAGCGAGCTGCCTGTGGATGTGGGATGTGGGTTCACTTTCAACATTTAAGAGACATTTGCGTATATGTACATAGATGGGAGGGCTATGGTCAATGAGACTGGGCAGATTAATAGTTCAGCATGGATTAGCTGGGCCGAAGTAAATTTATGTGCCTTAGTGTTCCAATGTACTGATAGACAGATTTGTGTCACAATTCTAATTATAGGCATGTACATGTTAGTAAAAATATATTTTTTAGTAACAGACTTTATTTATCTCATATAATCTGAAATGCCTTCACAAGGCAGAGACTGACACCAATGTCATTGCTGCGAAAGTAATTTATGATGTAGTGGTTGATAGGTATCAAAAAATATTACAGAAACAGTACATTTGTTCTTGCATTATCTGTCATTAATTGTCAATGCCTCCACGTGATTACTGGTAACAATTTGCTCTTCTTGTTTGTTATAAAACCAAGGATTTAAAAGGAAGTGAAGCTGCCAAATGAAACTCTCTAAAAGGAGAAGAAAAGTAATTCATTATCCAATGATAATTAAACAATCATTTCCGTAGACTCATATTTATTTTGTTGGCCCCATATGATTCCAATGGCCATCTGTTTATAAGCAGTAATGGTGCATATAATTTACTTGAAGGAGTTGCACTTGAATTTTAATTTCACACAAAACAGAAAGGTGGTACAACATGCTTGGAATTTTACATAATGTATTTAGTTAAGACTGATAATGGTGGTTGCTGGTAGGTAAACTGATGGTCAAAGAACTGTGGAATTTGACAATACTAACTGGCATAGTTAAAAAACTTTTTTCACCCAGAGAGTTGTGGATCTGTGGAATGCTCTGCCTCAGAAGGCAGTGGAGGCCAATTCTCCGGATGCTTTCAAGAAAGAGTTAGATAGAGCTCTTAAAGATAGCGGAGTCAAGGGATATGGGGAGAAGGCAGGAACGGGGTACTGATTGTGGATGATAAGCCATGATCACAGTGAATGGCGATGCTGGCTCGAATGGCCGAATGGCCTACTCCTGCACCTATTGTCTATTGTCTATTAGCAGAACACTATTACAGCACCTGCCACCTGGGTTCAATTCCGCTGCTCAGTGCAAGGAATTTGCACATTCTCCCCACAACTGGATACTCTGGTTTCCCCTCACGTTCCAAAGATGTAGGGGTCAGTAGGTTAATTGTTCACATGGGTGTAATTAAGTGGCATGGGTTCATTGGACCAGAAGGGCCTGTTACCATGTTGTGTCTCTTAATAAATAACATTTCATTTTAAATATCTACAATACCATTGGTGCAAAGTTTCTAATGCAGTTTTCTTCTCCTGTTCTATGGGGCAATAGAAACTTGAGCACTGTGAGAGGCACTCTGTTGGTCGAGATTAGCCATGGATGTTGCATCCCAGCTGTCTACGTGATACGCAAGCCAGGGCACTATCATATGGAGAATAAGCTGTTGCCCATGCAGCAGGCTCCCCCTCTCCACGCAGCTGATGAATCCAAAGGGACAGCAGTTTGGCACCAGCGGCATCACAGGAGTTGACAGTCAGCATTGAACTCAACATAGGGCTGTTGTAAGGACTCCTGCTCCAATTTTTCCTTGGGCTTTACTCCCGAAGCCTTCCCAGTGAGTGAGCATAGCCGCAAGGCAGCGGAGGTTTGAGATCAGAGTTTCCTTTCTCCTGGGTGAGCTGCTAACCATGGCTGATGAACCCCATCTGCCTGACTTGACTGGTTTTAAGGTGCCTGCAACACGCCTTTGTGTCAATAGAAATGGTTCCGCCAGACTTACTGGCTAAGCCACGTGTGAAGGCCAGGGGCTGGTCTTGGTTGTCAGAGGCTATTTCAGATACATGCCATTGGGAGCATTTAGTAGGTAGTGGGAACTTGTCCCCACTACCACCCCTGGCTATAACAACGTTATGGGACCATTGTACTGCTGCAAAACAACGAATATCACATCATAAGACAGTGATAAATTCTGATTCTGGTGAGGATGTGCCTATAAGCAGGGTGAAAACTGAGGTGAAACACCCTATAAATGGAGCAATGAGAAGAATGGTGGAACAGAGGCATCTTGGGATGTTACAAATTCTGGCAGGTAGAGAAAGTATCACAAAAATTAGCACAGCCTTCCTATGACTTTTCATCATGATGTTGCCTGGGATGAAGTGACTCAGTTATGGAGGGTAAGAGGGGGCCTGATTGAGGTATATGAAATTGAGGTAGGATGGACTACTGAAAATTTTCCCTATACAGTGGAAGAGAAAACTAGGGGACACAGATTTGAGAGAGGTGGGTAATAGATTTCAAGGAGATCTGAGGGAAACCTTTTCATCCACAGAGTCGTATGTGGAAAAATAAACAATGCTGGAAGAACTCAGTAGGTCAGGCAGTGTCTGTGGAGACCAAAGGTGTATGTTTTAAATACCTAGAAAGCAGTACCTAACAAAGTAGTGAAAGCAGACTCAAGAAAAATTGACAGAAATATCCATATGAGTGCTTGAATTGCCTTTGTGGAGAGGTAAGTCCTGGTCTCAATGTCAGCAAAAGCGGGGAATTATTTGTGGATTTCAGGAAGGGGAAGGAGGGAGAACACACACCAGTCCTTACTGAGGGGCCAGCAGTGAAAAGGGTGAGCAGCTTCAAGTTCCTGGGTGTTAGCGTTGCGGAGGATCTATTCTGGGCCCAACATATTGATGCAATCGTGAAGAAGGCGTGCCAGCATTTCTACTTCAGTAGGAGTTTGAGAAAATCTGGTATGTCACCAAACACTCTGCAGGTGTACAATGGAGAGCATTCTGACTGGTTGCGTCACAGACTGGCTCCAATGCACAGGATCAAAAGAGGCTTCAGAGGGTTGTAGACTCAGCTACCTCCATCACAGGCACAACCCTACCGACCATCGAGGACATCCTCAAGAAGGTGGTATCCATGGTTATGGTCCCTCAAAATCTAGGACATTCCCTCTTCTTGTTCCTGCCAGCAGGGAGAACCTGATGGCAACACTCAAAGTTAAAGGGATAGTTTTTTCCCACTCTGCCATCAGGTTTCTGAAAGTTCCAAGAAAACTACCTCTCAATTCACCTTTCATGCTATTTATTTATAGTGATGTTTGCATCTCACACTGTACTGCTATTACAAAATAACAGATTTGACAACATAAAGTATGTCAGTGAGAATAAATTTGATTCTGAAGATAGGATTAATGCAGATGGATGCCCATTGGTTGGCCCGGACCACAATTGGCCAAAGGATCTCATTCCCACTGTATGATTCTGTGATTATATTTCCATTTCCAATGTTTTAATAGGACATGAATCCAGATCTACTGATATGGCAGTGAACAGAGACTAAACAATCCCATAAATCATGAACGCTTAAAACAAAAGTTGATAGGTGCTTGATTAGTAAGGGTTCCAAAGTTTACAGAGAGAACGTGGTAGAATGGTGTCTAGAGAGAAAAATCAATCGGCCATGATCGAATGGTGGAGTAGACTTAATGGGCCAAAAAGCCTAATTCTGCTTCTATGTGTTATGGTCTTATGGTCATGTGGACGTAGGATATTTATTGGGTTGAATCTCACTGGTTATAGTTGCCAGTACCAAGGGAACTGCCAGGGTTGAGCCATTTCCCATCAGTGTTGGATCCACAAGAGCCCATTGTAAATCGAGTGTGGATTAGATAATAGATAACCGTGGACCATGTCTCACTAAGGTCCTCCTGCATTACACTGCAGATTCATCGTCTCTGATCCTGAACCATTCAGAGCTGGTGTACATTCAGAAGCCCCATTAATTTCTATGAGGATTCTCAGTCTGATAAGCAACCAAGAGACTTGTATTTTACTTACTTTAATTAGTTCTTAGTATTTCAATGCTGTATTTTTAGATTTTATTCAGCCCAAAATGTCAACTGTACTTTTTGCTATAGATGATGCCTGGCTTGCTGAGTTCCTCTAGCATTTTGTGTGTGTTGCTCGGATTTCCAGCATCTACAGATTTTCTATTGTTAGTAAAAATCTGTTGTTGTTACCTGACTCTGTGGAGACGTATAGAAACTGTTTGAAACAAAGACCCCAACATTGTCACTGTCAGAGACTGTCAGTGCAGATGAAGAGCATAGACACCAAAGTCTAAATAGTGGGTACATGGGGAGCGATGTTAATCCACATCTCTCGCATGACGTGGGTTTAAAGCACTTCGAAAGACAAAATTGTTGTTAGACATTGATTACCCTAGTGTTGGCCAAACTTTTCAGGACATCTGCTGAATGGGTAAATAATAGTCTCAAAACAAAGCATCATTAATGGCTTAGATAAAGTGAACATGTGTTTCCAATAGTGGGAGAGTCTAGGACCAGAGACCAAAGCCTCAGAATAGAAGGAGGCCCATTTAGAACAGAGCTGAGGAGGAATTTCTTTAGCCAGAGTGTGGTAGATCTTTGGGATTTATTGACAGAGACATTTGAGGAGGGCAGGTCATTGGGTATATTTAAAGCAGAGGTTGATAGGTACTTAATTAGTAAGGGCATCAAAGGTTACGGGGAGAAGGCAGGAGAAAGGAATTGTGAGGGATAATAAATCAGCCATGATGGAATGGTAGAATAGACTCGATGGGGTGAGTGATCTAATGCTGCTCCTTTGTTTCTTGGTATGATTGCCTAAGCATAGCCTGCAACTGAGCAAACACTGTACAACAATACTCAGAGGGAACTTTAGATTTCCATGAGTGATGTGCATGAATTCAGCAGCTGAAATTCCTCTTTGGAGATCCAACAGATTTGTTTACAGTATATCTCTTTAAAGATACAGATTAGAACAGGCCCTTCTAGTCCAATGACCCAGCATTACCCAATGACACGCATGTGAGCAATTAAGCAACTAACCCTTATGTGTTTGGAATGTGGGAGGAAACCAGGCATCCAGAGGAAACACACATGGTCACAGGGGCAAAGTACAAATTACTTACATACAGCGGTGGGATTGAACCCAGATCACTGGCACTGTCAAGCATTATGCTAACCTAACGTGCCTCCCATGTATCAGCACTGTTGTGATATGTATAGCTACCATTCAAAACCTTTCTTTCTCTGAGGGCCAATAATTAGATCTGTTTATGTACAGTGACGTTTTCCCTACTCATTATTTCTGTATCTATAGAATAATATGTTTCTTTTGGTTCTAGGTGATGTCTTACATGGGAAGATTAACTGCTGCAAGAATCGAAAGGATCCTCGATCATTAATTGTAACACTCTTTATTAATGATACAAAGCAAACGTACAGTGTTCAGTGAAGTTTTGTTCGCTGGCACCACAAAGTCTGTCTCCACCTCTTCATTTTGTTACAACGGATTTAGCTCTCCACATGTATGATAATTGAATGTCCATTTGTCATATCCAAATGAAGTACAATTTAAAAATTCAATGACTTTGATTTATTTTTCACAAATAAAGCTATTGAATAACTTGAATGTTGTGTGTCAGTCATGGCCCATTTTATAAATATGAACATAATATAAGTCCTGTTGATTACATTATCAATGATAACAGAACTCTTCAATGTTATGTGGAGGTATTTTGCAATAATGAAGAATGGAGTGATTTTGGAAAATGTTTTTTGTACTGGCTACTGGATGAATGGCTCTGTTGCCTTTTTCTGGAGGAGACTATCCACTATGTAAGACTGTACAAATTAGGAATAAAGTGAGCATTCTTATTAAATATTTTATTTATTTATTTATTTAGTTGGTTGGTTAGAGCTACAGCATTGAACGGCCCCTTCCAGCCCAACAAGCCCAGCAACCCACCTATTTAACCCTAGCCTAATCACGGGACAATTTACAATGACCAACTAACCTACTAAGTGGTACGTCTTTGGACTGTGGGAGGAAACCGGAGCACTTAGATGAAACCCATATGATCACGTGGAGAATGTACAAACTCCTTACAGATGGCACCGGAATTGAACTCTGATCTCTGGAGCACCCCGAGCATCGTGCTAATCGCTACGCAACCATGGCACTCTACCTCAAACCCTTTGTAAGCTGTATCATAGTACGACTGACAGAAGAAAGAAGAAGAAAGCCCTTAACTCCAAGTGGAGTCGTCGGGACGCCGTCTTGGTGGCGTTTTTTTTAGTAGGCTTTCTTATTTTTACGAGGCCGAGTTGCTAGCTCGATGCTCAACCCAGCAGGGATGGAAAGCGTGCAAGGGAGCCGGCTGGATTCGAACTTGCGAGCCTTCGCTCCGAAGTCCGGCGCTGATGCCACTACGCCACCAGCTGGTGTACGACTGACATATAAGTGCCAAAATGAGTTATGAAAAGCAAAGATCTGTAGATGCTCGAAATGTGGAACAAAAACAGAAAAAGTTGTAAACACTCGGTAAGTCAAGCAGCATCGGTGGAAAGAGGAAAAACTCGTGTTTTAGGTCAAAGGTCATTCTGACTTCGGTTTGCAGTTCGAGTCAAAAATATTTTTCAGAATTGGTTAGGATGACCACTTAGAAGAGCAGCTGCATTCAGTCTGATACTGAGCTTTCAGTTGCCTGCCAGACCTTGCCAGTCTGAGGATAAAAATATGTATTATTTAGGTAGCTTTAAGAATACATTTTACTCATTAGAAAATATTTTGAATGAATTTTACTTACCCCACCCCACTCCCAGCCTGCCCTATCTGTCAGTGCCTTCATATGCTCTTACAATGAAGCCCAATGTAAAGTTGAGGAACAACACCTCTCCTTCCCTCTGGACATATTGCAGTCATTTACTCATTTTCCATGGATTCTGCCTGCCACACTGAGTGTTTACAGTTTTGGGTTCAAACATGCAGACTAATTTATAGCCTAGGTTACTTCAGGGGAAGTGTGCACCATTTAAGTGTAATAATGCTTCTGTGTGTATCTAATCAATTTAGCAACGATATTGCCTTTTAATTTGCTTGTGAAGTCTATTTTTAAGTTGAATAGTGCTGTGATTTCCACTGTTTTATCTCCATCACATCTGAGTCGCCCCTTCATTTAAAACAGTTACGTAAACAGAGGCATTAACAAACTGAGCATTCATCTGTTAGCAAATGGGATTAATTTAAGACTATGTTTACATGCAAGTTTATTTTTCTTGAAGGGGAACTGTTGGTAAAGCTAAATGATTTTTATTCTGTTAATTGTTTATCCTTGGAGTAATAACTTCAAGAAACAGGGACTAGTGCAAAGCTGGCCATTTGCTTTCAAAGTCACCAACGGAGATTTGTGGATTCTGATTTGCCTCCATAGGAGGTAAAAGAAAGTGCATGCTCGAGATGTGTCAAAGAAAAATAGGTTTCTCACTGCCAAACCAAATCGCCACATAAAGAACCTCTGCCAGACCTCTCAAAAATACACTTCAGACATAAATATATGTGAATCACTGTCAGAATGTGCATATTGTTGGGAATAATAGCACGGTATTAAAGTTCAAGTTCAAAGTAAATCTATTATCAAAGTGCATATATGTCACCATATACAACCCTGAGATTCCTTTTACTGTGGGCATATTCAGCAAGTATATAGAATAGTAACTATAACAGGATCAATGAAAGATCAACATATTGTGTCATGCAAATATAAATAAATAGCAATAAACCCATCATTGTGTAGCCAAGTTTCCATCAAACTCAATATATAAGTTTGCTGATGACACAACAATTGTAGGCCGTATCTCGGGTAATGATGAGTTTGAGTACAAAGAGGAAATTAAGAACCTGGTGGCATGGTGCGAAGACAATAACCCATCCCTCAACGTCAGCAAGATGAAAGAATTGGTTGTTGACTTCAGAAGGAGTAGCGGACCGCACGACCCAATTTACATTGGTGGTGTGCAAGTGGAACAGGTCAAAAGCTTTGAGTTCCTCAGGGTCAATATCACAAATGACCTGACTTTGTCCAACCAAGCAGAGTCCACTGCCAAGAAGGCCCACCAGCGCCTTTACTTCCTGAGAAAACTAAAGAAATTTGGCCTGTCCCCTAAAACCTTCACTAATTTTTATAGATGCACCATAGAAAGCATTCTTCTAGGGTGCATCACCACCTGGTATGGAAGTTGTCCTGTCCAAGACCAGAAGAAGCTGCAGAAGATCGTGAACACAGCGCAGCATATCACACAAACCAATCTTCCGTCCTTGGACTCACTTTACACCGCACACTGTTGGAGTAGTGCTGCCAGGATAATCAAGGACACGACCCACCCAGCCAACACACTTTTCGTCCCTCTTCCCTCTAGGAGAAGGCTCAGGAGCTTGAAGACTCGTACGGCCAGATTAGGGAACAGCTTCTTTCCATCTGTGATAAGACTGCTGAACGGATCCTGACCCAGATCTGGGCCATACCCTCCAAATATCTGGACCTGCCTCTCGGTTTTTTTGTACTTCCTTACTTCCAATTTTTCTATTTTCTATTTACGATTTATAATTTAAATTTTTAATATTTACTATTGATTTGTAATCCAGGGAGCGGGAAGCACAGAATCAAATATCGCTGTGATGATTGTACGTTCTCTAGTATCAATTGTTTGGTGACAGTAAAGTATAAATAATGAGACATGAGATATCAGGTCTTTAAAGTGAGATCATCGGTTGTGGGAAACATCTCAATGATGGGACAAGTGTGAGTGAACAAGTAATCCAGCGGCCAAGACCAAAGGTCGGGAAAGATACTCAAGTTTCACCCACTGGGCGGCATGGTCGCGTTGTGGCTAGCGCAATGCCTCACAGCACTGGCAGAGAGATTGGGGTTTGTTTCCCGCCACTGTCTGCAAGGAGCTTGTACATTCTGCCTGTGACCCGTTTCCTCCCTGTGCTCCAGTTTCCTCCCGCATTCCAAAGACGTACAGTTACGGTTAGCGAGTTGTCAGCACGTTGGAAGCGTGGCGACACTTGCGTGCTGCCCCCCACAATCCTCACTGAGTTGAAATTGATGCAGAACGACACATTTCACTGTACATTGCATTTTGCGTGTGACAAATAAAGCCAATCTTATACCGAGCGGTTGAGAGATTTAATTTTACTGAATTAAGTAAATTTTAAAAGAAAGAATAGCATCTGCGATGATAAACATAAATGCCTGAAATGTAAAAAAAAAATTGATTCACTGATGCCTCTCACATCCTTAACCATCTTGGTCTACATGTGACTGTAGACCCACAGCACACATTCACTTGTCCCTCTGAAGTGGCCCAGGATGCCATTCATTTGTACTGCAGTAGAATGGGTTACCATGTCACAGTATTGAGGAAGGACCATTGGATCATTAAACACAGATCTTATGTGGCTTTTAGAAAATATTTTGATCAAATTTCTCACAGTGAAGTAAAACTATGTATTAACTGAAGTTGTTACTATAAAACAATGTCTATCTCCATTTCCACTTTGTGCTTTTTCACAAGTACAAGTTAGGATATTTGGATACAATCTGGGGATTGCTATTAGCTGAAATATAAGCATGGCTATGGGAACATAACTAAATATTCATGATAATAGAAAAACACACCGCAGGAGCGCTCTGTAATGTCTGTGTATTCAATGCCACTGCAGTCTCATTACACAAGAGCTTTTTGAGTGATGGTAGCTGCATTTAGTCTTTTAAGTGTCTTCATTATAAAAGACATTGCATTTTAATAAAGTTCCATCATAGTGCTAAAAGTCACATAGGGAATTCCTGCAGTGAACCTGTCAGATCATGAAAGATGCCTAATAGACCTGTGTAATAGTCTCTCAAAGTAGCCATTCCGAGTTTTTGTTATGATTCTTTTGAAATTAATAGAAATTGGTAAAAAAGAAAACAGATTTGTAGAACACTCTACAGCACATGAGCTTCTCTTAAATGTTGAAGTCGAACCTCCATCCACCAACTGTGCTGGCAGTTCGTTTCGGACTCTCACCAACCTCCAAGTGAAGAAAATACCTCTCATGTTCCCCTTAAGAGCAAGTATAATGGTGGGAAGAATTTATGTGCATGATTATGTTCTTGGCCTGGTCACTTAGTAGAAGCCATCAGCTGAAAGTAATGTGTTTAGAAAAGATAAGAACAGAAGTCTGATGTAATTTTGGTTTTATGCTGAATATTCAGCATTATCACCTCTGTCTTAATAAATATTAAGCAGGTCATGTTTAATACGGATCTGTGTGTACTTAATACAATTCAGGTGTACTGTCTACTTAAATACTGCAATTATCCATCTTTCAAAGCCTAATTCTGTCTTGAAGATAACGCTGGAAGTATGCTGTGTTAGAAATGTATTGGTCTCTGTTATGGTTTTCTACTGATGAACTATCAGCATATGAGGAAGTTATTTTCGTGGAACTTAAGTATCACTCTCTGTTCCTTGCAGCGTATCCCAGTGTGAGCAGTTAATATCTGAAAGAACTGGATAAAAGGAGAAGTCAATGCGGGATATTGAAAGGAGGAAAAAGCATTGTAAACATGAATTTGTTGCAAATGCTTGATTATCTTTATGTTGTCGCAGTGTACAATAAGCAGTACATTAGTGGGGATAATGTCCTCGCGAGCTGCGTGATTCTAGGATGTCTGAGAACAATATAAATGGGCTGCAGTGGTTATGCATCGATGCTTCCTCACTGCATGTGTGTAGTGTTGCTAACCAACGTTGGACTCGTGGTATTTCTCGGTATTCAGTAAAAAACTAGTCTTTTCCATAAAGGGAGATGAAAGGCTGCCCCAGTATGTGATGCAGATTACAGATTCTACACATACTGCACCAGTAGCAAGCAAGATGAACAGTTTACAATTTCTGAATTCTGAATTGGAGAACAATGTACTGCATATCTGAAGACACTGTAAATTTAGCCCTGTAGCCATTGTGACAGTGATTGTAAGCCTCTCAGATTTCAAGACTGAAACTGTAAAAATTAGAGTTAGTTAGCCTGTGAGGAGAGATTCAGCAGACCCTCTGAGGAATGTACCTTTATTGACTGATAGGTAGTCACGTGATAATTATGCAGACCCTCATTCCAAAAAATGGTTGCTGCAACCTCACCTGTCACACTACTTCCCTGTTAATCCACTGTGTCAGATGCTAAGCATTAAGGGATTGATCCCAAACTGAATTTAACAATTCTATTATGTTAACTAACTCGAATTTTTACGGTGTAAGTCTTGAAATCTCAGACCTTACTGCCAGGTTGGTTAGCAACACTGCACATGTGCAGTGAGGAAGCATTGATGCATAACCACTGCAGCCCATTTACATTGTTCTCAGATATCCTACAATCACGCAGCTTGCGAGGACATTACCCCCACAGATGTAGAACTTGTCCTACGTTGTGACAACATAAATAGAGATAATAAGGGGTTTGCAACAAATTCATATTTACAATTGTTTTTCCTCCTTTCAATTTTCTGCTTTGACTTCTTCCTTTTTTCCAGTTGTTTCTGATATTACCTGCTCACATTGGGATACTGTTTATACTTTGTTTTTTTTCTACCAAACTTGAGAACAAGGTTATGGAGAAGATTGCAATAAGAAGAGAAGTACCAAAAAAATGTGTATTCTGATTCATTTGGCTGGCCCAGACAAACTGTGCACACTGTTGCGGAAAGAAGCAAAGACCGAAAGAGTAGAGGTCCTAGTTATAAGTGTTCCATCCCTATTGTTGATAGCAGTCCTGCTGAAGATGACAGAGTTACTAACATTATACTGTCTTTATAATGTCAAAGGTAAGTTTTTCACACAGAGTGTGGTGGGTGCATGGAATGCACTGCTGGAGAAGGTGGTAGAGGCGGATATAATAGGGTCCTTTAAGAGACTTTGATGGGTACATGGAGCTTAGAAAAATAGAGGGCTATGTGGTAGGGAAATTCTAGGCAGTCTCTAGAGCAGGTTACATGATCAGCACAACATTGTAGGCCAAAGGGCCTGTAATGTGCTTTAGTTTTCTATATTTCTATTTTCTATTCCAGATGTAAAGAGAAATGAACCAAGAAACCATTAGTCAATCTGAAGTCAACAGGTGAAGAAGTTATTGAACCACTATCAGTGACAAAGTAATCTTTATTTAGAAAGGTGATGAGTAAATCAAGATGCACAACCCTGTATTTTTTTTTAGAAAAAAATAGATTTTGTGTGAATAATTTACTTGAAATCATAATTGAGGTAAAACAGAACTTTGATCAACGCCATGCAGTAGATGACATACAATACTGTGCAAAATGTTTTGGCACCTATATATAACTAGGGTGCCTAAGACTTTCACACAGTACTGTAGTCTTTTTATGTACTGCACTGTGCTGCTGTGAGAAAAAAAAACATATCATGACGTATGTGCCTAATGATAAACCTGAATCTGATATGGGTCTGTACTGTCAATAAACCATTTGTTTGGAATCAAATTACCTTGCCTGGTATCGCAGGGCTAGGTGTGTCTGCACCCATGCCATCCCCTGCCCTTGGCACTCCTTCTCCAGCACCTGTCCCACATCCCTCCCACAGCACTCCACCCTCGCCATTTCCAACATCCTTTGCCCCCACCAGATTTACAAACACATTCTTCGCTCCATGTTGACAAATACAGTACTGTGCAAAAGTCTTAGGGACCCTAGCTATATATATCTGCCTGAGAAGGTGCATGATTACCTCCTTGTGCTGCAGTTCAGTGATTTTCTTTTCTGCAATATGCAACGAAAGTACTGCTTTCTGTCATTCCATACACAGGTGCGCAACTGACCAATGTGGAACAATAGACTTGGTTGGCTTTTGAACACGTAATTCTTTTGTCCTCACCCCTTTTTTAAAGTTACAAATATGCACAAGTCAAGCATTTATTAGCTTCTGAAATTATACTATTGCGCCTACCTCAACCACTTCCTCCGGCAACTTTTTCCATATACAGTACTCACCACCTACCGTGTGGAAAAGTTCTCCTCAGGTTCCCCTCTCACCCTAAATCTATGCCTCCTATTTTTTGTCTCTTCTACTCTGTGAAAAAGACTGCTACCATCCTCTTTATCGAAGCTTTTGATAATTTTAGACATTTGTGTGAGGTCATCCTCATTCTTTAAGGAGTAAAGGTCTAGCCCACCAATCTCTCCCTATAAATCAGGCCCTCTAGTCCTGGTAACATCCTTATAAGTCTTTCCAGTTTAACCACACTTTCCCTATCACAGAGTGACCAAAACTGAAGACAATACTGCAGGTGTGGCCTCACAAATAAGCTATACAGCTGCAACATACTGTCCCAGCTCCTTCCTCTATACTAGCATCATGATTAGCACAATGCAATTACAGCATCAGTGACCCAACTTCCCTTCCTGCTGCTGTCCGTAAGGAGTTTGTATGTTGTCCCATGACTGCATGGGTTTCCTCTGTGTGCTCTGGTTTCCTCCCACATTCCAATATAGTTGGGCTAGTGGTTAATTGGTTACATGGGTGTATTTGGGTGGCGCAGGCTCATTGGGCAGGGAGGGTCTGAAATCTTGTTATAATAGATTAGATTAGATTCACTTCATTGTCATTGTGCCGAGTACAGATACAAAGCCAATGAAATGCATTTAGCATCTGACCAGAAATACAAAGATTAGTGTTATTTACAAAATAACTGTGAATAAAAAAAGTGCTACAGCACACAAATATAAAAGTACTGAGACAGTACAATACGGATGCAATACTGCTTAGCGCTGTGATGAGAGGTTCAGCAGTGTCACAGCCTCAGGGAAGAAGCTCTTCCTGTGCCTGCTGGTGCAGGAGCGGAGGCTCCTGTAGCGCCTACCAGATGGGAGGAGAGTAAAAAGTCCATGGTTAGAGTGAGATGCATCCCTGATAATGCTTTTGGCCCTGCCCAGGCAGCGTTTGTGGTAGATGTTCTCAATGGCGGGCAACTGGGTGCCGATAATCCGCTGGGCAGTTTTCACCACATGCTGGAGTGCTTTGTGGTCCGATATGGGACAATTTCCATACCACACTGAGATGCAGTTGGTGAGTATGCTCTCAATGGTACAGCGGTAAAAGTCCGTCAGTATCCTAGGACAGAGGTGAGCTTTCTTCATGCTCCGCAGGAAATAAAGGCACTGTTGCGCATTTTTGATCAGGATGGAGGAGTTCAGGGACCAGGTGAGATCCTCGGAAATGTGGACACCAAGGAATTTGAAGCTTGATACACGCTCCACTACAGTTCCATTGATGTAGATGGGGACGTGAGTGTGACTACTGGCATGCCTGAAGTCCACAATGATTTTTTTGGTCTTCTGGGTGTTAAGAGCCAGATTGTTGTCAGCACACCACGCAGCCAGGTGCTGGACCTCGTCCCTGTAGGCCGTCTCATCATCCCCTCTGATCAGACCAGCCACTGTGGTGTCGTCTGCGAACTTGATTATGGAGTTAGAACCGTGTACAGGAACGCAGTCATAGGTGAAAAGGGAGTACAGAAGAGGCCTCAGCACACAGCCTTGAGGCACGCCGGTGTTCCGGGTCTAAGTAAATAAAGAAATATTCAATGCCCTTAATGTCGAAGACCAGAGTGCTATACACCTTTTTTCACCTCCTTGTCCAACTGTGATGCCACTTGCAACAAAGCTCATACCCATAAGCAATGCACACAAAATGCTAGAGGAACTCAGCAAATCAGGCAGCATCTATAGAAGAAAAATAAACAGTCAAAGTTTTGGGCTGAGACACTTCCAAGAACATCTCTGCTAATACCAGGCCGAGTGACTCGTCTTTGCTGCCCACTTTAAACAGCAGAATAATATTAGCTATGTTCCAGTCTTCAGGAACTTCACCTGGCTCATGATGAAGCGAATACCTCTGTAAGGACCTCCGCAATTTCCTCACTTGACTCCTGCAAAGACTGAGGATGCACTTGGTTTGACCTTGGAGATTTATACACCTTAATGCTCCAAAAGGCTTTAAATACCCATACCCTGATAATATGAATATCGACCAATAGAAGTGATTTTTTTGGGTTGTGCTCTCAAAGAAGCCTTGATGAATAACCCCAGTGTATTTGTAGCAAGTATACACTACAGTATCTGATTATGTGTTAATGGTGAAGTGAGTAAGTGCTTGTACTGGTGGATGTACTAGTGAACGCTTGTACTAATGCCAGTCAAGCATGCTGTTTCGCCTTTGATGATATCAAGCATTT
This sequence comes from Mobula birostris, assembly GCF_030028105.1. NCBI lineage: Eukaryota > Metazoa > Chordata > Chondrichthyes > Myliobatiformes > Myliobatidae > Mobula > Mobula birostris. The sequence continues at coordinate 98,249,469 of NC_092380.1, read as the reverse complement.
TAGATGAGCTCAGGCAAGTGAACATAATGTTGACCTGTGTCTTGCAGTTTGTGGAAAAGCTCCAGTGAATCACTGACTGCAGGATACACACACAGTAAGTTATTGCTGGTGCAAGTAAACTAGTTGAAAGTTTTATACTGAAAGAGTTTATACTCGTGAAGTTAGCAAAAGGAATGACGTGATTGTCAAGAGGAGGCAGTAATATCCATTCTAGTTGGAAATGATCAGTGGTCATTTGAATTGTTGTTTCTTGTTTCTTTTCACACTTTGTGGCACATCAGGCAGCATTTTTGCAGTTTCTGTAGGATTTGACTATTTTTTTACAATATTTTTCACTCAACCTGACACAGACACAAAGCATGCAAGAAGCCGGCCAGATTCAAAGTCTGAACCATTCGCCTTGAAGACCAGTGCTGATGCCACTACACCACTGGCCAGCTTACCAGCTGAACGTTACTTTCCACTTACCAGCCAACGCCTGTATGTTGACGAGGCCCTTCTGAATTTAGGTATGGACTGCCTCTTTGGTATCAAGAGCCGACTTCTCTCGTCTTACATCTGAAATTCAAGTTTGTAGCCATGTCTTATCCAATGTTAAAATGGGTACTGGTAGCGGAGAAAACAGGCAAATTGAGGTGCTTTTTATGCAGTGGATGTTTCTTCAGAATAATGTTGCCAAAACTTTCTATCATTTTGCTGATAATTGCCACATCTTCCACATACTCTCCATTTCTATATTTTGCTACTGCCTGTGCAAATTGGGCAATTTCCTGCTGAGGTTAAGTGGCTAAAACTTAATGTATACCAAAGCATTTTGCAGCCAAATTAGGTGTGATCTTATCATTAGGGTATAATTCAACCAGCTCGCAGTTACATGTTCATGAGTAAGAGATGGATATTCAGCAGGAGACACAAGAAACCTGTCAGGCTCTTCAAAATAGTGCAACTTCAGAAGTCATTCATTTAATGTCTCAGCATATAGCACTCCATCAATACCACAGTGGGACGTGAAATAACAGCCTTATGACTCCTTGGCTTCTAACTGAGTCATCACTGAAGTAATAAGGATGAATAAACTGCTAAGATGTAGCATCAGATTTTGCACTCAATTAACTTGGGTATTAATCAGTGAGCAAGTGGCTGTATGAGCAAGCAATGTAGATGCTTACTGTATAACTATTGAATCATCACTACTCCTCATCATAGTGGAGAGGCTTATGAGTTCCTGAGATCCAGAGTCTGAAGTTTTGTCATATGGTTCTTAGCTCTTGGTAGAGTCACACATGGCAGTAAGATCAAAGAGGAGATTCGAGACAAAATGTGATCCAACCAAGAAGGCCTCAGTGGTGGAGCTGGTGGAAGATGTTGACATATCACAGCAACAGTGAAGGCAGAGGAAAGCTTCAGCAATGAAGGGTTCCCAGTTGTCTTCCATTCCATGCCACTGGACCATAAGACCACAAGACAAAGGAGCAGAAGTCGGCCATTCAGCCCATCAAGTCTGCTCCAACCCTGGCCCTTAACTGTCAAGGACTGTGTGGTGACTGCCCGTGCATCAGTCTCCTCACATTAGACAAAGTCATGACAGGCAGTCTCCATTAACATCCCAGATCGGCCTTAACAGCCTCTTGAGGACCCACTAAAAGACAACCTCTGAGGAGAACATCATACTCAACTTGAGTGATTGAACCACTACTATACTGACTATCTAATGTGATGGCTGCTTCGAGTCAATATATTTGTTATTCATTGTTCACCATACTTTGTGTTCTGTGAATATTGAAGAAACAAGGAATTGTGACCAAACATCAAAGAAGAAGAAACAAAGTGTTTCTAAAGTTGCCCGGAGATTCAAACAAGGCAAGAAGTCCAAGACTGGATGAATACAGGGTGGAATTTTAAAAAATAAGGCCAGCACCAGAAATCAATGATCAGAGGAAAATATTTCAAAAGGAATATGAGTGAGTTGACAGTAATAGATACTATAATCATCTCCTTGAGATGATGTCGTAACAAGACTGTGCACCATTGGGAAAGCTTTCCGAAAGGAGGAGAAATATCTCAGGGTGTACTATGTGCTAGTGTCAAACCAGTCATAATGTAGAGATAGCCAATGAGAGAGGAATTGTTGGGTCTATATTTAAAGACAGAGAATATTTTATTCCTAAATTAGTAATCCAAGTTTATCTTTTTTTACCCTCTACATCTAGTAATGCTCTGGATCAAGTTCAGCTGTAGCTCCAACAACATTCATAAAACTCATGAATATTCAAGACAAATCAGTCTTGCCAATCTGTCACCATAAACATTCACTCCCTGTGTTTGCATATTGGGGTAGCAATGTCAACATTGCAATATGTTAATTTTCAAAGTCATCTTTGATAGCAAGAAGTCAAAATTATTGTCTTTCGTTCTTGGTTGCAGAAGAATAAAATTAAGTGGCCTTTGGAGCCACTTCAGAGAACTGTAAAGAGAAAGTCACGCTGGTGTGAACATTAATAGATCTCTGTAAGTTTATATCCTCTTGAGGACATTTATGGACCATGTGAGTATTCATAATACTTGAGTAGCTTCCTGTTTTTTCTGTATTTATCTCTCAAACAAGACCACTACCTATTGCTGCCTGTTGGACTTTACTAGGTTCAATTTAATTATGACATAAATGTTTGTACTTAAAAAATGTTTGATTTGTCATTCATCCATTCAGGAAAATGAATAAACATGAAAAATTCTTAACAAGCAGTGTATATAATATTCTTCTTTTCATGAAAGCAAAAAAGTTGGCAAGCCAAATTTCATTCCTCTGTGGAAGGAAACTAAATAACTTACAATATTTATTGAGTTAAAATCAAAGAATAAAGGGCATAACGAGAGGCAGGTGATTACATTTTACCTTTTAGAAAGAAAGTTTTTCATTGCTAAATAATGATATGAATCTTTCACCTAAGATTTCTGTGCCACCTGTTTTAATGGGAAGTATTCAATCGAGCACTGTTTGCAAATCATTGTAAAATGATTTCAATATGAGAACCAAAATTACAGGCAATTTTAGTTGTTAAAATATAATGATTTTTCATCTAAGGTTGTCATGTTCTTATTCATAATATTTTGATAAATTTTCCATGATTTTGAAACTATTAACTGAGTTCTGTATACATAAATACTTGCATAACCCTTTAACAGATGCATCATTTTTTTTAAATGAGCTCCTGGACAAATCAGTGAAACGTAGGTATATAGACATATATACCTAAAAGAGTTTGTAAAGGGATGGACATGACAGCTATAATACCTCGCATTTATAGAGATCTTTAATATGGTTAAGAACTGCACTTTGGTGTTGTCAAATAATATCAGGTACAGAGGAATATAGACCATTGGAGCACAATACTGGCCTTTCAGCCCACGATGTTGTGCTGAGCTTTTAACTTACTCTTAAGATCCATCTAACCCTTCCCTCCCGTGTAGCCCTCCATTTTTCTATCATCATTGAGCTAGTTCTCCAGAGGCTGGGTCAGTGTAATGAAAAGAAGGCAATTTACAATTAATTGTAGAGATTGATAAGGAAAGAATCCCTGTGGTTAGGATATTCGCAAGGGAAGGATGTCAAGGCATTCAAAAATGTTGAAATCGTTTTTTTTTATTATTATTTAGCGATACGGAGTGGAGTAGACCACGGCCCCAGCAACCCCACAGCCCGAATTTTACCTTGGGACAATTTACCATGACCAATTAACCTATCTGATACATCGGACTGTGAGGGGAAACTCTTCGAACCTCAGTTTAAATACCCTTTGCTCATTCCTATCTTCTAAGCATTTCCATGTCCAATCAGAACAAGGTAAAACATACAGAATATTGTACAGTACAGCGTAGGAACAAAACCTTCGCCAGGGATTGCCAGCCTGAGCTCCGCAGCCATTAATACCATTTAAAGCTGTTGGTCTGCTTTTTTGCTTTCGGTGGGAGTTCCTCCGCGCGTCTTCTTTGGCGCATCGAGCGACAAACTTGCCGTTTCTGCAGCATTTTGTCTGTTTTATGAGGCCGAGTTGCTAGTTCAATGCTCTCAACCCCCGCAAGGAGCCGGCCGGGTTTGAATCCTGGACCACTGGCCCCAAAGTCCGGTGCGGATGCCACTGCACCACCGACAGGCTTAAGGGTATTGTCCATGGCTTTAAAAAAGATTGGGAAACCCTGCATTAAACTAGTCCAATCTGCTTACACGTGGGCTCTTTCCCTCTATTCCGTGCTAGTTCATGTGTCTACCTGAATATCAGTTAAGCACTGCTTTTGTTTGTACCATCTCTCCCTGCAGCGTATTCCAGGCACTTCCTAGGACTGACAGGGACAAGGTAGAAATGTGAGAAGAAAAGTTTTCTTCCTCAGAAATCTTCTTTAAACCTTCTTCCTTCTCACCATCAACCTATGCTGTCTTGTATTTGATATTGACACTTAATAGTTCAGTCAGTCACTGTCTGCACAGAGAGGAGAAGCTGATTTTTCAGGAGTGCACTTTCTGTCCGTATTCACCCAGGATTTTCCAGGTTGTACATTATTTCCATAGGTTTTCAGCACATGTTATGCCTTTTGTTGCAGTTGTTACAGGTTGACTTGCTGGTTATATTATCTGCTCAGAACATCTTTCTCAGCATCAGACAGCAAAACCTTCACTGGACTGTGACTTAGCTGTAAACAGTCAGACAGATTTATTGGGCATTAAATCAGTAAGTTTATGTAACAGGACTGCATTGTATCCACCTTTTTGTCAAAACTCAGTGAGGTTTGGAAAACACAGCGGACCTAACACATTGATGCAATCACAAAGGGTGTACACCAGCAGCTCAACATTGTTAACAGTTTGAAGAGGTGTGTTATGTCACCAAAGACTCTTGCACATTTCTATCCATGCATCATGGAGAGCATTCTGACTGGTTGCATCATAGCCTGGCGTGGAGTCTCCAAAGCACAGGATTACCAGCCGCTGCAAATGGTTCTAGACTCAGCCAGCTCGATCACACGCACAGACCACCCCATCACTGAGGACATCTTCAAGAGGTGCAGCCTCAAGAAACTGGCATCCATCAGCACGAACTCTCACTATCTAGCCTTCTTCTCATTACTACCACAGGGGAGGAGGTTTTGGAGCCTGAAGACCCATACTCAAAGATTCAGTAGCACCCTCTTCCTTTTTTCATAGTTTTGTTATCTATAGTAATCTATACTGATGCAGGGGTTTCGTTGCTACATCTACGACCAGTCTATTGAAGAAGATGGGGGTGAGGGGTCACTCCCTCCAACAAGCAATCAAGTCCTTGTCAAATGCAGCAGAAGAAAGCAGCAATTGGATTTGGATTAAAAGGAAAGACAACAACTGGGCTGCAAGATGAAGATAGGAGGGTATGGAACTGAGGGGGATGTATCTGGGACGCCAGGTAGCACCGTTGAGCCCTCTGGAGACGTTGTGGGCTTATCAACAAAACATCAAAGAAGGAGGGTGCCCACCTGATGACCCCGATGATGTACCTACCCTCCCTCCTTGTCACCACTCCAAACCCACTGCCAACATCGAGAGTGCCAACTTACCATAGGGATTGAAACATCAAGTCCTATTAGCTCTACTACTGCAGAGCAACAGATTTCACACCATCGAAGTCGGTGATAACAAACTTGTCTCTGATTCTGAAGTTGTGACATTCCTTGCTGAGCTGCAGGACTAACACCATGCAATATCTGGACACTGTGAGTGTGATCAAAGGTGATGATGGTGTCTCCAGTAGTCTTTCCAATTCAGCAGACAAGGCGAGTTGACAACTTGTTCTCAGGTTTCCCCGGAGCCAGTAGGATAAGGACAAGACGTCGCATCTGCCCTCACGGAGAACTCGAACCCAGGTGCAACTTGGACCTAGGACGGATACTGCGGAGTTTCTGCTCCCCAAAGGATCGTGAACAGACATGCACACCGCAGATGAAGAGGGGAGCACTTGATTCAGAGAATACAACCTGCCCCCCATAGCCCGCAGGCCGTTTCCTGCTGAGACACATGTACAATTCAAAGCTGGCGCTCTGAGCCCGAGGCTGTAGGAAGTAATACTTCATTGACAACAGATGGACGCATGTGGTAAAAGCGACAGTAAAATGCACATGAACAATGTTCGTTGATTTGGAAACAGCTTCCTCCTGCCACTGGAGTCCATGAACTTCCACTCTCCCGTTATCAACCAGAATGTTCCCACATTTGTTTCTCGCAGTCTATGTGGCACACTTTCACTCTTAAAAGATAATTTGTTATTTACTATGTTAAACGGTAACATCTTGCGCCATCTGTTCCTGGCATCGAAAACAGTGTAGAGTATGCACTTAGGCGTGAAGCAATATTGGAACATGTTATCTATACGGGCCACACTAGAGCAACCAGGTCTGTTTATTCGCTGTCTGCTTGCATGTACTTCATGCGGCGAATCGTTAATCAAGACATTTCCCAAAGAAGATTGGACCGAAGGGCAAAGTGAACTCACACCTACAACGTCCGTTGAGAAACATGGCTGGGGTATTGAAAGCCATTGCACTGTTTTGAAGAGTTTATGCAACGCTCACGACGGGAAGGCGTTTCGAAGTAAAACTGCATTGGCTGGTGTTTTTCTACCCCCTCACCCACCACCCCCACATCACCTGTCCATCTCCAAATGTATTATTCAATACAGTTATAGATACTAGCATCGCCACCATGATAAAACAATGTCAACTCCGATGGAAAGGTCATCTCATACGGATGCCCAACTCACGTCTCTCCAAACCGATGATTTACCACCAGATGAAGGCCAGCGAGCCCCCGTCCGGTACGTGAAACGCTTCAAAGATGACGTCAAAATCAGCTAGAAGAAATTCAACATCACATATAAAACCTGAGAAGACGTCCACACTGAAGGAAATTTGTTCAAGAGGAAGTTGTGTTGCATAAGAACGATGTCTGTTGTGCCACAGAGAACAAGCGGCAGCCACGAAAGGCGAGACAGAACATCCAAAAGACCCAGCGACTACCCACAGCTACCATTTGCTCTTGCCAACATTGTACCAGAATATGTGGATCCCGGATCGGCCTTTATGGTCACCTGAGGACCCACCAATAGACAAACCTTTAGAAGGACATCATACTCAACTCGAGTGATTGCTATAAAGATACACGTTTAGGGGAGTCGCATCCACTCACCGCCAGGACTCTGATTAAAGTAATATAATGTTAATATATTAATGACTGCTGAGATTTTACACTATTAATGTCTTATACCTTTGCACGGAAATTTTATTTCTTGCCACCTTCTCAATAATGTTGGACCTCTGGGAAAGATTAAAGGAAATTACATGATCCTTGTGCCCATGTTGTGACGTTTTTGAGCCTTTCTCGTGGCAAAGTTTGAAAGACTTAAAACAAATTGTCTTGATAAAATGAAGCTGGAGTCATAATTCGAAATTGCGGCTTCCTCTAACATTATCGAACTTTGGAATCAAATCAAATTCAGTGGAAATTGAGAGATGAAACATGTAAACCCAGATGTTGAATGTAAAACTCCGCTGCAAATAACTAACATTACAAGACGTTTAAGCAGAACTAAGTCCGGGTTGATTTCACTTGATTATAGTTTGACAGTACATTGAAAATTGCTAACGATAACTTTTGTGTCTAGAAGTATTTAACTTTTTCCAACATAGTCGAAAGCAATACTTCAAGTTCCACCTCAAGTTTATCGTCATGCAACCGTACACATGTATATCGCCAAAGAAAACAATGTTCCTTCGGGCAACACAGTACATATAACCCATACACACAACACATTTAAATTAATAAATAATAAGGTGCACTTAAGACACAAGTTAAAAAGTGAACAGTATAATGATACTGGTGCTTCATGAGTGATGGCAGGGAGTTCAGTAGTCTTACCGCCTGGAGATATGTTTACTTTATCCCCGATGGAAAGTTGTTTTACCAATACAATGTCCCAACTAGATAAACAACGAGATCGTGTCGTTTACTTACTTCATTGTTATCTACTCTTTCATATGATATGAACCTCCACATTAAAACTCGCCTAGCAGTAAATATGGCCCACTTTTTTCAGAAGACTGTTGTTAAAAGCGACGAAGCGTTGGCGCTGAGGACAACAATTCTAATGTTTAAAAAAACGTACTTATATTGAATGGGCGTCATGTCAAACTTGTACATTCCTTTAGGCAATCTCAATTTCATTTTCAATCTTATTCAGTATATATTGATATAAAATAGACAAGAAGAAACCGGATTCTTTCACAAGCTTTGTTCAAATTAAGATATCAAAATTCAGAGTGGTAAATAAATTTATTATTGAAGTACTCCCCTGAGATTCATTTTCTCGCAGGCATTCACAGTAGAACAAAGAAATGCAATAGAATTATTGAAAAGCTACAGGCAAACGATGCAAAAGAAGGCAAACTATGCGAATACAAGTAAAAACAAATATTGCAGAGAACATGAGTTCTCATACATACAAAAGCTAAATAAATAAAAGACTCGTTGTCAAGGAAGATAGCATTAGTGTAGATGTAGACGGCAGGTTACTGGCCCATTAAGAAAATCTATGTTACGAAGAATCTCAGGCGAAGACGCGCCACTAGTGCTTTAAGCAAAGACATTGTTAATAACTGAGAGGATCTAATCCTAAACCTGGTGCAAACGCTAATCATTTGCATAAGATTTGTTTGAACACGTTGTTTCTTCCCAAAACCTCGCTAATAATTATAAGGTTTATAAACCGAACAGCTTTGCGATTGTCCAATCTAATTACACGCGTAACCTCAAAATACGTTCGGATGGTGAATCACAATTTGCGTTTCCGCGGATAAAATTCCTATAATCGCATGCGTAATGTTTCATTTAGGCGTATTGCAATATGGGAACTATAATCTCAAACTATTTTGCTTTGGAATGTTTTAGTAGATATGAAACAGCCAGTATATCTACATACAGCAGAGTAACCTCGTATTTGTTAAGAATGTGAAATAAATAGCATTCACTTCGCTGCCATCCTCTCTGTGTATTTATCATTCAATGATTTTAATCATTGTTTCACTTCAATATTTCAATGGTATTTAAATTACCAGCTAGTCCGTGTAACTTTTTAGTGACAGTAGTCGGAATAGGATAAATGTACCTTGGCTAAATAATTAACATGTCGCTTTTAACTCTGGACTTTTAAAAAGAATCAGCAGGTTAGACAGCATCTATGGAAAGGAATGAACAGTCGACGTTTCGGGCCGAGACCACTCATGAGCTCCTCCAGAACTTTGAATGTGTCACCCTAGATTTCCATCATCTGCAGAATCTCTTGTTTTAAATAAAGAATTATTGATTTCAATGCATTTATAGATTTGAGATATTTCAAAAAAAACGCGGCGCTTCCCTACCCTCAAACATATATAAAGGGAGACGGCAGGAGGGAGAGAGAGAGCGAGAAGGAGATAAATGGGGGGGGGGAAGAGGGGGGGAAAGGGAGAGGGGGGAGGGAAGAGAGAGAGCGAGAGAGAGAGAGAACATTTTGACTTGGTGTTTGCAGACTCCAATCGATGACGAAAAAGTAAGGAAATTTTTGAATGTTGTAAACACAAAAATAGTCTTTGTTTTACCGGTGGCATCTTCTCGTTTTCTAAACACAAAACTGAACATGAAATGTTGCTTTAAACTCTTAAAAAAAAGATATGTTAAACAAAGTTTCATGAGGTTGACGCTGTTGCGACAGATAGCTTACTTTTAGATACGTTTTGCTAACTCGGTAATGACGACCGAGCCGTTTTCTGTCCGACAAAAATGTCTTTCAATCTAACGATAATGTGTTCAGATGATATTGAATTTGATTGATTGCGCATTTTCCTTCAGTCAGAGATTTCCAGAGATATCGGCGACCTGTTCCGGATTCCTACGCAATAGCCTCTGGTGCTAAAGCCCGCTGAGGTCTCTATACACGGTGAGGTCACCTGCTGAAAGAGCACGGCACAAAGTCAGTTCATCTTTAACAAAGTAATTAAAAGCGGTATACGCTCTCAGGCGGCTAAGTTAGTGACGCTTGTGTAAACACAAGAGGTGCTGTAAATTCGGAGTAACACACACAAAATGCTGCGGGGACTCAGCAGGTCAGGTAGCATCTATGGGGAGGAATAAAGAGCTGAAGTGTCGTGTCGAGACTCTTCAACAGAACTCCTGGTCTCGGACCGGAATGTCGGCTCTTTGTTCGTCTCCATAGATGCTACCTAACCTGCTGAGTTCTTCCAGCATTTTCTGTTCGTTACTGGTGACGACTACAGTTCTGAACTTTGTTCTGCTCCATAGTGGTAAGGTGAACAGAAGAGTTAAAATATATCGGCGATGGATAACTAATCTGTTGAAGTGGGAATATGTAGATATGGTTCAGACAAAGCATGCGCAGTTTGAAGTTAAATATAGGTGAGTGCAAGTTTACTGAATAATAATGTAATCATTCATCTAATTGTTGCCTTAGTTTTTTGATTAATTAGTTTAATTTTTAAAACGGCCACCTCTCCTGGGACAAATATCCAAGTGATCTCAATTAATCCAATTGTATATCGATTAGACACGTTACTAACACAGGCGAATGTAATAGATTATTTGAAGTATCTCTACTGGCACGTATAGTGTGAAGTTGTTGCCTTAGCCCTCAATAGTTAATCAGAGACAGCACACGGAGGACTTGCAGACTGTTCGCTTTAGGATGTCGGCATTATATACGGCCAGGGAGCAGCTGGTTTAATGATTGAACGCAATGCAGCAATCCGGCAGTTTTAGGAGAGGGCGGGGTGCAGCGAGTGGGAACATAGTCCGGGGAATCAGAGCGCACATTTCAATTTAAGCTCCAGGAATGTAAGATACATCTGAAGTAGAACCCAGGTTCCAACTCTTAACGTATTCTAATGTGATGCTGGTGTCCACTCAAAGTTGGGAAAGAACAGTTCAGTTTACAGATAGCATCAGACTTTTGCCGCGTTTTAAGCTGTCGATACTTTAAAGCGTGTTATGGATATCGAAATTTAAAGGATTTCTCTTTTTAAACTCGCTTAAATGACTGACTCTGGGTATTTCGTTTACGATAGACCTGTGGCCGGGAGCAAAACCTAGAGCTCATCGGACCTAACCGAGTGGAGATAAGAGGCCGGTTCTGCCCCATTTAGAAGCGAAGGACTGACTAGAGGGGAATGGGGGCGATGTTGGCGGGGTGGTTCACGAGCGGTTGGGAGAAAGGTGGGGTAGTGATGTGGAAATATGCGCCGCTGGGCTGGTTCTTAACTCATGATTACAACTCCATGTTTAAAAACTAAGGTTTCCCCTGTGTTCATTGCAGCATAATGATCAGAATCGCGAAGCCTTCCTCAAACTTCTGTCGTTGCAATGTCCCGTACTGTCCACACACGCCAAACGTTCCCCAGTTAAGGTCTGCGCATAATAGAAATTCATCTTCACATCCCCACCGTGAGGAGCGAAGAGCACGAATACTTAAATATTTTATTCACGATATTAAACTTGTGCCAGCAGAGTTTGGACTAAACTGCTTTGACTGGCTCACTTCAATACAAAACGACGCGTACTATGCGTGGCAGTGGGATGGGTGCATTGCGTCAAAGATTACATGGACTATGTTTTAAAGTACGGCCGCTATAAAAAAATCTAACCCTCGACAAAACGAGCAAATCAACCCATCCCATCAGACCTTTTTAAAGAAAATTGATTATATATTGCATGAACTCCACCCCGTGCCGGAGCGTGGATGGATGCAGTGTTCTATATAAAGCTATATTTATTCTTAAAGAGCTGCGGTAAAGCGATCTATTTTTACATTTGGCAATTGGTCAACGGGCCGGTAAAGCTGACGTAAATCGGACGCACCCAAAGTTCCTTTCCTGAATCAATTATTCCCCCACAAACTTAAATCTTCCACGATTATAAGAAAATGGCAAGATGTGAAGTGTTTCTTCAGGTCTTGAAATATGTGATTTAAATACAATCCCTCCCCCCAGTAACAGGAAAACAATTAACAACATTAAATGTTTTAATATTGAGGGTGGAATCTCAGAAGTTGTTTCATTTAAGATATGGTATAAAGTTATAAAGCGTTGTCCGTGGCCAATAGTACTTAGCATGGAATTTAATAGCTTAAGAAGTTGTTTCATTGAATACTTGCGGTAAAGTTATAAAGCATTGTTCATGGCCAGTACGATTTAGCACAGAATTTAACATCATGAAATAGTTAACGGCTTAATTTTGAGTAATGAATTTGTATTCCTCGCCCACCCCCCCCCCCCTCCAGTTTATTAATTCGGTAATGTGAGTCATTCCATACGCGCAATCTTTGGGACATATACGTACGTGAGTGACAGCTCGCTAACATTTGCGTCTTTTGTTGTGTGTTTAAAAACAGAATCCAAGGGTAATGATTTATCAAACACTTATTATCAAGAAAATGTCAGACGAAGGGCACCTTGGTATTTACTGACGCACACCCAATCTGCACAGTAACGTATAGAAAGCGCTTGCTCGGAGCTGGGAGAAAATCATTCTAAGTGGCATTTCCCACGGCTTTCCCCCTTCTCAAATCTGCCGTTTCGCAAATATGGTGAGTGACATTGCTTTTCCTTTTAAATCTATTTCTGGATTCGGTTTGTATTTATGTAGACTTAGAGAGGGGATAGTTCTGGTTGGGATTCGAATTAGTTTTCTGAAATTGTCAGGGTGAACTAAGTTTTCTGACCGAAGAACGGTGGAGCTGTCTGTGGTGCTGAACCTGATACAGTAACAAATGGTAGGCGACAACGCGAAAATGTTGTTGTAACTATTGAAAATCTGGTAACATCCTAAAGTAACGTAGGCTTACCCGCAACACTCGGCATACATAGGAAGTCTGAATTAAAAACTTTTTTTTTTGCTTTAATTTGAAATTTGTACTATAACACTTGGCCCTTAGGCAGTTTATACTTCAGAACAGGCAGGGCTAATTTTTAAAATTGGTATATATTTAATCGACGGGCCCTAGACAACAAAAAAAAATGTTTGCTTTCAAATAGTCAATACTGCAAAGAAAACTGCGATTGCCTAGCATCGGGTAATCACTACCTACTGCAGTCCTAGGAAAATAACCCAATGCGGGTTCTGAGTGACAGGAAACAAATGGGGCGTTAAATTAAAGATTCGTATCATAATTGTGGAAGAGAGAGTCGGACACACTGCAATCCGTGAGCAGAAAGCCAAAGCGTTGTGCAAGAGCCGCAGATGGGGAGAAGTGCTTGACAGGGTATCGTTCAGCTGCTGCGTCGGATGGGCCATTTAAAAATTGACAAAATACCCACACATCACTCCCAATATGAAACTTGCATACTCTTTGCCTGCCTGTTCTGCTATTAATTGAATAAATAAGATTGTTTTAAACATTTGACAGGCGCGGTGGTTTAATTAGAATTTCGTATTTCACAGGACAGCATAGACCGGGAAGGCATGACCAAGCAAATTGTCAACGGTGGGGACACTTTCACCCCAGAGCTGCCCAGCAGAATCGAGGGTGCTGGGGTACCCAGAAACAGCCCGGAAACTGAACCACACCTACCTTTAGATGGACAGCAGGCCTCTGTATTCGCTCCTCAGCCCACCGGCTTAGCTCTCAAAGAAGCCAAATCTAACGAATCTGAGACCGTCAAGACTGGGATATGTATGAATGCCTCCACACAACCCAACTCCGCCGTTCGTCTGGATTCTATCGAAATTTTACCCCACAAGGATACTTCAACTGACAACAATGATCACGCAAGCTCTGCTTATTGTAAGATCACCGAGGTGGAGGTAAATCGCTCTGCGATAACCACAACGGAGCTAAACGATGCCAAAAGCAGCTGGGTTTCGAAAAGCCCTAGTACGGTGGTCCTGGGAACAGATGGTAATACAGTTGTATTTCCTGGCAATGCCAATAATGTAAGTGTTTCTCGATTTTAATTGTGCAGTGAAATTAACTAAACTGAAACAATAATAACTCCGTTTGAAAAATAGATCCACATAATTATTGAAAAGGGAAACTTTTCTACGGCTGTAAATGTGTAGACAGAATACTCGGAGGAAATGTTGCTTGAAGGTTAGACTACTCTAATTCCACTTCATTCATGGGTAATTGTTTTTAAAGTAATTTGTCTCAATGCAGTTCACTTGAAATGCGTATTCACACTCATAGATCTAAAATCTCGTGATTTCTTTTGTATCAAGACTGCATCAAAAAAAAGGAATCTGACATTGGGATAAATAATGGTAAATCGTATTGTAACCAGTCGCCATTATTGCAGGTTTGCAGAATGAGCTACATTTTGTTTTCTTTAGGAAGATGGAGATGAGAACAAAGCCAGAGGAAACTGGTCGAATAAACTGGACTTTATTCTGTCTATGGTGGGCTATGCTGTAGGACTGGGCAATGTCTGGCGGTTTCCCTACCTCGCATTTCAAAACGGCGGAGGTAAGATCCCAGTGTAGGCGATACTCTGCGACATGTATCGGTCGTACCTCATAGACAGGAGAAGGCACAGGTTCACAAGCATCGGAATAGGGAGCTTGGAGTGGGGGTGGAGATGGTCAGGATATTGCACCAGCAGCTGGAGTAAAATGTTTACAAATATCCTTGGCTTTTTATGAGCAAAGTGAAAAACAGAATAGAATGATTTGCAGTGCTATAAACGAAATGGAGGTTCTATGATTCTGAGACAGACACATCAGTCAGAAAAAAAAGCAAACAATAGCCTTTTTTAAAGCAAACAAAGTAGTTCTTTCCCTCGATCTCTCTTCGTTGTTGACAATAACCACTCGAATAGAATTGGTTTCAAACAGGAAAGGAAACCTGCGATTTTGTGTAGGAAAGCCAGGATTTGGGACATTTTAAGATGGAGGGGAGGAGAGCAGATTGGGAATCAGCGAACCTCGAGGATGTTGCCTCTGCATTCTGCGGCAGTCCTCCTCAGTGCTGAGGTGAGCAAGTGGTCGTGTGCACTGCGAGAGAGGCCGCTGCATGTTAATACTGATTACATTGACTCCACAAAACGTTAGGTGAAGATCGTACAATCAGATGTTTAAAAAAAAAGCCCAAAGGGTACACGCTTTATCAATGTCCAAGGTAATTTCACAACATGGTTGTCCATAGTCTAGAAAATCATGGCAACGTCGTTTATTTTTATGATAGTTTATTAATTTGGGATAATAAGTAATCTGTTCGGAAAATATCGGTGACTAGTCAATAGGAAGTATCAAAACATGTAAATATAAGCGTTTTCATCTAATATAAATAATGTTTGAAATTATATACACCCAAAGTTTAGAAAGTGTTAGAGAACACTTAAATACTCTGTGAATAGTCGTAAGGCCCATAGTAATAGAAGAATGTGTTTCCGTTTACACTAATTCGCATGTAACCCGGCACAGTATTAGATCTTTAAGCATGAAGCACAAAAAATGTACATTTACAAAAAAAAAGATATATCTTCAGTTACAATTTAATTGCAACAAATTTTAACCTGCATTATGTTGTACATACGTGCAATGCATACCCTTATACAGTACGTGCATGGACGAGTATGCAGATGCATCTAACAAACGAATGAGTTACGCTACATGGAAGGATTCATGCACTTGAATGCGGCACATACTACAGCAGATGTCACTAGTGAATAATTCGTGTTAGCATGTTTACAATAGGTTTGCTTTTGACACGTGTATTATTTTAAATGTGTTGTGCTGCAGTTTCAATTGAATTCAGCATTTTGGATCCCAGTTATTAAAAATTGCAACCAATTGAATGAAGCTGAAACAGCTTAAACTGTTTCATGGTAGTGCCGACAAATAATATATTCATAACGCAGACGTGCATTTCTTTGGCATCCACTGGCAGTTCAAATCGAACCGTCGAATTTTCGAACTGGTGCATCGTAAATTCGATTCCCCCTTTTGCATTCCTGTGTGAAAAGCATTCCATGAGTTAATCATGAGTTAATGGCCAATCTTCCCTGCACTATCTCTGACCAGACCAGTACTGTAATATGTTTCGGATCATATTACATTTATCACCGAAACCAAACCTTTACAATACTTGATAATGAATTGCTTAGTTGCTGATAGGATTAGTCTCAAGAAGCATTGATGCTTCCCTGGGGCGGGCGAAGCATTTCTGGTGCCGATAAAAATAAGCCTTAGTTTAATTTGAGATCAATAAAACTAAATTGGGCCAATTCTCTTACTTTGTTTTTGTTTTACTAATACGCATGGAAGGACGTGTTAACTTGACACATGGACTAGGTGGGTAAGAATTGCCCAGCACCAGATCTACTCCGATACAGTACCACCCACTTGAGAATGTTGAATTCAACGGTGCTACAAAAAAGCACTTGCATTTTCAAAAAGATAATTTGAATTTCTGGAATCTGCGCAGTCTATCTTTAAATAGGAGTTGCTGAAGGCATTGTCCCAAACCACCTATCCCAAACCATCTATCCAAATAATCGGTCTAGATATCATGAACGAAAATGCGAATGGATTAATAAACAGACGCCTATTAATATTTATAACAGACATTGTAATTAAGCGATGCCGTTAAATTATGAAGCTTTTTTTTATCATCAAGTTTCGAAGAAAATGCGCAGTTTAGGTTGACATCGCTTATTGTTGCTGTTGTGGATTTTAATGACGGCCATATCTGCATACTTGTAAATCAATGTTCTAGGGAAGGTTGTATGATGTTATCCTCATCTCACGAACAGCGTTATCAGCATTCCTGCTCAATGTCACATCTGCATCAGCATTTCGTGCGATATTCTGCTTCGGTTCTTAAAGATAACAGCGGCCAGCACTGGATTCGAAACATTTGCAACAGACCCCACGTGGCATTAGTGCCAGATGACTCTTGCGAAAAAAAGTTGTATTGTCAGTAAAGATTGATGATAAATTATCGCACATATGAGGAAGTGAATTATACTACTGTAGGTAACATTTCTATTTGGAAATAAAAGAGTGATGGATGCTGTACTTACTGTGTGATACATACTGTATTTAGAAAGTTAGTGCTTTGGTCATCATTCCATCTAGTGCCATGAGAGGTATCGTTGCCTTAAGTCCTACAGTTCATTGTAAGTTTATTTCTTGTGTTTGCGTACCACTATGGAAATACAAAGAGAAATGGTTCAATTCCCGTAACTTGATAAGCGAATGTATCACCTTCGTATAATAGAAATATAAATACAGAACCGGGGAAGAGAACGACTCGTTGTCATAACTGAATAGCTGCTAATAGTTGGCATTGGATTTTTTTAGATATCGGAGTTGGAATCTAGAGATACTGCGGAATTCACCCTTTTTGGTTCAATACAACATAATATATCTAGATTAGCGCACAGGAAATGCTGGAGGAACTCAGCACGTCAAGCAGCTTCTGTAAAAAGGAATAAAGAGATGGCGTTTCGGCCAAGAATCGTCATCAGGGCCTAGAAACATCGACTCGTTTTATTCCTTTCCATAGCTGCTGCTTGACTTGCTGACTTCTTCCAGAATTTTGTGTGTATTACCCTGGATTTCCAACATCTGCAACATCTCTTGTGTTTACCCATCATATCCATCAACTTTTATATGTTTTCTTGATCTGTGGTATGGTTTCATCATGGCAACATTGATGCTTGTTTTCCTTTTCACAAAGAAGTCACCTCATTTCAGAAGGGCTAGGTTCCCAAAATGCACAACGCATTTGCGCAGTGTAACCTAGCCGGGACAAGGCGCTAACAGCTGAATCACATTGCGATACTATACTTTCCCCCACATTGCCTCGCTAAGGTCATAGTTGAAGTTCTGTTGATACGTTGAAATATTCCCCCTTAAAAGTGCGCAGAAATCGAGATGAAGTGTTTGCAAATATATCCTTCGTCAGTACAGAAGCACACTTCGATGATGGCCGAGCAACACATACAAAATGCTGGATGAAGTTCGTCCAGCCTGATAAAGGTGTCGGACCGAAACGTCGACTGTTTATTTCCCTCCATAGATGCTGCCTGACCTGCTGAGTTCCTCCCGTACTTTGTGTGAGTGTTGCTCGAGATTCCCAGTGCAGAATTTCGCGCGTCGGTGGATGACATCCGATGTTACTTGGGTGCCTTTATGACGCAATTGGGGGCATTTAATCAAATCCAAATATCAAGTGAACTTAAGTACTTTTACATCTGTAAAACGGGGGGGGGGACAAGAAAAATGCAATTGTCTGGAAATGGGTAAAATGAAGGATCCGTTATATGTCTATAACACGATAAGAACGCCATTAATAGTTTAATGAAGATTAAACTATGCAGCAAATCAGCACCAAATGCTGATAAACACACGTTTTCAAAAAGCCTCAAAATGTGAGAGGTATTGTGATGAAAAGAAGTGTACTTTAGCACAAACGTGTTAATTTGGAACTACAAGCAAAGGTGGGGGGGGGGGGGGAGAGGAGGGAGGATTCTGTGGGAAATGAAAGACTTTGGACCAGTCTCAAGGGCCCAATAAAAGCGAATGTACTGAGATTTGAGCTTCAGTCACTTCAACCATTCGGCTGTAGTTTATAGTATATTTTATTATTGCACTGAACTGGCGCAGCAAAACAACAAATTCCACGATATATGTCAGTGATATTACACTTGATATTGATCCTAAACTGGTAAATATTGAAATTTCATGAAATGGGAAAAAGTCAAATTTATTGAGTCATGTGGAACGATATTAGGCTTTAAATCAAGGGAAATAAATTGCATCTGGCTGCCTTTTCTATATTTCGAATGCACCCGTCTAGAAGTGTTTACATGGTGTTTAACTTTTATATACCTAAACCAAATTCAGTGAGTTGGCCAGGTATTGTTAAAGCAAACATAATGCTTACTCGATGGCCTTTAGGCGAAACAGTACTAGAATCTCAGAGAACTAAATTTTTTCTCTAAAAAAAAACACCAAAATCTTTTACAACACACACAAAATGGTGTAGGAACTTAGCAGGCAAGGCAGCATCTATGGAAAAAAATTACAGTCGACGTTTCGGGCCGAAATCCTTCGGCTGGACTGGGTTCGGGTTTCGGTCCGAAACGTCAACTGTACTTTTTTTCCATAGATGCTGCCTGGCCTGCTGAGTTCCTTCAGCATTTTGTGTGTGTGTTGCTTGGATTTCCAGCATCTGCAGATTTTCTCTTGTTTGTGACCAAAATCTTATCATTATTTTCTGTTCTATCCCTTACGCCATTTCAGAATGTTATGATGTAAGACAGTAATATGTTTACTGGACTATTTAAAACATTTCCATTAATTCGCAGTATTGCTATGATATTCGTTAAGTCAAATCACGAGCCTTCAAATTTTTCTTCTGTGTGTGTATGACTCTGACATCGACAATCTTGTCACGTGGCAACGATTCCCGTTCCTTTAAAATCTTAATTTTAGGATGCTATTTTTATTTATTGGTTTCTATGGGCGTTGCAACAATTTTCGTCATCCTGATCTCTTGGCTATCTGTTAAATTTCTTTTTTATACCCGCTGCGGGTTTTCTCCAAATAATCCAAATCCAATTAGAATTTGGAATGCCTAAGGGTCATTCTAATTAAAGCTTTTACTCCTGGAAAATCATGTGAAAATTACGAGATAGTGGTACCTTTCCCTTCGATTTGCTCTTGGCGGCAATCGTTTGGGATGTACAACGCAATCTCATGTGGGACATAACCCAAAAGAAATCCCTGGAATAAATTTCCCGCCAGTTTCTCTACTGTATAGCAAAAGTAACAACCGGTGTAAATATCCCGATGAAAGATCTCGGCTGGAATTGTCAACTGTTTATTTCTTTCCATGTGTGTTTCCTGACCGCATTTCGTATGTTTCATTTTAGTCCAGATTTCCAGCATCTGCCGAATATCTTGAGTTTACGGTGTAAATGTCCAACTGATGGGACCTCAAAGGACACAAACACGCTGCCACAGCTGAGGCTCGAACTAGCAACTGCTGCTCGTTTGGGGTGGGGGGGGTGTAGAACACCAAGGGTTGCACTTTATTGCATACGGTCGTTTATGGGGGGAAATGATGGCAATAGATTATTTGGATGCGAGTGAGACTTTAATGTAGGATCTTCCTAATCCACAGTCGAGCTGGACGGATGAACTCTATGCATTGTTTGGCCAAGTGTAGACAATCACAGCTGCGTGATTATTCTGCACAGGCTCGTCTTTGGATGCTTGCCTGGACCCAGTCCTACTCTACAAGTTCAGGAGTGACGGAACCACCCTCCAGACTCACAGCTGCGTGCTGACTAATGGTTTGGCAAGTCCCTCCATTCAAAGGCACCTGGAAATGAATGGCAACTGCTAGGTGATGCCCATAATAAGTAAATTATTAATAAATTAATTCAATACCTCAGGCTTCCTGAGACTTTTAAATTTTGCACGTTTAAAGAAGCATTATTTAATTTAAAGACAATTTTAATTGATACTGCATCCAAGGACAATTCTGTGCTCAAAAAGACTTCCTTTGTAGGCAGTAAGTGCAAACATTTTCCACTGTGCACAAAAAAGGCAGAATAGCTCAAGAGTCAGGTTAATATTTTAAAAGAAGATATGTGATATTTTTCTAATGGATTCATCAAGAACAAATGAGGCTATTATAAAAGTATTATTGTTTAATTCAGATACGCATTATTTCCCCAAAGAAACTGCATTTTTCGCTTCAGATATCCGATAACCAGTATATTTAAAAAAAACCTTTGAACTTTTTTCCACCATTCTTTCAACTAATACATTCCAATGAGAATGGCTGAGAGGGATAATAAACTGGCCACGATTGAATAGTGAATCAGACTCAATTGAGCAAATAGCTTAATTAGCTGCCATGTTTTATGGTCTTAGTTCATAGCAACAATTTCATATCATCTTCCAAATTATCTTAAATCTGTGCTTTAATGTTCCAAATTTGCTGGTGAAAATAGTTTTGCCATGTTAACTGCATCAGGAGCCCTTATTAAAGTTCAAAGTAAACTTATTGTCAAAGTACATCAATATCACCATATATAACCCTGAACTTTATTTTCTTATGGGCATACTCAAAAAAACCATAATAGAATAATGACCATAATAAATCAATGAAACAGCCTACCAATTTGGGCATTCAACCAATGTGCAAAAGACAAGAAACTGTGCAAATGTAAAAGGGGGGGGAGGGGACGTGTTGGGCATGTGGCCAAGTGGTTAAGGTGTTCGTCTAGTGATCTGAAGGTCGCTAGTTCAAGCCTCAGCTGTGGCAGCGTGTTTATGTCCTTGAGCAAGGCACTTAGCCACACATTGCTTTAGTGTCTGTGCGAGGAGTGGCGCCCCACACAGACTTCCAATCTGCACCTTGTAAGGCATGAAAATGACCGATGCAGGCCTCTCATAGCCTGAGTCGATGTTGCCTCCCTCCCAAATGCAAAAGAGAAAAGAAATAATAAGAAAACAATAAATATTGAGCACATGAAGTGAAGAGTCCTTGGAAAATGAGTTCATAAGTTGTGGGAACGTTCCAATGTTGGGGCAAGTGAAGGTGAATGAAGTCATCTCCTTTGGTTCGAGAGCTTCATGGTTGAAGGGTAAATAAGCATTCCTAAACTTGATTGTATGAATCCTGAGCCTCCTATACCTTCTTCCTGATGGCAGCAGCAAGAAGAGAGCATAACCTGGATGGGTTCCTGATGATGGATTCTGTGACAACACTTTCATGTAGATGTACTCAATGGTGGGAGGGGTTTACAAGTGATGGAGGGGACCATATCTACTAATTTTTGTAGGATTTTCTGTACAAGGGAATCTATAGAAGTTTGGCAAACTTTTAGATGTCATGCCAAATCTTTGCAAATTCCTAAGGAAGTGGAGATGCTGCAGTGCATTCTTCATAATTGCACTTGCACACTCAGCCCAGGATTGAAAAAGTGAAATGATATAACCAAGGAATTTAAAGTTGCTGACCCTCTCAACCTCAGATACTTCGATGAGGACTAGCTCATGGACCTCTAGTTTTGTCCTCCAGAAGTCAATAATCAGCTCCTTGGTCTTGCTGACATTGTTTTGTGGCACCCCTCAGCCAGATTTTCAATCTCCCTTCTATCTGCCCACTTGTCACCACCTTTGATTTGGTCTACAACGATACTGTCATTAGCAAACTTGAATATGGTATTGGTGCTGTGTTTAACCACACATTCATAAATTTAAAGTGAGCCGAGCATGGGACTAAGCAAAGAGACTTGTGGTCGACCTGTGCTGATGGAGATTGTGGAGGTGATTTTGTTGCTAATCCAAACTGACTGGGGTCTGCAGTGAGGAAATTGAGAATCCAATTGCACAAGGATATATGGAGGCCAAAGTTTTGAAGCTTATTGATTAGTTTTGAGAGGATGATGGTATTGAATGCCCAGCTATATTTGCTTAAGAGTATCCTGAAGTATACATCTTTGCTGTCCAGATGTTCTGGGGTTGAGTGAAGAGGCTATGAGATGGCTTCTGCTCTGGATCTTTTACTCCGGTAGGTAAATTGGAGCAGATCCAAGTCACTTCTCAGGCAGGAATTGATGTGTTTCGTCAACAACCTCTCAAAACCCTTCATTACTGTGGATGTAAGTGCTACTGGATGATAGTCATTGAGACAGTTTACCATGTTCTTCTTAGGCACCGGTATATGTGAAGACCCCTTGAGGCAGTGGGTGCCTCAGTCTGCCAAAGTCAGAGGTTAAAGATCTCAGCAAACAATCCAGTCAGTTGATCAGCACAGGACTTTTGTACTTGGCCAGGTAGCCCATCTAGACTGGATGCTTTTCATGGGTTCAGACTCCTGAAGGTTACTCGTATATCAGCCTCAGAGAAATCACAGGATCATCTGGGGCTGTGGGAGTTCATGATGGTTCCTCCATGCTTTGTCAGTCAAAGTGAGCATAGAAGCCATTAAGCTCAACTGGAAGCAATGCCCTGTTGTCACCTTTGTCATTTAATTTTACCTCATAAGAGGTGACAGCATTCAAGCCCTGCCACAACTGTTGAGCATCCTTCTGCGGTTCAAGATTAGTCCAGAATTGCCAGTTCACCTGTGAAGTGGCTTTCTGGAGATTGTACCAGGACGTCTTGTAATTTCCTTGATGACTAGTCTTGAATGCATCTGTCCTGGCCCTCAGCACCTCTTAGTTCTACTAAACTCTGGAGCTTTGCTCTGTAGCCTCTGCCTGTATGCAGGTGGGAGAAGGACAGCCAAGTGATCAGATTACTGAAATGCTGTCTGGACATGGAACAGTAAGCATTCCTTGTTTTAGTATACAGTGGTCTTGTATGTTGGGGACCTCTGGTGCCAATGGGTTAGATGCTGATGGTAATTGGGTAGGGTTTCCTTTAAACAAGCCTGGTCAAAGTCACCAACTGTGATTTGAAATGCGTCAGGATGGACTATTTCTTGTCTGGAAATGACATTATGCAGTATCTCAAAGTGCTTGATAATAGTCAGCCGCAAGTGGTATGTAAACTGAGTCAGGATTATGGAGGAGAACTCCCTTGGTAAATAAAATGGACAATGTTTGACTATTAGGTTTTCAAGGTCAGTGGAACACGAGTTCAACAAAACTACCACATTGGAGCACCACTGAGAATTTATCATGAAATACACACCTCCTCCTTTTGCCTTTCCTGAATCAGTAGTTCAGTCCATTCTGTGAATTGAGAAGGCTTTGGATATGATTACTGTATCTGGCATGCTGGACGTAAGCCATGTCTTGATTACACATAGAACAACAATCTCTAATTTCTTTCCAATACAGCAATCTTGCCCTCAGGTCCTCAATTTTGTTCTCCAGCGTCTGCACATTTGCTAACAAGATGCTGGGTAGAGGAGGTCTCTGTGTTTCAGTCTGTCTTGAAATCCCACCCCCCCCCCCACCGCCGCCTTGCTTCCAGTCACGACTACGAACTTTTATTTGCTTAAAGGTACCATATCTGCTTGCTTGAGAGTTAAGTCTGCTGAGTCCTTCAGAAGATCGTAAAATCTATAGTTCTTAGACCAATAAGACCATGAGACATAGGAGCAGAATTAGGCCATTCAGCCCATTGAGTCTACTCCACCATTTCATCATGGCTGATCCCAGATCTCATTCAATCCCATACTCTTGCCTTCTCACCATATCCCTTGATGCCACAACCAGTCTGGAATCTACCAACTTAAAAGTATGTTACTTAAGGACACACACCACTAGGTTCAGGAACAGCTACTTCCGCTCAACCATCAGGCTCTTAACCCAGGTTACCTATTACTTTACTACAGTTTCATTATGCTTGTTACTCTGTAGTTGACTGCATCTGCCTGCTTTTATATAACTTCACTCAACTTCACTTGCCCCATCAGTGAACTATTCTCATAACCTGCGGGCTCACATTCAAGGACTCTTCATCGCACATTCTTGATATTTACTGCTTATTTATTTATTTATTTATTTATTTATTATTACTATTTCTTCTTTCGTATTTATTTGCGCTGGTTGTGTCTTTTGCATATTGATCACTTGTCCCCCTGTTGGTATGGTCTTTCATTGATTCTATAATGCTTCTTGGATTTACTGAGTATGCACAAAAAAAAATGAATCTCTGTGTTGTATATGGTGACATAAACAGCGGGTAATTTGATAACAATGTTACTTTGAACTTTGAACAAGCCATGAAAAATATTATAAACACTCAATTTATTACCTCTGCCCTGAAAAGCTGGTTATGGATTTTCCTGAATCTTAGTCCCTGAAAACCTGTAGGATTCCTGTCAAGACATAATACAAAATGCAGTATTCTTGTATTGCTCAGGGAAAAACAATTCTCTCCCATTTTGTTCTCAAAATAAATGAGCTGATTGGGCTGTAGATTTTGTGCATTTTAAGACGATAAAAGACCATAAGATGTAGGAGCAGAATTAGGCCCTCTGGCCCATCGACTCTGCTCTGCCATTCAATCATGGCTGATCCTTTTTTCTTCTCCTCCTCAACCCCAGTTCCCGACCTTCTCCCCGTAACCTTTGATGCCGTGTCCAATCCAGAACCTATCAATTTCTGCCTTAAATACACCCAATGACCTGGCCTCCACAGCTGCATCTGGCAACAAATTCCACAAATTCACCACCCTCTGGCTAAAGAAATTTCTTCGCATCTCTGTTATGAAAGGCGCCCCTCTATCCTGAGTCTGTGCCCTCTTGTACTAGACTCTCCCATCATGGGGAAACATCCTTACCACTTCAGTTCTATCCAGGTCTTTCAACATTCAAAAGGTTTCAATGAGATCCACATTCATCCTTCTGAATTCCAGTGCACCAGACCCAGAACCATCAAACGTTCCTCATATGATAACCCTTTGATTCCTGGAATCATCCTTGTGAACCTACCCTGGACCCTCTCTAATGCCAGCACAACTTTTTCTAACTTGAGGGGCCCAAAACTGTTCACAATACTCAAGGTGAGGCTTCACCAGAGCTCCAGAGCCTTATAAAGCCTCAGCATCGCATCTTTGCTCTTGTATTCTAGACCTCTTGAATGCTAACATGGCATTTGCCTTCCTCACCACTGGCTCAACCTGCAAATTAACCTCTTAAATTAAGTCTCTTTGCATCTCAGATTTTTGGATTTTCTCCCCGTTTAGAAAATAGTCTGCACATTTATTTCTACTACCAAAGTGCATGACTGTGCATTTTCCAACATTGTATTTCATTTGCCACTTTCTTGCCCATTCTCCCAATCTCTCTCTAAGTCCTTCTGCATGCTACCTGTTTCCTCAACACTACCTGCCTTTTGACCAATCTTTGTATCATCTGCAAACTAGGCAACAAAGCCATCTATTCCATCATCTAAATCATTTATATACAGCATAAAAAGAAGTGGTCCCAACACCGACCCCTACGGAACACCACTAGTCACTGGCAGCCAACCAGAAAAGGATCCTTTTATTCCCATTTACTGCCTCCAACCAATCAGCTAATGCTCTAACCATGTTAGTAACTTATCTGTAATTTTTTTTTGAAGTATGGATAAGCAGATGCACCTGTCACTGACTTCTGTGCAATATACTTGTCGCAATATAATTAATATCTCCCAGATAATACTTCTGCAATGGTACTCTGAGAAAGTTACCTGTCACTTTACTATAGTTTCATTATGCTTGTTACTCTGTAGCTGACTGCACCTGCCTGCTTTTATATAGCGTAGTGGTGACATGGATCAAAAATTGCATTGGTTTTATTTGAAAAAAGATAGATGCTTTACTGTTCAAGTTACGGCAACAACTGTCGATATCTTTATAGCTACACTTAATCAAAGTTACTTGGAAATCAAGCTACTGGAAGCTGTTGCACATGGTTGCTGAGTGGTTATGTTACAGGACTAGTAATCCAGACTTCGCTTGAATTCCATAATGGCAGCTAGGTCATTTATTTAGAAGAAATTAAATACATTTGGAGTGAACAGATAGTTTCTGTAATAGTGGCACAATGTCTGTTGAATAGAATGCTAATTGGACTTGGGACTGACATTTCACCACAATGCCATTTTAAAATGAACTGAAATTGGCAACATGTTACACATTCTACATTTTTTAATTAATGTTAATTTGTGTAACTGTTGTGTATGAATTTAACCTCTCTAACTACGTTGTGATTTTACTGTGTTAAGCAAATGATTTTAAGTATAAGTCTGGAGCTTTAGATGTGTCATTGCTGCTTTTATACAGTAATTGCTTATTATGTAACATTTGGACTTTAAATTGTTCATTTTAGATAAAAGTAGTATTATTTGAGTTTGGGTGAAATTATTAAATTGGTGATAGTGATTCAGTTAATTGATGTACACCTCTGTTAATTTTTAGCATCAACTGAAGTAGAAGTTGTAGGTGGTAGCTGAATTAATCCAACTTGACTTTTATGAATGGTCAAAGCCAGAATTACTTCCACTGAGGGAAATATGATAAAATTTTCAGAAAATAATTAAAGGTTCTGGAATACCTAGGGATGGTGTGGGAAGTTGGACATGTTGTACAAAGGAAGTTAGAATGTGTAGTGACATGGAAACTTTGGGTTTTACTTCATGCATTGATTTCTTTAGGAAGTTAAACGTCAAAGTGATTATTGTGCCTTCTATGGAAGTTAAAAGAATCTTTTCTGTTTGGTGCTTTATCACTTTTTTATGTTACTATACTTCATAGTTAATATATATTTTTAAAATTTTATATGAACTCTTTAATTTAAGTGAGTCTATTGGGTTCACTGATCATAATTGTCCTGGGTTACATTGATGGCTTCAAATGGACTGAAGCCAAAATAGTTCAGTTACTGGATGGTACCCTTATAAGGTGTGTAGTATATGATCAACTTCCTTCTCTCTGCTAACTCCTGGTTGTGGCTGTGTCTGTGTCCCTTGGTGTGGAGAAGGCTGAGTGAGGACCTAACCGAGGGCTATAGATGGATAATAGAACACTTTCCCCCAGAACAGAAGTGTCCAATATGAGGGAGTGGATATTGGGTGAACAGAATCTTCTCCAATAAAGTGTATGCAATGAGGCAAAGCTATGGAACTATCCAAAGTTAGGCTAGAAACATTGGATGACCAGCAGCATGCTGTGTAGTCTGACAGAAACAGCAGAAGAGATGGTTGCAGTGTTGCATTATGATGGACAACAACATGCGGCTGACAAAGAAATACTCTTTGAAGGAAAAATATGTGCACGGTGTAGACAAGAAAATCATTTACCACAAACAGTGCCCAATGAAGAGGACGTTAAGTGTTCATGGAGTGGATGAAAAGAGCTCAACAGAGTTCACAACAAGTATCATTTCATCAAGTCCAGGGAACAAAATGTATCTCAAGTCAAATGAGATCAATTTGTGGAAAAAAATGCCAATGTGATGTGCAGTAGGGTATCGACTTGATTCAGAAGCAATATGCAATGCCCTCCTGAATGAAGTTAGCCAATTAAAGAGAGGTGGTTAAAACACATGGGGTTAGTGTGGTAAACCTACAATAGAAATCTGAAAGTAGTGAACCAAATGATTGCGCGCTATGATGTGGATTTCATCATAGTAAGCCCAGGGAGATCTGGAAATGGTCCAGTACAGCTAATGAGACTGATGAGGATCCTGCAATCATGAAAATTGCTTCAGTACATACAATTACATCAGCCAGATAACTTGCAGATGATTACGCACGTGTCATTTTCAGAACAGAAGGCAAAACACTATTTAGTCCTAGCCTGCATCAGGGTATTGAATACAGGAGTTGAGATATCTCTTTGTAACTGTACCATTCAACCATGGGGCAGAGGAATAAAATTAAGCCATTTGGCCTATTGAGTCTACTTCACAATTCCACCATGGCTGATTTATTTTCCCTCTCAATCCCCTTCACCCACCTTCTTCCCATAACCTTTGACATACGTACTAATGCCCATAACCTTTCACACCTTTACTAATCAAGAACTTATCAACCTTTACTTTAAATGTATCCAATGACTTGGCTTCCACAGCCATTTATGGTAATGAATTCCACAGATTCACCACCACGTGGCTGAAGAAATTTCTCCTCATCTCTGTTCTAAAGGGATGTCCTTGTATTCTGAGGCTGTGCCCCATTGTACCAGAACTGCCCTCTATTGAAAACATTCTCTCCACATCCACTCTGTCTAGGGTTTTCAGTGAGACCCTACCTCATTCTTTTAAACACCAGTGAGTACAGCCCTAGAGCCATCAAAATCAATGGTGAGACCACACTAATATTTTGTGCAGTTCTGGTTGACTAGCTGTAGAACTGATTACATTAAGCTGGGGAAGATGCAGAGAAGATTCACAAGAACATTACCAGCCTGGACAGCTGCAGTTATAGGGAGAGGTGAGATAGGCTGGGTCTTTTTTTTCTTGAAGCATTGGAGGCTGAACAGTGACCTTTTAGAGGTCTATATGATCATGAGGGGCATAGGCTAGGTGGATGGTCATGACCTCTTTCCCAGGTTAGAGAACTATAAAACCAGGGGGCATATATTTAAGGGGAAAGGGGAAAATAGTTAAAAGGGATCTGAGGGGCAACTTTTTCACACAGTGTATGGTGGGTATATGGAAAGAATTGCCAGAGAAAGCTGCAGAGGCAGGTAAAATTATAATGCTTAACAGACTTTTGGATACATGCATGGATAGAAAAGGCCTTGAGGTATATGAGTTAAATGCAGGTATTTGAGACTAGCTCGGATAGACACCATGGTTAGCATGGATGAGTTGGGCCAAAGGGCCTGTTTGTGTGTTGTATGACTCCGTGACTCTATGAGAGGAAACAGCTTGATACATCCATCGAAGGATGTTCCTGTAGTTTATCGTGCTGTAACTTCTTGGCTTGGAAATAATTATCTTCATATTTCCAGCGACCGGGACACCCCAAATGCTCCTTGAGAGCCAGAGGAATATCCTTTGATAGATGTACCAAACTGTATGAAGTGGAGGTTCAATCCTGGAGCTAAAGACATTCACCTTTTAGCTCTGAGATTGAACCTTCACTTCATCCCTGGCCAGTAGACGTATTTTCTTGCAGATTATCTAATGACCATGGATCACACTATGTGCTGATCTCTAGAAAGGAAGCAACCAAAGGAAGACTCATTCTCATCGTCCTAGACAGTCCTTGGTCTGCTACATCAAAGTGGGAAAATTAATCTAGTGACAGAAAATAGTTTGATTTTCAAATTCATGCATTTAAATGACTTATAGTATTTTTGAGACCCTGATCATAGAGACAGAGCTGGCAACTTTCTGAGGATCTCAAAAGACAGACAGTACAATCACCAGAGACACAAGGGATTCTCTAGATGCTGGAAATCTTGAGGAACATCTCGGTCCAAAAGGTCAACAGTTTATTTTCCTCCTGCGATGCTGCCTAACCTGCTGAGTTTTTCCAGCAGATGTAGTTTCATCACCAGACATAATTTTCCACAGTATCTTAGTACGTTGTTTTAAAAAAGATGCCAATGACCTGCCTCTTAGTAATATTTAGAGACATAGTGGAGATGAAAGCTATGTAAAGACCAATGTCAGCCTTGAATTCAACACACAGTATGTCCCAGATCATATACGGTTATGGGAGAGCAAGTCATCCCAGTCTGGAGGCTAGCAGCAATCACACCAAAAAGGTTTGCTTTTGGAAACTGGTTGGAAAAAAAAATGGAGGTACATGATAGCCCAGCAACTGTTGTTGGTAGAACAGCATCCTCTTGGGATTGGATTCAGAGGATGTGCAGCTTGTAGAGCTGCTGTCTCACAATTCTAGTAACTGGTTTCAATCCTGAACCTCAGGCACTGGCTGTATGGAGTTTGTACAATCTGTGTCTCTCAGTGATCACGTGGTCTTCCTCGGGGCACTCCAGTTACCTCCCATATCCCACACCAAAAGTTCGAAGTGCAAAAAGTTTAAAGTAAATTTAGTATCAAAGTACATATATGTCACCATATACAACCTTGAGATTCATTTCTTTGCAGGCATACACAGTAAATCCAAGAAACACAACAGAATCAATGAAAGACTGCACCCAACAGGATGGATAAACAACCAATGTGCAAAAGACAACAAACTGTGCAAATACAAAAAAAAGATAAATAATTAAGCAATAAATATTGAGAAAATGAGATGAAGAGCCCTTGAAAGTGAGTCCATAGGTTGTGGGAATAGCTCGGTGATGGGATAACTGAAGTTGAATGAAGTTAACTCCACTGGTTCAAGACCCTGATGGTTGAGGCGTAATAACTGTTCCTGAACCTGGTAGCGTGTGTCCTGAGGCTCCTGTACCTTCTACCTGATGGCAGTAGCGGGAAGAGAGCATGGCCTAGGTGGTGAGGGTCCTTGCTGCTTTCTCGCGACAGCGCTCCATGTAGATGTGCTCGGTCGTTTACCCATTATGGACAGGGCCGTATCCTCTACTTTTTGTAGGGTTTTCAGTTCAAAGGCATTGGTATATCTATAGCAGGCTGTGATGCCGCCAGTCAATATACTCTCCACCACACATCTATTGAAGTTTGTCAAGTTCTAGATGTCAAGCTGAGTATTCACAAACTTCTATAGATGTATGGAAGTGGAGGCACTGCCATGTTTGCACTTACAAGCAAACGAGCAGGTTGGTAGGTTAATTTATTACTGTTCATTGGCCCTAGTATGTAAATTAGTGGGAGAATCTGGTGATGCGGGGTGAGGTGATAGAAATTTTGGTAGAATAAAATGGATTAAGGTACAATTAGTGTTAAAATGGGAATCAGTGGGCTGATGGGTCTGTTTTCCATAATTCACAGGCATACAAAATGGACAATTATTTGTTTTCTTTCATTATCAAAGGGAAATGACATGTAATATATGTAATTTTGTTGGAACCCTTTAAGGATTGTGGTATGTGACTAATTGCCTTCTGCATGATTTTTAGTAATACTGTAAAATGCTCTGGTAGTATCATTTACCAGTTATCTTCCAGTATCTTAAGGAGGGTTTGAGAATGTTATTATACACTGAGTCTGGGAGCTGTATTTAATTTTTATTGATTCAATATTGAGATTATCAACTTACACCAAATTCTAGTGGACAGTTTGTTCATAATAATTGAAATGATGTGCTTTTTGTTGTAAACTTGATATTGTGATTTTCAGCGCCATCAGTTTTGATTTCAGAGTCTCTGGCGTCCCCTGTTGTCTGGCCTTAGCATTACACACTGTATATAAAATCTTCTGCCTGCCACAGATTGTTTCTCTAGCACACTTTATTTTATACTGGCATCAGCTTGAGATTTCTGATTAACTTCTGAATTTTATAACTGTAAACTAAATATAAGTTGTACCCTAACTCATCTAAGCTCTTTTTAAAGTCATCTTAATTTCTTCAATTAGATCAATAAATATTGAATCTTGCCTTTGTTCACTGATTTTTCCTTCAGGTGCATTTTTGATCCCTTACCTGATGATGCTGGCATTTGCTGGAGTCCCCATTTTCCTCCTTGAAACAGCACTTGGCCAATTTGCCAGTCAGGGACCAATATCTGTGTGGAAGGCTATTCCTGCTTTGCAAGGTAAATATTCACATCCAGAGTCACTTTCTGATAACAAGTTCTTTTGTCTAAAAATAAACATGACATTGTTTTGTTTTTCATTCTGTCTGCAGGATGTGGAATCGCTATGTTGATCATCTCGGTTCTGATTGCAGTGTACTACAACATCATAATATGTTACACCCTTTTCTACCTTTTTGCATCATGTATTCCTGTACTTCCCTGGGCATCTTGTGAAAACAGTTGGAACACTGAAAATTGTAGAGACAAGAACAAGCTGCTATTGGGTAACCACTGCAGAACCTATTCTTTGGACAGATCCAATCTTCCGACCCATTGGAGGAGGTTTTAACATATTACAAAGACACGCACTAGTTTTACAGGGGTCGACGTGGATACTTGTGAAAATAACTTGCCTTAAAACGACAACCAGTCCTCTCAAATTCCAGCAGGGATCACAGCATCTTCCAACATCACGAGCCTTATTTGCTTTTATTCATTTTTAACCTTCATCCATCTTTGTTGGCTAGTGGGAATTGGGAAAGAGGTTACTGCTAGTCATTTTACTTCTGCTGTTATGGTAATTTGAATTGAGTGTCATTTTAATACATAGTTGCCTTCATTTGAGTAGGTCCATGTAACCTAATAAGAGGTTCAGTTTAATCAAATTATTACAGTGACCATCAGATGATGTAATTTATGAGTGAATCATTGGGTGTTCATTAATTATTTACTAATTATATAAATGATGAGATGTTAGACTGTAGCTTTGCAGAATCATAGAATTTTACAGCATGGAGATAGATTTTTAGAGATGCAGTACAGTAACAGGCCCTTCTAGCGCACGTTGCCCAATTACACGCATGTGACCAATTAACCTACACACCCCTATGTCTTTGGACTGTGGGAAGAAACTGGAGCACCCAGAGGAAACTAACACTGTCACAGGGAGATCATATGAACTCCTTGTAGGCAGTGGTGGGAATCGAACCGGGTATTATTTGGCATCTACTCCTTACTAGTTACTTGAAAGAGTTGTCCACTGAACTGACCTTCCCCATAATCTTCTGAGCAGTTTTCATTCCAAATATTGATTCAAATCACTTTTGGAAGCTATTGTAGTTTGTAATTCTGCTATTATTCTGGCAGGCGATTCCTAGTCCTAATAAACCTAATCTTCTCCACTTCCCCTTGACACTCTTCTATTTGTATTGAAGCTGACACCAGCTGAAGAGAGCAAAGTATTAGATGACATTAAAAATATTCACCTTCAAAAATTAACTTCAAAATCTGATACTTCCCAGAAATTTTAATTTATATCAACAAAATTATGTTAAGACTTAGGAACAGAATTAGGACATTCGGCCCATCGAGTCTGCTGTACTATTCCATCATGACTGATTTGTTATACGTCTCAATCCCATTCTTCTGCCTTCTCCCTGTAACCTTTGACACCCTTACTAATCAAGAACCTATCAAATTCTACTTTAAGTATACCCAATGACTTGGCCTCCACAGTCATCTGTGGCAATGAATTCCACAGATTCACCACCCTCTGCCCAAAAAAAATTTCCTCTTCATCTCTGTTCTAAATGGATATCCTTCTATTCTGATGCTCTGCCCTCTGTATCATCTCAAAAACATTAGAATGAATTTAATTGGTGACGACAGGCAAGGGAGGCTGCAGATTCTGTGTCACTTGGTTAGATCATTAAATTGTAGAGAGCATAGCACACTAAATCAGGCCATTTGGCCTGATGTGTCTGTATTGGTCAGAAACGAACTAGCCCAATTCCATTTCTAGCTGCCAAGCTGTTGCCCAACAGGCCAAGAGTCTTCAAGTACACACACAAAACGCTGGAGGAACTTAACAGGTCAGTCAGCATCTTTGAAGGAGAATAAATATTCAATGTTTCACGCTGAGACACTTCATCAGGATCGAATGAATCAGCTGCTGCTGATTGGTTCAGTTCAGCTGCTGAACTCAGCCTGACCTGTTGAGTTATTCCAGCACTTTGTGTGTGTGTTTACTCAAGATTCCCAGCATCTGCAGGATCTCTTGTGTTCTCAAGTACACATCCAAGTACTATTTAAACATGGAGAATGTTTATGCTTCCTCCATCATTTCAGCCAGTGAGTTCAAGATCCTTACCATCCTCTGGATGAAAATAAGTGTCCTCATGTACTGCTCCATCCACTTACACGTTTTACTTATGTCTATCACCCCTACTGGGGCATAGGCTGCCAACGGGAGCTCACCAGAGTCCTCTGTCTGGGGCTTGTCTTTCAAGCTGTTCCTGCGTTTTGCCCATCTTCTTGGTGTCAGCTTCAGGGTCGTGTCACCAGGTCTTCTTTGTCCAGCCCTCTTAGAAGGTTGATCAGCTTTGTAGCTTCCATGGACATGAGGCTTTCATCACACATCTTCATACATCTTCCAGGTGAAGATCTTTCCTCTCCCAGGGATGAGATCTTCAGAGATTTCTGTAGCTCTGGGTTTTTGTTTATGGGATGGGGTTGCTGGCTCCATGTCTAGCCCTCCTCCTTTCGCCGCCGGGCTTGCGGCCGTCCATGTTGGAGTTTCCATCCACTTACAAAGTACTTTAAATCTGCAACCACACTTCTCCCCCTATCCCATCTTCTGTCCCAACACCTCTACTCCCCAAGTTTTGATCGCCCTGGAAAGGAAAGTAGGTGCTTCCTTCCTATCCTGACTCCTCAAGGTTTTATACAAACTAATTAAGTCTCCAATCTATTCCAAAGGAAGCAACTCTAGCCTTTTCAGTCTTTCCTCATTGTTCCGATTTTCTATTCCAGATATTTTCACAGACCTTTTTTGTACTCCCTCCAGTACAATCACATCTTTCCTGTAACATTGAGATGGATAATGTAAGCACTATTCCCGTTGTAGTTTAACTAGTGTTATTTACAGTGCCAGCATTATCTCCCTGCTCTTATATTCTATGGCTTGGTTAATAAAGGAGACCATCCCATATGACAGAGATGTGGTGCATGTTTTATGTCTCAGTTTCAGTCAGAAATTGGCTGCTCCACTTTTGGAACTATTGGCTATAAATGGACAGATACTTAATCCAGACATGTCAAAAAACTGTGGTCACACCAGATCACTTTAAAGAATGCTTCGAATGTCGAATGTTTCATATTTCTCTATAGTGCTCAGTGATTGTTATTGTCTTGTGATTATAATGTAAGTAATAACGGATACAGTCTTGCAGTGTTTGCACAAGATTGAGGGTAAAGGGCCAAAGAATAACCCCTCTCAATGTTAATACTTCAGATATGTAATGTCCACTTTTGAATATTTTCCACTTAACGTTTTAAGACATTTTTATAAGGATAATTATCTTTTTTCCTTCTTGGATTAAGGTTCCCTGCATCACAACCTGATATTAAGATCGTGGCTTATATTTTTTTTCATAAAACAATACTAGTCTTGTTCTAGTCACAATGACCCAAAGGTAGTTCAGTACGAATGACTGTGAAACAGTCTTTCACCAAAGAGAGACGTGTCATTTCTGTTGGGTCTTCTCACAATGACCTACACAGTGATTGGGAGCAGGGTTGAATTAATTCTTCCTCATCGTTCCTAGCTATAGACCAGTAAGTTTATGCATACGTGTTCTCCCATAAAGCCATAAGCAAATAGAAATCTTTAGCATAAAATCAGACCTTTTGTTGAAAATCTACATTTGTTGAAATGGCTCCAGGGTATTTACAATATAACTGAGATGTACCATTAAGGTTCTAGTATCATTGGACCAACATCTAATGTCTCTGAAGAAACAATTAAGCAAATAAATTCAATGAGATTCCAGATAATCAAATTAGTTTCCATCTGAACATTGGTGAATAACCAAGCAGCCTAGGATTCAAGCAATTTTAGATTGAAAAAAGCTTTGAGCTTCAGACAAGAATTCAGCGTGGTGCTTACATTTAACCAACTATACTGTACATTAATTCATAACAAACTTAGAGTAATGATGCCATTGAAGGGTATAAATTATTTAAAATATATCCAGTTATATCAAGAACAACCATAAGACACAGGTGCAGAATTTGGCCATTTGGCCCATTGACTCTGCTCAGCCATTCAAACATAGCTGATTTATTATCTGTCTCAACCCCATTCTCCTGCCTTCGCCCTGTGACCTTTGACACCCTGACTAATCAAAACCAACAAGACTAAGCTGCAATTTGCATTATAAAGGACATAATAAGAAATGTAAGCTTATTTTACATTTTTTTAAAACAAATGTATAAACATTATCTTTCTGGTTTAAGGCAACATTTGGACACTGAACTACCTTGCCTCTGTCTCCATTCTATAACAATCTGTGCTTTTGGCATGTTTAGAATTGTAGCTTGTGTTGGGGTTAGTGTACTTGATTCTCAAAGTGTCAGCAATGTAGAAGATAGACATTGCATCAGTCTTTGCAGTAATGATTTCCACAAAGCTTGCATGTCAAAGTTGTCATCAATTCTTGGGGTAAATTCACATACTCCCAGCAGGGAGGCAGTGCTTGGAGGAAGTGTGGGTCACAGATTTAACACTCTGTCAAAGTTATATTTTGCTTATGAAAGTGAATGAATAACTGCAT
Source organism: Mobula birostris (assembly GCF_030028105.1). Lineage (NCBI taxonomy): Eukaryota > Metazoa > Chordata > Chondrichthyes > Myliobatiformes > Myliobatidae > Mobula > Mobula birostris. Next base: position 98,212,716 of record NC_092380.1, on the reverse strand, counting down.
TAATTCTAAGTGCTTCTCTAGATAAAGTAAGTTAGAATGAAATTGCTTCACCTTTGGGATGTGAATTTGAATCTAGCCAAGACTGCCAAGATGAGTATCTTCTATTGCTGCAGGGATGTGAGATTTGGAGTAAAGCTACTTTAAGCAAGCTTATCTCCTCTTGATTTTGGATCTGTAGCACAAATTCTGACCCGAATATGATACAATTTTGCTGAAAGCTGGAAACAGCAGAAATGAGAGGTGGAATTTTCCCACTGATTCAGCAGGGGGTGACTTTATAAAATTGAATTAAAGTGCATCGTTTGAGAACTATCCTGGGAAATTGACCCTCCTTCTGACCTATGCCAAATTGATTGGGGAACATTTACTCTTGCACTGGATGTCACTGTAATTAATTACATACATGTTCCATAAAAGACTTCATTTACTTCCTGTAGTTTGTCCTAGCCTTACTGAAATCTTAATGATGCATCTCATTAATTTATTCACAGAAACAAAATCTTAAACCGTAGGAAAATGAAGGCTGCTAACTTTGGAAAATCACAGTGTAATATAAATCTAATGTGGGTTAAAGATAACAGCTGGGAGATAACAGCAGACAGTAATGCATTCCAAGTTTTTCACCCATCTCCAAAACATGCTTGAAGTTCAAAGGTAATGCATAATGCCTTTGGTATTGATTTTAAAGCATATTTGATTATAAAGAAATGCAATGCTTTGTATAATACATATATGTTCGATGCATGTATCACGCTCTGCCTTGTCTTTTTACATACTAACACATTCAACTGCACAAAATCCCTTTTTTCATGATTGCACTTCTGATTTGAAAAAGGCTGCACCACAATTTAATGTTGTTAATACAAGACTTGATAGTTGTGGCTCATGGTTATACTGTTGATTGAAATCTCATGCCAAAGACGAGCACAAAATCAAGCCTGACATTTCCCTTTGCTGAGAGAATGCTGCTGTGTCTACCACAGGATCCATCTACCCTCTCAGATAGATGGACTCCCAAAGAAAAGCTTGTGAGTTCTCCCTGACATTTGAACCAACACTTTTGTCACTAATAGAGATTATATTGTTGTTTCTTTTCTGTGGGTTCTTGCTGTGTGCATAATGGCTGCCAGATATCCTGCATTGTAACAATGATGACATTTTAATGCACATTATGTATGAAATGCTTTTGGGATGTCCCGTGGTCATGGAAGATGTTATAGAAAAGCAAGGCTACCTTCAAGTGAACAATCTTTATACTTACACAGCATGGAAATCATTTTCACATTCTATTGGGAATGTTAAATTGACATCCAGATTACAATTTTTTCTTACAGATTGTAAAACAATATGCATGTACTGATACTGCACTTTGAAAGGAATCATATTTTTAAAATTTCAAATTATAAAACTTCCTGAGATTATTTTTCCTAGTTCTAAACTGAGGAATTAATATAGTAGCGTTATTTTTCAATCCAATTGCAGGCTATTATCAATTTCCTCTCTCCAAATATAAGCTTAAATGGGCAAATATATCTATCAAAACATATAGAAGCAAGTTCATTATGACTGTATTAAGCTTTCAGGCAATACATTGCTGGAGTTTATTATGCACAGTCGAACTTACGTCAAAAGAAAGAAAACTGGTGAAGAAAAAGAAGCACAGACAAAACGCTGGAGGAACTCAGCAGGCCAGGCAGCATTTATGGAAAAGAGCGAACAGACGACATTTTGGGCCAAGACCCTTCATCAGGACTGGACTGCCGAGTTCCTCCAGCATTTTCGTGTATTGCTTTGAATTTGCAGTGTCTGCATATTTTCTTGTGTTTGGGGGAAAAAAAGAATTATGCACAGAACATAACAATTCAATATTTGCCGCACAGTGTGGCACAATGCCTAACATACTGTTTTACCAGATATTTATCCCATTGTGTTGCGTTATATACCTCATGATACCACACTGTGATATACAGTGTAAATATGTTTTTACACTGTGTACACCACATTATGTGACATAATACATATCACCTGGTGTTGAATCATATGTAGATGTTGCTCCATATAGTACAGTCCACATAGTTATGTGGTGGGTACTGTATAACACATTGTGGATTTGCACTATGAGAAATCATCCATAAGCGTGTTGAGGTGTGATACTGACAACAATATGCAGTGTGATATTGATGTGTGGTAATTACAACAATCTGCAATGTGGTATTTGCTCCATATTGTGCACAAAAAAGTTGCATCATATACTCCATCCTATTACATGTATTTAACAGAATATGTTATATACTTCTGCATGATAATTACATAATGAACAGCAAAGTCTATTCTACATTATCATTGCACAGTATATGGTACGTATGCATCATTCAATTTTACAGGTTTTACAACAGATTTCATTCTGCAATGTTACAGGCACCTGCAACACCGTGTGACATAATACATGACCACAGTGGTACATCATTTTATATCATTGTCATAGTGTAAGGGAATCGTACAACATGGAAACAGATCACTTGGCTTCCCACATCCACACTGACTAGAGGACACCCATCCCTATTAATCTCATCTTCCAGCATATTGTTCCGAGACATTCGATGGCATTGCGTCCACTACTCTTTCCACAAGTCCTAAACTATCCTGAACTTTACTCACTGTTCTCTGGGCGAAAAAACTCCTCCTCAGACCCCCTCTATATTTCTTACCCCTTATCCTAAATCAATGTCCTCTCGTTTCATCGACCTCTAATACATGAAAAAATTACCTGCAGTCTACCCCTATCTATACTCTCATAATTTCATTCCTCTTAATCATATTCCCTGTTAGCCTCCTTTGCTCGTCTGCTATATGGGAAAAGCACACAGTGCTGTGGATTTTGTCATGAGTGATTACAGCTGTGCATGAAATGCATCAGAATGGTTTGACTGTATAGATGAAATACAACACATTGTAATACATTGCATATTCTAAGCATCTCATAATGTAGACAGCATTGTGCATTTTAGTCAACCATGTTGACATAAATGGAAAGCCTTCTCCAAATTTGAGAGTTTACAAATCAAACTGAAAAAAAAAATCAATTCAGATTTCTTTCTTGTGGCTTTGACATTTTAAGTCCTTTGAGATGCCTTATCCAAGCCTGAAAAAATCCTGCATAAATTGGCTATTGTAAAGTTTAGGATAGTTCAGGAATTGACAGGATGGTGCTGGACTTTAGCTGGCTAAACTTACACCCTCTTAACCACCACAAACTACTACTGCCTCACACCCTGTTAGGACATTGGTTTACAAGGTTATGCTCCTAAATGTAAAAGAATGTCCAGTCACTATTAAGGTTTAGCACACCAATGAATTGGACTAATTAGTCAATCACCTTTCTATATAGTGCAATAATCTGCCTGACCCAAGTGTTGGTTTGCTGGGCCAGCCATAGATATTTAAATGCATTCCACCTTACATTACTAGGGATGAACTCAACCTACTCCAATTCGTCCCCTGTTCCTCACAAGAAGATGTATTGATACTTCAGGCTTCAGACGATGGTTGAAAAGCTGATTCCAGGAACTGTTCCGGCACAGCACAGTCATCAACAAAGTCCACAGTAAAACGCATGAGTGCATCGCCACCATTTTCCTCCCCACAGCATGCCAGCAGAAACATTACTCCATTCTTTGGAACCTCAGCAGCAAATGCTGATTTCTGAGCAGCTTAAAGGTAGGTATTTAACCCTGGGAACATATTTACACGTGTGGCCTTGAGGTGATGCATCCAGAAGCCCTCATTCCACGCCTCAGAGTTTTCTCATCACTTATTTAATGAACTTCAAATACAGTAAGTTTTGGAAGAATTTAGGAAAGAGGGTTTCCAATTACTCTTGTCACCAGTGTGTTACAATACATTGCTGTAGACTGGGTTTGCTCATTATCAAGTGTGAACACTAGCCTCCCATCCAAAGAGCCATAAAGGAACAATGCATGACATGAACGTGACTAATCTGTGGTTACTTCAGATTTATCTTGCTTGCCAGATTGACACTTTCTTAGCACCAATCCACATTGAGTATTGCAATGTAAGAGGAAGCCTTCTGCAGTATTCCTTGGAATGTAATATATGAAGAAAGCTACATGTATGGCAATGAGGCATATAACCCTGATTGCGTAATTGGTAGCAAGATTTAGGTGGGAGAAGTGTGAACAAAGGAAGAAATGTTTCTTTCTTCTAAGTATGGCTTTCAAAAAGTGGTGCTCCAGCTAACTTCCAAAACTTTCCCTTGGATAGGAAGTTAAAGTTGGAAAAGTGTATGTAGGGCAATTATCAACAATATGTTTGCATGATAATATAACTGAGAGCATTTAGGGGCACACTCTCAATGATCAAGACAATTAAAACAGTGAACAGCATGGATAATATTAACAGCACAATACAATCAGTATCAGGAATAGTAAAGTTGTTTTGTTTAGAAAGCATTATAACTCTAAGCTCTTCCTTGATATGAATGTCCAGCAGAAGGCATAAATAGGAGAATAAACAATTTCATTCAGTGAATTTCCTATCCATGGATCTTGGTATTCAAGAAGATACCCAGAATAATATCCAGTGTTAGAACATCTAACCTGCAGATACCTCCGGATGTTTACATGATCCACTGGATTTTTTTTTTATTCCATTCAGTATTCTTGATCTTTCAAACTCATATGTTTAATGAAAAAAAGGGAATGAGCCAGTTCTCCTTTGCAAAATTGCAGATGTGAGGAAGTTCACAGAGGATCCCTGTAGTGAGCTGGTATAATAAATTATTTTTCAGTGTCCTGAGGTAAAGGAAGTTCTTTGAATAGTAAGTTATTACAAGTATTTTGTGCCTTCACTATCATGACATTGAAGGCTTGAAAGAATAAACCAAACGTTTGTCAATAGTTCAGAGATTCAGTAGCAGAAGTAAAAATAATAATGTATTAATAAGATTTTCTTGTCCCTACAGATTCTTGTATGATTGAAGATACCAACAGTGTGCAGATTAAAAATACATCATTTTGCATTTCTGCTTTTCCCAACCTCACCATGGTGAACTACAGCAGACCCATAAACAAAACCTTTGTCAGTGGGAGTGAAGAATACTTCAAGTAAGTGGGAAATTTAATACAGAAAGGGTTGTTAGCATTGAAATTACAAAAATATAATCAGGATTAAGAGATGAAGGCAAGACTATGAGAGAGAAAAACTGAAGGACTTTTCATTTAAGTCACTACCACAAGTCTATATAGTGCAGCAATCTGAAAATATACCCATATGGTGAAGAAAATGCTGCTAAAAGAATGAGGTGTAGCACAAGAACTTAAAAGGGAAAAGTGAACGGTGAAGAGTAAACAGTAAAATGGCAAGACACACACAGACACACACACATACACACACACACACACACACACACACACACACACACACACACACATATAGTGTTGGAAGAACTCAGCAGGGCAAGTGGGATCTACGGAGGAAAATGAATGATCGACGTTTCAGGCTAAGAGCCTTCGTCAGGATTGGAAAGAAAGAGGACAGAAGGCAGAGTAAAAGAGTGCGGAGTGTGGGAGAGGGAGGAGCACAAGCTGGCAGGTAATAGGTGGATCCAGATGAGAGAGGGAATTGAATCGGGAATAGTGTGGGAAAGTGGAAGAGGCAAAGGGCTGACCAAAATAGATTCTCATAGGGGAGGACGGTAGACCACAGAATAAAGGAAAGAAGTTATGGTACAAGAGGGAGGAAGGAATGGGTGATGTGCAGGTCATGAGGTCAGGGAGGTGTAAGAAAAGGGCCCAGAGGAATATAGGAGATCAAAAGTGTATGGGGGGGGGGGAAACAGAGGGGAGTGTTTACCAGAAGTTAGAAAAACTGTTCTGTATGCTGTCAGTTTCGAGCCCAAGACAGAAAATGAGGCGTTGTTCCTCTGTTTGACTATTTATTTCCCTCCAGAGGTGCTGCCTGACCTGCTGAGTTCCTGCAGCGTCTTGTAGGTATTGTTCCAAGTCTCCCACATCTCCCTGGAGTCTGCAAATAAGCTTTCATCAATCTGAAACGTTTTTTCTCTCTTCTCAAAAAGTCTAAATTGTTTGAAATGAAACATTCCTCCACAAAATAATGATAGCATGGTGAATTTATTGTTTGCAACCACAGAGCTTCTCACAACAAATAATGAAAGCAATAATGAAAATCTTAAAAGGATTTGATTTCCTCTCTGAGCTCTTAACCTGTGAGCACCCTGCTAGCAAATTGATTCTCAATTAGTCAATTATATGTGTAATTACTTTAAATCAATGCAGACCAGGATATTCAGAAAACTAAGCAGTTATATTTAGAACTGTAAAGTAACACTATCAAATCTTAACTTCATCGGCAAAGTAAAAATTATAGAGAATTGATCCTGACTTTGCATGATTTTGCATAGTGGATGGTAGTTGCAAACACGAGAAAATCTGTGGATGTTGGAAATCTAAAGCAACTAACACAAAAAAAGCTGGAGGAACTCATTAGGTTGGGCAGCATTTATAGAAAAGAATAAATTGTTGACATTTCGGGCCAAGACCCTTCTTCAGAACTGAGAAGGATGCCTGAATTAAAAAGTAGGGGAGGGGAAAGAGGTGAGCTGGAAAGTGATGAGTGAACCAGGTGGGTGGGAACGGTCAAAGGCTGGAGAAGAAAGAATCTGACAGGAGAGGAGAATTGGCAATATGAAAAAAAAGGGAAGGAGGAGGGGTTCCAGGGGCTAGTAATTGATAGGTTAGAAGAAGTAAGAAGTCAGAGTGGGAAATAGAGGGAAAGGGGGAGGGGCAGGAGCAGCACCCAAAGAAAAAATTGATATTCATACCATCAGGTTGGAGGTACCCAGATGGAATATAAGATGTTGTTCCTCCACTCTGAGGGTAGCCTCTTCTTGGTACAAGAAGAGGCCAAGGATTGACATGCTGATTTGGGAATGGGAATCATTGTGGCAGATGGTGTGGAGTTGCTCGACGAATCGTTCCCGGAATTTATGATGAGTTTCACCAATGTAGTGAAGGCCACCTAAGGAGCGCCAGACACAATAGACAAACCCAGCAGATTCGCAGGTGAACTGTTACCTCACCTGGAAGGACTGTTTGGGGCCCTGAAAGGAGGCGTATGGACAGGGGTAGCACTTAGGCCGCTGGCAGGGGTAAATGTCAGGAGGGAGAGTAGTGGGAAGGAATGAATGGGAGGTAAAGGTACGTTTAGTGGTAGGGTCCCTTTGGAGATGGAGATGGTGATAGTTGGCAACTTATTTGACAACTTCATCGTTTTATTTTCCATTCAATATAAATAAAAACAAATGGGTGTGAAGCAAAATAGGATTCTGGTTTGTATTCTCCCATTTTCTACTCTTACCAAGAGTGAGCATAGGTAGATACGCTCAGTGGCCACTTTACTAGGTATGCCTGTACACCTGCTCGTTAATGCAAAAATCTAATCAGCCAATTGTGTGGCAGGAGCTCAAAACATAAAAACATGCAGACATGGTCAAGAGGCTCAGTCATTGTTTAGTCCAAACATCAGAATAGGGAAGAAATGTGACCCAAGTGACTTTGACGGTGGAATAATGGCTGGTACCAGATGAAGTGGTTTGCATACCTCAGAAACTGCTGATCTCCTGGGGTCTTCACGCACAACTGTCTCTTCTAGAATTCACAGAGAATAGTAGGAAAAACAAAAAAACGTCCACTGAGGGCAGTTCTGTGGGTGAAATGAGAGAGGTCAGAGGAGATTGGTTCAGGTTGACAGGAAGGTGACAGTAACTCTAATGTTATTGTGTTACAACAATGGTGTGCATCAGAGCATCTCTGAATGTACAACCCTTCAAACCTTGAAGTGGATGAGCTGAGGCAGCAGAAGCCACTCTGGGTTCCACTATTGTACTTAATAGGCAACTGAGTGTAGATTCTCTTCTCCAAACTCTGCAATGCTTTCATGATTGCTACTGTTTCCAACAGGTACTTTGTGTTACAAATTTCTGCGGGGATTGAACATCCTGGGAAGATACGGTGGGAATTAGCAATGACTCTGTTATTGGCCTGGATAATTGTTTATTTATCCCTGGCAAAAGGCATAAAATCATCGGGAAAGGTGGGTTACGGCATTCTTTCATGTACCGATCTTGTGATTTTCAAGAAATGATTGGCAATGCTTTATTGCATTTTCTGCCTTCTATCTACAGGTTGTCTACTTCACAGCCACCTTCCCTTACGTTGTCCTTGTCATCCTCCTGCTCCGTGGAATTACTCTGCCTGGAGCCGGAGATGGGATCTGGTACTTCATTACACCTAACTGGGATAAGCTGAAGGATGCCAAGGTAGGCAAGTTAATTAAGACGATTCAATAGCTATTGGTGAGTTGTATAGCACATGGAAGATAGCAATACATGCTTTAACTAACATTTAATTCTTAGAGGTGATTATGGGAACAAATTCAGACCAACATCTTTGTTTGTTTGTTCTGTGTATATTGACCCTCTTGAGTAGTGCATGATTTTAAATTGATCAGAATAATAAAAATAATAATAAAGATGCTCATACTCTTAGAAAATAAGTATCTTAATTTGTCCACTAAGATTTAAAACAGTGACATCAGTCAATAATAATTCTATTTAATGTATGGAACACAAACACCAGATATATTTGAAAAGCAGGGAAGTTATACTAAACCTATCAAACCTGGTTGGAAGCACATACTCTACTGTGCATAGCTCTGCTTTCCACATAATGAAAAGGATTTGGAGACACAAGGGACACAAAAGCTTCTGTAAATGCTGGAAATCCAGTGTAACACACAGAAAATGCTGGAGGAACTCAGCAGGTCAGGCAGTGTCTACAGAGATATCAGAGGCAAGAGATTTTGCAGATCTCAAGTCCGGGACCAATTCACTCATTTCTTATCATCTTGAGAAACTCCATTGGGCTACTTCTAAAACTTTACTTTTGCAAGGACTTCCTCTAGTTCCCAATCCTTTAATGTATTTCCCTCCTTGAACTCTTACTACAAATGATACAGTCTCTTCATACTCATGGTATGTATGAACATAAAAACTTGGGGCAGCCGAAAGACACTTGACTCTTCAAACCTGCTCTGCCACTTAATTGTTATTTGGGTTGTTATTGTCACTTGTACCAAGGTACAGTAAAAAGCTTTGGTTTGCACACCATCCACACAGACCATTCCATACATTACAATACATCTAGCCCTGAGACATCAAGCAAGGTAATTTGATTCCCAATGTAGCCCCCTGGTAAACTTCAGGCTCACTCAACTCGCTTTCGTCTAGGGGGAGCAGCCTTCAGCCCCGCCAAACTGGGTAATCAAGTTTGTGTGGATGCTGTACCCCGCACCGCCAAATAACAGACAATACACCATATGGGATTAAATGATTACACCTTATAGATCTTACTGGAACTATGTAATTTATAGAGATAAAATATAAAAGGAAAATAAAAGGCGCCAAACTTATCAAAGTTCAACCACTTCGTGCACAACAGTTGGAGCTCAATTAACGGAGTCTTCTTTCCACCATTCGATCCCCTCCGACCCCCTCGACCCACCTGGGACCAACCATGGTGGTCGACCAGACGCTCCACACGAGTCTGTCTTCGTCTCCTCTCCTTGCCGAAGACCCTGGGCTTCGGACTCCCACTCGGGGTCTGTCCCGTCAGCCAGCTTACAGCATCGCGTCTCCCCTCTCCGTCCCCATCGCGCCTTCTGTGCCAAAGCCTGCGAACAATAGCTTACAGACACGCAAGAAAGAATAACATCTATCCCAATTGGTTAACAAATGAATACAATTCTCTTTGTAATCCAAACAAGCTGCTAGAAAGAGAACTTTCTCAGCAGTTATTATTACAGAAAAGCCACTTTAATTATAATAACAAAGAAGCCATTTTGTTAGCCTTTGCAGTAACATAAAAGAAGAAACCCGTTACACCAACAAATGGTTCATTGGTTTATGCATTATGGACTGTCTGTCTGGTGCTTTCAGCTCCCTCCCATCTCCTTTCCCCCTTTATCCAAACATGATTCCCCTCTCCCTGTCCCCTTCCCACTCTCAGTCCACAGCAGAGGCCCATATCAGAATCTAGCTTACTGTCACTGAGGATCTAACCTGCTTCCAACATATTGATACAGCTATGAAGAAAGCAAGACAGGGGCTATATTTCAAAAGGCATTTGAGGAGATTTGGATTGTTTCCTGAACATTTAAAAACTTCTACAGATGTACCATGGAGAGCATTCTGACAGGCTGCATCACTCCTCTGGTATGCAGGGGAGGGAGGGTACTGCACAGGATCGAAAGAAATTACAGAAAGTTGTAAAATTAGTCAGCTCCATCATGGGTACTGGCCTTCATAGTATCCAAGGCCTCTCCAAGGAGCGATGCCTCAGAAAGGTGGCATCCATTATTAAGGACTCCCTTCACCCAGGATATGCCCTCTTCTAATTATTAGCATCAGGACGGAGGTACAGGAGCCTGAAGGCACACACTCAGTGATTCGGGAACATCTTCTTCCTCTCTTCCATCCAATTTCTAAATGGATTTTGAAGCCATGAACGCCACCTCACTTTTCATTTTTTTTTTCTGTTTTTGCACCACAATTTTTAAATCTATTTAATATACGTATATACTTACTGTAATTTATTTATTTTTTCTATATTTATCATGTATTGCATTGTACTGCTGCCGCTAAATTAACACATTTCACGGCATGTGGCGATGATATTAAACCTGATTCTAATTCTGATTTGTCATTGGATTTGTTTTTTTGTGGCAACAGTGCAGTGCAATACATAAAATTACTACAGCACTATGCAAACTTCGTAGGCTCCCTCGCTGTGTAAACCTTTGCACAGTACTGTATATCGAGGTGGTACCAAGGAGATAAAAGAATGCAGGATATAGTGTTACAGAGAAACTGCTGTGCAGCTGGACAAATCAAGCTAACGATCATGATGAGGTAGACTGAGAGATCAAGAGTCCATCCTTATGTCGAAGAAGTCGATTCAAGTACCTTATAACAACAGGGTAGAAGCCCTCCTTGAACCTGATGCTACGTACTCTCGAACTTTTGTGTCTTATGCACTATGGCAGAGCGGAGGTGAGCAAATGGCCAAGGAGGGAAGGGACCCTTGGTTATGTTGGCTGCTTTCCTGATACAGTGGAAAGTGTGGATGAAGTCAATGGAGGAGACTTTTTTTTTGCGACAGTCACAACTCCTTGCAACTTTTTACGGTCTTGGTTGGAGCAGTTGATTTAATAAGATTATGACTGATTTCGCTGTAACTTCAACATCACATTTTGGTCTTATCTGGCATTCTTTGCTTATCAATTACATTCTACCTTTACTTCAAACATAGTTTAAGACTCACTTTGAGGAAGAGAATTATGATGACTTTGAAAAGCCTTTGAAAAACAGCTTTTCCTCATCTCATCCTGTTTAAAATGGCAATCAGTAGATTTAGATTCTCCCAAAAGAGAAAACACCCTTTCTACGTCCACTCTGTCAAGACACCCCAGGACATTGAATGTTTCAGTTATATCAGCAGATACAAGCCCAGACTGTTCAACCTTTCCTCATAAGTCAATCTTCTGTTAAACTTGATCTCAACTGCTTGCAATGTAATTATATCCCTCTTTAAATAAAGAGGATGATATTGAACCCAGTCCTCCAGCTGATGTCTCACTAACATCCTACATAACTGAAGCAGAACTCCTGAATTTTGCATTCACTTTCTCTAACATTCTCTCCGCTTTCCTAGTTGCTGTAGGTGCATGTTATCCTTTTGGAGATCAAAGTTCAAAGTATGTATACTCAATACAACCTTGAGATTCGTCTCCTTACAGGCAGCCACAAAACAAAGAAACCCAATGGAACCCATAAATAAATGACTGTCAAACACCCAATGTAATGTACAGAAAAAAAAACAAATTGTGCAAACAATAAAAGGAAACAAATAATATTAAGAATGGAAGTCACAAAAGTGATCCACAGCTATGAAGCCAATCATCACTGCAGCCATACACTAGAATAGCTAAATGCCTCTGCATCCTACTTTCTCGCCCTACTTAAACTATTTGTTTCTATGTTGCAATTCCCCATATTTCACTCAATTTTCTTACACTTTTCATATTATTCCATGTTTCTAATGTATCTTTATGCCAAAATTTCTTCATCTTGATGGCTGAGAGACTGGTGTAGGGGACAGGGATTTGGGTTCCTGGATCATTGGAGCATCTTCCGGGGGAGGTACGACCTATACTAAAAGGACGGGTTATACCTGAACCCGAAGTGGTCCAATATCCTAGCAGGCAGGTTTAATAGAGCTGTTAGGGAGGGTTTAAACTAATTTGGCAGGGGGATGGGAGCTGGAGTGATAGGGCTGAGGAGGGGGAAAACAGAAATAGATCAAAGTTAGTGTGCAGCAGAGATGGTAGAAAAGATAGGCGGGAGATGAGGCTTAATCACAGCCAGTGGGGTGAGTTACAGGGTAATAGAGTTGTGGTGCAGTTAAAACAAAAATCAACAAATACTGGACAGAAAGTGTTGTATTTGAATGCACGCAGCATAAGAAATAAAATGGATGATCTTAAAATTCAGCTACAGATTGGCAAGAATGACGTTGTGGCCATCTCTGAAACTTGGCTAAAGGATGGCTGTCATTGGGAGCTGAACGTCCAAGGATATACAGTGTATTGGAAAGATAGTTTAGTAGGCAGAGGGGGTGGTGTGGCCCTGTGTATAAGAAATAATATTAAATCATTAGAAAGGGATGGCATAGGATTGGAAGGTGTAGAGTCTCTATGGGTTGAGTTAAGAAATGGCAAGGGTAAAAGGACCCTAATGGCAGTTGTATACAGGCCTCCAAACAGCAGCTGGGATGTGGATTACAAATTACAGCAGGAGGTATAAAAGGCATGTCAGAAGGGCAATGTCATGATAATCATTGGGAATTTTAACATGAAAGTGGATTGGGAAAACCAGGTCAGTACTGGACCTTAAGAGAGAGAATTTGTAGAATGTCTAAGGAATGGCTTTTTAGAACAGCTTGTTGTTGAGCCCACTAGGGGATCGGCTGTGTTGGATTGGATGTTGTGCAATGATTCAGAGGTGATAAGAGAGCTTAAGGTTAAAGAACCCTTAGAGAACAGTGATCACAATATGATCGAGTTCACTTTGAAATTTGTGAAGGAGAAAATAAATTCCAATGTGTCAATATTTCAGAGGAATAAAGGGAATTACAATGGCATGAGAAGAAAACTGGCCAAGGTTGACTGGAAAGGGGCACTAGTAGGAAGGACAGTAGAGCAGAAATGGCTGGAGTTTCTGCAAAAAATGAGGGAATATATTCCAAATAAGAAGAAATTTTTGAATGGAAGAAGGATACTACCAGGGCTGACAAGTGAAGTCAGAGCCAAAGTAAAAGCAAAAGAGAGGGCATACAAGGAAGCCAAAGTTAGTGGGAAGCTTTTAAAAACTTGCAGAAGGAAACTAAGAAGGTCATTAGGAAAGAAAAGATAAATTATGAAAAGAAGCTGGTGACTAAAATCAAAGAAGATACTAAAAGCTGTTTTAAGTATATAAAGTGTAAAAGAGAGTTGAGGGTAGATATAGGACCAGTAGAAAAAGACGCTGGAGATATTATGAGAGACAATGAGATAGCAGAGGAACTGAATGTGAATTTTGCATCAGTCTTCACAGTGGAAGTCATCTGCAGTATACCGGATATTCAAGAGTGTCAGAGAAGTGAAGTATATGCAGTGAAAATTACGACTGAGAAGGTGCTCAGGAAGCTTAATGGTCTGAGGGTGGATAAATCTCCTGGACCTGATCGAATGCACCCTCAGGTTCTGATGAAAGTAGCTGGAGAGATTGCGGAGGCATTAACGATGATCTTTCAAGAATCGATAGATTCTGGCATTGTACCGGATGACTGGAAAATTGCAAATGTTACTCTGTTATTTAAGAAGGGTGGGAGGCAACAGAAAGGAAACTATAGACCCATTAGCCTGACATCAGTGGTTGGGAAGTTGTTGGAATCGATTGTTAGGGATGAGATTACGGAATACCTGGAGGCACATGACAAGATCAGCCAAAGCCAGCATGGATTCCTGAAAGGAAAATCCTGCCTGACTAACCTACTGCAATTTTTTGAGGAAATTACAAGTAGACAAAGGAGATGCAGTAGATGTGGTGTGCTTGGATTTTCAGAAAAGCTTTGACAAGGTGCCACACTTGAGGCTGCTAAGCAAGATAAAAGCCCATGGAATTACAGGGGAGTTACCAGCATGACTGTTCGGCAGAAAACAGAGAGTGGGAATAAAGGGATCGTATTCTGGCTGGCTGCCGGTTACCAGTGGAGTTCCACAGGGGTCGGTGTTGGGACCGCTGCTTTTTACGATGTATGTCAATGATTTGGACTGTGGGTTTAATGGATTTGTGGCTAAATGTGCCAATGATACAAAGATAGGTGGAGTAACGGGTAGTGTTGAGGAAACAGAGAGCCTGCAGGGAGACTTAGATAGTTTAAGGGAATGAGCAAAGAAGTGGCAAATGAAATACAATGTTGGAAAGTGTATGGTCATGCACTTTGGTGGAAGAAATAAATGGACAGACTATTATTTAGATGGGAAGAGAATTCAAAATGCAGAGATGCAAAGGGACTTGGGAGTCCTTGTGCAAGATAGCCTAAAGGTTACCCTCCAGGTTGAGTCGGTGGTGAAGAAAATGAATGCAATGTTGGCATTCATTTCTAGAAGTATAGAATATAAGAGCAGGGATGTGATGTTGAGGCTCAGTAAGGCACTCGTGAGACCACACTTGGAGTATTGTGTGCAGTTTTGGGCTCCTTATTTTAGAAGGAATATACTGACATTGGAGAGGGTGCAGAGAAGATTCACGAGAATGATTCCAGGAATGAAAGGGTTACCATATGAGGAATGTTTAGCAGCTCTTGGGCTCTGTTCCCTGGAGTTCAGGAGAATGACTGGGGATCTCATAGAAACATTCTGAATGTTTAAAGGCCTGAACGGATTAGATATGGCAAAGTTATTTCCCATGGTAGGGGAGTCTAGGACAAGATGGCAGGACTTCAGGATTGAAGGATGTCCATTTCGAATGGAGATGCAGAGAAGTTACTTTGGTCAGAGGTTGGTAAATCTGTGGAATTTGTTGCTATGAGCAGCCGCGAAGGCAAAGTCATTGGGTGTATTTAAGGCAGAGATAGATAGATTCTTGATTAGCCAGGGCATTAAAAGGTATGGGGTGAAAACAGGGGACTGGGGATGACTGGAAGAATTGGATCAGCACATGATTGAAAGTGGAGCAGACTTGATGGGCCGAATGGCCTATTTCTTCTCCTATATCTTATGGTGTTATTGATGCTTTGATTGGATGATTCTCAATGACATTGACGGCAAGATTATGCAACAGCATTGATGGTACAGGTTAATCTGAGGAGGAACCATTTTAAATGGGCAGCTCCCTTCACAATGAGGTTTCCTTTTCTTCCCTTTTTAACTTGGGACCAAATTTTTAAAATTATATTTATTTTATTTAGAGATACAATAAGGAAGGGGCCCGTCTGGCCTAATGAACTGTACCACTTAGCAACCTACCTATATAACACTAGCCTAATCACAAGATAATTTACAATGACCGAATAACCGACCAACTGGTTTGTCTTTGAACTGTGGAAAGAAACCAAAGCACCCTGGAGGAAACCCATGTAGTCACAGGGAAGATGTACAACTTGCTTACAGATGTCGCTGAAATTAATATTCCGATTCTCTGAGCTGTAATAGCTTTACGCTAACTGCTACCCCACCGTGGTTACAATGTGCTAGTGCTGACATTCAAATGAAAGTACAACTTTGAGTAAGTTACCACATGAGGGCAGCCTAAAGCAGCCTAGCAGTTGCTGAGCCCAGTAAATTGCATTCATGAATTAAATTCAATTTCCTTCTTTCATTTTCACTCTAATAGATTCTGTTCCATAAATCAAATTTTTTTCTTTTTCAGAATGAATGATTGAAATAATTGGAACCTCCTTGAGAAAATAGAACCATGGAAATGAAAGAACATTCATAGAATGTTTCATGAATAAATGATATTTGAGTCTTATAACATCTGTTTCCATTTAGAAAGGACTCCTACTAATCAGTGCTTCTCCCTACTATTGAGCATTAGTGGGCATTTGACCAGAAAGAACAGTTCATTAGAAATGTAAAACAATGCAACAAATAATTTCAAGTTTACAGTGTGTGTTGTAACATTTGGAATAAATGAAGACTTTATGTAGTACATTTCACAGCTTTGGAACATTATACAGGCAATGATGGTTTTTAAAACAAAATGCTCACTGTGATGATACAGAAAACAGAGCAACCAACAAGATACCACAGAACAGAAAAGTGGCAATGGCCTGATATTCTGTTAAAGTGATTTGACTGAGTCAGAAAGACACTACCATTAAGACTCCTGATACCTGTAGCCCTTTGCTGAGATTGTTCTGTCCATCTGTGAGAGCAGAAGGGATATTGGTGCCATGTCTCGTCCAGAAGTTAGCATCACTGACTTGTGCAGTGACCTTCTGGTGCTGTATTGGAGCATCAGCCTGGATTTTTTGTATAGATTCCTCCAGAATGGGGCATCGTTCTTTTCTGTTTATGCACTATTTATTTAATTTGTAATGTTTCATAATTTTATATCTTTGCACTGTACTGCTGCTGCAAAACAGATTTCACATTGTATAAGACCATCATAGTACACTTGATTCAGTTCTGATCTTCTGACTCAGAAGAAAAGTTAAAATAGTTAAGTGAATGAGGGAGGTGGTGTAATATGGAGATGTGGGAGGTAATTTGTTTTGATAGGAAGAATAGAGAAATAGGTCATTGTGAGAAACTAGTAAATATAATTTGAAGAAATCAGACACAAAGTGCTAGAGGAACTCAACAGGTCAGCTAGCGTCTATGGAGTTGAAATAAACAGTCGACATTTGACCTACTCAGTTCCTGCACCATTTTCTGTGTGTTATTCAAGATTTCTAGCATCTGCAGAATCCCTTGTGTTTATTACTTAAAAGAATCAGGTTGTGTTTGTACATGAAGCATAGAAGGCTGGATATTATGGTTGTTATAGTGCCAGAAATGGTGACATTTGTCATCATAGCTCCATGGAGTAGGCAGAAATATCCAGATTAAGGAAGAACACACTTAACAATTGAAATCCTGAAGAAGATGTCAATGATTCCATATTCCCCCAGTGAAGCACCCTTCTCCACTTTAGAAATTTCTGATCGATTCGAAGAGTTAACCAACTATTCTTCCTGTAAAGCAGCCTAAAATATTAATTGATTGCTCTCACGATTACAGCTAAGCAATCTCTTACCATCGCTTCCTCCTCCTGACGTTCCACAATTGTCACAGAGTCAATCTGATCCACTGCTCAATAAATTTGTTGATAGTTACAGACTAGCTAGTATTTTAAGATGCATGTTGATTTTCATTTCATTGGTTAAAAGGACAATGATGTAAATATTTCCAAAAAATTTCTTTTATACTCTACAATTCCTGCTTCCAATGGTGAAATACACTCAATAGCTATTTTATTGTACCTAATAAAATGGCCACTGAGTGTACATTTGTGGTCTTCTGCTCCCGTAGTCCATCCACTTCAAAGTTTGACATGTTGTGCATTCAGCAATGCTCTTCTGCACACCACTGTTGTAACGTGTGGTGACTGGAGTTGCTCTTGCCTTCCTGTCAACTCCCAGTCTAATCATTTTCTTTTGATCTCTCTCATTATCTAGGTGTGTTCATGCACAGAGCTGCACTCAGTGGATGTTTTTTTCTTTATTTGTCATCCTTTGTAAACTCTAGAGACTGCTGTGTGTGAAAGTCCTAGCTGATCAGCAGTTTCTAAGATACTCAAACTACCCCATCTGGCACCAACAATTATACCACAGGCAAAGTCACTTAGGTCACATTTCTTCTACCATTCCGATGTTCGGTCTGAACAACAACTGAACCTCTTGACCATGTCTGCATGTTTTTATGCATTGAGTTGCTGCAATATGACTGGCTGATTAGATATTTGCATTCATGAGAAGGTGTACAGGTGTATCTAATAAACTGGCCGTGAATGTAAATGCTGTAATAAAATGCTTATTAATAATTTATATCCAAATACACTACTGTATGGAGAGTAATTTAATTTCCTATTTTTGTTCATCCTGCTGTCCTTTTAACAGCCAGGCTCCTCAGTTTCAAAATCGTGACAGAAATTTATCCATCTCTCCATCTCTTGACTAACTAGATGCTCTTTTAAACTGTCCAACCTATCCAATTGGGACAGATGTGTGGTGAAAATAACGATGATGTCAACAGTATCAAGAGCGTACACTAACCACACATGTAATAAAATGCAGACATCAGGAAGTTGGTGTCCAAGGTGCTTGTCACTCTGAAGAGTGCAAGATATTGAGTGCTTTGCCAGTAAAGTATATCTAATAGTGTAACATTCCTGTAGTGACCCTCAGGAGATACTGCAGATGCTGAACATCTTGGGCAACACACACAAAAAGCTAAAGAAACTCAGCAGCATTTGTGAAGGGGAATATAGCTGATGAAGGATCTCAGCCCGAAATGTCCATGAGAACATACGACCTAGGAGCAGAATTGAGTCCACTATGCCATTCGATCATGGCCGATTTATTTCCCCTCTCAGTCCTATTCTCCTGCCTTCTCCCTATAACCTTACTAATCAAGAACCTGTCAACCTCCACCTTAAATATACCCACTGACTTGGCCTTCACAGCCACCTATGACAACAAATTCCACAGATTCACCACCCAGAAGACTTCCTTTCCATTGTGTGAGTGATGATTCTTTGCTGTCCAGGGTGATTACGCAGAGAGCATCTTGTGTCCTAATGCTGGCCTCAGGTGATAAGCAGACCTTCTGTGAGTGTCTGCATGGTAGACAGAAGTAATCATGCCATTCATTCCACAATAAGCAACTCTAATTAAATGTTAAGATAAGTAAGTTGACTATTTGTTCCCTCCATAGTTGCTGCCTGACCTTCTGAGTTTCTCTGGCTTTTTGTGTTTGTTGCCTCTGTACTGACTGATTTTTGTGATCTTGCCAGAAGAAGGTTGTGTTTGTCTATTCTATAGCAGCCTTTATAGATATTCTAGTTTCTTTGTTGTTGCCAAGCAACCTTTTCTGGCACCAAACCTTAGTGTTTCCTATTGAAGTTATTAAGGAAAATAGTTTATATTTTGTTATTTATTCCTCTCAATTTCTTTTCCTATATTTATTTTGCTTTCTGTGATTGATTTGATGTTGAATTCACCATTTTGGACTGATGTTCAGACTGCAAGCTGCTAATTCTTCATTCTGGGTGGTTATAATGTCCCCTGTGAAAGGTACAGTGCTTTTGAGGGAAATGGCAGAAAATAAGATCGTGTTGAAGGAAGTCTGCAGCTGATCTGAAATAACCTAAAACCTGCCAATGGAGCTTGTTGTCAAGTTGTCTCCTCTGGTACTCAGTCAAACACCTGGGAACGTTTCGACAATTGAAAGAGGTTATCTGAATGTGGCTGGTTGTTGTTAAAATGAAAGTTGCCTTCCTTTTTTAAAGTCATATTTCTTCTCTTTCTGCTCAAAAGGTGTGGAAGGATGCTGCTACTCAGATTTTCTTCTCACTCTCTGCTGCATGGGGAGGATTGATAACGCTCTCTTCATATAATAAATTCCATAACAACATATACAGGTATGCGAGAGGACCATGGTCATCTTTCCTTGCTTTAGGGCTGGGGATATGGGTGGTGTGGATTGTGATTCTGCCTGTGACTGATGCCTTTCCTTTTACACTGCTTGCCTCTGCCCCCTCCAGGGACACTCTGCTGGTGACATGCGCCAACAGTGCCACAAGTGTCTTTGCAGGCTTCGTTATCTTCTCCGTCATTGGATTCATGGCAAAAGAACTTAAAGTACCCATCACCGAAGTTGCAGATGAAGGTAATGTTAAACAGAAACACTGGAATTACTTGCTAAGCTCCATATTTTTAGTGCATTAGTATCTGCTATTTCCCCAAGATATTCATTTGACTGGTGACGTAAAAGTCCAACAGGAATGGAGTCAAACTCCAGACTGATGACATCGTTGGTCTGAGGTTCTTGCCAATGATTATGGCAACATACGGACATTGTAGTTGAATCTCATCTCAATTTACGCAATATCCACTCTGGCTACACATGAGCACACAGGCATGTACACAAACAGCACACACACACATATACACACATCCACAAAATAATATCAAGTCAAAGTACTTCATTCAATGCAAGACACTAACACAGTTTGCTATTTCATCTCTATACACCATAATCTACACATATCATCGTCAAAACATTGAAGACACCAGTGTTCAAGTATCACTGTTGGGAACCTCAAGCCAAAATTATGGTTTATAGAGGGAGGGGAGAGGTATAATTGGAAACAGTGGGTTGAATTGATAGTGGAAATGCACCAGCAACAATTTTCACAGAAAGATTTTCTCTGTGTGTGTGTGTGTGTGTGTGTGTGTGTGTGTGTGTGTGTGTGTGTGTGTGTTTGTGTGATGCGCGCGCGCACGCGCACGACAGTCACGGAAAGATTCTACCATGAAAGTATTTACCATCTTTGAGAAATCTTTGGACAAGATTTGGCACTGTCGACAAGATGCCACAAGGGGGCAGCCTGCAGCGACCTGTGCTCCCACTGACTGCTCAGAAAATGTTTAAACAGAATTCACTCCTCTTTCAATTCTAATTTGCTGGATCAGATAATGGCTTTTGTTGAATAAATCAACTCCTTTAAGTGTGGACTGGTTGGAAACTTAAGATCTTCTTTCCAGGATCTAAGGACTCAAGAACAGAAATGTAACAAAGCCCAGAGACGCATCACAATAGGAGATGGTGGGGCTGCCATGAGTGCAAGATCTTTCTTGTAAGATCAGTGCAAGAAAGTGTAGTTAAACACTCGTTTTGTTTTATACATGCAATTCTTTGTGCGTTGCAGGTCCAGGTATTGCATTTGTGGTGTATCCAGAGGCTTTAACGAGGCTTCCTTTATCTCCATTCTGGGCTATAATTTTCTTTCTGATGCTCCTAACGCTTGGACTGGACACAATGGTAAATCATGAAACACTTACAGTAATTCCATTTACTTAGTTACTGCATGAATTGTTGCTTTATGCTTTCTGTGATTAGGGTCTGACATTCGGTGGAAACAACATTAGACATACGAATTTCACCACCACCCTCCTCTCTAAGCACCACTTAGACAGGTTATTATCATAATTATTCTACTTTCATGATTAATTTCCAAGTTTTGAAGTGATCCCTATTTTATATGCTTTCATGAATCACAATGAAGGGCACGTTAACCCTGTAGCATATTCTTGTGTTTCTATTTTGGTGACATTAATTTTGTAGCCTTTTTAATGAAATTTCCAATGAACACGGAGTTCTCGGCACATTGTCACTATGATTGTTCAAGCTATTTTGATTTGAGGATGTTTGCACATAATAGACTTTAACATAAATTCACCTGTGCCACAGTCTCAGCAAGGAGCCTTGCTTGAAGGGAATATGAAATGGAGATTCTCTGACCTAAACTCCTTTCAAACATAGCACCCTGCTGCAAGTGCAGGAACAGTAAATTTACCAATTCAAAATCAGTCCTCAGAGCTGTATCTAAGTACATTCACAGAGATGAAGGTCCACTCTTCTGATCTATTGCTTTGCAGGTTGTAATAATGTGGAACTGAAACAAATAGCATAATGTAATCAGTGTAGGTAATTAACACAATACAGAAATTATATATAACGCAGTGAGAAAAGATCACAGTCACACAAGAGAATCAGCAGCTGATGGATATCCAGAGCAACACACCCAAAATGCTGGAAGAACCGAGCGGGTCAGGAGAGGAGCGAAGAGCCGAGACCCTTCATCACATCAGAACTGGAAAGGAAGTGGGAAGAAGCCTGAGTAAAAAGGTTGGGGGAAGAGGAAGGGGTACAAGCTGGAAGGTGATAGGTGAAGGCAGGTGTGGGGGTAGGTAGGTGGGTGGGGGAGGGAATGAAGTGAGAAGCTGGGAGGTGATGGGTAGAAAAGGTAAAGGGTTGGAGAAGAGGGAAACTGATAAGAGAGGAGAAAGGGAAGGAGGGGCACCAACGGGAGTTGATAGGCAGCTGAGATGAAGAAAAAGGGAGGAGGGCACTAGAATAGGGAATGGAAAAGGAGAATAAGGGGAGGGGCCAGAAATAACCAAAAGTTGGAGAAATCAATGTTCTATTAGTCGCTAGAGGAAAGGGGTAATTATTTTATAAATACATTTCAACGAAATGAAACTTTTAGTTCCATAACTCATATTATGCTAATATATGTAATGATGCATATGACCTCATGGAAGCATAATCAGACAGAAGCTGACATCCAATCAAAAGAAATGGTGTTCCACAGGAATACTGTGACCAGTGGCTTGTTGCAAAGCCAGAGGCAAAATTGTGTCGGAGACAGAAAAGGAAAATTTGATGCCCTTCCTACACCCACAACAAACAGAAATTGAAGCAATTTCAAGCTGATAATCCAATTTTAAATTCTTACTAAAGTCAATGATGTGATTAGATGGACAGGATGTAAAATGTGCTTCCAACTCAAAACCACTTAGATTATGAAGACAGGCAGTCCTCTTTTATTGTCATTTAGTAATGCATGCATTAAGAAATGATACAATATTTCCTCCGGTGTGATATCACAAAACACAGGATAAACCAAGGCTGAAAAAACTAACAAAACCACATAATTATAACATATATTTACAACAGTGCAACAATACCATAGCTTGATGAAGAACAGTCCATGGCACAGTAAAAAGTTCAAAGTCTCTCAAATGTCCCACATCTCACGCAGACGGGAGAAGGAAGAAAACTCTCCCTGCCATGCCCGACCACCGTCCGACTCTGAGTCATCCGAAAACGTCGAGCCTCTGATCAGCTCTCCGACACCGAGTACCGAGCACCATCTCTATCTGAACGATTCGACCTCAGTCTCGGTCGCCAGCAGCAGTGAAAGCCAGGGATTTTGGGGCCTTCCCTCGGAAGATTCTCGATCGCCCAGTAACAGCGGCAGCGAACCTGCATTTCAGAAATTTCTCCAGATGTTCCTCTGTGCTTTCACGTCTGTCTCCATCAAATCAGAATTGCCCACGGCCCCTATTTAACGGATATGATATCATATTTATCGGAGGGCTGCGTGCGCGTGGTGCGCTGCTATTTCCTCCTCCCGCCTTAGACTGCTGTGTTGGTTAAAATTGTCCACGTTCCCCCATCCCCTATAATTTTTACAGTCATGTAAAGGCTTTGGAAAGAAGAACCAAATAATAACAACAGATGTACAATTCGTAGAACATAAGAGAGTAGAACACTGGAGCAAACTATTTGGCCCACAACATCTTTGCTAAGCATAATTGCAAATTAAGCTAATCCATTCTTCCTGCATATGACTCATATCTCTCTCTATTCCCTGCATATTCAGGTACCTCTCTAAAAGCATCTTAAATGTTATTACCCCAGAAACGCTCAGTAGCTTGTTTGTCAGCATGCTGCCATTAATCAGTAATATCTCCTTGTGTGGATACTAGGCACAATAGGAGACATATCTTGTTTTGGAGCACAAGAGACATAATACCAAGCTGCTGTTCTAAAGTTATCATCATCAGAAAAAAAAATCCAAAATTTGGTTGCTTTTATTTTCCAAACCAAGAATAAATTTCAAGGCAGGAGGAGTTTCCTTTTGAGGATCCGTCTGATCTGGCTGCCTGGTCTGTTCAAATGCTTCCTTCTTGAACTTTCATGTTCCGTTTCCCTGCCTTATCCTTCCCACAAAAGTAGAATTTGAACAGCATATGTTAAGGACAAGAGGAGAGAGAAGTTATGGGTTTCTAGAACATGACCTAAGCCCTTTTGTGGCCATTGAATTAGTTCAGAAGCGTAGGCAAATAGCTCTGTAGGAATTCAGATGTCAAAAAGCCAAGAATAAGTTTTCATTGTGACATAAATATGAATGAAAATTGGCTGCTTCACATTATTATCCACTTCTACTTCAAACAATAAACATGCCCTGTTAAGTAGTGGTGCCAATGTTGCATCCAGCCTTTGAAATTTATTTCAATTGAAATCAATGCAGCTGAAATTTGCAGATGGAGAAACAAAGGTAATGAGAGCATCACATTGTGCTAATGATGAATCGATCACTTCTAAGGACTTAACTTACAATGTAATGATTTTAATGAGCATTGTTTAAAATATGTAGTCAGTAGTAGTAGTACTGACATATTTGAATAATTCCAAGACTGAATATCAGAAAAGGTCATTGTTGTAAAGTGATGACCTCTGTTGCCATTATTTCTTCATGTGTATAATTTACATGTGTTTTCTGATTAAATCTAAGTTTGCAACAATTGAGACCATTGTGACTTCAGTTGTGGATGAATTCCCTGGATATCTCCGGCCCAAGAAACCGTTGTTTACCTTAGTCTGTTGTGTGGTTTTCTTCTTCATGGGCATCCCTATGGTAACTCAGGTAAGATACCGTTCCCAATTTAAACAAATAACATTTACACTAATGCCTGGCAGTTAGCAATTCCTCCATCAGTTGCTATTGAGCGCAGAAGTAAAACCATTTTGTAAGATGAGGGAAGGAAAGGGTGATGAAGTAAAGTCAATCATCTCCCTCAGTTGTACTGTATAAAGGCAGTAGTGAAGCTGGTATTAAAGGAAGGTACCAATTGTTGCAGGGGCATGAAACACATCTGTTCTGTGGTGTCACCACAGTAACACTGATCCATCATTACAATGTGCATGTCCTCCCTTATTGTTTTCCAGTTTAGAGATGTGTTCCATGACTGTGCCCATTAAGGAGAATCTAGATAAGTCATAAGTGACTGCAGATGCCGGAATCTGGAGTAAAACACAAGGTGCTGAAGGAGCCCGGCAGGTCAGGAAGCAACTGTGAGAGAAACGTTGGCTGTCCATTTCTCTCATAGATTTTGCCTGACCCTCTTGAGTTGCTGCAGCACTTTGAGTGTCGATTTGACCCTTGGTGCTGGCTTCAGATACTCTGTTTCATTTCAACAGGTACGGTACGCTGAGAACTATTTCTGAACAGTTCGCATGATGGTCCCCATAACCGTCCAGCCCACTAAACTTTAGTGTGATAGGTCCATTGCTCTTAACCAATCACATTAGAGTCCTGTACACCATAACCCTTGGCCTGCAGGGACGGAGATGAGCTAGGACAGCCAATGGTTGGCATAGTTACACAGAGCAGTATCTTACTTGTGAAAGTATTTACGTATTTAGAGATATAGTGCAGACAGGCCCGTCTGGCTCGATGAGCCGCATTGCCCAGCAATCCACCTATTTAACCCTCGCTTAATTTACAATGACCAATTAACCTACTAACCAGTATGTCTCTGGACTGTGGGGGAAATAAGAGCAGCCAGAAAAGGCCCATGCTTTCCATGTGGAGGACGTACAGGCTCCTTACAGATGACGTCGGAATTGAACTCTGACACCCTGAACTGCAATAGCATAGTGCTAACTGCTACTCTACCATGGTCCCCAAAACATGTTTTGGCATGTCCTTGCTTTGGCACCAAGATAAAGAGCAAACACTTTCTGTTCAATTGTAAACACAAGAGAGTCTGCAGTTGCTGGAAATCCAGAGCAACACACACACAAAGTATTGGAGAAGTTCAGCACGTCGGGCAGCATCTATGGAGATGAATAAACAGTTGATATTAGGGGCTGAGAGCCTTCATCGGGACTGCAAAGGAAGATGCCAGAATGAGAAGGTGAGGTCGGAGAAGGAGGACAAGCTAGAATGTGATAGGTGAAGCCAGGCAGATGGAGAAGGGGAGGGATGAAGTAAGAAGCTGGGAAGTGATAGGTGGAAAAGGTAAAGGGCTGGAGATGAATGAATCTGATAGGAGAGGATAGTGGACCATGGAAGAAAATGAAGGTGAAGGGGCACCAGAGCGAGGTGATGAGCAGATGAAGAGAAAAGCAGGGATAAGAAGGGAGCCAGAATAGGGAATGGAAAAGAGAGAAAGGGGATGGGGAGAAGTAACTGGAATCTAGAGAAATCAATGCTCATTCTGTCAGGTTGGAGGTTACTAGGACTGAATATGAGGTGTTGCTCCCCCCACCGGAGGGAGGCCATGGACCGACATGTTGGAATGGGAAGTCGAACTTAATTGGGTGGTCACTGGGAAATCCTGCCTGTTGTGGCAGGTGGAGCAAAGGTGCTCGACGAAGTGGTCCCCCAATCCACATCAGGCTTGAAACATAATTCTGGTTCAGCACGGTCTTTGCGTTTAGCATTATTTTTTGAT
Organism: Mobula birostris; assembly: GCF_030028105.1. Classification (NCBI taxonomy): domain Eukaryota; kingdom Metazoa; phylum Chordata; class Chondrichthyes; order Myliobatiformes; family Myliobatidae; genus Mobula; species Mobula birostris. Next base: position 98,186,224 of record NC_092380.1, on the reverse strand, counting down.
GTTTTGCTTTGATATCACACAATTTTAGTACAGAGTAAAACATGTATTTTCTTCAACACGTTTCACAGCACTATTCCATTTGAGCAATGATACTAAAATATGACACATCAGAAACACTTTGAAATAGACGTTTCATTTTATGTTCTTTTTACTATTTACTTGAATTCTTTTTATATCTGCAAATCACCTCAGAACAGTTGATGTTTGCCTGGCATCTCTATGATGTCCCTATGAACGATGTCAAGGATTACCGAGCACACGTTTGCTCCATTGACAGAAGGACATGGAACTGTATGGCGTAGGAATAGGCTGTGACCCACAATGTCTGTGCCAAGCATGATGCCAAATTAAACCAGAGTAACACACATAAACGCTGGAGGAACTCAGCAGGCCAGGCAGCGTCTATGGAGAGGAATAAAGAGTCAATGTTCTGGGCCGAGACACTCTGCTGAAGGATCTCGGACTGAAACACGAACTCTTTACACATTCTCCATGAATGCTGCCTGACCTGCTGAGTTCCTTCAGTGTTTGTGTGTGTTACTTAGGATTTGCAGAACCTCTTGAGCCAAATTAAAATAATCCCTTTTGGGTTGGGCTGCAATTTTCACTGTTCACTGACAGAGAAACTAAGAGTGTATTCATCAGGGATCTGAAATGAAGTATTAAACAATCTTCACTATCACGTTGATGTTCTGCATTATCTTCCAACCTCATTTTCCGATGGTCATCACTGTGCAAAATGAATCACACTGGCGTCTCCATTGATCACAGGCTTTATTGTTCAACGCAGTTGTGAGCTGCAGACAAAGCTTGTTATCCCTCGTTCATTCTGTACCATAAAACCACAAGACATTGGAGCACATTCAGGCTATTCAGCCCGATGGGTCTGCTCTACCATTCGATTATGGATGATTTATTTTCCCTCTCAACCCCTTTTTCTGCCTTCTCCCTGTAACCTTTCATGTCCTTACTAATCAAGAACCTCTGAACCTCTGCTTTAAATATTAAATTAGATTAGATTATGAGGACACGCAGTCCTCTTTTATTGTCACTTAGTAATGCATGCATTAAGAAATGATACAATTTGTTCCGCCAGAATGATATCACAGAAACACAAGACAAACCAAGGCTAAAAAAACTGACAAAAACCACATAACATATAGTTACAACAGTGCAAAGCAATACCGTAATTTGATAGAAGAACAGACCATGGGCATGGTAAAAAGTCTCAAAGTCTCTCTAAAGTCCCATCATCTCACGCATACGGTTGAAGGAAGAAAACCCTCCCTGCCATGAGCTTCCAGCGCTGCAAACTTGCCGATGCAGCACCCTGGAAGCATCCGACCACAGTCCGACTCCGAGTCCGTCTGAAAGCTTCGAGCCTCCGACCAGCTCTCCGACACCGAGCACCAAGCAGCATCTCTGCTGGGCGCTTTGACCCCGGCCCCGGCAACAGGCAACAGGCAAAGCCGAGGATTTGGGGCCTTCCCGTCCGGAGATTCTCGATCACACAGTAGCAGCGGCAGTGAAGCAGGCATTTCAGAAGTTTCTCCAGATTTACCTCTGTGCTTCTCATGGCTGTCTCCATCAATATACCCCAAGACTGGCCTCCATAGCCATCTGTGGCAATGAATTCCACAGCTTCACCATCCTCAGGCTAAAGAAATTCCTCTTCAGCTCTCTTCTAGAAGGATTTCTTTCTATTCTGGATCTGTGCTCACTATTTCTAGACTCTACCTCTATTGGAAACATCCTCTCCACATTCACTCAGTGTAACACCCCTCATTCTTCTGAATTCCATTGAGCACAGGTCCACAGCAATCAAATGCTCCTCATGTGTTAACCCTTTTATTCCTGGGATTATCCTCGTAAACCTCCTCTGCACCTTCGTCAATGCCAACACAGTGACTTAGGGCCATCCATAGCATGTGAGTAAAGTGGACCAGACTCTTAAATGGGTTCGAGATGCAAACACCAAGAAAGCACCATAACCCCTTCACCCATGTTTTTGCTTCCTTCATTGGCACTCCTTTCTGCCACTGTGCTGTCATAGCTGCCACAGAAAGAGCTCTTCAAATCACTTCAGCACTCAGTTCAGCAGTCACGCAATAGCTCTACGTTCTACTGGTGGTTGGTGGTGGCATCTGTTAGTCTTGCGAGACCATGGATCTGCACCTGGAAAGTCTTGCCTCAGTCTGTGTTAGAGCAGCGTCTGTTGTGGCTGTAGAGGCCCACATGGGAGTGACAGTCTCGGCTGTAGCGACTGCACTTGAAGGCGCTGTCCTCCAGTGTTGTCTTGGTGCTGTTTTTCCGACAAGTGCGCTTTTCTTCAGCAGCAAGCCTCAGCTTCTCTTCTCCTCTTTTTAGACCTCTGCTACAGTGCTGTGCAAAAATCTTAGGCACATACATGTAGCTAGGGTGCCAAAGTCTTTTGCACAGTACTGTAAATGTTAACATGGAGCTCAGAGTGAGTCTGTAAATCTGGCGGGAGCAAAGGATGTTGGGAATGTTGAGAGTGGTGCATCATGGGAAGGGTGGCAGAGAAAGAGTGCCAGGGGCTGGAGGTGCTGCAGGTGCAGGCACACCCAGCTCTGAGACACCAAGTAAAGTTATTTGATTCCAAACAAATGGTTTATTGATCATTACAGAATGTCTCTCTGGTGCTTTCTGCTCCCTTCCCTCTCCCTTCTACTTTTCCCAACCATGATTCCCCTCTCCCTGCCCCCTTCCCACTCTCAGTCCACAATAGAGAGCCATATCAGAATCAGATTTATCATCAGGTTTGATATGTCATGAAATTTGTTTTTTTTTTGTGTGTGCCACGAGTACAGTACAATACACAAAATTACTACAGTACTGTGCAAAAATCTTAGCTATATATATTTGCCTAAAACGTTTGTAGAGTACTGCATATGCAATTCCCGATTGAACAGTCCCACCCGTCACAATTCTTTGTGGAAAATTCCACTGTGATGCTTTTAAAGGTTTTCTATTTTACCAAATTTCATCAAACCTTTTGCGCTTAGGCATTAACACTATAATCAGCTCATGCTTAGAGCATCAGAAGTGAGTAAAATCCAATTTATAGACAAGATTTTCTTTAGTGGACTAACAACAAATTGTCAGTGTCAGTGGAATTATTGGTCTGTGAAGAAGGTTGAGTATGAAAAGAACAGATTGGTTTCATATTGCTTTCCTGTCCACCCCACAAATGCTGGTGTTTTATCACACGAGGGAAGAAGTCTAAATTTCTTCATCTCCTCATCCCTCAGCCCTGACTTCCCAGCTCTTGTTCTACTCCTTCCTCCAACTTCTTATACTGGCCGTCTCCCCGCTTTCTTTCGGTCCGGATGAAGGGTCTCAAGCTGAAACATTGACTGTCCATTGCCCTCCATAGATGCTGCCTGACAACTTGAAGTCCTCTAGCACTTTGTGTAGTGCTCTAGATTCCAGGATCTGCAGTTTCTTGTGTCAGACTTACACACAGAAAAAAAATTGGTTTGCAGAGTCACCACATATGAGGGACAGCTATGTAGCATGGTGGTTAGCACCATGTTATTATAGTGCCAACAACCTGGGTTCAATTCCACCATTGTCTACAAGGGGTTCATACATTCTCCCTGTGACTCTGTTGGTATCCTCTAGGTGCTCTGGTTTCCCCCACATCCCACAGACATACGGGTTAGTAGGTTAATTGGTCACGGGGGTGTAATTGGGCAGCATGGATTTGTTGGACAGAAGGGCCTGTTACCGTGCTGTATCTCTAAATAAATAACAATTTTCCTCATATTATTCGGGAGTCGGACCTTTCTGAGGGAGTACTCATAATTCTGTTCTATTTTGTGTTTCTAGAGTGGAATCTACATGTTGCAGTTGGTGGACACCTACGCAGCTTCCTACTCGCTTGTCATTATTGCAATATTTGAACTAGTTGGAGTTTCATATATATATGGTAAGACCACTCTGTTTAATCAGTTGTTCTCTGCAGTTACTAATGTCCCTGAAAAGCTATTAATAATTTGGGATCAATATTTAGTGCTATCCATATCAATGTTTGTATAAATCTGTTGAGACAAGGAGAACTGAACGAATGAGCATAATTCTATAACATGATGCAATATGAGTCAGTGCAGCACTTTGCTGAGTCTTTCCTTTTCCCAGCATAAGCGTCATTCCTCATGCTCGGTAATTAGTTACTCTGATAACTTTTTTGATCATATTGTGGAGAAAAAAATCTATGTTAAAAAACCAGATAACGACACATTGCTCCAGATAATATCTGACTTTCTGTTTAACATGATAATTAAAATAAATGAGCCCACACACTTCCACATAATCCTCTGACTTAGACAAAACAGTTTTGACATTTGACAGCTGATTGCAGGAACCATGATGTGCATAATGTAACATTTGTGGTGAATTATTGTACTGTTTTCTTTATCCTCTGCACAGTAGTTGAAATGATTTTGTGAATGTTGACTGGAACTGACTGCCACATCCCGAATTGGAAACTCATGGACACACATCTCAATTTAGCTTTTAGTCTAGACTGATACTTGAGTGCAGTATTGAAGCATCACATTGTAATACGAAGCATTAAAATTTAAGATGAAAGGTGCACGCAGAAGATCTAATAGCAGAGTGTAGAGAACAGCAAAGCGAACTCAACCGTTAAAACATCAGCAAAATAGATTTTCTCGTCCTTCAGTTCCTGTTGTGAGGCGGTAAGTGAAGAATGGTGAAATTAATTTGTGAGATTGTTACTTGAACAATAGCCCCAACACAAATTTATACGCCTTGTTTGTGTGTCCTCTTTGATTCCTCTGTTGCAAGGGAAGCAATTGCAGTCTATTCACTCTTTTCTCATGGCTACAACTTCACCAGGAAAATTACATCCTTTCTGTAAAGCTGTGTCCAGAACTGTAACACGAGGAATTCTGCAGTGCTGGAAATTCAAGCAACGCACATCAAAGTTGCTGGTGAACGCAGCAGGCCAGGCACCATCTCGGCCCGAAACGTCGGCTGTACCTCTTCCTAGAGATGCTGCCTGGCCTGCTGCGTTCACCAGCAACTTCGATCTGTGTTCCAGAACTGTATATAGTTTGCAAGCTTGCTCTAGTGTTGAGAGTTCGAGCATTACCTCTTTGTTCTTGTACGCTAAGCTTCTGTCAATAAAGAAAATCATCCCATTTGCTTTTTTAGCCAACTTACCAGCCTGATCTGCTCTCTTTAAGGAGATCTGAGAGTCTGAGAACCCTTTATTCCTCAGTGCTCCTCAATATCCTCCCATTTTCTGTGTGTTCAATTGCACAATGGCACCTTCTCGATTGTGTTTCCACACGCTTCCCTGGATTAAATTCCATTTACCACTCTTAACCCAAATGATGAGACCACCTATATTTAACTTCTGCCTCCCCACTGTCAGCCACAGGGTCAAATTTTGTACCACCCACAAACTTATTTCTTATATTACAGAGTGGACAGGGGGAGGATGTTTCCAATTGTGGGGGAGTTTATGACCAGAGGAGACAGCCTCAGAATAGTAGGACATCCCTTTAGAATGGAGATGAGGGGAACATTCTTTAGCTAGAGTGTGGCGAATTGGTGGAACTTGATGGCTGTGGAGGCCAGGTCATTGGGTGTATTTAAAATGGAGGCTGATAGGTTCTTGATTAGGAAGGGTGTTAAAGGGTATGGGTAGAAGGCAGGAGAATGGGGTTGAGAGTGATCATAAATCAGTCATGGCTATCTGAAATACGCTTCTGTGCCGCCGATTCAGTCAAGCTGGTATGAGGCTCAGCTTGCACTTATTTGTCCCTGAATAGACAGTGGCAGTCAGATAGAAAAGTTCTCCCCTCCTTTAGAGTGGGTTCTAATAATTTTCCCACCTCGAACTGTCTTAGAACTTAGAACATAGAACAGTACAGCGCAGGGACAGGCCACTCGGCCCACAATGTTGTGCTGAACCGGCTAAAAAGCGAATCAAAAACACCCAAACATTATCCCGTCTACCTACACCATGTCTATATCCCTCCATCTTCGGTACATCAATGTGTCTATTTAAACATCTCTTAAAAACCTTTAATGTATTTACCTCTGCCACCATACCAGGCAGCATATCCCAGATGTCCATGACTCTCTGAGTAAAAAAACTTAACCCTCACATTCCCCCTTGAATCTACCCCCCCCGTCTGTCTGTCTCTCTCTCTCTCTCTCTCTCTCTCTCTCTCTCTCTCTCTCTCTCTCTCTCCCTGCCTCTCTCCCTCTCTCCCTCTCTCCCTCTCCATTTCAACCCTGGGAAACAGATCCTCTCTGTCCACACTATCTATCTTGTAGCTTCTTGGTTCATCCTTTCCTCCCATGTTATACAATGGTACATCATCAGCTGTCCTCCCATCCTCTGCCACCACTTCTGTTACCAGCGGAGACAGAAAAATTGCAATTGAATCCTCTGCCGTTTTATTCCTTGTTTCTTTTAATGTCTAATGACATTTTCATGACGAGGCCTGCCAACTGATCCATTTTCGAAGGTGTCAATCACTTGACACTTCCTCTTTTACTATGTTATTCAGTTTCACCTTAGTACAGAACTGGCATCATCCCATTTGCTTGTGAGGCCCCTCACTGGTATATATGAAGCTGTATTCTTCCCAGAGCTGTCCCAAATGATTATGCAGTCACAGTAGGAGCCAGAGCTCGCTAGCAGAGAGGTTAAATTTAGCGAGGAAATAATAATCCCGGCCCACAGAAATGGTCTCTGGCAATGTTGCTAAGGAAAGGGAATGATGTTTAGGGATATCTGATAAATCGAAGAAAATCCTCTTTCAAAACGAGAGAGGAGAGGAGGTTTATCAGGATGCTTCTTGGATTAGAGAGCATGTCTTATGAGGATAGGCTGAGCGAGGTAGGGCTTTTCTTTCTGGAGTGAAGGAGGATGAGATAGAGGGGTACAGTATGATAAGAGGCACAAATCGAGTTATCAGCAAAGACTTCTTCCCAAAGTGGAAATGCTTAATATAAGGAGGGATAATCTTCAGGTGATTGGAGGAAAGTATAGGTGGGGAGGGATGTCAGAGGTAATTTTTTTTACACAGAGTGGCAGATACATTAGGGACATTTAATAAAGCCTTAGGTGGGCATATGGATAATGGAAAATATGGAGGACAATGTAGGAGAGAAGGGTTAGAGTAAGTTACAAAGTCAACACAACATTGTGGGCTGAAAGAACGCTAATGTGCTTTACTGTTCAATTTTTTTCTGTTCTTAAAATTTTTTTAAAAAATGCAGATTCTGGAAATCAGAAATAAAAAAACAGGAAATACTGGAAACACTGAGTTGGCCAGGCAGCATCTGAGGAAAGAGAATCAAATAATGTTTCAGCTTGAAGACCTGTCGTAGACAAGTTAGATATACTCCAAGGGATTCTTGTGCAAGTTAGGAAGAACACCCCAATCCTGCTGCTTTACAGAACACTTCAAAATATTAAAAATAAGGTCTGACATGCAGAACTGCAGAAACTGAGAATCTGAAATATAAACAAAACTCTGTAAATACTCAGCGGGTCAAGCAGCTGCAACAGAATTGAAGTTTCAGGTCATTGATGAAAGGTCACTGTCCTGAACGTTAATTCTTGTGGTAAGCATCTGTGCTTTTTTTCTGACTATGCAGCCATTTATTGGTGTTCGTTAAAGTGGTGAGCATATCTTCATGACATTATCAGGCCATTTACTTTGACATTTAAATTAGACCCAACCCCTCTAGGGCTAATTAAAATTGTGGCATCGGGAGCCTAGCCTAGTTCTTTCTGCCACCTGGCTATGGGCTCCGTCTCCCAGCAACAGTCTGCACCACTCTCACCTATGCAGAAAATAGCTGTTCAAAATTTTAAATCAGCAGGTTATTCCTCTGCCTACCACATGGTGGCGACCTTTCTGCAAATATCCATACACTGGAAAGAAAACGTGCAGAAATGAGCTAATATAGTGGAACTGTAATAAGATGACTTTTACAAGCACACCTTAGATATTTAAGTAGGCATTTACAATCTGCAATAACCACATCTATATTACGTGCATAAGATTTATATTTAGTGAGCCAGTTACTGGTATTTCACTGTAGTAAAAGTAAAAGTTAATTTATGTACAGGATACTGTACTCACAATGTGGAGTATTTTTGCTAAATGCAATGTCCCAGGAATAAGGCATTTACATCTCAGAGCATCAAAAAATTGGACTTAGAGGAAAAAAGCAATGAAAATTGCACAGCTTTAGGCTTAAATCCAGACAAAGCTTCTGAAAGATGAAATGGAAAGTAATCGTATTTGCAGCCTTGAATCAAGAAGCTGAAGTTACATTTGCAAAGTACAGACTGGCCAGCAGTCAGGTGCATGAAAACGCAGGACCCTTGCTTTTCACACATTTAAACAGATGTTCAATCAATTGTGATTAATTCACTGGTCAGTTCATATCTCCCCCGAGAAAGAATTCACAGTTACTTAGTGGCCACTTTATTAGCTACAGCTGTACACCTGCATCTTCATGCAAATATCTAATCAGCCAATCACGTGGCAGCAACTCAATGCATATAAGCATGCGGACATGGTCAAGAGGCTCAGTTGTTGTTAAGGAGACAGGTCAAAAACACCTTGATAAAGAGGGAGGTCAGAAGAGAATGGCCGTACTGGTTCAAGCTGACAGGAAGGTAGCAGTAGTTCAAATAACCAAGTGTTACAACGGTGGTGAGTAGAAGAACATCTCTGAATGCACAACATGTCGAACTAGGAAGTGGTTGGTGTATAGCAGCAGAAGAACATACCACTTTCCACCCCTGTACCAAATAAGGTGGACACTGAGTGGAGATTATGGACATTTGCCCCCTCCCCCCAAGATTCATGAAATAAATCCAGTAAGATATCACTCATGGGCTTTTGGGCTTTTCCCTAGTTTTGAATCAAATACAGTCAATTACATAAAGGCAAAGCAGGCGTATGTTCTACTTGTACAGCACGTACCTGCCGATAGAGTCATTAAGAAGGGGAATACATGTTGATAACGTTACACAGTGATGGGCTTTGTTGCTGTTGGGGGGATAAAAAGTAAATTTTCAGAATGAAAACACAAATGATTGTGTAGATGCTCGAAATCTAGAGTAAAATACACAAAATGCTGGAGGAAGTCAGCAGGTCATCTTTAGAAATCTCTAGAAATTTGACAATCCGTGAAATATTTAATTAATATAAATAAAAAATATACATTATTGGTCCACTGCGATCAATAATCATTCGGAGAGAATAAATTCCTTTATTTAGATAAAGTGGATATGGAGAGGATGTTTCCAATAGTGGGGCAGTCAAGGACCAGAGAGCACAGCCTCAGAATACAAGGACATCCATTTAAAATATATAAGCATGTAGGAGGAAGATTGAAAATCTGTCTGAGAGGTGCCACAACAACAACCTCTTACTGAACGTCTGCAAAACCAAGGAGCTAATAATTGCCTACAAGAGGAGGAGGAAACTGGAGGTGCATGAGCCAGATCTCATCAGGGGATTAGAGGTGGAGAGGGATTGACACTTTAATTTGCTCAGTGTTATCATTTCAAAGGGCTTGTGCTGGGCCCAACACGGAAGTGTAATAATGAGGAAAGCCTGGCAGTGCTTCTACCTCCTGAGAAGTTTGCAAAAGGTTCAGCATGACGTCTAGAATGTTGACAAACTTATGTTGATGTGTGGTGGAGAGTATGCTGACGGGCTGCATTACAGCTTGGTATGGAAACACCAAAGCTCTTGAATGGAAAATGCTTCAAAAAGTAAGGGATACAGCCCAGTTCACCACTGGTAAAAGCGTCCCCACCACCGAGCAGATCTACATGGTGCATTGTCACAGGAAAGCAACATCCATCATCCGGGACCCCATCACCATGCTCTTTTCTCAGTGTTGTCATTAGGAAGAAGGTGCAGGAGCCTTAGGGATCACACCACCAGGTTCAGGAACAGTTTTTACCCCTCAACCATCGGGCTCTTGAACCACAAGGGGTAACTTCACTCAACTTCACTTGCCTCGTCACTAGAACGTTCCCACAATCTGTGGACTCACTTTCAAGGACTCTTCATCTTATTTTCTCGATATTTATTGTGTGTGTGTGTGTTTATTTATTTCTTTCTTTCTCTTTTTCTCATTCTTTTTATGATTGCACAGTTTGTTATCTTTTGCAAACTAACTGCCTTCCCATTGGTGTTGACTGTCATAGATTCTATTTTGGTTATTGAGTATTCTTGCAAGAAAATGAATCTCAGAGTTGTATATAATGACGTACATGTAATTCAATAATATGTTTAATTTGAACCTTGAAATTTTGAACTTTGAACAGAGATGGGGAGAGTATAGTGAATCTGAGGAATTCATTGCCATATATGGCTGTTTCGGCCAAGTCAATGTGTATATTTACAGCGAAGTTCTTTATTAGAAATGGTATCTAAAGGCATGGGGAACAGGCAGGTGAATGGAGTTGAGAGGAAAAATAAATCAGCTCTGATGGAATGGGGAGCAGATTCAATGGACAGTATGGTCTAATTTTGCTTCTATGTCTTACAGTTTAAGGTATAGCTTTTAGAGCTTTATGAGTTGTTTTTACCCAGGTTAAAATTATCCACAGCATATGCAACTTGACACTGCTTCTTAGAGCCTGTCCTCACCCAAAAACCAAATTCTTTACTGGGCTCTGATTTAAATGCAGTTACACAGAAATGTATATCCCATTTGAAAGGTGAAAATCTAAGCAATCTGCATAGCTATTCAGTGTTAATGCATTTATGTTGGAATTTCTCTGCCGGTGCATTATTGTTTTTTTGAGTAATTTTATGTTGTTCCCTGCCCAGCAAGAAAATCAAAAGAGGTGGAAGTATAGAGAAATGTAATGACTGAAAATTATTCTCATCTCATTTCTCCTGCAAAGGACATCAGTTAATGTTGTGTTTTGTGTGCTAATAGGATTGAAACGATTTTGTGAAGACATTGAGATGATGATTGGATTCCAGCCTAGCTACTTCTGGAGGATTTGCTGGGCATTTTTCACTCCTACTATTCTTACAGTACGTACCTTAACTTTAAGTAGTCCAGTAAGTTTAGTTATCCCATATGAGTACATTCAGAGATAATTCATACTTCATTAAACTCTTTGCTCTATAGAAGTTTCCAATAAATTGAAACATATTAATTGCTACACAAGGATGATTGATGCTCATCCGCTATTCTTTCTACCAGCCATGTAGTTGTATGATAATTTTTTCATCCATCACAGTAGTTAATCCTTACTAGTTATTAGCAGGGTCAGACATAATAAGTGGAAACCCCAATGGTGGAGAGCTTTAAGTATCAATGTCACAGTTCCACTCAAGCTTGCAAATGCTGTTAGCAACAACTTGTTTGATGCTGGGAAAATTAGTTTTATTGTTCAATTCTTAAGAGTCGTGGAATAACAGAATGCAAATAGCACCAATAGATGACCCTCTGCTTTCTGAGCCTGTATAGTCAGCAGGTTTGGGCTCCATATTTAAGGAAGGATGGGCAGGCATTGGAGAAGATCCAGAGGAGGTTCATGAAAATGATTCTGGGAATGAAAGGGTTAATGTATGAGGAGTGGTTGATGGCTTTGTGTCTATACTCACTGGAGATTAGAAGAATGATGAAGGATCTCATTGATATCTATTGAATATTGAAATGCCTTGATACAGTGGATATGGAGAGGATGTTTCCTATAGTGGTGGAAGCTAGATCAGCCTCCAAGTAGAAGAACATCCCTTCAGAACAGAGATGAGAAGGAATTTCTTTAGCCAGAGGGTGGTGAATCTGTGGAATGCATTGCCACAGATAGCTGTGGAGGCCAAGCCATCAGTATATTATTTTAAGCAGATGTTGATAGGTTCTTGATTAGTAGGGGTGTCAAAAGGCTACAGGGAGAAGGCAGGAGAATGGCATTGAAAGGGATAATAAATCAGCCGTGATGGAATGGCGGAAAAGACTTGATGGGCTGAACGACCCAATTCTTCTTCTATGCCTTTGGGTCTTTCGTCTTATATACTCTGATTCAATTCCCATTAGCTGTTCTATCATCATGCTTCATTTTCTCTTAAAAGGGGATATATTAGGCTGAATTATATTGATGGCTAGTCAGTGTTTCTGTAGGGAACTGCTGGCTTTGTGTCGGCTGGTCCGGAATCACATGCCTGTGCACTGCACTGGGATGTAGCAACTTATTCCCTGTTGGTTTATCCAGCTCAATCCCATTCATTTCAATGGGGTAAGTGACCTTCATTTAAAGGTATTGGAAGCTAAACGGTTTGTGCTTTTTTCTTTTAATATAATTAACATTAATCTATTTACAGATCAATAGGTGTACAAGATTATGAGGGGTATAGACAGGATAAAAGCCAGCAGACTTTTTCCACTGAGCTTGGGTGAGACGAAAACTACAAGCCACGAGTTAAGGGTGAAATGTGAAATGTTTAAGGGGACCATGAGGGAGAACCTCTTTTCTCAGAGGGTGATGAGAGTGTGGAATGAGCTTCCAGTGAAAGTGATGGATGTGAGTTCGATTTCAATATTTAAGAGACACGTGAATAGGTCCATGGATTGGAGGGATATAGAGAGCTATGCTCCAGCTGCACATCAATGGGACTAAGCAGAATAATAGTCTGACATGGCCTAGGTGGGCTGAAGGGCCTGTTTCTGTGTTATAGTGTTTTATGACTCTAATATATTAATTTTTACATTTTAGTAAAATAGTTTGAATTTTTAAATTGACAGAAATATATTTCAAAATTCTCAGAATATCTAGGATCATTAGACATATTGACAGAGTTGGAAAAACCCTTAGCAGCAAAAGCTGCCTAAAGCATTGAAGAGAGTCAGGGGCCAGGATCTCAAGTTCTGTTGCCTGGAGTCCAAATTTTGCTTGCAAGCTTTTCTGCCTGATTGGGCATGCATGACAGCAGAGCCTCTAGGACACTGGGAATTATGTGGCTACAAAAAAGATGTATAATTTCTGTAAGAGGCAAATGCAAGATCTAGACCAGGTCATCTCAATCTGGCCCTTCTTTCCATCAAGAGAATCTACATTAGTATATTGCTACAAACATAGATAAATGTCTCTAAGCATTTACAAAGAATTATTGACAAAGAGATGAAGAAGGGAACATTAGGACAGTTGACTAAATAACTGACCAATGAGGTCATCATCATCATTATGCACTGTACTGTATGACTTGAGCGATCATGGTCTCATCCATGACCATGGTTATTCTTGGCAATTTTTTCTATGGAAGTGGTTTGCCATTGCCTGCTTCTGGGCAGTGTCTTTTCAAGATGGGTGACCCCCAGTCATTATCATTACTCTTCAGAGATTGGCTGGTGTCACTGGTCACATAACCAGGACTTGTGATACGCACTTGCTGGTCCTACGATCATCCACCACCTGCTCCTATGGCATCACATGACCCTGATTTGAGGGGGAGGGGTCTAAGCAGGTTGTACACCTTGTCCAAGGGTGACCTGCAGGCTGGTGGAGGGAAGGAGCACCTCACAGCTTCTTTGGTACAGATTTATCTCCAACCCACCACTCAAAATGTACCAATGAGATACATCTTAAATGATGTTCCAAAGGAAGAGAAAGAGATAGAGATAAGAGAATTCAAAAGCTCTAGGGCTACATTGTGATAAATGAACCTTAACATATGTAATCTTAAGGTAACAATATCATCAAAAAAAGGTTCTCAACGATATCAAGAATTATTGAAGCAAAACCAATGTGTCCAAAATATAACAAAAGCAATGATCATAGCACATCCAGGAAACATAGTCCAGCCAGCTGTTACTTAATATAATTTACATCATGTAACTTTTGTTTTCAATGGAAAGACCCTTTGCTCCCATCCTTCAAAGACCCCTCTCATCCTAAATGAAGTGTATGATTGAATGATGATACATCTGAATGTGAACATATTACACTGACCATTAATCTGAAATGATCTTCATGATGTTACACTGTGCATTCTCATCAAAGAACAAGCTATCCAAAGCCGTCAAAGAAATTGCTTACAAAAAAAACCCAATATAAAGTGAGATTGTACTTCAGAATTTTGAGCGCATGCTGTGCTCTGACATGCCAGTATAGTGCTTCACTGTCAGAGACGCAATCTTCATCAAACAAGATTCAAAGCTGAGACCACATCTACCTCGTCAAATAGAAATAAATATCATGGCATGACATAAAGTAGATTGCATTACAAAAGAAATGGGCCTATTGATAGCAATTCCCTTTGTGGGATCTTGTTCTGCAAAAAGTGACTGCTGTACAGTATTTATAAATAACCACAGCTCACACGTTTCATTGGCCATTAAGAGCATTGGGGAAATCTGAAATTTTAAACAGTATTATCTTCAATGAAAAATATCCTTTATTGATGCCAACTGAGCAGGCAATGAGTGAATACATGTATATGAAATAATGCTATTGGTTCCACTCGAGAAACATAAATAGGCATTTCATATTCTCTTGTTATTCTCTTATGGATGCATAGGTTAAGGAATGTTCTTAAATCTATGAACAGCGATTTATTGTTTTTTCTTCTGTAGTATAATTGATATTGTTTTGAGAGACAGGGTGGAACAGAGTAAACCCATTCTTTGTGAGGTTGGAGGATATTGGGGGGAGGGAGGGAGGGAGGGAGAGAGAGAGAGAGAGAGAGAGAGAGAGAGAGAAAGAAAGAAAGAAAGTAAGTTAGGTGTCTCCCAGACACCTGAGAATGGCTGCTTTGTTTTATGGTAAGTACCAAATGCTACAGTAACCTGTGTGTTTTGTTTTGCCGATGTAGAAAACGTTTACATATTTTATTTCCTTTTCCAGTTCATCCTCTGCTTTAGCTTTTATCAGTGGGAACCCATGACGTATGAAAACTACAAATACCCGGCCTGGTCGATGGTGCTGGGATGGTTAATGTTGGCTTCTTCTGTCATATGGATCCCTATCATGTTTGTGATTAAGATGCACTTGGCCCCCGGCAGCTTTATAGAGGTTCGTTGATTGGACCGGCAGATTGGATATTCAATTACATTTCTTATAATGGTCATTACGTGAATATTCAATTTCCGTCCTGAATACGTGTTTTGTATTTTTCAGAGACTTAAGCTGGTGTGCAGTCCTCAACCTGACTGGGGCCCCTTTTTAACTCAGCACCGTGGAGAGCGCTACAAGAATATGATAGACCCTCTGGGGACCTCTTCTCTTGGACTCAAGCTACCCCCGAAAGACATGGAATTAGGATCTCAATTCTAGTTTTACCGATCTCTCCGCGTAAATATGTTAGCTTAGCGTATTTGCTGAAGTTTCTTTTAATGCAATCGAACGCCCCTTCCCATCGCAACTCAACGACACCTAAAGTCCGTTATTGTCCTGTTTTCCAGTTCCCATCTTCCCTCATATAGTCAATCCATTTGTCGACGTTTGAACCTTTTTTGTCTTTTCCTCTGTGTTGGCTAGTTTTCTTAATGCTTCCACCCCCTCTCCTCTTACTCATGCCATATAGTTCTAATCGGGAGTTCATCGCGGATGGCCACACCCCTCATTCGCTCTCCTTCACGCCAGCCCACTGACACCCGCTTTCTCTCCAAAATGTGTCCTGTGATTTGTGCCTCTCTGTAGTCCTAGTTATCTTTTACTTGATCTGCAGCTAAAAAATGAAATAAAAAATAATTGTACAATTCTATTTATATACCCCAATACTCGACGAGTGCAAAACTTATGCATTGTACAGTCTCGCTGTCCTGATTTTTTTCAACTGATGTCGGGGTTATAATAAAACCCTGTAGCCTCTGCCACGCCAGCACTAGGTTGGCATCAATAATTGGCCAGATTGTACATTCTATAATGTAACCACTAGGTATTCATGCTTTTAACAGATGAGCAGTGTTCATTAGTGTGTATTAGTGATGTCACGTCCCTTTAAATATCTTATGAAAATATAGAGATGGTGAATATAGCGTAGATTAACTAAAGAAAACTTTCTAAAAAAAGTTTAGTCTTAAATTTACAGTAGTTGACTTTCGGGGATTTTTTTTGAGTCAATAATCCTGTCTGTCCGTGTGTTTTCGTGTTAAAAGGGTCTCAGGTAGTGTTTCTGTTACATTTTTGTTTCTCTTGAGATATAACTCTTTTTCCTCATATAAGTGATTTCATTAATTTCCATTGTTGTCTTGAAGCCCATCGAAGCTCATTTATATATATATATAATGTAGTTATTTTCACTAGTGTTTGCTGTGGAAACATTACTTACGATCAATCTAGCCACTGCATCTTGATATTTGCCTTTTATATAGGGAGAGTCATATGAGCACCTTAAAGTTAATTGCAATATTATTTTCCCCTCTCACTTTTACTGTCCTTCTATAAGCCATCTTGAGGCAGTGGGTACCAAAGACAGTTTGTTTCTGTGTTGGCTGAGCGAAAGATTGTCAAAACTGCCGAAGTACATTTTTTAATTGTTTACACGTCGTCCTTCAATACATCAGGTTGACCATTGGCCTTATTGATGGGTTCCAATCTCAGATACACAAGCTGTATTTGATGAAACGTATAAAAATTAACCTGTACTTTTGCCATATATATAAGTCACTTGTATGTAATATACGGGGTGTCTTCAGGCACTTTAAGTGGACCTACAGTACCTCTGAGTAGGTTTAATTCCTAATTACTTAACGTAATGCCATGTATATTTATCTGCGTTCTATATGAGGTACTGCTGCCTATGGATATAGATATGTGCCTCAAATCGGCTCATCACAATCATAGTAATCATATATATATGATACCCACACGCATAAACATGCATCTCAGTTAATGTGAGTGTTTCATCACCTATACTCGATGGTTATTTTGCATATTGTAACGTGCATGGTTCATTTAAAAGATCACCAATCTTGAGGCCCTACCTCAAATTTTGTATTTATGTGTAAAAATACAATTTAATGCATTATATATTTGCCTATATGATATTCAAAATAGAGATGATCCTATAATGTAACTCTAAGAAAAATGAAATAAATGTTAATGTTTTAAATGTCACATGTTGTCGAATCAATAGAGAATCAGCGTGTTTGTTTATTCTCTGCCCAGAGCTGTGCTGTCAATCACTATACCTTCCACGGTCGTTTATCATTATATCGCGACTTGACACCTATTCAATGTACTTGGGGTGATGCTTAGTGGGAAGGGACACGGGGAAGCGCGGTCCCGGGCCACGTCCGTCCACCCGAGCGAGCAGAAGGCTGTCCAGCCTTTCCCTCCCAAATCTAATCCTGCCTCCGAGCAGCCAGTTTCTCGCTTCATCCATCGAAGGGGTGGCTGGCGTATGGCGAAGCAACGTTGCAAGGCGAAATGACCAAAGTCCATTGTATGCAGCGATACACCACCCCCGCGCGTGCGGCCCCACTCTGAACGTGTCACGGACGCCCGCGAGGGTCGGCATCTGCCTTTTGTTTTGACAATGCCAGTGCGTGAGTCAAACTTCGGCAACCCCCCATTTCTCCGTCGAGAGTGGACTGGTCCTGGGAGAAACGTCCAAGGCTGGCGGAGCGCACAGTTCGCGGCAGTCTGAGCCCGATTGGCAAGTTTGTGCACGGTCTTCAGCAAAGTAGAGGGGGTCGCGTCGTAGCAGCAATTTATTGTTCAAGCAAAAAAAAAAGCAACATGCTGCAAATGGATATAATTCCAGTGATTTTGGCTTTCATACTCTCCGCAAAACCAGGTAAGACGACACTTAATTTCCTGCACAGAATTTGGCGGATCATGTACTACATCTTCTTGGGCAAGTTCCTGCTTTCCAGGTGACTTCGGGACAGGCGATAGGGACGCGTATTAACGCGCAGCCTTCGGAGATATTTAATGCATTCCTACAGAAGCGTTCAGTCATGGTTGCAATGACTTTAAACCAAACGCAATTTCATTCCCTGCCACCCCTAACATAGTTAATTGCTTCGCACGGGTCAGTTGGCTGTAGATTTAATGGTGCCCCTCTCAGTGGGTTTGAAAACAAGCCTTTATAACAACCCGGCTGGAGACTTCTTATACAAACGGCTCTCAAGGTTCCCTCTCCTCCTGGGACGCTTGTTATCTCAGCTATTAATTTTAGCAGGGTGCTTTGAAAGATAGCGGCACCGTGCGCATGTGCTTATTCTCGTAACAGCGCTTCACCTCCCTGGTTATCACTAATATGTGAATTTCAGTCAGCTCATCAAAGGTTCTGATAAGTAAAATTAAAGTTCAGTAACTGTCTATGATGTCGAGATTCACCGGTGGTAGGTGTCTGTCAGTTTCGCTCGTCGGAAAAAAAATGTGAAACCTGGGTCTAATTAGCAACTTTCTAAAATAAAATCAACTTATTGCGGTATCTCGGTCTCCGAACCCGCCCCCGAAAGGATCAGTCTTGTTTTACACAGGCACGATTCATTCGTGCGCGGGCAACTCGCCGAGATGCCTCCGCGATTAAGCCTATTTCGCAAAATCTGTTTGCTCGCTGGCACTCGAGCCCCAGCGTTAGATGCCTGAGGGGCGACGCGTTATTGCTCTAATTAAGCGTTACCGTGAACCGTTTGAGACCGTTTTTCAGCTCGGTTGGAAAGGTTGAGGTTCCCGGGTTTTTTTTGGGTGGTTTAATGGGATTGTACAACCATGTTACGTATTAGTGTATTTGTACCGAGTAAAGATTAAACTTCAACCTCTTAGAGGCACCAACAATTCACTGATAAAAGCAACGACCGATTCCACCTGACTCTTGTTTACTGGAGGGGCATTCTTGGTGTTTATCTATGAATTTACTCACGAACTAATACTTTGGGGAACAACGGGAGCGGAAAATTAAAGTGCTGTTTTCAACTTTTACTGTGGTGTAAACGTTTAGTTAAGACTGTTTTATCTCTATAGTCTTAGGGTTTGGAATGGACCCTGACTTGCAAATTGATGTCACTACAGAAATGGATCTTAATAATACAACGGCGGGAGTTGCTCAGGTACCGGGATTATATAATAACAGCAAAGCATATTTGTTTCAAGGTAAATAGGACAAAGATACCAATCATTTTTTCTTCACCTTCTAGCCTTGTCACCACCATCCATATAACCGATCTCTCTATCTATTTATATCTCTCCCTCTCCCTTTCCCTCCCTCAGTACAATTAAACCTTTACTAACCGCGATAGCAGTACAAGGTTAATATGTGACACAGGTATACCCGACACCAACGCAGAGGTAGGGGAGCATTAGCTCCCAGCGCACGTCACTGGTCACGGTTGAAACCTCTGTAATGAATACTATCAAATTCGTCATATTTTATTCATGACTTTTGTCATGTTACACTGAAACGAGCAAAAGGCAGACAGATTTTTTCTTAAAAAATCACCGCTGTGCGATGGAATAAAGGATAAGAGCGTGCGTGTGATTTAAACATTCTGTGGGAATAAGAAAGTTTTCGGGGTCGTTGAACCTTGGCGTCTCGTTTTTTTTGTGTGGCGTTTGTTTAACACACGGACTGATTAACTGGGAGTCATTTTGCTTTGCTAATAGTAGGCGGGGAGCCCTCTCTCTGTGTTTGTTATATAGTCTTTTCCAATTTATAGCCTGTTGTTTCCTGCGGGACAGCCGCGTATCGTGACATATCACCTAGGGTTAAACACCCTGAACCAAAGCACCTTACACAGAAGCCACGTAGATTCGGAACCCACCCTGCCCCTCGCTTGTCTTGGGTGTCCCATCCGTGCAGATGTAGATAGCAGCCGCAGCACCGGGCTGATTTAACGTTTTACTGCTCAGTCCTTGTTAACATTGCGAGCGGAGAGAACAACAGGTCACTCATCTCATTGATATTCTGATCGCCCCGAATGCAGTGCCGCTGTGAAATAGCAGAGGAACTTCCAAAATGTGAGATGGAGCCACCCCCCCCCCCTTTACGCGGACACTTTTGAGACCACCAGGCGTAGGAGTAGAATGAGGCCACTCGGCCCGTTGAGTCTGCTCAGCCATTCAATCATCATCCCTCTCAACCCCATTCTTCTCCTAACCCTTCACACACTAACTGTACTATCAGGAAAATTAGCCTCCGTTTTAACTGCACCGCAATGACTTGGCCTCCATAGCCATCTGTGGCAATGAATTCCACAGATTCACCACCATCTAGCTAAAGAAATTCCTCCTCTTCTCTGTTCTGGAGGATGTCCTCCTATTTTGAGACTCTGCCCTGTTTCTCGACTGGTCCACTAAAGAAAATGCCCTCTCCGCCTGCATCCTATCGAGGCCGTTCAATAGTCCTAGATTTCAATTGAGAAACCCCTTCATTATTCTAAACTCCAGTGAGTACAGGCCCAGAACCATCAAATGCTCCTCAAACATTAATGTTTTTATTCCCACACCATTCTTGTGGGCCTCCTCTGGATCCTCACTCATCCCGGTACCTCCTTTCTTATGCCTCCCAAAATCCCCAGCATTACCTCAGCATTACTTCATGCTTGAAGTTGCACCTCTTTGCAATAACTGTCGTCCTGGAATCCAGTTATATTGCTAATTATGCCAGTAGAATTTTAATTAAATAAATTGGACTGATTTTTTTTGAATCTGCGGGGTACACCTGTGTAGTATTTAAATTCAAGACGAGGAAGGAAGAAATGTCCCATAATTAACCATGTGCCTTTTTAGTGCAGTGGGTAGTGCATCAGTTCCATAATCTGGAGGTCGTGGGTTCAGTCCTCGGAGAAGGCATTGCTGCTTCTGCTTTAGTAAGGGTGTGAAAGGTTGCAGGGAGAAGGCAGGAGAATAGGCTCCAGAGGGTTAAAAATCAGCCATGATGAAGTGGTGGTGTAGACATAGCTGGCCGAGAGGCCTAATTCTGCTCCGGTGTCTAATTGTCTAATTGGAGAGCTTCTTCAGTCAGGTATTTAAATAATACACAAATCATGAACTTAATGTTCTTTTATTCACTGATCTCTCCCAGAGTAGGAAAAACAAAATAAAAAGAGACCCAATAATCATCACCTCTTAGCTAATTATATTGAAACAGTAGGTGTAGATTAACACAGTAAGTGTGAAGACAAATATAAATCACTTATTTAATTTTTCCCAACGGGTTATCAGTAATCTAGATTGCAGATATTATTAGCAGATGTGACTGAGCGGATAGATGTCCAAGCCACCTTTCACATGCCCTTGGTTTTCACTGTGATTATTTCATGTCAGACTAAGCCAAGCAAGCATGAGGGACTAGCAGAGAAAGGCTATTTTTGCTTTCTTTGATGTCAGGTGCTGGATATGCAAAACATACTTGGTGATGTACTGTAAAAGATACCTTTTCTTATAAAGACAGTTTGACTTTTTGTGGCTGCAGTGATGACACAATGAGTTAATGGGGTTAGGTTACACTTGCACTGCCTCCGCCCTGTCACAAACGGGTGCTTGACTTGCCATTTTTAAGTGTGTGAATGCAAGTTGCATCAAACAGTTCAAACACAAATAACACAAATAAGGGAATTCTAGATTTTTGCATTCAAATGTTTCTTTCACCAAAATAGCTTTCAATGTGGAACTATTAGTAAACAGACTGTCAAGCCAACCACACACGACATGGGAGAATTATTTGCCTGACAGAATATTTAGTGAAAGACATAAATAATCATTTTTGTATGTGTTCTGTGATGTTCCAGATTAACTGTGAGAGCCAACTCATCAATTCATTTCATTTATGTACTTGCTTTATGGATTTTTGAAAAAGTCTTTGAACTGTTTTATTTGAATTTGAAGTCATTGAGTTTTCATAAATGCACAGATGTGAATGTAGTATTGTAAACAATCAACATGTTGCTACTTCCCAGACTGTGATGGTAAAATAAACACGAAATGAACTTATTGGTGTCTGGGAAAATCAGCACTGGAAATGGTATTGGAAGATTATGTCATATGGGTTCTGTTGTGACTGATTGTGCTTGCTTTTCTCAGATGTGGAGAGACATATAGAGGCACCTCCACACACGACGGAGAAAATGATTCAACTGCTTAGAAATAAAAGCGAGTTCACAGTTGTAGCAACAATCCAGCAAAAGGTTTTAACCTCTGGGGTCATCTTGTCTATCCATGAATCTGATCTCAGGTAGAGTATTGTATACTGTATTTGATGAATTCATAAAATTTAACTGTACAGTAACTGTAAATCTTTGAGGCAAGTCTACTCTTAGTCCATTTTACATAAATTTCAAAAGTCAAATAAAGTGTTTCATATGTGGTTTTAATTTGGCCAGAAGCAGGCTGATTGCAGATATTTGGAATAAAAGCAGAAAGTCCTGGAAACACTCAATGGATCAGTCAGCACCTGTGGAAAGTGAAGCAGGGTTAATATTTCAGATTGAAGGTGTCCTGATTAAGAATCATTAACTTGACACATTAACTCTGTTTCTAATTCCGTAGATACTAACTGCAGAATGTTTCCAGTATTTTCTATTTTTATTTTAGGCTGTTAGAAACTTTGCCAAAAGATTTTTTAGTGATTTTAAAAAAATAAGATTTTTGCAACATCCCATACCTTGCTGAATTGATTCAAAACTTGTTTCTCTGTGAATCTGATAGAAATATAGAACAATAGGGCACTTGTGGAAGAATTATCTTGTGGAAGAGTTTGTGGTGATTATCCATTGACAACTGTAAATTTTGCCATAATTATAGTTATGTATGTATAACCATCAAAGCGTGGCTTTGTTCCATTTTGTGTTTGTATGGTTTCAATGGATAATCTGTTATCCATGACCAGATACTTCATGCTGAAAAGCTCAGATGAAAAATGTATTGCTTGTCAATGCAGAAAAAGAAGATTATTTAAAAAAAAGTAATTGCTCCGAAGTTCCTTATAGGCAATGAAGTAAAGTTAAAGTGTTACAAGATATGGTCCCAAACAAATTGTAAGGTGACAATTGATTAAAAACGTTCTTACCATCAGAGTAGAAGTTTGACTGTTCAAATAATGGTGTTTTTATAGGTGTAGGGTAAATATGCCTAAATTTTACCTGAGGGAAATAACGATTTTATTACTTAGATCCATATTCAGAAAATAAACCAGGATTTCTAAGCTCAGTTGTTCTTCCACCAAAAGCCCTGCACAGTTTTAACCCCAGATGCCTGGTGACCCTCTGTCTTGTTCCTCCGTTACATAGGTGCAAAGTCATTTCAGTATTATTTATAAGTTATAGCTGCTTTGTATTCCCAAAGAATCAAGCCTTGAAAGTTCAATGCCACACATCATCTCTGACAGGACTGATCATTGGTCTGTTCATGTTTTGGCTTCCCATGCATTTCTATGGGGCTTATCATTATGAATATGGATATGAGGTATTCTTTGCTCTCAGCAGGACTTAACATGCAAACTTGGTCTAGGGGGCTATTGCCCACCCAACACAGTAAATTAAACATATAAAATGCATTATTAACAATTGTTGAGGTTGAAATTAGACACAACCAGAGAGTGATAGCTGTGTTCTGAATGCCATGGATTAAAATTGTGTTACTAAAAGATAATTGATTTTGAGATAGGAATTTTGACCTCAATTGCAACTGAATTCTGATGGGTTCAGATTAGCTACCTGTTTTACATCCTGTTCAGAATTGTACAGAGCATAAAAATGGTGAACAATTCTATCCTGATATTTTGCTGTTGGGTAGGTTAAGATAGAGCGTGGAATATTTTGTACTCTTCTGTATCTTTCAATGGAAAATATTGCTGAGTTACTTGGACTGAAATTTCCCAAAAGAACAAGAGTGATGTAGTTAAACCTCCTGATCTACACACGGATACTGTAGCATCCCCACTTTGTCTCAGCACCTGCTTTAGTCACAAAGGAGACAAAATAAATTAGTTTTGAAGGCATTGTTAGATATAAAACAAAGATATTATCAAAACCACTGTCATAAACTACTGTGTAAAATGTTTGAAAAACCCATTCTCAAATGAGAGAAGCACTCTGAAGAATGGAGAGGTTCTGTGATGATAATCCGTGGCCCAAGACCCAAGCTAGATAAGAGTGTTAATCAAGGACAGCGAGGTGGTCCCTGCTAGCAGGAGCACTTTAAGGTGCTCAACTGTGACTTTATCTTGGTCATGTATTTAGACAGGGACGTGAACAGGCGGGGGTTGGAGGGATTTCGACCATGTGCTTACGGATGGGATTATGGTTGGCATAGACAATCTGGGTTGAAGGCTTGTTTCTCTGTTGTACTGTATAATGTTCTATGTATCCACCCAACAGCAAACTGTCTGATCCATCCTTGCCACCAACCCAGACTAGCAAGAAGCTACAAAGGCATATGCCTCTTGACTAAGTGCTAATAACAGAGGGTATCCCTGATGAAATTTATAAATCTTGCCAGAAAGAAATTTTTAGTCAAAAGTTCACAAGTTCAATTGCCATAGCTGGGAAGAGGAGGGCATACTGAGGACTTTGGTAGCCCTGTGATCATTACTGGCTTCAAACAAGGAACCTCTGATTATGACCATTCTGGAGGATTTTCTACAACAGAGAAAGCCACTGCCAGGGTCCTCCTCAACTGCCTCCTTCCAATGGTTGAATTACAATGTGGATTCTAACCATCTTGAGGAAGTGGACATGATCTTCCTGATGCAACAATTTGAGGAGAAATGCAGAGGTAGCACCAGTCATTGTACGTGACCCTTCTCAACCTCACAACTTCTGTCTCAAAGAGCAGGGTCTGTGGAAACACCCTCCTCAAATTTGTTGCCTGCAGTTATTGGCTAATAGAAAGATAGAAATAGAAGCAGAAGTAAATTTTACTGGGGAGAGACAGTATAACACAGAGGTTATTTCAGGACTGTTTTATCCTTGGGGCTGAGGTTTAAAAACAACTATAACACAATTTGATTTATACATTAGCCTATCATAGTAAAGCAAGAAAAGGCACTGCTTCTGAAAGAAAATTTGATTCTGCCATATAAGAATGTATTAAGACAATTGGCCGAAAGTGTTGTCAAAAGTTTAGGCTTTAAGACACATCTTAGTGGAGGAAAGGGATTTGAAAATGTTAATGAAACAAATTCTAAGGCTTTAAACTTTCCCAATAGAAGAATTACAAATGTTAAACAACAGATGCACAGAAAGCCCTCCAGTTGTCTAGAGATTACTGCAGGGCTGGAGGAGGTTACAGATTTAAGGAAGAGTTTGAAAATAAGGGTGGAAGTTTTACAGTTGAGCTGTTTGGAGTTGGCAATGTAAGTTAGTGAACCCAAGGGAGGTGGCTGAATGGATTCAAGCAAGACATGATTGTACTATTTCCTGGCTGTAAGAATTCAATGTGAAATTAGTTTAGATTTAGACCTTGACCCAATTCTTGGAGAATCTTGTCAAGAAGATGTAGTTTTCATTGTTGGATTTGAAGGATGACTGGACGTGTGCAGAGACACGATGCAAAGGGCAGGTGGAATCAAGATGGTCAATGAATATACTTGCTGAAAGGAGAAAAGCAGAAATTATAACAACATGAAAAAGCAGAAGGCTTCTTGCACATTTAGTGACATTACTGATTGGTGACACAAGAGACTTCAAATGCTGCAATCTGGAGCAGCCATCAGTCTGCTTAAGGATGTCAGTGGTTCAAGCAGCATTTGTGAGGGAAAGGAATTGTTGATGTTTCGATCAAAACCCTGCAGCAGGTAGTTGGTAGTTTGTAGCTTGTCTAAGTAGTTTGAGCTTCATATACCTTAGATCCCACACCAACAGGTTCAGGAACAGTTATAACCCTACATCCATCAGGCTCCTAAACTGAAGACGATAACTTCACTTACCTCCA
Source organism: Mobula birostris (assembly GCF_030028105.1). Taxonomy (NCBI): domain Eukaryota; kingdom Metazoa; phylum Chordata; class Chondrichthyes; order Myliobatiformes; family Myliobatidae; genus Mobula; species Mobula birostris. The sequence continues at coordinate 98,160,345 of NC_092380.1, read as the reverse complement.
TGCTGAACTGACTCTACAAGCTATAGACGCATTTTCAAAAACTCTACAACTCAGTATTATTTATTTCCCTCTTTTAATTTAAATTATTTGCACTGTTTTTCTTCTTTTTCCCATGGGTTGTTGGTCAGTTTTTGTTATGTAAAGTGTTTCATAAATTTTATTTTTTTCCTTTATTTTTCTGTAAATGCCTACAACAAAATGAATCTAAAGGTATTATATGATAACATATACATGCTTTGGTAATACATGTACTTTGAACCCATTTTCATCACATACAGTATTCCTTTGTTAATATTGTGTTACCTTTGGTTAACAATAATCTGTTAAACTAAGAATTTGTATTAACAATTGATTCCAAATCAGTTGCTATTTGCAGAAAAAGTGCTGTGGTTTTACAGCCTTCTGCTGATAGAGGTGTTGCATCGTTATAATCATGAAAAACCTGAGTAGAATTTTAAGAACATGGCCCCTGGCTCTCGACTCCTCAGTTGGCTAAAGTACTTCCCAGCTACCTGCATCATCCATTCCTTTCATTTCCTGAATTTTGCCCTTGTGTATTATAGATCGAACTGCATGGACATACAGCCCATCTGCTTTTCTTTTTTCAGATGCAACTGTGCAAGGCATATGAGAGTTGGAAACACTCTGGAAGTCAGATCTACTGAATCTGATTTCCCATTTTAGAGTTGCAATTATCTCTGTCCAGCCAGGCTGCTCTGGGTTGGCCTGAGAAGCATGCATTAACCGGCCTCTTAGCCTTACATCCGCATTTGCTGGTGTACAGGTGAAGCCCCCTACAACTGACCTTCATTAAGAAGGAAAGACCAGGTTTGGTGTTTTTTTGCTGCTTGACCTATTAACAGTTAGTTCTTTGCTCTAGGGTTTCTATTTGTAATTCTTTCTTCTACCTTGAATTGCAATTTAATTTACAGATAATAAAGATAGTTATAAAGTATTCAGCTTCTATTTTTAATAATTAAAGAAATGTATACTGTATTTAAATGGGGCAGCACGGTAACATAGTGGTCAGCACAATGCTTTACAGTACCAATGACCCAGGTTCAATTCCCACTGTTGCCTGCAAGGAGTTTGTAAATTCTCTCTGTGACCATAGGGGTTTCCTCTGAGTTCTCTGGTTTCCTCCCACAATCCAAAGACATACTGGTTGGTAGGTTACATTGTCATTGTAAATTGTCCCTTGTTTAGGCTAGGATTAAATTGAGGGTTTGCTGGGCAGTGCGGAAGGGCTTATTCTGCACTGTATCTCAATAAACAAAACAAAAAAAAAAAATCCAGTATATTGTTTTAAAACATCTTTGAATTTTGATCTTTTCAGACTGTTGGTGGGGAGGTGAGTTCAAGGTCTTGGGATGAATGGGATCCATGGAGTTCGCAGGGGGTTGTGTTGTGTGTTTTGTATTTCAATAATATTTGAGTAATCTTGTTCATTTAAATAATTGCGGGTTCTATATAAAAATACATTAATTGACTATATCATCACACCAACACATGATACATGTGCACCTTGCTTAAAGTGAAAGACGAAGTTACATCAGTATTTCGGACTTTCCACATTTTATTTGCATTAATTTAATGTTTTGATGTTACAAAACATAACAGGTTGAATCTGATGTATTCCCAGGTTCGTAATGATCCAGCTAGCTCTTTCAGTTATTTGACACCCCTTGTTGCAATGAGAACAAGCGTGGAGCCATTGATTTTCATTCATAAAAATCTTAAGTCAATACAGTTGGTGCAGGAGAAATCTAGTAAATTGATGTAAGGCAGAAAGGTCAGTGAAGAATGAACAATGGGTGAAGTCCTTGGGTTTCAACCTCTCTGGAAGATGGAATTGAGATTGATTTGTTATTGTCACGTACTGTGATTCAGTGAAAAGAATCTTGCATACAGTTCAAGTCATTATACAGTGCATTGAGGTAGAAAGAGATAAAACAATGGAGGGTTGCTATAGGACAATACAAACGTTCAAGAGGATGCAGAGGGGATTTACTAGGATGCTGCTTGGATTGGACAGCGTGTCTTATGAGGGTAGGTTGAATGAGCTAGGGCTTTTCTCTTTGGAGCAGCGAAGGACGAGAGCTGTCTTGATAGAGGTGTACAAACTGATAAGAGGCAGAGATGGGTGTGGCATGGTAGCCTAATGGTCAGCGCACTGCTTTACAGTATTAGCAACCCTGGTTCTATTCCCACTGCGGTCTGTAAGGAGTTTGTATGTTCTCCCTGTGACCACGCGAGTTTCCTCTGGGTGCTCTGGATTCTTCTCACAGTCCAAAGACAATGGTTGGTAGGTTAATTGGTCATTGTAAATTGCCCCATGATTAGGCTAAGATTAAATGGGGGATTGCTGTGTGGCACGGCTCAAAGCGTTGTATCTCACTGAATAAAATGGACTGCCAGAGACATTTTCCAAGGAAGGAAATGACTAATATGAAGGGCATAATTTAATGGTGTTTGGAGGAAAGTATTAGGGAAGATGTTGGAAGTAAGTTTTTTTTTTACACAGAGAGTGGTGGGTGCATGTACCATGCTGCCAGGGTGGTGGTGATAGACACATTAATTAGACACATTTTAGAGACTCCGAGATACACGATGTTGTAACAGAATGCAAAATAAAGTGTAAGAGCTACAGAGAAAGTACAGTGCAGGTAAACAATAAGGTGCTAGATCATAATGAGGTAGATTGTGAGATCAAGAATCCATCTTATTGTACCATGGAACCATTCATAGTCTTATGATAGTAGGGTAGAATCTATCCTAGAGCCTGTTGATGGAAGTTTTCAGGCTTTTGTATCTTGTGCCTGCTGGAAGAGGGGAGAAAAGGGAATGCCTAGGGTGGGTGAGGTCTTTGGTAATGCTGGCTGCTTTACTGAGGAAACAGAGGAGGAAGAGGTGATGTGGGTTTTGTCGAGAAGCCATATTTGTTCCTTTGGAAGCATGTAGGAGAACCTTGGCCCCTCAAAATCAGACTCAGTAACAAAAACATTTGGACTTGAAGAAGGTGACCATGAGACATAGGAGCGGCATGAGATGATTTGGCCCTTTGAGTCTGCTCCTCCATCCCATCATGGCTGATATATTATCCCTCTCAATCCCATTCCCCAGCCTTCTCCCATAACCTTTGATGCCCTTACTAATCAAGAACCTATCAAACACATCTTAAATATACTCAAAGTTGGCTTTCACAGCTATCTGTGGCAATGAATTCCACAGATTCACCACTCTCTTGATAAATAAATCCATCCTCATCTCTGTTCTAAACGAACATCCTTGTATCCTGAGGCAGTGCCCTTTAGGGGGTAAGGGCTTGTAGTACAGAAAAAGCCCTTCAGCCCTCATATTTTCCCATTTCATTAAATGAATTCTGATCTTTTATTCAAGATCCAGTTTCTTTCTACTAACTCCCATCTCCCTTGATTCTCTTGTGTAGAAAACCAGTAACAACAGTTGGTATCAATAAAATGAATTCTTTGTAGTGTCGTCAGATGAGATTGAACCTTGCAAGTACAGTAAATGAAGGGCAAGAATATTTAAACGGTTTGTCTTTCTCTATCTAACCTCTTTCAGGTTGTTGACAGCTATTACAAATTTCCAGTTTGTATTGTTTATTCCTGAGTTTATTGGTGATAGTAAATGTTGAAAATATTCTTTGTATCATCTGTTCTGTGCTGGGTCTGTAGCGTGCAATAAATAATTATGTAATTAACTTGGTATCACTATCTCTTGCAATTTGAACTGAATCTTTTTGAAAGGTGTCCTCCATTCTTCAATAAAAGTAATAATCTGTTTGTTAAATAACTACTGCATCAATTTTGCAGACTATATCCACACTCACTTTGCGTTTGGAGCTTTGATTTCCAACTGTACTAACCTGAGCAGCTAGAAAATTTTGCTTGGCAGTTATCTAATACTACATTCATTTGATATTGCTGTTTGTGTTTCCCAGAGAGACTCTTTCGGCCTATAAGTAGGTAGATTAAAAATATTTAAGTGCAGCAACCACAAATTATTAAAATTAATTGATAGGATACATAATAGTAGAGGCTCTTCGGTCCATAATGTTGTGCTGACCAATATAAACCCATTTCAGGATAAATCTAAACATTTCCTCCTACACAGCCCATAACCTTCCACTTCTTTCATCCCTGTGCCTTTTTGAGCCCTTTAAATGCCTCCAATATATCAGTCTTGACCATCACCCCAAGTAGAGCATTCCAGACACCAACGACTCCGTATTTGTATTAAAAAGAACATGTCTGACCTCTCCCCTAAATCTTCCTTCACTCACCTTAATTGGATGTCCTCTGGTATTAGCCATGGTCATCCAGGGAAAAAGTTGTTGTCTGTCCTATCTATGCCTCTCATAATCTAATACACCTTTGTCAAGTCACCCCTCACACCCTTGTAAACTACGACATTATCCACAATCCTGCAACCATTATGTGAGAAAAGCTGTAGCTTGCTCAACCTTTTCTTATAAGGCATGTTCTCTGAGCCAGGCAACTCCTGATAAATCGCCTCTGCACCCTTTCTAAAGCTAAGAAATCCTTTTTTTAAAAAAAGGCAACCAGAACCAAAAACAGCACTCCAAGTATGGTCTAACGAGAGTTTTATAAGAGCCCCTTGAACTCAATCCCCTGGCTAGTTAAGGCAAATACACCATATGCCTTCTCATGCCACCTTATCAACTTGTGCAGCAACTTTGAGGAGGCTATGGATGTGAACCCCAATGTCCTTGTGATCCTCCACACTGTTAAGAATCGTGTCATTAGCCCTGTACTCTGCCTTGAAGTTTGATCTTCAAAAGAAAAATCACTTCACACTTTTCTGGATTTAACTCTATATCTCACTTTTTCACCCAGTTCTGCATCCTGTCTATATCAAGTTATGAACTGCAACAGCCTTCTCATCTGTTCCCAATGTACACTCCCAAGCTCCTGCCTAATACTATTGTAATAGCCCTCTCCCAGTTAAATACTCTCCCATTCCATCTGCTTTTATCCCTGTTTGTGATGATGCTAAAAGTCAAGGAGTTGAGGTCACCATCTTTGAAATGCTCACCAACAATGTTCTCACTTTCTGTAGCTGTGATATTATCCCTGATTAGCAACTGGTACACCTCACACTTTTACTTCCCACACCCCCATCTTTTACCTTGTTCCTTATCCCTTTTGAAACTTCTAAATTCTGGAACATCATGCAGTAAATCCTACCATTGTGACAGCCAGTTCTCTTTATCTGAGACAGCAGTAAATTAGCAATCATAGATGTAATTAAATCTGACCTTAATCCAACTTTTTTCAGATATTTTCTGTTAGACGAGAAACATAATGAAACTCTGGACATGTGTTTTAATCTTGAGGCCAAGCTGACTGAATTATATTTATTTATTGATCGATTGATTGAAATACAGCACACTGCCCAGCAACCCGTCAGCTTAATCATGGGGAAATTTACAATGACCAATTAACCTACCAACCAGTATGTCTTTGGTCTGTGAGAGGAAACCGGAGTATTCAGTGGAAATGCACACAGTCATGGGAAGAATGTATGAACTCCTCAGACTGTGGTAAAAGGAAGAGAATGTTCATGTCCTTCTGTCAGCTTTCCCTGTAAAACATTCATCAGTATAACTGAGAATATTGCTGGTTATTGCCCACATGGTGATGTTCCTTGCATTAATTTATGCTGAGCACACGAAGACAAAAGGATGGGCTATTCTCATAGGAGAGAATATTAATTTGAATCTCAGAACTACCTTCTGTTCTTTAAGAGTTTTGATTTTGTTGCTTTATCTGAATCTTAACCTCCATTTGACATGGAGAATGGCATACTGGCAGAGCTGGCAGTGTTGCTGCCTCACGGCTCCCTCCGCCTGGGTTTAATCCTTTCTGGTACATACTGTCTGTACATTCTCCTTGTGGCTGTGTGTGTTTCCTCCAGCGCTCCGGTTTTTTCCAGCATCCCAAAGACATGTAGATTGGCTGCTGTAAATTATCCCTTGTGTGTCCATTTGTGGTAAAATCTGCAGGGCAGTTGATGGGAGTGTGGGAAGAATTAAAAATGGGAACAGTGTGAATGTGTGCTAAATGGTCTGTGCAGACTTGACTGGCCGAGGAGCCTGCTACCATGCTATATAACTCAGTGTAATGAAAGGTTCAATTAATAGCATCACTCAGTATGTTCTGCAAATTTATCCATAGAAAATTAATTGGAAATCTTGAAAGGTAGAGGCTATAGCAGAAAAGAAAGAAAGTGTTGCTTGTACAGAAGGCATCTGATGACTTAATTAGATTTCTGAATTGAAATGAATTTGATTCTCTGGATGTGGTATGCATTATATTCATTACACAGATAAGCAGTAAAATTTTCAAGGTACAAGCATTGTCCATAGACAATTCAAGGATAAATAACAAAAGGGAAAGTAAAACAGCAGGCATGGTGGCTATAGAGCAGGGGACATGCATAGAAAATGAAGTACAAGTCCAGAGAATGGGATGGATAACTACTGAAATGGGCTGCAGGATGAAAGAGGAGGAAAGGAGTAACTGAATCATTTTCCTGTATATTAACAATGAGAATCAGCATGTTACAGGGCTTGACTACAGATAGCCAATACAATAGAGTCAGAAATCCTAGCTGGCTGACAATAGGCTGTGCATTTGGATGTAATAGTAGAATAGTTGCCAGAGACCTGACTAATTGGTTTGAAGTTTAAATCCTAATAAATGTTGTCTTTAATACAAATAGATTAATAAATTTGGAATAAGGGTAGTGAAGTTATAAGGTCATTGGAAAAGTGCTGCTTTGTTCGCTAATATCCTTCAGGGAGGGAAATATGGCATTCTTGTCCTGTTAAACCCATAAATACCCCCAAACCTATCTTCTGAAATGGCCAATTTGGTTCATGGAGCAATTAGGGAAGGTCAATGAAGTGTTGCTCTTTGCCAGAGATACCCACATCCCATAGGAAGTATTCATGTAACTTGTGTAGATCTCCATATAGCTGCTGTTTATCAACTGGAGCTGGTGCGTGCTTCTGATGGGATCAAGCACATCTGTTCATTATGATATGCTGGAGGCCTTCGGCGCCTTGAAGGTGCTTTCATAGACGCTCCAGCGCTTGCTATCATTTAAGGCAGTTCTGAAAGTTCTGGAAGTTTTGAAAATACTTGGAAGTGTTTATAGAATGCTGATTGGCAATTGGTTCCCACAGAGGAAACTACCAAGAAAACTCCCCAGAGCTGTCAGTGATCCATTGTTCAGAAGAATAGAGAGAGTGGAATATCTAGATGATTGTCGAATTGTGTAGATTAAATAGATGATTCATAGCAATGCTCTCTGTGTACTAGCAAATGCACACTGATTAATTAACTGCATTTATGGTGTGGAAAGTGTAAATTCATATTTTTGCAGAATTTTTAATTTTAACATTCTGTGGGAAGTTTCGAGTGTGAGGTATGGTCTGATGTGAAAGAATATTGCTGCTGATCGAGCTTGAGAGGAAATATAAGACATTTGATATGGTTGCTTGCTGGTTCTGAGAATGAAAATTTTGCATGGGAAGGTTTACTTTTAAAGTCACGGAGAATATTAATGTTTATTAAATTTGATATTCAAAATTCATCAGCATGCTTGAACTTTTGACTCATGGGATGTGTGCCAGATGCTAGATTTTTAATTACATCAATAAATTATCTTCTAATTATGACTAACTCGTGTACAGTTACAGATGTTGGAAGGATTATGCCTTGCCAAACTTGACACTTCTTTATGTGTACCTTGTCTGCACATACTGCCAAGGAGGCAGGAATAAATAAGAAGCCTCTAAACCCTTTACTCTTTATCAGAGGTAAAAATTCCAGATAATAATTTGTCAGATTGAAAGAAAAGAATTGATTTTCCCAATGAAAAGGATGAGATGAATATCACGCATCAAGTTATGCCGGTTATCTCTGCTTTGGAGCAGGAGACAGAATAAGCCCCTTGGTTCCTTATCCATTCAAGCAATTCAGCACATCTGTTAGAAGCGCCATCAAGGTGAACTTTAAAGCACCTACATCAAGATAACAGACCAAGTCAAAACCACAGAGCATCACATTGTGAGGAAAGATTTATGCCATTCCAATGAGATCTGTCTGACTTTGAAGACTGGAAAGTGGTAGAAAAGAAAGGAGAGGAAGTCCTAAGCACCCATGGCCTCACTCTCTCATCAGCCATTTTCTGTGGCTTGAGAATTCTATTCTTTAGTCAATGTACAAAAACTCTGTCTGATTAGTGGAGCATGCAATCCTCAGCCTACAGGGATCATCAATTGCTTAGATCTTAAAGGCTGCATTTGGTTAGTTCATTCAATATAATGTAATTGCCCACCAGATTGTCTTAATGGCCATTATATCCAAGGCTATTGCCCTTGAACTAAATTTTTAAAAATAGGTCTGGGATTTCCAGTATAGATTTGCTTTACAACTCACGTTCTCTGTATTATTTCTTTATTTGCACAATTTGTCGTCTTATACACATTAATTGTTTGTCAGTCATTGTTTATGGTTTTGATAATTTCAGTTGTATTTCTTTATTTTCCTGTGACTGTTTGCAAAAATAAAATCTCAGGGTAGTATATCATTTATTTGATTAGATTATGAAGACACGCAGTCCTCTTTTATTGTCATTTAGTAATGCATGCATTAAGAAATGATACAATATTTCCTCCGGTGTGATATCACAAAACACAGGACAGACCAAGACTGAAAAAAACTAGCAAAACCACATAATTATAACATATAGTTACAACAGTGCAACAATACCATAACTTGATGAAGAAGTCCATGAGCACAGTAAAAGTTCAAAGTCTCTCAAATGTCCCACATCTCACACAGACGGAAGAAGGAAGAAAAACTCTCCCTGCCATACCTGATCACGGTCCGACTCTGAGTCGTCCGAAAACTTTGAGCTCTGATCAGCTCTCCGACACCGAGTACTGAGCGCCATCTCTATCCGAACGATTCGACCTCCATCTCGGTCACCAACAGCAGGCAAGGCCGGGGATTTTGAGGCCTTCCCTCCGATTCCCGACTGTGCTGTAACGACAGCAGCGAACGAGCATTTCAGAAATTTTTCCAGATGTTCCTTTGTGCTTTCACGTCTGTCTCCATCAAATCAGAATTGTCCACGGCCCCTATTTAACAGATATGATATCACTTTTCACCGGAGGGTTGCGCACGCACAGGCGCACTGCTCTCTCTCTCCTCCCGCCGTATGCTAATATACAAGTACTTTGATAAGTACTTTGAACCTATTTTCACCACATACAATATTCCTTTTGGTTAATATTTTGTTACCTTTTTGGTTAACAATCTGTTGACAAAAAGTTCACAATAACAATTGATACTGAATGAGTTGCTATGAGCTGTAAAAGTTTTAAGGTTTTACAATCTTCTACAGATGGAAAAATTTCATAGTTACACTCCTGAAAAACTTGACTTGAATTTTAAGAACATGGTTGCAGTACTTGGCTCCACGGTTGGCTGAAGTAGTTTCTATCTACCTGCTTCATCCATTCCTAACTCATTACTTCACAGGTTTCAAAGGTACATTTAATGTCAGAGAAATGTATACAATATACATCCTGAAATATTTTTTCTTCACAACCATCCACGAAAATAGAGGAGTGCCCCCAAAAATGAATGACAGTTAAATGTAAGAACCCCAAAGTCCCCCCAGCTCCCCCCCCACGCGTAAGCAGCAGCAAAGCAACAGTCCCCCCTCCCCCACCAGCAAAAAACCATTGGCACCCACCACCGAGCATTCAAGCGTGCAGCAAAGCATCGGCGCAGACACAGATTTGTACCACAAAGGCTACTCGTTCACCTGGTATTCGACATACCACAGGCTCTCTCTCTCCTGAATAAGGGAGAAAGAGGTGTCTCTGTTTCACAGCGAGAGGGGAGACATAACAAACAACTCACTGATTTAGGATGTTAAAAGTCCGCTGTGTCGCTTTTTCCGAGCTCTGTGCCTAAAGATCTCGGGTCTCCTGGCACGCAGCCAGCTGGCTACTTTCGATCTTCTGTCTCCCGCCACACCCAGATTCCTGCAGAGGCACTGACCTTCGGTCCGCCCGTCTCCAGAGCCACGAGATCCCAGAACTCTGAAAGCGAGCTGATCTCTTAGGCTGCCTACTTGGCATATTGAATAACGGCCAGCCGTGAAACCCCGAGAGCGGGTCCCATTCCCGCAAAGAACCAAAGTCAGGGTGTAACTCCAGATCAGGGTCTTCAAAAGAACCCTGAAGGGGAAAAATAGAGATATTAAGGATAGGAATAGAGCAGTTTCCAAAGAAGCAAGCAAAGGAATTGCCGTTAGGCGCCATTGGCCTCTCCTAAGCTTTGAGTTTGACTTTACTCTCTATCTATTTGTGTACATTTCTTGATGAGGGGAGTTTTGAGCTGCTTCTTAGAACAATATGTCTGTGAACTATGAATGTTGAGTTCTGGATCCACTTGAATACTTGATGGGATAAATATTCTACTGTCTTAAATAAAATGAAGATCACAAACAAGAGAAAATCTGCAGATGCTGCAAATCCAAGCAACACACACACACAAGATGTAGAGGAAATTGGCAGGCCTGGCAGCATCTGTGGAAAAGAGTAAACAGTCAATGTTTCGGGCCGAGGACTTTCATTAGGACTGGAGAAAAAAGATGAGAAATCAGAGGAAGAAGGAGGAAGAGGTACAAGATAGCAGGTGAGAGGTGAAACTGGGAGTGGTGAAGTAGAGAGCTGGGAAGTCAATTGGTGAAAGAGATAATGGGCTGTAGAAGGGGGTGGGATCTGATAGGAGAGGACTGAAGGCCATGGAAGAAGTGGGAGGAGCATCAGAGGGAGGTGATGGGTAGGTAAGGAAGTAGGGTGAGAGGGGGACATGAGAATGGTGAAGGAGAGGGCAGGAGCCAGTTCCCAGAAATTCAAGAAATTGATGTTCATGCTATCAGGTTGGAGGCTGGATCATATATCAGATGGAATATAAGGTGTTGCTCCTCTAAGCTGAGTGTGGCCTCATCACGACGGGTGAGTAGGCCATAGACTGACGTATTGGAATGGGAGTAGATTTAAAATAGGTGGCCACCGGGAAATCCTGCTTTTTCTTGTTGATGGAGCATAGGTGCTCAGCGAAGCAGGAGGCCACACCAGAAGCTCCGGATACAGTAGGTAACCCCAAAAGCCTCACAGCTGAAGTGTGTCGCCTCACCTGGAAGGACTGGTGGAGGCCCTGAATGGTAGTGAGGGAGATGTAGGGGTAGGTGTAGTCCACTTGCAAGGATAAGTACCAGGAGGGAGATCAATGGGGAGGAATGAGTGATCCCTGCAAAAGTGCAGAGGAGGAGAGGGGAAGATGTGCTTAGGTTTGGGATCCCATTGGAGATGGTGGAAGTTACAGAGAATTATGTGCTGGACACAGAGGCTGCTGGGGTGTTGGGTGAGGACAAGGGTAACCTTATCCCTGGTGGTGTGGTGGGAGGATGGGGTTAGGGCGGACATATGAGAAATAGAAGGGATACGGGTGAGGGCAGTGTTGATGGTGGAGGAAGGGAATCCCCTTTCTTTGAAGAAGGAGGACATCTCCTTAGTTCTGGACTGAAAAGCCTTGTGAGAAGGGGTTGGCAGTTTTACAAGTAATAGAGTGGGGAGAGGTACAGTCCAGGTAGCAGAGAGAATCAGTGGGTTTATAAAAGATATCAGGAGATAAGCTGTCTCCAGAGATAGAAAGAGAGATTGAGAAAGGGGAGAGAGGTGTTGGAAATGGTCCAGGTAAATGTGAGGGCATGGTGGAGGTTGGAGGCAAAGCTGATGACATCAATGAGCTCCGCCTGGGTACAGGAAGCAGCACCAATGCAGTAATTGATGTAGCATAGGAAAACTTTGGGAGAGATACCAGTGTAGGCTTGGAACACAGAATGTTCCACGTAGCTGACAAACAGACAGACGTAGCTGACAAACAGATAGGCGTAGCTGGGACCCATGGGAGTGACAATGGCTACACCTTTTGTTTGAACGAAGTGGGAGGAGCTGAAGGAGAAATTATTGAGAGTGAGGACCAGTTCTGTTAGATGGAGGAGAGTGGCAGTGGAGGAGATTTGGTTGGATTAGTGTCCAGAAAGAAATGGAGAGCTTCGAGGCTTTCCTGATGGGGGAAGGAGGTGTATAGAGACTGGACATCCATAGTGAAAATAAGATGCTCAGAGTCAGGGAACTTGAAATCATTGAAAAGATCAAGAGCATGTGAAGTGTCACAAATGGAGGTAGGAAGGGGCTGAGATGAAGATCAGTTGGGTTTTATAAGTGGTCACTGAACAACATTGAAGACACAGAAGGCTGCAAATGGTATCTGAAACAACATACAAATGCTGGAGGAACTCAATGTGTCATGCAGCATCTTTAGGGGGAAATGGACTGTTGATGTTTCTGTTCAGGTTCTCAACAGAATGATGGAGGAGGAGATAGCCAGTATAAAGAGGCAAGGGGAAGGGGAGGAACGAGAAGGCAAGAGTGCTCAGAATACATGTATGTCCCTTTACAGCAGAGATGAGGAGGAATTTCATTAGCCAGAGGGTGGAGCCATGTACTTGAAGGCATGAGAGATTCTGCAGATTCTGAGAATCTTGAGTAACACACACAAAATACTGGAATAACTGACCAACTGAGTCCAGCAGCTAAAATGAACCAAACAGCAGTAGTTGATTCAGTGGGTTTATTCCACCCCATGGATGCTGTCTGATCTGTTGAGTTCATCTGTCATTCTGTGTGTGTTCTTGAAAGCTCTTGGCTTTTCAGGCAACAGCTTTGTAGCTGGAAATGGGATTTGAGCTAGATCTTTTTTGACCAATACAGACACAGCAGGCCAAATGGCGTGCTTTAGTATGCTGTATTTTCTATAACTTAGTGACCTAACCAATTAAATTCATTTTGATGTTTACAGGATAGTACAGAGGGCAGAACCTTAGACTACAAGAACATCCCTTTAGAACAGAGATGAGAAAGAATTTCCTTAGCTAGAGTGTGGTGAATCTGCGGAACTCATTGCCACAGGCAGCTGTGGAGGCCAAGCCATTGACTGTACTTAAAGTGGAGTTTGATAGGTTTTTGATTAGGCAGGATGCCAAAACTTATGGGAGGAAGGCAGGGCAATAGGATTAAGATGGATAATAAATTAGTAATGTTGGAATAGCGGAGCAGACTTGATGGCTGAATATCCGAATTCTGCCCCTCTGTCTTCTGGCCTTAAGAACAAGTAAACGATTGGTGGATGGATGAGGGAAACGTGGAGATAGCAAAAAAGGTTAGAAGGTGAGTGGTGGTGGTAAGTAAATTGGTAACTGGAAATTGCCCTGTGATTAAGCTAGGATTAAATCGGGGGTGGGGGGGAGGGGAGTGGGGTTGTTGCTGGGCAACGTGGCTTGAGGGGCCAGAAGGGCCCCTTCCATGTTGTAGCTCAATAAAATAAAAATCAAGATTGAGTTAAATCTTGCTGACTACGTCTACAGGAAAAAGGATCTCAGGGTTGTATGTGAGGATTATAAATTTCACTTTGAATGTTGAACTTTAAAATCTTAGTTTTGAGCCATCCCAGTTCATAATAGAGGAAGATCTTCATAGAGTGGATTTTAATGTACTGTAGACATCGGGAATGTGCTGGTCTGTTTCTGAATTATTTTAATCCATGTGGTAAGGAGATAATTTACACAGTAGAATGAAATTCATCTTCAGGTGGATGATGTTTGGTAAAATAACCCTTGTTTGTTTGCTTCTACAATTCAATTAAATCACCTTCACGGTAGAGAGTGCTTATTGTCACCAATCTAAAGATGAATTTATAATCTTGTAGTTTATTCTTCTCTACTCTTCTGCATTCAGCAAAACTGGAATAAATTCTGAAATATGTTTATGTTCTGTGTCACCATTCTCTAAGTTATTTTGTATCATTGGCAGGACTCGTTATCCTTGAGTAGATAATGATAGACATCTTCCTTGAAATGGAACAGCAATTCATATTATTCTGATAGTTGGGTACTGGAGGATTTTGATCAAAAGATAGCAAAGTAATAATGGCATATGGGAGCACTATATGCTCTGAGGAAGAACTTGGAGGTGATGGTATTTTTCATGGATTTACTTTTCCCTTGTGGATGGAGATTGTACAATTTGACTGTTCCTTCAGCTAGAAATCCCCATATTGTGGGATGGAGATAATAGGTGTTATTCTATCGATGGGATGACAATCATGCAGGCTGCCTTGCCATCAATGGTGGCTTGAGATCTTTCATGTCTATTTCTCTAAGCCAGTCAATAAATTATATCTTGTTATCCCAGTATGTGTCTGATAAAAGCTTTGAAATTTTAATAGGTGTGACCCTCAGGCTCGGCCAGCACGTGTTCGTCTGGGAGAAGACAACTTCTGGCCCCGCCAACCTGAGAAATCTCGTTTGTGTGGATGCTGCGTGATGTGTTGTCTGGTTACAAATCCACATTGCAAAATGTCCAACAGTACACCATATGCAAATAAATGATTGAACTTTATAAATCTTAATCTGGATATAGGGTTAGTAAAGAAAATAAAAAGTGAAAGGGCCCATTTTATGGAAAAAGTCAAAAATTCACATTGGAGCTCACTGCTATGGCTATGCATCAACCATCGACCTCGTCTGAGTGTCACCGAACTTCGGTCCCTCGCTTCCAGTCCACTCTGTCTGGTGGTCTACCAGCTCTCTCCACACGCGTCTTCCTCCTCCTTCTCTCGCTGACAAAAGACCGCGAAAATCTCTCTTCACAAGAATGAACAACATCTTTTCCATGGGATAACATACATGCCAAAGCCCTGTTATCTCTAGTCGTAACCCAAACATTGCTGCTACAGATATACCATTACATTAGCAGTGAAACATTGCAGAGGGGCCATTACATTAACAGTGAAACCTTACAGTGTGTTACATAGGTAAAAATCTTCTGTAGAAGAAACTGTCTCTTTGTGTTTAGTCATTGGTCCCAGGGCATAGATAATAAGAGTTGGGAAACAATAACGAAAATATGTATCAAAAGGGTTTTTTTAAAATTGGCAACCTATGAACTCCCTTTCAAGAAAGAACTCGACAGTTCATGTTTTCAATATTGTCTGTCTGCCTATTAACCTATCTCTCTTTGTGTGTAGCCTTTCATGATAATAAGTTTATTTTGAACTTTGATTTGCCAATGACAATTATCATGAACAGCTGCATTTGGACCTTGGATTGAGGGAAGGGTAAAGCAGTTGGATTGAGGATGCTCCTGCAGAGATGTCCTAAAGTAGAGATTATTGACTTCCAACAGACAGCAACGGCTGCCATCTTCACAAGACTCCCAGTACCTGGAGATTCCCCTCTGATTCCCGCTAATTTCAGTTTGATGCATTTTCCTTGTGCTCTATTAATTGCTACTTTGGTGTCAAAGGCAAGGGCAGTAATTTTCACACCTCTGGACTTCATATCATGCATATGGCTGAATCAAGGTTGTCACAAAAATCTGGAATTCAGTGGCCTTGGAAGAATGCAAACCATTTATTAGTGAGTCTGCTGTTGGGACTTGGGAATTGGAGTTAGTTTATTACTGTCATATGCACTGAGGTACAGTGAAAGGCTGGTCTTGCAGACTGTTCATACTGATCAATTTATTACTGAGTGCATTGATATAGTGTATGGTAAAACAGTAATGGATTGTAGCAAAAGGTAAGTCAGTAACATGTTGCAGAATAAAGTGCAACAGCTACAGAGAAAGTGCAGTGCAGACAGACAATAAGGTGTAAAATCATAACGAGGCAATTATGAGGTCAAGAATCCTTCCTAATGTACTAGCGAGCAAATCAATAGCCTTGTAACAGCAGAGGAGAAGCTGTTCTTGAGCCTGGTGGTATGTGCTTTCAGGCTTTTGTATCTTCTGCCCATTGGGAGAGGAGAAGAAAGAAAGCCTGGGGATGAGATCTTTGATTAAGCTTGCTGCTTTACTGATGCATTGAGAACTAGGGGAGGCTAGTTTCCATGATGTGCTGAGTTGTGTCCAGAACACTCTGTAGTTTCTTGTGAACATTGGTAAAGCAGTTGTCATACTGAGCTGTGGTGCCTCTAGATAGGATCCTTCTGCCGGTGCATCAATAAAACCAATGGGGGTCGATGGGGATGTGTCAAATATCTTTAGCCTCCTGAGGGAGTAGAGGTGTTGGTGAGTTTTCTCGGCTGTCTCATCTTCATGGTTAAATCAGGAAAGATTATTGGTGATGTCCACTCCGTGGAACTTGAAGACCTCAACCTCAATCACTCATCAAATTCCAGCCATTGCCAAGCAGCTGATCCTCGACTGGTGGATTTGAGGGCTCTAGGGAACTGGCATAGAAGAGAGGCTGAAGTCTGGGGCAGAGTCACTATCAACACATTGAATACGAGGCTTGAGGTGCTATGTTTTGCACTTCTATTTTCTTCTGTTTTGATGAGACAGCAAAGTAGGTATTTATTGATTGATTCCCAGAAAGTGAATAAATCATGTTGACTGCAGGTTGATAATACCTTTCTCCTCATGTAAAATAACCCCTTGTTCATTAGGCTAAGAGGGAAATGGTTATCCGAGTATTGCTTCACGTAGAATTGATACATACTGGTGAATGCTGTAGCTGGTTACTGCCAGGTCTGCTTTGGAGATAACATGAAAAACCTAATTAAGAGCAGCTTTTTAGACAAGTGTCAGACTTCCTACAGAAAACACTTTCGGAGTCATCACAAACGTGAATGCAGCACTAAGTAGATAAATGTATTATTATTTTATTACAACATAACAATTTTGTTTTGAAAAATTAACACAATAAAAACCCTCACTTATTTTCCATATTAATTCTGAATGGTTTCACTCACCAGCAGTTGTTAATCAGTTACTTTTACAATCCTTCTCAATTTATTGTTTTTTGTACATTCAATTAAATAGTAACCTAATTTCTCATAGTTTAAACATTGTTGGGACTTGTCAGTGTTCGTTAATTGACAGTGATTGAATTAACATGATAAAAGTGCGGCACAAAATTTCAGCATGAATCATGTTATGCTGTTATGAGGCAGATAAAGTGCAAGATTTTTTTTCTTTATATGTAAATGAACTCCAGTCAGAATTATTCACGAATCATCTAAAATCTGCCGGATAGTTCCTATGTTCTGCAGCTACTCAAGTGGTCTCTGTGGGAAAGCCTACATAAACAAATAAGACAAATTGTGTGTGTTTACAAATTCATATCTAGTGTGGAATTGTGAGTTACAGTTGGCATTACATTTGCTGTAACATACTGAGTTCTAAATGGGCATCTCTGTATAAATTGTACAGTTTGTGTGTTTGCTATATTATTGCTTTGACTATAGGCTGCATCAGTAGTCACTTGTAGTGAGAGCCAAGTTGTAAAATTCCCAATACTGCATTTCACAGGAACACATGACTCAGTAGATATATATATTTTATTTTCAGTTTGCGCTTCATATTATCTTTGCCCTACTTTTCCCTTTTAAATTATTGAGTTTGCTTTCATTTTTGACTGTAAATTTTAAATTACTTCCTGCGTTCTGTGTGTAAAAGTTTAATCGTTTCTTTTTCTTGCATAGCTTTTAGGTTTAGCTTTTCTTCTCTGTCTGACTTAAATTTTCTCTCCAGTGAGCTTTGCCATGTGGCGAGATACTGGTCCAGTTAGCATCACTGCTGGCAAAGCTGATCTTATCATCACTGTTCTTGGAGCAAGGCTGCAGAGTTCAAACACAAAAGAATACATTTGGACAATAATCCAGAGGAAATGAGTTTGCAATAAAGTAAGAGCATGACAGAATGTCAAGCAAAATACACAATGATTGCAAAAAATGAAGAAAATGGGCCTGAGATCTTCTGACTGGAATAGGAGATAGTGAAGAAAGACAGGAAGGCATTTCCAGTTAATATAGGGACAGGTATATAATGCATAATTAATTTTTTGCTCCATTAATACAGGGCAAATAATGATTCAGTGACACAAGTTCAAATCCCATCGTCGGATATTTAATTATTAGTTGCATACATTTGGAAATTATAGACTTGAATCAGTATACAGTAGGTGACCATAAAACAAAAACATTGTTATTAAGCATGCCCTTACAAATGCCCTTTCCTGAAAGTGCTCTGCTGGTTAGTAGGTTAACTGGTTATTGTAAATTGTCCTGTGATTAGGCTAGTGTTAAATTGGTGGATTGTTGGGCTGTGTGGCTCATTGGGTCAGAAGGGCCTGTTCTGTACTGTATCTCTAAATAAATAGTAAATAACTTGAAGAAAACCAGATCCACAGCAATACAGTAATGGTTAATTACCTCATGAAATGATCAAGGAAGTTGATTAGTCATAGTTCACCATCTATACCAAAGGCACGACTGATTGTGTCAGTGGGACAATGTTTCATAGGTGGCAATAAGTATTCTTATGCAAATGTAGTTAGCAGCTTGAGGACAAATATGACACAGAGGTTGCAGGCAATCTGGTTTTGTCTCGGAGATTGATGCAGTCAGTGATGATGGATTGAATTTTTTAAGAAGGGCTGAAGACAATGGCTGTGGATTGGAGATGGTAAAGATTAATACCCATCAAATAATAGGAATTCATTAACTTTACCATATTTGGCTAGAGCAGATGAAGGCATCTAGTTTACTAGTTAAGTATAGTACTAATTACACTAGACTTCACTTTCATGCTGGAAGTACATGTTCATCATATTTTCAGTTCTTCTGTGACATGACGATTTAGGCCAAGGTCAGCATGCTTTTCTTAAGGGTAATCTTGCCTGACAAGTTATTAGGTATATTCAAAGTGGAGGTTAATAGGTGCTTGATTAGTAAGGATGGAAAAGGTTATGGGGAGAAAGCAAAAGAATGGGGTTAAAAGGGATGATTGAATGGGGGAAGCAGACTCAATAGGTTGATTGGCCTAATTATGGTCCTTTTAAATATACAGTATTTCTGTTTTTACACATTTAAAAAAATTATTCAATATATGTAATTGATTTACTTGTTTGTTTATTATGTTTTATTTTATATATATATATATATTTTTTTCTCTCTGCTGGATTATGTATTGCATTGAACTGCTGCTGCTAAGTTAACAAATTTCACATCACTTGCCGGTGATAATAAACCTGATTCTGATTCCGGTCTTCATTTGCAGCCTGATTCGAATAACTTGATTCTGTTTATTCCCGTTGTTAGAGTTCTTTTAAACTTGAGAATACACAAGTTGGGTCCCTTTCAAAACCAACAAAAATAAAACTGAAGTTTTATTGGGGAATTCAATATGTACTTCTGTTGTATATTTTAAAAAATGACACTAAGTTTTAATGAGGTATCTTTTCTGCTTCTTAAGGATAACATGGTGGCTGAGCTGTAAAATGACACTCGGTCTGGTTGAAAGGACTTGCAGATTGGTTGAGTGGTTTTATTTGCTGTAGGGAAAGAAAGATCAGAGGAGTTGCCTGAAGTTAGTTTCAGAACAAGAATGCCAGTGCTGTTTTCGTGAGAAACTAGTAGCATTTACAAGTAGAAGAAAGTGAACCTAGTATTATGTATAAATGATAGCGCAGTGGTTAGTGCTCCGCTATTAAAGCTGAGGGTGTTCCGGAGTTCAGAGTTCAATTCTGGCATCATTCTGTAAAGAGTCTCTGAGTCTCGAAATATAACGGCTCTGGTTTCCTCCCTCAGTCCAAAGACGTACTGAGCAGATAAGTTATCCTATGATTAGGTTAGGGTAAAATTGGGGTTGCTAGGGTGGCATGGTTCAAAGGACTGGAAGGGCCTACTTGTTGCTGTATCACTAAGCAAATAAACATTATTAATATTAAAGCATCACAGATATAATGCATTTATTAAAATTCTGCTAATGCTGAATGTTGCTGCTAAATACCTTCTCCTTGTTGCTTGTACTAAATGCAGGTATTTTGAATTGGAGAGCAGCGGTCAAAGGGATGAGATAAGATATCATTACTGTTTCAATGGTAAACCTCGCACAGAAGTATTACCATATCGACTGGCTGATGGACAGTGGCACCGAATTGCACTCTCAATTAGTGCTTCTCATCTCTTACTCCACGTGGATTGCAATAGGTAAGACTTAGAATATGACAATTACAGTATGGGGGTACATAATTTGCACAGTGCAAGGAACTCTTGATACCCAAACCTGCGGTCTGCATTCTGTCCAGAATTATGTTACTTGAGTTTAATCTTTAATTATCTTGAGTTTCAAACCATGTGACTTTGAGAAAATAATTCACCATTGATACAAGAAGGCTGATTAATTGAATCAATGATAGGTATTGAAATTAATAATAGGTGAAGGAAGAGAAGTGAAAACATTAAGAAATATGAAAATGAATTGCCCTTGAGCTCAAAAGAGTTACCAAGAAATTAATGAAATCAGAGGCTGGATAGAACTTTCTCACACAACCCAACAGACTCATTAGAGGTACCCACTAAGAATGAATCTCCAAGCTTGTGCTTTTTAGTTTGCTTTGTTTTAGACAACATGTATGTTCACTTAAAGGGTTTGCACACAAACCCATCATTTGTAGTTATGGGCAACCAATAATTTCCTGAAGCAACTAATATGGGCAGCAATTCAGAACATGGAATATGGAAGAGTCTAGCAAGGGAACACAATGTTGTGCCAGATTTATTAAACTATTAAAAGTTGACCAAACTAGTCCCTTCTACCTACACAAGCGCATTGTCCATTCTCTGTATTTCATGCACCCATCCAAGAGCCTCTTAAACACCTGTCCTATCAGCCTCTATCATCAACCCTGGAAATATATTCCAGGCACCCATTATTCTCTGTGTGAAAATAAATTGCCCTGCACACCTCCTTTGAACCTATATGCTAGAAAAAGATGCTGGCTATTTACTCTCTGTCCCTTATAATATTGCAAACCTCTACCAGGCCTCCTCTCAGTCTCCACCACTCCAGAGAAATCAACCCGAGTTTGTCCAACCCCCTCATAGCACATGCCTTCTAGTGCAGGCAGCATCCTGGCAAAACTCAGCTGCGCCTTTCAAAAGCTTCTACATCCTTCTTATAATGATAACTGAATTGTATTATTAAATATGAAATAAGGAATCTCAGGGTCAGTGTTTAGTTCTCAGATAGGCACATGATTATGCAAAGAACGTAGGAACCTAGGCAATGTGCAGATGGAAGGGATTGGGTTAATTAGATGTCATTACCTTAACTAGTTTCACATAACATCATGGGGATCCTGTGTTGTATTGTTCTATGTTCTATGCAAGGTTTGTTTTCCTCAGAGAGTGGAAGGTGTCTGGATGGGGGAAACAGATTTGAATACAATACTCTAGATGCTGCCTATCTGGAATTTTATAAAGCTGCAACAGAACTTGCTAACTCTTGAACTCATTCATTGGCTTATAAAGGCAAGCTTGTCATATGACTTTGTCACGAACCCCGTGACGGGAATAAAGAACTGGCAGAGATGGAAAACACTTTGGAGTCCAGTGTTGCTATAAACTAATAATATTTATTAGTAACTACGCAATACAGTAATATAAATGTAGATAAATCAAACAGGTTAGCAATGATTATATATAAGTAAGTGTGGAATACATATGTATGAAAAACCAAGCTTTCAGTTTAGGGGTAAAAAGATACAGTCTTACGATGATGAGTAAAGTTCAGTTCAGTTTGTGGTATTGAGTAGTGATAGAGAGAGAGAGGGGGAGAGTTTTGAGTCTTCAGTTGAGCTGACGCTGTCAACCTTCTCATTGTCCTTCGAAACCCTTTAAAAGTCACCGACTGTGACTTTAACAAAGGGGACCGGTTTTCTGTGGTGGAGCTATACCCCAGGCGAGGGTAGACACATGGACAACTCCCCACCAGTCAACCCTTTTCCTCTTCCCACTGCAAGAGTGATGGATCGATCCGCCTGATGGATCCTCCAAAACCCACTTTTTCTGCGGGCACAACAATGCTCATTCAGTGTCCAAACGTGTCTGAAGTCTGTATCATCTGACCTCCTATTTTATCTCACCGTACTGAGTACCACTTGTCATTTAAATAATCCCTCCTTCCTCTCTGTGTGAAAGAAATGCAAGCAGGCTAAAATCCTTGAAGAAAGTGTCAACAACCTGCCTTTGGTCACCATAACAACTTTCAAGCTGCTCGGTGCCATCTCTCTCCAATTCAGCAGACATCCAAAAGCTAACCAGTTCTTAAAGTGACAGTCCAACAGTTAGTCTTCATCCCCTCGCCCTCGCCCTCTCTCCAAAAGCACAGTTAATAGGGGTACTTCAGGATCTCCTCACACTCCCCTTTCTCAGAGAAAAAAAAATTGACAAAGACGATTTATTT